>NW_028259134.1:17137500-22137500 GCF_977971745.1 Zootermopsis nevadensis
AACTCTTCTGTAACTCCAGTGCATAAAGCGATCTATGTTCATGACTCTTTCGTCTACAGTTTAGTCTTTATTATTTATTTAGTGTTCTGTCTGACGACAGGTCCATATGAACAGGATCCTTCCATCCTTTTCTCGGACTGGGACCTGTTCATATACGTTCTTGGCAGATGATCCAGAAGTGGTTTGCCATTGCCTTCTTCTGTGTGTGAATGGAGTAATTGTTGGGATGCCACGGAGAAACCGGGGAAGCCGCCGGAGGAAAACTCCGTGTTGCCTAGACCACGGCCTTGCCCAACACAAGTTATAAATTCGGGCAACCCCTAGAATCGAACCCGAGACCCCAGGATTACAAGGCCAACGTTCTAACCGCTAGACCACCGTGGCACAATAATTTAGTCTTACAGATATAAAACTGAAATTCTTCCTGAGAACTTACGTGTCCATTTACATCTCGAGAAGGGATATACCAATTTGCTGCAGACATTTCATTCACATTTATACCAGGAAAATACTTCAGAAAGTTCAAATTTCTGCAAGTATCCTGGGTCTAAGCCCTCAAGAGAATGGATTCTACAAGTTTTCAACCACGCGCGATAGAAGGGTGCCAAGATCAAAATTATTTGTTTCGGCTAAGATACTATAAGAACAAAGGTCACAAACTTGAAAAACTGTCCCGGTTCGAGTCCTAGTTAGAATATTTTCTGTACGGTATCAGAAATTGATGATGATGATGAAAGATCATATGTAAGACTGAAATTGTTTTGTTGAGGATATTACAGAAACAATACAGATGTATTATCTTGCAATAATTAAGATAGTTTGTCCAAAGTGGTTTAAATCTTAATAGAAATGACAGATTATGAATATCAAATAATAAGAATCTTGCGAAATTGAAATGTCAGCGAATCATTATAACCCAATGTTGATAACTTCTACAACCCTTCGAAGCCTAATGGTACGTATCTTTCCACCTTCTTGACAATCTATCTGCAATTTTTCATGTGCGTATAACTCTCAGTGTAAACGTCGATTATTCCCTCAAACAGCGTCCACAGGCGGATCTTCGTAATAAAACGTATTTTCTTTGAGGTAAGGACGGAATTATTAAATAATAGATTGCCCGTAGTGCTACCACGAAAAGATTATAGGGAATATTTTTTTAATAATCTTTCTTTTCCGAAAGCCTGGTACACACCTTATCATCCAACACACAGATTTATTGTTAAATAATATAAAAAATATTATCCCTATATCTAAGAACGTTTCTCGTTGCAGTATTACTTACAGCAATTCTTTTAAGAGACATTCGTGAGGACATTGCCCATTCTTTCTCTAGGAACATATGAGTCATCCTGTCCGCTACAGTTCCACATCATCCTTACTCCGTACATTACTTTCGTATACTAGCAAGTTTAAGATAGGATACCACAGCACACCACGGCACAAGTTTTGACATTTGACAACTTGTGACAGGTTAAGTTACGTTACGTCAGATCAGGTTATGTTAGGTCTAGACATTTCATGTTTTTTTCTTTTTGGTTTTGTTTCGTTAGGTATCATAAAGTTTATCTGTGTCTTGATGATCGGCGTCGTGACTTTCCGTCGCTACGATACGCGCTGCTTTGCTAGAGTCGTATGGTTCCCGACACTCATCTCTGCTATACGCGTCATAAAACTCGGCGAAGGTTTGCCAGAATCGTGTCCCATGGCTTTCCGAATCTTTCATTGGCTTCACATACATTTCAGATTCGGTGTCATGGCGCTAGGCTTTGCGACGCTTAGCGTCGTTTTATAGCGTCGTGGCCACTGCCACCCTGAGGTTCATCTGTCAAATAACGGTATCTTTTATCGTTGCCACGACAACTGGAGTCGCAAAGCTTGGTATCGGCTATCGAAAATGGATGCACAGTAAAATAAGTCATTTTACTGTTTATTATAAACTGTCTTATAGCCACGGAATGAAGAATACGAAGTCGTTTAAATGAAACAAACAATTGGTATTATTTCCGAAATTAAGACAGAGGCATCTTGTTTCGTTACTAGCAACATCCATTTGCTTCGCAGTGAACTTAACTGTAAAATTCTTCTATGACATCGCCATAATATATCTAAAACACCTTCAAAATATAAAGCCATGCAAACAGAAACCAACTGAAGGTTTTATAATAAATGGGTATGTAGCATTAATGGTATTTATTCAGATGTTTCTGACATCAGATGTATGAGTCTTCTACTTCAATCGGGTATAAAAACGGGCAGCTTTAGTTACGGATCGCAGTTCTACTGAGGAGAGAAACAGCAACATGAAAGCCAAGATTATCATCCTAGCGCTTTGCGCCGTACAGGTGAGACAATACAATGCAGCAATACTCCTACAAACTAGCACCAATGTTCTTTTCAGTATCATAAATTTTTATCTTCATACAAAATTCACGCAGCGTATAGTTCACAGAAAGGATATTTCCTTCTTATGGCAAGACCGAAGCTATAGAGCGGAGCGCGTCGTCTGTCGGTATTCGGCGACTGTGCGCGCCCAGTCTTGTGATAAAAAGGACAACCTGTTCGTCAATCTTATATAGAAGAACTGATACTGTACAGCAGGGGTTTCAGCCTTCCCTAGACCTCGGACTACGTCAACCTAGGGTATCGCAAAGTTTTATTGTGGCCAGTCTTTTAGCATTTTAAAACATCATAGCAAATTTTTAAAAAAAATACTAAATTATCAAAAACCAGACAAATATTTTTCATCATACGAGGTTATACAATATTAAAAAAATGTAAGCAGGCAGCAAAAAAAAAATCATGATGCGCTAAACGAGGTCATCGGGCCGAGAACGTCTACTGTACATTCTGTTGCGAGACAAAGGTAAAAGCTCGCCACAGGATGTTATCAAAACTGATGATAAGATCTGCCTTCAGTTACACAACCACTACTAACTGTCTGAAAAATAAAAGATTACCGTTAATAAATACTTGCCTGAAGTGTCAACATGCAGCAAGAAAATTTACATTCGTTAATATTATCAGAACTCAAAGCTTATTGCGAGCAAGAGATCTCATTCGTAGCACCGAAAAGGCTACTCGTCATCTGCTACTAACTTATAAAACACATGTCAGTAGTCAAATAACTTATTTTTTCTTTTTTCAGATCGCTACAGGTTTCAGCGTCAACGATATTCTTGAAAAGGCCCAACAGTTATTTAATAATGTTTTGAACGAAGCCGAAACAACGCTAGGATCGTTCGAAAACCAGTCCAACGAAATTTTCAGTAATCTCCTTGACGATGCCAAATCGAAACTCAACGACCTAGTGCCAACCATTGAAAATGAAATTACCAAAGAATTCTCTGATGTGGCCAACGCGGCTCCCAAAATTCAAGCATGCTTAGAAGCAGAAAAGCAAAACCTTTCTGCCATCGTCGACGATGCGTGTAAGTAGTCTACCCAACTGACGAGACCAGAAGTTTCTACGGCGACGAAAATGTCGATTATGATCTTCTGGGTTGTGGTGCGGTTACAAGACCACGCTGCGCCTTAAGCCCGAAAGACCACAATCGCCAAATACTATTCAATAGTTAGTAAATTAAACAATATGTTGCCTGCATACTCGAAGTTTTATTTCAAATGGGCAATGATCAGTCTTCGTTCACGACTTATAGTGCCATTGTTTCTTGAGATGGGTTTAAAATCGTCATCATATAAACGTCCATTTATCTTCAGCTTTATTTTTATTATTCTTCTTCCGCTTTATTTTATTCCTCCTTCCTCCAGCTCGTATCAACATATTTCATTCATCGAAGACTACTTACATCATTCTTAATCTTAACTTAATATATTATTACAGAATATTACACAGCAGGATTCCCCTAATTAAGATTATCACCCAAAACCTACATGGTAGCTTATATCATTAAATCATAAATTAATTTTTTAAATAAAGCATGTGTGTAATTATCCGATTTGTTTTTCAGACAAACAGGTTCAAACTCTGACTATAAAGGAGAGCTTGGTGACTGTACCTTTCGTCGGTAAGGTTAACTCCACAATCAACGATACAAAGACATACCTTAAGGAGGTTACTTCAGCTTTGGAGGCATGCGCAAAACTATCTTTCCTGAAAAGCGTTAGTTGCTCTACTAAGGTAATATCTAATTCCGAAGACAAGGCCAAAAGTCTTCTCACAAACGTGCAGAGTGAAATCGAACAGGGAAAGCAAGTTTTAAACAAAGTTCTTCCAGATGTATCTGCTACTATCACCAAAATCGTTCAGTCAACTGAAGAAAAGGCAGAAGCCATCGGCACTGAAATAGTGCAGTGTGTCCAAACTTCTCTAAAGGCTTAATTAAATTCAGGCTGCAGATCATTACTGAATGTCGTCGATTTTTCTGCCAAGTCTTAATGTATAGTCTACATAGACACAAATAACAACACTAATGTTCTGATAAATGTTCCAGACTATTTTTCAGGTATCAAAACAGCATAATTATGATAATAATGCACGTCTTATGTTATTATATGAAAATTTTGTTAATTGAAGCACAAATAAATTAGTTGACAAAATATTAATTATTTTATATTACTTTTGGTGTGCTGTAAACCCAATTCCTGTCCATAAATATGATTATTTCATAAGAATACAATAAATACACCGATATTATAACACTAAATACAACATGGTTAACATATGTACATATCTAAGCCTATTAGAATGTCTCACCCTATTATTATTCAGAATGGGATGTACATGGAGAAAACCCAAAACGGAAGAAGTCAGTTTCGAGTCTTGGCTATATATGTGATAGACACAGTCAGCCCAGAATAGCTTCTAAGAGCGGGATTTTGTAATCACCGTTACGTATTTTCGGGTCCCGCGAAAACAGGGAATTACCAGACCATATCAATAACTGTCAGCTGCACAACACAGTTGCTTAGTTACCAGAAGGCAAGTACGTACAAGTTCATTACTCGAATCAGTTACTTATTCTTCCTTTTTGGACGAGGAACAATTCAGAAGGCTCAAAATTCTATCTGGGTCTCAGTCCAAATAACAAGTTAACAATAAGATTATATTATATAAATATTATATCATGTTTTCAATCGACAAAGTGTATTAGTAACACGAAGTTACAAACAATATTGTGGCCATGAGTGATTTTACGACACAATACAACGAGTGCAAGATCATAAATGAGAAGTCTAGCATTGCGCAATATTAGGATAGGCGTGTGTAAGTAGAAATAAAGGCTACTTATAGTTGAATGGTTATTTCTGTAACAACGAGTTTTAGCCTAAACTGATTTACCCATGTAGCATCAAATTATAAACAATAAGATGTTTATGTAAGAAGGTTTAGAAGGATATGGAAGGACGCGGTACTGGACTATTGTAAGATCTGTGCAGATATTTTTCTGGGAAGTTCAAGAATATTCGTCAATTAACAGAGCATGTATCCTGACCAAAGCATCCCTAATACGAAGCAGCAGACATACAAGCGCCTTCGCAACTGACCTTAAAAAAATTTACAAGCACAACGGGACAGCTAATAATCAAAACTCAAAGATTTAATGGCGGTAGATATGGTCCAGTGAGATGGGAAGATGATATTGAATGGTGTTTGAGTAATGTTACAAAATGTTTCAGTGGTGGCATATCTTAAATCATTATCATGGTATTAGCCTAATGAGACTAAGAAAAACCGCGATAATATCAGTCACGATATCCGGTGACCCAGCCGAGATTCGAAATGTTACGTTAATCCGCTCGGTATAATTTCAAAATGATAATTTTTATGAAACACCTTTCAAATATATATATTAATCTTACTACAAAAAAATGCAAATTTACGTTGTAGTCATTTTATGTGTTAATATTTAGAAAATAGATATGAAATTAACATAATAAGATAACCCTCTACAGCCTGTCTACCATGCACTTAATTTTGTTTGTTGTAATATAAATAAACAGCCTGGAGCATCAGATATTTTATATTTCTATCAACATCTTTTAAACCAGTGATTACCGGACATATCTTATTAATAATATTATTTATACTCGTAAGCGCATACGGCGTCCACAAAGAGCAGCTAACTTATCCCATCCCGTGTTGTGACCTTTTTATAGCTTATAGCCTCCTCGTTCTCTTCCTAATTCCTCCCGCTTTTCATTTTTATTCCTTTAGCGCACGTCGAATTCATTTTAATTTTCGCTACAATTTTTCTTGTCCTATTTTGCTCCAGAGCTCTTGATTCGAGATCTTCTGAAACAACGACTTACAAATTTTTGCAACTTCTGGTCAAGAGTATGACTTTTCTTCAATTCTTTACAGTCGTATAGAAGGTCAGCTGAAGATGACCATCTACAAGGATACTAAATACTTAAGACAGTTCGTTTTTGCAAACGATAACTGGACTAACGCCCTTCAATGTGGATTCTTCAAGCTTTGTATAGGAAAGGTGCAAATTTTAATAGCATATATTTGTTAAGATATAACATAATAACATGGTGACCACACAAATAATTTTGATTTATTGACGATATTTAATGACAAACTTCAACTTGATATGTGAAGCTTATGAAGGAAATAGGAAAATCCTGTTCTGTACCAAGGAACAAACCCCAGAGTATATACGTTACGTAATTTAATTTCAACGTCACAGTAAAATGATAGCAAGCCTAACACAGGGAGTATAGAGGGACAAGATGAAATTTGTATTTGTTGGTCTTATAACTCTAAGACATAGCAGAACCTTATATTTGGTCATGAAATTTTCTTCACTCCGCATGTAGTGATTATGTTTCCATAACCCGGCAATTAGACCTCGTTTATGATAACAGATATGGCACTTGAAGGCAAATTTGGCATTATGGTAGGTGTGTGTTGTGTATCCCGTCACTTGAAGAAATCAAACTGGTAGTGAAAATGTTCAAATAAATGTTACAAAACAGAAAATAAAGCGGAACATTATGTGTGCTCCTATGGCTCCTGTCAAATTAAGTTCCGTCATTTATCTGAAGATGATTTGTTGCTGGCAAACACAAGTACAGACCGAGTAGCTGAATGCATGCAGACAATTGAATAAACACAAGACATCCAACAAACACGAACACAGTGTACTGTGAATGCATGACATTGATAATTGTCTTACCATCTGCATCTGTTGGCTGAATTCAAAGAAAATTAGAAATAGTAGGAAAAACTCGTAAAACCTGCTGTCCTGCAAGTGATTCAAAATATATAAAATATGATTTATCAAAGTTAGGTATTGATTAGAATATTATAGAATAGGTTATGTTATTTCAGGTTAGGTTAGTTTAGTTTAGATTAGGTTAGGTTAGGTTAAATTACGTTAAGTTAGGTTAGGTTAGGTAAGATTAGGTTAGGTTAGGTTAGTTTAGTTTAGATTAGGTTAGGTTAGGTTAGGTTAGATTTGGTTAGGTATGGTATGGTATATTTACGTTAGGTTACATTACGTTAGGATAAGTTTATGTTCATGTTTATGTTTATTAATATTTTTTGACTATGTAGATGTTAGGTTAGGTTCTGTTGTGTTGGGTTGTGCTGCGTTGGGTTTGGTTAGATTAGGTTAAATTATGTTAAGTTAGGTTAGGTTAGGTAAGTATAGTTTATATATATGTTTATGATTATAATTATGTTTGTGTTAATGTTTATGATGGTGGTGTCTGTGATTGTGATGATGATTGTAATCGTGGTGATTGTGATGATGGTTCTGTGTTGGACTGGGTTAGGTTAGGTTATGTTTGTATCTATGTTTGTTTGTGATTATTTATGATAATGTTGATTATGTTTATGATTATTTTGTGTTTATGACTATCTTTATGATTATGATTTTGTTTATGATTATAATTATTTTGTGAATATGTTTATGATTTTGATTATGTTATTTTTACCACTGTGTTAGTCTACACTCATCAATTATCATAATCTCTCTTATTTAGTGTTACGGTTGAGTGACCTCACAAGTTTCATGCCTATCCATACGGATCTGTTAAGTGTTTTGTGATAAAGTAAAGTCCATATGTACTTAGTATTCCTTCATGCGCATTTATCTCACAAACACTCCATCACCAGCGGTATTAAAATTTAAGTGTTGAATGGCTACCAGTTTCCAAGAATAGCAATATCTAAACTTTTAATTTACTGGCAATATCACTATAAGAATGGCACAGAAGAAACGTCTGAAGCACTATGGAGGGTCAAAATATACAACGGGCTTAGATAAGAATTATCACTTCGGTCACATGGTACACTTCTGAAGTATTATTTTATCGGGGAAGTACATACTTCACACCTTGTGCACATGTACAGTACAGTTAAAATTGTATTTGTCTATGTATGGACTTTGTTGCTTTGTTGACCGTGTATCTATACAGTTATGGCTTCTACATTATTCGATTGCCATGGAAAATTCTTCTTGAAACAAGGCAGGGAACATTTCTTGAAGGGATGCGTTATTCTTTGCATTGCAAAGTTCGTAAATGAAGATTCTAATCGGAAAATTAAAATCAATTTTGTGGATTTCGGGCGCAGAGAAAGACACGCTGAAGAAATCGTGTTTCATAGAATAGCGGAGGAGGAGAGAACTAAACAGTGGTAAGAAATTTCTATATTTCATTGATTCCCAAGCTTTATCACTGTGTTAACCCACACTTTACCTATACCACATCGCCTGTGATCTCTTAAAACATGTCGCCTACTAATAGAGGTTCTTAAACCACAATTTAGAAACCATTGCTGAGACACCTTCCTAAGTTAAGCGAGTAACTTCCAGACTAACTTCTCTATCCTAAAATTAAGTTCTGTTAAAGTGTTCAATGCTCGTTATATGTTACATATACTGCTGCTGCTGTGTCAATTACAGAACGCCTAACAAGCAGATAGAGTGTTTTTCCATCGCATAGTTATTCCAATAACAAAACAGACCTAATTATAATCCCTCGGCTCCGTAGATTCACTCCAAATATCCTCCAAATAAGAGTCGTGTTTTTTTCCCTTCAGATTTATTACCTAGCGAAAACGTCCCATTACCTTTTCCTTCAGTGAACCTCTCAGACACTGAAGATTTCTCCTTTCCCAGCGACTTCTGGTTTATTTTCTGCACGTTATTGAAATTTTCATTTTAATTGTTGTTAATATCTGTAAGACCTATGTGGGCCTATTCTTCTCAGTTCTCAGACATGCCGATTCGTGATTTGTCTTCAGACTGGGGACCACGTTTCGCCTCTGATAGCAGAAAAAGTCCTCTGCCGTGCAGTAATTCGAATCTCACGTTAAACCGTGATATAGTTATTTCAAAATGAAATTATTTAACAACATTGTTTAAACTGCATAGGTTAAAAAGCGTCGATAATATATAGTAAGTTAAAGACGAATTTCATTCGATGCCATATAGTCTGAGCTACAAACATCATTAAATAAACTACAAATTTCTACATTTGAAAGAAGCAGTCGTTATCTATTTGAACGCATTCATTGCTGAACACTAAGCCGCAGAACCCATCTACAGGTCAGACCTATGAGTTCTGTTATCTACAAAGTAGATCCCTTTCTCAGGCAGATGTCATCATGATCATCTAATTACTAACAGTTGAACGTCCTGGTGATGCATTTTGAAAATGACGAAAGAAAAGTTTTAAGAAAAGACAGTGGCCTATTTTAAGGCACTATTCCATAATTTTCTTGGAGTAACTGGAGAAAATCACAAACATCTCGATCAGGGTTTCATGTCATTGGGCTGACATTAGGATCGGAGAACATCCAAATACGAAGCAATAATACGATCCACTATTAGCGACGTTCGGTAAAAGAATGTGGATGCAACATTAGCATTATTTTCCTTGTGTTCCAGCAAAGTAATTCGAGTGGAGATTTACGCTTCGTTCTCTCCATGCAACAAATGTTGTAACCTAATCTCGGGCTTCGTGGCACAGCATCCTGGATGCTGTGTTAGAATCTCTTTCTCCTGTGTGTACAGACACACTGAAGAGATTCATTGTGCAGCCCTTCGGACGCTGTACGAGAACAGAGTGGTAAGTCGGTTGGACGTCTTCCGGACCGCCGAGTGGCTACTGTTACGACGTCGGGGGCATCTTGCACTATCGCGGTACGGGTGGTGGAACATGCGCAGGTTCGATATCATCTGGCGAGACATCCTGAACGAAATCCTGAACCCAGTAAGTCAAGGATTTAAATCCAAGAAGCAGACTCCTTGACAGAAACTGACAGTCACTCAGATGGCCAAAGAAATCCCTACCACTGATGTAATCCGAAGGCAGATTACAGTCTTTACAAGAGTGCAACTTTGGAACCTGTCTCGAGTCACAGGAATCCATTCCTTTGGGTTCTATTAAGGGAGGGGAATTTCTTGACTATCTTACCTTAAGGTCCAGTAGAATTAGTCGTGGCCTAATTTCAACGTAATATCTCACTATATGCCTGGAGGTTCTGAAAAGAAGTCTAAAAAATTCTCACTCAAGACATACTGTACTTCTGCCCAGATTCGAACTGGGTACCAACCAAAAGCAAGTTAATGTCACAATTTATACGCGGACTAAAACTGAGAGACAAGTGCATAAGGATTACAGGTAAATGTCTGTAACTTGATTCGCTTTAGTTTTCCACCCGGCAAAGATAACAATCAAGAATGAAAATCATCAAATACTAAAAACAGCAACCATTAGAGTGGGTACACTTCAGGTTTTGAAAATATAGGTTTTGCTAGATTTTAACGTTACTAGTTCTTTTCCAAGTTAGATATATATGTGTAACATTTAACCATGTCAATTATGTCACTATGTCGATAATTTTAAGTAAATAAAAATATTTAACATAAAATTTGTAAACATGTATTATACATTTGTATAACGCAATCACACTTTAAATTCCAAGCTACACTTCCTCCTGTGTGCCATATATCTACTTCATTTCAACCTAGAAATTATACGAACATTTTTCAAATTTTAGCCTCATCCGACTCAAAATTGATTTATGACACAGTCATTTAGTACATCTTTCTTTCTTCACGACAGGAGTTATTGATTTTTAATGCAGGTGGTACATATGGTTACCACTACTATTAAAAGAGCACTTTTTGTTTTCAGACTCTGCCTGTAGGCAACGCCATTTATTATGAAGACAGTGTCATCTAATGTCGAAAGAGGTGGGCTTAACAGTCATACGTACGCTTCTACATGGAAATGATTGTTGGACGATAACGGAACAAAAAAAAATAGAAACCCTGAAGAGGGAGGCCAGAAACCTATTTCCTCAGATCGATTACAAAATACAGAATGCCGAACAACAACGTGCAGAAGATATGAGAGAACATACGATAATGATTATCTATCAAAATAAATGGCTAAAATATTTGAAAATAATTCCTGAACAATCAATTTTCGAATCTGTTATATGAATATAAACTGATGGGTAGAAGATTACAGGACGAGACAAAAATATAGAACTGTTTAAATCCTTGCAGCCGGGAATAGACCAAGCGCTAAATGAGTGATAGGCTACTGATAATGACATGAAGAGTTGCTGGACGGACATCAGCAACCTCTTGTTATTGGATCTTGTGGCTTTCCTCGAGTTTTTCGGCAAAGCATCACATACTTCGACGTCTTACGAAGTCTCTTCGCCTTCTACTTTCAAGAATGGTCCCATCGTTTCGGTATTCTCAACTGAACTTTTGTTATTCTTTGTTTCATCATCGGGTCAGTATGCAAATATATAATTCATACTAGGATAAATATGTCTGACTTCTTTGTTTGTTTGTTTGTTTGGTGATCGTATTTAAAATCATTGCATTGTATTAAATCGTATTTTCTTTAATGGAATAAATATACTAAATATTTTAATATTTTGTATACTTCTTTGCTGAACTTTTCGATAAAGATATGTTGTGAGTACAACAGACCTTCCCGATATTCTTGCCCTGCTTTCAAGAAGTGTCATCAACAAAATATGTATACATTATTCCCTTCATCAAATCGGCATGTCGAACGCATTGTAATCTCCTCTGCGTAACTCACGGGAATACTAGTTGAGCTCTATAAATTATCAAGTACTTCGTTAAGTAATATCCTGTATTCCCCATTTGATCTCTTTTATGTACAAACATTTTTCTTATAACTTTATTTTCCAAGTGTCTATAACTTACGTTCTTCTCCGTCGTAACAGTCAACGTATTATAACCCTTCAGAAAACCCAGAATATACGAAACAGTTAATGTTTCTTAATTATTTACAAGCTTTTCCTGAACCTAATGTTTATCGGACACCGATACAGTTGCAAACGCACACATTCATCTGCAGATAAAATCCGATAAAATTATTAAGATCAGAATAAAAGGGAAGGAAGGGACTTGCATTGCTGATATTATCAAGGATTATTTGCGCCTGAGCCTGCGTTGTCTTGCAAAAGCGACGTGTGGCGTTACGGAGTGACTATTACATATGGAACAATTGACTGTGTTCCTTATGAATACATACATAATAATCAAGTGTTGCAGACATTCTTCTGAAGAACGCAGATTAGTTGATGTTTCGACCGATCGATCGCTTGATAAGTCGGCCAGTCGATCGATAGATATCGGCATAAATATTTCTAAACTAACTCAATTGTGCGTGACCTTCCTTAAAATATTTTTTATTCTTCTGGTCAAGAAACTCCCTGATTTTATGGAATTCAAAAATGTAACGTGTTCATGATATTCTGAATCAGTTGAGTCCAAATTCACACCCGATGTAGGTCTTCCAAGCGAGTTCTTACTTTCTGCTTTTTCGACAAATATTGTGTACGAATTTTCCATTTCTCACATGCGTGCTACATGCTCCGCTCAATTTTTTTTTTATTTCTTTCTATGATTTGATTCCACGATGAATTTTATTGCAAAGTACAAAATTATGAAGCCCCTTGTTATACAGTTTTCTCAATCCCACTGCCCACTTCTCTTTCTTATATACGATACAAATATTCGTCTTACTCCATGTTTTCAAACGCCCTCAAATTAATGTCGAAAACAAACTGAAAATATAAAGTCGTCGTTAAGTTATTATTAAGCTGATCGACCACATGATATTATCGCAGCAACTCGAGACGGATCACCTGCTCACGCGTTGATTAGATATGTAACGCCGTTATCGGAAACAATGTCTTCGGGACATTCAATTGTTTCGCTGAACCTGTTCCATTATGATTTACAACAGATTCGCCCCTGTTGGGGAATTCTTCCTCAAACAAGGCAGACCTGACTTCTTGCTGAAAGGTTGTGTGATTCTGTGTGTTATAACGTACAAGGTGAAACTGTCGGGAGGAAAACTGCGCAACACAATACTGAGAGGAAGTTTTCCGAAACTGTGGGCAGTTTCTCATGCTGAAGAATTGGCCCTAGATGAAATAATGAAGACAGAACAGAAGAATAACTGGTAAGATAAAATAATTCATTATATTCTACTCATACCTTGTAATGTATAACAAGAATAAAATGGTGTACTGACAAATCTTAAATTCTGACTTGCATGTCCAGGCTACTTAATCTCAACACTGTAGTGCCCCTTATGTAAACCACAAGGCTTCTTGGTAAATAATAGAATTCCAATCACTTTATCTGTCCAAATAGACGAGACAGTAAGTGATGACTATGGGTGCAGTGTAAGCGTTCATATTGGCATGCTGCTGCAGGAATGTGTAATTCTTACCATCACTTCAAGCCCGACTATGAGGCTGTTTTTCATCAAACTCCTAGACAACAGATATCGGAGGCTCTTTGGCAGAAGACAAAGTGATCACCGCTAACCTCCAAGTTATTATCGAAATTTATAAAATGTGCAACTTCGCATCCACGTCTGCCGTACACCTTCAAGACATGGTACGTGGACATAACAGTAACTTTATTGCAGGAAGGCGATCAAAATAGAGTTGTATTCTTCGTATTCTCCGTGCAGAAAATGCTGCAAGTTGATCGAGGAATTTTTGCACCGTCGACCAGGGTGCAAAATGTCTATCGCCTTCACGTGCGTGTTTCGACATACTGACGAACGCAACCAGTCCGCACTACGCGAGCTCTACAATCACAGGTCGGTGACTGGGCTGGATGTCTTCCGAAAAAAGGAGTGGGGAGTTCTCCAGGACGTGAACCTCCTCGCGTTGACACTGGGACAGGCTAGGAAAATGAGGAAATGGGACTTCTTCTGGAGAAGAAAGCTGGAGGATATACTGGATTCAGATACAGTTGTAAGTGATGTTCAACTACGTACCATCATCAGTGTATTAATCCAATATATCACATTCAGTTAACTCTCTTTATAGCCCTATAAATTTGGTTCAAAACTATCAACTTTTCTCATTTTAAATTTCAAGATATCAGAATATTCACATATATTCTTATTCTTCTTCTATGGCTCTCCGGTCCGTATTCGGTCCATGGCCTCCTCAATTCTCCTTTCCATTCGGTCCTCTGTTAGGTCCGTCTGTCCGAGGCTTTGATCGAGTATTCACATATATTTCTTGTGGAAAACATGTTTGTTTGACTGCTTATAACGTACTAACATTTACTAAAACAAGTTAAATCTGCCATTTTAACCGCTGCACTGTACTATCTTGCAATAGTTGTAGTGGTTTATATAGAAAGTTGTCTAACACAGCTAAACCTAGAACGTACTGTCTTACACCACACACTTTCAGTTAAAATCCTAAACGTAACAGACAATGTTAATAATTTATAACCAAATAGCCTTCCACTGATGTGTTGTACCCAGTTTCTTCCAAAAAATATAGGTAAAATTATAATTTAAAATGTTCACTCGTGTGTTTTATATAGTGACAGGAAGACAAAAGAATTCTGGAATTAATGGTATAGCGCAATCCCCTCATTCAAAGAAAGTCTAATTTTTTCATAAACAAATATTATTTCAAACCTTTTTTTTCCGAATAAACTTTACCACATTCTGTCGAAGAATTTATTAACTATCTTCATATCATGATTTCGTTCTGAATTATTGTTATGTGACATGAAAAACATTTTCCTTGCATGTGCTTCTAAAGCACGACTTCCATTTCGTGTTTCAGGACTGGGCAGAAAACGATGAAGATCTCTCAACTGATGCCGTACCAAACTGTCAGACTACCAATAATGAGGACGAAGAGGATTATTTACCATCACAGGTACATGTATATAGTGTCCCAAAAGTCATTACACAAATATGTTCGAAACTGTATTGTAATACATAGTTTGACAGAGGGCTGTGTGTTAACAAAAGATTATGTCGAGAAAATTACACAAATCAGACGAATAACTTAGTAGCCACATTACGGGAGAACAAGAGTGCTGTCTGTTCAGTTTCGATTTAAGAGTCGAAGAGGATTCCTTTCTTGGGGAAAAATATTATCTATAATTATCTGCATGTGTCTGCTCTCCTCCGATTTAAAAAGAGGCGATTTTAAATCTGTGTGAATAACATGACAGTGGACGTAACTGTTTCATGATATCCATAACTGCCATAAAAATATTAATATTGTAACTACAGGATTTTGATGTGATTAATAACTAGCTCCGCTACCGCACAAATACAACATACCGGAATTCAGTTCTGGAGTACAAAATGTAGGATAACAGGTTTATTAAATGCAGCGTCGTGTTTTAGATGACGACACTGTGTACATGTGGGCTGCTGAGCCGACGATTCGGGAATCCAAGACAAAAAGTTGCTTTGAAGATGGACACAATAATGATTTGAGAAACGTCAGAAGTACTACCACTCAGAAATAAAATTCACATTAGCGTTAAACTGCCGTAAAAGTCTGAAGTTATGTCTGAGATAAACACATTTTTAATCAGTTTCCATTTTGAAGAATTACATAAATAACAAAGATTCAGCGAAAGAATTTGATTTGGTGTCAATACACTATTAATTATTGTAGCTTGACGAAATTAAATTTACGTGATTAAATTTAACATGCGCCAATGGTATTAAATTTTATCGAGTAAAATGACAGTGATATTAAGATAATAACAGCCTCATTGAAAAGCTCCATGCAGCAACGCTAACTGTGCAACTAATAGATTATTTGAACGGAGTAGAAAGAAGTGATAACTGTGTTATTTTTGTTGCAGGCCGAATTCGAAGACATGGAAAAGAAGGTACAGAAAGCGATAAGAAGAAGAAGCCAGAAAGATCTGTTTCAGTTGATTGTGTCCGTCGCACTGATCTCTACGTTGCTGTATTTCTTATGGTTCCTTATCTCCCGGTTTATTTTTTGATCCAGTTGTTTTGTAATCCGTTGATTTCAATTATCTAGTTTCCCTACGATCTGAAATCACTATTCATAGGTTATTTTGAGTCAGTGCATGAATCAAATGTGTATTACATCCTCCAAACCATATGGAACTTTTCCAGCAAATTTGAGAAAGAACGTCAGTAATAAATATTTGGAATGTTTCATGCTGCCCGTATTACTCCAACTTTTCGGTTTATCGAGATTGTCAGTAACCTCCTCCAAGCACCGAAGACGGTCACACAACATGACTTAACTCTCATATTTAATTTACACAAAGAATAGCTTTCCGAAATTTAGTCAAGAGAATGTGGTTGACTGGACGCTTAGTTCCGGTGTAAAAACAAGAAATACATACAGAGTTTTTATGGTAATATTTCAGTAAAATCAAACGCATATCAAAGAAATAGGAGACTATTAGGCCGACAGGTTATCTGGATTGGATGTGAATTAAATCACGTCCAACGGCGGGTCTTTATGTTAGTGGTTTTGAAACGTCGAGTTCCGCTGTCAGATATTTGTTGCAATGCACGCTTCGCTGCCATGTTGTTATATTAATGTACAAAGCGTTTTGTATCTTGGAATAATTTTGTGTCTTACGGCTATTGATTTTTTGAAATTTGGTGTAACGTATCTAGAATTTTATTGTAATTCTTTATATTTCAGGTTCGCATTAAGCTTCTTCTTCAAACGCAGACTGCATCAGAATGAATTACAAGAGTATTATTTTTTCTTATGAATAGTAACTTCAAATTGCTTATTTTTAATAAACACCATAAATCTACATTCTTTATGACGTTTTAAAAATAAAAATAATTTTTAAAATGCTATTTATGTTGTGATAATATTTATTTAGGGCATATTTCAAATGCGAACTAAGCACATGGCTGCATTAGCAGCAAACGCTTGCGTTGCTGTCATGTAAGTCTATGGCACGTTCGCTCTATGGCACAGACAGGGATCCCCCTACTTTTATAAATTATTCATCGCTTTTCCCGGGCATAGACTACAACGCCGTGCGAATGGTTCATTAACTAATTCGCTAATTACTACTGCTCGATCGCGCAGACTAATATCGGCTAATTATTGCCAACCGGTTGTTGTTGCTGCTTCCGATCCACTGTTGATTAATTGTTGCAAGCTTTCTTGCCAAGCGACTGTTCCTGTCTTGCTGACTGACTGTTGGTGAATGGCTTACTCAAATTGCTGAATTACATAGTAAGTTTTCACGGCGGCGAGCATGAAGATGGCTGTCTTCTGGGTTATTGCGCCGTGTGGTCTGGTAGAGATTTACAAAAATTCCATAGGTCTTTGCTGCCCCAGTTATCAGGGTGATAACGTAGGGCACACCGATGATGGAGGCAGCAAGGACATCTCAAACGCTGATAAGCTCAAACCAGACTACACGGCGCTATAACCCAAAAGACAGCCATCTGCTTACTCATTGACCGACCGATTGAATAAATTAATCAATTAATGAATGACTAGACTGAATACTATTCCTGGCATCGCATTTCAGAATGTTCTCGACAATGGCTCACGATATGTGATTTGATCTACGTACTTATCTAAAGAAGCTATTTCAAATTAAAATATCAAACTCTAGAAATATAATAAATGTGTGAATATGGTCACTAATGTAAATTAGGGAAAGATTCAGAGGGCAGCCATCATGAAGCATGTCAAAGTACAATCCTGGATTCGCCCCAAAACTCAGAGGAGAAACAAGTGAACGTCAATAATGACGAGTTTACAGCCGATTTACAGTCCAACTATACAGCAGAAGCTTTCATGTGTTCTAGAGAACATGATAGTATCTAACCAAACCTAACGGTAATATTTTGGAACATGCGATAAATCCAACTGTATTATCCGTCCTTTACCTACAAGCACAGCCAAAGCCTAAGAACGTGTGGAGATTTTCCTCCACGTCTCCTGTATGCTTTTACGGCATTAAGATTAATCACACGGTGAACTGTATTTCTCTCTGCACAGCTGGGCCCCTGGTGCAATACACCCCTCCCCCACTTCACCCCTTTCGTGCAGACTTAATGATCCCCTTTAATGATAACACAGAGATGTAATATACAGCGGTATCTGTTGATTGGGAGGAGGGGTTCAAATTATCTTTGCTCCAAGTCTGCTCCCCTAATACAAGCATTGAGAAGAAAGGGGGTAACTTTATTACTGACGTCGTCTCGTGAGAGTAAGGAAGCTGGAAAACTTTCAAAATAGAAGAAATGCGGTATGAGGGATAGGCATCCACGGAGCAATAACCACGTGGCTCCAGAAGAAATACGTCACTGAATCATGTTTCAGATACTTTTAAGCAGGGCTGCGGAGTCGGAGTCGTGGAGTCGGAGCAAATTTAGGTGGAGTCGGAGTCTATAAAAATGTATCGACTAAGACTCCGACTCCAAACTCGATATAAAATCTTAAGAACAATTTCAATACCGTGTGAGCCGTCGGCGGCCTCACGCTTAGGGAGATTCAATGCCGCGTTGAGTCACGTGGTGTGGGAATAATGCTTTGTAACTTTGGCTCTGGTGCCTTAAGAATACAAACTGTCTACAAATCAACGGATTTCTGTAATAACCATTAGACGTATATTTAAATATAGGTTAAAATTCTAAAAGTAGGCTTATGATTCACGTGGTGGTGATGAAATCTCTTATGGTGCCATTTACCATTTTATTAGGTTTACCCTTATTAATAAACACTGAGCTTTTATGAAGGAGTCGGGGTCGGAGTCGGAGATTTTAGTACAGACTCCACAGCCCTGCTTTTAAGACTTTTCTTTATTTTTATGGTGTAGTGAGACTATGTCTTTGTGAAACTGCGGTCTCTGAGGGGCCTAATACAGTAGTGAATATGGGGCAGCAGTCAGTTGTATGCAAGTTAAACCTGTAACAGTTTTCAGGAACTAATTTGTGTCTTTCGTGGTCGCACCGCACAATCCGCATGGAAAAACCTTAAGGAAGAAATGGATTGCATGCTAACAGAATACAGAGAAACAGACTTTCAAGATTTCTGGTAAGTACACATCAAGTGGAGTGTGAAGACCAATTGCAACATTTGAAGAGGCTATTGGACAACTGAGACCGAAAATGTTCAACAAGTTTTAGACGAGGAGGAGTAGTGTGGAAATAAGGGTTATGGGAATCTCTCAGGCCACTATGTAGAAAATGATGAGTATAATTATAATAAAAACGGCAATTTATAAGAACGACTGCGAACATTGAGAGGAAGATGAAGTTAACCAACTAAATCAGCGTCGTTCGACCTTGTTGAAAATTAACACACATGGTACAAACAAATGCTACTGTCACTAAGTTACCAACTATATACAACCGTCCCCTCATTTAAATCAAAATAACCACTCAATTGACTATTAATCCCTTGATTATTTAACGATACTTCCCCGGTTAAATTCAAGCCTATACAACCTGAAATGGTATGAATAAATTATGAATTTCAAAAGATGTAATGCAATAATTCGTGGCTTATTTAAGAGAATTATATTATTTCTCTGGAGTGACTAAAGGAAACCAAGAAACCACGAAAAACTGTCACGATAGTATGTTCTCGGGCAAAAATTACAACCTGGGACTTGTCGAAGACGAAGCTGGATCGTTGACCACGTGACCACGACACAATGCAGGTGAACAGCTTGAACCAACAAATGAAACTGCGGACTCCGAACTCAAATCTTGGCCCAGAGAATGGATACCCCGACTAAGGCTACTCGCGGCTTTCCTTCCTATTATTCGACGCTACGAACTCGTGACTACTGACAGCGTAAATAAAAAATAAGTAAATTGATATTGTGCGGTGAGACCGTGTAAAATCGTGTCTACCGTATGTGTTTATTTTAATAACATATGAAGCTTGCAGTAAAAAAGCAGCAGCATTTGTGCGCAACGATTTATGAACAGGGCTTTCACATACACGTGCTACTACATAATGCCCCCTCTCTTCGTCCGGGATTGTACATACCGCCATCACCCAACCTCACATTATTTCTCAGTTTATTTACTGACCCCGCGGTAAATATCAAAGACCGTCAAATCAAATATCTCACAGAACAGTCAAACAGTCAAACAGTTTCCGGACTTGAATGATATATTTAAATTGGAAAGATAAGAGTTAAAAATATATAAAGGAAGCAGACAGAAATTAAAAATAAAGAGGACAGAAAACGAAAAGAAGAAACACAGGTGGAAATAAAGGAAATAAACAAATAAAATACACTAAAGAAATCAAAGGAATTACGGGTAAACTAATCTGCCATTTGGCATAACAAATCGCCCATTGTACGCCCCTGAATTTTCCGGCTAAGTGGAACATATAATATATGAGACAAGACGAGTAGATGCTACGGTGTAAAAGTTGACACGGTTTAAAGCGCCTGGGATGATGAGATACCTACCCCAGCCGGGTTTTAATTACTTACTGTACCCGACTCCCGGAGATGCTGAATGCGAAGGATCGTATATATTGCAGCATCAGCGAGTTGGAGAAATTAAATTGTAATTTTGAATGTGAGAATGCATAATCCATCCATAATATATCCATAATAAGGACTAGCCACCTATATATACCTTATAAGATCCATTCGTGGGGTGCACATCAGGATTTACGGATTAATTCTTCAATCAGATCCCAGCAGTTATCACCATCATAATTGAAGTTGCTTGTAGTTTTCATTAGTACCATCAGCAAAATTCAGTAGAACTTTAAATATGCCACGACAACCTCCTTTCAAATCCTTATCTAATGGACATTCATAATCATCTTTACACTATATTGTAAGACGTTATATAATCTCTGCAGTTGAGAAGCGTCGTTGAATAAATTAATGAACCCTGATGGACATTTTCCTTTGTCTATGAAATAAAAATTCACGGCGTTTAAAATTTGGTTCTTTCTATTTCCGAAACGACATGTTTTGGAGTAGTATACAGCGGGAAATGACAATCAGTTTCCTGCCACACCTTCGTTAAAAAATGCTGAGCGTTGTTGATGAGTTCAATAATCAATTATTAACCAATTCTTCAATAGGCGGTCGTTGATTAACCATTGAATAATTTTTTGAAGAAAATCAAATTAAAGTGTTTTATTCCCGATTTGAATTCAACAGAACAAAATCCTTCTGGAGAAGATAAGAACAGCTCAGCTAATAAATATATTTCCAACATTTTTTAAATCCTAAAGGTTCATTACAATCTCAAAAGTCCACATTCTCATACATTATTTATTTATTTATGATCCTTTTTAATATTATCATCCCAGATACTCCAGGACTCAATTTGAATGTCACATTTTATCTATAAGTCGTGCTCGTGTGACTGTTTATTTCAACTCCGAAACTACCGAACGGATTTCTATAAAATTTTGTACTAGCGACTTACTCCAGAGTAGTTAGGAGAACTTAAATTCGGTTTGTATCTGTACATCATAGCCCTTCCTACTTCACACGAAACAATTACAATTTTACTAGTTTTCTAAACAACGATCTACAACTTACATGTTAAACACATTCTGAAAACGTGACTACGCAATGTAAATAAACATTATCGGTAATGAAATATGTAAAATAGAAAACCCGCATTTGGAAAATACGTACAGTCTATCGGAGTACATATTACAACTTCTGTTTGAGCAACAGAGCGACACGAGAATAAAAATGTTAATATGGAATAAAATGAGATTAGTAAATTCGAAAAAGATAAAATAAAATTAAACATATGATGGAATTAGAAGTATAAAAACAAGGAAAAGTCAATAATATATTAATTAAGCAAGTCAACGGCAGGATAGATCACACTGGACAAGAAAGAAGGGAAGACAGAAATCGAGTAGACAGATGCTCTCTAAAAGGTGGGACTGTAGTCTATTTCTGATGGCAGCGACTATGCTGCTAATTAATACCGGAAAGACAAGGCCAGAAAACAAACTGGGGAGGTAGAACATCCATTGCAGCGCCATGTTCATTGTAGTATCGCTTGGAATTTAATATTCGTCAGTTACGAAAGCTGCAATTGTCTCTCGCGCTATGTGCAATCTTAATTTTAGAACTCTACCTTGCCTACTTCACATTGTTTACACGAGGGGATCCCCCACCCCGTCTGGTTTAACTCAAACGAGGGGTGTTCAAGAGTATGGACTCAAAGTTGCTTATTTACCTTCTGTACGCTTTTTGCATGTTTATTGTTAGTTTACATACATGTTCATATATCGTGTTCATATATTTATTTACATGTTTACTTTATTTATGTGCTCGTATGTAGGACGTATTTGTTTTAATATCGTAAAGTTGTGTATATATTTCTCTGATCATGAGACTGTTTTATATGGACTTATCGAATGTTAGACTGTCTCAAGAATATTAATTAGCGAATTCACAATATCACTACGAGAACCAGTTAAATCTACAAAACAAAATCAAAACAAAAACTCACTCAGTTATCAAGAAATTAAGAAATTCGCCTTTTTTGTGAATCACGAAGATTCATTACTGTGTTCGCAAGGACACATTATTATTCCACAATTCCCTTCATAGTCGTTCGTTTTCCTTTCGGATATCATGGAATTTAGGTGCAGACTAGACCACCCGTTTTTGATTTTGTGACGCTACAATTAAAGGACTATTATGCTGGATATTGTTCATTTTCTGAGGTACAGACCTATCACATATATATCTGACAGCAATCGAGCAGTCAGTACAAACATTCGAACAATGAAAAGGGGGTCATTTTCCTCATTCTTAACCGTTTCCTCTACCAAATATTTTATTATTCATTCACGATCAACACCATGGAAGCTATGTAACTTCAACAGTTAATTATTTTTCTTCATTCCATGGATTGGACAACTTGCTTGTTCCATCTTCAAAATACACCAACAGTTAGTACAGTTTAATAATATAAGTCTTTATTAGCCGGCGTCTTTCCTGAACAAAGTTGCTGATAGAGCGGCAACTTCTCCGACATGTCTGTAATGCAGGGACGCATAACATTATTAGAAACAGTAGTTGCACCTAAAGTTTGCTGATTTATGGGGGTTATAAATTGGTTGGAATTGTGCAGAACTGTTTGCGAACTATTTGTGGACACTTGCGTCTTGTTCATAACAACGCTTACGGCAACCCTACACATGGGCCCTTTATTCCTGAAATGTTCGGACTAATGCCCTGACTTAAAAGTATGTGAGAAAACAATATGAGGCAGCTCCAAATGATCAATTCCTCTCTATAAGTAACAATCCTTCAGCCTAAATAAGGCCTCAAGAAAGAGGAAAAGTAAATTTGATTTTCGATGTTAATATGCATGCACGACATTGACGGATCAAACCCTGCTTTAAATATTGATGGGAATAAGGGTGAGGTTGACTTATCTATTCGCGCAATTCAGCACTAGAAAGTGACGGGTATGTCCTGGAATAAAATTTTAGCACAGATTTATGAAAGGGAGGAAGTTCTGAAATACAGTAAAATTCTGAAAGTTTTTACATTCAACTAATTCCCCGGGCTTTCTCTTCCTGAAGCAGGAGCACAGACTGAGAGTTTCTGACAACAAAGAGTCAGTGACAGGAGGCAAAACAAAACTGCAAAATAGGTTATTTCATAATTTGCACTCACGCCAAATATTGTTAGGGCGATCAAATGAAGGATACCATGGGCAGATTCTGAAGACCGCATAGCAGAGATAACAAATACATTTACAATGTAGTCGGAAAACGCGAAAGTAGAAGACAGATTAATAGAACTAGAATTAGACGGCAGGATAACGATAACATCAAATGGCATACTGAGGAAGTGGGATATGACTGGATTAGATTCATCTGGTTCAGGATAAGAACAAGTGGTGGATCTGCGCGGACACAGAAATAATTCTTTTGGTAAGCCCATCACAACAAGCTGGAAATTTTTTGACTTGCTACGTGACTACGAGCTTCTCAAGAAGAACTCTGCTCAATGGTTTTCGTGAATTAGTTAACAAAAACCCTAGACAACTGCTTTTTTTCCACCAATCGATGGTAAATTCTGTAACCTTACGAACTGTTGAACGATTTAGATGTATTTTAACTACAGATGTTCATATGTAAGAAACACACTCGAAATATCTCAGAAAACTGACTAATGAAATGTCAGTATTTCTTTCTTACACCCTTATCTGATGTTAACAGTGGATTGTCTCCCGAGGATAGAGGGGATGTAATATAAATATTACCGTGATTTTTCACTCACTGCTGTGAATAAGAATTCCTTGATCCTTAATTCTAAGTTCGCAAATTTAGTTATGGCATGTTCCTAAGACACAAAAATAAAATTTGCCTCAAATTTAGTTCAGCGTTTTACCACGGGCTCAGGAACAGATGAGCGGAGTTGCCTTAAACCTCAAGCATGGACAGCTGGTGACAAAACGTCAGTTTCTCAAGCTCGAGTATGAACGCAACGTACACTGGAAAATTACATTCACTATTCTGTTCCTAATTTTGGCTCACCTACCCCCTTCCTTCTAATTATTTTCCCACCCCACAACATTCAATTGCATTTGGTTGATGAGTTTCATCATTTCCTGCATGTTCTACGGGAATACCCTCCCCCTCACAGCTACTGTTGCTCAAATAACACCTGATCGCACTGTTGCAGCGACCACGGGGTGGGGACAAGGGAGGAAAACCGGTGTTCCCCACTACATGCGCGAATTAACCACGTGAAATAATTGCAATATGGGGAATGAGGGGGAGACGAATTGAGAATAAATCATCCACGAATTCGATTAGTCTAGTTCCCGTTACTGCCACTGAGCGGCACTACAGACAAGGGAAGCTTTAGTGACTTTTTTTATTCTGGTCCATGGACGATACACACGATAAATATGGGGTAGTCCACAAACAAATTTCTAATCATAAATAATCTTTCGCTTTGCTGGATTAAACACGATGAGTTCTCTTAAATTCTGCGTGTCTGTTATCAGGAAACAAAAATTGGCTAATTAGAATGTTTCAGGATTGTTTTCAAAGTTTTGTAAAATAAAATCTTAAAGCGTCAAAGTTAGAATTACGTTTGACAGCATATGAACAAGAAAAGTTGATAAAAGATTGTCAGTTAAAACGAACGCTCTTCAAACTGCTTTTCGATTCCACTACATACTCCACGTCTGCGTTGATGGCGCTGATGACGGAGGCATCATGCACCTCTGACACGTGGGCAAACTTCTGCCAGACTACACGGCGCAATTAACCAGTAGACAGCCATCTTCACACAATTTTCAGGTTGAGTAATACCCTCAAACTTACTACTTCACCAATATCTTTGCTTATAGGGATTTCTGATCAAACTGCGTTAAGCAAGATTCCTTCACCATGGTCACGACGTCTCAGGGAACCCCCCCCCCCCACACTCCTCCTTGGCAGTTGCATAAGGGCGTAGATTCCGATAAGGGCGGCGATGGACAAGGATGTGGGCAACAGGAGGAACGCAGCGAAATAAACCGTGCTTGTATATCAAGCCACATAACTCAAGTGACAACGAGCTGCATGGAAGATGCAGCGGTAGGTCCAGCACGAACCTCGAGTGACGTTTCCCTTGATTATCCTACACTGCGTGATCCGTATTAAGTACATGGTTTAATAAGAATAAACTGCACGAATTATAACATTCGATACAATATATCTGTTGCTATATTAACAAATGACTACACATTTCGATGTTAACACATCTTCAGGGCACAAACATCATATTTTACCAGACTACACGACGCAACAACCCAGAAGACAGCCATCTTCAATCTCACCTCCGTTAAAACCTCAAATCCTATTTAATTACTTCTCTTGATTAGTTTATTTTCCGATACCTATTTACTTATCCAGTGCCAACTAATTTATTTGTTTTTGTATTTACTTTTATGTACAACTTGTAATAATATTCATTCA
This sequence comes from Zootermopsis nevadensis, assembly GCF_977971745.1. Taxonomy (NCBI): domain Eukaryota; kingdom Metazoa; phylum Arthropoda; class Insecta; order Blattodea; family Termopsidae; genus Zootermopsis; species Zootermopsis nevadensis. The sequence continues at coordinate 17,163,731 of NW_028259134.1, forward strand.
TTTTTTGCCTAGAAAAATATCGTATCACCAAGTGAAGTCAATATGAAAGTTGTGCAAACAACGGACCCATATGAAGCACACTCCTCAATACAAGTCATTCTACAGCATCCTCCATAGCTGTGCCTGTACTGAGCACATTCCTGAAACAGCTGGGATTGGGAGTGAGAGAGGACGGGTCCTGGTAACACCAACAAGACACAGCAGCGATTTACAATCTGGTGCGACGGCGTTCCTGGAGCTTATAACCCGTACGGTAATAACGCAAGACCCGAAGAGAGAAAAGAAGGGGCGTAGTTAGAACGCATGGACGAAAGGAAAAAGGGCACAAATAAATTCGAAATAAAGGAAATAAAGAAGAAAAGAGCGAATAAATGTGTACGCTCATTTCAAAAATTAACATTTTCGCTATTACCGAAATATCGCCGACGAAACGTTAAGTGGATACAGTGTGACGGACGACATATCGTCGGATTTTTCTAGAATCCCATAATTTTACATTCACACCATGGAAACATAAGAATAATATTACATTTAATGACTTTACCACCCTGACGTACTAACTTGGATGGAGATAGTGGCATTTACAAAAACGGTATTATACGTTAATGTTTTAGTGTTCACAGATGGAGCGATAAGAAAATAATAAACTAAACGGTCCATTGTCAATTGGCGAAGACAGAAAGAAAATACGTAGATCCCAACTGTGAGTCTGTCTCATTTTGGATATTAGAAGAGGGTTCAAAACGCAAAGAAACTATCCACAGCTATCAGGATGTGTCAGGAAAACAGCATGTGACCCCACATAAATAGTTCACATTCAAATATCAACAGGGACTTCTCCGATCTCGCCACAGTAACTGACCACCAGGCCATTAAAATTATATAAATACAAAAGTAATGCTTTACTGTAGACCCGTAACACAACAGCTGTATATTATTATTTGTATATTGTTGAGGGATTTAATAATACTGCATTTCCGCACGACGAAACCTCCAGACCAGTATTCGGCACTGTCAAAATTTAATGGTAATTAACTAGGAAATATCGGAGAACCTGACTCTAAGTTATAAAATTCCTAGAGAATGAAGCGTGACATACCTTGGGACCATCTTTCTTCTTCACGGAATATTACAAATAGTTGGAGTTTAATTTGGTGGAGCGAACTCATTCCTATGCTAAGTAGGGCGAGAAGACGACAAATATTTGCACGTTTTAATCTACAGGTTCCATGCCAAGATACAGTGCAGCTACGGTTGCTGTCATCAAGAGTGTCGTCGCTGTTCTGCATCTCGGCATGGTAGATGTTTACCAACGTTTCGGAGGTCATACTGCCTCTGTCATCAGGGCTATGAATGACTCTCCACTCAACTGGCTCATTCATCGCCTTAATGACGGAGGCAGTATGACCTTCGAAACGTTGGTAAACATCTACCAGACTACACAGCGCAACAACCCAGAAGACAGAAATCTTCATACTCACCGCTGTGAAAACCTCATCGCCCTGATGATGGAGGCAGTATGACCTCTGAAACGTTGGTTAACATCGACCAGACTACACAGCGCAACAACACAGAAGACAGAAATCTTCATCGCCCTGATGACGGAGGCAGTATGACCTCTGAAACGTTGGTTAACATATACCAGACTACACGGCGCAACAACCCAGAAGATAGAAATCTTCATACTCACCGCTGTGAAAACCTCATCGCCCTGATGATGGAGGCAGTATGACCTCCGAAACGTTGGTAAACATCTACCAGACTACACAGCGCAACAACCCAGAAGACAGAAATCTTCATCGCCCTGATGACGGAGGCAGTATGACCTCTGAAACGTTGGTTAACATCTACCAGACTACACGGCGCAACCCAGAAGACAGAAATCTTTATTCAGTAACTGCATTTTGCCCACAGTGTATTTATGTGTTTCGTATGTTTCTGAGTTTAAACGGTGATTAAGTCTTTAAACAGCATTAACCAACTGATATTTGCAATGTTTAAATATTGACTTTTCATTCTGGAACGGAATTAATTGGTAAATATCAGTTAGATGAGCTTCGGGTTCAGAGCGTTGTTTTCTTTCATTTCTTTCTTTCTTTCTTCCTTCCTTCCATTACTTATTTCTGTTCCTGACAGATCATTCCCGCGACCTCTACATGAACTGCAATAACTTTTCCCTCATTACACTTTACACATTTGACAAATAACTGTTATCCCTTCGCCCGAACTTATGGGACACCCTGTCTTACCAAACGTAATTTCAGGGTTGCTTATTAAATGATGCTAATGCCGCCGCACCTCAGACGTGAGCCCATCCGCCATGTTGTAATCGGCGATTGTGGTAGATTATAAAGTACGACGTTGGAGTCGCCCCCATACTAAAATTTATCAAAATCTCTTCAACTGTTGTCAAACTGAGACAGGCAGTCGCAAATGTGCTAATTTTAAACACAATATACTGATTGGATGACGAAGGAAAAAATTTTCCAGCAGATTGGATATACAGCATAACATGGGATCCGAACCGCGGTGACTGCCTACATAAAGTTTCTGACTTTGTTATTACTGAGAAAATCATAAACCAACGGAAAAATCTGAACTGGATCCGATGCCTTGTACATTCTCCTAAATTGAACTCTAATATTTCATGTAATCACCTTGGTAATCCTACCTCCCGAAACGCAGTATGTATTAGACATCCACCGGAATATACCCAGAATAAACATCGTGTAACAAGCTCTTCGAACAGTCCATCACTACGCTGTAAATTCAAAAATGGGTTGTTATTTCGCACATAACCTCAAGCCACCCCACTGCACACAGACATACAAATGTAATTAGAATATCATTCTGCTACAAGAAGCATTGTCACAGACTGGGCGTGCCCCTTGGCTGTGCTTTGTGATACACAATATGAATATAATTTCCAAACGATTCTGTCTTCGCTTTGACCTCGCCTCACCGCAGGCTTATTTCCTGCACACTGGATCTATTTGACGCAACTTCGCCCACATCACGAGAACACGCATCCATCGCGCGACCATGTGATAAAGCTTAGTTTGTCAATGGATGTTATTCAGGAAAATGGGGCACCAAGTTAAAAGTTTTCCTCAGAGCTTCTGACTTGTATGAGTTGCTCACTTATTCAGTTCCATCCAGGATCCTGTATATTAATTTATATGCCAGAGATTTTTGTTAAGTCCAGGAAATTGCTAAGATAGCAGGCCCACTTTTAATAGACAAACACATACATATCTTTGTCTCCACAGCCTCAAAATTCACAAAACCCTACAAAATTAAAACCTATTTCTCTCGCAATGTAAATAGTTTCTTTACATTTCTGAAACTGGAATCAACTATTTTACACACATGTTCAACAAGTCTTCACCTTTATGCGCTTAGATTTCCATTCTTGGCATATTTTAACCATTTTATACTCAACGCTTATAACTAAGGACGTCACATATGCAGGTCATACAAATATACTCACGCTTCAACTCCAAACGCTACTTGTTAAATTAAATGTGAAGTTCTGCGAAAAATATTCGCAAAAAAGTTTAGATTGCAAAAAAGTTTAGATTACAAAAACAATATAGCAGCGAAATACGTGCTTATAACTTTGAGGTAAAGACGATACTTATTGGTTAAATAACATTATTACATTATGTTGTATTTAGTCGACCGCCTGCAAAACATAGATGATGTGTTTGGCTATAACAAAGTCAGGCAAATTGGGAAATTACTATTAAACTCATTATCTGAAACAGCAGTAGCATATTGCATCGTTACTTATTCCTATAGTCCTGTTAGTTAACTAGTATTTTAAACTCATTCTATCAAACGTAATCCCTGCCAAAGTCAAGTTCTTTCACTTTTCTAACTGATAATGTTTTAAGTTAAAGTTGGAATAGCTATATGTTATTAATTAAAACTGGAATAATGCGTGTGTCAGTTTCACGTATTTAAGCAGATCAGTTAAGTAACCACATTATATGCATTAAATATAGCTGATATCCTTGCAACGAAATTCTTGCTCTATTTACTTTATATAGTTCTGACCGCACAGTTCAGACGTTCTTACGTTTCAAAATATAAAGAGCAATATTATGTAAACTACAGGGTTTTCATGAAAAATGGGCATAATTCAACAATCACCAATCCATATTCGACATTCTCTGAAAGCTGTTTAATTAACTCATTTGCTATACGTACCTGCCCCATAACTCTGCAGAGAGGCATTATTTTCTTAGTGGGTAAATAAAACTCAGTTACATTTACTAATGTCCTACCTTTGAAGACTGCTAGAACGCTGCAGGAAGAGTTTGTGTTCACAGCATAACTGTCATTTATATTAAATATATTCACGACACTGAATAAAAGTTCGATCTTCTTCCTGTAATACCTCACTCATGCACTCACTTAAAAATGAAGCAATCGCACGTTTTCACAACACACGCTTCGATAGTTGTTTTAAGTATAGCAAGGGCTTACACCCAACATAATTGTATTCTACCGCGCACCAAGCAACTGTAAACGATCAGAAACGCTCGCGTTCGGGACCTGCCTGTTTTCCACCGCTACAAGTTACTCGTGTACGTTGTCCATTTCATTTCAAATTGCTTCGTATTTTAAAATGAGTTATGAAAAAGAATGAAGGTGATGGTCACCATACTGTCGAGTGGTTCTTACAAGACAAGATATTTAACAATTATTTCTACCGTTTGCAGACACATAACACATCGACAACATTCTTAAAATCATTTCCGTGGAAATAAAATAGTACTACAAAACATATGGCTTTAAGCAAAACACCCAATCCCCACTTCTCACAATGATTTAGATAATCCGTTTGGCAACCTGCCACGTGACAATGAACATAACCTGTTACGAGCGTTACTATACTAATTTCAGGTACGAATAATAAATGCCATGTAAAAAGCAACAAATTCATGTAACTAACAGACCTCTCAGAATCTTCCACTGTCTTGCTAGTCAAATGAAAAATTTAGTGCCAACATTGAACAAACATCTAACGCAATAGAAAGAACGTTACATGAACAGCGCGATTCCGAAAGCGACCTTCAACTCTCACTAATCGGTTTGAGACTAAATTCAAAGGCAAAGGTATGGAAATATGTACGATCTCTGCAATAGACTTCACTCATATCGATTGTGGAATTAGCAATTTTACGACGGGAACGCATTCCTAGCGCGTTTCATAATACTTTTTGGATCAATTTACTATGTTATATCAACTGCTGACGTTATGTAAAACCGAATAAGAAATTACGAGATTTCTAACTGAATAGTTAAAAGAATGGCCAGTGTTGACTGTGGTCAGTTACATGAAGTCATTGTATTTTAAAGGTATATGACATTCACAGTTTGAAGGCAGTGATTTCAGACTGTGTTCTTTGGGGTTGTGACATGTACACTTGTGACCCTAAAAGACTAGTGCAACAGGTGACAACCATCTTTATACTTGCTGCCATGACAACCTGAAGTCCCACTCAAAATAAACTTCTTTAATTTCATACACTTTAATGATCAATCATTATAACATCTCCACACAATATTTGTACAGAACTAAATACACAGTTCTCAGAGGAATGGTACAAAAATCTATAACAATTTGATCACATAAAATAATTTACAAACATTGTAAAGAATTTAAAAAAGGTCATGACAGTTTATATAACTAAAGATGTCACAGTAGAAATTCCTGAAATAAAAGCCCTTGTAGTGTTGCTCCAATGTGGAGTAATTTCAATGTATACAAACTGAAACTTCATCTGATAAGCAGAGAATATAACAAGACTTACCGAAATTTATTGCTCATTCCAAAGCTGATGTAATTTTAATTTGTAGCCCAAGAGTACTTCATCTATTTTTAATTTGGTTTATGCCACATTATAAAGATATAACAGAAAATTGCAGGCATATTACATACCCTCATATTAATGAGGCCAGTTAGACTGTAACATGATTAAGATATGTATTTAACAATTACTCACAACAATCCAAGATTTGAAGAGCACATTGACACTTTAAATTAAAACGATTATTTCTGAAGTAAAAATATTTTGTAAATGTATATAAACCACAGAACAGAGGAAATGGACTGTCATCCAAAACAATGGAATAATATTTTAACACAGGCTCTGCTTAAACATCTGAATCACTTATTGGTATCTATAAAAATGTGTTTTCATAACAATCAAATTTATAAATCTATAACTCTAAAGCAATTAGAATGACTCAAATAAAATTTGTACTTCCATATTTTTGGTATTTTGTCAATAACATACTGTAATTTCAAATAATTAATTTAATCAAATTTTTCACATTTTAAAATATAACCTCTTTCTTGCGCAAAAAAATATAGTATACATCTAAAAAACAAGATAAATAAGAAAAATATATTTGCACATAAGAAGAGTTTTTCTTCCTTCCTGACAGAAAAAAAGGGAACGTAGAACACATCCCTTTATGCTGAAGGGTGAAGACAATTTTATCCATGAAATTTATAAGATTAACATTATATATAATTAAAAATGTTACACCAAAAGAAAATTTTCTGTATAAAATATGTTATAAAATGCTAACTGCAAATGTGTCCACTAGAAACACAGCTCAAAGTCCTAGTCTACACTTTCCTTCCCAAGATGTGTGAACATTCCTGGGAGTTTGGCAAGACACATTTTTCTCATCTTCGCACCACGGATAGAGGGTGGAAAGGGAAGGGACACCTACTGAGTTAGGTCTGTTAGAAACAGTGACCTCAGTCACTGGTCTAGTAACAGAGATTAGCAGACGAATAATAATTACAAAGAAATCCGCAAGTCAATAACCGCTCCCAAATTATTTGTGGACTTATAATCACATTTAAAAGTTCATCATAGCCAGGGTGAAATTAATTATTTCACATTTGACACAATATCAATAATTTTATGCAAATAAATTATAAGTAAAATTAATTATAAAATTACATCTTAAATATCAAACACTATCAAATCTTTTTCTTCCCTGATAATACAGCCTGAGCCATAACAATAAACTGTAAAATTGACATGGAAGCTTATGAGTCTGGTGGTCCTGCTTTAAGCCCTTAATTCTTCAGTATGAGTAATTACACGCAACTTATTTACCGATATGTACCACTCCTGTAGTTCTGTCAAATATATACAATTCAGTGTGATATCTTCTGAGTTAGCCTCATAGGCACAGAAATGTTTTGGAGTGACTCCTCTGAAATGATAGTAACCACCTATACAATTACACAGTGTCAACCTGAAACACCATAATCCAAACAGAGATCTTCCCTGTAAATTCCAGTATTTTTTTTAACAGACGATAGAAGATGAATGGTCTATGGCATTGGTTCTGAAACTAAATTTTCCACAGTGACATTTCCTTTCAAGAATTTGGATGTGGATGTTTCAGGTTTCAAAACATACATAATCTTCAACCACTGTACATATTAAAAAGTTAAGAAACTGAGTTTATTTAGGGGGGCACAAACATTTCAAGACTGGAACAACATTTTTGAACCCTTTAATGGTCTGTAAAATGAGCTTACATAAAATGCAATTTGTACTCACTTAAACTCTTTTGCTGATGTATCAATGAATTATTTACCATTTCCATTAACCTCCCTATACAAATGGTAAAAGCATTTAAACGAAAGTAGACTGTAGAATTTGTTATTCCATTTAAAATTCACTTTCACCAAATCCAGTTTTACCCTACTCAAAATTTTCCAGAAATATAACCTTTTTTCCTATAATTTTATGAAGGAAGAATGATTCACCTCTGGTACCCTTACTTAACATTTGACTGTTCAACCAAAAAAACTTTGGGTACTACTTCTTGTGATCAACAAAATAAAAACCTAACCTTCTCACATTTTATGTTTCACTTGTCATGAAACCAATGCAAGGAACAGGCCCCACACTGCAGCACTTGAGCAATGGACCAAAATTTCAGAAGAAATCCCTTAGAAGGAACGTGCTGTACCTCGGCAAAATAATTCATCTGACTTGCACAAAGATAGTAACAGTGCACAGGATACATGTCCGCAACTACCAGTGGGTTAAAGACTGGATCATAATAGAATCATCAGTTCTTCTTTCAGAACTCATAATTGGTCACCGACTATTCTCATCACGAGAAACACAACATGACAAATGGCTAAGCTGGCAAATAAAATGATTCTCCCACCTTCTTGTAGGCCTATATATTCAAGTAAGATTGATTTTTCTCACATTAAAAATGCTGAGGCAAACGTTACCTCACAGCATCATACACCAGAACTCTCTCTCTTCCACGCTGTTCAAAGCATACTTCAACAGCGGCAAACACGAAGAGAAGACGTCGATCTAATGCCTTAAAATGCAATGATGACAGCACCGGTGTGATATGGCTGTGCTGGAGCAGTGCCTCGAGCGACGTGCTCAAAGCATTACCTGAGAAATATTGTAGTCTGTCCCATGTGGATTTTCTTATCCTGAAAATGACACAATTGGTACTCAATTGTCAAGGGAAGCGAGTTCTAACTGCACACTCAGTATTTGAAATAATATATACATTTCCAAATGTCATTATTGAAGAAAATTTGTAGTGTTAACATGTAAATTTTAGTGCTCCAATGAAATTTATTCCACCTGTTTTTCACTACATATAACGCATATTATATCTGACTTTGTGTATCATTTTTCAATTTAAACAGTTCACATGTGTGAAATTGCCCTATAGCCTTATTGCTGGCATACCACTAATTCTAATTTAACACACTAAATATACCACTAACCAAATGCGTTCACGAAAAACTTACTTATGTTAACAATATCTTTTAATTTTCTTACTTAGTTCACATACCACCAGTGGTAAGCATACCGTAGGTTAGGAAACGCTGCACTATACTAATGAAGCTTAAGCAATGTGACTCACAGAAGATGGACCCACATTTTTATTGTTTGGTTTTCCAAATGCTACCAAGTTGCACCCAAATATCTATTAAAAAGTTATAGATTTTCTGGCTTCCATATGTAAAAGAAAAATTATGTCCTCCAAGAAAAATTAAGTTGAAGTCACAGCCCCCCTGCATGGCAATTATCAAGAGTTACAAACCATCCATCACAAAGAGCATTGCAGGAACAGAAAAGCTAAAGTGAAATTAGAAATATCAGCAATGAACAACAAAATAAGTAAATAAATATCCAATAAGGTACACAAATGAATGTGAATGTTGTGTAACTAAAAGATTATTAAACAGTTAACTTATTTTTATCACATTACAGACTTAATGAAATGACCCAGGAAACCAAATTCTTATTTATTAGTAGCCTGTTTAGAATTAAACACAATCTCTAGACCAGTGGTATTCAACCTTTTTGTTTGCGTATCCCCAGATATAATTTCTCTTTAACTTTGTACCCCCAAAGTTGTTGGTGTATAATTCAAGTTATACATAGTATATAATCTACAACTACAATAAATTCAATAAATTACATTACTGATTATTCAGTGTTTATCATAAAATATATATATATTTTTTTAAATTTCACGTACCCCCTAAGATGTCTTCGCATACCCCTGGGGGTACGCGTACCCCAGGTTGAATACCACTGCTGTAGACTAACCCTTAGGTAATAGGACCTGAAGTATAGACACCACACAGACTTTCTGGAACAAAACTCAAAACTTACATGCAGCATTGGTATAGAGGAGCTAAAATGTCCAGATGATCTCGGTGTGGATTTCCAAAACTGAAAGTTACAAATTCATTAATTAACATCTTTCTAAGACTACACACACCATTAACATAGGTATTACACAACACAATGAGATCTGGACATTTGGTGTTCTCAGCCACTTCTTCAGACAACAGCACATCATATCTTAAACTAATCCCCACATGAAGATTTCTGTCTTCTGGGTTGTTGCGCTGTGTAGTATGGTACATGTTAACCAACGTTTCAGAGGTCATATTCCGTCATTAGGACGGAGGCAGTATGACCTCGCAAACATTGACCAGACTACACAGCGCAACAACCCAGAAGACAGAAATCTTCATACTCACCGCTGTGAAAACCTCAAATCTCACATAGTCCCCATATATCACTGGAATATACAGAAATACCCAGAAAGTGTTTGGTAATATAATCATTCACACTATTTACACTAACATCATCATGTTACCACTATTACTAAAACATAACCTACATTTTTCTCTCATGTTACTCATCATATGGGTGTAGAGCATAGGTCTGTTCCTACTATCAACATTACCAATATTATTATTGTCACTGCTACTACAGATTCACCGTCATTATCACGAGAGATCTTTGTATCAACACTGGAACTAATGTCAGTGAATAATTCCTCCGCTACTTTGTCACACACACACACACACGTCATTTCTGTCCATCTGTTCTGAGTTGGCTTCAGTATAATTTTGATGTGTATGTTCTTATACGCCATCAATTCAGAAAATACTGAAACTACTAAGAGACCACATTACCATTTTTGAGAACAGTTTACAAAATTACAGCAAACTGACATTTCAAAATGCATAATGTGATGACAGGTTCACAGCAGAGACTCAGACGGGGCACCATATTGTGATGCAAGTCCTAAACATGGGGTTAAAAAATAAAATAAGCAGACTGATGTTTTTGTGAAATTTCAGGTTCTTCTTCATATGGTCTCATTTTGAATCACTGAAAATGTGACAACAGTACTAAAATGATTTTCAGCAATGTTTCCATGGATAACAAAGACAATCAAACTCATGTATAAAGTCATATGTCTTTGAAGGTGACCACACTCAATTAAGCTCGGTCACAACATATTTATTTTTTTACAAAATTGGTCCAATTACTTCATTGACAGGTATCAATTTATACTGATTATTGTTTACTGTTTATTGTGTTTAAGCTATTTCATATCTGACCTCACCCCTTTCCATTGTCCAGTAACAGGACCATAGAGTTTGTCACATTTTCAAACACGTCGTAGTGATGACGGTCCCCATTGTCAATAAGAAAGTCAAAAATGGCTGCATCAATCAGATCCAATAGGCGAGGTCCGGTGCTGGGATTGTACAGTTTCATGGCTTTAATTCTTTCACAGTAATTTTTATCCACTTCCCATCTGAAACATGGTACACGTTGCATACAACAAAAATAACTATAGAAAAGCCTTGATCAAGCTGTTGGCCTTCATTACACACACAGAACTGCATATATAAATGTTCTGTGTATACCGTGTATAATATTTTTCAATACAAATAACAATTTTTTGTCAAGTAAAGATAAAATAATCAAACTTATTGTATACATGTGACACATATGAATTATATTAAAAATATGATACATGAAACAGCAAAAACATAATTACAAGCCCAGACAGGCAAATACTGCAATGTTACCTTAAAAGAAGCCATTAACCGCTTCTTTCCTCATCTTCTCCGAGTCCTGAACCGTAAATACACTACAATATGACATGACTCCGATAATTACGATAGTGAAGCGGTAGACAATTCTGTTCATAAGTCTGGCAGTGATACAGACTCAGGTTGACAGTTCAATTAACATTCAAGAAGGTCAATAATGAAATGAACTGAAAACTTCAGGTCTACCATGAAACACTTACGAGGGGCAGTCAAAAAGTTCCCGGAATTGTGGTATAGCACTGTAATGGTAGGACATACGGCAATGCTTACCTAATCATCTTCAAAGTAGGACCCTTGTGCACACACACACTTGCTCCATCGACCCTGCCATTGTTGGAAGCACTGGCGGAAGGCTTCGTTTGGAATCTTCCGGAGTTCGGCCATCGCATTCGATTTGATGATCTCCATAGTTGTGAAACGCGTCCCCTTGAGGCCCATTTTCAGAGTAGGGAACAGCCAGAAGTCACTCGGAGCGAGAATCGGAGAGTATGGTGGTTGGGTGATGACAGGAATGCTTTTCTCGGCGAGGAATTGCTGCACAACCAGTGATGTGTCGAGTGAGACGGCCGAAATCCAGAAGATTCCAAACGAAGCCTTCCGCTGGTGCTTCCAACAATGGCAGGATCGATGGAGCAAGTGTGTGTGTGGGCAAGGGTCCTACTTTGAAGGTGATTAGGTAAGCGTCGCCACATGTCCTACCATTACAGTGTTATACCACAATTCCGGGAACTTTTTGATTGCCCTACGTATATGCAACATTGACAAAATAACAGTGCTTATGATCTTTCTCACTACAAGCATGTTCTGATCATAAACCCTACTCATTCTATCATGATTATGCTGTATCTATTCTGTCACTTACAAAATGTTACTACATCAATGAAAGGTTGTCCAAACAGTTTACTTACCAGGCAAAAGACATATACATAAAAAAAAGTTTTGATTAATTTCTAAATGTATATTTTAGTTGCGCATAGGTACTTTTAAACAGACAAAATCAAAGAGTATCAATGCTTTAATATGGAGGGGCACACATTTTAAATATTTTGGAACATTAAGAAATTCCAAGAGTAAGAACATTTCTATGCTTGTTAGAAACATCAAAATGTAATAAATAAAACACTCACCTCGCAATTGTCTGTGGTTTGTAAGTTCTCTGCCATGGGCTACGATGTTTCTTGAGTTTATATTCTGGTGGCAACCACAGGATGAGGGCACCCTCCATTACATCCTTCTGCGCACATACTGGCTGGTTGGGACCGCAGAAGTAGCACACTCCATAGAAACATGTGTTGTTTCCTATGTAAAAGGCAACAGGACAAACTAAAATAATGTTCATTAACAACTTTAGGTTTCAGGGATAACCCATGTCATGTGTTGAAGGTGTTCCAATGTGGCCACTTGCAGGTTAAATATCTGTAGGAGAGTAAAGTGGGAGGTGAGTGACAGGTAGAGAAGTGGGGATGGTTAAGTCTGTTTCAAGTTTAGTTCAACTTTTGAACTGAACTATTTGATATGTTTACACAACCATAAATAACCAATGCGTACAAATACAGCATCCAAGCAATCAACAAGTTTTACTGCACCTTCTTGGTAGAATGTTTCAAGCAGGTCATTAGTAGCAACTGGCATCACTTCTCGACGCAAGTTCACTTTGCGACCCACTGTCAGGGGACTTCTTCGTAATCCCAGAAGTACTGACAAGTGAAATGCTGCCACTTCAGCATTATGCCTGTCTTTGCCTGCATACACAGGGCCACCAATCACTTTATTGCGTGAATACCTATGAACAGTAAAGCTTAATATTTCAGATGTATTTCACATATGGAAAACAATGAATTTCATTATAAAACACGCCTAAAGATCAGCTGTCCTAAGATTTATTTCTGTGCTTGAGACGGTATCAATTATCTCTAAGACCATTCTACCACCGCCACAATACAAGTGAATAAATTACTCATTTAAGGTAAATAATTTGTCTTTAACCAATTATCATTGCACCTTTTGGATAAGACTTATCCAATACTAGTTAAAATCCTCAAAATTCTACAGGTCTCCGAGAGAATTCCAAAAACACTTGGGACATTTATGACAATTTTGAAAGAGTTTATTTTATAACAGCATTGGAAAAATTCAGTTTTTCCTAACCTACAATTTCGATTTAAATAAACTTCAGCCATTCTGCAACAATTCAACAAGTGAAAGTTTCCCAGGACATATGACCACCAATTATAATAACTTAGAATTTTTTTTAAAATATCTTCAGTAAATTCATTCAGGAATCTGGTACTATTTGATTATCCCCTCTAATTTCACAAGAACTTGATATAGCAGAGATCTCCCTGCACAAAACTGGAAGCAGAAAGTCTTCAAAAGAAAACAGTTTGAATGGCCATGTCATCTTTTCATGTACATAAAAATTACACACCATATAAAACCCAACTTCATGTACTACGTGGACTGGATCACGGCAGACCGCTCCATAAGTTTGGTCAATTCTTTTACAAGGAAAAGGTTTGTGCAATAAAGTTGAAAAGCAAAATAAACAACTAATTACAAGGTACTTAGAACTTCGTAGCAGACCGTCATATATTTAAAGAATGTCTACATATGCACAAATATAAAATACATTATAACATTTCAAAATAAATACCTTAAAATTATCATGTATCTTCTATGTAAACATACTCCATCTCTGTACACAAATAAAATAATTAAACTCTCATTCAGTTAAGTTTCATATCTATAGGAAACATCACGTGAATTGTCAGATATCCTACAGACATCCAAAACTGTCAACTGGTTAAGTAGTTATTCATCTAGGAAAACATTGCCTGCTCTCATAGAATCCTTAAAGTTAATGAATAAACCAACTAATTAGCTTCAAAATATCAATTTCAAATTCTGAACAGCACACTTTATTCCAACTCACCACTGGGGCTTAAACACTGCCTTTTGGTTTCCTAGCAATGTAAGCATCATTTTCAGCTGTGTGCCTTGTTGCTGTGCATTCTCAGCTCGGATAATCTTTGTGGAACAGAGCGTTCGAAGGACACTGCCAAGGTGCGGGGCATGTTTCGGAACAATCTCTCTTGCTCCTACCCACTGAAAAAAATTACAACACAAACAGAAAAGAAGATATTGAAATGAGGAGCTCACAAAGTCTAATATTAACCATTATCACCTTCTCAAGCAATTAATACTGAACTACTTTGGAAAGAATGGCAATTCGTTATTAAACCTTAACCTGCTTTTGGGTGCTCGTTGCCAACATTTCAGAGGACCATACTACCTCTATCAGGGCTGAAGTGAGGAAGTCCAAGTCACTTTATGACTGACAGTCAGTCAGCCAGTCTGTCTTGGTGTCAAGTCACTACTCGGACTCATGACCAGATTTCAAAGAAGTGAAGAAGGCTGGGAAGCAGCTAGTTTATATCATGCTCTGTTGACAGGAATAGGCCAATCATAATAAGCCCTTTGTGGGACTGAAGTAGGAAGGAACATCATGCATATATAATAAAGACCAACAATGAGATCAGTGAATTTGGATCATGATGTATCCTATTTCCTCAATATTAATTCTGATATTAATAACACTGTCAGGAGACAGAATCTACATATCTGCTTCTGCTACTGTCATAGGTTGAAGACTGGAAAATGACACTGTATATAATAATTTAGGCAGTCAAGTGTGTCATGAGTTATTCAAGGAACATATATTAACTACGTATGTTAATTAGAATTCAGTGAGCTGGAGGACGAGACTGTTCCTATACCATGAAGATGCAAGCCATCTCAGCAAAACTGGGCAATGTACAGAGATAATTGATAGGTTTCCAACAGGCTCTGAACATACTACCAATACTGAAACTGGTACACTCAAATAGATGATCATACAAATGCTTTCAACATGTCTTGGTAACCGCCAAACAGGAGAGGATAAAAGCATTAAAGCAAAAAAGTATTTTGACAAGCAATAAATAAATGTCACGAGTAATTTTCAATAAGATTTCTCCCCCGTCCCTTTCTAATGGTCCCACATACGCACCTTATGAGCTGTTCCCCACAGCTCTGTTGACATCTCAACTGAAGGCTTTAAATCTTCAAGAAGTTGATTGAGAACCTGCTTGTAAGACAGAGACACCTTGTAGTACTCGGAAGAGAGTTTTAACAGCATGTGTTTGATTTTCTGAATTGCACTAAGGGTTGCATTTCTGTATACTGTTTTCTGTTCTGGTTTTAATAATTTGTTTATAACAGATGGAGCAACTATATTTCTATCTTCATGGCCCACCTGTCATAAGAAATAAAAATATAAGTAGACATATGCATTCTGTAACTTGAGATATAACATTTCTTTCATTCACAAATAATTCTCTTTTAAGAAACATCTTCTATAAGATTTACTAGGTTGTTACTGAATGTAACTTTAAGAGACAGAATGCAAAGATGAAGAAATAAAATTCAGGCTGCAAACTATGAAGATGACAACATAACAATTATCAATTCAGCTTGAGACAACATGCAAACAGGCTGCAAGAAGACAGAATCTTTAAAATGGCACACAAATATACTCAAAAAGTAAAAAGAGAATCTAAGAAGACTTAAAAGTATATGGACACAACAAATTAACTCTAAACTTTTCAAAGCTCCTAATTTCTGCAGAGGAAACAGATATTCCAATAAAATTTTAAATTAATTTATATGTGCATCATAATAAGCAAACGTAGACCGACATCAGAATTTCAAATATGAAATTAAATCACAATTCAGGAGCTGAAAAATGGAACAGACAGACATGGTTAGAATGACTGCATAACAACAAAAATACACATTAATGGAGCACACAGTATTATTGTATGACATGTTCCCTTACTGATAATTCCACCAGTCTGTTCCATATTCACAGGAACCTGAGTACTGCTCAAAAGTTACTGGGGCAGGCTTTTAGTACTTCATAATCACATATGGTTTTATTTTGTTAGTGTAGCTTATTTAAGTAAGATTACCTTAAATTATTTTTGGTTACTTTACTCTATGATATATGCCTCAATATTTCTGTTGAGAATAGCACTGTGAAAGAATAATAATATTTTACCTGTATATAATCTCAGAACTTCACTACACTTGTACCTACCACAACTTCATTATTTGTTTCAATATTGGGAGACCTTTCTTCTACAATTACATACACAAAGTAAACATTGGCAGTTAGGACTAGCACAAAAAGAGCAGTCAGCGACAAAACTGTACGACGAACAATCTGAAAAAAACATCAGAGTCCATAATTAGTTATTTATGTACTTTAAAGATGGTGCAAAAAAAATAAAGCGTTTGTAACAGCACCCTATATTCTGCAATACTAATATCACATATTTTTCACAAAAAGTAAATAAATATAATTACACGTCAGAACATAACCTAAAATGACCACAATATACGCCACTGAAACTAGCTGATTTCAGTAATAATTACACAAAAATACCATGAAATAGATAGGAAAGTATTTCTAATTTGTAAATGACACTAAAAGAGCTACATGACACACGTAATATTTTAGATCATGCAATCCTAACGCACATGATAACCTACTTTGCTCGTACATTTCAGCGAAATAAGATCAAGACACAATATTATTTTTGCACTTATTAGACTTATTTTCAGCATCATTAATAATTACCATTATTACACAATATATTCCCATAAAATGCCACCGAAGAAAAAAAATTAAGAAGCAGTCATTTTAATAACACTCAGACAATACCATTTGAACTCAGGTAACATTTTGCGCTCAAGTGAGTTCCTTAAAATTTACCATTTCTCGACTGCAATAGTAGGGCTTTCAGCAGTGCAAGCAATCTTGTACATGCATGCTTGAAGGTTACGGCAAAATGGTACAACTTTGCTACTACCGTTTTCGAGTCAATGGTATGTGGGATATCTCATATGGCGCGCGCGGCAGTTCACTTATCTTTACATTAATTCATGCCCTCGCCAATACAATACGAGAAAATGCAACGTAATTTTGGTTGTGTTCTGAGGCGGTTTTTCACCGCGGCTGGGCCTTGGTTTTTAGTTGCAACAATACAACCTGGTTCTCACGTTATTTAAAAATTTAATGTGTTTCAGGACTTTATACTGAACAAAACTGGGAACTTCTAATTTTCCTCCATAATTTCGTTTCGTTTCTGACACTGTGTGACATTCCTCTTTGTCATAAAATCAAACATTGACCAACACAAGCAATCTTTATCAAACACGTTCATGATGTTACAAGCTTCCCTGCAAACTTTTTACACTGTGCTGCGATGTACGGGGAATTTCTCAGTTGAGTAATTGCCACCTTCTCATGAAAGAATCTGCTACATGGAGTTAGTTTAGTAATATAAACCAGCGTGGTGTACCTAACATATCCTTCTCATGCCTTCAGGATTAAAATTCACAAAGAAAATTTTGAAATGTAGGTATCTAGTCCTGACACAGGAAAGGAAACTGAGAAAAAGTTTCTATATATTCTCTCCTCCACAATACTTCTTCTTCGTCTTCAAGATCATTTCTGTTTTGTATAGGATGAAGATCATAGTCCACTAATAATGCAAAATCCACACTTTTACTGAAATTAAAATATTACCAAACTCTCAAAGTAATGACTTTCAAGATTAAGACACATTCTGAGAATCTGTTTTCTTCCATCATTTTCATTTCTTGTACTGTAAATGTACAGTAGGCTGCAGTACTGGTACAACTCTTAAGTGGTTACTGATTTCAATATAATGTTAAGAAGTGAATATAATATCTGTACCAGTACCAAAAAAATAAAAACAAACTTTGTAAACAATTTATTTTTCATATCAAAATTGTATTACTTTCTCAAGAAATGCAATTACATATTACTGAGCAGAAAGTGAAACCACAGCACATAAAAAGAAACTGTTCCTATCTAAAATACTTACACACTGTTTTAAAACATTTTCACATACAATGCTTGAATTCAGATAGGCCCTTCTGTCACAACTTAATATGCCAAGTTGATTCATTCATACACACACAAAAATGGTATTTAATGAAGACACTTGCTTGGGTAAATTGTTTTGGTGTAAAAATTAACTTCTACAGTGCAATACAAGGCCTTTACAATGTCAATTATTACTTTATCTGCTCATCTTTCAGTCATCTTAACAGTACATTAAACTCCTGTATGGTATGTTGTAACTAACTGAATTACTACTGTCAACCAAACAGTTCCAGTAAAAACTGTAATTTATGTAAGAACAAATTATTGTGATTTCTCTTCTTACACTTCTTCATTAATATGAATTACCATAGATGCAGCATTTTGGATGTAGTGCCATGTAGCCTGGTAGAAGTTTACCAACGTTTCAGAAGTCCTTGCTGCCTGCATTATTGCCCTGATGATGGTGGCAGCAATGTAAACTCATACTAAACTATACAGAACTACAACTTACAAGAAAGCCATCTTCATACTCACTGCCATGTGAACCTCAAATCCTACTTGGTAAACCATGCACCATAATGATTTGCTGAATGCACAAAAATGAACATGCTGAATATTCTTAAATGTCAGACTTCCACATTCGACCACAGAACTCTTTATAACAATGGAAATTGGTCCTGAGAATTTTAAATCATAATTACTCTGGTTAGTCACAAGATTTCCCATTAACAGACTACATACTGCCCATTTATTTGTAAATACCCTGTAAGGATATGATTACTAATATAACATCAGACATAACATAATGTAAACAAGTGTGATTTATATGAATATATGAAAACAGTTCATTCCCTGGGTGAAATACATGTACACATATGGATGCCTGAGAATCTACCCATACTATTTGCAGATCATTCAACATTCACATAGTCAATCCTTTGAAGCCAAAGCTCATCTAAATGATACTTAAAAATTCAGCCCCTGGCTCAAAAAAATCAACCTACTAAAAAGATCAACTGGTAAATGCTATTTTAAGAAATAATCAGTTTATTCTGAGTATTATACAAAACCCATAAATCACTGTGGCCAAAATGCAGAGTTACTGATTGTTTAATTAGATGGTATATATAGTTACCACTGAGTTCTAAAGGGTTAACATTGGGTTTTAAGGAAATGTACATCACACTATGAATCAACATCTCAAGAACCTCCTGTACAGATAATGATCAACCATGGCTTTAAAGTCTCAACTTATGGTAGCAAATTACACCTGTTCTCTGAGCATTTGTTAATTAATGAAAACAGGATCCCTGCAACAAGGACAATGCCAGTTCCTACATTAAGAATTTCCTGTCATCAGTGAAATGACAGTACTATTTACAAACTGCATCAATCTGAGTTATTTCACCATGCTAATACGTAACAGGGAAGGGCTAAAAAAGAGAGCAAATGGTATACTGTACATCAGAAACCAACAAAATATATGCATGAATTCTGAAACTCATAATTTACCAAAAATGGAAACTTAACTTCAATAAAAGAGCCAATACACATTGGCATCTTAATATCAACTACTTGGGAAACCACATTTAGTACATTATTTGAATTATGCTGAAAAGCTGTCATTGTTAAACACTTTTGTAATATACGAGGGTCGCTCATTAAATAATGCCCCACATTTTTTTTCTCAGCCAATAATGAAGATAGAAAAGTGTACTTTTACATGCTTGAGATTTGATGTTTCTCGCGTTCGTGTACGGAGTTTCAAATGATTCCAACCAATGGCGGAGCTGTAGTGAACTGTTAAAATGGCGTCTGTGAACGACTCTCGTTACAAGCAACGAGCTGTAATTGAATTCTTTTTTGCTGAAAAAGAAACTGTGGTGAACATTCATAAATGTTTGTGTGCTGTGTATGGAAGCTGTGCAGTCGATAGGAGCACCGTTGGTCGCTGGGCTAAGAGAGTTAAAGCTTCAGGAAGTGAAGAAACCGAGCTCCATGATCTGCCGCGCTCTGGGCGTCCTGCCACAGCCACCACTCCAGACATGTTGAACCGCGCGGATGCCATTATTCGTGAGGATCGGCGCGTCACAACTCGACAATTGGCCCAACAGCTTTCAGTCAGCAATGGAAGTGTAATTGCAATTATCCGGGCTCTTGCATATTCGAAGGTGTGCGCAAGATGGGTTCCACGAAGTCTCACAGCAGACCACAGGATTCAAAGGAAAACAATTTCTTCTGAATTGTTGGAAGCGTTTTGATGCTGAGGGATCATTACAGGTGACGAAACCTGGATACACCACTTTGAGCCGGAGACAAAAAGGCAGTCAATGGAGTGGCATCACCCTCAATCACCGAGAAAGAAGAAATTCAAGACAACTCCCTCCGCCGGAAAAGTCATGATGACTGTCTTTTGGGACAGTGATGGGTTCATTCTTGTGGATGTAATGCCAAGAGGTGCGAGACGCGTACATCGGGACCCTGAAACCCTCAAGAAGCGTTTCCGACGAGTTCGGCCTCACAAGCATCCAGCAGAAATTTTGCTCCTGCACGACAATGCACGCCCTCACACAAGTCCGAGAACCCGGGAAGAAATCACCAAATTGGGTTGGACGGTGCTGCCCCATCCACCCTCCGACTTTCATCTCTTTGGGCCACTCAAAGATGCTATCCGCGGAACAAGATTTGAAGATGACGAGAGCGTGATTCAAGCAGTGAGGACATGGCTACGTGCACAGGACAAGAGCTGGTACCGGCAAGGCATGCACGCACTTGTTCCACGATGGCTTAAAGCCGTACAAGTTGATGGGGACTATGTGGAAAAATAGTATGTGTAAGGGAAACATTGATTTATATTGTCACTAAATTTCAGCCATCTTGAATAAATATATTCTGAGGAAAAAAATGTGGGGCATTACTTAATGAGCGACCCTCGTACTTCTAGATACTGCTGGGTAATTCAGACTCTCCTAAAACTAATTCCATTCTATTTTCAGGTACATATACAAAAAACCAGCAAACCATACAGCATAACATTAAACTTCCTGCAAATGTATATAATCTATGTCCAAGACCAATTTAAGTTTCCACACTAAAAACTACTCCCAATGAAGCACGGCTTAATAATATTCAGTATGTGTACATTATGCCTTTCCCACACTGAACACCGAAGGACCTAATAAACCTAAATGTCAATCTAATATAGTAAATAAATGTAACACAATATTAAAGAGTTAGAGGGGATTCTATTTACTTCCTGGTTATTCAAATGATACTGTAAAATAATAAAATTATATCAAATCAGGTAACCTAATTAAAATTAAGTTTATCTCATGGGTTACTGATAGTGTTCTGGGCTTGTGTACAATCATATGACTGAATCCTACTCAAGTCAGAATTTGTTGCCTGCAATTCTAAATACGTCTCCAATGACGGTTGTCAGCATTCAATCTTCAGACACAATTTTGTACTCCTAGCTGCAGTGACCCATTAGTTATGAATGTCAAACTGATAATAGTCAAAATGATGATCTACGAAGTCTACCTTCTTTCCTAGGGAAGGCAGGCTATAAATGAAACAATTTTAGAGGATACTAATGATGTGTATTACAGATAGTACTGTAAACAAAACACAATGTTTTAGGAGCTGGGTCTGCTCCCATCTTTGGGTGAAAAGTACCCAAACAATTAGTCTGTTATAAAGGGCAAATCCCCATAAGACACTAATCTTAAAGTAAATTAGTCAACCAACAAATGTCCTTGTTACATTCAGAACACAATTTTCATTTTCTGAGACCGAGGTTTTGTTTATTAAATGTATATAATAGCACAGAACTGATTATGGTTTCAAACTTTCCAACTAATACTATCTTCCAGCTCGTCTCACATTATAGACGGAATATGTTTTACATAATGACCACTTATGTGTAAGAAAGTTTTGGCAAAACTCATTCAAAAACTTTCATTTTGCTTCAAATAAAAAACACCTACAGCACAACCACTCTCTGATTTATGCACAAAAATGTATTTAAATATGGGATGAAAGATGACCATGATAGTGAAAGAGTTTCATGGATATACTTGTTATATTTTTATGTTAATTATTATGCAATAGACTTGTTTCACTCTCACACACACAAAACATCCACTTGCTCATGCACTCATAACACGATAAATATGGTTCACTGTTCCTTGGAGTACCTGCTAACATTACAATGCCTTGAACATTTGGCAAATACAAAAAGAACAATTAATAACTGTTTTGCACAAACACAGTCCAAGCTAACAAAACTAAACAATTCATTTCATTTGATGCCATCAACATTCAACACATGCTGGTGTAGTTGCTCCACTTTACTTGGTCTGTTGCTTTTTTGTGGCAAGCATTTCCAGTTGTCCTACTAACCTTCTGCTTCTGATAATGGCAAGAATGACGAGAAGCAAAGAAGAGCTACAACCTAACTATTTCCATGCTGAGTTTTATTTATCAAAATTGCCATGTAATGTTTTACGTATCATCTTAATGTAGACACAATTTTTAGTGGTAAAATAACTCAAAGTCAGACACAGAAAGAGAAGTACATTTTCACTGTCATTATTACACATCAGTTTCATTCTTAATCTTGGTGCCTGTGATCCTATACTGATAACTTGGTACTCTCTCAACCAGTTTGTGACATTTTAAGAGTGTTTTAAATTGTAACTGCTGCAAGAAAAAGTAACTTCAGTATTCTGCCTTCAGATACAACCTTCTGTATTACAGAACACAAACATTATGTTTGTCTCTGCCCATCTAACAAAATAAAGCTGAAATGAATGCTGATACTTCTAAATAATTAAAATTTCATAAACAACAGATGGAAGGCCTGCATAATAACAAATTTTGAACCACAAGCAGAAACCTAATCAACATGATTAAAGTATGTCCAGATTCTTCTATCTTTCATATGTAAAATAAAATTTCAGTCTTGATGAGACTGACTCTATAGAAACATCTAACAGTCTGCATTGTATATACCAGTATCATATAAACAATGCTCACAGCATCAATTCAGCTTATTCATTCTTATACCCTTGGTAATTTATTGCCTTCCACGTCTTAGATCCAGTTGCCAGTTAGTCTCATGTCAGCATCTGTTGGATCTCCCTGAAGATCATGCTCATAAATATTACTTCTATTCAGTTCTCCACCCTTTTACAATATAAAAACTTACCAGAATAATTTATTAAAAATGATCAACTCTGACTGCAAAAGAAACTATTCACAAGACAGGAAGTGCTTTCAATCTTACCATGTCCCTGGGTTAAGAAGTGCATTGCCCAAATCTTATATCACTGTTCTGTCTCTTAATTGTCTAACTGCCATTTCATTTCTCTTTCAAGTCAACAAATTTAATACTTTTGAGGCATCAAATGAAATGAGCCATAAATCACATTTTGTTCTGATAATTAAAATTGTGCTATGTGGCTCTGCCTCAGCTCCTGCTGTGTTTGTGCCTGAAAAAGAAAGGAACTAAGATTATCCTGAAAGAAAACAAGTAATTGTTAATAACACATTATTAAAAACTCACTGCTGGCATGATGCAATCTGCAGTTCCTTAGAATTAAGTACTGTTGATTTAAAACATGTTTGAAGTTCTATGTGATTAACTTCCTGAATTTAACTTTAAAAATTTGTGACGAGGAGGGAAAAGTGTGGGACTACATAAAAATATGCTTGACAATGGGAATGACCACGTTGTCTGGGACATTAAACATTTACTCAATTACCTGTGGACTGACTATCTTACTCATACCTTAGCCTGGAAGCTGAAGGTGCATCAGTCACAACAAAATGATGGGTTAGTTGACAGTTCATTGGTTGCTTGATTAATTATTGGTACCCCCAAACATGTGGTGACTTCATAATTATTAACTTATACGAGGCGCGTCCCAAAAGTAAGTTTCCCACTCGTCCCACAGCTAGCAAACCTTATATTGCGCGAAGCGACTGTGCGTACGTAATAGAGCAATGACGTAGCATGGCGCATGCACTAACGGTACTTCCCGCGTTCTCACAGTAGCATTGTTGCAGCTGTTGAAGATGGAGGTTCTTATTCTAGCTCCCGCCGACTGTGAAGTGCGGTCAGTGATAAAGTTTTTGAATGCACAGAGCATAGCGCCGATCAAAATTCATCGTCAGCTGTGCCGGGTCTATGGGCCTAACGTCATGAGCAAGCAGATGGTGCGTCGCTGGTGCAGACAATTTTCAGCAGGTCGACAAAGTGTGCATGATGAGAAGCGCAGTGGGAGGCCATCCATCCTTACAGACGACCTTGTGGAGCTTGTGCGGGAACACATTATGGATAATCGTCGCTTCACAATTACGGAACTCAGCAGTCATTTCCCGCAGATTTCCCGCTCCTTGTTGCACAAAATTGTCACGGAGCACCTGTTGTTCAAGAAATTGTGCGCCAGGTGGGTGCCGAAGCAACTGACACCAGAACACAAAACAAAGCGCATGGAGTCAGCATTGACATTTCTGCAGCGGTACCATGATGGCGGCGACGAGTTTCTGGACCGGATCATCACAGGTGATGAAACGTGGATTGCACACATTACCCCAGAAACCAAGCAGCAGTCAATGCATTGGCGTCACAGTGGATCTCCCTGTAAGACGAAATTCAAGCAGACGTTGTCGGCGCGGAAAGTGATGTGCACGGTGTTCTGGGACAGACAGGGCGTTCTCCACGTCGACTTCCTGACCAGAGGTGAGACGGTGAATGCTGAGCGTTACTGCGAAACACTGCAGAAATTGCGACGGGCCATTCAGAACAAGCGGCGGGGGATGCTTAGTGCCGGTATTGTCTTCCTGCACGATAACGCTAGGCCGCACACGGCTCGACGGACAGCAAGTCTCCTGCAGGAGTTCAGCTGGGAGGTGTTTAATCATCCACCCTACAGCCCGGACCTCGCTCCCAGTGATTTCCATCTTTTCCTACACCTCAAGAAATTCCTGTCCGGTCAGCGTCAGCGTTTTGAGAATGACAGAGAGGCGGAGATGGTTGTCACACAGTGGTTCCAATCCCAGGCGGCAGACTTCTACGACACAGGTATTCAAAAGTTGGTCCCACGGTATGACAAATGTCTCAATTCCGGTGGCTAATATGTTGAAAAATAGCTGGACACTTGCTGTATCTGTTGCAATAAATATTTCCATGAAATTGTGTTTTGTTTCTGTAAACGGCCCCAGGGAAACTTACTTTTGGGACGCGCCTCGTATTTACGGATAAACATAACTTCAATCTTAATTCTATCTTAAACTTTGCTTTTAATTCAGTTTTGTGGACAAGATTATCTTCTGACATGTCATTATCAGTCCAACAGATTCCACATTTCTATTATAGAGAAAGATATTCCTGCTGGAAAACAACGAATATGAATACTGAGGAAAAGCATGAATGAAGGGGATTTATGACTGGGATAAGTGGACAACAGGCACATAATCTCAATTGCAGGGAAATACTTATCTATAATTTACAAATCCTGCAAGTGTACTGCACTGAAACACCACTCTTCCATATTCATCTACCTGGATCTGCCTCTGTCCTTTTCTTGTTCCTTATCCCTATCTTTCTCCCGCTTCTGACGCTCTTTTTCTCGCCTGAGCTCATCTGCAAAATCATCTGGCGTTTTGTGTCTGTGTCCTATGCTGAAAAACATGTCCAATGTCATAAGCATCACACAACAATTTTTACATCTCCATGACTATTCCTGAATACTTGTTTGTCGGTTTCCACAACTGGAGTGCATCGTATAACTTCGGCTTTCTGGTGAGAGCTGTGTCAAATGTTTGATGTTAACCAATATTTTGGCAAACACTACATTTGCCATCTTGAAAACAGCAACTGCAGCATTTGCCAAAAAATTGGTTAACACCAGACATTCGACACAACCTCACCAGAAAGCTGAAGTTATATATTCCTGAATACTGTCCAATATAATAAAGGCAATCTCCAAAATGAAATTACATAAAAAGATAAGATTGTCATGCTAACATTGACATATGCATTACACAATATATAAACTGCTAATCTTGCACATGTAGTAGCAGCATTTAGAATTCATTCTAAAACTGTGGGCACAAAGACCACAGACCACAAGTTTTATGCCAATGAAATTTCTCTTAACAAAATCAGAGGTTATACTGCTGGAATATACCATACTGGGCCAAACAGTGTTTGAAAAACTTAGTAACCTGCAGAAAAAAAAATTAAAATATTTACCAAAGAAATGGGAGAACTGGCCATAATCTGAAAACATGAAAAGCATGAGTCTAACATGTAAACTAGAGGAGGTGGCAAAGATTCAGTTATATAAAGAAATTTCATGAACACAGTTCTCATGTATTTAACCCTTTGCCGCGGAGATTTAAAGTCCGAGGTTGTGTTCATCCTGCGGTAATACTTTCTTAGTGTCCCTTTAAATTTTGCTCTAAAATACTATATTTATCATAACTTTGGAACTATATGAGATATAATTAAAATTTTTTCACTGAAATCCTCTTAAAAGACGGTTTTATTATCTTACCTTATAAGATGAACGCCCTGTGTGTGAGCAGTGTAAGGATGTGGATCAGAATCTGAGTTTCGTGTATTTCACCGCCACCACCATTGTTTACTCTCATTATCACTATCTCCAGTTGTCACCAACTGTTTATAATTAATGTCTATTATTGCACTGTCGGTGTCCGAACTATGCTCACAGTCACTTTCATCCAAAACTTCTTCTAGAATTGCACGTCATTCTGCTTCTGTAAGTTCGCGACTAGACGAAGAGACATCCATGATAAGAATGAGAAGGTCAGGATATTATTTTTAGATTCCCAGGTAGAACTCAATGGAATGTGGCGGTGTTGCCATATGTCCACATACAGTTATCTTTTCAGAACAAAGCAGTGCAAACCGCATTCCGCTGGCGTTATTCGTTAAAAAGTTATGGGCTACAAAAATTAAGCTTGCAGCCGCCCGTACACTGCACCGATATCCACAAGGGGGTATTTATGCCTCACGAATTTTTACGTTCATCCGCGCGCAGAGGTTAATTGAGTTGAAGTGTTACAAGGTCATAAGTATGAAAATGGTAAAATGTATACACTAATACAGAGAAAGGGGAGATAGGTGGATAGTACAGAAGTAAATAAGCTTATTAACATGTCAGATACTTTACCTACCTGTCCTTGTGATCCCTTGACTTCTGTCTGTGTTCTTTGTCTCTATGACGCGGACTTCTGTCTTTGTGTGCTGGACTTCCCCTGAAGCGTGCAGGGCTTCTTTCTCTGCTCCTATTTCTATAGCGAACTGGACTCCTGTCTCGACTCCTACGCTGGCTATTGCTCTTGTACTGGGCTGGACTCCTATCCTTACTGTAACCTCTTTTCTCTCTGCTATAACCACGGCTACGTGACACTTCTGAACTATGTCCTCTCTTGTGATCTCTCTCTGGAGTTCGCCGACGATCCCTCTCTGCACCACGGCCTGGTAATGCTGCAGCTGTGCCCCCAACTCCATCAGCTCTCCGCAGACGTGAGAAACGTTCAGCCTCACCAAATGAGACTTCTTCATCTGGAATGTGACGGGCCTCCTTGACTGGTTGTGGCTGCTGCAAAACTGGTTTTGGCTGGCGTACTGGAGCAACCACTGGTGGGAAGCGCTCATTAAGTTTCTTCTCAAGCTTCTGCTGGATTGGGACAGGTATCCGAGGAAACAGTGAGGAGAACCATTCTAGTTTAGTGAGGAATGCACGAAGCATTTCACCGATTGTCATCACCTGACCACCTCCTGCCTTCACATCCATTTCCTGCAATAAAACAAATGAAACATCACCATCTATAAAATACATAAAATACAATGTATCTAGTATAAGATGAAGGATACAGATAATAATGAACAGCAGTATATATATCAGAATGGCCATAATAAATAATGGGCACTTAGCAGTGTGCTATGAGTCCCATGAGTTTGAAGCATAAATAATGTAAGATAAAACTTCTAAAGTAGCTATTCAGACACACACAGAAAAATGTATTCATTCATAGTTTACTTTATGAACTAAAGCTTAGAGGAATCCCTTCACCAAGTAAACTGGTAAGAATAAATTCTTTTCCCTTTTATTTTATCAAGGATGTAACTCTATGGTATTATAGAGCTTTAACCTATGTAGAACTTAAGCTTTCACAGTGAGTGAATGCAATGAAATATTCTCAGGCAATCAGCAATGTTGGTATGGAATAAGATACAATTTTTTAAACTGTTTATCCCTCAATTATCGATGACTGATATCTCCCAAGAATACTTCACTGCAGCTGCAAGGTTCATACTGTTACCTTCAGTCAATATAATCAGTCTACTTCTTAGTATGGTTAGGTAAATCCTAAAGGGTACTGATGATGGTGTATTACAGTTGTTACTGATAGAAGCAGACCCAGCTACTGAAATGTAGTGCACAGCATGACATTAAATGCCCAAAAAACTATCAATGCTTACTGGCTGGGTGCTTTTGAAAACATCTCACTAAAATGTTGGTGCCCAGCCTGCAGTCAGTCATTGTATTGACTGAGCTACCCTTGCTCATTGGCCAATTCTAATTTTGAAAGTTATCCATGCAGAAAGAAAGTGAGATTGAAAAGCAGACACCAATGCTGAAAGTGCTTAAAAACAAATACTTAAAACTTTAAATGCAATATGTGTTCATTAGTTTATTTCCATGTGTGTCTGTGTTTGAATTCTTATGGTCAGGCTTGTTCTTGCATAATATAAAGCCAAAACAGATTAATTTCAATTTTTCTATGTTGAAAATGAATCAGAACATAATGGCCATTATGGAGGAGTCATTTGTTTCAAATACTGCTGTACATTAGAACAATAATCTAATAACTAAAACCCCAGCTACCAACAATTAAGTACTCATCTGGCTTCAAAAGTCCCACTCAACTATGCATCCTCTTAATTTTTACAAAACAGATCTGAACTATACACAAGATTTAATTCCTATTTTAAAACAGCACAAAATGTATCTGTATATGACAATACACACTGCCAGATATCAGTATCTGTTAGACAGCTGAGGTGTAGTTTTGGGAGAATTTTTATCAGGATTAATATAAATTGGTATAATGCTTTTCAGCTAATTGATTTCAAACATTTTCAAAGTCTCCCAAATACAAAGGACAGTGAATTATGATTTATAAATGGGAAAAGAAGATAGATGCATAACATGAAATCACAGCATTCTGTGCAGGAAAAGAGAAGAATATAATGGATGGTAACAAGAGGATTATGAGAGGCTAATGCACTGAAGCTGATATGAAATAAGGGGCTTACTGGGAACAATTACAGCTTAACTTCTGAATTCCATATTAGGTTTATTAAATCATATTACCCAATTAATAATTTAATTTTGACTTGAAATATGTCTCAACTAATCAGACACATTTAATATGCATTAAAATCTGTAACAATAAAGACATAAATTATAACAAAGCCTAAAGTGGAGTTCAGCCCTTGATCCAAAACATTACTAGTATGTTCACTTAACATTAAGTGTTATGATAAACAATAAAAAACTTTATAGACAGTTACCAGAATAAGCAAGCAAATATGCTAAAACTAATCATTGCACATGAGCCAATGAAAACAATGTTCACTGATCCCATTGCAGACACCACACTGTCTTCAAATTCTAAATGTATCAGCTGATTAAAAGGTACATTCCTTTCTAGAGAATTTAGTAGGCCCATGCACAAACATAATGTGTGCACCAAGGTATAATTTAATGAATCACTTTGGCTTCTTGCAATTCTGTTTTTAACAATTTGATTACAAGAAGCCATTTTTATTTTGAAAAATAACCTAAACAGACATACTCTCCAGTAACAGAACCCAAAGATTCAAAATTGCCTAAGCTTGTCACTAGATACCTACAATACTCTGAAAGATTCTTACTTCACTGTATGCAGTTTAATATATTTCTCTTTCAAACTGAAGCTAATTCCTATGTTAACGAACAAATTTTGGCACAAAGATGTATAACCACATCCTAATGGGACAAAATATCTGCTACAACAAACCCACTATTAGTAGATAAACCACAGGCCACTATTCAATGAGATACAATCACTGTTGCTTTATAGACAAAGCAAATAGGAGAAAATTTAAATGTATCTTTGTGGGAAATGAAAATACAAGGGGGAAGCCATCAGACAAAGACCAAGGTGTACAATGATAAAGAAAGAAATCACTGGACAAGGGTATGTCTGGAACACACATTTCCTTTGAAACACTTTCACTTATGTTTACTAGGCTCTTTCTGCTACAAATAAATATTTATATATATGCTCAAAACTCAATTCTCTATTGCATGGCATAAATGTACAAGAGCCCAATAAACCAAAGTTTTCTCCAAACTTAGACTCTAAAAGATGCATCAAGAACAAAATACGTCTTAGTACTTGCAGTCAAACAAGCTTCGAAGCACAAAAGTTGCACTCCGCAAGTCTTAGGACGTAGCAGGCCTTGGATCCTGTTGGAACACGGAATGGCTATTACATTCACAAACATACAAATCTGGCAAAGCTACTCGGGAAACATCCTTATCAAGATAATGTTCCTGAAACCTCCATCCTTTCCTTGTGGTTTAAACATAATCACAATCAAAACACAACTTGTGCTGGATATCGAAAGTTCCAACATAAAACATTACTAAACAGAGACACAGAACAAGCCTGAAATAATGTGGGTAATACACAGAAGTACTATCAATAATACAGCTACATTATAATGAAAATCTTATTTAAGATGCAAACTGTCTTAAAATTTTAATGGTGAAAAGTACAGTTGTTTAAATTCATTTTAACTTCATACAAACAGCTCATCAGGTTCCAAGAACAATCAACAGACAAAAAGAAAAATTTAAACTACTTCCCTCAAAAGTCCTTGAGAACCTGAAGGTTCATTGCTGTATTCACAAGATCCCATCACTGGTCCCTATTCTGCACCAGATAAATTGTCCCATTTTTTAATGATTAATTTTAGTATTATTCACCCGTCTAGTCCTAGGTCTCAAGTAGTCTCATCTGTTCAGTATTTGCCCTGAAGAGGGAGGCATCAAGTACCTCTGTACCTGTGAAACATCAGTAAATTTATTCCAGACTACACAGCACAACAACCCAGAGGACAGCCATCTTCAAAACAAAGCAGAACTTATCATTCAGAAACATGACCTCCTTCTTCAAAAAAATCAGAGCACACTAAATCAGAAATTTCTGATTCCAGTAGCAGAATGAGACTGACCATAACTGAAATTTTACACCTATGGTTTTCAATTTGAATTCTGCAATTACAGATGCTACAAGAGAACAAATGAGTGGATAACTCTTTTCTTAAGAACATAAATCCACAAACATAATAAGCTACATTATTCCAGGGTTGCACTGTTACAGTTAATATCAGATGTAAGCTCCAAAGAGCAACATAGTTGAATTTAAACAGGAGGTTTATGGACTCAACCCTCCCCCCAAAATGCATGGGATAAAATTAATCTACATAACAACATGTGGTTCTTATTATAATATCCAAGAACAAAAGAAAAATTCAAACTAATGAATGACACCTTCCGCTAGCCCACAAAGGGTGTTTTCAGAGTAGCAACAACACAATGCCAGCACTATGCAATACACTGTACAATGTGAAGCAGAGCAAATAAAACTAATTTCATAATGGAAAAGTCACTGAAAAATAAGACTTTATGTTCCCATTGTAGCAAGTATGATGATGACTGTCTTCTGGGAAGTTGTGCCATGTAGTTTCATAGAAATTGATAAGACATTTTGGTTCGTCAATTTCTATTAGACTACATGATGCAATATCCCAGAAGAAAGTCATCTTCAATTCACAAAAAAGTCTATTGAAAAATCATGTAACTCCACACTTAAGAATAATGTTGCAAATTACAGAATTGAGGTGCGGAGCACGAGCTGCAACATGATAAACATGCATGTAGATTTTCACTCAACTAAGCAAGAAACAAATCAATGGTTCTGCTGAATTCAATGAATTAACTCCCAAAACTACAGAAAATCAATTTTAATTAGAATAAAAAGTTCCTTTTACTTACCAGGTTTCTTTCAGCCTTGCCTTCAAGTTAGAGGTTTAGGATGGACTTGGAAGGAAAATTTCAAGGGTATATATAAATGTTAAATACACTGAAAATAATTTTTTTAGCCTTGAACATTTTAAATGCTAAATGGAACAATATAAATGATACTTTCACTGTAGTCAAAAGGTAGAACAGTACAGAAACATTTTGAGATTAATTTATTCCTTCTAAATTAACATATTAAATAAGAATTGAGCCTACAACTTTTCAGTAATTAACTCTTTCCTTCTCAGTGGACTGACTGAACTAAAGAGAGATACTATCAGGTGTATAACAATCAGGTCTGGCAAATGTCTCGAGTTTCATTTTCTACTGTACGTAACTCATGTATGTTAACAAATGACAAAAAGACTAAATTTTAAAAATTTCCTGCTTATTTTGTGTTATAGAGTTCTAATAAAACCAGCCTAAAATAGCCCAAAAACTTGAAAGTCAGATAACATCTTTACTTAAACAACAGCAATTCATAACTCAATCTCAGAGTAATTTCTGTGATGCTAGCAGGCATCGAGATTAAAAAAAAGAAAGAAATAGATCAGGTTGGAGTGTGTGGAAATGGGGCAGGCTGCATTACGTACCTCAGGGTCTTCTAAGTAAGCATCATACCAGTCCCAAAGATCTGCTGGAGGCTGAGTGTACCTGACAACACAGAGTGTACATGCAATATTAGGACAAGCTAAAGCAAACTTCAAACACACACACACTCAAAAACATACACTTCCTGGTAAGAATTGCACAAAATATTAAGAATTTGGAGACTTAATTGACACGAAGAAAATAAACATAGCTCTATACACACAGCTTATCATGCAAAAACCAAATGCTTGACTTGTGCATGCAAGGGATGCATGAATACTACTTCTCAAGACCAAATAAAGTCAAACAACTGCAAGAAAGGAGTTTCATTTCAGGTTCAGAACTTCTTTTAGAATTGTCATTTTATAATGCTGCATAAAATAATATATTGCAAGATAATTATGAAAAATGTGAGGGGAATGAATAATACTAGATAGTAGTAACCTATTTGATGGTATAATCCCACTATTACCTTAAGAACCTAAGAACTCTGGTTCTCAAGATCTGTACTTCCTGTCTCTGAATCAGGTGCATGAACATTACAAAATCATTTTACTCCTTCACAAATGCAATATAATTCTCTAGGCCTCAAAAATGTATTTTGAATATAAGTATGCACAACATCAATAATTATTGACATAAAAACTGATAAAAGTACTGTTGACATATTTCTCTAGTTCATTGTGTTTGTTAACAAATATTTTGGACTGTATAAAAAAGCAAAGCAAACACATGTAAACCAAATATGTTCCACGTCTGAAATGATCCATGAACAGTGAAGACTAGACACCTCACTTCCTCATCAACATGAGCCCGATCTGACTTGCATCCGCAACTTACCTGATGTACATAAAACCCAGACCTCGAATATAAGGCGAATCTGGATGGGTGAGTAGCCCATTTACCTGCTTTCTTGTCAACTTGAGGGTAAACAGTTTATACAGCAGGCAAAAGGCAGTGGAAACGATGCCTCCAGCACCCACACCCCTGACCTATGAAACAAAAATGTAAGAATGGCTTGAAGCACATACCAATACACACACAAAAGCCATTATGTCTGCAGGGCATATAAAATACAAATAAAATATTTACATCTTCCCCTGAATATTACAAACCATAAGTTTATATGTGCCCTTCAATTACAATCCTTCCTCATTCCTCCGGATTTAACCTACATCAGGGCACAGTATATGAGCAAAACATAAAAATACCTGATCAGCATGCTGGAAACATACACCAAGTAAATATGGTTCTACACATTATCAAGTCTCAAATCAACAAGCTTCTGTTGTATCTCCACATGTAATTTACAAGGACACTTACACCTCCGCACATGCCTGTTTGTCCGGCAGTCTTCCGACTTCCTTTCTCCCATGGTTCCAGGTGTGTCACTTTGTAGTAAATCTCATCTATAACCTCATGGTAAGTTTTCAGTTCATACAAGTTCACTGAAAAAGATTGTTACTATATTAGTGAATTAGTGTATGGGGAATGGGATAGCTTAGTGACTAGGCTCAGGGCTGGATGACTGAGATTCAATTCCTAGAAGAGCAGGATTGTTCTCTTTGCCACAGCATCCAGACCAGTTCTGGGGCCCATCCAACCTCCTATCCAATGGGTATCAGGGTTCTTTCCTCAAAGGTAAAGTGGTCAGAGCATGAAGCTGACCACTCACCTCCTTCTAGTGCCACTTCCTCAGATGTCTGAATGGTGTGGTACTTCATGAAGCACCAAAGATAACTTACTATACTACTGAATTAACTTTATACATACAACGCAACAAATAACTAATACCTACTGGAAGATCACACATTATAAATGTACGGGAATAATATCTGGACCCAAGAGACAAGTAGTAATGGGAGCAAAAAATTACATAGAGTAGAATAGAGTTTATTTACATTCCACAGATCCTTCTTAGGACTAAACCAAAGGATGTAGAACATGTCATTTCATACAATATACATAAACTTCATAATCAGAGGTTCAGATTTTGTATAATATCTACTAAATAAATTAAGGATGGTATAACTGGGATATGTAGCATGCATGGAAAGAAACTAATTTTGTTTGGAAAACCTTAACCTGTTGACGCAGAATTTTAAATACCCAGCATATACCGCTGTTGTGCTGTTCCGGCGGTAGTAATTTTTAAATGCCCGTTTACATTTTGCTGTAAAATACGTTTTTTTCCATAACTTTTGAACTATATGAGATATAATTATGAATTTTTCACTGAAATCCTCTTAAAAGATGGTTTTGTAATCTTACCTTATAAGATGAGCTCTCTGTGTGTGACCAATGGGAGCAAATGGATCAGAAGTTGAGAACGGAGTGTACAGCAGCCGGTTCTTTGCATAATAAGATCTGATTGTAGGCTTTTGAACAATGCCATCAACATACATACAGCCAAAACCACGTAAATTTCGTCTACTGTGACATCTTGCCACTTCCTAATCCTAGATCGAAATGTGAGAGGATGGGCACTTTTAGAAATTTCTTGCTTAGCATATCTGTTGGTTTCATCTACAATGAGCTGCACAAGAGCTGTATCGAAAATGATTTCGAATGAACTCACGACATCTAGTCCAGCTGTGTCGAACCGAGGACCATATACATTACAAAATGCTTCTCTTGAAGCAGTAAATGGTTCTATATTTTCCCACATATACTTGCCGGAAACAATACCTGAATTTGCTTCTACAATTTCTTCCTGGCTTTCGCCACCACCATTGTTACTCTCATTATCACTAATCGCTAACGTTCCCGGTGTCACCAACTGTGTATAATCAAAGTCTACACTCTCAATGTCCGAGCTACTATAACTGTCACTTCCAATAATTCGTCTAGAAGTGCCCTTTGTTCAGCATCAAATAACACACAACTGCTTGAAGGGATCTCCATTGTAAAACTGAGGCCAGTCGTCTATTTTTAGACTCCCAGGTAGTCCTTTAAGGGTTTGTCAACAAGGTTGCCGGATCTTCACACACAGAAAACTTTCCACAACAGAGTGCTACAAACCTCATTGCGCTGGCATTAATCATTACAAAGTTATGAGCTGAAGAAATTAGGCTTAAAGCCGGACGTAATACTACGCACAGCTGCAATCCCCAGGATTTAAAGGCCGGGCGTAATTTTACGCCACTCGGCGGTGAGGAGTTAATAGTAGATACTAGATAGGAGATAGGCATAGATGGGAGGATAATACTTAAATTAATCTAAGAGGTTATGAAGATGTAAACTACATTGAACTGGCTTGGAATATGGACCAATCCTAGGATTTTCTGAAAACAACAGTTAATTTCTTGACAAGCTAAATTTTCAACTGCCCAAACAACAAACTGAATTTCTACAAAAATAATGTATCAAAATACCTTTAAAATAATGGGAAGACTGAATGTTTGTTAAAATCATTGGATTTAGGTTCATTGTTCTTTCATTACCCCATAACGGCAAGACATTATTTTTCTTTTCTATCTTTTGATGAACCACCTTTCTTTCGTCATCTATACCTGGACTGGAGTTACCCCAAGGACTACCTGCAATGAAACATTCATGATAAATACAAGTTTTCAAACATATGTGATCATGCAAGTTCTTCAATAAATTCAGCTCCAAGGCCATACAGTTATAAATGTAGGAAGTCAAAAAAAAATTGAACAGATATACAACAAATTATAGCAAAAATGAATAAGACACATTACACACCATATGTCCCAACATATCAGCATATAGTTTAAAACCACTAAAATAAAACTTACACTACCTAAAATAACATAATATATGTTCCTTTAATCACTTAACAAAATTATGGATAAACAATAAAATGTTAAATCCTGATTTAACCTTTCCTCTAAAAATAAGCAATTAAAAATATATTTTTACAAGGTGAAGCCTTACAAACCAACCTCAAAATTACAAAAAATGCATAAACTGTACCCATTTTTCCAGATATTCTCAGCAAGACTAATATTGTCTTGATGAGAGCGCGCATTATATTCTTTGGTACACTGTCAAGAATGCAAATTCAGCACAACTAAAATAGACAAACTACCTTGTATGTAAGAACGAATAACACATGGTCTCAGCAAAACAACTTTCTATGAAACATCAAAGTCATGTGATATGTAAATATGAAATACAAGAAATCCTCCTTTTCTAAAATGAATACATATAAAATAATTCACCCTTGCTTTAATAATCAATATCTCTGTATTTTTCTAAGTTATTTAGGTTTTCTGTTCTTTGTAATGTGCTGGTTGTAACTGCAGTAGTTTTTTTAAATTTTTTTTTACAGTGACTTGTTCCACATTCAGATCTGGAACCTACAGAACACTGAGAAGACAATAAATTCTAATATAAAAATACACACACAGCCAGGAAAAATACATATTTCAATCAGAGATCTAAAAAGTATACTCACAATTAAAATATCTAATGAAAAAGGTCATTAACTTTGCACAAAAAAATCATTAAGTGAATCCACACTTCAAGTCTTACGCAAATCCATGTACTATCTACAGCATATTTCAGAAAAGACATTACAAAAGTTGATTTACTACTGGTTATTTCGTGCAGAACACTAATAACAAAATCGAAAATTTCTTATAACAATCTCCCGATGGCTTCCATTGTCACAATTCCCTAGCATCATGTTATATTCAACACGCATGTTTCATAAACAAACGCGTAAACATAAAAACAATATCAGACACTTCAACTTTTAATCCACAAATAAATTAGAAAAACATGCACTTTCTTAGCTTTTGAAACTCCACTTTCATTATTTTTTTATATCCGTCCTTAACTGAAATGAGCATTTTGCTGATTTACCTTCATTTTCACACCCTTCTACGGAATCCATTATATTTTTGTGACAGGAACCCCGATTTAAAATTCAATCTGTTTTCAGTTTAAAAATCAAATAACAATACGGAAAGTATTACACATAACAAATTAATAAACGTTACACTACTTTGTTTAGTTGTATTCCAATGGCTTCTAACCTTGGACATGACGTCAAAAACCAAAGAATATTAATTGAAAGAAAGGGCTTTTTATTTGGCAAAACTCTTTGGAAATAAATCATAAGAAATAAAGTTTAAATTTAATTACAATTAATTACAGAAAACTTGATCGTCATTTCGAAATTAATTTACATATTATATGTCCCTGGACTATCCCTGAACGATATTGTATTTTATCTAAAATAGCAAAAACATTGGACAGTACAAAACTGCCCATCTTTATCGATGATTCTATGAAAGTCTGTATCTCACTGCCTTGTTGAATTTGGTTTCATGCTACCAACATGGAAATGAGAAACCCGACATTTGTGATAACACGTAAAGATGGCAGCACATTGTTTCAATATAAATTATTTTAGAACAGAAAATTTGACTGTCAATACATAATACATTTGCATTTAGCCATAAAAATTATTTTATAACAGTAAGGTCAAGATCGTACAACTGACCATCAAATACTAAATTTGTTACTTCATTAGCAGGTGTAAGGGAATTCTGTTGTTTGTGCAATCAATGACCGCAATTTTTCTACGTTTCGCAACAAAATTAAAGGGGAGCGTAGCGTTCTCGTGTTCTTGTCCGAAAGTTCGAACTAAACCTAAAAACTTACCACCTTCCAATCCACATTTCAACCCCAATGATGGAAGCCAACATGCTAATCGAAAAACTTGGTCTACCACACCAACCCATAGGCCGCCACTTAAAAATTAAGGAATCAAATACGTCCTTTGCTATTGTCTTACTTGTATATATCATACATCCCTGGTTGTAAGTCAATAGATAATTTGCAAGTCAAATGAGAATCCTATGTCACCTCAGCCTGCGTAGTGATATGTAATTGGCTAATCACACGTTGCAGTCATTCCTAGCACCTTAAAACCTGGACCCCTTGGCCAAGGAAATACAGAAAATCCTAAATGCCCCATGGTAGCAATAGTTGGGCATAGAGCTGATACCTTCATCCTGTAAAAACGAAGATATCATAGCTTCTGGGAAACAGCTGAGTCAATGAGGAACATACAGTAAGGGGTGGTGGAAAAGATCAAGACTCAAAGCTTGTAGGAATTTCCTCAACTCAACTACATAAGGGCAGCATTTGGTAATCATATATAAAAAATAACTGAAATAAACTAAAGATTATAACAAACTGACTGACTGTTACATAAATACAAACATACATGGTTAGCTGCATAGTAAAAGACTGAAGGAAAAACATAGCATAATATTTTATGCCTGAAAACTCATTTGCAATAGCTTCCAATATTTAATATCAGAAATGCAGGTTATCTGTCTTAAACAAAATACACTTACATTATTAGGATGTAACTACAGTTATTTATAATAAATTTCAGTTTTATTCTAATGATTGACAGAAGCAAACTGGCAATGAGTAATGCGTAAGTTCACCACTGGTATCCTTGGCAGAAGAGAAAATAAATGGATCACTCACAATATCAGGAAACTAATAACAAGGTAATAAAACCCAAGAATTAGGATCTTCACTTCCCTCAAATAGCTGAAGTCAATAAAAATGAAGTCAGAAACAGGATATACAAGCCTGATTATTCTTTAATAATGGAGCAATCACAGTGTTGTACCATTGTTCTTCATTTACTCCTATTTCTTAAAAATCACAATTATTTTATGAATCCTGAAGTGGTTACTGTCAATTTAAAACTGGTCTTCTTTCTGTATGTATGGTAAACTTAACTTCTCATCAGTGGATGGTTTCTCAAGCTTAATTTTTGAGAGTACTTCTAATGCTGCCAATATCTTTCTTGCATCCTCACAAATCTGAAACAGATTCATACCTCTGAATTAAACCATTCTACTATTTTACGTGAAAGTAGGTGTTAAGGTGTTACACACCACATCTATCCCATACAACCAGTACTTGTATTCACATGGTGCATGATTCAAATCTCAGACTGGTTACTGACTATCCTGAGTTTTTAATATTTTCCTCCCCCAAATTCAAGTCAGATGTGTTATGACTGTATCAGCCCACACAATCACTTTTGTAATGTCAAATAAGGCATAAATGTTTCTTACCCCCTTCACTTTATCCACTTTGTTAGCTAGTTCAGGTATTAGACTGTCATATTCATCCAGTTCCAAATTCTTAGGTGTATCCAATATCCATGGCATCAAGAAAGTAGCCATGTCATTTCTGAAGATGTCAACTTGATGTTTCAGTTTGTCTAAATCTTCTGTATCCTGAATCCCAGTATTACAAAATTCTTCCTGGGAAACAAAATAATCTAGTTTATTAAAACTGTAATTTACTCATAAATCCCTCTGTACATGTGGCATAGGAAACAATGTATGATTCCAGTGAATCCAATTCAATAAATAAAACATAATACGCATACCTATGCCTACAACTAATTTAATAAAATTTTGATGAAAGACTCTTGGGCTACAAACTGCATCAGGTGGCTAAATGTTGAATACACCATATCCTCTGCCAACGTTTTGAGAGCCATCTCTGCTCTCATCCTCAGGGCAGCTGCGTTAACAAACTGGTCCTCTGCAGCGCACTCGCTGATGGGAACCTGACACAGCTTGTAGCCCAAGAGTCTTTCATCAACTTCAGTCACGCCACGAAAGTTTCACTTTATTCATAAAATTTTGTTACTCAGCAACAATACAGCATTATACAAATGGCCACAAAGTGAAAAATCAGGACCATATGAAGTAGGCATTCACCAAGCATTAAGATATTACAAACAGAATCTATATTAACAGTTACATACAAACAAGTACTTACAGTGTCTTCTGATGGCAGACATGCTTCCTTATCTTTTTCCAGATCTCTTAACTTACTTTCTTCTAATACTTTTTTCTTCAGTAATTTCTCCACTGACATGTTCTTAGCCGAATCTTTTGGCACTTTTAATGGCAAGATACCTTTCCTTCTTTTAGGCTGCAACACATCCTGTTTAACAGTGTTATAATAAAACTACACATAAAATTAACCTTACAAAGAAGCTGCTCTTCCTGCTTTATCTAACAATGTTTCATCAGCTGCATAAGTTATGAAACATCCAATGAGAGGATCATGGTAAAGGATGAATGGGGAAGAATATTTACTGAATTGGAGACTGGGTAGACCCCAGAACTGGTCTTAATGTAGTAGCAAAGATTAAAATATCTGCCCCAGCCAGGAACTGACCCTATCGAGTTCATATTATTTTACTACACAATTAAAACTATACTCGAAACCATCATACCCAGTTTTCATACAGGCAAAATTGATTTACATTATTGCATTTAATAAGCTGATTTCCATACACCCTTCTCTAGCAAAGATAACAATCTTGTCTGTTTTGTTAAACAACTTTCAAAGTGCAGATCTTTACAATTGGTTATGGTGCATCTCTCAATATAAACAGTTGGCCATTGGTCAAATTTAAAAATGTTTTGTGCCTCTAATGGAACATGTCAGAGAGAGATACAACAGTAAAGTTCATAACCAGTCAGCTACAATTCAAACGGCCAGACTGAAGCTTCTGTTAACAGAGTGTGAATGTTCTTAAAAACAGTACTGTAATGTGCAGGTCTGGGATTGTTCTATGTGCTATTCCTTGTCTTCAGGTACACTACATGCTTAAGAGGTACTAAGGCATCAGTGCATAATGTAATATTTTTATGTGAATTCACAAAGGTCATTCCAAAAGTCATGGGCACATTTACTGTACATCAAAACAATGTACATGAGAGAAAATGGATAATGTTGATAGTATATAGACATGTTCAGTCACTTTTATAACAAATCTAAAGAATGCCCCATGTATTTCTGCCAGTACTAGACAGATTCTTGGAGTGTTGCCATTCTCACGTTAGTTAGGTACCAGTACTCACTTTCAGGTCAGGGTTTGCTGCCAGCTCAAGCCAAAACTTATTAATATTTTTGTAAGTACTAACAGATGTAGGTTTTGCCTCCTGGTACATTCTAACTATGTGAAACAGCCTCTTCCAGAACTCAAAGTTATCTTCTGCTGAGCACTTACCCTAGAAAGTGATGTAAAAGAATAACATCTGATTGAAATTTCACACTTGATATTCTGGTGGGGAATGAGATTAATCACTAAGATACTTTGACAACTGAGAGGCACTGCTCATGTCTGACATGTGGTACTATGGTGGTCATAAATGGAGATATAAGAAACCTGTATAAAAGTTTTGTAACAAAACTAAGACATTTTGAATAGTCTAAACAGTATAGTAATGGGTGAAAATACTATAGTAATCGAAAGTCCTACTTTCTGACTGCGCATTGCCAGCAGATAGTAGAAACACCTTTTCTAGTCTCATCAATGGCTGTAATCACTAAGAAATAAATGCTCATGAAATAGTGACATTGTGAGAACACTGAAAAATAATTCAAAAAATAAATTCATAACACCAAGGCTCTCATACTAGAGGAACAAAGCTTAACAGGAATGTAGTTCTACTTACCAGTACAATATCCAAATTTGAAGGCAAGCACAAGCCACATTCAACAACTACTTCTGTAATATCTGTAATAGAATGTTCAAACAACTGACTACAAACATTCTGAAATGTTAATGTCTAAACAAGATGGCAGTTTTATGTTGACAACTGAAAGTATCCATACTAAAAGGACAAGTAAGTTTTGTGCTAAATGGTAAGTATCCCTACTAAAATAATGTTGAGAACATTCAGTTTACACATTTTAAAAGTATTGAGTTTCTGATCAAACAACATTGTATGGAAAAACATAAGTAAAAAATGTAAGGTAAAACATCGTGTAACAAGATGAAGTGGTTTGTGGCTCCAGTGGGCAAAGCCCATACCCTGAAATATACCTCACTGCAGATTTCATGCATTATTTCAGCAGTCAAACAAATTAGCTGAAGAAAGGACATTTATTCAGCTTTATTCATACTAAAACTCTCAACAAAATTATTTGTTGTTCTCAGGACAGCTACTTCTAACACAAACCTAACCTAAAATGCAACTGAATCAGCTCAAACCCACTGAAATGGAGTTTACTAAAACAAAAGGAAAATATTACCTCGTTCTTTAATTTCAATACCCAATGCAGACAATGCCCAGTGAATGAGCTCAAGTCGTTCTTCTCCTGGTTCCAGCAAACAATCCTTAAGACTATGTCTGTCCATGTGTATGCCTGAAGCAGACACCTGGCAGTGGATCTGATCAAGAAACTCTTCAAATTCCTCCATTCTAATAGATACAAAATCATTACTTTCTGTGATAAGTTTGTTAAAGTAACATGGATTGGCAATGTCTGGTGTAACTGATAAAATCGACTAAAAAAATCGTGATACTTAGTTTTGAAGACTTGGCTACTAAATGTGTAGCATATTGATGTTGATACACCAACAAAACACTGGGAACTTAGTCATCCCTCCCTTCATGTGAATTTATTACTAACCCTATTTTCAACGGAAATGCCCCTTTCTAAAGAAGGGTCCCACTGTCCTACAAAAATTAACAATGACGCATTAACTATCCCTTCCCTTGGCATGCCCCTCAATTTGACCACCTTCCTTTTGGATAAAATGTAATTTTCAATACCGCTGTATCAACTACGTCAAACTTGGCACAAATGTAGGTTTTTCTGTAAAGATATACCTATACAAGCTACGTTTGCCAAGCATGTTTCCTAATCGTGAGGAATTCCGAAAAAGTGCTCACAACGTTTTAACTAAGTTAACCAAATAAAGCAATGGAAACCCACTAACCTCCAGCAAGATAAATAACATATATGCTATTAAATATCGAGAAAACTAGCCGATGCATAGCATACGCAATTAAATTGCTAGTGAAAATAAGTTTACAACAGCTTAACTTACATCACTTCAACTACAGAAATAGTCCAGATGATTGGTCATCGGTACTATAACAAATTAAGGACGGCGCGCACTGGTTCCACTCAGTACAGGCGTTGGTCATTTGTGTTCAGAACCCGTTAATCACTACCACAGACTAAAAAACCATATTTTGGCCGTTTTCCTTTCATATGGAACATTTTATATACTGTGAGGCATTTTCGAAACCGCTGTCTTCGAACACAGAAACACAATGCAAACCACGTTAAAAATCTACGAGTAGAGATATTTGTTATGACCGAAGATACTTTTGTGCGCGGTTGCTTAGTTCAATTTTCGTCCTCCGTTTGGTGGCATATGCTAGCACCAAAAAGTA
Source organism: Zootermopsis nevadensis (assembly GCF_977971745.1). Taxonomy (NCBI): domain Eukaryota; kingdom Metazoa; phylum Arthropoda; class Insecta; order Blattodea; family Termopsidae; genus Zootermopsis; species Zootermopsis nevadensis. Next base: position 17,208,131 of record NW_028259134.1, read on the forward strand.
CATAAATCAGAATGAACCTATTTGTAAAAATAAAGACGTAATTGTTTTCTATCACAAAATATCAGTTTCATTTTTTAACATGTTTGCCAGCTGGTGAACATTTGGAATGATTTCAATTCTAAGAACAAGTATAATTCAAATAAAAGTGTCATGTTCGGTTGTAACACCATGAGAATTCATGGACTTGTAGGTAGATATCAACATTTGAGAGAGATGTAGTCTACTTCAAGGTTGCTGCGAGGACCTCATGTCGTATTTACATAAGAGTATTTCAGTACAAATCTGTACTTATTTTAATAAAGTTCATTGCAGAAAATTTCTGCAATATCATGCATGATGACCGAAAAACTTCCTTTACAATGGAGTATAGTTGTATATATGCGTCTTTGATCTGCTAAATCCCAATATTTTTTATAATATATGATATTTAAAGGTAAAACTTTGTTCCACAGTTAAAGGTAAACAATAAAAGGCACGAAGTGAATTCCATTTGATTCATTTTCAAGATTTTGGTTATTTTCATCAGGACTTGAAGTTTGTTTAATTACCAGTTTATTTGATTGATCGTTATTATGTATGAATTTGAGATCGACAGCTCCAACTAAAATGAAGTGCCTATTTGCCACACTTTATTGCTCTTGGGAAACTAATCTAATTCTAAATTTTTATCAAAGTATAGCAGCTTTGGCCTTGAATAACATTTGTAGGCTATTTAGTTATATTGTTCCATCTGCAGAGGTTATATGGCATTGAATGAATTGGGAAAGTTATCATGGTGGTAGATAAGGATTAGGAAGTAAACACTGTGATCTGTTTCAAGGAATTATTCCTTTTGCCTGAAGACACCTAGGGAACTGGTGACAGCTGATAGGTGTGAAAATTGATATTTGATATTAGCAACTGCATCAATCTTTAACCATCTGTTGGAAGTAACTGGTACCAATGTTTGTCATTTGGGATTAGATTTAAAATCATATAATTACAAATGCTATGGTCTTCTTAGATTTTTAACAAATTTACGTTATAATTGGCATTTTAATTGATTATTGGTGAACCATGAACAATACTGTTCTTTGTAACAAACCTAAATTTCAGAAAGTTTTAATAACAAGATTAACTTGGATGGACATATGGGGGGACATTCAAATCTGACCTGAAAATTTCACTGTTTCTCATAGGCAATGATATGGGCTTGTATAATTTTTGCACAGTCTAAATATATAGTCTGTTGACTGTAGTCTATCATTGTGACTTTATACCTTGAGGACACTGAATTATGTGAAACATGTAAGATGATTTACTGACATGCTATGATCAAAATTCCAGGTCAAATCTGAATTACCCTTACATCTGTGTTGGTTTCTTGGACCACAACATGACAATATCTGCCTGTATACACCATCATTTAATGTTCATTTCCAAAAGTTTGGTTTGTCAGCCAATGCATATGTGTGGTTACAGATAAGAGTTTTGTGTGTGATATTACAAACAACATGGTTCAAGTTAATATTAATTTTTTTATATAACACTGAATTTCACTACAGAGGAGATGGTTTAAATAACAAAATTCTGACATTTGAATGTAGACTGTGAATGACTATCATTAATTCAGTAATAAGACTTGCCTATGTCTCATGAACTCCCGTCTGTGTTGAAATCTTATGGATGGAATATGATGGCATTTTAAAATAAAACTCTACCAGTATTTTTACTTTCTCTCATGGAAGCTCCGTTTTTGAGTATACAGAAATCTTGGACAGCCACACACATCACAACTTTAACTTGGCTGTTTGTTGACACACACTGTAGATGCTGCTTCCCTTCCCACATGCATTAGCTTCATGTTCATGAACTGCTAGAACCATTATCTGAAAATTTTTAAACTTCTATTTAGGATTCTGTTAGTTTATTAGACACCAATATTTATTATTCAAATAAAATCATATATACTGCAAGTACTTGAAAATTTATAACATATTCTCACAGCTATTTAGGGAATGTCTTTCCACTGAAGAATCAGATACCTGTTTTCTTGAGAATGCATCATTTTGTGCACACACAAGCACAGTACAAACATCAGTGGAATATCGTTGTACAGTGAAAGCCATCATTCATATTGATGCTGCATGATCACTAGCTATGCTCTCCAGTTCATCACTATCACAATTGCTGGAGGCTCCACCACTTCCTGGCATTGCAACTCTGGCATATTCATCTGTGTCAATTGATTTGCAGAAGTGAATAGCATATTTAAGTTTCTCTCTGAGAACAGCCTGAAAAATTAGAGAGATAAACACATGAGCTGATGCCAGAAACCAGCAGGTCCTACGATGACAGCCACTACCACTACTACTACAACACTGCCATCAGTCAGGAACACAACTAACTTAGACATCCTGTCTTCAATGACTGTATTAACCCCACTCTCCATTTAATATCATTTTCCCTGCCATTCTTGTCCTTCTCTGCCTTTTTTCTTTCATCACCACACCAACTTATGTCCTCAATTTTATCAAAATCTCTCACTTTCTCCATCTTCCTCTCCACTATTCTATTCTACCTCCCTCTTCTCGGTTCAACAGAACAAATAAAAGTTATATATAGGAGACTGAAATTTTCTCTCAACATGCAATATTATATACAGGATAATTATTCTTACCTTACATGAATATCGTGGCATCTTCAGCAAGAAGAAACAAGTATAACTCTCTGGCAGGAAATGGTCAGGAGGGTTGTACTTATCGAGGACCTAGAAGAAATTAATGGGCAAACTCTGGATCGTATGCATTCAGTGACCTAGACTAAGCAAGGATTCAGATTAATAGCAAGTGCTGTAGCATATGTTATAATCAGCACATACAAGTTACCCATCTGTATGTCTTAATACTGCATTATTAAGTTGATCTGAGATTTTAAAAATGCCTTATTAAATATTTACTGCATTTCCTGTTGTATAAGACAGTTATTTCCCTAAAAAGCATAGTGCATCTTGTACATTGGAAAGTGACCATATAAATGAGATAAACATTAAAACCACAGTTAATAAGCCATTTTTTCCTTAGAAGTGACTCCTAGATTACAGTTCATGTCCTTTCCTTTTTACATTGGCCTCAAAACTGCAGTTCACTTCATAATGCAGAATTTTTTTACTTTCATTAATTTCAACTGAGCAGTATGCTATCATCTGGATGTATAGCAGAAATGTAATTTATTGTATGCATTTACTGGTAACTTGTACTACCATTAAGAATATCATTCTACAATTTCAGTATAACTTGAGAACTGTTCACGACTGTAATCTTGAGACTTGCGGGGTGAGGAAATGGGGTGAAGGAGGAAAGATAGTGTCTGCCCTTAACACTTAGGACTTACTGCATTCCTTGCAAGTCTCAAGATTACAGTTGCAAACTATACTAGGTGGACACTTGTGTGGACCCTGACTGCCAGTTAATTGGAAAACCTAATGCACAGTTTTCCTAAATCTGTAAACAACCTTTATTTATTCTGCACTCACATTCAAGTTTATCACCAAAAATGGTGAAAAAACTGTCATTTTAAAATGGGGAAAAATATCCTTCAAGTCTTGAAAATAACTTGAACCTGAATAGTTATGACAATAATAAACAAACTTTCTTACCTGAAGTACAAAATCACGTCCTCTGAAGTCTGCAATGGTCTGTGGGAGACGAGTTCTTCCCCATACAAAACGCAAGAAGAGTGACCGTTCTTGGTTTGTGAATTCCTCCATAACATCCCAGAACCATTGAATAAGTGAAGCATTTACATCAACACCTGGAACGATGTAACTGATCAGTAACAGAAAGTATTCTATCAGGCAGACATAAGAGAAATGTCAACATTTTCAATATTTCTGACTGGGAACCACAATTTTTCTTCTCATGCTTGAACAGTTCTAAAAGACAAATGTAAATGGCTTGGTAAAAAGTTTGAGAAAGGAAAACTACATACAGTCAGTGTCTGTATATACAATAATGATATTATATAATTTATAAAACTAACATAATTATAACAGTGAGTTTTCAGCTGAGTCCTGATTAACTAATACTGTAGTTCAGTTGGCTCAAAGAAAATATTTTATTAATACTGTGATACACTGTATTTGTCAAATGATGTACAAAGGACATGTAGCTTGTATGGAGAGATGAGATATGTGTACAAAAGTTTTGACGGAGAAATTAAATGGAAGGGACCAATTGAGAGGCCCATGTGTAGAAAGGAAGACAATATTAAAGTTGATATTAACATAACAGGGTGCAAGGATGTGGACCAGATTCAGCTGGCTCAAAATTGTGCCCAGTTGTCAGCTGTCATGAATATGGTAGAGCCTTTGGGTTCCACAAAGGATGAAAAATTTCTTGACCACATAAACAATTGTCAGCTTCTTAAGTAGAACTGTGCTGCATAGTTAGGTGCACTTCTCAAAGATATATTTTGAGAGAATCCTCTTATCTTGGCCTACCTTCCTTCATGTTTTCCTCCACAAATTTTAATAAACATTTCTTGATTCCCACACATACAAAATAAACTTAAACAAAACAAAAAAAGGAAACCACTAATGGCTAGACCACAAAATCTGAGGGCTGTAAAATGGTCCACTGAAGATATTACTCATACAGAACAGGGAAAAATATTTCAGTGTGAATCTTACCAACATATAAAAACCCTTACCTTTGTAAGTGGCCACAGACTTGAGAAGGTTGAGTGGAATGTCAGGAGAACCACAAACCATTGTTTCAAGTTCATAACCGCTGAACAGAGACAGCAGTGGAACTGGAATAACTTTTGCCATTCCTTCCCGAACTGCAGACACTTGTTCATCAAACTCATGAAGCCTGCAATTGGTAAGATCAAGACAGGTATACAAAATACTGCACATTACCCATATGTTATATGTAAAATTTTCTGTTACAACTTGTGTGATGATTAATGACATCATCACCTGTAAAGCATATAATAACTCAAGTATGTCTGTATGGATTTTCATGAAATTCAGTATGGATGTTATGCCATAGTAGTACTCCAAACTCAGTGGTTTTTGATATCCTCTAGATGGTAATGCCAATGTGATGAATGCTCAAGCTGTGAGGTGGGAGGATGATTATCTGCCTCCGAGAAAATTATATTGCCCATGATGGCCCATTGTGTCAAGCTTCAAAGCAGACAACAAATCCCATAACAAAGTTGAACCACCACAAAAATTTACTCACTGTAGTGCTGAAATCTGTTCTTTCCTAGAGACACATCAGTGTCACTGTAATTGCATGCTTTAGACCTACCTATAATTGAGTGCAAGACGCACATATTCAAGCCTGTTGTCGGGCATGATGCGGTGGTATCGAGTGGAGAGAGGTACTTCATTCCCATATGCTGAGGGTGTGGAAAATGGCATTTCTAATGTCTGGAACACTTTTGTATCTGGTTCCATGTCCCGAATGCACAGAAGTCCTGCAAACAATGCACATTAAAAGCAACAATTAAGTCACTGCTCAACCTACAAAGCAGATATATTATATATGCTAGCCAACACATAATGAGTATGTCAAGAAATGTGTTGTTACGCCTTTGTAAGATACAGAAGCTATCACTTTTCTGATAATCGACCTTTCCTATTGATTTTTGGAAGAAATCAGAAACTACATGAGCTAAAGAGAAAATGTGAATTTAAAACATATCCATTAAGAGAAGGGCCATAATAGTCTGTCTTGTTAAAATTTACTGAATTTGACCCTCTGACTTGCTAAAACTCCAGACTAATTCTCAAATCTTTATACACATTGTAGGCCTTCTTGGACACAGGTCTGACTGGAGCTAAAGTAAGAACTCATAAAACAACTTTCCTATTGCAGACTTCTGGGCCTAGACATCTTGTGCTGTTAATGTTACATTTATGTAGCTTTATAATCTAACAATAAAATGCAAATCACTTCGTGGGTTTGTGTGCCGAGTCTGAATTTTCTATTATTTTTTGAGGTACTTCAATTACTCACTATCCATTTCAAGAAAAATCACAGTTCAAGTAAAAATGTATGTGGTTGGTAAGACTATACATGAACTGCTGGTAAGTATTGTATGGTGTACCTGGGACATAGTCCCGGTCCACCTCTGTGAGATCTGCAGGTGTAAGAGTCATTCCTGCCAATAGCTTCCATACAGGTTCAACAAGATTCAGGCTCAGTGGACTCCCTGTCCTTATGGCTATTCCCATCATAACACCTGCAACAAGCACTGTCAATGAAACACTTTCGTTCAACCAACTGACACGGTACGTATATTTAGTTTTTACTTTTACCCACTGTGCTATATTGGCATGAAACTGAGGAAAAGAAAACTGAGATTATCTGGAAACAAAGTTCTTCTCTTAATGGCAATGGCATTGTATTACTACTTTATTTCTTTTGTACTCATCCAATGTCAGTCATGTAAGCCTTAAAATGCATACATAGCTTTAGATATAAAAACAAAAGGTAAAAGACCAATTAGAAGGCCTAGGTATAGATAAGAAGATACTATTATACTTGGTATTAAAGGAACAGGGTGGAGAGCATGGACTGGATTCAACTGGCTCAAGAAAGTGTCTTACTTTACATGTCTGGCTACCAGTTCATTCATTGGTGATCATCATCAGACTAAAAAGTAAATACAGATGATGCATAAAATGGGCATGTTGTAGCCTTACCTAAAAATCTGAACATATTCATGTGTAATGGTGATTTGGCCATCGGACTGAGCAAGAAGCAGTCTCTGTTGGTTCCTGCATCATCTCTACCATTAGGTGTTGGTATCAGCAATGGAAGGGAGCCGTTCTGCAACTCGTCACACATCTCCGTGATGCTCTCACTGTAGCCACCTCCACAGTCGTCTACACTTTCGCCTACACAAAACAATAAATATATTTATTTAAATTCATACAAAGTTTTGTTTCACTACTGATGCTGTAATGTAAGTTACACTGTTTACTATACAGATATTACAATTTCTGTGACATTGTTCTTACCAACAAATTTTACTTTCCAAACACGATGAGGAAGGAACAAAGCCTCCTGGGCGAGAAGCGACATTTTAGTGACCATCTGACCAAACACTGATTTGATCCCATCTGGTCCTGCTAGGCCACCCTTGCTGCGAGACCGCTTTACTTGAATTCGATTCAGTTCAATAACTGGCCCATGCTGTCGGTCACGTACCATTGTAGCCTGTATGACCTATCAACCAAAAAAATATGTTTTAATCCAGATCTATAATAATACTTCCAGTGACCTACAGATAAGTATGCAAAATGGTAGGGTTGGAATATGGAAGTGCTGCAATAAAACTTCATGACAGAACTTGCAAATTTTTGAAATCACCTCAGTCTTTCCTAGAAACCTTATCTGCAATCAACAGTTTATCAGAGTTTGATGAAAAACAATATTAATAACACCAAGAACAACAAAAATGCCACTGTGCAATAATTCATTTGAAACATAACATACATACTTTTTTAAAAGCTGCTTCCTTTGTTGATGATACAAGTATTCCTCGGAGTTTATCTAAGCTACCCTCTCCATCTATGGGGAACATGGCAACACCAGGACAAAAGAGTTCAGAGAAGTGGTGCAGGAGAACAAGACGGTTGCGTAAAGTAGGCAGCGGGAAGTCCCGAACCAAATCATATTCCAAAGGTGTGCTAACTGGTAGGCGGCTGGCAGATACAGGTTTGTTTGTGCTCCATGCCAGTGTATGGGCTGAACCACATGCCACCTGTGTTATCTTCTTTGCCTTCAACATTCAGGAACAAACATTTTAATTTCAGCATAAAACAAACATGGCACCTGTCAGAAAACTGACTGGTACACAATGGATTTCATAAAATTAAATCTGATGCATTACATTCTCATCCAGTGTTCTGCAGGCAAATTTCTACCAGTCCAGAGCTTGTTTTATGACAGTCCACAAATTCCATTCACAGTTATTTTATATACATTCTATCACTGCTGAAACTATTTTACAACCAATGGCATTTTTTGTTTCCTTCTAGTGACTAACAGTTTGTTTTAAATATTACTAAATGTGTGTGCATTCTGACTAGGTAAGTCTATCATTATTTTTCTTTCTATTATATATTGACAAGAAACTTGAGACAAATTCAATTATTTATGTCCTCATCATATTTAATTGCACATGTTGAATGTAGATAATTAAGATGTCTGTAAAATTGTAACACCACATCAAGTTGTCAACATTTTATACTGTGAATAAACATATTTGACATGATTCAAAGCTGCTAGTAATAATTAGAGTTGCACACTTATTTATACTACACAGTGTGAGATAGGGAACCAGTTCTCAAAAAATTTGCTTTAATATGAAGAAGTATAAATGGCTAATGGATATGAGAAAGTTCTGGCCAGAAATTACTAAGAACTACCATAAAGGAACTAGAGTTGCAATATTGAATTGTAGCTGTTAGAAATGTCAGTTACCTGCAATGCAACCACAAGCCTTGGTCTCTGAATAGCATTGGTTGTTCCATCACCAAGTTGACCTTCATCGTTGTCACCCCAAGTGTACACTTCTCCCTGATCACTGCATGCAACACAGTGAAGTGACCCTATAAGAAGATATGATGCAAAGTTTGGTGGAGTTAACAGAACTTAAGAGCTGTGAGAGCCTTGATCTCTCACCTAGATTCTTGCTATAAATATTTCTTACTAAAATGTCTGTTTGAATTCTATATGCATAATAATCTCAACCTCTGATTTAATTAACCAAATAATAGTATGTAAACAATACAAATTAGGAAGTTAACTATTATGCAATTTTTTCTATTCAACAGCAAACTGATTTTAGTCAGGTCCAAATATTTTCATCAGCATTTTGTTCTCATGTTTTCATGGCAAGAGAGGTTACAAGACAGCATGTAAATGCATAGTTTTATGTGTTCTAAGTTTTAGATCAGAAGATAAAATATTCTAGTATGCATTTCTTCAGTTTAAAACTTTCTCAATCAAACTGGAAATATCATATCTATGTATGTGTAGATGATTCAGTACAGCAGACAAAGGACAACAAGATCTGAAAATGGAAAACAAGAACTACAGTGGGGATCTTAAATTTATCATATTATAATCCTATTTACCAGTAGCTATGCATATTATTTTCTTTCCTTGGAGAGCAGCTACTTTGCGTGGTCTTCTAACGTGATCATCTGTGCCATGACCTAACCGGTGATAATCACCCTTCCCCCTGCAAGTAAAAGTTCATCAAGCAAAAGTTAACAATACTTCTCCACATATACAAAATGGCTAATATATGACAATTAAAAGCTGTTGATCTTAGCTATAACGTGTATTTAATATGATAGCTCTGATATAACAACAGTGTTTGCCTAAAGTGTGTGTGTGTATATAACATATATTGATTAGAAACATTTATTATGAACAGCACAAATCTTCATGATACAATGAATGACATTACAATATGCTCCTGTCTGTAAGTCTGACATAACGAAGGAAAGAAACTTTTTACATAATCACCTCTTCCACTGTTATGGATGTAATAGCTCCACTTTGTAGAAACAGGTGGAATAATTAATGAAATACATAATACTGAAAAATTAATTTTTTACACGAAATTTCAGTGGGAAAAGAAAGCTGTATTATACAGAAATTAAGTATATCTGAAGTATATATGTACAGTATTGGAAAATAAGCCGGAATAGCTCAGTCAGTATAGTGACTGGCTATGGGCTGGATGACTGGGGTTTGATCCCTGACGGGGGCAGAGGATTTTTCCTCTAGCTTCTGCATCCAGACCAGCTTTGAGGCCCACCCAGCCTCTTATCCAATGGGTACCGGGGTCCTTTCTTGGGGGTAAAGTGCGGCCAGGGCGTGATGCTGACCACCCACCCTCATATAGTGCCAAGGATTTTGATGACAGAAACCAGACAAAACACACTCTTAGTAAGGACAAGCTAAACACTCACCATGTGTAGACACTGCCAGAGCGAGTAAGTGCCACAGAAAACTGCGATCCACACTCCACTTTTATCACCCCAAGACCAGCCAGTGACTCAATTTTCATAGGAATCTAAAAGGAAAATTGCAACTGTGTTAATGTATACCTCTTTAGTTTGTTATATATGTATATAAGCTACATGAGCACAGCCAATTTATGTAATGTTGAATCAAGCCAAATTCTGTATTTTGGTGTTAGATATGTAATTGTATAAAATTGTGCATAATAACCAATTAATTGTCTACAGGTAAGGTAGTTAGTTAACAGGTGACTAAGAATCGATTGATTTAAAAGACCAATTAAATATAACAGTCCTAGTTTTAAGCATTGTACCTCCTGACCTTTTTTCACTATATAAAATAAATATTAACCTTACAACCATCAGAGCCTCCACGTCCCAATTTACCATAATCACCATCTCCCCATGACCATACATTGTCATCATCAGTAATGCACAGAGTCTGAGCATCTCCACTGCCACATGCAATGTCCATCACTCGGTAACCAAGCAGTGCTTCAACCTGAACAAAGAAAACAAAGCATTACTTATACAATTCATACTAATCAGCAACATGTTAAATACAGACCAAGTTTAGCATTCTTTTTCTACCCTTACACCAAATATAACAGTATACAGATTCTGGTATTTTGCTTCTGATTAATTTTATACAAATTACACACAGACACACACAAAAGTAGCTGCAGTAACACTATGGTATAAGTCTGTGGGCCTCATATAGAAAAACTAAGACACAGTCACTAATAGCAGTCTTATGTGTCACGATATGAGTTAATTATTGCCCATACGCATTATGCAAAGTTAAAAACTTTTTAGGATTTGAGATTCTGAGTATGAAGATGGCTGTATTCAGGGTTGCAGTGCCATGTAGTCTGGTAGAAGTTTATTAGCATTTCAGAGATCCTTACTGCATTCATCATCAGGGCAATGGGTAAGCCACTTACACAACACTACAACCGAGAAGACAGCCATCTTCTAACATCATTTTTACCAACCACTTTTGGTTTGAGCTGGTCCTCACTGTCCCCATGCCCAAGTCTCCCATATCGACCCTTTCCCCAAGTATAGACCTCACGATTGCAGGTGATGGCTGCTGAGTGGGCTCCTCCACATGCAATGTCTATGATCTCCTTGCCTCGTAAAGCCTCGATCACCCGCGGGCGCTCACAGGAACTGGAATTAATTACATATCTTTTCTATACTATATAAAAGAGACTGAACAGAAATCATCAATTTTGAAGGGCTCAGAAATGAGAGACACCTATGGATGCTCTTATTAGTCTCGTGATAACATCTTACATGGAAAGTGGAAAATCTACATCTTGAATTCACATCAAGGGATGGAACTGTCTGATCCCTGAAGTCACAGACATGACGATGAACATGATAAATTCTTTTTATTTCGACCAAAAGAAAAACATTTTAATTGTACTCAGATGTGCAGAAGATGTGAAAAAGGAAAAATAATCAGCAGACTTTAATACCAAAAGTAGTGAGTGGGGCAATGGGTAAATTCCACAGTAACACAAATACAGTGAAACCTCGATGCATCGTTTTCGGCGGGGGTGGGAAATAAAAACGATGAATGCGGGAAAACGATAGATGCGGGAAAGCATTAAAAATTTAAAAAAAAACAATGTTTCTCTTTCAAAGTTACTTCTTTTTACCAAAAAAGTCTTTAATGGACAACTGGTTTGTCGAAACTTTACGTTTTAGACCAAACAGAGCACTTTCCACATTCAAAATGTTTTCCTCGTCACGTTCACTAATATTATGCGCATAAAAGAACGACTTCACTTTTGCCAATGCAGCGTGTGCTTCGGCAAAACTCTGCAAAGCTTCGGGCTCGCATTCATCGTCTTCCTCTTCCTCACCACTCCCACCCTCTTCGCAAACAATAACAGGAAGAATGGAAATACTATTACTGCCGAACTCAACGAAACGTAGCTGTAGAAGACACGAGATGAACCAGAAGAATGAAAAGTGCCGCCAGCCTTTCCTTTGTACTTATAATAAAAGCATTTGTGAAGAAATTCACACTGCACATGCCATCTGGCATCGCTGGAACAAAATATGAGTGCACCCTAATTAAAATCGTAAAATTTCTGACAATGAGCACCGCCATTCACTCCAACTATCACCCCTGCACCGCTGACCCTCATTCCAAAAGAATGTGCTGGGTGGGCGACATAACAGGTTATCGCTACTGTGTATTCCAAAAACATTATGCGTCTTTCGGTATTAATTTATCTCTAAACCCAGCATTTTAAATTCTCAGAAACGATCATTGCGGGAAAATTGTGGGCCAGGACTAAGATTTTTGAACGATCGATGCGATAAAACGATAGTTCGAGGAACGATAGAAGCGGGAAAATGTAACATTATTTTATATGGGATGTATTCGGGACCGAACAAAACGGACGATGCATCCGGGAAAACGATAGTTCCGGGAACGATGGATAGAGGTTTCACTGTATTTTTAAATTAAAATAAACCTTCTGTTGCCATGTCCCAGTTTCCCATCATCACCCTCTCCCCAAGAATACACTTCTCCTTCTGCTGACAAAGCCAAACAGTGCTTCCCTCCTGAATTAACAGCCACCTGCAAAGAGAAGTACAGATTAAAATTAGTTAATATGCTGAGGCAGGAAGAAGCATTTGTGAGACAGGATATGGTCACACAAAGTCTGACAATGAGATTTATTTAAGGCTTATTTAATGACAGTGCCAGGAGCTCAGACTATACAGTGTCAAATAATAGTATCAATAATAAATAACGAATTTGAAGGGATACAAAAGTGGTTGTGGCATAATTTAAGGTACTAACTGGCATTTTCCTGGAAGGAGGAAAACCAAAACAATCTCTGTCAGGATAGCCAGTTTCCAGGTCAAGAACTGAACCTGGTGCTGCCAAATATGAAGCAGAAGCACTAACCATTCAGTCACTACATTCAGTAACAATGAGATAATGGGAACTAGGGCCACCTAAACAATAACAAATACTAAATGAGTGAAATCATTTAACATTAAATGGGGTTTCACTGTATTATGGGTTTGCTGTAAAAATAACCTTTTTAATGAAGACATGTTGGATGGATTCCAATAGGGTAGGCACCATGACAGAGTCAGTCCCTCCAATACCAAGTCTTCCCCCAGCACCATAACCTAGAAATATATAATGTGCTATCAGATGGCTGATAAAAACAGTAATGAGGCTGTTCATAGAAGGCACTGTACAGCATTCATGACATAATATCTGTACACATAATAGATGTAGGAAAATCAGAATGTTAAGTTAAATGCACCTGTCCTGCATTGCACAACAGTACACTTAGTATGATTGCATCTTCTCATGATGGCGAGTACAAACATGGCTGTGTTCTGAGTTGTTGTGCCATGTAGTCTGGTACAAGTTTACTGATATTCCAGAGACAGCAATCACATCTAAAACATCAGTAAACTTCTATCAGACTACATGATGCAACAACCCAGAAGTCAGCCATATTCAACAGTATACTTCTCCCTTCTTGAAGTTACACTTCATACCCAAACAAAGTGGGTGGCAGCCAGACTTCTATTATGGGATTTAACAACTAAGCAGTTTGCTACTGAAATGCACAGCCAGGCATGGCCAACTGGACTGTACATAAGCAGTGACATATGTTCAATAAAGTTTAAGCAGACCTTTACCTGTAGCATATACTTTGCCATCAGCAGTGACTGCCATCAGTGTCTGCTCCCCTCCAAGCAGCTGCACAGGTCTCAGAGCTGACAGAGCTTCACAGGGAGTAGGGAGTTTCACTTTGGCCCCTTCAACACCTCCCAACTGTCCCCTGTGATTGTGTCCCCAACCATAGATGGTACCACTGCCACTCCAGGAGAGTGTCCAATCCTCCGGACGTCTGCAGTAATAATAAAGTGAACCACATGAATGTTATGAGACTTCAGATTCTCATGGAAGCAAGTGTGTAAATGACTGCCTTCTGGGGTGTTGTGCCATGCAATTTTGTAGAAACTGACAGATGTTTCAGAGACAGTAAGTAACATCCCAGACGACAGTTATAATAAAGGTTGAACTTGCAACAAGTAAAAATTCAACCACTGCACTTTATGTATCATCTGAATTAAAGAGAACACTACAAGATACTTCAATATATAAGGTGATGCTAGTTTACTGGGGTGAAATGTGTTACAAAACTAATGGGTCCAGAAATATATACTGACCTGTGTAACCAGAGCAGCAGCTGTTCATCATGTGCTTGTTTGAACATTTCATTGTTTTCATGGTCCCACACTGTGGTATCACACTCTGGAATCATCTCAGTTATTTTCTTCCGCACCTATAAATATATTTATTCACTTTTCATACACATAACAACACTCTCAGTTGTTCAGAATACAAAGTATCAACCAACAGGATGATTATCAAATAATTAAAAAGGATATGGAAGGAAGATGTCACAGCCTAATTTATGGCACTAAGCTGGAATTTCCCTAAAAGGAACTGAGCAAAGCTGTCTGAATAGACAGACATCTATGCCCAGAATAAGAACAGAAAGTTATGAAGATAAAATATTTGCATGTCTGTACTGTTCTGTATGTAATATATATGAATAATACACAACAGAAAACCTACCTTTCAGTATCAGCCAGACAGAGTCATGGCAGACTTGGCCGAATCTGTCTTAGCATCTTTGTAAGTTCAGTGCCAAATAAGATGATAGGTTCTTTGGGTGCTTTACAAGATTCAGCAACTAACATTCTATTGTAATTTTCATATAAGAATAAAGTATCTTAAACTTCGGACACTCAAAATTAATTTGGACCCACTCAGCTTAATACTTTTCATGACACATACAGTGTTTAAACCTTCTTTGTCCAAGCAGATGCCACATAATCTAACTGACAGGCCCATATTTATGTTTATTATCAATTCTAAAAAAAATCTTGATATCTGTACTTTTAACATTAACACACCTCTATGCAAAAACCATGGGGCAAAGCAGTGCGGTTGACAAGTGATGCTGCAACTCGAGCAGCCATACAGTAGCGTCTGAACCATGACCACTTGTGGTTCTCTGAACAGCAAGGCAGAGAGTCAAGACCCAAGTCACATGCCAAGGCAACAAGTACCTAGAAGACACCCACAACATCTGATGTTAAATATGACACAAATTTATGGTATCCATTATTTATTATGGTATTTATTTATTAAATGTAACAAAACACTGTCTCTCATTACATACATTATAGCTTAACTACAGAGGTTATGTAGCATTTCATATGTAAAAGTAAAGTAAAGTTTGTCCCACTATACGCCATGTAGGCATTTGGGGTGAGTGGAGGTATAGCTCCTCTCTTCCTTGACCTTGGCACTAGATGGGGGTGAGTGGTCAGCATCACGCCCCGGCCGGCTTTACCCCCGGGAAAGGACACCGGTACCCATTGTAGAGGAGGCTGGGTGGGCCCCAGAGCCGGTCTGGACGCAGAGGCTAGAGGAAAAATCCTCTGCCCCCGTCGGGGATCAAACCCCGGTCCTCCAGCCCGTAGCTAGTCACTATACTGACTGAGCTATCCCGGCTCATAGCATTTCATATGAGAATGAATAAAAGTGGTGAGTCAGGAATGAAGATGGGAGGAAAAGTTGTTAATCAATCCCAGATGAGGAATCCAAACTGTCAGGTTTGGAAGAGCTGGTTGACTGCTTACACATGATAATGTTGGAGTCAAAAGAGGTCCCTGGTCTGTTGTGATAAGTGATTAATTTCTTAACTATATGGCTTATTAAAACCTATCTGAGAATTGTTTTAAGCAAAGGAGTAGAGGCTGTTAAAAATACTCCACATGGGCATTGAGGCAGTCATTCCATTAAAACTCCAGCCAATAGATCCCTTCCACAAAGAAATCTCTTGGCAGCTGCTGGAACCATTACACCACCTCAACCTTGATGTCTTTATCCAACAAGAATCTGTAGTCCTTTAGTGCCTTCTTGAGTGGGATGAACATATGGAAATCACACAGTGACAGGTCTGGGCTGTATTGGAGATGATCCAAGGATAATGCAAGCAACATGGTGATGGGTCACACTGAGATACCCTTCATGAGTATACTGGCATGCCTTCTCTTTACATTGGTACAAAGATCTTAGAGGGTTCCATAATAATATTAGAAGACACCAAATCAGAAATTCAACTAGCAAATGGAAGCACAATGAACCTCTGGAATATCAGTTAATTCTCTGTTTCAACACAAGAGCTAATTTTCATAGCTGTTATTTTACACCATGATAATTATCAAAGTGATGCTTACCTTAAAGAATGAACTATGCATCAGGTGCTTGCCACTGCGAACAGCAGGATCCTCATACTCATACTGTCGTAACAATGCCTGAGGCAAGCCCTTCACTAAGGTTGGCAGAGCTGAATCAGTATTTAGACCTTGTTCCATTTTCAGCAAGGCTGGAATGTTTAGTAGTTTGCCGAGCCTGGACACCATCAACTTACGCAACTTCTGCAGAGCCCACATCCGCTGTGATGCCGCTAAAATTCAATGTTAAATGACTTAATTATGAAGAACAGCCTAAAGGCCTACATATTCATAACTGAGAGTCTGGCCAATCTTGCAACAGAATATATGCAATCAAATTATAACAGTTATAAAGGCCCACAATGAAAAGAAAAAGCTTCCATTTTGTCCCTTCCTATGTCTCAGATTTCTGCGATAATTTCAGACAGGCAGATGCACAGACACAGACAGCCTTTACAGAGTGTGACTGTTGTTTGAAAAGTAACAAGAAATAAAGTTAATTGAGCATGGAAAGACAGAAAAAAGGAAAGGAGAGATGCAAGGAAGGGAGAATCAAAAACAGAAGAAACAAAGATAAAATGTACACACAGCATAATGAGTCACGGAGTGGAACTGTGAATAAGCAAAATTTACAAATATGGAGGAATGACAGTATTTTAAGTGAACATTCAGTTAAATAAATAAATAAAAAACAAAAAACATGGAAATGTTCTTTCACACTCACCAAGAGAACTGAGTTGAGCACAAGAGGCCAATGCTGTTGCCAGGCGTGTTATGAGGTTTCTGTCTGAACTCAGCACCAATCGGGCATCAAGAAGACACATCACAAGTTCTACAGAAGGCTGTGAGAGAATGGCTCGATCTGACCCTAGTTCATGGGGCCCAGCATATGTCACAATGGGGTACACTGTAAACCTCCAGCCCCAACCATTTACAGAGCTGTCACTAGTAAACCTCCAGCGCAACTCATCACCTGGAAGTAAGAAAGTAATTGCGGATCAGTGGCTGAAACTGTTCACAAAAAGCAGGATAGGATAAAAGAACTGTGCAGGAGAATATCTGTGAACTGATACTTTATAATGTAATTTCATTATTACAAATATAATTTGTCAGTCCAAAAATGTTTGTTATATTGAGATTTCAGTGCTGCTTACTGAGTACTGCATTAATTTTCTCATCTATTTGATGCATGCTATATGCCCTGCCCATTTAATCTTCCTTAATTTGATCATCCTAACAATATTTAGTAAAGAGTATAAACTATGAAGCTCCTTACTGTGTAATTTTCTCCAGCCTGCTATCACTTCCTCCCTTTTGGACCCAATCATTCTCCTCGGCACCCTTAATTTACATTCTTCCCTTAATATGACAGACAGAGTTTTATACTGATAAAAAGTAAAAGTTAAATTATAGATTTGTACATTTTAATCTCTGAAGTTTTATATAGCAGACAGGAACACTAACAAATTCTTAACTGAATTGTAGTAATCATTCCCCAAATTTAATCTGCTTATAATTTCCTTGTGAATGTAATTTTGATCTTTTAGTGTCATTTCCAGTTGAACTTTGCCACATTTTCAAAGAATTTAACTATCTTTATATTACAATTTTGTCTTCCATTCTAGTTATGGGATATGAACATTTATGCACTTTTCTGTGATACTTCTAGGCTAACCTCCTTAGTAGCAATAATACAGCCTTGTGTTTTTCTGTATGGTATTTATATTCTTGCCCAATAAATTAACATCATCTGCATACACCACAAGCTGATGTGTCCCATTCAATTCCATTTCACAATGATTTTCTTTGGCCTTCTAAATGGCATATTATGAAGGAATGCTGAAAAACAATATTGATAAAGCATCTCCTTTTTTTCAGACCATTTTGAATAGAAAACACATGAGAGAAATAAAATAAAATCTTCTTGGGCGACAAGCCATGTCAAAATGGAATCATAGTCCAACGTTTCAGAGACATCTGTCTCCATCATCAAGTCTTACATGAGGGAAATGTTTACGTACACAAACCTTACTAGTTTCATTTAAAAAGATGCCATGAGTACACAGAATTCAATTAAGATACTGTATACTTCTCTCGTCTATAAAATGAACAGTATATGAAACTGAAATGGTAACAGTGACTTATATTTCTACCTTGTAGGCTTATAGCTGGTAATTTAAAGACCAGAATATCAACAATTCAGTTTTAAAATTTCATGTAAATTGGTTTAAGATTATTGATATTTTACCATTATTTGTGTACACTCCATACGTAAAGCATTTTACCTGTAATACGAATCTCTGTGGACCAATCACTCCATTCTCGACCTGATCGAATAGACACAGTTCGCCCAGTACCATCCATAATTGTTAGAGGGTCATGACGTCTTTCAGTTGAACACTGTCGATCAAATTCAACCCGCAGACCTTTTACGCCTAGTAAACAATAACACTACAAATTAACAAAAAGTCTGAATGTAACACAAATTTGACAATATGACAGACATTCATGCAAAATTACAGATTTAGGAAAATTTATCTTTAGATTTTTAGAAAAGAGACATAGAGATAAACTATTCTGAACTGAATTGTAATTAAAAAATCATGTGCTTAATTACATTCAGCCTCTCACCTGAGATCTTTACATGGCCAGACAGAGTTGCATCATCAGTGTAGGGGTGACTGCTCTCCTGTATTACGGGCTGAGGGGCCAAGTGTATTGAGTGTGTGTTCAGAGCTACATCTTCCAGTTCTGTCACACACAGTTCCAATAACATGTCCCGGATGTCAGTGCAAGAACTTCCCATTGCTAAAATGTAAAGTTGAATGGCAAGCTTGTTTCAGGAGAGACAATGTATGATTATGCAACAAAATATAATTTCAACTGAAATCCAATAAGGTACTGTTATTATAGCTAGAGAAGTGTGAAAGTAGACAGATCTTATATATTTATATATATTATTTACCCACATATAACGCATATTTTCCCTCCAGATACCTCCTGAAAGACTGAGTGCAGATGATACTTGTATATATTCAATTCTGTTAGGTATTTTACCAGACATGTTTCCTCAAACATACTGTTATTGAAATAAGTTAATTTTTTCCTACAACACACAAAATAATTAATATTTCTAAAACATTTTTTTCAAGTAAAGATAAATGTTCCTTCAACTCAACCTTTCAAAACTGAAGAGTGCATTATATTTAAAGGCACATTAATTTTGGATAATAATGTAGTGCCTTAGTTTAAGTTTTGAAAATTTACACAAAGTATAACAAAAGTGAGAGCATCATGAGCAATGGCATAATACATTATGTGCACTTACCAACTAAAACACTGACTATAGTTTCTTTAGCTGTATCTATAGCTCTGCCAGCCACAGCCAATTTAAGGAGGTCTACTAACATACGTGCATCATCTTGACCCAAAAGACTGGTGAAATCATCCAGATTTGGATGCAAGGGATCAGCCTCTTCGGTTTGACCAACAACCTGTGAAGAAAATAAAGACATGAAGCCACTAACAGTAACCTTGTTTCATGACACAAGCACATTAATAAATGACATGCATCCTGCACATAAATATAGGCACATCCATAAACTTCAGCATCAGAACCAAGTGTACTTACCTGAGCATTGGATGTCATGGTGGCAGCAATGACACTCATTGCACTGGCTGATAACTTTGAGGCTCTGGAGGAGAGACTGACAGAACTTGACATAGACGGGAATGCTGCCATTGGGCTCTGTTCACTTTCTGGTGTACTGTGGGAACTCTACATTAACAATGCAGATAAAAATTACTTTCCAAATAGATTAATATCATTGTATATACTTTTATATTTATTGAACATGCTCATATAATGTCCACCCATATTTAATATGCAAATAATAAAATAAAATTCTGTGTAATACCCCAACTCTCACTGGAAGTTTTTGCAAGAAGCTAAACAATTGCATATATATTTATTTATTCATTTTATTTCTGAACTTCAACTGTGGGAAAAAGATGGAAAATTACATCAGTAAATCCATTATTTATGAAGTATTTTAAATACCACGAAAATTTACAAACTGGTTGGTCCTGTGACTGTGCTACCTCAAATGTTAATGGGTGAACCCTGTGGATGCCACTGATTCAAGTTATACTCACTAGCCCCACGGCTTCTGCCACAGATGCTGGTGCCTCTCCTCCACCCTGAGCAATTTCCAAACCATCTTCATAAAGAGGGTTAGATGAACTGTGACTAGCCAGCCCTTCCGGTGGACTATCAGGAGTTCGAACCTTAACTGTAGGTCCTAACAGAAGAGTAACACAGAGTAAAGTTACTTGTCACAATAGTGAAGTGACTGAGAAGCAGCACAGGACAAAGACATTCACATTTGCAATTCCATTTTATCACCAGGAGGTGGGTATGGTGAACAGAATATGCTGATGTAATGTTTATGTTAATTCTACAAAGAGAAGTTATAACTTGCTAATAGATGTCACAAAATGTGAAAGACAGCAATTTTGGCCTAACAAAAGGAGTTATCTCATAGCAGAACTATGGAAAATCATAAAATACCTGTCAGGATAATTAGACACTGAGCCATGACATCAGCTGGGACCTCCTGAATATATAATAAGAGAGTCAACAACTGCAAAATTTGGTGAGTGTATTTCTAAATCCCTGGTCATAATACTGAAGACTTACCACCTGAAGTAAAACCTGCAATGTTGGAATGGCTAGAAAGTGCTGCTACAACTGCGTCTCTAGCATGTAAAACTTGAAGGGCATTCAACACATGTTGCAGTGCATGCTGCTTGGAAATGTTTGAATCCAACGACAAGATAATTTGAGACAGGGAGACATGAGGAGAGTTGTTGGCAGTGTTATTAGTCTGTTGAACTTGACTTTTATCTTCAGCTCCACTTTCAAAAATACCTGAAACCAATATAACGATTTAAGTTATAAATATAATAATGTAAATTTTAAATGGAATACCGAGGAATGCAACATGAAGTACATGTTCTGCTGATGAAACCTATGTGGCTTTGATGTTCTCAAAAAACATGTTGCACATATTTATAGCTTGTGAGATTTAAGATTTTGACAGTAATGAAAATGTTAATGATGTTAATACTGTGTCCATCACCAGGGCTGAAGATGGAGAAAGTATGTTTCTCCAAAACACTGGTATCTACCTACATGCCCACATGATGTTACAACCCAAAAGACCTACATTAACAAACTTTAGACATGATGCTGAGTAGGCCCCAGAGCCAGTTTGGACACAAAGGCCAGAAGAACTGTAAAATGCTTAAAAGCTTCTTTTCAGGTGCCGAGAATGTCTCAACCAGCTTGCTAACAAATCCTGACTGGTTGCAGCTGGTTAACTATGCATTTTATCTGATCAATTCTGCTGTGTTCCAGTGATGATCTATCCCTGGAAACATGCAAACAGTAACAGGATAAATTAAACCAGAAACTAAAAGATTACTCAAGTAATGGATATGTAAAATATCTGATGACTGATTTTGTTAAAGAAAATTAATGACTGTTTGTCATGATATTTCAGGAAGTGGGATTTGAGGTTTTCACAGCGGTGAGTCTGAAGATTGCTGTCTTCTGGGTTATTGCACTGTGTAGTCTGGTAGATTTCCATCAACGTTTCATAGGTCATACTGCCTCTATCATCAGGACCCTGATGACGGAGGCAGTATGACCTCTGAAACGTTGGTGAAATCTACCAGACTACATGGCGCAATAACCCAGAAGACAGCAATCTTCATGTTTCATTAAATTATGCTCATGTGGCCCACAAGTCGACAAATATATGTGTATCTGGTTTTAGGTCTGCAATAGTCTGAAAACCATTGGCATAGGTCTCCATTTAACCCCCCCAACATAAAAATGTGCAGTTACTTTAATATCTGAAAAGAACAGGTTGGAAAAAATGGTTTCTTCCAAACTGAAGTATGAATGTTCCAAAGAAGACATAAATGTTATTACCTAGTGTAGATGCTCCAAGCGGGTCATTTGAAGAAACAAAGAGTACTGGCTCATGCATGTTGGGTAGCTGCATGTTAAATGTAGTCCACGCAATGGAGTGAGAGGACCCACAAGCCACACGGTTTACATGCACATCTTCTAAACCATGCACAGGAGCTGGTTTACGATTCACAATGGTTGTACCATTGCCCTGCTGTCCATGGTCATTGTCACCCCATGCATACACCTATATCATGAGATAAGTAAAATGTTTATCATAAAGTGCTACATTCATTTACCCAGAATCATACACTATATGTATACTGATGGAACATACTTGGCCTGTGTCTGAGACAGCAAGGCAGTGGAGAGCACCTACTGCTACATGAACAATCTTCTTGCCTCTCAACCCTTCAACTAGCGTTGGTTTCCTTACATGCTGATCTGTGCCATGCCCCAAACGAAAATAGTCTCCTTTGCCCCAAGTCCAAACCTGTAACATTAATATTTTATTCAGTAAATATGTCATGTAGCTATTATGAAACAAAAATTACACTACAATAAAAACTCATTAAACATACTGTTCAAATCTTCAATATATATTAAACAGGAACCAGCAAAAAGTTCATAAATTAAACAAAAATTATGTTTCTTTCCACATAATTTCCAAAACAGATGGACAGACTGGTGAACATTAGTAAGAATTATGTGAACATACTGAAGAAATAAATTACAAGATATTTTAAAACTTTCAGACATATAGGATATGTAATTCCTAATCCATGCACAATACTCTTTTCACAGATGTCATTCCCTTTGAACTTATTTTTTTTAAAAAAAAACTATTTGCATGTCTCAGTTCTGCTCATTATTTCATCTACAAAAGCAAGTTCTGTCATGTCACTGACTTCCATAGCAGTTTTATCTAATTTGAAACAGAACTTGATAAACATCTGCTGTTCACTGTCACCTTGCAGCCAGAAATACATTATCTCACCTCATATCTTAACAAATATTTTCTATTACAAACACATAAAATGATTTATGATTAAAAGTAATATCAATCCAGAGTAAGAAAATACTTTATGAAATCTCTACTATATAAAAGTGAAATGATTCCAGTTAGTTGTTCATAACAATATATAAAATTGGTCTCAATATGGGAAAGGATTGGGATCTTTTTCCATCAAAACAATACACATATCTACTTACCTGGCCATATTTAGTAAGGGCA
This sequence comes from Zootermopsis nevadensis, assembly GCF_977971745.1. NCBI lineage: Eukaryota > Metazoa > Arthropoda > Insecta > Blattodea > Termopsidae > Zootermopsis > Zootermopsis nevadensis. Next base: position 17,231,684 of record NW_028259134.1, read on the forward strand.
AGGGAAAATTGGGCTCCACACTCAATCTGACAAACTCCCATGCCATTGAGTCTCTCGATATTGTGTGGAGTATTGCATCCCTCACTGCCACCTCGGCCCAATTTCCCAAAGTCTCCGTCACCCCACGAAAATACCAGTCCCTCATCTGAGAGGGCAAGCGTCTGTGCATCCCGGCTCCCGCAAGCAACATGAACAATGCGGTGACCCAGCAAGGACTTCACCTGCAGAAAACAAAGACAAGACAACATAACAGTAGTTGTTTCACTCTAAGGATAGGAATGCATTGCCTGACACCCACAACAAGCATCATCTCAATTTTAAGTTTATTACAATATGTACTTTGGCATCAGTGATGTTTTTTAAAGTCTTCAACAATTTTCAGGCTACTGTATTCTTGAGTTTCTGGTTAACATTATGAACCACCATTAACCTTCAGTACTCAAGAGTTAATAATTAATCTAAGATACAGTCATTGCATATTGATATTTTACCAATTTCATTTAAGAAGAAATGAAATATGTTATTAATTTCATTTCAAGAGATGAGGATTCACTGATTTTGACATATTCTCATGCCTATATATGATGTTCTGCATCTTCTCACATTGTCTTACACAAATCAGAATATTAGTATGCTTTCTCTCTCATAGTTTCTTGGCTATTAAAGTACTCACCAGCTTTGGTTTTAGCTGTGTTACATTGTCTCCATGCCCCAGCCTCCCATACTCTCCAAGTCCCCAAGTATAAAGCTCCCCATTAGATGTGATGGCAGCACTGTGCGAACTTCCACAAGCAATGTCTCGGATACGTTTTGACTTTAAACTCTCAATCAAACGTGGCTTGTCAAGGCTCAGTCGATTGTTGTGTCCCAATTTACCATCCTCCCCTTCACCCCAAGAGAAAACCTGAAATAAGAAAGGAATATATTATTATATCAGTGCAGGAAGCCCACCAAAATTCAACAGTGATCATTTCTTTGATATCTTTATCATTCACAATTTTTATTTATTTTATCTTCTTCTCTCCTTTTGCTCTTATTTCTTTTTTATCTCTTACACATCGGAGCTGCATCAGCCCTTCTCACCATAGTAAGTGGTGAAATGTGCTCAGTTTTCACATAAATATTTAATGTCACTTTGTAAAGTTCACAGACAGTTCCCATTGACCACAGCTCCATCCACTTTAACACACACAATAAAAATCTTAACTAAACTTTCTAAATTACAAATGTAAATATTTACAGATATACAAACACACACACTTAAAAAACTAATATAGTATTGTAATTTTAACCTACAACAATTTAAAGATAAATAATATTGTTCACAACATGTCATTACAGTAGAACAAAAATATATATATCAGCCATGCTATGTATTATGTCACTTTAATATTTTCCATAATGTCTAAAACTATTTAACCATTAACATATGGGAAGACAAGATTTAAATCCCCGAACTATAAGACTGCTGGCCAGACTAAGGTAACAGTTCAGCTGTTTGCTAGTGTGAAGCATGGCCAGCTGAATCATCCATAAAACATGACATACGGATAATAAAGGTGAAATACCTACTAAGTGAGCACAAGTAAATACCAAATTGGAATCCATAAAACAGATTAACAGTATCACATTTAAAACTTCCAATGCTAGGTGTATGCATTTTTCCATCAGGTTTCTCAAATTATACAAAAAGTTACTCTTTGTGCCAACTAATGAGGTTATATAGTATCAAATGATATTAAAAGATAAATTTGGAAGAAAGTGATCTATTTCAGGCACTGACATTTGTTTGGAGACACAAATACAACCATAAAAATATCAGTATAGCTGGTTCCCATTCATAATTCAAACCAGATATTCTCTAAATTGATTCAATTTTGAGTTCAAAGGATGTGAAAAGAACTGACTATGGCCTATTTTAAAGTATTATATCAGTTAAAATAATTTTCCCAATACATTTCCCACTATGGTTTTTAATTTATACATTACATTAATAAGAAATACACAAATAAATTTTAGGCTTCACATGTGACAAAATAAACATTACCTACCTTGCCATCCAAGGTGAGAGCCATTGCATGTTTACCTCCTGAGTGAACTGCCACCTTCTTGACCACATATTGACTTAATGCTGTGAGCTGACGTGGCACTGAGACATTATTACAATGTCCGAGACCCAAACGACCATTGGTACCCTCTCCACATGCAAACAGCTAAAGAGAGGAAGGAATTATCTTGATACAAACTACAAACTTCTCCTTCATTTAATGTCTAAGCTTTGGGCTGGACAACTGGGTTCAATTCCCAGTACAGGTTAGAGACTTCTCTTTTAGATACCACACCCAGACCGGCTCTAGGGCCCAATCAAATTCCTATCCAGTGGGTACCAAGTATTCTTTCCCTGGGTATAAAGCAGACAGAGTGTGAAGCTGTTTTCTCACCTCCATCTAGTGTCAAGGTCATGAAAGAGTGGAGCTATACCTCCACTTCCTAATGTGTCTTTATGGTGTGGTGCAATTTTCACTTCAATATATGCTGTCTGCTCACAAAAATTAGCAATGGTATAATGTAGCTATATAAAAAAGACAAGACAGACATACACATACAATCAATCAATCAATCAATTGGTTCCTGTAACTCCTAAATAGAGCATAGGGCATCGACAAACTTCCGCCACCGGACTCTGTTACACAAAAACACAGATTTTTAATCAATACTTACTTTTCCTTCAAGAGAAACAACAAAAAGGGATTTGGATCCTCCTGCGATATGAATGGGTTTGAGAGCAGATAAGGCTTCAGAAGATACAGGCAGCTTCACCTTGGAACCTTTCAATCCTCCCAGCTGGTCCTTATCATTAAGTCCCCACACTAATACTTTAGTGTGCAACTCTGGTCTAGAATCCATTACATGTCCTTTCTGCTGAGTTGCAAATATACTTGTGTCCTACAAAAAATTACAGTTCTCAACAAAAACCAATACTGAAATTTTCATTGCGAGTCTAGCATTTTCTGAACATAATCACATAGCTCTGAAGATTAATTCCTGTTAACTGTTTAATATACTTTTGAGTTACTCCAAGAACAGAAAGTACTGTAGGTACGTGAAACTTCACTATACATCAACAAGCACAAAGTTATATATTTACATCAATGATGATGATCTTTAATTTTCAATTTAATTATTTTATCCTTTTTCCTTCATGGAACAAAATTGCTGAACAGGTAATTACAGTAAGTTAATTGTAAAAATTACAAAAATATCTCAAGTAAGTGGCAAATTCCCACAAAAGACACTCATAAAATTGAAAATAAATGCTGAACCTGATTTTGCATAACCTTGCACTAAAACTTCACACATACAAACAGAAATGAATATGGTAAATTATGACTGGGTCAGTGTACCTGAATATCATCGTTATCTGATGCCAGGAAAGATAATGCAGTTGGTAATTGGCCCTCCGTTGTTCGCTTTTTGCCAATTACATTTAAAGCATGAATTTTACAATCTATGCCACCATTTTTGCATTGTTTGATTGCAATCTCAATACAAGAATAATACTGTGAAACAAAGAAAACAGGATTAATTTGAAATTCAACACTGGAAAACTAATCAACAAACACACAATAAAACCTCTGAAGAGAAAAACTCTTAAAATTAACATCCTGGGCTTCCTTCTATCCTGTTTTATTTCATTTCTCTTCTTTACTACAATTTTATGTTTGTTATCACATTTATTGAAGAGAGGCTTCTCCCTATGCCTAAAGAAAGAATATAAATGAAAATCTCAAGGAGCAAAAAAATTCTATGTATCCCACTGATATGTAGAAAAAGTTGGGAAATGCTTTTCATCTTACATGTCAGGAACATTAAATTACCTTGTGAGACTTCAGGTTCTCATTGTGGAGAACATGTCAATGTTGTTCTTTTGGGTTGTGACACCGTGTGGTCATGTCCATCTTCAGGGTTTCAACCCTGAAGATGAAGAAAGTATGTTTCTCCAAAACACTGGTATCTGCTTACAAGTCCACATGGCATTACAATCCAGAAAACAACAATGACATTTGACTACCTTGTTTTAGCAAGCAAAGAAAAGACATCTTACCTCTTTCAAATCAGATAAAAGTGATACCACTGTGTCTGTATTACGAATGTTAATGGTGGCTAGTTCATTCATGGCAGTGAATGAGTCCCCTCCACTGACAACAACAAGGGAGGGTGTGTAGCTGCTATCTGATGGGTCCACTGTCATTTTTAGAGAATGCACCAACATATCTGGTTGAATTTCCATTCGAATCCAGTGCTGAAAATATGAAAAAATAAAATAAAATTCTACTTCTCTCTGAATAACCAATTTCCAAGTACAAGTATCAACAAAATGCAGGTTAGATGTTATGACAATCACCTTCCCCTGAGAACCACAACTCTGCCAGTAGTTATCCGAACCATCAACAAGCCGATGAGCCCAAGTTTCTCGTGATGAAACACTCACAGTTTTGATACACTTGGACCAGTCTTCAATTAACCCAGTGTTTAAAGCTAAAGACATATCCTGTCTGTAGTATCTACCTGGCTTCCCTGCAAACACTGCTGCACTACCTGGAAGTAACATCATATAATATTTAATCTAAAGAGTAGCAAAATGAAGAACCACTTCACAGTTACAATTAGAGACCATGTTCATGTCTAAACCTCAATTGTTCATTTGAACATTTATAGCATTACATTACAGAGCATTATTCAGAAAATGTTTAAAATTTTACATAAAACTGTTTTATCCACTTTTATAAACAACAGAACAGTGCCCTGTGCTGCCAAATAATAATGTCATTAACCACTCAACATATTTTTCATCTGAGGCTACTATGTGAGACTTGACCATTGCAAATTTAAAAATAAATAACAAGTGCTCGAAACAAGCGTGGACAGAAAGGTTAAGGCAATTACATGTTTTTTTAACTTATCTAATTTACAAACAGTAAAATAAAAACATAAAATGCTCACCTGGTTCAGCTATTCTGTTAAAACTATGCCGATGAAGCTTTTTGGTATAAAAACAATTTTCACAGTAATTAAAATCATCACAGGCTTTGCATTTGAATCGTGGCCCAGTAACAGGGTACATGAGGCAACCATCACAGCTAATGCCTTGATGACAACAAGGAACTATCTCCATCTCTGCTATGATTCCAGTCCAGTTGGTTTGCTGTGGGAAATCCACACTCACATCTTTTCCATTACTGCTTATATCTGAAACATCAGTATATCACAGCCTCATACAACAGCTTCCATTTCTTTACCTGCTTCCATCTGAGAGGCCACTAAACTTAACAAATTAGCAACACACAACTTGGTGATCAGAATTTATACAGTACATGATATTTAGAAACATAACCTCATATGGCTGCAATAATTTCACTCTACCTACTGTCATTTTTTATTTAAAAACCTAGAAATAAATCTGCTTATGTAAAGAATGTCAGATGTCTACCACCACAAAAATTTCAGGAACCTACAATGAAGATATTAATGCTACTCCCATCTCAATAGCCTTTGCATCTTTAATGTTGCTAATGTCTATGTCTCTGCTGGGGACATAATTTTGATACAGCCTTAAGCAGTATGACATTCGTGACTTTCATGAAAACTGTTCAGATTCTTTAAAATCTATTAGAAGGGAAAGAAAAGTAGTCAAAGAAAATATATCACAGACACAAATACTCAAAGAAAAAGAGATAATTATACTGTAAGCAATAAATATCAAATATACATGTCACAAAACATTTAATTTCTTAGTAAACAGTATTTTAATGGTAAATATTTAGTGAAATACTTTGGTACATAAGTGACACTTTACAATGTGAGCTAAAACTGAACTTGAGTAATAAAATTTAGTATGAATCACCAATGTTAGAGAATGCATTCATGTAGGGTACACAAATGGGAGGATGAATAAACAAATCTAAGATGACTTTACACCATTATCTGAAAATGTACCTAAAAATAAAACATTACCAGTTCATAACTTAAACAGCACTTTTAAAACTGATCTCTGAAAGATTTTGTAAAGTGGCAGCAAGTCATGTTTCAGAGAGATGGTATAACTGGACAGAGAAACTGACCACATCTCACAGACAATGTCTGGTGACAATGAATTAAGAATTCTTAGACTTGCTTTCAAATTCTTTGGACAACTGGAAATCTTACAGCAGTACTGTATTGCCTTATCTTGTAAATTTTAACTACCTTCCTTACTTGGATATTTACAAAATATATTAAATCCATTTAGAAAACTCACATTTTACTCTAAAAAATTTAGAAACAACATACTTGTCACAACTCCAACACTAGTGTGATTCACAGAACCCCACTTGTACTTTGGATTCTTCACTGATGCTTTCACTTTCACTCTATCTCCAACCTTGATGGGGTGTAAACTGGGGTTGGAAGGTGGGAATCCTAGAAGTTCAATGTGGATGAATCTTACCCAGTACGTACTCCCCTTATGTTGCCAGTCAACCTGGGGGAGGGGGAAAAATTATTGGTTTACCCTTTCCATGCTACAGTAACAGTATAATAATATGGAAGGAATTACATATCACATTTTATCCAATAAAGTAATGGAGACATAAATAGCAGGAAGAAAAGTTAGAAGCACATGGATAGATCAGCTAAATGGTGTGTTAAAAGAACATGAGATAATAGGAGAGTTTCTGGCTGATAAATGATGGCTGGACAGGGATAAATGGAGGTCTGTAACTGACCCAAATGACTTGGAAATTGATTGAGGAGCAGGGGAAAAGTAGAGGGTGCAGGGTGGAAAGAAATGGGAAAAAAGGAAGTTGCCACATACTTATGTTTCTAATTAAATAAAAATTCTGAACATCACTGAAATAATCACTTACTTATTAAACTTCCACAATGTATAACAATAACTACTGACCAATATTATAATCTCAAGGTTCAGCAAGACTATTTGTGATAAATTAGATATGAAGTTGGAGCATTACACTTTTGTACAAACATGTAGCTGAGAAATAATAACATTATAACATAAAGACTCTAATTCATAATTTGTATGAGGTAATTCAAATTGGCAAGAACTATTCCATGTTACTCCTAATTTCTAATTATATAATTATTTGAGGTCCACTGTAACTTGTATTAACATTCTACTGTACACTACTTTAGCACCTACAAATGCTGAAACTATGATTCAGTGTATTATAGTTATACTACAACACACTAAATTTTAAACAATTTGTAAAAGACATACCTGAACGTTCAGATCATGCAGACCTTCATTGTCAACTTTGAGTACACGCCCAACATCCCCCTCATGAACTTCCTCATATGTCTTACAACAACGTACAAGCATGCCATCTGCAATGTTATCACGGATATACATGGCATATTCATCATTACTGAGGAAGTCTGAACGCTGGTTATAGCCTGCAGAAGAAACTGCCTGCAAGACATAATCAAATACTTGCAAAGCTTACAGGCAAATTCACAAAAGCATATGCAAAAACATGCCTATTACCTCTGCCATATCTATCTGTCTGTCTACATGTTACATGAATCATATCTGAACAAAAATAATAATTTAAGCCTTTAGTACAGTGCTAGTATCACTTCAGGACACTCTGTATCCCAAGGGACATGGCAACAACAGATGATTGATTATTTAAATTCAGAAATGAACATGAAAATCACAAATGGACTGGTATACACATAAAATAAAAGAGTGATTCTTCCTAGATCTATGACAAATGCAGTATTATGTTGATGTTGGCATTCTGGATTGTAATGCCATGTGGACTTGTAGGTAAATACCAACATTTCAGAGGAATCACCTCCTCCACCCCTCCCATCTTGAGCCCTAAAGACATCTATCTTCACTGCCATGAGAACCTCAAATTACTAATTCTATATTAGTTTATAAATTACACACAAAAGAGCCTGAAAAATAAAGTTCTGTAATTTGTGTAAAAGGGAAGGCAATACATGGCACTCTAGAAAAGACAGATGAATGGTAGTAAAATGTATTTCATGGCACAAAAGTCTCTGACCAAAACATATGATTCACAAAATAAATATTAAAAGTTATAATTACCCCTTCTGTATGGGAAGCTGTCATGTCTTCCACCTCCTCAGATATGGAATCTGTATCAGATAGGCCATCAAACGATGAAACAGTGTCTGAATTACAAAGTGCATGATCTGGACGTTCCAACAACCATCCAACCAATGTTTCAGGACTTGGTGGAATTTCACTTGCAATTCCTTAAAGAAAACAAAATACAGTATTTTCACATAAGCAGGTAAAATACTCTCACCGTAAATCTGTCAACATGATACGATGACTGGATCCATGACTCAGATTTTTCAGAGTCCCATTAAGCAAATAGGCAAAAACTGGGTGATATACTGATTTACTTATAAAAGAAAATTAATTAGTTTCCATCACTGGCAAATTTATGTGCCTTTAAATGGAGGTAAAAAATTATATTCGGAATATGCACTGTATTTGCCCAAATTTAATATACACCCCTACCCCATTTCAAAAGGTAAAATAAAAAAAGAATTACATTAAACATGTACACAATTTATTGAATGTATAAATATATTAAAAAAATTATCAATTTATCAAACATTTTTAGATATCTTTCATTGCTGTCACTACACAGAAGAAAATAAATTAATTTAATTAAGTTATGACATTTTTGGTGAGAGTTTCTAGTAAATATCTATCAGAATTGAACATGTTCAAATAAAATGCATGCTCACTTTTTTGGGAGGTATTTGGAGAAAATTATATTTGAGGAAGTATGGTATTCTGTTGCAAAATATATTTTCATATTTTCTATTCTATTATTTATTTGTAATTATTATATATAAAGAATTATAACAAATTATTTTACAATCACTGCTAGCAACAAAACCAGGTCTCACCGAAAAATTTTATGGCACACTCCACACTTCGTCGTGCAAAACCCATCTCTGTGAGCTGTCCAACTAATGGAGACAATGGTGGTGATGGTGGTCGCACCCTCTTATGTTTACTTCCTGTTTTGTTGCTTGAAGACATGGGAGAAGGCAAAGAGCAATCACTGGCTGGTGTGGCCACTTCACTGCCCCTCTTCATCTGTGCCTTCACCTCAGTAGCCAAATACTGTGATATATTTAGCGCAGCAGCCTACAGTACATATGTAATAAGATGATACATTACATCCAGCATCATGCAGTCAACAATTTATAGATTTCATATTTACCATTAGGTTTGATTACGTCTAATTAGCCAGGTTTATACACACAAGCAGGTCCTGATTTAATCATGGAAGCAGAGGTCAGCACCCAAAATACATTATTTCTTATAGAACCAATTTTCTCCCGTGCTAAGTGCATAAATTTATTTATAAATAATTGTTGTGTGAAGATGATAACTAACAAACATTTAACTAGAACTATAATATGACACAGAAATACAAGCTGGCAGCTGACTAATATTTAAGTACTGTACAACCCACTGTAAACTACCAACATCAAACTTTCACCCGAGGATTTGAGACTACTGAAATCTCTGTGTAATGTGAGATATCCTAAAACCTCACTTGTCACCCAGTAAAATTACTGATACAGTTCTTATGTGGACAAATTTTTTTCAGTCAAATTATCTTAAATTACCCAAATCAATTTCACATATAATAAAAGAACATAACTCCATGGTATGGAGTCCTTGTTGAGAAGCTACCAGTCACTTTGCAGGTCAACAAATTCCCTGCCTTCTATTGAATCTGAAGGTTCATTATCATGTACACAACAGCTCACCACTGGACCATACCATAAGCCAAACAAAGCCAACCCACACCCTCCAAACCCATTTATTTAAGAGTTATAAAAGAATTATTTAATATTTTAGACGTGGTATGGTTACATAATCCCTTTAGAGGACAAACTAAACAACACCTTACCTCAATTTCACTCTTTCCAAATAAAGCCTTCAATGGCGAAGGTTGAGTAGCTTTAGAAATTAATTTTTGAATAAGCAATGTTTCAGATACAGGGTCAAGCTCTTCTCCTTCATTAAGGATCTCAAGTGATGGTGATGACCCTAGTGTGTGGTGTTTAAGGACATGTCTGAGCAAATTCTGATGCCGAAAGAGAACAATGCATGCATTCATGGCTGCCAGACGTTTTTGCTGAGTTCTCAATAATGATATATTCACCATTCCTGCCAAAATGAAAACAAATATGATGGCACTCACACAGTATATTTATACAGAATATATAAATATCTTTAATTTAGTATGCATAAAAGCCATGAGAAAAATATAAGAATTAACAGCATTCCTAATCATTTTCTGATAGAAAAGTCTCTCTTTTGAAGGAATCTTTACAATGAAGTAGTATCTGTTGTGTTAACAATTTGAATGAAATGCATTTAACTGGCAAGACACATACCAGGCACAGCTCCTGGCTGCCGCTTGTCGCTATGGTGTTGTGACAAAAGAGACAGTAGAGTGGCCCATGTATCAAGCATGTGCTCAGACCTAAGAGTCTTGTCCAACACAAATTGTGCAGTTTGTAATGGCACTACGGTTGACAATGACAGCTTTTTGACGGTGCCAGTCTCATGCAACTGAACAACCAACTTCCCATGCTGAGTGATATGGCAAACAGTTCCTAAATCAAAAGAGATCATATGAACTAAAAGAATGGAGTGCTCACAGTATATTTTAAGTTAATGGTCTGAATATGCATTAAGTATCTCAATAAACCATTACAAAAGCTAGTAGGTTAACTATTTTTTCTGGGTGAGATCTGAATCAAGAAGTATGTGATATTATTGCTGTGCCAAAACCACAAAATATTTCAGCTGAATACAATAAAAAGTCATTATGACTTTATGTTGTAAAATATTAATCAAAAACAGTGTATTCAACAAGCAATAATGATATTCTGCATCATCACCAATGTCCAAAACATTCAAACAACAATTTCTTTACATACCACTATGGTAATGTTATCAAGATATTTGAAGGAAAAGATTAAGAAACAGCAGAATGGATAAAACTGCATAATAAGAAACTTCACATATTGTAGTTTTCATTAATACTCTTATAATAACTAAATAAAAATGGATGAGTGTGACATGTAGCATGCACGCAGGAAATGAGAAATGTGCATACAGTTTGAGTTGGTTAAACTGGGAAATAAAGCACTTGGGAGAACTGGGTGTAAATAGAGGAATAATTTTAAAATGTACCTTAGAGACACATGATATGAAGATGTGTACTGGATTAAACTTATCAGGAGTGTCCAATCACAGTAAAAACTTTGAGTTCCATAGAAGTCATAAATTCCTTAACCAACTGATTAAAACTGTGTATTATGAAGTTAATTTGTAAATGTTAATGAGTCTCTATGAAATAATGTCTTCTTAAGTGATCAACAGTATGTATGGTGTTATAACCCACTGTTCCAGAGAAAGTTTCTGAAATGCTTGATGTAACTCCATAATTACATGATTGATCACCCAAGAAGACTTCAGACATAATGAAAGCATCAGATGCTTCTTAGTGAGATTCACCTTGTCCTAATCCTTCAGCAATTACAAGTCCTCCAATTCGTGGCCTGGAATCCAGTCCTCCGACAACTGATAATGCTGTCATAACAGCTGACTGAATGCCCAGTGACTGGTCTGCTTCAACTTCATTGACCTTCAAGAGCAAAACATATTAATAATTATTCTTTGCTAGAAATATGTAGTATACACAGTCCTCACACTGAATTGCACTGTTGATATACTAACTTGATGGACATGAAAAAGTGGACCTTCTATAAGCAAATCCCCTGCCACAGATAATTTGTTTGCTAGAATATGATTCAGTGCCTGGTTCCAGACTGGCAAGCTGTGCAGAGACCGAAGCAAGGTAATGCATTCTTCTGCAACAGTACTTGAATGTGATGCTGTTAAAGACACTCGAACTGCACCAGACTTCAAGCCTCGGCTGAATCCTGGAACAGATAGAAACAATAATTAATTCTGCAATAAACCTCCAAAATGAATAATGTAGATATTTTAATTATTTCAATCATTTTATGTCCCTCATTTCCAGTAGCTATAATTATGAAGATAATGACAGAAATTAATTCACTCCCCTGCCTTGGCATGAAATTACACTGCAGCTCCACTGTACATCTCCTGGCATTGGTGTGATTTAATACCACAATCATTTGAGAAGACTGTGAGATATGACAAACTTATTTCAAGTAGATTTTATTTGTACAATCAAACATTACATCTTTGTTGAAATGCCAGTCAGGTAAATGAAATTCCCTCTGTGCAAAGTGAATCCAAACAATAGTTATCACCCATTTTAATATATTCAATGTCATTTAAAACTGATACAACTTCACGATTTGTCATATAACAACATATATTAAATATTTCTCATGCCTTGTATTAAGTTAAATCAAGGAACCAGTTATAACAAATTTTACCTGTATGTTGCACAGTAGAATCAGCTGGACAAAGCAGAGCAGTATAACCCAGAAGATGAAACAATTTCTCGAGAAGAGACAACCTTTCAGTGGGATTTACATCCCAAGCTGGGAGCACTGCTTGCAATAAACGTAGTGACAAGATCTAGAAGTTGACAAGAAGAAATGTTACTTTCTCATACTAAAGCAACAATCAGGTGAGTCACAGCAATTTGTTAATCTAACACTCAGAATAAAAAATGTTAACAATTCTTTTCATGAATAATTATAACTTTTACACAAAATACAGTGTAAGGAATATTCTTATACCAGCAGTTTTATAGCAACCCTACTATTTGGAAGTAAAAACATTTAAAAACTTAACTACCAAATTTTACCAACTATGGTCTGTTACTGGTACTGAAAAATAAAATATTTCCATCTTTTAGAGGCCTATAGGAAGCATCTTCAATAATCTCTACTACTCAAATTCCATTTTTAATTAGCTCATTTGATTTATAAAGCTCAGGTGACAAAGACAACCTTTAAATCAGTGTTAAAAAATGTCAGTACACAAAGTCTGTCAAAGAATTAAAAGATAGTGACTACTAACAGACATACTACCTAAATAGCAGAACACAAAAAAAAAAAGTGTCTTGAAGGTATTACATAAATATAATAATTAATTTATTTCCACTGCTGAGAAGTCACAACTATGAGTATATTGGTTTATATGTTCTTAAGACAATGGCAGTAACAAATACTTTTATATTTAAGAACAATAACAACAGTGTTTATACAAAAGATTATAACAGCACTGAATACTTTTTAACAAGAAAAAGATTAGTATTTTGTTTTGATGGAATTCTCCACTGAGCATGAAGCAACATGCTCAGATATTAAACACAAAAACTAACTTACCTCAATATCGGTATATTTGCTGAATTCAGCCAAAGAAAATCAAAACAACAGTAAATGACACATACCTTAAGTAAAGATATACCTGTTTGGGTAATGTTATGACAATGGAACTGTCTTGGCCACTGACAATGGAGAGCAGTAAATGCAGCCATGCTGGGGTACTGAGGGCCCGACACATTGCAGATGATGATGCAATTGCTCTTGTGAAACCAAGAGTGGCCCACTCTACATGGTGATTCAGAGCCAACAGCTGTGTCTGTGACGGTGAGTCTGATGCTTTGTTTGCTGTCTGCATGTATAAAAATGTTACTATCAAGTGCATCTATGTAGTCACTACATACAAAATCTACAATCTATTTAGAATACTATATACAGTTTAGAAACTTGAATTACTCATTTCAACAAGAGATGAACTGAGTAATACATACAGTTCATCTAGCACTGTGAGGACAGTGAAGTAAAGGTGGTTAATATACTCTGGATATGAAACTTGGATAAAGGATTAAGTGCCTATAAAATTTTGGTAGAGGAAGTAGCTGCTTATAGACCAAGAGAGTGAAGAATAATATTAATTTAGATATTAAAACAGGTTACAAGAGTTTGAACTGGATAAAACAAATTCAAAACCATTTACAATAACTTCAGTAATAAATCTCCAGGTTTTATAAACAGATAATTATCTAGCGCTTTAATAACTCTGCACTTCTAGGTCCTTGTACAATAACCCATCTCTTGTATGTAACATCAGCTGATATACTATCTATAGTTCACTTCCTCACCACACTATCTTCTATCATCACAAACAGCAGTTAACACTTCTGTCTCCATACCACGAATTTCAATCCGATCCTTACTTCCTTTCCATTCATTGTAATTGCCAACAAAGATAATAAAGTGAAAATAAATGTAACTTGTATTTTTTGGGATACTTCATGGATAAAACTAACAAACTTTTAAATGCAGATAAAACTGGTATTGACTATTAAACACTGAGTGCAGAAAATGTTTGCTTACCTGAATTATATCCCGCAATAGTGAACAAAATATTTTTGTTGATGATGGCTGAACTTGATCAGCATTGATTCCACAGCAAATTGAAATGGTTCTAAGTAAAGTCAATGAAGCTTGTTTCAGAAGTTTAGTAGGATGTGCATCCTTACAGTTGAGTCTCAAGGCTGTAATGACATACAGCAGTATACAATGAATGTAATTTCTAGCTTGACTGACAAGAGGGAAGATTTTCAGAGTATGAAAAGAACATCTAGTATCAGACCTTGTTCTAGCAAGTGTTCATTCCTTTCACATGTACGAGGCTGGTCTACAAAGTAAGTTTCCCTGGGGCCGTTTACAGAAACAAAACACAATTTCATGGAAATATTTATTGCAACAGATACAGCAAGTATCCAGCTATTTTTCAACATATTCGCCACCGGAATTGAGACATTTGTCATACTGTGGGACCAACTTTTGAATACCTGTGTCGTAGAAGTCTGCCGCCTGGGATTGGAACCACTGTGTGACAACCATCTCCGCCTCTCTGTCATTCTCAAAACGCTGACGCTGACCGGACAGGAATTTCTTGAGGTGTAGGAAAAGATGGAAATCACTGGGAGCGAGGTCCGGCCTGTAGGGTGGATGATTAAACACCTCCCAGCTGAACTCCTGCAGGAGACTTGCTGTCCGTCGAGCCATGTGCGGCCTAGTGTTATCGTGCAGGAAGACAATAACGGCACTAAGCATCCCGCGCCGCTTGTTCTGAATGGCCCATCGCAATTTCTGCAGTGTTTCGCAGTAACGCTCAGCATTCACCGTCTCACCTCTGGTCAGGAAGTCGACGTGGAGAACGCCCCATCTGTCCCAGAACACCGTGCACATCACTTTCTGCGCCGACAATGTCTGCTTGAATTTCGTCTTACAGGGAGATCCACTGTGACGCCAATGCATTGACTGCTGCTTGGTTTCTGGGGTAATGTGTGCAATCCACGTTTCATCACCTGTGATGATCCGGTCCAGAAACTCGTCGCCGCCATCATGGTACCGCTGCAGAAATGTCAATGCTGACTCCATGCGCTTTGTTTTGTGTTCTGGTGTCAGTTGCTTCGGCACCCACCTGGTGCACAATTTCTTGAACAACAGGTGCTCCGTGACAATTTTGTGCAACAAGGAGCGGGAAATCTGCGTGAAATGACTGCTGAGTTCCGTAATTGTGAAGCGACGATTATCCATAATGCGTTCCCGCACAAGCTCCACAAGGTCGTCTGTAAGGATGGATGGCCTCCCACTGCGCTTCTCATCATGCACACTTTGTCGACCTGCTGAAAATTGTCTGCACCAGCGACGCACCATCTGCTTGCTCATGACGTTAGGCCCATAGACCCGGCACAGCTGACGATGAATTTCGATCGGCGCTATGCTCTGTGCATTCAAAAACTTTATCACTGACCGCACTTCACAGTCGGCGGGAGCTAGAATAAGAACCTCCATCTTCAACAGCTGCAACGATGCTACTGTGAGAACGCGGGAAGTACCGTTAGTGCATGCGCCATGCTACGTCATTGCTCTATCACGTACGCACAGTCGCTTCGCACAATATAAGGTTTGCTAGCTGTGGGACGAGTGGGAAACTTACTTTTGGGACGCGCCTCGTATATCACATATTCCAAGGTGAGATATCAGGTTCTCACAGTTGTCTGCTAGGATGTTGCACCATATAGTCTCGTGGAAGTTATAAACAATTCAGAGGTGCTTGCTGCCTTCATCATCAGGGTGCTGCAGATGATGGAGGGAGCAAGCACATTTAAAATATTGATAAATATCTGCCAGACTACACAATGCATCATCCCAGAAGACAGCCATCTACATATTCAAAGTTCTCTTTTATATACTAGTACAAGAAATGTCATGAATATAAAGTTACATATGTTGAACTGCAGGTTTTACAAAGCAATGAAGAAAACTGTCATGATAATGATGAAGATGAGGCTGAGAAGTAAGAAGAGGTACTTGTGTCATATTTTAAATGATTATGAAAAAAAGGTATAAAGAGGAGGATAGCTTGTGAGAGGCAAATGTTGAACTCACTAAAAAAATAATTTGCATACCAAAATTTAAGACAGAACAACTTACGTGGTTTTGTGGCTTCATCATTTGTGTCAGAATCAGTGTCTGTCTCTGCAGGTGTTGGAGGCTCTGCTAATTTCAAATCATACCTATCTTCTTTACCCATCCGATAAGAATTGGTGGAACCATTATCCCACTGGACACGAATCCAACCATCTTCTCCTAAGTCTCCTACGACCCTTCCTTCACCAGGTGGTGGTCCATCCTGTTGGAAAAAGGTATACTGATGATTAAGGAACAAATTACTATTTTATCAGATTTGTGTTAATTTTACAAATAGTATATACAGAGCCAGTGACTTTTTTGAGGTGGGATAACAAGAAACTGCTTTCAAGAAACTCTTTTTGGAAATGTCTGCTTTACTCTGCTTACTGAGGTTTAATATTAACTTCACTTGTGCCTTATTTATTTATTTTGATTGGTCTTCACATCAAAAAGAACATTATAAAGAGTAATCATCTCAACACATTATATCCATACACAGAAACTTTTACTTTAACTTTTTGTGTTAAACACCCACATGCAGCTTAGGTATCGATCTCATAATTTATATTAATCCACATACATGACTGATTAAGACTGAAGTACAGATGAACACCCAGCAAACATTTAGTATTACATACATTTACACTATAGGTCAAAAACATAACCTACTTCTTCTTTCACAATATATGTGATTTGTAAACAGATCATCTTTGCTAATAGCTGAAACACTCTCACTTACATTATTACCACTATTAACTACTGCCTATCATTATCATCACAGTTACTTATATCCAAACTGAACTGACTTTCTGCTAGTAAACTCTTTTTTAATTCAATGATAGCATAAGTAAATTACTGTAGCACAGAATTCATGGCCTATAAATTTCCAATGATTATGAACCACTGAATTTAAGTGAGCATGATGAAAGCTGATCTATATTAATATGAAACTCTGTTAATCTGAAATATAATTTTTTTAGTCCCTTCAAATCAGACTGATAAGACTTCAGTGCAGGCAGTTACTCCATTAAATTTAATTGCAATGGAATACAGTATTTAAACGCCTGTATTTTGGGCTCAATAGCCAATATTCAATTCCACCATTAACAGTTTAGCAGTATGCTAATATAACACACAGCCATCTGGACAGCATGTAAGTCATGACACACAATCAATAAAGGTTAAATGGTATTTCCTATCAGACTAGGTATAACTAAAAATCAATTATACTGACCTGGTCCCCCCATTTCCAGTCCACACCTCTCACAACACGAGTTCCAATCTTCATCATACTTGCAAGTTCTGGGCCACTCAATATGATGGCTGGAGGAGAATTCTTTTGCAGAGTGTCTTCATATATCGCAAACAAATCCTTATTTTTATCCTCTATGCATGATGAGAATTCTGGTCCTGTCATACAATACATGAAACATAAAATGGACAAAACTTCCATGTTCCAGTTCCAGATTCCTTCTTGTTCTATAAAGCATCCCTAAATAGATTTTCAGCTCATCTCAAACCACGGTAAACTTGTAGAAGTTTCCATCTCTATGTAAGATTTGAGGTTTTCACAGCAGTGAGTATGAAGATTTCTGTCTTCTGGGTTGTTGCACTGTGTAGTCTCGTCGATGTTAACCAACGTTTCAGAGGTCATACTGCCTCCGTCATCAGGGCAATGAATATGCCAATAGGGTGTGTGGGGCTAGGTTTATAGGGCTGGAAAGTGAAAGGTGTAGCCTGCCCTGAGCCAATGGGAGCAGGCATGGGAGTGGACCAATGGTAGCATGTGGGTGAGTGTGAGAGAGGGAGAGAAAGTTAGGAGAGAAAGGGTTTGTTCGGTTGGATGGATCCGATAACTTTAACAGGGAAGATGGACTTCACCTGAACCTGTCCTGGAAGCCTCTTATTCACACAATTCGAGGACTCCAAGAGTGAGCAAGAGTGCACCGCCAGAACCAACCAGACCACTAACATGGCCCTTTTCAGGGCCCGGATCCATCCAACCGAACTCACCCTTTCTCTCTTTACTTTCTCTCCCTCTCCCACACTCGCCCACGCGCTACCATTGGTCCACTCCCACGCCTGCTCCCATTGGCTCAGGGCAGGCTACACCTTTCACTTTCCGGCCCTATAAACCTAGCCCCACACACCCTATTGGCATATTCATCGCCCTGATGACGGAGGCAGTATGACCTCTGAAACATTGGTTAACATCGACCAGACTACACAGCGCAACAACCCAGAAGACAGAAATCTTCCCATCTCTAACTTATGAACAGCAATCAATTCTACCTCATCTTCTGCCAGCAGCAGCATATCCTAAAATGGTAATCCCCACCCCTCAAGTGTGTTACTGTAGGTTCTTTCTATTTTATAGACAGCAGTAACTCCTGAAAATCCTAAGCTTCCAAGATCATCGGGGTGATCAACCTGATGATGGAGGCAGCAAGCATCAATAAAACATTGCTAAGCTAAACTTCTACCACACTACATGGCACAACACCCAAGAAGACAGCTATCTTCCAATCAATCTCTCCAAAATCTCCTTAGAAAACCAACCTGCAAGCAAGTGATCATTGTATTTCACATAATCATTTAGAAAGCAAATCCACAACAGTTAATTACTTTCAGCTTCCAGTCTTCTACTACTATATTTTATACAGTGTCACTCCACATAGTGGTTTATATCTCTTATGGAAAAGTGAAATTACTTTCTAAATTTAAATACTTACCCATTTGCCTCATTAAAGACTGTATAAGAGCCAGAACACCAGAATTTACGATCAAGCTTATTTCATTGCCATGATGGTGTCCTGTCAGCATGCCCAAGATTGTCAACAGAAATCTGTGATGAAGAGGAGTATTATAAGCTTACAGAAGATCCAATCCAAATACAAGGTTTCAAAGAAAATTATTTCCATACAACATTTAATAATTTCACTGTTTAAGTCTTTAATAAAACAATAATCTGCCCCATACTGTGCACAAGGGTCTAAAAAAATTTATATTAAAAATCCAGTGTTTAAGTGCAATGACTTAGAAAATAAAAAGAGAAAGACAATTAGGATTACCGACAAAAAATTATTTAATTAAAAACAGTTAAGAGTACAAAAAAATTCTGAATGTAAGTGCTAACTTCATATAAAGAGATGTACATACCAATCAAAGAATGAAGCCTTTTACATTTTCAGTACAATATAGGAAGAATTTTCATAGAAACTTACCATTTGCAAACACCTAAGTTAAGACATTCAAATCTAAAATTGTCATTCATTCACTTAATGCACAAACAATACTTGAAAATAACAATTCATCTGAGTGAATCACTGGGACAATATCCCATCCACTCACCTTGCCCAGGGTAGTTTCCTCAGCCAACTGTAAGTTCCTTGGTTCAATGAACCTTTGCCTTTCAGTTTATGAGTCTTTCTTGGTTGCTCAGCCAGTAGGACATGTTCACGTAATGTTGCTACAGCCCATGATGTAATCCTGGCTTGTGATAGGAGCACTTCTACTTTTTGGTATGGATTTACTGACTGGATATTTTCAAGACAATAAGACAAACCTTCCCTATAAACAAGGTCAAATACAGCATGACTGAGATGCTAAATATCACCATACTCCTAAAATATTACAGCTAGTCTCAACCAAAAAGAATGCTCAGATGTAGACTAGATTCATATGGCTCAGGACAGATACTAGTGGCATGCTCATGTTAACACAGTAAGAAACCTTCAGGTTCTATAAAAGGCAGAGAATTTCATGACCAGTTGCATGACAATTAGCTTCTCAACAAGGATTCTGTCATGGAATTAATTAGTCTCAACTTGACCAACGTGTAAAGATAAAATTACCTATAATAATATAAATAATAGTAAATATCATTCATCTACAGAGCTTTATTTTTTCCCAGATATTATTATCTGCTCTCATGCTAAACTTAAGATTGCTCTCCTAGAAACACTGGCCCTTATAACCTCAATATATTTGATGTTACGTGAAATAACTTTGCCTACCACCTCACACAATTCTAAACTGACTAATTATGACCTTTTAGGAACAGAAATGATATACAACCATGGAGTCTTACCAACCTAAAATAGAATGAAAAAGGTTAAATTGGATCCTGGACAAGAAACCAGACTGAAATTCCTCTGTACAGAAGTAAAACATCAGACTCACCTTAGGATGTGTTTCTTATGTGCAAGGCCTAACCAACCATTTAGTAATGTGTATTTAACAGACGATATCAAATAATCCCTTTTTAAGAGTTCATACATCATCTCGTTTCCTTGTATCCTGATTCTTGCTCTTTGAACCTAAGGCAAAAAGCAGATTTGTTTATTATGTAAACTAAAATCCTTAATCTTCATAATAATTTATTGTCTTTGTAAACCTCACTAAAACAGAAATCTGATACTGCTGTCCTTCCCATTCAAAGGAAAACATGTAATTAATTCTTTCTGACCTAAGAAGTGTTTTGATTCTGGTCCTCTGGGTTACAATGTCATGCAGTTGCGTAGGTGGATTTTGGAAAAACAACTGCATCTATAGTACGGGTGTCATAACCCAGAAGATCAAAATCCATATTTTCATCACCATGATAACCTCATAGTCTTAAAATGTATTGTCCATATGCTTAAAAATGCATGCTTCAAATATGACTTTAGTAAATTTATATTCATTTTGTGTTTAGGGTAAACAAATATGAAACTACAAACAGATAATGTAATCTGAGAATTCTGATTATATTGATTTTATTTTTTTTGTAATTATCGGTAAAAATATAATTTAATTATAAACTGCCAGGATGTTACATGTGCTTATGTACGGGTACAAAAATAAAAGCTTTGAATAAATTTGTCTACATAAATAATAAAATCTAATGTATGTCAATTACCTGACAATATAAAGCTTTCCTTAATGTCTCTACATCTCCACTTTCCTCCTGCATCACAAAATCAATTACGGCATTTGTTATCTTACCACTATCTGGACACTGCATGTTGTTCTGCTGCTTTTCTGTATGGGGAGAAAAAAACACATCAAACATGTCCTGTACTATGAGACTTAGATTCTCACAGTGGAAAATATGAAGATGACTATCTTCTGGGATGCTGCATTGTATAATCTCGTATAAGTATACTAACCTCTCTAAATTAAGTATACTGCTACCAGATTACATGGTGCAACATCCCAGATGATAGTCATCTTCATACTCACTGCTGCAAGAACCTGAAATCTCAACAGGGTAAATTTTTCATCTGTCATAGAGTAGCTCTAATATATTAGTTTAAAAAACATCCACATTTATCACTGTAATCTCCATGTTTTCTGACAGCTATTTTGAACCGGCAACCCCAACAAAACTTGACCTATTTTCCACCAAATCAGTACTGGAAAGAGTTATTTGAATTGCTAACAACTCATCATCCCTGTACACAACAGGCATGTCAAGCATGTCCCCTCACTTCAATTCACCAAAGTCAGAAATGGACTACACACATTTACAATGAAGAAAACTGCAGCAGTTGATAAATAATAAAAATCATTCAGCAAATCCACCAGTATGCACTTCAAAACAAAGATTTTCAGAGACATTCAATTGCTTCATCTCTACACAACCAAAAGACTACACAGTGCAACTGCCCAGAAGACCAGTATCTACACCCACAACGCTGTGAAAATCTCAGATCTCTTTGACAAATATCTACCTGCAATCTGCAAAAGCAGATTCATTGTACTGTCCCAGCCTTTGTCCCCCTCTTCTTCCTCATCTTCATCTTTCTTTTCATCCCTGGTCCATGACTCAGTCTCTTCTTCATTCTCCTTGCACTTTGCTTCCACACCCTGACTCTGAGTATGTAAAAATAAAGAACAAATATAGCCAACTACAGGTTTTCCACATTAACAGTTGTGATTACAGATAACTATTATAGCAACAAACAAAATACTAAAAAACATTAAAGACAAAGGTTTACGAAGTCAAAACCAAAGCAAATCCAAAATAAGACAAAACCTCACAACAACAAGATTTGAGGTTTCATCTTATTTTCGATTAAAACTTCTGCATCAACTCACACAATCATATGTAATTTAGATTTGAACAGCTAAATAAGTAAAGGAAATGAGTAGCTGATGAGGACTGGATTCAATGAGCTTGAGATAAGATCCAACGTTCACCTGTTAAACTAATAAACCTGAAGATAAAACAATACTAGAAAAGAAAGTTTCAGCTTATTACCTGTATGCTTGCATTCAAAATGTCCTCTGGTTTTGCACATGGCATGTGTTTTCTCAATTTGTTATCAGAAATAATGTTTTTCACAGTTTTCTTCCATCTAGGAACTGTGTGAAGAAGCTGCAAGTGATGCAGAGCTTTTACTTCAAAACTTGTAGCAGCTCGAATTTCATGCAACAGGAATCTGAAAAGTAAAATGGTATAAAATATACAACTTCTAGCACATGATTTACTAACACTGTAATATTATTAAATTACTTCATAAACACAAATATAATTTGTAACAATAAATAATAATTTATCAAATAATACAAATGTTATTTCAATTCTCAGTACACCTTTTTTCCCAATTTACACAGTGTATACCTATATGGGTATATTTTCCAAAAGAATAATTTCAAATGACAAACTACTTACTATATATACTTACTATCAACTGATTAACTTAAAAATTAATTGGTTAGCAGGAGCACAACCTGTCATAAAAAACAATTTATTTTATACAGTGAAATTTGAAATCTAATGACAGGAAAAACACAGTAAGGGTATTTCAAATTAGATAACCCAGACATTGCTGGACAGATATTCAAATTCTAAGATAAAGTGTTGAGGTTAAAAATTCAGAAAAATAACACAATATATACACTGTAAGAAAATAAATATTATGACAAAATTGTGAAGAAAGTAAATACGAAGACAAATCTAAAATCAATATATTTGATTTTATACTGTGAAAGTGAATGATTAATGAAATGCATATTAACCAATCCACAAAATAAAATAATTAACATTACATACAGACCTCCTTTTCAGTCACTTACTATCTCCCCACACTTCAACATTCTTTCACTAAAATTGCTCTTGTTTCAAATCTATTCCAACAATTATAACATGAATTATGTGAACAGTGGTAATGTATTTAAACACAAATGTCCAAAACATGACAGTAACAATGGGTGAGATTTCAGGTTCTCACAACAAAGTACGAATATGACTGTCTTCTAGGATGTTGCATTGTGTCTGGTAGTCTGCAGTCTGGTAAAAACCACAGAAGATAACTTACCGGCATTTATCCAATACAGGCGCACAGACTTCTTTATATGAACGGTTCATCTCTTGTCTTGTTTTTATTAGATTCCATTTTGTCTGATGGACTGTTCTGATGATATCAATCAGTTGCTTAGGTATTTTGACAGAAATTCCACTGCCATCAATTTCTGAATGAGGAAACAGTAACAGAAAATATTAATTGATCTTTCTGCTTACTTGAAATCTAATAAAAAAAAGTTGTCTTCATTGATTACTCTGTAGCAATGAAAAACTTTTCAGTTAAAGAAACATTTAACTTTCTATTTATTACTTTTTATGCTGAACTTTTGCACAATATAATATTAAAACTTTGCATACCGTGTCGTGTATTAGAATATACAGTGAACAAAACCAACAACTATTAACACTATAATGGACACTATTGCCATACACGTTTCGACCTCAAGAGGTCATCATCAGTGCAATCAGGGAAATTAATACATATAGTCAAATGGTTCGAGCAAATTTCATAATTAAAATGAAAGGTAATTGACAAGATGACTGCACTAGATGCTGTTTTTCACACCGTACAACGGGATCAACAGCTAAGTGCGAGTTTTACTCCTGTGAATAACAGCATCTAGTGCAGTCATCTTGTCAGTTACCTTTCATTTTAATTATGAAATTTGCTCGAACCATTTGACTATATGTATTAATTTCCCTGATGCCACTGATGATGACCTCTTGAGGTCGAAACGCGTATGGCAATAGTGTCCATTATAGTGTTAATAGTTGTTGGTTTTGTTCACTCTATATTACAATATAATATTGTTTGTATTTCTTTATATTTAGCATTCAGACGAAGTTTAGAGCATCTAAGAGCAGATAAAAAGGTTACATATCAATTTTAAACACACGAAACTTCACATATTGAATACGAGAATTAATTTCATGTCAATTTCATTCATAAAATGTTCAGAATTACGACCAACTTGGACAGGTTAAAAACATTTTTGACAAGAGTTACATCAGACTATATAGCACATACACCAAAACATACTTAGTATCATGGATTCTATTTGCCTTCCATATCTCTGAGACATCCAATTCAAAACTCAGCCAGATGACAGATTATATTAGATCTTTCTGTCATTCTCCTCAATACCTTTAAGAGGTTTACTTTAAAAGACTTAATGTGCAATGTATTTGATACTACCTAAAAACTTAAGTTGATACAATTCTGACTCTGTTAAGTAAAAATATAAGATAGAGAAATTAGCTCATTTCTCTCTCTCTCATCTTAAGAAGTTTATCAGATGAAAGATCTGAATCATAAGTGATAACACCCAACACAAGGGGAGGTTCAGAACAATGTTAGCCTTTATTCAACAGTCATTAAAGTAGATTTAATTTTTGCAAAGCTGTCATTCTAACCTTGGTCTATGAGAGCAATAACTTGGAAACCTAAACCTTGATGTTTTATCAGAAGAGCCATTAAAAGCCTTCCCACTTCTTCTACAGGATGGTCTGCTGATAAGTCTCCATGCATCATCAGATGATGTAACTTGCAGTAACGTTCAACAATACTCAGAAATGTGCGGACATATGGATCCTGTCAAATGTTAAAAATCAGAATATAGAAATTATGTGTATGGAAGTTATCTTTTAATTTCTTGATAAGCCAATCAATATAAGCTGTATGATTTCTTTTGCTTTTGAAAACCATACCGTAGACCTATGCTCTGCCAAGGCCTGCAGAAATGGTGCTGCTCTATCAAGTGTCCATTTATGCAGTCCCTCCAGCTTTGGAGTATTGGGTTCAGTAGGCGTTGTGCCAGCTGTCGAGCTAGTGCTTCGTGCTTCTCCCTTTTCTTCTTCATATGGATTTGGCGGCTGCAGAACCTGAAGACCTCCCCGCAGAAATACAGCATGCAGCCACTGTTGTGCTTCTTCTTCTGCAGGCTGTAAGGCTGTACTCTGTGACAACCAGTGAGCATGCAAACCCAGGAGAAATGCAAGGTTTCGTTCCACGTCCATCAACGGGGAGCCCACATTATTCACATCCACTGCCTAAGAAATAAAATAATCATCACTCAGTTAAGTGACTGCCAAATCTATATTAAAAAGTGTTATGCTTCTTTATTTCCTCCAGTTATGTTTGTTTGACTTTTTTGGCATCTGCCTGTAAAACCACTGGGAAGGAATTCATTTCCATGACTGGTGTTCCTTGAAGACATTTGATGTCATGTTATTTTTATCTTGTGTGGGTTTCCAAGACAGTTTAAAGTGGGAAGTATTTTCTTCACAAACAATCTTGTAAGAGTTTTTAAAGTGGAGAGTACAGTTCCCACTTACTAAGTCTATGAAAGAAATTTCGCTTTGTATGAATCAGAATTAATGCTCCTATCAGACAGGAATAAGATAGGATTCCAATTATTTATGATCATACAGTAATCATAAAGATGACTGTTAGAGGTGAAAAGCAGCTTTATCTGGATTCTGAACTACAATGTACAGGTAGCCCTCGATTTACGCTGGGGATGCATTCCTGGACGAACCAGCGTAAATTGAAACTCTTTTATAATGTAAATCAATGGAAAGTCAATGACAAGCGTTCCCAGCACCAAAACATTGACGAGTAATCAAATTCAAAGAATTTCCTTAAAATGAAAGGTGTACCTGAACCACCTCTTGCTCTGGTTCCATATAATATCCCACAAGGAAGCCTTGCATCATCTCCCTGGCTGCCTGTGAATGTGCAGCTGTATGGAAGGGTTGAGTTGCATCTCGCCCAGCATACCTCTGGAGCAGCTCACTGCCGCATGGTGCTTGAGCTCTGCAAGCACATACCATTCTGAGTTAATCACTTGCAATGTTTCATCATCACCTAGGTCCAGGGATAAGGTCCATTAACCTATTCCAAACTTCAGCTCCATCTTTGCCCTGGTCTACTGATGTATCTTCTTCCTCCTGGTCTGCAATTTATTACCTGTTTTGGTAATCATTCCAGTCCCATTTAATATGGATTTAAATTCAGACTGGATCACCCAGAAAAAATAATAATTTAAAATGTATCTCTTTCACATAGAAGTTTGTCTGAAGTGTGTTCATCTACCTTCTAACAATTTCTTCAATACATGAAATAAGAGTGAAGAAAGTGCGAGTCCCATCTCGCTCCATGACTAACGTCAATGTCCTTATCAATCATGTTAAGCTTGATTTTAATTGTGTTTTGTCAAAATAAACTTCATACTGCTATAATTAAATGAGCTGCTTTTTCATAGTCTACAAAGGTAAAGAATGTAGTTAAAAATGCAGTCTGTGCAGTATTTACCTTTCATAAACTCATGCTATACATACATCATCATTGTCCCTGAAAAAACCCAGAGCCTCTCTGAAATGTGAAGCAGAAGTGCAACTGACTACATAACACTAACACGAGAGCTATGTATTTATATTTAGTTTTTTTAGGAATGAAACATACCTAAAATCTTGAACATCATAAACTTTTCTGTCAACAACAATCCAAAGCCCACCATCTCTATTGTGATTTTCTAGGTCAGCTTTTCTGATCATTGGTATGTCTTCCGGTGCCTTCTGGCCAGATAAACTGTGTTGTGGTGCTAGGAAAAAAACAGACATATTTACATCAGTCAACATTATTTGAATACCAGAGACCTGTAGTGTATTTGTATGTTAAATACAATAGGGACATAACTACCTATTATCCCTGGCCAAGACAGATCCTCTGCATCCTCCTTGTCAACCCCTGATGCCAGGCGGTTGAACTTATCCAAAGTGTCAAGTAAGGGCACAAGCAATTGGACCCAATTCACCTGATGCAAGAGTAATGGAACCTCCAGTTGTAATAAGATCATACACACGATCAACTCTGGTAACAGTACATCTGTAAAATTATGCGATGTGACTATCAATTAATACATTATCAATTGACATATTTTAACTTTTTTTAATTACTTGCTGAATGAACTGGAAATTTACATATCTGAGCACTGTTGTACAGTGTATTTACTGACAAAGCAGAATGCATAAATCACTTCCTGGCACCCAGTTGGAACTGCATGACTTACTGCCAAACACTACAAAGTTTCCCAATTTGAGTCAAGTATTGCTCCATAAAAATAATAAAATCAACATACCTGGTAAGAGGAGTTCCTGTCACAAACTAGGAAATTACAATTGCATTTAAATGTATATACTGGTGCTTGCAAAACTATGCTTTCATCTCTTTCCCACCCTTCATTTTCTGCTTGCCTGTTTCTGTTATCCACCACAGCCTATGCTCTGCTCTGGGGAGATTCAGTGAGTTACAGGGAAGTAAAAACTGGTATTTCACTCACTCCTTCCCTTGACACTACTGGCACTAGACTGTGTTACAACACTACTTATAACTGCTAAAATTATGACTGTGCCAAGAATATGAAAATTTCATGTCATCACATGTGAGTTAAGTATAAGACAATTTTGGAATATCAGTGCTTTTTATTATTCATGTATAATTTTCCCTCTACTAATACAGAGTTTAATGTACAGAGAAATCACCTTGATAATTTAGGCAGTAAGCACCTCTAAAATATCATTAAACTTCTATCAGAATACATGATACAACATCCCAGGAGACAGTCATCTTCATACTTGCTGCTGTGAGAAATTAACATATAATCTACATCTATTTTATTTTAATAGGAAGACAGAAAGCATCAAAATGTCTTGATACCAACTGGGTAATCATATAGAAACATTCATATTACACAAACAAAGTTTAAAACAACTACTACAAAAATACATACCTATCACATCACCTTTAAGAATTGAAACAACATGAGAGAAGTGTCTACTGCTTGTTGCTGCCAAACTTGAGGCTACTGGCAGGGTTTCAGTGATATGATTGCATAGCTGATAAATGTATTTTGTGAGTAAAGACTCTGCTCCCAGAACATCTTGATCTGCAAGGTAAAACACAATGCCATCAACAAATAATGGTATAACAATAGAGATTTAAAGCATTATATGCCGTAATGTTCTGAATTTTCAAAATGACATAAGAATTTACCTTGCTGTGAGTTCGAAGACTTCATTTTGTGACTGTGAGAATAAATCTGAGCTATCAGAAGCCTCTGAAACCTCAATAATAGATTCAAACTTGGAGATCTCTCATGCTTTTCTCTCGATTCATGACGGACTGTTCCACAGTTCTGAACAGCCTGTAACCTTGCTTGTGTTAATGCTGAACCATTCCTGGAAAATAATTTCTTATAATTTTTGTTTCAAGCTTTCATGGAGCTTTACAATGAATGCACAGTATGTTCTATTTGTGTTTTCAGATACAACAAACACTGTACTTTTTAAATATACATTAAGCAATAAATCACCCTGTACAGACAATGCATTATCAAGCTTACTATTTATGCAATGTAATGGATGTGACAATATTTGTATTGTGTTCCCCACATCTCTAGATGACATATTAATGACAAGTTATTTTCTTATGCCTTCAACCAGACATTATACTACAGGAAGGATATTTGGTACCTATGCCACAGCATAATCTTTCACTGTGTGATCACCACATTAGTTGCCACAAGTCACTGTGAGTCAGCAGCAGTGACACAAGGAGACGTTATTACACTCCTTTATAATATTCACGAATTAATATTATGAGTACCCATTAGACCAACATATTTCTACATTTTATAAGTTATTGTTATACTGAGGTTGCACTCAGTGTGTGTATGCACGTGCATGTGCATGTCACACATAAGCATGCATGTATGTATTTATGTATGTATATGGCACACATTCCCCCCTGTAAACATCAATTAAGATAAAATCCATTTATACACAAACTGACATTTTTATGACACTGTAAAAGCAGTTAACACATTAAAATAAACTGCAATTTACGCTAACCTGAGAAGTAATTTGACTAGATGAAGGAGAGGAACAGTGGAGTTGTGCTTTTCATGAAGAGAAGCATCTTTCGCCCGTTTTGATTCTGTTTCCAGCAAGGCTTGATCTGACATGTGGACTTTTCTTTCATCATTTTCTGAATGTTCTCCCAGTTCCACTGTAAAATGAAGACACTGTCAAAATTGCTTTGGCCATAGCTACAAATTTTAGTTTGTAAGATTTGTGGTTTTCACAGAAGATTTCTGTCTTCTGGGTTGTTGCTCTATGTAGTCTGGTAAACATCTACCAGACTACACAGTGCAAAAACCCAGAAGACAGAAATCTTCAAATTTTAGTTTTCTTAATTAAAATGTGAGTTAGTCAGCATGCATTAATGTAATAAATGTGAAATCCTTACCTTTAAATGCAGCTTTCAAGGCTGTTTCCAAACCCCCATCTGCCATCAGACTAGAAACAAGGAGATCAGTCATGAAGCGGTGGCCTGCACTTACTGCAGAAGGATCTGAACCTATTAAAAAATAACAAATGTTTCACATTATGCACTTTCTGTACAGGCAGCAATTCTTTTAGATGTGTTGGTTTGTATGTTATTTAATGACACAAAAGTCAGCTGCAATGAAAGTACAAACATGGATAATAAGCCACAAAGAAATCATCATGGTCTTTTCCAGTATCAAGCTACACTACCATATTTACCAAATACAAGGAGAATTATGGTATGAACATATAATAACAGTACATCTAAATAAGAAGAAAAAGAAGAGATATTTTAGGCTTGCAGACAGGTATGTATGATAGCTTCAAAAATGTTGTATAATCAGTAACAAAGCACCAACTACTTAATAATGGGAACCAAATAAAAAACACCTCATCTTAAACAGTTAAGTGGCTATGACATGCTGACAATAGCTGGAATGAAGAGAAAAGAGGTGAAATAATGTAGTCACCAACATTCTATTTATGTTTCTTCACCAAAAACCAAACAATTTTCTGAGGAGTGTTCCAGACAAGACTGCACAACATAAGAATCTGTAAGACCATAATCAACATTTTGACCACCAAGAAACTTCAACTGTCAGACAAGGAATTTCCCAAAGTGTAAAACACAGATCAACCTATACCAGGGAGTTACTTACCCGTGAGTTTTATTAAAAGGTTTAAAAATACTGCAGAAAACTATCATAATTCTGTCCAACAACTATACTTCTGCCAGAAACAATATAATACCTGTACTTGGCAGAAGTGCTGACAGAGTTTTAGCACGTTCATCAGCTGTTGGCAGCAGAATGCTCCAACCAGCCTGCAACGTGGCCTGTGCTGCTGACTGGATTGTGTTCAGGACACCAATATTGCTGGCTAACTCCACCACATGCTGTTTCAGGCTAGACAACAAGTTGGTGTTTGGTCCTAAACCAACACAACTGACATCCACACTGTGGCTTAGCATTGCATGAAGCTGAAACATAGGCAAAATTACTCAAAATAACCTTAAAAACAACAAATGCCTCACAACAACCTTAAAAAACAACAAAAGCACATAAAATGAAAGCAAAATGAGCAGATCGTGTCTGTTCTCTATTCGAAAGTCGTCAATTGTGGTCTTCTGGGTTGTGATGCCATGTAGTCTTCAGAAGTCCACAATCAGCATTTTCACACTCAAATATGAGATCACCAACACTTGACTGAAACTATGCTTTTACAACTGCATAAAATATGTAGCACTGAATGGCAGAATAATTATACAACTAATAGTAAATGTCTACAGAGTGGATAATTAGGGTTTGATTCCTGGAAAAGGGAAGGAATTTTTTCTTCTAGCCTCTGTATCCAGACCAGCTTTGTGGCCCATCCAGCCTCCTATCTAATGAGTACTAGGAGTCCTTTCCCTGAAAATACTATTTCTGATATACAGTGGACTCTGCCAATAATTATTGTTTCGTAAGTCGTTGACCTGTACTTGCCTGCAGTTTGAGAAGATTCAAGCATGCTACAGCCATACATTCCTTATCTTGTGGTGGTGGCCAGTCCAGATTCCCACTAACACCTTCACAGACAAGGCTCAGGAGCTGGTCAAGCATTTGGAATGTCTCTTCACAGACATCTACCACAAACGCAACACGTAGGTTGATACTCCAGTTACTACTACTGCTCCAGGCAAAACTCTGAAACCAACAGACACAAAATCAAATGAGTAACAAACAACATACAATACAAATCTGAAATTAAACTAAAATTAATAATACTGATGTTGGCATAAGAAAAACATCATCAGAACTATAGGTTACAGTGTTTTGAATGGGAATGGAATTTACATTGTAATTAATAATACTTATACTGACATATATTGACATCTGAAAGGAAAATAATCTGAAAATTCTTGTTTACTTGTTTATTTATTAATGCTTTACCAATTATATACTTTAAATGGTAAATGAAAAGTTTAATTTAATTAAAGAAGAATTTAGCGAGCATGGTGGGATTAAGGTCATTACAGTGGAGCAGGCGAGTAGTTACTATGAAACAAACATCATCCAATATAATTGTATGTGTAATTTTGTAAGAGTCAAAGGTAAAGATATTCTTGTGCTTACTTAAACAACAAAGCAGTCACAGCCTATATTATGGCACTATCCTGGTACTTACCAGGAGGAACTGATATAAATCATGAAAACCTCACTCATGACAGCTGACATCCTGAGATTGTAAAGATTCATCAAATATGAAGGAAGAATTCTAACTACTAAACCATATGGTTCAGTAATACCTGAGTTGGTCCACAGGCCATTCCAATGATGACTTTCCCCTGAAGAGAAGTAATAAGGGTGGGCTCAAGGACGCTGCTGCCTGTCGTCTCTCCGACCTGAGCGTAGTCATTTCTCCCCCAGCCATACACCTCACCCTCATCAGTCAATGCAAGTACATGAACAGAGCCCACTGCTAGTGATACAACTCGTTTCCCTGGAATGTCATGCAGATTACAGTATTCATAACTGCAAATTAAACTTCCTTAGGATTCAAATGTGTCTTTATAACAGACACTCTTTTATATTTCCATCATGTAACTGCCACTACATATATTTAAAATTTATCAGACTTTCCTAAATAACACAAGTTCTGTAACATATCTATCAGCATATGCATTGTAAATGTACTAGTTTTCACAGAACAATGAGAATTCTTGTTAAACAGAATTGTATAACATGGCCACTCAATCCACAATAAAAATTGCCAACTGATAGAGATTTATTTCATTTGTATACCTTTATTATTATAAATATAAGCTCTCCTAAACAATTCTTAAAATCTATGAGATTTTCTTTTTTGGATTCTTATCAATATTACTATGTGCACATTGATAATTTATACTGTAGGATAGCAATATTAAGCTCAGAAAATTGCTCTGCTCTTACCTTGTAAGATCTCAATAAGTTTTGGGAACCTCACATGTTCCTCAGAGGCATGTCCTAATCTGTGTGTGTCACCCTTGCCCCATGAATAAACAGAGCCTGTCTTTGTAAGTGCCAGGCTAAACTGTGCCCCACAGTAAACCTTCACCACATCAACATCCTGGAGCTTGTCAATCAGCTTTGGTGTCTTGGAACCATCACTTCCTCCTCTACCTGCATATAAATGAAACTGTGAGGAATGCAGACAGAAATACTTTAAACTTAAAACCATCTTACCAAATAGTCAAGGAGTTGAGCAACTTGTTGACCTCATCCATCCAGAGGACTCTTTAACGGTTGTCCTTAGCTGACACATATCTCAATAATTTCTGAAAGCTCACTCACCTAATTTCCCATAATCTCCATCTCCCCAAGAAAATACCAACCCTGCATCTGTTACAACCAGTGTCTGTGCATCTCCACTGCCACAGGCAACATCTACCACTCTGTGGCCTGCAATCATGAACCACAAGAAATAATATTAAGTTCAGCCTCTTGGTTCACTTAAAAATTATCAAATTAGTAAAAATTGTGTAATCAATTTATTTTATACAGGATTATATGATGGAGAATTTTTGTTATGAAAAGGCTCTGAAATGCATTTACTTTTTGTGTTCTTTGCTGCCAGTACATACATTTTTGTGAAAGAAAGAGTTTTGTGTGTGTGTGCGCGCACGCACGTGTGCCTGTGTGTACATGCATACATAAACAATGAGACACTCTAATGACCAATAAAATTATCTCAGCTTACAAAATTTTGAATTTAAGTAGAATACTTTTCTCTGTTCTTTCAGTACATAGAGAAGTGCTTTTTTGTGCACTATACAGTAGAAACTCATCTTTTCTGTTTAAAGATATGGATGAGGTACAATTTTGTGCATGACCTTGAAGATGCAGTTCATGTACCTTGAGTTCTAGATAAACTTTTCAGTTTGTGGAGATAAGCATAATGGCAGATCATGACAAAATGTTGCATCAATAAGACTAAAAAATATTACACCAAAACAAATGCACAAAATTATAACTGTTAGTTGGAATAAACAAATCTTCTGTAATGTTCCTGTTTCTCATTTTAAGTCTCTGATTTTAGGTATATCTTTTCCTGAGATAATCTCCATTTCTGGTAAATATGACCCATTCCACTATACTGTCAAGAAATTGACTGTTTCTAGATAATACAGTACAAGATATCATGTTTAGGAATCAATTTAAAACACTAATCAATGCAGTAAGGAGAAATGAGAAAAATTCTCTATTGTTATATTATGAATAAATAAAATTACAACTTAAAATTGCACATACCTTTCAAACCTGCCACTATAGTTGGTACAGAGTGATCTTCGCTGCATCCATGCCCAAGTCTTCCATAATTGCCTCTTCCCCATGTGTACAAGTCTCCAGAAGAAGAAACAGCAGCACTAAGAGGAGATGCAGAGTGTTAATACAGTGAAACCTCTATCAATCGTTCCGCGAACTATCAGTCCCGGATACATCCCACATGAAATAATGTTACATTTTCCCGCTTCTATCGCTCCTCGAACTATCGTTTTATCGCATCAATCATTCAAAAATCTTAGTCCTGGCCCACAATTTTCCCGCAATGATCGTTTCTGAGAAATTATAACGAAATTTACGCGATGCTTTTAGAATTTAAAATGCTGGGTTTTGAGATAAATTAATACCGAAAGACGCATAATGTTTTTGGAATACACAGTAGCGGTAACCTGTTATGTCGCCCAACCAGTATACATTCTTTTGGAATGAGGGGTCAGGGGTGCAGGGGTGATAGTTAGAGTGAATGGGGGTGCTCATTGTCAGAAATTTTATGAGTTTAATTAGGGTGCACTCATATTTCGTTCCAGCGATGCCAGATGGCATGTGCAGTGTGAATTTCTTCACAAATGCTTTTGTTATAAGTACAAAGGAAAGGCGGGCGACACTTTTCATTTTTCTGGTTCATGTTGTTTCCAGTGGTTCAGTGTCTTCTACAGCTACATTTCGTTGAGTTCGGCAGTAATAGTATTTCCATTCATCCTGTTATTGTTCGCGAAGGGGGTGGGAGTGGTGAGGAAGAGGAAGATGACGAATGCGAGCCCGAAGCTGTGCTGAGTTTTGCCGAAGCACATGCTGCATTGGCAAAAGTGAAGTCGTTCTTTTATGTGCATAATATTAGTGAACGTGACGAGGAAAACATTTTGAACGTGGAAAGGGCTCTGTTTGGCCTAAAACGTAAAGTTTCGACAAACCAGTTGTCCATTAAAGACTTTTTTGGTAAAAAGAAGTAACTTTGAAAGAGAAACATTCAGTTTTTTTAAATTTTTTATGCTTTCCGGCAACTATCGTTTTCCCGTATTCATCGTTTTTATTTCCCACCCCCGCCAAAAACGATGCATCGAGGTTTCACTGTATAACAAAATTGCTTAGTCTTAACAATATACATTATTATTCACATACATACTGACTCGGTGATAAAAGAATTAGTGTTCTATGCATAAACATGATTCAAAGTTCACTAACAAATCCTATTAAAAAGTGCAGAGTATATTATCTCACCTGTACGCGCTACCACATGCAATATGGACCATATGTTTTCCATCGAGTGCTTCAATGAGTGTAGGTTCATCCCTGGAATTGCTGTCTCCATGGCCCAGCCTCCCACCATCACCACTACCCCATGAGTACACACCTCCATCAGAAGTTAATGCAAGGAAGTGTTTCCCATCTGGGTGTGCAGCTAACTTCACCACTTCCTTGTCACCAAAACCTTCAACTTGTTGAGGACACTAAAACAATCAATTTCACTTCAACAAAAATGTGAAGTCACAATATTAGAACAATGGTCAAGAGCTGTTGATTTATACAGGAGACACAAGAAGCCTATCATCATCCCACAAGCCTATACAGTATCATCAACAACCCTATAGGCCCTCTTTACTACTACTTATAACCCATATTGACGTGCGATCATTGAGGACTGCTTAATGAAGAAAGACAACAACAAAGGAAAATCACAGCTGAATAATAAAATTATTAATGTGGTAAAGAAATAAATTAAGCATGGATGAAATCACAATACAATCTTTTTTTCAGTACAAGAAAATCTTAAATTACATACAGACATGGGTGAAACATTTTGAAACTATGACTGATGAAAGAATACAAAAGTAAAATATAATTCACAAAGAAGGAAGTGGGAAGGACAAGAATTACAGAGAATGAAGTCAGAACAGGCTTCTTTGAAGAAAAGAATTAAATGAAGAAATTAATGAATATTCAAGTTATGAGAATTCAGAGTTAATCACTATTCACATGATTTAGAACTAAACATTCTTCCAATATGTATTTATAGTTTTTCAAGCTAAATATATGTTTACTAACTGGTTTTTGTCTCTCAAAAATAATCACATACTTTTGTCTTATTTTAGAGTAATACTGGAAATCAACCTTACCAGCATTTCAGAGCTGTAGTATACAATGAACACTTTTCCAGCATTAGTAAGAATGAGTAGACATCTTTCTGCACAAA
Organism: Zootermopsis nevadensis; assembly: GCF_977971745.1. Taxonomy (NCBI): domain Eukaryota; kingdom Metazoa; phylum Arthropoda; class Insecta; order Blattodea; family Termopsidae; genus Zootermopsis; species Zootermopsis nevadensis. Next base: position 17,268,369 of record NW_028259134.1, read on the forward strand.
CTATCTGGGCAACTCCCAATTCTCCAATAGTTTCACAACACTGAGGTACCATTCCTGAATCTGTACAGCTGCTCCATGCCAACCAACCCCATGCCAGCACTTCTTGGTACTGCCCCATATTCTGTACCTCCAACAGATAAACAAAATAGTGTTCTTGTGATAATATTTATTAAAAGAACTATGAATATCTAATTATACATTTTGCAATATAAATATGAATATAAATAGTAATCACTGATAAAATGATATGTGCAGCAGTTGTGGACAAACAATTCAGTTTTGAAACTTTCTGATCAGACTTTATTTATAGAAGTAATATTTCACTTTCGCACTTTACCAACCTTTGGACTCTTTCAGAAGGGCCCTTTTGCCAAATAAAAAAACTCTGAAAAATTATCATCCCTTTGGGAAAGTTCTTGACTAGTTCAGCTCCACAAGGTCTATGGAAATGGAAGATTTTTAAAATATCAAATAATGCAATAACTCACCTTAATAAAGGTTGCTGGAGGGGCATGAGGTGCCGCTAACCTATCCAAGTGTGACATGATGACTACAGCAGCCTGTTTCAAGTCAACAGCAATACTATCATTGTCTGGCAACTGTAGGTATCTCAAGAAACACTCAGTTGGGCTAATCTGTAACAGACATACAAAAAATTACACTTCAATACTCTTACATAATCTTCCTCAAACCCCCCCCCCCCCCCCCCAGAATAATTTTTATATTATGGTCTGCTACAGATTGTTTTCATCAATAGCCACATCTTAACTGCTTGAGCAATAAACCTTTGGTAATTGTATTAAAGACAAACTTAAATGAAAAATAGCATCATTCAGAGGGTTGACATTCCTTTGTATTCAACAGGTCAACTGGCTTTTATGTAATCAAAATGAGGTATATAAACTGTGGGTTTCAGCTAAACTTTATAAATTTGTCTTTTCATAGGACTTTACATAAAAAAATCAAATTATATTTTCAAATATGTGTCTCTAAAATATAATGAATTCAGACTGTTATGGGGCAAAGGTATATGCCCTTATATTTTATTCTGACTTAAAAGAAATAATGTTAAAAATTAAACTAACCATAATTTGTGCATTTTCATCCCAAGGAGCATTTAAAGGACCAATTTTAGAACATGATACTTTTTCAAATCTCCTCAATAATGGAATCAGAGGTGCACTGGTTCCAGATGATACAACCCTGAAAGAAAAATCAAGATTAAGAACTATATATTTGTCATATCTCCTAATAAATCAAGTACAAAAAATTCCATAAAAGATCCAGTGTCTGATGCAGTACATAATAATGTTCATCAACAACCAACCTGTTATCCACTTGGTACTTCCCTCTATCCCATAAACTGAGAAGTAAAATAACAGCATCAAGTATATTGCTGAGTGCACCTCTTTGGACTGCAAGTTCAAGAAGTAAACAGAGTGCTGTATGCTGATCACTGACAGGAACTTCACACCAGCTCCGAGTACTGTTCACATCCCTGAAAAAACTACTGACAAGTCAGCTGCATCATACTTTTTGAATTCAAAATTAATTTTAATGTTTAAAATAAAGCACATCTGACTTTCCATCTGTATGTATATATCCATTTTTCATTTCCAAAACTACTCAATGGATGTAAAAACATAAAAGAGCCTTGGTGAAAACATTTTATTTTGTTCCCTTACTGGTTGAATACAAAGTCTATTTTACGTGACATTTGAACTCAAATTCAAAATGTTCTTAAAAAGATTCACTGTATAAAAAATTATACATTTACAGAATATAGAGACCATTAAGAGCTGTAAGTTTTACTTTAAAGGATCTTTTAATGTAATGTATATTTAAGAACATTTTGCAAAAAATAAAATTATGTCCCAGTACAATACTGAATCTGTTCTGTTTACTAGCTTTGCCACAACAGATTTTTATCCTGAATAAATGAGAATCATCATTTATGATTTATGACTCGTTCAGATTCTTTCTATGATTATTTTCCTTCCACAAGCTCCTGGACAGTACTAAGTGTTCTGCATAAATTTACTACAATCTTACACACCCTAGTACCACTTGTTGCAGAAATCTGTCTGATCTTTCAATGACTTCCAGCCATACAGGCGAGACAGAATTTTCATCAAACAGTGTTGCTTCGGGAAGAGATTGTAAAGCCTCAAGAGATTCAGTAAGTAATTCGCTGCACAAGTCAGCATCTTCACCTTGAAAAGATAGAAAAATTAATTAACATTACTCTGCAACATGACAAATAGAAGTGCTTCCACTTCTCCCTTTCCCCCCCCCCCCCCCACAACAAAAATGAACATGATAAAATAGTCAATGAAGAAAAATTTCAATCCAAAATATTTTTAATCAAGATGCAATGTCTGTTTATTTATTTGAAGTGTAACAATATTTATAATTTCTTACAGCTGAAAATTAGTTGCAGGAACAATAAATTACACATTTTTCAAACACTTATCACCATTAAAAATTTCAAGTTATTGCAATATTACTCCAGTCACAGAAGTTTGGTGCTGCTGTTGGTAAAAATATGGAGGTGGAGTGGTCTACAGAAATTATTATGTTTGTACCAAGTTTCATGAAAACTGGATACCTGGCACAAAAGTTGTTGGGAAAGGCAAACCAGACAAGCTAACACCATAATCCTACCATTTTTGTAATGTTGAAAGTAAGCTGAGAAATGCAACAATTGATATTAGACATGTATCAGTCCCTATGCTAACAATGAACACAGTATAATTTCTATCTGGATTCTTGCTTCTGTAATATTAAACCAAATTCTACTTATTTTGGTTACTGGATTTTGTTATTATGTGACCCTGTATCAACAGCTGAGATAAAATAATTTTTAAATATAATGAGATGATTATTAATGATGAATTAGGGTAAGATACAGAAGGAAGCAATCATATAAAATTTTAAGGAACTATCTTGACACTTTCTTAGTAAAACTGGAAGAAACAATGCTGAATCCAATCAGAATAACTTGGTTCAGGTTTGGATTTGAACTACCCCAATCCATTCTTTCTCTTTCTGTCATATAGGAACAACAGTATACCTGATCTCCATGCTCTCCTTAGAAATGCAAATGAGAAATTAAGTGCTGCTCTGCAACCGACTTTAGCGAGGCTGATGGTTGCCTTCTCTGCAGTTTTTGTGCTGGAAAACAATTTATTTCATTACCTCTGTGATTATCAAACTAAAGAACGACATACAGCAGATATATCTAATGTTTATACTGACTGAAATATGAATATTTATTTTTCAAACACAAGACATATTGGGATTTAAGACATTCAGTGACAAAATTCACAGCACATAAGTAGAAATTACAAAAATTACAATGTCATGAGAAATACTGGTGCTATTACAAACACCAGATGAACAAGCACTAGCATCTTTTCGATCCCTTGCATTTCTTATAAACTCTAACTACTACCTGGCTACTATTTCAGATTTAGTCACATTTACAATTTCTGAGACAGTTCTCCAGCTACTATTTGAGCTCAGGTTACTACATCAGTGCTGGCCTTTAACTGAACATAGTAGCCGATAACTCTCACCCTCTGTGGTCTCCAATGGCTCCATTTAAAGTTGTTTTCATAAGAGGTCTACTATCATCTGCTGGCAAGTGTCTTCCAAGTGCAACAAAGTATCTCTGAGCGACCATCAACCTCTGCCTTAATCTACAAGCTGAGAGGGTACTGCTAGCAGCTTCATGGCATAAAACCTTCTGTTCATAGTTGAGAGATTTAATGCACAACTTAAGTTGTTCAACAGCTGAAACAATGAATTAGTGAATCCACATTATCAACTATGTATTGACAAATATGCTACTGCCATGTAGCAAAACAATACAGAACAAAATAAAATGTTTAATGGCATTTGCCATACCATTCCACTTAACCTTCAAAGGTACATTCAAATACTGTTTTGAAGATATGTTACCACACAAATTTCAGAAAATGATTACAGACCGATCCACACAAACACACACACGCAGAAACAGAACTTATCACTTCATAAGTCTCCCCTATACAGACCAAATTAAAAATTATGTACACACGAACATTTGGTTTTAAAACACAAAGAAGTTCTAAGGTTGGAAAGGTCTATTTACCTCGTAGGATTTAAGGTTCTTAGCAGGGAGTACAAAGATGACCATCTTCTGTGTTGTAGCACCATGTAGTGTGGTAGAAGTTTACCAATGTTTCAGAGGTCCTTGTTGCCTTCATTATCATGGTGATGAGTGTCACACACATGGAATCACTTTGAGATACAGGAACCAGTCAAGGCAGACTACTCATTGTACTGATGATGGAGGCAGCAAGAATGTCTGAAACGTTGGTAAACATCTACCAAACTACATGACATAAAAGTTCAGTTCTGCCTCATTTTATTTGAACATTTGTAAAAAGTATAACTAGTTTTCCAAACTTACATGGCTGAGGTCCCCATACCCAACTGTCTATTTGTAGTTGTGAAGGTGCAGGATCAGCAGATTTAACTTCAACTCGAGCTGCCTCTTCACGATCAAGTCGCTGGCAGGGACTACAGTTGCAACCAGTTTGGGGACCACATATTCCATCACAACATGGACAAGTGAGGACTCGCAGACCACAATAATAATGACCACTCTCACCTAAAAAAGAAGGCATATCTTGAAGTTTATAAGTAGCTGAAGAATAAAATGATAATACTATAGTATTACAGGATACAAATCATGTAGTTTACTTATCTCTTGTCTTACTCCTACAGACTCTGTAAAAGAATTCACTTTAATTTAAAAATATAAATATTTATATAAATACTGGCTCTGTTTCTGAAACATCATGGTTTCTTCGTTTTAAACAAGGACGATGGAAAAATTCCAGACTAAATAATTTTACGTGAAATCCATCATTGTCACAACCCTTTAGAGTTCAATTTGTATAGATAATTTCACATAACTGCATTGTAAAACATAATATCCTTATACACGCAGATGTCTACAAACAGCTGAAAGAAGCAACTATAAATTTATATTTATATTTGGGTTAACTGGATATATGTACAGCACTGGATTAGCCCCATAAGGATCTATGAAATGTAAATAAATTCTAATTCTAATGAAAAGGTATTTTCCAATTTGAAATGTTTTAAATATTATTGAAATTTGGTTTTTATATCATGCATTCTTAAGACTTTATGCATTAAATTGTTTTCATTAATACAAATAAGCTTTGCTTTGAGCTTCATGTATAATCAAGATTACAGTGGATGGATACAGATCAAAATGAATTTTGCCCAAAAACTGTTACCTTCCCCCCTCCCTCCATACATAAATACCCAACTTTGAAGCTGATTAGTTCAAAGACATTTCAAGAACCAATGATTCAATGTCACTGAATATAACTGTAGCTGGAAAACTTAACATTGTAGTGTCTTGCTTAAGAATAAAAACAGTTTACCTTTGTGGGCTGTAATACCAACAGAATTTAATAAACCATCACTGAAAGAGCCTGTGAGTTCCCCATCCTTCACCATCTCATTCCATAATTGAGCAAGTCCATCTGTGCTAAGTGCTTGCTGCAGGTCTGTCTTCAGCCATTTGCCATCCAAGCGGCTGTGTGTGTGTACAACAATGTCAAGTTGCCCACTCATAATGAAATGTGGCCTTTATAATCAACGTTTAAGATAATAGTCATAATGTCTGGAAGAAAGAAAGAAATAAAAAAAACATGACTAAATCTGAAACTGATCATGAAGAGATGGATACACAATATATGATAATATCAAACACTTATGGTCCAAGATGCATATCTTGAATATACAGCACTAAGATGACACTAGACACAGCTGCCTTCAGCATCAGCATCCTTGGCATGACATGTTGATAGATAAGATGCATCATCAGATCCTTACTGAGATGGTGTGACACCCAACAAGTGAAATCCTGACTTTCTGCAATCATCTCTATAATCTGATGAAGATCAGACAACATGGCCTACTGCACCTGTCTCACATTGTTTTCATTCCATACACTGTAAGACATCTACTGTCTTCTGATTCATCATTTGTGGTGGTTTCTGGGTTGTGATGCCATGTAGTCTTGTACATGGTTACATGTCAACACTCTGGAGGAACATATCACATTTATCACAAAGAGAAAAGTGCTACAATGTAGATGAAGGTGAAAAGTCCCTCAAAAATGTCGGTAACCACATATAAGGCAACACAGCATGAACTTAGAAAATCAAAAATCAATTCAAAGCCATAAAAATCTCAAATATGATTCAAGATTCATTCTTCAAACCTGTGACACTATTCAAATATCTTGCACAGGTTTATAATTATTATTTTATTTACTGCAATTGGGTTTGCACCCAGTGGCAGTGGTCCTTACACTACATATATAGTTTGTCTATCATATCTAAAGTATCTGCAGCATTTCCATCACCAATTCAAGTTGGAAAAATTTTATTTTCCTGGTCAAAACTTATGAAAATGCAAAACACCATCAAAACTAAATGAAATCAATGCTAGAACTAGAACTGAAACTACATATCATAAACATTACAATTCAACAGACAGTAATAAAGTTTTTTACATGCAAAAGAAAATAATTAGAATAATGACCGGTGTCAAAAGCAGGGTATCTTGTAGAAAATTATTTCGTAAATTTAATATACTTCCACTTGCAAGTGAATTTATACTCTGCTTGCTATCATTTGTGGTGGAAAATATGGATAAATTTAAAATAAATACAGATGTACATAATTTAAATACAAGACGTAAACATGATCTATATGTGACAAATGCTAACTTTACTAAATATCAGAAAGGAGTGTACTATAAAGGTATCAAGTTGTTTAATAATCTTCCACCAACAATTACAAGTCGAAATTATGATATAAAGGTATTCAAGCCTGCATTGAAAGATTACCTCTTTACTCACTCCTTCTATTCTGTAGATGATTTCATCTCTGCTGAAAATGTTTAAGCTTTATATCCATAATCTACGTATATGTAAAGCAAGTTTTGTATTTATATTTAAAATTCTGAGGTTTATGTATATTAATTTGTAAAATTATTTTTCATACTTGTATTGCAGAATCTGAAATTTATGTACATTGATATGTGAAATACGTTCTTGTACTTGTGTTGAAAGTTCTGAAGTGCATGTATATTGTATGAAATGACATGTTCTTCATCCTTTGGTTGAGTCCTAAGAAGGATCTATGGAATGTAAATAAACTCTACTCTACTCTACTCTACATTAAATTTTGTGAACTTCTTTTCACATTATCTCTACATGATATTCAATTCAAGCTTCAGTCTGTAAATACCTTCTCAATCCTAAATACAGTGAATTAAAACTAGGAACCTCAATACCACAAAGTTCTGAGAATAAAACTAAATAAAATCATGGCCAGCTGCTGTTGTTAAAACAGAAGCTAGAACGAGCAGCCTTGAATCCTGACTTTGCTAGCATAAAACACACTTTGATACAAATGTGTATAGTATTTTATCGCACTCATTTTCACACTTTCATGTTAAAGTCAGTGAAAATCTCAGGCTATACAAAGGAAACACTATTTCCTATAATTCAAAACTTCTTCTTCTTAAAGTGCCTATCCGTTCTGGATGTTAGCGATCAGCATAGCAATTTGAGCTTTACTGGCTGCTATTTGAAACAGCCCTCCAGTGGACATCGAGAACCAAGTTTTTAGGTTCTGAAGCCAGGAGATTCTTGGCCTGCCAGGTCCCCTCTTTCCGAATACTTTTCCCTGGAACTCAAAACTATGAGTCTGAATATCCTACTGCCATAGGCATAACAGAACAAGTTTCAAATGAAGATAGGGATGATGTCTTTCAACCTAATATAGAAACATGGCCATACACATAAAAATGTTATATTCAGAACTTCCAGCAAGTCACACTGGGAACAGTATAGTCAGTAGGCAGTTCCTAGAAGCGACATAATGAACAATGAGGTTATTCATGAAAGACGTTTTACTAACACATTTTATACATTGATACCTACAATGTAAAAAAATCGATAAAAGTGAAGTATTACAACTCATACCACGTATTTCAGACAATGAGAAGACATGTTGCTTATTTGTCTGTACAAGCACACAGACCATATAAAACCCAACAATAAATCAACAAAAATACAAAGTCAATATTACATATCACACAGCTGACAAATGTCACTTCGGCTTCGACTCGCCGGCTTTTGTTATATTTCCTACAACATATGTAAGATGTCTCCTCTATCATTTTGTGTTCCGTTGTTTCCCCGTTCAATGAATGTGAGGTTATGTGCTAATAAATTATTCAGGTAGCCGCATAGAAGCAAAATGTATGAAAAGAAAAGTATCTTACTGGGACCTTATATTCCAGTTGCAGCAAACTTTCTATCAAAAATGACACCAGATATAAGAAAAAATGTTTTCAGATGTATGTTACAACGTGAGTATGTAATGCCAAAAGTTTTAATAGCTTTTCTTTTCTTGGTTTATTTAAGGACATTTTCTTTTGCGTAGGTTATATAACGTTCAATGTAAAGTGATTCGTAAGTCTTACAAATCAAGTCAAACTAACTAACCAGATGGCTTACCGAATCCGAAGGTTCGTCACCGAATTAACCAAAGCCCTCCACCAGACCCTGTCCTGGGCCACCAATATACAGTCTCCTTCAACTCCTATTTCCCATAGAACCTACCTGACATTATCCTCCCATCTGCGTCTAGGTCTCCCCAGCGGTCTCTTCCCCTCAGGCTTCCCAACCAATGCCCGGGGCACACATATTGTCCCATCCATGCATGCTACATGCCCCGCCCATCCCATTCTTACAAATCAAGTCTACTTATTTTAATTTTTAGGAACAGAATTATCAGGGATCTATGGGATATGCAATATGTCTGTGCTTCCTCATGTCTGATCAGTGACTGTAAGCAAATTTTTAAATTTTAGTTGCAGTCAGTTCACTGGAAGGAAAAGATATACCTGAAGGAGCATTGGACAGTATACAAGGGCAAGGCATATCACTGTCACAACTATATGAATCCTATGCTGGAATACTGACTCTTATCCAGTCATTTCTAAGACTACCACAAGGATCAGTTAATTCTGACCATTTGAAAGAAGATTTAAAGGAACTGAAGTAAGTTAAACAGATTACATTTTAGCATTGTAATGTAAAATACTGTACACTAAAATCTGCCTTATGCTAGGTAGCTAAGTAAAGGTACTTTTACATGCATCACAGAAACATATCCAATACAGCTGAGGAAACAAGAAAACATGTTTTTAAAACATTTAATTAGAAAATTTTGTTGAATTCAATTTTTGACAGCATAGTTTGTGGTGATATGTGATATAATGTACCTTATGTCAACTGTACTTTTCAAAATCTGCTCAAAATGAAAGTGATATTTGCTGTTTGACAGTTTTCCAAATAAGTACCAAAATTATTACTGATGTCATGTTATTCATACCAAGATGTCACTGGTTTAAATATTTTCTGTTCTGAGTAAGTATTGAAGGACTGGTTCAGAATAATATGTAATCAAACTGGGTTTTAAGTTTCTCAGTGGTGCAGATGTCATTGTTTTCTGGGTTATGATACCATGCAGCCTTGTAGGTAATTTTTTGTGTTTCGGAGGAAATATCATCTCCATCTTCTCCCTGCCACAGGAACCTCAAGTTTAAGATTTTTTCAGAAATTAACACCTACAGTTGCACTTTTCTTGTATTTAATTATTTACAAAGCATCAGATATGTGTTCTTTATTTAGATTTCCTGAAGAATGTCAAACAGACCTCGTAAGTGTCCTGTATGGACCAAAAAGACTGGCATTGGATGAGGGAATTTGCCAGGACAGTTTCTATTTGAAGTTAGAAAAGTTGAGATGGAGGGTTGACATAACCATTTCATCAAGGTAAGTAAGGTGTTGACATACATTTCCCATTAAAATGTAACAAAGAGTCCCCCATTTACATATTAATGGGCCCCTCTTTTGCACCTTGGATGTGCCTTTGGCTGAAACAATCAATAAAATTTGTGTACAAGAGATATCAACAAATCAATTTCCTGTGTTTATAAAGTTGCCATAGTTGGTGTTATTGAATTAAGAGGATTGATAGCCATTTAATATTATTAGTTGTTATTATTTAACAATGATGATTTTATTTTTCAGTGTTTTGTCAAGAGTTCTGGAACCCAGCATATTGTTTGATATGACCTTGAGTAATGGTGAAAAGAAAACATTTGAAATGTCCATTTCCAAATTCCATCAAGTAAGATACAGTGTAGCATCAGTTCTGAAAGAAATGGGGTTAATGGAAAAGAAGAAACTTTTCAAAACTAATGTGTAATACTTTGAAATATTTCATGAATTGGATAGCTGAGTCACTGTTAGCTTTCAGAAAGTAGTACTGTTTGATATCTGTAAATAACATTATAGATGAAGATAGCATAAAAGAAGAAGAAAGTAAAATAGGTAAAATAAGAGCACAAACTTGACTATCAGAAATGAATACCATTTATTTCAAATATCAAATTTCCACAATATCATCCATTTGTCTGTCAGTATGCTAAGGAGATTCATAATCTTTTGTGAATCTGTAGGTTTCCGGCTGGTATCAGAACCATATTATGGTCATTCACAAGTTCATATATACCTGCCATTGATATGTTTGGGATAACAAATGTTTTACACTACTTTTATGTTAATGTTTTCAAACAAGACTGGAAAAATGTCATGAGTTTGTACAATGCAAACAATTAAAACTAACATGCTATTTCTTATAATGTTAAGGAACTTAACAAAATTAAATGTAATAATTTCCCTCTTCATAAACAATCCTTCAGCTGCCTAGAAAGCTACCATTTTAATGCATTTATGGACAAGAGTGATTACATATTTATCCACAGTTCAGCTTCCCATATTTTAGAATGTAAAGAAACTATTAACTTCTGTCTTTTCTAACAGCATCAAAAAGGACTTAATTAAATAAGATACACAGTAAAGCCTTAGTGGTTAACAATTTATTCAAAATACTTACTTATGCATGAAAGTAAACAGTATTCACTAATAAATATGTTTATAATTTTATGTTTCCTACATACATTTTCTTTTTACATATGGAATGGTATATTACTCCTAGAAATATCAAATAGTTATATAAATGTGTCCACTTCTATAAAGTAACTCTAAACAAAATACAGTTAACATGTCTGAATCACTGCTACTTACTTCAAAGTAATGCAATATGAAGCATACACAATTTAATCATCTACAAAAATTGTATACACAACTACATTCACATGGAACCATGTTGCTTATTTACGTACCACTGCTTCATGAATATGACAATGCATCACCTCCAAGGCTAGAGAACATCATGCAAGACAAGGTACATGTTTGTGGTTTATGTCTTCTCCAGATATAGCTATGAGCACTCGGTGAAGTTGGCAGATGGAACAAAAAGGATAGGATTTCCATTCCAACTCACAATGAAAGTGAACATGGATATTTGGAATGTTTCATATCGAAGTGTACCATTAACATGAAATGTCCACTCATCACTTTACATACAAAAGCACACATTTTGAACAATGGTATAATATTCTCCTTATAATAATAAATATAAATTTGGTTGTCACTTTTAAACTGCAGTTGGTGTACAATTTGAATATGATCATGAATGATGGGTAAGTAAGGAGTGAGAAGATTACTGTGGTCTACTTCCAAATAATCAAATACTTGCTTGGAAACACTGTGGAAAATCATGTAAAAACCTCAATCAGGATTGCCAGTAACCTGCTCAAGAGCCAAGCAAGGTACTTCACAATGCAAGTCTACAGTGTTTTCACTACACTAATCAACTGAGTGTTAAAACTACAATATCTCCATTCTCATTGGACAAGATATAGGTGTGTTCTAGATGTACTGGTAAAGAGCAAATTTACCAAAAAATACTGCCAGAAATTGAGCCTTGGCTGAACAGGTCATAACCTGCCAATTTTTTGTACAGGCCATATATTAGTAATAAATAATTTGAAAATGTATATGCCTTGCAAGTAGGCATGGGTACCATGAGTTCTTATTATTGCACTCAATTTAGTTTAATACCCAGATCCTATGCATTCAGCAACATAATCGGAGCAGAAAACAGGTATAAAAACAAGTGACGAACAGTGAGTGATACAGATCAAACATCTTTTAGTACACTAACAGACTAACTGAATGATTTGTTTTAAGTTCTATTCAAATGCACTGCTTATTTATAACTGCCAACTCATAAACACACAAATATAAAACTCAGATGTAAAAGCAAGATTTTGGTATCCAGAGCTTTATTCAGAAAATTTTACTGTGTGAAGGTAGAGTTAAGTACAAAATAAAACTCTCTCCTTGCACCCTGTGTAGATATGAGCTGTAAATTCTTTAAAATCAGTGTAGGAAACAACTGAAAAACTTAATAAAAATTAAGACTGAAGAAATTCTTTTAAAGAACACTGACCCCTACCAGATTAAATTTGATTTTTTAAATGAACTGATGTCATGGATGAGGTATTTGAATGGTAGTGTATACAATTTGTGCAGACAACTGCACTGTATTGTACTGCAATAATTATGCAAGCTACATTTTGTTTTATCAACAACTAATATGCCTTCTTTCAACCTTACAGTTTCTTCCTTTAGCAAACTGGATTAAAATAATACACACCAAAATACCACTAAAAGTTTCACTCCTGATTGTCCTGAATATACAAGACAGTACACTATACTAGAACCACTGAGAAAACAACACATTTTCTACAAAAACTATAAAAACAGAATAATAAATTCCATATTTTATATTACCTGCCAACCCACTTGTGGTTACAATGACACACATGCACATAAAAATTAGTACATTTTATGGAGGGAAAAGCCTGCAAAATAAAGAAGACAGTTTCCTGTCACCCTGATGATGGAGGCAGTAAGCAACTCTGAAATATCAGCCAGCTTCTATCAGACCATATGGGGCAATATCCCAGGCCATCATCTTCATACTGTCATCATGAGAACCTAAAATCTCATGACTACAAAATAACCAACAAACAGAAATTACAGAGTAAAAGCTGAAGAATGCTTACAAGAGGAACTTGTACACCCAAGACTAAAAAAAAGCTGAAAGTACAATATTTTGCATGGTTTTGCATCATAATAATATTACATGCTGTAACAAATCTTGAAGCACGTCACATCAGATGACAAGTACAGCAGATCCTGTTTCAATAGTTCAGTTCATTCACTGGCATACAAAGGGTTAATTACATTAGGAAAATACGTTATAAAGGTGAATTAATGCACATGTGACACAGCTCTGTTGCATATTTTAATCCCTCTCTCTCTATATTTTCACAGCCACCATAACATTTTGCCAGTGCAGCATCAAAGGATATTTAAATTTCTAGCCTATTAATCACAGTATTAACAGTAAACATGATGCTATAAAATTTAATAACATATCTAATATGAACTAGACAAATGGAATGCTGTAAAGAGGTTACAGTGACACCAAAAAGAAATCACAGCTGCATATGGCAGGTGTTAGGAAAATGCATAACGTAGAAAATAATGAACACTTTTACTGTGATTGTCCCTGAATGTGGAACTGCAATGACAGTTTCAAAATATTACTTCCTTATTCATAGCATATTGTGATTAATTTTTACTTCATAACTTCATCTCTCAAAAGTGGCATTGTAAAGTTAACTCATATAACAACTACACACAGCATATATAAGTAAACAAATTATGCAAATCACACACGAATTAAGCTTTTAATTTCAAGAGAGAAGAAAAAAACTTCTGTTCTTTTCGTCTTCCATTCCTTTAATCCTTTCAATACAGGATAAGTCAAAAGTAGCTGCACAACTTTGGAGAACTCTAACCACATTACCTGCAGACAAAATGTGTTCTGGTTCGAACAAACGAAGAGTGCAACTCAATTTCAGCAAGATGGTGCACCTCCTCACTTCTATACAGATGTCAGAGCATGTTTGGATCTCCATCTCCCAGGTCAATGGATTAGGCGAGCAGGTCCAATCGCTTGGCCACCTCGTTCACCAGATCTCACACCAGCAGATTTTTCCTGTAGGGATACATTAAGGGTCACGTTTACCACCCACCATCACCCAACGATCTTATAGAATTACGGAAGAGAATTTGTTGGATCGAACCAGAACACACATTGTGCTCTTTCCTCACCACTATAAGTCTCAATTGTGTTTTCCACAATTCACAAGCGCTCTCAGCGGCAATGTGAAGAACTACAACAGACAAATGAAACTTGAGGTTACGCTCTATAGATATCTGTTGACATCAGCACATTTTGGCTGCAGGTAACAGTTCTCCAAAGTTGTGCAGCTACTTTTGACTTACCCTGTATTATAAAAGAATACACATCTCCTACGTACAAAATTTAATATTCCAGATCGTAGTTTTCTGGACCATCGTGCTTCTAGTGTTCTAGCTGGGGGAATATGCTATAGCCATCTTCAGGGTCCAATCCTTTAATTGTTCCACCAGAATGAATATAGAATTTTTAATATTTATTACAACTGAGAAAGTAAATAATCATTCTGGTACTGGAATGTAAGAAAACATAATCATCAGTACATGATTTACTAACATAATTATTTATAATTCTCCTTATAAATATGTGTGTGTGTGTGTTTTCTAAAACATACTTATGGTATTCTTGTATTGGATTTGCTCAGATGGGTGAAAATTTGACAGTGATGAAATTCAACATGAACCATGTACAGTTTTTAAAATAAAACAAGATTTCATTATAAGGTACTCACTGTGTGAACTTATTTACTACATACAGAATAAATGTGACATGCAGACAGAATCAAGAGGCAGCCAGTACAAAATTCATGCAGTTTGATTCTTAATGCATAGAAAACTTTTTATAATGTAATAAACTCATTGTATCACTTGTAATAGAGATTAGTTCACAGCCTTGAACCTCATAAACAATAAAATCAGAATTAGCAATGCTTCAAGTAAGAAAATAAAAGGTTGCAATGAATACAATCTCCCAACATTAACAAAAGATAATCGAAAACAAAATATTTATAGTCATATCACGAAACCCTGCAAGCTTACATTTAATTCCTACAGACAGAGTTTGAACTGTTTCTCAGCCATTAAATATTTTATATTTACAGTTCCATTTTGATCCATGAGAACAAAACAAATCCTCATCTTTGAAAGAAAATAAGTATGCAACATTTTATCAGAGAAAGGGAGGGGTTAAATATAAAAGTTAACTCATGATTAAGAAAAGTTATCTATTTCAAATAACACAAATTATATGAAAAAATAATGTGTAAATAAATGCATTATACATTCACAAGGTTTCTTTCTATGTGCCAAATATCAACTGCACATATACTTTCCATACAAAGTATATTAACTTTAACACTTAAGCCTTACTTTGATTCACTCTCTGCATAAAAGAAGTCTTCATTTACAAATTTTATATTATACAAAAGTTGGTTCAGTGAAAATATGGCAAATTCATTGATCTCATTATACAATAAAAACAATGATTAATGCACAGGTGATAACATGTGTGAAGCATGCATTCTGATATTAAGGTTCAAGGAAACAATTATACTTATTGTATGTGTACAAATATGTGATGTATCATTAGTCATGCAAAATGATAAACAGCTTAATATTACATTTCACATGTGCATTATACCACTCACACAATCACACTGTACACAACAGAAAAATGGACAGCCATAAACCAGACCTATTTGTGGCAGAATAACCAGGCAAGGAGAGACTGAAGTATGACCACCATAACAACTGTAAACACTAGTTCATGACTGAAACCAAAGCTGGAAACAGACTGCTTCTCTGTATTCTTCTCTCGCTGAACTTTTGCTAAGTGTTCCAAACCCCGCTGAATGCGACCTAGCTTCTCTCCATGGTCTTGTAATGTGTTTTCCAAACTAGTCACAGCTTCATTCAGTCTGTGAACATAATTATAAAAAAAGAACAAGACATCAACTTAAAATACAAGTTAACTGCAATACAATGAGTACTGCCTATAATAAGAAATTAATTACAATAAGCAAAATAACTTTCTCATTAAGAGATTCCTAAAACAGATGTGACTTTTGTCTATAACTTCTTGCTCGGACTGTTTTCTAAAGTTATTTGTAACTGGCAGTCCAATAAGACACCATTAACCCATACCTATTCCTCTCACTAGTCTAGGAGACAAAAACCCAGACTCTGGAACAGAGACTCCCACCACTCACTGCCTGATGCTCCGCCTTTTATGCCACAGCAAAGACATTTGGGAGCTGCATTAGCATTACATATGCTGTTACTCTACCTTTGCTATTTAATTTTTGAGAAATATAAGCCATCAATTTGTATAATCCTAGCATTTCTTATCTGGCATTACATAACCCATACAGCTGAGACAGTGTGATAAATAACTGAAATAAACAACATCCTTGTTCTAAGAAAACTGGCCCCTTGCAATTACCTGGAGTTAGTCCTACAGCAGGTGTGAGAATGTGAGCGAGACTCATTTTCCGACTGGCTAGAGTCACTGCGGAATTCTCCATCTGGAGATGAACTAGCACTGTCTTGCCTCTCCACTGTTGCCACTTTTGAGGAGAGATGATGCTTGGAAGACTTGAGTGCAGAAATGGAAGATCTGGACTCTGTCTGCAATAATGGAACCTAAAATGAATAAATTTAACAAGACTATCAACCAGGAATAAATTAAATGCATCACTAGTTGGAGAGTTATACAAAAAGAAGTGAATTAGCATATTGTCTGGCTTTTATCAGAATTACTGTAAGACAACATAATATTCACCATTTTAATGCCTCCAGTTGCAGTTTTGATTACCTGGTCCCTGAATACCTAGTAATAATGAAACCACTTTCGAGGTGATAGCTCCCAAAAGGCAGCATAAACGTCCTATAGTAGTAAACAGAGTGGATGAGGCCTGGTGGATCTCACATTCACAAAGTTTTTACACTGTCTTTAGAAATTACTGTGCTGTCGAGTTTCATTCAAAAAAGAAAAGTTGCAAAGAATCAATACTTCATCAGAAAACTACATTACATATGATAAAAATCACAAGCATTCAATGGGGCCTTAAAGGGATTGATGGTGAACAAGGGAGAATACCTGTTAGAACAAAAACAGGAAGTGAAGAGCTTACCACTGTCTGTGGATCCACACTCACTATACTTGCAGTCCTGATCATGGGTGTCTGATGCCGTGTCTTGGTTTGAATTACATAGTTATATTCATATTGGCACACATCATTGCGAGGATCCCACGGGCGAAGATCTGCATGCTTGTACATCCACTGACCCGAAATAAGATCCTGCAATATAAAACAAAAGTTTCTTTCAATAATTATTTATAATTTTCTGTATTTTCCCTTCATGATTATCAAGCTAATATATGTCAGTTAGTTCCTAATATTATGAAGACATGTAAACAGCACCTGTTCAAAATATTTTGGAATCCATTCCACACATTTAATTTTGCGTTCTTTAACTGCTGCACGCTGGGCTTCCTCTAAAGCAGTCTTTTCCTCTGTTGCTGCAACCTGTAAGTCAAGATTTGACATTAAAAACCCTGATAAAATACACATAATCTTTACATAATATCTGGCATGTAACAGGATTCAATAACTTCAAATGGATTCTCATAAAATAAAATGTAACTTAAAAATTATCCAAAAACACAAAAATGGCATTCATGTAACTGATGACAAGTGGATGTAGTGAATGAAATACCCATTCATTCCCTGGGCATAAAACTATAAAAGTTGGTGGAGCATTCTGTTCACACTGAACTCTATGACAGAAAATGCATAACAATTATATGAATCTTAAAATTTTTTAATGTCTGTTTCTAAAATCAACTCATCTCAGGCAAGCTGACAACCATATTTTTCAAGCCCTGATGAAGAAAATTATCTGTGATCAGACAATAATTTTTTTTTCTGTAATTTAAATGTAAGAAGAAAGTTAAGAAATTATTTAAAAGTCATCACACTAATACTTAACCCAGAGATGAATATATTATTTCACTTTGGTCACAGAACTAAAAATAGATGTATGAAATAGCTAAATTATATAAGATTCATGAACTATTTTGTTTACCTGGTCATCTCGAGCAATTGCTGCTGACACATGTTGCCATAACTGTTCTGACTCAAAGTCTCCCTGCTGATCCACTGGCACTGTGAACCGTTTGAGTCTCTGGGAACGTACTTCTGGGGTTGGTTTCCAAAACAGCTGCTCTTCCTATAAAGGAAACAGCTACTGTGCTCCATACAGTTCAATTATAACTCTGGACTCCATTATTAAATCTTACACATCATTACTATCTTTTCTACATAAAAAACTAAGACTGCTATAAAGTGCACAGCTTAGCACAGACTGACTTTTCATATATGCCAAAGCATATTCACAAAGTCAATTTATGCATGTGATTGTTATTACCTTAGAAATTTGTTTCATGATGGAAAAATTGTAACATAAATACTTACTAGACAGTACATCACTACCTGTAACCTTTCTTCTGATTAATATTTAATTAATATATCTGAAAAAATATGCATAGAATTTTGTAAAAGAAAAATTGTGATGTATAATTTGTAACATAGAAGAAAATAGTTTGTAAATGAGGAATCATACTAAATGTTACTAAAATTAATTTACTGAAGTTGGCAGTTATTTATCTGTCAATAAATACGCAAATTAACATATGAAAGCAGAGACATGGTCTTTGTCCATTATTATAAAATATGTTTCAGATGTAACCAACAGGTCATTCCATCACTCACAATTCTAAGGCTGGATGAAGGAAATTCAGGTAAGAATGAAATAAGAATTCATTAGAACCTGAACCACAGATCTCACTTACTTGTCTTATTAGAATGTAAATGCACCAACCACAAAACTGAATACCTCTTGATGTAAATTAGTATTGATAAACTTACACACAAAGTATCTACTGTACACAATATGATGCACAGAAGAAAGTTTTAAAAGCAGCCAGGAAATGATCAGCTGCAAATACCAATGTTCACATACAAATGATCTATAACAAAGATATAACAAAATTTTATTTTATTCTGTGAATCTGCATTTTATCATAACAATACACTTACCCCTGTTCTTCTGTCTTTAATAAATATGCTACCATCCCAGTATCCCTCTATAGTAGCAAGTGTTTCCTTTCCCAACTTCAGTCGACCAGATATTGTATTAGTTTGTTCTGCACCTCCAAGAAATGGCTGATGTAACACAAATAAGACAGAGCTCTGTCATTAATATTCTAAGGCCAAATAATATTTCACTAAACAATACATCAATTTTTAACTGGTTCTTGATTTATTCAATGCTTTCATATTAATGACACAGACTGGTGCACTTCATGTATTAGAGAACAAGTGGTTGTTGGTAAGATTAAGAAGTTTCCTATGATTCTCTTATAGAACATACTGGAAAGAAAATGATAATCTTGACAAAACAATATTTTTACGGTAAGCTACGAGAAACACTATTCATAGCTTCAAGTAGTTGCAACATTAAAATAAAAGAAATGCTTCATAAAAACAGAGAACTAATTTTTCTCAAAAACATCATGATATGCAAATAAAACTCTTATGTTTCCCATTTACCTAACTGCATGGGGAAACTTTTTCATTCTGTAATTACTGAATAAAACATTCTTAAAAACAGATTTCAATCTTCAAGATGAGTGGTAATAAAACAGTGGAGAATCCTGGTCTAGAAGTCAGGGCAAGCAGAATTTACACTGCACATCCTGACAGTAACAAACAATACTAACATTCTAAAAGACTGAAAATAATTACCACCATACAAAAAAGGCATGCTTCTGAGCCACCCAGTTCAGCAGATGAATCTACACAATGCATGCAGATGATTTCAAGCAAAATGTTAGAGCTTTTATTGAATACAGAAAACACTTTATTTTTATATTCCTGTAGTTATTGTGGATGTATTACAACCAGACCAGATCATTCACCACTGTAGTATCAAAAATACTATAATTTCACTATGAATTATAAGATTAAATCTCAATATTACATTTTATCAATATCTGTAATTAGTACATGAACATTTTTCTGAGTTAAAACTTGCGAGTGGCATGCCAAAACATCCCAATATGGACTAATAATAAATCCAGTAGATATACTTTAGTAAAGGAAGATTCTGTGCCATGGAGCTGTTTAATGAAAACATGTTCAGCCAGTGCCGACAGACACTGTTCTGTGAATCTGAACAGATCCCACAATCACATCACTGGCGCTTAAAAGGAGCAATAATGAAGACGAATGTTCACGTATCCCTAATTTTAATCACAGTAATATTAACAAACCTTCAATTTAAATTCAATTTCAGTTTTATAACCAGTTTTCTCACAGTCAATGACAACCTTCCCTCCTAGTTCCATTGTGAGGGTGCCCATGAGGATGCCTTTACAGTGCGCATAGGGAATGGTTATACTGTAGTCTTCACCGCGAGGCAATAAGGTAAGCAAAGCCACACCATCTAGAATTGCTGAAGTAGAGTTGCCTGAAAATTACATACAGTCTTACTTAAGCAAATATACAGCAGGCATATTCAACATGCAGGGAACAAGATATTTATACTGATGATACATACCATAAAATTTAGATTTTGCTAATATAGATGCACTGATGCAGAAACCATCTTGCCGGTTTGTCACATAAAATGCAGAAACTGGTGGATGATGAGAGACCTGCAGCAAAGTCAAAAATAAATACACTCAGAAAACTGAAGTTATGGTAATTCTTTAAACATAATCCACAGTTTTGTTTTTCATTGGAACTATAATCTTCCAAATTTGAAATATTACTGATAGCTTCTCACTTAACTTACATATTAAATAACTGTGAATCACAGATAAATTCAATTTGTCATCACTTATAAAAAAAGGAGCATATAAATTAAAATATTGCAATATTACATTACTACTTATGTGTAAACAACTAACATTACTGTGTACCATAAACAAGCAATGTAATTAATTTCTTTTGATGAGAATAATTCACAAAAATGAAGAGAATCCACAAGTTCTATTAGGAATGATGCATCATATGAACAAAATTCTGTCAGCCAAAACAGTTCAGCAAAAGTAAAGTTAAAATAAGCTGACATCCAACGTTATTAGTAGTGTGTCACAGACAGAATGGCTAAGAACAAAAAATTTCCTTTGGGGGGAGGGGTTGGACAGAAGGCTACTTAGGATTATTTCTGAATAAAAATTTGGATTAAAATTAGAATTCACCTGTTCAGCCAAATAAAATGTCCTAGATCCATCAGGATGCTTCCAGTAGCACCGAAATGTTTCTCCCAGGATTGGATTGTAAGGTTTCTTCAGACCTTTTGGTTTCTTGTAGAAGCCTGAGAGGTACCACTTGACAATTCCTTTCATTCTAGTGAATGCATCATCTTCCATTACAGCCCTGAAACAAATATATAATTCAGATATATAATAACAAATTTTAAACGTCATCTGGTGTGCAGACAAACAAAGTATCATTATGCCATACTATAGTATTTTTCAGTGAAATTGGTGGCTGAATCAAGTTCTGCTCTTTGTGAGTGACCAATCAGTGCAAAGAAGGTCTGTTGGTAAGCAGGGATACCTCAGTCTGTTCAGAAACCCCGTGGTAGAAACATCGGCAACCGCACTGCATTGTTGCCAATTCTTACATGTTCTTTGCGTAGTGTTGTGGAATCCAATGTTTCACGATGCTACATCTGGCACCACTCCATGTTCTTTCCTCACCATCTCGCCCCTCCACCTACCACAACTACTTCCTACCAAGGCACAGTACACGTGATTGGTGCACGCTTCAGCCGCCAATTCGGCTGAGAATGGTTATAACCTCTACTGTACAGGAATAGAGGATTTAAATCCTCATATTACCGAGCTGTTAGTCAGACCTTAGCTCCAGGGTTTATGGTTTAAAGATATGTTAGTATGAAGAATAAAGGTTAAACACACCAAAAACCTCAACAACTACTGGTAAAGTTGCCCCTGGTACTTAACTAAGCACCACGCAATACTGATGTATCGATTAAATTTAGACCAACATATACTTAAACCATGCTACTCAGAACCCCCTTATCAAAAAATAAACAACTTCCTAATCGATTTAACAACCCCATCAAACACACAAAATTTAAATTAAAAGAAAAATAACCAGTGTCCAATCCACTTATTAGTGTCATAATTATACCAATTAAGCAATTACAGAATGTTTGAAGATATACATTTAAATCACATGGTTCTTATGTACTACAAAACATAATTAAGAAATAATTTGGGGAGAGGAACTAAAATTATACCAATGTCTGGAAAGTGATAACTGAACATATATAAACTCCTTGAGCCCATCTTCAGAAGCTGGTAGTTGCCTTTTATTAAATCCATACGTTCATTACCAAGTTAGCAAGACAACACTATAACTGAATATAAATTCACAAAAATGTACAAAATTGCATAAAACATTCCAAGTACAAAGGCATGGCCAAATTCAAAAATCTAACAAATGCAGATGTGTACCTGTAACAAAATTCATTCAACTATTCAATATACCTTTGACATTGCCCTTTCAGAATATTACATGGTACAAGAACAATACAGAACTTACTTTGAGAGAATGTCAGCATGGTAGTACGAGTCTGACAGCTTATCCAGGAACGACCGCGGCTCCAAAATAAATGTGGGAAGCACTACTTTGGAGAGGTCCATGCCTGGCCGCACCTGCTTCACGAGGTACCAGATAAGGGACTTGTGTTCCTCAGGAAGTTCTTCCACTTGCTCCCCTGCCTGTACCGAACACCAGTATTCACTATATAGGAACAGAACATGTCACTTGCTACAACAACAAATGGTCTTTTTTAAATTCATAATCACATCTTTTCCAACTGCAGTGAAGCTTGCACAAGGCCTCATTAAATTCTCTACAGACTTTGGAAACGCCTCAAAAAATTAAAGGCCAGGGCACACAGTCAAAAGTGACTACATACTACACTCTGTTACAGAATGACCATATGAAATTATTTCTGGTCAGTGGCTATAAAATACACAATATTTTCACAGAAGTTTTACACCAAAACAAAATGCGTTTTTTAATAGTCCTCCACAAGTCCAATATTCAGACAATAAAATCAAAGTTCACACAAACTAGCTGAATCCTGTCTTCATGACCACAATCAGTCCTCAATAATAATAATAATAATAATAATCCGTGGCATAACAGCCATCTGAGAGCCTAAGCCGACTAGCTGGCTGCTGGCCTCACATTCACATGCCTAAGCAGAGGTGAACAATCATCCAACCAGATATAGGGTGACGTGTGGTCAGCACAATAAACCCCCAGCCATTGCTAGTTTTTATGACCGGATTACGCTACCCATTGTAGCTCCCCAATTTCCTCATGATGCTGGGTTGGCACCGGTCCCATACACAAATCGAAAATCTCATGAGAAATTTCTTTCCCTGAGACTCGAACCAGCGCACATTCTGTATCACTGGTCCAAAGCATGATGCCTCAGACAGCGTGGCTACGGTGCGGGAATCAGTCCTCAAAAAAGTGATTTTCTTAATATACTTCAACAATGTGATTTACATATGCAAAGCATGAAGTACCTCTAACCAATTTTTGTATTATTACATTACTAATATCACTCATTACTTTTCATAAGATTCAAGCTGGTTGGTCTTTTCTACATGTGAATAAATGCTCAAAGAGTGAGCATGCTGAAACTGTATTTACTGTCACAAAAAAATAATTTTACAGCATATCATTGTGCCAATTATCATTTTACTGTATGAGACAAAAGAATGTAGTTGGCATTTCACTGTCTATGCAAGCGAACAGGTTAATAACAGTAACAGGTTTTTAAAGGAAGGATTAACATTGCAATACAATAATACAAATGATAAATGTAATTACACTGCCAAACTCCTCCACTTCACCATGATGTAAATAAGTAGTTTCAAGTGGCTCTCCTTCTGCTTCATGTGACTCCTCCTTTTTGACAGATGCTTCTGAATCTGACTCGGACAAGGACCCCTGCTCTGCTCCACTGAGATGATCGCCAACTCCTCCAACATCTGGCTGGCTGATGTCATCCAAATCTGTGTTGTGAGGGGAGGGGACTAGAGTTATCTGAGGGGAATCACTACATTCACAACTTGAGGGAACACTTACATGGAAAGTGCCACATTCAGCACCTCGTTCAGAAGTAGAAGAAAGGTGAATGGGAGAGTCTGTGTAGGAGAAAGAAGTACAGGGCCTGAAGTCATGCTGCGAAGAACATGGGTGTGGACTACTACACATATGAGATGGGGACTCACTTAATTCTTGTTCCATATAAGCCACTGCATGATACAGTTGCTGGAAAAAGGGGGATGGGGAAGGGCAGGGACTCATTCCAGCAGGGTGAGGTTGCAAGCGGAACTCAGCTGAAGCTGTAGTACCGTGGGAGCTACAAGATGCAGCTGAAAGCAACATCTTACTATGTGGAGTGATGGGAGACTTTGGACAGAAGCTCTTCAATAACCGACCAATGGATGGCAAAGCATCAACTGGAAAATATACATAACAGGATAGGGGAAGAAATTCAAAAATGGTATCATATTTCTGTTTGTTAAGATACTTCAATATTGTAACTACTTGTAATCAAATCTAATAATATTGTTAACCTAAACACAACCCAAAGAGGAAAATAAAGATTAAAGTCTTATAATATGCAATTATGAGTTAAATATTTCAAAACCATGAGAAAATCAATTAAGCTCTGAAAAAGTAAGTTTAGTTCCTGTCTTTACACACACAAAAGCTAATCAATTCTGAGGGATTTGGATGATGATGGTATAATACCAAGTGGACTGCTGGGTTTTTGGACTTTGTCCATCATCTGATGGATAAGGTCCAAAAACCCAAGAATCCAAAACTAATGATCTATAATTTTCTTAAAATAAGCCAAACAATGAACAAACAAAATAATACATTTATCCAGAAGGTAGATACTCCAAACTATGTTACACATCTGTCTTGATTTTATCACTGGTTCCAGAAAGCTATGTTATATCCCCTGGCCTAGATAACACAACTGTGTTATATAGTTTCAGGACTCACCATGGTCTGTAAAGTGCTTTTCATAATCAGCCTCACTCCACTGTGTCTCATGATTGGCTGTGGTGTCCTGAACTCCTGACGATTTGGAGCTCATCGAGCGTACTAACAAGGATGAACATCGCAAAGACAATTCCAAAGCATCCAACCAACACTTTCCAGCAGCCTGAGAAGGTGCTCTGAAGATTAAGTAAGCTGTTGGTAGTGGTTGAACTACTGCACCTACAAGAAATCAAACTAACATTTTATTTTTGTTTAACTGAACAGAAAGAAGACAAGCTTACAATTACATCTTCCTAGGGAAGCCCTCTTATATTCTGTAATGTAAAAGTTGAAATAATAATCTGTATGCTCTGCTAAATAGTGCAAGCCTAAGCTAAGAACACATAACCAAAGGGCCAGCACTGGTTTATTTATAAGAATTCCAAACTACAAGTTTCTTTCACAGTCAAGTACAAGCTCAATTTCATATTGTGTACATCAACTATGGGATCAAGGGAAAAATCTCTGCAGTTATGTAATCTGACCTTAGTATAAGACTTGAAATTAGAAAGATACGAATGGGAGAGGCTTGAAAAACAAAAATGTATTTTCAATAACCAGAATCTAAAAATCTGAGAAAAAACAATTTCAGACTTTTACAGAATGGGAGTTCTTCATACACAGAAATATCATACATAGCATGTACTGGGTGTACCAGAACACAAAATTTTATTTTCAATAACACTAAATTTAAACATATTAAGCACCTTCTTATGCCCATGTCTGAAAAATTGAAAAATCACTGATGCATAACAAACCTTGTTAATCCCCACACGGAGACAAACACAGTTAACACAGAATAAAAGAAGATAATAATGAAACACACTCATTTTCATTACTTGTATTCATTTATTTATTTATATGTGGTTTATTTGACAATGCTCAAGTAACTTTGCACTCATTAATTTTACCAGTCAATGAGTTTAAACAGCTTGAAATCCCTACCTTGACAAATATATATAAAAAAAGATAGGCACAACACCATAAAAAGTCTTATAACTGCGACATAATATTTTATATTTATAACCTATTAAAATTTAAACAATCAGTATATATTTGATGCTATGTAACCCTTGCAGTTAAGACAGCATTATTAAATAACCAAAGTCTGTTTCAACTTCCTTTACTTAATTCACAAACTCCCTTCAGAAGCATACTGGGAATCATTCATAAAATTACTTGAATGTGAACAGCAGTAACCATGTGTCTTTATTAAAGTGCTCTTTATATACACCACAGCAACTCAACACCGATTCAGGAAGTTGGGTCTGGGTAACAATCCACACTGTCACCAATTTAACAAGTAATTTGATACATACAATTAATTCTCACCTATTGTTTCTTTTTCTGGTCCTCTAGGTGCCCATATGGACTGCTCCAAGGGATGAAAGAGCTTGAAACAGAATCCATCTTTCTTTGATGGTCTTTCAATAACGTGGCAAGTATTGAGAAGAACTGTCCCAACCCAATGGTTACTCTAAAGGGGAATAATTTGTCCAAAGTTACAATTATATTAAGACCAATCCACAATATCAATTTTATGCATCCTTAAACTAACATTTAGTAAAATAGTGGTGTTTCATTGATGGTCTATGCTGGTACATTCAATACACAATGCACTTTTCATCCAAATGTTTTCCAGTATTTCATGACAAAAACTTTGGAAACTCAAGAGTAATTTTGTGTAATTTGTAGCAGCTCAGTGTAACAGGTATAACTCAAAATAACAAAAGGTAGCTCAGGCATCTTGGTGTAATTCTGGATAATTGTGATAACGTGATGTAATTGGGAGTAACTTTGTATGACACAGCTATGAAGTATATGCTCTCTATTTGCTTACTTTTGTTTTGGGGCTTTTATACAGCAGTAGCAGCCCAGGTTTCAGAATACACCACAGCTTTGTCCAGCTTTTAAGTGTTCCTCTAACTTTCAGCCAGTCAGCCAAAACAATGACAGATGGATCTTTAAGTGAGCTAAGTAGCTCATTTGCCACCCTCTTTTTTTCACGGCAGTAATTCTTTCGTTGAGCCTTGTAAGATTCCTTTCTCGTGAGTTTATCTGTGTCTGGTGTGTGGAGCTGAAACAAAGAGGCATAAAATATATACACCACTAAGAAAGCTGGGCAAATTAAATACTGTCAACATGTGCTGTGTACAAATTTCCCAGCAATGTGACAGAGAATATAAAATACCACATAAATTTAATTAGCCGTGTTGTAATAACTGACCGATTCTTGTTTTTTAATAGAATGGTCATGAAGTATCAAATGGCAGAATGATTGTGAATAGTGAATTGTAAATAATGCAGAAGGAAGTGGTCACAGTCTATTTTCAGTTACTGAAGGAGCTGAAGAAAACTCGGGACTTAAAAAATACAAATTTGGAATATTACCACTTAGCTGTAAAATCTGATGTGCAATAAGAGACCAAAACAGTTTGTATTTTGTGACATTACACTCATAAAAAAATAAGTCAGGCATATATACAACAGGACTTTTTCAAACCAATATTTTACATTTAAATTTCTCCATTAAGTCATATTCATTTCAAGCAAAACAGAGTGGATAACTTTCAAAGTAGTAGATCTATTCAAATACATGTATTTGTGACAACACTAAAAAATGCTTTCAAAAACATCAATGCTCACCTTATCTGGTGAAGGATGGTCAGCTTTTGCACTATTATCAAGCCAATTTATAACACCTGAAAACACAACAGTAAATAGAATCTGCAACATACCAACAAGTAATGGTGAAGCATGATATGACATTCAAAAGGCTAAATTTATCTTACAAAATAAACAACAGTTTATATTTCCAAGATTTAAAACGATATGGAAACAAAGTTTGTATCTAGATACTAACAATTATTTCCAGTGATGTTTCAGTATATTTAACTATAGAAGACACACAGCAAACTTTAGAATTAAACCTTGGTGACATGAATAAAAAATAGTCATTGGTGCAGGGTCATGTTGAAAAGCTTATAGTTGCTAAACTGACAAATACAATTCTCTGCTTTCTTTCATAGGACTAAAAATGTCATTACTGTGTTCAGGAAAGTCTGTAACTGAAGCCTAATCCTGAGCCAGTACAAACCAAACATGTTTCTTGGGTTAGTTAATATAAAAGCTGTTTAATAACCTTTTATATAACATCCCACTGTGAGTGCGTATAAGAAAAACAAACAGTATTGTGATATAGTTCTTTAGTGCAGTAAAATGATAAAGACAGGAGAGACATAATATTTAATGCAAGTGAATATCATATACCATTTCCTGTTCTGAAAAGCATGAAAAGTTTGATCTATACAGCCATATAATAAATTAAATACCACAGCATGACAGGCTCCAAAACTATACAAAGACCTGACATTATATGTGTTTTACATTAATAAATGCTCCAATCCCCCTCACATCCTAATTTATTTTCTGGTAAGGCTGAAATGAAACAGGATTTATAGCCTGAAATTAAATACAAATAGGTAACCCTGCATAATAACTGTTATTGTAAAAAACATACTATCAATTGAATATCACTTCTGTGCATTATATCTGTTCATATGTGAAAAATGTTACCTGGAGAACTTGGACCATAGTTGAGAGATTCACTAGAGGGCAGTTTTGGTAAAAGAACTTGTAGACTTGTTCGCCTAGATTTCTTGTCATCTGCTTGGACAAATAAAATGAAACAGGATATTCAACATTCTTTACTACTATAGTTCTTAATCTACTACAATTCTGATTGGTGATGCCAAATTTTTGCAGTAACTGAAAACCAAAAATATATTCTATTAGCCAGGATATACATCCAGCTAAGAAAGTTTTGAAGTAAACTTATCAGATACATGATATACAGTCATTAAATGACTATACTGATCACTATGCACCAGCAAATAATAAAAATGATGCATAAAATAAATATGGTATTATCATACCCATACAATTTCAGTGAACATAACATTGCACATTCCATGTTAAGTGTGCCATAATGCCCAAAAATATTCTACAAAGATCATAATGCTATCCCATTATAACACAATCCACAGAATTTATAATGGGTTAGATTATGGTTGTGACCACATTCTGACATCTCTCTGCAAAAGTACCCAAAGTCAGAACAAATTTAAATTAACTTTTTAGAACTTAGCCACATCCTTGTACCATGTTTTCTTTTATATTGGAACACTGATGTACACCACATCCTTTTTTGTTTAGATTAACTTGTTGCATGTGTAATAAATAAGTACAGATACAGTATTAAAAGTTGTAATTTCCTTATCAATTTTTAAATTCCTTTCCTCATTCACAAAGATCAATATATACACCACTTGTCAATTTTGGTTTCAGTCTTGCAGATGGAGGCAGTACATCCTTCTGAAAAGGTGTGTACCTAAAGTCAATATAGTGTCAAAACCCAGAAGACCAACAGTGACATCTTCAGTGCCCTGAGAACCTCAAATCTCACATACAGACCTGGATTTCTGTTTGCTGTACCAGGAGATAGCACAAGTTTGTTTCCAGAATCATTCGGATGACTATGGGACTGAGATTCAAATGCAGAGTGCCTGGAACCTGAAGTAGGTACAGGTATGGGAGGTGAGCTCATTGTGTTACTGCAAACAGACAATATACACCATCTCAATTTGACAGAACCAACTTGAACTCTGTACAATATAAAAGCAATTTACAATTCTTGATAAGGCATATTAAAATTAATAAAAATATGTGATCCATGAAACTGCTTTATTATAAGAGCATTATATTATGTTTCTCAGATAGCATTATTAAGATAATGTCAACTCAGTATACCGAAGAGAGTGCAAAGGAACAATTCATCATCAACTTCTCTATAATATTTTCTCCTCATAAATATAAATACATCAATATCAGCACTCCCTTGAAAAATAGGCTTTTTTCTCATTTTGCTTTCCTCATAATTCATAATAAGCTTAAATAAAATGATGATTCCATGGCAAAATTCCTGTGATATTTTAGAACATAAACATCACAATATCGGTACTATGGAGACAAAGATGAAAGATGTAAAAATTTGGCATGCCAAATAAGAAGACATTTTACTTTGGTAACTATACCATGTCCATAACCTTACCTCATTAAAATTTCAAAACATTATACGTACTACTTATGGTGATTGCGAAAAACAATTCTGCTAAACTTCTAATCCTTAAAATGTGTTTTGTTTGAACTACTGGACTCAAAAGAGACCATAAATTTCTACAGGAACTTCTTCACTGGAAGTTCCAAGTAACATAAATGGAATGATAATTCAATGTAAATCAAAATGTTATATGTAATGTTTGCCAGCTTTCTGAGGAAGTCATAATTTTTAATCACCCGCACTCAAAGTCAGGACATTGAAATAATTTAAATCCTGTATCAAGATTTCTAATTTTATGTATCTCTGATAGATTCATCCATGCAAATTCAATTACAATGCAAGGTACCACAAAAATTTGCATGCAACAAACAAAGTCCTAAAGGCATTCATTCCTGCTTATAACAATACTAATAACTTGGAACTTGCAATATAGAGTAGATAGGGTTGTTAAAAAGCAACTGACAATGGCATAGGTATTGAAAATATAATAAAACTGTACTGTGGTCACATGCGACTATGATAACTCTTTAAAAAAAATACTTTCTACTGCCCGTAAATTTCTGATATTATGCCTGTATTTACATTTCATCCTTAAAAAAAATCTACATCATCAAAATTACATGTACCCTGCAGAACAATGGATCAAATTTTCAGATCTGTATGTTCACTGCTAATTTTGCCAGTTCCACACACCAGCTAACTCAATAAACACTTAATAAACAAAGAAGTTACAAAATGAACAGACTCCATTGCAAACAAGGTCATAAATAATTACGCATCAGGAAATAAAGAGAAATACGCAAGATGCTGCATTACATAACATACTATTCATTACATATACTAGTACAATGAAAATGTACAGATGACACAGCAGAACTCTTTGTTGCCAACCACAGGGAATAAGGCTGTGATTCTGTTTCTTTCAGAATAAAATAACACCAGACATTCTTATTTTGAAAATAAATTTTTAGCTAATGAATAAAATGCCTGTTACATTTACAAACATAATTTTCTTAACAGAGTCTGTGCATGAAGTATGAAAATCAGCAACTAAAGTCTTCACTATACTTACACAAATACAATACAGGAAAATAAACAATTGTAGGACATAATTAATACTGTGATAACTGTCAGTAAAGTTGTAACCTTTGGAAGAAACAGTTTGGGTTTAATTACTGGCATGGGCATTGTAATTTGATCTGTTACCACCATGTCCAAAATAGCTCTGCATCCTTCCAGTCTCCTACCCAACTGGTTCTGGGAGGATACTTCAAATAAGGGTAAAGAAGCAAGTAGACAGCCATTCACTTTTATCCACTGTGAAGACTAATAAATAATAAATACACATAGTCTAAAATCCATGGCTTCTGCATACCTTTATGATGCTCTTCAGCAAATAAGTAACTTTGCTTGGTTGTCTTTTTTTCTTTCTAACTACATCCTAGTTTACATGTTCATTCCCAGACACATGAGAAGTCTCAGAAGTTACATAGTAATCATTTTTACAGCTACCATAAATAGAAAAATTAATTCTGTGCAACTACCATTAATTCTCAAGCATCTAGGACCCATAAAATGTGCAAGGAGGAAAAAAAATCCAACAGTCTAAGCTTTGTTACATGATTGGTGTTAATTAAGCTATGAAATGAGTAAATGCAATTCTTACAGGTTGGGAAAAGCTCCTGGCGGTGACAAAATCACAGCAGAAGTTTTAAAAGCAGATATAGGAACTACAGCAACAATGCTACAACCACTGTTTCACAAGATATGGGAAACAGAAGAGAAACTCCAAGAATGGAAACAGCTTAATGATTAAAATACCAAAGAAAGGAAACTTGTCATATTGCCAGAATTGGAGGGGAATAACCTTATTATCAGTACCCTGCAAAATTTTCTCAAGGGTGATTCTGAAAAGAATAAGTAAAGCAATCGACCATAGACTACGAAAAGAACAAGCGGTGTTTAGAGAAAGAAAATCTTGTATTGACCAAATCAATACACTTCGGATTATCATTGAACAATCTTTATAATATTACTCGTCTTTATATATGACTTTCATTGATTTTGAGAAAGCCTTAGATAGAGTCAAAAGGGATAAAATATGAAATGTTATGGAATACCAGAAAAAAATATTAAAATAGTGAAGGAAATGTATAAGGATAATACCTATCAAGTAGAAAATTGTGGCAAACTTTCAGAATCTTTCTCTGTTAACCCAGGCGTTAAAACAGGGATGTATTCTATCCCCCATGTTGTTCACATTAGTGATAGACAAAGTGATGAGGAATGTAACTTCACGTGTCAAAAGAGGGATCCAGTGGACTTTTACAGAAAGATTAGAAGACTTGGATTTTGCGGATGATATATGTTTATTAGCACAATGCCATGAAGAAACGCAAAACAAAAATCTCTGATCTGAATGAAATAGGAAAAAGATATGACCTAAAAATCAACAGGGAGAAAACTAAAGAATTGGGAATAAATAACAAAAAAGTGAACAGGTTAGCCATAGAAGACCATACAACAGAAAAAGTGGAACAGTTTTGCTATCTTGGCAGCACTGTGTCCAATACAGGTGGAACAGACAAAGACATTATAAACAGAATTAAAAAAAGCAAAAGGCGTTTTTGCCCAGATGCAATCTGTTTGGAAATCAAACTCATTCTCTCCAAATATTAAATTGAGAATTTTTAATACTAACGTAAAATCTGTCCTATTATATGGCTGTGAGACCTGGAAAGTCACTAAAGAACTAATGCAAAAATTACAAAGTTATATCAACAGATGTATCAGGTTTCTTCTAAAAATTAGATGGCCAGAAAACATTTCAAATGAAAAATTGGGGAGAATTACCCATCAAACGAAAATACAACAGATCAAGGAAAGGAAATGGAAGTGGCTGGGACACACGCTTAGGAAAGAGGATGAGAGCATTTCAAAGCAAGTGTTGGACTGGAACCCCCAAGGAGCACGGAAAAGAGGAAGACCGAGTATTACATGGCGGAGATCTATTGAAAAGGAAGCAAGATCACAGGGGAAAAGTTTGAAGGAAATAAAGGCACTCGGCAACAACCGAGTGAGGTGGAGGATCTTTATATCAGCCCTATGTTCCCAAGAGGAATAAAAGGAATTAACTAACTGACTAAACTAACTAATTCTTACAGGTGGCAGTCATCACCATGATGTGTCACACACTGAATAAACATACTCATGAGGTTACATTGGCATAATCTGGGCCACAGACAGCAACATTAAATAAACTATCAGTCCAATGGCTCACCATTAAAACAGCAGTAATAGGTGCTTAAATGATAAAGATACATAACATTAATGTAACACAACATATCTGAGCTACGTCTAGCACAATTATCATTACTTAAAGTGCATATCTATAAAATCAGAAATGAAAATAAATGTTGTATTCCTACAATTGTCATTCTCAGTTACTAAATCTGAAAAATATTTATTAATAAATTCCTTAGGATGATTCTATATTCCTGTTTCACTTATATGTTTACTTCATATAAAGTATGATTACAGATAAGCAAGTTTCTTATATGACAGTTGTAATCAATCAATTTATCAGCAGCTTATCTTTACAAAACTTTAAAACCAAAACACTTCAGTGATATTTTTAAGGGCACTCTAATAAAACAAATAACCTGAACAACAGTTCTTGTAGATAAGGAATGTCAATACAACAACACTGAATAGGAATGCATATATGTATACTATTTGTTTGTTTATACAACCAAATTCACACTACTGGATAGGTCAAGGTTTGATCAAATACACTCTATTCAGCTGGTGAATACAATTCTGCTACAGTACAATAAATATATGCTGGTATAAATTCACTACAAAATTAGCATAAAATTCAGGCAAACAAAAAGAGCACAGAGATAGCTATCTTCTGGGTCTGTATGGTCTCATAGAAATGCACCAAAATTTCATAGGTCTTTGCTACCTGCATCCTCCCTGCTGATGGAGGCAGCAAGGACCTCTGGTGCTATAACCCAGAAGACAGCCACCTTCATACTCATCACTGCAACCACCTCAAATTCTAAAAAAGTATACAATTCTCAAGGTCATGTTACCTTGGACACCCTCTTGCTACTGATATGTATTGTATTATCAGGAAGGGCATACCTATGTAAGGAAGTGAGGTTCATTACTTTTTACAAGTGCACAAACAAAATTTTAAATGTTTTCACTTGCTCTAGGGGAACATAAATTACAAATATATGAAAATGTAATACTAAGAAAAATATCTGGATTGCTTACTAAGTATCAATAACTTAATCTAACCCAACTAACACTTAGTCAGATGTAAGCAGTTACACAGTCAAATGTCAAGGAGGAAGCACCAGTTTTATCCTTGCCACACCCTGGGATAACTGCCAGTAAGCTATAGTGACTAGGCTATGGACTGGACATGCAGGGTTCAATTCCTGATAGAAACATGGACTTTTTTTGTCTTTGCAATCACATCCAGTCACTGGGGCCTATCCAATGGGTACTGGAGTCTCTTCCTGATGGTAATCAACTGGGGTGTGAAGCTGACCACTCACCTCACCTTCATCAAGTGCCGATGTTAAAAATGCATGCAGCTATACCTCCACTACCCCCATACACACCCATGATGTTATACTTAAGAATGAAATAACTTTACTTTGCCATTACTTATAATCATTAGTTACTAGCAGATAAACACATGCACAACCAAGAGTTTTATCTTTCAATATGAAATACAATAATTTATATGGATTTCTTGTGCATGTCTGTACTCCAATTAATTTACGTTCATATTTTTGTTGTAATAAATTTAATAAGAAAATATGATAATGGGGTGGTTTAGATTTACATAACTGAGTGTAAAATATCCTAGCTATACAAGCCTCTTAAGAAAAGTCACCAGACTGGAAATGTCTCGAAAATGAAACACTATGAGTTGTTTACTATGCGTAACACAAACCATTCTTGCCCGACACATGAACACAGCATTATAAATATACACTTCCAGATTAATGGGCTTCACACGTTTCTTGAAGCAACGCTGTCAATTAACTTAATTAAATTGAAAATTCTAGATGCAAATGTTTCAATACCACATCTAACCTTCTCTTTCTGGTTTCCGGTGAATTTGAAATGGAACCCCAACATGATTCCTTAAGCTTGCACATGCCATACTTTATCAAATCTCACAAGTTTTCTACTGTCATCCACATCAAATAAACATCAATCCAATAAACGCCACCACACTGAAGAATGAAATAGCCTCCTATTATTTAATTGAGTTTCTGCGTATCATTAATTTATGCAATACTTCACACAACACAATACAGCCAACTACTACACTTAACAATAATTTATAACAGTATCAAATACTTACCCTATGAAATGTGGAAGGTCTCCTCCAAATATATAATAATGGGAGGCTACCCTCAGTAACACAGTTCAGCCATACCTTCACTTAAACTTCTTTACGGACACGGTGGTAACGGTTATATAAATAAAAAGTTAATTTGCACATATTTAGGTATCTCCATGGAAAATAACACTTGCGTAACAATACTGCCATCAACAGATAACGCTTCTACACACATGCGATAAAGTAAACAAAGGCTTTACCCACGAACAGGACAGGGGTGGGAATTTCACCAAAGTATTACTAAATAGAATAAACCCCACTCATTTACACTTTACCTAGAGATCGCCAGGGTCTTTTTCGTTTTCTTCTTTTAATATTTCTGAGACTGTGTGCATCTGTTTGATCGAAGTTGGCCATGGTCAATCCGGTACATAGTTCCCATGCAGCCAAACAATCAACCCACTACAGACGATAACTTCTTGTCAGGAAATTTTCAGATCAAAAGAATGAAACACAATTGACATCAGCAGCTCCACCTAAAATTCATCGGGCTTTGCTATTTATACAAACTGAGTAATAAGGAAATCAGTTATATACAATAACTCACAAGTGTCAAATTCTGATGATACCACAGCCCTGAAATTGTATTTGATCAACCCAGTTTATATCATAATCAGTTAATGACATATCTTTTAACAGAATTCCTTTAACTTCACTGTATTTCTTGTTCGTCACTTTGTATGGGTTTCTTTTTAAACTCACTCCTGGTTCATAGCACAGCCAAGCCAACTGACATCATTATTACCCTAATAATAATCATATCAACGCATCAAACTAAAATGTGCACATTTCTCAGATTATATCTTAAAATGAGAATTGCAGAAAAACAGCTGTTGACATGCTGAAAAAACATTTAAATTTGTATGGACAACTAGATGAATTAGAGGTTGTCCCAACCAAAAAGTGATATTATTTCAAGTATTGAGAAAAAAATAATTGTAAAAGTGAACTTGTAATATATGACAACATTAAAACTCCCATTTATGTAATATCCTATGCAGATGATGTGTAAGATCCAAGGTTAAGAATGGAGTTTTGTGTATATGCTCCCTATAAATCACAATAGTAGTTTCAAAAATCTGTCAATAGCTGTTATAACTTATCTATTTATATTTGTACTAGAAACAAGTACTTTATTTGTGCTATGACCTGTTCTACATTCTTGGCTTAGGCCTATGAAGGATCTATGGAATATAAATAAATTCTATTCTATTCTATTCTACTCTAATAGTATGGCCAAAGTTTATTGAAAGGGGTCACACTTAGAGAAAATATTGAAAACCTATGGAAACACAATAGGGATGGAAATGAAACAGCTATTGATACCACATCACAGCTGAAATGAATGGTTTTTAGGTTCATATGGGCAAGTACATTTATAACACTTTGTATCATTTATTGTACTTCCATTCTATCACAATACAATAAGGACATGTAAGTATACATAGGCCGTTCAAACTAACTCTAATGCAAGTTAGCATTGTGTGTGCAAAGAACACACTGAAATGTAATATTTCACCGATTCAGAATCAGTGCCCCCAAAACATACAACACATTCTGATGCATAACTTTAATGTTCTTTTGCCACATTTTTTGAGTTGGTATGTAAATAAAATACACTGTACAATCTAGTTTACCTTTCAATAAAACTTGTAACAAGACTTCACAAAAACCTACAACAAATTACAATTTGTTACTAGTACAGCATTGTCAAAGAAATTATTTGGTAGCTGTGCTGGGGCACAACCTTTCTGTTGTATGTGAATAATATGTTAGTTGCTGCTTTTTAAAGTTAATCAACTGCAGTGGCAGAATGCAGCAGCATCACACAGTGAAGTTTACTTATCTGTTACAGAAGCTGAACACATTCTCCATTCACATACTTTAGGTGTTCTTTGGATATATGGAAAACTCACAGATGAATTATTTCTTTCAGTTCTTCCATGTGTGGACTGGTTAAAATGACTAGTTTTTAAATAACCCCACTGACTATAGTTACCAGTCACAGAAATTTAGCCACTGGGTCATATTGCTGGAGAGAATGAGAAACTGTTGTTTTATAAGGCAGCAGCGCAGATGCAAATAATATCTCTGTACCCATACAATATGAGGTTTTGCGGTAACTTCAGTAATGTTCTATCATTTGTGTAGAATAATCACACAATTTGTCTCCAGCACAGTTCAAAATTACAATGCAAACATAAAATTTAATAGCAATAAAACCAACTATATGTACATACGGCCATACATACACACTTCGAGAGTTTTCTGAAAACATGGAGTAAATTAAAAGCTTCCAAGTTGTCTGTTAATATTCAGGTTCTGAGGGCACATGTTCAAAGTATGTTCTAAATTTCATACATCCTTGTTAAGGCTCTATAAATTACCCTGCATCAGCATAAATGGATATGTAAACACTTTTCCTAATTTTAATATAACTTTTAAGACTATTTCTATGTTACTGCATTTTCAAGTCACATACTGAAGTCATAACTGATACACAAATTGTATGAAAAAATAAACATCACTTAGTGGAATGAGAACAACATAATATTTTGATAGCAATAATGTACTGAACAAGTACATAAAGTATTTGAAACATTAAAATGGCAAATAATAAATGTTTCAAGACCAAATATGGAGAACTGCAACATCAGTTCTAAATAACAATGAACGTGTTCTGGTTCTCAGTAACACAGAACAAGAATTAAGATAACAGAAACAGGAACAACTAAAATAAACAAATATATCCAAAATTCACCTTTCAAATGTTGGGGAAAAAAAGAATAAGATACAAATAAAGATGAAAAAAATTTATTTGAAATACTGTCCTTCAGATCACTTCAAAAACTATATTTGTACTCACTCATGCCAGCCAATGGGTAAACTTATAACAACACACCATAAACTTCGAAATTTAAAGCTACTATTGGCATCATACTAAAAATGGACAGATTACAGTACAGAAGTAGTGGCAGGTCAAGTGAATGGTGGGCCACATAACAAACACATTTAACCTCTCAACACTCTTCAATCCCTATTACAAAAACACAAATTGATATGATTATGATCCACCTTGCCTTCTAAGCCCAAACAGTTCAATACACAAAATTATCACTAATAATGACAAATGAAGATACCTTTCATCACTGTACTGTTATTGATAACTGAATTATTCATTATTCAGAACCTCAAATCCTACCACTCGCAAATTGTGGGGCCAGAAGAGCTAAACTGCCAGTAGAGCCACCACTTTTTCATGTTTTCAGCTATTTTATTGATAGTCATTAGAGAATAGCAATCTCGTACCAAAATACATTATGTAGTATTTATTATTTAACAATAAAACCCACCTTGCACATATCAACAAATTTACTCTGAATGGGCTGTGGGAAAACAGTTATTGAATATTATTCAATTCTGTATTAGAACTTGTAAAGCACTCATTTACCATACTGCAAGGAAGGGTACCATCTATGGTGTTATATGAGCTATGTATAGAGTTTAGAAACCTAGCAAGAGAAAGGAAATTTAAATGCTACTTCACTGTATGCAATATTGATACCATCTACAATACTGGCCACGTAGAAGCAGGCACTAGAGCTCACATTTGCAGCTATAACCATCATATTCAGCATTTGGACTAGGAAAACTTTTCAGTGAGAAGTCTTTACAACAGGAATTCCCGATACCGAAACATACTGCATATGTTCAATTCATACTGGAGCTGAAATTATGCTATTCTTGTGTTCAAGTAATACTGCCATTTATTAAAGTTTATCCTGCTACATGCCATACAGGTGCTTAGGGTGAGTGGAGGTATAGCTCCTCTCTTTCTTGACCTTGGCACTAGATGGGGGTGAGTGGTCAGCATCACGCCTCGGCCGGTTTTACCCCCGGGATAGGACTGGGTGGGCCCCAGAGCCGGTCTGGACGCAGAGGCTAGAGGAAAAATCCTCTGCCCCCGTCGGGGATCAAACCCCGGCCATCCAGCCCGTAGCTAGTCACTATACTGACTGAGCTATCCCGGCTCACACTGCCATTTATTGCAACTCAAAATTTTTAACATCCCAAATTTTTCTTCATGTATGTGGTGTGGAAAATGGTGATATAAAATGCTATTTAAAATGCTGCTTGTCATTGTTGGTAGTCCTGGCAGAAATAGACGAAGACTGGTCTTACAAACTTTTCTAGCAATTAAGTGAAGAAATGTAAAATTGATCTCAAGTCTGGTTATGAAAGACTGATATCCCTCTCTCTCACACACACAAAACCCAAAGCCAATGCATCATTCCCTGAAGTAAGTCCAAACAGTGCCTCCTTCTCACCTGAATATATATCAAAGCATACATGTGCAAGTAGGCCTGCTATGTTGGTGGAAAGTGAACAAGTGGTTAAGTACTGCGCCCTCTCACTTCCAGGTACTGATTTCTACGTGGATTTGTGAGAGATAGCACCCTTTAGCTCCATAGCTAACTTGTAGCCCAGTTCAGGTCTTCTATCACGACCTTCAACCATTGCCTTCACCTACAAAGGTGATTGTAAAATGTAAGTTACAAATAAATACAGTAAATATCTAAATATTACATGTTTATACCATGTGAATATTCATGAGAATGTGTATAATATATAGAACTGAAGTAAATTCTTTTGCTGCATTCTACAAGATTGTGACAATGTAGAGAACACAGCACAAAAATATTGTGACAAATCACATTAAAGAATATGTTCATACCAACATTACAGATATATTCTGTCACATGCAAGTGTTACAAAAATGTGTGTGAGCCAAGCTACTTAATAATGTATGAGGTTCACAGCAAGAAAGTTAATGTTAAACACTAAGTGTTCACCAGACTGATTACTACATCCATTTTTGTACAAATCATGCAGTAAGAGAGATTTTCTTTGTTGTTGTAAGTAATCAGTACTTTAATTTAAATTTAAATTTGAAGCTTTGTGTGAATATTAACAAAACGATTTCTCCAGCAGGAGCAGAGCGTTCACATAAAACATGTCAGGTGGGCTAACATGGCTAACACAGTTGACATGAACACTCTACCCCTGTCCTTCAGCACAAAAGACTGGTGTTATTCAATCAGGCACTGCACACAGTCTGTACCAATGTTATATCTAGAGAAAAGCACAAATCTATTACATGGAGGCCAGACTGCTGTACTACGCTGTATTACATTTAGTCAGAGGCCTTACCTGAGAAGAGTCAACAATAACACCATTGTTACTTGTGACAGTGTTCTTGGTTTTTTCAATATCCTTTAGGTCAACACCTCGGCTACAATCGTCAATAAGTATAGTTCGGTAACCAATTGCCAAAGCATCAGCTGCAGTAGCACCTTTTAAAAAAAGTAAGACTGACCAGGAACATGATACATTCAAACAGTCATCAGTTAACTAGTGAATATAATAAATGTTATTTCTTTATATATTTAATGATGCTATCAACTGCACAGGTCATTTAACAAAAATCAGGAATGACAGAGTTAGCATTTAGAAAGATCTGGAAGAATGCTGATAACATACCAAGTGCAAAACAGCTGTGAAACTGCACTGAGTCATGATGGAATAACAATATCTTTGACACCTCAACATTGCAGACTGCAGAATTACAACTGTACTAAATCAACTATCATGCAAACAGCTAGCAGTTTAAAGCATAATATTAATGTGTAGATATCGTTTCAGCTTAGAAAGCCATGCATTTGGAACTTACCAACACAAACATCATACGCCAACCCACAAATGTAGATATCTGTGGCATTTTTCTCTTGAAGCTGTGACACCAGTGTAGTTTCTGTCAGCTTCTTATTGTCCCAAAAAACAGAATAGGAATCCACTTCAGGATTTGTACCCTTGCATACCTTGATAGACTTTTCAACTATCTGAAACATCAGTTATTCACAACGTGTGATTTCAGGTTTTCACAGCAGTAAGAGTTCAAATTATGTTCTTCAGCATAGTGAGACTGAGTTGTCTGGTATGTGGTTCAACATTTTAGATGGTACCATTACTGACACCTTCAGAGCAATAATGTCTTCTACAAACTATTATATGGATATCAAGACCAAGACCAAGTTCAAGTCTTAATTGGAAACATGCCTTTATTTTAAATTACAGGTGCTTTCTTTTTTGTTCCTTTCCCTATTTCCTTCCATCTGTTCTGAACATGACTGTAGAACATCACAGTGTTTTTACAAAGGCTCTACATAATAAAACCACCAACTGAGACATATTCAGTTCATGCACAGCATACATCATTGTGACAGTGCTGTATTTCCATATCAACCACTCGAAAAAATACTAGCATAAGAGACTCGAATAGGTTCTTCGGGACTGCATCACATAACAAATTCAACAGGACTCAGCATTCACCCAGTATAATGGCAAGTCATACCCACAACTCTACAATATACTTACCTTCAGATCCTTATGCAGTTCTGCTCCCCAAGAATCTTGTACACAATGTCTTGGCCACAGTCTTTGTTTCATTGGTGGTGGACCTTCAAAGACAACTGTGTCATATGTTTTGGCTTCTTCAGTACTCACCTGTGAATACAGAAATCCCAATGGTCTGATCACCAAATTTGATTTCATACATACTTAATTTTATACATTAATTTCTATATCAATTAATTTGAATACAATTTTTATGTACACTGAATTGTTACTGGCAGCAATTTTCTGGTGTAATGACAGGTAATCCTAAAACACATAAGTAATTAGTAACAATCTGAGAGGTAAACACTGCTAATACCAAAACTTCTCATTGGATATGATCTTGAGTCAGTTCTATCCACTTTCTATCCTCTGCATATATTTGCTCTAAATTAATCTGAACATTATCCTACCACTTCCTTCTTGGTCTTCCAACAGGTCACTTTCATGGTGTTCCCACCAAAATACTGCATGCATTTCTCCCCTATCCAGGCTACATGTCCAACTCATTTAACCTCAAATTTTAAATTGCTTTATTTCTAATATATAAGCAATATGAACATAATATATGAAAATATTATCAGCTTAACCTCCTTGACTTCGCTACCCTAACCACTAAGTTCCTACATTCTGCACTGGTTTTTTTACTTCAAAAGTCAAAATATTTTCCAGAGAACAGTTTTCACACAGTTGTAATTTATAGTCTTCCCTCACTGTATGAGATTATGTTTCACATCCATGCAAAACAAATGATAAAATTGTTTTTATATATTTATTTTGACACAGACAGTCGAATACTTTAACAGTTTGTAGTAATTTGATGAGATTTGTATTTTAATTTTTGGATAATGACAGTGACTTCTTCCTGTCTGCATTTTGAATGGACAAAGTTAATAGTTTTGCTACTTAATATTCCATCTGTGAAATGGAATATTTCATACAATAGTTGTTAATTTTATGAGAAATAATATATATTCTTCTTGCTTTGCTACACAGATACATTTATTCATATTTTCTGACGTTTTAAATTTAAATTTCACTCTTGAAATAATAATGAACTGAAACAGGATTATAATTTTTTGTAACTGTTAAGCCCAGTTTGACATTATACTAAAATGTAATTCCTTCATGTCAGAATAAGTTCAAAAGAGGATCTGAAATAATTACAAGTAAAAGTATGGAATAACTGTGTACTATATAAATGTATTCCTATAAAAAATTTTGCTATGAAATTTTCTTGACTGGTCAGTTGTGTAAATTCTGAATCAAACACACCTGAAAATTTTATAAAATTCATTTGTAATTAAAGTTTTGTCTTACATAAACATCATTTTTATTACTTTCAGGGTACACTGTGCACATCCTTTTCAAGACTTGAACAGTT
Organism: Zootermopsis nevadensis; assembly: GCF_977971745.1. Classification (NCBI taxonomy): domain Eukaryota; kingdom Metazoa; phylum Arthropoda; class Insecta; order Blattodea; family Termopsidae; genus Zootermopsis; species Zootermopsis nevadensis. Next base: position 17,312,064 of record NW_028259134.1, read on the forward strand.
CCTACAATGTTATCTTTCAGATAAGACTTACTGGACTGGATTCATGTAATTTGCGTTGTGGAAGATTGTCAATGAATGACACATGGTCACTAGGATGCCAATCCAATGAGTAGAAGACTGCATCAAACTCCACTGTCTCAAGAAGTCTGTTTATAGGTTCTACAACCTGGAATAAAATACAAAGTCTTTCAATCTGTTATCCATTAAAGACAAAAGACTTCTTGATTAGCTGAGCAACTATTATCTTTTTCAAGAAGGATTCTGCTCCATGGAGTAAGCAACTTTGGTTGAAAGAATCAACTGTGTAAAAAGTGATCTTCCTATGCTGTACAAAAGAAGATAAGAACTTCAACTTAATAATTAATAAGGACACACCAATCAGCTATGCAAGTACCAGTATAGTTTAGAAAGGGCAATTCATGTATGACAACAAAAACTGCTGCTAATAGGACACAACCATTTGACCCTCAGGCCCTTCTTAAGCAGACCTCCAGCACTTTACTACCTTTCAACAGATTTTTATATCCCTGTAGAATGTCCAAATATTTGCATGTGTGTATAAGTGAAATACATTATCATCCAATTCCTTTTTTAAATATCTCACCAGCATTCTCAGGAACGATAATAAATCTAAGGAAGCCTTATAAATTATAATGATTATACGTATTCCTTGGTGCTTCAGAATTTTTTTTATTAAACTTATCACATACTCCCTCTCTCCACAGTTTGCATTGTTAGTCATCTTTAGTTCATCTAAAGCCTAGTATTTATTCTTCTTTTAGAATTCTGCATACTATATATTATTATATATAATGTTAGTTATTAATGTAACTCAATATTCTGATATATATATACATAAGCACACATTCTAAATGAAGGTACAGTGCCTGAAGTAGTAACAAGAAAAACAGCAGTCAAATAAAAATCATGAAACTAATAAAATATAAATGAACAACTTGGAAACTGGCTGTGATACAGAACTTCATAAAATTGCAACTATGTGTACCTGTATCTGAATTTGGTTTTATTCATTATTTATCCTAATACAAAATACTATATCATTCCTGTCTATTCAGTCAGAATATATGGTTTGGTTGTTGGCTATCCAACCCCATAAGATGCCTGGTGGTGTGTGAAGGGGGATGGGGGTATTTCTACAAAGCTGGACACCATTTACCTGTTGTGTTAAACTTACCTCTGCCCCATTCTGCCTTGCAGAACAATGACTGATATTCAGTGTGCCAGATATGAAGTCATTCTGGACATCCACAACTAGAAACACACTAACTGGGCGGACAATCTGCAAGGGAATTAGGAAGTAGCATTTATTAATTTTATATAATATACAATGTAATTTACAATACCTCTGGTTTGAGATTAACAATAGCCATCCTTGTTAATGGAAAATCAGTGAGGCATGGGAACAGAACAGCTGCAGGACAATTTGAATCACCAATTAAGTGTTTGTCTGAAACAAACTGTGCAGAAAATAAGACAGAGTAACTGGTACACAGGGGAATGAACCACATATTATTATTGATTTATCATTTGTGAATTCTTTTTGTTCATTTAATTTTGTATTTATTTACGGTTTATTTAACAGAGCTGTTTGTAGCTCAGGTTACGCAGAGTGAATGTTCAATGCCTCTGAATTTATGTTATGCTGTCCTGCACAATAACCATTAAACACTTACTCAAAATTGGAAAGAATATTGAAGGAGGTGACTTTGGCCAAATTTACTATCCACATACTTTCCTGGGAGGACTGAAAAAAACACGAAAAACCTACAACTGGTCTCCAAATCAAAATGTGATCCCTGGACCTCCAGAATACGAAGCAGCAGTGACCACTACGCGCCCACTACTTCTGTACAATGGGGTGTCACCACAAACATGATTTTGTTTTTGGACATCGTTCATCGTCAGTTTCTTCCTCACACATGACGTTTCGGATACTGAATCTGATTCCGTTACCAGAAGGGTTTCCGCTCCGTTGAACCCCTCGCTGTTCATTGGAGCATATACCTTCCTCTCTTGTTGAAGATGGTTGTCTTCCTGGTTGTTGCGCTGTGAAACCTCCTCTGATGAAGAAGGTAGCAAGCACCTCTGAAGTGTCGGTAAACTTCTACCAGATTACGCCATCTTTATACTCGCCGGCGTGAGTCCTGAAATTCCTTCCTCGTTACCTAACAAGATCAAGTTTCTTTCAGAAAGTAACGTTTGAGGAAAAACTAAGACGTTGGAAAATTACGTTTACAATTAAATTTTGTTTGGTTGTATCAAACCCCCTTCTTTCCGAACAAGTGTGGAATATTTGGCTGAAGTATTTAATCAATAATTGGTGAAAATATAAAAGACAAGTCTCTTGAAATGTCTAATGAGAGCGTAGTGCGGTATTACGTGACGGAAAAGTTGGACCAAAAATAACCCGTAGTTTAAATTGTCTGTCAACAGACGGAACAGTAGGGCGGCGAGTATAAAAGACTAAGGACGCCAGTGGGTCGATAGGATAACTGCAATCTCCTTTGCATTTAGCGCCTGGTACAAACAATCGACCACCCTCAGAGCTTGAGTACTTAGCACGAAATGCGGAAATTCCCACTGACTGTAGAAGTGCGACGCGCCACTCGGAATAAACACTGTAGTCGTTAGAAAACACCATTAACTAAACATTTTCAATAAAAGTACGAACACCACAAACGATTTCGATTAAGGCAAGGTTATCCTAATTTTGCAAGTATATTATTATTTGTTTGGACAGCAATGTCCGCACTTCTCTACGAAACTATCTTTAAAGATGTCCGTCTTCTGGGATGATGTGCAATGTAGTCAGGAAGTAGTTCACAGACGTTTAAGAGATGCTTACTGCCTCCATCATCAGGACAATGAACACCTCTGAAACGTCTGTAAACTACCAGACTACCCAGTGCAACATCCCAAATTACAGTAAAGTTTGTACTCATGACCATGAGAACCTGAAATCTCAACTGACCACCTTTAGTTTTTGCTTTCTGTTGTTGCAATATGCATGCATTCCCAAAGTATTCATCAGGAAGATATGCCATAGTTTTTAATTTCACATTTTTGATTAAGCTAAACAGTTAGTTGCTCGAAGCAACAAATACTGCCAAATACTAATGATTCATATCTTGGCTAAACAAAAGTTTATGGCAGACTCCAAGACTTTGACCAATGGTCAGTTATTTTATGGCAGTGTACACTGTCCAGATTTTATACAATGTAATGATACATGATGAAAGGAGAGGAATGCCCATCCATTCTCCTATTCAGTTGAGTTCTGGGAGCCAACTTTTACCAACTTTTGTGCCAAAGTTCTTGGGTTAGATCAGTATGTGAAGGGCCTTGATATAATGCTTGAGTTCATTATTTTATTCATATAATGAAACTTATACATTCCTAAAATACTGTAGTTACATATCTTTTGCTCTATCATTTTCAATGTAAGAAACTGTGTAGAATGTCATGTTACCAAATGTTTCTTCTTCTTCTTCTTCTATGGCTCTCCGGTCCGTATTTGGTCCATGGCCTCCTTAATTCGCCTCTTCCATTCGGTCCTCTGTCCGAGGCTTTGATTGAGGTTTCGAAACATCTGCCTTTTTACGGTGCAAGGTTGTTAGCCTTGTGAGCAACCCCCAACCTGGAGGACCACGGTACCTGTCTTAGTCTGCCTCTCTCCCTTGACCAATCTGGCTAGGGAGGCCCTACCAGTAGCTAGCTATACTACCGCCAGCATAGCTCTTTGGATCACTGAGGTACTCAAGCACCACGACAAGGTGCAGGTACCATTAAGTGGGGTGCCAAATGTTTACAGTATACAAATTACAAAGTGTGCAAATACAATCTTACCTTTTTTATCCAGTTATTCCAGCAGAATGCAAATTCTTCCCTGTCTATCTGTCCATCCTGCAGACAAGAACAAAAATGAAAAATCACATTAATCCAAAAAATATATAAGACAAGTCCATGAAACAATATTTACATACCTTGTTTCTGTCAAAAACTGATAAAACATCTTGAAGTTTCTTAGGTTCCATAGAATATATCTTCCCTTTGTCATTTCGAAACAACGCTCGGCAAACTGAGTGAAATTCACTGAAGTTCAAGTATCCATCACTAGAAACACAAACGAATCCTGCAAGTTATTTAACATGTAAAATTGTGTGTATGTAAACACAAGTGAATATAAAAACACAAAAGAAAATGGAAAGAAGTTTTAATTATATAACCTATTGATATCAACAACAACATAAATCTTCAGTTCAAGGATGACAGTTGCCTATTCCAGCCTCATTTATGGATCACAAATAACAACTGGTTTTAAACATCAGATCGAAAATACACCATTAACAGTGGCAAAGGCTATAGCAAAAATCAAAATTATATTTACATTTTTAAAATGTGTCTTTGTGTATAAAGGTTACTGGCAATGCCACTACTTTGTTTATCTTGGTATTCACGTAATTTCTTTCGAGATTTTTCACGAGACACTGATCCGATCCAAAAATTTTTGCTACAACTGTACCTCTTGCTTGTATGGTCGATTAACTGTAGTCGTTAACCGTGTACTACTACACTTCTTATGGTACATGTTATACATCAATATTATAAAATATTAAGCAAACTTAATTAATCATTTCCTTACCCATCTTTATCAAATGCTCTGAAACATGCATCCATGTCAAAAGTCTCCTCTGTATTGTATCGATCAAACCAGTATGTCTCAGCCGTCACATCGCCACTGTCAGATCGTTCGTTCTCCATCTTCGCTTGCGGATACCGCCCCTTTCACCTCTGCGGATCAGCTGATATCAACACCATCAATATCATACAATTATAGGACAACATAAACACGGGAAACATGCTTTTAAAATAATTTTCCTCTGTAAATTGTAACTGTGTGTTCTAACAGAGGTTAAGGAAGACAACTATTATATTTACTTGTCTATTTTATAATTCACTCATACCTGTGATTTCTCTTTCGATGTGTTCAAGATTATTTTAATCGTGATGGGTTAAATGTAAATGTCGACTAATTTTATTTTCGTTAACATTGTTATACTATACTCCATACGCAAATAACCTTGATATGCTGTGTTACGAACAACAGATAGTGACGATGGCCGTCTTCTGGGTTATTGCGCCGTGTAGTATGACAGTTTACCGACGTTTCAGAGGTCCTTACTGCTGCCATCATCAGGGTGCCCCACATCATCACCCTGACGATGGGGACAGCAAGGACCTAAGTAGAACGGTAGTATGTGTTACTTTTTTCTTCCCGTCTCTAGACATGGTGGGACAGGCATGCTTTTCCAGTATTAAATAATGTAAAGGAAGTAAGAAAAGGCTTTTTGTAGTCTTATATGAAATGTGCTATGGCTTTTAATAATTTAGATAATGAGGGTATTGTATGGAGAACTACTTCCATATACTGTACTCATGTCTTAGTATGTGAATCATTCCCATGTGCTATCAGCTATGTTGTATCAGAACATGATGTGTGCCAGAATTATTTCATGATAACAAGGTGCATATTACATTTGGTATTAAATGATGTAGAACTGGTCCAACACACCTAGAAATTTTTTCCCCCTTCTTCTTGTTTGGAATATAGCCATAGCAGTATTCTGTTTCAAAGCATATGCTGTATCCAGATTATGTAATCTTTTTTTTTCAGTGTTAATTTTAATTTGATGATCCTTATGTAGAATCATATCATAATTTTGTGGATAATAGTTGTTTATAATATACTTTATTGTATTTTTTTTACCTTCCTCTACTATGGGGTAATTTTGAATTCTAACAGAAATTTTACTGTTATACTTCTGTTTTGGGGGATGACATTGGAATTTTATAATCGCATGTGACTGAGAACAATGTGTTTTTTGTTTTTAATAGTTAAATCAAGAAAATTTAGGGAATTATCCTTTTATATTTCACATGTTACATTTAAAGAAGGGAAAATAGTTAAATGCATTATGTGCTCATTGTGTGTTGATTTTTTCAGTAAAAATGGGGTGGATATGAGAGCACCCACAGCTAACACATTAGTCTGTTCATAATTGCTGTCATGGTAAAAGTAATTTTGATTCCACGGGATAGTACCTTAAAATTAGGCCATTGTATCATTCAGTGCTATATATCATTAAACAACCATAAATAAAAAATTTAATATATCAATGTAACACAAGACCTCTTAAAACAGTAATGTAAAATTGTAATAAATACCTGTCAGACCAACTACACTGGCCACTGGAAAAGATGATATACTTGCAACAAATCAGATACACGTAAGAAACCGATTTCTTCAAATCAAATTCTACCACAAACTTGCCAGATACATCATACCCTCAAAAGAGCCCCTTAAACTGTTCTTTCCTGCAGGATTGTGTCAACACTAAGAGGTTGCACTCTCTCACAGCTTGGACACAGGAATGGACTTAGGAGGGTCAGGATGGAGAACCACACACTTTCCAAGTGTATCATAACTGGAAATAAAAGAATAAATAGTGCAGTGCTTAAGGTACACCCATTTTCCTGGAAAGTACTGCCTAAAATCTGTGTATTATACTTCATTGAATATTGTAGTCCAAAAAATATGGTAACTGTATGGCTCAAGTGAGGTAGTGTGGTAAGGAACAAATTTGAATGAAGTTCTGGATTTGGAAATGGGGGGTTATCAGTTGGTCAGTGGACACCAGCTGACATGACTTTAAGGAATAAGAAATACAAAATCAATGTAACTTTTTCATTTCATAATTTTAAACACTCACAAAAATAATATATTCTTATCGTCATCTCTGTGGTATATCAATATAGTGTAAATGCTTGACATTATTTGTACTATTCTCCAATTACTTAACAAAGATTACCAGATATCATGTAAAAATAAATATACAGACAACAAATACTGATTTAATAAGACATTTTTTCTGTATATGAATATGGTAACAGAAGGAACAATGAATTATTCAACCTGACATAGCACACTTCACTAAATAATATGAATTGTATGAGTATTAAATAATTATACAGAATGATGAAGTACCTGTTTAAAGTATGTCTGGGAGGACAATGGATGTGAGTGGTTCAATCTAGAAATATCTTTACACTTGTATGATTTTTTTTTTTTGAAATTAATGAATGGCACACTTGAAGACCATTCACAATTCCTTCTGTAACTTACAATTATACAGCTGTAAATGAAAAAGAAAAGTGTTTAATCTAAAATATAAAGATGTTAAGAAAACAATATTCTTGCATATCAAAGGATATTCAAAGTGTTATCCGAACCTGTTCTATAAGTGAAGCTATATCTAATGGCTTCTGTTTTTTACCGAATAAATGCTGGAACAATTTTCTTTTATCCCCTTCTTTCTCAAGTTGGACAGCTTTGTTGTAGCCTGTGTGAATGATACCAGATGGAATTCCAGCAAGACGAGCAGCATTAAAACCATAAGACTTTGGACAAGCACCAGATGCAAACTTATAAAGGAAAGTCACAGTTTCCTCTGACAGATCTTCTTCATTCTCATTTTCCACCATGCATGCCTTAAAAAGACAGAGATACCAAAACATTATGGCTTATGTAGTGGAAACAACAAGATTTTTACTTCTCAGATCACAGACAGACATTATACTGACGAATCCTCTCAAATAAATGTGTCAGCTTCTACAATAATCGGTCACGTTGTGATCTGTGATGCCAAGATCAATTATTAGGACCTTCTTGGAAAATCAAATTTATTATTCTGCTGTCTACTATTTCCTGTTTAACTCCATGAAACAGAACAGTATCATTAATGTGTACTTTGAAATGCACATCTGAAAATACAATAAGAGACATTCTGATATTTTCCCTAAGCCCAAAAAGGACAGGCATTTTTTTGTATCAGCTGAGAGCATTACATTTAATAAAGGGGAGAAAGAAATAGGGGTTCAGTTTTGATTACCAAGTGAAATTGTAAATTTTAGCTCTACTACTTTGTTTCTAAAAGTAGTAACATTCAAACACTGAGGTCAACATGACCAAACCTTACCATATGGCCCAATGTGATATTTAGTGAATGTCTGAAGTCTTCTACCAAGGTGTGGTAATGTGTAGAAAACAACGTTCGGCATCCCAAATTACCCAATTCCTGCACAACAGATGCAGCAATTGCAGTACCATCATATGTCGATGTACCACGTCCTACAGGAAAGAAAAAAAATGACTACATATTCCTATTAAGGTCAGAGTATCAAGTTAAAAAAGAATAGATAACAAGAGTGTATGGTCTCGGAGGCATCAAGTTTAAAAAGAATGGATAACAAGAATGTATGGTCTCGGAGGCTCACTGACATATTCAATTATTCTCTTCTGATATACCATATCTTATTTATAGGCATTGGTATTTGTGGTATCATCATCAAATTAATTTGTATTTATTTCTAACCAACTAATAATGTCAGACCGGATTGTAATCAGTTCAAACCCCAATACTATTCATGGACAGTTTGATACTTTCCACACAGCACCCCAAGACAGTGGCTTAAAAAAGTCACAACTGCTTCCTCCCACATGCCATTTGGTTGTATTCAGTCACAAAAACTTCCTTGTCACAGAATGTGAAGGAAAAGAAGTTCCCACTGAAATCTAGGATGATCCAGTTTGAATCTTCACAACCTTTTCATCTAAAATTCACTTAATATTATCATCCCATCAATGCCTAGATATCCCACGTTTTCCAAAAACAATGTTGTTTCCTAATGCTCTACTCGTGTTCTCCCCATCTCATCCTTCCTGGTTTAATAACTAAGTCTATAATGGTCAAGAGTGAACATTTTGAACCTGCTCATCTTTTCATTTGATATTTCAGTTATTAGTGATTACTGGTACAACTAAAAAAAGAACAGTATTTTGACAGTGTGTAGATCTAGCAAGTATTTATGTCTATATCCACCAGACATTTCTTATATGATGGACTTCTGCTCTCCTTGGTGAATCACCATTTAGAATTAAAATAAGTCCAACTCGAGATTATGTATGGATAAACAAAGGCAACTTGAACATTTTGATACATGGCTAATCTAATAAAAAACATTGTTGATTTAGTAGTTGCATTTCTATAATGCATTTGTCCCCTCCCTCTATGGAAAACTCTTCCTCTCAAATCAACTCTAGAAGCAATGGCTAAACTCACTTTTATGGTACTGCTCACAGCTCCTATTTGTATGCACAGTGCTTTAGAACAAAATGATGACCTTGAAGGCAATCCTTCATTGCTGCATACAAGAAGAAATTGGAAGATGCCAGGTCTGGACTGAACTGATGGTTGCAGCAGTGTGACATGAGCTTGTACCTTATACTTATTACATTCAAACATTGAACTGCTAACTGGTATAAATCTAATGGCAAAAAATTATGTTTCAAAATTATGTATTCAGATCCACTGACTTTGCTGGCTCAACTCCATGTCTTGAAACCTTTTCTGATGACCCACTTACTCACCCAGTTCATCTACCAAAACAAGGGAATGTTTTGTTGCATGATGCAAAACTGCTGCAGTCTCACTCAACTCCACATAAAAAGTGCTCTCTCCTGCCATGATGTTATCATTTGCACCCAGACGAGTGAATACGCGATCTACAGGGCTGAGCTGACACACTGCAGCTGGGACATGGCAACCCTGCGATTAATAACTCTTCAGTTAATAACATCTTAATACATATCACACCATGATGTCCAAAGGGACAAATAACCTAAAGCATCTGGCACCTTAATGCGTTCTTTATGTGGTAAACTCCAATCTGCACAAATTATGCTCTTTCAACCTACTCACAGTAGTATAACCACTACTTTTAGTGTGGAGGAAATCTCCCAACCCTAATGTAGGTTAATGTAGCTTCAGGCATTTTTTGAAGTCCACAGTTCTCAGAATCGGTGGATTTGGAAGTACTCCAAAGATGGCTGTCAAGCTTTCTGACGCCATCACCGGGGTGACTACACATACCTGTTCTACAGTCTATGGAGTCTATACCACACTTCTTGAAAGAGGCTATTTTCAAGAAAGTAACCTATAACACATCTGAAAACAAAGTAAGTTTTTTCATAAAGGAAGTTCATCTAAAAATTTATATGGATAAATAGTTCCTTCTGAACACCTGTGTTGATCTGGAACTTGTAGATTAAAAAATGCAACAGATATTTGTTTGATCTATTGCAGTCTGACACTAGCTTATTTGCATTTAAATCTATAATACAGTCATGTACTATGTGTCATATTTATAAAGTTAATAAGAGTTTTGCAGAGATACAGAAAAAGACAAGTAGCAACATGCGTACCATATGTGCCATTACAACCAGAAGCCCAACTTGCCGCATAAGAGTAGACTTTCCTCCCATATTTGGTCCAGTTACTAGAACCAGACTAGCTTCATCTTCTCCACATCCAATCACAGTATCATTTGGAATGAATCCATCTATTGATGAAACACAAGGATGGCGACCATCTGTGATCTTCAAAAAGGGCTGCAAAAATAAGCATTAAATAATATTTTAAGATTGGAAAGTATTATTCAATAATTAATTTACATAAACAACTTCGCAAAAATATACTGGCAGCTTGAGCATAAAATATAGTGTAAATTATTATGTAACCTGACAATAATGCTGTGCCTTTTGTTAGCAAGGTTGTTGTTTCTTGGACTCACAGAAGCAGCAAAATATTGCTATTTCTACCGCAAACATAACAGAACATCAACTGTCAAATATAAGTTCTCACAAAATGACTGTTTCCTGGGCTGTTTCTTTATGTTGTCTGGTATAAGTTTACTGAGCTTCAGAGATGCTTGCTGCTTCCATTATCAGTGTGATCACCCTGATGACTGAGGCAGCAAGCACTTCTAAAATTCAGATGAACTCCCATCAGATTACACAATGACACAACCCATCAGAAAGTCATCTTCATACTCATTAAATGCTGTCCTTCCCTTCTGGAAGCTGTCGGTCTCCGCATCCCTGCTCGGAATCTGAGAGATTTTTCTATGTTCAGTTTTAGCCCCTTGTTCAAAAACAGTCCTTCTGCTAGATGCGCATCAGCTGCTAATGTTGTCTGCAGGGATTTGGACATATTCGAGACGAAAATTGTCACACTTAATCATATTCTATAATAGCATAATTTACTTAATTGATGCATGTTATTTTACAAATATCCTAATGTAGTAATTTTTTGTGTACTTTCAGTATCAATGTATTTTATATATTGCTTGTTTTACCTTTTATGTCTTACTGTATTTGTGAGTTTATCTCTGTGCTGTATCTGTAATTGGCCACCAGGCTGTTGATACAGCACACAAATAATAAAGAATTGAATTGAATTGAATTACTGTGCAAATCTGAATCTCACATAAAGTCCTCATACTTACCTTCATTTCTCCTGATGATATAACAAACTCTGGTATGCAAGTTTCACCACCTTCACTGCGAGCATATTCAGCAAGAGACAGGAGAACATCCAACACAGACAGACACTGTACTGCTGCATTCCATATTTCATAGCTACATAAAATAGCATATCCACAATCAGCACAATAAAAAACTCATTTACTTCAATCCCATAACTGTAGTGTATCATTACATACTTAATACTGAATAATTATTATTTCAGTATTTATATTAGCTTCATGAAGAAAACAAACACACAGTAAAAGAACTAAAAACACAAATCATATTGGACAAAACGTTTAAATACAAAACCAATTAGATTCAACATGTTGACACAACATAAGGAGACTTTCCAAACTTGGGGGGTGAGGCGGGAATACAAACAATATGGATCAAAAAAGCAAGAATGCTCTTTAACAGACTTCTGGATGATAACAATGAACTTTGTCAATACAATACTGAATTTAAAATGAAATCTTTCAAGAATGTCTTCTGTGTACGTGGTATATAATGTTTCCCCCATTTAAATGACATGTTTCTTCTCAAAACATTTTCCACTTCTAGTTCTGTCATATTTCACTATTTTCCCTGATGCTAATTAGGAACAATTATCTTGTGAGGCTGCCATGCTGTTGAATGTTTCATGCTCTGAACAAGATTTTGACACTTGCGGAGATGTTTCTCAGTTCTAAGCAGTCATACGGCTGTAAAAATATGTTCTGTAAATATAATACTGAGTATCTGGTAGAGTGTTGGTAATTTTGTGATTTGTGTTTATACACATATATAATAATAATCTAATTGTCGTGAGTTCAGATTGTCACCCAAAATTATATTCTTTTAGGAAACAGTGGAAAAATATTGTACAGCAAGAAGGTTAAAAAAGTGAAGTGCTAATTCAGTGTTAACAATGAATGGATGATCACACTGCAGATATGTTCATTCTTCAAGCATGAAGACTTCTGACAAAATTAAAGAAATTATAAAATTACTCTTTGAGCACTGCAAGATTAACTTTAGAAGCAACTGAGAGCTATGCTTTGTCTACATTCATACTGACAATATAATTCAACTCTCAATTACAACTAAAAAACAACGTAATTCAAGGTGCAAGGTGCCACTTTGTGTTCACAGAAAATAACCAAAGAACTGTATATGTCTGTGTGTGTAGGGTCGATTTTGTACATTTGAAATACTTACTCTGAACTAAATCTAGCAAATATCCTGCGATTCAGATCTTTTAAAACATTTTTCTCATGTTCTTCTGCAGCAATTTGACGAGACAGCAAATTCTAATCAAACAAGAAAGGGTGAAGTTATAGCAAAGAAATACAAACAGTAAAAACATTACAGAAATACAAACTTTGAAAGTTAAAAATAAATGTCTGTTGATTACAATATAATTTGTTTATAATATATTAACAGGTCTTGCTCTTTATTCATTAAATAACAGATTTTTCACAGGATTTTATATATAGTTACTTTTAATTTTGTGATGCGTCACTAAATTAGTCCACTGACATTTCAGGTACCTTTGAAGGATCAATCCCCAGAAATGACAGAATTCCTGTACAAATGTGGTTTGGCCAACTGAGTTTTTTCTTTTCTTCTTTCTTTCCTTTATATATATATATATATATATATATATAGAGAGAGAGAGAGGGGGGGGGGGGGGTCACCCCCCAAGATTTAAGCCTGAAATCCAAAGATCACATAATGGATCTTGGACTCTGAAATGCTGGAAATGTTAAAACTTCAGAAAACATGAATGAACACCTACCTTAGTTTCTGAAGTCCAGTACTTCTTGAATCCTTTTCTTTGTCCCTGCAATTCATAACCTTTTCCAGCTTTCTTGGTAAATGAATCAGGAACTTCAAGCTGGAATCTCTTCTTGTCAGATCCACAATAAGTCACCTAGATTACACAAATGAAATAAAACTAAGTTGAAGATACATGTATTCACCTGAGGCCTTAAAGGAAAATCTTACAAATAAAACAAAAAAATGTTTTAAGAAACAGAATTATACATCTGTAACCCATATATTTGCCTTAATATAATTACATTTTTGTGCAGTAGGAAATTGTTGTTCAGCATATTTTTTACAATTAAATCAGAGACTCATGTAGCTTTTATGTACAAACAGTACCAATTGGTGCTCTTGTTTCTTGCAACTTCAAATTCATTCCAAACACATATGCAAATCTCCACAATAATAAACTGATGTATACCATTACCTTACATCCAAAATACTTCTTTTGGCTGTTGAGGTATTCATCTAAATCAGTTTTTAATTCCTGTAATTCTTCTACCACAGAATCATATTCTGGATCAACACCTTTACTTGGGTTGATACGACCAGACTCCTTGGCCTCTTCATGATCAAATGCAGTCTGGAAGTATGCAAGAATACAAATGTACTTTCAAGTGTATAGTGAAATATACTAAGAGGGACCCAGACTTTCTTTACTAAATACTGAAATGGTAAATATAGAAAAAATACTTTTGTATATAGAATACATTTTAAAAGAAATACTTTGCAGCATGTGATTTGATAAAAATCAAACTTCAGTTATTTGAACATTGAAACAATGAACACTAGACAATTAATTCAGCTGTTAATAACACATTTAAGTTATTGGGTATTAAACCACTTTGAAATCTATGATTTGAAGCTTTCACGGTGGCTGTCATTAATAAAGTCTTCTCAGGTTATTAGCCGTGTTAGTTGGTGATCAATCGCCGACGTTTCGAGAATCATCTCTGTCCTCATTTTCAAGGCTGTTGACTGTGTGGCTCGTAACATGAACTAGTTTAAATGTCCTTGGACAGAGATGGTCCTCGAAATGTCGGCGATTGATCACCAACTAACACGGCTGATAGCCCGAGAAGACTTCACTTTGAAATCCATAACAAGCACTTTACAAATCAAACTCGAGACCCTCAAGTTACCTCAAAAAAATGAAGAGCTTCTGTCAGATTAGGAAATGACCCAGCTGGATTCTGCTGCTTATTACTAGTACACTGCACCAACAACTTTGAACTCAATGTTACATGTTCATCTGTGAACAGACACCACAGTCTCACTGAGTTTGTAAAATGAAATCATATATGGTACTTTAAAACACTTTTCATAAATTCTCATTAAGCCTTTTATGAGATAAGTAATGTAATTTTTTTTTTATTATTATTAGTGTTCTGTCTGATGACAGGTCTGTTTCCTCAGCAAATGATTCAGAAGTGGTTTGCCATTGCCTTCTTTTGTATGTAAGTTAGGATGCCATGGAGAAACCGGGGAAGTCCCGGAGGAAAACTCCGTGATACCTGGACCACGGCCTTGCCCAACACAAGTTATAAATTTAGGCACCACCGGGAATCGAACCCGGGACCCCAGGATTACAAGGCCAGCTTTCTAACCGCTAGACCATCATGGCGGTTAATGTAAAAATAATTTGTGTAAAGTATTTATATGATTTTTCTAGTATTAAAATATATTTTAGTGATTTTGGTGATGATTAAATAAAAGTCATGAAATTCCAGCTGACTGTAAAAGCACTGTAATCAGAATTACTTCTCTTCTTACTAGTCAACTGAACTGGGTTGGTTTGCTTTACATGGATTGTTCTTCTAAAAATGTCTACATAAAAATTAAATAAAAAATACTAACTACTTGCCACTAATCCCAATTATTAACTGAATTGATATTGTACATAACAACACATTGCACTCGAAGGAAACACTTCCATACAAACCTTGAAATAATGAAACTATCTTCTCTGCAGACTTGAAACCTGCCAAAGTTGATATGAAGTCTAGAATTTTCCTTTTTGAGTATATACGGTCCTCAAAGAAAATTGCTCGGCTATCTGGATGTGATTTGCTTCTTAATGCATTTCCCTGTGTGTGAATCCTATACAGACAAGCACAAAGCTCAACGTTTTAATAGTTTATACTGGTTTCTCTTCTAATGATTTATTACCAGGATTGTGAGCAGTAGCTTACATAATAATTAAGGTAAGAAAAAAAGAACTACGTATTATGAACTGCTACCAAATAGAAGAGGCAGAAATTGAATTTGCAAGACAAGAATGGGCCTGCGGAGAGGCCAGAAACAGCACAGAGCATAAGCAGTGAAGCTGTATCAAGGGAAAAGGTTGTGTTGAGAAGAGATGTTGAGAAGATTATGAATGGTTTACTGGACAGAAAAATGAAGATATAGCTATGGAATATTAAAAGCAGTGCCATATACAGTACAGGGCTTAGGAATTTAGTTGTTCCCCCATATCAGAAATGTATAGGACATGAAAGTAACCGCTCTTGTTTTGTTACAATATTTAGTTATGAAAGAAAGAAAGGAACAAATACACAACATTCATGTGAACATCATTAACTGATTTGTAAATTTAATGTGATAATATTTGTTTTGCACGTTACTAATAGCTAGTACCAGACCACATATCTGCTAAGTACATCAGATACATTTTTACTTAGCTAAACCTGTTCCATGTTGGTTGTCAAAACCAGTTAGATTTGAAACAAAAGTCCATGCATTAAGAAGTTTGGAGAAGGGAAGGACAGGAATTCTGCAGGCATAACAAAGCTGCATTACTTGCTAAGCAGCCTCTCTAAATCTGGCAGCTGACTAAGCATGTCTCTAGCTTCAGAAATCAGTGAAGGATTCTTCAGTAGCCAAGTGATAGCCTCTTGTCGAGCTGTAATGCCAGCTATGTCACACAGGGGACTGCACAGCCAATGACGCAATAACCTGTAACATCAGAAGATACTTCAGTGAAGTGATTAGGTTAGAAATAGCTCTTAATCCATGTTACTTATGAGAACTGCTCAAATATAACCCATTCTTGGTGTTGTTAGTGAATACGGCTGATCACAGATCAGGTAAACACATGGCTGTGTGCATGACTTGCAGGCATTTGACCATCAGCTATGCAACAGAATGAGCACATCAGAACAAATACAAACAGTGTAACAAGGTCAGTGATTAAGGCTCAGAGGCTGTTAAAACAGGAATGAGCTATAATTAAGTTTCTTGGTGCTAATCATTAGCAACCACAAAGAGAAAGCATCCCAGCATAATCTCAAAGGGTTTCATCATGTTGCATAACAATGGACATCCTCATGCGACTCACATTGTCCAGAACATGCTACATGCACTGGAAGATGTTGGACCACACCCAAACAGCCTGAACCTGTCACTTCATGACTTTCGGGTGTTCAGCCCCTTCAAAAAAGCACTAAAGGTTTGTAGATTTTATCAAAGGGGTCAAAGCTGCAGTGTAATGAATCCAGCAGAAATTTTCTGAGTTCTTTACAGAGGGGACCCACTGGTTGGTGCATGAATGGAATGCCTGTCTCAGCACCCATGAGGACAATTTTTAATGGCCTCTAATCCTTCAACCAGAATAACCTAAGAGGTTTAGTTTGAACAAGCCTCATACAGATTAAAATCCTGGTCAGAAAGTTAGATTCAAAATCTAATATCCTGTACTTAACAAGACCAAATAATATTACCTCTTTCCAAATGGTGTGCAGCAAAGGTCCAGTTTCTGCAGTAAAGTTCCATCATTTTCTCCAGAATGATCTTCAAGAATGCTCAAATTGTGAAGTGTTATGCCATCCAAAACCTATTGATAAAAATAAAGGTATGATAAAGCTCATTATTAACTCTCCAGAACACAAAACAATGCTCAGAACCTTTCTCATTTGGATATGGTTTCTATGTAACTCAGAGCACTGTTAACATATGGATAGATCTTTACGTCCTCAGAATTAATATCAATGTTCTCACAGCATTATGTACAGAAAAGGATTTAATAAACTGCAATACTCACAAATGTAGTATTTCAATACTTGCCATGTGCCTGCTGAAGGATGGTATAGGGACAACAGTTGCAGCAGGTTCCTTGGTACCTGCCAGATCTTGTGGCTGGTACAGTTCAAACCTTCCCATGGACAACAGCTGCTGATCCAAATAACTTTCCTTCAGATACCAAGCGCAAGCACCAAGTGCCCTCACAGCTAATTCATACTCATCATGGGCAGTGAGTCCCAAGGTATCAGCTGGCAATAAAATGGAAAGTACAGTACTGAAAACACATGTCTGGTTAATATACTTAACCAGATTTCTTTGTTTCACATGGAATGATAGAATTACAGTATTAATGTATATGTGTGTGTCCATCCAACCCTATCGGCTTTTGAACCAATTCATAGATTTTCATAAAACAACATAAATGTGACACCAATGGAGGCCACTCAACTTGCACTTCCTATTACCTACATGACAACTATGTGAACTTCTTAGGTGGAGGAAACACTACAGCCACTTAATTTAATACTCTGTGGTGACAGATCTTTGCGGAGTATGTAATTCACATCAAGATTACTTTTTTGTATAATATAAACCACCAAAATGACAGCAGTGAAATATCCACTACATCCAGCTTACTTCAGCAACACAGAATATTTCACCAATAAATCCCAAAGTCTATAAAAAATGTAGAAAAATTAAAATGTGTGTGGTGTTTCATGTATCTTATGGCCACAGACGTGCAACAAAGTCTAACAACTTTTGTGAAGAAATCTGTAGCCCAGATAATATGAACAATTTGTTTTGTTATTCAAGCTCGAAATGAGCATACACATGGGGAGAAGCTGTCTACATAGTTGCAGAGCTTTTTTTAAAGCCATTTACAGGACCTTCAGACATCACAACCATCATTCCCAACAATGCCACATATAGGAATGGATTTCTAAACCTGCACTGCCACAATTTCCTTTATATTTGCTGGCCATTCTCCCAAGCTTTTCTACTGATCTGGAGGGTCAATCTAGTTCTGAAAAGTAATTTTAATAAAGATTTCCAAATGTCACACAGTAATATCAGTAGGTAACACACCAGGGCACACTTACTGAATTATTCTATTACTTAAACTGTGTACCATTCAAAGTAAACAATTTACAACTTGTTATAAAATACCCTGTATTTATATGTCAGAATTACATGCATGCTAAAATTAAAAGTTTCAGGCAATTCAGTCCATATAACTTGAAACGGTCCTAACAATGAGTTCAGTAAAGCTATTTCTCTTGATCCATTGCTCAACATTCTAAAATAAAACCACAACATTTCAGCAACTGGCTCTGCTCCCATCTTAAGGTGATAATGCCTATTCTGTTGGGCCCAACAGAAGGAGCTAATCCAAATCCCAGAGATTCAGCTGATATTCAGATCCTTATTTTAGTGCCTTACACATTTGTATCTTGCTATAATACATTTTATTTTGCAATTAGTGGTTAAAACCCTTTTCTGTATCACAAATTACCCACCCGTAACAAAGACTTACCTTCATTCAAAAATTGCTTCAGTGTCTCTGGCCACTTCACTCCTGAAGATTCTGAGGAGAAATAACCCCCTTCTGCCAATGTTGTCAGTGTCTTGTGAGAATTCCAGAATTCAGTTTCAGAAGCAAGGGATTCTTTTAGTACTGAAGCTAATGATGAATTAAGCAACTGCAAAGTCTTTTCTGACAAAGCTCTCTTCTCATACAATACCTGATGGAACATAATATATATCATTTCAACTCTTAATACTTTAATTATGTCCAACTAAAATGTAGGCCTATTATTACAGCTTATGAAGCTCAGCACAACTTTCAGCAAATATTTAATTAAAGTTTATGAGGTATATGCTGAATTTTGAGAAACATACCTGCACAGGAGGATGGTGGGCAAACAGAGTCCTCAGACGTGAAGAGTGTCTGTCATCAACAAACTGTCCTAAATGAAATACCCCAATTGATGTGTCAATAAAACATATTCCGTATGAGATACAATCCCCTGTATACTGTAAATAGAGAGATGTAGTAATACATAAGTTCCAATCTATTTTGGATGAATTCATCAATAAAAATAGGTATTATGCAATATACATTAAAACAAAACAAACAAGCTGAATTCTGACAGTATCTCCATGAAGTTACAAAGTACTAACCAAGAGAAATATGCTAAAAAGACCTTTTTAGTAACATGTTATGGTAAAAAAAGCAACTTCTGGTCCTGAAATCACTGTTTTGAAGTGTTGAACTTACAATTTTTTCCTAATGTTCTAACATAAATTAATAGTTATTATTTAAGCTTACCTTTTCAGTGAGAGCAAGAAGATAATTATTTTCTGCATCACTTACACCTCCATCAATAACACTGAAGACTCTTGTCCCTTTTGCTGTGATCTGGCATATTTCTCTTTTCACTACTTTATCAAATTTGCTAACTTTTGCCACTGAAATTAAAATATTATTTAACATAATACAAACAACTCTCTACTGTCCAACCACTGGTTACACTTGTTGCAGACCTTATTTTAAAACATACAGAATCCTTGCATATTTCTGCAAACCACATCCTGTGCAGAAAAGGTAAGTCTGTAGTACACCATAATACTCTCAATAATACAGTGAAACCTCTATCCATCGTTCCCGGAACTATCGTTTTCCCGGATGCATCGTCCGTTTTGTTCGGTCCCGAATACATCCCATATAAAATAATGTTACATTTTCCCGCTTCTATCGTTCCTCGAACTATCGTTTTATCGCATCGATCGTTCAAAAATCTTAGTCCCGGCCCACAATTTTCCCGCAATGATCGTTTCTGAGAATTCAAAATGCTGGGTTTAGAGATAAATTAATACCGAAAGACGCATAATGTTTTTGGAATACACAGTAGCGGTAACCTGTTATGTCGCCCAACCAGCACATTCTTTTGGAATGAGGGTCAGCGGTGCAGGGGTGATAGTTGGAGTGAATGGCGGTGCTCATTGTCAGAAATTTTACGATTTTAATTAGGGTGCACTCATATTTCGTTCCAGCGATGCCAGATGGCATGTGCAGTGTGAATTTCTTCACAAATGCTTTTATTATAAGTACAAAGGAAAGGCTGGCGGCACTTTTCATTCTTCTGGTTTATCTCGTTTCCAGCGGTTCAGGGTCTTCTACAGTTACGTTTCGTTGAGTTCGGCAGTAATAGTATTTCCATTCTTCCTGTTATTGTCCGCAAAGGGGGTTGGAGCGGTGAGGAAGAGGAAGACGACGAATGCGAGCCCGAAGCTTTGCCGAGTTTTGCCGAAGCACACGCTGCATTGGCGAAAGTGAAGTCGTTCTTTTATGCGCTTAATATTAGTGAACGTGACGAAGAAAACATTTTGAACGTGGAAAGTGCTCTGTTTGGTCTAAAACGTAAAGTTTCAACAAACCAGTTGTCCATTAAAGACTTTTTTGGTAAAAAGAAGTAACTTTGAAAGAGAAACATTGTTTTTTTTTAAATTTTTAATGCTTTCCCGCATCTATCGTTTTCCCGCATTCATCATTTTTATTTCCCACCCCCGCCGAAAACGATGCATCGAGGTTTCACTGTAATAACTTTTACACTGTGTATGAGTTGAGATTTTCAGTGGTGAGTCTGAAGATTGCTGTCTTCTGGATTATTGCGCCATGTAGTCTGGTAGATCTACCAGCCTACACGGCGCAATAACCCAAAGACAGCAATCTTCAACTTTGACACTGTTTTCCACAGACATATTTCTTAAAGAATCCTTTAAATACAAAGCATGCAATTTCTATCTTAAAAATTCTGTTCCTTCTGGTAAAACAGTATGCATTTATGATTTTTTAAATCAGTGAAATAAACCTATCCTGTGGTCATGAAGGGTTTATTTTACTACAGAGGCCTAATAATAGCAGTTTCCTGTCTGTGTAATTGCTACATCAAGGTACTGACTTACTTCCTTTACAGCGCTCCCCCATCATGTCCGGTGTCTCTGTCTGCTCAACACGAGCCACTTTGTAGCCTTTCTCTATAAGGCTACTGGAAAATCTCCCATAGGCTATTTCAGGAAATCCAGAATGTGCATTATCTCCCTACAATGGAGGCAGAATTACATAACTAATGCATCAAATTCTATGGTAGTACAGAATTACAATTAAAACACATGCATATGTATATGCAGAACATATCAGATTCAAGTAATTTTTTTGTCAATCAGTTTTCTCAAAATCTGAAAAACTGAAGGCAAGAGGTCACTTTCAGAAATCTAAGCACAGCTGGGAGGATAATATTAAAATTTATCTTAAATAAACAGAATGAGACTAGGGACTGAATTCATGTAAATTCTTCTTTACATCTTACTGTCATGTT
The DNA here is from genome assembly GCF_977971745.1 of Zootermopsis nevadensis. Taxonomy (NCBI): domain Eukaryota; kingdom Metazoa; phylum Arthropoda; class Insecta; order Blattodea; family Termopsidae; genus Zootermopsis; species Zootermopsis nevadensis. Next base: position 17,333,715 of record NW_028259134.1, read on the forward strand.
ATTGCTATAAATATTTAATTCACGAAGAAGATTCTATTTATTCAAATAAATATACCAACCTTCATGTACTGCAATCCAAGCTCGTTCACACCTGTCACAGCATCCATGTGGTACAGTTCATAAAATTTCCCAAGTTTGAAGAACAGAATACAATCAAAGTGCTGGGACTTCATCTCCCACCACTGTCTCAGTGCCTGAAAAGTAACATCAGAATCTCATTTCAGAGAAATTCAGTATAAAGCATTTTCCATAGCAAAGTATGTTTTCACAAATTTCTGTAAAATAACCTATACAAGTCACATTAACAGAATTCAGTTCAAAATGTTATGTTCTCTTGTATTTTCCAGTACTAAGCACAGAACTGTTGAGATTACCATGTTACAAGCTGTTGAATAAATTACTGTACTGGATAAAAAGGAGAAAAATGAGCTCTTACAAACATTTTGTTCCCGCCAACACCTAATTAGAATTTTTTTCATTTCATTTCAACTGTAAATATGACAACCACTGATTTTTTTTACTGAAAAGTAAAGTAAAACTATTTCATACTTTGGTATATGCAATAATATTATTTTTGACATCACTGTCAACAGTACTTTGTGTTACACTTAAATAAAAAAAATATCTATATTAATTATGCCACCTACATTATTTTTTCTCCTGAAACAGCCCATGCTGGGATACTGAAAATCCTGTTTGTCCTGATTATAAGAACCAAACAATAAATAACAAAACATGACAGAAGTTTCCAGTATGCTGTGTAAAAATTCATATCATATGGGTATGATGAGAGTCACTAAAAAATAATAAAGTTTATGACATTTCAACATGTCCAGTTAGCATGCAGCTAGATCATGACTTTTCTTTATTAACATATCATGCAAGCAACAAATGGATTACACATCACCAACACCATCATCAGCTATACAGCTTCAACAAAATGTATAGAAAATAAAGTTCTAGTTAATCACTTACAGGAGTCAGATTCCTTTTAAATTCTTCAGGTACAAAGAGTGTCTTGGGATCATAATCAGGATCTGCAGGAGTTCGTCTCTTAGCATCACGAATTTTATTTGGTTTCAAAAAATCAAGCTTCAAATGAGGCCATGGTTCTGAACTTACAGTTTCAGCTTGTTTAGCTTCTGTGTTCTGCAAAAAATTACATTTGTGAATGTGTTTCAAATGTTTACATCCCATGTAACAACATTTACTAATAATGGAAAGGAAGATAGATTATTTCCTGAGAAGTCAGTAGTTATTCAACTGTAATCAACAGCATAGCCTTAAATATTTCTGCCCTGAACTACACTGCAGTAATTTTCATGATGGATTTAATAACGCACTTGTGATTTTATTTCATATTTTGTCCTTACCTCCTTGGATGAAAATAATGCTAATTTCACTTTTGTTCCATCCTTAACTGTCTGGGAAGGTGAAGAGAAGATTTCAAGGTCATTCCTTTTTACAGCAGAATTCTGTAAAAATGAATAATTAAAATAACTAAACTCATGGTCATGAATCCTAAATAAAACACATAGATTCACTGTTTGGCTGATCTTAAGCTTGAAAAACTTAAAATCAAATTAATCAATCATCAAGTTTACCTCTTCAGAAGGAAATACAGCCAACTTTGCTCTTGTTTCCTTGCTGACTTCATTTGATGGTGTTGAATTTAGATCAACACTTTTACTCTTCTTCGATGATTTACTACATGAAGATCGTTTTCGTTTATTTACCTGGAAAAAACAAAATAAAAACATATTCAATGCAATAGGTTTCAACCTTTATAAATAAACAGATTCCATAATTCATTTTATAACAAAATCCACCTTTACAGGAGTTCCCTCTTCAGATCCTTCAACACTTTCGATGCCTGATACTTCATCAGATTCGATACCAGAACTTGCAGACTCTGACAGCACATCAAGCTCTTCCTTTTCTGGAAGTATTGCAGAAATTCATTAGGTCTCCTTGAAAAACAATGTACCACATATAATTTTACATTACTTACTTGGTTTGTATTCATCCTCTGAATCCTCGCTATCCAGTACAAGGATCCGTCTCTTCTTCAGTGGAGGACTTGGATCTTCTTGAGCAACTTCTTGGTCCTTCTTGTTCACACCTGTACACAACAAATACAACACCGATATTACATCGTATAATTACTCTGCCAATGTTCTGTCTGTTCTAGAACAAAATACTTCCCTATTTTGATATACAGAGCAGAAACTTGTATAGAATAAAATATATATAAACAAATTACAAACAGTAAACATGAAGTTTTTAAGGAGAGTTAAGAAATTAAGAAAAATAAAAATGTATGGTATTAGAACAAGATGGAAATGCAATTAAAAAAGAAAAAAGGTGACAACTGGGAGACCAAGCAATGAGCCATACCAAGTGAGCAAAGATAAACAGAACAGTACAAAAGGAGTAGACACACATACAAAAAAAAGTTTTGATGGAAATGTCAATGGATGATAACACTATAATTATTTCTCCTCCTGATTTTCATCTCCTCACAAAATTTCACTAATATTTCAAAGATGCAGTCAGATGATAATGACAGGGAGAATTTAAACCTTCAGCTTCTTCTTCATCTTCACATTCTGTGTCACTAGCTGAATCATCAGGATAATCAACAATGAGTTCACTGCGCTCCAAATTTGAAAGCTTTAAAGCAGAATCAGCCTGGTTACAGGCTGTTCTCCATTTGTCTTTGTCTTTAATTGGAGCTAGCTTCTTCATTCCATCTAGATACATCTCCACATACCTATAAAATAAAGCAAATTTTCACTAAAATAAATACAAAAAACTGTAATAACTCAGTTTACCCTCACAATATAGTGACCAGTTATGCATGCAACTTCGGTTCACATGTTTATAGTTGCCCCCTGAAAAGTTATTTTACTCATATTTTAACAGACTTTTATAATTCTCCAACAAATCCAAATTTGTTGTCTTCAGGGTTTCAAGGCTGAAGATCAATGTGTAACTTCAGTTTTCAAGGGTGAGTCACATCTAATATTGAGAATTCACACAGAAGACGGCTACTGCAATGTTGGTGGAAATGTTGGACAATCCTAAACATTTGATATAGCTTACATCCCTTAAAAGTCAGTTAAATAAACACAAATTTGGTGACAGGGTAGTTGGTTTACTTTAATTCACTTCACTAGTAAAGGCCTGCTGAAATCCAACAAGGAATGATTTATTATGATTTATTTTGTATCACTACTTACACCCTTTCATCCTTCCCTATACTGTTTTTCCTCCTTTCTACCAAATTCCTTTCACAACCCTTTCAACTCAGAACAACGAAAAATATCAGCAGTAACATTATTTCAGCATTTTCAGTACTTCTAAAAACTGCCTAGTGGTAGCCAGGGCTATGGAGTTGGAAGCAATTTTAGGTGGAGTTGGAGTTGGTAAAAATGTACCGACTCCGACCTCGATATAAAATCTTAAGAACAATTTCTATACCGTGTGAGCCACCGGCAGCCTAACGCTTAGGAAGATTCAATGACACGTTGAGCCACATGGTGTGGGAATAATGCTGTGTAACTTTGGCTCGGTACCTTAAGAATACAAACTGTCTACAAATCAACCAATTTCTGCAATAACCATTAGACATATATTTAAATATAGGTTATAAGTTAAAAAAGTAGGCTAATGATTCACGTGGTGGTGATGAAATCTCTTAATGGTGCCATTTACCACTTTAGTAGGTTTACCCTTATACATATTGGAACAAATGTCTGAAGACATACATCCTAAGGCTGTGCTCAGCTACAAACCTAGCGGGAAAAGAGATCAAGGTCGGCCAAGAAGATGGGAAGATCAATTTGAAGCAGGAACAGGCATTAGTGCCTAATCCATGATGATGAATACATATTGAGCTTTAATGAAGGAGTCAGAGATTTTAGTACCAACTCCACAGCCCTGGTGGCAGCAGCATTTATTAAACAGAAAAGTCTGCCACTTAATGTCATTACTGAGAATATGGTCAGCCATGCATAACACACAATCACTGTATTTTTTGCGTGTTTTAATATATATATCATCTACTTCATGCTTGAAATAAATAAATTCTTAATACACCAACTCTCAAAAACTGACTGGCTGAAGGGTATATGACAGTAGACATGCAATAGCATCCAAAACTCGGCCACCAACGTTCATGTCAGTTGCTTTACATGGTATGGAATTCTTCCTTGAACATTTGATATTCTTCTGAGTAAAAATAAGAAATTCTCTATTGTCACATCATTTCATTACTGTGTACAGTAAAACACAAAACTGGAATCTGTCCTGAAATACTCCAACCCAGTTTACACCTTCACAACCAATTTATTCACGGGCCACTTAAATTCTACCTTCTCGTGAATGTCAGATCTCCCAAGTCCCTTTCACCTCCTCCTTTGAGGTTGGCAACCAGAATCTTATATGCACCTGTTTCAATATCTGACCGTTATTCCTCTGCACAACAAAATTCATAAAAAACTAATTTTTTGGACTTTGTTATATGCCAGCTTCTTACCTATCAGTTAGAGGCAATGAAAATGTAACATACTATATCAAGCCATATCCCAGGATTATTCTGAATGTTTACTTAACCAGACAACCAGGGGTTTCCACTGGCAAATGAAACCTTTCAATAAGAAAGTCTGCTATTTCATACTTGTAGACAGCCTGAACATGACATTTCAACATTAACTCTGACAGAATGTTAGTACTGCCACATTTAGTGAAAATATTTTACATTTGTACATACTTCTTGTGGATCCATGCTCTTGTAGGTGGATCATCAAAGAACTGAACATGAATGTCATTTTCTTTAACATGAGTTTTCAATCTGGGATGATTACAGACCAAACTTGGCCACCAAGGATATCCATCTAACTTTGACCAAACTATATCATAAACACCAAACTCTGAAAAAGGAAATGCAGATACAGTGAAATAGTTCTACTGATATGGTAACAGTTGAATTAATTATATTATTATTACGTACTATCAACCCCTTATTTCAAGATTTCTAATAGGAATTCTGTATACCATTTCATTCTATCAGTCCACACATACACGCATACCTATTAATTCTATAATTACAGTACCTGAAAATATATTAAGTTTCAATTACCTTTTCCTTTATTCTGTTCCTTGCCATGTGTTACTGAAGTTGCTGTTTCAACGATTTTCTTACTACCTTTCTTTGCTGGTGTCTTTTTAGTGCCTTTCTTGCTTGCTGATGAAGGGGTAGCTGCGCCAGCTTTTCCCAAAAAATTATCGTTTGTTTGAAGTGAACCTCCATTCTGTAATTTCGATTGTATGGGAGACTTCGTAAAATAATTAAAAAGTGTATTTTTCTGTGCCATATTGACCTCAACTTCTTACATCTCACCTATAAAAAAACTATTAGTTACACTAAACACGTGAATATACATTTCTGAATAATCTTTGCCCTAGCTTCTCACATGCCACCTATCAAAAATAAATAGCTATTAATCACACAAAGATGTGAATGAAATGTTACAATATATTACGTTACAAACATTACATACTAAATTTCTAGTTTCTGGAACATGTTCACGTATAAATTTCAGCTTATTTCATACACACCTGCACACAATTACAATATTCCCGGCCGATGGCGGGTAAAATCATGGGTACCATCCTTCATTTGGACAAAAATACCGCAACGTACATTGCACTAAGACGTTTAATAAATCTGTTCGTGAGAACGTTGTTTGATTGAGACATTGCTGTAACGTACTAAAAACATGCAATAGCGAGAAAATAAAATAACTTTATCACTCAATAAAATTCAGTGAAATATCTTTTGCTGCTAAATATTTCTTCATTGTGGGACATTTCTTCTCAAACTACAATGAAATTTCTTCTACAGTCCACAGACCAGGAGAGCAGCCCTGCTAAGAATGCGACATATGCGCATGCGCAAGATTTCGCAGTGTGTGACGAGCTGCTACTAGCCAACCTAAAAGCATTACACCCACAAAACAGGTGCACTCACTACACTAATAAAATAACTAAATAGATGGCTTACGGAACCCGAAGGTTCATCACCGAATTAACCAAAGCCCTCCACCGGACTCTGTCCTGGGCCAACAAAATCCAGTTTCCTTCAACTCCTATCTCCCATAGATCCCGCCTGAGATTATCCTCCCATCTACGTCTAGGTCTCCCCAGCGGTCTCTTCCCTTCAGGTTTCCCAACCAGTACCCGGTGCACACTTCTTGTCCCATCCATGCGCGCTACATGCCCAGCCCATCTCATTCTTCTCGACTTAATCACCCTGACAATACTGGGGGAGGAGTACAGATTTTTAAGCTCATCATTATGCAGTTTTCTCCACGCCCCATCGTCTTCCCTCTTAGGCCCAAATATCCTCCTCAACACCCTGTTCTCAAACACCTGCAATCTGTGTTCCTCCCTCTGAGTGAGAGACCATGTTTCGCACCCATACAAAACAACAGGTAAGATTATTGTTTTGTATACTTTAATTTTCAGGTTCTTAGAAACCAGACAGGAAGACAAAATATTTTGAACTGAGAAGTAGCAAGCATTTCCAGAATTTAATCTCCTTCTAACTTCCTCATGACTGTCATTATCTCAAATGCTTGATGTTTTCAGTCTGTGTGTAGTAGTGTAAGACTCTGACGTATCACACTTCGCACCAATAGCAGCCCTCTAGTCCACCTAGCAGTAAACATTCCCCTGCACCCCACCAGAAACGACTTCCACCAGCAAGGCTTTTCTTCTGGCAACAGCGAATTGTTGTGCAGTGGTCACATTATTACGACATATCAGCAGTGGTAGTGTAAATAGAAAAGTAAAATGGCTAAACTGTATGTGTTTGAAGGACATTCTTTATTAAATTTCACATTAATCCTGGTTTTGCTAGGATTTGTAAATGTTATACAGTCAGAAGTGTATGAGGTTACAACAGAAATATTTAGCGTGGAAGGCAAAGTATTTCCACCGGATGCAAATGTTGCAAGTAATTGGCAAGTTTCGACTAGAGTATTGGTGAATGGTGGAGATTTTGTAGGATTTTTAAAGTAAGTGATGTTGAATGATGTAATAGGCATTTGTACGACGTCTATTTAAGCATGAGAATTGTAGCACTCATAATTTTTGAAAATTTAACCTGCAAGTTTTGTTGAGGATGGCAGTACCTTATACAGTATTTGCGTATACATGTAAAAATTCAGATTAAATATTTAGTTGTAGGATTGGAGGTTTATACGGCTGTGTGGGTGAAGTTGGCGGTCTTCTGAGTTACATCTTTTGGATGTATGCCAACGTTTTAGAGGAGCGTTGTTCTTCCATGTTCAGGGATGCTCTTCCTTAAGACTACATTGTGCGAAAACCTAACACACATATATACACTTACATGCCTTTTTGTGAACAATTTGAAGGCACTGATTTTACGTGCTTGAAATTGTGAAATCCAACCTAATTGTAGTGATATGTATAATGTTTCTTTTTTTCGCAGGGAAGATGGTTCTTTCACAATTAATAATGTTCCATCTGGTTCATATGTTGTTGAAGTGGCCAATCCTAATTATGCTTATGAACCAGTTCGAGTAGAAATCAATTCTAAGGGAAAGTACAGAGCTAGGAAAGTAAACTACATTCAAACTTCACAAGTTCTTCAGGTACCATATCCTTTAAAAATGAAGCCACTGAACCGTTTCCAGTACTTTCAAGTAAGAGAACAATGGAAACTAACAGAGTTTGTGTTCAGTCCAATGGTGAGTTTCAAATGTGATTTCTGTATGCCTACATTAAAGTATTCTGACAGAAGAATATGTAAATATATTAAATTATTTATTTATGCTGTACAGTTGGGGATTGTAAAATAACCACTACCTAATTAATAAATTACTCCATGGAGCAGCCCATGTTGCCCTTGAAATGATCAACCTAATAACTTAATGAGTTGTTGAAATTATGAATGTCCTTGGCACGTTTTTTTTCTTTCTCACCATCCTCCTGTCATGCAGTCATCTTAGGTAAAATATTCTCAATACCCTGTTCCCAAACAATGTCAATCTCTGTTCTTCATTTAATGTGACAGACCAAATAGTTAAAATATTTGTAATTCGTAGAATCTAAACATATTAATTGTATATATATATATATATATATATATATATATATATATATATATATATAAAAGAAACCAGACAATTTAGTTTAATGCTTAAAATTCACTGAAAAGGTACGTTTAATATCGACCCCAGTTATCTGAGTCTTAGGTATGTTGGTTTATTTCAATTCCTTGGAGGACTAGCTTACAACCAAGAGTTATTGATCATAGCAATCTGATGATTAATGATTACCACACCACTGAATTAATATTAAATTTGCCTTCCACATTATTCCAATATACATGTTATATAGCACAATGTCACATGCAAGTTTTGTGATTTTTATACAGGTATCCATTATTATGGTTGTAAGAATAGGGTTATGGTTTTATTTGAGTGATATTTTGGATGTATCAGTATTTTAATCTTCAATAATGTCAATCATTCTAGGTCTTGATGATGGTTTTGCCCTTACTGTTGATAATGATACTTCCCAAGATGATGAATGATCCAGATGCAAGAAAGGTAATTCATCACTATCTAACAAATGTCAAATTTAATTACTGCATTCACCCATAGTGAAATTACTATATGTGGACTGGGAAAAATTAACCTTGTGTTTACACATTGCTAAACAATGGACAACATGTAACGTTTGCATTATGTTCTACATACTATATAGGTTATGTCATCATTTAAGCATCTTATTTTTGCAGGAAATGGAACAATTCAACAATTTCAAATATGACATGCCAGAAGTGTCTGAGGTACTAACTTCATTCTTTACGGGAAGTGAGAAGCAAAAGCCTCGAGCTGTCAAATCAAATAAGAAAAGGCAATAATTATTATAAACATACACATATATGCTCAAAATTTAATTAATATCTTCACTCAATTCTAAAGGCTTTTGACAACGGTAGTTTACACTTAAAATTATTCGTTGTCAGGACTTTTTCCATTGTCTGTTTTTAAAATCACTACGTTTCGGAGGCTGGTTCTGTCTCCGTCTTCAGGTGAGAGGTACCTACTCTGTTGGGTCCCTAAGAAAGAGCTAGTCTCTGTCACTGGTCCAGTGAAAACGGAGACAGAACCAGCCTCCGAAACGTGATTTTAAAAACAGACGATGGAAAAAAGTCCTGACAATGGATAATTTTAAGAATATCTTCACTGCTTAGTAAGAAGGGCTTAAATCATTGGAGATTGACTTCAGACCTTCTTAACAAGCAACAGAGATATGTACCTGGTATGAATTGGTGCCATGCTTCCATGTAATACAGTTGGAAAACATGGAATTTTTTGGAGATCTTCACATTCACTTGCACAGAACATTCAGGAAAAGTAGAATTGTATTCAACTGTCATGAAGATAATGCACTGAATGACTCACAAATTTCCTGATCTAAACAGTGAGAAGAGTTGTGTTTCTAATGTAATAAAGTTTAGTTCTGTGACTAATACTGCATGTGTAACACATAAAATGTTGAGATGCTGGGTGACAATGGCAGTGAAGAAAGGGTTTGTGGTATGATAAATGGTATCTGTTTAGTTGACCAAAAAGGTGCACAATAAAGGCAGGACATAGACAAAAAAAAATTGTAGCAGCTCATCTTTAGATTATTTTATTGTAATGTTTCCAACAGCAATTGAAGCAACATTTTGTAAATGGAATCGTCTTGTGTTAACATGTATGTATGGTGCTGTGTGTGTATATATATAATGTGTAGAAATAAAATATTAAGCTTAATGAGACATCTTTTCTGATTAATTTATTATTGTTGTACAGATGTAAAGTATTTACATATTCACAGTGAATCCCAGGACACGCTTTTGTACAACAGTGTGAGTACAAACAGAAATAAGAGATGAACTTATGAATCATTCATATAAAATACAAAATTATTGTACTGAGATAAAAATCAAATGTTTTTAAAGTAATTAATTAAAAACTGAGTATGCACACTTGTGAATATATGAAGAACTCCACATATACCAGTATGTGCGTTACTAGTTAAGAAACGTTACCACCAAATACTGTATAACATAACAACTTGGGAGTTGAAGTAGCATATTAAGAGTTCCCTGCTCCACTGTTAGTAAAGGGGCTGGAGTGTGAAGCTGACCACTCACCTCCATGTAGTGCTGATGTTAAGAATGTGTGAAGCTCTTCTTCATATACCATCATGGTGTGGTGCTTAATTAAAAACAGGGACAACTTTATCACTTACATCTTTTTTGCATACCAAATACAACAATAATACTCTTGAAAATAATCTGTATCTCCTATTCATCATGTAATGAAGGAGCATATAATTTTCTGAAAAAGAAATAGATTTTACATAAGTATCTGTTACACTCATTTTAAAATATCTAAACATTATAATTTATATGTACTGTAAAGTTTATAAACAATGGAGTGTCATTTAAAGAAACTATTCTACCATGATGCATACTTTTAATCAATAAATGGTCACAGTTCATTAGAGATCGAATCCTTACATGGTTATCCAAAGATCAGACAGCCAACATAAAAACCTATTACAGAATCCCATTGATCAGTCAGGACTGATGAATTTTGTCCATTGACATTCTTGTGTAAGAGGATCAGCTTTGTAGCATACCACAGTATACCTGTCATATCATTAAGCTTTGTTGACCATCACAAACAAGTTGGTGGTCAGCCGGCCAAGGTACAGGAGGGCAAGCAACAGTGCATAAGGTGCCTTGCTCCTCCCCTGCCCTATATAACTTACCTTATCCCCTTACTGTGATGTGGCTGATACAGATATTCTGCATCCAGTATAGTTTTTATACAAAAATATTCTGTAGCCACATTCAGTTTAATGAATATTTAGGTTTAGATGTTCCAAAATATGTAAGGAGATAAATCACTGTATCTGTGAGATTATTCAGGATGTACATAAAAATTTGCAGACATGTGAAATTCATAACATCTTAATTCTAGTTATGCCAGACTTGTAGTACTCACAAAAACAGCTGGAGCCACTTGAGAACCAGTTACTTAACACGTGTTACATTTTAGAAATCCATAGGTTAGGTTCCAAAGCCAAAAAATGGATTTTTCAGAGGTGAGTTATCAGGAGGTGAGAGTGAAATAATATAGTAATAATAATCCGTGGCGTAACAGCCCTCTGAGAGCCAAAGCCGACTAGCTGGCTGCCGGCCTCACATTCACATGCCCAAGCAGAGGTCATCCAATCAGATATAGGGTGACGTGGTCAGCACGACGAACCCCCAGCCATTGCTAGTTTTCATGACAGGATTACGCTACCCATTGTAGCTCCCCAATTTCCTCACGATGCTGGGTTGTCACCGGTTGAAAATCTCATGAGAAATTTCTTTCCCCGAGACTCGAACCAGTGCGCATTCCGTATCACTGGTTCGAAGCATCATGCCTCAGACTGCGCGGGGAGTGAAATGATATAGCTTGTGTTTTATGGTGTGCTGAACCTTCATGTTTAGTTCACTGGAGGGAGACTTAGTAACCATAATCATAGATCTATGACACATTTTCAGTATATACATAAAATTTATGACTACTGAAAAGTAGCTAGACATTTGAATTACTTAGAAGTAAAATGTTACAAATTAACTGTTTTGACGTAAGTGACTAAGGTTCAAGAAAGGCAGCCCAGAGCACTCTTGCTAAACTGTGCCTGAATCAGAAACGTTGTTTTTTTAAAAAAATCATCATAAATTTGTACCATATATTAGCTGGTAAATACAATGTTTGTTGTCCAACTCATAAATGGCAGTCTTCTATGCATACTTTACGCGTACCTATAACGACTTCCTCAAAGGAAAGATTTATAATTTTTCGCACAATAAAGTGATCAAGGATTCATTCAATCAAAACTATATATAATTTAAATTACATCTTAATAATAAAATAAAATGTCAGCATTTAAAGAGACCAATTCAAATCAGACATGACACCAAGTAACAATAATGAAGACAATTTGACACAAAAAGATTCTCTCTCTCTCACAATTGAGCAGTCATCCTGCTCAATTAAAAAAGTTTTCAAACTGGTGAATGTTATTAATCATTCCCATACCCTAGATTATCTTATCGTTAACAATGCCCTACCAATACTTACGCACCATATGAAAACAAGTACCACCAAAAGCACACACACTTCTGTATTAGGACTTCAACAGTTATGCTCAGGAACAGCAATAAATAAAGATAACAATATTTAATGCTAGCACCGACATTCCCTTTAATACACCTTCCTCCAGTTGTATTTCCCATCCTGTGCTCCAATTCTAATCTGAACAGTATACCAATATCACATCATGTTTTCAAATTTAGTATCTGATATACAATGCCAGTACACAAAACATTAACTGTTAATTCAAACTAAGATACACCATGAACTACAATATATTGGCATGGAAGAATGACAAAGACAATGCACTGTAGAGATATAGTACTGAGGTACTTTACTGTCTATTTATAAACAAATTAATTTACAAGAATATCGATGCAATTATTTTACTTGCTGGCTGTACAGACACACACACATGATGTTGAGTGATCACAATACTCGATACTTGTAGAAGTCCATTACTGTCTGACTCACATTCCACCCAATGGCCACTGTCACCACATACACCAACAGCAGCGTTGTCAGAGGATATAACAGTATATGGGTTCTATGCAAGATTGGCAAACCTGTATGTCAAGAAAATCAATGTATAAACAAGAATGTGTGATATTTAGTAATCAGAATCAGATAAACTTCAGATTTGAACCTTATATGTAATTTTACAGGCTTTGACAGAATTTACTGAAATTGGCTCATTGTATAAAGAAAGACGAGACATAAAACGTTTGCAACATTTAGTTCAATAATCTCTCTGAAATGCTTTTAACTTTGGTGTTTAATTCGTGTGATATATCAAACACTTCATTAAATACTTCAGATAAAAAAAATGGCTCTAATGACCAATACTGCCAAATTTCTTTTAAGAATCAAGTGGTTTCCCATATCCAAGTTCATCAATATTAACTGGAGGATTCAGTTGTTTAAAGACACTGCTTAGGCTTACTGACATGCTTGTCTCATAATGGTGAGTGCATTTTACATGGGTTCACAAAATTTTACATCAAATTTTTCTTGACAATTATGTTGATTTTTATTGTAAATGCATGAATCTTCATTCATGACAAACATACTTAAATATGTTACATGATCTTTCCTCAGACCTGTTGTCAATGCTCATATACCTGTCTGCTTCACAATCAAATTGCTGGATCAAGTTCTGATGTCAATTTCACTGTATGTGACTGTGCTTTTCTGTTTCTTACACTTAAATGTCAGGACAGTATATGCTAAAGTTAACCACCCTTCAAACACCAATTTTTTGTACTTATATATTTAAAGACCAATAAAGTGCAGTTTCTCTATAAGCAAAAAATTAATACAATGAACTAATTAAATTTTCAGTTTTCATTATTATATGTTACAGTACTCTTTTAAGTTTACTATAACATTTTTAATTACTTGTGTTGCATTAAAAGTATTGATTACTTACAGCTGTATCCCAAAAACGTTACATAGATGTAGTAGCCAAGAGCAATCAACCACAAAAAGTTGCCAAATAATCTTGACACAAACCATTCATGGTTAATTAATACTGTAACACAAGAAAAACAGAAAAATGAATCTTTTAGACCACTGTTTCTCATCCCTCTGATTTGCAATCTGCTTTTGCAAAATTACAAATCTTCAACCCCTTTAAGGAACATCCCTTTTTCCAAATACATCAAATCTATATTCTGTACTCCCTAACCCAGCAGTGTATTGGTGTTTATGGAATAGAATACATGTAAAGGTATTTTGCCCAGCTGCATCAGTCAGCTCCAGTGTACTGACGTAGGTCAGAACACAAGACCTAAGTATCAACTGGAGAGGAGAATAATCCCAAACTCTGAACCCCAACTTTCCAATAGATAGCCTAGTCACTATACCGACTCAAGTGACCCCACCCATAATTTGAGTCAAGGCTATTATTTAAATGCAAGCATTAATCAGACATTCATGATAATTAACACAATTTTCTTGGCTTGAATTTTAAGCAGTCTCAAAATCTGAACTCACCGTCATAAAAAAAGAGCTGAAATACATGAAGAATGATAAGAAGGGGAAAGAATGCATTAAGGTGAACATCAAATGCATATCCCCATTCCACATCCTGGTCCTGACAAGATGGTTTGATGAGATACTTATTGCTTATAAACCTGAAACACAGTGCATGTTAATGAAATCTGAGGACTGTATATAGTAAATCCTGGTCCAATGTCGGGGATACATCCCTTGAAAGCAGCATGTTTGCTGAATCCACAATGGAATGTAAATGTATAAAGTCAAAGTAAATAAACAGTAAAACTGTAGAAATACTGTGATGATATTTATTTATGAAAAAACTAATATAATAAATTATCATCAGAAAGTTAAGCATTAAAATAAAATAAAATTCTTAATACTGGGCTATCGTTAGTTTTTAAACAGTTGGTATTTTTCATATGCTACTACAGGGTGTTTATTAGACCATACATAATCACATTTCCCACATTCAGCAAACAACTGTTTGTATTTCTTTTCATGCATATAAATAAGTCCACACTGGAGAATGGTTTGCTGTATAACAATTGAAGAGTGAAAGCTCCAAATGCTAAAACATATGGAACTGTTTAAGCAATTTACTGGTTTACACAAATTCTGTAAGTGTAACAAATGACAGGAGATATGTCAGGATCAGAATCATGTAACTGTCATAAGTTAAATGCTGACAACTTCTATGCAAAAAGAACTGTAATGTACCATATCAAATTTGTTTAAAAGTAAACCACTGAATGTTTTTATTTCAGATATGAAACTTCTATTTTGTTTACTACATAAAACTTACTTGTGCATATACACACATGCACACAAACTCAATCATCTGTCTCACTAAAGAACTGATATAACAAATAACTATATTTTCATTCTTTTAGTGGAGGAAAAAGGATTAAAAGTGAAATGTCTCACATTCTGAGATTGGACAGATAATACAATATATCACTCACCAAAACAAAGTGGCTATGAGGAGTCCAACTCCTATACAGTCTACAAATATTACATATAAGAGGAACTTCACAAAGCCCCAGAAACCAAGTCTGAGTACTAGGGCAAAACCAACTGAAGATGCTGAAAAACAATAAAGATAAACTATAATATTTTACACCACAAACTCTCTTAATCTCATATATGACAATTTTACCTGTGATACTGAGTTAGGTTGCTTCTGTCATAATCTGTGACTTACTGGTATCCACATATATTTTGGATGGCTAGATCAGTAAGAGGGAAAGGGTGCAAACCTCATGGCGAAGGTTTAAATTCTTGGTAAGGGTAATGGAATTTTTGTCCCCTTCAGTAAATACTCTAGAATGACTGTGATGATCATTAAAGCCCCTTTCCATTGTGTTTGTAGGATTAGTTAATATGAAAAGTAATCTTATACACAAAGGTACAATTCATCAAAAGTTTTCAACCTCATTACTATTTCTACCCATTAAATATCAATACTCATCTTACTTTTCTACATCTAAAGATAAAGAGCTGATTTACTTACCACAAAGCCAGATACTCAGAAGTACCAAAAATGCTGGATCATCTCGGGCAAATTGTGACTTTGTTTCTGCAAGTGAAAAAAAAGCAATATTTTGCCTTACCAATTCAACTCCAAAAACTATCAGTCTAACCTACTGTGGCCAGGAGATTCCAATGGTGGAGAGTGATCTCTTACTTTGAGAGAAGAATATAAATCACAAATAAATGAAAACAAAAAGCTTAGGAAATTGTATACAACACAGAAGGTTAAATTAAATGCAAAATACAAAACACATTCGGCAAAGCTCTTCTTACCAAGAACCAAAAACATATTGTGATAATTACGTTTTCTATAATGAAAATTCCTATAAACTTTCTGCGGTGCAATGAACAAGTATAACATCTGCCAGGATGCAAATTCGAAGTCCATCTGTTGAAATTTTATGAGTCTTCGGAGATACTTGTATCTCTTTGCTGCTGCTGTCATACAATCCAACCTATTAAAGGATATAAAATAAGTTAAAATGTTACAATTTGAGAAGATCAAAAATATGCGTCACAGTTAGCTTCCACATATACATGCAAAAGGGTGTAGTAAGAATGTGTCACCAAATGATTTAACAAATGATGTCATATGGCAACACAAAATAATGCAAATCACATTTGTGAATACCTTTTTAACACAATTTTGCATAAAACTCTCTCTTCTTGTTTTCCAAAAGTTTATGTAACTGGTGGTGCATTCTTCTCACATTCAAACACACCTTCCTTCCAGCTTGCAACTGTGACATCATGTTTTATTAATCCACAATGTTCTATTACAAACCTATATGCAACTGGGACTGGAAGAGGTGATCCACCGCGTAAATTATTACTGAGCGATGATGGACTCCGACTTGGAACAGGTGATGTTTGGTACTTCGTTTGCATAGTTTACAAACTGTAACCCTATAAAAAGACCCCATTTTAATACAAAATACACTCTTTATCAAATAACTATGAACTTTATATTTGTGTTAGAAACAAGTATTGTATTTGTGATATAATAAGTTCTACAACCTTGGCTTAGGCCTATGCCTGTAAATAAATTCTTTTATATTTTACTCTATGACGAATCATGTTATGTTAATTTGAAATAAGAGATATGTATGTAAATACCATAATGCAACACATTCATACATGTTAACTGTGTATTTAACCTGAATAAAAGATTAACCTGTACCAATTTCGAAAAACACATGAATCGAATGCCCTGGGGAAGACTTGAATGAACAGCAAGATTAGTACAGTAAAACCTCTCTAACTTGGACACTTGCGGTTCCACGATAATGTGTCCAACTTACAGAGGTGTCCAAGATAGAGGGAAAGGGGAAAATCATCCTTTCAAATTGTGGTGTAATGACAATGTGGTAATTGTAGAGTATTATGGAGCCCTTCCCAAAAAGGAAATTATTGATAAGAAAAATGAAAAGGGTAAATTAAACTTTTACAAATTTTGTTTTCACTAAATTAAACTTGCACCAATACTTTATGTTTACCGACAATGTAATCTATTTTACATAATCTAACTACTGTAGGCTTGCTTGAATGAAGAATTAATGGCAATAATAATAATCTTTTGAAACCCACTCTCATGGTTGCACATTACACCCCAACCTCAATGAAATTTTAAATGTTCAGAATGTATTTTTTTAAGCTCAACATAAGATGTCACTTATTTGTTGTATAAAAGTCCGTCACAAGACACTGCTTTTTTGCTTTTATCTTGGAATTTGCCCATCCTCTTTCTAATAATCACCGCAATCCGAATAAGGTTTCAACCACTCCTGGTTGATTATGAGCGAAAGCATACCGTTCCAATTTCTGAACTGTTGAACTCAGTTGCAAGTACAGTACTGACAAAGTTAAAACTCCAGTGACGGGTTTAACAAAAGAATAACTATTCACTTTCACTGCATTCCAATGATGTGTTCAATGTCTCACACCCTCAACCATAAGCTAATCCTCAGGGAGAAGGCATTCATCAGTCTGAAATTCAAAGCAACAAAATACTAACTGTAAACGTTTCCCATAAAAGCATTGAAGCCAAGTGCATGCATGCACCTGTCCAACTTACAACAAAAGGGGTGACCAAGTTCCAGGATAAAGGGGTGTCCAAGATATAGGATGTTGTGGACATGTAAAATTATAGGATATTCGCCGGTTCCAATTAAAAGTGTCCAATATAGAGGGGTGTCCAACTAGAGGGGTTTTACTGTACTTATTTCCAGTTAATGATAATGTTCGATTAGCGACAGATGATGAATGTGTCACATAAGACATACTTATAAATGTAACTTATTTTACAGGCTCAAAGTGCAGGGATTATCTGAATAGTTCTCAAGAGGCTAATCATCCCTTAATCACATTCGTTACAATTCGTGGTGCAAAGGTATTACACATAATTAGCAACACAATGACTGACCCATAACTAGCAAGTCCAAAACTTACCACCTTATATTCAACATTAAATCATGGGAATTTGTTTTTAATTATAAATGAAGCGTTTTAATACCCAATATAAAACCAATAACTTCAATACACAACCCACAAACGTCTTTCCTATTCCAACCTTCGAATTTTTACTCCGAAACCTATCAATACAGTCATACCAACACATACTAGTCAGGCCTTCGTAGTAACTTCATTGTGACGTACGTGCGTATTTGTGGGGTGAGCTGTTATGGTGTGGCAGTGTGAGGAGTGGTCATGCAGCTGTAGGAAATAAGCAAAACACGTTGCAGTCATTAGAAGGCAGTATTGTCACAATATTTTGACAGGTCCGTGAGTTTGCGTTTGTAGAACTGTAATTCTGATACAACTGATTTCTGACCGAAGTTTATGTTTGGTAAGCATACATCAGTGTTGGAACAATAAATACAAGAATTAAATGAAGAATCCTGATTGCATACTCGCGGGCTAGGCTCTTGTATTAGGCAGCCACCTCACGAACGAATACGAGGCTCAGATCTATTGTTTCCAGAACAGTATGAAGTACTTTCTTTGCTGAATCCTGATCAAGAAGTCAGGTTGTGCGGAAAATCCAACAAATGCATTTCAGTGTTAAGGCGTTTTTAACAACAAGAACAATGACGACGACGATAATAATAATATCAGTATAATTATAATAATCCGCTATTGTGTTATATGCTACATCATTTCTTTTACATTCCTCAAATTTAAGTTGTCTGGTTTTGCACTACTAGCCAGATCAGAGCATTCACCACTGAGATTCTCTCTTTGTCTGTCGCCATATAATAGTACTAAAATATTAAAAGTTCATATCTTAGTGCCATGTTGGTTCAAAAACATCAATGAAAAGTCTAAAATTAATGTTCTTGCACCAATTTCCTTTGCAAATGGGAAGTATTTTGTTGAAATTAAACCCATAGGAATGATAGAAAAAATATGTTACACAAATTATTTGTGTATAAAAATGTAACATGCACATACTGGCCCATCTAAAGAGCACCTGCACCAACATTTTGGCTAAATTACATTTGTCTATAATATTATAAATTAGGTTTAATTATTACGAGACATCCACCTGGTTTATTATCTGTATTATATTTTAATCTTTAAAGCTTTTGGTACTCTGACTGGTGGGACTGCCACTTTCAGCTCAGCATTAGTTTCCATAGCTAACATTCCTAGATGCAATGTACGATTAATACTGACATTAAAAATGAAGATGATTGTTTTCTGGGATATCATGCCATGTAGTCTGGTAGAAATTGATTGATTGTACAGCCTCCATCTTTATGGATCAGTCAGATTTTAACAGACTAAATGGTACAACATAACATCCCTGAAATCTCATCACAGTATTAAGAATGTACTGTAAAAAACTTTGGATAATAAGCGGAGTAGCAATATTCTGGTGACCACTCATCATCTGTCCCCCTCCTCACACTCTTAAACCTTTCTCCCCTCCTTTGTATCACACTTTTTTCATGAATGAATCTGAAACCATGATGTTACCAATTGATATATGTTTGTTTAATTGAAAAGTACTAAGTCTCTTTAAGATGGAATTAAATAATCTAAAAAATTGACAGTGGAACCACGGTCCGGAGAATCTGACGTAAATACGTCTTTGTATTTAAATTATATTTAGGCAATAAATACAATGAAAAGAAGTTTATATATTAGCTTTATTCTAAATATTCCCTTTATACATGCTTTACAATTGAGTAAATAGTTTCATTAAGACATTGCTTAATTATCTATCCCTCTTACGTTCAGCATTAGTTTTTGGTATTTTTTTTGGGAACTTCAGGTTCGTTATTTAATACTTCTATTTTTTTACGTTTTCTGTACTGTCTCATATATTCTGCATTATGGACCCTTTTAGCTTCAATGTCATCCATCTTGTTATCTCTGCGTAGTATGACGCAACACACAAACACAGCAGTAGCATGAAGTGTGATGCGCCTTTATCCCTCACCTCAAACTTTGTTCAATTGTAAGAGACCACGATGTCCACTGGCAATGATCAGTTTAATCAAAACTAAAATGGAGAGAGTGGAGGGCAGTATCACAGATTTTTTAACAATTCTTATATGAGAAAAGTACTTGTGATATTCTAAAACATTTTTAACAGCACAAAATTATCTAGTCTATGATGCACTTCTTCTACAAGCAATTCACAGCTTAGCTCTTTCCGCAATAACGAAAGCGGATTGTTGACGACAGTAATGTAACACAACAATGCCAAGTAAACAGATGATGTAACAATTAGTTTCTTAGGTAAAGGAGTGGATTGCAATACGGTTTATTCAGGCAATTATACAGCATGCATGCTCAGCCAATATTGTTGCAGGCGTGTGTTAGAAATTTGAATCCTTTTTCTTGCATTGTTATGCACGCAGGAGTTCATATAAAAGCTGACCATTATCGGTCCATATTTACAAAATTGTTGGTATGGATCTTACACATCTTCGTAACGCTGTTTTTGCTGAATGACCTTTCTGTACAGACATATTTACGTCAAAAATACAAACATGTATTTTAATTTAAAATGTCAGACTGGGGATAGTTTACAAGATGTAATTGGTACTCAATAACATACAGAAATTAAAATGAATCACACAGTGTGAAATAAACTTAATCTTAGTTTTACCCAGTATAAGTTTGGTCATTAGGCTTGCTAACACAGTACTTAATTTAGAATGACATGCTAGTGTTTTGTGAACTAAATTCCAGTATAAAAATTAAGCACTGCTGCATGTTTAAAGTAGATGCTACCTTTCACTACACTGCTATGGCAAAAACATTTTTTTTCCATTTTATCATCATTAATTTAACCCTTTCTGGTCTTAGAGGAAAACTACTTCTAAAATGAATAGATGAGAAAGCTGTTACGCTACAGTTTGAAAGAAAAGTCTGTGTGTCTGTTCATCTACTCATTTCAAGGTTAGCATTTCAGTACAAATCCATAAACATTATAAACAGACACAGTGTGAATAAACCTGTTGTTTACATGAGCAACCCAGCAGTTTATATTCCTTGCCATTTTTAACTAGAAAATGTAAATAAAGAAAATAAGGAGTACTATATTTGGTTTTAAAACATTATTTGTCTCAGGGTTTTCTGAACAGAAGAGAGTATGTTTCTTGTGTCTGTAATATGTTGCAGGACTATGGCATCCAGTTCAGTAAGTCAAGAGGATTTGGAAAATGATTTTGAACTTTCATCTCGCCGGTCTCGAATTCGAACTGCTCGTGCACGAACAGTGAATCCTCCTGCTAGAATTGGTTTGTAAATGGAAAGGTTTAAGATATGATCTATATTGCGCTATCATCTGTATACATATTGGGCACAGATGTGAAATTTAGTGTATCTTAGCATTTCACAGTAATTTTTTATTTAAAACTGACAGTTAAAGGGTATTAGCACAATATTCAGTACAGTTAATTTTACATTTAATATCAGCACTGTTATGGACCTTACTGTTTGTGAAGTTAAAATAATAATATGGTGATAAGATACAACGTTTAATGTGAAGTAAGGCTTGTTCAAATACAGAATCAGATAGGATGAACAATGCTATGCCACCAAGTGACTTGAAAGAAAAGTCAGCAAGAAATCTATGGTATATTTCTAACGGTTGTTCAATATAAGACTTTCTTTAAGAAGTGTACAGGCAGTGTTGTCCTAAATTGGGCTAAACAAGTTAATATTGGAGCTCTTCCTATTTGGTCATGCCAGGTTACCTCTTCAGAAACGTTCTGATTACCCTCAAAATATTTTTTAAATGGCAGCCACCCCAAAATTAATTTATTAAAAATGATCAATGAGCAGTCCGTAAACCAGAACAACTTCTGATTAAAAATTTTGTATTGATGTTACTTTTCACAGTATGTGTGACATGGATGTATTTGTCATTATTTTGCAGTCAAATTGAAGATGAATACAATGTGATTAAATACTGTAATTATACATTCTTATAATACTGTTAGTTGTAAGGTTGACAGTAATGTATCTACTTCACATAATTTTAAAAATTTGTTGTATTGAATTCAAATTTTACTTATTTAAAGATCCTGGAGGTGGGGATTTGGATGATGCAGGAGGTGGTGAAATGAAAACTTCTGAGTCACTTAACATCAGTAGCAATTTCCCAGCAGAACATGACGCTAGCCCCAAGCCCCTCAGTCGGGCCAAGGAGAAACGTGTCAACAGGTGTGTTACTGTCAGACAACCACTCACTGAACATGTTAGCAGGTTAGTAGTTACTCAGGAAGTAACTGGCTGTACCTGGACTTGAACATGGCAGTAGTTGGATAGCATCCAGTTTTTTGATTCTGCACTGCAATATTTTAATAAATGTTTTTACTGTAATGTAGCCAACAGTCCCTTGGTTAACATAACCAAGCAGTGAGCTAATCATCTCCTTGGAGAAGTGTATGTATACAATTGCACATTTATACAGTGTTTGATGATGTCTAATGAATAGTACAGGTTTAGTTTGAATATCAACATTTTACTGTAAATAAAGATATATGACCTGACTTCTTTCATTACTTCAGTGTGGATGGGGCAAAATATGTTCATTCTCATGTAAAGAATTATTCATGTGACATATTTATATTTGTTCTCAGTTGTTGTAGTGTTTGTGTATTGTTTCACCTTTATCTCTTTTCTCTTTGTTGGCTTGGATGGATGCTTTTAATTCATGTGTTGCTGTTGTGCATTGTGTATCATTGTTTCCCACATGTAAGGTGGATATGCTGTACGCTAAATTTATACAGAGGAAACTTAAGGTGAAAACTATGCATGATTCTCCTGTCTTTTTTATTTATGTCCTTTATTTGCATAAGTGTTTATCTTGCCATTTTTCTCTTGTTTTCTTGTATGTTGCAAGACACAACTGACATAAGTTTTAAGATTTTTAAATACCAGAAATGATGTAAATTTACATTGGACATTATTGTTTTGAGTTATATTAATAATGCATGGAATTATAAGTGTAATAGAAAAGCAGTAGTTTTAAGAATTTTTTTGTGTGGTTTAGAAATACAATTTTTATCTCTGAATGAAGAATATTAATTGTAAGTATTTGAAAGGAAAGTGCTAAGAAAAATATTTTGACCTTAGAGAGTTGTAGGAAGTGAAAAACAACTAGGAACATCAGAACTTCTACAACTTACCTTCATTATTATATTATAGGATATTAAATTTCAAGGAACATTTTGCATTGTAAGGAACTGAACTTATCAAACTATTTTCCTTTTACATATTCTAAAAGTCAGGGACAACTTAGACAGAAGTAACGGAAGTTTCATTGCAGTATTCTGTTAGTGATCTTGACTATATATCTCATATATTCCAGAGCCAATCACATGAACAAAGGAAAACAACAGCAACGTGATCGCAGGAAGTTGCGAGAGAAACGACGTAGCACTGGAGTGGTACACCTTCCTTCTACAGAGGTAGGTTTTGTTAGAAACTTGTCGGACATGCCTTGTGGTAGTTGTGTGAACCTACTTGTCAGTAACTATTATTCCTCTCATAATTATATGTAGCTTGGTTGTCTAACACTGCTGTCACCACTGTCAAGAAGGGAAATATCAGAACTACAAAGAGTCCATATAACCATAGAACCTCATATAATAAAATAAAGCTCATCCAATCCTGACAGTAAATTAAGAAATGCAGGTACATTACATGCGCAAGATCACATTTATTGTGTAGTGGTCACAAGTGAAAGATTGGTGAAGATGCAATTATACAGTGCTGGTCATAAACGTGTTCCTGTTTTAATATTCTATGCAATGTATACTGGTAAATATAAGGGTGTGTCTGTATGAGGATACTGAAATTTTGCACTAGAAATCCTGGAACTGTAAGTATTCTTTCCTAGTGAAGTCTTCTATCTGGTAATTCTGTAAAATCCTAGTTCTTAGCAGCGTCTAATTGTATATAATTCAATGGACACAAACTGTTGTGTGTTCAGTCTACTGGTGGGAGCACAGGAGAGGATGAGGATGAGACTCAGACAGCAGAAACACGCCGAAACACGCAACACAATGAACAGCTGCTGGATCGTGAGCCAGCAGAGGTAACATGGAAGAACAAGGTTTCACATGGCGATTGGTCATGTTCAAGCAAATAAAGACTAGACTAAATTTATTATATGATGCCTTCTAAAAGGGGTTGAGTTTTTTTTCTCCCCCATCCACCATTACTATTGCTCCTGATTTTGTGCGGACTGATTCCTAAACTAAATGCTAATGGCAAAACATTTAAGAACCTCAATTCTGTAATTCCTATGAAAGACAGAAACAATTCCTTTAGTCAAACAACAATAGTGACTTACTTATCTCTGTAATGGTCCATATTTTCCCAGACTTGGTCTGACAAAGCCAGTCTCAAAGTACTGTCCTTTGCCTTGAGTATCCAGAACAGCAAGTGGTGAAGGACTAGCTGTGTCTAGGTAGAATCCATAATTTCTGTTTAATCTACTACATATTGCAATGGTGAAAATTAGAAACAAGCAAGAAAGTCATTGTGACAATACTTAATACTCATATTCATATTTTATTGATACATCTTAATAAGTGTTGGTAAATAAAAAGACATGTTAACATTAAGTCAATTTAGGCTGGGGCCACACGACCGTACAAAGTATGTTCGTGTGTTGTACCCTATATACCCCTTTATAATTCTATGATGGACGTCACGATGTGCGTTACAACGGACATACTTTGTACGGTCGTATGGCCCCAGCCTTATACATATAATGAGTGTCTAAAAATGAAAATGAAAGAAAACTGAAACAAATAGAAATCACCAATTCAAAATTAATCCCATGTGGCCTACTTATAAATAAGAAATTAAAAGCACTATAGAGTCTAACTACCCTTTTTGGCTTTTCTTCATTTCTTGATCAAACTTATATTATGCAACATTTATCATATGACTTGAAGGTTATACAATATAATTTTCCCTTATCTTTGGATTTTTTAGGAGCGGTTACCTCACAAAACATATCCACAGAGGAGGAACAAGAGGTAAATGTACATCATTATTTATTATATAATATTAATAGAGCTGAGGAAGAATAAGTTCAACATCACTTTCTCATAATTTTATCATAAGATATCTCTGAAGGAAGTCACAGGGTGTGTTTACTTCTTAAGCATCTACAATTGGACACATTTTTATAATAAGAATAAACAGCTGAGAATTAAAGGCAGTTCAATGAATGAATGATTTATTTTAAGCCCATCTGATCTTGAAGCAGATGATGAGGATAACCAAGAATTTGATAGTTTGAACCAATCAGATTCAACTGTAAGCAGTTTAGTGCATGTGGCTGAGGTTCCTAGTCGGCCACGCCCTGGTACACCCACTGGGGACAATCCAGATGAGGTAAGTAGTTGTTATAACTTATGAGCCACTTGACTACTCCGTCAACTTAGTGACTGGCTATGGAGCGCATGATCGGTGTTTGGTTCCTGTCAGCAGAAGTGGTTTCTCCTTTTAAGTTGCATGCGGAACTGGTGCTCCCTTCTATCCAGAGGTTTCTGAGGGTATTTTCCCTTTAATGGAAGCTGATATCTCAGTGTCATTAGTTCTAAAGTTAAGAATTGGATTATTTTATCCATATCCTCTGTCTTCATGATATCTTTGCTCAGACATACCAGTAACGTAACCATTTTATCTTAATTTTGAATGGCGTAGAGTGAATCTTTGGTTCATTAGCTTTAATTAATGAAAGGAATATTTTGTAGTCGAAGTGAAAATCAGTGTCTCTTCATCCATTCAGCTTTTGTATCTCAAATGCACACCTTCAGTGGCATTACCAAAAAACTTTTCTTATAATACTACAGTAGAAGACAGATAAATTATCTTCTCATGTTTATGATATTCAGTTTTAACTAATTTTGTTTATAAACATTCCTGATAAAATGCAGCTGTACACACAGTCGGTCATTACAGTTACTTTGTTACTGGTGAAGCCATCCAGAATTATTTTGTTCTTTAACACCGTGAAAATGTTCCAGGGTGGTGATCATTGTATTATTTGGAAACATTTCAGTTGTTAGAGCGAGCTCAAGAAGAAAATCGACGTCTTCTGTCTCTTCTCGAGGACCGGGATCGTAAAATTGCATCTCTTGAAGCTCGTATCTCTCAACTTCAGAGAGAAATGTCACAGGAGAAAGACAGACTCAGGGAAGAGAATGCAACATTGATCAGGGCCATGGCATCACTTGCCACTGCAAAATGAATATTATCCTACTTGTTGGCTTTATAGATAAAACAGCGTAATTGCATTCTTCAGAACTAATGAGTAATTATTCCTATAGCTTAATTCTGTAATTTATGTCTCAGATTAGATAAGATGCTCTTTAATCTGCAAAGAGTAGTATTCAAGCTTCCAGGACATAGTCTCGGACAAGCCGTCATACTGCATGGTCCCTGACCGTGTATAGAATTACTGGTACGCATGTTGATGGAATGTTGCAGTGACCAATTACCTGTTTGTGGAAAGTTAGTATTGAATACTGTTGGGATCTGCTCCTGAATTAATTGATTTTTTTTTATTTTTTTTATCATGAGAGTATATGTATACATAAAACATTGTATAGATTATATTTTCTGAAAGAATGTTGAAGAGGTATGAAGTTACGGAGCATAGTGCCATACACATAGCACTCGTGTTGTTGGATTATGTATGTATGCATTGAGGTCAGTTATTATGTGCATGAAGCAATTACATGCCTATCAACCTTTTTGTTTTGTACTACTGGCATCAAATTGGTTTTATCTCCCATAATTTATAAGTCATATTTAAGGTTTGAATTGCTTACATCTGTCTATTCCAGTATCGTAAATAAAGTTTGATTCCACTAAATGTAACTGTCGATAGATTTTTTGCCGTAAATATAGAATGATCTTTACGCTAAGTACATAAAAACTGAAAAGATTTTTTTTAAGCAGTGTATTATAATATAATGTGAGGTGATACTAAATAACTCTCAGCACTGCATCTTTTAAAGAAGTATCTGTGGTAGGATGCAAAAGGTAACAGTGGCAAATTATGTATTGCTCAGTTCTCTTTGATTCACACTATATTTTGACCAAGATATAATAATTTTGTGATATGTCCTAATGAAAATTGAATAGACTCCTTGGTCAGCACTCTTCTTTCAATTTGATCTTGATTGAACATGTTCAATTTTAAGGGGGCTGTCAGTTTTAGAACAAACTTGGGAGGTCATATTAAACTTAGGATACACTTCCACATTCCTTCATTTAAGTTATTATTGATATGCGTTATAATTCCAGTTCTTTCCTCCTGAAATGTCTTAATCACTTGCAAAGGCATTTCCAATATCTATGTAGTTTCCGGCTATTCCGATTATATTGCAAGTCACGACTGTGGAACTTTTGGTGAATCACTTACACCACTTCAGATGGAATATTCTCAATTTACAAGCTTGGGAGTTCCTGGTTATTGACAGTAAGTGAAGAAATTACATCTGATAAAACTGTAAACTTGCAGTTTGTGAAACATGTTTTGTATTGGCCAAATAATTTAATATATTTTTAGTAATAGTTAATTTTGAGGTAATGTTTTCATAATTTTATTACTTTCATTTTTGAAATACTTGTAAATGTGATTATGTATTAATCATAGTGTGTTACCCAAGTTAATTTGGAAGAAGTGTAAAATGCATCAATATACCATATTAATAGTAACAGTTTAAGAGTTTGTGGTGATAAGTAATCTTGTCTACTTTTAGTACTTAATTTTTTATAAATACAATTTAAGTAAGAATGCAGTAAACAAGTATTTGTTTTGTTTAAAGCATCAATGTGACTCATGAGTGGTAAGATTTTGGGAAACCAAAAACTTTTCACTTTAATAGAATGTCTCTCGGCATCCTACACAGTGGACTGAGGTTTAATTCTAGAGTTCAGTGGATTAGTAATTTTGTAAGATTTTTTTCAACTTACAAGATGTAGTTCAGAATAATTATAGATTGCATTAAATAAGTATATCCAGTTATAATGAATAGAATATGTCACCATACATCTCCAAACGTGAAACGAACATTTTCATAGGTAGCTAATTTACATAAATTGTATAATTGGTGTAACAAACTTGCACTTTATGTTTAGCTAATCGTGATGCTATGGATTTTATGAATTATTTATATTTAAGGAGGCTCAAATTTTCTTAATTATATGGAGTTAGTGTTTGCTTTAGTTTTATGAGGTACATTTATTTTCATAAGCTCAAGCTTCTCAGTTACACCGTGTTATAATTTGATGTATTTTACTTGGCTCGTGGTCTTTTACTTGTAAGATTTGAGGTTTTCACAGCGGTGAGTATGAAGATTCCTGTCTTCTGGGTTGTTGCGCTGTGTAGTCTGGTCGATGTTAACCAACGTTTCAGAGGTCATACTGCCTCCGTCATCGCCCTCTGAAACGTTGGTTAACATCAACCAAACTACACAGCGCAACAACCCAGAAGACAGAAATCTTCGGTCTTTTACTTGTTGAAGAGTAATCTATAGGCATCTTTTGTCGGGTAGCTTGGTCAGTCAGATGTACAAGACCGACATAATCTTGTTTTTTTGACCAAATGCACTCGTCCAGTGTTCAAGAAAGCTACTTGCAATCTCTCAGTGAGTTCACTACAGCGAATTGACCCATGCTACATTATTTGTAAGCTGTTCCTAAAGGATGATGATGATAATATAACACAATGTTTATGACCCATCACTTGGACTTTGTCAACAGTATTTTGGAATTTGGCTCTATGTTTTGTCAGGTGACACAATGGAATTATTGAATCAGAGTATACACTGTTCCTAACAGAAACTTTCTGAGGAATATAGAACATAGGATATTAAATTGTAAGCCATGAATTATGAAATGTAAAAACATGCCAAACTAAAATTTCACCATGAACTTCTTTGTCATTAACAGGTTTTATACATCTCACGGTGCCATTGTTGTCCAGGAGACGACCTTTAGTAGAATTTTTTCATCTGATGAAGGAAATTGAACTGATGTACAAAAAATTATGGGTTTACATAGTCTAAGAGATTGAGTCATGAACACTGTAATTGTAGTTTGTAATATTGGCTGTATTGTAATTCCCTCAATGGTAATTGAACTGCTATGTTAAAAAGATAGTCATGCAGTTTTCTGTATTGTGTGTGTTTGTGGTATTTAAAACTACATGAGAAATAAAACCAATACTGTTGCCTTAATGAAAATGTTATGAATATTATTTATCATTTGTCACCTTATTTTGCTAGTTTCCTGTTTCACTACTTAGGCAGTGGGAATGTTTCTCCATCTTAGTATGTGTTTGGTGTTCATCACCAATAATTTGTTGTTCTTCTCCATTTATCAGAATGCTTTTTAAAGATATGGCAAACAACATTTTATTTTAGAAGTTAGAATCTGCTGATAACTTTCTACCACCTGCCTATCAACATTCATGAACATCCTAATTCAACTATGACCTCAACAATACTGTTCAAGAAGTTGCCTTACAACAATAACCTGTTTTCTGAGTTGTAATGCCCATGTAGGTACTGTGCCAACATTTCGGAGGAATATACTACCCTCAACTTCAGAGCTGAAGATGGAGGCAGTACGATCCTTCGTTGTTATCTGCGTACAAGTCCACATGGCATTACAACCCAGATACCAGCATCTACAACAAGAGTAAAAGTATGAAGCAATGAGGAAGAACTGACAAGTTGCAGATGAAATTGTGAGTTGTATTTAGGTGGCATCCCAAACCCAATCTGGGTACAAGAAATATAAGAAGTTTTAGATAGAAAAGTACTTATGGAGAATTGCTGGAGAAGTCCTGGAATTGTTCTGTGGAAGTCCACAATTGGTGGTGTGTTTTATTCTACGATTGTCGGATTGGTTGGTTTTGTTTATGTTGGATTAGAATACGTTGCATTAGGTGAGGTTTGCGTTGTTTTGAGTTAGGTTATGTTTAGTTTAGGCCATGTTAGGTAAGGTTGGGTTATACGATGGGTTGTGTTGTGCCCTGGAGAAATTCTAGAGTGTTCATTGGGTGGTCGTGCGGATGTCCTGGGGAAGAGCTGGACAAGTCCTAGAGAGGTTATGCGGAGCTTACTTAGTGATGGAGAAGTCCTGGAAAGGTTCTGTGGAAATCATGTAAAAAATCATGGTCGCCCTCTTCCAGACTTACAAATAGTTAAAACATCGTCGAGAACTATGGGTATTCGCCTGATGTAAATCTACTTTTCATTTATTTATATTGTCATGGGTTGAAAAACTATTCTGATTTTTCCCCCTTGCGCAGCACTACCACTGCTCAGACTCACAAGCCGCCACTGGTTATCACCATTCATTAACAGACCTACTATATTCTGAATATGGAAGCTATTCAGATTTATACATCAAAGATACACTTCTTTCTGTCCTTTATTTTTGTAGTATTTCTTCTGGTATGGGCTTTTAATGATGAACAAATTTGTACTCCTTCCCCATTATAGTCAGGGTGATTAAGTCGAGAAGAATGAGATCGGCGGGTCATGTAGCGCGCATGGATGGGACAAGATTGTGCACCGGGTATTGGTCGGGAAGCCTGAGGGGAAGAGACCGCTGAAGAGACCTAGACGTAGATGGGAGGTTAATGTCAGGCGGGATCTATGGGAGATAGGAGTTGAAGGAGACTGGATTTTGTTGGCCCAGGACAGAGTCCGGTGGAGGGCTTTGGTTAATTCGGTGATGAACCTTCGGGTTCGGTAAGCCATCTAGTTAGTTAGTTAGTTAGTTCGTTATGGGCTTTTATGCCGACATATTTCAAAGAACATTTGGAAATGTTATCTTCAGCGCCGTGAAGGAGAGACCAGTCCGCTACGTATTTCATTCTATCATGATCTGTTTAACTTACATCAGAAAACAAACAAAAAGAACAAAACAGAAGCAGTAGAGATGTGTTTTCCAAGAAAAAATGCCTACACATCAGGAACTTGGTAATAAGAGTAATGCAGCATTGAAAATAGTTTATATTAACATAGGAATACCAACAAAATATTTAAAAAAAATATGGCTGGAAAATTTATAAAAGAATGGAAATTTTCCACATTAAGAATCCTTTATGGAAATCAGTCCCAAGTGTCTATGTAAGTATGCTCATGCACTCCTAGTACATGAGAACTTTCAAAAATGTAAAATTCATGTTGAGTTACATCTAAATCTGGAACAAGGCAAGTAGCCTAATCCGAAATGTTGACAATGATAACGGGATTCCACGAAAACATGTCAGTGTTATCATATTATATGATTTTCAGATATTCTTAAAATTAATACATCTTATATCAAAAGTCGTAATTTACAGACGAGGAAAGAACAATAGAATACGTAATCACTTTTGCAATTTATAGGAAACCTTTGCCTCCTGACTGCTTGTTTCACTACACCGTATCAACTGTTGAGATTATGCATACCAAAATTGGATGAGACGATTATTATGAATGATAAATACAGAAATATAATGAAAGAAGTGGTCATAGCCATTGTTGTATCCCCCACAATTCGCCTAGAGGTGCTTAGAAAAACCATGTAAAACGAGAGGCAGTACAGCCAGTCCCAGGTCAGACCATTTTTAATAGACATCCAACCGTATATAACATTAAGTGAAAATGTGATGATAGAAATCTGTAGTTTCTTCTGTAATTAAAACATGTTTCAAATTTTTATCATGCCGGCCTAAAACGCAGAAATTTGGGTTTAAACAGCAGCACATTCAATACACATATCTCCTCGGCAAGTTATCAGGTGGGATCGCATAGATGTCCGGCCTCGCGGAATCGGTGCGTCTGTATAAGCTTACAGAACGAGGCTTAAAATGTCTTTTTAATCTGAAAAGGAAAACTGGTTTAATGCTACTGGACAACGGTGTCGGAAAGGATTAGCTAGTTTAATATATGCGAGACTACACTTCGGTCTAATGATTTATTTTTAGGGTCACGCTTCTGCAGACTACTGACATTGTCTTAGTGAACTGTAATGAAGAGATTCTAATTGCGTCTGCGCACGGTTATGATTTTCCCTTGATCTTTAAAACTTCGTTTAGAACATCACTCCGGAAGTTTCGATGCATAAATAATATGAGCTTATAAGGTAGTATATTTGCGTCATATTGTGAATTAGGTTAATATTTTCCGTCAAATCACAATTTTAATAAGATAATAAAATATAAAATATTTAAAATATCATTTCACGATGCGGAACGTGAAATGATATTTTAAACATTTTATATTTTATTATCTTGTTAAAATTGTGATTTGACGGAAAATATTAAAATATTAATATAAGCTTAGTAGCTTTAGAACATATCCATGCAGTTTTAGAACAGGTCTGCATTAACTGTTCTTTACTTAATGAGATTTTAGGTTATTATGACGGCTAGTATAAATATGTATTATGGTTGTCCCGTATAGCCCTGTTGATGGAAGCAGCAAGGACCTCCGAAACGTCGGTAAACTCTATAACACTACACTGCCATCTTCATGTTCTTCACTTGTTTCGCATTAATCCACACTGATTATCCAGTCCTGTCCACTGTCAAATCAAAGCTTTAAATTTGTTCTGATCATACGTCGTAGAAAAAAGTGGCAAATGCAAAGCTGTACTGCTCACAGAGATAACCTGGAAATAATAAGATCTTTTCCATTTCGAAAATTAGTCACAGGTGTGCCTAAAACATTGGCGCGTTTCTCTCAAATAGCAAGTAGTCAAAGAAATGGTAAATACAAGAAGAAGGTTTACTTTGGCAAGGTAACAGCCAGAAAATAGATAACTCAAGCGGTAAAGTCATCGATTGTAGGTTTAACGACTGGTATTCGACTACTTTTATTTTCCTTTTCATTACCGCGTCCAGATACAGCCAACCTTCCGTCTAATGGTACAAGCAGCAGGACATAAGCTGTCATGTCCTTCCATCTTCCACTGAAATCTACAATGAGAGGAGCTTCACCTCCACGATCACCATACGCACTAACGGCGTGGTACTTAAACTGAACAGCTTTACCTTTGGATCTGAAGGTTTGTGAAGATGTTGTATTGTCAAAATTAACTTTTTGGACATTATCCATAATTCTAAATTAATTTAAAAACGACGTTTTGGAGACTGCAATCTGTCCATCCGGAAATAGGGACTAGCTCTGTTGATTCTGTTCAACTGAGCAGGTTTTACCTGAGGAAGGCGACAAGATTCAAATCTCCGAAACTCCGTGTTTTAATTAAATTAGGACAATGGATAATGTCTGAAAAAATTTTGAAGCAGATGATGGATTTTTCAGATAATCTGTATTTGTACTGACAGCTGGCGGAATATGTAATATGTAAATATAGGCAACCGTCTGCTCATCATGAGATACTGAGCAGGAGTCAATTACCTTCTGAGTGGTTATTGAGCTCTGTGTAGACGTATCTTATCCGTTTGAAGTTTCCATCCGTTTATTACAAACAGGTGGATGACAGTGACGTTAAAAGAAACTTGGCTTTCGGTACGTATCACCAGTTGTCAGACTGCACACGAATAAATGTTGCATATGGCACTTTACACTTGACATAACAGATAAAATAATTTCAAAACGCATACAAATGTTAAATGCGAAAGAGGGTTCCATTGAAATAAATGCAATTTACACCTCATTCAATGCACTTAGTGTTATTTATGAAAAATACAGAATGAAAATGATCAGCACATATTTTTAACTTACAATATGACGAAATTTCGGTAAATTTAATTACACAGCTGTTTGCCATAAGATGGCATTTTAACTGTAAATTGTGGCAATCGAGTCTGATTAACAAATTTAAGTTTTCTTTTCTAGAATATGTTCATTTCCCAGTTTTCAGGCATATTTTTACCTCGTATCATCTAATTGTCCGTAATAGACTTTGGTACTTCAGTGCCGCTGAAACAGAATTACTTTCATCAACATCGGTCGTATAGTAATTATATTTAGTTCTGAGGGAAGACGTACAAAACACACAATATTTTTAAAAAAAAATTGAAAATAGAATTATATTTCCTTTTATACGTTAATTTACTTTTCCATTTGTCAGCAAGCCCGATTATTTGGATCGCTTATTGACGTGTCATTGTTTAGTAGAATATTAAATATTTACTTTTAGTAAATTTTCCACTGGATCTAATATAGGATATTATCAGCATCTGTTCACTTATACATAGACCTATATATATATATACCCACACACGCGCACAAAGAACTAATTAAAAGCTCGACTGATTAACAACTTCCGAGAATTATTGAACACTGCTAGATAAAAAATACAAATAGCAATATCGTAAAGTCTGCTTGAGGCTCAAACGATGTAACCTTAACTTTCAACATAATCATCGTCTTCTTTCGCCGTATAGCTGAAATGTGTGTTCACTGAAGTACATCACCTAGCTGTTTCATAGTCATTCAGAAAGAAAGATCAGCTATCTGACTGAAGATGACAAGATTCCTGTCTTCCAGAATGTTGCGATGTGTAGTCTTGTAGACGTTTACCGACGTTTCAGAGGTGCTTACTGCCTTCTGGCAGACCACACAGCGCAACCCAGAAGACAACTATCTTCGTGATCACAGCCGTCAGAACCTCAGATCAAACTGTATATTCATACACTCTAACAACGGCAACAAAATAGTTCGGAAACCGAACAGACATGAAAGATTTGTATTTAACATCATGCCACTGGATGTCATACTCACTGTTGTAAGTTATAATGTCCCATTATCACTGTAGGAAGTTGACAGGTGCGAGACATATTAGGTGCACTTAATGTAAGGTCCACAAACTTTATGTGCTAATTTAACGTCAGCAGACACAGGAACAACATGGAGCCAAGCGAAATCTCCAGTTTCGCTGGGCTTTGTGTCTGACGGCGATAACAACTAAACCACTGGAAACAGGCATATCAAATATGATATCGATGTAGATCATAAAATCAACGAAAATTCTGTATGAAATATTAATGAGTTAACAGTTTCGACTATGGCAATATCTCATTTTATAAGTAATAAATTGAAATTAGTCAGAACACTAGCCTTGTAAGCCTGGGGTCCCGGGTTCAATTCCCGGTGGTGCTCAAATTTATAACTTGTGTTGGGCAAGGCCGTGGTCTAGGCATCACGGAGTTTTCCTCCGGGGGCTTCCCCGGTTTCTCCGTGGCATCCCAACAATTACTCCACTCACACACAGAAGAAGGCAATGGCAAACCACTTCTGATCATCTCTGCCAAGAATGTATATATGTATGAGCAGGTCCCTGACAACCTGAAGAGGTTGGAAGGATCCTGTTCATAATATATGGACCTGTCGTCAGACAGAACACTACAAATAAAATAAAATAAAATATACTAGTGGAAATTATACACGAAATTAATTTTTAAATATTACAGCAGTTTCCGTTTCCTCGACCACATGAACGGGAGAATTTGAAAGAAACGTGACGTCTTAATTTCTTTTCAGAATTTCTTGGTTTGTTTCTGTTCTAATGACTTGTATCGAGTTGTGGGTCAATAACCGAACAAGTCTGTGATTGTGGAGCCAACACGACGGGGCTGTATTTACTCCGTCTTACCCTCTGCAGGATCCTACACGTCAGTTTCATTCCGGCGCTTACAAACAAATTTGTCTGTTGCCATTATGACGTCGCAGTACAACTGTACCGTAACCATTGAAACAGTCAGAACACACACGAACAACACGCGCGGCTAGACGAGGTTTCATCACAGTTTGGATCTTCTTTTTTGTCTCCAGGTCATCACAATATTTGTATTTCCGCGAAGAGCATGTTATCCCTCTGGCCGGCTACCTTCGCACTTGATTGAAAACTACACTCATGATTCACGACCTCTTTTTCGTTAAAATTATAGAATCTGTGACGTTCATCCCAGCTCGAATCTCGGGTGAAAGATCTGCCACCCTGGTGTTTTCTTGCATTTCCTGGAATTCTCAAAACAAGATTCCCACTACGTCCACACAAATCCTTCTCAGCTATCAACTCTTGTATGTGTCATTCAACTCAGTGCAACTTCTGAACTTAGCAAAACGTTGTTTATTACAGTAATGGATAAATATTCTTTTGTTTGATGAACCATTCGGGAAAAAGTGCTGTAATTGAAGATGGCTGTCTTCTTGTAAATTGCACTATGTAATCTGTTTACTGCCTCCAACAATATGGCGATGATAGAGGCAGTAAAGACTTCTGAAACGTCGGTAAACTTCTACCAGGCTACACGGCGCAACGCCCCGGAAGACGGCCATCTTCATACTTGTCGCCGTAAGAACCTGACATCTTAGAACCTATTTAAAATACCACCAACTCACACTCTCTTGTGTGTGTTACAGATCCTTGCCATGGAGCACAATTTTTCTTGAAAAGTTGATACTCGCTCAGCTATTAAAAAAATAAAAAATAGCTAAAATCTTCGTTTCTATGATACCTGAAGCGTAATTACTATGTTCACAAGAGGTGCTTCTTCAGTCAGATGAATTCAATCCACACTTTTATACCTCGCGACTTGTAAGTCGCTTAATTGAAAGAAGAATGGTGACAACATGGAATCTTAAGAATTACTAGTATTATCTAAGTCCTAGGCGTATAGAAAATGAATAACTGTTGCTGAAACCTGAAGCTTACGACAACAGAACGTCATAGCTATCCTTCGGGATATTCTTTTTTAAATAGTTGGTACGTACTGTACTAAATTTTGAATAAAATCCTTTCTGTTGTCAGTAAATCTTTAAACATTTTAAGTAGTGTATGTCTGTAAATAAACTTAGGTATTTATTTTATATTTATGTGTTTTTCTTTCATCTTTGCGGATTAGCCGGGGTTTCGATTATCCGGGAAAATATTATATTTCCCAACCCACCCGGACAATCTGGAGTCGACTGTATCATTTTCTTTTTTCCGCCATTCGTGCAGTTCGCTTGCTCGTTGCAATGGAAGCCCGGCAGGTCATATATGAAATTTATCTTCTATAAATACTAACGCGTATCTGGTGATTGTATGGTTGTTTCAATTAACACTGACCGCAGGGCTTCATTTGCTAGGTAGATGAGAAACATTTAGGTTTACATCTCTCGCAGAATCAGGGATGGCTCTGAATGTTATTAAACCTTCCACGTGTTCTTTGCACGAAAACTAATAATGAGCGGGTAATATCCGTCTGTCCATCCGTACATTCTACTTTACAAACCACAAGGGATCAAATAACATTTGTTATACTGGTTTCTGCAAATAAAAGTCCTCATATGAAATCCATGTTATTTCGTATCAGTCCACTGTAATCAATACTTTACTTCTTTCTTCGTGGATTACACATTTTAACGCCTGTACCAGCCTCAAAATTCTTTTTTCCAGCTTCATTTTGTAGGCTTATACCAAAACTTAGTTCTTGTGAAACAAATAATTCGCATTTAAAATATTTCGCGATGTGATGTTTGTTTAAAGAAATGTGAGATCAATAATTTGTTCTTCTGAACTGTTATATCGCATCTGTTAATTAGCTTTTTCAATTTAAGAATTTATACAGAGCAGTATCACAGATCATTATTAGCTCTGTCAGTAAGTTTTTCACCTGCAGTAAGTGAACATCACGACCAATGGATAAAGCAAATGCTCCTCTGCGTAAATTAATTCGGACTTCTGTTGCTAATATTTAATACTCTGTAAAATGAATAGTTACAAATGGGTCTAGAGGTGACTACATTTCTCTTCCATGCCTTTATGTATGTATGCTATAGGAGTAAACATTTGTTATTCGCCACTAATTCCTTACAGGCTCTAGGACCCAGTTAGCGACGTATCCAGTCGGTACTAAGGGATCTTTCCTCGGGAGTAAATCCGAAGGAGCGTGAAAATGACCATTCGTCTCCATTTAATGTCGAGAGTGTGAATATGTGGATCTTTACCTCCACTCCTCCACATGTCTTCATAGTGCGTGCTTAACTTCTGGTCATTGTTCTTCCCCCAGAATACAAGACACCGTTTTAAAACCACCCAAACAACAGGCAAAGTGATTGCTTTCCAAACATTCATTTCTCAATTCCGCAGTGAAGTTGGCTTGTGCTGTGGAACATATCGGTTGCCCCGCAACCTATTGGGTGGGACGGGCGGAGAAGGTTACGTCACGGTGTCCCCATTGGTGGGAACACTTGTTAGCGCCAGATGTACCTCACTTGATTCATCCGAGGAGCCACACCACGTCACTATAAATATTCACTCCCAACAAGTGACCAGCACATTTCACCACCACCGCTGGACGTCTTCCACTTTCGACCACAGCCATCGATACGTCAGGAGCCGCAGGTAGGCGACGCCTTCCATCGACTTCATGTTTTGTGTTCTTGTGGTCTCTTCTTAGCCTTACGATTTACATAAATGTCTCTGCATTTGATGTCCCAGAAGCAGTTGCTCCACTGAGAACCAAATGTGTGCAGGATAATTAAGTGCAGGAAGAAATCGAAATGGATTTCAACAACTTTATTAATAAATGAAGATGACAGTCTTCTGGAATGTTGCGCCATGTTGTCTCGTAGAAACTGATCGACGATTCAGAGGTGATTTCTGCCTCCATCATCAGGACTCATCGTCATGATCATGGAGGAAGAAAGAAACTTCGACCAGTTTTATTTACGAGACTTCATGGCGCGTCAACACACGAGACCGTCTTTAGAACCGGAAACTCACCTCATAAATTATCTCTCTTTATAGCTGTCAAAACTATCATTCCTCTTTACAGGATCTACACAAAACTTATTCCTAAAAAAAACATTATTGGTGACAGTTCTGCAATTAAACATATCTTCAGCCTTAGGCAACGTCCACATCGGGATAAAGATTTCGAATGCTGTATTTTTCTGTGTTGCGTTTTAACAGGTTGATTTTCCATTCAAGGATTTTTAATGAAAAACTAAAAAAAAAATCCAATTATTTCCGAGTTAACAAACAGTTAAAGAGCTTTAAAGAAAGAAAAATACTTGAGTAAATGACTTCACATAATTAATCACGCGACCGTAGTTGCCTCCACAATCAAAGAACGTGTATTTGTCTCTGTAGTTGCGCATGACACAATTTTATTCGCCTTAAGCATATGTTGCTGAATATTAAGATTCAGTGGCTGAAAAAATTAATTAGGGGGGACAACAAAACCTAATTAAAGGCACTATTCGGAATTTTCCTGAAGAAAATGTAGTTCTTGTCGATGCTAGCTCTAGCTGCGCGTAAACTTGTAGGTAGATACCTGTGTTTCGGAGGAACATACCTCCTCCATCTTCAGGGCTTGAGGTCGCATATTCCACCAAAACTTTGGAATCTGCCTATAAGTCCACGCAGCGTCATAACCCAGCAGACCAATACGTTGAAATGTTTCCAGGTTCCAGCGGCACAGCCGCCAAATAACCTCACTGTTTTTGCTTATGTGTATGGATGATATTTACTAGGATAGAGTGAATGAAGAAAAATAACTGTAATAGCCTTTCACGGGACACCATTTCTAGTGAAGCGATCCGCAATCCTCAGTGTTATGTGGCTGTTCTATTATGAACTGTTTGCACAAAGTTCATAAAATCAATATATAAAATGTCCTATCTATGTCTAGAGATGACTGGTTATTATACTGAAAGATTTTTATAGATTTTTTTACTTAATAATAATAACGGTTAGTATCTAACACTGACGTTTTAAATGTGGATGTTATTATAATTCTACTTGTGTTAAACGTTCGGTTTCTTCGTAGGAAATCGTGTTGCTAATACACACTTTAAATAAAATGCTTCTTGCGCCCACGTTACTGGACTCGTTAAAACAAACGCATTGTAATTATCGTGAAATATTTCCATTACATTTAACGTAAACGCATCCAGGCATCCATTAAATAAAGTAATTAATCCCGCACGCAGCCAGCTGGAAGACGGAATATGCAGGGTATATAGGTCGCTTTAACAGAGTCCGATATTATCGACATCGGATGCACCAAAAACAGATGACTTTAATACACAGTCACCGTTCTGATAAAACTGTCGCTACGACCACCAGGTCCGTCTTAACTGTCGGATGGCAACGAGTTAGAATTTCTTCCAATTAATTCACGTTGGCATGAGTACATTTAAATACGATGCAACTTTGACACAGTTCAGAAGGCTAGGCCCTGTTTATAGGATATTTGTAATATGTCTTTTAGGAAAAATTTATAGCCGATTGAAGACACACTTGTCATCGTGAGAACCTAAAATCTCACCTTCCATGCTATTGTTTCTTCTTTGGTGTAGCAAATACAGGGTACAGTAAAAATCAAAGTCGTTTCTTATCCAACGTGAAGAAGTTTATTCAAACTTCAACAAACAGAAAGAAACAGCAGCACCATCTAGCCGTATTCAAGTGGGTTCACAGTCAGTGACACCTATAATATCTGAGCACATGCAATTAATAATCATACTAGTATCTGACAATTAACATCCCACGTTAATAGTATCGAACGGCGTGAAAGCGCCTGGCTCTGTTTTGCATAAGGGAATTAGAGCCCTTCCTAATTTCCTTTAACGTCAGACACATTTTGTTTTGCTATCTCAAAATCTTCCGCATTCAAAGCAACTGATATTAAAACCTCTACTCTATGTATCCCACAATCCTAAAAGTAATATTTGTCTTTCTCACTAAACTTTTATTAAATATTCATAATTAAATCGCATTTAGGCGCTGACTGGATTAACTGGCGTCCGGATTTATGAGTTCTAGACGGAGGAGGTTCAACTGTAATATAGCCGAATGAATGTGATGTTTTTCATTAATCTTTTACAATTTTCTCAGCATAAAGAAAAGGTTTCAGTGCTGCCAGAGATACATGTAGCTGTTCACTACAACTTTGCGTACAATTTTAAGCTGTGAATAAATTGAAAGGGTGTGTTATAAATCGCTTATCGTAAAATCATTGAAGATGGCTGTCTTCTGGGCTGTTGTGCCATGTAGACTGGTAGAAGTTTACTGACGTTTCAGACGGACTGAGACTGAGCAGCAAACACATCCAAAACGTCTACCAGGCTACACGGCGCAACAACCCAGAAGACAGCCATCTTCACACTCCCTCACAGTCGCCGCCGTCATAACATGCAGTATCAATCCTATATTAACTTACATCTGACTCACTGCCAGATTATCGGCTATACTGGCCCAAGTTCGTCGTGATTTCTTTAGTCTCAGTAGAATTTGGGGATAATACCTTCAAATAGGTCACGACCACCTCGCCCCAAATTCTTACCTACATGCCATTAACGATCAACTTTTAACATCATTCCACGCTACACAATGTTTGGACGAAACAGTATCATTAATGTAAGACTTGAGGTTCTCACAGCGGTGAGTATGAAGATTTCCGTCTTCTGGGTTGTTGCGCTGTGTAGTACGGTAGATGTTAACCAACGTTTCAGAGGTCATACTGCCTCCGTCATCAGAGTATGAAGATTTCTGTCTTCTGGGTTGTTGCGCTGTGTAGTCTGGTCGATGTTAACCAACGTTTCAGAGGTCATACTGCCTCCGTCATCAGGGTGACGGAGGCAGTATGACCTCTGAAACGTTGGTAAACATCAACCAGACTACACAGCGCAACAACCCAGAAGACAGAAATCTTCAGTATCATTAATATTTTGAGAATCAATAAACTAACCCACGGATTATCAATATTCTAGACATGCGAATTAAATTTTGTACCGAGTCCCTTTAAACTTCAAAATAAGTATATTCTGAAGCAATTCGATATTGTTATCGAATTAAGTTCCCGTGAAACTTAATATTGTGACAATGTAGATCGTTACTTAGAATTTAAATTAAATTTCCTCACTACCTCCTGCCAAAATCTGGGGAAAATCTTAAAATAGGCCACAACTTCTTCATTGTATTTTATTTTCCTCATGACGAATAAACGTTGTTGAATAAACAAATGATATTGATTTCACAATCGTGCGTTATTCCTATGTTTCTTTTAAAATGCAGTTTCGAGGGAATAACAGGGCATTTTGAAAGAGAGGGGCCAGCTGTGTAAGGTCCGCGCATAGAACTAAGCCCTCTGGAATTAACTTATATTTATGACTCGAGTCACTACCAGAACCTAGCAAACAAATCCTACAGATGTAGTGAAGAATTCCAAGGTATCTGATAACGTAGAACGAACTACTAGATTCAAGTATGACAAAAGCTTTTCTTATTTGAAATTCCTAGGATTACTACAGCAACTTGAACCTAGGACTCTTGACATGGCAAAACGTCCGTCTGACCATGTACAGGACAATATCTGCTATTTCATCGGTGTGTGAAATCGGAAGCTTCTTCACTACAAAACTTTAAGTTAAACGAGTACTTCACAGCTCTTTGTAAGCACGCCAGGATCCTTACTCATTCAGTACCACCACAGATAGCAACAGCAAATAACTTCTTTACCCACAAGTCTTGTCGCCGAAAGATGAACTAAACGTATTTCGTATCACTGTACTTAAAATTACTTTACTTTACCATGTACTCCATGTCTGTACTTTGTAGTTTAGTTACACTTCGTAGTTTTTATATGGGCCTACGTTTATTTGATATCTTGTGCCTAGTGTTAACCGTAAGCTGATTCACGAGTAAGAAAGAGTCTATAAACCGCTGTGTGTTCAAGGCTGTGTGTTGATAGTTTTGCACCAACTACCAATTTTTACAGAACATCGTGAGGCGATTCTCCTAATGCAGTCAATACCTATGTCACGAGCAATAAATCACAATTATACCTTAATTTAACGAGAGTAAATCAGAACTATCAATATTAATACAGAACTCTGAAAACTTCAAACAAAGTTAAATATTTGAAAAACGCGACATCCTGAAGATAACTTTCGACTGAAATACACGCGGTATCTGAGTATATGTAGATTTGACTAACACTATGATTATGTTATTGTTAATAGTGATCACTGAGACAATTAATCTAACCTTATTATCCAATTCTGAGTTAGTTAAATTCACTGCTAAGATATTGTAGGTGCGTCATATTGTGATTTTATTTAAAAATATTATTAAAATATATATATTAAGATTGTCCGTCAATCACAATAAAGTAATATAAGATAATTAAATGGTTAAAATATTATCTTTTGTATCAATGATATATAATACAACAACAAATGTTGATACAATGTGAAAAATTGAAGAAATGATACGAAAATTAAAAATTAGTAATTGAATTAAGAGTTTATAACATACACCTGATGACGGCTCTATGAAAGCCGAAACATGTCGAGAATGTTCCATATGTAAATCGAATACTCGATACGGAACAAAATATAATATTTTAACCATTTAATTATCTTATATTACTTTATTGTGATTGACGGACAATTTTAATATATATATTTTAAATGATCTGATTTAACTGCATATGTTTTGATCGTCATTATGAC
Organism: Zootermopsis nevadensis; assembly: GCF_977971745.1. NCBI lineage: Eukaryota > Metazoa > Arthropoda > Insecta > Blattodea > Termopsidae > Zootermopsis > Zootermopsis nevadensis. The sequence goes on from NW_028259134.1 coordinate 17,377,456, forward strand.
CAGAAGATGACTAATTTCACCATATGGAACGTTAATCGCGATCTATTGCAGAGTCATAATTAAATCTGTCTTCCTCTGGACTTCCTATTCTCCTTTCTTTCTCTGCGGAATTCCTTGCTTCTTACATAATCCTCCCAACACCAAAATCAACATTCAGCCCCACATATTTCTGCATACAGCAAAACCTCTGTTAACCGAGCCTCGATTATCCGATTCCCGCATTAAGAGATCGAATTTCAACCGGCGAGAGTGGTTAATAATATTTTTAAATCCACTCCCTCAAAATGTGTTTTAATGTAGGGCATATTTGTCTTAATTACGTTTTATTTATGTAGTTTCTGTTCCTCTATGCATGCTACATGTCCTGGCTATCATATCCTTCTTGTTTTACTATCTTTCAATAATATCAACTTAGTATTACAAATTATAACACAACCACTGCATACTTTTCTCTTTCTTAGGTCTATGGCTCGTTCAAACATCTTCATTCAATTTGTACTTGGATTTTGACTTTAGGTCCTATATAACTATTTCCGATATAAAGGTAGTTAATATTTATTTTCACTTTTCTTTGAGGCTTAGTGACATATCAGAGGGAAATCAGCTGCGAAATTAAATTTTGCAGGTCATAAAAATATTACAATTCTGATCCTGGGATAGAGACCTATAATGCAGTACACGGAAAATAATAGCTCAATCAACTTTTTTCCAATATGAACTTTGTGTCCAGCTCTGGAAATGTGTCATTAAATCAGTGCTTCTCAAACTGTTCCGTTCGTGTTTCGTATCGATAGAGTGGAAATCCGCATCAAAACTTAACAAAACCCGTCGATATAAAAGGTACACAAAGTGGAAAATATACGTATTTGTAGATGCACAACATTAAGGAAATAACCCTAAATTATACGACTAATTTCCGTTCGTACAAACATAACAATACATAAAAAAATGTATATCAGATAACATGCTTCGGTATTTTATCCGTAGCTTCGTTAAAGATCGCTCTTTCAGATGATAAAAGCTGTCGATCTGTGTCAGACACACACATATATAATTATTACATAATTAAGATTCTTATGTGTAACAACACAGGGTGACAGACAGAAGAAGGCACATTCTCTGTGCATTTATAGGTACCTGTTGGCAACATCCATTTTTATGCTTAGGATTTTGACATAAAATTTATTTAACGCTGACGATGTTAATAAAATCGGCGAAACTCCTATTAATCTCTAAGGGAACACAGTTTGGAAAAAACTGTTTCGTGTTTCACTAGTCTATTTTTGATATATATTTCACATTCCGTGCTGGTTCGTATTTTATTACAATAATGCTATGTACGTAACGTGAGTGTTGAAAAACGTGTCAGAAAATGTTTACTTCTACACGCAAATGAACAAAGAAAGTGTCTTTTTTTTAATACTCATCCCTCTATTCATCTAAAATAATTTTAGGGCTGATGTAATAACGTTACTTCTAAGATGGCTTCTTCTGTGTTGTAGCGCCGTCTAATCAAGTAGACGTTTATCGACGTTTCATTCGTGTTTGCTGCCTCCATCACCAGGGGGTTTCAGAGGTCCTTATTGCTTTCATAATCTCCCTGATGATGGAAGCAACAAGGACATCTGAAACGTTGGTAAACTTTCACCAAACTACACGGCGCTACAACCCAGAAGACAGCCATCTTCAGACTCACCGCCGTCAAAACGTCGAGACTGGTTCTATGGACCACACAGGCTCCTATCCAACGTGTACCGGAATAATTTCCTCAAGGGTAAAGCAGCCGGGACGTGAAAGTGACCATTCACCTTCCAGTGCCTAGTTACGGACACGTCTTCACGGAGTGGCATATCAGGAACAATTTTACCACCACACAAATTGTTACGAAGAAAGAAAACACGAAATTTTCAACACGACGTTGTTAATCCACGTTGTGACGCCGTGTAGATACTAACGCTTTGGAGAAACATACTGCCTCCAGCCCTGAAGACGGAGACAGTATGTTTCTCCAAAACCCTGATATCAACCTACGAGTCCACATGACGTCACAACCTAGAACAACAACATCGACATCAACACTGCCGTGAGAACCTCAAATCTGTTAAAAGTTTAAATGTCGCACTCAGTTCACCAGTGCAACCCGCAGGATTAAATTATAAAAAAAGTCTTATTCTTTACTTGACTTAATACATGCAATAAATGTTAACGCGCGTTGTTTTAAGTGTAACAATTTATGTAGGAAAAAATTGCCACTGCGTCTTTTATGAAAGAATGTGAAATTGCTGCCACCGTTTGCAATCCATAACCAAAAGAGTGAAATAGCAGTTAGGTCTACGTATGCCTGGATTTTATAATTCTTCTCTTTCTACTCTCGCCCACATGATATGGCACTCATAAAACATGCCACAGGAAATGCGTGGGAGTTCAAATTTCCCTTTTACGTTGCTGCCCATATGGGTTTCAACTTCAGGCAACTAATCTACTGTAAAGATCCTATCTGCAGGACTTGGTCGCGCGAATAAATACATTTCTACACGAACGCGCAGTCAAAAGAACGTTTTTATTAAAACTGAACGTGGAGTGGCTGTCACTGCCTCTCTCTTTTTTTCGCACCTCTCAAGGTGCGATTTTACAGGAAGTGAATTCAGGGTAATGTGGGTTCTAAAAGCGGCAGGATTTTAATGAATTACAAAATCGAACAACGTAACTCATGCACTGCACTTTCACATAGGGCTGCTTTAGAATTATTTAGAACAAATTATAGAATAGAACTTATCTCTACCGCGAGGCACGTACAGAAAATGTACCCTGATTACAAATATCTCTCCTTCATTTGTCTAAAGAACTGAGGACGCCCCCCCCCTCCCTACTGAAAAAATCCTCCGTGTATCCTATTTCAACAAATCGTTCCGCAAGTAGCCTTAAGATCTCGGAACTGAGGAAAAACAAGCAGCCGTCCTGGACGCCTGTAGGAAGAAAAGATGGGCAAAGCGACAGAAGAATGAAACTAACCTCCATTTAGTATCCACGTCTATAATGCTCATGGTTTTATCTCGACACTCCTTATATGACTTAATGATGTGGTGCTTAGACACAGAAGAAATTTTAAGTTTCTTTACTGGTTAGAATCTAGACGGGACCCCCGAATCTTATCGCCGAAATATTTTGTGGTTTTCTTCAGTCATTCCAGACAAATGCCACTATAGGACTTCGACATTGGCCACGATCTTCTCTTCCTACATTTTTCCCGATTCGCAATCTGCAGGCTACTCGATACGTTTAATTTTAAGTAAAATAACATCTGTTGTTCGTCAATAGACTACGATTAACAAGTTACCGACATTTGACTTCTGGGTTGTAACGCCGTTTGGAATAGTAGGTAGACATCAACGTTTTGGAGGAACATACCGTCTTCATCTTGAGCGCTGCATTTAAACTTTATAACACAGAATACCAACGTCGACACTTTGTCGCCGTCAGATCTCAAATTACAAATGTTTATTTTGTTTAACTGGGTTTTCGTTTCATATATAAACAGTAAGAAAATCCAAGTAAAAGGTTTCATATGACGTGGCATCTCCGTTTTCAGCTCATCATTTTGTGTCGATGTTTTCTTGCTCCAAGTAACAAGATGCCGAAGATGAACGTGACTTTGTACAAAGAACGCAGACTAGTGCCAGTAACACAGTTTGCCACAGAGTCACGAACAAAGGTATTATGGGTAATCGCGTTAAAATAATACGGCTAGTGATTGATTATTTTACTCAAACTCCCTATGGTGTTACGTCCTTCCGTCTGTATGTATCACTTCCGCTGAAAACGCTTGAACAAACTGGCGTATTTTTATGAAACTTAGAACCAACATCATGCCATTCGAGTACATTCCACCTATTTACTTTCTATTTTCCTCCCATCAGTTATACGCATATGGCGGTCGATGTTTGAGGTGGAAATGACACTAGAGCCATTTCATTTCATGTCATGAAATGTTATACGTTAACATTTTTTTTAAAACGCCCAGCTTTTGTTTATTTCATTTTTTCTGTGTACAGTAACAAGGAAATAAATATAGCTTTAGAATTAATAACTATATACGCCTTTTCTTTATTGAAACAGACGATAACCATGCAAATTACGTAGACCTACAAGCCACTGACAAACGTGGCGATTGTGCGGAAGTACGAGGTTAGGTCTGTATCGGACATATTAAAAACAACTGGAATTCGTACTATTGGAAATTACGCACAGGAAATGGTCACTAAAATTTGTGATTATTAATTCACAGTTCCTGGTAGTCTTACTATAGACCTACATATTAAAGCGTTCAAAAAGTATCATACTTCCTTCCAAGGATACGTTTTCCAACCGTACAGATTATCATACAAAGCGTCAAATATGAAAAACGCATGATCAGGAATGATCAGCAGATAGACTTGTAAGAAGAGTGCTGATGCCTCAATCTAGCGATTTCTCTCATTCCCTCCAAGTGAACCCCACAAACCCTCCCTAAAACATTCCAAGATAATAATTTCCAAGTCATTACATGAAAATTATCCATCGGCAAATTCCTATCACTCGATGCTGTATCTGTTTCTTAGTCAGCTGAAACAGCATCAATACCCAATAATAAATCCATTCTGCAATGCCGTCTGGTAAGAAAAGAAACTGTTGTATGGGATCACGAATAAAAACTGCTAACGTGGGAAGATTGTACTTCACCATAAAATATGCGACTTACTTCTCCTGTTGATTGCAGTGCAAATGGAGTGGAAGAAGGAGATGACACTGGTCCTCTACTTACTGGTTGTCATGGCAACAGCGGCCTGGGCCTCCTCCAAAGAGATTGCTCAAGAACTTATGGACAGGTGTGAAACCGTTTCCTAGCTTTTGCTTATACTGACCAGAAAATAAAAGTTTAAAGGCAGTCGCCTTGACGTCACTGTCATAGCAGCGCTTCATGTAAGACAAGAAGTTATGGGAAGAACAAAGACGCTCACTTCCCTTCAGATGTTTACGTCTATACAAAGACTGCCTATCAGAAATTTAAAGTTCTTATACAACCTGGCGTTCAATTTCCTGTGAAGTTTCATATCAACACTTTTTCATTACATGAAACCTGTCAGGCACAAGCTCATATTGAGATTTCTGGTTCTCACGACGGTGCCTTGTGGGTGGTAGCACCGTGTAGTCTGGTAGAAGTTTACCAACGTCCCGGAGGTTCTTGCTGCCTCAATCATCAGGGCTCAACAACATACAATAAAGCTATCTTCACAAGCTCAAAATTTTGCACTGCCGTCAAAAATGTAAAATATTATGTTCAGTATATGTTTCATGAAAAAATTATAATAAATATGTTTGTAATCTCCGTAAAAAATTAGCATATAGAACTATAACAGTGCATTGGTTACTGCCATTAAACTAGAATATAAATACAGACCTCGCGCTGCAGCCATGTTGGTTTTGCGTTCTATAACGACAAGACATTTGCAAATTTTTCGAAGATGTATAATTAGGCAACATTTCTGGATATTGATATCAGGCGGTGATTGAGTCGTTCTCATTTCGGAAGTTCAACAGGCAGCCATATTGGTATTAATGACGGAAAAACATTCAGTGACGTTCAACAAATTAACCTAATTTCTATGATGAATAATCGCATCATCTCCAATTTAGCATTATCATCATGATTAATACGTGAGAGAAAGATTGAGACGGCAGACCATATGCTTTAATTAATGTAACCCAGTAGTGCCAACTTACAGACTGTATGCATTTCTATAAATAGTGATTTAAACACGAAATTGAACAGTGTCGCACGTCCACGAACCTCCAGACTTCCATTCGGGAGTTATTAGGTTAGAATCTCGATCAGAAATCTCTCCGGGTGAGCATCGGGATAGCAGACATACATTCAAATGGCACGAGTCTCCTTCAAATCGTTTCATGATCCTACCATCTCATTCGACGCTTATAATCTCTGCAATTGGAATAACGTCATTGAACAACTTCAGAACATATGTCTTAAGGGTACAGAAATAAATTTTAAAGTCAGATTTGGTTCACGTATTCAGATTACATCAGTTATCTGTGCTACTAACAGGAAGGGGTTAATATGTTTGCAGCGAATTAAAGGGATATCATGTAGCACATCTGAATGGTACACAGAAGAAGGGTTTTGCAGCGGATGAAGAACATTCCCCTTGAATATATATACAGGCCTAATACAACCCATTCCAATAGTTTATGCTGGATTATTAAGCAGTGGCATGACTAGGATTTGGAGTTAATGCAGGGTCCACAACGGATGCAAGTTAAATCCTAAATTAAGTGTTCGCAATATGCTTATTACATTACCAATTACTTATAATCAGTTGTACAAGGTGCAGCTTGATTACTGGTCGGTCAGAGAATTTGGAATTTGCAACTAGTATTCATAATTTGAGCCTTGCGGATAAAGGGGCCATGGATGAAGGTCAGCGAAGTGCAGGCTTTCCACATCAAACTATAAAGTAATAATTTTACCGAACAATAATCCTGAGGTTTTGCAAGAAAGTTTTATTTTAATACTCTGAAGTCACGAAGCTCGTCTAAATAATATTTAAACATTCAGCCCCTACGTCAAAGAAAACACAAAAGAGTCTGCATTGCAAAGATCAGTCGGTTATTGCTGCTTAAATAAATTACTTCTGTTTATTCTGAGACCCATACGTAACCCATAAATACACTGTGGGAAAAATTAAGAGTTATTGATTATTAAAGCAGGTGTTATATGTAGATACCGTAATTACCTGAAATATACATTTTTTGTATGATATATTCGCTTCATGTGAGTCATAATCACCCATTACTGCAGCCGATATCACTCTCATTTTTCATAATCATATTTCCCATAAACTATCAGTCCATTCATCCGATAAGTTTATTTACCGATCTGTGAAATCCATTTATCTCCCCCATGAGATGGTGGCATTAACTTGTTTTATCTAATCCTAGTTTAACGTGTTAATACAAAGCTTTGAATTCTCCCTTAGTAGTCTACGAGTAAATTACTAACTTACTTTAATTCGGTTTTACAGCTAATTATCCAGTTAGTACTTTGAAACAGACAACCGTCATTTTTCTCCATCTCTCCTGTTTTGAATTCAAGTAACATCTTTCTTTTCTTACGACCACTAGTTAGAAGACACCAAGACGAGTTTCACGAAACTTGACAAGTTATTTCTATTGTACTGAAGTATGTTACAGTCATGTTACGGGCCGATAAAAGCAACTCTGGAAGAAGGTGGCCGAAGATCTAAAATTATACAGAATTTGTTGAGATAAATTTAATCTTAAAATGAAAGACCTATAATAACATGGAGATCATATTAATCCATTTCGTTCGAATGAAATACGGTAATATAAACTATGATGAATACCCATATTAAAAGGATTCGTTATGCTTCATGATATCAGCATGGGAAAGAACTTATTTGATGTCAAACATTCATAAGATGAATCTTCTGGAATATTATGCCGTATATCCTGGCTGACTATTCAAACGTGCCTTACTGCCTTCATCACGAATCGCCCTGGTCATAAAGGCAGTAAGTACCTCTGTACCTGTTAGGGGATCGGGCAGTAGTTTGTACTAATATATTTAATGTCGTCTCATCTCACATTACGCATGCAGCCATATCAAAAGTTTACAGGAGAATCGACGGACAGTTCGCCTGCTGAAGAGTTTGCTGGAGGATCTGGACGTGAATATGGAGACAGTGCAGTAAGTATTCAATACTCTGAATAAGCAATTCTAATCTACCCACTTTCGGCCGAAGTGCCTACACGTGCAACACTAAATTGTCCCAGCGTACATCTGTACAGCGTTTTGAAAACCCGAGAAAAATTAAATGAAATAAAAACCCTTTTCCTTATTTTAAATTACATTATTATTACTATTGGAATATGGAAACAATTATTACAAAACTTATTTTCTAAGATACACATATTCCGAACTTCGTCAAAAATGCATTATTATGACGACTAGTTCTGTAAATTAGAGAATAAAGGAGCTTCACAGAGACTGGTTTCTGAGATTTGTTTGCAAAACAAATTTTTTCTCAAGCATCACATACTTAACCAGATCGAAATGTGTATTTAAGAAATGCGACTAAGTAAGGAGGTTACTTAAAAACCTTACTTCCTTAATTATAGTGGCCAAAATAAGGGGTTATGGTTTTTTGTAACATTTGGTTTGTATCCACAAAGTAACTAATTTGCTTCATGAATAAGCAGTTTATATAAAGCTACTTAAACCCTAATTAATTATTAATCTACGACAACATATACGACCATAACTTCAACAAATAATAAAATACAACTGACAAGGACTATTTCGTCCATTCAGGAAAAGGACATCTTGCCTCATAAACGCTGGACTATCCCACAGCTGTGACAATCGAGATTTTATTGGTGCAGTTGAAGAGAACAAATACTGGAGATCACTGGATTCACCGGGCAAACGGCGTCGACGTGGAATATTCAACGTTCAGTAATAGCCCTGGAAAGGTAGTATGTCCACATAACTATCTACTGTAATTCTCAATTTTGTGTTATTTCACAGCGACAAGGCAGCTGAACGGGCTAAGAGATGTGTTAATACTGGCGATGACAGCTGTGCCAACGGCTACATTCCTGGAGCTGGAGCTGATGATGATTATTTTAGTGGTGGAAACACCCCAGGAAAGAGAGCGACATTGGATACCCTGAATCCTCAAGAACTCCGCACAGCCTGGCAGAAATGTCTGAACACTGGCGATGACAGCTGTGCCAACGGCTACATTCCTGGAGCTGGAGCTGATGATGATTATTTTAGTGGTGGAAACACCCCAGGAAAAAGAGCGGCATTGGAGACCCTGACTCCTCAACAACTCCGCAGAGCCTGGCTGAAATGTCTGAACACTGGCGATGACAGCTGTGCCAACGGCTACATTCCTGGAGCTGGAGCTGATGATGATTATTTTAGTGGTGGAAACACCCCAGGAAAAAGAGCGGCATTGGAGACCCTGACTCCTCAACAACTCCGCAGAGCCTGGCTGAAATGTCTGAACACTGGCGATGACAGCTGTGCCAACGGCTACATTCCTGGAGCAGGAGCTGATGATGATTATTTTAGTGGTGGAAACACCCCAGGAAAGCGTTCTGTCTCAAGTTTTGACGTGAAGCGCCACTGCCTCTTGTTTCCAATGAGTCCTGTCTGCAGAAACTTGTAGTCGAAGACAAGAGGGCGTCACACCTTAAGTAAGATGAATTTATTATATCATTCTAATTAAATATGTGTAGTCGACTCAGCTGTCCTCGTTTTATGTATTCTCGAGAAGAACAGACCCTACTGCTTATGTCTTGTATGTGAAGAAGCAATGTTGCTCATTTTACTGTATAAGAAGCGAGCGTTTCAAATGTTTTGGTAAATTTATTTCGAAAATCTGTAACATAGCTTACACGTTCAGAGGCCCGCATGTAACCCCGTGGTAGTAAATGCAGAATTTCGACAAAGTGGCCCTCTGTAAAGCTATTCTCAGAACATTTCCTTATGTGCTGTCAATCGTCATTCTACTGAAGCTCCATATACACCCATCATTAGCCCTAGGCTTCGCGTTAAGCCTTACAAATGAGCAGGTCGTGTCTTCAGTTGAAGCTCTGCCTCTGGCCCGTAATTTTTCCGGGATCACATTACGTAAATCTAGTTTCTTTCGCAACATTCTCAAGCTATTAAGAATATAATGTTCCGTCCGTGTATATCTGGAAATATATCGGGGATATTATTAGTAGCGAGGACAAAATGTAAACGTAGCTGTTAATCGTCTGTGATTCAGGGAAATGTTGAGTCCAATGTGGACGTTCTATATATGCTGAACAATAACACGTTTTGTAGGAAACAAGAGTTGCCTCTAATTTCTGTGCTTTGAGAAGATTTCATTCTAATGTCTACGTCCTGTATACGTCAAAAGCGAAATGATCTCACTATCTGTACCTTCTGGGTGGCGGAAACATATCTTTGAACTGCACACTCTGTGTCCAGGTACTGAGAGTGTTGGAGAACTGTCTTGTATTTACGTCCTATTGCGATGGTATGCCCATGTTCTGTTTGTATCGGAGGAAGATCAAGACATTCGTCATAATTCCAAGTGACGGAGAGTGTCTGTCTTGTGTGTGACATAACCGGCTTTCATGTCTGATGTGCAACACGTTATTATACCATGCTTTTTGTTATATGTGATGCCATGTATCGACAACATTTTATTTGTGTAAGTACTAGAAATTACATATAATTATCAAGGATCTGACTTATATTATTATTAGCTGTGTACTGCTCATAACAGAGATGCAGAAGTATTTACAATCCATTATTTTACACGAATGGAAAGGCCTAATCAATGCTCACAGGACAGTATCCCAGTACTAACCTGAAGATACCAAGCAAGACGAGAATCATCGGCCGGGACAGCCTACACCTTGGCCGAGATTTAAAGTGCAATGATCTAAAAGTGAATAATAACCAACACAACTCCAAGTTCGGTGCCGTCGAAAAGCAATCCTAATTTAACTTATTTATCCAGAACAATGTGTAAATGTAACAGAGAGTCTTGCACCCAGCCAGTAGAACAAACGTAACAATGAGTTGGCTTGTAGAGGTCACCGCGTGATAAGCGACTCCGGCATTAGAACAGCTGTTTACTGTATGAAATCTAGTCTTCATAACTTTCTTCTATAAACCTGTGCATTTCATCAAGATCTTTCTTTGTTACCACGAAATAATTTAATTGTTTGTATTTATTGTTTTCAGGGCAGTAATCACGTGGAAGTCGCGGTGCTTTTCAAGACTGTTCCAGTATTATATGAACCAATTTCAATTCACAATATGGGTTCTATGCAGGGTCTAACTATATAATGTTTGTTATTAATTAGACAAAGAATTTCATTCATAAAATAATAATGTATGTCAGTAAAATCTAAGTAATAACATAATCATGTGAAATTTGTGCACTGCTTTACACCTATAAAAACCTTCATTATTAGGGCTTAAAATTCCTTCCTATGTCAAAAACCAAAGTTGTTCACGCCTCTTGCACATAAAGTATGTTTTTTGTTCACCTTGAAATTGCTGTGATCATAAACATGTGCGTCAATAGTTCAGTACTTTCATGAGATTACCTTTTGAACACTGTTCACAGTCTGGTTAAAAATAATCAAGGCTTTGGAGGCTGGTTCTTTTTTCGGCATACTTGTAAAGCCTCACAGACTTCATTGCCCTTTCCTTACCTCAAGACAAAAAAGAAAAAAAACAGCCAGCTTCTGAAACGTCGTAAATATTTTAATCCAAAGAATAAGCAGTGTTCAAAGAAACTGACACTGTGTAGATATTTGAGGTCCTCAAAACAAATCACGGTCTACTTCCTAGCAAACGTTCTTGAACAGGTCACGTTCAATGGCCTAATTTAGCCGTTAACTGTTATTATTTCGGAATTATTTCAAGACTGCAGGCAATATGAATTTATCAGCAAAAATCAATAGGCTAACTCTGATATCTTATCTAACGTTTCTGAGCCAAGATCGATTTTACCCAGTAGAAAGTTCATTCGAATTATTTAGTATGCGGCATTAATGTGTTGCGTGTAATGCCCAAAATTGGAAGGTAATACTAACTGTATTCGAAAGGAATAGAGTGTGAGGTTTCGGATTAGATGTATCTAGCTCAGAAAAGGGTCCAGTAGGGTCCTTGTGATCACTGTAATGAGCCTTCTGGATCAATCACAAACGGGAAATATCTTGAACACCTGATCGACCTTCAGCTTTTTAATTAAGAAGGGCCCTATAACATGGAGTCTCCAAGTTTCTTCGTCAGTCAGTAAATCAGTCATGTACGCCAATATTGGTATACCACGCGCTAGTTTCTCCAAAAACGTGCCAAGATGAGATTTGAGCTACAGCAACAATGATATTATTAAGTGTCGAGTATCACACGCATGTCAAACAAAAAATTTTCAATCAGCGATTTATCAACAGACCTTAGAAGAACATATTTATTCTTCCCAAATAACAAATTAACTTGAATGTTTCTGTTTGCTATTTATTTGGATAATCATAGTCTAGTTTATAAACCCTCTGTGCTGCCTGGTTGTTTTCTTTGTGTTCAGTTTGTAGTCACTTCTTGTGCAAGCCAATCTTGGAGTTATGCAGCAGAAGTGAGAGGAACTGTCCACAGCACAGTCCATCTTGTCCCAAGCCACCAACACGTTGCAGATTTTTCGAGTGGCTCATAGCTTCCAACTGCGGGCTTCTATTTGGGTTCTGTTCTTTGGTTAATCGGAAATTCTCCCCAATGCGTTTACCGAAACGAACCGGGGCTCTTGACCGACATTTTGCACACTGCAGTTCCAGTTCGACGAGATGGCACAGAATCTCACAGCGTAGTTCTCTTGCAGCGCAGTCTTCCAAGTCGTTGGCGACTACCACCTGCAGACGTCCACCCCACTGTAGCGTCACCATCAAGATTATCGCCAGAGGCAACAGGGTCTCTTGGCGACACATAGACGGAAGCCGGGTCCTGCTATAGGAACGTAGGGTATTATAGACGGAAGCACATCACAAAAAGGAACACAGCACAACACCATGACTTTGCGCACACTGCATAAAATACACACTCATAAGAGCGAGGGTTACTGAACGGGTTTAGGAAAACGCAGATGTCTCTTAAGTAAGATATTTCAGAGACCCACAAGACCTGACCAATCCCTTGGCTAAATTTAATTTCAACAGGACAGAAAAGGGGTTTGCGCAACTAGACGCTGCAGTTATAAACATTAATACAGTATTTTATAAAGTACACAAATCAATATCTGCAATATCTATTACTATAAATTTGCCTTCGAATAATGCTAGCACACTAAAAGTTTGGTCATTTTACGTTTCGTCCGTGGACCACACCGAGGCTTCTCGAGCATCGCGCCTCTAAGCATTCGCGAACTACACAGTGGGAACCACAGAAATGAAGGAACATAACCGCACCAAACACTACTTTGTAAAATACATGAGATTATAATAACAAAACCTCTTTCGTTATGAGTTCCTTAATTAAGGCTGTCACAGAATATATTCCTACCAATCTGGAAAAAGTTCTTGTGAGATCGTAAAGAATCATGTTTTGTCAGCTCATTGGTCCGTGAAGCTGTGTCTGTTGAAGTATTGCTACTTAAGACATTCACCATGTTTGTTACGTGCTACGCTTTTTCAGCAAACACATTTTTAAATCTTACAGGCTTATCTGTCTGTCATCAATGCCAATAATTATTCCTGAAATGTTGATAATCTGTTAAATTACAAACAGTTTTATAAATAAAAAACATAATGGCCTGTGACATATATCCACATCTTTGGCATGTGTATACAAGTGTACACACACACAACTTTAGAGTAATATAAGATACAGTAAGCAATAATATATTCAAATGTATTTCTGCAATTGAAAAGTGAAAATGGCACAGAATCAGGATAAACAACTAGAACGAAATGATTCAACAACAAAACGACGTTTACCTGGTGTAAGACTGTTACGAGCTTCTGAATCCCGTTCCCTTACTCCGCACGTTTAGAAATTATATTTCAGATACAACACGGTAGGTCTCGTCTCCTGCAGCAAGTGTTGACACTGTCCGTCTTCTATCTGCCTTATATAGGATACTTTAAGATGTCAATTTGACTTACATCTTCACTCAATTACATTAACGCAGTTCGGCTCAATTGTCCCTAGGGCTAGCTTGCCCGAGGCAGTAACCTTACAAAAATAAATTGTAGCACCATCTTCCCAGAAACTTGGCAATTTAATCTAGCTCAAGTAGACACCAAGTTCTTTCGGTGATGGTCCGCTGAGAGAGATTCTTCAATTAGGAATTTCAGTGTTATAAAAACAAATTTCTTTATGACGAAAGTACAGGAGCTTAAAAATACAAATAATTGAAATTTCATATGTACATAAAATAGAAGGAGGCTCATGAAGTTTAATTCTATAAAGTTACAGAACTCGCGGCAAAAAGTACTGAAGTAGATTACTGTAACCTGCTCAGTTATTTCTGCGTTCACAATTAAACCAATCATCCATTCATTTACCTGACCACTCTGTGGTTAACATAGACTTACATCCAGAAATGAAAATTGATAACTAAATTAAAGTCCGTCAGTTTCGGCCTAAATGTCTAACTGTGAATGTCTGTTAAATATAAAAACATCAACAAATAATAATAATAATAATAATAATAATACAAATAATATAGGAGTGTGATTTAGTTTATCAAAGTAAGGTTGTTGGCCAGCCAAGGCACACGTGTTATAATTCCATTTAGTTACAAATGTGAGCTCGAACTCAAATGACCTGGAAATTAAAACTGGCATCCCACCAGTTCGTTCTAATGTGATGACAGGCAATACGCTCTCTAATACGAAAGATTTACTACGATTATTTCGTTAAGTCAGGCAGATTTTAACTTAATTATAACGAATGCCACCCTGGTATCCCTTACGATAATCCGTTGAAAATTGAAATGCAAATTTTTACAACCCTCATGGCGCCCACATATGGATTGTGGAGTATTTAACTATTCAACTAATCGATTAACTACGAGTCAAGCGTCTTCGATCAGTGATTAGCGATTCGTCTATCATGCACAGTCGTTCATACTTTCATTATTACTCATGTTGAACAGGGTACAATGAAAGGAGTGTGTGGTACGATCCTAGATGTAGATTATCGGAAAATGCACATCTCAAAGCTTCTATTAGTTTAATACCATCCTCACCATTATCGATGTATCTCGTTTTCAGTAACGAAGCATCTGGGACCGAGCAGTTAAAAATATTACTTCTGGTGTCGAAGAGGTTCTGACTGATTTGAAAACTTCAGCCGCCTAAGTAAATTTTAGATTGGCTGTTAAATATATTGATAGTTATATTTCAGCATCGAAGTTGATTCGTCTTTCAACCAAGTAATAAACAAACTTTCAGAATGAAGATGACTGTCTTCTGGGATGTTGCGCCTTGCAGTCTGGCAGAAACTGACCGATGTTACAGAGGTGCTTATTGCCTCCGTCATCAGGGCAATGTTTAAATTGATTTAGAAAATGTGAGTTAGGATACAGGGACAAGTCGGACAAGGCAAAAGCTGGCCGGGGACTTGGATGAGGACAGACAGAGCAAGGGAGCCAATAGGAGGAGTCGGCCACAGACTAGTCAAAGGGGTTGGGAGGGCGATTAATCTTTAGTGTGATTACAGAGTTTAATATAGGAAAATAGGTTTCGAGGGTGTGGAATGGATTCGTCTGGCTCAGGATAGACACCGGTGGCGGCTTTTGTGAACACGGTAATTAACCATCAGATTCCATAAGAGGCGGGCCATTTCTAGACTAACTAAACATATTATCAGATTCTAAAAAAGGACTCTGCTCCTTGGAATCAGCACA
This sequence comes from Zootermopsis nevadensis, assembly GCF_977971745.1. Lineage (NCBI taxonomy): Eukaryota > Metazoa > Arthropoda > Insecta > Blattodea > Termopsidae > Zootermopsis > Zootermopsis nevadensis. The sequence continues at coordinate 17,392,947 of NW_028259134.1, forward strand.
CGCTGCTACACATGTATTTATTCTTGACTACTCGTGTCTAAAAGGGCTAAATATACCCGAACGTCTGAGGAAACCATCTTGTAAATTGGTCTCTGTAAGCCTGCCTATCCATTACGTGGTCCCGCAACAATCATACTGAAGTGACGAGGTAGATGTGCCCTAGCAAAGGGACACTCCTCCGCAGAGATGAAAGTAAGTTCATCTCGTGGTAGCCGCAAGGCACTTTGTGGTGCTTGCGCCATCAGCGACGGTTCCATTAAGTTACGGGGGTCTAAGGGATGAATCAAAACACAGTCCCTAGAGTGAACGCACATAAATACATGCTCCACAGACCTAAAAAGCAGTTTGAGAACATCGCACGTTTTTTTTAACCAAACGAGATACCTGAACTCGCTTTCAGAAGTTATACAGATCGAATCCCAATGTCACACTGTCCTGAGAACGTTTGGCGGTTTCTTCAGATGAATTCCACGATGGCGCCTTATTAACGAATATCACCAACTAATATCTCTCGGATTAATAATAATCAATCGAATAACAAACAGAGATGATTAATTACACTCATCTGCTGGTCTTTGAAGTCACAAATGTCTGTAAATTTTAGGGGCTATTTTCTACAGAAAACTTAGGCAGTTAACAAATTAAACTTTCAAGCAATTAGATAACTAAGCTTGCAGTTTTGGGCATTCTTCGCGCTATAGCATGAGCGAAGAACACGTTGTGGACCTGGCCAAATCGGTCTGACTATTGCGTTTTTCCTACGAACTAGGCAAACCCCACAACCCGAGGTCATTTCTGAAGAAAACTGTTTCAGTAATATCAACCGCGGCATTGTTGGAATACATTCTTCCAACAGTGTGAACCTGGTTTTGCTTTCATACTTTAGAAAGTGTCCTGGAAATGTAATCCTAGTGCACGAAAAAGACCACTACGCAAGCAAGTTGTCCAGATATCGTATGGCTTCAGCAACAGATGGCAGATGTGAGCATTCCAGGTGCTCAACTGGCACTCTATCGAGTATCGACTTTGTCGACATCGACCTCTGTGTTCCGTACACCATTACAGGAAACAATCATGAAATTGTATAACGAGTGGTAAGAAATTGTGAGCATACTCAATAATTTCATCCCGCAATAAAAATAAATACATTCTTCGCCGTATTCGTCTATTATAAATTACTAATTTTTAAACTAACGTTTCGTAGTTGCTATATTTGCCAATTTGAGAAAACAAAATACTCTTCACAAAACCTTTGTAGGTAAGCCAATGTTTATATTTCCATGGGTATCAATTTTCAATTGATTTCAGCGGTTCATATGTTGTCATTATCAAACCAAAAACTAGTACAAATTTCTGTGGCCATCAGGTCGTTATTTTACGTGTACGAAAAATTCAACTCAACAAAATCCGCGTATACGTGTCTGATTGTGTTTAGGGGCCTAAAATTTTCAAAAACGACGCTAAATGGGAAAATATATTTTAAAAGCTCTACCTTCATTAGGAAGCTTTTAGAAGTACTTCTAATGTGGATGACGGAAGCGTTGAAATATGTGCAGCTTACGTAACACAGATGATATTTTTCCGTGTTGTTCTGCGTTGAAAGAGACAGGAATACGAGAGAAAGGCTGGAATGAGCAAAAAGGTATAGAAGAAAACTGGAAAACAACCTAAGGGGTATGGGATAAAGATACGAAAAGAAATAACTTCTCGGTTAATTTTAGCGGCCTCTTCCATTGTGAAAAGAATTTACGGATATGTACGCAAGACGTAATAAAATTAACAATTTGGTATTCCCTGAGAGGACAGGATTAAAACTTGCGAAGTCCACTCCATTATTTTATGTGGAGAGTCATCTGAGTGTTGAGTGCCACTAGTCTGACAGAGTTACTACTTCAAGTGAGGAAGATACAAGTTTTATTCATAACCTTTAGATGGGGGCGAGAATCGAACTCGTTTCTTTTGTATACATAAACCTGAGGATTGGCGGTGTCATGTTGGCACTTCGGTCTAAACCACGGACACGACACATTACACAGCCATTTCAAGAATTTCTGGAAGGAATGCATACAATCAATGTTCCCTTATTTCAGAAATGGACTATCCGATAGACTAATGAAACATTTTACTCTCTCTTAACAGTACACGAATTTCGGTACATACTTAATTTGTAATTAACACAAGCATATAGTGTTGTATATTTCAACTACAATTGCAAGCAGCATCATAGACTCCTTTTCACATCAAATAAAAATACATATACAAGAATATTTACTTCAACGCCACTGTTTATTTCTCGCTCAAGTTCAGGTACGCGCGTAAGACTATAAATGTGCGAATTATGCAAAAGATCTCCCCTTTACAAAGACGACGTGATAAGACGACTATGCAGTTCTTCCGCAAGTCTTCTTTTGCTAATTCGGATAGCGCAGTTTAATATAAAGCGGAGAATAATATCAAGGGTAGGGACTCACGTCGTTGTGGCTTTGCATTGCTACATTCGAAAATAATTATATACCACAAATATTGCAACCGACTAATGTGTTATAAATATTCAATTAAAGTCTGAGCAATGTACAACTGACTCTCCTTCGAAAAGTCCCCACATCGAGACTCAGGATGAGAGCCTATGGATTTCCCGTCGCTGTATGCAAATGTCGACATGATAAATTACTTGCCTGCTAAAAAAAGTGGGTCACCCAAACCTTTCCTAGGAGGTCTATTGATAGATTATTTAATGGCATGTTTTAGTGTGACCAACTTGAATGAGCGAATCTTCTTGAGTAATTTATTACCGTGTTCTTAAATCTGTCACTGGTCCTATCCCACGGCAGATGAATCAACATTAAACGAGGGTGAGGTGAAACACGCGGAAGGAAGACATCGTTAGGTGACAGTTGCAGACAGTTACACATTCTGAATAAAACAGTCGTAATACAAATACATACGAAGAAGCGAAACTTTCTTTAGTTTTTTAACAGAAGTATTTTTTATAACTACATCGTGTTTTGCAGACTTTATATAATCAAATTTTCCACAATCGATAAATAATTATTCACAGTTTCACGTGTATAATCAAATCCCCTTTATACGATTTTCTGTACTTTATTCACTTCAATAAAACGAAAGTTGTACTATTTTATAGTAAAATTGACATAAGTCAACTATCGAAGTGTTTGCCGAGGAACGGATCTACTACAAGTGTAAATTCTGACCAAAAATCAAACAAAAAGCTGTATACTGAAATATGAGGGGCTGTTTCCATACGGTTCCCTCCAAGATACAGCCTCCGGTGTCGCTCCGCTCCCGTCAGGCGTGCGTCCACCCACGTCGAGTTTAGCGAGGCTCGAGATACCGATTGCACTGGAGCCGCGAACAGTTACTTAACAGCGCCGAGCGGAGCACGAAGTTGGTTGGGTCGCGGAACGAACACCGAGTGACGCGTGCTGGAGATCTTGAGCCAACGCGTGCCGGTGGTAAGTACCCTAGCACACGAAGATTAAACAATTGCACGTTGCCAATGACAGTACGCTAAAGAAAATGTAACACTTTCTAGTGAGATTTCAGCTTGTCACGGCGGCGATAATGAAGATGACTGTCTTCTGGGAAGTTGCGCAGTGTAGTCTGGGATAAAACCCTGATGATGATGGAGGCAGTTGGCAAGTCTGAAACGTCGGTAAACTTGTACCTGACTACACGTCGCAACATCCCAAAAGACGGTAATCTTAATTCGGATAGTTTAAGTTGTAACCTCGGAAGAAATTGATTAGGAACAAATTTACAATTTTCTAACCACACATACCAGCAAATGAAGTTGATACTACCAACCTAGAAAATGGATCTTACCTGCGTATCTTTACTAACATAGCAGTGAAGTTTGGTTTCACTGACAATATCACTAATAGATATTTTAATGTGATGCAACTAGTCAGTGTATTGTAAATTTATACACTATGTTTGTCACATATTACCATAACTAAACTTTAAATGTGTATTAGAAGATACTGGACCCACCTTTTCTAACAATTGTTATCACTACGCCTTTTTTATTTCATACTATGGACACTTTAGTTGCAAATATTGAAATTCTTGTTTTCTTTTAGAGTTCAATTCAATTAATTTATTTACGTGTTTGCCAATAGCAAGGAGCCAATATTATTAATTATTAATTTAACTTACATTAAGAAAGATCAGCTTTAAGAAAAGGAAATGTTGGGGCCCTAAATAACTACCATCTGTAAGTAACGATTAAATGTCATCAAGTTTTAAAATTACTAAACACATTTCTCACAAAATCTTTTATAAGAAGACAGACTGTCTTCTGGGTTGTGTAGACTAGTTGAAATTGACCAGTTATTCACTCATCACCCTGGAAATGGAAGAAGTAAGCACCTCTGAAACGTCGGTCAGTTTGAACCAGACTACACGGTGCAACATGCCAGACGACTTATCTTCAACTGACCTGTTTCCATGAAATACTATATGTTGCACCATCGGAAGCTGCCCGGCGGACGAACGAGTTTGTGAGATCAGAACAAAACTGAAGCCACTTAATGTAGGATACTAAAAAAATTTATTGTTCGTTCGAGATTAGTTTCGAGGTACGTAGCACCTTTTCTGGACCAACACGAAACAGACTTAAATTTTGGCACACGGTGGGAAAACCGAAAGATAATAGCAGATAAATTTTCGGCTAATCACTTTTGTGCCACGGTCTGTGAGGCAAATTTAATTAAGTTACGCGTTAAATGTATCATGAGACTCTTACTTTCGGTACAGTCTGCTCCAGTGAAAATTCGATTATGTATCATCGATAGGCGTTTCATGCTTGCGAACATCTTGATCAACTGCACTTTACGTCACGAACAAAAAACAGAAACAACGCAGAGCATACTCGTACTATGAGTCACTGGCGTTGAACAATAAACGAGAAGCAAGACTCCACGCACGAGATGAATGGAACACTTATGAAGTGTCTGCACTGAAGCAGAAAACAGGATGCTGTTTTATCGCGTCAATCACGAGGTAGAAATGTGCAAATTAAGCACAGGGTGACCAAAAACTACTTTTGGTGGTAAAGTATAGTCAACTGTTGAGTTTAAGTAGAGTAGTTAACCATGAAGAAGATTTCTGGAAAAGCTAATAACTTAAAAACCAAAAACAAATACTAAATCCAGAACCATGCCACTGGATTTGGGAGTTTATTTTTGTTTGATGCTGTAAGTTTTAAGATGTTTTGTATCCACGGTGGATTAAAAATTTGACGAAAAACAAAGCCTTCCTTGTATATTTTAGTTTGTCTATATTCTGTTTAATAATAATGTACGAGACAATTTTGGTCCGCGATTCCAGAAAGGTTGAGAATACTGGCCTATGTGACTCCAAAAATAACGTACAAAGGTCAGAGAAACAAGGTCTTGTTTAACATTCTTCATCCAATGTTGTTTACCAGAATCATCTCTTGGTCATAAGGCAGTTGGCCGTGTCTGTGTATTACTGGTGTACATAATACATCGATATAGAGCATTTATAGACTTGTTTGCTTGGATACTTCTGCCATTGTATATTTGTACTTGTTCGCAGTCATTCATAATTTATATAATGCAACTGCTCGGCAGCAGTGAATATGTTATGCTTTAGTGGGTCTGAAGAAAAAATATTAGGTCACCGTTTTTATGGAACAAAAACAAATACCAAAAGCCACTTCCGAAAATCCCCTTCTTACGACAAACTCGATGGTACAGCATTAGAATCCTAAAAACGTTTCTGGGATTTTACATCGGCGAGCTTTCAACTGTGTATTTTACCCATAATATAAAACTTAACCAACTAACGAATTTTCAAATATCACAACTTTGTACTTTATTTTTGAACCAGGTGTAATACCAACGTGCTGGCCTTGCGAATTTTTGAGGTGAAAGAAATCTTCTACACAATGCCATAAACCACCGATTTTTTCTTTATAGGTAAGATTATAAAAATATAAATCTTTTGTTCGTCCAATATGAAACATGGTTGTCGCGCGAAATATATGTTAACTCTGGGTTCTATAGTGAGAGCGAACTAACCATTGGAACGAGGCACGTAAACATTTGTGTAGAAGTAGGCTAAATTAAATATGTATCAATAAATTATGTACCAAACGTTTCATAATGATCCCCAATTTTTCTAATATCTTGTAATTGATGTAACTGCTCTGTGTATATAGTCTGTAGTGAGTACAGTCAAATGAGACTATTCAGGTGATTACATGAATGTCGAATTAGAAACAAGATTGAGGCAAAAGTCCCGACAAATGACTGTAGGGACGAGAAAGGTGACACACATGTCCTGGTTTCGAGAACCTCCTCCTGCGTAGGAAGCAGTATTTTGAAATACCATTATCAGCATTTGATAAAGACCATATATTGCTATTATTTGTGATACATAAAAGTACCCATTCGTTTATGTCCGTCTTAAAACATACCTACCACATCAAGAAGTTTTTAAGATTACTTCAAAGACTTGTCAGAGTAAATCCGATATTATTTATTATCAAACATCCTGTAACTGTATGTAGGCTGTTTGTAGCCATTCTTAATATTAAGTGCCCACAGACAATAACACTGCATAACTGCCCTTCCTCTTTGTTACAGCTGTCTCGCTACTAACAAAAGTTGACACGCAAAGTAAGATAGTGTTACGAACAGTATAACGTGTTCTCTGTAATTCTACGTCCATCAATGGACCCGAGACTCATTAAAGAAGACAAGATTCTACTGCTAACAATGCTATCAACTGTACGAATGACTGCATTAATAATAAGTCTACTTTGTTTTTCGTTAATATTAACAATGCCCACAAGTATTTCGAACAAACGTTATAGGTCTTAAAAACATAACCTATTCCTTCTGCCAACGACGATCCGTTGTTTGGATAAAGTTCGATTTTAATTTTGTCTAAACTGGGGAGTCTTTAGTACGCGTGTAGGAACCTCAACGAAATTTGAACAACTTTTTGGTGTACCTCATATCAAATTTAATTTAATTTTAAATTATGAAGTTTGGAAGACGGTGTAGAGGGACGGAAAGACTTACTGAGTACTTCTGATTTCGCGTTAGTTATTATTATTCCCTGAACAGATGCATCATCGCGAATCAAAGTCTGGATGTCACTGCACATGAGCCTAGTTCATTCGCCCCTTCAGCTACAAAAGAACCACGAAAAAATCAGTACATTCCTTGCGATTTTGCACATTTTTAAGACAAAAATAAAATAAAAACCCTGTCCAGACAGCCTGTAAATCTGTCTAGATTCGAACTGGGCACATCCTAGATACTCGACTAAATTATTTCCGCCATACTAAGCTACCTACTGAAACATTACAACGGCTGTTTGAAGAATACAAGAGCAATAAACACGTCCCATGAATGAGGGGTTCTCCTTGATGTAATAGCTTCTACCCCCTATTTAAACGCGTTTTAAATGTTTACCACAGCACATTTGTTGGGCTTAATTTTAAAACAAGCACGTGTCATCACACTTCTACAGTTAACTCTGAAGACAAGGCTTGTCTGATTAGTATTTAAAAATTCAATCCATACCGCAAAGAAAACAATACTCCACTATTACAAAATTAAATTTATTGATGCTTGCAAAGGAAGTAATCCCTATGTACTCTGAGAATAATACAAGACGCATAAATACAAAATTCAGGTCCTGGATATTAAAGCAGATAGAATATGCAATCTCCACTGGGCTTTAAAGGGTTAACTGCAAACCCTAAGGCGTTTTGTTACTAAACCAATAATTATTCTCGTAAAACGATAATAGTAATTAAGCTATTTTGCTTCAAAGAATTTGATCACATCCTACTCAGGGTTAATAGGCAGGATATATTGTTTCCGCGTCGCCTGTTCTAATAAATCAAATTGAACCCAATGAAACAGAATGAATTATTAAGCCTGGACTAATTAACACTGCCAATGTATCAGTATTAATCGGAAAAGTAATATGCCCTTCGTGTCCATGACACGTACGCACAAAACAGGGAAGAAGCCTTCAGCAGTACAAAAAATCGCTGGCTGAATGATTGTTTACACACTGCGTTATTTTTAGACTAGTTTCCGAAAATAAAAATGCCAGTTTTCTGTTAAATCGTTGTTAGTTTCCGAATATATGATGAGATAAAGGGGGCATGTAGTACGCATGGGAAGGAAAGAAATGCGCACAGAATTCCGGTTTGGAAGCCTGAAGGAGAAAACAAATGTAAGGCCTATGGTCATATTGGAAGATAATATTAAAAAGGATCTTAAGGTAACAGGGGTGGAAGGGTGTTGGGGCTGGATTCATGCGTTCAGGGTGTTTCTAATTGAAATGCAATACTTGTAGCTGATTTCAGTTCCAGTGCTCAGAACCAAAATTTTAAAAAGGAAACGTGTCCAAACAGACTTTATCGCCTCCGTTTCTTGTCATTGATGATTCTCGGATCTTTACCACGTGCGTCCATAGCATCATGAATCACAGACGAGCAAATACCTCTTAGATGGGCTAAAATGATCTCACTGCTTTCTTTGTTTCGGAATTTATCCATCGTCTGTTTTCAAAAAACCTTAATAAATAGCAAATCCTTCGAAGCATGGATCTTCCTTCGTCTTCAGGTATAAAGGGGGTAAGGGGAGAGAGACATTGATTTTGTCCAGGGGTCGGGAATAGCTCGGTCTACCGGATCAAATAGAAAAGGCGTGTCTCCATTTTTTACCGAAGACAAAGGAAGATCTATCCTGAGAAACGAATCTATTTTTTCAAGAAATTCGGATTTATTAAGGCCTTTTTAAACTGCGTACGATGGATGAACATAACATGAACATCGCCAAAGACTTCTAGGCAAAATGATCTCTCTCTAGTGATCCCTAGCACGGTAGCTCTGAAAACGTCAAGTACGAAATGTGAAACCCTTCGGGGTACTAAACGAGTCTTACAGAACTTCGATCGCTTGGTGGGAGAGTCTGAAATCTCTGGCGGAACGTATCGCTGGCGTAGCGTCTCCACGCGAGAAGCAATGCCGTCAAAATGTGACGAGGCCAAGGGCGGATCGACAGAGCACTAGTCGATGTTAGCAAGCTGTTAGATGAAAATCAACACCAGACGACAGAAACACATCATCAGGGCAAATCGATTTAAACTTCTACAAGCCAAGCTACTTTTAGTCTTCTTAAGTGGTTCAGAATATACGTGACGTCAGTGTTACTCAACTGGAGGGTCGCGAGAGATCACACGCTGTGGGGACGAGGGCAGGGGATCTCGAGAAATCGTAAAATTACAAGATTTCGAATACATTATTACGCCTCAAATGGCTTTATGGCCACTAAGAATGTCGTCAGAAATCCAGTACTACCGCTGTTCTTTCAAAAACGAGGTACCAGGTACAGCGATTAAGGCACACTTTTATGAAAAGAACGGCTGTAGAGATAAAAATAGGAGAACAATTTATTAGTATACTGATGATGCAATATACGACGCGTACACTGAAAGAGCTAAGTCTTCCTTCTTTCCGCATCTACAGTGTGATCTGTACTTAGCCGTGAAATCCCACAAGTGAAGCAAAAGACCCTCGGACGCCCAAACGTCAGTGCGAAGGAAGATTAGGTTTCGGCACTGCGGACAATGGGACATTCACGTTCTTACGAAACTTCCTAAATCAGTGGCATGCCAGCATTCTCAGTGCGGTCCGCGGCAAATTTCACGAATAAAGTGACAAATACAAACAGTTGTTTGAAATTCATCAAACAGTAAATAGTTACATTCAAAAGCAGCCATTTCTTTCAACCTTTTTAGGTCGTCTGTCGGATTTAGACATTCCCTGCAACATTAAAAAAATATTTTTCATGCTTGAAAGGCGGAAAGATTTAAACATTATTGTATCGGAGTGATGCCACCGGCTAGATGTGGGTTGTATTGGCGACGTTTCGGAGATTCTTACTTTTATTATTTCATGGCGAAGTGGCTCCCTTTCGGTACTTCGCAGTACAAATCATCTTCCTTTTATTCATATTGGCGCCGGGATGCTCGGCGTCGTTGTGCTGCCAGCGTCCTGACGTATGTCATCCCGAGGCACGTCTTGGCTTTACACATTCTTATTTCGGCTTTAGATGACAGGCCGACATTATTATTCCCTATTTTATACATTATATATATATATATATTCATGAATTCAAATACTGTTCACGGTATCCCACTGTGATGAGCCTTCGGGTTCCATAAAGAAAGTGGGCTATTCTTTGACAAGCCGAATATACAGTCGACTTTGCAAAGAATTTTCAGCGCGTAGGATTTGAGATTTCCACGGCGGTGAGTCTGAAGATTGCTGTCTTCTGGGTTGCTGCGCCGTGTAGTCTGGTAGAAGCTTACCGGCGTTTCAGAGGTAGCAAGGACTTCTGAAACGTCGGTAATCGTCTGTCAGACTACAAGGCGTAACAACCCAGAAGACAGCAATCTTCAGTTTCCTGCACCGTAGAGCGAGTACCCCACGACACACTTGCACAGACCCGTTCATTTTGGATATTATCGATAAAAAAAACGCAAGTACTTCACGGCTGCCCTAGACTCGGTATTCGCCGGCTGTCGACCCCTAGCATATGCGCATAATTCGGAGATTCGGCACAGCGTTTGCTAGACCTCTCCCACCACCTTTGGAATACAATTCCAAGGAGTGACCTCACCAAGTAGCAATCTGCTTTCCTGGCAGAGGAAAACGTGGCATCAGCAAGAAAAGTGTCCTGTCACAGTCCAGTACGGCCACAGGCGCCTTGTGTAGGTCGAGTTTAAGTACTGATGCTGAGTAAGCTTGCTTGAACAATGTAGAGAACAAGTTAAGTCGTCATTCCATTACTAACTTCATGGTCCAAGGATTCCCTTGAATACTCTCCAGTAAGTCAACTGGCCAAGAAATGTGATTGCGGTTAGCGAAAGCGAATAATATCTACCATCATCACAGAATCACACCACTGGTTTCTGTCCTGAAGCATTTAAAACATTCTAAACTGGTAAGCGCGAGGCTTTGAATAGGATAAAGATCGTATAAAATTAAAAGTTGCACCACGTCATCCGTGATTGAGTATATTTTAGTGATAAGTTAAACTGCATTATCTTTTATGATAATTTAACATTTTATTCGATAAATGACGTTACTTAAAAATAGGGGTACTCTTATTACGATTTTTCTTTCCCTATTCGAATAAGTATCCCAAGTTTGTCGCGAACGCCCAAGGTTGGGAATCGCTGGTCTAAGCTCTACAGAGGACTCTCGTTACACGCGGTTTTGCTGTCCGCGATTTTATTTCAGTATCGTGAGGATCACTTCCGCTTCGTCCGTCCCTTCAACCTGAGCTGGAGACGCTGTCCCCTTGAAGAAGCTCCTACGCGTTCACCTCTGCCCTTACCTACTTCAGCTGAGTCACCACTGACGACCCCCTTTCCCGTTTTACGCGTTTTCAATATGCAAGAATGCAACTCCCGTGTATAACGAGAGTCACAGATATTCTGTTGTTCCTTAAGTTATTTTACGATGCTCTATGACATGCTAAGACTATGTCTTGTGTATTAGTTTAGCGACGCTGTGCCAACTTCGAATGTTGCATAGCATCAGCTAAGAACAGAATTAAGAACAGCGAGTTGGTAAGGATGTGAGCGACCCTTTTCATTCGACTCTACACAACATGTGCATCTGAAAGAGTGCCGTTACAGAGCCTAAGAAATTTTCCAAGAGTTGCGAGAACCACAATTTTAGAACCATTAATTTAAAGCCTAGTGGCACATATCTATCCCACCTGTATGTCTGCACAGTGGCTCTTCAAAACTTTTATTTATGAAACTTTAAATATAACTTCACTATTTTTTTTTTGTAAACTCTCCTTCGTGTTCATTAAATTTTACTATATTTTTTTTAAATTAATCACAACTCTGAGTATTCCTTTATTTAATTCCACGTTTTAATTATTTTCTGTCTTAGTTTTCCTTCCTGCTAATTTGAATAAAACTTCTCTGCATGTCTCAAAATCCGTCCTCTAAAACACATAATTAAATTTGTTCCTTTATTTTTTTTTTTCCCTTGTATTCTTCCTGAAAACTTCATTTGAGTTACTCTTGCTTAAATGTCGCTGTCATCTTCACTCTTTTGCTAAATACTGTTTCTTAAACCTTTTCTCATTTCTCTCTGTAACTTTACACTTAATACAGTTTTCATTCGGATGGTAAGTTTATTCAATTCACTTGAACACGACCCATTTCTATTTGTGGATTACAGGCAGTGAGCGCCTCTGAAAGATATGTCCATTTCTGCCACACTACGCGGTCCAGCATCCCAGAAGTCATCTTCAGTAATAAATGTGTATGCGTGCGAGTAATTGTATACGATTATGCGACACCAAAACACTCGACAACTCGTACAAAATAATAAATCCGTAATTCCGTTACTTTAGCATTTATTTTTAGAAAAACCGAGGCGACGGACATGAACTTAAGCTGATGTTACATGTTGTCTAGCCTACGAAAATCATTATATATAATGCTGTTGAAGCAGTTTGAATGACCAGTGATTTGTCTGTCAAGTGTCGCCTTCAATTACCAAACACCCACCAAATTCAGGCACCAGACAATGTTTCATAACTGGCAACTACATTCGTGTCTAAAATATTTATCTGTCCAATGAGCTCTAGTTTAATCACGACTTGGGATGGGTGGCAAAATTATGGCGAATGGCCAGATTGGTATAAATCAGGGGTGGCCAACCCGCGGGCCGCATGTGGCCCGCCTTGAACATTTTTCCGGCCCGCGAGATTCATCACACTTTTACAAAATATATTTATTTTATAATGGCCAAAGTAGTAAAAACCAATGTATTAGAAAAATACATTATTTGTGCATCCATATATTCAAAAATTATCTGTCGAAATTATGAGAAAAAATTAACTTTGATTTTAAAATAATATTCTTGCGAATATATGACAGATATTGCCTGTTTTATTCATGAGTTTACAGTTATGAGTTCGCAGAATAATTAAACTATATTCTGCGAACTCATGATGCGCGTGCATCTTGGAACATCTAATATAACAGGTTCTATGTTTCACTCTTAAGTGCCCTCAGTGACGCAGTGACCATACCTAGATACGCACAGTTGATTGTTGATGTAAGAATAATAGTAAACACAATAATAATAACTCATTATGTTTCAATTTTTCACTCCAAAAAAATGTCTATAGTGTATCTAAATCTAATATGGGGATATATAATTTTATATGTGGCCCGCGGAGTTATGATGCATTTCCAAAGTGGCCCGAAAGATCATTTGGGTTGGCCACCCCTGGTATAAATGAACAAGATCTCGCGAGTCTGACATTTATTTGGTCAAATTCCCAGTCGGTTGGCATGTAGCCCACACCACGTGCAAGACTCCAGCGGCAGCAGAATTCTGGAGAAATAAATGCACTTTGAACTCGGAAATAAAGCAGTTTTCTTATGAAATATTCAGCCCTATGCTAACTGCACGAAAAACAAAGTACTGAACAGACTTAAGATCAAAATGGAAAACGATCAAATTTTATTTTATCTTACAACAGAGCGCTTCCAGTCAGTCTTCACTAATATAAATCAGTTGAACAAACTTAAAGAAAAGCAGTGGTGCCAACTGTCCGTGGAGCAAATTTTGTCTCAGTCTACCCAATGTCTCCGAAAAGAAAATACGGGATTTAAAAATTAAAACAACGTAAGAAAGGGATGTAATGACCATAGTGCTGTTTTAAGTATGTTATCTGTTAGATACAGCCCCTCATCGAACACAGCGGAAAAACAAACTGAAGAAATGTTAACGAGCAGCCTTTGAAAATGTTTTATAACGCTGTATCGTTGTTAATGTCCTTCGCCAGTGTTTTAAAATCAAAGGTTCTATCTTTTTATGTACGTGTTGGAAAAACAAGTTTCTGTTCGTTCTTGGGGGCACAAGTTCGTACAAATAAATAATTCCAGGCTGCAATAAATTACACGTCCATCCGGTACTATAATTCATGAACTAAGCCTAATACAACAAGCATTACTGACCTCAAGCTGGGTCACGTCATGTCTTTCGCTGCAGCTACAGGCAGAATCAACCTGGAACGAAAGATGCAAGTGTTACGTAATGTACATCGAGGAAAAATGAGGTCACTTTCTTTTCTTGTCGCTCCGAGTTCAATGATGGGGGAAAGGCCACGCAACATGGCGCCTATCGGACACAGATCGAGTTAACTAAATCCGCGACAAGGTGCGTGCACGAACAACACATAGCAAATGTGTTCCTGCCCCCCAGAAATAATTTCTAAAACCGGCGTATGCGAGGATAAATTAAGATTCTTAATGCTAAAGCACTGCCGTTAGCTAACCTTCTTCTTACTTAATGCCGTGGGGTGGTACATAACACTCCTTCTTGGAGAGATTATTCTGACTACCATTTTCGTGGCTTTTCTCAGTCCTCCCAGGCAACTGCTTGAATAGTACCGAAAAGAAACAACGACTGAAGATGGCTGACTTCTGTGTTGGTGCGCCATGCAGAAGTTTGCCGACGTTTCACAGGTGCTTACTGTCTCATCGACTTTATGTTGGAGGAAGCAAGCACCTCTGAAAAGTCGGCAAATTTCTGCCGGACTACACTGAGCACGAACCCAAAAGACAGCGATCTGCATACTCGCGTCCTTGAGAACCTGAAATCTTAACTGAAACTACGATTGAAGTATGAACACTTCAAGTTTGATATTTTATCTTTGAATTCCATAATAATAAGTTAGTCACAATCTGCAATAAAATAAAGTCTCCATCATCAGAGAATGTCACATTCCCTGATGATGAACACGGAGATTGTGTCTGAAACGCTGGACTACGACTCCATTTTGAAGCGGCTTGTCGCCCGAGAAGTTTCTGTTGCATTTAGTCGCCGTGAAAGCCTCAAGCCTTGTATTAGTTACAATGTTTCTTTAGTATACATTGCCCAAAATGTTTCCGATTTACTAAGCTATCTTCAGAGGTATCATCAACAATCCTTTACTTAGGAAAACAACTTATTCCAACCAAATGTCGTCTGCTATCTAAAACTGTAAGAGCTATTCATATTAATGCATCTATTTATACCTCGTTAATCTGATTTATTGAACATAAAAGTGTGCAGTAATGAGTAATAGTCCGTTAATAAGAATAAGCTGTGAAGGAATAAAACATGAAGTCTTCAACCTTGTTTTCACTCTGAATGATGTTGGTTTATTAGGTTTCGTTTGTGTTCCTACACGCTGAAACCAAAAACCACTTAATTATATGTATTGCACGTAAGTATTTTATAAGAACTACGATGAGAATCATACATCGTCAAAAATAAATGCATGAGGTTTATAAATGGAAGTGTGCCCTCACTGTATGTAAATACCTGACTTTGGGTGAACCGTATCTTCCCTTTGCTTGGACTGAAAGCTGTCGGATTACTGCCAGTGAGTTATTGTAGTGTTCGGTAAGGCATGCGGTCTGTGTATTCATCCGCTTGTCATTTGTTCGTGCTCCGATGTAAAATAGGAAATTATTTTCTTCCAAATTTTGTTCCCCAATTCAACTGTTTTCTGTGTGAAATTGGGTACATGTAATATTGTTTTTTTTAATCATTAATTGCTTTCCTTTTCTAAATCTGCTCTCTGCATATTACCTTCTAATGGACCGTATGTGTTTATACACGTGGGATACACATGCCGAATCATATTTCTTATATCTTAATGATCTGATGTATCCTGTGTATTATAAATTAAGCGTATGGCTTCAAGCCAAATTATTTATTGATCAAAATGGTCCATAGCACTGGAATTGGGTATAAAACCTCTGAGGATTATGTCACGGATGTACACTACCTCTTCCTACGAAGTTCAACGCTGTCGTGAGTGTAAAGAACGCCTAAAACCTTACAATATGGCAGTCGTTACGATTCCTGCAGATGGAACATACTCCTTTCGTTTCTACGACTGCTTTTATATGAACGAAAACAAAATTGCAAGGTGCTGCTGTAACGGTTTAGATTGCGCAAGAACTGTAATTGAAAATGTTACAAGACGGTAACTGGGTTTCGTCCCTACGGAACCGTTAAGAGACATGAGCCACTTTGTATGTTCCGACGAAAGTTACTTAATGGCAAAGGAGATGATAAAATTTTCACATATCACCTCCACATCTACACTCCCATCCCCATGAAGCTGTAATGTCAACACAATTACTCTGAACCTTAGCTTCATTTACAAGGTATTCACAGTCGTTCATATTGCAATAAATAAATAAATAAATAAATAAAAAGGTGGTAATAAGAGGATATTAGAAATATTAGGACTTAACCTGTAAATTGGCATTCTACACCTCAAATATTACGAACTTTTGAAAACGCGGTGTGTCATAAAGAATAAAGAAACCGTTGTTTACTAGCCCGTGACGAGTACAATTTTAGATGGTGAGTAGAAAATCATTGAGAAGACCATTAGCATTTCAAATTGTCATGAAAATGGCAGCGCCGTGTAGTCTGATACAAGTTTACCAACGTTTCAGAGGTCCTTGCTGCCTCCATCATCAAGCACCTCTGAAACACTTGCAAACTTATAAGAGAGTACACGGCGCTACAACCTAGAAGACATCCATCTTCACACAATAAGATCCTTTAACGACGAACTACGTACGCCATGTGGCATCCAATGGTAGGAAGGATGTGAAAGCGGTACTATCTCATACGAGTTCTGTGTATTTTAGTGTCTGAGTGTGGCAAGTAGTGAGTTACACTTTAATTCTATTGGTAAACAAAACTACATTTTCCGATATTTGAGGCTCTCGATGTCGATCGCAGTTTTATGGCCGCGTGGTCTTGTGGGTTACTACCAACGTTTCAGAGGACAACGAGCGACAATTATATTTTGTTGATTTCTGCCCTTGTCTGAAACCCAGTATAACAGTGCTTTTACATTGGACGAGTTTGTGTTGTTTTTGTAAGCAGTGTATTACAGTAATTACAGAGACTCGCAATAATTCCATGTGGAATGCGAACCAGTAAGGAAACGGTGGCGTTTATTAAGAGGATGAAGGCAGACCAGCTTGTCAGTCCCTTGCCTGCAAAGACATCCAAGTCTTGTCATTAACCCACACACGTGGGATGTGTCCACCCTAGCCATTGCAACAAATGTAGGCGGCTCTAAGTACAATGCCCGTCCATCACACATCAAACTGGTGTCTGGGAGGGGGAAAATCTTTTTATTCGATGCTTTATGGCCCTAATTAAGGCTAATTTCGAAAAGAGAGTGTGCCCTAGCGCAGGCAAATCGTTATGTCTGCGAAGATAAGGAATTATTAGCATGGGGTGGGGGGCATACATGCAAAACCGAACACTCGGTTTAGGTTAAATGTATTCTAAGACACAAGTCAAAAAGTCTTAAAATT
Organism: Zootermopsis nevadensis; assembly: GCF_977971745.1. Taxonomy (NCBI): domain Eukaryota; kingdom Metazoa; phylum Arthropoda; class Insecta; order Blattodea; family Termopsidae; genus Zootermopsis; species Zootermopsis nevadensis. The sequence continues at coordinate 17,410,401 of NW_028259134.1, forward strand.
ATGACAACATACATTGCATTAAAGTTTAAGTAGGTAAGCATGCGTTTTTGAAAGTCTGCATCACACTTACGTACTGATATACATTTATATATCTACCTTGAATGAATACAACGAATATGGCAGGCAGACTATCGATGAACGCATTTCGAAAACAAGTGTATAGTCATTTCTAGCATAAGGCGATAGATGTGTTCTTGGAAAATCGCATAATAAAAACACTGGTCCTAAAATCTCAAGTTTATTATCAAATAAAAATTTCGGGATGATTATCTGGCGACGATGTCGTAACAATGTCGGTGTTACAGTATCTCGTTTATTCACGGTCAGAATTCATAAAGAGGGGCGGAGGACCCCACAAAAACCTCCAGACGAGAAAGTCGGTAGCATCGGTTGAAACTCAAACCGTGTAACTGCCTAATACATGTCAAGAGTTTGGAGCCGATCCAAACTGTTCCATAATTCGACTATTAAAATGATCTTTCAAAATTTCGGGAATAAATGTTTTCTGTCACCAATGTTATGTCGTACCGGACTGCATTTGATACTTACTAAAAATATCTTAAAATTCCACCCATTACCAGAAAGTAGGGTGCTTGGTCACTGATGACATCCCATCCCTCAATTGAATTACTGACTTACCGCGTCACTGATTAGGTTACTCCGTAGGAGAAACAGATTATATTAAGGTTGTGACCCCTAGCTTGATATTACACGTGCAAAATTGGGTTCGAATTGGCCTGTGGGCCCAGTTGTCGCTACAAGTACAGTCTTGGTCATAAGAACTGTAGCATAGAGGTATAATGTGAAACCAACGAAGAAGAAATCGCCTTGGAAAGTAGCTGGATGTAAGCAAGCGAACTCCCTACTCAGACTCGTTATACGTATTGATATTATGTTTGTAACATGTGTCCGGGCAAAAAATTACAAGTAACAAATACACTCATCACAACACTTTTGTATTTACTGAAATCTTTTCGGACTAGTAGCGTCAAAACTGGGTAAAAACGACGTTTCGGAGAAGTGATGTCTCTACGTCAGGATATCATTTTGAAGCGGATGACAATCGTTCCCTTCCAGTCCATCATTCATAATAATTCGATTCTACAAAACTTGTCCAGTTGATAAAACCTTTGTTGAGATTTTCGGTTCTCACAGCAGCGAAGATGACTGTCTCCTGTGTGGTAAAATTTACAGACGTTTCAGGGCGATTAACCCAAATTATGGAGGCAGCAAGTACGTCTGAAACGTCGGCAAACTTCTACCAGACTACACGGCGCATCAACCCAGACGACAGACATCTTCAATATCGTTGTTGATCAAACCAGTAAAGAAACGAATTTATGCTGATAATCCTTTCGGGTGTTTCAAGATTTTAGTGGGCTCAGGAAATCGAAAAAGAAGAACAGGATGAGATATTTTAGAACACTCTTACAGAAACAACTGTTCATCTGGGTTCCAGCATCCTTGCTGCCTGCACCACGCAAGGCCTGTCACGAACGGATGTAACCCATGCAAGAGGTCACATTTGTGTTATTTGCCCACTCAGTTCCAGTTCACGATATTGTGTTCAACCAGCTGGTGGCCTCATACAGGATGTGCAAGATGCGACAGTATGTAACCCCCCCCCCCCCCCACTCCCACGTTACGAATTGGACATATTTTTGTTTGCTCTCGCCCACTCATTAAACCGATCATTGGTTTCAGGAACGGCCAAAGTTTGGTTTACTGGTCACGATATTCCAACATTACATCTATGAACAAATACGGTGCAACTATATGTATCATCTGTCTTAACAACCAACAAATTTACACTTTGTTTATGTGGGCCTCTTTTGCGCGCAGGAAGTGCCTACCCTATAAGAGGCTTCCAGAACTCCCAACCATTATATATTCACCTTAAGATGGCAACTACACTGATTGCCAAAACGTTGGGTAATTTTCAACATTCGATGTGGCTCATCCTCGAAAGTCTCTGTTCATAATAATCATACGGTATGAGTTCAGTCCACAGCCTAATTTGGATTACAACTGCTTCTGATACAGAAAGGAGACATATTCGGTACATTTTATACGGTATGATTTACGTTTCTATGTGAGATGGTTACGTTTCAGAACTTTCATGACCCCATTTCAATCAGCAAACACAATTACTGAGTGAACATCTCTACAAAACCAATAGCCCAGCGCCGAGAAGCACGCAATTGTCTACGATCAATTAGCAAGCCCTCTTCTGATTTCGATACGTTAATTCCACATCATCACAACAGCTCGCAAACGAACATTATGTGAAGTCAGTATCCAGTCCACAGCTTCGCAGCCTGTTTGTCTACTATTCATGTAAATACTGATACGCTACGTCTCGCGTTGGAAATGGAACAACAAATTATACATAACAAAAAAAAGTAAAAACTTTTCCCAGCAATTCATACTCGGGAACCAAATTAACTTTTACCCCAAAGAGCATAAACTCTGCTAGCTATGAGCCTCCTTTCACCTTGGGCTCCGTTACGGTTCAGCTCTTCTAACTGAACTCCATCGGGGCTCCAAGTAAAAAACGCATATTTTCCGGCGTGAGCCAAAGAAGAGTGGGGACTGCCTCGCCGATGGGTGTCATCCAAAACCGGCATATAAAGAACATTTCGATTAAAAAGAGTATAGAGTAAAACAGGTTCACCCCCATAAAGAAAATTTACCACGATTGACTCCATTGGGTCGCGTCTCACTTATATTGAAAAGAAACATGGTTCGAATCCAAACTGGAACCGGCAAATTCTGATTGAAGTCTTCACGGCTCTTTCTTAGTCCTGTCAGAGCAATGGCCGTTCAGCAGTGTCTGAGCATTTAATAAACAAACCGTATTTTGTAAATTGAAAATGAAAATATTTTTCTGTGTAACGAATTAACCAAATTTGATAAATCTTCTTGTACATGTATTCAGTTATGTTCTACACAACTTTGTGATTTTAATTCAAATCCGTCAACTTGTTTATTTGTGTCGTCTTAAATAACGTAATTTTTTTCGTCACCCTGTAAAAACCTGCCCTCTTTGTGCTGAGCCTGACATTTCATGGAACTTCGTAAAATTTATTTTAAGGCTACAAAATTGTCATCTGCAAGTAGACTATGATACTACTATGAACAAATTACTCACCACCCTTCAACATTTGATATGAGGTTTCACCCTTTAAAGTGAACACAATTTCACCCCTTACTTATCAATGTCAATATTAACATAGGTTCTGTGCATGAGAAAAGTTTGACGGGGGGTTAAATAAGAACTGCACACGCACAACACGCTCCTCCCAACCTAAATGCTAGGGGTGGCTCTGCTTTTCATTCAAGGGTCCACCGACGTAAAACCAGAGATTATGACTCGTAACCTAATTAATAATATACTGTAGTAAGTTTAATTATTCGTGTTTTTTCCGTATAATCACAATTGTATATAAATAAAATTTATACATAAGATATTAAAATATCATTTACATATTTGGTACATCTTTTTACTATATGTTTCGGTTACATTGAACCATCTTCAGGTGTAAAGTTAAAAGTTAAAAATTATAATCTTATAAACTAAAACTTAATTACTGTTGTTGTGTAACTTCTGATGATGTTTACTTCCAAATTCATTGGAGTGAGGGTATATTTTGAAGTGATAGTGGTTCAACATTGGCCTGTAACGTAAATAATTTAAAATATTTTTTAAATGTTACTGAACTTGAAAAAACGAGTATAGAAGACAAAATGTAATAAGGTAAAAATTATATCAACTTATGTAGTAAGTTTTACCACTCGGAGGTAAACGTTCGAAGTTGCCTGAAAATACGTCGACAGACACGTCCAAGAGAAAAAATAAGGCCTGGAATATATAATGAATTCTATTTTGGTACGCACCGTCTTCATACTTTCGACGAGTTGTGCAGTTCCGGACATTGTTAATTTTCGTCAAAACACCCAGATCACCAGGCCACTAAATTTTTTTAGGTACTGATTTCCAATTCTTGGTAGCCTCTTCACATAAATTAAAACATACGAAAGTAGACAGTCATCGTAAGCTCTTCTCAGAACTTCTTTTATTGCTTATATATTTACTTGTACATTATTATTTTACTCATGTTTCGTTTAACGACGCAGCCAATAGTTCATCGTCGAACAATAGAATAACAATAAACGAGAAATTGTAAGGAAGGGATTACGGCTTAATTCAGGTTTCTGTACAGCGTTTGTCCAGAGGGACTGAGGAAACCCACAACAACCCGACTCCGGGCCGAGATTTTAACCCGCGACCTCACAGGTTTGAAGCATGTTCGGCTTTGCAACTGCTTAAGTAACGTCACTAGCATTAATCAGAATAATATGGACTATCACTTTTAAACATGAATGTCTAGAATTCGCTTTGACGTAAAATATTGTGATGCGAGGCTGCACCAGCTTTTATATCAAAGGATATCACTCACTGAAAGCTCGCATTCTATGATCGGTTTGATCTTCATTCTGTCTAAACACGGAATTATTTTCAGCTCCTGAAAAGAGAGTTTTTTTATTGCATGCTAGTTCTGTGTGACGACAATGCAGAGGACGGCCCATTGCTGCCACAGTCAACTCGAATGGCCTGAGTTACAGACCCTATTCATACATTACGACGAAAAATTACTTTGATGAGAATTGTTTTGTTTCCATCTTGTGACTTAAGGTAGCTGTTACATTCGCATGAAAAAACCGCGAAAAATCTCAGGATTGCGGTCTTTGTACATCTTCAAACCCTGGACTTACGAAACATCAAGAATAACTGGTGGTTCATGTGCCACAGCTTGATAACCATAGGCGAGTAAACTGCAGAGAGAACTGTAGCCACGAATGAATATTAAGCCATCAAATTCATGTGGAAGCTTTGCTGTAGCACTGCCTGCATTGAGAGAAATCTGAATCCTCGACATCCAAACTCTGCAGGAAGAATGGTGGCTAAAACATTGTCCTGTGTGGCAATTAAAATGCGTAATACTAATTTATCGATTACCCAGATAACACGATCTGCATGCTGCGAGTGAGTAATATGGAGTAAGCATTACTTAATAGCAGGAAATGCGTAACCACGCAAAGCTAATGACTCATAAGGTAATAGTCAGTTAGTTCTCAGTCGACAACTGACACCTGTCAAAATGATCCCCTGGGAGTCAATAGAACATTCTGCGAGGTGAATAACTCTCCCATGACGTCATCCTCACAACTATCGACCGCTGTGGCTGCAGAAAGTTCGTATGGTGGAAAAGACATAAGACATTGAAAAAGCGTTCCTTCGGGAAGTAGGCCACACGTTCTTTTGCAAAATACTAAGGCAACACGTGTTTACGAATCGCTCCACTCCAGTTTACCGTACATCTTTATAACACGACATGACTGTCCAGTCCATACAACTCAGAAACAACTGTAGCCGAAACGCCAGCAATTAACTAACTAACTAACTAGATGGCTTGCCGAACCCCGAAGGTTCATCACCGAATTAACCAAAGCCCCCCACCGGACCCTGTCCTGGGCCAACAAAATCCAGTCTCCTTCAACTCCTATCTCCCATAAATCCCCCCTGACTTTAACCTCCCATCTACGTCTAGGTCTCCCCAGCGGTCTCTTCCCCTCAGGTTTCCCGACCAATACCCGGTGCACAATCTTGTCCCATCCATGCGCGCTACATGACCCGCCGATCTCATTCTTCTCGACTTAATCACCCTGAAGCAACAGGTGCTTTAAAGGCCAATTGCTTCAACATACAACTGAGGTATGACGACATTTTTAGCAGGCTTCAAGCTTGTTTATAGTAGTGTAAACGGAGATACCCGTCTAATAGAAACTCTATTTTCCACATGGTATACCATTTAAAACGCAAGCCAACAACAACAGTGTCCTTCGGTTTAAAAAATCAGAAACAGGTCTCAACCTTCCCCGTGACATTCGAGTCAAGGTCACCCTGGTTGCCAGGCCGCTGCTTACGCCAGTTGCGCAAAAGGTGCGTCAATGCAAGCATAATGTATCCACGAGAAAAACGGGTTCATTCTCGAACGTCACTTCGCATCAAAATCATATGCCGCTGTTCATGAAGCAGTTGGCAATGCACGACAAGGAAGTGCAGAATAAAAAAAAACAATTCACCGACTAGTAACAAAATTTTGGGATACAGGAAGTGTCTATGACAAAATGTAAATTTGGTTTTATATTATATGATATAAAGTGACCGACTGCAGCCAGACAACACAAAGTTTGTTATGAGGGAAGTTATAAACATGTCTAAATGTTTCAGAAATCATCTGTAGTACCAAAAAATTGCAACATGATAACAGTGTGATCCTTGTATGTTATTTTTTAAAGTTAGGTTGGATATTTATGGTCATATCTCACCCTTATGAACTTATTAAATTGTCTGGTATTCTCTCTGAACTGAATTTTGTTGCTTACAGGCAGACCAGGCAATGGAAGTGATTCCAGTACTGAACTTGCTTATATTTACTGGGATATATCTCATCATTAGTTCTAACAGTGAGTAAAATGGCAGAGGAAGAAGATGGCTATCTTCTGGGTTCTAGCCCATCAGGCCTTGATGATGGAAGCATTGTAAACTTCTACCAGACTACACAGTGCTACAACCTAGTAGACAGCCATCGTCAGACTCACCATGGTGAAAACAAAAAATCCTAAAATTCCATAGCCTTCCATATGTGGTTGAAAGGTGCATCTTCATGAAATGTAATCATACTACAGGACAAAATGATAATAGATTAACTTCAGATACTGGAAGAACAGGCAGAAGTAATGAACCTACTTTGCTTTATATGATTTAATCTTGAGATGATAAAGTTGCGTCATATTGTGATAAATATATATTTTTGTTTAAATCTTCTCAGTCTAATCACAATAAAATTCCTATTAAATATTAAAATATTACTATAATTAACATTTAAACATTTAAAATATATTAAATGATGTTTTCTATCGAAATGTTCGATTTACATTAGATCATCACTTTTTACACGACATGTTTCAACACTAAAAGAACTATCTTCATGTCGGGTAAAAAGTGATGATCTAATGTAAATCGAACTTTTCGATAGAGAACATCATTTAATATATTTTAAATATTTAAATGTTAATTATAGTAATATTTTAATATTTAATAGGAATTTTATTGTGATTAGACTGACAAGATTTAAACAAATATGATTTAATCTGTTGGCAGATATTACAATTTAATAACTGCATAACTTCATACTCTGTTCTTGATCATTTCACCAATACAGAGTCCCAATACCTGAAAATGACCAGACAGATGTACCTCAAAGCTGTGCAGTACTGTCATTTACAATTTTGTTATTTATTAAATTAAGAGCCAAATATGCTTCAGATGTTTATTTTGTCATTCAGTTCAGAATGTATGTTCTTGTCTCCTTTAAAAAAATTTAAAAAAAATAAAATGAAATAAGATTAAAATACATTTACTACAATCTCTGGACCGTAGGTGAGCTATCATAGGAATGAGATCAGTGGTGAATATAGCAGTCTTCTGGAATGTTGCACCAAGTAGTCTGGTGGATATGGACCAACATTTCAGAGGACCTTATCACCTCCCACAAGACAGCCATCTTCATACACGTCACTGTGAGAATTTGAAATGTCATCGAGACTAGTGGTGTCTGAAAACAATGTTCTGAGGTGAATATTTAAATACAGGATGAAATTAGAAGGGGAATGGGAAACATACATGATGAGTTGCATAATTTTCCTCCCCAGAATGTCCAGATGAAACAAAATGAGAGAGAATTATCCTAATATTTCAGTGCATGGAAAAATTAATCAGTGCTTCAAGTAGTTCATACAAAAAATGTGTTCAGTATGTAATAAAAGCACATGTTCTAGTAATGGTACTACCATTTTCAATTATCTTGATCCCAGCTACTTTAATGACCTGAGGTTTAATTTTATAATAAAAGTTAAATGAGTCACCATTTGGTATGGGGTATCCTAATATTGCAGATGGACAATACATGTCCAGGTATGGATTGCAGCTGTGAATAAGGAATAAAGAAGAATCACAGACTGCCAATCAGTAGGTGGTACTCCACCTCAGAGGTTGCGCATGATGCTATCAATCCCCACCATAAAAATCTAGGTTGTTATGAAATGCTGTGCAATGCTTTGGACTTGACAGGGTTAAATAGAGGGCTTATGTAAACAGGGTAATTTGATTCCATAAAAATTGAATATTTCTTCACTAGTTATATAAATACGTATTAACTGCTCAAGGAAGATTTGGTTAGGTGGATGACTGATTTATTTGTTAGTTGCATAATTTAGTTCTGTTCTGTTCTGCTCTTTTGTTACTGGACATGCCTGATTCTGTTGCAGTGGCTGAGGCTGTAGAGTGCTACATATGCAGTTGGAACCCATCAGATTACAAGAACGGCAACAAGGACGATAACCATGACTATGGTGATGTCTGCTCTGTGGGCCACTTCGACCCACAAAGAGTTCGGACACATAAGTGTAGCAGAGGTTGTGAGATAGTCAGCATGAAGGACCCCAATGGCAAGTTCAAATGCATTGCTTAAGACCTCATGAGATTGAAATCTTATTAATTAACATAAAATTACTCTCAAGAAAATTATGGAACACAATTTACAGAACACAATTTCAGTTATCTTGGCACATAAAAAGCCCTGACTGAAGATAGAGTTCCAGCCCCATAAATTCAGATCTAGAGAGCAGTGAATTGATTTAAAATTCAATGACTGCTAAAATAAATGTTTATAGTTTTCAAATAAAAATGACTTCCAAATAAATTATGTGGTGTCAAAGTTCCATTAAATTGTATGGCTAAAACAACAAACTGAGCTTGATACAGGCAAGGAATTGTAAACAGTAGCTAGGTTTAATATGCAACAAGAGAAGAAACAGATGCTAGTAATCATTCATCTGATGACTTTGATGGTAAGTCAGTTTTATGTGATACCTTTTAACTTTTCAAAAATTCAGTAGAAGCAGAGAATTCCAATTTGAATTAAAACATTTCCAAATTCAAGGACCATAAAATAATGCATAAAAGCCTGACTAAATGCTGGACATACATAACAGTCATAAATGCAATTTGAAAATTTAATTCTACCATTTTTCTTGTGCTGCAGGGGTTCTAGAAATGTACTACAGAAATTGTGTCACCAACAAGGAGATCACCTACGCTTATATTAAGAAGAAGTCAAAAATAAATGATGAAGAAGTCTACACATGTGACTTTGATTTGTGCAATACAGCTAATACAGGGAGATGCTTACACCTATTTTTGTTAGTAGTTTCAATGTTGGTATTGCCAGTTCACTGGTTGTTCATGTAAAATACTATCCTCAATGCAAAGTATGAGAGTACAAATCCCAAGTCCCTACTTTTCAATGTACTGTACAAAAGCTGGTAATCAGGGGTCAAATTAAGAAATAGGTTATGTTTGTGCAGGCTTATGAAGCCACTGTCTATTTTTGACTTTTTGATTTGTTAAGCTATTTTGTCGCACTCATCACTGACATTCTATCTATGGCCTTCTTCAGCACTACCATTCCATAGCATAACAAAAACATGAATGTTGCTTTTTACCTTCCAAAAGACCATAAAGAATGTTCTTCAGCTGGTACTATGAAGATCAAATTGAATTAAAAACTGTGAAGAGAAAGAACCACATAAGAGGGAATGGTTTTATAGAAGTAAATGTTAGAACTGCCTAGCTTTTCAAGGTGAAAAATGTATTTCTCACTTCAGAATGAACCTGAAAGATTTCCTGTAATAAGAAAGTTAGGAAATGTTATACTAATTAAATATTAGCTGTGTAAATAAATACTTCATTTAGGGTGGCAGTGTTACTGCCAAAAAGACTAGTGATGTGTATGTGAAGTACTGAGTACAGATATAAGAAGCTGTAAGTTTCTCAGCAAAGAGGAAGGATGAGAGAAGAATCAGAGTACTTAATAAGAATAAGGACAAGTGAAAACAACACTAAACATATCACATATTTCCAGCAAACCCTTCACTGAGAAACTGACATGACATGAGTATTTCTTGCTGCAGTCATTCACTGCCAATTTCTCTGATTAAATTATGCAGCAAGTTCTATTCCTGTCCTTATTCTGTTAAGTGCTTTAAAGTCATAATTTTTAAATCTGTCTTGTTCTTATTTTTCACTAGATGCAATCATTTCTAATCAAAACAAAAATTACAGACTTTTCAAAGTAGTGCAATGCCCCCAAAACAAAAAGATCTAACAATCAAACACCCAGAACCACAAATAACAAAATTAAATACATGATATGCTGACCAGATGATGTATGGATTCAAATTGACTTCGTATCTTAACTACATTTCATGCATGAAAATAAAAGTATAATTAGATGCATTTTCATCCTCTGTTTTCAATTCACGTGGCCAGGAACCACCTCAAAATTTTTTCTCTGGGTGACCAGTAATATTTAAATTTCACATATTTTGAGCAAACAATATTACTGATAAAAATAGCTGCTACAGTGAAAATTTTAAACATCATGACAAATTGGTGCTAGGGGTTTGTTGAGGCCTGGTTTTATTCACATGACAATGTTTTGGCCAGAAGTTTGACTATAAGATCATCCTCATGTCTGAATCACCTTCCGTATGAGGAAGGAGATGTGGTTTCACTCCTACATCCTATCTGTCTTCCATTCCTAGACACTGTGGCCACTCATGCATATTAGTATAGTATAACATATTAAATTCTGTTTTAGTTATATGTCAGACTAAAGAGGCTTGCGTTTCTGAAAAGGGTAGGAGTTGCTAATATAAATTCATTACTATATAATGACAAGATGAAGATGTTACCAACAATGGTAATGATCATTAGTCTGAATTTTTACAATCAATAATTAAAATCAATATTAATAACAAAATACCAAAATACACTTCTAATTAATTTAATATTGCATGGCCTTAAGCAGTTCACTAAATCATGTGCAGTCTATATATGAATATATGAAATAATGTGTTTTCAAAGACCAGTACCTGAAAAGGTAAATAATATATATGTAAAATTGATGAATTAGGACTGAATGCTTTATATAGAAAACTTCTAAATATATATTTGCACAACTGTTGCAACACTTACAGTTTTATCAAAAGTTTACTGTCCTTTTTCACACTGTTTTATTTGTACTATTATATTTTTTATACTTTCTTACGTAACTTTACTCAGTGATGGATGTAATATTAACCATGATTCATGGTGAATGTTTCACCTAACAAACTGAAAGTTTTTAAGGGAACAACTGATGGTTATTCAGCTGATCAGGAAATTACCTGTTACCAACAAACACTGACCTGAGCCACCCCAATTCAGTTATTCACAAACAGTCTCTACGATTCACTTCATTGTTATAACCTCATCTACACCTAGGTATCAAAACAGGCTTCATTCAGTGGTGTTTCCAACCATCATTCTGCTGCATGGATATGTATATTAGGAATTCTTATATAAAACAAAAAATAAAATTAATATATGTGAAGGTCATATCCATCTATCTATCCAACCATAACCTAGCCGAAGTGGTACTCTCACTGAACATATGTAGAAAAGTCATGTCAATGGTACACAAACCACAGTTATTACTCTTAAATTCCTAATAACAATATCAACGAGGCAATCATTACAATCTTCAAATGGGACCAACTCTAGCACCATTCAATGTAGAAAAGTAGGGTTGTTGCCTCGTAAAGGCAACTGAGAAATGTTATAAACTCTAGAGAATATAATGCCTGTATAGGTACAATAAGCAATCACCTTCCCCCTCATGATCTAATTCACCTGTCACACACTCATAAACAAATAAAACTTGTTTCAAATTCTGGGAGGATAGAATTATCATATTAAACTTCATGTTATCAATTTTCACATTTGAAACTACAGATCTTAAGTAATGCTAACAATTCAATGTCATTAAATGGCTATTAAGGGCTCTTGGAGTCCACAGTGTATGCTTTAGGCATTACTACATAGCGCTTACAGTTTTAGAAATTACATGATGGTATTCTTGCTCTGATGTCCGCTATTTTAGAAAGAAGTAAATACAGTTTAGATTAGCAGTAATGAATTTGATGCTATCAATCTTATGTTCTGCATATATTAGTGTTAAAATTACTCTCTATTATCACGGATTAAAAATGAAATGAAGAAAATACACACAACTAAACCATCAGCATTGTAAAATGCACATAAATTAAATTGAAATGAAGTCATATTTTACATGCCAGGCTTCTATCTTGAAAAACTGGAAGAGGTCTCTCTTATATGTAATTTGTACATGGCCAATGAATTGAAAAGTGTTATGGATGTAGAACAGTTATCTTCCACAGTCTCCATTACATCATGTGACAGTTTTGCAGAATACATCTCTAGGTATTTTAACAAAGAAAATTATGTTAAAATGACTCAATAATCTAATAACAATGGATGCTGATTATGCCTAGTATTATTTATGACCTTGTTTATTAAATTCAGATCTGTACTTCACATGTCAATCATTCTGTGGGTTACTATTCACAATGGATCTAAGTTATCACTATCATTCTATCCATTCAAATGAAACATTTCACAAGTTCCCAACAATATAATTTTTGAAGCATGTATCTTCCTCTGTAACTCTCTCTTGATGTCAACAAGATCAGAAAGGTTTACTCTCTAGAGTACACTGAAATTCCAGTGGTGTTCTTCATGTCACATCAAGAAGGTCACTGTAGCACTAATGTGCAATGTGATCCCAGGCCATTGGTGCATGACACAGTCATCCAACAATTACCTTAGGCCACTGATTACTGTGATCCAAGGTCCCATTGTTCTACAACAGTTTGAACACCCGGACCCCACTGTTGCAAGAAATGAGGCATAAGGTGTTTGTGCTGAGAGCATGAAGAACACCTAAAACGTTATGTACAAAATTTTATTTTCCTACAGTATAATAATAGTATCCAGAATCTAGTTTTAGATGAATCTGTTCATAATATAATGCCGATTAAGATGAACAGCCATTCTAAATGCAAACAAACTATTTATCCTATGATTTTATACATGACTTGTCACTCTTTTTTTAAGAGGTTGAATGTTCTACTGTTACCTATATTTATACATATATAACCAAATTTTAATTTAAACAACATTTTCATTGCCCACATGCATATAGTATTGCATTAATTTCCTAATAATAGACTTTAAAATGTTCGTATTCTAAGAACTCAGCTGAGAAAATTTAGAATATGAAGTGAACTATAAATATCTATGTAAAATTCCTAATTTGTTATTTATCTGACATAGCTAATTGCAATTTTAAATTTCCTTCAGTCGGAATATGTATAGCGCTCTGTTTTATACAATTAGGATTTAAAAAATCATTCCAGTGTATTATTAAGTGTTCTATTTCTTTCCTATCTGTATTTATTGCAAAGTATGTTTAACTTGTTTGATGAAACTGTATTTTAATAACTTCATAGAAACAATGTATTAAAATAACCTTCCAAATATTTATGTTAATGTCAACCTGGACTCCCAAATGGTCTCTGTAACGCATTCAAACTAACCTTTGTAAGTATCTTTAATTTTTAAGTATGTACTATGTACTCCACCCACCTTAACATATTTGATTTCACAAAAGTATGACTTTAATTGTGGTTTATTTAATAACTGTTAGCAGCTCTAACTGATGTAAGCAAATTATCAAGCTTTCTTTCACGGCATATTCTCCATTCGCTCCTTAGTTCAGAGTGGCATGTAAAATTAGTTTTATAAACTCATATCTTTGTTTTTCTTACTACAAGTAACATGAACTAAAAGGTAAAAGTAGCAAACTTGCATTTCTTGAGATTCTCTTGCTTTTAATTGCACCAAGATTGTAACGTTTATTTTAACTGCAAAGCATTTGGAACTTCCTACTGTTTAAAATTATTGATCTGCAATTTTAAATTTTGGTCTTGCCAATACCAGTTACAAAAGACTAGAACAGGCTGTCAGGTAATGTTAAAATATATTCTTGACTGTGACACTGTAGTCTTCCCCCACACAGTCCAGCAACCCAGAGGAAGAAAATATGAATGTTAGAATACTTACCATAAAAGTGAGAAACACATTCTGCTGAACTTGGTTCTTCATTCACAGAACAAGTCACAAGAAAGATTCTGCATTCACAAAACAAGTCACAATAAAGATGATGATAATAACTCTGGGATGTTGCGCCGTGTAGATATTTATCCTTATCAGCGCAATGAGTCATTGCCCTGGTGATGAAGGCAGCAAGCACCTCTGAAACGTCGGTAAACGTCTGCCAGACCACATGGTAACATCCAGAAGGACGTCTTCATATTTGCCGCCATAAGAGCGCGAACTCTCACCAAGCCATAAGAAAGTTCTTTTACCCTATTACTATTCTTTAACGGGTTTAAAAGAAACAAATACTGTTCGAAACTGACACATAACTGTTTGCCAAGGTTACGCATGACACTTGCCATTTTGACGAAATTTACAAATACAAAGAAGTAAACTAAGTAAAAATTCAGGCACAGGTAAGAAGACAACGTGCACAATGGTGTCCATGTTATAAATTATCTTGTTAAAACGGTACAAACACTGAGAGCAACAACTGAACTTCATAGCGCCGCGCGGAAAACGTAGAGGCATACAGTCCACAACGTCAGAGTAAATATTCATGTATCAACATTTAATCAGCGCTTGTATCACAGTTTCGATTATCGCTTGTGACGAAATTGACTATAATTATATGAGCACACTCAGAGTTAGAAACTAAGGCAAAGAAAACATATTAAGGAAATTCAAATAAAGTCTAATATTGACAACTACTGACGTAAGATTCAATAATTCCTAATCATTCCCAATCTATTATAATAATTTCATATTATTCTGTATATATTATCACAATCAAAAATACAACTAATAATCTTTGTCCTTTCACCCCCTTTTTATATTAATTGTAGACCATCTTCAGCAGTTACACTATTTGCATAAATAAGATATTGACGTTTTTCATCTTTCTTATACCCTAAACTATCACATTATAAATTACTGGCATTTTGACTTTTCTCATAGTAACTATTCAATACCTAAACGTTTCTGCATTTTGTAATGTCCATCTTGTTGCCTCAAATGTTGCATGCTCCCTACTATGGAGGCATAGTGGGGGAGTTGAGTTTGAGCTCAATACCTTCTAGGCCTCAGCATTAGATGGAGATGAGTGATCATTTTAACATTCCTATACTTTGCTCCTACGGAATGTGACTGTTACACCCAGAACACCACAAGTGAACTCTCACTCATATCTCACAAAACTGTTGAAATTTTAAATAAATGGCACCAAGAGATTTCAGGATTTCATGACTGAAAAACTGGTAATCAACAGTTTGGGGGAACGTATCTTCATCCTCAGGACACAACTTCTACCCTGAATATAAGGTCAGTTCAATATGCCTTGTACGTGGCAATCATTTTGGGAATATGTTCCTCCGAAACACTGATTACCAAGAATACTGTATCAACCCAGACCATAACCAACCACAGATGTCAATAAATGTGTATTTCTTATTGGGACCAGTTTCAAGATCTTTTTATGTTAAATGATGATGTAACTAGGAACATTCCACAAAGATTTATTTTATGACACACTTTCACTTGGAGGCATTAAAAGACAAATCAAGCAGTTGTGACAATAGAACTGCTGATGTTTAGCAATCACATTTGGGATCAAACTAGAAATAACTTGTTTATATAGTTTTAAATTGTTTATTCTTTTTAGTCGTATCAATACAGCCCTCAACAAATAAGAGAAATGCATCAAATATGACATGTAAGAATAATTTTTAATTGAAAAGGTGAAACGATATTTTAGCAACTTACTATTTTGCTTGCCTTTGCATTCTGGACTTCCCAAATCCATACACTGGATTCATACACCTCAGCAGACTTCCTTGTATGAACCGTCAGCACTGGTGTTTCATTTCTTCTTGGTGAGACATCAGGTTCTCACAGAAGTGAATCTAACAGATTATATCTATGGTACAACATCCCAGAAGACAGTCATCATCTCAGTTTCTTCTCACTACAGTGGGAATCAGCCTGAGGTTCATGTTATGTGTGCATGGATTTGGTTTTTACCTCAGTGCCTTTCTAAGTACTTTATGACTAAAACGGCCAAAATATGCCCCAGAAATCCTGGGCCCAGTTTTGGAGCAATGAAGATATTACTTTTTATTGTGGATAAATTCTGCAAAATAAGACAATTTTTGTTCTAGTGCAAAGCACAATAAAACTTGAACAATTAATGACTACTAAAGTTAGACTAAACTTACTACTGACAGCAACAAAAAATAATTTTATTTGATTGTGTAGGTTCTAATAAGTGATGAAAATATGCATCAACTCGCATGGAACATGAACATTTGTTTACCAATGCCAATGACACTTGAGCTTGTCATAAGTCATTTAGGCAGCAAATCACATTTTGGCAAAAATTCAGTTTGCAGAGAAAGTATTACCCACTTTAACCCAAGTGCTGCACACCCATTTCCATACCATCAGTTGTATGGACTACTATAGCAGCATTTTACACACAAGCTTTCGTATCACATCATATTCAGCTAAAGCTGATCAGACTAATAAAATAACATAATCTGAATCTGCAGGAGACATAAATTTTTAATAGCACAGTATCACTTGTCTCACTGTAAGGGTAAATTTTGTATTTGAAAACAGGTTTGTCAATTGGCAATGGTAACATGGTAATGTGAACAGTGACAATGATTGTATATACAATAATATAGTTATAGTAAAAAAAATGTCTACAACCATTTTCAATCAGATCTGCAATCATAAGACATAAATAAGATGCCACTAAAAATTCAGTAATAAGAAAAAGCAGCAAAAATGTACTCGGCACAGGGCATTAGAGAACCTTGGAAAAATGCAACAAATAAAGAGTTACATTTTACTAAAAAATTTGTCCTTTTGATGAATTATACTCCTGTGTTCAATAGATAATGTGACTGAAAAATGTTGTGCATTGTGACTAATAACAGTCATAAATTTAAAAATGAAATTATATAAATTTCTTCTAAACATACAAAATGTAATTTTGATAATTTTAATAATGAATTAACATACTGAAATGAGAATAAATACCAATTCCAGCATCACTGAATATCTTGTTAAACCAACTGCTTATGGCTTCCTTGCAGTTATTTTGCAATTTAACAAAACAGGACATTCAATTAATACAGAGTGATTCAAAAAGGACTTTACAACTTTGAAAGTGTATAGAAATTTATTCAGAAGGCTTACAGAATCGGTTGAGGTGTTATTTTGTAGCAAAACAAATCACATTTTACCTCAAACAGTCATTTTGGTTCGATGTGATTGCCATTGGTGATACTGCAGACATCCCACCTGAAATCAATTTCTTGCCAAACACCATCCAGCATATCCAGTGTCACTTCTGCAACTGCGGCGGTGATTCGAGCTTTGAGCTCAGTGAGATTGGCAGGTAAGGGTGGAAGATACACACGATCTTTAATGAAACCCCATAAGAAAAAATCGAGAGGTGTCAAATCTGGAGAACGAGGTGGCCATGCTATCGACCCTGTTCGACCAATCCACCGACCTGGGAAACGGATATTGGGGAAATCCCGGACTTCTGTGATGTAGCGAGGTGGTGCGCCGTCTTGCTGGAAGTGAATGCGTCCTTTTTGGTCTTCTTCGTCTAACCGTGGTATGAGAAAATTTTCGAGCCATTTTTAAATGCACTGCCGCTTGCGCTCGCGGTGACGGAATTCGGTACTACAGCACAATGTGAGTCAAACTTGATTTATTTTGCTACAAAATGACACCTCAACCGATTCTGTAAGCCTTCTGAATAAATTTCTATACACTTTCAAAGTTGTAAAGTCCTTTTTGAATCACCTGGTACAATGAAAATTTAAAAAATGGCCACTTTGTATGTCACAAAAATTTCTATACAATGCACACAGATAAACAGGAGTACATAATGTTTTGGTTGTTTAATGAGCTTTGAGACGTGTCACAGCTCATCCATGGTAACAAAAGATTCATACCTTGGATGGCATTAACTGCAAGGAAAGGATAGAGAAAACAAAACTCACACATCAAGAAATAAAGGAAACAGGTTATGATAATTTTGCTGCCAAATCCCTCACACCAACAATTATTCTGTACATACCATAGTCACATCATTCTTTGGTTCTTGTGTTCATCATACATCAGTAAGAAAAGCCAGTACTAGAAACTTAGAAGAAATCTGATCAGACTGAACAAACAAAATATTATACTTTTTTAAACAATAAGTACCAAAATTAATGAACTGTATTCAATTTTACTTCAGAATCTGCAAATCAATTTCATTTCAAACACCACATGACCTTGTTATTCCAGCATTACATTCTCTTGCTAATATCACACCGAGATGCACTTTACCAGTGTCACCAATGAGCAGTGGATCACACTTACTACTCTTACTGTGGGAGTGCTACTGCCTGTTGGCATCATCTGCAGATTCATCCCGTGTCTCTTGGAAGTTCAGCCATGACTGCTCCACAATTGTTGCTACACGTTTTTCATATTCTCTTTTATTTTCTTGATATAACTGTGCTGCCAGTGAGTTAGCTGGGGAGTTTGGATTCGGTTCATCCAGCAGAGACTGGTACAAAGATTCTTTGTTAATAATGCAAAATTAGCATCAAAGCAGATTAATGAATCTTACATGTGCTTTCATTTTCAACACCTTATGATCAGCCTAGAAAAAACTGTACATACAAAAAACCTATAATTTTAATACTTCTGTGACAACAATGCAACCACCCCCAACATCACTTCTCCATATAAAAGACCGTCACTTTAAATATGCCACTTTAAAGAAGTGATTGAAAGTGTAAGAGTTTATTTTGTTATAATCTTTCTGCAGATAGTTTTATTAGAAAATTTCTTACTACTAAACTACTAGCCTCCTCTAACAAAAATCCAACTGCTTACCACATCCCTGTACACCCCCCCCCCCCCTTTCAGACACACCACACACACAGTTTCTTCATTCTATGAGTGGTAATCATACTAAATATGTCCTAGACCATTCTGTGCAAATTACAACTTTTTTGTATTCTCGGTGAGAAATATTGAAAGCTGAGGATCATAAAACGTGGCTGTAACATTTTATCATGTTGACTTCACACATAATAGATTTGGGCATGGAAATGACTTACAAAGTAACACATTAAGGTTTAAAATGCACTTTTCATGGAAGAAATAGCCAGTAAGTTTCCAACAAATTATAATCAGTTAGAATTTATTCTGAGGTTTGATAAATAAATACAATATGCAGCAACAAAATTTTTATGACAGAAGAGTATGATGTATCCTTTTCCATCATAAAAATTAAAATCAGCTCATAGATGAATGACACAAACTGTTTACACAAAATCTCCTTAAAGCTTTCAAGCCTTTTTTGACAACTGAAGTAAGTTCGTTTCTTCTTATAATAATCCGTACCTTGAAATGACAATGTTTCCCGTGTGACACTTCTCCCAGTATGAAAACTTACTGTCCAAAGTTAAATTCTTATAACAGAAAAATGTGTTGTATTCAGTGATGAGTAGTTCTTTAAAAGAACGTTATGCTTCCTTGTGTTTTCCTCATGTATACTGATCTATACATATATATATATATATATATATGTGTGTGTGTGTGTGTGTGTGAGAGAGAGAGAGAGATGAAGTGCTGTAATGCATACATTCACTTATTGACCATAACGAAATTACAATCTGTAAAAATAGCTGAATAGCTTAAAATTAATCTGTGAAAAACTCAGCATAAAACTTATTGTAATGCGCACAAGAACCATTCAGGAGTATTCTTCCAGTTGTCTATTCTGCTTACTTTCATGCACACAGGAACGTGTGCTATTTTTGTTCAACGCAAATATCGAAATAAAGCATTGCAAAG
Source organism: Zootermopsis nevadensis (assembly GCF_977971745.1). NCBI lineage: Eukaryota > Metazoa > Arthropoda > Insecta > Blattodea > Termopsidae > Zootermopsis > Zootermopsis nevadensis. The sequence continues at coordinate 17,430,460 of NW_028259134.1, forward strand.
CACACACAGGCACATGGTCAATTTCTAATGTATGCGTTCTTGGAAGGAAAAGTCACAAATATTACTCAACACTACATAAACTGCATTATGTAGTATATTTGATAATATATTCTAATGACAATTCTGTGTCCTGTATTTACATCAGCCTCTCTATGACAACACAGGTTTGTTGTAGCCACATTCATGCACACAGACACATGCTTAAAGGTAGCTTCTATGCTATTATACTACCTCTGCAAATCTTAAAGCCACATCTCCCTAAGCTAACTGGCTTCGTTTTATACCCATTGTGGTACAAAATTATACTCAGTGCTCATCAGTGTCAGTAAAGATATCAACATCAACTCTACAAGTTGTTTCATATGTTTTGTGGCACAGCAGTGACACAAAAGATAAACATTAATAAAACAGCCACAGTATTTATTTGTTTGTTAGTTGATGTTCTTGATTTTGAATTGTTTTCATGTGCACTGGACAACAAATCACTAGTCTACAAAGCTCTGCTCCACGCAGGCTTTCACTCTCTTCTCATACTCTCTTCGATTTTCCTTGTAAAGCTGAGCTGCCATGGAATTTGCTGGGGAGTTGGGGTTTGGATCACTTAAAAGTGACTGAAAGGGAAAACATATCGTTAGTTGACTTTGAAGTCAAAATTAAATGAAAATTAATAGAAACTTGCTTCTACTTAACTTCAGTAATAGCACAAATGAACACATTAAACAGGTCATCATCTATGAGCCAACTTTTACATACCATCATATGAACATTACATGATGCAGGGTAGGGATAGAAACCAATAATCTGCAAAACAGCAATGTGTTCTACAAACCTGACAAAATGCTGAGTTCGTACTAACAGAGAAACAAAACATTTAATTTTGTTCAAGTAAGTGATAACAATACATGACACCAAAATATCCTTTATGCATATGTTTAGTGATAATTTTAAGCTTGTTATTCCAAAACAATATAAAAATGCAATCTCAGACGTACCTGTATAGAAGTCAAAATAGCTGAAACATCATATGTAGGACTCCACCTATTTTGCAGAATATCTAAACATATTCCCCCATCCGCGTATACATTGGGATGGAACATTTTTGAAACAAATCTCACTGTCGGAGGTTTGTTAGGATATTCTTCTGTAAACTCTATTGTTAACTTAAAGGTGCCATCTTCAAATGGTGTGTCATGAGGTCTGAAATGAAAATTATTAACTCACATTACAGTAGCTTATGGGGGTGGACAAATTTCATAAGCAGTTATTTATTCTTTGTATATTTAATGGCACCATTACAGATATGTATTTGTACATGACTTGAACTTTCATGGCAACTAAACTCAATAAAATCTTGGGCAATCAGCCATGTCAAATGGTCATACTGAGACCAATAGATACATCAGAACCCTGATGATGGGACAGAGATGGTTCCTGAAATGTTGGTCTCTTCATGTAACCATTTGATGTTATTTTATTTTATTAAGTATTTGTATGTAATAATTAATTAAGAGAACTTAGAATGGATCTGGAGGAGTGAATAGGGTACATTTTGATTATACTTCATAAGAATATCTTGACACTGGAGGCAATAAAGCGATCATACTTTTTACTTCCCTACCATTGATAACATAAACTAAAGGTATTAAGATCTTCTGAGGTGAGAACACCAATGCTACTTAATGTGGGGTCTATAAAAGAAACCATAATTCGTTGCAAATTCAGAGATTTGGAACTCCAAAATAAATGGTTTGCATATAGACTACTAATTGTAAATAAAACATTAATTCAATGTAAGTGACAAAGTAGGGGCTTAGAAGTCCAGATAGGCTCTCCCACAATTTGTATAAGGAACTCAATAAAGAAATAATGTCAGGAGATGGCTGATGCTACAATCAAGATTAAAAATGGAGCCTCTCAAATACAATTTATATGAGTGACAGCTTGAACTAACATGCACGGTTAGTAAAGTTCATTACGCTATCTGAATTATTTGATACAATGCAACTAATCAAGTTTTTATGGGGTAATCCCTAATGAAAATACTTCAAATGCTTAATAAAGATGTTATATTTGTTAGAGTCATTGTATGTATTTAATAAATACGTGCTCATCAATTTTAAGAATTTTATAAACAAAATACTGTTGCTGTTCTGATGGCTATAAAACACTATTATATATTTCATCTTGCTACATACCCAAATATCACAGCATTCCAGATCATTATATTGTTATCTGTTGGTGCACCACTCACTCCTGTAGGTGGATCTTCTTGAAGTCTATAACAATAAACACAGCAGAAAACATACTAGAGGCTTGGCAGCACAACAAAATATAATTTCAACATTAACAATGGTAACTCAAGAGTTCAACTAATTATGTATGGGAAAATGATCGTGAGGACAGCAGGTATGATCTGCAACTAGCAGCTGTAGCATATTTAAAGGTATTTCCCAGGACAGACTGAGGAACACAATGAAAAACTAAGACCAACCAGTGGCCCAGCTAAAATCTGAAACAAGTATCTCCTACATACTAGTGTAGAGACTGTGCCATAATACTTTGATTTCAGTTACTTCCAAGTTCTGCCCATTAATTTATTCCTTACAAGATATATAAATGAATGATAAAGTTACAAAATTACAACTTGATTTACCTCAAATTTTAATTTCTACATCCTATACCTTAAATTCACATCAATAAAATTACAGTATAAAGCAAAGATCTTAATTTACAATAGTCTTTGTCAGGAACCATGGTAGTTCAGAGGATTAAGACAAATTACTACTAACTGGGCAAAATTATATTCATGATATATGATATGAACATCAATATGTTTCCTTCAACTCAACATACTAAATGTTGTAATTTATAAACCCTCAAAATGCTTTTATCAGCTGTGATCATATTTGTGAAACGTGTAACTATCCAAACTGTTAAATGTATCCACTAAAGAAGACACTGTTAAATTTCCTTTATGCAATAAATACAAAAACAAATCTTCAATGACTCCTTGCAGAAGGTGAAATGCCAGTAATACGACAACATAGCCCTCTGAGGAAGACAAATTATATCATATGAGTGCTTTCAATGGTTGATTTTCTTCCTTCTTGGCAATTATTTATTATCTTTTCTTACATGTCCTGACAATATGTTCTTTTATGGAATTGGTACTATGGTAGAGTGCATTATGAATTCAATGATTGTATACCAAAAAGTCAATATTTACTTAACAGTGGTTATAATAAATCCAATGTTGCACTACAGAGTCACAAGATGAAAATCTAACCTCAAAAAATACAAAATCTAACCATATAAAATTTCACAACAGGGAGTTTCATTACATGTGCAATCATGGTTATAAACCTGTCTCCCTTTTCTAGTAGAAAATACTTTAAATGGACTACTTGGCACTGAAATTTCATTTACATACTATGGCAATCTGCAACTTTCAATAAGTTTTTAAATTTACCAAACATAATATCTCATATGCCATATCTAAGAGTCTCAATGTTTTCATAAAGGACTACTGTTGACATGTAATAGATTTTAATAGCAACCATTAATAACTACTAACTCTTCAAAATCAAATAACGTGATCACATTTGTGAAAGTTAATTTTCAGTATTTCCAAACACATTACCCACACACCACAGTAGGTTAACTATGCTAGTGTGCATTATTACCATACATTTGTAAAAAAAAAAAAAAAAAAAAAAAAAAGAGAGAGATTTGGCTAACAAATATTATTTAAAAATTTACTAGCCATTTATATGCAGCATATTTCATGCAGGCAAGCTAGATGATGTCACAGTGAAATCACACTATCATTTTCATTCTTAGACTATTTAATGATACTCTCAGTACCTCAAATGATTTTATGTTGAATAACAGGGTTAGTATATAAAGGCCTGCAAAATATATGAAAGGAGAGGACTGTGGCCTAATATAAGGTATTATTTCAGCACTGAAGGAACTGAGGAAAATCACATAAAAACCTCAATCAGGATAGATGGTCTCCAAGCCAAGATAAAATCTTCAGTCTCTCAAATACAAATTAAGAGAGCTAACCACTCAACTGCAATGTCCAGTTTAAAATCATGTTTCCAGATGCTAGGAATAAAGTTACAACACGAAGCTCAAACAGCAGACATTTAAATTAAAATGCTGACATACCAAAGAGAAATATGCAAAGCTTATATAAAACTTATTATGTGACCCAACTGCAACTTTAATGAGCAAAACCTGTAACTTAACATAAAAATTATTTTTTCTTGACACATAACTGTAAAGCAACATTGCAACCAGTACTCGTCATGTATCAACAAGTAATTTGTTGTGTAGCAGTGTGGTATGACATAACTGCTCGGTACGTGTACTGTGAAACCCAGGAAAACTGTCATGTGCACTTTTAAATAAAAAAAATCGTAGAAAGGCAATACTGACCTTCCACTTCCATTTTCACAAGGACTCAATCGACATTTACCGTTAAATCCTACACACATTAACTTGTGGGTCAAATTAACTTTAAATACCAACACTTCTTCGCTCTAAGATTCAAATACAAATAGTGATAAACACCGCCTGATAATCTTAAAGTTGTCTTCAATCACATCTAATTGGCAAAGTTTCAAGAGTTATGCACAAATGTATTAACTCACCTCTTAAAATCACGCATAAGACGTCTCCTTGCTGGGGTGGACATACTTTCTAGGTTGTGTAGATACACAGAATGATTTGGGGAGTCACTTCTATATTTCAGAGTGTAACTAACAAAACTATAAATAACTGGAACAAAGGCCCAGTTCTCCGTATCTTCAATTCGCCATTCCTCCACAAAACCAATTTCAGGATCTGACGTTACACGCAAAGTACGTTCCTACGGTTATCGGTTACCCGTGTTCACAGTCTTTCGATTCCAACACTTACAAAACAAATTTTACGATATTATATCATTATATATCCTTGATCCCAAATGACGAAGCACAGATTTCAATTAAGACGAGAAATGAGGTAGATAGTAACCTGTGTAGATGGCAGGGCGGGCGGCTCATTGAATTTTCATTGACGATCTGGAAAAACATTTCTTTCGTGATTTCATTAGCAGTTAATATATCAGTGGAAGCCCCTAAAATATGTCCAACGTATTTAAGTTTTTATTGTTGCTTTTAACACGTTGACTGTCACAATGAATTTTAATTGTCGTTCGTCTCAGACCAAAATTATTATTGCATTTTAGGTTTCTTATAAATATATTGTTGCACCTGCTCTTTCCATGAAGACGAGGTAATGACCTGTTCCCAGGCTAAATTATTTGGTCCCTCTCTCTCTCTCGTGTGAGCCACCAAGGTCAGGTTTTCCACCAAGTTAATAAAATAAAGCTTGACATGAATATGAAAGCTGTGGCATTCTAATTACAATTTTCTTCAACAATATTAATTACTTCAATTTGTCTCCTAATGTCCTTACTCATTTTTTATATCCTTACCACTCTTCATAAGTTCTTTAAACTCATTTGTGCTGCTTCCAAGTACTTCCTGTCTTAATATCCATTATATATATATATATATATATATATATATATATATATATATATATATATATATATATATACACATAAAAAAAAATACAAGGCCACACATAAGACTATAATTTAGTAAATAGTCTTATAATTAATTGTCTTATTCCATCTCATAGATAAGTAAATAAGTGATCTTCTTACAATTGTTATTTCACATGCCTTAAATGTAATATTGTAACATATCAGGTGTTTTGATCTACGGGAAGAATAAATAAATACATTAGCAATAACAGCAGCAGCAGCAATACTGATGATGACCTAGCACCTTCAAACAGCCAAACCAACATTATAACAGTAAGTGGACGAGCCCTGACAAATTCAAATTAGGTACCTTCCAAAAGGAAGTCTGGTTTATTGCTGCTAGGCTACATTTGTTAAATGTGTTTGCTGTCTACAATGAACATGACTGGAGGTCTGATTTTAATACCAGAAACCTGGTTGTAGACCAGAGACTGTTGCTGTAGACAGCATGCCTGTGATATAAAACAATTTAAAGAGATATATCAAATGATAACAAGAAAAGAAAGAAAGGTCATATACAAGACATTATGATATGAATAAAAATTTTATTGCATTATAAATATATATGTTACTGTTAAATAAAACATTAATATTTCAATATAACATCAAATGTAGATGTGAAAGTCCTGTAGATGATAATATATTAAAATCTACATTTGTAACAAACTTCACTGGTGGTTTGAAAAAATACCTTGAATTTATAACAGAATCAACAACTTGTATTACAATTCAGTACTTCACTTACAGAGTATATTTATGTATTTCATCTGCTTCTCAGTTGGGTTAGGTTAGAACAAAAAATTATCATATTCTTAAATGTCACTAGGTGAATGTTTTTGCAACAGAAATATGGTCTTCTTGGTTAGTGGTACCAAACTGTTGTATACAGTTTCAATCATCTTAACCCTCTGAAATGATAAACAATCCTAATAAAGGTGACAATGCCCCACACATCAGAAAATAAATGTCAAACTACCTTTTCTATATTGCATTTGTCTGAATAAAATAAACTTTTTTTCTTCTAGTATCTGAAAAATGTAATGCATATTATGAAGATTTCCGTCATCAGGACGGAGGCAGTATGACCTCTGAAACGTTGGTTATCATCGACCAGACTACACGGCGCAACAACCCAGAAGACGGAAATCTTCATACTCACCACTGTATAAACCTCAAATCCTACATACTGCATATTATATTTGCACGTGACTTAGAGGTAGTGTCAAAATGGCGAATGTGCACGAACACAATATACAGGAATTTTTATGAGATATCTGCAGGGAAAAAAGTGTGCATTCAATACAGGTAAATTGAATACATGGAACACAACCATCAAAGTTCACTCTGGCTTCAAACATAATTTGTTCTTGGTGTATATACCTATTAGTACTGTACCTGCACATCAAGAAATACACATTAGCATCACATTTAGGGCAAAATGTATACAAAGTGCTTATAGTATATTTCTGCCTTTCTTGTGGACTCAGGGAAGACTTCACAGAATTTTTAGTTTTTGTACAAATAAATCACACAAAAATGATCCTGTTAGTGCTGTGAATTTACAAGGATAACAGAAGGATGTGACATCAGTAATTAAATGCTCCATTAAACCCTCTATCACAGACATCAGACTGTAACAGAGCAGAAGAAAGTTAACAGCAGGTATCAACACAGTAGACTAGATATATTATACTTATATATATTGTTCTAAGGCACTTCTGTTGTACTTTAATAAAGTAACAATGACACTGTGTTGTATTAAGGAAAGTTTATCTTTGGTTTCAATTTATTTCATCTCCAAGAACCTGTAAAACTACTTTTTACTACAAGTGCAATTCAGTTAAAACCAAAGGATAAATTCAAAATTAGTGGAATCCTCTACCATTTGATACGTTTACATTTGGCATGCATACTATATCAAATGAAGATAAAAGACATTATTAAACAGAGCCGTCATTTGTGTAGATTCATTGATTCTGAGAATATTTTTAGTCATTAAGCACTTGGAAGGAGGCAACTATGACCTATTTCTAAGCCACTGACTGCTTGGTAATATTGGGAGACACTGAGGAAAACCATTGAGAATACTGTCACATTGGTCACTTGTGAAGATATTTCATGTATAGAAATATGATGATAATGATTATGATAAGTTCAAACTTCGATGACTTCCCTGAAATTTCTGGTATGAAGAGAAAAAGCATGTGTCTAAATTCAGCAAGAAGGGAAAGATTATGATATTGAATAAAGGCAATTAATGTTTACTGAATAATTAATCAATACATTTTTGTAAAAAAATAGTCAAATATGGTGTTTCTGAGGCTTAATGCAATTTTCAATATGTATATTTTATAATCACCACATGAGACCAACATTTGTAAATTTATTTCTGACATTTTCACTGAGGTAATATAATTGAAAAGTGTTTCTCCACACCAGATGTGGTCAGTCTAATTTGTCTTGAGACAATACTCAAACAGAATATAAGAAACATACACTAACAACAATATACCTAACTACAACAGAAAATAAAAAGGCTTCCAAAAACATTATATAAGTGACAGAAACATTCTACATAAAATAATGTGCCAAGAGATATATGGGTTAAGACAAGTTGGAATTTCATGATAGAAAATTGCAGAAGTAAACTGCAATTGATTATATCATCCTGAGAATCTAATGATCTCAAGCTGCCCTATAACCCATTTTTAATCTACTTAGCAAAATCCACTTGCTCAAAGTCTCATACATGAGACATTCAAAAACTTAATGTTTAGACCAGGGAAAAAAAGTAATACACTTTAATTTTCTTTCTGCATCATTCACATGGCAATATATCACTTTTTTTATGAAGTTCTTAATACAGTTAGTCTGATGTTACCACTGGTCTCCATTAACTCAACTGTAACAATTGGGCAAGCATATATCTAAAGACCTCAATGGCAGTAAATTCAATCCCACCTATGGGTGCCCATGCCTCAGAAACAATTACTCAACCTTGCCAATAAATGTTCATTTTACTGGCAACATCTTGGGGACATAATGGCAACAGATGTATTTTCTTAAGGCACTATAATAATTAGAAACATTCTCAGAGATTATAAACAAAAAACTATCTGTTTCTTATTGATTACAGTTCAATTCTTCATTTGATGTAAACACTGTTTGTGCAAAAATTTAAAATCTCACATTTACTTCTACATACAGCACCTCAGTTTCCAGAGTAAGCCCATTTCTTCCTCAAGTCCTCTTTATATAAGTGTTAAAAACATATATTAATAAATAAACTGTATGACAAAGACTGTAAAACTTTGCAATAACTTTGTTTACTGTACAATAAAAATGAGATTGTTTGTTACAGCTAATATCAGAGTAGTGTAATGCAAATATTGCACTACTACTACTGAAACATTTACCAAAGCATGGCTCCCCTGCAGTTAAACCTCATTAAATCCTTATAGTAAATGTTAACTTTAGTAGCAACATCTTGGAGACATAAGGCAACAGATGTAGCATCCATACCTTTTAAGGCACTGTTACAACCAAATATTAGATACAGTTACACAACATGTACCTGAATTAAATTCTTATGTTTAAACTTCATGAAGTCTAGGCTGTTCCCACCAAAGTTACGCCTGTTTAATTTGTACTTACTGAGTACTGCTATGAATTGATCCACAGTGAAAGATAATATACAGGCAGTTTCATAAATTTCTGAACTGCAAGAATGTCAAATTGTAAGGAAAAGAATCATCAGTAAAATGACATCATAGGTGTAAATACTTTTCTAGGCAAAATGGAACTTAGAAGTTCTACAAGTACTAAAAATGTGATAAGACAAATTGAATTCTTTTCTGTTTTATGTTGTCAGAATACTTCTCAGATAAATTCATATTCTCTTATCAATAAGCTAGAATAAATTAATCTTTCATTATGTAACATGCATATTTTATCATCAGGAAAAATGAGACTTTAGGTTCTAATGGTGAAGATGACATTAGGAAAGATGTTCATTGGTCTGTTCAGTTTTAGTAATTAATTTGTTACACTGAACATATTACAATAATCTACTAAAATAATAACAACTGTCCACGTTTCACTATACGTGTGCCACTTATGTAACACAGAAAAAATAAAGTTCTAACAGTGGCAATTATGGTAACAAGAAAAGCAAATAAGGCTATGGTGGTGCCTGGCAGTCTGTATTTTGCTATGAAATTACATACCTTTCCACAGGAAAGGACTCAGAGGGACCTAAGTTGAAAGTACCTAATGAACATGAATTACTCAATTAATGGTAACACAAGAGTTCAGTATGTGGGTCTCATTATGTTATATTTGGCAATACCATGGGTCTTCCAGTTCAGCAAAACTCCTAATATAGTGTGTGAAGAAGTGACATAAATATAGTAGACAGTTCCACATTCAATAGATAATTTCAACTATTGGTCCCATGACATCATTGAAGAAATGAGTTATCATTCAGAACTACCCTGAATTAAACACATTTACTTAGACAACTACTTTTGCAAGTATCTTAACACTTAAATGAAAATATAAAAATCAGTTAGTTATATGATGTTTCTGAAAACAGAGTTATAGAATATTATAATTACACAGGTATCAAAAATCACAATTCTTAATTGTAATAAAATATATCATTTCTTTATAAACTTTTGTGCTACTATAATAAAACTTCAGTACACTTCAGTATTTATGAAGATGTGTAATAACATTCTTTTCAAAGGAAGACAATTTGTCAGTCTGGAGAAACCATATGTACTTGATTCTCCATGAGAAGACAAGTATGTCATTTCAATCCAAAAAAGAAAATCACAACTTTGTCTTATCATGTAAGATGTACATAACTAAAGTGCACAATCAATAATGTTATGTCACAAATTATAATGTTAAACAATTGACTCCTTAAAGAAAGTATTTTGTGCGAGACAGAACATAAATTAGAAATAGAATATAGTACTTACTAAGTACTTCATCACAGAATTCTACTAACAACTGAAGATGTATGAAATAGGACAAATTACAACATAACAGCTATAAAAATCTGACTGCATTTCACCTTGTTGCAATACTGTTGCTAGTTACAGAATCAGACTGAAGTTGCTTCTGTTCAGGCAGTATGCTAACCATTAACTGTATCACGACAATTTAAATTTAGGCATTCTATACGCATAACACAAATACCATTCTCTGCACTCTCCTTCATACCTTGTACATGATTAGTATCAAGAATTAAAAGTGAATTGTAAGCCACATGTAAACACTAAATTTACTTCCTTGTAAACATAGATATTTGGGGTAGAGCATATCATTTTATTGCTCCTGGTCCCACATGTTCAGACAGCCATGATTTGCCACTGAGAGACAGTTGATAACAAATGGAGCAGAATTACATGCCTTTTTCTTTCATTCAATGACCACATTCTTTTTACTTGAGTGGCAGAAAAGTCTTCCTTAAATTGTTAGGACAAAGAAAATATACTCAACCCCAACCCCTTTAATTGTCACTTCAATTGCTAATAAATGTATAAACTATTCTATATAAACTATTTATAACAAATTAGATACTTTACTGATAACTTATGTAAACTGCATACTGATGCTGCATTTAATCATATTTTATTTTCCTTCAATTTAAATTCAAAAATCTTCAAAAACCTCTTACCATTTCTCTTCCTATAATAAAAAATTAAATCAGATAATGACCATTTTATGGAGATGCTTTCCTTTTGTGTTTGTCACCTTCTTGTGTTTGTCTTTTGCCTTCATCCTGACATTTAACTTGCCCTTTTCAAAGTCAGTACATAACCAAACCCATGTTGTTGAACATTAGATGTGTGTGGTGCATTTAGAAGAGAGCTTGCCCTTCCATCATTCCTTTTGCACAGTAATATGGAAACTGTACCCCTTTCAGCAAGAAGTCTGTAATTACCTGTAAAATAATTAACAATGAAATTTAAAATCATATCTGAAATTTAGTAAATATTTTAAACTGCTGTTCACACTATATTACTACTTCTCTCACATGTAGTTTCAGTCACAGTCAACCATCATTACTACCTTATTCATGCAATAATAAACATCTGCTTCTATACATAAAATCCCATCTTTACATTTTTGCAACTGAGGTAAAAAAAAGGTTTTTCTTATCTTCTACTCTTAGTTAATATGTCAAAGCTAACCTCACTAATTATCAGAAAGGTATGTACTATGCACGAATCAAGAAATTCAATACTCTTGCATCCAATACTAAAAGTTTAAATACTCCATGACATACAAGTAATTAAGCCAGCACTGACATATTATCTCTTATCTCACTCCTACACTATATATAAGGATAAACTTCAATCAAAATTTGTATGTACTGAGAATTTATATAAATTTTTACATACTTACTTAGCATCCTTACAAAATAAGATGCCTGTAAATAACTGTAACAACTAACGATGTACTTATATTTACATTTGTATTATGCATATATGACAATTCCTACTTTCTTGACTTACTTCTATAAAGGATCTATGGAATGCAAATAAATTCCAATTGTAATTCTAATTATTAATCTGTCTAACAGTTTATTTCAGTTAAAAATTCCTACTTAATGCAAAGAAAATATTTATGTGACATATATTAATATCTGTATTAAGTAGTGTATTCACTTTATGATATGTTCTATATTCTTGGCTTCATCCTTTGAATGATCTTTGAAAAATAAATACATTCCATTCTATCCTATTCTACACAGAAAACATCAGCATTACATTGAGTGAGATCAACTCCCTGCTATGGTTGCTTCAACTTCAGTGAAAGAGATTCCAGTACAAAGGACAAAATTATAGTTTCATGCATTTCAGAAACGTACCGAAATATCTGGTATGCACACTGTGATGGGTAAAATTAAGATGTAGAAGAATGCACAAAACCCAGCCACTTCAAATGAGATAAATATAAGTATCAACAACCATATGATGAACCACAGTGGATTGGAACCCATGCCAGCACCCATCTTGACTTGTTATTGTAGACTGCTGCTAACATGAAATTATCAACATTTTCAATTTTCATATATCCAAACTCAAAAATTATATATCATAAATAAAAATACAGCATTTTGAAATAATTTTGCATTCTGAACATAAAAAAATATGTACAGAAACTCCCTAAAATAGAAGGCATCCATGTAACAAAGAATATGCCGTGCCTTTACAAGATAAACTACATTTTGGTGAAGATACACATAGTAGGAAAATTTTAATTTCATACCCTATGTTAACTTCTATAAGACACACAAGTTTTTTGTTTGATAACCTACACTTGGCATTTTGAATGCCAAAACTTGTGACTGATGACTTAGTTAAACAAATAAAAATTGCTAATGTAAAAAACTGTACAAATGGATTCACTTAATAATCAAAAATATAAATAATACACCTAACTGGAGTAAGTGTATGGAGGCATGATAATAGAAAAATGTATCCCTATTTAAATTAATTACTCATAACCGTTTTACGGATTTATTGTCAACTGTTGAAAAAAATTTGCCAAGAGTCCAGATGGGATTCTAATTATTACTAGGTTTACAAATTGGAAGTGATGCGATTAAGTTACACTTTTGGTATAGTCTGTGTAGTCACGGATACGTGGAAAAATAAAAGAAAGCCCTAATACTACATGTTCAATTATGTTACAGACAATTTAATTAGCCCAAAGACACAAAATGGAGACAGTAAGAAAACTGGGCAAAAATAAACCTAACTTAATTGTTAAGGAACAGAATGCTGTTATTACCATTTCAATATTATGGCGTTTTGCTTCATGTGTACTGATTTCACACAGCCAAAAGTTGTTTATACCTAATCGAATTTATATTCAACAGGTGGAAACAGGTGATTTACGAATTTATGAATCCATATGCCGGAATTATTTACAAATGACTAATAACACGAAACTTTAAAAAAACACATAACCTTACGTACTTTTTAAATTATGAAAAACTGTATAGTTTCGTATGCTTTTCATTGCAGTGATTTATCAATGCAACTGTATCCTAAGATCAATTAAAAAGACAATTTTTAGCAGATATAATCAATGTTGATAAACCAATAACAGCTCCCCAAACGAATCAGCATGCCATTTACTTTTTGTTTTACTTACATAAATAATAACACTTCGCTTACCTGTTCGCAGATACTTATTTTCAAAACAAATTATCAAAAGCTGTGGTTATAACCGATAAGCACGGTACTAGATCTAACGTATACGAGCGATGGTACGCGGGATGGAGATATTACACAAAACATAAACATATGTGGGTGTGGTCCCAAGCGTAAGGTGCGTGTGGAGGAAAAATAACGGCACAGTACCATATGCTCTAAATGTAACTATTAAAATTAAAGTGTCCCAAAGAAATAAAAACTTTGATGGCGTACAAGTATCGTCGAAAGTGTCATAGCTCTAATCAACTATCGTCCCTTCCCCCCCCCCCCCCCCCCCCCCAGTGCCTTGACTGGGTGACGAGGGGCATTGAACGACTGCCATAATTAGCTTATCTCTTTCTTTTACGACTTGCTTCTCTTGCCAAGAGGAAGAGTCTACATTAATGTTTGATCTTCTGCAGTCATTTCCGAAAAGTAAAAACTGCGTTATTGCAACTACCAGATTCAGATCCCGACCGAGGACTGCTTACCAGACATTTTTGGGGTCCTTCCAGTCGAATACCTGAATAATTCCTTTGCAATATGATACAACCATTTCTTCCCAGTTCCCTTACTATTCAGTCGTCTCATCCCAGTCTACTCTACATAACCGCCCGAACGGTAAAAACACATAAACACCACCCTCTCCCCTGTCACAGCAATATTACCTCACCCATCCTTGTGACAGCAAACCAAACTTAACTAGGAAATAGCACTTGATCTAAAACCACTCTAGACCATGGCATGGTGGGGAGATTTGTGGCCTGTAACTTGTTTTGTAGACACAGCATCCTTAAATAGGCAAGAGGAAATGAATATAAAACCTTATTGAAAAAGTGAAAAACAGCCATTTGGTTGACCAAGAAATATATGGTTGGTTTTAAACTGAATCACAGTAAAATAAGTTGATAATATAGCTACTCCAGTCCAAATCTATAATTATGCTGCCATTCTTGTTGGATTATATCTTCTTCAGCACATAGTCACTGGAATGGAGGATGGCCCCTTACCTTTTCTGAGTTTCAGTACATTTCTATGCACAGATGAAAAAAAGAACATCTTAATTTATTGTCATGTGTACTGGGTTCATTGTAACTATGATTTTTTGTTGATTAGTAACATTTTTATATGGCCATGCACTATAAATAAACCACATACATATAACACAGGTGCTGCTTGTGATGAAAGCAAAAGGTCTTACCAAAATATAAGCACAATAGAACAATGCTATCAAGGAAGGTCAAATCTAGCCATGCTGCGTTAAGTATTGTTGGTTTTTGCAGAGGGAAGATGAAACTATTCAGAAGAGGAAAAAATAATTTTGTATTGTGTATTGAATTTTTAGTCAAAACAGTATTTTCTTCACTTCTGTATTTTTTCTTAATGTTCTTACAACTTCTGTCACCCATGTGACAATATAATTTATTGGTGAATAAAAGTTTATTCTCATTTAAACAATGGTATTATTTCAAACTGCATAATAAGTTGTAAGTATATTTGCATATGCATACAAATATAAAGTGTAACAAAAAATACAGTAGAACCTTGATATACCGCACCTTGCTATAACAAGGACTCAGATATACTGCGGCTGTGATCATGTCCCCAATACGATTACATACGTTTTACATACTCACATATAATGCAGGTAGCTTATAACACGGGTACTGAAGCTGTCCCTCGAAACCTGCATTATATCGAGGTTCCACTGTATATGCATGTTACAACTTTTAGACTGTCACCTTTTTTATCAGCTTCCACAATTTAGTAAAAATTATTTTATTTTGCACATGTTATTGAAAAAAGGAAATATCTGTAGTGTTGTGCGATGTTTTGACCTAATGAATGAATATTCTGAAATTTCAGTTCACATTGACGAAAGGAACAGAACCAAGCAATACAGAACAAACAGAATTTGTTCTTTCTAAAACATTTCCCAGGTACTAAAAGTCATCAAAAACTAGACCGTTTCTTTGGAAAGAGCATGAATCACTTTATATCTAATCAACTTCCTCACAGAACAGCAAAGACTTATGGGATGTCCTCACCAAGATATCAAAAGCAAGAAGCCCTTTTGTGCACCTATTTTGAAAATATTATATTTAGGAATATATTATTCATTATAATAATTTTATTCACCGTCTTTACACAAGCTTATAGATTGTTAAAATCACATAAAATTATAACATTTCTTCATTTGATATTGTTACATGTAACAATGTAATAATATATTTCTTCATTTGATATTGTTACATGTAACAATGTAACAATATCAAATGAAGAAATGTTATAATTTTATGTGATTTTAACAATCTATAAGCTTGTGTAAAGACGGTGAATAAAATTATTATATTGAAGAACACAAGCATGACGCAATTAAGATATAAAATATTATTCATGTTGAAAATTGGAAAGTAAAGCAATCTCCTGTATAGGGTTTGTTCAGACAACACAATTTATGCAGCACAGTTCAACATACAGCCAGCAGAAAGCAAGAAAACTAACCAAAATCTTATTGGCTGAAATGCACTGTATGAAGGTAGTTTACACACTGTGTGCAGAAACAACATATGTTTACTGACTCATGCTGTTTCTACTCTCAGTGTAACCTGACAGATATGGCAAGTAGAAGAGCCACTTTCAGGTATTTTGTTGTAAAGTTTGATATGAAAGTAAACATTTGTAGAAATGCACTGTTTGCCTTTCATGGCATTTCAGAAGCCTGAGGATAAATGGGAATCCAATCGAAAAGACAGATGTGAAATCTGCCACAAATTTGTAAGACACTAACACATTAGGAAAGTAGATACAATATCATGATTCATGGTTAGATACAAAACAGGTATTTTCCTTGTTTCCAACATCCTACTTCATGTTCCTGTCAAATGTGTTCTGTCTACAATACAACGAAGATGATGTCCTTTGATTTTAAAGACCACAGGCTGACTCATATTAAATGTGAGGAAAATGGCACAATGATTAAGTCCTTTATCACATACTGCTAAACAGGCAGATATTGCTTTCAAACACACTTACTGCTAGATCAAAGTGGTATGAACAAGAACCATAAGGCTACCACAGAATTTACATTCACTTTCATGCAGACCTGTATCTGCCATCAAGTCCCCAGAGCAAGAAACATTCATGGGTGCTCTATTTTGGACTGCACAATCTGATGCCTGATAATTCTAAATTATTTGTTTATCTTGGTAAGGCCAATAAAGCAGGCAATGAAATATGCAGCATGTTTACCAGATACACAGACTCTTGTGTGCCTGATACTGGTACGGATTTCCATCTGCCTTCTGATGGATGTCCTGGCTGAAACAAGAATCACATTTCCATCACATTCAGCCCTGCTCTTACTTATTCTGACCAGTTTTGACTTCATCATAGTAGTTGGTGGCCAAAGTAATACAATAAATCAAGCTTATTAATGGATCCATTTGAGTCTAAAGTTCTGAGGCATTTAAAATGTCCTCCATACACTTGAAAAAGTGGATGGTTTACCTTCACCTCTTTTATTTTTGCACAAAACTTACATAAAATTTGTTGAATCTCATATATTATGTATACATCTTTTTATTTTGTTACTTGCATTTTTTGCATTGCTTAAAAAGTTACTATAGTAATATCCTACATTATTCTAATGTGAATGTGTAACACAGAAGTAATCAAAAATATGTTACTGTACATACAATTACATCTACATTGACTTCATTGTGTGTCTGAAACTACAGTACCAGTACTTCTGAAATAATAACATTTTTTGTTGTTCACAATAGGATGCTTTTGTGCAATACTTGTTCGCTGTCTTACATAGAAACTGCATCATTTAAAATATTTCTGCAACCAATCTTGGCTTGCGTTGAAGCCCTGAATTCCCATTTTCCTTCATAATTTCTACAGCTTTCAATTGCCACATTTCACTTGATAATGCACAACAAAACTGCCACCTCTCATTTAAATATGAAGAAAGCTTTACTTCTCTCTCTGGAATTTTTCTTTTTCATTCCCAAAAAATCTGCCAGTAATGACTGCCTCACAAAAATATCCTTCTTTGTCTCCAATCTTCGATACATCTTTCACTCACTTCAAATACTCTGGGAGAAACATGATTCCCTATTTATTGTCTTTCTCATAAAACCTCCGCTTTCTCACAGACCTTAGACAATAATAGTCACTGCGTTTAATTACTCTCCAACAATAGTATCTGTCTGTCATGTCTTGACATCTTTGAAGAACAGACACAAGAGGAGGCAAGTACATGTTTCTCTGTTGTACACACTGTATGAGCAGTGTACATGTAACAATGAATCAAACATCACAGTGCAGAATGTTTGGTTGATTCCCCTAACCCCAGGGAATACCTGCATTGCCATCCCACTGCATGAAGCAAGGAGCGATGAGTCAAGCCAAAACAACTTTCATGGACTGCACACACCAAATAAATGGATGCTGATAATTAAAGCTGGCCTTAACAGCAACATTTGTTGCAGATAAAAAAAAGAGTATGGCCAAGATGGCTAGTTTTAGCAACAGCTATCTTGCAGAGATCGACAGCTGACAATACCCCCTCCCCCCAATTCCTTCGTGCTGCAAGAAAGGAGGAAGTTTTGAAGATCAAGTTTCTTACACTTCCTACTGGCTGATATACTCCAAGCAAATGATGTGAAGTCTAGAGCTGCATTTTGTATACTCCCATGTTGTGGACTTTTTGTACTAGAATTAAGTCCTCAAGTGTGATGATGCATGCCCATTATTTTATGCAAAAAATCTTACCACCCTATTTCAAAGTTCTTATGATAGATAACAAATTCAACAAAACATGATTAGCATTCCCTGCACTTTCTAAAAGTGAGTACTTTATATTAAAGTATGTGGTTGCAATAACAAGTAACTCAAATATATTTATTTTTGCCTCCTGAAAAATGAGTGATTTCTGATTTGTTATTTCTGAAACTGACTCAGTATTCTCAGCTCCACCTAGGCCTCCTTATGAGATTCTATAATGGAATGCAGATGGCTTATCTCAACTGAAAGACAAAAATTCTAGAAGATTCTAAATGAAGACAAATTTATAATCTCACATCTTTAGAGTAGCTAATGCAAGATATTTCCAATTAAAATGGCATTAAATGTTCATAATTAACCAAAAACAAAACAATTGGAAATTTTATGGCAGCCAACAGTATAATGACATTTTGAAAGTAGTTAATAATATGAACCAAGTGATGAATCTGAAGTTATGAAATTTGATGTATGTAGCAATGACAAGCTGTAAGAGTGAAAAGTGTATACACCCTTAATTTCATATCAATATCAAAAACAGCAGCAGTTGGGTGTATTCAATCAGAATGGGGATACAGAGAGAATTACAGCTTAAAAGGCACCAACATATTTAATCTAAGTTAATGCATTGTTATTGATATTCATTGTTGCTGATGTGTACAGTGATGATCTCTTCAAACTTCGAAGTCCCTGCCCACCTCATCAACGGTGAAAGAATCCATTCCTGACTGGAGAACATACAAAATGGAATACATTACTCCCAGTGGTAGAATGCTGGCTGACAGGCATACAGGTAACTTAGCACAGGCTCCATACAACATGGCCTGTTGTTCCCAACCTCATTTAATTCTGTTCATCTAATTTACAATAAAGGTGCATCACAACCAATCCAGATCGCACATTATCATTTTCAGACATCCTTCCTATAACATGAAAATTATAGGTGACCCATGATAATCACAAATGATCACCTTAATGTGCAGGAATAGGGTATTTAAATCCCCACAGTATAGGACTGCAGGTCAGATTTAACTACAGAGCAATATAATGGTACTGCTATGCTACTGTAATAGAGCCAGCTTAACTGTGCATAAGTCAAGATGGACAGCCAACAAATGTTAAAACCGTATATAAATGTTCCAAATACCAAACTTTGAGAGAAAATAAGTTCAAAACAGAATTCTCACTCACAACAGACAAATGCAACTTGGCAGGTAAAATATGACACAAACTGAAATTCCAATAGCAAAAACTCAAAACTACAAAATTTTCTAGACAATAACTATCAAGTTTAAAATTAAATGACTAGGTAAAAAGAAGATAAGAACATTATCAGCATTAAGACCTAATCCAGATGCTGTAATTTCAACTTCAAACCACTATGGGTTTGAACAGCATAAACAACAACTAATATATAAGCAAAATTATTGCACCTACTTTGCATGTAAAACAGATGAACTTAAGCACATGACTAATACTTTGGTAGAGTGCTATAGCGTGGTGGTGTCCTCCAAACAGCACTTGATGTCCTTTTCACAAATTTGATTCCAAATATCTTTGCAAGATCTGGTGTTGTTTCCTTACAGATAAAATATCCTCGATAAATATCCATTAATTTGTATTCACATCTTTTCAGAACTGGCTCATGTTCCTTTTCTGAAAAGAAAAGATCCATTTGTAAGATGAAAACACTGCAATTTTGTTATATTTTAATAGAAACTGTACTAAACATTCCTATTCACAACACCATAAATGTTTTATTAAATTACTAACTACATGCAGCAAAGTCCTTCTTGGGAATCTTAAAATCACTGAACTGGTCAAGACATTTGACACCTTCTATGAAACTAAAATATTCATTACCACATTCATAGCAGCACACCTATTTAACATTTCATTCAGGCTGATTTCTTGCTGAAAGGAGTTGTTAAACCCCCACCCAGTCCCCAAAGCTGGAAGACCACCCCCTGTTGGCTGTGAACTGCTTATTTAATAGATTTGGAGATAGCCTGCATATGTGGAGGCCTTCTCCAACCACAACCTGAGGATGTGCAATGCCATGGTAACAAGGTACCTAACTTAACAGCCTAAAATTCAAACATGTATGGTATTTTAAGAGCTACAGCGCCTAGCACCAAGTTTAAAACATTTCAGTGTATAGATTCACAGGTACATACCAACATTATGGAGAAATATACACAGCTTCAAAACCCAGAAGAACATTGCCATTGTTACTACTTTCTTCCTTGCCTAATGTAATTTAATATTCATATCACATTTGCATGAACATAAAACTCAAATTTTATCAAAATTTGTTTACCAATGCAATATACTCACTTCTTGCCCAAAGAGGTATTGGTCTCTTTGGCCTTTCTTCATCCTCACTGCACTCTTCTGCTGATGAATCAATTCCATAATTATTTACATTTGGAATCTTCTTCTTAGTTGGGCTCTGTTTGCTCAAACTGCTGTTGGGTTGTGACATATCAAAAGTTTTGTCCATAACTGCAACTTTACCTGGGACAGTTTTCAGTTTTGCTTCAGTCTGAAAAATTATTACCCACTGATCAGTCCCTCCAGGAATTGGTGCAAATGCTATGCAAGCAACAAAACAACTGGTTTAAAGAAACGGCTTCAAAATCATTAACTGATTATGGCAGCAAAGTAATCTTCTGCATCCAATATAAGCGATTCCATTAGCAGACAATTTACTGTGCAGAGGTATGAAGCTCATAATAATGCATTTATACAGCCTGGTCTCATTAAATTAGGAGCCTCTATAGGGCTGGGGCACTGAAATCAGTGTGTAGGGAATTAGGGAATTATAAGTTAGACTTAGTGGCAGTGCAGGAAGTGCGATGGGAGGGGGAGGGCACGATCCCAGTGGACAATTTTACATTTTTCTATGGAAAGGGGAATGACAATCATCAGCTAGGGACGGGTTTTTTTGTTCATAGCAGAATTAGGGCAGCAGTTAAGAGAGTAGAATTTGTTAGTGACAGGTTGTCTTACGTAATTTTGGAAGGACGTTGGTGCGACATCATTGTCCTTAATGTTCATGCCCCAACTGAAGACAAAAGCGATGATATCAAGGATAGCTTTTATGAAGAATTGGAATCAGTATTTGATACATTTGGCAAGTATCACATGAAAATTCTGCTAGGAGATTTCAATGCAAAAATTGGGAGGGAGGATGTCTTCAAACCCACAATAGGCAGCGAGAGTCTCCATGCACTTAGTAATGATAATGGCGTCAGAGCAGTGACCTTCGCTACGTCAAAAGATTTAATTGTAAAAAGTACAAAATTTCCACACCGTGATGTTCATAAATACACTTGGACTTCCCCAGATGGCAGAACACACAATCAAATAGATCATGTTTTAGTAGATAAGAGAAGGCAGACAAATGTAATTGATGTGAGATCATTCAGAGGAGCAGATTGCGACACTGATCATTATCTGGTGGTAGCAAAAGTGAGGGAGCGGCTTTCAGTAAGTAGACGAACTAAACAAAATTTTGACACAGAAAGATTTGATTTGAAAAAATTAAGTGAGGGAGAGGCAAAGGAACAATATCAAGTTGAAATTTCGAATAGGTTTCAAATTTTAGAGACAAATGAGGATAATGAAAGTGTGGACATCAACAGGGAGTGGGAAAATGTCAGAAACTGCATCAAAATTTCAGCAAAAGAGAAACTAGGATACTACAGGAGAAAGCAAAATAAACCGTGGTTTGATGAAGAATGTTCAAAATTAATAGATCGAAGGAAGCAAACAAAATTTCAATGGTTGCAGAACCCAAACAAAACAAATGCGGATAATCTATGTAACGTGAGACGTGAGGCTAGTAGAACCTTTAGGACTAAGAAAAGGGAATACCTGAAGGGCAAAATTGCTGAACTTGAGACAAATAGTAAGGAAAAAAACATCAGAGACCTGTACAGAGGCATTAATAACTTTAAGAAAGGATATCAACCCCAGACTAATTTGGTAAAGGATGATAGTGGCAATTTGCTTGCAGATCCAATAAAAATTGTGAATAGGTGGAAAAATTTCTTTAGCGAGCTCTTAAATGTTCATGATACTGGTGATATTAGACAGATTAAAATGCATACAGCTGAACTGTTGGTGCCAGAACCTAGCTTAGATGAAGTGGAACTAGCCATTGGGAAGTTGAAAAGTTATAAATCTCCAGGAATTGATCAGATTCCGGCCGAATTAATTAAAGCAGGTGGCAAAGGGTTGCATATGAGGATCCATAAGCTTATTCAGTTAATTTGGGATAAGGAAGAGATGCCACATCAATGGAAGGAATCCATAATTATTCCTATTTATAAGAAGGGGGACAAGACTGAGTGTGGTAATTACCGAGGAATATCGCTGCTATCAACCTCATACAAAATTCTATCCAACATTCTTTTGGCAAGATTAACCCCATATGCGAATGAAACTATTGGGGATCATCAGTGTGGGTTCAGACGAAACAGATCAACGATTGATCAGATCTTTTGCATTCGTCAGATACTAGAGAAAAAATGGGAGTTCGGTGGGACTGTACATCAGTTATTTATAGATTTCAAAAAAGCCTATGACTCTGTGAAGAGAGAAGTGCTATATAATATTCTTATTGAATTTGGTATACCAAAGAAGCTAGTGGGTCTAATAAAAATGTGCTTAAATGAAACCTGCAGCAAAATTCGAGTAGGTAAATATGTATCTGAGACATTCCTCATCAAGAACGGTCTAAAACAAGGAGATGCTTTGTCTCCCTTGCTCTTTAACTTTGCGCTAGAATACGCCATCAGGAAGGTCCAAGGTAGGCAGGAGGGTTTGCAATTGAACGGGACACATCAGCTATTGGCATATGCTGATGATGTTAATTTATTGGGGGACGATATAAATACAATAAAGAGGAACGCAGAAGTTTTACTAGAGGCTGGTAGACAAGTGGGGCTGGAAGTAAATTCAGAAAAAACTAAGTACATGTTAGTATCTCGTCATCAGAAGACAGGCGGGCAAAATTATCTTAGGGTAGCTAATAAATCCTTTGAAAGGGTTACAAAGTTCAAATATTTGGGAACAACAATAACAAATCAAAATGATACTTGTGAGGAAGTTAGGAGGAGACTAAATTCCGGAAATGCTTGCTACTTCTCAGTCCAAAATATTTTGTCTTCCCGTCTGATTTCTAAGAACCTGAAAATTAAAGTATACAAAACAATAATCTTGCCTGTTGTTTTGTATGGGTGCGAAACATGGTCTCTCACTCAGAGGGAGGAACACAGATTGCAGGTGTTTGAGAATCGGGTGTTGAGGAGGATATTTGGGCCTAAGAGGGAAGACGATGGGGCGTGGAGAAAACTGCACAATGACGAGCTTAAAAATCTGTACTGCTCCCCCAGTATTGTGAGGGTGATTAAGTCGAGAAGAGTGAGATGGGCGGGACATGTAGCGCGCATGGATGGGACAAGAGGTGTGCACCGGGTACTGGTTGGGAAACCTGAAGGGAAGAGACCGCTGGGGAGACCTAGACGTAGATGGGAGGATAATCTCAGGCGGGATCTATGGGAGATAGGAGTTGAAGGAAACTGGATTTTGTTGGCCCAGGACAGGGTCCGGTGGAGGGCTTTGGTTAATTCGGTGATGAACCTTCGGGTTCGGTAAGCCATCTAGTTAGTTAGTTAGGTCTCATTAAATGATTCAGTATAGCTCAATACCTAGAGAAGTCCCCATTTACAAGAATTTAATATTGCACTGTGATGGTAAAAATGTACTTGTCCTAACTTCGTACAAGATAGATCTCAGCTATACCTCCACTCCCCCCAAACAACCTACATGGCATGTAGCAGGATGGCTTTAATTTACTTTACTAACCACTACACACCAAACTTCTATGTCCCTAAGTTCTTACATGGACGTTACTAGAGGTAAACACTTAAATATTTTCATGTGTGTTTTCTGTACTGCATGCCAATTCTACATAGCAAAAACAGAGAAAAAAGACTTGAATGACATGATTCTGAATCATTAAAACTGCAGCAGAATTACATCACAGGCATAAGCACTAATAAGGTTCCAGTCATGTGTGAATCACAGTTCAATTCATTAAGGTCCAAGTTCACACTACAATTCTGTTCTAGCTGGAGGCTTCCAAAAATTAGATGGATTAGAAAACCTTCAGATAAAATATGTGTAACTCACGAATACAAACAGTTTATTTCAATCATTTCTTCAACACAGTCACCTTCTGAGGAAATGGCCACTGATCTCTAAAATAAATTTACCCTGGTATAGTTTCTGGGTTTATATAATTAATACAGTTAACTTCATTTGTGTCTAGTGGAAAGGACAAATGTTCCAAATTTAAGAAAAAATCAATGCTAATTTATGGCAAAACTAAATTTAATTTAAATTAAAAACATGCTTTACATAATCTAGTTAAAATCATACTTACCTTTTCTTTTGTCTGTTTTTCCTTGAGTTTAGCTTGCCATTGAGCCATCTTTGCAGCTTGTTGTTCCCTGCAAATAAAAAGTGACATTAGCATGTATGGGAAAGATTTCAAACTACTCTTAGTAAAACAACACAACCTGAATGGGAAATAATTTCATTTGTGGGGTAAGGAATATATAAAATTTCAATTATGCTAAATGCAGGGCCACATAAAACATGAAAAAATCTCTTTCTAACAAAATTTAGTATATAACATAATATACTTTTAATCCCATTTTAATTAAACACTGCAAAATAAAATTATTCGTACTTACAAAAATATTTACGTTTTTCTTATAAGATACGCCAAATTTGAAACATGTGTCCACAAAATCTTCATCCAGCCAGTATTGGGTAAACTAAAAGCCTTTGGCTACAGGTTAAAGTTAAGTACAATATAATATCATCTTTCCTTCATTCTTGTAGTTTATTTTAATGTGAAGTGCTACTATCAATACTTCTCATGACCAGATAGGCATTACAGACAAAATAAGTTAGTGAAGGACTACTATAAACTTTCTGCAATCTTCGATCAGTTTTGGATTTCCTACACTGACAAAACGAGACAAACCAGAATATGACCAACAACTTACCTGAGGATTGCAGCTTCCTTCTCCTCTGCTAAACGTTTCAGATATTGCCTCTCTGCCTCTTCCTGTTCCTTTTTACGTGCTGCTTGGAGACGACGCTGTTCTTCTTCCTAGCATCAGTAAGATCAATAATATGCCCATAATCTATGTTTATTCATACTGCCGATCAGCAAAAGCTGAAATTCAAGACCTTGCCTATTACTGGTCTCTCTAACTTACCAAATATTTTTTGGTCCCAAAAACACAGAATAGCAACCAATTCAAAATTACTTCTAATAAAGAGAAACAGTATAACATTAAAAAATGCAATATAAAATAGTCTGCTTGAATATTCATACATTTTTATTTATATAGCTGTATCCTGAGTATTCTCACCACTGCTTCAGTATGCAAAAACACGTTTCTTCAAAAAAGCAATCTTGGTAACCTTTGGAACAAAAGCTATGTTTTACACTTTCAAATTTTGTCATTAGTTCAATACAACTTTTCAGGGACAAAGTTTTTTTCAGTGAAAACTTAAAATGTTGCAGATTTCCTAAAATAAACAGCCACATAAGCCTATTTTCTTTCCTAAAGAAAAGAAAGCAGCAAAAAAGAGGGTTCTCTGGATCATAAAATGAAACCATTCTCCTGCAATAGCCAGTGAGCAAGTCCATTAGGCTCAATACTAAAACAGATAAACAAGAATGTAACATATAAGTATTTATAGTACATTGTTTAAATTTCAAGAAACTCCACTGAATCTGTAAGGCTCATTTAGAATTACATACTCCAGTTTTTAAGTAGTGCTTCTTACCTGTTCCTTCAGTTTGGCCAAACGAGCTGCTTCCTCTTGTTTTCTGCGTTCTTCAATTTCTGCCGCCTTCTGCTGAGCATATTGCTTCTTCTGTTGCACATGCTCCTTCATTTTATCTTCGCGGTCCTGCATTGCCTGTTTCGATTTCTCCTCTTTCTCCTTCTGTGTACGTAATTCCATGTCCTGTTTCTGTCTCTCAAGGGCTTCTCTAGCTTTTAAAACTTTTAACATTTTCTCTTCACGTTTCCTGCATATTTTTAACAAATGAGATAACAGAACAATTATTTAGGCATAAACAGTTTCATGCAAGTCAATCCTTTCCTCATTAATAAGACAAATTATGTTCTAGAGAAAGTATTATTTTGTTCCAATACTTTGTCAATGCCAACTTCACTTGACTGAAAATTCCCCATTGCTTCAGCTTATCTTTATATTCCCATGAAAAAATCTTGAGGTAATATTACATTCTTTGTTTTGCACAATACGGAGAAAACTGCCATTTGTGAAGTGGTCAGATGGTCCAAGCATTCTCAATCAGTGACACTTGCTCTACCACTTTGAAAACTTTCCACCCACTGATACACCTTCCTTTGCATAATGCAAGTTTTATATGCAGTGTGAGGGTTTTACAACCTCTGATCAGAAGAATAAAATTACAGCTTGCTGATCAATAACAGTGCAATTTGAAAGTGAAGTTGAAATGTTTACATCATGATTGCACAAGCTTCACTAAAAGTAACAGCTACTCCATGACATGCCTAGACTTGGCTCAGTATGTAGTATACGTGATATCCACAAGAGCATTGTCTGACAAATTATCAGGATTTTACACACAAATTTCCCTAACTTTTTAAATTCCCTTCATAAAAACCACATATTTAAATGTGTTGTCAAAACACACAAACATAAAAAAACTGAGTTTTAAACAATGTATCATATTTATAGTGATCAGGAAAATCTCTGTTAATCCAAAATGAAACCTGTATGATCCCTTAACTTATAAAACAAAGTATGTTTCATCAAATAAAAGTAATAAGTTACCTTTTTTTTTCTTCTACTTTCTCCTTCACCTTTTGATCCCTCATCTTACGAGCTGCTTCCTCTTTCTCTATACGACGTTTTATCTCTTCTTCCCTCTTTTCTTGTATATCCAATGCAGGCTTCACGGCCAGTTTGGGAATGAAAGATTCTACCCCAAATACAATGTTACCTAATTGTCTGTTTACCTGAAATACATGAAAGCAGTATAATCAATACACAGTTAACATAGTATCACTGAATCACAAAAATAGCACGAGTTCATTAGTGCAGTCTCTGCTGAGCATAAGATTACAAATTGTAGGACTTGAGGTTTTCACGGCGGTGAGCTGTCTTCCGGGTCATTGTGCCATGTAGTCTGGTAGAAGTTTACCGATATTCCAGAGGTCCTTGTTGCCTCCATCATCAGATTACATATTGATGACAAGACTCTGAACCCCCATAACATAAAACATGACAAATAATCCCCGTTATGAAGAGTACACATTCCAATAGCATATGGCCAGTGAAGCAGTGTTACCTTTTCAAGAGAACAAAAAAGGCCAATCATGCCTCCATAATAACACAAGAGAAGGCGATGTGCAACCTACCCATATGAATGACGAGGGTCAATAACACAATTTAGCATTCCCATAAAGAACGATACAGACCAGGTATTCAGCACGTGTTAATTAATTGACATGTAAAATGGGAAGTTTCTTACCAAGAAACGTCCTTTTGATGAACTCCCTGCAGTGAAAGCAGATTGTACACTTGTGTTGCTAATATTACTTGATGACAGAGGTGTTTGTCGATATTTATCATAGATGTATAATCCATGTGGAGTAAACTTTGATGCAGAAAATGTACTCATAGAATTCTATAAGGGGGAAAGTTATCTAAATTAATATAAAGCACACAAGAGAAATAAATATTACACAGTAAAATATACTTATAACAGAATGCCACTGAACCTAAACATTTACTTCCATTTGATCTAAGTACTTCAAAATAAACAAAACTGTATGTAGTTAGGTTACAAATCACAAGTTAGAAACTACTAATTACACATATGTACTGGACCATTACTGAACAGTACACATTCAGGGTCCTTCCCTTTTTATCACTCATCCTATCTCCTTTCCTTCCCACTTCCTTTCATTCTGTCTTCCTTCTTTTCCCAACAGTCCATTCAAGTATTTTGTTCATAGCCAGGCTTAATTCCTTAACATCTGTGACACAAATGCTTCACCTCAATTTCCAGAAACCACAGTATGGTATAAAAGTATATGAGCAGAAACCTTATAAATATTCAAGCAGGCTATTCCCCTTTAAATTCCTGTTTTTGGCTGTTTCCATATTAAACAGTTTCCATCTATCAGAGATTTTTTTTAATCCAGGTTCCACTCTAAAATTGATTTTACTGTACATAACAATAAAAGATCATATAGTTTCTGGTGCTTTCAGTAAACATTCTTAATGCCCCTGTGTTTGCCTGGAAATAACAATAAAGTAATTCATTTCTCCAATTGAAGTGCTCATAGGGTGCAATTTCATTCATTAAGATGTAGTGGCAGAGGGGACCAATAGCATATTGTGAACTATTAGCTACAGCGCCTGTTTGGTATGCCAGTGGAAGTAAACATTAACATGAAACTCATGTTCAGCCCTCTCATAACATAGAATTGAAATAGGACTTCAGTTTCTGCTATCAAAAACTCAGACATTGAATATGGTCCAAAAACATAGATGACTCAGGGAAATGGAAGAAGTCAACGCTTTTGTTATATGTTCCCTTTTAAAACTAGATTCAGTCTATACACAGGTAAATAAGCACCATATCCACTTGGGCCTCAAACACAGAATTCTCTAAATAAGAGTATTGTATTTCTGCAAAACCACAAATCTCCAATAACCTAACAATCCACACTACATTATCTTAACTTGGAACTTCATGAATGCAATGCAGGAATGTTATCACTAGAATGCTACGGGACATTTAAGCTAAAATATGGGGCAACATTCGCTATGAAACAATGCACTTACCTCTTTGCTTAATTCATGTTCTTCAATTTTCTCCTTCTCTCGCAATTCTCTTGCAAGGGATATCCTCTTTGCCTTAGCCACTGATTTTCGGGAGGCCTTCCACTTGTTTTCATCAGAACTTACCTAAGGAAACAAATAAATAAGCTTCACTGCTCTAACACTGTCAATGTAAGCAGCATTTCAAAATTAGAAAATGTGCACTAGATGTCACACGTACACAAATGTCAACATGTCTGTACTCTAGGTATCAGTTTAGTTACCTACATATAAGAGGAAAAAACTGATGGCAATCTTTGCTAGGAACAAAGCATGTTATAAAACCTTTCAGTGTCTGTCATTCCCCTACTACAAAATATGGCACAGAAAAGTGATCATTGATTACAATATTATGCTAATTTTGGACTGTGTGAATAAATGTTTTAGGAGTAGAAGTTAGTGACAGTAATAACAAAACTGGTGACAATTAATAACGTGATTGCAAAAGTAGCACATCAGATAGTGAATAAAGTGACAGGCAAGTGGCTCCAGCTATCTGTGGGATGCATGAAAATTTGGTTCCTGGATGTCAACCAGTGGCATAAAGTTCATACGGTATTTCACTGAAATACTTTATGTGCACTTGTGCAAAGAATGCATAACAAGTTACACAATCCTGTATATGAGCATTCCACTTTATGTTGTAATAATATGATGCCATAAAAATTGTTCCTATGCTAATATCACTACAAACACATTTTTAACATATTTGATAAAACAATAAATCTGAAGTCATGAACTTGTTTTATTGATTTTCACTGTAATAAAATTTCACTGCAAAATAATTTGTGAGCCCACAAAAATTTGTTATACTCAGATCTTACTGTATTTAAATGATAAGAGACTAGCCAACACTTGAAACCCTCGGTCAATGACGCCAATTCTTTGAGTCCTCAATGCCCCAAGATATATAGCAGTTCAGTTGAACACTATCAATAATGAGAATATCCATGTACAAGCACAGCCCAAAGATGTTTCACTCCACAATGCAGTACTATTGCAAATTAAGTACAATTCCATCCCTTAAAGAAAAAAACACACTAACAGACACACCAACTTACAGTATTGGTTACTCCAGCAGATGTATGGACAACACCTTGATTTGTACCAGCAGACTCTGCAGCAGCTGCCCTAGCCATGGCTCTAGTTTTTGTTCGGGTCAATCTCATTGTCTGCTCTGGTTTCTTCTGCACTATTTGTTCTGCAGGCTCTTCACTCACTGTATGCAATTTTTCAAAAGCAGCCACCCGCTGTCTAACAGGTTCATTGGCAAATGGACTAAAAAAAAAACTTCCTCACTAAACCTTGACTGTGTGTATTGATTAAAAAGTACAGCTCAATTTTCATTTACATACAATTTCTTTCAAATACACTGTCAGTTAAACAGCAAGACCAACAGAACTAGGGCACAAATTACCTATACCAGTATTTCCTGGTGTGGTACCCAATAGGATTTCAAGGGGTGTATGGCAATCAGAAATTACCAAAAATTGTTCCAGAGTTCTATCTACTGTCAGATGAGCTCTAATACAAAGCAAACTAAATAAATTTGTTAGCATTAACAATACAGCTCCTAAGTTTCTGCACATTTTTAGCCTACCTCATAGCTTTTTTACTTTGTACCTAATCATAATGTGGTTGATTGCAGTTAAATGATTCTGGCATAATTAGGAGAGAGAGTATGCCAAAAAGGCCTAGATACCAAATGTTTATAGTTTGGGAAACACTGTTCTATACTATCTTCCCCTTCTTCATTTCCTATCACCCCTTCCAGAGCATAAGGCCTCCTTTCCGAGGTTTCCTTGGTCTTTGATGGGTGTGTTTGTGAGTGACCAGCCCACTGACTCGCACACAATTTCTACTCAATCCTGATTTGACTAACCCAGCCATCTAGCAGTGAATCAGGAGAAACTTGGGAGAGAAATGGCTGCTGAATTTTGCTTACAAAATACCTTGTATCATGCTCGTAAGGTTCTTTTACATGCCATAAATCTACAACATGGGACCGCCGCCTTTACTTCCCCTCTGAAGTAAGTTGTTCTACGAATTTTCATCACCCTTAAAAATCCTTCCTATCAGGTTTGAACCCGCGAACCTTGGCAAACACGCTAACCATTAGTCCACCGAGGGCCACGTTCTATACTACAAAATCCTTTTAGTCACTGGTCTACATTCACCTTTTGATACCTCATGATGCAAAGGAATGATTTGGGAGGCAATAAATTCTTCAACATAGAGAAATAAATTTTTTTTTTACAAAATGATTCCCAAAATAATAGATATAAGCAATAAACATCCTCCAAAATTTTGTCAACTGCCTACAAGGCTACACAGCATCACAACCCAGAAGGCCCAATCCACTTATATGATGTCTAATACAGTTCCAGGTTTCTCCTTCAGAACCCGATGAATAAGGAATAGCAGGTTAAATAGAATACAGTCCTGAAACCAAAGTAAGACAACTAAATTCTGTAGAAGCAAGGAAGTTATATTATGAAGAGTAAGGAGGGGGTAGAGGAAGAAAAAAGAATTTGCAGAAATACTATGTTGGACAATGTCCACTGTCTGAGGACAATAAATGTCTGTACAATGGCAGCCAATCATCTGAAGACTAGAGTAGAGCCAACTCCTGAAAAGCTGTATATCAAATATACCTCAAAGAATAAACAATGTCCAATATAGTATTTATAAAATGAATCATCCATTGTCACAAACCATTAGAGAAAAGAAATCTCAAAGGTCTATCAAATACAGGAAAATCACATTGCATACCTGAACATCTGCGAAGACTTTTTTGGTTTTGCCATCTTTTTATTTGGAGAACTCTGAAGTGCAAGTCTTGAATGTAATGTAACCTGGTGCTCTGAAACTGACTCATTTGCCTTATCAGGCTGATCAACATTCAAAACCTTGGCACAAACATCATCACTCTGTTGATTCTCTGGAGCCTTTGTAAATGTTGAATTAAGTCCAGATACACCAATTTCATCAACAGAAGTTCTTTTCCCAGACAGTTTCCCTTCCATGGCACTCTGATGCATTGCGCCATAACTCCTAACAGCACAACTTTCTGTGTCACTGTTAGAGGGCTCAGGATGTTTGTCTCCACAAAGAGGATTAATTGTTGTTACAATATTGTTATTTTCAATTTTATCACTAAAATTATTGGGAAGAGAATGAATGGACAGTTTGCTTCTTTGTGGTTCATCAAGAATAAGTGAATCAACCCTATGTACATATGAACTATGAACAGATTTGCTAGGATGATCATCCTCAGTAAATTTTACTGTCACATCAACAGGGATGCTGGGAAGCGCCTTAGGAGTTGTTTCTGTACTGACAGTTGAGGATGGTACAGCATGACTGGGATAAGATGTAAATGATTTCTGTTTCTCTTCCTGTCTTTTGGGAGACTCATCACAAACAGATGAGGTAACATGATCAGGACTGTCCAATAATTTTATCTCTTCTTTATTTCTGTTATCATAAGTTCTGTTGGTGTCAGAACTGATTCTAAGCAACACAACTACGGGGGAAACTGATTTCACATTTCTAACATCCTGTGTAAGACAGCTGACTTCAGGTGTTTTCAGGACAGTACTACTATTCTCAAGTTGCTCATCTAAAGGCTGAGCAGATTTCTCCCGCTCTAACCGCCTATATTTTTGTGGCTGCAGATCTTCCTCTAATATTACACCTGAAGAAATACGTTTCCTCCCTTGTCGTACTGAACTAGACCAATCAGTAGGAGACTGGCGCATTTTTCCATTAAGAGTAATATTTATCTGCTGCTTTATTTTCTTACTCGCAACCTGTAACAATATAAAACAGGAAAACAATTATATACAAATCCAACTTTAATAAAATAAAATATTTTGGCCACAGAAAGAATTAATAATAATTTACCTTTGTGGCACCTCTGAACTTAAACATGTCAGTACAATTACTGGTATGTCTGATGTACAAGTGTAAACTTAAAGCATTTTTTACACATATCCCATAAAATGAACACACAAAAGACAGAACGTGTCTATCCACGAGATTGCTCAATGTCTGGAAGTAATTACTGAATATCAAAGCAATTTTATATTAGGGGTCAACAATAAAGTCTGGAAAATTTAATTTAAACCTGTACTGGTCCAAAACCCTATTTTATGTCATGTTCATATAAAATGCTTCCTTCTCAAAGTAGCTCATGACACAACAAACAGATAGGTAACCTAAAGCACACTTGTATTTTAAACATTTTTAGTGTAACATATAGGGTTTATACAAAAACCGGCTTTTGAAAAAACTGGTTAAACCGGTTTTCGAATTTTTACAAAAAAAGAACAAAATATAATTAAAACAGTAAAAAAACATTTATACTAATTTTTAAAATTTTCAGTTTATTTAATATTTATGGAACTACAAAAATATAACAAAATAAAATATACTCCATACAAAACCAAATAAAAACTAAAATAACTAAAATCCGTACAAAATATAAATTACTTCATTTAGTATTTTTCTACAGGAAATATTATTTCAAAAAACATAAAATGTCCACTGAACGATTACTTAATCTTGTTATTATTCTAGATACAAAATTGCCTCAAATAGAAAATACTCTCTCACTGGCTACTGAACTTGGTTTTATCATTTTCAGGGCATCAAATAATAAATCCAAATTCTTTGTTCTTTTATTGGTTGCCTCAAATACTGAAAATTCGGCCTTCAGTGTCTTCGGATTTGATATTATTTCTTCAGGTTCCTCAAGAAACCTATGAATTGATTTTTCCATGGCTTCTTTTAGAGCATTGCCCTGATTAATAGTTTCTCCGTCTCCAATATATTCATCATCGGAATCTGTTTCCAAACATGAATTCGGATACATTCTAGACAATATTTTTCCAGATAACTTAACAAAATCGAGTTTTGAAGCTAGTGGAAATACACTAGATATCTTTGTTGAAATGTTTTGTGGATTTTGCAAATATAGCAAAAGCGTTACCAATCCAACTTGTCTTCTTTCTTGAATTCGTACTCCTAAAGCATTTAATAATTTGGAACTAATTTCAGTCTTTAAATTTTTTAGTTCATGTAACAGAAATTTTTACATATTAATTCTAGTATACAAAACCGGGTTTTTAAATTTTAAAAACCGGTTTTCGAATTTTACAAATTTATCCAAAAAACCCGACAAACCCTAGTAACATACATGTAACAAAATGAGCACAAATCATTCCTAATATGCAGCATGACATCTGCATGTTATTAGCTTTGCAATAACAATTCTTATCTGTATTAGATTAGTTTTGTGTGTGGAATAAACATACTTGAGAGAACTTGTCCCTCTAGGATGAATTTATTCCCTGGCAGAGAAACTTATGAGAAATCACAAAAATAGACAAGTCAGTTAAAAAACAGGATTTTCACATAATTAGCTTACCTTAGATGCATTTCTTTTGCTCCTTTTACTCAGAACAGGGCTGACCCTTTCTGAATTTTGTCTAGTACTGCGAGTGCTTCTGGTTTGATACGAGTTGCTGGGGCTGATAGTCATTTCTGACAAAGTTATATCTTCAATTTCTCCTTGAAAAAAAATATATACAGATGCCCATACAATCTACTGGACACACCACTGAATAATTAGAAGTAACTACGTAGCTCCACAAAACAGGAGTAATATCAAGATTGAATTGGAGATTATACATAGTGAATATCATGTATTTTCTACATCAGTTTACTTGAAGCCTAGACTCCATATCAGTGATTTTGGACTGCCTCATTGCTGCCTGGCTTATGCAATCAGATTAAAAAGGACATATTCACCAATCAAGTAACATTTTATGGGGTAATGTTGGCTCTAGTGTTACATGAACCACACTGCTCACACTGTGCGTAAAATTCTTAAACATTATCTTGGACTACAGTACAAAGCACAATGTGTCACTAATTTTCCTCCCTTGTAGCACAACTTTTCTAAGACATCAAGATAAATGACACAGATAATGTACATATAAAAAAATTTAAAACCTACATATTTTTATAGAATTTCTTTTAATTTCATGGTAACAAGAAACATCTCTGCAATTAGATATAATGTGTATCTCATATTAGGGCTTAACCAGCTATCGATCAAAAATGTTCCACATATCTTGCTAAATTTACAACTACTACTTCAACATCTCTATCAGCAGATACTGCAGATATAATGTTATATAAAAAGGGAATAATTATATTTCCTGTATTGACAATGCATACCAAATGCAAAGGCAATTTTAATATCAGTTAACAAATGGTTTTGCACCATAACTTGTGATAAACAAAGTGGAATAAGGTTACTTTGAAAGGATAAAATAAAGACTTTTGATATGAAACAGGAAAAAACTTTTGTGCTGACAGTGATGAACTAATACCCAGTTCCATAACACAAGAAGTTACAAACACTGAGAATGAGTTGTAGTTCAGTCAGTATGACTTTCTTTGCATGAGGCACATATGCCAGCAAGTTCAGAAACCCTACCACCTTTGCTCAGTATTCACATGCATGAAACAAATTTTCGCCAATCAATTTCCCTGCATTTTATTTTGTTTGTCCTCACTGCATTTTGCAACCAAGAGTCTACTGCATTCTGAATTGGATGAGTCAACCTGGAAACCTCACAAATACAAAAGAAGGCCTCTAACTACATCACAACTTTCTAAACTATCCCAGCCCTGAATACTAGATCTGTGAACTTTTCCTATTATTATCCATAACAAATTCAAAAGTATACAAGTAATTTCCCATGCCACTTCATGCTATCTGAAACTTCTGACACACCATCTTCAGGAATAGTTGCCACAGGACATCTCTTCCTCTGCTTTCTTTTAACAGTTGGAGTCTTCGGTAGTAGAACATTTGATTTTGATGTTTGCTTTTCAAGCTCTGATGAAATATCTGAAAGCCATTGTAAATTTTCCTGAAATATAAATACAACCAAAGATCAGGGACAAAGTATGATCCACGACTGAAATGCAAAAAAGTGGAAGAGCTGTACAATATTAGTACAAACACAACAAAGCAGTGCCTATTGGTAAGTAACAAGAATCATTTGTTTCTTGGTTTATTTAATGTGGTGTGAATTGTAGCTAAAATAGCAGTGAAATAGAAATGTAAGTATTTTTATGAACAGGCATAGACAAATTTGACTACAGATCTAGTCAGAATACAAAAAATACAGAGCCAGGATTGATATCAAAGAAGGAGTGGACTATATTGTTTTAACAATGATTATGAGAGCAGTATATGTTCTTTCTTCACAAGTAAGATGTCTAAATAAACAAGCTTGGCCACAATATAATGGTAGCAGAAGGGAGTAAGTTTCTGAACAATGCACTGCATAAATATACCAACCATTACTTCATTCATCATAAGCCTAGTTTTTTAATCTGCAGTCAAGTCATACTTGTGCTTTAATGAAATGTCTTAAGTGTGTTTCAGTTTTGTTTTTTCAGTTTACTGTTCTGTATAAAGTAAACACAGATAAAATGTATTGTAAATACAAATGTTTCATTATAAAATGCAGTACAAAATTATGAATGTTATAGAGACAGCTACATAATCCTAAAAAAAATGGGCAAAGTTTAAATATTAGGAAATTTGGACTTGACACTTTCTGAAGTATCTATGCTGCAACTTTCACACATATTTTTTGATAAAATCTGTTGATAGTCATTTGACATCACTTGCATGACTGGACACAAGCTTACCTTAAAATTTAAGTTTATCAACTAGAAATAAACATATAGAGCACCTTTTGACTCACCTCTTACTTTGATCAAAAACTTATATTACTATGAAATGACTATGACAGTAATCATGTGTTTGACTGTAAATGCATGTGATTAGGCCTATCATATATTTTCTTTTTGGGAAATGTTTCTACAACTGTACTTTGTTTCTATGCAATTTCTGAATCTGATATATTGTATTCTAACTTGTGCCACATTCTCCTGACTATAATCAATGGAATGCAATTATGTCAATTCATCCACCTAAAACAATACTTCATATATAATTAAACCAGTAACTTACCTCAGACCTAAGTTGTATTTCACTCAACTCCGACTGGCATATCAGACTGAGATTTCCCAGTATTCTTTTAAATGTATCACTATTCATTTTAACTATTCCTTGAGACTGTAATAACAACCAAAACCACGAAATTAAAAATGCAATACAAAAAAGGGTCTGGAATAAACAACGAAACGTTTTTAAATATATTGCCACAACAGTAAAAAATGTTATATAATAATCCTTCGTTACATACTTTAACATACACAAGATTACGATTAATATTTCAAGGCGCCATGCTCAACAAAGCATGGAAGAATTTTAGGCAGTACATTGAAAATTCTAACAAAGGGCAATATAAATACGTTATTAATTTCACATCACAGGCTATGAATGCAAATTAAAATAACAAAACAAACTTCGTCTATTAAGAAACCACTGGCACATAAATAAACAAATCACATTCAAAAATACGTGCATACAAACATACCACCAACGGTAAATTCATTTCTTCATTTCAAATCCGTTGTGTAAACCTGTGCGCAAAATGTACTGCGCATAGGACTAGGACGGTTTCCATTGAGTGAACAATCAAGTAGGAAAGAATGGAGAATAGACATTCAGGTGGCAGACCATGTTCTAGCGGCGATGAATATTCAGTTTGGGTTCAGGAATGTTGTTGTTATACTGTGTAGAGTGGTAGATAAAACTGACGTTTCAGTGGAGCTTACTACCTCCATCAATAAAATCCTTCCTGCTACACTACACAGCGTAACATTACAAAAAACAACTTCAACAGATGTTAACTTGCCGTTCTATTGGTTCCATGTACTCGGCTTTAATTTGCGAGAACTTTACACAATAAGCAAATCTACTCTAAGAAAATTTAAAAAAAAACTAGGATAAATAATCATACACAAATAATGACGTAAATGAATTCCGACTCTTCCAAGAATACAAACATTACTACATTCCGTTTCTTAGGATTCAGTGGTTTCACTTCATCTATACGTGACAGCCAACTTACTTTGGGTCAGTAATTGCAGGACATAAGCAGATCTCGACTTTTCTTGTCGACAAATATGCGAATAACTCGAAGAGCGGAAACATTTTATTCAGCCAAATTTTAACTACAACTCCAAGTACGATATTGTTTTCACGGAGGTGATGGCTGACCTTTCAGTTGCACCGTGTAGTCTGTACAAGGCGTGGCTTCACAACACAGCCTTCCTTGTATAATTTTCTACTTTGCCTGAGGCAGTATGTTGAATTGTAATTTCAAATTACTTGCACTAACCCCTATTAAGCTGTCCCCTATCACACCAGCATACATAACATGATATTACAATGTATCTTAACACAATTTTGCATTATTCCAGTCCTGCATATCACTTTCGGTGCTTCAAAGTAATGTACTGAAAGTGGTAATACAGTATTATACAATATGTTGCATGTGCTAACCATACCCCTACTGCCACCCCACATCCATGACACATTGTGACCAAAAAATCCAACAGACAAAAATTTTCAGATTCAATAACAAATTTCCCACACTGGAGGGGAGAAATGTCAATTCACACATTACTCTGATTACCACACTTCAAACACCACTTTAATCATAACAGCATTTAATTAGTATACTTTGCAACAGAATTCTTATGAAAATTTGATGTGCTTGCTAACACGAGAAAAAATCAGTTTTGGGAATCTATAGCAAATCACAAACTTCTCCTAAATACACAAAGTACCTTTCCATAACTGAATTTTCAAACATACAACAATCGCATTTCATAATCAACTTCACAAATACACAATTTGGGATAACTTATACTGTTGCATAATGAAATATTTTTGAGGTACTCACTTGGACAAATACATGTGGATTTCATGTGTTCAGCCACTAGAAAGCAGCAGCATAAAATTAACAAATTAAATGGTTTGGACAAACATTCTAGTTCTTGACAAACATGCTTTACCATGTGAAGTGCACATAACATGTTTAAAAATGAGGAACACCCCATGATGAAGAGTGATATGCAAGACATAAATGGGACAACTTGGAAGAAGGTATTCCGAACATACGAAGAGGAAAAGGAGCACATGGAATACATCAAACACCTAAACAAAGGATCAACAAACCTTTAGGTTAACATGAAAGAACTCAATGTGTTACACAATCAGGATACAAAAATGGTGGAAATAAAGATCCATAAATGAAGAAACACATTTATTTGTCTTTTATATTCAATGCAATCTAAGTCACCAAATACAGTAAACAAGGTTGTGGAGGAAGTCCCATCTGTGGGATGCACAATATGGAGAAGGGGTCATTGCCCTTGCTGTCCCATACAGTTCTTTACTCACAGTTCACTTCCCTTCACATAAGTTTCATACCAATCCATTCACTGTTCATTCAGTCTGCCTGGCTGGCAACACTGCTCTCAATGACATCACCAAGAACACTCCATAAGATGTGTTTCTCCAAGGACGTGGCACCAGATGTAAATACCATCTACCTCCTTTTGAAAATTTCCTAACTTCTTTTGTACAGGTTGTTGAAGGAATGTTACAGGTTGGTTGCCCATCCTGTTCACCACAAAGCTATCTGATTTTGACAGCAAATTAATGCTGCATGAAACTGCAAATAATTCTACTTTCAATAAACAAGAAATAAAATGTTGCCTCAATTTGGCATCACTGGAAAAGGCCTCCCGTGACATCAACACAGCTCGACAGGAAAGAATAAAGAGCAGAAAAATAATGGGAGCACATTGTTTTTTAAACAGTTGAACGGCACAAAATCCACTCCTAAATTTACGGACACAATTTCACAATTAAAGATGATCAATAAAACCACATCAAACTGCATGACTGGAAATATGTTACAAAAATTTACACAAAAAACTTGCATCCCTTGAATTCACTTATCATACAACCACTTAAATACATCAAACTGAATCAAGCTTCTCTCCAATTTAGCTACTTTCATCTCCAATTCAAGTAGTGTCAGAATGGGAAGCAGAAATGCAGGTTCATTTTTGGTTGGTATTAACATTTTCTTCGCGCCAGATATAAGACATCATACGCTTCACTTTGATGTCATCATGGTAACAAATTCTGGAAAAATGAAAAAGAAAAGCATATGGTCAGCCACAGTACACACTACACAATCACAAATACTGCCCTGTTAAGCAATACTACTGAGCTAGATTTATGCATTTGTAACAAAAGAACCACAAAACACTACAATGGAATATAACATTGCATTCTAACATGTAGTATACTTCAGGTTCTATTGTTACCAATACAAACACGCCTACATATAATTTTTTTAAGAAAAAAAAAGCTTATGAGATCAGACATATGCAGCACTGCTCTGATGGTAGTCATCACCGCACACTTGTTCTAGCTAACACTGAAACAGACATCCCTAGCACATCTCATACATGGCATAAAACCACTTCATTTCCAACAGCAATATTCCCATTCCACTAAGTTTGGAAGCAACAATTTATGACTATGCCAATTTACATTTTAAAGACATTTTGACAAATGATAAATGCATGCCATCTCTCCCAGCAGCTACAATAAATTTACAGACTAGAAAATAAATGCCAGCACTTAAAACTAGAGCTTCATTGCAAAACCCACTCCTTCCTTTCACCACTATAACTCTCTGGTACAGCAGCACAATTACAAAATGATTCCAGCCAGATACAATTATCAAGATGCACCGAACACATGCTTTTTATTTGTATACCTATACGACAAAACTCGGAAAATATGCATACAAGTATTACAATGCAGTAGGTGCTCATTAGTTTGTTTTTAAAAATATGGACAAGGAAAGTGGAATTCGTATTACCTCCCTGGGCCTGCAATACATAAAACCAAATCAATACTGACTTCACCATCTTCTGCGAAACACTTTCTGATTCTCAAATATTTAACTGTTTCTGACACTCCTAACTTTTAAACATTTTTATATTTGTGTTCATTAGTTACAACTTCTCTAAATGCTATAGCAGGTATTCTGTGTTCATATCAGATACTAACTGCTTGTTTGACACATTAAAAATCAGCAATATATTCAATGGCCTCTGAGCTACACTTCAACTTCCCAGACACGGGAACAGAGTTTTCTTTACAAATATAAAGCAAATACAAGAAAACACAGAACTGGCAGATCTGGTGAGACACATCACTAGGAGTGCTTCTGGTAGACAGATGCTACTGAAAGTAACACACATGACACATTAGACACGTGGCAACATGACATATAAAATAGTGTGAAACTGTTGAAGACACATACAAATAACAGACTTGAAAGTCCATAGATATTAAGAGCCCACTGTATAAATTAAGCAGACCACTAACAGAAACTCTTTCCAGTTACCTTATTCTTTAACCATAGAAACTTTAATAAAACTGCAAAGCCAGTTTAATCCAGTTTGCATCTCATAACCCACATCTCAAATACATTTTTCCAACACAGACCTGCTTTTACAGACAAACGCAAATAGTTACTTGTCATACATCAAAAATTAAAATACACATGCTTAAGCAATGAAGATGCCAACATGAACTAGAG
Source organism: Zootermopsis nevadensis (assembly GCF_977971745.1). Classification (NCBI taxonomy): domain Eukaryota; kingdom Metazoa; phylum Arthropoda; class Insecta; order Blattodea; family Termopsidae; genus Zootermopsis; species Zootermopsis nevadensis. The sequence continues at coordinate 17,472,675 of NW_028259134.1, forward strand.
CACTTCTCCCCAACTCTTTAATACGCACATTGCACTCTCTTGCACTAGGTTCTTTCTCAGCCTCACTCTTACAGTCATACTGCTATCCACTGGCATCCAAATGTCATCATCATCAAAACAGCCACCTTCAATTCAGCATTCATAATAAGATAACTTAATATGTTCAAACATACTTGTGTACCTCCTACTTTGTATATGGAGAGGGGTTTCTGGTTCAGACCAACTGTATGTCTTCCTCAATTCTGGCACGCAATTGATGATCGAGCCACAACCATTTCCACTTCAACACAAACTCCCTAGCATCATTCCATTACTTTTCAGTGCTATATAAATCTTTGCAGTTGACACAATCATAAATAAACCAACAAAGCAATATAACCACTTCTTCACCCTAATAATTTCACAAAATAGCCAACAATTCCACGATTGCTGCCTCCAAGTTAGATGGAATAAGAAAACATGCATGCAACAGCAAAAACTCCACACTCCTAAGTGCCTCCAGCAGATGCATGCTCCATTAAGAAAATTAGCTGCTTGGTGATCAAGTATTTTCACTCACACACATTAAATTGCCAATCAATATCTGCAAAGCAAAGAAATCCAAAAGGACATCTGCTAAATATACATCTAACAAAATACAACCTTGCCACACAGAATATCAGCTTATTAATCTGTGCAAATAAATTTTACATGTCTTCTGCTACAAAATATTCAACCACTTTCAAAATACAGCTCATGTACAAGCAATATTTAACCTCCAAACCAACAAGGAATTTCACCAACAGTATAAAACGCACAATACAAAATTGAAACCACCTAATCAATTCAATGAATCTTCACTTCCAAGATTTGTATCAGAATATGCAACAATCAGGTTAATATACAGTCACAACATTTAACTTGCAGGCAGATAAGTAATTTACTTAAAATAATTAAGAAATCTAATACAAATTTATAATTAGCAGTTCAATAATTCCAAGAACACACTGCAATTGCTCTGTATATGCAGCTTCTATGCATATATAAAAAAAATCAAATAATTGGGGGGGTTGGGGAGAATAAAAACTATGCCAATGGCAAAGACAACAATGAATGTTAGAAACATATACAAACAAAACTTCCATGTCCTAAAGACTTGCTAGTAATAAGGAGGTCAAAATAATCAATTACAAAGCAAAAACAAAAGATAAAAAAGTTCCAGGTTGCACGAAGGCCTAAAAATAAACTTATTTACAGCACACTATTGTATTTCTAACATAACTAGGCAAGAGCCAAAGCAAATTAGAACCTTGAATAGATAACTATATTTTTCTGCTGCAGTTGTTGATACCAGAAATGTTTACTACAGAAAACAGAAGTGTGCTGAGGATAATCTATCACTTTATCAAACATTACTCTATCCAGTCTCTGTAACTACCCTTCCCAAAGTGTTACTGTCTACGCCAAGTCACATCTCAATATACTGTATAAAGAAATTGTTAAACATATGACAAGTACAATTTTGTAAACTGAAAACTGCTTGTAATTTGTCATTGATTTTTTAAATTATATCTCCTAACTCTAAAATGAAAAAAATAATTACATCACCTGGGGAATGATGAAGGAGTTACAACTGACTTAAACACAGAAACTGAAGCACAATAAACAGAAAGAACACAGCGAAAGCTCTTCTACAACAAGCTAAAATATATATTTTATGGGATAGAGAGATAATGAATTGAGGCCAAATGAATTTATTTCCCACTTTGGGCCTGGAACAATTATAAAATGAATCCTCTCACTCATGGAAACACTGCCTGCTGCTGCCCTCTTAATTTTGGACTTGTAGAATTAATTTGGTTCTAGAAAGTAATGCAGGAAAGTTGTGGACAATACTATGTAGGACAAATTCTTCAGTGCAAATTTAATGTGTGTACACATGTATTCACTATAAAGTGACATACATATCATTTTCTTTCAGCCTTTAAATAGTGGGTTTTCAGCTTAAACACAAGCACTCCCTTTATACCAAACCACTACTTTCAAAATTACCAAATAACCTGAAAACAACAGCTTCATATAATAAAATAAATAAAACAAAAAACAAGTATATTCATTAACCAAGACAGTGTCTGAAGCTATCTTTCCCTAGAAAAGAATGACATTTTATATGCAGCAAATGTAGAGAGTTACAGTTACATATTCCACTTAACTCAGAACTAAATTAATTACTACTATGGAAAGAAACTACATGTAAACTCATTCGCCTCCCCTTGAGTAAATTCCATCTGATGGGGCTGAAATGAGAAACATGCCTTCCATTCCTTAAACAGAACATATTTATGGACTACTGTTCTGTATTACAACACCATGCAGTCTTATAGGTGATCAGTCTTCAGAAACTGGCATTTACTCAAATTCTAATGTGAAAACTGCGAGACTTATTGGACTCTATCCTAAGCCATTTCAACCCAGCTCACACCTTCATTCATCTCCGCAAAACCACATCTCAAAGAACCTTTTCCAAAGTACCCACCCACTACATTGTGAATTCTATTCCAACATTAACATTAAATCGCAAACATGTTTCCAGTACCTCAGCTGCCAGAATCACAAAAGATCTTGGCAGAATAACTTCCTTCTTTTATAATCAGGCCACAGTAACTGCATAAACTGAGTGTCCATATTGTTCTCTAGTGCTGAATTGTGATTATTGTATTTATATTATATCAATGGCTGCATCCAATAGCATAGATTAATTTAGGGTACAGTTGGCAAGCAGCATAATTTTTAAACAAACAGGAATTTTCTATGACACTTCTCTCATTTTGTGTCTAAACATGTCACTTGAAGGGTTGAAGACATTTATGATGATGAATTCAAGATTCAAATCAAGAACATCAGTTAAAACGCATTTTAAGATCCACACCTAAAATATACAAGGCATTACGAAGTTTAAACATTTTGCAAAGCCCTCAACTATACAAAATAATTTTAAGATGGTCTTGCTGTATTATGTAATGGAAACTAGGCAAGAATACTGCACACGAACAATCATGTAAATATGAAATGGTTTCCAAAAATAATTTGTAATAAAAAGTTAATTTAAAATCCCAACTGGACAAAACAAACTCAAAATTTGAAACTATAATACTCAGCCACGCAGCTGCACAAAGTAATAAGATAATATCAACATATACATAATAAAAAAACATAATTTACAGAAAAGTATTTTTTGTAACATGAATTGCCGCACAAAACTGTGAGCAACATAGACAGGCTTTGATCTCAATGTTACACTTCCACACTCAACACCAATAAAAAACTTAAAACCAAGCCAAACTGAACTCCAACAAAAATACACCGACTTGATTCATAAACAAGTCCAAAAAACTGAGATGTGACACTCTTTTCAGTGGTCACAATATCTCTATCATCAAATACTTAATATTATCATGTATTATTGACAAAATATTATCAGGTTACTTTAGTATTGTCACACACTTGTGTAGAATAAAATTTTGAAATATGATAACTATTTGCCATGGTGTTTGGAAGATACTGCTACTACTGATATAAAATTGTTCACCCTGAGTAACTGAAAAGGAAGTCACCAACAAACCAGCAAGGACAATTTATACTTTGAAGCAGCAAATGGGAAGTCAAGAGACTTCAAATTGCCCCCCCTCAATGTCATATGATAAAAACATATATCAATAGGTAATCCATGCAAATCCCACACTACTGGTAATTTTAACCGAATAAGTAAATATGTTACAGCAAAAACAGAATATCTAACAGAAACATCAAATGCCATAATTGCAATAAACCATTTTAAGCAACTGCAATTAAATATTACAAAATATGTTAAAGTTACAATCTGAATTTAAAATGTTACATGCATTAAATTCAATTCACCTATTCTAAGCAGTATCTCAAAGCACGTTCTCAGGAAAATCAATTTTGTCATAACAGGCGAAAAATATCACACAATTTCAGAAAAGTAATTGAATTATGGTTCAAGAAAAAAATCAAAACACTTGCTTGTGGATTACTGCTAGTAGTGAAATTTTGTTTGCTCCTGCTAAAATTATCAATGTCAATAACCTCAAACTGTTTACTTCCCAAATTACTACCTATAAGCACCAATGTTAGAATCTAATTTTCGCAACACATTTCCAAATAAAACTCATTTCAAAAGTACTTTAATATCTTACTGAATAGTATGACAATTCACAAATTAAGATTGGGGGATCACATTTTTAATTATGTAAATCACATAATTTCCTTTAGTACAATTCAACAAAATGCTGATAAAAACCAATATAACACTTGTATAAATATACTGTGTGCTTTGGGTGTCAATTTTTATTTTTAAGGTAAAGTGACGTTTTGTTGGAACACTGTACTTTGAAATGTTTTTTAATGAAACAATGCAGCATATGTGCAACAAACATTCAATGACCTTGCAGGTATTTGAGAACCACTGCCATGTTCAAACAATTTTAAACACTACATTTTTCAACTTAAGTATATATGTATCAATCTAAATCGAGAAACAACTTTATGAAATAAACCAACAAGGACATTTGAGATTGCTGCACAAATTGGTCCTTATATGCCAGAGAATTTAGAAGCAATGACATGTACAATTCAATACAATGTCTAGAAATAACAAGCCATTGCTTGTAATGTGTTATGAGTGAGAGGGTAGCCAAGACTAGCATTGAACTGTCTGCTGTCAACAGGGTTTTGGTTCACAGTAATGCTTGGTCTGGTTGCAGGATAAATGGGTTAAATATGAAAGGTTAAAAAAAATACATAAGAACATTATACCAGGGTGCTTTAAAACAAAGAACATTCCATAAAGCAATTTAAAGCACTGACCACCAGCATAAGACAGCTTTGGCCTGACCATTGGTTAACGGCTACAGCGAGAGAAAACTATTTGAGCAAGAGCATGGAAATCTGGAAGAGGAGAAATCTGCAATCAAGTGACCAATTTTAACAATGTACCACTATGCCAGCAAATTCATGTACGATGTGCATACTCACTGTTAAGGTTAGTCTATTAGACAATGTTGTTCTGTTAACTTTTTACTTGTCTCTGGCAAGATGCAATTGTTGCATTAACATTCAAGAGCAAAATGCAAGACAATATAAAAAATTAGTGCAAAAACAGTCTTACTATGTATGCTCTTAGCGGCTGCACAACCAGCCAGTACATTAGCAATTGCTACAATTGAAAAAGTCAAAAAACAAAATCAGGTGTATATAAATGCAGTTACTACTTGTGCCTGCTGAACAAAAAAAATGCATGGATCCTCCTATGTTTTATATGTTTATAAAAACTGACATCGCAAAACTACATTTTATAAGTTTAAAGAAATTAGTAAGATAATAAACTACTAATAATTACTACTATGCACATGATACATAATTTCATATTAGAAGATTAATGTTTCAAATTGGTACAACTTGGGTTTACACAACAATCTGCTACGAAAAGAAATACACAATAACTTTATCACTTCAATTTATGACATTTCAGAGATGGATTCCACTTTATATCCAGGTTTTAAATGTTTAGCACGAATACGTAGTTATGTCATTGGTCCAAAACATACAGCTACACAGTATAAAAGTCACAGACACAAAGAATTATTACCAAACATGCCAACTAACCAAAGTCATAAATCAGACCAGTATAAAAATCCCATACCACAATCAAAATTCCTTCTAGCTCATAATTAAAACCCTACAAAAATTATAAATATTATCAATTTTTTGTAACAAAATAACTGCAAGCATGTGCAACTTAAAAATGTATCTCTGCATGACACACTTCACAGGAAGACTTTTCTAAGACTATAATATACGAGTTCACTAGCTGTCATTACAGTTTAAGGCACATACAAACAACAGGTTGAAGAGAGAACCCACTGAAGGTAACAATCAGCACTCAGACCTAAAATAGAAGCACAAGGAACACATTCCCTATATAGGAATGTAGGACACTGCACAAACAGTAAACAGCAGTGATGCCATGTGCAGTATCACATCACTGTAAATACTCATGGATTATAATTACAAATACCAGGCACAAATTCAGATTCCACCTCATTTAAAAAGGTGTATGAAGTTATGGCATGACTCACTTTCTTCCCATGAAAATTTGATTGTTACATAAACACAAAGAAAACAAAATACTGTACACGTTCACATAGCATCACCAGATTACCAGACAAAATCATATTATAATGGCAGATAACTAACTGCCGTGAAAACCTCAAATCCTACAACACAATTTAGTGCATGTAGCAGCATGCTGAGTTTGTGCAACAAAAAATTGAATCTTGAAAGGTTCATAATTTTTGTACTGTTTGCAATTTACAGTGCCACGTTAAAGAATTTATCAAGAGATTTATAGAAACATTATACAATTTACATAGTAAGTGATAGTTGGTGCACTCAAAGCATCTACAAAGACAGTAACAGAGGAAGGTCCAAGATCTGAATCTGGCAGACAAAATATATGTATGTCACGTGAAGTGGTGCATAGCGGGGTATGTAATTAAAAAAATAACATTTTATAATCTGTATAATTTTGTGCTACTGAACCATACAGAAATGTGTTACAATAGCAATAAAATAACCGCCATCATTACCCCACATTTACACACACAAAAACAGTCACTCAATTTTGGAAATTAAAATACAGCCCAGTTTCTTCCAAACTATGATCCTGAAGATTATTCTTATATATCCCAATTGCTTACACAACTTCCAAATTGTAAGAATGATTGTATTGTAACAAAAATGAGTGAAGTGTACAGTCAGGGTTTCATAATGAAGAAAATAAAGCAAAAATTTTTTCTTCTAAGAACAAAATTATAAGACTCTCAGCCTTTACATTCCACAGAAATTAATGGGAAACAGTAGCAAAGTATTTCATTAATGATTGGTAACGAGAAGATATTTACATTAGCCATGAAAGAATAATTTCCCTTTAAAATTCTATACTGCATAAAAAATATTAATAATGATAGCAACACCATTTGCGGAGGCTGACGAAAGAGAGTTCTAGCCAGTTCTCACGCATTACACAACTGCACGCCATTCTTGGAAAAGTGTCGGTCAATTCTAATACAATATTTTTCTTACAATAGTTTCCTGAGCAATTAGCAGGTGAATTATACATACGTATGTACTAATGACTTTCTTCTAGAATGTGGTAAATTTATTCAACGCTAATTTACACTGAGCCAAAAAGCTAAAGCTGAAGGCCTCACATTCCGACAAGCTTCAAGAACTATATTAAATGCATTTTAATTTCACATTACTTTAAAGCCATTAAATTCTCTTGAGCCATGTTGGTTGTTAAGACTAAAAATGTACTACTGTTAGTTACTGTTCCATCATTAGTCTTCCTGTTGCAACTTCATTAGGAAACACATGCAAGTTTAAAACTAAAATACTTCTATTTGCATTGTCCCTAATATTAAGTAACAGCAGCAATATTAACAACAATGACAATAATACTATTAACAGTTGTCATCAACAGACAAACAAATAAGTCCAAAGGCTTCTGACAGTGGTATATCATGTGTAAAACTGGTTTCTAGGACTTTGTCCATCATCTAAATTAAATAAAAAATAAAATCACAACACTTCGGAAGCTGGAGTATTCTGTCTTCAGGTAACAAAAGAAAACAGACAAAGTTTACCATGGCTATAATCAACTTCAGAAGCATTAGAATTTTAGAGCAATACTCCCTTTCCACATAGTACAACAGAATTACCTAGAACATTTAACAGAATGCGAAGCAGTACTATGAAATTGAGGTCAGCAAGAACTTTTACTTCTATCTTCAAGTCAGTATGATCTCATTCTTAATAAAAAAAAATGTGCTATAAAAATAGAGACTTGCAAACTAAATACAGTGCTACTTTGTATATACTTTCAGAAGAATCCACCTCCCAATACTTTCAATTCTTTTGCTAGCAAACAAAGCTGTCAACATTGGTGACATCTGCACAGTACAGGGCCAAAGATGCTTTGAAATTAAAATAAAAAACTGCTGTGAATGTCCTGGTCAAACAACAGTGAAAAAGCATACTACTACTACTATGATGGCATAGTTAAAAATTGTCTGTAAGCAACCACCTACACTGACAGTGGCCACATTTAATAGATAAAAAGTATCCACACAAAATTGCTGTCATGATAAACAGCATTTGCTACATACCTCTCTATTCATATTAAACACAGAATGCAGTACAATAATGCAGTGGCCAAAAGAAATAACCACAGCATACAGTAACAATCCCACAAACTAGTGAAGAACTGTTAATGTAATATCTCAGATGATTAAGTTGCAATTTTATGCTAATTTATTATATACAGATATCAATACATATCAGACGCTAAAAATTTTTATATCTGGGTTGAGGATAAAGTGACAGCCTCGTCAGTACATAAGATGTGACGAAGAACCCCCCCCCAAAAAAAAGAACTTGTACAAACAGAGGTATACTAAAGGAAAGATTGTAAAAGTAAGATTATCGTCTAGTAAGAATAACATATTTATTTCAAATATCATTATAATACTACCTAATAAGCAGAGTTCAACAGTAAGATTATGAAATGTATGCCCATTTAAATGTCACTTGTAACTAACTACTTACAAACAACAACATAAGAAACAAATGAGTAACTAAACAAAATTTGCAGCTGCTTTAAAACTGCTTAAGCAAACAACTTAGCTCGATGTGCTTAGCTTTGGAGTTCAAGCACTGGCATTCAAGATTCACAGATACAAACAAGAACTACAAAGTCTGTTTTTATACATGGATGCATGATGATAAACTGTTTTCCTTCTATCTATAGTTAAAATTTGGAAATTTAACAAACAAGTAATGCAGCTTCCAAAATACTGCATTTTCTTCCTTTCTCTTTCCCAGGCCCAAATCAGTTTGCTGTAAATGTGAATTGGTGGGACATGCCTGTGGCTGCCACATTGCCCTACCTTCATAATTCACTTGACCATCTCCATCAATGTCGGCTTCCCGAATCATCTCATCAACCTCCTCATCAGTCAGCTTTTCTCCCAGGTTAGTCATGACATGCCTCAGCTCTGCCGCACTGATAAAACCATTACCATCCTTATCAAAAACTCGGAAGGCCTCTCTGATCTCTTCCTCACTATCTGTGTCTTTCATTTTTCTCGCCATCATCGTGAGGAATTCAGGGAAGTCGATTGTCCCGTTACCTTAAAAAATTGTCAACATTAAATATGAAAAACTGACCAATAATCCAACAAGAAATGGCAAATGACAACTATGCACCACTGTCCATTCAACATCAACTTGTAGGATAAAGATATTTACTGAAACTTTTCCGTAAGAGAAATTTGCCATTTGAAAAAGCTCTAAAAAATTGTGGTTAAACCTAGTGCCATCACACAAGATATCATTACCATAAACATGTATCTTATCAAAACTTATGCTTGGGGCATACCATCAGCATCTACTTCATTGATCATATCTTGAAGTTCTGCTTCTGTTGGATTCTGGCCTAATGACCTCATAACAGTTCCCAACTCCTTAGTTGTGATTGTACCATCACCATCTTTATCAAACAAGGAGAATGCCTCCTTGAATTCAGCAATCTGCTCTTCAGTCAGCTGGTCAGCCTATCACAAAAGAATAAAACAAACCGTCCAGAAATTTGACTAATTTAGTCTATCATTAATACATGACTGTCACAAGCAAATACCATGATCAGATAAACTTATTTCACAGAAATTACAAAATAGCACACACGGTAGAACGTATTTTAAAACCTGACTACAATATTAGATTTACTATCTAAGCATAAAAATAAAATCAGCTATCCAAGTAGAATGACCATGTGTTCAACAACTGTTTAACCGAAAACACTATTCAAGATAGTAACACGCACTCTAAGGCTATTTCTTGACAGTTCATTTCGTGCCTATCCCAAGAGATTGAAATTAATTTCAACTCAGTACATACTGCCTGCCACAAATATGTTGATAATGTGTTTGGGCACATGCATCTATAACTGACGATGTTTTATTTAATGTTCACCTTTTAAGGTTAGAATTTTGGAGCATCACAATATCATGAACCCTTGTATGGAGTGAAGATACGACAACGCATTTCACAGAACCCTCAAATGGTAACCGTTCCATACAACCCAAAACGGAGTCGATCGATGTCTCTCCAAAATAAATAACGTTCATTTGGCCTACACTTGCTTACCGGTGTTTCCACCGCTAAACTTATGATACGGATACTTAGGATATCACAGAATTATTACAACTTGTTTTGAATAATAGTCGCATTTTATTCCTCTTGATTCCATACTTTTATCAGAATGACCTCTAAATGCTTCTCAATAAAGCCAGATGCATATGAATACATTGGGGCACCACAACAATTCAAATATTCCCTAAAATCAAAAAATAATAACGGAAACTGAAACTACAATTTATAAACAACATTATTATTATCAGGATGGTTATTTTCACAGACTTACCATTGTTGATACGTCCCGAATCACACTACCTTCTAAAAATTCCCGGCACCACTATCACCGCCACAACGAACTCGGCGAGCGCTGACACGAAATACTACGAATAATGGAAGGTCCTTCAGCAACACCAATAGTATAACTCCGCGAGTACAATTATTTACACATTAAAAAAATCACACGCTAACTAAAATATGTCCAATTGAAAACAGAATTTATAATAAAGTAAAATATGTTCATATGTTTCACCTATGCAACCTATCTCCTATCGAATTCGAACTCAGATCGCGGATTAAGTTTACGTGCGCAAGTGTATGGGCTTTATAGGTGCAGGGTGCGGTCTTGTTTACAAGACTTCCTTGTCGACTCGTCTATCGTTGTAACTAAGCCCTTCTCTGATTGGCTGGTACACACCTGCAATGCGTCAAGCACTGGTGTGTACAGTTGGTGAACTGTAGAGTCAGACCGGCGCTTTGCGCCGGCAAGACAAGATAGGAAGAAGAATTGGGGCGGAGTCTTTTAGGATGTGCCGACTTTTCGGAGGGAAAGCCATTTCAAAATATTACTGCAGAACAAAATTCGAATTTCATTTTCCGGTGTCGCAGAATGTATATGATCCTAAACCATTCAATTGTATGTCTCCAATCTCGTGTTTCGGCACTTGTAGAGGTTTCAACGCTTGGGCAAGATAAAACATGTTTGAAACACTGGATTCGAAGAATGAAGAAATAAATATCTTTTTTCGTACACATTTAGGAAATAACGTGGGCGTAACGAAGGTCAAGTACAGAGGCTGTCTGCAGACATCGAAAGATCCTCACACGACTGTCACACACAGTTGAATCGACTTTGAACAAGTTTATTAATCGATCATAAGAAATGTTAGAAGTAAATCGATGGTCTTTAGGTACTATCGCAGCGTCCACGAAAAATATTCTGATATAATTCCGGACGGGCAGCAGCTACACAGCTTCAGAGTTCAGTTAGTTACTTATCTCGGTATTTAACATGTTCAGTTTGGAAGGAAAATTTAGAATAACGCTTACTTCAGTTGTCCAAATGAAAGTCATGATTTCCATTTACCATATCGTGGCCTTCTGGATTATGACATCGCGTTGGTGGTTACGGACGCACCATACTCTGCTTGCCCCAGCCCTCCTCTACCCTGTACATGGATGCAGCAGGTTCCTCTATTTCTAGTTTACAAACATGGCAGAAGCGATTTAATTTAACCGACGCTATTAAATAGCACAAAAAACGCAGATGAGAATAGAGTTTCTGAACGAGATATTTCGCGTTTGGAATAGAAAGGGTTAACTAGTCCACCTCTTCTTCAACTTCCCTCACGATAAACCAAACGTTGAAAAATGCTGTAAATTGTAAAATCTTTGTCATAGCCGTTGCACCTGCTATAATTAAGAAGGCTCCTGTACGCAGTCTAATTAATTTCTGCTGTGGTATTTCGGCTGTAAATTCTGTTATTGAACAACATTTAAGTACGCAGAATGATAAAACACCTGCATTTGGTGCTTAAACCTTGATGTGAAATACTAAAACTGGTATTTTCAAAAATATTGTGGATGGATGTAAACACGGGTCTTCTTATTATGAAATTATTAACTCTGTAGAGCCCAGTGGTAACTAACACCACCTGCTTTAACAACATATAACTCTGTATTTTACCATAAAAATGTGTTTATTAATTCCATATGCCTCTAAGAACAAACAGCGATCATTTCCCTAACAGCATAACCAACTTATCTTTGTAATAGAATGTTGTATTTGATTTAAGATGGGAAATGAATATGTAAATGTCATGTAGATGAGCTCCGACCTCAAAAGAGACTCAACACTTAGTTGTGCACTAAAACCTCAAATCTGTTTTTATCATAATCACAACACTTTTATTTTTAAATGTATATATATTCTGTTCCTGTGTCTCTCCGTCAGCGTCAGAGTATGATTCAATCAAGTGAAATTCGAAAGAAGTGACTAAGATAGGCCCTGCATACGTTCCTATGAAACGCTTATTCACAGGTTTAAAGTAATTTCCTGGGCAAATTGTATGTGCACTCTGGCTTGTCTTTACATCAAATTGTGCTCCACGAGACGGTCGGATGTTCGTTAAAATATTTCAGGATATCGGTATAATAAACAATAATGTCGATTTGTTCCAAAAACTACTCTCACAGTTTTACGTGCTTAAATGCTGTTCATTTATTGTTTTTGGGCACATTTCAAATTAAAAATATACGAATGCTGCTACCTTTTCCGTATCTTTTGGAACACGCCTGTGGCAGTCGCTTGTGGTTCTCGTAGCTGTCGTAAGTGTCCTCTTAGATATCCGAAATTACAACTGTTAGCAGACAAGCAGGTGATTACAGGATTTTAATATAATTTTCAGCATGACCGCGGTCAAATCCCCGGCAGAGAGAGAATATTTCTCTTTTCTTCCAACCCAACCAATGGATATCGGGGTCCATTTCTTCACAGTTATAGTGACAGTCACTTGAACCTAACACCCAGGTCAGGAATGAGATGTAGGAAGTAACTAGGCCTATATCTCAACGTCAAAGGTCAAAATATCATTTGGGGACCCCTGAATCCCTCTGTTGCGTTGGCTACATGCTAGGTTCAGCTCATAATCATGTTCAGTTTTATGTGACGTAAACAATTAACTGCATATAGATAGGATTTGGGGTTCTCTCAGCTGTGAGTACGAAGATGGCTGGCTTTGGGTTGTAGCGCCGTTCTGGTAGAAGTTTACCGTGTAGTATCGTAGTAAACTTCTACCAAACTACACGGCCCTACAACCAAAACGACAACCATCTTTGATGGTGAAGATTTCTGTCTTCTGGGTTGTTGCGCTGTGTAGTCTGATCGATGTTTACCAACGTTTCAGAGGTCATACTGCCTCCTTCATCAGGGCGTCATACGCTACAACCCAGAAGACGGAAATCTTCATACTCACCGCTGTGAAAACCTCAAATCTTACATCTTTGATGGTGACTGTCATGTTGGTTACAGGACAGAGAAGTCTGGTATACACTGGCCATTGTTTTAGAGAAACTTACTGAATCAACCACAGATCTCACATGGCAATTCAACGTCGGTTTCCGTGGGACATTCAGTGTCTCAAAAGATGGGGCGCGTGAGAAAAACAGGTCAATTTTCTGAGAACGCCTTCTTCTATGGCGTGGTGACGTCCATCAACAGGTTGCAGGAGACAGGAGTAAGGCAACTTGTTAGTCTGCAGCCTTTTTGCAACGAATGCCACAGCTGGTTGACGTCACTTCCCCAGAATACCATTCGCGTTATAATGTACTCTGTGTTTCCGGATGTGTCATCTGTACGTAACAAAAAATACTCACTCCATTGCAGTGTCATGTGTTTATATGTGAAATGTTACACAGCCCAGCAAGAGGCCGACACTGCCAACGGTTAAGGAAAACATGAAAATGTTGCCAGATTCAAAATTTTAGTGTAGGAATTTATAAATTGGTAGCGACACATTGGTTTCAGATAAACCGGGTTCACTGAAACGTAGTCTAGTTTCCAAGGTTTACATTAGAATGACAACACAAAGTACCTACATTCTGAAACCCAACTGCTGTCTTATCGATCCGCGATCTGGAAACATCAGAGCCTCTTCTGTGTGTCAGTTTATTGTTAATTTAAGCAGAAAGTTTCTGCAGAACGGGGATCTAGAAGTTGCATTAAAGTAAAATGTTACTTAAAATACATACTCTTCTAAGAGGAATCCTTCCTGTGTGAATACCTGCAGTCAATATAATATCGTCACCATCGTACGTCAGATCTGCGTATTGGATTATGTATTTGGGATGGTGAAGTCCTGCAAGGTCATGCTTCAAAGCACTGATCCATGTATGGTCTTCGCCACGGAGCCTTCGTCTGAAAACCGCGATGCTTATGGATGTCAACTATAGTTCCTGCTATCTGCTGTCCAGTTTAGAGAGTACCATGACTAGAAACAAAGACTAAATAATATACTAGCGGTCAATATTGTTACAAATAGACAGCAGATAACAGGAAAGGTCTGTGCTGTATTTTGTAAAATTATCTGTAAATATAAAGAAAATTTAAGAAATGTTTCGGCTGCCGCTATTTATATTTGGTTTAAATATTGGCTCGGTCTAAATATTTATGGATCAATACAGGGACAGACCTTCAACATAAGTAAAACGAGAATTATCACTGTAAAGTTCTTGGGAAAATGCAGTCTGTCTACACGTCAGCATGTTTCACATCGAAAATTACTTATTTAAATAGTTTTGATTAAATTTGACATCTGGGGTTTTTACGGCAATGAGGACGAAGATATTCTTCTGGGTTTTGGCGCCGTGTAGACTCCACCGTGTCTTCATCTTCAGGGTTGAAGTGAAGTTTAAATTTAGTAGTTTGTGGGGGTTTACAGGAGATTGTAAATTAAACTTTTAAAATTATATCTTAAACTAAGCTTAAACACTGCCTAGTCAAGAAAAACCACATGAAGATGAGTCAGGAAGGTACCAGCATTCTTAGATATGACATTGTTTCCAAGAAAACTGTGTTTGTTACATTGCGAGAACTCTTACACTGAATTTGTTCCAAAATGTCAGTTTTGCTCAAACAGTAAGATAAACGAAACGGTGTTGAACCTTTAACAATATATCAGATTCCAGAACATAAGCGTCTGTTTAGGCAATTCAAGGAAATTTGGAGGAGCTTCAGTTAAGTCGAAGCACCATGAAGTAATCAGCTAGGAAAGGTACATTGGTGTACAAGTAACGAGACTTAATTTAGGATGAATGGGTATGATTACTAGTTATCCATTAGTTATTTTACAACGTTCTTTCTGGGTAACGTAACCGGAAGAAAAGCAGGAGAAAAGGAAGTATCCGGGGTAAACAGAAAACTATTCCAGCAAAATGGATTGACAGACTCGCGAACCTGACCGTATATAGTTGAAGGTCAATGTCAACTGCGCCACGTATCTGTTCTGCAATGCGTCATTTCCGTCGTTGTCATGGTTTCTAACGTCCAACGATCCACCCAGATGAAGGGACTCTGAATGTAGTAGATTGTTTAGAACTTATAATGACATATTCTAGAATTGGGACACATTTTCCGGGGGCCCCACATCCCGACATTCGACTTGTGTTCGGTTATCCTACTGTTTGAGCAGAAACGGCATGCAGGAGTTTTTGCAGTCAGGTGTTCCACTGCTCAGCATAATTGAGCGAGGAAACAATTTCATATCGGGGAGCATTGGTAACCTCTAGATCGTTTTCATTTGGTATTTTGATTGGCGACAAGGCCTCGTATCATATTCAGTGCCGCTACAAATCACCGTTCAAAATATCCTGCGGCTACTGCGTCCAGTACCAGCATTTGACGATGAACTTTGGAAACGAGGTACGGGGCACCTTTAATGACGCACTTGGCTGTTACGTGGGCAGTGGCAACAGGCGATATCGATCAATAAGAAATGCGTCTTTGTTGCACCCAAACTCCATTACGGGGAGAGATGCAGGTTCAGTCTTTGGGGCTTCAGGCCTATGAATGAGAATCTGTTCGCTTGGTCTTCTGTTGGGGTCTGGCAATACCGCTCTTAATAAGATCTGGTATTAACAGTTTTTATATTAATTTTGGACAATGGATAACATGTGAGTAATTCTTTAGAACAACGTCTAAGTAAAAGCATAGACAATTAACAGATCACTTACGTAACCAAACAATTCTATGCTTTTAGAATCTGAAGGTTCTTCGCCTGTCCTGACATAATTTGCTACTGGACACGATATTGAGGCAATTCAAAAAGAATTTATTTCCTTGCAATATATTTATATAAAATCCGCTTTAACATTACCTTCTTTATTGTTCTCGATTCTTCAAGAATCTTCTTTCAAAAATGTTTCTACATAAAGAATTTTTTTACATTTCTTATTTCGCTTATCGGACACACGCACAAAACGCTACTAACCTCCTTCGTTTAAAATGTTAACTGACAAATTTTTCGACAAAGTTAAAAATTGTAGGCTATGTGTACACGAATGGCTGACCTGTAACCTTTAATACACCGAACATTTTAATTGACACGAGAACGGTCAGTCAGAGCAGTATAAAGGTCCCAGGTTCGATTCTCGATCTTCCTGTGAGAGGTAGAATTTCTCTCTTCGCCACCACGCCCAGTCCGGAGCGACTCCATTCTCCAGTGGTATAGCGGCCGGAGCTTGAAACTCTAGTTCCGAAGCTAACAATACGCGGAGCTATACCTCTTGATCGTGTGGAGCTTACACTCAGGAGCAACTTTATCTCTTACACATTATATCACGTGCATTTTCTACACAGGTCCACGTCTTGTTTTCGAGACAGTAATCCTCAACTATGAAACCGAAAATCCACCCATGAAATTCTGTTCTAAAGCCAACCTTGTTTTACGTATTGTTCATACAGTCTATTATTGTAGCACGAGTCATGTACATTGCGCTTGACCGAGGGCCTGAATTAGACATTAAAGAGACTCAAATTGTGGTTGGCCCTCAGCCCGTTTTAATGACTTCCGGATCCCAGTGTTCTAGGTCAGGGGTCAGCAACCTTTTCATTACCGCCAGTCGCTATGGTTGTTCATATCTTCTTCGAAAGTCGAACAAAAATATTAACAGTATCTAGGGCAGAAGGTAAAACTGTATTTTTTAAATTGAAAAAAAGGATATCTGGTAATCACTTGAAAACGATAACTGCATTTCTCCATACAACCTGGTTTATTCTAAACACTACCGTAGTAATTTTGAAACTGTGTTGTCAATCGTCCGTTGGTTTGATCAGTAGAACAATGTACCGTTTCGCAACAACGTGATTTTACCTTCTTAGCCCCCTTTCCATAAACATTTGGGCTTGTTCGACTTCACGCTTAGATAATATTTATATGTGTATTTATACCAATGTTCTCCTCGGTAGTATTACCCTTCTCACGCTGGTTAATTCTCAATTCATAAATGGTTTGGAGGGTCATATGCGGCCCTCAGGCTGCAGTTTGCCTACCCCTGTTCTAGGTATTAACACAGGAATGGATAGCATGTGGTCTCGTCACGTGTCTGCACTATATTCAAGGGCATCAAGTCAGGGCTCTCTTTCAACAAACTGCACAAAATAAATGTATAATGATGGGGACGTGTCTGTTTGACTGTCCGTCCACATGTTTCATTCGCAAAACTAATGCATACCCGTTTTCAACGGGGGGCTTAATTTTTGTATCATACCACGCCTAAAAAGTATATATTTATTCAAATATTTGTTTTCGTTTTAAACAGTTCATTTATTCTATATTTAATAATGTATTAAACATTCCCCAGATGCGGCTTGCCACACCGACTGCAAAGTCGGCGGCCTGACTTACATCAAGGCCAACAAATTAACTGACGACGTTATCAGTCACATTCATGCTTTCGTTCCTGCATAAAAACATACGTCGATATCTCTAATCGTCATTTAGATTGGGAATTGATATGGCGCAGACAAGGTTCTAAGAAATTTGAACTTCTGCATGGATTTAAATGATTAATTATATCTTGGTTCGAAGCTCATCTAAGTTATAACTATTTAAAAATTCATTTTATACTTCAAAGAAAACACATCGCTTCTTCATTACAAATATCAACTGCTTTTCCAGAAAGAAAGCTTCAGCCTTCGATATCTATAAAGGTCTTTTTTGAAGTCCAGAACAAAGAAAGCAGTAATATAATTGCTGTTTATTCCGATAATCGCTCGATAATAAACTCTGAGGGCAAAATTGAGAATTAGTGAATGTTAAAGTAGGTGATATACGTAGTTACCACTAGGATTTAAAGTGTTAAATAATTACGTTGTTTCGAGTGTACATATTTACACGTTTCAAGGTCATAGTAAAGAATTCGATAGATAGACTGAGGAAAAACACGTGAGGAGGAGAAATTCTAAGATTCTATCAAATTTCAGGAATATAATAATAGCGTAGCTCAATTGTAGCCGTGACTCAACCAGCAGCTAGTTACTATCACAGGACTTGTAAGTAGCACATAGTATCTGATTATCAGACCAGTATTTGATGTAACGGGGCAGGACTAACTCCATTTACTAAATCCCCCAAAGTCTAAACAACCCGGAGGCTCAATATCGTATTCGCCAAAATCTGCCATTGGTCCCCATATGGGCCTCTCCAATTCAATCAAAATCTTCATCCCCTATCACGTGAAACATTATTGTCCTCTTATCTACGCCTGGTATCTTTCCTTCAGGTTTTCCGACCAAAATTTTGCATGATCGTTTTTCCATCTCTCCCATGCGTGCTACTTTCTCTTCCCAACTCGTCCACACTCTGATCACTATAATAATAGGCCTATTTGGCTAACAGGTTTACAGAAAATTATGCAGTTTTCTCAGTCTCCTCTTATTTATTCCCTCACAGGCTCAAATACAAAACATACGTCTTCTGTAAGGATAAGCCACGAAGATGTTTTCGTCAGTTTGTTCCTTTTAATTCATAATAGACACAAAATTGTTATTCAGACTCGCACACAGCCAGTTACACCTTAAGATTCGCGAGTTCGAATCCCGCTTAGGACACGGATATATGTCAGAGTTTCTCTGTAGATGGAGGCCTCGAGATGATCCGATCCCCTCGCCAAAGGAATCCTACGTCACTTTCATAATTAGTGCCATAGAACCTAATCTATTATAAAACAAGAGCCTTGTAAACATTTTCAAATTCAGATATTGCATTATCATGCAGCAAAGATTCAACCGAACGCCAAGGCTTAACTAGCCTAGTGATCGCATATTCTCGTTTATTTTACACAACTTAGAAACTTAACGGCGTTTCTCGCCAACTAATATGACATCTTCTGGAACGCGTCGATGCTCTCAGCGACACTTTCACGTCGTGTGCATGCTCTGTGACAAATGCCATGTCATCTGCATTAGTTCCGCATTGATCGAAATTTCCTTGATGGAATCCTGCTCGTATTTTCATAAACTCTCATACCGATTATAGGAAATTATTTTGTATTTCTGGAATGGACGTCTTTTGATATTCTTCACCGACAGTAACAATGAAGTTCTTTCGGGCTAACAGCCGTGTCAGGTGATTAAAAGGCGGGAAAACCAACATCAGAACCGTGAGGACGTGGACAGAGATGGTTCTCGAAACGTTACTTTTCCCCCTTTTAACCACCTGACAACGGTGAAGGAAAGGAACGTGTGGGAATGGTTCTCTCAGAATAAACTCCATGCCCCTCCTTCGCTCGAAGCAACAGAGGATTAAAATGAGCTAGGGGCAAAACCCATGTCAACTGACGGGACCATTTGGTCATTTCTGGTTTTCGCGAATCGATCGCTGCGTCGCGGGGTGCGGACAGACTGTGCCGTGACGAGCCGACAATGCGGTGAGCCAGGCCGTACCGAATTCCAGAAGCCAGACAAGGTAAATTACCTTGAATGATGAAGAAAGCGTGTCGGGAACAGCGCTGCACTCCTGCTTCTGCATTACATCCCTATTTGTGGGAGATTTTACTGAAAATCCTCAGTTTCTGAGAACAGTGATTGAAGTGCTGGTGCATTATGCATTCACACGGGCAGGGGAGACGGAACAGACCTTATCAGGACCCTACAAATCTAGCAACACTTTGGTACGGAATTCCTTAAAATCTTTCTCCATGGTGATCGTAATATTTTGGAAAGAATTTATTAACATCACTTCATTCCACAGTGAAATGACTTAATGCATGCAGTTGATAAATTATCGTTAAAATTCATCAAGCGCCATGTTAATATTATAATCCTGCCTCTAATATTCCAAATAGGCTACGAACTAACGCCCTTGATAATTAGGATAAACCGTCCTAAAGAATTCGCCCATTTCCGAGTCTAAAACTTTTATAACGTAGGACTTTTTCTGATGAAGGACTAATCTCCAAGCATCAAGTGAACTGTCCACCCATTTTCGGCTCTCTGTCGCAACTAGCTTTCTTATCAGGAAAGTGAGAAATAAAATGTAGATAGTTTACGTTTTAAGTTCAGATACGGGTAATTAGAAATATGATCACAAGAACTTTAAAGTTCAGAGGAC
Organism: Zootermopsis nevadensis; assembly: GCF_977971745.1. Lineage (NCBI taxonomy): Eukaryota > Metazoa > Arthropoda > Insecta > Blattodea > Termopsidae > Zootermopsis > Zootermopsis nevadensis. Next base: position 17,493,317 of record NW_028259134.1, read on the forward strand.
TGTGTGAGCTGAAAATAGAAGGCACGATGTTCCTAAATTAAAGTTGAATTACAGTGAGCAGTAACTCAATACGGTGAAGTTACATTACAATAAAGACTTTCAGAAATCTGATACAATTTTTACTTTACGCTGAAATAGAAAGTTCGACACCACAAGCGAGCAACTTACAACTTTTGTTTCTTTTCTAGAGAACTGATACAATGACCTGCAAAAACGAACCGTTCCCATCAGCAGTTTTTCCCACCACTAACGATATAGACCTAAATATTTCTTATTATTCCAGGTGCCAGCGATAAGTTTGTACAAATCATAAAAAACTAACTATACGGCTTACGGAACCCGAAAGTTCATCAGCGAATTAACCAAAGCCCCCCACCGGACCCTGTCCTGGGCCAACAAAATCCAGTCTCCTTCAACTCCTATCTCCCATAGATCCCGCCTGACATTATCCTCCCATCTACGTCTAGGTCTCTTCAGCGGTCTCTTCCCCTCAGGCTTCCCAACCAATACCCGGTGCACAATCTTGTCCCATCCATGCGTGCCACATGCCCTGCCCATCACATTCTTTTTGACTTAATCACCCTGACAATACTTGGGCAAGAGTATAAATTTTTAAGCTCATCATTATGCAGTTTTCTCCACGCCCCATCGTCTTCCCTCTTAGGCCCAAATATCCTCCTCAACACCCTGTTCTCAAACACCTGCAATCTATGTTCCTCCCTTTGAGTGAGAGACCATGTTTCGCACCCATACAAAACAACAGGCAGAATTATTGTTTTGTATACTTTAATCTTCAGGTTCTTAGAAATCAGACCTACGTTTTCCATATTTAAATTGAACGCAATTGTGCCATCTTGTTCTTCGGCTGGGATTTTCCATCCCTGATTATTTAGGTCTAAAGGCCCAGTTATCTCCAGTCATAAAGATAGGACAAATATATAAACTACATCACTACACGATTAGACATCTAGATTACCTATGAGTGATGTAGCACAATTACCTTCAGACATAAGATGATAGCAATTTTCCGATAAATTTCAAATGTGTGTGAGGATGACGTAAAAGGGTTGATAAGCGAGGCAGTCTACTCTCAACAACGAACAATTCAATTCAAATCGAATAAGCAGAGTGACAGATCATTGTGTAAATTCTCCATACTGAACACTCAAATAAAACTAATATACATATGCAATATAAACAGGAGGTTTCTTCCACATAGTGTTATACCTTATTGTAAATTTATGTGATCTTTTGTAACATTTTAAATATTAAAGAGAAGCCACAACGCTTTGAAGTCAAAGTTCATCTAAATATTATTACAAATTCAGTTCCTACCTCAAAGAAAACAAAGAGAATGAAGATTTATTAACATGTATATGTGTGTGTAATGAAATGAAACTGATATAGCCATTAATTCCTTAAAACCCAGCGGTAACTAGATGTACCACCTGTTTTAACAAATAGTCTGCATTTTGTACTCTAAAGTTTCGTATCATTCTGATAATAAACAGCGATTGCTTATTTAAACAACAACAGGAAAATTAACAAGTTAGGAAATGACACACAGTGTAATAATTCTGGAACGCTAACTTTTATTTATTTTAGATTTTCAATTCGTAATTATGTAATGCATAAGAAAAGTTTGTATTGTCGCTTGTAAAAAGTGTGTAGACTCGGTATAAAATAGTTCTTGGTCACCCCTGTGAGTGTTTAATCTTGCTTATCTGCAAAATCGAGAGGAATAAGTGTGATTATAGTCTTGTTATCATATGGGCTTCACCAGAGAGCAGGTCAGCTTATCATAGAACCTGGTGTGTCATAGCGGTGGGGTTCCTGAGGGTCTGCAGATTAATCCCTTTAATATCCTATTCAGTCTTTTATGCCAACCAAAAGGATTACACAAGCCTATTAATTCCGAGAGAATGTTCTATCTTCATATATTCGCTTCAATTGGAGTTCTGGTGAACGAGCATGCAAATTAAGACCTACTATTGAGTTTATATTGGTATTTTTTTATATTTAAGTGGTCATCATTGCATATTTTTATATAGGCCAATATTCTCCCTTCGAGATGTTTATTCTATCCAGTATTGGTGAGGCTGCTCAGGTAGAAAGCGCCCAAGTGTAGGCTGAATTAGAAGGATGAAGTCGTGGCCTATGTGCCATGGGCATTATTCACTTGTGTTAACGCGTGTTCCAGGAGGACTCATTGCTTAAACAACGTAAATGATTCACTTTAGGAGACCTTGTTTTCTAATTTTCAAATTTCGACATCAGTTCGTTTCCTAGAAAGAATACAAGTCTCAATAAACACGTGTTAAATAAGCCTGACTCAATTTATTTTATTTGTTAGTGTACTTAGCAACGATGTATATACTTTTACTTATAATGACGCTGTCAGTAGCTCACACTAAAAAGTATTGAATTATATGATAATTTATAAACAATTAATTGGAAATTATATGAAAGGAAGCGGTCGTGGCCTAATTTAAGATACACTCCCGGAATTTCTCTGGAAGGACTCAGGAAAACCACATACTCACGATAGCCGACTTCCGGACCGAGATCTGAACATAGGCTCTTCCGGAAACAAAGCAGAAATGCCAACCACTCTGCTGCTAAGTTAGATGTAACGGTGAATCAACTGAAAATAATAACACGAAGATCTATCTGAAATTGTAACGGTTAGAATTGCTTTGTATACGAGAGATATCGATTTGGAATTTTAGTCCCGAATTCCGTTTCACCAAAAAGACGGTGGTACATGAGCTTCAAACAGGTTTCGACCATTACCTTCCAAGTGCTTCTGAAAACATGATTCATAAGCATCATCTCATTTGACGTTGTATTAACTGATACAGGTGATCGGTTTCACGGAGGCGAATACTGAAGATGACTGTCTTTTGGGCTGTTATAAAGGCGACGATGATGGAGGCAGTAAGCACCTCTGAAACGTCGGCAAAAAGTCTACCATTCGACACGGCGCACAATCCAGAAGACAGACATCTTCATTATTCTGTATTAATTCACTCGCACTGACCGCCAGTATCGACTTCTGTCTGATCCTCGAACGAGGCGCACTGAAATAAGCAGGAAAGGGTCACAGTCTGACCTTTCCCCCGATGCAGGCCTAAGAGATTGGATTCTCCGAAACTGCTACTGCAGAACAGAGAATCAGGATGATAAATTCCTTATCATGGCAATGTCACGACGTAGTCACGGATTTAACATTTAGCCGCCAATAATCTGAACGCTGGGTCAACTTCTCGGCTTTTGAGAACATGGAGGCCCTAAGTCAATTGCGTCGCAGGTTTCGAGCGCCAAAGTTCGAAATTACTGCGCGTCAGAGGTCTGTTTACCACTGAGAGCTTTTCCATTAACTTTTTCATATCAGATAAAGCTCCGTCTTTGGGTGGTACAGGGTTCGAACCTCATACTGGATACCGGGTATCTAGGCTGAGATTTTGTAGGTGAGATTTCCTGGTTCTCACAGGGATGAATATGAAAATTACTTTCTCACATGATACTGCGGTGTGTGTGTGTGTATTCTGGTCGAAACTCACCCACATTTCAGGGGCGATGTGGAAGGCAACATCATCCTACAGAAGACTGTCTTGTTCATGAGGTATTGTAGTTTTTCTCAGTTCGTCCACACAAATTATGGGATAGTATTCTACCTAAAATCGGCCACGAACATTTTATTCCGCGTTGTTTCTACTTCAACACTAACCATTAATTTGTTTTTCGACAATATCTGAGCATGCAGTTGGGAAATACTATGTTTGCCTTCAGTGACTTGTCAACTATTCGCCATTTTACAAATATGGCTGTAACGAAAGCCAGAGGGAGGGGGGGAGGGATAAAAATTATCCGTGGTAAAAAAGGTCAAACATTTGAAATATTCTAGTAACTTGTAACAGTTTTTAATTTGGTGTCAAGAGCAAACGAAAAGTACATATTACAAGCTTTTCGTTATGCAGTTTTTACCGTTCCAACGCCGTTCATTTCCGTTATTTCTACATATTATTCTCAACATTATAGCCTACCTACATAAATTATAAACTGACATTGCCAATAAATAAATAAATAAATAAATAAAAGACTTCCCAAAAGAAACTAAATTGCACAGGGAAACAGAAATTTCCACAGTGCAAACCAAAAAATAACATGATTGTTGATTGTGAATACAAATCATTGAAAAGGTGAAAGTTGAGATTGTAACAAGAATGTTGAATAGAGTGACATGCGTCATCTTTATTCATAGGTTCCGCTGCCGCATAGCTACTAATCAGCATGATAATTGCTTCTAATTTGTACGTTCTGCTGTTCTCATATAACCACGTGATGTTAACAATACTCAATTAGAAATGCCAGACCGCCTTTGTTCAAGCAGCGGCGTCTCCTGCAATAGAACTTAAAGTTTAGTGTAAGAATGGTGTAAGCATAAATATAAAACTATTTTTTAACCACTTGATTCAGCATAGAACGCGGTTTGTCGATACAAATACCACAATAATCCATACGTTCTCTTACTTCAATAACGTCAAAAACCCAGATAACATTTTTTTCTTCTGACACCAGATACATTATTTGGGCGAGATCGGGTTTCCGTTCAACACAAGTTACGTTTTCAATAGTTTTCACTTCATGATCTGCCACGAACTCCCAATATCGGGCCCAGGCGTCTGTCTCTCTGTCTGTCCGCCCGCCTGACGGTCCTTTAAGCTCGTGATACGTAGATCTATCCTAGCGCCAACATATTCCAAACATCAATAACCGGGTCAGAGAATTTCACATATCACGTCAAAAGCAGACGATATTAAATTCTACTTATATTTATTTTCTCCAGAAAATAAAATAAGGAAATACGCTCATAGCAATTTTGTCGCGTTCGCAGAATTTGGCCTTTGAACTTTAGCCAAGGTAATCACAGTAACCATGGTAACCAAGGCAGCCTGGAGACTCCCTATCCAGGTACTCCGTAGTGCAGAAACGCATTGAGGTCAACATGTAAAGTGCTCGTGATTGTTGTTAGATTTTGCCTGAAGTTGGAAAGAGTCGACAAATTTTTGTCGGACATAAAATTTCATGAAAATCCAGTCAGCCATTCTCGAGTCGTTTCATTGTACAGAAGGACATGCGGGCGGAATAAGCTATTTATCAGGCGCCCCGAAGGGATGCAAATGCTCCCAAAAGTGAACTTTCGAGATCCCAGTAAAGTTTTATAAACCATATTACGAGGTATTAAATTACATATGCGTTCTTGACGAAGTGGTCGTTTCTATCACATAATAATTGAGCCTACTAAAAAAAGGAGCATGTACTATTTATAAGCGAATCGTCATTTGTCGGGGACAATAATGACGATAGATTAAGAACATGATGTTAGGAACAGAGATAAATATATCCTTTTTGCTTCTCAGAGTCAGCGGGGAATAATGCAAAAGAATTGGATCGATGTTGCAGACTCTAGGTTAAATCCTTTTCTGTACCCCGGCGTGAGACTCCGCCTGCCAGACGGCAAACCCGCAATAAATGTGCACATATACTGCCTTATCCCAAACGATCGTCCGAAAGACATGACACCTTCCTACTGATATGAAGTAAATCTAGTACAAGGCCTTCCTTGGACAATCAATACCTACTCCACACGAATGATAAACTGTCGTAAAATCACCTTCGAAAAATTGATAAGTTCTTATTAAGCAAGGAAATAACGTAAGGGAATTTCTCCGTAGTAGCATTTCCCACATGAACGTGAGGTTCTTGAAACTTGCTGTCCGTAGCTAAAACGGCTTTGCCCCAAGCAGAAGGCCAGATGGCCTCACATCGTTACAGGCTATCGCATCCAGTTGTTTTTCCAAAAAGAAGAACGTATTTTACGCAGGACAGTGACTTTTGACAACGACTAGCAGTTTATGTAATAAATATGGTTCAGAACTGTGACCGATAGGATATCACACACTCTTCCTCACGATCAAAAGCGGCCTACACGTGTAAATGATAGGCCTAATCTAATCATTCATTTTTGTAACGAGTAAATGAGGTCACAATTAGCGTGTTCCAAAATTGTCGGTGACAAAATTTCAAAAAATCCAATGGTTGCCCAAACTTTGTATGTGTTATTCGATTAGAACAGTAATATACAAACTAAGGCCCACTGATCTCATGTGGTCCCCTCGACGTTCTCAGCATCGATCTCGAGATAATTTCAGAAAACTGCATTATCCTAATATAGTCCTATATGTTACCACGGTAATGGTAACTGGTCTCCACTACCTGCATTTTTAGGATATGTAACATTTTGTAGGCAAGCAACAGATACGTACGTCCAAGGAAAATACCTAACATATTGTTTTCAGCAGCGGAGACAATTTCCCCAGGAATGTCATAGCACAGTGCCAGTTGAATTGCTTGCGTCTCAAAAGAAATCATTTTTTTTATAAAACATTCTCTCACCGGACACTCCTTTTGATTTCGAGAGCTTTGACGTGATAAAATTTTCCCTTCATATTTTGAACGAGCTAGTAAAGCATTAAGGCCTCACATTTGAGAATAACCCGGATCGAATCTCTGTCTATGTCGACTATTTTGATTATTTTTCCGAGTTTTTGTCTCGTTCCTTCAAATGAAATAAATTCCCTGATCCTGCATCCTGTTGTTTTCATAATTTAAATAATGAAACCCGTCTAGAAGGGAACCAGTATATAATGAAGACTTTTTTGCTGAGGCGGAACTATGGAGGGGAGACAGGAACAGCTGCTCCGAGGGCACACAAGGGGAAAAACGAACGCTGTCAGGAAATGCCCTTAAAGCTATAAAACGTGAATGGTTTCACTGTGATACGAGCTACGAAATAAAAATACTCTATACTGAAATGTAGTCACAACGTAAAAATACTGACGCCTTCGCTCTGTTATTGTTTCTAGATTTTAAATTCGTAAATAATGACGTGTGATGCTTTCTTATAAACAGCTTTAAAAAGTGAGGGGGATGAGCAATGACATCAAATATTAAATTTGATAAAAATCTATCCAACGGTTCTAGGATAACACAGCATAAGAATAATTCTTTAATTACTTCGAGAACCATTTGCTTATGGAAAAAGTGTAACAGGCGATCACGTAAGATTCGCAATTAATCATTCTCCACAACTTTTTTTTTGATTTTTCTCTCTGATAAATATTTTGCGAGTTACGCTCAGAAACGCATGTAGATCTTCATGTAGTGTTCGTTATTTTTGTCTAGTGTTAAGAAAAAGTGTAACGTGTCGAATAATTTTAGTAATTCACCTAATATGAAATTTAATTAAAATTCGTTCAGCAATTCTTGAGTTGAGACATACGGACAGACGGATGGACCGACAGAAGGTTTAAGGCATATTTTTGGAACTTTTCGTTACACGTTACACATTACACATTACGAACAAATTACAGATTTAGGCTAAATGCCAAAAATGCTTAGCAACGACTCCGCCTGTCTGCGTCGAATAAATTTATTTGGCACCAAGAAAGAATACACAGCTTAAGGCACTGCTTCCCAAACTTTTTCCTTCATTACCCAAAACCGCTTATCAGAAAGTCCCTTTTACCCAATGTAGGTAAAACATTAACTGCACAGAAAACATATGACAAGTGAAGAGAGATCGGTAAAAGATAGGAAGCAAACAATACGTTTGATGCAATGTCTTTATTTTAAACATCTCTAAACATTTTAGCAGCCACAAAAAATTTGGTAATTATTCACCATGAATATTTCATCACCCAGGTCCCAGCTAATGTGTACATTGCCACTGCTCCATCTTATTTACTAGTTCCGCAAAATTGGGAGCAATTGGAGACAGAGCTCGCCTCTCATCGTATTCGGAGTTCAGCAAACAGTTTCGTTTTGTGCTCTTTATGAAGGCGAGAGTGGAAAATCCTACTTCACACATGTAGATGCTCGGAAACTGCAATATTTGCATCACGGCCTCCCCAGCTACCACAGGATATTCATCGTGAATTGTTGACCAAAAAGACTCAAAATGGTCCTTTTTTCTTCAAATAACATTTTGCACTGACTGCTTGCTCTGCAAAACCATTAACACTCTCGGGGATTTCAGTCAAGTCACACAGAAATGGGTGTGTCGTCACCCAAAGAAAAACCACTTTTACTCATTTTTGGATAATTTACCCAGGTTTTGGAAGCACTGGCTTAAGGCAATATCAAATTACTTTTAATAAATCGAAATTGTTTAACGTAGAAATAGAAATGAAAAATATAGATGTAATAGAAGTCTGTCTGAATAGGCCTAATTTCTTTTATTAAAACATTTTGTTACAAAAATAAAGGAAATGATACGATGGGCGAGCCCTGATGATGGAGGCAGTAAGGACCTCTGTAACGTTGGTAAACTTCTGCCAGACTACACGGCGCTACAACCCAGAATACATCCGTTTACGATGGACAGATAACTGATGCTGAAGGGTGCTGCTGAACACAGTAATTTCCTTTAGTAAGGTTGCCTTCTCAAGGTACCCGCATCTTGCAGTATTCAGTAACAATGTAGTGAATATATGTAATATAAATTTCTGGCGTTTGATTTTAATCATAAATAGTGATTTAAGTCACTATAATTTTTCTACAAGTTGTACTGTATGCATTAAATGGAAATCCGACTGAAACGGGAAAATACGTTTAGGTCTCTTAGAATTCCGTTCGGAGGAGTTAATGCCGTCTAGGAGACTTACATTCTGTACCATAAAAGAAGTCTGCCTGTCACCAACATTTCTTGCGTCGTCAGTGTCTGTTCACGACATCCACATTTGTCACGAGCGATGCTCCAGTCTACATTTCGTTTACGTGGTTCAATGACCTCCCGGCGGATGGGCTGTTACCCGTCCACAATGGTTTAGTCTCCGAGCAACACAAATATATTATTCTTTAGAAAGACAGTATGTTTAATTATAAACCCTTCATGAATAATGACTTTATTTTGTATTATCGAGTCTCTGTCGGATGCCAGTGACTTCGTGGGATTCCAGTCCCAATTCTCGGGGCAAGAATATTTTCCAGTGCCAATATGTCCATCAGAGACTGTCCTGAGATTGAACCCTGCCCTTTGCTATGAGAAACCAGCATATAACACATAAAATTAGATTACCGTTTTTGTTAATATTATCTGGCCAATTTCTATGATTACAATAATAGAGAAAGTTGAGCTAATTTCTCTAATGCGATTTATTTTATAAATTCGATAGTAACGACCACTGCTAATACGAGAAGACCTCGGCTTGCATTTTAACAAGTACATAATTTATAGATATAAAACGGCACGTGTTTTGCGAAATTTGAAATTCTTACGGCGGCGAGTACATACGAGCCTCCATCATTAGGACGATGGATCGATAATTTCGACCATATTACATACATGGATTACAGATACTTATTTATAAGTTCGTAATAATATAACATGTATCTGTTTACATTATTTTGAAGCTGGCATTTGTTGTGTTACGGTATTTCAAGCAACTTAAATGAATATATATCACAATTATTACACTATTTAGTCAGTAATAATGTACTGCAAAGCATGCACGGTAAATGCCATGTGTAAGCGACAGGCACCCGGGGGGAAGACCTCCAGCCAGTAACACCTGGCCAACCCTTTCTTGTGTGTGTGATGGGATGGGCGCGGAATAATTATATAATACGCACACCTCTCGGGTTGATCCAAGAATAGCCGGGCGAACGCCTCATGCTTTAACCCCATTGCGTCATACAATCTCAAATACCAGCATGTGACTACAACAACTACAGGGGAACTACAGAATGCTTTTCGACTCGCGCATACACACGCACCAGGGCGTTGTAGCTGGATTGGAATTTCCTATCATTGATGAGATTTCCGAATTTCTAATAAGTCTCTGTAAGTAGCAGCCTATTAAACCACGGTGGGCTAGCGGTTAGAACGCTGGCCTTGTAATCCTGGGGTCTCGGGTTCGATTCCCGGCGGTGCTCGAATTTATAACTTGTGTTGGGCAAGGCCGTGGTCTAGGCAACACGGAGTTTTCCTCCGGGGGCTTCCCCGGTTTCTCCGTGGCATCCCAACAATTATTCCATTCACACACAGAAGAAGGCAATGGCAAACCACTTCTGGATCATCTGCCAAGAACGTATATGATCAGGTCCCAGTCCGAGAAAAGGATGGAAGGATCCTGTTCATATGGACCTGTCGTCAGACAGAACACTAAATAAATAATAAATAAGTAGCAGCCCATGTTGAAACAAGCAACGATAGTATCCTTTCAAATTCTTCCCTCAAACAGCATTCATAATCATCTTCCTGTCTCATTGCATGCTACGTAACCTCTTGGTGAATAAGCGCTGTTAAACAACAAGAATCACCTATCGTACTAACAAGTTCATACAAGTAGGTAAAACGTAATTATCTCTTCAAAGTCCAAAGCCCATGTAATTAATACTTAACCGTTCAATCCGTACCTCAAAGAAAACACAACACTTCTCCATTACGAAGATCAGTTAGTTCATGATGTTTAGGGAAGGAAATAATCGCTGTTCATTTTGAAAACCATATGACGTCCATAACAGTTTACCCACAGAGTGTATTTTTAAGAGTTTAGTATGACTTTCGGAAAATACAGCAGTTACAACTCAGGCGAATGATTTTGTTGCAGTCAGATTGAAGTAGAATGAAGAAAACCATCCCTCAGAGTAGCCATTACAAGGACTCGACGTCGGCGTCATCAGCCCTAAGCCCTTAGTATCGTTTAAAATACGTGCTATTTTTTCAGCGCTACTGCCAAATTTGCGCGAAACAGCACTAAAAAGAAAGCTTTTTAATTCGTACTCCATTTAGGAACGTGCAGTCAAACTTACGACTTGTTTCCGTGGAAACGGCTATTTTGTGTATTAATTTTTACACAAGGCGCTCACGATTTTAAACAATAACATCCCTATTCACAGAGTATAAAACACGAATAACTTGACGAATATTAAATACACTCCAGTGAAGCATTCAGTTGCTGAAGGATTTTTTATATAAACAGAGACGGAATTGCAAACAACCTGTTTTTCTGGGTTGTTTCTACATCTTTTCAATTCAGTGAGCACAAAACTTACATATTTATGGGTTAATTTTACTGTCAGTTTCAGCATTAGACTTGGTGATAAACTGATAAACTTTTAATCCCATCAATCACAGAAGACAAATGAACAGTTCGTTGTCAAGCTAAGTCAATATCGAGGAACGAGAAAAGATTTACGGTTTCGAATAGACATGTTAAAATCATATTTACTAAGAAATCATTTTTTTAACTTTGTTGGACGACTGTTCCTTTCCAAATAACACATTTTAAAACGGACTTTAATTATATAGGATTTGAGGTTTTCACGGCGGTGGGTTTGAAGATGGCTGTCTTCTGGGTTGTTGCGTCGTGTAGTCCGGTAGAACTTCACAGATGTTTCAGAGGTCCTTACTGCCTTCATCGTCTTGGCGACTCGTCCCTCTGATGATGATGAACAAGGACCTCTGAAACGTCGGTAAACTTCTGCCGGACTACACGACGCAACAACCCAGAAGACAGCCATCTTCGGACTTCAATTACCTGTCACATGAACTTCACAAATAATTTGTGTTATTTTTAACACTTATATATTCGGTACAATTATATTTTTTAAACGAGGACTGCAAATCGGCCTCTCTCAGACTGTGTATAGAACGGAGGATCGTATTCTAATTTGGGAGATTCTTGGTTCGACTATCGGCCGCGAGACCTGGCGTATCGTACGTTTGGGTGATTTTATTCAGGCTTTCCGTGCGCATTCAGAACAGGATCGAAAATCTGCACCCACACACGACGATCTGTTAACTTTGGTTCCCACTAATTACGTTTTGCCGAAGTTAGGCCAGTATGCAGTTATTTTCCGTTTACGGTACTACCCTAATTCCGTGGAACATCATAAGAGATCAATGAAACTGGATTGTGAGAGAAGAGAATGGACCAGCTGCTACCAATGTGAACAGCTTGTGTACTGACAATGAGTCCTTCTGAAGCCAGCTGTCACATTCGGTTCGGTTCGTAACTAAGAAAGCTGACGATCGCGCATTCAGTCACCGTGAACGCTTTCAGAGCCTATGTTGATATGATCATGCTAAATCCTTGGTGCTACAACCTTGCTCGAGCGTTAAACCTCTCATAAATCTTACGTTTTCTAAATGTTCATTCTGTATCAGGCTATTTCCCCCCTCCACCTTCAAGGAATCCTACCAACTGTGGGAAAACACGGTTTGATTACAAAAAAACATGAGTCAGGAAGCTGGTCTCCTGATCGAGATTCAAACTCTGGACATTAAAAATACGAAGCAGGGGTGCATTCGTCCTCTTATTTAAATGTGATATGGAAAATAACTCGATTTTGAAAATCGTGTTTAACAGAACTACACGGATGCCGAAGGCGGGATTTGAAATTATCAAACTCTGGGCGTCTTGAATCACAGCGCCACCGGAATCCGCATGATACTACTATTAAAAGTAATTAAACTGGGAGGCAGGTACGTGGGGAGATCAGTAAACATGCTGAAAGTATATATAATTATTTGATTCTGTGCCAGCTGTTCGATACTAAAAGTTTTATGGAGATGAACAGCAGGTATGTAAGAGCGATTGAATGTCTTAAGGGAACGTACAAATATTCGTAACCCACGACAAAGATCTCTTGCTGTTGTTATTATCATCATTGTCAGTTTCAAGTAAAAAGCTTACAATTGCAAAATCAGGGAACTGATTATATGAATATCAATAAAAGGAAAGAACAAGCATTTCAGTAACGCAGTATTTTTTTTAAAAAAAAAACCATATGGAATGTGTGAGAACTGAACCTAAGACGATTCACTGGGAAGTGTGTCAGCTAGTTGCTCGATATAACCCCTGCATAGTTGTGAGTTAAGGAGATTTTTCAGTGTAGTATAGTTCAGAGAAAAGAAAAGTGATTTCGGGAAGAGGTGGAAATTAATTAGCTGGCGGAGGTCCCTGCGACGCCCACAGTTCTGCCTTACGTCGCCCGATTATTCTATCTCGAGGGCCAGCTGCCAGCAATCCGAAGTCCACGGGAGCCGACACGAGGGCAAGCCAGTCACCCCCTCCCCCCGCGATTTTTGGAATCGGCCTACGGAAGGAATGAATACGAACCAAGAGAGTGGCAAGAAAATTCCTGGAATTCGTAGCTGCTGAGCTAAGGATGGTTTCGCCTGCAGTGTAACACCACTTCGACCAAAACGCCGTGCCATAGAAAGCACACAGGCGGTAGATGTTTTCAGGTTGCCCATTTCAGCAGAAGACAACGTCAAGGGCGGAGGCTTGATTCCTTAGAGGGCCATTTTACGTCATTAGATTCTAACATACTCTGTGACTTCGTGCTTTGAATTATTTAGAGCATAAAATTTCATTTTATTTTTCATAACAAACAAAGTTATTAAATTATTTACCAAATAACTAATGACAATCAGTATTAATAGCTGATAATCCCAAGTGTATATCATTTAAAGGCCTATATAACCGTCAACTCTTGAAAGCAGAAAGCAAATACAAAATACGGGAATCGAGAATCTGTTCTCGTTTATATGTGCAGATTATTGATATTATCTTCTTTTCGGTCATGGGTTTGATCTATTAGAAAATGGGACATCCTGATTCAGAAGAGGGTTGTATACAGCACAGGCCTCCAATCTACCTGCAAGCAAATTCTACTAAGAATTTTTCAAAATAACACAGAACTGGTTCACTTTGAAGAAACTACATTTCTGTAAATTTACTCTTGCTTCTTAAAACTAGCATTTTCGATTCGAAACTTTTTCGTTACAAGTAGCCAAGGAGGAATTTAACTCGTTTGACTTCTATAATTTCCTCTCACACACAATAATGAATCAAATCACAGCAATTCTGTCATACAAATCTCGTACATATTTTCATAGCAAGGCGTCATAAGAAGTCTCAAGTAACAAATTACAGTAATTCAGCAGTTATCATTAAACCAAAATGCTTCCCTCCGCCGCCATACTGTTAATTTTATTTTTCAAAATATGTTTGTTTGTCATCAGTCTTTCGACTGGTTTGATGTGGTCCTCCATTTTCCTATCTTGTGCCAATCTCTTCATTTATTACCTTTATAAAATATGTATTCATGTTCCTTACAGAGATATTTCATCATATATTACAAAGTATTACATTGAATATCACTAATGTTATTTTCACCTCATAAGTTCGAACAGGCATCGCGATGGAATTGCTGATCATAGGGACTTAATGGCATGCTGTTCACACTGAGTTTCGTGGAAATCAATTATTGCCTTTTACATCTTGTCATCCGTTACTAATTTAGGGTGCGGGCAAACTGCTCGATAATAAGGTTTTCAGTGAACGAAGAGAATTTCTCCTCCGGAATTCCAAAATGTGTACATGTTAAAGATTCACAACAGATCCTGGATTGATGGAATAAATATATGTAGAAAAACAAGGATTTACAATCTAATTTTTTGCAAATAATATTAATTATGAAGATTTCCGTCTTCTGGGTTGTTGCGCTGTGTAGTCTGGTCGATGTTAACCAACGTTTCAGAGGTCATACTGCCTCCGTCATCAGGGCGATGAAGATTTCTGTCTTCTGGGTTGTTGCGATGTGCAGTCTGGTAGATGTTAACCAACGTTTCAGAGGTCATACTGCCTCCGTCATCAGGGCGATGAATGTGAACAATAAAAGGCTCATCGCCCTGATGACGGAGGCAGTATGACCTCTGAAACGTTGGTTAACATCGACCAGACTACACAGCGCAACAACCCAGAAGACAGAATTCTTCATACTCACCGCTGTGAGACTCTCAAGTCTTACACAATATTAATTATCATTGGTATTAGTCGCACCAGAGATTTTCCGAGGACGTAATATATCTTTGAATAGGGTCTTGAATCCAAAAGTATATAACCCCAAGCTACTACGGCCATTTGGTAATGAAGTCCTCGACTGGCATTTTAATACAATAGCTCTGTGACGTAGTTTCATGCGGGGCTGAGAGGAAGATAATACAGCTTGACCTCATGACGTAATTTCGTAGTTTATGATATCATGGATTCGCATCTAACGATGCAGTTTCAGGGACGAAGGTCCAAGTATAATGACGAATTGTTTTATGAGCTACTAATGAGTACATACATATATATATGTCTAATGACGAGTTTTGTGGGCACAAACTGGGTGTACGGATAGTCACTGTTTTTTCAGACCCTATTGAATTCGCTTTACTGAACTTAATTAACACATCCAACGGCTTACGACCATCTGTGAAGTAGCAATAAAACAAGTGAGAGTTAATTTCGGAAACGAAGCGAAAGTGTCACCAACATTGAAAACGATGACGACATTTTAGTGTTTATATTGTTTTACGTATTAACGCCTGATAAATGTTAGGTTTATACAGGCTGTACGCGTACTTGCGAGTATGATCAATCACTCGCTCTGTGTCATTATTAATAATTTATGCGAGAGACCCGCAATAAGAAGAATCAAATCTCGGGGCATCCGTGTTTTCGAGTACAGTTTTATATGTCGAAACACACCACTGAGCGCTTTAAGATATCGTGGTCAAACTGGCGGCCCGCGAAAGTATTTTATAATTTGTTACTAGTTAATTCTGGAAATTGCTAACAAATGAACAGTTTCCGAAGCTTCGCAAATATTCATTAAAAGTGTGCTCGATGTTTGGTAGCTCATATATTTGTGAGTGCACTTTCTCCACCATGAAAATGTTAAAAACGAAGCAGAGGAACAGGTTATCTGAGGATGTGTTACTATCAACCATTCGTTTAGCAACAACAAAAACAGAAGTTGATATTCTGTCACTGGTAAAAGAACATTCTGCTCAGTGCTCTCGCTAAAGCCAATGACTTTAAATGCATAAAATGCACGTTCTACTGGTGAAAATTGTTATTGTATCAGAGACAAGCTGTTAAAGTAGCGGAGTTCAAATAATTTGTGAAAATTTTGATAGATACAAGCTGTTTCAGGAGCAAATTTAAAATAATATACAACTCTATATTCGTTTGTGCACATTTAAATAAAATATTTATTTCAGCATATGCAATGGTAATGTGTCATTTCTGAATAAGTATTATTGAAGATAACGATAATGTAAGAATAGTGATAATAGGGGTTTCTCGGCCCTTGGGTCCAACAGGAAAACTATTCAGGCCAGAGTGAGGAAAAAAGTTGGACCACCTTGCTTTAAGACATGAGGTACAATGGTTTCAATTCCGGAAACGGTTCAAAAGAGGCCGATAAACAAACAAACAAATCGTACGTCTACAAAACCACATCCTGCCATTTTTTCCGACATCACACGTGTTATGATTTGGAAGCGCCGATATAAGAAACGACTCACTGTAATAATAACTAAATTAGTAACTACAAGGGATACGGTTCTCCTTGAGAAGCTGATAGTGGTTCTGTCGACGAAATTTCCCGCCTTTTATGAAACACTAAGGTCTATTACCGCCAATGGACCTTATCCTTAGCCTGTTCAATCAAATCCATATCCTCCATAATTCACATCGAAATATTTCATGTATTCGCTTCCTCACGGATTTCTCGACTAAAATGTCATGATTTATGATCCCTCCCATGCGTACCACATGCTTCGGCCATGCCTCTGTCATTTCCTCTCTCTTAGGTACAAATATTCTACTCAGAATCCTGTTCTCAACAAATGCTATGAAGATCAGGACATACAAAATAATGTTGCCAGTTACAATGGCAAACTTCTTAGACATTATCCATTGTTCTATTGTTAATTAGAAAACGAAGTTTCGGAGACTGGAATTTGTCTGCGAGGACGAAGATGGTTCTCGAAATTTTGTATTTTCTTCAATAACTACTTTACACGGCTGGTAGCCCGAGAAAAATTCAATATAATCAGTCGGCGTGAAAGCTTCAGATCTATACATTATCGTAAATATAACTATTTACTATTCTTGTCCGTAAGCAAACCTACTTAAAATGTAACACATTTCACGAATATGTATTAGCTGTTCTTACTTTACGAGGCTGTCCTGAATTCTGATAACGACCGAAAACATACTTCGTTATCCATATCAATATCTCGGGTTGGGAAACATGGTTACCTAAGTGCTAGAGGTGACAGTTACAGATTAGTTTGATAAAATGGTGATGTGAGGAATTTACAACGTGATCTGATAAGAACCATGTGACAGGCTGCTTCGGCCTGAAGCTAGGGCTTCTCTCAAAACGTTAATATCCTGCTTATATCTGACAATACCGTTAACACTATTTAGGTGGCGCAAACCCACGAGCGCCTACATGGCGTATAGTGGAACACCTTTACTTTTATAACGATAATTCTGATATACATAATCTCCAGTTTCGTTAGTAATCACTTCAGACAGATGAAGTGTTAAAATAAAAGTACAAGTTGAGAAACAAGGATTATGTCTGTACTGTTATGTGCTTTTTGCTAGAAGTGCATAAAATAAACGCATTACGAGGAGAACGTGTATCCATCCGTGTGACTCAATCCTAAAACAACTCCACGGATTTGAAGTCAAATGCTATATTGAATGTTGTAACTCGAATTTAATTTTGGTTCGTGAATAATCAGTAACGTCTGTTACGCTTTTAATTTATTCTGTTATATCTTATGTGGCGATTTTAATTTATTTTGTTTATATTATATAACCACTGCACATAAACCAGCGTCATTAAATAAACCACAATAAAAAGAAACATCGAATGCCGAAGAGTAGGCTGCTTTAACATTAGGCATGAAGCTGTGTAATCTCAGCATTTGGTGCAGCGCCGTTAAACTACAAAAAAAGCTTACAAAAATACACAAACAGAGAAGTCTGAATAATCCTTTTTGCAATCCTAAATGCACATTACAGAAATGCCGTCGATTAATTAAAAGCAAAATAACAGGTCCTAGAAAGGAGTCAGGCAACTTTTGGAGTCGTTTCGATCTTAATTCGGCACGAAGTATAAAATAGAAAGCTTTAAAACATCCAGTATACGAGGTGCGATCGGAAAGTTTCCAGACTGCGCGTATATAAAAAAAAAAAACCCGTACACTTTGCTCAGGTATTAAATTCATCCATCACCCTCGAAGTTGTTCCCCTGGGAGTGAACACAACGATCCCAGCGCCGCTGCCAAGCCTGGAAGCATCCCTGGAAATCTTTCTTTGTCAGCCTGTCAAGCACCATCTGCGATTCTGCCTGAATCTCTTCTATCGTCTCAAATCTCCTTCCCTTTAGCTGAATTTTCATCTTTGGGAAGAGGAAGAAGTCACACGGAGCTTAGAAAGGAAGTTGGGGTCGGTTCTTGCAAGATCTTTGAGCTCCTGACATCCGGTTCGCCCTCTATTGACACAGTCTGGAAACTTTCCGATCGCACCTCGTATAGGTTTTACTTTCAAAGACGCCTGAGGATGAATTTCTATTATCAAAACACAAATGTTTGGTGATTTTCCACCCTAAATGAATTAAACCACTACACATTAATTACAAATCGTCTACTCATATCTAAAATTGTACTTTTGTCACTAGAATAACTGTAAAAACATTTCGTAGGCTTCACTGTCAGTTAAAAAATGTTGACCAGTGGGTGTGGATTGTGGTTTGATCATACAATAAACTACATATTTTTAACCTTGCAGACATTATCCTGGGCAACCACGTAAGTCAGCTGTTTCGGTGAGTATGGTAATTTAACAAGAACAGTTTTACTTTTGCAGTAAATGCACGAAACAGAGCTGTATCAGAATTAGGGCTACAGTCCGAAACAAAAATATATCGTGGTGTACATGCACGTGTGTTAAAAGAATTTTTTTGTGGGAAAATATCATGACAAACAAGTTTCCGGTGTGCCGAACACGGACAGGTTTATCTGGTGATTGCTACGTCCGCTGTTTCAGTACAGCATGTACTCAAAATTAATATGCTACGAAGTAAAGTATAATTATATATTTAAACTTATTTCATCTGATGACGTTTTACTCACCAGTTTACTAAAACTATCACAATTTCAGTACCGGATCTTGTCAGGAAATTAAACATGCCTGGAAAAGTTTTATAAACGTGCGCTCAACGCTCTTTCTCTTTTTTAAACAAATATCGCATTCGGCTATCGATTATTCTTGTCACGTAACGGACGTTCATGGCCAACACTGATTATCGTATTATCTGCACTACAAATTCTCCTTACTAATAAAAAATAAACATAATTCGTCACCAATCAAATCAGTTCTTATCCTTTCAGCTCAAATGTCTATTATAATTAATGCTGAGTCAGTGTTTTAGAATCCTTCAGTGAGTCTAATCAGTTCTATAACTTCAAATCTATTGAGTTCTAATATGGGGATTACAAATAATAATACAATGTACAAATGTAGCCCATAATAAAACAAGAATAAACAAAAAGTGAGTTCTACACTTCAACTGGAAACGTACTTGCTACTCACCATCACCATCCTCTCTTCTCCGTGGGGCAAGGCTTTGAAGCATGAAGCTTTCCCACTTATTTATTTTAATTCCGATGTCGAAATTTACCTCCAGGCCACCTGACGTGGTGCTTGGCCTTCCTGAGCGGATCATGGAGTTTGATGAGAAATTGGCTGAAATGGTACAAGATACAGTCAAAGCTGAAGCAACTCGATTGCCTTAGTCAAATACGTAGAGTCAGGGCATTAAAGGAAAACTGTACCTATATGTAGTCTGTTCTTTTAGTAACAGCAAATAAAGAAATAATAGCTCGGGACAGTAATTGTAACACCCGGTAAATTTATGATGTTATAAGCCTACGTGGATCAAAAATGTTTTTACTTTTATAAATTCATTTAAAAAATAGGCATACAAGTTTAAAAAATTCTTGTACTGTTAAATAAATAATGATACCAGCATCGATCTCTAGTCTTTAAGCCCCGTTCACATGCGTTTGATGTGAAGATGAATTACTAGACCAATTTATTATAATTATCATTTTAGAAGTCAGAAGATATTCAAATGTAAGTAGTAAGTAAATACTAATAATTTGTTCCAGTAACTCGTATTTAACCGAACCCGAATGAACAAGCCGTTTCTTAAATTTCTGTGCTAGTCCTAGGCCAGAGGCCAGTCTACTACAGCCTGAGCCAGTGTTAAACGCTATTTATCACTGCACACGTAAGCGTAGAAAGATGCTTAAAACGATTTAGCAATTGACATTACAGTATAAATGATAACGTCCTGGAGGCTTAACTGAACTAAAGTTCTGGTTTATTTAGATACAATTGTTCTAATTCTGTAATAACAGAAATTGGTGCTTGTGTGGTTCGACCGCCACACGTTTGGGGTCATATTTAAATTGGCATGCTTGCCATACACTACACTGCCAACACACATAATAAGAGAGATCCAAGTAATTCTCACGTGGGTAGTCAGAATGTACTAACTGAAATTGTAACTGCGTATTTTACTAAGCTTATTGCTACGATATTTATTTATAGCTCTAAAAAAAATTCATTTTGCAATTTCAGCCATAATTCAATTCAATTCAATTCAATTAATTTATTTACGTGTTTGCCAACAGCAAGAAGCCAATAACAGGCAAACACTGATAATATATACAATAATAGTGAAATAATAATGGATAATCGTAAGTATTTTGATGCTGTTGAAGTAGAAGTTAGCCCTGCAACTACGAAACACATTATTCCATGACAAAATAAAGAGAATTATAAATTCAGAGGCCGCTTGCTGTTATTGTAGTTTAAAATATTACTGCCTCACCTACTTTACAAAACAATACGAAACAATTTGTACGTATTCTTCATGATCATTAAACGCGATAGCCTCCTTTGAGGGAAGGACGTAAATAACACGAGTTTGGAAACAAATTTCCCAGAGAAACACTGGGCCTTCGAGGCATGAGTCAAGTGTGGAACGTTGGAGGAACTTCCAGATGTATGAGGGCCACCTTATAGTAGTAGCAGATCATGAAGTTTCGAATGGGTTGGACATGTAACTAGGAGGGAGAGACAAACACTAAACATAAAATTTTGGCTGGGAAATCTCTTGTAATGAAAGAAATTTATGCAGAGGAGGACATGAGAGGATAACATTGACCTCATGCGAGACTGTGAGAATGTGAAATGGTTAAATGACTCGGAATCGTAAGCAGTGGCGTATTTCGGTAACAGCGAAGTTAGTCCGGAGATAGGGATTAGCTCTATTTAGTGGGCCCAACTGTGTAGGAACCTGAAGAC
Source organism: Zootermopsis nevadensis (assembly GCF_977971745.1). Classification (NCBI taxonomy): domain Eukaryota; kingdom Metazoa; phylum Arthropoda; class Insecta; order Blattodea; family Termopsidae; genus Zootermopsis; species Zootermopsis nevadensis. The sequence goes on from NW_028259134.1 coordinate 17,514,619, forward strand.
GGAGATAGAGTCCCATCTCTGAAACGTCGTTTTACGTTTTATATTTACTAGACGATGGATAATATCCAAGAAAATTTTTATTCAAGCGAAGTTAAACCTTTGGGTTCTACTATCACAGAGTCATATATTCACGAGTAGTGCTTCAGGAACACTAAATCTACCAGCAACTGAAAATCTACTCGCCTACACATTTAGACGTAGCTAAAAATGTGCTCGCCATCGGTCTTCCTTAATTCGACCTCAGCGGAAAGGGGGGGGGGAGATTTCAAGCGAATGGTAGCATAAGACACCTAATTTAAAAATATATTGTGATTAAACTAGGCTCTATTTACGACGTCATCTAATACGTATGTACTCTGTTCTTTTAGAAACAGATTTGTCGGGAGAAACATTGCTTATATAGGCTTCTACTTTCAACGTCTCGCGCGGGGAGTGTTCTCGTACGCTGTATTGAGCAATGGGAAGTTCCAAAATCAAGGGGCCCTGAGCAACTGTCTACTTTGCCCACTGGATGTAGCAGCAACGGGTATGTCAGGTCACAGCACCCTCTCCCAAGAATGACAATATTTTACTAACCCTGCGTCTAGGAGGAGGACACCGCAAGTGTCAGTTGAAGTAAGTCCTGAAAAGTGAAAAAAAAAATCGGCAAGTCTTCTAAAATTAGGTTTATTCGTGAAGACATGTCTGGGACGCTGCGCCGTGTAATTCCTGATTGCCCTGAGGATGGAGGCAGAAAGCACTTCTGAAAAGAGGGTCAGTTTCTAAGAGAATACACGGTGCAACATCCGGCAAGAATTGACGCCGTGATAACCTAAAATCTCACCTACGTTTATTCATATTTAAAGAAAATTGTACACATTTTATTGTACATTAAAAATGAAACTGTGGCTGAAATGTTACATCTATAACAAATTAAGATAATATTAATATATTACCTAAAGCAGTAATCGTATTTCGGTTGTAAGTTTTGGGCTTACACCCCATTACCCTGACACCAAAAAATTATACGAGTAATTACGTAAATATCACATGAATAAAATAAACAACGCAAACAGAAAATGTGGTTTATCACACTTTCTGTTCCATACAACTTTAACGTGGCTTTCAAGTTCTCAAGGTCAGTATTGTCCACCTTTCAGAGTGTTGACTGACCTGTCAATAATTACAAGTTTCCAAGCTATGCGTCTGATTCCAGAGTTCAGAAAAAGAGGGATCTTGGAGCGGAGCGGAGCGAAGGCTGCAGAGCGGAACAGAGTCGCTCCAACGGTTCATTGATTCCAAGGTGGGCGCGCGCGCAATACTGGCGCAACGTGTCGCAGAGGCACTGCAGCTGCCCCTCTTCCCCCGCCACCCTCTTTGTATCGCATGGTAAAAATACACGAACACACAAGTCCGCAGTAAAAAAATACGCCCTCCCATGAATCCGACAAGTTGGAAACATTCAGCTGGAAAATTCAACAGTTTGGTTACCTTCAACAAAGTTTGGGACTCAACCGCTTTCATGTACGACGCTTATTATTATGAATTGCCCTTCAAGACGAAACTGCGGCTCATACATTAAAAAGTTATTTTTTACAGAAACGCCGCCATTTGTAGATTAATGGAATCCACTGTCAATTTGAAATAGAGACTGATATATTACACTTGCTATTTCCATGCCTTCAAGGAACCCGACGATCCATTATCGTGTTTACGTCTTCATATTCAATTTCGCCTAAATCAATTCTAATATTTCCCATCTACGTCTATATCTCCCATGTGAATTCTATCCCTCCTCAACAACAACAACAACAACAACACTGCTAGCAGGACCCGAAACCAACCACTGGACACGATCCTGAGACAGTTATATTTGGCCTATTTCCCAGAAATGCATCTTATTTTTATCTTCCAAATGTGTATTGTCCAAAAGATTACCCCACAAAATTCTGCAAGTATCACTTGTGTTTCCAATCTTAGCCACATGCCTTGTAAATAAAAATAATAAATTAATCTTGCAGTGGCACCTTTCTCTGGCCGATACGTGGGACTACTGCGTGCGTAGATCCAAAATTCGTAGAGATTTGCCTTTATGTGTAGCTTATACGTTTTAATGGCGAACTCTTCAGACACAGACGTAATTTGTTATTTTGTAACATACAAGCAAACAAACATAATCCTTAAGGCAGTTCTCAACCTTTACCAGACTCAGGGCCACATTCACACCTTATAGGCTCGTGGGCCATAGCGTATTGAAATTTAATGGCAATTGATTAAGAATTCTACCAATATACTATTATAAACATGTTAACATATTACTTAATAATGTTCTTTCACAACACCAGTCAATATTGCTGTATTTGCCACTGCTTTAGCTTCAGTACTATTTCAAAATCGCGTTTGGTTTGTTCGTCAGTGACACAAATCCTATTTTTTCGTGAAGCTGAAAAGTTGTTCACAGAGATAAGCTCTGCCAAATTCTTACGGGGAATTTACTGACTAGCTGAGCAACTGTCAGTTTCTAAATAATGACCTTGTTCCATGGAGGTACTGTGGAGTAACAACAGGCCAATGTTTGTGAAACTCGGCATGAGATGAGATGTTATGTTGCAACCACTCCAAATCATCCAGAACCTTTATACTGTACTACGGCAACAGAAATTTTGTACATCCGTAATAAATTCGGAATCAAAATGTTCTTTTATACATCGGATGATTGAAGTCCTTTACATATTTCTGAGTATCCATATCAACACTCTGAAAGGTCAGTCAATAAGCGACTGGCATTTCGGGGGTTGGTTATCGGCAGAGCCAGAGATATTTTCTAGACTGGCGCTGCGATCCACTCAACCTCTTTTCCGGCCACCAGAGGCTCTTTCCCAGGGGTAAAACAATAGAAGCATGAAGCTCGCCACTTCAATACAATTCCGATAATAATAATAATGGACAAAAAAGCACCTTCACGCCATGTAGACACTATGGCGTGGTGCTTAGGCACAGACAATTTTACATAAAAATAACAACCTTGTTTAATAGGTCACGGTGAAAAGTGCAGCTTTAACCCTAGCTCTAACTGCGAGCTTCTTTACAAATGCAAATGAATGATTACGAGGCGCCGCAATCTACGTGTATAAATAGTTAAATAGACAGGCCGGTGTAGTTCGGGCGGGTTGACGTGTGCATGGGACGGAAGTAAACACACGAGGAACAAGGACAAACATATGACAAATTCACAATCAGAGGTACGACGTTTCAATCTCAGTTCAATGGGATTCAGCTGACAGCAATCACCTGACGAAAGTAAATGGCTACGGCAGCATATACTGTCCGTACTACAAACATTTCCCAGCGGCATTAGCTCGTTGTCTCAATAACGAAAACGGTAATGTCTGTGGTTTACGTCGAATATGCGTTTATTCTTTCTACCCGCAATCTTCGTGACGTCGGCGGAACACACATTTCCCCGCCCCGTCCAAAAGCCAAATGATATAATACCCTGGCCATTGTTCGTTGATATCTACTCCACACACATCCTGAACAGACCATAGTCCAATAATATCGCACTGCCGTACAAATAATCGATTTGTAGCGTGGACTGCAGTGCCATATCACGCTAGGAGATAAGGTGCCAAGTGATAAAGACTGCAGCTCACTTCTGCTTCTGGCAAACAGGCCGCAAATAAATCACATGTACAGAATCTGTATTACTGAATTTCTGGATATTGGTCACATATTATTTTGAAACGAACAAAGCTTGTCTGAAACTGGATTTGTTTCAGTCCCCAAGTAAAGAAGTAGAGTTCCTACGCAGGTCCACTTATCGAGGTTACCTCTTTCTAACGGACCCAACTGAGAGGTACTCCCCTACCTCTTCACCTGAAGATGAGAAAAAGTTTCTTACCGAAACGTTGTTCTTTATGAATACCAAATGCTAGGGCATTGATCCTGGTGAAGCAACAGGCAACAGGAGTAAGGAAGGTCAGGATGAGAGAAATTCAGCAATCATTTCCTGAAAGAGAATTAAATTTATCACTATCGACACTTGCTTCAATGACAGGGTCTTTGTTCAGTAGCTGTGATTTATTTAGCTAATCAAAGAATTTCCTGTTTATACATGCCCTGAAAATGTTCACAAAAGCCTCAACCCCATCTTGCGATAAATCTATTCTTCTAATTTTCATAGCCTATTTATCTAAGGTCCATTTGAATATTATTCTCGGACAGCTCAATCAGTAAAGTGGCTGGTTATGGGCTGGACAACCAGGGTTCAGTTCACAGCAAGCACAGAATTTCTCCCTTCATTACCGTGTTCAGACCAGGTCTGGAACCACCGAACATCTTATTAAAAGTTTGACACAAGCCCACATTTACCAGCGTTAAAACAGCCAAACACTCACCTCTATCTAGTGCCAGGGTTAGGAATCAATGGAACTTCATCTCAGGGACAACTTTAACATCTTTACTTTACTTCCAGCTGCACCTGAGGTTTTATAACCAAAATTGTATATGTACTTCTTGTTTTCCCCATGAGTAAGAATTGTAAATTACCACGGTAACAAGTTCTTTTAACCAAAATTGGAATAGGCCAACAAATTTTCACAACATGAAATTTTGTAAATTTCTTTAGCTGTTCGTAAGTTCTTAAGTGTGGACAGACATACAGACAGACAGACAAACAGACAGGTGAAGCTAATAGGTACATTTCTGCAACTTTCAGTTGATAATGTGCCTGAAATGAATACATTCCTTCTAAATTACAATTCATGAATCTGTAGGTTTCTCTTGACGGATATTTCCTTATCTAAATATGTTCTGCCTGTTCTCTTATAAAATAATTACACTTCGGTTTGAGTCAATCAACATTAAGAAAATTTACTTTTATATACAGCTAGCTACATGCCTATATGATACATGACATTTTATGTACAGATTATAGAATTACATACATTATGTACACTGAAGGCAAAAGAATGTTTCTAAATATCACATCATAAACACACACGAGACACTGTAAAATTTATTTCATGGTTGTGGGTGCATTAGGCAAAAATGGTTGGGAAAGGAAGGCAAAATTAAAAGAAATTCAGGTTTACACAGATTACAATACTGGTGGAATGATAATGATTACAATTCCATTAATTTACAGTATTCAAGTACCAACGTTTATGGAAGCAGATATGATACTGAATGGTTTCCATCAGCAAACCATAATTTTATTTCATGCCTGAAATGTCATTACCCATGTCTGATGTTTATGTACAAAGACTTATACAGCTTTTAATTATTTTTTCAGAACATCAGGTTAAAATCAAAACAAACCAAATGATTTATAGTAATTTAAGTATTTCTACGCTGATATTTTAAATGCAAAGTGCCGTTTCAAAGTCAACATTAGTGCTTTCTGTGTCGAGTTACAATTTGATGATGCCAACAATGAGCTTTGTGCTATTGGAATTTCCCTTATAGAAATAATTTTACCTGCTTCAACTAGTTTCGGAGTGGAAAGGGTTAAATTTACAAGGTCTGTAAACGCCAAATCAAAATATACGCACGCCATTTCGTAAAAAGAGAAATCACAGTGAAACACAAATGGTATAGTGGTTAAATAACATATGTGAGTAATCATTTTTAAGAATTCTCAGTCCTCACTTCATTACCATTTACTTTCTTCACTGCAAATTAAAAGCACGTCTTTACGTGGTGTGGTAGGCGCGCTTATGTCAATTAGAAATGGAATTGCAGGGCAGCTGAAATTTCAGGTTTTCACAGCACAGAGTATGGTGATAGCTGCCTTCAGGGATGTTGCACTGTGTAGTATAGTGAATAATAATATCTCAGAGGATCTTACTGCCTCCATTATCAGCATTGCCCTGATAATGGAGACAGCAAGCTCCAAAAGAATATATTTGAGAGGATGATGTCTGGAGGAAATTTCTATTTGCTTTCAGTCTTTCTTGTGTCCAATATCACAGTTTTGCTTGGAAAGTTCAAAGTAAAACCAATATATTTGTTCTTTCTGCTCAAAGCAAATGTCTAAATCTCGTTTCTATGTAGACGAAGTAAACGACAGTAATCGCACCGTCTGGCAAACAAGCATCTACTACATTCCAAACAATCAAATGTCTGCAGAACATTACAATTCTGAATCTACATTACAACCACTTTAAAAATTTAAAAGCTTTAGTGAAACCAATTACAGTAAAAGTACCTACTCAGTCAAAGGTCAGGGGTATAGATGAGAATGGAAGAATAGGATTGGATGTTTCCACCTCCAGAGCAGTCGCCATGCAGTCACTTGCAGTGTCAAATTCACCTAATGACTCCAAAACCTTCCCTAAGTTGTACCTGAAATGGAAAACAATATCAATTTCATTAACTCTGTAGTAAATATGCCTAACATTCACAACATATCCAGAATCTGAAATCATTCAATTCTAAATTAAATAATTTAAAACAAAAAACTTATAATTCCATGCTACTGATAGTATCATACTTTAAACTTCTCTACTGAAGTCGGTATTGAACTGCGTGATGTCAGTGTTGAATATTAAACCTAAAACATAACAGCAAGGTGTTTATGCACCATACTGTAAAAATGTTGATGTCTCCATGTATTTTAGGCACTGACACTAGATGGAAATGATCCTGCTGCTAAATCCACAAGAAAAGATAACCCAAGTAATAATTAGAAAGACTGAGTGGGGCCCAGAACTGTTCTGGATGTGGTAGCTAAGAATCCCTACCACTGTCAGAAATTAAAAGGAGGTCATCAAACCTGTAGCTTGTCACTTTTCTGAATTCTCATGGTTTGTAATCACATATACAAAACAGGAAATAAAATACGTGGATGGATACAAAAAGTTAATTTATCACTCTTACTCTTCTGCCAGTGGCAATAGTTCTTTTCAGATATATTTCATAACAATGCAATAGCATTTATTAGTGTTCTTCTTCTTCTTCTATGGCTCTCCGGTCCGTATTCGGTCCATGGCCTCCTCAATTCTCCTCTTCCATTCGGTCCTTTGTTAGCTTTGATTGAGGTTTCGAAACATCTTCCTTTTTACGGCGCAAGGTTGTTAGCCTTGTGACCAACCCCCAACCTGGAGGACCAAGGTACCTGTCTTAGTCTGACCTCTCCCCCTTGACCAATCTGGCTAGGGAGACCCTACCAGTAGCTATGCTACCGCCAGCATAGCTCTTGGGATCACTGAGGTACTCAAGCCCCACCACCACGACAAGGTGCATTTATTAGTGTTACTATGTACAATTGTTGGTAAATACACATGCAATGACACCACTTAGGATCAAAGTAAGTTGACCAATCTTTATCATACAGGAACGATGGATTTCAGCTTCTATATTATGGGGATGTCTGACAAAATTAACTGAAGTTTTAATGGTTTAATGGTACGCTACTACAACGCATGGCCAGCTGGGTCTCTTAGTTTAGTGTAGGCCACTCACCATGTTTGATGAGATGTAGGATCGATTCTGGCTGCATCTCTCAGAGTTTTTTCTGCTAACCTCTGACTTCCCAGGTAATGATAAATTAAGCCCTGATGACACAAAGTATAATAAATATGATATAATACAGCAAGAATCATCATGCTACTGCATTTATATTCTATAAAAATAGGCATCATATTTCATTATTAACTGCAAATTTATAAATAAAATTCTGTGAGAATTTTTTGGCTAATCAAATTGTTGATGAATGGAAGAATCTATCAAGGTATATGACTCTCATTAGAAAGGTAAAATAACAGTTTTGAAACCCAATTTACAAAAGGTAAAAAATTACTCTGTAATGTTAGACTTGCAATCATACCAAAGAATATAAAATGCTTGAATATGTTTGTTTGTGATCAGGATGTCACAACACTATATTTTCAAGTGTTAACAGCATTGCAATATTTCTGTTTCTTATTGTATAAGTATATTTTACAGCTTACAATGAGTAAATAATCTTTTGTTTTCATGTATTATTTCAGTGCTGTAATGTCTGATATTTATTTGGATATATGAAGTGTAGTTAATATTTATCAACAAATGCAAACTGCATTTTCTTCAAAACAGCAATAGAGACCACTCCTGTAAAATCACGTCCAAGTACTCTAATCTTAAGCACTGCCAATTAGGTTTGTTTTACATTCCTGAAACTACTGTGTCAATATATGCGGGTTTCCTTAATTTTGCAATAATGAGGTTCCACTAGAGGTATACAGTACACAAACACCAGGGCTCTTCTGTAATGTACTGCAAATTAAATTAAAAACGAGATAAAAGGTAGATCTGTATTATACTATAATCCAGTATTTGAACAAGCTGGTCCATTTCAATCTACAAAACATTAATCTCAGTACGATAAAAGTGAAAATGTGAGAGACACTTAAAGAAAATACAAGAGATAATTCATAACACTAAACTGCCTCATCATACTTATACAAAGCTAAGAAATATAGAGACAACATAAAAGTACAAGCATCTGATATCATTAACATGAAATGATCATGTTACAATAAACATTCATGTTGTAAACCAGTACAATAAAATATTTTAATCTGATATAAGCTGAATGGTTTCTGATTGTATGTAAAGAAGTGTTGTGTGCTCAATATCTTCCCTGTGTAAAATACAGTAATTCTCAGGAACATACCAATAAGAAGTTATCATGCAATATGAGTACTTTAATAATACATACTTTTGGCATGGCTTAACAAATTCCAGGCACAAGGTCATCATGAAGATTAAAAGTTTAAATGTGGCTGATCACAGACAATCCACATGTACATTATAAAAACTTTAATTATGATGAGTTACTGAAACACATGCTGAACAACGCATACACAAAACATCAAAATAATTGTAAACAACATACCAGATGCTGAAGGCTCTTTATATGCGTTGGGTTTATAGCAACAGCATTCTGAAAGCACAGTTTTGCTTCTATAAATTCTTGTTTATATTCATGAACCAACCCCCTCTGAAACGACAACAAAAGTAAGATTATGAATGTTCAAATGCAAAAAAGATTGCAAAATATTTCTGTTAATTGCTTTTAATGATTTAAATATTGTGAATATAATTAAAACAGCCAACTAAAATAGAATGGGCATATTACTCACCATATACATTATGTGGTGTGACAATGGAAAAATAGATGTAGCTTCTTGAATACAAGCTGTGGTTTCAGCAACTTGCTCCAGTGAAAGGTAAATCTCTGCCAAAAGCAGCCAGATCTGAAGCTGCAGTAACCACGCATGCTGTGGACCAGGGCGAGGAGTGAAGGAACTGAGGGATGAAGCTACTTCCGATAACGCTTGCTCCACACGCGATGCTGCCAAGGAATGGGCATGCAGGGAACCTAACACAGTAAGTCACAGAACCTGGTTATACACAACACACAAATGTTTGGAAATCAAAACATTAGTAGACAAACAGAAAAACACAAATATCATAGCACAAGCAGAAAAACAAGATGTCACATTATGCAGTGGTTTCACTAACAATTTGGAATAAGGCAAAATGAGAAAATATAATTTTATGTTTGATTCTGTAACTTTACATTAGAGTATAGGTCTAACACACATTTATGTTTGGCTGAAAACTTTATAGAAAACAAAAATCTAATGAAACATACAAATTACAGATGCTTTGAGTATAAGAATGAGTTCAATAGTTTCGGTTACATGTACATGAAAAATAAAGTTCTTCATTAAGACATAAATTCTCACATTGTACACTATTCAAGGTCCTTGCATTAGATACCAGTTTAGCAACACACATAAAAGTTCCTTAATTTAATCCCATGGGCAACAATTCCATCTGGTAGTTACCTTTTTAAGTCTGTTCAAATGTGAATCAGTAAGTTCCTTCCTGATTTCACACAAACTAATATAATTCATAACAATATTAATAGGTATTAAATTAAAATAAATTAAATCCGTGGCGTAACAGCTCCAGAGAGCCAAAGCCGACTAGCTTGACTGCTGGCCTCACGTTCACATGCCTAAGCAGAGGTGAACGATCATCCAACCAGATATAGGATGAAGTGTGGTCAGCACGACGAACCCCCAGCCATTGCTAGTTTTTATGACCGGATTACGCTACTCATTGTAGCTCCCCAATTTCTTCACGATGCTGGGTTGGCACCGGTCCCATACACTGGTCGAAAGCTCATGAGAAAATTTCTTCTTCCCCGAGACTCGAACCAGCGTGCATTCCGTATCACCGGTCCGAAGCATGATGCCTCAGACCGCGCGGCTACGACGCGGGACATTAATAGGTATTACCCTCATTAATTAAGACATTTTGAAATAAATACAATAAAATTTGATTTCTCACAGTCTGGACTGTGGATGAGAGAGGATTTGTGCATATAAAGCTCATAGTTGCACAGAACAATGTAACAAATTCATCAGGGCCAACACACTGTATTAACACATCTTCTAGAAATTTAACATAAGATTTTCAAAATCTCTTACATAAACTAGAATCAGGAAGCTATAATATAACACATTTAAAATAGTGCTTAAATATAACATCTAATACAAGACAAGGATAGTCTGTGATGGGTTTGTAAATATACCAGATTTATCCAAATATACTGTGCACTTTTTACATTCCAAATACCTCCTAAAAACTGATTATGCATTATACTGTTGATCTTTATGTTACCAAAAATACCTAAACAGAATTAACCATTCAATTTTCAGAAGGTATCTGGAAGAAAAACATGTATTTCTGCATATATGGTGGAATTTATATTTCATATTTTTTGGTTTAAGATTTTCCATCATTTAACATTCAATTTTTATTTAATGTCCAAGCAGTTGCCTGGACAGACTGTTTAAAGGTATTTAAAAAAAACCTCAGTCACAGCAGATGGTCTTTTGGCTGAGAACCGAATCACAAACTTTCAGCACATGAAGAAAGAATGCAGTATTTTCAGAATGCTGATCTATTGAAGATCAGATAGTATCCAGGCATGTACTTTTGTCTACAACTTTCAAGAATTCTTAAATTTGAATTATAAGTTATCAGATAATTGACTTGTGCTTTTAATTATCTTGGATAATGTGAAATATTCTTCCTCTTTATCCAGAAATTGACTGATAGTGTGTTCTCATGGGTGATGGGGGATGTCTCTGATGACATACAGCAGTGTTTCTCAATCTTTTTCCATATGGCAGCACATTAAAATACAGCTCATGTCACGTACACACACAAGCATAAACTGTGTTCATAATATTATTCATATTTCACTGGGCTTTTCAATAACATAGTCCTTCTTGTAACATGCACTGGAATTCACAGACAAATTTAAGAGACCAACAGAATTTAAAAAATGAGTAATAAACAACAAGAGAGATTGACAAAGCACTGATGTTAAAAATTACTAATTTAAACAAGGCAGTATGTAAAAAAATATAAAGAAATATGAAAATACCAAGGCAGAAAATTTTTTAAAAATAAACAATAGCATATGTCAATGAGACAACAAAACAGGTTATCACTGCTATTATCACACAAACTAAATGTTAATTGTATAGAAATGCATCACTCCAATTGTCAAGGCATAATTTGACTGATACTGCTGCAGCACACTGGTTGAGAAACACTGGTACAAAGCAAGACCACGTTTAAGATACTCAGTTAAGATAACATTTTTACTTAAACCAAAATAATTCTAGATTTATGATAGTCTTTATACTTAAAAATGCACTTTTTAGTAATACTTCTGACAGAAACAGAGTATTCAGTTAAAGAGTTATGAAAATATAGCTTGTAATAGTGGAAGGCACCCAATTTTCAACCTTTGGTAGCAGCAGAAATTATGTCCCTTCTGAACACAACTACCATTTAAATGTGTCCACACTGGTTTTATCCAAATTGACATACTGTACAGTGCGCAGGTTTGGGTCCATGCAAATATCGTGGTAAGTAATTAAGTACGTTCATGCATGTGTGAATATAACAGAACAGTGGTTTTCAAACTCCACTCTGCACAACTTCAGAGTCCAGGGACTTATCATCTGATCATTTATAAATATTTCATCCTTCAGTTTTGACATCCTTGAGTTCTGATTAAGTGGCCAGTATTGGTCGGGAAAGCTAGGATTAAAATAATGGCACTAGTGGGGGAATTTTTCTCTTTATCATCACACAAACAGAATAGGTATGGGGCTCATCAAGTATCATATCCAATAGATACTTCCATTTATTTCTTTGGAGGTAAAGTTCACAAAATGTGAAACTGGCCACACACTGTCATCTGATGTCAAGGTTTAGAATGCACCAAGCTTTACCTCCACCTCTTCTATACACCTGCATAGCACGGCACAGTGGCCACACTCTACTGTAGTTTTATTTTCTGGTTAAGCACTAAACCATCATGTATAGATTAGCATGTTTGATTTTATTGAACAGTAGGTCACAATGGGCTGTTACTTACATGTCAATGGCTTTACTTGAGTTTAATTTCAACAATTTTGCATTTACATGTCACCTGCAAGGGAAATACTTAAAACAACCAGTTTTATGGCACCTAGAAGAGTCAGTCCCTAAGCCACAGAGTATTGTATGTAATACTGACAATAATTTTAAAATTACTGAGCTCAGACACTTTGCGTGAATGGCAACAACATACACCAGTTGCAATTATGGAGAAAAATAAAGAGTTTAAAAACCACTGATTTAGAAGATTTGAAGATAGATTTTTAACTACTGTTAGATTTTAGTCAGTCCTTAGGTGAGCCTGTAGGGAGAATAAGGAACTCTGTCACAAACCACTCAAGCTACTAGTCACCTGTTATTGTGTAGTTTGGTGCCTGATGGACACTCAAGGTTGATGGGCACTTTCTAAGGTTACTGACGCTAGCACCTATCAATAAAAATGATTATAACAGAATGTGCGCAAAAGCATGGTTCATACCTTGTCTATAAGGTGTGCTAATTCTGCTAAGTTAACTGTTACTAAAATCTGACACAACACACTGCCTCTGTTAAATTGTTATACATAGGATACGAGGCTGTAAGAAAGCATGTACACTATTTACTTTTAGGAAAAACCTAATTTATGATTCCTTAAGTTAGAAATTTCTCACACTTAAGGATTCTGTATTTATGGTCTTAGCAGAATGCCAATAATTTCTGATTATCTTATTTTTCAATTTTTTGTAAATGAACTGCTGTAATCATTGTTCCATATAGGAACATTATATTAATATCTTGTAATTTATTTTGATTAAAAAGAATACCAGTGGTTACTGCTATTCTTCTACAAAGCTTGCCATGTCTTCTAAAACACAGTGTGCCAACAACAAAGAAAGTAAGTATTCTAATGGACATTTCAATAACTAATAGAGCCATCTGTCAATTAAATCTGGTATTAGTGTTACTGCTGTTTTCCTATGCTAGAGACATTTGGCTATAACACATTCACCTAATTCTTTTTAATATTCAACCAACAGTGATGCAGAATTTCCTGTACCACAAGCTTACCAAGATATTCAAGCACTGAATTTTCTACTACACTCAGCTTCTAATCTGAGATCTGAATACTTGCATGTAACGCATGCCTTCATTATATATCACATAAAATGGATGAAGAGCATCCACATTGTAAACGGGCCATAACCTGAATCCACTGCTGGGCTACAATTTGTCACTCATAAACACTTTAGAACATATACAAATGACAGTACTTACTAGAATCTTTATCTGACATTTCAGAGGTGTACAGCTGAAACACGCTTCTGGTATCACTTCGTTTTTCTGACTGATCCGGAAGTTCAATGTTTGTCTGATCCTCATACAAAGTCTTCCAAAGTGACAACATATGCTTAGCAGTAAACAATGCTAGCTGAAAACCAAACAAATTCATAACAAAACTGCATAAAGTCCCAACCATCCATGTTAAAGCAGTGTGTGGTTAAATGATATGTAATTTGAACAAGCTACAGTCAATTTAAAATACATAAAACTGTAATTTCATAAAAAATATAATTTAATTTCCGTGCCACTTTCAAGCTGATGCTGTCTGCAAGGCATTTGCTCCTTAATACAGCCTGTAACATACAACATAAGCTTTCATTATTGACATGAATATGAAACCCACCTCTCCTCCTTGACTTTGTAACTCAAGATGTGCTTTTACATAAAACAAATTGAGATTGTCAGGATATTCTTCTAATGCAGCTTCAACTAGCTGCAGGGCCTCAGCATGTTGTTTCTGGGCAGAGAGGAGAAGGATGAGCAGATACAGCGATGGCACGTGTTCAGCTCGAAGGTTCAGTGCCATCTTCACATGACTCATGGCTTCTCCGACTTGACACCCATATGCAAACTGCAGAGCCAGGTAATATTCTGCCAAATGATCATTGGGATCTGACTGCTGGGCCCTACAATTGACATGTAATGTAAATAATCTTCATATATCTTAAAGCCAATTATATATTCCATTTTCTTGTACCCTTGGTTTGGGCAAATAGGCATGGTTCAGCCTACAGAGTGCAATTAACCCTTTCCATGATACAAATGGAACACGTCACCTTGAAATCAGCTCTTTATCCATAACACAATTTCCCATGCAAATTATTTAATCAGATCATGCAGTCCACATTTGCACACATTTGCATGAGTGCAAGCACCTGCACACACACACGCACACACAGACAGATCTCAGTAAAGAGACTTACAGACCATCCTATATTAATACACTGTAACTTACTTGTGGAATGCATCAAATGCACTGATAACTAAATGCTGCTTTTCCTGTTTAAGATGGTTTGCAGCTGCCTGTAAATTGTAGCCAATTCCAAGAAAAAGATGGCACCTGGACAACAGACCCTGTGGATTTGACATCTCACGACTCAATGCCTGGGTGCTCCAATCAAGTCCCTCTCCAATCTTCAGAAAGAAATACATTATTATTATCATCAGATGTGTGAAGACTGCTTCAAATTCTTGTAAATAAAGGCAAAAAAAGGAGTGTGACTAGTCCAGGACTAGGGAAATCAAAGTGAAGATTAAATTGAAAAGCCCAAAAATGGACTATACATATAAAAATTGTCATATGGACCCACACATTGAAAAGCATGGCCAATTCAGTTCAGGGCTAATAGAAAAGATTTATATATATATATATATATATATATAAAAACTGTATATACATTTAGAAATCTATTTTTATATTTGTTACAAAATACCTCTGAGTGTCACTGATTGTTAAAAATACACAAGGTAAAGGGAAGGAGGATAAATAATACTGCATAAAGCATCTTGGTCCCCACTTGCCCTTTCCATCTTCCCTTCCCCTCTTACTATGACACAGCACAGGTTCAGATATTTTATGTCTAGTATAATCAAACACTTTGTAAGAGATGGGAGTCTGAAATCAAACAGGAAATACTCATAGTCCCTGAAGTAAAGATGATGATTTTACACTGACCCTGTAGAGTAAGAAGCCTTAACTTTAATAAAGTTCTTAAATAAATTACAACCATACTGCAATACAAGTCTAATCTTTTTACAAAGATATAGTTTCCACTAGTCATATCATTAGTATACTCAGAAATAGAAAATCTGATGTTGTTTAATGCTACAACTTTCCTTGTGGCAGCTAAAGCAAATAATGTACAATTAACAAGTTTCAGTGACATATTATGATTCTTGGTTCTATAATTTTCCATCGAAGATTATAAAGTTCTTGCAATCCTGTACAATTTTTTGGCTGACCATACAATACACAGTGTAATTCCAAGTTTGTATTGCTTAATTTAGGAATGTTATCATTTATTATTCAGTAACAATAATTCAAGCACAAATGTCATATTGTTAAAACATTCTTTCATTTCCTCAAAGCAGTAATAAACCTCATTTATAAATTTATGAATTTATAAAACATTTCTGCATATTCTGACACATCTACTTGCATTTCACTCCAGTAACAAGCGCAAAGAAGTTGTAATAGACGTCACCTGGTTAAGATGTTCGTAGCATATTCGTGCTGCCAGAAGACAAGGTATCACTTTGGTTGGTAAAAGCTTGGAGACCTCCTTGAATACTGAGAGAGCATGAGCATACTGCCCCATAGTTACCAAACACAGGGCATGCTGCATCCAGACATGAGGTTCTTCAAATGAAAACTTCATAGCCCGCTCAAATGACTAAAACAGACATTTTCTCTCAAAATTAAGAAAAAATAACCTTAAAGCAAAACACAAAATTCTTAAAAGTAATATCTAACATTCTTCTACCAAACCACACTAAATTCAAATATAACTGCAGTCACAATCCTAGTCGTTTCTTTCACAAATGTAACAAACTAAGAATCAGTCCACAGCAACAGAACTCTAACACTTACGAACATTTCAGTGTTTTGACCACAAAATCCCAGCAGATTATGATAAAAAATCAGAAACTCCTCAGTTACTCAATAGCATACCTCATGTAAGAGGTCTGCATGGCCCCATCGAACCAAAGCAATTGTTAGGAGATCATAGATAGCAGTGGCATTATCATAGGCATGAATTCTTGCTTCTTTAAATTCTGGAGACTGGCTCAGTACAGCATCACGAACAGCCATGGCTTCACTACAACATGCAAGCAAGAGTTGGGTGATTACTGGAGCCATAAATTTTGATTTGTTCACTAAAGATACAGATTATTTACACACTGTCACCAATTTTCTTTCCTTCCCCATAATATCCAGTCTATAAATTTGTATTATTCATAGTTGAATATACACATGGTCTAACTCGAATGAGATTACTGTACTTGCTAAACCTGTGTATTGTCTCACCAAATGACATAAATGAGGCATGTCATAGATCTCTGCTACTATTAAGATCCATTTATCATTCATTAACTCAAATTTAGGTTTGATGACAATTTTCTTTAACATGTTTCCACAAGTACAACTGTGTATTTCCCTTTGTGTGCATCATATTTGATCAAGTGAAGGCTAAATGAGATATTCTACAGTTTTTTGTTTTCAAGTAATCTGACAAACCTGAATGGATGATATGAACAGTGACAGTCATTCTGGGATCTCATTATACTGCAAAACTCAAAAATGTACTTACAGTAAAAACTATTATCTTATACTTTCACTATGTGGAGATTTCATTGTATTTTGTTCTTGCATTGAACTTTGTTAATGGGAGACAGACTGAAGTCAGATGAGCTATTTCAAACTTTACCTGATAAGTAATAATAAGATGATTTCTTCATTTTCATTACGAGGTATGAAGAGATTTAAGCCGGTGTATTTACGGGGTTTCCAAGGGCTGTCAGCCACAGAATTCTGAGTGATCTGTGTTAATTTTTTGTTTGAGGCTGAAATAGTTACAGAAAAAATGAAGCATGTTAAATTTGTTAATCAGTCTTCACTATGGGAAGGAAAGAAACCCTCAGGAAATAATATAAGAAGGTATTATGAACATTTTCTATTTTTCATAACCCCATTACATTTATGAATTACTTTAAATTGACAATTAGACTTGTAAATATACGAAGTGGTTCCTGAAATAATCTCACATCCAAGTTCATTACATTTCTGACTGGGAATGACCTCAGAAATAAGATTCTGAAGTAAAGACCCCTATATGAATCTAAACTTGGCACTTCATAAAAACAGTCCGAACTCTTAAACATGGACCAAGCCTGAATTTTATTAGTATATAACCTCAAGTGTCAAACTACTATTTCAAAAACCCATTCTGTCAGAAAAGTGTTATAACAAGAGACGAATGATGTGACGTGCTGAAGTCGGTAAGTGCTGTGTCCCCAGAAACTGTTTCACAGATGCACATTTACAACTCAGTAGCTTACCATGAAAGTCTGAAGTAATAAATTAAATTACTCAGTACTTATCTTAAAACTTTCCATATTTGAATATGTACAAATTACAGTTTTTAAATGAAATATGACTTCACACAACATACAAAAGCAAAGAGTAAAACATTAAGAATACTGACAATAAGTACCAAATTACAATTAAACAATGTAAAATGTTACATTAATAAAAACTGTGCGTTAGCAAACTCAATAACTTTTAAAAATATATGATTTGAGTATTTCAAACATGTTTTTAATGCCTATCTGGCAAAAAGAAATTCACTCTGAAGTAATTGCATCTGCAAGCAGGATTCCACTTTCTACCAATAACAAGGTTATTATAAAAATCACCAGCAGAACAGGTATACA
Organism: Zootermopsis nevadensis; assembly: GCF_977971745.1. Classification (NCBI taxonomy): domain Eukaryota; kingdom Metazoa; phylum Arthropoda; class Insecta; order Blattodea; family Termopsidae; genus Zootermopsis; species Zootermopsis nevadensis. The sequence goes on from NW_028259134.1 coordinate 17,532,808, forward strand.
GCATGACATGGACTCCAAACCATAGGGTGTCATATTCCCCACATTAACAATTGTCTTTATTTAATGAGAGGGACAGGTAAGACACCAAAAAAATCTACCAAGGATCCAACTGATCTTGAATCTGAGACTTCTAGCATGAGACTTCCTTTAGACCAGAAACTTATTCAACAAAAAATATTAAAACTGACCTGTTGTCTCATTCACTTTTTCTGGACTTGTATATACAGTTCCACTGACACCCCTCAATAACACTTCGGCTAGCTGTCTTGTAAGTGTCAGACGCAAACTGTGTGTTGCACTGGATTCAACTGCACTTAACATAGTCCTGAAAGAGAAAACAGTGAATAATTCAGAATATTATATAATGAGGACATCTGTTATTAATATAAGTCATTTAGTATTATAGGTAACAAATTAGATGGAGTGGATCTGGATGACAGTGGATATGCAGATCAGATGAAGCAAGAGATGCATAGGCCTACTGAATTTTAGTGGTATAATCTCTTGGAATGGAAGAGATGAGAGAATAACATTAAGACAAATCTTTGTGCAATACGTTGCCAAGAAAGAAGATGGCTGGAACTGGCCCAACTTTGCATCTAACGGTTAGCTCTGAAATTATATAATGTTACCACTACTGCCTAAATATGAGCCGGGATAGCTCAGTCAGTATGGTGACTAACCACAGGCTGGACGACCGGGCTTCGATCCCCGACGGGGGCAGAGGATTTTTCCTCTAGTCTCTGCGTCCAGACCGGCTCTAGGGCCCACCCAGCCTCCTCTACAATGGGTACCAGGGTCCTTTCCCGGGGGTAAAGCCGGCCGGGGCGTGATGCTGACCACTCACCCCCATCTAGTGCCGAGGTCAAGAAAGAGAGGAGATATACCTCCACTCACCCCAAATGCCTACATGGCGTGTAGCGGGACAAACTTTACTTTACTTTACTACTGCCTAAATAGATACCTGTAACGAGTAACAGCTGACTGTAATTTTCCTGCCTGAATGTGAAGAATAGGTGCTCGCTGCAAAGCTGTTTCCAAAACAGGGCCAATTTGACGTTCAGGATTTGGTGGTTGTGGTGAATATGAACCTACAAAGTGAAATATATTCATAAGACATTACAGACTGGCTTAGTTGTTGTTTGTTGTTTCTCGGCACTACAACACTGTCGTGGGTTTCCACTGCCTCCTTTCTGGAGGTTTCTTGGTCTTGGTTGTGCGTGAAGTAGTAAATGACCAGCCGACTGATTCTGCACAATTTCTACTCAATCCTGATTTGACTGCCAGAGCCACCTAGCAGTTAATCAGGAGACTTTTGGGTGAGAAATGGCCGCTGAATTTTGCTTATGAAACATCTCATATCATGCTCATATGGTTCTTTTACATGCCATAAATCTATGACATGGGACCACCGGCTTTACTTCCCCTCCGAAGGAAGTTATGCTACCGAATTTTATCACACTTAAAAATCTATCGATCTCGGCCAGGATTGAACCTGCGAACCTTGGGTCCAGTGGCGAGCATGCTAACCACTAGTCCACCGAGGGTGACAAATTGGCTTAGTATAGTTATTTGTCTGCTGCAGTTATGTAGCTTAAATATCCTGATAATGGTGAATGTGTGATGGTGTCTTCAGAACAGACTTGATGATGTATTCATTCTTTATCTATTTTCTTGTTAACATTAACTATGCAGCACTTCAAGATGGGGCAGTTGGTTTGTGAAAGGAGTTGGTCTTCTTTATGAGGTGCACTGACAATGGAGCGTCCCTCCGCCCTCTAGTACGTCCATCATCAAGGCATGTAAGAAATTTCTGTGGGAAATCTTACAACCACACAAGTTCTGGAGGATCCAGCTATTCAGGACTGACAGATCAAGCAGGTGAAAAAGCAGCTTTTTAGTCAATTTTCAGGTCTACCTGCTGTAATTCTGGAGTATTTACTAATGATTTCTCAGAATTTGAATTCTCATCACCAAAATCTCCATCCATTGGAGGATAATGTATATTTATTAATAAATTTACACTTTTGTCACACCACATCAGCACTATCAAGTTGTTCCCATCCCTATCTGGATGTTGCATCATTTCAAGTTTCTTTTGCAAAGATCTGACTACTGAAACAATTTATTTCCTAGTATATAAATCACTGAACAAATCATAATAGAATAATAAATTCTTCATATACAGTCTATGTCCAAAACCTTCCATCCTTCTAGTAAATACTGCCATTGCTGCATGTGCAGCCATCATTTTATTATGTGTTTGCCTATATGAACTTTATGTAAATTTCACTGTGAAGATCTATAAGATAAATCTGGCAATATCTGGCTGAAGGAAAGGATGTATTTATGACAAAAAATAAAGTCACAGTTTTCCAGCTACATAATATAGCTGTTTTCAAATATTTCTGGTCCTCTAAATCTAAGATTCTTTCAGTATTTGTAAGAATAAGCAACCAAAATGTGTGAAATAATTGAAATATTTGAAAAGGAACACAAACTAAGCTGCATAAATAAAGACTGGAAATTTAAAAACATTGTATACAGGCAAACAGATTCATTCTTAATAATTCAGTTATTATTGAGCTTCAGTTTTAAAAAATGCAATAAATACCACTTATTTTATATTATGGACTTTAAAGAATTTAAATAACTCAAACTCAGCTGAGAAGTTGTGTTAAGGAATTTAAATCCTCCACAATAAAGGCTAAATGTCATTAAACAAATAGAGAAAGAGAAAAAAATTAAACAGGTCAGTACCTATATCTAATGTTAATATTGATACTATTCAATTGGTACCTGCGTTTGTGTTTGTGATTTGCTGTTGCTGCTGCTGCAGCTTGTCTTGCTCCTGAAGGTAAAGCAATGTGAGATCCCCAGCCAGTTCAAAACATTTCACTCTCTGCTCATCCCACTCAGCTTGCTTGTATTTGGAAGATGACGATGGAGGCACTTTCTCCAAACACATACCTGTTCCAGCAACAGGATACAAAAATTCAAAGTGACAGATATAGAATACAATACATGGAGGAGAAAAAAGAAAGATACTCACTCACAGCACTTAAACAATTACACTGAAATCATTATTTAATAAAAAATTACTAAAAACAGCTCAGAGATATAAAGAGTAATATATGTTAACATGGCCTGTGCCATGGCTCCACTGGTAGTCCATGTGGGTATTCAAGAAAAGTAAAATGGTATAACAAGAGCATAATTTATCACACAGAATAAGACAAAACATAAAACTAATTACTAAATCATACACACAATTAGCAAGAAAATAAACACTGAATTAAAAATACAAAACTTCTGTACCAAACAATAATTTTAATTACAGTAATAGATAATATTTCTGGTGTTCATAGTGGTGATATGGATGTTTTTCAGATGGGTTCTAACACTGTACAAACTTGCATGCAGATACCAACATTATAGAGTAACATATTGCCATCAGTTTCAACCCTGAAAATGGAGGTAGAATGATCCTACAAGCACACAATAATGCAATCCAGAAGACAACTTCAACAGATGAGATAATTTATATTATATGCATCAGAAACCAATATTCATATATTTTGTCATTCATATACTTCTCTTTTAAATAATAATACACTTTTATAGAAACATGCAGAAATTTCCTTGGCCAGTTGTTTCTAATCTGTTTTATATAAGTAATGAGTCTTACAAAAGTTACAGTCTGCAACAGCTGGTTTACAATTATATAAGTTCAGGCTATCAAATGTGCTGATAGAGCTAGATATTGCATGTATGTATCTCATCCTTGAATATGCAACTACCATTTTATTCTTCCACATAAACTATTTCTTGCATGCACAGTTAGTACAGAGTTAGTATATTTAGACTTACAAAAGTCTTTCAACAGGAGTTTGTGAGATTTGAGGTTCTCATGGTGATAAAGATGTTGCCAGTCTTTTGGGTTGTCAAGTCATGTAAACTTGTAGGTAAATAACCAACATTTTGGGGACAGTATGTTGCAACCCAGAAGACCAGCACTGACAGGAGTGTTTTAAGCCTGTACTACATATAACTGTACTACTTTACTTCAGTACTGTACTCAAAGCCCATTTTGAGGCTGAAAGGAAACAAGCATACTTGTAAACTTAACACATACTGGTTAACGGTCAACTGATGGGACTTCATTCATTGCATGGAGTTAGAAATGGAATAAACTTTGAAAAAAAATCTTGCATATGATTCCACTAAAAATTATAAAACATTAACTAAGCAAAAAGACCTACAGTGGTCTAGCGGTTAGAACGCTGGCCTTGTAATCTTGGGGTCTCGGGTTCGATTCCCGGCGGTGCCCGAATTTATAACTTGTGCTGGGCAAGGCCGTGGTCTAGGCAACACGGAGTTTTCCTCCGTGGCATCCCAACAATTACTCCATTCACACACAGAAGAAGGCAATGGCAAACCACTTCTGGATCATCTGCCAAGAACGTATATGAACAGGTCCCAGTCCGAGAAAAGGATGGAAGGATCCTGTTCATATGGACCTGTCCTCAGACAGAACACTAATAATAAAAAATAAAAGCAAAAAGATGCTTGGGATGGTCTGAATAGAGGAGAAGAGAAGAGAAACCATGACAGTAAACAAAACTTTCCTATTCCTCTCCTCCCTGCTGTTAGTACAGCATTGTTGAACAGCTTATGAATTAATAAATCTAATACAAGTATCTACATTTCCACTTACCTTTAATTGCATATGATTCTGCAACTATCCGTAAACTCCTACTAGGCAGTTGTTTCTCTGTAAGAGTTTGAAGTTCTGCTTGACTATAGTAATTAAGAGAATCTTCATACATTCCCATTGCATAGTGGAGCTTTCCAAGCAACAGATTAGAATCCAACATAACTCCAGCCTACATTTCAGAGCATTCATTAATGTACAAGCTACAAAATACATAGCATCAGCAATAAGGTTCAATAGCATTGTCAGTACAAAACCACTAAACATACAATATTCATGTGTACCTCAACACTTTACTCTGCTGACAATCCCCTCAGCACACAATCAAGGACATTATATTATAATATTAAACACAAGTACAAAGTCATTACAACAAGAAAACAAATGTGCTTAAAACATGAAGAGATATTTGATTCTATTCTGATAAAAGAAAATTATAAACAATAATTCAATGTAGGTAAAACTGGTACATTGAATCAGATTACCTTTTTTCCTTGTTCACTTGCAGTGCTCAACAAATATCGTTTGGCATCTGTCAAACCTGTACGAGCTTTACTTATATTTGCATCAGTCGGTGGCAATTCTTCCAAAAACGATTCCAGTTTCCCCTCACCAATTAAGAAATTTGCTAAATATTCTAAAAAATAAGAAAACAAGTATCTAATTTCATGCAATAAAACAGTCAAATTAAACTGTGTTTGCCACGAAATTAATTTATAAAGTTTATAAAGGCGATGTTTTTTAACAAAAAAATGTTTAAGTTGAAATTAAATTGCTTATATATTTTGCTGAAAGAATGGACCATAATCATACATAACCTCTTTGAACTTCCAAACCAAAATCTCACGAAATACGTAACTTATGTAACTCACCTGAATTTGGTGACCTTAATTTCAACTGCTCTGCTAAATCTATAACTTTCTTCCAATTAGATTCTTCCCTGCTTTTTTCTATTTCCGTTTCTATTCGAAAACTTCTACTCTTCCCAGCCATGTTTTGTTATTGTTCTGTTTCTTATGTCACAAGGCTGATTCATTAAAACACATCCGTGCAACAGATTGACCAACGCTTGAAATCGAACATTTCATTGTCGGTGTTTGTATCCTCGTTGAATCCAGAAATAAAATAAACCCATTTACCGAACTTATGCTACAAATTCATTCTAAATAATTCGGCAAAGTTTAACACAGTATTAAGATATTCTGTAGACTGTTTATCGTTTCATACGTTGGCCTTAAATAAAACGTGATGCAAGATATTCTTGTTTTCCAAATTTAATATGCTCAAAAACGATCATTTTATGTTCCCCATGTTTTGAAAAGGGAATGACTTAAAGCTGACTATACTGGTTAGTATATAATAAGGGTTCAAAATTTCTATGAATGCCACCACAACCAAACCTCTCCTCTCAACCCGCCTGTCACAGATTATAAGGACTATACTGTAGACAGCAAGGCTTGTTCAATAACTCCCTTGGAAAGTTATCAATATATTTCTATTATTTATCGTTTTCATAACAAGTACATCTTCAGTATTGTATCGCATTACATATTTAAGAAACAATACAGGAAAACACTGGGTATAATTCTGACACAATTGCACAGCAATTTAGGTTGGGAGGACCACCAGCAGAACATTGTATTACATTAATGTCAGTATGACTTTTGCTGAATATTGTAGTTTCATTGCTCTGATAAACTTCTGTGTCAATCGATTACATCCTGACATCACGATTAATGAGTTTCAGGTTTACACTGATGGGTACATAAACACAATGAAATAAACATGTAGGAGTAAGTGAAAATAAAAGATTTATCATCAAAACCAAAGCATCTATACACCTATTTAAATAACACTTGTATGGATCGAATTGATTATTTAAACCCCTTCCTCTACAGACATACATCTTTATTACATTCCATGGATCCATAAGTTAGTCAGATGACAATAGGATGTAGAATAAGTCATAATAATACAATACATGTTATACAAATACAAGTCATACTATTATATAAATGTCACAAATACATTCATTCTGCATTCAATTACAGTTCAATTATAGGAATTCCATTTTTAAATCTGATTTCTCAAGGAATTCCAATAGTTTACTCCAAACCTGAATCTTTATACATATACCCAATGCTAATTCTAAACTTGTACAGAGCATGTATCTGTTGCTTCATCTGTTTGTTAGCCTACTAAGATTCAGAATTCCTCATATCTACAAGTCTATGTTTATGTCCTGTTCACTGTCCTTTTAGGTACTGTTCGATTTACATGCAGAGTCAAATAATTCAACAGAATAAAAAAGAAATATTGATAAAATCCCATTTCACTCTTCATAACTCTGGAGTATGTTTGTCTCTAGGCCTACTCCCATGGTTTCTAGAATTTCCAAACTTTCACTCTGTGTGTATGTATTTGAACTACAAGAAACCTTTGTTTTCTATGATAAGAAAATATGTTTCATGAACAAACATTTATTTCAAAATGGTTTTAATGCTATACAACCATGTAGATCACACTGCAGTATCATTGGTGTCTATTCTGCTTGTTCACACTGATGATCTGGTTTTCTGTCAAGAATTTCAATATTACACTCTGGTAAATTTGATGCCAATACAGCCAAACATTCTTCTTTATTCTTCAGATATGGCAAACCATATATGTGTAATGATAAGAGTTTACTGTAAGAAGACAAAAACTATAATGGAGAAAACTTATCAGTAACAGATCAACGTAATTAAGAGGTATAGTTCACAGAACCAGATCTAAGTTCCAAGCTGAGCACTTTACGAGTTTTATAAGGACATACAGACCACATACTTATAGATCAATGAAGTCTTCTCACTCACAGAAGACATTACATGTAACAGAGGTGTAGTTTGGTACGATAATGAGTTCAGTCTCAGCCTCTTCACTATACCAAATGTCTGGCATGATGAGGCAAAGAGCTATGCTTTGTTTCTTAGGTCACACACCCACACATTTATTTCAGATATACAGAGTTGAATAAGCATGGAATGAATGAGAATGGTGTGCTGAAAAGGATATGTCTGTAAGAGGTCATGGCCTATAATAAGGTATTATCCCAAAACATGTCCCTGAAGTTTGGAACCATATGTAATATTGGAATTCTGACTTGAGTGTTACAAAATATACTGAATATGACCACCATTCATGCTGATGCTAGCACACAAAAGTTTTTGCCTGTCCAAAAGAATAACATGCAAAGTTTGGTTTCCTTTTCTGTTAACCTGTTCCTCTGAAACAAAATTAAATTCTGGATAAGGCTCAGATATTAAATATTTCATTACTACTGTCAATTTGTATTGCGAGGAGTGGGTGTATAATGAGAGATGACTGGTCAAAATTGTCTCACATACAAATACCAACCTTAATATTTGAAGAGATTTTATGCCTTTATCAGTTATGTTTCCACAACTGATTATTTGTAGAACTTGCAGTGAATCCTTAAGATATGACAGATTTTCCAGAGCTTCATTCTCTAAATACAAGCAACGATGGAACTTTACATGTGTTACATGCTTACAGCCATCTGGAATGATACATGATATAAACCTGTCATTAGAATATAAAGGCATGCTGATATGGAATATTTACCTAGTTGGAAATTAGTATTCTGCATATTTATGTGCTGAAATAAAATAATGTCCTATCATTCTGTGTAAGAAACAAATATTTAGGAGCCAAGTACAAAAAATATTAATAACATTACTTTTTCCATATTTTTTTCTATTCTGTAGTTCGTTTAATGATGCTTTATTAGTAGTTCTGACTATAAAGCGTCAAATGAAAGGGTGATAATGAAAGTGAAATGATGTGGAAAGAAGTGGTCATGGCCTAATTTAAGGTACCACCATGGCATTTGCCTGGGAGGACTGAAGAAAACAATGAAAACCCCCAGTCAGGATAGCTGGTCTCCAGACTGAGATTTGAACCTGGGACCGCCTGAATATGAAGCATGAGTGTTAACCATAACATTAGGTTTTTGCCATATTTAGTGGCAATTTTTGTTCCCTTTACCTACTGCTATGGTAATTAAATCATGAAAGAGATGAGATGGGTGTGTTTGCAGCACAGGAGGTGGGATGAAAGAAACAAAGAAATATAAAATTCTGGTTGGAAGGTCCAGTAGGATGAGACAAATTGGGAGACAAAGTGTACATGAGAGGAAAGTGTTACAGTAAAACCTCTCTAAGTTGGACACTTGTGGTTCCACGAAAATGTGTCCAACTTACAGAGGTGTCCAAGATAGAGGGAAAGAGAAATATCAGATTGTGGTTTAATGACAATATAGTCTATTTACTTACATACACTAACTGCTGTAGGCTTACTTAAATTAAGAATTAATGACAATAGTATTAATAATAATCTTTTGAAGCCCACTCCCATGCATTGCACATTATACCCCAGCCTCAATAACATTTTCTAAAGTTAATTCCACTAATTTTCGCTTCCCCATCGCAAAAACAAAAATCCCATTTCTGTTAACACAGTCTGAACTCAAATGCAAGCACAGTACTGATGGAGTTAAAACTGTGTCTTCTGCGATACTGTAGTCCAGTTAAGGGTTCAGCAAAAGAATGGTTAAACACTTGCAATGCATTCCAATGCTGGGTTCAATGTCCATAAGACAATCCTCTAGAGAGGAGGCATTCATCAGTCAGAAATTCAAAATAACAAAATATGTAACTGAAAAACTTTCCCTGAAAAGCATCGAGGTTAAGTGCATGAACCTGTCCAACTTACAACAAAAGAGGTGTTCAAGTTCCAGGATAAAGGGGTGTCCAAGATATAGGGTATTGTGGACATGTAAAATTATAGGATATTCGCTGGTTCCAATTAAAAGTGTCCAATATAAAGGGGTGTCCAGGATATAGGGGTGTCCAACTAGAGGGGTTTTACTGTATTATTAAATGAAAGACGAGTAGTTACTGCCTACTAAGCATTTCAGTACATGTCAGAGTATACAAGTTTAAAAATATATTCACTGTGTAATGTTAAATAAAGTTTCCTACCATATACTGCAATGGGTCTAGCTAACCACCTTGCAAGGATTCATGGGACTGAATTCCCAAGAGTTGCTAGCATGTTAGAGTAATGAGCACAGGTGTATCTGTAACACTGTAGTGCCAGTCTAACCTTATACAAGGCTCGTCCACAAAGTAAGTTTCCCTGGGGCCGTTTACAGAAACAAAACACAATTTCATGGAAATATTTATTGCAACAGATACAGCAAGTGTCCAGCTATTTTTCAACATATTCGCCACCGGAATTGAGACATTTGTCATACCGTGGGACCAACTTTTCAATACCTGTGTCGTAGAAGTCTGCCGCCTGGGATTGGAACCACTGTGTGACAACCATCTCCGCCTCTCTGTCATTCTCAAAACGCTGACGCTGACTGGACAGGAATTTCTTGAGGTGTAGGAAAAGATGGAAATCACTGGGAGCGAGGTCCGGGCTGTAGGGTGAATGATTAAACACCTCCCAGCTGAACTCCTGCAGGAGACTTGCTGTCCGTCGAGCCGTGTGCGGCCTAGCGTTATCACTGACCGCACTTCACAGTCGGCGGGAGCTGGAATAAGAACCTCCATCTTCAACAGCTGCAACGATGCTACTGTGAGAACGCGGGAAGTACCGTTAGTGCATGCGCCACGCTACATCATTGCTCTATCACGTACGCACAGTCGCTTCGCGCAATATAAGGTTTGCTAGCTGTGGGACGAGTGGGAAACTTACTTTGTGGACGCGCCTCGTACTTAGAGTGTTTATGACTCTGTGAGACTGCCCCAGCACTTTCAGGACTACATGCTTGACCACATACATTATTTATTTTAGTGACTGCTAAAACATATCTGGGCTATTTAAAGTACATTATTTAAAAGTACTCACTGAAGTATCCAAACCCATAGTGCATAATTGAAGAGTCTGTAGCATCAATCTTCTGAATATACCTTACATGTTCTTCTGCAGGTAATGCATTATAATCTTTCAGGAATTCACAGTCATCAGTCCATTTAACAAAGGCTCCATTACGCATTAACCATTCTGCACATGCCCTATCAGGGCCAACTTTTGCAATTCGTTCATTATCGACTCTGAAGCAAGAGATATTACCTTCATAAAAGCAAAAATTACACAAACATAAAATTACTTGTTAGTTTTGTTACCCCTCCTTTTCAGTGTCCCACTTTATTGGTGGCGATGAAGAAAATACAAATAAATTGGTACATGTAACTCACATGATGGGGCTATATCCCTGTAAATATATATAAAAAATATTCAAAACAGGATTTTCTAAGCTGTACACCTTGAAAGGCCTTTATTTGTAGACCTGTAATATCAGAATGGTGCAGTGAGTCAGTGAAACTGCACACATAATTTATTGGGCCTACATGACAACTTCAACTATGGTTACAGTTAGGTGACTGCGGCTATCATGATACTGAAATAAAACTGTGGGTAATGAAAGTACACATAACAAGAGTCATCTGTACTATCCTTGAATTTCTTAAGGGAATCAGGAAATCCTTTAGTCGGGTAACTAGCCTGTGTGTATAAACAAAAAAAAATGTTAGGACAACTTGTTCTGGCATACAAAAGAGCCAATAGCTCAGGACTTACCTTCACAATTTGCTATGCATAGAAGAAATGGCATGGTAACTAACAGGCCTATCTCACAATGTTTCATTCCACTTTCTCATTATCTGGCCTGCTTTACTTACTGCTATAAAAGTAAATCTATGAATATAAGGATGGGTTTTGCCTTACACATAATGTTATAGAAGCTATGCTTAAATATAGAATGGTAAACTATATTAAATATTCGTAATTTTATTAAGATTAAATGATCCACATAAACACTTTCTGAACACACTACGGAGTAACAGGTTGGAGGTCAGTTAAGTCATAATGGATTGAGTTAGGTCTAACTCTTCTACATACATATTTATAATACATCTATTGCAAAATAAAATAAGACAGACCACCAAGAGAACCTGGCTTAAACTCTCTACCCTGCTCATTTCTTTATATGTTCCAAAGACTATTCTTTTAACTAAGTGCCTCATCACAAACATCTATATGAACTGTGGAGGAAACACACAATGAAACAACTGCACTAGAAGAAGAGTGCTTCACTTCACAACCCCTCCATTTTAGTAACTTAATAAAAAAAAAATCATGTGATGTTACAGATATACTGGTGTAGTTAAAAATACGACATTATACAAGAATATGGAGTTACAAAATGCCAGATTTCGAATTGCTCCTGAAACTCTTTCTGAAGACCTTACACACTCGGAAACTTGATGAATGTTTGGTTGTGATTTTCTAAAATAACATAACCTTACTTAGCACTTTACGTGAAATCAAGGCAATTCAAGAAGTGTGTGTATGTATATGTGTGTATATTATATGTATGTGTGTATACATATATATAATTGGACCAAATAAGTAATAATTCTCTTTCGTATCAAAAAGTTATGAATCGAATCCATTATGGTTTTAATTAATGGTAAAGGAACATTTAATTACGATTAATATATGGATAAACTACATTACAGTCCAAGTTAAACTTACCTATTCCACACAATATTTAACCAATGCCAAAAGCGCCTATGGCTATTCAAATAAGGCTTTGGTACAATCATTTTGCCTAGTGTCCGTATTGAACCAACATACTAGTTTCAAAATTCCCGCAAGCGATACTGAGGATACTTTATATTTTCACTCAACGTGGAGCAAAGATTCACGATTATATACTGCATAATTGATATGTTCACTACTGTATGTGCTGAGATGACATAAAAATAATAATAGTAATAACAAAAACAACGCGTTAAATATAAAATAATGCACTGTGGATCTATACCGTAAATAAAATAATTTTAACTTCCAAATAATATATTGTTCTGCAGCAAATGCAACATATGGTAACAAAGGAACTGCCACTTAACTACAGTTATCTCATTATGAATTGTTCATTGTATTGTATTATATTAGTCTTTTATATTGAAATGCACAAGGCAAACATTATAATGTGTGAAGTTACAGGTCTATCCTCGCTTCCCAATGACTGCACGTACTGCTAGGCATTCATTTTTGGTGTTAGGAGCTGGATAATTTTTTGCTTTTAAATTTATATTTTAATATTAACAAACACCCCAAAAAGCCTTCCCAAAGCTGCTATGGAATACAAACCAAAGGGAAGAACAGACCTTGGGCGACGTACAAGTAGGTGGAAGGATCAATAGATCCACGTCTTTGATTTGGAATGGGGAAATCAGTACCCAAACCTTAAAAAGGAAGAAGATTCATGCATACCTATATCAAACAATATAACATCTTGACATGAAATAAGTGAGGTGTCCATGTGTATGACAGTTTCTGATTTGGCTTCTTCTAGTGCAGCATGTATCATATAAGTTTAAAACAGAACACAACCTTTTAAGGATCAAATACCATCAGTGATGTGAAATATTTCATCCTGATGATGGAGGCAGCAAGGACCTTTTAATTGGTGGTAAAGTTCTACCTGACTACATGATGCCACAATCCAGATGATGACCATCTTTGGACTCATCACATAAAAACCTCAAATCCTACCAAAATATTTTGTCTTTTAATATTTAACTAGATCACAGTATTACATTTGTAATTTACTTCTCACCATATATAAACAACATTCAAGTAAGTGTTTACATTTTTATATTATTAAGGTTCTATGTGAATGTAAAACTGTCTCTTGTTCTGAAGGAATAACAAGAGATCAAAGGTTTTTAAATGCTGAAAAGAAAATGTATAATCATGACAAAGTAACAGAGGAATAAAGAAAATTAAATTAGAATCTTAACAGATTTTAAAATTAATTTATTATTAAGGCATTTCATCAATGCTAAATGAATCAAACATGTGGTATACTTGGGGGAAACAAGAACTGCATACAGAACTTTGGTTGGAAAACCGCAATCAAGGAAACCACTTTCGACGAAGTAAAAGTATAAAGGGTTTTATAAAAACAGGCTGTGAAAGTAAAAGAGATAAAACTGATTCAGCATAATGTCCAACTGTTGACTGCTGTGAACATGTGTGATGTTTCTATGGATTTCATAATAGGACATTCTTAACCACCTGATTGACTATCAACTAAACAAGCATAAATAAGTGGTATCTGTATTTACAGCCCTTCAACAACTGACAAATGTATTTCATCACTGTTATTTTGGCCACTTTCCTTTTCTCAAGACAGAGGAAAAGTACTTTTACATTAGATATTTTTGAAGATACATTCATATAATAAAAAAATAATTACTGCTTCAAAAATATACAGAATACAATATTTCTTCTTCAATTCTATAACTTCTATCCAAAATATTAGCTTAAAATGATCCAAAAGCATCTCTCTGGAGTAACATTCTGTTTTAGATCTTAATATAAGCATTCATAAAAAACTGTTAAATATTACTGCTACTCATACTACTAGCCTACATACACACAAGGTGTTTACCTTTCTATTTCACATAAAGAACATCCAGTAACTGAAGTGTACCACTGAATAATGTTATAAAGGAACTTCTTTTATAAAGTTTACCAGCATAAAACATTTATTTTATAACAGAAAGAACAAGTCTCTTGTTTTAATCAATACAATTCAGCACACAACTGTTAATAATAAATGAGCATCTTAAATCTCATGTAAGTTCTGCATTATGTCGAAATTTGAGATAACGCTGAATGAAAACATCCAGTGACTTCCGTCGATTTTCTTTCCTGCTTGTACCTTCCTCTGTTTCTATGAGTGGTGGGGAACAAAGCAATGATGCTGGAGATGATGTCACATCACTTTCAGATACAGCAAGAAAATGGTCACTTTCAATTATATCTGAAAATTAAGGAAGCAATGTCATCCACACAACTGTACAATAAAATGCACATAGATATTTTATACGTGAAAGTCTGATTTTAAGACCAAGCTGCCTATATGAAAGTAGCAAGGCTTCTCTTTATGGAGAGGAATGGGGATGATGAAGCTGAACTCACCTTCATATAGTTAAAAATATGTAGACTTTTCCCTTCTACTTGCCCCATTTCATTGGCATGGTGCTTATGCACAGTCATAATGAAACATCTGAGACTTACTGTTGCATGGACCACATTAGGCATACTGTTCAAAAGACAGTATTTACCCCTGTACTTTACACAAAGTTTGACTCTTATAACAAAAAAAAAAATTATTCCAAGAGGCAATGAATTTGTTCTCAGAAACCAGATTGTATAAGGCAGTTGATTGTAATAACTAGTAATAATTTTAAGTGCTGTCTACTGCAATTATTTTATAATCATGTTCTCATTGTAATTGTTCTGTAGAGCATACTCAGTATTATGGGTGTTAATGATATCTAAACTACTCTAACTACTGAGTTATGACTTACCATCTAAAGAGTCATCTACAAGAAAATGTGTTGAAGATTCATTATCATATGAACTCGCAGGAATGTGAGAAAACTAAATCAGAAAACATACACACAATTAAAACCAGAAAAATGTAAAATGCCATATACAAAGTGGAACAAGATACACTTCAGGAAGAATATTTTGGAGACATTTACAACAATTACAATTGTAGTAAATATTACAGGACTTCAATATACAATTACACTACATATCATGTCATAAAATATGACAATTCTGCTAAATTAATACCCTAGGTAAGTTGTGTTTTGTTTGTATTTATCAATCCCTACAGCCAAATCCTGGAAGAGAACTTTGAAACAGACTATGACCACTTTAAGCACATCCATTTTACCACTACAATCATCCACACACATTAATGCCACATAATCTCTGCAAATGGTGACTTTAATGACTTGCTCATCCAACATACCATGTGAGTAGATGCAAGATTTAGTGTGATAATCTGATTAACATGATTTTTGTTCTAACAAAGTGAACATTAAACACTAACATCAGAAAAATCTCTATAAATTTTGTTATTCATAAATAACTCATTACCTTCTCCCCTGCTTCTTTTGTAGACTCCTCAAACAATTCCTTGCTGACAGATGATGTACTTCTAGCATCATGACTCTGTTTCATAATAAAACTTTAATCAATTACACATTTCATAAATGTGAAAAAATCCTTCCACACACACAAATGATTTTAAAATTAAATTTATAAAATTCCAACAAAGTGGTCCATTATAAGCTGAAAGTATGGAATTTCATTTTGTTAAGGCATGTCAGTATTAAGTTAATGGTCTTCTGGCTTTATTGTGCCATGTACTGTTTTAATTGTTTGGAGGAACATGCTGCTTCTATCTTCAACCCTATTCCTCACCAACCCTTAAGATGGAGATAATTTTGTCCATTTTGTCTGAAGAGTTTGCACAGCCCTTCAAGCAAACTGATCGAAGTTATACAAATATTCAATCTTACATTTAATTAAAATCCAGTGACCAAGACTGCTGCCGATATAAGATCATGGACCAGTGGCCAGATGGACACTATCTCTATTTATTATAAAGAAAATCCAATAAATGTAAATACTAACCATATATGGTCTTGACACAGACTGGAACTGCTGTGTTATTTCTACAGATTTTTTCTTCTTCATAAGTGAACTAGTAAGAGAACGTAAATCAGTGGCACATGACGTCTTGCTTGTTGTTGCAGGTAATACATATATACTTTTGCGTGCTGGGGTTTCATATTCCTTTCTGGTCCTTGATTTGTTAGCCACATGCAGTGGGCTGTTCAATTTTCTCTCCAACTCTGGTGTTTGTAGAAGTTGAGGATCAAGTTTTATGTTGACAACAGCTTCATTCTCAGTCTGTTTGACACACAAACTTCTATTAACACCTGAAAACAAAAATTAAAAAGTAGGATCTGAGGTTCTCACAGCAGCAAGTATGATGATGGCTGTCTTCTGGATTGTAGTGCCATGTGTTCTGGTATAAGTTTACTGATGTTTCTGAGTTACTTGAAACCACCGTGATCACGGCAATAAGCGTAGTCATCACCCTGATGATGGAGGCAGCAAGTACCTCTGAACCATCAGAAAACGTCTACCAGAGTACAAGACGCTACAACCCATAAGACAGCCATCTTAAAAAAGTAAAAAAGCCTCAAACTAACAATAAGGAACATCAGAAGACTGAGGGATGAAAAGTATGATAATATTACGAGGCGCGTCCACAAAGTAAGTTTCCCACTCGTCCCACAGCTAGCAAACCTTATATTGCGCGAAGCAACTGTGCGTACGTGATAGAGCAATGACGTAGCATGGCGCATGCACTAACGGCACTTCCCGCGTTCTCACAGTAGCATCGTTGCAGCTGTTGAAGATGGAGGTTCTTATTCCAGCTCCCGCCGACTGTGAAGTGCGGTCAGTGATAACGCTAGGCCGCACACGGCTCGACGGACAGCAAGTCTCCTGCAGGAGTTTAGCTGGGAGGTGTTTAATCATTCACCCTACAGCCCGGACCTCGCTCCCAGTGATTTCCATCTTTTCCTACACCTCAAGAAATTCCTGTCCGGTCAGCGTCAGCGTTTTGAGAATGACAGAGAGGCGGAGATGGTTGTCACACAGTGGTTCCAATCCCAGGCGGCAGACTTCTACGACACAGGTATTCAAAAGTTGGTCCCACAGTATGACAAATGTCTCAATTCCGGTGGCGAATATGTTGAAAAATAGCTGGACACTTGCTGTATCTGTTGCAATAAATATTTCCATGAAATTGTGTTTTATTTCTGTAAACGGCCCCAGGGAAACTTACTTTGTGGACGAGCCTCGTAAAATGGAACTTAGACAAATAAGTTGTAAAGATGTGAACTGGATGAGCAGGCACAGGACAAGGACAGACTGCTGGATTTATGAACTATCCTGGTTCAAATAACACAACACAAATGTTCAATAAAATCTCTGATTAAAATAAGTCTTACCACGAACTGGTGTTTGATGTGTTATATATACATCATCAGTACTGGTACTAGCAGTTTCTGAAGAAATAATGGAAGATGACATTTCTACTGCTGCTGTGGGTTTGGATTTCAGAGTCCTAAATTCTGAAAAACAGAAAGAAAAAATTTCAACTTACTACTTATTCCAACTCCATCCACAGCCCAACACTGCTGGCCACAGAAAGATAAGTTGTACAAATTGTTTGTCCCTTCACCACATGAACGGCCAAATTTTCTGTGAATGTAATTCACTGTTCCATCCAGGTAATTGCTAAGTTACTGCATGAAGAAGAGTCCCTGAGCTCAGCTAGTCAAATAATTCCTTGCCTTTTATGGTACCCAAAGGTTCATCACAGTGTTCACAAGAGCTTGCCACTGGTCCACTATCTTCAGCCAATGAATCCAATCTAACCCCCCCCCCCCCCCCCCCAATCCTATTTCCATAAGAGTCACTTTTATTTCATTCTCCCACCTATGCCTAGGTCTTCCAAGTGGTTTTCCAACCAAACATTTTGCATACTGTTCTCATCTTCCCCACATGTGCATGCAAAACCCATCTCATCCACCTTCATTTGCTCATTTTAATAATACTTCTATTTACTTACATATTTACAAAAGAAAATAAAAAATTGAATATGCCTATTGTACCTTTACAAAGTGCTTCATAATTGTTTTGGACTTCGTTTAATGTCTCTTGCAGCTTGGTTTCAACAGCATTGAATAATACTTCATGTTCTTGAAATTCAGATTTAACACTATGCAATTCAGGTAACACCATGGTCATGTTTTTCAACCCCTTGCCATCAATATAATCAATCAGTGAAGCTTGCAATCCAATTAACGAATGGATAAATTCTGACACACTCAATTTTCCATCTTGCATCTCCTTCATGATTTCCTGTTATAAATAAATGATTAATTGACAGTACAAACAGTAACTGAACTTCATAGCTTATTGTTCATACATATGTCAAAATAAACATAGAGACAAATTCTTGTCCATGTGAGATGAACCTGCATTTCCTGTTGATTAGACAGGTGCTCCAAAAGCACTTATTTCATATATTATCCATCTCATAATTATTGTTCTATGTTTCGGAATATGGTGACATTATTCAAAGTATGTGTTTCAATAAATGTTGTTTTTGACACAATAAATATGAAAATTACCTTCAAATCATTATCCATACTCTTTCTGCTTGCAGTATGGATGTTAAACCCATTAGCATCAAGGCAAAGTTGAGATGCATCATTGTTTTCAGCTAGTCTGATGGTATCAAGTAAGTTTGTTACATTAATTCCAGTCTTCTTCAAAACATGTATAATAGCTTCAATCACACGGCCTTCAACTTCCACATCTGCAACCCACTCTGAAATGTAAAACCATATCAGGTTTTTCCTTCAGACAGTAGGATCTGTCCATTACTAATCCAGTACTTTTAAGAAAAATTAATTCATTTTTATGAAACTTCATATAAATATGCCAACAGAGACCTCCCACTCTTCGTACTATCTAATTCCCTGTTATCAAATGTAATGATGGGTCCATGCAGTTTCTCGATATGGGAACAACAATAGTGTAATTCATTGTAATTTTAATACTAATTTTCTGTGTTAAGTGGCTTCCTTGTCACCAGAGTACAGTGCATTCTCATGCTGTGGATGGAGCAGATCAACTCCAGATATGGAAGGAAGCTGTGAATATACTAAATAAATAGTCACAGACAACCAATTCAAGCGGTGGTCCTCCAGTTCAGGGATTTTAATTCTTCAGTATCAATGATCTGTGTTACAAAACTTGTACAAATACTTGGAACTGGGAACCCATGGTGGCAACATTCAAAGAACACGAGAAATGGTACTTTGAATGTACAGGGCGAATGAATGGCAGTCATTGTTTAGAGGCAATGGTGTGCAGTTTGGATATAGTGAGAATAAAGGAGGTTAGGATGCCTGCTGAGGGTAGTCATAAAAGGCAGATTTCTACCATGTTCTACCATGGAAAAAGGAAACTATATTTTACAATGCAAACGGAAAAGGTACTTGGCTTTAGTGAAGAAGTGTTTTGAAACAGCAGTTAAAAATGTAGTCTGTTAATGACAGGATGTCCTTCAAGGTCAGTGGTATGATATTACTGATCGTGTAAATCATCCAAAATGATAAAAAAGACAAATGAAAAACAATAATGTTGCTGCTTGTTTTGTATAGAAGTGAAATATAAGTTCCTGATAGAAGACCACACATTGTAAGTGTCTGCAAACAAAATAGTCAGATAAATATTTTAACCTAAAATGGTAAAGTCAGCAATTTATAATATTACAAACAAGAAACTTAATGATTTATACAAGTCAACTTTTCCATGTCTGGAATGGAAATAACCATTTTCATAATATGGTGCGCAACACTGTCTTAGACATACAAAGTTAAAAAGAAAGAACCATACCTGCAATAACACTGCTGTCATAAAAGTTGCAGGAGAGTTTCTCTTTCATTTCTGTGGAAACAGCTAACTCCTCTACCAATTCCTTCAACAGATTGTCATAAGTTTTTACTCTGGCTTCCAGTTCACTTAGTTGTATACTGCACTGCCTAAAATTTCATAAATATCATAAAGCAGGTGGGCTCCAAGTACATAATCCATAGCCTTATTTACTCCATATTCACAAAACACATATTTCTGAAAGCTAATGGTAACTATATTTCTTGAGCTTGCATACATGTCTATAAATATGCTTTCTTGGTCAAAATTTGTTTAAAACCTGAATAAAGAATTCATACAGTATTCTTTGCAACCAAGTACAAAGGAAATTATCTGGTTAACTCAGATATTCACCTTTCACATTCCTGTGACATTAAAGAGTCAATTTTCAATTGATTTGCAATTGCCTTCTGTGTAGTACATTCTGTCATTGCCTGGACAAGACTAAGCTTTGCACTGGCCAAGGAATCATTGCTGAATGTTCTGGGTGGAAATAACACATCTGACGTACCTGAAGGAACATGGACATACAAATAAAAAGTAAATTACTCAACACATTATATTCCAATTGATAGAGAAAACATACTCAACTGAAGCATTCACATGACACTTTTCAAGCCTAAATAAGACCTTACAAAAATTTCCAAAAAAAAAAAAATACAAAAATTAATTACTGAATAATTTTGAATTTTAATTACACGAAAGCCAAATAATAGCTCAATTAACTTAAAGAATAGACATACATGTTTAAGTTTTCAAAAATAAATGCTATTTCATAAGAATAAAACTATATGAGTATGTACCCAATAATGAACTACTCAATAACATTTGCATACCCAATTTTACACAACTTACCATATGTCTGACAAAGACTCCGGAAAAGTACAAATTTTGTCAGTTTCCACATAAAATTTGCAAACTTCTCACCACCAGGATTCATAAAAAATGACAGAAATATTTTGGGTAAATTAGCTTCTGGATAAGCCTAAAAAGAAACAATGATTTAGATAAAACCTGAATTTATAGAGGTCACTTTCCAGTCAGATTAATGATATGTAGGAGGTTATAATAGGTTGGATGTGTGTTCCAGACAAGAGAACCAAGAAATGTAAACTGCATTTTGGTGAGAATCTTCTTGGAAAGCAGTAACGACAGAGATGGGAAGTAAATTTAAGATGGAATATAGTGAAATAAATTGTGAGAGTAGAAAATATGTGTAATTGGTTCAGAAGTGTCTCCACTGAGCTTTGGCAACAGCAAAGCTGAACCTTCATGTGCTATTACTAGAAATATAATCAAGTAATCAATTACCATACAAATAATCCATTAAATATAACTCAAAGCAAAATAAATACAGTCATAAGTTGAAGTATTCACTGTGTGATTCAATTAAAATAAAAACTAAAAGTAAAAATAAAATTATCTCATTCACTTACTCCATTTATTTCCATCAGAAGTGTTTTCACTGTGATGCGAAATTGTGATTCTCCTTTCTTATCAAGCAACGGCCACGGGATCATCATTGCACATTTCACAGGGTCAACAATAGATAACAAATAGTGCATGGAATCCTGAAATCCCTTTACATTGGGAACTTTGAACATTCCCTGAAAAGAGAAATATATCAATCAGAAATAATCCTTTATTTAATTTAATTGATTAATTAGTACGCAGCTACAGAGAAATATAATTAAGAAATCAGGTTGGCAGACTAAATCCGTTCTCAACAATACGAGGTTTGAATGCTTGTGCGAAATACGTTTAGCAAGTCTCTTAAAATTATACAGTATTTTCAATATCAGTACATACCTCCTTAAATGTGAATGGTATTGGATGTAAGAAATGCAACTGTTGAAAGTTACAATGAATTAAACTGTGAATATCTTCCCGTACCATTATGACATAACTATATAAAACCTATATAAAAAAGTAAAGCAACTAAAGGTACAAAATTCACAAGTCAAGCCCATGGAAGATCAAATCCGTTATATCAACACCACCATCCACCGATTATTTACCAACAATTCCAGCTTCCCGCTATAAGGCCTACACTCCACGCATAAAACTGAGTACGACGTTTTTCTTTACCAACGATGATTCTCTCACTAAAGGTCATATCATAAACAAATGGTTGTTAAATACTAAACCGTTAAACAGACTACGGGGATTTTAGATAAGAGAAAGAAGCACAGTATATATATTTTTTGAACACACTACGTACAAATTTGTTCCTGCCCACAGAATACCTATCATCCTACACATTTTGTGTTCTGCAGCATTACGCGGTTTCAACGAGGCCATGCATCGACACTGTCAGAATTATTTTCACTGACATCAAGACTACAGAAAATAATGGTTTATTATTGTTGACGCATGCTTTTAGTTTTTTTTGTAACGCCTGAGAGTCGTAAGCTGAACTGCTAAGGCCTTAAAGAAGTTGCAGGAATAAAATAATTGTGACTTGTGACACTTTTCCCGCATGTTTAAACAATACTGGAAGTATGGCACCTTCAGAGATCTGGAAGAAGTGACAGGATTTGTCTAAGATATTGCCATCAGATTACGTTTAATATAGGCCTTTGAAACATTCAAGGAATTTCACAATGTCAGAATCGTATGGTATGTTTTCTGTGCGGTATATACGTATGTACATAAGTGAAATTTATATATCGTAAGCAATATATGTCTTTGTTAAATATTTTCAGATTTCTTGTTCAAGTTTTTGGTTATTGGAAGTGCAGGATCGGGAAAGTCTTGCCTGTTGCACCAGTTTATTGAAAGCAAGTGTAAGTTGATGCTATACGAACATGTGTCAACTTTTTGTTGATGGTAATGTGTAATATATTTGTGGCTGAAGAATATGTTTCTATGTGCAGTTAAGGATGACAGCAGTCATACAATCGGAGTTGAATTTGGCTCAAAAATAGTAAATGTTGGAGGAAAATCTGTAAAGCTTCAAATTTGGGATACTGCTGGGCAAGAAAGATTTAGGTATGATATTTCAAAGCTTTGTAAGTATATTTCGTATTTATTGGTGTGAATATTTGCAGCTGACCTTATAATTATATTTAATACAGGAGCTGTTCATTGTATTCTGTGTGCAGCACAGTGATTAGTAAGTGATAATCCTGAGTTACTGGTACTGGATATAATAAATGTAATGAGGGCCAAATGTGGTGTGCTGATGATAATTTATTGTTTAAGGTCAGTAACTCGCAGCTACTACAGGGGAGCAGCAGGTGCACTATTGGTGTATGATATTACCAACAGGGAAACTTTCAATGCTCTTGCAAATTGGTTATCAGATGCACGTACATTGGCTAGCCCAAACATCATCATTCTCTTAGTAGGCAACAAGAGGGATCTGGATGGTGACAGAGAAGTTACATTCCTCGAGGCAAGCCGATTTGCACAGGAAAATGGTTAGGCCTTTTTCTATTTTAATAATTCCTCTCTTCAGTATATCATTTATGTGACTTTTCAATGTAAGCTTAATTGTCAAGTTCAGTGCCTTATAATGGCATACAGGTTTTGTAAGGTCATTTCAGAACTTCGCATAGGTCTCACACACACACACACACATTAATACAAAATAAAAATATTATTTTATAATGTGTATGTTGAAGATGGCTGTCTTCTGATTTCCTGCACTGTGTAGTGTAGTATAAGTGTACACCTGTTTTGGAGGCAGTAACCACCTCTAAAATACCAGTGAACTTTTACCAGGCTACACAGTGCAATAAACCAGAAGACAGCTGGCTTCATACTTGTTGCCATGAGATCTTGAAATCTCACAATGTATTTAGTTGAGGTAAATTACTTTCTGCAAAAGAATATGACATATACTTGAGGCACAATTATGTCTTACATAAAAACATAATCAGATACTGAGTACAGTAAATGTTGAGAACCGATCTCTGACATCAGTATCAGATTAATACATTTCACAAAATGTTCCAGGCCTTGGTGATGTTAGTAGTTTTGGAACGTGTTTATCTTCCCTGTAAAGGTACTGTACCAAGAAATAACCTGTTTTTGCGTTAATTGTTTGTATTATAAAACTTTAATTCTTTATATTACAGAGCTGATGTTTCTAGAAACGAGTGCTAAAACAGGCGAAAATGTAGAAGAAGCATTTCTCAAATGCTCCAAGACAATCCTAGCTAAAATTGAGACAGGTATGTATTTTAGAAAAATAAATTTCTTTAATTCAACCAGAGTTTATTGTTGTTTATATACAAATGAGAAATTTTCACAGTTGGCATGTGCACTTTGGAATGTTCATTATATTTGTGTTTTGTTCACACATGACAGCAGTAATTGTATATTTTCAATGGCCAGTTATGTGTTTCCTTCTTTTGATGGTAAATTCTGTTAATGCCCTTAACAAATATAAAGGCAACTAAAAACAATAAATTAACTGATGAGAAAATGAGCATCTAGCACATATATTTACAAAAGTCAAGATTTGACAATATATGAGCACGTGTCAAACTTAATTTTGGGCTGTTCTCATAACTTGTCTCAATCCAAGTTGTCCCCTCCAAACATCTACCTTGGCTATTGTTAGTCCACTAAATAGTAATTCTTACTTTAGATAAATTATGGATGTTCAGAAAACTTCAAAGAAAGTATTCTTCTGTTTTAAACATGTTTTAATATCCTTTTCATTAGGTGAACTTGACCCAGAGAGGATTGGATCAGGAATTCAATATGGAGATACAACCACTCGCCGTTTACACAGGGAAAATAATCGGCGGCAGCCTGATTGTATTTGTCGCATGTAGTAATACCACTGGCCCACGAGTGATGAAATATGCCCCATAGATATTCACTGTTTTTATTTATCGTCATACCTGAAATAGCAGAAAGTTTCTCATATTAGACATCATAAACGGGCCAGTAACAATGATGTGTGTGTACTGTTATGCGATAAAACTAAAGAAGGTAATTACTTCTTGGAAAGTAACTTTTTAGGAATTAGTAATCATTTCATATATTATATAAAACTTGGTGTTGTGAATATTTTCTATTTGTTTTATGTGAACACTGAATGTTCCACAAGTCTTTGTCATACAATTTATCAGTCTGTTTGGTATGCTAATTCTCACTGCACAAATTTTTAAATTGAAATGAGCTCTGTATCTGTTATTTTAAGTATATTACTAAAGCAATATTCAGTTTTATCATGGAATTTCCATACATTTACATCAGTATATAAAAATAGAATTGATTGCATTTGCACAACATATTGTGTGAAAATACAAATTAAATTTATTAATGTAAGTTTGAATAATGATACAGTATCTAATAGCAGCACAAGACTTAGGTTTCTAATTGGTAAGTTTAATATTCAGAGATTGCATTTAGATGGAGACTTTGCCTTTAACCGTACAAGTGACTGTTTTATCCCACATCATTAAGCCATAGCTACAGTCAAAAGCTGTGCATATGTAAGTGGATCATTATATATTTTACATGAAATGCTAAAATTGGTTATCATATTATAGAAACTTGGTCTTTGCAGCATCTTTAGTGACATATCCTCAGATACTTAGTCTTCTTACTATATTTTTATGTCATATAATAGAATATATTATATTCTTATAATATTCTAATGTATTACAGTTACCTTCTTTAGATTTATAATTACAATCAAAATATGTTAAAATAAACTGCAGTACTTTTTTATTGTTGGCACTGATTTCTAGAGTTGGTGTAAATTTTTCTGTTATGTAGCGTTTGGTATTTTGTAGTATAGAGGAATCCGCCCAGGGTCAATATGACCAAGTTTAAACTTTGTAAAGAATATGAAAAAGTCAAATAGAAAAATCATCTATAATTTTATCTATTTGGCATTTACTGGTACTGGTGTGGATGCCTTATAATAGGTCTGATGAAACATTTATGTAAGAGGTTGTGATCACTAATTTGAGTACAAGAGGGCCAGAGGACTACTGAGGCAAGAGGTGTGTTCCATGGTTTAAACACATTTTCAGCTCCTAAATGACAATTTTTATATCCAGTTGACATCTGTTCATGATATCCTGACCTCCATGCTGTTAGAATGAGAGTAACCAGTTTTAACGTTTGGAATGTAGAGGTTAAGGTAGTGTTGGATGCATTATTCTTGGCAGTTCTTTGTATGTATACAGCTGGATATGGTGAAGCAAATAAAAGGTCAGATGTTGCAAAATGTATGAAAGCCTTTCCTTGTAAATGGCTGTTTTGAAAACAGTCATTTGGATTTGAGATCTCTACCATGAAAGTCCTCCATGCGCTAGAATTGACAGTGGCTCTCATTTTCAAAGGTATGTGAGAATACTTTAAAAAATACTTATGATAGAGCTTTGTTTCAAAGGGTCCTAAAGATTATGATATGCTGTACACGAGGGTTTGCTTGCCCTGAAAACGGAAGGCAGTGGACCACAATCTGATGTAGAGTTGAAATGTGCAATGGTATGAAAGTAACACATTTTAAAAGTATTATAACTATTATTAATTTCATCAGGATCAGCAGGATGTGGGCTGATCGCTGAGTAACCAATTGGGAAATGCTGATTTTAATGTTGCAAAATAACCTTTGTATACATCTTAGTATATTAAAACTTCTTACACTGTGCAACATTTAATGGTCATAAGGAGTCAACCTGTATTATGTCAAGCCCACTGGTGTTCATCTATCAAATCAATATATGTATTTATTACTGTACATGACTAAAACTGTAGGGTTAGCTGACAACTGTTGTGAAGCATACATAACAAGCAAGTCTCATAGTGCAGCAGCAGTATCTGTATTCTGCAATGAGAAAGGTTATCTTTTTCAGAGAATTTGACTATCTGAAAATTAATGCACAACTTTAGCAATATATGGGATTTTATCTTTGTAGAAAATACAAAATTCCATTGCACTTTTGGGCTTCAGTGCATAAATTATACAACATTAAAAATATCTCTCTAGAAAAATAATTATGAATGTATTAATTAAATCAGACATTCTAAAATGTTTGTTGGTATTCTGGGTTGTAACACCATGTGCCCAGAAGACTAGCATCAACAGTCATTGCTATGAGAATCTCAAATCTCACAGAACATTGTAAGACCCTCATAAATGTTAAATTCAGTGCTTGAGAAACTTGGAAGACAAAATAGGTACGCAGTATTCCCATCATAAGTCACCATCATGATGATTCAGAAATCTCCAAAGGTTATTTTCATACTGCAGTAATTACTTTGCATCATTTACTTAGCCTATGCATGTGTAAATGGCTTTGAAGGCAAGTGAATCTCACATAAATGCACACCGAGAATAAACAAAATATGTAACACACTTGTTTAAATATGACTGAGAGCTGTCTGCGTAACTTGTAATTTGAACATGATACTGAGTTTTGAGAACGTCAAGTGAATTTGATATACTATTGCTTAGCACTAGGTTACTGAAAATGGACAATAACATGCTTTTAACTACCTGTGAATGACTGAAGAGACTTCTTTGAATTTGTGAATGACATGCTTGTTTTAATCACCAACAAACAATATTGTTTATGTTGACAAATAATAGCTCAATTTGACATTAATAAAGCTATAAATGTATTATATAAATGTACATGCTGTCTGCCTCCAGGCATGTGTTACACCCCATGTTATAGTGAATGTTGTTTCCAGTTAGACATTTAGTGCAATACAGGTACTTTCTTTCCTTGAAAACATGAGATTTCTCACTCAAAATGTCAGTAGCTGCATATGTATTGTCATTATGTAATATACTGATGAGAATGTGTAAATATAATCATTCTAAAACTTCAACTGATACAATAATAAAGCTTTACATGTAAGCAATAAAAAGTATTTGAAAATTATAAGCAATGTTTCATTTTATTTTTCCTAAAAGTAGCAAAAGAACATCTATAGGCAACAACTGTAATCTTGAGACTTGTGGGGTGGAGGAATGATAGTGTCTGCCTTTAATGCTTCGGACTTCCTGCATTCCTTGCAAGTCTCAAGATTACAGTAGCGAATTATATTTCATCCATAATCAGGTCTGTTTTCCTTATCCTGATATATCATGTACAATAAATAATTCTGTACACTACTGACTGATGCTTCACTTCGAAATTTATAATATAACCTAATAAATATTTACCTAATTTCTTCCACTGCATCAAGTATCCACCAGAAGTCTTCCCATGGTCCTGCTTCTGTTGTCCTCAACTGTGAACTATATAAATATTTGCATGCAATGTGTACTGAAGCTTGTTTTGATGATGAGTTTCTCATGACACAAATGCCACCAGTCATCACAGCAATGAAGAGAAAGGAATAGGAAGGTAGCAGAAAGACCCTTACAAAAACTAGTACTGTAACATTTGCCTTTGTCCTCTAATACTTCGGTTCGAAACAGAAATGCTTATTATACAATAAAACAAGCAATAAAATCATAAAAATGTTTCTATATTAACATAATGTGAAAACCTACACTAATACTACTGGCAAGGTAAATACTTAACTATCAATACTGTATTATGTATAAACAAATCAGTAGTGGAGTCAAGATTCCTCACAAAATGCTACTTCACTCAAAACCTTAATTATGAAGTTTAAACCTGCTTGCATAAACAGATGGAAAGAATTTGTAAAGAGTTGCAACAGCTCTCTTGCAGTAAATGGTGAGTTACTTTCCTTGAAAATCCACCACTGACCACAGTCATTTGAATATTTCAGTATGTAATATTACATGCTTGGATCAGCACAGTATGAGATGATATGCATGGTCATGAAATAAAGGTCCAGGAAATAACCTATTTATACACACCACATTTGAAATCAGCATGAAAAATAATGTATGTCAAATCATGATCTTCAAGGAATAACAGTACACCTTGTTCAAAGGAAAATGAATACAAAACCATGTGACATTCAATCAACCGTTATGTATTCCCATTTGTAACTCATCTTTAACTAGTTCAAAGTAATACAGTTACTAAACTCTTCGCATACACGTATAACAAGAAAGAAACCTTTTCCCCGTAAAGTAATATAGTACTGTATATTGCTATGTACTCCCACTTGTACTACCAGATCAACAAATCTAAAACCTGTGGTAAGGACCACAATACTGTACATGCTTTCAGAGTGAGGAAAAAATCTCACTTGGTGCAAAGAAATATATGGGCTTGTTATTGGTTTAACAATTATACCAATATTCCTGAGGATTGGATCAACAATCGTAATGCAGTGATCCAATATGGAGATCATAATGAATGGGATGACAGAAATTTAAAAGTTGGACTGATCCTGTTGTCATCTGTCCTTTATCATGCTGTTTTGTCAACGATAAGGCCCGCTTTAAAACAATAGAACCAGTCAGTCAAAATGAAGTGTTATTATTCTGAGAACACTTAACACTCTGTACTAGCATGGTTTGCTTCATTTCAATTGGCAATGACACTATTCTCTATACTATAAACTTCTACACAATATTCTGTGTCATCTAATTATATTTTTCTTTCACTGTCATCCTATGAAGGGCACTTTTTCTTATTTTCTACAGTGCTCTTTCAAATATTCTCCATATATATTTCAATTCATATAAAACAACTGAAAATACAGTAAAATTTCAGACTAAGATGAGTTATCCCATGATCAAATCTTAAGTGTTACAATAAGTTCAGCATGACATAAGTAAAATATCTTTGGATATAAATTTTCATCTGTGCTACATACAAGCTAATATAACCATCTTTATATTAAATCGTAACAATAAAATATCTTTGCTAACAAGATTACTCTTATAATTTCCATAATCTTAAAAAATTCTAATGGGAAAAGTAAATTAAACATTTTTCTGTGATATGAATACCACCGGCATCTTACACGAGAGTAGTTCCCAACCTTCACATCAAGTACACAAAAATTCAATTCTTTCCTTCATACTTCCATTTTGCAATACCATCAACTTTCTTTCAGAACAAAGGAATGAATAAAACATTTGTAAAGTTATGTATGATCAAATTAATTTCTAGGCATGACCATGTAAGCACAAAAGAGATGGAAATAAAGAAAAATGAAGAAACCTTGGCACAATGAAATCCAAATTTCAATTGCTTGGTGTGTCAGTATTAGTGAAAAGAAACCTCATTTGTAATCTTTTGACAATTCAAGGGAACTACAAGCAGAAGTTCACTGATAAAAACTAAAAATTACTATGGAAAATCTTGGATTTACTGACATAATCAATACACTTTCTTTCAAATTCTTATAACAAGTTTACTGAGATGCACGATTTCAAAAGGATTTGTGAAAATCATCAATTGTAAAATTATATTCACTACCAACCAGATAAGAAACGCTTTTTCCCCCCGCTCATAAATATACTATTTATTTAATAAGTTTAGAGTCAGCGGTTTACAAGGAATGCAGGATTACCTTTTCAACCATTCAAAATATCAGGAAAGTTAGTCATGGCAAAGATTTCAACCATGTATCTCCTGAATGAAAGACA
Source organism: Zootermopsis nevadensis (assembly GCF_977971745.1). Lineage (NCBI taxonomy): Eukaryota > Metazoa > Arthropoda > Insecta > Blattodea > Termopsidae > Zootermopsis > Zootermopsis nevadensis. The sequence continues at coordinate 17,563,494 of NW_028259134.1, forward strand.
GCAGCATCCAATGCACTAACAGTTTTGTCATGCCTAATGAAAGGAAACCTTCCTGCATGTGCCTAAACTGTACACTTACATTCAGAGCTTAGCTCCAAATTCCAAAGGAATCTTCTCAGGTTGGAAACCACTACCTAACTTACACAGTCCATAAATATCTACAAAAGTGACACTGGTCCAGACATCTTTTACAGGTACACTGTTTAACTTAAAGTAACAGAATATGTAATAAAACCTATGTCCCTATGCAGACCTTATTCTTTGGCTCACTCCACTGCATAACATTGATTAGTTAATGTTCTTTCTCTGATCAATAGGAATCAACTCACAACTAGGTATAGGTACTGAATCCACAACATATCATTTATTTGCAAAAATTTACATTTAACTGAACCAAAAGTTGAAATATCTGGTGATGTCAAATTAAAACTATGAATAATGTGTGCTATTGAAAATTTAATCATTCATGAGGCACATTTATGTATAATATACATTTATGACTTATGAAAAGAAATGTATGGCACATTTTGAGTGATGCCAAGAATAATGTTTATTAATCTGAAAATAAACATATCATGACCTGCTATAAAAATATCTACAATCACACCCAGACCAATACATAGAAATTACAGATATACTGCGAATCATTCTAAAATTTTAATGTCTATGTAAGGCAACAATCCGGACGGTCTTAGTTTAGATAAAAGCTTAACACACATTATCATTATCAGGGAAGTATTTTGCATTCTCTTGGACAAGCATAATTTTAAACAGAAAAAGCCTTAAAAAAGTAATAGCTATGATCAATTATATGTAGTATGACAAGACAATGCCTAGTCAGAATACTGCACACCAATCTAATTTTCTGAATGACATCAGATAAAATAACCTGATATGTAAATAATAAAAATGATGTTAAATTTCATTAGACTGTCCTATTATTCTCTTTCTCTTATAAACTCATAATATTTTAACACACTCTTCTTGTAACATAAAAAACAAAGAAAGAAAAAAAGAAGTAAAATTATTCTCCTACTGAGATCAACTACTAACCAAAAAATATTTGACCTGTCATGGTTTGAGCATTTCAAAGTGTGCTTCTCAATGGTCAATAGACCTTTGGTATGACACGGTATTTAACACGGTTGCTGTATCGATCCCAGGCTGCACTGTAACGCTGTTTACAACGTGAATCATCCCTCTTAGCTCTGTGAAGCAACAGCAACATTGTGAAGAAGGGCACTGTCACATATGGCACAGGATGAACAAGGCCTACAAAAGAAATCAATCTACAATATATACTGTACACATGAAAGTATTTAACCGTTTGAAGCCAAAGTTCATCTACATTAAGAATTCAGTTCATGCCTCAAAGAAAACACAACACTTCACCATTCCAAAGATCAACTGATTAATGAAATCACTATTTGCAATGATAATTATGTAATAGCCATGCACACAATACACAAAGTTACTAACTGCAAGCAGGTGGTACATACAGTTACTGCTGGGCTTTGAAAGGTTCAGACTGCTAGAGAATATTACAAGAAAAGGCAAAGGATTTGGCAATCTAGGGTGTCACAATAAACATACTTACTCCACCACAGACAATAAATGGCTAAAATATTTAACCGGTTTATACCAAAAGGTAGGAAGAGGTAGAACACACAAATGACAAAAAAACTAATTTTTCCATGAGCCCTGGAGTTAAAACAATCTAATCCTCAAGAACAATGATAATGAAAATTACTGATATATGTACCCATCACAATAATACAAAAAGACTGAAAGTAAGCAGAAATATCAGTGCTTGAACACCAAGATGTATGATTGAATATAAGGCACCATCATATCACTCCCACCCCAAATCACAACATATTCATGCTCTGAATCTAAATGAGATTATTTAGCATAATGCTGGGACTTATAATATGACTGGATTAATACACACAATTCCACCAGGACTACTGAAGAGCTCACATAGGTCATGTCATGTTATAACCTGCTTGCATCAGTCTGTCAGCTGTCTTTCAACAGTTAAAGAACAAGGATGTCTTTTTCGCAAATGGAACAAATGTTCATTATCAAACGCTACTGGTATCTTGTTCTTACTTAACTTGCCAGGATGAGATTAGGGATACATTTCCTGATCCTCCTGCGCCAAACAAATCAAAAATATCTTACCTCGTGAGCTGTTTCCATGGGGTTGCATCAAACATGAGGTAAAGAGTGAATGCACACATCACCAAATGTGGTGGACATTTCCAACACTTAACATAACATTGCTTTTTTATTTTCTGATTCCAATCTAATTTATTTTTTGACAAATATAACATGTCAGGAAAGGGCTGCATGATCTTTTGATCACTCTGTATAGACTTAAAAAAATGTTTGCTAGATATGACCAGAATCCACTACCCCCTGTAACATCAAAAACAATGCTGGAAGAAGAGCAGAATGATATGTAATGGAAGCCATGCTGAAGACAAAATAATGGTTAAATGTATCTCAGGAGAAACACAAATCACAAGCCAATGTTAAGTCTTACAGAAGCTTCCAAACACGAACAGTTAAATAATAAATGTAAAATATTCACCACAAGTGCTGGCCCATGACCAATGCATGATAATATCACCAAGGTAATTTGGATGTCGCACCCAGCCCCACCACCCAGAAACCAGAATCTTCTTTCCACGAGATGTTGGTATTGTTTCCAAGTCTGTAACAAATATATGCCACCATATTATTTCATTTTTCCCATAGGTATATCACATGTCATCTAATACGTTTTTTAGGTGCATGTCACACTGCTCTTAAAAGTTACTATGTATCTATTATGTTTTTGATGTTTAAGCACATTTCAGAAGTCGAGTCCTTCATGTCAAGCTGATCAATCAGATGCAAGGCGGTGATTTTCAACCAACCACATGAATGATATCACTTTATAAGTGATGTGAAGGGCAGGAGGTAGGACATACCTTCCAATCTTTACACTGGACAAAAAATTATCCGACTGCATATAAATATAAGTATATAAATAAATACCAATGTAAATGCAGTCAATATTTAAGAGTGGTACATAACAGCACAGAACTTATTTGTACCTTCTGCAGTAATATGCTTATCACTTGCCATAACTGGAGTGTGACAATAAGAAATCTTTTCACACCTGTACCTTATAGGTGGTTAAATGTGACAGTCATGAGAAGTTTCATGCCAGTAACACACTTATGACAGGATGGAGACAATGGAAGCTTTGCTCATGAATATAAATGAAAACCAAATTAAGTCTTGTAACTTCTAAACATTGTCAAAGGAATGAACTGTATACAGAAATTACTCACGAGCCAAAGCAGGATTCAATGGATTTCTTCTGAATTCACTCTTCTGCGAATTACTACCTCGGTAAATTACATAACCGATAGCATTGACGATGGCAATAACAGCTAAACAATACAAGGGAATCTCCACCCTAAAACAAATTAAACAGCGATTTGCAACATATCACAGAGTGTACTAAACACTACTTTCATTCATAGATATTAATAATTAATACTTTGTTTTTTTGCAATCTTAATTACCTGCACAGATTCGTAACAAACATAAACTCAATCTTACCACAGGAAACCACATTTCTACACATCATACAATACTTTAAGCAGGAAGTCAGTTGACTTCTTACATGGTATCCTACAACTGGACTCTAAACCTACTCTCCTACACTATCTAATTAATTCAGAGTAAACAAACTACCAACCAGCACACTTTTCAAGTAACTGCAATGGAAACAACTGAATGTCAAAAAGTGTAGTAGAATGAAATCAAAGGATTAATTTCCCCTCCCAAGTATCAACCACTGAAATCTTCCTGTCACATTTATGCATGAATTTTATTTGGAAAAAAGTAACAGCATCATCACTAATACCAAATCCTTCCACCATATAGTCCTGATGAAATTACGTAAAGTAAGCATCTCCATATAAAGTGTTTTATTAAAACCTATAAATAGCTGATGTCTTAATCAATTATATTCCCATTTCATCTCAAATATTCATCACATCTGATCTGTTATGAAGGAATCCACATTAATGATCACCAAATACTGTAATTCACAGATCATGTTAACCAAGCCACAAGAGTACTAGGTAAAATTTTGCATGAAACTGGCAAAAGAGATTTTAACATGGGTACACAAATAAAGTGAAATATACAATTTTTGAGGCAACAGGAATTAGAAATAAGTATAAAGAATAAAAATAAGAAACCAAAAGATTACAAAATGAGAAAAAATTATTAAACCGTATGGAAAAATGGGTAGAGGAAGACCATATACAAGGTGGAGACATCAATGAATGTCTCTAGCAGTGTTCTCTAAATGTAAAATAAATCACAAGGAAGAAGGTGATCAACATCTGTAAGAAATTGTTATTCTAACCAAACAAAAGATACAAACTACAAACCTGTAGATAAGCACAAATCTTGTGATGATGGTTGGTATGAAAGGATACATGTTATAGCCCAGTGCCAACATGTAACCTGTGCCTTCATACATAACTTCAAAGCTGGCCAGAAAACCGTCCTCGAACCAAAGAAAATCTAGCGCATACCAAATTTGAAGTCCACCAGCAAGTAGTAGAGTGGGTGAATACCCACTACTCTGTTCCAGACTTTTAAGTATCAATGCAGCATTCACCACAATCTGCCATAACAAATGTACAGTTTTGCATATTGTAGTAGAGCACAATTAAACAATGTATAATTATTACATTTTGTTACCATTTATACAGAAACATATTCCACTTAAATAAAGGGTACTGTTTATAAGTAATGCATGCATATTTTCCTTTCCACTGACTAGAAAACTTGTTCTAGAAGTGACTTGCACTAAAATGTTGGTGAAAATTACTATTTTAAAATTCAACTAGAATCTGATAATGCAGAGCATTCAGTATAAGTAAGATCAGATATTAACTCTCATAGTGAAAAGAATGCTTGATGACACTATTTACTATGCTGTTTTAGTAATAGTTCATTTTAATTACAGAATACCAAATATTCCCATTCTTTTAAAAAAAGAACACAATGAATAAACATAATATAATGACATTATCACTGTCATCATCACAACTACTGGATTTATCATGCAAAGGTAGTGTAATGAATCAATAATCAGAATCACTCACCATTCCTATGATTCCAGTTCTATACAGACCAACTTTCACATCAAACGGTCCAATACGAGGATTCACCTCTCTGCCCATCCAGAAGTCATATATGAAACTACCTGTCATTGCGAATGGATTCTGAGCCACTATATGAGCTCGTCCTCCCCGAATATATAGCAGTAAAGCAAGGATATATGCATATACCAGTCCAGTGACAAAGAACTGAATGTACTTGTCAGCAATAATTGTCACAGTGAACTTGAAATATTTAAGAACTGCAAGTATTGCTACAGTGACAATGGCACTCAGTAACCCTGTAAGAAAATACATAATTTCAACATATTAAATTAAATTTGCCCAAATCAAGAATACAAAGACAGTGTATCCAACTGACATTTTTTTTTGATGAAAGGAATAAAATAAACGCATCATGGCAAAGTCACAGATGGAAATCCCCATGTTTCATTTTCAACTCCTCAATTAATTTTGCTGAAACATGGTACTGAGGGAATGTTGTATTGCAGTCCTGAGAGCTTATTTGAAACATTTTTATTGACACGCGCACACACATTCCACTCATTAGCTCTGTTAACAATACATGTATATCTGCAATGAGGAACGAAGAACAAAGGATACAAAAACACAAAGAATGCAGTACATAACTGAAGTACACCATAACACTCTCTTAAGATTGCTTTAGAAAGAAAACTGAATTGAAAAACACAACATAACAGTATATTACCATAAAGTTTAAAATGCAAAAGTATCATAAAAATCTTACCATTGTTCCGGTATTTAAGTCTGCCCAATTTATCTGGCAATCCATCAACAAGTTTTCCCACTGGTATAATAGACATCACCAACTGTAGTACTACGAATCCAAGATACAATGCAGCTACTTCCAAGTCAAAATACACTCTCCAGTCAAATGGGATTCTAAAATTGTTCACTCCATACTGTACCTGTTAAAAATCCACCAAACTGTTACAGCATTCATCTCTACCCTGTGTGAATCAGACCTCTGTTCCATCAATAATTTACACTTAAGCAAATAGTTTCAACAAAGCCATTAATAGATCATATTAATGGTTGAAAGCAACAAAGTGTTGATTATGAGGAAGAAGGAAAATGGCTGTCTTCTGGGTTGTCGCACCATGTAGTCTGCTGCCTCCATCATCACCATGATGGAGGTAGCAAGGACATATGAAATGTTGGCAAACTTCTACCAGACTACATGGTGCTACAACCTAAAAGACAGCCATCTTCACACCATTTCCTTCTAATAATATTACTTGTTATCAGGGTTGCATGAGGAAACAGTTTATTAGTATCTGTTAATATTCCTCACCTCAGAACAGTATAAATGAGTTGCCAACAATAGTAGTTGTGAAATAATTTGCAACAGCAGAACTCCAAATACACCACCAAATTCCTTAACTTCATGATTTTCTAACTTCAATGACAGCTTTTCAGGATACTCCACTTCTGCGTTGATGGATACCTTTAATTGTTCAATTCTCTTTGTTTCTTCCAATCTGTCTTCAAACTACGAGAAACAAAATGGTATACTATATTATAAAGCAGCAAAGATCAAACAGTTTAGATTCCTTTTTTGTAGGGATCTGTGAACAAGCTCAAACTCTGCCTTCAAGGAGATTTCAAGTTCTAAAAATCAGACATTTTAAAATTCTCCAAGTTTTGGAGAATTTGCTCTCATACAAATTTCAAGTCACTCTCATCAGCAAAACTAACACACACCAATAACCCAACTTTGTCTTTCACAGCTATACTCTTAAAAATGGCTAATCAAAGAATATTTTAACTCTTTTGCGTTTGACAAACTGTGTCTTAAAAACTCTTTTAAATTACCAATTACCAAAAAGACTTGTTTTTAAACTGCCTCTTGATAAGAAGACAGATGTCTACACTAAGGATGAAAGCACAGGACTTTATGTGGCCAATAACCAAAGAAGATTTCTTACAAGTGGGTTTGTATGTTCTACAGAAACAATTCTGAGAGGTAGGTTATGCTAATAACACTAACAGAATTCTTTAATCAGCTTACACATAACCAGGGAATCTTCATCAATTGCCCATACCAGATACTTCTGTGATAGATTTGAAATGAGTGTTTTGCAATGAAGTTGTGAATGACCAGTACTTTTGACTCAACCCCTCAGACTTTTATTTATTTACAGATGTTTGATGGATAAAGTATACAAAACAAATGACCATATGGAAGAAAGTCTGAAACAGAAAATCTGGAGACAGTCCTTAGAGTTTGAGAGTGAGTGAATGTAAGCATCCCTTATGATCCAAATACTGCTTTTAAACAAAGGCAGACAGAAATATATTAGTTCACTTCTACTGATAGTAGACTGACCTATGATGTGCAAGACATCATCACTTTGTGCACTTGAAGACCCAAATTTCTACATTTTGCTCTTACTTATCAGCTATTGAAGCAATGATAAATTACCTACTTCTTATTTTATTTATACATACAGTGCAGTAGTGACAGCACACATATGAACTATAACAAGAACTTCATTACAGTGAACAAATTCATTAGTAATGCAACTTTCTAAACGTTACACACAGAAAAAGTCCACAAAAATATTGGCATTTTTCCCAGCACCTTTACAACTGAAGTGAAAGTGCACTTTTCCTAATCTAGAAAAATCTCACTATGTCAAGGCTGCATGGTACCTCCTCATGTACTGCAATTCTTGTGGATCTTCTTAGAACAGATGGTAAAGATGGCTCTCTTGATCTCCTTACATTGCTCAGAAAATCAAGTCCATCTCCTGAGGCATGGTTGTGCAGAACCACTACAAGAAAATAAACTTATGAGATTCAAAATGTTCATGAGTGGAGTGAGAGAAAAAGAATTTATTCCAAGTGGGCATGTGTGAAACCCAATTATCAAGATCTTATCAAGAAAAAATATCTCAAATTTTACTACATTCTCTGCTTTTAAACACCACAACAATGACAATGCTTGTTTTGCACAGGAAACAAACTCCCCAATCCATTAAAATTATAATTATTGGCAATGCTAGCATGAACCAATTTGATGGTGCACCATTAACGAAATAGGAGAAAACTATCTGCTGGAAGATCATTCTGAAAAAAAACTCTCACACAAAGAGGTTATTAAACAGCATAATCACTTCAAAACTGTCAACTCATTAAGGTCACTAATTGTAAAGTCAAACTATTTAATGCTAAGATCTGAGCCCTAATCCAGACCTTACAGAAAACTGTCAGCTGTAATTGACTGACAATGTAAATGTTTAATTTGTGTGCAAATGTTTAAATATTAAACTTCAAGGATTGTGTGTCACTGCTAACAAACAATCCAACTGGCAGTTCTTCACATACCACTGAACCACTAAAACCATATTCATCAGGCCAGCAGCCTTGTAGTACAGTAGCACAAAGGTTTGAAGCCTCTGTACCCATACAAACAGCCACCCTCGATGGGCTAGTGGTTAGCGTGCTCACCACTGGACCTCAAGGTTCGCGGGTTCAGTCCCAGCTGAGGTCGATGGATTTTTAAGGGTGATAAAAATCTGTAGTACAACTTCCTTCGGAGGGGAAGTAAAGCTAGAAGTCCCATGTTGTAGATTTACGGCATGTAAAAGAATCTTACGAGCATGATACGAAATGTTTCATAAGCAAAATTCAGCAGCCACTTCTCACCCAAGTCTCCTGATTAACTGCTAGATGGCTCTGGCAGTCAAATCAGGATTGAGTAGAAATTGTGCAGAGTCAGTGGGATGGTCACTCACTATTCATAAATGCACACTTCTGAAAAAAGAGGCAGTGAAAGCCCACAACTGGGTTGTAGAGCCAAGAAACAACAACCCATATGAACAAATTCTTCCACTGTACACATAATTTTGACACCAGAACCTGGGTGTCCCACTTACCCTAGCTGAAGAGACAAACAAAATAATGTGCTGCACAGGGTTACTTTCCATGTGTTTCAATTTTCATATAACTCCATTTACAGAAGTCTACAAAGAAAGTAATAAAGAATTTAAAATTCATCACCTGATCGCTGTTGAATTATTTCTTCCTTGGGTGGAATTACAATATTTGGCACATTTCTTGCAAGAGACTTTCGCACGCGAGCAGGGGATTTTCTCTCGCTTGGTGATTTCTTTGATGGAGACTGTTTCTGAGGTGTCCGACTTGGTGACTTTTCAGCACGACGAGATGGTGACTTTTCAGAACGACGTGATGGAGACCTTTCTGACCGACGTGATGGAGACCTTTCAGACCGACGGGCTGGAGACCTTTCAGTACGGCGAGCTGGAGACCTTTCAGCACGGCGAGCTGGAGATCTTCGTCTGAGAGGGACTGAATTCTCGGCTGCTGCTGCTGCTGCTGCTGCAGCAGCTGCTCGAGCTGGGGATTTACGAAAGTTTCTCTCTGGCTGTTCAACAAAAATTTTCAAATAAACAAAATCAACAACTGACAATGCAACTAGGTACAAGAAACCCATTTGTACCAAGTTTTCACATGCATGTGTATGTATTCATGAAGTGAATATTATTGCAATTCATCTAAAATTTATTTAACATCTCCATTGATATTGTGGCCATCATACATATGGATATAAACAATTTCCATAGTTCAAATATGACACAACCTGACACAGTTACTGAGAAGAAATCATAATAAATGTTATTTCAATATATAGAAATGTACACATTTATAAAAACGTGTTAACACAGATACCTACTTCTTTAAGCAGTAGAATCAGAATTTATTTACATCACACAGAACTTCCATAATACTAGGACAAGGATACAGAATAGGTAAATATACAGTACACAATGTCCCACATTTATATTAATGTTCTGAATAACTTATAGGAACCACTTGGCACAAGTAAAGACATTATTTATGGGACAGTCATTTAAAGGAACATCTACTCACACCTGGTAAATGACCCAACTTATGAGAGATGACACAACAAAGTAAAGCAGCTTCACGTGTCTTGTGTGACTGTAAAGCCTTAGCTGAATTAAAACCTTCACCACCTTAATCACACTACATAAAACTTGTAATTACTAAAAGCCCCACTTCATAAAGTTTTGCACTTCAATCATAGTGCAACACTGCTAAATGGCTAAAAATACATAGAGCTGCTCAACAGACTGTATATGGTCACAGTGCTAGAGCCATTAACTGTCATTCATAGTGTTGGGGAAATACAGTTATTCAAAATTCACCAGTTTTCTTCACAAAATTAAAATTGCAGTATAAAATAAAAAAATTTAAACCCCTGTAAGACAGCTGATGCACACAAGCATGCATACACTCTCTCTCTCTCTCTATATATATATATATATAAATATATATTTGATAAGATACAAAAATGTTAATTTGTTTACATACCATATTTCTTCCTTGACAATCTGATTCTGTCTTAAGAGTGTACTCTTACTCTGTTGATACCTGAAAATAACAACAGATGCTATTTAATATTCAACACACCCTGACCACCAGGCCAAATAATTCTCCTCTCAGACACATCACTAAACACTACCATGAATTGTGGCATGGAAGCAGTACAAATGATTATAAATACAAAATAACTACTTCATGAATAAAAAATATCTCTATCTGGCCAACTACACTATTCTGTAAATGTAATAATGTTCATATACAGGTGCCACATTTTTGTGATCTACCACAAATCTTGATTATTAAGAACTTACTACTTAATGAAAAATAACTTATAGTAAGTTATTTTTAAGTTTGACCATGTAACAGTCACTATCACCTGTCATAATGGTTCCTTCTTTAAACACCACTTCGCTTAATACCTTAAAAACTGGCATACCCAAACCTACTCCAACCCCATCATGTGCCTACCATAACCTACTTAAAAAGCTGAGAATAAAGGGAAGGCTCCAAAACTGTCAAAATGTAATCCACACTATTTTCAGTTAGTGGTCTAACGAATAAATATTATAGCAAAAATCCGCTTACACGTTCCTTTTGATGATGATATACCCATTTACATGCATATTCAATGTCGCTTTCAGTAAAAAATATCTGTAGTATGCCTGCACTTTTACGGGAACGGGGGCTAAACAATTTACATTCTCAGACTCCTGCTAAATTTTTATTTTGCACACGTTTAAATATTACATTCTGGCTGGGGTCACTAGCACCCCTAATCAGTATTGTATAAAAACCTTTAACTAAAAATGCTAAGTATAACACTTTTGTAATAAAAATATGATTGTATGCACATATGTACCTATGGTATAGTAAGTTCGCATTATCTCAACGTTAAAAAAACATTAAAATGTATCATAATGCAAATCATCAAAGCCCCTAACAAGATAGTAATGCTCTAATGTTACAACCTATGTTAAAATTTGTAATTATTTTTATTTCCGAATAGTGTATAAACAACAGACATCATGCGGGTCATAATTAATTTTAACTATAACTGGTAATCACATTTAAACCTTACCTCAAAAGAAAATTATACTGAGAATATCAACTCGATCCATAACCGACGCCAATCTTCCATATCGCAGTGTGACATTGAATATGATTGGTTACTGATAATAGATTCTATTGGTTGTTACTTTGCAGCTCTTTTCTCTGGAATGGCTATTTTTAAATCAACTTCAGATGAAATTTTTTCAAACAAAATATTTTAAACATGTCTTTTTTGTCATAGTTCACTGTTTTTCTTAACGTATTTGGAAGGATAACATTAAACTTGGTGAAATATAGTTTAAGGAGTGGGCTGGATTCATACGGTTCTGAGTAAGAACTATAAAGTGGCGGGTTATTGTGATCATAAAGTTATCTCTGATATTTAATAACCTTCGTGTTCCCTAAATGCAGAATGACTTACAGCTAGCCAATAAGAACTCTGTTCCACAGAGTTTAGATATTGTTTTGATATTTCTTGTAAATAAGAAGTAGCGTAATCTGTGGTTTGGCAGACATTATTTTGTTTTCCATATTAGCTGAGAAACAAAATGGCTTCACAATGCATTAGGTAATAATTATAAATTTGAAGATTGTTGTCTTCTGGGTTATTGCGCCGTGTAGTCTTGCAGATTTCCACCAACGTTTTAGAGGTCATACTGCCTCCGTCATATTGGTGATGAATAAATTCCTTATAATTTGTAAACTACTGTCTTTTATGCGAAGTGATACTTGTACTGAAATGCATAATTCAATTTCATAAACCTTTATAATTACAGGATTTTTACCCAGAAACCGTTGTCAGGATACCTTCACCGTGGAATTTTGGCCTCTGGGTAAGTTGGATTGGAAGGTTGTTTCCGGCAACAGAGAGCAGTATGTATTAAGTGAAATTAAGGCAAGTGCCAAAAATATAATTGCTTATATTTGCAGCATTCTGCCATGTTGAAATTGGAGATTTGTGATGATCCAAAAGTGAAAAAAATCATGCTTTTACTAACATTTCTGACAAGTCGCCTGTAATATGTGCGAGAAAGATAGTCCTAACTTATTGTGTTCTGAAAGTATTTTCTGCAGGCTTTTGCTTTTCTAAATGCACCTTATTCTGTCAAAAGCCTTTATAAAATGTGCTTCATTAATACAAGTAGTGAGGAAAGTATATTGGGATGCCCTTTCGTACCTGAAGCCTATATAAATTTGAATAAAATTATTTCTGATACTACCAAACATTTATCATGTATCAACATGAACCAAGCTATTTAATCCAACAATAAAATGCCAGTTACTCCATAACTGTAATTGAATTAAGATACATTTCAGCCTTTCCTTGCAGGTTAAAAGTAACGGTAGCTAGTGCGTCAAATGTTGCAGCTCAAAAAGATAGTGAAGACTTTGATACTAAGAATGCAAGACTGGGTCGCCCTCAGTCACCTCATCTTACCATATACAGACCGCAGTTAACAACTATCCTATCACTGACACACAGAGCAACTGGAATGGCACTGGGGGGCATTGTAACTGTGTGGGGAATAGGTAAGATATAGGAATGTTGACCGACTTAAATTGGAATTGTACTGTAGCGAATAAAGCATATTGTAACATACCTGTACCTGCACATTACATATGAATGTAGGTGATAATATACAGTACACAAAATGCATTACTTATTTTTATGTAGGTTAATTAACAATGAATCTGAAATGGTTAGTGTCTGAAATATGAGATATTATATGCTGAAGCAACATTCTATGTTAATCTGGAACACTGGTAACCACCAGCTAGCCTACATGTTGTTACAACATAGAAGACCCTGATCTGAACCATTCAAGTTTTATTTAATTTTAGGTGGACTTTTCACGAGTGGACATTTCTCAGAAAACTTGGCTGCAGTTGAAAGTATGCATCTGAGTCCTGCATTACTTCTGGCAGTAAAGGCAACCCTTGCATTTCCTCTATGTTATCATTATATAAATGGCATTAGACACTTAGTAAGTATGATTTTTCACAATGCCAAATAACTTCTGCAGTCTATGTAGCTTTGTTAAGTAATTTAAGAACTAATATCATCTATACTGCCAAAGTTGTAATATGATACATGTTTTCAAAGACATTGGTTTAATTAAGATCGGCACAAACTGGCCATTTCTATGCCTCACACCATGAACAATTGGATAGAATTTGTTTACTCTGGTATTGGTTAATCCAAATAAATTGTAATTTTTAGTTTTCTTATTCATATTATAGAAGGAAGAATGAATTTGTACAACCTTTTTTTTATCCCATTCTTCTCTACAGGAGAGCACATAAAATTATGCAGTGTTGATCTTCATCACACTTTGTGTGTTAAGCTGACAGGCATGTTCTTTCTTACAGGCTTGGGACATGGGTAAGTTTCTCACCATCAAAGAAGTATACCTGACAGGATATTCTGTACTTGCAGTCAGTGTTATTCTAACAGCATTTCTTGCTTCCTTGTGAAGATCTTTCAACAGTTAAGTTCTTTCCAAAATGGAAGTATAAAAGCAATATTTTATTAAACTTGCCCAGAAAGCCACACTGTAAAGTGATCTTTAGATGTTTTGCTGTAAATTAATTTTAGATGCTGCAGTTAACTGAATAGGATACATGTAATTTTGTGTATATACAAATACAAATTGTGAAAGAGTGTGAAAGGATTTTAATATTCATATTACCTTCCAAACTATTATTTTGTGGATGTTTGGGATCACATACTGGCACTTTGTTTTCAAAGATATAAGATTAAATTAACCTTATCACATGGGAATAGGGTTTTTAAATCCCTGTACTATACTGCTGTTTGTCAAATCTAAACTCCGGGGTTAATGCTTTAGCGATATGCTAGTGCAGTGCACAACCAACTGGACTGCATGTAAACTGTGATGCACAGTCAATAAAGGTTACAGAGTAATAGAAAGTACACTGTCAGTTTTCCATTTATTTTCCTGCTTTATTTGTATCTTTCTGTTCCTGATATTGTTATTTAAACTCCTGGTTTGTGTCTTTTTTCTTTTTCTTACGTTAAATATGATTTATGTGGAACAAGTGTCTGCGAGGCAGATTTTTTAATCACTAATGCTTCATACTCATCTGTCACCACACTGGTATGTGTGACAGGTTCATTTAGCCAGGAGGTCCTTCCTGGATTCAGAACAAAGATTATTTTTTGGGTTGTTGTTAATTCTTTAACCTTTGAAGATTTCCGTCTTCTGGGTTGTTGCGCTGTGTAGTCTGGTCGATGTTAACCAACGTTTCAGAGGTCATACTGCCTCCGTCTTTAACCTTTGTTGGATGTATATCCAAATTTGGATAACCTATCAAATCAATACAAAGACTGCACAGAACTCTTATCACTGAGCATTATTAATCTAACAATCTTTTGTTCGTAAAACCAAGAAATACACTGTATGTTACTTCATCAGTCCATCATCTGCATAAAATGTCAGGAAATGTTAACGAATGAGTGTCTGCAGCTTTATAAGAATAACTTCTGGGAATTTATTCAAAATTAGTAATTCCTTGTCATTCGTTCTTGAAGAAATGAGACTGATAGTACTGCAATTCTTTAACACTGTCTTTTATATCACTCAGTGCACGATGACTCAATATCTTGGGTGGGGCCTTTAAAAATATTGCTGGGCTCCATCGTCTGAAAATTAACTCATGTTAAAACTGACTTTTCTCAAATAATTATTTAATTTGTGTAAAGGTTGCAATACAGAAATTTTGACCAAAGTGCAGAGACCTCCTTGACTGTAATAGCTACCAAGGGGTCTGAATGTTACTGGGAAGCCACATTCATGGAAGAAACTCAATGAGCATTATTTGTATGTTCTTTAGTGTCCAGAACTTTTAGTCAAAATATGTTGCAATTGTACTGTACTTACTTATATATTCCATTTACATAAATACAACTTTCCTGTTTTTCAAATAGACCTACCTGCATAATTCTTTAATTGTTGACACATCAACAATACGATGGTGCAAGTACTTGTCAACTTCTGGCAGATAATGTTGCATGAATAGTCTATCCATGTAAACAGAATTTCCAGCAACTGGGCATTTCCCTGTTGGAATAAAAATGTGCACTCAGTAATACTTCCCTATTTAAAAATTTAACTGTAAACTGTATTTACGTGGTTAAAGAGGCATTTTACCTGGTGGAACATGCTTTTTTAGGAAATTCAGAATTTGTTGCTCAGCTTCTTGAATAGTAATCTTACTATTTCGAGATGCATCTGTGAGGCCAGACTGAAACAAACATCATCTCAATGGTAGTTGCTTTCTTACCCACACAATTTTTTTTTCAATGCCTCTTGTTTTTCACACAGAAACATGAATGTAAGCTATGAATACAGTTTGAAGAAATATACATATCAAGGTATATTAATACAGGTAGTTACCATACATTAGTTTTAAAAACCTATTGTTTTAGTAGCAAAGCTTATTTAAAAAGTTTCTGAAGATATTTAGAAATGTGTTAAACTTTAAATCAAGTCCATGACTGTTGTAGACTGATAACTGGTCTACTGCCACCACAAAATATTAAGTTAGATTAACAAGCAACTTTACCATCCCATGATGTTTCATACACCATTCATTCATAGACTGTAGTATGTTATCAGGTTGATGGATGACTAAATCTGGGCCTTCAGCTATAATGTTTAGGTTAGAATCAGTTACAAGGCAAGCTACTTCCAAAAGGCGGCCTGCTGTCACATCCAACATAGTCATCTGAAATGAACCGGTTCAGCAATTTGGGTAATCATCATATTCCTCAAATGAACATACAGCCAACTTTACATCGTCAATGAACTAATCTGAATTAAAAAGGCCTATACTATTCTGCCTACAGTACCAGCCTTTAAATTTGTACTCATGTTCTGTCGTAAAATTGATTATTGGTTTTTTTCCACGTGTTGAGTCTCCATAACATACATTATGCTTCCAAAACAAAGAGATAAAACTGTTAATTTAAAAATAACCTCCATGTCAAACCACACAAGATGGTTTTTGGCATCCAGAGTCGATGTAAACTTATCAGAATTCATTCTGGAAGTAATAAATCTGATATGCCCTGCAACAGAAATTCACGTCAAATTGTTACACAACGATCTACAGAAATAAGACACTTAAGTGCTTATCAAATAGCAAGCATAGTTAGCAGCTTCTGGATTTAGCCATGTCTTTCATTACACAAATCCTTTCCTCCTGACAAAGCACACAAAGAAGGTGAAAGCCCTTCTATTTTAACTCTACACGATTTATGGAATGGAATATATGAATAAAGTCGTGCAATTAACGTTTTCATTGTAATACTCTAAATCACCCGACTTGCAACCATTAACAAACACGGATACTCTTCTTTTAACAGCAAGTACTTGTATACGAACTTCAATTTGAATAAAATAAGTCCACAAAAATGTTAGTACATTTTCCATGTACCACGAATTACACGACGGGTTGTATGGAGAATTTCTATTAACATTAGAGAATAGTCCACAGCGAAGTCCCGAAAATACGAAAAGTATAAACAACTTGAAACATTTTCACCATATTTACAAAATTTTCCAGAGAAGAAAGAGCGACTTCAAAACTAACGAATGTATGTCAGTAGGTTATGTATGTTAATACGTCTTAAAATCTGTAGTCACAATTTCCTGCACAACTTTAAATCAAAACAGGAGAACAAGTTAAATAAAGCAAAAGTCGGATTATGAAAAACTCGTGTAATAATCAGTTATTTTATGTAGTGGCGAAGAACAATGAACAAAATACTGTAAATCCATAATTGGGAAATCATATTGGCAGCCCTGCATTTTTCGAAAATAGGGTCAAAGCATGTAGTGTCAAATTTTATTACACGAAAATAAATCAGTAATAAGTGTCATGAGCTTCGGAACTGAAAAAAGATAAGACATTTACACATATGTTTCCAACAGTGCATACTTAAACTGATGTGGGGGGGAGACAGTCATATAAAATTCTTAAGAATTTGAAATAAAAACATCATTACTGAATTTACAAATCACAAAGATTTACATTAAATGTCGATAATGGTGACCACTGTTTTCAGTGCAGTACACCCATAACCCTCATACACCCTGCAGTATTTCTGATGTGATTTCACTTCTGCTACAGTATGTTGTACATAGTCCTACATTTTCATATTTGTACAATAAACCTTATTTTTCATTTGTGCTCCACTGGTAAAGTAAAGTAAAGTAAAGTTTGTCCTGCCACGTGCCATACAGGTGCTTGGGGTGAGTGGAGGTATAGCTCCTACTCATTCTTGACCTCAGCACTAGATGTTGGTGTGGTCAGCATTACCCCCGGGAAAGGACCCTGGTACCCATTGTAGAGGAGGCTGGGTGGGCCCCAGAGCCGGTCTGGACGCAGAGACTAGAGGAAAAATCCTTTACCAGTAGAAATCCAAAAGTATCTGGTGAGCAAGATGACTGCTATACAGTACCATTACAGTCTACCAAATGGTTACCCAGCAGTCTTGAGGATGAGAACAGATTGTTCTCAAAACATTGGCAGAAGATATGGTTCATTCACCTTTCAGCCACCTGATGTGGCTTGTAGCCCGAGAGTCTAACCTCATCTTGTTGCCATGAACGCTTCACTTCATAGGGTCTACCATATGATTCTTGAATGCTAGCACGATTGGTTTCTGCATGATGATGCTTCTGCTCAATGTTTTTTTTTCCCTCACCCTTTAAAACAGTTCCCACATCACCTAATACAGAGTTAAATATTCCTGTTGGAAGCATCTATTAAGGTTACATGTTTCTAAATCTCCAAGTATAGTCTGTGATTCTTCATTAATCACAATGTTACCAAATTCCCCTCGTGCATTAACTTGAGTTTTGGAAACGGAAGCCATTCAGTGTATTTCTATGGCAGGAAGGGAGGTATACAGAGGGTGTGGGACAACTAATGATATGTCTGCACTGTCAAGACAGTTGCTAAATGCATGGCATATAGAGAAAGAGAGTCTATATAAATGTTTATCACACCGCATATGTGTATATGTGAACACATCATGTGCATTTTCCTGCATGCACTCACAAATCGTCTATGCTGGTATACTTTCCATATTAAATACTGTAATTGCCAGTCAGGCAACTCCACCATTCTTTCCACTTGTCAGCAGGTAGAAGTTCACTGAAGAAATGTATCACAATAATTGGGAATGGTGAGAAATAGATGAGAGAATGGATTGTGGCATTGCTATGCAGATTTAAATGGGAATCAACCCTCAATGCCCAGTGCTTTCATGATGGTGATATGCTATGAAATTGGAATTGTCTGTCTTTAATTACATAATAAATCATATGTTCATCACTATATTAATCTTATTTGAAAATACTGTATAAAATTTTAATTTCTTACTGCTATCTTCTAGACATAGATCTGCTATGCATGCATATTTATTTATATTGAAAATGAAGTTCTAATCACATTTAAATGAAGATGGATATAGAAATTATCAGTTCTTCCTTTATAATCTCTGAAAATTTCACTAGATTTTATAGCCACTTATCAGAAAGAGCAACAATTAGTCAGAGATGACACCAAGCTCAACTGTATTACTGTATTATCACATATCTGGCAGCAAATATACTACGACAATTTTGTCCTAAATTGATGAATATGCAAGGATAACAAAACCTGTGAAGTAAAATATGACAATGAAATTAAAAATGTAACATATGGTCATGTTAATGTGGATTATAGACTGTACTCACAACTACATTCTGAAAACAATGTACTTTAAAGTAAAATGGTAGTAGCCAATAATTACATTAAAACAACACACAAATTTACAAATAAATCAGTTAATCCCTTGATAAAATGTTTATTTCTGGGATGAATGTCCTTTTCCAACAGCTTCAGCAACAGAACTCCATCCATCAGAACTGTGAAATATAAGAAATAATACACTGGTTCTATAATTTATTTTAATATTAAAAGCTAAATCCTGTATACCCATATGACAAGTGTTACAGTATTAAAGTACTGAAATATGATTCAGTCAGCACAATCCATACATGGAGACATTTACCACAATGATACCGAAACACAGACTTCAAGGACTTTCCACACATACTCCTGAAAATGTCTAGGAATATATTTTGGAATGTATGAGGCATTTACAATTCCTTTTACAAAATTTTGCATCCATTTTTCCTACACAAATACTACTAGTCTATCAGAAACAGCAGTACAAGATTTTATCAGCACTAACCACAATCTTAAATACAACCTTGCACAAAAATATGTTGCATATAATATTTTATAGATTTTACAGTTAAATTTTTTTTTAGTAAAATGTGATATAGCAGATATATCAGTATGCTTTTAACATCTTAACTATATTCCATCATTACTAGAAAGCTTATGTACTAGATTGTTATCTGAGATGTGAACAATTTCAGGACTTTATCATTTGAAGAGCACAGAAAAGGCATGAAACTTAATGTACATTTTCATATACCTTTTTTTAATATCAATATAAATCTGTAAATAAATTCAGAGACACATAAAAACTTTAAAATATTTTTTAAAATGTTTATACACAAATATATGTAATAAAAAACCCATGTCTTTAGAATTTTACAAAAAGGAGGGTTAAGTGTGCTTACCGAATAAGCTCATCCAACTCCTGCTTTACTCGAGACACTCTTGGTGGTCCATGATATATGAAGGATGTATACAACTGTACAAGACTTGCTCCAGCCTTAATTTTATCATAAGCATCTTTTCCAGAAAATATGCCACCCACACCAATAATGGGAAGCTTACCTGCAGGACATGAAAGTGACATTGTTTGCTGTATATGGGAGAGATAGTCTGATCACTTCACTTCAAATCTGACATGATGTCACAGATCACTACAGTACACTTAGAACAATGAGATAAAGTCTATAACATTTAATTTAATTGAATATTGTAAATGGCAAACATTTTTAAAATTAGTTATAAAAGAGATGAATAAATTCCGCTTCTGGTATTTGCCAATATCAATGTTTTGTGACACTGAGTATATAAATTACCATATGGGTCCCAAGAATTTCATTATTTGTTAAGGATGTGCAAACACCCAAATTTTTAGCTGAACTTTACCTCACCTGTGGCTTTAAACTTGACTTTACAGTTATTTGTATCCATTTATCTTGATGAAGTGTACTCAATCACTGCCACTACACAGATCATGCAAATTTATCAGAATCTCCATTTCAGATTTGGGTAGTTGTTCTCTCCTCATGTGAATGATTGTGTATAATACATATGTATTATACACAGAATTCTGTAAATTCTGTCTGTATAGCTTCTTAATTCTACACATATTGAAAATATATTGTTATTGGTCTTCTGGGTTGTAACACCATGTGGACTTGCAGACGTAAATACAAACATTTTGGAGAAACACACAGTCTGAAGATGGAGACAATATTTTTCAGAAACACTGGCTAACATGGTGTTATAACCCAGAAGACCAACATCTACATCTCACTAACATGACAGCCTCAAATCAAATACAAATATTCTTGCAAATTATTGATCTTCAAGGTAAGTAAAGCCACAACACAAATCAGATACCTTCTGTTAGTCTGTACATTTCTGCTATCAATGCTGTAGACAAATCTGCAAGTGGTCTCCCACTGAGACCCCCTTTCTCAGTTGCCTGCCTGTCAGAAAGGCTTGGCATCCGTTTAATTGTTGTGTTGGAGATGACTAGTCCATCTATACAACACTGTAAATCAAGAAACTCACATTATTTCCAAACAGTAAATTTCTTACTTCTGACAAACAACTCCCTCACAGGTTTATTTATCATGTAATAAAGA
Source organism: Zootermopsis nevadensis (assembly GCF_977971745.1). Taxonomy (NCBI): domain Eukaryota; kingdom Metazoa; phylum Arthropoda; class Insecta; order Blattodea; family Termopsidae; genus Zootermopsis; species Zootermopsis nevadensis. Next base: position 17,585,005 of record NW_028259134.1, read on the forward strand.
GACTACTATCCAAAAAACAATCTTAACTGTAAGATTAAATGTGTGACCCTGTTTCCATATTGGCTACTCTTGTTTTTAAGTTCATCTATTCAGCATTAAGTTCTAATGATTTTCTCACAGCAAACACTTGATTATGCCACATTTCAAATCTGTGAAAAAGAAAGAACTTAAAAATGTCAAGTGTTAAAAGAAAATATCTGATAACAGAAACAACAAAGCATGGATATACAGTACACAAAAATGATAATTCATTTTAATGATATACTTTTCCACAGAAAAAAGGGAAGCAAACTGGCATGAATCACAACTCAATATGCAAGTTCTTAGTCATAACCTAAATTGATATTTCTAACCTTTTTGTTCTTTAGTACATCAGCAATGTCTTTCCTTTCCTCCTGTGTAAGATCAGGTGCTAGTTTTAATAATAAAGGAGGTTTTTTTGAACTCTTCAATCCATTACGTGCAGCTACTAATTTTGTCAACAATTTTTCAAGATGCTGCTTCTTTTGCCAAGATCGTAATCCTGGGGTATTTGGACTGAAATATAAATACAAACAAAAATTGTAATGAATTTTATGTTGTCAATGGTATGAATCCTCTCTAAACAATTGGCAATTATTCAGCTAATAAAGAAATTCCTTGTTGACATCGAACCTGTAAGTTTACCACTAACAAGAAAACACCACAAAGAAGTCGTTATTCTAAGCCAGTTCAATCCATTTGACATCTTCATGTATTTCTTCAAGGTCTATTTTACTAACACCTTCCCACCTATCCTAGAAATTCCATGGTGCAGTGTTTTCCTTGAAAAGCTGACAGTTACTTAGCTGGTCATATATTCCCTGTTTTTATGGAACCAAATTACTCAATACCATGTTTACGAAAGACAATTAAGTGATATGATTTTGAACACTTGAATCCAGTCCACATATCTGCACCTTCTATTTTTAAGTTCTATCGTAATATTGTCCTCTCACCTATGACTTGGTATTTCTTAGCTTACACTTATTTCCTATGTTCATTTATGTTCATTAGGCAAAATTACTTCATGTATTTATCATCATACTTGGAAGTACACACATAAGATGACACAAATGTGTACATCTTTGTGAGTGTATGTGGAAGGAATTTGTGAGCACGTGACCACATATGGATGAAAGACACATATAAATTTCTTTCTGTTTCTGCTTATAGGCTTTTTCTGGAACAATTTTTCAGCATTCATTTACTTGAGCAATCAATCCAAACATCGATATTCAGTAACTCCATTCTGGAGAAACTGATTTTGGTTAAACTTGGTTTTTCCTTTGCTAAATTCACTGACCTAAACCAAATTTTCATTCATATTATACAACATGGAGCAGACAGAAAAAAATGCATATGACAACAGTTGTAGCTACCAGTGACAAATACTTTATGTTACATGCATATTTTATATACAGGGTCTACAATTTATGAGGCTGCGGTCGTGCTTTGATCACGTGGTCGGCCGGCGCTCTGTTGATGTGGGCGGGAGTTGTGCTCGTTCTTCCGGTGGGTGACCGGCGAATCAGTTTCAGTGCCGCTAGTAACAGCGAACTACGAATATTTCTCGTCACTAATACATGTTATTACATTAATTGTTCTTACCTTAAATCACAAAAGATGTTCAAAGTGACTTCCTTGTGCTTGCAGGCAAGCTTCACATCTGGTTAACATGTTTCGAAATACTCGACAAAGCTCTTCTTGGTAAATTGCCGAAACCAATTGTCGAATATTTTCTTGAAGTGCTTCTGCAGTGTGAGGATTGTTTACATAAACTTTTTTCTTCGACATGCCCCACAGGTAAAAATGCACAGGTTTTCTGGGGAACGCGGAGGCCACTGATCGATAACATCTTCACCAAACACCTCTCTTAATGCCAACATCGACCGATCAGCTGTGTGAGCTGTAGCATTGTCTTGCATGAAGAAACCGTAAGTCTTTTCCTCATCGGTCATTTCTTGGAAAAAGGGTCTAAGTATTAAATTTACATAATGTTCACAATTTATCCGCACACTGTAGAAGCACTTAAAGAAAATATTCGACAATTGATTTCGGCAATTTACAAGAAGAGCTTCGTTGAGTATTTCGAAACATGTTAACTAGATGTGAAGCTTGCCTGCAAGCACAATGAAGTCACTTTGAACATCTTTTGTGATTTAAGGTAAGAAAAATTTATGTAATAACATGTATTAGTGACGAGTAATATTCGTAGTTCGCTGTTACTAGCGGCACTGAAACTGATTCGCCGGTCATCCACCGGAAGAACGCACACAACTCTTGCCCACATCAACAGAGCGCTGGCCGACCATACAATGCACCACGACCGCAGCCTCATAAATTGTAGACCTGGTATTATTCAGGTATTTCAGCTTACAAATTACAAAAAACTTAAAAGTCCTATATCATTTATGATATGAAATTAAAACAGACTTCTTTACCTAGATATGTTTATCACTAGGTAGTCAGCAACATCCCCAAACTTCTTTATGCCATCAATATAATCTTTGACAGGATCTTCAGAATGTTTATTTTGTCCTAAATTAACTCCAACAATACCCACAAAAGATGTCTTGGACTTCAGAAGCTTAAGTCGAGAGCATACAGCTTCATGGCCATCACTGTTGAAACCATACCTAATAAAACATAAATTTCTGTTACATATTTCCTAACTTGTTTTTTTGGAGGTGGAAAGTTATCTGCCAATATTTCTCAAGGTGAAGAAGTTTGGGAAACAATAATCTAGTGTCAGGTGGACAGTCTTTCTACACAAATTTTATGATTTAGTATAAACATGAACTATTTGCCTTAATAAATGCATTTATATAACAAATCACTCTTATTAACATCTATGCTTCTATCCAACACCTGTTGATTACTGCTCCATCTTTTTGAAGGCGAAACACCCGAGGTTGTTCATTTCCTGGCTGTGGAACTGGAGTGACTGAACCAATTTCTACAAAACCAAACCCAATCTTGTGAAGTGGTTCAATTACTTCTCCCTGCTTGTCAAATCCAGCAGCAATTCCTACAGGATTATCAAAGTTCATCTGCCACACCTGAGTTTTCTGTAATTAAAAAGGCATTCTTAGCAAACTTTAATATTTTTTGGATGTATTTATTATGAAACAAGTGGATGATAAGAAATTGGACTGATATAAACATAGTAAAGAAGACATTAATATATGATTATCATCACACAGGAACTTTAATACCAACTTACACAATTGGTTGAATGGTAAGACTTGTGAAAATCTTACCAATGTCAGTGGATCTTCATAGCAGCTTCTTGGAAAAAAGCCATATTTTGAAGTTATAATAGCAACCTTATGGGAAGTCTCTGGATTTAATGTATGCACAAGTGGCATCAAAATGTTGTCAAAAAATATCTCATTTCCTTTGTAGATGCTTATAGCAGAGAAGGCACCAAATGCACCTGTTGTCACACACAGCAAAGACTTTATTTTATACTGAAATGTAAAATGTAACAGCAATTAGTAACAGATATAGACACAATACATAAACATTCAGAAATGGCTAATCCTGTTTATATTTGTTGTAAATAACACAAACTCTTTTGCTTTATTACATTAGTTCCTTACTTTCCAGGTGTCTGCCTTTCTGGCAAAGGTTTGGAAATCAGCTTGAGATGGAAGAACCCACTGCACAAGAATCCTACTGTTATATCATCTTTAACTAGTCTAACCTAATTCACCATCATATTCATAACCGATATTCCCGGCGATATGAAGGCAATCTCTTACACTACCTTCGATTTGGACATTTTTGATCAAGTCAGTTCAAGGGAGGATACAATACTTCAGTCGATGACATTTAGTTTCAACTATTGACAGCGTCAAACAAATAAATACGATAGAAAGGTTGACAGCCACCGTATTCTGGTCGGGTTTTAAGCGCTGCCAACCACACTCTGGCTGATGCGCTTCTATATGAACTTCTATAGCATATAATAGACAAGGTTATGAAGCGTCGAGCGTACATTAAGTAATGGAATAATTACCATAAATCCGGGACCAATTCTCATGGCTCGGTATTAGCTTCTACACCTCGTCCAAGGAAATATTACAATTACACCATATCCTTACATATCAATATACACATCGAAATACCATGCGACTTTCACTTCTTTGGTCAATTATTTAAACATAGTATATACTTCATTGGCTATTATCAGTGTCGACGAAATGCCCGCCAATGTTGGGCACCAATCGAAGAGAAGGTGCTGTCATATAGTCACATTAATCCTCAAAATAAAAAATGGCGTTCTGTAAAATAATATCAAGGAATCATTTCATAATCATCGTCATGACCTTTGTAGGGCTAGACTATTGAAGTCTATTTATATGAAACCAAAAATGCTTCTTTTGCAACTAAATTTTAGTTCCATAAGTGTACATTAACCAGTTATATTCATGCCTTCATCCTTTTAAAATTACAAATACTCTCTAATAACACACTTCATGAAAGGTACTATAACTAGGGTTGCCAACTGAGGATTTCGAAGACTTCTTCCTACGAAACATATAATTGGGAAATTTCATAAAGCCCCTTGACCCCCAAAGCTGAAGTTACTCCACACAGCTGTTGTTGGCTGTGCATATCTAACTTCCTCCTTCATTCAAGGTCTTTTCCAACAGTATTTAGTCGTTCAAAACATCCAATGATACAGATTACGGAGTCACCGCCACCAAACGCCTTACACACCACAATCCCAAACTTCAGTCCAGTTCCCCACAATTTTCTTAATATGTTTTAATTTATATCATTTACATTATAACGAAATACAATACACTCTTGATGATGGTGTTACATACTGTTACTGCACATGGTCTCTAAACCAAAATATCACACATATTTTATTTCCTCCACACATGTTGCATGTGCTACTAATCTCAGTTTACTTACTTTAATCACTGTAATAGCAATAATAATTAAATTAAATTATTAAAACAACTGACAACAGCATAATGTCATTACAAACATTGCACAGGAGGCATGGTGTGAAAAAAGTTACAACACAAACACAGAAAAATACAATAAGAACTATAAATAATATGAGACCTGTGACAAAATGTACAAAAAAAAAAGTAGTTAATACTTCAAAGGTTCAACAACATCAGTTAACAAAATACCTGAAAATGTTATGTTCCTGATTATTACATTAACAGCAGAAACACATTTAGCTGACAAACTGATCTTGAAGTGAAGTACATTAAAAAAAACAAGTTTCTGTTTAACTTTGTTAGTATTTATACCCTATGAGAATAAAAAAAAGATAAGGTACTAATTTTTGTTTTGTACAACACTGAAGAGGAATAAAGCATCTACATACAGCTTCCTGGAATGGATTGTTGAAATACTCAATTTAAAATGCCTTTATATTTATGTACAGTTTGCCATAAATAGTCAACTAGGTTTCCAGTGCTAAATCCACTCACCTGCACTGCAGAACAGAGTGGCTTCACACAAGACACATATTTATATGTGTACAGTTTTAGTCATAAAATTGAATATTCAGTATCACATATTTTCAAAGATCACATCTTGTCTATATACCTCAGTATCTGTCCATCTCTGAATCATTATTATATAAGTAACTTACTAATAGTAGAGTGTAGCTGAAAAAGCAAAGTAAAGCTATTCCACTATACGCCATGTAGGTGCAAATTGAGAAGTATTTTATATAGCAGCAACACTTGTGAGACTTTCAGAAATATTATCATTGTTGCACACAGGATACAGAGCGGTTTGTCTACACAGATACTTGGACCAGGTGCATTAAATGATTCCAACTATCACTGTTATCATGAGACCTTTGGTTTCAATGTCAAACACACAGGCAAGTGATCAGTGAGATTTGTGAGAGCAGAGAGAAAGCAGTAACCTACAATTTCTGTGGAACCTTTATAAAGAATCCTATCCACTCTTCTTCTTCCACCATGAGGTAGAGGTTCAACAAAACCTTCTGGACCTGGTTGAACAATTGATGTCATAAGATGTGTAGAATGCACCTGTAGACCAAGATGAGCTTTCTATTTTAAACAAATTAAAATGTATTATTGGGTTTCTGGATTTTGTTCATCCTCTTGTATTCTGAGCATAACACAATGTTTCAGGAAATGGATGTTTCATTCACTAAACAATGTAAGCCAAATGACTGAGATTAGTTGTTTCTTAAGGACAAAACTGAGGGGGTACCTCCATTGTTAGTATTACAATGTAATCAGCAAATAAAATGTGTAATAGTTTTTATTGTTCAATGCCACTGTCTACAGAACTCACCAGAACATCTGCATCCAAGACATACAATCTCCGTAATGAATCATCCACTAATATTTTTCTGAAATTATCTGGATCCATGATATCTAGGTGATGTAACATGCACTGCCGCAATTCAGTGCCAACTGCCCAATCCATATCCTGTCCTGCTTTTGCAACACAGACATCCTGATATTCTTCAAAGAGTAAATGCTGCTGCACATCCTTATCAGCTAGGAAATTTGGAAATAAACCAAATGTAATTCAAGCCCTTCAATGCAGATTTATTAACAGCATTAAGGTGGACAGATTCATTAACATTCCACGGCTTTTATGGAACCTGAAGGTTCTTTACTGTGCTCACAAGAGCACAACACAACACCTGCCCCAAAGCGTGCTTCGTGTGTTGTACCCTATATGTCCCTTCATGATTCTATGACAGACGTCACGATGTGCATTACAACGGATGTACTTTGTACGGTCGTGTGGCCCCAGCCTTAGATGACAATATAAAAAGGACTATAATGTTATAAAAACATGAATTATAAGTTTTGCACAAAGAAGTAAACTATGATCTCCATTCTCTACTGTCTTAGAGAAAATATAATCACATTACAACCACATGTCATACATCAGAAACAAAATATCAGACTTCATATGGATGGTAATGTTGGAAGTAAAAAACTCGTAAGAAAAGCAGCTCTACTGATAACATTATCTTACCTGGAGACATATTATCAGCATTGAAATCACCACAAACAATATCAAAGTCAATTATGTCTTTGGGCTGTGTAGTTTGCTCCTTGAACAAAGTTATAAATATTAAGGCATCTGTAAGCTGTGACAACAGCACAGCTTCAGACCCTTGGAAAGCTTGTGTATGCATATTAGCAATATAACCAACATGACGGTCACCACATTCATCATAATTTAACAACACCTATAAGAAAATATTTGTGTTTATTAATATTTACATCATGAAAGGAACAAATATGTAAACATTTGCATATGAAGACAAGTAGAAAGGCTGTGACATAACAAGGTATACAACTCTGTACATTTACAGTAGCCTGTTTCAGAGAAACAATGAATGTAACACTTATAAATGGATTTTCCTGTTGATGTTTCTTTACAATAATATGCAGGAAATCAACAGTGCTGAACAATGTCACAGCTCATTTTATTTCATGTCAGTAAAAACACTATTTTGTCTGATAACTGCAGCTAAAACCTGAAGTGTTAATTAATATTCTGTAACAAAACATGTTCTATTATTGAATGTTAAAACATTATGTTATATGCTGTATCTGAAAAGCACAGAAAAATTATTACTACATAAAAAATCAGAGAATATGACAAAATAAAATGAAGTTATTGAATCCACAGCCTTCAGGTAAATTTAAGACTGTGTTATGGTTTCTGCAATACAGTGTTTCCATTTACTTATTTCATAAAGAATGACTAGAGTACATAAAATTTATCAGGGTAGTTTAGAATAGAATTTATTTACATTCCATGATCTCACATAACTAGTGCTCCTTCCAGAGTGACAGAAGAAGATATACAATGTATTGTGTTGAGATAAAGTTTAATTATTTGCATTTTAATTTATTTTACTTTCTTCACCTACACTTAATTATTATACTATCAAAATAAATTACTGCCTTTACCTTTTACTACAGCAAATAAAGCCATGAATGATTCTAAGTGAAATTTCAGGTACACATAGTGGCGAGTATGAAGATAACAGTCTTCTGGGATCCTGCACCATGCAATGTCACTGAAATTGACTGACAGTTCAGAAGTGCTTACTTGATGAGTTTGCCCCAATAATGGAGGTAGTAAGCACCTCTGAAATGTCAGTCAATTTCTGTAAAACTACATAATGCAACATCCCAGAACACAGTTATCTTCAAAACAATTTTATTTGCAGTAAGATTTTATCATTTATAATTCTTGTCCAGCAATACAAGTTTCATATAAGCATTCAGAACATAAAAGAAGTTAAAGAAATATTATAATAAGAAGCTGAATAGCTTCATGTATGCATTATTGGAAAAGGAATTGACATCTGACCTTTACACAGAGTACTCCTTGAGATGTACATCTTGCATGCTTAGTTCGAAGTGTGAAGATATTAAAATCAGCATCAAGAATAGGTTTCTTACTTGCAAAAAATAACCCACTTCCTGAAAAGAATCAAGTAACTTAAGCAGTCGGCTTACATCATACAAGCTACGCAACCAAAAAATGTAACACTTACCAAGCATGCAAAAGTTTTTGCTGAAACAGTAATCCCCAATGTCATAAAGAAAGTATGAGAATTCTTTCTTCAAATATTCAATTAAAATCAGTGCATATGGACGTTCCCAAACTTCTTGCAAACAGAGAAAATCAAGGCATGGGAACTCAGTTAATATGCTATTATACTTGCTCTTAATTTCAAATTCATTTCCAGTTACCAAATTAGAAAGTGGTTTTCCTGTGTGATTCAGTATTCTTTTCGCTATTTCTGAAGTTCGAGCATATGAGCTCTTATTATTGTTCAGCCTAGCTATTACTTCTGGTGCCAAAAGAACATTTACTGATGCCAAAGTATATGTCCCCGAATTCTGCAGTTCACAGTTTATATCATCTTCTGAAAAAAATTCATCAGCACTTAAGTACGTATATTTTTCTTGGCGTGTGGTTACACAGAGCATCACCCATATTACTATTCCCAACACTCCAAAGGGCAATAATAACAAGAGAAGTAATGCACACATCGGACCTAAAAAGAAATAATCGAACAGCTTGTGCTGGGGATGCTGTTTCTCGAAAATTGTTGAAATGTAACATGCAACGAAATGACTGAAAATTGTTAGCCAAGGGCTCATAAAGAGAAACGATATTTCATCTAACCATTTCGCTGTAAAGCTAGAATATCGGTTTGAGACATACATTATAAATGTCACTTGTAAATATATTAAATCTATGTATTTTTCTAATTAACACACGCCAGTACACCACTTCACTTGCACTTACAAAATAAATCTAAATAGTCCACATTTATTACTTTTTGACACTTGCTTCCACAACTACCAACATTGAAACTCATTTTATAGAGTTTGGTATTATCATCAAATTGCAGTTTATATTTGGTGAGAGGGTGTTTTTAATTGATTATTGCTTTTATAAAATTAACTGCTCGTGGCTTTGACATCAGACATTATAACAGAAAACGTTAGAGTAGCTTTTAAACACAGGTAAAACTATCAATGTTGCACTCATGTCAGTACTACATGTAAAAGGGAGAGGTATCCAATAATTTTGTTTTATCGGTGCCGTGTTGGGTGAACAAGAAGGTTCAAAATGCCAGGATTTATAGGTATTCACCTAGGTGAGATGAAAATAGTCATGACGCAGAGGGTTCAGAAAACTTTAATGTATCCTCTCTCGTAATCGTAGAAATTTGCCTGTAATTTTACCATATGAGGTTAACGGAACTTGCAACACCATTTCTTGTTGTTTCTTTTTTAGAGCAAAATAAATTAGCGGTTCCCTTATGGTCTCTTTAAAATCCCTGACATCTAACTGCTATCTAGATATGATTTATGATTTTGTTCCTCTCTGTTGGCCGTTATTTCCTTCTTGTGTAAAAATCAAGTGTATCTTAATATGTGTTGTTTATGATCATCACTTGTGCTTTATTCTTTGGGTTAAGGGTGTTTACTTACAGTCAAAATGTAGACATGATTCTGTATGGCCCATTTAGGTGCTGGCAAACATTCTGAAGCACTGTGGCAAGAATATAAGAAGCTGTGTTGTAAAGCATGTAACAAAGTAAGTATATGAACCTTAGGGCAAACAGTGGGAATGTTTATAAAGTCATTAAAGTGTTATGATTAACTGATTAATCACTTAAATTTGGTAGCCATTTATTTGTTTTATTTATAAGTTGCTTAAGAGAATATTTTCAAACTCCATAGTATAACAGTTGGTTTAAAATGTGTATGTTGGCGAATATTGCTATAGGAGCTTTCAGTTTATGTTCATTTTTATTAACACATAATGTATCATCTGCTGTGAATTATCATATGTTTCTTCTCATATAGGGATATTCACTTTTGGCTTCAGGGGCCACAGCTCTGGAAACTGTAACAGATGTCATAGCAGTGTTAGAGAACTCCCCTCTAACCAATGCTGGATATGGTTCCAACCTAACATGGGATGGACATGTAGAATGTGATGCTAGTGTGATGGATGGTTGTACATTACATTATGGGGCAGTTGGGGCTGTGCCTGGTGTGAAGAACCCAGTGAAACTTGCTCACCATATCTGTAAAAAGCAGAGCTGTAACGCACTTGCACTGGGGAGAGTTCCACCAAGGTTAGTTTCTGCATGTCTACAATACATCCCAGTTCACATTTGGAAGGACTATGATCCTGACTGGAGTTTAGAACCTTTCTTAGTCTATTATATACACTGTACCCCTGCTATGATGTATTCTACTATAGCACAGTCATAATCTATATGTAAAGCAAGTTTTGTATTTCTATTTGAAATTCTGAGGTTTATGTTTATTAATTTGTAAAATTATTTTTCATACTTGTATTGCAGAATATGAAGTTTATGTACATTGATATGTGAAATATGTTCTTGTACTTGTGTTGAAAGTTCTGAAGTTAATGTATATTGTATGAAATGGCATGTTCTACATCCTTTGGTTGAGTCGTAAGAAGGATCTATGGAATGTAAATAAACTCTACTCTACTCTCTAATGAATCTAAAAGTTTAATATTTTATGTAGGATCTCGCTGATGATAAATTTTAAAGAATAGTTTAATATTAACAGCTTAATGCACATGAAGTGGGGAAGGTTTCCTGAATTAAGAAATGTAATGAATATGAGGTGTAAGATAGGTTTAATTTCACATTGTTTGTTAAAAGGGACATGATTATTTTTAGAAAGTGTAGAAGTTATGATATTCCTCATACTGAAATATTCTCATTTCCTGTCAGATTTTTTTCTATGCAGTCTTTCTTCAAGTTCTGAAGATATCAATGTTTATGTACTTGTAGGGTTTACTTTGTTGCAGCAGCCTAATTAATTGATGTTCATACTTTAGTTTGTTGGTTGGAAATGGAGCACGTAAATGGGCTGAGCAAGCAGAACTAACTACTGTTCATTCCAGGAGACTTATATCAGGTATGTAATACTGTGACCTAAACATCAGAATTTTAAAAAAATTGTATATTTAACACAGTGTAAGGACCATTTTAAAGTGTATTCTGAAATAATTTTTATATCAGTACATAAGTTTGTTTTGTTTCTTGTTAATTGCAGATAAAGCATTAAAACAATATCACCATTATAAGAAGAAAGTGGAAAGATACCAGATACATACTGATAAGGTCTGTGATCAACGTGTGACATAAAATATTACTTATTAATTATTTTATTCTACCAAAACAATGTGAGAACTTTGTACATGTGAGAACTACAGTATTTAAACATTACAGTGCAACCAACAATATTCTATTGAATAAAGCTTAGGTCTGCAGGAGTTCTTACATTATTTTCACCCTATTTCTGTAAGTAACAATAGAAAATGAACAGAGTATCTCCTGAATGGTGTCATAGTGGAAGACTGTTAAGAATGAAATGAATACCTCTGTGAAACAAACATTTTCTTAGAGCACTACTGGAAAACATTGTAGTATGGGAAGAATTGAGAATCTTCTGAATGGTGCATGGTATGTTACTTAATGCACATATTTTTTTTATGTTGGTAACAACAGTGAAAGAAAATAATGTGGAATCTACTGGATCTCACTGTGAAACATATAACATTTATAATGGGGGGAAATTGGATATGAGCTCTGTTTTCTGCTTGGGGGGTGGGGGGTGTGCACCAATGTTGTGAAATAACTGAAAATAATAATAGCCAACACCTGAAGAAAAATTAAGGGCTACTTTTTAATAATCCTGTCAATAGCCGAGTGTCAAAAGACAAATAATTAATTGGAAGGTATATGAAATTATACATTTTCTGCCTAATTTAATGTACTACCTTGTATTTGTTTGGAGGGACTATAAACTTGCAAAGAGTTCAGGATAGCTGGTGTCCAGGCTGAGATTTGAACCTGGGACCTCCTAACTGTGAAATGAGTACTAACCACTTAGCCATGATGATGAGTTATCTTCCTGATTTTAATGGCAATGAAGAATGACATGGCTTTCAGATGGCACTAAAATTATAAGATTATGTATGCATTATCTTTTAAAAATTTTATAAGGGCACGTGCTGAATAAGATCATCTTTACAAGTTGTAATTGACAATATGAATATTTTCATTGTGTTCAGATTTTATTCCAAAGTTAGCAAGTAAATGATTTTGGAAAATGCAATTTTTATTATCATGTACATTTATCATTTTCAGATTTTGACACCACTGGATACAGTAGGAGCTGTTTGTGTGGATGCATATGGTGATGTGGCTGCGGCTTGTTCTAGTGGAGGACTGGCTCTGAAACATCCTGGCAGGGTGGGGCAGGTGAATGTTCACTTCTGATATATATTCATTTGTTTACTTTAAGAGGGAATATAAATCTTTAGTTCAGTTTTGTAAATATTGTACTGCCAAAACATTCCAGTTTTCAAGAAACCTTTATCATTTCATGTGACACTTCTGTCTGTCTGGAGTTGCAGATATATATTTACAATTGCTTGGTATAGTGCATTCATATAAATTCCCTCTTAAAAACAACTCATGACATAGTTGTATGAAATATTAATGATGGCATAGAATAATGGAAGAATTAGACACTACAACACATATTAGTAACTATTTTAAATGCCACTGAATCCAGCCACACAATTTCCCCATAGATGTGTTCTGCTATCTCAGGAGCAGAATCATAAGATTCTTAATTATGACATTTCAGCAAGGCCTTCACCTTTCGTGACATGTTTCCAACAGTTTGAATTTCAATTCATAACTATGAATCTTATGCACTCTTCTATTTGATCTTGTATTGTCACTATCACCTCGCCTTCTTCATGGCATGCCAACACATGAAATTTCTTAATAAAGAATTAACACAAAAGCTGCAAAGGGAGGTGTATATGACTAATTGTTGAATTCTCAAGTTAGTCAGATGTTGAACAATTGAATCTCAGGAGTTATCCAAGGTGTTTCTATTACAATTTAAATTGTGTGTGTGTGTGAACATACATTGTGAATGATATTCTAATTCTGCATTCAACTTCACAAAATTAATTTGATTTCATTAACAGTTTATCTATTATTGTTATACACCAACAGATCTAACAAACTGATATTATGAGGGAGACAGAGAGAGAGAGCTAGTGTTTTTGTGACATACAGATCCTTTGCTAGAGAATTGTGAATGGACCTACTGATGTCAGTGTGGGAGGGAAGTACACAACCTATATGGATATACATCCAGTTAAATCTGCATAAATGCTTGGTCTACTTACTTTCAGGCTGCAACATATGGATGTGGATGTTGGGCATCCAACGGAACAAGTCACGTACCATCTGTTGCGACATGCACATCTGGTTGTGGGGAGTACCTTGTTCGCACCATGCTGGCTAGAGAAGCAGCTCTTGAGGTTCAAAAGAACAGTTGTTCTGTAACAGGACTTCACAAAGTAATGAAAACTAAATTCATGGGTGAGGCATCAAAATTCAGAATATTAATTACAGGTTTTCATACTGAACTGCTGAACAGATTCACGTTTATACCCTTAACCCATTTTTACAAAGGTATTTGTCAATCCAGAGGAGAATGCTGAGATAGGTCCTAGCATGTTTCCTTCACATTTCTCATGTCAAATTTATCAACACACTTCAGTCAACATCACCATCACCACCACCTTTATTGATGGTAGGGGTTCTAAAAATATGGCATTAGGATAACCTGTAATGGCATGATATCTGTGCTGATTTTCATGGCATCACCCTTAAAAGTTGTTTCCTCTTTTAGGTTCTGTCTCTGCGTTTCTTAGGTGGGTAGTCTGCAGGTTTCTTTTTTAGTGTTGTTTGTTAGATTGAAGTATTTTATGGAATCAAAAGAATAACTTTTCTTTAAAAAAAAGTTCATATTCCACTGAACTTAATTTCATGTGTGGGAAATCCAGGTTTTGTAATGAGGTAATAAATACCTATGTTTGGATATGCCTGCACACTTTTGGGCCAGAATAGTTACATGATTGAATCTTGACACAACTATAGATCCACAAAAGAATGTATAAAGAAACTACGATTTTTGGAATTTGAATATTCATATTTTGTGCTTTAGGTGGACTGACAGAAACACCATTTATTATTATATCTTTAAGAAGTTCAGTACAAATATGCCAAAATTATAACCTTCAATATCAGTTATTGAAAAATGGATGAATTGGTTCCATTTACATTTTTCTAACCTGTATTGTTTTGTAGAATCTCCATTCCTTCATGGTGTGGAAGAAAAAATTGGAGGATTAATTCTTCTCAAATGCTTTCCCAATGATGAAACTGGAGAATTTGTATGGACACATTCTTCCAAAACAATGTGTGTTAGTTACATGAGTGATGCAGAAAGAAGACCTACGGTACTGTATTCATTTGATTTATATTTTCTGTACCTGTTCTCTGTGTATGAATGTGAAGGGTTTATTTTGAAGACATACAAACAGAGTAAGACTTAAAAAGAGGTAAACAGATATCTTTCACATTTTATGTAATTTTAAATATACTATTAGTGGTTTAAAATGAAGATTGAACATAAATATTGATGTGGGTCCAGTGGTTTGGAGGTTTAGTAGGAATAGTCACACAGTCCAGATTGGGAGTTTTATTTGAAGATAAATAGACTTAATTCAGTGTTTTAGTGTTCTGTATGTGCTGAGATATGTAAATGGTTTAATGGATTTTTCAGATTCGTATGTCACATTTGTCAAGTGGAGACACTCCTAGAAGCACTGTAGTAGTGGAGGGAGTAGCATTCAAGTTACATCCCTTAGCTGTGAGACCTGATACTAGTATATACTCATGACATTGAATCATGCTGCGAGAAGCTGTCATTTCCAGTGGACATCCTTATTTTCAGCTACTATATCAAGGATGTTTGTGTGAATATGAAGGCCCTGAATTAACTCATATAATGTGAGCTATGTGTACATGTAAAATTCATGTTGTTGAGGTGATTGTTTTAGGAGTGTGGCAGTAAATGCTGGAGGATATAAAATTGAAAATGAGGTAAGTGAGGTACCAGTAAAAGGGAACATAGACCATAACTTACAAACCTAAATACGAACATGATTTGGGTATATTAATGTTACAAATTTTTTAAATAATACTGCTCCATATCCCTCCATACTGTACTGTGCATACCCTTCAGAACGAAAAGTTGGGACCCACAGTGCTCAAGCACTTGAAGAACGGGTCGTCAAAATATCAAAGTAAAGTTATAAAAGTATGACAAATACTCAAACTAATCAGGTTAAACAGTAACATAATTATTGCTAATATATCAGTGCAACAACGTTTCATACTTGAAAACAATATTATTACAAAGATGGCTGTCTTCTGGGTGTTAGCACTGTTAATTTTACCAACATTTCAGAGGAAAAAAGGACCTCTGAAATGTTAAACTTCTATTAGACTACACAGCGTTACAACTCAGAAGACAACATCTTTGTATTTGCTGCCATGAAAACCTCAAATCCTCTTTACATACCTCAACTAATTTCCAAAGAAGTATATATTAAAATTTACATACTATAATTTTACCTGTTATATTGTATGGGAATGAAACTAAGTCTTGCATTCCAAGTGGAATAATAAAAACTGAAGGTATTTGGAAACAAGGCACAGAGGAGAATATCAGGTTCCACAAATATGGAAGAACTGTGAAAATAAAAGAATCAAATGACACTTCATAGTATTATGCAACACCTAGTATTGATATGGAATAAGATTGAGATGAACTGGACATGAAAAATGTTGGTACAGAAAACTGATGAAAACAGTCATTAAGACGACGTAGCTGAGATATGTAGGATAATATTAAAAGGATTGTGGGAAATAGAATGAAATAATGTTAAGTGGGTGGTCCATTGGTCGTTGTGACCAACATAAGGATTCCATAAACGAAACCTTCAGTGCTTAAGAAAATATTAAAAATTTAAGGAATCCATTGCATCAGAGAGTTACAAATTAAAAAAATATTGGAATCATGAATTTCATTATCTGGGACTTTTATTGTATGAATGTACTTTGTTTTCACAACTGTGATGAAATAAGAAAATAATTATGAGTGAAAAAGTCTGTACTCAAGAAAATTTGTTTACAAAAAGCAACTGACACAAAAGTGTACAAATGTTATATAAAAATTTAAAGAATTTGAAGCAGCATTTGAACATTCTTTGCTTGTTTTTATACACTTAAATTCACTAGTATCATGCTGAAGCCAAACACAGTGGCCAGATAATTAGGTGGAACACCAGTACCAGAAACATACACTCTGAAGTCAATTAAATAAACTGGAAGATTTCCATCTTCTGGGTTGTTGTGCCATGTAGTCTCATAGAAGTTTATCAACATTTCAGAGATAATCAGAGTAATCATTACCATGATAATAGAGGCAGCAAGCACCTCTGAAACACTGGTAAATTTATACCAGACTACATGGAGCAACAACCCAGCAGACAACCATTTTCATACTCACTACCATGATAACCTGAAATCTCACTGAATAAAGTGGGATTGAGCGCACACAGCTCCTTCCATTTTCTGACACTTCTAGATGACTTAAGAATACAGTAACATCTTACATTCTATACTAAAGTTTACAACGCAAGGTGGACCAAATGAATCCTATTAACTTAACACTGCCAGTCCCTTGCTAACCAATCATTCAAGCAAGAAACTGTTGCAGTGCTATTCACTCTCTGGAAAAAATCATCTTTGATCTGAAATGATAAACAATAATAGTTTCTCTAATTTGCATTTATCCTCATTCTCAACTGGGCTACTGATTTTACTAACATTCAATTGTCATGTTTCACTTAGCTTTTCCATATATTTAGGGAGAATTATACACAGGAACATTTTTGTAGCTCTCAGAGTTAAATTTTGTACCCCGTATGTGATCAGGAATTGGAAATCTCATTGAAGAAAAACTATTACTGTATTACAGTTTATTATTTATAGAGAAATAAGAACAAAAAATTAGATTAATCTTTCTTCCAATCTACTCTGATGGCACATAAATTCTGAAAACTAAACTGATTGTGCCATGTAAAACAGTGTCTCTGAATGTGTATTTTTCTTGTTTTCTGCAACATCCAGACCAGTTCTAAAGCCCACCCAGTGGGTACTGGAGTTTATTCCTTGGAGGTAAAGTGGGCAGGGGATGAAGCAGACCACTCACCTCTATCTAGTGCTGAGGTTAAGAACATGTAGAGCTATACCTAAGTCCCCTGTACATCTGCATGGTATGATGGTTAATTAGGCAGAAATAAAACAATCCATTGTAGTTTCAATTGACACTGTAAACATTTACACCATACTATTGATAGAATTATGATTTTCAGTATTGGACATGTGGTCTGTGAAAATGTAAAGCAGAAAGCTACAATACTGATTCTGGCCAGGATTATCTGTAATAAAGTCCATCACTAATTACATAAATTACTATAATCTTAGTATTCTTATAAAAGTTCTAAAATGTAATTAAAACTATTTAAAATACTCTGCTGAGATTCTTTCCAGTTAACTGGTGCTGTTCCCTTTTACAGCCCAGTTACAATTTCAACATACAGATGAGATAAAGAAAAATTCAAATGTTTATTTCAGCATTTGTGTGACATACATATCCTATATTGGCCCTAATCCATGTAACCAACTGGCTGAAGTAATGCACTTCAGACATTAATTTGTATTATGTAATGCTGAAATCAAACATTCTACAACTTTTACAAGTCTGTGTGTAAATAATACTTCTCCCCACACACTACTTGTTTCTTATATTACTGTGTTACCACAAGCATTCACACCTGCAGGTTAGTACATACAGTATTTATTAAGGTTTCACAATGAGAGCTTTATCTTCAGTAATTGTTTGGCAGATAGAATTAACAAAAACTGTGCAGGAAATTAAATACACTGAGTAGTTCAGAAGTTGTATGTCAACTTCCAACTGTGTTCATCTCGAAGTTATTTGTGCTGTGCCTTGTGAGTAAGTCCATGAGAGCATTTTACCACTAACAATGAAGTGATATGCCTTTGCTTAGACATGTGATGCAATAATGCCATTAACTGCCCAATGCTTTGTAACTATTAGTACTCAATGTAAAGTCATGCTGGATTGGAGATGAATAAGAGGCTGTGACAATATGCTGGCTGATCAGGCCTTTTGCACACCTCACAGATAGTAGTATGGGGTATTCATGGAATAATGACTTGACAAGGGAAAATTGAAGTCTTAAGTAAAAACCTGCCACAATGTCTGTCACCAATCCCAAATGGACTATCCTGAGAGTGAACTCAAATTTCTATAATGGGAAGTGGCATCTGGCTGCTTGATCTTTGGATTTGTGTACATTACAGACATTGAAAACAAACTCAGATTGAAAAACCTTATCATGAACAGAACTTATTGGTTGCTGGAAAGTGCATCTACACTAAACTTAATGAAAAGAAAAGCATAGTTAATAATAAAAACAGAGATATAAACCTGGAAGTTATCAGTAAAATATGATATATATATGTAGCATATTGTACATGAAACAATAAATAGGTGTTTCTACTTATTTGTACATGGAACATTTGGAAAAGATGTCCTTGATGCACACATTTGATTAGCACTCTGTAACAATCATCAGATAAATGATATAAACTCTGACAAAAAAAATTATTGAAATATTAAATTAATAGGCCTATAATATACACTACATTAGTCTGGGCACCATAAGTATTTTATCGTTGTATCACCATATCTCCACTCTACTTACGTTGTTAGGCCAATTCAGTCTATTATGTGCCATCTTTGGCTTGTGCTTTCTGTTGAAAAATATATTTATTTAACAATTATGGAAGTAAAAAGTGCCTTTTTGGAAGACATTACATGAAAGTAACTATGTAATATATGTTTCAATATTAAAGAATAGTCCATTCCCAATAAAACATCTAAAATATTTATAAGAAGTTCAGCAGTACAGATTCAATACTTGTGCCTCTGAATACCAGTCACTCTAACCTTGGAAGTCTTCTGACATTCTGTACTCATTTCCACAACTGCTGATAACTAATCTCTTCCAGCCCTTTAATCCCAATCTCTATTTCCTTCCAAAAGTCCAAATTATTTAGACTCATGTTCATTTTGACGTGTCTAATGATGGGTCACCAACTTTCAATGTTGAAAGCCGGACTGATGATGATGATGACACTACTAGCCAGAGTTTCGCCATTCATTGTTTTAGTGTCTTGTACAGTGAAACATAATTTCTGTCCATCAGTTCCTCAAATAATTTGTAATGGATGGATTATCACTGAATTTGGCACATAAATGGATGGGACAAGAACTGAGATTGATCTTACCGAGTGAGATTGATAAAGCAAACAGTGGGTTATGACCTCTAAAATTTTCATCACAGCACCTTTTATTTCCCTTGTATCACTGGATTAGTGAGGCCAGTTTCTGGAGGTCACTGATTCAAGGATAAACTGGGGGACAAGCTATTCCAGCTTCAGAATTCTCATCTTTTTTTATGATCTTTCCAGTAAATGCAATGCTGGTACCCTACAATATGCATTCTACATTAAAAAAATTAAGATGATGACACAGTGTAATTTAATACACCTAGAGTACAAACAAATGGTTGTGGTATATTTATTGGAGAGCTTTCCTTTCTTGTGTAACCTGCCACAAGTAAGTGATACGTTTACGCACGCATGTGCGCGCACACAAGGGCATAGCAAATCACAGCCACCACTCTTCCAAAGTAGATATCTGTCCTACTGAATGAAACAAAATGAATATGTGCAAAAGGAAACATTTCATGAAGTCTGAAATTAGGTTTTGAAGACATTTCTATGTTATTCTGACATTAAAATCAACCTCTACAATCACTGCAGACAGCATTATGGTAACATAAATATGTAAAAAGAAAGCACTGCTTCAATAAATAAGTATACATTATCATAGAATAACCATATAAATCATCACGTATGTAGGATTAAGTCATGATCGCTGCAATTCCATTTACAAATCAGTAGTTAGTGCACACTAAATTGCTCTCAGTCTTGAAAGCAATTGAAAGGACTTCATAGGCCTAATACAGGAAAGGATGATGATAATTGCTCTTAATATGTTAATATCCATTATTACTAAACAGGCACAACAAAATTCAACATTCTTTGTCAACATGTCCCAACAAATCAGTAAAAATTGGGCTCTTCCCTTTCTAAATATTGCTCATCAGCTGCAAAATAATTTCTGAAGTTATATTCTTTGTGTTACAATGCAATAATAATGTACTCTGTGCATAAATATGTATATTTAAAGATTTAAAGAAGACTTTTCTGCATAACTTATTAAGTAGGCATGTTCAACATGCGTGAAATTAACACATTTTTATACTTCGGTTTATGGTAGCACTGAAAAATACACATGGTAACATTCCTAAACCCTCTGATCAGTAGGCACATACTTTCAAGCAGTGGACACTGGCATAGTATATGCATACATTTTTATCCAAATTTTAAAACTGTCATGTGCTTCCAGCATTGATTGAAATACCCCACTCCTGAAGGCCTATCATATGGCAAGAAACCATACTAATCAAAGTATTCAGTTGCTTTGTAAAAATAATTGGATGAAGAAAATAATGCAATCTGGCAAAAACATATTTCATCAGCTGATAAATTTTGTCCTTTTTGCTTGTCCTCATAACCTATAAAGGCAAGATACATAAGAGAATATCTACACACAACCATATTCATACCATATGGAATTTTCACCTTTTCCCTTTGTCTTAGTTGATCGTTTCTCTTCTGCTGTGTTTGGGGTTTGGGCTAGGCTTCCCTGGCTGGGACTTGGTGGCCCTTGAGGGGTCACTTGACTAGACTCATCTACTCCACCAATTACAGTTGAAATACGGTTATACACCAGTAATGACCTATGGTTAAATTAAGCATAATTAAAACAGTGAGCTGATGAACTCCACATTACAGGATCTTTAAATAACACGTAACAGTTACTCAGTTAAATAGTATGTGGTGGCAGGACCTGAAGGTTCACCACACTAATACCAAAGTCCACCATTGGAAACAATTTGGAACCAGTTCCATCCTCCTATCCTGACAATCCACTCCCTAAAATACTTTTTGGGCACATTCACAACTAAAAGTTGCAAAAATGTGCCCATAAGCTTCACCATATTTGTCTCTGTGCATGCAAAACTCAAGAATGGCTGGAAAGATTTGCATAAAGACAGATATTTGCCAGTTTTACTAAAATGTGTCAATATATTATAATTTTATGCAGAATTAGACAACAGTAATCAATACTGGTATTGATCTGAGAGGGACAATGTCAGCCATCCCAGGCACTTTATCAATTGTGCCAGTCAAGCTTACTGATAAGTAACAGCATAGCATCTAAGGAGACTGATTGTACCTAGAATCCTGTGGTGTAGAAGGGCATGGAACTTCTGGAGCGGTGCTATTGTCAATCGTTACATCTTGATCCTTGCACTGAAAAAATTCATAAAAAGGACTGCTTTATTATGTGGAATACATGGAAAAACATTGTAACATTCCTTGTTATACATCTCTATAAAAAACAAAATAATCCTGGTAATAAGCTATGTTTCCTCTGTATATAACAAGCAACCAATAGAGGAGTAGAAAATGTATGAATGTAAAGCTCTATGCATTCCAGACTTCTGAACTGGATGGAAGTTACATATTAGCTTCATGCCCTGGCTCCACTAACCATGAAACTGACTGGCTAGTTATATGTGTCTACCTAGTAAATAAACTAGTAAACACCACACTTATAACTCAGCACAGATCAACTCATTCACATTGTTTAGGATTTTTAAAAATAATTGTCTAAAAGTTTGTGGGTTACAAAATGTCTGTTTTCGCATGTAACAGTTCTGTTTTGAATACTTTAAGTTTACCTGATATATTACCATATATTTGTAAATTGTTGTTGAACATGGGCAAAAGCTGAAACTGAGGAATACATTCTATTACATTATGTATGTAACTATTTCATATTGTTACATTTTAAATTACATGAAATTTTATCCAGCCAATATGTAGTTGCTTCACATACAAAACAAACATGTTTTAGTAAGATCTGAAACATGTTTTATTTTCAGTCATTCCTAGAGCCCAGTGAAATTAACAGCTGATAATTATAAATATAATATTAAGTGAAATATATGAGTAATTAAATGAAATCCTGAGTTATGTACAATAAACAACCTATCAATATTAACATAATTTTGTGGTATGGCAATCAGGATAAATTACAGAGAATTTAAAGATAAACACAGAATAAAAATTAACAAATAACAGAATAAAATAATATGGCCACATTTTAAGAGTGAACATAGAGACAATCTCAAAGGAAGTTTTGAACATAAAAGCAAAAAGAAAATGTCCAAAAAGAGACTGAGATCAAGATAGGAACAACAGGTTAGGGAAAGTGTTATAGAGAAAGAATATAACCAGAAAATGAGTGAGGAGACCACAAGAAATGGAAACATCTTGGAGCACTATTTATATCTAGAAGGTGTAGAATCTGAATCTTGGCCTGCAGATGATCTTCCATGGTTTTCCTCAGTCCCTCCAGGCAAATTAATTTGCATCTCATCATCCATAATTGAGCTGTCATTTGACATTATATACCCTATGCATTTTTTGAACCATAACTCAATCATAACTAGAGTCAGACTTCGTGACTATTCACTTTCTTCTCCTCATTTCTACTATGTGCAATAATATCTTATATTCTCTCACATTACTAATACAGACGGAAGAGTAATTATATGTGGCCTATTAAGACATGCCTACAGCTTCTCATTAAGGGTTAAAGTTGCAATAACTTACATATGATTCTTGTGCTCTCTCTCTTGTCCCACTGTTTTCTTCTCCTGTGTAGTATACAGTTCTACGAGTTCCTGCACTACCTAGACTCAATGTGCTTTGTGTAAAACCATCTGAAGTGTGTGATTCTGTAACATAGGATGATATAACATATATAAAATCAAGGTGAAGTTATAGAATTCACTGGTCCTTACAAGACAGCCCAACAATGCTTTGTCAAATACTTACAATATATGTATTAATTTCAAAAGTGGTATCTTTATAACTGCAGTTATTAGTTTTGTTAAAATTAAATTTGTTTGCAAATCCCTGAAATAAATGCACAAAAATATAAACCTGGAAGGAACTGACTCCTCAAATCATCCAAACTAGCATCTGATTCATTGCCACCTTCTCCTGATTCAGATCCATGGGGTACAGCCACCTGATTTTCAGCATGCCTACTGTCTTCATGCCAAGATCGACGATTCTATAAAACAATACAAGGCACAAATATTTCATAAACCTACAATTCTCTGCCTTACAGATGTTACAAAAGAACAAATATACTAATTCTTCCTAGTATCAGTAAATGTTACATTCTGAATTCTTCTACAGGACTGGAAAAAATGGAGATCTCTAATGCCTTTACATAACTGCAAAGAAGAAGACTGACTAAGAAATTACACTGTAAGTAAATGGTGTTTACTTTCATTTCAGATAATTAACATTCATGGAAATGAGCCGGGATAGCTCAGTCAGTATAGTGACTAGCTACGGGCTGGACGACCGGAGTTCGATCCCCGACGGGGGCAGAGGATTTTTCCTCTAGCCTCTGCGTCCAGACCGGCTCTGGGGCCCACCCAGCCTCCTCTACAATGGGTACCGGGGTCCTTTCTCGGGGGTAAAGCCGGCCGGGGCGTGATGCTGACCACTCACCCCCATCTAGTGCTGAGGTCAAGGAAGAGAGGAGCTATACCTCCACTCACCCCAAACGTCTACATGGCGTATAGTGGGACAAACTTTACTTTACTTAACATTCATGGAATTATTATTCCTGTGAATGTAACAAAAACATGTAACATTTAATTTACTTTTCAAACCTCAAGTAATTAGATTTTACATATTAGTTTTCAATACTAGCAAACATACAGAAAACAGACGTTCATCATACACAATATTTTAATCACAATCAAAAGGTATATAAAACTGACATACCTTTGATTTTGAATAAAATTCTGTGTATGACAGAAATCCTATCTTCTGTATATTTGCTAAAAATAGCCACTAGCATGCATAAAATGGACACAAATTTCAATACACTAAGGATGTCAATGTGATAGTAACTCTTCATTTATATGTATACTTACTCTTGGTACCTTGTTAATGAAATCTGAACCAGCTTTCCTAACTCTTTTCACGAGAGTAGCACCAAAACTTTTCCTGAAAAAACAGAAAATACATTTTGGATGCAGCTGCATAAACTGTATTTGGACATATTAATAATAATGATAATACCTTCATTAGTGGGATCATGACTGCAGTTTGTAATATTAAGTCATAACATAATTTTGCAATCTTTCTTGTTTCTACTTACTTTAATATTTATTCTTAATACACTTGAGACATTTCACCTGTAAACATGAATTAAATAAACCTTTGTATTAACCCTTTAGATAACATAACAAACTTAAACAAATATTCCACACACTTCACTTCAATTTTTAAACATAACCACAGCACAACATATTATATAATACACATGTCTGTGAAAATATCATAAGTGAAGTGAGGACTATTCTTCCTGGATTATTATGAAAACTAACATACTATTTATTTTTTAAATAAATAACAATTTTAATATGAAAATAGACAACTCTTATATTTTTCAAATGATGAATTTGGGAAACAATGTTATACTGAAAGTGCCCCCAGCACCAATTGGACAAGAAGATACATGAACCCAAAACTTTTCCAATACACCTATCAAACACTGAAACCTCGCAATGCAGTCTTCACTCACTGATTCATGTAATTCTTTTTATAGTAATGTGATTTTGGTAAAACACTCAGTATATTATAACAGTAAATCACAATCCTGAGACTGAGAATTTGTTCATGTTCATCATTAATTTCTTTGCGACAAACACTGTGACTAACAATGAAGGTACTCACTTTTTTGTCGAACAGCTGTCCAGTTTCCGGTAATGTTCCATTATCTTTTCCTCCAGTTTTTCTTTCTGGCGACAAAGGTTGTTTAGTCTGTCTCTAATGAAAGGAAACCAAACAATGAAGATTACAAAGAGCAACAACTTGCTAAAAGTATTTAACACACTACATCAGATACCCACTTTATATTCAACATTCAAAAGTTCATGAATTAAACATAAGATGGCAAATTTATATCTTCCTTGGTGATAAGCTGTGGAAAGCAATCTTTCCTTCTACACACACAGTTTAACTTCCATTATACTGGGAACATGGTAGTCTTGAGATAATGTGCTGGACTCCCATGCCAAAGGTATTGGGCTTGAAACTAGCCTGATCCAGTGTGAATTTTTCTGCAGGTTTTTTCCCCATTCTTCACCTTTGACAAGGTTGAAACCTTCTATATACATGGAAATCCCCATTCATGGTTTGGAGTTCACTGTAGTCTGTACATCACCTCTGCTTACAATCATATTCCTTATCAGCTTGTCACTTGGAGTAAAAAGAATTCCATCGCAGAAGTTGATTCCTTCAACCTTGCCAGGTGAGAAGGGGTCAGGATTGTTAGAGGGCTGTAATTTGAGAACTTCCCCATATCAAGTTTTATATTACAATCATGAACAGTATGTACTTACGTGAACATCTTTTCCTCCATATGATAATGTTCCTTATCCTCCAGATTGTGAGTAAGCAGCTCATGGTATTGACTCAAGATCAATGACACGTGATCCATGAGGGAACGACGATCATCTTCTAGCCCTGTGTTCATCTGTAGTAACATCTATAACAAATAAATTTCGACAACTAAATTTACTTTCATTTACCATGTATACATTTACGATCACCATATTTATTGTATTAGCCCATTGTGATGAAAAGCAGTAACAAGGATTCAACTAGATATTACAGGACCATAAACAATATGTTTAATGAATTAGTCTCCAATATATGAAACAAATACTGCACTTTTAATTGAATTTACAAATGTCATAATTCAAATAGTTTTAACAATTTAGTACCCAATTCATAAAATCATTTCACCCATACTCTTGCAGTATGCTTCATAAGAATACTTTAATACCCATCATAGTTCTCTGTGGACTCATTCATGGTGAGAAGGCAAGCATATTATTTTCTGGAGCCTCCTTCATTGGTATGTAAGCTTCATAACACAAATTGTGAACATTAAATATTGTAGGGTGAGTATGAATAGTGCAACCCAAAATACTACAGTAAAACCTTGTTAATCCAGGAATCATAACACTAGATATGACATAACCTAGTAAATTCCAGCCTCTAATGAAAGTTCTGCAAATCGTATAAATTGAAGGTTCCTGAGAAAACAGAGGTAGGTGTATCAATTCCCAAAATCAAAGTAGAATTTTGACTAGTAAAAACTGTATCTGACATTAAGTACCCTACTTATCTTCAATCTTAACATATTTTATTCCACAGCAGCTTACCATTGTAACTCATAGTTTCAATAGAAGCTGTGCTGAGGATACTGTCTGGCCTACCTCACACCTGTTGTTCAGCTTAGAAACCTCAATCTCTAGCAGAGTGCTTTGGTCATTGGATTTGGCCAATTCCCCCCGCATCTCTGTCTGTCGCAGCTTCAAGCTGCCATTCTCACTGCGAAGAGATCGATACTCTTCCTGCAGACTACGGTACTCCTGTTTCAACTTCTCACTTGCAGTGAACAGATTTCGAAAATCTTCCTGGGGAATAATACACATGACATCAACATTAAAACAAATTAAATAATATACATAAATGCAGTAAAATGATAGACTTTATAAAAAGTGTTAAAAAAGGCATGCACTATAGACCAAAAGATTGTACATTAAAAATAAAGAATAATACTCATTATGATGAAACTGTTCTGATCAAATATGTGTGACATGAGAATGAAAACAAATTTCTGCAAAACTGAATGATATTAACCACCACAGAGCAGTACAGAAATTCAGGCAGATACTGCAAACACTGTAACTTTCTATAACTTGCTAGGTGACTATATTTAGGGAAAGGAAATGGTATAATGCAGTTGAAGATGTTTTTGAGAAGTTTATTTTTTGCCATTTTACTTAATGATTTCTTAACAGCATAAGTTACATGCTATCAAATGAGTATCATCATGAATCATGAATAGGGAACAACATGGATGGTCACAGCCTGTTTTAAGAAACTGAGTATTTATCTAAAAAAAAAGTCAGAATAGCCATCTTCAAGTTACCCCTCCCCTCCAACCAATGTGTATGTGTGTATATTGGAAGTGGTGAAAAATTAGTGTATGGATTGGCAGCCAAGATTCAAAACAAAAAGAAGTCTGTTGCTATATTATAAGCATCTCTACTTGATATTCTGAATTAATGACTTCCATAGTAACCATAACAATAAGTGGTATAACTATACAGAAAGAACACCTAATAGCTTTCCATACAAAAACAGAACCTTCTTTATTATATACAGGTTTTCATTATGTTAGAGGTTTCGTGTCCATTCATTGCACAAGGATATAGATCATGTAAATAAACTCCAATATCATAATGCAAATCAACAAAGAAATTACAGCATACTTTTAAACTGGAATGCTCTGCTCTCAAATTCCCAAGGGACCGAGATTCTGACTTTAATTTTTCCTTTTCTTGCTCCAGCAAAGTTTGAGATGCCTCCTGCCGCGTACACAGCTCTTTCAGTACCCTAATTTCATTGCGAAGGTCTCGCTGGGTTGCTTTTAGTCCTTCCCTCTCTCTCAACAGGTTTTCATACTCTACTGTCAACTGCTCGTGCAGTGACTGCAATGTCACTTGATCAAGAAGCAACTGTTGATGTGCAGACTGCTGCAAGCTGTGCTCCTTCACAAGCTGTAAAGTAAATAATCAGCTGATATATAAAATGTTCTAATTTTACACCAAGGGGGGCTGATAAGGACTGAATCAGAAAGCAGGGTTAGGAAAGACTAACTGAAGCAGTTCACCCTGATTATATACTTGGTACACAATATACTTTGGCAGACCAATGTGAGCACCTGAATATGCACTTCTTCCATTCCATTTGTTACTTCCTCTCTCACGAGTCCAAATATTCTCCTCAGCACTTTGTTCTCAAGCACCTTTATTCAATTCTTTTTCATTTGTCTGTTATGAGTAGGCAGAGGCTGCCGGGAATTGAACCCCAATCACCCAAACTAAAATTCAAAAGAATGGTGACGTAACAAAATTCAGACCCCTACCCATCTTGCTCTTATGTGACAAAAGTCTGATCACCTCCTCTTTTTCAGCGACCAGCTGAGAGTTGGCAAGCTGTAGTGCAGTATGTTGAGTTGAAAGGGATGAGATCTGTGACTGCAGTGTTGCCACTGTCACTTGCAATTTTGCATTGTCAGAGTGAAAGCTATCAGATGAGCTTTGCAATATTGCTAATTCCAGACGCATCTCTTCACACTGGTGATTTAGAGATTCATTATCTGATTTAAGAGACTGCAGGTCAGGACTAGGTTCCTCATTGATGGGTTGTTCCTCAGCAGAAGCCTGCTGTGCCAACTTGCATTGTCTACAGAGCTCTGTCTCTTCTTGTTTAGCATTTAACTCTTTTACAAATCGTAATACTTCTGGGCTGGACACTATTCTGAAATGATACAAAGAAGAAATCAACTGTGATTGTACTGAAAGATAAGCATCACCAACAAATAAACATCAAGGCCAATGACACAAATAACATCTCATGCGGAAAACATGTATACTCCAAATTGAAGTACATCGTTCCACTCTTGTTGATAAAGGAACTATTCCAGCATTTGACAGGACATATGAGGAAAATCAGATATCACATTCAGGACCGATTCAAATAACATACATCAGGAATATTAGCTAAGTACCCTAAACCAATTAGTTACACACATGGAGTTCTTGACTAGCACTGAATATTAAATCATCTTACAACCAAGAGTGACAAAATGGATCAAGTATACATAGAACATACTTTTCTAAGGCAACATCTGGGTCCAATAACTGGTCAAGGTCTAGCCCCAGCTTTTCCAAACTGCTTTTTAGTTGTTGTGTGTTGAGCTTCTGGGTAACTAAATCATTCTGGAGTGTAGCCAATGTCTCTCTATCCACAGCTGCACGACTTACCAGTTCTTGACTCTCTCGTTCCACCTCATGAAGCCTAATTATAACACAGGAATAATAATAGCACAATATAAAATGTAGCATTTTTTCATTACAGACAACAGAGAAAGCTTTCAATTTAAATATGATGGTAAAGTGATTGCCCATGACTGGATTAATAAATTCTGGTAAATGCACTTAAAAAATGGAAAACAAAATATGTGAAACTGCAACACTGTGTTGTTAAAAATTTGCAACAATTACTTAACATATGAAGATTTCTGTCTTCTGGGTTATTGCGCTGTGTAGTCTGGTCGATGTTAACCAACGTTTCAGAGGTCATACTGCCTCCGTCATCAGGGCAATAACCCAGAAGACAGAAATCTTCATATTCACCGCTGTGAGAACCTCAAGTCTTACATACTTAACATATCTTTGTTGATTGTTAAGAAGGGCTGAGGTCAAACATAATTTGCATTTATTTATGCCATTCTTATTCAGCACAACATATATTACGTACAAACCTAGCAATCTGTGTTGTAGCTTCTTCCAATTCCTTGGTCAGTCTACTTCTCTCCTTTTCCTGGGATGCAGTCTCACTTGCACACTGATCAAGAGCCACATCTTTAACCTACAAAAAGTAATAAATTTCTGTACTGCACACAGTTTTATTTGCTCTATAAAAATGCCATGTAAAATTAAATATATAACACTACTCCTCTTCGTCACGTCAATTCCATGCAAGTTTCCAGACAATTTTATCTCCTCACACTTTTATATCTGTAAATTCATTCCACTGCAATGAAGTCTCTGAAATGTATTCACTCTTACCTCAAGTGATTCTCGTAACTTAACTAGCTCTCTTTGTAGACTCTGGTTTTCCTTTTCCAGGCTTTCTACTTTTGCCTGGCTTGTACTGAACTGAGTTTGGAGCTCTGGGACATGCTGAGCCTCTGACTTCCAGGTCTCTGCCTGCTGAATGGCTACTTCATTTGTCCTCTCCAACTCATCTGCACGACGCTGGATACTTTCTACAAGACACTGCAACCTTTGTTTTTCTTTTGTCATGCTCTCAACAACGTTACCAAGTTCTTCTATTTGAGACCTACCAGCCTTTATAAAAATACAAGAAACATTGCAAATAAACAGAAATGTTATACTTAAATGGTACCAAAATTGTTATTCACATATTTCTTCTTTTGTGTGATTATTACTTCAGACATTTTGTTTTAGCACAGTTGAAATACTAATTTGTGTTCCATTCAGAAGTAAAATAATATGAACTGAAAAGTATCACCTACATGATAATAATTGGTGATAGTAACATATTTAATAAGTACAGCTTTACATTTATAAAGGATGAAATTCGGGGAAAAACTCATGATGGCTATTTTCCTTCAAAATCAATATGGTGAGACTAGGAGCAACTATAAATTAATGCTTCATGCAAAACTTCATGATCTGTTGTGTTGAATTGTACTGAGAGATTCAAACAAAACATAATTTTCCTCACCTGCAGTTCCTGATGTTGTTTGTCAGAATTTAATTTTAAAGCATCTATAGAGTCTTGAAGTTTTCTGTTTTCTGTTAAAGCATCCTTAAATAGTTGTTCTAATTCAGAATTTTGTTCATTTAAACGCCGACAATTTCCTTGTAGTTGATCAACCTGAAATGTTACAGAATTATTTTAGACCTGAAAAATTACTGAACTGGTATTCTACTGACATCTTATTTCAGTGACTTACACTCAAGTATTATCTGGTTTGTCCTCTTAACACCAGGACTTGTCTACAACCTAGAAGTCAGTTTACAGGACTCTTAAAACTATAAGAATTTTTGTGAGATTTCAGGTTCTCACAAAGCTGAATATGAAAACTACTGTGTTCTGGGTTGTCATTGCTCTGATGATGAGAGCAGCAAACACCTCTGAAACATAAGTAAACTTGTTCCAGACTACACGGTGCAACAACCCAGAATCCAGTCATCTTCATAGGGGTTTATCAGCATGAGGGCTATTCCATGGCAGACTCCCTAAGATATATGGATCAAAGTGAAAGTAATAAGCTGCATAAATGATGATGAAGTATGCACATATTTTAAAGCATTGAATGGGATAGGGACATATGATTTATGACCATATTTCTAAACCTTTTAGGTTAGATTATGACAGTCACC
Source organism: Zootermopsis nevadensis (assembly GCF_977971745.1). Taxonomy (NCBI): domain Eukaryota; kingdom Metazoa; phylum Arthropoda; class Insecta; order Blattodea; family Termopsidae; genus Zootermopsis; species Zootermopsis nevadensis. The sequence goes on from NW_028259134.1 coordinate 17,616,895, forward strand.
ACCACAAATTAACTCTAATTATCTCCATACCCCACGCTAACAGTAACACATTATAAACTTTACAGATCAGAGTGCAGTCTATCTACATAGTCCAACAATATTTAAATATGAAAAAGAATCTTCTCAATACTTCAACTTCCATATTTTAGATTCATTTTAAAATCATCTTCATTAAATAATCTACATCTAATTCTATGGAGCAGGTACCTTTTGCAGAAGCTGACAGATACTTAGCTACTCTATAAATTGTCCACACATTATGGAACCCAAATATTTACTACCTGTCACTGGACTCTATTTTAGGCCAGCTGAATCCAGCCCATAAACTTACACCCTATTCCTTCTGCATGAATTTTAATATTATCCCATAATTTATGTTTTGCTATACCAAGTTGTATATCCATTATGTAATGCTCTGTATCCTCTTACTTCGTCACTCAGGTCAAAATATTCTGCTCAGCACTTTGTTTTCATACACCCTCAATTACGTTCTTCATTTAGGGTGACACACCTAGTTCCACATCATATAAAACAACAAGTAAAATAACATCCTTATACAATTTAATCTTTAGATTTTTAGATGGTAGGCAGAAAGATAAAAGTTCTGAAATGAATGCTAGCAATCATGCCATGAATTAAAAATAGTCTTAACTTTGTCACATATGTAATTATGATTTGTTACTGCACTCCCAAATATTTCAACTATGTCACATTCTCTAAATGTTTATTAAGCACAGTTAGATGACTTTGTCCTGCATTCTGGTACTGAGAAATGAACATAAACTTTGTTTTCTCTGCTGTCATTTTGAGACCAATTTAAATTTAAAAATTATTGGTGCACGAATCATAATTTTACAATACTTCTCAAAATATATTGGTAGGCATTTTTAATCTAAACCCCAACTGAAAATGAGGCCCATGCTGGCCATCTAGTATGATCTATAAACTACATTTTACCTTCAGAGTCAACTTCTTCTTGTCCTTCTCAAGCTCAAGGATTTTGTTGCTGCTTTCATGAAATGATGACTCTTTCAGGTTGTCAATTGTTGAAAGAAGACGATGATTCTCAAGTTCTAATTTGAGAGCACGAGCCTGTGCATTGCTACTTAACTGTTCTGATAAACTGTTGTCTCCTGAACCTGAAGATGAGATCAAAGTGGTACAGAGACATTACTTGTGGTAATAAAGTACACAGCCTTATCCATAGCACAAGAACTTTGACATGCAAATGCAGATAAGATTATTTTAGACACAGCTGGTAAAACCCAGAAATATGCTGAAGAACCTCTTTTTGGTGCCTATATTTTAGCAGCTGGTTTGATAAACAATGTATTTTAATGTAGTTTCAAAGATACTTATTTTTCTTCTTCCTCCTCCTTCTTAAAAGAAAATTTGTGAATAAAAGCAAGGATACACTATTTTAACAAATGCACCTCCATCAAAATCTTCTGCGTTGTCACTTTCAATATCAAAAGTTGAATTGTCATTGAGAGCAGACTTGGTAAGCAATTGCAGCTGAGCATTTTCTTCAAAGAGTTCCTGTAACTTCTCGTGGTTGGCTTCCCTCTCTAATGTGAAATCAGTGAGCTGCTGCTTGTACTTGATGATCTCACTCTCCAGTTCAAGCACATGGTCTGCTCGTTTCCGGGCTCTCTGCAGTTGCTCTTCTAGCATTTCTCTTGTTTCAAGCAGCACCCTGCATCAAAATACTAAAGGAGTTAACATAGTGAACAATATTAAAAATAAACCTCTTTACATACATAAAGGGTTCATTCATTACATTAACAGACCAGTATCAACTGCAGAGATTATTTAATGATGAAAGAGGTGAGAGGATGATCCTGCATGGTTAAATGAAAAATATGGAAATGATAAAGTCAAACTATTTGAAGGTGCTATCCAAGCATTTGTCTGGAAGTTGTGAAGAAAAAACACAACACCTTAATCAGAACATCCAGTGTTCGAAATGAGGTCTGAACCCAGCGGCTCCAAAACACATGACATACTTTAAATACAATAGAAGAGCTCCAGAAACTTCATTGCTCAAAACAATGTAGTAGGTTGAACAAAGCTGCAGCTGCATTACCAATTTTAAAAAAGAAGATTAAAATACATTTTGTGGTGATCTTATGGAACAGATTTTGAAGAAATTGTATATTACTAACTCTCATTACAACAGACACTCATTATTGTACTTTGAATATATTCTCATTACTTTACATAAAGGTCTAAGTAAATATTTAGATCATCAAATGTCCACCCAATTAAAGGATGTTTTGGAGCAACATAAAAATTAGAAAAAAAATATTTTATAGTAAGTAAATTTTCGTATTTGTCTCCTGGAGGGAAAATCAGCCAACCAAGGGTGGGGGCAAGAGGTGAACAAGTAAAAATGAATACAAAAAGATATTCATTTATGTACTCTTCAAAACACTTGATTAACAGGTAACTGTGGCAAGAAGCAAAATAATTACAATCTAATAAATTGATGAGGAGCAAACAATTCACCTATTATCTTCTCGCAGTTCCTCAACACGTGTCTTGTAGAACTCAATGTCACTTAGTTTCTCACGGTATCGCTGTATTTCCAGTTCAAGTTTGTCCACTCGCTCTGCCCTTTCACGCACAGCATCAAGCTCATCTCGGTAGGCTTTAGCAGCTCTGGCATCTTGCATCAGCTCTTGAACCTATAAACATGACATACAAGGAATATAAACTCTTTTGTTTGGATATAATCATCACTTTGACAACACAAAAAGTACAACATAAGAATAACTGTAATACGATTACCTCCTGCCGTAGTTTAGCTACTAATATCTTGTTATTTTCCAGGTCTTCTCTGCACTCAACTAATGCTTCTGATTTTTCCTCACTAGACAAAGGACACAAAAGATAGTATTAGTGGCATTAGAAGACAATGACAAGGATCAGATTATCAGTCAATAATATTTAAAACACTTCCCCATGTCTAAACACATAGGAGACATAGGTGAATACTTTAGTGACTGTACAAAGGCCATCAAGTTTGTTACATTTGTGTATACCAACAATTTTCAGTCTTGTGGAGTTTGGAAAGGGTAGCACACTTATGTACCATAGCAACAACCCACAGAATGGCTAACAAGATGACAAATATTTTATAAACTAAGAAGCCAATTTCCAAGTACTGTCCAGCATCCACTAACATCACCAACATCCAACCATGGTGCATTATCCTGGAATAAATGAGGAAAATGATAAAAAAACCTGTTATAACAGTTAATGCCCAGTCTGAGATTTGAACCACATACATACCAAATATAAATCTGGTGTCCTATCGCTTCTCCAATAAACTGAGTACATTCTTGTCTTATTTTATTTGCATAATATAAACAATGAGAAACTAATATTACAAGAAATACCACAAACTGAAAAAGTTTTACTTTTTAAGTGTCTTCAGTGACACACATCTCTAGATCTTATTTACATCAGATAATTATGCATATTATCAGACTGATAGATAATATAAGAAGCACACATAATAAAAAGCTTACAGTTCCTGACGCTGTTTCCTCAATCGAGCTTTCCAGTCAGCAAGTTCCACGGCCAGATGATGTGACTCCCCTTCTGACATTGGTGTTGATGCTTTCCTCTGTTGCTCACTACATTCTTCACTTCCTACTGACCTCTCTTCAATGACTGAGGCTGTCCAATGCTAGCAGAAGATTAAATAAGAAGCGATACATTCAAAAACTGTTACTTCACAACAAGAAGGAAAAACTAATGTATAAAGTGGCAACTGAAGTTGATGAAAGACTCTTAGATGACAAGCCACGTCAAGTGGTTGAATGGTGAATAAACCATATCTTCTACCAACATTTTGAGTCATCTATGCTCTCGAAACGTTGGCAGAAGATATGGTTTATTCACCATTCAGCCACCTGATGTGGCTTGTAGCTCGAGAATCTTTCATCAGGAAAAACATACACAGAATATTTACAGTGAAACATGCACCAGCCTTTAGCAATAGAAAAGTAATTTTTATGAATATGTTCTAACAAATTGTATAATTAAAAGTAATTTGAAAAGGGATTATACAGTAGGATGTAATTAAAATTGCTGAAGAATATAAGAAAGTTACAAGAACATTCTGAAATTGAGTTCTCAAGAAGAGAAGAAAAAATAATGTATACACTGTACCTGACTTTCTACAGGCAAGCAAATACTAAAAGCAAAAATTTGAAAACCAACCTTCAAATATTCATCCCTCTCTCGCACTAGCCTTCGAATGTGCAACACCATAAGATCAGTAGGAAAGGCATCAGTAATTGCATCCTGTGTCAGTACAATATTATGACTGTCTGTTACCTGAAAATCAATTTATTTCGTGATTTCCAGTTTGAATCTTAATTTATTCATGGGTACAAAGGTAAGAACAAATTACATTGAAGTGTACAAAACTTACTGAAAAAAGGACAAGAAAGGATCAACATAAAAATGTTATAATGATAACACTTATCTGAACTAATAATTTTCACTAACACAGGTTCTTAAGTATATGTAACTGGCAAACAATTGAGAAATTAAATTAATTACAATTTAGAATTATTATAATTTAAGAAAACATGCAATGTATTTTATCAATACACTTTCAGAGTAAGAAACTGATAAGCTGAGACTTACCTGCCTGATGCAATCAACAATGGCATGCTGAACTGATACATCCAATTGTTTAATTCTGTCAATAAAAGTTTCCTTGTTAGGGCACTGCACAGCACAGCCCAACAGCAGCAGAAGTAACAGCTGCATGTTTTCCACACCAACTTCACTGTCTGGTTCCCTTCCAAGCTTCACGCAGTCTGGCACCACAAGAAGAACTTGACACAATTCCTCCTGTATGGAAATCAACACAATTCCACAACAGGTACTGCACTCATTTGCATATCTATATTTTCTCTATAGGAAACCACAAAGCTGCAGGTTACATTTCTGTACATTTAGTGCTTTACATAATCACATGACACTCATATTTAGTGTTTTGATATAAGTATTTCCCTGTGTTGGTTACTGGCATTCTGTACCCAAACTGGTACAGAAAATAATAGAAGAATAAGAAGAAGACAACTGCAGTTTCAGGGTTGTAATCCCATGTAGTCTTTTATGATCTGTTTTTAGGGTAGAAATCAAACCTCAGATGATCAATAAATGGATTGAAACTTTAATACACTGAACTGTATTCCTTGCCTCATACAGAGCTTTGATGTTTTTAATGATGATGTCCATATTACGTATGCGTATTGATGTATTTCCCATACTTGGTGTTACTCCATGATGCACAGGCTCTGGATCTCTGAATAAAAAGGAAATATTTTTTGGTTTACATTTTACATAATTTAATGTCACACTTCTTTGCTACCAGGATTATACAGAGAGCAGTGGTAGTATGACATTGTTGAACTGGAGCTAAATGGGTTGAGGAAAATATAATTTGTGACACATATTATCCTTGTCAGAATAAAAGTTGCATTATTTTAAGACAATAAAACAGAATATTTGGTTTCTTGTACTATGTTACACTATACTAAAAATATGCCACTTTTACTTCTGTGCAATATTATGTATTTTATGACCATTTCTGAAAGATACTCATACCTAATCCTGAAAACTATTTTCATTTAATCTTTCTACACAGGTATCATAAATTTATGTTGTAACTCTTATATGAAATGCAATTAATAATGTCCATGATATTTCTTTTAAGTCGGTTAAAAGCAGAACAGATGAATCAAGTGCACATAAGTACATGATAATAATAAAATAAATATATTAGTTTCAAGGATAATAATTGTAGAGAAATATGTTATAACCACAATAACTTACATTTGCAACAGAATTTCATGAATAAGAATCCCATCAGTCAGATCTTCATATTCAGCAAGTCTGTCTGCATTCTCCAAGCAAGAACTTAACTGTAATATGATATACAAGAGCAGTAAGGTATTAAGACCATTATTTTACAAGTATATAAAACATTTCATGATCAATTTCTGAAAAGCAAAAATCAAAAATCAAAAAGCAACAAAAAACAAAAATCTTCTGTATGTTAACATTACTCATGTTGTGTGTTCATATATTAATCAACCAAATTTGAAGAAGAGGTACACATATTCATGGAAATAAATGGCCACTTAAAGCAGGTCTATGCCTACTCTATTAAAATGCGCAGGAAACATTACATGTACATACCCATGTAACAAGAGGTCCTGTCATGAGTTCTTCAATCTCTGTTGCAGCTGCCATAATGAAGTCTGTATTTATTTGTACAAAGGTCTCTAACGTTACCTTATGCAAAATATGAGCCTTTTTGGCGGAGGTAACTTCAGCATTCTGGAATTGAAATTTTGTTCTTATGAAAACTTTACTATACTTTATAAATAAATAAATACTCACACCTTCCAACTTTTCCTCTCAAGACGTCTGGGGACCACACCTGTCTAACATTACACTTTAAATAGAGGTATTTCAATTATATATATATATATATATATGAACAATATCAAACTGCCAAGAAGGCCCTTGACAGCAAGATATGTCTTGTCAATATCGCACTGTGTACGTTCAACCATAATACTTATAGAAGTTGTTAAATAATATCCATTCTTTTAACTAATACATACCTCTTCATGTGGATTTTAAAATACTACCTTCTTCAATCATGTAAATAATTTAAGGACTTCACAAAGGAAGCACAGACCACAAGAACAGACATTACACTTCTGTCCCTTCTCTCACGTAATTGTGTTCTCAAACAGGAAATGTTTGTAACCCGTGGTCATGGCCATCTACTTCTTGTCTTACTGTCAAAGTTTGGTTCCAAACTGTCATGGCCAACTATAATCAATGCAAGTGATTTGCTGAAAAGTAAAGACGTTGATGAGTTTTGTTGTGGTAACGGTTATTGACTTCAGATTACGAGTTAAAGACAGTTAATTTACTCATTCTGCATTATGACTGAGGTATTAAGTTTAATAACGGTAGTGTAAGAAATTGTAGCAGGCTATGTTGCAGTTCTGTAATACCATGACAACACTACATGTGAGGTTATGTTGATCAGTTCAGAAAAGTTTATGAAGGGTAGAGAAGATAATGCTGTATCGGAATAATGTCTACAACTCAGGCACTCAGTTCGTTTCTTTTAGTTATTTTTCCCAACACAAAGAGCGACTCTGCACATCTTTCCCACTTCCCAACCCAAACAGAAATCTTAATTTACTTGTAATTGGCTATTGCACTGTGAAGAATAAATTACATTAAGGATAAATGGGAATGGTTTGTATTGCAAGTGAATTAGCATTAAAGGGCTGCTTTTGGTTCCACGGTGCTATTGTATGTTAAAATGTGGTTTTATTATGTTATGTGAGATGTTAAATGTAACTTATGGTACTGTAATCTGCACTTCTACTGCCTAAGTTGTATGTTAAGTAAATATTAGTCAAAGAAGTATTAGTCTAATGTGATTATTTGTGTGACAGGATGTACAAAGGCATTCAGTGCACACTTTGGTGTTCCGTTCCCTGAAACGAAGCCATGATATGTTTCTATCAAATCATGGATTTTTGGCACCTATTGATGAAAAGGCGTAAGTAATTATAGTTTAAGACTTCTCAGTTATTACATTGAGATGGGAAGGATTTTGAAAGAAAACCATTAGGTAATATACAGGTATTTTGAATGGAGGGACTAATATAAATGAAGATAAACCTACAACATAGCTGGTACCAGGATAAAATCTGACATGGATAACACCTGAATTCTTAGGCTGTGTCTGAAATAATTTTTAAAGTACTTATGAAGGAGAAATACTAACATCAATGCTGGGTGCTATATCTCAGCCATTCAGTTTAGAGCCAATATCAGTTACAAACTGGTACTTTACCCACAATGTGCATATTCATAGTATGAAGACTGAACAGTGCAATTCTGTAGAATTTTAAGGTATTTAAATGTTGTATGTTCCAGTGAAAAAGTGAAGAAAACTGTAAAAGCAAGAGATTGTTATGGTTTAGTATTTGACCGTGTGAAGAGAAATAATACTCTGAAGTTGCACAGTGCAGAAAGAGACCTGAATCTTCAGCATGGAGCTATACAAGGTCCAATGTTTATACTTTTAATATCAATCATAGTAAGACTATGAGGTTTTACCCTGTCATATGTCAGCATTTCTTATCCCAAAATATTATTTTTTGCATGTATAATTTGGACAAATTCTTTTCATTGGTAGAAAACCACTTACAGCTTAAACCGTCAAGACATATCAGGCCAAATTTATTGCCACTGATGTCAAACTACCACTCAAAACATACAAAGTCGGTGTTTCTAATCAATATTAGAGCTGGAGGAAGTATAAGACAGTAACATGATTAAGAAATTGGAGGGATTTGATTCCACTTGTGGCTTATTTGAAGGTACTTAGTCTATAGAGACTTAAGGAAAATCTGAAAACTTCAACCAGAATAGCCAGTCTGTGGGTCAAGATTTTAACTTAGGATATTCCAAATAAAAAGCTTGAGCACTATTATGTTGAATAATCTGTAACAATTTATGAAGGCTATATTTTAATGTTTAAGACATGTAAAATCAGAGGGGAAGGAGGAAAATTATGTAATTAAATATCCATGGAACCTTTGTAAATATATAATTGCTTTGTGTTTTAGATGGTGTGAACTACACTAGTGATGCCACAATGGTTGCTGAAGGAGCCCTTGTTCCAGCTAGTGCTGTATCTGGTACTGGTGTTGTACATATACCAGCTCCTGCAACTGGTAATACTGTACAAAGCATTATACCCCGTCGAGCCCCTGCCATGCCAAAGCCAAAGTGGCATGCTCCATGGAAGTTGTACCGTGTAATATCAGGCCATTTAGGATGGGTACGCTGTGTGGCAGTTGAACCCGGAAATGAGTGGTTTGCTACTGGCTCAGCTGACAGAGTTATCAAGGTAAAACTTCTATAACAAGCTTTTAATAAAAACTGCTTTAACTTCAGTTCACATTCATTGAATCCTGAACAGTACTATCAAATCTCACACTCTATCCATCTGTCAGGTAGTAACTCAGGGGATTTAACTGGGAATGGTATTACTATTGAACAAATGTTTGTACTTGTAAATATTTGTGCTAAAACAATTAATTTTGCTGAATTATATATTGCTATTTCCTCTACTGGAATAAAATACAAAACAAAATATATTTGTGAATAAAAATACGAAACACATTTTTGGATGTTTTCCTTTCCACATTGACCACTGTTTAAAAGTTTACCTTTATATAATAAATTCAAAAACAAGAGTTGGTACACAGAAGGTGGAATTACGCAATTATTATATTGGATCCAACTTGTGAAAAAGTATTGTAAGTCTTCATTACAGCAAGGAGATCATTTTATTCTGTTAAGAGTACAGTCCACAGACCAGGAGAAAAGACCTGCTAGGAATTCGTTATACGCGCATGCGCAAGATTTTGCGGTGAGTGACGACCCATCCTAAAAGCATTCGTTCCACAACCACTGAACGAACAACAGACAACAGGCTTTCATGTGTTCTGATGGGTATAGCTTTAAGATTACCTCACAGAGGCACAGTGATTTAATCTAGAATATTATCACAATACCCACAGAACACATTAGAGGTGCACCCACTACACGCTACTCTTAACTGCTTGATGTTTTCAGTCTGTGTGTAATAGTGTAAAACTCTGATGTATCACACTTCCCACCAATAGCAGCCTTCTAGTCCACTTGATAGTAAACATTCCCCCTGCACCGCCCCAGAAACGACTTCCCCCCGCAGGGCTTTTCTCCTGGTCTGTGGACAGTACAGTAACTCATATCACTGCTGCTGACTACCATAACAGTTGCACTAGTCAGGATCTGTGTACAAAACTTCTGATGGTATCCTCCCCTCCCCCAACTGAACTACAATTCCTTGTATATACTTATTTATGATTTGTTTTAATGGGCTACAGTAGGCAGTGTCAGTTCAAAACTTCAAATGGTGGTCTACTACCACCCTCATCCCCTCCCAGACATTCTATAATCTGACATTATATCTTTGTACATGATAAGTGAACATTAAATCAACCAAGAAAGAAATCCATTGGTAAGATGTAGTATTCTTAGTTTTAAAACGTACTCCTACTTCTTCACAGATCTGGGACTTGGCCAGTGGCCATTTGAAGGTGTCATTGACTGGACATATCAGCAGTGTTCGAGGGCTTGCTGTCAGTGCGAGACACCCTTATCTCTTCAGCTGCGGGGAAGATCGGCAGGTCAAGTGCTGGGATCTGGAATACAATAAGGTAAGAAGGTCAGGGAAGAGGCAGCAATGGAGAAATGGAAGTGGTACATATGGTTCTTTATCATCATCTACTGACAGCATCATTAAATAAACCACAAATAAATTCATATAATAATGTTCCTGTAATACAGGTATGATACAGTAGGCATGTTTATTTTTCTACTTTAATTTTGTGATCAAAATTTTGAAAATTGTGGGTTAGGACTTGAATTAATATGATAACCGGAAACAAAAGAAATATCACAATAAATCACTTAATTTTATAAACATTGTTTTGTAATTTATTTCAGGTGATTCGTCACTATCATGGACATCTTAGTGCTGTGTATACACTGGCACTACATCCAAACATTGATGTTCTGGTAACAGCTGGTAGGGATGCAACATGTCGTGTCTGGGATATGCGGACAAAGGCAAATGTTCATACACTGACAGGACACACAAACACAATTGCTAGTGTTGTGTGTCAAGCTGCTGAGCCACAGGTAAGTTTAGAGGTATTAGTGGACAGTTCATGTGGCACTTAGGAAACCACATATATGATGGTGCAAGTAAAATGAGAGGGAAGTGATTAGGGCAGAATACTGTAAACACTGACTTTACTTGGTGTACTTTATAGATTGTGACTGGGAGTCATGACTGTACAATTCGACTGTGGGATCTGGCTGCAGGGAAGTCCAAGGCAACCCTAACAAATCACAAGAAAAGTGTCAGATCATTAGTGTTTCATCCAACACTGTAAGTATATAAGTCAAATATAATCATGAGACTGTATGACATGAAACATCTTTAATATTATATGTTACTAATATACAGAATGCTGGCAAATGAATACTACTTCGTCAGGATGTATCACATATATTTTCATAAATATCTTTGGTAGGAGATTAGTGATCAGACTAAAAAAAACGAAAGACAAGATAAAAGCAAGATTAACCTCATCCAACCAGATTGATAGTTTCTATTTGCATACACTATCCTATGATAGTGTCTCTATAAGATGTTCATTTGAATTTTTGTATCATAACTAAAATTTATTCATCTGTGCCCTACAAATGTAAAACTTAAAATGCGTACTCTATCATATGCATTTATGATGCCAGACTATAGAGAATGCATTAAATTGGTAAGTGGAATAAACATAAAATTTCTCATCATCTCCTGTATGGGAAATTGCTTTATGCATAATACATTGTATTATCAAATATTGTTTTTTCAGTTACATGTTTGCTTCGGCTTCTCCAGACAATATCAAACAGTGGAAATGCCCAGATGGGAAGTTCATCCAGAATTTACCAGGTCACAATGCAATTATAAACTGTCTGGCTGTGAACCCTGAAGGTGTGTTGGTATCGGGAGCAGATAATGGCACATTGCATTGCTGGGACTGGCGAACAGGATACAATTTCCAGAGGCTGCAAGTAAGTTAAATCTTGCCTCTTAAAAATTATAAGTAAATATAACTGTGCAAGTCATTAATTTTAGGTTCTTGTAGTTTAGAAATTTGATTTGTAAATTGACTATCACAATTATCATATTTATATAAAGACATGGAAATGTGTTACAGGCTCCAGTTCAGCCAGGTTCTATGGACAGTGAGTCTGGTATTTTCTCTATGATATTTGACCAGAGTGGAAGTAGACTGCTTACAACGGAAGCAGATAAAACAATAAAAATATACAAAGAAGATGATACAGCTGTAAGTATACAGCAGTAAAATCAGCACTATGAAACTGAATGGGACAAAACAATGTTGAGGTTGATCCTAGGGTTATTTTAAGTATTCATGAGGCACCATTCATATCTGACCACAGTTACTCTAAGGTGTCTCAAGGTCTGTTCAAATGCTATTACAGTATTTTAAAATAGGTCACTTCTGCGTTATCTTCTACATTCATGATCAGTAACCAAAGCGCTCATTCAGTGTTGTATAATTCTTTTTATTTACATACAATTGTTAAATAAACAAATCACATAGCATTGGATACTGAATAAAAAGTGTAGACAGGAATGTTGTTGTGTCTGAGAAAAAACAATGTAAATCTATGTATATGTTATGCAACTCTGAAATAGGATTTGAAGTATTAATGACTTAACTGATATCGGAGTAACACTTGCTCAGACAAACATAATAAATTGAATTGAAAGGTTCTGTGAAAATCACAAAATGGAGCAGTTTAAAGACTATGTACATGGGCTGCATGTCCTGTGATATACTGCAGTTGAATGAAGCATTACTAGGTATTTGGAAATTGTTGCATTATACAAGTATAAGTAAAGAAAATGTAATAATAGTTGATAAAGTTACAGAAATATGTTGAAAGTACCGATCATTAAAATGTTTCTTTTCAGACGGAAGAGACACATCCAATTCACTGGCGGCCAGAGATTCTCAAGAGAAGGAAGTACTGAGAAATAAACTGGCATCACAAAATATGGCTTCAAATGACTTACATTATTCATGTGCCAATATAAACATTTTATTAATAAATAATTTGAAATGCTTTTTCATCTGCAATTTTAGTATTAAAAATAAATGGAAAATTAAATCTAAATATCAGTCATGTAATTATGAAGGGATTATACAAAAGACAAATTAACAAACTTCAATTATAATATCAAAACAGCAAATAAAGGTTGTGTTGAAACCAAACACAAATCTTCAGTAAATAAGCAAAGTGTTGTCAACTGCAACAGTCTCCTGTTTCTGCATATACTGATATTAGAATTCATGATCCATTTGCTATTTCTTCAGATCTCTTCATCAAAATCCAATGTCTCTTCAGGAAAGTCACCAACAATAACATGAATTGGCTTTACAAATCCACCATACTTTGGCTGACATTCAAAGTACTTTATCCCATTTACTCTGAAAAAATAAATCTGAATTATAGAACTGTCTTAAAACCAACTCTGGTTGCTGTATTTATAGGGTACTGGTTCAAGTCTCATGAGGATAACTGGCTATCCTGATTTATGTTTAATCATGTTTTCTTATGCCCTCTGGGAACATAACAGTGGTATCATAACATTGACAAATATGTCTATATGTAATCAACCTCATGTCTCAAAAGTAGCCACACCAGACACAAAATTGTTAAAAAGTACAGATAAATAAATATACAGTATATTGAAAATTCTACATTACTGTTTGTTGAGGAATAATACTGATATATATCTACTTACATGCCATTATTTTTCCCCAAGGGTTCATCATATCTGACACCAATCCACCAACCCTGCTTGAAATCTACTTTACCTGCAAGAAGTTAAGATACAGTCAAAACTACCTTCAGAATGTATCAGCTTTTAAGTTATACTTAAGTGCAATTCAACAGACAGAATATGCATGAAATGTCAGGATCCAGTATCTTTGTATACTTTACCTATAAACATGACAGTACCCCTCCTAACTGGCTGACCTGGCACTCTCACCTCACAGCGATTACCCAATTTAGCAGCCTTAGCAGCAACTTCATCAGCTTCCTCTTCCTTCTTTCTTTCTTCTTCTCTCTGCTTCATTTCTTCAGCATTGTATTTGCCTAGTTTGTTACGTTCAAGAAATGATTTTACTGTATCTGTAAAGGCAACAGTGATGAAAACAGAATAACTCTTAGCTGACTTTTTTTAAAATCATACTAAACCTCTCAAATTTACTGAAAATTATACAAGCTCACACACTTACAAACACAACTCATTAATGAACCATTTATCTGTTCATTTTTAATATTCTTGTATTTATAAATATACTTATGAACATAAAAAAAATTAAACTTTTACCTGTTCGTTCTGAATATTCTTCAACAGACAAATCAAACTTTTTTACTTTTGAAAGATCTTCAAATTCTTTTCTGTGTGCAAATGTATCGACTACCTGAAATCAAATTTAAAAAATGTACCAAGTAAAACCAAAAAATTATGTCCATAAATTATGGCCAATGATGAAATTCATTGCATCTACAGACATGGACATTAGGCTTACTTATAACAACAGTGGTGAAAGCATGAAGCAGGATGTTGATATATATATAAAATCACTTACATGAAGACGCATTCCATCATGCAGTACATAAGATCCAAGGCGAGCTTCATCATTATCACATGTCCCAACAAAAGAATTGTCCTTAGTGTATAGTTCAATCTTCATTGTTGATGCATTTCCGCCAGTAACGAGTTCTAATTTTCCCTACAAAGATGTATGGACATGATTATATATAGTATGAATGTTACTCAAAATCTAGTTTATAACAAAATCTTGATGCGAAAATGGTATTAATAAACTTTCTCACGTGACTACTCACCTGAGAAGACTTCATTACATTTAGTTACCATTTCATGTATGCAGAGTGCACAGTAAGAAGGTACACCAAATTACTTAAAGACAGTGATGCCTATGTAATTTCCATGTTAAAGGTTTGCAAGGCCTGACTTATGCCTAGTAAATAAAAATAAAATCCCAGTTCAGTGTAAGTTGCATCATAACATGGCCCAGAAACTGTAATACTGAAGTAGGAGGTTAATACAACAACAGGTTAGTTGGGAACACAGGTTATGAAAGAGTGGTCAGTTCACTTCATCATTATGAATATGCCAAAATAGGGTTAAGTTTACGGTAAAATTGTAGAAGTTCACTATTAAAATCAATAAAAAATTTTGCGAATTTTACTGTTCGTCCTGAAAAAATAAATCATGCGTTACAGAACCCGCAGCAGTTATATAATTCACAATGACAAATTGTAATAGGATGCATTACTAACCTTCAAATCAGCAATCGTAATGTCTCCGTTAAAACGTCTTTGAACACGCGTATCTTCCTGGCCTGCATTCGTGATGGTAAAATTAACAAAAGTTTGTAAAAAATCTGTCATAATTTATACAGAAACACAAAAATATTCGTAATTCCAGTAAATATATATCACTGGTTTTTATCGACTCGCATCTACCACAAACAACCAATGCCAACACTTGTCGATGATGCTTCCTTTCATTAATTTTCGGTAAAATACACGTGGCCAGCTATACTGGAATTCATCAAATTTCTCTGGTTGTTGCATTGGTAGAGTAGGTTAGACCTGGTAAATTTTTCAAAACCGTGATTATTTTAATTTCCATACTTCATTGTTTGGTAGAAATTATTTTAACGTTTAGTAGGATACGTGGTTTTCACGGCGGCGAGTATGAAGATGGCTGTCCTCTGGGCTGTAGAACTGTGTAATCTGGCAGTTGTTTACCAACGTTTCAGAGGTAATTGCTGCCACCATCATCAGGGTGATGACCGTTTTGATGATGGAGGAAGCATTTACAATCCAGATGACAGCCATCTTCATTTTATAATTTCATTATTTCTTAAATAAATTGTTTCTAAGTGAAGAGCACTGTCACCACTACAAGCTATTTGTTGACATCACTTTTCATTAATAACTGAAGCGCAATATGATGTCACTCCAGCACTTTCGTTTGAGAGCCTTGTCTTCCATGTATTTTTTCCCCTTATGCTGATTTGTTAAAATGAACACTCTTACATAGGAACTTAACTCCCATACTGCATTTTCTAAACAATAGAAACCATTGTCACTTGGTAATTTTACTTTAGAATTTAAGTTGTTTTAATATTTTACAGCCAACAGGCCCAAATTTGGAAATATATTTGTCTGTTACACTGTGTTTGTAAGGTTACTATATTTGTGAAGTGTAACCAAAATTTCAGTTGACTATACAAGTAGACACTGAATCTTATGACCTTTTAGTCTGTTATTGTTATAGACTGCTATTCACTGCTTCTTCATAATTTCTGCCCTCATTTAAATCTGAAGATACATCCCATTGCTCTGCGAGACCTAAACAAGGCACAACCCTTAGAGACACCTATCCATGGGACAATATCCCAAGACAATATTAATCACTACTTTTCCTGGACCTGTTGCACTACTGGCATCTGAACACAATGTTGATCTGTGTGGCACACAGCGAGTCTTCTTGGTCAGCTGTAATAGGCTAGGATATGACCTCAGATTAAATATTTGTTTTCAGCTGCTACTGTTTTGGAACAGGTTGCTGTATAGAGTATTAAACAAACGAGGGGTGAAGTAACAGGAGGCAGGGTAAAACTGCAAAATAAGGAGTTCCATAAATACTATTATTTACCAAATATTATTAGGATGATCAAATGAAGGATGACGAAAATGTATAGTATTTTAATTTGAAAGCCTGGTCACTTGAAATACCTATCCACAGATGGGTAGATAATATTAAACTGGCTGTTGAGGAAAACAGGGTGGGAGTAGGCTGGATTTTTCTGATTCAGGGGTGTAGTGTCAGAATCTTGTGGATATGGTATATAGATGATCCATAGTAATGAACCTTCTGGTTCCAAAAGCATTGGTAGTTCACCGATTAGGTCATCTGGGGTCATGGCCCACTAATAATATTAAATGTTATTGTATTTTAGGGCCACTCTTTGCAGGTATTCAGCTAAGGCCAGTTGTTACAACTCTTTTTTATTAGATTTTTTAAAGTATACTGTACACCTTATGATACAAATTACTATTTACATACTTATACAACTAGAAATGAGCTAATTATTCTGGAAAATAAATATAACAGCAACATACTGCAATAAGTTAAATTCAGAAGATTGATAGATACCTTCAGCTAGCATATATATTTGAATAATATATGCTAATATAGTTGGAGTTTAATGCTGCAAAGGGCATGGAACCTCAGAATGATTCCTTCAATTTTCTAATAACTTGTACAATGATTACAACAATTTTATAATATAAATGTAATTACCTTATTTTCATCAGGCAATAACAAAAGATATTTACATACTTACCAACATAACAACTGTACATCAGATCAGAAAATGAGATACTTGCTTCATTAATATTGATGACTGTTGTATTTGGTTAAAACAAACCTACAAATCTAAACTTTTATTAGATTATATGACTGTGGGAGGAATTAATAAAGTTGTCACCCCACCCCATGAACATATCCCTAAGTACAAATATCTGGAACAGATCAAGCAAGCAAATGTCCACTGAAAAATGACAATTGAATAATTTCTGTCATTACATAATAAGTTTTCACAGAAATATCTTTATGAAAAGTTACAAACCACAAGATCAAATAGCAAAGCTATAACCATTTTGGTGAATGGATAATTAATCCAGTCAACGATTCCTTATGTTGGCTACAGTAGTGATGTTTCAATAATGCCATTAAGTTAGAAGCAGCATTACAGAATTGGCTTTATAATCTCATACAGTAGACATACAAGCAGAAAATGTACACACATTTATCTAAATAAGATGCTAGTTCGTTCAATCTATAAACATATTAAGTCTATTTATTATTTATATTCAATTCTTGAGATCTTAAAAATGAGTAGATGATATATACAAACATTTGTGAAATGCATACATGTAAAGATATGAAAATGGTAACATTAACTTCAACCATTATACACATACACTCACACTTGCATTATGAATTGGATTTTGCCTTACAGACCCATAATAAGTACTGTGAACAGAAATGCTGTTGAGACCAATAATGTAAAGAATTTTTTGATAATGTTGACAGTCCAGTTTCTTTTAGGGTATAGATTTCCAAGTTTAAGCCTGAAACCATTCAACCACTTTCAGTCAACCTACATGATTTAAAACATCTATTAAAGTGTGCATATCGAGTTTTGATAATACATATGCCAAATGTTCACTCAGATTCCTTGGTGCACATCACTGTGCCTTGGGATCCTGTAACGTTACCCATATGTTTCTTTCTGAGGAACTTGACAGATTACTAATATTCACTGAGCTGGTTGGGGACTCTTCAGAAGTGCTGTTATGAGGGATGACCACAAATTAACAATAAGACCTGTAGTTCAGATTGATTTATTTAGAGCCTGATTTTTTATTTTCACAGCATTCTTGAACCACTGTGTCCTAATTTCCATGCAGAAGTATGTACTTATGAAACACTTAACATAATGTTATGATCCAGAAATCCATCAAGACGAAATTACTGACTTGGTATTCATATTTTAAGAATAAGAAAGTGCAACTATTTGTGCCTAACTTGACTGTTTACTTTTAAGATATTAAAATAAGTCTATAGTACAACAGGTGAGGAAACTGAAGATGCATCTGATTCTCTCCTGGAGACGTTTGTCCTGCGCAGTCCACGATGGCTTGGGTGAAGGTTGAGGGGAGGCAAGTTGGGGTGCTCAATGCGAGTTGGAGAAGAGACTCGTGGGCGAGGCGAGGCATGAGGGCTACTGCACGGAGTTCTCCTCATACTGTTAGTGCTGCCAATTGTGGCTGTGTTGCTGCTTGTTTCAATTAGTTCACTTAACTGATAACTCTCCACAGCTGGTGTTGGATCATCAGAGTCAACGAAGCCAGAGTTGTCAAAACTCACTGGTAGAGCATCAGGCAGCTGATGTGTGATCTGCGTGACATGATATGGTGATACCTGTGGTGGTGGGTGCAGGGGAGATGTGGGGACAGGAGGCAGGCTACGGGCTTGGTGCTGCAAGGTTGAGCCATACTGAGGGACATTGTGATGGTAATGGTGTGGCTGATGATATATTGGTGGTTCTGCTGCAAAGTGATGAGTTGTCCCACGAGGTGTGAGTGCTGCCCACAGCACACGGCTGTCTGGTGTGATGGCCTCACCAGATTGTGGACATGGATACAGCACTGCCTCACAACCCTTCACTCCATTAGCCTTGCTCAGAGTGGATCCATCCAACTGTAGTGACCCCTTTCCACTGCGCTCACTTTAATACAATATGTGCAAATTGACATTAGTCACTTTTAGCAATGAAAGGATGAAATGGGCAGTATATGTAGCATGTAAAAAAATACATACAAAATGTCAGTTGGAAAACCCCAAAGAAGAAGAATATTTGGGAGATGCAGACACAGAAGGAGGGTAAAATAACAGACTTGCTAGCCCAGGACTGAGTCCATCGGAGAGATTGTGTGAACATGGTAATAAACTTTCAATTAAAAGAAAAAAAGAACAAAGAAAATTTCTTGGTCAGACAAATAACTGTCTAATGATCAAGGTATCACACCCGATGAACATTAAAAAGTATGAGCCAATATAACTTCATACAGAATATTAGTAAACTATTTGTATCTGGTACAGCATACCTCTGAAGACTACAATTTATGTTGTCTTTCTTAGACTTATTCACTCTCTACTCTGATCAGGAAGACTGAATGCTGCATAGTAGAATCTGTACCATGTATATTGTGTTCATAGACAAATCCAAAAACTTGATAAAATTAAACCATAAGAAATATATATGTTTGAAGCACTTTCTTTATAAATAAAACTGATTGAAGGAGGGAAATTCAATACATTTGTTTTTAATTAATATGTAATTTCCTCCATTTCCTGCTTGTTTAAACTCTCTTTGGCATGAATATGATTTTCTGGTAGATATGAAAGTACTGTGTAAAAAATAAATCCTTCCCATGTCGCTAATTATGGTTCTGGATTGTATTAGTAACTTAACACTGACCTCCCTAAGAAATAATGAAAAGACTAAGATACATACACTTTGCACTTGAGAAGGAAAAGTGCAAGAAGGGCACCAAGTAGCAGCACTCCAACAGAGGAAGAAATCAACACCAGTAACCAGGTATCATCCATTGCTGGGCCTGCACGTAAGACATCAAGATGACTCAGCATTACAGAGAAGATAACTATGGTTCTGTAATAGCAGTGCTGCATAGATGCACATGAACAAACACAAAATTGAGGTTGTCTTCTTACTCAAAGTGTGCGCTTGCGTTGAATCGTTGTTGATGATTTTAATCAAAGAAACATATTTGAGGAAACTAATGAAATATAATCAAAGAAATGATTGATAATTATGAGCTGAATTAAAAATTAAACATAAGTCCAAAAATTTTATCATGCAAGTAAATTTATGTAAATGAAATGTGAGGTCAAAACTTGTTAAATAATCCTGCAATAAATTCTGCCTCTTTTTCTAACATGATAAAAATTAATTCAAATTTCAAATTCACTAATGTTTTTAATGATATAAATTAAATTAGATACTTTATGCAGATGCCACTTGTTTGTAACAAGATACATAGCTTAATTTTAAGCTTTCAGGATGTAACCAATTGTAACAAACATTTTAATTTATTATATCCTTATGCTGTCTGATGATTTAGTTCAAATGCTTATACACAGTTTTCTGAAAACAGCAAGGACATGTTATAAATGTTATTACATTATACTGCGTTAAGAGTCATGATGTATTAAAATTCTTACTGCACTCTATCTGTGACATTTGTATTGTTAATACAGTATTTCCATTTCCTTCAGTGTCATTATTTTTCTAAAAATATTGTGTTTATGTTTATTTTCGTACTCCCTGATATCAGTATTTTATTTTAAAAAGTATGTGATATTTAACCATTTGGAGGGCACATTATATCTGTAAAAATCTTATGGGAATTTCAAAGTTCCCATGTACTGTAACAAGGAAAACACTCCACTTGGGTAATTAAGACGACAAATATCCCTGATGGTGGAGGCAGCAAGGACCTTCTACCAGACTACACAGCGAATTTGAAGACGACAAATAAACAATAAGAGCTGAAAATGCTGCTATATTCTTCTCTGTGGCAATATTTAAAATTAAAGGATGAAATGAAGTTGTCTTTTTGCACCTTGTCTTGGAAGCTCAACATATTCCACACCCGGTCCGGCTGTCCAGTCACAGAGAACACTGCAGGTGGAGATGTTATCAATGGCAGGAGCTCGCTGCAGGAAGGCTGGCAGAGGAGGTGGTGGAATGCCTAGGATTGTGTCTGGGGGTGGCCCCATGTCTGAGCAATCCACACATGATGAGTTCAAGTACATCAACAGAGACACTCCACTTGCCATGTTAATTAGCTGCAGAGGAATAAAGAACATAAAATTACAATACAGTTATTTTTCTGAATGGTGACAATATATCCTGGATTTTCTGGTACAATCTCATTTCTGGTGTCCAAAATAAAGAAATTTTCCTGAATGGTTAATTGTGCCACATTTCGTTTTCTAACGACACAATAAAACACCATAAAAATTTTAAAATGTGTCGCTCTCTTAGAGAAAATCTTGTTTACTATGCAATAAAATTAGGAATATGAACAGTGAAATCTTCCCATTTATGCTGAATTCTTCTGAGTAGCCCTTTCATTCAGGTTTTCAAACTAAAGCTGTGCATGAATTTCTCTCTATTCAAATGCTATATGGCCCGCCCATTCGAACTAAAAAATTGTTTTATACTTGTTCTTCAGGTTAACGCAACCTACTGAATCTGCAACAGAAGAGCAAGAGAGTGGAAGGAAAATCCGGCCAGGGACGCATGGAAACCCCAAGTGTACAGTACAGAATGAGAGCATCATAAGATAAGGGTTAAGGGTTCATTAACAATTTTAGTGCAGCTTACACGATTAGATCGTAAACGCGATCCGGTAAATCATACTCCATTGATGTCAAGTTACATCAGAAAGAGAGGAAGCTAAGCATTACATTTTAATACGTAAGGCGGGAGTGTGCGCAGGGGCATTGCAAGTATTGCTGAGACTGCTGGGCCCCTCTTGATAAGCTTTCTTGATTACTTGACCTGAGCTACATGACACATAACGAGAACGACTTATGGTCCAACGACTTCTTATTTAGGGAACGGCAGTTGTAAATCAATTCCCTAAGTCTAACGAAGTTAACTGCTACATAGGCTTGCAAGAAGCCGTCAGAACCCGCTGCGATATCTGTTTTTAGACTGAACTCAGTGGACCGACACCATCTACTTCTCCCATAGACTACTATAAGCTGGCGATACGTCATTTTGTTGTTTTGAGTTCGGGGACTCTCCACAGTACTTTATTATACATACTTTCGATTTTTATCCTCCTGCCAGAGCAAAGCGAGTAAAGTTGCTGTTAACACACATGCATGCATCCATTCCACATGTTAAAATATCCAACATTTTTGCGTTTTTTCAACCTCTCCTTCATTTCGGGACAGTGTTTCAAACGGGGATACTGCCACTTCCCAAGAACTTTAGTCACTAGTTTCTGAACACTTCTATAACTGTTCTAAGTTCTTTCTCACGATGGCTGTTTTATTTCAGATCCTAAGGAAATAGCTTATGAGACTGAGAGCTTGAGAACAGAGTGTTGAAGAGAATATTCGGACTCAAGTAACAGGAGGCTGGAGAAAATTTGAGAATAAATTTCAAAATTTGTATTTTTCGCCAAGTATTGGGTCTATTCATTAGGGTGATGAAATCAAGGAGGATGAAATAAATACGACAATAAATATATTTGTTGTTTATTTAACAAGCATTAGTTTATGAAGGAAGACTCTACCCTATGGAGTTAATTATTTATATGACAGTGTCTGTAGATCAGGTTATACAGCGCCGAATGATGGAATAATTAAGGAATGATAAACTGGAAAGGGCATGGAAGGAAACGGTAATAGTCTAATTTAGAATACCACAACGGAATTTTTTTGGAAGGGCCGATATTTGAACCCGGGACATTGCGAATACGAATTAGAAAACCATTTAGTATATCTAGCAGTTAATGGTATAATACTATTAAAATTGAGCTTAAGGAAATTAAGTGGTATGGATTCAACGGGTTCAGGAAGGGATTCAGTGGCGGGCTTAACTTACGAAAGCGTCAATTAACTTTCGGAATCCGCAAAAGGCAAAGAGTCAAAAAGGGTTCGGTATTACAGAATTAATTAAAGTGGTGAAGGTCTGATAGTCTGACTGAAGCAGAAAGTACCTCTGAAACGTCGGTAATCTTCTACCAGACTATGGCGCTACAGCCCAGAAGACAGCCATCTTCATACTCGCTGCCTTGAAAACCACAAATTCAACTTTACCTTCAATACTGAAATGGATATAATAGTCCTAATTTGTGAATATGACGCTCCATGAACTCTTTGCCTGTCACAGGTCTGTTACTGGACCTTACACAAAATAACGAAGGCGTTTCCGCCTTTCAACCACCTGACACGGCTGGTAGCCCGAGAAGAATTCACTGTACTTAGTATCAATGAAAGCCTCAGATCATATATTTATTATTATTCTCCGGAATCATAACTGCTACAAATTTGAAAACCTACAACCTACAGAGGCACAAATAAAAATTAAACAGAGGTGTGAGAAGGCGTCTACTTAACGAGGTAAGAATTATACTTGGTTTCTAAATGCATAAGTTGCAAGCTCATGCAATTACCTTGCTGTTGTGGCTGCAGCTTTATTAGAATGGCAAGCAATACTTCTCAGGTGGTACAAGATGTCGGCTGGATGTGCATGCACTAGAACTAGGCGAGGCAGCGGATGGGGTGGGGTACTTCGTGGCGCCATCAGAAGAAGTACTAACGGGGAGCGACGCAAGCGTCGGTCTATTGATTTACCGCCACACGGCGCTATTGATTTCAAGTACACGCAGATATGAAAGTGTTACCCCTTCCGTCACATTGCGATAAATAAACTGTGGAACACGGTCGGTGAGTTTCTTAAAAGGAACTGCGTTACCTCTTTGAAACCATTTTATCGATTGATCAATAGGTTTGAATCCAGATACGAGTCCGGTAAGCGTCTGTTTATTCTCATATTTTATTGAGGCTGGAAGGTTTTGCGAAAATGTTAATTTAAAGAGTTCTTTCATTTTCCACCGATTCCAAAAATGGATGACACATCAACGAGATATTTTGCATTTAATGTTTAAATAATGCCTATGCCTTTACGAAGGGAGAATCAAAAGAAATCCAATCGAAGGCGATTAGTAAGTTCAAATTTAAATATAAATCCGGCGGCACTTTACACACGAGTCGAAGTGAAGTTCAAGTTATGCAATTACTATAATTGATTCTGTGTAAAAAAATATTAAACCGTCACTTGCGAGTACAAAACAGTTGTGTTAAGCGCTGAAACATGGCGTTCGAAAATCTGACCGAGGGTTTTACTGGTTTCTCCCAGAAAAATTTAATGAAATTTCCGTAACACAGGACATATCCTCTTCCATCAGTATATTTTCCAAATCACCAAAAAATATGTGAGATTTCAGGTTCTGATGACGGCAAGTATTAAGGTGGCTGTGGTCTGGGCGATAAGCATGGAAGCAGCCAGCACCTCCTAAACGTTGGTAAACATTTACCAGAATGCACGGCGCAGTAACCCAGAAGACAGCATCTTTATCATGGAACAGATTTTCACTCATCACTACATAATCCCGTTACAGCGTCGTTAAACAGTTAAAATGCAAGTACGTTTAGACCCTCATTAGCGTAATGATACCACTGAAGATATGGGCGTCTTTTCTGTCTTAGCTCAGTATCAGAGGCGTTAAAAATGAAAGGTAAGATGAAGTTCTACCTGTGCATAAGGACATAACGAAGGCGCACAGGCGACGACTGGGGAAAGCTACACACATTCTTTGTCCTTACTGGACTGACTACAGATTTACGCGGCAGCCATGACGTTGGTATTAGGCTGAAATAACAACTTTAGATTACACTGGTAACATATATTTAAATAAATATCAATGATTTGGAAGAGTGGGAAAAGATACTAATGGAAAGTGCCTGACTATATGAAGGTACAATTTCGGTATTTTACGGATAGACTAAGAAACTACATAAAACCTGCCAGAAATGCCTGTTTCCCAGTTGCGATTCAAACCTGGAACCTCAAGATTACGAAACAGGATGTGCGACTGTTGCATAGCGTAACACAAACATTACACGACATAACAAACATTGCATAACATAACCTGTACTGACAAATTTTTGATACTCTAATTTTTCCAAATCTAAAACTTCTTGACGATGGTGAAGAGTCAATTGAATAAAAATTTTCTTGGATATTATCCATCGTCTAGTAAATATAAAACGTAAAACGACGTTTCGGAGATGGGACTCCGTCCGGAGATAGGGATTAGCTCTATCTAGTGGGCCCAACTGTGTAGGAACCTGAAGACGGAGATAGAGTCCCATCTCCGAAACGTCGTTTTACGTTTTATATTTACTAGACGATGGATAATATCCAAGAAAATTTTTATTCAATTGTCTAATTTTGCCGTAAATCATCATAAAATCACTAGAACCGATATGACTGTTAGAGTAAACAAATATCTCAATTACTGTAAAATCTGCTTAATTTTTCTCCCTTCCACACCATCAATTTTTTTCTTCCGAACTCGGAAATAAATTTGTGTATGAGTTGCTCCTGATTATTACCTATAAAAATATGGAATGTTTTCTGGCGGTGACATAACCGTCTATGACAAGTTTATGTGTGCGTGAGTAGATATTTTACGTGACAATGATCAGTGGCTTCCTCCAGCGTAAGGCGCTTGAGTCTTGAGCGAAATCCGAGCTAAATATCTTTCTAAACATAAATCATAGCTTCAGCTGTGGACACTTCCCCGGCTCCAGTGCCCTAGAGAAGCAACGCGGCACCATGACCTGCGTTAAACTAAGTCCACCCTATCGATTTTCAACACCGGGCTTTACTCACAAAGTTTCTATTATTGAAGTACCGAGGCACAGAGAAGGGTAGTTCGTCGCTGTGGTAATTTTACTGATTTTTAGATTAAATACGCCGAAATACAATTCATCGTGTACTATCCGAGTATAGAGAGGGTTTAATTTTAATAAACTTTTTGCAAACAAGTAAAATCTAATTTATTTGTGGAAATCCGTGTCGAATCCGAGCCCCTATTTATAGCTGTACTCATAGTTTACCAAAACGTCTGGCGCAGTTTGCTAAATGGAAAACACTTTTTGTACCAAACAAAGCGCAATGAAATCAGCGAATTACCTTCTGACCACCCAAGCATTTGAACTGGGTACGTAATCTGTGTTATCGATTTGTTCAAATACAAACATTGCAATTCAGTCCAATGCTAAATTAAATGGGGCATTCATAATACGAACTATTTGGCAGATACAATTGGGACTATTAAATTGTTATGGTATCAGAAAAATGAGACCAAGATTATACTTACTTCTAAGTTCGTCTTGTTAATAATAAAGCGATTAAACCCAGGATAGATGAATGACGTGAGAAATGATTACACGTTTTATAAGGAAAACTTCAAGAAAAGAGACCAATATATTATATATATATGAAAATATATTATTAAAACAATCTTAAAGAAACAGGGTGTGAAGGTGGAATAAAGTGGTTCATGACAAGGCACGGCGACAGGCAAATTGAAAATATGTCAAGGACCATGAGATTTGAGGTTCTCATGGTCGTGGTCGAATTTAATATTCTGGTTTGTAACTCTGTGTAACGTTCCGGAGAAACATACCGTCTCCACGTTTTCACCTACGGGCCTACACAGTTAATGACCCTTCGGTTTCCATGAAAGTACGTTATTTCCAAAGCGGCTAAGCAAATAATGCCCTTCTGGATTTTGGCGCTGTGTAGAAGAGCATCATCAACCTCGGCGCCGTGAAAACCTTAAGCCTCACGCTTGAGCGAGCAAATCCTCACTTTCCAATAAAGTTACTGCACCATGAAAATGGATACAGCCATTAGAAATATACATTACAGAGCAAGAAAATAAATATAACATCTTACTCAGAATAACATTTTTGATAGAACAGAACTGCGTTCAGACAATTTATGTTTGCCTGTAGCGCAGGTCTGAAACTTGTAAAATACAGGTACGTGTAAGGTACCTACGATTAGCAATGTCGTTTGAACAAGATACATAATTTAAATCATAGAGGCTTCTTACTCACGGCGTATCATGTCAATTATTAAATTCTGATACTGTATCACGAATTAAGTATCGAAAAGAGCTGAAGACATCAACGGCGCAATAAATCCAGTGTCGCGCAGTGCTAAATCTGGGCAGGATTATGAGAATTACCAATTAGACGCTGATTTGCATAACTTTGCATAGTTTTAGGTAAACCATTAAAAGTGTCCGGAAGGGGGTGTTACCACAAATATGAAAGACATACAAAATAAAGATGATGGTGAAGTTACGCGAGCTTCGTTAAGCATCAAAAGTTTTATCTATTGTCTGCTATAATAACTGGTTGTTTAGATAACTAATTATAATTAGGCCTAACTGAATCCACGGAGAAGCTAACAGTTATCCAGCTAGGCAAGAAATTCCTTGCATCTTGTGGAAACAAAACTTACTAACGTGTTCACAAAAGCACAAAGATCAACTAATTTCCTTAAAATAAGTTTTATTAACTTCCCATTAGAGGTTTGTCCTCTTCACGTTTTACGACTAAAAATCTTATTTCATTTTTCATTTCTACTATGCTATATATTATAACTTGAAATTTTTCATGATAAATGCTTAAAACATGTAAAATTAATAACTAATATTTAATATTATCCTCGCCTCAGTTTTTAAAGTGATCTCCTTTTAGATATCTCTTTCAAAATGAGTCTCCCCAACCGAGTATACGTCCTGTCCATCACAATATGACATACGACGATAGTAGGTGGCCTGTATAAAACACGTTGAAGAAAAATCATCAAGCATAGGTGTTAAAGGCACTCCGAACCCATGCCCTTTCAGTGAGAAGTCTGCAGCCGACTTAGCGAATTTTTCATACGAACGTGCTTAATCATCAGGGATGATAACAGAGGGGAGGGCGGGGTAGAAGTGGTTTAAAGGCAAAGTTCGGCCACAAGCAAACCTTCGCAGTAGAATTACTGAATGTAATTTCGAGTGGAAATAACTGATGCGTGATACTGGCTCTAATGCAGAGTTTTGGGTTATGTTGCGCGTGCGTTGAGTATGAGGGCGGTTTTGTTCTATGAGACCAGCGCAAACCGATGTTAGAAGAAGCCCACACACACAGAACGGGTAGTCACCGACGAACGGATTGCTATCGTTGGACGTTGCAGCCGTTCAGCACTCAGGTAGGTGGGAAAAAGTTGTTACAGTTGCACAGGCATTGCACGACGTTTATCAGCGAATAGCAACTCTGCATTCGAAATTTTTAACGATGTCATGTCAACTGCAAAATATATTTAACATGAAAAGCGATAAGAAACAGGGTTGATCATAATTGCAGAGAAGTTAAACGGAAGACAATTCTGCAGATTTACTGTAGGTTAATTAATGGCGCTGTATCAGATGCAATGTTATGTTTCATTATATGAAATAAGACAAGTGCACAAAATACGCAGAGTCAGTCACGGTTATAGAGACGAGGCAGTTTAACGAATCACATTGCTGTCAGTTGTCGATTCGTTGATTATTTAACGATGCCCCACCTGATTCAACAACCAGTAACTGCATTTTCTGTTCCGCGACGTTTCCGCCGAAATAATGATAAAGCGTTGGAGTAATAGACTTATGACAGGTTTCACTTGTGTAGCTACGTAACAATTCATAATTAACTACGCTTACTAAGGCTGTCTAGTGTCGACGCTACTGACGATAGAGAAACTGCTGAAATCGAAACACAGACACCGAAATCTTTTAAATGATGAATATATTAAATTCCTCGATGTAGATACATCGATAGACGTTTATTGCAGAGACACAGGAACAAAATAGGATAAAGTGAGACGTCGTTGCTACAATTAATAGGCATTTACTCGGATTTCAGTTTTGGTGAATGTTAATCTACGCAAATCAGCTGGCGAGATTCGATTCTAGTGTTCAACGCTGTTACTACTGAGGCATAGCTGACGGGACACACTGTCCCATTTACAAGGGTGAATATCGGTAACTAGCTATTCAGAGCTATTTCGTTAATTAATGTGCTTATCCGGAACAACATGAAACAGCGCCGTCTCAGTTCCTGGAATTATATACAAGCTGGTAATGAGAGCGGTTCAGATTCCCTTGAGACTATCTTGTTATAAACATAACATATTTATCTCCACTTATCTCCGAAAACAAAAACACACAAAATGAAGTCTGATATGCTGTGTTTATAACCGGTATCGGTAAGTAGGTGACTGGATAAAGGATCTAAATGGTCCACCTTCAATAACGACGTCTCTCGATCATCGTCTCTGATCTGAAAATTAATGTGCCCTTTTATAGAAATTGTTCTTATGCGTATTGCAGTATTTTCTGTTGAAACAATTAGGCTTTGTCTGTTTCCTTATTTAAACGAACTAAATTCATAATTTTACACTGATTATTGAACGAGTTTCAGATTACAGAAAGAGGGATGCAGTGAACCCAGGGCAGTTTTCTAAGTTCGGGCATTTTTCCTTGCAATATCTTTGCCGAAACCACTTTGTTTATAGTGTTTATTTTCCGAGCTACATAAAATATCTTAACTGAGACTCTAATACAGGACAGTTTTCGGCGCTGTTGGAGTTTGATCCTGTAACCCCATCTCCAAAATAGACGACTTTGGTCTTGGCGCCGTTTTTATATCGTGCTTAGTTTCAGAGCAACAGAATCCACCCTCATAGGGACTCAAACCCTGGCCAATTTTCGGAGTTTTATCCTTTCTGAAAACTCCCCTGGTTTTAGGGCATAATGATACCAAGTTTTGGGTGAGTTGGCTTGTCCCTTCAGGACCAATAAGCGAATATACACAATCACGATTTAAACTGTGTATACATCCTGTAAGATTATAAGAAGTGACTGCCAAAACTATTTAATTGCTTCCGTCACAGCTGCCCATTGTTTTATTTCTCACGAACAGTGATTTTATGAAAGAAACGTAAAGCAGACTCAGCTATTGCACTACTGACGTCTTTTATGTTCGTATATTTTGCAAATGCTCAGAAATTTCATGACAGACAGTGACATACATTTAACAAGCACGTATTTTCAAACACAAAACACAAGAACGAAAACTTGTTTCTGATAGACCAAACCACTATCGTATCGACATACAACATAAAGCGAATAATAAAGTTATCTAAGCATTTTCCATGTCTTTCTTTACAGCATAGGTCTTTGCATTGCTTTGATCGATATTATATATAAGTTATTATTTAGAGTACACTGATTAATGATGAAGATCAAACAGTATTCTCATTACGTTCTGTCAAGTGCGTTGAAAAATAAATTAACATATATGGCACTCTTTTGTTCTGCCTGTAAGCGATGTAGACGAAACAGAAGAATCAGTAATTGCGCCAATGCTAATAATGACATTTTCTCAAAATGCAGCGATTACAGTTAATTGACGCTAACTCCGTGTAATGTGAGGCGTACAATAGTGACCAGGAAGGCATTAGGGCGAGACTATAAACAGTCCCGGACCGGGAGATTTGTGGTTCATTTTACGTTCCAGTCGTCATTACCTAATGGCATTCTCTAAAGTTCTAAGTCTTCATTAAACACTGATGGAATTTACTTCATATTGGAATGGAAGAGAGAACTATGTCTGTCATGGATTGGCTCGGTAACACAATGATTTTCAAATTCTGGGAGTGCAAATAAAATAATAGTTGAACACGTTTATTGCTGACAGCAACGAACAGTGCGATCTGACCATGATGACGAGTCTGTCTGTTGCATTTGGTTCGAATCTCTGTTCGTGATCAGCTATCATAACAGGTTTCTCTTGGTTTTCCTTGTTCCTTCCAGACAAACCGCTTTCTACCACAGCATTCTGATTCTAAATTCGCAATCACCTACCCTATAATGAAAGAAATTTGTGCATTATCTAATCTTAATTAAATGCGAAGTTTCGTAGACTTTAATATATCTCCGAAACGTCATTTTAATTAAAGTTAAGACGTTGAATAATGTCTAGTAAATCTGTTACTGTAATAATACGCTATCGGCATACGTATAATCTTTTAACCACTTAGTTCAATGTCTCAAGATTTTCTGTTTCTCTCAGACTTCTCTACAGCATGTTTCAAAGATCCGTAGTAGCCATCAATTTACATGTTAAATTTACAGTAATAAGGTTCCAGCTAAGTTCAGTTTGTCCTGACATTATCATAGACCAATTAGTGCTATGGGCTTGAAAGAAAAAAATATAACCCGCCTTTTATCATGGGCTTGCACGAATAATGAAGGTGACGGACCTTGGAACAGGTCCGGGAATTAGAATATTTACCGCTGTCCTTGTCACTTTCGCCATCGATAATTTTGGTGCAACTGCTTGTGTGCCCTTCTAACTTGTTCCAGCTTTTTGGTTTCTGAATAACAATAATAAAGAATCTGTCAATTAAAAGGGGAAAAATTACTTTGGTTTCAATATACTGCTGTACAGAAGAACCCACGTGAATATAATAAATTGATTTCTAAGCACTCATTTGAAAGAAACAACGCGATATTATAATTGCCTAATTCCACTGTTAAATTCTAAGACCGTCGCTCTTAATAGCTTCATCGGTCAATAGATTTCGCCGTGAAAACCTGACATCCTAAAACCGTAATTTATTTTCTTTGTAAGAAAGGTCCTAGCGATGAGTGCTCGTCTATGAGCTTTCGCTTCAGAACCCCATCCTCACCTCGTCACTCCCCGCGCGACCGGCCAACTTCCTAAACCGGGGCACCTCTTCCTTCCCGGCAGAAGATAACGTCGCGGTTGCAACTGAAAGCGCCATCTTTTTTCGCGTTTCAGAACATCGCAAATGTCAGATTAGAAGTCTTTTATACTTTTATAACATCCACGAATATGTTTGTGAAAACACGCCTAAACTATGATAAAATCTAATTTTTTAGTGGGACACTGCCTCAAGTGCCAAACAGGCAAGCCGTGGTTGGCTGCCTGAATTAAACAGGTGTTTCGCGAACGCAAGACAAACAATTACCTTCCTAGCAACACTCCACGGTGTTCAGTGTGTTCACTCCGATTGCAGAGAGTGGGTAGCCAGCAGACATGCAGCTGCCGGGGTTCGGCGGCGTCGGGCTGAATCGCAGCACGGCCCGCCTCCTGGTGCTCGCTGCCCTCTACATCTTGTTCCTCGTCCTCGGGGCGGCCATCTTCTCAGCCATCGAAGGGCCCGAGGAGGCGCAGCGCGTCAAACAACTGCGGCAGCTCAGGAGGAAGTTCCTGGTGAACCACAAGTGCGTAAGTGGTGAGTACTGCCATCTCTGCTTCAACTGTGTGCCTAAGTTTCCAAAAAAAGTCTCTTCCTGTTAGGTTTATAGACCAAAATTATATAAATATTTTACATCTACGATACGTGCTTAATGTTCCGCCCATCTCATGCTTGATTTAATCATCTCAATAAAATTAAGCGACCAACACAAAAATTTAGGATCCTCATTATGTACTTCTTTCCATCCTGTCACTTTCACTTTCTTATGTCATAATGAGTCGAATTATTTTATTAAGTGCGATGAAGTCTGGCTGCGGAGGAAATTACACAAAGTCAAGTTTAAAATAATATTCCCAGGGAATGTGATTATCATTCTTCCACAAAGCAAGTCTATCTATGACAAACCTTATTCGAAGATCCATCATTCTCAGCAGTGTCGCACGTCCCTATGTTGGGATGCCACCCCCGTTTCATCATCTCAAGATTTGACGGAGTCACCATGTTGAAATAAAGTCTAAAATACTTGACCTAGACTAATGTGGGTGGGATCCGTATATTACCGAGAGAACGCGGAGATACTGACCACTAAATATTAGATCATGATGGCAGGGGAAGTTAACCTAATGTTGAAATACCGTATTTATCTCAATGCGATGACCAATGGATTTCCTACCGATAAACTGATTGTGTACGAAGCTCTATTAGATGTTTTACGACGAGGAAGAGTCAAAAAGGCTAATTAGAAAAGGTCCAAGTTAGCAAATGCGATTAATTCCAGGAACCTATAGTAAAGACAATGGTAGCGATAACGCAGATTTATGTGAAAATGAATTATGAGCATCGTGCAGCACGTTTCGACCTTGTCCTGCCTGCTCTTATATCTTCATCTGGTTTTTCGCGCGGCTTTATGCATATCCCTGATGATGGAGGCAGTAAGCACCTCTGATACGTCTGTGGATTTCTACGAGACTACTTGTTCCAATAAAGAGAGTAACACTGAACCACGAAAGTAAGAAAGAAGACTTTTTTTTCAAAGTGTTATCTGGGTTAACACGATTAGCATGTACGTTCCGGCCCTGCGGGGTCATCTTTGAGTTGAGATCGCAGAGTGCTTTAATTAATTGCGAGAAGACTCATGCATTTCAATACAGGTAACCCAGTTTTTTAAAACGAAACAAGCCGGAACATAGCATCTATGTTAAAACGATGATAACCCAATGTCAGTATACTAAGACTCATTGTGAATTTAACTGTTACGAAGCATCACTTAGTGTGGAACACTATTATTGAAGTTTTAATAACAAAGCACACGCTTAACTACTACTGCAGCTACAACATTAATCCTCTAACTTTTTATCGTTAGAGATCATCTTGGGAATTCCACTGTAACCCTACAAAGAGCGTCCACTCCTTACTTCAGCCCTGAAGACTATAGCAGTATGTTGTGCAGAAACATTGACACACGGTCAAAATGCTATACGACGTTACAACCCTGAAGACCATCATTCTTCATATCGCCCTGAAAGCTTCAAACCTTAAGAACCAAAGTATAATTTGATCATCTGACGATCTGTGCACGCCACTTCCCTGTCTTTGAGCCTCGTCGATATTTGCTGAACCCTATACACCATCTTAAATAGAACGTAGTACCCCATAAGCCACCAATCAAACGTAAGCATGTTCAGAAATTGAGTTCACTTTCAGATATTTGTGATTTATTTGTCGGCCATTCACCTATTCTCCTACAGCATTCGTCCAGTAGAACCTATGCAGAGAAGTCGCCTGGACTGCCACGCTCTGAAACAGTCGTCGGGATCATGGGCGGTTTGTGATGTCGAAGATTATGTCTGCAAGGTCTAGCCTGTTATCATTCTGAAGGTCAGAGGAAGATGTACTGGATTTCAAGATTCGCATGTCTGGCTTCAAGTTGCAGTTTAAAGTACGATCTGGATATTGGGGTCTCTCAGGGTCATTTGCACGATCATATAAAATGACCGTCTCTTCGCAAAAGATATATAATTAATCCTTACACTTAGATTCATAGCTATTTTCATTCCGCAGTATATGTGCCAAATAAAAATAGCTATCAGTAAATCAAATAAAGGAATATGAAAAATTGAAGCACAAATAAAATATTCAATAATAAATTAACTTGAGATATATTACAGCCAAATTACTTACGTGGAAGTAGAAGAGGGTAATAAGTAGGGAAATAATTTATTGTTCAAATTGTAACTGCTGTCATTAATTTCGGAAACAAAAATAATTAAGAGTACCTGGCAGTTCGAAACTGCTCAATTTCTTTGTTTCAGTAAATAGTATTCAAATCTTTCACGACTATGGATAAAATTGCCGTAACTTTCATTATATTTAAATAACACAGCTAGAACTTTTTCACAGAATATAGAGGCATGCATTTCGTATTCGAAGTCAGTTCCCCTGAAACGTTGGTAACTACCTACACGTCCATACGACGTCACAATCCAGAATAAAAAATACATCGGCATGTAGTATTTCATATGTTGTGAGCTTTTCACAACACATTTTCTAGCTTTAACAGCAAATGTTTGTCTCAGGTTCATAGACGCTCACTTCATTTCAAGTGTTTTCGAGTTAAAATGGCGCTATTAATTTTCGTCGCACGTGATTTGACCTTCTACAGAGGTCTTAACGATTTATTCCCGGTTGAGATACCAGCAGAAAGTTCAGAGTTGGTTAATTCCACAGGAAACAAGGATAAATCAACTATGTAGAACTAATATAAAGGATTAAAGCTAAAGAATTTTCAATTGTTCCTTTAAAAATTCCTTCATGTAACTAATACATCCCCAGAACTTAATCGGATAGCAGAGAAAAATCCATTTCAACCGCTAACCGATTTCTTTCCCCTGTAAAATCGCAGTCAGAGGGTGAACGTATGAACACCAGAGATACAGACATCTTGCCCCTTCGTATTAGGAAGATAAGGGGTTAGAATCTGGGTCCGAAGACCGAAAATATATAATTATGCAAGGTAACTGAAATTGTAAACAAACTGAAGTACCTGCTGGGGCGAACGACCCTCATTCGAAAGCCATTACCTTGATATCCAATTCCCCAGAATATTGAGGTGAACAGTGTCTTAAGATCTATTTAATAAAACCGATGTGTTCCACAACTTCGCTCAGAATACTCAGCCGATCATTATTAATCCTCTGATGGAATGAAATTATATCTCTGTGGAAGTGGGCCGTTAAGAGAGGTTCGCTGTCCGTCACTCAGACGATATCTGAATGAACTTGGGTAAAAATTTTAAGATGCTGACAGGGGGAAATAGAATCACTTGCAGAAAACCCTATCCACGTGTTACTTTGCCCACAAGAAATCCCTTATGGACTGATCTGGACACGAACCCGAGCCTCCACGGTCAGAAACCAGTGAACAACGGTTCTCAACCAATCAAAGAGGACTGGGCCAGTTTTTGTTTTGGTGAAGCATCTAAACAGGGATTAACGAAACATTAGATGATATTAATTTCGTAGATTCCTTTTAGAATCTAGCGATAAGTACAGACGTACCACCTGCTTTTAACATTCGAAAACCTTGTACTTTGCTCGCAGTTATTATTTCCCTTATACAGCATCAACCAAATTATCTTTGTAATGGAGATGTTTTCTTTGCGGTATGGACTGAACTTCTAAACATTTTTTAAATGCGCTTCGAAATTACTGAATTATTTCTCATCATATATTGTTTATCAGTTAACGCTTTCAACATAATTTAAAACCTATGTGAAAAAGGATGTGTGTCATTCTAATTACGCAGTTTGCATATATTTGTTTTCAGTTTCAATGCAACGATCTTCAACTACGAGCAGTTTGACCCAACGTTTAACAAATATCGATTTCAATCACATGACACTGAGCATCAAAATTGAATTACCCCTTCCTATAGAACGACACGCCGTTCCGAAATTTACAGAACTGAGAGTGCTGTTACAAATCGTGTAGCAAATAAGACGCAACGATACGCAAAATACAGAACTGATTTGACTCGAAGGACGTAAGAAAAATTGGAAGGGCAGAGAGAAAGAAAATGTGAAAAATAAAAGTAGAAACGCATAATAAATGGATGATATAATGAAATAAATAAATTAAGATACAAGGTAAAAACTTAGACAATTCTAGAGAGGTCACTGCCTACTATGCAAAGAGGAGGCTTTTGCTGATAGGCTGCGTGTAACTTCATGGACCAATACAGAACATTTTTAAAATGTAAGGGACTGAAAACGTTATTTTGAACCTCTTACTGTTGTATGCATAAAAAAAAGTTTATAGGATGCCCATCGGGCTACCTGCCTATTCTTTTTCTTTGGCGCACAGTTCGTCCAAAGTAGCTACTTAACGTTACTTTACTTCTCTGTTGCGACAAATAGATCCGTAAGAGACGAATGAAGAATAATGCTTTTCTCCGAGAGAGTTTCAAATTTATCGAGACGGCCATCTAACGCAAAAAAATTCGGGCGCTGCTGTACCTACAAATTTTGCTACGAGGCAAACCTCCAGCTTTATCAGACCTCACAATTACAACCTAAATGAATAAGTAGAAGGTTGAGTGTTGCAGCCCACACTACGGTGATCCAACATTCAGAGAATTCGCCTCCACATCAGATGTTGAACGGGAGCCACAACTATGCAAATTATAATGTTGTTCTCTGTCGGAAATCGAATCGTAGTCGCTTTACTGACTGAGCTACATCAGCTCGTGTAACTTAATTTAATTTAGCCCTAACTTTGCACTTTAACTAATGCTGTTACTGTTAATAAATAATGGAAATTAGGATTGGTTGCGGTGCACGGATTAAGCAACATTTCGGTACGAACATTTCACTAGAAAAGCCTAAGACGAAGATTTGAAGATAACATGAAATTGTACTCTAAATTAGGCTACGATCGTTTCCTACAACATTAATTCCAATTCATTTTTCATTACGCCATCCTTTCATAATATTCTATACAGTCTGGGCTACTAACAGCGTCGTTAAATACGATAAAAATAAATTAATTTCCTATGAATATATTAGGTTTTGTGGTAATGGTGATGAGCGTTCGAATTCCATGAGAGAGAACGTCTTTAAAAAGAAATAAATGGACTGCTTGTCCAGTAACAACTGCGTCACATTTTAATTCCTTTGTACTGTACAGACATCCCTTGTCCAGTGTCGCGCAATGAAGTTGTAGGCCTATAGAGGGCATGAAAGTGAAGCCATGATGCACATGAATGATCATTGTGCCCACGGACTGGAGGCTACTGGCGATCGAATTCTGGCCGGCCTCTCTGTAGGCCACAACCACGGAAACCAACATTACACACTACCGATTGGGTTCTCACTACTCACTGTAATACAAATATTAATGACCGTTAGGTTTCTACGATCCACAGTTTGGAGGAAGAATAATTTTTGGACACCACTGTGCCCAATTTTCGAATAATTGTGATAATCTATGAATTACAGCTATCAAGAGTCATTGAGTGGTCGTAAAATCGAGTGTCCTTTGATCGGATGTTAATATGTAAAAGGGGAAAAGTATGTTTGAGGACCCTTACGATGTACATAGTTTAGGTAACAAAATAGAGAAAAAAATATGTGATATAATATTTATAGGGAGTTATAAATAAAAATAACTAGAGATTTTTCATAATTCATGTCACTATCTCTTTGCGAATATTGGGATAAGGCCTTAAAATACGCAATCTCAGATCAAGATATAATAATTATTATAATAATAATAATAATAATAAAACAAAGACATAAATAGACATAAAAATAAAATCCATTCCAAAATCATTAGAGTATAGGATATGCATGAAACATTCACGAGTGTTGAATACTGACAATATAACAAAATAAATGTAAACCAAAGTAAATTAAATTTTTTAAACCAAAAAAATTATAAACTAAAATAAACTGAGCAATACAAACAAATAATCAGGTGGACGGATCGAGTGACCAACGAAGAAGTATTGAGGAGAGTCAACGAGCAAAGAAACATTCTGCAGGCGATTACACGAAGGAAAGCTAACTGGCTGGGACATATTATGAGAAGGAATGGATTACTGAGTGATGTCATCGAAGGCCAGGTTGAAGGAAAGCGAGGACTGGGAAGAAGACGGATACAGCTAACTGACGATCTTAAACAAGGAAAGAAGATGAAGTTTCAGGAGTTAAAACGAGAAGCTGCGAATAGGGAAAACTGGCGAACTCTTTTTGGGCACAACAATGGACCTGTCGTCAGACAGAACACTAAATAATAATAATCCTACGATTTTAAAGTGTTATGAGACGAGAAAATAATTCAACAACGAACTTAGCAACAGCAGCAACATAAAAATTGGTAAAATAAGATCCTTTCGCCCACGTCTACAGAAATTGAAAATTGGTCGACAGAAATGTGCACTGCCATTATAAATAAGCAATTTTACCGTTTCAATAACTCGGACGAAAAGCGGGCGCTTTCGTTGCCCCTAAATAAAAGTTTAGCCTATCACTATATGCAGAAGACTCCATGTTCTTCTGAAAGCAAAAGTGAAAATTCTCTAGTCCTCGAAACGAGAATTATTTTCACTGCCGTCGCAGATTCCTTGTAATCACAATTCATATTCAAAGTAGTTCGTCATAGAAAAGTAGCGTATACAGGAACGGAGAGACGAAAAGGGAAATTTCGAACTAATATTTTTACGCTCTATTGATGTTCGTCCAATTTGAAGGATTCTACCGCTTAACAAGGAAAGGCAACTGAGACGCATCTCTGAATGTATGAGTTTGAATGAATGTAGATATGAGAAATATGCGCCTATAGCCTGTAACATTCGCTTTTAAGCAAGCCGTTTTTTATTCAAAGGTTCTAAAAAGTTAGAATTCTAAAGTAATTCACAAATTCATGGCGCAGTGAATTTTAATTTACGACAGGAAATGTTTTGTATTCACATTTCATTTAGAAAGCAACAAAAAACAGAACTGTATGACGTAATCGCAACTGGAACAAACCAGCTTTTAACAGCGTTCAGTAACGAACAGATTCCTTAACAAAAGATTAAATCTTTACAAATGTAATCTGGGTTTTAGCTCCGTGTGGTTACCAACATTCCTCCGATCGATTTGTAGACTCACTTTTGTATCTATGGATAAAATAAACACTTTGCTTCCATAAATTCAGCGGCAAATGCGACATGTCAGGCTTTTATCTCGCCTGTCTTACGTCTTACTGATTTTCTAGATAGAAGTCGCCTTTAGGGGTGGGCGGTTAGGCGCCCATTAGGCAAACGTGCACTCAAATAAAGTCGCTTGTGTTCTATAGAAACAATTATAAATGGAAGAGGGCCGCCAGGGTAAAAGAAGGCACTTGCAGAAGCTGTTAACAGAGGCTATTATATCCTACGCTGTGCTTTATTTCAGTGATTCAACTTGGTCGGAAACTCAATGTTGGAACCGACGATCTGCTGTAGGTATCAGGTCAAGATTTTATCTCCTTGTGATGTGCACAGCATTAGATCAAATTAATTTACGGTATGATGTATTACACCCAGTAGTCGGTCAATTATTTAAGGCATCAGTTACCATAGTAACGTTTTGAAAATTAACACGAAAACAAGAAGCCTGAAGCTGCTGAGATTAGTTTTTAAAATGTTCTATGCAAACAGTATTTAAACTAAACATATAAACATAGATGGATTACTAAAAATATACACCATAAGATTTACAAGTTATGCTTGAAATACTTCTCGATATGGTACGTATTTAACGAAATATAATGAACAACAGTTTATGATCCACTGGTCTATATTAGTCTTAATCCTACAAGTTCTAGATACTATACCCGGGTATAAATTTCTGTTACTAATTCTGCAAGAGTCTTCATTCTGCGGACAATCCTAGCTGCAATTACAGGTAGGACTCGGTTTGCGCCGCTTCACTTTTGCGCCTCTCATAGATTACGATTGGAGTGGGTGATGAGTCATGACTGTGCCCGACTTCCTAGACGCATTGTAATAAAACTATAATACTAAATGATAAACTACGGCCTACAATTTAATTAATTAAACAAAAAAACTAGAAAATGTAGAAGTTGGTGACATAAATGAGCTCCTTGACAGTCATGGTGAAGAGCTTTCAACGGAAGATTTAGAAGAGCTAGCTGAACAAATGTCCAAAGAAGACACAGAGGAAAGTGAAGCTGACTCTACAATGCCGGTTAGGACACTAACAGTGAAATCAATGAAACAGGCTATTGCTCTTATTAATAACGGATGTGAGATCTTCTGTAGCAACGGCCCCAGCTGGGAGTGGAGCTCAACCGTTAAGAGAGGAATTGATACAGTTCTACAGCCATACTATAATTTATTATCAGGAAAAAAGAAAACCAAACGGACATCTATTCTATCGTTCTTAAAACTGTAAATTTTCTTTTTCTTAAACATTATACAATTTTCAATACGTAAATTTCATAAAATATAACATTTTTCAAGTATTTTGTGTTGATTACTGAGAATCTTGGAACGGAACCTAATGTATTTACATATGTTCCCATTATATTTTTGCTTCATTTTACGACGGAAATCTCAGGAACCTAACCCCGGCGTAAACCGAGTCCTGCCTGTACTGAACTCACTGCGATGCGCTACCTTAATGATGTTACCGTGTACCGACAATGAATGCACATACTACACCGCGCTACCTTTCATTTGGTACCCAAAGTTAAGCGTTCGTGGTAGGAGTATAGTTAACAGTGTCAGTGCTTGCACTAGCGAAGGGAGGCGTCTCTTCAAAGACATCGCCTGCGCCTGCATTTAGATTGAACTGGGTGTACACTAAAGCTCTTTCGGCTTCGAAATGCTATTACGTACAGTTACGTCATACTATTCAATTTTAAAAACAGTCGAAAGAATTTCCGATAAAAGAAACTGAGATGGGCCCTTCATTTTTATATACATAATGGTGAGTCTGAATGCATGGACGTAAAACTAACTTGGTAGTGTTTATATATATGGAGTGGAACAAATACGGTTCACAGTGCTTAATAATTATTGTAGAGATTTATTTGATTTATCCTGCTATCTTGCTATAAACTGCGCGATTAGGCGATGTTAATACAAGGTCTACAATTCCTCCTGAAATACCCAAGTACAAATCGAGTCTAAACCACTACGAATTTTAGCCGAAGAATATAACTAAACATTTTCACCAATAGACTGCATTGCTGTAATTTACTGTTTTTATTAAATTAAAAAGGATTACAATTTAAAACGCATCCTTGCCCGTTAAATGCAAAACTCCGTGGAACAGAATTCTTCTTGAGAATTTTGTAGTCATTCAATTAGTCAAAAAATTACTCGTCTATTATGAAACCCACTATCGTACCCTGTCCTGACAGGAGATGACCTAGAGACTTGATGATCACTTATACTGAGCTTACTATAATTAGTTATAGTGCGCTGCTGGCCCAGTTTACAACTTCGATGCTGGTACCCGTCTAGAGCATTATTTCACCCTCGGAATTTAACCAGAAAATTTATGATACATACAGTTTAGTAGAGTGCTCGAATTTGCTTCATCTTCAGGGTTTTACACGTTCTGTAGTCGACCTACTGAAGGATGAACGAAGAGGGCTGTTGTCTACATGATAAAATGTTGAGATTACGACACGACGAGATGGGCCAACTTTGCTGAAACCTATATCCGTCACGTGATCGCGTTAATAATTGCTCCAAAGTACCGTTTCATCACCGCGTTAACATCGCGGCATGACAGAGACAGACAACACAAGTATGATCGATAGTGATGATCGTTCAGCGATCCAAACCGTTATAAGTTATACATACTGAGACTAAATACAGTTACTTCCTATACAAAATATCACAGCAATAACATTAAGCTTGTTACTTCTTGAAATAATATTGTGAGGAGATTCTTAACGCTTTGAAGCTTATCTAACTAACAACATTTAAACAATTCACGAACTATGGAACGAGCGCTCTTATTTATTGTGTCGGAACAAAGACACTTAATTAGTTTACATTGCGAAGTGTCTGTTAATGTTTACCGATGCATGTCGCCGTGTCACTTATAGATTCCAGTCTCTGCTGCTGTCCAAAACCTTTCCTTTACTCGTACCAGAAACTTCCAACATTTTATTACACCTCCACTTTAATTATAATCGCTGCATACTCTGATAACTTCGAACAGAGAAGAAACTTTTAGACTAAAAGCAGACTTGGATAATCTGAGGCGCCTGTGAACTGAAGAACCTTTCACAATACATTAGAGATCAAATAGCTTTCTGAAGACTGTGTTCACAAGAGAAAAGCGTCTAAACTCTGGCTGTATCATTCCGCCCACTTTTACGGCAAAGGTTATTTAGCGGTATTACATCAGCTCATTTTCTAGTGTCATGCTCCTGGAAGGTTCGCCACCGCCACAACGACCCAACACATTTTATCCTTGATGGAGCAGACCTACAGTACGTACGTAGTTCATTTACTGAAAACCCATTGCTGACAAAAGTAATCCAATTCTTATATATTAATTAATTTTCTTATAAATATGTTTGGTGGGATCTTTACCACAGCGTAAGGCAGGAAATACAATGCAGGGTACATACACTGTTAAAAATTAAATCCATCAGACACATTTTAGTGCATACTTCATCCATAATAAATTTAATCCATATACGCCAGTGGTTTGAGCGACAAGACACGCTTACATTCAGATATGAACAAATCACCAAGCATTTGAGTGAAGTGCACACAAAAACTCGCTATTGCGGGTTCAACTAAAATTCGCATTTTCAAAAGTTTCAGGATCTAGATTATCACGTGGTCCAATTTTCAGAAATATTTTCGACACTTTCTAATATTACTTTAACAAAATGCCTTATACATTCGGTCCTGCAGAAAATAACTCGACATGTGTTTGGCTCCTTCCGATACGTTCATCAATCTATAAGTTACAGACCAGGCCTTTGAAGCCCAGTGGTAACTATATTGCACCATCTAATTTACCAAATGATAAACTCTACATTTTCCCCATATAGTAAATTTATGGATTTTGTATGATTATTTCCTTGAACAACATTAATGTCATTGTTCGTAATGGACACGCGCTGTTTTCTATGCGGTAGGAACTAATTTATTAAATTGTTTTTAAATGAGTTTTGGGCTTCAAAAAGTCAATAAAACTACGTATCTACACGACGCACCTTAGAAGCTTTAAATTAAATTGTCATTGATGAATACGAACTTTTAAAAGGTAAAGTAAGTTCAGACGAGATTTACGAAGAGGTAGGAGGTTTGCGCGCTATAAACCTCTGTTATATGTAACATTGTTATTTGCCGAAGCTCTCAAAGTGTTTTGACTCTGAAGCCGTTGAATGTATTTCTACCTAAACCACGTCCGGACAGCACTCCGGAACAGCTTGTTAATTTGAAATTGTGTTAGCACCGTATCACGACGTCCATTCTCATCATCAGAATCTAGCTATGGCACTCCGAAAGGCTTCTGCATAGTCTGCTTGTGTTATTGATGTTTCGATGTAACTGGTCAGCCTTTTAGTTTTACATCACTACCAATTCTATGGAGACATTAAAACCCCACAGTCTACTTTACTCAAGTCATGCTCAGAACATGCCAAAGGCAAGACAAAATGCATCTTAAAACATAAAATATTTCTAAAACGATGATAACAATATCAGATGCAAACGTTAGATTAAACTTTCAGAAATGTGTTATGAATGTTTTAATTTCATATAAAGCGAGAAGTTGAGCAACTACTAACGCTCGCCATTTAGTAGTTCAGAAAACAGCTGCTCATTTATTTAATTTTCTGTTCAGAATTCCGCCAGATTATAAGCGAAGAGAAGTCGTTTATAAACTTCGGATCTTCCCTAAAGCACAGTTCGGTGAATTCCATTTCGTATCTTCCAAGTAATCAACGTCGGCGTCAAAGCGAGATGCAAATATACGAGGAGTCATATCGCGTTACTGAACTCTCAGGGGAAGCCACGTCGACCTCAGAATTTCAATCTCAGATGCAAACCAAACTTCATGGAGTGTTACAGTTATATAATGTAACATCCTACTGTCTTATGCACCATTAAAATCCAGTTCAGGGACTGGGTCTGGCATACAGACCGCAGTATGCATATTGCATTGTATGGTTATCAGATGATAATTAACATTTGTACGATTTCAGGTTCTGGCGACGGCGGGTATGAAGATGGCTGTCTTCTGGGTTGTAATGCTGTGTAAGAGGTGCGATCGGAAGGTTTCCAGACTGCGCGTATAAAAACCCGTACACTTATCTCAGGTATTAAATTCATCCATCACCCTCGAAGTAGTTCCCCTGGGAGTGAACACAACGATCCCAGCGCCGCTGCCAAGCCTGGAAGCATCCCTGGAAATCTTTCTTTGTCAGCCTGTCAAGCACCAT
The DNA here is from genome assembly GCF_977971745.1 of Zootermopsis nevadensis. NCBI lineage: Eukaryota > Metazoa > Arthropoda > Insecta > Blattodea > Termopsidae > Zootermopsis > Zootermopsis nevadensis. The sequence goes on from NW_028259134.1 coordinate 17,661,692, forward strand.
CTGCGATTCTGCCTGAATCTCTTGCCAAAGACTCGCCAAAAACCTATAAAATGCTAAAGCAAGCATTTGGGGAGTCCGCAATGGGTCGTGCACAAACTTTTGTGTGGCATTCACGTTTTAAAAATGGCCGAACCTCTGTCGATGATGACGAGCGTTCTGGACGACCATCTTCGAGCACAACGCCCGAAAATGTTACGAAGATTCGGCAGGCCATTCACGAAGATCGACGTCGTACCATCAACGACTTGTGCGACATTGTTGGGATAGGCTATGGGACCTGTCAGCTGATTCTAAAGGAAGGAAGCGGCCGTCAAAGTGGCGCAACCACAACTGGCTGCTGCATCATGACAACGCGCCAGCGCACACCGCCCTCAAAGTTCGGCAGTTTTTGGCCTCAAACACCATGGCCGTCATCCCGCACCCTCCTTATTCGCCGTGTGACTTCTTCCTCTTCCCAAAGATGAAAATTCAGCTAAAGGGAAGGAGATTTGAGACGATAGAAGAGATTCAGGCAGAATCGCAGATGGTGCTTGACAGGCTGACAAAGAAAGATTTCCAGGGATGCTTCCAGGCTTGGCAGCGGCGCTGGGATCGTTGTGTTCACTCCCAGGGGAACTACTTCGAGGGTGATGGATGAATTTAATACCTGAGATAAGTGTACGGTTTATATATATATATATATATATATATATATATATATATATATATATATACGCGCAGTCTGGAAACTTTCCGATCGCACCTCGTAATCTGGCAGACGTTTACCGATATTTCAGAGGTGTCTGCTGCAATCGTCAGATCACACGGCGCTACAACCCACAAAATACCCTCTTCAAGTTAACGTTTCTTTGTGTTTATCATTACGTCAGAAAGGCATACAGGAATGTTCAGACAAAGAAAAAAGTGTTATTAACTATGCAACGTTTCACGCTCCAGTTGCCTTTATATCCAAGACACCCTTGTTAGGATTTCACGAATGTATGGCTTATAGAAACAGTGACAGCGTAAATTTTAGTTAAAATTTCTCTACGTCAAGAGATTTAGTGATTTTCTTCAGTCCTTCCATACACATGCCGTGATAGCAGATACAATTCCATCACTCAATCGAACTCATCAACGGCAGTAACTATCTTCCCACTAAGCGCTAAATGGCGTCTACAGCTGAAAAAAGCGTCGTTGAACAGATAAATAAACAACAAATCTTAAAGCAAAGCCGAGATGGAAGTTGCACAAACAGAATTTTATTTAAATTAATATTTTAGCTTTCTACTTTGCATTTCCTTTATGACATAGTCGGCTTCCTGGATGCTGCGCTGTGCAGTCTGCTAGATATTGACCGACGTTTAATGTTTATTTTTGGATATGGCATGCAGCAATGGTCAACGCTTAGAAAATTCGAGCAATGTTATTTTAAAACAAAAGTAAATACGACTAATTCCATGGACCACAATCATTCTTCAGAATATAACAGTCACTCAGTCATCAAATGTTATATCTATATAACTCACCATTACAACCGCCGTCATGGTAAAGGTGATCATAGAATTGACTGACCACAAAACCCACGTTAATTTTCAATGTGTGCAATGCTTTGCGGTTATGATTGTCACATGTGGAAATTGATTAGTTTCTTCAGAGGTAGAAATGGCAAAATGCGGACACGGGAATGAACATCAGTTCACAGCAAAAAGGTCGCTGGTGTCGAGACAATAATCTACACTAAAATAATTTACAAATTATCCTGTGAGCAACAGACCCTGAATATGAGGAATTACCTTTCATTTACGGAATATGGTTTCTGCATTTCTTGAGAGCATACTGTAGCAGTAATCACAAATAACCTAAAGAGAGGATGCTGAAACAAATCTAGCCTCTGATTTTAAAGTTATTTTCTCTTGTTTTTTTAAATAACGGTTTCTTTCTTTCTTTGATAAGGAAAGATTGTTTTGCTCGAGTCGTAATTAAGTATCCTGTGCGCCAATTTAATTTCAAAAGGCATTCAAAATCGTTAACGTCTGGATTAAGACAACCAATAATAGCTTAGGCGAAAACAAGCCTCTGTTGCTAACACACATATCGGATGTAAGAGAAGAAGGCAGGCAAATTGGTAGTCTGCTGAGCCAAAGATAAGATAGCGAAATCGAAAATGGTGAACAAGAACCAGGCTTGTTAGACTATAACGAAGATGCCCTTTTGCATTGGGAGGTCAATTTATTTGTAGCATTTACTCATGTATCAATAATTTTAACCCAGATTATAAATAGATCGTGTTAATGACCGCGTCTTACAGCCAAGTTTCTTGCATGAATAACACTTGTAATCTGTTTTAAAGTCGCCAACGATAGAAACGATTACACTCGGCACTGATGAGCTGCAAAAATTTTCAATAACAAACCTGTAACAGGTGCTGGGATACCTATAAATCGGTCTATCCATCCATTTCACGCATGCAAATCTACAGCAATACAACACGTAGACTACATAGTATTGCATGTTATAAATTTTCCTTGATTTTAAGTATCTGATAAGCTTATAATTGTCCTAGCGCATCCTTCTGTGACTTTAGTGGAATTAAGGCCCCCAGTGACCGTAAATCCTCCCTAAATTTAGAATAAGTGGGTTAAAAGTTTTATTCGTTCAATAACACACCAATGAGATGACCAAGAAACTATGCATGTTGACGTCAAATTCAGATTATTCGGGACACATACAAGATTTACTTCGCTTCAGGGTAAAGTCAAACAAACCCTTTAAATTCCGCTGAAAACAATTGTGCTTCACCTTCACAGACGAACACGCCACAGCCTTGGGTGTTCGGATGGCATCCCGCGGTAGGGTTTGTTCGGTCCCACAGAAAACTGTCAGTAGGCTTATAGCACCCACGGTCCTTCTAACCGTTCATGTCACATCACCAAAGCAGGTTATGCAACGACGCACCTAGAACCGTGATGTCGAGTGAAGTAGAGGATTATTCTGTGCTGATAACAGCTAAGCGTTTACAAAGATAGGTCAGTGTTCTGTTACAAGGAATTATTCACCTGGAAAGTATGTACAATAGAAATCTCGGCAGAGTGGTTTTACGAATGGCCTGATAGTGAGATTTCAAATTCTTACGAAGACGAATATGAAGGTGGCTGACTTCTGGGTTGTTGCGCCGTGTAGCCTGGTAGAAGTCAGCCATCTTGGTCCAGATAGTGGTAGTTGTAGACAAGAGTTCGCACACCGGTATGGGTATGGAAAGGAACAAACTAGCCAGTTCTTTTTTACAGATTCTACTAGTATTACGGAGGTACCATGTGCAAGTTCCGGACGGTGACATGAATCCTGACAGTCTCTCAGAACGTTTCCTTAATTTCTTATAGAACGTCATTAATATAGAAAATGCTTGATTTCTCTTACCACACTATCATCTACCAAACCCAATTCGACGGTGCATTAATTTTATAGCGATGTAAAGTAACTGATTAAATAAGCAACACAATATATATGAAAACACGACTTCTTCAAAACAAGTATTTGTCCCTACAATGGACCTAACAATACCCAATCCCAATCATATCTTGACAAGATGATAACGTTATTCTGGGTTTTGACGCCGTGTGAATTTGTCGGTAGATGCCAATGTTTCGGAGAAACAATGCCTCCATCTTTAAGGCTTCTTCCGACGAGCTTAAGTCTCGATGTTGATATCGTTTAGAAGGCCACTCACTTACTCACAATCCAGTTAGTTGCAGTAATCTCGGAGGCATTAAACCCAGGACGCGAGATATCCACGTGCCTAAGAGTCGCGACCCAAAAGATCGATTCTCCACCATTACACTTCAAAGAATTCTTGATACAAGAATAAAGTTGCCCATCCATTTTAGTTGGCTAGTAGGTTTATATGACGACGCGTTCAACTGCTTACATTGTACAAAGTCGAATGAAAATATTATCAGTAAATGATGAATTGGAAAGGATCAGGAAGTATATAGTCTGACCTAATTTAAGGTACTATCCTGGAATTTACCTGCAGGTACTAAGGAAAAAAGTAAAATGCTCAGGATAGCTGAATCTGGTCCGAGGCTTGAGTCCGGGTCTGCCAAACATGAAGCAGAAATGCTATCCGTTCGGCTGCGGTGTTGGATGGAAGGCAGAAAGAGATCCCCTGCAGAGGTTATTTGGGGTTAAATGTGATGTGTGATCGTGGACGGAGAACTAATACGGACAAGGAAGTAAGCTGTCGGCGTGTTTTTTTTCACTGCATTTGTCAGAAGGACTAATGAAAATCTGAGCAAGGATATCAGGTTCTAGCTTGCTAATTTTCTGTAAGAAAGCAGTCGAATTTTTTTAAATTACTTAATGCATAGTACGGTGGTCTAGCGGTTATAACGCTGGCCTTGTAATCCTGGGGTCTCGGGTTCGATTCCCGGCGGTGCCCGAATTTATAACTTGTGTTGGACAAGGCCGTGGTCTAGGCAACACGGAGTTTTCCTCCGTGGCATCCCAACAATTACTCCATTCACACACAGAAGAAGGCAATGGCAAACCACTTCTGGATCATCTGCCAAGAACGTATATGAACAGGTCCCAGTCCGAGAAAAGGATGGAAGGATCCTGTTCATATGGACCTGTCGTCAGACAGAGCACTAAATAAAAAAATAATATAAATATGGAATATCATTTTCTTTTTTCGTGTGTCTTTTTTCTTAATCAACCCTTTACACTTCTAATTCAGGAGTTTAAGCTCTTATTTCATTTAATCTGTTGTAAATTCGGTGGAACTTCTTGGATGGCGGAAAGCCCTCCACAACTTACACCTCCAACAATTTCTGTAGGAGATTCAAACCCCTGATCCCAGTGTTCAATCGGTTCTATTCTGTATGCAGACTGCAGCACGCGTTTCTACACTGCAACGCGAAAAAGACAACGTTCACTGTTGTACTGTTTTATGTTTTTTTACTAACTTAACTGTTTCAGTCGCTGTAACGTCTCAGTTGATTTATAATGCTACTAAGGATAAATAAAAGAGATTCTGTTTCGTGCCTGCTTAAACCCTTTGGTGCCAATCCTAGAGCGAAAGCGTGTTTAATGCTCATTTTACGACTAGCTTACTGATTAACTCCTCTTAATGGAAATGTTTATCCCTGACGAGATAGAAAATTAGCAGCTATTTAATGCGCGAGAAGAAAAACTGTTTTGGAACAGCAGCTCGCAGTTTACCTTGGAAAACAGTGATTCTTAACCGTGATAAAACTTACGGTGTTGACGACCCGAGCTTGAATGTTTATTCTTTTACTAAACAAAAACAGATAATGAATCTGAATACTGAAAACGTGTGCGTTCGCTTATAAACTCTAGAATGGATATACCGAATTGCACCAAACTTTTTATGATTCTTTCTTGAAACCAAGAAGAGATTTTAAAAAAATGTCAAACCTCAGAAAGACTGTCCTGGGTTCCAAACCCGGTGAGAATGGTTTCTGTACCTAAGCACGAAGGAAGAACATCGCCAAGACCAAAGCTGTTTTGATTACAGGAATAGCGGCCACAGCCCCGAAAATCTGTCATGAGTTCGAGTCCTGATAAAGATAATTTCTGTAGTTCGGAACACTCATTACGATGTGCTTGGCGACACATTTGATTGAGGCATTTTCACCTGTCACATGTGTGAGAGTCAAGATTCAAGAGATCATTATTTCTATGCTTAGAATCGCAAAATACCAACATGTGGGAAAACAGCAGGAGAGAAACGACTTCTCCATTCTGTTCTCTAGGATACATTCGGGGAGAAAATTCTCAAAAGTTAATGTCAGAACTGTTTCCCTGTCCTTGTGTTATGCTGTCACAAAATAAACGTGTAATATGCCGTCGAGTCAGCCAGTTTTCATAACTGATCTCCAAAATTATTGAATGGCTGCCTATGGTTTGAAGGTTCGTGAATACTATACGTTAAAATGCGATAAACTGCTCTTTTGGACATTATCGATCGTATAAATTGTAAAGTTGTTTCGAAAGCTGGATTTCTCTTTTGTCATCAGATAAAAAACTGGTAAAGGACCTATCAGTTGGGCCCCCTGGACCAAGTTTGAGGCTAGCTCAACCTGAGGGTCCAACAAACAGGTTTTCTGTTTCAATTTTGATTCGTATCAGTACATGAAGCTGATAGAAAATTTATCAAAACAAAAAAATAAAGTTTATCACAGCGATTATATTTACTGAAGAGGACCGGCGACACATTAAAAATCCCGAAGACGGCATTGCGGACGTGGGCCTACTTCAAGCTGGTGTACATCTTCCTACAATCCCCATCTGCAGCTTTGCTTGCTCTTATCTACGTCAAAACCCCGTTACAACGGGTTGCCTCGGGTTACGATACTAGGACTGTCTGTTACGACTTACAGCAGAGCTATCTCACAATATACTTTTAGACACCCCACTGTGAGAACATTGTCGTTGCCCGAGTGTAATGAAACGGCTGTCGGTCTGTCAAGTTGTCGTTTCCAGTCCATCACACTCGATGTGTGGGCTTGTTCTGTATCCCAGAGCACAGGTGTAATGCAATGTGCAACGCAATTACTCGACCCACGAGGTTCACGGAACGAAACCCTACACGTCAGCTGATAACAGTTTCTTAACCGGGCTCGTTGGTTATTCGGTTATTTTACCACTTTGTACGTATCAGTTGTTGGCGGTATGTACCATCGAATATGGCAAGATGGTTAAGAATAATCATACTGATTCTCTTATCTGAATGAAGTGCATAAATTCATGTGTTGTGTCTGTATTCTTCCGCGAGTTTAATCGCCGAAATAATTTTATGGATTTCCATAAAATTTGGTAATCGGGGGAGGGGTCGTTTCAAGCCAGTATACATTCTACTTTGTATGAAATTAAAATTAAAATTAATTGATTAAGTGATTCATTGTGCAAAGTTTGGCAGATAAAATACTGATCAAATTAAGAAGTGGATCATTTATTCATAATGTTTTAAATCTGACGCATATATAATAGAATACAAGAAAACAGTAAAAAAAATGTGCCGTATTATTTTGGCTGTCGTTTATTAGATTTGAAACTATATAACTGAATCTGCATTTTACGCAAACTTTAGATCATACCGTTCCAATGTTGCTGTTGTATCTGTTTTTAAAAAACCAGAGATGGGTTTGCAGATTCAAATATAGGCCTATTGTTGCAAAGATAACTAAACTGCAGATACCACAGTGCACAGAGTCAAAAAATTATTTTTCTATAATTTCGTTAAATATTAACAAAATCGATTTTCTTCAACAAAGCTGTAGATTTTAATGACGTCTCTATTTTATGTCCTGTATTATTTGTTCTTTGTGCGATAAGCCATTTGAAATCATTCTACAATGTTTAGCCTGAGATGCATATAAAACACAAGACACTCCAAAAGTAAATTCACCAAATTTGTGGAGCATTTTCGAAAACGAAACGTACGTACGGACAGACGGGCAGAAACATATTATGAAGAAATGACGAATAAACGTAGGTGTTATACATTGTCGTAACTTTTGTTACAAGTAACTATTTTCATCAGAGTAATCTATAGATCAGTTACGCAGACAAAGAGGAAAACATGTCATAGAGCCAGTTTCGTTATCTTACGTAATTATCCCAATAAAACGCATTAACCTTGCGATAAGAGTAATTACGTGAGCGCATTGGCGCTACTGCCTGTAAGACCAGATGTGGGGAAGTGCTGTTGCCTGGATATCTACCGACTACAGTCGTGAATTGCAGGCAAGCTGTTAAACAACCCCTTTCTGGAATAAGAATGTTCTACTACGGAAGTATACTTTCGCAACACAAAGAGGCAAATTGGTCTATAGCAAACTATTTGGAAATATTTTCCACTTCTTCTACTCCCTGCAGTGTTTACATCGATAAGGACGTCACGCACTTCTGAAAGCACGGACATAATGGCAAAGTACACACTGGCAGGCTGTAGGCTGTTCCCTTGCAGGGAAGGCACGCGAAATACGCCACATCTGTATTTTAAACTTCGAAAATAGAAAACAAAGTTAATGTTATTGCTGATAACTCAAAGTACAGGATGAACTATGGAAACGACCATCGGATTTCAATTACCGGGAAGTCGTTGGTATTTTTCTCTTTGCTACCACGTCGTGTACAACTCGGCCTCCAGTATATTATCCCGTGAGTACCGGAGTCCATCTCCCACGAATTAAAGGCGGATGGAATTTTACTATTCGCCTTAAATAATGCCTAGGGACGATCCATTTACTTGTGTCTTTTTGACGTAGCGTGTAGTGTTACTTTTATGCTCATTATCATTATTAGGCCTATTATTATCTCCATTATTACTGAATACGCTGCTGCTGCTGATAATAATAATAATAATAGCAACAACAAATCACTCAAATCCGCGTTTCCAGTATTTGCACATGGGTTCTTTGCAAATTCTGAAATCTGGATGCTGTCAGTAGTAACAGGCTGCCAAGATAGTGGGACAGTTCTTGAAATAACTCAAAACATTTTCTTTTTCGGCGTATTTCCAGAAAAATTACTACTGTTTTTAATGTCTATAATTTTATAACAATTCAAACACCTGTCTACTAAACCAGTTTATCGAAAAGAAAAGAATAAAAGCTAGTGAACGGATATTAAATCCATTAACCAATGAACCAATAAACATGAGGATGAACAGCCCTCCGCGAGTGGGGTTAGAAGCCTCGAGCCCAGCCTGCGTCATACATAATTCTGTTACTTGCGACACCTCTCTGCTCACATCACCAGGGAATTCTCCCCTAACTGGTTACATAAACCAAAGAAGAAACTGGAGGTCAATTCGAAAAACAAGTTGAAGCATTAAGTCACGTGCGAGAATAGTTATCTGTTCGACGGGGGATCTCTGTACACACTGCCTCTCTTTCCCCCACATGAAGTGATAAAAGGCAGCCGATGAATAACTCACATCTTCATTTTCTCAGCCAGTTGTGTCAGCAATTCAAGAAGAGACAGCACATTCTAGTTTCAACTCATTTGTTTCGTCTGACGTGTGTAGCTTGCCTTAACAACATGTGGGGTAGCTGTACAGAACAGATTTCCAGCCCTTTTAGCTGACACCAGGTGAACAACACCGCCATCAAAACGTCATCGTATCATTTTATATTCAAATCCTGTAACAAAGCAACCAACTGTTCGTCTTCCGTCGAAACCAAAACACACTGCTGAAAGTAATTAATCCCCAGCCATACCATACGTCTCGTAATTATGCACGACGACTCAAGATTGATGATGGCATAACAGATCACAAATTCATTCAACAGGTTTGTGATTACAGCAGCGCAGTGAACCTGTCATTTATAAACGGGGGGCAACGTAAGTTATTAAAACAGTGTTCGTTTCATTAGCCAATTGTGGTGATCATTCGCAACCTAAGTAGTAATATATTCCATTAATTTATTATAGCCTATAATCAGACAGTGGTGAAATGTGATTTTATCAAGAAAGTGAAGAAAAGAAGACTTGAAAGCAGGCATAAAATGCCACAGAATCATCATCATTCTAAAAAAACAGTAACCACAACGAAGGTATTCATAGAAAACGAAAATATATTTCGAGAACATATTTAAAAAACAAAATCACTTCAGTATTCAGTTATATACCACCGAAATGGGAACGATGAAATAAGTGTTGTGTTTTGTGTTTCTGTCATAAGAGCATCTTACATTTAAACCAATTTTGCTGTTGCAAAATGCCTCACAGCATTTTAGAACATAATACTTCGGGCTGAGAGATTTGTTTGCAACACTTAAGAGGTTTCGTAAAATAGAGTGCGAACATTCGTTTTATCGTACAATAGAGAATCAAGTAACATTTCAAACATCAAAGATAAGGTAACCATCATGTAGGAACGTATATCGAAAATATCGATGATAACGTATCCATCGCAGAAACCCCACTCAATAAATTAAAGCATATCGACATTTTGAAACGTAACCGACGTGTTTTACCTTCGCCGTCATGACTATGTATCCGTCGAAGACACCCGACGAAGAGCGGCAAATGATGCTTCGCCAACAGCGGGCTCATATACGGCAAGTTTTAGGAGTGCGACGTAGTTCGCTCTTGCTTATGCTGTACCTAGTATTCTACGTGGTGTACCTCATCACCGGGGGTGTAGTGTTTGCTGCTCTTGAAGCTCCAGAGGAGAAGTCGGTTAAATCTGCTCTCGCCAGAACAAGGCGGACATTCCTCGAAACTTATCCATGTGTCTCAGGTATGTTCAGCATTCATTTATTTCGCTCCATCTTCTACGGTGGGAATAGTGAGAAATGAAAACAGTCGCGACCTGATTTAAGACAATATTCCGGTAATGACCTGGAGATACTGAGAAAACCTACCAATGGTACCAGTGGCCAATGATCGGGACGAGATTTTCTTCGTGCCTCCTGGAAAAACGTATATGGCGTTACTGTTGCACGAACGTAATTAGTCGAAAACTATTAAACGTAATCGAGTTTCACAACGTGAAAAAACATATTAGTCTCACTAACAACGTTTATATTTGAAAACACCTAAGGGATAGGCCCTTCTTCCATGAAGCCAAATTTGTAAACATAAAATGTAGGCCTAGTGTTTAAAAATAACCCATTATCATTTCAATGGCATAAAAATATCACGGATGCAATGAACTATGACGTTTCTTGATTGCTTCCTTCTTTGTTGAAACGTCATGTACGTTTTCTCATTTTCAGGGCCAAAGTTCTGATCCAGTTAAAAATACTGTTCAACCCCCCCCCCCCCCCCCCCCCCCCCCAGGAAATGGAGTCTGCTCTTTCGTATGTAGACAATTAGTGGAGGAATAAACACGATAAACGGTTCATTTCGTGGTTTGTCAATATAGGTCGATAGAGTGAGAGACCATTTCCTTGTTGACGGACACAGTGATGCATTCATACATAATCTCAGCAAACCCGATTTCAGCTGGTAAATAGAGGATGGTGAGTCCGGAAAGCAGCTGAAGTACTAACAGACTTACGTCAAATTTGTGTGAACGCCTGTGGACAGGTTCATCCACCATGACCAATGACGGAGTCTGTCAATCGGTCATTCGTTGATGTACTGTTTATAGCAAATTTAAGTCGAAAATAACAAAATGGTTACTGTTTTAGAACAGGATATTTCAATCGTCCCAAAGGACCTGCTGTTCCAACTAAGACCTTTCATTGTTTCCCTCAATTGCTCTTGCTCAGGGGTAACCAAACTGCGGTTCATCATAAATATCAGTCCGGCCTGGTTTTCTTTTGCGTTTGCTCTTAAATAGTAGGCCTACTACAGCCTATTGGCGCTGTAAAAATAAAACCATCGAAATATTTACGGAAATGAAATTGTTGATGTAGTCCTGCTATAAGTTACTGTACCTAAGAAAGTCGATTGGAGCCTTCTCAAAATGAGGTTAAACAAGTGAGAACACAGCCAAAATTGTGGGTATCGCATCTGAAATAATTACTGATATTATATTTGTTTGCTTTGATATAGGGCGTATATAAGTTATATTCAATCAGCACAAACAGTTGATAACTCTTTTGTAAGCAATGATTTTTTTCTTACGAAGGTTTCCTGTCCGCAGTCACATCGAAACAGCCCATACTGCATCCGGGTAAAAATAACTGCCCATCCCTAGTCTACACTAATAATGTAATAACGGGCTACTGGTCACTGTAATTTCCTATCACTTACCTCCCTGCTCGTCTTCCAAAATCATGACGCCTTATCTATTTCGATCTCATATTAACCTCAGCTTCGGAAATCCGATATGGGAAAGACGATTTTTTTGAGTGATTCGTTATGCGTATAAATCTGTCTGAAATAACGGACGTTTTAATAAACAAAAAAAAATATGCTCCTGCAAAATGTAGACTGCAGAACTCTCGTTTGCCAGCGTTGTAAAATAACATACGTCACGGACATCTGTGAAGACCGAACCATCGATCAACCCAAGAGCTGTTCCCGTTGTACAATAAACGTCAATGGTTGCTGGATTGGAGCTGGAAGAGCTTGTTCAAAAGCCAGTTACAGAGGCTAGCTTCGTGTCAGGGCGAGTGATGAGATTACATGCAATGACCGCCAATTAGCATAGCAGCAGACAAGTAATTATAAAGTCCACGTCACTTAAAATTTCGATTCATTTCTGCAAATGGCATACAACATAAAGCCGTCTGCTATCAAAACATTACACATGTGTTGCAAAAATAAAATAAGCCGACTAACTCTACTAGATGTAACCCAAAGATTCAACACCGTTAAAAAGCCGTCACTAATCTGTTCTTGAGCCAGTCAATCCAATCCACATTACCAAAAACACATTTTTATCAACATCCACGCTAATTTCTAATTTCGTTGTCGATTTTTCAAGTAATAGCTTTATGCGGGATTTCCTCTCAAAATTGCGTTATTTTCTTTCAAAGTCGGGTAACGTTCTCTTATTAATTACAAATAATGAAGGTTTTCAATAAGAGAAGTAGGTTGATGTAAAAATTCTTCTCGAAACGTGGGGTCTACGCACATTTTAAAACATCTTATTCATTTTATATATATTTCACTAAAATTAAATTCTCATAACAGCAACCCGGGAGTAGTATGAAATAACATAAAGGCGAACAACTGATCGGCAGTAAGAAAATTTTAACTCTCTTACCAAAACAATACCTCATTTAATTATATTTATGTACACCTTCACCAGTTCAGTGCGGTGTTGAGGTGTTACATTAGGCTTTTAAAGAACAGAAAAACTGTGTACAAATTAGAATTGATAGTTAGGCCTATAACTAACACAGATTTAAAACGCCATCCAACAACAATCATGTACCACAGTACAAAAATGAAATGAGAATCAGGTGCACGTCCAAGTAATACACTCCCAACCTCCCCTGCAACACTACAGCTCGACTTCCTGGCTGGATGCACTATTCTAATTACAGAAAAAAACAGTGACGATTATAATAATTAAAGTGCAGCTGCAGGTTTTGCATAATGCGTCTGATAGCGCACTTGGCTAATGCATGGAAAATTCCGCAGTCTCTTAATCAGTCCACTCGGTCGGTCACCTGACCTATAATATCACTACAAATGACCTTGAACCACTCAAAATACTTCACAATTCTAATCCTTGTTATTCATAATTATGCACTGATTTATTTCGAATACGATAACCCTCACTATCTCTCTGTGAAATAGTAGGGGACACATGTCTTGTGCACAGAAGACGTATTGAGTGGCGAAACACAACGTGCAGGGTATGACCCAGATGCTAATCCAAGTTCTCACTTCCTGAGTCTGAAATAGGTTTCCTCAAGGGTGCAGGGCCAACTGCAAATACAGTGAAATTATATTTTAATATTCATCTGAGAGTTGGGGCAGAAAACGTTTTACAACAGATATTATTTCCAAGTATACAGAAATTAGACATTACCGAAGTGTTTGTAATTGGTGACACATGCCATCAAAGACAATAACACTGGAACGCAAATATAACGACTCAGAAGCCAAAAATCTAACTTCAAAACATGATTAAAGAAGATATAAATCTTGCACGTAGCTTTAAACAGTAAATTGTACAGTACGACCGACATGACGAAATTAAAGAAACGCTGCTTTGTCCGTAGTACATACCAACAATCTGTGCGAATATCGCTCACTTGGCAGTCGATGTCATTAAATCCCATTAACTTTCACTGCTGTTTAACGACTGGATGCTGAGAAGAATGAGAGATCATATAAAAATATTAGGACTTGAGAGGGATGAAGATACAGGAGGCTCGTTAACATGTCACCGCCGGTGAATACAAATGCCACTACAGCCAGGAGTTTGATGGAGTGATCCATTTACTGAATTGAGTTTTTCAATTAAATCTCCAAGGCATAACTGTGCAGTGTGTTGAAGAGCAGTCTTAACACAAATGACATTATTTATGGAATGTTTGGATCCCATTTGCATTTCTTAGGCAACGTAATTTACTGTTCAGTAAAATATCTTACTAGTATTTTCGACTGAATGTTATACCGACCTCTATTCAAACCGACCATGTAAAAACAAAATCAGCGAAGCTCGAAAGTCACAACATGGACGTATTAACTCCATCTGCCGTGTCATGTAATTCATAAATATTGCCAGAACCCGCATTAAATACACAATATTGCTACACTTTTAATATGCAGACAGATGTTTCACAGAATCTTTAACACGCGTAAGCAAGTTTTTAATCAAATGCCAGCTTACCTTGTTATGTGCAACAGTGTACAGTTCAAACTCATAACGTCCAGTTAATCGTTCTAAGACGGAGTTGAAACAGAAACACAAACCGGGCGTTGAGAAGATGTGTCGACACTTTAACGAATAAAACACCTGCCACAAGTTCTGTGTCTACCTTCCTTGCTAGAACTTAACGGACTGCATCGCACAGGAAACACATTATGCATCTGTTTTTTTCAAAAACCGGAAATGCATGAAATGGAGCCAATATATCGAAATCGAAAGTGACGCAAGTGAAGTGTTATTTATTTTATTGAGCTATCAGGTAAGCATATTCATATGACTAGTGCAGTTTGACTGAAATTCATAATCTCTGGGTTCACGTTGTCCTACCTAACGTCAAATTAAATAAAACATTGGCTAGTGCCACATATACCATAAGACACCTATCACGATATTTTACACGAGAATTTAAAGGTAAAAGTAAAGTAGTGTTAAACCTTCCGTCATTATCTAATTCGTCAGTTTTTCAGACACTACAAAATATTCTTACATACATCCAACAAAATTGTAATACGATTGTTATATTGACTAAGGATAATGTATGTACCTGATATTTTTTTAACCAGTTTCATTTTAAATTTTCTGGTAATACACAGCAGTTTTTCAGCCAAATACAAAAAAACGAAAACCTTGTCAATGCATATTTGATTGTAGTATACTGATAAGAACGTTTGTAACTTACCGGGATATGTATTATGAACTGATTGCAATAATAAACCGCCGATAAAACTCAACAGCTCAAGTTCAACCACTGCAATGTTTGCAGTGATTCCATACACGGAATAGTAAATGAGTGTGTGCTCTCTGCTTAAATGAGTGTGTTCGATTGTCACCTCGTTATCTTTATCAAGCGTACCAAATCATTAACCACTCTCTACAAAAGAGAATTAATGCACATAGTGTGCTCACACTATACTAATATTTATAAGTAATTTGAAACGGGAACTCGCCCCATCGATTTAAACAACCCGCAAAAAATACCTTGTGAACGGTATGCAATTTGTACTTGCTTCACTTTCTTGCTGCTCTAAGAGTACTTACATTTAACAACTCATCATTTAAACAGCGCGCATTACACCAAAAATTACCCCAAAGATGACATAACTTATCACACAAGATGGCATTTAAAGGCAGACTTTGCCCAATAAATAAATAAAAAAAAGTCTTAAATGACAAAATCGATGTTCTTTTAACAAAGCAAATTTGGAACTTCGCTTATGCTAAGCCGTCAGAAAAAGCACTCTCTTATGGTAATTAAATTTTGAGCATTAATCATTCCAATATGGTCAATCCAAATCTAATTACGTACAATACGGGAGAGCTCAATTGAGAAGCTAATAGTCACTCAGCTAATAAACAAATTTCCTGTCTTGAATGGAAGCTGTAGATTCACTATTGTGTTTATAAAAGACCATGACTGCTCACCAACCTGAGCCAAATTAATCCAGTCTACACATTCTCACTCAATTTCTCCAAGAACAATTTTAATATTATCCTCCCAAGTATGCCATGGTATTCAAAATTCTTTCTTTCCTTCAGGTCTATAACCACACTGATTTTAATCAGCATAACACATTTAGGTTTTACTCATAAAACCACCAACATTTCATGTACAGAAAACCATTTTGCATGTCTGTGACTTGTAGTAATGTCAATTAAAAACTGCTTACATTTCCACAAGAACTCCACGAGATATTTTTCTAAATTACACACATCATTAATGCGGTATAAGCTTTTATTATTTCATAAATTTGTGGTACTAATTATGTTAAGTATTTTACTTACATAACCTAGAAGACAAAATTCCAAGTGTTACCAACCATCAACTGTCACCACTAGCAAGTGAAAGAACAGAGGAGAAAGTAGCACAGGAACAAAGGAAACAAGTAAACTGATAACTGAACATTCATTGTGGTCATATATGGTAAATAAAAGATCGGTGCAAATGAAAAGATGAATTATGTGGTGTTTAAATTCATTATATTGCAATAATAGCACTTCTAAAATCTGTATAACTCTGGGAAGGAGTTAAATGGGGAGGATGGATGTTGGGATAATGCCTTAAATTAGGCCATGACTGTTTCATTCTGTATCTTTTTCCACCATATTATAAAATAAAATATAGAATGGAGAAAAAAATCTGGCACAGCATAGAAAACAATATAATTTAAAATGATAAATGAACCTTTAATATGGTTATAAAAGGTCTAACTGTGAACAGAAAAGCACCATCATAATCCTTTAGAGTTTTGTTCATATTTTATATATAATAAAGCAGAGGGCATTACATTACATATTGTATAACTTTATATACTGCAAGGACATAATTAAAATACTTTGAAGACCTCTAAACCACCACTTGAATTTTACTGCCAAATGTGATTACAGCTATTCTTTTTTCTGTCTTTCAGATGATGACCTAGAGAAGCTTATTGAGGAAGTGGTAAAGGCCAGCAACAGAGGAGTCTCAGCTGCGAGGAATGTGTCTGGAGAACCAAACTGGAGCTTCGGGCAATCTCTCTTCTTCTCCAGCACTGTTGTCACAACTATAGGTAATAATTTGGTCCTACCCACAGCACTGATCCCAAAACATTTAGCTGGAAACCAGCTGATAATAGCAAAATATGTTTTCATTTAATTTCATTATTTGAATGACTTTTATACAGATTCTGAAAATATCAATTGTTTCATATAATATATACCAGAACTTATATTTAAATAATTTTCATATGTTTTCAGGTTATGGCCATGTGACACCACTATCAAAAGGAGGGAAGATCTTCTGCATCCTGTATGCAATGTTGGGAATTCCATTGACATTGGTACTGCTAACTGCACTAGTTGAAAGGCTCATGGTCCCCACAACAATGCTGCTACAGTGTCTCAACTCTCGCCTTGGCCACCTGTACCAACCATTCAACATCCGCCTGCTACACCTGTTTCTTGTGGGGTCTCTGTTAGTGTGCCTCTTCTTTTTGACACCAGCAGCCTTTTTTGCAACTCTCGAACCAGAATGGGATTTCCTTGACTCGCTGTACTACTGTTTCATCTCACTTACAACTATTGGCCTGGGAGACTACATTCCTGGTGACTCTCCAAATCAGCCCTACCGACCAATCTACAAAGTTGCCACCACTGGTTAGTATGATGACAGCATAATCATCAAAATGTAGATGTATAAGACCTTAATCATCTGAACCAGATGTTTGTAATATGACCTTATTGCAGTTTGGTCAAAGTTTTCTTCTTCTTCTGTAATGCAGTCTACTACAACACAACTCTTCTTTCAATATCAGCTAAGATAACTTTATAGCAGTCATTGAAACACACTTTTGTTTACAAACATTTCAACATTTTGCATGCAGTCATAAAATATATTGTGTTTCATCATCAATAATGCATTAAAAGTAAAAACGTCCCTGCTTTTTATTAGAAATTATCTGTTTAGTTAAGGAGGCCAAGGCTTGATTTTGGGTTGTCATGCCACAGAAGAAGGAGAAAAAGAAGATCTGTTTAGTTAAACATGTTGCTTAAATGTTCACTGCCCAGGATTCATTTATATACGTTAGTTGTTGGTAAAATCTGTGCACTATTGATGGATGTGTTGACAGTCAAAGAATTATTAATTTGTGGTTGATTACGTATATGGTGAAGACATGTGAAGTGTCAAAATGTAGAAACAAACATGTTTAAATTTCAGGGTGGGTAACATGTTCAGTTACTAAATTTAAAGCAAGTAGTATACATAGTTATCACTACCCTGCAAAGGGTTAAAGAACAGATTTTATAAAAGTTTCCAATTTGACCGCACATTTTACTTGTCTTTTCATTGCAGGATACCTGTTGGTTGGCCTGACCTTCATGATGCTCACCCTAACTGTTTTCTATGATATTCCTCAACTCAACTTTGGGTTATTCTTCTTGATGCGTTCAGATGAGACAACAGGAGATCCAGAGAAAGTTCGACTGCAGACTCCTGGTGCTGTAGGGCCTAAATATACTCAACAGCTGGATGATGGTGGTGTTGGACGAAGGGCAGTAGTAAGAGTCAAGTCACGGCGAGATGATTCACCAAGTCCAGAGGATACTACCCCTGTCCATGCTAGACCATAAAGCCCTCCCCATCATCACCTTGTATTGTTCATCAATCACCCTGATATGTGCAGATAAACTAGAAGTATTAAGAACTCTCACCCCACATAATGTGTCACTTCCTCCCAAGCAACTCCCTTTCATTCATAAGTTTTAAATCTCCTGATGGCCTATTTAAATGCCATCATCTCAATATGTCTAGTCCATTTTCATCCTAAATTAGCATTAACTGTTCATGTAAATTGTCAATGATGGAAAAAAGAACATCCAGTTTATAGAATTATACAGTCTATATCAGAAATGTAGATTCCCAGTAAATAGATAGTTACTGCCACGTGCCTCCTACATGTTAAATCCATTCACTCTTAGGACTAATACACCAAATGACCACTATTTTCTCTAGCTGTTATTAATGTTGATTACAACCCATTCTACATTTTACTCTCCATGTGTTTGTTTCATTTATATGTCACTGTTCATTTTCATCCTACTGTATGTATTCATACATTTATAGCCATCTCCTTGCCATAATTTTCATGCACATTTTTATGTTTTAAACTATTATAAAACTTTATATAAGACTCATACCCGTTAAAACTAGACCATTCATTCAGTAATATAAATTATATTTCTAACTTATAAAAT
The DNA here is from genome assembly GCF_977971745.1 of Zootermopsis nevadensis. Classification (NCBI taxonomy): domain Eukaryota; kingdom Metazoa; phylum Arthropoda; class Insecta; order Blattodea; family Termopsidae; genus Zootermopsis; species Zootermopsis nevadensis. The sequence goes on from NW_028259134.1 coordinate 17,680,719, forward strand.
ATCTGAGAGGGAATGCTACAAATGTTTTTTCATAACACTTCCCACACCCAGCAGCCAAACTTGACTTGCTCAATGAACATGAAGTGGAGCACAACGAAGCTAAACATGACGCTGCAAATGCTTTTGTCTTCTGGGCATGCTCTACCCTTTGCTGAACTAGGAGTAACTGTTTTACACCTGCCATATCTGTGTCATCAGTACTTCAAGAAGCAGTGTTCATCTACAGGTATGATGATGTAAGTAAGAACCATACTGCTTTATGGTAAACAAATGTCCATTACAGCAAACCCTTGTCCAGTGGGGCTTTGATTAAATCCTGAGAAATTTTAGAAATAGTCACTTTTGCCGAACATTTAAAATTCTGATCACACAATAACTAGTAGCCCACAACAGAAACTGAATTTTTGTGCAAGTCAGTACAGGCTGAAGGTGAAACCAAACACAATTTTTGAATCTTGCCTTTGCACGATTGCCCAGAATTCGTCAGACCACCTTCACCATTATTCACGATGTCATTGTTATTTTTTCCCATTTTTAAATATCACTATGTAAATACGTTTTAATAAGTATCAAATAATAATATGAGTGTGAAAAACATTGTATTCAGATGTTCAATAACTAACATGTTAAACAGTTTCACATTTATACATCTTGTTTTACAGATGATGTCATTTAAGATTTGCCATTGCCTGACATCAGCTATCAATGAAAATCACGCAACAGTTGCTATGCTGATTCACCAGGCTCTGATGAAAGAATGGCATGGATCTGGACAAGGTGAAACAGTGAAGGAAGATTTTAAAATTTTTGTAATGACAATCACAAATCAAGTAGTGACCAGAGCTGTGAAACTATGGAATTTTGCTGATGACACCAAAATAGATTACATACATTAAGGAAATATATTTTGAAGATTTTCAATACATTTTCCTTCTGAAAATATATTTTATGCCCATAAATATTTTATTGTAAATGGCTGTTAAATGTAACAACAGTGTTAGTACACTGACTTTCCAGTATCACTGAAAGTATCATGAAAATGTTTTAAAAGTTGATGTCACCATATACATGTACATATTTATAGATGAATATTTCTCTTCTGTAAGCACAAATACTTAAGATTACATGGTATGACACCCCCTCCCTCCAAATAGATAAGGTGTAATAAGATTTCTAAAACATGTACAATTCAGTCAGACATGCACAAATTTGTAAGAAAGAGAACTTGTAGCAGTTTCATCAAGTTGATTGTACTGCTTGAGTGTAACCAACTTATGACTTTATATACAATATGCTACATTGAGTAATAATATAAAAAATTAGTGTCTTATATCAGATTATTTCATTCAGTCTATAGATTTATACAAAATTAATTAACAAGGGGAAGAAGGTGTTTATTATGTAAGAAAGATCAGAATAATTTTATATTTTTGCCACAAAAGTCATACTGGTAGCATTTGATGCTATACAGTGTCAGCTACTAACAGAATTGTTAAATAAACCATAATTAAATAAATATAATCCATGTTTTAACAGCATTAGATGGAAGTAGCAGTCAACTAAATTTATCTGTGAGGAAAGCGTCTGTAACAACTGGATATGAGGCCAAGTGTACTATAATGTTATTCTGTATATGGTGGTGAAAAGACAAATCTCCAGTGCCCCTGTACCCAGCCATCCAGTCTGCAATCACTTACATCAAACAGCTGTACCACAATCAAAACTGTTCCCTCTATAAATTTTACAAATACTGTCTGGAACATGTTTTTGGCAAGTGAATAATCAAAAAGATATTTTCAATGGGTTAATTATGTACCCCATACTGGCAAGTATGGTTTAATTTCAAGTTTGGACAGGATATTAGTAAAAATTTCCAAACTAAATTGCTAATCATGTGTATTCACTTAAAATCAAGCCAAATTATTAGAAATACACTCTGCATAACTATAAAGTTCATATTAACAGCTGCTTTGTTCTAAAAGTTAAAAGATATGCTGTGCTGTCTTTGTACATGTATTTAGCAAAGTGCTCGACCAGTATCATGTATATCCTCTGCAAATACAGTATACTCTATATGAAGAATTACTGATCTCTCTAGATTGAACACCATTGATCTTCAAATCCTTATGCAATGTTTATACCAAGCATCTGTCAAAATGTCAGCTTGTACCTACAAGTAGTAGTCTTCATATATATAAATAAACATTACACCATCTGTCTGATAAGTGTTTCGTCAAACTTTTCACATCCTTACAACCTATTCACAAATCTGTCACCATACTATAATAAATGGTGTTAGAGTTGCTCCCACTTCAGAAGTTCATGAGGTCACCACATTAGCATTATTGATGGTGATTAATTAAAAAAGTCCTGTGTTATGACTAACAGTAACAACATGACATGTTTCACGAAAACTGGCCAATTGGGCAAAATATTTTGTGGTAGACAGCCATACATCTGTATGATAGATAACACAAGCATAATTTTCCTGAACAACTTTCACATAAGCAAACGAAGTTGTCTGATGAGAAAGGTTTTACTAGACATGTAATAATTTGATATGGCTGATGTTTAAAGCCTTGTGCAATCTCTAAATGTGTTCGAGATTATTTATGAAATAACAATTGTGATCACTCCCTAATTAGTAGATTCAAGTACTAATCCGTCAAAGATAGGCAAATGAGATAAATATATTTTGAAGCTAGAAACAACCATAGCATTGAAATAAATCAACTTTATATGTCATAAAATATGCATATACAATCAAGCTGATGACCTAGTATGCTTGATATCAACTATGTAAGAAAATTCTACATACAATTTATTAGATATGGGCAGTTTTAAACAAAAAGTGTAATTTAACATGACAAGCTTTCCTTCTGAATACACCACATTACCTGTAGGATGTGGTTATGTGAACAGGAGCTGACATGGGAAGCTGTCCCTTACTATCATCCTCACCTCTTCTATGCTACAGCTTACAGATAAAAGTGGTCAATTATGAATCAACAATCTCATTGTTGACCAACATGTCTGGTAATTGCTGCCTCTTAAATGTAACCACAGGGACAAATGGAGTGCCATGCCATAACTAACTAACTAGATGGCTTACCGAACCCGAAGGTTCATCACCGAATTAACCAAAGCCCTCCACCGGACCCTGTCCTGGGCCAACAAAATCCAGTTTCCTTCAACTCCTATCTCCCATAGATCCCGCCTGAGATTATCCTCCCATCTACGTCTAGGTCTCCCCAGCGGTCTCTTCCCTTCAGGTTTCCCAACCAGTACCCGGTGCACACCTCTTGTCCCATCCATGCGCGCTACATGTCCCGCCCATCGCACTCTTCTCGACTTAATCACCCTCACAATACTGGGGGAGCAGTACAGATTTTTAAGCTCGTCATTGTGCAGTTTTCTCCACGCCCCATCGTCTTCCCTCTTAGGCCCAAATATCCTCCTCAACACCCGATTCTCAAACACCTGCAATCTGTGTTCCTCCCTCTGAGTGAGAGACCATGTTTCGCACCCATACAAAACAACGGGCAAGATTATTGTTTTGTATACTTTAATTTTCAAGTTCTTAGAAATCAGACGGGAAGACAAAATATTTTGGACTGAGAAGTAGCATGTGCCATGCCATACAAAGAAGTATTCAAGGGGTAAACTGAGAAGAAAGTAGGCAGGAATTTTATTGACAATAACAGCATCCATGGACTATCTGATGTTCTACGAATGCAATCATCCGGTAAGTAGTCTCGCCTTTTCCTTTTATGTAAATAAGTAATCCGTCACAACTACAGAAACATCTACACAATGATTTAAAATACATGAAAATAAAACAAAAACCATACATAACGTGCAACATACCAAAAAGTACCACGAAACATACAACAACCACCGCAAACAGTCATCTATACCAACCGATCTCTAGGTTAACTCAAGTTTCTTAATCTGTGATATAGAAAGATTAACAGAATAACTTTCTATATTTGCGCCATCTATTGTATGCAGAAATTAACAATTCATAAATGTAAACAAAGTAGAACAAAACTTCTCGGAGTACAACATTTCTTGCTGTTCAGGTTGTCAACTTGTCCCGCTGCGTTTGTGAAATGTTTGAAATGCTTGTATTCAGAGGTTAAGTGGTAATAGTAAAACAATTCCTGGATTATATTGAAGCCGGTTTTATTATAATGAAGATTGTTGGAAATATTGAAATATGCAACCGTTTGCTTCCGTCCCTAAACATATCAGGGAAAGGACGTAAACAGTGGTCTTCCCTAGCTATAGGAAAGCATCCAGGACCAGAGGCAGAACTGTTTATATTACACCAATCAGCTCAAAATAAATTGGGGACGAAATACAAGGTAATAATTATAGGTTTAAAGAGAAAAGAGTTAATTTAAAATAAATCACTTCACTACCTTACACTCCAGTGCATATAATTAATTTGTTTCTTTTTATATGTAGGTGAAGAAAAACATTGAACAAGTATTTACTCGTTTTGTAAACGAAGGAAAGGCAACCATCAGATTCAAGCAACCACCTCATGACGTCTGTATTATATGTGACTCCTTACAACTGAAACTATTTTTGAAAACATTGAAACTTGGTTTGGGAGAGAAAGTGCCTCCAAGATCATTAATGCTATCCAATATTACTACTACATCCAAGGTACCACCTATCCCAAAAACAAACCTTGTCATATTATCCAAAGCAGCGTACCCTACATTGGAGGGTTTTCCTAGAACTTTGCAGGTTTTGAAGGTAAGTTATATTGTTTAATAAATAATATAATCACATGAAATATTAAATTAATCCTTTTGTTTCAATTTAAATGGCACCCTCCATGGCATGGTATCCTACTTGAGTGACTATAAAACTGCTTGATAGAAGTAATACAGTCAGAGTTGTCAGGAAGCTTGAGTTATTTGTGCTTGCAAACATTCTTGTGGCTAAATGTTCAAAATAGAGTGAGCCACCAAGGTACTGCTGGCAAAGTTTCACATATTTTCATTACTGGCTTTTGACTGAGGTAGTTTTTTGTTCCTGTTCCTTTATCTCTGGGGGTAAGAGCCCCTTATACTCACTGAATAGGAGGCTGCTTGAGCGCCAGAAGCATTCTAGATACAATGAAGACATCCCCGAGAGGAACTGAATCCTGTCCATAGCCATACACTTTATTCACTGAGGTATCATGGGAAAATTTATGAAACAGTATGCTACTTCTTTGCCTTCCTACACTCCCTTATGCTTGTGTTGAAACTACATGTACCCCACTGGTCTTCCCATACCCAAGCACTAAGCTTCCATTTGCACTTGAACATGCATGATTACCTGCATGCTGATATCTCATTCAAAAGGTAATGTCAGAAAATCACATTCAACTACCAATGCAACAACTTTAGAAAGAAATTTACAAAATAATAGTGAAAGCAAAAGTGTATTCAACTACCCACTATTAAAGGTTAGAGATTTCCAGAAGAACCAGTATATTTTATGAAACTGGTTAATTTATTTGTACATTATTCCCATGTATGTTCACTCGGTACTCTCATATACCCAAAACTATATCATTAGGATGTCTTACTAAGAGTCAAATTGGATTTCACCATTCCTCATCCTCTGACAAATGCTGTAGTCCTTTTTGTCTGTATGTACATGACACTTCCATTGAAACCCATGATTTGTCAGAATCATCATGATGTATTTTTCATAAATTAGGGATGCATACCTTATATCATACATAGTTCTTGAAGGTAGTGAACTGTGTAATCATTAATCTTATTTTCTTTTCAAGTTGTCACTAATGCAAAAATCTGAAAAATGAAGGTGCATTATATCAGTGACTGGGTAGGGAAGATGTATGACATAATGATTTGAGTATGAGGGATTCCATTTATGAGGTATCACAATGGAAAATGACAAATCTTGATGCTCTACATGATTTTCATTTTTGAAAATTTGAAATTTCTGTTTTAGATAAACCATGCAATGCAGAAAAGGTTTGATAACAACATTCTGCGCTTGCAGAACCTTAAATTGCTAGACCTCAGTCACAATGATCTGACATGTTTGCCAGAGGAGCTAGGAATGCTTCCTTCTCTGGAATGTTTGTACCTTTCTCACAATAAGTTTGGTGAAACTCCAGCTCAGGATTCAAGATGGAATTGGATCAGTGGCTTCAGACTGGCTAAATCATTGCAGGTGTTGGATCTCAGTCACAATGAGGTATATCTTGGAATTGTCTGGTTGCATTTATTCTTTGCCCACTGTTGTGTTATTTTGCTCCTGAACTTATAAAATAAACCAGTAAATAAAACATTTTTTATTTTAATTTAGTTACGTCTGCTACCAAAACAAATCTCCAAGCTGAAAAAACTCAGCATTCTGAAAATTGAGAGAAATCAACTAAGCCAGCTACCTCCGGGTTTAGGCAATCTTATAAATCTCAGGTAAGTATAACATACCATTGGCAGGATCTTGTAAATGTGGCAATGAACAGTAAGGTCCCATGAAAGGTGGGAAATTTCTTGACCGGATAGTGATTGCTAGTTTCTCAAGAAGGGAGTCAGTGAAGTAAAACACTTATGTTGTTGTAATATGATCAGCTAAGCAAGTATTAATGCTACAGAGATTAACATTTTATTTGGATTAATTTCCCTGTCTGGAGAAATCAAAGTTCTTTTCTTTTTTAATTTACTTGCCCTTTATTGCTCTTTGCATTTACCTTTGATTCTTAAAAAAAAAATTGTATTTACAGAATAATGTAAATGAATATAGTAGAAGGGGCCAGGTCACAGAACTTTGCCAAACCAAGCAGGACAAATCATACAGAGTTCTACATTAATACACAGGTCTTTGGTGGCTGGATACAACAGACTGCACTTCTTGCCTGGCAGCATAAAGAGGTTGCACTTGGATTCCTTGGATTTAGCTCCTAATTCATTTGAATCTTTAAATATGAGAAATGCAAATAATCTGGGAGTTCTTAGTCTTCTGGAGTGTGCTGCAAGAAAAGTTATCGAATGCAGGTCAGTATTAATAACCCCCAGCATGTGGCACGGTGCTTTTTAGGATTCCTAAGTATTAGATCATGCAGTTTTTTAATACCACTTGCATATGATGTCAAGACAATTATTGGGCTCACACAAACACAATGTGAAGCCTGCATAAAGTACATGCATGGAACTATGTAAATCTGTAAGTTTAGGTGTAATGCGACTTTTCACCCATCCTATAGTTGGTAAGCTATATTTATATATACCTCTGGAAATGATTCTAATGATTTTGGTTTTTATATGTTTCAGGTTATTCTACTCCCCAGAAATCATTCCAAGAAGTCTAGTATTCTATCTAGATAATGCTCATTACTGTGTTTGTGGATCTGCTTGTTTTGAGGTGTTCTTGAGAAAACATGTTCCTCTCCAATTAAACCACATAGCCAATACTGTAATCTTGTCTCACAATGCTGACACCATTGTGCCAACTGACACATTTTTCTGTTCCCATAAATGTGTTAATATGTGATGGAAGTTGACCAGCACTGAAATAATGTACTTTAAAACCCCACTTTTGTGTAAGAACTTGGCAAAACACATTGCCCAATAAATCAGTATTTTATATGGAAGTGATTTTAGTGAACAAATATATGTATTGTGGTTGGACATTATGCTTAGAGGGCATATATGTTATTACTGTACAAAGTTCAATGTTTGTTGACTTGCCTTCTAAGCAAAATAAAGTATTTTTGTGCATAATATTGATTCTTTAAATGCTCAGATATTTCAAAATCACTACCAGTTTTTGCCAGACATTTCAGGATGATCCAAATATATTTTACCTTCTTAAGCTGGTATCATCAGACCCATTCTAGAGCATGGATGTTTCACCATGGTCCCACTGAACTGGTGCCCCATATACAACTGAAGGATGCCAAGAATTGGACATCCTTGAGAAATTCAGGAAAACTGACAGAGAAAAATACATATTACTGAACAAAGAAACATAGTGTAAGTCCCAGCTGTGGCAGTGTCTATCCTGAGGGTTTTTGTATTTTTTTTCCTGTCTTACCAGATAATGGCAATGAAATAGATTGTGATGATGTTAGTTCAAGTATGAAGTGTGAGTTTTCCCATATTTCACATGGTGAAACTGAATGTAACAGCCAAGCTGTTAGCACTGCTGGCTTGTATCTGGGTGGTCCTGGGTCAGTGTCTTGGCTTGGAGACAGGCTATCATGACTGAGATGTTTGTGGTTTTTCTCAATTCCTCCAGACAGATGTTGGGAAAGTACCATGACTGTTTCCTTCCATATCCTTTCCAGTTCATTAATCATCCTATAATTTCTTGCTATATAATCTCCCCTACTGACAATATCATTAAATAAACCACAAATAAATATATTCACATGGTAAAGTTTCAACATAGATAATAATTCTACCTGTTTTGTATGGGTGTAAAAGTTGTCCATGATGCTTAAGAACCACACCATACATATATATATGAAGATATTTATACCTGAGAGGGAGTAATATGAGGATGGAGAAAACTGCATAATTTGGACAGGATTCACCTGGTTCATAAGTGACCACTGGCAGGCTCTTGTGAATGTGGTAATGAACCACCAGGTTCCATAAAAGGTGGGCAATTTTACTTAATTTTTTATTATTATTTTTTTCACATATCAAAGATCATGTCTGCTATGTACCTAAGCCACAGTTCTGTTCAACTGTTTAATGATAACTGTTTTCTTATGTTTATTTCCCAGTATTTCAGGTAAAGTACCAAAGTATCCAAATCTAGGTTTCCAATCTATGAGTAATGTTCTTCCGGTATTTAATCAGACATGTCGAATCCTGGCAAACACACTGGAATTATCACATTACGAATATATTTAATTACTTATTAATTTTGGTTGTACTACTTTCAGTTGCAAATATATACCATGACAACTACACATTACCCATGTACCATCTCATATTTCCAGCTGTCATAATGTTGCATTATAAATTATAACCTACTTTATTAAAAGCAATACTAGTATGGTATATAAATGTAAAAAGAGAAAAAATAGAATAGGCACTTACAAGAGAAAGGGCCAATGCCAACACATGTAAACAATAACTTTTGTTAAGACAGAGCAAATGTAGTAAATAATTAATGTAATAACCGTAAGCTTAATTTTCATTGACCTTCTACATACTAGTCATGTCACACTCCTTCCTTTGAAACAAGGGTAGTGACATAAGTATTTTGCTATTGTTTCTAGCCTCTGGGTTTACACTGTTGAGGAATTATTCCTCTTTGTATATTCTAGCCTAAAAAGTGGGTGTTCATGTTTTGTATCAAGTCAGAGGGCCATTACTCAGGTTAAGAGCTCTATTCTACCTTGGCTCTTTACACGTCTTTCCCAATATCATTAATTAAAAAAAATCAAGAATTCTTTGTAACATTTATTGAATTATGGAAAGGGGGAAGGAAGAAAAACATATATGTTTACAGATCTTGTAATTAATATAACTTTCACAGGGTTGCTAAAATCTAGGAGCAGAATTTCATTACTGTTCTTGGCTGTATTTACAGTAGTGCTATTTGCAACCATTCATATTCTTGCCACTTTTGTTCGTTAATCTCCAAGATTTTTTGCAAACCTGATGTGCAAAATATTTTACATTAGAGATGCCAATGACCCTCCAGTTTCCATTAAAAATATCTTTGTATTACAATTAATGTTACATATTTGGGAATTTTAACTCAATAACTTAGAAGAATTAACATGGTTGAAGGGTACTGACAGATTGTTTCTTCCAATTTTTATTTACTAGCACTCTACAAAGGATATGGGATGACTGTGGGTGAGATATTTAAATGCATTTTTTTACATACAACAGTGAAAACTTTGTGCTAAGGTTCGTTTTAGAAGAACCTGCTTCATTTACTCATAAGACAGAACACAAAATTTGAAACAGGGGGTAAAACTACTACTTCAGAGGTTGGCATCTCTGATGCCCAGAGTACTTATATTGGGAAAGGTATGACATGTCAGGGGTGGAAAAATATTCAGACATTTTTGAATAGCAATTTTTTTCTTCCCCCCTTACTGAACTAGTTTCTCTGGCCGCCTGTGCCAGATAGTAGAACACATGCTGACAATTATGAACATGACTTTAAATTAAGAAGGAAGAGCACTAATTTCAACTCCAGAGTGACTGTTGGTCCAACCAGCAAGTATTGCGGTTGCTGTGTGTACAGCTGACTGCAGCCAAAATGCACAAAAAACTTACAACTAGTATACCACACAATTATTTTTTGGCATGTGACTGGTCCTTGCACTTTATATCTTTCAATTTATTGTAATTTTAAATGCTTTTGTTCTGAACAGTAGTTTAACAAAATTACTATATTATGTGAACTGAGGCACACTAACTCAGAAGACTATGCATTTAGATTACAATGCAACTGTTGTTCTTTCAAACTTGTTAATTAATTTCTAAGGCCAGCTACCAACTGATCAAATCTTTTGGCATGCCAGAATTTTTCCACCCGTGATACACCATGAGCTAGAAGTAATCTGCATTCTGTGAAATGTTAAATAGAAAAATAAATACACCATGGTCCTTTGAAACATGAGATCCAAGATTTTATGTGTAGTTAACTGGAATCTCATCTTGCACAGGGCCTTGTATACTTTTCTAATGTGGTTTATTTAAGAAACATGGCACATTCTACAATGTCTGTGTAAATTCAGATCTACCTAGGATACAATCTAAAAGGTGTAAAGAATGAGGGAGCTGTACTCAACAAGTACCTGTCAAGTGTGCTAGTTGCTTAGTTTGACTGTTGTGGAGCACAGCCTGCATTTCACAATGCAGTCTGATAAACTAAGACCTCGTGAAATGTGCTAGTTTCAAATGCACAGCAATAACGTTTTCTAAAATGTACTTTCTTAAACATCTCTTTCTTCATAAGATTGCAATAAAATATATCAATTCCCAAATGTACATATGAAAAATGAACTGTAGACTAAAAATCTCTTAAATGCCATCTCCATGGTTTTTATTCCCACAGATCTCCCAGTCATCCAGCTAGTTTCTTAAATTAATATAAAAGAATAACTTCATTATGCATTGTGTACTATTCACAAAAACAGAAAATAAATTGTGATCTACAAGGTCTGCAAACTTGACAATACTCTCTGTTTACAGTAATATGCATCAATTTCCATATTTCAATTAAACTAATCTCACCCACCAATCTCTTGTCAAAAAGTGAAAGAAAGATGGATACAAAGCTAGCTAGTGAAGAGTAATTGATAAGATATGGGAGCTATGCAATAAAACCAAACAGATTACTCCTAAAACACACTTCCAAGTAAAATGCAATCATGGTGTCAATTTGTGTCATTTAAATATAAGAATACAATTTGCAACGAAAAGAAGTTATATTATTGTATCAATACTCCCGCTGAACCTATCAAAAATGTTAGATACTACCATTATTTGTAAGGTTGATCCATTTCACACATCAACACCACAAACATATGTAATTGTGTGGTAAGGACAACTCTGTAATGTACGGTACTATTCGAACATCATATGATAAAATACATCCACTGTAAACATTGTCAGCTCTGCCAGCCACAGCAGAGGACCAAGGACATCAATAATTACTGTGTGTATCTTAAAACTTTGCATACCGTGTAGTGTATTAGAATATAAAATAAGTAAACAAACAACTATTATCACTATAAAAAGACATTATTGCCATAAGCGTTTCAACCTCAAGAGGACATCATCAGTGGCATCTGGGAAATTAATTAATTTAATCAAAAGGTTTAAATTGGATTTAGAAATAAATAAGATGTTTCACAAAGTTTATTTCAAACGATACTGCACTAAATGCTGTTATTCACAGAGTAGAACTATGCACTTAGCTGATGATCTGATGGTTCGGTAGCCGTAGATGGTCTGCGGCGAGCTGTGGTTGCGTTGTGAACTCCACCCACGATTCTGGAGTTCACAGGTACGGACAACGCAACCACAGCTCGCCGCAGACCATCTACGGCTACTAAACCATCAGTTCAATAGCTAAGTGCATAGTTATACTCTGTGAATAACAGCATCTAGTGCAGTATCGTTTGAAATAACCTTTCTGAAACACCTTATTTATTTCTAAATCCAATTTAAACCTGTTGATTAAATGAATTAATTTCGCAGATGCCACTGATGATGACCTCTTGAGGTTGAAACGCGTATGGTAAGTGTCTTTTTACAGAGTTAATAGTTGTTTGTTTACTTATTTTATACTGTGTGTATGTATGAAATTCTACAGGGGGGATAAATTTTCTGTTAGTGGCATAATCAAAGGACTGCTCAGATGTTTCTTTCCAAAATATTTTACCTACTATGGTACTCAGATTTTCACTAAGTAACTTTTTTGTCCAAACGATCCACAATACAACATTCGTTAGCCATCAGTAACGGGTTCAGCACATATTTTGAATAAAAAAGGGCGTGCTTAAAGTTCTCCAGGTTCCATCATACACTTTTTTCTTTTCTAGTGTAGTATAAAATTCCTGCTTGTTGGTGTAGCAAACAGGTACAAACGGTAGCAGACAAAAAACTGTTCCCTTTGCAATGTGAAGGCAGAGAAGATATGCTGCTTCCTGCCACATTGACACCTCTGCGAAAACAGAACTGTTCATTTAATTGTTTCCACACTTGCATGCCTTGTCAATTTAGGCTTTCTTTCCTGGTTTCTTCCTCCCCTTTGTGGAGATAGCTCCTCTACGTTTACGTTCCTTGGTCCTCGTCACAGGTGAGCTCTTCGGCTTTGAAGTCAGTTTTACACCTGCACAAAAGAAAGATCATACTAACATAAAACTAAATTACTAAAAACTTTTTAAGATACATGATGTCACAATAAGGCATGATTAGTATACTGATGCATTCTTTAATGATTAAATCAGGGCTGTATTCAAGCCAGGCAGTGTCCTGGTGCTTTTATGTAGTGCTGGAGTGCAGATCTGGCATTTATTTTAAAGACAAGGAAGTCAAATATATGACACAGCCTTAGGGCATTAGTGGTTGAGAGTCCTCACTTAAAATATACTGTAGAGAGTATGCCCCTCCAGAAACTTGTAATTATGTAATACAGAAGTCAGTGAGTACATCAAACTGTTTACACTCTAGTACTAAAATTCTCTTTCACCAAATACACTTAAATTCTAAAGACTGTGAAAGCAGTAAACAATAACAAAGATTGAAATGTGCTTACTTCTTGTCCTTGTAGACCTTGTGGGAATACTGCTTTCCACTACAGGTTCATGTTTCTTTGTGGGCTTAGTAACAACTTTAGGTTTTTTCTCTGGGGCTTTGGCTGCAGACTGTCTCATGAGAGCATGTTTTGCCACAGTTTGTTTCATAGCAGCATTCTTGACAGCTACTGCAGAAGCAGGAGCAACAGAAGCTGTTGTTTCACTTCTCCTCTTTGCTGATAGCCCTCGCTCACGTCCCCGTTCAGAGGCACGTTCTGCCCTCTTCTCAGTTGGTTTTTCTTTCATCTTTACTTTCTCTTTCACAGAAACCTTAGGTTTCTTCACTTTTTTGTTCTGTTTTGGTTTCATCTCTTTAACTTCCTCTTCTGACTCATCACCAGTCAAGCCCTCATAGCCATCCTCTGCACCTGATGTATTTTCTTTTCCCTGCATTTTTGCAGTTCGCTTCAAACTTTTTCTCACCTTCAACTGAGACTCGTCACGGAAGAGGGACAGGTCCACTAAAAGACATTAAAGATAATATAAACCACAAAAAAAGTTGACAGTGGAACCACGGTTCCGGAGAATCCGACGTAAATATGCCTCTGTAATGTAATGAAATGTAATAATTCTTATATAAGATACATACTTCTAATATTCTAAAACGTTTTTAACAGCACAAAAGTATCTAGTCTACGACACACTTCTTCTACAAGCGATTCACAGCTCAGCTCTTTCCGCAATAACGAAAGCGGATTTTTGACGGCAGTAATGTAACACAACAATGTCGAGTAAACAGATGACGTAACAGTTTCTTAGGTAACATAACCATGCATGCAGGAGTTCATATAAAAGCTGACCAGCTTTTTGGTTGGTGACACAGCCGAGGCCGTCCCCAAAAGACGGCCAAGTCGGCACGAGTGGTTAGACTACTCGGCTACCCTGACTGAGGTTTTCCGTACTTTCCTCAGTTATAAGGTGAATGCCAGGGTATAACTTGATAGGGGCACGGCCCGCCACCCTCCCCCCCGATCATGGAGGCCATCAGCTGAAGTGATCTTCCCCCCATGCCGCAGAGGCCTTCAGCCGAAACGGCCCCTCCCTCTCTGGGTTCAAACCCCAGAGACCCAACCAACCAAATTCCTTTGGACAACTTGCCTGACGGGATAACCTCCCATCAGCAGCAACAGATCCCAGTTTGAATGGTCGAGGCTCCCGCCACGACGAAACCCCGTTAGCGTTAGCAAAATTTCAGTTTTTTTTATATTAAGACCGTTTACCATTTCCAGCAATGCGCCTTGTGTGCAGGAATGGTTTCACCTAGGTAGGGACAATGCTTGCACTTACGCAGGCCTCCGCCCTCAGTTAGCTTTTTGGTTGGTTGGTTGGTCCATATTTACACAATGTTGATATGGATCTTACACATCTTCGTTATGCTACACGTAACGCTGTTTATGCCGAATGACCCTTCCATATAGACATATTTACATCAAGAAAATATGACTGAGATGAGAGCATTCATTTCAAAGTGAAGACATGAATGCAATATTTAATATCAGTCACTAGTAGATTTGATCCCCAAAGTTAAATATAAAAGGAATGAATTTCCCAATATGACAAAGAGAACTGTATGAAACTAATATATCCATTTCACCTTCCTCTGAGGAACTACACTGGTCTACAGAAAGCTAAATTACATTTTGTTTGAATTAAACTGCTGCTACTACTGACTATATCAGGAAACATTTCTTTCTGTCTTACATGTGTATAAAACATGTTGAATTTGAGGAGACTAGGGCTCGATTTTGGGCTGTTACGCCATAGTAGTAGTAGTAGTAGTAACATTGAATTTGCTACTAGATATAGCATATATATCCTCATAATACACTTACAGCCATCTGGATGCTCTTCTGTTACAGGAGGATTCTCTGAGACACCCTTCTCCACATCAAGTGCCCGTTTAAGGATACTCTGTGTCCTTTCTCGTTCTTCTTCTGGAAGATGATACTTGTTCTTATCCAACCTCTTTAATTCCAGATTGGTAAGGATGCAGTCAAAGTCTGAAAATCAAAGAAAATGAAGTCTTCTCGGGCTATCAGCCGTGTTAGATGTTGATTAATCGCCGACGTTTCAAGGACCATCTCTGTCCTCATTTTCAAGGCTGTTGTTGACTGTGGCTCGTAGCGCGAACGGTTTTAAATGTCCAGGACTCGTGCAGGTCTCCGCATTTAAAACAGTTCACACTACGAGCCACAGTCAACAACAGCCTTGAAAATGAGGACAGAGATGGTACTCGAAACGTCGGCGATTAATCAACATCTAACATGGCTGATAGCCCAAGAAGACTTTATTAATGAAAGCCGCCGTTAAAGCTTCACATAATATAAAGAAAATAAAGTTACAGCATCATGATAAATAAACCAAATTACTACCAGTACTATTAACATAATGTGCAACCAAATTTTAAGACTGTCTTCAAAACATCCCTATGGGCTCAAATGAATGCTTTATAACCTATCAATCAATGTCTCCCTCTTGAATTTCAAGAAATTTCTTTCTGCTCACATATATTTGGACTTGGGCAGCACACATGTAGAAAGTTGACTTCAGAGTGTCAGTTTCATACTAAATTACTAAATACATGCTTTTTAAAGTATCTACACTTTGTGACAAGAACTGTGAAGATACAAAGACAACTTGATATATTCATAAGTTCTAAGACATTAAACATATATTAACATAAGCAGACCTAATAAGATATCAGCTACAATGTGCAAAATTACAACAAAGTAACATATTTTAAACTGTTGCCTTCAATGTACAAATTAATTAAATAATGTTTTCAAATGTCAAAGCGAAGTTGTACTAAAACTCATAACAATATGATCAATAAATCTGTAAGACTGACATGACAAGATTGTATACTGTATACCAATTAAGCAAGTTTTGTTGTATGTATATCTATCTATCTATCTATCATGAAACATTACTCTAAATCTGCATTATTCTGAAAGTATCAGACCTGTGGCATCGTAGAAATCTGGAATATACACATCAGTTGCTCTGTTGTCTTTCTTTTCTTGAGACAACCATCGTATCCGAATACGAGGACTGCTTTTGTAGATATTCTGCATTGCCTGACAAATGTAAAAGCTGCCTTCTGCATTGCGAACCGCAAGAAATTCATTCCTGTTACAAAAAGAATATCATTAACACATCTGAAAATAACATCCCAAAATTTAATTTCACATTCCTTCAAACATTAAAGAGAAAAGACAACCTACTTCCTATCTACTCACATTATAACTTTTCTACTACATATTATAATGCTTCACTGGAAGAAGAAAGTTTATCCAGGACAAAGGTGGTATGAATTTAGATCTGCTGAAAATTTTGTTCTGAAATTTCTTCATTCTTTAAGAAATACAGTACAATTATTAAGTAACCTATGTGTCCTGAAACACACCAGCAGTTTCCAAGTCCCAAGACTATTTATAAAAATGCATCAATAAAATTTATACTCAACAAACAATTACTCATAACTCTCCAGGAACTCTAGTGCCAAACTTCACTATTACTATTACAATGAACTATTTAGAAACATGCATCAAACATATATTTACCCTTTGGCAAATGATACAGTTTCTTAACATCTCATTTGAATACATATTTAATAAACCCCTCTAACTTACTTGTAAAAAACTATTAGTTTGTCATCAGGGGACTTCATTAGTGTCTTTAGTTTCGCGATATATGTCAACTCTGGCAGTGGGCTCTGATAAGGCTGAGTTTGGGTGCGGACACGCTTAGATTTGCGATCATCCTGTTCTGAAGCCAGTGTCTTTGCTACTTCTGCTGGTGGCTAAATGAGACAAATTACAAGCACTATTAGTTATATGGACTTGGGTCATGGAATAACATTCCAATCAACACATAATCAAACTTACACTACTCATAAATCAAAAATGGAAAATGTAATTAAATTCTATGGCTTATTATCTACTTGTTGGTATTAATACTACCAACCAGGCAATACATGGGCCTGCAGGTGCTCCAGTCAATTAAAACATGGGGCAAGACGTCCTACACTCAAACTTCTGACTCATTCAAGTAGTGCTCTATGTGAATGCAGGCTTTTTATTCAGTGAACACAATAATTAAGTGCGCCTTTCCATTCTCCACCCAAATCCCGATGTCCAGTGTCTCACTGGATGCACTGCCTGAGACCCCCCCCCTCTCTCACTGTCTCTCTCATACACCCCATGACATGCCCATGCTCTCCTATTGGTCCCCACCCACACCTGATTTGACACCAGCTCCCATTGGCTAGGATTTGGCTACACCATTCACTGTCCGGTCCCTATAAACCTAGCACTTTCTGCTCAACTGAAAAATTCATTGCCCTGATGATGGAGCAGTATGACGTCTGAAACTTTGGTGGACATCTACCATACTATATGGCACAACAACCCAGAAGACAGCAACCTGCAATAATTAAGTTAATAATATATGTGAGTGATTAGCCTCACACTCCAGCCACTTTACCACAGAGGAAAGAAATCAGTACATACCAGTTAAGAGACTGGGCAGACCAAAGAGCCAGTCTGGACATTCACAAAATAAACAATTATCTGAAATATTAACTGGAATTTTGTAAGTCTGTAATGGTAACATGATAGCCTCAAACTACACAACTGCTCTCATTCAGTTTAAGTTTTAAGACCTCTTTCTCATCAAACAAATCATTAATTCTTGCATGTCTTTAGAAATGCAAGTATAATTAGGCACCATGATTGCAATTACTGTGAAGCAATGCTTATTCCTTCAAAAATTCCTCAAGTTGAACATTTTTGTTCTTCTAAAATATGAGGTAAGCCAAATCTAAACTTAAAAAGGACATGATTATTTAATTTAAATCTGACATGAACATTCTTCTAAATACCAACTGCAATTTTTGACAAGATATTTTTCGCTATCACTACAAAAAGATGGGTGCCACTATGTTATGTTATGTTATGTTGATACATCAGCTTTAGTGGATGAATGTATAGTCCCTTACCATTACCACATTATCAAAAAGAGAAAAAAATGTACTATCATGTGAAATTCAAAAGCATTACCACACTTCATCACATAGTTGAGATCTGGGGGCCAAATATAAATGTTAAGATGACTGAACACAAAATTCAATAAATGTTATACAGTGAAACCTCGATGCATCGTTTTCCGCGGGGGTGGGAAATAAAAACGATGAATGCGGGAAAACGATAGATGCGGGAAAGCATTAAAAATTTAAAAAAAACAATGTTTCTCTTTCAAAGTTACTTCTTTTTACCAAAAAAGTCTTTAATGGACAACTGGTTTGTTGAAACTTTACGTTTTAGACCAAACAGAGCACTTTCCACGTTCAAAATATTTTCTTCGTCACGTTCGCTAATATTAAGCGCATAAAAGAACGACTTCACTTTCGGCAATGCAGCAAGTGCTTCGGCAAAACTCGGCAAAGCTTCGGGCTCGCATTCGTCGTCTTCCTCTTCCTCACTGCTCCAACCCCCTTTGCGGACAATAACAGGAAAAATGGAAATACTATTACTGCCGAACTCAACGAAACGTAGCTGTAGAAGACCCTGAACCGCTGGAAACGAGATGAACCAGAAGAATGAAAAGTGCCGCCAGCCTTTCCTTTGTACTTGTAATAAAAGCATTTGTGAAGAAATTCACACTGCACATGCCATCTGGCATCGCTGGAACGAAATATGAGTGCACCCTAATTAAAATCGTAAAATTTCTGACAATGCGCGCCGCCATTCTCTCCAACTATCACCCCTGCACCGCTGACCATCATTCCAAAAGAATGTGCTGGTTGGGCGACATAACAGGTTACCGCTACTGTGTATTCCAAAAACATTATGCGTCTTTCGGTATTAATTTATCTCTAAACCCAGCATTTTAAATTCTCAGAAACGATCATTGCGGGAAAATTGTGGGCCGGGACTAAGATTTTTGAACGATCGATGCGATAAAACGATAGTTCGAGGAACGATAGAAGCGGGAAAATGTAACATTATTTTATATGGGATGTATTCGGGACCGAACAAAACGGACGATGCATCCGGGAAAACGATAGTTCCGGGAACGATGGATAGAGGTTTCACTGTATTCAGTAATAACAACATATGGCTATAAGGACATGAGAAATTAACATAATCAGTCTGATTTTGTGAATAGGTATCTGACAAATTTTACTATGTACTGAATGTTTAGTTCTTGAGAGAGAACAATTTCAAACCTACATATTTTAAAACATAACATTTACTGTATGTTTAAAATATGTGACAAAATATTTGAAGACAGCTCTATTTCTGAAGAAAATATCCAAATCACACCTGTCTACTTACAGATTAAAATTAATATTTTTAATAATCTATACCAAATAATTAAGCTTTATATGGTCGACTGCTACCTTAGTTTCTCTTTTCCTCTTGCTATTTCTTGGTGGCGTAGCCACCTTGAACTCAGGTTTCGGTGCCTCTGTTCTGGGTTTAGTGTTATCTGGTAAACCCGATGCTGGCTTAAAGTGTTCCTGTTGAGTTGGTGGCAGAGGTACTTGTTGCTGAGGTGGTGCTGATGGCTGCACATGCTGTTGCTGTGGTGATGTTTGCTGTGGTGCCGACGGTGATGATTGCTGCTGCTGGTGAGGTGGTGCTGGAAGAGGCTGCTGCTGCAGTGGCGGTGGTGGTGGCGGCGGTGGTTGTAGTTGTGGAGGGGCTGG
Source organism: Zootermopsis nevadensis (assembly GCF_977971745.1). NCBI lineage: Eukaryota > Metazoa > Arthropoda > Insecta > Blattodea > Termopsidae > Zootermopsis > Zootermopsis nevadensis. The sequence goes on from NW_028259134.1 coordinate 17,700,749, forward strand.
TTGCTGAAGCTGAGACTGCTGATGCTGGGTAGAAGAAGGTGCTGGAGTAACAGCTGTGGACCCAAGAGGTGCTGGCAGAGTGGGAGGTTCAACTGACTGTGATGGTCCTGACAGCTTCCCTTCAACTCCCATTACCTCCAGTTTGTTGCTAACACTGAGAAGTGTTGAATGATTTGCTGCACCTGCTGATAATGCAGTAGACTGTGGTTTGGTTGGGCTTGGCTGTGCACCTGTAATCACAATGTCAGATCCTACTGTATACAAAAAGAAATAAACACATCTACCTACCCAAAACAAGTCTGAATCGGCTTCTAAGAGATGAAATACTATTCCAATTCATGTTGCTAATGACAAAATATTTCAAAAAATAAATGAACAATTTTGTTTTGAATATCAACATTTTCATAAAATGTTCTTTTCCTTTTGGTCACATGTGTCCTAAGACCACTATACTGAAGATCTAGAAAAAAGTTCACACTGTAAATGTGCATTCAAATAAATCTTACAAGCTATGTGCCAACTTACCAGCCACAAGTGGATTATGTTGTACTGGCTGCCCTGTTGCTAACCCCTGTGTCTGGGGGGGTGTGACAGCAACCGGTGTAATATCAGAAGAGTGATTCAATACAGGTGCAGCAGCAGCTCCTTCATCCAGTTTCTTGGTATCCATTGCAGGTTGGGAAATTGCAGTCGATCTGTTAGGTGATCCTTCAACACCATTTGATGTGGGTTTAACTCCCAATGATGTCACTGGATGTTCCTTGGTCTTCTCCGGAGTTCGAGGAACTGGTGGTGGCTGCTGATTAATGCCACCACCCGTTTTGTGTTCCTGAACTAAGCTAAGTGGCATGGCACCACTTGTAGCATGATTAGCACTTTGTGGTGCAATTGGTCTGTTCTGGCTACCTGTTGCAGGCAAAACTTTAGGTCCTCCTGCAGGAGTAGGATTATTTGTTGTGACAGGAGGAGCACTAGGTCCAACCTTTGGGGCCTGTGCTCCTGCTGTGGGAAGAGCTGGCTTTACTGCAGGGGCACTCATTACAGCAATTCAGAAGCTGCCTCTATCTTATATATGTCCTCCGTATGAGGAAATCCTTACTCACTCCTAAAACAGAAAATTCAACTGTATTCAATAAAGTGCCATACAATAAAAACTATAACGCCAGTAACATTAACCCATAATTTGAAATAATATAACATAAACTATTCACAAAACAACTTCTGTGATGAAAACAAGTAATATGTTACCACGAACAAACAAAATACTCCGTTTATCTAAACCCATTAATAACGTTATTGAATGGATCACTCAGAAGTTGGTACTCCGCGATGTTGTCCTCAGCCATACTAGGCTTAGAACTATTTGTCAACATTACTCATCAGAGTTATTAACATCACAATAAAAGTCACTCCTTGCTGAAATACACTCGACTACACAAAATGGTATGTGGAAAATAAAAACATATGATAAGGTGGAACATACGTTTGTGGTTTGTTTACACCTAGGAAATCGGCTGGTCCCCGTCCCAAATCCTCTTCCCACCCCTGCTGTTGAACGGAAATTCACTACTGCGCTTCGACTCCACCAAAACTTGTCTGTTCACCTTTAATTAATATAACTTTTGGAAGAAAGTTATATGTAGCTATAACACAGATTTACACCTCTTCACATCTATAAATATGCAATGTCCTTGAATGCCGCTGAAAATTCCGCCATAATGTCACAATTTTTGCTCTCTGATGATAACTTTAGATGGCGTCCCACAGTTCCCGGGAGTCTTTGCGCGAACAAATGACTGTTGCTATGCGCTGCATAAATTAACGAAGGCTGACGTCACATTCTACATACGTCACAAACTTTAATGGCGGGATATTCCTTTTTCTCTTGTAAAACTGAAGTACAATAATTTTAATAGTAACAGCAATAACGGCAATATTAATAATATTAGTGTAAAAAATATCTGGCAACTTTATCTTCTGACCCTCTGTGTAACGTATTCTCTTTGCATTCTTTTCCAATTATTCGATTGCTGCAAACTGTGGAATTATTCCATAGTGTAGTTATTCCTATCTTATAAGTTACCTATTACAAACTGTAGTGTTACTTGATAGTTAGCAATCGAATGGATTTGTCTTCTCCTTACATAGATTAGGCCCATAATACCCGTTTCGAGGTTACACAAACTGTTCAATTCATTCATTTTTAGTAGAATAGAATAGAATTTATTTACATTCCATAGATCCTTCAAATTCACATTGTCATATATTATAAACTGAATTACTTTATTTTGAGTTGATGTTTTAACGTATAACGTGTATAAATAAGAAGACATGATGTAACATGATTATGTTATATTATTTATTTTTTCATTGGTAAACATTATCTAGGAGATGCAATGTCAAAATATTTGTAAACTGCTTGCGGAATGTTTTAAACCCAATCAGAAGGCAGCACGCTTTAGATTACACAAACATTTTAGGAATAGTGATTTGCAACCACAGAATCTATTCAGTTCTTTCGAATAGATGGCACAAACTGCGTAGGAGGACTGCAAAGTGGAAAATGTAGAAATTAATTGATTTGCATTTTATATCGAATTATTCCACGGAGTGAAGCAACCGAATTATTAGAATCGAATGAATACACCATGGTATAATTCCATAGGTATCAACAATCGAATTTTGAAACGATTAGAAGATCAGGTTATGCAACCTCGGACCGCGACTAAGATTATTAAACAATAATTCTTTTGTTTGTAAACAATCGAATAGATCAACAGGTTGCGGAATTGAATTCGAGCTGAATATATACAATGTGGAATAATTCTGTAGTTTGCAGCAATCGAATTAATGGAAAGCAGGAATTCTTCAGAAGGTAAAACCTAAAAATGGATTTAATAGGCCGAAAACGCACAGTAGCATCAAAAGAAGAAGATTTCATTCGATTGTACAGTATGAAATGATTTAATTGTCGAACAATAGTCGATAGTTCTCATTCGATTGTGCTCATCAGATTGTATTATTTTTGGTTTTGTTTGTGATGTGTTTAGTGCTGTTTTCATAATGGTGTTGGGGAAATGTAGAGGTCTAGTTAATAATATTCGCGCGCGGATTGGTATGATAAGAAGGGTGTGTTATGCATTCACGTTATACTTTGAACACGGTTTATACAAATATGTGGAATAAATGATTTCTGTACTATTCTAACTTCATACATGGACAAATGATCGATACGTAGAACCTACACATTTTAAGAATAATTGCAAAGTATGCCATAAAACATACACCTGCATTCTTCTTTATTGTACATCAATCACATCTTATTCAGGTTCAACATAACCTCAGCGGATGATTCAGTTCATCAATTAAGTAACCAACTACAGCTTGCATTTCAATTTAAGTCAGTTGACTTAAAATAAAACCATTAACTCGTATTTACCGAATTTATTGATGGAATAGTAAATAATGTGTTTCTTCCATATTGCTGGATTTCAACAAGATTAGCAATTTCCTTGTCTGCATTCTTGTAGTAACCTATTTTTTAACATTATATGAGGATCCATAAGCTTATTCAGTTAATTTGGGATAAGGAAGAGATGCCACAACAATGGAAGGAATCCATAATTATTCCTATTCATAAGAAGGGGGACAAGACAATGTGGTAATTACCGAGGAATTTCACTGCTATCAACCTCATACAAAATTCTATCAAACATTCTTTTGGCAAGATTAACCCCATATGCAAATGAAATTATTGGGGATCATCAGTGTGGGTTCAGACGAAACAGATCAACAATTGATCAGATCTTTTGCATTCGTCAGATACTAGAGAAAAAATGGGAGTTCGGTGGGATCGTACATCAATTATTTATAGTTTTTAAAAAAGCCTATGACTCTGTGAAGAGAGAGGTGTTATATAATATTATTATTGAATTTTGTATACCAAAGAAGCTAGTGAGTCTAATAAAAATGTGCTTAAATGAAACCTGTAGCAAAATTCGAATAGGTAAATATGTATCTGAGACATTCTTCATCAAGAACGGTCTAAAACGAAGAGATGCTTTGTCTCCCTTGCTCTTTAACTTTGCGCTAGAATATGCTATCAGGAAAGTCCAAGATAGGCAGGAGGGTTTGCAGTTGAATGGAACACATCAGCTATTGGCATATGTTGATGATGTTAATTTATTGGGGGACGATATGAATACAATAAAGAGGAATGCAGAAGTTTTACTAGAGGCTAGTAGGCAGGTGGGGCTAGAAGTAAATTCAGAAAAAACTAAGTACATGTTAGTATCTCGTCATCAGAAGACAGGCGGGCAAAATTATCTTAGGGTAGCTAATAAGTCCTTTGAAAGGGTTACAAAGTTCAAATATCTGGGAACAACAATAACAAATCAAAATGACACTCATGAGGAAGTTAGGAGGAGATTAAATTCTGGAAATGCTTGCTACTTCTCAGTTCAAAATATTTTGTCTTCCCGTCTGATTTCTAAGAACCTGAAAATTAAAGTGTACAAAACAATGATCTTGCCTGTTGTTTTGTATGGGTGCGAAACATGGTCTCTCACTCAGAGGGAGGAACACAGATTGCAGGTGTTTGAGAACAGGGTGTTGAGGAGGATATTTGGGCCTAAGAGGGAAGACGATGGGGCGTGGATAAAACTGCATAATGATGAGCTTAAAAATCTGTACTCCTCCCCCAGTATAGTCAGGGTGATTAAGTTAAGAAGAATGAGATGGGCTGGGCATGTAGCACTCATGGATGGTACAAGAGGTGTGTACCGGGTACTGGTTGGGAAACCTGAAGGGAAGAGACTGCTAGGGAGACCTAGATGTAGATGGGAGGATAATCTCAGGCGGGATCTATGGGAGATAGGAGTTGAAGGAAACTGGATTTTGTTGGCCCAGGACAGTGTCCGGTGGAGGGCTTTGGTTAATTCAGTGATGAATCTTCAGGTTCGGTAAGCCATCTAGTTAGTTAGTTAATTAGTTATAGATTTTTATTTTCTTTGCAGCAAATTTGCAGTGTTGGCACATCTTCAGTAAATTTAAAGCCAAATGTAGATATGCCATTATTTCCTGGACCTCAGTCTCAGTGGACAGAAAGGCTTGAATTAATTCATCCTCTTTCATACAACAGAATTCCGATTTACAGAGTCATGGACAGAGAAGGTTGTGTCCTGAATCCTGATGAACCTCAGGTTTGTGAAGACTTCCATACAGTTTTTTTAAATGGAAACAGCCAGTTCATATATGTGTTTAGTATGACATTCTTTATGTTTTCACTGGGAAGACCATTTTTGGGGAATATAGGTCTGTATTTAATCCTTTTCTCTTTTTGAAAAGGTTTCATTAAAATTATATATTCACATTTCTACTAAAATTTTAACCAAACAAGATAGTTTTGAACTCTTTTTAGATGTGTTTGCAACTAAAGCTGCAAGAAATGTTCCTAGTAGTCTTGGTATATCTGTCTACGTGTAACAACTTGAGAACCACTGAATTATTTTAATGAAATTTGGTGTTGGTGAGTTTCACTAAAATTTGTTTACACATTCCAGCATTGGTTTAGCTCAGGCAACAGTAATAGGAAGTGTGCATGAAGATCTATGTATGTTTCTGCACATAGAAATGGGTGGGTGGACTTGGGGGAACCTCCTGTGATGATATTGCCCATCCAGATGTGCACTATTCTCACCCACCCTTGCAATCGTTATGACCTTAGGTTGAGCAGGTTTTGATTTATGTATAGTGGCAGGCTTTTGTTGTTATAGATAAACCATCAGTTTCTGTAATACTGTTCTATATTTGTTACTTATGTTCTCTGATTAAAATTAATTAAATCCGTGGTGTAACAGCTCCAGAGAGCCAAAGCCGACTAACTTGACTGCTGGCCTCACGTCCACATGCCTAAGCAGAGGTGAATGATCATCCAACCAGATATAGGGTGACGTGTGGTCAGCGCGACGAACCCCCAGCCATTGCTAGCTTTCCTGACCGGATTACGCTACTTATTGTAGCTCCCCAATTGCCTCACGATGCTGGGTTGGCACCGGTCCCATACACTGGTCGAAAGCTCATGAGAAAATTTCTTCTCCCCCGAGACCCGAACCAGCACGCATTCCGTATCGCCTGTCTGATGCATGATGCCTCAGACCTCGCGGATATGGTGCGGAACATGTTCTCTGATTATATTATATTGATAGTCACACAATTGTAAAAAAATATGTTGAAAATCTCAGCTAGCTTATGTATTGGATTACTTACAGATTGTCACTAGGGGACCATGTGTAGAGGATTGCGTAGACTGTGTGACTAATTGCAGTTGCTGTTTTGAAATTTCCATTCATTTTGGAAGATATATATTTAATTACATTTTTGTTCTTCAGAATTTCTTTGCATGTAACTTTTGTAAACAAGTAATTTAATTATTTTTACATATTTCAGTGTAAGTAAGAGAGCATATATCTGAAAGTTAGTTTGTTTTAATTGATTTTCAGAAATTATAATTTATACATAAACAGTATAGTTACAAATATTGTAATAAATATAAATCCCATTATTTTTTAAGTTGGAGAAAGACTTTGTGGAAAAGATGTATCGCACAATGATTCTACTAAATACAATGGACACCATTTTGTATGAATCTCAACGCCAAGGTCGCATCTCATTCTACATGACATCATTTGGGGAAGAGGCTACATTAATTGGAAGTGCTGGAGCTATTGCTTCTAATGATCTGGTTTATGCTCAGTATCGGGAAACAGGTAAACTATTTTTGAAATTAATCATGTTTCCTGTAATACTGAGGTACGTAATTGTGCAAAGTGACTGTGTAGTACTTTTAAGAGTTTATTATATGTATGAACGCATTTTTATTATTATAATTATAATTATTCTGGCATAAGGTTAAACATGTATCTGCCTACAATACACTCTTAAAACTATGACATAGTCATTTCTGTACTGTTAGGTAGGAAATATTCCTTCAGTATGATCTGAACTTTATGTTTCAGTTAGTGGGACTTTTACACAGTGCCTTTTTCTGGGGAGATGTGAACAGGGTGTGTAGTTGTTTGCTTACATCCATCTGGTACCAGTGTGTATATTGTGCAAGTACAATCTTCATATCTGCATGCCCTCTGTATGTCTTTATGTCATTGCTCTTTGGTACAGGAGCAACTTCACATTTATATTTATAGACATACTGTGGTATAGACCATTAGATGAAGAACAGTGACTTTTAAAAATTTCTTGTTTTATAAGGGGAGCATTTTGAAGGTGAAGCTTCAAAGTATGATTTCAGGTTTCACAGTGGTGGGTATGAAGATGGCTGCCTTCTGGGTTGTTGGGCTGTGTAGTCTGGTAGAAGTTTACCAGTGTTTCAGAGGTCCTTGCTGCCTCCAACATCTTGTTCATCGCCCTGGTGATAGAAGCAGCAAGGACCTCTGAAATGTTGTTAAACTTTTACCAGACCACAAGGCAGAAGGCAGTCATCTTCATGAAGCATTTTGCTTTGTCTAAGAACTTATACACACTATGCTGTTCTATCTGTTCCATGTATGTTGACATTTATTTCCCATAGGGGTGCTGATGTGGAGAGGCTTTTCAGTGGACCAATGTATAAATCAATGTTTTGGAAATTGTGAGGACAAAGGAAAAGGTCGACAAATGCCTCTTCATTATGGGTCCAAGAGTCATAATTTTGTCACAATTTCATCTCCACTTACTACTCAATTGCCTCAAGGTAATTATAGTGCAAAATAATTGTTTTTTTTATTATAAATCAGCTTATATCACTTTGAAAGCAAGTAGAACATATTTTAGTTTGTGATTAAACAATTGAAGACAGGAAAGTAGAAAACTAGGTGCTATCTTTTATTTCAGTACATGGTATGCATGTTCCCAGACAGTAAAAAGCACTTTATTAGCCAACTAATGGTCATACTGTGTTGCCAGACTTTTTATTTCAAGCAAGGGAGACTCCAATGGAGCAGAGAAAAATCCTGGTTTATGGTCTTCCAGGTTATGCCACCAGGCCTTCTACTCTGAAGATAGAGGCAGTAGTTAACTGAATTTTACAATATATCATGTACAGAAAATATCTAGAAATTTAATAATAATGTGAACTTTTGTCCCCAGCTGTTGGCTCTGCATATGCCTACAAACTTGCAAAGAATGGCCAGTGTGTGATAACATATTTTGGCGAAGGAGCAGCTAGTGAAGGTGATGCACATGCTGCATTCAATTTTGCATCTACTTTGAAGTGCCCAGTGATATTCATTTGGTTAGTTTCAGACTTGAAGCCCATATGAATAGCCGTTCAGTATGCACAACCCTCCTGTTTATATGTAATTTATCTTGCATTGTTTTCATGTTTCCTGGTTTGCTCAAATATTTTACAGTTATAATCATATAAGCTATTTGTTGAAGTATTTCATGAAAGCATATGTTAACCTTCAGACCTGATAAGCTTGTGATATTAGTTTAACACCTGGTTCATATATTTCTAATCATTTATCAATGTATGTTTGTTATTACTTAAAATCTTAAAGTGCAGGTTTGAAAACCTAACATTTCTTCTCAACTGTGAAATCATATGATGCATAACAATATATGTCACATCTTTTACCTCATATTAAGTAGACCTATTCTATTAAATATTAATATAAATTAAAGGAAAACAAGCAACTTCATCTTCAGCAATTCATATATTAATGTGGAATATGTGATGTGTAAATGAAATCATCATGTGGTGCAAAAAATAAGATGGTAACATTTAAACCATCTGGCACACACACTGATTTAATGGTTTTTTTAAATTCTAGTTTGTTATATGGGGCAACTGTTTTAAAAGTTTCTACCAAAGTATGTTAATTCACATTTCTACAAAATGTTTCTTATAATGTCTACATCCATCTATATAAAACTGTATTTGATTCAGTGGGTTTTCTTTGCAGTTACAGAGTTTTACATTTATCTGAAGTACAGGTTTTTAAAGATCACCTATTAAATGTTTCAGTGATATTGCAAGTGCATTAGTCATGTTTCCTGGTTTATAGTCATTTTCATTTCCAGTTATGTCTGGCTTAATTAATTTTGTATACAACTTTTGTTGTAAGATACACAGAGTGAAAATATTATACATGGGAAATTCTGCAGATCTGGAAATGTGACATAGGAAGCCCACTCTTCTCTAAGGTATTACAGTCAAGAGGTGACAGGAACTTCACATTTTGATCACATAACAAACCTTGACAGTGGGAAATTGATGATTACAAAAGTTCAGTACCCCTCTCTTATAACAAACATGCTATCTCATAATTGGCATACATCTTTAAATTAACCAGTAAATAGAGCTTATTGTGCATTGTTTCAGCCGTAACAATGGTTATGCCATATCTACACCAACCCATGAGCAATATGGAGGAGATGGAATTGCTGGCCATGGTCCAAGTTATGGTATTACTACTATTCGAGTGGATGGAAATGATGCTTTGGCTGTGTATAATGCTACCAAGGTGTCACGTGAATATGTACTTGCAGAAAACCGTCCTGTCCTAATAGAAGCTATGACATACAGGTACATAATTTCTAAATAATAAAGTAGAAATCAGTAATTACTAAAGAATTTCGAGTTCAGCCAGTCATCTTGGGTTTTCAGACTTGGTCATCACAGCACGTCAGATGATAGTACTGCATATAGGTCAGTTGATGAGGTGAAGCAGAGGGACAGCTTGGATTCTCCAATCCTCAGATTACGACGATATTTAGAGATGAAAGGGTGGTGGAATGACTCAAAGGAATGTAGCTGGAAGGAGGAAACAAGGAAAAATGTAAGAATTAGCTGATCTGAGCTTGTCTAAATGCAGCAGTCTTTTTGTCTCCCACATATCCAACCAGTCTTCTGTAACTGTTGAATCCAAATAGTTAGGTGTGAGTGCTAAAAGTACAGTGCAATTTTGTACACATGTGATGTAGATTATCCTCTATTAAAATTTTCATTATGTGTATGTGTGTCTATATATGTGTATTGGTTTTGAAGGTGTTGAAGTCATTGGCAAGAGCAGAAAAAGTTCTTAAACCAGAATGGAAGGAAATGTTTCGTGATGTATACTATGACATGCCATCCCAGCTCGTGTAAGTATAATGAGTACCAGTAAATAAATATGTGCACAAGAACCTTGTCATCATCACCGTATACTGGAATTTTTGCTTTCATAGATTGCCACTTTGCAAAGCCATGTCTGTTTTCCTTCTCCCCATAACCTTTCCTTTTGTATTCATCTCATTCCTGTTGTATAATCCCATTCATGTCATCATGCCAGGATTAAAACATCTGGCTGATCAAGTGTCTCCATTCAGTGTTTAGGTTGTGTATTGCTATATCTCCACTGCAACTTATGTCTTCATTACTTTATACTTAATGGTGCTTTTTTTATAGAAACTAATGTGTGTTATTCATTTAATTGTTTTTGTACAGGAAGCAAATGAAGTTCATGGAAGCTCATATTGAACAGTACAGGGACAAGTATCCAGTGGATAAATATATGAATCCTGTCTGACATCTCTACATCTTGAAACCAGTACAAGGACAAGATTGCAGAGTGAATTTGTTGTGTGGCATTAAGTAGGAATAAGAGAGAAGAGAGCAGTAATTTCATATTGGGTGGGTGGGTTTATTAACTTTAAGTGGTATGTCTAACTTGTTTCATAATATGTTACATATCCAAATATGTATGTAGAATTTTTATGTAAATCAGTGTAGGCTTGACCTTTCCATTCCAGTTTTACCTTTCGTGGATGTGGGTAGTCTTTACTGCTATTTTTTCGTGTCACTGGAATTCGTTTTGTATTAAGATGGCTGCCTTCTGAATTGTTGTGCAATGTAGTCTGGTAGAAGTGTACTGATGTTTCTGAGGTGCTTGCTGCCTCCAACATCAGGGTATGAGTGTCCTGATGATGGTGGCAGCAAGCATTTCTGAAATTTCAGTAGACTCATACCAGACTACATGGTGTAGCAACACAGTAAACAGCCATCTTCATGCTTCCTGCTATGAGAACCTGAAATCTTGCACCTTTGTATTATATGGTCTTCTTTCAGGGTTGAATTTTCCTTCATAATGTTTATATACAACCAGAAGACGACAATAAAAATAGTTTGTATTGGTACCCTCAGTATTTCTTGATTCATGTGAATCCCTAAAACCTTTTCTGCTGCTATTTGAGTAATGCTTATTTCTCTGGTTCACTTGCTGAACATATAGTGCCTTCATTTTTCTTGATTAGAGGACATTCCAGTTATGTTGTGATATTTCGTCATGTTTCTATTTTACTATGTTTTTTTTATTTGTGGTGATTGAAACTTGAATGTGCATCTGTAGAATATCATTATCTTATGTTTGTATGAACTTTAGAGGTAAAACACTATTTTTGATACGATTTACAGAAATCTTTAGTTTGAAATATTTGTAAATTGTTATATTGGTATGTATTAATCTTGTTAAATGTGATTTGTAGTATGAATGTATGAATTTTGCTTCTGGTATGTTTAAATTATCGAATGAATGCACGTGATCAGTGGCACACACTGTGTACAAATTTTTTAAATTTTGTACTAAGAATTAATTAAAATAAAACTGAAGTCACTGCAGACATTGAAGGCTGTTAATTTCACATACATATCAAACAAATAATTTTGTCAAGAATGTGTTACATAGAATCTCTTAGTTTGGATACATATGTACCAAATGTAAATTTTTGTAATATTGCCACTTGGAATGCAGACTTATTAACTTGTGTTTGAAATAATGAACCTGATTATTTTATAAACTAAAATAAAACTTCTAGGTACCATGAAAAGAGCTGACCATCCATATGATATACTTACTTTGTTACTTTGACGACCTGTTCTTGAAGTGCCTGAGCACTGCAGGTCCCAAATTTTTCATTGCCTTTGATCTATAGACAGTTGGTATGACTCTTTGGACAAGTGATCAGTTCATCTCAAGGCCTCTACCTGTACAGAGGACAGCACAACAGAGACAAACATCCATGCCTTGAGTGAGATTTGAACCCAAGGTCCCAGTGACCAAGTGGCACAAGGCTCACGCCCCACTCCGTGGCCACTGTGACGGCTCCATATAATATGATTAATTTAAATTCAGCATGCTGATTGACTCAAGAATTTTAATTGATTTTATTGTGTTCAAAATTCATGAGTTATTTGAGAAATTCATACAAAAATGTAATGAATCTGAAGGAAAGAGACCTCTTAGGAGCTGGGCCTGGATGAGATGCAGCAGTAGTAGATTGGGTTAGGTTAGGTTTCGGACAGGTTTGGGCATGCTTACACAAATAATTGACAGGTTCGGCCAGTTTTTAGACACGCTTCGACAGCTTTGGAAAGGTTTTTTACAGGCTTGGACAAATTAAATTTTAAATTATATATACACGACGAATTCTATTTTGTAAATAAAGTACAAATTTTTAAATTAATTACATTGTGTTACATATTTCACATATTAAAGTTGTAGTTAATAGAAGAAACTTACACGTCTTTGAAATTGAATTCAATGTTAGCTATGATTGTACTATACCTGTTTCTCCACTTGGAGCTATATTTTGCTATCATGGCTGACAAACTTAACTATAAATATCTTGAGTGGCATAAGAATACAGTTTGATGCTGTGTAATTAATATGATTCACGCATAATTTTATGAAAACCTCTGTGTTACAGGTAAGTACTATATATAATTGTTCATTTGTGGTGTTTCCTAATTATTTCTCAGATTGTAGTAAACACGCTAGCCAAATGTAATTCAGGAAATGGCAACGATGGTAGTGTTTCATTGTACTTACAGCAATAAAAATTGATTTTCCTTTTTCCCCCGTTTGTTTTACGTTGGAAAAGTTTCATTTGAACTTTTTATTATTATCAGGTTTTGGCATTTACAAGTATGGCAGGAGGGTCTTGAATAGTATCAAATTTTTCACTGAGTCCTTATTTGTAATGGTTCAATGTGGTTGGTCGAGAAAAATGTTATGATCGGTAGCATATTTTGATAAAAATTAAAGGTTTTTATTAATACAACTTACAGATTTTCTTTGCGTACTGCTTATAGAACTGTGTATTTTGTTGTATTAATATCCTTAAAGTATGTTTTTACACAATATTGTACAGAAACGTAATAAAACCATCTACCATCTATCATTTATATTATAATTTACTGAAATGTATTACACTTTGAAAATATGTGAAAACTTAATGCTTTTTTCTTATATGGCCAATGCGATTAAGGTTATATATAATGAAGACCAACTCCTTGATGAGCGTGGGGCAAAATTCAAATTCCTGTGTCAATGTGTTATAATTATCTATTTAAAATGGTGGTTCATGTGTCGTGCAAAGTTTGGTTGTTATCTGCGTCTGTAGAGTTTTCAGAATGTATTGGCAGAAACCATTATACACTGTATCTGTCTTCCCAGTGTCCTGAAGTCTGTAGCTATGAGAGTCATGAACAGAGGCTGAAAGTATAGAATAAATTATCATTAAACGTAGGTTATGCTACATTGTGACTAGGTTATGTTTTGTTATTGTTTATGAATTATTTATCTATATAGTGCCTGTGTCAGTCACTGGTAAGATGTGTCATTCATGTTCAGTCTTGCCAAGAAGAACTGTAATTATTTAGGTGAAATATTGATTTTCTTGACGTTTTGTATAAAGAATCATGAGTTTCTGAAATATATTGTTTATTATTTTTGGATCTATCATTGTGGTGGCAATGTCAGCATAGAGAGCAGGTGGCGAGGGTTTCTCTTTGGTTGATATAATTTTTCACACAATGGAGTCATAGTTTCCATATGTGTTCCAAAATGGAATTTGTCTCGGTTGGTTGTTATTCTCTAGGGGATCTTCAGGTGTTATCCTAGCAGGTGTGACATATCTTAGGAGTTTGAAGATTCAGTCATATAAATACAAAATACATTGTTCTTACTGTAATATATATATATATATATATATATATATATATATATATATATATATATATATATAATAATAATTTTAAAATATATGTATTAAAGAATTGTTATTGTGGACAATAAGTGGTATTTTAATAGATGTATCAGTTTAACATTTGCATATTAATTTAAAAATAATTGGTTAAGGTATGTTAGCAGTTACTGAATGTTCATATTGACTTATTAAGTTTAAATGTAATGAGTGTTGTGTCTGACAGTTGGTACACTTTGTGCAGTATGTTTTTCTGCTGTACATGTTTAATTCTCTTGCTGGATGGTAAGATGTCATCAAATTAAGGGGTCACTGGTAAGAATAGGGTTATAATCACTGATGTATTATAAGCACAATCTTTTAAGTGAATGTTTAGCACAGTGAAAATGTGTCAGAAATTTATATTTCAGTAGCTATTTAATATTCCTGGGAATTGATTTGATTAGTTTATGTTGTGTTGTATTGACATTTGCTTTGATTGTGTCAGTGAAATGCTGTTTACAGCTGCAGAGAGATTCTAGAAGTTCTTCAGATTTACATAGAATTATTTAGAATCGTTGAGACTTATGTTAAGTTCAGTTTATTACTATTCCGTTCAGTAGAGTTTAAGGCTAGTTTAGGTTAGGTTGGCATTGCTATTTTTATCAGGGTTGGATACAGAACCTTATGTTCATTGTTAGCATTGGTGCTGTCACGTCTGTCAGTATTGGTTTGTGGGTTAGGTTCTATCACATTGGCATATTCTGCTGTGCATTTACCTGCACTTTTCTTGTGAATTTTTGAATTTGTATACAAATTTTACTGCATTATAAATATATAAAATCCAATTTATTTAGATTATATGATAGCCAGTATACTATAACATGTGATAATCTGGAGAATCCCTAATTCTGACCAATTAGAGATTTAATTCAATAGTTTTTGAGTTTTTGCTTGTGGAACAAGATGACATGGCAAAGCTAACAGGTTCATGTTTGTAACTTTTAATTGCATTCATGTCTTTAGGGAATAATCTCTTAATCTGATATGAACTCTTACTTGGTAACGATTCACAATATGAATAAAATGCCAGAGTATATCAGTACTCTAAGAAGGTATTGTTTTCTTACCTTATCCAATATGTATTTTTCTTAAATGTTTGAATAATAAGCTGTGCTTTGAGTAGTAAGTGTATGATGTGGATTGTTTTAGATAAATGCCCATCGTGGAATATGCCTTTCAAGCTTCGTTTGAAGAAGAGCCGTCAGTACAATGTTGTTTCTAAGTCATTATTTGTAATATGTGTGGAACTACTGGATGGAACATCCATAGAATGCACATTATCAGCCGAGAGCAGTGGGAGAGATTGCCTTGACAATGTATGCCAGAGGCTTGGCTTGCAGCAGGTGAGGTGGTGCCTTGATAACCTTAGTACATGTGTCTGTGACATTACAAATATAATTCAAGGGAAATGCGATTTAGATGTGAAGAAATAAATGTTATAGGACTGCCCAGAAATTGTTAACAAGTCATATATTGATTCATCAGATGTGGTTATCATTTAATGATTTATTTATAAAAAGTAAAATAAAGGAATCGTGTTACATGCCAATGTTGGCACTTAGGGGCGAGGAGGTATAGCTCCTACTCCTACCCATTCTCAACCTTGGCACTAGTAGGGGGTGATTGGTCAGCAGCATGCAATAAACGAATATGAAATGGTGAAAGAAGTGTTCTTGTACATTACACCTATGTAATACACACTTGGAATTTGTTACAGCAGGTGTGTGTTTTACCTTTTGGTTTATTTGTTTATTTAAATGGTTGTTTCAGCCAGAGTTTTTTGGGTTGCGTTATTTATCACGCCATGCACAGCCTCTTCCAAGATGGGTGGAAATGGATCGTCCACTTAAGAGGCAGCTCGATAAACATGCTCGGGGTCAGAACCTGTTTCTACGTGTTATGTACTATGTTTCAGGGGTAAACTTGCTGAACGATGAAATGACAAGGTAATTATGTAAAATGTACATAAATCACGGTTAAAAACAGGCAGCTTACTTACACGGTTTGGACAACTTTCCTTGAATGAGATATTTAAATGCAGTGATTTGTTGTTATTATTGTGGTCATTTTTATGGACATTCATTTCCCAAAGTGACCATGCTTTTTGAAATATAAGGAAGTGTCCAGCCATGAAATGTTGAATGATATAAAAAACCTTGTTAATCTACTATAATATGTGGACCACTTTAACTGTTTAGAAAAGCATACTTATCAATTATACAAAAATTTAATGGTAATATTTTCTTATTTGATGAAATCCAATGGCCAAAGGAATTGTTCAAATTTAAGAAACTGATGTCTATGATATGAAGTATAAGTTTTGAAGGAAAGAGGTATATATTTGCATTGCATGGTTGTCCAGATGTCAACAGACATATAAACATAGGCTAATGCACACCTACTGACATTTTAGTGACAATGAAAAGGTTCTATAGTTTTCATTAGTCAAAAGTATGTACAACAATAAAGTAAAATAATTTAATCAAAATTATAAGTATAAACAAAATAAATTAATGTCTTGGTACATTAAATCACAACAACATGGCAGTAGCATGATATATGCCACTAGATTTGAAATGTTGTTTTGTGATGTTAAATGAATTGTCCTAGCTAGAGAGATTCGAAATTGGGTGCACTGAGGGATTTTTGTATGTCCACCAAATGTGTATATGATCTTTTTTATGTTGATTAATTAAAGTATTTCACAGGTACAAGCTGTTGAGTTAACATTTACAGAATTTAATGTATCAGTAGTTAAAACTAGTTAAATTAATGCATATTTATATTATATTTAGGTTATAAATTTAGACAGTTCCTTTATTAAAATTAATTCAGCTTATGATGTAATGTTTTGAATGTAGGTATCACTATTTCCTTCAGCTTAAGAAGGATGTGATTGATGGTCGGATGAACTGTGATGCTAAACAAGCAGTGCTTTTAGCAAGTTATAGCATGCAAGGTAAGATTAAAGGTTATTTGTTTTGTTATGTAAATAGATGCACGAAAATTGTTAAGCATATGCATTTGTAAATATCTGTTTATTATTGATAATTATTACAAGGATCTACTATCTGAGAATTTCCTTAAACAAAATTTTGTATGTAAGAAATAGTATGCAAGTTAAGTGAAATTTCAGGTTCTCACAGCAAGTATGATGATAAATGTCTTCAGGTATGTTATGCCATATAATCATGTAGAAATTAACCCATATTTCAGATATGCATACTGCCCTTATCATCAGGCTGATGAGTGCCTGATCACCCTGATGATGAAGGCTCTAAGCACCTCTGAAAGACTATATGGCGCAACATCCCAGTATTGATGGCCATCTTCAGTATGTGAGTTTGTGGACTGAATTCATCTGGCTGAAGATATGGTCCACTGGCTGGATGTTGTGAACATGATTATATACCTTCAGGTTTTATAAAAGCAGTGAATTTTTTTAATAACTGACCGAGTATTAGCTTTTCAAGAAGGATTCTGTTTCATGGACTTGGGTTTTGTTTCATTCCTCCATACTACATGTTCTGCCTGTTATAGTCAGGTTCATACTTCTGATGGATGCATTTCGTAGATTGTTGTAAGGTGGATTGATTGTCACATTCAGAAAATATCTAGGAAAATCTAAGATCATGAAGCATACCCAAGAACAGAATACAGTAGAACCTAAATCATTTAGGTTAGTTAACTGCTATAAAATTTTAAGAAAAGTGCATGATATTTTTCTTCTTCTGTCTTTGATGAAAAGTGTATAAATATTTGTCTGTAATTGTTACAGCTGAGTTTGGGAATCATGATTTGGAACGGCATACTGCAGAATACTTAAAGGATTTTGCATTGTTTCCAAAGGTATTTAAAATACTGGAATTCTATCATAGAAAAGTATGCCATTGAAGAATACTGTAAGCAATCAGTAGAGTACTTTAATGGAATCTTTACAGGAAATATACAAAAGATGAAGGATATTCGTTCCTGAAGGGGACTTCTACAAATTATTTTCTCCGAAGAGGGTGTTGAAGTTGCTGCAGGAGAGTTGATGTTTGTCTTGACATTTGAGAACTATTGGACTGGTTTTGATTACATTTTAAATTGAAGGTTCTTGTTCATCTGTCCCAACTGTTTTTCATTATTTGTAAGAGAACATCAAAAGTTAGTGTATTTACAACTTTAAAACCTAGCGATGATAAAGGAGTGAATGTGCCAGAATTGCTATGCTATGTACACTTTTCCTAACTTATTTGTTATTGTTTTATCAGCCATTATATATTTTAATGTTTTATTTTGTCTGTGCTTTTTCTTCACCTAACAATGGAGTACATGACTAAAAAAAGTCTTAATTTTAGTCTTTTTAAAGTCTTGGAAATAAATCTAGATTTTGTGAACCTGGATTATTTGTAACTATCGCTAATGCCACATTTTTCCCTATTGTTGATTAAAAGTATCCTTTGTTTGGTGGTATGCTAGCACTTAACATCTGATGGCAACCTGGAAAGTTTGACAGAGGCAGTGATACTTCAGCATGCAGCTCTAGGTGGCTTGTCCCAAGGAACAGCAGAGGAGTACTACATATTAGCAGCACAGCAACTGGATGGCTATGGTCAAGAGACATTTGAAGCCAAAGTTTGTATCTTTGTTGCTGTTTTTATTAAATTATAAATGTCCTTGCAGTTATTTGTGTTAAATGAATATAATATCATTTCTGCAAATGAAAAACAAAATTTGTAAAAAGAATAAACATTGTTTAGTTATTTCTGGGAAAATTGACATTTGGCAGCTGAGGTGTACCATGAAACTTGTATATGGTGTTAGTGCTAATATTGAACATTTGTATGTATGAATTATATTATTCTTTTCAAGAGTTAATAATTATCATGTGAGACCACATCATAGCAAGAGGTGTGCTTTACAAATCATTTCATTCTTTAATTGTGCTTGATGGAAGTTTTCTGTTAATGGCTGTGATGTTTACTGAAGAGACAAATATGGTTTTGTAGCCTCTAGGAAATGTATGTCACAGGCCATTGTGCATTGATGGAGAAAAGACATCATTTATCAGGTAGAAGTTTTGTCAGAAGAGCTATGTGTGAGATAAAACAGCCATTCTGAAGAGATTGGACAGAGTTATATTTTTGCTGGATAACAAGCTAAGAATTTTATCTTAGAGTAATGAAATTATGTATTTTTTCTTGGATTTTTATACTGTGAAATGGGATTATGTCTGAGGTCTTACGGTTGGGTAAGTAAGTTATTGATGTGTGACATTAACTACAGATGAAAATAATGTAGTTACTCAATTGCAGGATGAAACTGGTGCTGAAGTTATCATTGGGGTGTCTTTGATGGGAGTACTTGTTTGTTATGAAAATAACCAGACTTCAAAGTTTTACAGGTGAGTCAGATAATTTAGCAACTTAGCTTTCGTTTTATTTCTCCATGAAAGAAAAGTAATAAAGTCGTTCTCCCTTCAGAACAGTTCTGTGAAAAGACTCACAGAATATGTATTATATGTTTTGGATACCATACTTCTTAAGATGCATCAACTGTAGATGGGTCATCTTGTAACTGAGCATTTCTGTCTCAGTGCAAATTGTGGATGCATGTCACAAGTGTAATAAATAAGGAGATTACTTCTCTTCAAAATAGCATGATGTTTGATGTGTTCTGAAATCTAATTTATGTCAGTAATAATTACATTGTTTATCTTTCATTTGTGTTGCAGTGGTCTTGAATTTTAAGCTTGTTACAGGTGGAAAGACATAACTAATGTGATTAATCACAAGCGAAACTTTGGTATAGAGTGTCAGGTACCAGATGAAACAGTTCACTTCCAATTTACTGATCCTGAATCAGCAAAATATGTATGGAGGATGTGTGTGCATCAGGTAAATAACACATTGTTTCTTGGTTTATTTGTCAGTATTTTGTCAACTGTGTTTTACATAACTTCAGATGTCATCATGATTGTCATGTGACTGAAGAAGGCAAGAAAATTTTCAGTCAGTGTAGTCACCCCCTGGCAGGCTGAGATTTGAAATCAGATCCTCCTGAATATGAAGCTGTAGTGGTCATTAGTATAACATGATGTTCAGTTTTTCTTATATAGTGTGATTACTCTTTGTTCTTTACACATTATGCACCTGCTTGTTTAAAAATCTGAATACCCTATAGTCACTGAGTATATGGTTAGTCAGCAAGTCTTACTGAAGTAAGCTACCCAGTGTTTTAAACATTCAAGTATTTATCACCTGATCTCACAAGGTGGAGGCCAGTCTCAGTTAAGTATAGTGCAGTAGAGTGAGCTTGCAGGTCCTAAATAATGCAGATGTATGAAAAGAGATCTGGTTGATCCGTGTGCTCTTGTCAGGTAATAAATCACTGATAACTGTGATATATAAGTACCATATAATTGTATGCATTTTGAATGTAGACTCTGTAAGGTGTCCATAATTTTTTGAGAAGTTAATAGTATAAAATTTGTAGACAAACTCGTAATTAAGGCATTCTTTGTTTACTTTTACTGTCTTTTCACATCCATAACAGATGGATATTGTTTTGTGGTCCTCACTGAGAACACCTGCATAATTGATTTAAAAAATCACGTCTTTAATATGTGAATATGACATTAATGTTTTTGAAGTGCTATTTGGTAACATTAGTATTAATATTTCTGGATCAAAGAAAACCATTATTAATGTTTAGGAATTCTCACTAAATAGATAGCTCTTTACAGGTGTAAAGGAAACATTTGTTTAGAAAATAAGTTTTATAGCTTGTATGGATGTATAATGATATTGATTGAGGAATTGGATTGATGGTGTCGAAAGTGAAAATTTCTTTCTATGTAACATTATCCATAACCAATTATGAGACAGAAAAGGGGATAAAGAAAGACTATGCAGTCTTCTATAACATAAAATATGTATATTAGTGTCTATCAAGTGTACTTGGAGTGTCTTAAGCGGCCAGTATTTTTCAATTTTTTTCCCCACCAGAACCCCTGAATTCTTTTTGATATTCACGTGGTATATTACAGTTATAAATAATGTGTATGTTACAGCACACATTCTACATGCAGAATGAGCATGCTGCAGAGTCATCACAGAACATACACCTAGAGGATCACGTGGCAGGAACTCTCTTCCATGGTGCCTTAGAGGTAAGGGGGACTTAACACAGATGCCTGATACTGGACATAAACTTGAGCTGCTTCAATCCATTTCACTAATCAGATATCACAGCATAGCCCTTGGCATTCATGCTTTTTATTTGGGAGGTCTGAAGTTTAAATCTCAGTATGGAAGCAGCTGTCTTCATTAAAGCTTTGCTCTGGTTTTCCTCAGTCCCTTCAGGCAAACACTGGGATAGTATCTTAAATTAGGATATTACCTCTTTCTTCCATATGTTTTTGAATTAATTATTCATAATCATCTTATTATCATAGGTTATATAGTCTGAGCCACAGATTGTGTTGTTAAATAAGCCACAGACAAGAAGATCCAGTTCAGTATTGTTATCCCTACTCTGTGCCCGTCTCTTATTTCTCCAGTCCATGCCATACCATAACATCTTGAGTTGAATACTCAAACAGTACTAGGTCATTCAAGATTGCAGTCTTCTGAGTTGTGACATCATGTGGTCTTGTATGTTGTTACTTGCTGCCTCCATCATCAGCATAGACCTTCACAATCCATTTCTTCCTGCTGCTATTTAGTAGAAGTGAACTGAGTCTAATGTCATGGGTTTTGAGTGTTTTTATAGGACCGTCATTTAACAGAGAGCTGTGAAGATCTTGATAACAGAGATACCAGTGGAGGGCCTGTGGCATGGAGCATGTCACCTTCGGCAGTACAGCGAGCTCAGTCCACATCTTGTCTTGACCTTACTACACCTGCAGACATGGACAGGCTTAGGTAAATTCAAAACAGAAGTACTTTCTTATTGCTTTGATCTGATTGATGAAAATGGATTCATCTTTCATTGACAATTACATCCTGGTAGGTCATCTTTGAAGATACAGTCTTCATTTTTCTCTGTCCTCCCACTACTTTAATTTGTTTGTCTTTCCTTCCTTGATCTTTCCATTTTGTCCTTGGTATCTTGAGTTGTTTCTCTTTTACCATCTTTATTTTTGATGTTTGGAAAGGAATTTGTTTGTCATATATATGGGTAAATCACGTCATCCAACCACATCCGTAATTTCACAGATCTTTTCTTTGTTGTTCTGTCTTTGTATGTTACCTATCTTTCTGCTTTACAATTTTATCTTTCATTAATTTCTTATTATGCCATAGAAACTTGATCACTACAGCTTATAATCTGCATACATGCATGCCTACATATATGTTATATATGTCAAAATGGACAAATTATGTATCTTTTATGCCATAAATTTAATCTTCTCTGGCATTTTACACTTGTAAATGATCTCTCTTTAACATTCAGGTAAAACATTTTGTTTCTACATAGTCTGTAGTTTCTTCTTATGTTGTGTATTGAAAAATGTTTAATTTTTGCAACTTCAGGTATGTAACTCTTGAAAATTAATCCAATAGCTTGTTTTTTATGTAAAAAATTCTTTATAAAGTTATTTTCCCAGGTATCATAGCCTGCAGGATTTTAACATTTTTTGTTTGTTTATTGGTTCCAATGAAATTAATGAAGGAGGAGTATGTGTTCTGGATTCTGCTCGTACTTTCATGATAAATATCTACTTGTTCTGTAATCTGTGTCATTAACTGATTGCTAAGTAAAGTAGCAGTATTGCGTGGTTCAGAGTTTGATGTTATATCAATAAAGATATTGATTGTGGTCTTCTGGGTTGTCACACCACATAGTCTTGTAGGTGGCTGTCAGCATTTTGGAAGAGTGTATTGCCTCCATTTTCAGAGTAACATGAAACATCAGTAATAATGTACAAGTTTACATAACATCATAACCTAAAACACAACAATCAACATATGGTTTGTTCATTTACAGAGCCTTGTTACCATCATACCGCCCTGCTCCTGATTATGAGACAGCAATGCAGCAGAAATACCGTGGAGCTGGACAGACCTCAGGGAATTTAAACATTAGGCCTAACCATCAGGTTGGAATTTTATACAGCAGCCAACCTGAAATACACCAGACTCACATTGAAGAGGTTAGTTGCTAATTGACATTGCAGGTAATGTGGAATCTGTGGGTTTAGCCCTTCTGCTGCTTTCAGTTATTTAGAGAAACTAATTTAAGATTATGCTATTTGGATATTCTGGTTATGACATAAATATAATGAAGTTGGCCATTGATACTTGAAGGCTTGGAGACATGATGGAAATGTGTGAATGTTAGATGTGTTGTGAATTTTATTATGTTCATTAATATTGTAAAATGTATTAAGAAAGCTCACTCTCTAGATTTCAGTGAATGACAAGGCATAATATGAATGAGATGAGGTAAAACCACAGCATGAAAGAGCTCTTTAATTGTTAACAGAATCTCAATTCATGCGGCCATTACAAGCACTACCCAGATGTAACACAGGTTGAACGATTGTACCTGGAATCCAGGAATGAGCAACCACAACAAATACTGAAGGGAAGTATGGACCATAACTCCCATGCAGTGCTTCCAACAATGCATACCTACAGGTAACATTACTCTTCTTTCACTGTTCAACTGTTGACTCTTATCTTGTACAATATTAGTGCATCTGACTTGGGCAGATATATTGTATGAGATTACATCAGCTTATCTGAATATAATACAGGACTGACTAAAAGAGGTCCTGTAAAGATATTGATAGATTAACGAGTTTATTTACACTAGTTATGTTTAGGCATTAAACTACTGAGTGAGGAGTTTAAAAACTGAATGTCTAATAACATGAATTTTGTTAGTGATTGTACTGCCGTGATGTCGTCATGGACATAATAAAAGTGGAAACAGACAATTTTATTTAAGAAACAGTTATGTTCTTCTCTTCATATTTTAGGGTAATTACATCAAGTGTACAGTGGCAGGACATGGACTCAATTGAGAGAAATGTGAACAGAAATTTGATGGGGAAACATTTTGAAAAGCAAGTACTTGAAAGGTAGAAATGGGAATTGGAATATAATGCTAAATTGTCTCTTAAGGAAACTGGTATTGGTGATTTTTTAAGTATAAGTATACTGATGTTTAAAGTTTGAATATGTAACACCTAGCTTACTGAAGCTGATTAATAGTTTGTGTTTATAATGCTAAAATCATACTCTTCTCATAATGAATATTTCTATTTTATCATTCTGAGTTGCAACACTAACCTTTGCATTCTGTTACCAGTACCCCTGAATTGGACACTGTGGAGAACCACATGATCCAGGGATTGCAGCTTTTGCATTTGTACAAACCACCACCTCCATACCCCATTAGCAGACCAAGCAGTAACAGCACTCCAGATCTTGCATCGAAAACTCTGACCCCTCCACAGCCAACATTTATTAACCCACAGGCAAGTGATCTGGTATGCTACTGAGAGGGGTTGTTTGCAAGTAGCCTTAAGCCGGCTACACATGTACAGGTATACCCTTCAGTTATGCCTGAACAGGTATGCCTGTTTGGTATACCTCATGCTCTAGTGCGTCCACATGGTACAGTTTTATCATCTACACGTTGAGGTATACCTGAGAGGCGCGTCTGTTCAGGCATACCTGACAGGTATACCTGTACGTGTGTAGCCTGCTTTATACATAACATATATTGATTGTGTAACTTTGATAACTTAAAAATAAAGATTTGGCTGTGTGAATGTATTCCTACAGAAATTATGCACAAAGATATATATTAGGCTATATAAGTATTAATTTATATTGCCTTTAACCTTTAATATACATATAAAAATAACTAAGCATTGTAAGAAGATGGGTTGTAGCAAAGACTCATCATTCTGATGATGGAGGCAGCAGTGATCTCTAAAATGCTAGTAAATGTCTACCAGTCTACATGGCACTACAACACAGAAGACAGTCATCTTCATACTCATGGCCGGAGAACCTCCAATTCTGCTTCAGCATCACAAGTTCTTAGTACATCTTGTTCTTTTAAGTGTTAAAATTTATTTGTATTTTAAGGTCAGTGGATCCAGCCCAGACTTGGTATCATCTAGAAGTCTCGGTCCAGGCCGGCATCAACTACATCACCACCACCATCGCCACCTTCATATGAATCATCATCAGCAGCAGCATCATTACCTTGATCCAGCAGTGGCATCCCATCAGCATCTGCCTAATCCTGAATCACATCGTACTTACACTAATTTGGCTGCTGTATTGGACACTCAACAGCAGCATCCACATCTGGATGATCTGCATAGAGCCTTTGTAGCTTCAGAAGAACCTAACATTGTTTACTGCATGGGTGGAAGTGGGGATGTAGGATTGCTTTTGGAAAACAGGCCTAGATCAACCACAATGCCCTATCAGTCAGTGAACTCGGTATCCAATGGATCACATTGTGCAGGCAGGGTACCTGAACCTATTTATGAGAATGTGCCACTTCCATGGGCAGCTGATGGCAGAGTGGCAGGTAACAATTTAAGAATTCATGTTTTAATAAATGGACATGGGTAGGAGGATAATATTAAAATGGATCTTAAACACATTTGTAATTTTTCAGGATACAGTCTAGTACTGAATATTGTGGTTGAGTGGTTAGTACTCCTGCTTTGTATTTGGGAGGACTCAGGTTCAAGTCTCGGCCCAGAGACTGGCTGCCCTGACTGAGGCTTTCTGTGGTTTTCCTTGTTCCCTCCAGGCAAATGTCAGGGTGGTACCTTTAATTAGGCCATGACTGCTTCTTTTTACATCCTTTAAAATTCATCATTCACTATCATCCTCTCATTTGACCCTATATAGTCTGAGCTACTGAAAAAGTATTGTTAAATAAACTGTAAATAAAGATAGTGGCAGACTTTTGTGAAGTCGGTAATGTACCTTTTGGGTTTATACATGCAGGGAATTTTGTGCCCAATAGAACAAATGTCCGATTTTTAAGGAAAACTTGCATGTATGGTTGGAATTCTTATAACTAGAGACCAGATCATTGGAAAGCATAAATTTTATGCCATTGTACATGATTTTCATAGACATTACCTTAAACCACCATGCTATTGGTAACTCAGGGATATATCACAACCTTCATACCATTTAAAATTTTAAAAGACAACATCAGAATGAATACAGTCTGAGAATTGCTTCTATTGTATTATGCAGGCAAATTATCACAGAATTGTGCTTTACTATTAGCACTATTGAACCTTTAGGTTGTGTTAACAGAGTTTTATGTTCTAACAGACAGTTTTGAAGTCTTGTTATCTTAAAAATTGTTCTTGAAAGTGAAATCGAATTCTGAAGTTTATTTTATTTACTTGTTTCTTTATGTGGTTTATTTTCACCTTGTACCCAGCTATTGTGTGAGACCTGGCCATTGTCTACACTTACTAGCAAGCTATACTTTGAGCTCAGGTTGCTGTTTTGGTCTCAGCATTTAGTGAAACATGGTTGTTTCAAGACCCATGAAATGTTTTAGAAAGCAGAAGAATAAGATTTAATCTAACATTTTTAGTATATGAAAACAAAGTCTTGTAAGTTGTTTTATATCAATCTTATATTAAAATTAGCTATATGCAGTAGGTATAGTGAGTGGTGGAGATGGTTCAGGGGTGCGAAGTCGGACGTCCAGCATCCAGTCAGCACCAGAGATGTGCCAGTTACAAAATGCAGAGCATAATATTGGAATCGGTGTGACCATGCAGGCGTTGAACAGTGAGAACAGTGTGGCACAACAACACATCTACAGTTCAGCAGCTGAACAGTTCTCATCAAGAAACATGACCAGCAGGCATGTTGCAATGAACCATGCACCTTCAGCACCACATGAACTGGCTTCCTTCTCTCTTCCATTTCCAGGGAAAAGTAAACTTGGAATAGCACCAGAAAACAGCACTGCATCAGGTATAAATGTTGAGTTTCCTGTTATTGTCTTCAGGAGACACACCAAATGTCATGGCCTAGTGGTTATTACTCCTGGTTTTTTATTTGGGAATTCCCTGCTTCAAATGTTAGCTCAATGACTGTCCTCAGACTCTCCAGGCAAATGCTGCCTTAAATTAGTCTATGGTCATTTTTCAACATCCTTATTAATTCATTATTCATTTATCATCCTATCATTTATCACTATATAATCTAAGTTATTGACACTGCTAGCAAATAATCTGTAAACTCAGGAGATAGCCAGTACAAACCATGGTTGAGAAACATGCTATTCTTACAGAACTTTTGTATAGTTTTTCTCATTTTCCAGGCAAATGGGAATAGTTTGGCAAATAGGCCACATCCATTTCCTTCCTGATTCTTCCTGGCTACATTATTTATAATCAAGTAATTTCTCATTTGTTGTTATTGTGTGGCAAATACAGCAGACAGAGCATTATGTAATTAACAAAGAACTAAGTTGTAACTTTGTATTCTGTGATGATTAGTTTAAATACTATATTTGCACTAAGCTGGTGTTGAAAGTGAGATGATTTCTTAAATATAAAGGACTAAAATGAAAAGGGGAGGAAATTGCAGAATAATTACTCAAATGTTTATTCATGTACTGAAGTAAAATAGCATTACAGTGAATTCTACTGAAGCTCAATAATGTATTTATAGGAACAGAAGTTACCTAAAATTAGGGTTAACATTATGGGCCTATAATTATTGAATAAAATACTTTTTCTGCAATTTTCTTTTTTCTGTATTATCTTTCATGTTATGGGGTTATTTTCACTGGTGGCAAATATATTCTTAATTTCTATCAACTTTCACGCTTAAAGGAATATACAGTCATTTTCATTATATTTGATTGTTCTAAATTTATCAAATTGTTTTAGATTACACAGTGAGATGCCCATTAAGAATGTTATATTAATGCAGTTACAGAACATTTTTGTGAAGAAGAGCAGGTCCATAAGACTGATGTGTCTGCAAGCAGTTCTAGCATGGATTCTGGAAAGCAGAAACCAAAGAGGAAGTGGGGGTTACTAGTTGGGGGTGGGAGGACAAAATCCAGTTCAAATGCCAAGAGCTCAAAGACTAATACTCTAACCAAGGAAAGAACAACTGGGGAGAATGCTGTTGGCAACTTACAAAACAGGTGGAGCACAGGTCTGCCAAGGCTTCCTCTGCCAGCTACCATATCAAAAGAAACTATGGTAAGCAGGTCAGGGGTTTCTATGGTGTTATGAATAGACAGTAGGAAATGGGGAAGATTAGATTAAAATTGTGGTCTTCTGGGTTGTTTGTTACACTGTATAGTTTTGTGGTTGTATACCAGTGTTTTGAGGAACATGCAACCTCCATCTCTAAAGAACTGACATACAAAGGCTTAGGAAGTTGATATGTTATAGATGGGTAGGTGGAGGATTGGGCCAGGTAGCCCAGTAAAATGGGCCAATCAGAGTCATGGGATTGGGGGAAGAGGGGTAGATAGAGCCCAGTCCAGGCCAATAGGTACATGGAACAGGAAATTATCATTATCAGATCGGAGAGAGGAAGGCTGGATTAGGAAAAGCAACTATTTTAAAGGCTTCTAGAAAGGAAGGTCAGTTCAAGAGGAAGTGTGTGTCTTTTAATTAGATCCTTTTTTCATTCTGTCGGGCTAATATAGGATACAGTTGGTCAGAATGTAGGGTATCACAGTATAGACAGTGATACAGAGTATAGCATATCTTAAATACAGGTGACTTAGCATTGTGTAATTTTACTGCATTACCTTGTTTTCTTATAGGATGTAGTTATTCATGACTGATTTCTCACTCCTTTTGGCAGTGCCAGTTACTGGAAAGGAAGTTAGCAGACAGTCAACTGTTCTTTGAATTTGAAAGGATTCCAAAGAAAAAAACTAATACTGAATTTGGAACAGCATTGCATCCAGATAACATTGTTCGTAACAGGTGAGTATGTTCAGTTTGTTCACATTTGGATTTTAGATACTTGCAGAAAAAGTGGTGATTAATTTATAGCCACTCAGTAGTTTGCTTGATTATAAAAATTATACTGAATCATTCATAATTTTTTGCTTATATCTAGAAAATGGATTTTGTTTTATTCCTTTTTGTATTTGTATGTTCACTTGCATGTTTATCATACTAAATTGTTCCTTTTCATATATTAAAATAAGAATAGGGCATATACTGACATACAGGTCATAATAAGAAAGGTGGCAAGTACAGTTTTTGCATTCACATTGGTATTCTTAACCCTAAAGGGTTGAGATGTATGTGGCTGTCAGAATATAAAATGATTAAATGTTTGAATAATGAATGATGTCTTATAGTAGGACACAACCATTTCCTTTTTTATGCTTTTAAAATTCATCATACACAATCATCCCTTCATTTTATACTTAAATATGCAGTTGAAAAAGCACTGTTAAATAAGTTAAATAATGTAAGAGCTAGTTATTGAGAGCATGCTGAGAAATTGGTTTGTAGATGTTATTCTGGTTGAGGCAGAGGAAGTTGGCTCTATATCCAGAATTAGTCGAAAAGAAATTTGTAGAACTTTCAGTTTGTTTGTTTAATACAGTTCATATTACAGGTACAAAGATGTATTGCCATATGAAGAAAACCGTGTGAGGTTAACTCCCAGTAAAGATAATAAGCTTGGCTATATAAATGCTTCCCATATCACAGTAAGTGTCTGATATAAATGTTTTTCTCATACTCTCTGTCAGTGATTATATGGACACTCACTTTGGCAAGTGCTCCTTTTATCAGATTTCAAATTTAAATGGCTTATAAATTATTATTATAATCAAATATCCTGCTGCAAAAAGTGTGATTAATCAAGCATGATACTTCTGGCATCAGCTGCCAGAGGTTGGAATTCTACTAAGGATTTGGATATATGAGGTCCTATCAAGTTTGTCTCCATCTTTTTATGCATCGGGTGTTCATTACCTTTCTTTGCTGCTCTCATCTTGTACAAATGAAGTTATTCTGTGTAATATCACTTTGTGAAGTAGTTCAGGTGAATCATTCATATTCATCATTCTACTGCACATTGTGGTTGAGTGGTTAGCACTCACATTTCATATTTTGGAGGTCAGAGGTTCATATCTCAGGTATCCTGACTGAGATTTTTCATTGTTTTCCTCTATCTGTCTAGGAAAATGCATGGAAAGTGCTTTCAAGTTAGGCCACATCAGTTTCCTTCCATTCCTTCCATTCCTTCCACTTTCTTATTCTTATCATATAATTCGATACTGTATAATCCGAGCTATTGATGGTGTTTTTAAATAACCCATAAGTAAATAAATTCACCATTCTGAGTCATTTATTCCTCAGCAAGGCATGGAGGACTGAACACTTAAAAGTGTAAATGTGTATGTGTAATAGATAAAAGAAAGCTAAATATTTAAGAATTTGTTTGTTCTTATGATTTTTACATGAGAATACATAATGATGCTGGCATCGTGTAAAGCAGCAAGCCCATGAAGTGCATATTAATGTGACATCACTTAAATATTTTATGAAATAAAAAAGTGTACATAATAACAAGAATGAAACTTTCAGAATGTTATTAGGTGTTTAGGTAATAAATAACCCGAATAAGCATGTGAGAAGAATTTTGGCATTCTGAGGGTCTTCTGTAGTGACTTCATTTGCATTGGCTTGTTTAATACTGTAAGTCTGTGATACATTTGGAAGAAATTCTAAACAGAGAAACATAAATAAGTTTCCAAGACCAATATCTGTTGGCTGCATGACACTCATATTGCATATGAAGTGGATATATGGTCAACCGAACTGTTTTGATGTATTGCAGGCTACTGTTGGTAATCACCAGAGGTTCTATATTGCTGCTCAAGGGCCACTGCCTGGTACTGTGGGAAGCTTCTGGCAGATGATATGGGAGGCAGATGTGTACCTAGTTGTGATGCTTACTGGTGTGCAGGAAGAGGGATCAGTTGTGTACTGTCCTGAACGGGGAGACATGTGTGTGGAAGTTGGGGAGGTAAGTTGCCACCATTACCATTACTGCACCTGACAAACAGTTCTTTAAGGTATGTCATCAGTTGGTACCCATGTCTACAACTCACAGTAAAATGCTAGAGAACTACTCTGTTTATTACTCTTACTCACTGAACTATTACAATTTTCCTAATTTTAATACACTTTGAAGAATACAACAATATACTATTTAAAGAATAGGATAGGATGTAAAGTTATCTCTATACCATGAAGACATGGAGGTTCAGATGTATATTCTTAATCTCAGCACTAGGTAGGGATGAAAGGTAAGTTTGGCAGTCTTGCCATTTTACCCCCAGGAATGGAACCTTTGTTATCAGTTGGCTAGGAGGATGGGTGGGCTTCAGAGTTGAATTGGAAGTGGTGGCACACAGAAAGATTTCTGCCGCTGTCAGAAATCATACTCCAGTCATCCAGCTCATAGCTATTCATGGTACTGAGTTAAACTAAAATTTAAATGTTTGGCATTGACTGTCTTTAACTTCATGGAAAATTACTGTTGACTAATAAAATGCAAGTTTGTATGTGATACTGAACAGTTCCCATGGAGACCAGTATAACAGTATTTTAATGGTTATCCAAATAATGAGTCTTGCAGTAAATTTTAGTTTAAGTTTAATTTATCTTGCAGTTTCAAGTATGGCAACAGTTTTCACAAGAAACTGGTCACTGTATCACCACCAAGTTGCAGCTGTACCACACATCATCTCATCGAGGAAGGGGAGTGTGGCATCTCCAGTATTTGGAGTGGGGTGATCAAGGCTGTCCTCATAATGTTGGTCACTTTTTAGGTTGGTATTATTCTCAGTATGCCACATCTTGCCACTAGTAGGTACATTAATATCAAGAGGGATCTTCCAAGGTTTGGATTTGGCCTTGACTTAGGAGTGTTGATGATGGATGATAAAAATAATTCCTCTTGCATAAACTTATATATGTATAGGATTTCTATGACAGATATTCTCTGTCAGAGAGTTTAGCTTTGCTGTCTCATTATTTTCCCCATAATCTTCTGTTCAGTAGAGACTTTATCATGGCACCTGTAATGTTTAGTATAGAATTTCAGAACATTCTCTGTTTTAGTTTGGATAGTATTTTATATGCACATAAGCCAAGTGTATCTTCTCATTGAAGTACATTGACTCCATAGAACAGTCACTTTCTTATGTGGTCGATGATTAGTTAGTTGATCAAAAAAGTCCTTCATTTTTTGGAACCTGAATGTTCATCATCTTATTCACATAATTCCATCATTGTTCGGGTCTCGCAAGTGGTCTCTACCCTTTAGGTTTTCCAGCAAAACTATGTATATTTTTTATTTCCCTGCTTATCTTATCCTCTGTGTAATCACGCTAAGAATATTACTTTGGTAAACAGTTTTGATTGTGATACTGCTTCTTACGCAATTGACACCATTCTCCTGTTGCTACATACGTGAACTTCATGTTCTGATCGCACAAATTGAAGTTGGCTGCAAGAAATGTTGCTTATAGTGATAAATTGGTCGACTGGTGTAGGGTTCCTGGAAGAACTGAGCTCTGTAAGACAGCACACAGTGGGCGAAATTCCATCTGGTCATAATCGCAATCCACCTGTGTTGGTGCACTGTACAGCTGGAGTGGGTCGCACAGGAGTAACAGTACTGAGTGACTTGCTTCTCTACACACTCGACCACAATCAGGTATGAACAATCGTAAGAAGACGCATGCATTCATATAGTGTCTATTGTGGTGTCTTTACCTTGTAATCATATTTTATCTGTATGATCTGGAGCTTTCACAGCAACTTGATGTAATAAAGTTCTCTCTGGCTACCAGCTAACATGATTGGTAGCCTAAGAGAACTTTAATATGTTTGATCTGGTTTGTTGTAAGTGGTTTGTGGGTATGAGCAATAGTTGAACAAGATAATGTTTCCCTACCTCGCCATTACATGGTGCATCTGTGGTGGATAAATGCCACTATTTACCTCCATAAAACCAGATTGTGGCAGTATAACCATTACATCACTGTAAAGGAAACTCTAGTACCTCATTTTAGAAAACCAAGTTATGGAGGTATGACCATGAAGTCTGATATGGAGGAAATACCATTGCATAATTTCAGAAGATGGTCCAGTTTTGATTGGTTTCCTGTATACACTGGAATCTTTACAGGTGACATGAAGGCATGAAACTGCACTTCGACAAGAGCTACGAATAAAAGACATTTAACCATTACAGCAAATTTGTTTTAATTCCATACAGGAACTGGACATCCCGCGAGTAGTTGCACTTCTGCGACACCAGAGGATGCTGATGATTCAAACGGTTGCCCAGTATAGATTTATCTACAGTCTTCTCATCTACTATCTGAAGCACTCTCGTCTGATCTGATCTCTTTGTTAAGTTGTGGGACCACAGTGCAATCAGAGAAATCTCAGTTATGCTCAAAGGAGAAAATAAAGATTAGTCAGCTGAATTTTCTGTGCAGGTAACAGTACTGATTAGAAATACTGGAAATACAACTGGTGTTCATGCAATAATGTATATCCTGCACCATTAAATTAATCAGGTCTAGGCAATTATAAATGTTCTGTTAAAGGAGTGCATCTAGAACATTTGTTTAGCATGGCAGATTTTGTTTTTGTTGTTCAGTGTCCTGTGTCATGCATTTAATCTCACATGTTCAGGTTACTTGTCATTTTATTGAAAGTTTTTGGTTTTGTTAATCTAAATATTTTTTCTTGAGGCAGTGATTGGAATTAAACCGAGTATCCTTTAGACGTATTTATTGCTGTAGGGATTCAAATAGGAACTACACTTCATGCCATGCTTTTTTCCTACTTGGAATGGGTTTATATTTTAGGAGTCAAATTAATTTTTGCTAAATCTTATAAAAGAATGTCACTGTAACTTGTCATTTATTCATCATCCTTTTAAATTCTCTATACAGTGTCACTTCCATGCCTCTAAAGACCACAGTTATGCACTGAAGTAGCTATTTATGGATATGCGTCATGGTCAGAAATGAAGTTCCTGTTACTTTTGAAAGGTGATCAGTATATAATTTTTTCCCTTATACCTTTTTGGAATTTCACTTTGTTCTACAAGCATGTTACTGAGGTAATGAGTAAATGTTTTCCATTGTATTTTATTTAGTTACGAAATTATATTTGTAGTTTATTTTATGACATCTCAGTGGATCACATTATATATTGTCAAATGATATGAAGATTAGTGAATAACTGATAATTAATTCCTTCCATGTCCTTTCCATTTATAGGAAAGGATGCAGAAGGAAGTAGTAGTGACCTAATTTAAGGTATTTTCATAATATTTGGAGGGACTGAGAAGAACCTCAGTCAGGATAGCCCGTCTGGGACCTTTCACATATGAAACAAGTATGCCACCTACAAAATTTTGTTTGTTCATTTTTGGATATTGTGCATGGCAAAACACACATGTCCTGTAACATAATTGACAGCAAATGTAATAATACTGATATAGACTGCTAAGAACCTAGTCATAGCCACAAGAAATAAAATAAAACAGAAGTTGGCATAATTATGATACTTGGATTACCTGAACATATGTGGAAGACACTGGACAGTAATCAGCATAATTTTCTTGTGCAATTATTACATACTTATAGAAAATCATTGGTGAGTGCAATCCATATTTGAGTGCAAATTTTGTATGATTGTTGATGTTCTAAGTACTGAAAATTAAATTTTATATGTTCACATATTGAAGCCCCAATTCTCAAGGACAGTTTTAGCCCTATTTTATCTTTAAATAACAGTTAAAGAACTACTTCGAGGGCTGCTATTAACTGTATACAATGAAATTGGACTGTTTTTAAACAAGTTATAGCTTCTCTCATCTTTTTGTAAGAATATCCCTTGAACTGTAATATTGCCCATGATTGTAAATACATATTTATTTAATTAAGCATTTGGTGCTAATAAATGATGTGGAAATTATTGGTTATTGTTTAGAGGTGTGATGAACTATGATGATTTGTAATTTCAAAGGTAATGATTATGTTGTCAAGGTGATATTTGACAGAAGATGAGAAACATTGAAATAAATATGCTTCCATAAACATATTTGACTTCAAAGTAAGTTGTTGAGGTGCCTTTTTATGTATTTTATGTGAGCTTTTTCGGAGTTTATAGAGTCTTTTATTTGTCACCCTTTTACTGCTACTTTTAGTTTGTTGATTAAAAAATTAGAATCTTTGATATGTATGGAGCAGTTGAAGGCATGTTGAATTAAACTTTACATGCAATTAGTTCTTAACAGGTCTTCTTCATAATGTCAGATACAAAGTCTCATAAACCCTTTCACTGTTCTGCTGCATTGCAAGCATGCTTTATGTAACAGTCATTACTGTTCTATGAAGTGTGTAGAAAGCTGTAATATTGATCTTAATTTTTTACAACCAGTAAATGTCAAAAGTATAAATTCTATAGGAAATAATAACAGTTAATGATTGATTAGATTAGCAGTTAACTGAATTTTGCTTTTTCAACTGCAGAAGTTGTGTATTGTCCAGTCAGCTGTGAAGTTGGTTATGAATGATGGGTGGGCAAGGATTTGCAATGGAGTAACAGTAACTTATATGATACACTTTTCTGGCATTCATCTTAAGGTGCTGAGGAAAGCTACAAAGAAGCCTTTGAATAACCATTCCTCTGGCTGGACTACCAAGTGAATGCCTTCATTGCTTATCACTGCTGTCCAATCTGATGAAAACGGTGAGTTTCAGAATGAGCAGAGGATACCGGATGCGACTATTTAATTAAAGGATAAGGAACTGACTTGTTTTCAGTAACATTGAATGGGTTATTCACACAACTTTAGAATTTGACAACAGGTTATGAGAAATTAAGATTCTATATTAGAATGCAATAAGAGTTGATCAGTTGTTCTATCAGTGAATGGAATTGATTGTAATTTTAAATGTTTTTATTTTTATGATGTTACTATTATTAATAATTAATTCAGTTTGTGATAGTATTGTAAGTGAACTTTCATAAATTGGACTGAAGTTTTCATATACTTATTGGCCACATGTCACAATAAGATATATTATACATTTTTGAAGTGGCTTAGGTACTTAGCCTTTTATTTTCCTAATTATTATTTATAATTTATTAAATTATAATTTCAAAGTAGAGAAATGCAACATATATGGTATTATGCATTTTAATTGTTCTTTGTTCTTATTATTGAAGTTTGTATAGAAAAACGAAGACAGATTAATTTCTGCCAATTTAACTCTTTTAAAATATGTTTTAAATATCATATATTTTATGTAACTAATTGGACAGTCAGTAACAACAATGTGATAATGTAGTGTGTGTGTTGCTTCTTTCTTCACACCAACATGTGTGTACAAGAATGAAGTACAGGTAAACCTCGATTTATGCCGGGGATGCGTTCCTGGACGAACTGGCATAAATTGAAACTCTTTCAATAATGTAAATCAATGGGAAGTCAATGACATGCGTTCCCAGCACCCAAACATTGGCGACTTAAGTTCCTCGAAAATTGAGTTTGTCTTATCCATGATAGCAATTTCAGTCAAGGGAATGTTTTTTCAATTCATGTCATCCACCCATAGCAACAGTAATTTCTCAATTCTTTCTAAAAGTTTACTTCTGCTATAACTTGCTTGCGTTGCACTTACTCTCGTAGTCTCTTGCATTTACTGTTTTATTTTATATGAACTTTTCATTATGGTAGTCACAGTGGAAGGAGGCAACTTCATACTTCTGCACGCATTATGACGGGTATCACCACCTTCTATTCTACGAATTACGTCCATCTTATCTTCTAACGCAATAGACCTAAAGATCCCCAGATTTTTTCTTCGTTGGGATATAAGCTATCCAGGTTTTTCATCGTTTTACTTAGTTGCTCTAAAACAGGCACCGTTGTTTCTTGTCCAGACATTTCCATTTTATTATGTATTGCCATCATCTCATTTCATCCAATGCTAAATAAATTCTTCTGTTTATAGTATTAAAGACCTATGAACTGAAAAGATCATGTAGTAGATAGTGAGTGTAGGGATCAACATGAATGATGAGATAAGACATGTGGAAGGAAGTCATTTGTTAAGGTATGTATGTGAACTGGATAAGAGAAAATAATTGATCAGAGCCCATAAAGTCACTGACAAACAATTTGATCATACTGTGAACTTTTCCCAGTGAGAGTAGCTAGGAGATTGTCAATATCATCAGCAGTACACCCCAAGCACACTTCCCTTTCTTTGTTATCCACTTCAGAAATTCCACAAATACATCAGTTTAATGAACAGTTTTAAATAAAAATAAATTCACCTCTAATAGTCTCAGTTAAGACAGTTATTTAATGGTAAAGACGTCCGTTAAATCATTCATAATATCAATCATGTTTTATCTACCTCAATATAAAATTATGCACATTTATGATGACATACCGCCATGGTGGTCTAGCGGTTAGAACGCTGGCCTTGTAATCCTGGGGTCTCGGGTTCAATTCCCGGCGGTGCCCGAATTTATAACTTGTGTTGGGCAAGGCCGTGATCTAGGCAACACAGAGTTTTCCTCCGGGGGTTTCTCCGTGGCATCCCAACAATTACTCCATTCACACACACAGAAGAAGGCAATGGCAAACCACTTCTGGATCATCTGCCAAGAAAGTATATGAACAGCTCCCTGTCAACCTGAAGAGGATGGAAGGATCCTGTTCATATGGACCTGTCGTCAGACAGAACACTAATAAAAAAAAAAAAAGATGACATAAATGACTGTGAAAGAAGTTGCTTTCATCTGCCATTTCAGGAACTGTATTGCCACTCCTAGTATTAAAATGAAGTAAAAGTTGTACAAGAAAGGGCAGCTAGATATTTTCAAATTGTGCATACAAGGATAAATAACTGTAGATAAGGAACCTGAATTTACAGTCTCGCTTTAAACCACTTCAAACAAAAGAGTTTTTGTCTTATTCTAGGATACTCATACTGTCTTCTTTTAGTTCCATGTATGGCATTGTGTATTGTGTATGTGAGAATTTACTACTCTTAAAGGAATCACTGATTTGATAAATAATAATGTACCATTTCAATTCCCAAGTTTTCTGATGTACAAACTTCAGTACTTATGTGCAACAGATAGTAACAAGTGATATTCTGTTATACCATTTTTCTTTCTTTATTAGCCTGAAGTCAAATGCTTTAAGAATCTTCTTCAGGCACTTCAATAATGATTTTTAATTCAGTATTAATCTAGTGTGTATGAACTTTTGAAAATGATTTATATATTTTAATAGTTTTAATTTTGTATTTCTTTTACCTGTTGATTGAATAAAAACCTTTAACTGCCAACATCAATTTCATATAGTTGTTAAAGGAATGCACACAATCAAACTATACCAGTTTTATTTTAATGAAAGTTTATGTTTATGGTTTTAACATAATAAGAAGGTAGGAAAATAATGTGTATTATCAGTTTAAAAACAATTGTGTCCATTATGTCTAATTATCAGGTAACTGGTTGGTTTAAGTTATCGACTTGCACACATATGCAAGGCGTCTACTTACTTTCATACTGAAGAACAGCATTATCAAGTAAGATTTCACAGTGACTAAATGCACTCCACTTGCAGTATTTTCTGCATGATGTATGATAATCCCATCAGTTGTCCAGGGTGATGTTTAGAGGAGGAAAGTTTGGTAGGTTTTCTATTATAGCAAAGTTTAAGGGAGATTAGAGTAAAATTCTGTGCATTCCTGTACTATACTTTTATTGTCATGTTGTCATCCAAGTTGCTTAGGAAAGTATTAGAATTAGTCTGTTAGGCTGCTCCCATGTCTTCTATGAAGGCTTTGTAGTAATTTAGATATATTTTATATATACAAAATGCCCAACTAGTGCAATTAATACAGTGTGACATGTGGTTATCAGAGTAATTCTTGTCTGCAAGTATATTTGTGTAGTGAATTTTGACATGTCATCCTCTTCACAGTATTCTCAGTTAACTTTTGTAAATACAGTGCTGACACACTGTCCACTTCTATTGTTGGTCTCTTGTATATACACTGTTTAATAAGCTTTTAATTTTTTATGGTATTGTTGTTGCTAATTTTTTGTTGTTTTAATGACAGTTTAAAAAGTATGTTGAATTCTCTAACTTTCTTTCTACCATGTTGTGCTTTCACAATTTTAACATGATTTATAAATATTATGATGTACCATGTTTTCCTTCCTGTAAGATGCATTTTATTTAGGGGGGGGGGGAGGTGTTGTACCTTTTGACCATAAGACAGATTTTAGGCAGCATGTTCTGGGAAAAAATGTGTCTTATACTGCAGATAATATGGTAACTCAGCCACTCTTGTTAATATTGCAGCCTGTCTTTGTATGGTTTTCTTAAAGTAACTGTAACTGTACAACCATCCTTTACTGAGTGGCTGTAGTATATTTTGTTTGTTGGAAGAAAACTTATCAGTAATTGAGTGTAATTTAATAACATTTACTTGTTTTGTATCTCTTTCAACATAGCATTAAATATGTGCCTTATTATTAAAAATGACATGCCATACAGAGCACATTATATTTTATTGTAGAATGTCTTTTTCTATGTTAGATTTGAGGTTTTCATGGCAGTGAGGATGTTGTTTTCTGAATTGTGAAGCTATGTGGACTCATACGTAGATACCAGTGTTTTGGAGAAACATTCTGTCTTCAGCCCAGAAGATGGAGATAGTGTGGAATCTGCCTGAGTCCACATGGCAAGACAACCCAGAACACCAACATTTTTTCTGACACTAACAAACTTCATATTTGTGACCATACTATATTAAGTACAGTTTTTTAAAATTTTATTCTGATCAGTTACTGCCAAATTAATTTAGGAATGGAAAAGTGTTGTGTACTGTGACTGATATTGTTTTGAAATAAACTACAAATGGAAGCAAATGCTCCACCAGATTGGTGAAGTGGTAATGCTCAAAGGCTTTTATTTTGGAGGTACCACATTTGACTCCTGACCAGATGACTGGCCGTGACTTTCACATTTTTGATGTAAATACGTCTATAAGGAAGGGTCATTCGGCAAAAAAGGGGAACGAAAAAGTGTAACCTGGTTACCTAGGAAACGTGTTTACTCGGCATTGTTGTTACCTAGGAAACGTCAATTGTTTACTCGGCATTATTGTTACCTAGGAAACGTCATCTGTTTACTCAGCATTGTTGTTACCTAGGAAACGTTACATTACATTACTCATCATTGTTGTTACCTAGGAAACGTCATCTGTTTACTCGGCATTATTGGTACCTAGAAAACGTCATCTGTTTATTCGGCATTATTGGTACCTAGAAAACGTCATCTGTTTACTCGGCATTGTTGTTACCTATAAAACATTACATTACATTACCTTACATTACTTTACATTACTTTACATTACTTTACATTACATTCAGCTACCACAGACCCATCTTAAGCGTAACTAATTCAAGTTAAATAAGCAAAGTCTTAATCAAACTTTACTCAATTGTAAAGCATGTATAAAGGAAATATTTAGAATAAAGCAAATATATAAACTTCCTTTCCGTATAGACGTATTTACGTCAAATTCTCCGGAACCATGGTTCCACTGTCAATTTTTTATCTCTGTCTTTTACTTTCAAAGAGACTTGAACTTATCATTCCAAATCCTTACCTGCTCACCCTTCTTGATCATAATCTCATGTTATTTGACACTGGATCTCTCAATACATGTTGTCAGTTCTGCTACTCTGTGCTAACATTAATTGTGTCATCCCTTATGTT
This sequence comes from Zootermopsis nevadensis, assembly GCF_977971745.1. Taxonomy (NCBI): domain Eukaryota; kingdom Metazoa; phylum Arthropoda; class Insecta; order Blattodea; family Termopsidae; genus Zootermopsis; species Zootermopsis nevadensis. The sequence goes on from NW_028259134.1 coordinate 17,741,656, forward strand.
TTAGCCCTTACTATGTTACTGCAAAGAAATGACTTTCAGACATTTCCTTGGCTGCAGTCAGGATTAAATAAATTAAATCTAAATGAAGCACTGAATTTATTCAAGGTTTGCAGAAAAAATAAGTCCCAAGATTGAAACTACACTTAACACTTAAATCTCTTTATTTTTCCCCTCCCCCCTTTTTGTATTAGTGATTAAAATAACTGGTGGCAAAACCTGATTATCTCTGCTGCAGGGTATCATCATTATGATTTAATTATCATCTTTGTGCCACTTTTCACAGATTATTTAGTCCATGAATAGAAGCATGCAATATCCTTAAGGTATGTGACAGCTCAAAGTTAAATGTTAATATTGAAATTGTGTCCATTAAGATATTTTTCAGGATACAATATCAAAAAGAAAACTTTTCTGTATTGTTCCTTTATGATATGGGTGTTTACCAGAACATCCTAATGTACTGACAGTAAATTAGGTATGTTTCCAGTTATTACTGCTATCATTTCTGATTCAATGTTCTGCATATATTGTATCATTCTTTTGCCATTGGCTTAAAATATTTCCTTTGGAGAGTGAAACTTCCATATTAATTCCAGTCTGATTAAAATAGAATAGAAGCCCACACTGATACACAATACCAGTTTATGATGGTCACATTACAGCTGGTGAAGAAAACAACTATTTAAGAGTAACTGACATCCCACTTTTATTTTGCCAATGCAGTGACATATGATTAAGTTTAAGAATATAATCCACAGATCCTACATGGGTCCAAGCCAAGAATGTAGAACATGTCAGCACAAATACAATGCTTATTTCTAATACAAATATAAATTACACAGTTATGACACTAATTTACAGTCAACTATAGTGTTACTGCAAAAATAATTACACACTATTGCTGACATGTAATTATAATTTTGTTCTATATATAAACATTTGTTAAGAATGCAACAGATCACATTTTACTGACAAGTGTAACATTATCACTTCATTGAACAATTCAGCAAGAAAATATTTCATTCATATACATACAACTATGTACTGCATCTTAACCTTATTTTAATAAAATAATTGTGCTATTTTAATTTGATTCAACAGGCTAACTCATAAAGCAAAAGCATATTTACAGACCTAGGAGTAGCAACTGAGGATATTATTGGACTTTGTTGTACATGCTACAGCCTTGCCTGGAACATGACTGGTTCGTAGAGAAAATAATAATTTGGTAGCTTATGTGTGGGTTCTAACTGAGACTTTGCTAAGAAGTAATTGAATTTGAACTGCCATCACTATTGTATTATGGCCTATATAAAAGGTGGGTTTAGACTAAACATACTTAACACATTCAGTTACACCTCATCTGCTAGAACTTTCACATCCCTTGTACGGAATTTTTTTTATTAGATCAATATTTAATTACAAAAAGGTTTTGAGAGAAATTTGTCAAACAGACTGAAAGAATGGTGTCTTGGAAACATGGTAAATATAGATATTTAACAGTAGTTAAAGGAATGAGCAAATATCAAAGATGATGAAAGACAATAGAGTTTTGTCTGCCTACATTTTGAACTCTCCTTATTCTATAAAAAAATCAGAAGTATTGGAATCATTATTGACTTCATATCTTCACAAGATTTTTTATTATTTAAATATATGGAATTTTATATTTTGTGTCCCATTTTATTCGTGGCACTACAACACACATATACACTAGTTTCATTTTGTGTATATTTCTTGGTCAGTAAAATCACTCAGTGTACGTGCACACCTTTATTAATCAACATAACATTCAGCTTTACTATTCACTGCACCATTAACATATAGCACATATAAACAAACGCTAAATCTCTTAAATAATTTTAGCTTTCTTTTTTAAAGCTGAACAATGCATTTTCAGTATTATGACATTAAATCTGTAAAACACATTCACATTAATGTGTTGCAAATATGTTGAAAACAAAAACTAATTTGATTCATACACACAAAAAAAATTCCTTTAATAATGGATTTATTTTATTTTTACCTACATTTCTATATGAATTCTATACTCAAATAACACAAACAACACAAAATTGTTAGTTACAATCAAGGGGCATTCAACAAAATAATACTGCATTTGCTTTCACACTTCTTGCATACATGTTTTATTGTTGGAAACGTTGTGATTTAACTTCCCTGCATATCATATTTTTAGCAAGTTTAAATGTTAGTTACTATTTAGTTAAATAATTTAAATATAAACTTGTTTTCTGTTGCATCCACTTCTGAATCACAAGTACTAAATAAGGCTTTAAGTTTTTGTGGAGAATACATGCACTAGAATCTTGTAAAATCCATGCCATCAATGTCACTGACCCTGACAATTGAGAATGAGCCAGTCTTCATAACACTGGCTTTCAGCACAACACTTATGCAACTGATTGACTGAGAAGATTTTAATGCAAAAATACAAAGTATCTTCATTTATGACAAGCCATACATAGTAAAGATATGTGGCAATATTTTGTACCAAATAATGTGTATCCTTCACACTCGTAATTATACGAGGGCAATTCAAAAATTAACCTCCGGTCGGGCGCGAAAAACAAACTAGTTGCCATAGCAACATAGCGCATGCGACATCAGCAAACCTTCACCTAGTTGCACATCAAATTGGCCGTCAATTTGTTCAATACTGCCTGAGTAGTGCGTGGTGTAAGATGGAGGCTATAGTTGCTGCTCCCGCCAGTTGTGAGGTATGTAGTGTCATTCGTTTTCTGCAAGCAGAAGGAAATTCTGCCGCTGAGATCCATCGTCGGCTGTGTCGAGTTTACGGCGAGCAGTCGAAACAATGGATGCACACTCAATCACCGAACAAGCCCAAAAAATTCAAACAAACATTTTCGAACAAAAAAATGATGGCTACAGTGTTTTGGGACCGCAAAGGAATTTTGCTTACAGAATTCATGGAACCAGGGATGACAATAACATCACAGGTTTATTGTGAAACGTTGATAAAGCTTAGGGGATCAATCCAGAATAAACGACGTGGGATGCTCACAAAGGGGACTGTTCTTCTGCATGACAATGCGCGGCCCCACACCGCCGCTCGCACAAAGACTCTACTCGACCAGTTCAAGTGGGAGATTTTCGACCATCCCCCTTACAGCCCTGACTTGGCGCCGAGTGATTACCATCTTTTCCTAAAAATGAAGGTCTGGCTGGCTACTCAGCACTTTGAAAGTAATGAGGAACTCATGGATGGAGTCAACAACTGGCTGGGCACCTTGGCGGTACCGTTCTTCGAAGAGGGAATAAATAAGCTGGTGTCACGATACGACAAGTATCTGAATGTGGGTGGCGACTATGTTGAGAAGTAATGTATGTACGAGGCGCGTCCCAAAAGTAAGTTTCCCACTCGTCCCACAGCTAGCAAATCTTATATTGCGCGAAGCGACTGTGCGTACGTGATAGAGCAATGACGTAGCATGGCGCATGCACTAACGGTACTTCCTGAGTTCTCACAGTAGCATCGTTGCAGCTGTTGAAGATGGAGGTTCTTATTCCAGCTCCCGCCGACTGTGAAGTGCGGTCAGTGATAAAGTTTTTGAATGCACAGAGCATAGCGCCGATCGAAATTCATCGTCAGCTGTGCCGGGTCTATGGGCCTAACGTCATGAGCAAGCAGATGGTGCGTCGCTGATGCAGACAATTTTCAGCAGGTCGACAAAGTGTGCATGATGAGAAGCGCAGTGGGAGGCCATCCATCATTACAGATGACCTTGTGGAGCTTGTGCGGGAACGCATTATGGATAATCGTCGCTTCACAATTACGGAACTCAGCAGTCATTTCCCGCAGATTTCCCGCTCCTTGTTGCACAAAATTGTCACGGAGCACCTGTTGTTCAAGAAATTGTGCGCCAGGTGGGTGCCGAAGCAACTGACACCAGAACACAAAACAAAGCGCATGGAGTCAGCATTGACATTTCTGCAGCGATACCATGATGGCGGCGACGAGTTTCTGGACCGGATCATCACAGGTGATGAAACGTGGATTGCACACATTACCCCAGAAACCAAGCAGCAGTCAATGCATTGGCGTCACAGTGGATCTCCCTGTAAGACGAAATTCAAGCAGACGTTGTCGGCGCGGAAAGTGATGTGCACGGTGTTCTGGGACAGACGGGGCGTTCTCCACGTCGACTTCCTGACCAGAGGTGAGACGGTGAATGCTGAGCGTTACTGCGAAACACTGCAGAAATTGCGACGGGCCATTCAGAACAAGCGGCGCGGGATGCTTAGTGCCGGTATTGTCTTCCTGCACGATAACGCTAGGCCGCACACGGCTCGACGGACAGCAAGTCTCCTGCAGGAGTTCAGCTGGGAGGTGTTTAATCATCCACCCTACAGCCTGGACCTCACTCCCAGTGATTTCCATCTTTTCCTACACCTCAAGAAATTCCTGTCCGGTCAGCGTTTTAAGAATGACAGAGAGGCGGAGATGGTTGTCACACAGTGGTTCCAATCCCAGGCGGCAGACTTCTACGACACAGGTATTAAAAGTTGGTCCCACGGTATGACAAATGTCTCAATTCCGGTGGCGAATATGTTGAAAAATAGCTGGACACTTGCTGTATCTGTTGCAATAAATATTTCCATGAAATTGTGTTTTGTTTCTGTAAACGGCCCCAGGGAAACTTACTTTGTAGACCAGCCTCGTATGTTTGTAACTTTTGTATATAATTTTTTTTTCACTGTATTTTGTTTTTCTTTCCTACTCGATCGGAGGTTAATTTTTGAATTGCCCTCGTATACAGGGGTCCTGCAATAGGAAGTCCATAGCACAAGAAAAGTATGAATGCATATTTTAGTGTTAATGCAAACTTATTCATTCACTTGAAGATTTCCGTCTTCTGGGTTGTTGCGCTGTGTAGTCTGGTCGATGTTAACCAACGTTTCAGAGGTCATACTGCCTCCGTCATCAGGGCGATGAATATGCCAATAGGGTGTGAGGTGCTAGGTTTATAGGCTGGAAAGTGAAAGGTGTAGCCTGCCCCGAGCCAATGGGAGCATTCATTCACTTGCTATAAAATCAGTTTTATTAAGAGTCATACATCTTAAATGTATGTATATAGAAACATATTTGAGATGATGTACTGGAGTGAAATTTTCCTCACTATAGGCATTCATACTTTCTGAATACAAATGTTTTATAAGCAACTTTTGCAACTATCATATTAGCAGATATAGTAAGAAAAATGTAATATCAGTCTTTTTAATCATGTTTAAATATTATCAATTCATTCTGACAATCCAAGGTGCAAAGTCATTAAGATTACTAGAAACTGACTAGCTTTGACCCGCTGGAGGCGGATAGTAAGGTCTACTAGGAGGAGGCACAGATGGTGCTTGGTAATATTGGGATGTAGTATACTGGTGTGCAGCAGATGGATATGGATTGTATGAGCCTGTCGCTGTGCTTGGACCTGGTCCATGAGCACTTAGCTGTACTGTTGGAGGAGGAGCAGATGTATTAGTGGGAACAGCAGGAGCAACTGTTACAGGTAGTGGAGTTGTATACGTAGGTGGAAACGTCGGAGTCATCGATGAATGTGAATATGAACCATACTGATAGTGATTGACAATTTCAGAAGCCTTTGTCACTGGAACATCATTTTTATCGTGGCTTCCTTCTCCATTGCTTGATATCATGTGCGGCTTAAGGTCCTTGCTCACTTTCACAGGAATAGCTGCAAATAAAATAATTTCAATAACTGAAATTTTTATAATTGAAATTATGTTATTACAGGGTGATTACCGGAGAGGGAATATATGTTTGTAAATGAAGGAAACACTGTCATCTGTACTTAAGAAACAAACCTGGATATGATGAGAAAGCAAGAGCTTCCAAGTTAGAGCCAATTATTACAGGGCTTTTACAAGTAAAATATACACTTTTTAACAAAATAATAGTCTTATAAAAGATGTATCAGTATATCTAGTAGAAATAACTTTTTAACTTAATTAATTTGATTGCTAATTATGACAGTATCTAAGTGACATAGGCACTCATCCCAAACTTTCTATAAGGTTTCTGTTCAATTTGAAGAAATTACTTCACACATTGATGTTTCAGGTCATCAAGCAAACAGTTTATGAAGGTGTTAATAAGCTTTTAATTATCCAATATGAAGAGTTACAGAATAATGTTAAATTAAATATATAGAGCTTATTGCAATAATCATGATGATGAGAAACCATACCATCGAAAAAGATATATTAATGTAAAGTAACAAAACTATTACATGTAAGATTTGAGGATTTCACGGCAGTGAGTCTGAAGATGACTGTCTTCTGTGTTGTTGCATCATGTAGTCTTAACTTCTAGCAGACTACATGGTGCAACAACCCAGAAGACAGCCATCTTAAACCTATTACACTTGTACTATAAAATAAGAGTTTGTGCTGCTATAGATTAATGCTTTATTTCTGCTTAATTTAGCATCACCAGCAATACTATAGCACTGTACCTGTAGATGCTGGAGAGAGTTGTAGAACTACTGGAGATATTGGCTGTGGCATCCGTTCTTTCTTCATCGTTGGAGAGCGTGTGGATGGCAACAGAGGAGGAGAATCAGGAGATGTTGATGTCTGAGGCTGTGAATACAGATCTAGTACTTGGTGGCAAATATCTAGGAAGAACAGATGTAAGATCATGTTTTAGTTCATATCAATCTCTGAAAAGGGTTGAGCTAAGATGTATGCAGTGATTTGACACCACTGACTTAATAACTTCTAACATAGATTGAACAGTATAGCTTTACCTTCAAGCAGATCCATTGTGACATCTTCAACAAACATATCCCACCAGCGTAGATGTTTGGCTGTACGACCTGACCAGTCAACTACTTCAAACTTGCTAAGCTTTCCAGCAAGATACATGAGAGCCACAGCAATTACTTCTGGTTCCCATTGTAAACTCAGAGTGGTGCATAAACTAAGAAAGAAATGTACAGAAATTATAATGTCACGGAATAATTTTTAACTACAAGCAAAAATTGCTTATTTGGAATAAGTGATGGTGATGGCTCTAATGAAACTTGACACAATAAAAACATGTCAAATTACCTGTCATTCACAAATGTCCAAGCCATCTGCACCATCTTCTGTAATTTTGTTTTATCACCTAAACACAAAAAGTATAATGATAATGACTAAAATAAAGAATTATTAATTTATGGGTACAGTTATGGAAATGGCTTTCTAGAAATGTGATGCTGTAACAGTTTTTGAATTCAAACTTTGTCTACTTTATACTGCACTTACAAAAATCTATTACTTTATTATGCATCACAGTATGTCATCCAACAACTTTAAATAACATTTCCTACACTGCTTTGTCTCTATCACTGATTACACCGTGAGACAGGTTTCAGGTTCGTGTAGTTTTGTAATTAATACTCAAGGAGCAATTTGACTGCTCCCATTTTAACTTAGCAATAAGCACTGCTAGTAGGCAAAGAAGCTAAAGAGTAACATACATCAGAGAACCTGAACAACAGAGATGAACTGAACTTGGTTTCTAAATTAGAAAGCCCAAGTTTACTTATTTTTGCTGAATATCAAACTCAATAACAGAATTCCTCTCTTAGCCTCAAGGTCCTAGGGCACAATGCATCACTACAGCCCTGTTGTCTTTCTACTACTTGGTAAATGTTTCTAAATTACTTGATGTAAACCAGAAGAAAAGACATATTAACTCTCACCTTTCAGGCACTTTGCATATTTGAGAAGGTAACTATATGGATGTTCTACTTGTAAATCAAACTTTATAGTTTGAAGAAGAATCCTTTCTAGTGTCATAACCTCTTCCTGCAATCAAAATACAATGCACAATTAAATACCTTAATCAAAAATTTTCAGTTATTTCTCTATGTATTAAGACCACTGACACATCAAAATGACAGATAATGAGGTAATCCATTTCAACATAAAAGAGAAAAACATATATTTTTAAATTTCATAAAAAAATAGCACTTGAATATCTTTGGTTTATACATTACATAATGCATTTAAATTCAATACATTGTTCATTATTTAAAAATGCATGCAACCATTATATTAATATGTACATTAGTAAATTTAACAACACATTATTTATACAACATTTACAGGATGATTATAAACAACTGATCACAACTGACATTGAAGAATTGCTGCCTGTTTTATGGTATTATTCCAGCATTTGCCTGGAGGAACTGAAGAAGACCACACAAACCTCAGATTTAATAGTCTCTGTGTCAAGTTTAAATCTGGGACTTCCTGAATATGAAGCAGGAGTAACTACCTTGGGATCTTCTCCAAATGTCAAGAACTTTTGGTCTGTAAGTAGACTCCGGGCTGTTTTAATTATATCTTTACATTTCTTTGGAGTCTCCTCCACTTTTCCTGCCAAGAACAAACAGCAACAAGCTGTTACCTAAAAAAGACAGCATAAGGTAAAGTAACTATCATTTGCAGTAACAGCAATGAAAATATATAAAAGACAGAAGGCAATTATACCCTACACTTCATTATATTAAAGAATTATGGGAAGAATAATGATTCTTTACAAATCCTGATCAATTGCAACATAACTATTCATGGGAATATTAATATAATTTCTTGTGACTTTTTAAAAGCAATAGGCTAATGTACATTATGTGTATCAATAGATAATAACTTTTAATTTTTTTTTCTAAACTTGGTAGGATATCACTTTGCTACTCTGTTTTTTTTTAAATCCCATATCTGTGATACCAAGATGGTCAGAGTACAAATTCTGTTGATAAAAACCTGATATGTTACATATGTACAAATGAGCAGAATTGTATATGTCATTAAGCATTCAGAGGTTGAGTGGTTCTGTTAGCTGTTTAAATCCCAAATTGGGGTGGAATTAATTATATTCAACCTGTATAAACCATTTAACCTGATACAAAATTCAACACACTAATTAATTTTTAACCTTAATAATTAAATAATATTAAAGCATGCATGGCAATTTGTTAAAGCTCATAAGATATTCTCCTCAAATTCAACATAAAGCAATCTAAAATCCACTATTTTGGCAACACTAGCTTGGAATATTATGTAAAACATAACTTACATATCTTGGGAAGTTTCTGAATGAATGAAACATGTAAAATCTGTGAAAATAAACAACTCCAGTAGCCATTGTGTTGTATCCCAGGTCCATCTTTGTTCCAGTGTCTATGATGAATCTTGCCCCTTCCTTTCTGTAACGACACTCTGTCTCATAATCAATTCCATCCTGAATAGATGGCGTGTTACGAAGCTCCTTTTTCTCATAATACCAACACGGCATTCTTGGAGGCTTGTGTTTCTGCACACAATAAATTAAGTTTTTATTAGTACGCCGCTTTAAATTTTACAACTGATTATAACACATTTCCAGCAGCACAATCCATTGCTTGCATTGCACATCTGGATCCAAAATGATAAGTGACTACGATAGTTTATACTACAGACATTTTATTTACCATTCTGTTATTCTATTCCTTAATAACACGACACCACGATTAACCTATAACGAGACAAACTTAACCCCACTTTTAAGACTGTACTGCAGATCACGCTACAAACATCGAAAACAAAGCACAAAAGGTGTTCTTTGTCTCATATCAAATGAACTGAATACAAGTTACCGTGAAAGCCACGAAAATTCAACTTGTACTCTTGCAACTTTTAGTCACGACACTACTCCTTTCATCACCATTTACATTAACTTCCTTTATGCTGTAGCTCTTCTTGATTATCGATTATCTGCGAAACCACAGATGTTATATTTTAGCTCAAGCGACTTGCGGGTGTTCGTGAATAACTTCACATTGTTTGATTATAAGTGATGCATGTTTTCTTCTGTGGAATGTCTACGATGGTAGCGCAAGGTATTGTGTAGCAAGTAACCAGTTGCAATAAAAATTTTTAAACTCTTAATGAGAGTCAATATAAAATATCATGGTTTTACCGAAATTTCCAGGCATACGCCGGGGCTAAATTGCTTCACATTTACTTTTAAACTATGAAGTGTATTTGAATGTCTAGGAGGAATCTCACCGCAGAGTTCGAAGCTCTGTTCAGGCAGCTATACTATGAACGATAGTGACGTTCAGTATACTTCAACTGGATTGATGTAAGTGACGTTTGTTGTTATCATCAGCAACATTTAATACTAATTTTTATATACTTACATACCGTATAGTATGTGAATATTTTCTTTCATATAGACAGCATGCACCATTATGTTGCCTTTGTTTTACCATTTACTGATTGTATTTAACTTTGGTTGTAAACTCCTATCTCCTCATACTACAAAATTCTTATTTCTGTACTTCTATAGTATTGAACTGAGATAGTATTGACATTGCTCGGGCTTTGTAGTATCTGGCTTTTTAACCAATAAAGGATAATCACATTTTGTGTAAAGTATATGTGTGTGAATGTAGATACAAATTGTACAGTTCAGTACAGCTCCAGATGTGTGATTATTGTGTAGATTTATCATGTGACAGTAGTATGATATTCTGGTTGTCCAGTGGAGATGCATTGTATATTTACAGGCGAAAGTCTGTGGAGAACCTGCTCATATCTAGTCACGACGTGATTGGGAGTAGCATCAGTCCTACCCTCACATTTGGGGCCATGACTTTACCAACCAACTGTCCCCAGGGACATGTAGCAAACTCTCTGGAAATACGGTAATCATGGCTAAACTGTGCCTAACAATTTGGCTAGACAGCTGTGTAGCCTAGTTGAAGGTTGCTGCTTTAGTAACTCTCCCACATTTAAATGTGTATTTTACATCCATATGTGGTTAGCAGGTGTGTTGGTCTGTCATGCAGTTTCTGCTGTCATTCTTGAATAACGTTGTTTTGAGGATGACTTAACATGGCTGTAGGGACATTGTTTAACCTAAATATACCATCTTAACAGTGCTCCAGAAATATGCTTGATACACTACATTGTCTGATAACCATATTTTAAATACTGGTATCATATAGGTAAGACTATTTGAGGAAGAGAGTGAGTGTAATAGGATAATTGTTTGACTTTTCACTGTGCCCATAAGTTGGGACCTAGTGGGTGAACTAACTTATAGAACAGGAATTACTGTATAAAATACAAACCCTGTATTGAAGAGCCTAGCAGACTCTCTGACAGCTGTACACTTGTAGTCATAGTGAAGCACATATATCTGTGTTACTATCCTGGACTTTTGTCATCTTTATATGCACATATCAGTAACGAGTTTTAATGGCAAGTAATATGTTTGCAGAAGTGTCATTACATGGGTTGCTGTCATGGAATTAATATAACTTTTGTTTGGCTGTATGATGACAGTTTTTATAAAGATTTCTTTGGAATGCTTTGTTATAGTCAGAGTTATGTCACTTGCTGCCTTATGTGGGAGGAGGTTGATCAGTGTATTTGTTTTTTGTACTTTTTGGGATAATTTCTCAAAATGATGATTACAATTGATATCATTTCTACTTAATAATAATTCCATTACACAAAAGTAGAAAGATGAGGGGTGAGTGCTGAAGTATGTAATATAACATTTTTCATGTTGCAAATCATTTCTTGTAAATAGATTTTTTAATTTTTGTGTGTATACTAGGCAGATAAGAAATTAGGTTGCATGTAAGTAGCTTAATGTGCCATTTGCACTCATTTGAAAAGAAGATGAGTGAATTTTATTTTATAAATTCTATAAACTACTCCATAAAATGTTAATATTTTATTGTTACTTTCTTCTTGATTTCATCCTACCATATTTTAATTTAAATTGTATGTTTAAAGATGCATTTTACCATATTTATCACACATGAGTTACCATTAAATGTATTACACACAAAACTACTATTTATCTTATTAAAATCTGTGGGGTTTCTTGAATGCATATTTTGATTTATTTGAAATATTTGCATAAAATGTGTAGAAGCCTGTATGTGAAATGGCAGTCTTTATTTCACATTTATATTTCAGTAACATGTGTCAGTACCATACCATGCTTTGTGTAATGAAGCCTGACATTGATGGTTTTAAGATTTCAGTATTGAGTGAGTTATAATGTGATAAGTATGAATGATGTGGGAGGTAGACAGTCACCCCCACTTTGCTAAAGTACTGTCATGGCATTTATCCTCACATCTCATTCACTAGTAAATAATCCCACATTTGGCACAGTGTTGTTAAATTACTTCAGAATGAAATAAATTATTAACATCAGTCTCCCATACAATGTATCATAAAAATGTGACAAAGGATTTTTGGAATTAGGAATGTGATATGGTGTTCTCATGATGCATTCCTGTAACACTTTTTGTAAACAGTTGGTTTCTTTCTTGCTGTGACTATAAAGCTCTACCTCCACATTCTTTACCTTAACCCATATTGCAGTGGCTTATCAGTTTTATGGATTAGTTTTCTTTACTCATAAGATGAGGAACCACTGGTGTCCATTGGGTAGGGGGCATGGTAGGCCCTAGAGTCATTCTGTGCAGTATGGGAGAGAGAAAAATGCCATTATTATTCCTGGAAATTGAATCAAGTTGTCAGCTTCATGTTGTGGCTACCTTCACCTTCTAACAAGTAGCCTTCAGTACCCATTGGATAGGATGGTGTGCCCTGAAGTCATTCTACATGATGTGGGAAAGAGAGAAGTCGTCGCCAGTACTGGGTATCAGATTTTGGTTTCCCAGTATCCAGCCTGCTACATACTGGCTGATGTAAAACAGTAAAGAAATTCACAAATAAGTTTATGTGTATGTCCTCAGCTTTTTAATTGAAACTGCCAAAAGCAAAGTTATTTGGAACAAGGTGGTGACTGCATGTTATCATGCTTCTTCTAACAAAAGGATTAATGGACATTGTTTTCTGGTTTTCATTAACCCTATGAAAATACTGCTAATTAGCTATAGCTGTCTTTTATGTTATTTGAAGAGTGATAACTTCACTTTAACAGATGTTATTCTTATAATAGGCCACCAAGCCCAGGTGCAAGTCCACAATCCAGTCCACGCCTATCCCCTCGGCAGAATCACAAGAGAGACCATTCCAAAGGGGAGATATCTGTTGGAAGTTGCAGGGACACCTCTCTCTTGGATAAGTTTGAAATAATAGAGGTTAGTAATATGGAGAGAGCATTAATTTGTTTTTGTGTGAGGAAGTGCAAAAATGTGCCCCTTTGATAGAAATAACTGGACTGGTTACTGTTGATTCAGGTAACAAAAGTGTTCATAGTGAGAAATCTGACCTTTCTTTCTGATAACAACAGACAGGCACTGCATCCTGAACCAGCTGATCCCAGTTCCTGTTGTCATAATCTGTTTTTTATAACAAGGAACTTATTATCAGCTGTTTAACTGTTAAAAAAGACACTGAATAAGTAATTGAATGAAATGGTATAATTTACTTTTCAAATTGTTTGTTGCTGTTCGGCTTTTACTGACTGACTGACTGACTTGTCCGCAGTTTGTATAGCTGTTGTTCTGCCTTGTTATCTTATCTCCAAATGACTTAAGATAGAAAATTGAACAAATAAAATACCCATTATTAGAATACAAATGGGGTACACAGATGTGTCCTGAACTTACAACTGGTATTAGTAGGTGGGAACACTGGTTAAGTTGCACTGTGTGGTGGATCCACATAGCTGTAGTATTTGATATGTAGCAAAGGTAATTAAATATATTATGGCTGGTGAAATGCAGTCAGTTCTTAAGTATTACAGGAATATTAGTCAGGTATGTTAAAAAATTACTTTCTTTAGTTTTTTTACGCATTTGAATTTATGGACAGTTTAAGAAATAAGCAGTTTTCACTGGAAGCACTTTTAAAGCAATTTCCTGTTGAGACTGAGGGAAAATGTAACAAATCTGGATGTGGATGGAAATATCTTTAAATTTTTTCCCCCTGAAAGTATGAATGCAAGAAATGCAAAAAGTGAACAGGAGTGAAGGAGTACTAATTGCTACACTTGGCATTTGGTAGGAGTAATTGTTATTGTAATAATGATTAGAGTTATGTTTCCACAGGATGGTCTCAGTCGGTCATCTGACTCAGGTCACATTCATGAGCTGAGCCGGAGCATAAGTCATGAGGGTCCCAGCAAGGAACGTACCAAGGAATCTGGTCGTGGTTCTGATCGCACCAAGAAGAAGTCATCGTGGTACAACGTATTGTACCCAACGTACAAGTCACGAAGCGAGGACTTCAAGAGAATCTTCAAGGATGTTCCATCAGAAGAAAGGCTAATTGTAGGTAAGTGATTCTGTTCAGTTTATTAGTTTATTGAAGTATTTGTTCATTATTAGTACTAATTTTATACACGATTGTTGTCACTGCCTGATTATGAATCAGTTTCAGTACTGTACATCTTTATGTATGATTTTAGGTTTTTACAGCATTTTGAATATTGAAGATTGTTGTCTTCTGGGCTATTGCGCCGTGTAGTCTGGTAGATTTCCACCAATGTTTCAGAGGTCATACAGCCTCCATCATCAGGGTGACGAATGTCTGAAATGGAGCAATAACCCAGAAGACAGCATTCTTCAGACTCACCGCTGTGAAAACCTCAAATCCTACATTTTGAATATTGATGTTCTTGGTTGTAGCTCCATGGCAATATATCCTTCCCATAGAGGTTAATAATGCAAGATTTTAGGTTTTCATAGTGGTGTGAGTACTGATGATTTTCTGGTTTGATGCACTGTGTAGTATATGGCACAACAGCCCAGAAGACCATTGTGCACAGTATTCTGTGCAAATTATGTAATGTTGTAGAGTTGTATATGCCATGCACAGATTATAATCACAGTGATTTTAAGGCTGATGTGCCTCTATGAACTACTGTAATATAAATGTAGGTTTAATGATACATAAAAATTATGTAATGTTTTATTCATATAATAGACATTATCCATTAGAATGAGTGACAAATGGATAACAATATTGACTTGTCATCTGTGATGGAACACAATCCTTTAGAGGTTGTTGAAACTCATAGTATTTTCATTAAAGAAAAAGTGCTATTCTTTGAAGTGACATTATCATAAGTGGCTGTGGTAGTTATCATTTAATTTAAATGTTGTAATTATAAAGAGACTGACTGATATTTCAAGATAAGAGGAAGTTTAAAGGAAGTTATAAAGTCTCATTTCTGTATATGTAACTAACAAGTTATCTAAACACTTGGCTTCATTTGAAGTATTTGAAGGTGTGCTGTTTCTTGATAAGCAATTTGGATTAATGGTTGTTAGAATTTTCAGATGTTGATTTGTGGCAGATACATATAAAGAGTTGTGGCATTTGTCACTGAATTATGAAAAATATGTTGATACATACATCTCTGGGATAGACAGGACAGAAATGATGTTAAGGCAAGGGTGAGGCAACTGGAGCAAAAAGCTGACTGCATTTCTGTCCAGTGCTGTGGTCTGAGAATGCATATAACTTGTATGTTCAGGAATAATCTCGCTTCACTTCGTATTTTTTTCATGTATTTTCCCATCTAGGATTATTTTTCATATTAACAGAAATATCATTATCTCTCATTTCTTTGTTTATCCATTCATCTTCTTTCATATCCTATTACTGTTACTCTTTATGTCCATATATCTGCTTCCTTCTTTGTCCCCTTCTCTTCATCTTTCCTGGTCTTTTCCCATCTAAAAATCCATCTTAGTTACCTCTTCTCTTCTTATTGTGTCACATGACATTGCCATATTGTTCAACTCTTTCATTTTATATCCTTACAGATTAGCCAATATGTGTGTGTGTGTGTGTCATGTTTATTTTTATTTATTTTTCACTATTTTCTTCAGTTAGATGAAGGCAGTTACAAGAAATAGTTACATTCACAATTTTAACTAATTAATTATCTAACTTCAGGGGTAGGGTCCTTCATCTGAAGCTAACAGTTGCTCAGCTAGTTTAATATTCCATGCCTTATATGGAACCTGAAGGATCATTATCATGTCCACAAGAGCTCCTCACTTGATTCCATCCTGAGCCATGTAAGTCAATCCACATCCTCACACACTGTTTGCCCATGATCCATTTTAATATTACCCTTTATTATATGCCTATATTTTTCAAATGACTGGCTTCTTCCCTTCAGATCTTTCAACTAAAACTGTCTGTGTATGCTCCGATTTCTGTTGCTTCAGTAATTCCAAAGCCTTGTGTAACATCTCATGGCAAGTTTTTTTTACTTGAGAGGTCATTAGCCCACAGTCCAAGTGCCTAGCTGCAGCACTCCACATTTTTTTAATTTTGTAGTTTATCTCAGTATAATTAAGTGTTCTAAGTGTGCACTTTTGTTATTTTGCAGATTATTCGTGTGCTTTGCAGAAGGATATTCTCGTTCATGGGAGACTTTATGTCTCACAAAACTACCTGTGTTTTTATGCCAACATATTTCGATGGGAAACATCAGTAAGTCAGCAGGCTATATATTATTTTTCAATTACTTTTCTCTATTAAAATAACCATTACAGTCACTCACACTTTAAAGAAGTAAATCTGTTTATAATTTGTTGTTTTCCATTTTACTCCAACTTTTTTTCTGCAAGCATAATGAACTTTTCTCTTATGTTTGATAAATGCTAAAGAGGAACATTTTATTTGTCTACCTTCATTTTTTAACATTAGCAGTACAACACAGCCACCAAAAAATGTTATTTTGCCTTATACTTTATGATGGTATGAATTTCTTCAATTAGGAATGACATTGGATATTGCAGTTTTCTGGTTTGCCGTGCCATGTAGTCTGGTGGAATTATACAATTTTCATGGGCCACACCAGAAAAACGTAACAGTCCATGATCAATAATTTAAAGAAAAATATTTAATGTCTGCATTTTTATAGTCTGATCAGTTGGAGCTTTGAACTATGCCTTGACCACATGACATATTTTGTCCATCTCTGTTTTAGTTCACTGGAATTTAAAGTATTTGTGACTGAAGGAAGTTATGGCTGTGAGCACATTTATTCTGTTCCTCTTACTAAAAGGAAGGCATACATTTATTTCACCTTTGTCTCACCAGGTATCTTTGAGGTGGAAAGATGTCACTGCAATAACCAAAGAAAAAACAGCTTTAGTTATACCTAATGCAATTCTGGTATGCACAGAAGGTGAAAAGCTTTTCTTCACTTCATTTGGTGCAAGGGATAAAACATATCTCATGCTGTTTAGAGTATGGCAAAATGCACTCATGGATCAGGTAGGTTCTTTGAGTTGATTGTAGAATGTGTATTAGTGCAGGGGGAGTAAGAAGGGGGCTTAAGTATTAAAATTAAGGATCAAATTATGCTAATTTTTTAAATCTCTCTTTAACTGTGGGCTTTAAATAGAATTTTTTTCTTTGTTACTTCAGAATGTTACAGTTCTTGCATACTCATGAGTTAAGAAATAATGTAATTTTGATAATAGGCCTTGTCCTGCTTAATATTATAGTTACATTTGGATTGAAATACTGTAACAGGCCTCAAATCATGTTTCTAAAAAAATTTTTTGGTTTTTTCAAAATTATTTGGTTTTAAATGTATGCTTGTGATAATAACTCATTTACACACATTTATCTTGATAATTGTTATGTCTCTCAGGAAGTGGTAAGAAATCACGCTGGAAGTGGAAGGAAGTTACTTTCACATTTCAGTTTCAAGGCTGGAGGAGAATAATTTATTATTTGATGTAAGGAGAATGGTTAAATGTTTTAATGAACTGTAACATGCAAGAAAAGTTTTTTCTTAATGTTTATGTATGTCTATTTGTTATAGTCAGTTGATTATACTGGTCTGCACTTCCATGTTTGGAACTGAAGTAACAGTTGTTGTGTGCTGTTTGACAGCAATTGTCAATGCAGGAGATATGGCAATGGGTTCACACTTGCTATGGAGATGAATTGGGCCTCACCAGTGATGATGAAGATTACATTCCACCACCTAATGAAGAAGACAAGCTTTCCAGCATCAGTGTGCGTCTATCTGTGGATTCCTTCTCAGAGGTATCAGTAAGAATTACATTGATATTTTGTCACAATGGAAAAACTGGGAAATAAAAGTGAACAGTTTTGTTCTTTCCTGCAAATTAAATGGAATATGACTGATTTTAAGCTTTCTCAGTGATTCATTGTTTATGTTAATGCTGTTTTAGGGTGTTGGCCCTGTGTGGAATTGGTCCATATTTCTGATGTTTCAGGGGAACATACTGCTCTGTTATCAGGGCTGATGGTGGTGGCATTATGTTCCTCTGACTAATTAGGAACACTGTCCACTTCCACAAGATGCCAGCACTCAAAAGCAGGATGTTTAATAGATTGTATAGTATTGAATGAGAGGATCATTATAAATAATGAATTTGAAAGAAGGTATTATGAAGCCTGTTATGAGTTACTCTCCCAGCATTGGCATGGAGGAACTGAGTAAAATCACAAATATCTTGCATTAATCAGTCTCCAGAATGAGGTCTAAAAGCAGTACTTATCAAATATGAACCAGCATTGCTTATCATTTGACCCTGACATTCATTACAGTTTGTTTACAAAAACTGTTTTCATAGGACTGCTCTTTAAATTATGAATTTTTAACTTGTCTTCACAGCTACAGAAATTGTTAAATATATATATGTTCTTTACACTCAGTGTGTGGAAGGTTCACATAATGGGTAAGGTATACTTTCCATTTGCCTCTCCATACATATGTCCATTCACATATTTCATCTCCATGACAAATGTTGATGAAACCTGATGTGGTCAATTTATACAAAAATGATTTGCCAAATTTCATTTTGGTTTCTGTAGTTTCTTCTTTGTTTGAAGGTCAAATTAAACTTTATATTATTTCTCAAAAATGACTTCACCGTGCTGTAGGATAGAATAGAATTAAGGAATTAATAGCAATAGAAGCTAGTCATGAGGTTTGTTTTATCACAATTAATTAATTGTGTCTGTTTTTATACTTTTTTATTATCCTTTCTTCATAGGAGCATCCTAGTGTCATAACACATACAAAGAGCAATTTGGGGGTGAATATGCTTATCACTTTATCTGCAAAGATAAGATCAGATGATTCTATATCACCTAAAGCATTATAAAGCAGAGATAAATGCTGTTGCAGATTGATTTCTGTGATGCTTATTCTGTGTGGTGTAACAGTTAAAAGAAAATATTGTTCATAGTTAATAACTTTTACAACTTGTGCATAAGGTATAAAGAGAATGAAGACGTTTGTGTTATATAGGAATAAGAGTATAATTGCCGAAGACTCTTCTGTGACTCTAAAGGTTGCAGAAAGCACCATGGCTGTAAGTGTAGAATGTACAATGATTGTATTATTTCATGTCTGTACTATATCAACATGTAATTGCCATGAAAATTACTCTTTTTGTTGGGGAAGTGAAATCAAGGACATACAGCTTGGAAGGGGAGATCAAAATTGCATATAGAATTTTGGTGAGGAAACCTGATTGGAAAGTAGCCTCTTTGAATGCAGACAAGGAGATGGGAGGATAATATTAACATTATCTTGGGGAAATATGTTGTGAGAATGGGAAGTGGATGTAACTCATTCTTGATCCTCTTTAGTGATCTTTTATGATAGTGGTGTTGAATCCAGGTTCCAATATTGTGGAGGAAGTTGGTCAGATAAAATTTACTTTATTTTCTTATGTATTAATCACTGTATAGCCAGGTAGGGCTGCATTCAGAGGAGGCATTTTTGGATATTCTGTTTAGTTTATATTTGGGTGTCCAGTGACTTTCTGTCAATACGTCATGATCTTATTCCTGGGGTCATTTCCAGTCACAAATGTTGTATGGACATGGGTCTGATTCTCAGTGGTTACAGAGCTATGGATACTTGAACTTCTGGATGATCTGAAACTTATGTAGAGCATCAGGATTATTCATGCGTCTTTCAGTATCAATAACTCAAGGATGTAGTTCCTGTCTTCTGTTAACTTTGCATTCATACACCATGTTTTTCATGTAACCCCATTCATGGAAATCTTCAGCAGTGAAGTCTGGTGACCTCAGTGGCATGACATGCAGACCACCGTGGCCAGTTCATCTGTTAGGAAACTGCCCATTCAGGTACTCTGTCACATGTCTACTGAAATGTGGGGATGCTCCATTATGCTGGAAGTACATCTATAATTGTGTTGTATGTTTGTTAAAATCATCTTGAATATTTGTCCATAGCTCATAATTGTTGAGAATTGGACACATGTTCATGATGCTTTTGACTGGGAATTACATCTTTAATAAGATCTTGAAGTATTAACATAAAGTCACTGGACACTGTTTAAAACTAAGAAAATATTGATATTTTTGCTAAGATTTTAGTGAAAAGTATCTTACCAATACATAATTCCAAATTGTAGCATATTATTATGTAACAGGTTTTGTGTTTTGTTGGATATCCATAGAAAGAGAGAATGGACAGGGAAGTTAAAATAATATTCCGGTTATTTTTTAAGTTTTCACTTTAGATTTTATTTCCATGAAGGAAGTTGTGAAATCCTACTGTGAAATATTTTATAATATGCACATTCAGTACTTCGTACTTCTGCAATACTTGTGCATTATTTAATTTCTTCATGTTGTAATGAAAATGATTTGATGATAACATTTTTATGGCAAGTCATGGTACTCATATAATATTCCAAATTCATTGCATTCCCCTTGTAATAAAATTGTATGGGAAAAGGTAATAAAGTAAAAGAAAAGTACTGAATAAGACTTGAGGTTCTCACAGCGGTGAGTATGAAGATATCCGTCTTCTGGGTTATTGCGCTGTGTAGTCTGGTCGATGTTAACCAACGTTTCAGAGGTCATCGCCCTGATGACGGAGGCAGTATGACCTCTGAAACGTTGGTTAACATCGACCAGACTACACAGCGCAATAACCCAGAAGACGGATATCTTCAAAAGTACTGAACTCTGCAACATTTCAGAAAACTAGGGAAATTTAAATGTTTACTGAAATAACACCTGCACATGTAAATGTTTGTGTGTTATGCCAGCTTTTGAGTAGGTATTTAAAACAATAAATAAATGTTTTTAAATTTTTAAGAATTTTAGAACTTATGATTACAGAAAATGTTACCTCGATTTGTTTTCTGTATACAGCGTGTTGCAGTTTTCTATCTCTTTGTTCTGATGCATATTCTTGTGGCATTATTTTATGGTGATGGTTCAAATTTGACCCAGAATTTTCATTTCTCACAAACATTGGTGTGAATCTGTGTCATTTTTGCAGTTATTTCATGAGATGGGACAAGTGTGTACATGTATCTTGTCTTATTTTAATAGATTCTGTTTTAACTCTGCAGTATCATTTGTCAGAATGATTGTGACTGATAAGGTAGGAGGGATGTTGTGGTATTTTGTGAGATATTCCCAGCTTTTTCTTGGAGGGGCTAAATAAAATCATGAAAATTTCAGTCAGGTTTGCTGGCCTCATTGCTAATACATAATACAGAATTTAATGATTGGTATTCTTTACCTATTATTGAAGGCTCTTTTTATAATCTTCAGGACTTCATAATGGGGATTCTGCTGATTGAAATGTTTTGGCTGTTCTAGCAGGAAAGTTGCAGTATGACAGAGTCTCACATGGAGACAACAAACACAGAGGAGCATCAGAATGATGCACCAACTGCGATTACCACTGGCATGTCTGTTCATTCCACATCCCGCCAGGAATCGTACACTGGTACCATACTACATTCCACATCTCGCACAGAATCTACAGGACATGACCGGAGCTCATTACAAGTTCCTGTCTCTGAGACACTTCCCACTGACATGAGTGATACAACTGAGTCAGAAGCTGAGAAGCAGGGTACAAGAGGTGAGTGCATGTGATTAAGGGTCTAGAAATCTGGGTAGCCTTGGCAACTTAAATTTAAATTCTGGCACATACCATTTTTTGGAATATTTTTCTAAAGGTTACCTAAATTAATTTATAAGTAATTTTAATATTTGCAGCTCTTAATTCTGATTCCATCATTCAGGATTGCCTTCAGGAAGCCTTTTTGTTCACACTTTATTAGGTAGCAGAATAATATGAAATGTGGTTGTTAGATGCATATAAATGGTTCCTTTATAATGGATTTTTGTAAATGCCTTACTTCAAACATACTGATCAGTAATTTGCATGTGTACTTGAAATTGTTATCAGGTAGTTAAAACCTGTTGAATTTTTAAACATATCACACTCTGGTAAGTAGTGCTGCAGAGGAGCTAGGGTAGCTCATTCTGTATGGTTACCAGGCATGGGCTGAATGACCAATGTTTATTTCCCAGCATGAACAGAAATTGGTTCTTTATAGCTACATCCCCACAGGATCTGGGGCCCACCAAACATACTGTCCAGTGGGTAAAGGAGTAAAATCGCTGGGGGCATGAGGCTTGGCTCTCTTCTCCATCTAGTGCCATGGTTACAAATGTGTGGAGCTATACCTCCACTTTCTAATGCATCTTCATGGTCTGTACCAAATGAAAATTTATTCAGAATTAGTGCAGCAGACACCACATTTAACCAGTGAGTATACTCACTCTTAGTGGTGAAAGGCATAACAACTGTTTGTTTTCATGCAGGTTCATCAAAGCTAGTAGCTTGCACATCATCTCATGAGGGACGTAAGATAATTCGAATCATTGTTCCAATCCACGTTGATCTGCTGTTTACCATGCTATTCACAAATTCCAAGTTCTACCTAGACTTTCACAGTGCTAGAAGAACAAGTGGTGAGTATAGTTGTATGGTAATTGGGAAGTAGGATGTTCATGTAAATGTTCTCTTCCGTTATCCATGTCAGGAGACCCCCAGGCTGATATATATGCCCTGTTGTAATCAGCTAGAACTTCAGTGTTCTTGATATATACAAGCTGCCTTAATACTGTGCTTATACAATGCTTAAAACAATTTTAGGCAAAGTAATTTGGTTGCGAAGTGGTTAAATAAGTAGAATGTGTATTACAGATATTTCTCACACTCCTTGGCAACAAGATTCTGAGACTGGTACAAAGCAGCGAGTAGTGACCTTGACCATGCCCCTAAGTCAGTCAGTTGGACCCAAGACCACACAGGTAACTGAGAAACAGGTAAGTCATCTATTTGCAGTTTAGGTATGTATGGCAGGAAAATAATTCCTTGTTCCTACTGCTCTTATACTAGTCAGGCAGAGTTCGGTAAACTGATTTTTGTGCTGTACCAGATCTGAAAGTTTTTAGATAATTATTTCTTTATGTGTGTCGGTATTTGTGATACTAGGCATCATTACAAGGGAGAAATATTTATAACAATTGGGAATCAAGTTAAAGAGAATTTGAAAGAAACAAATTTCCTTGTGCTATGTAAAATTATTATTGGTAGTATATTTTAATTTCTGAAAGAATTACTGTTCTAAGAAGGACAAAGCTATAATGTTATAATGTTGTGAGATCTTTGGCTTGAACGTGGCTGTCTTACATCTAGCACCACATTATCAGCATGCATTCTTTCATGTAAGTAACATCATGCACATGCCCACTATTTTCTGCCTCTTGCTTGAAATAAGACTAAATATATAGCTTTTATGTCTGAAATCTGACACTAAGATTCTTGGTCTACCATATTTAAAACATAGTAAAATGACACACACAAAATAATTACAGTGAAACAAACCTCTATCCATCGTTCCCCGAACTATCATTTTCCTGGATGCATCGTCTGTTTTGTTCAGTCCCTGATATGTCCCATATAAAATAATGTTACATTTTCTCACTTCTATCGTTCCTCGAACTGTCGTTTTACCACATCAATTGTTCAAAAATCTTAGTCCTGGCCCACAGTTTTCCTGCAATGATCGTTTCTGAGAAATTATAACGAAATTTACGCAATGTTTTTAGAATTTAAAATGATTGCTTTAAAGATAAATTAATATCGAAAGACACACAGTGAGCTTGCCACATGCATGGCCGACACCATCGATGAGTTGTGTGATGATCGCGAAAGTGACGGAAACGGTGAGGAGGGGGAAGACGACAAATACAAGCCCGAAGCTGTGCCGAGTTTTGCCGAAGCACATGCTGCATTGGTGAAAAGGTGAATTCGTTCTTTTATGCACACAATATTTTTGAAGGTGATGAGGAAAACGTTTTGAACATGGAAAGGGCTCTGTTTCGCTTAAAACGTAAAGTTATTCATTAAAGACTTTTTTGGCAAAAAGAAGTAACTTTGAAACATTTTATGTGTATTGTTTTGTGTATGCAAAAGAGAAAAATGCACTATTTTAATTTTTTCTCATTTTTAATGCTTTCCTGCAACTGTCGTTTTCCCGTATTCATCGTTTTTATTTCTCTACCCCATCAAAAATGATGCATCGAGGTTTCACTGTACTAGAATTGAAGCATTTTGTTTTAATTCCACTATAGAAACATTGAAATTTGAACATCAAAATTGTTACAAAAATCTGTGTGTTAAAATGCACATTCTAATGATGTGTGGCCAGATTGTAGTCATTCTTATAGCTGGGTGTGAACAGTTTCAGTCTCACCCCATATCTTAGATAAGACAAGGTAACTCATTCCACAGCAGAATTCTTACAGAGCTAGTATTCATTTAGTCAAGTTTTGTGCCTTTTATAGAACCTGAATGTTCATTCCCATATTCAGAAGACTCAATCTTGAGCCATTTGAATCAAGTTTTATAAAGTTACCTTTATTTCTTTGGCCATGAAGGACATTTATGTTATCTACTGCTATGATTGATGACATTTCAATATTAAACATTCAATATGACTCTAATAAAATGGCCCTGACTACTCAAAGTTCCAGGAAACTAATAAAGGCCTTTACTCACTTCCATGGCATCTTTGTGTCTATCCTGAATGTCTTTAAGGGGCAATGTTACAATGTTTATAGGCCTATTTTACCACCTCTAACATTCTATTGAACTTTCAGGTAATGCTGCCATGTAGCAAACCTGGTGAGCTATATGCAATTGATTCAGATTCTGTTAATTCAGGAATTCCGTATGCAGACTCATTTTACATTACCAGTCATTATTGTATGTCTCGAACTGCTGATAATGAGTCATGTCTTGCTGTCTATGCTCAAATCAAGTACAAGAAGTCTGTATGGGGTCTTATAAAGAGTAAGTATACAAATGTAAATGCAATGAAACTTTCTTGTAACATAATTTTGTGGGACCTGAACATTGTTTTGTTTTGCTTTAATATGAAGAAGTTATCAAAAGTTTTCATTAAGATTTTTAATTTCTGTAGGTATGAAGGTAAGCATGTTACACAGAATGCATGAGTGAAGTATGTATGCAAACAAACATCTTGGTAAAAGATAATTGGAGAAACATTTGGAGGATAATATTAAACTATATTGTAGTGATTTCAGTTGTGTTCCTTAAATGATCGTTTTAGTGTAGATATTTGGGAAAGATGTTATATCATAAGTGAACTGAAATAGCACAGTCAAAAAAGTGACTGGCTGTGGGCTGGATGATTGAATGGATTGAGGGATGGGACTTTTGTCTTTATCACTGTGATCTTACCAGCTCTGGGACCCACTTACTCTTGTTTCAAATGGATCCCGGTTCTTTCCATTCAGGTAAAGTGGCCATATTGTGAAACTGACTACTTATCTCCATCCAGTGCTAAGGTTAGAATGTGCAGAGTTTTAGCACCACTATCCCAAACTTGTTCTTGTTGTGGTGCTTAAGCACACTGGCATCCTTTTTATTTTATCTTGTACCTGCCATTGAGTTTTGAATTTTGTGATGTGACCAATAAATTTTTGACTCCACATGCTTTGAAGTTTATATTTTCTGAGTTATATCTTGTTTTGTCATGCTCTAAGTCAGTAGGAATACACTGATTTGTCTAGCAAGTTCTCATTCCTCGCAACTTGAATGATTTATGTTTTTTCAGGTTTTATTGAAAAAAATACTTGGTCTGGATTGGAAGATTTCTATTCACATCTACAGAGGGTTCTACTTGAGGAAGGAACTCACTTATCTGTCACTAAGAAGAAAACGCGACGGAGGAGGAGACTTATGCCTGTGTGTGCCACTGGATCAGAAGAACCTAAACATAGAATTAGTAGACCTGCTGCAAGTAAGTCTAAGAGATTAATCCTGCAAAGCATTAATCATCGTATTCATTATGAACCTGTCGGGGAGTTGGGCCATTGTTTACCCACTCTAGCCTCACTTGCCTAATGTCTTCGTTTCAATGTGGTGTGTTTCACTGTTAATTTGGGGAGTGCTGATGTCTTAAATTTTGGTTAATGAAAATTCAGATCAAGTCAACCAGGATAGCTTAGCCATTGAAGTGGTAGGATGTTGTTGGCTGGACAGGAAGGCCGCTACTGTTACACTGTGTAGCATTTTGAATGTGTGCTAATGTTTCTCCAAAATGTTGGCATACAGTCAAAAATGCTACATGGTGCAGCAACTCAGGAGACCACCATTTATATAAATATTAGTTGTTTAATTTATCACTGCTGACCTTTGACAATCTGTTCTTGATTAATGTATTTTTAAATTGTATTTTTTCAGGTTGTTAGATGTATATCAGAATAATCAGTGTATGCACATTAATGGCAAATAGTTACTAAAAGTGTTCATCAATTAGTAATACTAGATTTATTAAGTCTATTATTTCATGTGATTTAAATTAAGTTTTAAGTTTACATGTGTCAGAAAGGACAAAAATGAAGGTTAGAATCAATTTACCATAGTCCATCTTCTAATGGCATGGTAGCTTTGAAACATTCTTATTTTGCATGACATAATTTTACGTGGTTTCAGGATTTCCATTACCTGAATTACGTAGTCCTGCAGACAGTCTTAGCTGGGTGGTTCTTGCAGTTCTCCTTTTCCTAGTTCTTCTCAATGCACTCCTCTACTACAAGCTTTGGACACTGGAAGAGTGGACACAGGACTCAAGTCACAGCTTCACTGTTATGGACCTGCAGGTTCTTAGGTAGGTAACCACATTTACAGATCGTTGCTGACACAATCTGTGTTGTGTTCATTGTAGGAGTATGTTAAGCACCAGCATTTGAATTTCTTGACCATTTGAGTATTTATAAACTTTTTAAGAAAGGCTTTGCATTTTAGAGTTAGTTGTTATTCTGAATTAATTTATATTAATTTAATTTTGACAAGGTTTCTTTTCTATGATACCATACTGCAATTTCAGGCAACCACCAAAGTCCCATGAAGAATGGCTACACTTAGTCCAGCAGCAAGAAGCACTTCACAATATAGAAATGCAGAAGTGGCAGAAAATATTACAAGCTGCTGTACAACTATTAAGACAGGTAAATAATCAGTTCTGTTGTGTACCAATATCAACCCTTTATGTATGTTTCCTAGATTTTGCCACATTTATAAGATAAGGAAAGCAGATTAGAACAGTGTAAGGCACGTGAAAAAGGCTGAAAAAAAGAATGGATTTGGTAATGATGTAGAATATTTCAAGCACAAAAATTCATTTAAATCAACAAAGAAGTATGGAAGTAGTGTATATATGTGACGTGTTTTTTGCATACACCAGTGTGTGCTATTATAAACTTAGAAATGGCTTTTGAATTACTAAAATCATTACTGCATTTTATTTTATTCTAGTAGATTCTTCAGAGAATAGCCATGATAATCATGTCAGTAAAGTGACTGGCCATGGACTGAACTGCTAGGATTTGCTTCTTATAAGTGGCATTTGGCATATTTACATAACCAACATGCCCAGAATGGCCTATTAAACACTGTTAAACAAGAGTATTTAATTTTGTTTTGAAGGTTACATATATTTTATAAAATTTGTCAGAAGAATTTTTATATTCAGCCTACTTTATTCATTATAACAAAAGATGTGGTCGTAGCATATTTCGCATGTGTCTGTCCCTCCTGCCACCACAAATTTTTTAATTTAATACTGTATATTAGTAATACCAGTGTTGTGGCCATGTGAATCTATGTGATTAGGGTGATATTACTACACTGAATGTAGTATCCTGAAATGTTGTATGCTGGTGGCTCTTCAGACTTTATTGCAACTTACATCCAGTTAGCCTAGCCAGACAAGGTCTTTATTTACCACATTTATTATGAATATTAGTGAGCCATGGTAACATACCCAAATATTGTATATGAAGCATTTTTTGCATGCTAACAATTAGAAAAATGACAATGGTACAAACTTTGAGGCTAAGTGTAGCAAATTGAACCTAGAGTTTGTAGCAGTGAAAACCTTGCATAGAACAGGATAACTAAATTTTATATTAATTTATAGTTGCTGCTAGCCTCACCATATAAATTTAAGTATTTGGTTTTCTCAGAACTTCTGATTCTAGGGCAGATTAATGTAATTGTTTTGTACACAATTTAGACAGAAGAATCACTTAGTGAGTTACAAGTCGCCATTAACCCAATGATCAGCAAGAAGGTGTTGTCAGTGTTGAAGGACACATTCACAGAGGAGATACCTAAAGATGAAGTGGAGTCGGCAGCATCACAACCAGAAGTTGATCAGTCAACGGTACCTGAAGGAGAACTTTAACTATCATTTGTAAAATATGTGATCATCTTGCCTGTATATATGTGAAGAATCGGTGACACAAAATACATACCCAGCAGTATTGCACTGTATAAAGTATTAACTTCGGTATCAGCTGTGGGTTACAAATCTCTTGAGCCCAGTGTATGGAATATATGTAAAATAATAAAGATGATGGTATGGGGAAAAAATTGGATGGTCAAATATAGTTGAGTATTATCAATTTCCTTCAACCTTTTCCACTCCTGCCATGTTATAATGTCAGATGCAGACTTTGGCTTCAAAGTTGTGATGTATTCTGTTGCTGTCTTTTGATTAATGTTGGAACTTTGTGCACTGAAATATTTTCTTACAGGTGTTGTTTTAGTGTAACATTGGACAGCAGTTAGTATTGACTAATTTTGAGATGGAGAATATTCATTTTATTTTAAATAAT
The DNA here is from genome assembly GCF_977971745.1 of Zootermopsis nevadensis. Taxonomy (NCBI): domain Eukaryota; kingdom Metazoa; phylum Arthropoda; class Insecta; order Blattodea; family Termopsidae; genus Zootermopsis; species Zootermopsis nevadensis. The sequence goes on from NW_028259134.1 coordinate 17,770,699, forward strand.
ATGGGAAAAATACATAAATATATCATTACCAGGAAGTGAAAAAACAAATTACTTCAAATAGAAGGAGAAAAAGAAATGAATTACAATTACTTATAATTATAAACTGATTCCACTATCATGCCCAAGCAACTGTGATGTTTGTATTCATAATATAATAAATTTCTGCATGATTAAAATGGTAGTATGAAATTATAAGTAGCTGCAGCCCTCTTTTTTTATATAAAACATTAAGAATGTTCCAGCATTTTATTCCATTTCCTATGATCTTGAATTTGTACATTATCAACTGTACAATTTCTCTAAAAGAATAATTCTTTTGACCTTCATTCAGTTTAAACTAAGACTGAAACTTAATATATGTATGTATGCTTGTTGTCATGCACATTGAATTTTCAGTGGTAATTGTTGAATTCCAAAGCTGGTGATTACATTTACTCATTAAATAATACTAACAGTCCTTTCCTGGATGTAATGGTAGGTGTTGTAAACATGAAACTTGAAAATTCATTTTGCCCTGTTTAACCAAATATTTTGCTTTTATACCAATTGCCATTTTCCCCTCAATAGATTCATAAATTTGTCTTCACCATTAATCGTTACATATGTACAGACTCAATAAAAGAGCCCGTAGGTGTGTACTGTCATAATTTTTGACAGTAATGCAAAAATTTAAAACAGGTTTTCATCTCCATGTTCAGTCTTTGCTAAAAATATTTCACTGTTTACAATCAAGGAATGTTTCTATTTTTGAAAGAAAGTATATGCATAGAACTTAATATAGTTTACAAACTTTACACAAATTCTGATGTGTAAGATATTTACTATAAATAGATTTTGAAATTTTGATTGTAACTTAACTGAAGAAATTAAATAGTGCGTGAAAGTGTGTTCTGATTGTTCCTGTACAGTGAATGAATTTTAAGGTTAACATAAAATAAGTAAATTGCCTCTGGAACAAAGAGCATGATGGACAGAACGGTCTCTATTAGGATGTCATAAGGTGAAAGCAAGAAATCTGTTGATGTGCTGTAGCATTAATATATTGAACACATAATATACAAGATGTTATATTCAAGGAGGAAAATACCACCATTTAAATAAACATACCATATCCTTGAGTGCTGGTGGGTTATGGGATGGGGAAGGCCAGCCTGTGTGACCCCCTCAGAAAATATACTAAATAAAACTATTTTTTAAAAGTACTTCTGTGCTGAATGGGATACAAAAGCATTAAGTAACTTATGGCTTAAATGTAAGTTTGTAAGCAAATTTTGTTGCTGCGCCCCTTGAAAAATCCTGGTGGTGCCCATAATCATATCTATTCAAAACTGTTTTCTATTTCAGTTGCATTTTAAGAGTTAAACTACAAGGAGACTTATTTATTTTTCCTTTAACATGAAATATGAATGCATATATTTGACCATCCATTGTAGATTAAGGGAGTAAATGAACACTGGAATTCTAATATGGCTCTTACATGCCAACTAATTTAGGTTATGTTGGCTACTTTGATGGCTGTGTATGTTTACTGGATAAAAGTCAAAATTGTTTCCTTATTGGAAAACATGTGTAGTAAATCTATATGAAAACACTGCTAATTTTGAAGCATCTTTGAATTCATTTTATACTGGATTTTGAGTTGCCTGAATGGTATGATAATGGGTTAAAAATATCAGTTATTCAACCAATAAGATTACAGTTGACTGTAATTCCAAAGTTATAACTTGTGATACATGATCCTGAATTTGTGCCGTGTATATTGCTTTAGAATAATTGCAGTAATCATCACATCTCTCTTGCCCATTCACCATGTACAGTGTCAGTACACCAGTAGGTATTCCCTTGCCAGGACACAGAATTGAGGAATGCAAACTGAAGGGCTGTTATTGCACTGTGACTTGCCTTAAAATGTTGTATTGTTATGATGTTATGTATGAAGTGATGGAAGATGAAAAATAATGAAGTTCCTGCCCTTTTACTCCAGTCATTTTGGTTTTTATTTCCCTGTGGTATTGTGCAAAGGGATGCAGTTTCTTCTGAGCAGATTAGCTTGGGCACTAATATTTCTCTCTTATTTAGGAGGTACTTAGTTTCTTAAGTTTAAGCTGTGGTTGTTTTATAGTGGTTCTCAGTGTGTTGTTGCTGGAATAGTGCTTTCCCAGTATTTTCAAGTTCAGCATACAGAATCATTTTCTCAGCTTATTGAAAACTAAATAACACTTGCAGTGGAATCAGTGTTCTTATTTATTTCCAGTCCATCATGTATAATCAACCTTTTATCTTATGTGAAGAAAAATAAGTCACATTTGATACACAAAAATTAACCACTTGCCTTAATATTTTTCTCAAATTTAGAACAAAAAAGCATATTATTTCAGATTTATGGGTCTTGATTCAGGTCCACTGGCAACCTGCAGCTGGACCTTGTAGTTATGATGTATAGTACTCTGTTGCTACTGGCATCAGAAGGAATATAAACAGCAGTGTTAGCAACAGTATTCCATTGAACGGTTTTGAACTGATGGCAGGATATATACACACATAATATAACCTGTTTCAGAAATGTTGAAATTTTTTATCAGCAGTAATGCAACTTACAGCTTTTTTTAAAATACTTCATTAATTACTTTTACTGTAAGTGTTGTATGCTACAAGTGGACAAGCACCCTGTTCAAATTCTGGTGATTGTTACAACAAGGAAGCAGACTGCTGATCATATTGTTGTAAACCTTTAACATTTTCAAGCATGTGTGGAGGCTTCCAGGCCAAGGGAAGCGAAGTTATAACTTGAGAAATTTCATATTTCGGGTTCTTTAGAAATTGTATTTTGTGATTGAAAGGGTCAGGTCAGTCAGCATGTGTATACTTTTGATCCTTACATCAAATTTAAGACTTTTGTTTAGGGAGATGTTCTAGGAGATGGGAGAGATGAACAGTCAAAGGGAATTGTGAACACCTACACAATTGACTTTTAAAAATTTCAGTTTTGGTGTATTAATGTAAATTAATTAATAAGTGCTATAAGAAGCCATCCCAGCACACAAGATTTTTCAGCATTTTATGAATATTAGTGAATATTTGCATTTCCTGGTCTACAATGTTAACCTGAAGATAATTCTCATTCCTTCCCTCCTGAGTGTAATGTGGTAACTGAGAGCTCATGATCTTGTTTTAATGGTTTTATTATGTGCAATACTAGAAATTGATGGATTATCCATAGAGAGTATATTTTGGAATGTACTGTGTAATGTGGCAATTGTTATAGTAGTTTTATCCAGATATAGAATCTATTTGTTACATCTCTTGCACTGTCTCAAATGTAAATGTATTCCATAACAAGTATCAGTCTATTTTGACTATTGTTAATACAATACAAAGCTGTTAATGTTTTCCTGGCCTTTGAATTTTTTTAAATTTACATATTAATCTTGTAAGCACATAGTATGGAAAGGCAGTATTATTCAGTAGAAAATTTTAACAGTACAGATTATGTAGGAAGTACTAAAGTATTATGATGAAGTACTTTGCTAAATGAACTGAATAGGGGTAACAATTAAATAAATGGAGGAAAATACTGAAGAATGGGCTGTCTATTGGAAATTTCAGTTTATACATGTATCATGAAACAAGTTAAAGAAGGTAAAACTTTTAAAAATTAAATAGGTGCTGCAAAAAAATTATGTCAGTGAACTTTTAGTCCCCACTGGAAGATAACCTGGATTTTCACCACCTAGGTGGTTAAAGAAGAAGAGTGTCTTATTTCAGAGAGAAATATTGTTTTCCATCATTTTGTAAAATTCCAGTCAGTTCTGTTAGAAATTAAAAGTAGCAGTCATGGCCTGGGACTTTTCTCATGAGGCAAATATTCATGAAATTTAAACAGTATAGTGCTTTTATCTACTCCATACTATGAGTATGCTTATCATGAAAATTCTAATAACGGTTTGATGTATTGGATTATGCATGTATTTGGTAGGGTATTTATGCATCCTCCTTTCTAATCCTATACTACTGAGAGAATGCTGTACCATTAAGATATGTTAGAAGAGCAGTGCAGTTAATCATTGAACTTACTCAGTTTGGAACAAACAGTTTGGTTTCCTACAAGTATGGAACTATCCCAGCCAAACTCAGACATATGCTTCACCTCAATATTGCAGTTACTCTATCAGATCATGAAGCAAATGCATATATTGATTTAATACTGTGTGGCAGTGTATTGTTGTTGAGAATATATTTCAAGCAATTCTATTTGCTGGAAACAGGGCATTGCCATGTCAAGGAAATAAAAGAGTTGTTACAGAGTGAGCATATTTTATTTTTAACTGATGCTGATATCATATTAACTGTACTGGAGAGAAGTGCTAGTAACATACTGAAATGCAGCAACATAGATTTATCTTTAAAAGTACACAACATTTTTTAGCTTATTGTATAACATATTTATTCATTGTAATAGATTTTAGAATCATTCCTTTTAATCTTTAATTAGTAACAATTAATCACATGCATATTATAAATTTGTTGGGAATTCAGATGTTAGATTTTCATATGTTTGGACTGCCATCTGAAAACCACAATATTATAAATAATATAAAACACAAATTCATCATCATTCACTATATTATTTCTGGCCACAAGTTCAACAGATACATTATACCATTCCCATACTGTTCATAGGAACACTGTTTTTATGATTTTGAATTCGTTTTAGTTGAACTTGTTAAAAATGGCTTTTATTATGAAGTAGAACATGACAAAAAAATAGCTTTTCAGCAACTTTGGTGAGGCATGTGTGGAAGATTAATAATGTCTAAATTTTGTATAAAAGCTTTTGTGTTGTAAAACTGCAACCACAGTAATGTCAATGCACTAATTTCATGATTATAATGTATAAACTATTGCAAGTGGCATCAATAATGGTGTCTGATATGTTTACAGAATTTTTATGGAATGTTGTGTTGCTTTTAAAATACTAGGTAACTCTATGCCTTCTCGAAGGTATCACCACCTTGTCGAAGGCAATCTGCCGGGTGAGGAGGCTTGCGTACTCAAATGACCCTTAGGGCTATCCCGGCCGGAGCTTCGGCTCACGGTAGGGTCATCCAAGCCGGACAGGTCTAAGGCGATGCGCTAGACTAAGAGTGATACCCTGGTCCTCCAGGTTGGGGTTGGGTGTAAGGCTAACAACCTTTCACCTGGAAAATTAAAGCTATGTTACGAAAAAATCAACCAAGCCTCGGATCAGGATGGACTCTTTGGCACGACCACGGCAATTAAAAAAGGACATTAGGAGCCTCTATAGGGCTGGGGCCTTGAAATCAGTGTGTAGGGAATTAGGGAATTATAAGTTAGACTTAGTGGCGGTGCAGGAAGTGCAATGGGAGGGGGAGGGCACGATCCCAGTGGACAATTTTACATTTTTCTATGGAAAGGGGAATGACAATCATCTATTAGGGACGGGTTTTTTTGTTCATTGCAGAATAAGGGCAGCAGTTAAGAGAGTAGAATTTGTTAGTGACCGGTTGTCTTACGTAATTTTGGAAGGACGTTGGTGCGACATCATTGTCCTTAATGTTCATGCCCCAAATGAGGACAAAAGCGATAATATCAAGGATAGCTTTTATGAAGAATTGGTATCAGTATTTGATACATTGGGCAACTATCACATGAAAATTCTGCTAGAATATTTCAATGCAAAAATTGGGAGGGAGGATATCTTCAAACCCACAATAGGCAGCGAGAGTCTCCATGCACTTAGTAATGATAACGGTGTTAGAGCAGTAACCTTTGCTACGTCAAAAGATTTAATTGTAAAAAGTACAAAATTTCCACACCATGATGTTCATAAATACACTTGGACTTCTCCACATGGGAGCACACACAATCAAATAGATCATGTGTTAGTAGATAACAGAAGGCACACAAATATAATTGATGTGAGGTCTTTCAGAGGAGCAGACTGTGACACTGATCATTATCTGGTGGTAGTGGCTTTCAGTAAGTAGACGAACTAAACAAAATTTCGACACAGAAAGATTTGATTTGAAAAAAATTAAGTGAGGGAGAGGTGAAGGAACAATATCAAGTTGAAATTTTGAATAGGTTTCAAATTTTAGAGACAAATGAAGATAATGAAAGTGTGGACATCAACAGGGAGTGGGGAAATGTCAGAAACTGCATAAAAATTTCAGCCAAAAAGAAACTTGGATACTACAGGAGAAAGCAAAATAAACCGTGGTTTGATGAAGAATGTTCCAAATTAATAGATCGAAGGAAGCAAACAAAATTTCAATGGTTGCAGGACCCAAACAAAACAAATGCAGATAATCTATGTTACGTGAGACTAGTAGAACCGTTAGAAATAAGAAAAGGGAATACCTGAAGGGCAAAATTGCTGAACTTGAGACAAATAATAAGGAAAAAAATATCAGAGACCTGTACAGAGGCATTAATAACTTTAAGAAAGGATATCAACCCCAGACCAATTTGCTTGCAGATCCAATAAAAACTGTGAATAGGTAGAAAAATTTCTTTAGCGAGCTCTTAAATGTTCATAAGACTGGTGATATTAGACAGATTAAAATACATACAGCTGAACTGTTGGTGCCAGAACCTAGTTTAGATGAAGTTGAACTGAAAATTAAAGTATACAAAACAATAATCTTGCCTGTTGTTTTGTATGGGTGCGAAACATGGTCTCTCACTCAGAGGGAGGAACACAGATTGCAGGTGTTTGAGAATAGGGTGTTGAGGAGGATATTTGGGCCTAAGAGGGAAGACGATGGGGCGTGGAGGAAACTGCATAATGATGAGCTTAAAAATCTGTACTCCTCCCCCAGTATTGTCAGGGTGATTAAGTCGAGAAGAATGAGATGGGCTGGGCATGTAGCGTGCATGGATGGTACAAGAGGTGTGTACCGGGTATTGGTTGGGAAACCTGAAGGGAAGAGACCGCTGGGGAGACCTAGACGTAGATGGGAGGATAATCTCAGGCGGGATCTATGGGAGATGAATGAAACTGGATTTTGTTGGCGTAGGACAGTGTCCGGTGGAGGGCTTTGGTTAATTCGGTGATGAACCTTCGTGTTCGGTAAGCCATCTACTTACTTAGTTAGGTAACTCTATGAATTTAAAGGCCATATTTATGTGCCAATCTTTGAACTGGAATCTGTGACCATCAAAATATGCATTATTGACAACCAAAAGTCACCTTCTTATTGTGTTCATCTAATCCTGTACAACATTAATTTGGGGACTGCTTTCAATTTTCATTGTACAGTACTTTTTTTTTGTAAAATACATTTCTAAGTAGTAACAATACAGGTAGCCCTTGATTTACACCGGGGATGTGTTCCTGGACGAACCAGTGTAAATTGAAACACTTTTATAATGTAAATCAATGGGAAGTCAATGACATGCGTCCCCAGCACCCAAACATTGACGAGTAATATAATGGCATTATATTTAAAGCTCTGAAATAACATAAATAAAATAAAGGGAATTTAAAAAATATATTTTATACACTTACAATTGACAATTCGTTGGTCCCGCGATTCTTTCATGTGATTGATGTGTACAGTCATTTCTGCTGTTATGCGATAGTTGCATTCATGTAAGATGCCGACCTATAGAAAATCGCGTAGTAAAAATAACCCCGGTACCTCAGCAGAGATTAATTAATGCTGTATTCCCACTTATGCCTTTGAAGTGGCTGCATTAGTATACCTCACATTTTATGTGAATTTTTTCCTTTGTACTTTCCTTAATCACCTTAAACATCATGAAGTAAAAAGTATTAATCATTGTGTTACATACTAGTAATTTCAACATTCCCTATTTAGTTTCTCTTGACAAAGGTAGTAATGTACTTCTGCTCAGCTCTGCACTGCATATACTTTTGTCTTTTAACAACTTCATTGTCCTTTCATTTGTATTTTCAAGACCTATACAGAAGAAACTGTATTTTATTCTACACAGAAATGTTTGTTATTGTAATTATATCTATGAATTTTTCTTCTTAAGCTCTTCAAAACTCATAGGCCTAGCAGAGCATGTTAATATTGTTTCATTGAGCAAGTAGAAAACGGCATATCTTTTACATTATCTCGAATATCAAAAAGAATTTCCCTTTGTCCAATACAGAATTAGGTGGGGGTAGCAGGTGTAATGACAGGAAACAAAACATTACAAACTGTTGATTATTTTATTACAGTTTTTACAGAATTTGATTTCACTTTTCATCTGGTTTGCTGAATACCAGGGTGTAGCCGCACTTCCCACAGTAATGCCGGTCTGCCATGGCAGCCATGAAGACGCCAGCACCACACTGTTCAGATGGGCACTCCCGTCGTAGACGATGGATCTTTCCATTTTCATCCACCTAAACAAGGTAACATGATGTCAACTATACTGGAAATCAGCTATTTTTTAATACAGAAAATACCAAAAACGTTACATACCACAATACCAACAGAACCCTCATTTTATCACATTAGGAAACACAACATTTGTAAATTGTAATGGGAAATCCCTATTACAAAATGTGTAGCATCAAGAGATTAATATCATAGCCAGTGGGGTATGTAAAGTAAGAACATTACACTGGAAAACATGGGCAGTCTAAGTGGGATTACATTTTTCCACTCGTTACCTTGTAGTACTTGAGTACTGCAAGCTTGACCTTCTTCTTTTTGTGTTTGATTTTCTTGGGAGTTGAGTAATTCTTCTTCTTGCGCTTCTTTGCTCCTCCCCTCAGGCGTAGAACTAGGTGAAGTGTAGATTCCTTTTGAATATTATAATCAGATAATGTTCGACCATCTTCAAGTTGTTTTCCAGCAAAAATCAGGCGCTGCTGATCAGGGGGGATACCTAAATAAATGTACAGAGCATTAGTAACAAATACAAGATAAGAAGCAGATCAAGAAAGATCCTAACAACCTAACAATGGCTGGTATCTCTCATTTCTAACATCATCTAAAAGTCTAATGTCAATACCATATCAAATTTCTGGATATATTGTATGTTATATGCAACATCTATGGTATCTTCTGCAGATACATATATCCTCAACAAAACTTGCTAATGATGTAAGCATATTGTCAAGTGTCGGTCTTTTTCACCTATCTGAAGTTACTGTATAGCATTCTGCGAACATTTCACGAACACTATGAGATGAAGTAATTAACAAACAAAGAACTGAACTAGTTTATTGAGAGTTCTATAAAATTTGGCCTATGAAATAATACCTTTAGGGAGATCAAATTTGTAACATGATCATTGTTTTTTAATAGACTTCATGAGAATTGTTTATCCCCCTCATTTTATATTCAGATACACAGGATATATCACATTATTTTCCTTAAAATATATAAACCTGCCTTCCTTGTCTTGAATCTTGGCTTTCACATTTTCAATAGTATCAGATGCCTCAACCTCTAGGGTGATGGTTTTCCCAGTAAGTGTCTTCACAAAGATCTGCATTTTGGTGCCCACTCAACTTCCCCTGAAAAAAAATTAAATGCTGATAACAATTCTTAACTTTTCCCTTTAACACAATAGGAAGACAGTAGTAAAAAATGAACAGTGTAAACATTATTTGATCAAATACTGCCAGTCCTGATCTTACTCACAGTTTCAGTTATATCATTGCTAACAACTGTAGCTATCTTTATGGACATTGCAACAGACATCATTGCCTAAATGAGAAGTACCATTAATTATTTCAATCTGGCACGTGAATTCAAAGTGATCCATTTTTTATTAAACTTTGGAAACAGTTAAACCATTATGCACATTTAACTAACACCACTAGCAATTAGATACTTTGGCTAGACTTTTTCACAAAATTCTCCAATATAAAAGTCCATCAAAATTAGTCTGTCCTCGAGACAGACTGATAGAACAAATTTAACAGATGCTCTGTTGGGTTATGAACACAAGAATACACTGATTTTGCATATCAGAAATACTGAACAGAGATAATGACCTACAGTGATGCAGTTTGTTAGTGATGAACTACATCAAGCTGGGAATGAATGATATATAACTATTATCATTATAAAATAACATGTTATAGGAGAAAAAATTATATTTTTCATAAGAAATATGAACTGAACAGGGAAAATTCCTTCAAAATTATGTGGTATTACAAAGTGTAATCCCCACCGATATTCTCCATCAGCCAAACACTAGGAAAGGAATAAAAGACAAAATGCTAATATTTCAATTTTATTTTTCCTTTATCTTCATTTCACAAGCAATACAGAAGATGTACATGACAATGAACATTATTTCAACATTTTAAGTCCAGTACTTTGTACAGGCAAAAATATCATACAAGCAACACTGCATTAATACAGCCATCATTTTCTGGATTGTTGGTAACCTGTGCATACTTTCCCCATACCACTTTACCTGCCTGTGTGACAAGACCCAATTCACTGATATTCACTTCAATAATTGTACCTTTAGTAATGACACCAAGAGATGTATACATAGGAGAGCTAGGGTTTTTCTTTACTCCAATGATTGGTAAACAGAATGTTGCTTTAAGTTCTGGATGGGTAACATGTGCCTTCTTAAATCTTAATGCCATTGGCCGGATGAAACGTTCAAACTTTGGTGGTTTGCGTGTAAAACCTTCACCAACAAATGTTACTTTGGTTACCATTCTCTTCCAGGCTTTGCGCCGGGACTTTCCAGTTCGAAGAACTCTGAAGACTTCAGAATCAGCTTGTGCTTTAACTTTAGGAATAGGGACATCCCATTTTCCAGCTTTCTCTTTCCTCTTCTGTTTTATCATGTTGGACAATACTTTGGCACGGGACTGAACATCTCGATCCAACAAGTACACAGGCAAAGCTCCCTCAGCTACTTTTTCACTGTTCTTCTTTACTTGTTTTTCCTCATGCATTTTGATCTTCTTCTTCATCTGAATCTTCTCTGATCGGCGCTGCTTATTGAACATTTTGGCTTTCAATCCTCGTAGCTTCTTAGCTTTCTCAGCCCGTTTATGAGGCTCACGAGCCTCTTTCTTCCTTTTGCGTTCATGGTAATCCAGTCGATAGCCATACAGCTTACGGTGGCGCTCAATATATTCATTCTGTGGCATTGTGACTTTGCTACACTATCTGAAAAAAATTAATAAAGTGTCAGCTATTTTTGCCACCACTGCATTGCATTCAGATTTGGGCATATGGGTTAAGAACAAAGAATTATAACAATTAGAAGATATATTACTTACAAAGAATATGTACTTCAGTGACAAATTTGGCTTACCTGGTACAAGAAGATTATCTTCTTTTCATTTAAATTCACATTCTTCTACTCTTTAATGGCCAGACGAATTAAACCTGTAACATGCTATGCACAAAACCACCAATACCCAAATCTGAATGACATATTAACTATACAGAAATCATACGAAAAGAATTCAGAAGCGTGTGAATCAAACCTCAGTGTTATAAACTAATTCGCACAATTTCTTGAAAATTGAAATAAAAATAAAACATAAGGGCCTATCATGAAATGTGCTACAACGTGGTACATATGCAACACAAAGCTTAATGCAATCAAAATAAACCATACTTTCATCTCACATACAATAACTACATAATATCACGAAGAACAGCTTATGATAAATCCGGGGAACTTACAGGTCACGTAACATTCTGGCTATTCAAAATCATACAATAAAATACCCACCTTACACGCACACCATGCTAACGAGAAGATTAACTCACCGGAACAGGATATTAACCTTTGAATGGAACCTCTAACCCAGGGATGCGTCAGTTATATAGCCTATAACTCGAGTTTTTAGTGAACAACCCATTTAAAGTATTACATTTATTTTTATCATAGCTTGTAAATTAATCCAAATATTAATCTACATTTATATAATTATAGTTATTTTTACAGGGGGACACAGGAAATGTCACAGAATATCAACAAAGAAAAGAAGCACGAATAATCAGTGGCTTGAACTAACCATGAGTGTGTATGCTATTACAAATAATTTATAACAATTTTCGTTCGAACCTTCTCATTTAGAGCATTAATTTGTTAAGGGACCTCAAATAATTCACTTACATATATTTTATTCAGACGTAACATGTGTATTTACGTATAATGAATTCCATTCGTGGGAAGATGAAACTGTTTGGATAAAGTTGAATACAAATATCTGTGACTGAACGTGTTTTTCTTTGACAATTTTAAAACTTTAACCTGCCATTTTTTGTCATGCTGCTGGGTACCCACAACTGATGGATACATGATATGTGAAAATTATTATACACATAATCATTTTTGCCTTAAAGATGGATCAAGTTCTTCTGAGACACAGATTACTTACGATATAAAGTTTTCAAAATTATTAATTTAATGTTAGTAGTCTTAGTGGATGGTGAGTTGTAGAGTAGTTACCCGTCTTACCGATTAGGTTTCTGTCACGGAGCTGTTGTGTTTGAGTTACACAACTGTGTTTGTGTGTGATGTAAATTACTTTGTGCTGTTTCTTTTCGTCTGTACTTGTTATGTTAATACATAAATTCGTGGCGTAAATAAATTAAATTTAATTTCGCTGTCTTGAAGTTCGAGAGGTAATTCTTATGTTTTCTTGATGTTTCTTTTATTGTAGTGACCAAATCTGCTCGTAACACAAAATGTCATAATAGTTTGTAACCAGTAAGTAATGCGAAGTTATGAAATGTGTGTAAGGTTATATTAATTGTGTGTTTTATTGTCATGCAGGAGCGGTTAAGACATTGAACAAATGAAGTTTCAACACAAATAATGACACCAAAAATGGCCCTTAAACCAGGGCCACTTCTCAATCGCTACAGACATTTCTTCGTAGGGCTGTTTGTCATTTTGTTGCTCTCTATTGCAGTAGTTATAGTAGTTCATTACTTACCAACTGGAGTTTATGAAGGACATGAGAAGGTTTATCAGCAGATTTCATTAGACAATCTTGATAGGGTGCCAGAGGTAGTAATTGCAACAGATGCACCACTTTCTGAAGGAAGGAATCCCCATTGTAGTTACTATGACTGTTTTAATGTGTACCAATGTGGACACACAGGTAGTAATAAAATACAAATATATGTTTATCCCCTAAAAAAGTATGTGGATGGACGAGACATTCCAGTAGGTAGTCAGATGTCACGAGAGTTTTATTTCATCCTTCAGACAATATTAGAGAGCAAATATTACACACCAAATCCAGAAGAAGCATGCATTCTTGTGCCTTCAATTGACACATTAAATCAAAACCGTTTTAGGGTTATGGAGACATCTGCGGCTTTGGCATCTTTACCATAGTAAGTATATTTTAGATTTTATGCTGTGTTAGCTAAACACAACTTTGAAACTCTCGGTGATGTCTTGAGTACACATATTTTGTTTTTTCATTACTAGAGCAGTGCTCAAAATTCACAACTTGGGCACAAAATAAAAATTGTATGGAAATTGCTTTGTTTGTTCGTCTAGCAGTCCAAAATATCCACAGGCCATATGATGGGAGAACGATCTAACTAGTTTGCCTACGAGGTTCTGCAGTTAGTGAGGAAGCTAAAATTGATTTCTGTGTACATATATTTATTTCCATTCTGTTACGTTGCAGCTTGTTTATGGTTTTTATCCATGTGTTATACTTGCCTGTGTACCTGTTAGATTATTTCCATAATTTTTGTGTATATTGATAAGCAGGAAGCAGATTAAGAATAATTGGCTAGGAGACAATAGATTTTTAAGTTACAGATTCAGATCTTAATGGATGTTGGCACCACAGAAACAAGCATCTTTATCTTATAAGGATATTATCTCCATGGTGTAGAGTTCTTGAGAAGTTGTAATTGCTCAGCCAGTCAAGAATCTTCCCCCCCCCCATGGAATCTGAATGTTCATTACAGTGCTGACAAGAGCCCTCCACTGGACCCTATTCTGAGCAAGTTGAATTAAGTCCAAACTATCACTGCATATTACGTTAAAATATTATTATTATTATTATTATTCAAAATTACATCCTGATCTGAAGTTAATATTAATAAAGAAAACTACTTTTAAGAAATCATTTTTCCTTGGAACTCTTTTATAACTCTGCTGTGCCCAGTTTCTACATATGGAAAATACGCATACTCACTAACAATTTTTGGTATTATGCTTTCATACTACATTATATATTAGCAAGGTCCATAATAAGTGTAGAAAAGTAAGTTTACAAGACATCCTAAAAAAAATAGTATCAGTATAGCAAATAGTGAGGTGCACCAGCCAGTTATCCTAATTTTTGTGTCTAAATGTTTGGTCATGTTTATACTAGCTGCTATTTTGTTGTGTTTTATACAGCTGGAGGAATGGGGAAAACCACTTGATATTCAGCATGGTTCCTGGTGCTGTTCCGGACTATAGCACTGTAGTGGAACTGTCATTAGGACATGCCATTGTGGCAGGAGCTGGCTTCTCCTCCTGGACATACAGGCCAGGTTTTGATGTCTCCTTACCAGTCTATAGTCCAGCAGTGATGCAACTTATACCAGACATCTATCACAGGTTTGCAAGGTTGTGAAAATAAGTCATCCATATCTAAAGCATCTGTAATTTTATTGACATGCATCCATTTTGGTATCACTTTTCCATCTTGAATGCCAGCACTACTTACTAAAAACTATGTAGTTAAACTGGATTACAGTGGGTTATTAGGTTATCAGGCAGTATGCTAGTAATTCATTGTTACCAACTGACATTTCAGGTCCTCACTTCACCTAAAACTGGAGACGGTACATTCCTGTGCGGTGTTGGTAACTACCTACAAGACCATGTGGCATCATAGCCCAGAACACTACCATTATAACTCAGAATTCAGATGTGTGCAGTAACTATTGTTGACATTGAAAATGGCACAGTGATGCCGAAGTGCTGTGCAGACATTGACAATGCATCTGTACTGTACTGCAACAATTATTATACACCATGACACAGAAAATATAAAATTATAAAAGTACTTGATAAAATGCTGGAAACAGTGTACTGAAGTGTGCAAATGGTCATTACACTGAAACAGATGGGCATAATTGGTCAGTAATAGTCATCACATGTGTTGTGTCCTCAAGTTGCAGTGGAAGGCAACTATGAATATACTGAATAGGGTTAATAATAATCCGTGGCATAACAGTCCTCTGAGAGCCTAAGCCGACTAGCTGGCTAAGATTTATAAATTGATTGTGCTGCTGCCGTTAGTCATTTATGTTTCCAACTTTTCCTTAGCAGTGTTCAGGAAGGGGTTGAACCAGAAAGTCTTTGAATGTTGACTAAATACTACAAATTTCTCAGTTATGTTATCATGGATTCATTATATTTGTCTGGTTTTATTGTTCCAGGCCATGGTTGGTTGTGTCAAGTCAAATCAATCTGCACCCTGAATATGAGAGAGAACTGTGGCATCTGGCTCAGGATCATTCAGAATTACTTTTGCTGGAAGTGTGTACTGAGGATCGTCAGGGAAACTACAGTTTGAGGTGTCGTGGCAAGGAAGTGTTTCAGTATCCACATGTACTTCAGGTACTTTGAATTTTCTGTGATCTTCTTCTGTGGCTCTCCGGTCTGTATTCGGTCCATGGCCTCTTCAATCCTCCTCTTCCATTTGGTCCTATTGTTAGGTCCATTCTGTCCGATGCTTTGATTGAGGTTTTGAAACCTTGCGACAAACCCCCAACCTGGAGGACCAGGGTACCTGTCTTGGTCTGACCTCTCCCCCTCGACCAATCTGGCTATGGAGGCCCTACCAGTAGCTGTGCTATTGCCAGCATAGATCTTGGGATCACTGAGTACTCAAGCCCCACCACCATGACAAGGTGCAGGTACTATTAAGTGGGGAATTTTTTGTGTCCCATGATTTATGTTTTTATTTTCTTGTGGACCTGACATTTGTGAACAAACTGTATTATACTGTACTGAACCCTTTGTCCTGAAGGTTGGATGTAGGGCTTAGGTCCTTGCACCATAAAACAAAGGTTTGGGTTACAACATTTATATCAAGCTCCAGAATAATGAAGAAGTTCATGATTTGAATAGGATAGTATAACAAAGGATGTTAGAATGTTAGTTAATTGAAACACACAGCTGTTTTGATGTGCAACTCTCTGGGAAAGTGATCATTTAGAAGACTGTTGAAGATATGGGAGGATAATATTAATGTGGATCTTTGGGAAATTGGTTGTGATAATTACAAGTGAAGTTATCTTTGTCAGTATCATGTCCATTGGTGAGAAGTTTATTCTTCTTTGTGTTTGTCTGTTGAAATTCTGACCATTTATAACAATATGAAAACTAAAAACAAAGGAACAAGCTGCAGCTGGACACCGGATAATGTTTTACATGTTTTCAAAATGACAGGATAGTAAAGTACTTGTAGCTGCCCACACTTTCAGTTCTGCTGCTGGGGTTTGCAGCAGTCATTTATTTGTAGAGGTTGGAAAGATATTCTTTATGCATTTGCAGTTGTATTTTAAATAGGAACTTGAGATTTCTTCTTTGCAGCGTTCCAAGTTTTGTTTAGTGATTCGAGGGGCAAGACTTGGACAGCCCACACTGTTGGAAGCTCTTGCAGCTGGCTGCATTCCTATCATTTGTGCAGACTCCATTGTGATGCCCTTCCAAGATGTGCTTGACTGGAAAAGGTAAGGCATAACTGATTATGTTTTTGTTTAGGTAATTTTGCAACTTTTCATTCAGAGATTAATAATATGAAAATGGGTCTCAAAAATAGATTGTGGGAATGTTGATTGGATTCATCTTGCTTAGGATATGGCTCATTGTTGGGCTGTTGTAAAAATTGTAACATGTCTTTAAGGTCTATAAGACTGGGAATTTTGTGAGTGAGTGACTGTTCAACAGGGACTCTGCTCCTTAGATACAGTGAAACTTTCTTCAGATAATCTTGAGTCACACATTTAATGCAGTTAGGTTCCCTTGCTTAAAACAGTAGCAGAGTCTGGAGAAGAAGTCTGCAGTGCTGTGCAAATACAGAAACTGTGTTTATTTACTGACTGCTATCTAAGAAAGAAGTACATTATCAATGAGAATTTATTGGGCATTTTCAAGAGAAGATCTTGAAAACTTGTACAAAGCCAGATTTTCCAAACTAAAAATTTAATTCAATTAACTTTCATCTTGGGTTTGGGGAAAATAAAGATATTTTTATATATTGTCTTTGGGATGTCTGTGAAATTAGCTCTTTATATAAAAGTAATAAATAATAATAGTGTAAAAACTTATATTATGTTGATTTCCTTTATTACTGTTCATGCATGCACATGTAAACCTATTTTACCTTCCTTGGCCTAGCCATTGTTTTATTGGCATGAGACATAAGAGAAAATAGTTAGAAACATAATGCTAACAAATTGACATCAATTAAAAAATCATAAAGTCTGTTAATGCAAGTGGCCTGCACATTTCTGCTGATCAGTCTGAAAAATCATCTTGCCTCAGGCTAGTGTGTGACTATTTTTCAAGCCTTTTTATGGGTATGTATGAATAGAAATTAAAGGTGTTTGAGAATGGGTTGCTGTGATTGATATTGGCTCAAAGGTGCGCAGGGAATGGAATAATTTGCATGACATGCATAAGTTCTGCTTTGACATATTTTTTGGGTTCTTGAACCAAAAAGGATGAAGAAGGTAGGGCAGTGTAGCAGCCATGGAAAAATGAGAGACTATTTGGGTGTCATATGAATGATTGGATGAATTGTATTAAAATGGGTCTGAAGGAAATTAGTTGTTTAGATGACAGTTGGATTAAATGATGATAGTGATGATCCCAGGTTCAGTAACAATGGGATTTGTTCATCATTTGAATAACTGACAGTAGGTAAAAAAAGACCCTACCTCTTGACTGTGGAATTTGTTGTGTGGGTGTGAGAATGTTGGTGCATATTTTACAGTAGAACAGTGAGCAGAGGAGACAGTTTTGTGTATATGTGTGTTTCATTTCAAAACAGAGCAGCTATATTTGTCTCAGAAGATGACTTGGGTAACCTAATGGAAATCTTGGCCATTGTGTCTGATGATCGGATAGCAGAATTACAGAGACAAGGTAGCTGGCTGTATGAGCAGTATCTCTCTTCAATAAAGGCTATCACACTTACTACCCTGAAAATACTCAATGATCGAGTCTTCCCCCAAAATGCCCATACCTACCAGGACTGGAATGTGCTTCCAGAACCAGTGAGTATATTTTACATTCATGTATATCACATTTCTGTCATACTTATTATCCTGCTTATGTTATTGTTTGTGGGTCCTACTAACATTTTATTTTATGCATATACAGTAGGTATTAGACAAGGCAGACCAGCCAGTCACTCAGTTTCATTGAGATGGAGAACAAATGCATAGATAACATCATAGGAACAGACCTAGGCACAGATTGGAAATAAATTTTAAAATGAGCCATGGAAAAGTAATTTCTGAAGATGTGAATTGAATGGAGCTGGACTGGCTTGGAGTTCCACATTGAAATTTTGTAATGGCAATGGCTTTCATAACATCAGGATATTTATTGTATCATACAGAGATAACAATTTTTTTTTGGTCATACTGTAGTATCCAGTTTATTGATTTTTGAGTCATGCTGTAGTTTCTGTGGCACAACTTATATGTAATTTTTTATAAATCGTAAGTTGACTGTAATTGTAATTTGTTAAAGTTGTTTTTATATATTTACAGATGGCTGCCAAGTCACCGCTGTTTTTACAGCTTACAGCCCCGCGTTCGCAAGGCTTCACTGCAGTCATCCTGACATATGATCGTGTAGAAAGCCTATTTTCACTCATTCAGAAACTGGTAAAGGCTCCAAGCCTCAACAAAGTTCTGGTAGTATGGAACAATCAGCGTAAAGCACCACCACACCGTAAGTGGTCATATACCTCAGAAATCTATACAGGAAATGTGTATTGTTGAACAAAAGGTTTTGAATGTTATATTGAAAGAAGCGTACTAAGAATATATTTAACCCTGGAAACATTGAGCTGGAACCATAGAACTTGAACCCTCAATGAGAGTAAACTTTGTGAAGATTAGAGACAGTGGAAATGGGTCAGTAATTGCATATGGTTTTATATCTTATTATGTTTTACAGTTATTTGTATTTGTTTTATAATGTACTTATCCGATTTTTGTATTTTGTAGCATCGATGTGGCCTAAAATTGGTAAACCATTGAAGGTGATCCAGACCAAGGAAAACAAACTCTCAAATCGTTTTTACCCATATGAAGAGATTGAGACAGAGGCCATTCTTACAATTGATGATGATATTGTGATGCTGACAGCTGATGAGCTTGAATTTGGCTATGAGGTGTGTGTGTTTCTGACTAATTATGTAAAAACATTTGGATTGGAAATTTAAACAATTTTATAACCAGCACAATTAAATTAATAATGTGAGAATATAAACTTATTTTTGTAATTAATGGGAAACATTTGTCAAGAATAAACTACAACAAAATAAAGTAAGCCTACAATTTAGTATATCCAAATGGCTACAGGGCCACCAGAGTCTTTCACAGCTGAGATAAAAATGTTAATGTGAACACATTGTAATATTCAAGTAACAGCAGAAGTAATGTAAATTAACTAACCCTCTGGTAACAGAACTGAAATTACAACTTTAAAAACATATAAGCTTGCCATTGAACCAAATTCTGAGATACTTAAATGTATTTCATATCTTCTTCATGTAATTCTCTGTTAATATTATCCTTTCATCTTTTCAGTATGGCAGCCTTCCAAACAGATTTGTCCACCAAATTGTCATACTTGGTACATGTTTCCACCAGCTGGGCAAAATTAACAGTCCACTTTGTATGTGTAATCACAGAATAAAGAAAATTTAAAGTGGCACAGTTACTTACACTGATGTACTCATGTTGTTACCATTTAATATTCCGGACTGAATCCCTTATTGGAAAATTCTGTAGTGCAGTGTGTCTCTAGTTGACTTCCTGGTTACTGAGTAATGGATTTATTGTATTTTGGTGTAGGTTTGGCGAGAATTTCCAGATCGTATAGTAGGATTTCCATCCCGAACTCATGTCTGGGATAATGCTACACAGCGATGGAAGTATGAATCAGAGTGGACCAATCAGATCTCAATGGTACTTACAGGAGCTGCATTTCACCATAAGGCAAGTCTCAGAATATTAGAATTTTGTGGGTTTTTTAAAGAATATACCAACATTGATAATAAAGATTCAAATGTTTTTTATTGTATTTATCTGTTTTCCAAAATGTTTTGGCTTGCACCAAAAGGGGTTTTCTGAGGTACAACTTACTACCACCATGCAATAAAAATAGTGTGTTACTTATTCAACTTCTGTGGTGTAATTTTGAATACAGCATATGAGAATGAACCTGAAATCTGTAGTGACAGTTTTCAGGTTGAACAAATGGTGAAAAAGGACATGGCTGATGGAGTGAGCTTTTTTTTAATAGAATGATTTATGAACTCTTTTTCATTGAAAAAGGATTGATATCGGTAGGGATAAATAGTACACTTCGATGCATTATTGTAAATGGCTACTGTTATAAATTATGATTGCAGTGAGAAATTTGTCTATAAGAGAAAGTTCTCCTCCTTGTCTTGATTATCAGAACATTTTTAAATTCTCTTACCAGTTTCATCTTGAACCAAAAAATTCATTCCTGCATGTGCCTAATTATCTTGGTTTGAGGAATGTATGCAAAAAATGGAATTTTATTAATTGTTATGTTTAGAAATCTTATAAAAGCTGAAACCTGCTTTCACATTTAATGACTCACAAGTTTATGAGTAAGACATCTAAAAATACTTCAACATTTTTAGTATTGGAGCTATCTGTACACTACATCAATGCCAGGAAATATTAAGGAATGGGTGGATGAGCACATGAATTGTGAGGACATTGCAATGAACTTCCTTGTTGCAAATGTCACAAATAAGGCTCCAATTAAGGTGAGTAATTTAATATATAACTTTTGAAAATTTAAAATACACTGACCATAAAACTAAGTGGACAAGATCAATGATTACAAATACAGATGTACAATAAACATTCAAATATTAGCCCAGGCTCCTGTTTTACTATTTTTGTGCTTGTACAGCTGTAGTTTGAATCTGAACTCTATTGTTTATTTAAATAACATTTTGTATAAATTTCTTCTTTCCTCCATTATTAGTATTAAGAATGGGGTTTTAATATATTGTGTGTACTATAATGACTGCAGTAAACAGATAATTTTTACGTATTTTAAATCTGACTAAAATTTTATAGGTTACTCCAAGAAAGAAGTTCAAATGTCCGGAGTGTACCAATACAGAAATGCTGTCGGCAGATTTAAATCACATGATGGAGAGATCACAGTGCATTGACAGGTTTTCTTCTGTCTATGGTTCAATGCCTCTCCAAACTGTGGAGTTCCGTGCAGATCCAGTACTGTATAGAGACAGCTTCCCAGAGAAACTCAAGAGATTTAATGATATAGGAAGTTTATAGGACAGTTTCAATAACACAGTCTTTGCTGAAGATTTTCTGAATTTTTTTAAAAGTTTTTATGCCACAGGTTACATCCAACTAGAGCATACTTTGTTGCTTAACCTTTGTCAGTTGGAAAAAAAGAAATCATTTCTTGTAATACGTATTTGTAATTGGTCTCATGGGACCATATTGTTCTGTCATGTCATGACATTATTAACAGTTCTGTGTAGCCTCAAGAGCAGATCATTGTGGATCTAAAATGCTTTTATGGGCTTCATATAGATACCTTTGTAATTAAATTGTCCACTTCAGTGGCCACTTTGCTTACTAACATCTCCCTGAAGGTCATAAAAGTCTAGAAATATTTATAGCTCTCTTCAAGCAGCAATTTTTCTCCTTTTCTTTTTGCACATAAAATGTCTGAAACAGGCAGAAGTATCTAAAGATGCATCAGAAACACCTGTGCATATCTCCTCATCCCTTCCATAAAATCCACGCTCACTTAGCTTACATATTTAATCAGGATACTGAAATTAGAAACAAATTAGTAATGTAATGCAAATTATTATGTTGTAGAGTGTATTGTCAGTCCTTAAAAATGCAATTTAGTGTGATTCAACTTGAAGAAATTTATCTTCATCTGAGAGTGAGACTGAAGTTAAGATAGGAACAACAGGTTAGGAAAGATATCATACAGAGAGAAGGAAGGCTGTAGAATGACATTGGAGGAGGGGAGGAGTATTCACAGGAAGATGTGTAAACAGAGAGGGCATGGTTATCAGATGACATACTTAAAGTGGAGTCGTCATAGGAAGAGGAAGTGCCAGTGAAAAATGTTTTATGGGTATGGTAATGTGAATGAGTTAATAATGTATGAAACTCTAATGTAATTTTTGTGTTATGGGCCATTGTACATAATATTTTTATCTTAATTTTATACATAGTATATAATATTTGTTACTTAAGTAAATTGTTTTTTCTTTATAAATAATTGTTTATTTTATATGATATTCCTTTGTAGCTGTGGAGATGTTGACATTGGACTTTTGGGTTATACTCCATATGGACATTTATTTTTGTGTTTATATAATTCGTAACACATTATTTCCTCTGTGTCATTATCTTAATATTGCCCCTTACATTGTCATTAATCACTAATCGGCTGAAATGATTGTAAGTCCATGGGTGAGGAGTGCGAAGCAGAACGGGGCTATCATCCGGCTGCAAGGATTTCAGCGCTGCTAGCCAGTCAAAAATAGAGATCGCGGAGGGCGGTGGAGTGAGGGGAAGCTCACTGGTACAGTGTGTATTGGAGCTGCAAGGTTCGCAGCTCCATCTGCTTGTCACAAGTGGAGAGTGAGGGGCAGTTCAATTGTACAGCGTGTATCGGAGCTGCAGTCCCTGCAGCCCGCTTATAGTAACCACGCTTACCCAGTACCACGTGTTTTAGACTGGTTTCTGTATCAAACTGTTTCGTAGTTATTGTTAATGAGTGTTCAATAATTCTGTGTAATGACTATTTTTTGTTTTGGTAATGATAATGAGCAAAGGAAGTATATCATATTCATGGCAAATTACTTTTTCTAAATTGTCTTTGAGTGAAAAAAGTGATGTAAAAAATCATGGCCACCCTCTTCCGTACTTACAAATAGTTTACTCATCATCAAGCACGTATGGGTGTTCTCCTGATGTAAATTTACTTTTCATTTATTTATATTATGTTTTGAAAAACTATTCTGATTTTCCACCCTTGCACAGCACAACCACTGCTCAGACTCGTGATCTGCTACTGCTGCTGTGAAACTATGTACTTACAGGTCAGCAATTCATTATAACCTATTGATAGGTCTAAAGATGGAGACTTATTTCTGTCTAAGGGACCCATTAGATTAGACATTCCTTTGTCTGTTCTTCACTTGATGGGAAGATCCAGTTTCTAAAACATTTTTAAGAATTAACCTAAGATGATTGACAATATCCAAAATAAGTTCAAATTATTGTAATAATTATGTTAAATTTATAGTTTATGTAAAAATTAAGTGTGTCTTGTGTTTTTTCTCGGATGATGTGCTTATTATGTTTATTTTCCGTTGATACATACCAAACCATAATTAACCACGGTTTGTAGAGTGTATAATCAGAAGTTCCCTGCCTAATGTTCAAGGAGTTTGTGACTGTACCGAGAGATGGCTGAGCATAGCTGACGATATTTTCTGCCATCTGCTGGATGAAATTTGAATTTTGTGCGAATTTAACTCTGCAGTAAATTTGACGGGTTCGTGCAATTATTAAGATTTTCTCAGATGACTCCTTTTTGGTAATTTAAATTAAAGTGCATTACTCTTCTCGATGCTCTCAAATATTTGATTTATATGTTGTGTTACTGTGGCCATAGTGTAAGCCTTTATGTTATTAATACTGTGAATATTATTTTGTAGTTCAAACAATTTTGATGACAGCGTTCTTCCTTGACACTAACCTTACCATTTTACTTGATGAACAAAAAGCGTATATAAAATTCTGCACTCTGAGTTCGAAATAAACGACCATCATTAATGTTAGCACTGTTTTGTACATATGTTATGGCAAATTACGATATAGGCCTACGTAAAATCTATCCCGTACATAAAAAATACACTTTTATGATAATTGTTTTCATCGTTCAAAAAATGGTTTGGTCTGATTCGAGATGCAGTATTGTGTTCTGGGCATATAGAAATTTTCGGAAGATCGTATCACTTCGATATTCTGGGTATGTGGTAGCTGGTTCTGTTTCAGCTTTTTCAATGCTTCCGAATGGCATACTCGTTTATTAAAAGGGAAGGGAATGCTGTGTTTTGAGTGTTTTAGGCCGAAGTAGACCGCAAGGCAAAGTACAGCATGTCTGCAGTGCCAAGTATGGAGTTTAACTCTTGACGCTTCTAGTTAGAAGCTTGTTTATTCTATGTGCGCACGTAAATCATACACAATGAATTACAAGTGGTTGAACACGTAGCAGGCATACCAATATATATGGTCTGTGTTCTGCCCAAATCAGGTCAAGAGTTTTAAAACATGCCGTTCTCATCATAGCAACATCTCATAACAGCACTCCTTGAGCATAAATGTTTTTATGCAGTATTTGTCTGATGTTCTATCCTCCAACAGACAACATGGAGTTTCCCTCACAATGTATGGAAATGAAAACCTGGTGTAGAAATGTAAAAATAAGCATGTAATTTGTAATACGTGTAAAGAATCTTAAAATGCATAGCTTCACTGCTTTACACGACTGTTGAGTCCTACGCTATTTTCTACCATTAGCATAAGTATATAGTTTCGATCTATTTTAGGAAAGGAGGGTGGGTTACAACTATTTTTAGGGACAATATGATTTTCATCCCCTACTTGGTTATTTTAATCGTACACTAATCATCATGTTCGCTAGTTCAGTAGGAAATGAAGTCCGTATCTGTCAGCCACGACTATTGGCCTGAAAGGGTGGATCTTTGTTTACCATATTAGGAGAAGTTTACCTAATTTGGCAACAGCGACTTCTAAATATGGAAGTGGGGCCGTCCTTAGCACTATTGTTGTATTCCTCCGCCATTAAATTACCTAGTAAATATTTCAGAAAGTATACACTTTAAGACATAACAATGAATCTTATATATTATGTTATAGTTTTAAGGTTTAGTATGCAGTACAACGAACTATTTCTATGTCTAAATTTAATTACTGTTCGGGGTGGAACTACTTTTTTCCTGTAACTCATCGTGCCAGTTGCTCGGCAGTGAAGCACATAGGTCAAATTACGAACAGTCGTGGATTGGTGATGGTAGTGTGGAATAGGTTGTAGTGTAATTGGGTGTTGCATGCACGATACTTGGGCGGTTCTTGCGTTATTGCATTTATTGTGATGAAATAAATTAGTGCTGTGCAGTGATGGATACCCCCACAGGCGGGGGAAGAGATTCCCGATTTAATATTGGTTACAATATGTCGCTTATAAGTGGTGAAACGCCATCAGAAATTTATGCTACAACAGGCCATAGTAGACCTTCAACCTCTTTAAGTTCTGGTGGAGTGTCAAGGCCTTCGATTTTACCAAGTACTTGTGGTGCAGGTATTCAACGTGTTGGGGTCAAAAGAACGTCATCTGATGTGTGTTTTGATCAAGAAGTGTCGGGTAGACCAAGCATGGCATCGCAAAGTGGGATGGGCATGACAGACTGTGGGTCGGACATAGGGGATGATAGTTTTTCTCAAGCGCAGAAAAAGACACCGCCACCGAATGGTAAAAAGACAAAAGGACGTGTTAAAATTAAAATGGAATATATTGACAATAAGCTGAGAAGATACACAACGTTTTCAAAGCGGAAAACTGGAATAATGAAAAAGGTACGTCACGTGGAGGAATGTTGGGTCATACGCCAATAAAAATAGTAGGAAGCAGTGTGGGTTGTCACACCTGTGGTATTTGTTAATGTTTGAGATGCTGTGTAGCGTTTAATCTCGTGTTCGTTCGTGTTTTTAAAGCAACCTTTTAAAAAGTGGTGTTTGCTGCATGGTTTAGCACTAAAACACATTGGAAATAATATTTTGACCATATAACATATGAGGTTAGTCATACCTTCTAGGTGCTTTCGTTTTTAAACGCGTATTGGTAGAGGTATTTTAGTTTTAAGTATGTGCAGGAGTGGAAACTAACCATCTATATATTCTAGATGGGCCATGTCATTGATCCTTTAGTCATTGATTGCTGTAATACATTGTTTTGTGGAACCGTAAGAGTTATGAGGTCCGCGGATAAATTCTTTAGTGGTATATCTATTACTTTAGACTGATAATGATAGATAAATGCATCACAATTATGAAACCGAAGGCTGTTTCTGTTACAAAGTAGTCATGTGTCCTAAGTGCCAGGGAGGACATTTTAAAAAATGCAGATTAAATACGGTGACCAATTTCATAAGCCTCTTTTGTTTGTAGTATTCCGACAGATGACTGACGTTAAAACCAGATCCATTGTGCACAGTCCATCTTTAGAAGTTAATAAGTTAGTTAGACCCTATCCAGAGCAAGATGAATCCAGTTCTCATCTTTACAACCCCTTTCTTTGAGGTACGTTTTAATGTTATCCTCCCATCTTGCTCGTTTGTAGAGAGGCTTATTTGTGTTCTTTTCATGACTTCATGGCTTGGTCCTGTTGCTTCAGTTTAGTTTAATTTATGTTCTATTTGTTTTTGGTCTAGTTAGCTTGAATGAAACAAAGTTTGAGAATGAGTTTGGTTATACTCGATATCATATGTGCTTAGGATGTGTAGTGTACTGTCACTGTAATTTAAAGTTGTTTATTGGCTCTGCTGGTACCCAGAGTTGGTAGTCGGAAGATACCTTTTGTACAGTAAGACTATCGGTTACAAAATTTTAACATAGACAGCAATACATGTATGCACTGATTTTTTATAAGAAAAAAGTGGAGTTACTTCAAGGTTATGTTAAAAAAATTTAACATAATTTTATTACCTCTATTATATTTTAAAGAAAAGTTGCCATTTCTGTATACCACATAAAAAACATGATGTATGAAGAAAAAATTGAACGCTGTAGTTGTATCATCCTAATGCAGTGTTTGATGTATTGTCATGCCTGTACCAGTTTTGTAACTCTGAAGGGGCTGAAATAACCTACATTGCAAGGTGTCCCTGACTGAAAATTTGTAGTTAATGAGGTCTTTGATGGATCATTTGACAAGAAAACAAAGCAAATGTGCATAATTTAGGTGGGTTTGCACAGGTGAAGCTAACATGATCTAAACCAACAACAAAATAAAATCATAACAAACCTAACCGAGAAGAAGTGTTTGTGTGGGATCAAGAATTTTCTTGTTAAGAGTACACTAAAATAGTGCTGTACACTTTAACTGTAAAAACTTCTCCAGAATAAGTTTGAAAGTGCATACCAAATTGTATTGGAAAGACATGAAGGGAAGAGAACACTAAAGAGCTCTAGATGTAAATGGGAGGGCAGTATTAAAATAGATCTTAACCCTCAAGTGTGCTAGCATCTCCCTGTGAGATGTATGAAAAATCAGCTGCAACTGCCAGAATCTCCCAGAGAGGTGATTCATAATTCATACTGTAGTCCAGTATAAAGCCCAATAGATGGAGCAGGCTCTGTGTTTATTGCATGTGGAAACAGACACATATTAGCTGTTTCCTGCAAACATTTCAGGATTGTATGTGTAATAGTTTCCATGTATTAATAATTTGTGATTGCCTGCATTTTTCAGTAAAATTTCTTAGCACTTTCCACACATATTTTTGATATTTACTTTTGCATTCAAAGGGTTATACAGTGGAGTGTGAGGGTATCAACTTCATTAGACTGGCTGAGGAAAGTATCTAGTGATAGGCCTTCAGTTTCCTTAAAAACTGGATATTTTTTATGAACAGAGTGGCAGTCAATTTCTAATGAAGGCATTCAGGTAGATGGATGTAGGTCAGTTGATATGATGAGGAATAAACATTGTTTTATGCTTAACCCCAATATCTGGAGTGAAAGACAAAAAACAAAGTTTGAAAAGGAGGATTAATGACCTAGATCTCTCAAAATGAATGTGTCTTGTAGAATAAGTTATCACATTTCTGTTTGTAAAACTATTAAACCCATAAACTATATGAGGTAAATATTGTAAAGTGTATTTTAGGTGAATCAATATGAAGAAAAATGTTTTAAAAGTTCATCTAATTATATTCAGTCATGATTTTGTTCAAAATATTGTAGCTAATTTTGAAATTGAGAATTGTGCCTTGGCTTAACTTTATTTACTCAGTTCCACTGCCTTGGCTTCATATGGCAGCTTGTGGCCTGATGTTGCCTTTAAACAGCTACTGTTCAAGGTTCAAATGCATTGTTTAACTCTTTGTGGTTCAAGGGTGATAGCAGCTTGATAGGATGGTCGATCATCATACAGAAAATTTTGAAGACTTCAGTTTTTGTCAAACTTTTTTCAGACTTGCAACAATGAAACCAGTACAGTAGTTTGGCAGGGAGGTCCAGGGCAATGCCTATGTGCTTTTTTAAATGCTGGGGCACTGCCCTGGCACTTCTTTTAAAGGAAATAATGGAAGGGATGTCAAAAACAGGCAGCTTAGTGTAAAGACAAGAAAGGTTTGAGGCCCCACTCCTATAAACTTAAAATATACCCAACAGAAATGTATAAAAATTGTGTAAAGAGTAAAACTGGCATTTGGGAATGAACCCAGTCTAATGTTGAAAGCTAACCCAGTGTTTTGGTTAATCTCCAAAAGCATATTGTAATCAAAGCAGTGGATCTGACTTTTATGGGGTGCATATAGTCTGTAAATGTGCACAGAAACTTTTTGGAAGCTCTGCATTGAAGTGGTATATACAGAATTAAGTTGTAGGGTGGTTAATTGCAATGTTGTTCAATCTGGGAGATATATTTTCTGCTTAGGAGCATGTTAAATAAACCAAAGTATGTTAGGCCCCTGGTTGAGCTAGCCTCAGACCTGGGGGCCCAGCAGCTACGGTTTTTGTTCTTTTCCTCTTTACTTGAAGACAGCTTCCAAAACATGATTTATTATTTAGATGTTGGACAAAGTCCAAGAAACCAATTATACAGATATATTACATTATTAACTTCAAAGTAAATAAATGTAGGTACATTCATGGGTATTTGTTATCATTTTTGCAAAAGTATTTATCTTATTAAACTTCATGTGTGAGGGTACTTATATGTTATGTATTTTACATCTTCAGACTTTATTTGAATATATTTCATGCATTAAAGTGTATTATCTGTAGTCATTCCTACAGTTCAATGAATGGTTTTTCTCTCTTTATCGTCACTGAGAACGCACCTTATTTTGCTGTCTGTAATGCAAATATTAAATTTTTCTGTGTCCCACATGAAATGTTTAAGTTTACCTCTGGTGGTACATGTACCAGTTTTAAAACCTTTGAACTATGGTGTAATACATGAAGGCCTTTGGATGTGGCTCATTTGATTAATATTTTTGGGTAAGATTCAATAAGCATTCAGTAGACAAACTATTTCACACAAACATAACCTTTATTAAGTGAACTTATGAAATCGTGTAGTATGAAAAGCATCGGTTCATTATTATAGCTGTGTGTTTTGAAATTATGTTAGTTACTGTTCTTTCAAATTAAAGATTTAAAGGGATGAAGAATATTAATTTATGAAGAGATAAAATTAAATATTCTTCATTGTATTTACACTTTGTTAGGTTTGCACTTATTTGCTTAATATATCCAATATGAAACACAGTTCACTGTATTACAAATATTTACACTCTGCTGCTTTACAACTTCTTCTAAATGTCATACCTTTGACACTTTTAAAAAATAATTGTAATAAATCCATTTAGATGTATACTTCCAAAGCAGAGATGAGGGTCAGTAAATTGTCAAGAATACATAGTTCTGCAGTCTGTGAAAGTTCTCTTTGTTTTATTTATGTTATACAATATTTAAATTTAAAATCATATTTACCTGGTGATCATTGAAGCTTGTGAATGTAAGACGGTAATTCATTGATTTGTGTTTGGGAGGTAACTGGTCAAAATTGGAGTACCTGCTATTTTTATTGCTGTTTTTCGTGGGATTTTTCATAGTACTTCCAAATCTTTTTCACTTAGAAATTCATAATCTTTCTTAACTCTCATCTAGCACTGAATAACTGAAGTGTTTGGTAGATCATCATTATATTGGATATGAACTGACTAGTAAAAGTATATGTTTTATATTCAGAATTATTTTGTTGGAGTGTTGGCTCATTGTCATGAATGAACGTCCTTGTATTTTTCCAGTTGTTCTTGGTAAATGCCAGAATAATACCCCAAAACAGGTTATGAGAACTTCTTTCCATGCCCTTTCCAGTTTACTAAATTCATATATTTTCATTCAACATTAAATAACCACCTCAGTTGACAAACTATCATCATGGTGCAAGGTCTTCCTTGAGAAGTTTATAGTTATCTCAACTGATCAGATTCTACGCTTTTATGGAAACTGAGGCTCTTGTATCATGTTCACAAAAGTTCCCCAAAGTTCCTGAGAAAATTCAATCTAGTCCATCCCCTCACATTTACTTCCTTAAGATCCAATCCATTGTAATATCCTTTTATCTCTGCCCAGGCATTCCAAGTGGTTTCTTTACGTCAGGTTTTCTGACCAAAATTTCTACATACTTCTGTAATCTGTGTTGTATGATCCACCCATCCAGTTCTAAAAGGTGCTATTGGATATTAGCCTTCATGTCATGATGACAGCATGGGTTGACTTTTTTGAATCCTGACTTGCTGATGCAAATACCCTGTGGCACCTGCATGCCTGGTATCATTGCCAGCGAAAGTCACCTTGATTTAGTTAGATAAGGTGACAATGTAACACAATACTAGATGACATTTGATACTATTCCCCACATGAGTCATCGATGTTAGTGCCCTGTGCACCTACCTACACTTGCATTTATCACGCGCAGATGAATCAAGGTAGGGTTGCACTTCGGTGCCCTGTCTCGTTGTTCTGTGAGGGTGTCGAACTTATGACTGTCATTCTTGAGAGTGACCTGCTATTAGTATATTATAAAGAATCTTCATTGAGCAGTTAAAAGTTACTCTTCTCGTCAAGAATTTGATCCGTTTTAGAACCCTCTAGGTTTTCCACATTGCTTTGTCCTGTTTGGGCAAGGTCTGTTTAATACTATTTGGTCTGTTGGTATGCTTAATTATCCGGCATTACTGTGGTTCCGGTACATGGTACAGGATCTCCCTTAACCGGTTCATAGTTATAATGTTATAAAACCTTTGGATTCATAAGTGTGGACAAAAAAAGTGATGCTGAGCAATTTGCAGTACATCCAATTTTCTTCGCCAACTTACCTTCAGATCAATTTTAATTTTATCCTCCAGATACAAAGGTTAACTGGAAATATGTTGAATGAACAGTTAGGGGCAGCCGGTAGGAGGGGATCCACCAGTTTGTTTCATTGTTGCTTAAGATCTTTAGCTGCAGGATGCACGTAACAATTCATTTGTCTTGTGTTGGTCGTTCTGCTACTAGGTGTGGCCATCATTACAAATTTCTGTTTCCTTTGGGACGTCTCCGCTTTTCGTAAACCTTCCATTTTGACGAAATTCTGGACTTTTTTGTGTCGGTCTGGTCCCACTAATACGTTTTGAGCGAATGTATGGATCTTTATTAAACTTGGTGTGGACGTGAGGCCATTGGATGCTACCTCTCTTGTTGTTTTAATTCTCTGCTATCAATGATAACAAAGACGATGGCAATGAGAACTTTGCTTGGTCCAACACCAGCATCATCTAATGCACGGTTCTGAAATTACCAAACAGTATGCAACTTTTGTTGAGGTCATATTTTATCGGGAGAGATGGAGCCTATTCTGGTGTGCATATGCGCAGAAATAGACCACAAAGATGAATAATCAGTTACAATTCCTAGTAGACACTCGGTATGGGTATAAAAGCTCTTCCCAAGTTCTCCCTGACTTTTTTCGTGCAAGTGCATGCAATCTTGTTGCATTCAATAACTGTGTGCTTTAAGGCCGTTTTAAGTTGACCGAATTCGAATCTCGCGGAAGGCACGGATAATTGCGTGTTTTCATAGCTTTCATCGCCCCTCTCTTCGCCATAATCCTCTCGAACCCCGTATCCAGATTCGGGAGAGGGGGTGTTGCAGTGCGCGAGTCCCATATGCAAGGAATTTGGAATTCTGGGGAGAGTTGAGCAGACTCGGGGAAAATCCAAATTTTCGGTAACACTATAGAAATGAAAACTTATTTTTATTTGCTTTTAGAGGGAGTTTGTTGGAAGCGACCATTAGTGTACAATATGTAGATTTATTTTGGACGGGGGTGCAGGACATGGTGTATTAAATCGGGCAACAAGACTTATTTTTGTTGCTAAGAATCACAAAAGAACTGTCATTGATTCAATATCTCCTATTACGAAATAGTTCTTCAATAATAACATCACACTTCTCCATGTTGTCCTCAGACATTTCAGAAGAGGATGTATGCACCCGTGAAACGCCTTTGTGGCTGCTGCGTATTTTAAAACCCTAGATTAAAAGGATTTTCTGTCGACAGGCTTACGAGCTGTCCACACTGACGGGCACTCAAGTGATGCTGCTGGTTGCCTCGGAAACCGGCCATGTATACACGTTCGCAACACGCAAGCTACAACCGATGATCACTTCGGAGGCGGGCAAAGCCCTTATCCAGACGTGCCTCAATTCGCCCGATCCTCCTCCGTCGGGTGTAGGAGGAGACCAGCGGATGTCCGCAACGGGGTTCGAAGAGACTGAACTCACGTACAACATCGGAGACGACGAGCAGAAAGTAAGGCAGCTAGTGTACTCGCCACATTCCCATAGCACACAACATATGGGGGGTGGCCCACCGCAGCAACACCCCCATACCCAGCATTTCCAGCAGCATCCTGGTTCCCCGCATCAGCACCACATGATGGCCCCTCCGCACCCCCACGCCCAGTCCCCACCCTCACACCTCATTCCTTGCTCCAGTCCAGGCCCCATGATGGGAAGTGGTTACCAGCAACCCCCACATGTATCCTGCCCCTCACCACTCCCTCCTCACACGGGCTACCCCCCACCTCATCCCCACATGTCTCATTCGCACCCACAGCGGTAGTTACACTGTAGTTTCTTTGCATGTGCTAGCCATTCATTGCAGTTGTGAAGCTGCAGTATTCTGCGTTCAGATATGGCATTCTTTGCATAAAGTGCAAGAAAAAGAGGCCTCGTGGGCATAAAATATTTCTCACCTTTTTGATTTCTATAAGATTTTATATGGGGCACGAATTTGAGCATATGCAATTAACCATTCATCAATACTTGTACATTCCCCTCGTTGAGATGGGAGTAAATCCAAAATACGTACAAAATAAAAACTTTTCAAACAAACCACATAAATATTTTGCATCACCAACAGTTCTATTTTATTTTTTGTATTTTTTAGAAATTTTTACCAAGTTTAAATTATTGAACTTTCGAAATGCCTTTTTGTTCTGCAATGTTTCAAGCAACATTTGTTTGTAATAATGAGAGAAATATTTGGAGTTGTATATAATGTAGTGTGGTGGAAAGTTTTTAATAAGGATCGTGTGAGAAACTGAGCAGTACCTTCTACTGTAAAGTGGCTGCTAAAAGCTAAAGGAGTTTTGAACAAGGATTTTAAAATTATCACGATAAAGAATGCCTTTTCGCTCATCTTTCTGTAATTATATTCTTATTATTATTCTTATTGTTATTGAACATTTGTTTATATCTTCCTCACACTGCATATGTCATGGTGAAGCACAGTTTTAAAAGATTGTTTACGCATGCAATAAACTGCCATCATAGGTACGCTGCTTTCACATTTGTATAACGAGCAGAAACATTGCCCAAATGCTTGAACTGGTGCGATTGCCACATCATTATCCCCAAAAGTGTTGTCCCACTTCAAACAAATTTTCGTTTAAAGTTTTTGGACTTCTTAAAATGTGACATTATTTCATTGCAGTATGGGATTTTCTTCCCTAGTGTTCTGATTAAAACTTACTTGATCATTAATGATTTTTAAAAAATGGTTCAATTTATTTGTGTTGTATAATATAGAGTCAAGTGTGAAGTGCGGACAACATGGGATTTAAAAGTCTGATGGGGGAAAAAATGTGTTTTTTTTTCTGAGGACCTGATGATGTGCAGAAAACATTCATAATTTTGTGTCTTCACAGAAAGATAGTCTGCTTATGAAATAGTGAAAGTAAGTGGTAAGTCAGTGTGAAGAATTTGAGCAATGTATTGCTAACTGCTGACTGTGAGATGTTTCTTCTATACCCCTTAGTAGCAAGTTTTGGAAAAGAACCATTAATTGGAAGTGTTTAAGTTTAAGATTAACCCTTTGAGGCCGAAGGTCGTCCAGATAATATTTAAAAAATGTGGTTCGTACCTCAAAGGAAACAACGCCTCCATTAAAAAGATCACTTATTACTATTTAAGGAAATAATCATGATTTATTCTGGGAATCGTACAAAATCCATATGCTCTGAAGCAAAAATGCAGAATAACTGGTACAGTTACCACTGGGCTTAAAAAGTTTCAGTCGATGAAGGCGTGGACTTTGTCGGTGAATGCTGAGATAGTGAGTTTACTACTACTTACATAGTGTATAAGTGACTGTTATTAGTGGGAGTAAATTCACATTTTTATGATATTTCTGTTAGTGTACAGTGTTACGCTTTTATTGAATTATTTTTCTTGTCTTTGTTATGTGTAAATAGGAACTGAAATTCATCAGTTAGTTTCTATCATACTGCTTGCGGTAGTGTAATGAGAAGGTCCTCATTCTTCTCTGTGATGACGCAGTGAAAATGGGAAGAAAGGGGCAGAGCTGGCGCATGTAAATTATTATTTATCATTTTCTACTAAAATATGAAGCACGTGGTTCAATGTGCAAAGTTTTATTCGAAGAGCTTTACATTTTTTATTTATTTAGAATGTTTAATATTTGTTAGTTTCATTGGAAATATCTTGTTACTTATTTATTTGCAGTTTTGTTGTGGATAATTCGTAGGTTTATGTGTTTTAGAAAACTTTAAATTTGATCATAAAATTGTTCAACAGTCAAATTTGAATATGTTCTCTGTGTTTATAATAAATGTTCAGATATATTTTATAATAATTAATATCCATATATTTTTGAATATTCTGTTTGTGTATTTCATAATATTAATAAGTTATGTTAGGAATAAAAGGACAAAGATAGGCCTTGTTATGGATATTCAGCGTTAGGCAGTTGAACTCCATTTTGTTGTCAGGATTGAGTTTCATTTATCTTAGCAATCAGTATTGTCTTAAGAAATTTTAGTACTTGTTTTCAAAGTGGGTGATTTTAGAATAGTTTTATTTTGTTATTTGGGTTCTATTATTTTACTGAGACTCCAGGCACTGCCTCGTGATAAAAAGTCAAGAAATATTTTAGATTGTCAGAATTAATCATGATATGATTTTGGCTTCTTAGTTTAACCCAAACAAATATTATTAACGGATTCAGTTCTTGGGTTGCGCTGTTTTATTTTCTAAGCATATGTGAGATTTTCAATATACCAGTTGCGTGTATGGACAGTCGGTAATTTGACATTTTATTCGGATTAAATGAGTTTCCTCAGATTATATAATACAGAGTAAAATGTATGTTGAAAGTATTAGCTTGTTTGTTACATAAAAGTATGCTTGCCATTTATTCTTTCTTGTGATACTGTTCAGCATAAATCATACTTTCCAGTCTTTGTATAAGCTGGTACTATACAAAACCATTATAATGGGATTTTATGGTCCAGGCTTGTCACTTTCATTGAAATCTGGAGTTTAAACTGTCAGCAGCATAATTCATTTCACAGTTTATTTGGTTATCGTAGTCAGTGCAGGAATTGTATAAAAATCCACTGATAACTGTTGGATGGACTTGGGGAGGGGGGCTGTCCCAGTGCCACTTTGTCCACCACAGATTCCACGTGGATTGACCTGGGTGTGAACGTGGACCTTCTGAGATAAGAAGGCAGCAACTATCTGCCTGAGCTATGGTTACGACCCAGCGTTAATTAAGCAGGGTCAGTTTTCGGGTGCATGAATCGAACACTTCCAACAATGGATCTTTTCTTGACTGGCTGATTTCATGCCAGTCTCATTCATGGCTTTCCAAGAAATGTAGTGCGAAAGTGGCCAGTATTTCTTTTGTACCAGAAAAGAGTATTGGCGTGTACATTTGTGCGTTTCGTGTTCATTAGGAATGAGGTCATAGCCATGCTGTTTGATTGGATTGGATTGATTGTTGATTTTGTGTTGTTTTGTACCTCTTTGATTTGAAATAGTCACTATGTCATAGTGTTAGAAATTAATGTGTTTTTAACGTGATTTAGTCAAAATAATTTATGTGTTTATTAAGTTTTAATATTTAGTTTCTAAGACATGACTTACAAAATGATAGGTAAGGTGTTTATGGTTCTTACGTCACAGTTAACAGTTTTTAATATAACTTACGAATCACTACAGTGTGATGGGATCTTGGAGCCCTTTTCAGAAACTGTGATTGAGTTGCTTGTTTGCTCACCCTTTGCATCGCAGCTGGGGAAGTGTGTAAATTGAAGATTTCTGTCTTCTGAGTTGTTGCGCTGTGTAGTCTGGTCGATGTTAACCAACGTTTCAGAGGTCATACTGCCTCCGTCATCAGGGTGATTAAGGTATTATGACCTCAGAAACTTTGGTTAACATCTACCATACTACACAGCGCAACAACCCAGAAGACAGAAAACGTAATACTCACCGCTGTGAAAACCTCAAATCTTAAAAGTGTGTAAATTGTTAGGGCTGTACGAAATTCTCTACCACTGTAGCAGTTGGTGCATAGATGCATATATACTCAGGGTTCAGTACATAGTAATCGAATGATGTTTTTTAGAACACTGTTTGAGAATGTTAATGGAGGCTACATGTGACTTGTCAGCAATGGTTTTCTGGTTTTGATGCTGTGTGGAGTTACAATTTGGAGGAACATAATGTATGCATCTTCAGGGCTGAAGTGAGGAGTGAAGATGGAGGCAGTATGTTTCTCTGAAGCCGGTACGCAAATACAATTCCACATGGCATCACAACCCAGATGACCTGCCATGAGAACCTCAAATCTCTTTGGGCGACTTAATTTGTGCCAAGAGATAAAAATGGTTTGTTGGGTGGGGAGAATGTTCAGAGAGAGTAACTGCTGATTTTCTGAAGGTTTGTGGCAATGGTTGATTCATTACAGCTGGTAATATCAGACTGTCTGGTATACAGTATTTCAAGAGTTGGATATGCAGTCTTCTTCATTAAATTTGTTGTCATGGGTCGTACACTGAATAGAAAACAGAGCAAAAAAGATTGTTGTTGCTATGACAGCTGATTACTAGGAAACAGAATCAGACCCAGCTCTATAAACACTATATAAAATTGTCTCTGACGACAGACCGTATCACACTGTGGCTTTATATTCACAAGATGCCCCAAGGCTGGCTATCCCGAGCTGTTTCTCATGGTTTTCTCCAGTCCTTCATTGTAAATTCTAAGATCTTGTGCTGTCTCAAAATAGGCCACAATTGCTTCATATTTCTCTGGATTCATTATTTATAATCCCGTCATTTCCCATTCAGATTTGTATAACCTGTGCATTAAATAAACGAGAAACAGACAAATTATCGTCAGCTTTGTGTCATAATGAATCAGCACTTGCCATTTCACATTCATGATAAAAGACGAATATAAAATAGGATGGATAATTCCAGACAAACAAATGACCCCTCTCTCCGAAGAGCAGTTTCAGTTCAAAACATTACATGGACTGATTTATAAAGCAGTATTTCAGGCATGTGAGAATAGACACATCCTGCAACATATTTCCATGTAGTTTTATGCATTTTGTGGACAGAATGCTGCTTGGTGTGCTTGTAGACATGTATTTAGTTAATAATTTGGCCTTCGTTATTCATGGTCCTCTCTTTTGTCTGGGTAACCCCAGTCACTTGTACATTTCCTATGGTTTGGGAGTGACTTCCTCTGGAAGGAGCAGGTATATATAATTGTGAATGACATAATTTACCTGCATGAAGTTTGTAGATACTGGCTTCAGCTGAGTCAAAGTACAGGCTCTGGATGTCATTGGTACAAGATCTGTAACCTGGTCAAAGAAGGATATTTGTGTCGTAAGGAATTATATATTTTTTAATGTATCAGATACTTTCAGAGCAGAAAACAGAATAAAGTTCTAGGATATTAGAGTTTGCTCGACCTGTTACTTGCGCACACTTCCCATAGAATTGTTTGGAATGCTGTAATGCCAGAATATTTGTATATTTGCCATGTTCACCATAAGTTTAACTTTTATGGTAGACTTGAGACCTGAGAGGTACTCTGTGAGCGCTAAAGCGAGAATTGAAGGACTAAACCTACCTCAGATTTAATTACATATTTATGTGAATTTTATTTGTAATTATCATCGTACAGGTTTGGAAGACCCCCGGCTTAAATTTGAAGCCAGAGAGTTGTTATGGATGATGGAGGTTTTCATGGTTTTCCTCAGTCTTCGAGAAAAATGTTGGATTAGTAACTTAAACTAGTTTGTGGCTAATTTCTCCCACATCCCTCCCAAATATTTGTTCACATAAATTTACAATTTCAGTGGCATTAATCTCAGCATTTGATTCCACATCAACTACAGTCTCTTTAGCCTGCAAATGGTTACATGTATTTTTGGCATACTCTAGCACCTAAGTAGAAAATAAAATCGTTATTCTTGCATTTCCAGCCCTGTCTTTGAACAGCTGGTATTGTCAGCTTTTATTGATTTGCAGTATTTGCTCGATATATTTATTGACAATCATGTGTATGTGTCGAAGATTGACATCCCTGTTTGAGGGCCTTCCTGTGTTAATAGTAGTGCTGTTGGGTAAAAGAAGAAGTACAGCTTCCCTAGCTGTCGTTTACCAGTGTTTACAAGTCACATCTCGTGTTGTAAATATAGCATGTTAAGCATGGCTGATAATGCCTGCATCTTGAATCACAATGGCAGCTGTAGAGGAATGGTGTGTTCTTTGTAAATCTCAGTTGAATCTTGGATGAGATTAATTTTATTTGTTGAATTGTAGTTAGGAATAAATATGTTATGATATTAGGATTGGCCTTCTTTTAAAGCATGCACTTAATGATAGAGAAACTCCTTCACACTTTGATAGCCATATTATCCTAGTATGTAGTTGTTATAACCTTCAGTTCTTTTCCATTGCCCAGTCTCCACTCCATCGTTTACCTCCTTAAGGACTCTTTTACTTAGGGTACACGCGGAGAACACCAAACCTTCAGAGTGTAATGACATCTAATAGATATTTTTTAAGCTTGGAGTTTTTGTTTGATTTGGGTTTTCTTTGCGTGCATGTGTTTTGTTTTCATTAGTACACAGATTAGTTTGAAGCAAGTGTTGGTATAAGAAGTGTGTGGTTTAGAAGCAGAACTAATTCTATTACTGTGGACATCCTTATCTGTGTTTGATGATGGTGATAATAATAATATAAGTGTTAGATACAACATTTTAATCGGTGAAGACCCCGGTATGCTTCCACTAGTTGTATAATAGACTTGGCGATTTATTAAACTAAGGTATCATCTTGCCTTGACTGTGTATACGCGGTAGATTATGTAAATACGACTTGCCAGCATAGGAAGAAGCTGTAAGTCGATCTTTTGAACGTTTTAAAAAGAATATTAGGTGACAGTGACTGAAGTATATGCCATTAGCGAGTGAGATCCGTAAAATTATGTGTTTTTGCTGTTTGGTCGGGATTAAGCAGATTTAATTGTAATGACCTGAAACTCGATGTTAAAGGTAATTATCTGTGTTGTAAGGTTTTTCGGTAACGTCTAGACCTAGAGGAAAATAGCAAAGGAACAATATCAACAAACAGGCTTACAGCCGCGAGGTTGAGTTTATGAACGTGATTGCAGTTTATTACGTCATGTTATGAAATACTTGTATATCTCAGGCCTATATATTGATAGTTCGAAACTTCACACCGGTGACTTCAGTTGTAAAAACTTGCCTTTTTAAAACTGAGTTTCTCACAATCCTTAGTTCGTATTTCTGTTTTTGATGAAGCCTCGTGTTATAAATTCGATTCTTCCCTTCTTGCTGTAACCTTGACACGTATTTATCGTCCGTTTTATTTTTATACTGAAAAAATCACGGTAATGCTGAAAGAATACGTCATACACATTAGCATCTGCTATGATTTTGACGACGCCATTCTAGTCTGCCTTGAAGTTGGACAAAAAGTGTAATGGGTCATTAATATTGAAGCTGTCTGCTATATGGCTTTCCTTCCACGTTTTAATAATCCTGCGGATGTCAGGGCTGTGCTGTTTATCTTTACGATAAAAGACAACTTTTGCTTGCTGGAACTGTGAACTGCCAGTAAACACCGGAATTAACTTTGCATTCTATAGGTTATATACGCGATATCTCATGGTAATTTCTGCTCCTGTTCGTGAAGATACGCCAAGTATCGCTTGTGAGTGCTCGCGTTTTTGCTAATGACAATAACGAATTAAATTAGATTATATCTTTATTGTGAAGCTGGTAGTTTCTCACCTGCTAAAGCAATTCCTCAGTTTTATAAAATTCGAAGGTTTGTTACCGTGTTGACAAAAACCTGCCGTTTTCAGGTAATTTGATTCAGTCCGTAGAAGTATAAATGTTCAGTACAAACGACGGAGTTGCCATAAAAGATTGCTGGTGTATAACATTTAAACGTTTATGGAATACGATAAAATAGAATAACAGAATACATTATTACTTTCGAATAGCAGCCTTTTTTTATTTTTAGTGCACTGTATCGACTTCAGCAACGTCTGCAGCTCGGAATGTACATCAAACTTACAAACACAGAACGAACTTTGTCGATACTCCTTATAGGCCTAGATCCAATATCAGGGTTGCAGTTTTAGTTTGTTACATAAGTTTCCTTCCCACTCTTCGGCCTGTGGCTGGCGGAGTAACCTGATTACTACAGATTAAAAATAAGTTGTTTATACTGGGTGTTCCATTTAAAAATCAAACTGAACTCCTACATTATTTGTATTCTTATAACAACAATATAATAGGACAAAAGTTTCTTGTCTTTCTTTGGGAAAAACGTACAGAACAGTTTACACCAGATGATGAAAATGTCCGCCACCTTCTGAAGGACAATCATCCTCCCTTTTTACTGTGTTTCGTGCAAATTTGCGAAGTATTTCTGGGTAGAGTGATGAGCTTATGTTGCTGAGGTAATGGGTATTTTGTTTCATATGACGAGCAAGTTTATGAATATTGACAAAGGGCGCGATATATGTTGATAAATATTTTATTGGTTACCAAACTGCGGATCACATCTTAAAAATTTCAGTTTACGAAAATGTGATCTAGTTACTGATCTGAATAGCGAGTGACCCATCCCTTTTAGGCCCAGCTTTGTTTTCTTACTTTGAATAGCATACGTGTTTAAGTTCACAGTTTACTTTATAGGGAACGCACTTGTGTAAAATGTACACTACGCCTTGTTTTTACATGAAGCTGGCAGTATAGTTTGTTTTCAGCATATTTGTTTTAACATCTTCTGAGTAGCTTTTGGGACATGGGTTATGTACATTTACCTTCACTTAACATTAGTTAAACACCTGGAATGACAACCTTTCTGTCCCCCGGTATCGATTGTTATGTAATCTTTATCCCTTCGCGTTTGAAGTAAAATCCACCAAGAGGACGATGAGCCCTTTCCCCAGGGAAGAGATTTCGGTTGTTCCTCTGTACTTCTGCCATATTCGGTCATCTACCTGATGACAGTCAAGTTCTACTCGCCGTCGTGAGAATCTGAAATCTCATCTCCACTTATGTATATTCGGGTGTTGCATTTACTGTGGAGTGACGGACGAGTGCTGCTGTATTTATTGATTTGACTCAATATTTTGGCTTGTGTACTGCGTGTTATTAATGTAGGCCTAAGAATTTTTCATACCTGTCAAGATCACTCGCATATCCCATATCATTTTGCGGAGCTCCGGCAAAGACTTTAAATTATCATCGCTATAAAAAAAAACTACTCAAGATATTTACGCTTGGATGGGAGGATATTAAAATGGATCATGCGAATGTAAACTGTGGTAAACTAAGGATAGTGTCCAGTGGCGGGCTTTTGTGGTCGTAGCTATGAAACTTTGTTTCCAAAATAGGGAATGGTTTAGTCTGCTAAGTAACCATCAGCAGCTCAACGAAGATCCTACGATGATGTTGCCCTTTATATAAAGCTACACTTCGTGAAAGAGTAGTTTGATTTCTTTTTTTAACCTGACCTGACCTTTTAATCAAATATTCACATATCGGCTGAGTACGAAATAAGTTTAGAGAAACGGCCAGATATGTAGACGCATTGACTGTATGTATGACGAAAGATTTTCGATTGAAAGTTGGTGCAGTTACTAGCTGATCAATACATTATCTGCTTGTATGGAACTCGAATGCCGTTATCGTGTTGAGAAGAGCCCATAACTGGATCGTATCCTCAGTCGGTTTAGTCCATTCCAGTACACGTTCTTTTTCCTGCACCTTGTTGTCTTACCCGATCTTTTCCCTTCAGTCTTTCGA
The DNA here is from genome assembly GCF_977971745.1 of Zootermopsis nevadensis. NCBI lineage: Eukaryota > Metazoa > Arthropoda > Insecta > Blattodea > Termopsidae > Zootermopsis > Zootermopsis nevadensis. Next base: position 17,813,473 of record NW_028259134.1, read on the forward strand.
CCACAATTCTGTAAGAATTTCGTATTCCCGATGTCTGCTACATATGCATTAGAATGAGGGATCCGTCAAGAGTAACATACAACACTGACATACAGTTTCGTGGGCAGACGATATATTTCTGGCTGCACTGTAAGTAACTTTGTTTTCTGAAATAGACATTTTTCTTCACCCAGCGTCCTAGATACTAAACGTAGGACGCTCGATGGGCCACATGTAAGCTGTTTTCCCGCGGTTAGGTGGTAGTCGTTATGATAATAAAATATAATAAATACCACGGATATTAATTTAAACTGAATGAGCCATGTGGCTTTCTACGAGCATGGTGCGTCCATTACAAAATTTGTCAAAAGGCAACATCAACTTTGGGCACATCAGTTCTTGTATATATTTTCGGCACGTTTCACTTACCTTCTGTTTCCTTGTCACCTCAATAATATTCCTTGTTCTTCTGAGAAAGGATACGGTTAGGAACGTGAGAGGTACGTGGAAAGTCACACAGAAAGTTGTTGGCCGTAGTCTAATGGGAAAGAGATTGGCACAAATGTATTGCCCACTGTCTGATTGCCTTCCGAAGGTAATTCAGCGTTCTGTCAGGTCAGGCTAAAAGGGAGATAGGATGGGGCGTGTAATATCAATAGTAATCACATTTAACGATCTTTAATGAGGTTTCCGAACACGTTTCGGTTTTAAGACCTTGCTGACAATGTATACTTTTCAAGTAACAACAAAAATGATTTTGCCAATATTTATTAGGTTGCAACATTCGAATATTTGGTTCATTTTGTATAGGCAAATGAAGCTCTCTTAAGATTCTTACGTCTTTAAGATATCCAGTTCTTTGTCCACGCCGTGGGACCGATATGAATTTGTTTTTGTAAGAGCATTGTGTCAACGATGCTCGAATGTTCTATGCGTCTTGCAGGACAATGACGTGGCTGCTTCAAAGAAATTTTGGCTGTTTTATGTTTGCGATATTTCACTCGATCGTTTCGAATCTCCGTTTGTGTACCTCTGTATTTGTACTGGTCACATTAGCATATTCTGTAGACGTTTCCCGCCTTTTAGTCTGTGCATATAGTTCTTATATTCCGTAAAAACGAGAAACAAGCCAAGATCGTGCTGGCTATAACACCTTGTTTGCCCAGAAGAATAAACCGAAGGCGCCTCGAAGTTCGCGTGACAGCCATATTGGTGTATTACGACATGCAGTTTCATTCAGACAAAATATTGTTATCTTTCTTTAAACATTTAATGTATTAACGTCATATAAAGGCGGATCTGTGGTTTGGACTGGCGCCATACTGTTCTAGTTTGAGACAGAAATTACTGTAACATAATTTACTTCATTTTCAAAGACGTTTCATACAGTTCATACGAAACCAAGTTCTCTCCACGTCAAACAAAGCATGGTCGCATCTTGGTGCCGCTCGTGCGACGACGTCTATGTTGAAATTGGTATACTTACACACAGTAATTACACATTTGTTGTACATTTTTTAAAAATAATTTGGCGTGGGTTGTTGGGATGTGTCCGTATGTGTCTATCGTGGAGTTCTGAATGAACGAATTTTGATGAAATTGTAGATCTAGAATTTTACAATTAAAATACAGTCACAAATACTCGTTTCCGTTTCTTTCACTTATTAATAATATAGTATATATTTTTTGGATAAAAGTAGACTATAAAAAATAACCCGTCTTACGCAAACCTACGTTGTTTGGGATTATCTTTCAGTGAACCGTTCTATTCTCTTTTAGGAATTTAACTTTATGTTTTTAGCTTAAATGGTATGTCTATGAGCCGTTTTAAACACCTGTCTTACCGTTCTTGTCTCCTCAAAAGAAGCAAAGGCAAAATCATATACAATAAATAAATAAATCAATAATATGCCTAGGACACGCATTTATGAGAACCAGCAGTCATCTTTCTACTTCGTATATTTAACGTGACTAATTGATCTATGGTTGTTATATTACTGTGTCATTTGATCCTTGAATAATATGGTTTTGTAAGGCCAGGTAAATTACATCATGTAATTTAAGATGGATGTGAGTTACATTTAAACAATGATATTAGCAAAATATGGCCGTATTTATGCAGTTATCCGTATAAAATTGTAGGTACCCATAGATCGGTCGGTTCTGGTAGGTAATGTCTTGTTCGCTGTACCTCGACCCAAGCATCATCTTGTTACTGCTGCTGGAGCCGAGACTTTTTCCTGCAGCTGTAAAGCAACAAACAAATATCATTAGAGCTACCAAGGTGATTACTTTACAAACCTTGAAGGCAGCATTTTACGTAGGACCCATGACGTATCCTTCCTCAGTTTCGGGGCGGAGGAGACACACGACCTGTGTTTGGAACACTTAAACAGTGGGGTTGGGCAAGGGGGCTGACAGTCTCAAACCGAAAAAAAAAGTATACAGGCGCATTTGGCGAGAGGAATTATACACGACATGCTAATATCCGTGCTTTTAAAATTACTTAAAAGACAATATAGGCGCTGCTAGAAGGGGATATGGCGAAAGATGATGACTCAGATGCAGTTATTTACGTTAGCTGATATTTATTCATACTGGCGATAAGGCAAAAGTATATACCGAACCAATAATAAGCAATACGAAGGCTTAAGTGTTCACTGTTACTACACACACTGGAAGAATATTTAGTATTAGACCTATAGGTGTAACTTGAATAAAAATTTCCTTGGATATTTTCCACTGTCTAAGAAATGATAACATAGAAAACGACGTTTCGTATCACTGTCGTTACTTCTTTCTGTTTCCAAAAATGTTGTTAATCTTTTAAATTTTTTTCTGAATTTTAATGCATAATAATATGCATAAGCACAGAGAACAAGAGTGTGAAGAATGTGAGCGTGAGTTATGCATGTGTGCAGACATCTTTACAACACGTGATGTAATGTGTCGTGCGATTTTGATTTGTGTTTTAGTGTGCCCCCACGTTGGTAAGGTTCAGAAACACAGTACGCGATCATCTTCAAGTATTTTCGATAAAATTTATGGCGTCTTGTTTCATTCGTTACGATTCGGCGTCAAATGAATTTGTACTATGTTAGAAACGAGCGTGTAAGAAATATAACAAAAAATCACGAGGAAAATACTATTATTTTTTTCGTGCATATTCGCGAAAAGCCTTGGAAAATTTCGATCCTATGGCGTCGCTTTGTTTTTATTAGAAATTAAGGTGATATTCCTATGATATTTTATAGTCAGTAAAAATATTAATTGAACACTTACGTTCTCCATTTTCTTTGTGGTTCCCGCGGTCAGTCAGCTGCATTGGTGGTTAGGTTACAAGACGCTTAGCCAAGCGATTATGAGGTGAAGTGCAGTCCTGCAATTATAAACAGGGAAGCTGTTTACACCAGTAGTTTCCAAGGTGTGGGTTATATGTTGATAGTCATTAATTATGGAAACCGATCTATTATAGGGATATGTATTCTTTTGTTCGCCACCACGTTCATAGCGGATCTTTTCCAGAGTGTAAAGCGGACGGAGCTTGAAGCTGACCGCTGACCTCTGCTGCTTAGGCAAAAGACAAATTTACCACCTTGTGTAATTAATGATGTCATCCTACCAACGTAGTTCACTTCTCAGTGCATTTGAAGAAGGCTGTCTTCTGGGTTATAGCGCCGTGTGGTGTGGTAAATGTTTACCGACGTTTCTGAGGTGCTTGCTTCTTCCATTATCAGGGCGATTCATCGCCCAGACTATATGGCGCAACAACCTAGAATACAACCATCTTCGAAACTATATAAGATTTGAGGTTTTCACGGCGATGAGTTTGAAGATGGATGTCTTCTGGGTTGTTGCGCCTTGTAGTCTGGTAGAAGTTTACCGACGTTTCAGAGATCCTTGCTGCCTCCATGAGACACTCATCGCCCTGATGATGGAGGCAGCAAGAACTTCTGAAACATTGGTAAATTTCTACCAGATTACAAGGCGTAACAACCCAGAAGACAGCCTTCTTCATCTTCGTACTTACCGCCGTGAGAACCTGAAATCTCACGACAGAAAAAATTGTTGCATCCTGTAGGTCGAACATTTGTAGACACATACATCTTAAAACTGGTCCAGTTGCTGGACTGCGTTTATTAATGTGAAAAGTGAGCAAATAGTGCGTGTAGAATTACAAGGCCTTCAGCATTAGAGACTTCCACTTCGCTAACGTAGTTACAGGGCCAGCTGGAATTAAATTCGATTGATGGTTATTGTTTTCCAATGTAGACGTCACACATGCACGCCATTTTACTTTTAGACGATAATATTATCGTATATGTAGTAGATACGAGCAGATTTCTGTGCAGATAACGTGTTAGATAATTCCCGTGCTGGTTTTAAATAGAGAATATGCAATAGTTGATTGTGTGTGAAGGAGATAAATTGTATAATATCAGCGTTTTAATCGTTTACACGATGTGCACGGGATATCTTGCACAGAGATACTGAGCCTTTTGGTCTGAACTTGTTAGATGACTGACAAGATCAGCGAAAGAATTCTCTCCAGAAGTCTCTGAACAGTTAAAGCTGCTAGTGGAATTTTAACAATAGAAATTATACTTTGCCATGGAAATACATCAACAGAGCAAGGTTTCGTCTTCTTCTTTTGTGCTGTCAAGGTTTAAACCTTTGGGGCCTATTCCTCGTCTCGTCGCTGATTCGACAACCACCTGCATTGTGTTGCTCTCTTAGGCAGTCTACTATCTTCTGTCTCTTCCGAGTGGGCCCTCCATTGCCATCGATATTTCTTAATATCCTCTACTATGTCAGCTGTAAAGTTCTCTGATTGTTTCTTCGCCAACAGAAGTGAACGTAACAAGATTAAAACCCTCCCGTCTGTAACAGTACGCTAATACGTATACACAGTTCTTAGTCTGGCTTAGAATCTTCGATGGAGCTCCGGTTATACTGACTTTTTCTTGATTTTATTAAGTTGTCTTATTTTATAAGAAAAGCTACGTTTATATGATATACGACCCCTCATAATAAGATTTGAACCCACGTACTTTTCCATGAAACTGGGAATGAAATCATGCCACGTGTTAATTTACTACCATGGGACTTAAAGACGTAGTGGGAGAGTGTGGATTGGATTTATCTGGCTCAGGATTGTGATATTAAAACTCGCAAGTAACTGGTAGAGTAGTTATGATATCTTGTTAGTGTCTACAGATTTCCGATGCAGTGATGTGATATTGTGTCTGCTTAAGGAACATAAGAGAAATTGTTACGAATACGCTGTTGTAGCCTATACGTGATAAGCATTGCAATAATAAAGTGCATGAAGATTTCTGTCTTCTGGGTTGTTGCGCCGTGTAGTCTGGTAGATGTTTACCAACGTTTCAGAGGTCATACTGCCTCCATCATCAGAGTATGAAGATTTCTGTCTTCTGGGTTGTTGCGCTGTGTAGTCTGGTCGATGTTAACCAACGTTTCAGAGGTCATACTGCCTCCGTCATCAGGTCTATGAAGATTTCCGTCTTCTGTGTTGTTGCTCTGTGTAGTCTGGTCGATGTTTACCAACGTTTCAGAGGTCATACTGCCTCCGTCATCAGGGCGATGAAGATTTCCGTCTTCTGTGTTGTTGCTCTGTGTAGTCTGGTCGATGTTTACCAACGTTTCAGAGGTCATACTGCCTCCGTCATCAGGGCGATGAAGATTTCCGTCTTCTGTGTTGCTCTGTGTAGTCTGGTCGATGTTTACCAACGTTTCGGAGGTCATACTGCCTCCGTCATCAGGGCGATGAAGATTTCTGTCTTCTGGGTTATTGCGCCGTGTAGTCTGGTAGATGTTTACCAACGTTTCAGAGGTCATACTGCCTCCGTCATCAGGGCGATGAAGATTTCCGTCTTCTGGGTTGTTGCTCTGTGTAGTCTGGTCGATGTTTACCAACGTTTCAGAGGTCATACTGCCTCCGTCATTATAGAAGACGGAAATCTTCATACTCACCGCTGTGAAAACCTCAAATCATACATAATAAAGCGCATGTCCGCAAGAAATGGAATCAAGGTCATTATTACTCAATTAGAAATATACTCAAAATTGGAGCACATTTATTCACTCTCGTTACAAGTACGGAAAGACTGCTTTGTTTTTCCTCAGTTACTCCTTGCAAATACCAGGATAGTAGGCCAAGACCGCTTTCTCTCAACTCCGTCCAAAATCATTGTCATTCTGTCGCTTGTTATCTGACGTTAGACTGGCAATGTTGTAATCAGATGACACAACGCTGAGCAAACAAAGGAACACACCGAGGCAGAATGCTTTATAGTGTCCACTGTTCTTTCACTTCACCCAGTCGGTTGATTAAAGAAATGGGTATCAGCCATTTCTGGTAAACGGGCCGATGAAACGGGGGCATATCGTGTCTGTACGTCATTGCACGGCGCAAATAGTACACTAATGTAATCTTAGTACCAAGTCTGTGTTGTTTATTTGCGATATAAAAATTGTCTTTTTGTGGTCATTACCCAAATGGAAAATTACAAATTATGCACCAGGTGATTTGAAATACGCCTAGGTGTCATTAATCTGTTGTGTTGTCAGACCAGTGCGGACAGAAAAGTTAATAACAGTAACTGATCAGACGTATTGAGACTTGTGTGGAAAAAATGAAGAAAAGTAGAAATGCTCAATGCAATACTATTTCACCGCTGAAAGAAAATTAAAAAAACACGCTTTTATTGAACGGACACATCAGAAATTAGTTTCCTCAGAGTGGTCGCAGGATGCAGAATCATACAGAGGGATCCTGCGACATTGACGATGAACTGTGGATGATGCAGGGGCCCAGTCGCTCCAAGGGCCTGTCAGTTCCGGCGGATTTTATACCAGGAATTGATAGGCCTAATAATTCTGCGTTAGTTCATTTTGTGGTAGAATGTGATGCATAACTTCGTATATTTCCGTTTCTTTGATCTGCATTTTCTGTAAAGATATTCGAGTTTGGCTGCACTGACAAAGCTTTTTCTTCGTAACTTCCCTAAATGCCCGTTGGACAGTTTATCGGACAAGTGGCCCTGAGCGGCTCAACAGTTGTACGGCAAATCCGTTGGTTCTATGGCGCTGCAGATAAAACTGGGCACACCGATGGAGTTTCGTGCTTTTCCTCAGTTCATCCAGGCGAATGTCGTGACAGTACCGAGACTGCTTCCACCCTCGTCTCTCTTTTTATCGTTCATAGTCATACCGCTCTAGGTCGACGCCATATTCGTTACACTGCAAATCACCGAATGTCTTACCCTAGTCGTAAAAGGAGACTATTTTACTGCTCGTATTGGAAGTGTTTGTACTGCTCACAAAGCACAGCGAAATTACGACTGTTGAATACAAAGGCCGGTTTTCTAGTGTCAAATGAAGTGTGTCGGTGACTCTGATGCTCAGATGACACGTGAGGCGGTCGTAGTGTTGGGGCAAACAGCGGCTGGAATTCTGAATTCCAGGCGAGATTCGCGCCGTCCGAATGCCTTCGTTTTCCGTTAGATCCTTGGCGTTGTTTTGGTGACCTTAAATCCCAGCGGATTGCGTGCCTCGTCGATAATTTTTGCCTCCCAGAAAAACGCGTTGCAACGCTGAAAGTGTAGGATATAGATGCAAATTGTTAAGTTCATAAATAGTGTTTAGCGATTCCTGCTGTGTGAATATTTTTGTGTTCCATACGTATTTATGGTATTTTATAATGCAGGTGTTTAAAATTTTGGTGCAGGCTTAAAATAATTGAAAATTAATAAATTATATATGAATAACTCTTGAGGATATAAATATTGTATTAAAGTTGGCGGAGATGTGTTGAGGCATTCTTTATGGTTTTAGGGACGGCATACTGAACTTCTGAAGGCAATGCTGTGAAACCTATAACGTTATTGGATCAGGGATTAACGCGTACAGGTTGTTGAACAACATTTTTGACTTCTTATACTTTTATAACCTCTGTTTAGTTCTGTTTTACAAAGAGAACTGTAAAAAGTAAATATTAAATTGATAAATTTATGAGGCTGTTTTAAGTTGGCTGCTTTATATAAGCCTGTTTTACGCGTGTTTAGCAGCAATGCTTGAAAGCCCAGTTTTTCGCCAGCGACTGTCTGTCCGGAGGTAGTCGTTAATGAAAATTATAGGTGAAATTTAATTTTTCTCCAAATAGGGAAGTATGAACTGTACATTAAGGTATTAATATAAACTTCGATGTGTTTATCTAAATACTAATTAGATCTAAAAATATTTAAGACAGACTTTGTAATATTTAATAAATGACTTTAAGGTTGTAAGTTTTCTTGATGTGACTTTCATGGATGTACGCCATTTGAATTCGACCGTTTTGTGATTTACTTGTTTACACATCAAGGATTAACCTGAACACTGCCTTCTTCAGAACGGTTTGTCGTTTTTCGGATCGTGCACATTGCATATGCGTATTATTAATCGCATTTCTCGGCTCGCGGTAGTCTGAGAACTCGGCACTGATTAACCCAAAAGGCCATAGACCCTGTCTAATAAACGAACCGACACCAGTCTGTCTAGTCATATTTAATTAGGAATAATCAATAATTCTAAATTCTAAATTACAGTGGTCATCTAGAGTAACCGATATATTTCGTAATGTTTATCATCTTGTGAATATATGTTGAGCGTATAACCGGTTTGAAGTCCGTCTGACCGAACCGGTTCTACCGTCCCCCTGTTTTCGCAGCAACAAAATGCTCTTTGATGTCATTTCAGAAGCTAGTAGCGAACTGAGCAGTAGGACATTTTATTTTGATTACAAAGTTTTAGTTGGTAGCAGATAAATTGATTTAAGGACGTATTCTTAGCTACCGCGATTATACTTTCCAGATATTCTTTGGAATGTTTTAACTTCCTGGAGTCACAGACCCTTAAGTTCATTTTTGTGTTATCTTGTATGTAATTAAGACTCAGTTCTGATAGCTCATTAATAGGAGAGTGGGCGGTCATTGATTGCGTTGAACTTAACTTATTTGATGGTGATGTATGAATTACAGACGTTGTGTGACGTCAAATGAAAAATGTCAGAAACAGTGTAGCTGCGGTAACATTTGAAACTATAGAATGAATTTTAAAAAAAAAATTACATCATTATCTAGACATTGGATTCAAATAGAAGTGAAATTTATTGTAAATATTACACGTTCTTAAGACTTTATGGAAGAACTTGATATACCTTTGAGCTTTGAACTTTCTTTCGGAAGTATTGTCATGCCATTTGCATACACCGGCGATTAGGCTCGCGTGTTTCCTAGAAAGAATTAATTTCATAAACGTGGCCTTACACGTGAGATTCGAAACCAGTGCCTCCTAGATACGAACCAACGCAACGTTCGGTGCAGGGAGATGGGGAACGTGGTATCAGTTTTACTTTTTAAGGCAGTGTAAAATTCACAATTTCCACTAGAACAATTAATACTATACGTTATGTAACTGCTTACGCTGGTCTCGGAGAAGAAAGGTGTACAGCGGGTTGCAGAATAAATGGTTCGGACTTGTTTGATATACATTATGCCGATTTGTGTGTCTATAGAAATGTTCTTTGGATAATGATAGTCATTAGTGGTAAATTGTGCAGTGTAACAATTATTAGGCTTTCCTTGCGAAGCAAAACACTAAGTTCCGAGAAGAACTGAACGCCACCTACTTTCCCTTGATTACTTGTGTGTATAGTGAGGCCAGCAGGAACTGTAAAGTTAATAATTAGACTCATAAAATTTAATAGTACCTTTCTGAGCATAATTTACGCGAGTGCTGATTGAGATTTCGTTAAATCTGCCTTCGCACCGACGCGATCTTTTAACTGTGAACATACAAGAAGAATTTGTACAAAATTTTTAGGCGTGTTTACAGCGCGTCTCCGAACAATACTTCTTATGCCAATGGTTCACTGGAACTAGGCAGTACGAGTAGAAAAATGTAGAATTCGCGCGGGTTCCGTTTTGAAAAAGTAAATGCTGATAACAAAATTTGTACATTTCTTTATCAGGGAGGATGAGAAGGGACATGACAAATGCGTACAGAATTACGTAGCGTCCAGTGATATGTTGGCGGTTACAAATGAGTATAAAATTCCATATTTTATATAAGGATGATATTTATCATGATCGTGACTTAGAGTTAGATCTCACTAGAGTAATTTTAACTGTATTACACCTTTGAAAGAGGGATTTGTAAAAATCAACAGATTGACGCGCATTGGTTCATTTCGTTGTTTTCTATAAGTCTTGCTGTGTCGTCGTCGTAGTATTATTTCGGTGGCCGGCACAGAACTTTCTTTGAATTTTAGCGCTTTCGCTATGAAAAATGAGAAAAATGCACCTGCTAAGATTCGCGTGTCTGTATGCAGCAACACGAGCCTCACGAACGCATTTCTATGAAATTTGATTTTGGGGAGTTCGCTAAATGTTGTCGACACATCCAATTTTGGTTAAAATCGGACAACTGTAACAGTCGATCCACATGAAGATCCGCTTGATTTCACTCGCATCTCGAGCTGTTTCCAGCAAAAGTTGTTGTTAAAAATGGAACGTATTTCATGACAAATACACTTTTTACGTAAGTCTTACTGCGGCCGAGATCACCAGAAAGAAAGGAATTTTTATTGTGTTATCTCACAGGTGGATAATCTGTGGAATGATTTTTATCCAAATTTATAGCACACCGGAGGTCACTTATAGGATACGAGACAGTGGTGTTAATAGAAAACTAAACAGACTTTAACAGTTTTGTCGAATTCGGACGCACAGTTATAGGGAAATTCCAAAAAAAGATAATAATAATAATAGCCATATTATTACTTTTATATGAATGACGGATCATAAACGTAACGGAAATTTCTAAGAATAACTAACAGCCGAATGACGCTATAAATGCACCGTTGAAACATTTTGAAGGGAAATGCAAGCACCCTGAATCGAATTTTTACCATTAACGTGAGATACTGAGTTGCGCACCCATGCACAACAGCAGGCAAAATTGAAATTATTTAAAATTGAAAAGATCAGTGATCACGTACAAAGAATGGAAACTTTGAGATAGTTTTGAATTATCAACCAAAAAAGAGGACGATCGAGAAAGAAAACAAGCGACAGGTTGATGACAACGACGACTATAATCGTGCAATGTGGCTTCCACGGCTAGCAAATTCCGAGGTTTTTTGTCCACTTCAAATGCGGCTTCCTATAAAAGTCACACATGTGAATAAACACGCATGCCGACTTAACTCTCGTGGACCTCGAGTGGATGATACTGCAATTCCTCCTCTGATATTTGCGTAAGAACTCGTGTGTTCTGTTACACCTTACTGATCACAGCATTGAAATGAGTTCACAGGAAACTTGTTTCTCGCCCCGAACAGAACAATTTCATTTCGCCTCACAGATGACGAGAATAACACATTTTGCAGGACGCAAAGAAATGAGAATAAAAACAGCCATATGGTTCGTGTCGACCCTCGGTTATCTCAAAGAAAAGGGTTGTTGACCTGATTGCACTATTATTAATGGATTGCGATGTGTGTGTGGCATGCCTTCACATCTTCCCCGACACTTCTCACGCTGTAAGCTCATGATTCTTTTAAACTTTCTTGTCTATAGATAATGCTAATAACCAAGACCATCTGTCTTACGAGGCGCCATCATATTCCATCACAACAAGTAGAAAATGATTTCTCGTTTAATATCCTATCTTTTCCTAATGTAAACTTTGGTCTTATGGACAAAGTTTTTGTTTAATGTTGTGCCAACGGGCCAATAGCTCTCGGTGTAGTTGCAGATGACTGATGGACTGCCAAGTGTCTTGCTCTCTCTCTTGTAGTAGTCAGAACGCGCCGCTCTTCCTGGTTCCTGCAAATGATAGCTTTATAGATCTCCTCTCCTCCCCACTTCGCTTGTCTGCCCTCCTTATCTCCAATTCTCTCTCGTCGCATCCCAGCATCTTTGTTTTCTTCTAGCCCTGGTGTCCAGTTCGGACCTGACTTGCGCCAATAAAATCTTGCATTAGGCCAGGGTCGCTTCTAGCCGCATTCTTTCAAATTCATTCAGGAATTCTGTTCTGCATCGTTTGCATACCCCAAGCATTTTTTGCGTTATTAAATACAACAAAAAGAATCGATGAGACAAACTGAACGTGTATTAGGTAAGGTTTTTTTTAAGGGCAACATATCACAGCGGTCACTGCATTTAGATGGCTGAAATGATATTGTAGACCAAAAATATTACTTTGTGTTCTCGGGATGAGCATAGAGATTAATAAATTGTCCTCCCATTTACGTCTTCGAAGTGGTCTCTTCCGTTCAGGTTTTCCGATCAAAACTTCGTACACATTTATCTCTCCTCTGCGTGCTACATTCCTTCTTCCTTCGTCCAAACATCCTCTTCAGCACCCTCTTCTCAGACGTTCCTTCCTCGTAGTGACAGACCAAGTTTCACACTCGGACGAAACGACGCGCTGAGCTAGTTTTCTGTGTTTTTTACAAACCGATGTAAAGGTTACATGGTAGCACATGGTGTAATTTCCTATATTGATTGAAACAGGGTTCATTCGAATTTAGCAATATTATGCCTGTTAAAAATCATATTTAACTCCAGAATGGATTAACCGATTTCGGTTACAAATTTTTGTTGGAGAATTATACGAACAGTTGTTGAGGCATTGAATATGAATTTAGGTCGTACAGTTTTAACGGCCCCCGTATATCAGGGCGGAAGTACTTTTATGATCTTATATGGTTGATTACAAATTGCTATGATGTAGTTTCTTTTTGTAACAACGCAGGTCGCATATCGGAATTTGACGGGAAGGCACTGGAATGTGATAGATGACGGTTTTAAAGTACTTTCCCAGAACTGTACAGCAAAAATTAGTGTTCTGCGTTGTTGCGCTGTGTAGTATTGCAGAAATTGATCGACGTTTCAGATGTGAATAATCGTCCTGATGATGGAGACACTAAATATCTCTGAAACGTTTATCAGTTTGTACAAATTTGGTACATCCCAGAAGACAGTCATCTTCATACTCGCCGCCGTGAGAACCAGAAATGCCACAGAATAGAATGATGTATTATATTGGTGGTATTAAAATGGGCCACTGCTCGTATTTCCGACTCCTCACACTTCCGGCTTGAAGTTGGATTGGTTGTTCCGTCTACTCGCAGGTCGTCCTATTTTCCGTTTTCCTTGTCTCTGTACACTGCATTGTCTACATGTCGTGTCCAGTTTAATTAATAATTTTGTACGTCATCACTGTGTTTGTGATTAGTTATTTATTTATTGTCATATATAGGCTTAATTAGTTTATTTAGTTCATAATTTCGATAACAGATGGCGCAGTGATGCATATGAATATGTCGGATTGTGTAAGTTCTGATTGGGAGCATCCTGTGTGTTATGCTACTTCTAGTTCGGCAAGAATCAAGATTAATAAAATTGGATTCCCGGATCGTGTCTAACTTTCAATGTGTACTAAATGGTTTATGCATTTAATTAATTCAGTGGGAGTTAAGCCGCACGGAAATACGATACTTACGTATATTTACCAGTTTTTATTCGAACGGTACGACTTAGCAGTTCGTAAATCTCGAATTTTATTAAATCGCAGCATCACAATTAGCAAAAAATAAATAAAAATAAACATTGATCCCTCCAGCGCGTGTACAGTAAAATGGAGAAACACTGGGAAATTAATGAGCTTTTATTTTTGTTAGGCGATGCGCCCGGAAAGGAAATATTTTTTAAATTCTGCTCTGAGACATAAACACAATTGACATGCAGATACAGACAGGCATGTAGAAAGAAGAAAACTCTACACGATTGATTCATACCATAGCGTCATTAAATAAAGAATGATCAATCAATCTGCCAGAGTCAGTGGCACTACTGACTGGCCCTTAGATTAGATCTGTACATGTGTGTTTTCTAGATAGCGCAGCCGTGAAACGAATTATGCGGTGTGTCGGTCGGACTTGCCGGGAGCGCCCGCACTAGTGCGCGCTAGCAAAAGAATCCCTGTAATATTTAACTGTTCCAAGCACATGGGTTACGTAGCAATGAATGAGATACGGAGATGAATACAGTTGTGGCCTATTTGAAGGGGCTGTCCCGACATTCTCCTGGAGAGTATGAGGAAAACACTGACTTCAAGATAGCAGCAGTCGTCGAATCGCCCTCACACACCGCGTAATTTTCAATTACTTTACAATAAAGTGACCCGACCGAACGAAACCAGCCGGTTTTTCGAAAGTCTGTCTCCATGGAAACTGCAAGGCCCTTCTTTAGGCTTTGTGTGAAGGTTTGCATTGCTGTTGTATTGTTTTATCGATGACATAGGATTTAGGTGTACGAACTTTGGCATGAAGCTTTATGAACATCGTTTCGCTGTGGTTAGTTGGCATGTAATGACCTCAGGTGTGACCTGTGATGGGATCTAAAATTCAACGTGGCCCCCTGGACCGAACCACGCCAAAAGTTATGAATGGAGGATGAACCGACACAAACAGGCGGATATAATAATGAAACCATGTTTCCTTATAAAATAAATAAATTGGAAGATATGTGTTCTATAGTAAAGACGTAAGTTAGCCAGCTGGGAAATACATAGTTAAAGAGAAGACTTTCAAGTGGTATTCAACTTTACGATTGGTTGCAAAAGCAAATGAATGCGAAGACCTTCGCGGTCTCTACATTTATTGACGCAATGCAAACCCGAACATTAGTGGTTTTACCATTTCCTGTTGACCGGAATGTAGGCTGAATGGTAAGGGAGGTGTTTTATGACTTAACTAGGTTTTCCTACGACGACCTAACGTCGAAAGGTAAATTTTGTTAAATGTAATAATTTAAAGGAAATTATCATTGATTTTTATTGTCCGGCCGCACGTTTTGTCCCCCGTCTCTTTGTCGGTCAAATACCCGATCTTGAAAGTTTCCTCATAAAAATTCTGCATAGTTTCTTATATCCTCCGCCCGAGCCACATAACCGCTCCATCTTGAACAGCTTTCATTTCACTGCCGTATCAGTTTTATATGACAAATGAAAAACATTTTGCGTCGTGAAGGCTCACAACTCTATCATCAATTGCTTCTTAAACTGAATTCGTGTAAAAATAGCCGTACCTCGCAGAGACACATTGAGTTGAGCGCATCGCCGTGCAGAGTGCATGGGGGTTATTACTGGCTTTTATAGTTCTTTCTCTACCGATCAATCTTCATTTAGCCACACTTACATCTCTTACTTCCTCACTGTAACGCTCACCCCGTTATGTAACCCATTACCTTACCACAGATAATTATGTATTCTCTTATAATCCTCCCCCTCCCCTCACATCCTCTTCTGCTTAGTATGAATCACCTCTGTACCCCCCTCTTCATTCCCCCTTCCATTTCCAGCTCTTAGCAGCAAGTCAGCTTTTATGGGCTTTTTTCTTGTTTTATTTCTGTTAGTGTGTCGGCCATAACAGCACGGCCCCATAGCCGGCGGGGGTGGGCAGGAGAGAGGGACCAATTACTGTCTCCCCCTCCCCTCCCTCCCCTCTGATAGTCTCCCTTAACACCTGTTTATATTTTACCCATATTCTGAGAGATTGGAACACTTTTAATTGTCCGTGACTTACCCAACGCGTATGTCATTGCTGAAGTAGTCGTTTTGGCCGGATTGCAGGCACCTGCGTTTCCTTCCTGATCGTCGTGTGTCGATTTTGTCGCTCATCTGTTGTGGGCGCTTGTGTTTCCTCTGCCGCCGCCATCCAACGTAATTCTTTTGGGGTTGTTGAACGTATAGAAGAGTCAGAAAATATCGTCACACCTTGAACGAAACACATGGCACTAATGATGTTTGTGGAATTACAGATACTTGCTGACAGCTTAATAGCAAAGAAACCTGGACTATTATTAAAACAAGAAAACGAATTTGAGTTACAGATGCGATTATAAATTTTCTTTCCCTTTGTTTAAATTTGAAATGAGATTCCAAGGCATGTTGAACCAGTCCTGTTGAGAGGATAGGTATGCATGCAGAAGTCAGCAAACTTGGAAGCGATTGGTTGTCTAAGAAATATAATGTCACACCAATCACCCTGCATTCATGATGGCGATCTTCACAGAACCAGTCGCCACAAAATGAACCTGGGATGAGTATGTAAATTCTGTAAATGCATGCTGTCCGTCGCCTTGTTACTAGTCGAGCTGAAGGCGGTGCACGAAATCGAGTCGTTAATTTTTGTTTTGGAATTGCTGTAAATGCCTCCCTGTCGACGCCGTTCGTCACCAAGCGTCACGTTTGTCACTGTCTTGATCAAACAGAATTTGCTCGGCGGACGTGGCTGGTGCCAACCACCGGTTTTGAACTCGCTCCTGTTGAGTTGTCATCGTTCTGTTTATTACGATGCAAAAACGCGGGAGTTAACGAGGAGGTCCATGTAGGGAATTTTCAAATCTTAATACTGTCGCCAGCGCCATAAATCATCCGGGTTGTAGGGTGCATTGTGATTTTGCCTTGGTGTAGCGGCTGGATAATGATAATTTGATTGTGCAGAAAGGGGAAGCATTATAATTACGCTGTGTTATTTACTCGGAAACAGATTATGCCGATCACCATGTTAATGAGTTTAGATATCTTAAAGAAAATCTTCTAATCTGTTCGGTACTATATATATTGATTAGAAATTATACTTTATGCTCAGAATGTCTTTGATGTATGGTACTATCAAGGAAAGTAAGCTTTTCATGCCACCTGTTGCTAGTACGAACTGCGTATGGTTTTTCACTTGGGAAAAGTTGATGTTGACACCAACAAAATAAGTTTTCTTTCGAAATAACAGTATAGAGAAAGTTAATTTGTACTTACAGCCAAGCTTCGTCTCAAGATCCAGCCGCCTGCTTGTCCACTCTCGTACTGAAACTTGTTCTCTGGTCGGGCAAGTGTCACCCTCTTCTGCAGTGTTCCCCTACCACCTTGCTCTTGTGTAGGAGTAATAACAATAACACCGGACGGCCATCAGCAGCACGCGCGCCGTCTTCCCGCGACTTGCAGTCTTGGTGACTTTACCGCCGTCGGAGTACGAACTGACCATGTGTGTGTGTGTGGAACTTTCTGACTGACTCGTGTGAGTCACCGAGCGAGTGTGTGAGAGAGAGAGAGACGCTAGCTCGTTTCCTTCCCGGTTTGGGCAGGGCCGCTTGAAGAGCTGCCTTAAAAGGGGAAGCGTACGCAGGCTAACCACTGCGCCGCTCTTAAGACGACTTCCTTTTATGGCTTGGCTTGATAGGAAGTGTGTGTACTGAGATCAGTAGCGACAGCCTTGGCCGAAGGCGGCGGGCTGACCACGTTGAACAGCAGTCGCCAGTTCTTCCGATAAATTGCAATTGAGTTCCACAGCATGTCACTGAACCCAAGACTCTGTTCGATGCCGAGTGAATAAAAAATTGACACTCTCTCGGAAAAGAAATTCTTTCTTTTAGAAATCCGAATAGTATTCATCGCCGTGATCACTGGATGTCACCAATGGGCCCTTGAGTCTTGCTTCTGTGTTGAGATTAGTTTTGTCATATCTCGCCCATAAATCACAAATTGTTTATTTGCTTGAGGTTTCCCGATAAAATGTTGCATTTTGTCATTTCCTTTGTGCGTGCAGCATCCCCTCGTTTAATTTTATGTAGGCATGAAATTAGGTCTGCCATTGTTATACAGAGTGGTACAAAAGTCTTGGCACACTTAAAATTAAAATACACGAGAATATGTTTGCTAATTTAACAGCTTTCCATATATGACCTTAAAATAACTTTACAAACACATTCATACTTTTTTTACTCCAGTTTTTAAAATTGCCGCCTTCCTCGTTGGTACTGTTTTGCAGCCTGAGATGGTCAATGTGTCATTACGTTTGTACAGTCATGTATTTTAAAGGTGTTTGAGAAGACAAGTGTTAGGCACAAGAGAGTACGAAGGAACTAACAGAGGAACAGAGAAAATTGTATGATGACCTTAGAATTTTGTTCCCCAAATATTGGTAGGATGATTAAAAGTTAGATTTTGGGAGGGTCATGTAGGAGATATGGTATGCATACAAATTTTGGCGGGAAAAGACTCCTCTGAAGACACCATTTGGGAGGCAGGACACGTATAAAGATTAAATCGATTTCAGGTTCTAACGGTGGCGAGCAAGACGACTGTCTTATGTGATATTGTGCCTTGTAGTAAGGTAGAAATTGGCCGGTCGTCCAATCCGTAGTCAGTCTTTTTACTGGCCGAACTATTTAGGCTTTTTACACGAAACAATAACAGATAAGACATATCTTACAGAAGTTACATTGTAAGCTGGATTTAACTCGCTTAGAAACTGTTCTTTTTGTGGCTTTAGTGACGAATATTTGCTTTCCGTAAAAACAGAGAATTCTCTGCCGGCAGCGGGACCATCAACTGTTGAAGGAAGCCTGCCTCGTAGTTTACTACGACGCGACGGCTTGCGATGGTCGAGGTATTTCTACTATGTTGCCGAAGAGGAGCGGGCAGACCACTCCTCCTTTCGCGAGCATCTGGCCGAAGAAATTTGTATTCTGCTCTGAGATACTTTGGCAGTGCGACGTAATCTCGAGAAGTCGATCTGAATGATGGGAAAGAGGAGGAAAATGTAGCTTTTTACAAGTTATCACTGCTATCTGTCCTAGAATTTAATATTATTCGATTGCGGAGTTGGCTGTTTTGAACTGCTACAATCTGTCAGATTGAGGTACTGGTCAGACGACTGGTTGAATTTATACGTCTCCTCGCTCCTTCTTTAACATGTAAATGGGAACTTCGTAGGCGTTTAATTTCTGTGCCGTAGAGAAATCCGAAATTGTGAACGTGATTGATTTGTGTCGCGTATACAAGAGAAGTGTATAGTAAACTGTAGACAGGTGCTTGGGTTTGGAAAAATTCTCCCGGTCACTACCGCCTACATCCTCCGTCGCAAAGATATTTCCTGTCTCATATTCGGAAGTACTGGTTTCAGATTTCGGCCACGGCAAAACTGTTGTTTCCCCCCTTGTTTTTCCACAGACCTGTCACACGAGTGCTGGTACAGAATCTTGAAGTTCATCACCACTTCATTCTCAATCTCATTTGAACCTTTGTAACATGTGCGGCAGATCCAGAGTCCTTAAATGATATGTGATAAGGCTAACATATTTCGGCTTATTCGCGTCATTTTTTCGTTGTAAGACTATTTCATTGGCTGGCGTACGACAATATTTTGAGCTGAAACGAGTTTTTATCTGCACAACACAACACTTCGCAGAGGAACTTCGTAGCAGTGAAATCTTGCTCAGCCCGGTTTTGCCATTACATCGACCTGTGCTTACTGCTCTTTGTTAAATTCTTGCTGTCTCTGAACTTTTTTATTTAACGTCATTGTCATAATTTAGTTCCTCGTCTGTTGAAATGTCGTATGGGCCTTAATGCATATTACAACAAACAATAGGACTACGTATGAGTAGCTGATACAAGTAGTTTGCATTTCTGAGCTCGCAAAAATAATTTCACAACAGCGGGGCCTACATTATGTGGTGTGTCGTGGGATATTGAACTGGGCCTATGTGTCAACCTGCCGTTTCGCGTGAAGTGGCTTGAAATTTCACATTAATTTCCAAGCCTGACCGTTTCTGCCGATGTTACGTTAATATGTATAATTGTTCTTTTGTAGGATTTGAGGTTTTCACGACGGTGAGTCTGAAGATTTCTGTCTTCTGGGCTGTTGCTAGAAGTTTACCGAGATTCATCGCCCTGATGATGGAGGCAGCAAGGGCCTCCGAAACGTCGGTAAACTTCTACCAGACTACACGACGCAACAGCCCAGAAGACATCAATCTTCTGATCTTTTGTGTTTTGTCCATCGTCTAAAAACCACAACGTTTTGGAAGCTGGATTCAGCTACCACCTTTACGCTTATACAGAGTAAGAGAAATGAAAGCCAGCAGTTAGTTGGCCCCTTGGTTAAGCTAGCCTCAGACCTGTTCAGGTCTACAAAGCCTCTTATACAGTAAGTACCAGGGACAAAGCGGCCGGCGCGTGAAGCTGACCGACTCCCATCTCCCCGTAGAATGTGTGACGCTGTACTCCACGTGCCTAGCTATTCACATTCATGTGGCATTATTCAGGATTTTAAAAAGAAAGGGAAATTATGAAATTCTGCGGCCTTTGGCAATTCTGCCGAGAAATACCCCCCCCCCCCCCCCCCCCGTCTGAGCGGGGAGCCCAAGTGCAGTAGATGAAGTAGCCTAAGGAAGGTGCTACTAATTGTGTCGGTCAACAAAATAGGAAGAAACAACTTTTCGAGACCAGTATCAAGAAGGGATGGGCGAAGGTGTGGTACAGCATTCGCCGTGTTCATTAGTTGTCTTTTCATGTGTCGAACATTCAAATAATCATGTCGGTAAAATACGCCTTTTTATTCGTGTTTGCTTTGACATTATTATGACAAAAGCAGTAGCAGATCCTATGTCAATAACGTCTTATTGATATTTGCCGTTTTTATTATGTCTGAAGATCCGATAACGTTATGTAATTCTGATGACGAAGGGATAAATAGCTGCACTGCGTTTGTACGAAGCGCCGAACAAAATAACAAGATCGGGACTGGTCTATATCGCCTAATATGGCGAGCCTTCTGTGTCAGCTCGCCAGAACTAAGTCTCACCTGACGGTCGTCTCTTTAGCGCCGCCCACTAGTTTTTAATTTCAGTTTGCGAGTTCTTTAATTTCGAACTAGTGGATTCTTAACGCGCAGAGATTATTTCCGTCCCTTTGTTTCAGTTCGAATTATTTAATTTACTTCTATTAAATATTATATTTCGAATTGCTGTTCTGATCAGTTTAAAGCCCGGTCTACACGTAACGTCTTATCGTACGTTTAGTTTCATCAGTTAAGATGGTCAGGTAAAACTGACCAAAATCCCATGTCCACACTATTTACGTTTTAGCTACCGATTTATGCTCAGTTTCATAGATACCATGGATGAAGTATTACTTGTAGCGATTATTTCATTATGTCTTGTGAAATTGAAAAGAAAGGAAGTTGTTCGTCGCTCACGGTGGTCTAGACGATGGTTGCTAAAGAGGGGCAGATTCTCTCATGTGAATTTGCTTCGGGAATTACTTCATGAACCTGAAGATTGGCGTAATTATTTACGAATGGATACGGACACTTATTTGAAATTACTATCGTTAGTAACTCCAGAAATACAAAAAAGGACACTACCATGAGAAGGGCTATCACACCCATGAGAGACTGACTGCTACTCTAAGATTTCTAGCGACAGGTAGAAGCTACAAAGACTGACGTTTTACCGGAAAACCGATCCATTTTCTGAGAGACGTCCGTCTTCATTCAGTTCAGGCAAAACGTCCGTTTCTCTGTCCATACGTAACATTTTGACTGATACGTCTTAACTGATCAAACAAAACGTACGATAAGACGTTACGTGTAGACCGGGCTTAAAGGCTAGAAATAGCGGCTTTATTAATTACATTACTACTTATTTTATAGCGGTGAAATGTGAAGAAGAACAGACATTAGAAGTATTTGAAAATAAAGTTCTTAGGAAATTATTCTAATCTAGGGAGGATTAAGTAAGTGGGAAATTCGAGCTTCGATATATAGACTACCTGTCAGGCCTGTTGTTAAGGTAGTGAATTTTACGAGGCTAAGTTTTAAAATTTGCTGGTGAAGTAATTAGAGAGGGGAAGGGGAGAAAACACTTCGTCTCTGTTACAAAGATCATTTGCGCGTTGCTGCATATTGAGAATCATTCAAAACATCATAACCGTACAAAAATTCAGGGTTATTGAATATTTAAGCAGGCGTTGCATGTAGTTACCACTGTGCTTTGAAAGACTAAAGCAAATATATATTTGTCTATAAATGGGCTGTGTTCAATTAGCGTGAATTAGGCGCACTTGTCGTCTTAAAACATTCCCTGCGGTGGATCCCGTTATGCTGACAGCTCATAATTAGACGTAAGCGGGCGGGCGATTCTTTTATCTGTCGAATAGTTTTCGCAGGTTGATTTTATAATCCTGCTACTGACCACACATAGCATTTTCTTCCTGATCACCGATTTACGGAATTAACATTATTAGTACTGAAAATCCACTCTGGTGTTACTGTAAATCTGTGTTTGTGAGGGTACTATTAATATATATTAAAGAAATGGAATGCTGGGATGTGAACTGGTTTTATCAGGCTCAGGATAGACTCGAGTAGTGGGTTTTTGTGAACACGACAGTAAATCGTCTGGTTTGTTGAAGGGTGGGGGATTTGGTAACCAGCTGAGCGTATGTCAGCTGTTAAGATGGGGGTTTGTTCCATTCAGATAGTCACTTTAGAATTACGAAATGTGTTCATAATATAGGATTCTAAGTTATCTGAGAAGCTTTTCTGAAGTCATTGACTTTGAGTTTGTTCCAAAATATGTCATATCTACGCCTGCAGAATTATTCACACGCCCAGTCTTCTAGAGCCTGTCGGACGAATTTCTTGGTGTAGCTTCAGTCCCAAGGAATTGTCTGCTGGGATTCTTTGTGCACTTTGACGGAGTAGGTCATGTAACTTCTCACTAAGACTCATTCTGAGAATGTGAATCATTTCAGCTTTCTGTAGTCTCCATGAAAGCAATTAAAAGACGGCGTACGTTAAACGTAGCAAACTGTTTTTTGTATATTTTAATCTGGCCTCTCGAATGAAACAATAGCCAACCCTGTTGTGCGTGACACGCCTGTGTTTCATTATCAGTTTACGCGGCGGTGGGGCCACGATCTTTGTCGGACTTGAAGGAGACCATCGATCCTCCTATGAAACCTGAAGGTCTGGTATTTTGTGTGTCTGCGCTCATTTCATATAGGTTACATTTAACACTGTCTTCCGGACACCCACCCTCAGAAGAGTTGGAGGTGGACCACTCGTGACATCAAGGCATAGATAGAAGGATAATATTAGAATGGAGTCCACATAAACACAGTTAGGAAGTTTGGGGTGGATTCAAGTGTCATATACCCGCGACCATATAAGTTTGGTCTGGTTAGTAGGTTTGTCCGTCTGTTTGTCTTTATGTCCCTTGTTGTGGAAAATTTGCTTACGGAAGTCGTGGTGAACCGACAGGAAATTCTGAAATCAGTTCTTATTCTGAACTTCCGCGTATAAGCCGAGTCAACGAACTTCACCGCGTGAGCGAATTCTTTAATTAAGTTGGCCGAATTATTTCCTTGCAACTTACGCTTGTCTGATATTGTATCAAATATTTTAACTATTTAACGTCGATACTTGGTGAACTGTGACCTAAATGACGACATAATATCTTGTTTCAAAGTTTATTTTCGACTCTCTTATCTGCAAGCCTGTAGGCTGCACGAGATAACATGAATTGCGAATGAGGAGGGCAATGCATATGTCATATTTCAATGTAACATCTCGTCTTGTGTATTAGATCACAACTCACTACCCGTAGAAATGGAAGGATAATTTTGGGGGGTTGTACCTATGTCCAAGCTCCTCGCCATGGTATCATGGTATGGGTCTTGACGATAAATACTCTGACTCGAAAACAGACCGAAGTAAACGGCCAGTTTCACTGCCGTCGGAACTGGGCGGACCGCCGGAGACGCTGCGGACATGAAGGGAAAATTCAGCGCATCTCTTGAGATTTAAACGATGGTTTGGTCAGACTGGTTGCAGTTAAGGGCGTGTTGCGAAGAGGTTTGGTCTCTCAGTATTTTAAAATTGAATGCGGGTGGCATGTTGAAAAGCGCCAAGTTCTAGGACTCCGCCCGTGTCTTAGTATTATGTCTGTCATGTTTGTAAATCTGTAATATGGGAGGCAAAAGTCTAAGCCAGTAACTCTTTTATTCTCAGAAATACTGTCTGAACCCCAAGCCAGATTAAGCTGCAAGTATTAAAGGGCGTAGCACCGTGATATTTATACTGTGCAGAAAAGAGGCTGAAACAAATTGACCCAAAAAAGAAGGCAAGGCCAGTTCATTGAACTTAATGCCCTAATTGGGGATATGAGCTGCTGAAAAATAAATCTAATGTCCGTGCTGTTGGTGGGTAATCTTAAATCTGCATACGAAATTCTTTAGTCCATTTCGATATTCTTCTTCCCGATGTTTATGAGTCTATCACGGTTTTTAACAAGCGATCCATGTTTATCAGTGCTGCAGCCCAGAATGAGACAGAGGAAGGAATACCACTTTTCCCCTCACAAACTCCCGCGGCCAGTGAAAAATTTACTGTGAACGTATATTGGACTTCTAAAAGGAAGTGAGAATTCCTGGCCATTTCTCTTGTGACACGTGCGTGAGGTAACAAAAATGTCACACGAAGGCAGAATTGTTTTAGGAAATGGGTCATTGCAGTTCCTGTCACGATTATAAGACAAGTGTGCATTCCTTTCTGTGTCAGGATCGTGAAAAATGTAGGAAGTTCACTCGCCTTTTACGCATTTATGGATATTTTTTTTAGAAAAATATGTTCAAGGTTGTAAACATAGTGGGCCATTTGGACTTACTTTAAGTATTTTTAATGTTTCCTTTCGTTAACGACCGCGTTTTGTAACCTTACGACACACCATTATTTCATAAAATTGATGACTAGTGTTTTACTGTTCTCTGTGTACAGGCCAACAAAACAGTGCACTTGCATTGAGGAAGTTCAAGCTATGACGGCGCAGTGATCTGCGACTCACGTATTGGACTGCCTAGTTTCGATTCCCGGGCAATGCCCCTGCGAATTTTGCTTTCTCTGGGGCCACTAACCTCCATCATTTGTCGGGGTCCAGAATGCATGGATTTGAAACTTCACGCACTCTCTACGTTGTGGCGTTTAAGCGACTTCAGTATTAATTCACGACTAAGCCTAATTAAAGATGGCTGTCTTCTGATGCGCTGTGTAGTCTGGTAGATATTGACCGACATTTCAGATGAGTTTCCTGTTTCCATCATCACTCTGATGATGGAAGCAGTAAGCTCTAAATAGAAATATGGAGACGCTGAGGACAACCTCGTAAGACAACTCAATGTCCGATCTCTGGGCCTGAATCTGATGCCACTGCGTTCGGAATGTAAAGCAGGTGTGTTGGCCATTACAGGAAGACCTAAGAGGTTCAGGCAAGATTCCTAGGGATACGGTTTACAGTCCTCACAATGTGCAAATTGGTGTTTGTTGTATTCTAGGTTTCCGTTGTTTTACAGCTGATGTTTCATATGCATTTCTTTCTTCCGTGCCAATGCTGCCCATCAACTTCTTGCTCTAAGTGTATTTTCGAGCCACTGGTCATTGGAATTTAAGAGCAACAAACATATTTTCCCCGCGTTCAAATTGCAGGAAGATATTTTTATGAGATGTGCGTGTTCATCGGTATCTTCGCCGTGCATGAGCGTGTGTGTGTTTCTTGCGAGGCGCGAGACTCCTCGCTTTGTGGTTCAGCACAAAACCACTCCCACCTGGTGCTGGTTATTGCGTCTGTTTCCGAACCGTGCACTATTCCTTCCCGCAGTCATGATTAATGGCAATGTTAATAATCATAATTGTAGCTCTAATTACAATAATAATTATACGTTCAATTGCGTAACTTATGATGATAATAATATAATAATATTTGTTAGGAAATTAATTTGCGAGGATGGCGGGTGGATGAAGCTGGCTGATTTAGATTTGGTTGTGTTCTATTTTATTATTATTTAGATAATAGTAGTAATAACTGTGATGGTGATGATGATAATAATATTTCTAATGTAGGATATATATTATGATGATAATACTTGAAGGACACAAGATGAAAACTTTTATTATTATCCTGGCAAATATTATACCATCAGAATCGTAAGATGAAGAGTCATCAACGTCTTCCATGTTTCTACCACTCAAAGATTCTCTACAAGCTCTCGGTTGTTATTTGAGGTCCGGCCACTATTTACAATTTCTGTTCTAGTGTCCGGCCGCACTACAGCTTGGCGTTTAATTTAATGATTGCGGAGTGTTCAAGTGCATGTTCTTTCCCTTTGTTTTCTTTGTTCTGCGAGTCTCCAGGGGAAATGAGCCCCACGGTTTACAGTACTTGTTGCTAAGGGGCAGTGATTGGTTGAGTGATTGGCTGATGGGGTCAGGCAGGAAGGTTGTATGTGCAGATCACCTCATTCTCTTCTATAATTGGCCACAGCTACGTTTACTTTACAGCTTTCTTGAATTTACAGTCCTATCAACTTGTTTTGACAAACTTGGTGCTGTTGTGTTTGTAGGAAGAGGGCATGTCCCCTCGCTCAGAGAATGGCGGTGGGGAGACTGGAGGCGATTCCAGCGGCAACGAGTCCCCGACTCCGGACCACGAGGCTGTTGGAACACCTGACCCGAGAGGTAGGCGGACCCATTGAGAGTTGGCCCCCTTTATTAAATAAGGGCACATCGATTTGTGCCCCCCCCCCCTCAAGAGATGTTGTGTGTTTGTGCAAGTTGCAAGTGAGAAAATGCTCTTAAAACCATTTTTGTTACGTGTAACTTGGAGATTTCTGTCTTCTGGGTTGTTGCGCTGTGTAGTCTGGTAGATGTTTACCAACGTTTCGGAGGTCATACTGCCTCCGTCATCAGGGCGATTCATCTACCAGACTACCCAGCGCAACAACCCAGAAGACAGAAATCTTCATACTCACCGCTGTGAAAACCTCAAATCATACGACGTGCAACTTCTGAGAAGGAAAACCTGTCAAAACAGGAAATGTGCCCTTGGTTGTCAGAGTTTCCACATTTGCTGATGATCTAATGACTTCATGATTCATTTTTGAGTACTTGTTAATATGATGAGATCAGATTCACTTATGTAATTTTCCCGCGTGTCTTTTTGATTCTACATACTGTGGAGCTTAGAGCAGTAAAACAATTTTTGATGCAGTTAACGTTGTATGTATTGTGATGCTGTGCCGTTGTGATACTTGGCATCTACTCTGAAAGAAGGTTATACAGATGTGGATTGATCTTCTTGAGGATAGACTATACGAAGATTCGTGAACACGGTGATACGCCTTCCTATGTAAAAGCAGGGCGTTTTTGGGGCT
This sequence comes from Zootermopsis nevadensis, assembly GCF_977971745.1. NCBI lineage: Eukaryota > Metazoa > Arthropoda > Insecta > Blattodea > Termopsidae > Zootermopsis > Zootermopsis nevadensis. The sequence goes on from NW_028259134.1 coordinate 17,840,572, forward strand.
AGCCGATTAATTGACTGGCTAATGCGGACATTAGTTTTTAAGAGAAACGCTTTACGTGTTTGTTTTCTCATAGATTTTAAACTCGAAATTGCATTAATTTATTACAAGTTACAATTTCGATGCGAATTTGACAGCCGACGTGTTTATAAAGCTATTCATTGAATTCTTTTTACGATGATTTTTAATATTAAAGCCGATTAAATGCGACTGTTGTATTTCTGCGGTATGTCGTAAGAACTGATGGTAGTTGGTGCATTTTGAAACACTATAGCTTTTTCTTTACTTTTCCAATGCCGACCTTGCTCTCAACGGTTTGGGAATCGCAGATTTAAAAGCACCGGTAAGAGTTCAACGTTCAAGAAACGAATGAGGTAAGCTAACAGTTTGTCGCGTGCTTTTTTCTGTATGAGTTGTCACATTTCAGCAGAACAATGCTTCGAGGCAAGAGAGAGTGATAGTTTATTGTTAGGGGCCGCATGTCTTTGAGTGTTTTATTGCTCGTTTGGTTAATGGCTGTAACCCACTCAATTACACCGGTTGGTTGTTTGCGACTCTTAGCACATTAAAGTTCCAGAACCAAATCCTGAATTCAAATCTTGGCATTACTGAGGTTGATGGAATGGTTGCACCGCCATGACTCCACCTTCAAAATTTGAATATATATATTATTGTTATTGCAATTTTAACACTTACGCATTTTTAATTCCGTTAAGGAGCGGTGCTAATTCTGTTATCCGACTTCTGTTAACTGTTGTTTTACCTTCAATAGTAATGTAGGTCTTTAGAAGCTTCCACGCGAACGTATCTGTTTGTGGCGTAATTAATTGGAAGGCTCCTTGAACTGGATATTGTCGCTTGAGGTTTTTCATTACGCATTTATTTTTAAACCTTTTTTTCTAAGACCTTCCCACTTTAAGTTTATCGTTATTATTAATACAGGTTATATAGGTCATTCGGAGTGTGCTGTTTTCTGTTGTGTACATTTTTTCTTCCTGTAACACGCGCGTGCAACTTTTGGTGTTATGAATGTTTTTTATTACACTGATATTTTACCTATTTTTTATGTACACATGTATCAGTTTTACGTTTCAGTGATTTGCAGATAGCTTTGACATGTGATAGGTATCCAAATTCGTTATTACTACCGCCATAACATAACAAAGGACGTTCATAAGCGAGCGGAGTTCATATTCCTGTATTAGAGGTCATCTGTCATGAACTCTGGTTTCATGTAATGGCCTCAGCGCCGCATCTGCTTTCAAATAATCAAGGAATAAATACCATACAAGAAACTTTGGCTTTTTATCTGATCTGACCACTATTTTGGAGGGGATATGTATTTTTTTAGATTTGGTCCAGGGCAGAGACCGGTGGAGGGCTTTGGTTAATTCGGTCATGAACCTTTGCGTTCCCTAAGCCAACTAGTTAATTAGTTAGTTAGATATGTATTTTTTATATCAGAAGGAACTGAACCTGACCCCGTGACCAGCTATCAATAGATTGGACAATACATTAAAATATGTTACAACTGCTTTCTTACGTATACTTAATTCATAATTTAAAGTAATTCTATTTATTCTTTTTTTTGCAACATATACTTTCATATATGCAGGTGAAACAGATAGCAAAGTATTTTGGTTGGTCATTACTTGAAGAGTGACGTGGAAGAAAGATATTGTAAAACTTCGGCTACCAGGGATGAGCCGCGTCAAATCCTGAAAGGTATCTAGCGTTTCGGCAAACATTACAGTTGCCATCTTCAGGATGAATCTGTTAGTTGAGCGCTTTTGGAAGCTTTGTATGAGGGCAGGCAGTAGGCGATGGCCTTTAAATGGATTTTGAGGAATTTGGTTGAACGGGCCTAAGACCGTGTCCAGTGACGAAATTTGGTTCCGGCAGTGTTGAACCTTCGGGCTGTGTGTTCAGAGTTACTTTCCTCGAGCATGAGTGTGTGACGATGGTTTTAAATGTGTCGGCGTCGTCCAAAGTGCTGACGCGTGTCACAGATGGCATGCGCTCTGGCTACCATAGATGGAAAAGGGGAAGACGACAGATGACATCCGTGCCGTGGCCCATCCTAAAATTGTGTGTGCATTGTCGGATGTCGTTCCTTGAACAATCATGCGAATATGTGGATTGAGCAGTCGTGGACGGGAAAGGGCGGAGTTTGAGGAGTGGGACCAGGAACCTAAAAATGAATTTGTTTCGTCGATCTTGGTCTTCTGGGGGTTGGAACGCCATGTAGACTTGTAGGTAGATGTTTAATGTTTGTTTATTTAACGACGCTTTCAGTATCTGGACTGTATAGCGTTGGATGAGAGGATGAGAACGAGTAATGAATTGGAAGGGATTCGAAAGGAAGTGGTCGTGGCCTAATGAGAGTTGCTATCCTGGTATTTGCCTGGAGGGACTGAGGAACACCATAAAAAACCTGTCACCAGCCGGTCTCCGGACCTCCCGAATACGAAGCAGTAGAGCTCACCACTGGACTACGACGTTTATTTGTAGGTAGATGCCAGCGTTTCGAAGGAAAATACTGCTTTCATCTTCAGGGCGGAAATGATTATGCATTCAGATTAGGAACTTCGGATATGGACATGGGTTGTTTTATAGTAGGGTCCATTGGGGGGTTTTGTTGTGACTCTGAGGAACTTTCTGATGTTCCGTACAAATGAGTTCATTTGTAAGTTATCTCTGGGAAGACGATGTTATAATGAATTGATCCTTTGTTGGCCGACAGTCTGATCGGTTGGTTAGTGTGTCTCATATATGTTTTTGTGTTGCATCAGTCCTGCACTAGAAATGCCACAGAAGCCTGACTGGGCCACAGATCTAGGCGTGAAAAGAAAAATCCCGCTCATACCGGGAATCACATCCTACACATCAAGTTAGTCACTGTATTTGCTGCGCTCACACGACTTTTGGGTGTACAAAGGAGTTGCTTGTGTCGATGTTGGTCCTCTAGGTTGGAACACCGTATATACCTGTAGGTAGGCTGGTGTTTCGAAGAAAAATGCTGTTTCCAACATCAGAACTGATTTCAGTCCAGAAGATGAAGGCAGTATTTCCTCCTCCGAAACGTTGGTACCTACCAGTCTGCAAGTCCACTCGGCATTATAACCCAGAAGACCAACATCGGCATCATCACCTCCGCGAGAAGATCAGATCTCACATGCTAGTTATTTAGTTTATCAGTTGCCTCCTTGGGTTATGCATGTATAGAATGCCATTTAAGAAGTATTTCGCAATGTGCCGTTTGTTGGTAATGACGGCTTCTAAATCGCCCACAAATGACATATATGCTGTTCTCCTGCAAACACCGCATATCTGGGATTGTGAAAGTGGCTATGCCCTTTCTTGCAGTAGGCATATGTATGCCAAGGGGAGGGAATTGGTAAACCGCACGTCCCTTGCCACTCGCATAAATCCTGTTCCTGCAAGAGGTCTGCCTTGCGTTTGGTATTTCGATGTTACTTTGTTCGAATATGAACACCGCCAGCTCCGAAGGATATAGTTAATTACGTAACTCATAAAAATTCTCGTACAGTAGTCCCGCGGATTCAACACCGATGATAATGAGGCAGTTCGTATCACTTTGTATCCTCAACCTGTTTTCCAAAGATACATTTAACTGTGCTGTTTGTACCTCCTTGGTTTCCCGTGCGGTAAATTTTGCCAGAAATTTCCAAAATCTTGTGCGAATTTATTTATGGGCTATGCATCTGGACTACAAATTTGTTATTTGATTGAATCTGTTAACTAAATGCATGGTAATAATATATTTGTAAACCCGATGGTTTAATACTGCTACAACCAAAATTTCCCACTGCGTATAATCCCGAGTTAGTGACATCCATCAACCAACCTCATAATCTTCTTCCTTAAAACTATCTTAATGTAATCATCCCACCTCATTCGCAGTCTTGGAGGTTGAAGTTTTCCAAGAGTGTTTCATACCAGAATAGTGTATTCATTCCTTGTCTCGCCATTCTTTCTACTTACCCAGCCCATCATAGTCTCCTACTGTCGAATTTCTAGAGGCTTTTGTACAATTTTGTAACTCATTTTATGGCGAAAGGTTGTTGGTCCTGCTCGCAATTTTTAGCATGGAGGAGGTTCACCCTCTGTGGTCTGCCCTTGATCGATTGTTCATGCGATATATTTCTATTCCCTTTGCGTCCCCGTCAGCTGGGATTGATGGTACTTCATTCTACGGACTCCTGTTCTGAATTCACACCGCTGGTCTCCCGAGAAGATTTTAACGAATAACAAAAATTAGGAAGATATTCAGCGAAGTAATAGAAATTAAGTTAATGAGACGAGTAAGTGAATAATTTTGAAACCTGTCGGTCCATATGCTGCACCATTCCATCACCACGGCCGTGTTACGTCACATTCACATTGGTTTTGTCCTCACATGCCCACTTTTCTTTGCAAGTGATAAGTTTCGTAGAAGTTTTCCACCCGCGGCTCTGTTGTAACTCTGTGTGCTTGGAAGAAGCTGGAGACCCGAAGGAATGTAACGCTCAGTGTTGCACGTCTGCAGGTAACAGCAGCGGCTGTTCGAGCGAGCAGCCCCAACAGCCGGTCACCACAGTCGATTCGCGGGCCTCGGCGGAGATGCAAACGGCGCCCACCACACAGCCGCAACTGATCTCAGGTGAGCGCTTCTCCGGCTCCAGTCGCTTTTTTGTTCAGCATTTCCTAATCTGTAATCCTTCCTTTCTCGCCTCACTTTATAGGGAACTGAAAACGGAAAAGGATGTGGACACCGACAAATGTGCAGCCCCCCCACCCGCCCCCCGAGTATGGGAGTCTTGTTTACGCACCTCCGCCATCATGCGAATTCTTTTAACTCTTATGTCTAAAAACGTTGTCCACCTATGAGTCACGATTTCAGTCAAGATGGTTGCGCCTTGTAGTCTGGTAGGAGTTTATAGACGTTTCAGAGGTCCTCGCTGCCTTCTTCAGACCCAGAAGACGACCATTTTCATACTCGCCGCCGTGAGAATAAGAAATATCACATGATTGCAGTTGTCTGCAAACCACAAATGCTTTATCATAGACATTATTTTGAGACATAGTCCATCGTGGTTTTTTTAATAATCCCACGTTTCGGAAGCTATATCTCTGTCATTATGTAGTAGGGAAAGGATCGAGACTGGCTGTGTCCGCGTAGGAAGTTTCTTCCCGAAATGAATTCCACAGGGTTTTGCTATTATAAAGGTGAAACGCAGAAGACCTTTTATGATATCGGCAACAGAAATGCAGGCGTATTTATTCTTCATTTCGACAGATGTGCTAGCATTAATTGAAGTTGGAACGCGCTTGCTTGTAATTGAAACGATAAAGGCAAGATTTTGAAATTAAAACCTGTTTGAGTCTGAACAGTTAATGCAAAATCTTCAAACCAGTGCTCGTTGACATTCCGTCTTTTTCATCTCCGCACAATCCCAGGTGAGCCTCTAAGATTGTAACAAGAGGTTGCGTACCGAAGGCTTTATAATTCGTACTTAATATAAAATTTTATGGTAACAACATGCAAAAAAAGAATGGGAACTCTGAGGGGAAGAAATTGCTTGGTACATAAGGCATAGGTGGGGGATAATATTAAAATAGACAGCAGAGAAACTGGGTATGGGTGTGAACTGAATTAAGGTGGCTTAGGATAGAGTAAAATATTGGACGTTTGCGAATACATTAATGAACTTTCGATATCCATAAAGACAACGAATGTTTGACCGTTTGGGTAGCCGAAAGCTTTCCAAAAACGACGTGGTCTCTGTGCATTGTGCACATGGTACCTACCAGGAGTGGTTCCAAGCAGTTTTTAACTCTGAACATACTTGCAGCCTCCTTCTGAGAAGTACTGTAGAAAATCATTGGCCTACTCTTACGGGAACTTCCGGAAATTGGGAATTGTTATACCCGTGACGTAATGTGCTTTGATATTGGCAAAGCTGTCTGAAGAACTTGACTGATTCTGGTGATGTTGATGGAGTAACAACGAGAACAATATTGATGATGATAATGATATGTGGGCTCAGTCAGTGACGTCGCTTGACACTTTGCTGTGTGGCGTCGTTTCTCATGTCTCTGAGACCGGATTCCACCTGTTAACCGAACCTCGCTGTCAAATGGTTTTGCTGTTCTTCGTGTTCTGAAGGTTCCGGATTCAAATCTCGCATCGGAGACTGATTATCCTGACAGAGTTTTTTGTTTTAGTAGTTTTCACCAGTATATTCGTGGAAATGTTGTAATAGTGCCTTAAAATTGGTTACGGCCGCTTCCTTTGCAACCGGTTAACTCACGAATGTGTGTGTGTGTGTGTGTGCAGCGAGTATGATGACGCCCCCGTACTCCGGTATGATGTACCAGACGTCCCAGGGGATGGTATACGCTGCTGCTCGCACATCAGCCCTCCCGAACGGAGTCATCTTCAGCCTGAGCCAAGGCCAACTTCAGCTGCAGCATGCAGCAGACTCTGGTAAGTCGGTGTTTATTTTCCTTCTAAGTCTATACACTCTCTTTAAACATCTGTTCTTGTGTGTGTGGCTATTTGCACTGTCAGTTCTGTTTGAGGTTTTCTGTTTGTTCTATTTGGCACGGGTCTTGCAATTTCGTCGTATCGGAACGGAGCGTGATGCTGCTTTGTTTGTTCATGTCAATTCAGCGGCATATGTTTTCTTAACTACGCCACTCTTTTGTTTTTATCTCTTTCTGAAAACCATTAAGTGTTCAGTTGATTTTAAGCTTCGAATATTTTGTATGCTGCATAAATTATTGAGTTTTTTAGACATAAACTGCTTTTTGAGTCTCTGGTTACTGGCTGCTTTCATGCGAGTGTTGGCAAGATGACGGTCTGCACAGGGTGTCTCGAAAGCACCACGCACACGCCGCAACCTAAAGCCACGATGCGATGTAGTGGTTCAAAATTATGTCTTGTACGAGATTAATTAACGTTTGTTTGTTTAACAACGCTTGTCAGTTGCATTCGTTGTGTAGCCTCGAATGGAATCGTAAGATATTTGAGTAGGTAAAGGATAAGGATTATAAGGAGATGGTCGTGGCCTATTTTAATATGTTCCATAATTAGCCTGGAAAGATTGGGGGAAACCGACAAAAATCAAAGTCGAAAAGCTGAAATAAAGGCCGAGATTCGAACTGGATACCTCACGAGTATGCTACATATCTAGACCTCTGTTCCTACGGAAACTTGCTTGTGTTCGGTAGTCTGTGGTTTGAACCCCGTCCGGAGCTTTGGTGTCCTTAGTGAGGCCTTTCGCGATTTACCGGATCCTGCAAGAAAATTCTGGGGCACAACTATGAGGTACGCCGTTTACAATTCTTTCCGGCTCATCGTTTGTAATCGTTATTAGATGAAACGTCGTTACATAAACACCGACCCAGTTAGGCAACCATAGCTCTTAACATCTATCTTGGCCGAGAATTGCGTACAGAGTTGTTGTAGATGAGCCTCTTGGCAGGCAGCCACTTGGAAATGATTTTCCAGCTTATTCCCCAGTTGTTATTATTCGGAAAATCAGGTGTTGTAATTTTACCCAGAGACTGGATGTTCCGACTTTCGTTTGTCGTAATTTTCCTCGGTCGTTTCACAAAATGCTGGCATTACATTGCTTCTTCCTTTCATATACTTCATAATGTAACCGCCCTAAGTAGTTTTGTTACATGCCCAGACTTTTCCCCTCAGACTTAGCTACTTGCCCACTATTCTAACGAGCGTTGTTAAATAAACTTATGTTTCATGTTTCGCGTGCATGTTTATGGTGATACATACGCGTACACAAGGACTCTGCTTGTTTCAATAATACAGCAGGCATACGAACTTCCTGCCAGTGGGTGAAAAAGGTGTGGTCCCAGCATGCATTTCGCTTATCTCACAGGACAACTATAAAATAAATCTGGATGTAAATAAAGGCGAGTCGGATCTCCAATTTCCTCCTTAGATTTATCCGTTTCATACCGAATTCATGGCACAGAAGCTAGTTTCTGTGCGTTGATAGAAACACAATCCTAATTTCTTTTGTGAGATTATAGATTTTCTCAGCGGCGAGTATGAGGATGGCTTTCTTCTGGGTTGTAGCGCCGTGTAATCAGGTGCGGCAACCCAGAAGACCGCCATATTAATTTGATTTCCACCCATCTGTGTTCTCCATCTCAATCTTATTTATATCTTATCCGTTTCATTATTCTGTTAATGGTGGTCCGGTGTGTAAGAAACTCTCCCGAATATGCTTGGAAGGATTGTGAATAACCTGCAAAAATCTCTTGGTAGTCGATGTCAGTACGTTTTCTTACTGTGAAGGATGAACTTTTTTCAGCTAGCTTCTCATTAATAGTCTTGTGGAAATCTCCCGAAAACCACGAGAATATCTAATACCTGGCAGCAGAGATTCGAACCGACTACTTGCAAAATGCGATACATTATTTATATGAGGTTATCGGAGCCGCTACGCGAAATTGTTTAAGTTTGACGTGATGGAATTACTGCTAGCTTCACGTGTTAAAAACACATAATTTGCAAAGAAATTGATAACGTAAGCACAGTCCATCGAGCAGCTGCTAGTTTCAAGTGAATACGCCTCGGATAACTATAGTAAGTTACTCATGATGTCATTTCTGGATCAGCATTTTAATCTGCTTTTAAAGTATAAGATGGCGAGCTTACAGAATCCAGTCAATAGAAATTTGTTGCCAGGACAGAAGAATGCTTACGTAGGAACTTGTCAGTACTGAGGCCACAGATTTGTCGATCGTTTAATCATTTTAGATCTGTCTGTACGTGAGTCAGAGCCACACAGAGACGAAATTTATGTGAAAATTTTGGATCTGTTTACATAGTTGATATAATGGGTACATTTAATGCCAGTTTTTAAAACTATTTTATTCCCTTCTTTGTTGTCCTGTTTTTCCATCTCTCTTTTAAAGTTTCCTTCATTTGTTACTGCCTTATCATAAGTCACTGAGGGATGACGCGACTCTTCGTGTTTATGTATGCAAATACATCGCCTCAGACCTAGACAAGCTGAACAGGGAGGAGTTTAAGTACACTCAGCGACTGATTGTTTCATTACTTAGTGGATATGTGACAGCGCATTCCTCCCTATTTGTCCATGCTGATGTAATGGAGAATTGTTACGAAATTATTCGTCTATGACTGACTTGAATGTAATTAAATCAATTAGTCAGAGTAGTTGATTGTTATTCTGCTGTGCTTTTCTGCTTGGGAACTGCGTTGTACGCATGTAGTGTCAGGTTGGAAGCTTGCAACATGCCACTTCAGAAACTCTGCAGGTGGTCTTGTGGCACAGCGGAATTCGAATATCTTTTTTTCATTTCATGAGATCGAAATTACTTCCTCGCATATTTCATACTTAACCTCCCTCCTCCGTTCCTGTTTCTTGCATTCACAGTTACCTCGACCTAGTTATGCTCGTTCCCGAACTTCTAAACTATTTCTAAGTTGAAGACGGCCGTCTTTAGACTCACCGCCGTGAAAACCTCAAATAATACACGTTTCTGAGTTCAAATTTTCTTTCCTACCATTGACAGTTAGACAGTGGGACAAACCACAATTTTAAGATCGAAAGTTGATTAGAATAACTGTTTGGTTTTGTGGTGTGTGTTCGTTTTATCATAACTAAGTACAGAATTGAAAATGCATACTGACTGCTTCTTTCTTCGACATGTGGCACAGTACAGCAATGTAGTTTGAAAAATAATAAAATTGCGAATACTTTGGTCCAAAATAAGAACTGATTATGCACACTTCTTAGTGTCCATCGGCGTCCTTCATACCCAAAATATAATTTTATAAAATATCTCTAATTGGGCTGAGCACAAAAGACGTGTTCATGGCACAATTCGCAACTTTTAGAGATCTGTAGTGTATAACATTTGTTTTTAACAACATGCTGGAATATTTAATCCTCGGTTTTGTGTAAAGCATGGAACATTCTGAGCTGACACAAAATTATTTAACTACTCGACCAAAGACCTCGCATACCAAATGAACGGATCGATTCGAAATTCATTTTGGTTGTTTTATTTTAATTTTTTTATATAGGGCCTAGGCTAAAATATATGTTTCATACACTTGCAGCCTTTATTAAACAGATTAGGAATGTTTGTGTAATGTGTGTGTTTGATGCCTGCTGATTTGTGCTGAATTACCATTTGTAACGCCGTCCTCATCAAGAGTTCTGTGTGTCATCCCACCTGTCCATAGACCTCATAGCAAACATTTGACGCTGTGTGTCTGATGTTTACATTCGTAACCCTCTCCTCGTCAAGATTTCAGCCTGCCATCCCTCCTGTCTGTTGGCCTTAACAGCGAACAAGTGACGCTCTGGGTCTGATGCCTGCTGGTTTCTTCTGAATTACCATTCGTAACTCTGTCCTCTTCAAACGTCCTCAGCGTGCCATCCTTCCTGTCCACAGAACTCGTAGCAATTGACGCCGTAATCTTGATGCCCTGCTATTGTCAGGAGCCCTCATCGTCCCGTTCCTCATGTCCATCGACCTCAGAGCTAGAGAGTGACTCTGTCTGTTTCTACAGGCGGTGGTGATGGGTCGTCTTCCTCGTCGTCGTCTTCATCACACCACCACCAGCAACAAACAACCCCTCACCAGCAGTTCATAACCATCCCCCTGCCAATGGCGCTCTCTGCCGCAGCGGCTGCTGCAGCCGCCAGTGGGCATCACCACCATCACCACCACGCCGCCGTGCAGGAGGCCGCAGACCTCACCAAGAGCCGCAAGTGACACAGGCTCTACACACGGCCTAGCTGCTCACTCACCACCCCACTTCAAGTGATGGTGGAGCGCCTAAACCTGTATGTGTAGGTCGGCAACGTATTCTTACGTTGATCCTGCAGATTGGTTGCTGAGTCAACGAAGTTTGGCCCTCGACTACAACAGCAGGCACTTGGACAACATTTGATGGTGTGGACTCTTGGCGATTCTGTACAACCTGTAATCACATTAAATTATGTTGGACATTTTATTGTATAACCGTTAAGCAACGATAAGTTTCCAAAGGAACAGAGTTTATTCCTGTACAAATAACACTGTTTTTTGTGGAGTTTTGGCTTTTCTATTGAAGTTGTTACTACCTTAGACACGTGACGCCAAACTAAGCGGCTGTCTCGAGGTAGTAATATACAACCATACAAAGTAAAGTCTGTAAAGACGTGGCACTTCAAGGGTAAAATGGTTGTCAGTGTAACCAAAATGGCTTGCTGTTCTGTAAAATGCAGGCCCACCTTGAATTGCCACCGTGTGTATAACAAAGTTGTCTGGGCAGTGGAATTTGATCCTCTCGATTTCAGGCATGATCAGCTAAGGTGTTGTGGCGGTACCCACCGTCGTTTGGTCAACAGGATGATGACGCAGTTCTGAGAAACTTGCGGTGGTGCCCAGTGTGGCTGGCTGTAGTCATGGGCGTAACAACTTCCTTACTGTTCTGTAATTAACGGAATGGGATCCAAATGTTGCTGTTTATTCTAGGTCTGGTGACGATTTATGAACATGAAATTTGTTAATGTTTTACGCAGTTTCGTGAATTTTATGCGGTTATCCTTTCCGAAGTGCCTTGTGGGCAGAAGTTACATTGCCACTTTTAATATGTAGTTCCCGTTTGTTCCTTTCGGTAAATAAATCCTACGTGATGAGAATAGGCTGTTCTGAAAACATCTTAATTTGAAAAACCTGGTATACGCATGAGGCTCGTATTGAGCCTGATCTTTTCGACAGTTTTTCAGTTTATGGCTGTTCTGTGAATTTATGGATTTGGTACGTAGAGGGTGTAGTCACAGTTTATACGTTGTGGAGAAACAATTATGCTTCACTCTGAATCATGTATTCAGATATGTTTTTCTTAAAGTAGCCTATAAAACGACTAAAGAAGGCTGTATATTACTGTGATGGCCAAACAGTTAATTTTCGTAAGTTTTAGAGCTACGCCCTTCGTCTGTTTGTAGCATATAAGATGGCAGCCGAACAGGGAACCTTACTCTCCACAATCAGGAAAACCTTTCATTGCAACAAGCAGTTGAGAGGGGGGGGGGGGGGGACCGAAAATACGGACCTAGGGCCTATCATTGCCTCGTAGACGCATGGCACATCGGTATGTGAGGCCATTTAACGTTCGTGATTCCGCCGACACATTGTGTCAATAATGTTTAAAATGAATAATATATGCAGAAATACGAGTAGATACAAGTTTATATAAAAATATTTGCTGATGTTTTTATTGATTAGTGCAATGCTGGTAACATCTGTACTACTGTTTTACCGATTTCCATTCTACAATTTTTAAACTAGGCTACAGCTATTTCTTAACTCTTTATACAAAGAGAGGATGAGAAGTATGCTGATACGTCACTGCCAGCACGCCATTGCTTTGTATATCAGGCCTATATGTCCTTAGAATAGTTTGTGGCCTGCCCATCCACTCATATTGGGTGGTAAAATGTACAAGCATACACAGGAATACTGAGAGATGTTCTGAATCTGAAGAAGAAGAAGAAGAAGAAAGGTAAACCTGTATTAGGAAACATGTACTTGGCATTGCCATTGAACTGATTAACAGAAGAAGGTGCTTGAAACGGTTTATTCGGGTTTGAAATTAATAGGTCATATATAGGCTCGCTTTTCATGTGAGCTGTCTCAGAAAGGGATCTTATTGGCCGAGAGTTGTATTGGTGACGATTCGGAGTTCAGGACGTCTGATAGTAAACAGTTGCATCTCCATTTACCACGCGCACTTGTCCTGAATTACGTGCTCGTTGGAATTATAGAAAAAGAGAACAAATACGTCCGCTTTCCAGCTAATTGTACGGAAATACATAGTCGCCAGTGAAAATGGAATGAGACGCTGGAAATATGGGACAATGTAGAAACGTTTACAAGGCAGACTGCCGTTTTACCATAGTTGTCGGGCTGATAAGCAGTCTGTTACCTTTGGTCCATGGTGAGGGATCTATCTTCTGAATCTTATATTCACAAAGTGATCAAGAATCCCCTCCTTCATGTAACCCGAGGGTTCATTGTCATGTTCGCAAGATCTGGCAACAAAACCTACAAACCAGCCCACACCCCAGTTCTGTAAAATACATTATAATAGTAAACTTTTATGAAGATGGGTGTCTTCTGGGATGTAGCGTCGTATAGCCTCGTAGATATTGACAAACGTTTCAGAGGTTCTTGGCTCGTGGTCCTTGTGATGGAGGCATGAAGGATCTCTGAAAGTTCTACCAGACTACACGGCGCTACAACCCAGAAGACAGCCATCTTCGTGCTCACTGTCGTGATAACCTCAAATCCTACTTGCCTAAGACAAGACAACAAATAGTCGTCTTCTGAGGCATAATTGTTAGACTCCGATGCGTGGATACACATAATCTCTGTTAGCTTTCTCTTGTTGCTATGTTGTACATGCAAGACCGTGGTAACCTATGACAGTGAATCCTTTGATTCGTAGTCGCCTGGATGTCAGGATGACATGGGTCATGCAGAGGCAAATGCCCACTTCGGCTCATCGCAGATGTGGCGTAGTTGGTGAAGCCAGACTAAAGACAAATGATTTGGTGCACCTTCTGATTTTTGGACACAATCTAATGAACATTTTGCAGTCTGATCGTTTGTATTCCAATATCTGGATGATGAAAACAGCTTTGGTTTGTGATCTTTGTCTGTCGTCTACTTTTAAAGGATCTGCGGGGCGTAGAAATGTTCAACCTCAATTACATGAATACATGTACGACATTCAGATCTTGAACTGATATCAAATCATAAGACTGTATATCCCCGTATGAAGTATACACATATAATACGGAATATTAACCTTGTGTGTGTACACATCTTATTGGGGCAACTGTTTTTAACATCGCCAAACCGGACATACCGCTCATGTGAAAAAGACAGTTCAACATATTTGTCGCCTTTAAATAGCATCTGAACACATGGATTTATTAATGATCTGAAACTTTCTGAATGAGTTTCTGTTGATTCAGAAAATATTTTATGGCATCGTAGAATTTTACGACGCTGGGATCAGATTTTGTGACACAGTTCGTAAAGCAGTAAACTCTTGAAGAGTTCTGTCTTCTGTGTTGTTGCGCTGTGTAGTCTGGTCGATGTTAACCAACGTTTCAGAGGTCATACTGCCTCCGTCATCATCGCCCTGATGACGGAGGCAGTATGACCTCTGAAACGTTGGTTAACATCGACCAGACTACACAGCGCAACAACACAGAAGACAGAACTTTTCATACTCACCGCTGTGAGAACCTCAAGTCTTACACAGTAAACTCTTGTGTGCCAGGATATCGTCGTTATTTGAAGAAACATGAAGGAAGAGGGTGTGCAGGTTAATTTCCGTCCGAGGCTCTAACACTGGGTTTATTATGTCAGAATGTTCTGGTCCGAACAGAATGGAATACCAGTAGCCGGTCTGATTTCTGTCCACGTGGTGTATGATTCGAATCTGCGAAGTAACTGACTAATCTGACGATGTATTACTTTTCTCGCCATTCATTTCAATAGAATGGCGGGATAATGTCATGGAATAAACCATAACCGCTTTCTATTCTTCTCCGTTTTACTGTTTGCCATTGTGAAAATTTCTCTCGTAGTCACAGCTTTGGGGTCCGGTAAGGACTGCGTACGTCAGACGTAATTCCTATTGAATAAGCCCTTGTTACCGAACATCAAGGATATAATCTGTTCATTTGATACCGTGTTATCTAAATCACGAATGAACCAACCGTCAGTAGTCTAAAGTTATGGTGATTATTGTGGGTTGGTTAATGCTTTTGTTTCATTTAATTGACTGGTTATCCATGACTGTTAACACGTGACGATAGTCAGTACGAAAGTTTGGAAACAGAACCTGATTCTGAAGATGGCTGTCTTCTGGGTTGTTGAGCCGTGCAGTCTGGTAGAAGTTCGCCAACGTAATTTGGTTGAAGTTTACTAGTGTTTCAGAGGTCCTTGCGATTGCCCTAATGATGAGGGAGGCAGCAAGGACCTCTGAAACACTAGTAAACTTCAACCAAATTACACGGTGCAACAACCCAGAAGACAGCCATCTTCAAACTCACCGCCGCGAAAACCTCAAATCGTGCTTAGAACCTGATTCAGTTTAGATTAAATTGGACAATGTCTAGTAATTGTTTTCATGCAGGGTATAAGATAATGGTTAGACCGCCATGACTCTGTTTCTTGAAATACGTGGTAGTATTCCCTCCAAAGCGTATGTAACCGTTGCACCACGTGACTGTCACAGTTTCTAGCATCTGGAAGTGAAATTTGGATTCCGGTAGAGGTGCTTTATATTACACATTTCTGACCTTACATCGCACTGTGATGTTAACTGTACGCAGTATTTCAGTACTGCAATTTCGTAGAATTTGTTTTCGATTTGCAAATATAACTCGAATGTCAATGATGAGCGAGTGAGTCTTGATTGGACTGAATGTGGGTTACTGTAGTCTTGCATTGCCCACACCCCTTACTGCTTCTTGTGTGTGCTTATAACATGTGATAGTTCAGTTTTCTCTCAAAAATTATATAGTCTTCCACTGTGCGACACAAAGTGAAAATTAGAAGTGATTTGTTGTTTTAGAAAGTCCACTTGCTTGGTGCTAACTTTGATAAAGCAGTGGCATTTCATGTTTAGCACGAATTGATGATAATAGCATGTTTCGTTTGTACCAACGTAATGCGTGTAATACTTGTAGTGAATAGAACTTCTAAGGATTGCAGAATCATATGGCAGTTATTTGCGAATCTGTTTTTACGTCATCGAGTGAGTTACTCCACATAATTTGTTTACTTTGTTGTAGAGTACTTTTGAAATAGTGGCCCTGTTCAACGATTTGGGTCGTCAAATAGCGTATTTTGTTTTGTATATCTCAACATGTATATAGTTATATTTATAATTTTAAGTGCCATAAATAAATGTTTGTTATGAATTTTGTTAAATATGATGTTTTGACCTTCGTGCTGTGTGTGTGTATTTTATTGACTCTAGATACAGCCAACGTGATAACAGCTTCCAATGTGTACTGATGGTTAATCCACATAACTGTCGTATATCGTCTAACCAGCGGGCTATGTTACGCCGTCTTCGGACAGCTCTTGAAATGTACGCTTAATGGAGAGGTCATATCTTCACGCACGTATCAACCCCAAAACAGTCCAGTGGTTCTCGACTGAAGGAGATTACAATAAATTTATGGAGTTGCCATTGGAACGAAAAGCCCTCCTGCTTCATATTCGAGAGGTTTCGGGTTCAAGTCTTGGCCACGACCGTTTTTTATAAATATTTTGAAGTAGTTATTCCTGTAATTCGACGCCGTTGTATTAGCTTCTGATAGCATCCTTAAATTAACCACAAACAAGTAAATATTGCCATGGAAACAAAAGTTGTAGGTCTGTAAGAGATATTGCCCTTTGCAGACTTGCAGCCATGGAGGTTCCTGATTTCTAACGCCAGCATCGTTCCGGGCCCCCACACATCTTGAAAATATGAAGGACTCACTGAGGGGGGAGGAAGCCCAATGATCCAGAAGCCAGGAATAGAACGTTCACGTCGTTTTCGAAGGTGTTTACTGCCTCTATTGTTACAGGGTGATAGTACCTCTGAAACGTCGGTGTCTACCACACTACACAGCGCTATCTAAATTCATTTCTGTTCGCCAAAAACTAATGTAATTTAGCACATCTGCAGTTTGGTTCTCGCGTAATGCTACATAGAGCGATGCGACGGAATAAATGCTGGTCTGTCCACACCCGCATCATAAAAGTTAATTACTCGAGGTACGTGCTTACTCACTTAATTCTGTTTACAGAACTTGGCGAGACAGGCTGCCAACTTAGCTGAACAGAATCTTCCTGCAACCAATCACTTGTATTAGATTAACTCCAATGATTACGGTCCTTGATAAGCCAATACCTTACGGTTTATTAATGTTTTACGCAAGAGCTAGGTTCTGCACCCAGTCATGAGCCACTTTAATCCAGTCCATGCTCTCATGTCATATTTATTTAAGATACATTTAATATGATTTTCACGTCTACAGTTGGATCTCGGAAGTCGGTTTTTCCCGTCGGGTTTTTACGATTAAAATGTGTGCATTTCTCGCTTATTCCAATGGTGATAACACTTTACGTGGAGATAAAATACATATCTGAAGAATAACAATACAGTTGTAGCCTGCACGATTTAGAATGTAACTTTTATTTCAAACATTGTCGGTGTGGCATATATTTAACGAAACACAAGGGAAGCATTGTGTTCGCCATTTTCATAATTTATAGCCTCGAAAGGAATGATAATTATACATGGAAGGGAAGGGATGTCTAAGGAAACAGTTGTGGTGTATCCTACTATCGAAGTATTTGCCAAGAATTATGAACCTAAGTCAAGATAGCCAACCTCCGAATCTCAGGTTCCCTTCCACTTGAGGACAGTCGCAGAAACCCAGTTTTCTCATGTCTCACTAATTTCGTGTTCGCCATTACTGTGATATGCTATACACGTGTCGAATAGCAAAACAAATGAAGATCGAGCGCTTCGTGACGTTGACAAATATGTCCAAATTGGGAAACTAGCAGAGAAGAGAGAGACTGTGTGTCTGCGGGCAGCCAGTCTGGGAATGCCTGCACAAATAAGGTTAGTTTTCATGATGTCAAGGCAGCCATTCCCTGAGATTCTGTTATTTCAAGTTTTTGCAGTTACTGTATTACGATACATTGTTTTGTTGGTATTGTCTCGTTTGATGTACGCAAACTGCAGTTCATGATGAAATTTCTTGATTTCTCCTGTCGTCTACTTGCTATTTTGTTTCTGTTGCCTACAATAAACCGTTTAGTTTCTGGATGCTCTGTTTTCAAGGGTTTAGTCAGCCGGAGCATGAACCTACCACCCTCCTCCATGTCGTGCTAAGGTTTTAAATACACGTAGCTTTTACTGATATGTTCCCTTTTTGACTTTGTTCCTTGGATAGGTAAACGTTTGTTGTATCGACCCTCAAGTCTTCTGTTACGTAACAGCCTTGTTATTTCGAGTAAAATGGCGTGTAGAGAATTGTAAGTTATTTTTAATATAGCTGCTAAGTGTTAAAACTTCGCAGTGTAACCGATTCGATCCTCAGGTTATATGGCAGTGCTTTCAAACGTAGAAGTTTACCGACGTGTCAGAGGTCTTCGCAGAAATCATTGTCATATGTTCTACTATGTACTTGTACTGACAAATCCAACTAGTATGTGAACCATTTTGATTCCATATTCCGTTCGTGTTCCCATGAGTATAATTTTGGCGCATGTTTGTGGAAATGACAGGAAGTAAGTACGATGTGTTTAATGGCATCTTAAGACACGTCATTTATTCACTTGTCAAGTCGAAAGGAGTAGGAACGTTGCGAGCATGTGGATGCAGTGACTAACTTACAATGGAAATGTTTTGTTCAGTGAATCAGTGGAACGCAAGTCTTGATATCACCTACAGCCAGTAATGAATCAGTCACCTTCCCCTTGCATCTAGTTAGTGTTAAATGAATGCATGTGCGTAACGCAAAACGTCGAAGGTGGTTTTCTTGTCTTGTAGTACAATTCATGCGCATGGCGTGTGGTACAAGGGGCAAGATTGTCAGGACATGGAATTTTATTCGATTTATAAAGATCTACGAAGGGAGGGAAGATGTCTCAACGAAACAAGACATATCTCCAACACAGAGGTGCATTCCAATAGAAAACACATGATTTCAGAGTCAGTACTATACTCATTTGTGCATCTCATTGGACTTGATTTATTCAATACTATGTAAACGTATAGCAGCAAATATCACACTACACAGAGTCAGAAATCACTACTTTACATTTCGTTGCATATTAACCACATTTTAAATAAAACTTGTAGATTGTAGTAAAGCATCGGTGAGATTTGAGGTTCTTACGGCGACGAGTATTAAGATAGTTTCTTCTGAGATGCACCGTGCAGTCTGGTAGGTATTGCCCGATATTTCAAGAGGCAAATAGCTCATATGAAAAATGAGTCAGTACCAACCAGACTGCACGATGCAGCATCTCAGAAGACAGGTTTTTGAACAAGCATATGTTTAACATCATGTGACAGTCTTTTGAAAATCAGATCTTTTTGAGAAAACCGACCAAATTCTGTCTTGAGTTTCATATGTCCTTGCTGCCTCCGTCATCAGGGTGACTCATCACCCTGATGATGAAGCCAACAAGGACCTCTGAAACGTCGGTAAACTTCTACGACACTACACTGCGCAGCAACCCAGAAGACAGCCATCTTCAGACACACCACCGTGGAAACCTCAAATCCTCCATAGTAGAAAATGAATTGGAAAGGATGTGGAAAGAAGCATCTGTGACCTAATTCAAGGTATTATTCAGGCATTTGCCTAGAGGGACTGAGGTAAATCACGAGGATAGCCGGTCTCTGGATCGAGATTTGAACCCGGGACCTCCCCGAATACGAAGCAGCAGTACTAACCATTCGATCATGACGTTCGGTCGCATTAATCATGTAATAGCCTTTGCGGCATTTCTAGTATCTTTACTTCTTCGTCCAGTCCTCGAAATTACACTTTCGCTAGACGCAAATATTTTGATATTTCGTTTTTGTGTTCGGCTGTCAGGGTCCAGCATTGGTCCCACTTAGACCTGTTTCTGAAATCGCAATTGGACTGTTCTTGTCGCCTGAATAGAAATGCGCATCCCCTTCACCTGGTGTGAGGTGGGAGGAATGTGCCTGCCCACGCTTAAAAACTCTGCTTGACTGCTTCAACTTGTCACGCACTTTATTTTTAGTTATTATGTCATATTACAGTAATAAATTAACTTGTTCTTGCAACTTGAAGCAACTTAATTGATATTCAACAAGAAGAGAAAGGCATACAATGAATTGGAATATATTCCAATTACATTCTTCGCCATTGTATAACTAGTACCTAACTTGCTCTTGCCGATACATAACGCGACAATTTTATTTCTTCATAACATTATAAGTTCCCTTACTTAACTCATGTATACAGCATATTTTTGAAACAAGTTGAAGTTCTTTACTTAATTCTTAGTTGCTGTATCTTGTGAACATTTATACGATGTCATGGCATTTGGTGTTGTCGATCTACACTAAACGTTGTGAAGCGACTTTAATTTTCTTATTTCGTATCTAATGTAACTTCTGGTATATCAAATCTAAAACTTCTTGACGATGGTGAAGAGTGAATTGAATAAAAATTTCCTTGGATATTATCCATCGTCTAGTAAATATAAAACGTATTGGTCCGGAGATAGGGATTAGCTCTATTTAGTGGGCCCAACTGTGTAGGTACCTGAAGATGGAGATAGAGTCCCATCTCCGAAACGTCATTTTACGTTTTATATTTACTAGACGATGGATAATATCCAAGGAAATTTTTATTCAAGTAACTTCTGGTAGCTTAAATCTAACTTCAACAGGTTTTCACCAAATGACTCGTCTTACACAAAATTGATAAACAAAAATATAGATTATATTTAAAACATTTTAAATATAGTAAATATTTAAAAAAGCGGATGAAAATATTTTCCGTATCAATGTGGAGTCATTTGTTAACTTTGCAGCAAGATGCTTTAATCTGTAATAAAGGGACGTTAGTGAAAATGAAACGTAAAAAGTAGCAAAGGAAACCGCTGGAAAGTTCCTTAATCTTTTCACGCCGATTGGATCAAAATTATGGAGAAGAATAACTAAATTCTAGAAATGGCTGGACCCATTTAGAGGATGGTGTTCTGGCTTGTTGCATCGTGCAGGTAATATGTTGAAAAGTTATAATAAAAGCTTTTTTATGAACTGAACAGGAATTAACATAGGCCTATGTCTAAAATGTAAAGAGTTCTGGGGGTGACAGGACTCCAAAATTTGGTTAAATTCATTGTGATATGCCTTCCACTTACAGTAATATGAATACTGTATGTTTTAGTTTGGCATTAGACTAGGAAAATATTGCTTTCAAACCAAAGAAATAAGATAATCCATAATAAAAGTAACATATTAATGAAGAAAGGCTAGTAGGCAGGTGGGGCTAGAAGTATATTCAGAAAAAACTAAGTACATGTTAGTATCTCGTAATCAGAAGACAGGCGGGCAAAATTATCTTAGGGTAGCTAATAAGTACTTTGAAAGGGTTACAAAGTTCATATATCTGGGAACAACAATAACAAATCAAAATGACACTCATGAGGAAGTTAGGAGGATATTAAATTCCGGAAATGCTTGCTACTTCTCAGTTCAAAATATTTTGTCTTCCCGTTTGATTTCTAAGAACCTGAAAATTAAAGTGTACAAAACAATAATCTTACCTGTTGTTTTGTATGGTTGCGAAACATGGTCTGTCACTCAGAGGGAGGAACATATATTGCAGGTGTTTGAGAACAGGGTGTTGAGGAGGATATTTGGGCCTAAGAGGGAAGACGATGGGGCGTGGATAAAACTGCATAATGATGAGCTTAAAAATCTGTACTCCTCCCCCAATATTGTCAGGGTGATTAAGTCGAGAAGAATGAGATCGGCGGGTCATGTAGCGCGCATGGATGGGACAAGATTGTGCACCGGGTATTGGTCGGGAAGCCTGAGGGGAAGAGACCGCTGGGGAGACCTAGACGCAGATGGGAGGATAATCTCAGGCGGGATCTATGGGAGATAGGAGTTGAAGGAGACTGGATTTTGTTGGCTCAGGACAGGGTCCGGTGGAGGGCTTTGGTTAATTCGGTGATGAACCTTCGGGTTCGGTAAGCCATCTAGTTAGTTAGTTATTAATGAAGAAACTTATTTGTTTTTACATTCTGATCCATGCATCCGCTCTGCCATCTGTGCCAGTATGTTTGAATGTCCCACTGCTGAAAATCGAATCTAGTTAACTTTTGGATGATGAAATGTAGATGCTTCATTTTTGCTGCACACAATTATGTAGGCCTGTATTATCATTTCGTATATTAGGATTATACGTTGCGTCTAGAACTTTACTGTACCATCCTAATTTCAAAAAATGTCGAAATTTTAAAAAAATCAAAAAACGTCGGAAATCGTCCAAAACGACAAATTTCGACATTTTAAAAAATCAAAAACGTCAAAAAATCGTCCAAAACGACAAATTTCGACATTTTTTGAAATTTCTCAAAGGGGTAACCCTTTGAGAAATTTCAAAAAATGTCGAAATTTTAAAAAAATCAAAAAACGTCGGAAATCGTCCAAAACGACAAATTCCGACATTTTTTGAAATTTCTCAAAGGGGTAACCCTTTGAGAAATTTCAAAAAATGTCGAAATTTTAAAAAAATCAAAAAACGTCGGAAATCGTCCAAAACGACAAATTTCGAAATTTCAAAAAATCGAAAAACGTCAAAAAATCGTCCAAAACGACAAATTTCGACATTTTTTGAAATTTCTCAAAGGGGTAACCCTTTGAGAAATTTCAAAAAATGTCGAAATTTTAAAGAAATCAAAAAACGTCAGAAATCGTCCAAAACGACAAATTTCGACATTTTTTGAAATTTCTCAAAGGGGTTCCCCTTTGAGAAATTTCAAAAAATTTCGAAATTTTAAAAAAATCAAAAAACTTCGGAAATATTCCAAAACGACAAATTTCGACATTTTAAAAAATCAAAAAACGTCAAGAAATCGTCCAAAACTGCAAATTTCGACATTTTTTGAAATTTCTCAAAGGGGTAACCCTTTGAGAAATTTCAAAAAATGCCGAAATTTTAAAAAAACAAAAGAACTTCGGAAATCGTAAAAAACGACATATTTCGACATTTTTTGAAATTTCTCAAAGGGGTACCCCTTTGAGAAATTTCAAAAAATGTCGAAATTTTAAAAAATCAAAAAACGTCGGAAATCGTCCAAAACGACAAATTTCGACATTTTAAAAATCAAAAAACGTCAAAAAATCGTCCAAAACGACAAATTTCGACATTTTTTGAAATTTCTCAAAGGGGTAAACCCTTTGAGAAATTTCAAAAAATGTCGAAATTTTAAAAAAATCAAAAGACATCGGAAATCGTCTAAAACGACAAATTTCAAAAAATGTCGAAATTTGTCGTTTTGGACGATTTTTTGACGTTTTTCGATTTTTTGAAATTTCGAAATTTGTCGTTTTGGACGATTTCCGACGTTTTTTGATTTTTTTAAAATTTCGACATTTTTTGAAATTTCTCAAAGGGTTACCCCTTTGAGAAATTTCAAAAAATGTCGGAATTTGTCGTTTTGGACGATTTCCGACGTTTTTTGATTTTTTAAAATTTCGACATTTTTTGAAATTTCTCAAAGGGTTACCCCTTTGAGAAATTTCAAAAAATGTCGAAATTTGTCGTTTTGGACGATTTTTTGACGTTTATTGATTTTTTAAAATGTCGAAATTTTTCGTTTTGAACGATTTCTGAAGTTTTTTTGTTTTTTTAAAATTTCGACATTTTTTGAAATTTCTCAAAGGGTTACCCCTTACAGAAATTTCAAAAAATGTAGAAATTTGTCGTTTTGGACGATTTTTTGACGTTTTTTGATTCTTTAAAATGTCGAAATTTGTCGTTTTGGACGATTTCCGACGTTTTTTGATTTTTTTTAAATATCGACATTTTTTGAAATTTCTCAAAGGGGTACCCCTTTGAGAAATTTCAAAAAATGTCGAAATTTGTCGTTTTGGACGATTTCTGACGTTTTTTGATTTTTTTAAAACTTCGACATTTTTTGAAATTTCTCAAAGTGTTACCCCTTTGAGAAATTTCAAAAAATGTCGAAATTTGTCGTTTTGGACGATTTCCGACGTTTTTTGATTTTTTTAAAATTTCGACATTTTTTGAAATTTCTCAAAGGGTTACCCCTTTGAGAAATTTCAAAAAATGTCGAAATTTGTCGTTTTGAACGATTTTTTGACGTTTTTTGATTTTTTAAAATGTCGAAATTTGTCGTTTTTGAATATTTCCGAAGTTTTTTGATTTTTTTAAAATTTCAAAAAATGTCGAAATTTGTCGTTTTGGACGATTTCCGACGTCTTTTGATTTTTTTAAAATTTCGACATTTTTTGAAATTTCTCAAAGGGTTTACCCCTTTGAGAAATTTCAAAAAATCTCGAAATTTGTCGTTTTGGACGATTTTTTGACGTTTTTTGATTTTTTAAAATGTCGAAATTTGTCGTTTTTGAATATTTCCGAAGTTTTTTGATTTTTTTAAAATTTCGAAATTTTTTGAAATTTCTCAAAGGGGAACACCTTTGAGAAATTTCAAAAAATGTCGAAATTTGTCGTTTTGGACGATTTTTTGACGTTTTTTGATTTTTTAAAATGTCGAAATTTGTCGTTTTTAAATATTTCCGAAGTTTTTTGATTTTTTTAAAATTTCAAAAAATGTCGAAATTTGTCGTGTTGGACGATTTCTGACGTTTTTTGATTTTTTTAAAATTTCGACATTTTTTGAAATTTCTCAAAGTGTTACCCCTTTGAGAAATTTCAAAAAATGTCGAAATTTGTCGTTTTGGACGATTTCCGACGTTTTTTGATTTTTTTAAAATTTCGACATTTTTGAAATTTCTCAAAGGGTTACCCCTTTCAGAAATTTCAAAAAATGTCGAAATTTGTCGTTTTTGAATATTTCCGAAGTTTTTTGATTTTTTTAAAATTTCGAAATTTTTTGAAATTTCTCAAAGGGGAACCCCTTTGAGAAATTTCAAAAAATGTCGAAATTTGTCGTTTTGGACGATTTCTGACGTTTTTTGATTTTTTTAAAATTTCGACATTTTTTGAAATTTCTCAAAGTGTTACCCCTTTGAGAAATTTCAAAAAATGTCGAAATTTGTCGTTTTGGACGATTTCCGACGTCTTTTGATTTTTTTAAATTTTCGACATTTTTTGAAATTTCTCAAAGGGTTTACCCCTTTGAGAAATTTCAAAAAATGTCGAAATTTGTCGTTTTGGACGATTTTTTGACGTTTTTTGATTTTTTAAAATGTCGAAATTTGTCGTTTTTGAATATTTCCGAAGTTTTTTGATTTTTTTAAAATTTCGAAATTTTTTGAAATTTCTCAAACGGGAACCCCTTTGAGAAATTTCAAAAAATGTCGAAATTTGTCGTTTTGGACGATTTCCGACGTCTTTTGATTTTTTTAAATTTTCGACATTTTTTGAAATTTCTCAAAGGGTTTACCCCTTTGAGAAATTTCAAAAAATGTCGAAATTTGTCGTTTTGGACGATTTTTTGACGTTTTTTGATTTTTTAAAATGTCGAAATTTGTCGTTTTTGTATATTTCCGAAGTTTTTTGATTTTTTTAAAATTTCGAAATTTTTTGAAATTTCTCAAAGGGGAACCCCTTTGAGAAATTTCAAAAAATGTCGAAATTTGTCGTTTTGGACGATTTCCGACGTCTTTTGATTTTTTTAAAATTTCGACATTTTTTGAAATTTCTCAAAGGGTTTACCCCTTTGAGAAATTTCAAAAAATGTCGAAATTTGTCGTTTTGGACGATTTTTTGACGTTTTTTGATTTTTTAAAATGTCGAAATTTGTCGTTTTTGAATATTTCCGAAGTTTTTTGATTTTTTTAAAATTTCGAAATTTTTTGAAATTTCTCAAAGGGGAACCCCTTTGAGAAATTTCAAAAAATGTCGAAATTTGTCGTTTTGGACGATTTCTGACGTTTTTTGATTTTTTTAAAATTTCGACATTTTTTGAAATTTCTCAAAGTGTTACCACTTTGAGAAATTTCAAAAAATGTCGAAATTTGTCGTTTTGGACGATTTCCGACGTTTTTTGATTTTTTTAGAATTTCGACATTTTTTGAAATTTCTCAAAGGGTTACCCCTTTGAGAAATTTCAAAAAATGTCGAAATTTGTCGTTTTGAACGATTCTTTGACGTTTTTTGATTTTTTAAAATGTCGAAATATGTCGTTTTTGAATATTTCCGAAGTTTTTTGATTTTTTTAAAATTTAGAAATTTTTTGAAATTTCTCAAAGGGTAATCCCTTTGAGAAATTTCAAAAAATGTCGAAATTTGTCGTTTTGGACGATTTCCGACGTCTTTTGATTTTTTTAAAATTTCGACATTTTTTGAAATTTCTCAAAGGTTTTACCCCTTTGAGAAATTTCAAAAAATGTCGAAATTTGTCGTTTTGGACGATTTTTTGACGTTTTTTGATTTTTTAAAATGTCGAAATTTGTCGTTTTTGAATATTTCCGAAGTTTTTTGATTTTTTTAAAATTCTCGAAATTTTTTGAAATTTCTCAAAGGGGAACACCTTTGAGAAATTTCAAAAAATGTCGAAATTTGTCATTTTGGACGATTTCCGACGTCTTTTGATTTTTTTAAAATTTCGACATTTTTTGAAATTTCTCAAAGGGTTAACCCTTTGAGAAATTTCAAAAAATGTCGAAATTTGTCGTTTTGGACGATTTTTTGACGTTTTTTGATTTTTTAAAATGTCGAAATTTGTCGTTTTTGAATATTTCCGAAGTTTTTTGATTTTTTAAAATTTCGAAATTTTTTGAAATTTCTCAAAGGGGAACCCCTTTGATAAATTTCAAAAAATGTCGAAATTTGTCGTTTTGGACGATTTCTGACGTCTTTTGATTTTTTTAAAATTTCGACATTTTTTGAAATTTCTCAAAGGGTTTACCCCTTTGAGAAATTTCAAAAAATTTCGAAATTTGTCGTTTTGGACGATTTTTTGACGTTTTTTGATTTTTTAAAATGTCGAAATTTGTCGTTTTTGAATATTTCCGAAGTTTTTTGATTTTTTAAAAATTTCGAAATTTTTTGAAATTTCTCAAAGGGGAACCCCTTTGAGAAATTTCAAAAAATGTCGAAATTTGTCGTTTTGGACGATTTCTGACGTTTTTTGATTTTTTTAAAATTTCGACATTTTTTGAAATTTCTCAAAGTGTTACCCCTTTGAGAAATTTCAAAAATGTCGAAATTTGTCGTTTTGAACGATTTTTTGACGTTTTTTGATTTTTTAAAATGTCGAAATTTGTCGTTTTTGAATATTTCCGAAGTTTTTTGATTTTTTTAAAATTTCGAAATTTTTTGAAATTTCTCAAAGGGGAACCCCTTTGAGAAATTTCAAAAAATGTCGAAATTTGTCGTTTTGGACGATTTCTGACGTTTTTTGATTTTCTTAAAATTTCGACATTTTTTGAAATTTCTCAAAGGGTTACCCCTTTGAGAAATTTCAAAAAATATCGAAATTTGTCGTTTTGAACGATTTTTTGACGTTTTTTGATTTTTTAAAATGTCGAAATTTGTCGTTTTTGAATATTTCCGAAGTTTTTTGATTTTTTTAAAATTTCGAAATTTTTTGAAATTTCTCAAAGGGGAACCCCTTTGAGAAATTTCAAAAAATGTCGAAATTTGTCGTTTTGGACGATTTCCGACGTCTTTTGATTTTTTTAAAATTTCGACATTTTTTGAAATTTCTCAAAGGGTTTACCCCTTTGAGAAATTTCAAAAAATGTCGAAATTTGTCGTTTTGGACGATTTTTTGACGTTTTTTGATTTTTTAAAATGTCGAAATTTGTCGTTTTTGAATATTTCCGAAGTTTTTTGATTTTTTTAAAATTTCGAAATTTTTTGAAATTTCTCAAAGGGGAACACCTTTGAGAAATTTCAAAAAATGTCGAAATTTGTCGTTTTGGACGATTTCCGACGTCTTTTGATTTTTTAAAATTTCGACATTTCTTGAAATTTCTCAAAGGGTTTACCCCTTTGAGAAATTTCAAAAAATGTCGAAATTTGTCGTTTTGGACGATTTTTTGACGTTTTTTGATTTTTTAAAATGTCGAAATTTGTCGTTTTTGAATATTTCCGAAGTTTTTTGATTTTTTTAAAATTTCGAAATTTTTTGAAATTTCTCAAAGGGGAACCCCTTTGAGAAATTTCAAAAAATGTCGAAATTTGTCGTTTTGGACGATTTCCGACGTCTTTTGATTTTTTGAAAATTTCGACATTTTTTGAAATTTCTCAAAGGGTTTACCCCTTTGAGAAATTTCAAAAAATGTCGAAATTTGTCGCTTTGGACGATTTTTTGACGTTTTTTGATTTTTTAAAATGTCGAAATTTGTCGTTTTTGAATATTTCCGAAGTTTTTTGATTTTTTTAAAATTTCGAAATTTTTTGAAATTTCTCAAAGGGGAACCCCTTTGAGAAATTTCAAAAAATGTCGAAATTTGTCGTTTTGGACGATTTCCGACGTCTTTTGATTTTTTTAAAATTTCGAAATTTTTTGAAATTTCTCAAAGGGGAACCCCTTTGAGAAATTTCAAAAAATGTCGAAATTTGTCGTTTTGGACGATTTCTGACGTCTTTTGATTTTTTTAAAATTTCGACATTTTTTGAAATTTCTCAAAGGGTTTACCCCTTTGAGAAATTTCAAAAAATGTCGAAATTTGTCGTTTTGGACGATTTTTTGACGTTTTTTGATTTTTTAAAATGTCGAAATTTGTCGTTTTTGAATATTTCCGAAGTTTTTTGATTTTTTTAAAATTTCGAAATTTTTTGAAATTTGTCGTTTTGGACGATTTCCGACGTCTTTTGATTTTTTTAAAATTTCGACATTTTTTGAAATTTCTCAAAGGGTTTACTCCTTTGAGAAATTTCAAAAAATGTCGAAATTTGTCGTTTTGGACGATTTTTTGACGTTTTTTGATTTTTTAAAATGTCGAAATTTGTCGTTTTTGAATATTTCCGAAGTTTTTTGATTTTTTTAAAATTTCGAAATTTTTTGAAATTTCTCAAAGGGGAACCCCTTTGAGAAATTTCAAAAAATGTCGAAATTTGTCGTTTTGGACGATTTCCGACGTCTTTTGATTTTTTTAAAATTTCGACATTTTTTGAAATTTCTCAAAGGGTTTACCCCTTTGAGAAATTTCAAAAAATGTCGAAATTTGTCGCTTTGGACGATTTTTTGACGTTTTTTGATTTTTTAAAATGTCGAAATTTGTCGTTTTTGAATATTTCCGAAGTTTTTTGATTTTTTTAAAATTTCAAAAAAATGTCGAAATTTGTCGTTTTGGACGATTTCCGACGTCTTTTGATTTTTTTAAAATTTCGACATTTTTTGAAATTTCTCAAAGTGTTTACCCCTTTGAGAAATTTCAAAAAATGTCGAAATTTGTCGTTTTGGACGATTTTTTTACGTTTTTTGATTTTTTAAAATGTCGAAATTTGTCGTTTTTGAATATTTCCGAAGTTTTTTGATTTTTTTAAAATTTCAAATGATGTCGAAATTTGTCGTTTTGGACGATTTCTGACGTCTTTTGATTTTTTAAAATTTCGACATTTTTTGAAATTTCTCAAAGGGTTTACCCCTTTGAGAAATTTCAAAAAATGTCGAAATTTGTCGTTTTGGACGATTTTTTGACGTTTTTTGATTTTTTAAAATGTCGAAATTTGTCGTTTTTGAATATTTCCGAAGTTTTTTGATTTTTTAAAATTTCGAAATTTTTTGAAATTTCTCAAAGGGGAACCCCTTTGATAAATTTCAAAAAATGTCGAAATTTGTCGTTTTGGACGATTTCTGACGTCTTTTGTTTTTTTAAAATTTCGACATTTTTTGAAATTTCTCAAAGGGTTTACCCCTTTGAGAAATTTCAAAAAATGTCGAAATTTGTCGTTTTGGACGATTTCTGACGTTTTTTGATTTTTTTAAAATTTCGACATTTTTTGAAATTTCTCAAAGTGTTACCCCTTTGAGAAATTTCAAAAATGTCGAAATTTGTCGTTTTGGACGATTTCCGACGTTTTTTGATTTTTTTAAAATTTCGACAGTTTTTGAAATTTCTCAAAGGGTTACCCCTTTGAGAAATTTCAAAAAATGTCGAAATTTGTCGTTTTGAACGATTTTTTGACGTTTTTTGATTTTTTAAAATGTCGAAATTTGTCGTTTTTGAATATTTCCGAAGTTTTTTGATTTTTTTAAAATTTCGAAATTTTTTGAAATTTCTCAAAGGGGAACCCCTTTGAGAAATTTCAAAAAATGTCGAAATTTGTCGTTTTGGACGATTTCTGACGTTTTTTGATTTTCTTAAAATTTCGACATTTTTTGAAATTTCTCAAAGGGTTACCAATTTGAGAAATTTCAAAAAATGTCGAAATTTGTCGTTTTGAACGATTTTTTGACGTTTTTTGATTTTTTAAAATGTCGAAATTTGTCGTTTTTGAATATTTCCGAAGTTTTTTGATTTTTTTAAAATTTCGAAATTTTTTGAAATTTCTCAAAGGGGAACCCCTTTGAGAAATTTCAAAAAATGTCGAAATTTGTCGTTTTGGACGATTTCCGACGTCTTTTGATTTTTTTAAAATTTCGACATTTTTTGAAATTTCTCAAAGGGTTTACCCCTTTGAGAAATTTCAAAAAATGTCGAAATTTGTCGTTTTGGACGATTTTTTGACGTTTTTTGATTTTTTAAAATGTCGAAATTTGTCGTTTTTGAATATTTCCGAAGTTTTTTGATTTTTTTAAAATTTCGAAATTTTTTGAAATTTCTCAAAGGGGTACCCCTTTGAGAAATTTCAAAAAATGTCGAAATTTGTCGTTTTGGACGATTTCCGACGTCTTTTGATTTTTTTAAAATTTCGACATTTTTTGAAATTTCTCAAAGGGTTTACCCCTTTGAGAAATTTCAAAAAATGTCGAAATTTGTCGTTTTGGACGATTTTTTGACGTTTTTTGATTTTTTAAAATGTCGAAATTTGTCGTTTTTGAATATTTCCGAAGTTTTTTGATTTTTTTAAAATTTCGAAATTTTTTGAAATTTCTCAAAGGGGAACACCTTTGAGAAATTTCAAAAAATGTCGAAATTTGTCGTTTTGGACGATTTCCGACGTCTTTTGATTTTTTAAAATTTCGACATTTCTTGAAATTTCTCAAAGGGTTTACCCCTTTGAGAAATTTCAAAAAATGTCGAAATTTGTCGTTTTGGACGATTTTTTGACGTTTTTTGATTTTTTAAAATGTCGAAATTTGTCGTTTTTGAATATTTCCGAAGTTTTTTGATTTTTTTAAAATTTCGAAATTTTTTGAAATTTCTCAAAGGGGAACCCCTTTGAGAAATTTCAAAAAATGTCGAAATTTGTCGTTTTGGACGATTTCCGACGTCTTTTGATTTTTTTAAAATTTCGACATTTTTTGAAATTTCTCAAAGGGGAACCCCTTTGAGAAATTTCAAAAAATGTCGAAATTTGTCGTTTTGGACGATTTCTGACGTCTTTTGATTTTTTTAAAATTTCGACATTTTTTGAAATTTCTCAAAGGGTTTACCCCTTTGAGAAATTTCAAAAAATGTCGAAATTTGTCGTTTTGGACGATTTTTTGACGTTTTTTGATTTTTTAAAATGTCGAAATTTGTCGTTTTTGAATATTTCCGAAGTTTTTTGATTTTTTTAAAATTTCGAAATTTTTTGAAATTTCTCAAAGGGGAACCCCTTTGAGAAATTTCAAAAAATGTCGAAATTTGTCGTTTTGGACGATTTCCGACGTCTTTTGATTTTT
Source organism: Zootermopsis nevadensis (assembly GCF_977971745.1). Lineage (NCBI taxonomy): Eukaryota > Metazoa > Arthropoda > Insecta > Blattodea > Termopsidae > Zootermopsis > Zootermopsis nevadensis. The sequence continues at coordinate 17,872,144 of NW_028259134.1, forward strand.
TTAAAATTTCGACATTTTTTGAAATTTCTCAAAGGGTTTACCCCTTTGAGAAATTTCAAAAAATGTCGAAATTTGTCGTTTTGGACGATTTTTTGACGTTTTTTGATTTTTTAAAATGTCGAAATTTGTCGTTTTTGAATATTTCCGAAGATTTTTGATTTTTTTAAAATTTCGAAATTTTTTGAAATTTCTCAAAGGGGAACCCCTTTGAGAAATTTCAAAAAATGTCGAAATTTGTCGTTTTGGACGATTTCCGACGTCTTTTGATTTTTTTAAAATTTCGACATTTTTTGAAATTTCTCAAAGGGTTTACCCCTTTGAGAAATTTCAAAAAATGTCGAAATTTGTCGCTTTGGACGATTTTTTGACGTTTTTTGATTTTTTAAAATGTCGAAATTTGTCGTTTTTGAATATTTCCGAAGTTTTTTGATTTTTTTAAAATTTCAAAAAAATGTCGAAATTTGTCGTTTTGGACGATTTCTGACGTCTTTTGATTTTTTAAAATTTCGACATTTTTTGAAATTTCTCAAAGGGTTTACCCCTTTGAGAAATTTCAAAAAATGTCGAAATTTGTCGTTTTGGACGATTTTTTGACGTTTTTTGATTTTTTAAAATGTCGAAATTTGTCGTTTTTGAATATTTCCGAAGTTTTTTGATTTTTTTAAAATTTCGAAATTTTTTGAAATTTCTCAAAGGGGAACACCTTTGAGAAATTTCAAAAAATGTCGAAATTTGTCGTTTTGGACGATTTCCGACGTTTTTGATTTTTTAAAATTTCGACATTTCTTGAAATTTCTCAAAGGGTTTACCCCTTTGAGAAATTTCAAAAAATGTCGAAATTTGTCGTTTTGGACGATTTTTTGACGTTTTTTGATTTTTTAAAATGTCGAAATTTGTCGTTTTTGAATATTTCCGAAGTTTTTTGATTTTTTTAAAATTTCGAAATTTTTTGAAATTTCTCAAAGGGGAACCCCTTTGAGAAATTTCAAAAAATGTCGAAATTTGTCGTTTTGGACGATTTCCGACGTCTTTTGATTTTTTTAAAATTTCGACATTTTTTGAAATTTCTCAAAGGGGAACCCCTTTGAGAAATTTCAAAAAATGTCGAAATTTGTCGTTTTGGACGATTTCTGACGTCTTTTGATTTTTTTAAAATTTCGACATTTTTTGAAATTTCTCAAAGGGTTTACCCCTTTGAGAAATTTCAAAAAATGTCGAAATTTGTCGTTTTGGACGATTTTTTGACGTTTTTTGATTTTTTAAAATGTCGAAATTTGTCGTTTTTGAATATTTCCGAAGTTTTTTGATTTTTTTAAAATTTCGAAATTTTTTGAAATTTCTCAAAGGGGAACCCCTTTGAGAAATTTCAAAAAATGTCGAAATTTGTCGTTTTGGACGATTTCCGACGTCTTTTGATTTTTTTAAAATTTCGACATTTTTTGAAATTTCTCAAAGGGTTTACCCCTTTGAGAAATTTCAAAAAATGTCGAAATTTGTCGTTTTGGACGATTTTTTGACGTTTTTTGATTTTTTAAAATGTCGAAATTTGTCGTTTTTGAATATTTCCGAAGTTTTTTGATTTTTTTAAAATTTCGAAATTTTTTGAAATTTCTCAAAGGGGAACCCCTTTGAGAAATTTCAAAAAATGTCGAAATTTGTCGTTTTGGACGATTTCCGACGTCTTTTGATTTTTTAAAATTTCGACATTTTTTGAAATTTCTCAAAGGGTTTACCCCTTTGAGAAATTTCAAAAAATGTCGAAATTTGTCGCTTTGGACGATTTTTTGACGTTTTTTGATTTTTTAAAATGTCGAAATTTGTCGTTTTTGAATATTTCCGAAGTTTTTTGATTTTTTTAAAATTTCAAAAAAATGTCGAAATTTGTCGTTTTGGACGATTTCCGACGTCTTTTGATTTTTTTAAAATTTCGACATTTTTTGAAATTTCTCAAAGTGTTTACCCCTTTGAGAAATTTCAAAAAATGTCGAAATTTGTCGTTTTGGACGATTTTTTTACGTTTTTTGATTTTTTAAAATGTCGAAATTTGTCGTTTTTGAATATTTCCGAAGTTTTTTGATTTTTTTAAAATTTGAAATTTTTTGAAATTTCTCAAAGGGGAACCCCTTTGAGAAATTTCAAATGATGTCGAAATTTGTCGTTTTGGACGATTTCTGACGTCTTTTGATTTTTTAAAATTTCGACATTTTTTGAAATTTCTCAAAGGGTTTACCCCTTTGAGAAATTTCAAAAAATGTCGAAATTTGTCGTTTTGGACGATTTTTTGACGTTTTTTGATTTTTTAAAATGTCGAAATTTGTCGTTTTTGAATATTTCCGAAGTTTTTTGATTTTTTTAAAATTTCGAAATTTTTTGAAATTTCTCAAAGGGGAACCCCTTTGAGAAATTTCAAAAAATGTCGAAATTTGTCGTTTTGGACGATTTCCGACGTCTTTTGATTTTTTTAAAATTTCGACATTTTTTGAAATTTCTCAAAGGGTTTACCCCTTTGAGAAATTTCAAAAAATGTCGAAATTTGTCGTTTTGGACGATTTTTTGACGTTTTTTGATTTTTTAAAATATCGAAATTTGTCGTTTTTGAATATTTCCGAAGTTTTTTGATTTTTTTAAAATTTCGAAATTTTTTGAAATTTCTCAAAGGGGAACACCTTTGAGAAATTTCAAAAAATGTCGAAATTTGTCGTTTTGGACGATTTCCGACGTCTTTTGATTTTTTAAAATTTCGACATTTCTTGAAATTTCTCAAAGGGTTTACCCCTTTGAGAAATTTCAAAAAATGTCGAAATTTGTCGTTTTGGACGATTTTTTGACGTTTTTTGATTTTTTAAAATGTCGAAATTTGTCGTTTTTGAATATTTCCGAAGTTTTTTGATTTTTTTAAAATTTCGAAATTTTTTGAAATTTCTCAAAGGGGAACCCCTTTGAGAAATTTCAAAAAATGTCGAAATTTGTCGTTTTGGACGATTTCTGACGTCTTTTGATTTTTTTAAAATTTCGACATTTTTTGAAATTTCTCAAAGGGTTTACCCCTTTGAGAAATTTCAAAAAATGTCGAAATTTGTCGTTTTGGACGATTTTTTGACGTTTTTTGATTTTTTAAAATGTCGAAATTTGTCGTTTTTGAATATTTCCGAAGTTTTTTGATTTTTTTAAAATTTCGAAATTTTTTGAAATTTCTCAAAAGGGAACCCCTTTGAGAAATTTCAAAAAATGTCGAAATTTGTCGTTTTGGACGATTTCCGACGTCTTTTGATTTTTTTAAAATTTCTACATTTTTTGAAATTTCTCAAAGGGGAACCCCTTTGAGAAATTTCAAAAAATGTCGAAATTTGTCGTTTTGGACGATTTCTGACGTCTTTTGATTTTTTTAAAATTTCGACATTTTTTGAAATTTCTCAAAGGGTTTACCCCTTTGAGAAATTTCAAAAAATGTCGAAATTTGTCGTTTTGGACGATTTTTTGACGTTTTTTGATTTTTTAAAATGTCGAAATTTGTCGTTTTTGAATATTTCCGAAGTTTTTTGATTTTTTTAAAATTTCGAAATTTTTTGAAATTTCTCAAAGGGGAACCCCTTTGAGAAATTTCAAAAAATGTCGAAATTTGTCGTTTTGGACGATTTCCGACGTCTTTTGATTTTTTTAAAATTTCGACATTTTTTGAAATTTCTCAAAGGGTTTACCCCTTTGAGAAATTTCAGAAAATGTCGAAATTTGTCGTTTTGGACGATTTTTTGACGTTTTTTGATTTTTTAAAATGTCGAAATTTGTCGTTTTTGAATATTTCCGAAGTTTTTTGATTTTTTTAAAATTTCGAAATTTTTTGAAATTTCTCAAAGGGGAACCCCTTTGAGAAATTTCAAAAAATGTCGAAATTTGTCGTTTTGGACGATTTCCGACGTCTTTTGATTTTTTTAAAATTTCGACATTTTTTGAAATTTCTCAAAGGGTTTACCCCTTTGAGAAATTTCAAAAAATGTCGAAATTTGTCGCTTTGGACGATTTTTTGACGTTTTTTGATTTTTTAAAATGTCGAAATTTGTCGTTTTTGAATATTTCCGAAGTTTTTTGATTTTTTTAAAATTTCAAAAAAATGTCGAAATTTGTCGTTTTGGACGATTTCCGACGTCTTTTGATTTTTTTAAAATTTCGACTTTTTTTGAAATTTCTCAAAGTGTTTACCCCTTTGAGAAATTCCAAAAAATGTCGAAATTTGTCGTTTTGGACGATTTTTTTACGTTTTTTGATTTTTTAAAATGTCGAAATTTGTCTTTTTGAATATTTCCGAAGTTTTTTGATTTTTTTAAAATTTCGAAATTTTTTGAAATTTCTCAAAGGGGAACCCCTTTGAGAAATTTCAAAAAATGTCGAAATTTGTCGTTTTGGACGATTTCCGACGTCTTTTGATTTTTTTAAAATTTCGACATTTTTTGAAATTTCTCAAAGGGGAACCCCTTTGAGAAATTTTAAAAAATGTCGAAATTTGTCGTTTTGGACGATTTCTGACGTCTTTTGATTTTTTTAAAATTTCGACATTTTTTGAAATTTCTCAAAGGGTTTACCCCTTTGAGAAATTTCAAAAAATGTCGAAATTTGTCGTTTTGGACGATTTTTTGACGTTTTTTGATTTTTTAAAATGTCGAAATTTGTCGTTTTTGAATATTTCCGAAGTTTTTTGATTTTTTTAAAATTTCGAAATTTTTTGAAATTTCTCAAAGGGGAACCCCTTTGAGAAATTTCAAAAAATGTCGAAATTTGTCGTTTTGGACGATTTCCGACGTCTTTTGATTTTTTTAAAATTTCGACATTTTTTGAAATTTCTCAAAGGGTTTACCCCTTTGAGAAATTTCAAAAAATGTCGAAATTTGTCGTTTTGGACGATTTTTTGACGTTTTTTGATTTTTTAAAATGTCGAAATTTGTCGTTTTTGAATATTTCCGAAGTTTTTTGATTTTTTTTAAAATTTCGAAATTTTTTGAAATTTCTCAAAGGGGAACCCCTTTGAGAAATTTCAAAAAATGTCGAAATTTGTCGTTTTGGACGATTTCCGACGTCTTTTGATTTTTTTAAAATTTCGACATTTTTTGAAATTTCTCAAAGGGTTTACCCCTTTGAGAAATTTCAAAAAATGTCGAAATTTGTCGCTTTGGACGATTTTTTGACGTTTTTTGATTTTTTAAAATGTCGAAATTTGTCGTTTTTGAATATTTCCGAAGTTTTTTGATTTTTTTAAAATTTCAAAAAAATGTCGAAATTTGTCGTTTTGGACGATTTCCGACGTCTTTTGATTTTTTTAAAATTTCGACTTTTTTTGAAATTTCTCAAAGTGTTTACCCCTTTGAGAAATTCCAAAAAATGTCGAAATTTGTCGTTTTGGACGATTTTTTTACGTTTTTTGATTTTTTAAAATGTCGAAATTTGTCTTTTTGAATATTTCCGAAGTTTTTTGATTTTTTTAAAATTTCGAAATTTTTTGAAATTTCTCAAAGGGGAACCCCTTTGAGAAATTTCAAAAAATGTCGAAATTTGTTGTTTTGGACGATTTCCGACGTCTTTTGATTTTTTTAAAATTTCGACATTTTTTGAAATTTCTCAAAGGGGAACCCCTTTGAGAAATTTTAAAAAATGTCGAAATTTGTCGTTTTGGACGATTTCTGACGTCTTTTGATTTTTTTAAAATTTCGACATTTTTTGAAATTTCTCAAAGGGTTTACCCCTTTGAGAAATTTCAAAAAATGTCGAAATTTGTCGTTTTGGACGATTTTTTGACGTTTTTTGATTTTTTAAAATGTCGAAATTTGTCGTTTTTGAATATTTCCGAAGTTTTTTGATTTTTTTAAAATTTCGAAATTTTTTGAAATTTCTCAAAGGGGAACCCCTTTGAGAAATTTCAAAAAATGTCGAAATTTGTCGTTTTGGACGATTTCCGACGTCTTTTGATTTTTTTAAAATTTCGACATTTTTTGAAATTTCTCAAAGGGTTTACCCCTTTGAGAAATTTCAAAAAATGTCGAAATTTGTCGTTTTGGACGATTTTTTGACGTTTTTTGATTTTTTAAAATGTCGAAATTTGTCGTTTTTGAATATTTCCGAAGTTTTTTGATTTTTTTAAAATTTCGAAATTTTTTGAAATTTCTCAAAGGGGAACCCCTTTGAGAAATTTCAAAAAAATGTCGAAATTTGTCGTTTTGGACGATTTCCGACGTCTTTTGATTTTTTTAAAATTTCGACATTTTTTGAAATTTCTCAAAGGGTTTACCCCTTTGAGAAATTTCAAAAAATGTCGAAATTTGTCGCTTTGGACGATTTTTTGACGTTTTTTGATTTTTTAAAATGTCGAAATTTGTCGTTTTTGAATATTTCCGAAGTTTTTTGATTTTTTTAAAATTTCAAAAAAATGTCGAAATTTGTCGTTTTGGACGATTTCCGACGTCTTTTGATTTTTTTAAAATTTCGACATTTTTTGAAATTTCTCAAAGTGTTTACCCCTTTGAGAAATTTCAAAAAATGTCGAAATTTGTCGTTTTGGACGATTTTTTTACGTTTTTTGATTTTTTAAAATGTCGAAATTTGTCGTTTTTGAATATTTCCGAAGTTTTTTGATTTTTTTAAAATTTGAAATTTTTTGAAATTTCTCAAAGGGGAACCCCTTTGAGAAATTTCAAATGATGTCGAAATTTGTCGTTTTGGACGATTTCTGACGTCTTTTGATTTTTTAAAATTTCGACATTTTTTGAAATTTCTCAAAGGGTTTACCCCTTTGAGAAATTTCAAAAAATGTCGAAATTTGTCGTTTTGGACGATTTTTTGACGTTTTTTGATTTTTTAAAATGTCGAAATTTGTCGTTTTTGAATATTTCCGAAGTTTTTTGATTTTTTTAAAATTTCGAAATTTTTTGAAATTTCTCAAAGGGGAACACCTTTGAGAAATTTCAAAAAATGTCGAAATTTGTCGTTTTGGACGATTTCCGACGTCTTTTGATTTTTTAAAATTTCGACATTTCTTGAAATTTCTCAAAGGGTTTACCCCTTTGAGAAATTTCAAAAAATGTCGAAATTTGTCGTTTTGGACGATTTTTTGACGTTTTTTGATTTTTTAAAATGTCGAAATTTGTCGTTTTTGAATATTTCCGAAGTTTTTTGATTTTTTTAAAATTTCGAAATTTTTTGAAATTTCTCAAAGGGGAACCCCTTTGAGAAATTTCAAAAAATGTCGAAATTTGTCGTTTTGGACGATTTCTGACGTCTTTTGATTTTTTTAAAATTTCGACATTTTTTGAAATTTCTCAAAGGGTTTACCCCTTTGAGAAATTTCAAAAAATGTCGAAATTTGTCGTTTTGGACGATTTTTTGACGTTTTTTGATTTTTTAAAATGTCGAAATTTGTCGTTTTTGAATATTTCCGAAGTTTTTTGATTTTTTTAAAATTTCGAAATTTTTTGAAATTTCTCAAAGGGGAACCCCTTTGAGAAATTTCAAAAAATGTCGAAATTTGTCGTTTTGGACGATTTCCGACGTCTTTTGATTTTTTTAAAATTTCGACATTTTTTGAAATTTCTCAAAGGGGAACCCCGTTTGAGAAATTTCAAAAAATGTCGAAATTTGTCGTTTTGGACGATTTCCGACGTGTTTTGATTTTTTTAAAATTTCGACATTTTTTGAAATTTCTCAAAGGGTTTACCCCTTTGAGAAATTTCAAAAAATGTCGAAATTTGTCGTTTTGGACGATTTTTTGACGTTTTTTGATTTTTTAAAATGTCGAAATTTGTCGTTTTTGAATATTTCCGAAGTTTTTTGATTTTTTTAAAATTTCGAAATTTTTTGAAATTTCTCAAAGGGGAACCCCTTTGAGAAATTTCAAAAAATGTCGAAATTTGTCCTTTTGGACGATTTCCGACGTCTTTTGATTTTTTTAAAATTTCGACATTTTTTGAAATTTCTCAAAGGGTTTACCCCTTTGAGAAATTTCAAAAAATGTCGAAATTTGTCGTTTTGGACGATTTTTTGACGTTTTTTGATTTTTTAAAATGTCGAAATTTGTCGTTTTTGAATATTTCCGAAGTTTTTTGATTTTTTTAAAATTTCGAAATTTTTTGAAATTTCTCAAAGGGGAACCCCTTTGAGAAATTTCAAAAAATGTCGAAATTTGTCGTTTTGGACGATTTCCGACGTCTTTTGATTTTTTTAAAATTTCGACATTTTTTGAAATTTCTCAAAGGGTTTACCCCTTTGAGAAATTTCAAAAAATGTCGAAATTTGTCGTTTTGGACGATTTTTTGACGTTTTTTGATTTTTTAAAATGTCGAAATTTGTCGTTTTTGAATATTTCCGAAGTTTTTTGATTTTTTTAAAATTTCGAAATTTTTTGAAATTTCTCAAAGGGGAACCCCTTTGAGAAATTTCAAAAAATGTCGAAATTTGTCGTTTTGGACGATTTCCGACGTCTTTTGCTTTTTTTAAAATTTCGACATTTTTTGAAATTTCTCAAAGGGTTTACCCCTTTGAGAAATTTCAAAAAATGTCGAAATTTGTCGTTTTGGACGATTTTTTGACGTTTTTTGATTTTTTAAAATGTCGAAATTTGTCGTTTTTGAATATTTCCGACGTTTTTTGATTTTTTTAAAATTTCGAAATTTTTTGAAATTTCTCAAAGGGGAACACCTTTGAGAAATTTCAAAAAATGTCGAAATTTGTCGTTTTGGACGATTTCCGACGTTTTTTGATTTTTTTAGAATTTCGACATTTTTTGAAATTTCTCAAAGGGTTACCCCTTTGAGAAATTTCAAAAAATGTCGAAATTTGTCGTTTTGAACGATTTTTTGACGTTTTTTGATTTTTTAAAATGTCGAAATTTGTCGTTTTTGAATATTTCCGAAGTTTTTTGATTTTTTTAAAATTTCGAAATTTTTTGAAATTTCTCAAAGGGGAACCCCTTTGAGAAATTTCAAAAAATGTCGAAATTTGTCGTTTTGGACGATTTCCGACGTCTTTTGATTTTTTTAAAACTTCGACATTTTTTGAAATTTCTCAAAGGGTTTACCCCTTTGAGAAATTTCAAAAAATGTCGAAATTTGTCGTTTTGGACGATTTCTTGACGTTTTTTGATTTTTTAAAATGTCGAAATTTGTCGTTTTTGAATATTTCCGAAGTTTTTTGATTTTTTTAAAATTTCGAAATTTTTTGAAATTTCTCAAAGGGGAACCCCTTTGAGAAATTTCAAAAAATGTCGAAATTTGTCGTTTTGGACGATTTCTGACGTCTTTTGTTTTTTTGAAATTTCGACATTTTTTGAAATTTCTCAAAGGGTTTACCCCTTTGAGAAATTTCAAAAAATGTCGAAATTTGTCGTTTTGGACGATTTTTTGACGTTTTTTGATTTTTTAAAATGTCGAAATTTGTCGTTTTTGAATATTTCCGAAGTTTTTTGATTTTTTTAAAATTTCGAAATTTTTTGAAATTTCTCAAAGGGGAACCCCTTTGAGAAATTTCAAAAAATGTCGAAATTTGTCGTTTTGGACGATTTCTGACGTTTTTTGATTTTTTTAAAATTTCGACATTTTTTGAAATTTCTCAAAGTGTTACCCCTTTGAGAAATTTCAAAAAATGTCGAAATTTGTCGTTTTGGACGATTTCCGACGTTTTTTGATTTTTTTAGAATTTCGACATTTTTTGAAATTTCTCAAAGGGTTACCCCTTTGAGAAATTTCAAAAAATGTCGAAATTTGTCGTTTTGAACGATTTTTTGACGTTTTTTGATTTTTTAAAATGTCGAAATTTGTCGTTTTTGAATATTTCAGAAGTTTTTTGATTTTTTTAAAATTTCGAAATTTTTTGAAATTTCTCAAAGGGGAACCCCTTTGAGAAATTTCAAAAAATGTCGAAATTTGTCGTTTTGGACGATTTCCGACGTCTTTTGATTTTTTTAAAATTTCGACATTTTTTGAAATTTCTCAAAGGGTTTACCCCTTTGAGAAATTTCAAAAAATGTCGAAATTTGTCGTTTTGGACGATTTTTTGACGTTTTTTGATTTTTTAAAATGTCGAAATTTGTCGTTTTTGAATATTTCCGAAGTTTTTTGATTTTTTTAAAATTTCGAAATTTTTTGAAATTTCTCAAAGGGGAACCCCTTTGAGAAATTTCAAAAAATGTCGAAATTTGTCGTTTTGGAGGATTTCTGACGTCTTTTGATTTTTTAAAATTTCGACATTTTTTGAAATTTCTCAAAGGGTTTACCCATTTGAGAAATTTCAAAAAATGTCGAAATTTGTCGTTTTGGACGATTTTTTGACGTTTTTTGATTTTATAAAATGTCGAAATTTGTCGTTTTTGAATATTTCCGAAGTTTTTTGATTTTTTTAAAATTTCGAAATTTTTTGAAATTTCTCAAAGGGGAACACCTTTGAGAAATTTCAAAAAATGTAGAAATTTGTCGTTTTGGACGATTTCCGACGTTTTTTGATTTTTTTAGAATTTCGACATTTTTTGAAATTTCTCAAAGGGTTACCCCTTTGAGAAATTTCAAAAAATGTCGAAATTTGTCGTTTTGAACGATTTTTTGACGTTTTTTGATTTTTTAAAATGTCGAAATTTGTCGTTTTTGAATATTTCCGAAGTTTTTTGATTTTTTTAAAATTTCGAAATTTTTTGAAATTTCTCAAAGGGGAACCCCTTTGAGAAATTTCAAAAAATGTCGAAATTTGTCGTTTTGGAGGATTTCTGACGTCTTTTGATTTTTTTAAAATTTCGACATTTTTTGAAATTTCTCAAAGGGTTTACCCATTTGAGAAATTTCAAAAAATGTCGAAATTTGTCGTTTTGGACGATTTTTTGACGTTTTTTGATTTTTTAAAATGTCGAAATTTGTCGTTTTTGAATATTTCCGAAGTTTTTTGATTTTTTTAAAATTTCGAAATTTTTTGAAATTTCTCAAAGGGGAACACCTTTGAGAAATTTCAAAAAATGTCGAAATTTGTCGTTTTGGACGATTTCCGACGTCTTTTGATTTTTTAAAATTTCGACATTTTTTGAAATTTCTCAAAGGGTTTACCCCTTTGAGAAATTTCAAAAAATGTCGAAATTTGTCGTTTTGGACGATTTTTTGACGTTTTTTGATTTTTTAAAATGTCGAAATTTGTCGTTTTTGAATATTTCCGAAGTTTTTTGATTTCTTTAAAATTTCGAAATTTTTTGAAATTTCTCAAAGGGGAACCCCTTTGAGAAATTTCAAAAAATGTCGAAATTTGTCGTTTTGGACGATTTCTGACGTTTTTTGATTTTTTTAAAATTTCGACATTTTTTGAAATTTCTCAAAGTGTTACCCCTTTGAGAAATTTTAAAAAATGTCGAAATTTGTCGTTTTGGACGATTTCCGACGTCTTTTGATTTTTTTAAAATTTCGACATTTTTTGAAATTTCTCAAAGGGGTAAACCCTTTGAGAAATTTCAAAAAATGTCGAAATTTTAAAAAAGCAAAAGACGTCGGAAATCGTCCAAAACGACAAATTTCGACATTTTTTGAAATTTCTCAAAGGGGTTCCCCTTTGAGAAATTTCAAAAAATTTCGAAATTTTAAAAAAATCAAAAAACTTCGGAAATATTCAAGGGGAACCCCTTTGAGAAATTTCAAAAAATGTCGAAATTTGTCGTTTTGGACGATTTCTGACGTCTTTTGATTTTTTTGAAATTTCGACATTTTTTGAAATTTCTCAAAGGGTTTACCCCTTTGAGAAATTTCAAAAAATGTCGAAATTTGTCGTTTTGGACGATTTTTTGACGTTTTTTGATTTTTTAAAATGTCGAAATTTGTCGTTTTTGAATATTTCCGAAGTTTTTTGATTTTTTTAAAATTTCGAAATTTTTTGAAATTTCTCAAAGGGGAACCCCTTTGAGAAATTTCAAAAAATGTCGAAATTTGTCGTTTTGGACGATTTCTGACGTTTTTTGATTTTTTTAAAATTTCGACATTTTTTGAAATTTCTCAAAGTGTTACCCCTTTGAGAAATTTCAAAAAATGTCGAAATTTGTCGTTTTGGACGATTTCCGACGTTTTTTGATTTTTTTAGAATTTCGACATTTTTTGAAATTTCTCAAAGGGTTACCCCTTTGAGAAATTTCAAAAAATGTCGAAATTTGTCGTTTTGAACGATTTTTTGACGTTTTTTGATTTTTTAAAATGTCGAAATTTGTCGTTTTTGAATATTTCCGAAGTTTTTTGATTTTTTTAAAATTTCGAAATTTTTTGAAATTTTTCAAAGGGGAACCCCTTTGAGAAATTTCAAAAAATGTCGAAATTTGTCGTTTTGGACGATTTCCGACGTCTTTTGATTTTTTTAAAATTTCGACATTTTTTGAAATTTCTCAAAGGGTTTACCCCTTTGAGAAATTTCAAAAAATGTCGAAATTTGTCGTTTTGGACGATTTTTTGACGTTTTTTGATTTTTTAAAATGTCGAAATTTGTCGTTTTTGAATATTTCCGAAGTTTTTTGATTTTCTTAAAATTTCGAAATTTTTTGAAATTTCTCAAAGGGGAACCCCTTTGAGAAATTTCAAAAAATGTCGAAATTTGTCGTTTTGGACGATTTCCGACGTCTTTTGCTTTTTTTAAAATTTCGACATTTTTTGAAATTTCTCAAAGGGTTTACCCCTTTGAGAAATTTCAAAAAATGTCGAAATTTGTCGTTTTGGACGATTTTTTGACGTTTTTTGATTTTTTAAAATGTCGAAATTTGTCGTTTTTGAATATTTCCGAAGTTTTTTGATTTTTTTAAAATTTCGAAATTTTTTGAAATTTCTCAAAGGGGAACACCTTTGAGAAATTTCAAAAAATGTCGAAATTTGTCGTTTTGGACGATTTCCGACGTCTTTTGATTTTTTAAAATTTCGACATTTTTTGAAATTTCTCAAAGGGTTTACCCCTTTGAGAAATTTCAAAAAATGTCGAAATTTGTCGTTTTGGACGATTTTTTGACGTTTTTTGATTTTTTAAAATGTCGAAATTTGTCGTTTTTGAATATTTCCGAAGTTTTTTGATTTTTTTAAAATTTCGAAATTTTTTGAAATTTCTCAAAGGGGAACCCCTTTGAGAAATTTCAAAAAATGTCGAAATTTGTCGTTTTGGACGATTTCTGACGTTTTTGGATTTTTTTAAAATTTCGACATTTTTTGAAATTTCTCAGTGTTACCCCTTTGAGAAATTTTAAAAAATGTCGAAATTTGTCGTTTTGGACGATTTCCGACGTTTTTTGATTTTTTTAAAATTTCGACATTTTTTGAAATTTGTCGTTTTGAACGATTTTTTGACGTTTTTTCATTTTTTAAAATGTCGAAATTTGTCGTTTTTGAATATTTCCGAAATTTTTTGATTTTTTTAAAATTTCGAAATTTTTTGAAATTTGTCGTTTTGGACGATTTCCGACGTCTTTTGATTTTTTTAAATTTTCGACATTTTTTGAAATTTCTCAAAGGGTTTACCCCTTTGAGAAATTTCAAAAAATGTCGAAATTTGTCGTTTTGGACGATTTTTTGACGTTTTTCGATTTTTTAAAATGTCGAAATTTGTCGTTTTTGAATATTTCCGAAGTTTTTTGATTTTTTTAAAATTTCGAAATTTTTTGAAATTTCACAAAGGGGAACTCCTTTGAGAAATTTCAAAAAATGTCGAAATTTGTCGTTTTGGACGATTTCCGACGTCTTTTGATTTTTTAAGATTTCGACATTTTTTGAAATTTCTCAAAGGGTTTACCCCTTTGAGAAATTTCAAAAAATGTCGAAATTTGTCGTTTTGGACGATTTTTTGACGTTTTTTGATTTTTTAAAATGTCGAAATTTGTCGTTTTTGAATATTTCCGAAGTTTTTTGATTTTTTTAAAATTTCGAAATTTTTTGAAATTTCTCAAAGGGGAACTCCTTTGAGAAATTTCAAAAAATGTCGAAATTTGTCGTTTTGGACGATTTCCGACGTCTTTTGATTTTTTTAAAATTTCGGCATTTTTTGAAATTTCTCAAAGGGTTTACCCCTTTGAGAAATTTCAAAAAATGTCGAAATTTGTCGTTTTGGACGATTTTTTGACGTTTTTTGATTTTTTAAAATGTCGAAATTTGTCGTTTTTGAATATTTCCGAAGTTTTTTGATTTTTTTAAAATTTCGAAATTTTTTGAAATTTCTCAAAGGGGAACACCTTTGAGAAATTTCAAAAAATGTCGAAATTTGTCGTTTTGGACGATTTCCGACGTCTTTTGATTTTTTAAAATTTCGACATTTCTTGAAATTTCTCAAAGGGTTTACCCCTTTGAGAAATTTCAAAAAATGTCGAAATTTGTCGTTTTGGACGATTTTTTGACGTTTTTTGATTTTTTAAAATGTCGAAATTTGTCGTTTTTGAATATTTCCGAAGTTTTTTGATTTTTTTAAAATTTCGAAATTTTTTGAAATTTCTCAAAGGGGAACCCCTTTGAGAAATTTCAAAAAATGTCGAAATTTGTCGTTTTGGACGATTTCTGACGTCTTTTGATTTTTTTAAAATTTCGACATTTTTTGAAATTTCTCAAAGGGTTTACCCCTTTGAGAAATTTCAAAAAATGTCGAAATTTGTCGTTTTGGACGATTTTTTGACGTTTTTTGATTTTTTAAAATGTCGAAATTTGTCGTTTTTGAATATTTCCGAAGTTTTTTGATTTTTTTAAAATTTCGAAATTTTTTGAAATTTCTCAAAGGGGAACCCCTTTGAGAAATTTCAAAAAATGTCGAAATTTGTCGTTTTGGACGATTTCCGACGTCTTTTGATTTTTTTAAAATTTCGACATTTTTTGAAATTTCTCAAAGGGGAACCCCGTTTGAGAAATTTCAAAAAATGTCGAAATTTGTCGTTTTGGACGATTTCCGACGTTTTTTGATTTTTTTAAAATTTCGACATTTTTTGAAATTTGTCGTTTTGAACGATTTTTTGACGTTTTTTCATTTTTTAAAATGTCGAAATTTGTCGTTTTTGAATATTTCCGAAATTTTTTGATTTTTTTAAAATTTCGAAATTTTTTGAAATTTGTCGTTTTGGACGATTTCCGACGTCTTTTAATTTTTTTAAATTTTCGACATTTTTTGAAATTTCTCAAAGGGTTTACCCCTTTGAGAAATTTCAAAAAATGTCGAAATTTGTCGTTTTGGACGATTTTTTGACGTTTTTTGATTTTTTAAAATGTCGAAATTTGTCGTTTTTGAATATTTCCGAAGTTTTTTGATTTTTTTAAAATTTCGAAATTTTTTGAAATTTCTCAAAGGGGAACTCCTTTGAGAAATTTCAAAAAATGTCGAAATTTGTCGTTTTGGACGATTTCCGACGTCTTTTGATTTTTTAAGATTTCGACATTTTTTGAAATTTCTCAAAGGGTTTACCCCTTTGAGAAATTTCAAAAAATGTCGAAATTTGTCGTTTTGGACGATTTTTTGACGTTTTTTGATTTTTTAAAATGTCGAAATTTGTCGTTTTTGAATATTTCCGAAGTTTTTTGATTTTTTTAAAATTTCGAAATTTTTTTAAATTTCTCAAAGGGGAACTCCTTTGAGAAATTTCAAAAAATGTCGAAATTTGTCGTTTTGGACGATTTCCGACGTCTTTTGATTTTTTTAAAATTTCGGCATTTTTTGAAATTTCTCAAAGGGTTTACCCCTTTGAGAAATTTCAAAAAATGTCGAAATTTGTCGTTTTGGACGATTTTTTGACGTTTTTTGATTTTTTAAAATGTCGAAATTTGTCGTTTTTGAATATTTCCGAAGTTTTTTGATTTTTTTAAAATTTCGAAATTTTTTGAAATTTCTCAAAGGGGAACACCTTTGAGAAATTTCAAAAAATGTCGAAATTTGTCGTTTTGGACGATTTCTGACGTCTTTTGATTTTTTAAAATTTCGACATTTTTTGAAATTTCTCAAAGGGTTTACCCCTTTGAGAAATTTCAAAAAATGTCGAAATTTGTCGTTTTGGACGATTTTTTGACGTTTTTTGATTTTTTAAAATGTCGAAATTTGTCGTTTTTGAATATTTCCGAAGTTTTTTGATTTTTTTAAAATTTCGAAATTTTTTGAAATTTCTCAAAGGGGAACCCCTTTGAGAAATTTCAAAAAATGTCGAAATTTGTCGTTTTGGACGATTTCTGACGTTTTTTGATTTTTTTAAAATTTCGACATTTTTTGAAATTTCTCAAAGTGTTACCCCTTTGAGAAATTTCAAAAAATGTCGAAATTTGTCGTTTTGGACGATTTCCGACGTTTTTTGATTTTTTTAAAATTTCGACATTTTTTGAAATTTCTCAAAGGGTTACCCCTTTGAGAAATTTCAAAAAATGTCGAAATTTGTCGTTTTGAACGATTTTTTGACGTTTTTTGATTTTTTAAAATGTCGAAATTTGTCGTTTTTGAATATTTCCGAAGTTTTTTGATTTTTTTAAAATTTCAAAAAATGTCGAAATTTGTCGTTTTGGACGATTTCCGACGTCTTTTGATTTTTTTAAAATTTCGACATTTTTTGAAATTTCTCAAAGGGTTTACCCCTTTGAGAAATTTCAAAAAATGTCGAAATTTGTCGTTTTGGACGATTTTTTGACATTTTTTGATTTTTTAAAATGTCGAAATTTGTCGTTTTTGAATATTTCCGAAGTTTTTTGATTTTTTTAAAATTTCGAAATTTTTTGAAATTTCTCAAAGGGGAACCCCTTTGAGAAATTTCAAAAAATGTCGAAATTTGTCGTTTTGGACGATTTCTGACGTCTTTTGATTTTTTTAAAATTTCGACATTTTTTGAAATTTCTCAAAGGGTTTACCCCTTTGAGAAATTTCAAAAAATGTCTAAATTTGTCGTTTTGGACGATTTTTGACGTTTTTTGATTTTTTAAAATGTCGAAATTTGTCGTTTTTGAATATTTCCGAAGTTTTTTGATTTTTTTAAAATTTCGAAATTTTTTGAAATTTCTCAAAGGGGAACCCCTTTGAGAAATTTCAAAAAATGTCGAAATTTGTCGTTTTGGACGATTTCTGACGTCTTTTGATTTTTTTAAAATTTCGACATTTTTTGAAATTTCTCAAAGGGTTTACCCCTTTGAGAAATTTCAAAAAATGTCGAAATTTGTCGTTTTGGACGATTTTTTGACGTTTTTTGATTTTTTAAAATGTCGAAATTTGTCGTTTTTGAATATTTCCGAAGTTTTTTGATTTTTTTAAAATTTCGAAATTTTTTGAAATTTCTCAAAGGGGAACCCCTTTGAGAAATTTCAAAAAATGTCGAAATTTGTCGTTTTGGACGATTTCTGACGTTTTTTGATTTTTTTAAAATTTCGACATTTTTTGAAATTTCTCAAAGTGTTACCCCTTTGAGAAATTTCAAAAAATGTCGAAATTTGTCGTTTTGGACGATTTCCGACGTTTTTTGATTTTTTTAGAATTTCGACATTTTTTGAAATTTCTCAAAGGGTTACCCCTTTGAGAAATTTCAAAAAATGTCGAAGTTTGTCGTTTTGAACGATTTTTTGACGTTTTTTGATTTTTTAAAATGTCGAAATTTGTCGTTTTTGAATATTTCCGAAGTTTTTTGATTTTTTTAAAATTTCGAAATTTTTTGAAATTTCTCAAAGGGGAACCCCTTTGAGAAATTTCAAAAAATGTCGAAATTTGTCGTTTTGGACGATTTTTTGACGTTTTTTGATTTTTTAAAATGTCGAAATTTGTCGTTTTTGAATATTTCCGAAGTTTTTTGATTTTTTTAAAATTTCGAAATTTTTTGAAATTTCTCAAAGGGGAACCCCTTTAATAAATTTCAAAAAATGTCGAAATTTGTCGTTTTGGACGATTTCCGAAGTCTTTTGCTTTTTTTAAAATTTCGACATTTTTTGAAATTTCTCAAAGGGTTTACCCCTTTGAGAAATTTCAAAAAATGTCGAAATTTGTCGTTTTGGACGATTTTTTGACGTTTTTTGATTTTTTAAAATGTCGAAATTTGTCGTTTTTGAATATTTCCGAAGTTTTTTGATTTTTTTAAAATTTCGAAATTTTTTGAAATTTCTCAAAGGGGAACCCCTTTAAGAAATTTCAAAAAATGTCGAAATTTGTCGTTTTGGACGATTTCTGACGTTTTTTGATTTTTTTAAAATTTCGACATTTTTTGAAATTTCTCAAAGTGTTACCCCTTTGAGAAATTTCAAAAAATGTCGAAATTTGTCGTTTTGGACGATTTCCGACGTTTTTTGATTTTTTTAGAATTTCGACATTTTTTGAAATTTCTCAAAGGGTTACCCCTTTGAGAAATTTCAAAAAATGTCGAAATTTGTCGTTTTGAACGATTTTTTGACGTTTTTTGATTTTTTAAAATGTCGAAATTTGTCGTTTTTGAATATTTCCGAAGTTTTTTGATTTTTTTAAAATTTCGAAATTTTTTGAAATTTCTCAAAGGGGAACCCCTTTGAGAAATTTCAAAAAATGTCGAAATTTGTCGTTTTGGACGATTTTTTGACGTTTTTTGATTTTTTAAAATGTCGAAATTTGTCGTTTTTGAATATTTCCGAAGTTTTTTGATTTTTTTAAAATTTCGAAATTTTTTGAAATTTCTCAAAGGGGAACCCCTTTAAGAAATTTCAAAAAATGTCGAAATTTGTCGTTTTGGACGATTTCCGACGTCTTTTGCTTTTTTTAAAATTTCGACATTTTTTGAAATTTCTCAAAGGGTTTACCCCTTTGAGAAATTTCAAAAAATGTCGAAATTTGTTGTTTTGGACGATTTTTTGACGTTTTTTGATTTTTTAAAATGTCGAAATTTGTCGTTTTTGAATATTTCCGAAGTTTTTTGATTTTTTTAAAATTTCGAAATTTTTTGAAATTTCTCAAAGGGGAACACCTTTGAGAAATTTCAAAAAATGTCGAAATTTGTCGTTTTGGACGATTTCCGACGTCTTTTGATTTTTTTAAAACTTCGACATTTTTTCAAATTTCTCAAAGGGTTTACCCCTTTGAGAAATTTCAAAAAATGTCGAAATTTGTCGTTTTGGACGATTTTTTGACGTTTTTTGATTTTTTAAAATGTCGAAATTTGTCGTTTTTGAATATTTCCGAAGTTTTTTGATTTTTTTAAAATTTCAAAATTTTTTGAAATTTCTCAAAGGGGAACCCCTTTGAGAAATTTCAAAAAATGTCGAAATTTGTCGTTTTGGACGATTTCTGACGTCTTTTGATTTTTTTGAAATTTCGACATTTTTTGAAATTTCTCAAAGGGTTTACCCCTTTGAGAAATTTCAAAAAATGTCGAAATTTGTCGTTTTGGACGATTTTTTGACGTTTTTTGATTTTTTAAAATGTCGAAATTTGTCGTTTTTGAATATTTCCGAAGTTTTTTGATTTTTTTAAAATTTCAAAAAATGTCGAAATTTGTCGTTTTGGACGATTTCTGACGTTTTTTGATTTTTTTAAAATTTCGACATTTTTTGAAATTTCTCAAAGTGTTACCCCTTTGAGAAATTTCAAAAAATGTCGAAATTTGTCGTTTTGGACGATTTCCGACGTTTTTTGATTTTTTTAGAATTTCGACATTTTTTGAAATTTCTCAAAGGGTTACCCCTTTGAGAAATTTCAAAAAATGTCGAAATTTGTCGTTTTGAACGATTTTTTGACGTTTTTTGATTTTTTAAAATGTCGAAATTTGTCGTTTTTGAATATTTCCGAAGTTTTTTGATTTTTTTAAAATTTCGAAATTTTTTGAAATTTCTCAAAGGGGAACCCCTTTGAGAAATTTCAAAAAATGTCGAAATTTGTCGTTTTGGACGATTTTTTGACGTTTTTTGATTTTTTAAAATGTCGAAATTTGTCGTTTTTGAATATTTCCGAAGTTTTTTGATTTTTTTAAAATTTCGAAATTTTTTGAAATTTCTCAAAGGGGAACACCTTTGAGAAATTTCAAAAAATGTCGAAATTTGTCGTTTTGGACGATTTCTGACGTCTTTTGATTTTTTAAAATTTCGACATTTTTTGAAATTTCTCAAAGGGTTTACCCCTTTGAGAAATTTCAAATAATGTCGAAATTTGTCGTTTTGGACGATTTTTTGACGTTTTTTGATTTTATAAAATGTCGAAATTTGTCGTTTTTGAATATTTCCGAAGTTTTTTGATTTTTTTAAAATTTCGAAATTTTTTGAAATTTCTCAAAGGGGAACCCCTTTGAGAAATTTCAAAAAATGTCGAAATTTGTCGTTTTGGACGATTTCTGACGTTTTTTGATTTTTTTAAAATTTCGACATTTTTTGAAATTTCTCAAAGTGTTACCCCTTTGAGAAATTTTAAAAAATGTCGAAATTTGTCGTTTTGGACGATTTCCGACGTTTTTTGATTTTTTTAAAATTTCGACATTTTTTGAAATTTGTCGTTTTGAACGATTTTTTGACGATTTTTCATTTTTTAAAATGTCGAAATTTGTCGTTTTTGAATATTTCCGAAATTTTTTGATTTTTTTAAAATTTCGAAATTTTTTGAAATTTGTCGTTTTGGACGATTTCCGACGTCTTTTGATTTTTTTAAATTTTCGACATTTTTTGAAATTTCTCAAAGGGTTTACCCCTTTGAGAAATTTCAAAAAATGTCGAAATTTGTCGTTTTGGACGATTTTTTGACGTTTTTGATTTTTTAAAATGTCGAAATTTGTCGTTTTTGAATATTTCCGAAGTTTTTTGATTTTTTTAAAATTTCGAAATTTTTTGAAATTTCTCAAAGGGGAACTCCTTTGAGAAATTTCAAAAAATGTCGAAATTTGTCGTTTTGGACGATTTCCGACGTCTTTTGATTTTTTTAAGATTTCGACATTTTTTGAAATTTCTCAAAGGGTTTACCCCTTTGAGAAATTTCAAAAAATGTCGAAATTTGTCGTTTTGGACGATTTTTTGACGTTTTTTGATTTTTTAAAATGTCGAAATTTGTCGTTTTTGAATATTTCCGAAGTTTTTTGATTTTTTTAAAATTTCGAAATTTTTTGAAATTTCTCAAAGGGGAACACCTTTGAGAAATTTCAAAAAATGTCGAAATTTGTCGTTTTGGACGATTTCTGACGTCTTTTGATTTTTTAAAATTTCGACATTTTTTGAAATTTCTCAAAGGGTTTACCCCTTTGAGAAATTTCAAATAATGTCGAAATTTGTCGTTTTGGACGATTTTTTGACGTTTTTTGATTTTTTAAAATGTCGAAATTTGTCGTTTTTGAATATTTCCGAAGTTTTTTGATTTTTTTAAAATTTCGAAATTTTTTGAAATTTCTCAAAGGGGAACCCCTTTGAGAAATTTCAAAAAATGTCGAAATTTGTCGTTTTGGACGATTTCTGACGTTTTTTGATTTTTTTAAAATTTCGACATTTTTTGAAATTTCTCAAAGTGTTACCCCTTTGAGAAATTTCAA
This sequence comes from Zootermopsis nevadensis, assembly GCF_977971745.1. Lineage (NCBI taxonomy): Eukaryota > Metazoa > Arthropoda > Insecta > Blattodea > Termopsidae > Zootermopsis > Zootermopsis nevadensis. The sequence continues at coordinate 17,893,571 of NW_028259134.1, forward strand.
AAAATGTCGAAATTTGTCGTTTTGGACGATTTCCGACGTTTTTTGATTTTTTTAAAATTTCGACATTTTTTGAAATTTCTCAAAGGGTTACCCCTTTGAGAAATTTCAAAAAATGTCGAAATTTGTCGTTTTGAACGATTTTTTGACGTTTTTTGATTTTTTAAAATGTCGAAATTTGTCGTTTTTGAATATTTCCGAAGTTTTTTGATTTTTTTAAAATTTCGAAATTTTTTGAAATTTCTCAAAGGGGAACCCCTTTGAGAAATTTCAAAAAATGTCGAAATTTGTCGTTTTGGACGATTTCCGACGTCTTTTGATTTTTTTAAAATTTCGACATTTTTGAAATTTCTCAAAGGGTTTACCCCTTTGAGAAATTTCAAAAAATGTCGAAATTTGTCGTTTTGGACGATTTTTTGACGTTTTTTGATTTTTTAAAATGTCGAAATTTGTCGTTTTTGAATATTTCCGAAGTTTTTTTATTTTTTTAAAATTTCGAAATTTTTTGAAATTTCTCAAAGTGGAACACCTTTGAGAAATTTCAAAGAATGTCGAAATTTGTCGTTTTGGACGATTTCCGACGTCTTTTGATTTTTTTAAAATTTCGACATTTTTTGAAATTTCTCAAAGGGTTTACCCCTCTGAGAAATTTCAAAAAATGTCGAAATTTGTCGTTTTGGACGATTTTTTGACGTTTTTTGATTTTTTAAAATGTCGAAATTTGTCGTTTTTGAATATTTCCGAAGTTTTTTGATTTTTTTTGAAATTTCGAAATTTTTTGAAATTTCTCAAAGGGGAACCCCTTTGAGAAATTTCAAAAAATGTCGAAATTTGTCGTTTTGGACGATTTCTGACGTTTTTTGATTTTTTTAAAATTTCGACATTTTTTGAAATTTCTCAAAGTGTTACCCCTTTGAGAAATTTCAAAAAATGTCGAAATTTGTCGTTTTGGACGATTTCCGACGTTTTTTGATTTTTTTAAAATTTCGACATTTTTTGAAATTTGTCGTTTTGAACGATTTTTTGACGTTTTTTGATTTTTTAAAATGTCGAAATTTGTCGTTTTTGAATATTTCCGAAGTTTTTTGATTTTTTTAAAATTTCGAAATTTTTTGAAATTTCTCAAAGGGGAACCCCTTTGAGAAATTTCAAAAAATGTCGAAATTTGTCGTTTTGGACGATTTCCGACGTCTTTTGATTTTTTTAAATTTTCGACATTTTTTGAAATTTCTCAAAGGGTTTACCCCTTTGAGAAATTTCAAAAAATGTCGAAATTTGTCGTTTTGGACGATTTTTTGACGTTTTTTGATTTTTTTAAAATGTCGAAATTTGTCGTTTTTGAATATTTCCGAAGTTTTTTGATTTTTTTAAAATTTCGAAATTTTTTGAAATTTCTCAAAAGGGAACTCCTATGAGAAATTTCAAAAAATGTCGAAATTTGTCGTTTTGGACGATTTTTTGACGTTTTTTGATTTTTTAAAATGTCGAAATTTGTCGTTTTTGAATATTTCCGAAGTTTTTTGATTTTTTTAAAATTTCGAAATTTTTTGAAATTTCTCAAAGGGGAACACCTTTGAGAAATTTCAAAAAATGTCGAAATTTGTCGTTTTGGACGATTTCTGACGTTTTTTGATTTTTTTAAAATTTCGACATTTTTTGAAATTTCTCAAAGTGTTACCCCTTTGAGAAATTTCAAAAAATGTCGAAATTTGTCGTTTTGGACGATTTCCGACGTTTTTTGATTTTTTAAAATTTCGACATTTTTTGAAATTTCTCAAAGGGTTACCCCTTTGAGAAATTTCAAAAAATGTCGAAATTTGTCGTTTTGAACGATTTTTTGACGTTTTTTGATTTTTTAAAATGTCGAAATTTGTCGTTTTTGAATATTTCCGAAGTTTTTTGATTTTTTTAAAATTTCGAAATTTTTTGAAATTTCTCAAAGGGGAACCCCTTTGAGAAATTTCAAAAAATGTCGAAATTTGTCGTTTTGGACGATTTCCGACGTCTTTTGATTTTTTTAAAATTTCGACATTTTTTGAAATTTCTCAAAGGGTTTACCCCTTTGAGAAATTTCAAAAAATGTCGAAATTTGTCGTTTTGGACGATTTTTTGACGTTTTTTGATTTTTTAAAATGTCGAAATTTGTCGTTTTTGAATATTTCCGAAGTTTTTTGATTTTTTTTTGAAATTTCGAAATTTTTTGAAATTTCTCAAAGGGGAACCCCTTTGAGAAATTTCAAAAAATGTCGAAATTTGTCGTTTTGGACGATTTCTGACGTTTTTTGATTTCTTTAAAATTTCGACATTTTTTGAAATTTCTCAAAGTGTTACCCCTTTGAGAAATTTCAAAAAATGTCGAAATTTGTCGTTTTGGACGATTTCCGACGTTTTTTGATTTTTTTAAAATTTCGACATTTTTTGAAATTTGTCGTTTTGAACGATTTTTTGACGTTTTTTGATTTTTTAAAATGTCGAAATTTGTCGTTTTTGAATATTTCCGAAGTTTTTTGATTTTTTTAAAATTTCGAAATTTTTTGAAATTTCTCAAAGGGGAACCCCTTTGAGAAATTTCAAAAAATGTCGAAATTTGTCGTTTTGGACGATTTCCGACGTCTTTTGATTTTTTTAAATTTTCGACATTTTTTGAAATTTCTCAAAGGGTTTACCCCTTTGAGAAATTTCAAAAAATGTCGAAATTTGTCGTTTTGGACGATTTTTTGACGTTTTTTGATTTTTTTAAAATGTCGAAATTTGTCGTTTTTGAATATTTCCGAAGTTTTTTGATTTTTTTAAAATTTCGAAATTTTTTGAAATTTCTCAAAGGGGAACTCCTTTGAGAAATTTCAAAAAATGTCGAAATTTGTCGTTTTGGACGATTTCTGACGTCTTTTGATTTTTTTAAAATTTCGACATTTTTTGAAATTTCTCAAAGGGTTTACCCCTTTGAGAAATTTCAAAAAATGTCGAAATTTGTCGTTTTGGACGATTTTTTGACGTTTTTTGATTTTTTAAAATGTCGAAATTTGTCGTTTTTGAATATTTCCGAAGTTTTTTGATTTTTTTAAAATTTCGAAATTTGTCGTTTTGGACGATTTCTGACGTTTTATGATTTATTTAAAATTTCGACATTTTTTGAAATTTCTCAAAGTGTTACCCCTTTTGAGAAATTTCAAAAAATGTCGAAATTTGTCGTTTTGGACGATTTCCGACGTTTTTTGATTTTTTTAGAATTTCGACATTTTTTGAAATTTCTCAAAGGGTTACCCCTTTGAGAAATTTCAAAAAATGTCGAAATTTGTCGTTTTGAACGATTTTTTGACGTTTCTTGATTTTTTAAAATGTCGAAATTTGTCGTTTTTGAATATTTCCGAAGTTTTTTGATTTTTTTAAAATTTCGACATTTTTTGAAATTTCTCAAAGGGGAACCCCTATGAGAAATTTCAAAAAATGTCGAAATTTGTCGTTTTGGACGATTTCCGACGTCTTTTGATTTTTTTAAAATTTCGACATTTTTTGAAATTTCTCAAAGGGTTTACCCCTTTGAGAAATTTCAAAAAATGTCGAAATTTGTCGCTTTGGACGATTTTTTGACGTTTTTTGATTTTTTAAAATGTCGAAATTTGTCGTTTTTGAATATTTCCGAAGTTTTTTGATTTTTTTAAAATTTCGAAATTTTTGAAATTTCTCAAAGGGGAACACCTTTGAGAAATTTCAAAAAATGTCGAAATTTGTCGTTTTGGACGATTTCCGACGTCTTTTGATTTTTTAAAATTTCGACATTTTTTGAAATTTCTCAAAGGGTTTACCCCTTTGAGAAATTTCAAAAAATGTCGAAATTTGTCGTTTTGGACGATTTTTTGACGTTTTTTGATTTTTTAAAATGTCGAAATTTGTCGTTTTTGAATATTTCCGAAGTTTTTTGATTTTTTTAAAATTTCGAAATTTTTTGAAATTTCTCAAAGGGGAACCCCTTTGAGAAATTTCAAAAAATGTCGAAATTTGTCGTTTTGGACGATTTCCGACGTCTTTTGATTTTTTTAAAATTTCGACATTTTTTGAAATTTCTCAAAGGGTTTACCCCTTTGAGAAATTTCAAAAAATGTCGAAATTTGTCGTTTTGGACGATTTTTTGACGTTTTTTGATTTTTTAAAATGTCGAAATTTGTCGTTTTTGAATATTTCCGAAGTTTTTTTATTTTTTTAAAATTTCGAAATTTTTTGAAATTTCTCAAAGGGGAACACCTTTGAGAAATTTCAAAGAATGTCGAAATTTGTCGTTTTGGACGATTTCCGACGTCTTTTGATTTTTTTAAAATTTCGACATTTTTTGAAATTTCTCAAAGGGTTTACCCCTTTGAGAAATTTCAAAAAATGTCGAAATTTGTCGTTTTGGACGATTTTTTGACGTTTTTTGATTTTTTAAAATGTCGAAATTTGTCGTTTTTGAATATTTCCGAAGTTTTTTGATTTTTTTTTGAAATTTCGAAATTTTTTGAAATTTCTCAAAGGGGAACCCCTTTGAGAAATTTCAAAAAATGTCGAAATTTGTCGTTTTGGACGATTTCTGACGTTTTTTGATTTTTTTAAAATTTCGACATTTTTTGAAATTTCTCAAAGTGTTACCCCTTTGAGAAATTTCAAAAAATGTCGAAATTTGTCGTTTTGGACGATTTCCGACGTTTTTTGATTTTTTTAAAATTTCGACATTTTTTGAAATTTGTCGTTTTGAACGATTTTTTGACGTTTTTTGATTTTTTAAAATGTCGAAATTTGTCGTTTTTGAATATTTCCGAAGTTTTTTGATTTTTTTAAAATTTCGAAATTTTTTGAAATTTCTCAAAGGGGAACCCCTTTGAGAAATTTCAAAAAATGTCGAAATTTGTCGTTTTGGACGATTTCCGACGTCTTTTGATTTTTTTAAATTTTCGACATTTTTTGAAATTTCTCAAAGGGTTTACCCCTTTGAGAAATTTCAAAAAATGTCGAAATTTGTCGTTTTGGACGATTTTTTGACGTTTTTTGATTTTTTTAAAATGTCGAAATTTGTCGTTTTTGAATATTTCCGAAGTTTTTTGATTTTTTTAAAATTTCGAAATTTTTTGAAATTTCTCAAAGGGGAACTCCTTTGAGAAATTTCAAAAAATGTCGAAATTTGTCGTTTTGGACGATTTCTGACGTCTTTTGATTTTTTTAAAATTTCGACATTTTTTGAAATTTCTCAAAGGGTTTACCCCTTTGAGAAATTTCAAAAAATGTCGAAATTTGTCGTTTTGGACGATTTTTTGACGTTTTTTGATTTTTTAAAATGTCGAAATTTGTCGTTTTTGAATATTTCCGAAGTTTTTTGATTTTTTTAAAATTTCGAAATTTGTCGTTTTGGACGATTTCTGACGTTTTATGATTTATTTAAAATTTCGACATTTTTTGAAATTTCTCAAAGTGTTACCCCTTTTGAGAAATTTCAAAAAATGTCGAAATTTGTCGTTTTGGACGATTTCCGACGTTTTTTGATTTTTTTAGAATTTCGACATTTTTTGAAATTTCTCAAAGGGTTACCCCTTTGAGAAATTTCAAAAAATGTCGAAATTTGTCGTTTTGAACGATTTTTTGACGTTTCTTGATTTTTTAAAATGTCGAAATTTGTCGTTTTTGAATATTTCCGAAGTTTTTTGATTTTTTTAAAATTTCGACATTTTTTGAAATTTCTCAAAGGGGAACCCCTATGAGAAATTTCAAAAAATGTCGAAATTTGTCGTTTTGGACGATTTCCGACGTCTTTTGATTTTTTTAAAATTTCGACATTTTTTGAAATTTCTCAAAGGGTTTACCCCTTTGAGAAATTTCAAAAAATGTCGAAATTTGTCGCTTTGGACGATTTTTTGACGTTTTTTGATTTTTTAAAATGTCGAAATTTGTCGTTTTTGAATATTTCCGAAGTTTTTTGATTTTTTTAAAATTTCGAAATTTTTGAAATTTCTCAAAGGGGAACACCTTTGAGAAATTTCAAAAAATGTCGAAATTTGTCGTTTTGGACGATTTCCGACGTCTTTTGATTTTTTAAAATTTCGACATTTTTTGAAATTTCTCAAAGGGTTTACCCCTTTGAGAAATTTCAAAAAATGTCGAAATTTGTCGTTTTGGACGATTTTTTGACGTTTTTTGATTTTTTAAAATGTCGAAATTTGTCGTTTTTGAATATTTCCGAAGTTTTTTGATTTTTTTAAAATTTCGAAATTTTTTGAAATTTCTCAAAGGGGAACCCCTTTGAGAAATTTCAAAAAATGTCGAAATTTGTCGTTTTGGACGATTTCTGACGTCTTTTGATTTTTTTAAAATTTCGACATTTTTTGAAATTTCTCAAAGGGTTTACCCCTTTGAGAAATTTCAAAAAATGTCGAAATTTGTCGTTTTGGACGATTTTTTGACGTTTTTTGATTTTTTAAAATGTCGAAATTTGTCGTTTTTGAATATTTCAGAAGTTTTTTGATTTTTTTAAAATTTCGAAATTTTTTGAAACTTCTCAAAGGGGAACCCCTTTGAGAAATTTCAAAAAATGTCGAAATTTGTCGTTTTGGACGATTTCTGACGTTTTTTGATTTTTTTAAAATTTCGACTTTTTTTGAAATTTCTCAAAGTGTTACCCCTTTGAGAAATTTCAAAAATGTCGAAATTTGTCGTTTTGGACGATTTCCGACGTTTTTTGATTTTTTTAAAATTTCGACATTTTTTGAAATTTCTCAAAGTGTTACCCCTTTGAGAAATTTCAAAAATGTCGAAATTTGTCGTTTTGGACGATTTCCGACGTTTTTTGATTTTTTTAAAATTTCGACATTTTTTGAAATTTCTCAAAGGGTTACCCCTTTGAGAAATTTCAAAAAATGTCGAAATTTGTCGTTTTGAACGATTTTTTGACGTTTTTTGATTTTTTAAAATGTCGAAATTTGTCGTTTTTGAATATTTCCGAAGTTTTTTGATTTTTTTAAAATTTCGAAATTTTTTGAAATTTCTCAAAGGGGAACTCCTTTGAGAAATTTCAAAAAATGTCGAAATTTGTCGTTTTGGACGATTTCCGACGTCTTTTGATTTTTTTAAAATTTCGACATTTTTTGAAATTTCTCAAAGGGTTTACCCCTTTGAGAAATTTCAAAAAATGTCGAAATTTGTCGTTTTGGACGATTTTTTGACGTTTTTTGATTTTTTAAAATGTCGAAATTTGTCGTTTTTGAATATTTCCGAAGTTTTTTGATTTTTTTAAAATTTCGAAATTTTTTGAAATTTCTCAAAGGGGAACACCTTTGAGAAATTTCAAAAAATGTCGAAATTTGTCGTTTTGGACGATTTCCGACGTCTTTTGATTTTTTTAAAATTTCGACATTTTTTGAAATTTCTCAAAGGGTTTACCCCTTTGAGAAATTTCAAAAAATGTCGAAATTTGTCGTTTTGGACGATTTTTTGACGTTTTTTGATTTTTTAAAATGTCGAAATTTGTCGTTTTTGAATATTTCCGAAGTTTTTTGATTTTTTTAAAATTTCGAAATTTTTTGAAATTTCTCAAAGGGTAACCCCTTTGAGAAATTTCAAAAAATGTCGAAATTTGTCGTTTTGGACGATTTCTGACGTCTTTTGATTTTTTTAAAATTTCGACATTTTTTGAAATTTCTCAAAGGGTTTACCCCTTTGAGAAATTTCAAAAAATGTCGAAATTTGTCGTTTTGGACGATTTTTTGACGTTTTTTGATTTTTTAAATGTCGAAATTTGTCGTTTTTGAATATTTCCGAAGTTTTTTGATTTTTTTAAAATTTCGAAATTTGTCGTTTTGGACGATTTCTGACGTTTTATGATTTATTTAAAATTTCGACATTTTTTGAAATTTCTCAAAGTGTTACCCCTTTGAGAAATTTCAAAAAATGTCGAAATTTGTCGTTTTGGACGATTTCCGACGTTTTTTGATTTTTTTAGAATTTCGACATTTTTTGAAATTTCTCAAAGGGTTACCCCTTTGAGAAATTTCAAAAAATGTCGAAATTTGTCGTTTTGAACGATTTTTTGACGTTTCTTGATTTTTTAAAATGTCGAAATTTGTCGTTTTTGAATATTTCCGAAGTTTTTTGATTTTTTTAAAATTTCGACATTTTTTGAAATTTCTCAAAGGGGAACCCCTATGAGAAATTTCAAAAAATGTCGAAATTTGTCGTTTTGGACGATTTCCGACGTCTTTTGATTTTTTTAAAATTTCGACATTTTTTGAAATTTCTCAAAGGGTTTACCCCTTTGAGAAATTTCAAAAAATGTCGAAATTTGTCGCTTTGGACGATTTTTTGACGTTTTTTGATTTTTTAAAATGTCGAAATTTGTCGTTTTTGAATATTTCCGAAGTTTTTTGATTTTTTTAAAATTTCGAAATTTTTGAAATTTCTCAAAGGGGAACACCTTTGAGAAATTTCAAAAAATGTCGAAATTTGTCGTTTTGGACGATTTCCGACGTCTTTTGATTTTTTAAAATTTCGACATTTTTTGAAATTTCTCAAAGGGTTTACCCCTTTGAGAAATTTCAAAAAATGTCGAAATTTGTCGTTTTGGACGATTTTTTGACGTTTTTTGATTTTTTAAAATGTCGAAATTTGTCGTTTTTGAATATTTCCGAAGTTTTTTGATTTTTTTAAAATTTCGAAATTTTTTGAAATTTCTCAAAGGGGAACCCCTTTGAGAAATTTCAAAAAATGTCGAAATTTGTCGTTTTGGACGATTTCTGACGTCTTTTGATTTTTTTAAAATTTCGACATTTTTTGAAATTTCTCAAAGGGTTTACCCCTTTGAGAAATTTCAAAAAATGTCGAAATTTGTCGTTTTGGACGATTTTTTGACGTTTTTTGATTTTTTAAAATGTCGAAATTTGTCGTTTTTGAATATTTCAGAAGTTTTTTGATTTTTTTAAAATTTCGAAATTTTTTGAAACTTCTCAAAGGGGAACCCCTTTGAGAAATTTCAAAAAATGTCGAAATTTGTCGTTTTGGACGATTTCTGACGTTTTTTGATTTTTTTAAAATTTCGACATTTTTTGAAATTTCTCAAAGTGTTACCCCTTTGAGAAATTTCAAAAATGTCGAAATTTGTCGTTTTGGACGATTTCCGACGTTTTTTGATTTTTTTAAAATTTCGACATTTTTTGAAATTTCTCAAAGTGTTACCCCTTTGAGAAATTTCAAAAATGTCGAAATTTGTCGTTTTGGACGATTTCCGACGTTTTTTGATTTTTTTAAAATTTCGACATTTTTTGAAATTTTTCAAAGGGTTACCCCTTTGAGAAATTTCAAAAAATGTCGAAATTTGTCGTTTTGAACGATTTTTTGACGTTTTTTGATTTTTTAAAATGTCGAAATTTGTCGTTTTTGAATATTTCCGAAGTTTTTTGATTTTTTTAAAATTTCAAAAAATGTCGAAATTTGTCGTTTTGGACGATTTCCGACGTCTTTTGATTTTTTTAAAATTTCGACATTTTTTGAAATTTCTCAAAGGGTTTACCCCTTTGAGAAATTTCAAAAAATGTCGAAATTTGTCGTTTTGGACGATTTTTTGACGTTTTTTGATTTTTTAAAATGTCGAAATTTGTCGTTTTTGAATATTTCCGAAGTTTTTTGATTTTTTTAAAATTTCGAAATTTTTTGAAATTTCTCAAAGGGGAACCCCTTTGAGAAATTTCAAAAAATGTCGAAATTTGTCGTTTTGGACGATTTCTGACGTTTTTTGATTTTTTAAAATTTCGACTTTTTTGAAATTTCTCAAAGTGTTACCCCTTTGAGAAATTTCAAAAAATGTCGAAATTTGTCGTTTTGGACGATTTCCGACGTTTTTTGATTTTTTAAAATTTCGACATTTTTTGAAATTTTTCAAAGGGGTACCCCTTTGAGAAATTTCAAAAAATATCGAAATTTGTCGTTTTGGACGATTTTTTGACGTTTTTTGATTTTCTAAAATGTCGAAATTTGTCGTTTTGGACGATTTCCGACGTTTTTTGATTTTTTTAAAATTTCGACTTTTTATGAAATTTTTCAAAGGGGTACCCCTTTTAGAAATTTCAAAAAATGTCGAAATTTGTCGTTTTGGACGATTTTTTGACGTTTTTTGATTTTCTAAAATGTCGAAATTTGTCGTTTTGGACGATTTCCGACGTTTTTTTGATTTTTTTAAAATTTCGACATTTTTTGAAATTTCTCAAAGGGGTACCCCTTTGAGAAATTTCAAAAAATGTCGAAATTTGTCGTTTTGGACGATTTCCGACGTTTTTTGATTTTTTTAAAATTTCGACACAGATTTTTTCGATTACGTTCTTTGACAATTGTTGTAAACTTATCGACCGATGTAGGGAAATGTGTCCTGAGCCCCCGACACAGGTTTCGGCGAACTGTCTATTCAATGTAAATGCACGCTGTCAGCTTAATAGCTGTCGATATTGTGAATGGCAAATTTTCCACGTAGCACATGTGCTACGTATGTTATTAACCTTGAAGTTTCCAAAAGGCAACAGTACCTTTAAAGTACCGGAAAGTTGTCCATAATTAGAGTGATGAAGATCGCGTCGCACCTCTCGGCATACTGATCAGAGCCGCGTCCATTTCTGCTCGGTCTCATTTGAATAGTCGGCGACCGACCACATTGTGCTGCGTGCCTTATTTTTATAATTCGTTACCTAAATAGGAAGGAGTATGTACATTCACTGAGTTAAGTGCAAATGTCATCGTACAAGTTGCCCCTAAACCAAGTTCACGATAAGGTAGAAACTCAGATGCTTTTCTTAAGGGCGAAGACGTTTTGTGCTTTATAGGTACGGGATATTTTTGCATGTTCGGTAACCGCCCACAACTAGATGCACTGGTTTTGGTTAGACGGGTAGTTGGATGATTAGGTAGATTAATTGATTTGATAGATGAATTTTATGCAGTTGTTACTGGTTAGTATACAAGGTGCTCCACGTTTGTTCTCGACTGTTGTCACTGATAATATTATAAAATGCGCTCCTTGATTACGGACAGATGGACTGTAACATGGTGTGTTGTAGTGGTGATGGTGATGGTAATAATGATTATGATGATGATGATAATTTGTCGGTATAATGACAACCAGTAAATTACCTGAATACCATAGCACACCCAGTTCCCGAAACGTCATTCTTTGTAAATTTGAATAACTTATATGTTGGACAATGGACAACGAGTAGTTGTCCTGTTTCGTTGCTTATTTCCAAAATTTCGTCCGTTACTCTTTTTTTTTTCACTTTTCCAAATTCGGATTCAGTCCACTGCAGTAGCATAGGATTCACGCGGGGTTTCTGAAGACAGACGTAGCCTGATTGTAGCCTGCCGTCCGCCGGTGTCGTGGTTCAAGGGACGGACGCTGGCTTCTGGCCGCGAGAGATCGATCTCTATCCCGGGGCAGTCCATGTTTGATTTCTAATAGCGAAGTGACACTAGGGTAGGTTATAATTTAACGATGCTGGATATTCACTATGTCATTTCGGTCTTTGGTGAGGGCTTCACTCCCTACCTAGGTACTTGGTTCGACTCAGAGTAATGAAAATTTTGTACTTTCAGACGTCTTTCATAAGAATGTCTGCATATAATCGCCGTTCTGGAAGAATCTATTTTAATTACATTTGGAATTTAAAGTTATTATTAATTTAACTTCGCCCATGAAGTTGTTTTGCTCTAAATCGGATAATATAGGCTGACGTATTAGTACTTTAAAGATCAAATAGGTTAGATCTATTTGAGTAGGTCTGCATGTTGAAAACACGAACAAAATATTTACAGAAATAATTTATTACCGGATGTATCGTTAATTCTATAGACTGCACGTTTTCATCGTAAGTGATATTGATTTCGAATTTTTTGTCAAATATTAGTGTGCGTGATAATGATAACGCCTACGAAGCGCCCCTGTGTGCAGAGAAAGTGGCTGTGCAAAGTAAATTTTTGTACATTTTATGTAAGAATAACATATTTCCGTATCTGGGCACTCCCCTTAGGTCCAAAAACCTGTATTGGTTCAATACTAGAAATTTCGTGATATGTTTATGAACGTATTTCTTTGACTTCAAAATAAAAGTTACTATTTGCAATGTTTGATGAAGTACTTGTCATCAGTTACATATTTCGTGAAGTGTTCGGGCGAAAGCATCGTTTTTTATGCAATATTAAATAAAAAGCCGTGTGTTCGGAATAACTAATTCTATCTTGCAAAGTTAATGAATGTGTGTAGCTTAAGTATACAAAATATGAAAGTGGTTGCCCTGATTGTATAAATTTTCTCCGGATTTGGAAATCGTTCTGTTGGGTTGTGTTAGCGGTGCAATGATTGAGTGACCCCACACAGCAAGAGAACTTGTATCCAGCCGAAGCAGCGTTTCTCATCTCTGTTTGTCGCGCTGCTTATAAAAGGAGGCCGCCCCAATCCGTCATTTAGAGAAATAAAATGTAGTATCCGCTTAACTTCACCTGTTCATTTGTATGGGCGTGAAAGATAATCTTTTTGATTCTCAGGTAGATGAAACTTGTATCTTGTGTTATGTGGGTGTGAAACGTGGTTCCTTTATTTTCTGTGGGGTTAAATTCAAGTCTCTGTATTGTTTAAATGGACGTAAACAATTGTTTTTACTCTAAGATATGAAAATGTTTGAAAAAGAAGTTCTGTTGAAAATATTCGGTTCTAAGAAAGTTGAAGTGAAAGGGAACATGATAAATGACATAACACGGAGTTTCAAAATGATCACGACATTTAGCAGACATGAGGTCAGTTGAGAAATGTACTTACAGATGGAGGGGGGGGGGGGGGGGGGTAGTATTAAACTGTGTATTGGATAATTAGGTTGTGATGGGGCATCTTCTTTCACATTCGGGTAAAAAGAGGGAGAAATATTATGTTGAAGACACTATATTTTAAGAGTTAAAAAACGGACTTTTTTTAAAAATATAGAACAGAAAGCAGCAATATAAGACTGTCGCCAAAGACATTCAGAGAAGAACTTTACGTGTAGTCAGTCACTTGGTCTGTCAGTCTGTTAGTTATAAGCGATCGGCGAGCTCATAGCTGTTACGTTAATTGATGACGTTATAGCAAACCAAAGCACAAAAGTGTACACAGTTAGCAGACTTGTTATTAACGTTGCCGTACAAATTTCATATATCAAACTGTAATTATCACCACAAAACAGTTAAAGATCTTAGATTAAGCGCTGCAGCGACATGTTGGCATTGTTTATGGATGGTCATGCTGTTTACGAAAGCCCTTCACTTTGTGTTATTAATGGCGTGTCTGTTGATATACGTTATGGACTCAATATAATGGACGTGACACAGGTAGTCTATAAAATCCGGTGTGAGGTTTTACATTCTCAAGACGGTAAAAACGTCGATGTTTTTCTGTTGGGTTGTAACCCCGAATGATCTGTGGATAGGTACCAACGTTTCGGAGGCACTGTGTTTTTTGTTGGTAACGGCATTGCAACCCAGAAGACCAGTAACGAAATATGTCTTGGTCCTTGCAGTTGTGGTTTCAGGGTCCAGAAAAAACCAATCTTCCCGGGCTTTGACCTCTGGTATTCATGAACATCTGTTGACCTTTGAACACGCGCGCTAATTTTGCATTTTGTTATGAGATAGGCGACTGTTATGCCACCAGCACGACATACACTTTTCTTACCGCGAACCAATATAACGATTTTGCCGCCTTAATCAAACATCTCCCCCAACAGGTAGACAGGGGTTGTTTCTGCGCGTGCGTGACATTTGTTTGTTACACCTTGCATTCGCTTCAGTTCGGACACATACCACAGTGACAAAAGCTTTCATCTCAAGGCTTACTTTAAAGCAGGTAAGTTACACCCCCTTTCTGTAATTGCTGTATGTAACTTCGGTTGTAAGTTTTATTGAACTGAAAGAGAATTTATGTTAAATTGCTTTCGTGTTTTGCGGATTGTGAGTATTCATTAAAACAGCTTCAGGGTTGCTCTGTTCAACTGTTGTTCAAGTGCTTTGCCTCCAGTTACCGAATACAGCGTGATGGCGACTTGTTCGTTACAGAACCCTTGTATTTGTCCAATCGTGACACTGAAACAAGAAGAATTAGATTCTATAGGAATGAAAGAAGTGGATGTTGGAATATCTTCCCTGAGGAATTAAACAGAAGGTATGTTGTTTCTCTAATTCTGTGTCTTATCATTTTATTAAGGGGTGTAAGATGTTGGATGATTTAACCCCTCCTGGCTGTCGTGACAGTGGTTATCGTCGTACCTCTCAGTCCTCCCAAGTTAGTGCCGGTGCAGTGCCCTGAAACAGTCCAAGCCATTTCCTCTGCAGAACGTCCCACTGCAACATTGGTTAACACTCAGGTTTCGCGTTCAGCAGATCCCGGCTCTGAGTTTCGTTTATGACAGTGCTTCTTCGTCACAAGATCCAGATCGTCTCTGTGCCTCGTCGAGCCTTACGGTGGGGCAAAGTGGCCGCATCCTGAGGCTAACCTGCCGCATTCCTTAAGACTGCCTGATGAGATCAAATCGCGATGCAGTGTGTACGAAATGGCCAAGTAGCCTGCAGTAGGAAGGAATGTTTCACCGCGAGAACTGATATGTGGAATTTCGTATCGATATCGGGAATGTTTATTTTGATATCGAATAAATTTGTCGGTTTAAGGTATTTTAAATAGCAACAAATTTAAGTTGTCGAAATGCTTTTGTCTCGTCTTTATTTGTTTTAGGAATTCCTATATTTAAATGTGACGTACAATGGCAAGTTGTTGGCAGCTAGTAATTAGAACCTTTTAAATGATAGAGTTCAGTCTTAAACATTGTTTTTAATTTTTATTTGCTTGACGCAAAATTAATAAAAATTAATAAATTAGTCAGTGAATCCTTATTGGCGTAGGATTAACTTTATCAGATTTGTATCGTATCGATATAAGACATATTGATATCGACTAGATTCCTAGTTACTCTTCGTAATGCCATCCTATATTATTTCGATAATCTACAAAACTACGTCTTAGTGGAACGTACTGTCCAAAGCTGTAATGAGAAGGCGACCATGCATTATAACGGCTGTTATTGAACGACTTTCAAATGCCTTCACGAACTAACTTCGAAATGAAACAAGAATTTCATATCTGTAAGATTAGTTGAAGTATTTGTGTTTTGTTCTAGACACGAAGCTGAGGACTTATGTAGCGTGCTATTACACAAAGTAAATAGAAACGAACCTGTTTACAAACTATGTGGACGGACGAGGTCAATATAGTGGACCACATGTAAATCATAATCGGGTCACCATGTCTGTGATAGGGCACACATGGATTTTTAACTTGTCTTAACAGATAAGTTTGGGTCATGTTTGTGTGTCACTAGACCATCCTGTCATGCAACTCAGTGGCAATTTTAAACAAGAAGATTCAAATATAAACTCCCTATTGTGGGTTTGGGGCTGGACCACAGAAGATGTTTAGAATTGTATTGTGAATGTGGGGTCTGAACTTTGTACTTAAGGAATAAATGAAAGCACAGAGAACGAAAGGTAGAAACCGACAGAAAGATAAATGAAAGAGAATAGAAAATAAAGAACAACTACTTAAAACATTTAATGGGAAGGGCTGCTGCGTGTTCGCTAAACATATTGTATTAACACGTGACTACAGCTTCGTTTACAGACGGTTGTACGGAATATCAGAACAAAGTCTGGAAATTACAGGCTTAATTAGCCAGAAATGTGCCAGCGAGTTTATTAATTTTTGTTGAAGGAACGTAACCCAAATGAAATGACGGACAAATTCACCACGAGGAAAAAAAGCGGTTTGATCTTGGAGTAGATAAATATTTATTGTGTAATGTGCGATAAGGAACGTTGAGACATTCTGAATTACACCCATCTGTGGTTCCATAATCATTGTGATAGGAGAGTTTGCTTGGAGGAAATAAACTTCATACAGTGTGCTTTTGAGAACCCAGAACAACGTCGTCCTCTGCATTACCGCGATAACTCTCTTTTTCTGCTGTGTTGATCAGCAATAAATCATTGCTGCTAATAATTGCGAGGTGTTCTTTTTAGTCATTTGCCCTGCATTTTAGACAGAATCTTGTCAGAGGGAGTCTGTGAATGGAAAAATTTTAAGAAGTGACGTGTATAGTGAAATAAGTTAATCAACAGTTGAATGCCGTTGGGTGCTATCGTAACCATATTTCATGCGGAAATCTAACTGTAAACCAAGTAATTTTTCGCTCTTTGAACTCCTCATGCGATTATCAGTTTTAGTTTCTTTATAAAACTCCTGTCTTGGCTCGACGCCATTATGAATGTTTATGCAAAAGAATAAACTGAAAACTTCGACCACTGACTGGCCTACGTCATGTAGATTTTTTTTTCAGTCCAGTTCTCTCACAGAGACCGTTGTTTGCTTTTGTCTTGTGTACTACATTAGACTGCCGACGAAAATTGAAAATTAGTTTAGAAAATGTGATAGGAATTTTTAGAAATAAATAAATAAATAAAACGTACGTAACATTTACGTATTAACATAGATCAATTGTTGATAAAACATGAAATTTACGACAATAGAATGTTATTACTATCCTTTAGAATTCTCTTTTTAATAGTTGGTGTGTACTGTATTAAGTTTTATATAAAATGCGTTCTGTTATTAGTAAATCTTTTAAAACTTGGGTAGTGTTTGTCTAAATAAATTTACGTATTGGTTACATTTGTGTTTTTCATTTATTTTTTCAGATTATCTGGGAGTTTAGTTTATCCGCAAAAATATATTTTTCAAACCAATCCAGATAATCGGGGATCTGCTGTATAAACATTTGTATGCTCATCTATTCATATGGTGTAACGATTATTAGGTTATTTAACGACGCTGATTTACTGCAAAGGTTATTTAGCTACCGACCCGCCTGTGAGTTTTTTTACAAGAAAAAGGCGAGATATTACGTCACGGTAGAAACAGTTTCTGGTTTAATTTTATCTGGATTTTACAGACGTATTTTAAAGCAGCGTATGTGTTGGAGTCAAGATGTCGCTTAGGAAAATGCATATTTATGATTTAGTCATTATTTATATGCAACGTGCCCCGTGAAACTTTTGTGTGATATGTGTGTTGCGTGCAAGTATACATAAACGAGCTTTGAGTCTGTTAACTTTTGATATTTGCCCTTCTTTCATGAATTTATCTCACATGTTCCTTGAACTTATTACAATTTTAAAGAACGAAAGCTGGAATTCATAATGGAACCGACAAGCCTAACTGCGTGTTGCTACATCGAAACTATTGAACTGATTAAATTTGGCATTAGGAGCCGGGGGGGAGGGGATGTCATGAAGTAATTTAAGAATCTGCACCAACGTGGTTTAAGCTCCAGTAGAAGTCCTTCCACATCAGGTCGTATGGCTTGCCCTCTGAAGCACGAAGGTCATCTGAATAACATTTACAAGATCAGTCCGTGCTGCGAAGAAAACGCGACACCTCTCCATTACAAAAGCAAATGGTCAATGCTGTTTCTGGAAACAATCGATTTTTATTCTCAGAATAATGTAAATCATACAAATACATTCTGTGGGCAAAATACAGAGTCATCGAATATTAAAGCAGGTGGTGCAAATAGTGACAATGCGCTTTAAAGTGCATGTTTATTCTGTCGTCAGCATTGTCTTCTTTATGAAACGGGGTTTTTAAAACGTAATGTGAGGGTTGGTACGAATGCCGGAGAGTCGTATGAATCCTGACAATGGAAAATCGATATCAAAATGCATGACTAGCATGTCAGTCACACTGTGCGTTAATATCGGAAACAACTTCCATTTAAAGATGCAAACTTCACTGTTGCCCGGATACGGACATGGCAGCGGATGTCCGCGTGGTGGTACTGCCTGTGCACGAAATGTGACGTCACGAGTAAGGTCTCGAGCGTGACATGGTGTCACTTAAGATGGCGGCAACAACAACAACAATAATTGCAATCATAATGTCGGAGTACTTTGAAGTATTCCTGTGGACTCGGGAGGCATCGGATTCAAATATCTGTCGGGGAAGCCAGTTGTCCTGATGCTTACCTTGGTTTTCCTCAGTCCCTCCAGACATTCATTCAAATATACCACAAACCTTTACAAAAATTGAGAAAGACGCATTTCATAACATGTGAGAAACTTACGCGTCTCTTAATTTTATACGTCGTGTGGACGGGTGTTAGAGAAACGTAGAATTGGAGTACAAACAACACAGGCCTCTTGATAGATTCTTGAGTTACTTTTTGGATTATTTATTTTTAATACGTCTGATCACAATATAATTTTATTTAAAAATTTTTATAAATAAGATAATAAATATCATTTATTTTCCTTATCGATTGATCGATTTACATTTCGGAACATTTACATTTTATTATCTTAATTATAAGAAATTTTAAATAAAATTATATTGTGATCAGACGGATTAAAAATAAATAATTGATATAATATTCACAATATGACGCAATTACACTATCTTACTTTTTGGAGCCTTTCAACCATAAGGGACCAAGGGAAACTACAAAGACCTCTGTCAGGGTAGCTGGTACCTGGGACCGGTATTCGAAGCCGCGATGCTTCAGTATGAGCTGTAGTAATAGCAAATTTTATGGATCAGCGGCTCTCAGCGAAGGAGATTACGTCGAAATAATTCTGCGTTCCTGTTTCATTTATTGGCCTGTAGAATCGTCGGTTATGAAACGACACTGTTTCAACTGTGAATGGTACTCAGAAGACCTAGGCATAGATGGAAGGATAATACTAAAATGGATTTTAAAGAAATGGTGAGGGTGGGGTTTGTAGACCTACAATTGAGTCATCTGACTCAGAATAAAGGCCAGTAGTGTTCTCATATGGACATAGTAATTAAATACCGAGTTCTATACAAGGTAAAGAATTTCCTGATTACTTGATCGACTGTTAACTTCTCTAGAATTTTTCCTCTAGGAGTTATATGGCATGTACGGTCGAATGAGAAGCAAGATAATTATTGCAGAATTTGCAGGGATTTTAAAGCAGGTTTTCTAAACATGTTCACTGATTTAAGTGAGAGTTTTGAATATAACATTTAATACGTATAATTGCTTATTGATTGTGCCTGTGATGCTGGGTCACGTTCGGTTGGATGTGGTGAATCGTAAAGAACCCCTAAAAATGTACGGTGATCTTGAGAAATCGTTAATTACAACTGATGGATATATTTCAGATGGAGCAAACAGTAAAATAAGTCCTACTGAATGCAGCCGGTATACGTTAGCACTCTTGCTTCGTGTGTGGTTTCTCTCAGTCTCTCTAGACATATTATAACCTTAAAATAGGCCACGTCTTCTTTATTTTACTTAGTTTAAATTCGTAATGGGTTAATCATGCAATTCGAGGCTACATGTCTACCGTAATTGATTAACAGTCGTTAAATTTATATCAGTGTTAGAAGCAAGTATTGTATTTGTGCTATGACGTATTCTACATCCTTGGCTTAGGCCTATGAAGGATATATGGAATGTTAATAAATTTGTTCTATTCCAAATGTTGTCGGTGATTAATAAATATATTGAAGTTTTTAAAATTTAAGCAATCCCTGAAAATGTCTTGTTAATATTTTACATACAGTTCTCGCTTTCTTAACATTACCTTTGCTTCGCACATCATCATATCTCCGCCATCTACTGTCAGAATTACTAACTTCGAAGGAAAACAGTGTAGTGATATGACAATGTATGCTATCGTGTACCATCCTACCTCCCTTTCAGTTGTGATTTATAATAGTATGGTTTGCCTATGGTATTTACGTATGTTTTGCTCAACAAAACTATAGATTCGAATATAATATTAAAGTGGTTGTTAAATAAGACGGGTTTGTCTGGATTCATTTAGCATAAGCCAGGGAACAATGGTGGACACTAGGGAACACAATAACAAGTTTCCGGATTCCAATAAAAGCGAGAGATTTCTCGGCTAGCTGGGAGACTGTCAGCGTCTCGAGAAAGTCTGTGCTGCATGGAGTAACCGTAGATATCTACCAAGTTGCTGGGAGTTACTGTTTTACACTTCTCAAGACATTTGTCTATAAGCACTGCAGAATAAAATGGCGGACGTGTGATTGTATTAGTATAAACGGAAGTAATATTTGAACTGAAAGCCGATTTGCTGTATAAGTCTAATATTATACTCATAGCAGAAACCGAAACACGTTTTCAAGAGCCTAATCCAGGATTTCAATTGTTTGTCACACGACCTCAAAACGAAGTGTGGGTTACCCAAACAGTCAGAAAGAGAAATGGAATGGAACAAAATACGTATTTTTACTTGCCTGTTACTTAAAACACTAGGCATTTCTTAAAATATGCTCACAGTAATTTTATCTTTTGAACCTATTTAATCAATTAACAGTGCCAAGCCTCTAAATGTGTGGGGGTCATTAAGTTTTCCTGTAACGACTGCACTCGGAGACCACCACGATGTACGAAATGCGTCTCTGTTTCTGTGTTAAGGCTTGCCCTGTGCCCTTTGCTAACAGCACGCCTCGTCTCCTTCTAGAAGGGACTGCCACAGTCCTGTTGCCGGATGAGTGAGGATATGGGTTGCGGGTCGTCTAAGCGGACGGCTGTGGTGCCTATAGGGGACTCTGTCGGCGAGGTGGAGGCATCGGGCGGCCTCACGCAGTGCAACTCCGAAGTTCCTGCCATGGAGAGACGAGATCCTCAAAAGGAACAACCAAAGGAAGAAGGCGTACGCTGGTCGTTAAACAGCGGGAAACGGGAGCCCATCGGTTTGTACTGGGTCACTTGGAATCTGTTTCAATACGCCATTCTAATGAAGTTCCAGCAGACAATCGAAATGTGCCCAAGTAACTAACTGGCTCACTTCCCTGTTCATTTAACTAATAAACTGACTGAGCAGTCATCCAACTACTTAAGGAACTAAGAAGCTGGCTTATTGATAGTTGATATGAATAAGAGTAGGGCAGTTCTGTCTACACAGTATGGGATCTTCCTAGAGAATTTCCTGCTTTGATGGAACCTGAAGCGTTATTACCATGCTCAGAGTAGTTTTCAATTGGACTCTGTCTTGAACTAATTAAATCTATTTCACATCCTCACAAAATTAATATTTGGCCATTTCCCTCCTTTCTTTGCCCTGGTGTATCAAGGTTCTCTTTCCTTGAAGTTTTATGATCACAATTGTTTTTGTTTTTCGTATGTGATATGCGACCCACACATCTTATCTTCCTTGATTTAATCTTGCTAAAAATAGTGAATGGTGAATGCAAATTCCCAAGCTTTTTAGTGCGTAACATTCTATATTATTCTGTCACTTTGTCTAATTTAGGTCTGATTATTCCCATGTCTCATTTTTCTGGAATGCGCCCCACGTGTTTTTCTCGTAGTGTGAGACCAACACGTGACAAGACAGCGCCTTAAAGTGGACTGCAAGCATTTCTCACATTTTTTCGTACTCGCCAGTTGCCAGTTCCTAACTGAGCGCTATATAAATTGTGTTATGGACGCACCACCAGAATATAAGGATATATAAACGTGACTGATATTGTTATATCCATATCTGTACAGCTCAGCCAATGGCTTTTGAAGTGTCTGTAACCGAGGAAAGTATAATACGGAAACATCCACCTCGTCGCTTGCAGCGACTGGAGGATCAGCAAATGGCGCTGTCACATGAGCTCTTGGACGAGAAGCAGGAAGAGGCCAAACAGCGGAGGTTCCAGGTATGGTGATGATTGCCGTGGGGAAATCTTGTTTGATTAAATTATCCCCTATAATTTTGTTTATAAAACAGGATAGTTCAGCTGATAAAGGTACAAGTGAAAATTAAAAGCTGAACGGCAGGTTTTCCTTTGTGATATGGTCAGGGAGATTTCCTTGTGCGTCCACATTCATACTGACTCTAACGGTGTCAACGGTTTTCTCTCCAGAGGTAAAGTTGACAGTGAAGTTTGTCTTCTAACTTGGAAATTCACCTTCATATTCCATAAATACCTTCAGGCCCTCCCTAGCGAGATTGGTCGAGGGGGAGAGGTCAGACTAAGACAGGTACCCTGGTCCTCCAGGTTGCAAGTTGGTCGCAAGGCTAACAACCTTGCACCGTAAAAAGGAAGATTTTTCGAAACCTCAGTCAAAGCCTCGGACAGAGGACCGAATGGAAGAGGAGAATTGAGGAGGCCATGGACCGAATACGGACCGGAGAGCCATAGAAGAAGAAGAAGAAGAAGAAGAAGTGATGGCATTTAATACCTTTACATTCTTCTCATTTTAACCATACATAATACTGTAAATAGGTGATTAATCCTTTCTGTGAATATTGTGTTTATAACTTTATTTTAGTTATGTATGTTGTAAGCTTTTGTACAAATCATCCTGTAAGTTTAAAATTTAAAATTTAAATTAGCCATTAATTTTCTGATGTCAAAGCGTAGTTTTACGTGGTTTCTGCCACAACAAGCAGTTGTAGCAATTGAGGAAATTAGGATGATTTTGCCTCTGTGAGATTTTATGCTTACCAGCATATTGGTTGGACCTGCCGATCTCGTTTCCAGGGTAGAAGTGGGAAAAATGTTCTCATCTGTTCCACATCAACATCTTGACATTGTCTTATGTGAAATTTTCTTACTTTAACAGACTGTGTCCTTGTTTCTAAAATGTGATATCTGATACTCAGTTTAGTTAAATTCATTAATGTCTTTTATGCCATGTTCTAGATCTTATCACAGCGAGTACAGTCAGCGAAGAGGGTACGGAAACGCTTTTTAGATGATGAAAATAATCAGGTTAGTGGAATAGCTTAATATGTCATTTACAAGCTTAAGAATATGGTTGAAAAAGTGAAAAATTAATGTAGGAGGACATTTAAGTAAAAAGTCATTAAAGAAATGGTAAATGAAACTGAGAAAATAAGTAGAATAAGATTTGCTGGGATTTCACAGAGGTGAGTATGAAGATTTCTGTCTTCTGGGTTGTTGCGCTGTGGAGTCTGGTCGATGTTAACCAACGTTTCAGAGGTCATACTGCCTCCATCATCAGAGCGATGAATCGCCCTGATGACGGAGGCAGTATGACCTCTGAAACGTTGGTTAACATTGACCAGACTACACAGAGCAACAACCCAGAAGACAGAAATCTTCATCGCCCTGATGACGGAGGCAGTATGTCCTCTGAAACGTTGGTAAACATCGACCAGACTACACAGCGCAACAACCCACAAGACAGAAATCTTCATACTCTGATGACGGAGGCAGTATGACCTCTGAAACGTTGGTTAACATCGACCAGACTACACAGTGCAACAACCTAGAAGACAGAAATCTTCATCGCCCTGATGACGGAGGCAGTATGACCTCTGAAACGTTGGTTAACATCGACCAGACTACACGGCGCAACAACCAAAAAGACAGAAATCTTCGTGAATAGGTTGTGATGCAGAGGAATGCGGCACCTCCATTGTACTGATAATTTTTAGGGAAAAGCATAGTCAGGTTGGGACAGTGTATGCTATAGTGAAAACATGATGCAAGAGGATATCAATGAGGTATGAGTCAGAAATGTATTGTAAATGCTTCATCAAGAGCTGAGGATAAAGAAGAGCCAAAGACCAATACACAAATTGTAAACACCATGCTTCAAATGGTAGCCAAGTCCTGACATAGAATTTGGTGTAGGATTCTGCAAATTGATTGATGTTCTGAGGTTGGTAGCTCTTTTTAAATTATTTATGCCTGTGTATATGTCTCATATAGCTTTGTTTTTGCTCTTTGTTTCAAGTTTATTAATTCTGTCTTTCAGATATCTTCTCTGTATTTGTTCCGTTTGTTTTTCCTTGAAAGTTCTGCAAGTTTACCATCTGACATTCATTCTGAGTGTATGAATATTCTCCTTAGTTCTTCCAAGCTCTGTTGATGTCATCATTATCATCCAAGTTTTCTGAAGCTGTAAACTTGTTTTTGATTTTTACCAGGTTTCTTATATTATACGTTGTTTATTTTCTTGATGTTAATTCCCTCCACATAAAGTTTAATTGGTTGTACATAATTGTGTCTGTGGTCTTTTTTTCCAGAATGAATATGTGATTGAGACAATGAAACGTGAGAATTCAGCAGTGGAGCTATGACATTTAAAAGTTTCTCTTGCAATAATAAGTTAATTTAAACTTTTGTAATACAGGTTTTTACTAAAAAGCTTTTGTGAAGAAAATATGTTTTAGTTTGTTTACATTCTCACTCTCATAAGTTTTTGTTGCAGTGTGCTGTTTTGAAACTGAATTGTTGAAGATAAAGAGTTATTTATTTCATAGTTTATTTAGTGACTGTCTGTGAATTGAATTCATTATACAGTATTAAATAGCAGGAGGATTGTGAGTCATGAACTAGGAAGGAGGAGAAAGAAATGTTGTCTTATTTTAAGGCATCTCATTATTTTCTTAGCTTTTTATAGTATTAAAAAGATTGTTGGTGAAACATTCCACTCAAATTTGGGCCATGAACTATATTATGTGATCTAGTAATCTATCAACTTAATGTCCAAGTCATGTTATTCCTATTCCATGTTAGTTCATGACTTGTTTAAATTTGTTTGCCATGTTGAAACTAGATGTGAGCAATGCAGTGAATTTGAATCACGATAATTCCAGTGAATATTATCTGTGGGTAATGGTAATTTTAAGAAATAACCATGATCAGTTGATAATCTAACAAGACTGTATAGTGCTACAAGCAGGGAGGAACTTGTGTATCATTCCCCATTTTCAGATATGGATATTGGTAATTTTGATATAAATTGAATGATTTTTTGAAACTCTGTTTGAACATCGTTCTATTGGTGACCTTCAGTCTTATTCCTGATACCTTTTAGGCCCCTGTAAACAGTACTAATATTTTGTTTCTGTGAACTTTTGATGTGGGAACATCAATGTTGTTTCCAATATATTTGATATGGGCTCTTCAAATTTTGTATGGTGACAGATTTTTTAATAGTTTGCTTGTTTTATTTACGTAAGTTTGTTTAGTATATAATGAAAGATAACATGTTGGACTGTGAATTTATCTGGTGTGAAGAAGACTGTAATGGTTAGTTTACCTCAGCTTATTAAATTTGTGTGGTAACATATAAACATATATTAATATAGTGAGTTATATTAAAATTAGAAATGTCAGTTAGTATTGATAAATAAGCATGATATGACATTGGAAAAATTGCTGATATTATTCATCATTACTGTAAAACATTTGGGGAGAGACTTTGTTGGCTAATAGGATGAAAGAAATGTACAAATAACCTTGGCATCTTTGTAAAGAAAATAAAGGAACTTGTTGGTATATAAGAAATAGTAATATGCTTTAAAGAATTTTTAAAGTGTTAAGTTCAACAACTTATAATGCAACTGAAGGTGATATGAATTTAATGTGGTACATGAGTGATTTAAAAACCCTAAATTGATATTGATATGGGTTTCTGTATTAAATGACTTATCGAATTACAATATAACTAGACATAATCCTTCAAAATCATAATGTGCACCATGTCAGCTTTATAATGGTACCAGTAAGCTAAAAATGCAAAATAATAGTTCATATAGCAATATTTTTTGAAACCATTTGATCCTTTGTTCTACTTTCAGTTTCTTATATTCTCTGATCCAATTACAAACTTAACTGTAATGATCAAATTATTAAGGATTCCTTGGTGGTTCGTTGAAGTTTCTCATTTGTTGGTAATGTTTGCCAACTGTCAGAGAAATTATAGCAGCCGCCAATTTTATGGGAGGTGTACAGTACTACAAAAAGTGAGAAATAGATTCATGTTAGTCACATCACACTGAAGATGGATGTTGGCAGCCTGTCCAACAATATGGTATCAACAGCCAAGAATGAGAATAAAAGTTAATTGTGATCATATCCAGGTTGCTTCTGGTGGATATGTCACTCATAACCTCCAGTGTTTATGATGCTTATTTTTATCTTGTACTGTATTAATATTGTAAGGTGTGGGTGGGATTTGGATTAGGGGTAGAATAACATTTAGTGCAGCAACACAAATTTATTGTTAACTTCTGTTTTTAAATTTTGGAATGAGTTATGATAGTGGAGGTTATAGGCAAGTATGGTGCAGTACCCGTAAAGTTATGTATGTAGTATATAAATATTATAAGAAGGTTTATTTTAGAGGCATTCTCTTTTAAAAAACAACATTTTATTAACATCATTTTACAAACTTATTATTCCTTTTTAAATATATATATAATATATGGAATAAATTTTACAAAAATGTTGTACCTAATGTGCGTCGTTTCACGTTATTTTTCCCTCAATATGTTATCGAACTATTTTATATATAAATGTCTCCCAAGTTTCCATCTAATCCAGGAACTTGTAAAACAGTACACAGCAACTCTACTGCACATTGAGTGATTACAAATAACTCTCACCCAGCACATGCATACAACGTTCATTACAGAAGCTGCACCATGTTTACTAGAACTCGATCTGATAATGTGTCCTTAAACAGAAATGAAGATTTACCTTCAGCTTACAGGGGTGTCAACTTCGTCATTTATCTCATAGGATTTACATCAGTCTGTTCTAGCAAATTCCACCTAGTCATTTTTTTATGAGATCAACACTTTAAGAAAAGCTGACATGTCTACCCATGTCATTTGTTTACAGTGTGATCTGAATTTCCAGTTTTAGTACATACCAAAAAATGTAATATATAATATATAAAAGTGTGCATTTTCTATTGTCTTGATTTGAATTTGAGTTTTACTGGCATGTTTGTAGACTTAAGTGTTTACTCATCTTATTGCTGTCAGTTGGTACCTGCAGTATGTTTCATTTCACATTTTCTGTCACATTTTGACAGTTATGCTTGCAGTATTCTTATTGGGTGAACAGAGAGTCTGCCATAAAACCATTGAAAGAAGTCAAGTGGTATGACACTTTGTGAATATAGAAACCACTAAATTGGACAGAATTCCAAGCTGATGGACTGATTAGCTCAAACTGATTTTGTGGCTTTTTAGTTTATTAGACAGCATCCCAGTGACTTCATTCTTAGGGAATGTGTTGGAAGACATTTTTAACATTTATCAGACCAGTTTAGGGGATTTAAACCCATGCACTACAGGATTGCCAGCCAAACTTTAACTCTGGGGTTATCAGTTTAGCTGTATGCAATTGTACCACATGACCAGTTGGACTGTGCATAATCCACAATGCACAGATGATAAAGGTTAATGTCACAAACATCATGGAGTTCTCAATTTTAATTACAGTCTTTGTAGATTTGTTATAATGTGCTGCAAACAATAATTTTGTATCTGTTGGTTATTTATTTTTATTTATATCCTTGTCACCAGTGTTCCTTCTGTCCGCTGTTTTTCTTTAGAGCGAAGGTAAGTTACTTCTGCTTTAGTGTATGCCACGAAGATATTATTAAATGAATATATGGTTAAAGATTTACATATTCTTGACTTTGGTTCTAGATTAAGGTGAGATTCATGCTCTGATCATCTTTATCAGAGAGGAAAGAGGCCCCAGTACGAATGGATTCAAGAATGGGTGCCCAAGAATTGTTCTGGATGTGATGACAAAGAGCAAATTATGACTGTGCCAAGAATCATATCCTGACCTGTCACTGTTTATCATTGTTCAGTAATATCTTATTTTCTTCTAGCATGCCAGGTTCTTTTGCTGACAAGAAATTAGCAATTATGTCCTCAGAATGTAATCTTTTGTACTCCTTTGTTTGACATGGAGGGATGGGATGTTGTTCACAGTGCAGAAATGAACACACCCTTTGAGAAATGGGATCTCTTGCTGAGGTAACTTCTAATGTACCAAAAGTCAAATCTACAGCATCTAATTATTTTGTTTGTTTTAATTTTTGGCTCAGACACATGAAAGGTTATTTTTCATGAGTTCTAGTAAAATGGCTAAGATGCCTTCATGTTAATGCAGATGGAAATATTTATTGGAAGATTGTCATGATCTTCTAAATTGTTGAAACATCATAACTAAAAATTGAAGATTGCAAAATGTGGGGTCCAAGGTAATTAATGATTCCTTTTCTGTTAGCTTCTTGTTATTACTTCTAAATAAATAACATAAAAGAAAAACAATAATACAATGCTTAATAGCCACATGTCGTTGATAAATATGTAAGTATCTTTTTAGAAAACATCAAAAGTAATTTCTAATTACAAATGACCATCTTAGAATCAAGGTAAGTCTTGATTTTATTATGTAACTATGAACAACTGAAATAAATTGAAACATGGTAAAACAATTAAGATGCAATAAAATGTAAATAGAGACAGATAAGACTTTCTCACTGCATCAATAATTTGTTTTTAGAAGTTATGTTTTGGGCATTAGATAACACCAAACGAAGCCAACTTCAGAGAGAAAATCATATGGATGAATTCCAAGAAACAGTGCTTTTGATTACTAATAACTGAACATTGTATTTATTACATCATTTATCCACAAATTTTATACTGAGCATCTCTGTGTTGTCTTAAAAATTAGACACTGGCAGATATTTTAGTTTTAAAATTACCAAATTCAACATTTTTCAATGTCTAAGTCAGATATTGAGCTGTTTGTACAGTTTTTGTGAATAAATTGATACTGCATTTTTGAAAATATTACAGTCTAATTTATATATAAGCTGATACATCCAATTTGAACTGAGTTTTAGTTTTAGGTGCTGTATTTCTTTACCGTTTCACAAATATGAAGCATCTACTATGGTTAAGAGCTTATGCAATTCTTTCTCGTTTGCCGGTCATCCTTTAATGGGGAGTGGAAACAATCCCATCCTATGATTGGTCACATCAGAAGTGGCTTTTGCCTTAATTTTGCAAGTAGGCACATGCCAGTATAGTCAGAATATCATAACTGGAGGCATCAGAGCAGCAACAATAATACAAAATGGATATTTAAAACTTTAGAAAGAATTGTGTTCAATAAAACATTGCTACATTTGTTGAAAGACTTGCTATGCTTAAACATTCCAATTTGGAAGCATAGATATCTTACACCAAACGTCCTCTTGGAGATAACACATAATTTAATTAACCTTTCAAAAAGATAAATAACATTTTAATAATACTTTGTCCTCTTTACTTAAACATTTATAAATATCTATTTTATATTACCTATATTGGCACATCTGTTTCAAATAAACATTAAGTTCAATTTATTAATACTATTAACCAATTTAACAAATGAATCTTCATTAAATAATCTTTACTTTGTTCACAGTTTGCACAATTAATTTTCTGATCCTTGTCACTCACAGTGCTTAATTTGTTTATTACATTCTGCTGGTAAATTATTTTTTAAATATCAATCATAACATGTCTATGTGTCATGTTCTGTGAACATTATTGTCAAGTATACTAAATTATTGTTACTAGGAGACTCTATCCATGTGTTCATGGAATAACTTGTGGATGATTGAGCTGACAGTGTAAAAAGTTAGAACACAAATGGGTGAGCAAGGGTAATTAAGTGATGCTGAGTTTATTAATGGGTCAGTCTTATTCAACAGGGTCCAAGATTTGGCTTGGTGAGACATTATTTGATAATCAAGCATCCACTATTCAAGAAACAATCAGAAGTTTATGATATTCTCTGCAGGAATAGAGGAACAACAAAAATATTTATAACTTAGTGAGTAACTGCTATTTAATTAGCAGTAATTCACTAAGTATACATTTGTTTTTACTTTTCCATTATTCAGTTTGAAGACATGGTTTACGTTTGAGGGCATAATGGTTCCTTTTTATGAGTGAAAGTAGCTGTTCAAAATGGAATTATGAAAGAATCTTATAACATTCTTAGTAGCAATTCTGTGCTACAAAATTTTCTTGGATATAAGAATTTTTGTGAGGATGTTTTACAAGTATGAGTCTATAATACTGTAGCAAAGAAGTGTTATCAGGTATTCTTTTGACAAGGGTATATGAATGTGCACTGTGTTGTCAGTAACTGACCCAGTAACAAGATGAGTACGCTAAGGAAATAAACCCATATAATGTAGCTTGTGAGGTATGAAGTTCTCTGATCTAATAGTTACATGACCCTATAAGAAAGGATATCTACAACAGAATGATTATATCAGGAGACCATTTCATTTGCTTCAGAAGTGACAAAAAATGTCATTGTGTGCAAATAAGAATTTATTTTTTGTGTATTTTGTTAAGAGCACCCAAAAATTATAAAATGTATTTTGTCAATTGTTCAGGTAGTGTGAAGTTACATAATAAATTAAGCACTGTAGTTTCATAGAGGATTTGAAGACTATATTACAAATATGGATCTTTTTCAGACCAAGCTGTTACAAAATTGTTGTTTTTATTTACAACACTTAAAGCATATATTGTGTTTTGCAAGTAAATGTGTTGTAGTAATCTATGCTGAGTATTACAAACACAGTCCTCGACAAACTTTGAAACTCATGATTATCTTGCTTATATTGAATATAGTATTATTTATTACATCTCAATATTGGATGATAAAAATAGTTCAGCTGAATATACACATTCAAGAAGCCAAACACATCATTGAATTAAATTAACATTATTATTAAATTAACTAATAGTATCTCTGACTAATTATGTTAGATTTCTCTCTGAAAAAACATCTCTTGGTACATATATATTGTAAACGAAATGACAATATTAATTGGGTGAAATAACCAGTGACAGGCATTTTAATATCCTGATCACATTTACTTAAGGATTTAACAAATCACTTAGCTATGACAAACGATAAATTACTTCCATAAATATTTTAATAGTTACTATGTACAACCAACACATAATTGTTAAAACACAAGTTTAAACATCACCAAGAATGTGTGGCAAAATAATTGTTGAGTTTGTGCTGTGTTATATGAGAATGAAAGTAATGTTAACAATGCACTGTGTCCTCATACAGGGTGATATGTAATTTAAATTCAATACTTACACAATCAAGTGATATATTGAAACAAGGAAAGTAATGTTATTTTATAAGTAAACAATAATGTTCGTATATTACAGTTTTCATGATGTAAGTTTTGTCATTATTTGACTTTGGCCTATAAAATTATTGGCATTTCCATATTTCTAGTTTTGAAAAGTCATTTTTTAAAGTTTTTATCATTATTAGTCTGGAACATTGTTCTCCACTCTAGTACAAATTCAGTATCCAAATTTAACAAAAATAAATTGTTATTGTATCAAACTGTCAATATCACCCTTTCCATAATAAAAATGTAAATGCTTTTGAGCTTTATAGCAGTGAAATTGATTGATGTGCATGAGGTGAATTGGAATGGTGTAAATTTATATTGTTAAGACTGGATAAACATTACTTATATCCAGTGACAACTTTGTGATTCTCAGTAGTCCATATTTCTAAAGAAAACAAATTAGTACTTAATTTATCTATATTTGTTAAATCAGTAGTATAAAGTGACAGAATCTAGCAAACAGTTGTTTTGTATGAACACATATAGTCAGAAAATATATGTTGAATTGTCCCACATTATATTCAAATGTGCTGAACTAATAGTTCAGCTTCATGAAAGTTAGTTGTCAGTTAATATTCCAATTAAATACTTATAAGGCTGAAGCTTGGGAAATGTCATATTTTAATAATTTAAATTAAAACTCTGAATGTTGAAGATTGCAGTCTTCTGGGTTATTGCACCATGTAGTCTGGTATATTTCAACCAACATGTCAGAGGTCATACTGCTACTGCCTTCATCATCGGGGTGATGAGTGTGCCAATCAAGCAGGAAGGGATAGATTTATAGGAACCGGACTGTAACTGGAGTACCCACACACTCCTATTGGTCCCCACCTACGCCTGATTTGACACCTGCTTCCATTAGCTAGGATCAGGCTAGTTACAAAATTGCTTAATTATCTTCCATATTTATTTGAATCTATGCCAGATTAAAAGGTGCTTTTCTGCAGTCTTGTAAATCTTGATGTAAGTATTTTATATTTTTCACACAGAATCATTTTAGAATCAGAAATAATTTTATAGTTCACCAAGGACATATATTTTGGCTACTGCTGAATGAGAATAACTTAAATTTCTGAATGGAATGTTGATTTTTGTGTGTTGTTTATGCCAGACAATACATGGAACATCATATAAGGAGGTTATGTCTGCCTCAATCATCTGGCTGTGACACTTCTAGTGAAATAACCTAAATTAAATGTTGCACTGAGAAATGCCATTAAAACATAAGGCAAAAATGATATTCTTGAGCCACTTTGGTAAGGCTGATATATACATTCATGAAATATAATGAGCTAAATGCTATATGTGCTACATATTTGTCATAGTTTCAACCGTATCAGAGAAATTTTATCATATTTACCTAGGTACATATATTGTAGTTGGTAAATTTGATTATGTTGGTAGGTCATGAAAACAAAAGAGAAACAAAATATTCTAGAGTTATTTGCTGTTATTTTTCGTAATTTACTTTTGTGGAAATTTAGTGGAACCAAGGCTGTCATGAATAAATTATAAACTTATAATCCGTAGGCATCATTATCACACAAATATATTTAGTATTTATTGTAATAATTGAATGTCCTGAGCAGTAAGGACTTCAAAGGTACACCATGTCTTACCTTTCATATCTAATTGCAGAAAATAAGTTTGCCACATAACATTATTGAGTAACATTGGATGTAATAGTCTGTAAAAAAGCTAGTGAAATATTGCAGTAGGATTGGCCAAATTGAAAATAAATATTTTAGTGTGTTATACATGATTGCTATAAATATCTTAAGAAAATGTAATGCTTTTTCTTTATATATATATATATATGACACAGGAGTAGTATCCTGTGAATTCAGACTATCAATTGTAAACTAAAGATCATTAAATGTTTTTGCTGTTGTACCATTTAAATACCACTGCTTAATGTGTTGTGCCAGAAGTAAGGTGTTGACAAAATATGGAATACTGAGTGTTAAAGAAGTAAGTCATTGTAAATTTTAAGATAATCTCACTGAAGCACTGATCACTGGGCCAGGTTAAATTCACTTTCATTTATGTAGATTATTATCAATCAAGAAAAGATGTTTGGAGTCAGAGAGGAGGGGGATGACATGGAAGCTGGTAAGAATCCTATGTAAGCTAACTGCAATTATACAGCAACTCGATGTTTGTTTTCACACAATCATCTGCCCACACTTTCAGTCGCACATTGACACAACATGCGTTGAGGAACACCTAACTTATGATAAGACACATACAGTGTTACACTAGACAAAATATAAACATGTGAAAATAAGGAAATGTTAGACATTGTAGACATTTTGGTAGACTTCAACCTTAAATATTATCAGGAAGAGCAGAAATGCTTACTTCTACAGAGAAAACCTCTCTTTCTTATTTGTTTGTGTGGCCTTACATAACCAGTTCTGTGCTATGAGTGAAATATTTATCTAGAAACTTATATTGTCTTTGATGTTTCATTAGTTAGTGAACAGATATCTGTTCTGAAGTATGCTGCTAGTTTACACTTACTGCATTTGATGTAGCCTATAAATAATGTGGTTATATTATTAATATTGAACAAAGACAGAAATAGACCAAAAATTTGAACTACTTTACTTTCTCCAGCAGTACATCAGACATTATCTCATCCTAACCACCTGTCTGCATGGGTGAGATATGGTCTTATCTGTGATCTTTCACAATTGTGGAGAAAGATTTCAAAAGATTTAGTCTGTAAACAAGTTTTCTGCTTATGTAATGTATTTTTTGCATGTCAGAAATATTCTCAGAATGGCCATCTTTCTTTTTTTAAATTTCCCTTATTTTCACATGAAAATGGTTAACTGGACATAAATATATGTCAAGTTATTAACACTAATGACTATATTTGAAGAACAAGACCCGTCATACAATTGAAAGCCTTCGACAATTGTACACAGCCATCTGGCTTGCAAACAGTTTTGATCACTTTACTACTCGTATGTTTTTTGTTTTATTTTTATAAAACATAGAATGTCACAACTAAATTATCGTTTATATGTTTCTTGCATGACAACTGTAGCTATCACTTTCAGATGGAACAATTTTTGAGCGACAAATAAATGCGTGGACATTGCCATTTTCCCAAGGTTGCTTCATTTCATGTTTGGTCTTCGAGCTGTTGAATACTGTAATATAGAGGACTACCTAACAACACACATATACTGACTGACATGTAAATTTGGCTTCAAAATACTCATTTGCAGCTTTGAGATGTATGAGTCACTGCATTAAAGGGCAGTCAGCCTGCTGTTGCAGCAATACAACAAAACATAATATTAGTTATTATACAGTCCAACTGCAGAGATTTTTGTATATGCCATACAATGCTTTTGCTGTACATACTTACAGATTCCATATACAAAAACATATGAAATTTCAATATGATTTGTTGTATTCTGTGTATACATTCAGTGATTATTTATTTAATGAAATCCATCATATGTCATAACATTTCAGTTAGTGAAGTCTTTCCTTCTGAGCTGTAACATACAGTAATATACGGTAATAGGAGTATACATTTGGTAGATATTTTGATTTGTCCACAAGAAAATCTCAGAATCTATACAGAGAAGCTTTATGGATGTTGGTTTTGGCTTTAGATTTAGAATTTTTTTTCTAAGATATGTATTACTGAAAATGTAAGATCAGTGGATGATTGTAGATTTGCTGTGACCATACAAGAGGCGCAATTGCAGTTGAATGACAAGATATGGAATAAGCATTATGGTAATAGAAACTACAGCAACACATGCATCTGTACAAAAGTAACTACTGTAAAATATGTGACCACTTGTTGAAAATTTGGTTTTAAACATTTGCCTAAATCTGATTACCCTATCTGCTTTTAGTTCCAATAGAAGAATTTATTTCTGACTCATGCATATGTTAGTATGTGTGCGCGCGTGTGTGTACACGCATACACACACACACAGAGTTTTGGGTACATTTCAATTATATTATACATGGAGAGGGTTATGTGTTATCAAATGATGTGAAAGTTATCTGAAGTGATGAGTCGACAAGGGTTTGAAAAGAAGTACTTTGCCTTATTTGATGGTGCTAAAAACCATTTTCCTGGAGAAACTGAGGAAAACTGTGAAAACCTCACTCAGGGTAGGGACTTCATATTTGAACTGGATACCTCCCAAACACAATTCAGATGTGTTTTGTACCAATGTGCTTGTTAATGTGGTTGCATGTGTGTACAAACTGCATATATGAATGTTACACTTACAAATTCTTTAAAGATAATGTGAACTATGTTACTCCTTCCAACATTACTTTCTAGAAATAAGCCAGATGTAATTAAAATATATAGAACAATTTAAAAATACCATTTTATGGAAGTGATACTAATTGTTGTTCCAACAGCCTGTGCTTCCAGAGCCACTGATCAGGGTGAGAGGGAAGCACAGTGTTAGGCTAATGGATTAACAGCTGATTGTGAGCAATACTCATCCTGTTCCATTTGCATTCAGAATATGGCCATGCATAACTCTGTTGTTTCATATGAAGTCTTCTATTTATGGAAAACTTCTGTGAGCATTTCTACCTGACTGAAATTTGTGTTTACAGCAGTGAAAGATCTACCACTTTTTGACCATCACCATGTTGCCTAAAGTTTTTAAAGAAAGTCCTAACCTGTTCAAATAAAACCATTCATGATGATTCCACACCTTGCTTTTCAAATACATGTATAGAGACATGCAAATATATATTTTGTGAAAAAAAGGAAGATTTTTAATTCTCTGATTTAAAACCGGCACAACATTGAAATCTCTTCTGTAGCTGATAGTAATCTGACACATCTTAGAGGTCAGTGCCATCCACCAACTTATGCATACACCTTCTGATCAATGTTATGATACACATTCATTCTACATTTGCCAATCTCAGCATTGTATGAAAAAACAGATATTTATGTGTAGTGATTGGCATTCGCCTTTTTCGTTTAAACTAACCTCTCCATTTTAATGAACTGTTATGTTTAATGAATATCTAAACAGATCACTTAATGAAGAACAAGTTTAGAATTCACACCTGGTATGGAGTTGAGGTGGCATCTTATTAACCATGGCTTGCTGCAGCCCTGTAGATAGTTTCCAGCAGTATCAGGAGGGACTTGTGGATCTGCACTGCAAGGTTCATCCCTCCACCAACTGGTAGAATGGTGTTCAGTGACGATGGCAACTGTGCCATCTTGCATCTTCGAGTAACAAATGTTAATATGTTCAATTGTAAAATCCCCTATTCATGGCACTCCTGTTTCGATTGTGCCACTTACAAGTAAGAATTCGAACATAAGTATGCCGGAAGGAAGCATTACAAAGCGCATAACATACCGGATTGATTGTGCTGTTGATGTAACACAGATAGTAAAAGAAGTCCCACAGTTCTTGAGGAATGCAGCCTGTGCATGCAGTCAGTGGCTTGAGGAGCACCAGAATGTTATATGGGGTCCACGTGATAATGAATGCAAGGAGAATTGCTGAAAGTGTTTTGGCAGCTTTTTTATCAGCTTTTTTCTCTTGTGTTTTTTTCTTCTTCTTTTGTTGATGTTGAAGTTTGGGACCAGCATTAGCTAAACCTGCCCTTGAGCCAGTAGCTAATTGTTTGGGAATAATCTTAGCATTGAGCGGTATGCGAATATCTGGCATTTGAGATGGGCGTCTTGTGATTGCAGGTGAAATGGGGAATCCTCCTGCAGGGTGAAGGCTCAGATTATAGTCTATGCCCATACTCGTAGCACTGTCCACACGCCCTACCAAGCGTTGAGCCCCACCTCGGATTGGAGTCAGCATGTTGACACCGTCATCAGCAATCATCTTGATGGAAGGTTGGTCTGTGACACCACTGCCATCACAGCTTGTTGAGTCCGGAGGCAAGCGGATCAGTATCGTGTACACCTAGGGTAAGTATGACACATGTAGGTCATAGTGGAATGGACCATAAATGCTTAATTCTTTAAGAAAAGTTTATTAAATTAAAATCGAAAGGAACATTGGTTACTTCAGATGTTAAGACTTTTTCATGTGTCAAGATGTGAAAGATGAAATAGTTGTGTGGATGTATCATGGTTGATCAATATGATACATCTAATTTTGATAACCTTCAGAAGCAATGCTATCATTTACCATATATCTTTACACATTTGTTTTACAAAGCTCTGATTCTGTGGGTATTTTGGAAAGATGTATTTAACTTTTTGTAAAGGACTGTCATTTAACAAAATCGGAAGTTTTGGCGCTCTGAACTCCTGTTAATATTGTCAGTGCCATTAAGACCTTAATCTATAACAGAGACATACAGAAATTTATGCGGCCACCGATTCATCTGTTTATCCAGTCAGTTGTTCATCCACCCAGTGAACTATCATCTATCCACTCAACTACTCATCCTTCCAATGAATCAGCCATTCATTCAGTCAACCATCTGCCAATCCAGTCAGCTATATATACATGTGGGCATCCATCCATCCGAACAGTCATCCAGCCAACCATCCGCCAATCCCGTTGTCTGTCTACCCATCCAGACATGTTTCCATGCACTCATCCACTTGACCGTCTGCCAACGAAATCAGCTGTCCGTCCAATCGCCCTCCACTCACCGAATCGCTGGAGACGGAGCGCGCGGCGAGTCGACTAGAGGCCGGAAGACTGCGAGAGTCGTAGTGATGCAAGTGGTGCTGGCGTGTAGGGGTTTGCTGCTGCTGCATCGAGGTGTAGGGGTCGCGGATCACGTTGAGCGAGGTGCATCGCGACACACTCGACTGAAGCGGCGTCTCCACCGACACAGGCGTCGCGTACCCCATGTCGCTCGGCGTGTCCTCGTAGTCCGGGTCTATGCTCTCGTCTTCGTGTCCCGACTGCCACCATGCCACGCACCAGTCGCGCACCCATGCCCACGTCAGCGGCCGCGCCTTCTGAGATATAAGAGTAATAACAATGACAATGGCTGAAGAAGACCGGGCATGAGCGATGTCACACTAATCAGTGTACATGAGACCAGTCAACACCTCGTTGCAGTCCGTTCATATCTTCCTGAAATTAACATATACAATTCAATACGGAAGTTCTGCTCCCATAATTATTTCTTGACTTGATGGTAACGTTTTCCCCAGCATCCATCCCTTCCAGTTCATGATTCATCAGCGAACGTCGCGGTCGTGTGGTTAGCACTTAGCAGTCCTTTTTCGTATCTGGGATGTTTAGGTTTCAAATCTAGGCCTGGATATTGGCTATCTTGACTGAGGTTTTTGTAATTTTACTCAGTCCTTTCAGGCACTGCTGGGATAGTATCTAACATTAGGCCACGACCACTTCCTTCCATATCTTTTCATTAATCGCCTCATCATTCTACACTATATATCCTGAAACTACACATAAATAAATAACAGGATCCTAATAAAACACTTTATCCCTTTTCGACTTTGTATAATCTCTGTAGTTGATACAGTGTCATAAAAACCAAAAATCGAACAAAAGTTGATTAAAAATACATTTCTCTCCTGTAGGCCTACGTAGCAGCTGTGGTTATTTGCAGAATTTTCAATATGATCACTCACTGATAACTAACAAATCGTTCTGTGCGAGGTTATTGTTTGTCGGATGGGTAGGCACCACTAAAGCAGTTACATTTTCAGCTTGACTGCTACTTAGCGTTAAAATTCCGTTCGGCCATCTGACGTCATTATGAGTTTGGAATTGATCGATAGTTTAAACGCTGAACGACCAACTGGAAAATGGGGTTTTGTTCAGGAGAAACGTTAGAAAATAAATATATTTGCTGCAGGTTAGAGTGACGAAATATTACATTTTCGGACAAACAGGGATATGCAGTTTTATTCGAATTCACATACAATTTAAATTCTGCACAGTTTATCGCAAGTACATTGAATAAACGTGTATGTCTCATTAAAGATTTTGTCAGTACAATGAATATTTATTGAAATAAATGCAAACATGTTCCAGTCATACCCGTAGAGCAGGGTTGGAAAAATTGCTGGTAGCCTCAGGTAAACAGAAATCGAAATTTTGAAGAAGGTGACTTGTGGGGTACTTATTATTTTGCATTTGTATTATTGTAGTTTAGAGAGTTCAATTTATTACAACTATAGAAATGAGAAAATTGAGTGGGGTTCTCTCGAAATTCAGATCAGCTGAGCGACTGTTAGCTTCTCAAGAAGCTCCACGCAGTTAGTCCGTAAGAGTGTACGATGTTGTGTCAGAATTAGTTATCAACACTTATTTTTATGTCTTTCCGTATTATAGTTGATTACTGTAATTTAAAATATTGCCCTCATTACAAAAGTCTACCAGTTTTTGAAATATCGTGCTTTTATGATTTTATAAATTAGACGATGGACTAAGTCCATAAGAACAATTTTAAACATTGTAGCGGACAGTCGTCAGAAATCTTCAAATGTCGAAAGATGGCCGTCTTCTTGGTTATTGCGCCGTGTAGACTGGTAGAAGTTTACCGACGTTTCAGAGGTCACTGCTGCCTCTACCAGACTACACGGCGCAACGAACCAGCAGACAGCCATCTTCAAATTCACAGCCGAGGAAACCTCAAAGCCTTCAAATTTCTACAGAATACCTGGTCACCTGGCCAGGACCTTCGGAATACGAAGCGAGAGTGGTAACCACTATGCTGGGACGTGCGATCTTCCTTGTTGAGGCATTAAAAGTGTCACAGAATCGTTTTTGATAAATGTATTGAGGTGTAGCCCGAGAGGGCGCCGTGTTTGATACAGACCGTGCGTTGCATGTAGGTGGAATCCAGCTCATCGGCCGCTGTGCTGGACTCGCTCCGTGATCGCTTCCAGTCCTCCAGATCCATCGCTTCGTCACTGTGGACACAACACAGAGCTCCGCTGTGATTTATTACAGACAGCACTCTCTGCACCCCCCCCCCCCAACCACCCCCGAAATGTCAATGGTAATGTGAAAAATTGTTTTTGTATCATGAGAAGTCTGTCGATCCTTATCTGTTCAAGCAATGCCACGTTGTCGTGGAACCCAACATTTCGTTTCCATCAATACGAAAGGTCACGGTTAGATCCTGGGATGGTCTAGTTTAAAGCAGTTGACATAAGCGTTTACCGAAGTCGGGGGTACGCCCCCCCCCCCCGGCATCCATGGGGCCGTGAAGCTTTTATCGGGGAGCTGTGTAATTATAACACATATGAAGTGCTAAATTACAGACATATGATATCCCTTATAGATGTAATGAAGTTTAATTGGTGTTAATTTTTTTAAATTGCTGAATTATATTTTTAATAATTTTTGTAGCAAACATGCATCCAAAACGCGTATTAATTTTTAAACGCTTGCTATGAGTGGACCTTTAATGAGTTGCGGTAGTTCAATCACTGAAGTGACTGCATACGGACCGGATGACAGGGTTTCCTTGGGAATAAATTTTCCAGGACTTGAAGCTGAACGCTAATCGCCTTCTAGTACCGAGATTAATGCGTTGGCTACCATGAGGGTCACCTGTTGGTTCCATAAGAATTAATTTCTGTGCCATGAGAGAGACCGGTGGGTCACAGGGCGAAATTTATACCTGACATAAATCGACTCGGAGCCAAGTGTTAAGAATGCCTCAGCTGCTCCTTGTGTCTTTATGGCGTAGAGCTTAATTAAGCACAGAGACAATTCACCGTTTATGGAGAGACATGGTTTTAGACTGCAGTACAAATTTATATATCTCTCTCTATCTGTCTCTCATACCTTATCCACTATTCACAAACGTATTTCATAAGCCTTGTTGAGCAAAATTCTAACAGAAACCTTGAAATGGACTGCAATGGCTAATGCGGTTAATGCCTGTTATGTATAAGCGCATGTGTGACTCTAGAAACACGAGTAACCTGGATATAAGGAAAGTCAGGGGCTGTGGGGAACAAACTAGTTTGAACTGAGTCAGTGGGCGAAAGCCCTGAGGAATGAATCCGATTCTGCAGACATAGGATCGATGCCATACATTTGTCCTCAGCGTAATGATACTTTGAGAACGCCACGGCACTACGGCCTATAATTTTGTTCTACTATAAATTTACGGCCGTTCCAGATGTCTCTCTTCTCTGCGAATAATTTTGTGTGTTCTGCTACCATTGAGTTAGTCTCAAACAAAGACAATCTTGGCACTTTGGGAATAGAGCTTACGCAGTCAGTCCTGAGTTAAGTGACTTCTTAAGAATCTCTTACATGTCAAAAATAATTTTATTATTTTGCTTTTCTCGTATTATCGAAACACTAACTTTGTAACAGTCATGCGAAAAATTTAAGAATTATTCCGGTAATTTCCATGGAAAATTTAGTTTTAGTGTAAACAGTTCTACATTACAATGGCGCTATTGTCGTTACACCACAGAAGTTCGCACGAGCACGTTGTTGAGGGCATGGTGTCTGTACTTTTACGT
This sequence comes from Zootermopsis nevadensis, assembly GCF_977971745.1. Taxonomy (NCBI): domain Eukaryota; kingdom Metazoa; phylum Arthropoda; class Insecta; order Blattodea; family Termopsidae; genus Zootermopsis; species Zootermopsis nevadensis. The sequence continues at coordinate 17,935,103 of NW_028259134.1, forward strand.
AAAAATCTATAATTTCGCTTCAGAGATATTACTGGCGACAGATATACAAATTCGCACACACAAGAACATTATTATTTCGTAATCCTGACGTATTATTATTATTAGAACAAATAAACATTTTGTGGGAAGCAGAAACTTGAAATTGTCAATTGCGACCCCAAAAAAGAATCGTAGGCCTAATTGTAATACAGTTAATTGTAGGAAAGCAGAAGTCTGACTTAGTACGGCTGGCTCCATCAGTAGTTCAGTCTTTAAGACTCGCAGTCTATTCTTAATGCTGGAAAAACTGTGTTGAAGCTCATATTGTTCTCTGAAGTCAGCAAAGTATTTAGTGCTGTTCACGTTTCGCGGACCACATGTTTATAACATGTGGCACGTGTTTACCAGGTTATGTTAGAAGGTTGAGTGAGTGCTGTGTGTTGATATACATTGACAGTTGACGAATAAACACGATCAAACGGCAGCACAAGGATAATGGAGCTGTTTGTCTGGGAATTGTCTTGACGGCACGATCTCCGATATCAGATGCTCTGCAATCCCTCTACATATTTTCTATGTCTTTCGCATACATCATGGATGCCAAGGATATTTATATCAGGGATTTTCCCATAATCTGGAAGTACCAACTCAGAAACTAAATATATGAACTCGAAAAGACGTTTTTGACAGAAAAAGGCCGCACTACTCAGTGGATAATATGTGATCGAGGGGAAATCGTCATTGATCTATGTACTACTAATATAATAGCCAATGTACATTACTCTTGACTGAGGGAGTGCGCCGTTTGTGAGACGCGGAAAAACTGAAAATTTCTGAGGGTGGCGACTCTGGTAGCAAGGTAGTAAGAATGCAAATTAGGTTATAATGGCGTCTGTGCTATACTTTGACGGGCTATACGCTAGGCTAGTAGGTAAATAATATGTACAATGTCTTTAATTACCTCGAATGCTTATTGCGAAGTTAAGGAATAAAATAAAATGGATGGAAGAATATCGGGGCTTGCAAAACTTATATTCCTACGCCTAATAAATAACGCGTTTAAGCAATTAAAATTTCAGAAAAGTACAAAAATTGGAATGTTATTTCTCTGCACTGGTAGTGAAGTCTAGAAAAGGCAGGTCGAAGACAAACAGAGGAAGAGCTGCAGAGATGGTGCATAGGCCTGCTACAGATGGAACCAATGTCTGTGTTCGCGTGGCGCTATTCCAATGAAGTAACTGTAAATATATATCTTTATAAAATTGCTGACTGGGGGGGGGGGGGGGGGCGCTAAGGGATTGCTGTTGTTCAGAAGGGTACTGACTACCTGGAGTTGGACCTCTTGCTGCTATCCTTCTTGCCGGCCTGCAGGTTTGGCAGGTCCTTTTGCCGCTTCTCGGTCTCCCTCCAGATGCGCCAGTACAGGATGCACATGACCGTCACGGGGACGTAGAACGCTGCGATGGCCGTCCCGAATGTGATGTAGTGGTTCGTCTCGATGAACTGGATGTAGCACTCGTGGTCCGGAACCGTCCGCTCGCCCTCTATGTACGGCCAAGAGTAGATCCACGGCGGCCACAGCAGCAGGGAGATGCCCCACGCGCATCCTGCGAAGTTTAATATGCCACCATGCAAATTACAGGTAGAACAGGACATTCTGCATATTGAAATATAACAGAGATTCTTCAAGCTTGAGGCAAAATTGGACGTTCTTGAGGTCGATTCTGCTGTTCTGCTTGTTGAAGTGTAACGAGTTACTCTGTAAGCCATAGGCGGAACTGAATATTCTGAAAACGTCAGGCATGACTGAAATTTATGGTAGCTTTGGAGCAGATCATTTCGCAAACTTGAAGCAAAACAGAGAATTGTGTAAGTTCAAGCAAAATAGGATCTTCCACAATCCACGGGGAGAAAAGAAAATTCTGCAAATTTGAGGTACAGGAGAGAATTCTGAAAGTTGAAACGTAACAGGAAATTTTACTAGCTCTTGACAAAGCCTATATTTTTATGCATAAGGCAATCCAGGAAATTTTGCAAGGTTAAGGAAATTCAGGATATTATACAAGCTGAAATGTTGAAAGGATATTCTTCAACCTTCAAATATAAGAGGACATTCTACAAATTTGGAATTGTCTTCATAGACCTGTTTTGGTTGATGTAGCACTTTCATAACCTCAGAATCCCAATGAAGTGTACTGTTCTGAAACAACTGAATGACGAGTATGTTAGAAAACGTGCCGAGACTTACCAATCATGATGGCAGCCCTGTTCGTGGTTCTCTTCGCCCTGTAAGTGAGCGGCCGGGTGACCGAGAAGTACCGGTCAAAGCTGATAATGAGCAGATTCAGCACCGAGGCATTACTGGCTAGGTAGTCTAGTGCGAGCCACGTATCACAGATGTGTGGTCCCAAAGGCCAGTACCCGAACAAAGTGTACACTGTAAACAGTGGCATGGAGATAAGGCCGATCGCGAAATCAGCCACAGCGAGGCTGAACAGGAAGTAGTTGCTGATAGTCTGCAGCTGCTTGTCGATTTTGAAAGAGATCATCACCATTGAGTTGCCCACGACGGTGACCAAACTGAGAGCGCCGGCTACGATTGCTATCAATACCATCTCGGGGATGGAGTAGCGACCTGCCCCCTCGGGCATCGTGGGCCCAAGGGAGGTGTTGAGCACCCCCTCTGAAGATCCGTTGAGCATGGTGGTCGGCAGCTCACATTATCCGCACCCACGCAACTGCAACAGAGCGAGCAGAGTCCCTCAACGCTGGTGTACCGCGTGTGTTCATATTTGGATCTGACATAGGAAACTTAAGAACAAGAAACGTTTAACACTTCAGCCCTGGAGAACAAGGGAAAGATAACGTTTCTCCCAAACGTTTGTAACCATTTACAGGACCTAATGGCGTCACAATTCAAAATATTACAGTCGGCATTTTGAACGTCGTGAAAACTTCAAATCTCAACTTCGATGGTATGCTCAAACTTTGGAAAAACTCCAACATTCGACGAGGCACATCTCCGAAAGCCGTTACAAACCGAGGTAGTAGCAGTGACATCTTCCTTGTAGCTGCCTTTCATCTCAATTGCCCGTGCTGCTGTTTGTCAAATTATTAAATGTATGATTTGAGGTTTTCACAGCGGTAAGTATGAAGATTTCTGTCTTCTGGGTTGTTGCGCCGTGTAGTCTGGTCGATGTTAACCAACGTTTCAGAGGTCATACTGCCTCCGTCATCAGGACGATGAAGATTTCTGTCTTCTGAGTTGTTGCGCTGTGTAGTATGGTCGATGTTAACCAACATTTCGGAGGTCATACTGCCTCCGTCATCAGGACGATGAGTAAGACGTGGGCGACGATTCCGCAAACTTCTACCAGAGTACACGGCGCAACAACCCAGAAGACAGCCATTTTCAGGAAAACGATTTTCCCTGCCAATGATCTCTGTAGATACAGCGTTGTAAAATAACAGAATGAACAGTAAACATATTCTTTCTGTTAAATCTGTGGCAGAATACTTAATCTGGCGAAGCGGTTAGTGTCTATTAAATGTAAAAGGTGCCTCCTCCTTCCATGTTATCGTTACGGTAATACACGTCCATAGGTTATGATTTTCTCACTCCGGAAGTTTTTATCGATGTTTTGCGTCATAACCTTCTGTAACGTCACTCTTACGCGATAGAACCCGGGGAAGGAGTTTGGGTGCTCAAAGCTATGGTTGCTTTATATTCGTACTACACCTTTGTTTTCAGAAAACAGTCTAAAATAGAAACTCGGTTGCAGAATTCAACTTTGTTATACTGTAGTCACTTTCCAATAAAGGAATACGTCTACTGTTGTCCTTAAAAATAAAATGTTAGTTACATTTTAAAATACGGACTCAGTTACAAAATTAAATTACTATCTTTGGCACTTTGAAATAAAGAGCACACCAACTACTGACCTTTTATTATCGAAATAAAAAACCTTATACGTTACATACACAACCTAAAATTTGGGTTGAACTATTGATTTCTGTTGAAACGTACCGGGCCCATTATATAACATACTCATGTAATTGATTTTTCGTCTTCGATTTGTATGGGTCCAAAAAATTCTCTCTCATTTTAAGGGAAAAAGGTTGCATTGTGGAGGTCAGAAGACAGTTCTCAGAAACAGCCAATTGAAAATGGAGCCTACATGTTGAAAGGGTTCGTTATTTGTGTTGTTGATACAACATTGGCAAAATGTGTAATGAATCAGTCGAAGAGAATAAATTCTGTTCTGCACAACTTTTTGAGTTGCTTTAAAACCCATTAGCAATTTGTTTTTACAGTTGTTTTTAGAAACGTGATTTGTTTAGTGTTACCCGATATGTGTTTTGGATTTCTCTGTCGTCTGTGAATATAGATATATGCCTTGCGATTTCCAGTCTAAAGACTTCAGAAAGCATCTACGGTCAGAGGATGCCGAGATTTGAATCAGGCTGTAGCGCCAGCAAGAAAACAAATCTTTCTTCGTGTTGGTCTACCAGTCTGTGGAAAATGGACTGTTTGCTCTGTTCAGTGAACGTTTACAAATACTTTTTTGTGTCAATGGAGCTGAATATAGGTGGCCACTGGGCGTAAGAACTCGGCTGAAATTTATGTCGTCTGTTTATGACAAGATTGATCTCAAGAATGGTTCATTTAGAGTCGTAACTTTGGGAGGTGGAGGCGTATAACAGCCAACCGTTGGCTTGTAGTAGGTTTGTACGCAGGCAGTCAATTTAGATTAGCTTGACGCGTGAAATTACAGCGTAACAGCAAAGCGCGCACTGAACATCCTTTTATATTATTTCAGAGGTTATTTATTGTGTGTAATTTACTGAAAAGAAAGGTAATTTTGATCCAGATATTTGCTACAGTGTCTGAGAAGAAGTTTAGCGTGGTTTAAGTCTTAAAAAGTTTAATGAATTCTTCTCGGGCTACCGGCCGTGTAAGGTGGTCTAATGGAGAACACACCAACGTTTCGAGAACCATCTTCGTCCTCGTCCTCAGGTACCATGAGTATCCTGAAGACAAGGTTCTCCATTAAATCACCTTACACGGCTGGTAGCCCGAGAAGAATTTATTATACTTAGTAGCCGTGAAAGCTTCAGCCCTGAAGAAGTTTTCTACATGTTATATAAAGTGCTTTGAGATGAAGAAGTATTAAAAACAAATTTCAGGAGGAGAAAAACTGTAGATTAATGAGTGCTAGCCTATCTTAGAAGGGAATGAAACATTTGTAGTAAGACCATTAATTTATGGAATATAGGCGGATATTTATATCAAGCTAGATGTAAATAATAGAGTAAAATTAGTGAGTTATTATTAGGATTAGGGATGGCTAGGTTTTAAATTGTAAGAATAAAATCTGTGTAGCAAGGGAATAGCGCTTTAGAGATAGTTGTATTGGGCTGTAATCAACAAAATCCCGGTGTTAGACATACAGAGCCTCCGTTATAGCTAACTGAAATATATGATGGCTTTACTAAAAGTAAAGTTGTTTATGTCCGTGATGTTGTGAAACAGATAGAAGTTTAATATCCTAGAGGTTATTAAACATAGGCCTCTGTTTATGGAGAGTTTATTGACTACTTTGCTTCTCCGTAAGAAACATTATGCCACTACAGGACGCCCCATGTTTCTGCTACTGTGAACCATGCCCAAATAGTAGTCGTGTGAACTGTTGAGGTGCGGGCGACATCAGCGCCACTTAATACATATAAGCGTTTATTATTTTTTAAAGTAGTTTCTAAAGAACCCGAAGTGTCAATACAGTGTTCACAAGAACCGTGAGATTCTGTATTAAAGCAACTGAATCCAGTTCACATCCTCACAGCCTATTTATGTAACATCCATTTTAATATTATCATTTCATGTAATTCTAGTTCTTGCAATTGGTCTTCTGTAGAGTTTCCCAACCAAAATGTTTTAAATTTTGCTTCCCTGTACACAGATACCTTTGAATCTACAGGAATCCTTGCCCCGGGATCGCATCACCACGAAGATTCTATAAAATTTTATAAATCTATAGGCTAATTCTATCCGTTGTTTAATATGGGTGTGTTACTTTGTTCCCAACCCTTGAAATAGAACGGAGTTTGAAGATTATGGTAAGGAGAACTGAGAATAATACGACTTAAGAAAGGCGGAGAATCAAGGGAATAAAGGAAATTATATAAAGGGAAGTTCCGTTGGAGAGAATTATGTAGACAGGCCTATATGAGAACTCCTGAGAACTAAAGTGCCTAAGCCACATTCGATTGATGCTGTATAAAATAAAGTTTGTCATTAATACAAAATTAAAAGTGTAAAATAATCTGGTGTGCTTGCTAGAAGATTTTATTATTTGTAGTACAAATATATTTTCATTGAATACAGTAAATACATTGAAACATACACTTAAAACTCTCTTTATGTGCCTTTGTTGACTTCCATTACTTTGGCTCTGACTAGCTATGTAATACTAACTTCATGTTGTAAGCATCGCCACGACGTAGGACCAGGCTTCTGCCATAACATGGCGCTATAGAAAATATGTTTCGAGTTGGATTCAAACCCGCGATCTCGTCTTTTGTACGGGCTCAGACCGTTCTCGAATTTGAATGTGTTTCGTCGGATTCGAAACAGGAACCGGCTGTACCAGGTTTGGAATCGTCTGGTCTGAACTAGTTATGTAGTCACCAAGCACAGTTTTTCCATAACTTTGCATCTGATTCCATTAATTCTAGTCTAAATATAGCTGAGGGCGAACATGGGCCCATACATATTCATTGCCTGCCTCTGCAAATAATGTGCCGAATTATTGATATCTCACTCCTAATCTGTAACACTACCGAATATTTTGAATTGTCCCCGTCATTGGATTATAAGGCGCTGCTTCAGCAGCGCTCTCTCTGGGCACAGACGTCGCTTAACCAATAAAGTTCATTCCCAAAGTTTCAAAATTACATTCTTCCAACTCATAAGATGTTGGACATGGAATTTGAAATATCGAGTTAATGCTGATCAACAGAGGCATCTGCTGGGAAGTCTGGCAACTTTGATATGAGAAACTGTAAAGGGAGTCTGGGGTTTCCATCGATTGAAGTAAATGCTAATTCATATTTCCTGTTTGAAGAAAATCGATTATCCTTCTGAAGGCTTCACCGAGGAAATTACTTTTCATTCTAGAAAGGGGCATGAGTTAGCTCATTCATCACTGCACGGTTACTTTACCGCGACAGATTGATACGTCATTATGTGTTCTTTGCACAATTTGCATAAACTGAAAGCTGTATAGGGGTTGTCATGTCTGTCCGTCCGTCTATATGTTTCAAGCACTCGATAACCGCTGGACTGACTTTTATTAAAATTTGTATGAACGTTATGTTAAATCTAGAAAACACTTCTTGTGTGTGGTGCGCAGGCTAAAGGTTCTTTAACAATTGTGTTTTAATTACCTAGGTTAAGAGATGAGGTTAAATATGTAGATGGCTGTCTTCTGGGATGTTGTCCTATGTGGTCCAGTAGAAGTTTACCGACGTTTCAGAAGGGCTTGCTGCCTCCGTCATCAGGTCAGCAGAGACCTCTATAACGTCGATAAACACATGTTGCAGCAACCCAGAAGTCAGTCTTCTTCATACTGGCCGCCAGAACTTGAAATTTCATAAGACTGAATCTACGTCAACTTAATTTCACTTCGTAACAACAGAAGGCTGAGATGTACACACGAAATGTGTCCATTGTCCATTGGGAAGTTCCGGAAATTAAACATGTGAACGGAGAGACAGATGCGATTTTCCATTGCGTTTATTTGAAACATTTGCTTGCATTCTACCACCACGCGATAGTATGACGGTTTGGGGAATGTTGCAGCTGGATTGTCGAATCTACGGGCAGGAGATTTCATCTGTTAATTTATACAACTGATGCTTGTAAGCCATTCGACATACGTGTATTAATAAGACGGCTTGTTTTGTGTGCATTTCAATCTTTCTATGCTGTTTCATACTTTTAGGCATTAACTTCGTCCAAGAACAGTATAATAAAAATAAAGGGCCTGGGAGATAGAGCTTAAAGGCAGTAGAAATTGGATACTTAGACTGACTTATGGAATGAAGGAGATGGAAAGGAAATGAGCGATATTAGGAAATGCAATAAAAGAGCAAATCAGAGGAGATGTAATAATAACCGATTATTACGAAGTTTATCGCAGAGAGAGAGGGAGACGCTGTGTCGTGCTTCTTACTGAAGGAATGCAGTCGCACGAGTTGTGTTACAGGGGTAGAACTTCTAACCAGTAGAACGTCGTCCTGTTGGAATGCAGACTATGGAGCCGATAGTTGACCTTGCAGGGCTGTAGCAGAGCCAGATACCGGCTACCGCCTTGGCACCTCTTTAAAGACGGCGATGATAACCATAGGTTGGCGGCGTAGCCGAGGACAAAGGGGTGCGAACTATACCACACAAGTAATGCACATTTGGGGTGCATACCTCTAGAAACCTTATAACATTCGCCATATGATTAATATAATAGTCAGCCAGAACTTTTCGCTTGTTTAATATCCAATCTCCGTGCTTGAGGCGGAAGTGTGTGCATTCTGTGAGCAGTTTATAATATTCAATTTTGCATTAAAAGTAAAGCTATCAACAATTACCTCATATCTTAAGTGATTCTCATTTCTTTAAACCTGGAACTTCGTGCCATATCACACCGGCACTTTTATTATTTCGGCTACAGCTGGGCGTGCGTGCGTTCGTGCGTGAGCGCGAATAGAATGGAAATCAAGAACTTGTTTATCAGCATGTAATACAGTGTAATTTTATGATATTTCTCCTTAAAATTGAGAAATATTTTTTGTTGGTAGAACAATTCCTCAAACACAACCTAATTTTAAAGATGAATTTCAATAATACGAGGTGCGTCCACAAAGTAAGTTTCCCACTCGTCCCACAGCTAGCAAACCTTATATTGCGCGAAGCGACTGTGCGTACGTGATTGAGCAATGACGTAGCATGGCGCATGCACTAACGGTACTTCCCGAGTTCTCACAGTAGCATCGTTGCAGCTGTTGAAGATGGAGGTTCTTATTCCAGCTCCCGCCGACTGTGAAGTGCGGTCAGTGATAACGCTAGGCCGCACACGGCTCGACGGACAGCAAGTCTCCTGCAGGAGTTCAGCTGGGAGGTGTTTAATCATCCACCCTACAGCCCGGACCTCGCTCCCAGTGATTTCCATCTTTTCCTACACCTCAAGAAATTCCTGTCCGGTCAGCGTCAGCGTTTTGAGAATGACAGAGAGGCGGAGATGGTTGTCACAGTGGTTCCAATCCCAGGCGGCAGACTTCTACGACACAGGTGTTCAAAAGTTGATCCCACGGTATGACAAATGTCTCAATTCCGGTGGCGAATATGTTGAAAAATAGCTGGACACTTGCTCTATCTGTTGCAATAAATATTTCCATGAAATTGTGTTTTGTTTCTGTAAACGGCCCCAGGGAAACTTACTTTGTGTACGAGGCTCGTATAATCCAATCTTCCTCTTGTTGACGTTTTAAAATTACAATTTTGTATGAATTTCCCTTCTCCTCGTGTTTGTTACATAGAGTAGGCAAAATTATGGTTATGTTCTTAAATATTTGTGTTTTTATATTGGAGATGGGAAGACAAAACTCGTTTCTGAATGGTAGCAAGAATTCCCCGAATTCAAACTAGTTACCTTAAATTGTATCTTTGGATGTAATTTTGATTTATAGCTGCCATTTACAAGTAAAACAGAGTTCCGATTATCGGATCTATCGACCCATGGACGGTCGGATAATCGAAAATGTCGGATAACAGAAGGTCGGTTTTTCGGGACTCTACTGTATCTGAACTTTGGCTTGCTAAATTTTCGATTTACTTATTATGAACTTTTGTATGATTTTGTACTGGATTCTGGTGACGTGGCATGCGTTTATTTCAAGACCGACCTCTTTGAACCGTTTAAAATATGACACTGAAGATATTTTTTTAGAATGTGGAATTCGTTTCATGTCACCGACTCTCAGTTACTACCACAACAAAATAGTAAGCAAATCTTTTTTATTCTTCGCAATATTCTGCATACACTGCATAGACTCAGTATCTATTGCCTCTGCAAACAGCATAAGGATTCTTTTACAATCCTCCCGCCTCACGCACACAAACACACACACAGGAACGCACTGAAATACCAATATGGAATTTGTATTTAAAACTGAAACCTGCAACAAATATTTGCTTCATGTCTGCTGTATCACAATGTGAAATCGTTGATTATATTGTATATAGTATAAAACGCATAACACTATTGATGGAATGCAATCGAATTCTTCTTTCAGAAAAATTTGTAAGCTTTCACAAGGACGGAAAATCTGATCTGTGGAACATAACTTTCTGGATAATAAACAGTAATCTGTTTGTAATTAATGGAACGCAGCTCATGTAATTCGGAGAATGCATGTTATCTGCAGCAGGCCCTGGTCATCGTTTTAAAGGTGCGCGAAACAGGGAGGGTGACTAGCGGTTTTGTTTATTTGGTTTTGGTCCCTTTGAACTTTCCTGTGGTGATTTCTTTCTCTCAAGGTCTCTACGACGAGACCTGGGTGATGTTGTCAGATGATATATAACGTTAGGGCCACTACATACTTAATTAACTCCCCGATCTGTTGCTGTCACTCGCAACAGCAGACTCATGTATATCTCGAATATTACTTGAACGTCCGACTTCTCGAACTACTTTTACTCAGGTACCATCTCTGTAGGTTATTACTTTATGCGTAAGTTATTTGAGAGTTGTCTTCGCGATTGAAATTCGGTCTCTCCGGCCGTGTCGAGGTCGCTGGAGCAGGCGTTCTACTGACGTACAGTGTATCGTCATTATTAATGATCCCCCTCCTTATTCGGTGTGAACTGCGTTGTTAAATCTTTGTTAGTTATTGCTGATATGTGTCGCCACACAATTGCGGTGTGTTCATCATCCGTCCTATTGTACCGCTGCTGTACATTTCTTCGTCGCAAGGGTTGACTCTGAGAGACTCCCACTTCACCTTAATAAGATGACTGGATAAAACAAAGTCCATCTTGAGTATTTTTAATCACTCATACAATAATGAAATTGTCTTTTTTCATAAATTTTAATTTTAGTAAACTTGTTCACATGAATCCGCAATTGGACCCTATATGCATACTTAAGATAACACTTGAGGATTATTCGCCTAGCTATGCCTTGGCCTCACAAGTGGTCACGTCACGACAATATCAGTCCGAGGGTTCGCCGGATAGAGGCGTTTTAAAATTTGAAGGTCATTTGAAAGTCAATTTTTCAGAGGCATATTGCTGCCGTTCTGTACGAATCTGAGTGACTATACTTATGTCAGTTAGAGGTCACGGACACGTCAGCACCGCATCATGGTCACGACCAATTCACTCGGTAGGTTTCACTAAGAGAGGCGTTTTAAAATGTGAAGGTCATTTGAAAGTCAATTTTCCAGAGGCATATTGCTGCCGTTCTGCAGGAATCTGAGTGACCGTGCTTATGCCACTTAGAGGTAACGGACACGTTAGCTCCGAGTCATGGTCACGACCAATTCACTCGGCAGGTTTCCATAATAGAGGAGCTTTAAAATGTGAAGGTCATTTGAAAGTCAATTTTTCAGAGGCATATTGCTGCCGTTCTGTAGGAATCTGAGTGACTGTACTTATGTCAGTTAGAGGCCACGGTCACGTCGGCGTCAAGTCATGGTTACGACCAATTCACTCCGTAGGTTTCCCTAATAGAGGCGTTTTAAAATGTGAAGATCATTTGAAAGTCATTTTTTCAGAGGCATATTGCTGCCGTTCTGTAGGAATCTGAGTGACTGTACTTATGTCAGTTAGAGGCCACGGTCACGTGGGCGTCAGGTCATGGTTACGACCAATTCACTCCGTAGGTTTCCATAATAGAGGCGTTTTAAAATGTGAAGATCATTTTAAAGTCAATTTTTGAGAGGCATATTGCTGGCGATCTGTAGGAATCTGAGTGACCGTACTTATGTCAGTTAGAGGCCAGGATCACGTCGGCGTCAGGTCATGGTTACGACCAATTCACTCCGTAGGTTTCCCTAATAGAGGCGTTTTAAAATATGAAGATCATTTGAAAGTCAATTTTTCAGAGGCATATTGCTGCCGATCTGTAAGAATCTGAGTGACTATACTTATATCAGTTAGAGGTCACGGACACGTCAGCGCCGAGTCATGGTTACGACCAATTCACTCGGTAGGTTTCCCTAATAGGGGCGTTTTAAAATGTGAAGATCATTTTAAAGTCATTTTTTCAGAGGCATATTGCTGGCGATCTGTAGGAATCAGTGTGACCGTACTTATGTCAGTTAGAGGCCACGGTCACGTGGGCGTCAGGTCATGGTTACGACCAATTCACTCCATAGGTTTCACTAATAGAGGCGTTTTAAAATATGAAGGTCATTTGAAAGTCATTTTTTCAGAGGCATATTGCTGGCGATCTGTAGGAATCTGAGTGACTATACTTATGTCAGTTAGAGGCCACGATCACGTCGGCGTCAGGTCGTGGTTACGACCAATTCACTCCGTAGGTTTCCCTAATAGAGGCGTTTTAAAATATGAAGGTCATTTGAAAGTCAATTTTTCAGAGGCATATTGCTGCCGATCTGTAGGAATCTGAGTGACTATACTTATATCAGTTGGAGGTCACGGACACGTCAGCGCCGAGTCATGGTTACGACCAATTCACTCGGTAGGTTTCCCTAATAGAGGCGTTTTAAAATGTGAAGATCATTTGAAAGTCATTTTTTCAGAGGCATATTGCTGGCGATCTGTAGGAATCAGAGTGACCGTACTTATGTCAGTTAGAGGCCACGGTCACGTGGGCGTCAGGTCATGGTTACGACCAATTCACTCCATAGGTTTCACTAATAGAGGCGTTTTAAAATGTGAAGGTCATTTGAAAGTCATTTTTTCAGAGGCATATTGCTGGCGATCTGTAGGAATCTGAGTGACTATACTTATGTCAGTTAGAGGTCACGGTCACGTCGGCGTCAAGTCATGGTTACGACCAATTCACTCGGTAGGTTTCCCTAATAGAGGCGTTTTAAAATGTGAAGGTCATTTGAAAGTCATTTTTTCAGAGGCATATTGCTGGCGATCTGTAGGATTCTGAGTGACTATACTTATGTCAGTTAGAGGTCACGGTCACGTCGGCGTCAAGTCATGGTTACGACCAATTCACTCGGTAGGTTTCCCTAATAGAGGCGTTTTAAAATGTGAAGGTCATTTGAAAGTCATTTTTTCAGAGGCATATTGCTGGCGATCTGTAGGATTCTGAGTGACTATACTTATGTCAGTTAGAGGTCACGGTCACGTCGGCGTCAAGTCATGGTTACGACCAATTCACTCCGTAGGTTTCCCTAATAGAGGCGTTTTAAAATGTGAAGGTCATTTGAAAGTCATTTTTTCAGAGGCATATTGCTGGCGATCTGTAGGATTCTGAGTGACTATACTTATGTCAGTTAGAGGTCACGGTCACGTCGGCGTCAAGTCATGGTTACGACCAATTCACTCCGTAGGTGTCCCTAATAGAGGCCTTTAAAAATTTCAACGTCTTTCCAAAGTCACTTTTTCAAATGCACGTGTGAAAGATATGGTGAATTAAATGAAATGTTCTAATACTCAATCAATGGTTCATCTCCTTAATTTACATCATGTAATCATTGTGACATACGTTTTCTGGCCGTGGGATTTGAAACTTTGGAAACAAATGAACATCAACAGTTAACGCCTGGAGGACTGTCATTTGGTGTTTGATGAGAATATATGGTCATTATGAACATGGGGGCGTTATTTGGAGAGGAACGTCCATATGGTAGGGTGGTTGTGACATGAGCTTTGTACTTATCTGAAGATAGTAGGAACATATTACCTTTTCCAACGGGATTTATGTTTACTGGGAAGTTCTGCAACGGGAGCGTTCAAAGTTTACATCTCGAGGGTGGTAACTAACTAAGTGAGTGAATGATATTTCTTGTTAGTGTCCTCCTCGGATCGCTGGTAGTTGTACAGCGTGTCAGGAAATCTCCTGAAGTTTTGTCACGAAGATCAACTGAATCCTTTTCCTGTATCAGGTAACCCACTTCTGAACATTTACGATTTACTTTTGTAAGACCGATTTTAATAATATACTTCTTTTCTTTTCCTGGATCATTTAATTAAAAAATGTTGGACAGAATTAGATAAGTGCATACCAGAAATCCTCGTATCAAAAATATAAAGTGCAAAACCCAGTTATGCCACTGAAGCATAATACCTCCCATTCAGTGACAATGAAATACTGAGTTAAGCACGCACGTCATAAGTATAGATGTCATGCTGATTTTTAAATGTGTAGTTTAGTGACTTTACCATCATTTTCACAACACCAAAAAATTCCGGAGAATTAGAAGTTTTATTTAAAACCTCCAGTAAAAAAAATCTTCATAACCCGGTGATGGCGTGTTTAACACGTATCATAAGTTTGTTATTGCGTAAATCAAACATTTATTAGGAAATTTTACCTGTGGCTTGGATTGTTTTGAGAAGAAATATTGTTAATAAGAGATGCCTTTGTAATTTGTATGGTACTGATTGTCATGATACAGGTGGATCGTATATAAAAGTGCAGATAGTCGTAGGGTTTGATGCATTTGCAATCTTCAGAGAAATTGTGTTGATCTGCTTTGTACAGTCTGTCACGTCAGGAGCGTGTTTGTAAGACTGTGTTATGTATTCATAATAACGGAATCTAAACTTCTTTCATTACAAACAAAAAATCATATAAAGATGACGCCTACATGTTTTCAAATTTGGCATCTGTACGGAGATTTTTCAGGAGTTAAAACAAGATACAATTATCCCTGTTACGAAGTTCCAAGTCATGAAGTCGTGTAGGAGTGGCCTCACAACTTTATTCATTCATAACCATGGCAATACGTAGCTCGTGGTTGGTTTCGCCCACTGGCTGCTTTATCAGGAATTGTTAGTAGAGATTACAGAGTGACCTTGTGATGTCCGTAATTTTCAAAATGTTAAAGGGAGCAATTTAGTATTGAAGAATGTGTATCGGATTGAAGAAGATCTGAATTGTACTCAGTATCAAGTTTCTTAGAGGACTCTAGTATCTACGATTAGCAGTAAATGTTCTTTGCCGTTTCGTCAGTGGCCCTATTATCACAGTCATAAAAATTATTACTTTTTTAGCGAGTTTACGTCTAATGAATTATTGAATTTACGCTTTTACCGTCTGATTCAGGCCTCTTGCCGGGAATAGGTAGTTTCGCTCTAATTTATCGCTGGACGCAATGTAGCATGGAGTTAGCGGATTTATATGACAGGTGGACTGAATGGGGAACAGAGAACATTACATAATGAGCAGCAAATACAAAATTCTGAATTAACGGTCTAACCAAAACGTTGAGTTATAGTTTGGTTAGGTATGTAGCACGGAGGCAGGGATAGGAGCTTATAATTTGAAGAGTAGTAACATAACATTTGGTTGTAAATTTACTAAATATACCCAGTACTAAATTTTATGATACCCAGCTCAGACAGAAACATTTTGTTACATAGGTAGACCATATAGAAATGGTGGAACTAAAGACGCTCCAAACTAGCCGAATTGTATTATAGAATGGTTACTGCATTCACCGGTTCCAAATCATACCTGTACCCACCAACAGGGTTCGACATTCGTATTATTATTGTTATAATATTAAAAGTGGTTTGCTACAGACAATACCTACGCTCTTCCTCATGGCCTGCTTGTTCGCTGCATGTTATCAATTTTGGCTTTTCTGGATGTTTGATGAAAACATGCTGAAGTTTTAACAGGCCATGCACTGAACGTGACAACCTTATAATCTGTGCGTCAGTCTGAGTTTGAATGCGAACTCCGAAGAAGGTTACAAGGACAAAAAGTAGAAGTTATACAAGGTTGATTTCTGGTGAATCATAAGCCGATTAGTGCAGACACGTTACCGGAAGAACTTCTGACGTCTGCTTTTCTCTGAGTGTTTCCGCTAAACTTATTAATTATAATTCATGTGAAATTAAGGTTGTAGACAGAGCAGCGTCTGGAGGAGGGGTACGGTTCAGCTCCATTCTTTCTGTGCTTTACTTATTTGTGGTTTATTTAATAACGCTGTTAGTAGTTCAGACTATAAACCATGAATCATACGATGGCGAACTAATAATGAATCGGATGTGACGTGCAAGGAAGTGATTATGGCATAATTTAATACACTGTTGCTGCCTTTGCCGGGAGACAGTGAGGAAATTCTTGAGATTTGAACTCAATTCCTTCTTAATACGAAACTGGGAATGCTAACCGCTAAACCGTCACGGCCGGCTGCTTTCTCTGATACAACTTCAAATAAAATGCTTATGTTAAGAAATGTTGTTAGAAGATAATTAGTCTGAGAGGCACGTAGTGAATTAGCAATGAAGACTTTTATGTATTTTTTTTAAAATTAAAACTACATTAATTTGAGTAGGATTTCAGGTTCTCACGGCGGTGAGTACGAAGATGGATGCCTTCTGGGTTGTAGGGCTATGTAGTATGGCAGAAGATTACCTACATTAAACGCTAATATTAGCTACAACACTTCCCAGAGTTAAAATTCTTTGCGTTTTAAATATTCCCTTTGGAAGCTGTCGGTAAAATGATCAGTCAGACAGGCAAATGCACTGCCAGACAGATTGTCAGAAATTAAGTTACGAATTGCTGTAGGAGTTGAATTGCCTGTAACCACAAGCAATCAACGAAGACTTTTATTTTCTAAACAAAAACTCAAGAGTTGCATGGATTTGATGTGCGGAACGTCGCTGGTCAGAACCGTGCGTTTCTTTATGAACACCTGGGGAGCTATTAAACCCTTCATAAAGACACGAAGAGATGAAATTGTCCAGCAGTAATAGTTTTGGTGGTGATAGGTCTCCTACTCCGTCGTGAAGTTACGCCAAGCTGTCTGAGTACTTTAACGTTTTATGCAAAAAGCGAAGACGCAACTAGGATTGCTTTTCGATGGATATGCTTTAAGTTGCAGAAAAAAGAGATGACATTTCTTTATCGCTCTTTTACTGTGAAAGGGTGGGTAATCGCCTCACTCATGCTTCGCGCACTTGTGCCGCCTGTGTGGGTGTTTTCTGGCTGGGTGGGCGTTATTGAAGAGGACAGGGAAGTGATTGTCGCAGGGACCAGCGCCTCAAGTTCGAGAGAGTGACCTGACCTGATTTAACAGCATTAGCAGTTCTATGAGGTTATACGTTATCACAGCGGCTAGCATGAAATTGGCGATCTTCTACATTGTTTCGCCGTGTAGTCTGGTAGAAGTTTACCGACGTTTCATAGGTTTATGCTGCCTCCATCATCATGGCGATGAGTGTCACCGCTCTGATGATGGAAGAAGCAAACAAGCATTTCTGAAACGTCGACAAAAGTCTACCAGACTACAGGGCGCAAGAAGCCAGAAAACAGTCATATTTAACAGATAACTATTTCACGCAGGAAAGTTGGTGAACTTCAAATAGGAGAAGTAATTTATTCCACCCAGCCGAATAAAGAGTTCATCCAGTGAAAATCTACCGTGTTACTCACTCTTTCAGTAAATAGAACGAAGACTTTACATCCACACCTTGCGGCCTTAGTTAATTGTCAACCTTTGTCACGTAGGAGTGCAAGAAAGGACTCTGAAAATTAAATTCCGCTCGACGGTCGTCGTGTGGATGCTAGCGGCGTCTCGTGTGGCGTCCCAAGACTCTTCTTCCCTTGATACTTAAGTTTGTGTCGGCGTTAGGACCGTAGGCGTCGCGACGTACTAGGTTGCTTTGCCATCGTCTTTGCTATATTATGAATTTTGATATATCTTCGGGGCGATAGGCGTCGGGACGCTCGTCGTCGTTTTGAATTCATCGTGTCGTATGGCGATCCTAGATTCATCTTTGATCAGTTCTGAATCTTTTGTCGGCGATAATGCGCGTTACCATGTTTCGCTTTGAGTGGCATGTCTTAAGTTAATTGGCGTTCTAATTAGTTAGAACATGAGAACTGACTGCTGACAATTAAGTAAAGCTTCAAGTTGTGATGTGAAATCTGTTTATTGGAAAATTGGCTACTTCGAATATTTTTATTGGATGACAGCATGACTATTTTGAATGGAATTTACCACTTGTGTCCTATTTGATGCTCAGCAGTATCTCCTGCTAGAACTAGTTATCTATTCTTGGTTTATATTTGGTTCCGTTTAAGAGTCATAATCCTTGTTACGAGATACACGTGTCTCGGAATTAATGAAGTGTTACATCTGCTTACCACGGGGACGAAAGCAATGCGAAAATTCTCGCGGATCCATTAAGCTTTCATTTGTTGACAGAAAGAGTATGTAGCTTCGTTAAGTAGTGCGTAAGGTAGCAACGAACATCTGGCTGAGAATTACAATGTTTTAAAGAAGAAAACCTAGCAGGTTAGCTGAATAAATAACGCGGATAATTCGTGTTTGGCAGGTATCCATTTTGAATCTGGATTATCGTGAAAGAGGATTCTCATGATTTTTCTCTGTCTTCACAGGTGAAGGGTGGATAGATTCATGAAATATTCCAAAACCGCTTACTCCCGTCCCGTTTTAGATCATGATAATCTCTTTATAATTATAACTTCTGCTGTTAATACAGTAACATTATATGCCCAGTGTGACTGAAAGTATGAATTTATATTCGATGCTAGATAAATTCGTGACACATGAGATGCTCTGGGTAATTTGCTTGTTATATATTATTTCAGATTTCGAATTTCAGATTTCAGAGGGCGTTCTCTGACGTTGATGTAGTGTGCCAATTGAACTTCGGTTACGTCTGCTGGGATATGCATTCCGGGGTTTGTATGAAACGCATCTCAAAGCTACAGCGGCTGCTTCTAGGACGTTTACAGCTTCAACATTTCTGGCCTGTTTGTTTCTTTGATTTTGTGTCGGACATGCGACTTCATTCGGCTTCACTTTCGAAAAAAGAAACTTACGTACCTACGTTCGTGTTGTTAAATAAACGAAAGCCCACTGTAACTTCACATTATTTTCCTATGTCTTATTTGATTGCCGACTATGTACAGCATACTAGGTAGATGACGGATGCCATTTTTATTAAATATCCTCCATCCTGCTTCTAGATCTGATTGTTTTTCTTATTCTTCCCTTGTTTTAAAATTCCGCGGTCTTTTACTTTTTATTAATTACGGGAGCGTTTAACCCGTTAATGAGGAACCCATTACTCTCCTTTCCGTTTGCGACCCCTTTATCTCTGCATCCCGTGTGGCATGCTCGTGATCTGCCTGAAAGTTTGGCCGCATTCGGTTAACCTCACGGCAAAGGCTTGGATTTTGCACAAAGTTTGATTCTGAAAAGAGATTAGCATAAGGTTTACACCCACGAGCTCTCGCGTGTAATTTCAATCTGCAGTATTCAAGCACTGATTCACTTTCCCAGTATAACTGCGTCCACTTGTCCAGAAAGTTTCACACCAAATTCGCTTAATATCAGGGATGTCCAAACGTTCTAAGTCACGTCACGTTAACTTGCTCAGCAATTTCTTTAACATCAAGACATTGTGTCTACGTCACTTATAACCTTCACGTATCGTCGTATCAGTGTATGTGGTCTGTGCGCCTTTGATTTGTTGACAAACCTAACCTAAAATGATGATGACATCAAGTTTAAAGGACCAGAAAATAAATGAACATCTGTTTTAGAGCGTTGAAGTCAGCCTAACTGAAGGCGTTTACAGAAACTTTTCGAGTTTTATGGAAGTTTTATGCAAAGTTTTAATGAATCTGAGCTGCGAGATACTTTATCGTCATATTGACCAGTCAGGGATACCATGTTATTTGAGGCTTAATCTCGTTAAATTTCATTGGAAGGAAAATGTTTTTATCATCAGTTCTAGAAAATAATGTGATGAGCGTTAGAGGACCATCGACGCACGCGTTCACTTAATATCCGAGGGCAGAAGTCTCGCGTTTCGTATCCAGTGCACAGGGTTGAAATGTGTTTCGGTTCGGAATATTGAATTTCTGGAGTCGTGTTTTATTAAAGTAGAAAACAGTCTGAGATCGGCCTACCTGTATGTCTGTGTTTAATTTCTCCCCGATTCAGAATCAGTGAGCGAAATTTTCATAATGTTAGACTTTAGGTGCTTATAAGACGATATTGCGTTGCATTATGGGTGGGTTGAGTCTGACCATTTTTCAGCTCTAATTCATGAATTTGTATTAGATTTAATCTGGCTGCCGTATGTGTACTCTTCAGCTAAGAGGACACAGATAGAAAAATAAAGGCAAGGGAGAGACAGAGGAGGGAAGAAGATGGAAAGAAAGTGAGTAATAAAGAATGGAGATAATAAATATTAGCACAGAAATGAGGCCCAAGGATGTAATAAATAAAGTACTAAAAGTATAAATGTGAAATAAGTCAGAGAAGAATAGAAGAAAGTACACGAGAGGGAATGGAGATAAGAAGAAAAAGGTGAAGGAGAAAAATGTATGAAATATTCAATAAAATGCTGGAAAACGCGGAACCATTTGTGGGTTTATGCGCGGGTCACGGAACGAATAGAACAGGTACAGGCAATCTGCTATCATGCTGTAACTTGATGACAGTGAAGCGATATACAGCATTTTCATTTTTGAACATGTGGGAATGTCCCAAATGGTTCTTTTCTCCAATATTTACATATTATGTGCGGTTATCAATCAATGCAGCGTACACATATCGCGTTTCATAAAGAGCTTTCCCGCAGCAGAATACTAACTTCTCCAGAATCTTAATGTCAGATCCATGACGGACAAATATGTTACGCTGTAGAGTGATGCTTCTAGGCAAACCTTTGACCGTCCCGGCTTCTTTCCTGCTTTCAAATATCGAGGTAGGAATCCACAATTTAGGTGAAGAATTTTCCGTGGTTGTGAGTTGGACACTTAACAGCTCAGCCAGGAATCCGAACCACGTTGTTGACCTGGAATTCTCTTATTCCCGAAGTTTTGACTGTGTCATAGTTGGGAGCGAGGAGTAGATATGGAAAGACCGCGCCGTACTCGAACCCAAGGACTTCTATATGGAAGGCCAGTGCAGAGGATAAAATTAATTAGTGAACTGAGGTTGTGTATCGAGAAAGCGATCGTGGCGTATTTCAAGGTATCATTCGTAACTCAGCTGGAATCAGTGAGTAAGGAAACCTCAGGCGGTCCCAGATTCAAAACCCAGTACCTGCTGAACATAAGTCAACTCTGCTTGGAAACAAGAACAAAATAAAAACGAAATGCAACAAGAAATTTAGAGAAGAGATGATAGAAAAAGAACGAGAAATAAAAAAAATAGGGAAAGAAATGAACGGAAAGTAGGTTAAAATAACCATTCGCGACTGTTTATGAATTCATTGCTTGGCGCTGTGTTGGAATTCGGATATCTTGCAAGCAATATGGAGGACACATAGACGTTATTTTAATATTGGGATGTGGAAACCATTCCTGTGGTCCAGAGAACGTTTGCTTCATTTTATTACCTTTTTATAACCAATGCCCTTCCACGTCTGGAATCAGAAAACGGGTTTATTTCCTATTTTATGGTTTGTGACTCCAAATTTCCCTGGTTACAGTTCTCGATACGTGATATCTGTATGAACTGAGTCAATGTTCTTCAGAAATGTAACTAGTACATTCCGAGGGCTCATTGCCTGCTCTCTTTTCTCAAGGTCGTGAATTTCTGGACCCTCAAGGTGCATTTCTCACCCTTCTTAAGTTGTGTTCAAATATTGGACAGAAAAAAGAACAAGAGAATGGAGAAAATTACGTAATGAGAAGCATCATCGATACTTTTCACATGTATTGTTTTATTATTTAAATCAAGGTAGCTGTCTTGGTGTGTGACTTGTAGCAAGCGTGAAAATTAAGCTGTGGACCTTTAGTGTTATATATCTGTGTATAGTTTCTATTGATTGGTACAAATTCCGATTATTTACATTAAATTTGTCATATATAACCTCATATTTTTAAACCCAACCCATATTTGCAGTTTTCAATGCGTTCAAATTATTTCATGTACGCTTACGTAGATTCTGTATGTACATTTCATGTATTCCCATACTGAGTATTACGTGTTCAGTTTTGATGATTTATTAGTTTTTATTATCGATTAGAAAACTGAGTATAGAACGTCATGAGGTCGTCACGTTTTCACTTTACACTTAAAATTAATAGGAACAAATCTGTGTCTTTTTCGAAGGCGTGTTACCCGATACAGTTTGAGGACCATAAATCAGAAGGTCGCAGGCCTTTATATTAATGTTATTGAAGATTTAAAATTTAAATGTACATAATCGTGTGTCCTCTAGTGGCATAATGTTTATACTAATTTTATGAAAATCTGTTATTTTGCCCAAAAGTTCGTAAGGAGGAACGCACACACGGACAGACAAACAAGATGATAGTGTGATCCTATATTTTCGTATGGAATATGAAAATTAGGCAAAGCAGAAATGAGGAAATAATTTTTGAACTGAACAAAACACGCATGGATATTTTTGTATCTAGCGTACTGATTCATCAGTTATCATACCTTAAATATGAGATTTGTTATTCTCAGGGCTGTAAAGCTGTCGACGTTGTTCCGACGTGTGGACTTGCAGGTGGATACCCACGTTTCGGAGGAACATACTGTCTTTATAATCAGCCCTGAAGATGGAGGGTTCCACACAGACGTTGGCATTCACGAACAAGTCCGTACGTGTATTGCAAAATTTTAGGCCGATTGTCGGATAATTGAGCGTTTTGGTGGAAAGCGTTATTAAGAGTGAGTAACGTGAATATATGAGATGGAAATAGTAACATTTTAATTATCTTCTACGGTTTGTTTATAATGAGTTTATGGGGCCCAGAAGGGTGGGGAGTAGCCGGGTTCTGCTGCCGGGAGACCGCCAGACGGAGGATCGATCGCGCGGAGCATTGTTGCTGGGACCTCCGCCCCTCCCTCACTATCCCAGCCTCAGCCTCAATGTCACTCACTACGGTCCTCCGTGCTGTGTGAGGTTCTGATTGCCCACTGCACCTGAAACATTCTTTGCTTCATGCGTGCAATATCAAATTCAGAACGGGGATGCAATGCAAGATGGCTATGGTGGGGTCATTACAGGCATTATAGGCCAGACTCTCTGCCTGCTGCACCCCATCCACCTTGAAAATGGCAACTGCAATGCTTGCCGAAACGTTGGTCAGCACCCGAAAGCCAAAGTTATACTAATTCCAGCCGCGTAAACCCACAGAGACAGGAAGTATTTTACTGATTTGGATGAAATTTGACGTGGAAGATCTACACCAAAATTGGTGAAGTGAATTTATTTATTATCAGTATTTTTACATAATAATCCCTGCTGTACAAGAGGTTAATCACATTTGTTGCAAACTGTTCATAGATTTTATAATAGAAAGTATGAAAGAGACGTTTTATCACGAAACCGGACTTCCATCCATCACTTAAGACCGCGGTGTGTGTGGAGGTGCGTCTCGACTGAGGCAGGATACGGACACTCTCCAAAATTTAAATGCAGATTAATTAGCGCGAGGTTCATAGTAGCAGAGAGATAAAAGATGAACCATAACGTCAGTCTGTTTCATTGTAAAAGTCAGATGAGAAGAACAATTCGCGAAGGGAAGGACAATGGAATGGAGATAAAGAGATTAAGAGAATAAGAGGAAGGATGTGTCAAGTATACGAGAACAATGAAAGGTCCTAACAAGTGACGCAATGTGAAGAGGAGAATGAATGGAAAGCGGGAATATAGAGATTTAACCAGAGCTGCGGCCATTAATTGATTAGCTTTCAGCCAACGTACTAATTTTATAAAGAAATTAATGAATGTATGCATAGCGTAAAAATCCTGGCGGGTTCGCCAGAATTTGACCTATGATCTCTGTGAAAGGTGAGGGAATTTCCCACGCAGTCACGTTCACGCGCAAAATGGCATATCTTCATAAAAAGTGCCTGGCATTTTGTCCTACTTTAAATAAAATTGTTTGCATCTCTGTGTGTTTGTATCTGAGGCGTGAGCGAATCAAGTACCTCTTAATGTAGGCAAGTGCTGGTTAGGTTAGGCTGGTTGGTTGTTGATAATTTGATTTTAAGGGATTTTGGGCCTTATGGAATAGTATTTATAATGTGTGTGTTGTTGTAAACGTTACCATGGTAATGCTATTAAGGGATTTTGGGTCTTGTGAGATACTATTTATGACTGTCTTTTAATTCTTAGATTTTATCGTCATTCTTGGCTGGTAGTTGACTTGGGAATTAATAATTGCGAAAAAAATGCTACTTGTTTGTGTGAAGACGAAATATCATTCTCAAGTGGTCTGCGCATTACTGTTTGAAAACACTGATATAGCATTAATCGTCGTGATACGTATTTTGGCAGCGTAGAAACACGTTAGCTGTGGTGATGTAACGGAAATTTAAGTTGAACTGACTAATAAATTGAATACTCTACGAAATGTAACGTTCCTCTAATTCTGATTACGAAATTATATTTTCTTCGATGAGGATGACTGTCTTCTGGGTTGATAGGTCGTGTAGTCTGGTAGAAGTTTATCGACGTTTCAGAGGTCCTTGTCGCATCCATCATCAGGGCTGTGATACGGAGGTACTACAATTCAGTTACGAAAGTGTAAAATGCGTTAGAGAATTTTAAATGTTCTCTGGCATTTATTCACAATAATATATTAATAAATGTTCCAATTTCACGCATTTTGTTAAGGTTATGTCAATCAGTCTCACGCCTGCCATAAAGTGGTAAAAGGTGACGCCCCCAAAGACTAAATGAGATTTGAGATGGATATTGTTAATTTTAGGCATAAAATTAGAGACAGATTAATTTCCTTTATACTAAAATCCTTCGGACCTCTAAAGTGCATCATTCCAAATGCGACTGATTTTTAATAAGTGTTGTGTTTTCTAATCAGTATTTTCATTTGTTTACAAGAGGCGATATAAAATATTTGATAGTGTGAACAGAGGAGTGATTTATCACATTTGATGTCACAATTAATGCAACTGAATGCTGGTATAGTGACATAAAATGTTTTATAGCGCAAACATAGCTTCAGATCGGTGCCAGATTTTATTCCGCTTTGCTGTTTTTAGAGCACCATCTCCATAACTCTTTCTCACTGCACCTCAATTTGCCTGTCGAGTTTACGTAACCATTGATCTATAGCGACTTGCGACATTAATTATAATTGTTTGTGCGTGAGTCAAGGTCTATCAGAACGTTTTTCGTGTATCAGGATTATCCGTTACGTCGGTTAAAGGCTGACTATGGACCGAGAAATACAACGAAAGTGAATTACCCCTCAAATATTAAAATATAAATAATACCTTACGAGATGTGATGAATAAAACTGATATCTTATTCAAGTCTTTTATTTTCATAGGTAGTTTGTATTAGGACACACATAAATATCGGTCAGATTTTACACGATAGAGACACAGAGAAAACTTTATAATTTGTATTAGAAATTTGAAAGTAGGAACTTGCTTATTCAAATTTCAGTCGTATCGGACTACATAAAGCTCTAATATACATATATTGATAATAAACATGTATATTGTGACACCAGTCCGTATTTTGGATCTTAATTGTGAATCTTTTCATATATGAATACTTGAAATGTCAACCAATCAGCCATCCGTGCTGTGAATCTGTAGCAAGGTGGTAGAATGAAGTGAGACACAAGATAAAATAGTTTGCAAGTTTAAAAAAAAACGTGGTTAACGTAACTGATCCAAGACTTTCAGTACATAAGAAACCAGGGAAAGCAAAATAATTATTCAATATTAGGTCTATCCAAAGCACAGAAACTGTCATTTGTATGTAGTGAGTATTTATGAAGGATTGTAATGGGCTCGGTTTAGGAGCTCCATTAACTGATTCGATGTCTGATGACTGGGCGGAAAATGTCTGTACGATTTCGGGGGTTGGGGAGGAGATAAAATTCACCAAAGACCGCGCCCAAATATTAGCAATGTGTTGTGTTACACAGACCATTACATTTGCAGCAACGCCATGTTGCTGACTTGCGCACAGTTCACTTTTTCTTTGGGAGCTAAGAAATTGAAGGGAATTACCAAGGTACTGGTTTTGCTTGAATCGCGAATAACAGGAATGCTTCATTTCTAGCCCAAATTATCTTTGAATCCCGTTGTTGATAGAATTACAGGTGGAACAAGAAGGAAGAGTCACAGCGCCTGCAGAAGTCTTTAGTCTAACCCGCATAACTTTAATGCCGGAGAAGTTGCCTTTGATGCACGGCGATTCAATACAGAATTTTAATTAAACCTGAGACACGACCGGCTTTATGCATATATCAGTGAAATATGTAATTAACTGAGTCTGTAAACATGCAGTTGATTTATATACACCATCGAATATGAATTCACATATTTATATTTGATCTGTCTGGACGCTCTTTTTTGCATTTATAACGTTGAATTTTCAGAGGATTTGATGACAGAATGTGTGACCCAGGCAGTAATGTCCTTGCCTTGGGCAGTGTTCGAAGTAGCAACCGCTTAAATAAAAATGGCCAGCTGCTGAGTTATTCGATTCGATTAATGAAATGTAATCATAGTTATCATAATTCCATTTCGAAACGGACTAAAAAAACTCGGCCAAGTTTGAAAATTTCATTTTCACAAAATGTTAGTTAGAAGTATTCAATATCAAATGTAGGATAATATTGAAACGAATTTTAAATTTATAGGCTGGGTTGGTGTGAAGTAGGTTAAAGTAGCAGACGTTTTTCTTAAAGTTTGCAATTTTTCGTGTTACACAGAACATAAAATTTCTTGAACATATGAATGACGCTTTGACTGCTCAGAAAATGCCCTAAGATTTGTAAGAACGTTTTGAAATAATTTGTTGGAGAAATATATAACACTTTCCACGTTATGAACGAGAAATATCGCTTCTAAAGTGGATTTTTTCACTTCGCATCTCTGGCATTATCTTTAAAAACAATTTCTATAATCATTTTGTAATTTAGGCGAGCCCTTTACTTCACTGAGTTAACTGGAGAATGTCTTTCTGTTGCAAGTTTTGACACGAAAAGGGTTAATTACAATACTGAGTTAGTTGATTATGTACTTAGTTAAATAAATGTTGAGACCTTGAATTAATTTCTTGTTTAATTATTTAGTTAATTAATTACATGCGTACTGAATCACTTGACCAATTATTGAGTGTCATACAACAATTTGGACCAATTGAAACTCATCATTGACAGAAGTTTGCCGGCGCCTACACGTTGCTCGGTTACATCAAAGTTATAGGTCTATATCGCTTATGTTTGCGTGTCTCTTGGTGTGAATGAAGTCAACTCATATCGTGCTTAAGGGAATTGCGAAGCTTGTATTAAACAACGATGTTAACACGCACTTAATTAGCTAGTTGTGTAAATAGGAGTGTGAAAACTTAGTTTCGATTCAGTATTTAATACGATGAACACACAGAAAAGAGGTTCCTCGTCACTCGGAGGGTATATATACACCGCTAATGTACAAGAAGGGCCACAACGGGCCATTTCGTTTCAAATAAAAGGATGTCAAGAAGTTGCTTGTGATTCCGGCTTGTAATCGGTGGTTCTCGGTTCGATGATTATTCTGATTGAGATATTGTGTGGTTTTGTTTTTCTTTAATGTGAATGTCCGCGTAATTCACCACTTCTGCTTCCATGTTCCGGGAACATTTTTGTCCCATGTTCTCAATTTGCTGGAAGCTAATTGAGGCTACACAGTACGTCATCACTGCTGAGCTTTGCAACGTCTCGTACTGAATGTAACCAGTAATTTAAGTTGCTATATGCCCGAGAGCAATAAATACTGTTAGTTGTATTAGAAATGACAGGGATTCCACTGTATTGCATCGGACAGGGTTGCTAAACGTCCCCTGAATCAGGTTAGGTTAGTTTTTACACGTCTCACGGTCGTATTAGTGGCTGGTCGCCTCGCTAGAGGCTCTGGCGTCTCAGAAATCGTCTGGTTCTCCGATCGTCTTTTTGTGATTTTTTACGTGAGGGCGAAACTATGGACAAAACCTCCTGGAAGACCACGAAAGAGACTATTTATCTCTGAAAGATATGCTTTTGTGTTGACGTTGGTAAATATCTGGTTTGAAGATTGCAGTCTTCTGGGCTTTTGCGCCGTGTACTCTGGCAGATGATGGAGGCTACAAGGACCTCTGAAACGTCTGTAAACATTTATCAGACTACACGGCGCTACAACCGAGAAGACAGCAATATTAAGACTCACCGTCGTGAAAAACTCAAATCCTACAATATCTGGTTTACAGAAAAAGGTAGAAATATCTTGCCTAGCTTAGCTACTCCACTCATGAAGTTAGTTAGCCGATACAATACAACGCCGATTACCCATGGCTTCATTTTCTGTGATCTCAGCAACACTATCTTGCATTGAGTGCAATTCAAATCGTCGCCTCCACTTGAAATTTACAATGGATAGCTCGCATTGCCATACACACAGCATACGAATATGTATAGATTTTGTATTTTGTTCACATGGATGATGATGATTCTAAGAAAATATATTTTTCAATTATCCGCGCCGCTACGTACCCCAATTACCGCGGATAATCGGCGCTCTACTGTACAATTCTTTTGCTTTGGTGTAACCTGTCAGTGTTTGTACAGCGCGTCTTATTCCGGTAAGTACGACGAGCAGCTAATCGGAATGTACAGCGAGAATGATTTGTGGAAATGCGTGGGCAGTCTGCTGTGAAAAACTCAGTTCCATATTGAAAATGGACTTATAAAAACGCCCCCGTGTGGTCGGATCACTTAGAGAACCGCTTAGAAAGGATGAAAGATAAAGAATATTTACTCAAACCAGTCTTCTTCTTCTTCTTCTTCTTCTTGTACGATCTGTCCTGGTCGTCAGGGTATTAGAGTTGATATTTATCCAGGATAGTTATGAAAACAGTCGCCCTGTTTCCACGAAACTTTTATTCTTGGAGAGTCTTTTTTCCCAAATAAACGCTCGAAGATCCACAATGTAATCAGGTTGCAGTAACAGCAGACGGACACGTATTCGTTACAGAGACCTTTCGTGGTTCGTATAATTAATTCAGAAAGGATTCCAGGGTTCCTATGAGCTGCTTTTAATCAAATGGAACTCCTAATATAAGACTGTAACTTGTATTTTTTGAAATTTATTCAAGGCGAGTAGCACAAATTAATCGTGACGCTCTTATATTTGAAAGGATAGAATTGTCATGTATAATAATGCATTCTGTATGTGTATTTATCCACTGGACTACAATATTTATGAAGATTTCTGTCTTCTGGGTTGTTGCGTTGTGTAGTCTGGTCGATGTTTACCAACGTTTCTGAGGTCATCAGGGCGATGAATCGCCCTGATGACGGAGGCAGTATGACCTCTGAAACGTTGGTAAACATCGACCAGACTACACAGAGCAACAACCCAGAAGACAGAAATCTTCATACTCATCGCCCTGATGACGGAGGCAGTATGACCTCTGAAACGTTGGTTAATATCGGCCAGACTACACGGCGCTACAACCCAGAAGACAGAAATCTTCATACTCATCGCCCTGATGACGGAGGCAGTATGACCTCTGAGACGTTGGTAAACATCGACCAGACTACACAGTGCAACAACCCAGAAGACAGAAATCTTCATACTCTGATGACGGAGGCAGTATGATCTCTGAAACGTTGGTAAACATCGACCAGACTACATGGCGCAACAACCCAGAAGACAGAAATCTTCATACTCATCGCCCTGATGATGGAGGCAGTATGACCTCTGAAACGTTGGTAAACATCGACCAGACTACATGGCGCAACAACCCATAAGACAGAAATCTTCATACTCATCGCCCTGATGATGGAGGCAGTATGACCTCTGAAACGTTGGTAAACATCGACCATACTTCACGGCGCAACAACCCAGAAGACGGAAATCTTCATACTCACCGCTGTGAAAACCTCAAATCTTACAATATTTATGTTGGCGCTTTCACACCAGAATTTCTGGATCTGTTCTGAAAGTATTATTGCTTTTACACTGATCGGAATTTATTTCTACGCGCTGTAATGCTGTTAGACTCATAAAGACACATTTCATAATTGTTCTTTACAAAGTGTCTTTCTTTGTGGAACATAGTTATTCTTGGGAATATTCAAATAACTAAGCTAGTCAAGAAATTTCTTGTCTTTTGTGGGACCAGAAGTTTTGTTGCCGTGTTCACAAGAGCCCTTCACTGGATCCTGTCCTTACCAGTTATATCCAGTCCACAACCATGCATAATGTACATTTAATTAATTTCAGTATTATCCTTCCACCTACACATCCGACTCCCAGTTGGCCTCTTTCCTCCAGCTAAACCAGTATATGAATTTTATATAATATAGTACGATTTTCATATTATAATAATACCATGAATACGATAGTGGAAAATCTGTCTACTCCTGAGATTTTAACCGACGCGCATTAGACACTGAACAGAATATTGAAATTAGTATGGTTATAAGCAATCTTAAATTAACCAACTAATATTATTTCATAGCAGAATAGTTGTAAACGAATATTTTATAATTTTTCTGAAGACTTTTTTAATCGGTAGATCCAGAAACCAATGACTGCACGTGTAATGATTGTCGTTACTGTAGAATTTGTAGTTGCTTAGAAAAATATACCTTAATATGGCAAAATTAAAATTGCGAAGATAGAGCTTACTATCTCCAATTAAGTGAGACAGTGCATCCAAGAGCTTCATTACGACTTGGATTAGACACGACAAGTCACTGAGTAGCTGCTTGGAAATCTCAGGAAATAGGGCCTCCTGAGAATAAAAGCAGCTGATAGAAAGAGCTCGTATCACAACGTCAAAGGTTCGGAACACCGAGCCATCTAATGGAAATGCAGCAGGTATGAAAACGAAAACACCCTGTGACAAGGACACTGAACAAACAAAACTCTCTGCTGGGACTTCCAGGCACCACATTAGCGTCCTCACTTTGAGCATATTAAATGATCCAATGTACAGATCATTCAGGACTTTCTCCGCCACAAAAGAAGTGAGAGGTAATTCGATTATGGTAATGCAAGTGCCATAATAAACTTCTAGTCTGCTCTCATTATGAGACTTGAGGTTCTTGTCAGTACACTGAAAGATCAGAGAAAGGATGATAATCCGTTTAACATAGCAACATCGGTCGTGATCGAACTCCGTAGCAGGATCCTTCTCCTGACCCTAGATAAACTGCCCGCATCCAAATACTTTTTAGTCTTGAAGATTGACTCGGTATGTTCCTCCGAAGCGTTGACTTTTTGTCATAAACCAGGTACGACGAGTATAGAAAAAGGGATACATTTTTATTTGATCATTATGGAAAGTAGGGATTGTATTGGACTGATACGGGATAAAATTAAATTCCGCCATAACTAAAAATGTAAATCCCCGATACCAAATTAATCAAAATACGGAAAACGTTTCAGAGAATAAGTATCACCTGTCTCAGCGGAGAGCTGACTCGCAGACGCACAGCCGTTCAATACGCAGTATGGAAACATAATGCATTGTCTTTCATCCTTTTCTGACGGAAGATTGGCGGAATAATATGCTATCTGCTGTTAGTTCACTAGGATATAAATTTTGATTCGCTAGCTCGTGTTAAAATCTTTGACTTCCGATACAGCACTCTGAAGTGGCCTCCAGTGGCATGTTTTGCATACCGAATTTTACGAAAATCGGACAGTTGTGTGTAATATTGTTGTTCGTAATTGTATGGGGTGTTGGATGCTCGTTAACAGGATTATAAAAATGGGATCTCTTTGTCTGAAACTCTCGCAGACATCACGTACCCTACCCTCCTCCCTCACTGCTCTTCCCGCCCCCCATAATATAATAATGTGTGGCTGTAATTTATCTTCCTCTGAACATTTACACGCATGAGAATTTTCATAACTTCCGAGATAAACATTTACATTTAAATTTTCATGTGATTACATTCATGGAAGTCTGTTTCTGCATGATCACCGAATTTGTCCTCCACCCCAAGCGGAACGGTGGGCGTTAAATTGTTGCAAGTTAGGTCATGACCTTAAGTTTCGTGCCTGTTTTCAGGGGTCAGGTAGCAGACTGGACCAGAAGTTACATATTTCTTTCACTTCAGTTTTATGTGAGAGGAGTTGGAGGACTCCTGAATATCACTGCGTGTGGGTTGGCAGTCCTGCTTCATCCCAGTTTGAAATCGCGACTCAGGTCCAGCAACCTTGATTGAGATGTTCTTAGATATACTCATAATCTCTGCAGATGGATTCTGTGATAATACTATGAGACAGAACTGGATGCTGCCTATTCGGGAGTCTCCGATTCGAATCTAGACTCGGGGACTCGTGCACAGATATTTCGGGTAATGGGGTGATGTTGCCTTGAAGTAGTCCACACCAACTTCCTTCCACATTCTTTATAATTAATCAATCACAATCTCTCCGCCATTCGATGTTATGAATGCGCAGCCTACGCAGTTGGAAAAAGTAAATATTTAGATAACCCAAGAACGCTATGGCGTACGCCATATCTTTGTATGCATTTAATTTATTCACCTTAAATAATTTTATTCGACTCTTAATAAATAATTCAGTTGTCGGAAAGTCGTTTAATAACCTATGGAGTAATCATTAATCTGATTTTCAGTTGATGAAGCGAAATGTCCCCAAGCGTTTGAGCTGTCGCCATTCTGAATACACGTATGAACTTGTTATGGTAGATAAATCTTTACAGCTTTCTCATGAAGGAACCGAAGAATTGTGGGTGAAGTTTGTGTGTTATAGGCAGAACTCCATTACGCGCCTGGTAGGGGGTAGGAACTGCCTGGTGGGGTGCGGGTGAAGGCTTTTCTCGTCGTCTTGCCTGAAGGCTTACTATAACCATCTGAAGTCAGACAGCTGCTACCTGACGTCTTTCAGACTATCAAACTGCGAATGGAGACTGCTCATCCATTCTCAAGGGTCTAGCTGCGTGAAATTTGCCTAGCATGTACGAATTTGTCTGCGTTTGAACGGGTGTGTGTGCGGAAAGAGAAGAGAAGTCGCATCTGTGGAAAGAAATATATAATTTTTCATTGGGATTCACGTATTCGAGGTTTCATCGCGATGTAGACCAGTCTCTTAACCGAAACTAATGCGGCCGTACGAAGATGGCTGTTTTCTGGGTTGTTGCGCCGTGTAGTCTGGTAAAAGGTAATCAACGGCCCTGGTGATGAGGGCAGAAAGGACCTCTGCAACGCTGTAAGTCATGTGCCAGACTACACGGCGCTGCAACGCAGAAGGCAGCCATTTTATATATGCTGCCGTGAGAAGCGCAAATCCCACGTAGTAAAAATCTGGATTCTCTACCGCGGTCCCTTAAAATTATATATGTATGTTATTAAACTCTTAAATAAATAGAATAATTTTGTATTCGAATCTTGTTTCTTATAACTAAAATAAAACATATTGACATTAAGTAATCACATTTAAAGGCAGGCACACATGCCTGAATGTTATGGAAATTTGTATAAAATGGTATAAATTAAATTTAAGCAGCGGTGCTGTTCATTCTCACGCATTTATTTTTCCATGTTCAGAGTCACGTTTCGCCAACAAATTTATGAAAGAAATGACCGTAGGTAATGTAATTTATAGGACCGGTAAAAATTTGCCGCGGACCAGCGGCTGATAAACACTGAAGCAGAGTTCGAATTCCGAAGTAGCCAGGTTTGAATCTTAAACGTCACATCGTCCATACGGATGCTGGAATAGTATCTTAAAATGGACCACGACACCGTTGTATCCTTTTCCGTTTCATCAGTCACAGTCAATCTTTCACTGAGCGCTGTATGATGAATTCAGTTGAAAGCGGTGCCGCGAGGAAACCAAGAACCTCTCCGTCTGTAACTAGGCTCCCGAAGTTCTCTTTTGTCCTTACGTTTTCCGACCAAACTTCAGTACGGTGTATACGTGTTGAATTTTCCCCCATTAACCGTCTCACACTCGTGTAGACTTTCCGTTTAATCTCATATCTATTTCCCAGAATGAGAATTCATGACAGAAATAAATATTAATACGGAGATTTAAAGCCGTGCTGGTGAACCAACTCGGATTACGGCATCAAAGACCAAGGCTGGTAGTGAACTGATCAAAGTTAAAGTTGGCAGAGCTTAAACCGGGAGGACAGGGTTCT
The DNA here is from genome assembly GCF_977971745.1 of Zootermopsis nevadensis. Taxonomy (NCBI): domain Eukaryota; kingdom Metazoa; phylum Arthropoda; class Insecta; order Blattodea; family Termopsidae; genus Zootermopsis; species Zootermopsis nevadensis. The sequence goes on from NW_028259134.1 coordinate 17,969,427, forward strand.
AAGAATCGGTGGCAGCAGCCGAGAAGAGGGAGGGCCCGGGTTCTTTTGATTTCCCCAGAGCAGGAAGCCCCACATTGGGACATATGAAGTTGGTAATTAAATTTAATAAACAAAATTCAGCGTAATACGAAACCGCCAGTAGGATTAGAGAGTAAAGCGCCCAGGCTGGTTGCAGTGCAGCTGAATAGGCGGTTCTGTGGCATTCCATTTACACTTCTAACAAGGAAATTCGCAGAAAGTGTAGTCCGAATAAACAGTTTAGTCAACAAGGGATATAAAACAGTGCAGTGGAGTATAGATCGATATTTATTTTTAATTTCAACTTAATTAGCTCTTCCAAACACTTTGCTTCCTGAAGATACATTTAATATTTTACCACTGATAAAAATGATTACATTCAGAATTCAGGTGGCGAAGTCTCTTGGAAAACGTACACTTGGAAGACTGAAGAGGTGGGCGGGTCCAGTAAAAGCAGCGTCGAGCTTCCAAGTTCTGTGGCAGAGTTGGCCATGCGTCGAAAGAAATCTTGTTTCGAGTGTCCGGTACACTTTCGATCTTAAAATTGTGAAAAACACCCAGTAAAGCTGTCCCGCTATGCGCCATGTAGGCGTTGGGGGGGAAAGGAATGTAGCACCTTCTCATTCTTAGAGGATGGCTGGGCGGCAGAGGCTGGAGGAAAAATCCTCTGCCCCTGTCAGGGATCGAACCCCAGAATTATATCGGTTTTAAAGTGTTTGTGGTTAAACGCGGAAAGCAGTGGTAGTGGCCTATTTTAAGGTGATATCTCTGCGTTCGTCTGGAGAAATGGAGAGAATCATAGTTGAGGTAACCAGTCATGGCTGGGATTCAAACCAGGTACCTCCCACCGTATGACTGATATCACGTTAGACATAAATGAGGAACTGTTCAGTGCCACATTTGCCCTAATGTAAGGCGTGCTGAAATTCTGAAAGGTCCGTCTGGTAAAAAGAACTACACATCGTATGTAAAGTATTGGATGAATCTTTTCTAAATATTTATGTACTAAATGATGAGTGTTTATTTTCTTTTCGAAAACTTTATCATAGTTTTATTTGTGTGTTCGATGCTAGTATTAAGCGCAGGAAATATCTTGGGGAGGCATTTCGCGTAAGAAAAGAAATGTTCAATCAGACAACTACTGTAATTTATCACAGCACGTTTTGAATCCAACCTCAACGTAGTTTAAATGTACCGCTATTTCAGGAAGCTGCTGCTACATATTGGACTAGAATGTACGGGCTCTGTTACATACAGGAAACGTAGCTGACACTGCCATTCTGCATATACTCTGCTGTCAATGAATGATAAAACACTTCAGCGTTGAAACCTGGAATAATTCAACGTGTGCTTTGAATTTCATTCCTATTGAATATTACCGATCGTTCCAAATCTTGTTACATTGTTTCACAATCGGCAAACCCGAGATATATTCAGAGGGAAGATTGTTCTAATGAAACCAGACATTTATCTGCTAAACCGCGTTGCGACGTTCTCATTATTATTATTATTATTAATAATAATAGCAGTCACAGCGACTGCGCGGTGTAAGGCGTGCAAGATCTCAGATTGCTTAATACCTCGAGCGTGGGTTCAAATTTCTGTCTGAGCGTATTGCCCAGATTTTCCGGCATTTTGTATAGATACATGTCCTATTTCTTCAAGATATATTTTTAATATTACCCTTTCGCCAATGTTTCGGGATCCCAAATATGTATGTCCCTTTAGTTTGGAAATTATTTGTTAATAATAACTAACTAACTAACTAGATGGCTTACCGAACCCGAAGGTTCATCACCGAATTAACCAAAGCCCTCCACCGGACCCTGTCCTGGGCCAACAAAATCCAGTTTCCTTCAACTCCTATCTCCCATAGATCCCGCCTGAGATTATCCTCCCATCTACGTCTAGGTCTCCCCAGCGGTCTCTTCCCTTCAGGTTTCCCAACCAGTACCCGGTGCACACCTCTTGTCCCATCCATGCGCGCTACATGTCCCGCCCATCTCACTCTTCTCGACTTAATCACCCTCACAATACTGGGGGAGCAGTACAGATTTTTAAGCTCGTCATTGTGCAGTTTTCTCCACGCCCCATCGTCTTCCCTCTTAGGCCCAAATATCCTCCTCAACACCCGATTCTCAAACACCTGCAATCTGTGTTCCTCCCTCTGAGTGAGAGACCATGTTTCGCACCCATACAAAACAACAGGCAAGATTATTGTTTTGTATACTTTAATTTTCAGGTTCTTAGAAATCAGACGGGAAGACAAAATATTTTGGACTGAGAAGTAGCAAGCATTTCCGGAATTTAGTCTCCTCCTAACTTCCTCACAAGTATCATTTTGATTTGTTATTGTTGTTCCCAAATATTTGAACTTTGTAACCCTTTCAAAGGATTTATTAGCTACCCTAAGATAATTTTGCCCGCCTGTCTTCTGATGACGAGATACTAACATGTACTTAGTTTTTTCTGAATTTACTTCCAGCCCCACTTGTCTACCAGCCTCTAGTAAAACTTCTGCGTTCCTCTTTATTGTATTTATATCGTCCCCCAATAAATTAACATCATCAGCATATGCCAATAGCTGATGTGTCCCGTTCAATTGCAAACCCTCCTGCCTACCTTGGACCTTCCTGATGGCGTATTCTAGCGCAAAGTTAAAGAGCAAGGGAGACAAAGCATCTCCTTGTTTTAGACCGTTCTTGATGAGGAATGTCTCAGATACATATTTACCTACTCGAATTTTGCTGCAGGTTTCATTTAAGCACATTTTTATTAGACCCACTAGCTTCTTTGGTATACCAAATTCAATAAGAATATTATATAGCACTTCTCTCTTCACAGAGTCATAGGCTTTTTTGAAATCTATAAATAACTGATGTACAGTCCCACCGAACTCCCATTTTTTCTCTAGTATCTGACGAATGCAAAAGATCTGATCAATCGTTGATCTGTTTCGTCTGAACCCACACTGATGATCCCCAATAGTTTCATTCGCATATGGGGTTAATCTTGCCAAAAGAATGTTGGATAGAATTTTGTATGAGGTTGATAGCAGCGATATTCCTCGGTAATTACCACACTCAGTCTTGTCCCCCTTCTTATAAATAGGAATAATTATGGATTCCTTCCATTGATGTGGCATCTCTTCCTTATCCCAAATTAACTGAATAAGCTTATGGATCCTCATATGCAACCCTTTGCCACCTGCTTTAATTAATTCGGCCGGAATCTGATCAATTCCTGGAGATTTATAACTTTTCAACTTCCCAATGGCTAGTTCCACTTCATCTAAGCTAGGTTCTGGCACCAACAGTTCAGCTGTATGCATTTTAATCTGTCTAATATCACCAGTATTATGAACATTTAAGAGCTCGCTAAAGAAATTTTTCCACCTATTCACAATTTTTATTGGATCTGCAAGCAAATTGCCACTATCATCCTTTACCAAATTAGTCTGGGGTTGATATCCTTTCTTAAAGTTATTAATGCCTCTGTACAGGTCTCTGATGTTTTTTCCTTATTATTTGTCTCAAGTTCAGCAATTTTGCCCTTCAGGTATTCCCTTTTCTTAGTCCTAAAGGTTCTACTAGCCTCACGTCTCACGTTACATAGATTATCCGCATTTGTTTTGTTTGGGTTCTGCAACCATTGAAATTTTGTTTGCTTCCTTCGATCTATTAATTTTGAACATTCTTCATCAAACCACGGTTTATTTTGCTTTCTCCTGTAGTATCCTAGTTTCTCTTTTGCTGAAATTTTGATGCAGTTTCTGACATTTTCCCACTCCCTGTTGATGTCCACACTTTCATTATCCTCATTTGTCTCTAAAATTTGAAACCTATTCGAAATTTCAACTTGATATTGTTCCTTTGCCTCTCCCTCACTTAATTTTTTCAAATCAAATCTTTCTGTGTCAAAATTTTGTTTAGTTCGTCTACTTACTGAAAGCCGCTCCCTCACTTTTGCTACCACCAGATAATGATCAGTGTCGCAATCTGCTCCTCTGAATGATCTCACATCAATTACATTTGTCTGCCTTCTCTTATCTACTAAAACATGATCTATTTGATTGTGTGTTCTGCCATCTGGGGAAGTCCAAGTGTATTTATGAACATCACGGTGTGGAAATTTTGTACTTTTTACAATTAAATCTTTTGACGTAGCGAAGGTCACTGCTCTGACGCCATTATCATTACTAAGTGCATGGAGACTCTCGCTGCCTATTGTGGGTTTGAAGACATCCTCCCTCCCAATTTTTGCATTGAAATCTCCTAGCAGAATTTTCATGTGATACTTGCCAAATGTATCAAATACTGATTCCAATTCTTCATAAAAGCTATCCTTGATATCATCGCTTTTGTCTTCAGTTGGGGCATGAACATTAAGGACAATGATGTCGCACCAACGTCCTTCCAAAATTACGTAAGACAACCTGTCACTAACAAATTCTACTCTCTTAACTGCTGCCCTAATTCTGCTATGAACAAAAAAACCCGTCCCTAGCTGATGATTGTCATTCCCCTTTCCATAGAAAAATGTAAAATTGTCCACTGGGATCGTGCCCTCCCCCTCCCATCGCACTTCCTGCACTGCCACTAAGTCTAACTTATAATTCCCTAATTCCCTACACACTGATTTCAGTGCCCCAGCCCTATAGAGGCTCCTAATGTTCCAGGTACCAAATCTCATGTCCTTTTTCAATTGCCGTGGTCGTGCCAAAGAGTCCGTCCTGATCCGAGGCTTGGTTGATTTTTTCGTAACACATATTTTTTTTAAAGGTGAAAGGTTGTTAGCCCTACACCCAACCCCCAACCTGGAGGACCAGGGTATCACTCTTAGTCTAGCGCATCTCCTTAGACCTGTCCGGCTTGGGTGACCCTACCATGAGCCGAAGCTCAGGCCGGCATAGCCCTAAGGGTCATTTGAGCACGCAAGCCTCCTCACCCGGCAGATTATTTGTTAATAATATCAACAATTATTATAATAGATTGGTAACAGTTCTTTTGTAGGATTTGAGGTTTTCATGGCGTCGAGTTCGTTGATAGCTGTCTTCTGGGTTGTAGCGCCCTGTAGTCTGGTAGAAGTTTATCATAACCCTGATGATGGAGGCAGCAAGGACCTCTGAAACGTTGTTAAATTTCTACCAGACTACAGGATGCTACAACCCACAAGACAGACATCTTCAAAAAGTTCCCTCGATGTTGTTTGAAAATGTTGCATCGGAAGTTTTCATTGGATGCATTGAAATGTGTCACTCTTCGTGTGGTACAGTCACAAGGCTATGCAACCATCGGAGTGACATGTGGAATAAATCATTGAACGAAAAATGGCTTTCAGACGTTTCTAGAATATCAAAACTGTCATGTTTGAGAAGTATTTGCTGTTCAATTATGTTTTATTTGCGCTGTAAATCACTACGAAGTGTTGTATCACATGTAGACTGGACATAAAAAAGAAGTTGTTTGAAAATGAGTGTCTTGTAGGATGTTGCGCCATATCGTCTGGTAGAAGTTTACCGACGTTTCAGAGGTACTTAATGCCTCCATCATCAGAAGACACTCGTCTTCATATTCGTCGCAGCGATTGTCTGAAATCTGAAGACGTTATTTGGCGAAATCCGATTTAATCCATCTAATATACACTTTAGTTTACATTAAGCTCAAGTCGTTTTATGGAATTTCTGAAAAGCTGCTCATCTTGCAAAAAATTAGTTGCATGACAAAATATAGAACTCATAAAACTCTACTTAACTTTCATATGAGATTTTTATCGACTATGCTTTTTAATACTTTTTATTGGAGCAGGAATGAAAATAAGACGCGTTAAGTTTGTGTTGTTCTCAGAAACAAATTGGAGTGACTTTAAGGCGAACCGTGATGTACAAATTCGAGCTCCCTGCAGCGTTTGTTTGATCCCTCCCACAACTTCAGGTGACAGTATCAGAAAGGGCCCGTATAAATTTGCCGCCCGCCTGCTGGGGAGTAATTTGCTGTCCACACCAGCGTCAGATTTGAAGTCAATCGAACCATTCGTGTTGGAAACACACACTTGCCGGCTTCACCACGGATTTTACTGTCCTACACCACTGACAAAACAGACGCCTTGCAAAAATAATAGTACCAAACACCCAACATGGTTTTGATTTCACATTAAGCCGTAGGTCCCAACTTACGACCGTAAATTTCATAATCACAAAGACCGAATAAACATGGGTCTGAAGGTTTTCTCTAAATATAAGCACAGAACTAAAAAGGTATATCTACGTACTTACAACACGTGACACGATACTGTTTCTGTTATTGGAATCTCCTGGTTTCTTAAAACAGTCGAAACAAAACAAAGCAACGGATTCTTCATGAGGCGATGAATAAAAACAAATGGCGAATTAAATGTCGCTCTAATCTTTTTCCTACACGACAACGCCTACTCACGTCAGCGTCGCGTTAACAAAGGCGCTTATACCCACACCATTTTACTGTTTTGCGTGGAGAGGTGGAAAAAGGGCATATGAAAATATGAAGAAAACAACTTTCACTCGTTGCATGAGCAGAGGAATGCGTTTGTTGAGTCTCGATTATGACCCAGTTCTTTTTACTTCAAATTAATTAAGGCTCTACATAGACATATATGCTATTTGCTTCAAATACCCCAAACGAAGTACAGATGGCCTTTGGAAATGAATTAATTTTACTGAATCACATTCAAGCCAAGAAATAAATAAATGACATTTATAAAATGTTATTAAGTATTAATTTGTCATATTTTAATATAAATGTTTTATTTGTTTGTAGTGTCAGTAGATTTGACCCTTTAAAGCCTAGTGGTAAACAGTTGTCCCACCTGCCTGACTGTCTATAAGTCTGCATTCATTTATGTTTGGTGTGACTGCAACTGTAAACAGCGATTATTTCCATAAACAGCGTTAACAAACTTCTTCGTAATGATGAAGTGTTTTCTTTGCGGTCCGGGCGACCAGTGCGACCTTGGCTTCAATGACGACGTGGGCGACCGTTGCGAACTGACGGCTATGGTGCCCATGGCGACCAAGGCGACCGTGATGTTAGAGCGACCTTGGTAAGGTATGGAGCCGTGGCGACCTGGAGATCTGGGCTTTCTGCGCCAAGTCACAGTAAATGTGGTATCGTAGAGGTATCGCGACGCTCGGCGTCGATTTATCAATTTATTGTCCAGTGGCTTCACCTGTGGTAAATATTACTTCTATTGATGGCGTTGCGACGCTTGGCGTCATTTTTCATCGTATTGTCTAGTGTGATCAGAAGACGTGAAGCTCCCGTGGTCCGTTCCGCCGGTGTGTTGGTATTGTTTCCTATCTGAGACATCCTCACGTAATAATCGTCTTGTCATATAAAGGATTTGTAACCCGCTCGCCATATTGTTATGGCCGTCGCGCCTGGGTTTTGTTTTTGCCCAGCAGGAATCTGTTTATAGTCCAAGGATCTTAGTGTGTGGAGACATATTGTACTCTAATATTAGTCTTGCAGCTATACAAAGGTCAGACGGAGTTGCCTAAGTTACAGGCTGCTGTCTCGTATTTTACCTTATTAGTTGTGGACGAAACAATATGACCTCGGGAATCCTAGTTCATTCGTCCCTTGGAGCTTTAAGTTTGGTCTCTGCGTCCAAGGGATTCTCTTCTTAGTTCGTAGCTTTTTAGCTGAGCTTCGTTGCTCCACAGACTCAAATCCAGATTTTGCTGGTGCAGACTCGAAGCTCCTGGGAGTTGACCATACATGCCGGTTTGCGCAGGGCTCGTTGCGGGGGTGACCAAACTTCATAATCTTAAGCTATGCGTCAGCTCGATTATTTAGACCGGACACGGATGCAGGAGACCCGTCTGGGATATTGATGAACTGGAAACACTTTGAAATCGGCATAAGGGAGACGTGATAATTCACGTTGCCGAAAGAAAGTTAAGACTATGCCATCTTGTCAGCAATAAATGTAAGTTAAACAACTAAAACATTAGACCAGAAAGATAAAAATTAGGATTTAAAATTAATCGTTTAAACATCATATTATTGTTTACTTCTTTAGACCATAGCTTAAGAACGTCGCGGTTGAGTTATTGGCATTGCGCAATCGGGATGCCCCAGGTTACGAACTCGACCGGCAGAAAGGCAATTATGACAGAATGTCATTGCCGCTTCATGCAACGTTCTTTAAATTCATTATTCAGAATGGTGTTCTTTAACTTTTCCTTTGATGAAGTTCTGTGTTGCGTTCCGTATTTCTAATCAAGCATCGCGCCATGAGCACGCATGAGTCTACTTTTAAAACACCGATTAGAGTCGGTTTAGTTGTCAGTAACGTGAATATCTATGTATTAGACGATCAGAGTTCGATTACCGGTAGGGACAGGGATCTGTCTCTTCGTATCCGCATTGAGGCCTGCGACGAATTCTCATATCTAATGGTTACCGTTAGGTAAAGCAGCCGGAGCGTGAAGCTTACCGTAGTGTAGATTCGCTGTTAATAAATCGTTTATCTTCACATCCATTACACTAAACATATTTATGGCGCGATCTTAAGGAATAATTTTGCCTGTCTTACGTTACTATAACTCGAGTGACTGTACTTCATGTCTACACAAGTTCGAGATCGAGGTTTTCACAAACCTAAACTAAATAACAAGCCCTGTAGTAGAAGATCCTGAAGGTTCGACACCTCTAATACCAAAGCCCCCCGGACAGCAAGGAGTAGAATCTCTTCCCCTGCTAGGAATCAAGTATTTCGCCCGTCCAATCCGCATGCAGTTTCTTTACAAACTGACATCTCTCGGCCTTTGTTATTTAATTGCTTTATAAAAGATTCCTTCCTCCGAAATGTTGACCTAGATAACCTGCGTAGTCTGAGGAGCCCTATTTGCTGATCGTTACGAATTCTGAACTCAGTAGCTGATGACGTCTTGTTGAAATCTCTTCAACTTCTGTACTTCCTGTTTTCGATCTCAATCCGGAAATTTATTTGCTCTGGGCACTATTACAGCCTATTAGCTTCCAAACACGGGGGAATCGTTGTTTGACGGCGCACAACTGCAATCGCAGCATATTTGTATGTTTGATTCCGATGGATAATCGCGGAGGATATAAAATAATCACAGAAAGATAAGATTAAACTTGCTCCTTGACATCTTTGCACTTTGTTTGCATGAATTAGCCAAATACCGCGCTCTTTTGCGTAATTGGCTTGGGCGGATTTGCATCTGTCCTGAGATCTCTCTCGCGATTTTCCTCAGTATTTACTTTGAATTTCTGAATAGTACCTTGAAACATGTTAGGGATATCTTCCAAATTCAAATATACATGCCTTTTTTAATCTTTCATAACATATTTGACTAACTGTAAACGTTTTCTAAAGCGTGTTGAGAGAGACAGAAATTTTACAATACTGTATCCAAATATCGTTAAAAGAATTTAAAATAAAAAGTACATTATATCATGAAAATGCATCAGCCGTTCTCGAGTTTTTGTGTGCGTGGGACGGACGGACTGGCGGGCGGGCAAGGCACTAAATCGGCGCTCCGCTGGGTTGTTGCGAACGCCCCTAAAAACGTGACGAGTTTCCGAACTGTTTCAGGGCGATGACCCATTAATAGTTGTAAGGTGGCGTGTGGTCTGTTTAAAACACGTCTGCAGCTGGTGTGATTTAGGTTATTTGTGTATTCTAGAGAATATCTTTTAGAAGAATATTAATAATCGCGTGACAAATAATTTTAGAAAGTAAAGTACACACAAATAACATTCGGATGTTAGAGGTGCGATCCTTGGAATCCCCGATGTTCACGACTTTCGCTGGGAATTATTTTGGAACTTCTTATAAATACATTTCTATATTTGTTGTCATTACCAATCAATCTTCAATTTCTGCTAGGCGATAAAGGCATTGAACCACTGAACCGGTTGATCGGCAGTTGTAGTCACAGAGATAATGGGAATATATCAATAAACGTGTCTGTAAAGGAGCTGAGAAAGTCGTTCACATCCGATATAATGGGACATATGAACGGTCGCCATGTTTATACACATTATGAAGTCGTATTTGCAACACATTATTTCAGAGATGCTATCAATATTACAAGAAAAGTTGCTTCAATGTAAGTTATTTTTATATAGAATTTTATTATAACAAGAAATATGTTTATTATTATTAATGTCGAAGTCTGATGCCATAAATAAAGAAATAATAGCCTACGTCATATATGATGCACCAGTTTTAATGTCGCAGGTTGTATATTTAGTGACATGATATATTTGATAGTTCAACGTTCAGGTATTTCTGATTGTGGTCTTCTTGGTCGTGAAATACAGTGCCACGACTCAAGATCCCACATCTGAACTCTCACTTGATGCAAGATTGATGTATCTGCAGTCGTTAATTATGACTGTAGATGGCTGTCTTCTGGGTTGTTGCATCACGTAGTCTGATAGAAGTTCACCGACGTTTCAGAGGTGTTTGCTCCCTCCGATGATGGAGACAGCAAACACCTTTGGAACGCCGGTAAATGTTTACTACAGACTACACGGCGCTACAACCCAGAAGACAGCCATTTTCATACTAGCCGCCTTGATAACCTGAAATCTCACAAATGCAACTTTATTCTTCTGTTTTTAAACAATATACTACTACGAATTAAGGTATATGTGGTGCATGAAAATGTTAAATTATTCTTACTACACTTCGTCTAACATGAGTATAGGCTATAATACAGCAGACGTCCTTATGGCAAATTCTGACAGTCTTGAAATCATACTTTTGTTATACTTTGCTGCACGAAACACGGACGTAATTTGTAGAACTGTCTGAACTTCGATATTCTCCTTCCAGTAATCACAGTTGTGTCATGCTTATCTATTACCGTCTCTGACATGTGCGACAGGCCGAACCATCCAGCATGTTACAACATCTCTTTCACATGGGTCTTCTCTTCTGATCGAATACTTGGTTGGATTCGGATCTTTGTAACCGTCTAGGTAACTACAGTTTAACTGTTATTAAAAATGTTACTTTATATGTTAATTACGATTTATGAATCTCATTCTTGTATATCTCACTTCTGGTCTCTGTTCGTTTGAGCTTTATCCTTTTTGTGTGATTGTTAATCTTGTCGTCTACCAAATGCTGCCACATTACTCTAGCGCCGTGATTGCGCGGCAACTTCTCCGGCACGGTAGAGAGGCAAGAAGTCTAAACAAACGTTTGCAGGCGTTTAGTAGGAGTAGTTTTTGATTATTAATACTGCATAATGTATATAACACTTTTAAATATTACACATTTTAAATTTCATATGTTATGCATTTCAGGCCATTTATTTTCATATTTAACAAATTTATTTATTAATTTATTGTATGTTTTGAAACGTTAAAATTAAGAAAGCTGTCATTCTTTTGTGCGAACACCGCTATTAGCGAAGCCTGCCTTTGAACACAGTTTTATGTGTATCAACTATTTTATTTGCGTTGTCCAGGAGCACTGCTATCGTCTACACGGGTTTGCGTTTTGTTTTGCCATTTTGTTGTGTTTTGCCATTACTCGGAGAGGTGTACAAACCTAACTGATGTTAAGCATGGCTCTTTTGAGTTAAACAATAGGTGACGTCAGCTGCCACGTTGCTTAGCAACGTACGATATTGTTAGGCCAAGGAACAGGAAGGAGCGAGGAGCAATGACATTGATTTTAGGTGAGAGTAGCTTTAGAAATCTGTGAAGCGACGAGAAACGTAATGAAAAAAAGTGGACTTACTAGAAACTAGTATGCGCTACTGGAATGCGGTCATTTATTCAAATATTAGGGTTTCTCGATAAAAATGCTTTGAAATTGTCTTCATTGAATTTTACAAATAAACTAGTCCATATTAAAATTAGCTTTTGTACTTTTTATGCGTTTCTTGCATGATGTGCACGAATTGAAAGCACGTTTGTCTGTCCGTCCGCATAGTCCAACTCGAGAACTGCTGGACAGATTTGGATGAAATTTGGTATGTACGCGTTTTGAGGCTACCCGAAAATCGGACTAACGAACTTTTGACGTGGAATCGACACTAGCCAGCGTCATACAGTGATGTGTGGCAATATATCTTAGAAAAATACATCGTGCTGAAATACATGAACATACGTTTTAAACTCTGGTTTCTTCCTTTTTTGTTGATTCATTTGTTTGTTGGAGACTCGTTGTTCAGAGAACAGAATATATTCAGAAGACCTGGACTTTCTATTATAAACTGATCAATAAATGTAATGGTAACATACGAGGTATGCTGCATTGTCAGTTATCTCACTTAGACAACTTTATTTTCTAAGTTCACAAATCACGTGTTTTAATTCATTCTTTAGGTAACAGTATTGAAATAACTACACATGATATCTTCTATAATTCCAATTACATTTTTATATGCCTCCTGAACCCCTATGCTTCGTAATTGACACCCCTCTTACAAGAACTTAAGTTCTACCTCACACGGCTCCCTGGTTGTTAAGGGGATATTAGTTATTCTTTAAAGAAATTAATCACGCACGTACGCAACTAAATTGGGATGAAATATAAGTTTGTTTTACAACATCTATTGCAAGAACTTTATTCATCTGTATTCATTATACGACTTTTCACAATGAACAGCTGTTGGGTTAGTAATAAGGCCTCCGCTATTTTTATGGTTGAAAAAATAAAATTATCTGTCTGCATTTCATGTTGTAATGGAATATTCAGTAAGAAATTGTAATTATATATCCCGTAAACTTACTTTCATTAATCTTAGTATTTGCATAAAAGACCCAGATATCCCTTGTACCTTTGGACATAGTGGAAATTAAAATAAATTCCAGCTTTTATTTGATTCATCCTGCAGGTACCAGGTTCGATTTTAGACCTGGTTAGTACCTGTTATTAGTAGTATTTTTCATTATACTTAGACGGTATTCGGGAAAATTAGATTATGAACGTTTGTAATTTATGGTAAATGGTCATCCTTATCATATTCTGGACTTCATAACCCTGGAAAACGTATATCGCCGCCATATATTCTACAGAGCAGAAAATGCTGCTAATATCTACGTATTTTTCATAACGTTTGTCGTGATTGTATTCAGTTGTTCCGCACGAATGCTGGGAAAATTTCTTGAAACAGAGCACAGAGTATTTATCCCTGGACATTTACAATTCACTTTACACATATAGTCTACATTAAACAACATATTCATTTGATTTATCTTCATTGAAACCCTACGCACTCTGTGATAAAAATTAATAACGCACCCTACTAAATGTAGCATCCTCATAAAGTCGATATTATTCTCAAATCACATCAGACGTTTATGATTATTGGATCTGTGTGTTCACGGACGGAGAAGTAATCTCTTTTCTGAGTATAAACGATGCTTAGCCTCACGCACAGTGCAGGCTGAAGGTGACTTGTGCACTACACGAGTGGTCCATGAGGATGCTGAACGTATCGAGCGGGCCCAGCTGCCCCCAAGTGCTGCTGATCGATCCAGCCAGCTCGTCCGTCCGTCCATCCTGGGATTGATGATACCGAGTGCTATTGTACGGACAAACCAACATTCAGAGCAAGACTTTTAACTGGGTTAGTGTTACCTGAAGATCGTGGCAGATGATCGCTGGTGACGGCCGCACCGCGGCTGTACTTCCTCATGACCCCACCATTCTAGCGTGACCCTACGATCAGAAACCTCACGCCAGCCGCGTCGTCTCGGCAGCTACGACTTTCTCACGGCACTCATTCTGTCGCGTCCAGGCACTCCGCTACCATTCACTGAGCCGCCTCCACCATCGCTTGCTGATTCTCCCGCTTCTGCCACCACTAGGGCGTGCCTGAAGCCCGCGCCTGCGCACTTCTGCAACTCATTGATTTTCAGCGAGGATCATACAATAAAAGCCATGGGCAGAGGGGTGTGAGAGAGAGTAGTTGGCTGTACAGGGGGTGGGTTCTCAGGTTACGGGGTCATACGACGTCGAAGGGGATGTCAGAGATGATGACTGGGTACAGAAATGAAGGACATGCTCACCACATTCAAGTGGTGCTTAGGCAAGTGGCCCGCATAGACCACTTTTCGTTATTGCCACTACAGTCATTTGTTCTGCGAATGGCGTCCAGTGGCTCTCGACGATTTTAGGTGTTTCGTCCTGTGTCCAGGAGGCCACACGCTGCTGAGATCAACTGCTTTCAACAAGCAAGTAGCTAAACGCTACCCCAGGCAGCAGGGCCTGACTTTGACCTTCTGAGGCCCCTACAATTCGAAAGTCGACGTATACATTTATTATTCTGAGTGAAGGAAACATTAAGAATGACCTAGAAAACCTCTCCTTTTGTTTACAAAGACTCAACATTCCTTGCCGAACATACATACATTCAACTGTTTCATTCATGATCTTCCACTGCACAAAATGCAGTGTTTCTATCAGTTGTCGTCATTAAATCAAAAGTTCAATGAGAAATTGCCATGCTGCTATTTTCTGTTTTCTGCATTACCTTTTAACGAAAGCTACAAATACTGAAGCTTTTGATTATGGAAATAGTTTCATTGCCTTTCTTTAAATTACGTCCTTATAAATTTTGAGTAACGGAGATTACCTCGGGTAAAGTTCCTAGTTTCATTGTCCAGGTTCGATCTGGATACACTCAGGATACAAGTTGAATCGTAGGTGTACGGGCAGGCCTTGCCTCGCGAGCCATGGTAATCAAATTGATGGGTCACAGACAATTCGTAACATCATTTGTTTATATAAACTTCGTAAGCCTGGCAACCGAAGTGTTGGACGTCAAATTATCGCAGCAAACAACACTCTCGTGGTATTTACGAAGTTCCTCTCTGCATGCACGTTGGATTGTCTGGTCGCTATACGTTGGCAGACCTCAGTACTAAAATGTTTACCGTTTGTGGGCGTCTTCGCGTCTAAATGATGCCTCCCATATTGAACACAGAACGCAGAAGAAGAAAGTTCCCGTTATTGCGTTACGCGGTCTTCAACCCACACTTTGCTTCACACCGTACGTGACGCATAACGCGCTCTCTAACCTACGTAAATTCCAGCGTGTTGAAGATGGCCGTCTTCTGTCGTCAGAGTGGCGATGGAGACAGTGCGATCCCTTGAAACGTCTGCCAATACGTACCATATTACACGGTGAAACGTTCCAGAAGGCAACCTTCTTTTCTCCTTTTGCATAAGAACCTGAAATCCCAACCAGAAATATTACTATATTTAGATTACTTTAATTGTTTTGTAATGAGCCGGGATAGCTCAGTCAGTATAGTGACTAGCTACGGGCTGGACGACCGGGGTTCGATCCCCGACGGGGGCAGAGGATTTTTCCTCTAGCCTCTGCGTCCAGACCGGCTCTGGGGCCCACCCAGCCTCCTCTACAATGGGTACCGGGGGGTCCTTTCCCAGGGGTAAAGCCGGCCGGGGCGTGATGCTGACCACTCACCCCCATCTAGTGCCGAGGTCAAGGAAGAGAGGAGCTATACCTCCACTCACCCCAAACGCCTACATGGCGTATAGTGGGACAAACTTTACTTTAATTGCTTTGTAAGGAAGGGTAGGCTTATTGTATCAACGTGTCTGTATTTCTGTCCGTCTTTCAGTCACCGATGATAAGTTTTTGGCCCAATGACCGAATTTCATGCAACGCAATATGAGCATCATGACACCCGGCGTTTTGGAAGTGAGTACTACCTTCACCATCACCACCCATTGTCCTGATTATGAACGCAGTACGTATCTCTGAAACGTCGATCAACTACGAGACTATACGGCGCAGAATCCCAGAAGGCTGTCAAGTTCATACTCGCTGCCGCAAAGACCTTAAATCTCACTTTGTGCTTAGTTGCTAGGTAATCGAATTGATTCTGTTTTAATTAAATTGTGTTTATATAAGTGTATTTATCATTAATGAATATGTAAACAGTACATAGTTTATTATTACATGTTATGTAATTAAATGCAACGTTAAAATATTTAAGAACCTATAAACCTAAATTTACGGGTTGTATCCTGTTGCGTGTTGATCTTTAGGTTAACATTTCGTTGTGCAGACGGACTGTCAAAACTAACCTATATATCTGTTATAATTGTAGTACGCTCACAGTCATTATTGGCTGATCCTTTCAATTGACATTAAATGTTGAAAAAAATTAGCGTTATGGAGTAGTGTTCTATAGAATTTGATAGTCGCCCAGGTTTTCAGGAATATCCGCACGTTTAATGGAACTCAGAAGTTCATTACCGAGTTTACAGTATCCAAATTCTCTTTACATAATTAATCCATTCTCCTGTTACTTCGTTTCTGTAAGACCGAATATTCTCATTTCCCTACAATTTAAGTGTTCTGTAGGCCTGTGCCACACTTTATCAGAATCTATGTAATAATTTCAAAGAAAATCATGAGAACTGTCAACCTGTTCTCCACATCAAGCATTAATTACCCGCATTTTGTGCAAAGAACGTCTACAGGTGTATCCAGGATTTAAGGGAATATAATTGTCTTCTTAAAACCCTCTTATTTTTTATTGGCCTATCTCGTGTTACTTTCCGACCGTCGGAAGTGAGGTTAAGTCTCCAATTCTTTATATCCTTCGACATTTTCAAATCCATCGGTTCCTCTCACTTCCATCGTTGCTTTTATTTTGAGTTCTCAGTCCTTTATTAAAATCTACAACTGTTTTTGTGAGATGATAAAGTTGCGTCATATTGTGATAAATATATATTTGTTTTAATCTTGTCAGTCTAATCACAATAAAATTCCTATTAAATATTAAAATATTACTATAATTAACATTTAAATATTTAAAATATAGATGATGATCTAATGTAAATCGAACATTTCGATAGAGAACATCATTTAATATATTTTAAATATTTAAATGTTAATTATAGTAATATTTTAATATTTAATAGGAATTTTATTGTGATTAGACTGA
The DNA here is from genome assembly GCF_977971745.1 of Zootermopsis nevadensis. Taxonomy (NCBI): domain Eukaryota; kingdom Metazoa; phylum Arthropoda; class Insecta; order Blattodea; family Termopsidae; genus Zootermopsis; species Zootermopsis nevadensis. The sequence continues at coordinate 17,986,400 of NW_028259134.1, forward strand.
CAAGATTAAAACAAATATACAACTGTTTTGTTGAGTCTTTTTCTGTTTAGTTTTATATAATGAAATGAAACGAACTTCCTTCATTGCTGTGTGTAAAGTAAGATATACAGCAGTCTTACAGTGTACACTTCCCACACGAAATCCAATTCACATTCATAAACACGGCAATAAACTGATGGGCGGGCGGGCAGACAGACAGACAGACAGACAGACTGACTGACTGACTATAATTTTCCATAGGGATTTCTCAATTTTACGCACGTGTTATCTGCTTCTTAAGGTACAATTTGGCTGCACGCGACAGAGACAAGCGACCGAGGCAGGCGACAGAATTGCGAGACCGAGACTGGTCGCTTCCTGTCTGCTCTCTGTACAATCGTATGAAGTACAATTACGAGCGCGAGACAAAGACAGGCGACAGAGACAAAGCACAGGAGACCGCTCTCGGACCAGTAGTGTCTCGCGACGGGCTCAGGCAGCACGTGTGTTGTTGAGTAAAATAATGGCAGAAATTAAATTTACCGGTGACCAAGATGAGCAATTGGTAGAATTAGTAGCAGAAAACCGACCACTGACCACCGACAGAAAGATCCTTCTTCACGTCTGGTTTTGAATATTGAACTCATAGGTTTTCTTTGTTTCTTTCGCAACAAATAACACAGCAACACATCATCTTCTTCTTATTCTTCGAGTAACCTTTTTAGAAGCATTTGTGTACTCATTTTTCACAGAATATATGCACGTATGTCTCAACAAAACAAAGAAAACAAACACTTTGCCGCGTGTCTCGGTCGTCACCTCAAAAGTGTGTGGCGACAAGCTGCGATGTGTCCGTCTTCCGTCTCTGTCGCCTGCCTCGGTCGCTTGTCTCTGTCGCGTGCAGCCAAATTGTACCTTTAGTGTAACTGAACTGTCTCAAGTACAGATGTCGTTTAGCGCTCCAGGGTAAAATGATTACGCACAAAAATTCTGCTGCTATTTATTTGCCAAATTGTTGCTACAGGTAAATCGCTGTGAGTTTGGACATGGTCGCCGGCTTCGCGCACACAAGGTCATGCGTTTTCTTACAGTGTTAATCTCTACCTTGATATTGGAGCCCATGTTAGTAAATGCCTAATTGCCTTTATTTAATTACGCGTTTCAGAATTTATAGTTTATTATATGTATTTCCTATCTCTTCACAGGCATCTTTATGAATTACTGAACCTTTTCTGAGCAGTCATTTTAACCTTTCAAAGCCGAGTGGTAACTATACATATCAGCCTCGTTAACAATCAGTGAATTTTCTTTTTGTATTTGTGGATTTTTTATCATTCCCAATGTCAACACGGATTGTATCCATAAATAGCATTAACCAGCTGATCTTCGCAATGGTAACGCGTTGTTTTCTTTGCGGTACGGACTGAATTCCTAATTAATATTCAGACAGCCGTCGGCTATGAAGGGTTAATCTAACTGTCCTATTGGTTTGTCACTGCTTTCATATATTACTGCTTTTAAAAATGTTTTTAATTTTGGAATTGTTTTGTAAACTTTAATGCATATTACAAAATAATTATATAAATTAAAACATGTCGAAATTAGGTGAATGGAACTACTATGTTTACAGTTTATACGAACGTACGTACGCTCACCGAGAATTTTGTAATGTGCCCAGTACATTAATTTGGTGTGCCGTGAGATAAATACGTCTTATTGTGCTGACGTCATAGAGAATGAGATTGGCTTGCCTTTGTATTTAGAATTCTTAAACAGACAATTATATTGACGCTAGAAAATTTGCCGTCAATAATGACTGTAAAATCTTATGCAGTACTTCAAAGATCACGTTGAAAAGTCTAACAAAGCAGCTTATTAAAATTAAAATTGCTACTTATCTTTGCTTAAGTAAAGAATACAGTATGATTTAATTTGGTGGAAATAGTGATTTTAAAATATGATCACCAATCAACAAACCAAACAACACATATATAATATAGGAAGAAATATGGAATGGAAATGTAATATTATCACTGATGCATTTTTAGAACTTTAGCTGCTGTTTCATGTTTCTAATTTATTCTTTCAAATTATGTGTTTGGAAACTTGAGATGATTCTTATACATAATTCTAGTAGCTGTGTGTTTACCACGTTGATCTTTTAACCAGAAGTCTTAAATTAGGCAGGCATCAAATAGATTGGCCAATTCCGTGATTTCCAAGGAAATCATTTTATCACCTTCGAATTGCCCGTTCTTTGTGAAGGATGTCTGTGCTCGACCTACACCAGTGCCGGATGAGACTTAATCGGTCGGGTTGGGTTTGTTTACATTACGATACATGTGATTTCTTCAGGATGTCTCAGGTCTTGTGTGGTTCGTTCCATTTAGGTTACAGTACGTGAGATTAGGTTACCATTCGTTTCATAATGTGAAATTTAAAAATTGTATCTGTTGTCTTGTATGGGGGTGAAAATTAGTCTCCAGTTCAAAGGAAGAACGCAGATTAAGAATGTCTGAGAACAGGTTCCAGGGATAATTGGTCCTAGAATACGGACACAAACCGGAGAAGGAAATTGCACAATGCGGACTTTCATATTAAACTCTTTATCTAACCTTACGGTGATCAAATCCAGGATGGTATGGGTGCTACATGTAACACACATATCAGAAATACGAAATGAGTACAAAATTGTAGTAAAAAAACCTGAAGGGAACAGTCCATTTTAGGTCCCTAGAAGTAGGCCTGATTGGGAGGATATTAAAATGGGCTTGAGGATGTGGACTGGCTTCGTGCAACTCTTTTTTGAAGACCTAGTGTCCTTTTGATACCACGAAGGGCGGAACGTCTTTATTAGCTGAGAGACTACTGGTTTCTCAAGGAGTATTTTTTCATTGGAATCGTCACCGGCGTATGGGTCGGCACTGTTAAGGTCGGCATGGACTTTGTGGTCACAGTCTTTGTTTCCTTTGGATAAAAGTGAATTTTGGCGTTCGCGTAGTTTTTAGGTTAGGATACTGTGTTAGTGTCGTCGTTATTTTTGAACATGCGGTGTGTGTGTGTGTGTGTGTGTGTGTGTGTGTGTGTGTGTGTGTGAGAGAGAGAGAGAGAGAGAGAGAGAGCGCGCTAGGTGGCAGTTACGTCTTGTCCCACGTCTGCCATCTGTTAATGCTGTGTTGGAACTAATACACCGGATTCCATTTTAATTACTTTCGTGTTCCACCAAAAGGCTAAAACTAATGAATAATTTGACATCAAAACATTTCATTACAAATATTTAAACCCATTAATGTGAAAACAGCAGAAATTATCGAAATCATTTCGATGAACAATGTTGTTTTGTATAATTTGAATCTCACCGAATATGATTGGCAAGCTTGTTTAGCTGTGAAGATCGTCACTTCCGTTTTCCAGAATATGTTAGAATTGTCCCTAACTTCATTCCAATGAGAATCTAGAAGTTTCGAAGGAAGTTAATTTCAGTCGTTACTTCTGTGAAGCTCGTAAGGTAGTTCTGTTTGTTGACGTGAAAGCAGTTTGTAGCCTGCAGATTGATGTCTCGTTGAAGGTATCATGGCAATTTTCAGGCTCTAAAGCAGGTGTGAATTGAATGGGTCCAATTTAACCGTTTGGTATCAGCACGTTTTTTAGTCTGCTAATTTGTAATAATTTTGTTCTGCGTAAATTCTGCCTAGATTAATAATGCACTGCTGTAGGCGTACGTTGAGAACCACAGTTCAAAGTCTGTTCGTTTGACTTTAAAAGTGATTGGTTATTTTTGTTTTTACATATAGGGGGAACGTATTTAATATCGATTTATCTGGTATTTCATGCAACTTTGCAATTTGATTAATTTAGTATATACATAGATGCACAACAAAACAATGTGTTTAGACTTTTATCTGTGTTATTGTTCAGCGTTGAAGGTGGAGACAGCATGTTCCTTCGAGATGCTGGTGTACACCAGAAGACAACATGGAGTAACAACACAAATGGACAGTCTAAACTGGCGTTGCTATTGGAATATAAATGATACATAAAAAGAAGTGGCTGCAGATCTATTTGTTAGTGGAAATTGAGATTATATTCGGAAGTTCTTTGAATAGAAATGGGCACAGTTACTGAATAATTAAGTGGTTTTTAGATATTACTTGGAGTTTATATATATTACACACATTGGGCAGGCTGCCATTGTGGGTTATTTTAGCAGTGGTGGCCACAATGCTTTTTTATTTTTTGTTATGACTGCCAAAGTCAATTTGTTATGATATTACTGAGGATGGCTACTATATGGTGACCATGAAGCTGAGTCTCTACACTCCTACATGATGTATACTGACAAACTTCTTGCAAAATTTATTGTTTTGCTAGTGGTTTCATTAAATTTCACAGAATTTGTAGTTGCTGGAAAAATGTGCCCAAATACAAGACCAAATATTTATCTTGAATGTTAACTTCACTAGTATAACAGAAAATATATGTTGGTAATTAGTGTAATTGTGTCATAACACAATTGGGGCAAAAGAGGTGCAAGTAATCAGTCACCCATATTTTAAAGATATGCTGAAGATTACAGTTGTGTGACTTCGTATGAATCTTTTATTTTATGTGTTTGTTAGAACAGTTAACATACAGATTCAGCTACCATCTCCTCCCTCACTGTAGTGCTTTCCGTTGTTCATCTGTCATTTACTCAAAATTGTTACTTGACTTACATAGTGACATCAACATTGCAAGAAAGTTATTTTGGAAGTTTATTTATATGCAACATATGCTCCCTCAGTTGCCTAACATGTCAATGAAATATTATGTTCATTTTTATATTGTCTGTTGACATTTACTTATGTTTTCTTGCATTGGTTTAGTGTGTCTAGATGTATATAATTTCTCACTAAAGTATGTATTCATTAAGAACAAATTCTGTCAATATCTGTGCAGAAACAAATACGACCTTAGAAATAGATTTTTTCCATTATGTTAGACCCTAGCACTGTATAGTTTCTTATTTAAACTTTGTGATAGTGATATAATATAATAACTCTGCTAAAATGTGGAGCATTAGAATGGCGTATGTGATATCACAACATGACAAGCATAAAAGATGAGATTTGAATGTGTTGTTTATTGCACATTACAGGAGAGCTCTTCAGTGTTTTTCTTTTTTTCTTTCTGTCTCCAGATAATTTGGGGTATATATATATCAACTAGTATAAAAATGGCAAAGTGGGGAGAAGGCGATCCTCGTTGGATTGTAGAAGAGCGGCCTGATGCTACAAATGTTAACAATTGGCACTGGTAAGGATATTTCATTGTAAATTATGTCATAAACTTTCATAGTGACTTGCAGGAATGAAGGCAGTTGGTGTGAGATACAAATTGTCTCATTGCCCTCGCTAGTAATTCTTTGCTCACTTCCAGTGCTTACATTGCAAGCTTTAGCAGTATGTTCTTGCATTTTGGTAACATTGTGGACTGGTATGCAGGCATCTGCCATATAATTTAAGTAACTGATTAGTTACCAATTACTTGAGTGAGTGTACAGCAACTGACAGAAGCTCATTTGAAGATGATGGTATGTGACCGTAGATCTGCAAAATTGTCAAAAACTCATTGCCTTTATTTGTGTTGGTGATTTTAATTAATAGTTTTTTTATTTTGTTATATTATTGACACCTTCCCATTTATTCATTGGAAAAGTGCCTGAGGAGTGAGCCCCAGTATACAGCAAGTTTGCCCAATTTTTATGTTGGTGGTCTTGGGATGGTTATGGAGTTGGACACTGTACTGGACTTCTGTGATGAATGTCCTGGATTTGAGATTATCAGGACCTAGTGATGGATGGAGTTTGTGCATTGTATTAATATTATCTTGTATTCAGTCCTTTGGAAATGATTACTGAGTAGGTTTATCTGGAAAAAAAGTATTTCATTTGAAACATGCATGGACATTAAAGGAAATGTTGAGAATGAGAATACTAAGAAGTGCATCAGAATTTAAATTTAAGGGAAAAAGACCGAAGGGATGACTGTGAACAAGTTGGTGCAGCCAAGTACTAGAAGACATGAAGAAGAAGAAGAGTGAGCAAAAAAGTTGAAGATTGTGGGGGGAAGAATAATAGATTAGAGGCTTTTTATTAATTGATCCATTATAAAGTGGAGACAATGTTAGAAGAAAATTAGGTTGCTGAGCAATAATGCTGTAGACTGGAATTCAGGGTAAGCAGTATGTATCCTGTTGTCTGGGACCGAGCTCTGTAGCGCTGGAAGGAATGCAGTGGCAAAGAGCAGGAAATGTATCAGCTCTTCAAAATGAATGTATTGACTGAGTTTGTCTTTGCTCCACTTGCGAAGTCTGCATGCTGATTTCAATTAGTGAATGCCAGTATTACCAAACGGGAATATAATTCACTGAGGGAAAATCTTGTCTGCATCGTACATCACAGGCTGTTAGTCACCGTCTTCTCACCGCAGAGGCATATTTTCAGGGTTGATATTGTGTACACTGGATAAACAGTGGCATCCTGATTGTCTGTGTCAGTTTCCTTATTCTTCCTCCTGTCTTCCTGTACCTCATCCCTCAGGGCTAACGAGCAGGGACCCAGACTATAGTTTTCCTCTCACTTTGTTCCTTTAAATCACAATTATCTCAGTATTCATGATCTTTTCATCTCATATTATGCTATGTGAAACAGTTTTGGTACATGGAGTAAGAGTCATTAAATAACGTGACCTGTTTTCGTATTTATTTTAGGACTGAAAAAAATGCTTGTAGCTGGTCTGTGGAGAAGCTGAAGGAACTTCTGGTGAATTTACGAATTGAAAATGATATTGGTAAGATTGTAATTTGTATTTTATCAGTGTACATCCATATTGAGGGTTTTATGTTTACATTTTTGATGATTTTTGTGTTCATTATTAGGTGCAGAATTGTTGAACATTTTGATGAATAATAAAAGTTTAGATACTAGTTAATTTCCATGTGCGAAACATAATTTCATCTTTGCATTATTATGATTCCTTGTATTTACATAACTTTAAAAGATTTTTGCATGGGATTAGAACTGTATAACAACCCTAATCCAGTGACATGTTTTGTGAGAAATATGTCATTAGAAGAGAATGGAGTAAGTTATGTCCAGAAGATGTAAATCAAAATTCTTAGGTGTATGATCACAACAGTGTAAAATTGTACCTCTGTTTTGACAATTTAACCAAGTTTTAAGATAAACAAATAGAAGTTGAGTTTCCATAGTACATATTCATAATAATAAACATTTTTGTTGTGAATAATAAGATTACAATTGTGAACAATTAAGTGAAGTGCTTCATATTTTGCATGTTTGTGTTATAGCAGTGTATAATTAAAATTGAAAGTGTTATTTGTATGTCATTTACTGGATAGAGTAGCACACCAGGTAGAGATTTTAAAACAGCTGTTTAAAGTTTATAAGACAGTGCCATGTTCTATGTTGAGTTTCTGTGTAATGGACCTTTACTTCTGTTTGTTTTCAGCAAAGTGTAAGATTACAGAGGTGAAGAAATGTGATGGAGAAGCAATAGCAAACAACCGTAAAGGAAAATTGATATTTTTCTATGAGTGGGATGTTGTGCTTGAGTGGACAGGCACATTAAAAGGTGGGGAAAATGAAGTTGAAGGCTCGATAAATATCCCCAACCTTAGTGAGGAAAATAGTATCTCAGAAATTGAAGTAAGTCTCAGAAATTTATTTGTACATACTGATTGCTGTCATAGATGTTAGTTTATGTTGGTAAATATCTCACTATTTGAATAAATTCCCATACTGTGCAACAAGTATTACTTTGAATCTAATAAAGGACTTGTATTTTAAGTGGTTGTTTCATAAAATAAATTGTACTCAAATCATCTTGAGTCACTCCTCTGAACATTACAGATGTCAAAACAAGTGGCCATTGTATTTTGTTTACTTAATTTTATCTCCCTTAACAATTATCAAGTTTTCCAATGGAATGTTACTTCATCTAGTTGGTATCTTGCAGGATGTTTTTTAAGGTCTAATCTTTTATGGTTACCATACAGGATTTCTAATCCCCTTTCTGCAAGCATAATTCCTAAAATACTGATGCATTTGCATGCATGCAACTGGTTTCAGTTGCACATCACGCACATCCATGTAACATTTTCTCTTTCTCTGTAATAAAAGAAGGCATTTCCATAATAATTAAAATAATGGGCATGCACAATCTTGTGGCCCAAAAGTCAATAAGAGGATCAATGTGGCTCCAGGTCTTGGAAGGTGTGGCACCACTCTTCTGTGGGTTAAATGAGGGGTCTGAGCCGAACACCATGTCATGTGTTGTTTCTTTGGTAAATATTTGTTTACCATTTTTTATTCCTATAGGTGAGCGTTAGTGTCAAGAACTCAAATCCTGAGGCTGATAAACTGAAGGAATTTTTGACTAAAGATGGAAAAAATGTAATTAGAGAACAGTTGAATAAATATATAGTTGCTCTTAAAGAAGGTAAGGAATGCTTTCTTGTCATTGGATTTAACTTTCAAAATACATTGTTGATATACTTACAAAATACATATAACATGGCATTCTGAAATACCTGCACCTGTTTTTAGTATGTAACCAGTGTCATCTAAACTGCAAGTGATGTTGCTATATACAGGTAGCCCTCGATTTACGCCGGGGATGTGTTCCGGGACGAACCGGAAATTGAAACTCTTTTATAATGTAAATCAATGAGAAGTCAATGACATGCGTTCCCAGCACCCAAACATTGACGAGTAATATAATGGCATTACATTTAAAGCTCTGAAATAACATAAATAAAATAAAGGGAATTTAAAAAATATATTTTATACACTTACAATCGGTATTTCGTTGGTCCCCGTGATTGACTGTGACTCTTTCATGTGATTGATGTGTACAGTCATCTCTGCTGTTATGCGATAGTTGCATTCATGTAAGATGCCGACCTATAGAAAATCGCTTAGTAAAAATAACCTGGGTACCTCCGCAGAGATTAAATTAGTCCTTTGAAAGTTTAAAGTTTATTATTTTTAAGCTAATACTCGTTTATTTGTTTGTGATTTAACAGTATTATTAGGAGCCCAGATTATGTGATGGAGAATGAATTGGAAGGGAAATGGAAATAAGCATTGTTATCCTGATTTAAGGTACTATCCTGGCATTTCCCTGTAGGGACTGAGAAAAACCATAAAATCCTCAACCACCATGGCTTGTCTCTGGGCCAGATTTGAAACTGGGGCCACCCAAATATGAGGCAAACTCGCTAACCACTCACCTGCAACGATTTGTTTGAAGCTAATATGTAGTATCTTCTGTTTATAGTTGTGAATTGCCTATTATAAAGTAATTGTAACTGTCTAATTGTACGTTATGGTTTACAGAATTTTCAAAAGGTATGATTCTTCCAAAGAAACATGAGGATGATTCAAGTAAGAGCGATACTGTCACTAATTTATCAGCAGGCTTTCATAAACAGGTAAGAATCATAAGGTAATGTTTAAAACAACTATTTAGCGTTATAATTTTTATCTGAATGTGAGTTTAGTATTTCTCCCCTGCTTTGCTGAAATGAGAAGTCATAATTTATTTTCTATTGCAGTTTATGTTTTTTAAAGGAAAAAATAAGGTTATGAGATTATCATGGTATCTCTCTGTGTCTGTTCTCCCTTTAAACATAGGAACCAGTTGACTGATTTTCAAATAATTTGATTTGAAAATTATATAATTGATGGCCACTCAACCTCATTTGTCTTTGTTATGTGGTCAGTAATGGATGCACGAACTTGAAAGGTGAAAGTGGCACACATACAACTTAATTAGGTGGAAGTTCTATTTTGTTTCAGATTATGTTTTTCACATTATGCATTGGTCCTGGCTAATAGGCCATAAAAATTATATATGTTCATGAATTCTACATTCCATATTCAATTCCCTGTGTGTGTGAGAAAGTAATGGTTTTAGTATTTTATTAATCAAAATTAATACAATGTTTACTGAACATTGCTAAAGTCAGCATATCTTTCTCTTAATTAGAGAACTGTCAATGTAAAACACTAACAACACAAGATTTGATAGACTAGAAGTATATAAATTGTGGTAATAGGGTTTGTGTGTTCTGCCTCTAACATCTTGTTAGCAGTGAGGATTGAGGACACCAGAAGGAAAGTTTTGTACCTTTGGCTAATGATGCCAGCATATTACCATCATCATCTTGTAAAACTGTATTTTGCAGGTACATGTGAACCACACTGAAAGGAATCAGGTTAGAGGTTGTAATATAAGCACCACAAACCTGGAGTTTATTGAAAAGTTCCAGTGTACTGGGGAGGAGTTCTATAATGCAGTGACAGTGACTGAGGTAAGTATTTCGTGATGCTTGTTGGTAAAGCAGATTAAATGTGCAAGGGGATGAAATTTGTAATAACAAACGTGCCGCCAATAACATGGAACTAGGTCAGGTAGACACAGCACGGATGGGATCGCATACAACTACAGTACCCTAAGGACGAATATGGTGCTCGAAACGATGTTTTCTTCTTTAATCTACCTTACATGGCTGGTAGCACGAGAAGAATTTATTATACTTAGTTGCTGTGAAAGATTCAAATCATAGATGTAAGTTGTGTTTGGTTAGTATAAAAGTTGTAATAGGGCAGCTTAGATCAGCACATTCACCAAGATTAGACTTTGTCTGAGAGTACATGCTACAGATTTCCATACCTTTCAAGAGAAAGGAGTAATATCAAGGTATTTCTCGTCTCATTACAGATGGTGCAAGCGTTTACACATGGTCCAGTGAAACTAGAAGCGAAGAAGGATGGGAAGTTTGAACTCTTTGGTGGAAATGTGTGTGGAGTCTTTGTAGAACTGGTAAGAAAGTCTTGGGAATTAGATGGTATGAGTGCCAATAACAAACTAATGGAGAGGGCAAGTCTTCAGTAGTATTTATGTATCAAGAAATTTCAACCTTAATGACATCAGTCTGTTCAGTTGGCAGCCCTGATTTACGCTGAGTCAGGTTGGTTGGGTTAGGCTAGGTTAGGGGGTCACCCGCGCAGATCGTGATGCACATTTGTGCGTGTATTTACTTCGCTGCATGAGCGAGGGATGTTGTTGGCAGTTGCGAATTTTGAAATTTAACTTGAATTGTAACATTGCAGAATTTACGAACGTTTGAAATATTTTATGTTGAGCCATCAGTTCCATAGTGAATGTTAATAAACAAAGTTTAGGGCAGTTTTATTTACTGGATACATGTAAGTCAGTGGCACACATTAGAATTTTTTAACTTACCTCACTTTCTAATGCAGACATGCAACTTGTGGTCTCTGAGTCAAATTATATATCTTGATGTCTTACACTAACAAATTTATCTGAATAATTACACATTTATTTATTTTCATGGTAGATACAAGCATTACAAGACAAGTTTCACCACAGTGTTTACTTACATTTGTGTTAAATATTTCAGGCTGCTATTTATGGAACCTGAAGTTTCATTAACAGTTATCTAAAGCCTGCCACTTGACAATATCATGAGTCATACCAACCTTTATTTACTGTATGTCACATCTTAACACATGGTCCATGATGCAAGCACGGGTGTTACATTTTCACAAAACAAGAGGAAAGCTTGTAAATTTGGTATTTGTTTTACATTTTTATGTGCTAGATTCCCAACAAGAAGATTGTTCAAAGATGGAGATTTAAGAGGTGGCCTACTGAACATTATTCAATTGTAACCTTTAACATAGAACAAAAAGAAGACCATACGGAGGTGACGGTTGTGCAGACAGGTGTTCCGCAAAGGTATGCCAAGTTTAAATTATATGTTTGAATGTTGCAGGATGGCAGATGACTTGTGATTTGTTGGTGTACTTATTTCAGTCAGATTTTCCTTGTTAATATGTTTCACTGTTATTGTCCAATGTGACATATTTCAGCAGCTCATTGCACTTGTGACTGAAAGTTAATGATACTGACTTAATACTGATTGGTTTACATATCATGTCATGACAGTTGTTCAAATTATGAAACTGTTTCCTACCTATTTTTATCGTAGATAATAAGAATTCCATATTATGCAGTAGCTATGTAAGTGCACACATTGTGTATGAGTTCTTATGGTGTATCCTGGAACATGGTGGGTTTGAAGTCATTTGTATTCCTCAACAGAATTGAATGCAGGCAGTTTTTCACACCCTAGGTGATGACTTGAACCTCGTAGTTACTGCTGTCAGAAAAGTGTACATTTGTTTTAGCAGTATTATAATAGGGCCTGCAATCTTTACATTGAAATATTTCGTAGGTAGTTCAGAGGGATATGTTTTCACTTTGGCCCAGAAATTAACTGTCCTGGCTGAGAGCTTGTTTTGGTTTGGTTTTATCCATGTGAGAATAGTTCTTCCTACAGTTGCTCTTTGCCTGGAGACATGACTGAACTTTATTGTTGCTTCCCTAGGTCTGTCCAGTCATTTGTTGTGACGTTTCATTAAATTAGGCTATGGTCACGTCATTGTGTATTTCCTCCATCGTTTATCCTATCATTCAATGCTGTATATCCTGAACTACTGACAGCTTTTTTAAACAGAATGCAGATAAGTGAATTGTACTGTTACAAATTGTTTTAATTTTTAGTGAAGCTGATTCAACAAGAGAAAATTGGGATCGGTACTACTGGGAAGCAATGAAGAGGACATTTGGTTTTGGCTCATTCTTCGTGTGATGTCAGTTGAGGAGTTATTATCCCCAATTTGTTTTTTTCTTCCTGAGTAAAGGAACTTAATATGGTATTTATTATGGCCCATGAAAACAATTGAAAATGTTTTTGCAACTTTCATATCATGCTGTGTTATCAGGTAGGTGGTTAAGCATTATGTAGCAGTGATTGTTGCAGTGGATGGATTGTTTACTAACAGGCTGATGCTCTGTGTCTGCTTTCTTAGACTCTTCAGTACAGTTTGTTACAAAATTGTTATACAGAGCATTGACAGAGGTCTATTTTGTAACAAAGTTTGTAATTCTATAATTGCATATAATTTTAAATTGATAGTTGATCTGTTGGTAAAACTGAAATGTAAAAAGATTTGATTTTCTTGAGTTTTTATGCTAATTATATTGTTACTTAAAGAATAGCATTTCACAGTATGATAAGTGACAGTAGAAAAGTTGCATCACCTTGAGTATGTTTGTGTATATAGTGCGTTTGTGCGTGTAACCAACCAAGTTATATTTAAAGGTTCCAGTACCCACTCATTTATTCATTAGGGTGTGGGACCTACTGCCTCTCATTTTCATTCTTGACACAACTAGGTTGTAGTTATATTAGTTACTGAATAATATGGATTGCACTGAACATAATGAATTTTAAACAAAAGTAATGCCTGCCTTTTTCTTTACTGAATGCTTCTTCAGATACTGCTAACACACATTACTAGGGAAGTTACTGTTGACCTCAAAATATAATGCCTTACGATAATTCTGTACTTCTAAACTTGTAACATCATTCTCTTGAAATATGGGCAGATTTATGTGTTGCAAAGATAGTGTTTCAGCTCACTGATCATGATTCTACAAGGTGAGGTGTGTTTGGATGTGGAATGTCATGTAATTTTTTTCCAATTTGGAGCATACATTTTTTATGTAATAGGTAAGGGTAGAGACTCAGCTCTTACAGAATTACGCCTGTAAGCATGGTACAGGAATAGACAAGTTTCCCAGATCCTTTATTTCTCTGCCACGTAGGTGTAATTTTTTGTATGGTAATGTGGCATACTGTCCTTATACTCAGTATGGTTCTGAAAGGTCTGGTTGCAGAATATTCAAGCACTGTTTGAAGTTACATTTGTTTCTGATGTGAGAATGTTCTGTCTTGTAGTAGATTATGCAGTTGCTGGTATTGGCCTCAGATATTGTTCCTCCATCACCTTGTTTTTCTCAGTTTTTTTATTGTGTTCTATCTTTTGCTGTCATCACACTTTTAAGTGTTCTGAGTTTTTCATCTGCTGGTATTGTAAATTATTTCAGGCCTTTAATTGACAGTAGCTGTCAAATGTCTTAATTTAACACTTTTTGGCAATTAATGCAATTGGTGTTCAGTGTCAATCATGTTATTTCTTGGGAATATAAGATACATAAAAGTTCCATGTGTTGGTGTGTTTGAATTATGAAGTTGTGCATATTTGGGATGTAAATGTTACAAAGTGAAACCATGTCTTCAGTGAAGATTCAGTGTAAATATTTATAGTGTTGTGCTGGGTCCAGATGTTTCATTTCTTGCACATTCATTGTCATGTTAATGTAGGTACAAATCTCCAGGACTGGCCATTTTATGTGATTGTTCACATAAAAGCTTTGAAAATAGTGATTTTCATTGTCCTTCAGATACAGATACAGGATCATGAATTAACTTGAAATTAGTGAGTGAAGAATTCAGTGATTGGACTGCTCTGGACATAGCACCTAGACAAGCTCTGTCTAGCATACCCTCCATTTCCAGTATAATGGTTAATCCCATAATATAATGATTCAAAACTGGTGATTTAATTAAGCTGTGACAAGTTTTGATGACCAAAATTTTTTGTGTAGTCATTCTTGTGAATTGTATGATATATAATATTCAGCTGTGTCCTCAGTAATGTGAAAATGTGATTTTATAACATACTTTTATTTTGCATTAGTATATTTACATAATACAACTCAATTTGATGTTCAGTCATTTTGAGTTAAATTTTCATACCCTGTATCCCCTGGAGAATAATTAAAAGGCTTGAATGGTAAAATTCTCAATATAATTTTTCATATGAACCTTCGTATAACAAAAACTTCTTGATTAGAGAAATATGTGTCCTTGGCAAGGTATAGGGCAGAAGAGTTGATTACTACTCCTGTCATATCATGCTGACCTATAAATGTAGAAGTTTGCTTTACAGTTTCACTGTCTAGAAAACTTACTGTGTCAGTATTAAACTCCATACAACCAACTGTTGTAATTCAAAGTCCAGAATATTTGATTCTTTTGAAATACACTATATAGATTTTATATACAGGCATACCTCATTTTATTCTACCTAGCCTCCTATACAATAAGTACCAGCAGTTTTTCCATGCAAGTGGATAGGGCATGGAGCCATTACCTCAGCTTTATCCAGTGCTGAGGATAAGAAAACATGGAGCTTTGCCTCCATACCCGTATATGCCCTTTGAATGAAATACATAAACTCGGGAATGGTTATACCCTTTACTTCCCTGTTCTCACAATATGATTCTTACACATTTTATGTAACAACCTCTGTTAGGAATAAAATGTAATTTATTTATTGGGATGAAGTCAAAAGTAATTTGTGATTACTTTTATAGGAAGTTGATGGTAACAAAGGTGAAGTTTTCCCCTCATGGCATTAGTACATTAGTATACTGGTATCTGAATGTACTGTGATAGAGGTGTGGAATGTTAGCTAGTGACATGGTGCAGCGTATAATTAATATAAATGCACTTGAAGGTCATGAAGAATAGAAATTATTTGAATACTCTTCATAAAGTACAATGCCATGCCCTGTAAATTTGTCAGTTGCCGAAAACTTGTTTGTTACGAAGATTTTCGTTGGAAGTCTGGATATTTTGGACTTAGAATTGTCCTGTCAGTATGGGGAGGCTGATCATATTACTATGTGATAGAGGTTGGAATAAAAATTGGCCAATTTTGCGGCAAATATTTTCTTGTAATGTTATTAGTACAGGTTGTATTCTTTAGATACTTTTTAATTGTTATTTTTAATGATAAAATGGTGATCAGTTTAAAACTGTACAAGATGTATTTTAATTGCCGAGTAACTTGCTGTTATCGAAGGAACCACAAACTTTATACATTTTATTTTACAGTTCCGTTTAAGATACAAACAAGGAATTAAAGTTCCATTATTAAATAGTGTTGATTGTTTGACATTTACCTTCCTTAATCCTGTGTTTCTTCCGTTTGATTTCTTGGATTTGGTCGATGCCATTTATGTTGACACCTTTTCTCCCCACAGTTTTCTGGTGATGTTCGGCAGGCATTGCATCTTTCGTCTTCTGAGGGTGTTAAAACGTTCGTTGTAAAATATGTTCATGCTTTAACACATTCACTCACAGGTATCTTAGATGCCTGTCTGTCTACACCAGCCAGCCAGTTTATAATGAGTTGACTTTGAAATCCATGAGTTAATTTTAGACTTTAGTTTTAATTTCGTATAAGAAAATAAATTTAATGAGAGAAGATTATATGTGTGTAAATTATGGTAATGGGTTCACTGAAAATTAGATCTGGAACCCTATGTTTTCTCTTTGTTTCCATAGCACTTAATCTTTGAAGCAGTTTTATCTGTTTTGGTTTACATGATGAAATTTTTGATTCTCTTTAAGTTTCCTTTGTTCCTGTTACCAACTTGAGGTTCAACTTCTCCATGAACTGGCAGCTAGTGACATGCAAAAAGAAATGATCTACAAGCTTTCAAACCTGGTGAAGAATGAAAATCGATTTACTTCTATCCTCAGGTTAAAGAATCAGGTTCCGCAGCACTGATTTTGAACCTTTGACTAACATCAGTCATTAAAGAAAACAACTTACATTGTGGTATTATGTTGTGTGTTTGAATATAAAACTACTACTTTGATAAAAAAAACCATAACAGGGTGCTCTCCTGTAAATTAAAATATTAAACTTGAGAGCAAAATTGTATGTAACCCGCTATAGAAACACTTGTATAGAATTTTGTCTAATAGAAAGGTAGTTTTGGTCCTATGATTTAGGTAGAAAGATCTTGTCACAATAATGTAGTATTAGCATTCTGTTGTAAATATTATACTTACTGCCTTTCCAGTTAGATTCTGGGCAGTTCTGAAAAAGAGAGTTTATTAAATGTTACAAATTATTAATCATCACTATCAAACTAAAGGGGCTGAGATGGTTGGGGCGATTAGCACAATTGGAAGACACATGAAGTACATACAAAATTTTATAGAGAATGCCCAAAGGGAAGGTAACCATTGGGAGATCTAGGTATGATGGGAATGTAATATTAAAGTGGATATAAAAGAATGTACAAGAATGGATAGAATTAGAAATTACAAAATATGAAGACAATAGATATCTGTATGTTAGAATATAAATAGAGGAAATGTAGAGCTCTGTGATTAGAACATTTGCAATAATGGATGATATGAGAATAATGAAACAAGTGTTGCACTGTTTACCAGGAGGAAGAAGAGAGATTGCGTATGCAAGAAAGAAATGAGAAGTTGAAGTCGTAATAGGAAGATTTCCTTTACCCTGGACAGATGATAATCTTAGGGAAATAAGAAAAGTTTTTCCTCTATCTTTATCTTAAAGGTGTCTGTCTGCCTGCAGTCCTGACAGCATCAAAACCCAGAAGTCAAACATTGATGTGCTTGCTACCATGAGAATTTCAACTTTAGATTATATCTCGTTCTGAAAGAAGATGTAACTGTAAAAATGGAAGCTAACAGTTTTGAAAATATTTTAAACTAGCGATCTGCTAAAAATGTCTTGTGATTATGTTGTATGTTATGATAGGGTGAGAATATGCATCATGGGTTGCAGAAACATGAAAAATACAGTGACCACTTGGAACACTGACATAGAAAAAGGGTGATAATAGTATAATTGATCCTAGAGAAATAGTTTGAAGATGTGAACCGAATTATGTGCCCTTCCTGTTAGCAGTGTTAAAGCCCAGGTTTTTTGTATCAGGAAGTCTGTCAGTGTTATGCAGAATTACTTACTACAAATAGTTGTCTGTCCATACATTTCATCATCTCCATTGAGCCAGATTTGCAGTTTTGCCCTTGGTTAATGGCTGTGGCTGAAACACAGAATTGAAATTTCTTGCTAATATATTTCTTTCCTGTTCACATGTTTAAATTACTTTCTTCCATCTTTATAAACTTTTCCAGTGAATCGATACAAATAAAAATGGATGTGAAACTTCCAAGATGGTAATGCTACTGACAATGTCATTATATAATCCAAAAATAAAAATTAAATACAAGTTGTATGGATGCACACATGGAAACCCAGCCTTCCTGCTAGATGTAGAATATGTGTGGATACTTACGAACAGAAACAGAGCAGTTTTGGAGAGCTGTATCTATTGCATCCTTCCACATCGTAGCATTATTTTCTTGTATGTATTTATCTATGTATGCTGCAAAGGCTTGTTGATCTATTGCACCATCTTTTATCTTTAAAAAGGAAGCATGTGTTATTACCTTTAAATACTGGTGTTTGAAATAAATACTTGTTTAAGTGTATCTGCATCTGGTGAGTGTGGTAAGTGGTGTCTTCCCTTGAGGTTCTTGGTTACAAGTGTTATGTAACTAACTGACTAGATGGCTTAGGGAACAAGTATTATGTCTATTTATTTATAATTGGTGATTTTACTGTGTAATATAGCACTTTTTCATCTGAAAGGCTTTGAATGCTTATGTCTTGACAGTATGTTCATTGAGGGGTAAGAAAGATGTAGATGTTGGACAACTCACCAGATTTTCTTTTTCAAAGGCACACTCCATAGCACACTGTAACAAAGTAAGGGAATAATTTGGTTTATGTATATGTTAACATTAACAAATGATATAGTAAAGGTAAATTTTGTTTTGTGTGTGTTAGTGTATTATAATATGAGCAGTCATTTTAGTCTGTATGCCAAAATATTCAAAAGAAGCAGCGATGCCAAATCATCTAGTACCGTAACTTAGAAAGAGGAACAGCAGCAGCTTCGAAGCTAAGCTTTGTTGTTTGTCAAGTGTCGTCACATACCATCTGAATATTAAAAGGGTGCAGGGTGCTCATATAAATACTGTGCAGGGTAATACAGTTGTAGATTTTTTTAAGTTATGTAACAGTTTTATGCTAAATGCAAAAGTTGGTTATTGGTAAATGAGATGACAGAAGTATTCATCCTCAGTGGAATGGAGGAGGAAGTTGTCAAGATACTGTCCTGGCATGTGTCTAAAAGGATTTAAGAAAATCTTAGAAAGAAAGATCAGGATGGCCAATACACTGGCTGAGATTCAAACTGGCTATCTTCTGAAATCATGAATTTTACTATTTAATTTAGTCTGTCTAGGCTCAGTGGTACACGCTCTGAGTTATATTCTGGACGTGCTTGATACAAATATAAGATGCTGGCAACTATCCTGCTATCCTGAGTAAAAAAAGTCTCATAAATGTTAAATGTATTGTCACAGTATTTTTAATGACACTTACAGCAATATTTCCTCGATGAGCTTTATGTAGGCCACCTGTAATACAGTACAAAATTAATTAAATTATTCATCATCAAACAAAAATTAAAATATATACATGTTAAAACAATGGTTGTTTTGTTTTGCTTTTTGGAAAAAAAAAGTGCTAAGGAAAATATTTGGGTCTAAGAAGGGTGAGGTGAGTGGGAAACAGAAAATTAGATGGTACGAAACTGAAGTTTATACAGGTAGCCCCTTGTTGGAATAATGAAATCTGGGAGTCTACAGTGGGCTCGGCATATTATTAGGAAATGACACAACCTCTCTTGAACCCCAGCTCATCTTTGAAACCAGGCCAATAGTTGCAGTAGTGGAAATGTATTAATTGAAATGTTAGGCAAGGACAGGGGTTAGTACCTCTTTTTCCTGGTCTGTGTTGCATTTGTCCTAAGGCTCCTAGATTTTGTCCATCAGAGTCTCCTACTGATTCAGTACTTTCCCCTACATCATTATCTACAGGACCCTCTTGAGGTGGCGGAGGAGGTCCCCCAGGGCCTCCTGATGGAGGAGGAGGTCCCCCAGGGCCTCCTGATGGAGGAGGAGGTCCACTAGGGCCTCCTGGTGTTGGCACTGGTCTCATGCTTTTAATACATTCTTTGACTGATTTCATGTTGATGATTTTTGGCATCTTCTTGCAGCACTGTCACATAAAAGAAAAACTGCAGCTTTTAAGTCATTTTCGCCCAAAATTAAAATTGTTAGATTAAGTTTCTTTATTTTTAAAGAGTACTGGATCATATTTCACTGTGGGTCCTGTCTATAAAGACGGAGATTGATGGTATATGGACAGAAAATGAGCTTTTTACCATAAGCTTGGTAGGTTACCTGGCATTTTATAAATCACAAATGGTTTGGTTTAGCATGGCCCACTGATGGGGTTTAACAATTACAGCATGTTTAGTGAACATAAAATTTCTTTGCCTTTGCTACAGAAATATGCTGATGCACACTGTTTATGCATGGAAATGATTTCTTAGTTGCTGGAACTAAAGTATCCCTTCAATCCACATGAGCAACCAGTAACTGGCCTGTCTTAATCTTGTAGTAGTATTTCCTACCTTGTTGAACCTAAAATGCATGTTTGTTGATGGTGATGGTAGTTTCTGATTGTCACTTGTCCCATTTTCACTTTGTACCTGTCGTTTAAACCTCTCTGGCACTGCTATGTGCAGTGGCATGAGACTTTGCAGATGAGACATAACATATTGCTCATCTGATTCTGGGGTACTGTCACGAACAGCTGCAATCTGCAGTCAAAAGAATTAGGTATGAAAGTTTGACTGCTACAATGTTACATTATGAATATTTGTTTCATTAATTTTATTTCCCTGCTTTCAATAGATTTTTATAAGAAGAATAAATAGTTGCCTGCACTTATTTATGAAACTATCAACAAACTAAACATGAATATGGCTGTCGTCTCGGTTGTAGCGCCACGTAGTCTGCAATAACCCAGAAGACAGAAATCTTCATATTCACCGCTGTGAGAACCTCAAGTCTTACACAGTCTGGTAGAAGTTTTCCGAGTTTTAGAGGTCCTTCCTGCCTCCATTATTAGGGCAATGGGCCACCAATTCTAGATAATGTTATACTTTTGTGAACTTACCACAATTAAACAGCCCAGTAAACTGGCCCATGTAGAAATCATCGTGGTGTTCTCTCTTAGTCGCAAGAAATGAACTCTGTATCCTAGTTTCAAGCAGTTTTATAATCTGTGCTGTATAACTGTAACAGTAGACTGTATACAACATGAATAGAAATCTGTACTCATAAAAAAGAACTTTATACAGTTGTCAAAAAATCGTCATCAATTTTATATTCTGTTCAGAAGATCATTGTTTGAGTTGTAATTATGTTAACATCCTGTCACTTTTTTAACTCACAGCCTTTGTGGTGTTTGCATGTGACTAGCTTTGTAGTTCTTTTTTTTACTCTGTGTTTCTGGTGATCACGTCAGAGTTCTTTGATGTCCCTGTTAGCATCCTGTCGGCTACTAAAAAATTACATGCCGTAGTTCATGTATTTTGTCATCCATAATACTTGTAGGTTCTTCCCCTGATGTTTGAGTAATGGCTTAGTGGACCCTGCCCTGAGTTTAATCTTTTCTGGAGTCCACTGCTCTCTTATTCTTAAACTATTCAAAGTATTTATTGCTCATGCGAAACAAATGTAATACGAGATGTAAATGTAAGCAATCTATGATGCTTACCGAAGTAACGTGTTTCTTAACTGTAGTGATCAATGAGAAATAGCTTTTTGAACTCATTGATATTCGTACCTTTGTACTGTGGAATGGGGGGGGGGCAGCGGATACTGGACCAATTCGAAGTGTCACTCTAATTTTATGATAATTGGATAGGTAATTTATGCGTGGAACTCTCGTTTATATAGTTATTTAAATCAATCTTCGTTTTGTCTGACACATTAATTATATGTTTCATGGTGACATGCGAAGCAACTCTGAATTATCGTTTCCGTATGCATGCATCGAGCCGTGAATGGCACTGTTCAGGGAAAATCAGACTTCAGTATTCAATGTAAAAGAGACTTGAATACTGTAAAATGTATTTCACAACATATGACAGATTTAATCTGCTCACAATTTAATAGGAACATATTGTAGGTCTATTGAATAGTTAATACTTTCAGATTATAGTATTACTGTAAACATTAAACGGCCTAGAATAAATATTAGCTTAGGCTATAATTTTAGTAAGCAACTTAATCATGACCTGAAACTAGACTTGTTTAGAATGAGTTTGTTACGTCGGTGTATGGGTTGTGAACTCCTGACCCGGTATGATATTGAACGACTCAGTGCTTGTTTCTATTTTTACATATTCGGCGTGTGGGTCTTTGTTATTTTAATGACCCACCATTTTGATTTAACCCTTTCGGAGCGATCAAGTTGAAAATGCATGTAATCTGAAGCATTCCTCAGGACATTGTTCGTCACAGGATTCAGTCCAGAGTTCAAAAGGTACATAAGAAGTTTGTTCGCTATCAGAGTTATTGGATTCCGTATTGTGAGGGCGGTCAAAAGAGCAGTTTAACCAATTTTTTCAGTAAACATTATTCTTTACAGAAGTCATCTCTCAAATCAGCGACAACAGGAAACCAAGAAGATAATGGAAAGATGGTATTTAAAGAGATTCGGATCTTCAGTGGATGTAATTTATATTTAAAGATTTCTGTCTTCTGGTTTGTTGCGCTGTGTAGTCTGGTCGATGTTTACCATCGTTCTCCCTGATGACGAAGGCAGTATGACCTCTGAAACATCGACCAGACTACACAGCGCAACAACCCAGAAGACGGAAATCTTCATCGCCCTGATGTCGGAGGCAGTATGACCTCTGAAACGTTGGTAAACATCTACCAGACTACACGGCGCAACAACCCAGAAGACAGAAATCTTCATACTCATCGCCCTGATGATGGAGGCAGTGTGTCCTCTGAAACGTTGGTTAACATCGACCAGACTACACGGCGCAACAACACAGAAGACGGAAATCTTCATCGCCCTGATGACGGAGGCAGTATGACCTCTGAAACGTTGGTTAACATCGACCAGACTACACAGCGCAACAACCCAGAAGACAGAAATCTTCATACTCATCGCCCTGATGACGGAGGCAGTATGACCTCTGAAACGTTGGTAAACATCGACCAGACTACACAGCGCAACAACCCAGAAGACAGAAATCTTCATCGCCCTGATGACGGAGGCAGTATGACCTCTGAAACATCGACCAGACTACACAGCGCAACAAACCAGAAGATAGAAATCTTCATACTCACCGCTATTAAAACCTCAAATCTTACATAATTTATATTTGTGCACTGGATCAGAACTGCGGTCACTTGCGAATTTCGGTGTTAGGAGTATTGAAACTTCAGGCTCCATTACCAATTAAATACTTTCATTAAAAAAATTTCAAACAATATTTGCGTTCTATGCCTGTCTGACACGTCTGCGAAGTTAAATTAATATTTTCTGAGGATGCAAAAACATATCGAATAGCTTGCCGTACTGTCTTCATTAAATTTAAGACAAAATGGTGTGATTATGACGTGTATAATAAAATTATATCGGTATCAAATGCCATATTATAAAATTCTCTTTAAACATGAGAAAGATATGTCGATACAAATTTACATGTTAATATCGAAATTATTTTACCGATTGGCACGAAACCGCTGGTAAATTTAAGTATGAAAAAGTGGAAAACTTAGTCAACAGATTAATGCCCATTCTCATATCGACGAAATTAAATTTAAAAAATGGACTTGATGTAATCATGTTTCAGAATCTCTAGATCCGTTTTCTTTTTCTGATAAACTTGAAGCAGTATACGTAGTCTCCTACCCTACGTTCGAATGGGAAACTTCCCCGATTACGAAACAAGAGAACTGGCAAAAGGTTTTTGAGCGTTCTTCTGTCTGGTTACAAAAATATATTCATCTCTTAAATTACCTAACGAATATTAATAGAACTTAGTTTTGGGACTTTGTATTGAAACCTGCCGGGCGAATTTAATTTTGGTCCACATTGTTCTACTAAAGCCACAGTCGACAAGAAACTGTAATTTAACTTTATATTTCTCCATGGCGCTGAGTCCTTCGTAAGAAGCTTAACGAGTCAAATTCCTCTCGTTTTATGGAACGAGAATGTTCATTACCGCCTTCATAAGACCCCGCTACTGGACCTTATCCAAAGTCAGTCGAATCTAATATACACTTTACTAAATCCATAGTATTCCACACATCTACGTGTGGGTCTTCATTTCTCATCTCTTCCACGCGTGCTACATGTCCCAACCCTTCCATCCTCCTAGACTTAATCATCCTTGATAAAGCGCAGAATCCAATCCAGGGTCATCAGTGCTACTGAAAATTGTGTTGATAGTTCGGATTATTTTAACAGAATTAGTTACTTTGAGCCACGAGTGATATTAAATAATAGTAAATATTACATTCGTAAACTATGTGTTTCAGATTGATGTACACCTTTGCACTTCGGTTCCTACAGCGTGTTTGGAACCTCGTAAGGCTCGTTTCAAATCCCTGTCTTGCAGTTCCGGGTTGGGAAACGTTTAGTATGGAAACCCCAGGGTTGGCTGTGCAGAGCAGGGGGTCGATCCGAAGTGGGAACAACGTCGCCCGCCCACATGAGATGCTCTAAGCGGAGGGACGAGCGATTCTGTTTCTAATAACCGTTATTTCACGCAGAATTTAGAAGATCGTGAGTGAAGAGGCTGTTGGAAAAATTGTGTGTAATAAATGTGCTCGGTAATATTAATAATTTAGGAAGCGTATTTCTGCTGCATAGATAACGAATAAAATTGGACTTAACTGGTTCTGTGGATATTTAATTACGCCTACATCGTTCGTATATTAGCAATGAATCGGAGTGCATAAGTTGTACAAATTTGCGTACTATATGCACTGTAAGTTACTCATAAAATTATTACAAGCTGTACAGACTTTCTGACAATAGATGCTCAGATAAGTAAGTATAGGTCATATATACGAAGTTGTCAGGAAAACACCGGAACTGGAACGAAAGAAGAAACTAGTCAAATGACTGATCTGTACAGGTCATCTCTGTTGTAAGGCGGCAACGATGATCAAAGGGAAGAGACAAGCACTTCACAAAATTTTTAACAAATTTAATAGCTGTGCTATGATTTTATCTTGAAAAAGCTAACGAGACATACACTTCCTTTCTTTGAATTTATTTAAAGATAAGCCTCTTTATGTATGATTTGAGGTTTTCGCAGCGGTGAATATGAAGATTTCTGTCTCCTGGGTTGTTGCGCCCTGATTACGGAGGTAATATGACCTCTGAAACGTTGGTAAACATCTACCATACAACACGGCGCAACATCCCAGAAAACAGAAATCTTCATAAGCCTCCTTGTTAGCTTCCGCCATAAATACATAAGTTTTTTCATCTCATTGTAGCTACGCCTTCACCATAGGCTACATTACTGTACATCACAAACACGACAGAAACACGGAAAACATAAATACTCTCCCCACCTCACAAATTGGAGTGAACAAAAAGGAATGCGATCTACAAAACTAAAGGACAGTCCCGAGCAACGGTTTCCTTGTTGATAGGGAACAGAAGCCGCTACGCTGTATTACATTTTGTGTTCAGGAGCTGATATATTGATCCTTAGCGACCCACGCACTACTCTACCATACAATATTGTTCCTTATTTCCCCTCCTGCCGTCCATGGTTGGTATCTCGTCCCAGGCAAGTCTATCACCCTATCCCGCCCATCGGAAAAGGGTAAAGGGAATAGCTCTAACCACGATTAACGTCATACTACCAACAATATGATCTTACGCTGAATAGCTTTGCTGGTTGCGTCATCAGGGGCGTATAGGAAATCAATAGGATAACGCTCGTTTACTTTTTAACAGAGGAGACTGCTGACATGCGTAGGTTAAGCTTTATAAAACACGGCCATTTTAGATCTCACTATTTCCATGTGAATTGGTGTCTTATTGTATATTAAAATGTTGATATATTGGCTAAGGCGGTGGCACCACGTAATTTGTATAGAGGGAGGGGGTGGAACATTCTGTGCTTGCGCCTAGCCGAGGTTGCAGATAAACCAGTGGGTTATACAACTGTAAGTATGAATGATTATCTGTCTTCCATACGGTCCGTGAGAAGTGGCTTATCGAGTAGTGATAAAATTGTGAGTAGGTATTCGTTGTTGTTTGGACAAACATCAGTTCACGTTCAAGTTATGTTAACTGTGACTCTGTGATTATATCCGTATTTTATAAATGTGAAATTACAGCACAAATCATCGTACATTGTGCTGCTCTAATTTTACGTGATTTGTTGCTGTGATTTGTGACATTTATTTTGTTTTATCAGTCCAGTAATGTGGTTTTAATTTTTCGTACTGTTACGTTTAATAACTGTGATGGCAAGAGTTCTTTCCTCCCACCCGGCATAAAAGTGGGTAAGCAGTTATCTTTCGTTTTCTCACCGTTGTCAGTAATTGAACTGTGTGTAATCTGCAATCATTGAAATTTGTAGGGCGGCTGTTTGTTTAATAATTCTATCAGTCAGAGGACAGTCTCGGAATGATAATTTAAAATCTCCCCAACTGACTTTGGCATTTAAATATAATCACTTCTAGAACTATATTTTTACCCCTTTGATTTTACATATAGAAAATTAAATACATATTATTTGTAGGTATCTTATTATAGAAATGTTCTTCTTCCTCCTTATACATGCACAAAACTAGTAATATTTTAATTGAATGTTGTTCTGAAGGACTGAGCGTAAAAAAGAACAGGTTAAATAAGCGCCGGTAAGTGCGTCTTATAGTGTTGTATCAAATCACACAATTTTACCGCTATGATTATGTAACATATGTGATATTGTGGTAGTAGTAATACGGAAATCATGGCCTATTTTAAAGTACAGCTCCGTTATAGCAAAGAGAAGATGAAAATCAGAAGAATAGCAGGCTTTGGGGATAGAACTCCGAAGCGTTAGTATACGGTAGTCAGTATATATTAGGTATGAATCAGTGTAATTATACAGTATTTTTATTTTTTATATTTATTTATTTTTATTTTCTTTAGTCTTTTGATTATAAATTTTTATTTTGCATTTTTAAATGAGGCTAGGTTTTTGATTATTATAATCTTTTAGGGTTTCAAAACTAAGTTTCTCTGTGTTGATGTCTTAGTTCTTTAGTTTATTTTTGTTTTTATTTTTCAATTACGTTTGTTGCAATTATAACTTTTTAATGTAGTTTAATGACCAAGCCCTGTGTTAAATGTAGTTTCTTCCTTCTTGTTTTTGTGTCCTTGTTAACCTGTTCAGTAATATTTTTGTCCAAATTTTCTAATTGGCCTCATCATGCCAAATTAAATTGTAATGTACTCTCCCATCTTCCTCTGTGACACTTAAGTCAAGGTCACACTCGTTGCTAGGCCGCTGATCACGCCAGTTGCGCAGGTGCGTACGTGGCTTATTCACGAGCAGAGCGTGTGCTCAATCCTCCAAAATTAATTCTGTTTCAAACTGGACAATTTTAGTGAGATTTCAGGTTCTCATTCTTCAAAGTAGTCTCATAGAAATGGACTGATGCTTCATTAGATGTGTTTACTATGTTATTGCGCTTTTATGAAGGTTATAAATCTCTGTTTCGTACATGTAATGAAGATTGTCCATGGCTGAAATTAAACAATGTGAAGACAAAACTACTTTGAATCCATTTGTAAAATGTTTACTTAGTTTTCCATGAATATTTCACTCATCAGATGTTTAATTATTGAAAATATATGCACGAAGTATATGAGCCACAATTTTTCACTTAGCTCTTAGACTTAACATAGTCAGGCATTATAAACTTTATTTTAACTACTTAAAATTGGGAAGTATACCACTGAAAAGTGTTACATAAATTACATTCCTCTTTACTACAGTACTAATGTAAAGTAACTGCCATTTGTCATTTATAAAGAAATTCTGTAAGACAATAGCAAATTTGACTACTTTTTCATATTTCCAATTTCAGAATTACATAATTTAATTTACGAAAAGCAGTCACCACTGCAACAAATGAAAACTTGAGGGAACGTCGCATTTGTGTACATTATCAATAAGTTATTAAATTTTGAATTATAATTTGGCAAAAATGCAATGGTTGGTATGAATTAGCTAGGAGCAATGTACAGTTATGTTTAGAATATACATAAAACATTACTATAAAATAAGTATTTGTAGGCAAAAAAGTATAATAATCTTTACTGACTATGTATCACTGATGACTTTTAATGACTTACCACAACCAAACCACTGATCCCACCTGTCAGAAAAGATATGACCCAGTGTACCCACCAAATATCCTAACCATATTTGTAATATATATGTTACTGGTATAGCAGGCTCTAACAGAATTAAACTGGGTAGACACATTGGTTGTTTCATAAACAAGTGTATGATTATTAAATAGTGTATCAATGCATATCTGTAATTTCCCACCTGGAACCATGCACCACATATTAACTTAATAATGACGTTTCATCCATTTTCAGTATGCTACGATTCTTTGTGCTGCATAGAACTTCTCAGAGACATTTTTAACAGCAGCATCAACACTAAGACATTAGCATATCCATTGCAGTAAGGTTCCAGCATTACAATGTTTGAGGGTGTTGTAGCAACCATTCTGAACCGGTACCTTGGCAAGTACATTCAAGACCTTGACACTGAAAACCTCAATGTTGGTATTTTCAGTGGAGACGTTCAGCTTACGGAACTGAGACTGAAGCCTGAAGCTCTGGTTGGTACTTCTTAGTTTTATATGATTCTGAGAATCAACTTGTCTTTACAACGTTTTTAAAAAGCCAATTATGAAAGTATGAAAGTTAATTTTCAAAACTGGGCTGCAGGTTGAACATGATCTGCCACTAATATTCTCTATGGACAACATTTTAACTTGATATACATAGGCTAATGGTATTGTTGTCTCGGCTTATGGTTTTGACATGTTCAAATTATGGGCTGTTGCTCCTGATGGGAGGATAATCCCATCAGGCAATTTGTTCTTTTCAAAAAGAACTTTGATTAGATGGGTGTCTGAGAGTTGAACCCAGAAGTTTTGGGATTGCTTCAGCTGAAGGCCTCTGTGACTTAGGGAGGAATTGTTTTGGCAGAAGGCCGCCATGATTTGGGGTAGGTCAACAATGCCTCTTTTCATTGAACTTGCCTTACAACTAAGGAAAACATGCAAGACTAGTCAGGGTAGCCGAGTAATGTTAGACACCACTCGAAGATGGCTGTCTTCTGTGTCGCACCGTGTAGTCTGGTAGAAGTTTACCAGCCAGGGCGATGATCGCCCTAATGATGGAGGCAGCAAGGACCTCTGAAACGTTTGTAAACTTCTAGACTAGATTATATTATGGCAAGGTTGGTTTAGTCAGATCACATTACGTCACATAGAACATGACGCTAGTTTTGGCTGACGACATGCTTGAAAATGGTTGGAATTCCAGTTATTTGTTCGTGTTACACGCAGAAGTACAGAGTTGCAGAGTGTCGTAATGTTGGTCATGGTTTAGGTTACATGGGTATAGGTTATGTGGCTCTTGACTTTGTCATCGGAGGCAGAAACTAAGGACTTATATACAACAGTGCCTCAGTGGGCGTCAAACCCATGTTTCCACCGTTTGAACTGTTCAAGATTATATGTTTCTTAACATGTCTTATTGAAATTAATTAGATAACCTAATCATTAATTTATGTCACAATGTAAAAAAATATGGTATTTGTTTTAAATTTGCTTATTGCAGCCAAAGGTATCTGTCTTTTTATAGTATAATTGTACAAGCTGTGCTAACATCTGTATTGAGTGTTATACAGTATAAAGAATATTTTCTTGTAGTCAATCCTGTTACAGTCTTCTGCACATTTAGAATTTTATGTAATGTGATCAGATTTTCTTTCTATAAAACATACAGAATTCTTTTAATTCATGTTTGCAGTATGAGCTTGATGTACCAATTGAAGTGAAAGTAGGTACCATTGGAAGAATTTGTTTGAGTATTCCATGGACTGGGCTGTATACTCAATCTGTAACCGTGTCTGTGGAGGTAAGAAAAAGAAGCGCAGTTTGATTAATATGGCAGATAAATATGCAGTTTTGGTGTGTTATTGTTTGGGTTGTCAGATGTGATTGGTAATCATTTGTAACAAATTATGAAAACGTAGGTTCAACTTCTTGTATCCTTCCATAAAAAGGTTTGCTTAAAAATTTAATTTGAGATCGGTGTTTGGTGAAGGCATGATTGGTTACTAAAACTCTATTTTACATCATCTCCTTTCCTCAGCAGTGTAATCAAGTCCAGTTGGAAAGCATTTTGCTCTGTTCATCCAATTATGCCATCACCTCTCACTTTCTGCCTGATACATGTAAGGACTTCCAAATCCTCTCACAGATATTCAGTATGAAGATGACAACTGTAACATTTATTGAAATGTTGGAGAACCTTCTGACATTTAGCATGGCGTATTCCTGTAAGATGAAATTATACAGAGTAGTCCATTTCATATCATTGATGTCTGGTACATTTGCCCTGAAATGATACTTGCATATACAGAAGTACCTATCAATTAAGCACACTTTTCAGAAACTCCATTGAAATATTTTATACATATGTGTGGGAACCGAAGTTTTCTGTAATATTTTATTATAGAAAATGCAATAAATATTAAACAATCTATCAGATGTTAAAGGAATACTGTGTCCCATGTTATTAGATGGAAATCATGTTGCAGGATGTGTATGTTATTGCTGGGCCAGTTGTTGATCGACCATATGATCCTGAAAAGGAGAAGAGATTAATTCGAGCAGCAAAGAAGAAGAAATTGGAAGATTTGGAAGGGGAGAGCTTACTGTCAACAGGTTTGTTTATCAGACATGAATTTGAAAGTAAAATTTAGTGTGTGTTATGGCCTGATAAAGCTGCAAGGATTTATGAAGTACTTTTTTTTAAGGGATTTCAAAGTGGCATTACGTTACCTCAGAATCACATTTTAAACATAAAAAAGGAAGGATAGTTTCTGAATCACAAAACTTGAAGTGTCAGTAGCTAATATTTTACCAAGCAATGATGAATTCAACCATTTATTTCCTTGACCCATGCATGAATAAATTTGTACATTTTGGACTTGTCATAGAGGCCTGTTGTGTTTTCTTAATTATCTTTTCAGAAGTTCCAGTACTAAAGTTAAAACATATGTTGAAAATTTGATTTTATGTAGGTTTGAAGTAAAAGCCCATAAGAATCGACAGTTTTTGCTGTATGTTGGATAAGCTATAGATCAGTAACTTCAGACCCATTTCTTGTATGTATTTAACTTGAAGTTTTTACAGGACCTGGTGATGCCAAGACATTTCTTGAAAACTTGGTAACTACAGTAATCAACAATCTCCAGATATATATTCGTAATATTCATATTCGGTATGAAGACACAGTTACAAATCCAGATTGCTCCTTTGCCTGTGGTATGTGCATCCAGAGCATATCAGTGGAAACAACTAACAAGTAAGGGCTTTATATTATTTGCTAAAGTAAATCTTCATAAAATCCAGAGTACTGTTTGTTCTTTAAACTTTCTGTACATTTCCCCCATGCCTAATCAATTAGGATGATAGAGGATTACAAGCTATAGGCAAAATTGTCATATTGAACTCACATTAATGTTTTGTACCTTTTGTTATGTCACATTAAGTGAAGTATGCAAATTTAGGCTTTCTGGAAACAAAGTGCTAGGAAGGATACATGTACCCAAGTAGGAGGCAGTGACAGGAGGGTTGAGAAAATTAAATGAGGAGAAACTCTGAACAGGGCATGTAGCATTCATGTGGCAGACTTGAATGTGTGTTATTTTATTCAGAAAACTTGAAGAGATAATTTTGGAGACATAGGAATATGTGGGAAGACGGTATTACAACAGATTTTAGAGAAGTAGGGTTTGAGGTTATGGGCTGACTTTCAACAAGGTCAGAATAGGACCCATTGACAGGCTTTTGCCAATATGGTATTTAACCTATGGTTCTATTAAAAGGAGGGATTTTATTCATCAATTGAGCAACTATCAGTTTATCAAGAAGGATCCTGCATGATGGAGTTAATACTTGTTGGAAATGCATAAGGATTTCCTCTGATTTGTGGTTTATTATAGTAAGTGGAAGCCCTCTATCACACCTCAAGGGGCATCTTCATTGTACCAGTTGGTTCGCATGGAATCATTTTCTGTCTATTGGAATCCTTCATGTGGTGCAAGTGGTCTTGTCACTGACTTGATTGGCCCTGGATCTGCGCCTTACTGCTGGCGAAATGAGATGAGAAGAGGTTTGGAGACTTTCAGTATCAACAAAGATGACTTTGATTTCAGTGAGTGTCTCCAACATTACTTTACAGTCCTAGAACTTCTGGAACTGTAAAGAAGTGCCTGTGTACATATATATTTGTGGGTAAGGCACTGGCCTCTTGTTCCAAGATCTGAAGTTCAATACCTAATCAGAACCAGTGTAAACATATTATTCTTTTGAACTTGAATCCTCATCTTATTCAAATGTTAACTCAATCTTAATCCTTTAGAGTTGAATGGTAACTATATGTACCAGTTGCTGTAACAGTCAGTAACTGTACATTTTGTAATTATGGATTATGTATGATATATAGTGTAAACAGATTGTTTCTTTGAACAGCATTAACTAGTAGATCTCTGTAATGGAGATGTGTTGTGTTTGTTTTGCAGTAGGAACTGAATTAATTAATATTATGTACACAAGCTCCAGCTTCAGAAGGTTAGTCTTGGAACTAGATTGAGGAGAGTGGTTAGCTTCAAGCTGAGGTTACTTTACTCATAGAAAGAGATCTCCAAATATGCTTTAGAGTCTGAGTAGGCTCCAAAGTTATTCTGGATATGAATCTGATGATAGATCGCAGTGCTCCTGCGATGAGCTGAACCTTGTATCTCTAGTCTGTAGCCCACCCCTTAAGTGACCTATTTTAAACGACTATTTTCAGAGATTTTTTATGTGTTTACCAGTAATGATGCTGTAATTATTCTTTGTGTGTAGTTGTGAAGCCAATCACTGCTAAAATGAAGATCATTGTGAATAAATCAAATGAAGCTCGTGTTCCCAAGCTGTTGGCAGACTTTGTTCTTCAAGATGCTGCAACTCAACTGTCTCGTCAGCAGTTTCTGTCCATCATAGGACTTACAGAATCTTTTCAACGTATGAGTATCAACAGGTAACATTCTTTTTTTGAAACTTAACTGGTAACTAGCAACACAAATTGCATGTACATGCCTATTAATTTATTTGTTTTTTATAGAAACTTCAGGCAGTTTCATCCAGGTGTGTCTGTCAGCAATAACACTCGTAAATGGTGGAAGTATGCTTATGATTCTGTTTTGGAACAGAGGGTAAGGCCATACACCTGGCAGCACATTAAATCACACAGGTAATAATCTTTGTTTGAAGATTTTACAACTACAACACTCTTAGTGCTAAGTACTGAGTGGTTTGGTGTAGTGGGTGATATTTTTAGAAGCAAGCAAAATTTAATCCTCTGTACATCCCCTGGATTCAGCACTGAATTGGAAGTTTCCTGAGTTGTATCTTTAGATTGGCTATCCCCATAGCTTATTTATAGTTTTCCCAGTTTCTGGGGGGGGGGGGGGGGGATACAGTGTACCATGATATTTTTCCAATGTTTGTAAATTATCATTTATGATTACCTGTACTCACATTATAATCCTGTCCTTGAGGCTTGTAGCAAGACATGGAATGTAAAACTTTATGAAACAAGCAAATAAATATTTAAGCATTGAATGTATATTTTTTTGGCATGGTCACATTCCTGTAAGCTGCTTGTTAAAATAACATTATTAACCTGTGTATCCATCTGTATGTGTGCCTGTAACAACTTAAGAATGGATGAACAGATTTTTATGAAATTTAATATTGGGGAATTTTGTGAAAATTGTTGAATAATTTTAATTTTAATTTTGATCAGACAATTTTAAGGACTTCTTTATATAAAAAAATTGTTGATGGGATGATATTAATTTTAATATTCTTAATACAACTTTATTGTTTCAGGGAACATTACCGAAAATACAAGAACACATATAAGAAAACACTGCTGAGTCCCAATGACACAGAACTAAGACTGGACTTACAGCTACTGGAGGATCAGCTTGCAATTATAGACATCGTAGTTGCAAGAGAACATGCCAAGATTGAGGTATGTTACAGGTTTAATTTATATGGTAACTTATATTGTAATGGTAATTTATATTGTAAATTTCCTGTATGCATAATTTACTAATTGAATTCTTAAATAAGCGAATTATGTGTTTTATTGTATAATCTTTAATGTTTTTCAATTCTTGTACTTCTTAGCTTTACCATGAAGATCCCGAGCACATTTTAGTACATGAAAATGAAGCAAAGTGGTGGGATATTTTGGTTCAAGAAAAGTCTGTTGAAATGCAAGTACGGACTGAGAAGGAACGTGGTCTCTGGGCACAGCTGTCACTTGCAGAAAAGAAGAAACTGTGTGAAGCAATTGGCTATGTGGAAGGAGCTGCAAGACCACATAAGCCAAAACAATATACAGGTGAAGGATGGTGGCCAGTGCCAGAGCCAATCCTCTGTTCTACTTTCCATCTAACCATAACCATAATAATAATAGTAGTGTGATAGAGTGAATGAGTTAGTGAGAGAGATTGGGGTTCAATTTCCTCAAATTAACATTGGTACCATTTAATTCTTGGATTTATTTTCTGGGTGTTAGTTTGGCCTGAATTATTTTTACCTCAGTTCGGTATTGGTCTGATGTTCTCAAAATAAATGATTGATGTTATTAAGTTCATTGATAAGAAATGAACAGTGCTTACAAAAATATATTCACAAATTGGGACTTCTGCCTGATTTAGGTTAAAAGAACAATTTTTACTGTATAATAACAGCAGATTATTATATTAATCTATTGAAGTTTAAATGAATGAATATATAACAGTGGTAATATTATATTTATCAAAAGTCACTGTGTTTGAAAATGGATGAAATGGAAGTTGCAAAAAAAAGTGTTTTATTCACCATGAATTTATAGTTTCATATATTCATTTCATTTATGCTTGGAATATTGTACTTTCTCTGTATCTCCAAAAAAATGTGTGTGTGTGTAGAAGATAATAGTGCTTTCATTCTGGAAATATATAAATTAGCCCAAAAGAAAAGATTACTTACTTAAAACTGGAGAATACAGTCTATGGAGAGAAAGGGTCATTATTACTGTTACTGGTAACATTTTGATCACAACTATACTTGTATTTCAATGAAGTGTAAATAAGCTGAGAGGGAACGCTCACTTGAAATGGAGGAACATAATGATATATTATAGCACAGAGGCAACAAATGACTGTCTCTTTTGTTTTCAGAACCATATTTTCAGTTGTTGTACTATAATATGACTTTCTCGTGATGAACTTCTTGGTCTTGTAGTTGGACAGTAATTTATTGTATTATACGACTAATAAAATTGATCCCTACTGCCCTGTATATAACTGTATGCCTTGTCTTGTAGAACACAAATTCAATTTTACACTGGCCAACTGTTCACTCAGCCTAGTGAATCACAGAAGAGAAGTACTTGTGGTGACGCTGACTCAGTTTCTTGCAAGTCTGGAGACCAGACCATCGGCACAGGCATTCAAAGTTTCAGCACGTGCAGAAAGTTTTGTTGTTGAAGGAGCAAGTGTGGAAAATGACCTCATTCCTATGGTTACAGCAGATAATATTCTTTCAGGTATGTCTGAATGATCATTTTCTCATATGAAATGTAGTTTATATATTCATATGGTTACTCATAATTTAAAAGGAAGAGTCGTAGTGTTTAAGAATGTATTATGTGGTAAACAGTTACAGGCTCAACAAACATTCCTTTTTAAGGTTGTTTTTACCTAAACTTTATATTTCTGTCATTCTTGTTTAAGTGAAATATTATTTTTAATTCCAGGCAATACATCATCAAATTTTCTTGCTGTAGACTTTGAGAAACATCCATTAAATTGTGAAGCAGACTTTGGACTTGGTGTCAGTTTAGAGCCAGTGGAAATTGTGTATCATGAGGTAAATGTATATCAAGCAGCAATATGAATTACATTTTATTTTTGCTGTTATATTATCTTAACATTCTATAGGTACTCTATTTCACTTTACCTTTTTTCTAGCATGCTGTTTCAGAAATCATAAACTTCTTCCAAACAAGGTCTGTGACACTTCAAGATGCAATGGACTTCTCCAAACAGGGAATCTCTAAAGCTAGTGAAGTGGGAAGGGCATTGGTCGAGTATGCAATTGCTCGCCGTAAAACCATCGATATCAACATGGACCTTAAAGGTCCATACTTTGTAGTACCAGAACTTGGATCTGTTCAGAAGTAAGTTTCTAAGTATCTTGTTGTTAAGCGCTTGCATTGAGAGGGAATGTGGACAGTATGATCGCTGGGATCAGTATGACAGGAGCTCAACTCTGTATGAGTTTTGTGTGAGTTATAATCCATATGGTAATTGAAGACAAGTGGTATATGAATAAGTTTATAAATTGAAGGCTAAGCTTGTAATAATTAAATTTTTCCTATAATATTTTGACTAGACAGTATAATTTATAAGTATCAAAATTAAAGAAAGATTGCAGACAGCAGTTTTGTTTGTTATAGATTTTCACACACTTTCATCTGTTGTTTACTATAATGTTTTCCTTGTTGAAATTTGTAGCGTGGAAAAGATTTGTTTTTTGTGTTTTGTCATTGCCATTGTTAATGTGCTTTTCTCACCTTATCCAGCTTATGTTTGACTTGTCAGGTTTTTATTTTGTGTAAAATTGGCTCAAGGAACTTTATATAATTTACATAACATGAAACAATGTTCCTCTATTTTGATAAGTTATTATTGATAGTTTCATGAAAGAGGTCAAAATGAATTAATTTAATAATACCATTCTAGTCTATGTTCTTCCTTCCAGGGGTGGCAGTATTGTGGTGGTGGACTTTGGACGAGTGGTAATAAAGAGTGATTTGCAGTCTGAGAATGTAGGCCTTGAAGATGCTACACAAATGGAGTTGGAAGAGAGGTTATATGACAGACTTCACATAGATTTCTCAGATCTGCAGCTCCTTTTCTGCGATTCAGGTAGCGTTTCAAGATGAACTGACATTGTAATGATACAGTTTGGTTATGACATATTATTAAAAGCATAGTATACCAAAGACAATATGTATACAAAGTTGTAATCTTGTATTAACGGTAATTATTTACATTTAAGGTGAAGAATGGAGGGATGCCAGGAAACTGCAGGACACAGATTATCATTTAGTCCCAAAGATTCGTTGTCAGGTTGTTTTTTCCAATAGTGTGAAACCTGAATACAGGCTACTTCCTAGGTAAGTTTATAGAGAACAGAACTAAATTTATTGTGTTAATATTAAATGTAATTTCCACATCCAGATTTGCAATAGCTATTTATCATCATTTATCCTTTTATTGGAAGTACTTGCTCTGTTACAGGTGACTCTTGTTGTATGAGAGGTTTGCTTTCCTGTAAATTACTGTATGTATAAAAGATGTATAGAACAGGAAACATATAACATGCTCATTGATTTCTGAGTGATACACCGTGGGAGGTCTTAATTTGTAGTCCCCAGAATCAGAATGGTGGAGTAAGTGAAACTGTGCACACAATTCACTGGGCTTGTGTGACAACTTTTACTGTGGTTACTGATAGGATATTGATGTTCCTCATGATTTTGATGTAAAACCATGGATATGTGAAAACAGGGACAGTGAAAGCATGTATAACAAGAGTCATCTGTGTTAGAAAACAGGATATTTCTTTTCTAGAGTTCTTTCCAAGTATCTGCCTCTTCTAAGTTAATAATTTATAATTTTTGGAGATAAACAGAAATGATGTACAGACTATTTGTGCCCTCATCTGTATATGAAAATTCAACATCATCTCTTTTGGCATTCACTGTTGTAAGCCATATATTATTGAACAAGCTTTGAGAATGTCTTAGGATACATTTCAGCCATTAATTCAATTTTCAGAAAAGTGACATATGTTGATTTTGCAATAATTGAAACATTTGAATTTAAATAAAACATTCTCTAGAGTCTTGTAACTTTACAGCTGTTTTATGAAGTTATATGCTGATGACTGTCTTCAGGGTTGTAGCGCTTTGTAGTCTTGTAGAAGTTTACCAACATTTCAGAGGTCTTTGCTACCTCCATCATCAGGGCAATGGGTCATCACCCTGATGATGGAGCTACAACCCAGCAGACAGCCACTCTTATACTCACTGCTATGAAAACCTCAAATTCTACAAAGTTATATGTTTCTAATTTGTGTTTTTCAGACACAAATTGAACTTTTCAATTTCAAGTCTGAAGTTAAATTTGTCAGACCGTAAAATTGGAATGGTGCTGGATTTCCTGGATAACCTGCCATTACCTTCTCCCAATACACTAAGAGTATCTGAGGTGGATTCTGTGCTAGAAAGAGAGGTTGCTGCAGATAAAAATATGGCAAGACTAATAATAACTGACAGGATCATGCCTGAATTCAGCAGCACACAGCTTCTCCAGATCAAGAAGACTGTTGTAATGGCTGAGATGTCTCGACAAGAGAAGAAGAATGAACATTTTGACAAGTCAGCAGCGAAGTTGGCAATGCTTGAGGTTGAGAAGTGAGTAAAGGACTTATTGATGTCTGTACTGTAATTGAAGATCTGCATGATATTTTTAGAATAACATTACCACGAGTTGGAAGGCGTACCCTAATGGAGTACACATGTTATAAATATGTCTTTTATTATTTGCTTTCCTCATTAATTCTGATGTTTATTTATTGGAGATACAAATCTGTTACTGCAGAGCTATTTACATGACAGCTAATTGCTGTGCAGAGTATATGAAATTATTTTTCTTTGTATATTCGGCTGTATTAAATGATATTTCAAATACAAGACCTAGATTTTAATGATATTTGTATTATATGTTATATATCAGTGTTTTTCATAATCAGCAACTTTGAGAAAATCCATATGTTCATTTTCAGCTTTATGTAAAGTTGGGGGTTACATTTTGTGGAGACCCTACAACACCATATTTTATCAAAATCTATTGTTAAGTGTCATAGATGAAATATGGTAGACAGATGGACCAACTTGACTTCCCCCCATATGCATTGTGTGGCCTGTAGGAAGTATAGCTACATTATTTCAGAAATGTCATAATTATTTCTAGGAGCTTCATATCATCAGATCATAGTGATGAGGAAAATGAACTTTGGGCACGCACCGTAGATCTTCCTGGATTTGATGATAATGTTTCACCACAGAATATTATTACTATGCTTTTGAGACTAATTGTTGGTGAGGTAAGAAACATCATATCCCTCAAATATTAATACTGATGGCCAAGACACTTATATTTTTATATTTTAAAAGTCTGAACTAAGAATACATGACTGTTAAAAATACTGGTGTAGAATAGAAAATTACAGGACAGTAAGATACCATGCTGATATTAGTCACCATTACTGATATTGCTGCTGTCTAAATCTGATCTTGTCATTGTCATATTACAGTGCTGGTTGATTAACTTTGAGAAAGGGCTCACTTGGGGGACCTAAATGTAGGTGAGGACATTATTGAAATGGATGTTGGGGAAATAGATTTTGAAGCTGTAAATTCAATTGAACAGGCTCAGTATGTGGTTAATGGCAAACTTTAATGAACATGCTGTTGAACATTTGAGTTGCTTAAGAATAAAATTTTGACCAGCTGAGTAATTATTATATGTTCAAGGAAGGTCCATTGGAGTTAGTGCCTGTGTCTGTGTTTCTTATCAGGTCGTGCTTCAATTAGCTCGATCCAACAACAGGGTGGACAAGCCATACCTGATGCTGCAAGTAAGCAAGGTGTGCTGGGACATGGCTGTTATGGAATATGGACCGGCTGTTCAAGCCAGCATTGGCGGAATCCATCTTATAGACAAGATTCACACTGGTTGTTCTGGGGAGTACCTGGAGTTGATATCCACTGATAATGCAGCAGACATGATAACACTACTGTATAGGAAGGTGGGAACTGAAAGTGATTAATCAAAACATATTTTAAAATTAGAGGATGCATTCATTTTCTTTCATAAAATTTGAAAATGTGTCAGTGCTTTTTCTGTTTTCTGAACTTATTCTGAACTTTTATCACTGTTCATATACCAATACTCTAATTGAATGTTTGCATACAGAAGGTGCCAAGATAGAAAATGACAGAAAAATGAGATTTGAGTTCAAAGAAGAAACTTGTTTTTTGATTTATGGGCGATAAGACCATTTTGTAGGAAATGGTATAGTGTTTATAAGTATGCAGACAGAAATAGCTAATGTCTCAGAAACACATCACAGTATCATAACCCAGAAATTAAAACTAAGAGTATAATGTTTATAGTTCAGAAGTTTGCTGTCTTCTGGGTTGTTGTGCCGTGTAGTCTGGTAGATATCCACCAACGTTTCAGAGGTCCATGCTGCCTCCATCATCAGGGCGAAGAGTAAGCCATGCTGATAATGGAGGCAGCATGGACCTCTGAAACATTGGTGGACACCTACCAGACTACATGGCGCATCAACAACAGAAGACAGCAATCTTCAGACTCATCGTCATGAAAACCTCAAATCCTACATTTATAGTTCAGGTTTACAAGACAATTGGCTATTCCATATCCTGATTAGTGTGTGTGTTTGTGTGTGTGCACAGTAGGAAAGCAGTCCCTTTTCAGGCCCATTTATCTTTTTTTATTTTGAGAAGGGAGGTAGTGGGACAGACAGAGTTTTCTGACATTTCAGAGAATCTGTCTAGACCACTGTTTGTTCATTTGTTCAAACTTAGGTTCACTGAGACATTGGCAAACCAGTCCATCTTAAAACATTGTCATTGGTCAAGAAAACATAAGATTAACTGCAGATAGCAATGAGAACTTAGGGACTTAAAACAGTGTTCTGTTTGTTGGGTAGGTGCAAGCAAACTGCCCAGACTTCAAGTCTCATTTCCACAGTGTGGAGCAGTCACTCGTTCTGGACTTTACATCACTCTCAGTTGTGTTTCACAGGGAAGCCTTCTCAACTCTCAACAAGTATTTGCAGTACCTGCTGCAGAAGTAAGTTCTTATCTTCTGTCAGTAGTATAAACTACTTCAATCTGAATAGAGATGCTGGCATAAATTAGTAATAATTATAATTGTGAAACAATGTAGTGATATATTTCTGTGTGTAAGGATTATGTGTTTCTAGTACTTGGACATTGTTGGCCAAAATATCAAAGTTTTTCACAGTGAGTGTGGATGGAAAGAGGAGTACTTATAAAGATTTGGCAGTGATGAGTTCAGTGGAAGGTGAATACCATGATAGGGCAAGCTAAGAAGTGAGGTGCTTGCAGCCCAGAGGGGAGAGCCCACGTGGTTAAAGAAAAGTATGTGATTAAAAGACCTTAAAAAGGAGGATGACAATGTGATAAAAGGGAAGAAGCAAAAATTGAAGAATAACCATATAGTTCAGAGGGAAAAAAGTAAATACAATAAGTGAGAAAGTTGGATAAAGTTGATAAATGTAAGAAGTGGTGGAGGAAGGTAACACTCATTTACCACTTCACAATACTAGAGCTTTATAACTGATTTTTTAACCTCCCACAGACATTCATCCTGAAGGTGGCAACTGCAGTGTTTGCTGAAACGTTGGAAAACCTATAACATTGAAAGACAAAGTTATACATTACACATTAGCCATGAAAACCTGAGGTTAAATGTTTTTGTGTTCACCTGTCCTATTCAGGAGCCAACTAATAAAGTAACACATCTAATATTTGGTCTGATACAGTATTAAATATTAAAGTTGTTGAATGGGATCAGTGCAGTGTATGTTTGACAGGATTCAAACAAGGGAGACACACTTACGACCTTTGGTTCATGGATCCCCCACCATGATGACTTGGCTGTTTTCTGGGGAAGCAGACCCACCCATACCACCAGGTGCCACTAAATTCAGTTACTCTACAAGGCTTGGAGACATCAGAGTAAGGCTGTGTGATACTGATGTGGACTTCCTTGAGGTTAAGGTATGTGTCAGTACTTACATTATTTTTTGGTTCATCTTGTAGACTGTGTTGTCTTCTTAATATGTTTATTGCCAACAAAGACATGTTCCATTGAATCTTCCTCCTATCATCATGAAGGAAATCTCATAGCCATGTCATTAAAATATTTTCTCTCATCTCCAGTGAATGTAATCGAATTTCCATGGAATCTTCACAAATGATTACTTTGACTGACTTTTCCTGTAGTGTGATGGTTATTAATTAAATAATGTACATTCAACACTCAAGATTACTTATGTAAAACATTTTGTGCAAGCTACAGATAAATTGTTACTGATGTCTGGGATTGTTTACTGATTTAATTAATGATGCTTTCAGTTGCTCAAATTATATAGCATTTAATCAAATGATAGGATAATTAACTGGAAATGATGTTGGAAGAAGTGAATTGGGAAGTGTGTTTAAGTGGTCATGGCTTAATTTAAGGTACGTTTGTGTGTAGGATCTAAGGGAAAACATGAAAACCCCCAGCCAGGTTTACCAATATCTGGTTTGAGATTTGAGCCTGGGGTCTCCCAAATAGAAGAAAGATTACTATTGGCTTAACTACAACATTTGTTTTGGCTTCACCACATTAATAATTTAAAATTCACAGATTGTACTACAAAGTATGAGGTTGTGTAATTTACTCGAATTTCACATATTATTTGAAGAACATCAATTAATTCTGAAGACAGTAACAAAATTTTGGGTTTGATTGATAGTTTTATGATTATTATATCTTTAAAAGTATTTCCACTAATTAAATTTTGAAGAAGTACTTATAAAATAAATTAAATCATCATTTTCAGTACTATTACTTAATTTATATCTTTCAGTTTAAGTAATTACAATGTGTTGCATGTTAATATCAGAGATTATCTGTTATATTCAACACATCAGTGTTAATTGTAATATCATAGCAAATACATTTTTAAAAAAGTATCTTTTTAAGCTTATTTTATTTTATAATATGTTATTTCTTCCATGTTGTAACTACATATCAGAATAAACAAATAAATAAATATGTGAACACCCATACTCTGATTTCTTGCAGCATTTGATAAAAATCTTCTTTTTTTAGTTGAAAATGTTTATAATAGTTTGTTTAATCATTCACTCTTCATCACCATATCTATAGTGGCATTGAATATGTTAATATTGTGAGAAATTGTGTCTGCATCTTTCAGGTTGCTGGCTTGGAGAGTGACTGTCTGTTCAAAGCAAATGAAAGAATGGTTCTGAGAATATATCTCACAACACTGGCTGTAGATGATCTATCTGATATGACTTTATATCCAAAGGTATGAATTTCTTAAGTTATGCTTATGTCTAGTAGCACTGTGAACTGAAATGGGTTCGAATAACCATTAGTAGCATGTGGAAGTGATAACAATAAATAT
Organism: Zootermopsis nevadensis; assembly: GCF_977971745.1. NCBI lineage: Eukaryota > Metazoa > Arthropoda > Insecta > Blattodea > Termopsidae > Zootermopsis > Zootermopsis nevadensis. Next base: position 18,029,861 of record NW_028259134.1, read on the forward strand.
GTGAAGAAAGGTTTAAATATGGAAATCTGTAACAGATGCAGACTTGTTCTTAATATTTTGGACTGAACTTCAAATTTTTCTTAGCTTAGTTAACATATTTTATTTATTTTCTTCTGCAGTTATTTTAATTTGATCACTCTTCAGCATTCTATATAAGGGCCTTTGTATGCCAATGGTAATGCAGTTAAACATATTTTTTATATGAGAGTTGCTTAAGCACTGTTAGGCAAGGATTATTACTGGTTTGAGTTATGTATTAGATGTGGCCATAAAATATGTTTTAAAGTACTGTGTCTGTGTTCATCAGAAGAAACTGTAAGTAATCATGGGAGAGTTAATTCAGAATTGTTGGCTACAAAACATGGTTTGCAGTTGACAGGAATACCAAACATTCATTTAGTACCATGCTTGACACATCCACAGATTTGTCTTGTCTGAAGAGTAGTAAGTGGTGTTGGCAGTAATATTAATCATACTCTATGAATTTAAAGTCTTCATAAAGTAGGAACTGAAATTTGTAGAATTGATTTTGGTCATAGACAGAAGTTTTAATGTTCTGTTTTCTAATTGTGGACCCTTGTTGGTGCATTCTGTCACTTTCTGATCATCACCCTGATGATGAACATGGTAAGCTCATCTGAAAAATTGCTCAATATCTATCAGACTACACAGTGCACATCCCAGAATATGGCTATCTTCATAATTGTGACTTTATATGTGGAAAGAAATTTGTTGCTTTGCAGATACTGACCATTGAAGAAGATAAAGTGTTTGACTTTAAATATGTGAGACACAGTCCGAAATTATACACTCAGTCTGATCTTGGACCAAATAAAGATGATGTGAAGTCTGATGGGAGTCTCAGGTTGCACATTGGGAGGATCCATGTTGTGTTACTTTACAAACTTCTTGTGAACTTACAAGTAAGTGGATAATGTTCATTGTGATGACTATCAATATGTTTGAACTTTTTAAATCATAAATTCCATTTTAAGAAGCTTTCATTGTATATATCCTCTGTTCTCAGCACTACATGGAGCCATTCATTCACCCTGGAGTGCCTGCATATGTTATAAATGCAGCTGAGAAGTCTGCTGAGCAACAGATTGTTCAGTTGCGAGGCTGGAGTACTCGCTTGCATCTCTCACTGGATCTTCATGCTCCAACACTTCTTCTGCCACAGAAGTCATCCTCACCCAATCTCATTGTTTTGAATATGGGTGAGTTCACAATCAGAGGGAGGCATAGTGTGTCTGAGGCTATGTTTATAGGACTTTGGTGTTTTTTGTGGAAGTCTTAGAATTTCTTCAGAGGGAAATAATGGCTTCTTCATCGTCTATGGTCAGAAATAATGGCAGAGAAGCATATTAAAATTTTAATTCCATTCCTAACTTCTAAAATTAGCAAAACACAGTTTTTGTTAATTGAAACTATTACATTTAAATATGCAACTTGTTTCTGCATTGTTTCACATATTCATGTTTAGGTTTTGCTTAGGAGAAAATTCTGAATATTTGAATCTGATGTTATCTGAAGTCATAAGAATTATAACTTTCAATGAACCAGAATTTAAATTTTAAGAACTTTAGTGATATTGAAAATATTAAAAGTTACAGTACTTTTAATTATATAAGGAGAATATAAAACTGGCTATTCTCAAACACTGTTTCTCGTTAATTTTAAATAAAATACATTATTTAAATAATATTGCTCACTTTCAAGACAAAAAGGCAGTTCTTATATTTCTGTGGAGCAAAATAATTGTGAGATGACTATGGCTAGTAGCACACATTGAAGAAACAGGAAATACAATGTGTCATGAAAATATCTGAATGGGAGATAAAAATGCCATTATAAGGATTGTTATAGAATGGTTCTTTTAGAAATAGATTGTGAAGATATGAGCTTGATTCAAGTCGCTTAGAATAGGACCAAGTCATGGGCTCTTGTGGTCATGATGTAACAAGGAACTCTTTGTGTGTAATCATTCTGTTGTTTGTATCCATTGGTTAAATGTTTTTGGAAGTTCTACATTTGTTTTGGGTCCCTGATATTTTAGTAGGTACTCTTGACCAACTATACAATTATTAATTCCTGAAATAAGTGAACAGATTGTTTGTTAAGCACACTCCACATGAAACATATATTCCTTCATGCTTGATAAATGGACAACACCAATAAGACCATGATCTAAGCAGTTAGAAAACAAGAGAGAAATTATGAGTTAGTAATTTTGATTGTTTGCAATGCATTAGAGTGTACAAAGTACTGTGTTAAATTTATAGGTGACTTGAGTGTTGAAAACTTCTTCAAGGAGATGACACGTTCACACTTCCCGTATGTGACATCTGGTTCATCGTCCTCAGTCTCAGCCAGTGAAGTGCCTGTTGTGGACAATGTTCTGGTTCGCTTGGAGTCTGTGCAAGTATCAAGAGCAGTCATGACTCTAGCAGGCTCTCTTGAGATACAAGTAAGTCTGGTCTTCATCTCTCACTTCAAAGACATTTACTCCACAAGTGATATGTGGATATTCCTTTTTAAGGTAACAGTACATATGGGCTAATATCATGTGACATAATATTGAGCCAGACTTTTGGGGACAGTGAGAGACTAAAGAGTAATGTTCATTTACATATATAAAATGATGGGTCATCTTATGCAAATGCAAAGACTTTCATTGTTCTCTGTCCTTCCATGAGTACTCTACCTATGTCTCCTTTCCCTTTTGTTCATTCCTTCCTAAAACATTGTGAATTTAATTTTTAAATAATTCCATTATGAGAAGTAAGTGGACAGTCTTTGATGTCACGTGCTTATTTTGTTTGTGTTATATTTAATGATGCTATCAGCAGCTCAGACTGTATAGTGTTGATTTAGTGTCATGTACTTGGACATATTATAAATGCACCTGACTTCATAGGAACCAATTTTGGAACCAATGAGCATACGACTTGATGTGAAGAGGATGGTGGCATATCATCACACCATGAACTCATTGCCCCCTGCACCTGGTCCATACTTACAGCTGCACAGGGATTTATTACTGTATGAAATTGATGGGGGGATGGAAAATGTTCGGATTAACATTGGGCAGCGTGACTTGGCCACCCTTTTGTCAGTCTGGAGTGACAACCTTGCTGAAGACAGATTTATGGGTGAGCAAGTATAAAGACTTTTATTATTAGGCTATATTTTAAGTTGTAACTGACTGGAGATTATTCTCTGTTTTCGAAAGTTTCATAGTTACAAGATGGAGGAAGGATTATGAATAGCCAATTAGTTATACATATAATAGCCTATTTCAGGATCCATCTACAGGGATTAATAAAAAACACCAATGCGGGTTGCCAGAATTTTAACTCATTGTCTTTAAAGTACAAGTCAGGTGTGATACTGTGGCACTCTCTACTCATATATTAGTCGCATTAATGTTTGTATTCTTTCATTTCTTTAGATATGCAACCAAACTCAGATTCTACATCCCCCATCGAACCCCGAACACCCATAAATCCAGCAGAGGATTCAACTGTAAAGAAGCTGCAAGCATTTTTCTGTCAGACTGAACACGTGCGACGGGAGTCCAGCATTCATCTCACATTAGATGGACTGCAGTTGTACCTCTTCAATGACATGGATGAGGTGCTTTGATAATAATAACATTATTTGTTTTTCCATTCACATAAATTTATTTAGTATGGTATATCAAAGCAACATATTTCAGGTTCTTACAGTTATCTTCAGGCCTGCTTTAAAATGAATTATTATTGTACTGCATAATCACAAATAATAGGTGAAGAGTATAAAGTAAAAAGCTTCTTATTATGTTATTATTTTCAGTCTCATGTTAGTTCTTGTCTTAGGTCCAAATATTTTCCTGTCCACATAAAGCCTTGCTGAGTGAAGTTTCATAATACAATGTAATCTCTCAACAGGTTCTTAGTTCTCCAGTGAGAGACTTGAATCATGGGCTGTGCAAATTGGATATTGGAGAAGCAGCATTATCATTGGATACTTTCACAGACCATAGTTTGGAACTGAAGATGGCTCTACAATCATGCCTCATGGAGGATATCCGTCCACACGACAATATTATAATCAAGAAGTTAGTATTGGTGTTGCTACTAATTCCATAAAGTTGAAGGCTTGTGATTTGATGAATGATAATTGAGTTTAATACTGTTGTGTTCTATATTATTGATTTATGATTATTTCAAGATAAAAATGCCTTTCAAGTCTATGTAGCAATTGGTTAACACTGTCTTACTTTTTTCAGAATATTTCAGTCCCACAGTGGTGAAATGAAGATGGATTCTAGTCCCATCTCTGTGTCCACTCCACCAATCATTGATGTGACCTTTAAACAGACTCAGAGTGGCGATCGCTGCATTGATGTCCTTGTGGAGAAAATAAGACTCAATCTGTCAGTTCCATTTTTTATAAATCTTGGACGATTCTTGATGGACTCTTTACCAGGGGAGCATCCCACTGATGGTGGAGTTGTAAACCATGGTTATGTGGGAGACTTGGGAGTTCAGGTGAATAGTGCTGTATTTTGATTGGTTTCTATAAGAAATATAATCTTTTGGGTTGATGCATTGCATTGTCTTCCTTTTGAACTTCTCCAGTTTTTGTGGAATATGAAGCTGGTGTATCAAAGGTAACTCTAAGACCATGTTTTTCAAATCCATACTTTCAGTACTGCCTATAATTCTTGTAATGTATTGGTGGTATTGGTTGCCTATCTGTGTTATAATACTTGTATGCAGAACAAAGCTCCAGTAGAAACCTTGAAACCGGTACCTCAGAGACCGCCCAGCTCTGCCGACAGTACCAGTGGTTATTTCTCATCTGGAGCATCTTACGTTGATGATCTAGCTGGTAAGTTTTTCTGAATTTTACCATTAACCATGTTTAATGTGTTTATACCTATTTTTCTTGGGAGAGATCAGAAGTGTATATGTGCTTGCTAAAATTAGACAGCTTTTTAAAACTTGAAAGACTTTGTACATCTTTTATCATTAAAATGTTACACAGTGCACAAACAAAGAACATTAATTATATAAAAAATAGTATTTAAAAATCTGTCATTATGTCTCGGTTATTTCCATGGTAAATGCATTTGCCTTTTATTTTATCTGAGTTTTAGAAGCTTCCAGTACTAAGGCAGATACCAGGAAGCCTTGCATACGTAATCTTGAGAAATGTGATGATAATTGACATGGTACAGTGTCAGCCCGCATTTCCTTGTTATAGTATATTGTATCAGTATTGTTCATTGTGTTAGTAGAATAGAAGTAGCCAGCACTTTGATTTCAATTTAGTTACCATTGCCATACTTATGCATTGAGATATATTGAGCCAGGATTTGTATATCACTAAAATATTTTATTCATATATATATATATATATATAATTTGTTTCACTTTAAAACTCACTTTGTATCTAAGGCATTAATGTCCCATATTTTATAATACTTTTTGATACATGAAATCATTGTTAAATATATTTAACAGAACAGCTTCATCCATAAAAGTGAAAGGTTTAGCAACTTGTTGCATCACTTAAAAATCTGTGTCTTAATAATGTCAGATCAGTTAATTTAAATACCTTTTATAAGCTATACTCTGTTTTAGTATATCAAGCATGGCAAAAAGTTAAACTGATATAATGTTTCTTCTACAGGATTGTCAGTGTCAGTGCAACTGAGGAAGCCAGAGATAATGCTGTTTGCTGACTTGTCAGAACACAGTGGTCATGCCCTTCTGCTTCGTACTGAATTCCTTGTAGACTACAGTCGTCACCCTGGTCGAGACTCATTGGTCTGTTCTCTAGCAGGGTTACAGATCCTCTCAAAACTTCAGGGACACAATAAACAGCCTCCACATCTGGTAAAAATTGGGGTTTATTTTTATTCTTTTTGTGGTGTTCCCATTTTTGAATGTTCATCATTCTTATTTACCATAACTTTGCATGTATCCAGTCGCTTTCCTTCATATTATTTCCTTGTATTACTTTATGAATTCCTTCTAATCAACATTAATTTTATTTTGACTTTTTCATTTTTTCTGTTTGATATCCCATGTATTAGTTGTTTCTGCTTCTTTTATTGTAGATTTTAAAATAAAATTGTGTTTTAGATTGTTTAATAATTTAGAAACGGTTAAAAATGACAGTCTTGATAAAGTATTGTTATATGTGTGTAATCAATTTAATAAGCCATGAAGCTCTGAATGTGCACACGATTAGAATAATTGGAAGAGATATGAAAATTGTGTAACTTATTTTCAGGTCTTACATCCATGTGATATAGAATTTGTTAAGAGTTTAAAGTCAGTGGAAGATGGACTAAAAGTGTCAGCAACTGTCAGCACTGTAAATATTCATCTGTCAGCCAGCACTGTACATACAGTCAGCAATGTGAGTACTCCAAATAAAATCTGTTTCAGTAAAGGTGATCTGAGATATTATATATATGTTGTCTCTGTGCTGAGTTGCTTTTAAGAAAGTGGCTGTCAAAGTCAAAATTGTCTTCTTTTTGAGACTTCCAGGATCCCTTTACTGACAGTAATATGAAACTTATTTGTGCTCCTGCATTTGTATGAATTTTTTCATATGTTTTATTTAGCATTTATATGCTAATTATTGTTTGCATTGTTCAGGTGATTGAAGATATCCTGAACTCACTTCAAGCTGAAGAAACAGAACTACCAACAAAAATGGGACATAATATCACCGACTTGGAGGATATCTGGTCTCCAAAGAAAATTCAGCCATACATTTTCCCTGAAACTTGTGGTAAGTATTAAAGAACTCATGGAACTGGTTCAGTAATCATTTTACATCACAATTTGGCTTATATAATTAAAAATGTCTGTAAATTCTTTTGTTAAATACAAAAAAAAAGCCTTAATTTGTAGTTCCCAGAGACAAAATGGAGGAGAAAGACAGTTAAATTCTGCACACAACTTAGTGATCCTGTGCTACATCTTTTACCATGGCCACAGATATGATATTGATGCTCATGATACTAAAATAAAATGTATATGTGACAACATGGATAGCAAAAGCATGTATAACGAGAGTCACCTGTAATTCTGCTATGACTTAATCATCCAAGCTTTTTAACAGAGCTTCTCTCTTCCTGTATTTTACTCTGTATAATTTACAACAGTGAGATGAATGTCTTCTGGATTGAAGTGCCATGTAGTCTGGTAGAAGTTTGCCTCTATCAGACTACATGGCACTACAATCCACAAGACAGCTATTTTTGTTGTTCGTAATCACCACCTTGAGAACTTCAAATCCTACTAATTTACTACTGGTTTTTACATTCTCCTTAAGGTTAATGATGCCAATACTGCTGAATACTGAATATTATAATAAATTTGTATGTTTAGAAACCCTGCTGTATGGTCAGCCATCATATCCTGAAGGAAGACCAAGGGAAACATTCACAGTGGCAGTCCCGAAGATACGTGTGGTTTTTGAGCTTGAAGGTGGAAATCATAGGATTCCTGTTCTTCTTTTTAAGTCATCTGTAGAAGCCAGTATCAAAGACTGGTCCAAGCAGATGCACATGAAGGGTAAATATGTCTTTAAAATTTGTCAGCATATTTAGATGTGTAGGTTGGAACTTCGAATTTGACCAGTTTATTTAAAAGCCCTTTATATAATTTGTTGTAGTACATTATGTACAAATGACATTTAATTTTTGTTTATCCTGATAGTTTAGATCCAGGGAAGGACAAACACATTTTTAGGCTTGTTCTAATTTCCTAACGTAAGTGAGGCTTATGGTATTGTGTATGTATGTGTTTTGTCTTCCCATATCTAGTAGCTTTTGAACCACTTGTCTAATTTTGATTAAACTTGTGTTATTTTAGCCGAAATCCAGATGCAGGCCTCATATTATAATGACAGAGTTGGAGCTTGGGAGCCCCTCATTGAACCCTGTGTGGAAGAAGAAAATGTCTACAGACCTTGGGAGGTGTTAGTGAAGGTATTGCACAGCCTAACAGTAGGACTGTTAAAAATTAATTGGTCACTTCCTTAAGCCTGTGAAGCACAAAGTTTATCTAAATAATATTTCAAATTCCATTCCATCCTTAAAACATGTGACTTGACATTTAATAAATGCTATCTCAAATCAAGCAAAATACCTACATTGGCATTGACAATATACTATTCAGTTCTTGTCGTCTCTATTTCAGAGATCAATTTGTTAATGATATTTATGGAAATAATCTTTGTTCTGAAAATAGTATAAAGCCTATACACAGTCTATTTTCGAAATGCAAATTAGTGATTGCTAAAGCAGGTGGTATTTATTTTGGAGGATTAAATATTCTATAGTTCCTTCTATTGAACATTTTTAAAATAATACGGATTTATTACAAAACCATATGACTAATCATAATATTCCCAATACTTTCCTCTTCTTTCAACTTTCTTTGCTGATTCAGCTACTGTGTTTTAAGTATACTTGTTACTAATAATTCATTTTAGGTTTTCCATGCTAAAGCTTTCCCAATTTCAAGTCGACTAGACCATGATATGGAGACAGAAACAGACCATAGTCGTGTAAAGATTGAACATCGAACACAGGACAGAAAAGCTGAAGAATCTGAAACATCTGCTGATGAAACAGAACCAGAAAATGGGATGACATTCATAAGGAGGCACAATGTTGAATCACTACTTGCTTTGAAGAGAAATGCAAATGGTGAGGTTGTTAGTCAGTGAACTGTATTATCATTTTGAAGGATTTGAGGTTTTCACAGCATTGAGTATGAAGATGGCTGTCTTCTGAGTTGCCCTGATGATGGTGGCAGCATAGACCTCTGAAACATCGGTAAACTTCTACCAGATTACATGGCGCTACAACCTAGAAGACAGCCATCTTCTGTATTATCACTTCGTTGTGGACAGAACAGAACGTAAGATATCACATATTTTGGCAGTCCAGTGACAGATTAATTATAAGTGCTTTCTAAATCAGATGAAATATTATTGTTATACTCTGTTTTTAATAAAAGAGGTCACTTACCCCATGGTTAGAGATAGGATGAATGAATATATGATCAGCCTGAACAGTCAGTGGCTAAGTCAGTATGTACGTGGGTGATGCAGTAAAGGTGAAAAAAAGGTGTAAGAAGTGAATTTTGGCCCTTCCTAAGGCAAGGTAATACTCATGTCTTTGCCTAGACACCTTGATGCAAACCTCAGTGACAACAGCTAGAAATGGTCAAGGCTTGAACTAGGTACTTCTCTGGCATTGACCTCAGCAGTTAAGTATAAATGAATATGGAACAGTGTAGTGGGTCAGATTGTAATAAAAATTGCCAAATAGACAGTAAATGAATAAACCTGACCATGTACCAGCATAGCATCTGCCACCCTGCCAGATTTAATTAAGTAGTTTGATGGTTAGAAAATTTCCATAGAATCCTGATTTCCATCATTATCGATAGCTTTTCAGAATTATGGTTTCTTACTTGCTGCTTGTATTGTTTATTTTCAGAAAATGTGAGCTTAATTGGTTATCCTGATGATTCAGATTCAGAAAATGAGGAAGGTGTCTTGGAAAAACTTGCAGGTGCTATAGGACATTTATTTACTGGGTAATGTTTTATTCTTCTAATGACCTTCTTTGCATTAAAGTATTTATTTATGTATCTTAAACCTCCAGTCTGTTAAACAATAAAATGATATCTGGCAATTAAATACCCAGTATATTCCAATCTAAAGAAACATGAACATACTTTCCAAACCATTTCATATACAGAAATTCCATGTGGCTGTGTTGTACCTCAGGCAGTTGGAGACAGAGAACCAGGTCCCAGATACCCATTTGTAATGTACAAAATGCCATTGAAGCAGGTTTTGTTCAAAATACAGTGGATTCAGTTAATTGGGACACATCAGGACTAGAACACTTTGTCCCAATTAAGCGGCTGCCCTGATTATGTGAAGTTCCATGTAAAGAGTTAAGAAAGGTTTGTTCTTTAACATTTGTCCCAAATAAATGGCTGCCCCGATTAAGCGATGGCCCAATTAACTGGAATCTTCTGTATTTTGTTTTACCATGCCATCATTGTCACATCAATGCTCCATATTCTTGTGTCAGTTACTTCTGAGCTGTAAGAGTAATGTCACAAGGTCTTGTCTGGCACTCAGGTGGTTTGAAAAGGCAGAAATATAGTTCAGTTATTAACTTTTAGCTTACATGAATAGGGAATTTACTGCCTCTGGTCTCCTCTCCCCCCCTTCCAAGTACACACAGCCAATTGGGCCATGCATAACAATTGACACATGGCTGATAAAGTTTAAGGTGTGTGTGTGTGTGATGTGACTCTTTTGTAGACTTTTAATAAATTTTCTTGCATCTAGAGATAGCAGTGATGGAGAAGGAAGTGAATCAGAGGATTCCAGTGGGGCTGAGCCTTCTGTTGAGACTGAGGAGGCCTCTGAAATAACTATGAGTTGTGGAAGCACTGTTATTGGCAAGGACGAAAGGGCAATATTCCTCAAGAAACAGAGTAAGTAATTGAATGTTTTGTTCTAGTTTTTTTACTTGAAGGTCTTATTTGTCTGCAGTTCTCTCAAGTGTGAGATACATCTATAAACAGCAACTTAAGTGAAAGAGACATGGACTTCATGTGATAGTGAATGAAGTACATCCAGAAAATATTGTGTTTGAACAGATGACTCCATAGACTCAGGTTTGGAGACAGAGGCACCAGATCGGCTTGCAACTTACATAATGATGGACGCAAGGGATCAACTAAATATAACACTGACCCCAGCAGGCATGCAAGTGTTGCATGACCTTGCTATAGCATTTACACATAGTATTCCAGACATCCCATCTGCTGCATTTCATGGACTGGAAGCACCTCTCTCACTTCAAAATGACCTGGGACCCTGGGCAAAAATCACACTGCTGTCAAGGGCTGAGGTATGTTACAGTCTACACAATTTGCTGTTGCATTGTCATTTATTGATACCTTTATTAGAGTGGGTCATTGAATGACAAAGCCTTTTATTAGCTTCTCTTGTATCTGGGTATACTGTTTCATATGTCTTACTTAGCAGTTGAAATCTGTATGACCCTTGACAAATCTCTGAGAGTAAAATGTGGAACAGAATTAGATGTATGAGAAACTTCAGTGGCATAATTGTGTCTTGTTTAATGCATTGTCATTCTTTGAGAGACAGATTTTATATTTTTATGTCTGTGAAAACTTGACACATATAAGTTAGTATTGTTTACTTATTGGAAAATAGTTATAATATAAGTTGTGCATCAAATTTATGGTGTCTGATTTAAAATAATTGAATTCATTTTACATAGGTAGACAAAATCAAGTAGCATGCCAGAGGATTAATATTTATATTTTCTCTATTTCAGATTTCACCTGATGGGAAAGACAGAATTGTCATGACAGCATTGTACAATAAGTCAGATTCACTTCCAAGTAGCCCAGCTTCAACAACTACTGGTTTAGCGGACTTTAGTCCACCTGACTCTGACACAGACATAGAGAGGTTAGAAAATTCTGCTGAATAAAGACTGTCATTCCCTAAGTTTTGTGTTCAAATCCGAACCCAGACACCAATTTCTGGGTACAAAATCATTCTTTCATTTTATTTGATGCTAAATAACCTCTGCAGTTGCTGCAGCATCATTAGTCCTTTTATGGTCGGGCTTTTCTGACACAACTGACACTCCCTTGTTGGGTTTGTGCATCATATAAGAAAAAAATATCTTTGGAAGGTAATTCAGTTTAACACAGTTTTAGCCTAAAGTGATTACAGACATATTAAGTAGTATCATATGCATTCGTGCTTGTGTTTATCTGAAAACAAAGAATAGCAGTACATGATATAATGCCATAGCTGTATGTTGCAATTATCTTAAGAAAATAAGTGTTATCTGTTGCCAGTTTCCAAACTAATAATTCAAAATGCAGCCAAAAGACAGCAGGAATTACTGCTGTAATTACGAGTTAGATTTCAGCCAACAGCCCTGTAGTATGGAGGTTTAAAGCACCTATTCCCGTAAGATAAAGGTTAATGAGCCAATGAAAAATTGAAAACTGTCAATAACTGAAATATAAATTCTGTGAAAGATTTGTTTCTGGAGATTATATAAGCAAGAGAAACACGTCTAGATGAGGAGCTGAAATAATACTGACAGTGATGATGATAACAACAACAGCAACTCTTATTAATATTATTATTTTATTTTATTTTTCAGCTTTGAAGGAGGATTTAATACTCAGAGCAGTGAAGGAACCACAGGTCAGGAGCTGTTTTCACCACTGCTGAGGTTTCCTGGCGAGTCTGTGACCAAACTCTACAAAAAAGTGACAGATGAAAGATTGATCATTGATGTGGAAGGTATGTTAATTAAAGATTCCATGAAGCTGTTCATTACCAATACAATTTATGAGAAGATTTATATTATATGTTTGGTTTGTATAAAAATGGAGAATTTAATGAACAGTTAAAAGGAACAACCTGAACCATGGTGTTGGTTATACTGTTTCAGGTTTTGACAGACTTCAGGTAGTGGCCCCACAGAGGTTGGTGAGCAAGTTGCATATGCTGCATCCTATGAAGAACAACACCCGATATTATGCAGTAGTCAGTGTGGATACGCACCATTTCCATCGCAAAATATTGGTCAGATCTCCCCTGCAGGTGGATAAAGAGGAGATTGAAATTGAATGATATGTAGCTAGTACCTAAACCAAGTGCTTATTATTTGTTATAGTGAATGAAAAATATACAAGAGGTATAGCATAACATGTGGGCAGTTAAAATGTGGTTCACATACAGACCTCCAGGTCTGAGGCTAGCTTATCCAGGGGCCAAATAGATGGTCTTCTTGTCCTCTTCCCCCCTTTTTTCCTAAAATTGGGAGCAGAAATCAGCTTCTAATATGTTATAGTCTTATGATTTTGTAATTAGATGATGGACAAAGACTGAAAGAACAGTTTTACATATTGTAACATACCACTGTCAGAAACCTTCAGACTTCGACAAGTTCCAGTTGTTGGACCCACAGTCAGTCTGTGAACTGACCCACTTTGTGCTAACCTCTATATAAATGAAAACAACGAAAGGAAAAGAGGGCATGGTAAGTTATTTCTAGAACTTCCTTTTTAGTTAAATTTAAAGACTTTGTTCCAAGGTACGGTCATTAAAGAATGGTAGTATATAGTATGTAGATTGTTAAGTACATGTTACCATCCCATCAGCAGACAGGCGAGTAAAATCATATTAGGGTGACTAATAAATCCTTTGAAAGTGTGACAAAGTTAAAATATTTGGGAAAAACAATAACAAATCAAAATTATATTCACAAGGAAATTAGGAGGAAATGCTGCTACTTTTCAGTTAAAAATATTTTGTCTTCCTGTCTGATTTATAAGAACCTGAAGATTAACATATACAAAACAATAGTTTAGCCTGTTGTTTTGTATGAGTGTGAAACATGTTCTCTCACTCTCAGGGAGGAACATAGATTACAGGTGTTTGAAAATAGGGTTTTGAGGATATTTTGGCCTAGGAGAGAAGAGGATGGGGTATGGAGAAAACTGCATAATGATGAAAATTTGTACTCCTCCCCCAATATTGTCAGGGTGATTAAGTCAAGAAGAATGAGATGGGCAGGGCATGTAGCGCACATGGATGGGGCAAGAGATGTGCACCGGGTATTGGTTGAGAAGCCTGAAGGGAGGAGATCGCTGCGGAGACCTAGACATAGATGGGAGGATAATATCAACCAGCATTTATGGGAGATAGGAGTTGAGGGAGACTAGATTTTGTTGGCTCAGAACAGGGACTGGTGGAGGGCTTTGGTTAATTCGGTGATGAACCTTCGGGTTCCCTAAGCCATCTACTTAGTTAGTTAGTATATAGATTGTTTTCCTTTCTTATAAAGGTGAAGAATGAAACATCATATGCCATGGGACTATACTATAAGAAATCCATGCTAGATGCCCTTGGAGTGGAGCATGTTGGAGAGTCAACAAACCCATTTGAGGACACAATCAGGGTTGCAATAGTGGAGCCAGATGAGACCTTCAGTGTCCCGCTATATGTGGCTTACCATTGTAAACTGTTCATTCTGCCAGCCTATGTGGAGTAAGTGTCATTTTATGAAATTTAATGTTCTCATTACAGTGAGTATGAAGATGACTGTCTTCTAGGTTGTTGTGCTATGTACCTTGATGATGAGTGGAGCAAGAACATCTGAAATATTGGTAAACTTCTACCAGACTACACAGTGCAACAACCCAGAAGATAGCCATCTTCAAATGTCATTACACTTTGAATGCAGAGATCCAGGATTACAAAATATGCTGACAATGTAAGAAAATTCATTTCAAAGCTTAAAATTTACTTGCCTGTAGTCTCTGTTAAATCTCTTGTGGCAGTATTTATGGATTCAAGCTCACATGTTTTGGGATTTAAATGTGGCAAATATTAGTTTACATTTCTTATTCAATGCAGTAGTTACCACGTCAGTGAAATAGGACTGTGGTGGCAGGAGCTGGCCTCAGACTTGAACACTCCCAAGGACATCTACTGTACCCCCAAAGAAGAGAAGGATGCTACAGTCTTCTCAGTGAGGGTGTGTAGTACCATGCTTAGGACAAATTGTCTATCTTAATTTCATAGCTTGTCTGATATGACAGTTATAATGGAAAGATTAAATTTAAAAGATACATTTTTTGTAATACTTTCTGTCAAGAAGAGGAGTTTTATGCCTTACAGTAAACTTTTTTAAACTCTGTTTTATAAAATGTAATTGATTTGGGAAGTCATATGTTGCAAGAAAAATAGTAGATGCTTTTGTCCAGAATGACAAATTCTGTGAACTTGCATAGAAATTCCAAGAATAGAAATTGCTAACAAATCTTTTTCCATTTTCTTAATGAGTTACCTAATATAATCACATGAGTAGCTTGGTATCTAGCTGTGTGCATTAGCCTGCCACTTTGCTGTAGTAGATGCTGAAGAGTGTGTATTGTTTGAACATAAAATGCAAACTATCTGGCAGATTTTGTCCATTTCTTAGTGCTTAGCTTGCAGTGTGAATAATATTCTTTGAAATGCCCCTTTTTATAAAGAGAATCATCCTGTTGTGGCTGTCATAATGGTTATATAGGTGAAGCAACTTCAGTATCTTTTAAGCTTTCTTTTCAGTAGTGTAGTAAGATAATGGCATCTAACATCCCAGTTCTCTATAGAGCCATCCACTACTGACATCTATCAGGAAATAAATGGAGTACTAGCTTTTGAATCTGGCATGGCACAAAACACAGTTTCCTGCTTGCTGCTAATTAGCATGAAGCTGGCAGATGCAGGAAACTGCCTTCCCATGATGGTGTATTAAGTTGCTTAACCATTGTCATGGCAATAGGGGTTGTAAAACCCTATACCATTGTCCACGATTTAATAGCTTATTTGTATGCTACTGCAACAAATGGCTAACTGGATGGCATGTACGCTGATGCACAGCTGATAAGGATTAATTGCATTGTCATGTAATGAATATGTTTTACTTTTATTGCAGGCGTTGTGTGTGGAAGGTGCACCAATGAACAGAGCTTCCCGCTCCATCCCCAATTATATGATACGATTGCTTCCACCACTAGCCATACACAACAGGCTGCCTTATGCAGTTGAAGTCAGAGTACCAACAATAAAATATGAAGTTCGCATTGAAGCAGGGGAAAAAACTAACGTATATTTTTTGAATCTTCTGAAGATGCACAAAATCTGTGTTGAGGTATTTATAAGTACTGTTATTTTGATTTGTTACCTGACTTCTGAGGTTGTCTTCTTTAGTAGGCATTCAGTTGCTTGTAGACAGATCCATTTTGTTATCCTTATTGTTAAAAGAAATACACACACTTGCTAATACTTGTTGGTCTGTACTGCTCTGAATAGGTCAAGTATTGATCGCACGACCTGTTTCTGAAGTTTGACTCCAGTAGTATTAACATCTAAGGGGGATTCTTTCATACTCAGAGTTGCAATTCTCTGTTGATGTTTTTGAGAATCCAGTAGTGTTTTATTTCCTGATTTCTGTTTAATCTGTCTTTCTCTTTTTCTCCTCTTCTCTGCTTTTCCTTCATTCCATCCTCTCTCTTTACTTTTACAGTGTTTAAAATTAGATACCCAAAATAAGTGTGCCCCAAACTACCAGTTTCATTGAATCACTGTGAAAGATGAATTAATACATAAAATTAATGAAAGCAAATTTGATTTTCTCTCAGTAAAAGCTGATAAAACTAAGGGATACTTTATTTGAAAATAAGAAAAAAATACCTTTTGGCATTTCAGCTGTTATTAAATTGCATGTGATTGACAGACTGTTATGTGTAGCTAGTAAATGTTGGTGCTGAATGAAAGCTTTTGTAATTATCTTTCAGTAGAAATTGTATTGCTTTAGGTACCTTTCTATTTGGGCATTCCATGGATGGGCTCTTTCAACATGACTGCAGACCTAGAGGAGAAGACTGTTGCCATGGTAACCGAGTATGACACAGAAGGAGGCAATAAGCAGTTGGGGCTGAACCTCCATGTGGAGCGAACTGAAACTTGTGATGTGTTTCTGCATGCACCTTATTGGATTATTAACAAGACTGGTCTGCCATTGCAGATCAGAGTAAGTATCGTGCAGAAACTATGAGTCATCTACTGGATCTTCAGGAATGATTTATGTATTCCTTTTCTTCTTCCTGCCTCTTCAGTTTACTTCAATCATAGCTCTCTGTACATTCCTGTTCATTTTTCTCTGTGCTTCCATTTAATAACACCCAATCTTATTCTTCTCAGCCCATCCAGCCATCTTAGTTTTCAGGATTAAGAAAAGTCATGTTTTTAATTAGCCTGTTTAAATTATTATATTGACAACATATATGGAAATCAAAAACAGTAATATCCAAAGATGCGGATCCCATGGATTTTATTATATGGAATTATTAAATTAGAATTATAAAGAAATGGGAAAGAGACATAGAACAATTTGTGTCCCTGAATTTTGTTACATTTAACTTTACTTGGACATGTATTTTTCTTAATGTGTCTTCCTGTGGTTTGACAGAAAAATATACTGTTGTTTGATTGACAGGCTTCTTTGTCTGATGTTGTATATGAGGCCCAAGGAGAAGAGCCACTGTTATTCTGCTACAAGAAACATCGTCGTCATTGTGTGCGTTTACGAGCCTATCACTCGTCATGGTCGTCTGCATTTTCATTAGATACAGTCAGCTGCACAGGACTTGTTGTGTGCAAAGACAGAGAAAGGAAGCGTCGCTATCGAATCCTGCTCAGCGTTATACTGTCAAAGCTTTGCCCACATCTAACACGCATTGTCACACTCTTGCCTAACTTTCTGGTTGTCAATGACACCCGAAAACATCTCAGATTCATGGAAGAAAATGAGAGGGCAGATCTGTGGATTGATTTAGCATCAGGGCAGGTGAGTGGGTAGAAAATTATATGATTTTATAGTAAATAACTTGTAAATTGTGAATTAAAGATAGTGTCTGTTTGTAAAACAGGACGTATTTCCAGTTTTATGAAATGTACAATCAATAACCAAATTACATTTTTATTCAACTCTGGTTGTGTCAACATGATATTGATATTTAAATGAAAATTGGTAGTTGATATGAAGAATGGGTGTATACTGTATACTCAGGAGTCAATTCTTCCAAAAATTTACAAAATAGATGGTCATGAAATGCCTAATTCAGACCCTCATGTTCATAAATTCACATTATGATTATTTTCCCTTTTCAGTGTATTCCCTTCTGGCCTGATACAGACTCCATGAGGATGTATGTGAAGTTTCGGGACAGCAAATTAGTGTCACAACATTTCCCCATAACACACATACACCAGACTGTTCTAAGGATGGATAAAGGTGTAAGTATGTTTGTTTGTTTGTTTGTTTTTCTCTCTCTCTCTGAGTCTAGCAGTCAGGTTGTGTGATAAAGTGATATACTGAGATGTTAAATCAAGCCCAGGGAATGACATAAATCTCTTAATGGAACAAATTGTAATAATTGTTTAAATTCATTTTGACTCCATAAATTCTGTATTTCCTGGATTCCATGCATTTATTAATCTCTTTTATGTACCTGATACCATTAATTTAAAATGTTCATCATATGCCTACCCTGTGCTGAAAGGTCAAATTATAAAAGAGGTCCCACAAATCTCCTGGTCTGTCCTTCATGAACAAAGACTGTGTCTAGAAATAAAAAATTGTATACCATGTGTGTTGCATATGAATTTTATATTTTCTAATCAAGTGTTCAGAGTGGTAAAGTAAGCATAATATTTTAACCAAATGCCACTGACACATGTATGTTAGCAGGCTGGTCTCTGCGTGGATGTGAGTGGTGGAGGTGATCAGCCCTTCACAGTAACATTCCGCAGCTACTGTTTGGGTGATGCTCCTGTACGTGTTGACAACCTGTGTGAAGATCTGTTCCTTAAAATTCACCAGCAGGATCTAGGACAGGTAAGGTAGGATCCTCATGAATAGGACAGGTATCTGGTCTGGTCATCTGGAATGTGTGAAAACAGTTTTTAGATTGCTACAGTACTCATTTGTTCCATTAATTTCTGCATGTCATTTGGTGTCTTGAAATAATACAACTGACATAGAAATAAATATGTTTCCAAGTTTACAAAATATTTGTTATTATTTATATTAGCTCTTTGAAAACTGTGTACTGGATCTCCCAGACTGATGTTTACTAGTGCACTGTTTCACCTGGGATATCTCAGTCCATATGAGATTTGAGGTTCTCACAGTGGTGAAAATGTCGATGTCTGTCTTCCTGTAAGTCCACAAGGCATTACAACCCAGAAGACCAACATCAACATCCCAGTCTGCAATTTATACATTTTTTTATTATTTTCTGATGAGAGTTGTCATTAATGACAAACTATACATACTCTTCCATCTTTTGACTAACGTTTGGTAGTATTTATACATTTCTTTTAACACAGGAATCAGTAAGCTAAAAAATAATTAGCAGCCAAAGGATCAATGGTAATTCATTTTATTGTTATGAAATTAATTTTTATGAATGCCACAAAAATCTTATAGGTTGAAAAGCTGTGTTCTTTCTGATTCCAGTCATCTGATTTAATTATTAAGATAGACATTAAAATTTCAGCATTCATGAAATTTGGTTATAAATGTTGTACCATTAAATGCTACACTCCTTTTATAATTTTCAGTTTCTTACTGTCACTAAAATCAAATGGTCACCGTGTAAATGTCTGAGGTGGGAATGACACTAGTGAATCAATGTAAAGGTATAGTATTGCACAGTGGTCATGGATATTTTAAAACCACTGTGTGATATTCAGTTTGATGATAAATATAGACATACTTGGAAAATATACATATTTTCCATACAGCAAATGTTTAGAATTATAAAAAACTTTGTACCGACAGGAAGTGCTTTTCAGTACTTGTGTAATTTCTAGGTAGCTCTTCTGAGTCCATATCAGTCAATGTTGTATACATGGGACGATCCCTCAAAAGAAAGATTGCTTCTGTGGAATGTCTACAACAAGAAATCAAAAGGAATTGTTGCTGAATTCTGGAAGGTAGGGGTTAAAAGCTTACAGTTACTACACAGGCAATGTTGTCTGACACGGTATCACTTGTCAATGGTTGGATATTAACTCAGATTGAAAATAACAATGAATATGTGCAAAATTTTGGTGGGGAAAACTTTTGAAAAGTGGTCACTTGAAAGACTGAGGAGATGAGAGCATAATGTTAAGGTGGTTGTTATGGAAATATGTTGTGAGTATGGAAAGTATATGAAGCTCTGGAATTTGTGATACTGGATCTTTGGGTTCTATTACCATAGAATTAATTGGCTTTATGGAACATGGTAATGAACCTTCAGGTTCCATTAAGAATGGGAAATTGTGTGGCCAGCTGAACAACTATCACTGTCTAAAGAAGGACTGAACAAATATCATGGTCAAGTAGTTAGCTTCCCTGCTTCATATTTAGGACCAAGGATCAAATTTCAGCCTACAGACCAGTTATCCTGACACATTTTCCCGATTTTTCTCAATCCCTCCAGACAAATTCTGGTATAGTTTAAATTAGGCCATAACCACTTCTTTCCACATCCTTCCCAATGTGTAATTTATTAATTATCCTATTGAGTTAAAGACAGCATTTTTAAATAAACTTCATATAAATAAATGAATATAAAGAACTCTACTCTATTGAGTTAGTTTAGTTGATTAGCAGTGAGGTAACAGGACACTGTGGAACTTTATATGTATCTGTGTTTACTGACACGTGCAGAATCTGTCATGTGCTTGTGTTTTTCTCTTTCAGGATGGTTATGGACAAGAACGTGTCAGTTTCCATACTGTAAAGCAGCCATGTTTAGTCACAAGCATGCCAACTGTTACGGCCAAGCTCTCTGCCAGTCTTAAGAGAATGTCTTCAAAGTCTCCAGTACGGGATGGCAGCAGTAGCAGTGACGATACAGAGTCAGATGAGCAGAAGCCTCAGGTATTAAAGATCCTAATATGGATATGAGGTTTCTGAGTAATGTGAAATTTTGTTGTACAGAGTGTTTCATTCTTGTTGCAGCAATTGAAGAAGACAAGGAAAGACAAAGTGACAGTATACTGGGTGAGCTATCTGGAAGGTCCCCAGAGGGTACTCTTATTTACACAAGATGAAAGGATAGCATACCAGGCAAGAAGCAACATTGATGCAGAGAAGAGTAACTTGGAGATGTTTTTATCATTTAGTGGGATAGGTGTGTCACTGGTGAGTGGTGTTTCTGTTTCATACAAATAAAATGTTTTAACTGTACTATTAGGAGTGTATGTCTGAAGGTAAGAATTCAGCAGATACTCTCCTATGTCCATTACTAACTGTCTGATTAATTAACTTCATTATACAGTGTTTCTTGAGTATCTGGTAGCTATTCAGCTGG
The DNA here is from genome assembly GCF_977971745.1 of Zootermopsis nevadensis. Lineage (NCBI taxonomy): Eukaryota > Metazoa > Arthropoda > Insecta > Blattodea > Termopsidae > Zootermopsis > Zootermopsis nevadensis. Next base: position 18,050,884 of record NW_028259134.1, read on the forward strand.
TCAGAATATTTCTGGTTGTGTCTGAATGTGTGCAGTACCGTTACAGTATTAGCAGAATGTATAAATTAAGAGTTCCATTTTACACAGTACTTTGTAACTTTTGCAGGCATTAGAATCAAACTACTGCCAGAAAGAGCTGGCTTACATCAGTATCTCTGACTCATCGCCTGTATGGGAGGTAATGGTGGCTCACCGCTGGAAATTGCTCACCCTAGAGCTGGCCTCGTGGATAGAGGACAAATGGAAACAAGATCAAAAGAAGGCCCAAATGAAGGATTATGTACATGTAAGTACATTCTTTTTTATTCTCTTGGGGAAAGGGAAGCATGTGGTATCACATTGTATGTGCTGAATTTATGTTATAATAAGTGTCACTCTGCATGATATCCTGAAAATATTTCAGTTTTCCGCTGCCAGTCACCATTCCATCTATGCTGTGTTCTAATTTATTATTGCATATATATTGTGCAATAGATATGACTATTTAGCACAATATCACAGCCTTGGTCCTCAGTTGAAGCCTTATCAATGACCTGATATTTTGCCACACTTGGAGAAGAGAATTTTGTTTTCATAATATAGCATGGTGAGCCAACATACTCAAGCATGTGCAATATTATATGAGGACAATTTAAATGTGCCCCTTTTGTTTAAGTAAATTTTTCTATATTTAAAAGTAGGTTGAATAGAATGACAGAAACACCACTGTAGCACCCTTGTTTTTAGTATATAAATTACTTTGTTGATTTTATCTCTTCAGAATTATGAATTGCAAAACTGTTTCATTCTGTTACTGTTATCAATTGGTTTCTCATATTGCAGGTAGATTTTGAGAAGATGCAAATGACTAAACCTTTCTATGGTGATCTGAGGAGGCACTACTATCCTGGGCTTTGGCTTCAATATCGGAAATCAGATCACCAAAGTTATCTCCACTGCAAATTACACAGAATACAGGTAAGAATTTAATTTCTTTTTTGACACTGAACTCTTTCAGTGAGCCAGCATTGTTCAGCCAGTATAGTGACCGGCTATGGACTGGACAACTAGGGTTCGATCCCTGATGGGGCAGAGCATTTTTTCTCTAGCCTCTGCATCCAGACTGGCTCTGGGGCCCACCCATCCTCCTCTACAATGGGTATCGGGGATCAATTGTGGCCAGGGCATGATGCTGACCACTCACCCCATCTAGTGCTGAGGTCAAGAATGAGTGGTAGCTATACCTCCTCTCCCCCCAAGCACCTACATGGCGTGTAGTGGGACAGCTTTGCTTTACTTTTTACTGAGCTTTTCAACAACAAAAATTAATGCATGTGTACTATAGTTATTAAAATTTATCATTAATCTTTCCATCTCGTGTAGGAAAGAAAGTTTCAAATAAAAATATTGATTTTATGGAATGAATTTTTAAAGTCTTTTGGACCATGCTAATGGCAAATTTTTTTAATACTTATATAAATATTTCTGTCTTCATGCTTGATGTATAGGTTGACAACCAGCTACATGATGCAGTATTCCCAACAGTCCTGTACCCTACTCCCATACCTCGACACATTGTACGTCGTGTGGGCATGAAACCCTGCATTGAAATGGCTGTGATGAAGCGACACAGACCTTCTCAAAACCAAGATGTGTACAAGTAAGCCTTTTTATCTCTTGGCTTATCTGAATATATTGTTATGTGTATGAAACTTCTTCTTTCACTGTGAGAGATGAATGCAGATTGAGATTGTCAGAACTTCGGTCAGAAAACCAAAGAGGAAAGGACAGCTTGAAAGACCTAGTCATTGATCAGTGAATAATAGTAGAAGCATTTAAAAGAAATGTTTTATGAAGTTGTGGACTGAATTGACTAGCAAAAGACAATACACCATGTGATAACAGGTTGTAATATCACACTGCCTAGTTAGGCCTGTCAAGTATCTCACATCTCAGGGGTGAAGGTACATGAATATAAAGCATTTTCTGAAGGTAATACTGGCCAATGTCTTTAGGAAAGACAGGATGACAATACATGTGTTTAATTTGATGACTTTAGTTACAAGAGGAAGTTCCTGTATTGCAAGAATAAAAATATGTCATCAGCATAGTTGGTCTCTAAATGTGAGTAATAATATTAGATTCTTTCTTATTTTCTAAATAATCTCCACATTCATCCCAAAATAAGATCTGAATGCAGTCTTTAATTGTTGCATTTTTTCATTGGGCTGTCGCTCAAACCCAGCAAGAGGTATTTTTTTATATGTGTTAATTTACTTTATTAGTACTCAATTTTAGTGCAGTAAAGTTTAATTTAACCGAAAACTGATCCAATATTTAACACACAGAAACGTTATATAAAATCAAAATTAATTCATGTTAAATTTTTCTGAACTAATTGTAAATTCTAATATATTTTCTACATTGAAGGTTTAGGCCTGTGCAGTTTCTTCCATGTCTAAGTGCTGATCTGACCACCTTCTTTCAGATGAAGGAAAGTTTTGGACTATAAATTTTCCCAGTTGTGATGCACACAAAATACTCAGACATTCATTTCTCTCAAGATTAGTAATTTAAAAACTTATATCTGAGGTAAGTTGTTTAATTCTTTTATACATTCAAAGACTCTTAGTTAAACATGTGTTTTTGTCTGTTATACAGGTTCATTAAGGTGCTAGTGCAGGAATTTTCCCTGCAACTGGATAAGGGCTTCCTTCTTTCCATGTATGACATTCTGTCTAACTGGCAGGTTGAAGAGAAATCATCTGTAAGGATGCGAGCAGACATTGCGTTGGTCCATGTTCCCTTAGCAATGATTTCTGCAAAGGTATATTACGTCTTCTTTTAACACATAATTTTTACAGCTCTGTTTCCTTTTAAACACATAAATGATGGCTGTACAAAAGATTACAAATAGTGAATTACAACTTCATGATGTATATTCACATCCTAATGTGATCTGTTTTAACCTTAAAATATATTATAAATTAGTAAATGAATTCTGTTCCAATTCTATCATGAACCTAACACTTTCTTGTTACAGTCATGTTTAGGCACCTAATTTATTTTTAAGTCACCTTGTTTGTTAGGTTATGTATTGTATGTAGTTCTTCATTGTTAATGGTTTTGCATAGTAAATTTACATTATCATGCACAAGTACCTAGTTTAAGCAATTCTTTTTCTCCTGAGATACTATAGACTTTCTTCCTGGCTTAATCCAAAGTAATAAAATAAAGTAAATCAATCAATAAAAGTAAATAAGGATAAAGTATCTCTTTGAAGTTGAAATGTGTCCAAGAAATATATAATTGTCCCCTCAGACAGGCTTACATTATAGAAACAGACCTTAATATTTAATTCATAAAATTAACATTATATAAGATGGAAGTAGTCAGTTTCTGACATCTTGAATTTAATGTTGACTGATTAAGTGTAGAGGCAAGAGTTAGAATTTAAGGAACAATTAAATTAAATATAATTAATTATTTAAATGTTTAATTTTATTATACATGATTACAGGCTGCTAGTGAAGATCCCAAAGTGGTTATTGAGTATATGCATTTATCACCTTTGGCACTGCAGTTCAGTTTCTCTCCACGGGGTACAGTATATCAGAAGAACAGAGTTCGTTCCTTCAAGTCTGATCTTGTTGATTTCTTCCTCAACTCATTTGGAGCTACGCTTACAGAAGTGAAGGGTGTCAAGTTGAAGTAAGAATCATAATTTTGTGTATAAAGAGAAATGCAATTTGAAAATTATTCCTGGCTACACACAAGAGATTACTAATAATTTAATGTTCAGCTATAAAGGGTTATCATAATCTGAATATGGACTATACATCCTTTCTGTTTTTCTTCACCAGTCATTATTCCACCAATATTCCGCAGGTCTTACTATCCAGCTTATGAAGTTTTCACACAAAGATAATGAAATGAACATATATAATTTATTTATACTGAGGGAGGAAGTAGTTCTCCATTAAAGTTGTTAGAGTAGTTAAATAAACAGCTCATATCACTCCAATATAATTCCTACATTTTGTGAAACTCAAACTTTTTTCCTAGAAAATATATCATTGCAGAAAAAATCAGTATGTAATATGTAATATAAATTTCAATATTACGTAAGACTTAAAACAGTGTTCAATATGTTGAATATTTAACTAAATACAGCTAAAATAATTTCAGATTATGCAATGTGGCATTTGAGTTACTAATATTACTACAATAGATTTGTATCCTCAATAAGTGAGCTTTAAGGCCGAAAACGTATGAAAAACTGCGATGAACACATTTGGGCAATATTTGTACCCCAATTAGGAAAAATCATTTTGATATATGGGAGGTAATGCTCCACATATTGTTCACTTAAACAGTAGATGGAGGTGGTAAGAATTAGCTGCTCTAATCCCTGAGCAAATAATCAGAGTATCCCCTGGATAGGAGGCTCAGTGAACTTCAGAGCCAGTCTAGATGTGAAAGTGAAGAATGAGTCTTGGCCACCCATTTTATAGCCAGTCACTTTATTAACTGAGCTGTCAAGGTTCAAACCTTGGTATTTAGTTTTGGCCTAATTCCCAATTGAGAAGTTGCAGGCAGTGAATAATTGAACAAAATAAGAGTGCCTTTCCTTTAGTTGTGATCTCTATGTAGGATGGCATATCTGGAGCAGAAAGGCAGCCTCATCAGCCTGAGTCAGGAGCTGGAAGAAATTCATCGGCACTATAGCAGCCAGTTGATTCAGCAGTTCCATGTCTTGGTACTAGGACTTGATGTCCTTGGCAATCCCTATGGTCTCATCACAGACTTCACTGAAGGATTTGGAGACTTCTTCTATGAACCGTTTCTAGTAAGCTTAGAACTTTGCTATATGCCATTCTCCAAAAATGCATAAATTTCATAAATTTGAAGGGAAAACATCTTTGAAAATGATTGCTTGGAAAATTGAGGAGATGGGAGGATAACATTAAGATTCATTTGAGGTAAGTAGGTTGTGAGGATAAGAGGTGAATAGAACTGGGTCTGGAATGAATCAGATGGTGTGCCTTTATACCAACTGTTGAATCTTTGTGTTCTACTACTGGAAAGTTAGTCATGTAGTTTGATCTGTTCTGCTTTTCAGTTACAGAATACAAGGTCTGACAATTAAACAGTGATCTTTTAAAAAACAAAAGGATATTATCAGTGTTTATCTTGTGGGTTGTAATGCTGTGTGAACTTGTAGGTAGATATGAATGTTTTGGAAGAACATACTACTTAGGTCTTTAGGGCTGATGGAGGTAGTACATTCTTCTGAAACTTTGATATCTACCTCCAAGTCTGCACAGAATTACAACTCAGAAGACCAAAAACATGACATCTTCACAGCCATGAGAAGAACTTCAAATTTCATGTGGAAGAAATATTGTCACTTCCCTTTAGTGATTGTGATCACCTTTGTGGTACTCAGCTTTTGACATACATCTGCATTTCAATACTTTTTCTCTACCCTGGAAATGTTGCTGGAAATCATTTTCCAAAAGTTATTTAATTACTTTAACATTATGTTGTGACTTTATAAAGCTAGTAAGTTATGGAATGCATGAAGTCTTTTAATGTCCTAATTTAGGTTGCAGCTAATTCATGGTCTTATTTCAATGAAAGTTTTTAAGTTAATCAAATTCACTAATTTCAAGCATAAAATAAAATTCATAGTGCCTTATTGTCTTTAACTGCTTGATTTCCAGTCATTTAAATCATGCTTATGTTGTGTCATTTTTCATTCTTCTCTGATCAACTGCAGTGTAACTATTTTCCAAAACTATATGTTTCTCCCTTTCACTTCTTCATCACTATTTTCACCCCTTCTACATTTTGATGGATTAATGATTCATTTAGCTGTTTTATTAACTAATTTAGTGACACTGGAGTCAGACTAACATTATTGTCTGCTAATAAGTACAGATCATGATGTCTGATATTCTTCTATGCTCTGAATTCTGTCTGGTAGACAGAGGCTACAGTTAATAAAGATGAGTAAAATCAGGATGTCCTGGGGAATTTGAGACAGGCTTCCCTTGTTGTAGGGAGTCATGGAAGGGCCAGATGAGTTTGCTGAAGGCCTGAGTCATGGTGCTCAAAGCCTCCTGGGGCATGTTGTGGGTGGGACTGCCGGCTCAGTCTCCCTCATCTCCTCCTCACTGGGGGACCTCCTCAGCAGCCTCAGTTTTGATGAGGACTACAAGAAAGTAAGTGGAGAATCATTGGTATCTGCATCTTGTCTATTCAGCAGACTCCTTGACAGTACTGATGTTGTTAACACTCTCACTGTATGAGTTAGTGCTGATTTGTAATATGTTGTAATTTGATCTAAGTCTTGTACAGCAGAGATAAAGCATGTTAACTCTACTGATTGATTTTTATAGTTAATATTCAATTTACATATCTGTGAACCTGTATACAGTGAGAACAATAAACATGGAATTATAAAATGTGATCATCATCAATATAAATGGGAAGCATTATCCTATTTTAGAGAATTAGTCACTTTCCAGTCACAGTTCATTACAGAATCAAATTGTGAATATTATATGCTAAGTTTGTATTAATGACATTTTATTTCATGTTATTACATGTTTTGTCTCTATAGAAACGATGGTTCTGCCTGCAGCAGGCCAGTGATCTTCCTGACACAATCCTTCAGGCCTCCAAAACATTTGTGATGGGTGTGGCCCTTGGTCTGTCAGGAGTCATAATGAAGCCCATCATTGGTAAGTTGTTCACGAGTGTTATACTTATACTGTATGTGTTGGCAGCCGAGGAGTCAGTACTCATAGGCAAGGACTTGTGGTTCAGAACTAAGAAGCTGTTTTCAGTATCTTAATTAGATTCGGTTTTTGGACTGCAATGGTGGAACTGCTAGAAGCACCTACAATAAAGTAAATAAGAAATTCTGAAAGAAATAATGAATTAAATAATTCTACCAAAATTCTAGTGCATACCTGTCTCCTTATATAAAATATTATTGCAATCAAGTACTTTTAGAGATTATATATGGAAATGGACAGACAGCTTCCTTTCTTTCAGCCTTTCTTCTTTACCGAGACATTGAGAGTCAGATACTATGCAACTGTTGATTGTATTTTTGGTATGTACAAGTTGTTGTTGCACTTGTCTTTCTTTGTTCTGCAAGTAACTCTAGCTTTATGTCTAGCTCTCTGTGTTCATGTGTAGTGGGTGATGATGTCAGTGTGGAATGTGCCTGTATGAATGGAGTCTACTCACATTCTCTGTTTCTTTTCACACAACACCATTTTCGTTTTGCATCGTGTGACATGGATAATAGAGCGGGAACTTCCAGGTATGACATAATATTTTGCGTTCATTGACGCCAACTGTTTACACATGTTCAGATGGTTGGTATGGAATTGTAGAAACAAATCCCAACCTTTTTACTGTTTCTGTAGTTTTAACTATGCTTTTGCTGGCCACATTGATGATATGTCCCACATTCGTTTGAACTTCTATAATCGTTATTTTGAGATTTTTGAAGATTTCTCTCAGTCCCTTTTGGCAAATATTGGGATAGTACTTTAATGTAGGTCATGATGTGTCCTCTTTCACTGCTTCTGACTTTACATGCACTTTCATCTGTGTCTCATGTGAAGCCACATAACCACAACAGTTGAAAGAGTGATGTAAAGTAGCCAAATAACCAACAAACTCTCATATTTCTGGAAGCGAGTGATAAAATTATTATAGATCATTATTAAGATGTGGCTGAGGAGAAAGCAAATATAATATATTTTATTGTCAGCTCCCAGCATTTTTATTGATGTTCTATTGAAAATGTTAAACACTGTCAATTTGAACATTTATAGGAAATACTGAACTTTGTTTTCATATTTTTAAAACATAGAATTATCTTAATTCAATACAATTTAATGTGAACCAAACTTTAAAATGAGCATCATAATAACTGTAACATAAAGGTATTATGAACCCATTTCAGTCAGTACATTGCAGAATAAATTCTTCACTTAATACTCAGCCCTTTATGTATATTATTTTTTAAGTAAGAATTCCTATTTTTGACATAAAAGAGGGGTAACAATATAATAGCAGTAAAGCTAATCATGATAAAACTAGTAAATCTTACAATTTTAATTTTTTTAGATACTGTAATTGTTGCTTATATAAGTCATTCCATCAGTGGTTTTTAAATTATAGTGTATTGTGAAATAATGGTCTGGTGATTTATAATTAAAGAGGCTTGTGTATATTAACATTGCAATGCATGAAGACTGTCCAGGGAACCATTTTTATTTGTTGATTAGTAAGTAGAAGTGTAAAGTAATGATCTGTGCACTGTACTGTGATAAAATGTATGGCAATATAGGATATGCCTGAAATACACTGCATGAATTACTGTTTGCCGTCAGTTCAGAGGAATGGGAATTTATTGAATCCAGAGAAGGAAATAATACACTAGAAAATGATGCTTAAAATATTGTATATATCAACAAATTCACCTCTAATAATAATTATACAATTTTAATTAAAAATGTAAGTTCTTCCCAGGCACATAAATTCCTGGGGGTTGTACAAAAAGAATTGTTGCATCTGAAGCTGCCAAAAAAATGAGTTCTGTGAAAATTCCAGCATATTTAAGGTGCCTGGTAAAGAACAATATAATAAAATATAGGTTTCTGTTAATTGATCTTTCATACTACCCTTATTATATGAAAGTGAAATTATGTAACTATTGTCCTGATATCAAACTTTCTTGGTGGATTTGGAACAGAAACTAAAAACACAGTGTCAGCTGTGAGGATCTTAGTGTGGCACATTTAATGAATTCATCAGAAAAATTAATCTTCAGGTAGATGGTACCCACATGCCCCACCCTCCTTTGCTTTCTAGGGTTCATTGTATACTTAATGTAACAATAATATTTCAGGAGCACAACAGGAAGGTGTGGAGGGCTTCTTTAAGGGTGTTGGTAAGGGCTTGATGGGACTCATGACTAAACCTGCTGGAGGGGTTCTGGACTGCATTGCAATGGCACTAGATGGAATTAAAAGGTGAGGTTCATCAAATGTTGCATCAGCTGTTCAAGTCATTCAACCCTTTCAGAAGTATTACTTGGATATTCCAGGGAAGTATTATGTACCACACCTGTTACTTCTGAATGTTTTAAAAATATATCCTATTGCAACTCTCCTGAAAGCAACAGAATATACATTACATTACATTATCATTTGATGTTAGTCTTCTAAATTGTGACACCATGTGGACTTGCAGGTAGATACCAATATTTCAGAGGAACACACTACTTCCATCTAAAGGGATGAACTCAACCCTGAAGATTAAAGCAGTATTTTTCTCTGGAACGTTGGTGTCCATCTATAAAATTGACATGTTGTTACAATCCAGAAGACTAACTTTGACATGTTTGTCATGAGAACCTGAAATCTCATGGTTAGTTTAGTTGGAAGATATGCAGTATTACATGAGAGTGTTTTCTGTTCTACATGTGGTATCCATGCCATTGTTAATGCTGAATCATCTCTTTCCAGAGCTGCTGAAATGGGTGAGGATGTGGTGATGAGGTCAAGATTGCCACGCTACATGAACCCATACACGGTAAGCTTATTTTGACATACATTTTCAAATTCAGTGAATTTCCTCTCAATCATTGTCATAAAAGTTTAGGCTACAAATAGCTTAAAAGGTTTTTAAACTTCACAGTTTTTAATATCAGTGTGCTCACTTGTAATCTGATTTTATTACAGTATCACACACACATGACAGAATTAGTATTAGGGACAGTAATTATAGGCAGTGTGTATGAACAGCAGGTAGGGGAATGGGATGAAGGAAGAGGAGAATGTAAGTACTATTACCCTCTCCTTGTCTACTGCTGCTGCAGCAGTTTGGTGTGTGGGTTTTGTGTGCTGTCACCCATTTTGCATTTTCAGGGACTAAGGCCCTTCTCTGTGTATGAAGCAACAGGACTCCATCTTCTGAACACTCTTAGTAAAAGTCATTACTCCGACTCTGATATCTACTGGGCGCATGCTTCACTCACCAAGGAAGCAAAAGTTAATGTCCTCATCTCACTCCAGTGAGTCCACTTATTCCTCAGAACACTTTAACTTAGTAGGATTTGAGGTTCTCATTGCCGTTGTCTTATGGGTTTCAGTGCTGTGTAGTCGGGTAGAAGTCTACCAGTGTTTCAGAGAGACTACACTGTGCTACAACCCAGAAGACAGTCATCTTCATTCAGTTTAATTTGTTCATGTGCAGTTCCTATAAATTAGTTGCTGAAATTTGTGTATTTATTTTGAATGTTATTAACTGTTTCACAGCATGCTGTCTCTTCTTTAATAAATATTTAAAACTGTTTAATAATTTTATTTTACTTTTAGTCTATTTACCATCCTTACTATCACCCTAAGATTCATAGTCCACAAGTAAGAATTTACTAATGTCATCTTCTGCAATCTATTTATTCTTTTATCTACTATAACTTAACTATGCATTTTTGTCACACTGCAATCCTCATCATGTAAATATTTGTATGTTTATATATTTAGGCATGTATTTCTGGTTGAGAAGTGTCGCCTATGGGGAACATGGGATGTGGAGTGGATGGTGCGTGTGGATGACATCATGGCAGTACCACACATAGTAGACAACAAGCTGGTGTTCAAAGTGCGTCAGGTGAGCCATTTTAATATGCAGTGGATACTATCTTAATGCAAGTTATATATCACTTTTAAAGAAGAATTGAAAAGTGTGTAGAAATAAATAAATGAATGCATCAATGAAATGAATAATCCAAACTACATATTTATCTGATATGGTTTCTGACTATTTCAGGATGAAAGCTTTAACTTCTTCTCTGGAGATGAGAGATATATTGAGTGCCAAGACACATCTGTGTTAGAGTGGCTTCAGAACAAGATTGAAACTGTCATGATACTAAACATGGAGGACAAACCATGCCCTAGTGAGGTGTGAAGTGACTACCTTAATGTAGAAGAGAACTGTCTGTTCTTGCACATGTATGTATGTATTATTGTAATCTATGCTGATATGTACATACTTATATGAAATATTTTCACATCATATGATAGGGTCAATTTGAATGGCAAGTCATGCTTGTTTGTTGAGAAAACTTAGAGTATGTGGGTCCATTTTGAGGTTGAGGTAATAAACATTAACCATTATGTAGACTCAGAACTCTGCTGTCATGTTGAAGTAAAAGTATGTCCTTTCATTGCTGGACCTCTTTCTTTTTGACTGAACTTTGTCAGAAGAAACACATTTCTTCATGAGATTTTAACATTTTCTTGGCAGGTTATGGGGTCTGGGTTTTTGATGTGGTACAGCCTTGTAACTGGCTATTTATATGCTGAAGTTAGAGGCAGTGTGTTCCTCTGAAACTTTGGGAACCACATACATTGCACAAGACTGCACTACCCAGAATATCACAATCTGAACTTACTTTCATGTTACTCAGCGTGGCACCTTAATGTCCTACATCATATCCCTCTGTGGGAGGTAACAGACTTACAGAAGTCTGTCTGAGCCCCTTTTCATAATATAAAACAAAATATTAGTTATATTTAACTTTAACCAGATTTTGGAAGTATGAAAGAGAGGAAATTAACTCAACTTCTAACCCCAGATAATACTACTGATTTGTTTCTTGGGTTATGTATAAATTACATAGGATATATAGAAATGAATTATTGGATGACTGAATGAGTAAGAACATGGAAGGAAGCAACTGTGGCATATCTGAAATGGTTCACTTCAGTCATCCTGACAACCAGTTTATCTAAGATCCATTTTAATATCATCTTACCACTGATGGTCAACATTGGTTAAAAATACCAAGAAAAAATTGATGGTGCCAATGTACAATTTTCAGCTTTGATGTTGTTGTTATTTGCCAACTTCTAAGGCTCTTTATGCCTGCCTCCTGTTTATGTTAAAAACCATCATTCCACAAAATGGTATGAGATTCACCTGCAGGCCAAGGTACATATGGTAGGATAGGTTACTAAAATGTAATAATAATAACCACAACAATAAGAATTGCAACCACAAGCCAGGCTGTATAGAGGCTTAACTCTGAGATCAGGGTTTAACTTCTTTACCAAATTAATCATCAGTATTAATAACAGTAATTCATAATCAGTCTGTAGGAAACTGTAACTATTCAGGTTTTCTGGCTGCTGTTATTTTAAGCAAAATCAGTCACAAAAATTTCATACAATATTTTACTGTTGTACTTGGTAGACATTACTGTGTTATTTACTTTAATTTATTCACTTCAAATGTTATTTAAAATGTGTAGATTTAACAGTGACCACTCATTTTAGGACAGAACTGTTCTTTAAACCAGTTTATAAAATGAATGTACAGTGAAGAATATATCTCAGCCATCCAGGACAGTAATTTATGACCTGTCAGATCCTGAAAATCAGAAAGGGAACATGACTGTACATATATCATCATTATATGAAACAATCTTTAAAGGTTGGAACCTGAAATTTGACCACTGATAAATGCCCCCCCCCCCCCAATCCAGTTCAGTCCAGTCCACACCCTCACATTCTATTTAATTTAAATACACCTTCATATTATACTTAGATCTATATATAAGCCTCCCATATGAACTCCCAACCAAAATGTTGCAAACACCCTCAAGGAAAAATACCTTTCCATAAAAGTTGCATATAGTCACAAGGGTGGATGGGCTATAAGTGTGGGCCTCCATGTAACAATTTCTTTACCAATTTGAACAGTTAAAGCACATAAGTAACAGAAGTTGTCACACCTTAAGTGACTTTCTTAACTTCAAATATTTTGGGGACGGGAGGGAGTCATCATTAGGTGAAACCTGAGACTTGCCTAAAAATGTTGGAAAACTTCAAAGAATCTCTGCTAGTTATCAGGAATCTCCAGGCTGACAGCCATTTTATAACATGATGCATTCAGTGACTGAGCACACAATTACATGAAATGCAGTTGTTGTTCTAACATAAGTGTATTAATTTGGAAAATAAAATTTGAGAACAAATATGATTTCAAAGTGCCTAATCAAAACCTAAAACTGGAAATTTTGGTGTTCCTGCAGAATGCCATTACCCATTTCATTAGATAGTGTTGAGTTACAACTACCTATTTGTATGTATGAATGGCATCTTATGAAAATGGTTCTTAGCGTTTATCAAATATAAACAGATGTGTAGTTTCTCTTTTCATTTAAGCAATTTTAAAGGAACTATTTACTGATACTGATACAATTGATTTTTAATATTTCTACTACTGTTATTCATTCCTCAGATATTAAAACTAACTGTCTGATAAATGAACACACATCTAGCAACACCAGATATCAGTTAAAATTAAAGTTTACTGTTGTAGCTTCCTTACATGAAGGTATACATAAAGTCAGAAAACATTTTCATATATTTATTTTTTGTCATGAGATTCACAAAATTCATTACAATTTAGTGCACATTTACAGAATCAGCATCTCTCTTTCTTAAACATTTAATAGCCATTTCAAGTGCACCTTCTCGTGTCTTATTACCACCTATAAAACCTGTTGAATGAACAAATATACAACCATCAATTCCAGATACTGATGACAGTTTCTCATCTCGCAACCCTTGCCATTCTTCTAAAAGAAACAGCCGGCAAATGAAACTTCTAGCAGCTCTAGGTACAGCTTGAACTCGCCAATTTCCATTACTGTCACTGAACAGGACAAACTTCACATTGGGTTCAGGATTCAACTCTTTTTCCAGCTGGAACAAATGCTCTTTCCAAGGAATGGCTTTCCCACCAGGAAATTCAATTATCTCTCCTGAAGGATGAATTTTATATCTGTTCTCCATGGCTTGTCTTACGAGATGTCTGGCTGGCCACCATATAGTAGCCACAAATTTTACTCTATCTTCAAATTCCCTGCCAACCAATTCATATGCCTTGTAGAAGCTCTCAGTTTCATTCTGACCTGCGCTATTCCATGCTGGATTGAAGTTCTGAACTCTAGCACTTAGGCCTGTTGTAATTGTGTATTTCGGTTCACCATCAAACATTTGAACACCATTATCTATTCCATCAATTTCTTGTATGAAGTATTCATACACCTGATTGTATATACTTCTGACAGCATCATCACCATATTCATCTCCAAGAATAGCTCTGATTATTTTATCCCCAAAATGGTGATATACCAGCCCAGCACTGCTTAATTTCGTTTTCCATGGTTTATCAGGGTTGAGAGAATTCATTGTCTCGTTGAAATCACGCTGATGATGGTCATAACGATGATGAACTGGGTCATATACTCCTCCAACATCTACAACAATGTTACACGTATCTAGAGTTTGCTGATCCCGTGTTCTTACAATTTCTGCATTCTGATACAGTGGGACTCTTTTCAGCATGTAGCACGCTAATATTTCATCACAGTGGAAAACTCCATTGTGTGTTCCTATTTTTAAAATGGTTTCACTGTGGTTTTCTCTTTCTCCTACCATCTTACTGGCACAGTAATACCTGAAAACATAAGAGAAACACTTAACTGGGCAGTTGTATAAAAATGTAATAACAAAAAAAGGCAATCCTTCTCTGTGCCAGAAATGACATCCCATTACTTTTCATGTAATATCTCTCTCCTTAAGCTCTTCTTCCTTATGCTCAATACATTATGATCCCTTCTTGCTTTTTTTTTGGAGGGGAGGGGGAAATCAGGGTATGGCTGCTAAGATTAAAGGCAGAGTTCCATAAATATGCTCATCCACCCACCATGGGCAAATAAAAAGATTTTTACTCTCTCAATTAAACACTACTTGTGAAACCCTTATTCTACAAGTTTGTTTTCAGTCATGCAACATAAGGAAACTCCAAACATAGTGATGCTGGGGAATCAAGTCAAAAGGCTTTATATTGGACTTAGTTCTTTCTCTGTGAGTAATGTGTTCTTGCTCATGTTAAAAAAGTAAACCAAAATAATGTAAACTGATGACTCTAGAGCTCTAGAAGGTATAAGAAACCCACTCTGTGCTGGAGCTTTTATATTTCCTTTAGATATCTAAAGGTCCATGAAATCAAAACACTGAACTTTTGTTATTTCCAACTCATGGTCATTTTGATGCTCCAGTATAAAATACCAGTACATTAAGCACTTTTATTTGGTTGCATGTTTCACTGACCTGTAAATACTGTACAAACGTTACGAAGAATAAATTACAGTTTCATGTACATTCAGGAGAACTGTAGAAGTCCAAGAATTATATTAGAATTCCCTAATCGATAATGAACAACTAAACAAATACATGTAATGATTTATATAACCTTAGTTTTGAAATAACCACCCTCCCGTTCTCTGGAGCTCCACACATGTATATATTTTTTGCATTGGTTTTAGAAAACTTAGCCCCGCACTTTACATTCACAGATAAAGCTTTAATTCTTGAATTACAAATATTTAAAACTCCACGTTCTGTGTATAACACAACTAACGAAACCCCGCTCCACAGTCGACTCCACATGACCAAGCTTACTGTATAATCTGTGCTTTGAATGATTCTGGTATGAAAGGCTGTGGATATGGTAGTGACAGAGGATTTTTTTATTTATTTATTTATTCATTCAGCATGCCCCATTACAAGATTGTAATATTACATACATTAATGTATAACACGTTAACAGATTGCACAATTGTAATATCGTGATTCATTGCCACGGACGATTTCTGTTTTTAATACAAATAGCTTTAATGTCTACCTTTAAACCTAAAGACTATGGAAGACTGTTAATCCAGCGTGCCGATAACGGCTAGTCAAAGTCTAAGTTCATATTTGATGAAGACAGCAATTTCTGAAATTTCAAGCCAGCATTCAAACGAAATCAGACATGTGTGGAGGAATAGTGGCAGGGAAGATTGCTTTTGTTACAGGTGGGTGGCAACTTATGCAACCAAGCGCTTATTAAATAGGAAGAGGTGTGTAATATTAAGTAATCATGCAACAGTTACAGGAGCCCCTTCCGTAAACTAAGGCTGCCTATTTCATAATTTATAGTCAGAAAACTGTTGCCAAGAATGGCGGGGAATTCGTTTAAAATCCCAAATACCGACTGGGAAGTAAATGGTGATATCATACAAAATTATTTCAGTAAGCTCCCTGTTTCCAATCATTTGATATTTTAGTTATTATTCCCAGTGTGTTTTTAGTAGCATCATATGGTGTGAGTAAAATTAATAAAATATATTTCAATCACTGTGTTATATTGTTCCATTTTGGTTTATGGTCTTATGGGTTATGCCGTACAGTCTTGTAGGTGATAATCAGCATTTCATGGTAATGCACCATTTACATTTTCACACCTTCCCAAAAGATCGAGGGAATGCATTCCTCCAAAATACTGGTAACCTTAACAGCCTTCAAGATGACACAGTCATAACCTAAAAAACCACAGTCCAAGTTTTTACCACCATGATAACCCCAAGTTTCATATAATTCCATTTTGTTCCTTTGAGGCGCCGGCAGTGGGATTGGTCGTGCTGTGTGTCAAGTACTGTCTAGGGAAGGAGCAAAGGTCATTGCTGCAGATCAGAATGCGATAGCAGCTCAAGAAACAAAAGGCCTCATCTCAGGTAAAACTGATTGAAACCTGGACAGATAGTGTTGTCCATTTGCTTCCTCTTTATGGAGCACAACTCATAATTTATATATGGATTCTTGTCTTTGGCTGATTGTGTAAAAGGGATTATGATATATACTGAAGTCCTCCATGTTATATAACTCAGTGTTATACATATCCATCTTGGGCCTTAAAATTATGCAACTGGCTTGTCACATTTGAAGATATCCCTTAATACTGTAATCTTATATGAATCATGAGCACCAGTATTTAAATATTTATATACCCTTCAGATAAAGTTGTCCCTGGGCCTAAGGACCAAGCCTTAATGATGTATGGTGGAGTGGAGGTAAAGCTACACAATTTCTTAATTTTGGAACTTTGGTAGTAGATACAGGAGAGTGGTCAGCTTCGTGCTCTGGCGGTATGGTATATGTTTATAATGTGGTGACCAGTCACTTACCATTTTTATTTACAGTGTTTTAATGTAGAGATTCTGTTCATCCACAGATGTCTGTATTTACACCAGAATTAACAAATGTAAATAAAACAGGCATTCTGTGATACATGTTTAGAGATGGTATGAATGAATAAATTGTTTTGGGGGGCTTTATAAATCAAATATTGTAATAACATGTCAGTTACACTTTTAACTTTGGAAAAAGTGTATTTATGCAGAGTCCTTTATTTCTTTCTGATGTGTTGCAGGTGTTAGGTGTAATGACCACATTTCTGTCAGTGTTGATGTGTCCATAGCAGAAAGTGTTGACATGGCTATCAGTGATGCCATCAGACATTATTCTAAGCCTCCATCAGTGGTAGTAAATTCTGCAGGAATTACTTTGGATAACTTCCTTCTTAAGATGGATGAAAAGTGGTTTCAGAAAGTTATAGATGTCAATTTGAAGGTAGGTTATTCTTTTAGACATATATTTATGCAATCAACAGCCTGAATTTCAGAAACTAACAGAATAAGTAGCATTTGTTATGATATTAATTTTCTTTCTTTCTGTAGGGTACTTTCCTGGTGGTTCAAGCTGCAGTGAAAGCTATGATAGATGCAAAGGTATATGGAGGTTCTGTTATAAATATAGCAAGCATTGTTGGGAAAACTGGCAACATTGGTCAGTGTAACTATTCTGCAAGCAAAGCTGGTGTAGAAGCTTTTACCAAGACAGCCGCCAAGGAGTTTGGACAGTGAGTGTTTGATCTACGTGGTTTGAATTTTGATGGTTAGTTGTTTGGTGCTGAATGAGGTGGGAGAATGATTATGCATGTGTTAGAAAGTGATTACACAGCCAGATTCATGAAACAGTATTGGACTGTTTATCTAACAAGCTTGTGACCTAATGCAAAGAATTTCAGAGCCTTATATTCTTATTACCTTTGGTTCAAGACAGTGGAGCATCATTGACCATTGAGAATGTTGAATATTAAGGGTCATTAGGATTGTCTTGGGTTTTCACAGCACAGTAGTTTACTTTTTAACCATTTTTGTATTTACTTATTTATTTCATATATTTTAGTTTTCTTTTTTGAAAAATGAGGTTAAAGCTACTCACTGTATTCTAAATGAAATTTGGAAGCAATGAAAATCGGATATTCTGACATTAGTCTTCACATGTGTATATATAATGAAATTATAGTTCACAGTGAAAGTTTTAGTTTCTAGGTATGTCTGTCAATTTAATGTCATAGATTTGGTATCCGATGCAATGCTGTAGTGCCTGGCTTCATCAAGAGCCCAATGACTGACAGTGTCCCAGAAAAAGTAATACAGAAAATAATCCCATTCATAGCAGTGGGCCGTATGGGCAAGCCAGAAGGTGAGTTACCACGTTTCACATGGAGTAAAATTAAATATCTCTTGCTGCCAGTGATGTCACCCAGTGGTTTGGTAGAACCTACTATTAAACGTTTTGTAAAATGCAAAATAATTACAAAATTTTAAAAACCAAAACTTAAAATGAAAGTGGAACAGTAATACTTGTTATCACTTTTTGTTATTTGAATTGCAGAAGTAGCTGAAGTCATCGCCTTTCTGGCTTCAGACAGAAGTTCATATGTGAATGGAGCATCTATTGAAGTTACTGGAGGGTAATAAATCTTCAGGTTTTGTGCCCATTTGAAATAGGATTATGAGTATTCTGAAATAATTGCACAGTGAAGCCCAACTTGTGCTACACTGCAACTACCGATGCAACAGATGTGCTTCCTAATGATTTTGTAAGTGTGTGACAATGGTTGGTTTTTATACCACAGTGATGTTGGGAGTTATTTTATAATTTAAATCCATTCACTGTTATCAAATTATATATAGCTTAATTTTAATAAACCATCAAACATGATTGTTCACTTATTCTTGTACATCATGTTGTTTCTTCATATTTCTTGTATTATTTAAATTACATAGACAGCTTTTAATTTTATTTTCCATAAGAAATTGTTGTTTTTTCTTACATCTTTTCAGTGTCTTAACTGATCAGCCTGGTAATTTCCCCATATAAAGCATTAATGTGTTCTATGTTGTGTCCTTAAATTTAGAATGAGATTGCCTTAATGTATATTGGACCCTCTGTTACAATATATATTGTGCCTGAAGCTGCGTTTCCTTTCAACTGATTTTCTCAGTTTGAGACCACATCAGGAGTTGGACATGGAAGTGTGTTATTACCAATGTTGTTTAATGTTATAAGAAAATGTATTTGTGTGCATACACACACAGATGCATATAAACATACATATATATTTTGTTAAGAAGCATACTGTCATATCAGTAATAAAAATGTATATGACAATAAACACAGTTAACTCCGATCACTTCTTGCGTTTCAATTTTCTGGCATTAGCATGAGCTTTGTAATGTGTCTTCCTTCGCTCCTCAATGATCTCTTTGTATCGCCTTTTGTTGTACCTCTTGAACTCTGAATCTGCCAAAAGCTCTTCAACTATGGTTCTCTTCCTTTCCTTATTGGGTACCCTGCTATGGTAGAAATCTACTGGGCTGTCAATAACTTTACCAACCTGTAAATAATAAGTTTCTTTTAGAAAATAAAGAAATTTCATTTAGATGACCCTTCTGGGATGTTTTGCCATGTAGTGTTGTTGAAATGGACCAAATTTTCAGAGGTGCTTACTGCTTCCATCATTGCCCTACACAAATTAATTAATAAATTAAAAGACTGTACTTTGCACTGTACAGTGTGATACAAAAAGGGTACGAACTGTCAAAAACCCACTGCTGTTTTAATTAATGGTCGAGTCTGAATGAGTTTAGAACAGGAACTATTCCAACCAATCAAGCTATTAAAAATCATTGTAACAACTTGCACTTGACATGCAGCAAGCTTGATTAATTCATTGTCACTTTAACCACCAAGCATACTTACCTGAAAATATTTAGGCAAAACTGTGAGGTCATTCTTCTTGTAAAAATGTTTTGGATCAAGTACAGATCGCATTTGTAGAATCTCCAAGTCACTTTTCACTTCATCAGTCACTTCTGTAGCTGGCATGTTGAACCAGTTGCTCCCTTTTGTACGCTCTCTTTCTTTCTGTAAAAATAAATAATGTAGCGTGTTCCAGAATATCATATCATGAAAGCACATGACAATGACAACATTTTTGCTATGCAGACCTTTCTTTTCTTTTGCATTATTCTGTCACTTTCTTGGTATGCTGGAACAGATTCCAGTTTTTCAAAGCCTGGTGTAATGACAGTCTTCTTCAGGACTTCATCAATTTTTGTGAACTTTAGTGGCTCCTTGTATACTGATTTCCCTTTCCTGCCAGTTAATTGAATGTCCAGGTATGATTCATTTATATTGTAATTCTCCATATCCTTTTTGGAACTGAAAATAAACATCCATTAATATTTTACTTTCTCAAAGAGTCACATGTATGGAGCAAATACATACAGAAACTAGACTGGAAAATGCCAAGGGAGAAGACAAATGATAAGACTTCACTGTGGAGCCAACATGATACAATAGGCAATGACCATCTCCTTCCACATCTTTCCTAACTTCCTTGTGTATTTAAATACATGGCATCATGTACCCCAATCACTGAGTGCGATTTGAGAAGATAAAAGTAAAATGTACCTTTCTTAACTACATCTTACCTAGAATTTTTTACTGTATCTCGTCTGTTAATCACCACTGGAAATTTCGGCATAGGTAATTCTGAAAAAAAAAAAAAAAAGAATCTGGTGAGATGATGTAGTGACATATGTGGAGACTGACACTAGAGTAGGGAACGCCAGCAACAGACGGGGTGTACGTGCATTCCAGTAAGGCCATACCGCGCCTCCAGCACAGCCGCTAAATATCATTGCAAATAAAAATGCAAATCTGCATTATCTTCTTTCTCCAACCCATGTGGCTCGAAAGTTCAAACTAATGAGAGTAGGTCAATGTTCACATAGCTAAAGATTTCCAAATTTACTGTATTAGGTATGCCATTATTTATGCCACTAAAGAATGTAACGTTAGTTTCGAAAACTAAGGTGATTCCTTGCCTAAATATACAATGTTGATACAATTCACCTGTACATTAGGTTAATACCACCATTCCTATACTCATATACACCGGAATACGCGTTGTAGTTGTCACCTGTTCAAAAATGTCCGTAACAATGCTACCAGTATAACTGTGCCCTGGAGAAACTTGTGTGTCAAGTTGGTAAGCCCTGATGGTGTAGGCTGTCCATGGCCACAGATGATACACCATGGTAGCAACTGTGATTAGCGTAGTTTGATTGTGTATCTGTATTAGTTACGTTCTCCATGGAGCCCAAATTGCCCTGAGAAGCCAGAAGTCGCGAAGTCACTCAAGATATTCCCAAAATTTTATGGAACCCGGAGGTTAATTACCGTGTTCTCAAGAGTCCGTCACCGGTTCCTGTCCTGAGCCAGATGAATCCAGTTTATACCACCCCATCCTATTTCTCTGAGATACTTTTTAATATTATCCTCCCACCTACGTCTAGGTCTTCCTAGTGGTATCTTTTCTTCTGATTTACGCATTAGAACTTTGTTTGCATTCCTCTTTTCTCCCATGCAGGCTACATGCCCTGTCCATTTCATCTTCCTTCACTTGATCATTTTAATCATACTTTGTGAGGAATACAATTTATGAAACTTCTCATTATATGACTTTCTCCAGCCTCCTAGTATTTCACCCCTCTTGGGTTGAAATATTCTCCTCAGCACCTAGTTCTCAAACATCTTCAGCCTAAATTCCTCCCTCAGTGTCAGAGTATCTGTATTAAAATATTTTAACTTGAGTATGTATATTTATGGCAAGGAGTTATGAAAACTGAGCAAAAGAATTAGAATTTATATATGTTGTGGGATATTTCTTCATGCCATTTGTGCTTTGTCAGAAGCAGATTTTAAGTCACATTCAATTAAATATTGAATAGTTGGGAAAGTGAGTGACAAATATTAACCATAGAACAAATGTGCATGCACACACACACACAATGTACACACCAGACAGGATGTTACAGAACAAGATTACTCAACTAAAAATTAATTAAGATGGCAAGGATCTTTCAATACTAATTTTAATTAACCAAACCAAGTGAAAGTATTGTATGAAGCAAATAATTAACTCTCTCGATAAAAAACTTGTTTCATATTTGGTAAAAATAATATCTCATAAAATAGCATCTGCTGAAGTAGCATCAAATTACATCAATATTACTGGAATAAGATTAATTCCTAGAAATTGTTAATACTTTCAGCAATATTTGCTACCAGTTTGCTGAAAATGTATCTAAGCTGATGGAAGTGATATTGACTTGTTCCTGTACCTGTCTATAAAAGCATTTCTATAGAAATTTTTGGGAACACCTAAGTGTTGATGAATGAATTGTAAGTCACCACATATATCTGTCATTAATTACAGAAACTTTTAGAAACTAGTTCTTCAGTTCATGACAACTTCTTACACTGATTTCACTCAATTATATGAAGAATGGAATGCAAATATATATTTTTAACTCCTATCCAGAAAGTGGCACTACTTGCAATAACATTATAAACATATGAACGGTTTATGCTACCTGTACCTCTGCCTGTGTTGTGGATGCAGACTTCTGTATTATAAGTTTGGTGTCAATGAAAAGAGATCCCTTGGTTGGTTGATTTCATCACTGTCACACTATGGTAAATAGCCTTACATATAAAAAATCAGAAATTTAAACTTCAATTCTTACAACTGAATGCTGACATAAAGTGTTTTCCATCCTGTTTCATATTGGGATTGAAATCTTGGACCTGATATCGGCTATCCTGACAGATGGCTTTCGTGCTTTTCCTCAGCCCTTCCACAGTATTTTGTTGGCCTTATATTAAATAGGCCAAGATCGCTTCCTTCTACATCCTTTATAATTAAATATACACTGATCATTCTGTCATTTAACTCAACATTTTCTGAACAATTAAAAGAACTTATTAAAAAAATGAATAAATATCTTAAACTTCATAGGGACATTTTACAACCAGTGCAGTAAGCGAAGCATCTGGTGGTGGAATAAGTGTGTTGGCAACACTGCTCGACCTGTTCTGCAGCTATCGTATGTTGCTCCCAGTCGTTCTTACGCTGCTTGGGCGGTCGGTTGGGTTTGTAAATGACGGCCTCACAGCATGTTGCAAATATGCAAGAATATTCAGTCACGTGAATTTGCATGTGTGAATTTGTCGTTGAATTTGTGATCTCAGTTGAGTGTCTCGTTCATGTGCAGTGACGTGCGTTGAATAAAAATGTGCGAGTGCCCGAGAGTCCTCCACACACCCCAACCCCCTACTGTCCCGTGATTTTTGTTGTGACATGTTATTTAATAACAATAATAATGAACTGCGACATTTTAAATTGTAAATCTTAATGGTGACAATGCGCTTATAAACTATTATGGGTTGTGGACAAAGTAAGATTGGAATTATTTACCCTAGGAAATCAAAAAGTAAAAGTGGAAGTAGACGATCCGGTAAGTGGCAGTCTGTAATAACATTCATAACCTGTGTTTAAGTCCAGTTGCTATCACACCTGTTCATATTCGCTTGTCAGCGGTCTGAAATGACTCATGCCGGTTTATCATATAGCAAACTAATCGAGTGCGAATTTTTCTAACACTGTTGTCAGCAGCATGTCCCTTGAAGCTTTATCTTTGCAACTTTTGTGCATGGGTTCTTAGCCTGTGGCCCGCCGATGCGTTTTGTGCTGCCCACTAAATTTTTGTACTGTATCATTCTGTATAATGAAAAACTAGTTACAAAAATTTAAACATTAAATTTAAGTTGATAATTAATGAAAGTAAGTATACATTTGTAAAGGCAAATAACGAGTAGACCTAATATGTGAATCTGTTTGAGATAATAAGTTAGTTGCAACTTTAACTAGTTGCCATGAAAGTTGAGTACTTGGTCATCATTTATAACCTGGTGGCCTGCAAGTCGATAAGAAAGAGTGAGTGAGAACCCAGTTTTTAAAAAAGCGTGAATAACGCAAGAAGGCAATTTCAAGTAACTCATACAGGAAACTGAAGGCAAGGAATATCTTAACCAGCTGAACTATTGCTGGCTTCATGGAGTTGATGTTGGGGTGGTGTAGACGAATTTGGCTTCGATGAGCGTCAGTCCATTATGTTTTACGTAAAACGTGAATCAGACTGAGTCAAATTCCACAGAGATGGGTGATAATATGAGTGGCATATTATGTATAATAACAGGCGTGTATATCTTTTAGATGTGTACTTTGTTACAAATAGAAATATTACTGCATTTAGTGAACAAACATTGAGACAAGGCGGAAAGTAAGATTGCAAAGAAGGTTTTGGAAATCCAAACTGGAATAGGCCACCCCTTCTCATTCGCGTCTTTCACTTACCAATCGTCATGGTGAAGTTCATGGGTTCAATTATAGGCCCTGAGGGTTTTCTTTGTCTGGGCCTTCTTGAGTGCCTCTAGGCAATAACATGCATCAGATGGTTACACTAAAAGACCGTTTGGGGAAAATGGTTCTGATGTCATATCAGAACCCTGATGATAGGGACGGAGATGGTTTCTAAAACGTTGGCCTCTTCGTGTAACCATTTGACGCGGCTGATTGCCCGAGAAGATTTTCTTGAGTTTAGTCGCTACTAAAGCTTCAAATGATGTACCCTAAAATAGACTATGACAGCTTCCTTCCACACCCTTTGGGCATTGCAGGCTTAGTACCACGAAAGATACACAGCAGAGTGCACATCTGCTCGGGATTCGAAACCACGGCCTAGGTATTCGGCTTTAATTGCCATGCCAACACCTTCAGCTAAAGTATTATTTTTTGTGGAATGGCAGTGTACTACGTAGGCCGATGATTTAATTCAACTTCGTAATATGCTTTATGGCCTTCGATTGAAAACTAATTCTAGATGGACGGACACCTGTGTGTGTGTTGGTGAATCCAGTGAGCGATACAGTAGCACCTGTTTGCTTTGCCGGGTTTGTGTGCCTGTAAGCACAGAATATTACCGCCGTGACTAAATTGATTTTTATTCAGTTTGATACTGTAGGCTTTTTAAAGATAATGATTTAGTTTTGGTATTTTGGAAAATTGCTCTCTTCTTCCTCCACAGAACAGAGTCCTTCCTTAGAAGCCTGGCAAGTTAATAGTCTATTCGTTCAGTTTTTCAAGAAATTATCCTCGTTTCAGTCATTTCATGTTTCGGTAAAGAAATTCTTAGTTCATTGACTTCTAAATTAGTGAGTGTTACAACGAATCTTCGATAAATACTGTCTGAAGGTACTGGCTGGATTCAGCTGACTCAGGATAAGGTAAGGTCCTTTGCATTTGATGAACCTTCTGCATCTATAATAGCAATGAATTTTATTAGATGAATAATTATTAAATGCCTGATGAAGGATCTTGTCGTACGTGTCTCGTCAGTAATTGAGCAGCCATTTAATTGATCAGGTAGTTAATCGGTTGGTTGATTTAGAAGCCTGTTTATTTTTGCCTTATTATTTTTAATTGTAGGTAATTAAGGTATCAACAAAAGTTAAGTAATATTGCTTTCTGGACTGTAGTCTGGTAGAAGTTTGCGGCTTTTTAGAGGTGTTTGGTACCCTGATGATGGAAGCAGCAAGTACCTCAGGAACGTCGGTAAACTTCTACCAGACTACGCGGCGTAACAGCCCAGAACACAGCCGTGAGAACCTCAAATGTCACTCAGGTGAGTCACCCTGTTAATTGAATTGGTGTGTCAGTTTAAATGCAGTATATCAGAATGAAAAGCACTGTATTAGCCCATGGAATCAAACCATAGCTCGAAGCAGCATGAGATGCTGTCTTTGACCTTTGTAATCTCAGAGAGATTGAATTAAGACATCGCTCGAGCCTTTTGACTTCGGTAAGCTTCTACACAAACGGACGTTGTTCTCGTTATCAGGTAGCACTTATTGCTCTCAGCTGTTTTCTTTTATGAAGAATACTGACTCACCACACCTTTCTGAAGGGTGACTGCCCTCACTGAAGCCCGCGTTTTGTGAACCTGGTTTTGGTAACGTGTCTCGGGATCGTTGTTCGTGTTAATCTGCCATCGAGTCGGGTAGTCAGCTGAAAAGTCAGTACCCGTCAATGTCACTGTTGTGGCAGTCACCTTCGGCCCTGAAATTATGGCAGTATTTTCCTTCGAAACGTTGGTATAAGTCAACTATTTAGTCAGTCTTTTAAAGCCCAATGGTAACTATATGTGCCACCTGATTTAACTTTCAGTAGCTCTGCGTTTTCCTCACGTAGTTTATCATTGGGTTCGCATGATTCTCTGAAAAAACAGCGATTATGTTCATAAACAGCTTTAACAAGCCCATTTTTGTAATTAAGACACGATGTGTTCTCTTTGAGGTAGGAATTGATTTTTCTAATATAATTTAAATTAACTTCTATTTAAGTGTGTTAATCAATTGGCCATTCTATAAATTCATCATCTAGTGTTCTGGTAGGAAACAGTCGACCAGAATGTTAATCGGTCACTCAGTCACCCATCAGCCGATCGATTAATTATCCAGATGGTAATTAATAAAATTTTATCGGTCCAGCAGCGCGTTACTTGGTTAAAATCTGCCGACGTTTCGATGGTCATTTCTGCCCTCGTTTTGAAATCTAGCCTTGCAAACGAGGCTGCTGGCCCGAGAAGATTTTATTAATGATATCCGCCGTGAAAGCTTCACGTCACACAACAGCCAGATGGTAAGTTAGTCAGCCGTTTAGTCACTTATTTGCATATAACATTAGAATAGTGTCTTCAGTGGCCTTATATTTTACAGAACAGCAAAACGTTAAGTCAACAGAAATGACTGAAGTACAGGGATGTAAAGTTATACTTGTAGGTTTTATAGCGGGGCAAGAACGAATGCTGCCCTGACACCAACCATTTATTCTGTTTCTTTGGATTAATTTAAGACCCAGTATTAACATCTGCAGTTATGTTCGTGGCAAGTTGTAAGTACGAGGGTCGCTCATTAAGTAATGCCCCACATTTTTTTTCTCAGCCAATAATGAAGATAGAAAAGTGTACTTTTACATGCTTGAGATTTGATGTTTCCCGCGTTCGTGTACGGAGTTTCAAATGATTCCAACCGATAGCGGAGCTGTAGTGAACTGTTAAAATGGCGTCTGTGAACGACTCTCGTTACAAGCAACGAGCTGTAATTGAATTCCTTGTTGCTGAAAAAGAAACGGTGGTGAACATTCATAAACGTTTGTGTGCTGTGTATGGAAGCTGTGCAGTCGATAGGAGCACCGTTGGTCGCTGGGCTAAGAGAGTTAAAGCTTCAGGAAGTGAAGAAACCGAGCTCCGTGATCTGCCGCGCTCTGGGCGTCCTGCCACAGCCACCACTCCAGACATGTTGAACCGCGCGGATGCCATTATTCGTGAGGATCGGCGCATCACAACTCGACAATTGGCCCAACAGCTTTCAGTCAGCAATGGAAGTGTGATTGCAATTATCCAGGCTCTCGCATATTCGAAGGTGTGCGCAAGATGGGTTCCACGAAGTCTCACAGCAGACCACAGGATTCAAAGGAAAACGATTTCTTCTGAATTGTTGGAGCGTTTTGATGCTGAGGGAGAGGTCTTTCTGTCCCGGATCATTACAGGTGACGAAACCTGGATACACCACTTTGAGCCAGAGACAAAAAGGCAGTCAATGGAGTGGCATCATCCTCAATCACCGAGAAAGAAGAAATTCAAGACAACTCCCTCCGCCGGAAAAGTCATGATGACTGTCTTTTGGGACAGTGATGGGGTCATTCTTGTGGATGTGATGCCAAGAGGTGCGACCATCAATTCAGACGCGTACATCAGGACCCTGAAAACCCTCAAGAAGCGTTTTCGACGAGTTCGGCCTCACAAGCATCCAGCAGAAATTTTGCTCCTGCACGACAATGCACGCCCTCACACAAGTCTGAGAACCCGGGAAGAAATCACCAAATTGGGTTGGACGGTGCTACCCCATCCACCCTACAGTCCAGATCTGGCACCCTCCGACTTCCATCTCTTTGGGCCACTTAAAGATGCTATCCGCGGAACAAGATTTGAAGATGACGAGAGCGTGATTCAAGCAGTGAGGATATGGCTACGTGCACAGGACAAGAGCTGGTACCGGCAAGGCATGCATGCACTTGTTCCACGCTGGCGTAAAACCGTACAAGTTGATGGGGACTATGTGGAAAAATAGTATGTGTAAAGGAAACATTGATTTATATTGTCACTAAATTTGAGCCATTTTGAATAAATATGTTCTGAGGAAAAAAATGTGGGGCATTACTTAATGAGCGACCCTCGTATAAAGAAGAAAACGATTAGCTGGATATTACTGGGCTGGAGGGACTGAGTAAAACTATGAGAAGCTCAGGGCAGCAAGATCGGGAATTTAACCGGTTATCTTCGGAATGTGTGTCACGGGCTTTGTAGCTGTGCTAACCATTTTGTGCTCTCAGATATTTTATATTTTGTTACACGCGTTCTGCTTCGCACTTGGTTTTCGCTTTTGTTCTCCCAAAGCAAGAGAGAATTTTTTTTTAAATTGATGTTTTATTTGTCGTTGAGGTTATGTGTAGTTAATTTCGTGTCATAGTTTCATCGCTGGTTCCTTGTCATCTAAGCCAACTGCTTTTTTTGTCCTTAACCAGCGAAGAAGGGTTTGTTAATTGCGTCAGCTGCTTACCGGACACAAACCCGGAACCTAACATTTCTGTGTGTGTGTGTGTGTGCTCGTAACTCGCTGCTTCTTTTTATTAAAAACTGAACACCGAGAGTCCTCGTGCATTCGGTAAGAATTACAGCTTAGAAGTTGGTGCCTCCGGGGATTTTCAGATGGAAAATAAATTCGTACCCTGTGAAAAAGAACCGAAAGGCAGATTATGAACGTATGGGGAAATAAAGGTTAGCCTCACTCATTCCTCGTTGTAATGTCTGATGTTCAGAGCGCCTTTTTGAAGAATATGAAACTAAATCATTCACTTTTAAATGACAAAATATAGTTACAGTCATCAAATGGAACAATGAAAATTAACTCAGGAAGGGGATCCCCCAGTTTAACGCTGATTTTATGGAACGTCCTTGGTTTACGCGACATTTTGTGGGGAGAATGCATTTACCACATACAAAGAGAGAAACCTGTGTACCTCGTAAAGTTATCATGGTATTTGCAGTTCTGTTATTTATGAATGCTACGGAAATTTCCATACGAACGGACTGACATTCCAGAGGCTTCATTTGCACTCTGAGTAATTAGATATAGAGCAAATTTGTGACGATGAATTTTGAAGTGTTCCCTCGTGACGCTTCAGCTGACTGCATTGACAATAAACAATCAAGCTCACTATCATCAAAACCTTATTGTGTTTTCTCCTACTAAAAGCGAAGTTGTTTGTAGTAACGAAATAAACTTTGCCTTTTTATAGTGGATCTGTAGCGAGGAAGAGTGACGTGGAGTTATTTACATAATTAACTAGGAGCTCATTAATTTATTCTAATTGCTAGATATTATCAATATCATCAAATCAATGAGTATGAAATGGGCGGGTCGCTGTTGTGAGATGCAAGAATTGCATTTAAAAAAACATTATTCCGAAATTATTATGGGAGGAGACCGTTTGCGAGATATAGACGTTGAAGGGAGGTTAATGTAAAACTGATCTTAAAGACATTTGGTGTAACGGGGAATTTCTTGACTATCTGAACGTGTTGTTAGCTTCTCAACATGGGCTCTGCTCCATGCAGTTATATAATTGGACAGTAGATACCATTGTTAGAACGCATTGGGTCCAAGGGTTCTCACTGTTGGATCACATAATTGCGTAACACTTATCTGGGATCACATTAATGAAAGAATGACCTAAGACGCAACAGTGCAATAGATGCGACAACGATCTACGCCATGTGGCATGAGAACAGCTTTGGAATGTCAGTGTACTCCAAAGAGGACACCTTTGCAATCTTGTTCTTTATTTTCTCATGTCTTCTTACAGAATGCTGCGATAGTGTCTCAGCATAGAAAAAGAGCTTTGTTATCTATTTCCGCCAGCTATTGTGTGTTTGAGTAATGCAAGAAGTCGGTTAAGTTATTGTGCACTCACCGAGCCGTGTTTTTTACGTAGCGCCTGAAAAAATGTCGTTGTCTACTAAGACTTTGAAGTTCGAAGGAGTTGAATGCAAGAATGGGCACATACTTTATGCATCGAATTATGATGTTATTGTATTGCAGAATTTGGGTCTGTAGATTTTGTGTTTTTGTAGATCTGTCATCGAAAATCGACGCTTGTAACATTCTGTATTTTGTCAGAAAGTTCTTTTTAACGTTTTCCTTCCGGTAAATGCTGGTTATTTTTCCTTCTGATTTTCTTCTTCACTGGTTAGACTAGTCTCAGAACGTTTGTGGATTGTATTATTTTAAGTGTTTTTATCTCTGTTCTCTTATTTACCTTTCTCTTATCCGTTTAGGCAACACGTTATTGTTAGCCGTGTTAAGTATCACGTATGATCTTGGAATCTTAGCTGACAATGGTTGTAGAATTATGTCTGAGAGAATTTCAACTGAACATTGCGATGTAGCATTTAGCAATATACTTTGTATCCTGGTGGCCCCAGGTTCGAATCTCCTCCCGGATATGAAGTATTTACGTTTCTATAATTGCCCTCAGTGTGGCCATACAGCTACTCCATACGTACTTAAAATAGGGCATGACCGCTGCCTGGCATGATAATTTCAACTTTCACAGTGTCCTGATGACTTTATAAAGATTTTTTGAGATTTGACTCTACACCCGTATGTGGATGAACGTTTGTCTTTATAATTTTTATTTTGATATCGGTCGTAACGGTTGGTATCGAACGCGATGCTTTTGTGTAGCGTACCAGGCCTGCAGTCTAAACATCTCATATCTGTGATTATAAGACGATAAGTCATAAGAAAACGGGAGTCGAACCAACTACCGAATGTTGCCTGTACTCTGTATAGTTTCCATTTGACACTGAAATTTTTTCTATTAATAAGGCCCCATTAAAGAAATTAGGAAAGACGCAGAATTGTTTTACAGTCGGCTTCTTCAGTGCAAAAACCAAAGGAAATAATGGCGACGGGTGTAATCCCTGTATCAGAAGGTAAAGATAAATATGACTGTCGCAGGTTTGGATTCTCTTGCAGGGTGGATAAGAGGGATTTTGAAAATCCCCCCTCCACTCCCACCCTCCTCCCCCATCATGACGTAAAGGGTAGTAACCCGAGCGGAAGAATTTCGCAATGTGGACGTCTGGAAACCAAGCTTTCATCTGCTATAAAAAGACTTGCATCCTCCGTGCTTGGCTGCAAACATGCCCCAACTTTGTGCCTGTTTATATTAGCTATTTTAATATTCAGAGCATTACCGCCCGTTCTTTAAGTTGTCATTTCTAATTCAGTCCACGCTTATGCCTTGTTTCTGTTATCTGTGGCAGTTTCATTGAACTTTATTGCTAATTTTTCACGTCGTTTTTCTTTGCCATTTAATATTGAATCTTAGTAGTTGCAGACCGAAAGAAAAATGAAACATTTGGAGATTGAAAGCAAAAGACAAAAACAAAATTATAGCTAAAATGAAATTTACGAGACCTATGAAATAAACTTTTATTGTCTAAGACGTTAAAAGAAGTAAAAAAAAAAAATCAGTGGCGTGTTGACAGAATGCAAAACGTCAAACTTCCTAAACTGTTAAAACATTAAAATCCACGTCGATTAAGGTATCAGGACGACCTTTGAAGAAGCTGTTGGGTGACTCAGACCGGAACGTGTTAACAAGTAGTCTAATTTCTTGACACGTTCATGATTACAATGATTATGATGATGTCTGGAAACAGTTTTGTGTTCCCTCTGCCTACACGCCACGTCATGAAGACTTGTGGATATTTGAAGGTCAATCTCCATGAATTCATAGTTTGGACAGTAGATACAACAGTGGTCGGCTTCGCGCTCCCTCCGTTTTATATTAAGAGAAAGAGCACACAGTACGCATAGGAGGATTGATGGACCCCGGTGGTCATTGCCCCGGTGATCATAGGTGTTAATAGGTCCCCGGGCAAGTCTGTAACATTTCTCGTAAGTTCGCATTAGAAACAGCAGTACGAGTATTCCAGGAATAAGGCTCTCGTCAAAGCGAAGTCATATGATGAGCATTCAATAGCCTTGCTTAAATGTCTGGAATAACGCCATAGAATACGAAACTGTTGCTTAACTCACTTTTGCCAGAAATGGAATAAGGCCCTTTTTTTTCAAAATGACTGATTCACTTCTATCCGAGCTCACAGTTCAGAATATCACATGGCGTTTTATGTCACGTGGAGTAAAGTTTCGTAACACGTGACTTTCTTTTAAAACTTTTTCGACTTTGCGGCCTACTTTTGTGATAGACGTAAGAGTTGCTGACCCACTAAGTGAAACAATGGCCCACTGAGCTAAGCACTGTTTCCATTTGTTCTTAAAATATTGACTTTGTTTTCTACTATAAAATTGAATAACTCGAACTGAGCATTGTTCTTCGACCTATTTTCTTTAACTTTGCATCTTCGCGACTCAAAGCTTGAAAATCTCTGGGCTGAGCATACAGCTCCATTGTGACTCTCGTGTCTCTGAACGAATATTTTGGTCGTATCGCAGCCTCTACGTTGCACGCCTATCCCAAGTCAAGTCTTATGCGATATTAAATAGCTTCTGCAGTGTAACCTTCAGCCCCGTTCGGTCGCCTTCACACGACCCAAGAAAAGTAATTAACATCAGTTCGCGTTCTTATTCAAATTAGGCAGACATATTGGTGTCTTTGCTTGACGGACGTCTGTCATAAGTAATTGTAGTTAATGGAAGATTAAGAATGGTTGGAATTATGACGCCAGCTTTACAATTTAATTACTTCCGGTTTGGGCCAAAAAAATTCAAGCGCTTAATTTTTCTTGCACAGAATGGAAGCTGCCGTTATGTCTGTATAAGCTCACTAGCCGCCACTGCAAAGACTATTGATATGGTAGTTGCACAAAGGAAGTCGGTCTGGGCTCATAAACCCGTTTCAAAACTCCCGTCTTCCATGTATTTGGACTGCGTTCTGCCATCGGACAACTAAGATTTTGAAGCCTGCGTCATTAATAAAGCCGATTCATACGAGGTGCGATCGGAAAGTTTCAAGACTGCGCGTATAAAAACCCGTACACTTATCTCAGGTATTAAATTCATCCATCACCCTCGAAGTAGTTCCCCTGAGAGTGAACACAACGATCTCAGCGCCGCTGCCAAGCCTGGAAGCATCCCTGGAAATCTTTCTTTGTCAGCCTGTCAAGCACCATCTGCGATTCTGCCTGAATCTCTTCTATCGTCTCAAATCTCCTTCCCTTTAGCTGAATTTTCATCTTTGGGAAGAGGAAGAAGTCACACGGCGAATAAGGAGGGTGCGGGATGACGGCCATGGTGTTTGAGGCCAAAAACTGCCGAACTTTGAGGGCGGTGTGCGCTGGCGCGTTGTCATGATGCGTCGCATGTGGAGTTCTTCCTTTAGAATCAGCTGACAGGTCCCATAGTCTATTCCAACAATGTCGCACAAGTCGATGATGGTACGACGTCGATCTTCGTGAATGGCCTGCCGAATCTTCGTAACATTTTCGGGCGTTGTGCTCGAAGATGGTCGTCCAGAACGCTCGTCATCATCGACAGAGGTTCGGCCATTTTTAAAACGTGAATGCCACACAAAAGTTTGTGCACGACCCATTGCGGACTCCCCAAATGCTTGCTTTAGCATTTCATAGGTTTCCGTAGCCGTTTTGGCGAGTCTTTGGCAAGAGATTCAGGCAGAATCGCAGGTGGTACTTGACAGGCTGACAAAGAAAGATTTCCAGGGATGCTTCCAGGCTTGGCAGCGGCGCTGGGATCGTTGTGTTCATTCCCAGGGGAACTACTTCGAGGGTGATGGATGAAATACCTGAGATAAGTGTACGGGTTTTTATACGCGCAGTCTGGAAACCTTCCGATCGCACCTCGTATGTGCGTATCGAATGTGTCAGATTAACACGCCTCATTCAGACTGGCCTATACAATACTGACCCGTTTTGAGGCTGCTCTCGATTGTGAAGCAGACGCTTCAATGTGAATGCATTTTAGAGGGAAATAGGGTTCGCTGTGCAATTACTGTTCCGCAAATGATTGCCTTTCAAACAGTAACAGCAGTCAGTAGATTTGAGATTTTCACTGCGGTGAGTATGAAGAGTTCTGTCTTCTGGGTTGTTGCGCTGTGTAGTCTGGTTGATGTTAACCAACGTTTCAGAGGTCATACTGCCTCCGTCATCAGGGCGATATCGCCCACTACACGGTGCAACGACACAGAAGATAGAAATCTTCAACTATTTATGTGTTGGAAGACATAATTTGCTGCGTGGAAATTGCGCTGAAAACAAACCATGTCGATGTTGGTCTTCTGGGTTGTAACGCCGTGCAGTCTTGTTGGTAGAAGGGGACGTTCGCTACCTTCAGGGCTACTACTACACAAGATTTGTAGGTTCTAACAACTGTCACATTTGCAAGTATTCTGAACGCGGGATGTGGTAACGCGTGCGTTAAACTGGTGTGTTGTTTATGCTAAGACGTGGGATTATGTCTACAGCACACGGTGAACATTCGTTTGACGCGTGTTACATGCAGAAAGGAACACGATACATTTTTGTCTGTCTGCCTGACTCCTGGGTTTTGGAGTCCAATATTGTGAATATTGTATACGCGTTCTAGGATCTGTCGACTGGTCTATCTTGGGTAGACTGCGTGGTATTTTCCAGGTGTAGTACGATTCTGACCTGTACATTCTTGGTCTACAACTGCTGATACTAGGGTATCAGGCAGGATGAAGACTCGATATTTCAGGTAGCAAAGTGACCGGCTGTTTTCTACGCGGGGTTAGATTTCTTGGGACTGAATTCAGATTGAATCTTTGATCCATTCATTTCTAATACAGTTGGTACCGGCGTCAAAGTCTATATATTTATTCGATTTGTATACTTTGATGACATAAATATTTTCCGCTTTTATGAAGTTATATCGCCATGAATATTAATTAATCAAATTCCAATCTGCTTCTGTTCAGTTCACCTCCTGGTACTCGATTTTGTGAAACGAATTTTAATATTATCCTCCGTTTTATGTCACGATCTCTGGAATGTTATTTCTTCCGTGAGGTTTATAATTCAGTGAATTTTTTGGTTTATATTATCATAATGTTCATATTTGTGGCCTCTCCGAAATCCAGTATAAAGCTCGTTTTATTTACTGTCGCTGAACTTCGCCACACTTTGAATACGTGCATTAGTTACGAGATATTTTTATACGAAGATAAAACGGAATAAAATAACTGAAGTATAGAAGAGAGCCAGATTTTGGTAGTAAATTGTTCTGCACAAAGATGAAGTTCCTCTGTTTAAATCTTTGCATTGAGAACGGATTGTTCTGTCTTCTCCTTCTTGTCACTGCGGCCATATTCTGCTTTTGGCCTTGTCTGGTGCATTACTTTTCTAAATCATTTTAAGAAACAAGTAGAATATGATAATAAAGGAGAGCTAATATGCAAAACATATTTATGCCCCGAGCGAGATGTAACCCACTGGAATCGGCGAAGCCATTCTTTGTATTAAGTTCAGAATCGTGTCTTCGACGTCAGCTCATTACACTATAATTAAGCATGCAGTAACTTATATCATTTTTAACGTGGACGATGGAAATTATGTGAATAAGTGTCAATAAGTGTTTTTAACTTTTGAGCTTATAATTATAAATCTTGAACTTGAGCTTTTTAGAACATGAGACAATTCCTGCTTCTTTTCTGGGGAGGAGCCGGGTTCAAGTCTCGACCTGGAGACTGGATATCCTGACTGAATAATTTCATGGTTTTCCTAAGTCCCTTCAGGAAACTGCCGAGATATCACTTAAAATTATGGCAAGACAGATTGTTTAGATGTGATTCGTAATTGCATTTGCAAATCATAATGCCACCCTAAAACCATTTCGTCTGAGCAGCTTACAGCGTCGTTAAATAAATGTAAACATAAATAAATAATGTAGTCAGATGTTGCTTAAATATAACTGTTTTAGGGTTAGTGCACTTGGCACTGCATCCCGACTGAAGCCTTGAGCTCGCCTACATAAATCCTTATTAAGCCAAGCAGCAAAATCTCTACCAGCTCAAAGCAGATGAAAATTTGCTCAAGAATCTCAGTGTGATTGTTTGCGCTTCTGTTTCGTATTTTGGAGGTCTTTGATTCGAATCTACACCCTATACAGACTGTCCTCATTGACATTGTTCGTGATTTTCTCAGTACCTTTGGTCAGTTTCTGAAATAGTGCCTTAAAAATAAGCCATGTCAACTTTACACTGTTCTTAATTTATTATTAGCAGTATCAACCACTCAACCTCGTATAGCCAAGTATCATTAAATATATTTGTTTAAATCTAATCACAATCAAATTCCTATTAAATATTAAAATATTACCATAATTAACATTTAAATATTTAAAATATATTAAATGATATTCTCTATCGAAATGTTCGATTTACATTAGATCATCACTTTTTACACGACATGTTTCAGTTCTAAAAGAACCATCTTCAGGTGTATACAATTATATAAACTTAAATAAAATTTCTTAAATGCAACTTTTAGTCAGATGTTTATCAGATTTCAAATGATGTTTTCTTCCAGATTTTATTGTATTTTTAATATCGTATTCGAAGTTGTTCTGGATATGTATGTCGTGCTTAACATGATTTTTTTGTGTGGGTGAACGTTTTGTTGTTGTTTTTGTATCATCCTGTAAAGTAAATAATATAAAGACTAAATGAATATTAATAAATTAGAAATAGAAAATAAAATAATATATTTGAGTTAATTTTGAAACATAGCAGAAATGAAGTTGTGGATTAACCAGACAACATCAGTGATATTAAATTAAATTAAACCAAAACATATCTTAATTAACCCTTTTGAAGCCGAAGCCTGTATAAATAATATTTAAGTATTTAATTCATACCTCGAACAAAACACTTCAGCGTTACAAACATCAGCTGAATAACGCTGTTTAAGGAAATAATCGCTGTTTACACTGATATTTGTTTAGCTGAACGTTGATTATCATCACTAACGTTACTGCATTGATCAAGGCCGTCAGAAACAAAATGCATTGCCGACAAGTTACTCTAGTACGTGGGAAACGCCGATTTCATTAGTGAATTAGAGCATGTAAGTGCAATAAATTAAATTCTTAATAAACGTGTTACCAGCCTTAAGAGGCAGCCGAGAAGGAGAAAGGAGTTGAATGCAATACATAGATCGAAAGGTGCCCTGGATTGCCCCCTCTTGAGACCTCTGCATGTGTTGAGAGCTCCGCTGACTTCTTTGTACATTTAGAAATAGATTGAAACTGTTACTTTTCTTACTGCACTGAATTGCTGTCATAAAAGACCCATATTCACTGACTGAGCAGTTAAGAAACTTGTATTAGCCAGGTACTTGGGATGGCGAGTATGACGATGGCTTCTTTTCGGATGTTGTGTCTTGTAGTATGGACTACACGGCGCAATAACCCAGAAGACAGCAGTCTTCAGACTTGCAGCCGTGGAAACCTTTAATCCTGCTGGGTTTCTTAACGTTGGCAGATTGTTACGTGATCAGAAGATAATATTCTTCTCGCATAAAATGTCGTTTCCTCCTATTGTTTCTGTGTTAATTTCAATAAATATCTTGCGTTGCTTTAATTTTTTCAGTAGGATTTAATCTTTTTAAACGTTTTCCGCACAGATATGGGACTGAGAACTCTTTTGAATATGAATTTCAAAGAAAGCTTCACATTTAACAAGATATAAGAACGTTGGGGTTTTAGAGTGTGGTACTCAGCATAAGATAAACTGGTAGGAATGGCTGGTTCGCTGTCGGATCTTTTAAATTGCTGTATTAACGCCTGAGGTTATCTAGAGCCAAATGTAGATGATTGTGAACAAATGAAGTTCTGGAAATAATTCATTATTTTTATTCTCGTTAAACTTATATTTTATATGTATAAAGAGGCCAATCAGAGTAATTTATTAATAATTTTACAGCTCAGTGATTCAGTTCTGTATAACTTCGAATTAAAGATTTACTTTATGTCATGGCTTCTCATGTCTCAACTCCCAATGTGTTTTGTGCGGCCCGCGTACATTTTTTCCCTATAACGACTTATCACTCTATATTATATTGCTTTTCTACTGCCTAAATTTTTGTATTATAACAGAATAAGTTAAAATAACAAATCAGTAAGTTGTTAAAGGGATTTATTCAGCAGCGTAAAATCTTGGGGATGGTGAGCTGACGTTTTAACAAATTACTTGCGAAGTTTTCATAAATAATCGGTCGTAATCCGACGATACCGCGCCTCGGTAAGAAAGGGTGAATGTTGGCCCAGGTATTAAAAGTCTCGGAAGCTGTTTTGTCAAAATTATTAGACATAATATAAACATTTTGATTTATCGTCTTATACGTGATTTGAAAACGCAAGAAGATGTTTTATAGAAAGTTTTTAGGTATATTCTTGGTTTATCTGCATGCCAAATTTCAGATTATGACCTTGGAATCTCACAAATCTAAAAAAAAAAACATTTTTTTTTTCAAAAGTGGATTTGTGTTATTTTGCTTTATACAAAAGTTGCACATTTTTAAGCTCTCATGACTATTTAATGAACTGGCATTGTGGTTGCAGAACCTGAATGTTTTAACAAGGCTAATGCCGCTCGGTTTAGTTATGCTGGTGGGCTTTGTGTTGTGGACAGAAATAATGATGTTCTTCTTGTTTCTTCTGTTGCTGATTTCTTAGCGTCTCGTGTTACGTTTCTTTTATCATCAAGCGTTCGCATTGTTTGATAAAGAAATACAAACAAAAATCATATACGGATAAACTAGCTTCGTTAAAATTGTGACATTTTACATACTTTATTTTATACAAACGACGTGTATAAAGGTTGTGATAGGGCAGTGTTCTGAAACTTTTTTTACCCTCGATACACCCTAATTTGTTAACCACATGTGACGACACACAACAGAATTTTTCTTTGCGAAAACGAAGTACGAAACTACAGATGACACAAATACAGGTTTCCCGAAAGGATGTATACACACATTCGATGAATGAAATAAAGAAATGTTAATAAACTAAACCATTACAAATGTCAGCATTGGCATTTGGTGAATTAGCGAATCTACTGTAGGGGTTCAAAATGAGCACCGTTAGCAATTGCCTGAAATGGACCACCAAATTTGCTGCTGTGTATACATTTTTTTTTACACGCCGTATGTATTTACATGTACGTCCTTGTCCTATAAAATGCAGGCACATGAAAAATCATAACACCCGTTGAATAAAGCCATCGGTGATGGACTGGCGCGCATATATTAAGAATCAGAATTGCGAAAGGCATTGTCTGTTTCTACAAAAATTTGTTGCACGCCGGTTGGGGAACACCGCACTCGAACGTATCGATAGTTGGCTGTGCCTCACGTTAGTGCTTCTTTATACTTGAAAAGTCGAAAATCCAGATTTCGACCTTTATAGATGGTTCTCGTACTTTTTTCAGTCCCTCCCCCGAGGAAGGGTTAAGATGTCTTAAAACAGACTAAGTCACTTTCTTATATTTTTGCTTTGACTTAATAAGGACTGTTAACGGCGTGATAAAATCTAAAACGTTGAACTGGATGAGGCATGCAGTACCCATAAGAACAACAACAAATGTGGTTTTGGCTGGGAACAAATCAGAAATAAATAAATCACTTGTCAACCTAGACATAGGTGGTAGAATTACATTAAAATTTGTCGCGTTAAGTGATAAAGTTAGTGAGGATACGTCTGGAAATGAGGCAATGCTCTTTGAGTTCAAGAAAAGTATCAAACAAAATACGATATTAGTCAATTTAATAAAAATTTCCTTTGATATTATCCATCGTCTAGTAAATATACGATGGATAATATCCAAGGAAATTTTTATTCAATTGACTCTTCACCATCGTCAAGAAGTTTTAGATTTGATATACGATATTAGTGTATAATAAATTTGTTTAACTTTTTGTTTTACATGTGACTGTGTCTTTTGTTTTTCAGGTGAGTAGAATACCTCATTCCGGCACGGACTGATTTCGTAAGTAGGAACTGCTCTGACGTAACCGTAGGATAAAAGTTCCCGCAACTTGTTAACTTCAAATGTCGTGCTGCTACGTTTTTAGGAGGTTTCCGTTTAGAGACTTGGCTCTTCGTCGTTTGTGGCCAGAATTTTAATTTTCTCAAGTCCCTTACTTCTAGTATTGTAATTATGGGTGTCAGCGTGGTCCCTCATATTCAGGAAGGACGTATATTGAAGGTGTTTGAGAACAGGGTGACGAGGATAATATTTGGACGTAGGAAACTGCAGACTGAATTATGAGGAGCTTCGTAATTCGTATTCGTCGCTAAATATTAGGGACATCAAGGAGAATGAGATGGGCTGGAAATCTAGCACGCATCATGGAGATGAGACATGGCGGACAAACTGGAAGGAGGGGATCACTTGACAAATCTAGGAGTAGACGAGAGGATAATATTAAGATGGATCTTTGGTAAGAGAGTATGATGGGGACTGTGGTTTTTTTTACCCGTCATGGGACATAGCGGTTGTATAACGAATAGGCTTCCTGTTCTCTTCTACCCTGAAGTCGGAAACAGAATCTAGCTGCGAAACGTATTTTTATGATTTAGACGATGGGAAAAGTCCAAAAGAGCAATTTTATATTTCATAATTGTTTACTGTTTTACAAGTGTAGTGGCTGCATATGATTGCCGTTACGCAGGAGTGATTTTGATGGCGTGTTAATGGAACCTCCAGAATTGTAAATATTGGCTGAATCACACGGTATTTATATGTAATTGCAGTTATTAACACGATGCCGTGGGTAGAACTGGTTTGCAGGCACTGCCGATATTTACAACACAATGCTTCTGCTGTGTACAGGGCTTGAAAGATTACTGCCCCAGTACAGAACTACGGGAAGGGCCACTCTTTAACGAGATGCCTGTGGCACTCGTACAAGCGTGGAATGAATATTTAGTATCCTTATGAGTGGGTTTATATACGAGGTTAAATTATAATATAAAGGTGACTAATTAATTCTGGAAACTGAGGTGAAGTTTAACCGCAATATCTGATAAAAATTACGCCCACGAAGGAATTAGTAGGGCGTTAAATTCTATTTTTCTATTTTTGTTTTATGTGGGTGTGAAACTGAGGATAGAAACTCGACCTGTATTATGCTCAGTAGTGCAGCGCTAAGAGTAATGCTTGGGTCTAATAGGAGACTGTAGAAAAGTGTATAATGATGAGATTTATGAAGATGATGTTGCGTCTTGTAGTCTAGTAGAATTCACCGACGTTTCAAATGTGCTTACTGTGATGGTGTCCAGTTGCGGGCTGTTGTGAACTCAGTAATGAACCTGTCCAGTTGATTCACTAAAACTAATCATACATTTTCAAATGCTGAGGTTAGAATGTGTGAAGTTTTATGTCCACTCTTGTAAGCCTTTGTGGCATTGTGCTTAGGTACAGAAGCAAATTTTTCGGTCGGATCACAGTTGTCCTCAGGAGATTTCTGTTTAGCGTTGGTACAACTCTCGAGGGCACAATTGTCTGTGTAGACCACTCGTGGTTCGTGGCTGTTGGCGAATTATCTGTGTGCTCTCCATCACAGTGTACGTAATGGTCGATTGCAGCTGACAACTTCAGGTACATTTAGAGGCGTGTTAACCAATTTCAATAGAAATGCAACCGGACGTTTGTTTTATAATTACCCTAGTACTGCAGGTAATTAAATTTATTTATAATACAATGTGTCGTTCGATGTTCTGTGTTCTTTCAGTTTAATTATTTTTTATAATTCTGTTAAATGTAATTTATTATGAAGGTTTTAGTATTTTTTCAGTTCAGGAACTTTTTATTTCTTGTAATTTTGCAATGTAACACAAGAATATTATGACAGTAACATTATTATTATTCTGTTGTCAAGCACTTAAATAAATTAATTGAATTATTATTATTATTATGTGTTGACACTATAAATTACTATGTAATATTGAAGTGACAGTTCTCGTCCTCACACTGTGCGTCGGGTTTCCATATGTTTGTCCAAAGTCATCCCCTTGATCACATGCGCTACATATGATATTTTATCGCGACGACTAGAGACTTTGGCGCTTGGATTTTTCCACGTCGTTTTCGACGGCGTCTCGACGTTGGTATATGCCAAATATACTTCAAGTATCAGCATCACGATTATGCTTCTGTTTTCCAGCTTCGTGTTTAGTGATATCCTGGAGCTCAGCTACCAAAATATGACGTCATTTCGTGACGTAGCGACACTCGGCGTCGGTTTCTTAGCGTCGGTCGAATGGTGTGGAATTTTTACGGAAAAATCAGCGTCGCAGGCTCTACAACGTGCAAGAAATGACAGATTAACATAACATAACATAACGTAGGTATGGGGAGTGGAGGTACAGCTCCATACATTATCTTCGGTAGTTTATGGTGATTAGTTGTCAGCTCCACATCCCGTTACACATTGAATAGGGGTTAGGGTGTGTTGCAGAGACGTCTTGATGCTGTAAATCTTCTGATCTTGCCCTGAAGACTTTGATTTTGATGAGAGGAATTTGTTGTGGTTTTATTGCACAGCAGATATTAGCGTTCGTCGTGATGGCACACCTGTTCTCTGTAAGATGACGTCACACGTGGACATAATGCAGTGTGTTTACAGATGAAATCTGACTAAAGCTACTAAAGCTGTGTGCAGTGATATTAATCCGTGTTGTATAGCTTGTTATAATAATGATTAGGTATGCGTTAATTAGATTAGGACGCATTATGTCAGTTTGGCCACCTGGTATGATGATAATAGTGGGCTGCTTGTCTATAGGACATCCTAGTTATGAATAATAAGATGAATAGATTTCGCAGTCTCCAGACGATTTTTTTGTAATTTTAGATACCCTTAGGTCACCAAATTAGTAATTATCACCATCCATCTCTCTAGCATGAAGCCACGTGGCTTGTAACGGTTTCACGCCATCTTGTAATGATTTTCCGTAACTCCTTTTACCCCTGGGCTTGTACGATGTAATCTGTTTTAGTATTATAATTTCTTATAGTATTCATACGTGTTGCTTCCAGCGGTAATGTATAATTTAATGACTGGATTCTTAATCCTTCTGAAATGCCTTTGTATATGCTTTAGTACTGTAAAGCCTGCAAATATTCTCTTAATGCATTTCATTTCTGGCGCTGATAGTCTCGTTTCGTCTGTTTTTCTAATCGTCTAGACTTCACTTCCATATGGCAACGCGGGTCTTGGCGAAGGTTTTGTCTTTGTAGACAAAGTTTTGTATTCAATTTGTTGTTGCACACTCGGGTCTTTGTTGTCGAAGCTAATCCACACAGTACAGCGCTGTAGTGTACTGAAGGAGTCTTTCCATCTAAGTTTCTGCCAACATAAATTCTCAAATAAAAGTTTTCAAGTCAAAGTTATGGACCTTAATTGCATCTAATTTTGTTCGATAATAACTAACTCTGTGAAGTATTTTTTTATATATAAACTAATATTTCGTCAGTGGGGCAAGAAAATTTTTCGCTTTTTATGGGATCTGAAGGTTCCTTACCGTGTTCACAGAAGCCCAATTTTGGGGCCTATACTTCGATATTTTTAGTTCTCGCAGTTTCATTTAATGACCCGTCTGTTAACACATAATAGATGAAGCAGTTTAATGAACAGAATAATGTTGTTTCTTTGTTTATTTAACGACATTTTATCAATTGCAGACTGTATTGTACATGTGTTGAATGGCATGATAATTGTGAACGGTAAGTTGGGAAAGATTAAGGAACTTTTCTAGCATTTATCTAGAGGTACTGAAGAAAATCCCGAAAACCTTTGTCGGCGTGACCGTTCTATGGGCCAGTAACCTAACACGGATTCTACCATATATGATGCTGGAATATTAACCTCTCAGCAACTTTCCAATTTCGTGGGCTCAGTTTGAGAAAAGAGCAACTTGTGAGATCTAGGAAAAGATGAAGAAAATTAATGTAATGGACAGAATAAGAAATGTTGAATCCGGGTTTCTGATACATTCGTGTGGTGCCTGACAGAGTACAGTGGCCATGTTGTAAACATGACAATTTACCTTCGGGTTTCATAAATGCGTGGACTTTATTGACCACCTAAGCGACTATAAGATTCTCAGGAAGAATTCTGGTGGTATTTTCTTGGTTTATTTGACAGAATTTTGATAGTGTCATGGGTTATGCGGTGTCTAATGCGTCGGTGTGTGCGGAAACATCATACTAAGAGTCTATCTGGGGGGGGGG
This sequence comes from Zootermopsis nevadensis, assembly GCF_977971745.1. Lineage (NCBI taxonomy): Eukaryota > Metazoa > Arthropoda > Insecta > Blattodea > Termopsidae > Zootermopsis > Zootermopsis nevadensis. The sequence goes on from NW_028259134.1 coordinate 18,095,473, forward strand.
GTAGTGAGTAATACTACTAAAAACTAAGCGCCGAGGTTCGAACCCAGATTCTCTCAAACACGAAGTGTTTTTAATCACGGTAGCCGTGACTTTGGTAACAAATGTGTGGACCATTCTGAGTGACATTTCAGGTTCTCACGGCGCCGAGTATGAAGTGGAGGAGTTTAAGAGGAGATTTTGTCTACTGGCATGCAATTCGTACGTTTCATTACTAGAACAAAAATGTGGAGCGATGAGGGACCTGTTAGCGTACATTTATAGAGAGTGCGTGCCAGCAAGTAACTTAATATCAGCAGACCCACCTCACGGTCTGGAGAACTTCCAAGCAAAACAATTTGCGTTACATTTTCTTCCACATCAATCACAGTTTTTGTGGGTTTGTAACGAAGAGGTGCTAAGTATTTAAAATCATGAAAACTGAAGATGGAGTATGGGAAATATGTTAAAATATTAAGGAAAGGTAAATAAATTTGGAAGTTAAAAAAATTCACGAAAATAAAAATATAGGCGTGCAACTAAATGAAGGGGGAAAAAATGAAGAAGGGTAATAAATTGCAAATAAATGAACAGTAACAAGGAAGAGAATTTCAAGCGAAAAATCTCCCGTTGTCCATTGATTTAAAAAAAACTAATACGTGGTACGAGGTCTGTGAACCAATTATATTTTTAGATAACATTTATTTACTGCGTTTTGATACATTATAAAGACCAAGGCAAAGAAAAATTGCCCCTGTGCTCAATCAAGCACCACGCCTCAGAACTTGTTGGAGGTGATTGGTCAGCTTCACGTCCCGGCCGCTTTAACCTGAGAAAGAGAATCCCGAGTACGCATTGGGTAGTAGTGTGCAAAGTTCTCATCTTCACTTCTCATTACAACGATCAACATCAGCGAGTCACGTGCTTATGTAATTATCTTTTCTCAGACTGCGCGTCTGTCAGTCATACCTGCTGACTTGTTAGGAGTCGAAAACTACTGATTCTTGAGTCATTATGTGCGGGGATAGTTACAAAGTGTGAGGTGTTTTGTGATTTAATTTAGACTATATTTAGTATCCCTTCGTACGTAGTCAGAAGTTACGCCTCGTTTAAAATGTAGTAACTTTCAAACTGGAAGTCCGACGAAGAAAATGTGCCAATATAAAATAATATGCTATTCAAAGTTGGAACTAACTCTGCAGCTAGAGTTGGTTAAAAAATTTCTCTCCTTTTATAGAACCTTAAAGTTTATTACTGTGCTCACGAGAACTCACACCTGGACCGTGTCCTGAGCCAGATGAATCCAATATACAGTGTGACAAATATTACTTTAAAATTCTACGTCTAGATCTTTCTTTTGGGCTCTGCAACCAAACTTCGTAAACATCTCTCATCTCTTCCGTGCATGCTACATGCTTCGCCCATCTCATTATTCTCATTTTGAGCTGCTTCATAATGTTTAGTGAACCGGACGACTTATGAAGTTCCTCGTTTTGTTACAGGCCGGTGTAGTCTGTTAACAGAAGAAGATATTTTGACTCTAAATCAGTGTAGAAGGACGTAACCCTCTGAAGTCGAAACTCGTCTAAATATCATTCAAACATTAGGTATCTTCCTCAAAGAAAACACTTTTCAATTGCAAACATGTTTCGTAATGATTAGGGAAATAATTACTGTTTACTCTAAGAATCACACGACCTGTGGACAAAATGATTGTTAAGAAGAGGCGGTGCTTGCGGTTAGCATTGGGATTTACGAGATTACATTGAGGATTAATGTCTCGCATTTGAAAGGTGGGTACAGATAAGGACGGTTATAAGCCGCTCAAGAAGTGGGACGAGGCGGTTGGTCTTGTTTCGAGTGCTAATCAACACCGCGTGTTGAATTGTTCGGCAGGGACATATGTCGAGATAATATTGACAAATTTATTTGTTATCATAAGTGAAGTACGGCCACCGTGGGCCAAATTAGGCACATGGTGATAATCTGTACGTGTAACAGGGGTGAACAAAAACAGTCGATCGAAGTCGACAAATTTATCGTCGACGGGACTCAAATTTCAAACTTGTGACCGTTGCTGAAGGAAGTGGCTGCTTTATGGAACCAAAGATACGTCATTATGAATTAAAAGCCCACCATTGGACCTTGTACTGTGATACTTAAATCCAGTTCTTACCGTGTTCCTTTGAGATCAGTTTTAATGTTATCCTTTCGTTTACGTCTGTTTTACAAGCAGTGTTTTTCCCTTGAGGCCTGAGTCTTAAATATATTTCTGAATTTCTCTTCGTGCTACATGTGACACCCATACCAGCGTATCGTCTTAGTTATTATCGTGTTCAGGACGTCCCGGTTTCAGAATTCAATCCAAAAGACCCGCCTTAACAACCAGTAACCCTCGCACTTTGTTTTAGGGGCTTCGTCTGCTTCTCCTAGTGGAACGCGGCTTTTTAATGTACGGGCTGAATTCTTAAATATCATTTAGGCGAGCTTCGACTTCGAAGTGTCAATGATAAATCCATTCTCTTTCGTGCGGTACTCTAACATTTGTGTGCCAAGTAAAGAGGTTAAAATACGCTGTTATTGTCTACATCGCTCGAAGTTTTCTAAATATGCTTGTGAAAGATTACTCATAGACGCATAGCGTAAGGGTTTATGAATGTTTAATTTCGTCATTTCAGTACAATTTATTTAAAACATGCGAAGAATTGTAGACTCATGCGATTTTTTTGTGATCTGGCGTATTTATTTAGTGTTCTGTCTGACGACAGGTCCATATGAACAGGCTCCTTCCATCCTTTTCTCGGACTGGGACCTGTTCATATACGTTCTTGGCAGATGATCCAGAAGTGGTTTCCCATTGCCTTCTTCTGTGTGTGAATGGAGTAATTGTTGGGATGCCACGGAGAAACCGGGGAAGCCCCCGGAGGAAAACTCCGTGTTGCCTAGACCACGGCCTTGCCCAACACAAGTTATAAATTCGGGCACTGCCGGGAATCGAACCCGAGACTCCAGGATTACAAGGCCAGCGTTCTAACCGATAGACCACCGTGGCGGTTGATCTGGCGTACGTGATACGAATTCGTGAATCATACATTTACTTCACTTTTTTGTGTAGTGTCTCACCCAACTGGTCTGTCGTACTTTGCCCACCCCTGGTTATGAAGGTCTTTCATACTTCTCCCGTCCGCGTGATTCCTGCATTATGCTAATTGACATTGTTACTGAATAATGACACCGTTAGCGTTTGTTTAGCCGCCATCTAGCCTGTTTTGTAAACTCCGTGAGTTTTGTGAACATCCAGAAACGATGAGCCATTCTCCACGACACAAAGAACACCTACGGGACTATGTAATTTCTCGTCATATAGCATTTGGACACATTTTGTTTGCATATATTAAGAAGTTTGCTTTGATGTTTCAGAGTCATTGCCTTACATGGCTACCGACTAGACGGCCGTACTCCGTCTTTCACCTCCGTATCCAGAACAGAATTGCGATATATCGAACGATGTAGCCATTCGCCATAGGTTCGTGTTTCATTGGGGGTAACGCAGTATTACACATGCTGGTAATTGACGAATATGTAAATTAAACTATAATCGTGACAATGATTTAATTAAAAGCAGCCGCCTTATTAGTTCAGCCTGTAGGATATAATTGTAATGGCATTGCCACCTCCCAACAGTTTTGCGTGCTAACACGCCGACAGGCATGGCAGATGACAGACAGAGTTAGCGGAAGACAGCGAGTTTCATGATCTGGCTGTGGACGTAGGCTGTCAAACTCTCGCGAGAGATGAAGACAAGGTCTGTTACTGCAACGTTTATCAACCTATGGTACACGTACCACTGGTGGTATTCAAGGCAATGTTGGGTGGTACGCGATCTAAGTAAGAAAATCACGGAACGCTTACTTTAATTTACGTAATGATCGGTTAGTTTTGGCTACTTTGAAATACGTTAGATGAAGTTATGACAGGTTAGGTCAGGTTGTGTTACTTTGGGTTAGGTTGTTAGGTTAGGATAGATTGGGTTAGTTTAGGTTGGGTTAGGTTTGGTTAGGTTAGTTTATGTTGGGTTAGGTTAGGTTAGTTTAGGTTGGGTTAGGTTAGTTTAGTTTAGGTTTGGTTAGGTTGGGTTAGGTTAGTTTAGGTTGGGTTAGGTTAGGTTTGGTTAGGTTAGTTTAGGTTGGGTTGGGTTAGGTTAGTTTAGTTTAGGTTTGGTTAGGTTGGGTTAGGTTAGGTTAGGTTGGGTTAGGTTAGTTTAGTTTAGGTTTGGTTAGGTTGGGTTAGGTTAGTTTAGGTTGGGTTAGGTTAGGTTAGGTTTGGTTAGGTTAGTTTAGGTTGGGTTAGGTTTGGTTAGGTTAGTTTATGTTGGATTAGGTTAGGTTAGTTTAGGTTGGGTTAGGTTAGGTTAGTTTAGGTTTGGTTAGGTTAGTTTAGGTTGGGTTAGGTTAGGTTAGTTTAGGTTTGGTTAGGTTAGTTTAGGTTGGGTTAGGTTAGGTTAGTTTAGGTTGGGAAAAGCTAGGGTGTGGTGCTTTGGGATAAGTTTGGTTAGTTTAGGTTAGGGCAGGTCAGATCAATATGTGGTGAATTAGGTTAGGTTACGTGATACCCGTGCCGCTGAAATTTCGAAATTATATTTTGTACATCTTCATAACCGTTGTTATCAGAGTGATTATTCTCATGTCACCATTTATCTGGCTCTCAATGGGGACCATTATCATGGTCTTTTAACGCGGTGTAAAATCTTTCGTTTCCATAGATGGCAGACTATTTCTTGGCTAGCAGGGCGACTGTGGTATTAATAGGATTAAGGTTTCCATGGCGGCTAGCGCTGTGTAGTCTAGTAGTTTACCAACGTGTCTGAGGCCCTGGTGTGGAGGCGACAAGTATCATTGAAACGTCGGTAAACTTCTATCAGACTGCACAGCACCACAATCTAAAATATGATCATTATCCACTGTAATCTTCTTCTCTAGGAGAACTCTCATTGTAATGAGTGTGGATTGGGTTCAATAATCTAACAATCAGTCGTTCATGACATTATAATCCTCTCTTTCTCTGCGTAATAAAGGAATTAATTATTAAACTGAGAGTGCCATAGTAATTTAAAGTTTCTCAAAGTTGTTAATTAAGAAGTTTACTTATTAGACGCTCATTTCTCAACTGTAGTTACCATACACTCCGAGACTTATCAAACAAAACTTGTTACATACTAAGAACTCCTCATAACTGTATTTTGACGACAAATGTTCACTGTTTCGTGAATACGGTTCACAGTAACAACATTAAGTAACGTGAAGGAGAGGATTTTAATCGGATTGTTACAGAGTTACAAATTAGACTGGTAGTTTGTTATCGGTTACATATAAAAGAAAGTGTCATCTCGAGGAATGGGGTATCCTTAAACGAAACTATTTAAATAATGAAATTAGTTGCTTATTTATATTTTATTTAATAAACTCTTAAATAATGCTTGTAACTACATTTATAATAGGTTTAGTAATTACACGCATCTTTAATAAAAATATAAAAATAACCGTCCTTGACTTCTTAACTGACGCAATGAAGCTTGTGAATTTTAAGAAACAATCACTGATTTGTTCTTATCTGTTTTTAAATGTGTATTAGAAAACGGAAACATGCGACCTTACACATCTTTTACATTATTTACCGACGTCCCTTCGCGTGATATTAAGTCTTATAAATATAAAATAGATCGCTTTATGCATTAAACACTACATGGTTGCCTAGAGACATAGTGGCTGTTGTCATAGTTTTACACCTCGTTGTATCATGTATAGTCTCCTAGCAACCACCATGGAGAAGAACTGTCTATTGATTAGACTCAATAATATTCGCATTACGTTGATCGCTTGAAATTTCTGTTAATGCAAGACCACTGACCACTTTAGTAAAACCAAGTAACCCTTCGAAGCCGTAGTTAGTTGCATTAACATTTAAATGTTATTTGCTTACCTCAAATAAAACACAAACTTTAACCATTATATTTTAAGGATCAGTTGGTTAATGATGTTCAATAAGGAATCGCTCTTTATTCTGAGAATGAAATTAAACCGATAAATACACTTTGTGGGCAAATCACAGAATTGTGGTTTGAGGTTATCACAGCGGTGAGTATGAAGATTTCTGTCTTCTGGGTTGTTGCGCCGTGTAGTCTGGTCGATGTTAACCAACGTTTCAGAGGTCATACTGCCTCCGTCATCAGGGCGATGAGTATGAAGATTTCTGTCTTCTGGGTTGTTGCGCCGTGTAGTCTGGTAGACGTTTACCGACGTTTCAGATGCGCTTGCAAGCACCTTTGAAACGTCTGTAAACTAATACCAGTTTACAGTGTGCAACAATACGGAAGACAGCAACGCAGATTTATTGGCTGTTAAAGTAGGTGATGCATAAAGTTACCACTAGGCTCTAAAGGATTAATATCTAATCTCCAATATTTTATTCTATATTCTATGTGCAAGTTCTTACTGTCTTTTTAAATGAACTTTCATCCATTTGTTTGACAGTAGCTCGGAAGCGGTTTCAATAAATTTGAAACAAAGGGCTCTCAGTTGACCTCGGAGCTTGTCTGCTCTAAGCGATTGTGAGGCGGACAGAATTTATATGGTTATCGATTCATCACCCACAGTGCAGCAGAATGGAATACCCTGACAGTATGACAGCATTTCTGAGAACGTGGGTGCCTGTAAGAGGGATGTCAAACATTTGTGGTGTGTAGCTTTGTGTACCGGGTTCCAGACTCAGCCGGGTTGAGCATCTCGCCTGTTTGAGGCTTTATGTGATGTTCTTCTGTCGATCCAGGAAGATGTTGGAATTAAGCCTTAAATAGGCTACTACCTGTTGATCTCAGTTCCTTCCCAGCACACCATACGTAATACTTTAAACCCAGTGCTTGCTTTTATTCAGTTAAAAAAATTTTCCCTCCTGAAAGTTTGTCTTCTGTGTTATTGCACCGTATGATGTAAGATTACTGAAGTGTCAGATGTCCTTGCTGCCTCCATCATCAGGGCGATGATCGCTCTGGAGAAAAATCAACCAAGAAGCGAATTAAGAACACAGTTTTGCGTGAAAAGCATGGCTGGAACTAAAAAAACAGCACTTTATAAACTGGATGGGGCGCGTGCGATAAGCTGCTTTGTTTTGTTTTTAGAAGACTTAACGTTGTGGTAAAAAAGGTTAAGTTTTCTTATGTGAAATACAACATGTGCTGCGTGCTATTTACTCCTTATTTAAAGTAAACCTGTCCTTCTGTCTTTTCACACTTCAACTAACCATTTATAAAGTTCTAGAAACTTAAGTTATTAGTTAACCGTAACGTGATTTGTGTATAATTGTTTGGTTTTAGCTAAATATGCTTCTTCTTTTGGTCCTTATGGAAACATAATACGGGAAAGCACAGGTCGGGTTTCAAAATTTGAACCTCAGATTCAACATAAGCAGTATTGATAAAGTCCCTATTATTATTATAACGTAACTCTGTTGCTAGGTGAACGTAATCAGAGCAGAGAGGCTGTGTGTGGAATGGGACGAGGTAAATGACCCAACGCGGCAGCGCACTGATTTGCAGTCTGGAAGAACCCGGTTCGAATCTCCGTTGGGATCGTCTATAGATTTATATCAGTCCGTTGACACAAACGTCTGACCTTAAGAGTTACCAAGTCGAAGTAGCATTTTCATTTATTCAATGCTGTGTAATGTGCAGAATACCTGAAAGGTCCTGTAACATTGGAAATTCCAAGATCTGTTCATTGCTCTGTCCGTCTTGTTCATAATACGCTATGATGCATGTTCTCCAGGACTTACCTGAGCACGTCAGGATTTTGGCGCCGTGTAGACTCGTAGGTAGATACCACCATTTCGGAGAAATATACTGTGTCCATCGTCAGGGCTGAAAATGAAAGAGTTTGTTTCTGCATTACGTTGGTGTTTATTTATGAGTCTAAACGGCGCCGAAACTCAGAAGAACAACAGGGCATTAAGAAGACTATTTTTGTTACTGCTATCTTGGTTTGTGCAACTCGCGGACCATTAACAAACACTCGAATGTGTTCGTATCTTGTGTAGTAAGATCGGTCTGTAGCACTCACGTTTGAACAGCTGAGAGTCTATTAATTATATACTGTGTACAGTCGTGGGCAAATACAATACCACTCTGGAGGAGTTCGCTATTCACTGTCGTCGTACAATGACGTAAAAGGAACTGCTTAACTGAATATCATGTGACCCGTGATAGGAGGTGAGATAAATACTAAATATTTCAAGGTCATTTTAAGGTCATTTATTGTCACTCTAATTTCTGTCGAACTGTGGGTATCTGGGTGAACATAAGCATGCCAATTTCAGATAACGGGTAGGCCAAGATCATGTGAAGGTTACGAGAAAATCAGCCCCAGATTTTGCCTAATATAGGCCTTTAAATTTTTCAAGGTCATTTTAAGGTAAGTTTTTCTGACGTTGATTTCTGCCGAACTGTAGGAATCTGAGTAACCCTACTCATGTCAATTTTATGTCACTGATGGGCCAAGGTCATGTCAAGGTCCCGATAATAGCACTAGGGTTTGACGAATATAGTCATTTAAATTTTTCAAGGTCATTCTAAGGTCATTATTTCTCACGCTTATATCTGCCGAACTGCAGATATCTGAGTGGCCATACACGTGTCAATTTGAGTTTTCGGATGGGCGAAGGTCGTATCAAGGTCACAACTGTATCAGCCCAACGGTTTGCCGTATATAGGTCTTCATATTTTTGAAGGTAATGTTATAGTCATTTTTTCTGACGAAGTGAAGGTTTCTGAATGACCTTACTCATGTAAATTTAAGGTCACGGATAGGTCAAGTTTTTGTGAAGGTTACGAGAAAATCAGCCCAAGTGTTTGCCAAGTAGTGGTTTTTGAATCCACAACTTCCACAACAGAACTGGGTACTGGACTCAGATAAGTCTCTGTATGTCCCGAATGCAAGAGAGTCTCCCGTCGAGAACTATCCTATTGTTCCTAGAAGACAGTCTGTGTGTCATCATTGCCAGTAATTTGCGCGTCATGTTGATGGTTGCTGCTAGAGTGATTAGGATGTGTCATGGCATTTTTTGATTAGAAGAACAAAGTTTGTCGTGGCTACTGCCATGACGGTCTTCAACTTTGTCGTTTGATGACATACGGGAGTCAAGGGGAAGAACATTCGGCGATACAATTTCGGGAGAAAGTTTAAGGGCCGGAAATCTGGAAATATAGAATTCCTATATTAAAATTATTATTTGTGGAAAGAATTATTTTAAATACATGTTCTGTAAAAGATTATATTGAAAGTTTACTTGTATAAATCATCCTATGCGGTTATGTTTGTGCCTAGTTAATACTACACAAAAGTGGCGAAAACAAAGATTTAAATTATATTCCCCCCTATCCGTCACGACTATCCATCTCATTATTTTTCTCTACGTAACTTCAGCAGTTGATATGATTTAGTAAAATTTTTGATATCCACTCAGCATATGCCTTTGTTTTGTACACCTTGTGGCCACAGTATTTTGATCCTAGTCTTCTTACAGAAGCCCTCCACCTCAATTTACCGCCACGTCACAGTCCAGAGATCCCCTGCGTCATCTTGCAGCAGCTTGCATATAATTAAAGCTGGGTACAATTAAACAAGTCCTGCTTGGTCACACGTAGTCTTATTCTCCTATGCAGCTACGCAAACCTGGAGGATAGCAATTACTTCTGGTATTACAATTGAAACAGGGATTGTCAGACTGTGGAGACGTATCTCGTACTTTGTATTACCGGTAAACTAAGTTTTGTAACCTGTGTGTAACCGCAGACTGAAAGCTTTTAATGTTACGGATAAATTCTGACATTCTGTAGGTAACTAAACAATATAGCGGATAAGTGAGAGACTTCAACAGGGACGATATTCATTACTCACACAAATAAGTATCAGACACCACTCGGCCGCGACGTTAGTTGTATTCGGAATTGATATCTCCATCGTTTATGTGGTCTTCCTATTTGTCTTATTTCTTTTTATTTGTATGGTCTTATTGCAGAGGAGAAATCATGGTGGTATTGATAAGGTGGGCTGGTTAGACTATAGTCTTCAGTGCATGGCGTAGAATTTGTAAGTTACAGTATTTAAAGCTTTTATTGACTTTGGCCCGAAACGGGTAGCTTTACTGATCCCGTCGTTGCCATTAGTATTCCCTAGCATCAGTCACATATGTTTAAATTATGGAGTAATCGCAGTTTCTCATGCGAAATAAATGGATGGAGTATGTTAACAAAGCGTGCTCCCCGTGTAATTCACATCTGAGATGTACATATTCATAACCGAAGCTCTGAAATGTTAAAATACGAGATTATCGTGGCACTAATTTTGGAAAATGGATCGGGAAGGATGCCATGTATCGTGTTACTGGCTTCGTGTTGCAGTTTCCTTCTTAGCTATTCAAGATATGCAACTCTTTCTAGGATGGTTAAATCTACGAGGTTACAATGGTCTGGGAATGCGGGGAAGAAGGGATCCTCCCAGAGTATTGGAGGGGAAGTGTTTTAAAAAAAGTCGCTGTGACGAAGATGAAATAATTTCATTAACATTGATTTTGAAAATAAGGTTATGAGGATCGGAGATGCCTAGAACCGGCCAAGAAACATCTTTCGTGTTGGGAGTTTTTAATTTTCGGTTTCTGTTACTAATAACTCATTTACTGATTTTAATGTTCGTCACCGTGTTCACAAAAGCTCGTCATTGGATTCTACCCCAGTCCATTTGCTTCCAATGCATAACCTCACTCTGTTTTTCTAACAACCTCTTATTGATCTCTTCTTTTGCGGTTTTCTGACCAAACATTTTTGGCCAAAGCATTTTTTATTTCTTCTACATGTGCTAAATGCCTTGTCCATCTTTATCCTCCATGATTTAGTTAATCTGAAAGTATTTCGTAAATTCTATATCCCACGTGTTTTGACTAACAGGACCCCTGTTCAGTGTTCGATCAACTCTCTTACATTTGTTAGGTTAGTGTAGATGGTTTTCTCAGGTACTTCCGTTTCGCCTGTCATTAATGTCGCCTACAGTCTGCCTTAAATCTGTGTACATTATTATAGGCGTGGATGTATGATAGGCCCACTAAACCAAGAAAACAATGAATTAACATGGCGACATCGCGTAATACTTTTGTGTGATCGCCATAATTCATACGTCATTATTCTCTAACATGTTAAATAACTACGGTATCATGAAATTATATAAACTCTGTCGTGTTAAACAGTGCCTAATCCTTCGGAACCCCAGAAATACTCACGCCAGTGGCTTGATCGTTCGGGTTAATTATATGTCGTTGTTTTAAGTGGAGCTTTGAACATATTTCTCTCTCGAATTTAATGTTTGTAGAAAACTAAAGACTATAGGAGCGCATTCTTTTGTCTCATTTGTAGCAAACCTTGAACAGGAAATAAATTGTCTATTCTGTGCTTTAAATAGATTTAAACAGTTTACAATCTCAACAGCTGGAACAATAAATTTTCGAACGTTTCGTCATTGTTCTCTTTAATTTTCTTGGGAGTTAAGGACCAAGTGTAGGCCACAACTCGTAGCATTAAACCGGCAAGTATGCCTTAAACGATGCCTTCTATACAGCAACGAGGCTAATTATAATGTGTTACGGTTGACTCAGATGCACGACTGTCATCAACTCTTACACCAGATCAAATAAACAAATTTGGAAAGGTGTACTTTTTGGAGCAGGCTATTCTAAATTCCAGAGGCCCCATGATGGGCCATGACGTCAGTAGGGCAACCGGCAGCAATATGAGAGGCAACAGTGGTATCCAAGTCATTGTTTCAACAGTGTTCTCTAAGGTCACTGTTGTGACAGTTGAAATACGCGACCAATAAGGTGTTCTTCGTTTAGAACCTGTAAAAAGTAAAGAGAGAACGCGAAGTGGCTTCAGCAAATAAATTGGGTAGGGACTTCTACTTGTCACTGTGGCGTGGCTTTCAGCAGAGCAGTGTGGTTTGCACAAGTCTTCATACCCTTGACGTAATCACAGAGGGCCAGTTACCTTCTTCAGCCATTAGCAAAGGATTGCAAGTTTTCTTCCAGTGCATTAAAGGTAAGAGTTACCTTGTATTTTTCAAGTTTTCTACCATCTTCAAGAATGTAGAACCAATCAGGAAGGGCCATTCTGGGGGAGGAGCCCACTATGTGCAGCAGAAGGGTGAACCCTTTCCTACTTTTCAGGGCCCTGACGCCTTGTACCTTCATACGAGTTGAACGTCTGTTTTAATGAGTCACGAGTAGAATTGACGGTGTTACAGAACGAAGTACTGAGAAGAATATTTGACCGTAGTGGTTTCACAAGAAGATAATTTTGAATAAAATCCGAGATAATGAAGTTTTAGTGGGTAAGAAAGTGCGTCTACATTTGCCTGAAGGTAATGTGGGAACCACGAAAATCATCGGTAAGGGTAGCCAGTAACGCGGCCTAAATTCAAAATGCGCCCCTCCCCAAAAGGGAACGAAATTACTGGGTTCCCGATGTATTAAAATGCGTGGAGTAGAAATATCCACCACACAAATGACCTCAGTGTTAAGACGTTTCACGGAAGTTTTTCAATTGACTCCGGAGAAATTAAAATGGCTGGATTCTGGGTTGTTGTACCATGGAATCCCGTATATAAATTTACGGACGTTTTAGATGTACTTACTGCCTTCTTCATCAGGGTGATCACTCAGTTCTGATTGCGTCCCCTACCCATTTGCCGGTAACTCACGTTTCTCACAACGGCATGCAAAGAATCGATAAAGGGTGAATGGATTTCCACGAATTCGATATTGGAGAGTTTTTGTAAAATTTGTTGGCACATTCCAGTTTTGATTAAAATCGGACATCAATAGGAGACACTTTCAAAAAGACCCCTGTGCTTTATCCGTCCCCTACCATTCTCAAAGGTAAATGGCAAATATGTTAAAATCCTTACGCTATGCGTGCATTTCCTAACTGGTTTTACTTTTCCTTGTTCTAAATTCAAATTGATGTTAAGGAAACAGGTTGTGAGGTTGATGGATCTAGGTCAGGATAAGGCCCAATGACAGGTTTTTATAGATCTGTCAGCGGTTTTAAACCTTTGAATTCTGGTGTAATAGCGTTATTTATTTTGAATCTTTTTTTTTTTTGCATTTATGGTTTTTTGCGTCTTATATTCGTCGGTTCCTTCCTATGTTTGTTTATTTATTTAACTCGAAACAGCTAAATAGTATAAATATTTGATTTAAATAAAGTCTCTGCATTGCGAATTGAAGGCCACAGGTTATGCATGATGATAATGTTGATTGGTTCTGATGTGTGGGAACACATTTCAACCTTGCATTCTGTTCAGAATTACCGTGAAGAAAGACTATAATTTACTCATTCACCGAGGCCAGAGAACTGCAGCAGACTACTCGTGAAGAACACAACACAGTAGCGTCTGGTAACTTAGAATAACTTACCAACTTACCATCGGCATAAGAGCGCAGAACGACACATTACTCAATCACGCGCAGTAATGGTGTTTTCGAGCTGTTGAGAGTCTTAAATAACTGAATTTAAGCCCTTGTTAACCTGTGTGAAAAGCAATGCAGTACTTGTGTTCGGTCCACTTTCTTAATTGGCCACGACCACTGCTCCCACGTCCATCTCATCTCTCCAATATTTGTTGAAGATTTTTGTTGACGATAAATACTGGCGTTGCCCTTACGTAAAGTATTCTGAGCTAAAGCAGCCATATTGATATCATAATTCGCTCGTTAGTATTATTCAGGTGTCTAATTCTTGGCATGGAAATTGCAAGAAACTATGAATTAGTGATTAGCTTATTGTAAATTACCATAGTTCTTTTTTCACCTCGCTGGATTAACAAGTGAACGAAGTGTTTTCAATAGTAGTTAATTTTAAAATGAAGTATATCCTCTAGAACCTGTAACATACGTCGGAAGTGTTTATCGTACACTGATTTATTTCTCTGTAACTGATTAACTGGCGATTATTTTTTTGTATATAGTCCTTTGTACGTTCCAATTTAATTTGATGTAACTAGTTTTACCCCAGCTGTCTAGTTTCAAACCACTACTATAAATAATTCCGACATTTGTGACAGTCTTAGTTCTCAGCTGTCCAGTGCACCAGTATTCACTGGGTGGAAATCAGCTAATACAATTTTTGAAATCAAGTTTCCAGGGTACTACATTCAGATTGTGGCGTGTAAGAATATGTCGCTGGGAGCAACCTTAATCAGATTTTCATGTCCAAGCAGTAGAGAAAGTTTAGTTTCGATAGAGAATCATAAACTCTGTTAACGTAAGATGGTTTGGCCATCATGTTTCTCGTGTTCACGACCTGTTGATGTGGGAAGCTTCTCTGGACTACTTTATATCCTCTTTGTCGTATCGACTGGCTGTCCTACCCCACGCTGCAGTTTCCAGCAGGAGCATGTGCAATACGCGAAGGTCAATACCGTCCGCCTGTCAGCATTACTTACAGTGGGCCGTCTTCGACAGCACTGACCGTGGTCGAAATTCCTGTTATCGTGAAGTTTGCTTGAGCTGGTTTCTTTTTTGCCTTGTCATGAACTTGAATGAATAATGGTTTCTTCACACACGTCCTTGGTTTCAGGTTCTTTGTTTTTTTGTTTTAGGGACTTCGTATTTTCGTTCTGCAGATGTCTGTGAAATACAATTTTTTATTGACAGAAGCCAAAACTCAAAACGACCACGTATGGGATCAAAATACAGATAATGTGGAAACTCCCCATAATCTATAATTTTTTTCGATGTAAAATGAGCTGTTTTGTCACGGGATTAAATTATAAAACAAAAACTTGTTGGTAAGTATTGGTCTTAAAAACATTTTGGAAGCCAATATATTATATGCTTATTTCAATGGCATTTCTTAGATAACTTTTGTATTGCCATGTAATTGTATTTACGTTTTGTACATAAATTTATAATTATACTTTATAATAATTTTAACGTTAAAAAAATATGCCCCGGGTGAGGGTCGAACTCACGACCTTAAGATTATGAGACTTACGCGCTGCCTACTGCGCCACCGAGGCTTGGGAAGGGACTTTTCCTAGGCTTTTAAAAGAACCTTACTGAACCATTGTGAAGCACGTTATTTACGTTTTGACTACCTGAGCTGAGGTTAGGTACGTCGGAGGCTTTATTTTCCAACTCATGGTTGTCAGTAGCCGATTTCTGTCTTCAGCATTAGCATATGTTCGATATAGTATGTTTCTTCGAGCGTTGGTAATTTCCGGAAAGATTACACAGTGTTGACTGAGTTTATTCACGCGGACACATGGTGAGGTATTTCGTGTACGATTCAGCAAAATTAACTTTTCCGTTTGTGCGTGGTCGAGAACGCGTGCCTTCACGCCAGTTATGCGTCTGTGCGTTTCGTCAGAGCGATAAGTTTACATTTTTTATAGCGCTGGGCAGTTAAATGCATTTGGTGATTTAGTTATGCCACTGTAAAGTATTAAAAATTCTGCAATGGGCAATATTTCAAGTTGACATAGTGGATATTGTTCCAACATTTTTGTTCCTTCCGGCAAGTCTACATTACGACGAAGTTTCGCTTGAGATTAATAAATTCAGTTCCCTTTTTGCTCTATTTACCCTCCTGATTAAGTTTGTAGTGGCGTGTAATTTTTCCTGCAGCCGTGGAAATGGCAAAATGCAGAGTGAAAAGTTGAACTGGAAAAATATAAAGTTACCATTTTCAATGCAGACGTTGCCCTTCCCCCCCCCCCCCCCCAAGAAACTTCTCCTTATGAGTTCTGCATTTTAATTTATTATACATTGAAATAGTGGTCCATATTGTCTTCGTCAGAACGATTAACTTGTGCACCTACGATAGCTGGTTTAGGCCACAAGCATGGCGTAAGCGTCATAGAATTTGCCTAATTTCACGGCGTTCCTTTCAGGAGCCTAGCCTAAGCTACATTCGTGTTGTATACCTACGTTTGGCTGTAGAAGCGTCCAGTCGTTTGTGGAAGTTAGAATAGATCTGCGGCCTATTTTAATTAATATTAGGGAAGAAGAGGTT
Source organism: Zootermopsis nevadensis (assembly GCF_977971745.1). NCBI lineage: Eukaryota > Metazoa > Arthropoda > Insecta > Blattodea > Termopsidae > Zootermopsis > Zootermopsis nevadensis. The sequence continues at coordinate 18,111,560 of NW_028259134.1, forward strand.
CGGCGAGAATCCTATTATGGGTAATACTAATAAGAATTTTTTTTGTCGTGAAATGTCTTTTTCTACTGGAGAAGTTGCCAGGGTTAATGTAAGTGTTCACAGCGCAGGGATTCTAGCTGTAAGTCTATTTAATGCTAAATTTTAGAATGTTTGGAACTTTTCCTCCAGGCGTCTATATATGCCTTCGTGGTGTGATGGTTAGTCACAGAGACATCTTAATTATTATTTATTTCGCCAGAGCTAAAAAATATCGTTATAGAATAAACTACAAGATGAGATGTTGTAGTGAGTTTTCTAGACAGCGTAGACGTGAACCGAACTTCGTGGGTCAACCAGACTTGATGGCAGTAACCTCCAGTTCTTTCGCCTTAGTCAGAGCTCACATAAAATATAAAAGTTAAGTAAACTCGCTGTATAAGAACCCCCACCCATTTCGTATTACGTCAGAGAACTTTGAAACTACTGGCCAGAGGCAAAGAGCAATATTGTAGAATAGGTCTACCCCGGACCCACGTGCCTCTCTGTCTGTATCGATTCAGTATCGATTTTCCTACTCGAAGCCAAACACACACAGGGTAATTTTAAGGCGACTAATAGCAATACCTCCCCTTTGGTATAAAGGAATCGATTCTTGCTTTGTTAGACAGAACAGGCTTGAGGATCTGAGTCAGTTAATCCTAGACGGTCAATATTACTTCAAGTTGAGTTATCATTTTGCGACTCGAGGGAAATTTCTGCAGATAGATGCATTAAATCCTGTTACAAACTTTCTGTCGAAATTAGGCAAAAAGGTGAACACGGGTCGCACAGAAGCTTTAATGAGGTATTGAGCTGTTTAATAGCTCTATATCAACTACAGTCTGATGAGATATGCGTGTGATTAATTGTTAATGAAAAATTTAAGTGGGACTCTGGTGTTAAGGGTGAGTCGCGTCTCGTAAAACCTCCCCTTTTTTAACACCAACCACCTTCTTATGAGGCGCCCTATTGTCAGATGACCTGAAACGACCAATGAGCAGACTGATTGATCTTTGTGCTATAGTGCTCTTCGCTGTTAGGGTAAACTGTATTTTTGTGTGTGATTCAGTGACCCAACTGACGGCCATGTTGTATGCCGCACACATTAACAGTTGCCTGGGTCCAAATTTTGCATATTTTAGGGTTTTATTGCTTCGTAAACTGATAATAGACATCAGCGTGTAATGGAGTTATTGAACTTGAAACACTGACTGAAATAAACAGATGAACAGCGCCCTGTCCTCACTTTATCATGTGTAGTAATGAAATTTCTGTTGTGTAACGACGGCAATTACATTGAAAATACATTAATGTAAATGTGATAAGGTGTTTGCATTGTTCTAGGGCTGCCAAAGTCTTTCGGCCCTTCTAAACTGCTCATGGAGAACAGATATGTCTCATTTAAAAGCCGTATTTTGGAATATTCTGTAGTAGTGTATATGGAATCGTATGAAATAAAATGCTTTATAGATTATGCAGGTAAAAGTCTTCGGTTTATACAGTGCGATCACTGATAAAGTTGAACTCAACTGTCACTTCCTATCTCGTAACGTCAGTACTTCATACCTGTCTCTTTCTTCACGACTAACTTTCACTCTCCGTCCGTCTTGACTTGATCCCAGCATTATCTCTCTGCGTCAGACTGGTAGTGGAGACTTCACTGCATTCAGGCTCAAGGGACAATTAAATTTATGTTCTGTAGCCAACTGTTGCCACGGTGGTCTAGCGGTTAGAACGCTGGCCTTGTAATCCTGGGGTCTCGGGTTCGATTCCCGGCGGTGCCCGAATTTATAACTTGTGTTGGGCAAGGCCGTGGTCTAGGCAACACGGAGTTTTCCTCCGGGGGCTTCCCCGGTTTCTCCGTGGCATCCCAACAATTACTCCATTCACACACAGAAGAAGGCAATGGCAAACCACTTCTGGATCATCTGCCAAGAACGTATATGAACAGGTCCCAATCCGAGAAAAGGATCGAAGGATCCTGTTCATATGGACCTGTCGGCAGACAGAACACTACAAATAAAAAAAAGCCAACTGTTAATCTCTGAAAATATTTTCATGTGGGAGTCAGCGAAGGTCAAGGCCTGTGCGACTTGGCCAGGAAGTGATGAACCTGCTACTGATGTATGTTTTTAGTTGTCATAGTAACATTCTTCGTACCAAAACAGATGTCACTTTTAGGTCGTTATAGCGCAGAGTAGCCTCTTCATTACGCAGACCGCGGATGATTCCTGGACTGGGAACAAGAATTTCCCTTGCAGTGCCGGCACCTGTTCGTCAGCATCGTTACCTGTGACAGGCTAACGACCGTGGCAAGATAAATATAGCAGGGGCAAAAGGAATTGTCAGCATATTGCGTCTTGTAGAGAAACGGAATATCTTAGTAGGTATGAATGCTATAATATAAAACAGCGAACTTAGTAAAAACTAACTACTTAATCACTTAATTTGTTAATTCTTGCGTCACTGAGTGTTGTGGTTTTAACTGTAGTCAATATGTGGAAACGTCATAAATGGCGGAGTTTGTGTATTTCAGATAATTATCCGTGAATTCATGTAGAGGGACTCTGAAAACCACGAAAACCCTGCTATAGGATAGGATATAATCCGATTGATTTACGAACTTGATACCCCCTCCTACTGTGTTAACGCTGGTCTAAACTGTTTAGATTAAGAATATGGTAACAGGACCTGACCTATTTTTGCGTTTGGTCGCCATTGGTCATGATCCTTAAAGCCACGTATCCCAAGATTTATTTTATTTGTATCCTATTATGTATCTCCCTGTCATTTTTATCACGTGATGTAAGCTCAGGCCGTCTTATCTTTATTAATTTAATTGTCCTATTGCTGCAAATAACTTTCCTCCTTTGGCCTGTGCCTGATCGCTGGTATTACCTCCTTCCCAGAAGCCCGATATTAACACACTTTTAGTCTGTGCTCCTCCGCCAGAGCAAAAGACCAGTTTACACTCACGTAAAGAATTTACAGTCACATTTAGATTTTAAAATTGCTTTGTGTCAGTGACCCAAGTGCGGTTATTCCATGCTCTTAATGAAACATTTGTAATATCGTTTCCGTCCCAATGGTTTCATTTAATGTGCACTTGATACTTTCATTTAACGCGGAGCCGTAGTTTAACGAAGAAGGCCAGCACACGAATTGTAACTTGAGACTGTAGTTGGAGACGTAAGCAGGTTTGATGACCATTAGTCACAGCCCCGTAATTAAATTTATTGGAGCCCGGATTGGGTCTAACCTTTATAGTGCGTTGGTACATATCTGTCCTACCTTGTTGACAATTTATGAATCTGCACCTTTTTATGTTTGGTATAATTCCAAAGGAAAAATTATTATTTCCTTAAACAGCGTTAACAAACTGATATTTGTCTTGTAAAATGTATATCAAATCTAAAACTTCTTGACGATGGTGAAGAGTCAATTGAATAAAAATTTACTTGGATGTTATCCATCGTCTAGTAAATATAAAACGTAGATAGAGCTAATCCCTATCTCCGGAGATAGGGATTAGCTCTATCTAGTGGGCCCAACTGTGTAGGAACCTGAAGACGGAGATAGAGTCCCATCTCCGAAACGTCGTTTTACGTTTTATATTTACTAGACGATGGATAATATCCAAGTAAATTTTTATTCAATTGTAAAATGTAGTTTTCTTTGCGGTACGGAGTGAATTATTTAATAAAAGCAGTACAACTGCGGGAAGATTCGAGAAAAATTTTGTGGTCTTGCGTAAGTCCCGCTAGACGAATGTAACAGAACATTGGAGTAAGCCACGACTGCTTCTTGCACAACGATATAACGTCGCGGGTGAATGGTTGGTACTCCTGCTTCTTATTGTGAAGGCGCTGGGTTAAAATCTGGGTCCTGAGACGAGCTATCCCATATGAGGGTTTGGTAGTTTTACTCAGTCTCAGAGGCAAATATCGACATATTATTGTTAAACAGGACACGATCGCTTCTTCAATCATCCTTTCGCATGACTTTTCACTGGTAATCTCATTATGGGATAGTGAGTTATTAAATTAAGTGTAAATAAAATATAAAAAATGTAGACACGACGAGTTAAGATGTTGCATAATCGTAAATGTCAAGAAATAATGTTTCAATCGATAAGTGAAACGGTCACGCGAGCTGTTACCATTTATTGTTACAAGGAACAGGGAAAGGCAAATAGAAGCCATAGTGTGTGGTATTATGTAAGACATGTCTTATATTTAGGCGTCCAGGAACGTGGCAAGTTGGTGGGAGGATTTTTTAAAGAGGGATTTGAAGAGACGCCTTCCCACATATGGAAGGGGAATTTAAACACGCTCATGAAATCCCACACGAACATGTACGACTGAACCCAGACCTCCATGGTAAAAAGTCGACATATAACGGTTTTATTTTTGTGAATTTGGGAACTCAGAAAAGAAATCCGTCGCAGTTGAAAGACCTCTGTCAATGCCCATTACACAAAATTCCACTGATTGGATAAACTATTCACTAGGGCGTTAATTGAAACAATCTTTGTATATGGCATTTTGCCATACTCAGTGACGACTGTAAACCTCATTCACGTTTAAATTTTGTCCGGTAATGATTACATCTGCCACAGCGACAACTTAATTACTGTGTCCACAGCTGCAATGAACTGGGCCGTGAATACGTGACCCACATATCTGTATCTGCCCTATACGCCTCTAGATTTTAGTATAAAAAGATAGAATTATTTTATAATCAACATTATCAGGTTGTCCAGACTTATCAGACGGTCAGTTGCTTCACTCAGATTTTGAGACAATATCGTACAATGACCGTTAAAATCTGCACAAAACCCAGGAGACAGTCATCCTCATACTGTCGGCCCTAAGAACTTGAAATCTCACTAAATTAGACCAAACGTCGCTGTCGAGTGGTCAGCTGTCTTGCTTCGTATTTGGTAGATCTCGAGTTAAGGTTTCGACCCGGAGACCTGCTGTGCTGACTGAGGTTTTCTTCAGTTTCTCCAGGAAAAATACCTTAAATTGAGCCGTGACGGCTCCACCAACATTCTTTCCAATTTATTTTACGTAACTCTTCCTATCACTCACCTCTCTGAGCTACTGGAAGTGTTCAGTAAACCGACAAATATAAAATCTATTTGGAGATTGCATGAAATACGCCAGTGATTTGGCATGGAACTTTCCTCGGTTGTGTTCTTGTGTTATTCAATCGTGTTCAGGCCTGAAGTGCTTCTCTGAGTAATGGGATGAACGCAAAGTGCTCTGGGTAATTGAACGCGCTGTTACAGAGTGCGCGACACACTCTTTTTGTAACAAACAAACAGACGAGACGAGACGAAGAAGGGATAACACTGTCAGTATTGGGACATTTAATGCAATATTGCGACTTGCGTGTTTATATTGTTTTAAAATTTCTAATGTAATTTATGTTGAATTCCAACGTCGCAGTGCTGTAAACGCTGTCAGTAGCCGTACATGTCGTACTTCGCCTTGCAAGACGCTCGCCTCTTCAATTCAGTTTCGAATCCGTAGACCAGATACCGATTCTTGGCACGCAGAAATTCAGAGCCGTCGTTTCTTTTACCCGGCTTCTTGTTCTTCGCAGGAGAAACTTTTTCAGTATTCACTGTTTCTTGACGTATTACGTTTATATGCATCACGCTTAATGGATTCATTAATGAAATAGATCTTTCACGTCGTTCTGATAATAAAAAGAGAGTTTGTAATAAGAGAGCAGGCCTGTGTTCCATAATGGATGTTCATTTGACTACGCTGTCACTAGATTGGAGTATCTAGTGTCCAGTAATAGGTTAGGTTAATAAATGTCTTATTTCAAATAACATGAAATTAATTGTGGTTTCCCACAGTCCCTCCAGGAAAATTCCGGGGCAGTTCGTTAATTAGGAGCACTTCCACTTCGTTTCCAGATCATTATTCATTGATCATCCTTTCATGAGACGCTATACAGGATGATTTAAAGTTCTAGTAGAATACTTTAAAAGGTCGTTGGGAGATAATTTGAAACAAATGTAGGTACAGTTTTTTTTTCAAATTCGCCAATGTTTACTGTCTGTACTTGCGGAACTGAAAAAGTTATTTACATTTTTTGCTCCAAATGATATCTCCAGCAACCTCCTTAAGCAATGTAGTAGCACTCTGAATCATACTGTATAGTCTGATATAGTGACAACGTCATAAAGAGAACCACAACAAATTTATTTTATCACCGTAATAATGGTAGTCACTTTGTAAATGAATGACACGATCAGTTAGCGTTGATCAGTTTTATTTTAATGCAGTAGACTCCAGGTTATCCGGAGGGCGGGTAGCTTACGACAATAAACGTTATTACTATCCGTTGGAATTTTGTTTAAATAGTCTGTATGTACTGTGTTAAATTTTGTATAAAATTATTTCTGTTATTAGTAAATCTTTAAAAACTCAAGTACTGTATATCTCTAAATTTACGTATGTGTTATATTCGCTTTCTTTTATTTAAAGATGGCTGTCTTCTGGGGTTCTTTCGCCATGTAGTGTGGTAGAAGTCAGCCAACCCCCGATAATCGCGTGTGTACTCTACTAAACAGTGACACTCGGCCTTGGCTGAATGCATAAGGCAGTAAGCAGGAAGAGGACCGAGCTTCTGCAAAGGAGCGACTTGCCAAAGCAGTGGGCATTGTGTTGATATTGGCGAGGTCCAGTTGTGCTGCCACATGCATTTCCAGTACTTTGCTTTCTTTCCCATGAATGATCGAATTGTCTGCCTTAAAGTTATCGACCACAACCATCTGACTGTACACAGTCTCTCAGTGTTAATTGAGTCTCGATATGTGCTGTGTTTTGTTTGATAACAATTCAGTATATTTTCACAACAGTAACAATAACGGAAAGGCGTGTTCCAGCTGGAAGGTGCACAGTTAACAAATCCATTCTTTTCCATTTTACATCATTCGCTGTCATTTATATTAATTTATTGCAGCTGTAGTTAAAGCCTCGCTAATCCAAATTCGTTAATTGGATATCGCGTAAACCGATAAGTCCATTCTCGATCTGTATTGAGTGGTCGAACTGGCACATTTATTTATTGACATTCGTACATTGAGGATTTATCGCATTGTCAGATTGAAATAATTAAATTTTAGCGACGTGGAAGTCTTTAAAGTTTTGAAGCATGGCTTATAATTAAAGTAGAGCGAAGCAGAAACTTGGCAATTGAATATTATGGATAAAGTTAGAATTTATTACAAGATAGATGCTGATGTTCCAAGCCTATGTTTATTTCTTATGTAGTTATAATATATTTAACTACGTTTTCTATAGTTCACACTGTAAAGTGTAGAATGAAAGGATGATAGTGAATAATAATAAGAAATGATGTGAAAGGAAGCGGCCGTGGCCTAATTTAAGTCATTATCCCAGAATTTTCCAGGAGAGAAAAATTACGAAAAACCAGTCACAATAACCGGTATCCGGTTCGAGATTTGATCGTTTGACCTTCAAAAACGACGTTCGATAATATCATATGAATAATATATCAGTATTATCGGAACGTTATTATAATTTGATAAGAGAATTGCTTACAAAATTGTGGTTTGAGAATCCGAAGGGAGCAGATTAGTCGGTAACTAGGGGTTAATAAGAGAATAATATTAATATTCTCTTCCGGAAATCAGGCGTGAGGGCGCGGATTGAATTTATCCATCCCAGAACAGGGAAAAGTGGTAGATTCTAATGGACACGGGGGGGGGGGGGGACTTAGTTGTTCCATCGAAGACGGTGAATTTGACTAAATGAGCGGGTATTAGCTTCTCAAGAGGAAGTATACTGCATAGAATTTATATCTGACCTGTTCTTGTATGTTTCTGTTTCGCATTTAAAAATGTTTTTGCTGAACTACGGTTTTCCTAAGAGATAGTAATTGTCCTAGTGTGTATGATGGGCATTCCGCCGAGGGCCTGCGAATAGCACAGGCGTTAAACACAAACTACAAGGATATTTTATTACTTTCTGTTTAATATTAACCCAATATTCGGTAGCATAACGAGGAAGTGTGTTAGGAAAAAGATTGTGCACGAAATTCTGGGAAGTATTTTCGAGTACTGTGAGCAGGCGAAGAAATTCTGTTCTTAAGATACCCGACGGTTCATTGCCGTGTTCACAGAGCTCGAAAGTAATTTGGTACAGTCCCTTCCTTCCAAATTCTGCTTCTCTAAGATCCACTTTCAGATCTGAAATCGGAAATAATGCAACTGTAAAACGTTCATATTGCCATCAGAAATAAACCGCCCCACTCTTACGTGTTCCTGGCCTTTTGTAAGGCGGAAGAAAATATTTGTTCGCCGTGTTTAAATCTTTCTTATGACAGACCGCAGTCCAGAAGAACGTCTTTGCTTCGCCACTCTCTCAGATTAACGTCTATTCCCGTACGTTTTATGGCGTATCTGTTTAAAAGGTTTCAGAGCTACAAACACTTTATTCGCAACCCTCCCCGATTTTCTCTTTTCTTAGTGTTTTCAGATGTATGAGTTTTCCTGCTATTCTGCTGTTTGTTTCTTTCCTTTTTATAGAATTTTCCTCTCCGATATTTTACTGGGTTGTTTCTGGGGTCTGCTGTAAACAGATGTGAAGCAGACTCCTATTTTGAATCAGGGTCTACTAGCACAAAGTCACAGCTGTTTTCGTACCTCATAGTAGGCGGGTGGATGAGACGAATGTAGAATGTATAGCCTATGACCGGCAACCGAAGGTCTGGAATTTGAAGATGTCCGGGTTGTTGCCCCGTGTAGTCTGGTACATATTTAGGGGAGCCCAGGGCAGAACAGGGTATCGGCTTTATTTCGTCTGCAATGCGTAGCGATCTATCGAGACCGGGTGAAATACCATTAGATACAGCACAGGGTATGTCATGTCAGTCAGCGCCATTTTGTGGTTACAGTTTCTGAAATAATCACCCACGATAGATCTCGCTCCTACATTTTAGAAATGTTTCTCAACTTCCAGTGAAGGTAGGACCTATTCATTATTCATGTGCACTTTGTTTAATGATGCATGTTACAAGGTGTTTTCTTGAAAGTCTTAAACACGATATTTTTTATTTATTTTCATATCAACCATACCTCGTCTTGCCCCGGGCACGGGGCAAAATGAGACAAGTTAAATTTATGTGAAAAAATTAATATTTAAAAAATTGTAGCTAACTCTTACAACGAAACTAATAACTCATTATAAATTTCAAATAGACAAATAAATCCACACAAGGTTTCTCCATGTGTTTATCTTTATTATTGTCCCTTCCACATGCCTCCAAAAATTAAGTTCCCCGTTCTGCCCTGGGCTCACGTGCTAGCTGTTGATGATTACCATGATGATGAAGGCATCGAGGACCTCAGAAACGTTGGTAAATTTCTACCAAACTGCACTGCGCTACAATCATCTTCATAATCGCCGCCATAAGAACCTCATATGTTACAGCCAGGAGTTTTGTTGGGTCCTTAACAAATTAACGGGTTAGATTAGAGTTTCTCAACCTATGGTACGCGTACCACTGGTGATACGCGAGCCAATGTTGAGTGATTCACGAACTAAGTAAGAAAATCAAAAGATAATATTAACATAAATACGTTTTCCCTGAACGCATTTGGTTAGTGGTACATTTAATGTGTTAAATTGGAGAACCCCTGGGTTAGATAATTTCTGTCAACTGGTGTAACATTAAATTTTTCGTTCTTACTTTCTTTCGATTCAAGTCTGGCGATACAGCAAAGTTCTTGGAACGAGGGGTGAAACGTATGTAATAAGAATTTGTTTTTTAATTTTCACAAATCGTAATTGTTGTTTTATTTTGCAGGTGAGTACCTCATTCTCCCCCGCTTTGTAGAACTTGCCGAAATGTAAGTAATCGTCTTATGAAAAAAGGGGTATGTTGAATATACTGTATTTATAAGAGCAATTATTAATCAGGAGTACATGAAGTTTCGTTTCGGGCACATGAAAAATATTTGATACATTGTCAGTCACTGGTCAGAGGGGCCAGATACATCTTGTTTATGTGATACACGTTGAAGCTCAGTTTAAGACTGGAACGGCGTACGTCAAGTCCCATTCTGGTAATAAACCTGGACTGAAAAAGAATTTTTAGAGACTCTTGAGTTACACAGAAACCAGAATATTTATCTAGCGAACACAGCGTGGGCGAGTTGTGAAACTTTTGAAAAAAGTTTTTAGTATAAGAAAGCAATTTTGGACGAAATGGCTTTAAACGTAGATACGAAGTAATTGTGTGGATGTGCAACGCTTTATTCCATGTGCGGCCTCATTTATTTTCGCCACCTCAGCGCGAAAATAAAAGTTTTCTCATCGTCTGTGTCTGATGTGGCGTGATGTTATGTGGTGACTGTCATTGCACTAACAGCAGGCGCCTGTCTTGTGAATCCACCGAACTGTAAGCTTCCGCACTTTTATCTCTTTACTCGTGTTTGTCTCTGCTTTTCAATCGCTTTGGATTTAGAGATCACAGTCTAATACTGGCTGACATACTTCCGACGTTGTTCAACAGTGAGTGGAAATTTGTCTTCCTGAACGTCAGTTACATTACAAATAAAAATGTATATTCATTATGGAATTAAGAACGCTAGTTTTGTTGAGAATATTATATTTTCTCTTCTTGTCTGAGAAACGGTACTGATGTTAAAATCTGTGGCAACGCATCCAAAGGCCGGAATGTAACAGAGGGATTAAGACAATTACAGAACGAGGTGCTTCGTTATTATTTTCTTCAGGCAAACTTAATTCGTTGACAACAACACAACATTTTTGTTAAAATTGTTGCGGGCAAGATATCACGTGTAATTATAATTCTAAAAATTTTCTTTTCTTGATGAAGCAATAGAGATTATCAAAATATGAACAATGAAGATAAATAAAATAATTTTAGGATTTACAGTAGCATCAACTTTGCTACAAAGTATATTTAATTTAAAGGTAATATTCACACACACACACACAAATTTTCGCTTTAGAATTTCGTTCAAGAAACTTACGTAGATATTTTCCGTAACACACTAAATCCAGTTACACTATAATGTCTTGTTCGGGACCTGCCAGAGCGAGAGGATGCCTCTGTTTGCAATAACGTTACTTGACATCAATTTTTGCAGCTAGTAACGGGATTACTGGAGTTCTGGATTGCTTTGTCAGGGCGCTGCGGGAAGGAATGAAATAACGCACCTTCTATAGATTTTTAGACGTGAAGTAAACAGTTTTAACGCTCACAAAGCTCTTCGAGATGAGTTACTTTCTACCTGCCAATAAAACGTCTCCTTCACATTTCAGTACAGGAAAGAGTTTTTTGGTCATTATTATTATTATTGTTTTTATTTGATTCAGGGAAGAGTTTAATAGCGAAATGCTGTCTTCTGGGTTGTTGCGCCGTGTAGTCTGGTATAAGTTTACCGACGTTGCAGATGTCCTTGCTGCCTCCATCATCAGGGCAATGAGATTGGTTTTCCACATATTTTATTAATGGACCATTGTTTTCTTGCCATGTTTTTAATTATCTTTGGTTTGTTTAACGATGCTGCCGGTAGGCTAGGCTGTATAGCGTTGTTAGGATGAATAATGAACTGTGAAGAACGCGGTCTTGGCCTGTGACCCGGTATTTACTGGAGCTAGTGAGTAAGATCACGAAAACATCAGTCAGGATATCCGGTCCGAGATTTTAGGCCAGACCGTCCTGAATACGAATTTGACCGAAGGATAAAAATTTAAAAGGGTCCTTACAGTGCAGCGGCGTTCAGTTTCAGAGTCTTACCATGAGATCGGCCTAACTGAAACGTCGTTAAACATCACATAACAGATCAGTATGGCCGTCATGGTGGCGCCAGTGGGAGGCTCATATTAAACGTTTAAAACTGGGTTAGGCGTGTAATATTGTAGGAAGAACCAGACGGAAGTCTGTTTAAAGGAATGCAGAAATGGATCCAAGAAAAATGTTGAGCCAGAACACGCGAGTTATCATGCTGTGTTTTCGGGCAAGCGTTCATGGGACAGAACCCTGCCGGAGTTGGTGGCTGTATTACTTGCAGTTGAAAATATGTCACACCTTGTTAGTCGGTGTTCCTTAACGCTTTAGCGTAAGAGTATACGAAATTATAACCGCAAAATCTCAAGGAAAGCAACTATTCGAGAGACCTAAGCATAAATAGGATAATACAGAGTGGGCCGCAATTAGGTCCCAGTTTAAAGAAATTATAATTCTGAAATTGACGCGCGGCAGCCATATTGAACACATAAAAATGTAAATTATAACAAAAATAAACTTAAAATGTGTTTCAGTATGATGTTCTTTGTATCATGTCCACAGCTTTTTTCATTTCCGAATTATAATTTGTTTAAGTTGATACAAGAGTCGTGTTAAGAAATCACGTTTTGAAGGGTAGATCTTTCTTCTTCTTCAAGTTAAATAAGGGGGAGATACCTATTCTGCTGGATCCTATAGGATGACCTAGCTATTCCCGATCTGGGGATTCATATCTGGCTTTCAAGACACTGCTATGTGGGATCAGTCATTTAGTTACTTAATTCTTTAATGAATCCATGAATCACCTTCGAAAAATTAGCGCTTCATATTCGGGAGGTCCTGGGTTGGAATCTCAGTCCGGCACACTTTCTCTTCTCACTGTGATATTTCGTTTATCTTACTTTCTCCAGGAAAATACAGGAATTTAACCTCACAATAGGTTTCCTTTATAATCATTTCCACCTGATTATTAGTAATCATAAGTATACTTACCGCCAGATACTATATAACGCCTGCAGTTGAAAAGCGTCGTTAAACCTGCCATTGCATGGTTCACTCTTTCCAAACTATTTCTTTCAAGAATAATTTAAATTTTATATTCTCAGTCCATTGTCTTGAAAACAGTCAATTTTATGGATTTACAAACAAAATTCTATATGTGTTTTTTCTGATTTCCATCTATTACTCGTGTCACACGAGAAACCATCGCAAAAGACTTTATTTAAATGCTTGAAAGAAGTGCGAATCTCTGAACTTTTTTGCATTCCAGTCATTGCATTTTTCTTAGGTTCAATTATTTTTCCTGGCACTTTGTTTTCAAATACCTTAAATTTATTTTCTTTCTCGACGGTTAATTTCTTTATGTAAGGGTTTTTGAAATAAATATTGCAGCCTCGGTACAGTCGCACCCCAGGGGTTATGCTGTGTAGACCAGATGGTACTAGGGGCAAACATCAGACTCGAACACCCAGCCCAGGTAATAAAAATAGGAACGAGAGCTGCTTCAACCCTGAACAATGTTTCTTACACGAAACGAAGTTTAAAATGCTAAAAACAATCTATCCTGACACAACACAAATTATAAAAATTAAATGTGTATTGAACAATTTCCAACGTGAAAAGTCATAGCAAGCTTATTAAAACAACTTCTAACTTTCAAAAATAATAAAAAAACCGGAACAATTCAAGATGTAGAACGTGAAATAGGTATTATTTCAAGGCTAATTTTTTTCGGTATTTTTTTACACTTAACATTTTATTTATGCTTTTTTTATTGTATGATTATTTCTTGTACGTGGTGTTCGATTTAAAATGCAACAGTATCAAGACAGTTTTTATAGGAAGATTTCTGTCTTCTATCTTGTTGCGCCGTGTATGTTTACCAACGTTTCGGAGGTCATCCTGCCTCCGTCATCAGGGCGATTCAGGCAGTATGACCTCTGAAACGTTGGTTAACATCGACCATACTACACAGCGCAGCAACCCAGAAGACAGAAATCTTCATCGCCCTGATGACGGAGGCAGTATGACCTCCGAAACGTTGGTTAACATCGACCAGACTACACAGCGCTACAACCCAGAAGACAGAAATCTTCATACTCATCGCCCTGATGACGGAGGCAGTATGACCTCCGAAACGTTGGTAAACATCGACCAGACTACACAGCGCAACAACACAGAAGACAGAAATCTTCATACTCACCGCTGTGAGAACCTCAAATCTTACAGTTTTTTAAGTTTTGTTGACATCAGTATAACAATCGGTGTATTGTTGTCTATTCGTCAGAGACGTCTGTGTGAAATTATTTCAATTACATTTTTCCTGGGCCCCGTGTTTCAAGTCCCTGCAGCGAACCATGAATGAAAAATCTCGTGGAATCCACTGACAGAACACAAAACACCAGAAAATATAATCGTGAGTCAGTAGCGCCACAGGCGGAACGACTGTTAAATTTCAGGCGGCAACATGCATTATCAGTGAGTGCTGAAATTTTAATGCGTTTATGTCTTTCAGTTCTACAGCGACATAACTCACTGTAACAAGGTACATACTTTTCAGGACAACTGAATATATAAAGGCAAGCATTCCTCAACCAGGATTCGAACCTGCAGTGCTAGAGTATAGGCAGTCAAAGATTCATCACACCTTATGCAGAAAAGTTACGATTGTGTCTGTCCCCCTATCCCCAATAACATTTTGACTAAATACCGTCGTGAATCCTCTGCTTACACGAGATCAAACAACCTTGCCGCGAGTTGAATTCGATCCCAGGATCCCAACATCCAAGTCGGTCAAGACCCAAGACCCAAATCGTAATCTGCGCGGTCATTGAGGTAGTCTACCAGATATAGTCATGATTCAGTCGTGTAGCAAAGGGAAGTAAGTAATGCATACAAAATTTTAATTTGAAATCCTTGAGAAACAAAAGAAACAGGATGTGAATGTGAGGACTGAGTTTAGCTGTCACGTCAGGACATAATGCAGTGGCTCGCTTTTGCGAACACTTTAATGAACCATCCGTTTTCATAAAGGACTGTAATTGATTGACCAGTTTAGAAAAAATGTCACCATAACGCTGTGACAAATCCTGTACAGTGAGGATAGGTAAGTTATTTTGAAATTCCGAAATGAAAACCAACTGTACCAGCGAATTAGAACAAATAAAATTAAGAAGTCTGGCAGCAAAGGAATGAAGACTGGTGACTGAGAGGCTGTTTGCTGTTCCAGCCAGGGATCGCTCCCCTTCACTGTGTATTGATTCAAGATGCTTGACCGGCATTATTTAATTAGCTTCGTTAATCCCAGCATTGTGATCTGTTTGCTTTGTTCGTCTTTGAACCCAGGACGCTAGCAGATGATGATAGTGACATTTGCAGGGTTCTATTCGCGGTGCAGAGACTGCCAGAGCAAAATATTTTCTTTAATGGAACTTTAAAATATGCAATGTCCTTCCACACCGCGGTGGTCTAGCGGTCAGAACACTAGCCTTGTAAGCCTGGGGTCCCGGGTTCAATTCCCGGTGGTGCTCAAATTTATAACTTTTGTTGGACAAGGCCGTGGTCTAGGCATCACGGAGTTTTTCTCCGGGGGATTCCCCGGTTTCTCCGTGGCATCCCAACAATTACTCCACTCACACACAGAAGAAGGCAATGGCAAACCACTTCTGATCATCTCTGCCAAAAATGTATATATGTATGAGCAGGTCCCTGACAACCTGAAGAGGTTGGAAGGATCCTGTTCATAATATATGGACCTGTCGTCAGACAGAACACTACAAATAAATAAAAAAAAGTCCTTCCACATTCTTTTCAATTCAGAGTCACGGTAATTCTATCGTCCGATGTTACGTAATTAGTGAGTTGAAAATCGCCCTGACTTAAGCCAAGAATCAATAAGTTACTCAGTCGTGTTCCTCTCATAGATCCGCTACAGTTCTTTACACGAAGAGCAAATTCAACTTTAGTTTGTTTGTTTTTCCCGCAGATGGTTCTTTGTAGGAAAATTGAAGAAACAGACGGAACTAAGAACTGCAGCTGTTCAATTCACGCATCAAACTAAATTTTGAGTGGTTCCACTTTACTACTGTAATCCAGTTAAGGGTACTATGTAGTATATATAAATATAAAAGAATGTAAACTACGGACTCGAAAGATTTTGTGTACACCCAATCTCGATTTTAATTATTTAATTTCCATTAAAGTATTTTTCTTTGTCTGTAATATTTATGAAAAGGAAAATTTTATGAAGAACTACATTGGCTAAGTAGGTTTTGAGGTATTCACGGCAGTGAGTCTGAAGATGACTCTCTGCCCAGATGATGGAGGCAGCAAGGACTTCTGAAACGTCGGTAAACATCTACCAGACTGCACGACCCACAACCCAGGAGACTTTCATATTCTTACATTAACTAAGTCCATAGAGGATAGATCTTGAGGATTCGATAGCTGCTTATCTAGTAAAGAAATTCTAGTATTTTGTGGAACCCGTAGATTTGCTACTAGTTTCAATCCTGAGTGCACATTCTGTTTCTTTAATATTGATTTTGATATTGTCCTACAATATCCACCTTCGTCTACCCTGACCGAAACGAATAATCTGTCCTAGCTTAAGGTCCTGTGCAATACTTTGTAACATTCTGTTATTTAGAGAAGATCTGTTAGCCGCTCCCCCAATCTAAAAGCTGCAAGACCACCCCTTTTCGTCCGTATGCCACATTATTTATTAATATTAAGGCCTTGGCCGAATTTACAGCAAACCTTTCACCACAATATGCTCTTCAATGCTACAGGGCATTTTAACCTTAGATTAATTCGTATGGAACGCCAAGAGACTTGTTCAAAGGGCTTCTCATGGCCATCCGGCTGTATTGAGAACCAATTTTCATCATAATATGGGTTGGCTTCGTCTTCCTGCAAACTTTTTTCACTCGAATTCCCTCAGTGAAAATGCCTGTAGGGTTAGATCCGCGAGCTACAAAAAGTTTTTCGGATTTTCACTCTACGAGGAAAGAATGGAATACTAACAATAGTTACTTCGTTCGAAAATTATGCAAGTGATTTTGAGAAGCGGCCATTTATGTCTTCAAAAAGAAAGAAAGAAAGAAAGCCTCATAATTACTGATGAACGGACAGTATTTTCTGAACGAGATGTCTAATTCATAACATGGAAGAGGTAAATTAAATAACACGCTTTGCTGCCCAACTGCTCCGTGTTGGACTGAGCACTTAAGGCCTCTGACTACAAAGCAGACAGTCATGTAGCGTCGTATATTATCAGTGGCATGTTTAATGTCTTTAAGAACTTGTTAGAGGCAACACATGCTAGCCACTTCTTGTCCTTTGGCTTCAAAGCAGAACATACATTAACATCCCTTTTGACAGTCACAAGTGACCAGCAATGCGTTTAGAGCATATGTTCCCAAATTGTGTTTCGTGAATCATTTAGAGGCAGTGAAATGTTCACGGCGATTCTACAGCCACTTTAAGATTAAACAGGAGGTGTAAGGGTTGACTGAGTAGGGCACGTAGGGCCCAGTACCAGCGTATGAAGACAAATTTAAAAACTGAGATGACTCAAAACAAATTACTTTATTATGTGGTTATCAGGGATGGAGCGTTCGTGTTAAACGTGTTAGCCCGGCTAACACTTTGAGAAACAGAAGAACGATGTCTTCTGTCGTACTATCGTGGTTCGGTGGCGCTACATACACTATAACACAGCAAAATGATGAGGTAAAGTTCCAGTAAGTGATGAGGATACCCTGAGTGTCCCCTGCGGCGAAGAAATCGAGAGCGGTCGTCTAAAAAAACTGACTGTTGCTCCGTATTGGTCCCGTGCCAGACTTAACACCACAGCTGTTCCTCACTGCATAACCATCAGAATAATTCTCGGCTTGTACCAACGAGAATGCCACTTCACGTTAACAGAACTCTGCAATCTTCCTGAGGACCGTGTACCACTGTTAGTCTGCCATTGATTATGTTCCGTACGGATTTTAAAATAATAGACGAAGGGAAATGCCCAAGAATATGCACCAGCTTAATGACACATCTTCGTATAATGGTCATTTCAGGACACACGAACGTTTCATGTTCTGCTTTCACATTCTTATTTCCTTCTTCGGTGACCAATATGTCTTCGTCCGCTTGGAAAGGGTTAAAGTTTTTGTAAAAGAAATAACCACTTACTTACATTACTTGCTACGTGATAACAGCTTTGTTGTGAGAACAATGGATTGCTACGCAATAATAAATCATTGTAATTGGAAATCAGAAAATATAGCAGTTTCCTACACAAATTAATCGCATCTCCGTCTCTCATAAATCAAACCACTGGCATAAGGGAATCTCTCAATATATCACATGGACTATCCTTGAAGACCGTTAGTCCAAAAATATCTTGGCGACCCACAGACGTGACTGGTTTCTCAACCTTCACCACTTCCGGAACTGCTGACCACGTGGTCATCCTACGTCCTGTGGCACTGTCAGCAGCCCGAAGCATCACCCACCGGGCGCTCATCAACCGCTGGCCACAGTGAAGAAACCCCCCGGGAGGGGGGGGGGGGGAGAGGAGAGAGCGGATCGCATCATGTTGCCTGCCTGAATGTATCTGCAACTAACACCGTCTTCATCGGGTCAACTCTACTTACCACAAACTACACTCCTGATGTTGATTGTCTGGGTAGAAACGCCACGTGGACTTGTAGATAGGTCTAGATACTAACGTTTCGGAGGAACATACTACCTCAATCTTCAGAGTTGAAGATGAAGGCAGTATATTCCTCCGAAAAGTTGGTACCTACCTAAAAGTTCACACGGTGTTACATCATAACTGCCGTGATAAACTCACATCTCATAAGTCTGTTCTAAGTTGGCTATACTCACCTGAACCAGGTTAGACCTAATACCATCTGCCCAACAGACGCTTGCCTAAAAGAGTAACTAACTCCGTGGAAGACAACAGTATGGATGTGTTTCAAAATTACTTATTAAGCATTAAGAAATTACATAATTCAAAAATTATGTTTTCATAACTGTAATGCGGGCATTTAACATACGATCGTGTATAATGATTGTTAAATCGTGAAAAGAATCTCGTTGACCATGTCAATATCGATATATTTTAAATATGAATGAAATCTATCTATCCAACTGTCTGTCTGTATTTATCCCCACTGCCTACCATCCTTCGCTGGCGTGACGTTCATATTGGGTTTCATGAAAAATTTTCATTTGACTGAAAGTTAATTAAGAGACATATCTTTTAAAGCAAGCAACGGATCTAGTTTTTATAATTCGATCGCGAAACTATGCTGAAAAAACATTCCAGTTTGATTAATTCTTCCCACACTACGGACAAGATATATTACTCTAAGACGCTGGGTACTGCTTGTGAATAACAGGTGTTTGATAATGATTCTACTTAAAAATAAATTATGCTTTCTGTTACTACGTTATCGTAACACTTGTAGTTTTTACCAATGAATATTATAAACTAATTTGGAGACATGGCCCAACATTTTTAACACCTTTTATCTCCAAAACATTAATTCTAACGTTGCATGAAAGACAAATTCTGTCGCTTGTCTTTTATAAGTGTAAACCATCGTCTCTTTCTTCGAGGAAATAATGTGAATTTGAAACTTTTGAACACAAATGTGTTCGGAGAAATACTGCACCTGAGAATGACGAAGTAAGTGAGAAGAAGTTCAGGGCATTACGCAGTGAGAATCTTCGTGTAAAGCAGACTGCCTAATGCTGAGAAGTGAAGTTTGCAGGAGAAAGAAATGCGTACAGAATTTTGGCGAAGAAACGCCTGGAGAAACTGGCATATGGCAAAGCAAGAGGGAGACGAGAATATAAAGTACGAGTGGTTCCTGAGAAAATAGGTTTAGAAGATTGGAGGATTTTGGTATTAGCGGTGTCGATTCTTTGGGTTCTGCTATTAGGTAGTTTGTTGTATTATATGGAAAATTCCGAACAAATGAATACGTTTATTATTTTAATTAAAGTCAGTACAGCAGTACATTAGAAGTTTGCGTGAAGTACATTTCCTTTATAAAGGTGTCTTCGTAAATCAAGAGGCGTTTGAAAAAAATCAGCGGATTTATTGGCCTGTATCCATAGCTTGTGGACAGCTTTTATTAGGCTCGGAAGCTGGAAAACTGAAAACATAGAACTAGCCTCGGAGACAAAAGAAAATAATCAGATATTCCATTGGCTGAACTGATTGATTGATCAGTCCTACCAAAGTTGTAAATATAGAGTTGCGTAATGGACACAAAGCAGTCCCCATATTTCACGCCTTCGGAGTACAAATGGACTGGACTATTTACTGCTGGACGAGAGGTGTCCATTCGTCTTTTTCCAACTTTGTTTTTTTGTTTATTGGAATTTTTATAGAGGTGATTTATCAAATGCATAAATCATCGGTGCCATGAATTAGTTTTCTTATTCTGTTCCGGCTCAAGTTATAACTTTTAAGATTTACTCCTAAAAGACTTAAACGTAATCATTAACTCTAGATTACCACAGAATATTAATTTTACCTGTTATT
The DNA here is from genome assembly GCF_977971745.1 of Zootermopsis nevadensis. Taxonomy (NCBI): domain Eukaryota; kingdom Metazoa; phylum Arthropoda; class Insecta; order Blattodea; family Termopsidae; genus Zootermopsis; species Zootermopsis nevadensis. Next base: position 18,131,940 of record NW_028259134.1, read on the forward strand.
TTATGTGGGTACGATGTTTTTTCTCTCAGTGTAAGGTTCTCGATCGCTCTGATGATGGAGGCAATAAGCACCCTCGAAACGTCGGTAAACTTCAACCAGGTTACACGGCGCAACGACCTTCAAGACAGTCAGCATTGTAGTCGCCGCCGTCAGAACCTGAGATCTAACTTTTTCATGGTTTATTTAACGACGTTGTCTCAGTTTCATGTTCGCTGTCTGAAGAAAGATGACTTAAAATTGGGAACTTGTAATACGGCCGCTAGAACCTGCTGTCGCCGTGTTCCTAAATCAGCACTCTGGCTCTTCATTACCAGAATAGGCTGACGCCGCGACGGTACATCAAAGCGACGCAGACACTCACCAGAAATTAAGGAGGGACGTGGCATCAAAGCGAACGCCATCTTCAGACCTCCTCAGTCTCACATGAGTGAGCCCTTCCTCATCTGTGTCATTCAGGTGCTGATTTTTCGTCTGGGGTGAATATTGCATTTATATAAGTGCATGGACCAGACAGGCACTCAACTGTTCAAGAAATTTCTCGTCATTTATGGAACGTGAATATTAAATACCGCTTTCTAAATACGTATATTTGTGGCGTGGACAGAAATATTTACTTATACTAGGCACTAGACGGATGTGAATTATCAGCTTTCCGATTTCACCATCTTTACTCTATACCGATTTATAACGATGCTTGTCATGGTTTTTCTCAGTTCCTCGGAGACGATATGATATGTATTTACCATATATCATGTCCGATTCATTTTTAATTAATAATTCACACAATTTATGGATTACTTAACGTTACGTAATTACGCAGCTGAAAAACGTCTTCTACTAACATGCCGTGCAAATTTCTGAGGCGGGGGCGACAATAACACCACTTCGGATAGAGTCCCGAAATGTTACAGCTCATGGCAACAGATGTTAACGGATCGCGCCACTTCGGAATGATTTAATTCGACTGTAAGACAACATGGTTACCGCTTTGCGTTTGATGAATCATTGGAGTTAGGCATACGAATGTTGTTTGGAGATGTCATAAACATGTGCAAATCGTTTATATCAAGCGTGTTTTACTGGTTGTGAGTTATAAACATGGCGATGGTGTCAAAATTTGAAGTTGTATCGAGAAAATTGAACGTACTCGGTATCTGTACAAGGTATGTGAAATTATGCACTGAACAGTACCGTTGATTTATATGGTTTTTAGTTTCTAGTTATTGTTAGCCGTACAGATTGAAGAATTTGAAGGGAAGTGTTTGTTTTTGAAACTGATTCTAATTGTCTTACTCCGCCTGTGATCGAGATAGAGGAACAGAAGCCCCTGTTCTGGGTTGTAGACTATTATGCACGTTTTTAAACATTTGCGTTACAAGTCATGTTGATGGATGAAGCCTTCAGGGTGTTTGCACAACTGGACTGGGCTTCATTCACGCACAAGCCCACAACGTTTGTCTGTAACACTCTCGCTTAAACTAATAGGACGAAGGCAAAGAGGAGTCTGTGAATGTGTTTGTACAAGTAATGAAAGAAAGTAGACAGTGAGAAAGGACAAGATCCACTTTTACTATTGAGATTATTTCAGGGCAGGTTCCATTTTGCAAATCACTGCGTTAGTAAGTGAATGAAAAATATCTTTTTCAGCCAGTTATGTAACACATTGAAACGCAATCACAGAACGCATGTATTTGAAAGTTACGGGATAAAAAATGACCACAATTTTATACTGAGTATGTCTAACTAAATACGCTAACTAAGCTAATATTCGCTCATCTAATCAAGACATTCTCCGCGTTTTATGAAACCCGGTAAATTATTAATGTGTTCACAAGAGCCAACCACTGGTCACTGTCTGGGCCAGATGAATTCATTCCACACCCTTCCACCCTATGCCTTTAAGGTGCATTTTAATATTATCCTCCCGTCTAGACCTAGTTCCACCAAGTTGTCTCTTTCCCTTAGATCGAGCCAACAGAATGTTTTATGCACTTCTCACGTGCCATAGATTTCATCCTCTTTGATTTGATGATAATATACAATATATCGCTTGACTAAGGACACGCAACACGTGTGTAGAAGTGAATACATTTCAACAGGACTAAATCACTCTTAAAATATAGTACGATGTAGTAAAATGCTTATAAAGCTATTATTTATTTTTCCTGTTTTATCCGACTTTAATATAATATTTCATATAATGATATAATATGGCATAATATAGGTATAATATAATGTAATGCAACCTGTGAAGTTGAAACGACGTTGCTAAACAACCTAAGAACGTGAGATACGGAAGGTTGCGTTAGTGGAATAAGTAGTACTGTTTCACCACGTCTCTAGTGGGACTGAGGAAAATAATGGAAACCCATCATTTATCAAAGTCGGGCGGAGAACATAATCAGAAGCGTCCAGTGGAGCGTCTCCGGCGCTGATGAGTGCTTCTGTCCGATTCAATCCTGATATAAGCTTTCTCGATTAGTCTGTTGCGTTGAAATTCATCCGTAAGCAAGAAATTCTCCCTGCAACTAAGCCCGTAGTTAGTAATTTGCAGAGAAGAAATTGTAAGGGGGCAGAGTTAAAGATAACTTTCTCAAATGTAGAGTTGATATTTGAACGTTGCCAGTCAGTTTACATTGCGTAGTTATGACGTTAAAACTCAGTCGTTTCGTAAGTAAATATGTGAAGAATTATCAGAGTATTTTCAAGAATTCTACAAGGACAATAGCTCGTATTATCTGATAGAAATGAGGTTGGGCTGTACCACGTGGACAAACAAATGACGTAATGGCTTCCGCGGCGGACATTGAACTTTTTTAGCTCATCTGTCGGGACGCTGGGCGTCGCTTGTCGCCTGCTAAGAAAGGTTATCGTTTCTTTCGCGAATGTTATGTAAAGAGTAATTCTGTACCGAACGTCTTTATGTTCCGTGTAGTCGCCAGTGTGGGTCGTACGTCTATTTAGCCCTTTCAGATCCAAGTCGTTACGAAAAAAACTTTTGAACTTGTTTCCTTATCTGCATTCCGTTTGAAGTAGTGTTCGGTTGTAGTGCTACTGAGTGTCAGTATATAACTTATATTCCTCATGTGTAATCATGGTACTTTTGAAAGTGGATAGCAGATAACACAAAATGACCCAAACTTTTTTTAGGGTGATGATTTTCTGAATAACACAGAAATGGATTCGACATACAAACAAAAACTGGATATGTTTCCTAATCATTTCTTTTTATCGGTGACTTATTTGTCTTTATTGCATTCTCCTTGTCATACTCATTCTCCATCTTGTTTTTCCTCCCATTTCGTATCCTCTCCCTCGTAAATATTTTATGTTCTGGGCCTGAAATTGTTTTAAAGATGTTTTCTGGTCAAACCCCTTGGAACAACATGAAGTGATGCGTTTTCTGACTTGGTTAAATCAGAAAAGTTTGGTTATGAATGACTCATTATATTCAGTTGTTAACATTTATAATAACACTGAGCCTTTGTTAATTTAATTTCGAGAATTGTCTCCCCACAACGCACAGAACAATGTCCTGGGCACTGTTTTGCGACAGGGTTGTCGACATACATCTTATACTTCCCTCTTATCCTCGTTTTGAACTCAGTATAAAGTAAACAAACATGATCTTTTATTAGGCACTTAAATGTATTTTAGTTTGAATGAAATGTCTGTTAAGACAATAAAGTGCTAATGGTTCGAATAAATTAAACTTACAGAAAGTAAGTCTACAACGAGAACACTAGTATAACTCGTACGCAGATTTCTTGGGGCAATACGAAGACTAATTTGTCTGTGACAGGGTTGAGTAAATTATGAAGCAGGAACCGACGTTGTACGAATTTTCCATGGCCTCAATGCGTGCTGTAAACCTCTTCTATCTCATTATTCTTGATTTGATGATCCTAATAATATTTGGCGAAGAATTAAATTAAGAAGCTCAACCATATAGGCCAGTAACTTCCTATACTCAGCTGTTACTTCCTGTTTCTTAGGTGTAAATATTTCCCAGTTCTTTGTTATGAAGCTAGCTCAATCTGTTCTCACTCTCTTTTATGTGGCGAATATAAAAAGAGTGAGAGTAAAATTCTGAAGTTCTCTCGACTGGGAGCAAGGCCATTTATTCTATTACGAAGTCAGTTTCTATTTTATTTTTCTACGAAGTGGATTTACGTGCAAGCTCTGTAATCCTGTTTGGATAATACGGCCGAATATCTTCCTTCACTTTACGCGGGGATTTTATTTTGTCCCGGGAGCAAAGTTTCGCGTGTTTTATCTAAACTGCTGTCACGTTCCCCTGGAACGACAATAGAAACTTTCTCTTACAGCTTCATTTAACTTTCTTTATAAAATAAGGTAAAGTAATGGACGAAGAAATATTAAGACGACAGAAACTGCTCTGTCTATGTCAGTGGTGTGCAACCTGCTACCCGCTGCGGTTTCAAATGCATCCGTCGAGTTTATCCAAAAACAAAATATATAAATATTAACATATTTTATGCAGACTTTACGAAGTAAATTCAACGCATATTGGGAGTTACATATCTCAACGTGTTTTTCTCCAAATATTTTACACTGTGAAATTTGAAGATAGATGTCTTTTGGGTTGTTGCGCCGTGTAGTCTGGTAGAAGTTTACGGACGTTTCAGAGGTCCTTGCTACTACCATAATCAGGGCGATGAGTACTCTGAAACGTCGGTAAACGTCTGCCAGAAACAAATACTTTGCACACGATACGAAACGTGTGGTGAATATTTATTAAGTACCTAAGTATATATTTTATGATTTTATATAGTGTAATAACTGTAGTATTTTTGGTTTTGCTGAAATAATTTTGCATTTGTAATATGTACGAACATATGAACATCTAGATCAGTAAGGTATGAAAAATAACAACGAATACATTTGGGAAATATATCTTCGCTATTGGACATTTTGTTTCTTGCGTGTTTACAAAATATTCAATATTGACTTCGTCTACATGTCTTTATTCTTCCACAGTGAACACATTTTTGTGAAAGTTGATATCTTACATCTGTTTGACAGAGAAGGCTAATGGGAAAACGACTGTCACGGAATTCGCATTTGAAGACTGGAGAAAAGAAAATGCATCGCTCTAGATTCCAACCAACACCCGAGTGGTTAGCACTCCGACTTCTTATGCACGAGATTGCGGAATTAAATCGCTGAGAATCTGACAAAACCCGTAAATTCAAAAGGCAGAGTTACTGATTATGTAAGTACCTGGTACATATGGTTACCAGACTTTAAAAGGCTAATAAGCCTATCATTCAAACTCCATGTCCGAAATACTGACTATGTCGTTAAATTAACCGTAAATATTAAATTCATATGACATAAATGACAGGGTGATTATGAATGGAAATATTAGGGATGTTCAGATCGTGGCCAGTTTAAGCTGTCGATGATAGGAAATAGGGAAAAGTGTGACAAAATTCCGGGAAAACAGTAAGCTACTTGTCAGTCGGCTCCATTTGCCCAGACGCACAGAAGCATTTGATGTTTAATGCCGCCTCAACTCCAGTGTCGGTTAGAAAACCATTAGTTCCCAAAAGCGACGAAATTGTATTCTTACTGCTTCGGGCTGAAACGTTGCTCTGATTTTATCTTATACGCCTGCTGATGGTGATGAAACTAAACGCGTAACACAGATGTCGGAGAAGTTGCCGCAGCATCACGGCGCATTGCTCTGTGCAGTGCTAAATGGAGCAGTCAAGAGGAGAATACAATCGCATAATAACTTAAAGTAGGCCACATACACAATGTTCCTGAACTTGTGATTTGATAAATTATTAGTGTCACTTAAATTCTCCTCGTCAGAGTTTCGTCAATAAACTTCTCTTTATTCTGTAGTGATGTGAAATGTCCACCTGAAAACGAGTCTCTATTCACGAGCATTGCTCGCTCTTCGACGTTAATACTTAGTTGCAATATAAATCGATTTCCCTTTGACGTCTTTTCGAGTAGTCTCTGATTGCACTGAATCTCTTCAAACTGAATAACCTGTACTGCATTTTCTTGTGGATGTAGCTGTTTCCAGCCCGGGAGTGCAGGGCTGAGTGCCAAAACTCCTTACGCTCAGTAACTTTAATGATAGGCTACTCGTGTAAATTACCTTCGAACTTTTTCCTTCCGCAAAATGTTCTGTGTACTTACTTTCAAGCGTGTCGTAATTTCCAGACAAGGCGTTTGCTTTTACTTTCCACGGAATGTCGAAGCTCGGTAAATAGTGTTCTTCTTTTTTATGTGAAGGAGATCTCTGGTTCACATCTCGATCCGGAATCCGGCTATCCTGAGATTTTCGTGGATTACAGACAAGTGCTGAGATAGTATGTTCAATTTTATCACGACTTTTTCCTTCCACATAATTTACAATTCATTGGCTCCGATTATTAATCGTGCTATGTCTTCAAATAAATACATTATTACATTTTCCCCGCTGTCTCTTTCTGCTTCTTGCTTGTTACATCTTTTTTACTTTAAAGTTTTCGGTTTATTTTTTTATCTTTCTATTATTTTTCCATAATTCCTTATTCTCTGTTGTCTCTGTCTTCATTTATGTGTTCGTTATGCCTTGACGGTAAATTATTGTTCCTTGCATCTCATTTCATTCACCACTCATTTGCTTTTATTTGTACACTACAATAAGTTTGTAATTGTAGAACGTAAGACTGCCTGTAAAACAGACGAGCTCTCTAGCTGAGTGTGCTGCCTACTGCACTTCACAATACATTTACGCTTTTATTGTCTCCTGACTTCATTAGTAGTTCAATTTAATTGGCTTATTCATTCCGAATTCTGCAAACGAAATCTCGTTCTAGCCGTATCTTTGTGAGACTGTCTAACAATACATTTAAAGTTTCTGAATGCGTCCAACGTATAGAGATTATTGCGACAACCGCTTCACTATCGTTGTACAGAGTACAGGCGCTTTGAAATCGCATCAGCTGCTTCATTTGTATTGTAGCTTTTGCTTTAAATCTCATTTTTTTCGTATAATGCTGATTTGAGAGAATTTTAATTCAGATTTTTTTCCCCCGAGACGCTCGTCCGTTCGAGTCGACTCATAGCTCACAAGTTCGCTTCATTCCTGCGCCATGTACAAAATTTACTGTATGTACTTTTTATGTATCTGCCTTGCAAAGCGTTTATATCATTGAAGCGTGAAAGTTGATTAATTAACTAGAAGAGAAACGTTGAGCTGCTTTTGCTATTTCTTGATTAATTTATAAAAACGTTATCAACCGTATGACTTATCGAGCAATGAAAGGTAGTAGTTACGTAAGATTTGAGGTTTTCACAGCGATGAGTATGAAGATTTCTGTCTTCTGGGTTGTTGCGCCGTGTAGTCTGGTCGATGTTAGCCAAGGAGGCAGTATGACCTCTGAAACATCGACTAGACTACACAGCGCAACAACCCAGAAGACAGAAATCTTCATCGCCCTGATGACGGAGGCAGTATGACCTCTGAAACGTTGGTAAACATCGACCAGACTACACGGCGCAATAACCCAGAAGACAGAAATCTTCATCGCCCTGATGACGGAGGCAGTATGACCTCTGAAACATCGACCAGACTACACAGCGCAACAACCCAGAAGACAGAAATCTTCATAGTAGTTACGTATTGTAAATTGTGAAGAATACAGAGCAAAACAGTGTTGGTCTATTTGCAGAATTTCCATGGAAATACTAAGGAAAATCACAATATTTTATTCAGGAAGATTTACCAGGTCATTCTTGCTATGATTCATTTTAGGGCAACGAATGTTTAATATATGACGCATTAAATGTGTGTTGCGTCTATGCAATACGAGAAGAATGCCTGTTATTTGTACTTAAAGATATGCAACTTTTATAACTTTTTTTGTTAAACTTAAAATAACGTTGTGTGTAGGTGTTCCATAAGTGCAGGGCCATAGAACTGCTGTTTGGCACTGTACGTACAAATGTAAAGAGGTCAAAGTTGTTTCAGATCATGTGTTTCCAATCTCTGTTGTTGGAGATTTTACCTACCGTTACGGTGCGCTGTTTGCATTCAGTTGTAAAATGTGACGGCGATGTAGCTGCTTTGTCATGGCATTTGAAGCAGATGTTCCAGAGGAGGTGAAAGCAGTAACGAAGGAGAAACAGAGAATACAGTAAACAGGAAGTGAGCAAAACCAGGACAATTGCGACGACTAATCATATTATTCATCTCTACATGGAGATCATCTTCCCTTTCATCCTCAATTTATCGAAATACAAGAAAAATATTTATATCTCTGCAGTCTGTTTTATCTACAATGAATGGGGCATCATGGCCAATGAGTAATATAAAATCCTGCAATGAACCCGCGATCTGCCCAGGCTCGTATTTGATACTGGTTTGCCGCATAAAGCGGAGAGTTATATGGAGCTGAACATCCATCAAACCAAGACACCTCATCGTCGTCTCATCATAAAACTTAACTACAAAGAGTGACTTGGATATAAAATGCTGGGTCGATACTCGTTCTTCGAGTCAATTAGGCAGTCACACGGAAGAAGTACGAGGTCCTTGGTCACGAGTTTATCTTTCACGCACGTATGTCTGTCAAAGAGAGAATCTTATAGGGAAGGAATGTCTGCGCGTGTTGTGTTCTTTGTCATAATATCACCGGCAGAGTTGGACGAAATACTGCAATGCATCATATAATTATGGTAACTTGGATGCCATATGTTACCCTAGCATAAGTTCTTCGCTTGGGTTTTTCTTAAAATGAAAACTGTACTGAAATAATGAAAACATTTGCCTTTTATAACGCCTGGTTAAACATTAACCTCTAAATTGACCCACGAAACTTAGCGCACTGGAAGAAACCTAGAATTAAATACAGACTCTAGAACTGAAAGAATGTGATATCACAAGTCTACTACTGTGGAACTTTATCGGTATATTAATTATAAACTGTTGGTGAACGACGAAATCTGCGGATACAGATCCCATTAAACAGGAAATGATCTAGATAGGTTGTCTTGATAGATGATCTAGCTTGGTTATTTGTTTTTTGTATTTATTTAGCGTTTTACATTTGTATTAGTGTTCTCCTATGTGGATTATTTGCTTTTATTAACATTTCTTCATTTATTTTTCTTTGTGTATAATATTGTTTCTATTTTGGGTTTGACTGTATTTGGCTGATATATTTAATACTGTACACGCATATGTTTAGTTAATCTGTTTTTGTAATATTTTTAATTATTATTTTATTATTATTGTATGTATTATCAGCGTTTGCCTGTTATTAGCTTCTTACTGTTGGCCAAAATTTAAATAAATGAATTCAATTGAATTTCCGATCGTAACATAAATGTAGGGATATACAATACACATTGATTTAGTTGACGTAAAATTGTTGATTGGTCGATGATTTTTAGCACAGGGCTAAAAAATGGGCACGTCGGTTTGTAATGTTGGATGAGAGATATGACAAGGCAAACTGGGAAGCTGTCTGCGAGATCAGTTCCACAGGAGGTCGATAATAGAGGAAAGAGGCTCCCCTCCCCACTCACCACAGGTTCCTCGGTCCACAGGCTTTTAACTCTTCAGACGTCCCGCGTAGTAGAACCACGAAAGAAAGAACCAATATGATTCTTGTGTGAACTAATACTGATGACAGTTTGTGGACTGTTGTCTTCTGGATCTTTAGTAAACAACTCTGAAATGTCTGTCAGTATCCATCAGACTAAACGGCGTAACATCCCAGAAGACGGCCATGTTCATACACGTCGCCATGAGAAAATAAGACTGACAGAAGTTGTACTATATATTTCCTGAATTATGAACCATTTTGGGTGTTAGCTTTTCCAGTGTTCAGGTGCGTGTCAGTGTTTGCAGGCTGGACAGACGCCCCGTGTGGAGTGCGGCCTCATAGAACGGCGAGGTAAACCACTACTGGATCTTCCTCGAGTCTCACTTCTTTTCGGCAGATCGCGTATAAATCTGTGCCACTCAAACACGTTTATATTAGCATATTTTAGATGTTTTTACGCCTTTCTTTGGACTCGAATTCATGACTCGCAGAAGTCTACGCTGCACATCATAAAACTGGTTCATTTATGCGGATCTCCGTTTAAAAGAACAATAAAAATGGCGACTCTCAAAAACAAATAATTACTCTGTAATTTAACGTACTTTATGCGCTTTTAAATTTTGTAAAGTAAGGGAAGACTTTTATTGCAAGAGATGGAATATACTTCAATGAGAGTAACAGAGATTCAAACACTGAAATACCAAGATATTTATATGAAATTTGGCCTTTCAAAGTTGCAGGATAGAGGTTTTTAATTCTTGCAAAAGTAAACGAAAGAGTACAAATGTAAATAAACAGTAACGCGAAATAAGGATTTTTTTTCGGGAACTGATTGGATTTCACTTTGACTAAAACCTGACTCTCTTAACTATGCGACTAAATTGACTAGATAAGTGCTAATCTAACTAAGCAAAGTAGGCTAAATAGTTAATAGGTATAACATAAATCCAAGGCAGCGACGCACTGACGTACGAGGGTCGCTCATTAAGTAATGCCCCACATTTTTTTCCTCAGAACATATTTATTCAAGATGGCTCAAATTTAGTGACAATATAAATCAATGTTTCCTTTACACATACTATTTTTCCACATAGTCCCCATCAACTTGTACGGTTTTACGCCAGCGTGGAACAAGTGCATGCATGCCTTGCCGGTACCAGCTCTTGTCCTGTGCACGTAGCCATGTCCTCACTGCTTGAATAACGCTCTCGTCATCTTCAAACCTTGTTCCGCGGATAGCATCTTTAAGTGGCCCAAAGAGATGGAGTCGGAGGGTGGATGGGGCAGCACCGTTCAACCAAATTTGGTGATTTCTTCCCGGGTTCTCGGACTTGTGTAAGGGCGTGCATTGTCATGCAGGAGCAAAATTTCTGCTGGATGCTTGTGAGGCCGAACTCGTCGGAAACGCTTCTTGAGGGTTTCTAGGGTCATAATGTACGCGTCTGAATTGATGGTCGCACCTCTTGGCATCACATCCACAAGAATGACCCCATCACTGTCCCAAAAGACAGTCATCATGACTTTTCCGGCGGAGGGAGTTGTCTTGAATTTCTTCTTTCTCTGTGATTGAGGATGATGCCACTCCATCGACTGCCTTTTTGTCTCCGGCTCAAAGTGGTGTATCCAGGTTTCGTCACCTGTAATGATCCGGGACAGAAAGACCTCTCCCTCAGCATCAAAACGCTCCAACAATTCAGAAGAAATCGTTTTCCTTTGAATCCTGTGGTCTGCTGTGAGACTTCGTGGAACCCATCTTGCGCACACCTTCGAATATGCGAGAGCCTGGATAATTGCAATCACACTTCCATTGCTGACTGAAAGCTGTTGGGCCAATTGTCGAGTTGTGATGCGCCGATCCTCACGAATAATGGCATCCGCGCGGTTCAACATGTCTGGAGTGGTGGCTGTGGCAGGACGCCCAGAGCGCGGCAGATCACGGAGCTCGGTTTCTTCACTTCCTGAAGCTTTAACTCTCTTAGCCCAGCGACCAACGGTGCTCCTATCGACTGCACAGCTTCCATACACAGCACACAAACGTTTATGAATGTTCACCACAGTTTCTTTTTCAGCAAAAAAGAATTCAATTACAGCTCGTTGCTTGTAACGAGAGTCGTTCACAGACGCCATTTTAACAGTTCACTACAGCTCCGCTATCGGTTTGAATCATTTGAAACTCCGTACACGAACGCGGGAAACATCAAATCTCAAGCATGTAAAAGTGCACTTTTCTATCTTCATTATTGGCTGAGAAAAAAAATGTGGGGCATTACTTAATGAGCGACCCTCGTACATGCACAGGTTATAGAATGTTTCTAACTTTACTAGCCATGTGTTTTAACAGAAATAGCAGTATGATAATTTCCAATTTACTTTCGACTACGTATTTATGAGAATGTTGTGTGTTGCAACCCCCCCGGAAACAGAGGCCGTGTGTCGGTGAACCTGAGACCAAGGACGCTTATCCCGTGCCGGAAATAGTACTGCTGTTGACAATCTGTTTCTGTCATGTTTTGTTCTAGTCATAGACAGACGGAACACAGTGCAAGTGGGTGCTTAACGGGAAACCGTGTTGCCGTCTTTTCAGAATCTTTCATTTTAGAAACTACTACACGGATTTCGATTAAATTTGGGTTTTGAAGTTTACGCTACATAGTTATCTCAGTATAGTGACTGGCTACAGACTGGACGACCGGGGTTCGATCCCCGACGGGGGCAGAGTATTTTTCCTCTAGCCTCTGCGTCCAGACCGGTTCTGGGTCCCACCCAGCCTCCTATGCAATAGGTATCGGGATCCTTTCCCTGGGGTAAAACGCGGCTGGGGCGTGTTGCTGGCCAATCACCGCCATTTAGTGCCGAGAGGAAATGATAAGACAGCATTAAGATGGATCTTAAGTAGACAGATTATGAAGATGGGTTGTGGATGTAACTTATTCGTGTTCAATGATGGACTTCAGTGTCAGTGGTGTTGAAACTTTGGGTTCAGTTACACAAAGCTGTTGTTATTATCATAAAATTGATATTTTTGTATTCTTATTGCAGTAGTGGTAATAGTAGTAAGAATTTAAAGATGTGATGATATGTGAATACGAGTTAAGACCCTCACTTAAAGGCCTTTTTTTACTCTTTATTAAAAGTAAAAGGGTAACCATTTTTCCTTCAAAACCACTTTTTGAGAGCTTATCATGTGTCTGCCCGCTCATTCAAACACGTGTGATATTATTGTGGACATTAGTTACAAATCAGGTGCAATAACAACAAATCAACCTGCTCAGTCTTTGTCCTTGATTTGTTTACTGTAGCAAAAGCAGAAATTATAAAATTTCTCGCTGGAAATTGTGACCTATAAATTGGATAATCTTTTTCCTTCTAGGTGTGGACCCTGACAGTGATGAGGAGGCTGAGGAGGCAGACCCTGGGTTGGGCAACACAGGCAACGCAGAAGACGCAGAGGATAAGGCTGGGAACAAAATTCGACAAATTGTTGCATCATCGCCTGGCCCTCTGCTGGCCCAGACGTAAGCATCTCAATCTGGTAAACTTCAAATGGAGCTCTATTTGCTAAGCAATATCCTACTTTTAGTCTTCTATGTATGTCAGTAATCAGTACACAGTTATCTAATCTGATAAATAAAATGCCAGTCTTCATTAAGTCGAACAGTACTGTATGTAAGCTGTTCGGAAGCATGAAGATTGGTAGGGTGAGCAACCGGCAGCAGTCACAGGGCAGGATTGACTGCAAGTACTGGCTATGATCATTTAACATCAGGGTTGTGTTTCTGGAAAACCAGCGTCAAAAGAAACATTGAGTAATCATTGCCAGTAGTAAATAGTAGAACCTGTACTGATTTATGGATTAAATGCATGGCCGGCTGGTAGTTAAAGCTGATTCTTTTAACTATCAATTTAGTGCCTTGCCTTTCTAATTTTGTCTTTTCCCTTAGTTTTCTTACATTATTTTTTAAAGTTTGTCCTGCTACGTGCCATACAGGCGCTTGGGGTAAGTGGTCAGCATCACGCCCCGGCCGGCTTTACCCCCGAGAAAGGACCCCGGTACCCATTGTAGAGGAGGCTGGGTGGGCCCCAGAGCCGGTCTGGACGCAGAGGCTAGAGGAAAAATCCTCTGCCCCCGCCGGGGATCGAACCCCAGTCTTCCTGCCCGTAGCTAGTCACTATACTGACTGAGCTATCACGGCTCATACATTATTTTTACAAAATTAATTAAATTAGTTTGAGCTAGATTTCGCAAGGTGTTAACGAGATGTGACCAGGTATCCTGTTTAAGAAGAAACTCTGCCTCTTATAAGATACATATTTAGTTCACATATTTGTAAAAACCTGTATAAAATTAATAGCGTAAGACGAGGCTTGTAACAAATGCCCACTAGTGGGGCAAGTGTAATATGATGTAACTTGATACAAATATCACTCCTTTGTAAGTTGTTCATGGGATTTAGATATGGAGATTTTTGGGGCTATGGGCTAGGGCATCCATGATCATACCACTATATAATGTGTTTAGTTGAAGAAGTGTTATTAAATAAATCAATAGTCTGTCAATCTGATGAAATCCATTAATTGATTTACCAATCAGAGCTGTAGTTTTATCATTTCCTACTGCTCTTTATTACCAGTTGATAATTATCATCAATAACACGTGTATCTGATATGTTTTATGCTTCTTCAGGCATCATTACTTTGTTCGTATATGTTTAGCTGTCATTCTTGCATTCATTTACTTTCTTCCATTTTTCAGAGAAATTTCCTCTAGTCAGATGGATTTCTTCAGGATGCTGGATGAAAAGATAGAAAATGTATGTATATATATGTGTGTATGTATGCTGATGCAGTACTAATTTTTTTTTAATTGTTTCGTTTAAATCATCTACTGTCCAAAATGGCCATAAAAATTGATCACCATTGTATTTGACTCCTTTGAAGGGTGAAACTTCAGAGGTTTGAAAGTTGTTATAATTCTTTTGTAATTTATTTTATAAAATTAAAACTTGTATCAAAACAGTGTTCTGAAGAGCAAACCATTGTTGGTGAGTTTGCTGACTTTGTGTTGCCATGGATGTTTAAAGCTGCATATTGTTATTTTAAAACAAATACTAGTATCGCAGACTCCTTATGATAACATCGTGTATTATTATTATTATTAGTAGTAGTAGTAGTAGTAGTAGTTTTGTGCTGTTGTGTTACGTAGTAAAACATTTATTTTATTTCCCTCTAATTTTGGCATCTGGTGGCACGCTACTAGCCAGACTGAATTATTTACCACTGGTTAGATAGTAAAAAATGGGGTAATCTTCAGTGGAATTGTATGCATATAAAGAGTCAACATAATATGAATATATCAACCAGACTACACAGAGCAACAACCCAGAAGACAGAAATCTTTACACTGTTGATGTCTGTAATGTGACTGAGGTACTCATTGATACAAACAGTTTATCTATAGGGTTCTGTTTGCTTCAGTTCTTTACAAATGAACATTCTGCTTATCAGCTAGTTTCATCACAGTTGCTAGTCCTTAAAGATAACAATGTGAAATTGTATTAATGGAGAACGCTTTATAGGGTCCAGATTATGACTCTGCTAATGAAGAAGAGATTGCGCTTGAACGTTCTCGACTGTGTGCACTATTACGTGACTGGGAGACGGCGAGTACCAACAGTAGTCTTAACCGTTCAGCACCATCTACACCGGCCCATCGCAAACTACCATCTAAACCACAGGGTCCATTGCCAGCACCATACTACCATCTACACATGAATGGTGACCTTTTCCTTCAGCAACAGAATCAGCATCATCACCACCAGCTGCAGCTTCAGCAGCAGCACCAACACTTGCAGCAACAGTTCTTCCAGCAACACCTACAGTACCAGCAGCATGTCAGCAGAGGACAGTTTGTGGCACCCTCTTCCCCACAGATCGCACGTGTTACTCCGGTTATAAGAAACTATCAGCCTATGTCTCCTGTGCCAACACAACAACGTGCCAGCTCCATTGTGCAGTATCGGCAGTCGAGAGGGGCGTACACGGAGCTGGCGTGACAGTCATTGCACCCCTTCTCACATAGGATTCTCTAATCTCAGGACTTGGCTGTTGGAAGTAACTGTGATTGTCGTAGTCTGATTGACTGATATAAGACAGCTAAGGTGTTCATATTTCAGAAGTGGTGAAGATGCATAAACTATAATGATGTTAGCTGACTGTACCACAACCCTCTCTTGCCATGTCTTGGCAGTATATTTGTGCACTTCATCTGTTCCATCCCATATTTATTCAGATTTGATCAAAATTGTAACTCCTGTTATATTACAGTTAAATCAGTGTTTAAAGTGAAGTTTGCATACCAGAGTAAGCAAAATTAACAGTAAGATCAATTATTACAAGCATTTTAAAACTGAAAACAGTTCATGACTATATGATATTAAGTGACGTTAAAATAAATAATATATATTACAATTCTCTTTGTTTTTTAAATGGGAAAAAATGGTTTATATAGCTGTAGTTTACGTATGCGTACTGGTACGGTATTTGTTGTACTTTCAACACTGATTAGATTCTCAGATATCCATAGTGCTAACATTAATTTGATATAGCATTTTATGGTATAGGCAACAAATGTTGATGTTCAGACAAACTTACTGCTTCAATTGTAAAGGAAATTTTTGCTCTGATATAGACAGTGAGTTATACCAAATGTGAGGAAGCTTTTCCAGCATAGTGCAGTGCCATAACAGATGAAAATCATACTAATTGAAATTTCAGGTTCCTTCTGTGACGAGTATGAACATGGCTGTATTTTGGGATGTTGCATTAGAAATTGACCAACTACAGATTATGTGACACAACATCCCAGAAAACATCTTCATTATCATGTGGGTACTAATATTGTACAGTCATTTTATTTAATATTTATATCCATGTTGCAAGACTTATCACTTTGGTTGCTTTTGACATACAAGAATGTATGGAAAATACAACATTTTTAGTTGTGTGCTGCATTTGGAAAACCGTAATTATTATTCTATTAGTAAATCTGTTAAGTTAATGCATATTCTCAAACTGAAATGTATGAAATAAATAATTGTAGCTGAACTATGGATTCACTGAGAGTGAAGTAACCTTTCCATGGATAATTGTATGTCTAACTGTGTATGTATATATGTGTATTCAAAGTGTTCCTGCTTCCAAACTATTGCTCTCAGTGGTTTTCAAACTCTGTTGAGGAATTCAGGGATTTGTCTTGACTTAATATGAATTTATCGGTGAACAAATTTTCAGATTAGTACAGATTCATACATAATTCAAGGTTGTGGGACCAGCTATCATGTACTGTATCAGAATCATATCCTTATGGTTTATACCAGACATATTTAACCCTTCCTATGCTACATATGAGATATTTTGTTTAGAAGCACTGTGCCTTCTGGTCTGTAATTGTTTGGTGTTAGTGAAGATCAGGGAAAGAATCATGTCCCACCAGCATCTTAAAAGTTGACGTCTGCTATCTATGACTTTTCAACAACAGAAATTATAAGTTATCATGTAAATATATTAAAAGAAGATTTATTTAATAAAGAACACCATGGGAATGTTTTTAACACTGAGCTGCATAGGATATATTTGTAATTGCATTTCTTCTAAGTGAATCCAGTTACAATGATTGATTTACAGATTATTTATTGTATGACACTTTTTTGACTGCATAGTTTATTTAAGACTGAATGATGAATTTGGATGTATGTGGAAGGAAGCTGTAAAAGCCTATTTAACGGTACCATTAAAGAATTTACCTGGAGGGAATGAGGGTAATTGTACACAACCTCAGTCAGTATAATATGTCTCTGGGCAGGCTGATCTTCGAATCCAGGAGTGTTAAACCACTTGTCCGTGATGTTCCATGGTAGAATAAGACTTGAGGTTTTCCTCGCACTAAAGCACAATGCCATGAATACATCAGGGGAGGGGGATGGTGTAAAGCTTCACACATTCTTATTAATACTAGACAGAGTTGCAGGGACATTTCCAAGTAAATTTTAGTTTCTTGAATGTTTCTTAGGTTATTTAATAACACAGTTTCATCTGTATAGTGTTGCACAAAATGGGAAGATCATAATGATTGTTGACTGGAAAGGATTTGGAAGGTTGTGGTCATGAAATATTTTAAGGTACTATACCTGAATGTACTAACAACCAAGAAAGACCTCAATCAGGAATAGTTCCTAGTCCAGCTGAGATTCTAACCAAGTATCTCCTGAATGCAAATCTAGAGCATTACTAGTGCAATTACCTGCTTGATCAGCAGGAGGAAGTTGAATAAGTTTGAAAGCCACTGATTTCTATCACTTCCATTGTAAACAATAGGTCCTGTGAAGTTACTTTTATTTTTTTAACAGGACACAAATATAATATGTATCTACTTCAATATGGAGGACAAATTGTCAGTAGCCTGTAAACACAGTGGGTTCACTGCAGTGAGGGTATATAACAGCTCCTATTTTCCTATTGTGTAATACAGACAAACAGGACAGTGCCATTGCTCTCGCCATGGTATAGTATGGCTTTTACATTTGGAGATTATAATAGTAACTGTATTTGTTAGTTACATCCAGTTGTGTTATAAGACTGTTCAAGATCTTTCCCTATAAATATGTGCTTGTTTTAAATGTGTAAGAATGGTGTTCTCTGTTGTAATTTGCTTCAAGAAGTGTAGAGAAGAAGTCATAATGATATAACTTTTGAACAGAGAAATTCCACTTTCAATTCTCTGTGCAAAATTGTTGTTATTATCTAGGGATAAAAACAGCTTTGACATAATTTGAAACTGAGATTTAAGCAACTCAAAAAATAACAGATTCATATAACAGTTTGACAAGTACAAAAATATTAAAACTGCAGAGAGTAGCCTTTCATAAACGTTCACTAACATGTAAAGAAAATGTTGGCAAATCTAAGTTATATGTGATGTATCCCATACAGAAATAGTTATTGTCTTATTGTACATGTTGAAATATAAAAAAAGAACATTCTATAGAAATGTAATCATGGTCATATTGTTGCAAAATACACTAGTATTCTATAAGATTTTAAATAAAATATGTTTTCAGAAATGTTTTTATCTGTAATTCTGTCAGAAAAGTACTGTATTTGTATAGAAATTATTTGGAAGTACCCAAAAATCACACAGCTATCCTACCCAGTCTTAGGTGGCCTTTGTTAACATTGAATCTGATGTAAATTTTCATTAATCTAAAATTACATTATTACTGAGAAGAAATGGGACTCGCTCCAGTGAACTGTCAAATGTCTTATCCTTGTAACTGGAAATGATTAGTAAGCCTGTGTATGCATTCAAGTCTGCTTTATTTGTTGTCAGATTAATATTTTAATAGAAATTATCAGTTATAATAAACAATGTAAGTAGATTACATATTTTCCATATATACTATAAAAATACTTTCATTAATGAAAGTTAGATACATTTCACTTATGGAAGGCATTTTATGTTTTAAACGTTTGTTGAGTGGAGAATCAGAAGATATTTTGCATCCAAAGTTATAAAAAAATTGTTTCAAATTACAAAATCAAAATAGTCAATCATTACATGACATATGTATAATAACTTTGAATGTAAATTATTTGTAAGCGTGAAATTTATGCAATTATTTGTAATGTCTGAGGAGCTAAATCATCATCATATGTTTTGGCTAAGAGAGCATAATCCAAGAAGATTCCTTATCAAAACTGTGAATGTATTTTTTCCTTTGTGTGTGCTGTTTCCCCAGTCCATCTAGTTCCCTAATTTGATGACCTAAACTATACTAAAATGCAAATTGTATAATCATATAAATTTCTTAACACTCATTTTTGTTTGTATCCAGTACATTAATTTGCCTCAGATAAGAATATTCTCTTTTTCTGTGTCCATAAATTTTCTGCATATGGTATTTTAAAATAAGAAATTGACTATTTAAATGATGCATAAACATGCTGAATCATTTTTAAATGTAGTTTAATCTTTATTTCAGCAGACAAGAAGATCTAAGTTTTTGAACTCAAAATCAAGAAATGTATTAATTTATTTTCCTCCTATGAACTTTATTTTAAGTAATTGATGGATCATGGTCAGTTTTTGATACTTGATATTTCTCATCTTATCAAGGACTTCCATGGTTTGTGTGGAATTTAGGTTCTTTACCATGGAAGCCAGTCATTTGCTCTTATCCTAAGCCATTTGAAACCAGTCAGCCTCTTCACAACATATTTCTCTAACATCAACTTTAATATTATTCTTTCATCTACATTTAGTTTTCCCAAGTAGCTTTAAAGAAGTAATTAATTGATCTTAAAACTTTGCATACCGTGTAGTGTATTAGAATATAGAGTAAGCAAACCAACAACTATTAACACTATAATGGACACTATTGCCATACGCATTTCGACCTCAAGAGGTTATCATCAGTGGCATCAGGGAAATTAATACATTTAGTCAAATGGTTCAAACTGGATTGAGAATTTAAAATGAAAAGGGTATTTGACAAAATATTCAAAGTGACACTGTACTAGATGCTGTTATTCACAGGAGTAGAACTTGCCCGTGTTTGGTGGCTGTAGCTGGTCTCAGCGAGCTTGAGATTAGTTAGGTTAAGTAATCAAAATGCATTTAAACAGATCCTATTGTAAAGTCCATACAGGTAAACATTTGTCTGTTTCATTTCCTGTTGAGAATTGCTTAAATCAAGATGATATGTGTACCACCATTGCTTTTCAACTTTGTGTTGGAATATATCATTATGAAGTTCTGAAAAATTGAGGAATTGGAATGAATGTGACAAATCAGCTTCTGGTCTGTGTTCATGAGACAAAAACATCAGTGCCGTAAAGTAAAAGATAAAAACTGTATTAGGTGTTTGTAAGTTGGTCTAAAGGAAATAGAGAAAACTATGTTCTTGTGACATCAGTAGACTACTGGAAAATACATGAAGATGGATAATAAATCCTTTGAACTGTGGTAAAGTTCAAATATTTTGGAACAGCAGTTCCAAAGCACTAGGATCACTTCATGGGAGGATTGCAGCATACTGCCCTTAAGATTAGTATGGGCAAGATGAGAAATTTGTACAAAATTTTGGCTAGAGAGCATGAAGGGAAGAGATCACCCAGCAGACCTCGGCCTAAAGGGTGGAAATTATCAACATGAATCTTTAATGATGCCGGGTGGGATGGTGTAGACTAGAGCTTTCCAGCTCAAAATTGGACCGGATGCGAGCTTTTGTGAACACGGTATGAACTTTCTGGTTCCATAAAAGTTGGGTATTTCTTTACTACCTGACGTTCTGTCAGTTTCTTAAGAACGACATTCTTCCACGGAGTTACTTTTCATGTTTAGGGATTTTCTGACTAAAACCGGCATACAACCAGCCTTATGAAATGTTAACAATTATTACCTTTGAAGTAAGTTACTGAAGAGATGTATGTATGTATGAAGAGACATTTGTCCTATTACGTTGCCTGTCTGTCGTTACGCGCATAGAAATACAGTCTTTATAAATATGGCGTCAGTAGTTCTTAGGCAGTGTCTATTGCATTCACAATTGCTGAAAGTTCCGCCTGTAGCAGATTGTTCTTTATTTCGATGGGCTTCAAAGAAGGCAGGTCAGTTTTCGTACCGCGTAACGTAATTATTGTATTTGACATGTTCTTATATGCACTGTCTTCCCAACATTATGATCTTTTTTTTTCATTTCGCAGACTTATGCATGTGTGCTCTCACACTAAGGGAAAAATATGGAATGAGGGGAGGTTAGGAAGGAAGTACCGAGGATAATTTTTGGACTAAAGAGGAAATTATAGGATATTCGTTATTTGTACTCTTCACCAATTGTTAGGGTGGTTACATTAAGGTTGATACGGGCATGTGCACGGGTGGGGTAGATGAGAAATACAAAGAGTTTTAATGTTGAATCACAGCGATACGGCACGTCTTTGTTTCGGAAACGTAATGAAAAAGTATTTCGTGTATTCACATTGATTTGTTTACAGTCAGTGACGTTACAGTCCAACAATCTTAAAGACAGTAATTTATATGTCTCTGCATGCTTGAGGCAGTCTGAATGTAATGGACAGGAGACACTTCTTTTAAAAATGAAACATACAGGCAAATTAATCGTGTGCATACAGAAATACTGGGACATTTATGATTTATTCCATCAGAAGTACAATGATACTCAAATTCAGAAAGAACTATGGCAAAAAACTGCCATTGTATTAAACTAGTCAGGAAAGTTATTTGTACTGAACAGTATTGAGAGATATTTCTTCCATTATATCATTTGTTCAGAAACAACCAACATATGCCAAAGTGACAAAACCTGTTGACAAAGTAATAAGAACAGTGAAAAATGATTGCTGTCTTCTGAGTTATTGCGCCGTGTAGTCTGGTAGATTTCCACCAACGTTTCAGAGGTCATACTGCCTCCGTCATCAGGGCGATGACGAAGGCAGGGTTCAGATACTTGAAGGGAACTTTCCACCTTGCAGCTACCTTCTTCACTGAATTTTATTTAACTCTGTAGGTAGTTCCAGCAGGAACCGGAAGAGACATGGCCGACCCAAGCATCGAGGATGGAGAGTTCAAGATGGTAGTTTTGTTCAAGCTGGGACAATCTTAGCAACACAGCGTACATTGAGATTCCATCCTGGCTTAAATGTTGGATTTGGAAGGGATGGTACTTTGTTTGCTATTGAATCTGGAAAAGTAATGGTTACTTGTGAGAAAGTGGATCTAAATTGGGAACACGTCTGGGTCAAGAAGCATTATGAAGGAAGAAACAGTCAAACATTTTACAAGAAATATTTTAATGTTATACAAGAGCCTCAGCATACTCGTTTCAAGCTTATTGACAGTATATGAAAAGATTAGTTTAATCTGTAGTATGAAGATGTTTTTGTTAATATTATCAATAACTAGTGTGTGGATAATACTTGACATTTTTACACATGTGTATGACATGAATTTAATGAGTAAACAGTATCCATGTGCTTACCCTTTGTTGTGTATTTCACCTCCTGATTTATGCCAAAAATATAAATTTTCTTAACTTCTTCCATGATATGGATGTGGGGAATGTCAGCTTCCATCAAGACCTGCTATTCACAATAAATTGTAGGTCCCCTGGGCGTGATCATCATCATTCTGCTAACATTATCAGGGGCATGGAGAACCAACTTGTGCCCTAAGGCAGATAACTTTTTCAGCTTCCTTCCCTGTCCACAAAAAAATTAAAAGTGTAATGGGATGTAGTATTAACCGTATCAGATGCAACAGCACCATTATATCATGTTTATCTCATGAAATAAATTTTACAAAATCATGTTACAATTTGTTCAGTAGGAAATGGGTAGTAATATGTACAAAAACTTGAGAAATAAATATATTTTAAAATGAGAATTGAAGATTTGCTTTTCTTCCCTTTTGTTGCTAAGAAATTCTATGACTATATCGAAATAAATTTGTTGTGCAAAAAACAAGGCGTATTAGATGTTGTGATACATAACTGATCTGAAGATAATTTTTGAGACAGCATACTGAATGATTTTTCTCTTTTGTGATACTGTTCAGTGGGATACTGGACATTGTCAACATTGTGCAGGGATTTGAGTACAATGTTTTCTAGTTCTGACTCGCAAAAGAATCCTGAAAATGGATGTAATGTGTTTCTTCAATATGTTGGTATACAACCACAAGACTACATGTTACAACAACCTGGAAGACCACAATCTGAAGGTATGTTATTTTGAAGATTTCTGTCTTCTGGGTTGTCGCGCTGTGTAGTCTGGTCGATGTTTACCAATGTTTCAGAGGTCATACTCCCTGATGGCAGAGGCAGTATGACCTCTGAAACGTTGGTAAACATCGACCAGACTACACAGCGCAACAACCCAGAAGACAGAAATCTTCATACTCACCGCTGTGAAAACCTCAAATCTTACACTTATGTCATTTTATTACAATCATCAAATTCATCAAAATGTTTTGTCCTTCCATACTACATGTTTTTGTGAATTTTAAAACATCTTCAGAGGTCACACCACCTGTATAAGTTATTAAAAGTTTCTTATATTTGTTATATTCTAAAACATTATATTTTCATCTATTATATTTAGTGTCTAGCCTATATTTCACATAATATATAGTATTCCCCCATATAATTGTCAAAATTGAAGATTTCCATATCAATATTGATCCATTTCAGGTACTGAACGGTTAGATTTGCTATCCTGTCTTTCTTGCAACTAACTTGCACTCTGTGATCAGCTAGGAGGTTTTTGAATGTGAAATAAAAAAGAGGTAAGCTACTTTGTATAAGAATGGAAATGACCCAAGGTAGGGTTACATGTTCAACAGGGAAATGATAAGAGAGAATGTGTATCTAAGCTCAAGGTGGCCAGTTTGAACATTTATTATAGTATGAACTGCACTGTGTAAAAACTTGATCATTAAAATGGCCTACTTATGTAAATCATTCTTAAAATTCAAGCACTCGTGCTGCTGTAACTGCTGATAATCTGACCTCCCACCACTCCTAGCTATGTAACTCTTGAAATTTTCATTTATATATTTCTGACAGGGAATGGCCTTATGAGTAAGCTCCTGAAGAACGGATTACAGATCTAACACCTTTGTCAATTTCATTGAATATGTTGGTTAGAAAATGGATAGACCAAGAAGAGTACATGTGAGTAAATATACTGAAATTGTGATTGTGAGGATTGCGTATTTTGTTTTTATATATGCCGCTCTCCGATGACGAAACAGTATGTGGTGACGTTGGGAAAGGAAGCATGAGTTGTTACTTTGGTAGCGTGACGTTAGTGTTCGTAGACGTTGGGAAGCATAGCTTTTATATTTGCGTATGCTGAGCTGCAGTAGAAACAGCCATTCTAATTTCAGTATTGAATTGCACGTATTTTCTTAAATTATCCAAGGTATCTTGGAATTTTATTATACTCGTCCGAAAGGAGCAGAATCATTAGTCTGTAAAGAAGCATGCAATTTCGAAGGCGTCTTAGCTGTGTCAGCGTTAAACGCAGAGAATATATACGCTTGTGTCAACAAATAAAATTACGGCGATTAAGGTGGTCACAATATTCTTTTTATATTTTTAAGGATAGAAATGTGCAATGTGTTTTATGGAAAATGTGGCGTGCTTTGAGGTTATACCCGCCAATTGAATGCACTTTCAGGAATTCTTTTACGTTTTCAACAACAGGTGCCTATATTACATAAAGCAAGAAAACGAAGGAGTCGAAGCAGACATATGTGTGTATTGCATGTAATTTTGTGGGCTGAACAAAGATTGAGCTATTAAGTGCCTAGCTTGTGGGCGATATGTTAGTCGTAAGACTACTTGGCCTAAGATTTTGTTTTATTGTGTTGTTCATTACTTAACAAATGGTGAGGCATGCTGCAGTGGTGTGAAGCAACAATTTTTGATGAGATTAAAATAAATTTCAGATGCATGATTGAAATCATATATAAGAATCTTTTGTTTAGAACATGTTTGTGTCCTTGGATAATTGATAAAAGTTGTCATTTTTGCTGCATGGTGCATGTGTTACTTTGTGACTTGTGTCATCACTGTTGGAAGACTTAATTTCATAATAAATTTTTCTACATTATAGTCTGGACTGGAGTTTTGAGAGGACTCTTGTTTTGTCCTTGTAGTCATACTAATAAGTTGTGTTTGTTTCAGGTAACATGCTTCTGAAGGTCATTACAAAGTTTATAAATTTTTAAATCTTTCAGAATCACAAAAAGGAATTTCTATTTCAATTATGGCTTCCGTAACAAACGTTACTAGAGCAGGTCAAGCTGAAATCCTTCGTGCAGCTCAGAAAGATGACCAGATTACAGACACACTCAGTGACCTTGTTTCTGATATAATATACATGTTTGCTGGAAATAGGAGGTTTCTGAAAGCACGAAATTTGAGGGAAGCCATAGCAAAGTTTTTGTATTATGGATTCACAACTGTACCTGGTTTCCAAACACTAGGTGAAGAGTATACAGGAATGATTCAGATTGATAAAACAAGTAGGAATGTACCAAGCAAGATGCTAAGAATATCTATGATTATACTGAACTGTGGGGGGGAAATTTTGCTCCTTCATTTCCTCAGTAGATTGGAAAAACATCTCAAATTACCATCTAGTGACACACAGCTGCGACCAGAAATTCAAACAAAGTTGCTTTCATACATTGGTGTCATTAAGGGTTTGATTCCATATATTTATAGATTGCATAAAGGAATTTTTTATCTTAATGGCAATTATTATCACCTTGCCAAAAGACTGACTGGAATCAAGCATATTTTGGTACGGCAGTGGTTAAAAGCTGGAATACAACATAGTGGTTTCAAGATTTTGGGTGTTATTTCTTTATCATATCTCCTACTGCTTGCTCTCCATACTTGTATCATGTGGTGGAAATTACAACATACTTCTGCAAATATGTTTGCTGTGCAAGATCTCGAGTTGAAAGATTCTGCAATATCTGGCTCAAAGGAGCGTTGTGCCCTGTGTTTGGAGGATAGGAAACACACTACAGTAACACCTTGTGGTCACCTCTTTTGTTGGAATTGCATCTTAGAGTGGGTGCAAACGCAACAAATGTGCCCACTGTGTCGAGAGAGAGTGTTGCCATCCCGTGTTGTTTTACTTCAGAACTATGAGCCTACACATGGATTAAGGAAGGTATTTTAAATGATGTATCCATGTGTGATGTAATTAAAGCTGAATAAATGGACTTGACTGTGATGAACATGATAATTTATCTGAATTGTGAAGACCTTGAACTATTAAGATGGCATAAGTTAACAGCATATAATTGAAAAAATATATATATATGCAGATGTAAAGAGGTGTTTTGGATTATAAAATTAAGTACCTATACCAAAGACATTTTTTACAGTGAAAAATGCAAGGGATTGTGAAGGTTTGTGAATCTGTGTAAGACAAATTAAATTCCCAAATTTATTTAATACATTTCTAAATAAAACAGTTGGAAGAACTTTATTAAAAATATGCCCGTTGCTTTTGTCAGTTCTGTTCTGTGTGTGTATATTGTGTTTATTGATGAAAATGCTTATATTTGTTCATCTTGTATTTGTTGGAAAGCTTTCTTTTATTTATTGGTGATGTGCACCTATCACCTTGTTGGTGTGGAGTCTTATTTGGAACAAAACATACTTGATGTGTTTTGACGTAAATACGTCTATACGGAAGGGTCATTCGGCAAAAAAGCGTAACGAAGATAGAATATCACAAGTACTTTTCTTATATAAGAATTATTACATTACATTACAGAGACGTATTTACGCCAGATTCTCCGGAACCGTGGTTCCACTGTCAACGTTTTATATGCGTCGCTACATTCGTCATGTTTTTCTTTATTTTTTATGATGTAACCTGCTTACACGTGTTACGTCGTAGTTAGTATTTTTATCTTACCTACTGAGGTAATACGTATATTAACTTGCTTGTTAAGATTTTGAATTCTTGGGTACGAAGCCTCTTGCATTTTTCATCGCACAATATTCCCCGCAAGGCTTCGTAAAGTTCTTCATGTGTTCTCTACATGGGTAATTTCCATGCTTCGAGAGTGCACATGAGTTCTTTATTTTGAAGTTGGTATATTGCATCCTGTTCCCGGAAGTGTTCGTATGGTTGCACGTGTTCCTTACTGGTGCGGTAGTTTTTTCGTGTCATAATGTCTGATGGAAATGAAAACTTTTCAGAATGTGGTAAGAAGAAAACGTCCATAGATTCGGTACATTTAAGCACACGAAGGGAATATAAGAAACGAGGTGGTGGAGGTGAAACAATGAAAGCTAGAAATGTGAAAGAAAATCAAGCAAATAATTTTGCAAATATCAACAAAGATGGCGTTTCAAACAACTGGAAAACCTTTAAGCAAAATCTTTTGCATTTAGAGAAGACCAGTCCTCTACAAGTAGAAAATAAAAGGGAACATGGACTTCATAAGAAGAAATCAGTGGATATTGGTAAGGTAACATCACAGTCGTCAGCTGATGGACACGTGAAAAAAAAGTTTACTGATTTGAGTAAAGAAAAAACAAAAGTTATTGCTCTGGACTGTGAAATGGTGGGCATTGATACTGGAAAGGACAATATGCTTGCAAGGGTGTCGTTGGTAAATAAGTATGGAAATTGTATATATGATAAGTATGTGTTGCCCTCTGAGCCAATCGTGGATTACAGAACTCGTGTCAGTGGCATTCGACCAAATGATTTGCATAATGGAGAACGTTTTGAGACTGTTCAGAAGGAAGTAGCAGAAATTTTACAAGGTCGGATTTTGGTTGGTCATGCGTTAAGAAATGACCTGAAAGTTCTCTTTCTAAGTCATCCAAGGAGAGCAATTCGGGATACATCTAGGTACAAACCCTTCCGAAAATTTGCAAATGGTCGTACACCAAGTTTGCGCAAACTAGCTGAAGAAGTCTTGGGTGTTAAAATACAGCAGGGTGAACATGATTCAGTGGTAGATGCAAGAACAGCATTGCAATTATATTTATTGTATAGAAAGGAGTGGGAGAAAGGTATTCATTCTAAATCCAATGTATAATGAATTAAGTGACTGCTTGTAAATTGATGTAATGAAATGTGCCTTTATTAGACAAATGTAAAATGGAGTTTCAGCTTGTACTTTATTTCATTGTAAAACAGTAAGTGTTTGTTATATTTTTTGTCAGTTTGACATGTCATGATGACTTAATTATTTGTGGTGAACCATTTGGAGGTTAAATAACCACATTTGTTTGCCTCCTGTTATGGTTTCTATGAATGTCACATTTATTAACATTGCACAATGTAGTCTGGTTCGCCTTGATGTTGGCAGCGGAGACCTCTGAACGTCAGTGTATTTCTCCCAGACTACATGGGGCAACAACCCAGAAGACAGCCATCTTTAGACTCATCGCCTTGAAAATGCAAACTTCAGACTGTATATGTTCTAAGTTTGATGCAAAATTACTATGTAAAATATGTTATTAATGCAGGTTTGGATTATGTAAAATTCATTGTGTATAGATTAAGGTATTGAAATGTGTTTGGAAGACATTGAATTTCACTATGTTATTCTCGTTATTCAAATAAGTATTTCAGGATGGAGTATCAGCAATTGCCAGTAAGACATACTTTTGAACATTTATTTTGTGCTTGCATGTTTTACCTTTTTTGATGACCTCCATAGTTACAATTATATGGTTTGTATGAATATGATTGGCTTCTATGATGTGCCATGTAGTCTAATATAAATTGGGTAAGGTACTGATCATCTTGATAATAAGGCAATAAGCACCTCTGAAACAGCCAGTTTCTGTTGAATTATGTGGCACATCGTCCCAAAAAATGGTCATCTTCATACTTTCTGATGCGAGAACTTGAAATCCTACATGGTTTGTAAGTACAATGACAGGTTCTTTCTCTGTTTTGTAAATTATTTTACATGGTATCCATTGTACTCATTATCAATACTAACATATTTGTGTTATAAATATATGGTTGAATGATGAAACTGTGAAACTTGAATGTAGAGCTAGAGGTTGCATGTATGGATTACAAATATAAATTATTATGGGTTTAATATTTGTTCTGAAGTGAGTGGTGCAGAGCCTTTCTTGGAAAAGTAATAGTTATTCAGGTGATCACTGAACTTGGAGATTCATAATGTTCACAAAACTCTGCCATTGGATCTATCTGAGCTACTGAATTCAGCCAACATCTTAATTTTTTTTATAAGATACATTTTAATGTTGTCCTCCCATCTGTGCTTAAATTTTCCAAATAATGTGTTTTGTTTTAAGTTTTCCAACAAACATTCTGTTACCATACAGTGAAGTCATGAAGCTCATTTAGTACTTCCAAGCACTGCTCATCTCAGATTGCACATAATTATTCTTATTTATCTCCATGTCCAGAGTAGCTTTGAGCACACTTGGGATTATACTCAATGTCCCAACCCAGAAAATCATGACATGATATTTGACTGGTTGGATAAGTAGTATTTGAAGCTTTTTCAATGAACAGCTATGCAAACATTTGTTGGGTGACAATCTTGAGTATTCATAGAACAAGGGATACTCAGAAGATAATTAAAAAAAAAAAAATTTACAAACCAGATGGAGATGGTTCATCCAGCGAGGCTTACTACATGAAATCAAGAAGAGGAGTAAAAGCTGGCAAGTAATAAAAAAGGGAATATGTATGAAGGTTAAAGAGAGAGTTTTTATTCATTGAACTATGTAAAATGGAAATAGAAGGCTCTCTAGATGTTCAAGTGTTTATTTAAACAGCATGTCTCAACATTAAACGTTTGTCGTACTGTGTTGGTTTTTGAATTTTTAAAACAATACAACAATTGAAGATTTCTGGGTTGTTTTGCTGTGTATTTTGGTCGATGTTTACCGTTTCAGAGGTCATACTGCCTCCATCATCAAGGATATGAATATATCGACCAGATTACACAGTGCAACAACCCAGAAGACAGAAATCTTCATACTCGCCAATGTGAAAACCTCAAATCTTACAATACAACAATTATTGGAGCAAAAGTTTGAAGAACAGCATTCCATTTTTTTTTTAAAAAAAACATTTTCATCAGTGCTACAATTTTTATAGTTTCTTCTGGTTGATTTGGAGACATGCAGGGTTATACCCTCCGTCTTTCCTATTGTTCTCTTTCATTCCAAAATATTTGAAATGGTATTGATTGTTGGTCCAGCATTGTTTTAATATAGAAACAAAATGTGACCCCTCTCCCACTTTGTATATGATATTGCGTTATCGAACCCCCTTATTTACTAGTTCTATCACGGTGAGGGAAAATACCATGCCCAAAATTGTAACGAAAAACAGACATTTCTGTGATAAATTCAAAAATGGTAAACCGCTTTTGCCGATGTTCCCGCATTAATATTACGTTTCGTTCTCCCTGTGATTGAATAAAGCAGGCCATGAATTCAAAACTTGCTAACTCACCAGGCCAATGAGAAGATCGTGTGCCTAATTACAAGGCAATGGCTGACAGTGGTTGTTGTTGGTTGAAATATTTGTATGCATTTTGTTTGTAAAAGTATTGTTATTTTATTTCATTTTGTATATGTGTTGTTACATCACCGAAAATGAACAACCACAACATGACACTGAATTTCAGTGAAATATGCCGCCTTTGTTTGCTAAAAGAAGGCGAAATGTCATCTATTTTTGCAGTACCTCTTCCGAAACGGATTATGTCATTTGTATCTTTTGAGGTTAGTACGTGCGTAGTTGTTATTTGTATCTACTTCCTGACAAAAGGAAAGACATTAAATATTTATTGTAATAATGGGAATTTTGTTCCTGTTGAGTAGGTCCTGGAAAAATGTGCCAGTCGTGGTATACCTATCTATTACATATTATATTTAAATAAAATTGTGTATGCATGTTTTGTTTGGTCATACTAATAACGAAATCGATGTATCAGGAAGTATACTAACTTTGTTTTTATCGACGTTTATCAACAGAAACACGTCATGCACTTCACAAAATTTTAATATTAGCTGCTTTGAAGCCCCTTCTTTAATGTATAGATAAATGAGTTCGGTAGGTAGTAGAATTTGTAGTAAGAAAGCATAAAATTCACATCTCTGACATTTTCTTTGGTAAAGCCCAACTTACTGAATGTCTACCCCTTAATTTTTTATTTAGTTGGAAGGTCTTTGATGTGTCAAACTATGACAGGCAAAGCTTGTGGGTACTTTTTACAATCCAGGATACGGGTTTTGAACATATGTGGCAGATAGTAGTGGGAAAACTGTTAGCAGTCACATATCTTAGCTCAAAATTTGCTTTTGTCAGTTCTTGCTTAGTGCATTTGAAGTATAAAAGCTAGATCAAATTGTATTTTTTTCTCCAAAAACTCTTCTTAATGCATTGGTGGCCAGCAGCAGATGTTTAGAAAGTCACCTTTTACAAGGATTTTGAATTTCTGTCCCTGTAATATCTATGCTGACAAGTGAAGGTTATCTTGGTGATAACATGACTAACTTGTATTAAGGGAGTTTGTAGTTCAAATCTTGGGTAGACCGCAAGTTGTTCCAATAGTTTTGCATGGTTATTCTCTCATCTCATCATGGTCAGTGTTAAATAACCTCAGTAGTTGATTTATTGTCATTTAATAATGCATTAACCAACTATGGGTAATGAGCGTATCATCTCCATATGTATTGATGCGTATAGATCATTCCACAGTGTGAGTAGCACAATGTGTTAACAACATTGTGTTAACTAGTTAAGTTAAAAATAGTATTAGTGAGAAATGACAGGATGATCATGAATGGTTATATGAAGAAGCAGTCATGTTGTGTATTATTGCACTCTGCCACTTTGTGGTTGATAAGTGTGACATAATCATGATAGATTCTTGTCAGAATGGCCAGTCTTCCACCTGAGATTTCAGCTGAACTGAC
This sequence comes from Zootermopsis nevadensis, assembly GCF_977971745.1. Taxonomy (NCBI): domain Eukaryota; kingdom Metazoa; phylum Arthropoda; class Insecta; order Blattodea; family Termopsidae; genus Zootermopsis; species Zootermopsis nevadensis. The sequence continues at coordinate 18,164,056 of NW_028259134.1, forward strand.
TATGAAACAGGCAAGCTAACCACTCTCATGAAAAATTCAGCTACTTATGTTGCAAGGAAATGATCTGTGAAAGTTTATAGATTATGTTAGATAAATCTGTAACTTTGTATTAAGACAAACTATAACTCATAACAACTTACAGATATTTGAAGGAGATGGTCTTCCAGCATTGATTTGTCAACAGTGCTGCCATGAAGTAGATAGATCGTACAAGTTTAAGATGAAGTGTGAAACTTCTGATGCGATGCTGAAGCAGTACATTAAGAAATCCCCTGACAACTCAGAAGATGAGGGTGTTACTGAGGTAGCAGTTTATCTGTGTTATTATTTTCCTCTTGTAATGCATATACATATGTGTTCCATATGTATGAGGATGTTACATTTTTAAGATGTATTTGTTGTATACACTAAAGAATTTCTAATATAATTTTTCACACAAAATGTGTATAGCATAGTACCCACATAAAGTGGAAACATCTTAAGAAGAATAAGAAAGAAAATTTAGTGCCCAATTGTATTTGGTAATTTAGAATGGTTTCATTAGGGCTAACAGCCTTAAATAAAACCCATATCCATTGAAGGGTTATGAGGGCTGGGCAGATTAAAATGGTTTGCGTTAGATCTAGTAGCTGCAAGTGAACTTATTTTAGAGTGATAAGTGTACACTGTAAAGTTGCTGATGGAAATACAAACTTTTAGGAAATTTTTTAATTGTCTTACAGATTATTTTTACCAGAAATGTGTTCTGTAAGAAGCTGTGGGTTAAAATTATTTTTTTGCACTTTTCTTGCAAATACTGATAAGTTCATTGTGTAGTGTAGTTGTTTTGTCTTGGGGAGCTAAGGTGAGGTATTTTGTCAACTTACCAGTGTAAGTTCTTAGTAGCCCAGTGGGAGAGGCACTGTTATATAAAGTGGGAGATCTGAGTTTTTCACAGATAAGATGACAATTATCACTTTAATCAGCATGGACGAATGTGAGTTTGTGTTTGTTTACTATGGTGCAAGTTGGTGTAGAAGAAAATTGCTAGACTTTTACAATCTTTATATTTGCCACAGCAAGAATCTGAAAATCTCACATGGTATCAGTTACTCAAAATGAGGTGTTTCATGATTTATCCTGTCCATTGCCAGGATAGTACCTTGTAAGAGACTATTTACTATATTTTTGCAAATTATTACTTGGTTGAAGATGGCTGTCTTCTGGGTTGTTCACTGTGTAGTCTCTATAATCAGGGAAATACCCCTGATGATGGAGGAAGCAAGGACCTCTGAAATGTCGATAAATTTCTACCTGACTACACAACACAACAACCCAGAAGACAGCCATCTTCAGACTCAGTGCTGTGAAAACCTTAAATCCTACATGTTACTTACTTACCATTCATAATCATCTTCCTATCTCATTCACTGTTATATAATTTGTACATTTGAGGCAGTATTATTAAATGTCACAGACTTATAGTATCATATACTCATGTTCTTACAGAATATGTTAATTTTATTTATTCCAGAATACAGGTATGAAGGAAGAGAGTCCAGATGAGGATAGTCATGATACAGGAATGAAGGAAGACAGTCAAGATGAAGATAGCTGCGACAAAACAGAAAGTTCTGGCAACTTGCCCAAGTTCAGAAATATTGTTCCACGCAGAGAGCAAGCAAGTACGTCACAGTCTGAAAAAATTGTTATACTGTGCAATGTAGATGCTTTTGGAAATGGTTTAACTGCACTGCAAACACCATTTGCAAATGACGCCTCTCGGAAAGAAGATAAAAAGAAACGAAGGAGAGGAACAATTCAAAGAGTAACTAGGAAAACACGTTTAAGAAGGTTGGTTAAAAATAAAAAGACTTTGTCTACACAAGGTACAGCTTACCAACCACAACCCCTGCCATCACTACCATCAGTGTTGAAGAATGACATGGAAATGGAAGAGGAAGACGACATTCTTGGTGAAGACAAACCACCATTTATTTGTAAGATCTGTTCAAAATCATTTTCAAAGCGTGACAATTTGAAGAAACATGAAATAATTCATCGAGGGGAAAAACCATATTTATGTGAGGAGTGTGGGAAGTCATTTGCTCGGAAACAGGACCTAAATGTGCATAGGCGGTATCATTCCGGAGTACGACCGTACGCGTGTAGCCTCTGTGATAAGACTTTCCACAGTTACTCTGGTCTTAAGAGTCATGAGAACAGACATAATGGTATCAAACCTTTTCTTTGTAATGCGTGTGGCAAAACTTTTGTCCAGAAAAGCCAGCTCACAAATCATGAAAGAGTACATACGCAGGTAAGCAGTTGTTATATATGTTATGTAGGTGGGTTGATGGATGATATGACTGCCACATAAATCGTATACTAATTTGCTTTGTATTGGGTGTGTAAAATCTCTGTAGCCAAATTTCCAAGTTAAGGATTGTATACAGTGAAATTCCTGAATACGTTTTGCTTCTTGAAGCTCTGGCAATAAGAATGAATCACAGGTTTGAGGTACTTTTTTAGTAAAATGAATCAAAATCTTCTTAGGTGTGTTATTCATCATCAGAGTCTGGTGGCTCAACAAAGTGACTGGCTGTTGAATGGAAGGCAAAGGTTTGATTCACATGTGGGATATGAGAATTTCTTCATCATATTCTACCAAAAAATGAGTTTAATGCTATCCGTAGTGTTACACGGATCTGGAACATGAAGTCAACCAGGCTCATTCCTCTGTCCAGTGCTGTACAATTCAGTCATCACAATCACAGCTGTAATCACAAAATTTATTCCAAGTTGATAAGAATTATACCATGTTTAACAATAATAACATTCTTGGTTTTACTTTGCTCTGGCATGACTACAGCAAGTGTTTTAGCTAACTTTGTTATATTTATCTTATAAATGGAAAATCCAAATAACAATTTGGAATTATTTTTGCCACATAACCAGAGATATTATGCTATGAAAATTGTAAGGCGAAGGAAACGTAATTGTATGTGCATCCTAGTCAAAGCAAAGTGAGGGAACATAAATTTACTGTGTTCAACCCAGTTTTATTTGCTTATAAATCTACATGCGTATATACCAGATGGAGTGTTGCAGTGCAGTAGCAATCCTGCTTGATATTCACAGGGCCCACAGTTTGAGTCTCAGCTGGGAGACAATCCTGACTGAAGTTTTCATGATTTCACTCAGTTTCTACAGGCAAACAATGGGGTAATATCTTCTCTTGATCATTATTTTGTCCCTCTTTGAATGGTATGTAACATATGTAGTTGATAAATTGTTGTTAAGTAGACCAAGAATAGTAATGATCAAAGGGTTCTTTTTTGTGTGTCACAGGAGAAGCCTTATGCATGTACACTTTGTGAGAAGACTTTTACGACACTTACGAATCTCAAGACACACCAGAAACGGCACTCAGGGATTAACGATTTTTCCTGCGGTTCGTGCGGGAGGACATTCTTCACAAAATCAGGTCTTGAGAGGCATGAGCTGCTTCATACTGGACATAAGGCCTTTCCTTGTGAGCTATGTGAGCTTTCCTTCTTTACTAAGTCTGAGATCACGAGACATATGCGTTATCATAAGGGTGAAAAGCGCTTTACGTGTATGCAGTGTAACAAATCATTCATTGAAAACCAGCATCTTATAATCCATGAACGAATACACACAGGAGAACGTCCTTACTTGTGTCAATTGTGCAAAAAATCATTCTACACCAAGTCGAAACTCAATCGACACATGCGTACACATGTCAGTAGGTCCTAGTTGAAGATCTACTGTATGTATAAATGGAAGGATAAGAACTGGATCCCTGGAGGAAGGTACGAGTGAAGTCAGTGAGTAACAGAATGAGGCACAGGTTCTTAAAATTTAATATCACGTGCTTGAGAAATCAGAATTTGAGAACCTTATCTTTTCCAATAATTTCTTCTTCCAGACACTGGTTTCGTGTGGCCAATTTCAATCAGATATCCTTTACACATATGTTAGCTTTCTGAAAGAAACAATGTGATTTAATTTAAGGCCTGCAAGATCCTGGGCTTTGTCTGATGTTTGAGTAGCGCACATGATATTCAGTCTTGGTACAGTTGCATAACTTTTGGCATCGACAAAAATGAATTTACAAAATAAGATTTACCATGTTATATTGGTACTGAAAGGATAAGAAACTTTTTTTTTAGTGTTTGGACCTTTCTCTCTTGTATGAAAGAGATAAGAAATGCATACAAATTTTTAGCCTGTAAATCTGAAGGGAATATACCACATTGGAGATCTAGGTGTAGATGGTGGGATAATATTAAAATGGATATTGAATAAATAGGGTATTAGTATATATATTGGATTATCTGGCTCAGGATGGGTCCAGTAGCTGGCTCATGTGAACACAATTATGAATTTTAAGGTTCCATAAAAATGGAAAATTTATTAACAATTTGAGTGACTGTTGGTTTCCCAAATACTCTGTTCTATTGAATTGGTTACAAACTTAAAATTTGCCAAAGTGAAAAGGTTGTGTCTAATTTTGAAACATTTGAATTTAATCTTGTTTTTGTAAGGTATGCAATAAAATCCATGCTCACCATGAATTTTGACAACATTAAAGCGAGAGTAAAAAGTGGCAAATATGTTCTGACAATAAACAAGAATAGACTAGCAGAAATGTCAGTAAGCTGTGCAAAAGAAGTTTTGGCTGTGAATTACACGAAACTATATTGAAATTGGTGAGTCACAGCATCATGTATCATTAGTTGTGTTTGATTTGACTTACATGTTGGGTCTAACTGGTTTAGGTTAGTGATAATGCAATCAACTCATATTATTGCAATATTCACATTAAATTTCTGGCCTGGTAATACTGACCTGAGTTTCTAAGGGATTATTTAATCAGTCCCTGAAGAAAAAGCCAGGAAATTATTTTACTCGTTTGCCGTTAATAACATGAGACTTTTTTTCAGAATTTATTTAAAATCATTGGCAGATTGATTCATAAAATGGCGTGTTTCATCATGGCGCACAGCCAGTGTCATTATAGGTACCAGAAGCAGGTTAATATGGAAATGGTTGTGTCTGTCTGGTGCAGGTAATGTATTGAAGGTAATTGGGCGGCACAAAGTAAATTTCTAAGCTATGGGCCATGCTGACCTCCAGTATAGTCATCCTTCTGAAGTATGCAGTAGGAAAGAACTAAAAAAACAATATTTATTGAAATAAATTCCTACTTCTCACAAGTTTTTTAATTTTATTTATGTCAAAGGAGTATTGGTACAAAATATCTGTGATTGCAGATTCATTGTAGTTAAATCCCTGATATATTTAATATACAGTGGGTTTGAGGAATTCAGCTTGGGGACCACTGCAGTAAGGGGAAAAATATCTTCATCATTAGTCTCCAAAGCATGCTTTTTTATATGTGACTGATAAATTTTTAGTGGTGATTTTATTTTTAGCAATTGAATATTTAAAGGGCAGGGTTTTGAATCGTGCGTATCAGAATCTGTCTATAGAAAAGTCCTGTGAAACATATCACATGTACGTGGGAGAGAAGGAAAATGTATAAAATATGTGGTCGTATAACCTGAATGGAAGTGACCACTTGGAAGACCTAGACATGGATGGAAGGATAATATAGAACTTTGTGTTAAAGAATTTTGATGTGAGGATATGGATTGGATACATCTGGCTCAGGATAGGGACAAGTGGCTGGCTATCATGAATGCGTTGGAAATTGGAGTTTTTATAAATGGTGGATCATTTCTTGAAGACGTGAATAACTGTTAGCATCTCAAGAAGCATTCTGCTCCGTAAAGTTAATCTGAATGTGCAAATATTTTGTTTGAGACCGAAATAATGGTATTTGTAATAAAATAAAATATATATTGTCCATGGATCAAACTAATTTCCATGATCTGTGAGATTTGTTACAGACAGATATGTTTAGCTTTACCACTGCCTTGGTGTTACATTTACATGGATAAAATGTTGGACTTTTAATGTGTTTGGCACTCAGTTTACTCTCCTTGCTTTTTGATAGAGGTGTAACAAATTTATATGTTGGATACCTGTAACAAGCAATTTTATTGTAATTTATATATTAAATAAAATATGTATTTGCTTTTTATTTATTCAAGAAGTCCTCATGGGTGTCCGCAGTGGCCGCGCAGTCTGAGGCGTGGGTCTTGTGCCGCTTGGTCGCACGGACTGTGGGTTCGAATCCCACTCAAGCCATGGATGTTTTTCTGTGTTGTGTTGTCCTGTGTACAGGTAGAGGCCTTGCGATGGGCCAATCCCTCGTCCAAGGATTCCTACCGAATGTCCATAGATGAAGCCAACTGAAAAGTTGGGGACCCGTAAAGGGTACCGGAAAATGTACAAACATTGTTAAACCGGAAAAAGAAGAGAAAAAGTCCTCATTAAGAAATCTGAATATTGCATGTATTTTGTTATTTCTTCTGTTGCACTTCTTAATGAAACAACTTGTCTGTAATTTTGAATAATGTAATTTCACAATGGGATGATTTTTTACAACATTTGATGTTTATGTTGTGTGATCTGTTGAAGGAATGTTGAATGAAATTAACTTTATTTTTGAAAGTCTGTATTTTAAAGTTTTAAACGAAGTGGCAATCACATTAAAAGATATTTCAGAATGCCATCATATGATTTATGTTACAAGGTTTGGTCAAATGAAGGTGGACTGAGTCTTGAAGTATGGAATCTGATATAAAAGAATACTCTCTGAAGCAGTGGTGGTCGATAAAAACAGTGAGAACAATTTCTGGGATGAACACATGCTTGTACTGTGTGACAATGCGAGATGATGGCATTTATCACTGGCATGAACCAGTGGTCACTCTTTGATCATTCATGTTGCCATCTGACTGTGATAAGCTGAAATGCTGTGACACAAATAAAGCATTCAGATTTGCATATGAGTGCAGAAATTATTTATTTTTTGTCATAATTTGATTAAGTTTATAAGTTATATCATGTGCAATTTGAAAGGAAATCAGCAATGTTATTTTAAACACAGACCTATTTTGGAGTTAAAAGTAGTTCAAACTTTGCTGAAATTCAGCAGCGTTTTACTGTAACATTTACTGATGGTTAAATTTAGATAGTTTAAAGTGTTATATGCTATTATTTATGGGTCAGGTGGTTCTCTGGCAGCGCTGTTATGTCTGTCGCCTTTTCCTGGCATGTGTAGGACTGACCAGAATCAAACCAAACAATAGCTGGTTCATTCTCTGTCTGCCAATCTGGAGACATGCCTTGATGTAGGCTGCTTTATTCTCTACCAGGAGCAGCACAATGGCGACCAACGTTGCAGCACCTAGAAGTGTCAATACTGGTGTTACTTGTACTAGGTAGACCACTGGTCTAGGAATCTCTGATATTGGAACTTTGATGGGGTAAAACATTGTGTGCAGCCTCTTCAGGATTCCATTTCTCTTCATCTTCCAGATTCTGGTACAACAGACAGAAAATATTTGGTTTGAAGATAGTTGTATTTTGGGTTGTTGCGCCATGTAGTCTTACTGTTATGTAGTTCGTGAACAGAATTATCTACCGTTACTTACACAGAATTGAAGATTCCTTTGTAAGGGCTTTTCTTGACTGTCGTTATTGCCAGTGAACCAGGGATGTAAATTTGCGGAATCTCGGTGAGACCACAGCTGAGAGTTCCCGTCTCTTGGTACTCCAGATCTGTGTACGTAATGTAGGCATAATTCGGTACATTGCACACCCTCCGGAATCCTTCGTCATCCGAAAATGGAAAATTGTGTCGGTTTGGTGCAATCATTTTCTGGTAAATATTCTGCATCACAGGATCCGTTGAGTTCTGCAGGAAGAGTAAGTTCTAAAGTTATAGTTTGTATCTCTCTTTCTTTGTTCGGTTAGCGATACATAAGTTACTTCAGACAGGTTTACTGAATGATGAATTGTTACAATGTCGGAGAAACTTGATACCATCGTAAGCATGAAACAACTGAAGAAAGCTTGTTAAATTTATAAGGGTGTTCGATTATGCCTCTCAGATTCTAAATGGGGATCTTTGGCATTCGAAGCACAAATGCTGAACATGTGTTGTAACATATCAGATAATTTCCTCAGTATCCCATTTTCAGACAGTGTATAGAATCTGTTGCTTCATAACAACATGACGTGGCTTGTTAATATTTCACAATCTGATTACTAACTTATAATAACATTTTGCCAATATGCTGCTGGACATTATCATTGACTGAGATGTAGTATGTGAGAAGCAACGGAAAGTCTCGGTCGTGTGGTTAGAACTGCTGTTTCGTATTCGGAAGGTCCCATTCCAAAATATCTGATACAGCGCCTACTCGATGCATTTGAAAAAGCGTTACTAAAGAAATCATGACATGCTTCACGTTTCGGGAATTGGCTTAAATCAAACTTCAGGTGACTGGTTGTCATTATACTGAAAAATATTACTGTCACGCGGGGATTTGATGAGATTCCTTGAACCATCGCTCAGCCCTCGAAACAACATTAGCCGGCACGCAGGTGTTTGTCAGGCGCATTGACAGTTGTTCTGCTCTCTAGTGAGATCACCTGCCGTTACCACGAATATACACTGGTATGGAGGACACAGTTTGATCGGTACAAGTTTCTAGCTGCACGCTTCGACATTTGGGGTTCAATTGAACAGTTGACAAAGCCTCACGTCTCATCTGGGGCTTCCTACGTCCATGTAGGCGGGGCCCAGGGATAATTAGATCACGGTGTTGTAGTGGCAACACGATCTGCTGGTGGTGATACCTACCTCAAAATAGAATGTAAAGGCCGAATCTGATAGCATGCCCAGCTGAAACCTGCCATCGTCCAGAAATTGCTTGAAGCTGGTGAAAGGGAACTCCTTGGTCTCTCTAGTGGCCAAGAAAGATATGAGGAAAGCAGAATATCCGGCGAGAAGCACCACAGCCGTGAAATATGATGTCAAGAAGACAACACGGCATGACAACATTCGTGGCGTCACACTTCGTCCTGCAACAGCATACAGCAAACTCCTAACACAAACATTCGTGAATCCACAATCAATATTTTGGAAGGGATGCTAACTTGGAGGACAAAAATAGCTCGCATTTCATTCGGGCAAATACGTAGTGCATTAATTGTTTTTCCATATGAGGCATTACCTTGCTGACAAAAGCTAGCGAAAGTGTAGAATAAGGCATCGTAGAGATTCTGGAGCACGGATGCGACGCCGGCCTCAAGTCCTAGACGCTGTCCAACGTGATACGTCACTCCGAAACATAGACCGATAAGAATCATTGAAAACAACTGTAACATCCAGAGCCTCCTGGTGAATGGTCTGAGAAATTCGTCCCATTTCACGAGCAGTGCTCTTTGTTCTTTGATGAACAGCCTTGTCCTGGAACACAGGTACAGAAGGCAGTGATAAGTAAGATACATCAGAAGTTTATTTGTGTTGTGGTTGCGGAAGGAGGAGGCGACAAATGCACGTTTCTGTGTTTGAAGACCTGCCATGAATAAGTGAAGAATGGAGGTAAGGCTCTACGAATTCCTAATCTCAGCATTATAATCGCTATAGTAAATGAGTGGTTAGGTTTTCCTTGTGACCGCTTTATCCAAGAAAATCAACCCGAAGTGCCCATTGAGCCGACCGTCCATCCCGTAGCCAGTAACGTAACTGGGCTGACCCGACGTATTGCGTGCCGTGTTTTATAATTGTGTCTTCCATTGTAAATGTAAAAAGGAGATACGACGGAAAGGAGGTAAAGGTGAATATTACTATAATGTGAAATGGGTCAGTTGCGAGCATTTTTGACCTTCGTGCAGAGGCTTCGGTTTATATACCAGAATGTCACGAACAGTTTTTTGCTAGTTCAGTTATTGAACTTCACCATCAGCAGCAACTTCAAGGACTTTTCCAACCCACATTAAGATAACGTTTTTCTTGGTTTTGTGGCTATTCTTTTTTCTCGTAGCCTGTAATTCAGACGCGTATTTCTTTCTTCCCTTTTTCACAATTATTTTTATATTGTCTATCTGTGGTATTATCTCTGTTATTAGGATTGACCGTTCAGATGGAACTTTCTAAAACTGCTGTATCACCTAGTCTAGATTCTGAATGCTTCGTACTTCACTTGCTCTAAAGTTGAAATGAAGTCCACGGCTTGTAGGCGGGCGGGGCTCATCACGAACTTCGCAACTGCGAAGTCGGCCTCTCCTCTGTGCAACATTCCGATCATACCATTCCACGATCCATTCTCGGTTGGAGCCCCGAAGAAGTTGTCAAGTGGCTTGTAAAAATCAGACCTGTCACAATAACACTGCGATTAGACTTAACTAGTGACTGTTCATTGTGTACCTGTCCATTAGCTAAGAGAATGAAGGCCCAATTCACTGAGGCAGGCCAGAGAATAGTTTTTTGCCGATGGGGACTCAGCTGATTTTCCGAATGTGCATCAGGCACATTACCGCTGTTTTAACTCGCTCGACGGCTGTCGTAAATACACAATATTTTCGTGTTTCATAAACGCAAATAATATATTGTATTATATATGAATAACTTCTGGAATGACTGAGACGAACCGAAGGATTTACTTACTTGAATTTAAGTTGGTCCTCAAGCGTGTTCCACATTTCCCCGAAGAAACCAGATATTTTAATTGGCTTGTTGTTACTTTCTTCTACGACGTTGGTGTAGAAAGCCTGTAATTTATTATTAAATTTATTTTAAAATGCTGAATAATAACATAATGCACAAGTACCGCTATTTTGCGCATTATTTATTGTCATCGCTTCTGTTATAAAATTATTATCATTTTCGTTATCAAGATTGTTGCCATTGTGCCTGATATAATATACTAAAGTTTAGTATGAGAGTATATATACTCTCATACTAAACTTTAGTATATTATTCATATAATAACAATCACATTTCAATTTTTGTTTGCTGTGTGGGTCGCTCGACACAACGGGTTGTTAGGTTGAGGTTGGAGGACGCTGTCTCCAGATAGGGAGGGCAGTGTGACTTAATTAAGCAGTGGCAGGCAGACGACAAGCATTGGTCTTCCAGCATGGGTTTTGGGCTAATGGTTAACAACCTTTCTTCGTAAAATTCTAGCATGTTGCGAAACGTCCAGAAAGTCTTGGGCTACATACAATTTTTTGGCATGAACTAAGCAACTGAAAAGATGACACACAGTCATATGGTGAGGGCACTCCAATTACAAGGGGACTATAGTACATTATAGAACTTTACATCTATGACTGCTGTCTTCAGTACAAGTCCTTGTAGGCTGTTTCTCCTATGGTAGAAGCCTCTCGAGGGCCAGGTGAGGCCGCCATCAGGAGTCCAGTTGCCGAAACGGTATGTCTGCAGGGGAAGTGTGGGGCTAACACGGTACACTTCGGTCAGACCAACGGCGTGGTCATCTTCTGGCTGAGCCACCAGGAACTCGCAGTCGAAGGGGATGTTAATGTCGGTGAAGAACTCCTCCAGGGAAGAGTTCTTGTCCAGGAACAGCAACCAGATGACCCTCGAGAAGCTTCTGTTTGCTGCAAACTGGACGAACGTATGCTTAGCCGGACAAGACGAAGATAGTAATACGAGGAATAAGATTTAACTGTGGAACAGCCAAGTGGAATCCTACCTATCTCATTTGCTAATGTAGTAGTGATCTTTGTGGCTTTTCAATAACGCGGATCACCAGTCGTTTTCCAAATATGAAGTTCCATTGCTGTGTTACCTGTAGTAATTATGACGTCTCCAATTAACTCGGCATGCCCGAAGTCATGCTGATGTTCACATATTGTTAATATGGTACCTTTTGGAGTGATCGCTACTTGAGGCGACGCGACGCTGTAGTCCGCTGTTCGATGGCGCGTCACGTTCGTCTGTATCAGATATATCGTTTCGCGCCGGTTGTGAAGTAAGCGAACTTTCCTTTGTTTTTTGCCGATTGTATTTCACTCGAAAATAAATTGCCTATTTGCAAGAGAATATATTATATTCACGTAGCGTCACTTTCCTAGGTATAATAAATATGAGAATATAATTCACATCACTGACTGAGAACTGAATAAAGATTTGACATTTATAATTTGAAAAATTGTTGCGAAACTAACGCTTCTGTGACTCTTAAATTTACTGCATCTTTTAAGTAACTCACAGTTCATGTAAGTGCCCTTGCTTGTATGCTACTACTACGTTTTAATATGCCAAGAACAGCAGGGAACGTTTAACTGCGTTAAATACTGAGTTTACCCACGAACTTACCTGAAGGAATGGTTTTATTCTGGTCGGATCTCCTGGATGTAGGACAAACAATGGACGACTGCGTTGGCACGTTGAAACCGTTTGGGTCGAGTTGAGTCTGAACTGCACTGAAGAGGGGCACAGTTCGCTTGACAGCTGCAATTGCCACTGAGCCAAAGTGCTAGTAGTTGTGAGACCTACGTCAGAATTAAGTGAAAATGTTGTTTAAAATATTGAAAAAATGTCATAAATGTCCGATTAATAGCTTGAGTAGAATTTCTGTGATAAAGGCTAACGGTTACCGATAGGATTCATGTTAATCATTTTAGCCGTGTTAGCCAGGCTAACATCTTCGTAACTAGAACTATGAACTGAGAGTTTGAGCCTGAAATAGTTGGCCAACGATGCACTTTACCTGATTGGCTCTGCTGTGTTCCAGAGTATGGAGTATCACTAAACCACGCATGTAAGAGAGATTTTTCGTTTTTTTTAAATGTTAGCCTGGCTAAGACGGTTAACATAAACGCTCCATTATTTGGTAACCAGCATGTATTAGCACTAAAGTCTGTAAGGTAGTATATTTGCGTCATATTGTGAAGTAGGTTAATATTTTAATATTTTCCGTCAAATCACAATTTTTAATAAGATATTTTAAATATTTTATATTTTATTATCTTATTAAAAATTGTGATTTGACGGAAAATATTAAAATATTAACACCAAAGTCTGGCTAATCCTTCTGTATCATATCAACTCTTTCTGTTGAATGAACAGCTTCGTTTCTCGCCACATATCAGTTTACCTTGGTTCGGACGTAATGGGTTGCAATATAGATTGTAATTTATGTATTGCAGTAGCTGTAATCAACTCGAATGCTTCAATGTCACAGAAAAATCATGCAACACGAAGAGCAGAGTACAGGAGAGTGAAGACAGTTTAGAACTTGCAGCGTAGCAAAATTAGAAATGCAGAATTTCGCGACAACTGACAAATTCTCGCTGGACGACAAACACTATAGTTTGTCTTCGTGTGTTCTTGAACATAATGAATAGTATAGAGCGTTCTTTTCTTACAGACAAATTTTCAAATCCTCTTGTTCTGTTGCTGATGTAAATGACTTTCAAAATTGTACTACAGTCTGTATTGATTTTCCATCAGTATTACAGAAAATTCGTATTTATATGAGAACAATTGGCCACTTAGGTTTAGTGTTCGTTTTTGACGTTTGATTACAGAGGCGGGTCTTGAATCTGTTGATGACTGTTGTACAAACATTGAATTAGTGTGCGTAAGTCATAGTTTTGTAAAACAGTGTCAACACGCAACTGCATATATATAAGTGCCATGTTCACAGACTATTTGAAAATAATTCTGTATCAATAGTTTGTTTGTTCGTTCAGAGAAAATTACTTAGTATAATATTTTTCTGAATGCGGAATGGACTGTTCCTGTTTCTCTCTCCCTGTCTGTCTGCGTTTCTCGTGTCTAAAATTACTAAATAGAGTTCCATAAAATATTATATTTGGGTGCTATACAATAAACTTTGTACAGAGTTTTTATTTTCGGTTTGTTTCGGTCAAATATAACCATATTTTTCTCTGAGCTAGAATAGAAGTTTAGCAATTTTCAGAGAAACGGTTGATTATAAAAAAATTGCACGTAACATACATATAGATTTCCAGAGATGTATACAGCGTTTATTTGGAACCTGATTCCAGATATTATCAGATGCACAACATGTTTACCTGTATCTACACCTTAAGAAACAGATAGATTAATCATTAATGATATAAAAAAGAATTTTAATATCTCGGTACAAGATTTTTATCAACAATAAATTAACATCAAAGTCACTGACGCATGTTTCTGCAAACAACTTTATTCCAAATTAGAGTAAATATTTGCACAGAAGACAGCCATCTTCAGACTCACCGCCGTAAAAAACATCAAATCCTACAAATATTTGCACACTTATTCATTTTAAATTAACCGGCTATGAGGCTACAGATAAATACAGTTTAAAATAATTTTGCTGTAATTTATTAAATACAGGAAATATCTAAGTTTCCAACCACAAACACAGAGCCAAATGTGTTAATTTGTGTCGAAATTATACACATTGTATCATTGCTTTTACATGCGTAGTCTATTTAATATAAATCATTAATCACCTGATAAAGAAAGATAAGTTGGTAGTCCAAAGAAAAGGCTGGAAGATCAACTTTGGGTTCAACAACATTGAGATGTATTTCATGAAACTGTTGTTTTTAGATGTGGCGTTTGGAGAAGTTTTGGTTAACTTCAGTTTGAACCTGATGTTTTAGGACTATATACGGAACAATGAACTGATACAGCAAAGCATGAAATTCGTCTATTACCTTTAGTACAGAGATTCATCGTAACTGTAATCCAAGTCCTGCGAGTGGCTCTGGGATATACGGGAAAAGAGACATGCTCACTTATGTTTGACAGCAGATAATAAATGCAATAATTGTGATATCAAGCAAACATAATTAATAAAAGAACACATTTATTTTGACATACAGTTCTAATAAGGAGAATACTTACCGTGATCTTCATTGTGCAACAAGAAAACACACTCCGTATAAAAGTACCTCTGAAGAGCAGCTACGACCCCAGAAGTTCTAACACAGAAACAGAATGCCACGTGTAGCACAAACACAACCACAGTTACACAATTTCTCATTGCTACCAACACAACGATGTGAGACTTAAGTTACATTAATTTCTGTTATCACACATTATTTCTAGACACGAAATTAACTCGTTTTCTCACGAACACAGTTTCATTTTATTCATATACTGGGGCCCTGCACTCGAGACGTATGAATCTGTTCTACATTAGTTGTTAAATGTAAGATCAACACTTCCACACGATCATGTTCCAGTATCTTGGCCATATAAAATAAATAATTAATGTATTTCACAGAAAACAAGACATGTCAGATCCTACACAAACTTTTAAACCATCACGAGTCTTAAGAAACATGATAATTTCGAAGACGTATTAAATATTTTGCGAGACCATTATCATCGTGTGACATAAACCGTGAGGTGCAATGTTACGAGATAAATATTAACTGAAATACATTTCACCAGATGTAGATCAGGATATATTTTTGGTTTGAATTAAAAGAAATTTAATGAGGATCATCGTATTCACAGACTTCAATAATATGTTATCATGTAACAATATGTATTCGAAAGAAAACTTCGAATGAATGATCTGGATTAGTACCCTTAAAATAATTTTAAAATGTCAATTTTTGTGACTGCCCTTTGAAAGAGTCATTGTTTCAATAGAATGAAGAGGCT
This sequence comes from Zootermopsis nevadensis, assembly GCF_977971745.1. NCBI lineage: Eukaryota > Metazoa > Arthropoda > Insecta > Blattodea > Termopsidae > Zootermopsis > Zootermopsis nevadensis. The sequence continues at coordinate 18,179,639 of NW_028259134.1, forward strand.
GACTGTGTCTATTTGGTTCCTTTTCTGAACGTGATGCATGTTCTATTGATGCGAAAGTTTCTTGTTACAGTTCGCTTCTCGATGAATCCGGAACGCTTTTCCAATTATCCGCTTTGCAAGATGTAAGACGAATAGCCTCACGTAGCTATTTTCTGTCACAGTAAATACACGTAGATATCAGATAAATATGTACCCATGCGTACGCAGACTTTGACGTTACGATAAAATAGAAGTACCTTCCTATACAAAAACATTGTTGTTGAGAGATACTGTCTGTCGCTCAATTAAAGTTGTTGTCTTTACAGAATTTCCGGCCCTTTTATATTTGACATACAGGTCAGAGTTTGTCACGAAGCGGTAATTATAATTTGCTTGTTTTCCTGCGACTAAATATAAAGATCTGTATCAGAAGGTGAAAAGAAAGTTACTCATTTCCGAAAAAGGCAACAAAGTTTTGTTGTTAGAACGGTGTAATGTGTCCCCACCCGGCAGATATCTCTTTCTCTTTGAAATCGATTTCTGCTGCTGTGTTTTCGCTTCAGCAAACACCGTGAACGACCATTACTGTTCTTAATGAAATACTTCATTGGACGTGGCCATAACTGCGTTTAAGGTGAGTGTAGTTACTTCATCACGACATGAATCCACGTCTGTTGATGTTTCACGTTTTATTTTCTAAGCACCGCGTCATTATCAAATACACCTGAGTTGGTGTCATTAAATTTTGCAAACCAGAAGTCAGGCTTGTGTGTAGTTATTTACCGCTAAGTTCAAATTTCGTATTACGTATTCTGTATTGTATAATTAACGACTATGAAATAGGTTTGTATGTCTTATCCGTTGAAGTCGGTTCTAGGTTAGAAAATACCTGTTATTTTCCACATATGGTTGGCATTATTAAAAAGTTTTAGACCTGGTTTTTAATGTTATCGGAATAGCTCAGTTTGGAACCCCAATAAAGTAGTTTTATCCTCCCGCCGATCATCTGAAGATGGAAGTAGACCTAACTTCCGAAACATGGTTTAAAACACTTCGACGTTGGATAAAATGCAACAGAAGAATTAATTACAATTGAAGTAAGACATTACCTGGACGTTATCTATCGTCTTAATATAATTAAATAAGACGTTTCGGAGACAGACTCGAATTTGACGCAGCTGATTGCCTGTGAAGACTTTTTTAATTTGGCCCCCGTGAGAGATATAGATATATAAAACAGAATAATTCATTTTTCTTATATCAAAGTGTTAGCCGGGTTAACACCACTGTTGTTCCGCCCATGTTGAAAAACTTTATATATTTCCCATGCTGCGTTGATATCTGTTTACGTTTACTGTTCAAACAAATTTATATACGATGCTCTAAATCTCATTTGTCTGTTACTCAGCAAGATCGGACTATTTCAGAAACATTGCGAGGCGTTTGCAGTCTAATGCTTTCTAACCTAAGGCGAGTAATGACGGTATATTCACGAGGTATTTTTATACAAATATTGATCTTAGATTAAAATAACAAAATTCAAATAACTTAACACATTTAGAAAAGGACTGAAAATTCTAGAAAAAACCCTAAAATAATATTTAGAACATTACGTGTAAGGTCCTCTTTGTCTGAAACTATAGCTATATGTCAATTTAAAACATAATTAAAATTAAATTAACGTTAAGCCGTGGTATTGGCAAGTTCGCCACTACAGATGCCGTCATGACTCGGTCTATGAATCTTGTTTGTGGAATCGGATGTACCCGGGGGCACTGAGGTGAAGATTCTGGCAGACGTATTTTATGCGAAACTTCGAAAGATCAAGAATTGATTGTACAAGTGAGATATTTTGTTCGTTATATAATGCTTGTGTGCCAAAGCGAAAATTTGTCTAGCAGACATATGTAAATGGGCCTTCCCAGTACACTTCTATCTTCAGTAATGTCTTTGGTTTCTTCTGCGTTACGTAGCAACAGAGTTGATTAATGTCACCATATTATCGATCCGCCGCTGATGTAAACATTGCAACAAATTACTACATAACCGTATTAAGGTATATTACTGATGAACTAGTTGTAAAGGACGTACATTTCGCTTCAGTTACGTACGCACAAGAACAAACATGATTACATTGAGGAATTTTCTGAAATATACTTAATGTAAGTTGTCTTGAAGGACCTTGAAGGCATCACATATGGGAGGCTTTTAAGCTATTTAGACATTAATATAAATATTTGAATTAGTAAATCGAGTATTAGGTTATGACGACGGAATTAATTCAATGTCTTCTGGGTTTATATATCTTGTTACCATGTTCTTCCTAGATGTTGATGTAAAGCCAGAAGACAACATGTCACAACAACTCGGAAGGTAATTATCTTAAAAAAGAGAATTTTTATTGGTAGGCCTGCCATTGCTTGGTATACTTACCTGTAATTGAATTAATTGCCGTTACTGGTCCATCTATATGAAGTTCTCAGATACCTGATAGTTTGTATGAGAGATGCTGACATTCCTTCAATTCTTTCGATGTCCAGAGAGATTGAATCTCTCCGTCTGATTCTGAGGCCGTGGCATGAGACAGTCGGTCTAACTCAGAGATGAATCTGTCGAGTTCTGTTTCAGAAACCATTACGTCACAAACTGTACAGATACATAAAGTGTATGAGTTAAATACTGATTGAATTTCTTTAATATAAGAATATTCAATTTGGAACTCTTCACCTTTAGCTATACACACACACCTAACACAGCATGTGATAGAATATCACCTCAACATCTTAACTTGTTCTTGTAGGTTACTGAAGTACACGAACATTTTTCATAATATTTGAAGTTTCCGTCTTTTGCAAGATTGTCTCGCCTGTCTCATTTTCACTTTTCTTCAGTTTATCCAAAGAAGTTAAATTTATTTTTAAAGATTCCCGTTTCTGAACCGTTTCCCGTTAAAATAACATGGCGCCTTCTCGCGAACAGCTGACAAAGGGTGGTCCTTCACCTTGGCGGTTGGGTGGGGGGGGAGGATGACAACCATTTACCATCTTAAGCATTTACAAGGGCTTTGAATTGCGTAGAAAACGGCCGACTGTCCAGCTCACACACACAAAATGAGTTTCTGCTTAACTGTGATGGCTAGGTTGCATATTATTAAGGATAGAATCTAATTTCCAGTGTCTGGATGTTATTTAAGCATACATCTAGGACACACACAATATATTTGTTTACTTATAAGCTCGTCATTAAGAGAACGAAATGTGTTTTGTACGTGCTGCATTTTTCACCAGTCCTGTTTTTTCAGCGCGTTAATTTTCTGCCGGTAACAAGATATTTACATACTTGTGTTTATCGTACATGTCACAGGGTGTCTAATTGACGTGCTTTGGGTATATTCATAGATTGAAGAATACAAACAAGTGTGTGAAGTGACAGCTTTGTGTCGCCAGGATAAACGGCTTTGTCGTGCAGTGGTTATTACTTGTGGTCTCTATTCGAGAGGCACTGGCTTCTAATCTTGGTTCGAAAACTGACGATCCTGACAGGATTTACTCAGTCCTTCAAAAGAGCCTATTGACTTAAAACAGGCCACGTCTGTCTTCCTTGTTTGTCTTCTCTTATTTTCAAAAGTGGAATACGTCATATCCATGCCAGATGTAATTTCGACATCCGTTCTATATACCTTGAGATTCTGAATGCTTGTATCTGTTTCGAATAGGTTATGATAAATAATCTTAATACCACCACCGCCATTGGACAGATTTCTTTTTGAGAAGCTAATAGTTTCCAAGCTGGTCAAGAAATTCTTTGCCTTTTGTGGAACACGAAGGTTAAATATAATGTTTACAAGAGCCCGAATCTGTTCAGAGCCAAGTTAAACGAGTCCACGCATTTATTATTATTGTGTTAATATTAAAGTATGCGTCGGGTTTCTTGAGAAGTTAACAGTCGCTAAGCTGGTCACGAAAATCCACACGTTTTATGGAATCAGAACGTTTATTACCGCGTTCACAAGAAAACACCACTGCCCTCTATCATGAGCCAAGTGAATCGAGCCCATACTCTGGCGATGAAGATAACAATAATAACAATAAATAATATTTTGTAATTAAACGTACGGACTGTCGTGACAATCAGTTGCGATATATTTATATCTGTTATTGACGTGTTACATTTTTGGATTTCGAAGTGTGTGTAAATAACTTTGAGTCTCAGCCATGCCACAAGCAATTGCGTTTGTAACATATCGCCATTCACATGTTGTAGTGCTTAATCATTTATCTTCATTACACCAAAATATTGCTCGCGGTCCGCCGACGGTGGCAGAACATACTTCTGGTGGCTATCTGCCATCGCGCACGCATCCACCTTCGTGTCTCCGCTTGTAATATGGATCAGTAAAGAGCAGTAAACAAGAAGTTGGGGCAGAACTAATGAGTCATTTTATTACGAGAATTTCATCAAATAGCCGCAATAAATTAATATTTTTTCAGACAAAATAACAGGGTCAGTGCTTCATCATTTTTACAAGGTAAACATCCACCACGAATTAACACACAATCTAATTTACTAACAGAAAGATAGAACACAAAATATGTATTATATTTTTCCTTGGAATAAATGAGGTGATGTTCTACATAATGTAGAGGCGAGAAGGAGAAGACTCATGCACCAGAATAGATAATGAACTATTTCATAATCAGATAAAGAACAACAATAACATTAAACAATGACGTAATGAGATAACGATTGTTGTAATGAGTCCTGGGTCACAAGAAGAAACTAACTTTTAGTATAATTGTAAGGAAAGAGCTTCAGCTACAAGAGTCAATTACAGAGTCAGCACAAAAGATAAAATTTGTAAATAATAATAAGTACAATTCCTTAGAATTGTTTTGAGATTATTGTGGGAATTTAATAATATTGTAAATCCACACCACCTGACTTCTAGACTTGGACTCGCCACTGATAGCAGTTAATTCATTGTTCAGCTACGTAACTTGATGTTACAGTTTTACTTACGTAAATGTAAAAGGCGCGTCTTGAATTTCAGTAATTTTAAATGTATTAGAGACAACATCCTATTAACTGATTGCCTAGAACAGCTGTTTCTCGAATTATGCTCTTAACGTAATTGGAACTCCTTGTCATAGAATACTGTGTTATTAAAATGCTTGACATCACTGTCTCTCATCCTAAAGTACCGTACGTTTCTGTAACACTATGAAACCTGTATATTAAAAGAAATTTTCCCGTTTCTCTGGAATTTATCCATTACTCAATATCTGTGATTGGGATTATCCCCTTCTGTAAGATCCAATATATCAGGCATTTTCACCTGAAGACTGGAGTAGAGCCAGCTCCCGAAACGTCGTGGTTTCTTTTTAAATTATTGAATGGTAGAAAAAGTACAGAGAAACAGAAATATTTAAGTATCTGAACATCGTTAGAACCCTTTAAACTGTATGGTATATTTTAAAAAGTAGTCAAAATAACTACGCTTTCTTACCTGAATAATTTACACAGAACCGAGTTTAAATGGGAAGAATGATTGAGAACTATAATTAGTAACGTTGTTGAAGTGGTCGTGGCCTGTTAACTTTTAATCCCATTTGTCCGGAGATAGTTGAGGACACTTTTCCGGAGTTTCTACCTTTCTGAAACCTCATCTAGTCTAGAGAAATACCATGCCAAGTATTGTGCATATCATTATGTTCTTTCTCGTACTATAAGCTAACATACATATATTTAAACATAAACAGTTTCATATATAAGATTATTTTCTTTAAATTACAGTATTTAAACTCTATTTTCAATCGATATTATTGAGCCAGTTGATGAAACCCTTAAATATAGTAACTGAATTTTTACGATTCAGTTTTGACTCTGCGCGTTCATCATATTCAGTATCAATTACATAATCAGTTCCTCGATAATTATTATAATAATAATACTAAAATTATTTATTTGGGGTTCTTTCCATCGTCAGAATTATACGATTATAAAATTAAGACTTTTCGATAGTTGAATCCTGCTTTCGTCATCAGAAAAAAATGGCAAGGACAGGTGTCCTACCTTTTGAGAGCCCTGGTTTTGCTAGAGCAGACGTGGCGAAACCCTGACATCATAGAGAAATTGTTCACAACAAATTAAAATGAACACAAAATTAATGAGAAGAGCGAATCATCCACTTTAACTAATAAAATTAACGTGCAAGGATTGGATAAAAGAATGAAACTGTTGATTTACTGCAGAACTTATTTCTGATACACGTAAAGAATTAAAAAAATGGATAGGACTATATTGTATGTGCAAGGAGATTAAATATTTGTGTTAAATTAAATTAGTTAAGTGAAAATATATTTAATGGAGCTATCTGTCAGTTGAATACCGATTTCTCTGACAGTCTGTTAAAATAATTGAGTGTAATTCTTGACTTAATTATCTTTACAGTACTTTCCTTAATTTCATTTGAGACCTACATATGTTGTTACGTTCGTCACAAAGGAGTACTGTAGTAAAGGTTTAGACGGATACAGTCAGCCATTTGCTAAGAGTTCCTGAGATATCATACCAACGAAATTGAAGCTAACAAAGACCAAGTAAGAAGCAAGTCGCAAGACAATTTATTGAGATACAGACTAATATGAAATTTATATTTAGCAAACGTTGGTAGGTAAAATCATGAAGGGGTTTAAACAAAAATATGTTAGCATATCCTCTAGTTTTCACCCATTGTATTACGTATGTAAAATAGTTGGATTGGCTCCATTTTGCTTCACTGTAAGTTCAGATAAAGGTGTCGAAATTGACGTAAATATACACTCAAATATTGTAGGTGTTTCATGTTCCTTGCTGATAATTTGATAACTTTCCAGTCTTGGCGTCTTCAAGAAACCCAACACCTCACTTTATAACATCTTTCATGATTTCATTCCCATTGACAGTTTTAATGGCATTGTTAGCTATCACCATGAATCTGACAGTGAACCGGCATAAGTTTTGTGAACTTTCGAGAAAGTTAAACGATATTGACAGAGCTCTACTGAAATATGGCGTCTCGAAAAGAAACGTTTGGTCATATATTGAAATGGTTCTGCTACTTCTGATTCTGATACCTTGGTTGTGCGTTGATGGTTGGCTGTGGACTGACAGGATGGGCTTCGTGGGCGAAGCAACTCTGAGACTCTCTCATCTGGTTCAGATCCTAGTCATTATACAATTTTGCAAATTGACACAATTCGTTTGGCAGAGTTCTAAATTTCTAAACAAAGCTCTTCGCGTAAGCGTTAGACACGATTATGAAAGATATCGTGTGATTGAAAAAGAATTTCTAAACAACCCATGTTCAAACATGAGTTCTGTTAACATTATATCAATGACTAGACGTCTGCCAAGAACTCATAATTTTCCCATTGTTGAGAATGTTTTTCAGCGCAGGGCGACTGATAGACCAAAAGCATTTTTAAATTTGCTGGAAATTCGGTGTATTTATGGAAATATTTATGAAGCTGTAGGTTTTATTAATTCAATTTATGGCTTGTCTGTGCTGTTAGAATTAGTTAGAAATGTTCTAACAGTTATTGTTAACATATTGCAAACAATGGAGGTTTTAAAAAAACCGTCGCTTTATGGGCGTCCTTCACTCCTCTACGCATCTTTGGGAGTACTCTGGATTGTATTTTTGATTTCTCGGGAAGTGGCCATTGCTGTATCATGCCACATGGCAACATCTGAAGCTAAGAAGATACAGGACAACGTACAATGTACATTGTTACGTCAGCATCTAAGGACTGAAACATTGGAACAGTTGAAGCTGTTCTCAACGCAACTTACAGTGAACAGAATTGAATTCTCAGCCTTTGGATTCTTTACACTGAACCTATCAACACTGTCTACATTCCTGGTATCTGTTATGACTTATATTGTTGTACTTGAACAGATTAAATAATCGCTGCTTTTAAAATATCATGTAGACTTTGTATTACAAAACCTTTCCACCTATGTATTACAGAACTATGCTAGGGATATTATGTTTCTTTGTAAAATATGCATGTCTTCAGTAAACAGCTGATGGTGGTTGTCTGAAATCAACTTTGTGTCCGGGATTAAACATATGGTTTTATTCCAGTTAACTGAACTGTAGTATAGATAATGTCATGTTTATTGTCAGACATAAGAAGTTTAATAAAACGAAAATTATTTAATACGACGAGCTCTCAAATTTTCCCAGACATGGGGTAATTTTCGTATAGGAATTTTGTTGCTAAGGAGATAATATTTGAAACAGACAGACCAACTTCTTTTCTAACAAAATGTTGACGCAACAAAGAATTTGTTACGCGATATTTTTATTCTTGGTATGAAACTTAATTTCGAGGAAAACAGTCCGAAAGTCCGTGATTCCGTGATATATATTTTATCTGGAAGATGGATAGTCAGAAATATAAGGTGTTCTAATAAGAAAGTTAAGCTCAGTAGACGCTGATAATTTTTCTTACATTATATTCATTATCTTCGTTTAATTTTAGGCTAAACTTACTTACCTCTCTTGTACGACGTGAATACTCAAATGTACAAATGTTAACGATCTCTCACCCCCTGCAACGGGATTTGGCTAACCCTTTCGAAAATGCCCTGGTCCGCCACTGCTTATATATTTTGTGTTTGATCTTTTCATCGGTGTTGACCTGACCTGTCACATACGTAAAAGTTTGTTACACGCAAATGCCATGAGTAATCGAGTCATAACAGATCAATAAAGGTTCACACAATTACTGTTGCACTTCTAGTATTGTCCCTGGTAATCATTATGTCGCTTGAAAAATGTAAAACTGATATCACCGTGTTAGATTACTGTCTTCTGGGCTCTGACCATAATCGCCCTGATGATGGAGGCAACAAGGATTACTGAAATATTTGTAATCTTCTATCAGACTACACGGCGCTACAACCCAGAAGACAGCCATTTTCGTTCTTACCGCCATGAACACATCCATTCGTACGTAATATTGCCCTCGTTTCTTTGAACTCAATGCGTAGAAATATGTTAACAATAGACTACTTAAATGCGATAATCCTGGCCGTTTGACGTCCAGAGAAGATTGCAGGAAATGTAAGCCCGTTTACAGGGAACGCTGTTAACATAAAACGTACATAGTCGAAGTTCAAAAGTTTTCGATCATGGCGCGTTATAACGTTTAAAAATGTACTTTTGTCCACTGTTTAAATTACAGAACCACAAAGTTCCGAAATCAAGATTCTTCGTTAGTCATCGGATAAAAGGATTAAGTCTAAATTCCGTTAAAATAAAATTTAAACACTAAGTAAAATTGAAGGCAAAATTTTCCATCTTACTTATTAACGAACCACATCATGATGTGTTGACTTTGAAAATTAAATTATGGCCACTACATTAGGCGTATCCTGATTCACTTTAACACCATTTCATATTTTGACAGCATGTGTGTCATAGTTCAGTGAAAAATACTCTCTCATTTTGCCTAGATGAGCCTCGTATTATCATGCAGTTTACTAACCGACACGCCTTAGCCTCTAATTTGTTCTGGTAGCACACTTCTTGTTTCTCCAACCTATAATATACGCCAGTTACTAATATATCAAATATACAATAAATATATACGTGTAACATATAAGTTTCTTGCTTAATTATTAGTGTATGACAACTGCAGAAAAATTAGTCATGATGTGACTGATGGGACATTATCTTTTGTTCTGTGGATCACATTTTTAAATGAAGGACAATGTCCGGCCGTAATTATTTGTTGGATTCAGAGGAGACAAGTAAGTCATTACAGTGACAAATCTATTGAACGATGAAACAACATGATACATTTATTTTATAGTTAATTATGATGTTTACTGCTTTGTTTGGATATCCAAAACAACGCAGTCAGTAACATTCTATCACGGACAAAATACGCAGATGCCCCCTTATACATTCTAATGCGCAAGGAGATAGCAACTCGCGTCTCGACAATACGTTATACCTTCCAGATACTAAGAACGCAAGGATCTGAAACACTGTTTTGTAGAAGAATTTGGAATTGTAACTGGGGACAAAGATGAAGGTTTTGCCGTTGTGTTTGATGGTAACTTTTTGTAGTGGATTTAATACAGACGCATTTGTGGGGACTGTAACGGCAATTAAACAGCACTTCCGTTCACGATTTGTCTATCTGCTACATGATCAACCTATCGGTGAGTGTTTGTGTGTGTAAGAGCACTACTTGAACATTTCCGTCTTCTGGGTTGTTGCGCTGTGTAGTCTGGTCGATGTTAACCAACGTTTCAGAGGTCATACTGCCTCCGTCATCAGGGCGATGAGTATGAAGATTTCCGTCTTCTGGGTTGTTATGCTGTGTAGTCTGGTCGATGTTAACCAACGTTTCAGAGGTCATACTTCCTCCGTCATCAGGGCGATGAATCTTCATACTCACCGCTGAGAAAACCTCAGATCTTACAAGAGTAATACATATTATTTCATAAACTGTAGACTAGTTAAGCACAATTATGTCAATTTTGTAGGTGCGAATTAGCCTGGTAGCATAGAGTTCATTTTTTTGTCATGCTTAATTTTTAATAATTAAACATTAAAACATGTTTAAATCTGTTGTATATGATATAACAGAGTACTAATGAAAATATTAAGAATTAAAATTTAAAATTTTGACAGAATTGACAACGTTTGAAAATGGTTTAAATGTTTTCAGTTTTCAGAACCCTCTGTGAATTAATTCCGAAACCTTTTTTTGTCCATTTGATGGGCTTTCTTGGGTCATCCCATTCAAATGCGCCTGTCTACACACGGCGGCATATCACAGAGAGGCGTGAACTTAGTCTATACATACACACCATACATCACTCTGCCAATGTGATGATTCACGATTTGTACTCTTGATTTAACACGGTTAAAATAAACAAAATAAGATAAATAGGTGGGACTTTAAGCATGACTTGACATTCATAAATGTGTTTACATATATCTTCAAGTGAAGAAACCTCATAGCCAAGACCTACAATAACCGATCCTTTTGGCAAGAATTAATACCCGGAACATCTGAAATACGACACGAGTACTAATCACTTTACCGCGACGTTCGATCCCATTTAATGATAGATGTTTTATTACAGTCGATCTCTTTCTATGATCGACATTTCATTACTATCAATATTTTATTTGTTTTTGGTTTCCGTAACCGGAACGGACGGACCGACAGAAGTATATTTCTTATTCGGTAACGGGGTACAAATTAATACGTTCTCCTTCGAAACAAAAAATAAGGTATTTTCTTCCGTGCATCTGTATGTACAAATATTAAGTACCATATTTCACGTCTCTCAATCAGTTATTGATGTGTCAGTTATGTACTAGTAAGAAATGGGGCTGTTATCCTGTTTGAGCTAGTCAGGCAATATATATTAGCGAACAAATTAATATGTTGCATGTCATAGGACGGTTTATAAACCTCTAATCTATGAGATTTGAAGTTCTTATGGCGGTGAATATGTTTATTGCTGTCATAACCCAAAAGACCACAATTTACATTTTTTTAATTGGCACATAGCCTCCATCATAACTTGTTGTCCCCTTCCTTCTGTTGGATTTTTGGAAACAAGAAGCATACGAGAGTTAATGGCCTTTTATAACAGATAGACGGAGAAAATTACATAACGCATTGCATATGCTCTGGACCTATCGTTTATCAGGAGGAACTTCAGTTCAAGTGTCATGACAAGCGACCGCTTGATTAATGTTTTACTGTATTGGAGAATAATATTAAAACGAATCATATTCAAAGTAGGATGCTATGTAAGAAATAAACTTGTCTTTAACTATATTACGGAAGGTCAATTTTAAAGATATTGCAATGATTCTGTTGATGATGTGCGACTAACATTACAGATCCTTAAGTCCAGTTAGTTGGTCATTATGTTTTAGTTATCGTAAATCAATTTCTTACTAACAAAATTCAGTAACAACTTTATTCAACGGCGTGTTCTTAGGGCTGCGACAACATGCGAAGTCGAATGATTTTACAAAGAGATTTAGCGGAAGTCACGTGACCGTAGCTGTCCTCTCGACCCCCAGGATCTCCGATTCTCTGGATGGACTACATTGTGGACTGAAAACCTGCCTGTTGGTTATACCTCACGGCTTGCAAGACATCAGAATTTCTTTGGTTAAGGTACTTTCACACATGATTTGTTTATATTTAGTGCTTCAATTTTAATGTTGTTTCAGTGGCCTCATTTCTAATTGATTTCGTGAAGGAATGGCCGGACACTTTCTAGAAAAATAAAGAAACACTCCTTCAATAAGTAGAGTGGTAAATTAAGCAACTTTTGCAGATATTACCAGCTTTACGAAACGAAAATACTACTAAACGTTATCGAAAGTACGAGTTATTTTATAATGCCGCTTTGTGACGTTCTAAACATTCCTTTCTGTGTGGAGTGGAGGGGTTAATATAATCCGAAACACACGCGCTTTCTTGCCGTCAGTTGGGTTCAGTGTAACGTGGGATACAGCAGAAATAAGTTTGTCCCTTTCATACGTGATCATTTGGAATATCATTCTGGTGATTCTAACTTGAAATTTCTATCACATGAAGCAATCCAGAAGGTCACATTTATATAGGCCGAAAAATGTTTCTTAAACGCCACTTAGAATTCGTAATTAACATCTCTCATCAATTAAATTGCGTCGTAGAACAGACCAAGAAGCCACGAAGAAAAATTACTCTTGTGTTTAAACTCCGCTCTCTAAAGGTTAATCAGTTTAACGATTTGGCCGATTTATCTCTACTGAATATTACATCCCCCCTCGGTACAGACTGGATTAGAAGCTGGATGGATCTCAAAATCTGTCTGGACGTGATGGCGAAGAAGGTTTCAGCTGCTGCTGGGTCTCGAACCTCGTCCAACTGGTAGCCAGAATCATTGTTCTGACCAAGCTATACGTAAACGTACTTAAGTCGGTGTTAAAATAGTGAATTATTTTTAATTACATTATTCACATTAACTGAAGTTCGAGGAATTTGAATAGTGGCTATTATATCATCCAGTCTGAAGCTTCGAGATTAGTCTTGTGCGGCTACTGTGTATTTGAAATGGTGTGAGATGCTGTCTCTTTTAGATTTCATCAAAACTACACATGTCGAGTGTGAAATGGCTCTTATTTCTGGAAAATAACACTTCCTTAGAGGAGTTCTTTACCGACATTAACATCCCCTTCGACTGCGAGTTCCTGGTGGCTCAGCCAGAAGGTGGCCACGTCGTCGGTTTGACCGAAGTGTACCGTGTTAGCCCCAAACTTCCTCTGCAGACATACCGTTTCGGCAACTGGACTCCTGATGGCGGCCTTACCTGGCCAACAATGAAACTTTATGAGAGGAGGAACCATCTTCACGGAATTACCCTCAAAACAGGCGCTTTGCAGGTGTGTAAATTAGTGTGATCTTGCCATCACCTGCTTTAATTATCAACTTCCGTAATGTGGATTTTACTGATTATCAGATGATCTGTAATGTATGTGTTATGAATTTATTTGGTGTTCCTCAACATCATCACAGATAGCTTTAAAAGATGATTCGCTTTTAGGCCCACAAACAACACCAGTGATAGGAAGAGTCACTGCTTCTATTTCAGTACAGTTAAAGAAAAATATTTTTGAATTCTATGCGATGTAATTTACTCTGTAACTGAAAGGGAGTTTAGTTTTTCTTGCCAGAAACTTCACATCGGTTGGGTCGTTTGTTTCATGTAAAATGGTTTTATTGTATATTTTCAGTCATTCGTTTCCTTCAGAAAAAATAAAGCTGTTTGGAACTCGATATCACAGGGATTCTTCATGAAGCTATGGCCGCTAATAAGACGGGAACTGAACTTCTCGCAAGTATATTCGTTTTAAGTTTACGTCTTTTTAATTTACTTCTCTCATTTCAACGCACATTTTGCGTGTGCTAGAACGCTCTGTGAATGAAGATTATGTGTCACGTAATGCAGTGTATGTTTCACGCTTTCAGATGTTATTATTATTTTAATGGACAGTTGTAGTGTAGGTAGAGCTATTTCCAATTTGCATCGTCCAGCAGTCCTATAATAAGTCTGTCTGTGTATTTTATGGTTAGCGTCTTTAGAGGAGTTAATAACAAATATTTATTTAGATTTTACGTAATTACGAAAGTTAGTTTTCGACAAAACAGTGAACACAAAATTATCAGTCCTATATATTTCATACTTGGTAAGCCCATGAACTCGTCAACTACGAAAGCAATTCCTCCACAGTACAAAACACCTCAGCAGCCAAGGGTTGGAAATCAGGCATATATTTTTAAACTTAAATTATTGTAACCACTTCACGGAACGCTCTTTAAAAAAATGCAGAAATCTGTTGAGATTTATATAAATGGTTTAGGAATTAAACTGCAAGTACTTCTTTACGTTCTTGGTACTGCTTGTACGTTACGAGGTGTCTCCTGTCTACATAGAATTCACCTCTATGGCAGTAAAGACGGCGACATTACAGAGGGCTTCATGACCCCCGACGGCTTTTGGACTGGGGTCTACGGCTTGCTTCAGAGGCGTGAAGTGGAGCTCGCCTTTTTGCCTATCACGATGACATCCTCGAGGATTGATATTATGGACTTCACTGTACCATTAATGGAAATGAGGTATTGGATTCAAATAGTACTCTGAGGTTTACAGTTTAACGTATTTGAATCAGACTTAGAATGGTATCTTATGGCATGACGTAGCAGCTGAAAATTCCAGGGTGACAGTGCTGCATAAAACAGTACCACCATTGTTTTACGCTGTTACTTTTAACTATAACTTGAGAACAGACGACTTTAATACTGACAGACTGATAACATGTTACCATCCTGTGCCTGCACACACATAACTAACCCTGCCTTGAAGAGATGATAGTTGCTCAGTTGATGAAGATATTCACTGCTTTGTGAAGCCTGCTTACAAAATCCTTTGGATGAAGTTCCACATGCTTTAACATGTCCAGTAGATGAAGGTGAATGTTTAGCTTTATGCTCCGGCTGCTTTACTCACCAGGGGAAAGGACCCAATACTCATTACATAGGAGAATCAGAAATACCGAGAGCCGGTCTGGAGGCAGTGGTGGCGAAGAAAACTCTTGCCTCAACCGGGAATTCTGCCCCAGTCATCCACCTCGTATGAAGTAACTTCGATGACTCGTATTTTTCTTTACTTCTCTGTTTGTCAGAACATCAGTGATCATCAAGGAACCAGACTCGTATGAAATGCAGTGGAACTCAATTTTGGTGCCATTTACTTGGCAGCTCTGGATTGCTGTTTGCGTTGTTATGGTACTGCTTATAGTTTGCCTGGCAACTACACATCGGTTGAACTGTCACTATGAAAACGTCGAGGATAAGGATTTCGGGTTCATGGAAGCAATTTTTATTGTTTACGCTGCTTTATGCCAACAAGGTAAGTAAATACGTTTCTACCTGCCTAGCTTATGCCCACTGACAAACAAAATTACTTTCTTGTGTGAGAAACGTACGGACTGACATTCGGTGTTGCTAACCTATTATTTGACCTTTCTAGAGTTTTTCTGTCCAATCTGCCAAATATATACTAAAATTGGCTCACAGAATAATTAAGAAATCTACAAAGTAACAGACTCATTAACTAACAGATTGACCATACAGGCGACCAAAAAATGTTTGGTCGAAACCACGATGTGTTATATCTGCTAAGACAGTCTGTCTAGTTGTTCACCCATTCGCAGCAACATACCAGACGAAGCGTTTAAATATTTACGTATGAATTCCTTCTTAAAACAGCAACCATCATTCTGAATCTATTTATTTCTTGTGTCTTGCGAGCTTCGTATTAGCTAATTGTTAACAGCACAGAAATGTAGGTCATTAATTTCTTATATGCTTTTATGAACACGTTTATTCGAGAAAATATTCTCGAAGCTGTCAAGCCCGTATCTGTTGTGGCGCCAGTCCAATAACTCATTATTTCTTTGGGCTGAGAAAGCCGGATCGTGAGGCTGACCGACTATGGTATTGGCGTCGTTCTCCCATCGTGCATCGTCCCTCTTACCGGAAATCGAACTCAGGAAATACTTTCCTATGTTTTAACGTTACTATGTTCTCTTCCTGGTGTCAAGTTTGGCGCAGATCAGTTTGTCCGTTCTCGAGCTATAAGCGAAGAAATGCATTAACACAGTTTCATCTTTGTAAGATATTTATTTGAAAGATGGCACAGTAGCTTTCAAAGGAAACGTGTCTCTTCACAGGACACAGCGACACTCCCAACTCGACTTCCGTCCGAGCAGTCTTCGTGACGTCGTACCTGACCGGAATGTTCCTCCTCGGTTGCTATTCAGCAGCCTTTATCACTCACCTCACGCTGAGGGACCCTGTTTTGCCCTTCACGGACTTCAAAGGGTTGCTCGAGGACGGCTCTTACCGGCTTGGCATGGCTCTGATCAGCGCTCAGCTTGAGTACTTCAAAGTGAGTAGCTCACTCGCTGACTTCAGTATTACCGGATTTATACACTTTGCCCATCATAAATTAGTCCTACAAGAGAACAGCTTTTCGAAAACTGTTGTTGTTACTATCCACACGTGAAGGCCAGGGAGTAACTGTTGTGTTTAGTCCGTTAGAAAAGGTAACCTCATTTACTTGGCATCCATAGTCACTACTTTATAAGCCATTAAAATCATTTATTTTCAATGGAATTAATACTAAGTCTTTCTTTGCTGCTTTCAAATTGTATAGTTCGAATCTGACAGGGCTGCTGTAATATTTTCTGTAAATAACATACATTATTGACGGTATCTTTCTGCCTTCCGGGAAAGTTGCAAATTTAACTATCAGTCTTCGTTATTTTATAGTCCTAATGTAAGCTTCGAAGATCCAGCAGCCCAGTGAGATATTTGTTTCAGAACTCAAGTAACGAACTACTGAGAGACATCTACTGGAAGATGATTGCTCCACATGAAGCAACTCTTGAACTTACCGATTTTCCGGGACTACAGCGACTTTGTTACGACAGAAATTACGCTCACTTAGCGTCTGATTATATGCTCGTGTTGCCAGGATATTTACCACAGTGCAGCATTACTCTGGTCCCACAAGCTTTCTACCCTGGGACGATGGCACTCGCCACAGTGAAGAGAAGCCCTTATCTGGGACTTCTGAATTACATGTAAGCTCTCATGTTCTTTCCGCTAGCATTTATAATAACTGATTGAATTTGAACGTATGTGCACTCATGTTTACAGTGCACTGAAATTCTGTTGCATAACTTGCATACTGTTGCTTGCACTTTATTTATCCCTGTTCCACGTTCTGTGTACTTACGAAGAGTTAAGAGCCGTACTATTTATAGAAGGGGAAATTTCTATATTCATACATACCATAGAATTGATTTTAATATATTAAGTATTTTAATCTTAATAAACATTGTTTTTACTTATAACAGTTACTCGGTTATAGTAAATGCTTGTCTTCAACAAACTTCGAATTACCGACTGATATACCCGTCAATAAAACGGCGTATTAGCTAATCTGTCTGACCAGACTCCTAAGTTATATTTGAATGATTAGCTCCTACTTCGTATTATGAGGACATCGATTTCTGTTCTATGCCACAAGGCTGCAAACTTGATAAAAGTTCTTCACGGCATTCCTGTGTCTCTCCCGGAAACTGACTGAAATATCGCCTTAAATTTGGCTGAGATCGCTTCCTTTCATAAAATTTATCATTTTCAGTCGTACGTTCATATAATGTTGTAATCTGTATGAGTTACTTAGTTGACAAAGCGTCGCTAAATATAAATGAAGCGTGACAGAATGATAATTTTTCAAGTAACAGACGGACCCGCCAACCAACAAGAGGCAAGAAGTTTCTTTAATTGTTAGACGGATATGGACCCATACATAAACTTCTTGACCTCAGGATGCTGTGTTTTTCAAATAGGAGCCTTTACAGTTCCCAATCCAGTTGCATTCTATTAGGTTATCGACCGAAAGGCCTACCAGACAACCGTCCGGTCGAACTAGCCACTGACACCGAGTGACGTGACATCTTGCAGGCTGCAGCGGATGAGACGCCATGGTCTCCTCAGGGGCCTGTACGAGCGATTCCTATTCAAACTGCGACTAGCCACTCAACAGGCCCAGGAGAAGAAGAAACTGTCAGTGGACCTAAGCGATGTAGCGCCTGTCTTTCTCACCCTGGCGGTTGGAATTGCCTTCTCATTTGCTTTGTTCCTCTTCGAATTCTACATCATGTGATTTTCATTGCGTGGACGAGGAAGTACGAGTGTTGTTTGATTCTAAGGAAAATACCATTTCTTCGGCCGAGCGTCTTTAAGTATGGCTCTAAAATTTTATTTATGATGATATAATGTATTAAAATAAATTATCGCTTTACAGTCAGACTTTTTTCATTTATATTCTGACTTGTGGCGAGCTAAGAATCATCTATCAGGTTAACAACGCCTAGAGACGAATTTTATCTGATCGGTTCTGACGTGCTGTAGCGTATGGAGTAAAATTGAGGCATTTAGCTAAGACAGAAGACTTTTAATAATGTTTGTTTGTTTGTAAAGTATTAGCCAGGTGACACTATTAACATGGTCGCTTCGCCTAAATTTTGTAATATAATAATTCTCTTATTCTCTGCAGAATGCCAGTAATTTTTTAGGTGTAAATTTTACATTTCTCTGGCGAGTTGTTTTTCACCGTCGTCACTTATAGCTTTGTGTGAATTGCAATGGTTAACCATTCCGTAGTCCCCGGACTGTATACCACAAAGGTCGTACCGTGTTCCTTGCATTTCGGAAAACCGGAGGGTCATAAAACCGTCACTTGCGTTCGTTCGTCAGACAAATAATAATTTTGGTGGTTGAGGAAAATGTATTACAGGGATCGATGTTCCATATAATTACATAATGTAGTATTTAAACGTTTCTGGATATATGTTGATGTATTTTTATTTACATTTATGTTTGCGTATTGAGCGATGGATGTTCCTATAGAGTGGAGGCCGGTACACATTTTTGTGTGAGAGTGAAAGCAATCGATTGCTATAACGCTTTCGACATTCGTTGTTTTCTGGCCGTCGGGAGTTTCCAACTGGCCAGCATTTGAATAAGTTCCCATGGATCTGTCGCTCTATGACCAATAGGAAAATTGCAATTAAATTTCCGGCCACAAACACAACCAGAATTGGCGCTACTGCAGCTAAGTTCACTGTTGTTGCAGAACGATTTACATAAGATGCCTTTGAGGTTATGTAGTGTTGGCGAATCCTAGATTGAACTCCTTTCTCGCGAAGTTGAGCTAACCTGTGCAGAAAGGTAATATTTATCAAAGGCTGTGACATAAATGCTTATGTTCAAAATCATGAATGTAACATGTGTCCACACGTAAATAAAATTTCTTGGGAAACGAAGTAGTAGACCATGAGGACTGATGTTAAAATATTTTTGATTGTATAATTTAAAATCCTACACTGTTATGGTCACATGTTAGGATAGATTAGCCCCTTACTACACAGTGAATCTAACATACTGCAGCACGCTTTTATGACTTGGTGCTTAGACACAGGGACATTTTTCTTCACAATTTATGGGCATGTAAAGTAACGTGCAGTAATACGTTAGATAAGATGGAACCAAAGGAGGGAAGTAATTTGATAACTTTACTTTTGAACTCACTTCCAATTGATGAGGTACTTGTAAGGGCTCTTCTTGGACATAATGTAGGTCAGAGGTTCCGGGTAGGAAGTTCCAGGAAGTGTTGTCATCTGACATAACGTCGCCCCCTTGTACTGCTGACTGACGAAGTAAGAGCCTGCGTAGGCGTACTTGTGCAGAGTGCAGACTTTTTTAAACCCTTCAGAGTCGTCTCTCGGTATATCGTTCGTGAAGGGGGCAATTAGTTTCTTGTAAACTTCATTTTCGACTCCTTCCACGGCTCCCTGCAAAAGAATAATAATACCTTGGCGTCATTACATGGTTTTAAATCCTTTACACTCACAGATATAGACATTTTTTCAACAGTTAATCCTTTCCATGTTATGCACGATACATGTCGCGTATATTTCAGTAAGATCAGTGGAAAAGTCCTCTTTCTTTAGTCAAATTTATATGTGGATTTATAATAGCAGAAATTAGCCATAGAAACATGCAAGAAAGACACGGTTTGTTTTGTTTGAAACTCAGCATGGTCGGATTTGATTTGTTCAGCTTTTAAAAGAATTCCACGTTCTTACGGAATTCGAAAAGTGATTGTCGTCATCTAGGAATCTCGCCATTGGACTCAAACAAGAACCAGTTTGGTGCATCATATGAAGTGCTGGTGAATAGCTTCATACCAAATAGGAAGAAATCATTTCAAAGATTATGATAATGATATAGCATGGAAATATTACATTCTTCTGCGAACTGGTTGAGACTCATCATGCAACGTAAGTATTTATTATTATTATTATTATTATTATTCATGTCTTGAGACTTTTACGGCGACTTAAAGTCTAAAAGTTATATCTTCGCGGGCAATCAGCCGTTTCAACTCGGAACAGAAGTCCAAATTTTCGGGAAAATTTCTGTCTTCATTATTATTGTTATCGTATTACATCAAAAATGTTGAGAACAGCGGAATTTTTCAGGACACCGAGCCTGTAGGAACCGTCGGACAACAGTCCCTGCAGATCCCTGAAGGGCAGGGCTCTGGGCTGCACGGCTAGACTGGAGATGAGCGACGCAGAGTAACCGGCGAATATCACCAGTGACATCACGTAAGACGTCAGCGTCACAATGCGCCCTGCGGTGTTGTTGACTGCATCTCGCTGACCTGCGAGGTAAGAAGATTTCAGATTGCAAATGGGAAGTGACTCATTTAATGGTACGTGGATGTCTGGCCAAAACCAGGCCGAGCCTGCATTGGCTACATTTTTTTTTTGTAATTTAGTATGTAGCTGTGTAGTTTTTGACAAATTACAAAAAGCATTTGCTCGTGATCGGCTTTCTCTGTGGTCATGTGGTTTACAGTTTTAGATTTACAATAGCTAAATGTTTATCAGCCGAACGGAATAATATAATGAATTAAAGTAGAAAAACAATTGAAAGTACTGCAGCTGAAAGATTACAACCTGTCAGATCTTTGAAGCATTAGAATCATCTAAGTAATTAAAAATGAAGTTACTACCTCAACGGGAATACAACGTGTCTCTGTTATAAAGACTAGTTTATTGATGTTGTGTAGGAGAATGTTAGCTGTTTGTTCTGAAAACAGCAAAAGAAACCCCTCAAATATTGTGGGCAAATTACAGATTTGCTGTTAAATTTCGAATCTCAGAATGTTAAAGTAGTTGGCACGTATATGTTACTTCTGTTCCTTTCACGGGAGTTCCGTGTCTGGTATGGACTACAATTCCTTGGTCAGCTGAACTACTATCAACTTCTCAAAAAGAAATCCTCTCCGAGTGCGGTTAAAATGGAGAGTTACAAGATAATAATTTATGAAACTGTTTCAAACAGGCAGAGACAGAGGATGAATAAAGGCTAAAACGAAGAATAGGGGAAAGAAAGAAAGGCAGGAGAGTTATAACCGAAGAGATGAAGTTAAATGAGAAGTGAAAGTAAAATAGAAGTTGTGAACGAAATATTATGAACTGTAAATTCCATCGTAGTTATTTTAACTACTAACTGACCTTGCTGGCACAAACAGCCGAGGATGTAAAAGAATATGGCCACCACAGATAGGGTCGGGTTCCTCTTCTGTCCGTCATAACTGATGTTGGTGACCGCCAAGCAGACGCTGAGGGCGCAGCAAGCAATGGCCACTGCCAGCCACAGGCCGTAGCTGAAAGGAGCGAGGTAGAGGTTCCAGGACATGTCTGCGCTGTTTGGTATCCTTATGAACACTCTGGTGCTGAAACACAAACCATCCTCATGTTCCCTATGGGTTCCATAACAACAGCGAATTTCTGTACTAGCCGGGCGAATATTAACGTCTCTACTAGGACTGAAGTCCAATGTGAGATGAGATTATTCAGGGTATAGTAAGCGAATATTACGGTAGAGTGGTTACCAGTCTTGCTTCATATTTGGGGAGTTTGGGTTTAGTATCTAGCAGAAAGGCCATTCTATAATTCGATGTTGTATATTATTTGTTCAGCATCGTTACGTAAAGACAATCAATGACAAAATAAGTGTCTAGTGGAGTGTAAACATTGTCATACGTCGAGTGATCGCGGTATTTGCCTCAGTCTGAAGGGAAACTTAGTAGGATTACGGGAACATTGAGGAATAATGAAGTTCGGAGAACACCAACCGTCAAAAGTAAGACTGGGAATGGAAATGATATCGCAGTGCCTGACCTTGAGAATTCGACTGTGTCTATGAAGTCCACCACATTGGATCGTTCACTTGTTGCTGTGAAATCTCCAATACCGATGTCGGCCTCCCGATTTTTCACCAACGCTATCATTCCGCTCCATGACCCGTTTGCAGATTTAGAGCCGTAAGATTCCGTCTCATGGTACACGGTGCTGATAACAAGTTTACCGAAGAATTATACCTTAATACTATCTTGAATACGACTAGGTATATATCATGTAAATGCTGCTTTCACACGTCAAAATTCAGTGGTTTATAGTTATCATAAGATAATATTAAAATACATAAAGAGTGAAGTTGCACTCGGCTTAGAATATCTACAGTGGGTTGTTTTAGTACGAACATCTGGGTTCCATAAAAGCAATCCTGTATAGTTTTTCTTTGTTTTCTCATCAAATCACATAATGTCTATCCGATATAAGACATGTTTTATGACTAGCAAAATGCGATGAAGATCCTTTGTTATACATTTATTTAAGTTGTTACTATAAAGAAACAATACTTTTACTTACATGGCGTTTATTTCCTCCGCCATTGTAGTCCACATCTGCCCAAAATATCCTTCAGCAACCTCAGATCCGTCTGAATTATTAACTATGTTGACGACCAAGTATTCCTGAACAGATTAAAACATTCTTCAGTACTGTCCAAAAGACTGGTACGTCCAGTCTCTCGCTCACTCCATCATAAAATGTCTTCCTGAACACCTGATAGCTGCTCAAATTTTCAAATTCCCTACTTTTATGTAGGCATTAGATTTAACGCCATTTCTAGGTCTTGTACCAAGTCAATACCTTCACATCATGTTCTTCATGATAATTAAAATAACTTATGCCTATTCGTCCATCACAATTTGGTCTTCCAACTGGTCTCTTACCATGACGTGTTCGGACCAAAATTGTCATCATCTTATCGTTCGTCTTCTTAATGTGCGAATGAATCAGAATTATTCCAGCAAAATATTGCAATATTAGCTACATATTTGTTCAGTTCATCGTACATTGAAGAGCCAAAATCTTTATTTGTTCACCTTAAATAGGACTTTATGGCTCAATTCCTAGACACAGGGTCAAATATACCCTTGTCATATATTGAAGAGGTTTCAGCTTACGTGTTTATAAGTTGCCCGAATGACACATCCTTGTAGATTGCTTCTTCTAAGAAGAAAGTTCGTTGAAGGCCAGGTTAGGCTGCGAGCAGGAGTCCAGTTGCCGAAACGGTATGTCTGCAGGGGAAGTGTGGGGCTAACACGGTACACTTCGGTCAGACCAACGGCGTGGTCATCTTCTGGCTGAGCCACCAGGAACTCGCAGTCGAAGGGGATGTTAATGTCGGTGAAGAACTCCTCCAGGGAAGAGTTCTTGTCCAGGAACAGCAACCAGATGGCTCTGGATGAGTGTGTCTTCAAAAATGACTGTGGAAAATTGTTATAGGCCTGTGTTCATCAGCTTTTACATGACCCTAATATTGTGGTAAATTAAGATTAGAAAATAATTTTCGGAAAATACACGTTACTCAGAACTGTATTATAATTTTATAATTAATTACCAGAAAAAAAATTTTACCCTAGTTTATCATTGGGTTCTGGTGTATCAGATAATTTATAGGACAAGCCCGAAAGTCAACATAGTGTTTGACGTGAGAATTCATATACATTTTAACTGATTTTGATTTTATTATCTTTATGAGCCCTGATTCCTCTCTTTTAAAGCAGCTTTTAGATTACTTATATATCCTTGAAATGTTTTATACTAAATGATGCATGCAGTTATACCTCGTATTAGGCGAGACAGATATTTTGTTTGGCCCACAGTGTTATTTAATGTGAATAAGTTACCAGAAAGGACTGTTTCTAACCTGATGTATGTAGTTTCTTGTTTCTGCATCGCCTTTGAGTACGACGTATATAGACCGCTGAGTAGAACACTTTCTGCTGACGCCAGTTCTAAATACCGTATCCATTATAGGAATATATTCGTATAATAAGTGCTTTCGAATTTTCTGCATCAATATCTTAGCTTCAAAACCTAAAATGCATATAATGTGTTATATAATATAATTAGTGTCAATAAAATACCGATTAATTTGTCCATTCGCAAATAAGTAAAATATTTGCTATTTACTGAGTTACTCATTGTTTATCTATCGACTCAGCTAACTAAATAACCAAACAAACAAACAACTAAGTTAGTCGCCGGCTTTTCACTGTGGAGGACCGAGTTAACTCGCAGGACATTTTATGCAGGATTTGTAGCGGACGAAGTGCTACTAGGACAGGTTTCTCTACGAGTCCTACGGCTTTTCGCTGTCGGTAATATTTCACCGATGCTCCACATTCACTAACGAGTTGTCTGGGAAACGAACAACGGGCCCGTTGCCAGCCGCAGTTCCGCAAGGACACAGTTTTATCCCAACGTGATAATAAAAAAATTCTGTTACAAAATCCAGTGATTAAGTAAGAATCGCGAACAAATCTATCTTATTATATATTTGTGGAATTTAATCCGGTTCATTTTCTCAAAACTTGTATGCTTCCTGTACATTTTGAAACGCATATTTCTGCATTTAGAGTGATAATTTCTAAGAATCTA
Source organism: Zootermopsis nevadensis (assembly GCF_977971745.1). Classification (NCBI taxonomy): domain Eukaryota; kingdom Metazoa; phylum Arthropoda; class Insecta; order Blattodea; family Termopsidae; genus Zootermopsis; species Zootermopsis nevadensis. Next base: position 18,204,636 of record NW_028259134.1, read on the forward strand.
CCCCCACCACCAAAAAATACTACCCACTTTTATGACTGTCGTTAGCGAAAATTCACTTTTCACATAAAATGTTAAATTCAATCTCACCTTGTTGTTGAACGCGAGAGGTCATCAGAAATATGCAACCGCGTTCAAACTGATGATAAATATCAGCTATGAGTTCTGTTAATGGTAGTACTTTTTCTAGACCGGCGCTGATAGCCCCACTCGACAGTAACAACATGATCCAGATAAACGTCCGCATTTGAAACATCTGAAGCACGGAATGCATTCTGCTAGTGGCGACAGACTCGTCTGTCATGAAATTCGAACAGAAACAGACTACTTTCCTGTGGATGTAGATATTTCGTGAGGAATATAATTAGTGTGGACAAAGGGAGGAGTTCCACACGATGCAGATCTGAAAATGTTCAATGTCACGTGCATGAATTGGTCATTTAATTGCCAATGTTAAGCTATATTCATGTTTAGTGTCTAGAACGACTTTCTTATCGTTTCGTGATCTGTATACACCGCGTAATGATTAGAACCTATGGCTTTGTTTTCCTATCTTTTTTGCTGAATTATTGCAATCAAATATGTGCTTTCTTTCTTCGTGAGATATTGTGGCAGTAAATGTGCTGATGTTGTAAATAGGCAAACTTCTCTCCATCCATGTAAATAAGACAAATATAAAAGAGAGCGACAATGTTTTACTACTTTTAAAGAATCATCTGGTATAAAATGAGTAACAAATCTAAAGTTCCTCAATTGTGCCCAATTTCGGGCTCAGTTTTTTTTATATTGACTATTTTGCTTTTAGAAGTTAATTTTGGAACGGTGTGGTAGGTTTGTAAACACACCGGTACCTAAATATTTTAGGTATATCTTTACAACATATAACCTGTTCTGCATCTTTAATTTCAATTATAATTTGACGTGGTTGCATAACATTTACTGACAGATATCCGTAATTTTTATAACAAAGTTAAACACTTTTTATGTTTTGCATTCCTATAGGAAATCCAAGTTTGTGAACGTTTGGGTTAGATATTTATAAAACAGGACTGGAGAGCGCTGGTTTAAATCATCTGCTAAGGATAGGGACCAATAACGGTATATAACACGGAAATAATCCATCGGATTCCATAAAAGCAATGGTACTTCTTTACTATACCAGCGCAAGCTTACTATGAGCATCTCAAGGTCTTTCGAACTCCGGGCGATCAGGCAGGTTTTGAAAGGACGATCGGCACGTGCTGTCGATGAGGACGGGCTGGTGATCTGAGCTGAGTGCGGGGCAGACAGTCAGGTGCACCGGTAGGACGAAGTCCTTGATGAGGACAATGTCAAGGACGTCGGGGGTTCCGTTGTGTGTGTAAGGAGCCGTGGTTGGGGAATCCGGCCCGTAGATCAAGCAGGAATTTCTGTTGGCGTAATCACGCAGGAGCGAGCCCCTAGCAGAGATCAGCCTAGAATTCCAGTCCGTGTGCTTCGCGTTGAGGTCACCAGCCAGTAGGACCGGGAAGCCCCCGCTCAAGCACTCGGTCAGGTCCGACTCAATCCAGGGCCGGGTGTGTGCGAGGTATGCCGCCACGAGCTTGACTTTCCTGGTTGCCAGCACCAGGTGAATGGCGGTTGCTTCCAGTTGCTGCAGACCCGAGACCGGCACAGGGTAATTAATGATCAATGCCCCTGCGGACAAGGATCGTTGTGCCGCCCCCCTGCGTCGCGCGGTCCGTACGGTGGCAAACGTAGTTCGCGAACCTCAAGGCTCGACCCGACGTGAGGTGAGTCTCGTTCAGGAGGCAAACATCGACTCCGTAGTCACCGAGAAACTTTTCCAGCTCCAGCTTCCTGCCGCGAACACCGTCGGCGTTCCAATAAGCCAGCCGCAAGGCCTTACCACCGTGTCCTCTAGGCCGCGCAGTCATACTCGGCGATGAAGAGGAGAACGGTTTTGAGGATGGCTCGCGGACGAGCCTCCCCGGATGGGAGGGAAGGGATCGCGGCGAGGAGACGGCGTGTCAACTCGACGCAGACCCGTGGCGAGAGGTCCTTCAGGAGATCTGAGATGTCCTGGAGCGGGGACTGACCCTTGGGTGGGGTGGGGTCGGTCTTCTTGGGAGCAGGTGCGGGCTTCTTGGGTGCGGGTGCAGTGGGATTTGCCACCGGTACCACAGGACGAGCGGGCTTGGCACGGCCGTCCTTAGGGACAGCCTGCCGCTCAGTCCGTGCAATGGCGCCGGATGACGTTGGGGCGGGGTTCTTCATAGCCTCAGCCTGGACGACGCGGCCACCACGGACCATGTGGTTCCACCCAGGGCCCAAGTTCTCCTGTTCCAGAGAAGGCCTAGCTGGCGCCGATTTTGGCGCTGGCAGGCGCGTGGAGACGCCGTCCTTTCGGCCACGATCCCCTTTTGCACGCTTTGCAGTGGCCGCCTTGGCTTCCTTCCACTTACTGCAACCTCTATAGTTTGCAGTGTGGTTGCCGACGCAGCTGCAGCACTTAAGCTGCTGCTTGGGTGTGGCACACGACCCGGATGGGTGGGCGTCCCCGCATGCCACGCACCTGGGTGCATAATCGCAGTTTCGCTGCGTTTGCCCGAAGCGTTGGTACCGCTTACAGTGCATGGGCCCCTTCGGTGCGACGTACGTTTCTACCTTGACCCGCAGACCGCAGATCTCGGTAAGGGAACGCACCTTCGCCACGTCGGGGCCCCGTGCTACCGACACAATAAAGTGCGGCGTAAGGGGGCGGTCACCGTCCTGGTCCATGGCCCGGCGCCTCGATCGCAGTTGCATGACCCCCTGCACGTCAATGTGCATGGCGGCCAGCTCCTCGTGTATCTCGGGCATGCGCACGCCCAGGTTTTTGATCACCAGGCGCACGCACCGATCCTCGGGGAGGGAGAATGTGTGAAAACTTACACCTTCGCTCTCACCGAGGGCCCGTAGGACCCTGACGGTGGCCCGGAATCCGTCGGCGGTTTCAGGCACCAGAGTCACGAGGTCTCCCTTCATCTGCGCCACGATCCCGCAGGCCGACCCCGCGCGAATCCTTTGCAGGAAACTGCGAACGTTCTTCACCCCAGAGACGTACACCGGGGTTTTGTTACGGCGCTCCCCCGGAGCAGTTTTCTCCACTTGGACGTGGGACGAAGCGGCGTCAGATGACACGCCAGTGAGCGGCCCGGATAGGTCCCCGGAAGCCCAGGGAGACCTGAGCCTAAGTGCCTCCTCCATCGAGGAAGAGGGTCCCGGCTGTTAGCCGGGTCCCTTGGCTGAGGACTTCAATGGCCCGCATGGCGGTTTCAGCGCGGCGGGGTGGCAGGGGGAGGTCCGCGGGACGACTTCACGTCCCTCACTCCTTTAACCTCTTGCGAGGCCGCGGCTTTAGTGGGGAGCGGTGCCGAGGAATCCACCCCAACCGTCCGGTCGAACTAGCCCATTTTGCCGTCGCCACTGACACCGAGTGACGTGACATCTTGCAGGCTGCAGCGGATGAGACGCCATGGTCTCCTCAGGGGCCTGTACGAGCGATTCCTATTCAAACTGCGACTAGCCACTCAACAGGCTCAGGAGAAGAAGAAGCTGTCAGTGGACCTAAGCGATGTAGCGCCTGTCTTTCTCACCCTGGCGGTTGGAATTGCCTTCTCATTTGCTTTGTTCCTCTTCGAATTCTACATCATGTGATTTTCATTGCGTGGACGAGGAAGTACGAGTGTTGTTTGGTTCTAAGGAAAATACCATTTCTTCGGCCGAGCGTCTTTAAGTATGGCTCTAAAATTTTATTTATGATGATATAATGTATTAAAATAAATTATCGCTTTACAGTCAGACTTTTTTCATTTATATTCTGACTTGTGGCGAGCTAAGAATTATCTATCAGGTTAACAACGCCTAGAGACGAATTTTATATGATCGGTTCTGACGTGCTGTAGCGTATGGAGTAAAATTGAGGCATTTAGCTAAGACAGAAGACTTTTAATAATGTTTGTTTGTTTGTAAAGTATTAGCCAGGTGACACTATTAACATGGTCGGTTCGCCTAAAATTTGTAATATAATAATTCTCTTATTCTCTGCAGAATGCCAGTAATTTTTTAGGTGTAAATTTTACATTTCTCTCACCCACTATTATGTTCTTTCTCTGGCGAGTTGTTTTTCACCGTTGTCACTTATAGCTTTGTGTGAATTGCAATGATTAACCATTCCGTAGTCCCCGGACTGTATGCCACAAAGGTCGTACCATGTTCCTTGCATTTCGGAAAACCGGAGGGTCATAAAACCGTCACTTGCGTTCGTTCGTCAGACAAATAATAATTTTGGTGGTTGAGGAAAATGTATTACAGGGATCGATGTTCCATATAATTACATAATGTAGTATTTAAACGTTTCTGGATATATGTTGATGTATTTTTATTTACATTTATGTTTGCGTATTGAGCGATGGATGTTCCTATAGAGTGGAGGCCGGTACACATTTTTGTGTGAGAGTGAAAGCATTCGATTGCTATCACGCTTTCGACATTCGTTGTTTTCTGGTCGTCGGGAGTTTCCAACTGGCCAGCATTTGAATAAGTTCCCATGGATCTGTCTCTCTATGACCAATAGGAAAATTGCAATCAAATTTCCGGCCACAAACACAACCAGAATTGGCGCTACTGCAGCTAAGTTCACTGTTGTTGCAGAACGATTTACATAAGATGCCTTTGAGGTTATGTAGTGTTGGCGAATCCTAGATTGAATTCCTTTCTCGCGAAGTTGAGCTAACCTGTGCAGAAAGGTAATATTTATCAACGGCTGTGACATAAATGCTTATGTTCAAAATCATGAATGTAACATGTGTCCACACGTAAATAATATTTCTTGGGAAATGAAGTAGTAGACCATGAGGACTGAAGTTAAAATATTTTTGATTGTATGATTAAAAATCCTACACTGTTATGGTCACATGTTAGGATAGGGTAGCCCCTTACTACACAGTGAATCTAACATACTCCAGCACGCTTTTATGACTTGGTGCTTAGACACAGGGACATTTTTCTTTACAATTTATGGGCATGTAAAGTAACGTGCAGTAATACGTTAGATATGATGGAACCAAAGGAGGGAAGTAATTTGATAACTTTACTTTTGAACTCACTTCCAATTGATGAGGTACTTGTAAGGGCTCTTCTTGGAAATAATGTAGGTCAGAGGTTCCGGGTAGGAAGTTCCAGGAAGTGTTGTCATCTGACATAACATCGCCCCCTTGTACTGCAGACCGAAGAAGTAAGAGCCTACGAAGGCGTACTTGTGCAGAGTGCAGACTTTTTTAAACCCTTCAGAGTCGTCTGTAGGCATATCGTTCGTGAAGGGGACAATTAGTTTCTTGTAAACTTCATTTTCGACTCCTTCCACGGCTCCCTGCAAAAGAAAAATAATACCTTGGCGTCTTTACATGGTTTTAAATCCTTTACACTCACAGATATAGACATTTTTTCAACAGTTAATCCTTTCCATGTTATGCACGATACATGTCGCGTATATTTCAGTAAGATCAGTGGAAAAGTCCTCTTTCTTTAGTCAAATTTATATGTAGATTTATAATAGCAGAAATTAGCCATAGAAACATACAAGTAAGACACGGTGAGTTTTGTTTGAAACTCAGCATGGACGGATTTGATTTGTTCAGCTTTTAAAAGAATTTCACGTTCTTACGGAATTCGAAAAGTGATTGTCGTCATCTAGGAATCTCGCCATTGGACTCAAACAAGAACCAGTTTGGTGCATCATATGAAGTGCTGGTGAATAGCTTCATACCAAATAGGAAGAAATCATTTCAAAGATTATGATAATGATATAGCATGGAAATATTACATTCTTCTGCGAACTGGTTGAGACTCATCATGCAACGTAAGTATTTATTATTATTATTATTATTATTCATGTCTTGAGACTTTTACGGCGACTTAAAGTCTAAAAGTTATATCTTCGCGGGCAATCAGCCGTTTCAACTCGGAACAGAATTCCAAATTTTCAGGAAAATTTCTGTCTTCATTATTATTGTTATCGTGTTACATCAAAAATGTTGAGAACAGCGGAATTTTCCTGGACACCGAGCCTGTAGGAACCGTCGGACAACAGTCCCTGCAGATCCCAGAAGGGAAGGGCTCTGGACTGCACGGCTAGACTGGAGATGAGCGACGCAGAGTAACCGGCGAATATCACCAGTGACATCACGTAAGACGTCAGCGTCACAATGCGCCCTGCGGTGTTGTTGACTGCATCTCGCTGACCTGCGAGGTAAGAAGATTTCAGATTGCAAATGGGAAGTGACTCATTTAATGGTACGTGGATGTCTGGCCAAAACCAGGCCGAGCCTGCATTGGCTACATTTTTCTTTTGTAATTTAGTATGTAGCTGTGTAGTTTTTGACAAATTACAAAAAGCATTTGCTCGTGATCGGCTTTCTCTGTGGTCATATGGTTTACAGTTTTAGATTTACAATAGCTAAATGTTTATCAGCCGAACGGAATAATATAATGAATTAAAGTAGAAAAACAATTGAATGTAGTGCAGCTGAAAGATTACAACCTGTCAGATCTTTGAAGCATTAGAATCATCTAAGTAATTAAAAATGAAGTTACTGCCTCAACGGGAATACAACGTGTCTCTGTTATAAAGACTAGTTTATTGATGTTGTGTAGGAGAATGTTAGCTGTTTGTTCTGAAAACAGCAAAAGAAACCCCTCAAATATTGTGGGCAAATTACAGATTTGCTGTTAAATTTCGAATCTCAGAAGGTTACTTCTGTTCCTTTTACGGGAGTTCCGTGTCTGGTATGGACTACACTTCCTTGATCAGCTGAACTACTATCAACTTCTCAAAAATAAATCCTCTCCGAGTGCGGTTAAAATGGAGAGTTACAAGATAATAATTTATGAAACTGTTTCAAACAGGCAGAGACAGAGGATGAATAAAGGTTAAAGCGAAGAATAGGGAAACAAAGAATAGCAGGAGAGTTATAACCGAAGAGATAAAGTTAAATGAGAAGTGAAAGTAAAATAGAAGTTGTGAACGAAATATTATGAACTGTAAATTCCATCGTAGTTATTTTAACTACTAACTGACCTTGCTGGCACAAACAGCCGAGGATGTAAAAGAATATGGCCACCACAGATAGGGTCGGGTTTCTCTTCTGTCCGTCATAACTGATGTTGGTGACCGCCAGGCAGACGCTGAGGGCGCAGCAAGCAATGGCCACTGCCAGCCACAGGCCGTAGCTGAAAGGAGCGAGGTAGAGGTTCCAGGACATGTCTGCGCTGTTTGGTATCCTTATGAACACTCTGGTGCTGAAACACAAACCATCCTCATGTTCCCTATGGGTTCCATAAAAACAGCGAATTTCTGTACTAGCCGGGCGAATATTAACGTCTCTACTAGGACTGAAGTCCAATGTGAGATGAGATTATTCAGGGTATAGTAAGCGAATATTACGGTAGAGTGGTTACCAGTCTTGCTTCATATTTGGGGAGTTTGGGTTTAGTATCTAGCAGAGAGGCCATTCTATCATTCGATGTTGTATAATATTTGTTACAGCATCGTTACGTAAACACTGAATCAATGACAAAATAAGTGTCTAGTGGAATGTAAACATTGTCATACGTCGAGTGATCAGTCTGAAGGGAAACTTAGTAGGATGACGGGAACATTGAGGAATAATGAAGTTCAGAGAATACCAACTGTCAAAATTAAGACTGGGAATGGAAATGATATCGCAGTGCCTCACCTTGAGAATTCGACTGTGTCTATGAAGTCCACCACATTGGATCGTTCACTAGTTGTTATGAAATCTCCAATACCGATGTCGGCCTCCCGATTTTTCACCAACGCTATCATTCCGCTCCATGACCCGTTTGCAGATTTAGAGCCGTAAGATTCCGTCTCATGGTACACGGTGCTGATAACAAGTTTACCGAAGAATTATACCTTAATACTATCTTGATTACGACTAGGTACATATCATGTAAATGCTGCTTTCACACGTCAAAATTCAGTGGTTCATAGTTATTATAAGATAATATTAAAATACATAAAGAGTGAAGTTGCACTCGGCTTAGAATATCTACAGTGGGTTGTTTTAGTACGAACATCTGGGTTCCATAAAAGCAATCCTGTATAGTTTTTCTTTGTTTTCTCATCAAATCACATAATGTCTATCCGATATAAGACATGTTTTATGACTAGCAAAATGCAATCAAAATCCTTTGTTATACATTTATTTAAGTTGAACTATAAAGAAACAATACTTTTACTTACATGGCGTTTATTTCCTCCGCCATTGTAGCCCACATCTGCCCAAAATATCCTTCAGCAACCTCAGATCCGTCTGAATTATTAACTATGTTGACGACCAAGTATTCCTGAACAGATGAAAACATTCTTCAGTACTGTCCAAAACACTGGTACGTCCAGTCTCTCGCTCACTCCATCATAAAATGTCTTCCTGAACACCTGATAGCTGCTCAAATTTTCAAATTCTCTATTTTTATGTAGTTATTAGATTTAACGCCATTTCTAGGTCTTGTACCAAGTCAATACCTTCACATCATGTTCTTCATGATAATTAAAATAACTTATGCCTATTCGTCCATCACAATTTGGTCTTCCAACTGGCCTCTTACCTTGACGTGTTCGGACCAAAATTGTCATCATCTTATCGTTCGTCTTCTTAATGTGCGAATGAATCAGAATTATTCCAGCAAAATATTGCAATATTAGCTACATATTTGTTCAGTTCATCGTACATTGAAGAGCCAAAATCTTTATTTGTTCACCTTAAATATGACTTTATGGCTCAATTCCTAGACACAGGGTCAAATATACCCTTGTCATATATTGAAGAGGTTTCAGCTTACGTGTTTATAAGTTGCCCGAATGACACATCCTTGTAGATTGCTTCTTCTAAGAAGAAAGTTCGTTGAAGGCCAGGTTGGGCTGCGAGCAGGAGTCCAGTTGCCGAAACGGTATGTCTGCAGGGGAAGTGTGGGGCTAACACGGTACACTTCGGTCAGACCAACGGCGTGGTCATCTTCTGGCTGAGCCACCAGGAACTCGCAGTCGAAGGGGATGTTAATGTCGGTGAAGAACTCCTCCAGGGAAGAGTTCTTGTCCAGGAACAGCAACCAGATGGCTCTGGATGAGTGTGTCTTCAAAAATGACTGTGGAAAATTGTTATAGGCCTGTGTTCATCAGCTTTTACATGACCCTAATATTGTGGTAAATTAAGATTAGAAAATAATTTTCGGAAAATACACGTTACTCAGAACAGTATTATAATTTTATAACTAATTACCAGAAGAAATTTGTTACTCTAGTTTATCATTGGTTTCTGGTGTATCAGATAAATTATAGGACAAGCTCGAAAGTCAACATAGTGTTTGACGTGAGAATTCATATACATTTTAACTGATTTTGATTTTATTATCTTTATCAGCCCTGATTCCTCTCTTTTCAATCAGCTTTTAGATTACTTATATATCCTCGAAATGTTTTATACTAAATAATGCATGCAGTTATACCTCGTATTAGGCGAGACAGATATTTTGTTTGGCCCACAGTGTTATTTAATGTGAATAAGTTACCAGAAAGGACTGTTTCTAACCTGATGTATGTAGTTTCTTGTTTCTGCATCGCCTTTGAGTACGACGTATATAGACCGCTGAGTAGAACACCTTCTGCTGACGCCAGTTCTAAATACCGTATCCATTATAGGAATATATTCGTATAATAAGTGCTTTCGAATTTTCTGCATCAATATCTTAGCTTCAAAACCTAAAATGCATATAGTGTGTTATTAATTTGTCCATTCCCAAATAAGTAAAATATTTGCTATTTACTGAGTTACTCATTGTTTATCTATCGACTCAGCTAACTAAATAACCAAACAAACAAACAACTAAGTTAGTCGCCGGCTTTTCACTGCGGAGGACCGAGTTAACTCGCAGGACATTTTATGCAGGATTTGTAGCGGACGAAGTGCTACTAGGACAGGTTTCTCTACGAGTCCTACGGCTTTTCGCTGTCGGTAATATTTCACCGATGCTCCACATTCACTAACGAGTTGTCTGGGAAACGAACAACGGGCCCGTTGCCAGCCGCAGTTCCGCAAGGACACAGTTTTATCCCAACGTGATAATAAAAAAATTCTGTTACAAAATCCAGTGATTAAGTAAGAATCGCGAACAAATAAATCTATCTTATTATATATTTGTGGAATTTAATCTGGTTTATTTTCTCAAAACTTGTATGCTTCTTGTACTTTTTGAAACGCATATTTCTGCATTTAGAGTGATAATTTCTAAGAATCTACCCCCCACCACCAAAAAATTGTACCCACTTTTAGGAATGTCGTTAGCGAAAATTCACTCTTTACAGAAAATGTTAAATTCAATCTCACCTTGTTGTTGAACGCGAGAGGTCATCAGAAATATGCAACCGCGTTCAAACTGATGATAAATATCAGCTATGAGTTCTGTTAATGGTAGTACTTTTTCTAGACCGGCGCTGATAGCCCCACTCGACAGTAACAACATGATACAGATAGACGTCTGCATTTGAAACATCTGAAGCACGGAATGCGTTCTGCTAGTGGCGACAGACTCGTCTGTCATGAAATTCAAACAGAAACAGACTACTTTCCTGTGGATGTAGATATTTCGTGAGGAATATAATTAGTGTGGACAGAGGGAGGAGTTCCACACGATGCAGATCTGAAAATGTTCAATGTCACGTGCATGAATTGGTCATTTAATTGCCAATGTTAAGCTATATTCATGTTTAGTGTCTAGAACGACTTTCTTATCGTTTCGTAATCTGTATACACCGCGTAATGATTAGAACCTATGGCTTTGTTTTCCTATCGGTTTTTGCTGAATTATTGCAATCAAATATGTGCTTTCTTTCTTCGCGACATACTGTGGCAGTAAATGTGCTGATGTTGCAAATAGGCAAACTTCTCTCCATCCATGTAAATAAGACAAATATAAAAGTGAGCGACAATGTTTTACTACTTTTAAAGAATCATCTGGTATAAAATGAGTAACAAATCTAAAGTTCCTCAATTGTGCCCAATTTCGGGCTCAGTTTTTTTTATATTGACTATTTTGCTTTTAGAAGTTAATTTTGGAACGGTGTGGTAGGTTTGTAAACACACCGGTACCTAAATATTTTAGGTATATCTTTACAACATATAACCTGTTCTGCATCTTTAATTTCAATTATAATTTGACGTGGTTGCATAACATTTACTAAAAGATATCCGTAATTTTTAAACAAAGTTAAACACTTTTTTTTTTTTTGCATTTGTATAGGAAATCCAAGTTTGTTGAACGTTTGGGTTAGATATTTATAAAACAGGACTGGAGAGCGCTGGTTTAAATCATCTGCTAAGGATAGGGACCAATAACGGTATATAACACGGAAATAATCCATCGGATTCCATAAAAGCAATGGTACTTCTTTACTATACCAGCGCAAGCTTACTATGAGCATCTCAAGGTCTTTGCTTTATTAGTTCGCTATTCGGGAAACTGTGGGTTCGTTTCTCAGCACGGTATCTGACTGTCCTTCATGTTTTCTTCAGTCTCTCCATCCAAATTATGGGGTAGCGTCTTAAAATAGGCTACAACCGCTTTCTTCCTAATGTCTTCCACAGCCATCCATTCACTGCGTGCTATATAACACGTCCTCTTTTAAATCTTTGTTAAATTAAGAAGCAAAGAGTTAGGAAGTGTCACTGTGGTTGAAGTTATGCATGAGCATCAGCTCCATAGGGCAATCGCCCACGTTCGATTAGGATTTATACTCAAAACACCGACCTTCATACATCCGAAGGCTGTCAATCCACATGGCCACAGGAGTCAGATTTATAAGAAAGTGTAATCCTTCAACATGAGTAGTGAGAGTTTGTAATTCGTTATGCGTGTAAAGAATTTTAGGTTCGGTTTTCATTGATTGGCTTGCGAGAACTGTTGAGATCTATCATACATTTATGACTTTTATAACCATCAGAAATACAACACAGCAGAAGTGAAATTGTGATCATTAACTACTGATCACTTGACGCACGCGAAGTGGACACACTCGTCCAGGGTAATAATTTCACACGCCAACTCAAACGTTTGCTGCATTTTTGATTAACAATTACCATTGTATTTGCAGTTTTGTCACATACAGACTACAAATGAAATATTTGGAACCATGTGTATTAGTTGTATCATTTTGTTGTATTTGTGATAACATCTGCAGTTGGTAGAGATCAAATGTCGAATGTACTGCATACCCTAATTTTTTCTTAATTTGTAGGAGAAGCATCATGGGGTATTACTGTAGGTATGAAACAGGTAAGGGATAAAGCAACTAAGTGATTTGAAGAGTGGCATTAAAAGTGAATACACTGTTTGTGTACATTATTGTGCTTTTAATGTTAGCAAAATATTTAAATTTTATCCATACAATTTTATCTTCAAAATTACAGAATACATTTTCATTTCCCCATCACTCATGGTAATAATATTTTGTCCAGTACATACATTCACCAATAATCATGTTTTCTTAAGCATATACGCACATCACAAAACATCGTGCTTACAGTTAAAAGCAAGCAACCTAATCATCTAAAATTACATTTTCGTATCGACTGACAATGAATGAATATCGATTTTACAGTAAGCTGTACCCTTGCAGAATTCTACCGCCGCATTGGAGCGGTTTAATCTGTAAGAGTGAATGACTTCATAAAGATAATACATCAGCTTTGGGTTTTTTGAAAATTCTGTTCTGTTAAATCCATGCTACGTCAATCTGTTTTCTTAACTTCTATCCTGATATCAAACATATTTAACCTTGAAGTGCGTAGATTAAAAAGCACCTAATTGTATGATGAATGATTGATGAATAACAATTTAGGAGGAAACTGCATGCTTTAAGGCAGTGTGCCTGGAGGGACTGTACAAAACTATGAAAAATATTTGCCAAGTTATTCAGACTTGAATATGCGACTTCCAAAGAGCGATATTCAGGTACACTTGCATAAGCATGCATTCTGTTGACATTTATTGAGTGTAAAAAAATAGATGTAATTTACAACTTCAGTTTTTAAGCATAAGAAACACTCCATTCTCTGTGGTGTACACGTGTTGATGTCAGGCATCTGTCAGAACCTCAGAAGCTTTTTTTCTGACAAAGATTTGTGTATCTTCTCCGTCACTGTATCAGACCACATGTGACACTTGTTTTGTATATATAATCCAGCGTTCAAAACCACGCTGACTCACAGACCATTATACGGAGTTACTAGGAACAGCAAATAAGGAGGGCTTATTAATGACTAATACCTCTTGAACAATAACTGACATCTTGACGTAACTGAAACTGCGGTTGTGAGACAAATTAAAGTTAAAAAAACATCACACGTTAAACATTCTCAAGTAATTAATACACGTAATATAATGAAGAAATGATGAAGAGAAATTCATACAAAGTGCTTTCAAAAACATTGTGAAATAAAGTAGGTGCTTAAATATTTGTTTATTAATAAAATTTATAAATTTTAAGTGCACCTCAATTCAATTGTACTCACATAAATGGGAAATTTGAGAATTATACATTTTTTATATCATTATAAAATATTCAGTGATATTACGATAATTCTTTATAATCTTATGTTCATTACGATGATATACATGTCGCACAAAATTCTATGGCTTTCTTGTTGTTACAAGACACTTTAATTAATTAATTCAATTTAATTATTAGCTTTGTATTTCTCCTGTGCACGTGATACAAGTGATAATACACTTAACATTTTCCAGGCTTATGCCTGATGTTTATAGCTTATTTCAAGCCTTTAATTGTGGTTGCACTTCTACATTACTTATAAGAAAGGAAAAAGAAGACGTTGTCTCAATCTCTGAAGGAGTACATTGTGTTATAATGCAATTATTGTGAATATACCTGTGTAAAAGAATTCGTCTTGCAGTCTAACATAATTTAATTCAGATATTCTTTGTTAGAAATGTCTTTGCTTACTAACATGATCAGTCCGTCATTCGTTTTTTGCTGTATTTCAATGTTCTTGTTTATTGACTGTCAAGATAAATTTATATTTCCATTAACACGGATAATTGACACTGTTACATCTGTGAACACTTACTTCCGGTGTGGATGTGTGTTTCTTGTAAAATCTTTGGAACAGGAATCACAAGGCAAGGAAAGGAAACTGTTTAAAATACAATACCAATAAATTCTCGAGATAAGTATGTTAAAATGTTCACGGCATGTCTTTGTACTTTTAATTCTGCTGGATACAGTTAATTAGAGTAGATCACATTTTTGATTTCAGTGATTTTAATATCTTACTTCTAAACAAAATTTGCGTTTTGAAACTGTTTGCATATCCATTTTAATATATTTCTATCGTATTTTTTTCATTTTGTAATTTTTTAAATCCAAAATTCACATTTAGCTACAACGTTGTCTGCTATAACAATACCACTTCTTTTATTAATTTGGAAACAATTTTTACATTATCTGTGGACTGGGTGGATTGTGAAGCAAATAATTCTTTGATTGACGTGTTAAAAGAAACCTAAATCATACTAGTAAAATGTACGCCAAAACGTCCGATATTTTATAAGTAACATGTTCTACATTTGAAGTATAAATCATCATAATTTTCTTGTATGAAATGTTTGCATTAGCGTAAGAAACTGTTGGGTAAAAACGGTCTATACTACAGTTTTATTTTCGAATAATTAGGGAAATTCAGCACAGATCGTGTCGTATATGAACAGAAACTGCTTGCGTCTCGGCGAGTGGCGTCCGCGGTCCTGCCTCTGCCCTTTCCAGCAGGAGTCCAGTGCGGGAGGAACCGCCCCTTAATGGTCATAACGCAACATCATCGTGCTGTAGGCTTGCAAGAGGTGAGCTCAGGGGTCAGGACCCTGGTCTCTTGCGAGCAGTTACGAGCTAGAAGCAAATAAATACGAACAGGTGAAATTCTGGACTCCTTTCGGGTGACAGCGGGATGATGGGGATATGAACCTACGTCTCTTTGTTCCCACAGCAGAAAAATAAAGAGTCCGGTAACCAAACACACTGAAGCGTATGAAAAGTGGTAGCACTTAAATGTTAACACAATATAAAAGTTTGGAAGTTGTGAAAATCGGTGTAAGGTAAAATTGACGCAAACCCTTAACTTTGGTTTACTGAATGTTCCCAGGGAAATATTTTTATACGATAAATTTTGCATTCTAAATGTATATAAAAGATTTTGAAGCACGAAATTTGTATCTGAATGTGAAAGAATTTGACTATGTGTTGAGTATCAAAAGTTTGTGTTCATAAAAAATAAATACTAATTCAAATCCGAGGATGAGATTAAACCCTTTCGTAAAAACAGACCAGAGGAAAATACAATTATAACTTGAACAGCAGAGTGGATAATGCCGCCATTAAACTTTAGCTTTCGATAATTTTGTGGCTCTGATATTTCACTAGCAAATCAAAATAGTTTAATTTACGTACTGGGCAACAACATAAAGTGATGTAATTATACGAATGCACTATGTAATGTTAAGCTTTCTGTTTTTATTTGCGCAAGATATTTTTATTACACAAAATCCAGTATGCACAGAATCGTTTTAGTTCCTATAGGATGAGCTAAAGTAGCATTCTGAACTCTGTCTCAGCAGTTCAGCGGGTCTCACGCTATGTCTAACTTCTTCTGGCTGCTGTTCCTGGACAAGAGCTCTTCCCTGGAGGAGTTCTTCACCGACATTAATATCCCCTTCGACTGCGAGTTTCTGGTTGCTCAGCCAGAAAATGACCACGCCGTTGGTCTGACCGAAGTGTACCGTGTTAGCCCCACACTTCCCCTGCAGACATACCGTTTCGGCAACTGGACTCCTGATGGCGGCCTCACCTGGCCCTCCAGAGGCTTCTACCACAGGAGGAACAACCTACAAGGACTCACACTGAAGACAGGATTAAAACTCGTACGTATAAAGTAAATATAATGTATAAGAAAGGGACAGAAATTGGAAATAATTCTAAAAGAATCTGTCTAATTAATAAATTCCATTGAAGCACGGTCCTTCTTAATACGCAATTAGTAGGCTAAGCTAGTCAATAAATTCCTGCCCCTTGTAGAATTTGAATGTTCAAAGCCACTATCAGTCTTGTCCGGAGCTATACGTATGCAGTTCATACACTAATTCCTTATTTGCATAAGATCCATTTTAATATTATGCTTCAATCAATAACTACTTCTTCAAAGCAGTATCTTCCTTTCAGGACTTAAACCAGAATTTCATACGCATTTCTCATATAACTAAATCTACTTTAAAATATGTGTTTATTTACATCCTGCATATTAATTGTGAACATTCGAAGATGGCCCTGATGATGGAGGCAGCGAGGACCTTTGAAACGTCGGTAAACTTCTATCAGACTACACGGCGCTGCAACCCATAAGGCTGATATCCTAATTATGAGCATTGTCTGTTTTAAATACGACCGAAGCCTTTGGCGCCGTCTTGAGAATCTGAAATCTCACTTCGGCTACTCTATTTTCAGGAAGGAAATAATTCAGAATCTCTCAACCGTGTAGAAACTAAAACATTTTCCGGTGTCGTCAGTCGTATCTGGAGACAACTGGAAAACGAAATGAATTTCACGTAAGGTGGTTTTAAGTTACAGAGTACTCAAGAATTATTATGGGTGATTGTTTTGCGTGAATTTGACTCTAGTACAGAGGTTCCTAACCTTTAATTAACTCATGTACATGGAATTAAATTTACAAAGGAAGAATAAATTGAACTTCAAGAATTTTCCAAACAGTTCACAAAGGCATACGTAAATACATCAAATTATGTACAGACATATGTTTCAAACAATTACTGTTCCAGTTTTGTTGTGATTAAATAAAATAAACAATCGATGGAACCATGGCAGTATCACCAATCTACCGAGATGTATAAGAAATGCTATTACAAAACACAGGGCATATTGAATTGTATATTTGTTTGATAAGTTTAAAGCTGCAAATATCTACTGAGGTTTATCCTAATTGAAACTCATTAAGCAGCTAAATTGTAAAAATGTTTAAGTCTAATAGCATAAGAAATTGTTTTTCTAGATTTGCTTACGTTTCGGAAAAAGAACGGTCTACATCTTCAGGGCTGATTTAATTACTCAGACGGCTGGAAATAGTTGCCTTGGTGATATGATTCTACCCTGATGATTGAGACCGTTTTTCTCCGAAACGTTGTCTTCTACTAACGAAAATACACAGTGCCGAAAGCCAGAACATCATCATCATCATCATCATAATCCTCACTGCCATGAAAATATCAGATTTCACATAAAATACATAAATTAGACAGAAAATATAAAGTTACTACATTGAATGCACTTTTGTAATAACTGATTTGTCGTCTCTGGTCATTTATACAGCACACAATACTACGAACCTGAAGCTAATACGTGTAATTCAAGCACCAGCAATGCCTCGTGCGCAGGCATAAACGGAATGTTACAGACAGGACAAGTGGACGTTTCTAACGCAGCCACGCGGATGAGTGCGGTCAGATTAGCAACCGTAGACTTCACTGTCCCAATAGGAGAGTCTAGGTATGATGGCTTATGTACTCGTTGTAGCAACAGGATTGGAAAGTAAACTCTAATCAAGTACGTTCACAATCAATGCGTACAGACTATCTACTTTAATATTATGTTCCAATGTATACGCTATTTAATTATTTTGTTAAAACGTTTTCAGGTTTTATATTGTCATTAAGGCGAATGATGTATTCATCAAGAAGTGGATTGTGTTCGCAACACCTTTCTCTTTGCGTCTGTGGATTGCTGTTGCTTGCATTATGGTTGTATCGGCTATTTGCCTAACAGAAATACAAGTGCTTGAACGTCGGAATGACGAAGGAAACACCGAGGATTTCAGTTTTGTTACTGCGATGTTTCTAGTCGTCGGAGTGTTTTGCCAGCAAGGTAAAGGGACTGAATTATCATTTGTGTATGCTCGGAAGATGACTCAGGACTATTTCTGTCTTGCACTTTTGTTTTGTCACGGAAATTGTTTACCATACGAGATATGGTCCATTTGTTTGGACGCAGGTCACAACATATCTACCAAGTCCACGCCTGTGCTCCTAACATTTGTAACGTCCTACCTGACAGCGGTAGTTTTGTTCGCCTGTTACTCTGCAGGATTCGTGTCCTACCTGACCCTGAGACACAGCCAGCTCCCGTTCACCGACTTCAAAGGGTTTTTGAAAGACGGGTCGTTCGAATTACTTGCAATGAAAAGAAGCGTTGAATGGGATTACTTCAAAGTAAGTAAGGCCAAGTACAATATAGTCTTGTCTGTTTTTTAAGGGTTATTTATAAATATTTGGCTTCTGAATCAATGTAATCTTAATATAAAGCAGAGAACATAATTTTCTCTCGTTTTGTTTTCAGAGCTCCAGTGATGACGTCTTGAGAGAGATCTATAGCAAATTTCTGTTACGTCTCGAAGTGTCTCACCCAGACACTGCTTTAGAGGGACTCCAGCGGGTTTGTCATCATACAAAAGTTGCCTTCATAATTTGTACTGACGATATGATGACGTATGTCGACAAAATTAATTGTACTATCGTTCGAATACCAGAAGCTTCCTTTCCTGCGTCTGTCGCTTTCGCGTTAGCAAAAGGGAGTCACTTCCGAGGCCTCTTCAATCACAGGTACGTCCTTTAAAACATATTGAATAAGCAGTCTTGCACAGCCGAGAAATGGTGGTCTTCATATCTGAGATCGACAACGTTGTGTTTCATATAAGGAATGCAACCGTATCGAATCTCGCCCAGGACACACAGCATCCTGATCGAGGCATCACCACCGGAATAGTACCTTGAAACAGATTACAACTACTACTTAATTTCTTTCAGTTTCCCCCCATTTTCTTCCTCTTTATATTTGCCATTAAGCAACTGCTGTAACTGACACAGCGTCATTAAATTATCTAGATTCATTAACCTACTGACTTTTGTCTATAAAATTCTTATAATGAGGGCGTGTATTGAACAATTTATAATGATTCACTTGAATTTTGTAATTTTAATGTTTTCTTAGAGGTACGAAGCGAATTTTGAAATAAACTTTGTCCCTTAAACAAGGCCAATATAAACTTATTCACTCTAATACAGGTTTCGGTGAAAATCTGGTAGTCGCTCAATTGGACATTACGTTCTCTCAAAATGGAGCCCGAACTTTCATTACTGTGATCGCAGAAATCTGTCTCTGTGCCTTATCCTAATCAAGTTTAATCTATAGTCCATTACCTCACATCCTATTCTCGAAGATAAATTTAATATTATCCTCCCATATAAAACACCACACTTTATCATTAAAAACGCAAACTTGTGAATGCTTACTAAGGTAATGTAATATCGAAATATTTTTGAGATTTTAACTTATTTCAGGTTACAACAGCTGCGTCGCAATGGCGTTTTGAATATGTGGAACTGGTATGTCTCATCCAAGATGCGGCACAGAGTTGATCCTCCAAAGCCGTCAATAAGCATTCGGGTCGCAAAACCCATTCTGTATGTTCTAGCTGTCGGCGCAGTATTTGCTGTTGGAGTCCTAACCGTTGAGATCTGCACGAAGCACATCTCTTCTGTACTAAGGCTGGCAAAAGGAAAGTTGTACGCGGTACAAATAGGATAATACAGGGAAGATTTAACACTTTAAAACATGATTTTTTACAATAGTTCCTTGTCTTGAAATAAAATTACGTTAAACAAATAGGTAAGTGAGTAAATCACATCATTATCAGCCCTATGTGAAAACTTGAAGGGTATATTTTATATTAAATTTAATATTAATACAGTCATTGGCAGATTTCGTTTTCTTATATTTTATGTTTTAACTACAGACCTAATGCATAGCATATTATATATTTGTTTTATATTTTATAATTTCAGTATCAATAGATCATAAACCGCACACACTTTAATAAAAACCACATGTGCTATCTGAAGATGGTCCAGATGATACCAAAATATTTAGTGGTTTTGTGAAAAAGAATAAAACATTAGAGATAGTGTGTGGTTAGTTGTTTTGTTGGCTACCTATGTTGTTATACACGTAATTAATTTTATTTTATATATATAATAAAAATTTTAGTTCATATGTACTTTTTAGACATTCCTAAAGTTTCGAGGTTATTTTCAATGTGGGTGTATAATTATTATTATTATATACATATACACACAAACGTCACATTTGGACACGACAAACTTCTGTATATAAGGTACATCTGGAATTTATTATACTGTAACCATAGGAATCACACGCCTCCTTTGTGCACACTTGTAATATCGAAAGTTAATTCATGTTGTTCAATGCTACATTTCGGCAATTCACACGTACACGTATATCAGACCGTTAGTGTAATGTTCTACTTGTCTCCATCTTGCATACGTCACTGGAAGGAGAACGTCCTATCGTCTTCACTGTACGAAGCACACAGTAGTTTAATATGTATCGATGAAAATATATGTTGCTAATTATTCCAATGAACATATTTGTCTGAGTACCGACATACGAAAGCTTGAACTTAAGAAGGTGAATGATTCTTAGCAGAATTTCAAGGCTGACATTGAATCACGGATACTGCACTGCCTCTGGACATACATCAATAGCAACTGACTTTCACTTCCGGGACTGAGATCAATCTTACGTATTTGAAAACTTACGTAGACGTCTTTCCAATAAAATCGAACCACGTAATTTTCTGTTTAGTGTTTTCTGCGTTAGAGTTCGTGAGTTTTTGTGCTCTGATGTGGGCCAATCGCTAAGTAGACGGGTTATTGATTTACCTGACTGCAACAGCACGCCATCATCAGTCTAATTTGGAAAGGCTTACCCCTGTTTTTGTCTATGTTAAGGCATCGTATTTGTTCTACGTACATAGGTCTCAGTGCCTACAGGCATGAAAATAAGTATCTTTATGCTAAAAATTAAATGTATCATATTGTTTATCTTTGAGTTGTTCTTAACTTGATGCCTGAGATATATTTATTGATTAATCATACATGCAAAAATCCAAATGTTTCTGTTCTATAAAAAACTAGAATGTTTGTTCAATATAAAAAAGTCGTGAGTTATATCGTGGGTATTGTGTAGTCTTGTGATGTTTGATTGTTGTATGTAAAGTAGCTACTGACACTCCATTTTTCTGAAAGAGTTTCATAACCACTATAAGCACTTTCTGGTCTTGCAAACCTGCAAACTTATATGGACCACATTTCACACTCCTGAAACTGGTGAGATTTTAATTGCTAATAGCACCACTCCATTCAGATGTGCAGATGGCACAGTTAAGCGTCAACACACGTTTAAACTACTTGCAAGCTAAGAGTTCAACGCTGTTACGGCCTTTATCCTCTGAAATACCGTACTAGAGGGGGCTTGAAGAATGTCAGTGAGCATAATGAGTTCTTCTCGGTTTAATGGAGAAATTACAACGTTACGAGAACGACCTTACACGATTGGTAGCCCCAGAGGAATTCATTATACTTAGTAGCTATTAAAGGTTCAGATCATATAATATGGTGATATTTGTTACTTATTAAACCAAAATATTCAGGTTGTTATATAATACAAAAAGGGAGGCACATTTTTTAATATAAGAAACACCCACTTACCACCCGCCTCGTCTCGTGCGATGTGCAGACATTGTGTTCTGAAGAACCTTTTAACGTCTGTCACAATATCAACAAATTCTTCTAAACCTAAGCAAGAACAGTAAGCCAGGAATCCTAGCAAAATCAACAGCTTCATTTTCACGTCTCGGGCTGTTTCTAACTACGAAGAAGAACTTGGGAATTACTTCTGATGTCATTGTATTGGTTTTTGCTGCATTCAGTACGGACTAATAAAGAACTGATGAACACGGTATAAGAATAAAGCACTTTGTACCTGTATCGTCTTAACCACAATATTATCGAATTTTATTATGTGATAATGTAATGTAAGTTTGTGTGTGTTCTTTTTCATCTTAAAAACTTTCCCAATTCAAAATGTTTTATTTACAGTATGGCCATTTGTGTTCTAAAAGGAATAAATGTTTTAATAAGGAATTCAAGATGTTGTTTCTCAAAATGTGTACATATTTCAGACCTTGCTTCATTACGAATTTACTTCTGGCCTGTATTTCGACATTTCTGTCTGGTATAATTTGTAAGATGTTATCAGATTATGGATTGAGTTGTACAATAACCCATTTTAATCTCATTCTGTTTTCGATAAAGTGTAAGAATTGAATATAGGGATTTCTATTGTGCAATACTACCAATTAGTAAATAATGCATTTACATTTTAATTGTTTTCTTGTGTTTGACTCCACTTTAACGTCTAGGCGTGTTCTTAAGTAAGAAAGGCAGGAAACGACACAGTTATTTGCAGAAGATGAGGATACATTTTCTCGTAAACCCAGCCTTATGCATGTAAGGGTCAGCGGAATGAATGAATTTACAACCACACACTTAATAGTATTTATATTCAACATTTATCTGAAACGGATTTTGTATAAAATTCTGTCCTGTACTGACTGACATATCAGACGAGATTGCTGATTCCATGAGCAGGGTGATGAAGGCTGTAGGTTGTTCTGAAACGTCGCCAAACTTTTATCACACTACACGGAGCAAAAAGCAGAATATAGCCGTCTTCAAAATGGAACTTGTGTTGACTGTTTTAAAATTAAACACGCCCAAATTTCTTTTTTCCTTGCTTGTTTGTTGCTATGGTCATTCCTGTTCTTAAAACAGATTTCGCTGTTTGTTTTACATTGGAAACTACCAATGTATGTTTATTAATTCATTTTAAAGCAGTTTAGTGTTTTGTTAAATACTTATTGTTCTTTTGAAAACTGGTTTATCTGTATTGCAGTAGCTTTTCGGACTGATTTTGACTATGATCCAAAGAGAGTATTGATTAATGTACTTTAAGATTATTACATTTCGGAAATGAGAATTATTTTATTTCTTTTGAATTTTCTTCTATAGATATTTATAATTTGTTAAGTAAAAAGGATTCTTGAGGTATTTTACTAGATTATATTCCATTAGAATATATCGACAGTTACATGTGCGGTAGAACTGACCATTTAGCATAACATAGCAATTTTTCCTCCATTTATATTTCAGAGCTTCAAAATGAAGGAACCCGTTATAATTAAAGGAATACATATGTGTGTCACATAGTTCATGAAACATTTAGTACAGTATCTGTACTAGTGTTTACATTAATGTGAAGATATTTCTTTACACCAATTCGGTTATATCTCCTGTTATCGATTCTTTGTACACCTGTCACTGTCAGTTAATGTGAGTGCTGACAGCGAGGTTTTAAGGTCGAAATCGATTACTTATAACAGGAAATATGAATATAAATATGAAATGTTCATCGGGTGGTCTTGGGGATGTCCTGGAGAAATGCTGGAGAGAAGTCCTGGAGAAATCCTGGATAAGTCATAGAGTAGTGATGGATAAGTCCTGGAGAGGTTATGCGGAAGTGCTGGAGTAATCCTGGATAAGTCCAGGAAGGTTATGAGGAAGTCCCTAAGCGGTGTTGGGTTCAAATAAAAATATTCGGTTGGGGTAGTTTTACATCTGCGGCAGGACAAAAGCTCGTGCGCGCCAGCCCTTAGTGGCTAAATCATTCATTCAGTTTGTTAGTAAGTTATTTTATCGGGAAGAGGATGAACTTAATGATTTGCGTGTAATAGTGAATGCTAGAAGAATTACTTGAAGTAACAATAACTTCATACTTAACACTCTAAATTCTAAACTTCGCAAACGTTATAGATTATAGTGCAGCAAAGTAGTAAAAGGCCTCTTTCGAAGTTACTGACAATTACAGTTTAGAACGTCAGTCATTTAATGCATTGGCAGTCTATAATTTTACGTGGGTTTATCGTATGCTGTTGGTGTGTTACTGATGAAAGTGTTGTGATGAAAAGCCTTTAATCTTTAATATTTATGACGAAAGTCGCTTTTAACTGTCACGAAATAAATTGGGAACTACCGTCATTGTACAACACAAAAGCACTTGCGCTGAAAAGAGACGCATCAGAGTTTCGTAACTCGAGTGCGTCGCACCAGGTTTCACAACTCAGGAAAAGTTTAATGTGAAGAAAAGGGACTTATTGCCACGTTTCAAGAAAATACAAAAACTTGATTACATTGTGATTTATTTTTCATGTCACGAAGCGTTCTTTCCTACACTTTGTCAAGGAACGTTTTGAAGTCTACAAAAATTGGGGTGGTAACTGTATGCTAAATTTTTTTTAGTATATATTAAACACATAGAAACAGCCCTGGTTGATATTTATGTTTGGTACTTTGTCGCTTGATTTGAATTTCTTATAATAATCTTGTAGTACACAACAATTTAAAGTTTATACACACGAGAATTTTTATGTGTCTTAATTTTACGCAGGACATTTGTATTTATTATTAATCGTTTCTCCGTCTATGCACTTCGTTTCCGGTTTTATAATGTTAAAGAATTGTATATCCGTTGTTGTTTCATTACTTGGCAAAAATTAATGCATAAAGGGATAACTATTCGGCTCCACGGTGACAAAATCAGACCCCAATGTAGGATTGATAAGACATTTTAACAAATAAATGATCAGTACGACTTGTTATAAAATGAAGACAACGAAAGCAGAGCTTTCGATAGTGGAGTATACAACTATTAAATATGAAGACAAACCACAGAGAAACGCATTCAAATACTGGAGAATTTTTTGCCGATAGACACAGACAGGAATAAACACAAAATTTGTTATATCATTGCTACATAATACTCTGCCTGTATGTGGAATTTTCTGCCTGAATTCACGTCACAAACTCAAATTTTGCGAACCAAAGTCATCTCCATTTGTTTGCACATTATGGAATGTTTCCTTCAGGTATCTGCAGTGGCAAGGAGTTAGTTATGGAATGTCAGCGAGCAGTTGAACAACTTTGTCAGCTTATGGTTGTGTCAGTGTCCCTGTCTGCTGGCACTGTGTTCTGTGATCCAGCAGCCGATGTCCCTGTGTCGGCAACAGCCGACATTATTTCTGCAACACACAGATATTTCACCACCAGCTGCGTGTTTCTGATCCACACAGAAGCACACATCAGTAAGTAACACTGAACAGGAAAAATATGTCATTTAGTAGGATTTGAGGTTTTGACGATGCTGAATCCGAATATGGCTGTCTTCTTGGTTGCAGTGCCTTGTAGTCTGTTAGAAGTTTACCCACATTTCGGTGGTCCTTGCTGCCTCCATCATCGGACCTCATTGCTATTACGTAACTTGATTAATGTCTAAACTGTAATAGAAGTAGCAAAAATATACATTCCGACATTCAGTACAGCAACGATCATAGTTTCTCTGATTTGATATAATCCGTCTGTCTTGGCACAAGTTCCAGAGATTATGTAATTTTTCACAAAGATCAAATCGGAGTAGCGGTGACATTTCTTGTGTTATGTAAAAACCATTTTTGTGGTGTTTCGAATCACAAAGGAACGATTTAAGTAGGATCGCATCTCTCTATAAATTTCTACATTAAGTAACGCGTATCTCGGCAAATACATTTCTTTGTTTTTATTTTGTAATAGCATCTTTTGACGAAAATGTTTATATTACAAATAAATATGCATGTATTAATAATTAGTTGTGATTGCAGCACGTCTCTAAATATTTGCTTTTATAATCTGATGTGATTGGTGTATTAAGAAAATGCAAACGGTGGAAGAAAGGACACGAAAGATAGAGATTACATAATCAAAAGATGTAAGGAAAAACGAGGATGATACATTTCCATACAAAATAAATAATTGTCCGTTCAATGTTAACGGACGTTTTACACTAAAATATTTACATTCTAGAGATAGATCCTATTTGATTTGAACCTCAGTTCAGTTACCTGCCATTATGGCAAAGGTATTTTATGGTTTTCGCTTATTTTTACATATTAATGAGAGGCTAATAGCATTAGATTAGGCAGGGAATCTTTTTAAACTTTGTATTTGTCTTCCCATTTTATTAGACGCTACCTAAAACTTGACACACAATCACGAAATAACAGAAGACTCTTTTGTATATGATACAGATTTTAATCAGCGTCCAAAAGTTGTGAGAGTACTGAAAGACAGCAAAGTTGCAGTCGTTACGATATCTGTTGTGACCTTGTTCGGTTTGCAAGAAGGGTATCATCGCAGGTGCAGTCGTCCCCTGTACGTTCTGCCATTCAGCGGCTTGAAATTGCTAGACGGAATCAGACAGGTAAGATGAAAGTGATTCATGTCTTGTCACACTCAGCACTATTGCAACTAACATCTGCTGGTACACAGACTGGCTGCCTCGCTGATACTATGAAACTAAGATCCAATGTTCAACACTGATGAAATAAAACCAACCTACCGTCAATCTGTTTTCCTCAATTGAAGATGTCTTCCTTCTGTGATGTTGCATAGAGTACCGACGTATGAGAGGTACTTGCTGGCTCCATCATCAGGGCGATGAGTAAGCTGCTGGCATTTGTACATTATATAACTATTCTGTGCAGTGTTCTGCCTCCATTTCTCAGTTTATGATCACGTTCATACGCAAACACAATTGGTTTTATAGTACACGAAGCCAAAACTGTGCATCACCACGTCGATTAACCGTTTAAGAAGATCAGTCATTTGTCTGCATAGGCTTATAATGTGGGAGAGATATGCCTGTTCTAGCTGTCGAGAGCAGTGAACTTATCACACTCAATCTGGTTGCTCCTCCTGGACAAGAACTCTTCCCTGGAGGAGTTCTTCACCGACATTAACATCCCTTTCGACTGCGAGTTCCTGGTGGCTCAGCCAGAAGATGACCACGTCGTCGGCCTGACCGAAGTGTACCGTGTTAGCCCAACACTTCCACTGCAGACATACCGTTTCGGCAACTGGACTCCTGATGCCGGACTCAGCCACCCGTCACAAAGCTTTCTCCATAGGAGGAACAATCTTCAGAGACTTAATCTTCATGTGGCAGTAAATAATGTAATTAATCTGTTATTTTCTTTAGACTAAATTTGGTTTTATTTGTAAGTATGGCACATTATTGTGACATCAATAGAAATAAATTTAAATACAGATTTTCGCAATAATTATTAATTTTTCCAAACTTTATTTTATGTTCATGCAATTTTGTTGGTAAGCTTTAATTCGTATTCTGGAGTATTAGGAAATTATTTTGTAATTTTATTGTCATATGCGGTGTATCAGTGATTTAATGTGACAACTCTATGTGCTAATTCCAGATTATTTCATTTGAATGCTTATAAATTCGAGTTAATTAATGATCAATGGTTTGAATACTATTTGTATTTGAATATAATTTTGCTGACAAATTCAGTGCTTACTAATTGTCTCTAAACTTACAAGCAATTTATTTGTCTCTGGCAGGATTCACTCACTATAGTCACTGGAGCAGACAGAGGTGACGTATTGAAAGTTGGAGGGCTCTTTGGGCAGATGTGGCGGGTAGCAGAGCGGTACAGAAATTTTACGTGAGTCTCTTATTTCAACACACAAATATAATTGACGACGAATCGACCTTAATTTTGAAGCACCTCGTACCTGCATTTAACGCTTATTGTCCACCTTTCAGGTCACACTTTAGTACCCCTAGCCTCAATTTGCACGGGGAGAATTTGAAAGACGGGAAATGGAACGGGGTGGTCGGTATGTTGGCTGCTCGACAAGCCGACGTCTCTTGTTCTGACCTCACCATGACGACGTCACGCGTCGATGTGGTGGACTTCATAGAGCCCATATGGACCGACAGGTATCTGCAGATACAAACAGACTGCTCATAGCTTTATTTATGCTCCGAAGAATTTAATACAGCAAAAATTTACAAAACTTTTAAATGACAATAAGAATGTAATTGTACACGTCATGGATTCATTTAAAACTGTATTGGACTTTATGTTTAGAAAATTCTGAAGAGAATGTTTGAATCTAGCGGAGAAACATAACTGGAGGGTAGAGCAAATGACATAATAAAGAAATTTATGGCAATTTATACTTTACAGCAGATATTATTATGGTGATATAATTAGAAATAATAAGTTGGACTGGGCATATATATTGTATGTCGGTGATGATAAATACACACCTTCTTGTTCCATAAAAGCCGGGAAATTGCTTGACCAAATGAGTGACAAATCTTCCCAAGGAAAAATATGCTACCTGGGATTAGTTATAAATTTATATTGAATCACTTAAATATAAATTAACCAGTATTTATTATGTACATAAAATGTGTTGTTAATACTCATCAATGAGCCGATTAAATTATCAGTTATATCATATTCGGATATATCGACTACTGACGAGTATTTTCACATATCAGCAACAAAAAGTAAAATGCTACCAAGCAACTCTTTAGAGATATTGAATTTTACTCATCCTGTCTAGAATTTCCCCGCTTTTCTTGGTTTCTTAACTTCTTTTCCAACCAAATTGTCATCCACATTAATTTCCCAATCTTTCCAACTCTGATAAATTCCCTATCTATCGCTACCACAATACACAATTACTTTAGGAACAAAATTGTTTATGAACGTAATACAAAATAGTTTGGTCAATACTTACTCAATTTTGTTTCAGGACATATATTTTCTTAAAGAAAGTCGATGATGTTGCGGTAGGCTGGACAACGTTCTTCAAGCCGTACAGCTGGCAGCTGTGGCTGGCTTTTACAGCCGCTGCCACCCTGTTAATTGTCTGTCTTGCAGCAATATATTACGTCAGAAGCCAGTTTGTCGGTCATACTGACTTTCAAATGCAACGCTGCGGGTTATCCCATGCAATGTTTCACATCACAGCGTGTTTCTGCTGTCAAGGTAATGAAATATGAACGCTCTCTGCAGCTGGTTACTGATCCATCCAAGTGTGATTTTTTGCTCATTTTCAATTAACTCATACTGTGCCGCCAATGAGAGAACTCACTCACAACACTGGACGAAAAGTCAAATTTACATACACAAGACAGTGAGTCAATAGCGCTGTGTAGCGCCGCTTAAAATCTCTAAGGTAGTCGATCATTTCACTTTGAATTACCCTGTAAAGGAATTTGCTAGTAACTAACCGTTTATTGACAGGTACCACAAATTTAAATTACCAAATAATTTATCAGAGGTTTCACACATGACGTCATAGACTCTCTACTCTGTCTCTTCAGGTTCCGAAATTGTGCCGCGAGGAGTCTCCTGCCGTACGGTGCACATCTTGGCCTGTTTTATGTCTGTGGTAATGTTTACGAGCTACTCCGGGGCTCTGGTCTCGACCATTGCCTCGCGCAAAGCCATCTTGCCCTTCAAAACCTTTCAGGATTTCCTGAACGATGGAACTTACAGACTTGGGGTCGTTGCCAACTCATCAACAATTAGCAACATGAAGGTACAATATGTCGGTTCACACTTTTGACCTCATTATTATAGTGGAAATTATTTTGTCACACACAACTTGATGACAGTCCTGAAGATTGGCCTAATCCAATGTTTTAAAGACGCTATTTCAATGCACATGTTATGTAGAATCGTATAAGACAGGGGAAAACGTGAATCGTCAGTAAGAACAGATTTTGAAGATGACGATAGTGACTAATTTCCGCCGATGGAAGGATTAGACGGATCTTTGCAAATCCGGTCAGCATAGCCTATAATCGATCTCATGTCTTCCCAACACAAATTTTCGTAACGATTTTCATTTAAAGCAACGTCCACAGTCGATATAAGCACGTGAAGCAACACACCGATAAACGAGTTTTATCTCTTCTTTTGAGTAGGAATCAAGCGAAACTTTGTTACAAAAGGTATACGAGTCGTTGCTGCCTGACATCGGCAATCTCCCGAAAAGAAACAATGAAGGTCTACGTCGTGCTTGTGAAGACGGACGCTACGCATACATGTCACCATTATACGTGCTCCTCACCAATGCTGCCACATGCACACTACAAACAGTGCCTCATGCTTTCATTTCTTCCACGAAGGCCATGGCAGCGGTCAAGGGCAGTCCATATCGACTCGTACTAAAGCAAACGTGAGTATCTACAGCAGCTTTATCTTCAATTGGCCGTTGCACACCAGATAAATAGTTAATTCTTTTTAGAACAAATTAATTTTGTTTCCGATGTAGCGAATTTGTTAGTCCATGGGCG
The DNA here is from genome assembly GCF_977971745.1 of Zootermopsis nevadensis. Taxonomy (NCBI): domain Eukaryota; kingdom Metazoa; phylum Arthropoda; class Insecta; order Blattodea; family Termopsidae; genus Zootermopsis; species Zootermopsis nevadensis. The sequence continues at coordinate 18,234,931 of NW_028259134.1, forward strand.
GGACGCCCACACTTCTGCCCTCGACAGCCACGGATTTCTTTACTGTATTGTCCTGACAGGTTCTGGGTCTTCTCTCCATTGGGTACCAGAAACGTTTTCTGAAGTATTAATGAGGGCTAAGAAATTTACTATCCACCGTCATCTTGTGTTAAGGTTAAGAATGTGTGGATCTGTACCTCCACTCCTCTTACTCCTTCATGGCGTCGTGCTTACGTAAGCACATGGACAACTTTTAGAAACAAATCTGAGAATAAACGGAACGTGTTTTACACCGTTACGTTTAAGACATGTACGAGGTGCGATCGGAAGGTTTCCAGACTGCGCGTATAAAAACCCGTACACTTATCTCAGGTATTAAATTCATCCATCACCCTCGAAGTAGTTCCCCTGGGAGTGAACACAATGATCCCAGCGCCGCTGCCAAGCCTGGAAGCATCCCTGGAAATCTTTCTTTGTCAGCCTGTCAAGCACCATCTGCGATTCTGCCTGAATCTCTTGCCAAAGACTCGCCAAAAAGGCTACGGAAACCTATGAAATGCTAAAGCAATCATTTGGGGAGTCCACAATGGGTCGTGCACAAACTTTTGTGTGGCATTCACGTTTTAAAAATGGCCGAACCTCTGTCGATGATGACGAGCGTTCTGGACGACCATCTTCGAGCACAACGCCCGAAAATGTTACGAAGATTCGGCAGGCGATTCACGAAGATCGACGTCGTACCATCAACGACTTGTGCGACATTGTTGGGATAGGCTATGGGACCTGTCAGCTGATTCTAAAGGACGGAAGCGGCCGTCAAAGTGGCGCAACCACAACTGGCTGCTGCATCATGACAACGCGCCAGCGCACACCGCCCTCAAAGTTCGGCAGTTTTTGGCCTCAAACACCATGGCCGTCATCCCGCACCCTCCTTAGCTCCGTGTGACTTCTTCCTCTTCCCAAAGATGAAAATTCTGCTAAAGGGAAGGAGATTTGAGACGATAGAAGAGATTCAGGCAGAATCGCAGATGGTGCTTGACAGGCTGACAAAGAAAGAGTTCCAGGGATGCTTCCAGGCTTGGCAGCGGCGCTGGGATCGTTGTGTTCACTCCCAGGGGAACTACTTCGAGGGTGATGGATGAATTTAATACCTGACATAAGTGTACGGGTTTTTATACGCGAAGTCTTGAAACTTTCCGATCGCACCTCGTAAAATGCAAACGCAGGCTTGATGACCTCATCAGAACATTCCAGCCAATCAGTCAGTTATTTAATCAGACAACCATGCAGCCAGCTAATTCATGTAAGATGTCACGAAATATTTATCCGTTTCCAGATTTCGCACTATTAGGCGCTCCGGGATTTTCCGTCGTATTTGTAGTGAAACGCTGACCGGCCAGCCTCAGGAGAAGGAAACGACGTTCTACAGCGTCGATCACAACGCAGTGTCACCGCTCTTGTCCATTTTATTCATCGGAATGGTAGCGTCTATTTTAATTCTGACAGTGGAAATAAATTACAGCCATTCGCAACGCTGTCTGTGATATGTGCGGTTTATGGTAACGCTTACCATATCCGGCGCCAAACCGTAGTTAGTGTTCGTCAATGAACACTCGTTGCACTTGTGAAATAGAGACCCTTGAGCTTCGACTGTTGAAAGATATCTGACGGAATGGCGCAAGCAGGTCTTAATATTATGTTTCCTGTTTGGGCTCTTGTATAGTCACAGTGATATTCTGTATTTATTAATCCAATCAATCTGTATTTAATTTAAACCATGAACAAATATTCTAATGTGGATTGTGAGAAATTTTTGATGGCTGTGTACAAGAAGAAGAACATTGACATTTTTATTCTGGATTCAGATATAGACTGCTTCAAGACGCCATCTTTCGGAACTAAAAAACTACTGGATGAGTCTAATTGGTGTGAATAATAAGTTGTAGTTTATAGTTCTTGGTTATTAATTGGTAATCTTCTATCTCTAACAAAAAGGCTGTCAACAAAATTTTACTCTGCAAATTTGCACTTCGTGATGCACGTCTTTATCAAAGGATTTCCGTTTCCGGTTTGGAAAACAAAAGCACTTCCTCTCCAGGTCAGTTTACAAACGTTTTATTATTAAATGGCTCACACCAATCAGTTTTTGTTGAGTTGTCTGCGTCTAAACCGATTTTCTTAAAATTCAACCGCTAAGTCACGTGACGAATTATAATAACTCTACAGGTTATTCAGCGCACGAACTTTGCCTTGAAATGTGACATCTGTCTGAGATGGTTAAGTTGCAACAGAGGAAGTATTTACATTAACTGCACGTGTTTGTGTATATCTAATATGTTTGTTGTTAAGTAAAATTATAAAGAATAGGATTTGAGGTTTTCACGGCGTTGTCTCTGTCACTTGTGCGATCGCCCTGATGATGGAGGTAGCAAGAACCTCTGAAGCGTCGGTAAACGTCTACCAGACTTTACGGCGCAACAACCTAGAAGACAGCCATCTTCAAAAAATTGAAGCTTATAATTTTTTGCAGTTCTTTGCAATTTGCTGGCTTTAATTCGGTTAAGTTACTCAGAGCATATTTTTCTGGATTAAATATTAAGAATTGCTTCTCTCAGGCAGTATTCTGACAGCGCGAATTTTAAATTCGTACTGTCTTCTGTACGGTGAAACAATTTGTTTATAAAATTCTCCAACTTCTTTACTATTTTAATAGACTTAAGAGGAATGTTTAATCCAGAATAATGATGTGATCGACAAACGTCCTCATATTTAATTATACAAGCTCATGCACTTTAAATTCTCTGAGAAATTGATAAAATTAGAAAATTTAAAAAGCCGCACAGAAAAGTGTAGAAGTCTATAATTCACATTGGCCAGGTTTCGACCACCCTTCAGCGATTTCTGTCACATGGAAACCACAGAATATTTTGTATACAATGTGAGAGTCAGGAGAAATATAGAAGCCTGCAGTGATATGGACTGAAAATGGACGGTTTAATCTTGTTTACCTGAAACTTGGAAGAGAACTAGCCTTATTCCTCATCCTATTTAAAGTAATATAAATAATCGACAGAGGAACGTAGATATTTAATTTATACGTGAATATTGAACGCATATTTTGTGAAGTTTGTATTTATTTTAACTACATGCATTTTCAAATGTACAGTTATTGTAGCTTTAAACACACTATCAAGATTCTGAGGCTTTAAAAATGTAATACACATGTCTCATTAATATTCTGAACGCTTGTTTTTGAACTGGTTGGACTGACTTCATGATTCTTCCAGCTATAATAAAGATACCTGTTAAAATACTTTCTGAAAGATCCACTGGCAACGTACAAAGCCACAGGGTTGAAGCAAGAGTTGAGAGACAGCATTGAGAAAGCTATCAAGTCAACATAATCGAAGAGGTAACCTCCACCATAAAACCACAATTCTATAAATCTGAACAACTGTATTGGGGTGTAACTGACAAAAAACACCGCAATCAAGGAGATGAGGACATTGGAACTCCTCACACGGGCGTGTCGGATTGTTTCCTGAGATGTCGCCTCACCCGGCATCTTCAGCACACTTTGCCTCAATCGCCAGGACGTCATGAAGTAGAATGTTGCCATAGCAATAACTGGTATCACACAGTACAAAATCAAATTACGCATAGCCCAAGCGCGAATACTGATGTAAGAAGTCACTTGTATAATTTGAGGCACGCAACCGGCGACCCACAAAACACACACGAACAATTTAGAGTTAAAACGCCTTGCGAGACCGCATTTACTGCACTTGTGAGTAGGACATACTGCAAAATACCTCTGAACACTTAGAACGACAATGGAATATATACACACGCCTGTTGTGACTTCAAGTGATAAGTCAATTATCCGGAAATATATCTTCACACTCTCAAATGTTCTTCCGCAAATGAAAAGAATTTGGAAGAACGCGTTGCACAATACTGCCAGAATATCAGCAACTGCCAGGTTAAGTATTATTATGTTCCTTTCTGACCTCATCTCGCAATGACGAATGAAAATGAATATTAAAAGGCCATTTGCAGTAACTGCAATGATATACAGGATCCACAGTATCGGTCTCAGCAAGCACTTGCTACCAAACCCACAGTGCTTTACCCGACTCACTTCCATTTTCTTTTCTGCTGTCTTATAATTTGTTACTCTCTCAACTTGTGTTCGTATCTCATTTGAATCAAATGTATTATTTGTCAAAATAATAAAGACATCTTCCCATGCTTCTGCTTCAAATAAGTTGTTATCCATAACACTTGCCACATTTTCAGATATTTGTACATACACAAGCAAATTAAAAAGTTTTCGAGTTATTTCATAATTTAACGTATTTAAGTAGCAATAGGAATTTAAAAGAAAATTCAGTTCATAAATGACACAATAAAAACATTTAATTTGCTGAAGCCTCTTCTGGCTATGATTTGATATTTCCAACTCTGCATTTAGAAATATTTTATTAAGTTTTGTAAATTTCCCTGTCAGATTCTCAGTGTTCATTTGAATGTCTCTGATCAGGCACTTCAGAGATCCAAACATATTTACTTCGTTTTGAGTTATCTGTGTATGCTCTTGTCTGTTTATGCATTCTGAGATTTCTGTAGCTTCTTGATACAACTCATCTGTGGTAATACTGGAGTCAGACTGTGGACAAGAATCTTCTATTGAAGTGAAGTTACATGTGCTCTTCTCGTCCTGTACTCCTTGTAAGTTGACACTCGACAGCATCCGGAGAGCTATATGCAGCGTCTGTAAATATAACACAATTACTTATATAAAATTTGAAAGGTTAATGTCGATGGGTAATGTGGCGATGAGGATTGGACGCATTACAAAATGTTTCAGGATGAATAAAACACTTGTGCCATGGAATCGATCACTGAAATAAAAACTGAATTACCTTAGATAAATAAGTAACAGTCGCTCATAAAGCGAAATTAATTTTCCTAACACGAAGTTATTAAATAAGCCTGCCAAATGAAATATAATTTCAGTGCTTTTCAACCGATTTATTCTTTTCCATCATCCTTAACTCAGCAATGCATTAGTGCCAGTAGATATGTGGGACTTGTTCATTTAATACCAGGTTCTCTCATAGTATTACGATAAGGCTCAGAAGTTGGTCACGAGAGTTTTTTGTTAATCAAGTAAATTCTCTAACTGTTAAGGTCTGCTATTATATTGGCTCTGGTTTTGACAATTTCGCGCGAAACAGACGATATGAAAGCCATAAATTTGTAAATAAAATCAATACATTTCTATGTATGATTTGAGGTTTTCACAGCGGTGAGTATGAAGATTTTTACCAACCAGAAATCTTAATACATTTCTATGTTACTTAAAAATATTAAAGAAAATTATTGGTACTTTTAAGAATAGCCCACTGTTGCAATTTAGTTACATACACAAATCGGTTTATGCATTTTCTTTTCTCACTCTACGACAAGGTTCATTATTAAAGTTATAAAATGTCTGTACTCACTATTAGCAAATACCGTGATGTCACTGAAGAAATCATCTCCAATATCTTCTTTACACTGAAAAGTCTTTTTATCATCAAACATCAACTCTAATGACTTTTGTTTTCTGTACTTCTGACACTGAAAATTATATCCATGCTCTATCCATTTTAACCTGTATTTTGTGAGATTTTAAGTGCATGAAATGTTTTTCAATCCTTTGTTTCATATCAACACATCGATCTAATCTCAATGACTGATGTATCTCCATTTTTCTTGTTGATATTCGTTCAATTTACAACACGTCAATTTATAATATCACAGATTTTCAAATTTGGAGACGAAATTTTAAGTCCAACGCCACCGTACATGAAATTCTTAGGTTTGTTTGACACACACGTCACTGCCAGTGAGCATTCGCGTTATACTACGACGCATCTGTACGACACGTTTCACCAAACCTCTTCTTCTCACCTTGAAGAGTTGACGGTCTTGCTGCAACTGAAGCAAGAATAAATACGCGCGAGGCGTGAATTCTGTTACCATTTCCTGTTCGTGTTTATGTGGCTGCTACGTGATTTTCCCCTTACGAAGTATTTTTCCTCACACGGCGGGGATCCATTCTCAGAAGTGCTAATACTTCTCCAAACACAAACACATATAATTATAACTCTATGGACGTTATTTAGACAATTTATTATTTAGTGTTCTGTCTGACGCCAGGTCCATATGAACAGGATCCTTCCATCCTTTTCTCGGACTGGGACCTGTTCATATACGTTCTTGGCAGATGATCCAGAAGTGGTTTGCCATTGCCTTCTTCTGTGTGTGAATAGAGTAATTGTTGAGATGCCACGGAGAAACCGGGGAAGCCCCCCCCCAGGAGGAAAACTCCGTGTTGCCTAGACCACGGCCTTGCCCAACACAAGTTATAAATTCGGGCACCGCCGGGAATTGAACCCGGGACCCCAGGATTACAAGGCCAGCGTTCTAACCGCTAGACCACCGTGGCTATTTAGACACTACCTGGCTATAACTCCTGCTCCGTATTCGGTAGATCCCGGCCATTCTGATTGAATTTTTCGTGGTTTCCTTCAGTCGCCATAGACTAATGCTTGGATAGCACGTTAGATTTGGCCACAATCGCTTTCTTCCATATCCTTATCAGTTCATTGATCATCGCATAATTCGACGCAATGTAACCTGAGTAGCTGCAAACGTTGTTAAATATAGCAAAGTCATAAATAAACCTAGTTATTATCTCGGTTTACTGCCCAGTCTCCTAAGTAATATTTCTCGTCGTTTTCCTCAGGTTTCCCAAGCGTATTACATGATAGAGTCTTCAAGTTTAGGCTACCACAACATCAACACAAATCCTCACAATTCGCCATCTGACGTCATAATGACATAAATATGCAGATAAAATTAAGCCTAATTCCGATGTGGGACCGTGGAAATGCAAAAAGCAAGATTCGTACTCAAGATTAAATGTCACAAAGGAAAACACTTTAACGAACACTAGTTAAATTTATGTTGTGAGATTTCAATTCACACGGCAGCAAGAATGAAGATGGGTTGTAGCGCCGTGTAGTCTGGTAGATGTTTCAGAGGTCTTTGCTGCCTCCATCATCAGGGTGATGACGGCGCTACAACCCAGAAGACAGGCGCCTTCATACTCGCCGCCGTGAGAACCTCAGATCCTAAAATGAAATCCGTAGTCCATATAATGTACCAGTTTATTATACGACGAACTTTTCGTGTTCTTCCTCTAAAATCAAACGCGTTGGCACGACAACCATCAGTTGTTCTGTAAAAGCCCTTTGATCAGTACCAAATTTAATCGAAATCTGTACTGTAGTTTCGGACTAGCAATATACAGCAGACGGGTCGTCACAATGTACTCCATGTGCATTCACTTCACGCAAAGCTTCATTTCCTCTTCGTATGTGGGCAGAATTCATTTATCTGATTTGATTAACATAACCTCGGGAGGCGGAATATTTGTCCAGAGCAATCTCTCCTTCCCCCTTCCTCTCTGTATTCCCACCATCCCGTAATCATATCCTCGATGGACCATGCAGTCTTGCGTTCAAGGACACGTGTTTCTGTTCGTCATCCGACGGATTTGTCATAAAGCATTGAGATACGTGTCGACGGTGTGTTTCCTGCAAATGAAAACTTCGTCTGAAGATGATTTATGGCTCGAGCATTTAACGCCCTGAAATGGTTTATTTAACGACTCTGTCAGGAACTTAGTACATGGTGACGAATGTTAGAATAATTAATGAATAATGGATTTGACAGGACATGTCGTGGCCCAATTTAAGGTAGCCCTGGCGTTTTCCTGGAGTTACTAAGAAGAACGAGATACCTGAGCCAGGATAGATGATTTCTAAGCCATTGCCTCCCAGATACGAAACGTGAGTGATTACCACTCGTCCATCACGTTCGGAATTTACTGGCAATGAACGTATGATATTTGTGAAATGCCATCATTCACATTGCATGTGTTGCTCTAAATTGAAAATACTCTTAAAATTTGTATAATTTGAGAATCGATTAATTTTCGAAAATCGTAAAATATGAGACATTAGAGACAATCCTTTCTTTTAATTTTAATTTAAGTTAATTACTGTAAGTAGGATTTGAGGTTTTCACGGCGGTGAGTTTGAAGACAGCCATCTTCCCTCTAGTTTCTGTAACTTGGGGACAGTACTATTGTTTTGCCTCCATCCGTTTATATCCTTTAGATTTTCCATTACGAAACTTTATTTTGATTATGGAATTATGCGGTTCACTGCAGACATGTTAAGGTGGCGACTGACTTGTAACATTTGCCTGTAATGTAACGTGTTACAAATCGAGCATTACACAAGTGAAGACAGCGAACGGAGCCGCTCGATGCGAGCCGCTCACGCTCGCGGGCGCTCCATCGTGTTGTCAGTTTTTTCGCGAATCCCTTTGAGTGTTACATTACAAGTCAGTCGGTCAGTCGAGCGGCGTCGTAACGAGCATTCACGAGTTCTTTAGATAAGAGTAGCGTATTAAATGAAACAAAGATAACACAACCTCCACGTCCGACATATTGAATGAAATGAATGGAGCACACATGAGCACAGTCGAGCCGAGCGTTCAAAACGAGCATTCGATACGCCTCACCAGTTGTGGTGTAATGTAACATGCTCGCCTCGAATGTTACATTACGAGTAAATGTTACAAGTCAGTCGCCATCTTTACGTGCGCTTACCGGAGGTCACCTAGCAAGCGGGTTGCCTCAGAGTTGAGGGTGTACACGTAGGTCTCGTTAGAGCCATAATTCATTCCCGCACAGTTTCAGGGTTTTTCCCACATGAAAGGGTTTCAACAATAAGCAGGGGAAGCCTTCGCACGTATCTGAAGTTTTGAATCCTGTGACTCCATAGGAAGACGTGTACCTGTGTCTGGTGAACTGAACGACTGGTCGTATCATGTTCGAAACAAGATTCAAACCAACGACCATTAAGGCAAGCTAAAGGATTACGAAACAACTTACAAACGGAAATGTCCACTCAACCCGGAATATCAGGTTCGGTTGGTAAGAATTATCGACCAACTAGTCCTTGAAAGAAAAAGAAAACATTACCTTATATAAATATGTTTTGTCTCATTGCAGTTGTAGCTCGCTAGATTTGTTCTCGCAAGATACTTGCTTCGATTCTTCGCCGAAGTACCGTCTATCGTCTCTAATGTTTACATATTTTTCCACAGGTGTTAAGAACTTTGGGAAACAAGATTCACGACCGACTCTAGTCAACTGTTTACATACATTTATGATATTTCCGTCATATTCAGCTGTGTATATATCCTGAACTTGGAACAACAATATTTAATCATGTTGATCAGTCTTCTTTCTTTGTTCTTACCATTTGCTAGCTACATCCTTTTTCATTATCTCTACATCCCTTTTCTACTTGTATTTCTCTTTCTTTCCCTTTGTGTTATATTTTAAGCTATAACATTGTAAACCTGTTGCTTCTGCTTTATAATTTATCATTCTACTTTCTCTGAGATCTTTCACGATTTATTATTCCAACAGTTTTGTACATCAAACTTTTGCATGCCTGCTTTATCAATTCCTGTGCAGTGGCCACTCGTTATTGCTATACACAATGGGAATTAATGTAAAGCATTGTCATGAATAACAGGAATGGAAAAACGTGGCCTTAGAAACACGTAACTCAGATAAACGAGACCTGGCTGATGTACAGACAGAAGCGACCTTTGGATTCTCTTGGGGAACACTGCGCTTAGTACTCACTGACGTCAGTGAGTATCGATCCGACAAGCGACACTCCTGTTGAGTGGCCGTATTTACAAGAGACGGAGCGTGCAGACAAAGTGATGCTTTCACCGACTTTAGTGGATACTTCCATGCTCATTCGATACTTCTATAATATTTTAAAATTCATGATTTCTTTGTTTTGTTTTTCATACTATTTGTCTGTTATCTTCCCTCTTTTTTCTCTGTGTAGGTCCATGGGCCTAGTGCTTTTAGATGTAAAGAATTATGTAAGAATTCAAATTCAACTTTTGAAACGGAAGTTCTAACAGGTTTTATATACTTTCCATTATTCCTTCTAGGCAAGAGGCTACATCACAACTCCTTACACCTCTCTCATCCAAAATCATCATTCTATTTGGTGAGATATTAGATTCTCACGGCTGCGAGTGTGAAGATGACTGTCTTCTAAATGTTACGCCTTGTAGTCTGGTAGATGTTAACCGACGTTTGAGGAATGCGATCACACTGATAATGGAAGCATTATGTGCCTCTTAAACTTCGGTAAACTTCTACCAGACTACATGACGCAATATACAAGAATACAATAATCCTCATCATTATATTTATTATCCGATGACACACAGTGTCAACAGGTTGTAAATAATAAGAAATATCCGTCGAATTCCCATATTTAATGCAAGTATACATCCATGAATACGGCTACATTTTTTTCGCCGAAATGTAATGCAGTATTGGAATAAAACGCACGTGTTGCCTTAACATCGGCCTGTATCAACCAGTAAAATTTAGTAACAATTCCTGAGTAAGAAAAGTGACTTGCAGTGTGTCTTATTTCAATAACCTACCCTCACCAGTTAAGCGATCAGAGTATCAGTTATCGGTTTTCGAGGTGCTGGAAAGATCGACGTGTGGAATCTGGTCGACTGGGCAATCGATCTGCCCCGGCGCCGAAGTGGGAAGTGGACGACGAGGTGAAGTGGGGGAGGGGGAGCTCAGCTTAGTGTAGAAAACTGTGTCACTAGTTGGATTTCACTTCAGGCTCTGGACCCTCAACGGGGATGCTGTGATGTTATCAGGAAGAATCTGGGTGAGTGTTAATAAGTGATATCACTTGCTTTAACTCCATTGGTACAGTAGTCTTCGCTTGTTTAATCCTAAGCAGTCGCCAGGGTATGATGAGGAATTGTATATGTCTTGAGAAATGTTGCTATTTTGATGCTAAGCTGATCTGCAGGACATACTTTGAATGAATTAGTGTTTAATTTCATAATTAATTAATATGCACCAGTCATCTAAAATGCATATCAATATTTTAAGCACCATCTTTAACTTCATGCTGAATACATGGGTGTGCATTCGTTATGAAGTGTACAGCAGTTTTAAAACAATTTCAGATGAAAGTTACACATACTAATGAGTCATTAGTAAATTAAATTAGAAGTCTTAAATTAAATGTTTATAATGATTTTTATTTTTAATTCCTTGGTTAACGACGAAACGTGCCTTGAACTGCATAAGTTATGTGCCATGTGTGAAGGCACTAGCCCGTCATATAGATGGACGGACAGAGGAGACTCGCAAATAATGTTAGACGTTAAACTACGTGGACCGTAATGTCTATGTTTATTTTCTGGCTATGTTTAGCCTTCCAAAATTTGAGGGAAATACTGTCTTCATCTTCAGCCGTTGCTTAAACCAACTTTTTCTTAAAATTCATGTTAATCCTTTCCATGCGACGTACGATATATCTGACTTATAATTAGAGTTATCTTATAGGATAGAATTATTTTGTGTTTGAGAGTATTACTGTCATTCACGTATCCCGCCATCTGTCAACTGTTGAATCTAAATAATTGTGATTTTTATTTAATACGAAAAGAAATTACAAAGATTACTGATTAAAGAACGTTGTTTAAATAAGGTCTAGCACAGAAAATGTAAAGATAACATGATATATAATAATAATAATAATAAAATTGAGTAGTAGAAACGTAAGTTTCAAAACAAAAGCTCTCATTTAGTCACAATCCTGGCAGTCTACGTATGCAGGATATATTTTATTTGTATACTCTCATCTCATCAAAAAATGGTTATGCATTTATTGTTTCTATCCGATTTGTACTTGTACCCTATTTCATGAAACAAAAGAAGCAGTTGTTTTACACATGTCAACATTTCGCTCTGTCCTGACAGATGTTTAACTTCTTCTACTGGTTTACCGTGACGAACTTGCTAAACGTTCACTCGTTGCAGCCGACAGACATAACCTATAACTTCAGCTGTTGGCTTGGCCTGCATAAGGAAGACAGGACCTCGCAGGAGGAAGCCAGGAGCGTCACGCAGTGCTTTATCAACAATACACGGCATGACAAAGAATTTGCCTCTAACCTGACAGAAGAGACGCCGGACCACTTAGACAACTTTAAATACATGGTGAAAATTATAAACATAAGTCAACATGCAGTGAACAAATCTGAAAATTGCGATAAAATATTTGATATCTTCAACAATTTTAAATTTAACGAAGCCTTTTGTCAAACGTATGAAGAACTTGAAGAATGTGACTTTGTTGTGTGTTCGACTGCAAAGTTTCATAACATTTTAATATTCAGATATAACGATACTGTATGCAATAACACGTTTGGATTAAGTGTCTCTGATGCTCAAAGAATATGGGAACAATTTTACATGCTTAATGAAATAAAATATATAGGAGATATATGTGGAAATTCCACGGAATATTGTTCGGTTGAAATATTTGTAAGTGCAAATAATTGTGACACACAGACCATTACATTTCTGCATTTGCCCATTGCCTTGAGCTCGAAATATGAATATACATATTTTGGAATTCCAATTCAACAAGTCGGCGGAACCACTGGTATTGTCATACTGTCTTCCATTTACGTCATTGGACTTATTCTAAATTGCATCCTCGTCAGAATATTCATAAGACACCAAGAAATGCGTAAAGACTGCAAATTAATTATCATAAATATTGCAATCGCTGACATGCTGAATCTTGTACTCCATAGTCCTCCAATTGACATATTCCTGGTGAACTCTATACATTCACCTCTCTCAGTGACGTATGTTTTCTACATGGTAATCGGTCTCAACATCTACTCTGTTATGATGTTCAGTTGTCACATGTACTTGACAGCACTTCCTGTCAATAATCGTCGCAATTCTGGTTGTAAGGTGTTGAGGCGTTACAGTCCCCATGCCCATGCACTTACTTCCGCAATTTTGGCGTGCGTGGCTCCAGTACCGTTAATCTCCGTTATAGAAGAATATTACACTGTGTCATTGTACGTTCTTATCACTTACTGTGCAGTTCCGCTCTGTTGCTCGACACTGTTTTCTGTAGGAACGTCGTTACAGTTGGGTTTGTGTGTCCAGAGCATCCACTGTGGGTCCAGTGGCCACGAGACGCTGAGAAATTCCCGTGCAAGAAGTGCCAATACTCTGGTGGCTCTGATAGTGGTCTCTGCTGTAAGTTACGTCCCGTATTGCTGTCTTCCCTTCATACCGCCCTACATAGGAGAACAGTCCGAAGACCACCCGTTTCTCGTTCCTTGGGTATTTGTGTGGTTCAACTCGTTTATCAACCCGATAGCACTTTATGTTGCTAACGGGAATTTCAGACGTTATTTCAACATGTATATATGCTTCTGTTGCTGTAGTGGAACGGAGTAATATGAAGCATGTCATTTTTATCCTGTTCTCATTTTATTAAATTTTTTAATTTTTAATTTTTCTGAGGTAAAATTTCATGTTATATGGTTATATTTTTATTGAAATTATAGTATGGTTTAAACTCTAAATTGTTTTACGAAAGTGAAAGTTTGTTGATGTATAAGTAAATTTAAAGTTTATGTTCAAATAACTTTGATATCTGATGAAATGTTGGATTTGCTTCCCAGGGTTAAAACCATTCTCCCCAAGAATTTATATGTACATACTTTGTATACAGTAGAGAAAAAAATTTTGATTTTGGTTTCTTCAAGTGAGATGTTTCTGTCCTGAAACCGTATTTATAATGTGTTCTCAAATATTTTGATGACTCGAAACTTTACTGCCCTAGAAATAAATTATAGTTCGAGATTTTAGATTTTCACTTCAGTGAAAATATTAATTTTAATCTTCTGAATTATGTTACCATACAGTGTTGTAGGTGGTTAAAGACATTTCGGAGAAACGCTTATGTTTCCTACACTGAAGATAGATGCGATAGGTTCTTATAAAACGTTGGTATAAGAGATAGTTCTAATTATGTCGTCTAGTAAACTTGAAAGTAGCAGAACCTCTTTGTTGCAATCTGGATAGACACTGGAATTTGTAGTATATTTTAACAGAACTTTAAATTTGGTACATTCATTGATCATGTTTAGTACTAAATTGTATTATGCATGTGTATTTCAAATTCCAGCTGGTAATTAATACCCTATTATAGTATTTACTTTCTCCAGCTTTATACGACATTTTGTGAAGAAAGTACTTAAAATAACTGTAAAATTAAATTATATTAGAAAGTGATAAATACGTAATTTTTAAGTCTGTTTACATTTAAGACAGTTGTTATTCAATACCATAAATAGCCTTACTTTACGATGACTTTTGACTATAGATAGAGGAGATTATATTTCTATTACAACGATCCTGAAGAGTATGAATTTCCAAGTATAATAAATGAATAGAGTGTAAATATGTACATATCACAGTGTTGCAGTAACTTAAGAAAAACAGAAAGACATGAAACTGAAATATATTAAACTTGTATTGAGATGTCTCAAAATAATTGTAGTTTTAGGTATACGTATTTGTAAAATTTAGAAGAAATATACATTTTACTTAAAATGCAAGAAAGTAGTTGTAAGTTTAAAATAAAACTTTATTTTAAGTCTCATACTTAAGAATCACACACACAGGCAGATAAAATTTGTTATACTTATGTAAACATTTAAATACAGCGCGTTCAGTGTTAAAGTTGATCGCAATTGTTACTTACCGGCTCCCGGCAGGAATTGTTATAATGAAATTAAACTGGTTTTATTGTTTTCACAAAACATATTTGATCTGTGTAGGGAAAACATTGTAGTGCCCGGCGATGAGTCATGTAGTTCCAGCCGGAAGCTACGAAGTGACAGTTGTTTTCACGTTTATCAGTGAATGCATTACATAATGTTGTTAAATGTTGAATGTATACATATTATTATTCTGTATTGTAATTATTACTGCTACTTATACATTCATTTGTGTTTCACACATACTGTGAGTAAATACAATAGTGGAATGACGTAATTCATTTTTAAGAAAACAATTTCATGTAGAATTTGGGGTTTTAACGGCGGTGAGTCTGAAGATGACTGTCTTCTGGGTTGTTGCGCCATGTAGTCTGGTTGGAGTTTTAGAGATCCTTGCTGTCTCCATCATCAGGACGATGAATCATCGCAGGGACCTCCGAAACGTCGGTAAACTTCTACCACACTACACGGCGCAGCAACCCAGAAGACATCCATCTTCAAAACAATTTCAAACATCATATTTTTAATTTTAATTTATATATCTCACAGATACTTTTGTCAGCTTATAATGAACAATATGTACGGAGCAGAATCCTTTCTGAGAATTTCATAGTCACTGAGTTGCTGATGTATTATAGACAAAAATCTGTTGTTACCACAGCTAGAGAATGGTAAAATGGCGTTGTATATAATCATAGCCTCCTTTATACCGTTAATTAATAACAAAATCATATAACGTTTCGAACAGAAGTTGCAAATCTTAATATTGCCTATAAACAGAAAACAGAGAGTGTCATAAAGGAGGAATAATCTGTGCTAATTGATGTAACTGAAAATTCCATGTTTAACACTCTGTGGGTTAAGAGGGTCTTGGCTTGAATTCTACCTTATTTGTAAGCTGTGATGATATTAAAATTATTAAGTGCTAGTAATGTGTAGTTAGCCACGGTGATCTAGCGGTTAGAACGCTGGCCTTGTAATCCTGGGGTCTCGGGTTCGATTCCCGGCGGTGCCCGAATTTATAACTTGTGTTGGGCAAGGCCGTGGTCAAGGCAATACGGAGTTTTCCTCCGGGGGCTTCCCCGGTTTCTCCGTGGCATCCCAACAATTACTCCATTCACACACAGAAGAAGGCAATGGCAAGCCACTTCTGGATCATCTGCCAAGAACGTATATGAACAGGTCCCAGTCCGAGAAAAGAATGGAAGGATCCTGTTCATATGGACCTGTCGTCAGACAGAACACTAAATAAATAAATAAAATAATGTGTAGTTGCGGCATGATGTCACACTCCTGAATGGTACGTTGTGTTGTGGAAAACAAATTTACAAAAAAAAAATGTAAGCTGGAACTGTAGGAAATAACTCACCTTAAACACTAAAATGTACGTCACCGAATCATGCTTCTAATGTTTTAAAAAGTCTGCTGCATCTTGAGCCATTTTGAATCGTATTGTGGAAAGATCGCAGAAAAATGGGCCCAATCAAGTGGTTTGTCTAACCCCTTAGTGATGTTGGTGAGACCACGCGCTCAACAGAGGAGTCGGAGAAGTTGCCGCATAAGTAAGGCGTTTTGAATTCTTTGTTTTCCGCCCGACGACTACTACTAAATCCATGACTAGAACAGTCGGTATGTATTAAACTCCCACATCCAAAACTTTGTATACATTTATCGTATTTTATATGGGTGTTGTGTACATCTCCTGTAACATACTTGTTTATTTAACAGTCATTTTTATTCGTAACTCAATGTTTTAAATGTTTCGACACGCACAATATATGGTCGCGTAATTCCATTTATTAACCAAATCACTTGTACTTAGATGGCTGTCCTCTAGGTTGTAGCGCCGTATAGTTTTGTAGAAATTTGTCGACGTTTCAGAGGTGATTCGTGCCTCCATCATCGTCCTGATGATGGAGGCAGCAGACAGTCATCTTCTGAACTTCTTCCTGGCAACTTGGGTGTGAAAGGGTTGAAACTATTTGCACACCTGTAAAACCTGCAACTACCTGTCACTAGGCTCGTGGGAAATTGCGTGAAATACATAAGAACTAACTTTGCTGCTCAGGCCGTTTGGCATACTGTTCTGTCATGATTTTCAAAGTAGTTTAAGAACGTTCAATGCCTCGAATACGCTCATGCACAGGAAAAAACCTTCAGAGATAATACATTATCCTACTATCATCCACATGGGGCAGCACTTCCTGGAACCCGATAAATGGGAGATGGATCGCTTGCAGTCGCTACTTGTAGACAGTAAGAGCTTCTTGTACTGGCGAAGTGGTTCTTCAAACAAAGGTAATGATTTATTTCATCTTTAATAACTTGTTCATTGCAAGTTCTCAGGTTTTCACGGCAGCGAGTATGAGGACGGCTGTCTTCTGGATTGAAGCGCTGTATAGTTTGGTAGAAATTTTCCGACGTTTCAGAGGTGCTTGCTGCCTCCATCTTCAGGACGAATAAGCCGTGCCTGACAAATCAGTTGAGATGTAGGAATTCGTCAGTAAATACATAACCTAGGCAGCCATACAACAGTCATCTTCAACTTACTTTTCAATTCGTCCTGTTTTGCTTTGACCTATTAATTTATCTGTTTCATTCTATTTCTTTGTGTATTAATTGCACTTATTTAAATGACCTATGTTTATGTAGTGTAGTACCCCCCCCCCTCCCAGCCTGCCCACGAAAGTCATAAACGAATACAAAGAATGGACGAGAGTAGTCGAGATGAATCGAATGAGAATCGAGTAAATCGAACTCTCGTTCTCCCGAGCAAAGACACTCGCGAACGAAATTACCTGCTTGAACGATTGTTATCTCATGAAGCTTGAGTGAGCTAGCTCGCTACAATGAACTAGTCGAATCCATTATTAGCTCAAAGCTTTAAGCTGTTTACCGTTTCCTCTCCTTTTGTGATTACAGTATGGTGCTGCTGTTTCTGTTACTGCTGTTTCCTGTCTGGGGAAGCCCCTCGCCGGACATGCAGTGTTCTTTACCCCGGAGTGCCAGCATGAGCCTCACCATCACTAGCCGTCGCAATCAGACAGGACACCGGTTTGCGCAGGTCAGTACACTTTTCGCTGCTTGCATTCTGCAATTTTTGTTCTGTGTTTCGTATACGTCTGTCTTGTTCGAATGGTTGTTGTTTTATAGCAGATTAATCTTGGTGAGACCGAGTGGTTAGCTTCCCTGCTTTGTTTTAGTAAGGTCTTGGCTTCAAACCCTGCCGTGAAAACAGCTATCTTCAGTAAGTTTTATTGATTTTTCTTAGTTTCTTCAGGCAAATGCAGGAATATTACCAACATTAAATTAGCCCACTTCAGCTTCTTTCCATGTCATTTCCAGTATGTTATTCGTCATACCACGCTGTACAGTCTGAGCTGACACCATTAAATAAACCATAGCCTAAACAAATATATATGTACTACTTGAGGTTAGTTTTTCCATGGTATTTTTTTTATATGAGCGTTGTTTTACTTTGGACTGCAATATTTTTTTCGGAAAAGTCAGTAAAATAATTGTTTCGAAAAGTTTTTCGTAACAATTATTTGTGTATGTTATTCTTTCTTAACGTTGTGGGTGCCTTTCTTCGACTTTGTAGTGTTTTTAATATCAGTGTTCCCTTGACAATGCAGTGTCGTTTTCCGGTACGATACCTAATTATCTGTAGTTTCGAGTTCATTTTCTACAGGTATCAGTTCTACTTTTTGGTATGCTTATAATTTTTTGGTGTAGACCTTTCGTTTTTCGGTAGGGGAGTTTCTTTATAAGACTTTCAGTAGCATACTTTGTGTTTTCGGTACCAATATATGACTTTTAGGTATAAATGGCTATCCATGTTCCTTTGCGTGAGATTCGTTTTAAATAATTTTGACCGCGTTATTTTTTGGTATAGGCCATTGTGATATTTTTCGGTACAGATACGGCTGGATCATGGTGCTCAAAAAGACTCTCCAAATGAGGCCGAAACTGGTGCCTGGGAAGTTGACATGGACCACAGCACTGTTATCTGTGACGGTATCGAGTCGGTGAACATTGTGGCTACTGTGACAGGTAACGCCCTCCCCTGATAGGCTCACGCTGAAGGAGACAGGACCAAATCCTAAATGTTACTACTAATTAAAAAGTCTCAGGAATGATTCCTAAGGCGAACAATCTACACGGGACATATAAAGTACCTTCGTTGAGTCATACCCTAATACGGAAGAACCTAGTTTGAATTTTGGATAAGGTACCTGTTAGTAATGACTGGGGTTTGCTGTCGTTTTCGTAACTCCAGTCACCATGTACGTATATGAGTAGAAAAGTTTTATAATATGCCACACCCTTCCCAGTTTCTTCCGATGATTGCCTAATCTTAGGTCTGTCATCTCATTCGAAGTTATAATCTTGCCGTTGAAGATAATAATTATCTTCAACGGCAAGATTATAACTTCCATACACTTAATTATTAATTATAATTATTATCGTTAAATAATTTAAACTTAAGTATATGGATCAATGACCTATAACTTATAATCGCTTTAAGACACGTCTTACACAGCTTCAGATGTAATAAATAACAATAAAAATGTTGCCTATAGGCGTATTCTTATATGATATGTTATTTAAAATAGATTTTTGTGAAACCTAAATAGTTAGACCCACTTCTCGAAAAATAGGCTTTATAGACTTACTGTAGTCTACATGTTAATATATTGAATTAGGATATTTACCTCTCCATTTTCTATCAAATTTTATGCTTATCGTTTAAATTAAACAAAGATTTAAATCTAAAGTTTACTTAAGCTTTAGATATTTAAGATCGTGCCAGCCACGATATCTAAATTCATGCATTTTCCATCAGGAAACTACACAAACGGTGTCCCACACATAATTTGTTCAAAAGTTTCACAAAGAGTTCAGCAGTTGAAACAAATGGCAGGCGGAAATGACATTCCTTTTTTATCTGATGAAGAAGGCATACTCTAGAATCTTTATATCCTCAGTACCTCCGCCTCGCGCAGGGCCGGACTACGAGCTGTTCCCTGGTATGGGGTACTACAAGCTACACACAACGCCACGGACCTGGAATGAAGCGTTGCGCACATGCGCAGTGGAGGGAGCTCATCTCGCTATCGTCAATTCGGAGTCTGAAGCCCGGTTCCTGCAGTTGTTATTCTCTCGCCATCCCAAGATCACTGGCGGCAACCACAATGATTATGCATATTTGGGAGTGCATGACATGTTCAGCGAGGGTCAGTTTACTACCATCTTTGGTAAGAGAATGTACCACGTATGCATTATTTGCCTCGGCATAACTAAAATATTTACGTCTTCCCAGACATTCGCGATGAGGGTGGACCTATAACTATTCATAAACTACAAAACATATTTGAAGAATGAAAATGACTTTTCAGGCCTTGATAAGTGATTACAATTTCTTCAGCCTGCAGATCTTAATGAAACATAGGTTTTCTTAAAACACACTTTGGGAGTTATTTTCCCTTGTTCGCAGGGGATCCGCTTAACAATACTGGTTATATGAAGTGGGTCGGTGGACAGCCTGATAACGGTGGAGCGGAACCCGGCAGTGACTGCCTTAGTTTGTATAGGGCCCAGGCTAACTTTAACGATCTACCATGCAACTGGAAGCTGGCAGCCTTCTGCGAGCAGGAGGTCTACTGAAATAATTCGCTGGACAGAAGATTCCAAAGCCAGCGGTTGACGTTAGTGGAGTAATCGACACACGACTGGGATTAATTGTATGAGATAATTTTAGGTCCCCAAATCTTTAGTACATTTTTTCATAACGTATATAACTAAAAATAAGATGATCAGTGAACAAAATGTCACAGAATTATTTCTCTGCTGAATAACACCTATATTTTAATAATGTCGAAATAAAAATTATTGAGTTAATTTGTTGCTGGATTCTCTTTTCACCTTTCCACAGGCAAGAAAATATTTTAATAACATTCAAGTAGAGCAATTCTCGTATTAAGCCAAATAATTTTCCAACTCGACATATTTCCCAACGAACGTCGTAGACGAATAGTCAGTACTCCTGATTCATATTCAGATATTTTTGGGTTTAAATCCCTACCCCCAGTCCAATTTTCTTCTTTCCCTTCAGGCAAATGTAGGGATAGCACCTATAGACCTGGACTACTTCCATTCATATCCCTTCTAATTCTTTATTCATCTATCATCAAACCAGTCGATGATAATCTATATAATCAGAACTACTAACAGCGACATTTCATAAGCCGTAAATAAATACACGAAAATCATTCCAGTTTCTTAAATTCAGTGGCGAAATGCATTCTTCATTCTTTACAGACTACAGTCTTTGCGGTGGCTATTTTCCTTTTCTTCCCGCTTCATGACACTCGTGCTGAACACAACCAACGACAGCAGCTAGCTAATCGGAACTTTACTCAGTGTATTTAGTCGTCATTGGAAACAATCCCTGTCTTGCTAGTGCTGTTCGGTCGAAAGGGAGAGCGAGTCTCAGACGGGCGAGTGACAAAGTTGGTTTCTAATACATAAGAGCTTTCCCATTATTTGATTGTACTTTTTATTACTTCTTATTGAAGTAGTTAAGT
The DNA here is from genome assembly GCF_977971745.1 of Zootermopsis nevadensis. NCBI lineage: Eukaryota > Metazoa > Arthropoda > Insecta > Blattodea > Termopsidae > Zootermopsis > Zootermopsis nevadensis. The sequence continues at coordinate 18,256,290 of NW_028259134.1, forward strand.
GAAGTGAGTGAAGTATGATGACCTTGTGTAATGTTTTATTAATGTGAAATACCTCGATAGTTATAAGCAAAATGTGAATTCTTTAATTCGATCACTTTATGTGTGCAATACAACCTGCTTTCACAGTAAACATGGATGCACAGACTTCTGTCACGTGTCAAATATAGGCCTAAACGTGTCTGAATCGTGTAACGGCAATTGCATGTTCGCGTGAAATGGAGCATTTAATATAGTCCCAAGCTGCATTTTCCAGAATAAATCACATTTCGAATTTTAATATTCAGTCTTCAGATTATGAAACATGGCGGCACACAACTATCCACTATTACAAAGACAAGTACTAATTATTAGTCTTGATCCCATTGTTCTCTTGCCAGGACAGTAATCAGGACGAACAGGGAAATTTTCAAAGGGAGGTATTTCTAGATAGTTAAACAGGGTAACTTCTGAAGCATCCGGTTCCTAAGATAGAAAATATCAAATGGAAAGAGCATAGAGCACACATACGTTTAGTTCTGCTTGTAGGCCTGGAGGTGAAGAGGCTAGTGGATAGGCATACTACGTAACTCGTTCTTGTTCTGCATATTATTGATTTAATGACATTGTGAAAAGTGAAATGTTTATTTAGGAGCAGTAGGAATTATAGAATGTTTATAAACAGTGATTTGTTTAGAATATTCGTAAGGAAGTATAAGGCAGTCGTCTATTTTAAGGTAATATCTCAGCATTTTCCTGAAGCAAGATTATCACGTATGTGTGCGAGACAACTGGACTCATATTGGAATTTTTTTAATGTGAAGTGAAATGGGTTTCGAGAATCTGATGACCTCATTCTCAAAACTTGTATAACATCTGCTCGTCGCGTCTTGAGATAGACTCTGGGGGCGTCGGTGAGTATAGAAATATTTAATTGCTGTTTACAGTTGTTTAGTTTGTGCTGCTGTTGGTGTTGGTAAATGCATTTTTTGTGTATTGAGTTTTTTTAACCTACTTTAACGTTGGCTTCATTCTGACCAGGTCTTCAGGTATACTTTAAGCACACCTGTTGCAATAATTTTTTGTTTCAGAATCTTTCTTTCTGCACAAGCCATACAAATATATTTTTGATGTTTTCACTGATATATGTATTATGACGCTTACGTTAGCCATGCAAGTAACGCGGGAGGAGTAATGCCTCCAATATGCAGTGATTATTTGTTATAGAAAAGTTAGAATGCGGTGTGTTAGAGCCAGCAACATTATAGAAAACGAAACCACAAGACAGGTTGAAAAACTCCAAGCGCCAAAACCTACTGAAATAATTTTCTAAATTTCTTATTTGGAATTGGGAATGTACCAAGCGCGTGTATAGAAGGAATTATAGGATACAGTGGCTTCCATTTACAATTTAGGTTTTATTTTAATGTAATGATATAGATTCGGTTTATAATAACACGATACGAATAGCTATATTTATTAAGGTAGGTGTACAATTAGCTTACATTAATTCAGTTATATTAATTGCATACAATTATTCTATAAATTACCCCAGAAGGCTAGATGTATTGTTATGCGAATCCCACATTTATTAAATTGTTGTATCATTATCATATATATATTGAGTTATAACAATAGCCTCTATTTAATCAGTTAATTATTCAAATCACCTACGTTTACTTAAGTAATCATAACAAGGGTCAAGCGCCCAGTTTCCTCAACTTCGCTATTGCTTTCACAGTTCTGAGATCTCGCATACGTAAGGCAATTCTAATTCACAGGGAATATCCAAAATAAACTGGTTGGTGTCGAAAGCACCACAGTTGTGAAGGTCATCTGATACAGGATACCCTGGTTTCCAGCGTACAAACCCTGTCGCAATGATGGGCTCACCTGAAAGAAAATCATGTTCATTTTCATCAAACAAGAAGACACTGTAGCCAATGGCGTGCTTTCAGCTTCGTGGCTGATTACAACAGAAAACCTCAACAGCCCTATAGGTTTATGTCTGTAAAATCTTAAGGTATATACCACTTGAGAGACCTAGGCGTAGATGGCAGGATATTAAAACTACCTTGAAGAAGTACCATCACTCAAAACTTGAAAACCTTGTAAAATTATTGAAATCTTGAGCCAATCTCAGTAGTTTTCTCGACCGACACTTTGCAACTGTTGATGTGTGATATTTGAGTAGAGAAACTGAGGAAGTAATGAAAACCTATGCAAGGATGGCTGGTCTCTGTATCTATACACTTGACGACGACGACCAAAATTAGATTAAAAGTGAGTGCTGTTAACAAATTGTCGTTGAACCAATAAATGGTAAAATATTTTCCGTTTTGACAAAGAGACCTACTTACCGCGGACTGTTAAATATTCTCCCTCGACGAACAGATCATGGAAACCAATGTGGATGGTTCCAGAAGTTGGGATAGGAGGATTTTCTGTGCTGTTCGAATCCCGCGATATTTCTGATATGTCGTCGTTCTCGTATTTCTCCAGCTTGGTAAGCCCTTCACTTAGGTACAAGGCCTTCAGGATGCCTGCCTCTGATGGAGAGTTGACGATTGAGAGTATTGCGCCCTCTTGCTGGCAATTCCTGCGTCCTTCACCCCAACTCGCAGGCTTCTTTGCCAGTCTGAATCATCAACACACGCACTTACTTTAATTGGCAAATGGTTAGTTTGTTGATACAGTACCAAGCTATGTATTCATAAAATTACGATAAGGTCGGCCCTATATTTAAAAACCTCTTGTATTGAATATTGCTTGATTACAGTTGTTTCATATCTGGAAGACACACGGTTCAAATTCAGCGCACGGACCACCTACACTGAGCCTGATAATCATGAATACAGAATTTTGGTCGTAAAGTCTGAATGAAAGAGTGTACTTTGGAGAACTTTCTGCAGAAGATAGGATAATATGGACTGGATTAATCTGGCTCAGTATTGGGCCCGGTTGTTCGCACATGAATACAGTTCCATACAATGCGGGGGAACGACTATCCGAGCGACTATTGTTTTATCAATAAGGACTCTTATCCACTGAGTTAAAATGTTGACTGACCTAAATATAAATGAAATCGCGTGTTACTGAACTTAGTTTTTATATCTATATGTTTCTTTGTCCGAGATGATAAAAACGATGTACTTGCCTGTAGTATCCAGCACCTGGGTAGTGGACGTACCCACTTCTGATCAGTGCTCGGTGTCTCTCATCGTCTAGGGGCTTCATGTGAACCGCGCAGAGGCTGGCCAACACCAGCATCAAACAGCTCCAGATTTTCTCCATGATGATACCTGATGAAAGGGAGAAACACTTCTTTTTTGCGAGACATGAAGCAGCTATTCAGCCTTGTACCCCCTTCACTTACGAATTCGTTGTTCTTTCCTTATAATTTAGAACTTGTTTGTTGAAGTGATGTAAAGTTTCAAGATCTGTAATTACGTGTGCGCGCATCATTCCCGTATCGTAGAACTGTGAAAGCTCCATCTGATAAGTTTAATAAAAGTTATTAATATGCTAAATTTCATTAATATACATTCACTTGTTTCCCCTAACAAATTCTCACCTGTTAGGCTTTTTATTGTAAAATTCAAGTTATATTCGCGGCACTTACCTTTGATGAAATGGGTTGTGTTGCTGCTAGTAGAGTAGCTTCTGGATCTCACTCAAAATCGTCAGCCTTATATAGGACGTCTATGATTGTCCCTTGTGTAAGAACAGGGTGCTTTTTTAAAAGATAGCTTATCTTATCATCTGTATCTGTAGGTGTCAACACATTTCTAGACAGACAAAGTAAATTCTATGAAAGGGGGTAATACAGGTCAACATTTTATATATAATGTTCACTTTGTTTAAAATATCTAATTTTTTTTCAGTATTCATGAAGTCTCGTTTTATATTTACTGAAAGAAGTCTATAAGGACAAATATTTTATCTGTTTGCAGATAAATGTTCCCAGTAGTCGACTACAATTTATTACTAAAGCATGCTATTCCTACCGTTGATTATTTGTCACAAACAAATATATTTTTGTAATAAATCAAAAAGAAATTAAATTAAAACTCAGTTTCACAACGTTTAGAAATATATGTACCATTTATATTTTGTCCTGTTCTTCTACACAGCTTGTAAGCTTGTGACAGAATAAAAGAATGAAACATATAACCTGAAAATAGTAGAAGTAGGCATTAAAGATTTTTCCCACCCACGTGATGGTCTCCAGGATGGTCAACAATTTTTTAAGTGGACCTTAGGATACATTGGATTTTACAGTAACTGTCACTAAGAAAGGGAAAAGGGCTATGAAATAGCATACTAGAAATGGGCCTGACAAACGTAGTTCTGTGTAACAATTTTAGAATAAAATATTATTTGTTTGAGAGCTCGAAAATACACCATAGGGAAATTGTGAAAAAGCAAATTGAACATTGCGTCTCACCATAAGGCATAGTCCGAAGATATGGTGCCACATGCCACTGGATTTTTTTCCCCCAAGAATTTATGTGTTTCTGATGCCATAAACACCATGGTAAATGAGGTGCCATTTTTAGGAGGTGTGGGAGGAAAGGTGACCAAATGGAAGATACATGACACATGCTGAGATAAAATTATAGGCTTACAAATACCTTGAATACATACGATTTTTATACATCTCTGAATTGGTGATTTAGTTATCTATTTCACATTTTTAATTTGAGGTTATACTCAGACAGATTACTGCTGTTTCAGACATGGGCATAGTATCACAATTTCAACACTTTTTAGACATGAGAAAAGATTACAGATAATATGAGACCAAGGTCTCACATCCTTAGAAGTCTGTCTTTTCAAGGTCTGCTGATAAAATTCAGTTAACACTGGAATTATGTTTCTGGAAAGCACAGCATTAATTAATACTATATTTCCATAAAAATTAACTAAAATGTCTGAGGCACATTCTGTCACTACAGTTCTCCATATGGAAACCTTTAAAAAAATTTTTTTTTTTATTTACTTAAGCCCTTCTTATACAACACGGAAGAGAAACACATTTTAATAAGAGAAATAAGGCTAAAAATTTAAAAAGTAGATGTACATATAATTTTAATACTACAGGCTTAATATGTAACTAATTAATTTTATACATTTAGTGAATTCAGAGCCTCATTGTTGAATTGTACATTGTCTACTGCCTACTCCTAAACATCTGTGAATGTTGAAATCTAGATATCATGGAAGACATTACAAGTTATTGCTGCTCGTATCCACTCATCACAATAATATCAGCATCAACAATATTTATACTATCAGAGATTCACAAAAATATTTTATTGAGGAAGATGACAAACCATCACATTATTAACCATACTCTTCCTGACAGACCTGAGACCTACTTCTATATACAAAAACTGTCCATGGCAGTGTACCCAACATGAATCTCAAAAGAAGTACTGAAATATCTTAATGATTGTGTCACTTTTGGGTGCTGTGTTTTTGGAATTGTTTTCAATAACAAACTTCATTACATTCATTTTTAGTTTATGATCACCATGTGCCTAAAGAATAATAAGTTTACTTTGAAAACAACAAAAATGTAGGTAAATTTTGACCTAAGTCGCCATGTGAGCCAGATTGATGGGCTATGCTAGCCATGCAGTAAATTGAAGTCACTCGAACAGAACCTCAGGCTAGAATTCAATTTCTGTGAAGCAAGAAATAAAAAATACTATGCTTTGGCTATCACAAATATAAATAATACAGTAATTACAAGCAACATATCACAATCTTCAGTGGTATCAGCTATGACCTCTAGCTTGACCTTGTCACAAATGAATTTCTTTTTTGTACTTAAAGAATCAATGCATATTTCATTCACTTAATGTGGAAAACAACTCACTACCTTCAAATTACCAATTTAAAACTTATGGTCTTAAAAATTTTAATATGTTCATACAGTTTATACTGATGGTCGATTTAATGTCCATTGAACAAGTTTCAATCCTGATTTATTACAAAACCCACCCGGACTCATACAGGTTTAAAACTGACATTCCATACAGACAATGTGGATGGGGACTAAACTGCTATTTTGTGGACACCCAGGGGGCAGACTAGCATACAAGATCATGCACAAGGCGTGGCTAGACACATTACCATAATCCACCTCAGAAATTTTAAGCTCCAACAGAACTGTACCACAGCCAATAAGGGGTTGAAAAAGGCATGTATGGTATAATTCTTCACATATTTGAGTTAATAGCTTGTTAATTACATTAACATTTATTCATTCAATCACATCATCTCATTCTTGACTTTTGAAATTCCACCTTCTGCTCACTTTATATTTCATTATACTCCTTTGCATCATTTCAGTATTCTTTGTTTCAAAACAACCCAGTTTTTCCATAATTTAATACTTTTACTTCTCCCATAACACCTTCCATGGTTTAATTTATACTCCGTTCTGCATTCCTTATTTCATCATGTCTCAATGTTGTTACCACTACTATTAACCAGTCTTTGAATGTGCAAAACACAAGCTCAAATACATTTTAATATCATAATAAAATGTAGAGATATCAGAGGCATCTATAGTAACAGTATTCAAGAGACCTCAAACATATGCACACAAAGTACATCCTTATCTGCATATGTTGGGATTATTAATCTTTAGCTTTCTCTCTGAAGTGAGCTCTTCGGTGAGTCGCAAGGTTTCCAGTTTGAGAAAAATTCTTTCCGCAAACATCGCACGTGAACGGTTTCTCCCCAGTATGGGTGCGTACATGATCAACTAGAACTGCTCTTCTTGCAAATCTTTTAGTACATATTTCACATTCAAATGGCTTCTCACCAGTGTGAATCCGTAAATGTGTTGCGAGATGTCCACTTTCTGAGAACACTTTCCCGCACTCATTACACGCGTAAGGTTTTTCTCCAGTATGTGTTCTTTTATGTCTGACAAGATCTCCACCACGTGAGAATTCTTTACCACAAATTATGCACTTATATGGTTTCTCTCCTGTATGAATGCGTGTGTGATGGGAAAGATGAACACTTTGTGAAAACATTTTATGACATACTTCACATCTGTATGGCTTTTCCTCGGTGTGTGTTCGTATGTGTACAACCAAATATTCACTGCGAGAGAAGCCCTTATTACATACGTCACAGATGTAAGGTTTTTCTCCCGTATGTATCCGTGTGTGTATTGCAAGATGCTCTCTTTGAGAAAATAGTTTTTTACAAACTTCACATTTGTATGGCTTTTCTCCGGTGTGAGTACGAATGTGTTTTTTCAGATGTTGATCCTTTGTAAATAGTTTACTGCATATTTTGCATTTGAAACGTCGAACTTCAGTTGCAGTAAATTTCGTTTTTGTCTTGACATTATTAACACCTTCTGAAATAGATATGTCAAGAAAATTACCTAAACCACCTTCAAAATAATCTTGGTTTGAACGTTCTTGTCCATCATCACTGCAGGTCTCTTTTTCACTAGTGAACTGCTGCTGAATGCTGTTAATAAAAATGAATAGTACATTAAACAATGTTTATATTCTTTCCTTTTTTCGCTATTCACAGTATACAGATAACAGTCTTTTGGGATTTTGTACTCTGCAGTCTCATAAAAGTTGACTGACATTTCAAAGTGCATACTACCTCTTTCACTCATTGCCCTGATGATGGAGACACCTGAAAAATTAGTCAGTTTTTGTTAGACTACATGGTGCAATATCCCAGAAGGCTGTCATAATTGCTGGCTGCTGTGAGAACCTGAAATCTCACTATTCAATATATAATCTGAATAAACAGTGCAACCCAAACTGAACAGCAGCAATGACCTGCACATACTTTACTAGCCTCTAAACAACAAATTAAGGATGAAAAATTACTTAAAATGGCAAGGAAATTGAAACCAAATGAAAATAAATCAACAATGTGAAATCTCAAAACATCCCACTGGAGAGATGCACATTTTTTAACCTGGTGAAAGTAAATCTCACAATAATGTGAGACTTACACCAATCCATTCATAGAGTTAAAAGAATGAAAAGTTCAAAACAGAACACACAATCATGAAGTAACAAAAGTATGGAACACTCACCTGCCCACATTCCCATCTTGCTCTTCCACTTTTATTTCATCTTTAATTTTCTCTGTAAGTCCACCAACTTCATCACACATTTCCTGATATAGACACAGTTAATTAGTATATTACTATTAATTTTCAAATAATACATGACACTTAACAACACTGTACTTTTTACAGAATACAGTTAATTTTAAGAAACCTCGAAACAAAAATGTTGCAATTCTTACTTTTTGAAAGAATGTGTGGTCTAAGAACAGCACATAGACATGTGTTAGTAGTGAAGAATAAAAATTTGTAAAGCTAAAGAGAGGTAGAGGGAGAGTGTGAACTCGAAGGAGATATGCCTATGAAGTGTGTTACATTATTCTTTTAATTTTTCCCTTACCTTGGATTTCAGTCCATATGCAGACAAGAAATGTAAAAATAGGTTTTTTGATATGGGTTAATACTTCTGCATCCCCAAGTAATGCTGCAGCTACACACATGTATGGAAACAATGTTGACATTTTATAAATAATTAATAAAACTACATGATGTGAAAAAGGTGGAAAAAAGTTACAAGACATTATGAATTTGATAAAAGTGGAAAAGAAAAAGTTTAGAGTTAAAGCATTTATTACAGAATTAAAAAATCAAAAAAATCAGAGAAATCACTGATTATCCACTTTAACCACCTTATGGGAACATAGTGTAAGTCTCCTTCAAAACTTGCTCTTAATTACAAATTATAAGGAGAACGTCATAAACAAGCTGTTACGAACTTGCTATGATGTAAGGAGAAGTCATGAAAGCAGATTGTTATCCTCACTTTATAACAAAAAATGTAAAATAATAGTAAAGTAATGTGAAAGGCAGGAACAGTTAACTATACTTCACCTTATCTTCTTTTTTGATTACCATGAATGTTGATGATGGTGCAGCTTGTGCTTCCTGTTTTATATAAACACATTCAAAGTCACCACCCTTAGGGTTCAACTTAACTTCCTCTTTCCTGGCATCCATATTGTTATCTAAAGCAATCAGCAAGCAAAATATTCCTTGATAATGCAGAAATAATATGGTACACTCTACTGAAACCATTTTCCAGTGATCAAAAAAGTATAAACAGAATAGTCATTTATACAGCCCATTTAAATACTATACTAGAGTTATAACTCATGACTGTATAGGTTCAGAAATTCCCTACTTTTTATAGAACTCAAACATTCACTGTTAGTTCACAAAAGCCCTCCAACATTCTCTATCCTGATCCAGAGGAATCGCAGTTCTAACGTGCCTATTTCCTGAAGATCCTTTTTAATCCCTATGTTTTCTAAGTGATCTCTTCCCTCCAGGCCTTCCAACCAAATCTGTATGCATTTTGTTATCTCAGTCATACATGCTACATGCCCTGCCCACTTCATTTGCCTTCATTTGATAATTCTTAATATCATTTTAAATTCCTACACTTTCATAATTGAAAATCCACATTTATACTTTAAAAATACTGCCACTTATTTTCTTGTAGTGGAAGAAGTAGACACAACTAAATTTCTTGCCCTGCAAATTGACAGTAATGTAAACTGGAAAACACATAATCAATATACTATCCCTTAACTAAGCACAAAATGCTTTGCTATAAGGACTGTTATATCACTCATGAAAACAGAAACTTCAAGAATTAGTTTACTTTGCTTATTTACATTCAGTCATGTCAAATGTCTGGGTAAAGTCAACAGAGAGCTAAAATGTATTTTACATTCAAAAGAAAATAATTAGAATAATGGCAGGCACTTGAAGGAGAGCCTTGCATAAACAACCAAAGTAACTGACAAAAATTAGCAGGAGTACTAGAGATAAACTTTTACACTCTTACTACGATTTTTTGACATTTCCCCCTCATTTATTTCTTAAAAAGAATGATTATGTACGTTGTGGCAACTGCAAAATATACTATAAAATAGTGACATTCGCCAGTTCCTACTGCAAAGATCTTCATTCTGTTCCTTTGCGTTTCAAACACAAAATTTTTTAGTTCCACTTGTATTTTGTATGCATGGCTCCCTTAATAACGCCATCTGTACCTTATCTGACAGACCTTTGGTTTCAGTAAACTGTCTATGCACAAATTAAAGGAAACCTCAGAAGAATATTACCCGTATTAGGAAGTTCAGCATATGGTTCTTGCCATAATACGAGCCAGCTTTTCGGGAATTAGAAATCTGTGTACGGAACTCTCAATACGCGAAACTTCAAAAGTTGGGTTAAGGACGTCTCTGCTCCTCCGTTTGAAATAGACGAAGATGGAATACTCACTGCTGGCACGATCCAGTTTGTGAAGGTTTCTTTAGAGTTTCTATGTTACCGTGGTTGCTATTAGAAAAGTGTTCGTATTGTTTTAAACTCACAGGAGAATCAATATTGACTCAGTCTCAATAAACGCATTACTGCTAAAGAATTAAATGTTGATGAGGAAAAGTGTCGGTCTTTTTACAGAATGTTACTGCATCTAGTTGAGTCAAACATAACGAAGGACACAAATTGGAGAATATCTACGAAGGCAGAATAGAGGCTTCCAATTACTCTGAGGTATATTTTTTGTTCAAGTTTTCATCTAATGTACGATGAGTAATACATTATAATGACATCATCATACACAACAATTTCACAAATAATGGTTGAAGTTTTTCCATGTTTGTACAGAATAAAAGTGCTGATTACAATTGAGTCTGATGTTATTAAAATGGTTTGGAAAGTGAGACTAAAGCATCTCCTGTTAAGCTGGGCACAGCAGTTGTTTTTACAGATTTTGAGTATATACCTGCAGCGTGAATGTTTGATGTCTCTCCCTCGCTCACGAGATGCTGATGTTTGTTTTGTTACTGTTAATTTTGGTGATTTCGGACTGAGTCACTGCTTTGAAACTGTGAGACTTAATACACCACCTCCACCAACATGATGGCTGTATGATGATAGGCCAAAGTTTTCATATTATTTCTGTGCTGATTAAGCATTTCTATTGAAAACTTACCTCTGAAACATAATTGCACAAAGAAAAGTTAGGTTATTCCAAAAGATCTCATGACAAGCATATCACTATATTTATTCCCAATTTTCTGTTGGGATTCAGAACACACAGGATAATAAAAAATAATGCAACCCATTCCTGACACACGTCCTGTTTGTGAAAAAATAAATTACATTAGAATTGGACAAGAAGAAACAGTGTTATATTAAGTGTTGTGAATGTCCACCCTGTTCAGCATTGTATGAATGGGCTCTTCTCTAGTCGCAGTGACATTGTGTGTTTATTAATCCAATCAAATTGTAATGAATTTAGACCATCAATAAATATTTTAATATGGGTTGTGTGACATTTTGATCATCCTATATTTTTAAGATGGCTAGGCAATACATTTTGTTTTAATCATTGTAATGCATGAATACTTTATCTTGTCATGGGATCTTAAGACAGAGAAATTAAGGCAGTAATGAAAATTAAATTGAGTGACATTTTGTTTCATTTAACAAACCAAACATGCTATAGCTTTATTAATTTCACCATTTGAATTCAGACATTATTTGTCAGATTATATCTGGTTTTGTATTGTATTTGTTTATTGTACTGTATTTGAGTTGTTTGTTTATTAGACCAACTAAAATAATGCAGGCCTCCTGTCATCCATTATCTTCAAAGTATAACATTGGGAAAACATTACACTTGTAGAACATGGTGACAGTATCAGACTTCATGTTTCATGCTTGAAGATGGTGAAGAAATGCAGTCTTGTGAATGAAGTGTGTAGATTCATAGGTCTTCTGTTTTAACTCTAATATCCTCTTTTGAATTAATTTCTGTCAAAACATTTTCATTTATAATCAAAAATTGAGAACAATGGATAACATTTCTGACATCCGGCATGAACTGAAACATTTGTACTACTTGTCAAAGGTCTTGTGCTTGGCCCCATTTTCATTCTCCTGGAATCCTGTTACTCGTGAAATTTTCATCAATACAAGCCTGTCTTCAAATGTCACAGGATTTATATGGACATTGTTTATGAGTATTATAATGGTTACTGGCTTAATTAGTGGAATCATTAGGTATAAACATGTTGGACATTCTAATCCTGGTGTAGCATTAAATAATTCATTTTGCTTTCCAATGAATTTTATTAATGCATTGTTGTCTTTTGTAGTCTTGTTCATGAACAGATTCAAATTTGGAGAACTTGTACAGAAATTAAGTGAGATTGATGATAAATTGTGCCAGATAAAACTTCGCAGGTGTACTAAGTATCAGAATTACTTTTTGTATTTTGCATATACTGTATGTGCCTTGCTGCTTATGTTCATGTGCTATGACATTCTGGAAGTGGAGGAACGAAGGTATTTTGTTTATAGTATAGTTTATCGCATTGCTTATTTTATTTCCCTGGTTTTGATCATACAGTTTTGTCATATTGTGAGATGCATAGAAGAGAGGTTAATAATTTTGGAAAGAGGGGTATCTTCAGTTTTGGAAAACAGAACACCAATAGGAGTGACCTCCACACTCACGCTTCCATCTGTTGAAACAGTTGATAAATCTGAACTGTTATCTATAACAAGTCTAATCTCTGAAAATGAGAATCAGGTGGAGCCCATTGAAAACAGTTGTTTATTATTTTCAAGGAAAGCACTTCCACATAGGAAATCTTATCAGTTGCATATAATCATCACCTCAAGGAAAATCTACAGTGACATTTATGACGCTACACAACTTATAAACTCTGTTTATGGATTTATTCTTTTGCTTCTCTTCATTCGGGCTGCAGCAGGATTGGTTACCAATATATATCATCTTGCGTCAATCACAATAAGTGGATATGTGTTTGTTGAATATAAAAATTGGGGCACAGCTGGACACATCAGCTCACTTGTGACTTGGATTGTGATATTCCTGAGTACAATAACAATGATGACAGTCACATGTCAGATGACAATTTTGAAATCGAAGAAAATTGGTGACATCATACAAAAACTTATTTTGCAACAGCCTTTGAGAAGTGATATGCTGCAACAGTTGAAACTATTTTCTGATCAAGTGGCAAAGAGTGAAATTAAATTTTCTGCTTTCTGGTTCTTTAATGTGGATATGTCTCTGCTTTATACAATGTTAACATCAGTCACAACTTACATAATTGTTCTTATGCAGGCCAAATGAGAATAGAATATAACAGAATTTATTTACATTTCAAAGGTAAAGCGAAGGACGTAGAACATGTCATAGCACAAATAAAATACTTGTTTTCAATACAAATGCAAATTACATATTTGGATTTTATTTAAAATTGCACATGATTACTACATTCATAATTTGTGTATGCCTACATCATATGGTACAATGAGGTTAGTGAAATAAACTCAGAGACCATGTCCATCCCAATGTATAATCTCTGAAACTACTAAACGGACTTCGATTAAGTTGTGTACAAAGAATTTTATTGTAACCTATATTGGGACCAGTAAACTGCTATTTACAAAAGAAACATTATTGATTTTTTGAATCATATCTAAAACGGAGTAGACTTATACAAAATGACATTTTTAAAACATTTGAAGATAATTTTTGTAAACAACCAATAACAACAGTCCATGTGATTTTTTTTTTAGCTTTCAGTATGACTAATAACCAATTAACCACAGGGGCTATGCAAGTAAAATGTGGTATAAAGATAGATTGTGAACATACTTGAAAGTCATGTATAAAATACTGTCTGTAAGTCAACTATTACAGATGCAAAACTATGAGATTATATTAGACAAGTTGAACGTAATCGGAAACTGTATATTCGTAACAATATAAAAATGATAATAATAACAATAATGGTCTGAAAATTACCTATTTACAGTCGCAAGCAATTATTTAAAAAATATATATGGCCCGAGTTGTAGTCTGTATGACTGTATCTACGCACGAGCATGGAACACTAATTCGTGAGCTACTAGTATATTGCAGTTTCTTGCAAGATTATAAAAATTCGCATTACATAATTACAACACTAGCAAACAGAAAATCTTCGGAACTAGAAGCGTGTGCAGTATGAACGAGACCTTTAACCGGAACGGCTGGTGTCTATTGGAACGAGTCCATCTACGAGATTTGACGTCTTCCCACAGGGATGGTTTCTTTCGCTTAATATTAATATCGACATAATTTATAACAGCAATATGTTTTGATATCATCCAGTTCCAACAATTGCTACGTCGGTTATTAGTGACTTTTTGAACATTCTGTGTTATTGTTCTGCGAACTTTTCTTGTCCGTTGCCATGGTTATCTTCAGAAAATTAACCACTGGAGCCTCGAAGGCCAAAGAGATGAAGAAGGATAAAGCGAAAGCGGCGACCGTGTTGCCTAGATACAGGATGAACTGTAACACAAGAGCATTTGTAATAACTAACAGAAGTAAGTTTCTGAAAGTTTAAAATGGTTACCACTCGAAATATGTATACGATGCTTGAAACACATTAGCAACTGGAGCTATAAATGCAAAATACGGTATGGTGTCAGTAACAAACATGCCTCCAATGTTTTCGCGAAGACATTGTTTCTTATTTTAAAATTTCTGGACGTTGTGGGAACTTTGAAGCTACAATATCTGAAGCCTAGGCAAGCATGACTCATGGCCATGACAACAGCTTTCTTCGCACGTGTTCTCTAAGGTGTGTGTGAAGGAGATGAATTCACACGTGTCGTCGTGCCTTGCGCAGTCCCTAAGAGCCGGAGAGGAATTTACCTTAGTAGGGCACCGCACTTGGAAGAACAGTGGAATTTATGCGACACTTGGTATATGCATTTTCGCGTTCCGATGTTTTGTTTCAGTATCATGAGAATATCACTACCCTATCCGCGGGAAAATTTTAAAGCGTGCTTCGAACCTTATCTATGCTGATCAGGGAATGTGATGTAGATGATAAGCTTGGCATTAAATAATTCTGGCGCCAGTTTAACAACAAAATGGCGATTGTTATGCAGCAGGAGTGCAACCCTTGTATACAACGAGATTCGCCTGTAGTGAGAATATTTAGCTTATTCGTGTAAATTATGTCCAGAAACAAATCATGTTGTATGATTTTTAATGTATGATATAAATTAAGACAGTTTTCTATAGAGACTACATGGAAGCATTTGAGATTTATTCCTGTATCATGTTTTCAATATTAAATTTTATTCAGAACTGTACCACTACAATAAGAGGTATTTATGACTTGCTACAAGTTGTCGATATAGGCTGTTGCACGTGTTAAACGTTTGCAGGCTGTATTTTCTGTTTAATGTCGCTCTTTGCAATGCCAGTCTCTTCCGTCGATAACTCTTGACACTATTTGCGAATGGAAATCCAGTTTTCGTACATAATTCTTGTAAGACTTGAGGTTCTCACAGCGGTGAGTATGAAGATTTCCGTCTTCTGGGTTGTTGCGCTGTGTAGTCTGGTCGATGTTAGCCAACGTTTCAGGGCCCTGATGTCGGAGGCAGTATGACCTCTGAAACGTTGGTTAACATCGACCAGACTACACAACGCAACAACCCAGAAGACGGAAATCTACATAATTATTGTCTGTGACTTCCAGTTTCCATAATTAAAATTTAATGTACCAGTCGGTTACAGCAGTATAGAAGCTTACCACTAGCAAGTTGTGGAGATGGAGCGGTCCATCCATGCTAAATCCTGTAACCACCATGATGAGTGGGTGTGTGAGATACGCACAGTAGGTGAGGCGACTCAGTGGGAACAACGCCCGGAACGACAGAAGACTGTTCACAACACCTGCACAGACAATGTAAACGATTTATAATTTCAAGAGACTGGAGCTTGTCGCTGAGGGATGCTGTCACTTACCGCCATAGCCGGTGGAACAGGCAATTACGATCCAAGCAAGACCCAGCCCCCAGGCGGTATGCCCCAGACATGCGTAGGCTGCTGAAGTCAGTATCCCTAGCTGAACGTGCAGTAGCCCGTATACGAGGCTGAACATGCACAGCAGAGACAAGGTCCACCCACTGATTACGACCACCTGAGAAGAATATTTGGTTGCTCTGTAAATCCTGCATCAATCTGCAAGTGAGGATGATACATAATGCTCTCTGTCTGCAAAATCGTGTCTTTGGATAATTTACAGTTGTGGTTAAGCAGTATAAGGCGATTAATGTGAGAATGGTACAAGTTCGAGTCTAGCCTTCAACACATCCAATCCGTAACGGATACTCATAGCCATAATTCCACCAAATTAGGAATAATTTTGTGGGTTACGCTAAGAAAATTTAAAGTTTAACTGCTGTGGGAAGTGATTCCCAGAATTAAGGTAAACCGGTCACTCTGGATAAAACACTTTAAGAAATGAAAGTAAATAAAGAATTGCATAATTTCGATCAAGTCTGAAGGTTTCTACGATTGTGCGTTATAATCATTAAAAGTGGTATTTTAAACTTTGTCGATCATCTATATTTAAATAAAATAACGTTTCGGAAGCTGGATCTTCTTGCGTCTTCAGGTATAAATGGGAAGAGCAGAAGCCCTAGCATGGGTTTTGTTATTTCCTTTCACGAGTTTGTGTGTCCGGATAGTTGGCAGTGCTGTTTCCCACGTTAACTGTGATTTTATGCCAGTATCCTATGTTTAAGTGAAACACGAAATGCTGACTCACGGTTGGCATCTTCAGGGTGCATTTTGTTTCATGCAGTAGCCAGCCAGTCGCCATGCCAACAAGATAAGGCCCCAACCTTGTCCAGGGTTTGTCGTACAAGGCGTCGAAGTGAGCAAATGGCTCCTGTATTCTGTGGACACAACACAGTTAATCAAATATACAGCTGAATCTTAACAGACCATATTTTGTAGAGTGATTTACTTATGGTCTAAATTAGAAAGAAACATGCAATTAATTTATGTTTTAAATCTTCACAGCCTGTGTGTGTCATATTCTATTTTAATGCAACTATATGTTGCCTCTAAATTTAATGACCGTCATAAAATCACCCAAGAGTCGATCGAACCGATGACCTGAACCGAAAATCGCGATCCAGTAGTTGCAAACTGATAAGAAAACGCCAGTCTCAAACGTCATTTGAATGCGATTCTGAGGTGTAGCTGTTTATTCTAAAGTAAAGGATTTTTGACTTTTTGGATTGTGGAGTTTTGGACCATGACACTGTGTAGTCTTCTAAGTGGTTACCAATGTTTCAGAGGAACCTTCAAGATAAAAATCTTACACGAAATAATAACTCAGAAAAATACAGTCTTAATTTGTACCCAGTGGAAACCCCAATTTGTGTGTAAATTTTAAATATATGGAAGGAGTTACAACTTTGCAACTTATCATGTGTCCATTACCTGGCGATATACTGGTGCTGGTATGATATGAACCCAGTGGTGCACCAGCTGCTAACTAGAAACAATGTCCACGCTGCTACCACGACTCGGAAGTACCTGAAATGGACAGACACGATCACAGTATGTCACTCTAATACAGACTACAAATATCCGTAAATCGACAAATAAACTTGAATAACGTGTACATACGTTTGTATGCACTGAGCACACAATCACTACATTTTTAATTACTGTCCGTGTGGGCTTACTCTACACCTGGGCACAAAGTGGAGGCATGTGTTCAGCTACACGCTGTACACCCATTGTACGGGGAACCGGATGGACTCCAGAACCGATTTTAAATGGATGGCAAAAGATTAAAATTCCTTCCAATACCGGGAATCGAATATCGGCTGTCATATTTAAATAAATATCCATTTTAAAACAAATTGTTCTGAGTCTCTTGTTTATCAATACTGAATTGGTATCCCAAAGCCTCACATTTGTGCTTGTGACAGCTAAATGGGGTTGCAGGTTCATATCAGTAGTACTGCATTTCTCTTAGTGCACAAACATAGTGTAACCTCAGCATTTCTAAAGGAATATCTCATCCAGGAGCTACAGTTTATTTCCGAACTGACTGTACACTGCCTTGTCCATCGTAAGTCGCCGTCGAACTTGTCGTTCCTTTCAGATGCCATCAACTGAGTCACTTGATCGGTTTTGTTTATAGGCGTACGTACCTGACTGACACCAGCAAGAGTAGAATTCCCAAGACGTAGAACTGGGTGTCATTCGCCATGTACCAGCTCCACAACATGCACTGTAACACAGTAGAATGCACTACGTAACTAACTCAATTTTAAGACGCGGATACTCACTCAGTTGGACTAAAATTATTTCCATTGAATGATTTAACCGACTCACCATCTCGCGCCGCGGATACAGGCTGTTGATATAAAGAGCGTTCCGCCACCAGTAATTGTCGCAGTTCAGATGGTCCATGATCTTGGGCTCGAACACGGAACTGTTGTGTAGTGCCCGCATGGCAACTTCTACCAAGCCCAACACAAACAGATATGCGGGAGTCAGCCTAAAACACGATTTATAACACTTTTGTCGTACAAATTATAAAACTATAAAATTTCAACGTTTTGGAAACTGCATTCTGATTCCGTACACAGGTAAGAGGGAGGGAGGGATTACATAATGCCTATCTGTTAGGCCCCCTGTTTTAGCTAATCTCAGGCCTGAACTTTTGAGGCGTTCTTTAATCACGCTAGAGCACGAAGTTCGCCTAAAATCTGCATCCTAATTTGACTGTACGCCTGCATAGTTTAAGAAGACTATCCCGCCGCGTAGTTAAGTCGGAGAAGTTGCCGTATGTGCACGGCGTTACTAGTGATCTGGGAGCAAAATAATGGCAATGTAAAGTGTAAACCTAGAAAGAAAAACCTGAACTGACATAACCTTATCCTGAATCACTTTAAAAATGTTATAGTCTAATGAATGTTAGTCTCCCAGTTCAGTTACTTGTAAAATAAATGGTTTTGATTAGCAACGAGAAAAGACGGAGCCCGGCATTATTAATGTTACTTTTTATGTCTGTTTGCATTATTTCAAATAATTGCGTTACAGCTATAATTTGTCTTTGATAATTCTGCAAATAAGTGGTGTTTAATTGCCCACCGAAAGTTAATTTATCATCACCATTTTTCCACGTCGTGCGGTGGGAGGGTGGTGACAGTACTCACCTAACAAACCTGTAGAAGAGAAGCCTCAGAAATTTGACTGAGTCATCCTTTAAACTGCATCTCTTGTCGCTCGGTTGATGCTGCTTTGTTGCCGTACGGTAGTAGAGAAATGTGACGAGCAGACCGCTGCAACGAAATAAATGGGAAACTTAACTACAACAGGTCTGTCTGTATGTGACCTTGATTTCACACTGGGATAGCAAATTCGTATTCCGTGTTCAGAATGTGGAGGCAGCAAGCAGGAAGGACCTCTGAAACGTCAGAAAACTTCTACCAGACTACACGGCGCAACAACCCAGAAGAAAGCCATCTTCTTACTGAGGTATGTTCACAAAATCTTGCATCAGATTTTATCCCCACGCTGTTTTAAGCCAGTTCACCTACGTAAAACTACTGCCTAAGATTAAATATATTTTCCTCTCTTATGTATATATGTAGGCAGGCCTCACAGATGATTCCTTTCCTTTCAGAGCAGACAAACAAATTTTATGAAATTCTTGACTAAAGATGGCCATCTTCTGGCCTGTTGCGTCGTGTAGTCTGGTAGAAGTTTTCTGACGTTTCAGAGGTCCTTGCTGCAACAACCCAGAAGTTTTCTTCAGACTCACCTCCGTAAAATCCTCAAATCCTACAAATTGTTTGCTCTTACATTATTAACGTTATTGAAAGTATTAGTTTACAATGATTAATTTGTAACACCTCTTAAGTATAATCCACTGTTCAAATTGTGCTGTAGGACAAGATTAAGAAAATGAATAGTTACAATGAATTTTCGTATTTTGTATGTATGTACATTTGTTGTTTATCAAATGTTTTGTTTTTGGGTCTGTAATTCACGACTGGGGAATAAACCCACGCACCTGATGAAGAAGAACGTGTCCACGGAGAACGTTGCGTTGCTGATTGTCTGGAACATGAAGTTTCTCTCTGTTACAGTTCGCAGCGTCTTGTTCTCTGCAACAAGAATGCAGGTTCATAAGTGAGTGTTTAGAATGAGTCACTTAATATTATCAACATTGTGATCATGCGAACTTCTGATGCGGGATATTATCCTTAACCCATAAAGTTGGGAAATTTTAATAATAATAAAATGTAGATAGTTGTCTTCTGGAGTGTTGCGTCGTGTAGCCTGACTGTAGTTTATATACGTTTAAGAGGTACTTTCTGCCTTCATTATCAGGGCGATGCTGGAAGCAGCAAGCACCTCAGAAACGTCGGTAAGCTCGTACCAGACTAGACGGCGCAACATGATAGGAAGACAGAACTTTCGTACTTGAGGACGAGAAAACCTGAAATCTCACCAAAACAGTGAACTCAATATTCGGTTTCTATATAGACTGGATAAGACACATGTGATTTTTTATCTTCAACCCGTGTTTTTTCGAATCTTATAAAGTGGGATTAGAGTAATCATGTTTAAGCAAAATTCTCAGTTTTGATGAAACTGTTGCTCCCGAGTCTCGTCGTGATATTTCGATGCACTGACCGGCGATGGCGAACACCTGAAGGTAAGTGTGTACGAGAATGACCCAGGCGAGGCTAAGGAATCGTAGCCCATGGATTGACGTCAACGAATCTTCTGGAGTGTTACAGTTGAGGATCTTGTAGCCGTTACGCACCGCAGAGAAACACAGCAGTAACTGCGACAGTAAGCCTGAAACATTGATTTAATGTTTGAAAAAGCGGTATATTTCGCAACTTTCATTTGGAGGTTAATGATGTTGAGTTTGACCAGAGCCTGATCAATGATATAGGTATCAAGAGGAAATGAATACATTTTAAACAGTTAAACACGTTAAAGTTTAAAATGTTAGGGGAATGAAAAGAAGGATAAAATAATTTCCTTATCTGTGTTGGCAACAGTGATGGATTAACTTATCTCAAAATAAAATTGTGAAGATTTTTAGTATCGGTTGACAGTACTGAAATTCGTCCGAGGCAAATGATTTAGGTGTTCAAAAAAGAGGTGGATAAATTTTCATATTTGTCTGTTGGCAACATCGATAGGTTTGTGTGTGCCATTTCCTAATTTATAAAACAACGTTTAGCGTGGGTTATTAATACTGATTGTCATAAAAATTGAACAAATGCGTTTGGAATTTAAGAGACAATATTGGATTTTCATTTCTTTATTTTGGTTTCACATTTGTTATCTTGATTTAAGTAGCAAATTTTCATCAAAAAGGTATCAGTATTAGCACTTATAGACCGAGGTCGCTAAACTTCAAATCAGCTGTGCGTTAGTTTTCACCTGCCAAGAATAGCTGACATACCGAGAGATACTTTCTCCTTGCAGTTTGGCAGCACCGTGCCGTCTGCCTGTCTGTTGTCTTGGCTACGAGAAAGCAGCAGCTCATAGCAGGACCCGACCGCTATCAGGACACACACTACAGCTAATACACCCCTGAAACAAAGAGTAATTTCACTCAGGCCAATTGGATCGCTCAAAAACCCACCAAGAAAACCGTCTTTCTGTTTACAGGAAGCAACTTCATTCCAACTGCATTACAGCAGATATTGATCTGACTCAATTCATTTACATCTTCAAAGCTTGTGATCTATTTTAAGTGCCTCTGGAAAAAATCTAAAATCGTTGTTTGCTTCGTCATATCCGTCTACGAATGTAACAGTGGTGATGGCTGTCTTCTAGGTTGTTGCGCCGTGTAGTCTGGTAGAAGTTTACTGACGATTCAGAGGTCCTTGCTGCCTCCATCACCAGGGTGATGACTTAACAAACCCGAAGATAGAAGGGAGTTGTTCTTACCCCAGGATGTGGAATTTGGTGTCCGCTAGTAGGCTGTAGTCACCAGGGACAGGCCGCACCCTCAGCACCTGGAGGGCACTGCTTGGCCGCAGTAGTGACGTGATGTCGGCAGGACCACAAGACTGAGGTAGACACAGCCCCAAAAACACCTGACGACTCTGCAATACACACGTACAGCCCGAAGTATTGGGATGCCGAATAAATGAGAATCGTAGCAAGAGAAAATAGAGGCAAGACATTATATTAAATAATTCCTAAGACAGCAAACAGTTAGGAGGATCGGAAAACTGTAATGGAACACATGTTGTGAGTGTGGAGCGTTGTAATGATGGTTAAGAGTAGTGTCGGTTTAGAATTACTAACTAGTTCGGTGTAGTGAATGTTCACGGAATGCATGCTTCCCATTTGTTTCATAATATTTTGTATTCCTACCGGCTGTCTGAAAACGTAAGGATTAAAATTAACGAAACAGTTTTTCTTGGAGATGAGTTTTCTTCTGATGGCACGTCACATCTGCTCTATTTATGTAGCATTGCATAGGTCTATACCTGGACAAAAGACAGATGTCGTGTGTCTTAGTGATGCCTGTCTCAAGAGTGGATTCATACGTTCCTTTTCCAGCCTTCATCACCTCCAAAATTTGGTTGTCTTCATAGTAACGCCAAACAGTTTGAGAAGGTTTATACTTAATATATCTATTGTTTGTTCCATCTCGTCTGATAGTGTCCACAATGGAAGATGCTTAGTTATGGAACTCACCGCTGGCGAAAGACTTGCGGAGAGTGCCACCTGTAATTTGGCAACATGAAAAGCCACTCTAAACTGAGGAGGTTCTGGGTTCGAGTCTCGGAGCTGTAGTTCATCGCAGAGCGCGTGAGATCCAAGCCAGAAATTATTTCCAAAAAGGAACTGCGATGAATAGCGTCCACTGGCGTCCGTCACTGGAAGTAATAAAACATCAGGTTAAACGTCACTGCACGTCCGTCTGTTTCCTGTAGCCTTCAAAAACTGAAGGTGAAACATCGTCATTAAATAAGCTATAGATGAATAAATGCATTCGGCCAGTCAGGGCTGTCATAATATTTGAATGTCAAAGTTAATAAATATCCAGTATCTCGCAAAAGACAAGCCAAAAAATATAAATTTTGTTGGGTTAGGTTAGGTTAGTTTGTTAAGTTAGGTAACGTTTTGAATACTTTCCCGTGCAGTTTACAGCATTGTATTTCGTTCTATTTGATAGCCGATGTCATGTCGTAGTCCCTATTAGGTCATTATCAGGTGGATTTCAGGATTTGAGCGTCTTTTCCCAACCTTTGAGTAGATAATGGTTTTGATATCTTCTGCCACTCACGCGAAAGTGGCTTTTGCTGTACATCGGCATTCTTTTCCCCTAACATCCACTTGCTGTGATTGTGAAGAAAGTGATCTTTATGTGTCATCAGAAGAGTAACAATGGCTGGCTCGTCTTCTTCTATGACGACGAGGTGAAGGAACAAATTAACATAAATTGATTTCCCTTTCGATTCAAAGTCACTCTGTTGCAAGTCTAGTAAAGTAGGACTTATGCTTACTAAGTACTTTATATTGTTCTACTTTAATACAACTTTTTCTTATATAACTTTTTATTAAACACCGCCCATAAATGGTAAGAGTTTGTAGCGTCCAAAGAAAATGCCATCTCATATAATAAAGAAAAGCGATAGGTTGGACTGTCAGATGGTGTAATATTGAGGGCATGAAAGTAATTGCTGTACTGAATTCTGACTAAACGACACACGGCGAAGCGCATAGAGGGCGTGACTTGCATTCTGAAAGTTTTTTGATCCAATCCTTTTGCGGACAACTTTTACTGACACTTTATAGTCTCTGTGTTGGCACAGGGTGCATGTGACATGCTCTGGCACTACTTTACAATCTTCTGGTGCATTAATAGAACCGCTCTGTATATAGATGTACATATTCAGCAGTTTTATAATTCCAAAGATTTATAAATTTCTATACGATAGATAAATAAAGAAACTCACAGTTTCGGGATACTTACTCTTGGCAGCCCAGACCGTGCCATTGTTGAGGGCGGCCAAATATAGCTTCATATCCGCTCTACACTTTGTACGCAGGTCACCTGGAGGCGAGGCTCCCCACAGATGGGGGTTGTACACGTTGTGCAACCATTCCAGACCACTCTTGCTCCCACCCTCATCTGGTGTGAAGCTCTGCGTCACTAAGTCGTCGAGCAGACCCCCAGCAGCCCCCGCGTCTTCTTCCGTCGCGTTTTGGGAAACTTTCTGTACCCCAAAGTACTCCACTTCTGAACTATTTGAATATTTGCGTCCCACAAGTTCCGTGTTTGATCTGTTAGGACGATTGTAGGCGTGTAAAGTGTTGTTACTTTGGCTGGGTGGAATATTATACTTGTCGCTATATATTGTGGAGTTTGGTAACACTTCTGTAATAGCATCGTTATCGGTGCAAGGAACAGTTGGTAGCAGTGATATCACAATCAAAATCACAATCATTTTATGAACTCAAGTCTCTTATATTGTATTTTTTCGGGAAAGGGTTTTCATGTCATATTCACGAAGGTTTAGGAAACTCTGAACGCTTTCGCATTTATTTGTTTACTGATTCAAATAATTTGATCACAATTTATCTGCTGTTACCTCTTTGTTTCACTTTTTACGTGAAAGACTGTCCCTTACAATAAGTAATCTTTAATGTATACCAGTATCAAGTCCCGGGCCAGAGTCCTGTGACTTAAAATATATTTGAAATACATTTATGCTTATATTTTCCCAAAAAACCTTACGTTTAAAATTCCATCCTAACGTCAGTATCAATTGAATGGCTTAGAGTATTAAAAATAAAACACTTTTCTTCTTATATATCACTGTACCCCTCACATAAAATTAAAAACATTCACGAACATTCTTCTTACACTCAAAAAAGTAACATAAGCGACATATAAACGAACAATATAATTTATTTTAACGTATTTTTATATGAACGGCCTCAGAAATTACCCCTGATTTGCACAAAACTTCGTATATGTTAAATGCTAATATCGCTATTGTTTTCTCAGCGTAACGTGAGATTCGGAAAGACGCGTGAAATCAATTACGCACACAGAACTACACACACGGACTTGTCGCTCCAGCTGTCGATCGTTCACTAGTCGGTCCGTAACGTCTACGTGACGTCAGACAAGAAAGGAGTACAGACGTGGAAGAAGTGGTCTCAACTTTGTGAAAGTTTGTGTGTTTCGGGAGTAGGGTGCGGTTACGTAGGCAGCGTGAGCATTATGCAACTGAATTCGTGGGCTCTTTGTTTGCTGTAGTGATTTCGAAAAGGGGGTGACATTTTCAATCATAACAACTTCCCTCATGTATCATTTCAATATAAATAATGTGTAATCGCCGTCAAATCCAGATTTTGTATGTTTGAGGTAGGTTTTGAGATTGTCTGATCAAATATCTGTTCGAAAATATCTGTCTTTGGATTATAGCGACGTGTAGCCTGGTAGACCTTCTCGAAGGTATCACCACCTTGTCGAAGGCAATCTGCCGGGTGAGGAGGCTTGCGTGCTCAAATGACCCTTAGGGCTATGCCGGCCTGAGCTTCGGCTCATGGTAGGGTCACCCAAGCCGGACAGGTCTAAGGAGATGCGCTAGACTAAGAGTGATACCCTGGTCCTCCAGGTTGGGGGTTGGGTGTAGGGCTAACAACCTTTCACCTTTAAAAAAAATATGTGTTACGAAAAAATCAACCAAGCCTCGGATCAGGACGGACTCTTTGGCACGACCACGGCAATTGAAAAAGGACATGAGATTTGGTACCTGGAACATTAGGAGCCTCTATAGGGCTGGGGCACTGAAATCAGTGTGTAGGGAATTAGGGAATTATAAGTTAGACTTAGTGGCAGTGCAGGAAGTGCGATGGGAGGGGGAGGGCACGATCCCAGTGGACAATTTTACATTTTTCTATGGAAAGGGGAATGACAATCATCAGCTAGGGACGGGTTTTTTTGTTCATAGCAGAATTAGGGCAGCAGTTAAGAGAGTAGAATTTGTTAGTGACAGGTTGTCTTACGTAATTTTGGAAGGACGTTGGTGCGACATCATTGTCCTTAATGTTCATGCCCCAACTGAAGACAAAAGCGATGATATCAAGGATAGCTTTTATGAAGAATTGGAATCAGTATTTGATACATTTGGCAAGTATCACATGAAAATTCTGCTAGGAGATTTCAATGCAAAAATTGGGAGGGAGGATGTCTTCAAACCCACAATAGGCAGCGAGAGTCTCCATGCACTTAGTAATGATAATGGCGTCAGAGCAGTGACCTTCGCTACGTCAAAAGATTTAATTGTAAAAAGTACAAAATTTCCACACCGTGATGTTCATAAATACACTTGGACTTCCCCAGATGGCAGAACACACAATCAAATAGATCATGTTTTAGTAGATAAGAGAAGGCAGACAAATGTAATTGATGTGAGATCATTCAGAGGAGCAGATTGCGACACTGATCATTATCTGGTGGTAGCAAAAGTGAGGGAGCGGCTTTCAGTAAGTAGACGAACTAAACAAAATTTTGACACAGAAAGATTTGATTTGAAAAAATTAAGTGAGGGAGAGGCAAAGGAACAATATCAAGTTGAAATTTCGAATAGGTTTCAAATTTTAGAGACAAATGAGGATAATGAAAGTGTGGACATCAACAGGGAGTGGGAAAATGTCAGAAACTGCATCAAAATTTCAGCAAAAGAGAAACTAGGATACTACAGGAGAAAGCAAAATAAACCGTGGTTTGATGAAGAATGTTCAAAATTAATAGATCGAAGGAAGCAAACAAAATTTCAATGGTTGCAGAACCCAAACAAAACAAATGCGGATAATCTATGTAACGTGAGACGTGAGGCTAGTAGAGCCTTTAGGACTAAGAAAAGGGAATACCTGAAGGGCAAAATTGCTGAACTTGAGACAAATAATAAGGAAAAAAACATCAGAGACCTGTACAGAGGCATTAATAACTTTAAGAAAGGATATCAACCCCAGACTAATTTGGTAAAGGATGATAGTGGCAATTTGCTTGCAGATCCAATAAAAATTGTGAATAGGTGGAAAAATTTCTTTAGCGAGCTCTTAAATGTTCATAATACTGGTGATATTAGACAGATTAAAATGCATACAGCTGAACTGTTGGTGCCAGAACCTAGCTTAGATGAAGTGGAACTAGCCATTGGGAAGTTGAAAAGTTATAAATCTCCAGGAATTGATCAGATTCCGGCCGAATTAATTAAAGCAGGTGGCAAAGGGTTGCATATGAGGATCCATAAGCTTATTCAGTTAATTTGGGATAAGGAAGAGATGCCACATCAATGGAAGGAATCCATAATTATTCCTATTTATAAGAAGGGGGACAAGACTGAGTGTGGTAATTACCGAGGAATATCGCTGCTATCAACCTCATACAAAATTCTATCCAACATTCTTTTGGCAAGATTAACCCCATATGCGAATGAAACTATTGGGGATCATCAGTGTGGGTTCAGACGAAACAGATCAACGATTGATCAGATCTTTTGCATTCGTCAGATACTAGAGAAAAAATGGGAGTTCGGTGGGACTGTACATCAGTTATTTATAGATTTCAAAAAAGCCTATGACTCTGTGAAGAGAGAAGTGCTATATAATATTCTTATTGAATTTGGTATACCAAAGAAGCTAGTGGGTCTAATAAAAATGTGCTTAAATGAAACCTGCAGCAAAATTCGAGTAGGTAAATATGTATCTGAGACATTCCTCATCAAGAACGGTCTAAAACAAGGAGATGCTTTGTCTCCCTTGCTCTTTAACTTTGCGCTAGAATACGCCATCAGGAAGGTCCAAGGTAGGCAGGAGGGTTTGCAATTGAACGGGACACATCAGCTATTGGCATATGCTGATGATGTTAATTTATTGGGGGACGATATAAATACAATAAAGAGGAACGCAGAAGTTTTACTAGAGGCTGGTAGACAAGTGGGGCTGGAAGTAAATTCAGAAAAAACTAAGTACATGTTAGTATCTCGTCATCAGAAGACAGGCGGGCAAAATTATCTTAGGGTAGCTAATAAATCCTTTGAAAGGGTTACAAAGTTCAAATATTTGGGAACAACAATAACAAATCAAAATGATAGTTGTGAGGAAGTTAGGAGGAGACTAAATTCCGGAAATGCTTGCTACTTCTCAGTCCAAAATATTTTGTCTTCCCGTCTGATTTCTAAGAACCTGAAAATTAAAGTATACAAAACAATAATATTGCCTGTTGTTTTGTATGGGTGCGAAACATGGTCTCTCACTCAGAGGGAGGAACACAGATTGCAGGGGTTTGAGAATCGGGTGTTGAGGAGGATATTTGGGCCTAAGAGGGAAGACGATGGGGCGTGGAGAAAACTGCACAATGACGAGCTTAAAAATCTGTACTGCTCCCCCAGTATTGTGAGGGTGATTAAGTCGAGAAGAGTGAGATGGGCGGGACATGTAGCGCGCATGGATGGGACAAGAGGTGTGCACCGGGTACTGGTTGGGAAACCTGAAGGGAAGAGACCGCTGGGGAGACCTAGACGTAGATGGGAGGATAATCTCAGGCGGGATCTATGGGAGATAGGAGTTGAAGGAAACTGGATTTTGTTGGCCCAGGACAGGGTCCGGTGGAGGGCTTTGGTTAATTCGGTGATGAACCTTCGGGTTCGGTAAGCCATCTAGTTAGTTAGTTAGTAGCCTGGTAGAAATTTTCCGCCGTTTCAGAGAAACTTGCTTTCTCCGTCATCAGGGCTATGATGAAGGAAGCAAGGACCTCTGAAACTCTTATGGACACGGTAATAAACCTTCTGGTCGTATAAAAGGCGAGGAATTTTTTCACTCACTGAGCGACTGTCAGCGTTTTAATAAGGATTTCTCGGCATCAAGTTTTCATTTCATCGTAAAAAGAAAATACAAGAAGAAAAATATTTTGGCCTATGATACAGGTCTGTGACTTCTTCCTGGTATGTCATTACATAGTTATCATATCAAGATGTATGAGGAGAAATTTATTTCTGTGCATGTAGAATAAAGGTTGATCGATTTTGTTTATCAGCAGTAGAATTATGACAACACAGTGGAATATATCTGCTGTTTGTTCAGCTTCCTGAACAACAGCGTTGTGTGTGCATTACATTAACATCAAGTCCCTTGAAGATTTTAAAATAATGAATTTGTCAATTTAGTTCATGACAAATTTATAGACTATATAAACCTACAAGCACGAGTCTGTTTCACTATGAACTAGTTTAAAGTAATAGGAATAATTATCTAAAGTGAACATAGCCAAGCCAAGTCCGTAATTTCTTTATTCAATTACGCAGAACTCCAGGATGTCGTGACAAGAATAATGGCTGGATACTTTCATCGCGGTTTGCTGTATTTTCTGTGTGGTTAGCGCTCGGAACACAGCAAGGAAGAGAGTAACCAAGCTACGACGTGTTAGAACAAGACAGCTTTCTCTAAATATCAATATTAAGCTTCAGGAAAAGTGCAAGGATAATTACAGGCTGAGTCAGAGCGACTCGTCGTCCGATACCTTTCGCCGTTGCCATTCAACTTTCGGTATTTTATTCGAACTTCCAGCAGCTTTTCGCCTTAATTCTGTGTACATGTTGCATGCAATTCCTCCGTTACAATTTAAATGACACATGTATTTGTAATTTTCTCCTATATTTATATTCCTTTAATGTTTTACTTAAAGTAATATGAGATATGAAGTTCTCACGGCGGTGAAAATGGAGGCACTGTATTCCTCCGAAACCTTGATATCTACCTATGAATCCACATGATATTACAGCCAAAAATACCAACATCGATATATTTAAAGCTGCTTTTACTGTAATTTTACATAAGCTATCCCTGGTTTTGTTTATTTAATTTTAAGTTAAGTCAATTTAGTGATTAATAACTTATTTTATTTCTAAGTCTCCTTTGTGTAAAGATGTTTACCCGAGGGGAAATATTGAAAGTTGAAAAATTACACCAAATTACACCTTGTATGTGCCCACATGGCTTGCCTCGAACACATATTTGCTTTATACCCAGCTTTTAAATCTCTTGTCGTGTTTTTGAATCTTTCCTTATCTCTGAAGTGACTTTGTTTCCTTTAATCGGTGGTAAAGATCGACGTCATTACCTCTTACTTTGGTCCTTGTTAACTTTTAGATTTTAATTACTGGGTCACTTAAATTGAGAACCATGACTAAGTTTCTTTTTTTCTAAGGCATTCACTGGTTGCTCGGAAATTAGTGTAGACTCAGAAGCAGATGGTACACACAGTTCCCATTGCGGTCTAAAGAGGTGTTACTTGAACATAATATACTACTTGTCATTAAAGGGCCGACTGTTGTAATTTGAAAGGACTTGAAAAGCGTAAATGTAATAAAACCAGTTTTAAAGGGAACTAGTTAATTTTTTTTAAATTACTAGACAGAAAGTGTAAACGGTAGTCTACATAATGACACAACCAGGTCAAGTACACGACTTCGAAATTCTGGCAGTGACGATCCACTTTCTGATTGGCTGCTAGATTCACTCCTCAGTTTCATCTGTACTTCCGTTTCTAACTGGGTAGAGAAGGTCTAAGTAGGAGAAGGGAGAGCAGATGATGAACGGGGAAAAGAAACAAAATGTAAAGAAAGAAAAGTGAAGAAGAGATGGAAAATTGAGGAATACGTAAAGAGGATATGATGACCTGAAGATAGATTAATTCGAAACATGTCACAAGTGAATTAAATACAAGACCAAGTGAAACTTTTGTGTTTAGACAGATAATAATAATATATTACGATATATCGTTCGAAACACTGTTATTTTCTCAGTGTGTCTGTTATATTATACACTTCTGTGTCATTGTTACTTTCCAACACAGCAAATTAATAGTCGTCATGTAAATACGCGAAAGAAATAATTTACTTCTAAATTCAGTGTGGAAAGGGCTAATATTTGTAAGGACACCGAACTAAATGGCGTTTGGTTATCACGTCATTAGCTGCTCGATTCCAATTCCGATCAAGATTCGATTTTCAAATCTCTGGTTTTATGTCATTTTCGTTTCTTTTGTGATTTTCCTAGTTTTAAAATTGAACTGTCACTTCAGTTTGCTTTTTGCGCTCTCCGTCACTCATACAAAATCGAGTACTTCGTTTGTGCGATGCACAAGGCCCTGTATGAGAAATGCCAGGATGAATGTGTGATTTTAGGCTGGCCGTATGCCATATTTTACGTTACTATTACAGACCTCAGTTCGAACTGCTACATTCGAATTAAACTAATACATAAAAATATGTGTTTTTCATTTTTCATGCCGTGTTTGTTAGTTTCTTTATATATGCCATATTCATGCATATATTCCATGTTTCGTCATGTACCTATGTTTTATTTATTAATTTTAATTTCCTCCTTCATATGTGTTCATTTCTGACTATTTTATTTTCTTTGCAACTCCTTTTACTTTCTTCTTTGTCTCGTTGCGTACCATCAAGATCCGTGAGGTTTTCTTCGTACGGTAGCTCATATTCCGGGCCTGGAATTTCATAATCCTCCAAGCGGTCTTCACCTTTCCACTCCGGGCGAAGATGGGGGTGGCACCAAATCTGTTATTTCCTCTACTGCAATGTTCAACTCGTTTGTTTAATCATTCGTTCGTTCGAGGGGAGGGCGGAAGCAGAACGGAGCCAGAACCGGGTCACACAGTCAATTATCCTAGAAAGTTACTGGTCGTTACATAATCTCTGCCATTTAAAGATTCCGCCTGGTTGCATGTGTCATCTTCGGAACTTGTGAAGGAATTTACTGTTAACAGGTGTTCAGCGAATTTAATATTGACCCATATAAATGTAATAGGCCCATGCCTAACGGTTTTAAACCACTGATTATTCACGAATGTTAAAACATCGAAATAATTCCAGTTTAACTTTAAGTAAATTGAAAGAATGTAATTTCCTCTGAACCGGATGTAATGGCCGTGTGGTCATTTTCGATCGCCATCTAAACCCTTCACACTGCAAGCACATAAACAGCAATGAGATAGTAAATACACGAAATCTCTCCTGATAAGTCCTGTACACTTCTGGACTGGACTGTAAAACTTGCGGCCCGATAATAGAATGGCTCAAGTTACGAAATGCGACGTATAGAAACCGCCACAGAACAATTGGGTCATTGTAACATGGAGTGACTGGTCTGCCCGGTGTTCGCACAATCATTTTCTCCTCTATTACGAGTTCTATCTGATAATCAATCATAGGAGTTGGAAGTGCTGGGTGAAAACTTAATATCTGATTTTTTTTCAGATATTTTTAACAGTATCGTTTTATCAGTCAGTGGTTGTTTGTGTCAATAGTATATCTCTAGACTGTCTGATCTTCCGCTGTCTACTCTTACTTTGTAATATCTTAACAGCCGTAGTCTAGGCAGCACGGAGTTTTCCTCCGGGGGATTCCCCGGTTTCTCCGTAGCATCCCAACAATTACTCCACTCACACACAGAAGAAGGCAATGGCAAACCACTTCTGATCATCTCTGCCAAGAATGTATATATGTATGAGCAGGTCCCTGACAACCTGAAGAGGTTGGAAGGATCCTGTTCATAATATATAGACCTGTCGTCAGACAGAACACTACAAATAAAAAAATAAAAACCGTACGGCTATAGACAAAGGAAGCCCATAACACGCTGATTGTTGCTCTGATAGACTCCCTGTCTCGTACTTATACTTGCTTTTGTTTATTTAGAATTTGCTACGTGACATTTTAAAATTACGAAATTTAATATAATTGCTTGCAGATATTTGTCAAGTTAATATAAGCCCGAATACAGAAAGTCACCAAGGACACATGCACAGAGGATCGCGGGTAATGACTTCATCATCATCATTCCGTCTATGGAACTCAAGCATTTCTCATGTTGGCAACACCAAGCGAATGAAGTAAAATTTCTTGCCTTAGATTAGTCTCCTGTTGCATACAGACAATACAAAATACACGAAAATATACGCAGCAGCTATATGTTTATTAAATTCGTGTAGATGGCTATCACTGGTGAAGTTAAGGTTGAGTTTCGTAAAGTTATGTCAGTGACGAACATGCCCAGATGACCATGACAAGCGACTTCAACAATATCCACCTCCCAGATTTGATCCTCCGTCGCGATGTTATAATAGGGTGCAAGGAGTTAGAAAGTACGTTTTTGGAGTACTGACATAGGGCATAAAATCCATACAAAATGTCATTATTTTCCGGCCAGTCATTTCTTATGAAATTCGTACGAAAGGATATCACCTATGAAGGGGTTGCTTTGCTTTGGGTTGGGTTATGTTATGCTCATAGTATATTGGTAATGGTGTCATGTTGCTTCCACCTCGCGGGTTCAGTCAACCGACACGGTTGGTACTATCGAGTGCGATTCATCGCCCTGATGACGGAGGCAGTATGACCTCTGAAACGTTGGTTAACACTGACCAGACTACACAGCGCAACAACCCAGAATACAGAAATCTTCATCGCCCTGATGACGGAGGCAGTATGACCTCTGAAACGTTGGTTAACATCGACCAGACTACACAGCGCAACAACCCAGATGACAGAAATCTTCATACTCACTGCTGTGAAAACCTCAAATCTTAAAACCAGTAACCCATTTAACATATTTTGAGTGTAGAAGAATTTAAGACTCAGTTATGTAATATTGATTACTTTGGACTTTATTCATGGTCAGTTGGAATTTTAATATTTTATAAAAGTACTTTGTTTTCAAGGATGGTTACTACTTTATCTTCAGGTATAAAGTAGAACACTTATTCTGTTAAATCCAGTAAACTGAACTACTATCAATTTGTGGTCCATGATAGACAAAGAGATTAGTAATACAATACAAAGACATTAATGCTTAAATGCAATCAACAGCTATGAGTTACCTAGAATATTTTTATTACTTCTGCTGTATAATTAATTTAGCATAATGGTATGTTAATTTCAATGAATGAAACCTTACCTATATTTTGCTCTTTAAGAATTATATGCGCCGATATTTGCATTGTAAAATTTTGTTTAAAAGTACTTGTATATTCATATAACTCATTTATTTTATACAGAAAAGGTGAGAACACAGTGCGTACTAAACCATATTCAGAGTTTTGTCAAGGCAGTTACATACAACAAACACATCACTACTACTACTACTACTACTACTGTTAATACTATCAGTAGGCCTGCTTTTAATTATCCAATTACGATGAATCTGTCTTCCAGAAAAGTCTACTGAATGAAAGTAAATGACTTAATTGTTTATTGATTATGTACCGAAATACATTTATTTATTTTATTCATAGTTTCTTTTTATTCCTTTATTATTTTTACATAATTTTTACATATTTTGATAGGGGAAGAAAAGTTTAACATTGTTATCCAATAATTATTTTTCATAAAGGAATCATATAACCATATATGATCATCTGCGGATCATTATTATTAATGCTTACAGAGATTTTCCCTAAAATCCATTTAAAATGTGCAAGAAAATGGGAATTTTCTTCCTTCAGCCCTCTCAGTTCCTCAGTGCCAGTGTAATAATTGAACTAAAAGTCAACTTAAATTAATCACCTTGTGCTGGCATTTGAATGGCTGCCTGTTCTGCCTGAACTGTCGGAATGATTCTCCCCATGTCACAGTCCTGTGAATATCGTAGTATACATTTGTCAAAGCATGATCAATGGAATCTGTAACTTCCATGCAGGTGGTCCACAGTACAAAAGAAGTTTAACAATCACTGCTTTTTTTGTAGTATAAAACCAGGTGAACTAGAATGGATGTAACATATAAGTAAATGTCTTAACCAGCTCAGAAGACAATTCAGTCACCTAATGCTGATAAATACCATATTGAGTGTATGGAAATGCGTTATGAATTTCCCAGTCCTCTGATGGTCACCTGTAGAAGGCAGTGTCTCACACCCTGAGCACTCTATACATATATGTCTTTACTTGGAGATGTACCACTTATTATTATCCTGGTGCTCCTTTTGGGTTGTTGGATATTTCACTTCATCTTCCGTTTTATGGGGTGCAGGATGTTAAGAAGAGCAATGGTTGGTGCTTCGAATCCCAAAGACACCACTAGAGAGAGCATGTAGGCCATCATGAAATAGCCAAATATCACAACAATCTGGAACAGGAAGACAATCAGTATTTGCGTTTCATAATTTTATAAACAGCACAAATTCTTCGAAGAGTATCTAATAAATAGGAAGCAAAGTGTAACAATTTTGGATATATCACCAGAAACTGACCTGTCTAAATGGCTGTAGAATTCTGCAGTTTAAGACTCTCCCCAACTACTCAATTCAGACCACAGAAATGTGTGTAGTTCTTCATAAAAAGTGCCTGATATTGTTGGCAAGTTTCAATGAAAATTGAAAAAGCTTAACTCCCCATTGTCAAATCTAATTAAAATCTGTTCAGCCATTTTCAACTTGTGGGTGTACAATTGGCTGGATGCAGTGGTTCTAATAGATGCTCCATGTGGTTGCAATCAAATAAAAATTGGATTTGTGCTTGCCAGGAAACACATTGTGCCTCTGAGCAGTTGACTAAGTGCATAAAAACATCCCTCTTTATTCCGAGAACCAAATGGAGTGAAGTTTATAGTTACTGATACTTAGAAAAGGTGGCATCTATAGTTTCCTCTGTGTGGTCACAAACTAAATAAAAATTCTCTGTCTCTTCAGTGCATAAACTCTCAAACTGTGTCTTTAAATCAGTCAGTCCTATACCTTATACAATTTGGCTGTGGACAGTATTTTCTTACATCATCGTACAGATCAGTCAAAGCAGCTGAGTGGTTAGCACCCCTTTGTGTTCTGGAGATCAAGGTTTCAAATACTGGCCTGAAAACTAGATATCCTGAATGAGGTTTTCATGATTTTTCTCAGTTCCTCCAGTCAGGTGTTAGGATAGTACCTTAATTCATACCTATGACTAGTTCCTTCCGTATCCCTTCCAGTCCATAAATATTTAATTAATGTATCGTTCAGCGCTGTATAGAGCGAGATACTGACAGCATCATTAAATAAACCACAAACAAATCACTCAACGTATTGATGGTACTCTAGTCCTTTAGGACTCTGAAATGTGTCACCCCAACTGTAAGTTTGCTGGAAATACATACCATGGTGGCCCTTCCGAGGTGCACTGGGCTATCCATGTGCATAATGACTGAGATCATGATGAGGGGATGTACCAAGTAAGCACAGTAGGAGATTCTACTGAGTGGGTAGAGGAACTTGCTCGACAGTAGCTTGTTCACATAGCCTGTAGACACACACATTGACTGGTATCTGCACTTTAAAGAGTCCAATATTGATAACTACTTGAAATATGAGGTTTAGACTGCATTTTGAATTATTTAACTCCACTTCTGCTTCATGACAGTGTCTGGGGGTCTTATTTCCAGATAGAAGAATTAAGTTAACAATAAGTTTATCATATTTCTAATGGCCTTCCTTATAAACTTCATATATATTCAGCTGCTCAAGAAATTTATAGTTGTTATGCAACCATCATGTTCATCACCTTTTTCACAAAATGTGTTCATTGGACACTTTTAGTCGGCATAAGTAGATCATGCACAGTCACACTTTACCCCTATTTGATTTATTTGGTATTTTAAGAATTTTGAACTTCAGAATCAACTACAATGATCCTCAATAATGTCACTGTTAGTGTTGCCATCTTACAGACAAATCAGTGGCAAATTACTGTACCATGTCAAATACTGACCTCCATTGCCTGTGGAGCATGCGACGACTATCCAGGCCACAGCAATGGCCCAGGCTGTATGGCTGAGAGCAACATATGCAGCAGACATAACGGGCCCCAGGTCACCATACAGACCGTGCACCAGAATGAACGTCATGCCAATAGAGAGCGCCCAGCCCATCAGCACCACAGCCTACAACACACAGCATGCAGACTTTCCATTTGCTAATAGGTGTTCCCGTATTGTTCCCTGGAAGCAGAAACTTAGCATCATTTTAGGGATCCAGTCTTCTTGTAGGCTATAGTGCAGCCAATTTATCTAAAACTCTAGAAATTTTGTGAACCATGAGTGGAGATTCCACTTTCACCACTACATTTGGTAAAAATTTATGTCTTCTGCTGGCCATCAATTTTCACTCACACCACTGACAAAATTAATGTGATTGAGTGTCTGGTATATAAGATGATGTATTAACATACTAAGCAGAGCTTTCGACATTGGGAAAAGAAACAACACTATAGTGACTGATTACGGACTGGACGACCGGCATTCGATCTCTGACAGGGGCACAGGATTTTTCCTCTAGCCTCTACATCCAGACTAGCTTTGAGACCCACCCAGTCTCTTATCCAATCCAAATCCTTTCCATGGGGGTAAAGCACGGCCAGGGCATGACGCTGACCACTCACCCCCGCCTAGTGCTGAGTTTAGGAATGAGAAGGAGCTGTACTCCTCTCCCCCCCCCCAAGTGCCTACATGGCATATAGCAGGACAGATTTACTGTTACTTTTACTTTTACATTACAGTAAAACCATTGTAAAATTCTGTATGTGAACAACCTGGCAACTCAGCTGATTCTAGCGCTACCACTTTCTTACTGGAGAGGATGGGGGAGAGATTCCCCAGGCTGTAATAATGAAATCACTGCTCTGACCTCTGCAGTGAGTTTTAGATTCATCGGTTCTACAGTGTTCTGTCTGCTTATCATTTTCAATTTAGCTCATAATCTTTATATCCACTACATTTGTGCTGGTAGTTGTCTCTTCTTTATTCATTTTATGTTGTTTATTAGAATTACTTCCAGTGTAATGAACTGAAACTTCTCTCTCTTGTGCAGTTTATATTCTTTTTCCTCTCTTGTTTTCGTTTGAAAGCATAAATAAAGTTAGGTGTGATTTTGGATGATTCACTGGTGCTGTACACGTCTGCACGAGGGTACCACTACTCTTGTCTCACCTTGTGCATCTTGATGGTGCAGTTGGTCCTACACAGGAACCATCCCACACACATCCCAACCACATAGGGCCCCAGTCGGGTCCACGGCTTGTCATATAGCTCATCAAACAGACCCAGAGGCTCCTCAATGCTGAAACATGTCATAAATCTTGGAGGCAAATTTTAGGGTATATAGCTTAGTAGCTTAGATATTACTCAGATTGGAGAGGAAGCAGGTGTGGCCTGTTGTAGGATATTCATGTTAAGGAACACCACATCAGATCCCAGAATAAATATGTCAGAAATTATTTTCATGGTTATGTCTGGATATTAGAGTGTGAATGACAAGCAGGGAAGGAACATGATGTTTTGTATTTTAACCCATTCACATATTCTGTTGGCTTTGGAACATCCACTGTTTCAGATAGTATTGGCATGCTTGTATTTGGTGTTGCCAAGTCACAAGCACGCACTGTTGTACATGAAGTTAGTTTAGGGCAGTATATTTCAAATGGAAGGCATCGCAACTTTGCAGCCATGTCTCTTCTGATGCAATGAGCTGACATTTATCCACCATCATGTTGCCTCCTTCAGTAGAGCCAAGAATTGTTCAAATCCCAAAGTTCGATTACATTGCTGATTTAAACTGCATTTTTATTAGTTCATGTGGAAATGGGTTACAGATAGGGACAAAGTTACAGACGGACATGAGGTTTGCTATCCTAAGCTAGAAATAAAGAAGGAAGGGAGATAGCCACACAACCAGATGAGTGGTACACTGAATAACTGTTGTTGCCACTACAGTGAAGCATGCTGGGTGCTCACCTTGGCATGTGGTGGCTGTTGAGTACAATCAAGGCCGTTGTGAACCATGAACTGACCAGGAATGTAAAGAGTGACATCACTGCCAGCTTGAACCATCTGTGAATTAGAAATCACTTTTATTTCCCAGTTAAGATTTTGGAAATAAAATAATTTAATGTAATTCTAAATCTAAAGAATATATATACTAATTTTTTAAGGACAGAATTCAGATGAATTGATAGTTGCATCTGAAGAGAACCTGGTCAAATCACCTTTACCATTTAATTATTCTACATCAGGGCTCTCAGATTTTTCCAGTTCTAGGGCCACATTCACCGTTTCTTATCGATTCATGGGCCACAATATTATAAAGGACAATTTATTGAAACTTTGTGACAATTTATTAGAAATCCAACTAACTTACTATTGCTCAGTAATTTATTTAACAAAATTAATCATTAGTGACTTGTTTGACACTGCTTCTGCTTAAGTAATCTTTCAGTATCAGGTTTAATTTCTGTTGATGCAATTCATATGCATCCCTACAAGTGTTCATTTTGAAATGTGACCTAGTTCTTGATTTGGTATTCTTCAGACTTTTTTGTCACACACACCATATATACAACTGAATATTTGTTGACAATAATGATTCTGACAAAAGAAGTTTTTGAGTGCTTATTGGTGTTTAACAATGCAACTTACTTGGAAGATAGGAGGAGAAGTATAATACCAAGTGTGTAGAACTGAGTATCATTTGCCAGGTACCAGCTCCAGATCATGCACTGAAATATGATAAAATAAAGAGTATAAACTGTGGTATCACATTTCTTAATATATACTTTCCATAAAGTTCCATTGTGGAAAAATAATTATTAGCATAAAAGTTACGTATTAATTTCGATCAAAACTATACTTTGCCTGATGAAGTTTTTAAATCACTTACCATGTCTTTGACTGGAAACAGAGTGTTGATATATAGAACATTCCTCCACCAGTACTCTGCACAAGTAGCCTGATCGCGGACCATAATGGGATTGTGGAAAACCGAGTTGTGATAAAACCACTGAGCGTTGAGCTGGGTGATGGCCAATATGAACAGGTAGGGTGGTGTCAGCCTTTAAGAAGGGATTATATTGTATGTCTGCATGTTTTGCTGTTGGGAAACTCATATATCCTCCTTATATAATCATGGACAATTTTTGTCAGTACTCTCATCCTCCTTACTGTGAAATCTGCTTAACAAGTGCAAGGTATAGCAGAATACTCACGGACTTTGTGATACTTCAGGTTCTCCTGGTGACAAATATGAAAATGGCTGTCATCTAGATGTTGCACCATGTAATCTAACAAAAATTGACTGAGAGTGACCCCACTGTGGTGACAGAGGCAAGAAGCACCTCTGAAACTTTGGGTTAATTTCTACCATGTTACATGGTGCAACATCCCAGAATACACCCTCTTCATGCCCTTAGACATGTAAAAATGTAGGGAACAAGCCAGACTTCCATCTACCATGACCAAGAGTTAGCATAATTTTAAAAGATTGTGTAGTATAGACCTCAAAACACTTATTTCATAAACTGCTGGTCTTAGCAAATGAATTTTTTTGGATCGTAAATGTCATTAATGGTAAGTTACACTAAAAATGTAACTTTATAAAACCATCAGATTTAATACTTTGAAACCATACAATGTACGACCCCAGTGGCAAGTGAAATTCAAAAGGAGTGATAATGCTGTATAAACTCTGAATGTGGGAAACAAATGTCTAAATTATGTGTGCGTGCGTGTATATATAATCTGACCTGAGATAACGATAGGAGAACACGCCAATGAAGCGTATAGCGCTGACCTTCATTATGACACCAATGCCATCCTCAGCCGTATTCACCACCTTGGTCAAATTTTTGAAGAACAGGTACGCCACCATAACACCACTGTAAAAAAGAAAAAACTCATAGTCCTTATCACATAACCCACAGAAAACACATTTTGGCATGCTAGACTACTGAAGGAGGTACTGTCGACAGAACTCTACAAAAACCTGCATTTCGACTGCCATTAATAAACTGTACTGGAACAATGTCATAAATTATAGTATTCAATACAAGTGTTATGTATACTTATTCCCACTGGCCAGTGTTCTGTCATTAGTCACCGCCTCAAGGGTGCTTGATATATTAAACAGTTGCAAACTATGAAACAACAATAGGCACAGATCACTTTTGCACTGTGAAGGAACCAATTAATGGTCACCTAGTAACAAGACCATATACAGCAAAGCAGAGAAAACTGGAAATCTGAAATGATCACATAGACCTATATAATATTGATTTGTTACCATGACTGCCACATGAGAAATACTAAATGCTTAATATAATACAACGATAAATGTTGGTGTTATAGTTGATTACATTATCTAGTTACTGGTAGCTGATGTGTACCTGATAAAGAAGAAAGTGTCCACAGAAAATGCACCATTGCTGATTGACTGGAACAGGAAATCGTTTTCCACCAGCTGCCGGAATGCCTTGTTATCTACGACATGATCATAAGTATTATTATAACTTAATCAGGGCTGCTGATCTTGCTTCAATTCCTGTAAATTATATAAGCTCTTTAAGAAGAAACTAGAAATCTGACTCAGTTATAATAACAGGCAATTCTTCATGTTTATGACTGGCTGACAAAGATGAACTCAACCAGTTGGTGCATCATTATAAGGTTTCTTTCATTGTGCATAAATAGCACTTATAATGACCTTTAGTTGAGAAGCCGAGACCCGCATCGGACTGTAGAGCTAATGACGATGACCTTTTGGTGCAGAACAAAGGTTTATGAAAATTATGTGGTCTTCGTGATGGTGACTATTAATTTGTGTATTGATCTGGTTATATGTACTACGTACCAGTACATCTTGCATAATATCTGTCTCTGTCAAACTTACAACAGACTGTCTGGTGTTTCTTGAAAGACAGTGAACATACCAAACGTGCTGGCAGATAGTCTGATGTAATTTATTCAACTGTCCTAGTAAAAATGTGTGCTTACAACTTGGTTAATTTCTTTTTTGGATATCACAGTTGGTGTTTCAGCCTGCATCCAAT
The DNA here is from genome assembly GCF_977971745.1 of Zootermopsis nevadensis. Classification (NCBI taxonomy): domain Eukaryota; kingdom Metazoa; phylum Arthropoda; class Insecta; order Blattodea; family Termopsidae; genus Zootermopsis; species Zootermopsis nevadensis. Next base: position 18,298,143 of record NW_028259134.1, read on the forward strand.
TTTCTTATAAACTTACACCATTGTGCTCTTTTTTCATTGTCTGCAATATTATGAAAACAAACAATGGCAGTTGATGCATCACAGCAACTCACCCGAGACAGGGAAGGAGAACATGCAGGTGTGTCCGGCTATGACCCACAGCAAGCTGAAGACCCGTAGCCCGTGGATACAGGCTAGTGAGTCCTCCTTTTGGGTGTTGCAGATCTTCTGTAGGTTCGTCCACGCAGAGAAACAGAGGAGCACCTGTGATCCCAGGTCTGCAACACGCCAGAACACTCCTGAACGGTCGGAATTGAAAGCGACTAACGATGTGTCGGGACACAACGAAGCAACATCTGAAACGCCTGATGTATTTGAAAGCAGCTTTTGACAAGTCGGGACTTCAAGAAAGTATACCTAAACGATTGGACTGGCAGTAATGCGCTTATCTAATAATCATGACACAAGAAAGTGATGACTGAACTTTCATTATTATTATTATTATTTAGTGTTCTGTCTGACGACAGGTCCATATGAACAGGATCCTTCCATCCTTTTCTCGGACTGGGACCTGTTCATATACGTTCTTGGCAGATGATCCAGAAGTGGTTTGCCATTGCCTTCTTCTGTGTGTGAATGGATTAATTGTTGGGATGCCACGGAGAAACCGGGGAAGCCCCCGGAGGAAAACTCCGTGTTGCCTAGACCACGGCCTTGCCCAACACAAGTTATAAATTCGGGCACCGCCGGGAATCGAACCCGAGACCCCAGGATTACAAGGCCAGCGTTCTAACCGCCTGATGACGATGAGGGCGAGGTCTGAACCAGCTAGACTTCTGGCCCATCGGGTTACATTAAAGCAACATCTGTACCATCCGCTCTTCAATAAAGCAGTTCTGAACGAAATGAGCTGCGGTAAAGCGAGGTCTGAAACGGCTGGACTACAACAAAGTGTTTTCTGAACCAACGAGGCACAACAGAACGAATTATGAATGTCAAGTCTAATTGCTAATTCTGGGCAACATATGAGATTTTCGCTAAATATGGCGGACCGTAGGGAAAAATATGCATCCGTGAGATAGCTGCCAATAAAAAGGGTGCGAGAAATGGGCAATTTTTGAGGTGGAAATAAAATTGCGGTATTTTATGACGAGTTACCTGGATTTCTGCCCTGGAACTCTGGTTTGCGCACGCCCTGTGACTCTAGGGGACCTGTGGCGGTGTAGCTGAGGTGATTCCCGTTGCACTCCGTGGCCCCTGTCACAAAATACACGGTGTTCAAAATACTGAAACAGGCCTGCACTTTGGTGTTGCTCAAAATGTAGGAATTCCATCAAGACGATTCAAGTTCTCATGCCTTGTCCTTTATTTCACCCCGTCCCTCCATTTTATATCAGGTGAGAGGCAAATGTATAAATCTGGCGTTCCTCGTTACTTCACCTTTCTTCATGTCCAAATATTCTGAGTATGTTGTACAATATATAAAGTTTATCCAGTTGGCTGAGGGCTCGTACTTGATTGGGACTTGCCTGATAACTCTGTGTGTCGCAGCTTGGCACGATGTTGCAGAATTAAGTCGTACCCCGTCCCTATCACAACCAGCACAGTCACCAAGCCGATCACCACACTGTAACGAAAAATCAGAATCATCTAGTGCTGTGAAATTATGGCTGACTACAGACCTAATCTATAAGTCGTTCAAATAAATTAAATTTAGGAAGTTTCATATTTCTCGCCGATGTCTGCTACAGCGGAGCCAACTGTTATGCCAGTCTTGCACTCAAGTGTGAATGTGTTTTATGCCTCATTTAAGATCTGACAGTCTAATTGCGTGCACTTAACTGTCGAACCGATAATAAAACAGTACTTACTTATTTTCGGCGTTTTTATTGCTAATTGCCTTTTAACGACTGACATTTGCTGGCTGTGACATGTGGCCATGTACTGAATGCAACGCGCTGGACTGTAATTTTCATCGGGTACAGCCCATTAAGTGCTATGCCTTAAATAGGCTTGTCAAGGTTAAACGGTGAAGCCAAAGGTTCTCAACCTGCTACCCACGAATCGCATTTGGCCCTCCAATGTATTTTATGCGGCCCGCATACATTTTATTAATATTATGTCACGGTTTCAGAAAACTCGTCATTATTTGGCAGTACCTTTCGCTATGACCAAGTACCACTTGGTGACGAATGTTAAATTAGGGACTAGCGCACGCGTAACTGAAGAATTACAACAACAGAAATTAAATAAATAAAAAGTTCTTCGGATAGTTTCCATCGTCTAGTAAAATAATAAAATAGAACGACGTTTCGGAGATGGGGCTTTTCTGCTGTTCTCCAATGTCCCGGCAGTATGTACGACAGACAGACTGTCCTTCAGTTCAAACCGCCCCTACAAAACCAGCAGAAAAATTGCAGCAATGTCGTTACTGCGATGTGCTCACCCCAGGAGATAAAATCCCGGTTCTCTCCAGACTGCAAAGTCAGGGTCGGGTACGATACGAGCTCCAAGTACAGCGGTTATGGGAGACGTCGACTGGTGGAGCAGTTGAAGAACATCGGCTCGGTTGCAGGTCGCCGGCAAACAGACTCCGAGTGACACATCCCGGACCTGAAAGGAAACGACTTGGTATAGAATGCACAGGCATAAAGCAGCATAATGTTGCAGAACTCTTCAACTCTTTTCCGTTACGTGCTCCGGAAGTTCCCAGAGGACTTTTGTTTGATTGGTTGTAGACTCTTCTTCCTATATAGATAATTGTGTTCTTACCTGTGGTGTCACGAGACCGGTGACATTGACCCTGAGGCTGACCACAGAGTAGGCCCCCGGGATTGGTGAGGCGGAGTTGATGTGGAGCTGCTGGCATAGTGTGTAGGATCCCAACCAGTAGGAGTTTCCCCATAAGAACTGTGAGGAGTAGCGACCACTGGCGTCCAGCACTGAGCAGAGAATTCAGACATTGAAGCTACGGGGGACTTGTCCTGTCATTCGGAAGGACAGACTAAACACATCAAGAGAACTACTGCTTCCGTAATCTGACAGAATCTCCCACTTACTGGGACTGGCAATCGGGTAATAATGTGCGCGCGTTTCGTGGAGATTTCTAATGGAGAAATTGTCAGAGGATGAGGAAAAAACTGTTAGAAATTTAGGAGGTAAATTATAAAATAAAGCGTAGAATGACAAGGAACAACACTTAAGTATGAGGAAAAGTTACATAAAAGGAGGATGAAGAGTGCGAAGGAAGACGGGGAAGCGCAGGCATGAGGAAAACGAAAAAGGAGGCTATAGACAAAGAATAAGTAGAAGAGAAAGTGAATGAGAATAAACAACAAGATCCCGGTGTCAAAAGTGTAAATTGATAGAATAAGCGTCACAGAATGCTCACAGTAACGTTGACCTTTGTTGGGAAAGTTAAATGTATTATTCGCTTCTACTTTCTCCCTTACCTCAGCTTAATTATATATTCAAAGCAGAAAGTCGTAACCCTGCAAACGATGATGCGATGCGCCTAGTTCATCGTATTACGAAAAACATGCTCATAAACCTCGTAAGAGTTGTCTGCAGTGAATTTCATGACACAGGGGGAAGATTTTTGCAGGGCAACGTTCTGGCACGTGGTTCCAACTTTAAAAAGACCTCTCACCGAAGCAAGAAACGACAGGCGATATCACGTCTTATCGCCTGCATGGTCAGCAGCCAATCTGTCGATTTCGTTCGTTGTTGCTTTGTACATTACTGGCCTAAGTTCATATGAGTCAAGTAAGTCTTCAGTCAATGATTCATATAATTAGCAAATGATCGTTTGACTTTTAAGGATGTTTTTTCAGCTGCGAATGATGTAAACCTAGTAGGTTCTTCTGAGTGATGAAGTGTAAGGATTTGGAAAAAAGCGGACGAGACCTATTTTAATATACTGTATGAATATTGTTCGTAAGAATTAATAGAAACGAAGAACTATTGCAGTCAGGGACGAGATTTGAACACAAAACCTCCCGAATCCAAAGTGAGAGTGTTAACCATTCTTCCACGATGCTTAGCGATTTGTGTAAGTTATTGTTCGGTCCATGTATTTTACTGAGCTTTATATAAGTGTAATGGTTTAAGAACAGGAAAAGCTGCTTGTTCTTAACACAACTTTTGTGAGTGGATGTCCCAGCCCCTATCCGTTCATAATGGCTACTGACACGCCTCAGTGTACTTTGTATGGAGAGGAATAAAAAATTGTCTCAGACGTTGGGAAACAACACGTGGATCGTCGTCGGATCGGCCGCGTGTTCTTCATCAACTTTCTAGAAAGCTGTTTCGGTGAGGTCAGCAGCAACGGCGATCAAGTTCAGGGTCCGGGCCGGACAAGAATGTACAAAGTATGACCACTGGCAATTTATCAACTGCACATATTATGTGGAATTCGTAGGAACGGATGAGACACGCGTGCCGTTCTATAATTACGTTGTCGAATGACAGGGTGATTAAAGAAATGGCAAGGATGTGTAAGGAAGCGGTCATGGCCTAATTGAAGATACTATCCTTACGTTTGTTTGGAGGGGCCAAGGATAACCATGAAACATATCAATCAGGATAACCGGATTCTCAGTCGAGATTGGGACCCGAGTTCTCGCAAACACGGAGCTCCTTATAAACCTAGCCGTTAAGCAGTAAAACTGTTTGCCTGCAACACACTCCACCGCCTGACACCATTCCGGACTTACCTCTTTTGACGTCACTTTTACTCGTTGACACCAGCCACAAACCTTAGAACTACGAGCGAGCGAAAGTACTCGTTTATGGAAAGGGTTCTCCCCGCTCCCACCTCCACGCCCGATATCGATACAAAAGCCAAACAGTTTGCAGCGGGATGCAGCAAGAGAAAGTACTGAGGTACGTAAAACCGGCCCATAGCTGGAAACGTTCATTCACTGCTTTCGGTGTCTGGGATCTTGAAGCATTAATACGAAGCAAGAATTATCATTTTTGTGTACACGAACGTAACACTTAAGTTGGGAGGCGCGTCTTTTCGTCCGCGTGTTTAACCCTTCGAAGCCCAGTGGTAACATGTACCAGCTGCTTTAGTCATCAATTCTGTGTTTTGTATTTACGGGTTTCGTAAGTTTCGAAATGTAAACAGGGATTACTTCCGTAAACAAGTTTGATCACGAAGATTTCTGTCTTCTGGGTTCGCCCTGATGACGGAGGCAGTATGACCTCAGAAACGTTGGTAAACATCGACCAGACTACACAGCGCAACAACCCAGAAGACAGAAATCTTCATACTCACCGCTGTGAAAACCTCAAATCTTACACGTTTGATTACTTTTCATTGTAAGGGTAAAGCTGTTTTTCTTTTTAAAAAACGTACGGGGCGAACTCTTAAATATTATTTAGACGAGTGGGCACTGCTTGGAAACCTTGATAACCGAAAATTTCTCTTTCTTCTGTGAATTGTAATCTCTGCCACTGTTCTTCCTCTCCTTTCTCTTCCCTCTGATTCGTTCGGCTTCAAAGGATAAACTCGTATTTACTGACTCTTGTCCTACATACGTCGCTCTTGCAAGAAGCATCGCGTGATTACACAATAAGATGCGAGATGATTATTGAGTTCAATACCAGTCGCTGTTATGCGTTAAAAGTCTCAACACACGGGCCTTTGCGCAGTTTCCTTGACAACCGACACATACAAATCGTCTCATTTGCCTCGTGCTTCCAGGTGACCTGGAACTGTATTATCGACTTCCTATTATATAAAACACAAAGGAGAGAAATTTCTCTTTCACACACGAAGAGTGGGAAAATTTTTAACGAAAGTGATGACTGTTGGTGAAGCAGATTTCCTGTTGCCGTGATTTATGGTGTTCGGGATTGCGTCAGCCAATCAGATTTGTCTTGTGACGGTCTGCAGATCCTCTTCAGGGACTGACAGTACCGCCGGTGGGGGTTTCTTTTGTCTTGTTTCCTCTTCCTCTCTTTCACCGTTTTGTACTTTCTTTTTTACTTACTTAAATTTCTTCTTTCTTTCAAAGCTTGCGGATTCTAAGATGAAAGCCATCTTCATAAACGTCAATTCCCAATTACTTGACAAACATGCCTCTGGTTAAATTCATAAGAACAGTGGACTCACTGTAATTCCGGAATGTTGCCATTATTAACTATTCACAGAAGTGTATCCACGAACCTACACTCACAAGTAATTTGAATCCGTTCCATTTTGGACCCCATTTCCCTAAGACCGATTTTAATATCATCCTCCCGTTTACTGTTAGGTCTCTCAAGTTGTATCTTTCGTCGTCGTTTTTTAAACCAAAAGTCTGTACGCATTTCTCATTTCCCCCATGCGTTTTACATGTAGTACCTATTTATTTCATCACCGCGATGACGTGTTGAGTAAAAATTTTAAGCTCCTTATTATCTAAGAAATATTTTCCAGTAATTTGCTTCGTCGTCTGTCTTTAGTCCATACATTTTCCTCTGCACTTCATTCTCAGCCACGCTTAATCTCTGTTCTACACTCAGAGTGAGGGACGAAGTTCCACATCGTACAAGATTACGTATACTCTGAACAAGGTAATATAGGCCTCAGGTCCTTAGAAGTGTTTGAAGCCTTTTCGTCACCCTCTCAACGAATATGAGGAAGATTGTGCAATGCAGACGTTCATCGTTCACGCGCCCATTCAGATTGAATTGAGTGCCTGCTGGGAAGTTTAGCAAACAGAAATGAAAGGAGGAAACGTGTTCGCCTTCCCGCCTCAAACTACAATTTGCAAGAAACGTGACGCTCTTCGAATAAATTATAACTTCCGTAAATCCGATCCGACTGGAAGCGAGCAAAGTGATCACAATCTCCCATCGACCCTTTTTTTATATAATACCGGTACCTCTATAGTCAAAAGCATCCCTTAGCACAGGCGTAGGCAAACTACTCCCCAACGTGAAGAAAATTCAGCGATGTATTTCGGATAAAATGATCTTTAGTTAGATTTTACTTTCTCAAACAAAGAAAGAGGCCGTGTATCGTAACAGCAAGAAAACTGATGTTTTCATGGAAATGTAAGGTTTCGGATCCTAGTACTTTCATTTATTCTTATAATTTACTACCCCACTTAGCCGAGCTTCCTCGTGCATCAGTAGCCCATCCTCACAAACCCGGATTTTCATAATGACTCACCTGCGCTGTCTTGCATCTTTTCTCAGTTTGCAAGCTTTGTAACAGTTCTGCAATGTGAAATAGATTCGCTTTTGAAATACCTTTGTTCCTAATTCTTTGTGGGTCTGATTGGTTAACAATTAGCTATGAAGTAGGATTTGACTCATCGCCCTGATGATGGAGGCAGCAAGGGGCCTCTGAAACGTTGGTAAACTTGTACCAGACTACACGGCGCAATGACCCAGAAGACTACCATCTTCAATGAGCTACAGCTATAAAAGTTGCAACTGTCGAATTAGAAATGACATGACAATTATACCTCTGTGATAGTGGTCGTTACCTTCTTTAAGTTGGATTTCTTTTTTTTAACTACACTATTTCATATGAAAAATTTGGTGAAGTAAAGTCGCGGACTACTTCAGTGTGTTTGCCTTAGATTTGCCGCTTGGATTCTAAGCGGGGGCCTCCTGCCTACAAAGCAGAAGTGTTGACATCTGCAGCCCCTCGTGCGGTGGCCTACCCAACATCCTGTCATCATATATGGAGTGGTTTGCTTGCTGTTCACGCGCGCTCACTTTCTCGTTTCAAGTCCCTTTCTTGACGCGTCTGTGGAATGCGAGGATTCCCCCTAGCCGCGCCTCGGAGACAAGCGATCGAAGGCCGACCGTACGAAGGATGAATGTCGTAACCCTACAGCAGCCAAGCGCAAGTCAGCAGTTGGCGAATTAATGGTTGCAGTTGATACGGGTTTGTTAAATAAAGGTTACATTACGTAGGGAACACTGACTGAACCAGATGCATTGTACAGGATGGGGACTTAATGAGCAGTTAATAGTTTTCCAGCCAGTGAAGAAATTCCCGAAAGTTCAGTGCCGTTATCACGGAAGCCAGCGTCTGCATCCTATCTTGAACCAGTTCTGTCCACTACGTGTCTTCAATAGTAATTTCTATAGACAACATTTCAGCAGGCGCCCTTGTGTGTTTATTTAAGTTCATTTCTTAAATTTGGAGTTTGCCAGCCAGACAGGCTCATGAATTTCTTGTTCCACCCATGCGTACTGCATGCCCCATCCAACTTATTTCTTATTTTAATCGTCCGAACATTATAGGTAACCCAGAACACTGAAGGTGACGGTCTTCTAGATTATATCACCGTAAAGTCTGGTAGAAGTGTTTCAAAGGTGCTACTTCCACTATCAGGAGTCGTCGCCCTGAAGATTGAGACAGCAGGAACTTCAGAAACGTTGAACTTGTGCCAGACCACAACCCAGAAGACAGCCGTCTTCACAGTCGCCGCTGTGAGAACGTCAAACCCAACTTGTAAGACCGTCCCTTGTTGGCGTCTTGAGCCAGTCTTCTGTCCCGAAATTGTTCATTGTACAGAGTTATCTTCGTATCAAACGCTCAAAATTTACGTGTTTTTCAAATTCACCGTTTAATAACGGACAAACTAATCGTCATCTCGCCAAGTTTTCGTTTATCTTTGTGTGTTTAAACCTATATAAAACACTTTATCAGCTGCACAGGTCATTCAGCGTCGAATGAGATTGTGTTATGATTATGAATAATAAAATGTGAAGAAAGTGTAACGACTCTGTTGCGGCCTGTTTTAAGTCAATATCACAACTTTCGTCTTGATTAAATGAGGAAAATAAAATAATCTCTGGATCGAGATTCAAAGCCGAAACTTTCTGCATACGAAAGAGTGCTAACCACTACCCCGAGACATCGGCCACATTTCTCGATTCACGGTTTGGCCGGGGCGCTGCAGTACTCACTCTTGTTTGCCCACAAAGAGCCGTTGCCCAGGGCCGCCAGGAAGTTTGTGACGTCGTCACGGCATCCAACCGTCACAGCTCGCCCCCAGCCGTCGGTCAGTCTGTTGAGGTCAAACGCATCAGCCAGATCGTCGAACCGCGGTCCGTGCTTCGAGACGCCTTCCTCCCCGGCCGAGATGACGCGGCGACCGGCAAACAACAGCAGAAGAAGCAACACCTTGATCGTAGTCATGTCTGTGTTTCGACTGACCAGAGTTTCACTTGTCTAGCGCCTTTCTCTCCACATCCGAATTCTCTTTCACTGGTGACGCGTTGAGGAGGGTGAAGGTCAGACGGGGAGTGGAACTCGCTGTCATAACCACTTAACCCCCATGTGTAACCTGTTATACCACTCTACCTAGAACCTCAAACAGCATGCATGTTTTCACTTCCGTTTGGGAGACAAAGGATTTAAATGTGCATCTATAATGTTTCTTCACACGACAGGCAGACTTTATACGGACTTGAAGATCGACCGCAACGGCCTCTGAGTCCAAACCGGGTCTGGGGCCCCCAAGGCCACTTAACCATTGGTTATTGGGGGTGCGTTCCATCTAGCGCCGAGGTCCAGAATGACTTAAGCTAATACTATTAGTAATGTGTGATATTTTGTTCCCAGCCAGTGATAGGTTCATCAGGTTCCTTTGTTCACTGAAGAGTTTTGAATCGATATATGTCGGTTGGTTATTAGAAAGGATGAGTGTTTCCAACTGCGTCTGCCTGCCAATAGCTAATGGCAGAATATCGGTAATATTATTATTATTATTTAACAGCAGACATTTTATATCTGCGTTTGAATAAAGCATGTCTATACTTATGATCCCAATTCTGTTACCTGATAAGTCTAAACGATGGAGTACTGCATTACTGGAATTAGATACTGTGAAAGTATTAAAAGATACAATTTCGTTCTTCGCCAAAAAGAGCCATTTTAGATTCTTATTGAAGAAAAATGTTTTAGGTTCTATTGAAGAAATCATATTTTCTGTTATGTCTAAATGAGTAAGCTCGGTCTGGTTTTCAAATGTCGAATAATGGATCTGTGTAATTTTGTTATTGCCCAGAGAGAGCCGTTTTAGATATGAGTTATAACGAAATGTGCCCGGTTCTATTGTTGTTATTTTGTTTCCACTTATGTCCAAATGATGGAGGCTTACCTGATCTTGAAAAGTTGAAGGATGTATATCAGCAATAATTTTATTGGCTGACGACAGCCTTATTAGAACTTTGTTGTAATTAAATGTGTCTGGTTTTAGTGAGCTGATTTCGTTTCTTGATATGTCTAATTGGTCGAGATTTCTCTGATTTTGAAAAGTACGCGGATGGATATCTGAAATGTTGTTGCTGGCTAGTGAGAGCCATATTAGATTACTGTTGTAATTGAATATGTCTGGTTTTAATGAAGTGATCTTATTTGCCGATCCGGCAAGATCTTTGAGCTCCTGACAAACGAGAAGTCGATTCTGCTTCTGGTCCTCAGACAGGAGCCTTGGCACAAACTTGGCTGCGATGCGTCGCATGTGGATTTCTTCCTTTAGAATCAGCTGACAGGTCCCATAGCCTATCCCAACAATGTCGCACAAGTCGTTGATGGTACGACGTCGATCTTCGTGAATGGCCTGCCGAATCTTCGTAACATTTTCGGGCGTTGTGCTCGAAGATGGTCGTCCAGAACGCTCGTCATCATCGACAGAGGTTCGGCCATTTTTAAAACGTGAATGCCACACAAAAGTTTGTGCACGACCCATTGCGGACTCCCGAAATGCTTGCTTTAGCATTTCATAGGTTTCCGTAGCCGTTTTGGCGAGTCTTTGGCAAAATTTGATGCACACTCTTTGTTTATGAAAATCCGCCATTCCGAAATCTCAGGAGGGTCGGTGTAATGCACTACCAAACCGCCCGTAACTAAGAAACAAATGCTAATTCGATGATGCCGGCTGGCACACTGATTCACTATGAATGTAGGCCGCACCCCCTAGCGGCAGAAGCTCGTACTACATCCGGTTCACCCTCTATTGACACAGTCTTGAAACTTTCCGATCGCACCTCGTATATCTAAGTGATAGAGCTTGTTCTGGTTTCTGAAAGCTGACGGATGAATATCGGTAATACCGTTTCTGGACAACACCAGCCACCATAATTCCCTGTTGTACTGAAATGTGTCTGGATGAATTGCTGTGATCTTGTTTGCTGACAGGTTCAAATACCAAATGTGCACGAGACCCATAAGAGAGTTTTTCGTGATGTTCACGATATTAAAACTGGACATATTAAGATATTCCAGTGACGAGACGTTCCAGCTTGACAAACTGTCACCATCAAACTCACGAACCGTCTGTCCATCCAGGCCAATTTCCATCAATCCCTGCGAGTACTTTTCTCGGTCCATGTCTATATTACCAATCAGCTCATCTGAGCATATCGGTAGCGTTGCACTAGGACACCAGCAAACAATAGGACAAGTTTTCCCAACTGCCAGCTGTTGGAAAATAAACACCAGAGCCACGGTCAGCATAGCGGCCCTCCTGTTTAACAGCTTACCGACCGTTTTATAACGCGCCAGAATGAATAACTCCGTGATGTTTAGATTTATCAAACATTACGCGATGTTTACTTACCGTGTACAGCCACGTTCACTGCCTCAAACGGTATTTCTCGCTGGTACAAAATATCATCTGAAGAATATTGCCGACCCAAGCCAACGTGTATTTTACAGCACTATGAAAATCTGTGAAGTGGTGAAGTTATGGTCTTGCTGTCTTTAAATAACAACGTGCGAATTCTTCGATTATAAGACAAAGCCACTACGTTTAGACACGGAAAAGCAAAGCAGCTCGAAAGAAATGCAAATACGAGGTGCGATCGGAAAGTTTCAAGACTGCGCATATAAAAACCCGTACACTTATCTCAGGTATTAAATTCATCCATCACCCTCGAAGTAGTTCCCCTGGGAGTGAACACAACGATCCCAGCGCCGCTGCCAATCCTGGAAGCATCCCTGGAAATCTTTCTTTGTCAGCCTGTCAAGCACCATCTGCGATTCTGCCTGAATCTCTTGCCAAAGACTCGCCAAAACGGCTACGGAAACCTATGAAATGCTAAAGCAAGCATTTGGGGAGTCCGCAATGGGTCGTGCACAAACTTTTGTGTGGCAATCACGTTTTAAAAATGGCCGAACCTTTGTCGATGACGACGAGCGTTCTGGACGACCATCTTCGAGCACAACGCCCGAAAATGTTACGAAGATTCGGCAGGCCATTCACGAAGATCGACGTCGTACCATCAACGATTTGTGCGACATTTTTGGGGTAGGCTATGGGACCTGTCAGCTGATTCTAAAGGAAGAACTCCACATGCGACGCATCATGACAACGCGCCAGCGCACACCGCCCTCAAAGTTCGGCAGCTTTTGGCCTCAAACACCATGGCAGTCATCCCGCACCCTCCTTAGCTCCGTGTGATTTCTTCCTCTTCCCAAAGATGAAAATTCAGCTGAAGAGAAGGAGATTTGAGACGATAGAAGAGATTCAGGCAGAATCGCAGATGGTGCTTCACAGGCTGACAAAGATTTCCAGGGATGCTTCCAGGCTTGGCAGCGGCGCTGGGATCGTTGTGTTCACTCCCAGGGGAACTACTTCGAGGGTGATGGATGAATTTAATACCTGAGATAAGTGTACGGGTTTTTTTTATAGGCGCAGTCTTGTAACTTTCCGATAGCACCTCGTATGAAACTAATTCTTGCTGCTGATGGAAAACTTTTAACCAAGTCATGGCTTTTAAGAAATGCGAGGGTAAGCGATTCTGTCTTGCACAGCGCGCAGTGGTACAAAGAGCGGCTTATCTTCGTATCATAAAGAGGCTGTGTACATATAAATGTTTTCCTTGTGAAACTTAACACATTATCCAGGGGTGTTCAACCATTTTGGACATGCGGGCCACATTGAAAAATGAAATTTACTACGAATTAAAATAACTTCGCTGCAACCACAAAAAACTGAACATTACAATAAGAACAGCCTGATTTTCGTCGATTGTTACTAGCAGTTCCCTGGAAATAAGTGATCGGCCGTTTACTAACATCCCTATAAGCTAGCTGGTAAGTCCGAAATTGTGCGTTTTAAATGCCGTTAGATCGGTCAACTAAATGTAGTTGGAAGTTGTACTTCAAGTTTCAGGTTATACATTAGCTCTTTCAGAAACTCTACTACAAAACATGGAGTCGGGTGCATCGTGAAGGATATTATTAAAAAAAATAAACTTTTTAAAGGAATTATCCCAGATACTGCAGAAAACCAGAAACGCCTGCTTAGATACCCATCCTCTGTACCGATAACAAGGAATAAGGAAAGTGTAAATTATATGAGCATGGAAACGGGAAAAACTATTACAAAACATACATGGTCGTTTCATACGGGGGCAGTTTTATTTTTGTAATATTACATAAACAGCAGCAATTGACCCAACAACTCACGTATATATTTTACTTATTTTAAAAACTGGGGTAATATTTTGTATTTTCAAGCCATTCTCATGGATGAAATGAATATAAATTCATTTTGCCAGGTATTCGAAGTTCTCCGAAATCTGACGGGTGAAATATTCCAAATTTATTTTTACAACACAATTTATAAAACTTTTTACTAACCATTGAACCTCTGTTGGTAGCATTCAGTCAGTTTTTTTCCCCTTCTCTAACTGGTTTGGTGCTGAGTACACGAATTAAAAATATGGCTCTTTTTCAAACTTATCACAGAATTTAAATAGCATGAAATTGAAGAAACACTTTCTCGGATCCGATAGAGGGTTCAACATTTAACCCACTTTAGTACAGAGTTACATTTTTAGAACGCTATTTGAGAAAAGATGTGCGTGAATCATTCCGGCTTGCTGCTGCCGCCTAGTGCCGTCACTTCTTGCTCTGGAACCTGGGATTATTTGGGTTAAGCTGTTGGCCGTGATTGTCAAGGTCAGCCTTGGTACCAGTACCCCCGTACCCAGCTCTGTGTCCTGAAAACAAAAAATTCCAATGCGTAGAAACCTCTCGACGCTTTGTTATTCACGTCCGAGACTTGGATCATGTGACAAATTGACCTAAGTTTTCCAGTGATCCTATAGGAAAATGTTAGGACATAAAATTAAAGGAAATGGCACAAAAGTGAAATGAGGGTGGAAGTAGAAAGCAACTAAAGTCTCTAGACAGTCATTATGATTCCTGCCTCATGCTTCAAGCCTATACATGAAGAACATTTGTGGAACATGGAAGTTTGTGCGAGATTTCATGGTCCCTGGTTCAGTCCCGACTGTTCTCACAAATATGTAAGTTGGCTGAAGACGGTAGTGTAGCCAGATCTCGAAACGTCGTGTACGTAAAATGTACCTCAGTCAATGTCCAGCAAAGTGATCTTGTAATATAGGAACTTTGAATTCGCTGTCAGTTTTGGATTGGATCCCTATTGCGACCGCGTTGAAGCGACACATTCTTTTTGGACACAAAGAGGGACGTTCTCCCCTCTGCCAAATAACTGAACTTCTGTATATGCAATAATTTCTGGTAGGAACATGGCTACATTGGTACAAGAATTCTGAAATTTGTTTTAACTTGGGAAAAGGCTAATGATGTCGTAAGAAAGTTCTTAATAGATTAGTGTACTACTAGATTAATGTAACGCAAGAAATGCACACAGAATTATGGTAAAGAAACTAGAGATGAAATCGACTGTCATGGTGTGGCTTATATGGCCCCAAATGTAGCTCAGACGAACCTTACCTGGCCCGGTAGGTGCGTGGGTCGGATTACACTGGTTTGTGCGGTTATCTTGCGTTGCTTTGTCCATCTGAAATAAACATGGCAGACATCAAACGATTGCATGGGTTGCGTTCCGCCCCCCCCCCCAATCAAATCAGAATTTCAAGGATACAAATCCCAGCTTCGGACCAATTGCTGAAACAGGCTTGTGGTGGTTCCTCAGTGCCTCCCCGGTACCTTAAAATAGACCACGACCTCTCCTTTCCGCATCCTTACTAACAGGAATATCACTTGGCGTTATATTGTTTGGGCAATTGGAAACGTCGTTAAATAAATGAATAACTGTGATAACCATCCTATGTCTGTCGTTATTCTAAGCTACCAAGTGTCGTTTTATAATCCTGCTGGCGTCGTGGTAAGCAGTTACGCTTTTGCCACAGCAACACAACGTAACGCCCTTTACGCAAGAACTGTGCACTTAAAGTAAATGTATACTGGAATGTTTTATAATTCTTGGTCCCTTGAAAAATAATCTACACTGTCAAATACAAATTTGGGGCCTTTGACACTTCCGTCGGACAATTTGCCAAAAGTCGCCGGAAAGAAACATAACCTACAAAATTCAAAAACGTCGTTAAATAATAAAAAGTTCCAAAAATCGCTAATATTATGCTTAAAACCGTTGAAGCAGAAATGAATATTATTAGGCAGCGAGGACAAAATTAAGACACCATGCGTGTAGTTTTGATATCAAAACACAAAAATGTTCTTACACGGCCGACCATGCTGTAACATACGTGATGCCAGACTCACCTTTACGAAAATTGCCACCTCAAGAGAGCTTCTTTGAACCTTGCAGCCACCGTCTCGGAACGCTTGTAATCGGATAATTTGTGCCTTTCGACTCTCTCTATATATAGTGCATTAAGTCACGTGTGACATGGGGTGATGGAGGGGATCCCAGTCCTCTATCCTGGGAATCCCCTGTTTTCGTACTATTGCGAAATCAGCAGGCGAGATATCAGGCAACTGCGCAGTATTTTGTGAAGGAAATTTTCAGTTTTCGAGGCATATACATGAAGGAAAAAAGCCACTTCGGAGACCAACACGTAGTGACAGGACAATATATAATCTTGTCTTCTTAAAATAGGTTATGACGATATGAATTTGCATTTAGGTGTCTCAGAACAGAATCCACTATGGCCATTATGTTATATTTTCAGGTGGTGTTTCAGAATTCACGTGTAGACGTGCTAAGCCACAAGACCTCAGTGGTTGTAGCCCGATTAATTTGTACTCCGTTATTCGTCAAGGGAGACAGAGGGAATAGCGGACATTTTAAGGACACATTTATGTGTCACTGACAATTAGTCTTTGTTCATGTAACGTCTTCGTAGTGTTAATATCATCAGAGCGATGACTTGTCGCCCAAAGACGGAGGCAGCTTGTAGCAGACTGCACGGTGCAGTAACCAAGACGACACTTGCCGCCCTAAGAACCTGAAATCTCACTTTGCATTTTCCCACATTCTGATTTGCTCGTTAATTCGTATTCGGCCCTGATAGACAGGAAACCAAGTCCTAATACAGTGGTACCAATATGAGGATGAAAAGCTTTTGCCAAAGTCCCGTAAAGAGAGCCATAAATCTCGGAGCAGAAGGTTTTTCTTTTGTCATTCTAACATCGCTTCATACTGTGTTCTGGTTGCGTGTCTCACAGAATATTATGTAACAAACAGCATTTCTTTATGAATTAGGCCTACAGATGTTATTCACAGTCCAAATATATTGGCTTGACTTAATTTCGTGAGCAGTTATTTCATGATTTTATATCATGCAGCTAGGAACGCAGCGCAAAATTTCCAGATTTGTATTCAGGCAGTACACTATTCGAATTTCGGCCGGATTGTCCTGACCGCTCGTGGGTTTATTCAGTTGCATGCAGGGTAATACCTTGAAGGCTACGACCAATTCCTTCTAAGTTCTTATTAACATTCACAATTCATTTTCGTCTTCTTTCAATACCATTAGACACTATCAAACCTACACTGTTGGAAATCTAATCATCCTTATTGAATTCTTTCTGATGAATCGTAATTTCACCTTGGAAGAAGTTGTTCATGCATAAATATCATTTGTGGGATAAATACGAAACTCTGGCATGCCCAGATGCCCTTATGATTAGCCACGCCACTCCGAAATCCTTGTCTACCCAAAGGAAAATAAGTGCTGTTATTCCCCCCTACCTCACATGTGGAGGTGTCTGAATGTTGCATCGAGTACAGAACGCGAAACGAAATTTTACGTAGGCCTATGTTACATATCTTCAGTCGTTGCAAAACTTTATCAAATATTTCATTCTACCAAAAGGGAAAAAATTATAAATTAGAAAAATCCAGTACTTGAGGTTTTTCGCATGTAAATTGCAACTTCTACAGTTTTCCGTATTTTGTCAAAATAACACTTCTCCTATCGTTTTAGACTTATGGGACACACTGTATATGCAGACCACACGCTGAGAACACAAATGTCATTGCGTGACATTGTGCAATAAACAGGGGAGGGAAGGTGAGCATGTTAGCCAACTTAATCATCGCAGTCCGCAACTGCGCAATAGTAATATTTAGTTAACATTTGTTACCGTTCTTTTGTTAATTTCTGAAACTGAATTATACTTATTGTGTCAGTTGCCAGGGATGGACTTGTTAATGTGCACGCACTTTTACCTGTACTACTCATATTATGCTGCAAATCTGTATGGTTGGCGACACTGCAGTCTATTCCAGCATGGCGAGTTACGTGGTAAATACATCACGTGACGGGACACAGCGGTGCCAGCTTATTACTGAGAATTGTGAAACAAGATGACTCAGCCTTCGTAAATAAAGTTGATCGATAAGTTTATTATCTAATCAACTAAAATGAGTAGCTTAGACTATCTGCTTGCATGTTTTTTTTTGTCGGTTACGTAACGGTGTCACTACAACGTATGAAGTTCTTTTACTCTTAAACATAAAAGGTGAATTCTTAAAGCAATACCCTCTACTTTGGGTCATCCGTAACCCAAATAAATACTTTGCACAAATTCGTTTAGAACTGTTGACAATTTCTTTCATAAAACTAGTATCAACTTCCGATTTAACACTAGCGAAAGAGCCTGCTGTTCGCCTTGTATTTCTTGTAACAAACTGCACTTGACCTTGTTTGTTTGTAGCACAGTCTCATGAATATATCTTTGGTGCTCGGCAAGAAGGGCTTAAGTCAATTGGGCCCTTCTCACAGACCACCAAACACAAATTCCCGTTTATAAGAAGAAAGTTACGCAGTCTTCTGTTGTGTATCCTTGTCAGGTGAACATGGTAACAGCAATGTTTTCCGAAGGTTACAAAACTTATAACAATTGACGTGGCTCATTTTTCCAAAATTTAAACTCGTGTCGCGAAAACCCCAAGACAAGGGACTCTTCAAACGCGCCTTTCGTTTGAGTTTTCTCTTCATGTTTCAGATAATAAGCGAGTGAAATGTCAGTAAAATATCTGGGAAACTTCAGTTGAAAGATATCCCCCTGGTGTACTCGTTCCTTATTTTTCATGTTTGTGTTCGTACAAATCCGCTGTTAGCAATCGAAATTAATGCACCATCAGAAAATGTTTTCCTTTGTTTGGTCACATGTTCATAACGACAGAGCGTTTCGAACATAGATTTAACATTTATGCCAACGTTTTAACAACGATTAGTTTCTTACAAACTCGGTGAAGATAAATATCAGTTTTATTCCAAATAAATAGTTACAACGCACATAATTTTTCCTTCAGGAAAAAATAAGTACAAAAGAATGATCAAGGCCGTAATGGGTGATTCCCCTTCTTGCTTTATTTAACGATGGTGTATGTACTCCATTCATTATGTATGAGGCCTACAGCATCCGAATATTATTCCCAGGAGCACAGTTCATTGTGTTTTCTGGTAACAACTGAGTTCTGAGACCGCTTCTTAAACGAAACTTTTGTGATGTAGAAACATTATTTTTTTCGTTTTACAGCATACTTTGCGAAGTTGGCGATTCTGTAACCTTGGACGGTCAGTACACCACGTGACTGCATGCCACCTAAGGCTCGATGCACACGAGCGAGTTATTTTCGCGAGCTCGCCGCGTCATTTTCTCGCGCGTTTTAGCAGTACATGTGAAGCAATGGAGCAATGCACACTATGGCGGTGACGCCGCGAGTTCGCCGCGAGGACGCGGCGAGCAATTTGCGCTCGCCAACCACTGCTGCTTCGCAGCGAGTTCGCCGATCGCCGCGAAGCAGCAGACTGTGTGAAAGCATTGGGCAGTGCACACGTGCTTCGCAACCCTCGCAACTGCTCAGAGTCACAACCAGCATTTCTAGAGGAGGTATTGCAAGCCTCATCGCAGAATCTTTACTTTTGATGGATGCATCCAGTTTTGCTGCTAGCTCATCAAACGACTTTATACTCATACGACAATAATTATGAAATTTACTTTCATCTTCTCTTAAATCTGTAAACATTGTCACGAACGCCCCTTTTAACAGCCGTGAACTAACCAACGGGTGTGTCCAATACTTCCTATTGCGTTTTTTAAGGATGTATTCATAAACGAAATAGGCAAAACTACACGTTTTCTTCAGTACACATCCATTTTGGTTGCCATCCAATCTAGTACTGGTGGGAGTTTTTTTCGGCGAACTCGCAGCGATGACGCTACGTGTGCACTGTCACGGGTTTCCTCGCTGCGAGTTCGCTGCGAGCTCGCGCGACATTTTCTCGCTCGTGTGCATCGAGCCTAAGAGAATGCCATCTTTCAACGGATATGGTATTACGTACAATCCAAGGTCGATCAGGCTGGCCAACGCAAACATTCGGAACAAATTGTGCAATAAACGTCTGATGCCTTCGTCTACACAATTTATTTATCTTGTCTCCATCTCCCTTCATAAGATAATCAGTGTCTGTGGTAACTGCCGACTGGCGTAAAAATTTGTAATACAATTGGTATTTCCGTAAAGTTTCTGAAACTGAAGACCCCAATCTCAGTTTATCTCAGCCATATAATGTAACAATATTACGTGGTATGAAACGAATAGTTTATTTTGGAGATATTTTCTAACATCGAAACTGTGACGTAGGGTAAACATACTGTAATCGGCAAACAGCTTTGCGTCACAATTCCATGAAATTTATAGTCGCCCGTAACTGTAGCTCACGCGCCATTTTGTTTTTCCATGGTTATACTAGTATTTTCAGGACGTTAGATCAACTTAAAAAGGCAGGACTTAAGTAAAATTGAGACTTGTCCCAAGATAAACAACTGCAAGCAGAAAATACAATATATTTATATTGTAAAAGTTTCACTTAAAAAATTACAGATTTGGAATCCCACACCTTACTGTATTTAACTTGGGATATAAAATGATCCACATACTGTAGTAGAATAATATCAGTTTTTTCACATAACAGAAGCATGTGAAAGTAATACATATTCTTTGTTCATTATTCAAATAATATTATTTGCCTAAATGAATTATTCTTGAAGTGTTGTGTGTGAGGCCTTCGATAAGGAGGTCACAGAATGATTCGGGAAGGTCATGAGTGAAATTAAAGGTGCTTCGTCAGATTTTTAAGTATTTTAATATATATGGGTGAATTCACAGAAGAACTGATATGGATGGACAATGTGTTTTATTAAAATATTACATTTTGCATTCCTATTGCATTTCTGTGACATCTAGACACATCAGTATTTGTAGTACAAAATATGGTGTTTATTCATACAAAAATTTTGTACTGAAAAAGCGCACATGAAAGCCCATCTTTCAACAATAACAATGTTATCAACTTCTTCACAGCCAACATACTTGGAGGAATGAGGGCTGACTCCTGAAATTACCGCCATGAAATTTGTGGCAGCACAAGCCTTTTCATTTCTCTGAATTTGAGCAATACTTCTTTCTGAAATATAATGGTAAGCTTTGTGTTATTTGATTGTTTCTAAATATTATAACACAAACGTATTTGATGCCAATGCTAACTGTTTAACAGACAAGTAAAAAAATATGAAAGATGTGCCATGCAGTCTGGTAGAAGTTTACTGACATTTCAGAGGTGCTTGATACCTCCATAATCAAGGCAGTCTTATCACACTGAGGATAAAGACAGCAGCCACCTCTGAAATGTTGGTAAACTTCTACCAGACTGCATGGTACAACAACCCAGAAGATAGCCTTCTTCTGGTGGAATTGTGTATTCAAAAATTATTTAAATTGCAGGATAATGCAGGACATTTGATGCCAGTCATAAATATCTGGCCATGTTTACTGATGAGATTAGTTATTATTTGTATGAGGAACCTTTATTACCTTGTCTTCACACAGCTTCTCCTGGGTTGCCCGTTTCCTCTTTGCCTCATTGTATTTTTGTTGGAAGAGTTTACCATCAAAGTAAAGCCATGGCATTGCCTGGAACATTAATAATTCCAACTTACAGGAATGTTATTAAACACCAGATAAATTAAAGTATGTGAAAATTTTAGATCCATGCAACATACAGCATAAGCCAGCCAAGTAACGTCATATAGGTTGTCCAGCAGGGTCAGAACATTTATGATGAAATCATTTTAAAAGACTAATTTCTGGGCCACTCGATTGTCCTATACAGTGCTTGAAGATATTTCCTACAACTACTTCATATAAATGATGGCAATATGCAACATGGAGTTTTCTTCCATGCTTAATTTTGATTGAATGACAAATACCAGGCAGATGACCAGTACTATAAACTGTTTCATCAAAACTCATAACATCTTTGAATGTTCTAGGGCAGTGGTATTCAACCTGGGGTACGCGAAGACATCTTAGGGGATACGTGAAATTTTAAAAATATATATATATATATTATTTAATGATAAACACTGAATAAGCAGTAATGTAATTTATTTAATTAATTTTAAATGTAGATTATATACTACATATAACTTGAATTATACACCAACAACTTTGGGGGTACAAAGTGTAAGAGAAATTATATCTGGGGGTACGCGAACAAGAAAGGTTGAATACCACTGTTCTAGGGCATTCTGTTAGTTCATGTCATTGTGACTTATCTTTCTGCAATATATCTTAACCCTTTGACTGCTATGCATGAGGCATCCTGATTTATAACTTCAGCAATTTCTTGTATGTACACTGCCAGTGATTGATTATACATACTCAGTCTTTTTTTTAACTATGGAACTGTGTCTTCAGAACAGGGTATTTTTTTATCGAGCCTAAACTGTTTTTTAACAATCATGTCATTGTAGCAAACTGCCTTACAGTACTTATCTGAGCATACAGAGACTTACGTGGAAATCAGATGCAAATCAAAAGTAGCTTTCCAAGAATAACAAATTGCCATTTTATATATTCTAAAATATCTCAGCATGCGGGAGTGAGCACACTCCAAACATACTCTGCTGATAAGAAGTTATCATTAATTCATCTTTGTCTTGGTTTTTCTTCCACATGAACACTTCTCAAGAAATTTCCAAATAAAAATTCTGTGTGTGTTCTTTTCCCATTCCATATATCAACAATTAGTGTTTCCTCTAAAATTTGGTTGAACCAAAAATAGTATGAATGAAGTTCTTTGTTGAAATGTTGTACCTCCTTCAATTCAAAGCCACATGCAGAAAGCAGGAACAGAACTGTGGTCACACCCCTGTTGAAGATGGTGGACAGATGAATAACTGTTGGTTCTGCGTGTTGGTACCTGATGTCCTTTAAATTGTCACAGGTGTACAACCTGACAAGAACTGCCTGAGCAAGAATCACATCTACGTCTACTTCTGTCAGTACCTCTGTGCACTCCTGAAGCAAGAGCAAAATGCAGGGTTTAGAAAGTTTATATTCCAGAAGAGTGTGCTGTAATGGTTTAACCACTGAATTGTGTGAATGTACGGCACTTTCATGTCTGTTTTGTTGATTGTTACTAACACACACAATGGCGACCAGCCAACCAAGGTATAGTGAGGGAAGGGAAGTGATATCGCATGAAGTATCATGCTCCCTACCTTGCCCTTTCCATCTTCTCTTCCTCTGTTACTGTGACACAGCTGACGCTTGCAGATATTTTGCATTCAGTAAATTGCACTATCAATAGGCTGTAAATAACTGCCATACAATAAAATGTTTGTTGGCATCACAAACTTAAGCATCCATATATATATATATATATATATATATATATATTAAACAGTGTGCAAGGAGATATTTATCATGGTAGCTTAAATATTGCACAAGCAGCAATGTACTAATAAATACTTTGTAAAAATTCTTTAATTTTATAAATTAATCAGACCATGTTAAACACTACTTTCGATAAACTTACATTTAACAAGTAGAAAAGCACTGCAACTGGGACAGCATATGGTAAACCCAGTCTCTCAAGCATCTTGGCATCCAATTTTTTCTCTTCTGTTAAACTCTGTGCAAACAAATGCCACCTGCAATAAGGCTCACATGTTTCGTCCCACAGCTTTATAAGCCCCGGGTGGAATCTTTCTGCAACACAGAGTCAATTTCTATTCATGGTGAAAATTAACTCAGTTGAAGTATATAATTAATTCTTCATTATACTCTGTTGCTGTGAAAGCTTCAGATCATACATCGGTTGAATTGTTTATTCATGATTATCATCATGAAACAGATCAAATGAAAACTTAAACCCTGACCCCGAGTCCAGTGGCAGTTTTTAATAGTTATTGATGCTTACTCATACTAATGGCTAGATGGTAACATACTTCCTTGCCTTACTAAATACATTTAACTGTTCACTCATGAGCTTCCTGTTGTGTTATTGGGCTGTTTTCCTTCTTACCTATACCTGTGCTGATCAAGGACAGATTATAACCCTTTAATAAACTATAGTAAAGGTAAGTCCTCCAGGTTGGGGGTTGGTTGCAAGGCTAACAACCTTGCAACGTAAAAAGGAAGATGTTTCGGAACCTCAAATCAAAGCCTCGGACAGAATGGACCTAACAGTAGGACCGAATGGAAGAGGAGAATTGAGGAGGCCATGGACCAAATACGGACAGGAGAGTCATAGAAGAAGAAGAAGAAAGGTAAATCCATCCTGTTATGCACCATGTAGGTGCACATGGAATGGGAGGCTGGGTAGGCCTCAGAGCCTGTTGGATTCAGTAAGCTCTAGTACTATCAATTAATAATACTATGGACTTACCAATGTTACAAATTCTCATAACTGAGACTTCGGTTGGTTCGGTAGGGATCGTCTTGCTGTCAATGCACCACTCCTTGACAGTAGTAGCCGTAGGTTTCTCATGGAGAAGCACCCCATATATTCGTTGCCTTAGTGGCTGGTATATCTTTGCAGTGGGCACTGTGTCACTACTACCATAGTTCTCCAGAGAAATTGACAGCTCATATGCCTTCCCCAACATGACAGGGTACATGGATGGGACAGCCTGAGAAAAACAGTGCTTCTCTCGAGCTAACTCCAGGATCTGCTGCCAGTTTTTGTCCTGAATGAAGGAAAACCGCAGAGAGATGTTAAGTTTGTGTTGTGTGAAGAGATTAGTTATATCAGCACCTGCTTCATTGACAGGAGGCAGTAAAAAATTGTATGAGACTTCTTATAATTTCTACTTTTTATCTACAGTTGTCAGGGCCCTCAAATGATGATGAAACTTCTAGATTAGTAGTCAAGAAGCCTGAAGGAAACAAGCCACTTGTGAAATGTGCATGAGGATGTGAGAATAGGACCTAATAAGGATGAGCAACTGAGGACATTACATGAGGAGGAATGCTTTGACTGACACAGGTCGTGTAGAACTTAAGGTAATGAAATACAGGAGACAGCATTGGGTTTATCATGCATCTAAGATGGAGAAGACAAGGAATGAAGATGACAGTCTTGCGAGTTGTTGCGCCATGTACTCTGGTATATAATTTGACCAATATTTCAGAGGTGCTTGCTGCATCCATCATCATGGTTCATCACCTGTCTGCCAGATTACACGACGCAACAATGCAGAAGACAATCATCTTCATACTTGCTACCACATGAACCTTAAATCTCTCAAAACAAGGATTACATACAGAATTTTAGTTCGGAAGCCTCTTGGGAAACCAGGCATTAAGAAGTACTGTAGAGAAGTATGTTTTGAGAATTGGAGGCAGATGGAACTTGTTCTGGATGGGGTCTATTGGTGGGCATGCAAACATGACAGTAATTGTTTAGTTCCAAAAAAGTAGGAAATTTCTTGACGAACCGTGAAACTACATTTTCAACGAGATTTTATGGCATGAAGTTAGTTACTTAATAACTGCTTCATTTTACAAATGCTTGCTCACAGAATTTAATTCAGTGTCTATAGTGTGATGTCCATATTAACTCAATTGTCATATCATGTGAGAACTATTTTATGATATAAAACTTTCACAGTGAACCAAATTCTTAAACTTCTCTTGGGGTTTCAGCCATGTCAAATGACACTGATGATAGCCCAAGAGGATTTCATTAAGTTAGTCTGCCGTGAAAGTTTTAGATCATACATAAGAACTGCTTTCCAATACTTTGGCTTCTGTTCACTTACTTGTATGTCATTCATAGGAGTTATTCCAGTTCTCTCTCTAGAGGGTGGGAGGTAACTTTTAATGCTAACTGAAAGGTCATTGGCCATATTTTCATCTCCAAACACATCCCTTGCTATCTCACGCAGGTCCTCATCCTTGTAGTAGCCGATGAAATTCCATTTATTGATATACTCAACAATACCAGGTAGGACTTCAAAGATATATCCAGTGTGGGAGAACCGTTTGTGGAAGTGTTTCAGTTTATGAAAGTGAACAGTGTCATTGCCCAGTAGGCTAGCCAGCAGAAACAGCTGTTGTTGGTTAATCTTCAAGAAGTCTAAGAGGCCCTCTCGACTGTAAGTAACTGTAGTCATTTTTGCCATGTCTAGCCGTTCAATTGACAGGTAGTGACGAGCACCATCTAGGAGGATGAAGTCAGTGTCCCGAGACAAGATGGCAAAGCAGCCTTCGCGCTGGGCATATTCTGCTATCTCCGCATCACATTCAGATACAGATATTCGAACGTCACATCCGCACTCAAACTTGGCTATGAACCGACCAGTGGCTCCAATTAGAGGTGGCAACAGGAAACTAGAATACTTTGACTTCTCAACATTTTTGTTGTTCAGGTTATTAAACAAGTCCATAACCTTTTTTATCTGAGAACCCCTTCTTTGTAACCATTCACCCCTCTTCTGTTCCTGAGTGATCCCATCAAAGAAGAACATCACTCGCACCCCAATTCCCTGCAAGAGAAGGAAGTATTGTAAATTCATTCCAGTAATGTGTATTTTTGGATACAGGAGTATTAGATGTTATGTCTTTAAAAATGTTACTGTTACATCATACGTCTTACAACATTTCTGATCAGAATTTTCATTTTCTATGACGAAGATTAAAGGATGAAGTAAGCCTATAATACTGAACATTCAAACTCAAAATTCATGTCACTTATTTTTATATAACTTAAAACTAACCAGCAAACGAAGACACAACATGTGAATGGTTTACATAATAATGCTTTCTCAGAAAACGTTCACCAAATGTGATGTTTGTGAATAGTTATTGGACCTAACACACGAACCATTCTCACCTACCAAGTTCTCTTAACAGGTCTATGCACTTTCAAGAAAGTCTGAATCAAATGACAGATTTTCATGAAATTTGATATGAATGTCATGTCTCTAGGGGGCCACCCGATCGTTCTGCCTTTGCAGATATGCTTCACTGTCAGACATGAGTAAAGAACACCTTACGGGCTCGTCCATTTATATATATATCACTTGTTTCGCAAAAATTGAAACAGACGTCCCAATGTTGTAACCAGTTGTTGCGCAGCATTGGAGGTTATTGGGGCTGTTAGATATCACCGAAACGCAGATGCTCTCACGAAAATGTCATCACATGAAACAGATAAATCGCTGCTACTAGTCCGTAGGCGCGGACAGGCATTGTTGAGACCAAGTGGAGTTTACAGTGCTTCAACAGTGTAATCTCACATTTTCACTTCCAGGAAATAACAAACGAAACCTTTTGTTGAGAATATATTATGAATACATTAGTAATGCACAGTGTGTGTCAAATGTCAGGAAGTGACACACACACACGTTTGTTTTAATCAGAATATACAGAAATGCCCATAGAATACGCTCACCCCAACATAGCCGTAGCATCGACGAATAACTGAATTTTGCATGCAGCTCTCCGGGAAAATAACTTGTCGCTCTTCGGTCATTGAATATTATCAGAGCTCATGGATTCTTTCCTTATTGCGCACGTAGCTTTATAGGCGGCGCAACCATGAATTGAACTTACGCGTATAATGTCGACGTTGATGTTGTTTCGAAGAAACATGCTGTCTCCATCTTCAAGGCATAAGTCAAGACTTTGAGATGGAGACAGTAAGCTTCTCCGAAACGTTGAAATCTACCCACAAGTCCACGCGCCGTGACAACCCAGAGGACCAACACTGACGTCATTACCGCCATAAGAATCTCACACTTGTACGTTATAGGTCAGTCCGACGACTTGAAGGTACGTGCATTTCCCTCAACAGTGCACGTTGTATTACCTGAAATGCAGCCACGAAATTCTTCATATCCTGCACGAACTCTTTGACTTGCCCACCCAGGATCCATTCGTCTGTTGCTGTATCTTGTATACTTCTCAAACAGTTGGACCCATCAGCAATCACCACGGGATCTGTTCCAGTTAAGTTCCTGTATTCGTCCGCCAGTTCCTTCACACTGACCTCCCAGCAATATTCATTCGGGACGTCCCTATCTAGGAATGTCTGCAGACGGAACACGCCCATATCCACGGCACTTCTTGGTACACTGTGCGCACTACGAGTGACGTGATGTGGCTCATGTAAATATAGAAGTCCCAGATGGAATGACTGTTCTCAGAACACGCAATCCTACTGGCAGTTACTAGGCTGGACTACTCTGCAATGTGACCGTTTATCGTTAGCGTGAGGCGGACCACTGATTCACTCACAATGGAGTGGGGCAGGAATTATCGTTCCGCGGCTCGTGTGCATATCCTGCAGCATAGTGTCATTCTGTATGATGAAAACGTTGCCTCATATCAGAAAATACGAGTTATGATTAATACGACGCGTAAAATAGTGAAAAACCTCGAGAATGGAATTTGTGTTGTTTAATTTGATAATTATTATATAACTTAAAATAAATCAAAAGTACTGCCAGGCGCGGGAATCTACGCGTTGAATTAGCAGGGCGACCAAAGGAATACAAAATGAAACTTTTGTACTATTGGAAGGATGGCAGTGGATGATGGATTTAAAAAACAGCGATCTGCTCTGTTTTAAGGTCACTGTCACAGGATATGCCTTAGGGGAAAAACAAACTCAGGACAGCCAGCTTTTAGGTCGAGAATATAATTGAAGACCTCCGGAACACGAAGCAGCGGTCAATGGTGGTACCTTACCTCAAACGTAGATACGAATTTCTTCATGGTCTTCACGAAATTCTTCATCTGACCGCCCTGCATCCACTCTTCGCCACTTTGAACGTAGATCGTCCTCAGAGAATACGAACCGTCAACAATCATCACAGGATCTCTGTTGGTTTGGTCCCTAAATTCATCAGCCAGTTTCTTAATAGATACCTGCCAGCAAAATTGATTAGGGACGTCTTTTTCTAGGTAACTTTCTAGACGATAGATTCCCATTACTCAATCAAACAAAATACGAATGTCACAGCAAAATATATGGTAGGAAACACTAATCACGAGACTGATTTGTATGACACTTCTCACTCACTGCTGTTTCTGTTCATTGCTTTACTCTGATATCGATTAGTCACGCGCTTTGTCACTTAACTCTTAACTGTTCAACATTCTCGTCTCCTGCCCATTAGGCTGACCGCACAGCAAGGTGATAAGACACGCAATGTTTAAAAATGGGCTGGAATTCGTGACAAGATAGTCCACTTTTTTACGAATGGAACGGACATACAATTCAAACGTTATCTCCATCTGATTCCTCAAGTGATAAGCGCAGTTCACTCGATAATCAGACTTTCACCTATAGTATCTACGTTAATGATAAACGATGTGGCAAATTTTTTGTGAAAATTTTACAAATTACGTTACTGATATTCGATTTTTAAAACTCGCCAACATTTCTGAAAATGAAATGCACTTTCTCATTATTATATGCTGTCGAATTAAACTGATACGTAAGCGTTGCAATTGTTGTTCAAATGGTAATAACGACGGTTAAACTTTTTTAAATTCTTCATGCTGGATTCAGAGTGCTCAAACTTTGTTTCTTTGCATAATTAAAGGATGATCCCAACACTTCTGCATTTTACGGATTTCTTCCGATGATGATACAGTAAATAAAAGCAAATATGTACGTAGTATGTCCATAACACTGCAGCACTGAGTTTAACCAGACAACCAAAAAGAACAGAACTGTGGGTTTCTTCCACTACTACAGTTTTGGTGAAAAAGTAACGTGTGAAAGGGACCGAAGAGGATTTCCGTTTACGAGACATGTGAAGTACAATAGACTCCCGATTATGCGGGGGCGGGTTAACCGAGATATGTCTGTTTGAAACAAAAATTAAAGATCAATTTGAAAAATTTGCTGTATAAGTTGGAAGGTTTAAATAGAAGGGAACAAATACAGCAACAATGCCACATTGTTTCACGTAATAGCATAAATCACTTGTGGCTAAAACCTGAAGTTTTACGACAATAGAACGTTATTACTATTGATTAGAATCCTTTTTCAAAATATAGTTGGTATGTACTGTATTAATTTTTATATAAAACACTTTGTTTTTTCTTCTTTAAAATTTTAAATTTATGGAGTCTGCAAATAAACTTACTTATTTGTTGCATTTGTGTCATTTTTCCGGATTGTTCAGAGTTTCGATTATCCCG
This sequence comes from Zootermopsis nevadensis, assembly GCF_977971745.1. Classification (NCBI taxonomy): domain Eukaryota; kingdom Metazoa; phylum Arthropoda; class Insecta; order Blattodea; family Termopsidae; genus Zootermopsis; species Zootermopsis nevadensis. Next base: position 18,327,839 of record NW_028259134.1, read on the forward strand.
AAAAATATATTTTCCAACCAAACCGGATAATTGGTAGTCTATTATAACAGTGAAGAGCATTAAAAATAAAGATGTGTATTACAGAGAAACTGCGGAGTGTCAACGCTTCATATCTTGGCTGTAAGTCAGAGGAGCATCCACTTCCATACTACAAAAGCCTGAGCCGAATCGAGAGTAACAATCGACCGGGTCCCCTCCATCCTTAAAATATGGCTATATGCTTATCGGTCGGTTAAGTCCTACACGTAGTAAAGTTACGTGACATTAATGCGAAATTTGTTTTCAGATCTGTGGATGTAGTTTGCATTCTGTTATATGTCGAGTAGCATTCAGTTGTGAATATTGCAAGTTCTCTTTAAAATTGCTGCCACTTTTTTAGTTTTGTGCGCTTTGTGGACATTTTCCTAAATTTTTTTGAATTTCGAAAATTTTGAATTCTTTTTTCAAAATTCTCCCCACACGATCCCTGCCAGAACTGGTGTCTGCATTACCCAGTGTCTGCCGCACCCTGTCTCTGACGGACCCGGTCTCTGCCGGAATAGGTCTCTCCACCAATGTTTCTATGATCCGATCTCTGCAAGGCCGTCTCTGCAAGGACCTCGTTCGACAGAGACAGGGTGAGCCACAGATCGAGTCAAGCAGAGACCGTGTGAGACAGAGAACGAGTCAAGCAGAGGCCGTGTTGAGCACAGACCGAGTCAATCAAAGATCCTGTGAGGCACAGATCGGGTCAAGCAGAGATCGGCAGAGATGGTTGAGGCAGAGTCTGGCAGATACCAGGTGTTGCAGAGATCGTGCCCAATAGAGACCAGTTGTGATAGGTATCGTGTAGGGAAAACTGAAAAAAAATCAAATTTTTGCATCATTTTTTGATTTTTCTAATATTTTTGTAAAAATTGGAAGGTATTTTTTCTAAGTTTGAAATAAACCATCCCTATTAGAACGTCTCTGCCGTACCCGCTCTCTGCCACTGTCTACTTCATACAGTCTGAGCCGGACTCGGTCTGTGCCACAACCGGTGTCTGCTTTACACGGTGTCATTCACCAGGTCTCTGCTTGACTCCGTCTCTGATTCACCCGGTCTCTGAAAGAATCGGAGTGGGTCTCAACACCCTTTTCTAGATACGGTGTATGCTTCACCCGGTATATCCTTGACTCGGTATCTTTGACTCAAAAGGTCTTTGCTGATTCTGTCTGTCTTAAACTTGTCTGTGCTTGATTCGGTCTGTGCCTCACCCGGGCTCTGACGAACCAGGTCTTTGCACAGACGGCCTGGAAGATATCGAATGATCCAGAGAACGGTTCGTGCAGAGACCGAGTCCGGCAGACACAGTGTGCGGCAAACACCGGGTCATGCAGAGACCGGTTTTTGCAGGGACCGTATGGACAGAATTCTGGAAAAATAAAGAAATTAATCAATGAATTTAAAAAATCAAAAATGTAGGAAAATGACCAAAAACCGCACAAAACTAAAAAACTACACTTTTAAAATTTTCAATTTTTTTAAAAAATCAAAAAATGCTGGAAATTGTCTGAAAAGCCCACAAAAACAAAATTTTTTGAAATTTTTGAAAAAATTTTGAAAGTGAAATATTTAAATATTTTTGGTTTTGTGCGCTTTTTGGTCAATTTCCAGCATTTTTTGGGTTTTTTAAAATTTTGAAAATTTTCAAAATTCCACCACCTAATGCGTTGCGGGAGCGGTATCTCTCGGACTGTTTCTTATGTAGTGTGTCACTGACGAACACGGTCTGTGCATGTCTCGGGCTCTGCACGGCACGGTATCTGTAAGACACGCCTCTGACGTTCCGACTCTGAGAGGCCCAGGTGCGGAAGTCAACACGTAAGGCAGACGCGTACCTGCAGACAGGAGTGCTGCAGAGGCCGGTTGGTGCAGAGAACGACGAAGGTAGCAACTGGGTGAGATGGAGGCCAAGTACGGCAGAAAGAGCATGTGGCATTCACCGAGACTCGCATGCATCTCTTGATGAGACCTTTGAAAAAAATTTGAAAATTTTTCGAAAAATCAAAAAATGTTGGAAATTATCTGAAAAACGCACAAAACTAAATTTTTTGAAAATCTTGAAGAAAATTTGAAAGTGAAATATTTCAATTTTTTTGGTTTTCTGCGCTTTTTGGACAATTTCCAGCATTTTTTGGTTAATCGAAAATTTTCAACATGTACAGGCTGATGCACACACCGCATCAAGCAGAGACCGGTGAGGCACATGACGAGTGACGCAGAGACCTTGTTAACCAGAGACGGAGTCAAGCACAGACCTGGTGAATCACACCGTGTACAGCAGATACCGGTTGCTCACAGACGGAGTACGGCTGAGACTGTGTGAAATAGACAGTCCGGCGGAGTCCAGTCCTGATAGGGATGGGCAAAGTCAAATTTAGAAGAAAAAAATTTCAAATTTTTCGAAAAATCAAAAAACGCTGCAAACCCTCTGAAATGCGCACAAAACCAAAAATTTTCGGAAAATTCGAAAGAAAATTAAAAGTTGAAAATTTTCAAAAAATTTTGGTTTTGTGCGCTTTTTGGACGATTTCCCACATTTTTCGATTTTTCGAAAATTTTCTAAATTTCTTATAATTTTTGTCAAAAGGTTCTCCACAATGTCCAGGCCAGGACCGGTCTTTGCACGTCCCTTTCTCTGTCGGACGCGGTGTCTGACGGACTCGCTCTCTGCAACACACGTTCTCTGTATCACCCGACATATGCCAGGCCGTCTGTGCAAAGACCTGGTTCAGCAGAGACCGGGTGAGGCACAGCCCGAAACAAGCAGAGAAGTGTGAGACAGAGAGAGTGAGGCGAAGTCACAGAAAATGGGAAGCAGAGGCGTGTGAGGCAGAGACCGAGTCAAGCATGTACAGGTTGATGCACACACCGCATCAAGCAGAGACCGGTGAGGCACATGACGAGTGACGCAGAGAGCTTGTTAACCAGAGACGGAGTCAAGCGCAGACCTGGTGAATCACACCGTGTACAGCAGATACCGGTTGCTCACAGACGGAGTACGGCTGAGACTGCGTGAAATAGACAGTCCGGCGGAGTCCAGTCCTGATAGGGATGGGCAAAGTCAAATTTAGAAGAAAAAAATTTCAAATTTTTCGAAAAATCAAAAAACGCTGCAAACCCTCTGAAATGCGCACAAAACCAAAAATTTTCGGAAAATTCGAAAGAAAATTAAAAGTTGAAAATTTTCAAAAATTCTTAGTTTTCTGCGCGTTTTGGACGATTTCCCACGTTTTTCGATTTTTCGAAAATTTTCGAAAAAATTGAAATTTCTCAAAGGGGTACCCCTTTGAAAATTGTCAAAAATTGTCGAAATTTTAAAAAAATTAAAAAACGCTGCAATTGGCATGAAACGCGAAGAAAACTAAAAATTTTCGAAATTTTCGACAAAAGTTTTGAATTCAGAATTTTTAAAAAAATTTGGTTTTGTGCGCTTTTTGGACGATTTCCCACATTTTTCGATTTTTCGAAAATTTTCTAAATTTCTTATAATTTTTGTCAAAAGGTTCTCCACAATGTCCAGGCCAGGACCGGTCTTTGCACGTCCCTTTCTCTGTCGAACGCGGTGTCTAACGGACTCGCTCTCTGCAAGACACGTTCTCTGTATCACCCGACATATGCCAGGCCGTCTGTGCAAAGACCTGGTTCAGCAGAGACCGGGTGAGGCACAGCCCGAAACAAGCAGAGAAGTGTGAGACAGAGAGAGTGAGGCGAAGTCACAGAAAATGGGAAGCAGAGGCGTGTGAGGCAGAGACCGAGTCAAGCATGTACAGGTTGATGCACACACCGCATCAAGCAGAGACCGGTGAGGCACATGACGAGTGACGCAGAGACCTTGTTAACCAGAGACGGAGTCAAGCACAGACCTGGTGAATCACACCGTGTACAGCAGATACCGGTTGCTCACAGACGGAGTACGGCTGAGACTGTGTGAAATAGACAGTCCGGCGGAGTCCAGTCCTGATAGGGATGGGCAAAGTCAAATTTAGAAGAAAAAAATTTCAAATTTTTCGAAAAATCAAAAAACGCTGCAAACCCTCTGAAATGCGCACAAAACCAAAAATTTTCGGAAAATTCGAAAGAAAATTAAAAGTTGAAAATTTTCAAGAATTCTTAGTTTTGTGCGCGTTTTGGACGATTTCCCACATTTTTTGATTTTTCGAAAATTTTCTAAATTTCTTATAATTTTTGTCAAAAGGCTCTCCACAATGTCCAGGCCAGGACCGGTCTTTGCACGTCCCTTTCTCTGTCGGACGCGGTGTCTAACGGACTCGCTCTCTGCAAGACACGATCTCTGTATCACCCGACATATGCCAGGTCGTCTGTGCAAAGACCTGGTTCAGCAGAGACCGGGTGAGGCACAGCCCGAAACAAGCAGAGAAGTGTGAGACAGAGAGAGTGAGGCGAAGTCACAGAAAATGGGAAGCAGAGGCGTGTGAGGCAGAGACCGAGTCAAGCATGTACAGGTTGATGCACCACCGCATCAAGCAGAGACCGGTGAGGCACATGACGAGTGACGCAGAGACCTTGTTAACCAGAGACGGAGTCAAGCGCAGACCTGGTGAATCACACCGTGTACAGCAGATACCGGTTGCTCACAGACGGAGTACGGCTGAGACTGCGTGAAATAGACAGTCCGGCGGAGTCCAGTCCTGATAGGGATGGGCAAAGTCAAATTTAGAAGAAAAAAATTTCAAATTTTTCGAAAAATCAAAAAACGCTGCAAACCCTCTGAAATGCGCACAAAACCAAAAATTTTCGGAAAATTCGAAAGAAAATTAAAAGTTGAAAATTTTCAAAAATTCTTAGTTTTCTGCGCGTTTTGGACGATTTCCCACGTTTTTCGATTTTTCGAAAATTTTCGAAAAAATTGAAATTTCTCAAAGGGGTACCCCTTTGAAAATTGTCAAAAATTGTCGAAATTTTAAAAAAATTAAAAAACGCTGCAATTGGCATGAAACGCGAAGAAAACTAAAAATTTTCGAAATTTTCGACAAAAGTTTTGAATTCAGAATTTTTAAAAAAATTTGGTTTTGTGCGCTTTTTGGACGATTTCCCACATTTTTCGATTTTTCGAAAATTTTCTAAATTTCTTATAATTTTTGTCAAAAGGTTCTCCACAATGTCCAGGCCAGGACCGGTCTTTGCACGTCCCTTTCTCTGTCGAACGCGGTGTCTAACGGACTCGCTCTCTGCAAGACACGTTCTCTGTATCACCCGACATATGCCAGGCCGTCTGTGCAAAGACCTGGTTCAGCAGAGACCGGGTGAGGCACAGCCCGAAACAAGCAGAGAAGTGTGAGACAGAGAGAGTGAGGCGAAGTCACAGAAAATGGGAAGCAGAGGCGTGTGAGGCAGAGACCGAGTCAAGCATGTACAGGTTGATGCACACACCGCATCAAGCAGAGACCGGTGAGGCACATGACGAGTGACGCAGAGACCTTGTTAACCAGAGACGGAGTCAAGCACAGACCTGGTGAATCACACCGTGTACAGCAGATACCGGTTGCTCACAGACGGAGTACGGCTGAGACTGTGTGAAATAGACAGTCCGGCGGAGTCCAGTCCTGATAGGGATGGGCAAAGTCAAATTTAGAAGAAAAAAATTTCAAATTTTTCGAAAAATCAAAAAACGCTGCAAACCCTCTGAAATGCGCACAAAACCAAAAATTTTCGGAAAATTCGAAAGAAAATTAAAAGTTGAAAATTTTCAAGAATTCTTAGTTTTGTGCGCGTTTTGGACGATTTCCCACATTTTTTGATTTTTCGAAAATTTTCTAAATTTCTTATAATTTTTGTCAAAAGGCTCTCCACAATGTCCAGGCCAGGACCGGTCTTTGCACGTCCCTTTCTCTGTCGGACGCGGTGTCTAACGGACTCGCTCTCTGCAAGACACGATCTCTGTATCACCCGACATATGCCAGGTCGTCTGTGCAAAGACCTGGTTCAGCAGAGACCGGGTGAGGCACAGCCCGAAACAAGCAGAGAAGTGTGAGACAGAGAGAGTGAGGCGAAGTCACAGAAAATGGGAAGCAGAGGCGTGTGAGGCAGAGACCGAGTCAAGCATGTACAGGTTGATGCACCACCGCATCAAGCAGAGACCGGTGAGGCACATGACGAGTGACGCAGAGACCTTGTTAACCAGAGACGGAGTCAAGCGCAGACCTGGTGAATCACACCGTGTACAGCAGATACCGGTTGCTCACAGACGGAGTACGGCTGAGACTGCGTGAAATAGACAGTCCGGCGGAGTCCAGTCCTGATAGGGATGGGCAAAGTCAAATTTAGAAGAAAAAAATTTCAAATTTTTCGAAAAATCAAAAAACGCTGAAAAACCCGCTGAAATGCGCACAAAACCAAAAATTTTCGGAAAATTCGAAAGAAAATTAAAAGTTGAAAATTTTCAAAAATTCTTAGTTTTCTGCGCGTTTTGGACGATTTCCCACGTTTTTCGATTTTTCGAAAATTTTCGAAAAAATTGAAATTTCTCAAAGGGGTACCCCTTTGAAAATTGTCAAAAATGTCGAAATTTTAAAAAAATTAAAAAACGCTGCAATTGGCATGAAACGCGAAGAAAACTAAACATTTTCGAAATTTTCGACAAAAGTTTTGAATTCAGAATTTTCAAAAAATTTTGGTTTTGTGCGCTTTTTGGACCATTTCCCACATTTTTCGATTTTTCGAAAATTTTCTAAATTTCTTATAATTTTTGTCAAAAGTTTCTCCACAATGTCCAGGCCAGGACCGGTCTTTGCACGTCCCTTTCTCTGTCGGACGCGGTGTCTAACGGACTCGCTCTCTGCAAGACACGTTCTCTGTATCACCCGACATATGCCAGGCAGTCTGTGCAAAGACCTGGTTCAGCAGAGCCGGGTGAGGCACAGCCCGAAACAAGCAGAGAAGTGTGAGACAGAGAGAGTGAGGCGAAGTCACAGAAAATGGGAAGCAGAGGCGTGTGAGGCAGAGACCGAGTCAAGCATGTACAGGTTGATGCACACACCGCATCAAGCAGAGACCGGTGAGGCACATGACGAGTGACGCAGAGACCTTGTTAACCAGAGACGGAGTCAAGCGCAGACCTGGTGAATCACACCGTGTACAGCAGATACCGGTTGCTCACAGAAGGAGTACGGCTGAGACTGTGTGAAGTAGACAGTCCGGCGGAGTCCAGTCCTGATAGGGATGGGCAAAGTCAAATTTAGAAGAAAAAAATTTCAAATTTTTCGAAAAATCAAAAAACGCTGCAAACCCTCTGAAATGCGCACAAAACCAAAAATTTTCGGAAAATTCGAAAGAAAATTAAAAGTTGAAAATTTTCAAGAATTCTTAGTTTTGTGCGCGTTTTGGACGATTTCCCACATTTTTCGATTTTTCGAAAATTTTCTAAATTTCTTATAATTTTTGTCAAAAGGTTCTCCACAATGTCCAGGCCAGGACCGGTCTTTGCACGTCCCTTTCTCTGTCGGACGCGGTGTCTAACGGACTCGCTCTCTGCAAGACACGTTCTCTGTATCACCCGACATATGCCAGGCCGTCTGTGCAAAGACCTGGTTCAGCAGAGACCGGGTGAGGCACAGCCCGAAACAAGCAGAGAAGTGTGAGACAGAGAGAGTGAGGCGAAGTCACAGAAAATGGGAAGCAGAGGCGTGTGAGGCAGAGACCGAGTCAAGCATGTACAGGTTGATGCACACACCGCATCAAGCAGAGACCGGTGAGGCACATGACGAGTGACGCAGAGACCTTGTTAACCAGAGACGGAGTCAAGCACAGACCTGGTGAATCACACCGTGTACAGCAGATACCGGTTGCTCACAGACGGAGTACGGCTGAGACTGTGTGAAATAGACAGTCCGGCGGAGTCCAGTCCTGATAGGGATGGGCAAAGTCAAATTTAGAAGAAAAAAATTTCAAATTTTTCGAAAAATCAAAAAAAGCTGCAAACCCTCTGAAATGCGCACAAAACCAAAAATTTTCGGAAAATTCGAAAGAAAATTAAAAGTTGAAAATTTTCAAGAATTCTTAATTTTTGTGCGCGTTTTGGACGAATTCCCACATTTTTCGATTTTTCGAAAATTTTCTAAATTTCTTATAATTTTTGTCAAAAGGTTCTCCACAATGTCCAGGCCAGGACCGGTCTTTGCACGTCCCTTTCTCTGTCGGACGCGGTGTCTAACGGACTCGCTCTCTGCAAGACACGATCTCTGTATCACCCGACATATGCCAGGCCGTCTGTGCAAAGACCTGGTTCAGCAGAGACCGGGTGAGGCACAGCCCGAAACAAGCAGAGAAGTGTGAGACAGAGAGAGTGAGGCGAAGTCACAGAAAATGGGAAGCAGAGGCGTGTGAGGCAGAGACCGAGTCAAGCATGTACAGGTTGATGCACACAGCGCATCAAGCAGAGACCGGTGAGGCACATGACGAGTGACGCAGAGACCTTGTTAACCAGAGACGGAGTCAAGCGCAGACCTGGTGAATCACACCGTGTACAGCAGATACCGGTTGCTCACAGAAGGAGTACGGCTGAGACTGTGTGAAGTAGACAGTCCGGCGGAGTCCAGTCCTGATAGGGATGGGCAAAGTCAAATTTAGAAGAAAAAAATTTCAAATTTTTCGAAAAATCAAAAAACGCTGCAAACAGTCTGAAATGCGCACAAAACCAAAAATTTTCAGAAAATTCGAAAGAAAATTAAAAGTTGAAAATTTTAAAAAATTCTTAGTTTTGTGCGCGTTTTGGACGATTTCCCACGTTTTCCGATTTTTCGAAAATTTTCGAAAAAATTGAAATTTCTCAAAGGGGTACCCCTTTGAAAATTTTCAAAAATTGTCGAAATTTTAAAAAAATTAAAAAACGCTGCAAATGGCATGAAACGCGAAGAAAACTAAAAATTTTCGAAATTTTCGACAAAAGTTTTGAATTCAGAATTTTCAAAAAATTTTGGTTTTGTGCGCTTTTTGGACGATTTCCCACATTTTTCGATTTTTCGAAAATTTTCTAAATTTCTTATAATTTTTTTCAAAAGTTTCTCCACAATGTCCAGGCCAGGACCGGTCTTTGCACGTCCCTTTCTCTGTCGGACGCGGTGTCTAACGGACTCGCTCTCTGCAAGACACGTTCTCTGTATCACCCGACGTATGCCAGGCCGTCTGTGCAAAGACCTGGTTCAGCAGAGACCGGGTGAGGCACAGCCCGAAACAAGCAGAGAAGTGTGAGACAGAGAGAGTGAGGCGAAGTCACAGAAAATGGGAAGCAGAGGCGTGTGAGGCAGAGACCGAGTCAAGCATGTACAGGTTGATGCACACACCGCATCAAGCAGAGACCGGTGAGGCACATGACGAGTGACGCAGAGACCTTGTTAACCAGAGACGGAGTCAAGCACAGACCTGGTGAATCACACCGTGTACAGCAGATACCGGTTGCTCACAGACGGAGTACGGCTGAGACTGTGTGAAATAGACAGTCCGGCGGAGTCCAGTCTTGATAGGGATGGGCAAAGTCAAATTTAGAAGAAAAAAATTTCAAATTTTTCGAAAAATCAAAAAATGCTGCATACCCTCTGAAATGCGCACAAAACCAAAAATTTTCGGAAAATTCGAAGGAAAATTAAAAGTTGAAAATTTTCAAGAATTCTTAGTTTTGTGCGCGTTTTGGACGATTTCCCACATTTTTCGATTTTTCGAAAATTTTCTAAATTTCTTATAATTTTTGTCAAAAGGTTCTCCACAATGTCCAGGCCAGGACCGGTCTTTGCACGTCCCTTTCTCTGTCGGACGCGGTGTCTACGGACTCGCTCTCTGCAAGACACGTTCTCTGTATCACCCGACATATGCCAGGCCGTCTGTGCAAAGACCTGGTTCAGCAGAGACCGGGTGAGGCACAGCCCGAAACAAGCAGAGAAGTGTGAGACAGAGAGAGTGAGGCGAAGTCACAGAAAATGGGAAGCAGAGGCGTGTGAGGCAGAGACCGAGTCAAGCATGTACAGGTTGATGCACACACCGCATCAAGCAGAGACCGGTGAGGCACATGACGAGTGACGCAGAGACCTTGTTAACCAGAGACGGAGTCAAGCGCAGACCTGGTGAATCACACCGTGTACAGCAGATACCGGTTGCTCACAGAAGGAGTACGGCTGAGACTGTGTGAAATAGACAGTCCGGCGGAGTCCAGTCCTGATAGGGATGGGCAAAGTCAAATTTAGAAGAAAAAAATTTCAAATTTTTCGAAAAATCAAAAAACGCTGCAAACAGTCTGAAATGCGCACAAAACCAAAAATTTTCGGAAAATTCGAAAGAAAATTAAAAGTTGAAAATTTTCAAAAATTCTTAGTTTTGTGCGCGTTTTGGACGATTTCCCACGTTTTCCGATTTTTCGAAAATTTTCGAAAAAATTGAAATTTCTCAAAGGGGTACCCCTTTGAAAATTTTCAAAAATTGTCGAAATTTTAAAAAAATTAAAAAACGCTGCAAATGGCATGAAACGCGAAGAAAACTAAAAATTTTCGAAATTTTCGACAAAAGTTTTGAATTCAGAATTTTCAAAAAATTTTGGTTTTGTGCGCTTTTTGGACGATTTCCCACATTTTTCGATTTTTCGAAAATTTTCTAAATTTCTTATAATTTTTTTCAAAAGTTTCTCCACAATGTCCAGGCCAGGACCGGTCTTTGCACGTCCCTTTCTCTGTCGGACGCGGTGTCTAACGGACTCGCTCTCTGCAAGACACGTTCTCTGTATCACCCGACGTATGCCAGGCCGTCTGTGCAAAGACCTGGTTCAGCAGAGACCGGGTGAGGCACAGCCCGAAACAAGCAGAGAAGTGTGAGACAGAGAGAGTGAGGCGAAGTCACAGAAAATGGGAAGCAGAGGCGTGTGAGGCAGAGACCGAGTCAAGCATGTACAGGTTGATGCACACACCGCATCAAGCAGAGACCGGTGAGGCACATGACGAGTGACGCAGAGACCTTGTTAACCAGAGACGGAGTCAAGCACAGACCTGGTGAATCACACCGTGTACAGCAGATACCGGTTGCTCACAGACGGAGTACGGCTGAGACTGTGTGAAATAGACAGTCCGGCGGAGTCCAGTCTTGATAGGGATGGGCAAAGTCAAATTTAGAAGAAAAAAATTTCAAATTTTTCGAAAAATCAAAAAACGCTGCAAACCCTCTGAAATGCGCACAAAACCAAAAATTTTCGGAAAATTCGAAAGAAAATTAAAAGTTGAAAATTTTCAAGAATTCTTAGTTTTGTGCGCGTTTTGGACGATTTCCCACATTTTTCGATTTTTCGAAAATTTTCTAAATTTCTTATAATTTTTGTCAAAAGGTTCTCCACAATGTCCAGGCCAGGACCGGTCTTTGCACGTCCCTTTCTCTGTCGGACGCGGTGTCTAACGGACTCGCTCTCTGCAAGACACGTTCTCTGTATCACCCGACATATGCCAGGCCGTCTGTGCAAAGACCTGGTTCAGCAGAGACCGGGTGAGGCACAGCCCGAAACAAGCAGAGAAGTGTGAGACAGAGAGAGTGAGGCGAAGTCACAGAAAATGGGAAGCAGAGATCGTGTGAGGCACAGACCGAGTCAAGCATGTACAGGCTGATGCACACACCACATCAAGCAGAGACCGGTGAGGCACATGACGAGTGACGCAGAGACCTTGTTAACCAGAGACGGAGTCAAGCACTGACCTGGTGAATCACACCGTGTACAGCAGATACCGGTTGCTCACAGACCTAGTACGGCTGAGACTGTGTGAAATAAACAGTCCGGCGGAGTCCAGTCCTGATAGGGACGGGCAAAGTCAAATTTAGAAGAAAAAAATTTCAAATTTTTCGAAAAATCAAAAAACGCTGCAAACCCTCTGAAATGCGCACAAAACCAAAAATTTTCGGAAAATTCGAAAGAAAATTAAAAGTTGAAAATTTTCAAAAATTCTTAGTTTTCTGCGCGTTTTGGACGATTTCCCACGTTTTTCGATTTTTCGAAAATTTTCGAAAAAATTGAAATTTCTCAAAGGGGTACCCCTTTGAAAATTTTCGAAAATTGTCGAAATTTTAAAAAAATTAAAAAACGCTGCAAATGGCATGAAACGCGAAGAAAACTAAAAATTTTCGAAATTTCCGACAAAAGTTTTGAATTCAGAATTTTCAAAAATTTTTGGTTTTGTGCGCTTTTTGGACGATTTCCCACATTTTTCGATTTTTTGAAAATTTTCTAAATTTCTTATAATTTTTGTGAAAAGTTTCTCCACAATGTCCAGGCCAGGACCGGTCTTTGCACGTCCCTTTCTCTGTCGTACGCGGTGTCTAACGGACTCGCTCTCTGCAAGACACGTTCTCTGTATCACCCGACATATGCCAGGCCGTCTGTGCAAAGACCTGGTTCAGCAGAGGCCGGGTGAGGCACAGCCCGAAACAAGCAGAGAAGTGTGAGACAGAGAGAGTGAGGCGAAGTCACAGAAAATGGGAAGCAGAGGCGTGTGAGGCAGAGACCGAGTCAAGCATGTACAGGTTGATGCACACACCGCATCAAGCAGAGACCGGTGAGGCACATGACGAGTGACGCAGAGACCTTGTTAACCAGAGACGGAGTCAAGCGCAGACCTGGTGAATCACACCGTGTACAGCAGATACCGGTTGCTCACAGAAGGAGTACGGCTGAGACTGTGTGAAATAGACAGTCCGGCGGAGTCCAGTCCTGATAGGGATGGGCAAAGTCAAATTTAGAAGAAAAAAATTTCAAATTTTTCGAAAAATCAAAAAACGCTGCAAACAGTCTGAAATGCGCACAAAACCAAAAATTTTCGGAAAATTCGAAAGAAAATTAAAAGTTGAAAATTTTCAAAAATTCTTAGTTTTGTGCGCGTTTTGGACGATTTCCCACGTTTTCCGATTTTTCGAAAATTTTCGAAAAAATTGAAATTTCTCAAAGGGGTACCCCTTTGAAAATTTTCGAAAATTGTCGAAATTTTAAAAAAAATTAAAAAACGCTGCAAATGGCATGAAACGCGAAGAAAACTAAAAATTTTCGAAATTTTCGACGAAAGTTTTGAATTCAGAATTTTCAAAAATTTTTGGTTTTGTGCGCTTTTTGGACGATTTCCCACATTTTTCGATTTTTCGAAAATTTTCTAAATTTCTTATAATTTTTGTCAAAAGTTTCTCCACAATGTCCAGGCCAGGACCGGTCTTTGCACGTCCCTTTCTCTGTCGGACGCGGTGTCTAACGGACTCGCTCTCTGCAAGACACGTTCTCTGTATCACCCGACATATGCCAGGCCGTCTGTGCAAAGACCTGGTTCAGCAGAGGCCGGGTGAGGCACAGCCCGAAACAAGCAGAGAAGTGTGAGACAGAGAGAGTGAGGCGAAGTCACAGAAAATGGGAAGCAGAGGCGTGTGAGGCAGAGACCGAGTCAAGCATGTACAGGTTGATGCACACACCGCATCAAGCAGAGACCGGTGAGGCACATGACGAGTGACGCAGAGACCTTGTTAACCAGAGACGGAGTCAAGCGCAGACCTGGTGAATCACACCGTGTACAGCAGATACCGGTTGCTCACAGAAGGAGTACGGCTGAGACTGTGTGAAATAGACAGTCCGGCGGAGTCCAGTCCTGATAGGGATGGGCAAAGTCAAATTTAGAAGAAAAAAATTTCAAATTTTTCGAAAAATCAAAAAACGCTGCAAACAGTCTGAAATGCGCACAAAACCAAAAATTTTCGGAAAATTCGAAAGAAAATTAAAAGTTGAAAATTTTCAAAAATTCTTAGTTTTGTGCGCGTTTTGGACGATTTCCCACGTTTTCCGATTTTTCGAAAATTTTCGAAAAAATTGAAATTTCTCAAAGGGGTACCCCTTTGAAAATTTTCAAAAATTGTCGAAATTTTAAAAAAATTAAAAAACGCTGCAAATGGCATGAAACGCGAAGAAAACTAAAAATTTTCGAAATTTTCGACAAAAGTTTTGAATTCAGAATTTTCAAAAAATTTTGGTTTTGTGCGCTTTTTGGACGATTTCCCACATTTTTCGATTTTTCGAAAATTTTCTAAATTTCTTATAATTTTTGTCAAAAGGTTCTCCACAATGTCCAGGCCAGGACCGGTCTTTGCACGTCCCTTTCTCTGTCGGACGCGGTGTCTAACGGACTCGCTCTCTGCAAGACACGATCTCTGTATCACCCGACATATGCCAGGTCGTCTGTGCAAAGACCTGGTTCAGCAGAGACCGGGTGAGGCACAGCCCGAAACAAGCAGAGAAGTGTGAGACAGAGAGAGTGAGGCGAAGTCACAGAAAATGGGAAGCAGAGGCGTGTGAGGCAGAGACCGAGTCAAGCATGTACAGGTTGATGCACCACCGCATCAAGCAGAGACCGGTGAGGCACATGACGAGTGACGCAGAGACCTTGTTAACCAGAGACGGAGTCAAGCGCAGACATGGTGAATCACACCGTGTACAGCAGATACCGGTTGCTCACAGACGGAGTACGGCTGAGACTGCGTGAAATAGACAGTCCGGCGGAGTCCAGTCCTGATAGGGATGGGCAAAGTCAAATTTAGAAGAAAAAAATTTCAAATTTTTCGAAAAATCAAAAAACGCAGAAAAACCCGCTGAAATGCGCACAAAACCAAAAATTTTCGGAAAATTCGAAAGAAAATTAAAAGTTGAAAATTTTCAAAAATTCTTAGTTTTCTGCGCGTTTTGGACGATTTCCCACGTTTTTCGATTTTTCGAAAATTTTCGAAAAAATTGAAATTTCTCAAAGGGGTACCCCTTTGAAAATTGTCAAAAATGTCGAAATTTTAAAAAAATTAAAAAACGCTGCAATTGGCATGAAACGCGAAGAAAACTAAACATTTTCGAAATTTTCGACAAAAGTTTTGAATTCAGAATTTTCAAAAAATTTTGGTTTTGTGCGCTTTTTGGACGATTTCCCACATTTTTCGATTTTTCGAAAATTTTCTAAATTTCTTATAATTTTTGTCAAAAGTTTCTCCACAATGTCCAGGCCAGGACCGGTCTTTGCACGTCCCTTTCTCTGTCGGACGCGGTGTCTAACGGACTCGCTCTCTGCAAGACACGTTCTCTGTATCACCCGACATATGCCAGGCCGTCTGTGCAAAGACCTGGTTCAGCAGAGGCCGGGTGAGGCACAGCCCGAAACAAGCAGAGAAGTGTGAGACAGAGAGAGTGAGGCGAAGTCACAGAAAATGGGAAGCAGAGGCGTGTGAGGCAGAGACCGAGTCAAGCATGTACAGGTTGATGCACACACCGCATCAAGCAGAGACCGGTGAGGCACATGACGAGTGACGCAGAGACCTTGTTAACCAGAGACGGAGTCAAGCGCAGACCTGGTGAATCACACCGTGTACAGCAGATACCGGTTGCTCACAGAAGGAGTACGGCTGAGACTGTGTGAAATAGACAGTCCGGCGGAGTCCAGTCCTGATAGGGATGGGCAAAGTCAAATTTAGAAGAAAAAAATTTCAAATTTTTCGAAAAATCAAAAAACGCTGCAAACAGTCTGAAATGCGCACAAAACCAAAAATTTTCGGAAAATTCGAAAGAAAATTAAAAGTTGAAAATTTTCAAAAATTCTTAGTTTTGTGCGCGTTTTGGACGATTTCCCACGTTTTCCGATTTTTCGAAAATTTTCGAAAAAATTGAAATTTCTCAAAGGGGTACCCCTTTGAAAATTTTCAAAAATTGTCGAAATTTTAAAAAAATTAAAAAACGCTGCAAATGGCATGAAACGCGAAGAAAACTAAAAATTTTCGAAATTTTCGACAAAAGTTTTGAATTCAGAATTTTCAAAAAATTTTGGTTTTGTGCGCTTTTTGGACGATTTCCCACATTTTTCGATTTTTCGAAAATTTTCTAAATTTCTTATAATTTTTGTCAAAAGGTTCTCCACAATGTCCAGGCCAGGACCGGTCTTTGCACGTCCCTTTCTCTGTCGGACGCGGTGTCTAACGGACTCGCTCTCTGCAAGACACGATCTCTGTATCACCCGACATATGCCAGGTCGTCTGTGCAAAGACCTGGTTCAGCAGAGACCGGGTGAGGCACAGCCCGAAACAAGCAGAGAAGTGTGAGACAGAGAGAGTGAGGCGAAGTCACAGAAAATGGGAAGCAGAGGCGTGTGAGGCAGAGACCGAGTCAAGCATGTACAGGTTGATGCACACAGCGCATCAAGCAGAGACCGGTGAGGCACATGACGAGTGACGCAGAGACCTTGTTAACCAGAGACGGAGTCAAGCGCAGACCTGGTGAATCACACCGTGTACAGCAGATACCGGTTGCTCACAGAAGGAGTACGGCTGAGACTGTGTGAAGTAGACAGTCCGGCGGAGTCCAGTCCTGATAGGGATGGGCAAAGTCAAATTTAGAAGAAAAAAATTTCAAATTTTTCGAAAAATCAAAAAACGCTGCAAACAGTCTGAAATGCGCACAAAACCAAAAATTTTCGGAAAATTCGAAAGAAAATTAAAAGTTGAAAATTTTCAAAAATTCTTAGTTTTGTGCGCGTTTTGGACGATTTCCCACGTTTTCCGATTTTTCGAAAATTTTCGAAAAAATTGAAATTTCTCAAAGGGGTACCCCTTTGAAAATTTTCAAAAATTGTCGAAATTTTAAAAAAATTAAAAAACGCTGCAAATGGCATGAAACGCGAAGAAAACTAAAAATTTTCAAAATTTTCGACAAAAGTTTTGAATTCAGAATTTTCAAAAAATTTTGGTTTTTTTGCGCTTTTTGGACGATTTCCCACATTTTTCGATTTTTCGAAAATTTTCTAAATTTCTTATAATTTTTGTCAAAAGTTTCTCCACAATGTCCAGGCCAGGACCGGTCTTTGCACGTCCCTTTCTCTGTCGGACGCGGTGTCTAACGGACTCGCTCTCTGCAAGACACGTTCTCTGTATCACCCGACGTATGCCAGGCCGTCTGTGCAAAGACCTGGTTCAGCAGAGACCGGGTGAGGCACAGCCCGAAACAAGCAGAGAAGTGTGAGACAGAGAGAGTGAGGCGAAGTCACAGAAAATGGGAAGCAGAGGCGTGTGAGGCAGAGACCGAGTCAAGCATGTACAGGTTGATGCACACACCGCATCAAGCAGAGACCGGTGAGGCACATGACGAGTGACGCAGAGACCTTGTTAACCAGAGACGGAGTCAAGCACAGACCTGGTGAATCACACCGTGTACAGCAGATACCGGTTGCTCACAGACGGAGTACGGCTGAGACTGTGTGAAATAGACAGTCCGGCGGAGTCCAGTCTTGATAGGGATGGGCAAAGTCAAATTTAGAAGAAAAAAATTTCAAATTTTTCGAAAAATCAAAAAACGCTGCAAACCCTCTGAAATGCGCACAAAACCAAAAATTTTCGGAAAATTCGAAAGAAAATTAAAAGTTGAAAATTTTCAAGAATTCTTAGTTTTGTGCGCGTTTTGGACGATTTCCCACATTTTTCGATTTTTCGAAAATTTTCTAAATTTCTTATAATTTTTGTCAAAAGGTTCTCCACAATGTCCAGGCCAGGACCGGTCTTTGCACGTCCCTTTCTCTGTCGGACGCGGTGTCTAACGGACTCGCTCTCTGCAAGACACGTTCTCTGTATCACCCGACATATGCCAGGCCGTCTGTGCAAAGACCTGGTTCAGCAGAGACCGGGTGAGGCACAGCCCGAAACAAGCAGAGAAGTGTGAGACAGAGAGAGTGAGGCGAAGTCACAGAAAATGGGAAGCAGAGATCGTGTGAGGCACAGACCGAGTCAAGCATGTACAGGCTGATGCACACACCACATCAAGCAGAGACCGGTGAGGCACATGACGAGTGACGCAGAGACCTTGTTAACCAGAGACGGAGTCAAGCACTGACCTGGTGAATCACACCGTGTACAGCAGATACCGGTTGCTCACAGACCTAGTACGGCTGAGACTGTGTGAAATAAACAGTCCGGCGGAGTCCAGTCCTGATAGGGATGGGCAAAGTCAAATTTAGAAGAAAAAAATTTCAAATTTTTCGAAAAATCAAAAAACGCTGCAAACCCTCTGAAATGCGCACAAAACCAAAAATTTTCGGAAAATTCGAAAGAAAATTAAAAGTTGAAAATTTTCAAGAATTCTTAGTTTTGTGCGCGTTTTGGACGATTTCCCACATTTTTCGATTTTTCGAAAATTTTCTAAATTTCTTATAATTTTTGTCAAAAGGTTCTCCACAATGTCCAGGCCAGGACCGGTCTTTGCACGTCCCTTTCTCTGTCGGACGCGGTGTCTACGGACTCGCTCTCTGCAAGACACGTTCTCTGTATCACCCGACATATGCCAGGCCGTCTGTGCAAAGACCTGGTTCAGCAGAGACCGGGTGAGGCACAGCCCGAAACAAGCAGAGAAGTGTGCGACAGAGAGAGTGAGGCGAAGTCACAGAAAATGGGAAGCAGAGGCGTGTGAGGCAGAGACCGAGTGAAGCATGTACAGGTTGATGCACACACCGCATCAAGCAGAGACCGGTGAGGCACATGACGAGTGACGCAGAGACCTTGTTAACCAGAGACGGAGTCAAGCGCAGACCTGGTGAATCACACCGTGTACAGCAGATACCGGTTGCTCACAGAAGGAGTACGGCTGAGACTGTGTGAAATAGACAGTCCGGCGGAGTCCAGTCCTGATAGGGATGGGCAAAGTCAAATTTAGAAGAAAAAAATTTCAAATTTTTCGAAAAATCAAAAAACGCTGCAAACCCTCTGAAATGCGCACAAAACCAAAAATTTTCGGAAAATTCGAAAGAAAATTAAAAGTTGAAAATTTTCAAAAATTCTTAGTTTTGTGCGCGTTTTGGACGATTTCCCACGTTTTTCGATTTTTCGAAAATTTTCGAAAAAATTGAAATTTCTCAAAGGGGTACCCCTTTGAAAATTTTCAAAAATTGTCGAAATTTTAAAAAATTAAAAAACGCTGCAAATGGCATGAAACGCGAAGAAAACTAAAAATTTTCGAAATTTTCGACAAAAGTTTTGAATTCAGAATTTTCAAAAAATTTTGGTTTTGTGCGCTTTTTGGACGATTTCCCACATTTTTCGATTTTTCGAAAATTTTCTAAATTTCTTATAATTTTTGTCAAAAGTTTCTCCACAATGTCCAGGCCAGGACCGGTCTTTGCACGTCCCTTTCTCTGTCGGACGCGGTGTCTAACGGACTCGCTCTCTGCAAGACACGTTCTCTGTATCACCCGACATATGCCAGGCCGTCTGTGCAAAGACCTGGTTCAGCAGAGACCAGGTGAGGCACAGCCCGAAACAAGCAGAGAAGTGTGAGACAGAGAGAGTGAGGCGAAGTCACAGAAAATGGGAAGCAGAGGCGTGTGAGGCAGAGACCGAGTCAAGCATGTACAGGTTGATGCACACACCGCATCAAGCAGAGACCGGTGAGGCACATGACGAGTGACGCAGAGAGCTTGTTAACCAGAGACGGAGTCAAGCGCAGACCTGGTGAATCACACCGTGTACAGCAGATACCGGTTGCTCACAGAAGGAGTACGGCTGAGACTGTGTGAAATAGACAGTCCGGCGGAGTCCAGTCCTGATAGGGATGGGCAAAGTCAAATTTAGAAGAAAAAAATTTCAAATTTTTCGAAAAATCAAAAAACGCTGCAAACAGTCTGAAATGCGCACAAAACCAAAAATTTTCGGAAAATTCGAAAGAAAATTAAAAGTTGAAAATTTTCAAAAATTCTTAGTTTTGTGCGCGTTTTGGACGATTTCCCACGTTTTCCGATTTTTCGAAAATTTTCGAAAAAATTGAAATTTCTCAAAGGGGTACCCCTTTGAAAATTTTCGAAAATTGTCGAAATTTTAAAAAAAATTAAAAAACGCTGCAAATGGCATGAAACGCGAAGAAAACTAAAAATTTTCGAAATTTCCGACAAAAGTTTTGAATTCAGAATTTTCAAAAATTTTTGGTTTTGTGCGCTTTTTGGACGATTTCCCACATTTTTCGATTTTTCGAAAATTTTCTAAATTTCTTATAATTTTTGTCAAAAGTTTCTCCACAATGCCCAGGCCAGGACCGGTCTTTGCACGTCCCTTTCTCTGTCGGACGCGGTGTCTAACGGACTCGCTCTCTGCAAGACACGTTCTCTGTATCACCCGACATATGCCAGGCCGTCTGTGCAAAGACCTGGTTCAGCAGAGGCCGGGTGAGGCACAGCCCGAAACAAGCAGAGAAGTGTGAGACAGAGAGAGTGAGGCGAAGTCACAGAAAATGGGAAGCAGAGGCGTGTGAGGCAGAGACCGAGTCAAGCATGTACAGGTTGATGCACACACCGCATCAAGCAGAGACCGGTGAGGCACATGACGAGTGACGCAGAGACCTTGTTAACCAGAGACGGAGTCAAGCACAGACCTGGTGAATCACACCGTGTACAGCAGATACCGGTTGCTCACAGACGGAGTACGGCTGAGACTGTGTGAAATAGACAGTCCGGCGGAGTCCAGTCTTGATAGGGATGGGCAAAGTCAAATTTAGAAGAAAAAAATTTCAAATTTTTCGAAAAATCAAAAAATGCTGCATACCCTCTGAAATGCGCACAAAACCAAAAATTTTCGGAAAATTCGAAAGAAAATTAAAAGTTGAAAATTTTCAAGAATTCTTAGTTTTGTGCGCGTTTTGGACGATTTCCCACATTTTTCGATTTTTCGAAAATTTTCTAAATTTCTTATAATTTTTTCCAAAGGTTCTCCACAATGTCCAGGCCAGGACCGGTCTTTGCACGTCCCTTTCTCTGTCGGACGCGGTGTCTAACGGACTCGCTCTCTGCAAGACACGTTCTCTGTATCACCCGACATATGCCAGGCCGTCTGTGCAAAGACCTGGTTCAGCAGAGACCGGGTGAGGCACAGCCCGAAACAAGCAGAGAAGTGTGAGACAGAGAGAGTGAGGCGAAGTCACAGAAAATGGGAAGCAGAGATCGTGTGAGGCACAGACCGAGTCAAGCATGTACAGGCTGATGCACACACCACATCAAGCAGAGACCGGTGAGGCACATGACGAGTGACGCAGAGACCTTGTTAACCAGAGACGGAGTCAAGCACTGACCTGGTGAATCACACCGTGTACAGCAGATACCGGTTGCTCACAGACCTAGTACGGCTGAGACTGTGTGAAATAAACAGTCCGGCGGAGTCCAGTCCTGATAGGGATGGGCAAAGTCAAATTTAGAAGAAAAAAATTTCAAATTTTTCGAAAAATCAAAAAACGCTGCAAACCCTCTGAAATGCGCACAAAACCAAAAATTTTCGGAAAATTCGAAAGAAAATTAAAAGTTGAAAATTTTCAAGAATTCTTAGTTTTGTGCGCGTTTTGGACGATTTCCCACATTTTTCGATTTTTCGAAAATTTTCTAAATTTCTTATAATTTTTGTCAAAAGGTTCTCCACAATGTCCAGGCCAGGACCGGTCTTTGCACGTCCCTTTCTCTGTCGGACGCGGTGTCTACGGACTCGCTCTCTGCAAGACACGTTCTCTGTATCACCCGACATATGCCAGGCCGTCTGTGCAAAGACCTGGTTCAGCAGAGACCGGGTGAGGCACAGCCCGAAACAAGCAGAGAAGTGTGCGACAGAGAGAGTGAGGCGAAGTCACAGAAAATGGGAAGCAGAGGCGTGTGAGGCAGAGACCGAGTGAAGCATGTACAGGTTGATGCACACACCGCATCAAGCAGAGACCGGTGAGGCACATGACGAGTGACGCAGAGACCTTGTTAACCAGAGACGGAGTCAAGCGCAGACCTGGTGAATCACACCGTGTACAGCAGATACCGGTTGCTCACAGAAGGAGTACGGCTGAGACTGTGTGAAATAGACAGTCCGGCGGAGTCCAGTCCTGATAGGGATGGGCAAAGTCAAATTTAGAAGAAAAAAATTTCAAATTTTTCGAAAAATCAAAAAACGCTGCAAACCCTCTGAAATGCGCACAAAACCAAAAATTTTCGGAAAATTCGAAAGAAAATTAAAAGTTGAAAATTTTCAAAAATTCTTAGTTTTGTGCGCGTTTTGGACGATTTCCCACGTTTTTCGATTTTTCGAAAATTTTCGAAAAAATTGAAATTTCTCAAAGGGGTACCCCTTTGAAAATTTTCAAAAATTGTCGAAATTTTAAAAAAATTAAAAAACGCTGCAAATGGCATGAAACGCGAAGAAAACTAAAAATTTTCGAAATTTTCGACAAAAGTTTTGAATTCAGAATTTTCAAAAAATTTTGGTTTTGTGCGCTTTTTGGACGATTTCCCACATTTTTCGATTTTTCGAAAATTTTCTAAATTTCTTATAATTTTTGTCAAAAGTTTCTCCACAATGTCCAGGCCAGGACCGGTCTTTGCACGTCCCTTTCTCTGTCGGACGCGGTGTCTAACGGACTCGCTCTCTGCAAGACACGTTCTCTGTATCACCCGACATATGCCAGGCCGTCTGTGCAAAGACCTGGTTCAGCAGAGACCAGGTGAGGCACAGCCCGAAACAAGCAGAGAAGTGTGAGACAGAGAGAGTGAGGCGAAGTCACAGAAAATGGGAAGCAGAGGCGTGTGAGGCAGAGACCGAGTCAAGCATGTACAGGTTGATGCACACACCGCATCAAGCAGAGACCGGTGAGGCACATGACGAGTGACGCAGAGAGCTTGTTAACCAGAGACGGAGTCAAGCGCAGACCTGGTGAATCACACCGTGTACAGCAGATACCGGTTGCTCACAGAAGGAGTACGGCTGAGACTGTGTGAAATAGACAGTCCGGCGGAGTCCAGTCCTGATAGGGATGGGCAAAGTCAAATTTAGAAGAAAAAAATTTCAAATTTTTCGAAAAATCAAAAAACGCTGCAAACAGTCTGAAATGCGCACAAAACCAAAAATTTTCGGAAAATTCGAAAGAAAATTAAAAGTTGAAAATTTTCAAAAATTCTTAGTTTTGTGCGCGTTTTGGACGATTTCCCACGTTTTCCGATTTTTCGAAAATTTTCGAAAAAATTGAAATTTCTCAAAGGGGTACCCCTTTGAAAATTTTCGAAAATTGTCGAAATTTTAAAAAAAATTAAAAAACGCTGCAAATGGCATGAAACGCGAAGAAAACTAAAAATTTTCGAAATTTCCGACAAAAGTTTTGAATTCAGAATTTTCAAAAATTTTTGGTTTTGTGCGCTTTTTGGACGATTTCCCACATTTTTCGATTTTTCGAAAATTTTCTAAATTTCTTATAATTTTTGTCAAAAGTTTCTCCACAATGCCCAGGCCAGGACCGGTCTTTGCACGTCCCTTTCTCTGTCGGACGCGGTGTCTAACGGACTCGCTCTCTGCAAGACACGTTCTCTGTATCACCCGACATATGCCAGGCCGTCTGTGCAAAGACCTGGTTCAGCAGAGGCCGGGTGAGGCACAGCCCGAAACAAGCAGAGAAGTGTGAGACAGAGAGAGTGAGGCGAAGTCACAGAAAATGGGAAGCAGAGGCGTGTGAGGCAGAGACCGAGTCAAGCATGTACAGGTTGATGCACACACCGCATCAAGCAGAGACCGGTGAGGCACATGACGAGTGACGCAGAGACCTTGTTAACCAGAGACGGAGTCAAGCACAGACCTGGTGAATCACACCGTGTACAGCAGATACCGGTTGCTCACAGACGGAGTACGGCTGAGACTGTGTGAAATAGACAGTCCGGCGGAGTCCAGTCTTGATAGGGATGGGCAAAGTCAAATTTAGAAGAAAAAAATTTCAAATTTTTCGAAAAATCAAAAAATGCTGCATACCCTCTGAAATGCGCACAAAACCAAAAATTTTCGGAAAATTCGAAAGAAAATTAAAAGTTGAAAATTTTCAAGAATTCTTAGTTTTGTGCGCGTTTTGGACGATTTCCCACATTTTTCGATTTTTCGAAAATTTTCTAAATTTCTTATAATTTTTTCCAAAGGTTCTCCACAATGTCCAGGCCAGGACCGGTCTTTGCACGTCCCTTTCTCTGTCGGACGCGGTGTCTAACGGACTCGCTCTCTGCAAGACACGTTCTCTGTATCACCCGACATATGCCAGGCCGTCTGTGCAAAGACCTGGTTCAGCAGAGACCGGGTGAGGCACAGCCCGAAACAAGCAGAGAAGTGTGAGACAGAGAGAGTGAGGCGAAGTCACAGAAAATGGGAAGCAGAGATCGTGTGAGGCACAGACCGAGTCAAGCATGTACAGGCTGATGCACACACCACATCAAGCAGAGACCGGTGAGGCACATGACGAGTGACGCAGAGACCTTGTTAACCAGAGACGGAGTCAAGCACTGACCTGGTGAATCACACCGTGTACAGCAGATACCGGTTGCTCACAGACCTAGTACGGCTGAGACTGTGTGAAATAAACAGTCCGGCGGAGTCCAGTCCTGATAGGGATGGGCAAAGTCAAATTTAGAAGAAAAAAATTTCAAATTTTTCGAAAAATCAAAAAACGCTGCAAACCCTCTGAAATGCGCACAAAACCAAAAATTTTCGGAAAATTCGAAAGAAAATTAAAAGTTGAAAATTTTCAAGAATTCTTAGTTTTGTGCGCGTTTTGGACGATTTCCCACATTTTTCGATTTTTCGAAAATTTTCTAAATTTCTTATAATTTTTGTCAAAAGGTTCTCCACAATGTCCAGGCCAGGACCGGTCTTTGCACGTCCCTTTCTCTGTCGGACGCGGTGTCTACGGACTCGCTCTCTGCAAGACACGTTCTCTGTATCACCCGACATATGCCAGGCCGTCTGTGCAAAGACCTGGTTCAGCAGAGACCGGGTGAGGCACAGCCCGAAACAAGCAGAGAAGTGTGCGACAGAGAGAGTGAGGCGAAGTCACAGAAAATGGGAAGCAGAGGCGTGTGAGGCAGAGACCGAGTGAAGCATGTACAGGTTGATGCACACACCGCATCAAGCAGAGACCGGTGAGGCACATGACGAGTGACGCAGAGACCTTGTTAACCAGACACGGAGTCAAGCGCAGACCTGGTGAATCACACCGTGTACAGCAGATACCGGTTGCTCACAGAAGGAGTACGGCTGAGACTGTGTGAAATAGACAGTCCGGCGGAGTCCAGTCCTGATAGGGATGGGCAAAGTCAAATTTAGAAGAAAAAAATTTCAAATTTTTCGAAAAATCAAAAAACGCTGCAAACCCTCTGAAATGCGCACAAAACCAAAAATTTTCGGAAAATTCGAAAGAAAATTAAAAGTTGAAAATTTTCAAAAATTCTTAGTTTTGTGCGCGTTTTGGACGATTTCCCACGTTTTTCGATTTTTCGAAAATTTTCGAAAAAATTGAAATTTCTCAAAGGGGTACCCCTTTGAAAATTTTCAAAAATTGTCGAAATTTTAAAAAAATTAAAAAACGCTGCAAATGGCATGAAACGCGAAGAAAACTAAAAATTTTCGAAATTTTCGACAAAAGTTTTGAATTCAGAATTTTCAAAAAATTTTGGTTTTGTGCGCTTTTTGGACGATTTCCCACATTTTTCGATTTTTCGAAAATTTTCTAAATTTCTTATAATTTTTGTCAAAAGTTTCTCCACAATGTCCAGGCCAGGACCGGTCTTTGCACGTCCCTTTCTCTGTCGGACGCGGTGTCTAACGGACTCGCTCTCTGCAAGACACGTTCTCTGTATCACCCGACATATGCCAGGCCGTCTGTGCAAAGACCTGGTTCAGCAGAGACCAGGTGAGGCACAGCCCGAAACAAGCAGAGAAGTGTGAGACAGAGAGAGTGAGGCGAAGTCACAGAAAATGGGAAGCAGAGGCGTGTGAGGCAGAGACCGAGTCAAGCATGTACAGGTTGATGCACACACCGCATCAAGCAGAGACCGGTGAGGCACATGACGAGTGACGCAGAGAGCTTGTTAACCAGAGACGGAGTCAAGCGCAGACCTGGTGAATCACACCGTGTACAGCAGATACCGGTTGCTCACAGAAGGAGTACGGCTGAGACTGTGTGAAATAGACAGTCCGGCGGAGTCCAGTCCTGATAGGGATGGGCAAAGTCAAATTTAGAAGAAAAAAATTTCAAATTTTTCGAAAAATCAAAAAACGCTGCAAACAGTCTGAAATGCGCACAAAACCAAAAATTTTCGGAAAATTCGAAAGAAAATTAAAAGTTGAAAATTTTCAAAAATTCTTAGTTTTGTGCGCGTTTTGGACGATTTCCCACGTTTTCCGATTTTTCGAAAATTTTCGAAAAAATTGAAATTTCTCAAAGGGGTACCCCTTTGAAAATTTTCGAAAATTGTCGAAATTTTAAAAAAAATTAAAAAACGCTGCAAATGGCATGAAACGCGAAGAAAACTAAAAATTTTCGAAATTTCCGACAAAAGTTTTGAATTCAGAATTTTCAAAAAATTTTGGTTTTGTGCGCTTTTTGGACGATTTCCCACATTTTTCGATTTTTCGAAAATTTTCTAAATTTCTTATAATTTTTGTCAAAAGTTTCTCCACAATGCCCAGGCCAGGACCGGTCTTTGCACGTCCCTTTCTCTGTCGGACGCGGTGTCTAACGGACTCGCTCTCTGCAAGACACGTTCTCTGTATCACCCGACATATGCCAGGCCGTCTGTGCAAAGACCTGGTTCAGCAGAGGCCGGGTGAGGCACAGCCCGAAACAAGCAGAGAAGTGTGAGACAGAGAGAGTGAGGCGAAGTCACAGAAAATGGGAAGCAGAGGCGTGTGAGGCAGAGACCGAGTCAAGCATGTACAGGTTGATGCACACACCGCATCAAGCAGAGACCGGTGAGGCACATGACGAGTGACGCAGAGACCTTGTTAACCAGAGACGGAGTCAAGCACAGACCTGGTGAATCACACCGTGTACAGCAGATACCGGTTGCTCACAGACGGAGTACGGCTGAGACTGTGTGAAATAGACAGTCCGGCGGAGTCCAGTCTTGATAGGGATGGGCAAAGTCAAATTTAGAAGAAAAAAATTTCAAATTTTTCGAAAAATCAAAAAATGCTGCATACCCTCTGAAATGCGCACAAAACCAAAAATTTTCGGAAAATTCGAAAGAAAATTAAAAGTTGAAAATTTTCAAGAATTCTTAGTTTTGTGCGCGTTTTGGACGATTTCCCACATTTTTCGATTTTTCGAAAATTTTCTAAATTTCTTATAATTTTTTCCAAAGGTTCTCCACAATGTCCAGGCCAGGACCGGTCTTTGCACGTCCCTTTCTCTGTCGGACGCGGTGTCTAACGGACTCGCTCTCTGCAAGACACGTTCTCTGTATCACCCGACATATGCCAGGCCGTCTGTGCAAAGACCTGGTTCAGCAGAGACCGGGTGAGGCACAGCCCGAAACAAGCAGAGAAGTGTGAGACAGAGAGAGTGAGGCGAAGTCACAGAAAATGGGAAGCAGAGATCGTGTGAGGCACAGACCGAGTCAAGCATGTACAGGCTGATGCACACACCACATCAAGCAGAGACCGGTGAGGCACATGACGAGTGACGCAGAGACCTTGTTAACCAGAGACGGAGTCAAGCACTGACCTGGTGAATCACACCGTGTACAGCAGATACCGGTTGCTCACAGACCTAGTACGGCTGAGACTGTGTGAAATAAACAGTCCGGCGGAGTCCAGTCCTGATAGGGATGGGCAAAGTCAAATTTAGAAGAAAAAAATTTCAAATTTTTCGAAAAATCAAAAAACGCTGCAAACCCTCTGAAATGCGCACAAAACCAAAAATTTTCGGAAAATTCGAAAGAAAATTAAAAGTTGAAAATTTTCAAGAATTCTTAGTTTTGTGCGCGTTTTGGACGATTTCCCACATTTTTCGATTTTTCGAAAATTTTCTAAATTTCTTATAATTTTTGTCAAAAGGTTCTCCACAATGTCCAGGCCAGGACCGGTCTTTGCACGTCCCTTTCTCTGTCGGACGCGGTGTCTACGGACTCGCTCTCTGCAAGACACGTTCTCTGTATCACCCGACATATGCCAGGCCGTCTGTGCAAAGACCTGGTTCAGCAGAGACCGGGTGAGGCACAGCCCGAAACAAGCAGAGAAGTGTGCGACAGAGAGAGTGAGGCGAAGTCACAGAAAATGGGAAGCAGAGGCGTGTGAGGCAGAGACCGAGTGAAGCATGTACAGGTTGATGCACACACCGCATCAAGCAGAGACCGGTGAGGCACATGACGAGTGACGCAGAGACCTTGTTAACCAGACACGGAGTCAAGCGCAGACCTGGTGAATCACACCGTGTACAGCAGATACCGGTTGCTCACAGGAGTACGGCTGAGACTGTGTGAAATAGACAGTCCGGCGGAGTCCAGTCCTGATAGGGATGGGCAAAGTCAAATTTAGAAGAAAAAAATTTCAAATTTTTCGAAAAATCAAAAAACGCTGCAAACCCTCTGAAATGCGCACAAAACCAAAAATTTTCGGAAAATTCGAAAGAAAATTAAAAGTTGAAAATTTTCAAAAATTCTTAGTTTTGTGCGCGTTTTGGACGATTTCCCACGTTTTTCGATTTTTCGAAAATTTTCGAAAAAATTGAAATTTCTCAATTTTCAAATTTCCCTTTGAAAATTTTCAAAAATTGTCGAAATTTTAAAAAAATTAAAAAACGCTGCAAATGGCATGAAACGCGAAGAAAACTAAAAATTTTCGAAATTTTCGACAAAAGTTTTGAATTCAGAATTTTCAAAACATTTTGGTTTTGTGCGCTTTTTGGACTATTTCCCACGTTTTTCGATTTTTCGAAATTTCTTATAATTTTTGTCAAAAGTTTCTCCATAACATCCAGGCCAGGACCGGTCTTTGCACGTCCCTTCTCTGTCGGACGCGGTGTCTAACGGACTCGCTCTCTGCAAGATACGGTGTCTGTATAACACGGCAATGACGTTCCGACTGAAAAGCGCAGGTGCGGCAGACAACACGTAAGGCAGAGACCCAAACCAGCACAGACCGAGTCCTGCAGGGGCCGATTGGTGCACACACTGAAGCTCACAGCAACCGGGTGAGATAGAGGCGGAGTTCGGCAGAGACAGGGTGGGGCTTCCATCGAGTTTGGCAGTTTTCTCCTGGGGATTTTAGAAAAAACAATCAAATTTTTAAATTTTTTCGAAAAAATCAAATTTTTTTGGAAATTGTATGAAAAGCTCACAAAACCAAAGAATTTTAAAAAAAATTGAATGTGAATTTTTTCTCTTTTTTGGTTTTATGCGCTTTTTGGACAATTTACAGTATTTTTTGATTTTTTTAAATTTTTCAAAATTCCACCCACCTGATGCCTTGCAGAACCGGTCTCTCTCGGAATGTTTCTGATGTTCTGTGTCTCTGACCAATGAGGTCTGTGCCTGACTCGGGCTCTGTATGACACGGCACTGACGTGCCGAGTCTGAAAAGCGCAGGTGCGGCAGACAACAGGTAAGGCAGAGACCCACACCAGCACAGACCGAGTCCTGCAGAGGCCGATTGGTGCAGACACCGAGGCAGTCAGCAACCGGGTGAGACAGAGGCCGTGTTCGGCAGAGACAGGGTGAGGCATCCATCGAGTTTGGCAGGCATCTCTTGGGGAGAGTTTAGAAATATATACAATTTTTCAAGATTACCCCTTTGAATTTTTCTTAAAAATAAAAATGGTTCTAAATGTTGTGAAAGGCGATAGTAACTAAGAAAATCAAAATTTTTGGAAATTGTGTGAAAAGCGCACGAAATCAAAAATTCTTTGAAATTTTTGAAAAATTTTGAATGTGAAATTATTCAAATTTTTTTGGTTTTGTTCGCGTTTGGACAATTTCCAGTATTTTTTGATTTTTTGAAAATTTTAAATTCAAAATTCCACCCACCTGATGCCTTGCAGAACCGGTTTTTAAAAATCGAAAAATGCTAGAAATTATCTAAAAAGCGCACAAAATTATTTAAAGTTTTTCAATTTTTTTGGTTTTGTGGGCGTTTTGGGCAATTTCCTGCATTTTTCGATTTCTTGAAATTTTGAAGTTTTTACATAATTCTCCCGTACCGACCCTCTGTGAGAAACGGTCTCCGCCAGACCTGGTCTTTGACGTACCCGGTCTCTAACGGAGTAGTGCTCTGCAAGACCCGTCTCTGTCTGACACTATCTCTACCGGTCCGTCTCTGTAATGAACGGTTACAGCAGAGACCGAGACCGGTAGAGAACGGGAGACGTAGACATCGTGTGACAGGTGTGTGGAAGAAACTGTGTGATGCAGTGACCGTGTCAAGCAGATACCGGGTGAAGCACACACCGTATCTAGAAAAGACCGTTGAGGCAAACACCGATTCACTCAGAGACCGGGTGAATCAGAGACGGAGTCAAGCAAAGACTTGGTGAATCACTTCGAGTAAAGCAGACACCAGTTGTGGCACAGACCGAGTCCGGCTGAGACTGTGTGAAGTAGACAGTGGAAGAGAGCGGGTACGGCAGAGACTAGTTCTAATAGGGATGGGTTAGCTCAAACTTGAAAAAATACCTTCCAAGTTTTAAAAAAATTCGAAAAAAATTAAGAAATTGAAAAGTTTCAATTGTTTTAATTTTTGCGCTTTGGACATTTTCCTACATTTTTAATTTTCTAAGACAGTAGGAATTTGAAATTTTCAAAAATTTAAAGAAATTTAAAAATGGTTATAAATGTCATGAAAAGAGAAGATAACTAAACATTTTCGATAATTTAAAAAAAAATCGGAATTTTTAAAAAAATTAGTTTTGTGCGCTTTTCGGACATTTTCCTACATTTCTGATTTTTGAAAATTTTAAAAGATATATTTTTCGAAATTCTCCCCACACGATCCTTGCAAGAATTGGTGTCTGCATGACTCGGTCTCTGCTGGCACCGAGTGAGGCAGAGACCGAGCCCGGCAGACAGCTGGTGAAGCAGAGATCATTTGTGGCAGAGAGCGGGTCTAGTTGTAACGGTGTGGAAGAGACCGAGTCAAGCGGAGACCTGTTCTGGTGAGGACCGGTTGTGAGATTTTTGAAAAATCAAAAATGCTGCAAACTGTCTAAAAAGAGCACAAGACCAAAAGTTTTCAAAATATTTGAAAAAAATTTCAAGTTGCATTTTTTTTAGTTTTGTGCGCTTTTTGGACAATTTCCAGCATTTCTTGAGATCCTACACCTTGTCTTCATAAGAATCTAGAACACCTGGACAGTAGAAATGGGTATGGTCTGAATCAAGCTGCAGTGCCGACAGCATGACACATTCCTAAATTATCACAAATTTAGGCATCAAACCAGCACGTTACAAAACTCAGATGTCAAAGACCCAAATAAAGCTACTTCAATATTTCATGTTTTATGCTGCAATGTTAATATGAAGATGTACATATTTTACACCATTTCATGCACACACTTTTAATAGCATTGTTGTGTTTTGTTCACAGTTGTCACTTGTTCGAACACTGTACATATATTTACAGCATATGCTCACATATACACACACACACACACTGGACGGCTGTCTGGTTGAACTCACTGTTATCAATGAGTATCATAAAATAAGAGGAAACTCTTTGGTTATGAAAGTGATTACAGTATGTACACATTATTACACAAACTCCCAGGGCTTAATTTCATTCAAAATATTGCTCGGACCTTTGTCAATATGGATACAAGAGATATGTTTAAAATTTGAAATAAAAATTGCATTTGGCAACATAAACTGTTATCATCATTGTATTATATATACAAGTAATTGGTCTGCTACAGGTAATGCAAAATATAATCTTTCCTTGATGCAGTCTGTTCAGAGACCCATTTTGTCCCTTGTTAGCTAGCAACAAATTTGTAGGACATTTTTATTGTCTTCAAAGATTTCTGGGATATTATTGTTCCTGTCACTAATTATCAAGTCTCAAGAAGGGGGCTGGAAGCATGAAGGAAACTATGGAGCAAACACCATCACAAAAAATGCTATCTCATTGGTGACTACCTGCTGTCATTACATAAACCAGGCTGTAATGATCACAGCCTAAATCACTACAACTGACTGCAGACACCCAGTAAACTAACGCAGAGAGCAATAATCTATTTCTGTGGCAAGTGTGACCAGACTTCAAAATTACAATATCTGCACACATAAATGCAAATCCTACAGAAATGTGGTGAAGAACTGATATACATTATTCACTATAAAAATTCAATAATTATGACTTTGCCTTTGCTGTAGTAATTTCTGACTGAACACTAAGATTTTCTGATTCAAAACTATTGATTTCACTAATGGATCAAACTACAATATGGATAAGCTGGTATACTGGTCAGTTACAATATCAGTACATTTCTGCAGAAGTAAATGAAGTTATTAAAAAATAAATTTTTGTACATAGGCCCATGGATATAAAATAGAATGTACACATTTACATACAAAAAATGATGGTTAATTGGGAAATGAAATTCTTAACCATCAGTTCTGAAAGGATTAAAATTCAAAACAAAAATATTAACAATGGAATGGCAGCAGGTATCTTATCATGGTATGATCTGTGCCAAAAAAATTACAGTAATTACAGTCTTGCTACAGCAACGTTTAACCCTTGCAATGCTGAAACTGGTGTTTCCTGCAATCATCACACTGCACTAGAGGCAAAGAAATGAACCAGTAATGACAGGCAAAATAAGCATGTCACTTCTGAACAATACAAATTTAATAAATTTCATTCAAGATCAAAATTTAAAATCTTAACAAAACCTCACTGGCATCTTTTGCCCAAGTAAGATCTTCAGAGGCTTGCACCAAAAAGGTTAAGACTTCCAATTCCATAATTGGGTGAACCTGCCAACCTGAGATCCATCAGCATTGGGAAATCTCTGAAATAAACTACCATGTACATACATAAAAATAAAAAAATACCTAGTAAAGAACCTTGAACCTGCATTCAAAATTGATTGCCTACCAGCTAAAAGCACTGATTGTTCTATTAACACACTGGCACACTCTGACATCTGCAGGATGTTACCTCCATCAGGTGATGTTAGCTGCCTTAATGTCTGTAAAATACCGCTGGTTAAAAGTCATAGTACCTTAATTGTTGGAACTGATGTACTGTAACAAGTTTTTGAAATTTATTTTGAAGTGATTTTAAAAAGGATTCTGAGAAGACAAGATCAAATAGAAGTCTACGGGTTAAAGTAAAGACAATCAGAATCCTCGCTGCTGCAGTATCATGCATCGTGGGTCACACTATCATCTTGTTCCAACTTCAGTAAACAAAGGGTTAAGAACATAGAACAGGCAATTGTTCTATACAATTATAACCCTTATTTAGTTTATAACAAAGTTATGAATAAAGTTCTGTTTTATACTATTCTGAAATACAAATGCAAAATTACAGGCAACAATTTATTTAAATCAACAAATTGAAAATAGATGTCAGGTGTCAAATAGTAGCTGGGTAATAGAACAAAGACAAAACAGTCACTGTGTCTTGAATAGTAACTGTGTACAACCATGGTAATTAAGAAAAGTAACCAAGGCTACTGTTTGAACATTCATGCCCTTAAAACACATAATACTTCTGGTCAGTAAAAATCAATAAAAAGATACAGGCTCAAGATTAACCCCTTAAGTGGGCTAAGCACATACATGCGTGGTTGGTTAATGCCCACCCGGTGGGGAGAGTGCATATATGCACTATTTAGAAAAAATTCTGTTTCTCAGTGGGCTAAGCTTATATATGCACACTATTTCTGTCATGCCTCAATCGAGTGTTCTGACATCTAGCGAAATTTCTTTAACTCAGTGATGCTGCTCTAAGTCATAGTATATGACCTTACACTGAGATTTGGATGGTAGGGGTGAAACAGGCAACCACACAAGACAGAACAGTAGTTTTTGGTGTAATGATTTTCTCTTAATTTGATAGAATTGCAAATGACTTCTTGAATTATGTGAACAGTAGGTCCTGCAAGACATTAATAAGAATTTATGGTGAATTACTCCACTAAAGCTAATGGAAATAGCATGGGAAAACAAATGAAAAATGTTTTAAAAATGTGGTGAAATTGTTAGTAAAATTCCTAAAAATTTAAACAACATGAAAAGTTTGTTTTCCATAACTAATAAATATGTATTGTTCATAATATATAAAAAAATTCAACATTACTTTTAATGGAATAAAAAAGCCCCACCCAGTGATGCAATGGTATAAATTTCACCCACACTTAAGGGGTTAAAAGAGATGAATATAAAATAATATTAAGGTGTTACAAATCATTCTGTCATGGTTTAAAACTTGATTTTCATTTCAAGCTCTAATCCCACTTTTCAACAGTTGCAGTCCACTGAGACTTTCAGCTGAAAACTTGTGTTTCCTTCCAAAGAGAGATTCATTCTACAGCTGAAATTTTCATTTAAATACGAGACCAAAAAACCTAGATGAGCCTTTCTTCTGGTGGTGGTTTCATCACATTGTCCATCTCCACACGAGGGTTACAATACTCCTGCTGACTAGGACTGTATGTGCCTCGTGTTGCCCGCTTCTTGCGAGCCATTTTAATGAACACGCTAAGTCCCACTGCTACGACAAGGAGGATCAGACCGACAATGGGTGCCACAATGATGGCAATGTCCACTGCACTGCTACTTTCTTCCTCCTCATATACCTATACACAACAAAAGCATGACTCAAGTAGACATATGTTTATTGCATAGGAAAAACACAATGAATGTGTCCCCAATGTGTCTATAAATATCAATCCACACAACGACAAGTACAAGGATGTTCATTAACCATGGAGAAATCAGAATTCACAGTTTTATATTTACACAAGTCCAATGTATCTGCATTTGGTAATTTACTAGCGTTTTGTTCAGACTACTATACATGAAATTTCTTGGAGAGAACACCTTGTGAACAGACATTATCTCGTAAGACTTGAGGTTCTCACAGCGGTCATCAGGGCGATCGCCCTGATGACGGAGGCAGTATGACCTCTGAAACGTTGGTTAACATCGACCAGACTACACAGCGCAACAACCCAGAAGACGGATATCTTCAGACATTATCTCCTTTAGAATGCACTTCTGTCTCCTGTCACTAGACGGTACATTTGCTTTTGCTTAAACATAAATAAATCATTTGTCATGCCATAATGTAAACAGTGCACTGCTGAAGGGACACCAGCAGCAGACTCCTTGGGAGTAAAGATTTTAATCCGGAGAATTACATTTGGAGCCATGACAGGTTAAACAATATAATCCATGAACACAATAATGATAAGGCAGAGAACAGGGATGGCAGCGTTGATAATGATCAGAGGTCCAAAGAAAAGAAGAGCCTTACTTAAGGAAGCAAAATGTTACTATTTACAGAAGTAATGGAAGAAAATGATGACTAGTTCAGACTCTCTACCATGGGCAGAGATTATTTAGCACTGAATTACATAAGAGGATGGACATGACAACATTACAATGTGGTAGTAAGTACCAAGGCTGTGGAGTCGGAGTCGGTACATCTTTACCAACTCCAATATAAAATCTTAAGAAAATACTATTTTAACACTTTCGCTACTGTGTGAGCCTCCAGCGGCATCAAGTTTAGGGAGATTCAATGACGTGTTGAGCCACGTGGCGTGGAAATGCTTTGTAACTTTGGATCCGGTACCTTAACCTCTACGCGCGGACCGACGTGAAAATTCGTGAGGCATAAATACCCCCTAGTGGATATCGGTACAGTGTACGTCGGCTGCAAGCTTAATTTTTGTAGCCCATAACTTTTTAACGAATAACGCCAGCGGAATGCGGTTTGCACTGCTTTGTTCTGAAAAGATAACTGTATGTGGACATATGGCAACACCGCCACATTCCATTGAGTTCTACCTGGGAATCTAAAAATGATATCCTGACCTTCTCATTCTCATCATGGATGTCTCTTCGTCTAGTCGCGTACTTACAAAAACAGAAAGACGTGCACTTCTAGAAGAAGTTTTGGATGAAAGTGACTGTGAGTATAGTTCGGACACCGACAGTGCAATAATAGACATTAATTATACACAGTTGGTGACAACTGGAGATAGTGATAATGAGAGTGACAATGTTGGTGGCGGTGAAATACACGAAGCTCAAATTCTGATCCACATCCTTACACTGCTCACACACAGGGCATTCATCTTATAAGGTAAGATAATAAAACCATCTTTTAAGAGGATTTCAGTGAAATTGTTTTAATTATATCTCATATAGTTCCAAAGTTATGATAAATATAGTATTTTAGAGCAAAATTTAAAGGGACACTAAGAACGTATTACCCCAAGCTCGGACTTTAGATCTCCGCGGCAAAGGGTTAATACAAACTCTCTACAAATCAACCGATTTCTGCAATAACCATTAGACTTATATTTAAATATAGGTCATAAGTCTAAAAGGTAGCCTGAAGATTCATGTGGTGGTGATGAAATCTCTTATGGTACCATTTACCATTTTAGTAAGTTTACCATTATTAATATATATTGAGCTTTTATGAAGGAGTTGGGGGGTTTTAGTACCGACTCCACAGCCCTGGTAAGCAATCCTGTTTTGTACTTGAGAAGTCATGGGTTTCAACTTGACAAGAGACTAACAAACCTGGCTACCTCTTTTGCGGTTTCTTTCTATCTCTCCTCAAGCAACCGCTGGTAAATTACATTGAACGAGACCACACCTGATAACTTTCACATCTTTCCTAACTTACAATTCATAATCATCCACTCATTCTATGATATATATGACCTAGTAATTGATAATATGTAAACAAACAAAATTATTAAAATAGGTCAGAAAATCTGAAGGAAGGAAACCAGTTTGAAGAATTTGACATGGATTTAAGGATAATATTAAACATGGTGAGAGGGTGTAGACTGGATGCACCTGGTTCAGTACAAGACCAGTAGGTAAACACAATAAAGCTCCCCCAGGTTCCATTACAAGTCAGGAAAATTAAGTAACTGAGTGAATATTCGCTTCTTAAGGACCATGAGTTAGGAGTCAGTTATACTTAATGCATTAAACCAATGACACTTTGATGGCTGAAGGGGTCTGCTGTTTTAAGCTGGCTTGTAAACACTGCCACATGAAAGGCACAACAGTTCACTTATTGGCCTAATGGCTGTTGATTTATCTGTTTCAAGTGCTGAAGCAACAACTGGGAGGAGACATCTGATGACAGAGTGGAATCAGCAGTAGAAATATGGTTGAGAACAGAGCACCAACTTCTATAGACAGCAGATAAAAAAACTCGTCCTATTGTAAGTTAGTGTCTCAAACTCCACTGGAGTGTGTAAAATAATAATTTGTAAATTTTCTGTGATTTAAGATCCATAACAAAGATAGTGAGTCACTTTAATTTATAAATGTTATCAATTTTATTTCTGACTGACTCACAGCTCATTTGTATGGAAGTTCAGGGCACTGTGAGCTAGCAATATCATACCTCTGTGCAGTTCTTCCCTCTGAAAGCTGCTGGGCACTCACAGATGTAATCTCCAGAAGAAATGTCACATTTTTCATAGCACATACCACCATGTTTGCAAGGTTTCTCCTGTAAATGAAGTTTAATTGCAAGTAATTAAAAACAAATCTAATTGTAAGTATTCAGAAACAAGTCTTGCATTGCTGACTGAGGATGGTCAAAACACACAGTTTTTAATAGAATAGACATGTAGTTAATGCAATTTGGTGCAGAAACCTGGAAAGCAAGCACTTTGAGAGCTCAGAAGATGGAAGAATATGATTAAAATGGATTTTTCAGATGTAGTCTGTGGGGCTGTTTACTTGGATTCACATGGCTCAGAATCATGTCCAGCATCTGGGTCATGAGTATTAGTGACACTGCACCTCCAGATTCTATTACTACAGTGCCACTGAATGATTTAGTTAAATCATGAGTTACTGGGACAGTCAGTCAGTCTATTAGTATGCTAGTTATTGTGTCAGTCACTGGGTTAGTTGCAGGTTGGCAGCTTGCACAAAAGACAAGCAGTAACTGCATATACTCACGTAGCATGTGTCATCATCATCACACTTGAAACCACACTTTCCTTCTGGGCACTGACACCTGAAGTTGCCTGGGATGTTGAGACAAGTACCCATCCCACACAAAAAGAGATCTCTGCTACATTCATCAATGTCTTCTGTACAGTTCATTCCTTCATATCCTGTAAATAAAGAAGAGGTGATTGGTAGGGCATTTTAGTTGGGATATTTGGAAGAGAAAACCTGGAAGACCTATGCAAAGATAAAATGATAATATTAAAATGGATCTTATAGTAATATGGCTAGTGTGTGAACTGGTTCATCTTGGCTCAAGACCAGGTCCAGTGGTGGGTTCTTGTGAACATAGTAATGAAACTTTGAGCTCCATAAAAGGCAGAGAACTTCCTGACGAGCTAAATGACTTGTCATTTCCTCAAGGACTCAGCTTGATCATGAATGGTGACTAAGAAACTATTTCAAAGGAGAATGCATCTGAGCACTTAGCATTTCTCCCTCATGTTCATAAACTTCTGGGTTCAAATCTCTGTCCAGAGACTCAATATTCTGACTGAAGGTATCATAGTGTTATTCAGTCTTTCTGCATTAAGAATAGTACCTTAAACACATTTTTTTGAACAGCAATTGTAGTATTCACTACTGTTAAATCTGTGCATTATTACAGTTAACAAGACCTTACCATGTCAGCTTATAAAAACATGTCCACTGTCATAATATACATACCGGTGCCCAAACAGTCGCATATATAGTTATTGATGCCATCTGTACAGCTACCTCCATTCTGACATGGGGAAATCTTTTCTGGCCCCACTGCACATTCATTCATGTCTTCCTCACAGTACTTCCCCCCATAACCTGGGTGACAGCGACATACAGGAGCCTGTAAATATGATGTCATTACCATTAGGAACTGTCATTCTCCTCTTGCTTCTGAACATATTGTTTTACTATCCTTCATGAAGGACTTACTGAGCAATGACAATGTTATTTTTCCATCTCCTTACCAGTTTTCCATGTAACTGCTATCCAGTTAGTTTCCCCATAAGAATTCTGTAAGCATTTGTCTTCCAATCTAAGATACACACATTGGCCATCATAACTTACTTAATTTCATTATCCTAACAAAACTAGGTGACCTTAATAAATCACACAGTTCCTCATGTAAAATTCGAAATTGCTAACTGGCTTTTCCATCACAGATACAAATTCTTCTGACAGGATGTATTATTTTCACATTTGTCTTAAGGAATATCCAAAGATAGCAGCATGTGGAAGATAGCCAAGAGAAAGAGAGAGAGAGAGAGAGAGCGTAAGTAATAGTGCATACTAGTGAAGTAGACTTAGACAAGTCTCTCTCTCTCTCTCACACACACACAGGCACAATCTATTCAGTTCACTGTTGAAGAATCTTTGAAATAGTATAGCAAATCTTTGGTAATGACAGGCGTTCGGTATGGTTAGCAAAAATATGGTTTGTAAGAGAAAAGCCATCAAGTCACTGACCAACTTGACCCAACCAAACCCAACATAATGTTAGCAGACCCATTTCCCCTCAACATTGTGCCTGGTTATTTGAGAATGCATGTGACTAACCTAACCTTACCCAACCTAAACCAAGTTAATGACAACAGAAAACCCTTTATGGGAAACTAAGGGAGGAGAACTATGACCAGTGTTAACACTCATAAACCCTATCAATTTCTTTGTTCCTTCACGAAACAAACAATACATTTTGTAATTCTGACTGAACAGGATGACTTAGTACATCATAAACTGCACATTTCACTTACCTGTCCTGTCAAGTCACAAGTGCCTTCATGTTGACATGGCTGCTCCAGGCAGTACGGCTTATTGCAGTTTGGCCCTTCAAAGCCTTCCATACAGATACAAGTGAAGTTGTCTCCTGTCTTGGGGTCTGATGGAAAGAATAAATTTCAGTCCAACACACTGATTTCATTCCTTACACAGCAATGCATGTCCAACAGATTAAATTACTCTTCTGTAATCTTTGGACATCTGATATTTAAATTTGCATAAGTTCTCTGCAGAACAAAAGAACCAATTCTTCTCATGCTAAACTTCTTACAGTGGCTGTTTAATGTTTGCTCTCAGACAAATCTACATATTTAGATTCAATATAACTGCCCTTCTCCTGGTTCTGAAAGCATTATTTTTACCCACCCACTGTTGGCATGTTGGGCCTCTCAAAACTCCATCAGTGCATACAGCAGGGCTAGCAGAAAATGTGAATTAATTGTCACACAACTTAATCTATTTATGCACAATATTTCTGTTACCATAGACTACCAATACCTTAATACTGTCAAATATAAACTCAAGTTCTCCACCTTCAACACATCTGTAATTCTTCATGTATACAAAATGTTTAAGGGCATATGTTTATAAACTGTCTCAATACTTAATTTCACAGAAGAGTTGCAATGGTGGACGATGAGAAGACACAGCCTTTCTCTGTCTACAGTAGTTGTCACTGGCCAAAGTTCACAGTGTTAATAAATATCTGTGTTTCAGGTTTAGTTTAAAAATGAAAACTACCCTCTATGTTTGTCAGTGAACCATTATAAGAGGTACTGAAAAGAGGAACATAACTTTATGTAATGCAGTGGTTCAGCATGGGGAACAAGAACAAGGGGGTGGAAAAAAAAAGGGTAAAACAAACAAATTATTAAACACACTTACTCTTCACATCAGTGCATGTGGACCCATTCAGGCATGGTGTATTGTCACACGTGATAAGTCTGAAATTCTCACAGTACAGACCCATGTAGTCATATGTACACTTACAATCAAACTTGCCTAAGCCATTGATACACATCCCATCATGTTGACATGGATTGGATGTACACTCATCAATATCAACATCACATCTGTTCCAAATAAAAACACTTCAGTTAAATTAATTTCTCTGTAATTCTAATTTTGTGTGTGAATGGAGGAAATCTACATGTCTTACTACAATTACTGAATTTTATATTGTTTCATAATAGTGCAATGGAGCAGAGTCCTTGAGAAAGTCACTCAATGGTCAAGAAATTTCTTGTAAGTGTGGAGCCAAACACTGTCAGATGTACAGCCTGAAGAATACTACAGCATTTCTCTTTGGGAGGTTAAGGATTAGTTTTGTGTTGTTCAGTAGGATATTTCAGTGCTTACTGTCAATTTATCTTTAATAGTCTTCTGCAGTTTGTTCTTGAATATTTTTATAAATGCTCAGTTTTGATAAGTGCTAGGGAAAACTTATATCTTTCAGTTACGTAATTAATTTCTCATGCTTAGTCATTGTCTTGGAACACCACACCATTATGGTATTCATTGGAATGCTGCTTCTTTCTAGAAGCTGGGTAATAGTTTCACGGTCTGTTGGATTTCTACTGCTCTCACATTCAGTAGATTAAGTGCATTTACTGCATAAAAGACCAACTTAAAATCTCAGCATCTGTACACAACATTTGTAAAAAGGGTAAAAGTGAATGACACCAACAACATAACATTACATATTGAAACATGTGTCATTTGATTTGAATACATAGTTTATAATGTGTAATGGTATTTGTGTGAAGTTATACCTTAACACAGTTTTGGTGTGAGTGGACAAATTGTAAAATATCTCATAACATAAAAAAGGTAGAGAGATGAATCTAATATCAGAAGCTCATACCCTGAAAAAAGATTTCATGATATGAATCTTTTCTGAAAACTGCAACTGTCACATTTCTATCACTTATCTCTTCTGAGTTCCTCAACAGAAAAAGATAAACAAATATACTCACAGCCAT
This sequence comes from Zootermopsis nevadensis, assembly GCF_977971745.1. Lineage (NCBI taxonomy): Eukaryota > Metazoa > Arthropoda > Insecta > Blattodea > Termopsidae > Zootermopsis > Zootermopsis nevadensis. The sequence goes on from NW_028259134.1 coordinate 18,369,610, forward strand.
CCCTCCCAACCCTGATGACAGCTACAGGTGTAATTAGCAATTCCATCGATACAGGTGGCATTATTCTGGCACTGGTTCTGCTCGCACTCATTAATGTTTGTAGCACAGTCATAGCTTTCAAAGCCTGCACTACAGTTGCAAGCATATGATTCTGCAGGGGCTCCACAATGTCCCCCATTTAAGCACTCGTTCTCGAAACATAACCGACATCCCCCATCTATATCATGTGCCCTCTCCCGTGGTGCAGACAGTTCAAAAGAGTTCTGTGCAGTGGAGTTGTCAGAATACAGTTGGTCAGGAGTGAAGTATGGAAGTAAGAGACCTCCAATCCGGACTTCACCTAAGCATCCCTGCATACATAAATGCAATTCACCACATTACACATTCTGCCACAATGTTATGAACAAGGAACAAAGATTATATATTAATGAATAAAAGCCATTCTCACAGGTAACAAAGAAATAAATGGATTAATAGAAAAAATACCCAGAAACTTAAACACAAAAAACAAAAGAATGTAACCCTCAAGAGACTGACTAGAAGATGACAAATCAAGTTTATTTTTCCAAACACAAATAGATATAACTTCCTACTGAACATATCATCTGTAAATAGTATTATTCAAAGAGACACTTCTCAATGTAAATAGTTAGAATGACTTTCACATGATATTTTGGTCTGTCTGTACAGTCCAAATATGTATTAAGTACCTTGAAGAATGCACCTTCAAGAGCAAATGGAATAACTGGGGTTGTAGTGGTTGTCATGGCTAAACCTGGGTAGTCCACTCTATTCTCATTTGTTCCTGAGCCCGTTATATCAGAGCCAGATCTATCAAACGTCACATAACTGTGTCTATTTGACACAGACACTCCATCACCAAAACCTGAAAGGAGATATTACTGCATTACAGTATACATATGTTTGTTCAGTTAATGGGTTTCAAGTATCAACTGTTGTGGCTATTTGTTAATGAAAACAAAACCAAACCTAAAGCTTAACAAGAAGTTCAGGTAAAATCTTAGGAACTTGTTTTCTTTAACACGCTTTAAACTATAATGTGGGGATAATATGAGCTATAATTAATTATACCATTTTGTGTTTGTTTCCGTGTATGATTTCCACTAACACAAATTCCCACTATGTTCAATTTGTCAGACATGACTTCACATCACAGTGTTTCAAAATGTTAGCATATAAGAAATGTTTCTTTCACAGTCTGCAGGCATGTTTATGTTCTGTTTCTGCATAGTATTTCACATGCCTGGTTAAACTGGTTCATCAAGTACCATTATCAAATTGAACCTAAATACAGACTTCCTGTAGCCATTTTATTATTTTTTTACTAAGTATGAAATTAAGAGGATATGACAAACAGTTGGATACAAGGAAATATACGAAGCTTCAAAAACTCTGGCTGGAAAACTTACATGGCATAGACCAACTGAGGGTTAAAAAGAATCTTAGAGAAATAAACAATTAAAATATGAACTGGATTGATCTGAATCATAAAAGAATTTCTGTGAACACGATGCAATTTTTCTGCCAATTTCCTGTTACTTTTCCTCGCTAATAAACCAAGCAATATGATGACACAACTTCTTCTGGAACAGTCACATTTTCATCTGTTCTGTGCTTAGATACAGATTTTCTGCTGCATGTAGTTTGATATGTGTTTAGAAACAGAACTACCACAATTTGTTACAATACTTTGCATTTATCTTGAGCACTTAAACCTCTCATGTATTCAGACTTGCAAAAGTAGCACACAAAATTACTCAAACGCAGTGTGTGTATGTGTGAGCACGCGCGCATGTGCGTCATTTCAAATACAAATGTGTGAAAGTTTAGTGTGGTGATCCTAGTCTTGCTGTGTAACAGTAACAATTTTCTTATCTGATACAACATAATTTTTTCCCAAAGAAACTAACCCTTTAGACATTTCTAACATGATACTTGTGCAACATTTGCATCTTTGTGAGGTTTGTGGTTAAGCTATACTCAAAAGGAACAAGGAGTATTATGCTGGTATTAGTTTACACTACTTTCGTTATAGTTGAAGAGTACAAAAAATGTAACACTATCAGATTTCTATTGTCCTGGCAATCATAGGGTAAACAGTATTTTTTCAGTGAACAGCAAAATTATATCTACTTCTATCAACATCACAACTCATTGTTTTGCTTTCCCATCACTTCTTTTACCTTTCATACCCTCTCACACAGGTAACAGGCTACCATCAAATGAAATGTGATTCCACAACTCACCAATGTTGTCTTGTACATTTGTCCTTCCTCCCAACATAATCTTGCCATTTGTAACAAGCTGTTGCCATGCTTCAAGAGGAAAAATAGCAGAAGAAAAACTTTGTGCACTGTCCTCGCTAGCAAAACTGAATTTCCCCATGATGCCATTGTTGTCCATTCTGATAAGTACTGTTGTCCACTGGCCATCTGGATCATCTTTATGGAATCTGTAGACTTGGCCATGTGGCATCTCATCAAAATTCCATGCCACAGTTACCTGATCATGGTACACAGACAATGAGAAGAATTCTGTACCAGAATGAATGTACAGCATGGTACCACCTGAAACAAATTAATGTTTGTTAAAATGAATTGCCTAAAAGCCAGAAATTCACTGGCTGCCTATTTTCAACCAATCAATAAACCACCAGTGATTCTGTGGTCTCATTTTTATAATGCAGTTCAGTTACATGCAGTGGATCATTGCAAATAGGCCTATGCATTGAAAACTGAAACTTTCTCCTCTCTAGTGCTGTCTGGTAGAATTATTCTGCTCAGTTACTGTGAAAATTATAAAAGTCAGAAATAAGAGCTGTTTGTGAATTTACTCAAATAAATCAAGATGGCTGGGACTTATTTAAGTCAATTAATGTGAAAAAACTTACTTTTGACACAGTTTTTATATTAATTTAACAAAATACTTCTACTGGCAATGATAAGGTGCTTCATGGTATTCCGCGTCTTATAAAGGCAATTCTAAGTCAGTATCTTTAACAGCCACCCTCTAAGCCTTCTCACTTGACACAATATAAAGGTAAAGCCATCCTGTTACATGCCATGTAGGTGCACAGGGGAGAGGCAGTATAGCTACTTCTCAACCTTGGCACTAGATGGGGGGTGAGTGGTCAGCATCACCCCCACTTAACACAATTTACCATATGCAACTGAAACCACATCATTAAACAGTCTACCTACCACACAAACTCATTCACAGAATACACAAGAATGCTAAAACACTGATCTATTTTTTTGACAAATTCCATAGAAAAAAATTAGATTGAGTTTTAATACCTTGTGCTCTTTAAATTAACTGTATCCTGATGCCATCACTGTGCTTTATACAATTTGTTTTAATATGGAAAGTGTAGCAGGGGACTTCAACTTTGCAATGTTTTGCTGTGTCACACACTGTACATGGTTACAGATAAACAAGTATATATCTATAAATTATCCAGGGGAAAAAATACCACACTAATGTCAATATTCTGATCAGGTAAATATTACTTAACACAGAGCTGACACACATTTTTCTTCACTAACAGTCAGTGAGTCAAACTGCCACGAGCTGTTTTACCTGTTCGACTACGGTATGTTATGCTCATGGTGTCCAGCTGTTCACTATTGAAGCTGCTCACTGCACGAAGGGAGTAGTTAAGTGACATGTTATGGCCATCAAAAGTGGCATTGGCAATACACTCATAGCCATTGTCCAGATTCTGGCAAGTGCTGCCTGCTGGACAGTTCTGCAACTGACAGAACTCCATCTCCTGGCACATCTTGCCCTTGTAGCCATGTGGACACACACATCTGCAACACCACAGCACAAACTGAGTGGCTCAGTCACCTGACCTCCACATGTACTGCATACATCCCACCAAAGAGATTTATCACTCTCACTTGGTTTCATGATCTTCCTCAGTCTGTTGAGGCAAATCTGGTATATTATCCAAATGAGAATATAACCACTTCTTTCCAAACTATCCCAGGTTCAAAAGGTGACTTGAGGTTGGTTATCTTTACTGAAAATTTCTTTGGTTTTCCTCAGTTCTTCCAGGCAAATTGTGGGATAATACCTTAAAATAGGCCATGACCTATATATTCTTTCCAATTCAGCATTTTAAATCATCCTAGCAACTCTATAAAACCTAAGCAGTAGAATATGCATCATTAAACAACCCAAAAATCAATATTCTTTCACATTCCTCTGATCTCCACACTCATAATTAGGGTTAGACATCAATTTATTATAAGTTATCATACAATTTATACAAATGATGCAGTAATGACTTTCCATGCAAGTAGACAAAATAACAATACAACTGCTGAATTATGTTTACTTGATGCACTGATTATAAAGAATGCATAAAATTAACCAGGCTCAACTAAATTTTCATCATAAATTCTTCAAGCACTCAGTGAAGAAGCTGAGAATAATTCTGCACCTGAAATCATTCCATGTCACAAAGCAGGTGCCACTGTGCTCGCATGGGTTGTTTCTGCACGAGTTGTCAGATACCACTCCCTCCAAAACTGTCGATTTATCAAAGGTTACAGTACCAAAATGAGGTGGAATGTCTAGATCCTCTGCTTTCAATGGGAAGAATTCTACCACCATGATGCGGTTCCCATTGCTAATCTGTAATAAATGACAAAACTATTTCAGTGGTTGTTTTCTTATACCTGACATCCAACAGACAGACAGAACACATTCTGTATGTTACCTGCACATCTTGTATGATGCCCTTGAAGTTCACTGGGATTTTTGTGATTTCAGATCGATTTGGAATTGCTTCAACTTGGCGAATGGTGCGCCCCATTTGAGGCATGCCTCCAAGATATAGCACATTAACATCAAGTGAGCCTGTTGCAGAGATAGTCTTACGGAAGTACTCTGTTCCATTTATCTTCACCTGGACCAGTGTCACGTTACGCACAACCTTGTGGAAACATTACGAGAATAACAACACATGAAGCTTATGAAAATCATAACTCCATCCTCAGAAGCATGACCAAACATGTCACATTTGAAGTAGCTAATTAAGTTAGTTAATTACAACCACACTGATTACAAAAATACATACTTAATATCAGTTACTATGTTCTCCAATTCCTGTCTTTCCCATTTACTCTTACACATTTTGAATGTGGTCTTGCTAAATGGAATATTTTCCAGCACATATCATATTTTGTTAAGAATTGTTTCACAATAAAAATCAGCCATTTTAATACACAGGATGAAGTATGTAAACATAACATTTACATATAAAAAATATTAATATAGGTCACGCGAGTAGTGGTGGCACTTAATGTGCAATGTGTAAGCCAAGAGAGGGGAGTTCAGTAGTAGTGGAGGTTGCACAGCCTCAGCTGTGGTGATGCACCGATCTAAACACAGCTAGAGCTACAAATCAACTGAAGCTGACACACCCCTCTAGCGCAAGCTTCAGATGGGGCCATCTCATACGACCAAAAGTGCAGCACTTCTCGTGTGACCTATACCACATTTTTTTCACACATATTACACTTATGTACCAAATTGCAGGCAGAGGAACAGGATGCTTTTAAAGACTTATAAAACTATGAAAAAGTTCAGTTTTGTAATACCTGTAAAAATTAATGCTATGAAGGGAAGGTTATTACTGCCATAAACAGCAGCACTATTATATCCTCATCACACCATTACTACTACTGTTATTACTGTTGGTGTGAATGTGAAGTTGTACATGTTCCCGAGTACCATTCAATGAAAACAAGTTCAACACATCCTAAATTCCTGTTCTAGAGCTTCATGCTTCCACTACATTGCCCCCAGGAAATGAGCCTTGGTACCTACTGGAAGAAAGACTGTGGATCTCACATGGTGGCAAAAACAAAAATTTCACCATTTCTTGAAACTGAACCCTGGTCATTCATCCCATAAGCAGTCACTTTATGGAACTGTGCCTCAAAACATGTAATTCAATAGACTTTCATTTGTGTAGTTCAGAAGGGCCACCACAACAAATTTTCATAAACAACTGATTCAGCAATTATTATAGAATGGGAAATTTCTTAACTTATTTGAATTACAGAAAAGTACCTGTATGAGATGGTTGTTCCCATCAGCCAGTTTCTGGCCTCCAACAGTGTATTTCTCCAGTGTGCCACTGAACTGTATTTTAATCAGCAGTTCTCCAGCATCCAGCTGCGCAAGGATAAAGGTCTCCTCACCAGAGCTGATAAGTGATGATGAACCCAAATAAAAGATTGTACCTTCCTCCTGACGAGTCCGAATGAACATGGAAATGTCCACAACACTGCGAATTGCCCTACGGGCTGGATCATTCATCATCACAGTTACAAGGCTATCAGTAATATTCTCATAACCAAATGTGGCTGCTGTCAGGTCTGAAACATTACAGCAGAGTCAGAACATTCTCTGTTTATCTGTGTTCTGTTACAAATAATTAAACAAACTAATTCTAATCCTCACACCTACTCATTCTATAGTTTCAAGTAATAAATAAAATTTTAAAAACAAACAAAACTTAATTTCTTGACTGTGGTAATTGAGTGGACTCAGTTTCAAGCAAGTAAACCAGATTGTATCATTTGACTAGTTTTTCTCAACTTATATGTAAATATCAGTCATCCTTCTGGAAAACTCTAAATTATGTTATTTCACATTTTGGTCGCATACATTGTATTACAGAAATATCATTCATACCTCCCATATGTAATTATGAATAAATTATTTTCAAAATCCTGTGAGGAAGTGGCTTGAGATGTCAGTGTTAGTGGCAATGACAGTAACAGTGAATCTGAACAAACAAGTATAAGTAATTCCTCAAGAAAGCAAGCATAAAAAAATACTAAAATTCAGCACTGGAGAAGCCACAGCACTGAGAATACTTCAACAAAAATGTATGGAGTAGAAGAGAAATGGAGAAAAATGTCAAATAAAGATCTGCACATTTTTATTCCTCTCCAAGTATGAATGTATAAAACGACAACCAAAAGTTTGTAACTGCAGACAGAACACTCACTGTACTGGCAGGTGTGCCCAAGATATGGACGTTCACATGCGCAACTGAAGTTCCTCCAGAGGTCTGTGCACATGCCACCATTATGACATGGATTCGGATTGCACTGGTCTTCACGTGGACACCCCACCTCCACACCCATCAGTGTAACAGGCACAGACAGCTCCTCCTTCGTGCGTACATTTGGCAGAACCCATTCACCATTGATAATAACATCCTCAGTGCAACCTATGAATGAGGATGGACCGTGTATCAAGCCACTCAAGTAGGGCATGGTGCTCCCCAGGTATGTTGTCGGGAAACTTGTAAAGGATGTGTTGGCCTCACTCAGGTTGATTGGATAGATGGTCTGTTCCTCATTCGCAGCCAGGACCAGGTGTGAAGTGTTAATTGCAACAAAAACCTGCAACATGGTTCACAGTTGACATAATAACAATCTCCCATTGCCTATTCTCCCACTCTACAAATATGAATTCTTTATCTGAATCATGGTTGTAAAAGTACAGTCCAAAGAATCATATATATCATGTAGTCCAGGAGTGTTACTGTTACATGTGCAACAGGAGAGACATAAGAAATCTTGTAACCCAACCATTTACATAGTAAACAGACAGTAAGAGGGTGATCAGACAGACCTACCTTCTGCCAGTTGCTGTCACTGAGTTTTGAGCCAATGAATACACCTTCCCATTTATTGAGCAAGCTTGAATGAAGATTGAGCTTGCCATTAACCAGTTCAAGAATATAGTATGTTGAGCCCTTTCCTATAGCAAGCAATCCATTGGAGAGGGTAGTCTTGAATCGAAACTGAATGTCATATCCCTCTTCACGAGTTGTGTTGACCAAAATGAAGGATGAGCCATTTAGAGACATTGTAGTAACCTGCAAAACCAACATTCAGGTCAGTCTCACAAGAAACAATAAACTTTAATTGTAATACGTTGTCGACTTGCAAATCAGGGCCTCTAAAACTAAGCAGGAATTACAATGCACAAAACTACTATTAACAACTCAGTGTCAATAAGTCATAAATAGTTAGTAGGTTTGTGTATAAAATGCTTCAATCTCTCCAAGTGTCTCTGTTCCTGTGTCTCTGGTCTGGTTACAGTAACCATCTCTTTATAGTGCATAAAATGATCTACGTACACCGCACTTTTGTTGTATGACAATTGCTTAACACAGAAAGTAACCTCTGTGCAACACCATGGTGGTAAATAATAGAAGATATGTGCAATGTTATTTTAATTATTACAGTTTGTACTATTCTGATCTCTATGTTCAAATTTTATATGCATTTTTATCTCCCCCATTTGTGCTGACACCGGATTTAAGTTGCCTTTCAGCCATTAATTCACAAGCAGACCAGTATCATGTGGCAAGTTCTGTATCGTTTAGCGAGTCATCTCCCATCTCATCCTCCTCCATTTAATCATTCTAATAATAAGAGATCAGGATTAAAAATTAGGAAGCTTCTCATTATGCAATCTGTTTCACTCTGTTAATTACAATTTAAAAAAAGTCATGGAATAGGACATGTTGAAACTACAAGTTAAAAAAGAGGCAGACATTAAAGTTTCTGGTGAATAATTTTCTTTCAACTTAAGTATATAATAAGAAATTGGATCTATCATAACCTATTAACATACCTGAGTACAGTTTTGTCCATGGAAACCATTTGGGCAAGTACAGTTATACTTCTGATTGGTCTCATTCTCTAGATAGGGTTTACAGGTACCATTGTTCAAGCAGGGCCCATCCAAGCAACCTGTTAGCTCTACAGAGCAGTTCTTACCGCCATATTTGGGTTCACAATCACAGAAATAGTTTGCTATTCTGTCTGAGCATGTACCATGAACACATGGTGTGTACTGTTCACACTCATCAATCTCAGTTTCACACTGCACCCCTTCGAATCCATCCTCACATTCACATTCATAGCCTCCTATCACGTCTTTGCAGGATCCATGGATGCAAGGATCCGGGTCACATTCATTCACATTGACCTCACAGTTCTCACCAGTGATTCCTGGTACGCAAACACACCTGTACCTGAAACAGAAGGATCAAGGTGGGAAAACTTAAAATATACCTCAGTACTTGCAAACTGCACCCACCACACAAAGTGGTTAAGTGGTCATTCCTGGTTTCTAGTAACAACTGGATACGATGATCCAAACTGGGAAATATGCATTGTTACATGTCCACATGAATGGCAAGCATTAATTAAACTGCATGCTGTGAGTAGTCAATGCACTATCCAGTGCAAAACACTGCAACATTGTCAGGATACAATCAATTTAGGTGGCAAAGTAAGGGTTAAACAAAAGTGCTAAGAATTCATAATACATATAGGAACTTAATGGATAAAAAGGCACAACTTACCCACTGGCAGAGAAGTACTTGAATTTCTCAGGGAAAAAAGCAGTCTGGGATCCAACCTGTTGGTAAAGAGACTGGTTTGAACGCTCCAAACAGGTGCCTCCATACTGACATGGCGAACTCTCACACTCATCGATGTCAATTTCGCAGTTCTTACCTGAATAAAAACAAAAACTTGAATTAAAGGAATTAATCCATTAGCATGCTTTAATGGCTAGAAGGTATCCACCTTTCAGGTGACATTTGTCATTATTTTTGTTGCTAGAAGGCTCATGTAAAGTGGAAATTTCCTAGAAAGAAGCACAAGAAGTATAAGAGGAAGAAGAACCAGTAGAAGTAGACATACTTGTCTGCTACACACCTGTATAACCTTCAAAACAACTGCAGTTATAATCCTTAATACCATCATGGCACTCAGCTCCATTGGTACATGGGGCAGCTTGACAGTCATCAATGTTATTCCCACAAAAATCACCTTCATAACCTGTGTCTGTACAGTTACACATGAAGCTGTTGATTAAATCCACACATTGTCCACCGTTGAGGCATGGTGAGGACTGAAAATATGATCATTAAAGACAAGTGAAAACTCAAAATCTGGTCTGGTACTTAAATCCATAACCTTCTGCTGAAATGTCATATTTCTAGTCAATATCATAAGAGGATGTAGCAGAAAAAATCTTTAGAAAGACTTATGAAACCTGTTTTCCTTTAACCCTCTCCTAGCCCAAACAGTTTGAAAACAACTCCTATTTAAATTGTCATTCCCTGCCTCAGAGCTTGAAAGCATTAATGTTTTCTTATTAATTAACTTTGGATTATTCAATTTATTGTACAACATAGGGATAATGTACCTTTCATATCTTGGCTGCAATTTCAAAGATATTTGTCATAACACAAAATAATATAAAATAACTAAACTTGTAAAAAAAAGTATGGTAAACTATATGATGATACAGTCTGAACAGCTGTGTACATGTATTAAAAACACCCATCTGTGTAATGTACTTAGCAGGAATAATACATCAATAATTACAGAAATTATTTGGTATATTTGCTGCATAATATTCTTTAGTATGAAAGCCTGTATTTGAAACATTCCACACATAACCTCAAAATGTTGTTCTATTACTATAATTGTAATTTTTAACATAAAAGACAAGTTTTTACACAATTTGTAGATACACTTATGACATTACATTCTTAACTCAACAATTCTTTAGTTATTGCAATCAAACACAAAACTACACATTGGTATAAATTTTGTGGCTGCCTTACAATAATTCATATTATACAAAAAAGTAGTTTTAATGTAGTCTTAAAATTGTGTAGTAAAGGATCTTTAAACAAAATTCAACTTATCTGAAGATCTTTAACCATACAAAATTTTAGAACTATATTAAATAACAGCAGTGTCATGTCTGCCTCAAAAATTTAATTACCATTTTGGTATTACCACTGATACAGAAGTAAAAATTATGGAGATGATACTGCCTCAATTATACTTACATTTTTGCCATACAAAAGAAGGAGAGATGACTATCATATGAACAAATTATCCTTTTATTTGGATACATACCTCACAGTCATCAATGTCAATCTCACAGAGAGAACCTGTGAGACCTGGAGGGCAGATGCACCTAAAGGCAGCAATATCATCAATGCAAGTTGCTCCATTCTTGCATGGAACAGATGCACATTCATCAATGTCAGTGCTGCAGTCCTTGCCTGAAGACAAAATACTACATCAGGAAAACAAGGGAGGAAGAAATTAAGTATATGTTATTTAAATGTTCTGAAACTAGTAGCAGAACAGCATTACTATATAATTAATGAGGAAATGGCATATAAAAATAAGTTGTACAAAACAAAATGCCTTAAACATGCTGGAAATTGCATATTCAAAGTCACATGTAAATAGGAAAAGATTACTAAGAGCTAAAAATCTAAAATGAAAATAAATAAATTAGAATGAAGCAACTATACAAACTAGAATCAGCTGTTTAGTGTTTTAAATGAGTTCAGAAAGGATATAGCTATAAGTTCATATGAGGACTGTACAGGACAATTTAGACTTCAATGGTAAACTAATAAATATCATTCTGACCACAATAGCCAACATGTTTAAAAAACAGATTACTGTTAACACCTGCAGGATTTCTGAATTGCGAGTGAAAGGCAAAAAACGCCAAGATTACTCAAATTAGATCACAATGGCCAGCCAAAGTAAATGACTGTATTATTTACAGTTTGGACTGAGAGAAAAACAAAATGGCAGTGATATATTAGAGATATCTTAAGGCTCTTAATACTCAATTCTGCCCTTAGTAAAAACAATAAATTGATATAGAGGGGAGAGGAGTGAAAGCAGAGAAATAGGAAGAAAAAGAGGGTGGAGAAGAATAATAATAAAAAGGAACAAATGATCGAGAGAGATTAAGATGAAGAAACAAAAGAAAATTAAGGTTGAGGAGACTTGCCTGTGAAACCAGGTGTACAGATACAGTGGTAGCTGTTTATCCTGTTCTTGCATGTGGCATTATTGTGACAAGGCTGTGATAGGCATTCATCAATGTCCAAGTCACAATGGTCACCAGTAAATCCCGGACTGCAGAAACAAAGGTAGCTTCCTATAAGCAGTAAAGTGGACAATACTCTTACACAACACGATTAGTGTACAACCAGCATGTTACTATCAAGTTGGTCTTATGTATGTCTTGACAAATTATGTTTAGGTCTAGGCACCATGTTAAGAAGTCATGGCAGAAATTTAAAGAAATGTTTAATGTACTTTCTATCACATTTTAAGGTTTTGAAGGATTCAACCCCAGATATCATATTTATGATATAACACAGCATCATATAAAAATATGTCTGAAAGAAATATTAAAAGCAATATTCAAAAGTTTACAAAGAAAAAATTAATATGAATACCCTGACGGTCAATTAAGCACTATTCTAAGGAATGGAGGTATAACTCAACACTAGGTAGAAATGATTAGACAACTTCATAGCCCAGTCATTTCATCCTTTGCAAAACAGCCTCCAGTGTGTACACTGGATAAGAGGCTGGGTAGGCCATATAGCTGGTATGGATATGATAGCAAAGGAAAAGTCTCTACCCCTCCTGGGAAGTGAACACCAGTCAACCGGCCCATAACCTAGTTAATATACTGGCTGAGCTACCTTTGAATCCAATATGAATACCATGAAATACCAAACAGCTTTGAGCACTTTTTTTTAGTATTTTCAACATGCAAATTATAATATGGAATATACAAATAGCAAAAAATTATAATCTAGCATTAACACAGTAACTCTTCTGATGTGTAATTTTCATTAGTACAAAATGCCTTGGCTGCATAAATAAATTTGAAAATTTGTTTTTAATTTCATTTTATTTTTTAGAATACTTCTGTCCTTACATTCACATTTAAGATTCAGAATCTGCAAATTACAGCAGATTACATTAATCTACAGCAATCTGTTTATGTCTAAAAGAAGCCACTGATACTACATAACCTGACAATTCTGCCTGCAAGTTCATATAACTTCAAAAACAAAGCTATATCAAACAATATCTTGGGGAAAAACTATATTTAATACAAGCAAATGCTGCCACATATTCTCAAACAATGTCCTACCCTTCCAGGAAAAAGAAAGCTGCATTTCTAAGTGTAGCAAAATGCTTCAATGAACCATACTTCTACCTTGGCAAGATCCTTCTCTGAACAATACCTACCCACACTATTGACACATATACCGCTGTTGCAAAGTTCCGGTGATTTAGAACACTCATCAACATCATGTTCACAGTTACGCCCTGAAATAGTTCAAATAAGTACAGTCATTAACAAAAACATAATTAAACATAGAAATCCGAAAAGTTATGAGATGAACATGTAATGCCCACTCTACTTTCAATTCAATGCTGAGGCTGGTGAGGACTATACATTAATAATTACAGAATTTACTGATCAATTTCTGTGCATAATTATGAGTAGTAAAGATTCAAATTATGTTAGGTTTGTCAGATATTAACTCGAAAATTAGCACCAGACATATTTCTAAATTTGTAAATGTTAACATACAAAGTAACGTTTCATACAAAATTAGTGGGTGTCTATGATCCACTAACATATAAAATTCCACACACCACAATGTGGTTTTACATCCTACAAAATTGAAGACAATAGGATAAAAACCATAAAAATCACTGAGCAAAGCAAGTAATTACAAAGACACTTTTAGGGTAATTTTTCTGAACAAATGACAATCAGAGTAGTCAAATAAAAAAGGTTACGATATAACTTGCATGAGGGATGCCTACTTCCAATATGGAAAAATCCTGGGTTCATTCATTCCAGATACCAGCTATCAGGACAAGTGTTTTGTAACTTTTCTCAGTCCCCGGCAAATTCTGGATTAGTTCCTTAAAAGAGATGATAACTATTTCCCTCTACATCCAGATTCATCATTGTACTTGAGAAAACATTACAGTGTAAGGACAGAAGATAGGAAATGCATACAGAATATTGACAGGGAGACATTTTGGAAAGAAGCTACTTGAAAGACTAAGTAATGAGAGCATAACATCAGGATGTATCTTAGGGAACACGAGAATATGAGATGAATGAAACTGGCTTTGGATCTCCAAATGTAAACCCTGTTATTAGCGGTGTTCAACTTTTATTTGGGGATGGAGTGACTCAGTTAAAGAGAGAACTGACAACCCTAATACATATAATACAAAAATTCTCACCAGTGATGCCAACTGGGCAGACACATGTGTAGTTGCCATAAGTGTCAGTACATGTGGCATTGTTTTGACAAGGGTGCTCCTCACAGAAGTCAATGCTTGTGGTACAGTTATCACCCGTGAAACCCTGTCGACAGCGGCAGTCATAGCCATTCACCCCGTCAACACACACTTTGTTGTTTGGACAACTTGCTTGAATACAGTCATCAATATTCACCTCACAATTAAGGCCTTCAAATCCTATCAGACAAACGGTAATGTAACATCAGTAGAACACCACACAAGTAAACATACATTATAAATTTTCATACGACGCATTACTTGGAAATGTGAGGGAAAGAGATGTACACCATATCTGACTTGACATAAGAGAGTAAAATTCTACCTGTACATATATCATGCTCATGAAGGAGAAGCAACTCAAAACATAATGAAAGCCAAGTTCTGGCAACTTCTAATGAACAATAAAATCTGTCCAGTCAGTCAGTTATAAGCCAGAGAAAAGATAAAGGCATTACCTGCTCATCTATACTGACTACTTAACAACAATTCCAGAAGTGAGCACAAGATAAAACACAAACAAACAGGAGAAAAAGCAAGCACAATGTGAAGCCATATGAACATAGAAGAAATTGTCATATTGAAACCACACACATGCACAAGTCTTAATGTATCAACTTACATTGACTACTTTTCGACAGCTGTAAAAGTTAAGCTCACAGACAGTAAATATTATGAAATCATAAATGCATAATATGAAAGTCAGTGCAAGGTGAAGAAATAAGCACAGATCATGGTTAATAAATAAGTCAAAAGAACAAAGAACTTTGTCAACTAATCTGCATTACTTAACAAAAGTTATACACATAACAACAACAACAACAAGCCACACAGAAGAAAATCAAGAGCGATATGAAGCTACAAATACAAAGAGGAAGTATTTTAAGCCATACAGAAAATGAAAAGTGAACAACATAACACCACAAATGTGCAGAGGAAGGGCTCTGACAATATGATGGTAGTCTGAACAGTAAGCACAATATGATACTACAGACACAGAAACAGACACACACACACATATATAAAGTATTCATTGTGACCCACCTCCTTAAGAAACCTTACCTGATAGACAGCGGCACTGATAATCACGTTTGTTGTGGCTGCTGATACAAGTGCCATTGTTCTTGCAGGGAACAAGACCGCACACATCATACTCGAGTTCACAATTATCACCCATAAAATCTTCACTGCAGTTGCATTTATAGCCATGCACATGGTCAATGCAGATGCCACCATTCTGACATGGTCCTGATGCACATTCATCAATGTTCACACCACACATGTTACCTGTAGCATGTGACAGACAAGGTTAGGGGATATTTGAGTTATGCGCATGTCTGCTGCTCTGGAAATGAACACAAGAGGCATTACTGGTCATTATTAAGCCCTTAACTTAAAAGCCATAAAACTAAAATATAAAAATTATAATTTTACCTGTTTCTTTGTGTGAGTGTAAAGCACAGTCTGCAGATAACATTTCAAACAAGGAGAAAGACATAAAAATACATAATAAGCAGCTCTTAATGTAATTCTGTTTGAATTTACATTAAGACAAAATCAAAAACAGAAGAGACAAGATGTCACAACTAAGAAAAAGTAGCCGTGTACATCCTGCGTGACTGTGACACTAGCTGAATCGAGATTTGGAGACAGAAATGCACAATATATTGAGAACAAATGCAGGACCGAGGTTATTTCATTATGTCCTCCCAACCCATCATTCAATCATCCTACTTGATTTCATCTGGTAAAGATTACAGATTGTGAAGTGCCACATTATGCAACTCTTGCTATTTGCTTGTTATGTCTTCTCTCATAGGCCCAAATAAATGTGTCAGACGTTATTACTACTTTAACATAGAATTCATACCAGTAGGAACTATACACATAAATAAATCACAGAACAGTCATAATATTAATTTACATACCTTGGCAGACTCATAATACTGACTAACACAATTAAATAAAAATAGGCATCATTTCTTGTAACTTTTTATATTTTATATTTTTGGAATTTGCAAAAGAAAATCATAAGTACTATGCTTGGGAATCAAAACAGTGTAGATCTCTAATTAGTAAATATGATGATATAATACAGAAATGTACAGATTATCAGCATAAAATTACTTCCATGTGCAGGAGACAAGGAATACAATAGAGAGGTTCCACCACTGTGTAAGGACAAGCCAGAAGCTACTCCCTACCTGTAAAACCAGGTGCACACTCGCAATAGAATCCATTGATGGTGTCCACACAGGTGCCACTGTTGCGACAAGGGTTTGAGTGACATTCATTAACATCATTCTCACAGTTTTGCCCAGTCCAGCCAGGATCACACTCACAGTAGTAGCCATCACTCTGTGCAAGTGAGATAAGCATGTGTGACAGTAACACAAAACCTCATTGTGCTTACATTTAAAACCAATTTGTGAACAAGCAGAGTGGGAGTGATAGTGAAAATACTGATAAAAATATAAATAATTTTAGGTCACAGTTATGAAGTAATAACACTTAACACTAATGAACCAATTCCATGCAACAGTTTCTCTTGAGAAACTGATGACCACTAAGATGGTCAAGAAACCCAAAAATTCATTACTGTATTCACAACAGCCTGGCATTACACCCTATCCTGAGAGATCCAAATTCTGTTCACATTCTCACACTCTAGTTCCCTAAAATCCATCTTCATATCAGCCTCTCATCTGTGCTTAGGTCTCTCAGGTTGTCCCTTACCTTTCAGGTTTCCAACCACAATCTGGTATGCAATTCTCATCTCTCCCATGTATACTGTACCATATACACCTCATCCTATTAAACTTGCTTTCCCTAATGAATTGAAAAATGTATTTTATTTGAATCTGAGGCATTATTTTATAAAAGTTTCCATAAAATGGGAAGCTAGTAGTATAATTTCCTAGATACACAAATTCTCCTTGAACTGCTGCAATTTTGGAAAGAACAATGAATGTATTATTAAGTAAAAGTAGCAGTAAAAATAGCAATAATAATCATAATAAAAGCAATGGTGGGAGCAGCAAGAAACTAGCTATACAGTTGTTATTTTTGATCAAGAGACTATGCCTGAATACAGCTAATATAACAACTTGTAGAGACAATGTCGTACTCACGTAATCCTGACATTTTGAGGAATGCTGACAGGGGTTAGTAGAACACTGGATGAGTGTCTCACACAAGCGGCCTGTAAAGTGCGGAGGACATTCACAGCTGTCGCCCATGCAGGTGCCACCATTTCTACACGGTGTAGCAATGCACCAATCAAGTAGTGCAGCACGCTCACATTGCACACCTAGCAAACACCATGCACCAACTGAGCTACTTCATCATGCACAAACGCAGGCCACAGTGCAGTAACAAACATCACTATGACATTCATTTACATTATAACAATGCTGTAGCCAAGAGGCTAGCACTCCTCTGATTATTCAGAAAGACTTAGGTTCAGTTCCTGACCCAGACACCAGCTATCCTGATTGATGTTTTCTGTGGCTTTTCTCAATCACTCCTGTCAAATACTAGGATATTACTTTACATAAGCTATAATTTTCTCCTTCCACATCCTTATTCTGCTTTCTTCCAGTCATGAAGTTAGACCATCATTAACCATTTCACTGCTGTGTGTGTGATAACTTACTTAGAAGCATTAGTCATTCTGGTCTAGATTTATTTGGTGTTTGATATGATCAGTGAAATAAATGTGACCCACAGTCTGTAGTTAGAGCTAAGTGTTTTTTTTAAAAATAGGAATTATGTGTTATCATGAAAAGTTATTAACACATGAAAGTTCTTTAGACAACTGTAAAGAAAGGGTTCAATAAATTAAGAAACATATATAAATTTTGAGCTCACACTGCAGACAAAGTACCATATGTGAAGTTCATAAGGGAAGATAGAGAAAAATATTGTACGCATGTGACGCCAATCAGATACTGATATAATCATCCTTTCTTAAATGCTGAACAACTTGTAGCATTATCTCTTCATAAATAAATTGATATCAACAAATTGTGAATTTCCTTCAGCCATGATGTTGTGCAGACAGCTGTTTTACAATATTATAACAGTGACAGGATTAATACCAACGACATAGGGCAAAAAACACAATTACCTGTATTATGGGTCTTAACAAAGTAAATTTTATGGCAGCCAAGCCCTAATATGTTAGAACATCAAATAAATATCATGCATATGACATGTATCACACTGAATTAAGTGGGCTTTATAGCAGAACTGCTACATGTAGTAGTACCAACATGACACATTGTAGTAACAGACATGAAGTTTTCAACTTACAAAACCTCCCCTAGCCCTTTCCTGACAGAGCAAATTCCTGCCAACACATAAATGTAAATCAGGAAGAACAGAGTCAGAAGGCATACATATACAAACACACACAGTATGACATGTCTAAAACAGATCATTGATTAAATGGAAGTCCATCATTATCATAAAAATTTCTCAAGTCCTGAGAATAATGACTGAAAAGCAATGACAAATACCTTGAATAAACAAGAATTAATTAACAAAGACACAAAGAAAAAACCAATTAAATATAAAATAA
This sequence comes from Zootermopsis nevadensis, assembly GCF_977971745.1. Lineage (NCBI taxonomy): Eukaryota > Metazoa > Arthropoda > Insecta > Blattodea > Termopsidae > Zootermopsis > Zootermopsis nevadensis. The sequence goes on from NW_028259134.1 coordinate 18,388,438, forward strand.
CTTAAATACTTATTATTTTATACCGTGCTTCCTGATATAAGGTAGAAACTGCTTTTTTTCTACCATATGTTATGCATGAAAAACATAAAACACTTTTATGTTGTTTACTGAGGACTTCCATGACCCTGATTTTGGTCACAACATAAGACTGGGAACCATTGATCTGACACTACATTACACAGAAACTTCTGAATTGGCAACAGATAGTGTTACTTAGAAAGGGGCTGGAATTATTACCGAAACATATTAAGTTACAGACCAGTAGGAAGAAGACTTATCAGCAAACCAAGGCAAAAATGGAGATTATGTTTGGAACAAGTTGATGGACCTAATCCCTGGACATGGATAATAATAAATGTATTATTAGAAATAAAGGAACAAAAATATACTCTGAAAGTGTGATAAAAATAAAAAATAACAGAAGGAAAATCAAAGCTGAGGACTCACTGACCCATAAAACTGGCAGAACACGTACAGTTGTAACGGTCACCCATGTCACTGCAGGTACCGCCATTGAGGCATGGCATACTATGACAAAGACTGACTCCAGTACAGTTGTAAGAAGTACCTGCAAACAGCAACGTGCACAACACAGCCACTGCAGTAACTCTGTGCTGCATCCACTCAGAATATTGATTTGATACCTCAACCAAAACTTGAAACAACAACAGTTAACTATTCATGTTGATGTGGTTCAATTGGGATTGCTTGATGAAATTATCCATTTTCTGAGCAAGAAGGAGATTGGATTGTTTCTTAGTTAATTTAATGATGCTATCTCTCTGAATAGATTATGCAAATGGAGTCAATAAATAAGTGGACAATAACAAAAACTTCAGAGTAATAAATAGAAATCTTACTTGCTGTTAAGGTACTAATCCTGCAGAAATGTTCTGGTCTGTATGGTATGTATGTGAGGTTCTGTCAGATGGCATAACAATCATTAGTACTCCCTCTAAAATATATAGGTTGTCTGCTTATTTATGAAACAACCCACAGTGTCAAAAGAGAAGATACATGAAGTGGAAAGAAGTGGCTTTGACCTGTTTTAAGGCACTACCCCAAAATTGGTCTAGAGGAACTGAGAAACACAAAAAACCTGTCATGAAAGCTGGCCTCAAGGCTGAGAATCAAACATGGGACCCCTGAATATAAACCAAGAGTATCTCACTTAACCATAGAATTTGGTTATGTGCTGGAGGATCAATTTTCTTTCAAGCTTACATTACTATCAGAATTCATACATTTCATAACAGCCACTGGAAATATACAATTTATACTTGGATTTTGAAGATACATATACAGAAAACAATTTAAACATCAAACTATCTAGCCAACATAATAATAAATTACAACACTAACTCACTCACTGAATCTACAGATTCAATATTACTAAAAAATTTTATATCCAGAGATGAGAAAATAATGGCCAATAAAAATTCACTCCTTCTAGCTGTGAATGTTAGATGCAATAGAACACTGTAATTAAAAAAAAAGTAATAACTAACTACAAAATGGCATTCATTTTTTCAGCTAATCAACAATTCCTCAACTTTTATGCAACTGAAAGGTTAACTACCATGTTCAAAAGGGCCCATAAAAGCCCCCATCTAAAAGCACATGACCCCAGATCACACATCACTTCATATTTCATAAAAATAATAATGCAAAACTAAAATTTAAATGATGACAGAAATGCATTTTATGGGACCAACAATATACATGGGTACTATTTTAATCTACTATACCTACCACTGGGGGTACACTCCAAATTTTATGACATCATGTAAAATTTGTTATTTACATTTTCTTTGGGTAATGTGTTTATCTATAAAGTACTCACATATTTGGTCCATACAAACAATTTATAACTAACAATTCTTGAAGCACAGAACTCAGTATATAAATTGCTTTTGTATGCCTAATTATTGAAATTCTTCAAAATTTTGAATTTTGATAATAAAATGTCACAACTGAATGCAGCTTTGAAACACTGGTCTAGCCATTAACAGTAACATACCTGGAAAACCTGCTTTGCAGACACACTGATATGTTCCAATGCCATCAACACATTCTGAGTTTACAGGACAGATGGCGGATTCACATTCATCAATGTTGACCTCACAGTTATCACCAGTGAAGCCAGGTAAACATTCACACTTATAACTTCCAACCAAGTCTTTGCATTCTCCTCCATTATGACATGGATTGGAACTGCATTCCTTCAGATTCTGAAAAATGACACATGCCTCAACTTTCTGTTTATACAAAATAGCAATGACAATGGGGGCCCATTTCCAACAACGATACTAGGATCTTTCTCTTTTTCTACATCACTTAGATTGAATACTTCTGTCCTGTAATTCTTTTAATCAAGAATATATGGGAAGTGGTTTGGATCAACATGCAGATTAGTATAAAATAGTGGTTACAAAACTACAGACTATAAGCCCCTTGATGGTACACAAAATATTTCAGCATAATAATGGTGGGTATTATTGTGCCAATATTATGTTACAGAAAAAGAAATTCATAAATTATATTTGTGGTGCTATGAGCCGGGATAGCTCAGTCAGTATAGTGACTAGCTACAGGCTGGATGATCAGGGTTCGATCCCCGACGGGGGCAGAGGATTTTTCCTCTAGCCTCTGCATCCAGACTGGCTCTGGGGCCCACCCAGCCTCCTGTCCAATGGGTACCGGGGCCCTCTCCCAGGGGTAAAGCATGGCCGGGGCGTGATGCTGACCACGCACCCCCAACTGGTGCCGAGGTCAAGAAAGAGTAGGAGCTATACCTAAGCTCCCCCAAGTTCCTTCATAGGCATGTAGCGGGATGCTTTACTTATTTGTGGTGCTACTCAATATGTTGCTTGCTACCCCTTCAATCCACGTCTGATACGTACAGCTATATTGCTTTATTTCATTTTCATAAAGAAAATAATCAAGTGGATTAATGCATTCTAATTTTTCAAGAAAGGTTTCTTGGGTTGATATGCCTCGGAATCATAAGAGTGACAGCACTCACCAGCTCGCAGTTCTGGCCACCGAAACCTTGCATGCATTGGCAAGTGTAGCTGCCGTAAGTATCAAAACAACTCCCCTGGTTCAGACATGGGTTGTTTTCACACTCATTAATATTCTGTTCGCAGTTCACTCCTATGTACCTAGAACCAACAGGAGCGTGACACAAATTTGGCCAAAGAAAAAATAAACATTTTCCTTCTCACAGTCAACTTACTCACTAACCAGCACAGGCCTCCATGTTTATGCAGCATATTTAAGTATGTCTCACTCATTCACTATTATGTTGCATGATGTTTCTTTCTAACAGGTTTCAACAAAAGATTTTTAGTTGAAATCCAAATTTCCTGCACCTACACTATAATACACAACACAATTATAAAATATGAAATTATAAGTAGACACAATATTTTCAGAAATAAACATAATCTGTTGACATATACTTCAAAATAATAGTTTCAAACATAAGTAAGAGATGTCAGGACCAACTGCTATAATTATTTCTTTGATTTGTAATATTGGAGAGGTGCAGGAAATTGCATGGTTATGACTGGAAGCCTGTCCTTGGCCAGTTAGTTAGTTAGTCAGTCAGTCAGTCAGTCTGTCTGATAGTATACATCTTGTAATAGAGGTCAAACACTCACCCTGTGCGGCCACAAAAGCAGGTGTAGTTATTAATGCCATCCAAACAGTTACCTCCATGTTGGCAAGGATTCGGCAGACATTCATTTATGTTAGTCTCACAGTCCTGCCCTGTGAATCCTGTGATGAGACAAGCATTACAACAGTGGATAAAACAAATGGATATATATGTGACCAGACTGAAATTATGGTATTATATAAAACAGATGAATATATTTGTTCTATTGCTTTCAAGTACATACTCACCTGGCAAACAAGTACACTCATAACTGGAGTCCAACACATGGCAGCTGCCATTGTTTTGGCATGGGTTGCTCTCACACAAATGGGAGCTTATCTCTGTCTCGCAGTGGGCACCTACAGACAACAACCATAACACCATACATACAGACAGTACTAACACTACAGTCACTGTGCACAAAATGCGGTTGCCTTCAGTATGTGCAGAATACTGTAACATTAACAGTGCATATAATGGGGTGTTTCCATTATGTACAGCATATATATATAACAGAGTACCTGTGAATCTTCCTTCGCAGAAACAATGATAATTCCCTGCTGCATCTTCTTCACATCGACCATTATTTTTACAAAGATTTCCACTGTTGCGTTTACAGGGAGAACCTGAGAATAAATGTAAATATCACCTTATTTCAGTAAGCGCTTGATAGATAGATAAGGAAATGAGGATACTAACATAGGTACGTAATTATAAAATGGTGTAACAAACCCACATTGTTATAACTGAAAATAAACCAAGCATTAAAAATACATGCAGCTTCAATAATGCCTTCACATTCCATGTGTTGAAACTTTTTCCAGATGCTGGAACAAGGACTAAAAATGCACATGAAACAATATAAGGCCAACACCAAGAAGTTCAGAAACAGGTCGCAGTCTGCTGTACAGACGGACAATTTAGATCCAGTCACAGCATTGTGGTGAGTTAAACTGACACACATTTTAGATCTCCTCTGACATCTAGATTTTTTGATAAAAACAAACAGCTTGAAAGCCAGGGTCTGCTTCTGTAATCAAGCAGGAGAGTAAAACCTACTCCAGTAGATGGAGATAATCCAGTATGGAAATAAAGATTAGCTAAATCTAATGGACTTAAAGTGTTTTACTCTCCTACCTGATGACAGAAGTACAGCCTGGCTTCTGAAACATAGTGATTTTGTTTAAAAAATGATGGAAGAAATGCAAAATATGTGTCAGTTAAATAACCTAACCTTGTCACAAACCTTTTGATTTATATTGTGGTTAAGTTTACAGATTATTCTGAAAAATGTTTGTGAGTACTAGAAGCAATCGTGAACTGACATCTGTATCAATCTGTAATGGTTTATGACATCCTTCAGTGTTCAAATCTTATCCAAATCTGTCAAGTAATTTGTTAGAAGAGACAAGCAGATGGAGAAATGGACAAATGCCTTGATTTTCCCATTATCCATTCAAATCACCAAGTGCAAAAAACACAAATATACATCAGAGTTTTGCGGTGCATTAAACATACGCCCATACAATGTTATATATTTATACAGCTATAGTATGTGTTAACCCTTCTCATTGTTGAAAGTGAGTTGTTAGTGTACCTGGGCATGAAAGCATGTAAGGAAACAGCTGTAAATCTCCACACATTCTGTCCTGCAATGACTAATTTACTACAGGCACATGTTCACAGGGGTAGCATCTAGCAGACCTTAACCAATTACATGACACAGATATTATTTCTAGGAAGTATTTGAAAGGTGATTATGAGGAGAATAAATTAAAGAAAAGAGAACAAAAGGAATATTATAGAAAAAGCAATATAAAGTAAAGAATGCATTTGACATGGTTACAACACACTAACAGAGAACAGTAATGCACCAATTAATGATATATAGAGAAAAAGACAACGGTTGTAAAGATCTACGAGATAATGAAAAATGAGAGAATGTCAGGAGACAGATAGAAAAGAAAATGACTTTCATATATCCACAATAAGAACCAGCAATAACATGCATTTTTATGCTTCAAAACAACTTTGGTTAAAGCTAAATCTACACAGAGTTATAATGTTTGTCATGCAATATCCAGCACTAATTATTGTGCCTGCTCCTTTCATCTGCACAAGTTTAATAAAGTCTATCATGTGGGAAGATGGTATTACAGCTATGCTTCACCTTACAATAGTAAAAGAAAAAGTAAAAGACAAAAATTGTAAGTTATCTAATACAAACTTCTAATATAGAAAATTTTAAATTCTGAAGAAATTAAAATAAAAATCACTGGCTGGTCATATGATTTGTGAGACACATAATTAAACATTCAACTTAATTTGTACTAAAATCTAATTCCTTGTATACCTGGTGGGCAATTTATTGGATAAGAATTCTTAATATGGCTGGTAACAGTTATATTTGATATGGTTTTATTGATAGTTACTTGTCCTAAAGTTCCTTTGAAAATACACCAAAATGATTTGTTTTACTACACATTCACAAAAGGTTAAACACAGTCTGTGAAGATGGTACAATGATTTCAGGCAGCACTGGTTGCTGTTTAAAAAACAGAACAAACATTTCTGTTTCTCAGTGGCATAAAGACATTGAGAGAGATGTAAAAGTTACACAGATGAAAATAAATTATTCTATGGGCAAATTAAACAATCTTCACTTACATGTGCTTGATTTCAGTATATGACACACTGATTTCTTTGATTATTCAGTGCAAGAAGTTACAGACTGCATTTTTTTAAAAAAAATTCTGTCATAAAATAAAGAAAAGTTTGATATTAATATCAGCCTACTTGCTATAGGCATTGTAAGTACAAATAAAATGCAGGATTCTTACTGCTGTTGCAAATTTCTTACCAACTTAGAACTGCGTGATGAACGTAGTGATCATACATTGTGGACTGAATTTGTTAACTGAAATTGTAAAAATGTGAAACAATCTTAACCCTCAGGATCTAACAAATTGCAAGTCAAATTATTAACTTCAGTTTGTTCAATTCATGTTTGGCATTTTGACAGTCAGACAACAATTCCTATCCAATGCAAATTAAACAAACATAAACCCAACTGAACACATTCAGGTTTCAGTCTCACCATTGTTAATCTCGCAGTTGTTGCCAGAGTAGCCAGCAGCACACTTACACTCGTACCGGTCAGGTAGGGAGATGCATTCACCATGCAGCAGGCACGGTTTATTGTAGCAGTGATCCGTTTTCGTGCCTGTTGACAGCACAACACTCAAAACACCTTGATACAACTCCTGTCTGATCAAAGGACTCAGACAAACTCACTGTCACTGGCTCAAAATATGACAAAACATGCTGTCCACATTCACAACTAGTTGTCAAGCAAAGAAGAAGAAATGGTATAACTCTTACACTGCTTACCTAAAATAACAAGAGCAAGAGAGAGAGAAAGTTTTCAGACAACAGACAGAATAAACAGAGAATAAAATAAAGGGAAAAAAACAATGATCAAAAGAAATAAATACAAAAAAATAAATAAATTAAGAAAGCAGGGAAAAGGTTTGAATTCCGCTGAGCACTTTATAAATAAAACAATCTGTACGCTCACAGTGACAGGCATTGTATCCAGGTTGACATGCTACAGTGTGCAGTGTGAGACAGCTACAGCTACATCTGAACACCAAGCCTTGACATAACAACAAATTAAACAAGCTTGTGAGTTGGTGTTGCTTGGAACATTCATACAACACAGCGACAAAGTGCTTTTTTGCATCAAAGAATGAGAACTGATAGGATGATTGTGAATGATGAATCAAGAATAATCTGGATGGAAGTAGTCATGACCTATTTTAATGTACCATTCTGTCATTTGTTTAGACAGACTTAAGAAAATAAAATAGGCAAATCTAGCTTATATCTGGCTAGGTCCCCCAAAAGGATTCAAAACCAGGTATCTCCTGAGTGTGAAGGGGTGTTAACCATTACACTGTAAGTGACAGAAGATTCTTCTGTCACTTAAGGAAAGTGATTTGGGTGGCAGTTTTAGTGGTAGTGATAATGAATCTGAACATACAGCACTATTCTTCTGGACAGCAAATATGATTTGACATGGGGGAAAAAACTGCAAATAAGTGAACTTAAAGAGTTAAATAGAACAACCTTCCAAGTCTGGGTAGTCTGCACTTTAAAAAAAGACCCAAGGGTAGGATTTCAGGTTCTCAGGGTGGTGAGTATGCAGATGACTATTTTCTAGGTTGTAGTGCCATCTAGCCTTATAGAAGTTTAATGACATTTTAGAGGTGCTTGCTGCCTCTATCATGACAATGACTCATTGCTACAACTCAGAAGGCAGCCATTCTCAAGGACCCAGGGGTTAACTGATGTTTCTCAAAACATTCCTTGGTGTGTTGCTGATGACAGAAACTGCAAACATAACAGATAAGTCAAGTGCCTTCATCAGACTGCTCTGCAGCATGATCAACCATGTTACTTACAGCTGTTGATGGTAAGTGGACAGGGTCCCCATTCCACGTTGTGAGCCTGCACCAAAGATGGTTTGTTAAATACAATGCTTGGACCCTCCAACAGACATCCATGGAAGTCTCTTCCAACAATGAGAACTGAGTTTTCATTTGACAGGTCTGGATGGTTTAGAATCTCAGAATTGTAGGTTGAGTTGGCAACGACCTACACAGATATTTTAACACATTTCACTGGCAAACCCCTGCTGGACACATTCATAATATGAATGAATACTCTTTTCTTCAGTTAACCCCTACAAATCAGACTCAATCCAGTCTATGTGAAAATCTGATTTCAGTCTAACAATTTAAACAAAGAGTTGATACTAGAGCACATGGTCTTATTGTACTGTATTGTATTTAAAAGGCAGTTAAAACTGATGTATGTTGCCTGGAACTGTTGCTTTTTACAGACATAAGTTACTGCTTTGCACTATTAAACAAATTCAATTCTAAGAATGTTATTATAGCAACTAATGCAAAGCCACTGAATTTAAAGGGGAATGGTTTAAGTATGATTTCAGGTTTTCATTGCGATGAGTCTGAAGATGGCTGTTTTCTGGGTTGTAATGCCATGTAGTCTGGTAGAAGTTTACCGACGTTTCAGAGGTCCTTGCTGCCTCCATCATAAGGGCAATGAGGACCAATGAAACATTGGTATATTTCTACCAGATTACAGGGTGTAACAACCCAGAAGACAATCATTTTCGTAAATTTAACATCCTTTCAGTAGTCTTATCAAAATTTCTTTCTTTCCTTTAGTCCTTGCATACCATCATATGCTATTCTCCAAAACATGCTACTGCAGGGGAATAAGAAAGGTCATGTTGCACATTACATTATTTCAACACTTTCCACAAAGTCTGTTCCGATCAAACACGGGTACAAGTAACTATAAAAGTATGAAACTGTGTTTTGTATAATATAGGTTATCAGAAAAGTATCTAAAGTAAAGACATAATTGTTTATGTCTGAGGTTAAAAATTACAAGATGTGTGGCAAACTACAGATGATTAGATTTGTAAAAATGTGTGAAAGAAATCTTCATTTCTGAGGGTCAGTAGATAAAAATCAAGGAAGCATTTCATGAAGGCATACCCTGTCAATTTAGCTTTAAAATTTTGAAGTTAAATTCAGAAAATCCTGACATTTAAATACATTAAATTATGTTTCACCCTAAAACTTATTTCATTCATGATGTCTTGGGAGTGGATAATGAACATGGACAAGGCAATGGATATGACAAGTGGAAAGACAAGTTGACAATGAGACAAAAGGAGTAATAAATTCCGAAATTCTGAATGGTACTTATTACAACTAACCACAAATCACGATATTAATGACAGTGAAACACTGAGTAAGTTTTTGCATCTTTTGAAACTTCACAGATTTCATGACTGCCTGTCGTTCTGTTGTAAGAAACAAGAGACACCATGCAAACTGCTCTTATAAGAATTTCCATCACTGGTATCCAATAAAAGTTCATCATTTTGTCCCTATCAAGCTAACATGTAATTTATGTCATTACTTATTTACCATAAACACAGTTTAGAAAAACATTATATAACAAAAAGACAACAAATTCAGAACTCAAAATACTTTTTCAGCATAAAACATCCCCAAGATGTAATGATTACCATGAACAGTCTTCAAAATGGATACATACTTGGTCACTCTAGGGGAGGCACGCTGGGTAACATGGTATTTATCTTTTAACTGACCTGAGAGTGTCCTGCAACAGACAGTGTCAGATTCCCAAGCCGGTACAATAAGTTCACAGTATGCCAGCTGTTATCAAGGAACCGGACATTGAGTTGAGTGTCAAAGTTCTGTCCCTGGACTGACACCGAGAACAGAAGCCTGTCTGTTTGGACCTCCAGAGAGATTGAGTTACGACCGTTTGTCTGAGAGAACAGCTCGCCTCCGACACACGTCCGAAAACTGAGTCCTGTGTGTCCATGAAGAGAGATTGGGGAGAACAATCGGACATACGATGAACCATTGAAGAAACCTTCACTTTGCTGGGCACTGACTGTGCTCCGAGTGTGAACTAAGGCAAGAGAGATAAGGCATGCTAAAGCTGCAACAAAGCAAACACAGTACCAAATGTTTAGAAACTACATATCATACTTGTGTAAATAAGTTTTTCTGTTCACCTACCACATGCATTCTTTACACATAGCCTTCACATATTTCACATAATATCATTAGCAGCATGCACTGAAAAGATACATAAACTAGATAGCAGAATAAGGCACAATATAACAATCATTTATTTCTCTTTTGCTGGCATAATGTTTGACATAGTCAGTGTACATCATTTCCCTATAGATATCAGTAGATGTAGTTTCTCCTAGTATATGGTGTTGGCCAGATAGTCTTCCAAAAAATCTGAATTCCAGGTTCAGTTACTTTAATGTAAATACTGTCATGTCTGGGTTGCATATATCAGGAATAATTAAAACATATACTGTGTTTAAAGTTTAGCAGAAGATGTCAGTGGGTACATATTGAAGAGTTAACAATTCACATCTTTACTGAGGCCAGAAAAACAAGAAGAAGTAATGAAATGGACAAAAAGTGAAACTGTTATTCTCTTCACTCAATAATATAGCTGACCTTCACTTGAAAATGGATAGTGGTTGAATTTCTCCACACATCTGGGTTAATAATAATCTCTCAATAAGCTTCTAATGTACTAATATTTAAAAAAGAAAAGTACATACTTCAAGACAGAAAAATGTCAAAGTTCCAACAGTTCTGTAGACAATTCAACACTGTCATTAAATTGCATTAAATAAGGAATCCTACAAAACCTGAGATAGTTTCATCATTCTTCACATTTAAAATGGAGCACAGTTTATATTTAAATGTTGAACTTCAAATTATAATAAATAAATTAATAAAATGAGAGCTGAGATGGCAATGTTGCAAAAAATAAACTCAAAACAATAAAAATGTATACCTCTAAACGTCTGTTGAAAACGCATTGTTTGTTAGCTTTTATACTACAGTTTTTATTTTAAGTCACTGTTAATTTTATTAAAGCTATGTTATTAACACCATAGTAGTCAATTTTCAAGTTGTTTTATAAATATTGTACAGAGGGATATCAGCTGCGCAGGAGCAAGGTTGGGTATGGCTGGGTTTGGTTAGGTTTAATTGCGTTAAGTTAGGTTAGTGCGCAGAAAACCACAAGTAATGGAGTCATCACTCGACTTCAAACAACAGTCACATATTGCCAGCTGCAGGAAGGCATGCCGCATGAGTTTGGTGTTGCCACCTACGGCATATAGTTCATACCAAATTTAATTAATAAACACAATCTTTTACTGCAGTCTTCATATCTGTTAACATATTATACATATATAACTTTCCTCCTCTGCTGTCAGCACAGATTTGTGCAGATAAACTGTCTGTATTTAATTTTATTCTGTACTAATCATAATCAATTACGTATCTAACTCCGAAATCGGTCTATTTTATAGGAAAGGGAAGGAGTATACTACATGTAAGGAACACACCTTCAATATGGTGGAAATGCTTCATTTGTATTAAAATTATTTCCCAGTTCAGATGAAAAAACCACTGGCTACTGGACATGGAGGAAACGATGAGTCCGACTCAGATTAATGTATCACTTTCACCCATTGTTCATCCCATATTTAACGATGGCAGACAGAATCAAAAGAGAGAAACGACTGGAATGTTGGGCACGCATTTCAAAAGCAACAATAACAGTCTGGCACTTTTTAACATTCAAATCATGAAGCGTATTACGGCAGATACGATTTCAAATCACGACAATGTCACATGCATATACCGAAACCTGTTTTGTCTCACGCAATATGAAAGAGATGGTTTCCTCTTCACGTGAACGGAACACATTTCAAACGTTTCTTTTTCCACAATGGAATGAGTTGTTTCACCTTGACGAGATTAAAAACTGCCTATATAAACTAATAAGGTTTGCTCTCCTCCCTCATTTGGGTAAGTTGCCTGATGGAATAATCTCCCGTCAACAGCAACAGACCCTAGTTTAAATAGTCGTGGCTCCCGCCACGACAAAACCCCCGTTAGCGTAAGCAAATTCCCGTTTTAGTTTTATGGCTCTGTTTACCATTTCCAGCAATGCGTTTCGTACGGAGGAATGGTGGTTAGATTCTTGGTTGGTTGGTCTCCCCCCGGAGTTATAGGCGTAAGCAAATCAAGCTATATATTTATTGCACAAGTCTGCATAATTTATTCAGTTCCAGCAAGTTTATAAGGACCCAGGTACGTCATGTTTCGTCACCAAACCTGGAGAATTTTTTGCCAGCTTTACGAAACTGTTTAAATATTTGGTAATGTTCCTTGTACAGGAGGGGGGGGGGGCTCGACGCGAGGCCTCTGCCTACAGAAAATTATAACACGGAAAGACGCACACACCCAAGGAATGGGTGGAATTCGAAATCATGATCCCAGTGTTCGAGTTACAATTTCAAAACATTTTTAATAGCCTATAAATTACTACCACCGTGTTCATTTTAGTAAACCTATTGGACACAGAGTTTAATATGCCTAGCGTAAGCGACGATAACATGAAACACGCCTCCACACACTTCCGTGCCTTCCTTCATGGCCTGCTCGCTGTTTTCCGGCGGCCAGCTTTTCAATTTTGTGGAACCCGAAGTCCGGTTCAAGCATACCATTACAGAAGGTTCTTCTACGTACCCAACAAGTGCTCAGTGTCCACTGAACCTGATGATTAATACGACAGGAATCTGCTGACAATCTCTGTAATGCTTACGGCTCAGCAACTGTCTGTGACTGAAATCTTTGGCAGCAAGTGGGCAGCGTTCGCGCTGTAAGGGTCGCCTAGGCCAGTGGTCCCCAACATTTTCCTTTTGATTTATGGGTTGGTATCCTTTGTCTCATACCGTACATACAAATAACAGACTACCAATCTAATTATTACTGGCACGTCTAAGCATGTGTATCTACAACACGAAAATCAACGCATTTATGTGGTATTAAAACATAAAATAAGCCATACTCATTCACATAGAGTATTCATAATTAATAATACCGTATTTTTACTAACATATGAAATAATCGGAAAATATTCAAGTTCCATTATATAAGTACTGCCAAATAATGATCGTTTGATGCATGGAATCAATCACAATAGGAACAGAACGTTCCCAGAAAAATCAGTATTTCTTGAAACAGCTCTCTTGCTGTCCCAGCTTTCAACGAGAATTCTAGACGCACAATGCTTCTGTAATAATATTAATAAAACGATTCCACAAACTGCCACCTTTCGATGTAATCGAAACCTGGACATTCGGATGAACGACACTATGATACAATTATGTTCCCTAATGAGAAGTATGTGAGAGTGCAGAGTCTGGTGTCTTCCATTAGAAACGTGACGCGTTTAAGGTGTTTTGTTTTTCTTAGCCAAAAATTTCCTCCCACGTATGATTCGGTATGCTGGTCATTTTTCGTTTTAGAGAGAAATGAGGTCCGAATGTTCTGAACGAGCTATACGTGATTCTCCTCAACCCATTCAACCAATTCCGAGCTATCAGCCAGCACAAGTCATCATAGGTACAGCTATTTAACCATCACAACGCTGTGTGTGTGTGTGTGTGTGTGTGTGTGTGTGTGTGTGTGTGTATGATGGAGACTTCAACGCAAGAGCAGACCAGGAACTTATTTGGGGCTCTCAACGTTACTTGGTCCACAACATTTCTGAAAGCAATTATTTTTCCAAGAGTCTTGCTGGAATCAAGAACTACTAACAAAGATAAAGTTTATTTATGAATTTACATGCTCATTTACTAATCTATCAATTTACATACTTCTTTGTTACTTTATTTTTCCCTTATTTTCCTCTTTCTTTCTTTCTTTCTTTCGTGTTTTCCTGTTTATTATATTTTCCCTTTCATCCCCTGTCGTTCTCTCTTTATTTATTCCATTATTTCCCTTATTTTTATTTATTTTCCGTCATTTCTATTAATACTTTACACATATTTTATCGGCGGTCGGGTATCATTCTTTCTGATTTATTACAGGAATGTTAATTCTAAGGTAAATTTAAGGAAAATCAGTGTGAAATTCAACAACACAAACAAAAGCCAAATATCCCATTAAAATATTTTTATTTATTTCGTTTCATATTTAAAAAGTTGCCATTTACGGACCTAATTTCAGACCTGCTTTCATTCTATATTATTTGTACCATAGAAATTTTCGGATAAGACGTTACTCCATCTACTTCAGGTTCCATCTGAGAGAGGACAAACATAACAGTCGTTCACCCACTCGTTCGTCGTTGTGTGAAGAGAGTAGTCGATGATTCATGCACAGTTCTTCCAAAAATAAAAGAATAACAGAGACAGGAAATGTTTTATGTATGTTACAAAGAAAATTACAGACTACTACTCCGCTGCAGAATCTCGCGATGCAGAAGCGTAGCTCAGCCTAAACATAACGACCGTGAATATTGAATTTTAAGAGTTTTCCATGCAAGGATAATAAAATAATTAACTTATTTAGAAAATTGTTACCAAAATTTGGTTAAACATAATTAACCATTACTATTGGTGTCTTACTTGAATAACTGAATAAACACAAACGTTTGTTTCCTCTAAATGGATTGGATCTTTATTCAATAATTATGATGGTATAACCTATTCCAGTTGTTAAACCAAGGCAATGGGAGGATAACACTAAGCTGTATCTTAATGAAGTATGCTGTTAAGACAGTGTACGTGTAAGAGTGCTAATCAATAAACCACGTCTTTCATCTGAGTGCATATTTATAACATAATTATCAATAAATAGTATAATCTTATTATTGTTGTTAATTATTATCCGTGATGTACGGACTTCACTAAAATGTAAAAGTTGCTCAGGTATTAATTTCTCTGCTTCTGTTTAATGTGAAGGTCCAGTATCGTATTCACAAGAGCCCTTCAAAATCCTATCTTAAACCAGTTAAATTCAATCCACACTTCAGCACCCTAATTCTTTAAGATCCATTTCAATATTATCCTCCCACACACACACGCCTGGGTTTTCCAAAACATTTCTTCGTTTGACGTTTCCCGAATTACATTTTTTATGCTTCTGTACACAAGGCGTAGAGTGCTACAAGCATTACCACAGAACGGGCTTCTGCAGTAGAATCTCTGAGATGTGAACCGTATCGCGTAAGTACCCAGGCGGAAGCAACGGCTTCAGTTTGATGAAGGAACACGTCTGGCCGGTAAAAGAACTCGTGATTACTAGCCACGGCCACTGGGGTAGTCGTTCTTTAGCAACCAAGCGTCACCGGAACCAGTAAGAAAGAAAGAAAACAAAGCACCGACTCCCTTCCTTCTGAACCATATTCCCCACCGCCTCATTTCGCCGGGCTGTGTTCTTTTCAACACATGCTGCAGAATTTCTCATGTTCATGAGTCATTTTTGGCTGCTGTTTCAAGCACCATGGTCGTTGCACCTGAATGTGCAACATCGCTAAGACCAGAGCCTGCCACTAGACATAACCATGATACAATCCTAGCCATTTCTCATCAACAGAACCTCACAACCCGTCTCAATCTTAGAGGTTACACAGTGCAAAAGATAAAAAACGACCATGAATGGTGTGTACGGAAGAACTTAAAAAGAGGTAATCGTAGGCTAATGCTAGGTATCATCTTGTCACCTGAAGAGACTAAGGAAAAGTTAGGCAATTCTTATCATAAAACAGACTGTGGTGCCGTTTCAGAACTTCACTGCAAACCATTTACCAGTGTCTGAAACTCCCACTGCCATGGACGCGTTTCAAGAAGGTGGTTCTCAAGACTAAGAAGTTATTCGGGACAAGGAACAGGTGGATATAACGCCTTTCATAACTTATGGCTAAAAAAGTGGGAGAACAGGCACAACCTTCCTAACTACAATAAAGTGTTCTGAAATGGAAACGCCTTCACCGGAATACGACTCCAACAAAGACAGTGCTGAGGAATCTGAGGTGTTTTCAGTCCCATTCGCAACAAGAACTGTTTACAAAGATATAAAATATGTTGGTACTCTGTTGAAAGGGGAAAAAAGAAAAATCTAAGAAAACATTTGGCGCATGCAGTGACATCATCACACTATTTTCTAAGTTCCTTCTTTAATCTGCAATAAATGCTAATATGTATTTGGATCCCGTCTTGAACAGGTTTCACTGCAGACATACAAATTAAGCGTTTCCAAGGCAATTACGTGTACTGACGTCATGCTTTATTTGGGCGACTCACTCTGCACTCAGAAGAAAGTCCGGAGGGGGAGGGGGTAGCGAGGAACAGCAGTATACAGAATCTTCCTTGTGAAGATGACAGTCGCTCAGCTGGTCAAGAAAACCCGTGTATTTATAAAGCCAGAAGGTTCATTACCGTGTTCACAAAATCCACAATGAGGCATTATCCTGTGTAAATTCCATGTAATCCCCAATCTAACATCATATTTTAATAATGTTATTCTCCTGTTTAGCTCTGGACATATCATCTGGTCTCTTCCGACCAAAAACTGTATTATGTACCACATACTTCGCATTTCTCTCCTGCGCCCTGAGTCTCCCACACACTCGATTCTCGTTCTTTTAATCAGCTTAACACTATTACTTACAGTTTAGGCCTACAAGTCACGAAGCACATTGTTATGTAATTTTTCCAGCCTCCTGTTACTTCGTATTTATTAGTTTCAAATACATTCAGTTTTTTTATTATTATTAGTGTTCTGTCTGACGACAGGTCCATATGAACAGGATCCTTCCATCCTTTTCTCGGACTGGGACCTGTTCATATACGTTCTTGGCAGATGATCCAGAAGTGGTTTGCCATTGCCTTCTTCTGTGTGTGAATGGAGTAATTGTTGGGATGCCACGGAGGAAATCTCCGTGTTGCCTAGACCACGGCCTTGTCCAACACAAGTTATAAATTCGGGCACCGCCGGGAATCGAACCCGAGACCCCAGGATTACAAGGCCAGCGTTCTAACCGCTAGACATTACATTCGGTACTTTCTAATGTCTGAATCACATTTAATCTTTTGTGTAATAAAAGTCTTCTGTTTGTTTGGTCATTCTAAATGCTCTCACTGTTCTACCTCGAAATCACTTAAATTGTACCACGTAATTTCCTGATTTTAACAGAGATAGGCTACAACATGAACCACATTTACCGACGACAGAAGATGGCCGTGTAATCTTAGAAGTTTGCCAACTTCTAACAGACTACACGGCGCAGCAACCCAAAAGACAGCCATCCTCAGACCTACCGTTGTGAAAACCTCAAATCCTACAAGAGGGCAACATTCGTTCCACATATATCGTGAACAAAGCTTAGTAAAATGATACTCAGACACAAGACTTGTCTCCTTGTTGCTCTGACGTATCAGTTTCCGGTCACCACGAAGCGTATCAAGTTTCACTGTCTTCATTAACAATCGACCTGGTGAAACTACCACACATATGCCAGTGGGCATCACAACCGAAACAGAGGTACAGCAGTTAGTACTCTGCAACATTCACATTGCACGCTAGGTTCGACACAACGCGGTCCATGCACACAGACCATGTTTCAATGAGGTCAATAAAACAGCCACGTGCAGAGTCGTACTTTGTAGGACGAGGCTCATTTCAAATGCTCATATACATACAAGCATGACAAACCCGGCTTATAGGTTACAAGTAGGCCTGCAGGTAATAAATACATGAAAAAGTTTAAAGATTAAATACATGCAAACACGAATGAAAGTCGAAAATATTAACCTTCGAGCAGGCCTGCATTCATTTTATATCATTAAATTCATGTATAATTTGGACGGGAGATATCCCCCAAGAAGGAGACGGGGTGATAGTATTAAAGTTTAGCTGGACGAAATTTTGTGAACTGAAGTGTTCATCCTTCAAGCTGCATTGTCAAACAGTTAAATAATGTGATACCCACTTCATTATCTAGGTTACCAGTCGTTTAACTAGTTAATCAGCAGCTCACTGGTTAGTTAGTAGTCAAGTGGGGTCCCTTTATCCGCTTCCCACTGGGCGCCAATCTCAGTGGTCCCAGAGCGGGTCTGTACGTGGTGATGAACTTCTGCCCATGTCGCAGGTCAACACAGTCATCTAGCCGTCACCCAGTTACTAATAAGTTGTCACTTGAAAACGAAAGTTCTCATAAATGTACTTTCAATGACCCAATATCCTACCCTCATGCTGTGAACAAAATGTCCTCGAGAACCACTGGCCCATAAATAAGCAGTGCAAAGCTACGTGGCCGGTTGGCCACCAGCAGGAGAGACCTTGACGCGTCACAGAAGACGAAGTGAAAACCGCCTATTACAGAGATGAATCTCACTGATCAAAGAAACAGTCATGATTTCAGTACAAAGTTTACGTCACTACCTAACGACAGAACACGTGAAGTACCACTTAATTTCAACACGTTGAATGTCCTGCTGATCAGTCGTATTAACTACATGAAGCATAATCTTCCTTAAGATACTAACAGAATATTCAGCCAGTCAATAATTCACCGCCTTTTTATAGAACCCCATGGTTCATTATCGTGTTCACAACAGCCTGCGTTCTGTGGCCATCCTAAGCCACCTTCCAAACCCATTCCCCGAACGTCCATTTTAATATTATCCTCAAATCTAAGCTTCGGTATTCCAAATGGTTTCTGCCCCCCTGTCTTTCGCATTTCTTATGCCATAATGCGTGCTACATTATCTCCCCATCGCATCATCCCTGATTTGATCATTCTAAAGTAACTGGTGAAAAACACAAATTTTGTTCCTCACTGTGCTTTTTTTTACAGCGTTCGCCTACACTGAATGGCTATGGGATGAACGACCGGGGTGTGATTCCCGGCAAGGGCAAGATACTTTGTCTTCTCCATAGAATCCAAACCAATGCTGGCGCTCTATACACAAGGGTAAAGAGGCCGAAGCGTGCTGCTAACCACTCGCCCCATCTAGTATCGACATTAAGAATGCGTGGTACTACATTCCCACTTCACCACAGGCCTCACATTTATAACTTCAACTTTCTTCACCTTGCCTAACCCGATGGCACATGCAGTCTTCTTGGCCTCGTGAACAATGGCGCGACTGCAGGGAGGAACACGGGAACCTCGCATGAGAAAGACGCCCAACAAGTGGACCACAATCTGAGATCTGGGTCGTCCTCTGTAGTGCTGGTGTTTCTATGGGTTCAAGTCTCTTATTGCTGCTGTCAGGCCTGCGGAATCGATAACGGAAGTGGGATGTGGGGTCACTTGTAGCAGCCGAAACCAGAACAACGTGATTTGTGATTTATGGAATCCCTCACAGAAAAACACCAATTCTGCATCCGTCGCTGTTCCACGGTACAGAACTGTCAACAAATAATAAAAAAAAAACTGGGGCATGCGAATCAGTGACCGGCTGTGGGTAGAACAACCGAGGTTCGATTCCCATCACGCATAATAATTTTTCCCTTCGTCATCATATCCACACCGGTTCGCTCTGAGGCCCAACACTACATAACACCAATGGCATTTTCCCCAGAGGTAATAAAACTGACGGAGCGTAAAATTTTATCTCCACACTTCCTACACACCTTCATGACGTGATTTTTTACTGTGTAGATAAACTACAGGCCACGAAGATGTATAGGACGTGAATGCTCAGATCCAAGCTTCCCCAGACCTCAGCATATGTAAACGGTCACGTTGAAATGGAGACATGAAGAGCCCCAGTGTCAGTTTGCCAGAAGTGACCGGCAGTTATTAGTTGTATACCCCTGGATTGCAGCCATCGTGTTCAAAAAGCCATAACAGAAAACTTTACAGCAGCAAAAGCAAGAAACAAATGTCTGTTAACGCCCAAAATATAAATCATAGCTCGGCATTCCAGGAATTTTAAGTGCTTTAAAATTAAGTGAGTAAGGAAACGTGACTAGAAGTATCCTCAGCATAGCGGGTAACTCTTGTAATATTTAAACATCTCATGATACGGTACATCTTGACAACTGATCACAAAAAATCCGTTTATGGAGCCCGAAGAATCATCCTCCTTCGTCATATAAGCCCCACCCCACCCCACTACTAGATCCGATTCGGCCATTTCAGTCCACTTATCTTCATGAACAATTTTTCCCGTCTTTGCTTCGGTTTTTCAAACAGTCTACACCCCTGAGGTTTCCCCGCATTATCTGACATGACCTATCATGTTTCTCCTCATGACCTTTGCCTTCCAAGTTCTACCAATTTCAGTTTACAACACACGATCTATTTAGTTGGTGAAGAGTTCTCCACCGTTTCGGTCTTCAGGGTTGAAGATGGAGGCGACACGTTCCTCCGAAACATTTATAACCGCCTACCTACAAGATCACGCGGGGTCACAACCCACAAGCGATATCTTCACCTCCATGAGAACCTCAAACCTCACAAGTGCTTAATCAGACAACGGATGTTTGCTCAAAGCAAAAGACGTGGGGGAAAAAGTCACATAAACCAAACACAAACGCAGGAGCATAAATTATGAAGGGGACGTAGATGTTACTGTAGCAGCCTATTTATTATAAGTTACAATCCCGACGTTCGTGTAAGGATTACAGAAATTAAGCGCGGAACACAATCTGGTGTTGTAGACATCAAGTTACAGCCGAGACCGATACCGGAAGAATGCGCTTGTTCAGATAAAATTATTCCTATCACGTTACGTACGTGCTTTGAACAGACATCAATGCCCTACGCTTTTCAAACTGTGGTCCGCGGACGGCATTAGGCCCTTGAGACCTCCCGCGCCGAAGAGAGGTAGATGGTAACCAAAAATTATTCAATTAAGTTTCTCAACCCTTTAACTGTTTGCTACTGCTACAACGAAACTGCCTGTCGGTCGCGTTAAACAATTCTCCATACCTCTCTTGTCAGAACAGAGAAATGTGACATGAAGTTTTCACAGTTCTGCTAGTTCGAAGCCTTCGTCAACAAGTAAGATCCTTCGTCCCCCCCCCCCCCAAAAAAAAAAAATTAAGTGGTATAAATTCAGGAATTCCCACATATTATTTTAATAATTATACAGCGTGTCCCTTTGCCCTGGGATAAATGATACCGTATCGTGAAGTTGGCCAATCATCTTCATACAGAGCCAAGATTAAGAGTCTACACAACTCTACTCCAACACCACCCATACCACTTACCTTTTATTATCAATATGTACACCGCTCTTCAGAGATAAAAATAATTGCTTCCATTTTAAATTATTTTATATGTTTTATTTTAACCGTTTTACTTTCGGGTATTTGCAACATATGTTATTAAAAGTAAGAGCTTGACCTTACAAGAAGGTCACAACTTCTTTCATATCGTCATGGAATCTTTCACGAGCCACATCTAAATTATTTGTCGATCGGTTCCTCACTTCTGCTGCAGGTACCAATTGGAACAGAGAACAATCTCAGCCGGAAATCGAATCCCGGCCCCTCAACACGTGGCCCGTTAATCAGCATTTAAGACAAACTAATGTTGCTCATAACTGATTTTCACGTACGGTTGTAATTTCAGTGTTAGGTAAAATATAGGGTATAACACAAACTTTGACTCTATCAAATTTAATCCGAATTGGTTACGCTCAGCGTACATGAAACATGTAAATTTTTCTCAACCAATGGTCAAAACATGAAAGCAACAGCTTGCGTATTCTTGGCAAATAATGAGACGACTGAAGGTAGCAATTTTTCGTCAACGAAAAGGTGTAACTAAAAACGAAGCTTCGACCTTTCATTGTCCTGAAGTATATAATTTCATAATCTGTGCTGGTGCACTGAAATTTCAATCGTTCTTTCGCTGCCTCTTGGATAGGGAAATCTGTGGTAAAGTCTCTGCGCGATTATAACAGAATAAAAATAAAATTATCAAAAAACTTGTTATCCCTGAACAGAACAGACAACCATTATTCCAAAGGCAACTGCAATGTCAAAAGCATTTGTGTCCACTACGCGTTTTCTCCATAAAATATCTGATCTGCTCATACATATTGTCCGCTTATTTGTTTACCTTGTCCCACAGACGTATGACTGACTCACTCCATGGCTTCACTGTTCTTGAAGAACCTTGGACTCCTCACATATTCTCCTCCATTCTCCTCCTCCTCCTCTGTCCATTGCCTTTGTCCTCCATCTCTTCACCGTTCTTAATCATTTTGTCCTGGACGCCGTCTAACCACTATTTCTTTGGTCTTCCTTCTCCAGGATTTCCTTCCAGTGCCATTTCTGTCCTCTTTGTGTATTCTATGAAAGTGGTTCAACCACCTTCATCTTGACTTTTTAACGTTTCTGCAAAGTCCAGACTCCTGATACGCACATCTTCATTCTCAGTTACTTCTTATCCTCCACAAAATTCTTTCATTTATTGGCTCAAAAAATTTTCTTGGGTCGTCCTTTCTCATGTAGGTCCTGAGTACTGATGAACATCTACTCTCTTTATTTTCGTATGAACCCGTGCCTCGCTTACTTCAAATGTTTATGGTATTAACCATAAACTTCCTCTTACCATGGTTCGTACTACTGAAAACAACATAATATCGTCGGAGTTTACTAGTAATTTTGTGCAAGAAACTGGATAAGCATATGCCAACACAGTCAAATTCCACTCAGTTGTCACAACGGGTCACCCACGAAACGAAGCCACGATCTGTCGGTCAAATACGACGTTTCCCCATAAAGCAGTGTCCTACCGATAGACCATGCTTGCGTTTCACGTACTTTAAAAGTTTAAAAATGTTCTCTGTACATCCCACATAAAACATTAAGTCTGTGAACCGCGTCTCATTTCTGAGGCACGACAATGAATGTTCCCCGTGACCAATTCTTATTAATATGGCGTTATATAAAGCAACAATAAAACATAAATGAGATCTGAGGTTCTCACAGCATGAACATGTTGATGGTATGAAGATTTCTGTCTTCTGGGTTATTGCGCTGTGTAGTCTGGTCGATGTTAACCAACGTTTCAGAGGTCATACTGCCTCCGTCATCAGGGCGATGAGTATGAAGATTTCTGTCTTCTGGGTTGTTGCGCTGTGTAGTCTGGTAGATGTTTACCAACGTTTCAGAGGTCATACTGCCTCCGTCATCAGGGCCTGATGACGGAGGCAGTATGACCTCTGAAACGTTGGTTAACATCGACCAGACTACACAGCGCAATAACCCAGAAGACAGAAATCTTCATACTCACCGCTGTGAGAACCTCAAGTCTTACATGTTGATGGTAGTCTTCTGGGTTGCAACGTCCAGCCCTGAAAATTAAGGCAGTATGTTCTTCCTACACGCTGGCATTTACCTACCACTAGTACGCCTACCATTAAATAATATTTTGACCTTTGTAGACGAAAATGGCTATGAGGTCTGCCCGGCCTCCTAACCAGTGGGCACTGGGAACTGAGTTTAGTCAACAGAGGCAATTTCCTTTCTGTGTTACTTTGAAACGAGCCGGGTAGCTATGGACTGGAAGACCAGGGATTGATTCCCGGCAAGGGAAGATTATTTTTCTTCTAGCCTCAGCGATCAGACCGCTTCCATTTTTATAGGGCACAGGACTTAACATCAGGTTCTACGCTGCAGTGTAAAGAACACAACTTACAAAACTATCAATTTACAACTTCTTGGCACTCTGACCATTAAGTAAATACGTCACCACAATGGGAGCCGGGATAGCTGTCAGTATAGTTGACTAGCTACGGGCAGAGGATTTCTCCCTCTAGCCTCTGCGTCCAGACCGGCTCTGGGGTAAGGCTTGGCCGGGGGGCGTGATGCTGACCACTCACCCCCATCAAGTGCCGAGGTCAAGAATGAGTAGGAGCTATACCATCTCTCCCCCAAACGACCTAGATGGCGTGTAGCGCGACGGCTTCACATGACAGCTGGTCTCCAAGCAATATGATTTCTGTAATTCGTGCCAACAGAATTCGGTCACCCGAGGTCCGAGGTAACGAAGGGAACATGGCACACTTAAATTCTGCAAGGGTTCACAAAGTTTAAGTAACTGTTTAGGAACATCTTACCGAAATTCGAATTTCAAATGGAGCTTTACCTCCATTCGCTCAGATGACTTCACGACATTCTGCTTAAGCACAACGACAGCTTTAGTTTATATTTTGACAGCATAAAACCAAGCATCTAAGCGTATTTAACTGATCATGTCCGTTCTGGCTCAAAGAGCTCTCTGAAGAGCCCTAACAAGATCGGGGGGGTGCACAATGGATCATCAACGGTGTGAGCGTCTGGAGGCGACTTAAATCCCCCCCCCCCCCCGGACCAATACCAATATCATAGAACATGGGCATTACATTTCACCCTGGGGTACCGTAGACATTTTCTAAGGGCGCCGCAGAAATTTAAACATCCTAATCTTTCAGTTTTATTGCTATAAATGCGTATTTAATTTACACGACTCCCTCCATATTATTCATTTCACTGCTATGATTTCTCTAAACCAGTTCAGGGCTGTCAAGTGTTTTCTTGATGGGCAATGTGAAAAGGATGCCATCAATGAAAACAAGTTGAAAATTGCTGGGTAAAACTGTTCCAGAACTTGTTGCATGAGGGGTTGAGGCGTTTTGTAAGGTTAAAATGCTGACGTTGATGGCATGTCTGCATCTGGCGTCAGGCAGGATGCTGGTCAATGTCACGCTTTACTCTGCCCGGAAGAGGAGGGGGGGGGGGGCTGTCAGACCAGCAACAGCAACGTCACTGACTGCGACAGCTGAATTCCAAAGCAAATGCCCAATGCCTTGGGACATCCGCAAAATGCACGAACGTGCATGGGGAACAACCTATTGTCGGCCCGCCTGTCCGCATACATTTTTCAAAAGTTTCTAAATTGATTTAGATAAAGTTTGATACTTGAGAATGGGGTACACCAAGATGGCTGTCTTCTGGGTTGTAGCGCCATGTAAACCCAGAACACAGCCAACTTCTGACTTACCGCCGTGTATGCCTAAAATCCTACATGGATTATACTAGTTGGACGGTAAATATAACTTCTGCTTGATTCCCCGTAAGGGTACAGTTCTTTAGCCGCTGCGTACGCCTGCAGATAGCTTTGGAGGCCACCTGGATTCCTACCCAAGGGTCTATTCTGAGGAGGTAAAGAGGTCAGAACGTGAAGTTCATCACTCACCTTCGAGGTAGACGTTACGTTAAACAGATCTGCACTCATGACTTCTGCAGTACAAACCAAGTCCAGGTCCTGTAATTTGACACCTTTGAGTCACATAACAGAATCCGATGCTGGAAATAACAGATCTGAATGCTCCAGTTCCTGCTGTGTATGTGGTGTGGGGGTGGAGCAATCAGTGGCGTGCAGTTGATAGTTACAATGTCACTGTTCTTTAACCTCCTCCTCAACACTACAAATTTCCGTCACCCGCTTCGAATCTCAGTCAAAAGAGGCTGCTTAAGTTCTCTCGTACTTCTTCCCTTTCTCTAAATAAGCCACGATCCTATCCTTCCTCATCCCATCCGATTAATCACTCATGATAAAACTGTATTATCGCACAACAAAATAACTTAGCATCAACTGACCACGCACAGTAGGCAAACAAACTTGTTCTGAGATGAATCAAACTCTTGGAATTAACTGGAAAATTATGTTATCAACGACGATGTGTCAAGTACAGAGGAGAACAGAATCGAATGAGAAGGGGTTATAAATGATGCGCATCTCAGCACACACTTTCAATTTTCTTTTGTTTTGACTCTGCCAGAATAGGCATTGCAGATCTACAAGACCTTTGTACACATCTAAAACCCTTTTCCCCCTCTTCGATGCACTTTGCTTTTAAACCCTGAAATTAGTCTATGTCACAGTTGGCCCACTTTAAAAAATTAAAATTCTTCAATTTTGACTTTCATGGGTGTCCTGTATCCAAGCTTATTATTTTTAACAAGATCATTCTTTGGGCGATTGTAAACAGACAATATATTCCAACGAGGAATTGTAGCGATTTAAATTTCATTTTCCTTAAAAAGAAATACACTACAATCAACGTTAGAAATACGTTCCAAACGAGTCCAAACTACGTACCGCGCAATTACTGCGCAGAAATATCTTGAAGTAGCGATTGGATGGAGCAAAAGCTGCAGGGTTAAAATGATTTAACATTACAAGTTCACTGCAAATTGCGATCCTACGATCCGCTATGGTTTGCAAAGCAAGCTTACTGCCCAGTTACACAGGTAGGTATAGTAGGCATAGTTTTCGTTTCAGGGCAAAATGTCAAGTATGGAAGGTTAATTTTATTGCGTAATTTCCCAGCTTTTGTAATTCCGATAAAAATGTTTTTATTTCCCAGACACCAGAGCGATATCAGCTTCCGTACGCCTCCGTAGCTTCTTTTGTTCATTCAAAATCTTAATTAAAAGAAAACAATGAACTGTATAGGCTATACCGTACACATTACAGGAGTGCTACATTGCGAAGAGCAGGTGGTTAACATTCCACTTTAACCACGAAACACAAGATTTACAGTTTCTATTTACCTACTGCTTCATTGATACGTGAGCCTATCTACAGAGAGACTCGTTATTTTGTTTCATTCGCGCAACTTGCTTTATATAGCGTTGAATGACATGTTTCTAAATGATATACTTCAAAGATCTGGAAATAAATGGCCGCAGCCTACTGTAACAACCTATCCCACCATTTGGCTGCTAGAATTGTGTAACACCATGAAAACATGCCAGAAGACCTTGTCTCCAAATCGATATTCGAATCCGAAACCTTACAAATAAACAGCACGATTACATCGCTACATTAGATACTCATTTTCATGACTATAATTATCGCAGTCGCTACTCCTACTTAGCAAAACAATTCCACGCTTCGGTTCTACGTTCTTCAGTTGGCATACAGAACCAACGCTAATCACAGTTTAAGCTGTTTTGTTCATGGATTAAAAAAAGTTCTGCACCTACAACCAAATTGCGCGCCTCGTATTGTATCTTTGCACCATGGTCTTCCGATAAATATTCGAAGCAGAACAAGATATCTTATGCAGAGGATAGAAACAATCGTGCTTGAGTATACACTCCACGCATTTCATGACTGAACACCACTAACACAGGTATTCTGTAACACCTGTCCACTTCGATTCACAGGTGAACTTTCACAACTAATTCGTAATAATAACTCCTGTAATGCTAACAAGTACTCACCAAAAAGGCACCTAGACCCGTACATGGACATGTTAATCTCGTTTCATAATATTTTAATGAAATTAATCCACCATAACGTTAGTTTATTGTCACTGCACAAACATCACTACACTCCATTCTCCAGGTATTCGCACTCGTTCTAAGTTTCCCCCACTCCAAACACTAGTGAGTCACTTTGTAGTTACATTCCTCAACCCAGATGGCAGTGCAAACATATTATCTTCAACTTATTACAGTGCAGGCATTTTATCTATGGTCATAGCTGGATTATGTAGAAAAAGAGGGAAGTTTCATGTGAAATTTTGTTGAAAGGTTGTATTGGCAACATTGATAGTTTTCATACACCGTTGAACAGAAAATAGAAATAAATTAATTCGTAAGGAATAAAATAATGGTCGGGCGAGCTGGTTTCCAAAGAATTGGGGCAAATCTACTAAGAAATCAATCGTAAGCTAAATATATCACTATATGATTACGTAGGAAGTTACTCAAGATGTATTCTGATTTATGTGTCTAACCTACATTCAGTGAGAAATTGTGTGGACAATAATTGCATTTTAATTTAACTGGCTGTCTAGTGTATATCATTCAGAAATAAATCACACGGAATTGGAGAGATGTTCTTATTTAGCACTAACGTGAATCTTATTTATTTAGGGGATCCAGCACAGGTCTAACTTGGCAGGGATGGAGGAAATGCATTTCTACCAGTCGAAACTCAAAATCGACTCAAGACCCTATTGAGAATAAATCGTCAACTCAGCCTCCACTAACACAACCATTACCAGGTCTTCCAACACCAGTATATGCAACATTGAAAGACCAGCACCACATTACACAAGTAACAACCTTGAAAAATGGACTGCAAGTTGCATCAGAGAATCGTTTTGGACAGTTCTGCACAGTTGGAGGCAAGTATGAATGGCGTTATTTGTTGCTTTTTAAGATAATCATAGTGATTTGCATTGTACTAATTCAGTAATTTCATTACAGTTGTGATCGATTCAGGCTCAAGGTATGAAGTGGCATATCCTAGTGGAATTTCACACTTTCTGGAAAAACTAGCTTTCAACGTAAGTTAATCAATTTTCTCTTTGTGTTACAGTATGGATTTTAAAGCTCTTTCCGCTATCATTCAATAACCAATTTTTTCCCTCTGCAGTCAACAACAGAGTTCCCTGACAAAGATAAGATTATGCTTGAGCTAGAAAAACATGGAGGTATCTGTGATTGCCAGTCCTCAAGGTAAGAGATAGTGAAGTGTAACATAAAAGTTCATGTGCATTTAGTATTGTATTATCACCAATGGATGTACAGAAATTTTAATAGCAAATTTGTTTTACCTTTGAAAGTCATTTTCTGTGAACCCTCATTTCCAAGATATGAATGGTAAATATAGGGTATTTAAATTAACTGTTCTTAATTTTGATTGTACATCAAGGGGTTAACTAGTGTATAAATGTTATGGAAAACCAAAGCTTGTTGGGACAGTAGAAAATAATGCAGACACCTAATAAAACTGAATGGTGAGGTTGCATGTGCCTGGAATATGTGCCAACTAGAAATCATTAACAGCATATAGTTATGTGATAATTGCATTTTCCATCCTCATTTCAGAGACACATTTATATATGCATCTTCAGCAGACCGCCGCGGCATGGATTCTGTGGTTCGGGTGCTTGGTGAGGTTATTCTTCGGCCTCAGATTTCTCTAAAGGAGGTGAATCCAGAATACTACACATAACTTTCTTGCTGCTGTTCCCTGCTGTGTAATATGAATAACATACCTAACATCTTAAATTGTTCTGTTCTAGCTGGCTGGTGCCCGCCAAGCTTTAAGCTTTGAATTGGAAAATTTATACATGCGACCAGAGCAAGAAACTATTCTTATGGACATGATTCATGCGGTATGAGTTCACTGCTTTTGCTTAATATACCATCTTGATACCAATACCTGAGTTTTGTTTTAAATATAATTCTGCATTGCTGTGATTCAGCCATAGTTCTCAGCACATTCCATTTCCTACAGTGTATGTATACCTCCAACCCATTTCTTAATAGATGGAAAACTGATTTTAGTAGGCATTTCCTATTATGAAATGTGTTCAACATGCCTATAATAATTACATTCATTGTAAATGTCTCTGTTGTTGAATGTTGCCAAATGTCAGTGTGTAGTGGTTAGTACTTTCCTGTCATTTCCTGATACACACTTAGCCCAAGCAGTTGATAAGGTGTTATTACATAAAAAGGACTGATGTATTAACAAAGTTATTGTCTTGTGTGAACAGGCTGCATATCGAGACAACACATTGGGCCTGCCAAAGATATGCCCAGAAGCAAATGTGTTGACAATTGATCGATCAGTGTTATTCACATATTTGAAACATCACTACACCCCAAGACGCATGGTAGTTGCTGGAGTTGGGGTTGAACACAACGCACTGGTTGAAAGTGTACAGAAATACTTTGTGGACATGAAGCCAATCTGGGAGGAAGATACAGATCTGGTTATACCCACACTTAGCATGAAAGTTGATGACTCCGTGGCACAGTATACTGGAGGGATGGTACAGGTATAACTCATAACTTACGACAAAACCTGTAGAGCTTTAGAATACAATAAGAGATGCAGAAATATTTTTTTCAGCAATACATTATATGAGGTAATTAAGTAATTAAAGTTGGGCCATGCTTTAGCATAGGTAATCAGGTGCTGCTTTCTAATCATAGAGGTCCAGATTCAATCCCACAGGATAGTGCATGTGAAGAGTGAAGGCAAGTGGAAGACAGCTGCACTGGAGCAGATTTTTAATAATCCACTCACATTGCAACTAGAAAGTTCATGCAGCAGTAATGATACTGACATTTGTCAAGCAGGAAGAGTGTACAATTCCCCTGCATGCCGGAATGTCTGGGCTGCCAGAGTTGGCTCATGTGGTGATTGGCCTGGAAGGATTCTCTCATCAAGATCATGACTTCATACCAATTTGTGTTCTCAACATGATGATGGGAGGAGGTGGATCATTCAGCGCAGGAGGCCCAGGGAAAGGCATGTACACTCGGCTGTACACCAACGTTCTCAATAGGTACACATTCAGGTGTCAACATCCGAGTGGATGGAGTCATGCTGCATGTAACTTCTTAAAAGAAGTGATAACAAATAATGTGAAAATAAAACATGATAGACATTAAATTGCCCACTTCATCCCAAGTATGTTCCTAAATACTGTTTTTTCATTATATAAAAGTAAAATATTGAGTACATTGACCCATCATTTTTCTTTTGATTAGTATTCTAAGTGGTTTTACAGACCTAGGACTACATTCACCATTTCTCATAAACTCACTGGCCACAAGGTTATAAATGAAGTGAAATTTCATGGCAATTTATTAAAACTGCTACTAAGTTACAATTGGAAACAGGTTCGCATATTTCACAGTAACTTCTGTCAACAAAATCAATCATTAGTGAGATATCTGATGTGACATTTGTTTAAGTGATCATTCTATATCAAGAGTTATTGTTTATTATTGCACTGGGTGATTATTAGTAGACACCTCATAGTTCTAGTCAGGAATACCCAGGTGTTGATAGATATTAAAATTGATCTTAAAAAATAGGGTGTGGACAAGGTCCAGTAGCAGACTTTTGAATATGGTGATGAACTTTCAGGATCCATAAATTGAGAACTTTGTTGACAGAGTGACGACTAGCTTCTCAAAAGGACCCTGTACAATGAAGTTGCTTAAAATTGTGCAATGTTATGTTGGATAGGCACCACTGGATGTTCAGTGCAACAGCATACAACCATGCCTACTTGGATTCTGGATTGTTCTGCATACATGCAAGCGCACCTCCTGCACATGTGAATGAAATGGTGGAAGTTCTCGTAAAGGAGCTAGTCAACATGGCAGGGGTCTTAGGAGAGCCAGAATTACAGGTTTCTGTTTAAAATATGATGATAATAACTGGCATCACATGAATGTCTGACATGTTAGGAGTTATTCTTTTATTTTTCAGCGAGCCAAGCGACAGCTTCAGTCCATGCTACTAATGAATCTTGAGGCTCGTCCTGTTGTGTTTGAAGACATTGCACGACAAGTACTGGCAACTGGACACAGGAAGAGGCCAGAACATTTCATAAAAGCAATTGGTAAAGTGACGACATTACTCTACAAAATCTGCTATTTATGAATGAAGGAAAGTTATTACAGCATTGGTAATTTAGGCCTACAGAAATTTTTGAGATTCCTTGTTTTCCTCAAATTCTTGAGGTATATGCTGCAATAGTAACTAAAATCAGAAAGAGCCACAGGCA
Source organism: Zootermopsis nevadensis (assembly GCF_977971745.1). Lineage (NCBI taxonomy): Eukaryota > Metazoa > Arthropoda > Insecta > Blattodea > Termopsidae > Zootermopsis > Zootermopsis nevadensis. The sequence continues at coordinate 18,420,123 of NW_028259134.1, forward strand.
ACATTAAGCTGGCCCTTCTTTTTCATTCATACATATGAAAAAAGTATCAACTAACCATGTCTGAAAAGGTGGGACCCATTATAAAATCCAAAGCAAGTGGAAGAAATATTTACATTTCAGTTCTATGTCTACATCATGTGATCTGCATTTATGTGACTGATGAGATATTGTGCTGTGCCAATTGGCCATATGACATGAAGGTTGAGTCAAGAAACATGTAATGTGTAGAGTGTAAATGAAAATGTATTTTTGGTTACCAGTTAACCCCTGTATACGGCCTCCTTATTTCCATGAGACATTATCCTGATGTAAATCACACCCCCAAGAATTCTTTCTTTCTTTCTTTAGTCAAAAAACTGAAGGAAGAAGGTGTTGGTTAACTGAACATAGGAACTTAAGATGTCCCCTGAAAGAAAAAGACTTGCTTAATTGCCCATGGAAACATTACAGAATGTAAGTAGATGTAGGACCTATTAGTGATCTGAATCTTCTTTTCAGAGGATGTAACAGCAGAAGACATACATCGTGTGGCAAGGCAGCTGTTGAAATCGCAACCCTCCATCGCAGCCAGAGGAGATATACATAAACTTCCATCTATGGCTGATATTCAAGCAGGATTACTGAATCATGAGGGCAAATTGCCTGGAAGTAGGGGGAGACTCTCGCTTTTCCGATGAACTTGTTCATATAAATTTAGAATATGAGCTAAATAAATGGAAACAAGTTTCAATGTATAAACATGACAGTATACAAAAATAAATTCTGTTGTATGTTCCTAGCTTATCTAAATATTCTTTTGGTATTATGTAATCATCATTGTATACATAAATTCATTTCAAAAATAAACTGCACTCTCAATGAAAATTATTAAAACACAACATTTCAAGAACTGGATCTGTCCTTATCATAACGGTAGGTACTGAAGTAGGTACCTCCTTCACTACACCTGAAGATGAGGGCATCCAGTTCTTGAAACATTGGATGGTTGCATACATCTTCCATTTGTTATGTTAATACTCTGCTATGTCGACACAAAACATCTATCTTCTTCAGTGTCTTCAGATTAGCCATTCTTTTCTTTGGCCTACTATTTTATTTGCTTGTCACTTGCTATTTATTGCATAGAACTAAAACATCTTTAATTTAACATTTTCTGAGATGTAATACTGCAGAAAATATGTAAAGGAAAAGCACAACAAATTATGAATATTTAGATTAACCCTTTTAGGCTAAAGGTCATCTAAATAATATTTAATAATTCAGTCTGCACCTCAAAGAAAGAACAACGCATCTACATTACAAAGATTGAATGGTTAATGTTGTTTAAGGAAATAATGGTTGTTTCATGTGAGAATCATAATGAAATCCATAAATACACTGTGGGAAAAATACAGTTACTGATTGTTAAAGCAGGTGGTACACTATTGATGAAAATAAAAGTAAGGGTTCCCCAACACCTTATGCACTGTAGCCTCTGTCTCACTCCTTGCCCGCAGACACATGTAAGCAGGCCACTGACCCTGATTTGTTGTCTGAAACAGTTCGCACATCTTTTGAAAATGATCGGCGACCTTTGCTGTACGATGACTTTTCTTGGTGTGATGATGGCAAATCAGACAGTTCTTTAGAAGAGGACTGCCTTTCTCTGTCAGAAGACTGTGACGATCTAATATGTGATATGCTGCGAGGCCGCCGCTGACGCCATAAACTCTTAGCAATGACTCGTTTCTGGTGGTCAAGCTGTGGGAACAGGCCTGTAACATGACACAGGCACATGGCAGGATGGCAACCAAAATTAATCTGGAAACAAGGTGATATGGTTCACACATGCAAATACTCAAGTGCTGAGGTCTAGAATCTGGGAATCTTTACCTTCAGATCCTTTATGTACCTTCATGGTGGGTTTTAGATACACGAGCACGTGGTGTAGGAAACACAAAGCTATTTATACACACATCCGTACCTTGTGACAATTCTAGCGCCTCTTTTGCAGCATTCATCTCTGCCTGTTGGATACTATGACCAGATGCCTTTGCCAGGCGTTCTCCACGAAAATACACAGCTACCGTGTATACCCTCGTATTGGTTGGACCCTTACACTCGATCACCCTGTGAACAACAAACAATTAGCTACATCAGCTTTTCGCACACTGAAAGAGAAATCACTGGTGCAGCTAAGAGGGCATCCAGGTGAGGTGGAACTTTGACACACAAATATGATGATACCAGTCTCTTTCCTTGTGAAATGAGTACAGTAGGCTGAAAGCTAGAAATATATTTATAAAATATAACTTCAATAGTGTTCACAGATTTGGCAAAAGCTAGCTTTGCTTTGCTTCGTTACATACTTGTACACTGGAATATCTGGTTCCCCTCCCTCCATGGTACGTAATGTCAGACAACACTGTTGTAGTTTTGACTTGGGGTCATTCCAGTCTTGGTTCATGATAAAGTCCTGCAGTCGTGGGAAGAAACATACATGGCAGAACACATGACAATAGTCCAATCCCTGAGGAAGAAAATGCAAACTATAGTATAGTACAGGCAACAACCGATCATACTGCACATTTACTAATAACATACCAGCTATTATAATCATCTTCATTTAACTACCCCAACTACAGTACACAAGTATAAATCTTCAAGTCCCTTGATATATAGCTACCTCTATTAATAACTTTATTTTCAAATATTCACATACCATTACATACATACCTTATCAACATACAAAGCACCAAGGAAAGCTTCGAGTAAATCTGCCCGATCCTTTGTCTTCAGTTCAACTTTGGGGTTTGAGTAGAGAGCATAGCTGATCATCCCAAGATCATCACATACAACAGCCTGCGTTCTGTTATTCACCAGAGAACTGCGTAGTAACTGCAATCAAACAAATAACTAACTGCAATGTTACAGGACCTTCACCATGCAGTTTAGCCATTCAGCTCAATAAGGCATTCCCTACTGTTCTAGAATTCAAAGTTCACCATATGCATCATAAAAATGTCAATGGATTTTGCTGTAAGCCACTTAAATCCAGTTCACATACCTATTTCTTTATGATACATTTTGATATTATCCCATATTCATCATAGTCTCCCAAATGGTTGAGCCATTAGTGATTTTGTAACAAAATTTCTGTATATACTTCTCATTTCCTCCAATAATGGAAATGAGTACATAATTGCATGATTCTTGCTAGCCTCACAAGCTATTTTCTGAACTTCAGATTAAAGACGTGTAAAACTGTGTTCAAATTCCATAAATGTTTGAAAATGTAGTTTAATGTTTCTAATAAACTGTTCTGGAAATACCTGACTCTGAACGGCTGATGACTGCGAACTGTACACAGTGGCACTACAGAAATTGATCCAATGCACTTGTGAAGATGGTAGAGATTTTAAGTATTACAATTGCAAAGACTAAAAGTAAAGTATGTATTAGTACACTTACTGACAAATGCCCTTCGTGGTGCTCTGGAAAGTACTTGTAGAGGTACTCAGAAGCTATCAGTTGAAGTACAGTGTCCCCCAAGAACTCAAGGCGTTGGTTAGACCCTCTGAAATATTTCACATTAATAGTTCATACAGGCAGAGTGAAATACACAGGAAAACTTTCCACAGTTTGAAATTTATGTACAACATTCTCTAGGGAAATAATAATAGAAATCAGATATTAAAAACAAGAATTTCTGGGAAAAAGTATGAGCTTACTTTGCTCAAAATATGCGAGGGTAGAACGAAATATAACTGAATAATTAAATATCTCTGCTTACAACTACTTCAAAGCACGTATTTTTGGAAAGTGAATACAAATGAACTTATCTGAACTTACAGTGTAAGATTTGTGTATCCAATGCTCCTGTCTGTGAATGCTCGAGCCAGGAGACGTATATGCTTGAATTCAACGCCTATTGACTCTTCAAACTTGGTCAGATTCTGAAAAATGTTTTGCCTTTTTTAAATTAACCTTAAAATATAAAGTCCTTTAATCCTGCATAATAAGCAAACAAAATGTACAAAATGACAGCAGTTGCAGCTCCACACATAAGGAAGCAACAAAGGCTGGACTTCTTAATATATTGTGGCTCCCTTCTGGGATGTAATGCTGTGCAGTCTGGTATAAGTTTGATGACATTTCAGAGGTGCTTGCTGCATCCATCATCAGTGGAGTAAGTTGGACCAGCCAAACGTCTGCCTTGACTAATTGGCTCCTATATCTCAAACCGATTCCTCACACATAGCTTGCTCATCACCCTGACAATGAAGGCAGCAAGAATCTCACTTCTACCAGACTACACAGCGCAACAACCCAGAAGACAGCCATCTTCATACTTGCTGCCGTGACAACCTGAAATCTCACGTAAAAATCTTGAAGCCACAAGACTTCAGCTTCCATATAACATTTAGATATTTCATTCCAACAAGGTCACACAGATACTTGCTTACCTGTAGGAGCTCAAAGGAAGGGATCCACTTGCGATCCCCAAGGGGCTCCTGTTCTTGAAGGGGGTGTGGTGGGTAGTTTACCCATACATCCAGGAGGTCTGTGTCTTGCTTGAACAAGGTTTCTGCAAATACTTTGTCTGCAACCTGTATTAAAACACACATTTGCAACAAATCTACATTCTTTCTGTTTTGGGCTATGCAAATCAAGCTTTGATAGAAGTCATAATAGATTAAATACAGCATAATTAACATATTACATATGGAATGAAGACTTATCACAATAAATGAATGTTAAATTGAGTGAAAGAAGTGAACAGTACAGGACACAATTTTGTTTCAAGATTTAAAAAAATGTAAGATAACAAACACACAAAAACAATTTATAAAACTCCTTATATATTTTAAATGGCACATTACAGAGAATTGGAATCACATTTTAAAGGCCATGTGGGACACATAAAAAGTATAAAAATTTTAGGAAGAATACAGCAAAGACAACTCTTCAGCAAGATTGAAAAGTGTATTCTCTGGAGATTTATGATAAGCCAAATGTTACAGATTGTTGTTGCACTAACTGATCCAAGGTCACTGATGTATCTTAGTCATTCAGAATCCCTTTACAAACTCGTATTTGCAAAAAGGACCTTGGACCTTGATGGAATCTTTGGCATGAAAGTTTTAGTTGCTGATTAAATTCAGATGGTTCAAGGCAAGGTCCACTGGTCAGGATTTGTGAACAGAGTGATGAACTTTCATATCACATTAAAGCAGGGATTCACTTGATTCAGTAGTGAAACTGTCATACCTCAATGCCACCATCCAAGAATAATGCTCCCATGAGAGCCTCAAAACAGTTGGCCATAGCATGCCGCAGTTCTAAATCGTGGCATAAATCAGACCCATGAGCATACAGCATGTATTCCTCAAGGCTCAGAATCTGGAAACACAATTTTTGACACAGCTGTTGACTACATTCCCAGCAAAAGCTCCACACTAAAGCCATTTTTTATGCAAGGCTGTGATGAGAATTTACTACATAAATGGGACCTTTAGGCATGTATACATGCAACTGAAAGCAAAAAATTCTGTTCCAAAATACTGGATACTATTCCCTAGTAATTTTTAAATGTTCTTTGTTGTGCCTCTTTAACAGCATTATTTATCTCTGAAATAACTAAACAGATTTTGATTAAATTTTGTCCTATATGGTGATATATTAACAAGAAGTTACTATCATATTTAAACAATTGTCTCAAATATATAAAATCATGCATACAAACAAAAATGTTTACACTTTAAATAACACTTTGGCACATTCATCGCCCTGATGATGGAGGCAGTATGACCTCTCAAACAGTGGAAATCTACCAGACTATATGGCGCAATAGCCCAGAAGACAGCAATCTTCAGACTCACCACTGTGAAAACCTCAAATCCTACATAAATGAGTCTGTAAAGAACTTGTGTGAAAAATGTGCACTGCAATGGAGTGCACTTTCCAGTCTAGTTCTTACCTTTGCAAGCACAGCAAGGTGTTGGTTCTGTACGATGGCAGCCCTGTAGGTAGCCAGTCCTCCCTCCTCAAGGTCAGGAAACATGTGGAAGAGATGTATTGAAGTGAGAAACTCAACCACTGCGTCTCCTAGAAACTCCAAGCGCTCATTGTGAGTAATGTTAGATTCTGTCTCTGTCTTCTTCCCAAAACGAGACATGATGTTGATCAACGTATTAATACCTGCAAACACACAAACACAACTAACTGAATAACTACCTCCGTCGAACAAGATCTTTAAACAGCAGATAATATTAAATCAATTGATTTACATTCCCTGCCATCATGGACCCCAATGATTGATTACCATTATCATAAAATCTGTCATCAGGCCCCATCTGCAGTCAGTACAATCCATTCACATCTTTAAAATTTGTCCAAAATCAATTTTAATACAATACAATTTGAACATGATCTTCTCAATTTTGTTAGTAGCTTCTTTCCAAAATTAAAATTCGGCATGTATTCCTTACTTCCCTTCGTTTGACTTCATGTCACAATACTGGATATTATGAGCAAATTTTTGACCTTACACCATTTCAACAGAAGGCACAAGTTTGTCTCCCAACCAGTTACTATCATCTTAAACCTGACATCTCACCTCGCTTCCTGGTGTTCATGTAGTGAATCCTCCGATCTCCATATTCTGGTTGTCGAATGCCACAATTTGTTAGTGAGTTCCTAGCATGATCAGGATTTGTACCAAAGTTCTCTCTGAAATGCACCACCAATATTTCTATTTAAAGCATGGAGAGACAGATGAAGCCATCAAGATAATTTTGGCAATTCAGAAAAAGAAAGGGGTTAAACACATTCAGTCCTAAAGATTAAGGAAGAGAATTCTTCTGAAACATTGGTATATATCTACAAGTCCTCATGGACCAACACTGACAGCATCACCATCATAAGAGTCCTAAATCTTATACATTCACTTTCATTTTATTCAATACAGTTCTTTACAAAAACTCCCAGATACACATGTATGAAATGCACGTTTAAATCTAGTGCCACATTTAAAGAACAAAACCTGGAAAGGTATTACCTACATTTTTCACTGCAAGAAACATCTGAAATACTGATATGTATTTCTAGAAGACAGAGAGATCGAGGAAAGAATGTGAAATAAAGCTGGACAAAAATAAAGAACATTAAGGAGGAAAGAAAGAAAAGTAAGTATGACAAGACTAAAAATACAGAAAGGATTTGCCAGTGCTAGACAAATATGATGAACCTTAGGAATTTAGACATAACACATGTCTGACTACATCCCTCACCTGTATGAAGGATGAGTCAGAGCCAGCTGCAGCAGGAAGCGATTCTTGAACTTATAATCAATTACTTTCTCCAGCACATCACAGGAGCGGTGGAAGCGCAGATGGCATACCAGAACTGGGATCAGCATGGCATGCTACAAGGAATTCAGAAACCATTAAGACACTATCATGCTTGAACTTCATGTGCATCTTGTCCAAATCTGTGATGTCTTCGAAGTCTGACTGGCTACAAATTCTAAAATTTTTCCAGTTTTGGGAATTACTTAATTTTTATGTCACAAGAACACAAGGATTTGTTTAAAAAACATAAACTCTTGTTAAGATATTACTTGCAGACTATATTACTATCGATATGTAAACACAATATTATGCTACATTCATGTTTGCTCCCCTGCAGTAAATTCTGAACAATCAAACAGACTTCCATTACACTAGAAATGAAGAGGCCATCTCCACCCTCACACTTTTTCATAATTTCCAGACTCTAATAATGAAATATGAAGGCCAAACAAATTTCTAAGATAGAAGCAATGCTAGTGCCACTTAAACCTGTACTAGTGGCAATTATATGCACAAACAGATCACTACCCTGCTTCATTATTAATTCAACAATTCCTGCTACTCCCATTTTGAACTAAACACTTGAAGAAAAGCAATCATCTTTAAAGAACTGTGCTAAACAGGCTGGGCTAACAACAATGTAAGTATTCTTTCTGCACCAACCTGTATTATGTCACACATGATGCCTGTTCGGTGAAAACCATTGGCTGTCACAGCAACAGTAACATCTCGTTTCATCTTGCTCTGCGTTCTCATTTCCTGCAGTTTGTTCTCCTTTCCTTCCAGTTTACGTTTGTCTTCAAATGATGGTTTTGGCATGTTGGCCAGCAGATGCCGGAATTTCACATATTCCCGCCAGGCCTTTTGGTATCTGACAGTTACAAAAATCCATAAGGGGATGAAGAAAATTACATGATGAGAAGCTTCATAATTTTTGCTCATCATCCAGCATTGTTACGGTGATTAAGACAAGATGGATGACATGGGCAGGACAAGCAGCAAGCATAGAAGAAACAACAACTCCATACATTATCTTTAGAAATGTAGCAAGAAACCACATATATATATAAACATGAAATCCTTCTGCCATTCCAGACTCTCTATGTATAGGTACATGGAGACGACATACGGTGTAATGCATAATTTTACCTAATGTTATTAAAAGACTTATCAACGCAAATAAAATTATCTCATTTCTCTTACTACTACTGCAACTGTTGTTGATAACAGATAATACTGCCATCATTGCTGTTGTTGTTATCATTATTTTCATCATCCTTGTAGTTTATTTATGTCTCTGACTATAAAGGGTCCTTTTAAAACACCCTCAGTTGAACTAAACTGGCTGATAAATGCTTTTGAACAATGCAAATGAGTTGGTGAGCTAATCTGTTACTTTTAAACACAAAGAACATACTCAGGATTGCCAGCATAACTGAGCTGTGGAGGGCGAATCCCAAAGTGCACAATCTCTGGGTATGGAAGGGCATCTGTCTTCTGCTGGTCGCGGTCTAACTGATCCACACGCACTGAACATGGCTTCATGCCAGGATATGTAACAACCATCCCTGAAAATATACATTCACAATACTAACAAATATGCTGACCTTAACATAAGAACATACAACCTCCAAGAAGGAACTCTTTTAATCAGTTTAATAAGAAATTCCCTGGTTTCATGGAACCCAAAGGTTCACCACTGTATTCACAAAAGAAAACCTTGATCCAGTACCTTCATACTGTCACAACCCATTATAATATAAGCACATGCAGCAAATTTCTTGAGCAGCTCAACTAGTCGAAAATTACTAGCATACCGTGAAGATCAGAACACAGTGGTAGAGATGTAATTTGTGTAGATGACAACAGGATTCCCTTGAGAGCTTGAAAAATAAAGTATTAAATAAATAACCATCAGGAATACAAAAATGGGTAGAGATAGGATGAACAAAGACATAACAGGAGCACTTGCAGGATGACAAAGAACGTATAAGACTTTATCTCTAAGATGACCCACACTAGTGAAAAAATCAATGGATGATGATTGGTGACATGAAAAACTGCAAACCTTTCACTTCATCTGCAAAGTTTTGCCACTTGAACTGTGGCATGCTCAGAAGATCTTTCAGTTTTGACTCTTCTATAAGAGACTTGCTGTTTATCAGGAGATAGTACATCACCTCATTCATCGACAGGATCTCCTTCCCATTATCTGAAAGCAAAAACAATTTGACTGTCATGAATACAAACACAAAACAGAAAACTTTCTGGGTAAAGTACAAGAAACATGCAGAAAAATTACCAAGGGAAAACTAGAGAAGTGAGTAGGTATTAACTTCTTACATACTCCTAACCTTTCACCTGAAGATGGAAATAGATTCAATTTCCAAATTGCTGTTTTCTTTACAGAATATCAGATGAGAAACAAAGACCAGAAATCCAGTGTTACTGAATACAAACCTTACTAAGTCTGTGGCACTACATTACAAAGATTCAACACTCTTAATAACAAACTCATCAATCCCTGCACACTCACAAATCACATTCTGCTGACACAAACCTTGGTCTATAAAACACATATTTATTTTTTACATTTCTGTTTTTAATGCTACACCAGACACTTCAGGATAGTCTGAATAAGCAAATTCCACCTCTAAACATAGGCATGATATGTTTTAAGAATTCATTAATATTACATTGCATATGCCCTATGGATATATTTAAAATTGGCACACCTGCAAGATCTCGAACAAATCGAGGCATGAAGTGGAACTGTGAACAGCCAGTGGAGTCACCATGAGCTTTGAAGTCCAGGTCCACCAGTTCCAACAGTTCCCGGAACAGGTAGTCATCTAAAACGCAGCCAAATATTAAAGCTAAAACTTTTACATTTTTATCTTGAAACCACTGACTTAATACAGTGGTCTGTATACGCAAAAACAAAGGGTGTAAACAGCGTATTCAGAAGAGCTCTGGAATTACAAATGAAAGACAAAAAACCAAAGGATAACACACATCTTAGTGGCTCATCCAAACAAATGATTAGTATTAACAGCACATAATCAATGCAGTCCACTTTATCTTGGCACTATAAACATTGCTCAACATACATATGCTATAGAGGCACAGTGAATTCAATCCATAAAAGACATGGAGGAGGAAAACAGTCAACAGCTTCTACAAACTATAATTCTGATTTCTCATGCACCTAGATACTTACGAAAGAGATCCAATTCACGAATAGTGAAATTCTCTGGCAACTTCTCATCAATGTACAAAATTGTGTACTCTATATTGAAACGGATCACCTTGCATGTTGGCAGTTTATCCAGGGGAAAATGTGAGAACATGGAGAATCCTTCAAATATAAACTCATGTTCATCATGTTTGATAATTGTTGGTGTCTTGGTCTGCAATATAAAGGCAGAGACAGGCCCAGTTTTAGTGCACACACTACACAAAAGCAGAGAGATGCATGTGTACTATGTCCACAGAGATGTTACTTACTCTAAAATACAATTACATCAATTTTGTTAAAATACTTCTAATTAAATCCCTGGTAACTGAACTTGAATTTTCAATACTGCTAACTTGGAACATATTATGAGGGTCTTTCTAAGAATGTGAAGTTGTTCCTTGTTTCTTACACCAATGTCTGTTCTGAAAATTTTATGATCCCTTTATAGCCATTTGGAAGACTTGAGAGGAAAAAGTTTCAGTGAAAGTATGTCAGGATGCATTGTTCATTTCATTAGATACTTGGCTGGAACGACAGCAATATCCCATGCATATCTGGAATAATACCCTTTGGTGAGGAGTTTTATGAGATGTGTGAAATATAAGAACAGCCAACTGGATGAATCACTATTTGTGATTTTCTCTTCATCTTCTACATTTTCTGAAAAAGATGATGGCAGAAGAAAAGTTTTAACATGTAGTAAGTAACATGTCAACAGGAGTAACTGGAAGAACAACTATAGTACTCTCTATGCCAACTACTATAAAACTAAAATTATTGAACTATAAATTTACAAAAACAACCAGAACTTAATTTTTTACATGAAAGAGAACCAGGTGAATAACAAACATTCTGAGTTCATAAGAAGAATAATGTGCCACAACCAAACCACATTTGTGACAATCTGGGCAGATAAGCACATTGACAATTACAATGATATAAGTTAACTCACCAGAAAATTTGTAGGGGGAGAGATAGTGATGCGGTAATGAAACAGCCTGTCAGCATTGTTTGTGTCTACATTGCATTTCACAAGATGAGTCTCTCCTGCATAGATTCCATGGCGAATACCATACCTTCTTGCTTTAGCACTGCAGCGGCACAGAGGACCATCATTCATCTGTCAACAACATATGACCAGTCACAATTTGACACAATAACAAGTTTATTATATCATGCATGTTTCAAAGATATTTCATCATGTAGTACTTCAAAACCTTAACAGTAAATGGACATAAAAACCATGCCTTATACAAAATCCACAACTGAACTGGTCAAGTCTGCAAGATTTACATACTACTGCAAGTGGCAGTAGCAGTATTTGAAAAATAAAATAATAAATGACTTGAAATATACCTCCCCAGAGTCATTGTACCACATTTCTGGGTGCAGGCGGTATGGATGCAGCCGCTTCCTCTCCAGTTCTTCCATTGTGCAGTCTTCCTCGTCAGTTGAACTCTCTTCACTTGAAGTGTCACTTGAACTGCACATTTCAGCTGTACAAGCAAATAATTTCAACAGAGGAAACCTCTAAATTACGAAGGAAATGTGAATGGGTTGCAGACGAAACTCAAGAAGTGCACACTAATCACATAATTCTGTTTTGTTTTGTTGGGTACGAAGCTTTCTCTCTCTCTGATAAGCAAGGAAACTGATGGAATTTGAGAATAGAGCAATGATGAGAATATCTGGACTAAAACCAGATAGACCAATGGGGAAATGAAAGAAATGGAGGAAAAAAGAAATTCATACAGGTTCTTCCTAGGTTTGTTAGCTAGTGTAACACTGTTTCTTTTATAACAGCAATTTCACAGAAATAATATTTACTGTAACTACATTTACATTTGTGTTTGGCAAGCCGCATCCTGTTCTTACGAGGGGGTGGCTCATACTTGGGCCTGCCAGATCGCACCTTCTCAGCTCTTGCTACCAACTCATCATCGAATCTCTCACACAAAGCAAGCAACCTTGGTGTTGCCTTCATCACCTTATGATTTCTGTAAGTAACGCAGCCAATATCAATAAAACAGGAAAATGAGGAAGAAGCACAGATGGTAGAGAAGAGGAAATTGGAGGGAACAGAGTAGGAAAGGAGGCACATACTGAGAGAAGGCAAAGAACAGTTATACCCATGTAGACAATGCAAAACTCTGATCAATAGGTATATTTTTGAACCTTTTAATTGGAAGCACACCTACAAATGTAGTTTCTTTCCTCTAGGTAAGTTCCATGCCTCAGCAATAAAGCTGATGCCCATGAGGTCAAAACAACAAGAATAGTGACACCTACTTTTCATCACGCACATAGTACAGGTCAGCTGGGGCTGTACGCGTCCACACTTTCTTCTCGTGTTCCACAATCTCCTCTGGTTTCATTTTTGCCAACTCTTCCAACTTCTTCTGCATCTCTGCAGTGTTAGCACAGTAATTCATTCTAAAATATGAAAGCAAAGTCTTGCAATGCAGCAACACATTTCAAAAGTACGCACAAAATGATAATTTACATATGTAATGAGCATTTTGAAATAAATGACATCTCGTACATTACGCAACACAGATAGGAATATTTAATTAACAAACAATTTCATTTATATGGATTTTCATGATTCATAAAAATCTGGCAAAGGATATAACAACGTCAATACAAAAGACCACCAACAGACACGACCCTAAAACAGTTTCATCCACCTCCTAATCCCAACTATTGCCATTAATATCAAAATGTAAAATAGTTAGTACCAACTGAAGAGAAGGTAAAAAAAGTCCAATACAGCTATAGATATGGTAGCAAAGAAAAAAAGGTGGGGGAACAGACCATCTAAGGAATATTAACCAATTAAAATACAACTATGGTAATAAAATTAAAAGATTCAAGATATAATTTCCTAAGTAAGATTTGAGGTTTTCATGGCTGCGAGTACAAAGATGACTGTCTTCTGGGTTGTAGCACTGTGTAGACAGGGTGATCACCCTAAATTATAGAGACAACAAGGACCTCTGAAACACTGGTTAAATGTCTACCAGACTACACAGCACTACAACCCAGAAGACAACCATTTTCACATCATTTCTTACTCTCCCATGGTTCTATTTAACATGTGACTCACCTCCATTTCTCCAGCAGCAGTTCTCGCTCTGTAGCAGCCCTCTTCTCTTTGTATGAACTCGTGTATAAGCTTCTATGAGGTACATGAAGTGCAGACCTTGAACTCAAGGATTTAATGGATTCTGGACTATGAGATCGACTTCTCTTCCGTGAACTGGCAGCAGACTTGTAATCAGGGCTGTGCGAGGTACGCCTAAAGCTTGCTCGACTGTGAGATCTCAATGAATCAGCACCAGGGCTATTAGAATACCTGGGATTCCTAGGAGAAGATTCTAGTTCTGTTTTCACAGAAACCCCATTGTCACCAATTTCAGAACACTTCTTGTTTTCACCACCCCTCCTGTTCCTTTCAGGACTCAGGGAATCCTTGTTTGCTCTTTCCCTGGAACTGCAAGCCCTCGACCACTTATAGTCTCTTGTATGAGGTCTTTGGTCTGAACTTCGAGAACTGTCTCTTGACCGCTTCCTTACAGTCTTAGGACTTCGTGAACGCCTCCTTTGTGGTGAGATCCCATGAAGTGGGCTCTGACTTCTCTGTCTTCGGAAGTGACCCCACTGTTGTGCCTCATATTCAGGATGGCTGGAATTCCTCCTATAATCAAAGCTACTCCTTGACACACTCCTGTCTCTGTCTTTGTATTTTGAATATGTGTTTTCATCACTAATCTGTGTGCGCATTCCCTGTGGCAGGGACCTTGGATATTCATCCCTGCTGTATGGAAGAATGTCCACAAAGTCAGCTGCTTTCAAGTTGCTGCCTCCACATGTGATCACAGCCTCTGAGTTCCTTTCTTGGTGGTTCAGCACATTTTGAGGAATGCTGGGTAACAGAGGTTGCACATTATTGTGCCATGAATCACTCGGAGGGTGGAAGGAATTACAGCGCTCAGTACCAACTGGGTCCACACAGTAAGGAAATGTCAGCCGTTCAGTGAAGGAGGTTGCTGGAACAGGTGGAGGTGGGTATGGAGGGACAAAGACTTGTGAGGGAGTTTCAGGGCAGGGACTTGAATGTGGAGGGGGCACATTAAAAAGTTGGTTGTATAGAGGTGAGGCCTCACTATACACTGGCACTGGTTGGGATGGTGGTGCCCTAGGTTCCTGAGATCGAAATGGTGGTGGAGGAAATGACATTGGGTTTGGACATGGAAGTGAGGAAGGTGCCATAGGCGAAACACAGTTTGGAATTGTGTTATGTGAGTATTGGACACTTGGTGGGAAGCAACTTGCAGATACTGGAGGCTGGTTTATGTTATGGTCAGTGGGGTGCTGAAATGGAAGTCTGACATTTGGGGGTGGAAACCTTGGATTGGAGTACTTATGCCCACATGAATCTGGTAATCTCATCACATGTGACATTTTGATACTTCCAAATTCAGTTTAACAGCATCTGCAGAGCATGTACTCTATGGCAGCAAACCTAAAACAAACAAGAACTCATTATTCAAGTGTGGAATTTTAGATTTGCAGTATTTCACAAGGTAAAGAATCACTATACCTCAATAAAGTTTTTTTTTGCCTGTTGCCTTGTTGCTTCTAGGCCATTTTTTCTAAAAGTACTATGCAACAAAAACCGCATACTTACTTTCAATAACCGAAGTCGGTTAAACGATTGTAGGAATATTATAAAAATTAATCAATGTTATGGAAGCAAACGTCTACTCAACAGAAAATGTCTTACGACCTGAAATTTTGCAATACATTTCAGAAAAAAACTATGCCGTCATAATCACAACAAACTCAACACAGGAATTCACACACACATACTCACCAGACCACACCCCATAACCAACAACCCTGGTTGGCATTAGAAAAGAGGCTGAATCAATGAAATTGGAATAGTTAATTAACAAATATGACAATGATATAACCAAGGAAATGGAATATGTGTATATTTCTCACACTGAAACAAATGTACTATACTCTGCTTCAAGATATTAGGATGATGTTAAAAAAAAAATGTGTAGACAGTGGAACAACACACTGAATGACCATACGACGGCAACCACGAATGTATGTATACACATATACATGCATACCAACAAAGCACTGTTCGAATTACATTTTTAAGTAATTACGTAGAGCGACAGATAGAATTGTAAAATCCTGAAATATATTTAGTCGCATGAGTGGACCCACTATGTATTCATACTTAAAATACGTACGTAATAGAAAACCTGATTATGCGCAAGTGATGATGGGAAAGTTCATGTAAAGCCGTAATCGTAGATAAAATGTAACACATAACTGCCAAAGATTAGAAAACAAGTACTCAGTGAAAAAGGAGACAAAGCTTATGTACCATTCTACACAGATAATAACCATCCATCTGCTTCTAAAGCAAAGAATTCAGTCAACAGTTGAACTATTGGATTATAGATGTCGCAGAAGGTACCATTACAGTTAGGGTAGCCTGATTCTTTAATCCGAAAGACAGCCTAGACCTAATTTCAAGTATACCCAGTGTCTGCACGTCCATAAGAGCTGCAGCACCATCTATATTTTTTTAGAAAATGAAAAATTTATTTTTTGTGTTTATATAATTTGTAACACTTTATTTCCTCTATATCACTATTTTAATATTACACCTTACGTTGTCATTATACACTAATCGGCTGAACTGATCATGGCCGCCCTCTTCCGGACTTACAAATAGTTAAAACATCGTCGAGCACGTATGGGTTTTCTTCTGATGTAAATTTACTTTTCATTTATATATATTGTTATGTGTTGAAAAAGTATTCTGATTTTTCCCCCTTGCACAGCACTACCACCGCTCAGACTCACGAGCCGCCACTGAGTATACCTCTTTATCTGTAGTGACACATCAGGGGAAATGTCACATTTTAATAATGTACCACTTTTGGTGTAACAGGCAGTAAAGTGTTCGACGTCTGCTTCAACCCCACTTGTACAATGTAACAGTTCCATCATTTCTCCATTTTGTTATCAATGTATGCAAAAGATGACCATTTTAATCATCTCTCTGGATGGTCTTTCAATCCTTGGGTAGTTTTTTATCTCCTTTGAATTCTATTTTTTTCAGGTTAATTTAAAAAAAACAATAACTAATATTAGCCCTAATATTCATGTGCCACAATTACTAATAATTAATGAACACATCGAGCATTTAATTAATGCTGTAAAACATTATTCTATAACATAAGTATGTATAATCTTCACCAATTATTAGAGCTAGGATACTAAGGATGAGATGGGTGGGGCATGTGGAAATGCCAATAAATGTTAGTCTGAGAACCTACAGAAGAGACCACTTGGGGAACTCTGGCACGTCAGTATAATAATGAAAAAAGGAACATAATAAATCTAACAGTGTGCCTGCTATGCATGTAATGCTGTTGTGTTCCAAACCAGGCAGGCACAACTGTCACATGTAAACAGCTATGACCATTACTTTTGTTCTCATGGTATGAACTTATTCTGCCCACAAAGCTAAATTATACCATTACAATTTCTCACATTTTGACATATATTCTTTGGACTATAGTAACAAATGTATTTATGGTGAGCTGATGTACAAAATTTGAAACACCTTTTTTGATATCATGGCTACATGTCACCATCTGAGCATTTGAACTGACATTATTTGAATCATCAGTATGGTATTTGTTGGATTTGCAGTCAAAGAATAATGCAAACTACTGATATCTAGGACATTACCATATAATCACCAGTTGACACCCAACACTATGTATCCAGAATGGTCATTTCTAACAGCACCCCATGCAACAGGCTTTTAATTGATGGTATCTACTATTTTTTGTATAGCAGTGCACGGGAACTGGGAACATGTGCATGAAGTTTCGGTTCAAAATTACCCGATTAAGAGTCTCCTTAAGTTTGGTCACTTCTTGCAATGCTTATATGTATATTTTAAATCCTGTGTACTGTTAACAAAGATGTGAAACAATACAAACAAGCAATATCATGCATAAAAATTCTTCATATTTTAACATTCTTTCCTATCTCCTGGCAAAAGTTATGATTTTCCTCAGTATTGTCAAAATGTCAGTAGTGGTTCTTTACAAAAGGCTAAAACTCTCACAAAACTCAGTGTACATAATCATCAAATTTCAAAGACATATATCTCCATTTATTGCCTATCAAGCATCCCTGATGTCCCAACTCTTGATCACCTTTCATAATAAGGTTAGACTGAAAAAATAAACATGCAAATGCATGGTAGGATAACAAGCAACACAAAGAAACAATCAAGGAGGAAGAAGAATATCATGACTTCACAGGCACAATAATCCAGTTTTAGAAATCAGCATTTTTCATATTTCAAAAACCAAACAATTAATAAACATCAACAGCTGAAATTATATTAATATCTGTACATCACTGCACACATGGGAAACACCAAAAGATCTTCAAAAGACGTTTTTAGTGCTCAGTTTTTGTCACAGAACAGGCAACTTCAGGCAATCAGCATATTTTGACCATCAAGCCTGAATCAGGCAAACACAGCACATATTGTGGTCATGTCACTTGTCTTACTGAAGAAAGCAGGGAGTACATTAGTATATGCTCTGTGTATGTACTATCCTACATAAGTATCCATTGTACATGCAGTATGTGTGTAATAATGGAGAGAACACAGTTACAGAGTGGTGTTTGACCCATAATTATGTATTTGGTTGAGATTATATTTCTCACGGTTTACCTTCATTAAGGAATACCTGCTTTGCCATCCCATTGTATAAACTAATCCATGACAAGCCAAGTAAAAAATCACTACCATGTAGTGCAGATGTTAAGCGTGGACAATGCATATGACCAAATCTCACTCAATTTAAACATTTCAATGTTCGCAGGTCAGCAGGCCATTTACTTTACTTTAATTCCTTCTACCATAAAAATAGTGGTAGCATCACCTTAAAATCACTGACTGCTCAGTGACAAAATAAGACACTCTAATACATGTGATCACCTGCTCAACAGCCAAAATACAACCAACCAATTAAAAAAAGGACTGGTGAACCTCAGGATATGGGGAAGGCAAGGGAAAGGTGGGGTGGAAATGTCAAGAAGTAAACAAAGTGTTCACCACACCCTACAATGTATTACTTAACATTAAATATCACATATTATTTAGTACTTCTTATGTACATTTATTTCTGATTTTTCAGTATTCAGACATATATAAAGCATTTGCACAAGTAAATACCAAATATGAAATGAGGACCAAGGGCAACCTAGGGGGGAGGTTGAATAGGGAGAAAGGGATACCTGGCTTGGGAGGGTGGGACTGACAACTCCAGTGAATGA
The DNA here is from genome assembly GCF_977971745.1 of Zootermopsis nevadensis. Taxonomy (NCBI): domain Eukaryota; kingdom Metazoa; phylum Arthropoda; class Insecta; order Blattodea; family Termopsidae; genus Zootermopsis; species Zootermopsis nevadensis. The sequence continues at coordinate 18,439,089 of NW_028259134.1, forward strand.
AATCAGCAGGTAGGAAGGGCTATACATTTGTTTCTTGAGAGAAATTCTGCAATTCATCCACCCATCAGACCTGATGCACTTCATCTCGTTCACACATGTCCGCACTCTTTGCATGAAACTTATAATTCATGGTCAAAATAATAAATACAGTGATCATTCAAATCGGTATTACAAGTAACACTGAAGTTCCTTTTTTTTTTAATACTTTTTTTGATGTGGTGGCATCTCGCTGCATTTTACAAAATGGTACAATTCAGTAACTATGTGTTCTTATTCTATGGAGAATCTAATCCTTTTATATTTGTGTATCTTTAATATTTCACGGAGGCCTCGTCTTTGAAAACCATTTGTTTGTTTGTCCTGCCAGAACTCGCCATCCTGGATCGGTGCGGACGCTGATCCAAAATCAAGATATTCTCTTTCCTGTACCTAGGTGGTCCAGAGTGAGAGGAAACTCCATTTGGACCATTATCTGCAGCCCCAGTTAACTCCAAACTTGTCACACTGATTTCCCACAAGGTAAAAATAAATCTCCTGTTCGTCTACGAAGCTAATTACTATGTAAAGTTTCAGCACATGTTAGCTGGAAGTGGTATCTTCAGTCTCGTAATATCAACCTCACACCTCCTCACTTCCCAGACCGTCTCCAGCTTGTAGTGTTTGTACATGGTTAAGGTAGCAGTAAACACTATATATCACGCACACCCTCACAATTACACAAGAGAACATAACTCACAAGGCAAGGCAGTAAGTTTTCTTACTTGCACTAAGACTGAAAAACTGGAGACTCAGCTCTTGGAAAGATCACAAATTCATATGTGATAATTCTTTATACAGATTGCAAAAATCCTAACGATTCAAGATGCTACCGAAGAGTTTTCATTCCCCCCCTATCTACAAAATATCAAGACCTGCTTAGCGACTGCAGGGAATTCTTTCTTTGTATCCTCATTGAGATTTGTCAATCTTTTTATTATAATCATCAACAGTTTCTCAGCTGCAATCTAACACCTTTATTTGCTCCAATATCGTGGAACCATTTAAACACTTGGTTAAGACAATCTCTCCATTCTGCTGCACTGCACACTATGTAAGTTGTCTATGAAACAAACATTTCCCAGATGATGAGTATGGGACTCTTTTTGGCAGTAAAGCCAAAGTATCTGGAACCCCTACGTTGTTGACCTTCCCATCTGTTCACTACGTGGAGAGACAAGAGTGCAGAGAAGTAAAGTGCATGTGCTCAGGATGCGGCCGCGAACACTGGAAGAGCACACGTGAAATGATGGAGGCCACCTGCTGGTCGAGAATCTGACTCATCACTAGAGCCAGCAGGCGCTGCTCTTGCTGCAGGAAGAGGGGGCGGTTGTCAGGGTGACGTGCAAGGTGCAACAGTGTGCCTGCTGCACGGCGTAGCATGTCCAGGCTCGTGCCCATAGAGTCTGGGTTCTCTCGCAGGGCCGAAATGCCATGTTGGTTGGCTACACCCAATGCACTTGCTTCTGCTTGTTCAATGAAGGCCACAAGCAGGGACACACAGGGACTCTGCAATGCCACGGTACGTGCCATGCCACTGTCAGCTGCAGCCAGGTAATGCAGAAGGTTCACTGCAAACTCCCTTAATACCTGTTCTTCACTGCGACACAGCAGTTTGGTGAGAACTGCGCACAAACGCTCCAGCCTCGAGTATGGGGGAGTGGCTATAACCAAGTCCACATTACTATCAGTCACACACAGCTTGCACAATGCCTCCAGGGCTAGCCGTTGGGGAGACAGGGGAGATGAAGGGCCCACAGTGGGAAAAGGGTCTTGTCCATGGGCCGCAGGGCAAACTGCCCAATGAAGTAGTCCATCCAGTACAGGGCGTGAGATCTCCTCTGGGTATTGGCCCAAATCCATGTGTCCTGCAATGTTGGCAGCAGTGACCAATATGTTCTCTCGTATGTGGTGCAGGAAGTCCCACCACCACTCAGCCTCCCCCTGCAGACTGCTGCAGGAATCTGCAAAGTCTGCATCTTCCTCGCGGTCATAGTTGCGCTGTTTGTGCGTGCGGGATGGATGTTCATGGTGCAAAAGTAACAGTTTACCCAAAAGCCCTAGGAAGGTGGCATTCTTGGCAAATTCCACCTCATTTCCTGGAACAAATGTTAAGTTACGAAGTATATTGGAGAGACAGACACATCGCCGTGCTAGAGCATCTTGAGTCTCAGTGACAAGGTACAGGCTGGCCTCATCTCGAGTGTAGCACTCATCCTCATAGTCAGACATCCGGCGTCTCTTCAGGGTGCCCGCTGGGTCCCGGATCCGCAACCCCAAGCCATTGTCTTCCTGTCCATCCTGGCTCTTAGAACTATTCTCCACTTTCACAGTGACCTTGTCATTACCAGATGATTTAGCTTTACTGCTGTCATCATCATCAGGCTCTTTTTTTGTCTTGCAAACTTCACTGTTACTGCTACTACTGTTGCTATTTTCCAATGACAAGCTGTTGCTATTTGTCTCCATGGTTTCATCAGATGTGGTTTCTACTACTATTTTATCCTTCTTATCTTTATCTTCTAACATTTTATCAATTTCCCCATCATTATTGTTGGCTTTTTCTTCATTTTCATCTTCCTTTTTCACAACTTCATTCTTTTCTACCTTCTCGCGGATCTCTCTGGTCAGCACATCATTAACTTCCATTGGTTCCTTTTGTATTCGAGAAAGCACACCAATTAACGTCTTAGTCCGTTTCTTCTTGTCACAATTTTTCCTCTCTCCTGGTGCTACAACCACACACTCTTTGCTAACACTGTCCTCTTTACTTATCACATTAGGTTTTTCACTATCAACATCAGAAGTCTCTTGATCCTGCTCAGTATTTACACTCTCAACAACTGATGGTTCTTCTTTCACCTTACATGGTACCTGGGGGTCAGCAACCACAGCTTCCTCCATATCAGAAACCTCCTGAACCTGTTCCATGACCTTGTTCTGTAGCAGCCTCACGAAGGGCACATTGCCAAACTCACCCTGGAAACATGTCACAATGTACTTTGTCGAGCTGCTATCTGTCACCACCATCTGCCACTGATCCTGTTCCAACTCTGCTGTCACATTTTCCTCTGCTACGTCACCATCCACATCCCAGGACTTACGGCTGTCCAGCACAAATATATCACTGTCTTTGTTCACCACCTTGATGACATCACCCTTTCGTGACAACAAGGTGTAATTTGGGGTAGCTTCAAGTAGGGGCACCCGATCCAAAGGATCAATTGGTTGACTCACTGAACCCAAATCTACTTCGCTGTGATCTTGCTTTGGAACCTGGTACCACTTTCGTTCAGTGTCATTGGTGGAGGGGGCATCAAACATGTCTGCCAGGCTGCGCCTAAAGTGTTCAAGCAGCACATCAAGCAGGCCTGGCATGTGTGCCAGACCAAAGTAAGCAACTGTTGAGTCATCAAACAGGAGGATGTTAAGGACATCAAGTGCCCAACAGCTCTCTGCCAGCAGGCCCGAGCGCAAGCTCATCATCATTCTCCAGGCCTCCACAGGTGCCACATCACCCCGAGACATCCGCTTGCGCTTGTATAACACTGGAACTGTGGCTTCCACACTGTCAGGTGGAAACACAAGCTCACGTTTTGGAGGTGCCTGAGGAGGATAAGCTGCTGAACTGCCTGCGACGTTGGGAGACTGGCCCTGAAAACACAAAAACAGACTCTGTATCACATGGCAACATATTTCATGGGAATCTGAAATTTTAAGTTAATCATGGGAAAGAAATAGTGATGCATTGACTATCATCAGTCTGATAAGATGGAACTATCAGCCAAAATGCATTTAATGAGGCAATGTTACATATTTCAATCATAAAAGAAATGAAGTAATAATTAAAGATTATACGAATTTCACCAAAAGATTTTATACAACAGTACAAGAAGGTGATAAAAACAAGCTGAAATATAGAAACTGAGAAACTCTGCGATATCAACCCATAGGTAGACCTCTACAAACATGGAAAGTTTCTGTTTTGTAAAATCCATGAGGTGAACTCAGTCTACTTACTGGGAAGGGTGATGACATTTTAAATATTAAAATGTTAGAAACAAAGCTTAATCACATAAAGATGTCAGAATGTTTCTGGATTCTACAAATACAATAACAGCCCATCACATGACTAGATTCAAAGGAATGCAGTCAGATACTCTGCATTCACACTGTAAAATTTATTGCTGGATGGAAAAACAGTGTCCGAGTATGTTCACCTGGAAAGGGCAGGGGAGGAAGTAGTTAAGGCCTGTTTTAAGGCACTATTCTAACATTTGCCTGGACAGAAAAATTGTAAAAACTTTGGGCAGGATAGTCATTATGCTGGAGCAGATTCAAACCTAGTACAGTAGTCACAGGCATCTAGAGAACTATCAGCACACAGCAAGTGACGGGAATGTGCTATGTCTGCATCAAGATACATTCAAAAAAAATAAAATCTCTGCCATTACCTCCACGCTTCTAGTTAAGATGCTAAGAGCAGTAGCTGTTAACCAGCGTTTGCCAACAACTGTTCACAATGGTTTGTTTAGAGGAACTGAGTAAAACCACAAAAAACAAAAACAAAAAAACAAGTCAGGTTAGATGGTCTATGGGCTAAGACTGAAACCACAGATTTCTTGAGTACAAATGAGGAATGTGAACCATTACACTACGTATGGTATTCCGTTTCTGCTCATGGTAATGGATAGTTAAAGGTTTGGGACCCTACATCCAGCTAATAAGCTATGTATGTATATGATGGCAGAGTTGCATACCTTTGTCCCTGGTGGAGCTGGCATTGGGAACGGCTTTCCTTCTGGCCTAAACTGTGTTCGGGGGCCCACAGGCGGTCTCAGAGGGGAACCTGAACTAACTCCAGAAGATGGCATGTTTGACACCCACTGCTGCGGCTGTACAAATACATATTAATACATCAGGCAGAAGGAAAACTCTGTCTTGCAGTTTACATTTATTAATGCAAATGTGAGATCAACTGAGACAACACGTAGAACATGATACTAGGTTACACAGAAACATCTCTACCACAGCTACTATAAAGAGAGACTGGCTCCATAAAATTATTAGTTACAAAAAGTTACTTCTTCTAAAAATGTAATAGGAATCTTTTCTCGATATTTGACGTACGTTTGCTTGTATCAAGTGCCCATTAAAATGCATGTAATCTTGCCCAGCTAGAAACATCCGACTGGCCACTGAGAGGACCATATGCAAATACCATGGGCACTCAAATAAATTAGTCTTGATTCAAATAAACAATGTGTATACAAACATACAGTATGCTCCTGAATGTGTATGAGCAAAACTTATGCTTGTAACTCTAGTGGTTTGTACATTACATGTTTATGTTTGTTATGTATTAATGTTTATTGCTTACTGAAGACAATCAAATCTGTTTTTCAGCTTATCATATACCTGCAACAATTTCACATTACAGAACTGCTATCTAAACACAAACTCAATATGAGCTGATAAGACAAACAAGCTGATCACAAAAATTTGTCGCTTCCATTATGAAACACCAGTTCTTGAAGTGACTTTTTTGTATTTTTAGAGACTGTGTAGATCCACACTTGGTGACATTCATAAAAGAGGGCATGTCTTTCTGCAGGTGGAGCCAACAGGCTCGTAAAATAACACCCACAGTAACAAACCTGTTGAGAAGGCTGGTAGGGTGGCTGCGTGCCAGAAGGGTAGCGGTGTTGGTCCCACTGGTTGTTGGCCTGCTGACTGCTTGGAGGCCCAGCTGGCCGAGGAGGAGCCTGGCTCCATGGCTGAGATCCCTGGGGCACTGGACCCTGACCGGGGAATGGTCCACGAAATGAGTTGTTACTTGTCCATCCTGAAGAGAACAAATCACATTATAAGGATCAGCTTTCTCTCTTTCTGAAGTCTTTTTCACAAAGCTAAAAGTCTTTCATACAATTCCAGTAGCAAGTCTGATGGTGCACTCATCATCTATATCAGGTCTCCAAAACAAAGCACTTCATCTAAACTCTCACAACATGCAATCTGTCTGGCAGATCTTGTTCATATTTCCAGTGCTAATTTTGCAACATCTCTTTGCAGTCAATGTTGCTCTTCTGGGTTGTGATGACATATGGACTTGTAGGTAGATACTAACATTTCAGAGGAGCACACTGTCGCCATTTGCAGACCTGTTATAAACCACAAAACTAGCACTGACATCTTCACTGCCATGAAAACCTTTACTCTCTACTTTGTGTAGAGAAATCTGTTCTCATGGCCATAAAAATGCTTAGAAATGCAAAGAAACTTGTCTCTTATAAAACCGCATTTCCATATTTAACTTGAAATAAGCTTGCAATAGAACCACCAACCAGTGACATGATATAATGAATGACATACAATTTTTCAAAATGACGCAAAAAGCATATTTGCAAAGAGCAACAAAGCAGTCATTCAAAAACTCACCATAAAGTGCAGGCCTCTGCTGGTATGGTGGATAAGGCTGTTCCTTAGCAAAGTCTGGATGCCTCCGAGGATGCTGTGCTGGTGGTGGCATGGTCTTGCTGGGAGGACTGCCAGGATACATCTGTGTGGCAGGACCTCCTGCAGCTGGAGGTTGCTGACCAGGGTAAACCTGCTATTACACAAACCAATAAACTCATGTTCAGTACAACTTAAAACATTTAAAGATCCCCATGTTCTTAACAAATATAGTTAAATATTATGGTGAAAGAAAAATGTGTGTACTACACAAGGGACACGGAAATAAGGACACAACTACTGGAGTATAAAAATCACAACAGGAAAATTACAAGATTATGTGATGCAAAAACTGACTTTCCACTTTGTATACAACAAAGTAAGACATTGTTGTTGTTACAAACACCAACGATTATTTACCCATGGATACATTAAACTCGACTATCATGCCGCATGTTATAGTTTAGTGAGAATCGTGGAATCCATGTGTTCTGATTTAGTTTACATTTCTTATCTGTAGCTTGTGTATTTCTGCAGAGATTTCACAATTCAGAAGAATAATGTGGACAATTACAAGCTTAAATACACACACATCATAAACGAACTTGACATTACATACCACCACCTATATACTTATACATCTTGCAGGGCTACTGGCATGCTTGTGTGTTAATAAGTGCTACAACCCAGAAGACAGCCATCTTAATTCATCAAGTTATTTTACTTTCCCTGAATCTCTAAGCAAACAGTGTTCAATACTTCTGGGTTTCTAGGGAATGATATTTTCATGTGTAATCAATTTCACTCAAAAGATTTATTCATGCATCTTTCAATTGGTCTCTATATGTAACTTCCCACAAGTCTAACATAGGTGCATGCTAAACATATTCTGGCTGCTTTGCTGCTGCTGTAGAGGAAAAAATCTCTGCCCCTACTGAGAGTCAACCCTCAGTCACATAGCTCTACTTAAACACTTCAGCAGATTTTCATTATGATTGTGTACTCAAGAACTGAAATTTTATGAATTCCATTCAATATGCAAGGAAATTCCAATCCTCTGATCGAACAGATCAATAACAAATTGAAGAAAACATTAATTGAAGGAAAGGTTAAGACTTCTTCAGACCCAATTCTATGAATACATGTAACCAACAATTTCAACAGTTGTAGTATTTTTTTACCATTTGTTCTTGTAGCTTACATGTCAATACATAATAAATGATGAAGAACATTTTTTGAAAAAGATACACATACTAAAAATTATATATTTCATGGTATTCAAAAATATCTCCAAAAATTTTATTGAGATGAAATGGGCATGTGAAAAAATGTATAATTAATTTCTAGCCAGGTCTGAAAGTGTTAATACATTGCTAACTGAATTGGGGCCAAATAATTCCAATAAATGATGAAACACCTTTAGCACTAAGTTAGGATTCAATTTTAAACAATATTACATAATATGTGAGGTAAGAACTTTAGAGCCAGGTTGTGATGCTGACCACTCGCCCCTACCCAGTGCTGAGGTTAATAAAGAACAGGAGTTATAACTCATCTTCCCCCAAGTGACAACATGGTACGAGGTGTAATCGGAAAGTTTCAAGACTGTGTCAATAGAGGGCGAACCGGATGTAGTACGAGCTTCTGCCTTTAGGGGGTGTGGCCTACATTCATAATGAATCAGTGTGCCAGCCGGCATCATCGAATTAGCATTTGTTTCTTAGTTACGGGCGTTTTGGTAGTGCATTACACCGACCCTCCTGCGATTTCGGAATGGCGTGTGCATCAAATTTTGCCAAAGACTCGCCAAAACGGCTACGGAAACCTATGAAATGCTAAAGCAAGCATTTGGGGAGTCCGCAATGGGTCGTGCACAAACTTTTGTGTGGCATTCACGTTTTAAAAATGGCCGAACCTCTGTTGATGATGACGAGCGTTCTGGACGACCATCTTCGAGCACAACGCCCGAAAATGTTACAAAGATTCGGCAGGCCATTCACGAAGATCGACGTCGTACCATCAACGACTTGTGCGACATTGTTGGGATAGGCTATGGGACCTGTCAGCTGATTCTAAAGGAAGAACTCCACATGCGACGCATCATGACAACGCGCCAGCGCACACCGCCCTCAAAGTTCAGCAGTTTTTGGCCTCAAACACCATGGCCGTCATCCCGCACCCTCCTTATTCGCCGTGTGACTTCTTCCTCTTTCCAAAGATGAAAATTCAGCTAAAGGGAAGGAGATTTGAGACGATAGAAGAGATTCAGGCAGAATCGCAGATGGTGCTTGACAGGCTGACAAAGAAAGATTTCCAGGGATGCTTCCATGCTTGGCAGCGGCGCTGGGATCATTGTGTTCACTCCCAGGGGAACTACTTCGAGGGTGATGGATGAATTTAATACCTGAGATAAGTGTACGGGTTTTTATAGGCGCAGTCTAGAAACTTTCTGATCGCACCTCGTATAAAGCAGGACAGCTTTACTTACTTTTACTTTAATACTAATAGAAGCAACTGTTTCATGTGCCAAACATTTATCTATACAAGATCTATTTAAAGAATTAACAAACAGGCCTGACCATGTATTCCAGCTGCTAAAACTACTAAGACCGCATGCAACAAGCTCTTCTCTCCCTTGGGTTAGTGAGACCAACACCATTTATTGTTAGAACCACATGTTATTCAACATGAATCTAAAACGTACTTGATATGAAGATTTCATGGGGGATTGGGGTGCCACAAGCTGGCGAGCAAGCTGCGAAGTCGAGAAACTAACAGACTGGGGCATCTACAAAATCAACATTACGATTAGAGTAAAAGTTGCAACATAAGCTTTTACAAGAGGCCAGAAAATAATAACAAAAAGCATTCAATCATTGATAAGAGGACTTGTTCAAATCAAGACATGCCATATGTGATCACTTTTCTATAAATTCTTTTATAATGCTATATCCATCTCATCAAAGATTGATTAAAATACATAACTGTAAAATTTAAGATAACAAGTCATAAGTATCAGGGGAGCATCATGATAGAATGGAATATGCCACGAACCTCAATGAACATTCTAGCTTACGATTCCCAACCACTGACCTAAATGACCCCATGAGGCATGTTACATGTCATGCATTGATCAGGCCAATCCTTAGACAGTGGCTTTCTAATATATGCAATTCAGATATGAACCCTTTCCATGATGTAAAATATGCTGATATATGTTGTTTAAAACACTGACCCTTGTAGACTTAAGTTATTTGATGTTCAAGATAATGAATGAAAGAATGGGTCCTGCCATTTACCAACAATCAATACTAACTACATATGGCTTTTAAATAAAAGAATTTATGTCATGGCAGAAAAATACAAAGTAGTTCCAGTCTCTTACTATAGTGTCTCCAAATCCTGGTGTAAAAATTACCCCTTTGTGGCAAAATATGATATCAGGGTAGGTGTAAGACTTGAGGTTCTCACAGCGGTGAGTATGAAGATTTCCATCTTCTGGGTTGTTGCGCTGTGTAGTCTGGTCGATGTTAACCAACGTTTCAGAGGTCATACTGCCTCCGTCATCGCCCTGATGACGGAGGCAGTATGACCTCTGAAACGTTGGTTAACATCGACCAGACTACACAGCGCAACAACCCAGAAGATGGAAATCTTCATCAGGGTAGGTGTTTCAATGAAGCCCATAAGCATAGAGGCTTCATACAACATAAATTTTCTACATCTGTCATAGGCTTCCATACCCTAGCAGCTGACCTGCTTGATAACTTACATCTGTGTAGAAACTGCTCAGTGTATCTACTGGTGTCTTCAACAACTTTACAAGTTCTCTGTTGAAGAACAACTTGAAAACATCCACAATTTCTGTAGCATATTTTGCTGCACCTTGAGGTCCAACTCTGGCAATGACATTTTCTCTCTGTGTAAATGTTCATGTCTTCCCATACAAAGTCATGAACAGTATTATCATCTTCATTACCATTACCATCACCATTCACCACAACATCAAGAAGGGAATGATCATCCAATCCACTGTCAATATTAAACTTAAATCTGATAAACGTTCTTCAGATTCACTGCCAAGTAAATGTTCTTCCACATCATCATGCAAAATAGCTGATTGCTTCCTGCTAGTAGAGACCAAAGATTCTACATGCCAAGTGCATAATGCACATTTATAGAACACAGAACTGTACAGCAGAAACATTCATATACAGAAATGTTATTCTTTCCTACATAGCTGTAAGTCTTTTTTTATACTCTTGTGACTCAAGGACATGGATCAAGATACAGCTTTAAAAAGTGAATGGATTTTTGTGGTTACAAATATGTAAGTGAAGGCAGTGCTCTTGGGGCCATAAAACTGTTCGCAAACCCTCAACAAAAGTCAATTTTTGTTCTGATCAGCATGCAGAAGACAAATGGCCGATCTCAGTTTCGATTCTAAGTGCCAAGGTAAAATAAAGTATGCCAACACACATACAAAAAGCAAGCCCACAATTTCATCTCTGATTTCACATCAAATTTCAACAACCCAAAATAAGAGCTAGAGTTTACTGCTGCACTATGCATGCTATGCACATTGGATAGCAAACTGATAAAACTTCCAGCATTGAGAGGTTAATGAGTTAATTAGGACAGCCACCCACTACAAGAATTGTGTCCTACTCCCCAGCACTCATACTTGTTCAATTCAAAGAAATATGGCTACTCTTTAAAATTAAATGTGTAAAATAACTTTGATAGAAATCTAACAACACTACAGAATAGGTCTACAGAAATTAGCATTTTACAACATTACTGATGAGTAATAACAATGCTCATGCTCTGCCCACTGACTGACAAAATGTATAAAACAAAGGTGTGCAAGCACATTTGTGCACAGCTGCTAACAACAGATAAAAACCTGCACTACAAATCATGTGTGTAATTCTATTCAACAGACAAGCATACAGAAACTTCAATTCCTCTCACATATTTCTAATGCTACAAAATCAAGAATTCTACATATTGGCTTCTGAACTAGATATTATATTCACTGATCAGAATATCAATTTTGGTACTTATATCCCTAATCTACTTAAATATGGATTCCACATAAATTCTTTGTAATTCTGCATAATTTATTAATGATGTTCATTTACTGCACACACAAACACATCAATACAAACCTAATTCACAGCACAACTATACGAAGAACACAAATATATTATATTAATATATAATACAAAAACAGACCAAAGGGCTTAATCTGTGGAAGATGGAACAGAAGAATCATATTAAAAATAACACAGTGGATAAAATTATTTATTTCTCTTTCTAGTTTAGTAAATATTCTTCATACTGAAAAGATACTTGAGATACATTCACCTATAATTTATTTAATAATTCTGTCAGTAGCTCAGACTATATAGTGTTGAATGACAGGATACTGGAAAGGATATGGAACGAAACAGTCACAGCCTAATTTAAGGTATAGGGACTGAGTAAAACCACAAAAGAAATGAAGTTTGTGCATTCTAATATAGCATTTCACAGCCAATATGCAAGACAAAAATCCATCAGAATAATTTGGACAGTGAACAGCAGTGGTATTGTAGACATAGTGAATTGTGAGGAGTACAAGAAATATGTGGACAGGGTCCATTTATCTGGTTCAGATATCACATTCTGCAACAACTGAACAGGTTTTTAATTTTCCTACCTTAGACATGTAAAAATATGACATTCAAGCAACCATACACAACACTTTATCTATGATACCTCAATCAATCTAGAACTATACATTAAATCCAAAATAGTTTTTGAACACCACAGAAGAAATCACAAAAAAAAATTCATACATCAAAGAACGAAGTTCCAACACAACCCCTAAGATTTTAAAATATCAACACAAAGCACGATACTGCATACAGATGATGCATGACGACAGCAATCTATAATGACTTTACTGCAAAATTCTAAGAACGTATTGCAGCAGTAGCTGGTAGTAATGTATAACGCTTGCATACCTTGTAAGAAACATTCTAATCAATCTGCATATGCTTACCTGATCTTGCCGATAATATTCTTGCTGACCAGGGTAACCTGCTGGGGGCCCTGACTGTTGTTGACTGGGTGGTCCTGAAGGTGGTCCAGGGGGTCCACCATATCCTGTGCGCGGTGGGTAGCCAGGGGGCTGAGTAGGCCCCATGTAGCGATTGTAGGGATCTTGTCCGCTACTTTGTTGCATGCTTGGGGATGTCTGGTTACTTGCACCACCTTGACTGTACCTGACATTAATTAAAGGCCTTCATGTATCACCAGCTTTTGTTAAAATCTCCCTTTAAATAACTACATGGTGCAACAGAAGATGGTCATCTTAAAAATGGGATGTGCATGAAAATCAGATGTAATGTAATGACAGTTGAGATACCACTTATCAACCTATGCTGTAGGAGAAAGATGATTATGCCCTCTGTGCCCCCAAAACAGATCACAGTACATTCATTTTGCTTGACCAGATGTGTAATGTGATGTCCTATTTCCTACACTGCCATGTCACTCTGTTGAACAGTCGCACTAATGTCTTACCCTACACTTGTAATGGAATTATGGGATTGGTAGGTTATATTAAACCCCACACACTAATACCAAAAACTGTAAATAGTGATTAAGGCTACTGCTATTCAGATACCTAAGGTTTTTAATTTGAAATGAATGACAATTAAAAATAATTCACCTCTCTCCTTCTGGCCCATATGGTGGGTACATGGGCCTGTTTGGTGGATAAGTGGTGCTGGGAGGATACTGCTGATTAAACTCTTGTCCCATACTGCCTGCGGTTCCTCTAGCATACTGGTCCTGGTACTGAGTATAACCTCCTTGGCCCTGGTAGCCCTGCTGCATCCCTGTCAACATCGTCAAAACCATTATCACCATCACGTCAGAAGCTGACAGAAGCAAGGGCATACCAGTCACAGACATCCTGGTTTGTTGTAGTTTAGACCTTTAGTGGGAAGAGATAAAATCACAAATACAATGAAGAAAGAGAAGAACATGCATTTGAGCATTTGAAGTGGCACTATGCTGTCAGTCATGTGGCAACACTTCAGACTGCATGTTTATATCACTAAATAAATAGGTTTGTTTGCTGACTTTGATATTTATCCTATCCTAAATTTTAAATATTCACAATGGGCTTCATATAAAATTACATGCATTCTCGATCAGAATTCTTAGTAGAACAATGATCCATGCACCAATTATTTAATTTCAAATAGTTTCTAATGAATGTGGAACCAAATGCCATTATGTATTTAACGGAGGTCAACCATCTGTCCATCCATCTCACTGGGCTTCAGGTATAACTTTATTCTAGAGATTTCTCTATTAAAATTCTGCATGAATTATTTTCCATTCAAACTATATGTTCAGTCCATTACCACTTCTGTGACGTCAGTATTGTAATGAAAGTAAACGAGCTGTGTCTACTTACTCCACTACACAAACTTTTTATTCTTATAGTTCATCTTACACACAAAATCCTTTCATCCAGCTGTCACCCATTTCTACTTTCAGATCTAGCCATGTGACTATAACTGGTCTTTAAACTGCAAAAGCATACTTTTTTCCTTGGTAATAGTTAATACATCAGATCACTATAAGGCACCACAGTGGTAAATAATGGGTCACTGTTAAATGGGAATACATGTTCATAAGACTGTATTAATAAATTAGCCACTTTTCTATTAAAGTATGTGCCCTTATGAGCTGAAAATTCATGCAGAATCCTGCAAAACAGCCAAATATTTAAACATAACATTATCTTCCAGACTGCTTTTACCTATTCAGCACAAGATGGCACATGTATCTGGACTTTCAACAGTTATGGCAAAGTCAGTAAAAAAAAAAAAAAGCAGTTAAAGATGGTCATCTTCTGGGTTGCAGCTACATGCAGTCTGGTAGAATTCACCAACATTTCATAGGTACATGCTGCCTCCATTATCATCCTGATGTGCTACAACCTAGAAGGCAGGCATCTTCATACTCGCCACCATAAGAACATGAAACCCTACTAGAAAATTTGTTGTTTATATAATTAAGTTTTGTAGACTAATTATATACAGTAAGCACACAAAACTCATATTTAATAGTTGTTATCCTGAATAGCTGATGACTGACTGCGTAACTGTACCAGAAATAACCACTAACGTCTATGCAGCACAGATATCTCTTGAGCTAAAACGAAATGGAGATGGAAGTTTGCAGTTTTCTCTACATGTTCTCAAAAGCAGCTGCAGAAGGCTTTGTAAAATTTTCTTCAACTCCACAGTGCAAGCCTGTGAAGAGAATTGCAGGTTATAAACAGACACTAAAATATTTTGTTAGACACATCCCTATGCCATGAAATGTTGAGAAGTACCATGAAAAACAACCACACAGATCAAACTGTAAAGGACAGTCCATACTCACAAATGTAGCACACAGTTGTTCTTTATAAGAGTGCAAAACAAACAAATATATGGGAAGAAACAGTAAGAGGTAAACCAGCAAGCGCTTACCGGACAGGATCACACAGATCAGACACTACAACAGGACCTCTCCCACACACACAGCCAATGAAATACTTCACACAAGCCAGCAAAAACAGAGCACTAGAAGCTTGTTTAATAAAAGTGTATTAAAAACTAGAAAAACGACTGAGAAGTGTACATGCGAGCAATTAAAATGACAAGAAATGTGCACGAGAGGTGTGAGCAGGCAGACAAGCAAGCTCGTACCTTGGGGGCGAGGGGGACCACCAGAGTGTCCATAAGGTGGTCCATATGAATTGGGCCTCTGAGACTGACCGGGCGCCACGTCGTCAAAAGGGTTGGAAACGCTAATGTTATCCCCCGCACCTTGGTTCGGCACCCCCACACCTAGCAGTGAGGCAAATAAGCAATGACTTGCGTTCACGATGTTGTGTGCGTCATTTTCTAGAATGCTCAGATCTCAGATTCTCTTTCCATAAAGCAAGTATCTGTAATCACCCAACTTACACTACCATCAAAACTGGACAACTCAACTTCAAATATAGCAAAGCAGAAACAAAGCCTCAAGAAAACAAGAAAAAAGAAGCATCTAACACCCAACACAAAGCACGAATGTCTCAAATGTACACAGCAAATGATACACTACTGCATAAGCAGGATGGACAACTAAGTAAAGTCTGATGAGACTAAGATAAAAATGTAAAATAATGCAATGCTAATTAAGCAGTCCTACAAGACTGGGCCCAAGTTATGTCTGCTTTAGGAGTAATGATCATATATCTATGGTAATGGAGACATTCCAGTATTCAAATATTCATTGAATTTTTCCTCCAATGAATATTCATGTACCAAATGTCCCCAGAGTAGATCAATAACATACAAGATGAAGAAAGTTTTAGCCCCTCCTGATGGCAGGCTTCATATTAAAGCATGACTGCCTCCTTTCTGAGCTCCAATATGTAAATATTAATTGCAAATTAAAGGGGGGGGGGGGGCAAGACCTCTGTGTGTCTGTCCTACACCTGCTGGTGAACCTCCACCTCTTGGCAGGACTGGGGCAGGGGTGTTAACAGAAGTGCAACACGTACATTGGCAGGGGTGGAGAACCAAGTGCCAACACACATCAGATCACATGTCTAGTTCTCTATATTAATTTATATTATTGTTTAAGAAATTAATTTCTCCATTAACCTTTAATTCTTCAGTGATATATCGTAAAGGAGTTTTGTTACTGAAATCAAGCATTTGAAATGTAACACATTCAGGCCATCAGTTGCAAACATCAAATGTGACATTAGCATTTTTTTTAAAATAAAAACTCATACGGAAATCTCCCTCAGCATAGTTTTCATGCTGTGTCAAATGTGTGACCAACATATTTTTCACTTCAACATTTACACAGACTGGTCATGGGATACACACATATATACCACTTTATAATTACTTCAAAAGAATAATTTAAGTATGAAACAACAAATCAAGTCCCAATTGCAAGAACTTTCATGATTTCCAATTTTGTCAGCAGGCAGTAATGTCATTACATAACAAAATTTACTTCCATCTGTTAGAGAAAATCCTCTCTTTATGAACAAAATTTGCTCTGACATGATAGGAACTAGATTTTCAATGATCATAATTTTAAACTGGGGAAAGTACAGTTTTCAATGCACATGGTTTGAAATTTCTGACACAGCACAGGGTTTAATACTTGCCCTTACTGTTAATGTCACAAGTTCACAGATGGCTCTCATGAAATGGTATCATCAGAGAACAGTTTATGCAACATAAAACAAGACTGTTGTGTAGTGTGTGGCAGAAATTAATCAGTGTTTCAGAAATGCTTACTGACTCCATCATCAGGGAAATGGTTATGATAACCCTGATGATGGAGGTAGTAAGCACCTCTGAAATGTCAAGTCAATTTCTATCACACCATACAGTGCAAGATCCCACAAGGCAGTCATCTTCTTACTTGCCACTGTGAGAACCTGAAATCTCACCACGTAAAATAACAAGATCACTGAAATACTGGTATTTCAATATCTGCTCAAAAACACTGGGAGCTTTATCCTGGTTGGCACTTAGGCAAAAGTGACTGGACTATAAAGGTAGTGTCATGAATTGCAGCCATACTGGAAAGTGTTGAGTGATTTCAAGAACATAAAATATTTCTTTGTCAAACCTACGTAAGTAGAAAAGAGGCAAAGTGACGTGTTGATGAACTGGCAAGTAACTCTTCCCATCCCTGTACTTGCAACAGTTACAGACAGTTTTAAGGAATGTTAGAACATTCTAAAAAGTGCATCTTTGTGTTCTGATAACAATGCACCATACCACATTTGTCCAGTTCTAACTTCAAAATCAGCCATCATAAACAGGAGAACAAAACTTAAAAACTGCTGACACGATTGTCTGGATTCTATCAATTATTTTAACATTCCCTTTAACCTTTACTGTAATTGCATTGCATTACATTTGCACAGCACTTGCATAGTGCCAAACCATTAATGGGGCTGAAGCATGTCTGGGGGTTCAAATTCCCTTTTCCATACAACAAAAGTTAAAATGGATCTTGGAGAAGAAGACTGGCAATGTGACTGGACTGGACTGTACCAACTCCATATACAGTAAAGTGGAAGCCTTTTGTGATGATAGCAAAAGAGAGAGTAAGACAATTAATTACTTGATCAACTGGACAACTGATACCTGCCGAAGGAAGACACCATACTGTGGACTCCCAATTTATAAAGTCAATGAGTTGCCTGACCCCTGAAATATATAGCATGTCAAAGACAATGTAGCCAATGGGCATCTGATTTCAGTTGTAAAGCAATGAGAAAATATCTAAGGGTGCACCAAAAAACAGTAACTGTTGCGCAGTACTGTGGAGGAATCCATGCCCCATTCACACACAGAAAGTTGCCCATCCAACCCTGGGGATGACATTCAAACTCTAGCCTTCACGCTACAATATATGTGTGTGTGTGTGTGTGTAACCAGCCAGAAACACAAATCAGTCTACCAGACTTACCAGGGTGTGGGGAAGGTGCATTTGTCTGAGATGCAGGGCGCTGCATAGGTGGAGAATTGTAGTCAGGCGTAGAACCTGGTGGGTAACCATACCCATATCCATCCATCGAAGTTCCACTCGAGCCAGGTGCAGGAAATGAATCTTGGGAATTAGATGACCCTGCGGATCAAGTAACACGCTACTCTGTAGTCATCAGACATGTGAATAACACGCTATTAAGACAGTTTTATCATTTCAGAGCCTAAAAATTAAGCTCCAATCCACTTTTCCTTCACTCTTTAGGTTTCTCCATAAACAGCTCACTCCTATATCATCAGCATGCACCACTGTAAAAAGTACATTTCACACTTCCATATTTAAGTCATTTTCATCCCAGTATAATGTTCCTCAAAGGTTACAGAAAAAGTTGACAGTGGAACCACGGTTCCGGAGAATCTGATGTAAATACGTCTCTGTAATGTAATGTAATAATTCTTATATAAGATAAGTACTTGTGATATTCTACAAAACGTTTTTACCAGCACAAAATTATCTAGTCTACGACGCATTTCTTCTACAAGCGATTCACAGCTCAGCTCTTTCCGCAATAACGAAAGCGGATTGTTGACGGCAGTAATGTAACACAACAATGTCGAGTAAACAGATGACATAACAATGCACAAAGGAGTTCATATAAATGCTGACCATTGTTGTTGGTCCATATTTACACATTGTTAGTATGGATCTTTCACATCTTTGTTACGCTTTTTTGCCGAATGACCCTTCCGTATAGACGTATCACTTGACTTGCTGATGTGTCACGTGTTCTAAAAAACTAGGGAGAGCAATGATCTGTTAACAGACAACTAAATATTGCAATCCACAATAAACTCACTTTTGCATTCACCAGACTGTTCTTTGTGAGATGACAAACTCTGATCACAAGAACACTGACCTGGCGAAGGCACAGATGTTGCCTTGGTATTTTTCTTCTTGGAGGAAGCTTCCACCTGGTTGATTATTGGCTGTGGGTCAATGCCACCACGATCAAAATGGCACTCAAAAGCCAACAGGTTCTTAGTGTAGTGTTTCCTCAGTGTGTAGGCAGCACTTGAAGATGCACCAATACCCAGGAGACCGGCGATGTCCTTCCAGGTCTTGTTCTTTGTCACCTGTACCCCAACACACAGATATGGTTGAAAAAACACGTCTCATGAGGTATGCCCTGCCACGAGGCACTTCGCCCCTATTATTGCCTATTAACTGTAGGACAACCCAGAAAAGACCAACTTATGTGTTTCTTTGTTTTATTTACAGTTTGTTTAACAATACTGTCAACAGCTAAAATGAAACAGCCTCAAAACTGCGGGTTTACTATCCACAGTATCAGTTCACAGCTTCAGTAACAACTGCACAATTTTAACCCTTTCCTCAGTACATAAAGAAAAGTTAATCTATTATATATTTTGACTTATCTTATATTACCTGTAATTCATATACAGATTAAGAGATGGCACTACAATGTAAAATGTTTCATTTCCAAAATACTCTTACAACTTGAAACTGCCTCAGAGTCATAATAATTAATAACTGTATCTACCTCTGTTAAAAACTAGACAACATAAGGGCAGAAAATTATGTATTTAAACTATACTTCGCCTACTATGTAAAAGCAACTACATATGTGCCGATACCTACATGTTTCAAAATAACTATAAATAACTAGAAGCAAATATCAAAACTTAATCTATAAAGCTTCAAACTAGGGGGGAAAAAACCAACTTGTACATCACGCAAAAGTGACTGTTACTTAACCTTAGCTTCTGTTCTTCACAGGTCCTACTGTGCTTTCAACTAATTATGCGAATGAACTGTATAGAAATTTCCCTCACTACAGCTAACTACCAGGTGCCTTCTTAAATTGTTACTTTATTCTAGGATTACCCAATTTCCACAGATATTTTAACCCACAGCAACAAGCCCTGATATATTCAGAATAGGCTTCAATCCCCCGTAAAGCTGTGTCAATGTTGTGCACGCAACATCATCTCACTGTTGTGGAAAGAGGGTGTGAATAAACTACAACTAAGACTAGGTAAACTACCATGGAACTAAACACTGCACCTTGCATACCTCCATGAATCCCCCTCTCTCCTTGACATAGATGTACAGTCGAAAGAGATCGAGGGGGTTCTTGGAGATTGTGGGGCATGCTGAGATGGGTGTCCCACGTTCCTCCATGAACTGCAGAAGCTTGTCCAGCCAAATTCGGCGTTCATTGCTCTCGTCCATCTCGTACAGCTTTCCCAGGCTATCTGGTTTCTGCACGTGTCGAACACAAAGTGATTGGGTTAGCGTGTCATAATTTTCTGTCAGATTTACTTTAAACACTGATGTAAATGCAGAACTTGTGATGTAGATATAATTTATGAGCAATGTCCAATTGACGTTTTTCAAGCATAATTATACTTTAACACTGTGATGTTTGTAACTCCTTTATGAAATTATAATTTATGATATTCTGTCTAGATAAACTGCTTTAGTCTGAAGGTGTACGAGGGGGAGATAATTAACATGAATGTCACAATACATGTAAATTATTTCAGTGTGATTTATTGAGCATATATACAAAATTTGGAATGATAGTCATTCTCATGTTGTCTATGAACCTATCATTGGCTACTGCTAGGCTTTTCACTATGTTCATATGTCAGACTTGGTAAAAGGGCAGAACGGGGTGAAACAACCAAACATCGAATACACTTTGTTAAATTAATGATATGTTATATGAACTGCATAAAAGTACTAATCATCACACACAAACTCCAAGCCTACTTTAAAGCCTGTTTCATAATGAATATTTCAGTTACTTTAATGTAGTGCATGATCAGTGACAAAAGTAAGCACCATACATAAAGGTCCTTGCACTGAAGATGACAATGGTGTTGAAGCATGTACTGAGCCTTGCTGACAAACCACTCCATGGCATGTTCAGATACTACTGAATCAACTGTTTTGAAGGAGAACTCAACCATAACATATTGCTATGTGCTACTTTCTTAGCAAAACAAATCAAATCTTAATATGAAACAAGAACTGCCTCAAGCACTATGCCACATTTTGAAGATGGAAATTAATTGCTGGTTATCAGAAATGGAGGATTAACCCCACCTGAATTTGTTTTGGATTTTCCAAGAAAATTCTGATTTGGGAGGGGGAAGAGAATGTGCTATCTCCAATTGTTTGATTAGAGGGACTAAGTGCAAAAAAAAAATAATAAAAAAACCTGGAAGGACACATGGAAACAAACTCAAGACCTCACATTTAATGATGTTTAATTATTGTTCAATGAGTTGGATTATAAACAGTCAATTTGTATGGACTAAATTTCAAGTGGTCTTGACCACCTAGTGAGAGCAAGATTCAAACCAGGAACTGCAAAATAATTCATGCTCACAGTATTACTGTTATAATAACCTACTTAGTAAGATGGCTCTCAAGAAAAATAATACTTTGGTTGCAAACCTGTGTAATTTTCTTATACAGCATCATATAGTACAACACGTATGGCTGATGATAAAGCATCAAATTAAATTTCATTGGGAGAGGACTCACAGACTAAATGTTTGTAAGCTTTACACCAACAAGATACAAAGGTTACACAGTAATGAATGAGGTGGTTACGTGACTGCAGATGATGAGTAGGTGAGGTTTCAAAGGAGACAGCTGAGCAGTATTTGTATACTATCCTAGCATTCACATAAGGAGATCATACAGGAAACTACTAACACTGCCAAGATAAGTCAGATACCTTCTGAATATATTACAGCTATATAAACGTGCCCCAAAAGGTCATTTACAATCACAAACCAAAGTTAGGGTTACTCATTTCTGCCTTTGACAAGTTTCAATTAGTGAAGAAGACAGACGTGAGTTCTCCTTCATATGCATTTAGCTGCATGCTCATAATGCCTTGTTCAGCCTGGGTTACATGAAGCACGACGTGCTTTGTGCAAGATGCAAGCATATGCCTTTATTTCTGAACTGCAGAAATCCAACATTTGGATAACTGCACACTGGGGAGTACTCCCTGCAGACATATTATGGGCCAGGTTAGGTTTGTAACAGTGCAAGGAGTCCTCCACTGTTAAATTACCAACCAAGAAGTCTATCTTCTCTAAATAAATAGAAAAATAATAAAATTTAAGAAAACATTATTCCACTTTATAAACCCACAAGTGTTTAATTTTAGTAACGGAACAAACAGTTAGTAAAATTAACATGCACACTTTTCTTTTTCTACCTGTGTTAGTGTATTCAAAGTGAAAACAAATCCTCTGCAGAATATCACATTACATTAGATAATCAGCACAGCATTTAGCAGGTGTCAGTTCATAGCCTTCACAGCACTTTAAAAAAAGTTACAACAAATTCATGAACGCTTTGTTTTATGAACAGCCAATTGATTCCTTTTCTTACAAACATTCAATTAAGGGAATTCTGAGTCAACATATTTGTCCCTTTTTTCTAAAATGCAAACTGAAAAATTGTTATAACAATAATATGCCAAATAATTCCTTAGTCACATACTTCTTTCTACAAGCATCTGCATATCACAAATCAATGTTGTGTCATTCTACTGTTTGTATTTTATATCTCAGGGCACCATAGTGCTTTTAAATTCATCCAAAACTGTCTTTAAATGAATGGGAAAATAACTTTTGTACAACAGATCCTAATCTGATGAACAACTTTCAAGAACACAAGTGATTACATTAACTTTAAAAGTCTTTTTTAGAGATGTTGCTCCATAGAACTATTATTTACTTTATCAACTGATAAGATATTTTGTCACAAAAATTATTTTATGAATGACAATTTCATCAGAGGTATGAAATCAGAAAATAGTTGATCCAGTTTCCTTTAACATCTAGGAAAATGAGACTGGGCAATAGAAGAAATTAGGTTAAAAATTTCTAGTTTGTAATAAATAACAATGCACAATGCATAGTGTAATGTCAGCAGAAGTAATTTCTATAAATTGTGCCATTTGAGATTACAAATATATGAACATCACAATCAATTTTCAACAAAAGAACTGATCAATGAATATAAAATTAAGATCAACAGGATCACTCTTGTGACAGCCCCTCTGAATAAGGAAACTGAAAGAACTGGCATATCCCTAATTATAATAATATAGTGATTCTGAAAGAAAGGATGAGTCAAATTTTGGGAATATTATCAGTTAAAACCTCTACATTCCTGTGATAAAATTAAACAAAGCATTTTCTGTGACAAATATTCATACAAACAAATTATGTGACAAAAAATCAATATTAATGTCAATCCTTTCTACAATTGTATGTACTTAGGG
Source organism: Zootermopsis nevadensis (assembly GCF_977971745.1). Lineage (NCBI taxonomy): Eukaryota > Metazoa > Arthropoda > Insecta > Blattodea > Termopsidae > Zootermopsis > Zootermopsis nevadensis. Next base: position 18,462,481 of record NW_028259134.1, read on the forward strand.
AACCCTGTTAATATATTTTATGGTAATATATAAATTACACTGTTGAAAAGCCACAAACAGTTTTTAGATGGCAAGATACATTTCTTTCACTGATCGTTTCAAAGACCACATAAATCTTCACCAGGACTTGTGCTTCTAATTGAGGTAACTCATCCTAGCACAGAAAGAGTCCACATAATGATGTTTATTCTCAACTGAACCCCCTACCCTTCCAGGAAAACATAAGGATGGGCTCCTACTCCTTTTGTTGCATGCAGTGATCTGTCTATGTGAAATCCTGTGTTTATCAAAGTAATACCGAGGATGAAAACAATACGAACAGTTACGGTAAGAGGTGACGAACAGTGGCAAATATGTTTTATTTCAAACAATCATAAAAAAAACTTCCATGCTAGATGAAATTATATCACTTGCATTCACAATGCTAATGACTGTCTTACGATTAGAAACAAATCATGACAATAACCATAAGATTGTTAGTTCCTGAATTCAAACCTTTAAAACACAAAACCCAGTAAAACAAGTGAAGCATTATACCTGGTATTAATGCTATTATTCTATGAAGCAGTTATTATCCAACACAACTGAAACTGCAGGGGCAACTTTGTAACATGCCTCTGCCAGCTATAAATTTATCCAACACCAATAAATGTGGACCATGCACATGTAATTGTTGGCTAGTCCATGCTACAAGACATGGGGGCTTCCTCCCACTCTGCACATCACAACCTAACCTGTAGATACTGAAGATACGTTCACACCCTTACAAATGAACGTAACACTGAGGGCACCACATTGCTCGTTCCTTCATATCTGAAGAAACCCGTTTAAAAAATATTAAATTGGTAATGTACAAACAAGATTCCAAACTTGACATTTTCCTTAAATGCAATTACAAATTTTTATCTTTGTTTCAAACTTGTTTAGCCACTAAGCCTATGAAAGTGTTCACACCAAGTACAGGTCCTCATGCTGTCACTACATGGATTACCACCATAGGTTCAGAAAACGATATTAAAATGAAACAAAATCCACATTCTGAAAACTTTGATTCTCCTGAAGAAGTCTTTATAATGAATCCCATAAAAATCTCAAAGTAGGACACAAATTTTGGTTATGCTGACAATTGCAACATTAAATGCCATTATAAGAGTGACTGTCCACATGATCAAGAAATGAATGAATATCGTTTGGCAAATAATTACAAACAAAGACCACTAACACAATATTTTTGACCGCATGTTCAGGATCAGACTTTCTCTATGTACATTAGTCACTGTGGTAACAAGTCACAGTTCTTCAAACTTCAAAATCTGAAATGATCAAACATTAAGTTAAATATTTTGAAATTTGAAATGTTAGCAAATTGCCACTACATACACTTTTTAGAAGGGTGAGAGGGCGGGTAAGACTGTAATCATGAGAATGCGTCAGAAAAACATATCATACGCGGCGAAAGTATAACTCTCCGTCTCAAGACTTTGCAAATAAAAGTGAAAACACAGCTCTGATGTTTACCAAGCAGGCACTTTCTGAGCACTTTGTTTCACCCCACCAATGATCCACCAGAGTTGCAGCAATGATACTCTGTTGGTTCACTAACACGGCACATTTCAGGACTCAAGAATGATATATTTAAATATGGCATATTCTGAACTTTATCCACCATGTTTTAGTATGTTCAGTGTGGCAAAGGTTTAACCAAGTATATGCACATAATAGCCAAGTAAAAGATCATGTACATGAATACTTAAGAAAGGATTAATCATCAAAGCAGCCAAACATGTAATTTGTCTACAAAAATCTGTCTCACTTCATAATCACAATATGTCACAGAATCTTCAGTTTCAAAGTATACAGGTATTCAAATTCTGGCATGATGTGTGCAGAATGCGGAGGAATTGGAGGGATTTTAGTAAATGCAGCACATTAATTTTCTGAAGCACAACAGCAAGACAATATGTAAACGATAAAAACCTTTGATCTGTATGGATCTTGGTGCACATGACTGTTAAACACCTGGAAAATAAACAAGTATGCCAGGTCTGAGCATCAACAAGCCCCCATACAAACATGTTAACCATCACCCCATGGGAACACAGCCTGTTGCTACTGGCAGCATCAAAATTAACCCCTTCAGGCCCAGCGTGACACTCGGACTGTCATAACGTGCAAATTCCATTTCAAAATACAAAACATTTGCTGTTTAAACATTTCACTGGTGATGTATTTCCCAGTAACTTTCTGGCACGTGGCCTTTTGTAATGGAGCCCACAACAACGCAGTTTAGGCGAATGAGATATAAAGTACACTTGGATCAATGCATAATGATTTTCATTTTAAATTAATATGAGCATCAAGGAGAAGACAAAAAGCAATCATTAAAAAATATTTCATCATGTATCCCTAGAGGGGGGTATATGGTGCCTGTCAATATCCCTTTATATCTCTATACAATCAATGCACTGCATGACAGCGGCCATTCAAATTATTATACTGCCAGCTGACTGAACAGCTTTGCACCCTCAATGTGATGGTTAACATGTTAGCAAACAGTCTGATCAGAATATCACTTCGAAGACTTCGTGTCTGAAGGAGAAAAAATATGTTTGCCTTACCTTACATCTACTCATTACACCACGTTACATGAAAAATGTAATACTTGAAATTTTAATCTATGAAACAGGTAACTTAACCAAAACAAACTAAACAAATCATGACACTATTCAATATAGAATGCATACCACCTGTACAAAACTGAATACCTGCAAGAGCAATAAGTAAACCCATTCTGAATGGAAAAAGAATTACCACAAAGCACACATTTTAATTTCTATAGAATCTTCTTCTGTTCAAACTTTAAATGCATATTCATTTTAAACGCATGATGTGTAACCTCTCTACATAAACATGCACATAAATAGAATAACCACTATTATGTAGTAAATTTATTACTGTAAGAATGAAAAAAATTACTCAACTATAACACCAAATTATTTTATCTTCATTGTACCTCTGACTTGTATTTTTGTCATATTACGAGTGGCAACATATTGATTTAAACACACAATGGGGCAACTCACCGGACTGGCAGGTGTGCGTGGCCAGCTGGGGCTGTTCACATCCCCGTATTCCTCGTGCATCGAATTGAGACTGGCGGCACCAGGAGAAGGAACAGTGCTTTGGGGCGTTGGGGGATGGCTATGGTAAGAACCTCCAACAACTGGCCCATCCTTGCGGGACTTTGGAGTACAGCTTGGATCCTCACCAGATGCTGGAAACATCCAATTACGTCACATGTAAGAGTGAACAAAATATGAATGTCATATACGATCTATACCTTTCACAGCGACTAAATTCAGAGAAGTTTTATCGAGCAATCAAAAGCATCAGGTAGTCACGAAACACCGAGACCGTTCTCAAAGTCGTGTTGTGTGGCCACCTGGTGCGACTGATTATCCAAGAAGACTTCACTGAATAAATAACATCAGTTGGAATAAAATTCAACAAATGGTCTATATTGGTAGTCAATTATAAAGGAATAAAAAAGATAACAAGATTTCAAGGCATATATCCTGAAGTGATTAACTGAATCTTCAGTATGGATAATGTCACCATAAGACCAAGACTGGGACACTTACATCACAGTACGGGGGTTTATTCCCTGTCCTGTTACATGGTGACGCAATGCAGGAGACCCCAATCTAAACACTCACTGTAATAATAATAACCCTGTATCTCATGTTCTTGTTCATGCTTCTTATAAGTATCTGATGCAGATCGGCATCTCACTCTTTATCATACGGAAACAGGGGACTTAAATCTCTGTTCTACAAGGTTGCCAGCCATACTATTATGCCAGGCTTCTGTTGTGATGCATTACCAGCTGGACCATTACCTGCGACACACAGCTGATAAAGGATAAAAACATCATTTATCCTGATGTATGGTTATAATTTCAATTCCATAGATGATAAACACAAAGTGGAAGAAGAATCCCTTCTGTGTTCTGAGCTAGTGAACTAAATACTTATATCCAGAAACATGTTCAATAAGTTTAGTCTAAATTGTGTAATCCTTGAATGTTATTGCTGCATATTCCCATGAATTTAGTTTTGGTTATAGAGGTTTTATTTTCATATTTATTTGCAATCATATACACCACAGACCGAAGTCAAGAATTACCATTCTCAATCCCTATGCTGAAGGTACCTTCATGAACAACTTGTTTATAGCACTTAGCAAGCATTAATAACAGTATGTAATGCACAGTGCTGTCATTAATAGCTCTTCGGCACTGCGTGTGTCTAGAATCACAAACAACGCATCATACCTGCTGATGCATTTGAAAGTGTTGACTGCTGAGAGCCTTCATCCAGGGGTGTTCCATCTGGGCCGGTGGTCACGACTGATGTCACTGTGCCTGGGGTCGCTGGTGTCACGTTCGTTGTTGTTGTACCTGCAACTTGACACCCAACTTTAATAACATAGAGCACACAAACCAAGGTTAGCAAGTGTGCAAACTCATAAGTTATGAAACTTACCTGTGGAGGTGGTGGTGATGATGCCATTGTCATGTGATGGCTCTGGAGGGCCAAGCATGTCAGCTGCATGGCTGCCACCAGGCATTGAGTGTTGAGGAGGGTGAGAGTTAGAGGTGGAGGCAGGTGGAGGCATTGGGCCAGGACCATCATGGTGTATGTGGCTGTTAGGCAGCGGAGAAGGGGTGCTTGCAGTCACCGTCGGAGGAATGCTGGTGGGTGCGGAGACGACCATCGGTCCCGCGGTCCCGCTCGAGGTGCCGGCCGACGACGGAGGACCCATGCTCATGCCAGGGCCACTTGGTGGTGGAGGACCCATCCCAGGATGATGGTGTCCAGAGGGTGGAGGACCCATGGGTGACCCCATTCCAGTGTGGTGATGCAAGCTACCAGGTGGACCCATGCCAGGCCCACTGCCTGGTGGCATCCCAGGGGAAGATGCACCTCCATAGCCCACCTGAAGGGGGCTGGAATTGGGAGGCATGCCAGAAGCTCCAAAACCCATCTTATGCTGTAAGAAATAAGAAACAGGTACTGGAAGCTGGAATCCAAATTCGACCTCCATAATTAACAATTAAGTGTCGATATTCACATTCACGTTGACTGAACAGTGCACTCTTCACAAATGAAATGATTCGTCGCATGTTGTCCACTTGGCTGTGCAAGTTACAACTTGTTCAATGGAATTAACTGACGCGGAGACGGAAGGGCCACACGGATGGCTCCTCCGCGCACGAGCCGCTCCGTCGAATCGTGTAAAGTCACATAAAGAACAAGGTAACTTATCCGCATGCGGAGGACGGAGCGACTATGTAACGGGCCTTACTGTCCCAGCCGTTTGTAAGGTACAGTACAAAGTGTAGACAAACCTAAAGAGCGATAGAATTCAATCCACTAAACTTTATTGTAAGTTTTCTTTTTAAAACCTGCCAGACCCCTATAGTGAGATTTGTTTCACATTCTTTACATTTCAATAAACATAATCCAATCTGCTTCACTTCATATCAGCTAATTCATTATGTTCATTACGTGTCAGAGCATTCATTGTATTCTGATATTTTTAGTTGTTTGGTGAAACTACAAATTTGATCATCTCATTGTTTTGATTTTCCAATTATGTCTGTCAGTAGATGCTAATGAAAGACATTTGCAAATCTTAAAACTGAAATTTGAATTTTTTGCAACAGTGACATTTCAGCCTGTCATGTTCTGTGTTGAGGCAGCCTGTTACTCCAAAATGTTGGTAATCACTGTAAAATAAATATGAATGACAAGACCACGATGTGAATATTTGTGAAATTTATCCCATTTGGAATTGTGTGTTCAAGACAGTGACTATAAAAGTGTGCATGCATCCTAGCCAAAGTAAAAGTTAGAGAATATAATGAATGACAATACTCAAAAAGAGTTAAGTGATCTGTTGCCATACTGTTCCTATTGTGCGAGTAGGTTTCATTGAGACATAAGAATATTAAACAAAACTTGTCTTCTATTATTTAATGGTGTTGTAGTTAAAGGCTACAAACGGGGATTACGTAAATCGGGTACGGCCTGTATAAAGTTGGCTCACAAACCTGCAAGTGTTGTTTGAGGTAATGCGGTGACGTATGTGGCCTTGGACCAGCTGTAGGATTTGCAGCCTGGGGTGGTACACTGGGCTGAGGGCCTGGCCCCTTACCAGGACCACCCATCATATTGGGAGGGGGACCTTGATTCATTGTAGGACCTCCCCACCCCTGGAAATACAATCAGATTGTCAATGACTACATTTTTATCCTACTACACTGCACCTCATGAAACAAAATGGCACAGTTCATTACCAAGCAACCTCTTGCTCACCAAATCCCTACATGAATTTTTTGTCTTACATTAATGCATCAAAAAGCGAATGGGGCGCTATTTTTGACCAAGTGCGCAAGCAAATCCACTGCAAATGACCAGATCATTTTAGATGGATTCTTCAATGAATAAAAACTGTGTCAAAAAGGAAAATTTTATATAAAATTAGTGAATTTACCCACTCTTCTGAAACTAAACTCTACTGAAATAATGAAAATACGACAGTCAGACTGGAACATGGTGATGATAAGCACAGGATAATTATATCAATACTGGACAACTGGGGTCCGCAGTGGCCGTGCGGTCTGAGGTGTGGGCCTTGTGCCGCTGGGACCATGGGTTCAAATCCCACTCAAGCCATGGATGTTTGTCCGCGTTTTTCTGTGTTGTGCTGTCCTGTGTACAGGTAGGGGCCTTTCGACGGGCCGATCCCTCGTCCGAGGGGTCCTACCGAATGTCCATGGAGCAAGACAACGAAAAGTTGGGACCCGCAGTGCGCAGGCACTTGAAGAATGGGTCGTTCCCAGTATCCTAGTATACTGGACAATTACCTGATACGGAAACTGAGGCACATGGTTGGGCATTGGCCGGCCCTGGTACTGCCCAGGGCCCATGTTGTTAGTCTGGGGGTTCTGCTGACCCCCTGGACCAGGCCCATAACCTTGGTTGGCACCATACTGCATGTTACCCATCTGCTGTGGCCGAGGATTATAGTTCCCTGAAAATACAAAGAAGATAAAGGATTTCATGAAGTGCAATAAAAACAAAACTAGAGCCAGCTCAAACCTCTTAAATGTCAGAAAACCTCTACCTGACCTGAAAGACAGCCATGTTCATACTCACTATCGTGAAAACCTCAAATCCTACTTGGTTCAAAACTCAAACATATCTAAAGCACAACAAGAATGCTCCAGATGCAGGGAATTTCATTATATTCATTTCTGGAGACAAAGCCAAGTGAACTGGCTTGCTCAAAACATTCAGAGCTGAAACTGCGCCACGTAATATTATAAAAAATGATCAAGATTTCAGAGATTCTTACTGCCTCCTTTAAGTTGTAAAAAAGCAAATAAACATTAAAATTATGTTTTAAATTGTATGACAATGCTGCCCCAATTGCATAGTTTATGTGGTGTTGAATATGAGGGCGATAGTAAACGACGAATTCGAAAGACATGGACAGAAACAAATGTGGTTCAGCCACTGCTTAAGCAGTGAGGGAAACCACAAAAGACCTTACACATGATATCCAGCCTCTGGGCTCCTTGAATATGGAGTTCTGACCACTTATGCAAGAAATTTGGTGTGTTCACGGTATTAAAATTAAGATGACAATATGACAGCCATATTTTTAACACACTTTTACATAATAAACTGGCATTCTAAATGGAGATAATTACTTCAACTGCCACATTCTATACTGTACTGGAGGGTATTCAATCTCGGGCCACAAACTGTGACTGTCACTTGCTTTTGTGTTTATTTTTCAGTTTAGCGTATCAATCTTAGCTGGAGTGACAGTGTTTGTCCTTCAGAAGAAGCAACAAACAGGTCTGCCAAAATGCATTGACTTCACTGAAATGTGTGAATCTTTAGCTGCCTATCTGCTGAACTCTTTTTCTTGTGCACCACATTCTGATTTGTTAATATCTCCCACGAAACAGTTACAGAATGCCGATTGTAAAATAAGACATACGAAGATCTTATAACATAACAGGCCTGGGTTGCTATTTCTCTCATCACATTAAGATGCTGAAATATTGGCAATCTAACAAAAAATAAAAATAAAATACAAGCAAGAATTGTAACATTCTTAGGATACATCACAGGGGTTGCAAAATATGGAGACTTACGAACTACCCTGATGGAAGAAGCAAGCATCTCTAAAACACTGGTAAACTTCTACCACACAACACAACACTACAACCCATCTCCAGGATATAAGGTTCGCACCTTGTGGGTACTGCTGTCCTTGTGGAGTATATGGAGCCATCTGCTGGCCACCAGGAGGAACCATACCAGGGTGTGCTCCCATCTTGTAAGGGTGCATATGAGATGGTGGTGCTAGTGGTTGCTGGTATCCACTCTGAGTTGCCATTGGTGAGTGACTCATTCGAGTTGGGCCACTTCCATCTGACTGACCGCTGGAAGGGCGGGGAGGCATCGGAATGTTCTGTTGACCTGCCAACACACAATATTATAAAATGTTTATTAAACATGGTTTTAATAAGTTTCTGCAACCCATTTCTGCAGTTAATGGATTCTGTACAAATTATGTTTTAATGGTTCAATAGTTCATTTTCTGATATTTTATCAACACCATCAAACAAACGGACGATTACGAACAGCTACACCGAGCATTACATTACAAAAGGCCACAATCTCTTCTTCCCACATCTTTCCCGATTCCTCTCTCTTCATCATCTTGTGACTGAACTGTATCTAACCAACCCTTTCCTCCTTCCCATGTACCAACCCTCTTCCACCATCTCTGTATACCACTAAGTGTTGCTAGCATTGTTTCCAAATAAAAAAACAAGAACAGAATGTCTGCAAAGCTGGTGTTAAGAACCAAGGTCCTTGCTGAAAGAGGGAACGAAAGACAGACTTCTAGAATCCCAAACAAATTCCAGGTCTGAAACAAAGCCTGAGAATATTGCAAATATTATTACTTCTACATTATTTTCTTTCTAGTCTCAAAATATCTTATCATCTCACTTTCAGTCTGCCTGTTCATTTACCAATCCATCTACCAACACTGAACGCTGGGTCCGAACTGTTGGCACTCCTGTCTTGTATTTAGAGCTCAAATAACGGCCCGGAGAGAGGTTATCACCACTGAGGATTTTCGTGGCTTTCCTCAGCACATCCAGGCAAGTGACAAGATAATCCTTTCCAATTCATTGTTCCTATCAAATAACGCTGTACAGTATGAGCTACAGGCTAAATAAATTACAAACAAATAATTAATACACCCGTCCTCCTACATGTCCATCCATGCACGAAATTTACTAACGTGGCTTCAGGCTGCTGTGGAGACCCGCAGGCTGAGATGCATTTCCGGTGAATACAGCAAATTGCGCAACAGTTTCTTGGTCCCAGTCCAAGCTCTCTGCCAAATATTTGTAGGTCAAGATCTTGTCCCGCGGTTTAATGACAGGTTCCCCTTTATACCCTGTATGTCCGTCTCTCTCGGGTGCATCCTTTTTCCAACATCACAGAGCAGGCTGCCGTCTGGGCGTCAGTCGCACGCTCAGCTGAACGCCCCCCCCCCCCCCCCCCCCGGTACAGACTATGAAGGTCGCCGACCCAACATTCCTCTCTCTTCACTCACACACACACACACAAATCAGCTGATCTGATAAAACGGACCACAGCACAAGAGAAGTGCAACACACACTGACACTTCGAATGTGCTTAATTTATGGTTTATTTGACTATGCGTTCGGCACCTCAGTAAAAAAAGCCTCGAATGAGGAACACTAATGAATAATGAATTAAAAAGGACGTGGAAGGAACCAGTCGTGGCCAAATTTCAGATACTATACCAGAGTTTGCATGGAGATACCGAAGAAGATCACGAAAACATAACAAAATAGTTGGTCTACGAGCCAAGATTTGAACCCGAGACCTCCAGAATACGAAGTAGGACTGCTAAGTTTTATTTTTCTTTCTTTCCTTCATTTTTTCCTCCCGCTCTACGTTCTGGGTTATGCACACGTGCTTTCTGCGGCTTCAAATGTTACCAACTGGGTATTACACCTACCTACAGCGAAATTTGGTTGGAGGAACCGAAGTCAAATTATGAGAAGTGTCAGTATCCAACCGGACCGAATACTAAGATACATGGTCGACCAGTACACCAGAGAATAAAGTTTTCGCTCTCAACACCAAGGTGTTTCACCTCCCGGAAATCACCACTCGAAAAAGCGCCTCGAGTAAGCTACTCACTGGACAGGAGACCTAACTACCCCTGCCGGCAGATCGATCCCCGGCCATTAACTTTTCACGGACCTGAAGACAGAGGGAACATCAGGCTAGGTCTTGACTAAACACCACACCATAAAGCCGAAAATGTAGCGTCGGACTTGAGACCCCCGCGTTCTCAATCACGCCACGAGATGGAGGTGAGTGATCGGCCACATTAACCAGGGGTTACAAAGCGCCGCCAAGCCCGATTACAACAGATGCGGTGTGTCTGCCTGAACATTCAGACCACATCGCGTTTGATGAATGCTTTTGTGATAACCCACTCATGTAGCGGTACACACCAGTTAATAATCTCTCCACGATAAATCAGCTTCAAATTGCCTCAGGAAAAAGTGATGAATAATGAGCTGGATTAGCAATGTTGGGTTGTGGTCCATTCTACTGCACAACTGTGAGAGAATAAAAAAATTAATGTAGATTAACCGCACTACGAATAAATATTGTGTCAGTGTATAACTAACATCTTCGTAACAGTTCGTCAACGATTCGGTCCGCAGTCTCCTGCTGAAGTGCAATGTTCAAAGCAGAGACTCATTTTGTTGTATAGATTCAATTTCGATGTTAACGGAACACGTTTTGGAAATGTAGTTCGCAACTGTTGGCGGTTTTTCAAATTAAAAGTCTGAGAATAAATATCCAGACCGTCAGCAACTCCCAAGGGAATGGTCCAACTTCTTTCCTTTCCTCTGACCAAGAAGAGTCCTCCGTTGGACCCAAGGGCCAACCCCCCCCCCCCCCCCCCCCCCCCGGCATCATACTTAATAATTCCAAATTTTCTTCTTCAGATTTTACGATTGTTTAAACCGTAAATACTTGAATTTTACAGCACGGTTTCAAAGTCGATAGCATGTGTGGGACTTGAACGTGAAAGCAGCTGACGACATAAGATTCGAAGATTGCTGTCTGCTGGGCTGTTGCGCCGTGTGGACATCTACCAGACTTACCCGGCTCAACAACCCAGAAGACAGAAATCTTCAGACTCGCCGCCCCGAAAACCTCAAATCCTAATACAAGATAAGATTCATAATTTTATTTCAAACCATTTGCTGTATAAATAAACGAGCTTGAGATCAATAGTAACAAATTAAGAAGCAATTTCGAGGGCATGATTACTAGTGGTCCGCGGGCCGCCAGTTTTATCACGTTCAGATGTCACAAGCACAGAAGAAAGGATAATATTAAAAACTATACAAGAAAAGAATATGCGGAAGAGGAATCAAGTGGGAATGAAGAGGTAATATGACGTACTTTAAGAAGACACCTTCTCTTTCCATCAAAGCAGGACCCGTTGCGGCCTTTTAAGCAACGCCAGTGTAATTGCAGTCCACTAACAGAGGCCAGACGGACGGTGCGAGGCCCTTCCTGAACACTATAAGCGAAATTGCATGGTAAGTGTATTTTCAGAAACACTTCACGGAATTGCTAATTCAATAAAGTGGCTGGATATGGACTGGACGAAAAAGATTTCCAGCGGGGGCAGGACTCCTCTTCTGCACAGACTAAGCTGCCTCTGGGGCCGACTCCGCCTCGTATCAAATGCATTATCGAGGGCTCATTCCACGAGGGTAAAGAGGTCGAAGCGTGAAGCTGATTATCTTCATCTTGTGCCAGCATTCAAGAAATGATGTTTAAATATGCATAAAAGCACAAAGCGCCAGAAAACAAATTCCTTCTAGGGAGCTTTCCTAAACAAATCACAAAAGTGTAAGATCACAGAGAGATAGCATCAAATTGTGCTGAAATTTCAATAAACGGAATTGTACCACAGTCGTCACGCGGTTGCCAAGTCGTTTACGTCTACTACATAAACTATAAATCCTCAAAGCCTCCCCCCCTTCCGCCAAAGCATTCTCACTCCCTCGCTCTCTCTCTCTCTCTCTTGCAAAGAGTAATTCCAGAGAACCTTGACCTACCGTTCTGCTGTATTATGGGATAAGAATGAGTGAAGTAAATGAATGGATAAGGCTGATAGATAGAACGGGCTCAGCGGAGGGGAGACAAAGGTGAATGCCCTTTGGGCGCTATCAAAACCGATAATCTGTGGGAGATCTCAGGTTCTCACGGCGGCCAGCATGAAGACGACTGTCTTCCGGTGGGATGTTACGCAGTGTAGTCTGATAAAGTTTACCGACGTTTCAGACGTACTTACTTCCTCCAACATCAGGGCGATGAGTCCCATCGCCCTGATGGAGGCTACAGGTACCTCTGAAACGTAGAACAACATCCACCAGAATATGCGGCGAAACACCTCAGAAGACAGCAATCTTCATCGTATATTTAGTTTAACGACAACGCCTCAACTGCAAAGGGTACATAGATTCACATGACAGGATTCCTACCAACTGTTAAATGGTAGCTGTATAGGTGTGTTGCCTCCACATTTGGCAATGGGAACTCTGGAAAACCTAGAAAGAACACGCCATCCGGCCTCGAGACCAACAATCAAATACGGGACCTCCGGAATACGAGAGCTCACCACTAAACAGCAGCGTCCAGTTTATTTATTCGTGGGGTATTAAGGACGCCATATTAGTAGCAAGGCTACCAATCTAGTACAAAACTAAACGATACGATGGTTATGTAGACTACGCTACAAAGGAAACTGTCTTTATCTACTTCGAGGTGACATCGCAGAACCCGAATCTATGATTAAAATCATTAGATGGAAGTTGAGTGGTTAGCTTCGCACTCCAGCTACTTTACCCTCGAATAAAGAACGCCAGACCCCATCGGCTACGAGGCAGAGCCGTCAGACCACTGTTATTATTATTTAGTGTTCTGTCTGACGACAGGTCCATATGAACAGGATCCTTCCATCCTTTTCTCGGACTGGGACCTGTTCATATACGTTCTTGGCAGATGATCCAGAAGTGGTTTGCCATTGCCTTCTTCTGTGTGTGAATGGGATGCCACGGAGAAACCGGGGAAGCCCCCGGAGGAAAACTCCGTGTTGCCTAGACCACGGCCTTGCCCAACACAAGTTATAAATTCGGGCACCGCCGGGAATCGAACCCGAGACCCCAGGATTACAAGGCCAGCGTTCTAACCGCTAGACCACCGTGGCGGTCCAGACCACTGTAGCGAGTAGAAAAAAAATCTACCTTGCCGGGAATCGAACTGCGATCGCCCAGCCCAAAGCCTAATCGCTATACTGACTAAACAATCATTAAACACGAGTATCTCCCGAGAGCAAATGAAATTTATGTGAAACGGTGGAAACCCTGCAATGCAAGAGCTGGCAGGAGGGGGAGGTGTTGATGGTATATTACAACAAAGGCCAATGGTCATCCAACTTGCTCTGGCTAATGAAACAGAATGGTGGCGGCGCACGGTAACACGTTCTGTTTGTCGCCACGTAATCATTCGCCTTGGTTGCGATATACAAAATAACATATTCTTGATTTCGGCTTACGGCATGAACGAAAACGGATGTTTGCAGTATACATAATCATTATTCCTAATCTGGAATAAAAAAAACATGTTGCCGAGTGCACCGGTCCCTATAATCGAGATAACCGGAATGACGAGTTTAATTCCTGACATATTAAATCCAATTACATCAAACAGTGATACCAACTTTTCTACTCAATGTAGCAGCATGGTCGAAGAACGTCTTCCAAAAGCGTCCCGGGCTCCTGTTATAAAATTCCTTTTCTGGTAACGCTCCAAAGATTTAACAAAAGAAGATGTTGCTTAGCGCGGAGTGACATAGAAGAATGCGTTGTCTCTGTCTTTGGAATCAAGGTAGTTTGGTTGAAATGAATCATCGGTGACTTTCAGCATAACAACGGCCTGTCATGAAAATAACGACAATTTTCAAAACAAGACCAACAATTTCGTAGTGGAATTTCCTCCATATAAGACGCAGACGTAATGTTTTGGTCAACAGTGCCTCGTTTGTAATAATGGGGCGTAATTTCTTAGCATACAGAATTCTGAAGGACGAAAAGCTCACAGAAAACCCAGATGACAGAACATTAAAATGCATCGTAGGACACCGAATTACAAGGTTATTGAACATCTGATAGCGACTCAGCTCGTCAAGAAATTCCACGCTTCACCCAAAATAAACATTTCAGTGTTACAAAACGACTGGACCCTGCACTGTCAATTTTAATATTATCCTCCCTTCTGAGTCAAAATATCAGGCAGTATCATCCCTTGAGGGTTTCCAACCAAAACGTTTCTGCACCTGCTTCCGGCATGTGCACTACATGAATCGCCCCTCTCATTTTTCCCTATCTAATCAATATTAGACGAATTCTGCAAGTTTTGTTATTTCATCCCTTCAAAAAGTCCAGTTTTTATCAAATTATTATTTTCTACATAACATTTTTACGTGATATTCTATGATAAAATTACTTCGATTTCGTTTTTGTTTGCACAGAGATCCTTACATGAGTACCAACACCACGCTGTATAGTTCCTACAGAAGGAATCGTATTGTGATGAGGATAAATACATCGCCACTGGCCTATACAACTCTGCTCCCTTCCTATACCGACAACGCCGCCATGTTTCAAGTCATACGAGTATCATGTGTCATGACGAAACACCGCCAATACCAAGAGGAAATAAACTGCGATCCGTACAACAGGTCTTACCGGCCACTCCTCCATGCGTCTTCATGGAGACTTCATTGGATAACTTGACCTTTTTGCTGCGTGTTACTTCAAAACGTAACACCGAGCGAAATAAAATTTTCCTTGCACGCGAGAAGCAAAAGCAGTTCATAGTTCAAGACCTGAAGCTTTTACGGCGACTGAAGGCAATGAAGTCTTCTCGGGCGAACGAAACTGTAAGCCAAAGTTCCCGAGACTGTCTCTGCCTCCTCCATCAGGATCCCAAATCTATTCTCGCGCGGCTGACCGTCCGATAACACTCTAATGAATTCGTATGTTCGGACCAAAGTTTTAAATTTATTACAATAATACTACTAATAAATTGTTTTTCAAGTGTCAGAATTATACGCTCAGTAAACCGAGTTTTTAAGCTGTAAAACCTCAGTTTGTATATCAGAACACATACACAAAACGTGAGCAGTATGTCGTTACAATGTTCCATTCTTTGCTTATCTCTCTGGTAAGCATTGGCTACGAGACTATTCGCCACGCGACTGCGCTGACGGGAAACGACACACGGACCTCCCACTTACGCAATGAGCCCGGTGTCCTTGAAAGGTTAGTTACAATACCGCGTGACGTGTTTGATGCTTTCTCTCAGAATGACGTGTTTTTGTAAGAAAGAACTGATTACCTTATTGCATTCCTGGCCAGACAGTGGTTACATAGTCAACCACATGAAATCCGTCACACGCTGCAGAACCTCTACACTGCTTCAAGAACGCAGTGTTGTGGAATAATGAGTTTGGTGGAATGTACCTAGACAGCTTTTCATTTCTTTATTCGCTGCGTTATATCTCCAAGACGAGCGTTTTATTCCTCGTACCAACTTTATATACGAGGCGCCGTTTGGGAGAATCGAGCCATTGTAGAAATGTCTTAAGCCTTCAAGTGCCTAATTTTCAAAATAAAGAGTCCATCATTTTCCCGTTGTTCTCTCTCCAACGGCAACATTTTTCTACGTCGTGTCGTTCGAGAGAAACAGAGTGGGGCAGACGGCTGCTTCTGCCCCTAAGTTCCGGAACAAAGAAACGTATTCTGAAAGTAATATTGACGTCGCTTAGTTACAAAGAATTAAATAATAATTTCAAAATCCTCACATTTACGGAGGACAACGATGGCGTATATACTGCAGTGGCCACTTATAACACACCGCTTCAAAGGAGTTAGAGATCTTCAAGTAAGTTTTGCGTTGGGCAAATTCCATCCAGGAAGAGTTAGCTGGTAAATGTTACACGGGGCCATAAGTACTTACGGCTGGTGGGGGGGGGGGGGGGGGGAGGAGGAGGCCTTCTCGTGGACTGACTATTGGCTGAATCGTGTATTACTGACGCAGTTTCGACTGTATGGATATCATAAATATACTCATACATTTCACATGAAAGACGAATCACACGTTGAAACTCATCGGCGATGCGAAACTTTTAAGGCTTTACCTCTAAAATTTAACGCGGTCAGAAGGAGTGCCAACATACGCACATAAATGGACTACTAAATCGTATAATTACAAAGATACAGTTCTTGCTACCGTCGCAACACAGAGTGAAGAATTTGAAACAAGTACGCGCCACCAAATTGTTCTCAGAAAGTCTTTCCGCCGGCACACAGCACGAACTTCAAATTGTATACGAAAATTACGAGCATGACTGCAATTAAGACGACTCGCAAAACCAAGCAAGCCAATTAATAATAATTTAGCAACTATTACATCTCAATTCCCTTGTTTAAAAAACGGTTCCGAGGGCCAAAAAAAGTGAAAGTCCTGACTACAAGCTGGAGGACTTCAGGAGCAGGTGGAAGTCCTCAATCCTTCCACGAAGAAGTTCTGATACTGGTGTCACGACTTAATTCCTATAATTCAGCCAGACAGGCTTGCAGCGCTGTAGGCAGAACGCCTTTTTATAATCCATTCGCGTCATTTGATTGGGCGAAACCTGAACTGTCACCGTCATAGTTTCACGTACGGTTTTTCTAAATTACAGTTCCTGCAATGAAGTGCCGTCAGATTCATAAAAAAAATCGACTTTACCAACATTCAAAACGTACTTATATAATAATGGCGCGTTGTAGGATTCGCAAGGGTTGGTACATAAGGAAGGCGTTTGTACTTTTCCTTCTTTCTTCCATAAAAAGGCAATTAAATGTGATATTAAACCAAATGAAAGGAACGAGAGACAGAAAAGGGGGAGGGTGGAACTAAGGCAGAACGACGTGAACTCAGAGTGAAGCTGATCTTGTCCTTAATTAACCACCGAGCTTAATTAAGCACTGCACAAGTGTGGGAAGTGGAGGTAGGCTACAGCTCGACGCATTCTTAACGCCGGCACTAGATGGGGACGAGTGGTCAGCGTCCGTTTTACACCAGGGAAGATCACCCAATATCCAATGGGCGCTGTCCCACACTGAGTGGCGAAGTACACAGTGTCCCTGCCCCTGCTTGAATACCTAGACAGTACCTATGCTGATTGAGCGGCTGATGAAGGAAACAGAATGGGGTTGCAGCTCCAACGACAAGCAGCAGCGATTACCTTCAAGTAACCTTCCTGGCGCGCGAAAGCGGGAAGCTAGTTTGCAACGCGCTGACTGCACGTACAATTTACGTAACCCAAGGACCACACGAAGTATCCCTGGAGCAACATGACAGTACATGCTGCATTGGGCTCCGAGATCCATCAAGTGAGGAACGGGCTATAATCGGGCTGGTCCAGACACCTGATGCATGAATTCGTGCTTTGTTAATGAAGGGTCTCCCAGTCAGGCTACGCAAATTTCTCACACAAAACGTAATGATCGTATTGGTGTTATATGTTTGGAGTACAGCGCTATACGGAAGCGAAACATGGTCGGTGTAAAAGCCAGAAAGAAGGAGGATAGAAGCTTTTGAAATGTGGTGCTACAGAAGGATATCGAGAATTAAGTGGACTGATAAAGTACGAAATGAGCAGGTCTTAGACAGGATAGGCGAAGGAAAAATCTTACGAGAAGAAGAGATAGGATGGTGGGGCACATTCTGAGGCACCCACGATTGGTTAATTTGGTAATGGAAGGGAAGAATTGTAGGGGGGAGACAAAGATTGGAATATGTGACGCAGATTTTTGAGGATGTGAGCTGTAAAAAACATGTGGAAATGAAGAGATTGGCGCAAGATAGGCGAAAATGGAGGACCGCATCAAACCAGTCGAAAGACTGATGACAAACAAACAAGACAACTTACTACACCCATTAATCACTGAATGGGCATCTGCAGGACATCATTATAAACTCCTAACAAACGTGCGATTCCCACATAAATTTCAGGATTGTTACCGGGTCGCAGAAAAAAACAGCAAACATCTCTAAACAGAAGTTCATCGCAGTGAAGGTTTATTTGCCAACTCCCTAGCGCCCCCAATTCCTGGCATGCCATGGATTCTACTTTGCAGTTGTACGTCGATCGCATACAAAATGAGTGACAAGACCAAAAGAATGTGACAAAGTCCGGGACAGCACCAAAACAAACAAACAAAAAACGCCACAGAGAAATGGAATGCGTCAAACGACAGCTGACTGCCTGCAATCAGTTGTCCACAAACGCCAGCCAACATTGTCTTGACAACAGCTGACCGTTGCAACATAAAAAACCACAGCGCGGGACTCCTCTCAAACAGCAAAACGTCGGCGGGGAACAAATGCTATTATTTTTGTCAATTCCATATCAAAAGTGTGGAAACTTTCACTCTACAATGAATGCCAGGATCTACGGTTCACACACGCAATGATCTTGCTGTCCCATTATTCTGCGCACAGTTTTTAAAACGTGCGTTATAGTAATGGCAGGCAGGTACTCCAATTTCAGATACGAGGTAGTTTTGTTACAACGCGTATTATTATTATTATAATTACGCAGTTTAAATACAACACGACAACGCTGTCAGAATATCGCTAGTGGGTCAGAGATGTCTTCCGCGCTCTTCTTACGTCTAGTCGAATTCCAGCTGTATACCTTCAACCACGTCGTGAGCGCCTCACCATTCACCAAAACCTTCCCTTCTAACAATCTACGCACTCCAGAGGTCGAACAGGCTCACACATTCATTCAGCCGATAAATTAATCGCTTCAAGTCTATAATTAAACTGTCGCAACACGTCCATAATTAAGTATAATTTCAATAATTGAGAACTTTTAATTGATGAGACGCGAGAAGGGGCATCTTTAACTGATCTTCACCAATACAACGCAAGACGCGCGAGTGCTTTTAGGCGAGACAATTTCGTACGTGGCACGAGAAGACTGCGCGTAATAAGGTCACGTGCCGCTCTTTAAGATCATCCCTACTTCCCTCTGTATCAGCTGACATGTCACAGTTTTGCCTACCACAACTCATGCCATTACTCACCCAAATCCCATTCGAAGAGAAATCAATAAAATTCCGTCCTCAACTTCAAAAGAATAGAGAAGCTGAAAAAGAAGTTTTGTGGCGCGGAGAATCAGGAAGCAATTGGGGGGAGGGGGACTGCTCTGTCGCCGACTAGTGGTGTAGCTGTCGTGGGATGAGAATGCAGGGTTACAAAACGGTAGGAGGAAAAATAAATGTAGGTCATGGGCTAGTGATTCCCCTTCTCCAGGCGCAGGCAGACAAGTCTGCCAATAACGAGGAACAGTTTCCCTGTCTCCACACTTCATTACGTAACCGCCCGCGCTTAATTGCATCTGATACATTCTCAGGAAGGGTCATCGCTCTGCGACGACACTGCGCGGCAGGCAGACTTTTCCACGGTGCAGGGAAACACGCCGGTCAAGCACCGCGCTCAGAACTATGGCTCACCTCCACAAAGACATCTCTTCATATCTGGACGCGGTAAATTGATAGCTATTTTGCCAATCAATTCCCTGCGGTTATTTAACCCAAACCTGCGTCACCTGATTCTTTACGTTTTATTCAAACTGTCAGCAGCTCAGACAATACAGCATCGAATGACAGGATGTATAATGAATTGAAAAAAAAAATATGAAAGGAAGCGGTCGTGACCTAATTTAATGTACTATTATCCCAGTATTTGTTTGAAAGGATTGAGCGAAGTGACGGGCCATACTGTCTCCGAGAAGATCTGAACCCGGGACCTTGCATAGAAAAAGCAGTAGTGCAGAGACTGGATATGCTTTACACAGTCCGTGTACCGAAGTAACGTCATCAATTGTATAATTAACTGAAACATGATAGTCCATCCTACACTGGAATATCAGATGTCGCGAATAACTAATTTATTCATTTAAATAGCTTAAGAACAAAGATGTTCTCACAACACTCCCCGATTTGCATTGAATATTCTAGGGAATAGGCAACCCTCGAATAGGCCACGGCTCATTGCCTGCACCTCCCTTCTTTTTAACTGCTAACTCAAAGCAAAATATCAATCACAAGGTAACAGACCAGCTGCGACACTTCAGTGCCAACATCTTGTCGATTTGTTGCGTTATTGTGGATAAGTAGGAAAGGACGTGGAAGAAAGTGTAAAATCTCAACAACGGCTTTCAGTGCGTCCTCAGAGAAACCACAAGGTTACGAACAGTCTCTCTTTGGGCCTAGATTCGAACCCTGAACACGCAGGAGGAGCAGTTAACCACTCAAACTTAACGGTCTCAGCAGTTGCCAAGACGTCATTAAATAAGCTACGAGAAACAGCAGCAACGTCAATCAGGGCGCTCTCCGATTCTACAAAATGTCCTGCGCTGAGAATCGCGAACTAAGAAAGAAGCCTGGCGGTTTTTCCCGGTTTCCTGGTCGAGCTTACGTCATGTCTCAACGTGGCCTGCTTACATAATCGCGCCAAGGCCTCCCCGTGTTGGTGTTCACCTTGGAATCAGCTGCAACCGTGAGAATCCGTAGCCTACACTCTACTCTGGTGATAAATCACAACGCTGATGGGCTAGGGATATTCACCCGAATGATCCGGAACAACAAATAGGTCAAGACGACAGTCTTCTAGAATGTTGCGCCCTGTAGTCTGGTAGAAATTAACCGACGTTTCCGAGGTGCTTACTGCTTCCATCAATAGGGCGGTCTCCCCGTTAATCTCCTGCTTACTTTTCATTCTTACGCCATGTTTAAATGACCCCACACATGGAAGTCTATCAGAGTTAGGTCCGGTGACCATTCTTGTCAATTCTGCAATCACCACGCCCAATCCATCTGTTGAGGAACTGCTCATTCAGGCACTCTGCTTAAACGTGGGGATACCACATTACGCTGGAAGTACACCTGTGAATGTTGAAATTCTATCAACAGCTCCATAACCGTTGAAAATCTGACCCACGTTCATGACATTTTTGACTGGAAACGGCCTCAGTAGTAAGATCTTCAAGTACTGACATTAAGTCAGCTGACACCTTGCTCGTGGCTCTTAACATGACATTCTTAGAGAGGACGTAAGCATTTATGCCTCAAATATGAATGTAACGAATAATTCAACAACTCACCAACTGCAGGGGACATGGAGCGAGAGCCTGTGGATCCTGTAGGTGATGGGGTCGGCCTCATCCCCTGGGAATTGGGTGTTCCCGGTGCCGGCCCACTGGAGCTGTCATTGCTGTTCTGCCCTGTCAGATCCTGCAAAAAAGCATGACACTAACATCAACAGAAGCACTCTACTGCACGAAATGGTCGAAATAACAGCTACATTATTTAAACATGAACACTACTTAACACCCTACGTCCTTGTAAGTCACCATATCATAACCCATGTAATCCACATAACCGAAAGTATGTCAAAGTATGAAGAAATTCAGGGGGTAGTTGGAACACCGTCATAATTTTGCACTATGCCCCACAAGTAGTTTGAGTTTTAATCTGATCGTTTAACATGTGCACTGTTCTAGTACGCTACATTTTTACCAAAGGATTAATTACAAGACAAAAATAAATAATTCGGATTACATATTTACACAAAGCACGGGTTGTATCCCGCAAGAAACAACAATTAAATTCCCCAAACAATTTTACGAAAATCCACTGGAAAGTTATTGAGAAGAAACACGAGGGCAGACATGTCATATCTTTGAACACAACACATCTACAGCGCGTAAAGTACCTTACAAACGTCGTAAGTGAATCACGAACAGAGTATTCATGTAGGTCAGTCAAGTTTGTGCTTTGAGGTATCACGCCCCGAGCGCGTTCAAGAACTTCTGCAGTTTTAGAACTGAAGCATCACCAGGACAAAGTCTTGTGCTGTGGATGCCAAGGTTGCCTGGTAACAGAAATTAAACAGAACACCCATTGTTCATCCCCCAGGCGAAAACTTGCAACTTATGTCTAAATATCAAGAAGTGTCAGGTCGAATCGGCGAGAACTTCGACACAAAAGGAAATATGATGTTTGAGCCTAAGGGAGAGAAAGTGGGAGGAACTTCATAGCACAAAACTATTCGCGTAATATCATTTGGGTTATTAAATCAAAGAGGATGAGATGAACTGGGAATGCAGCACACATGGGATATAAAAATGCACAAAGAATATTGGTCGGAAGCACTCAAGGAAAGACGGAAGACGTAAACTTAAAACGCAGTTCAAATGGAGTAGTTTACAAAGTAAAAAATAATTTATTTTACCAAAGACATTTAAAGCACATAGCAGTAAGGTGACCTCCAATGGCATGCACAGGTTATGACGCTCTCGAATAATGAACTGGAAAGAACGCGGTCTCTTTAATGAGAGACTATCCTCGGAAGAAGGTAACAATAAAATAATATTGCAGGCTAGCCGGCCCTCAGCTAAAAGCCGCATGTTGAAACAGAGTTGGTGGCCACGTGTTACTCCTCTCTCTTCGGGCAAACGGTCCAATACGACGAGTAAAAAAATCTTACCGGCCGTCAGGGATTGTCGCATCCTACTGACAGTGAGATTGCCAACGTGGTGGGTATGTGGATAATTGTAAGCCCTGCGAAAACACTCCAGGATACTGCAACGTACGCCACTCGGACGGTCTACATTGTGACGGGCACATAATCCGATCATACCGCAACACGTCTGTCACAACAGCTGACAAGACTGCTGGGTTGGCTATTCGATTGGTTTTCCCCATAGAGATGGAGAGACATCCATCGTAACGAACTTGACAAGTGGAGGGTAAGATGTGCCCCTCCAGCCCCACGACCGACACGTCACGGTTCATCAAACTGAAATAAATGTGCTCTGCTTCTACCATAAATTGTTAATCCGGCGATTCGTAACACGTGGCTCGCATGTTCTGAGGCAACCGATGCCATGAGACACGTCGTCGAAGGCCGATTCTTAGGTTATGTAACGGGGGCATTTCAACAGAAAAAGTTGACGCATATAATCAAACGGGGATGGCCATGCATTAACATTTGAAAGGACATTCAGTGGGAATATGGAATGAGATATCCCCCCCCCTCTTCAAACACTTTCCATTTAAATGTACTTTCTCGGACATTCCTAGACAAACCAGCCAGTGGTGTGACCAGATTTGAACATCACTGGTTCTATTCTTCGCTACCATGCAATTCCTTCGTCAGGGGTAGAACGCACATATTTGCCGAGGTTTACAGACGCGGTGCTATGGACCGATAGAGCTTCACAGACTCAGGATTAACTGAATAGCTTGGAATCGGTAACCACTTGTTTTTTTGTCTGCTCAAAATACAAATATACGATTAATTTAAACGTTTAAAAATTAAATTCCTCGAACCTAGGATGTAACTTCTGTGCAATTGTGTTTACTAACATGTTTACCAATAAGTATAGGGCTACTGTTCACATTTTCATCTGCTAACATTTCTCAGCCGTGAAAAAATATCAATGAAAATAATATGAAACTTAAGTCCAACATAAAAATACCACCTTTCTTGGCATAAATATTATTTAATTTCTGGCATATGCCCCATAAAAAATGAGCCACTGAAGCTAGGCGTGTAAAAATATTGTACGGAGATCAAACACATACAAACTGTTCATAAATATTATTAATTAGACATATTTTATGCAAACAGAAGTTCTTCTAAAAGTAGAACAACAGCAGACCCCAAGAACTGCAATAAATGTCAGAATATAGTTCACAGTTCAACACACCAAGGCCGATCGTAGCTATCTCCGCCCATTTCTATTTTCACAAAACTATTTTTTTCAATATCTACCTTGCTGTTATATTCTTCTCGGTTTTCCAAGTGGCCCTTTCCCAAGAGATAATTCTACACACAATCTTCGTCTCCTCCATCATAATTATATGTCCTACTCAACCAAACAATAGTTTTCACTATCGCTTCACAACACTACGTGACCTTCATAACCCATTAAGTTCCTCGTTATGTAATAGGCTATACTATATCGTCCACTTCACTTCTCCCAAAGACTATGGTTTCCATACACTTTAACATCTTTCTTCAGGATAGGTTCTAATTAGAATAAAAACTTTCACAAATTAGATTACAATAAATCTAATCCAGACATGGGGCAAAAATGTAAATATACAAATGGCCGAAATATTTTAAAATATATGGCACCTATTAGCATTATTACGTTCAGTGTAAGTACCGCAGCAGAATTTAATTTTGCAATGAAATGCCCTAATGCGTTTTTAAAACAGGATGACACTCATCATCTGAAGGTCTAAAATCCACTCAAGTATTGCACATACATTAGAATACTCAAGTCACAAAATTCTAATGCACCACAAACCCTCAACGAACTAACTTTTCTGAACATGAATGGACTCTCATATTCCTGCTAAACCGTACAAATAAACAGTGAAATGTTAGTTAAAAGGAGCGTCTGATGCACATTCCCCCGGTCGCTGAACCTGACTGTCGTCTCATAACCATAATACAGCACGTGGACATCACACCCACACATACTCAGCTGATCCTCGATAATAAACAATAATAAAACGAAACCCTGAAGCTACCTCAAAATAACTGTGTGAAACAACAGCACGTAGTTCCTACCAATTCCACGTGATGTCGCTAGTGACCTCGACTATTAGGGCCCTGCCACAGGAATCACTTCTCCTTCCCTCTTCACCCCGCGACACCCGATGCACATGTAAAAACTGTTCGTCTTGATAGTCAGTCGAGCCACTCATTTCACAATCAGCTGATTGCGAGGGAAGTTTTGAATTAGTCAGGCACGTGGCATTTATGAAATGTCGCGTTTCCGACTAAATTACATGGGGTTTAGGGCTCGAAAACGTTTCTTATCAACAGGAAAGGTCACAAGACGGGTTGTTTGTTACACATTTTTCACACTAAAAACCAACGTGACACGATGGTATTAACAAGCAAAACTTAGAGCTAAAACCCACCTAATGCCACGTATGCACATCGAAGCCTCTTCACCAGCGTCTACGATGCATTTTCTCCATATATCGACCCACAGACGACGTCAATGCTTCTCGACGAACGTAGACTCCTATTCCATACCCAGGCCAACCTAATCGCTCAACTGGCTTCTTCTACCGACCAAACATATCTGCCGGGTGCTTCGTCGTTCTATGCGGGCGGTCAAATCCAATTTGTATAATAAAATTACAGCGTCGTCAAAATGAAAATGCCATGTTTGGTTAATGGTTCGTCCCTGCTAACAACTGCGCATCCAGGCAAGACTAGTCCGTCACTCAGTGGAAATGTACTGAACAAGTCACGTAGATTACCTGTAACTCACGGTGCCATGGACGTGGTGTACAAATATTCCACGCTGGTCTCAACTTTCCTGGCTGTAGGACGCGCCATGCAAGCTAGCTAGCCCGACCACGGCCCCATATGTGCCCAGCGTGCAAGAGAGGGAACGGCGCAAATATCAGGGGCTCGGGAACCTTCGGCTGTGCCTCGTACGGCCGACCTTGCAACAACATGGAACAGGGCAGCTACTAACGAAAGCAAAACCATTTTGCGAACTGAACCGTCTTCTGTATCGTAAGAGAAAAAATATGTTGCATATGCTGTGTATAGTAATAATGTATTTTATAAACATTGCTATCTGTACCTGAAAATAGCAATAAATTCGAACAGGTAATTTCAACATTCCTTCGAAACAGAATAATGTAGCGGTAAAAACTCAGATTTCGTTTTGGGAGGTACCACGTTTGAATCTAGGCCAGGTTACCAGTATGAAGAAATTAAGGTTTTCCTCAGTCACTAAAAGCTAATTCCGAAGCGATGCCTTCAAATATGCTACGACCACATTCCAAACCCTACTCACCACTACTCTGCTTTCTCACACCACATAATACGATTTGAACTGCACCTCCGGGGTGGAAAGAGTGTCATTAAATAGCTTAAAAACATACATTCATTTCCTGCTTAAATATAAAAAATAACAAACCAACTTCAGACACCATGTACAAAAAACACTAGCACGATAGCAATCCAAACACTTAACTGACCAGTTTCGTGTTGTACTTAAAAGTAATGCACTTTCTATTGTAAAACTGTTTCATGTCTGAGATCAGAGAGACCCACAATCTATCAGCTGTTCAAACTAACCATTCGCACCTTTTCAGCAACAGAAATCATGTTCCAATGGAATACCAACAAATTGCTTTTTCTTCAAATAAAAGACCGACTACGACATAACTAAATATCCACAAATAAGGACCTAGAGTCCCAATGATTCCTAGCCAATGGCGCCACTCATTCCATACAAAATGCCGACATCATAAAAGGCTTCACCAGCAACATACAGGAATTTACTGCCCCTATTTTACGTTCAGAAAGTTACCAAACTATAAGCTGGGCTCACCAAGCTTCACCTTTGTCGTATAATAATTCAATTCAAACGATTCATCCGTAGCGGAGAAACAGGATAGTAATTTGGTGTACAGATGAACGAAGAATGATCCGTGCTACGTCATAAAGACACGCAGGTTCCACGTTTTATAGGGCTCAGACATCGGAAGACTTTATCCTGCGGCAAAGGATAAACAGTATTCGCTGGATAGGGATCTGGGTTTGTCGCAGAGGCGATATGAACGTGGCCTATCAACCAGACGATATATAACGGAATATGGCGCAGCGATGGAAATGATATTGACAGGGGAAGCCGACGGACTTGGAGAAAACGCTGTTGGCCGATAATGCAGATAGAGGCCGGACCACAAGTAACGTGCATCATCAAAAGTATCCACAAAATATCCACCTGCTGTAATATGGGGAGGTTATATTTGTAAAGCCGCGTGTAGACAGGCAGCAGGTTCATCGGTTCCGCTAGCAGTCCGAATCTGAGCAAGCGCGACTTGACGGGAGAAGTGTCGGGCTCTTCCGCCAGAGCGGCTCGAGCGATTTGCGGTCGCGCTCACGGGGGACAAAAAAACTCAACAGTGCAAATAAATAATAAAACTTGGGAGGCAGCAACAAAGTAACAGAATAAACAACAGCACAGGTGAACGGGATAACAAAACAGGGCTGAACAATATGTCACTACTATTATTACAACACCTAGTAAACTGTTCCTATACCTTATCCCAGCCAAGATAATTGACAGTCAAAATAAATTCTTCTCTCGTCCCACTTATTTTGAAACAGTTTCTACAAATGTCACTATCTGTCTTGCGCACATTTGCTACTTTCTTTTAATGAAATGTTGTCTGCGTGCTACACTCTATAGATTTTCTGATAACTGCTCTCAACACTCGCTAACAAACTCTTATCTGGCAACTGTGACTTGAGAAAAATTAGTGCTGTCACACAACAAACGAAAGAACGTTTTCTTCATGGGTAGTCTGTGAAGTTGCTGACGAGCTGTTGCAACAAATATGCGCCTACCCCAAATAGTTTGTACAAAACGAACCTTATTAATGTCATAAATATTTGCCAAGATGGCGCTTCAAATCGTTACTGTTGGATCGAATAACATAAATGCCATTTCATTCTTTAAACAAGAACAGTAATGAAATGACACCGGGCGAGGAACAATGTTGGGAAGAAGTAACAGCACATTCCCTTGCTAGACTTTGTTCACATCGCCTCTCGTTTTACCTGGAATGCAGTACAGATGAAAAGAAACTCCACTTGGATTCAAACTGTCACAGCCAACGGATGAGTAATACTGCGATAAATAACTTCTGTAGCTGATTCATCATTACAAAACAATTTATTGCACGCATACAACAACCGATGACTCAGGGATAAAACGTCCCGCTTGTATTCGGGAGAAACACGGCTCGACTGTCGCCTAGGACATATAAAACACACGACAGTCACTTCCCGTCTCTCTAACTACAATTATGGTTTTCCTTTTTGCACAAAGCGTGTGAAGCGAAAGCCTAATAAGGAGGTTGTGTCCGTCCTTCCACACATTTCACCCACGAAATAACTCAACGGATATCGGCTAAATTTAGTACAGTACTACACGATGCAAAGCAAATTTAATTTTGGCCAGTATCAGTTCAATACGTCTTGTCGTATAGAAAATTCTACATTACGTAAAATGAAGGTCTTACTTCAATATCTGATCTTTCCTCGTGTAAATATCGAGCTTTTAAACCTGTGCAAAACAACCACTACATCAAATCTGTATTCATCCTTCTCTCTACCAGATTATAACTCCAACATGCTTCTTATAATTTGTGCTTTGAAATTACTGTCTTTGCAAAAACCAGAAGCTAACATAGGTCACACTCAGATCCTGAAGGCCCTGCGTTCCAAGTAGAAATGCGACACAAGACAACACAAATCACAGTTTTTCCAAAGGTAAAGTGACAACTTATTTGCATCCCAATACCACCATGAAATTCAAATGAGATAGCTCATCTTTATCCTGCTCACAGCATTTACAAAAATATAAAATTTTCCCCCCTGAATCAAAGGTTCATTATTACAACCAAATTCCCACGTGGGCGCTTCCTGTATCCGCATCCAATTCCCTGACGTCAGCATCAACAGCCTTGGAAGCTCAGCCAATAGAGTTACGTGCTGCGGATCAGAGTTGGGGGGGGGGGGGATGTTTGTTCTCGGTCACATTGATCGGTTGGTTAATGGGCTGAACGTCAACTCAACTGCAGTGGTTATACTCAGACACGTGAGGCAAAAAACTCGAGAGCTAAAATGTAACATAACCTAACTTTTGATAAGCCATATTTCCTCAGTCGCCAGATGAGGGCGTTTGCATGTTTGCGCGGCCCACATTGCCGCCTACCCTATTTGTACAGATCTTCTTCCCCCAAGATAGGGAAGAACGTGGGGAGTTTTATCTCTCAACCCCCCATACGCCTTCACCGTTAGTGCTTCGGAAATGGGGTAACAAGAATAGTGGAGCTCAACGATTACCACAGGCCGATTCAGAGGCTTATCCAGCCGCTATTCAAAGGCTACGGGGATTCTTTCCCTAGGGTTAAGACGATCGGAGCATAGAACATAACTCACGGTGATACATTCCAGAAGTTAATAATACATGGAGTCTTAACTCCAGTACAACCACACATTCATGTCGCAGTACTATGCAGTCAGAAAGTTTGGGAATTTCAGAACATACAAAGCTTCAGTTGACTTCTCTTTGGTAGTGGTTTCTGACAGTGGAAAGGCTGGGGAGGTAAAGAGTTGGAAAGGGGGGTATGAGATGAGGGAGGGGATTTCAGAGCCACCAGGCTCAGGTTTCTCTCGCGTAAATAGTCAGTCTTTCCACAGCACCCGCAAGGGGAACACATGGCATTATATTGTTCTGCAATGTCGCTGACAGTGCAAGCCTCTCCGGTTATGTGCATCGCCTACACATCTGCGGAAAGAGACAAAGTAGTAATAAACTCGTGTTGATGGAACTCCAGAAAATATGAGTGTCCTTCGGCGGGTGGGTCGTATACCCCTTGTGGCACGCGACAGCTTGGGGAAACACGAACATGTTCGCGTATTACTCGTGTACCGCGAGGGGGTAGTTTTTCAAGCGCGACAATTTGCAAGATAACACGCGCCTCCTCGCTCCTTTTTTGCCAACATATTTGCAGCTTCGCTTTCGGGAAACAAATGTGAGCCCCGTACTTCTGCGTTGTCCTTTAACTGTTTCAGGATGGAGAGAGTTCGGATTGTGGTCTGGGTGGTTGCGTCGCGTATTCTTGTGGATATATACCAACGTTTTCGAGGAACATCCTGCTCGAACTTCAGGGTCGACGGTGAAAATGATGGCAACATGATAATTACAACGCGATGCTACTTCAGTTAGTTGGCTATGAATTCGGCTGTAAGCTCAGGACAATGTATCAAATCGAGCTACACACTCGTCTACATGCTCCAACGCAAGAACTGAGCCACTCATAGCTCATATCACTGCACATCCTGCCTGTCCACTCTTGTGGAACACCTAACGATCTCCCATTACACGTAAGAGACTGACTACTAAGAAAAACTACGCTGGACACTATAGTCTGAGGTACAGCTGATACACACGACATTTCGGAAGTTGGCTCTACTCCCGTCTTCAGCTTTCTCACCACTTCACAGAATCGCCAAAGTGACTGCGTAAGAAAGTGACGGGGAGTTCAAATCCCGGCAGCAGAAGGCACGTTTCTCTTCGTCATCATTGCGTTCAAAGACGCTGAAAGACATATCCTATCCAATGGGCACCAGAGTGTTTTCCCCAGGGACAAAGTATTCGAAGCGTAAAGATCATCATACATCCACCTCCTCTATACAGCTTGATGGTGTGCAGCTGACAACTAACCTCCATCTCCCCCTGCACGCCTTCGTCGCGTGCTGCTGAAGCTCATGGTGAAATTTGCTACTCAGTGTTCATAACTGAATTCAAAGAGGTTTTCGCTTTAGACAGGAACACTTAATTATTGCATAGGCTATAAAACATGTCCCACGTATTACCAAGTCAGAGCAATACACATTTTCAGCTTTATGTATTGTCTTTCTCCTATTTC
The DNA here is from genome assembly GCF_977971745.1 of Zootermopsis nevadensis. Classification (NCBI taxonomy): domain Eukaryota; kingdom Metazoa; phylum Arthropoda; class Insecta; order Blattodea; family Termopsidae; genus Zootermopsis; species Zootermopsis nevadensis. Next base: position 18,493,319 of record NW_028259134.1, read on the forward strand.
GTATCTGCTCCAGCACATGCAACTGTCTTGCACACACTTTACTTACATTAATTTCCATTGTGACACGAATATCCATTCTAATATAAAACCCATGAACATCGACACCTCCACGTGGACTAGTTTGTTACATTTCTATTCTTCCTTTCTGTTTCCACGTAAAACTTTTCTTTTTATTGCATTATTTCCACGCAGGAGAAATCTCCAGATAAAAAACAAGTTTCTGTTTCATCCAGTTTCTGTGCTATCAATCAACATGTTCACGAGGGAAAGAGAGAGAAAACGAGCCGAGGTTGCAGCGCGGTCCGTCACACGTGTACAAGAATTAACTATCGACGGTCCTCGGAAGAAAGCAACCAAACATTCCTCAGCGACAACCAAGAGCGAGGATTCTTCTTTTCAGATTTTCGCAGCAAATGAATGTAAAAACGAGCCGTTTCGAATGTAAAAACTATCCAACGTTTCGGCAAGGCAAACACTGCGGTCGCCATCTTCAGAGTGAATATGTTGGTTGGGCGTATTTGGAAGCCAAGGCAGGCAGGGAGCGAGTGGGATACGACGGATCTGATTTGCGGGGCAAGATCGCGGGCCGTTAAAAACACGAGGTTCGGGGAAAATATGTGAGGAGGGGTTCCACCACAAAATTTCTTCAACACCTCCCACCCGCCGCTTCCTACCTGCCCAAGAAGACTTAAAAAAAAAGCCCAACCAACACACACCCCTAAGAAGGCAACCGAATTATTTATCGAAACATCGTATAACTTTCAAAATTCGACGCGGCTCATTCCCGATAGCCGAAGTTAAACAAGAAGGATATGAAAAATGGTGGACTGGAAGGGGTAGGGGGAGCGGAAGTCAACCGCTGGCAAACCTCAAGTCACTTTATTGGTCTCTCTTCAAGAAGAAAAGTTATGTTTGAGCACGAGCAACAAAGATAATTTCAGGAGCTAAAATGTGTCAAGTAAAGTAAATAAGACAATAATATAGCATTTATGACACCGCTATCGCCAGATCCATCGCTATTAGCGCTGGGGAGATAACATTTTGTTCCCATTACATCGCACTCCACTGCACCAACACAAAGCGGTTCGTTGTTTCTGGGCATCTCTGTTGGATGGTGGCTATTTAATGACGCTGTATCAACAACTGTCAAACCCTGAGAGCTATAAGTTCACAAATTAACTCCTCCAACGAAAAAGAGTCCTTCTTGCGAGGCTAAAAGTCGCTCAACAAATTAAAAATTCAAAGATCATTACCACGTTAACCCCCCCCCCCCCACTTTGTACCTACCCTAAGCCAGATGAGTCCCATCCACATCTTCACAGCCCACTCTCTTCCGTCTTGATACAACCCTGCCGTCTACGTCTAGGTCTTATAAGTAGTCTTTTCCATTCAGGTTGTCCGACAAAAACTTTCAATGCATTTCTCATTTCCCACATGGGTGCTACATAAGTTCGCAAACAATATCAAAAATGTCGTCACGCTCAGGACAAAGTTCCGGGGCCCATTAATTATGAAGCTAGGTTAAGACCTGGTACCAGTACGAACGTTGCTGTGAATAGAAATATTACAGTGCGTGCTGGGAATCGAAGTCTAGTCATCCACTCTGAAATCAATCAGCTTCTTTACAGAGAGCTTATTCATACACTGACTTGGCAAACCCGCAACTCAATTACGGGGAAGGACTCGTGTTACGTCATCAAACCGTTACGTGGAATCTTTCACACATGGCATTCGTAACTACAGGTTTATAAACAACAAGGACTCACCCACCAGCGCGAACAGGGAAGAATAATGTCTTTATGCAGGTCGATACAAACGATCCCCCCCCTCACCCAACCTACAACACTCACGACGCCAACGCCCTCCCAGCAACCGTTATAACATATAAACTGCACATGGCCCATCCATTCATCAAAACAAGAGGCGAGAGACATAAGCCAATGGCGCTACTACAGCATGAAGCCCGAAAACTGTAATCTGCACAGCATCCAGGTACTTTCACAGAAATTGACACAAGAAGCAATTGTATGTCAACGACCCCAGTCAAGGACATGAGGGCGAGCGTAAATAAAGCCCTGCCAAACAGGAAGAACTACAAAGTGCCAGCCATTCGGCCGGCTCAGTGATGTGTCACGACGAATGGATTCAACTGGGCGCACCCACGTGTTTACATCAAAAGCTACGACGGGAGCACTTTTCGAATTCGGAACATACCAGGTTCCAACACCCGCAAGATGGACGACTGTTTTATAGAGTAGTGAGACCTACGCGTATCACAAAACACGCACCTAAAGGTTTATGTAAGACTGCAGAGTTATGTTTCTTTAGGTAGGTACCGAATTTGTTAATATCACATGTGCACTTCGCCCTTTAAAGCGTTAATGCAGAACAAATACTTCTTCCACAATGGCGCTGACAAGTCCACTACACAGACAAAAAGTGGCCACGACTTGACAGTGCATGGGGGGTGCAAGTTAATGCCAGTACACTTGTCGCTTTTAAATAAAGCAATTTCGTGAGGCACTGAACTGCAGAGCAGCTAATTTAGTGCCAATGTACACCCATTTTTCGTCTTTTGCCTTCCAGTAGTAAGGTTCAGAGAAACAGCTGACAGGTCACGAGTAGGTGAGCCAGTAAACAGTAAATGTTTTCCTAGAGAACACATTACAAATTTTATATAAAAATTAATAATATGTATCATGAAGATGAATAATAATAATAGAGATTACCATTAAGGTAGCTCAGTAAGTAAAATTACTTGCTGGAGAATGGAAACCGGGAGGGGTTGGAAGACATTTTTCCGGATTACAACCATATGCACGGAGACTGACGTTTATTCCACCCCTTAACCAATCGGAATGTTCTTACGCGTGGCACAGGGACCCAGTGTAAAGCTGGCCATTCATATAGTGTCAAACTTTAAAATGCATGAACATTTGTCTGAACGTATCCTACAAGCAATTCATGACATGACTTACTTTATCAGCCGTACTGTAAATTAATTTGTGCTTCCAAATTGCGTGTATCCACTATTCAATACGGACTCTTGACTGCCAACATAAACCCATCATCACTGACATGTTAATGCAGGAAGCATTCGCAAATAACTATCAACGTTAAATTTCCACACAAACATGAACACGTGTCGTAACATCTAATGGGAATACTTTTCCAAAAGTGTTTGGGAGAATTTTTAACTTTTCCATTCCAGCCTCGAAATATAGCTATGCTATTATGCTGCTGAAGCCACGGTGGTCTAGCGGTTAGAACGCTGGCCTTGTAATCCTGGGGGTCTCGGGTTCGATTCCCGGCGGTGCCCGAATTTATAACTTGTGTTGGGCAAGGCCGTGGTCTAGGCAACACGGAGTTTTCCTCCGGGGTCTTCCGTGGCATCCCAACAATTACTCCATTCACACACAGAAGAAGGCAATGGCAAACCACTTCTGGATCATCTGCCAAGAACGTATATGAACAGGTCCCAGTCCGAGAAAAGGATGGAAGGATCCTGTTCTTATGGACCTGTCGTCAGACAGAACACTAAATAAATAAAAAAAATTATGCTGCTATCGGAAAGAACCAACGCAGCACAATGGACACCAGCCTGCAGTCTCCTGAGGAAAACATCGTGCCAGGACAAGATTAATACTCGTAGTATAAATAGTTTAAATAAAGACACTAAAACTGCTCACATATTCATGAGCGTGTGGCCTAAGAGCCAAACATTTCAAACATCATTGGCATATTATAAAATCGACAGACTCAATAACCCAAATTCCTAAAAGAGCTTATTCAATGCGATATAATAACAGAACATACCAATAAAACCACACAGATAGCTCGCTTGCGGTGTGCTTCTAAATTCTACCACAGCAAATGGAATCCAAGCGGCCAATGGACGGACCTCGAACTATGTCGGGGACGAGAATGCGCAGACGCATTCTCGAGTCTCAGCTTTGTACGAAATTTTCGTGGTTTTTATCAGCTACTTCAAGACAACAGCAATTCTTACAGAATTCAGCGTTGGAGAGAAAAAATAAATACAAAGAAAGCTAGAATGAAAGATAAGTCAACAGAGACAAAGTTACTGAGTAGCGAACAGACCCTCAGCTAGTGAAATTCTTTGCCTGTTACAAAACAAAAAGATTGACATTGCGCTGTACGTGCAACTGAATATTTCAAGTCGCCTCTTTTATTCCGGTTTTATGACCAAAATTTTATGCACACAAACTTCGATTCGTGCTACATGTCCTGCCCATCTCATCGTCCTTTCTATTTGTGAAACAGCTAGAAACAAACAAAGCCAAAAATGGAATAAAACATGAAAAAAGAACGAAAATACAAAAACCAATTCGAAATGCGAAGGCTCAGAATGTCTGTGGCGGGCACCGCGTGCTCTAGTTACAAGGCGAATATTTATTTTAAAGACACGCAGCTCGGATGTAAGCCTCGCCTCCGAGGAGAAGATAACGCTATCTGGAGACAGACGTCACGGAGACAGCAATGACCAATCAGTGATAGCAGAAACTGGGTCATTTGCTGCTGCAGTCAGTATGAGCAGGATGGCTGGGAAAGAATAATTACAGAAAAGCCAAGGTCTTCTCACACCAAGGACGCGAGGAAATCCAAACATTTACACGAGATTGAAAACTTGTGTTTATAAACAAATGCCACAAGAAATGGACAAGTTCACTGAACTGCACCAGCTGCTACCGTTCCACCAACAAACCCAAAGAGGAAACGCCTGGATTACGCCTTCTTACGCACCACAGAATCAAGGCAAGCAAGCAAAGTTTACTTTTCAACTGGGCACCAGATAGAGGTGAGTAGCCAGCCTCATGCTTCGACCGCTTTACTCCACGCAAAATGGAGATGCTTGAGAGGAGACGCAGCCGGTCTGAAAATGACGACGAAATGAAACTTCACCCCGAACCACAATTGAACATCACCTGGCATGAATGAGAAATATAGATTTTCTGGTATACTTGCGCTTTCAAGTCAACAAACATTCCACTGCTCACAAATGAAGCTCTGAAAATACTACTCCGGTGATTACTGCCGAATTTTCAAACTCCGGTTCGAGTTGTTAAAACGTGATAACAATGCCTTCGAATAGACGCGAATGATGTGGCTATGGTCCACAAATCTTGGCCTAGTTCATGGAAAAGACACAACATTACAAAGACAGGAAAATTACCAGTTGCATTCATGACTGAACGAAATAGGACAGATGGAAAGAAAGATGACCATCCGCGACGAACAGACAAACCATCAATTAAAATCACAACTGACCAATCCCTTGCCCAAGGCCACATTAATTACTTGCACCTGCTCTATATATGGCCCACTCGCCACGTGCGCAACGCACATTTCAGCAGTTCAATTGTAACGCGCAAATATGGCATGACGGACGTTCAAATTCCCACACGCATACAGAGCAGACTGCTCGAAGAACTGGTGAAAGGGCGTCGGGTACCTGTCCACTCAGCCAGCACGCCGAAATCATTATCAATTCAGGAGGCATATACTCCACAGTTCGACATTTGAGACTGATTTCCAAACTAACAAACATGAGAGCCAGTCTAAAGGGCCCAGACGAAAATGTTACGAAATTTTCTTTCTATTTATTAAGAAAAGCTGGCATCGTTTCGGAACCCAGCTTTGGTTCCAACATCAAGAACACTTTAATCTGTTGGGTCCGTAGTGTAGTAGAAGTTTTAACGACGTTTCAGGAGTACTTGCAGCCTCCATCATCTCGACGATGTGTAATGACGAAGGCAGCAACAAGGTCTGAAACATCAGTGAACTTGTACCACACTACATGGCGCTACAATCCCAGCTGACGGCCCCATCTTCATCTTCACCTTCGCCGCCGCGAAAACCTCACATCCTACAAAGTTCAAAGCCTGTACATCCAAAGCCAAGAAGACGTCCGGTAGCCTCCAGGCTGGCACATTGTGTCCATTATCCTGACAGCAAGCAAAACTTCGCTAGTCACCTCGCTTACAGACAGAACAAATCATATTTACTAAAGCGAACTTACTACCTCACAAGTCGTAACCGAGGATGTGAAAATGTGCTGAATGGTCGGACCGAACGCATGCATCTATGGACTTAGATAAAATCACCGATAAGCTTTGACGACAGAACTTCGATTTCTGGCACGGGAACTTTTCTTTTCCCTTCGCCAAATCGTGTACACCTCATCTAATCTTCACTATTTCCTCGTCAGTTCTGCTGCTTCAACTTTCCCAAGTCCAAATATTCTTCTTAGTCCATCGTTTCCAAGTTCTTTCAGAGCGAACGGCTTCGAATTAAATTTCTTCAAAACTCGTAACAGGACAACAGCACTTTAGCTGAAAGCCACATTAATAACGTAACTATATGAGAGGTCGTGCTCTTCTGTGCACAAGTAAGTGAACTAGGTTAAATAGATCTTAATAATTTTATATTACAAGAAGAAAACACAAATTATGCTGTCGTCATCTTGTATTACATTTTTTAAACACGCAAATACTTTTGACAGACTTCAAGAAATCCCTTTCTAACAGCATATTCTTCAACAGTCACACTATAAAATGCCCGTTTAGCATAAATCTCGTTTCTACGACGCAAAACCTCTTCTTCCCTGACTCCTCTGGCTCTCTCTCCTGATTTATACGTCGTCAAAGAACTTTATATATTCCTTACACCACGCAACTCGTCCGGCAGGAGTTCAATGGAATTTATGGATCGTCTGCAGGCTGATATAAAAGTTTGTAGGTTCGAACCCCTCGCATCTGCTACATACAACGGAGACAAACGGGATCAATACTTGGAGTTGCAGAGCTGGCAACACTGCGGCACGAACACCACCCAACATGACAACTCCGCAGCACTGAAGACACTCGATCCATAAAAAATCCATTACCGTTTACGTAATAATAATTAATTACATTCAAAAGGCGCTTCCATTTGCTTAATATATAAACTTGTAATGCTTACAATTTGCATGTAAAATTAACACCTTCCGGAAACACAATAGACATGAGGGTGCATTTATATACTCAATGAACAGACGTTACACACACCCATAAAACGTAGGGGTGGTTTGTTTCTGTAATAACTCTCAGTCAACTATCTACACCATGAAAGCCTTTCCTTGAACAATTAATTAGTTTATCCAGTCCTCCAAGAAATTGTTTATGATGACGAAAGCCCGCCATGGGATATGCTGAGAAAAGATCCAGTCACCGTTCACACCCTATTTCTGAAGTATATTTTAACACTGTCACCCCACGACACCCCCCCCCCCCCCCCCCACGGCCCCATGAATCTTTTCATTTGATGCTTTCCGACTAAACTTTGTATCAGTCGAAGGCGATGAGCTCTGATGATGGAGGCAACAAATGCCTCCGAAGAGTTGGTAAACTTCTATTAGACACACTGCGGTACAACCCCCGAAGACACCCATCTTCATAAATGCCACCGTGAGAACCTGAAAACTCGCCTCTGCATTAGTCAATGTCACATTTCACTCTGCCATTCTCACGTTTACAGACTCAAGACTCCTTCAGAGGCGAAAGATGGCCTCCAGAAGGTTTACTTGCAGGAATGAGAGGGCAAGACAAAAGAAAGAAGTTATAACATAATTACCGACCCCACACTACTTTAAGGGCAGAGTCCATAGCCACCCCCCCCAAAAATCACTTGACTTTATATAACTAACATGTGTTTGAGACACGCCGGGGCAGTTTCCCATGCATCATTTAATCAGCAAGCGTCCAGGAATTTAATGACTGTTGTTAGCGATTGCTGCCTCTCCAAATAACATTAGAAAAGAAGCTACATTAATACGGCTTTTCTAATAGGATCCATTCACCACGTGTCTAAAAATGCTCGAAATTTAAGGTTATATGAAGTAAACTAGTGTTAGAGGGAGGGGGTTTCCGGGTCCATCATCGCCCTTTTGGAACAATAAAAAAAACTGGCAAAACTATTTGAATATGAAGAGACAACATTCATTTCTGCAGCGCAGATCTTTGTGGCCGAATACAATGCAGCTTTTTTCTGAATTGCTTCCCTAAACACAAACTACCTCCTCCAAGAGCATTAAAAAAAAAAAACATTCTCATATGTGGCTTTTCCAATAACATACAGTGTTCACGTTTCAAGTACGTCATCTGGAGTAAGCAATATTTCTGAGGTTATAATGATTTATGAATAATATGAAAAAGTGCATTTTCTGAGAATATTTATGTAGAAAATAACATTTTCGTCGACACACATCCGTGCTTTCGCAGCATAGCTAGTTAGTTGGTGAACCTATGCAAGGTATGTAAACAGGAAAAGTTGAACGAAGCCACAAATACACTCCTGACCTGATGCAACATTCAGAATAAAACACACAAACTTTGCAGCTCAGTAAGGTGGCGGCCATTTGTTACCACTGTTGCGTCACGACGGCCCCGGGGCATGTTCAGTAAATCCGTTGGGCCCCTAAAGAGTCTTCCCCACAGCTTGAGTCTCCCACGTCAGTATAATACCTATGTAAAGAATGACTGGAGCTTTATCTCCATGCCCCGAGATATCCTGAAGGTGTAGTGGAGAGTTACAAGGATAAAGTACATTTTCAGGCAAGTGCGAAGCGCCTATTTAATCGTTCTGTCCATCGATATATCGAGATAAAATCGAGACATTCCAAACTGATTTTTGTGAATATTTTATATGGGGGAGGTTTGTTATAATTAGACACATTCTAATATTTATATGAAGAACTACGCGCGTTTCTAAGGTAGGGGAATTTCTGCGTGGGGAATCTTCCAGTCATTCACATGAGACAAGAATGAAACGATGTTATCGTCATATTTATTATAAAAGACAAGGCTGAGGGTAGAACTACCGCTGTCATCCTCCGGAGCATCTGTCTAAAAGCAACGAGGTTCGAGAACACGCAGCTTCGAGACGCACAAGAATAAACAATAAACTTCATAATATATAAACGATGCTGGTTAATAACCTCACTAGTTACATAAGAAATATCACAAATGAAAAATGAGAAACGCGTTTTATCGGCACAAAGTCAAGAGCTCTCTGACATTTCGGGATGGATGGATGTGGGTCAATGTCACGGTTGTAACTGCGAGACAAAGACAACGAAAGCTGCCGTGCATGTCAAAACAATTGCCTGCTGCATCTGGAAGCTGCTGCCAGCCACGACTTAACCACGGTTCTCAGGCTCAACTCCGCCGCCCTTCTCCGTACACCGTCTCAGAACTGATCCAGAAGGGAGCTCTTGAGAAACGGTACTTCCTGTCTATGTATGTCTTCCAACCCACCTACCTATTTATCTATACATCCATCTACGTAAATATGTACCTACCTGTGCCAATTAGAGCCATACGCCTAATTCCATCGAGATTACTTCTTTAAGAAGCCGACAGTAGATCAATTAGTAACATAATTTCCCAACTTTTATGGAACCCGAAGTTTTAATAATGACTTCAAAACATTCCACCATCGAAACAGCCCACATCTTCGCACAGTTTTTTTTTAAAGATCAACTTCAATATTATCTTAAAATATGCATCTTAAATCTTCGAATATCTCTCTCTCTTCTTTTACCTTCCGACTTACAAACGACTTAGAAAGCGAGAGGCTTGCTTCTCTGATGAGAACATTTCTCACCACTTGTAAGTGCGAAGAAATCATCCCTTCGTTCCCAGCCTCGAGAATCGACGAGCCGTTTTCATCGTGTGGATTTACTTCTTTCCGTTCACCACGGAACAGCGAGCTTATTACAGCAGTCCTTTAGAAGACCGTTTCGAGTGTCCAGCTAGATTACGGTAATTAATTTTCTGGATGCGGATTACGAGGACCAAGACATCACGTTTTCAAAACGTATGTTTTTTTGGGATACCAAACGATGGTCAAAGTCCAAAACCTCGGCAATGGAGACTAATACACTATAATCAGAAAATTTTTAGAATAATTTTCTATGTGCCCCACCGCTCCACTCTGGTAGATTTTTAAAACAAAAACTTCATCAAGATAAGCAGTGACAATTTTGATCACGTGGCCAGCGTATGTCTGTCGGCACAGCCGTGCAAGTCACGAGTGCCGTTGCATCCAAGGCCAGACAAGCGGACAGGATAATTACATCCTCACGAGCGTACCGGAGTCTCCGAGTTCACGGTTCGAATCCCTGCGCCACGTGTCACTCGTTTTCAGCGTGTCTTTCTCTTAAAAGATTCAGGGTTCGTGACGGGCGCGCTTGAGGATCGGCCATAAAAGTGTACCGATAATAAGTATAATTATGCACTCGCACTATGTAAAGTAAAAAGTAAAGCTGCCCGATTATACGTCACGTAGGAGCTTGGGGGGGGGGGGGCATAGCTCCTACCCATTCTTGACCTCGGCACTAGACGGGGGTCAGCATCAGAAGTTTTGTGTTGTTCTTTGAACGAGACACGTTAGCACCTGAAAATAAAACTTAATGAGTGGTTGTGTTTTCCCGGTCACACGTTTCGCTTGGATCAGCATCATTTTCGCTGCAAATTGTTACCGTCCAGTCCTATAGACAAAGATGCAGCAAACCGGGAGCAGCTATGCTAAATAATGATATAAGAAACTGTGAGCTGATTGCTGGCATCTTGTTTCAGAAAGCAACACGCGTCTGCAAACATAGCTGTCAGCTGTACGTGACGTGGGTTCCAATACCGACACAGATGTCTTCCTCAATTTATTTTACAGTGTGCTTCACATATTCTGTTACGATGGCTGTGCGGTGTGTGTAAATCCGGCTTTCGATGCTGAGCCATGTCGAATGTCGAGAACTATCCGTTTCCGCAAACAATACAGCTGCCATCTTCAGGGTGAATGTGCTGTGGAACAGCATCACCCTACTCGCCACCTATCGCCTGCCCCATATAAGGCTTCCAAAACGCCCAACCACTACACATTCACCCTGAAGATGGCAACGGCATTTTTGCCAAAACGCCGGATAATTATCAACATACGACGTGGCTCAACCCCGAAAGACGAATTTACACACAAGAGCTTTCAGGTTCTCACGGCGCCGAGAATGAAGATTGCTACCTTCTGGGTTCTTACACTGTACAGTCTGGTAGAAGTTTACCGACGTTTCAGAAGTGTTGTCTCCATCATCAGGGCGAGGCAATTATTGCCCTCTGAAACGTCGGTAAACTTCTACCTACTACACGTCGTCGTGGCTCTACAACCCAGTTGTGGATCTTCGCCGCCTCCTTTTCGGAGGTTTCTTGGTCTTTGAAGTGTGCATTTGTGAGTAGTGAGTGACCAGCCCACTGACTGTCTACACGTCGTAATGACCCAAAAGACCTCCACACTCGTAACACAATAAATCCATCTGAATCTCAAAACCGTTCACGGGACAAACAACGACGCGCTTTTCCTGAACAAACAATGCATTCACTGTTAGCTGATACTTATTCAGACTCGCGAGAAATCAAAAATATACACTGAATGAATAAACAATCACACTATGGCTTTACTGTTCACTACTATTATGTCTACGCACAGTAAAAAATAATTAAATATTGGATGAGGAGCTTGTTTAATATGCGCTTCAAAGTCGAATTAGCACTAAATTAACAGAAACAACAAATTACATTTCAACGTAGTCTAAACTTAGTCAAGGCTTCCATTTTGTTGCTAACAGGGACACAGGATGGGAACACATACAAATTCGAAAAAAAAAAACTTGAAGGAAAAAGATGACTTGGAAGACCTAGGTGAAGGTGGGAGGATAATATTAAAATATACCTGTAAATAGGTGCTGACTGTATTCATCTGGCTCAGAACAGGATTCAGTGAGCTTTTGTGTTTAGGGTAATGAAAGCAGGCGATGTGTTGACTGCTTTTCAAGAAAGATCGGTCAGCACGTTAGAAACATCAGGGCTTTCTGCCACGCGCAACTGAATCCTGTGATGCTGTGCAAAACTACATTACGTAGCATACGTAACAAGCGTTTAACAGCACGACACACTGTACCATCAATTCTTTCCTATTACCCAGCTGAATAAGAACGAGCCGTATCACGTATGACTGTTCGTCACGCGGTGCATCTCGGAACTTGATGCTCGGGTGGGATAAGTCATATTTCACCGTCGTCTCTTTCCCCCACCGCTACTTGTGACCCTGACCATGACCTACTACATCAAGCAAAAGCTGGGACTAGGCCCACCCGAATTGTAATCCAGGTTGCCACATCTCCTCCGCCATTCAATGGACCCCCACTGAACACTTCAATTCTCTTGGGACTCAGTTGCCTGCAGGGAAGGGCAGGCAGGCGGCGGCATCTTGCACACTGCAAGCAATCTGGAGATATTTGTGATTCACAGGCAGCCAGGCACCACCACTTATAAGCATCCAGAGGCTAGCGTCCTATTTTCCGTTCATAAACCCCCGCCACAGGCAATCCGAATACAGTAATTTGAACAAAACTGACTGCACTCGGGCAATGGACTAAAAATGAGTCAGACGGAAATCATGAATACAAAAAATATGAACCTTAATCACCAAAGTACATACGTATAACAAACACACGATGATGATCCACCTCTTCGAAAACTTTTGGGTTAATTGGGCAACACATAAAAAACGATCAATAAAATCTTCTCGGGCAATCAGCCGTGTTAACTGGTTACCGTAGTAAACCGACGTTTCGGCCTGTCAACAGGCGACTTCCGAGGATCCAGTCACATCAGAAACCTGACGATGGGGAGTTTGTTCCCGAAACGTCGGTTTACTACGGTAACCAGTTAACGCGGCTGATTGCCCGAGAAGATTTTATTGATTGTACTCGCCGCGAAAGTCTCAAATCCTACAACATAAAAAAGGGTTTTATTATGGTGTTTACTGCGTACAGGATTTATGCTCAATGACAGTACAACGGTATGGAACTTGCTTTAGGTAGCTAGCAAATCAACTAGGAATGGAACTAACGTCAATCCCATGTCCTAGGGGTCACAGAGCCGTAATATCGTCTTCACAAAACCCACAATTCCACATCCATCTAAATAGTCTATAAACAAATTGTTCGAACCACTTCAAACAGAGTACACGTACAATGCTAAAGTGCAGCATTTTTCGGAAGACCCTCTACGTCGTTTTCCTCAAGTTTTCTTTCTCCGTGACGTTTTCCAATCTAAACCTTATGTAGAATTATTTTCACGGCGATCATATTTAAATTGCATATCGTGGTCTCATGGATTATGACGCCCCTCAGTCCTGCAGGTGGGAAAAAACGTTTCGGAGGAACGTACCGTACAAATGAAGAAGATGGCATGCCTTTCCGAAGATTAGAAATCGCCTTGCAAACTATGAGGTACCACAACCCAAGTCTGAGCAGAATAATGTTTCTTACGACTGAATTTTTATTTAAACTGTGGGCCTCGTGGTGACAGAGCAAACTGATGAAGCCATACCCTCGCCTGCCACTGCTGAGTAAGCGCCTCATCTGACACTCTACAAACTGTAAACGGACTGAACCGCTCAGAAAACGAAACAATTCGCCGTGCCTAGCCGGCAACTTCTCCGACAAACCGTTGATGCGGGACGTCTGCACATCGAGTTGCAGGCGCCAAAGTTGTGTAGCACGAACAATCACACGCTCTGTTTCGACTGTAATCGTCTCGTTTCATTTCGCCATCAATACCACAAATGCTGACAAGACTTTAGTCACTGCTGGGCACTTAACATACTCGATGCTGGTTTGCACTTAAACTTTCTTCTGTTAGTATGTTCGCATGACATAATTTTGTATTATTGAAAAGCCAGTTAGCTTTGACACTTGACAGGTGGCACTTTAGACTCCCAATGATCCCCTCAATCACCAAATAAATCCAGCTCAACGTCTAAATCACGCAATGTTGTGCTCGGAGGGGAGCAGGGGGAGAGGATTAAGCCATTCGCTGAATTTATTTGCACCAGTTATTTGCGACTGTTTAGCAAATCAAACGATTTGAAAACTAAACTTGCAACTAACGTAGCCTAAGTGTGCTGGAAATTCCAAATTAGTTCCATGCCGACATTTCCTGTGCGACAGATGTAAGCTCCTCCATGACTAGCCAACCATAATCTCGTATCTCGGGAAGAGACATTTTCTGTAACGAAAGACAGCGCGAAGTACGAACAGTGAACATTTCCGTAAAACAATTATCTGCTGGATATTAATTATATCATGGTTTGAAGCTAGTTACTGGACGACACAGTATTCAGTGTCGGGTGAAATATTTAATGTGATCAGTCTTAAACTGTAATCTATCAGGGCGATCACATACGTGTGCCGGTACGTTTCTTAATGGCCATATAAAATTTCGTTGTTTCTTACCGATGAAAGACAAAATATTTCAAAATGCTGTCATATTGTTGAACTGCATTCGCCACTAACACCTGAGAGGCCTAACGATACCTCAACTCGCCACGACACTACTTTCTTTTACTGCATGAAAAAAGGTGTTTAACATGAGTCACTCATACCACGTTTGATACAAATCGGTCATTTGGTCTGAGGGAGGGGCGCAGAAGTGTACACATAAAACACACATACGCTCGACCTCAACGTGAGAGCCACGTTCTCTAAAAATAAAAAAAAGGCTGCTTTAGCATGGTGACATTTCACTTTGCGTCTGTACAACATGCGCAGGCGCATTTGTAGAGCAATTCTCTTCAAGGCTGAGAGAGATGTCCGCATCAAGGTGAGCTCGACAGGTGAGTCCTGCGGCTTCGAAATCTGTCCACAAACTGATACACCTCTCAAGACACGCTCTAATCCTTTGCTGGAAATAAGTTTTTTACAACAACCCGCCGCCTCCGGTGTGCAGCACCAGTTAAGTGGGGGAAGGGGTGTCCATTAGAAAAACCCTCAGTATAAGACTGTTCGTATGATTTGAGGTTTTCCCGGCGGTGAGTCTTAAGATGGCTGTCTTCTGGGTTGTTGCGCCTTGTAGTCTGGTAGAAGTTTACCGGCGTTTCAGAGGTCCTTGCTCTCTCCATCATCAGGGTCCTGGTGATCCTAATGATGGAGCCAGCAAGGATCTCTGACACGTCGGTAAACTTCTACCAGACTACAAGGCGCAACAACCCAGAAGACAGCCATCTTCAAACAATAGTTTATTTACGTATATCGTAAGAAACTCTACTAAAACATTGTACGACTGTCATGTTATAATTTACATACTTTACATAATTATTTTCAAACATTAAGAGAAAACTGGAAAATAACATTTACATACGTCTTTTGGGGATGGAATAAGTTCGATCAAGATCATGCCCAATAAAGTCGGACTTTGGGTATCGACGGCGTTGAACCTTCGGAATCTGCTATCACAGTTGTTATTAACTAACCTCGTGGAGCAGAGTCCCTGATAAGCTAGTATCAGCAAACTTTGTTCGCTTAGCTAGCTGGCCTAGAAATTCCTAGCCTCTTATGAAATCCGAACGCTCATTTGCATATAGTATTAGAATAATAACGTGATCCGAGCAATAACACATCCTGGTGCAGCGAAGCATTGCAACACTCATTACTGTTTTTGTATTAATACTGAAGTTGTGAAGATCGCCAAAAAAAAGTTCTGAGCACGTTGTGAGGGGTGTCCATTCGATGTCTGTGAGCTACTACTCATTGCCACACACAACTTGCATTCCCATTTTCATGCATAGAAAAACAAATTTTCAGTTTCTGCATAGAAAAACAAATTTTCAGTTTCTGACACACGGACCACGGCGTCCTACGTCCAGCAAGGGAAGGAAACCGAGCACTGCCCTGCACAGAAGCCAGTCGCGTCCTTCGCCAGCCGTGTTAGCTTTCTTTCCACCGCAACCAAAGAAAATCAAGTTTCCAGAATGCCGTGCAGTTCAATTACCTTCCTGGGGAGCTCGCAGCGTTATACAGCACGAGGTCCGGGTTCAAACCACGACAAGTTTCTAGTGGATTTAGCAAGTCATCAAAGTGACGGTCTACGAGCGACACCCTTCCGCTGACCACCAAGGCTCCTGTCATCGAACGTCGCAACTGGGTGGTCAGCATTTCCACTTCATATTCTACGTCCTCTTGTCGATTTTCGACCCGGATATCACGAGAAATCCTGCCACTAACTTAAAACAGATCACAGCAACTACCCAATAAATTGTTCACAAGCATCCTGCTACACAGTTCATGAATGAAAATTCAATAAACAAAGTGTATCGTCGTCAAATATCAAAGAGATAACGCAGCCCTGAAAATGGAATCATTTATTCCAAACGCTGCCACCTACCAAGGAGTCTACACGGCGTCGAAACACAAAAACCGAGTATCTCTAAATTTAGTCCGGAACAACGTCTGAACCAGAGACCCCACATACACGAATGAGTCTCTACTTGTACACAGAGATAATTAGGAAAAGGTTGAGCAAAGAGGACAAATGTACAAATGCGTCCTTTGTAATCATTTACAACGCATTGCTATTTGTGGTCGACTTGGTAGCCCTGCAGAACTTACCCGTCACTACATAACACGAGCACTCAAAATTAATAGCAATTCGTTAATTGTTCGCCATATAAAAAAACGTTAAAATGGAAGTTATAGAACTTAACTGGTTCTTGATTCAGTGTTATGATCACGTTTTTTGTAAGACGCCCTATTTTCTAAAAAAATATAGGGCTGACGAAAACCCAAACTGCATTCGCTTCAAAACTGTTAGCGCACAGCCTCAATATCCGATTCCGCCACAAAACTCAAACAGGCTCTGCTTCTAAGTGCCTCGTATCAAACCAAGTATAGCCGAGATAAAAAACAGACGGAGTTATTCCTCCACTCCCGTAGACTCATCCGTGACGTGCGCTTGGGCACATGTAGTACACACATCAGAAGTGTCTGCTTTCCGTAAAAAAATCTCGCAAACGCCGATATCACAACACGAGGTAGTAGGGGACTCCCACAAGACGCAATTTCGTCATTTTATTGCTATTTGAGGAGGGAGAGTGTATGCGAAGTTCATCCCCCTGAGCCAAGCATATTCTGATCCTGTTACAATCCGGCCCAATCTCGCTAGGGCTTAATGCCGCTTGGCCGACGAAGATGTACCTAGGATTGTGGGCCTTGCGAGGCATTTATCATTTGATTGCAGTCTTTAATCATTTCGGACGAACGCTAGCTGAGCGGCCTCTCTTGCGTGGGTCTCATTTATCATGGTTTCCTCACAGCATAGGAGAACGGGTTGGAAGGGGGTGCTGGGGGCACAGTGCACCAGACTCGAGGAACAGCTCCCGTTTTTCTGCGAGGAAAAATAGTTAGCGAAGTAATTTCCACAGTATCCTAGCAACGGCCACCTGACCACGCCCCTTTCTTACATCCTAGAAGGCGCATAAAACACACTTGGAAGTGTTCCGAGGCGTAGTCAATATTGCCAGTAAAAATTCTTAAAACTGCCACGGACATAGAGTAAAATGGAGTTTACTGACAATAAACAAGAGCAAATGTAATGCCTTCTACTGACTGCGGAGGTATTCTAAGACACTACTTGTTCATGGTCGCATTTGTACACAACCTCCGAATGGAGGTCGGCGATCATGAACCGACCACAGAATTCATAAAACTGACATGGAAGTATTTTATTCGAACACTGTCCACTACAATGCTGAAAACAATACGATACTAGAAAAATTATACATCTAGAAGGAATCATTACGATGTTACAACCTACCAAACATATACGTTGTTTTTTATATCACAGCGGCTAAACAGTCTGAGCTGAATATTACTAGTTTTTTTTGTCTCACTGTGTAACTAAGGTATCTCTGTTTTTCTGTTACAAACAAACGTGGCAAATTCTTTGACATGCCATCGACCACAACTTTGAATAGAGAACGTTCAGCCTGAATAATAACGCCTCTCGATATTGAAACTACATAAAGTAGTTAACTTTATATTGCAAATGAGTGCATTTAACTCGTACTAGTAATTTGTTTCGAAGACAGTGTACAATATGAGGCACTGATATCTTTCCAGGACGTGTATCAGAGAGGTATGAGACCCGCTGGGACGAGAAGGGCAGAACCCAGATACAGCCCCAACCCGCGGGAAAAGAAATTATTCCTGCAACTACAATGAAATGAAACCCGTAGCCAGTCACTTAACTAAACTATTCCGGTTTAATCATAAGATAAACGAAAAATTAGCTGCGAATCTAGGAAAACCGTGAACATTCTACAGTGCGTAACTATCTCTGTGAACAGAAGCAGACACCCAGCTATCGTATACCTAGCGATTATAACCCTCGTCAAACTTCACGGAATATCAGTGTGTCGCAGGCAACACGCATTCAGTTCCCCTTCAGTCGCCAGTGCAGAACCCCACAGCTAGTTTTATGACTTACGATCAGCTATCGGGTCCTGCCAAATCCAACTTCACACTCCGTGCAACGCCCTTACTCCAGCTAAAGGACGCCAGTTTGACACCGTGGTGGCGCGAGTCCGTTTACCAACGTCTCTTCAACTGTCTACGTTACGACATGAAATCCAGCGAATGTCAAATTCAAAAAGTGCTATATACACGATGCAATTAACAGCAACGTTGTATCTGTGAGTACATCAGACTGCATGGGGACAGGAACGAAGAATCCGCGCGCTCCAAATGTCATCTCCAACAGAGGCCAACTCCTGGTTCACGCTTTGGCTACTCCACCGGCCGGCATCTGACACTGCATTATCGGACGAGGCAACTACGACAAAGTTTATACCGTCTGCCAGGAATCGGACCGTAAGACGCTCAGTTCGCATCCAGTCCCCTGCAGTAAGCAATCAGTAACTAACTCTGTACATGCCGGTCTTTATTTTAAAAAACGTTTTTACCTGAGTGTACATGCACGGTAAGGGAAATTTATATTGTTTAAAAGCCACGAAAATTACTATTAAACCGAAAGATGACGGGGCAAGTCTTTTCAAAAATCCTCTCACCCTCCCCTCCAAGAAATATAAAGAAAGATCAGAGTTTCTCCACGAGATACCTCGTGCGAAACACGAAAAGGGTTAAATAAACATACAGCCAACGTATCCTCGAGGTAAAGGGTACATCAACAATCGATGCTAAGATCTGCGCATACACGAATGAAAGCGACATTTTCATCTAAATATACAAATAAGCCGCGGGGCAGTAAGGCAGCATGTAAATCCATGCCCCCCCCCAACAATACGCCATCGTTCTCCAGAACGCTTACCCCCAGTCACCAGACTTCCATCAACTATTTAAAAAAACCGGGGGGAAAACTCAACTGGCACGGTCCTACCGTTTTTCTTTACGGAAGGGGGCTCCGAGTTGGCTGGCTGATGCGATACGGTCGCCATGACAACCAACAGAACACACACACACACACACACCCGCTTGGCCTGTGCGCTATTGATTTTCTCTCTCGTGATGGCGGTTAGGGACGGAGGGGACCTTGAAGCACGATCCAAAATGGGGGGAGGGAAAGGGCCCCCCTTGCTATTTTCCCTGGAGCAGAGCCCAGCTCACCCCGTTATAAATGATTTCCTCGAACCATCCGCCATGTTCGGCTGATGCCGGATGGAGCCTGAGCAGCTTCTCCAAAATGCCGGGGGGATTTATTACATACAGGGGAGTGGCACATGCGCAGAACATTCGAGCGGGTGGTGGTCGCCGTGGCAACGAACCCGGTGTGACGTCACCACTAAAAACAAGAGCCACTCCAATCCCTCAACGTAGGCCTACCTTTAAAAAAAGCTCTGGCCAGTGCGCTACATCCGATACACAAAGCTGCAATGAAAACGATCCGCTAGGTCGGGACTGTTTTCAAAAACAACCCCCCCCCCCACCCACAATACAACGCTGCAAATACGTGACCTAAATGTCGAGTGTGCGTCAAGAAACAGGAACAGGCGCATTCTGTACGCTTACCATAAGACCAGGTCGGACACTCTCCAGGACAATTTTATAGCTCGACTTCGTGACCCAGGCTCTAACACCCAGAAATTAATGGAGTCTGATAACCACACACTCTTTAGAAGTGCGGCGCCTTCCTAGAAAAGTTGATAGCCGCTTAGCTAGTCAAGAATCTGCCACATTTTATGGAAATCCGAAGTTCAGTACCGCGATACCAAGTCAGCGTAACCCAACAGGCGTATTCTACATCAGTTTTTAATATTATTCCCACAAACGTCTGTCTCACGTGCTACATTCCCCGTCCAAATCACCGCCACTGATCTGATTATCGCATGAAGTTCCTCATTAATGTTATTTTCTCCATCCTCCTACTCACTCCCTCTCCCGTATCTTCAATACGTTCTCCTCTAAACATCATTCTACACAAAATTTTACACAACACGTATGTTTTCAACGACAATCTACAAACTGGTAAACAGTTTAAAACTTTTCTAAAACACTGTTACTGACTTACTGTCATCTGGAAACACTTCAAAACACGTAAGAAAATCCCTTAGTTGTCTGGGGGAAAAATCTCGTAAGAACGTCCTTGAGAAAAATGTCGCATCTTTTCACTCGGAATTATGAACGCAACACAAACTCTCAATTCGTTCTATAAATATCCGAGAATCACGATCAAACAGGATGACGAATGCTTAGAATTATTTCAATAACTTCTGTAATCGCATCAGCCATACTTCCCTGGGTAAGGAGTATCAAGACGCATATGAAATAAAAGGTAAAGTTGTCTCTTATGCTTAACTACGATTCACGGTCTCAAGACGAGTGTCGGAATGGAGGGCCATCTCCACTTTTCTCGACCTCGGTACTGGATGGAGGTGATCTGTTGTTAGCTTCAGGCCCTGGCCGCTTTATCTCGGGAAAATAATCTACGGTACCATCAGACAGATGGCTACGTTGGCCCCACAGCCTATCTGGACGCGGTCTTTGTCGGGAACTGAACCCAAGTGGTCTAACCCACAGCCCGGCCACCATACTGAGCTAGCTTAGCTCTCAAAACGCACGTAATACGCTCGAGAAATTACTATGTACGTACGTGAAAAGCGATCTCTTATTTTGAGGCAAGAATGTATATTAAAACTATCTGAAAACAAAAGAAAAACAACGGAATCTAAAGCATGTCAGGAGATTGGTTGTGGGTATTTGGGGGGGGGGGGGGGGGAGTAGATTTGGATCATCTCCAATGGTGGGTTTTGGCATTAGCGCTGTTAAACCTGCAGGTTCTGCTACCATGTACTTAGAATATAAATTCAACAAGCAGGATGTTGAATTAAAATTACATTCTCGAAGTATCCGAAAAGTTTAGATCGCTTGCATAATGAGGGAGCCAAGCCCAGGCGCTCCTGTGTTTATATTCAATTATTAACGCTCACAGTATCTGACCGCTGGATCATCGGTTTCTGTAAACAACAAACGGGAACGGTTATAGTATTTAAAACTGCCTTCCACACGCCGACTCATTACACTCGCGTGTTTCGATGCCACACATTCGGGTCATCGTGGACCTCTTCCGGCAGATAATAGTAATTCCGTTGAAACACGGTCTTCGTGAAATCGTGAGATTTCAGGTTGTCAAGGCAGTGACGAAGACACTCAGGGTTCTGACGTCGAGTAGGCAGTACGTATCTCGGAAACGTTGCTTGTCTACCACTGAGTCATTGCTCGTGTCTACTTGTCACTGGCAACTTGACAGTGTTTAATGACGTGTAGGCACACCCGCGTGCAATAATTCGAGCAAAGTTGCGAAGCAAAATATCACTACCAAGTTCTTACAATAACACAGCGAGTTCGATGATAAAAGTTGAACGCAATTCTGTTCCCAGTTAGCGGTTTGAACCTCACGACCCACCCGCCAGGCCCTGAAAGGTCGTCATCACAAAGTCGAGTATCGTCCCACAGAAACAAATGCAACTCAAATTTTTAAAAGCAGTTTCTGCCGGGATCCGGGAAGTGACTCGCGTTCAAATTTACCAGTGACCGCACTGCAGTTCGGCTTGGCAACACTGCATCCATCCTTTTCCATCTTATCGGTAAACTGTATATCAAACCAAGATAGACAACAAGGCACTCCGGCTTCTAACGAGATGTTTCCTTCCATTTGTCGTACGGTACTTCCCCGAAACTGTTTTATATCCTCCTATGCCTATGAGTTGCAAATTGCATTTTCATTCCCGCTTTTTTCTTGTTTCCCCTTCGCGTCCTACACGAATCTCGTACGGCTAAAGCTCGGGGGTGGACACAAAGTAAGGTTAAGTTGGATGACTAGCCTGAGATCCGTATTACCTCTGCCCCCAAAACACCCACTACCTGCGGACCCTACCAACGCTCTCCCAATAACACAGGTATGGCCGTCTGTGGATCTGTGCCATAAATTCTCAAACAAGTTGATATTTCAGGTTCTCACGGCGGCAGGCAAGACTGTATTCTGGGACGTTGCTCCAAAGTACAGTCCACAGATCAGGAGGAAATCCCTGCTAGGAATTCGATATACGCGCACGCGCAAGATTTCGCGGTGAGACACGACCCATCCCAAAAACATTCGTTCCACAACCACTGAACGAACAACAGAGAACAATCTTTCATGTGTTCTAATGGGTACAGCTTTAAGATTACCTCACAGTGACACAGTGATTTAATCTAGAATATTATCGCAACACCCGCAGAACACATTAGAGGTGCACTCATCACACCCTACTCTTAACTGCTTGATGTTTTCAGTCTGTGTAGTAGCGTAAAACTCTGACGTATCGCACTTCCCACCAATAGCAGCCCTCTGTTCCAGCTGATAAGTAACATTCCCCCCGCACCTCACCAGAAACGACTTACCCCAGAAGGGTTTTTCTCGTGATCTGTGGACAGAAGTTTAATGACGTCCAGAGGCAGCAAGAACTTCTGCAACGTCGGTAAACGCCTTGCACAGCACAACCTTCCAGAAAAGTCATCTAAAGATGTAAAATACGTAATAATATCATTGCATGTTTTAGAACTATCTTTTATCTGCTTCCCAGAGCCACTCACCGCTTTTCACAGAACAAACAGAGCCCTGCAAAAACAGCAAATCCACTCTGGGATTAAAAAAGAAAAGGGCGCAAGAAATATAGTTTCTTCAAATTTCCTGCCAAAGGCACCTGTTCTCATAGACAACTTCAAAGCGTGTTTCCCTGTTAATTAGCGTTCTCAAACAAGAACCCATGTGGATATAATTAGCGGACTAATTGTATTCATAACAATACGCAAGGTAAGCATGTGAAACAAAAACAGGTTAGCACAACTGTCTGCAGGCACAAAAACACGAACCTCTTTCCTTTATCCTATAAAACAGTCAAGAAGTGCACCCACAAACCTGTCCAGTAACGAAAACAAGGTTCTCTCGCGTGGTTCAACAAGTTCTGACACACCTTCCAGCTCAGTGACATTCTTTACCTTTAGCAAATTCTCTTCTACAGCTTTTGTATACTAAAAGAGCACGCCTTTTCTCAGAAACGGTTCATTTCCGGGAATACTACATGGATTTCGATTCAATTTAGTACTCGGAGCTCCATACTCAGAGCTGCGTGAGATCTGAGGTTCCCACGGCGGTAAAGACGTTGATATTGTTCTTGAAGATCCCAGAAGACAGAAATCTTCATATTCACCGCTGTCAAAACCTCAAATCATACGAAATTGTTCTTGGTTGTGAAGCCAGTGTGGATTTGCACGTACATACCAGGGATATAGCTCAAGATTAAAAATACAAAATGCAGCAATATAATAAGAACTTGCTTATACACATGATTCTGTATAATTCCTCTTGAATTTTAACAAACACTTTGCTATTCTCTGTTCACTGATAATAAGATTTCGAATAAATTAAACAAAATGTAAAATTCACACTGTGGACCTCTGGTTCATGATACCCGGTAGACAGACTTCGACCATGAAGACAGAGGCAGGGAGATAATCTTACACTTAACTGCAGTCAAACTTCAAATCTCATACAGTGTTCGAGAATTAAATGTTACTGATATTTAGCACAAAAATAAACCTAACGTTAAAACCGTAGGCCCAATTTCAGGAGATAAACACAATTCCGAATTACTGCGGAAACGACTGTTTTAATATAACCGACCGCCTGTCTTCGGACTTAAATTACTCTTTCCCGCAACACACCATGAATGCGGATAACCGCACTCCGCCAGACTGTATCTGCTATGATTTTGTGTTTGTTCATTTATAGCGAGTTTTAAATGGGGCGAGACACAATGGTCACTTCCCATCCTGATTTATATTTGAATAAACCATCCGTCACAGCATTTCCACTGCAAGAAAACATTTTTAGCCAGCATACTTCATGGTAAACAATAACATCTATTGTCGAAAATCCATAAATATTTACTTTTAAGAGTTCTGAGATGGAGGGACTAATTTATTTTACTAATCTTCCGAAATACGAAACACATCACGTTTACAAATCCATATGCCACCAAGCATACCATGAAAACGGTCAAACACAACTTGTTATTTGCAATATAAAACCAGGAAGTGTGTTTTTATCACTAATATCCATTTAATAATAAATTGTGTAAATTTATTAATAACCTCATTATTCAATAACTAATCCTCACATTCAGTACGTAAATACGATATCAATTTTCCGAATTATTCCTACATTTGATTTTCGTTATCCATACAACTGTGATTTAATTAATCAACTGGATTAAACGCTACTCCGGTAAAACTGAACCAATTGTAATCGCCATTATACGGCACTTTAATTGCACACAAAACAAGAGAGTTTATATTTCATTACTGAATGGAAGTGCCGAGGAGAAAATCTGGAACTAAGGGAGGTTAACAAAGGGACTATACCTGGTCTTCAAAAAATTCACTGACTCTGTAAAAGCATGCAGTTCATTGCCGTTTTCACAAAAGGCCGCTACTGCGCCCTTTCTCGTGACAATTAAAGCCAGCCAATCCGGTAACACGCAATTTTTGACCACGTCTCATAATTGACTAGAACAGTGTGTACGTTTTTCATTTCAGCGATGCCCCGCGCAACCTCATCTTCGTTTTTTTATCACCCTTATCATATAACAAATTTCCCCATCATGTAACCTTGTCTATTTTCCATTCTGTACATGAACACGATAATGTAAGAATGTGTTACCCAAGAACACGGCTTAAGTATGTGGCGTCATAAGTTGGTTCTTTGCTTAACTAGCACAATGAAAGCAAAACACGGGGAGACACTGTTACATTACAGCATTCTTAAAAACTTTTTTTTCAGTTCATGGCAGCTGATGAACAAGAATCTCTCTCGTCGCTGGGAAAGGGTTAAAATGAACTGTACGTTCCAGCGGAAAAGGACCAAATCATAACGGGTCTCACTTTAAATCGTAAGCCCTCTTCTGCATAGCATTGGCAATTGAACGGATCGAAGCAAGGGCTGCGAGAGAAATCAGCCCCCATCGCCGAGCGACTAATTACCCCCCGAACCACGCCAGTGCACGCTCCTCAGTGGCCTCTTTATCTAATCCCCGTACCTTAATGAGAGACACGATCAATAAGAGCGGCTTATACAGCCAAGTTGCACCGCTGGGGTATGCAGCCCGCATTGCGTCGAGCCCTCGGACGTGCGGGGGCCCCAGCCCCTCGCACTAGCAACGCGCTGTCTCACACACACACACGGGAAAAGCGGAAATCCTACTTCACAATGAGCCAATGGTTCTTCGAAATGAGTTGAGTGATTCTAAACGATACTTGCCAAAACGAGCTATCGATTACCGACAGGGGCTTCGATTTTTTCTTCGCAACACATCAATATTAGACCCGCTGCAATCCAATGCGAACAAAAGCTTTCTCTTCCCGGGATAAAATCTAGTACCAACGTTAAGACCAAAACAAATCGCATAATACTGACGCCAGCCAGGAGCGAAGCCCCCAGGTAAGGATCGAGGTTGTGACATGTAACTAATGGCTGGGCCTATCGGTGATTATGGCTGACATCGCTAATTACAGCATTCGGAGAAAAAACCTAACTTGTGCCATTTTGCCTTTCACAAATCCCATATGAACTGCAACGAGCTTACGGAACAGGAGCTGAACCGCCCGACACATCCGTCGGTCAAATGACTGCCCTAATGACACGAAGCACTTAAAACGAACTTTTTGCAAGCTACCGATTTCCTGCAAGAATCAAGAGACGTCGCCTGAAAGTGCTTACGAGCAATTGGCAGGCTCGCAGCTGGCGGCTAGCAGTATGCCTCGCACTGGACCACACATACCTTCGGCTGCTCGAATATGGCCATGCCCTCGCGCACTGCATCTCGTCAACGTCGTCGCCTCCCGAGCGTTGAGCCAGGGGTGTTCTACCCGCGGCTGACGCAATGTTCGTACGACCTGCGCGTTTCTTTCGCAACACTCGTCATAATAAAAACTGCTATCGCCGAATTAAATGTTTAAAATATACTATTCAATTAAGATAAATGACATTTTTAAATGATACTTGAGTAAACGACTTACGTGTATCAGTTTCAGTTTGCGATACGACGAAACTGGAATTTTTAATAACTGTCAACAAACGTATTGCTGTTCATAACCCAGCGGTGCGCAAGTCGGGAAGGAGTACACACGGACACGGGTATTAAAAAGCTGAGAATCCCACAAAATCATTTTCTCTTCGCCCCATCCACTCCTCATGTATTAATGACCCCAACAACATTCTATTTGGCAAAACAGAAATTACAGCTCCCTAATCCAAGTGGAATTTACCACTCACAATGTTCAAAACAACACTTGATTGAAACGTAATTTAATACATCTCCGAAGGGCGGGAACCGAACTCCACAGCCGTTCTACACCGAAGTCCTTAGAGTCTGTCGAGGGCATGTTAATGTGTCAGGGCATAATTACACGCGGCACTGCAATTTGCATATCAGTACGTCGCTGCACACGGTAAAAAGTTGTCTGTTGCAGTCAGATCTCAAGAGTCCGGATGCAGAAGCATCCACACGGTCTGCTGTACAGGACACCGACCTCAAATATCCAGTTTAATGGCAGGTACAACAAGAAACACGGCCAGAGGACGCCTATCCTTTGTAGCACTAGCAGACATCCTCTTACCCCTTTCAATGCCGAGATAGGCGAGCTGTACTCGAAGTCCTGTGAAAGCGACAACCGCGATTTCATTCCTTGCTACAGTTTACTAGCAACGACACCGCGGGATCAGAAAGGCGACTGGAACACATAAGGAAGCATACACCGCCCACACAAACATCATTTCTCTGCGACAATACATCGTAACTCACGGTCTCGGTAGTGTTTTTAGTTCATATGGTACGTACGTTCGTTTTCCTTCCACCTACAAATTAGTGACGTTAGTGAGAAGCACAATTTGGTCCCGACTACTACCGGTACTGGAGCGCGAGATGTTGAGAAACGGCATCCCAACAGCGGTAACGACATGACCGGCATCCGCTGGTCACCTGCAGCTGCCCCATAAAACCAGAATTTACAACTGGTTTAGCATGGCTACTATTCTGAGACCACGCCACACAACGTACACACTAGTTTCCAGCGAAGACCATTTGGCAGATCTAGAAGTCTATGGGAGTATAATATTAAAATAATATGGATATGGACTGGGTTCAAAAACAAGCGTAGGATACGAACATTGAAGTCAGGGAACCATAAGATACACCGTATTTCTTGACAGAGCGAATATTAGTTTATCGCGAAGTCTGTTCCCTGGAGTTAGTACCTGGATACTATTGGGGCAAGACCACTAATTACAATTAATATCTTGGTATCTGTTAGGGTCCGCGAAACTTTGTCCGACATACCTTTCAGAAAGAAATTAATTCTTTCGAAAATCAAACGCCATTGCCCTTCCTGAGATGTATTTCTGATAATGTACAATTATCATTAAATTAATTATTCGGTTTTGTCCGTCTAATCACAATTATATTTAAAATTTACAAATAAGATAATTAAAATATCATTTTATGTTCCATGTAAATCGATTATTCGATGTGGAACATAAAATGATATTTTAATTATCTTATTTGTAAATTTTAAATATAATTGTGATTAGACGGACAAAACCGAATAATTAATTTAATATTTGATTCACAATATGACGCAATTATACTATCTTACAATTATCATATCAGACATTCTAATATCGATACAAAACATTATTTACGCGTTCGCTTAATTCGTGCAAACATAACCTAAAAGGGGAAACACCTTGTTGCGATTTCGCTGCCACGTGATTGTGTCTGACCATGTCCACACAGGATAAAAACAAGGATGAGGAAGTCCATTCATATCTCCTCCGTGACGTGAAGTAAATTATAACGCGCTGCAGAGATGAGGCAATGCTAACAGGCCCTGGGGCATCTGCAAGCTGAATGGATGAGCCAAACCAAAAGTAACTGTAGAGTAGAGTAGTAGTATTTCCTTTAATTGCCTGCCAGTCATTAGAGGTTGGGCGTGAGATTGACAGGTGGTGGCTTTTGTTGTTGCTGTCATACACAGCAATGAGACAAATTCGAACTTCTTCCTCCAGGAAAACAAAAACAATACCGGCGATCTTTACATGGCAACTTACCATGCAAAAAAGAAAAACAGGGCATCTGGAAGGTCGTGACGATGGGTTAATGTTGCCTGAGTTTACGTTTAGTTTTCTATTATAAATCTGGATAGATATATATAACATTCTTTTGGGAATGGGTTCTTTGGAAGATGCGCTTTTTTAAGCTTTACACGTGTCTTCTGGAGAAACAGACAGTTAAATGCAGATATTAGCCTTTAATCCTGCCCATGGTAGTAATGAGATATTTCACGTGCTCCGAAAAAAGTAACAAGCCTCTGTAAAAATGTCTAATCTTTTCCCGTCTGTTGGTACATTGTTTAAAAAGTTTCTTCACGTATAATTACAGTAAATAAAACTCACAATGTCAAAAATTTAAAGGATCGAAATGTTTTATGGAATATCTGCTTTAAAGGCAAGCAAGCACCTTTCACCTTTAACATTTTTTTTTTGCAAAGAATCTTTCGGGGAATGTGTACAACTATGAACCAGACAATCGAACTTTACGTCTGTCTAGTGGTCTCCTGCAGAAATTCTAAACGTCGCCATTTTGCGTACAACGCACACTTCAGAGGACATGTTATCATTTTATACGACATACAATTCTTGGGAAATGTCGGCATCATTTCTAAGCCGTGTTCCTGAAACAAATAATCGTCCTGATGATAGAGGCAGCTACGACCTCTGAAACTCTTGGCAACCTACAGCCTAGTAATTCTGTTCTTTACTATTCTTTATGTGGTCGAAACAGAGAAGGGAACGAAAGGTGGAAAGTTGAAATAACAGTAAAAGGAAAGTGTGGATAAACAAGAAAGGGAGAAGAAAGACGGAACTGAGGAGTGAAGAACGGATGGACGATAAGAAAAATAATAAAAGCGAAAAGCTGACACAGTACATTCATAGAAAAATTACTTATTGTACTAAACTGCATTGTGTCGCAATATCAAATGCTAAGAAGCCAGACCCTCTTCCGTGAAGATAATTCATGTGTGCGCGCGTCCTCATCCGATGCGGTCGTCAGCCAAAGACACAAGACATCCCAATCCAAATCCGAAAGTTGGAAATACGTTTCGAAACAGAATTCCCGCATGGAGCGCTCCGCGTCAGGACAGGTCTTATAATTCGAAAGAAGTTCGGGGCTAGTCTCGTTTTCTCTCCAGTCCTCGTCGCCGAAACCCGCCATACAACTTTTTGTGCCAGTTCGCGCAGTGCTGAACACGCCATGCCACAGCAATTAAGACCGCTGGATCACCTACCAAGTTGTCACGCGAGTATTTCATTTGGCCGCTGCTCAGTCTTCTTGTCTTCACGGGCAAGGCATCTTAATGGCCGTCATTGTGCTTAAGTACCAAACCGTGAAAGCGTGTAGAGGGAGTGAAGATAAAGCTCCACACAATCCGCATTACTTCCTACCCACCGAATAGAGCAGGTCGAAAGACAACTGCGGCGAAGAGAAAATATAATCTTCATCCTGCTGACGTCATCCAGCTCCTCCAGTCAGCGTATTTACCGGCTGACCTATCTTGTGAGATTTGGGGGCTTCTGGCGATGGCGAGGATGATGATGATCTTGAGTTTTCAAGCCATATACTCAAATAGGTGTAGATGCCAACGTTTCAGAGAAACATGTTGTCTTCATCCTCAGCCCTGAAACAGTATATACTCCGAAACGCTGGCACCTACCCACGAGTTTATGTGCCGTCAAAACCCAAAGAATGTTATGAACTACCCTAATTCATACGTAATACCTCTGTCGGCCGCAATAACCTCCTCCACATAGCCTTCGACCTTCGGCTTAAAAATCCCTGCAATCTTCATCCTACCTACCTGCTTTGTCCATCACTTTCAGCACCTCCTACTATAATAGATCTTAAATATTTCAGTGAGATGCCCATTGTCTGGATAAAGAAACCGCTGAGTACATTTCTGAGGCCCGTCCAATATTTTTTTTTCGTATAAAAGAAAATGTTGCAAGTTGGTCGTGCCTTATTTTAAGGTATTATACCTGCATTCCTCAGAGGCGTAGACTAAAACGCAGGGCAGCCGAGGTTAGAAGCGAGTTCTTGGAGAGTTCAATTCTAGACCGCTACACCGAACGATGTCCGGGGTTTGGAATAAACTTTCTGACTCAGAATACTGTCCATTGGAAGGCTTTTGTAAAAGAAAGGGAAAAAAACCAATTCCTACAGTTCCGATGTAATCAGAAAATTTGTTGACAAACTGAGCGACCATCAACTTCTCAATGCAGGCAAGACTGACTGCTGCACCAGCATGGTTTGTGTACAAAAAATACACAGATAAAAATACTGACAAAATTCAGGGCCAGCCCCCGAAACGTCGTGCATATTTCTTTTGCCCAATGGACAACGCACAAAGAAAATTATCCCATAACAACATAAAACCTGAGACAGAACGCTGAGCTAAGGAGCTGCAATCTCGAAAGACGAGTAAATATTTGTAAGAACGGCTTCGCTGTATTTTTGGCCATTTGTTTCAAAACAAAAGGCAAAGTTGTGTGAATAATCGCGCACATTTTTCAGCCCTAATCCAGAAAGAAAAGTCCGCACATAACAATATTCCAGGGATGTTTCTTTTTTTAAGCATAGAATGAGTCTCTTTTTGTTTTGATTAATGAACCCGCTTTTACAATGGCAGCATAGAAATGGGGTAAAATGGAGCTAGGGGAATGCATCTGCCTAACCTACCCATCATCCTTGGACGGTGGAGTAGACTCGCCGAGGAAAAGCAAGCAGCAGAGGCGTCAGCCTATCCAATCCGGCAGTCGAGGTCCCCCCAACCATGCCGTCATTTGTTAGAGACCGGCCCCGCGTCTGTCGTTAGGACTAGTTGCCTCCAAAAGATAACGGCGAGCCGCGCGATTCTCGCCCTTACAAGAGTTGTACCTCCACTCCCAGGCCCGCTGCATAAAGAAACTCGTCTCTTCACGTCCGCTAACCTCACCTGGCAGAGAGCCGTGTGGTTGTCTTACCAGCTTCCCTCACAAACACTAACCCCGAGTCACCCAACCAACCGGCCGGAATCCCGGTTTCTTGCCAATGCTTGTAATTACTTTGTAAGGCAATGTCGTCCATAATCCTCGTGATAAATTCCCAGTGCGTGGAATCGAATCGTAGAGGAAGAAATGTCCGAAAACAAGCCTGCCAGTTTTTGTGACGGCACGACGTGGCAACAGTGTGCCGGGCTTGTTCGACCGCTTGAAAGCCTGCAAACACACGTACCGAGTTGCCACACTGCACGCCCACTCCAGAAGGTCAAAAGTTTCAGAGCTGAGCGCGAGAAGCGGCCGGTCGCTTTCCCACAGCCAACATGCCGAGCTGGCGAAGATGCGGGTATAATTGGGCCTCGCGGGAGAAACAGGCAACAGCGCCAACGAACACAAAGAACGAGCTCTGAACCCGGGAGCCCACCCCGCGCACTTTATGTCGGGCTTCATGGGGGGAAGTTGAAATGGGCGGAAAGCCCCATGGAGCCAACCAACTGTCAGGCAATTCGCCTGCTGCACTGTCCCCCACCCGTATCTAAAATATCCATCGTCAGTGACACGGCGGACGGGAGGATTTATATCTGCCAGCTATGGGCACTGCACTATGACCGCGTCGCATCACAAAATGAGCTTTTGATTACACACTACAGCTCGATACAAAAAGAAAATGACCAACATATTTCAAACAAAACACGACTCATGGTCGGAACAGCAACATAGAACAACAGCGTCCTTCGACCTAGTCTATAGGCACTCTGAATTTTATCTGCAATGGTGACAGTGGCATTTAAATATGACGAAGTCTCGAAAATTGCGGAGAATCACTATTAACAGCAACTTAATTTTCCCACGGGGAGTTAACATTCAATAGCAACTACTTACTTATAGACTTCCAAATTCCCAATCAATTTGAGTTTCTCAGTGCTGCGAGTTTGAAAACAGCTGTCTTCTGGGTTGCTTTCTACAGTTACAGAATAATTTTCTTAATTTCGTGTTCACAGATCCATTAGGCGCCAAACACGGCCAATAGAAAGCAAAATAACCAATTTAGGTCCACCTTCCTATTTACTTACGTCTACTCACCCGCATGTCCTTAGACACACTTCATCATAAACAGACTGTACTTCAATTACGAGTCATGACTGTAACTGTGACGACCAAAATTTTATGATGAAATTATCATCGTTTTGCTACTAATGAAAGATAATACAGACTCCAAAAATCTCGTATACGACTTAGACTGCTTATTGGTTATAAGAGACATTTCTACTCGTATACTTCACAAACCTACAGCTATGAAAATAGAAAAACAAATCTTTGATTTGTCAAATATTTTAAAATTTGTTTTAAATTTAAGGCAATACGTTTCCTCAAGATGACTGAGTGGGTGAGAGAGAGGGAGAAAGTTTATGCGTTGAAGTCGAATATCAATACTGAAGGCAAAGACAAAATTCCGGGCATTCTGGAGCTTACAAACGAATGCCTTGGAAGTATCAATAAACCAACAACTACCGTGTATTCAGGGTTCACCACGGGAGAATATAAATTAAAATTCTTGCCCCAGTATCACGGCACACTCTGACGATAGTACAAACTGAGTAAAAAAAGAAACTTACCCCCGTGTCTGGAGCATGCGCGTTGGGTGTCGACGGCTGCTGCGGCCGGTTTGGATACGGGGGCTGAAAGAAACATTACAATTAGCTTCCGATACCAGCAGAAAGGGTAGACAGTAGAATGGGCCAACTTTAAATACTACTGTGACACAATGACTGCATGATTTCTGCTTTGAGACTTTGTTCTACATGTATACCCCATCCTCGATTTCAGCTAATATCGCGTCTAGGCCAAATTCGTTGAAACATTTAAAATTTGATTTGATTTTACGTAGCGAAAACCAAAATTATCATCATATGTCTGGAACTAAAAATAAATTTTTCAAAACAGTTAAAACGAATGTCATTAAATTTAACCGCGTTACGTATTTTTCAATGAGAAAGAGTAACGTGAATCCCCAGTTGAGTCGACCAGAGTTGATTATTCCACTACGCGCAAGCCTGGGGATCAGCGCATTCGTTAATTCACGATTGTGCAGAGCTGTGCGCCATTATTTCGTGACGTGACGTAATGTTCATCACGGACTTTACAAACTGCGGGTTTTGTGAACTCGTTCAATGTGGAATAACGCATTACTAAAACTGTACAGCTACGGTTAGCCTCGCCGTCAGAAGTACCAACCGATGTAGCATCTCTGCTCAGTGCGGGGGAAATGTCCGAGATCCCCTACGAGGCAGTCAATTCTCCACATGACTTCCCCCCCCCCCCCCGACGATTTAAAGGTACAATACATTTTCCTTTCAGGTAAATTTTGAAGCATTCCCTACGTTCTATTTTAACAAATGAAATCGCATTCAATCTGAGCATGTTCTTTCGTGCAATAAAATATTCTGTATTGTTCAAACTAAATCATGAGAACTGGACACAAGAAAATGCAGAAACGAGACGAAAACTGCTTTCCTTTTTACAAAATGAGAGTTAAAATAACAAACATTTTTCATTCTAACTGATGTGATGAGCTTGAACCCACAATTCTGCTACCACGCCCTTCGTTTGAGCATTATAAATAGGATTCCTTAGAAAACGTAAAATAAAAACGAAAAGGTGCCCAGGAAAAGTTAGACGTCACAAAAAAATCATGAAGAAAAATAATCAAGGCACTTCTCATTATAGAATCAAAATTGCGAAGGCGCAGGAGACGCACTGCATAGCCTAGTGACTGAGATACCACCGACTCCAAAATACACTTAAAGAGTATGAACATATAAAATGTAAAACAGGTATGTTGTGAAACCTACTGCAACCTCCGTACCGGCTACAAATCCTAAAAAAAATCTGTTTCAAAATTGTAATGTTGTGACGGCAAATCCCTTCAGCGCGCATGCACAAAACCTGCCTCCGGTCCATTTTCATTCAAGGCTAAAGATGTGATTACTCATCAACTGCTAACTGGATGTCACGAAATTTCATACGTCTCACTTCACATCCAATGTCTGCCCCATACACTCAGCGAACACATCCAACGAAATACACACAGAGCAGAGCAAACAACTTAAACGAAAGTAGCACTCTAATTTATAATCCAGGTTCTATTCCCGGCAGGGGCAAGAAATTTCTCTCAGGTAACGCGTCCAGATCTGCTGTGTGACCCACCCAGCCTCGTTCCAGCGGGTACTTGGAAGTTGATGAAAGACCCTCGGGTTACGAGCCGCGTCAGGTGGCTGAATGGTGAACAAACCACGTCTTCAGTTCCCATCGGCGAGCGCGCTACAAAGGACCAGATTTGTTACGCAGCAGCCCTGAGGATGAGAGCTGAGATTGCTCTCGAAACGTTGTCAGAAGATATGGTTTATTCACCATTCAGCCACCTGACGCGGCTCGTAACCCGAGAGTCTTTCTTCAACGTCAGTCGCCGCGAAACCTTCACTTTATACATCAGAAACTTTTTCCATATCTGTTGCCTACTTTCTTTCCGTAAAAACACCAGCTACGACGTGGATGACCAGGGTTAATACTCCGTCAAAGCCTCGTTCTTTACGTCATATTTAACCTGCTCTGGGGCCCAACACATTCTTCTATTCAAAGGGTACCGGGAGATATTTCCCAGGGAACAGAGCGGCTGCCGCCTCAAAGTGGTCACCTCGTGTACATGTCGGCAATTCACAGTGGTTCAAGTCTTAAAGACGGTGCTTGGACACTGACAACGGGAAGGAAGGTTATTTCTGTGAGTTTTGTGTTTCGCAGTCATCTGAGAAAGGGTGGGGGCGGGGAAGAAATAAAGTTCAACGTGCGGTAGGAAGTCAAACGGTTTATCTCACACGATATGACGCCAGCCAAAGTCTGGGGAGTACAGACAAGAAGCACGCCGAGATAAGACGTTAAACTATTGCACAATGCAATGTGTGGGTGACTTATCCCACGACAAGCTTAAACACGGGCAAAGAATTCTTGGTGCACACCCTGCAAATATTCAGTTCGAATCTCAACGAAAGTACAGAGTTAATATTCTGAGGACTGTCGTGCTTTTCCTACGTCTATCAACATTAATACCAGAACAGAACCCTGAATGCGATGCGAACGCCACTTCATTTGCTTACGATCTTCAAGAAAGTGTGAGTAGTCTTAGTACTAAATAAATGCAACCAAAGATTTATTGGGTAGGATTTGAGGTTCTCACGGCGGAAATTCCTAACATGGTTATCTTCAGGGTTGTCGCGCCGCGTAGTCTGGTACACGTACACCTGTCGCCCTGATAATGGAGGCAGCAAGGACCTCTGAAACTTTAGTAAACGTCCACTAGACTACAGGACGCTACAACCCAAGACAGCAATCTTGGTAAGATTTATTATTTTAGTTACAAATACGAATTTGTCTCATGTTTTGCCTTTTCTGACTCCGACGTTCCCCGTCTTTTTATGAAACCCGGAGGTCCTCTGAGCTACATTAATGCCCCATTTTCCATGAGATTCATTTTAATATTATCCTTCCATCTTACCTGTGTGTGCGACTGAGGGGGGTGCGGTTGCTGCTGTTGGTGTGAGTGCTGGGCTGGGGGTGGCGCCTGCTGAGGTGACTGCTGCGGGGGCGGATGTTGGCCTGGGGACGGGGGCGGATGTTGAGGCTGTGGAGATGGTTGGGGTTGATGCTGTGGCGACGGCTGGGGTGGAGGGTGCTGGAGGGGCGGGGGCTGACTTGGGGGCTGCTGGGGGTTCGGAGGATGTTGCTGACTCGGCTGTTGGTTCTGTTGTGGGTGGGGGCCCTGCTGTTGCTGGTTCTGCTGCGAGTGTTGCTGATTTTGGGCCCAGGTTCCCCGCTGGTCGCCGTACACCCCGCTAACCAACTGCTGCTGTCCGTAGGGAGACCCAAGCTGCAACAGAGCGGAACAGCCACAGGCCTTAGCGCTTCTGAAGGCAGAAGGAAAAGCAGTTGCTCGAAGACCCTCCTCGCCACTGCCGGTACAGCATCGCAAAACAAACCATGGCCACATACTTTCAAATCCTTACCGCATCAAATTATCCGAATATTCGACAGGCCACAACCTACAGAACTGAAAAAAGTATTCTTGAACAAACCGAGATTCATCCGACCGAAATATGTCAAATAACATGGCGGTGCACCACTCCAGACTTAAGGTTACTTTTAATAAGGGACACCGGAGTGGACAAACTCTTTCCCGTCGAACCCAAGAGAAAACAAACACCTCGTGGCACTGTTTTTTTGTAAACAAAATAGCCAATTTTCGTTATATCTACTGAGGAGCTACAAATTAGCACAGAATTGCTCGAACATTAATTCTATTCAAATGTGCATTAATTACTACAGATTTTCATATAATATTTTATACTTGTTCCTGGAACATCTTGTATCTGACACAATTTTACTTAGAAAGTTACGTATTATAGCGGGGTTTTAAAGTCAGTACCGTGTGTGGCACTTGTATGTAACGCAGCTGAAGGAGAAAAAACCACGATTACTTTTTTTCAAAACCTTCGTAGTAAAAACCAATAATTGAACTTGTAACTAGTAAAATATTAACAATTTCGAAAACCTGATTACGAGCGGTCCCAGACCGGATGTGGCCACACTGCAGTTCACCATCTGCAAAACTCACTCTCGTAGCGCAAAGTTGTTCCTAAGCAGAAGCGTAACTCATCCCTAGGCGGCACATGGGAGGGAAAATACCAATTTAACAACATTTTAAGGAGTAATAAATGACACGAGTGACAAAATATCGATGTCAGCTACTAGGACGGCGTACTCGACTATGAATGAAAGCACTTGCAAGATACAACACAGCTACGAAGATCATCACATCCTGTCGAGGTCACAAATATAAAACTTTATAGTTGTTGAGTCAGTCATGGCTGGAAACAAAGGAAAGCGATTACACGGCAGCGAATATAAACATCACAGAACAGCTGATTCAATCATTTCATGGTAATTACTCCCACTACCTAGTTCAAGGGTCTGACAGCTCCCTCTCCCCTGCTCATTTCAAGCTTATAAATAGACCCCATCTTCTCAAAACCAAAGAGTTTGGCGCAACAGTGACACAGTTCCATTTGACACTCCTGCCGTAAAAGAACACGAAATCGCGCTTCAGTTTCGAGTGCGCGCGTCTTCTGGGTTGTTACGCCGTGGACTCTGGTAGAAGTTTACCGGACGCAGCAAGGACCTCTGAAACGTCGGTAAACTTCTATCAGACTATATGGCGTAACATCCATCTTCAGGCTCACAGCACGAACACGGTAATGCTAGTATACCGCTGAGTGCCATATACTCAGTTTCGTCACAATGTTAAACGACTAAAGAAATAAGCAGAAAACTTCATTTAGGCAAAGTAAACTTTCACTTCAAACGAACCAAGGCCAACAAACCAAACCGGACCCACAGAAGTTAGCGAGAATCTATTAAACAGTTTCAACGAAACTGGTCGGGGATTTTGGGCAATGTTTCTGAAAGACATGCTGACATAAGAACCAACCGGAAGCTATTAGAATTATTTTTGAAAGTAGTCTATAAAAGGTGTCAGGGTACGTTCAGAGCAACTTGAAAAACACGGGTTACTTAAAAAACAATATTTCAAGGATCAGCTTGGCAATCCAGAGAAAATAACAACGTCCGGTTAGCAAATAAACTCTTGCGTAGTACTGAGCACGTTAAATAAATAACAGTTACGTCTGTCCATCCTCTTACGAACACCTCGCATACAACAATTCGCTTGTAACACGGCTAACGAAGTGTTAAGTCCGAAATAACCTCGATATAATTGCTGCTTCAGTTCATATATTCATACTAACCGTAATTTAACAAAACCAACATTTCAACCTGATGTTTATTTACGAATAAACATTTTGGTCGAGTGATAAGACAACTTATTATTACGGAAATCCCGGATTGAAAACGGATAACGTCAGACGGTCCGTAATTTTTCTGTTTCTTTAATCGAAAGTACCTAACAGTACTCACAGCCAATTTCTTCCTTATCCCTCTCGAGCAAGGGTATTTATTACGAATCAGTCTCTCAAAGGGCCTATGTGAACTTAACACAGAAAAGTTGTTGAAAGCACTGTAGTCTGCGTGAGAACGCAAGAAGCCAAAAGCACGGTAACAACACGGCACTCCACAACGCTTAGAACGCGCTCCTAATATTCGTATTTACACGACAAGGCAGACACACCTGCATACAGTAACGTTCTTTTGTGAAGTCAAGGACACGCACAGCTGAAATGTGTCTGAAACGAGTTCAGTGGCCGGCTTTGTGCTGAGTTACGAACGCTGAGCCAGTTCTCAGCTGAGGGAATTAGAATCTTGGTCCAAAACAGCTTCCACTTACCGGCACAATTCAAAATAATTTGACATCTCATTGCATGTTATTTCATATATTCAATGAATGATGAATCGCCCTGATGACGGAGGCAGTATGACCTCTGAAACGTTGGTTAACATCGACCAGACTACACAGCGCTACAACCCAGAAGACAGAAATCTTCATACTCATCGCCCTGATGACGGAGGCAGTATGACCTCTGAAACGTTGGTAAACATCTACCAGACTCCACAGTGCAACAACCCAGAAGACAGAAATCTTCATACTCTGATGACGGAGGCAGTATGACCTCTGAAACGTTGGTTAACATCGACCAGACTACACAGCGCAACAACCCAGAAGACAGAAATCTTCATACTCATCGCCCTGATGATGGAGGCAGTATGACCTCTGAAACGTTGGTAAACATCTACCAGACTCCACAGTGCAACAACCCAGAAGACAGAAATCTTCATACTCTGATGACGGAGGCAGTATGACCTCTGAAACGTTGGTTAACATCGACCAGACTACACAGAGCAACAACCCAGAAGACAGAAATCTTCATACTCATCGCCCTGATGACGTTGGTAAACATCGACCATACTACACAGCGCTACAACCCAGAAGACAGAAATCTTCATACTCATCGCCCTGATGACGGAGGCAGTATGACCTCTGAAACGTTGGTTAACATCGACCATACTACACAGCGCTACAACCCAGAAGACAGAAATCTTCATACTCATCGCCCTGATGACGGAGGCAGTATGACCTCTGAAACGTTGGTTAACATCGACCAGACTACACAGCGCAACAACCCAGAAGACAGAAATCTAGAAAATTGATACACACAACTAAAAAATCTGTCAAAAAACTCAGTATTATGCGTACCTGTCTTAAATAGTAATTCAGTTTAATTACACTGCAATTCATAACACAAAGCCCGCGACAGAAAAGAGTGAATGTGGCGCCAGGTCTTAAATCCCAGTATAGAAGCAAAGCTGTATACATGCAGGCGTATGTATGGAAATGTAGGTTTGAATAAAATATGTCATCTACATTATTCGTCGCATTTTATTATGCATTCACTCAAATAATTTCAATAGTATTACACCCAAGAGAAACACAAAACACTAACAATGCCGCTGGAATAAATTAATAAACGGGTCGGTAGCATACAAAGTGATATTAACATTAATTTAGTTCGCATCGAAGAACAACGCATAACCTAATCTACATGAGAAACATCGAAGCATACAGAATTTAATAATGCAGCCACGATGAAAAGGGGCCATGGCATTTTATATGACACAAATATAAGAGCCAAAATAAGCGGCCAAGACAGTACAGCGCAGGCGTTCTTTACGTAGCCCAAGTAACTTGCTAATGGACAGAACCCACTGTATTTGTCCAAATTAAGAAGCGTATTTTCTGTCCTCCAAATACCTTCGCGCGCATGTTCGACTCTGTTAAATAGCAACACGTGCTACGACACTAAAATAACGTTGTTTATGGGAAGATGTAAATATTTTGTGGGGTACTAAAGGATAACGAAAGCGTCTTATATTCGGGCAAAACAGAATGCCGACCAACACCGCCTCCTCGAACGATTAACGGACACAGGCCTGGTTATTTTAAACATAACGGTGCTCATTTTTTGTTTCAGGAATCCAGAACCGCGCTCTGGGTGTCTACTTCGGTTACAGCAACTCAAAAGGTGGGTATCTCCTATCACATCTACTACCACCTGGCACCAGGTCATTAAAATACAAGCCAGGCGACTAGCATAACACGACCACATGATCCACGAGGGAAACCGCCTTATGTACCTGCGCACCACTCCGTGACGGAGGATAGAGGGCGTTAAGGTACAACTCCACACAAAGAGGTCAGCACTGGGTGGCAGAGGTTACGAACTTTGTAAGTGTTGCTGCTAACAATCAACAGCACAGAACCTGATAATTTATTTGCATTTAAACGACTCCCCAACGAGGAACTTAATTTTCTGTTTCTTTCTCAGACTCTTGAGGCAAGTGTCTGGAGAAAACCATGAAACAGCATACAGAAATCAAGTGCAGCTGATAAATCGTGTGGTCTCCCTAGGAGAGGTGTGGGTGTGTGCTGAGGGAGTTGCTAGCAGCTGATCATACGTTAGTAAAAATGAAGAAAATTGGAACGCAAACCTTGAGCCCAGCTTCCACTACACAATTACTACTAGCGATATCTCACGTACTCAGCATTATGTAGATAAGCCAGTTTCATTCATCCACTGCCTGAGCAAGTCAATGTGATTTATGTGGTACCACGTACGGGTCTGCTAAATACAGAGTGCACAAAACGTCTAGGCATTCTTTCACCTGGTGACAATATCGCAAGTCCAACAAAACGGTGTGTTAACGTATCGAAGTAAAGACTGGGCTATCATGAACCGTCGCTCAATGCCACGATACAGTCATACAAACGCACGTTATAAATAATTGTGTCCATTAAAACTCCCGCAAGAGAGAGTTACACATTACCAAGACGAGCATTTATGAGCCTGTAAATGAAAACAAATCAACATTTACAAACGACATCACGCTAAATGACAGCATGGTCTAATTTCAGAGGTACTGCTATCATTAGGCAGCTTGCAGAATCACTTCTAAAGGAAATAAAAACACAAAAGACACAGCAAAGTAAAAAAGAGGCCAAGAAAAGACACAAAAGAAACTATTCCCGTTGAATTTCAACGGACCTTGCCCGCTAACTACAGAATTTATTCAGTAGCATTTTCTCTGCCGTCCAAATTATGTATCTTGAAAACGTGGAAGCAGGTGGTTGTGGTCTTTTTCTGGAAAATTGTCTCAAAATTTTCCTGGAGGGACGGACACATAACTATATTAATAAGTGCTCTCGCTTCTGCTACACGGCCTGACTCGACAGGAAATATCGGGACGGTCACAACATTCTAAAACTCGAGGGCGCACGGTTGGCGATCCCTGCCACACACCACTGTTAGTTTACCGTTTGAGGCAAATCGACAAAAAGCAATGTTAAAAGCACCAGCGACTCTTTGTACTATTAAATCGATCGCAGTTTGAATATTCGAGGCACGCATCTCCATTCACGCTGATGTCACCCTGAGTCTGTCTGTCAGTTTATAATTCTGCATAATGTATACAGAGCTCAAGTCACCTTAATTAACTTAGCAGCCTGTGCATTAGGTACAACGCCGGAGTGAAAATCGTGCAGCCAGTGGAATAATTACGGCATGGTGTGTGTGTGTGTGTGTCTGCCAAACAGAAACTCGGTCAAGAGCAGGCAAAATACACCCACAACGCAAAAAGCGCCCAAGAGCCTGGATCCCAGCTGGAGTTAGACGGATCTTCTACTACATATCCCAACACCGAGACTTTGTATAGTCTATCTATATATATACATATACTGTGTGTGATTGGAAGCAAGAGGACGACCTTCCTGTCTCGAGGTCAATGTACTATATATTCCCATACTTCCCCCTTCTACATTTTTACATCAGTGAAGCAGTGTTGCCACTTGTCAAAGAAGCACAGACGGGCCCTCGTGGACTCTCCCGTGGAGAAGCTTATATTTATGGCTTGAGGCACTTTTATTACAAGACATAATAACGTGACCAGAGTGCGACAATCTTTATGACAATAAAACAAGAAGATAAATCTGGGCTCAGAAACTGTATTTCTTCAGATCACGTGCAGAATACAGCAACAGGGAGGCTGCAGAGTGCAACACGCGCCCAGCAACAGTTACACGTGTCAGACTGACATTAAAATGGATCTGACAGAAGCATGATGTGTGGACTGGATTAAGTTCCATAAGGGCAGGGTCCGAAGGTTGGCTTTTGTGAATGCTGTGATGAGCCGCTGAGTTCCATAAAAGCAGTTACTTTTCTGGCCAGCAGAGCGTCTGTAAAACTTTCCAATGAACACCTGCAGATATGAGTTTGTGGCCATTCTCATGTGACCAAAAACCTTTCCTGAATGAAGTTGCCCTGTACGCGCTGCTACATGAACAAGTAGACAATCTCCTCGCATTCCATACCTTGGACCAGGCGGAGTCGATTTACTCCACGCCTGTGAATAGGACCTGCCACACAGCATGTCTATACTGTAACAGATTCTTCACAAAGCTGACGGTCGCTCAGCTAGTCACGAATATCCCTCGCACAAAACTCAAATGCCCATCGCCGTGTTCAGAAAGGCCCTCATTTCTATCACATCGTGGGCCAGTCCAATCCCACGCACACATTCACACCCTGCATCGGTTATATCCCTTTCAATATTATCCTCCAATTTTCGCGTGGGTTTCTTATCTTGATGTTCATAGACCAAATTTCTTCATTCATTCCTGCATCATAATATCAGATAAAACACTACAAATTAGAAACTCCACGTGACGAAATTCTCTTTCTCCGGTTACTGCCTCTCTCTTGCGCTCAAATACTCTTACCATGACTCATAAGCCAGCCTACACGTTTTCCTCCGAATGAGACGTAAGGTTTCACAATCACATAAACAAGCAGCGAAACCTACAGGTGAAAAAGTTAATCACGGCCGGGTTTCACTGAAACCCGTTGTGAGAAAACGTACGTCTATTTGGTCTGATGTCAAAAGACCTCTGCCCCATATGCCACCGTCTCTCATTTCCTTTTCACAATTTCAAAGTAAATGCCAAAACAAAATCCAGGCAGCAGTTTCTGGATATACCGTTTAACCTCCTCAAGTCCTTCAGCATAAACCCAGTTCTCTTCCTACAACGCCGACCAGTCCCAGAATAACAAGCCCAAGACACGCTCACGGCATGACGGAGAACTCTTTCAGAATTATACATTTATTGAGCACCGCCAAATCAGGCACGATGCATAATAATTCGGTTCACCGTTTTGGGGTTTCTTCTCATTTCCGAGACAATAACCAACACAGAGTAA
Organism: Zootermopsis nevadensis; assembly: GCF_977971745.1. NCBI lineage: Eukaryota > Metazoa > Arthropoda > Insecta > Blattodea > Termopsidae > Zootermopsis > Zootermopsis nevadensis. Next base: position 18,537,162 of record NW_028259134.1, read on the forward strand.
AAAGACATCTGTCCCAACAGTGCAAAATTCACGGCTGACATGCGATATTACAGCAGGAATACAACCAAGATAAACCAATACCTCTGTTCAGGGATCGAATTGGCGTATCTCTCGAGAGCCACGACACATGAACAAACGCTTAAACCTGTTCCACGTTACAGTCTTAACTGACAAAACGATACCTTCATAGCTTACTATATTATACAGAGTGGAACACATCATTCTGAAAATGAATTAGAAATGACGAGGAAGGAAGCGGTCAGACTAAACGATAAAGTAAAACCTGTTCCTGATGCTGAAGCATCAACCCACTAACCTCTACATTAGCTGAAGCGGTCAGCTTCATGCCCCAGGGAAAAGCCCCCGGTACCCACTAGTTACAAGGCTACGTGGCCTCAGTGTCGATCTGGGCGCGGTGGCAACGAGAAACGTCCCTGTCCCTGCCGGAAATCGTAACCCAACAGACCACCCCGTGATGTCGACACTACACTGACTGAGCTACCTCGTCTACTCACTCAGTCCACGCGTCTAGCAAATCCTTTTGCTTTACGCCAGCAATGTTCCGCAAACCGCGGCTTGCAGCACGCGGGAAGTGGGACCCCGGACGGCCGGCCGGCACCAGACGCATAGCGGGTCCTTCGAAAGGTGACCTCAGACACACTCGCATTATAACCGCACAAACATAAAATACTCGACATCAGCGGGAGCTTATTTTCCTTATACTACGACATACTGTATGGAGACATCACATTTCGTGACTATACTTTCTGTCATCATTATTACACGGCCAACAGATCGATTTCCGTAAACCTCGGCATGAGTTTCAGATCTGATTCACGGGTCTTTCAACAACATGGCGGACCTAAGAACTTAGGTATGGACACAATACGAACACCTTTCGTAGGGGGTCCTGATGGAACGTTGAACCAATTCTACCAGTCGCAGGCTTAATGCCGTAATGAACACTGCAAACAAGGATCCTTCAGAAAACACGACTGAAATTTGCGCGTTTTCCTACTATTCTCATCAATCTCTACATCTGTTTTTATTATTTGAAGAAGCCTTCTTCTGTCAGTATTTGTCCATCGTATAATGTAACTTAAAATGTTGGACCAGGCTGTTGGTACAATGGAAACCTATAACTTCGGATGCCATGGTTGCATCTGTCCCTAGTTTAGAGTTTCTTCTACGTCCACAGAATCAACGAACCATGTTCATCAACGAAGCAACCTGCTAAAGTCACTGATCATCATGTTCCGTGAAGAACGCCTCTACAATTTCAGTATACTCTGAAGAGTACGTCTCTCAAAACTTGTTAAAAACAGAACTCGTCAGACACACGTAAATTTAGACTGCACGGAGAGAGTTTTCAAGCGAGATACTTCGTGCATATCGTGGAAAGGTTTACCATAGCCAACAGTTCATTCAGTAACGGACTTACCTTAACGTCATATTTCGAAATAAGAGTCTACTTAACTAAGAAAACGTAAATTATTAAAACCCAGGAGAAGGCCGCGTTCTGAAAACGGTGATTTATGTGCGCAATTAGATTCACGTCAAGTTACGTGGGCCAATTAACGTCAAACCGCGGTCATTTTATGTACCATGTAATGACATTTGAAAAGAAATCAGAGTTTTACACGAATCCAAATTATCCTGTCATTCATAACTTTATACACACATCATGTATAGATACGTTCACTGTGGAATAATACCCCCATCCCACAACGCACAGACTCGTCAGCCAATCCGCAGTTTACAACACCGGAAGTTTTTCCTTCTCACCTCCCGACAACTGTCGACAGTTAAAATGTCAAAATGTAAACTGAATTCGTAAAAGGAGATGGCTGTCTTCTGGTTGTTGCACCGTGTAGATCCTTACAGCAAGGATCTCTGAAACGTCTGTAAACTTCTACCAGACTACATGGCGTAAACAACCCAGAAGACAATCGTGTACTCTTCGGCAGATGCATAGCAACTTCAACCCCGCAGAAGGGGGCAGTACGTTTATCAGAAAAGCGGGTTTATATGGTGCCAAAACCCTGAAGGAGATCACGGCCCCCTGACCCTCGCCGCTGTGAAATCTCGCATTTCTTGAAGAGTTGATAAACACAGTTCACGAAAAATTCGCTTTCAAGCCAGAGGTTCCTTACGGTATTTCGAAACGCCCTTCAAACATAAATGTTGGCATATCCTGCCATCCACGCACGTATCCCAAAAGGAGCTTCTTCCCTTGATAATTCCATCTACTTACGCGAGTTACATCTCACTCCCTTCTGATCTGTTCACCCTGCAACATTAGGTAAAGATTATTAATTATTAAACTCTACGCCATGCAAAATTCTCAACACTCTCTTAGCTTACTTCCTCTCTCCGCCCTCATAATTTTCATAGTTTTTCTCCCGTTAACTCTATACTGTGATTCAGTAGCAGCAGCACATTTCAATATCCACACACGTCATTTGTCATCATATTAACTATTCAACAGCCTAAATTCACGTACGAGCTGATTAATGTGTTTGTAGATTAGGACACCAAATCGATTAAAAATTTAGACCCATTAAGCATATATCACAGTAAATAGAATATATATTCCCGATTATAAATTATAAGCAGATTAAATATGGGAAATGTCCGATACCATTCAGTACAGAATCTCCCCATTTTCGGGTGCAATCTACAAAAAAATAACTATGTTGTTGTTTTACATGGGTAAACATCAGAGACACCATCTAACGCAAAGCCTCTCCTACGCCTTCATGCCTTGATTTTGTGAGCACAGGGGAAATTTCTTTGAATTTTATTTCAATTCTACATTGCGACAGGCAAAAGACATAATCGGGCGATGACCACTTAACAGTCCCAGTACAAAATGTTGAGAACTGCAGATCTTGGTCCACGTTATCCGCAATGAAGACATCTCTGGGTTTGATCCAAGGTTCTTATCAAATACAACCACGACGTTTTTCAAACAGGTTCTATTTACGTCTTCGAGTGACCTTCAGATAACATTGATTCAAGACTGACACCAGCTCAACCAGGGCCTTGTCCTGCCATCAGCACTGCCAAGACGGGAAATGTAACAATCTCCTAAACGTCGTGATTTAATTAATAAAAACAACTTCGGAAGTGTTTCAAGGAACAATTACTGCATATTCATTGAAGCTGTCGCATTCCCTAGTTTTATGACCTGTAGGAGCGATTAAACGTTCCTCTGTTTACTTCAGGCGATAAAGAATCTTTCGTCGGTCGTGAAGACCGGCCTCGGCACAACCGATGATGAATCAACGGATTATTGGAGTTCGTTTTTTGTTTACAGAAACAGCGGCATGTCAATAATTAGTCAATTAATAATGGGAAAGGAATGGGATCCGTCAAACTCTAATTTAAGGTGCACATATTTTACAAATGCCTGATTTTTAAAAAAAAAAAATTAAATACACCAATGGCACTGCTGTCAACGGAAACAAATCTATCATCGCAAATATGTTCACAATACAGCAGTAAGCTACTCATGAGTCAAATTTCTAAACTGTACTTCGTTCAAAATAAACAGGGCGCATAATACCGTCTAAATTTTCCACCTTTGCCTTCTTCAATCTAAGAAAATCCCTAACTTCTGCTGGCTTTCATGTAAAGTAGGGATTAAACTAGGCTGCTATTAATGCGCCATTTCATTGAAATCCGTTCAACAGTATCAGACGTAAAACCAGGCGGACGGACACGACCATACATCATGATTTTATTTTATTACGGGAGTTATTACATTTTACAAACAAAGGCTGAAAGGCTAGACAGAATTTGCGTTTGGTACGTGCCACAGCTTATTTCAACCATGCAGTCCTAGTAATTGGTGCCGTTCGACGTAACATAAAAGAACAGAGAATATTACAACACGACTATACGCGTACTTATAACATAACCTCACATTATACCGACAAGAAAAGAAAACTCTACATCGGAAACGTTCGTGGAAGCGACCGCACGATTACCTTTGATGCTGATGGGTGAATAATGTTAGAATAAATGTGATTCAACTGCTTTAGGATAGGAGTACAACGAGGGTATTTTATGAATATACGTTGATCAATGTTCGGGTTCCCTTATTTTAGGCATTTTCAAACAATCACATTTTATTATGACTGAACGTTCATGATCACGAATGGTGCTTAATTATCGATTTTGAAACAACTGGTCGCGACCTAATTCGAAGTGAGGTCCCTGAAGACAAGAAGATGCTACTAATAACACGTTCAAACAGCCAGCGATACATCCAATAATCGAAATGGGTACTTCTAAAATAAAACAGGATAACAGTTTTTACAAACTCGGGAAAATTATCATACGAATCGTGGAGAAATGTTGCCAAGATGTGGACAAAAATCTAATGGTGGAGCTCTTAAGAAGGGTCAGACAGCTTCAAAGTAGGAAATGCCTTCACTTATTCAAGGAGAATGAACCACTGGGTTTTTAAGTCAGAAAATTAAACCTCAGTGCAATGAGAACAGCTGGGAGGATATCAAAATGGATCTTAAAATTTGGGAAATGAACGTGGCAAATGGGGGAAAATAAACCAGGATAATTTTTAAAATCAAATTAAATACAAACGTATAGACCCACACACGTACTGAAGCGTCTTTAACCCAACGATGAAAGAAAACAAGACAGAGTTAGGATCTGTTAACGTCGCTGGCGGTTCTGTGCCCCGTGGTCTTTTGACAAGTGAACAGCTAAAGGAAAATCCTGCTCGCTCAGGAATATGTGACGTTCACACAGACATCGCAACCATGATATTGCAGCTAACCGCTCCTTCAACGGAGACACATTTATGCCGCTGGGAAAACCCTGCACGGAACTTTTTACATATTTTGAAGTTCAGTACACTGCGACATCCTAAATACAAATGAGCAGAAAATGTCAACATTTCCATGCCGCTTATTGTTGTGGGCTCACGAAGTCTTGTAATTTTGAAATTTCTTCCCCACGGAGCAATAAGCCCGGATTACTGCAGATTGTTGCCAGCGCTGCGCCGCGCCGTATCGTGCCGCGTCGCATCGGCTGCTCGCTGCATGACGATGGCAGCCGGTCTCCAAGCAGCCGAGGTCATCAAATGACGTCACCAGTTACCATAGCAACCGGGCCAAATGACGCGCATCCAAAGCTGCGACCCCATTATCGTCGTACAGTTCCCCGCTTCGCGGCTATTGCAGCAACCGGCAGTTCTGCGCACAATTTTCTTTAAAAATAGCGATAAAAGATTAAATATCCAACATTACGATAAAGGGCAAAAGCCTGCTTTGCGGTTCAACAACCGGATAAGTATCAAACAAGTTAACTCACAACGTTCAGACTAATTTAACTGTTCAGTAAAACAATATCAGCGACTTCAATTTTTCAAATGTTTTTCTATGCACCCTAACCCCAAACAGCGTATTAAGAAATCCTACTTAAAGCCCCTCAGACTAGTACAAATTCTGACTACTTAAACTTGACAGTCGACAGGAAAAACACACTGAAATTAAGTCCATATACTCCAATGTAATCCTAAATAAATTAATTATATTCGTGTAACGGATCTTTCAAAGGTAAAAAAATCAGACAATACTGCAAGTTATTACTAATTACGGTTTTCTAATACCGAAAGAAACGTAGTTTCCGGCCTTCAGGTACTTCCAAAAGAACAGAGTATACAGAGAAGCTGATGCTGAAGAGAGACGTCAGTGTTCTGCAGTGGACAGACGATCCAACCACCAAGCAGATAGGTACAAGTGGTACTCGTTTGTCCTCTGTACTGGACAGACGTGTTAAACAATGGGAGAGACCGATGACGGAGACACTCCATACTCATACGACTGACTGCACGAGAAAGCTTCTTTGTTGCATCTAATCGCCGTGAGAATCTTCCAAAGTCTAATGCGAGTGTAGCACATACTTGGCGGAACATGATACAAACTGTGGCCGATTTTATTTGCAAAGTGGTCTATGTGGGATGCCACCAAATAACTGACGTTTGTTTGAGCCATTTTAAAATTTTAAAAAAAATCCCTTGCGCTTTTTTGTATTTTTTATTTAAATTTAAAGATGTCGATTCGACAATTACCATCACAGATGCTTTTTGATGCAGCTGGGCGGAACATTATACAAACTGTGGCCGATTTTATTTTCAAAGTGGTCTATGTGGGATGCCACCAAATAACTGACGTTTGTTTGAGCCATTTTAAATTTTTAAAAAAATCCCTTGCGCTTTTTTGTATTTTTTATTTAAATTTAAAGATGTCGATTCGGCAATTACCATCACAGATGCTTCTTGATGCAGCTGGTCAGTTCCCAGTAGCGTACAGTGTTGCAGTCTTTAATATATTAAAATGCGCCGATTAACCTCATCGCTAATTTGAAGGTGTAGTCTCGTTTTCTAGATTTCAGTGCAGTGACGCCGGTTCATACCTGGTGAGAAGAGAAGGGTTGGCGGGCCGCGGGTCCCGGGCCTTGTCCAGGCGGTGTGGGATACCGGGGCGGATACGGCGGGTACTGTTGTTGCTGTTGTTGTTGTTGTTGTTGCTGTTGCTGCTGCTGCTGCTGTTGTTGTTGTTGTTGCTGCTGCTGTTGCTGGGGAAAACTTCCTCCAGGTACGGGGGCCCCGGGACCCGTACCCGGGCCGCCTAAATATGGCGGCTGACTTCCCCGAGGGACTCCACCCTGAAAAACGTCCAATGATATTATTTTATTATTTCATCGTCATCTGTGTTAAATGCAATCCTCTAAGAAGAATATGCCAATGCTGTTTCTATCTGACCTCAACGGTCACAACATCCTTAGAAGACAAAACCGCCAAGGAAAAGTACGCTCAGCCTAGCAAATTACGACGCAATCGCCAGAATCTGAACTTTGTGAACGGCAGCGGGATTTCTCCTCCCAGTCACTTCGGAGAGCAGAAATACGTAAGAGCTCTCGTTATAAAACGGGGAAGCGTCCACAGATTGCGGTAACGCGCCCAGTTTAAAACTTCATGAAAATCCGTTCAGGCGTTCTCTCTCGAGTTGTTAAAGCGTACACGGGGACAGGCAACTGCACGGACATCAATGTATCATTACAGATACACAATTATAGTCTGAGAATGCAATAAAAATGAATTGTCCGTAGATAGATAGGTCTTGTACAGAAAATCTAAATATTCCCAACACAACGCCAAAAACGCCGACTGACGACCAAAGCTCCAAATGAGATTGGAAACAGCGGTCGTTTGTGTTGCCTGCTTCAGCATCAAATCTTTTTCCTCTAACTACATTTTGTCACAGAGCGCTCCCTCCAGACATTTCGGAAGCGAAGATGCCCGGGGTTAGTGTCGTGGCCTCTTCTCATAATATGGCCCCTACGTCACGTGTAATAAAGAAGCTACGCTACATGACAGCGAACTCATTATTCCCTGCCACCGATAACATTTTCTGTTGGCTTGTAACTTGTGAGGTAAAATACGGGCGAAATGAATTCCGTACAATGCATTCCTTTACTCATCGCCTAATCACATCCACACGTGGATTCCAACCATCGTCTAGAACCTTGCCCTTTGATCTAAATTCGCCTTCTTGATGAAATGTCCGACATCTTTCTTGTCATACTCAAACCGCACTAAATATTCGGAATTATTCAGAAAGACCTCGCAAGGCCTCTGTTATTTATAAAACCGCCAACAGCAACTAGTTGAATCAAAGCAGTTTCTGAAGAAAACAAAAGACACGTGAAACGCAGACAATTTCGTCGCTTACAACTAGTGACGTGAAAAATGAGTACGCCTACATTAACTGTGGTTTCTAGCCTGAATGTTTCATTCACTTACGGCATACAACATACTGTTATCATTAATATATTTACCACTTACAATACGCAGACAGTTCGTGAAGTACGTGATCGATTTTAGCAGGACGTTAGGTATTAATCAAATGACGAGGTTTCTGTCATTCAAGTCCCATTCACGTCCAAGTATGTATTACAACAAACGAATTTCATTTTTTTAGCTGACACTGAAGACAAATTCACTTAAACGTTTAGGGTTTCATTAGTACATTAACAACCACAAGACACTTCTTGAGGCCTAGAAGTGAATCCACGTTCAATATGTTTTCAGAAAGCTTCAAACACTCGTTCAGAAATATAAAAGGATAACATTTGCCAAAATGCGAGTACATAAAGTGATGGAACTTTCACCAGTAAGTAATGTTGACTGTGGTCCCTGTATTATGACGCTGTGCATTCCTATAGATGGTTAGCGACATTCCTCCTAAAGATCGAAAAAAACATGGTACATGAATTTATAATCACACGACAAAGTCTGGGGCCTGAAGACCCGAGGGCAAGGGAGCTTTCCACGCCTACGAATTCTCGTACCTACATACGAAAGCATGAAAATAGTAGTGAGACCAGCGTTGCCCGATCATCACATACGGACACAGAAACCTGGACGTCCATTTATAAGATGATTCAAATTCAAGCCGACTTATAAATGAACAATAATACACGCACTCGCGATGGTAGCAAGCCCACGCCCGTGTCTGCATGCATACGACCGGCCATACATAATTCCTGAGTTCCCACGTCCGCTCACAAGTTTCTACATTCCATGTTTCTACGTCACGGAAGTTAAAACAGTTCATTCACATTTTTATCTATATAATAGCTTACAAGTGTAGGTCAGGAGGGGGGCAAAAGACCTTGAAAATTACGTAATGTAATTCGTATTCCTTCCCCTTAAATCCTCTTCCCATTAAATCTGACCCAGTCACAATACCCCCCCTCCATCCCTCCCTCAAAGCGTGCGATATTAGTCACCAATACAAGCAAGCATCGAAGTCCGTGCCCAGGAATGCGGACAAAACCAACTCCATGGTGCAGTCCTCAACAAAAAAGAGTACCCTCAGGTAAGCAAAGAAATTTCTTGCATTTTACGGAATCAAAAGATACATTATCGTGTTCACAACCGCCCTACATCGGTCCCTACACCTGTGCCAGATTAATCCAGTCCGCACCCCTAAACCCGATTTCCCCAAGACCCATTTTATCATCATCCTCCCATCTACGCCCAGTCTTCATGGCTTTCCAACCAAGATTCTGTACGTATTTCTCTCCCCCCTACCCATTCGCGCTACCTTGGTTCGATCCCCGACGGGGGCAGAGGATTTTTCCTCTAGCCTCTGCGTCCAGACCGGCTCTGGGGCCCACCCAGCCTCCTCTACAATGGGTACCGGGGTCCTTTCCGGGGGGTTAAGCCGGCCGGGGCGTGATGCTGACCACTCACCCCCATCTAGTGCCGAGGTCAAGGAAGAGAGGAGCTATACCTCCACTCACCCCAAACGCCTACATGGCGTATAGTGGGACAAACTTTACTTTTACCCATTCGCGCTACATGCCACGCCAATCCAATCTTCCTTTATTTTATCACACTAATAATATATGGGAAGACTACGACAAACGACCATGCTCCTCATAACGCAATTTTCCCAACTCAGTGTTTCCTTAAACGTCCCTTTCAAAAAAATAAATTTAACTACGACAGCTTTCACACAATGGAACGGCCTACCACAAATTTCCCGTGTCTAAGCACCACACAATCGTAGAGTCCTCTTTAATCTTTAGAGTCCACATTAGATCGATATAAGTGTCTAGCTTCACGCTCTGGCCGGCTAGCCCAAAGAAAAATCAGAGAGCTCTGGTACAGCAATGGCGAAGATAAAGTAATCCTTATTCCTGTCAAACGGAGACGCACAGAAACCAATCTGAAATCATTTGGGCTGCTGAATTTAAAAATTCTAGTAATCAGTCGCCCTTTGTCGGTTGTGAAGTGTGGCCTTGCCTTGGGTACAGCCATTTAGAATGTATAAACTAGACAATACTGCAACCATAAAAATTACGACACCTCTCTGAAGGACCCGTCCTTTGTAAATATAACCCTGACATTGACCTCCATTCGTATACAGTGTTATCCGCCCCCCTCCTCCCATTCATGGTTGAGTCAAGACAGACCAACATAATATATATAAAGCAGTCAGGAATTTGGCGGGAAGGAAAACTTCGCTGTCTATATAGGTTACTCAGTGAATTGGAAACCACGTGTCTTGTTGAAGGATGTTTTGCTGGGGGGGGGGGGGGGGGGGGAAAGAGGGGTTTAGCGGGAGGTATACAAAAATAAACTAAAACCTGTTTTCCATAACACTAAAAGCACCATAAAGATCAGCATTATAATTTATTTATACAGAATCACATACACACACCGTCGGTGACAGGTCTATGCCTCCTCATTCATGCACACAGCCAACTGCATTTCGAAAAAGTCAGAGCGCAAAACTTTGTGAAACAAAGGTACCAACTTGTGCAACTGCAAGATGCTTATTTGCATGAGCGAGTCCTGTTCTACTTCCAATCTCATTATTACACTCTTCTCCTGAACTTGCCAAGCAAACAGCTGGGAGAGCAATACGAAATTTCTTCCCGTCAAATATTAAAAATAATTTCATTCAGTGATATTAAGAAGAAGGCATACACTCAAGTCTGAAAGGAAACTACACATACATACCCTACCATTATATAAAGGTGATATCGAAATTTCTTTAAACTCATCATAAAGTTCGTGGAGCAAACAATGAGTCATAGCCCTGATGATGGAAGCAGCAAGGACCTCTAAAACGTCTGTAAACTTCTACCAGACTACACGGCGCTACAACCCATAAGACAGCCATCTTCAGACTCACCGCCGTGGAAACCTCAAATCCTATTTCGTAAGATACGTCTCATCGTCTTCTACTGACATTGTCTCTCATCTTTTCCACCCCGTAAACGCACTCCTTGCATCTGTGTACACTCTTCAGAGTAACTTCACTTACTTACTGTACAAGAAGTCACATATTCGCTATTTTCATTCTTATCCTCTCAAACAAATCATATTACCGCATATTACAGGCATAAATTTGTAAAAATATGAGTGGTCTAACCCACAAGATGCTTTTGTATACGCGCACTGAAATGTACTGAGATAACACTCGAAGAAACGTCCAACTGCTGCACATGTGGGCGTTGAAATCAGAGCTTCAGCATATCGATATCATTAAACTGACATTGCGAATCGACATTAAGGTAAATCGATTACGATATCAGAAATAGGAAATAAAAATATAAAACGGAACATACCCACGAAATTTCTTGCACAAAGGCTTATATTGATCACGTACAAGTTGGGTGAAGGACATACGATATATATAGGACATACATGTGAGAACAGAAACTGAACAACATTAAGAAAATGGCTGAATACTCTTACATTGTATTTCAGAAATTTATGGTTAATAGTTGCGAGGACTGATAACATGCGAGCAGTAAAGTGAAATATATAGGGCCAAAGTTATATTTTTTTTTTACTTGACATTTCGAATAGATTGTTAAAAGTTAAAACGAAACTGGGTGCCGAAGCGTAGCAGGCTAGTACGTTTTACGTCTATTTTCTCTAAAAATGAGTTAACGACGTATAACGGCCATAACCTCATCTCTCCTCGCATGGGATCCATATTGGAGGAGACCAAGAGACTGCATCCACAAGCCACGCCCACAGCCGGAATCAATGCGAGAAATAACCAATGGGAAAGCTCGGATCCGTGCCTCAAGCGTAGGCGTGGCCAGAGCTGGCAAAAGGGGTGGATCTAAAGGGTTAAGGGTTCAATACCAGAGCCATGCAGCCGGGTGTGGTGTTCGTACAGTAAATAAACATTAACGTACAAGAAAAAGTTTTGAAATAATTTTATTGATTTCTACTACTTTTCAATTCAACGAGAAATACCAGTAGGCATGCCGGTTATCACATCAAAAGAATCGCTTATACCAAATCATGCATTCACTTCTGAATTGTAAAGACTTCAGTCGGATAGTCAGAGAACAAGGAGCAACGATTTCCCAAGTGCAACTTTTGACAAGATACTTAAGACTCACTCCGTTTCAAGGCCCGTCCTCGCTCCGTCTTCAGTTAAATCCTTGCACATCAAGAAACCTTCAAGACTCGCATTCATCACTTGGACCAAAGTTACGACTGAGTAGATATCGGTTGTTTCGTATTATGGATGCTCCCGGATTCAGACCTCGACCAGCGATCCTGAGAGTTTCTTTCGTGGTTTTCGTGTCCCTCCAGAAACCATCGGCAACATTTCAATTCCAATTCGTAGTATTTGAGGTTCCCAAGGCGATGAATACGAAGACAGCTGTCTTCTGGGTCGTAGTGCCGGGTGGTCTGGTAGAAGTTCACCGACGACGATGATGGCGGCACGACTTCTGAAACGTCGGTAAACTTCTACCAGACTACACGGCACTGCAACCCGGAAGACAGCCGTATTCAATTCGTTGTTCATTAATCGTCCCAGCATCCAACGCCTCACATAAGCACTGACATGCTTAAAAAACGAAGTCTGATAGTGTTAAGTAGGCAGAAATAACAGGATTCAAAAGTGACTTGGGAAATTCCTCAAAACTCCGGCATGAATCAGAAAAGTTTAGTGGCCAAAGGGTCAATACCTGGTGCCAAAGCCCTCTGGATGCTGAGTCTGAGGCAGGCGACAAAATAATTTCGACACTGAGACGTTTTAACTTCATACGGGTTACACCTAAATCGATCTCGAAAAACTATCTGCAGCCCAATGAACATTAATAGGTTGTATGCGAAGCCCCGAGGCCTCTAAAACAAAAGATTATCACACCCAGTGCCAATTACAAACCATGAGAAAGACTAGAAGTGACGAAAATCTTCCATCGCCATTTACACATTTCCTGAACACCCTATAATCATCAGTCGTCTCCATGCAATTCTCTTTGTAGGGAGGGAGAGGATGGGGAGATAAAAAAACAAACTGTAGCACGTGTTCATACAGCACGTACCTTATAAACGGCCAGGCAGGCTGCCAACACATAATTTTACAGCAGACAAATAGACCAGCATTTACTTAATTATCTACAGAGCTGTATCTGTGTGTACAGACAACACGCCCACACACTACCGCCACCACCACTTGGAAAATCAACAAAATTAGACTTTCCCTCCATAAACAAACCTGTGGACCAACCCATTCAGATATGAATGAAAATACTGGCTGCAGTGCCAAGCAACACAAAAACCAGGGCGCCAATCACCTGACACAACAAAGAAATTCGTCTACACGCCGAATAATTTCAGATGGAAACTCTGATATCACTGGTTTCGATTCCAATCTGTGCCTTATTTACAGGCCAAAAATCACTCAACTAAAAGTTTCTCCTGATAATTTTGAGATTTCATTCCAAAATCCAGTCCTGGTACCGTATTTCGGACGGGACTCATACTCCCTCTTCGCATGAAATGTCTAGTAAGACATCCAGAATGTTCAAAAGTTCCGAGGATGATTCGAAATTTCCAACTCAATACGTGCTCATCCGGATTATTAGCATATTCATGCTTATCACATAACCAAATCGCCAAAGAAAATGGGATAAGTTAAAAAGCAAATTACATAATGACAAATCTTTTTCATCTACGCTGTTCTTTCGTAGTCATTAGTGAGGTTACTTCAAGGTTATTAACGAGATGATAAAGTTGCGTCATATTGTGATAAATATATATTTGTTTAAATCTTGTCAGTCACAATCACAATAAAATTCCTATTAAATATTAAAATATTACTATAATTAGCATTTAAATATTTAAAATATATTAAATGATGTTCTCATCGAAATGTTCGATTTACATTAGATCATCACTTTTTACACGACATGTTTCAGTTCTGAAAGAACCATCTTCAGGTGTTTACAATTATATAAACTTAAATAAAATTTCTTAAATGCAACTTTTAGTCAGATGTTTATCAGATTTCAAATGATGTTTTCTTCCAGATTTTATTGTATTTTTAATATCGTATTCGAAGTTGTTCTGTATATGTATGTCGTGCTTAACATGATTTTGTGTGGGTGAACGTTTTGGTATCATCCTGTAAAGTAAATGAATATTAATAAAATTAGAAATAGAAAATGGTTCTTTCAGAACTGAAACATGTCGTGTAAAAAGTGATGATCTAATGTAAATCGAACAATTCGATGAGAACATCATTTAATATATTTTAAATATTTAAATTCTAATTATAGTAATATTTTAATATTTAATAGGAATTTTATTGTGATTGTGACTGACAAGAATTAAACAAAGGTTATTAACGTTGAAATGCAACGCGGATGGATGAACGAATTCGTTCAAGAATTGTAATAAGGAATCCCCTACGAAAGGCAGTCACTTGGAAGAAAATGCTTAAAAGTAATAAAATGACGTTAAGCATACTTAGGCCTGCACTGTGAGGGCGGAGCTAACGACAATGAAACTTTAATTTACGATAAATTTCAGTAAGCGTCTGAACCACATCGCAATTCAACTACGTAGATCTGTAGCCACCGAATGTGTCTGAATACTTACGAATTCTGAAGGAAGTTCAAATACCACCTGCTGCAGCGCTACGTCCTGGTAACGGAGAACGAAATAAATCGATAACACGAAATAACAAAGGTCACAAAACATGAAAGGCAATAAGAGGGAAAAAAACATACAAAGGAAAAAAGGAGGAAAGAACAATGGATCAAAACGCAACTAGCGAGCAAATGAAATAAACGAAAAAGACACAAAAGAACGTAAAAACAAAAATAACAAAGCAAATAAAAATAAATACGGAAACAGAAGGAAAATAAACTGCCGAACGAACGAATTAATGTAACACTCCTTAAAACAAATCGTAGTGATGTCAAATGCGACCGGCCACGTCACAAGCCAAGCCGGACAACCATCTGCACCGAATATGAAACGTTGTTAGCAAATCTTCTGTCAACAAATATCAAAGGAAATGCCATGCAACCTAATACGCGGAACGCACACTTCATATGTTTGTGATGATGACGTTTATTCTGGGAAGAACCTGCGAGTCTCTTTTCCTTCAGAATGCTTCCATGGTCTATTGTCTATTCAGGACGTGTATGGTGAAACAGACGACAACAAACAGTGGCCAGGTAGCGATATCACACTAGCTTCATGTTGGTCGAAAGCCCGAGGTTCACGCGCCACGTACTTCGCCTTCCTTCCTTCCTACCTACCAAGGTGAACTTAATCGCAGCGAGCTCACACGAGCTCAGATTAAAGCACCGTCCTGTGATTGTCGTCCATACGTCACTTTCCTGTTCTTGTTCATCGTCTGTTTACTTCCGCTCCAAACATCCTGAACAAAGCACAGAGGAAATACAAAAGACAGAACACTAACGTTTAATAACTATCACGTGGCCTTTACACAAAGCGGATGTTAGGTCTGCAAACATTTCAGCTACGAAATTTGACAGATTTCGATCAAATTGGTATTGGAGTATACCCATACACTGAAACCTGTGGGTTCAAGTTTCGTTTTGTTCCGTACTAATTAAAATAACACCCCTGCTTTCGCCTAAATCAAGGTTTAAACAGAAGTTAACAAGGAACTACCTCGCTCCATGGACCAGAGACTTTTTCGAGAAGCTGATGGTACGATTGGCGTGTCAAAAGCCATGAGTCATGAGGTTGAGATGTGCAAATTTAATTTCAAAGACTTCTTGTTACGTTAAACAGTTAACAAAATGCAACCTAATTCCCGAATATTAAATATATTATTCCAATTAATTTAGCAACAAAAGACATCAGCGGCAATAAGATAAGTTATGCAAATTAGTACGGGGCGCATTTACAAATATGTGCAAGGCCCGCCAGTCGTTTTCGGTTATAATTCACGCTACTCGCTCCACAGGACACAATTAAAGGAACGCAGGTATTAAAAAGCTCCTCTTCGGAACTTGTGTCAATAAACGGCAATGTGACGTATACAGAAACAACGCCGCCTGTATCAATTACTATTTAAAAACTTTTGCCAGCGCTGGTAGTTGCAAACTGCTCGTTGGACTGCGACGGCCAGCCTCTGAAAAGAGGCTTACGTTTGGCTTCGGGCTGCTTTTCACTTACTGCAGCAAACACAACCGGGCTTCCAGACTTACTTTTCGATCTGCGTCCCATTACTATTTGTAGGTAATCTCCAACATCAGACTTTCCCAAGCTGCTCTGACTCACAGACCGTTTAAAACAGCACCGGGTTTTCAAAGGGCTTCTGGGTCACCTGTCACATTAAACAGCGCAAATGACAGACGAATTACTTTTTCAACATATTTTTACGATCTAATAAACAAATTTTGTGTGGTATTAAAATCAAAGATATGTAATAATCACGACACCCGAGCCTTCACAATTAAAAATTATGCACACAAAACATGGTTTTAATGGGGGGGGGGGGAGAAGACCCCGTTAATTGTAAAATTGCAACAACTCCAATTTCGTAAAACACAAGACTGACTATGATTTGTGAATCAGCATAAATTAAGCCACTGACAACTGCAAATCCAGAGTAAAACCATCCCATACAATTCACAAGTGTACGTGTAAGAAGGTGGTTATATAGTCGATCATTATTTGACACCGCTGTATCGACTGACGAGGTTGCTCAGCGTAGGGGGCACAGTAGTAGCGCCTTTTCCTGGGTTATTTAAAAGCACGGTTTCGTAAACGGAGGTTATAAAACGTAAGATCAGATGAGATGGGATAACGATCGCGAATGCGTGTATGAACTTGGAAGGAGGTGGTCATAAAATATTGTAAGGTTTGATTCTAGAATTCGAGTGGAAATACAGTGGGAAACCCGACAATTATAAAGTGTTACTGATTCAACCAATACGCCTTGTGTCACTATTAAAGAAGGCGGGTAAACCCCATGGGAGCGAGTGCTTGTAACAAACAGCCGGAGGAAAATTATCTCGCCAAGTGCTCCAGCCTTGATCACAGAATTCAATCAGCCAAGAACAGCAGCACAATTAATTTCTTCTGCGAATTGCCGCTTAATAACAACAC
Organism: Zootermopsis nevadensis; assembly: GCF_977971745.1. NCBI lineage: Eukaryota > Metazoa > Arthropoda > Insecta > Blattodea > Termopsidae > Zootermopsis > Zootermopsis nevadensis. The sequence goes on from NW_028259134.1 coordinate 18,554,116, forward strand.
GAAAACAGACAGCTTTCTTCTAAAACCCTTGCGCGCCTTTGAGCGGATTTACGGCCTCGTCATTGTCCAGACGGGCGGCATTTCAAATTGTTTCATTTAGGATCCCCCATTCTAATTTCCATTACAACCAAGTCAACTCCTGCAAGCAGTTACAGATCTGACCATTTCACTGTTGCGAGCTAATACATTTTACCCACAGGAGTGTACACGTTTCGTGTCAATTTCAGAATAAATATTGATTATTTCTCTAAACACCAACCAACCGATCTTCCGTAATGGACAAGCGTTCTGTTTCCTTTGAGGTAGGAACTGAATGTTTTAAGTCCACACGGCGTTACAACCCACGCGAACATCGACATCTTCACCAAAAACGGGTCTGAACAAGACCTCGTCGCAATTACTACGTAAAGTTATTGTTATAAACGCATTTCAATTGAAATTCTGAGGCGTAACACCACCGATAGAGGAACAATGGCCTCGTCCACAAAGTTAATGGCGACATTCGACGATCATTTCGGCATCATGCCGTCAGCGTCACACGTGCTGCTAAGCACTTAAGCTAACACACACAAGCGCACTAGCAATTTGTAGCTTTACCGTGTGCACAAATAATATAAATATAATCAAAAACTGTGTTAAAATAAACTTCAATTAATATTTCAATACCTAACCAATTACAAATTAAATTTCTCTCTCGGCCGCTTGCATTAATTTGGATGGCCATTTTATACGTATTTCTGATATAACAAAACGCGTGTGACACACAAAAGCACATTTAGTGTGCGTATGGAAATAATAGGTTGAAAAGGCTTACAACACAGGAGAACTATTCTAACAATTGCCATATTTGCCGTTCATACCCTCCGAAGTGGAAATGCATTATCAAAAGTTCATGAAACGACCAGTGACCGAGGTAATGAAACTGTACAATTCATTAAGCTCCGTGGCAAAGCTAATGAAATTGGTACAGAGAACTGATAACCACAAAATCATCACACATCAGTAATGAAATACAAATGCCAGAGCTCTCGAACAAAAACTGAAAACCTGATCTTTACTGCTGACATGAAAGAGGTCGGGGCATTTGCAGGATACTACCACAAGACGTCTACAACGACTGAGAATAAAACACGTACAAAAACACTGACCGGACGAGTCGATGACAATAAAACGTATAATTTTATTTGAAAATATGATATTTGCATTCAGCGCTGCCACGAAGTATTTGTATGTTATTAAGTCACAAACACCAATCAAGATAATACGGAGATGCAAATTTTTAAAGAACGCTTCTGGAAAATGTGTTTTCCGCTGGAGACTTGCTTTCCATTCATGCGTCATACTACTGATTCTTCGTTTATTTACCGACAGCGTCGAACGACGTGGTCATAATGGATGATGATTTCACGTCATGCAAGGAGAGCAGGCGATAGCCTGTTTTAATGCACTATTCCCGTAGACTATTTATTTGAACGGACTGCCAAAAACCCCGACTAATAATCATTTATTATTTATTCACCTGGTCAGTAGTCTACTTTTATTGGATCAGAGTCTCCACGGCTGTGTTTACAAAAAGTACACCGCTAGCAATTTGGAAGCCTCGTTAAATAATAAATCAAAAACCAATCAGCCTACCTACTGCTTTGTTATTCTTCCTTATGACGTATCCAGATGGCGTGCAACGCAAAAAAAAACCCTAACGGGGATGTAGCATGATGAACGGTTACATCAAGGACCCGCGCAACGCAAATGAACAAACAAGCGGCCCAGGTCGTGAAAGTAAAAGGTCCAACATCCCCAACACAGAAGAATTAACTCAATTTCAATTTTTATATACCCATTCCACCGCACCCAGATATCGATTACAGCATCGCATAATGAAGACAAAGCACAGCCATTAGCCGAATGAGTGACCCGACCAACTAACTCCCTTCTTCACTCCCGCCCCAATGCACGGTTTTATGAATGGGCGGTCACGTGTTGTCTGTTGTACTATATAGCACACGATATAGTACGCTGTATCAATTCTGGAAGCCCTGTAAACTATATACCTTTTGCCTCAAGTCAGAGCTGGTATTCCACGTGCTCAGACTGCCAACCCCCCTCCCCCCTCCCCCCAACCTCATCAGCACCCCTTTCACGACTCACCGCCATAACACACACAACCAGCTGTGACGTTCCACAACTTCACCTTCCTATTCCAGCATCTGGTCCAAAGTTATTACAGGGAAGAGTCAATGGCGCTATTTCGCGGTTTATCTCACAGGCGTTTGCTTCCTTCGTTCGTCCTAGTTGTCTTTCCTTTTTTCTTTCTACCAATTCTTCTTCCTATACTTTCTACGTTCTTCCATCTTTTTATCTGCGTTCTAAAGACTTCTGAGATGTTGTGTTGTCTGGTAGAAGTTTAACGTCGTTTCGGAGGTACTTGTTGTGTCCATCTTCACGGCGATACTGTATATCCATCTGCCTATTTACCTTTCGACCTATAGATTCTATCAACCAAACTAGTCGTATAAGATCGAATGATCCATGGAAGAGGCACTGGTTTCCCACAAAACTGCCACAGCATTTGTATTAGGCAATGACAACAAATGAAAATGTTGGTTCGACTGTCGGTCCTTTGCCCGAGATTTGAACCTCGTACCTCTTGAAAACCAACACATCACAGAGGTGGTTAATGACGGATTGTCGAACACAAGAAGGCTGGTGTTTAAAGCGGATAAGAAGTTTCAGACATTGGAAAGCATTAGCTGCCTTCCCGCGATCCATCATAAACGCAAATTGCTTAGACCGAGCATAAATGTTTAACAATTCTGGTGTCAAATGCGTCTGGTGTGGAGAAAATTCAACTACCAAATTAAGGAAACCCATGCCACTGGAAAATTCTACACCTACATCAGCATTGAAAAGCTGTTTATCGATTTGTTAAACGTACCTACAGAAGCGAGAAACCAATCGAGGTGAATACACATTCAACCATCAGTCAATCAATAAAATTTACGCTGTCGCCCTTTAAAAGACAGGTGGGATAACCTACATGCAGCTTTCTGTGTGGGAAACTGAAAGGTGCTGAAGCCACACACACACACAAAAAAAAAACTTTCACGGCCACTGACTGGTTACGCATACATGCCTTTAACTCTAAAGCCGTACAAATTACATTTCAACTCTTCAGACCTACCGACTTCATGTCTGAACGCTTTGTTATGCAAATCACAACAGACATGTTCCGTCTGTGCACCTGACCAACCATACACACCACCACGGAAATACAATAAGGTCATTCAACACGGAAAACCAGGAGGACAAAAAAAAATTACGAACCAGTCAAAGCAGCTTTCAACCTGGGCGGCAAGTGCAGCTGATCTGCCAAATAGGGTGTTTGAACGCTGTATCAGCTGCTGCATTCAGCAGAATATGGCAGGACGCCGTTACCAACAGATTATATAAGGCATCGGATTCGATGAGAACGTGCATTACAGAGTAGACGGCACTTGGAAGCGGTCAGCCGTGCCACATCCTACAAGAATCAGCAGGCGCACTAAGGAAAACCAAGAAATGGCCTTGTAACTTGGTCGACAGCTCGGTTGTGTGAAACCTCAAATGCAATGCTTGAAATTTTTGGGAAAAGAGGTGGATGAGAAGCCAGCTCACAGCGCTGAACAAGAATTTACCTCCAGCAACTACAGATATTAAAACCGTTCATTGTGGAACCTGGTTTCCGGATGTGGATCAGGATATAGACCGGCGGTGAGCTCTTCTGAACACGGTAATGAACCTTCTGGTTCCGTAAATGACGGGGAACGTCTTGACTAGCTAAGTGTACTGTTAGGTTCTCAAGGAATCCTTTCCATGGAGTTCTTTATAATTTTCAATAAACTCTAGCGAAAACGGACAAAAGAATACACATAAGCGTTCATTATTCAGCTAATAACGAAAATGAAACACTCCGTCTAAACAAAAATCCATGATGGCGTATGGAAAAATGGAAGTAACGTTTCGCTCACGAAACATTTGGCACTATATGGAGGTATAAGTAGACAGGGTCTCGTTCTGACCACCTTTACTACAGAACTGCTCCATGCAACCAATTGCCAGCAAAGTCCCACAGCACAACCATCAGGCCTATACCTGTAATTTGTATCACAATTAGGTTATTGTATTTTAAATGTAATTCTTAACCTGTCCAGTGTTAGTGACGAGATATCCCGACCAGAAACACTGACACGATAAGAGTCATATCTTGCAATCTTAACACTCCTATCTAATTATATCTCTTAGAGAAAGTTGCCATTATACGCTCGACAAAAATGACATGGAAAGGGCAAGGTCTGGATTGTAACTGTTCTTTCACGTGTCATTCGCCAGTGAGGTTACGGTGGTTACAGGCCCTTCAATCAACTGTCACGTCCGGAAGGTCTAAATAACACAACATCCCGGAGTACGAGTTCTATGTTAAAATGGTTTATTTGGGTTCATGGCATTATAAACGACATCGTTTTACTTTATTTGAAAATAATTATTTACAACAGTAACTGCCACTTAGGTTGCGATTGGCAGCAATTAGGTAGATAAATAACTCGTCGGCCCTCGTTATGAATCCTGCAACAGCAAAACGTTCGCATAAAAATATAATCAATTTGCACGAGCAATCAATCACAGCTCGGAACATATTTCAAACGCGATTTTTCTAAAAGGGCCGAGGTCTCGATGTCTATACATTGATCGGAACTGCTGCTGATCCGATCGGAACAACCTGGACGTTGGGTTATAAATCCAGGAAACTGGAGGCGAGTTCAATTAGCGAGGGAACCTCTCGAGGGAGCGCACAAAAACAACGAACAACAACCTGAAGCTGTTGTTCTAATGCCGCGCACATGTACTGACCATTATGCATTATTATCCGCGTACAGTACACACAAAGCTACACTGGGCTCTGGGGGCAGCGGAGCGAAACTCGGTGGTGGCAAACGCTGTCGGCTGTACGGCAGAACACGTGGATAATGGAAGTCAGAAATAAACAATCATAAAATATACAATAAAAAGGTATAAAAGAAACAAGGAACTACGAATAAAGAATACAAAGACGGAAATAACACGACAGAGAAAACATTAAAATCAAGGAATAAACAACCAGAAATAAATATAATTCATATTCTTCGTCGAAACGAAAGCAAAATAAATTGCCTGAGGGGCGTGGGACTGCCCATACAGGTACGAGTTTTTAAAATAAGAGCATTTTATATTACACAAGGCACAACCCACTGAGCTGGAAACATTATTCTTGTTTGTAGCGTCATACTCTTGTTTTCTGTAAGACAAAAGGTCATGACACACGCTGTGACTTTCAGTTCCCTCTGGTACCAAAGTACACGATATTCGTCCAACCATTCCACAACGCAGATGCTGTATACAAACACACACGGGTGATTAAAACACATCAAACACAACAAAGCATTTACAGCATTTCCACCCATCCCAATGTGGTGTGCGTTTCCATAATTACATTTGTCTGATGAATTTCACAGTTCAGGTGGCTTCTTAGTTTCGCTGTAGGGGCAGGAATACACAAAATCTTACCACATCACGCAAAGGCGAACAGAATTTTTTTCTAAACAAACACGTAAAAGTACTATGAAAATAACCATCGCTGGTGGAAAAACCGACAGTTCAAATAGCGCGATCAGCAAGGTATTTCTGCAACAGTTAAATGAATATCGCTTTGTTTACGAGACAACTACGCCCTGTGGTGTTACTGTTTCTAAAATACCGCCAGCAATACAAACACATTTCCTTGACAAACTCACATCAGTGTGTTTATTTTACATGAGGACTTAAGAAAAGTAAAAGTAGCTTCAAAATTATAATTTTTTCTGTATATTTACCAGACTTCTCTTTTAATCAATAAAATCTGACGACTTCCGAGGTATCCAGTCACATCAGAACCCTGATGATGGGACAAAATTGGTTCCCGAAACGTCGGTTTACTACGGTAACCAGTTAACGCAGCTGATTGCCAGAGAAGATATTATAGACTGTACTCGCCGTGAGTGTCTCAAATCCTAGACTTCTCTTTTGTTTCCCTGGTTTATTTAACGATGCCTTATCAACATAATAACTTGTACCGGAGTCCCAACTGCTGTTCAACGACGTTTTCAGAGACAAATTTACAAAACACTTCTGTAACACCTTCAAACTCCATTACACAAATCGTCCCTAGGTGCTGAGCAGTCACAGATACACAGAAATGCCTACTTCAGTTTGTGAACGTGCACAGTGTTCGGTATTGTATTCTGTGTAATACGTACTGGGATCCCCGAGTGAATTCAATGAATAAAACAAGGACTTCCATCGGGAATTTATCAGTTAAGCCCTGTCGATCTAGGGCATTTAATTTAGCAGAACTGTACATACAATTCCAATACCTGAAACAGAACAAGCTCAAATATACGCGAATGGCAATACAAACTAATGAAACAGAACACTCATAAGTACGACAATATATTATGTCCAGCTGATAAATTCGAACACCTCACTTGCATATCGTCGTTCGCGACCCTCATTAGTATTTAAAAAACACAACAACAACAACACATACACAGAGAAGGTAAGTATTCGTCATTTGGCCTATGATAAAAATACAATACTTGCCTTCCTTCCCAGAACAATGCATAAAATAACTCCTACTCCTGAGTACGCAGAAAAGAAATAAAAAACAAGTTTTGGACTTAGATTCGCAAACAGATAATAACTTACTAGAAAACAATGTTCTACATTATCAACATGATAAAATAAATTACCTGAATACTTTGTCACTTCGTCGAAATTGAAAATCCGAGATGTTATGCCAACGCAAATAAACTAGCTGTGTCGGTTAAATCACATCATATCAGATACAGTACCTAGTAAATAACACGAGAGAATTACTCAGAGACCAGTATCCATTAAACAACACACCAGAACTAAAATCGAGAGTCGCAAACGAAAGACTTCCAGCCCTTATTCGCGTCCAAGAAGTTCTGGGTTCAAATACCGAACCGGAGACAGGCTATTCTCACTAAAGTTCTCCACTTTATAAAGTTTTTATTCCAACACTTCTTTCCGCAAGTTTAAACAGTCACAATATCGCTGGCTACAAACCCGGGACACAAATGACAGGAAAAAAAAACGTAACGCCAAGACAACAGAGACATCCGCTTAAAAGTGTCCATTAATTCCTACGAATTGCATCAGACTGGCACGAATCAGCTGTTTATCTTTTTTCTCTCTCACTCAAAAGGTCATTCCTCTGAAATTGCGGCTGTTACAGACTCTCATGGGAGCAGGGCAATAAATCAGCAGACACCCTCAAACGGTTTGGTGCGCTTCCAATTTGTATTCGGGGACTCCCCCAAGCCAGCCAGCGCTGATGTATTGGTCTGTGTCGCCAACACGTACGAACGACCTACATTACATTATGGATAAAAACTAGAAGCGCTGAATGGAACGGAGCACACATCCAGCCCGGACCCACTGTTCCTGAAGGCGCCCGACCCGGCAAAAGTCGATATAACAGTACTCTGCCGCTCATTAGTACCTGAAATGGTGCATCACAACAGCACGAACTATTCTTTAAACGTTTACAACTTCCTTTCACGACACTTTGATTCTAACCGCCTTCACTGAAACGCCAAAATGGACACCAACATAAGTCAGCTTAATCCAATCAACAAGACCATACGACATTTGAATATTAACTTCCCATCTAAGCCTTAATATCCCAAATGATTTCTTCCTTTCAGGTTTCCGAATAAAACTTTGCCTGCATTTGTGATGTCCTTTCGATGGATATCCATTATACGTGTTCTTACTCCCACGTAACTGATTTATGCGCAATCCTGGTCTGCAGTTTCCTTATGTATAGATGGAATACGCAAATTTGTGGGAGTCCATCGCGTACCTGTCGACAGTCTCAATAGAATATTTTGACTGTACATGCAGCAAAGCCCACATTTACGACCAGGATCCTAGACAACACAAGGACATGCCATTTCCAAAGTCCGTGTTCATTTAATAGCAAGAGTATATACGTGAGCAGCTAATAAGTTCATATGACTCGACTAGTTAGCTCCAAGTTTACACTGCCTGGCGACCAACCTAACAGAAGGACGACATTATTACTAGAACATACACAGCTGCATGACCACTTCATACAGAGCTTACGTCACTGATGACGTATACTACACACCGTCACTAAAAACATAAAAAAAGTCTGTGTGCATTCAAGCTGTAAATGAAATCATAATGAATTCCGTCTCTGGTAAAATGGCAACACATCTCATACGTTAAAGACATTCTTAAGACATGGGTTCGGGATGCAACTGTGAGAGGTCTCTGAACCTTAACACGTTCGACAGAAATTAGCAGACGATGAAGTTGGTAAAATGTTTGACACAGTAAGATGGGGGAAAAACCTACGAAACTTGATAACTAATATCAAATCACGTCACTAAGCCAGTTCCAACTACAACCCACTTCCCAGAATCCCACACACCGTGTTACCACTTCTACGGAAAACGACAAATTATGGAAATAACTTACGATGGCTTCCTTCCTTCGCTTGATCAACGAAAGAAGGTTCCCACCAACTAAAAATTCATATTTATTTTATCTTTTGAAGCCGAAGTTCGTCATAATAGTATTTAAGAATTCAGTCCGTATTGCATGCTCGGCCAGAGATGATAAACATAAAGCTCACAGACGTTTCAAGTGGCGATAAGAGCACCCACACTATCAGACGTTTCGGAAGAAAGAATGCAAATCCCACAGTGAGAATACATTGAATTCTAGTAACTTCATCGATACATGTAAATGCCAGCCATGAACCCAAAAAAACAGGCTTTCAAGACTATTATACGCACTGCATCGTCCCAGTACCATTGAAACAAATCGGCAGTCGACTAAAAACTTCGCCTGACATTAATACAAAATTAAACTGAGATTCAAGCTAATGTGAAAATACGCTGAAATACATTTTACCTCCTTCTTGACAACACGTTGTGACCTGTATCAGGGAGACATGTACTCCAAAATCATTATGCAGATCAAGTGGAAACAAACCCATTTCAAAACTGAATAATGAAACAGCTTTCATATTGCATGTGCTTACATAACGTTCACAAAACAGGTACCGGAATTTAAAACAACTGACAGCTCTACGAGTCAATATTAGCACTGTCAGCCATATACAATTTTAATTGGCTTAGAGGACGGGGAAGGAATAGATTAAACGATAAAATGTTTTTCATTTGACAAATTTCTTTCACACGCCCCACATCGTGAATAAACGCGTGCAATACAAATGTTAAACGCTAAAAAACAAAAAAACAAAAAAACGGGGATTCAAGAGACAGCAGAAATCAGGTATTTAATTCGCTTGATCAAATTTTGAGAGATCAGTAGTGTCACAAATGCCAATAAATGCAGAAGAGCAAATTGACCTGTGACCTCAGGAATAATTCCCCAAAGCTTTTCAATTACACCCAAGTCCTTATATGATGAAGAGTGATGCATGTCACAAACCTGACATAAAAGTGGTTATCAAAATGGCATGACTGATGCGCCACGCCGCGAAATATTGAATTCAATACACCTCACCCATCAACAGCACAAAAGGTCACAATCTGACGAAGGTCTCAATTCGCCACACCCATTACGAGGCAGTCGAGATATGATTGCCCCACCCAACAAACACCAGCAGCTCCGAGAATCAAACGTGATTATTAAAGGCTCAATCAGGGGTGCCAAAGAATTTATCTCATCAAACCTATCGCCCACTGGCCTCTAAAACATCCAATTATACATAAATTATAAGGTATTGGTGCGTGAACACTTTGACTCAAGGTAGTCCATTTGTGCCGAATGAGTGTGGCGTAAAGAAGGTCGCACCAGCAGTGTTGCCACTCATACAACAAAAAATTTTCCAATATTATCCATGCTTTTATAATTTCATTCTTATATAAAACATTTAATTTTTATATAAATTTAAAGAACAAAATTTATAGCGTATGAGTTCAGGTTTTCACGGCGATGCGAGTACAGATATAAATCTTCCGGGTTGTGTGCCAATATTTTGGAGTAATAAGCTTAAAACCCCAACAGTCCCTAATCGTAACCTCTGAATCAGTTGAAGGTCCGACGGCTTTAACTCACGAGGAAACAGCCTCCGATGAACTAATGATGAATGGGACGCAGAGACGTTGTGAACAATACTGACCCCGCAGGGAATCGAGACTCACGGATGAAATTAAAGTAATTCCCTTCACAGACTGAGCCATTCAATGTGCTTACGTATTAGTAAACAGTCGATTTCTATAGCACGAAATACTATGGAGATACTGGAAAAAGGATTTAGAAGGCCAGTACAGATAATAAATTATACAACCCATAAAGATAAGACAAAAATGAAGTACAACCAAAGTAATTCCGCTTTCAGAACACCCATTTACATCCATTCTTCACCTGGCAATCGCTTTGAAGTATAGGAGACGCATAACGACATTAAAACCATAATTTTATGCAGCATACGGATCATCCATATGATTATTATTATTTAGTGTTCTGTCTGACGACAGGTCCATATGAACAGGATCCTTCCATCCTTTTCTCGGACTGGGACCTGTTCATACATGTTCTTGGCAGATGATCCAGAAGTGGTTTGCCATTGCCTTCTTCTGTGTGTGAATGGAGTAATTGTTGGTATGCCACGGAGGAAAACTCCGTGTTGCCTAGACCACGGTCTTGCCCAACACAAGTTATAAATTCGGGCACCGCCGGGAATCGAACCCGAGACCCCAGGATTACAAGGCCAGCGTTCTAACCGCTAGACCATCGTGGCTATTCCATCCACATGATATGAAAAGAAAAACAGATATGCTTTGCAGACAGACTATTACGAAATGAATAATTCATTCCAGAAGGGGAGTACTCAACCTTCACACTAAAACACCTGGAAACTTCGGCAGAATTGCTTTATGGACACATGTGGTCAATTTACGTACACCACTACACATTAATAGCGGATCACATGACATGCAGGCTAACCTTGTCGACAACATTAATAAAGTGGAGAAAACGCCCGTTCTTCTAAGGCATTTTCTTAAAATAAACTGTACTGAAATAATTAACTTATTACGACCATGCTATGACGATGCGGGGCGGAACTTAAAGGCCCAGCACAGACGTCAAAGAGAACTATACACAACAAATCAACGAAAAAGTTCATCTGAACATGGTTCTGGAAAAGCCTCCTATTCGAGTTACAGCTCTCATCTCCGTTCTGAAATGTCAACGCGGCTCGGAGCGGAAATTTCACAGCAAGTGCTCAAAATAAAGATCTGGAAGGCGCCGTTCCGTCTAACTTCGATTAAACTCAATAAAATCTCGGGCGATCAGCCGCTTCACCTGGTTAAAAGAAACCGACATCAGAACCCATAAATTTATACTAGTTTTTTCCCCCAGAGAGTCACGTCAAAACAGTCTGACAGCAAGGTGTCATAGAAAGTCTCACAATAAAAGGGACATTTGATAAATCATTATCCTAAATGAACAGCATTACAATAATAATAAATGCCATACAATGCGGTAGAAGAACAAAGTCAACATTTGGAAAATGTCTGCTTTGACCGGAAAATAAACTTCGCATTCCAAAGTTTTGGTTTGTTTCGCTGATGCGTACGAAGCTATAACACAAAGCATACGAGCAGCCTTGGTTCACGCACTGAACAAATTCAGTTTACTAACGCGAAAGAGGACGATCACCTGTTGTCACGCCTCCAAGGTTGCAACTTCATCTCCAGTTCTACTGAGTTAACGACCGACACACGTCAATTAGAGGACGTAGTCTGCATCAGTAATTAATATACGAAAGTAAAGACTTAAGCTGCAAACCCGCATAGCACGTTTTCGTTGTATGACATTTTGAACTCCGAGCTTCTGTATTCTTCAGAAAGACGCCGATAAATTGCAAAGAACGAAAGCAGACTACATGGACATTTAATCTGCATTTCTTCCCACCGATTTCCTGTACTACGACGGACCGTTGGGGGGGGGGGGGTCCCCCCCCCCCTATAAAGTGCTTGTTGCTGTCCGATCTTAACCAAAAACGGGATATAAAGACAAATTTTAGGAAGACTCCAAATATAAAACTTCGTGAACATCTGTTCACTAGTCACGAAGTTGTTACTTGCGAGCATATGGACGGTCAGGCAAAGACGTGGCGAGTCGAACACACAACCCAGCAGCCATCGCGTCTAGAAAAAAACTCCAATCACAACAGCCGGCTTACCAAATGGGATTCAAACTCGGTGCAATCCGTAGCAAGCCACCAACCAGCTCAAATTGCATATTCTTGTTCCGCGCTGAATTCAATAACGACTTATCAACTTAGACTTTTAACGGCAGAGATCCGATCTTAAGGCCGAAAATGCAACGATCGGTTCATGTCGGCTATGTCTAAACACACGTCTCTTCGCTTGGTTCTAAAACACGTCATATCTTTTCCAGCCCTGGCCGCATCATTGCATGTTTTTCAGAAAACTGCAGTTCCATAAAACCGGCCTATTCCTTTTAACCTGGGCCTGTAAGAAATACTGTATAAATGCAACACGTATAAAAGTAAACAACCATCTCGATAAATCGGAAACGATAGCTGATTGTCTTGCCAAATGTCAACCAGCAAGTAATTGTACTAGTTCTAGCTTGTCGTCTTTTTGCAACATACTACCGCCTTTGTAGTAGCCAAGTCGTAAGCCAAGACGACTAATACATTACTTTAACCTGGTTGGCAACATGCCAAGTGAACCAGATGTGCAATCACATTCCTTCTCTTCCTTCCGCCATGAATGTTGACCCCTATAATGGAAAACGGTTAGACAGGAGAAACACCACTTTCAGTGTCGTTCACAACAAATCAACGCGGGTCAAACCAAGGAACACTGCACCAGGCGCAGCAAAATTACATTTCGAGTAAAAATAAAAGACAGGCAAACACGTGCAGAGAACATATCCTACAAAACACCCCTAATCACTACTGAGTTCGTTAGCTTAGTCGGTCGATGTATACTCTGTTTTATCGACGAAAACGCTAATATATATATTAACACGGTAACTTTTGTTCAACTCGTACATTACTTTCAAATGTTGTTCAGATGCTCTTTTCAATTTCGCTTCTGAATATGCTCTTAAGAAAATAACATATCTCGACAGGATGAAAGAGGAGTGGCGCCACTGGCCAAGTGGAGGAGCGGCGACGAACACGTGGCCGGGAGAAACAACATGAAACGATGTTTATAAGGTTCACGTGGTGACCCTTTGATCTGTTCTATTAAATCCCAGTCACCACCTACCACCTGAAATACCATATGGAACACCCCCCCTCACAATTAAAAAACCAGTGCACATTGAACCTGAACATGGCAACTGAAATGACTGCTGAAACGTTCAATAGTCTTCAACGTTTGGTGCGGCTAACCAAGAAAACCGAAGTAGCACATTAATTTATGCTTAAGTTTACTAAAGATGCAAACACCTATCAAGCGGGACCTGCGGGAGGTAGGGGTTGAAGGCGTCTGGATTTTGTTGGCCCAGGTCAGGGACCGGTGGAGGACTTTGGTTAATTCGGTGATGAATACTCCGGTTCCGTAAGCCATCTACTTATGTTACAGGTGAAAACAGGTTCTATAGACCTATCACTGCATTTCTTCACTGCTCTGCAATCCGCATTCATGAGCAACTTCTTTGTGCGCCTATTAAGTTAAAAAACCAAAACATGGATTAATATATTTCAATGCATTAGTTAGTGTAATAAAATACATGTTTTGTTATATGTAATTTTGAGGGTATACAAACTTCAATTTCAGACTAAGCTTTCGACAAGATGAGAAACAAAATCAAATAGTTGCAAAAATAACTCCTAGACGACTCATGACATCAACTTCAAAACAAGATCGGTTTAGCTGTTTCGGACACAAAACGAGAACGTTTTTATTACAAATTCGTACTGTTTTCTAGACACACGGAAACAAAACACTGGCATTGGTGAAACCGACAAATGTTGGCTGCCGAGGGACTGTAAAACACGAACCTATTTACCGAAAATAAACACTATCAATTACTGGGTCAAACAGCACACAACATGGCGCTGTTAACAGCGTGGATACTTATACCACTCCCACAGTCACGAAGTACATCAATTCCGTTACTATTTCAGTTCCTCTTTTTAGTCCGATATTGACTGTCATATAATGGTTTTTCACTCCAGGGAGTCCACACACACATTTCTTCTCCAAGTTGTTTCATTACGTCACCCTATCAGCTGAGTCTCCATAGATGGTTGATTGTACCCGGTCAGGTTCAAGGTCACGCGGAAAAGTTGGCCAGCGCCTTCTAGTTTGCATTCATTGTCTTCTGGAATAAAATGTGCACGAATGGAACTCCTCACTACACATCCCAACCACGACATCACGCAAGAACGGTAGCCTACAACCACGTCATTCAAGGCGGATGACACCGATTTAATTATTTGTTCTTGAAGGAACTGACCGATCCAGTGATTGTATCCTCCAAGCTGAGGTCTGTCTTAAATCTGTCGGGTAAATGGTGACCTTGACGCACCGGTCAGCTTACCTCTCTTGCCTGCCCGTTTTATGCATTCCGTGCACTGAATACATAAAAACGGAAACACAGAACCGTAAGTGGGATCTGAAACCACGACCCTACTGGTAGTAAAATATTGCATACAAGGATATCCTGCCTTTGTACTTTACAACAGGTCTTCTGTCCTTAGGATAAACGGTTCTAAACGTTTTTCGTACTCGTTTTCCCCCCCCCCACCCAACCTTATAATTTGAAATTCTCACTCAATGGCCCTGCCCTAAAAATTTATCTGACTGTATTGAATGAAACAAATAATTTACAATTAAACGAATGCTCAAATCTCACGCTGAATACACAACGTGAGTCGGAGTACAGATACAGACAGAAGAGAAAAGTGCTAATTCAGAAATCCAACATGTTAAACTACCAGCTTAATTTATATTCTACGTGTGACAAGTTTCAACAGCTGGCAACAACTAGATTCCATTCCAGGAACGCGCTTTGTATTGCGAAATAACAAGGGAAGATCCAGGCCTCACGCAATTGCGGGACGTGGTACAAAGAGACGGGCTTGTGTATAAAACGTCCAGTTACAGGTCTGGAAACCTGAGCAAAAGCTGAAAAAAGTAGATCATATGACCGCAGCAGGCAATATGTCGTCACTTCGTAAAATCCGAGCGTAAGAAAAGGACATCAACAATTTCTTGAAAATAAAGACAACATTTAATCAAATTAACTGGTCATTTTCTCGCTCGCACTTGAGAAATCGAGCTTAAATCTATGTTTACAAGAAACGCTACGCGACCCACATAGTTCACTGTTTATCTAGGAGAACGACTAACAACAGCCGGCGAAGAACCCAATCCTGTGGCGAGTTACGAAGCAGCAGTCAGGGTCCGCATGACCTACTACAACACAAGGGCCATGGGGAACCTGTTCCCGTGTGAAAGAAAGTCCGCACTGATGGGGTTTCGCCACACAAAGCTGCTAAATGATGCCCAGCCAGAAGCAGAGGTAATATGCTGCTCGGTCATCGGTTCAAACCCAAGCGACTTCCCAGTTCTCGTATAACGAAAGGAAGATCATTTGACAAGTCAGAAGACGCAAGTCCCTTTTATGATTCAATTCTGGAATTTAAAACAAGGTCATTCTTGCTTTTATCCAATTGATAAGTTCCTTCTCTGGCCGCTTTATACCCCAGAACCATTAAATAAAGACTCGATGGCGTGGTAGTGAAGAGAAAAATGCCAATGCTCCGGACAGAAATGAAAAACTGACATTTTAATTCATCGCCCGCTACTCGAGTGTCTGAGCTAACCAACTGTCAAGAGTTTTCCGGGAAGTGTCTTTCCTAATAGAACTGGATCCATCGATTATGGCCGCTGACCTTGAAGGGAGAGCCCAGTATGCGGACCACTTAATTACGGAAGGAAGGAGTTTCCGTCGGTCAGTGCAGTCTGTGTTAATGCAGCAGGGTGGAAGCCTGATATTGTTGTCTTGTGACTGTGCTGTGTTAACAACATGCCACCTGTTCGTTGCAATCTCCTTTCTGGTCATAACTAACGCCTGGTATCACAACACTCAGACAGACAAACCACCGACGTCTTAATCAAAAAAGGACGAAATGAAAGCCTGGCTACTGGAAAAAAAAGTCCCATTTTGTGACGTGTTGAAAGTTCAACTGTACGATTTAATCAAATTAAAATAAGTCAAAGCACAAATATTACGTAATTGATCAGATGTTAGCAGACAAAGAACGTCCTGTGCTGAGACTACCCGATTTAAACCCCATTGAACGCATTTGGGCAAATGTAAAACAATGGGTTGCAAGCAAGAACACAGAATCTAAAATTAAGGACGTCGAGCATCTGTTAGCCAGAGATTCGAAGAAATTGGGCAAGAGGAATGGGATAATGTATGTCAGCATGTGGAAAAACAAGAACACATTTATTATGAGCAAGAAGGCATAATCGAAGACGCCATTGAACGTATTATAATCGAAGATAATGGAGTGAACAGCAGCAGCGGTAGTGATGAGTCGAGTGACATGTCAGAAAGCGATGGTCTGTGAGGAGTGGAAGAATTGCAAGAGGACCGAAGAGTTGTGAAGAAGATAAAATCATCTAATACTCTCTGCAATGTTAATTTTCTAGTGATGTGTAGTGTAGTAAAATCGACTTTCCTGTGTTACATAACGTGGTGATATTTTATTTGGAATGTACTGTACGGGGCCTGCTGCCATCCCTTCCAGCAAACTTCTGGTAAGTGACTCGCTCGGAGGTTGCAATTCACAAAGTTCAGCGGCCAAAAACGCTGGAACGCAGTATAATACAAGGTAGAAAAGCGTTTAAGAACTCAAACATCATGCCCTTTGCAATAAATCAGCACTTCACATGGCACTCACACAGCTAGACCCTAAGCTAACATGGTTGTTGGTGCAGTTCGTCTACAACCCAAAGATTCAAAGCCCAAGTTCGTTTCAAAGAAGGGTAAAGGATTTTTCTTTATGCCATAAATAAATATGCTACAAAATGAGTAGGGTCGTCTTCGCAGGAACAGAGATACCCCGTTACCTCAATGCCTCTTGCACTCAGGCACTGAGACTTTACCACTGACAGACCCACCGATGATAGGCAGACATCTTCCTCGCCAAGTGTCTCAATCGAAAACACTAGCAGCGCAGCGGAAGACAATTACAAATCTCATCCACAACGCATAACTATCGTTTATTTACCCTGACACACATCAATTTCATCAGCAGCAGAATTATTTACGACTTTTCCTCCGCGATTCCATTATCCCCATAGGGAGGGGGACTGCCCTATACGCAAAATTAATTAATATGATACCGAATATCAATAATTCCACGTGACAGTTATATAGGAGATTCTGGTCATCTCATTAATTATAGCCGTAACTCCACAAATTAAAATGGCATTGCGCTTATTAATAAATACGCCGTGCATAGCAAACTATGCCATGGAGCTCATTACAACTGATTCCGTAACAACGTATAAGGCAATATCTCAGATTACAAAAGCAAAAGTCTCGCGTCTTTCCAGGTTATCCTAATGCAATTTCCCGACTGGACACGCTTTAAGAATTGACCAACAAACTAAAATTAGAAACTACCAGAGATTTGTGGTTTTCGAGGCGGTGAAGATGTCCACGGCAGTCTTCTGAGCTATGACGCAGTACGGAGTTGTAGTACAAACGTTTCAAAGGAACACACTACCTCCATCATCAGGATGATAGGGTATTATGGTCCTCTGAAATGGTGGGTACACGCCTGTAAGCTCATACAATTCATATACCATGACATCAGAACGTGTCAACAACGTAACCTGAATCAAACGGACACTGTCATTATCTGAATATTTCGGTGATACTAATAATTCTGGGCAGATACCAAAGTACATTATCGTGCCGATAATAACATCTTTGTTAAGACAGAAAAAGAAACGAAAAGTGGTACAATGAAGCAACAGTCAATGTAAAAAGTGGTTTGTGTTTGTTTAACATTTCGTTCCTTAATATGCTTCCTGGAATAGTTATCCATTCTTTAGACAGATGTTAAGGTAATTACGCTCCACTACCGACAACATACTCTCAAAAGATAAACCATACAAAGGCACAAAGAGAGTACTAACGGCATAAAGGTTGATCCAGGTTGATTCAAGAAAACTGCCGAAAGAATTCGACAGGTCAGAATATTTAGGCATAGTGCGTCCATGTCTCTGCATGAAAGTTCAAGGCTTGGTACTTCAGGCAGTCTGCCTCACAAAACCTACAGACTCATAGTTCAGAGTTACTACTTAACCTCCGAGTTCACCGAAATTATCACAGGGCACTTGTCTCAAATGACGTCATGGGTCAGAGCAGCCTCTCAGACAGCGTGGAGTGCGGTCGATATGGGATGCCTGCCCTATTACGAGCTTGGAGGGCACAGATAAGGAGAAACTTGTCCAAAGATGCATTTTAGAGTGCACACTTAATCAGATATTTCGTCTCTGGTTCCACTCTAAGCGCGGATGTACTTGCAACTATGTTCAGTATACGGCACAAACTTTTCTATTATCTTGGTTCCTGGACACTACGTAGCCCATTTATTTTCTGGGGCTGTGAAATATGAAATCCTTGCTTACAGTTAAGGATTCGTGTAAAACTCTCTTAATACGTATGATAGTACCATTCATAATTACACAGCACACTGCAGATGCAAGCAGAAATAAACACAAATGATGATCGGTAATTTAACAATGGGGACCCGTAATGTCACTGCACCGCACTTCTAAACGCCTTCAGAATACACACTTCAAATCCATCATCCTCTTCCTCGACGACCTCTATCTTGGCGATATTTCAGGTTCTCAGTGCGGCAAGTATGAAGACGGCTGTCTTATGGGATGTTGCTTTGTTTACTTGCACTCGACCTGATGATAAAGGACGCAAGGACCTCTGAAACGTTGGTAAACTTCTACTAGACTACACGGCGCTACAACCCAGAAGATAACCACCTCCATACCTGTATTCGACACCGCCTTATTCCAATCGGCGACCACCACCATCTCCTGAGTAGACAGATTCCGTCATCATCGCATGTTCTTGCTTGATCTCGCGCTGGGATCGTTGTGTTCACTCCCAGGGGAACTACTTCGAGGGTGATGGATGAATTTAATACCTGAGATAAGTGTATGGGTTTTTTAATAGGCGCAGTCTGGAAACTTTCCGATCGCACCTCGTATCTCTGATCTCCTGTTCAGTGAACCTCTGGTATGATACCTCCTCTCTTGTTGAAGTAGCGAAATTATGCACGGGAGTACACAGAAATAAACAGACGATGACGGAAGTTAACAACACAGATACAAACAGGTTTCATGTCAATAAGGACAACTGAGCCCACATTATGCTCGTTCATGTCAAAGTGTCATACCGACAACACGAGCTACCAATACCAATCCGACGACTAGAAATTGCATGAGACAATGTTTTTACACTAAACCCATCACTGTAACTGTCGACTGCGAATTAATAATTAGTAACTTTATGCTTTCCACGGCTCTTTGATGGTCTCGAAATGACAACTACTGACAAGTCGCGTCATCCATTTTCAGTCTGTACTACAGGCAGTAACGGGATCCAAATGACAGCGAACGTGGCTCTCCATGCAAAGGTACGAAGTTCGAATTCCGGCCAGGCGACCGGTATATATTAAGATCGCCGCCATATTTCGTGAACTTTTCATCGCATGGAAAACAACGAAGTACAGTCTGCCGACAATCACACCCAATAACTACCAATTAAACAACTCACTTCCCCTCTTATACTCCAACCGACGTTAAAAACAGCATTACACATATCCTAAGCCAGCTCATTCCAACCAATTTCCAATATATTTTATTACACAATAGCCTAACCTTACAGGAAACTGGGATCTTAACGGAGCCTTTTAAATGCAGACGTTCGAGTTCAATGAGAAAAGGAGGCGCTGGTGCAAGACTGTCGTTGACTTCGCAATGGGGCAGTTCTTGAACCACGTAATTTTGTTTTCGCGTTGCCAATCAACTGTGAAAAAAATTAAAGGCCTATGTTTCAATACAGACGACCGTCAATCTGCTTATATAACTGAAGTGTCGACTAACCTTAGCATGTGCAACCCATCTATCGAAATTGGGGAGCACCCCCCCCCCCCCCCAAGCACTGAAAATCAAATACAAGGCCGAAAACACACAATCATTTCCACCTCAATGAAATAGGCACGACGAAATGTGTACTTCCTGGTTTAGCTTATCTGTGGCAAGAATCAATGTACACATGAACATCGTAAAGCCACGTGACGAGATAAAGTTTTAAGCAACTCTCATTCAATCTGCACAGCTAATGTCAATGACTTCGCATAAAACCACTATCGCTGTATCACAGAGATTTAACGCAACTTTTAGAGTGGCAATTCTAATAAAACGTACCACTCACCATTACCCACTCCACGCAACATACCAGGACGACAGACCAGCTTTCAATGCGGACGACCGGAGTTCGATCCTCTGTAGGGAGAGGGATGTTTGTTTTCCTCACTTGTCCAGACTGAGAGATTTCAAACAACGCGTGCCGTGGTTAAAAAAGCACAGAGCTTTACCTCCACACATCCCAAATGCCTGAATCTTTTGCATCTGTACAGATAAATTCCAGGACAGTGGCTTCGAAATGACCATTGTCGGTTCCTTTCAAATCCTTACATGCTCGCCATTAATACTTCCATCTCGTTCGACGTTAAAAAAGTTTAATCTCTGTTTTAAATGCCATTCTCCCACCATATACAATAAAATGTTCAAAAGTATATCGTTAAAGAATCTAAGAAAAAATCAATCAATATTTAAATAATTACAACCCAAGTGTCCTGATAAAATCTTATTTCAGTTTTAACACTATATTAAAAATTTCTCTGAAATTGCCAGATCTGTACGAAACTCCTATTACGTCATCACGATATCTATGAGGTAGACGATCTGCTGACAGCCGTTTGGTAATGTTCGCCATATTAATCGCAACTCCCGCCGATGACATAAAAAGTACCACAAACACAAACGACCTTGTGCCTTATGACAAACCGATACGTCTTCCACACAATGACTGGAACTTCTTGCCACGGAACCATTAAAAAAAAGGACCATATCAGACCCATGCCAGAAAGTTATCCTGATAATCAAATACCAATACAAATCGACTATCGTGAGGTTCGTTTAAATATTACTGCGACCGGACAAACTACTTAATGGTATACAAATAAATTCGAAACTGAAGGTTGTAAGTCACAACCATCCTACCAACCGACATAACATCACAAATTTCGACGAATAAATCAAGATACACGCGACTCTATTCCCTGCATGAGGACATAAAAGTAGTCAATGAGTAAGTTAAAAGTTTCAAATGCGACTACACGTTTCTGAAAATACGTCTATTAATCGAGCGATTATAACATTAAACATAAACTCGAAAACGTCCGAATGCCTCTGAATCACACACCGATTTTTGAACGGCACTGAGAAGAGAAGTAGTCTTTTCATTCTACCCCACAAAGCAACCCTTGAATCATATCACTACCACCACCACCTCCGACTGATGAAGCAGTGAACTTGAATGAAAACTTCTCAAGGACGAGTTCCTCGCATACCAAAACTTGAGTCTGCCACAAAGTTACAAGTAAATACATGAGAAGGTAAGCAGATGTTGAACGTTGCAGAATGGTTCGACTTCGCTTCTTGATGCAATCATCACGTCTCAGAAGACATACAGTCAACACATTCGATTCTTTCAACTCTTTCCGTGCTACAAACTAGATAACTCGCTTAAACGCATTGGTCCTTCTGGCCTGGACTTTTGTTGTGATCGAGTCCATCTAAGAAAGAAACTTTCCCCATTACATCTCAGTGCACTTCAAGCAAACTGTTCGTGGCGTTTCAACTGAAGTTCGGCCGTAACAGTTGGAAAACTGTGTTACACAGGCGACTTCCGAGGTATCCAGTCATATCAGAACCCTGATGATGGGGACAGAGTTTGTTCCCGAAACGTCGGTTTACTACGGTAACCAGTTGACGCACTGATTGCCCGAGAAGATTGTACTCGTCGCGAAAGTCTCAAATCCTATAACGAAGATGTGTTCCTGAAGTGACGACTAGGTAACAAGGGCCTCGATGCTCGTACAAGTTACTCAACACGGACGCCGAATGCGTAGATGACGTCTGCGAGTGTACAAGCAGTCGTAAGTCTGTTGTGATAAATGTCGTGTCACAACGTCCTTACTTTTGAAACATCCTTCCACACAGCAATAAAGCTGTAAATCGAAAGTCTGGTGGCTCCCTTGTCCAACAACTGCTATTACAAACACAATTCCTTTGCTATGTTGGAACAACAAAACAGTACAAAACTGTGTTTAAATATTTCATATTAGGAAGTCTCCTTATAAATAAATTTGACAAGCAGAAAGGATGAACTTTTGATGCTGGTATCGAAACATCGAGTCTTTGCATGAAATATTCATTCGCAGCAATTCTCCATACTTCACAGAAACAAAGTGCACAGACATAGGTTCCGACATTACTTTTCTCGTTAAAATATTCTGCTGGAAAATAGCATTAAATGCTGGGGAGAGGGGGGCTTACTAATCTATGCACTAACGAGAATGTTACAGAAATCGCTAAATAATGGGAGGGTTCAACACGGCGTCACAGCATCTGAAGAAAAAGTGCCCGACAGCTCGGCATCTACATTCTGCTACAGCGAGTACATGCACGTCTTCAATTGCTCATCAGCATACCCATGTCACACGATGCTAACACGTATTGCTGACCCACATACAAGAGGCAACTAAAACTCGCCGGTGCGTAAATTCAATTGCATCGACTGGATGGCAACCGTCGAGCCTCTATCACAAACCACACGTAATTCTCAAAATGATTCCTAACGCTCATTTCTGAACGTTCTTCTTTCTATAAACTAAAGCACTAAAATATACACCGCTTTAATTCCATTTTATTTATATGGGTGTAAGACTTGGTCCCTCATCCAAAGAAACAGAGCCTTTGGGAACAAGGTGTTGAGAATATCTGGACCTAAACGACAGTAAAATAAGGATGTAAAATTGCGTGGGGAGTTTCATACTTCATCTAACATTATTTTTATTATTTTTATTTAGTGTTCTGTCTGACGACAGGTCCATATGAACAGGATCCTTCCATCCTTTTCTCGGACTGGGACCTGTTCATATACGTTCTTGGCAGATGATCCAGAAGTGGTTTGCCATTGCCTTCTTCTGTGTGTGAATGGAGTAATTGTTGAGATGCCACGGAGAAACCGGGGAAGAAGCCCCCGGAGGAAAACTCCGTGTTGCCTAGACCACGGCCTTGCCCAACACAAGTTATAAATTCGGGCATCGCCGGGAATCGAACCCGAGACCCCAGGATTATAAGGCCAGCGTTCTAACCGCATGGGGTAAAAACACGCAAATACCATGGCGAACAACCTCAAGGTAAGAATCCACTCGGCGAAGGTCTTGCCTTTAGCCAGGAAGACAATATGAAAACAGGCCTAAATAAGATTGAGTATTTTTAAGAAACACCTTGTACTGCAGAATGAACTGGTTCTATCAAAAACTTCGTATCTCAGCCTTTCATACAGCAGACATTTACCAGTTCCTTGTACGTTTTCACCAACAATACCTCACGTGACAGAGCACCATATACTACAAGGGCGTACAGGGATTAAAGAAGTAAAACTCCACGCATTCTCTTCATAGATGAATTGTCGTTCTGGTCACTATACCTTCGTCGAAAGTCAGCGACGCCTATACACAAGAAGGAGGGCCGCAAAGCTCATCAGGGCGTGATGGAACAAAAAAAATCTTCCCCTTTCAGAGAATAAACCCCTGGCCATCACACCAATTGCGTCACTTCAAGTGAGCTAGCAGATTAAGTACTGTGCGACTTTCCAGTCATGACCTTTGGTTTAGGGATTACTGAGGGATGCCTGAAGAAAGGGCTGATATGGAAAGCTCCTTCCTTTCGCCCCTATTAAGTGTCGGCTGAAGAAGTCAACTTCAAATAACTTGACATAAGATAAGTCAAAGGAATATGGACAGAATACACAGATACTCCCGCTGCAATTTACATTTTCATACCACGCACGAAGCAGGCTTATATCGCACTGAAGACAGTTCTTATTCCACTGTTTATTTTGCGTGAGGTTATCATCAGTACAAAGAAACCGGTCCTGCCATATCTTGACACTGTAAGCCAACTATCTAGATCAAAACGCAAATTTAATTTATAAAAAGCTACGTAATTACAAAACAAAGGCATTTCTTTCTTTTGAAAATCCCTACACAAAAGGGATAGTGGAAGTAACGACAGATATTTCTATGTCAGTTTTGGTTATGATGGCCTACGCAACGTCAGAATTAAAAATTATTGCAGTTTCATTCATAGATCGTGCAGAATGACACACTCTCCATATTAAGTTCTCATGCGCTAAGCCGTGTAGTTTTTGATACTATGAGTCACCAGCAAGCAATCCGATAAAACACTTTTATTATTTAAAGACATCAATGTCAATAACACGAAGGCCATGAAAACAATAACAAGACAATGACACCATCGAATGTTTACCAGCTGTTGCTAATCACCCACATAATCTTGTAATCGAAGAAAGTTACATAATAAGTAAACAGAGAACAGCTGTCACGTGTTCAACAAACTCAACAATTGTAATAGATTGTAAGCCAAAACACGACACAAATTGCATATATACAAGGCCAGTGTATATTTTGCCATTCAACAAATTTATTTGTAGTAAAATACAAATAGGCTATATCTGAGGTACTGTTGATACTGACAGATAAACATTACATAAAAATAAAGGCATGATGGAGATGGCGTGTCTGTTTCATCTCTGATATTACTTAATTTCTATGTAAGATTGGTATTAGGAATTTACAATAATCAGTGTTTCGGACGCGGTCTGAGGTCCTCCACGACCACCTACTCCATTTCAATTTAAATTGTTGGTCGATTTTTTTCCGTGAGGGGGAATCCCTGTAGTTGCGTCAAAAATGCATCCCGTATCGAACTTCATAAACTTTTTTCCAAAACCCGTTCGTCTTACACGGTGCATGACTCAAGACACAGACCTCGTGAAGATTTATAAACGTTGGTAGAATTCTTTTTTTTTACGATGTGGTGAATATTTACGGAAATGCGAGCAATACGAATTTTTGGTTTAGCGCAGAGTTATTGCGTTCGCAAAGATGGGTATCTCTGCCTGCAACAAGAAAGCATCAAGCCCAATCGAGCCCATGAGCCAAGGCGTCAAAGACATTTGCGACGATGGCAATATTAACAAAGCTGACAGTCGCTCAGCCGGTGTATAAATGTGCCTAAAAAGAACAGCAGGGTATTCACTGCTGTGTTCACAAGAACTGCCATCGGACATTATCCTGAGCTACTTTTTTATTATTATTAGTGTTCTGTCTGACGACAGGTCCATATGAACAGGATCCTTCCATCCTTTTCTCGGACTGGGACCTGTTCATATACGTTCTTGGCAGATGATCCAGAAGTGGTTTGCCATTGCCTTCTTCTGTGTGTGAATGGAGTAATTGTTGGGATGCCACGGAGAAACCGGGGAAGCCCCCGGAGGAAAACTCCGTGTTGCCTAGACCACGGCCTTGCCCAACACAAGTTATAAATTCGGGCACCGCCGGGAATCGAACCCGAGACCCCAGGATTACAAGGCCACATGAATGCATTTTACACCGCAGTATTTAACATTAATTATAATAATCTAAAAGGTTAACAAAAATGAACACTATGGAGATACTGCAGGGCGTCTGTATGCTTCATCACTGAAACCACTACGGATGTGATTTGCTTTCGGGAGTTTACAACATATGCAGAGAAATTCACCTGCACCTGTATCAAAGCAACGTAGCGCCAAACATAACGCTCAGATGAAGCTTCATTCATATTTCAAAAACCGGCTCATAGTGTTTACGCTTAACAAAAAAAAAACAACAACAAACAGAGATCTCATTAATATGTGCATCTCGTATATGGAACTTGTATGAATGTCCTGTAACTGACATTGAAAGAAATACGATTAAAAATAACTGTCTCAATTAAGATTAACCTTGCATAGTATACCTATATATACAACAAACGGGCATGAGGACAATGAGGTATGAAGAATGACGGACGAACGAACGCATTAGATAAATGCATGCCGTACTTCGTGTAACGTCAGCTTTTACTTCGTGTAGCATGGGCTCAATCTCTCCCAGCTTCGCAAGTACATCAATCACTGCTTCTAACTCTACCGTACACACGAAACCATTTTGCATTAATGAATCACTGAGAAGTGTTTTTTTCCGCCTGATCGTCGTTCAAGCGGTATCATGTTGACTAGCTGACCTGCGTAATTGCCAAAGAGCGTGTCGCTCCCTTTACTTAAAGGCTCCCGAGTCAAAACTTCAAATTTCCTGCCGTACGTTTCTAGCCTATTGGTAGCACTGCAAATGCTCATCACGCACTTTACACTTCACACACGATAATATTTCTAAATTATTCATCTTCTTTCTGTTTACTTGTCGTCAACGGAGACTTTAATTTAAACACAAAACACAATCGGGACAAATGACTGCACAACAGTGTCTGGATACCGATACTGCATACGCAAAGTGCAGATATAAAGAAACGGAAACACTTTATATACCAAAACAAGGAAACACAGTATCAAATAATACAGTTGCGACATTTAAACGGGGTGGAAAATGTCCGTATTCAAAGCACACTAAATGAACACTGCATGGGTCGTCCTTCGATACGACGGATTCCACATTTTTATAATTTCTCAGACGAAATAAATCTTAAAATTTCAAAGCAATTTATTGCACAAAAACAAATGTCTTCAAGTGTCAAAATCTGGATCATTTTACTTTCACTGAAACCACAAAACAGTTTAGTACATGTATAATATTAATGAGTGTTTTCAGAACAGTGCAAACAAACATCGACAAGAGTGGACTAAACGTCTGGACAAGTCCATTCAATTTTAATGTTTTTGTTCACACGCATCAAGTACTATATATTCCTTTCTTCGAGAACAATGGCAATAAGAATGGAAAGCGTGTCTTATACCAGAAAAAGAAACCACAAATTACTTTAAGTCCAGACTTCGGTGTCACCCAGGGTCTCTTGATACTAAATTTAAAAGGACACGCTATACATCGAGCACAAAAAAGCAAAGTGATAGTCTGCTCTTTAAATCAATGTGCATCTCTGTCCGTGAAAACTCTACGGCGGCGTGAATGAACACTTAATATCACACCGAATACGAACAAAAACACACCGTCACAACTTGCAGAATGCGACTTCGGCATTATTAGACATTAAAATGTGTGGAGGCGAGGAAGCATGTTTTGAGCACAAAAAGGCTGTTAATGAAGATGTAGCTCACACAAGAATGATAAATTGTACTGATGCTGTAATCTTATGGGAATGTATAAAAATGTTTGTACAAAAGTTAAATGTAAATGATGATAAAATCGGTAGGACGTATGTGGGAATAGGAAATGTGAGGTTAGGTTTCAAGTTAGAAGAATAGGGTGAGTGTAGCATGAAAATCGCGCCATTATAGATGGATACATTAAGCCAGGGGTGGCCAACCCGCGGGCCGCATGTGGCCCGCCTTGAACATTTTTCCGGCCCGCGAGATTCATCACACTTTTACAAAATATATTTATTTTATAATGGCCAAAGTAGTGAAAACCAATGTATTAAAATATACATTATTTGTGCATCCATATGGGGATATATAATTTTATACGTGGCCCGCGGAGTTATGATGCATTTGGGTTGGCCACCCCTGCATTAAGCTGTGGTCCGCAAATACCCGGACAGTCTTCTGTGCAGAAAACTCAAATCTGTAAATGAATAAATAACAGGAGACGAATTGTTATTTCCGAGGTTACTTTTTGATTGTACTTCCCATCCAAAGAGAACGCGGCATTCCATTAACGGCGTAAAATACACACAGAAGCGCATCAAGGGTGATGACACCACATAATCTGATAATAAAATGTGACACAAAACAGAAAACATTAGTACGGAAAGATTATGGTACCAAATTAACTTACCAATCATACCCAAGTCTATTATCGCAAACCATCGTCAAGATAAAAAAGCCAATGTGTACATTCAGCTGGACGTGACTGTACTTTAATAAAACCCGGTGACATAAATGCTGTATATGCAATTACTTTGCTGATAGTATAGTAGAAATGCTGGCTCACGAGAACTCTACACAGAAACCGAACTACTAGAGCCATCTGCCGGCTTTATGTGGCACCTCTCTCTATAACACTCTTGCTTGTTTGTTGCAGTCTCAGCGCAGAATAAAAAAGCAAGGAGCGAAAGTGTTTCGAAACAGTCATGTACAATAAAAATGGGATTTATTTCATACTGACTGTGACAAGCTTCGTTATAAAACAAGAACAGATTCCATGGCGTTCCCATATCGTAAATGCAATTCCCGTAAAATAACTTCGTTTCGAGGGGCTACGACGTTAACAAAAAACAAGTTGTGGCGTAGCAACTTCCTCCATTCGCAAAAAGAAGAAAGCGCGTTGCTGTGCATGCCGGCTTCCCCTCTGCGTAGAATGGTTCCGTCCCAGTCCCGACCCGCCCGCTAGCCAGCCAGCCAGGCAGGCCAGCGCTACGATGTCTCCTCTCCTAGCAAGCGACCGACCGGGCTTGGAGCAGGATAGACAAGAATAGTTTGGCTTAGCTGGGCCGACCCAACTCTCTTGCTATAAAATACTGCAGCTTTGCTTCGCTGGCAAACGGTTGCTGCAAGCCGCGCCACGTTTTGCCCACGCCGACTAAAAACTTGGTTCAATCATGCATCAACAAACAACCTTGCCAATTTCCGAGCTGTCACATTCACCCCACACACACACATTTTAATTTTTGTGTTCCTTTTCAGATGAAACAAGGCAAGTTTCACGGAGTACCCTAAACTATACTAATTTCAGGTTCTCATGGAGGCGAGCCCGTGTAGTGTCGTAGAAAGAGACTGCGGAAAGACACAAATGCACACAGCAATTCCTTAAGCACAAATAACGTCGTAAAACATTAAAAATTAAATTTTATATCTCATCAAACCGAAATACATTGTGTCACACCAAACTCTGGAAAGACGTAGTACCGATTCAGAGAAAACAATGCTCGATGTACACTTCACATAAAACGCCACTGTGGCCAAAAAATTACATTCCCAGGCAACTCTTAATGTCGACAACAAACATAAAACCCCGCAGAGTAGCTGCTGTAATGAAACACAAGAACAGACGTTACTTTTCCCGAATGCGATTTCATGCACTTTGCTCAGAAAACGCTTAAACAACGAACTTTTTTTTTGTATTGCAGAAGCCACCTGCAGGAAGACTACAATAAGTAATTTAATTTGTATGCAGGTGGATGGAAACTGACCTTGTATGCACACTTACCCTCAACAACAAAGCACAAACCTACAGAATCAAAGTTGCTTCAATAAGCCGTGTTTGTACGGTAAATTTCGTGCTGAAACTACGTGTATGGGCCGGACACAATGTGGTATAAAAACCTGATATAATACAGTCCTGGGCATGAACAGTGACACTGACAGGTTTCCTTTGAGTAAGGATACAAGTCCGTTCCGTGTACTTGAAAAAGCATTAGCATATTTTACGTTGCTTTCATTTATTCCATAAAAACGAATATCGCATATCTCACAAACACGAAGCAGAAAAGTTAATCTTACACTTATTTCATTCTTATAGTTTAATGTTTCTCCGTTATTAAACCTTCTGCAAGCCGGCGTTCTGCAGTGATAACTTTTTAAAGAGTAACATGAATGCGGGTCCAGACTCCAGGCACACCACCCGTTAGTCGTTGTGGAATGAAAGCGCGCACTACAGTAGACCGACCACCTTTTATCGATCACAAAAAAATTGTGAGTCATATTCGGGGAGAGCCAGAACCAAGCTAGTCGGCCGCCTCCACCCTCTGTACACAGGGCCTACTCAATGCAATATGAATACGCTCTTTACGTAGGTTATACTATTGTCAGAGCTACCAACCCGACGGCTGTTATTTCCTTTTGCGCACTGCAGTGCCTCATAACAATGAGGGAAAATCTTACATGTGAGAGACAGAAGGTTGTCTATACAGGACGTACACAGCTGCACGGGACTGGGGCCACAATGAAATTCTAATACCCACTTGAATACAGTATCTCCGACATTCAATCCACTGCTGCATTATAAACTTGAGCACTGCATAAATGGACAACGAACGTTATAACTGCAGAGCGACGCATGAAAGAACTAGAATTTCTACCGCCTTCCCAAAAATTTCAACACAACCGAAGCCAAATACTTCTGGGCTGCTGCACCGTGCAGTCTGGTATAAGTTAACCGACGTTTCACACGTCCCTGCTGCCTTCATCATCAGGTAAAACCATGAATTTAACCTGCTCCCGCGTTCTTCGAAAATACACTTCTGATTTCTTTCGAAAGGTTCCATGAATTATGATTCTGGCAAGTATTCTGGTAATGGAATATGGAAATAAACAACACTATAAATTCTCTGCGTTCGTCCTAGACTACCACCACCTACTCTAGAGTTCTGAAATAACAGTAACCAGATACGTATTAACTTCACTCATAAATGAGTAATTACAATGCGCGAGGAAACATACTGAGTGCAGTGTACAAATATTCGAGGCCAATGACACACCAAGACAACATGCATGTTCTAATGAAGTCAATTACGGAATGCAGACCACGTCTGTACATTCCGAAGGAGCGTCTACATCACAATTACGTCAACATTACAGTGTACAGAACCGGTAACGATCAATTAACTATATAGTAAAGGACTTCCCTCACACAAATGGAATAGCGAAACAAAATTGCATTCGCCAAGAACATTAACGTCTCACACCAATTTTCACGCAAGATAGTTCAATGTAACGATAAAACACTCGATTTGCAACTCGGTCATACACGATTTGAACATCGAATGAGTTACGGCGAACTTAAAACACAACGTCCCTGATTTCCGTCAGCCTGCCCAGGCGAATGCCTTAAAACAGGCTGCAGATTTCGAAATCCTTGCGTTTTCACTACATATGACCAATTTTCTCATCGCATTACCAGCTACATAACCTCCGCAGTTGACGCAACGTCGATAAATAATCCTGAACGGCATTCTTCATCTTACACAATTACTACAGAATTCCAGAAGACATTTTGTTTCTGTTTAAATATCAAAGTTAAAAACAAAGTAACAATTACTTCATTTCAGACTTTATGTCCATCCGAAGTCTTTAAGCGTTACTCACGAAATACGTCACTCAGACATTGTTTCTTGGCGTTTGAGAAGATCAGTAAAAGAAATGTGTTCAGCCATTTGACAACAATTAAACCTAGCCAGTAATACCTGCGACATATCTACAGTAGAAATTATACGACACCACAGAAATGCATTAACATGTCACTTAAAAAAAGACGAAAGACGTTAATCCTACTCTTGTACTCCATGTACTTCTATACGAAGGCACATAAAATTTCCAAATCTTACAAGCCTGATCGGAACAACAGATTCAGAAAGCAAACAGCTACATTTTCAAATGAAACTTTATTCTTGTACTAAACATCAGGGGGAAATCCACAGAAAGAGACACCATCTGCCGTGGTATTCCCACGATCCAAACGTTGCAACAACAGACAGCAAGATATATGCAGCAGTACCAACTGTAACATTGATTCACCATCGCGCAAAACATTCTTAAATCATCCTACGACAGCCGGCGAACTTAGATATAATACAGAATAATGACTCTAAATGCACAAAACAAACTGACAGCAGTATGTAGATGTGCACGTGTGTAACGAGAAGTGCATTATTAGAATAGCGCCGCAGTACCTAGGACAAGATTGCCAGACTTCCTGAATGTCGATACCAGGGCGCAACGGTGTTAACCCAACACACACGACTGGTTGATTCACTGATTCGCTGGTCAGTACGGTAAGGGACACAGCGGCAGTACCTTGGAGGTCAAGTTCAGTTCTACATTTTATTCACTCGTGACGCATACGTACGCATGCAATGAATTATAAACCGGCTTAAGTAGCGTTCAGAATAAACCAAAATTAACCGTACTCGAAGTGACGACACAAAATTTTGTGTAGGTAGACATAAACCTGCCAAATTTATTCATAATCAATCCCGTAGGTTGGGCTTTATTACATCCAGGCTGGCCGACTTGACGAAATTAATAAATGTTTTCCCCACAACGCATATTTATCATTATTAAATGAAATTTAAAACTCCAGACAAATAAGTAAACTGTGAATTTGATTCACTACCTCTACACACATAAAGAACGGAATTACAACCCTGTGTGTGAAAATAAATGGAAAACTTGTCTACGTATGGTGGCGCAACTGGAAGCAACAGCGCATTTCAAATGCTTCATAGACAACAGAATCACAAACTGGAGTCTTCCGAGAAGCATAATAATTAACTTCTTGCTGATAAACGCAATCAGAATCTGCAAGCTTTTCAAATAAGACGTAAAGACCGCGAAATCCAAAGCGTGCGCCCCCCCCCCCCCCCCACGAGGACCAGTTTCAATTTGTATTCCGCCTCTCCGTATCCCCCACTCCTCACAAACGTTTCCGATTAAGTCATGAGAAATAAAGCAACGCATCTATTATTCTGCTCCAACCAGTCGACCCCCTTTCCAGTCGACTCGCGGAACTGCCTTTTCAACGTGTAACGATCTCATGAACAATTCGTGCAAAACAAGCATTATTCTATTCCGCCCAGTTACCCCCTGCGAAAAGATGCAATACCACACACAGTACAGGTTTCAAGTAACTCCACCGAACACCGAATTGCCTAAGGATTTCCTTACATTATGGCAAATTAAACAACTCGAAGTATGCATTGTTCTGCTACAGGCAGATGTTCCCTTACACAAAAAAAAGCGTTACAAGATTTGTAGGGCGCTGGACTGCGTTTTATGTAAATCTCATCTTATACACCAGCAAATACGATACATTTTAATACTCACAGCACCAAATTTCAAGAAATAGGCCAACCTAACACAAGTAAAGTTAACTCATGAATAACCGAAACATGAGGAAGGGTATACTCCATTTGTATTTAGCGTTAATGCATGAACTAAACCGACCTTACGTTATTAGTTATTATTTATTTAGTGTTCTGTCTGACGACAGGTCCATATGAACAGGATCCTTCCATCCTTTTCTCGGACTGGGACCTGATCATATACGTTCTTGGCAGATGATCCAGAAGTGGTTTGCCATTGCCTTCTTCTGTGTGTGAATGGAGTAATTGTTGGGATGCCACGGAGAAACCGGGGCAGCCCCCGGAGGAAAACTCCGTGTTGCCTAGACCACGGCCTTGCCCAACACAAGCTATATAAATTCGGGCACCGCCGGGAATCGAACCCGAGACCCCAGGATTACAAGGCCAGCGTTCTAACCGCTAGACCACCGTGGCGGTGTACCTTACGTTAAATATACAAAATATCAAGGAGCATTTCAGACTAAAACCTACAGAACTAATAACTACCATCATTTCCTTCCTCAAGGAATGAAGAAAGGGTAAAAGTCAATACACTATCGGCGTTTAAAAGAAATGACAGATTTTCACAAAATCAGGTTCTATTGAAACGTCATCTGAGGCCAAATAAACCTCCCACTTTTCTTAAATACCTGTAATCGGTAGTAACAAAATGGCGGATACACGAACCAATAAGGTTGAAACAACAAAACACCGGGAAGTGGAATTAGGTGTGGAAAACATCTTCGAAAACTATGAAATTTTTATTAAGGCACATATTCAAATTCGGCGTGGTCATAATTACAAACACTATTCACCGACGTTTCAGATGTGTTTGCAGTATGCATATCTGAAACATCGGTAAATTTCCACCAGACTACAGGGCGCAACATCCCCGAAGACGTTCATATCCTCGTACTAGCCGCCGTGAGAACCTGAAATCTAAAACATAATACACGAAATTCCCTTTGAATGAGGCCAAGCTTCACATCAATAAAGAAATTAATATAATTGTCGAAAAAAAATTCCGTGTAAAGATTCGCATTAAAAACGCGAAGTGCGTGGAATATTCTATTAATATGTCGAGACGGTTCACAATCGAATTATAAATTCTACAAACGACCCAATTTCTACTAAAACTACAAATGACGCTGTTATAGCAATAAACGCTACGAAGCTGTGTTCATAACTGTTTATTAGCTTAGCAACTAATCTCTTGCAGCTACTCTGGATATAAAGAGCGGATGAAAATGCCGAAAGAATTCAAACAGCTTAAACGAGGTTGATAAACTTTCGTTTATAAGAGAGGCGATGTTGTTGACACTCAGCGCTTACAGGAAACAACGCATGTCCAGCGCACTCTAAACCCAGTTCACAACGTCACGCTCAACTCCACCTTTTTACGTCGCCTTGTGTCATGACCTACGATCAGTATACACGGCAAGCCCTCTTCACCCTCAAACACAAACTCCTACGCGAGACAATTTTATAATTAACACTCGTGGGCAACTGCTCCTTCCCGCAGACACATCATTCGTGAAACTTCAAATTCATCCCTTCTCATCGACTCGCGAGCTGACAGTTCATATATAAATGAGGACAAAAAATTATTTAAAAAACTCGAATCATTAGTGAGAAATATGACTGTCTTTTCCTCAATCTTCAGGTTCGATTTCTGTTGTTGCAATTCGCACGAACTATCCAAGTGACAATACTCATGTTAACTTGACATTCTTAATTAAGACTAGCAGTTGCTCACCGCTTCTCAGTGCTATCAAATACTGACATTAACAATATTCCCCGACATCTAATTGTTTTTCATGACACGACGTTTCGCCAATGAATGATACCGAGTCAAATGAAAGGGATGTTGAAAATTAAGAATTAGGGATATGTAGAACGAGACTATAAGTCGATTCGTTCAGAAAACTACATGGCTTACACGATTCCGTCAGTCGGAACAGCACTGCGTCTGAAAAGGGAGTCGAAATGTAACTAATCTGGACAGCCCTATGGTGATCTCATTATAATGGTCTCCAGCGGTAATTCATTGAAGCTCTTGATCGCTTCAAAACTCGTTATGGGGGGAGAGGGGAGAGAGGGAACGACGAAAGTACGTAACCCCCCCCCCCCCCAAATACGTCCACATGGCTGTCAGCCCTCGACTGACGGTGTCTTGGCAGCTTTGCACCAAACATGCTCCACACCACAAGATAACGAGATGCATACTCCCTACCACCAAGATCGCATTTCAATCTGCATCGACTTACACCACGAGTACAACAGGTCCGCTGAGTGACGAAAACTGGAGGACTGGTTCTTGGTTAAGACGACTGTGCTGAAATTTCGTCACGTCTTGGTTATTTGCACAAAAACGCGTAATACGGATTGCATGTACGGCGATAGGCGTAGTCCATGAAATTACGGGACGGGTTTCGATGAAATTTGATACTGGAATCGATATTTTGGTTCTACGTCCAATTACAACCCCCGGCTATACACGGAACACTTGCCACGTCGAGGATGGCAGGATGTAGTTCGGCAATGCTCTGGTGACGTCACAAAACAGAAGCTCGGTTGCATCCCGGTGAACAAACTACATGACTAGAAAACCAACGCGCGGCTTCTTGAATGGAGATTGCCTTGCTCCAAATCTTGCATCGCGATTCCTTTCATTCCACCTGTTCCGTCAGAGAGACAATAAATATCGCGAAGCAACGAACGGACGTACAAAAACCGGTTCACACACCAGAATACTGTATTTCATTTCTCAGTAAATCAATCTTAGGTTTTAAAAATGTTTGTATTTAAACCGTAGGTGAAAGAAGCCGTTACTATTCAGGAGCGATGTCGTCACCACGGGTGTTGAGACGCTCCAGAAAACGTTGTTTGTCAGTTTATTTAACAACGCTCAGTCAAATGAACAGGATTCACAGTAAAACTGCTTCATAACGGAATTACATGAGACCGTCTGTTTCCTTTTCCCCATTTCAACAAACTTCCTTTTGATATAGGCACTTTAAAGGCACACGAAAGTATGGCACGGCCAGTGCATACCTGAAATTCATACTGCATGGGGCACATTGGGCATTACATGAACAGTATACATTTTCAGCGTTCGTTCCTTTGTTTTGTTTTTACAGGAGTCGATTAAAACATTCTGCGCATACTTGTTGATTGTCGGGGTCGGTTCTTTTACATTTGCGACAGGAATGTTCACTCTCAAATAAATTCCAGGAAACACAGCAGGGAACAAAGTTGTATGAACAAAACACAACACACGTTCAAACACACTCTTTTTTTAGGTTAATTTTTTGTTATTCTTTACAGTTTCTGTGTCAAACCGTTCCCGTTCATTTGAGTAACTCTCCGTGGTTTTTCGTTCTGTTCTCGTGACCACAGTGAGGCTTCTTTCTTTTAATCCAACTTCATTTCAGGGCTGATTCAAGATTCCATACACGTGTACGTCATCTTGAATGTCTTCTTTCTCAGCATGTGAAGCGGATATGCAAAGTTTATGCAAATAATTTCGCATATTTCAATTTAATAAATTTGACTGCTTTATGCGTGTGAATGCAAGCACTAAAATGAAAACAACTCTTCAACAAGTTCCTCTAGAAACAGCGTAAAACGCCGTGTTAACGAAATACATAAACCACAATCCAGCATTTGCGTCTCTAAATCGTGTACCATGTATTACAAACATATGAACAGACAGCACAGAACTTAAGAGAAACCGAGACGAAGAGCAGACCCTCTCGCTAGCATCCCCGTTCCAAGTCCTCCAAGGCTACGATTCCATTACTGAGACCGCAAGGACTTTTCCCAGAACGCCGGTAACTTTTAGAAATTCAATATTCTGCGACATGCAGACAACTCAAAATTCTAAAAACCTAAGTCGTGGTACCTCACTTTCTGATCGCTGAATCCACTGCTCAAACCAGCTACTGGTTTTTAATACATTTTGTATAGTACACGTATTTACACAGCTGCGTGCCTTGTTCGTAATAATGAATCAAAATGTCACACTCGACGAAGAGGGGCCAGATCGATTGGGATAATCGATTTTTTGGATGGACAGTCATCTGCTTGCCTGTGGAAATTCCACGTAATCATGGCGACTAAACTGGAGGTGACGATTCTGAAAATGAAGATCGTGTCTTTAAATCAAAAGTTGTTGGTGTCTACATAACAGATATCTCAGCCGAACTGAACTGAACTTGTAATTAACTTCAAAACCCGTCTCCTGCCTAAAAACTTAAATGTTAAGCTTTAAATTGGTTTTTCATTTTGAGTGTATCGCATTGATTAACGATGTCTTGGAGAAAATCGCAGACGAAGATATGTTGACCCAACATAAATGAAATGTCAGAGGAATGAGGAAACATGGTGGAATCCAAATTCTTGGTGTGGTTGAACGACGAAGGGCAAAGCGTGTGGCACATGTAGCACAAAACAATGAAACAAAAAATGCACACAAAAAGTTGCTCGGAAAAACTGAAAGGACTGGGAGAAGCAAACGCTTATTGAAGAATATGAACAAGTTTCTAACAGAAAAGACAACGTGGAAACTGCAACCAGCTGGCTCAGGAACAGAATCCAATGGCAGGTTTGTGTGAAAATAACAGGGAATCACTGCATTTTGTGACCAACTGAATGATTATCAACTGCTCAAAAGCGACATGCAACGAACTCTGTGACATGTCCATAACTCTACGAAACAGTCCGCAGGCGTAGGGATTTATTTTCACGATTCTGAGGTTCATCTAACCTCGTATCCAAAGATAAACGGAGTACAGAGTAGCCTATAGAGTACCGCTTTGCCCTCCATGTCACCTGCACGCCTTCAACACAATACCTTCTTGTCTACGCACAGTCACAACTGTATCTATACACGGCATTAAAATGCGAACGTTCGATACAAAAAATAGGGCAATGTTCACATATCTGATTTCTTTCCCGAGTAATTTGTAAATCCACTTCGTGGCACTTCGACCCTCTCCTTTCCTCGACTACAGTTAAATAATGGGGGTACTTGCATGGAGAAAATCCGACAGAAGACCGTGTTTCGTTACATTTCAGACCACGTTCTCTCTCTCTATCTCTCTCTTCTTCTTCTTTTTTTATTTTTTTCAGCCAATTAAGAAGAAACAAGGGTCCCCAGTACTAATGCGAAAGTTGAAGTTAACATCACAAAGTAGTTAATCTTCTGTTAACTTCCAAGATTCGCTCCAAGCAATTTCAACCCCTCAGATACAAAAAACAAACTGTTTTTAAATATTCATAATCAAAACCGAAACTTCTTCACGTGAAAGTTGTTCCAAGAATACACACTGCTCTGACGACCTCCCCATGCAACTTTCTCCCTTTCCGGTCACACGGAATTAGAAGATTCTACACGTCCTTCGCACAAATGAAAACATAATGCGGAGGTCATGTGTTCCCATCTCCCGCGAGTCCAGACCAAGTAACGGGCTTACATACAACACCAGATGTGTGGCTGAATTATTTTGGCACTGTTAGATTAATCAGAATCCACACTTCACAAGAAATTCAAAACATACTCACAAATTTCTTACAGTACACAAAAGGCACGTGACTAAATACAGACCTCACCAACATTTACGACATTTATTTACAACGTTCTTGGATGTTACAGCAAACAAATAAAACTGCAACCATCAACAAGAAAACGCATTGCCACAGTATAGTGTCTGTGCTCTGAACGATATTTTGTTAACACCGGTAGTTCGTGTTCTGGAGGTCCCTACTTCAAAAGCCGGCACAGCGGCTTGCTATCCTGACTCGAATTCTTCGTAATTTACTTCAGAACACCCAAACTCTGGAAGAGTACAATAAAATAGTCCACAGTCGCTTCCTTCCGCTTTTCTTTTCGAATCATCATTGATGACTATTCTTCCCTTTGGCAATAAAACAAATGCAGATTAAAAGTGTCATTTTGTAAAAGCAAAACATGTACCAAAAATCATACGCAATGGCGGACACAAAACCGTACAGAACGCCTTTCAAAAGTACTGGAGTATAACTCTGTTCATGTTTTTCTTTTTCGTAAGGAAGACGGCAACAAATATACTTCAAAACTGTCATGTCTGTCATGTTACAGGTTCTGTGCTCATTATTTTTATTAGAACACGTGACTACTTTCAATATGCATCAAACATACATCAAGATTTGGGCACTGAAAACGTCAAAACGTCACGTGTACGTAGCACATTACTGAAATCCGGACCAAACTGACATTTATACGCAGGTGAAATTAAAAACAATTTGTCCCTAAACAAACATGGAAGCTATAAATTGCGCCACATCCAACTTCCAAATGGTTGGTGGAGGCATCGACCTATAGTCTGATAACTTTACGGATTTGGAACACCCATAAATTAAATTTCAGTCCGTAAAACATGACAGCACTTCACAAATCCGCCAACTATTACAACGCAGGTTCCATTCTGTTTTCGAACGCAACTTTATTTTCGATTTCCTAATCTCGTCAAACCCCTATAGAATCAAGACTGCCATCCAACTTAATTACAACTTCATAACTTAATCTAGTCATCTAGTAACCTTATTAACCCAACAATCTGACATGAACAAAGCATGCCAATAAATCTCAATTAGCCCAGCTTGCAGAAACTAGTTTTCAAAGCCACTTTTTCAACCCTTTTAAAGCCAACGTGTATAATGCCGAGGGCTTAAGCACTTGGTTACTTTTCAATTTAAAAAAAAATACATCAGGAATGTGAGGCGTAGCACAGCACAGTATAAATAAAGTTTAAATTTTGTACTTTCTTAATGTACCTTTTACAACAGAAATTTGTATCTGTATGCAGAATTCCCACCTTCAAAAGCAGGATACAGTGAGCAGTCAAACTAAGGTTGTGTCACACAAACCCCAAACAAACAAACAAACAGCAAAAAACGCCATAAATCATTCAATTTTCAAAAATGTTCTTCGAATATTATAATTATTTACTTTGTGCTTAATTAAAATACAAACTATACAAAAATATTTGCTTTTAAACTTACTGTAAACATGTTATGCCTACATATTTTTAATGTTTTATAAATATGTACATGAAGATATTAATATAAAAGGCGTTCAATTCTATACTGACCAAAATAAAATTCACCCGCCAATATTTAATTGGGGGCGTCAAACGATATGGAATTCTGTAACGATATCTGGTACGTTAATATCCGTATCGAAATGTTTTATCATACAAATCTATTATATTACCAACAAAAGTCTTCAAATGTGTGCGTTGACTTGATTTGTATTACACATAAATTCCAAAACAATTAAAACGTTTGAAAAATTGAAACATAATTCACCCTTCAACTACTTTTATCCGCACTACACAACTGCGAACCCAATAAACTGAAATTTCAACTGACTTTTCTTTTTGCCATGGATGGAGTTCCTGGGTTTTCACTGCTTTCAAGTTAACACGCCCGATTTTATTCCGCCACAATAGTACTCGATATATCGATACGATAAATCCAAACATATTGAACATTCTTCCAAATCATATAGTATCGATATCAAGTACCACAGTGTGTACCTACTTTTAGTGTAGACTGTCCATACCAAATTTCATACAAACAGATACACTGCGATATCCTACCACATATGCTAAGGTATCCCAAGTGGTCTTAGGTTACTCCAAAGAGCCTGTACATATCCAAGGACATCCTAAGCAGACTAACGCCTGCACGCAAACCAATCTACAACAAACAAGTTACTCAGGGTTAAGTTTTAGATAAATACCAATGAGGGTACAAGTTTCAGTATGTTAAACTGATACAAGTCCTGAATGAAATATCCCACAACGTTCTAAGCTCATGGCACAAGTTAGGTTAAACAAAACAAAACATTCATTGGGAACTGTTAGTCTGATAGTAAGATTAATTTTCTTATAATTTTTCATTATGTCTAAAAATGTCTGTAACTGTTAGTACACAGTTTTATAGTCACTAAATTTGTAATGCAACGGCGAAACAAGCAATGGCAAATGAAATTTAAAAAAAAAATTATGATAAACACTGAATAATAAGTATTGTAATTTATTTCAAATGTAGATTATATACGAGCCGGGATAGCTCAGTCAGTATAGTGACTAGCTACGGGCTGGACGACCGGGGTTCGATCCCCGACGGGGGCAGAGGATTTTTCCTCTAGCCTCTGCGTCCAGACTGGCTCTGGGGCCCACCCAGCCTCCTTTACAATGGGTACCGGGGTCCTTTCCCGGGGGTAAAGCCGGCCGGGGCGTGATGCTGACCACTCACCCCCATCTAGTGCCGAGGTCAAGGAAGAGAGGAGCTATACCTCCACTCACCCCAAGCGCCTACATGGCGTAGAGTGGCTAGGGCTCGATTTTGGGCTGTTACGCCATAGTAGTAGTAGTAGTAGTAGATTATATACTATGTATAACTTGAATTATACACCAACAACTTTGGGGGTACAAAGTTCAAAAGAAATTATATCTGGGGGTACGCTAACAAAAAATGTTGAATACCACTGCATTATATTACTGACTGTGTACTACTGTTTACATGAATATAGTTTATGTTTCATAAAACACACCTAAACATAAAAAAAGACCTGAACTATACCACTCATGTTGCATATCACTCTAAACATTAATATGAAGAATCAAATACTATCTCCTTTTCTAGTATTCAATTTAACAATTTAAACAAGTCAACATAATTTGATGCTGGTCTTATGGGTTGTTACAGGCAGATATGAACATCTCCCTCTTCAGACCTGAATATGGAAACAGTATGTTCCTCCTGAATGTTCATATCTACCAAGTCCACACAGCATTAAAATCCATAGGACCAACATCTTCACCACCGTGAGAATTTCAAATATCAGAGAAAATACATATGTATTCAAACTGTTTATTCCAGTGTCAAAATATTTTAATAAAACCAAAGGTGCAAACTTCTAAGTAATCTGAGATTAAAATCTTTATCTGAAAAAAAAATGTATGAGACTTATCAAAGACAGTACTTGTGGGTTATCGGGACACATCGCTTTAAAAATACTTGCCATTTATTGGAATAAAATATAATAACTTTCAAGTATATATCATTTATACACACACATTAACCTAACCTAACGTATTTTTAAAACGATGTGTCCCGATATCCCACAAGTACCTCAAAGACTATTTTTCATATGATCACCCAATACAGAAAAGGACTTCAAAGATAACCTCTCTCTATGGGCACCCTATACCCATAAGTCTACTTGTGACATAACACTTGGTGCACTGAACTATTGGCAAACTGCATTCCATTTATGGTACAAACCCACAGATATCATTAAATGTATCCTTCAACACATTCAAATGCCACTGTCCTTTGTTCCAACTCTTTTAACCTTACAGACGCTTGTTTAACTATGTGGAATATAATTAATGTTTTATAGCTGAAAGCAGTCATTCACAAACTGTCGAACATTTGTGAAATCTCTTCTTTCGTCCCACACGGCTAAACTAAAGGTTACACACTGAAACTGTGTACATATAATTAACAGCGAAGGTGTTTGTGTGCGTACAGTTGAAGAAGCCGGTTTAAGTCAATGTTCAGACATTTTACCTCAAGACCAAAAACATTCTACTTCCTTCTTGAGAAACCAACAGTTACTCGGCTAGTCAATGAATGTTCTATTTCTCGAGAATCCACACTTCATTACAGTATTCGGTAGAATCCACACCGCTGGACAGATAAATCCGGTTCACTTCGGCGTAGCTTATTTTAATAATATTATCCAATCCATACCAAGACCTCCCAACTGGCATCTTCCTTCAAAGTTTCAGACTAAACATTTTCATAGGCTACACTTCTCATCTCTCCTATGCATGCTAAATGCCCTGCCCATCTCATCATCATTTAAGATGAATACACAAAATAAAAACCTTTCTCAGGCA
Organism: Zootermopsis nevadensis; assembly: GCF_977971745.1. Taxonomy (NCBI): domain Eukaryota; kingdom Metazoa; phylum Arthropoda; class Insecta; order Blattodea; family Termopsidae; genus Zootermopsis; species Zootermopsis nevadensis. Next base: position 18,597,395 of record NW_028259134.1, read on the forward strand.
GAGAACAAATGTAAACTGAGATTACAGCCAAAACTGTTAAACTGTAAATGTAATTAAAGCAAAACATATAAAAAGAATGACTGTTTCATGCACATGCTTAATATTTGCACAAGCCTATAATAAATCTGATGGGTCCTTTCCCAGTGCCCATCATTTTATTTATTAACATTGGTGCCTCTAGTTACAGCCTATTCGACCTTCCTGGCCTCAACACTCACTGTAAAGGAGCCATTTCCTAGGTGGAGGGCCCTATCAGGCAAACATTGCTACTCCCTGCAACAGTGTGATATGGACTATAAACATTAGAAAGATCCATATTTGAAACATGATAACTCCCAATATTCACAAAGTTGAACCTTGGTCAGAAGTGAGAAAAGGTAAAAGCGTGAACAAATGCACTCAGCTTCCAATTTGAAACAAATCCGAGACCTTTCCCTGTAATCCACCTTATTCTAATGCAGATTATGTCGCTTGTTTTATGTTAATTCTCCCTTACATTTTACATATAGATGTCTATATACAAATTTAAACAGTTCTTTTGTCATCTACTGTCTGCACTGCTGTAGGAATTCCTTTGTACAGAAAATCATAACCACAGTCCCTCAATCGCTATCATAACACAGTATCAACAAAACAGGCAACACTGTGTTCTCTGAGTTGTTCCAAAAAAACCAAAGTTTAAACTACCCAAAAAGTCACTGCAGATACAGAAACTCAAATTATAAATCAGTTGACAAGTCTAATTTTCATGTCATAAAATTTTGTAATATTCCACAAGAATCTGAAAGTGTCACAAAGAAATAAGACATTTGCTCAGAGTTTCTTGTTTATGTAACACTCCTTTGTCAATTTCAGTAACAACCTGGCACTACGCAGACAACAATCCTTCATATTTATATCATGCCAGGCAGCAGTAACCACAGGAATAAAATCAACGTTCTCTAATACTGTTCAATTTTATATGATTTAACAATTTCTTTACTCACGGTTCCTCACATTTTTACTTACAGAATTATATGAATACACTGAACCATACTATTTATGAGCATCACAAAGTCAAGCAGCTCTATCATTTCAGAATAAAATTCTAAACACAAAAATGCTGCTTCACTTCAAATAAAGACGGCCTGAAGATTGTCATAAACATGTGCATTCTCCTGTCCTCTCATTGTGGTTTATTGGTATAATATACAGGAATGAACTCCCGATATGGCGACAGCCTGAAGTACGAACACTGTGCTTGTAACTGAGGCCTATTAAAAAGTAATCTCACCCTTTGGAATGTTCAGACATCAATGATGATTATGATGATAATACATACTCAGTTGTAAGATTTGAGGTTTTCGCAGCAGTAAGTATGAAGATTTCTGTCTTCTGGGTTGTTGTGCTGTGTAGTCTGGTTGATGTTAACCAATGTTTCAGAGGTTATACTGCCTCCGTCATCATCGCCCTGATGACGGAGGCAGTATGACCTCTGAAACATTGGTTAACATCGACCAGACTACAGAGCACAAAACCCAGAAGAGAAATCTTTACATAATCAGTTATCAATTTATTTTCTCAGACATGCTATACACAAGAGGGCCCTTGTAAACAAAGTGGTGAACCTCTGGATTCCATAAAGGACAAGAAATTTCTGTAATAGCTGAATGACTATCAGCTTTTCAAGAAGGAACCTGCTCCATGAAGTTAGTTTGTATGCAGAAAGTAACAGAATGAAAAAAAGAACTACTACCACATTTTAATACAAAAACAAGCAAATAATGTGCAAAGCACCAACAATTTTTATATAAAAAAAAGAATAGTAAATGGCCTGAATTTAAATAAAATTATTCTATAAGTCACTGAACATGAATTCCATGAAAAAATCCATTATTACCGTAAATCATGTGCAAGAATACAGACCACCTATAAATACATAACTACAATTACCACACAATGCCGCAAATGGATCGAACATTTGCAAAGCTGTCAATGTTCGGTATCTGAAACACATACACAATTGTATGACATAGTCACAACTCTTTATAAGAAGAAGAAGAAGAAGAAGAATATGTGTTAGCACCATGAAAGGAAATGTATGGAAAATACTAAGCACATTTAACTGGAAATTTTCTATCGACAACTCATTTAGTTTCTAAATTATTTAATTTCTTACTCCACCCAATTTCATCATGAAATAACTAGTAAGTACTGTACAGTTACAGGAAAATCATACACTAATTAAACACTTTAGTCCCTCATCATGAGCATCAACAAATCAAGTACAACAATGCATGTTTTATAGAATTTGAACTCTTACAGCCTAATTTTTGTAATGTTCTGACATGTTACTGGCATTATATCCAAAGGCAGAACACCAAATAAAAGAAATATATCCACCAAAGAACAGAACAACTGCTGTGAACATTCAAGTCAGTATTCACAGTTCAACATCCCAAAACATATTATGTCCAATACAAACTTTAAAAAAAAATTAATGATGCATTAAAACTTGTTTTTCTTTTTTCAGAGTTTTCAATATTATTAACATTCTGATTCATAAGCTTTACTGCTAGGTTCAGGGCACTGTGGTTTCTTATTATCTTTTTCTTTCAGTTTTTGATAAACAATGTGCACATACATAATTTGTCACAAATCATTTATCTTCATACCAAGATTTAAAATTTATAAAAATTCATATTTTTCAGATAAACAATTCATGTAGCAGCAAGTGTTGATCACTCAGCTTAAATGTAAATATAGCAGTGCAGCACACGAAGGATAACCTTCGTCTTCTTAAAGTGCCTATCCATTCCGGACGTTGGCGATCAGCATTGCAATTTGAGCTTTACTGGCTGCTACTTGAAACAGCCCTCCAGTGGACATCGAGAACCAAGTTTTTAGGTTCTGAAGCCAGAAGATTCTTGGCCTGCCAGGTCCCCTCTTTCCAAATACTTTTCCCTGGCACCTGACACAACCAAATGCAAGCGTAAGCTTGTCCTAGGCAAAGTGCAGTTTGAGAACACAAATTTAATGAAGGTATTAAAAACACTTTCATCTGCCAGTTAATTCAAGTGCATATTCATTAAATGGTACATCTAATACGATAAACACAAAAACTATACGTTTTGAAAATAATGAAGTAGAAATGTATTTCACCCTCAGTTCTTACAAAGAGTTCAGAAGAATCAAGGAATCACAAGTGTCTTGTCGGTAATTAAACGGTTGTTTTTAACAACTGTCTAAAAAACAATGTTACTTTCATCATATGATATTCCAGATCTGTTCAGTTTAACTATATAATTCACACTCTGCTGAGAAGATATAAGCCACTGCTTTAATCGAAAGCGACCACACAAACTGCCCACAAAAAATAAATAACTGTCCACTGTTAGGAAAATTTACCCTGCCAACTAACATTCAATAATTATCAACATTTTATGTCTGCTACTGTAGGTTCCTTGAAATACCCCTGTTTGTGTTGTAAGAGTGGATACACAATGCATGAAATTACTAAAGTGCCATATGTTTTAATTAAAATTTTCATAATTTTATTGTTCAACACTCAGAGACAAAATAAGACAATTAACTGCATTCCTCTCACCCATAAGCCAGTAAAGTTAAGAAAGAAAAATACAGATGGAGAAATATTTGAAATTTCATCACAGAAACATTTTAAATGAATAGACACCTTTTAGTTAACAAGTTTAGAGAAATTAGTGATTTTAGTTACTTCAATAATCCCTGGCAATAAAGTCCTGTCTAGACATATTTTATTACATGCTTTCTTGAGATTATAAGCATCACTTATGTTAACATACAGAAAGAAATACATATCCAATTTTCAAATTAAAAACAAGTTTGTAGAAATTCTATTTTTTTCTGAATTTACTAATTGTGGAAGGTCATGAAGGAAATCAGAGTTAAAACTGGCAGAATATTATACACAGTGGAATCTGAAATGGCCTTGCATGGCAACCAAAAATCAAAGCAAAAGTAAACATTTACATGGGAGTTATTCAATGTTACTCTTTCATATAAAACTCACTTTTTAGGCATATAAAGTTTGATAGGTTCCTTTCATTTCCTAATAAAAAACACTGTTACACATGCCTGAATTTAACATCTGAATTACAAGAACTTTATCCTCAACAAACATATAAACAATCCAGACCATGCAGATGGCTGTCTTCTGGGTTGTTGCGCCATGTAGTATGGTAGACGTTTACTGACATTTCAGAGGTCCTCACTGCCTCCATCATCAGGGCGATGATGAAGGCAGCAAGAACCTCTGAAACATGGGTAAACTTCTACAAGACTACACAGTGCAACAAACCAGAAGACAGCCAACTTCTGACTCACTGCCATGAAAACTCCAAATCCTAAAATTCAGATCATAAAACAATTAATGTACTGCAGCAAACTGAAGAAATATAACTTTCTGAGACGATGAAAAACATTACCAAAAGTAATTTACATTCACAAAATAGAGCTAAACTGTTTGAACTTAGTTAGGTTTTTCATGGGATTGACCGAATGAAGTCACTGGAGAAGTTAAGCAAGAGAGTTACGTTAATTGCCATGTGCTTACACACTCCAATTCTATCAACTACTGACATTACTATACACAAACACAAAAGTTACATCAACCTCAAACCACAAGTTATACGGGTCGGTAGATAATCATTAAACACCTGTGAAATTCAGGAATCACGACATACAAATTTAAATAAAAGCAGGAAATTATCAGTATGTAAAGAATAAAATCTCCAATATCTAATTCCTTCAACATTCAAATCTGGCACATCAATTTACAAAAAACTGGAAATGTAATCAGAAACCAATCTATGCCAATTCCTTATTTCTCATAGGATCTTTTACCTAATGGAGGTTAGGAGATTGAAGTTAACTTAATGATGGTGTATGCAGTCTTCTAACAGTAAAAGTAAAAACATCCATTACTGTTTTGTTGATTCGATGTAAACATAATTTCTGTCGACACACCATCATATGTGAAATACAGAGTGAACAAGTAACCAGGAACTGAAATATTAAGAGCACAGGATTAATTTGAACCCAATAGTCCAAGCCAAACATCAAAATACTCTGTAGACATACATATGTACGCACACCATATGCCACTTCAATGTATATCTTACATAGACAAAATCTATGCAATACTTCTTGTAATGAAATCATATTTTCAATGTATAAAGGTGTAACAGTGCACTCAATTATAGCAACAAACCTGTGAATCAGTGTCATTAAAGCTGTCTAAACTAAGAAACATGCTTCAAATCAACCACAACTTACGGGAGGTTGATTTCTGTATCCAGTTGCAACTTGCTGTGGGCTGTAGGAAGCCAATGGCCTCTGTGGGGACCAAGATTGGTTATATGGCATATTCCCAGATCCTTGGTCACCCGCTTTCTGCATCCCATATTCCCCATAGCTGTTTTGGTACCGATGTGCTGGATTAGAGGATTGCAGTAACTGGTTTAATGTAGGGGTGGGTCCTGTTGGTTGAGAAATACTTTGTCCTGAAAATAACCTTGGGGGTTGAGTATGGGATGAAAAACCACCACTGGGTGCATTCATATTGGGTCCAGCACTAGGAGGTCTTGGCGGTACCATAGGACTACCTGGCATAGGTTTAGAACTTGGAAATCCATGCCTCATGCCTTGGGGGCTAAACTGACTAAAGGGGTGATTTTGATGCAAACTGCTACTATCTGCACTATTCTGCACTGGATTTCCAACACCGTGCTGGTCAGGATGATAGTTCCCTCTAGCGGAAAATCCTAAACCAAATCCTTGCATGTTTTGTCCACCGTCTGACCCTTTTCCATAACTTTGTTCACTTCCCGCACTTTGTTCTGAATTTTGCACATACGATTTACCATCAGAATTCAGTTTATTGCTATCCACACCACTGTTATTCGTGTTTTGATCACTATTTCCCGAACTATTATGAATAGGAGGCCCTGCACCAGACTCTTGTCGATATTGACTCATCTCTATGGCGAGGCTGTTTTGACCGGGCGACTTTGTTTTTGTGTTAACTATACTATCAGATCCAACTATTCCTCGTCCACCACTCTTTTCTGTTCCATTTTGTAATACCGTATTACTTAAATCTGGAGGCTGGTCTTGCTGCACTTGATCACGATTCACCTCATTTTGTTGGCTTTCAGCTTGCGTTGCAGCCATGTTAGGCAGAACCTTCCTCGCTGCCAACACCCCGCCGCTGCAAACACATCCAGCTCTTACTTACGTTATCCCGAAACTCTTCGAGAGCCAGTCCACCGTAAACCATAATCTTTCCATCACTTGCTTGACCACATATATTTCAAAAAACTTGCTCCAATTTGCGATAAAAGTTTAAAATAAAACAGCCACCTTCCATCACACACCATTATTTCGCATATCTACTTCAATAGCGCGAAAGGAGGTTAGGAGAAAAAAGTTTATATATCCATCCGCAACAATAACAACAAAAATCGCGTCCACGGCATAGTAATGAATACATTTTCCTATATACACATCCACGCACTTCACTATCACACGTGATACTGTAATCCAATCAGTAAGTGTAAGCCTAATAACAAAGTACACTTCGACACTGAGGAAGGAGGGGACTACTTTCCGAAATTAAAATCTCCGCGCGGAAGGCTACAGCTTTCCCAGTCGTCAAGCGTCTGAGTCATTTCTTCACTCGTTTGAAAAAGCTGGCCTGTGGCACTGGGACCAGTGTTATGCATTTTTATAGGTTTACTTTATGTTTGAAATACATTTTATCTCAATTTGAAAACATTCGCTTTTAACGAACAATATGATGCCAAATAAAGACACCTGACTTGGATTTAAATATATATTTATATACGATTTCATTATATTCTGATTTCATTTGATTTACTGCTGAGCTCATCCTCGGTATCCTTGGGTTGTATACGTAATATTTATACAGTCCCACTGATACAATCAAATTGTTGCAATTATAATACAAGACATGTATTACCACATTAAATAAGAAAAATATTATAAGAAACCACACTAACTTTTCTACAGGTGTTTACAATTTCGCAACGTAGGACCAAATGTCAAACTTCTTACTGTGGGCAAGTTGGCAATCACGCAAGAAATGATGCGGCCCTCGACAGAGGATTATTGTCCTTCGGATTAGGTACAGTGAATCAATAGCACTCACAAAGTCAGATTAATATAATAATTATTAAAGTTTCTTTTAAGCCATTCGGGATTAATATTTCCGAAGTAAATGAAATATTAATGTGACTCTCAAGGATGTATATGCACAATAGACTAAAATATCGTAAGAACCATCTGACTGTATAATACGAGTTCATAAACTGTCCTATAGGAGCAGCACCAACAAGTCTCAAAATACACTGCCACCTTGATAAGGGAAGTGTTGTTGGCACGATGATAGGCTTGATCACAGGATAAGTCTTATCTAGTTTAAGAATTCGGTGATTTTGAACCCAAGTAACCTGTCCCAGTACAATTGGTGTATGAAGTACCTCAGTACCTTATATTTGTAGCATATTTTAGCCGAAAAGTCCACAGGCACAATAAAGTAATGGCATCTAAAGGCGGACCTATTGCTGTAGGTACAGATGGGACCGATTTTGCTCATCGGCAAAGGATAGCTGCTCAGTATCAAATAAGGTGAGGTATCAATATGTATTATGAGAATTGAGCTAAAATTGTACCACGGGATGTCACCTACCTTAATATCTTCAGCAGCTGTAACGTTCTTGTCAGAAAACATTTCCTTTTATGCTATAGCACATGGCCTAAAAGATCTTTGTTGGGAGGTATAATTTTACATACCAGTAGTGACAGGCGTTTTATATTTTATGTTTCAGTGCTCTGAACAAGTCTCGACTGAAATATTGCATTTTTTTCCACTACCTTCTGTTTTTTGCAATGTTGGCAAAGCTGTCTGCAGACATTCTTGATCGTCTGGATATATTTATATTAGAAATAGAAGAATTGCAAGTTCCAGAGGTATATCTTCAGTATGTTATGTAGCTCATTTACGGCTTTTGTTTGCTTTTAGACAAAAGTTTGTTTAAAGTATAATTCTTACATGTTAGTGCATTATATCAAAATGTAATTTCCTGGCAGTCCCCCTTTATTTTGCATGCAACCTCCGAGTTTTACATTTCCACTGAAAGGACAGATTAGTAATAAGGACGCAGCCTTATTTAGAACTTGTAATGCAGTATTGTTAGTCTGTTCTCATGTTGCCCATAGAACTAATCGGTAGTAGAAAAATTGCACTGCATAGAGTCCTACATGTCTTGCAGTCTGTTAAGTATGCATCATACCCAAAAATATTTAAATAACAGTTATATATCTTTAATGTGATGTGTTTTATTGTGTATCATTGTTTTCTTAGTGATGAGCTGTTTAGGAGAAATGTAGTAATTCTTTTTTAAGCATAAACAGTGTGTGACCACTTTCATTCCTAAGGTTTTAGGTTGTCACAGCAGTGTGTATGAAGATGGCTGTCATCTTGGATGTTGCACCATGTAGTCATCACCCTAATAATGAAGGCAGTAGACTCTTCTGTAACATTGGTCAGTATCTACCAGACTACACAGCGTGACATCCCAGAAGGCAGCCATCTGCAAGCCAAATTTAATCAAGATTTGGTAATTTGTCAAGTGATAAATATGGAGAAACAGACACAACCATTCCCATTTGTAGGTTTCTCTGGATACAGAGTAACAAAAACATAAAGTATCGAAGCTATTTCCACCCTCTCTTCCTATCATGCAGAAGTATTATGAGATTCATCTTGGATTTGAACTTGACAGTATTTTGTTTTTAGCCATTGTGGTGGGAGTACATCTGGTGCATTAGCCTTCTCCTCTCATTTCTTGGACTCTCAGCAGTACGGAAAAACCGAGTAAAAACTATGCAGAGATACATGACAGGAATCATAATATTTGGGTTTGCTCCCCTGTTGTATGCTGCAGTGTACTACTTCAGGGATACCTGGAAATACCTAAGCACAGGGGAAATTGATCACATAATGGTGTGGCAGGTAAATTATCAGTACAGTCAGTTGCATGTGTGTTTCCTTAAGACTGATTTCAGATTTCTTTTTGCTACAGAGAAGCAGTTTTATAATTACTGTAGCCAGATCTCACCAAGGTTTATTTAGGTCTAAAAAAGTTAGGAACCAGGATGTAAATTAGAAAAAAAATGTTGAAAGTATATATAAAATGACTGGTGGAAACCTTGAAGGGAAAACCACTCATAACACCTAGGCTTAGGTGAGATGATAACATTAAAATAGATCTTAAGGACCTAAGATGAGGAGATATCAGTTGGGTTTGTGTGGCACAGGGTAGGGATCTATGAAGGTAGTAATGAAAAATGTGGGAAATTTGGTTGCTGGGCGTTCTGTTGGTTTCTAAAGAAGGACTTTGTTCCATGGGGTTAGTAGTACATGATAAAATAAATAGGTTATGAGGTTGGAAACATCACAGTAATGCTATGAACTTCCTTTTCTAGGGTTATCCATATGGTCTACTGTGGTATGCATTCATCTTGTTGGCCATTCAGGTTCACCTGTTCTCATTGTACTTTGCTTCGAACTTGGTAGTTGCCTGGAGAGCTCGAGGGACGAAGAAAGACGAATGAGCTGAATGAAACCTCGTGTCTACCTGTGTGTTGTTGCTTGTCACTGTATGTTGTCCCCATCAGTCAATATGTGCATGATGTAAAGGCACTTCCTTGTAAATGACACAAACTGATGACAGAGTTGCGCATGTCAAACAATACACAGAAGCCTAGCATTCCCATGTTGTCCAGTTTAAAATTGAAAGCTGCAACAAGTTTAAGACGTCCCACACTTTCACTCTGAGCCTTATCGATATTAGGAGTTAAATTCCAACATATGGATGTAGTTTCTGCAAGCAATCAGTACTTCATGTGAAGGAAATTACATTTTTCATGGATTATAAAATTACCACAAAAATCCTTTGGAATTAAAACTTTATAAAGAAAAAATAATTTTTTTGTTAAAATTAAAATGAACCTTAAGGTTATTGCCCTGTTTAACTTTCTCACTATGTAAGGATTACCAACCTTCAATAACATTTCAATCAGACGATACAGCTGTGCTCAAAGTAAATATGAAAAATTGATTATAAATACATTGCATTGTTTTGCTATCTCTTAACTTACATTTTAAATTACATACAAGAGTAAGACCAGCCTGAAATCAGTATCTACATCATATTGTGTGCAACCAAGCATAATCCAACTCGTTGATTTTATCTATTTGGTGGCATGCTAAGGGTAATTTGATAACTATTTTATTTGTTTATATATTTATTTTTTATTTAATGATAGTATGAAAATCTCATACTGTATTGTGTCACTTTACTGTCTTCTAGGATGTATTGCACAAGTGAGATATAAGTTATGAAATTGAAATGGGTAAACAAAACTAGTTAATATATCTCAAATACCATGCCATATTCGCCTACATGTAATATGCATCTCTTTCCTCTGTGCCTCCCAGAGACTTTACTATGCATTATAGTTATACATCTTCAATTGTTAGATATTTTACTAGTTGTCTGTAAAAAGTGTGCATAACTATGATATGGAGTTGATTTTTTGGGGGAGGCTGTAAACATTATATTTGGACAAATGCTTTATTCACTAAGCACAACAAGGGGTTAGGCCTGAATTGTTTAATTTGTGCAGCTGTGTTCATCAGTAACAAATTACTTTCACAGTTTGCTTTCTGTTTTGTTGAGACAAAACAGATGCAGACTAGAGTACTTCCAAGGACTGTCTGTTTTCAATAGAAATGTCTCAAGTTTCCCCAAAGCTGTAACTTCCACTCACATATCCTGTTCCAACATGGGGGAAGATGTAAACCAAGTGCAATAACCAGCTCAGGAGGTGCCATGAAGATGGATTATTTTTGTAAGCTGTATAAGAAGCACAAATGTATATAAATATTTTCAGCTCAGAGTTGATAAAGTAGCATGAAAACATGTTAATTGTGTGTAGCAGTGGGAAGGATAGATATTGGCAGTAAGCTGGAATGCAACAAGACCACATAGAAACTTATAAGAGGAGAGAAAGAGAATTTCCCTTTCCTATTGTTGCACCCATTTGTCCTAGGTGTTCTCATTAAATATGCAGCAGACATCTGTCTCCACAACTTGAATATAATGGCCACAAAACATTTGTTTCAATGTTATTAAATGCATCAAATAAAGAAAGTTTAATTTATAATTAATGATCTGTATCAAATTCAATAAAGTCTTTGTCAGGGATCTGATGAGGTCCGGACTGTTCTCGAAATTTAAGTTTTGTGCAACCGCCTGACTTGGCTGATTTTCCTAGAAGACTTCGTTGAATTTAGTCACCATGAAAGCTATAGATCATACATCTGTATCAAATACTTTGAAGTGTTATCAAGGGCCAAAAATTGGCAAGAGAAACAATTATCAGTTTTTACTGTGTTACTCTGCGATTGTACATAGTATATTCCCCCAGAATCAGGACTCCAGAAATGCACTTAAGATGTAATAAACTTTAATTTCTGTACCATATTCTTCCATGACATACTGAGCATTATTCTCTAGGTAATTGCAAAGTTCAGTATATCAATACAAGCAATGAAGGTGTCTTTGTAAAAATCATACCTGCAGAACTTGGTAACCAACACACCACTACTGGACAAGAGAACTATATGAAGAATAAATTGAAACAAATGTAAGTTTTGGGTTTACTAATGATGCTGTCAGTAACTCAGGCTATATATGACTGGAAAAAAAAAATTATGGGTTAACAGAAGTTGGTGTGATTCAATATGTTTTGTGTTAATATCTTTGCACTGTCTGAAATTTATCTGCAAGGGAACTTGGCTGTAACGGACGGGAAAAATAAAGTCAAACTGTCTAGTATATGTCCGAGTACTGTAATGGACATATGCAACAGTAAAAATGATAGCAAGGAAGGAAACTGAAAATGTGTACTGCCTGTTAACAGTGTGGCATACATGTTGCATGAATTTTTTATTTATGGCTTGGATAAAAGTTTTAGTGTATCTTCTGTTACAAAATACAATATTTATTTTGGTGAATATTTATTTCAGTATGCTTAAACGTATTTAGACCTTTACTGGCCATGTTTTCCAGTTTTGTCTATAATCCCATACAGTTGATAAATTTTCTTATGGGTAGTACATACTGGAGCCCTGAAGGGATAATAATATTGTGATTCTGAACTTTAGTCCTGTGCATTGCACATTCCTTATCACTAATATTGCTAGTGTATGTTGTAAATTGATGCTCAATATTGTTATGCTCTTTGAAACTGAATTACAAAGTAATGTATGAGATTATAAACCACCATGATGGGTTAAAAAAGCATGATACCTTCAGTAACTGATTCAGATATACTTTGTAGTAATGGCTGTTCCCTGTTATTGTTGAGGTTATGGCTGTTGTAATTTTATTGATGAAAGTCTCATTAATACAGTTTTATAGTTTAGAATTAATAATTTACATTGCTCTCTCATAATTTGAAAGGGGGAAATCAATTTTTACTAAAAAAATTTCAGTTTTAGCCATTCATATGTAATGAATTATAATTCCATAACATTGTCTTTTACTCAACAGCATTAATCAAATTTTAAATGTAATAATTATTCATTTAGACATTCTAATGTGGAAATTAGTGAAATGGCCATTTTAGAGCTAATGTGATTAAAGCACAGAGATACCAAAATATAAAATAAGTTGTATTGATGCTAAAAAATTAGTTTTCAGAGAAATTATGTAAACAGAAGGCTACATGCAGTGTCTGTAGATAAACCAGTAAGACCATCTGTATTATTATTGTAACATCCCAGTGCCCTATTCCCCTGAACAATGCCTTGCATTCCTCAAAGCAGAGATTTTAAAATGTGATGACCACAAGCTATTTTCAGCATTAACTAAATTAATAACTACATTTAAGGAGTTATCAATTTTTGTTCTAATATTGGGATACATTTTAAGAAAATAAGTGCAGTACCTATTTCTCTTCATGTCCAATGATTGAACCTCCATATATATGTTGGAACGTCCATGACAGACTTTTTATTCATGAATGTGGCCTCAGCAGATTTAGATTTCGGAACATGCTCAGAAAATTGTCTGTTTGCAGTCATGAAGCTGTAGATTGCTTCAGACATTGTGAATCAAAGGGGCAGAACCATTAAGAAATTCTGATGTACTCTAAACACTGCATATCAAATGGCCTGTCTTATTGTTGAAGTTCATATATTTGTTAAGTTTATCTGATTTATACCTTGGAATAGAATTTAGACAGGGTTGTGTTGAGTCATAATTATGTTTGGTTTAATGTTAAATGAACACATGTATGCTGCAACATATTTTGTAGTGTGATGTTGGAAGCTCATATAGGAAGGTTTCCTTCACAATGTAGTAGTTTATTGTATCCTCACTTGTCCATAAAAATAATATTCCTTTTGTGGACCATTTTTTCACTGCCACTAAGTAGACATGATTGAATAAGTCTAGACCTACACCCAGATTTTGAATTTCACTGAACATTGTGAAGAGGTTTGTATCCTTTTGTTTTCTCACAGCTGTAGGGTTCTTACAAAGGTCATGACATACCACACTGGTTACTCCCTTTTGGACCCTCGACTCACAACTGTGCAAGACAGTATAACTATTCAAATCAGTCTTCTCTAGTTCTGACCGTTCATGTGGTGATCTTGTGGTTAGAACAGAAGTCTCCTGCCCCTGGACATAATCATAGTTGTTCGACATGGGATTTGCGGTGGACAAACTTACACTGGACCTGATTTAAACAACTTTTTGTCTGAGCCGTTTAAGGTAAATAGAACAATTCTTGTGTCTTGTGCAAGAGAAATAATTAAATCAGCAATAGTCTAGAACATAACTGTAGATAGGACAGTCTAAGAAACTTGGAACTGTAACTTATCCTGTATTTTAATCATATGACAATGATTATCCAAGAAGGAAAAACAACTCCATAGGCTTAGGCATACATGGGAGGATAAACTAACAGAGTGTAAGGCTGTGGACTGCTTTTATATGGCTGATGATACGATCCAGTGGCAGGCTTCTGTGAACATGGTAATGCTAAGCTTTGGGTTCCATAAAAAGCAGGGAATTTCTAGATTAGCTGAGTGACTATTAGATTATCACAAAATATTCTGCTCCATGGAGTTAATTTGTCAGTGTTTACCTATAATCCCTCATGAAAACCTGAATATAAATACTATATTGTATCATTTGCTGATTTTTATTCAACTCGGAAGTCGTGAAGATGGCTGTCTTCTGGATTGTAGTGCCATGTGGTCTGGAAAAAATTACCGATGTTTCAGAGGTCCTTGCTACCATCATCAAGATGATGACAATGGCAGCAAGGACCTTTGAAACATAGGTAAATGTCTACCAGACTATGGCACAACAACCAAGAGGACATCCATATTCATACTCGCCACCATAACCTTAAATTCTACTCAGATGATATGCATCTTTACAATTCAGCATTTGTGTGTCAAAAACACTTTGTCCATTAATGTATCTTTTAATTGATAAAGTATTTAAGAAATACCATCATTTTGCTGTAAAATCATTAGACCAAGAAACGTGATGATCAGAACAAGTTCAAATGTCAATGTCTTTTAAGAACCCTACATTTGATATTATAAATAGAGTAACAAGCCCCTTTTAGTTAGGTGGTATGTCTAGCAAGGTTGCAAAATGCAGTTGGTAGCCAGAGACCAAGACATGACAAAGTGCTGGCTAGTGATCATATCAGCTTGGCCACTGCTGATGCACCTCATAGCAATATTGTACAGCAGCATTTAAGAGTAGATCCTAAACTATAACCAATACTGTATCAATGTTTTATTATTATTGGTGGTCTCTGTCATTATACCATTTGACTCCCGGCAGCATGTTTATAATATTACATTTATCATAATTCATGTTGTGTAATTGTTAGTACGTGCTGCAGCTTCTTTGAGTTATGCTGTTTTAAGAGGTAGATTCTTACTGATGGGAAATTAGTTGGTAAATTCCAGTTGTGAAGGAAGTTTTATGATTATGTTCATTGTATTTTAATTTTGTACAAATTTTGGAGGTACATTATAAAGTGACCATGTTGTGATATTCCATGTGCAGTATTTGTCTAGGAATGTTGTAAGTTGAATGTATTCTGCTGTATGTTCACGAGTTAGGGGGTGTTGAATTTTTGGTGCACCTATATAAATAAAACAATTTTGATTGTTTTTTGTGTTCTAATGTGATGTGATCCATGTTATTTCCTTATCATACAGATTTAATTTAAATATGCACACTCTTTGCAATACAGACTGTTTCTTTCTGTTTTCCACCAATATCTGTATAAGAATTATCTAACTTCTTCATAGACCTTAGTATTTCACAAATGGGCTCCACTTTCCACATTACCTTTATAGTAAATAATATAAATAACCATGATTTTGTGAAATAATAAGGTGAAATTTGGGTTTCCAGATAAATCTTATGCTAATAAATGGCTATGTCCTGTGTATGTATGTTTTTACACTGTTAACTTCTCTTTCATTCTGCTATTTATATTTGATTTGGAAGAGCAAAAATTCAAAGATGAAAGTGCTGTTATGGACATATAGGAATAATTTCACACATATAAACACAGTAAGATAGGCACATACTTAAACAGCACACTATTACATTTTATGTAAATGTCTACACATAAACCAAGGCATTCATCTGAAGAGACTGAGGAAAATCATGAAAAATCACAGTAAAGATGGCTGGTAATTCGGCTGAGATTTGTATCAGATACTTCCCAAATACAAGTCTAGGGAGCATGACATCTACACCAAACTTCTCAGATGAATTCAGAAGTAAATTCATAAATCTAGAATACTTCTGACTGTATCTCTGTTATGGGGCAGTGAATGTATAGCTTTAGCTTCACACATTCTTAACTTCAGTGCTACAAGGAGGCAAGTATCAGGGTGTTGCTGGAGCAGCTTTATATCAGGGGAAAGAATTTGCCCCAAATTTGGCAGGAGAAGTACATTTTATCTAAAATGTCAGTGTAATTCAATTAAAAAAGTGTTTATTCTTTAATAAAATGACAGTCATTTAATACATATTTCCCCATTGTAATTAGGTCACATCTTTGGTAATTTGTCATTAAATTTGGTCCCTCCCCAAAGTTGAGCGACTCACTTAAACGAGTGTGTCGTCATCTCTAAATTATATCTACATCACAGGGACCAGTGGCCTGGATATTGTCACTAGAATTTCAGTAGAGCATATGTCCACAAATATCGAATTGCTTGGAAAATAAATTATTTGATAAAAACAATTTGGATGTTGTACCTCTTCAGCAGGATCCAAACTCCTCCATCCAGCTCTCGTACTTTGAAACGTCACTGAGAGAGACACTCTTCTTACACCGTGACAGAGCCTCATCAAAATCTTCAGTTGTTACTGGAAGATCCACATCCTCTTTCTTGATCTTCTTAATTTCAGCAGTAGTGCGACCGGATATTTTGCGGCGCATTGACATCATGGCTGCATCCCTATAACAGATACGTGTTGCTTATAAAAGTGGTGGTAAGGTTACTCTATGTCTGAACATCATACCGTGTCTCATAAATGTTTGAGAAAATATTACTATTGTTACGATACATGAATAAATATGGAGAAGCAATGGTATGATACTGACAAGGGAGAACTGAAATGTTCTTAGAGAAACCTGTCCAATTGTCTCTTTGTCCATCACAAAACCCATAGTACTAACAAAAATGTGGAGATAATTTATCTCGGAAATGAATGCAGATCTTCATGATTTATATAGCTTACTTAACATTTTTAGAATAGTTAAAGAAAGAAGCTACAGTGAGCCAGTTACATGACTCACACCAAAGAAATACAAGCACAACTCTGGTTGGAAAACCTGTTGGGATGTGGCCACCTGAAGACTATGAAGAAGATGGGGAGAAATTCTCTTACAGAATGCAAAAGAATAAGTGACAACTTGTATTGTAACAACATATGAATTTCAGAAAAGGGCTGATTCATTTGTAAACGTTCAGTTTTGTGAGAGTTTTATTTGCAAGTCCACCAAGTGTGTTACTTCGGAATAACCGATGACTGACTGTCTTTGTCCTCACCAGTAGTGTGGTCAGTGCATTCATGGGATGCAGTAACACTAAACAAATCTCCAGTTTACCTGCACACATTGCTAATATCAGACCCTGTGTATCCTTGCAGTTTGTCAGCAATAACATTGCTGTCCAGAGCTTCATCCACGGTCACTCCCTCGAGGCACAGTTTCAGCAGTGCTGAGCGAGTTTCATCTGCAGCACACAGACACTTCTGACATTACATTATCTCTTCCTCCAAAAGTTATATAAAATCTGAGAGAAGTCTCTTTCACCTCAATGAATTTTTTAACGAAATTAGTGGTTTATTTATTACGAAACATATATTTTCAAATTTTATTCCTGATATCGTGCCACAGTAACACTAGTTTCGGTTGTATTTGAACTTTCTGATTTATCACATATTCCATAATCAATTAATATTTTTAAAAAATCTCCTTGTTCCAGAACCTAAAACTTGGTTCTCGATGTTCACTGGAGGGCTGTTTCAAGTAGCAGCCAGTAAATCTCAAATTTCTATGCTGATCGCAAACATCCAGAACGGATAAGAGGAGGAGGAGGAGAATATCTGGAGTGCCATTAGTTTTGAAAAAAATGTAACTACAATAAATGAACATAATGAACAATAAGGCATGCATAATCTCACAGAATGTGTTTGAAGAATGTCTACTGAAAGTTATCGGTATTCCTTTTCACACTGTGTATAGCTCACCATTTGGAAGAGGAATATAGACCCTCTTCTCAAACCTCCTCCTGAAAGCCTCATCTATGTCCCATGGGTGGTTAGTGGCAGCCAGAACCATTATAATTTTGTCTTCATTGCTGTAATTCAGAAAAGGGTGAACAGTTTCTTTTCAGTGCTCCATAATGACTATTTAAACAATGTCACAAATAAATAGACACCAATTGACTGTGTGCTTGTATTAGAGGGGTATTTATTAGAAGACAACTGTCCTTTATGCAGAGCGTTAAGAAATATGTTGGAAGAGATACTGTCGGAAACCAGAACATAATAGACAGGATATGAAAGTAGAAATTCTGCAATAAACATTTCAATGGCATGGACAATAAGAGGTTATTTCATTTTGGAGCTTCTCCAGTTGCCTGGCTAATAGCAATCGCACCGACCCCCACTGGAGCTTTTGTGTAGTCACCTGCTGGAATTGATGCCATCCATCTGTATCAACAGCTCAGCCTTGAAGCGCCGTGAAGCTTCGTGCTCTGAATCTGTCCCCCTCTGTGAGCACAGCGAGTCAATCTCATCGATGAAGATTGTGCTCGGTGAGTAAAACCTGGCCTGTAACAGAAAGAGCATTTCCTTTTTACCACACACATCACGTCAGGGTACTTAAATTGACCAGAAAAATATATCAAGATGGACAATTTAGTGCCAAAGTGTTATTTTCTTTTTTCTTAAATACAGTTCTCCACACAACTGTTCTTTTGTTTTTGTTAAACTATTGCATTATAACACAAACACAACAAAAACAAAAGTTAATAGTACACTAAGTAAATGGAAGACTTCTCCATTACATGTTCCGGATGAAAGGTGCTTACCATCTCGAACAACAGCCTGACTAGTTTCTCTGACTCGCCTCGATATTTGGAAGTAAGGGTAGAAGAGGAAACATTAAAGAAGGTTGTTCCACATTCGGTAGCCACAGCCTTGGCCAACATGGTCTTCCCTGTCCCTGGCGGACCCACCATCAGCACCCCTTTCCATGGCCGCCGAATGCCCTGCAAGTGTAACGTCACTCTTCAGTCCAAAGCCACAGTTAGTATTTCGAGAACCAAAAATGTGTTCATATCACAACATTCTGATTCAATAAAGAGGAACACATGTGAGACTGAAGAAGTAAATACAGACGATATCTACGCACAAAAGACACTAGATAAAATGGAAAACATAATATTATAGAAAATACAAGATTTAAATGAAAAATGGACCATAGCAAATAAAACTATTTACTTTTTTCTTCCCGTTATAATAGGTTTGCTGCCTGTTCTTTCTGGTCAAAGAGAATCCCTCCACCTCTTCGCGGGTCTTCCTACGTCTCTTTTTCCTTGTGGTGACAATACACAGAGAAATTAAAAAATGACATTTAAAAGGCTAACAATAGTCTGCACGTAAACAAAGTTGGTCCACAAACATGTATGGAATGATAAAAACCGCTCTAAAAGGTTGCAAGGATGACTCAGACAGAAGAAAGTTTACGAGGCGGACCAAGAAGAATACTACAAGGACGACAATGGACACGTGGCCAATCCGACTCGACTACGAACGATACGGGAGACGCAGAAAGCTACCTTGAAGAAGTCCGGCATGAGTATGGGCAGCACCATCGCCTCCTGCAGGATCGCCTTGGCCTCGTGCAGGCCGGCCACCCTGGTCCACGTGACGTCTGGGTTACGCTGCAGGATATCTTTCTCGATCGTCTCGACAAGGTGCGCCTCGTAGCCCGCGGGGTTGAACACACGCTCTTCCCGTTCCTCGTCCCCTGCCACCTCCACTTGCTCCTGTTGGCTCGCTGGCTGCTCTGCCTCCAGCTTCTTCACGGTGGGGCGCAGCCCCTCTTGTCCTGTCCCTTTGGTCCGGTCCTTACCGGGACGCGGCAGCCGGTCCACGGACCTCGATTTGCGACTAGTGGTCACGCTGAAGTTGGAGCTCCTGCAAAGGCAACACCATCCACGGCCCGCGGGCCAGTTTCGTACTAACTACAGCAGTTGAGAGCTACTCAGCTAGAAGTCCCCTGCTTTTAAGCAGTCCGAAGGTTAATCGCCGAATTCACATATCCTGGAAACTAAATTATATCACAAACAACTGAATGTGGTTCACAACTTCGTCATTTATTTTTTACGATACATTTGCATGGGTTCTCTGCACAAAATTCGCTTAATTACTCTAACAATACCAGGCAAAATATATGATCACTTCCTTCCAAATTCCTTCAGTCCATTTCTTAGTCAACCAGTAGTTCACGCCAGCCCTACCCAATTCAACAAATAAAGCAATTTGAAAGCGTCAATGCTCACCGCCCCCTGGGATTGATGGCTGGCAGGGCCGGCTGAATCTCCGGGTCACGTCTTCGGAGAGACGCCACCCATTTGTCAGACGCAGTCGGGGGAGAGTTGGAGGGAGTCTTATTGTGTCCTCCGGAGTCTGCGCCCCCGGTAGATTGATGGGGCTCTGAAACAGTGATGTTCTCCTACTAGCACCATTACTGTGGATCAAATTACATCAGAAACTGACCTTCAAGCATCACTCACGACAGTTTCCCATGGAATCAGTCAAGTTCCTGCTCCAACTCCAGGCAGTTTCTCCTGCAACTTGAAAACTGTTAGTATATTGACATGGGATAGAGCAATACTCCAGACTTGTATCAAGGAGATACCCGCTTTGAATGTCGGTAGGGTTATTGGCTGTCCTTAAGTCTGTCCAAGAGAATGACGACCTTCAAATCAGCTTCGACCGTCCCTTTCCAAAATCCCACCTACTTACATTTCATGGTCATTTCCCTGTCTCGTGTGGAACTATACGGACAGCCGAAGCCGCGTCGTTCATTAAGTGAATGTCACAAAAAAGTATGACTGTAATTTCACGAATCTTGACCGCTACCATTTGATTTCACCCTGAGTAAAGTGGACAACAGAACTCGATACAAAAT
This sequence comes from Zootermopsis nevadensis, assembly GCF_977971745.1. Classification (NCBI taxonomy): domain Eukaryota; kingdom Metazoa; phylum Arthropoda; class Insecta; order Blattodea; family Termopsidae; genus Zootermopsis; species Zootermopsis nevadensis. The sequence continues at coordinate 18,618,269 of NW_028259134.1, forward strand.
TCAAGGGTATGAATTTTTAAAATGTAACAGCAAGGCCATCGTCCAAGTCGTCGCATGCAACCATGCTGTTTCAAGATTCATAACTTGACTGACATGCAATCGTCTTTAGAGGGTCTATGCAACTGCAGTTGTAAATATTCTTATCCGTCCTCTAAAGAAAGCCCTCGAAATGAACGTGCGACTGTCGAGATTGGCTCTCAGTTTTCATGTTTCATCTCCGAAACCCCGAGACGGATTTCTATTAAATTTAGTAACGAAGTTTTCACTAAAATTTGTGGGGTTATTTATTTTTGTTGATAGCAGTCATTATAACATGAAGTTTAAATATAAATTACTGTTTTTCCAGTCGGTTCACAGGAAAATAAATTAGCATAGAATATAAAATACGACATGCAACTTCTATTTCAAACATTATTTAATATAATGAACGGCGAAGGACACAAAAGGTAACAAAACAAACACGATTAGCATTACATCAGATTTTTATCTGTGTTACATGTGCTCCAAAGTCGGTAGGACAAACATTCAGAAAATATACACTCCAAATGAAGACTTTGCTTAAATGATCAGAACAACTCTGCGCTTCAAAGAAATTTTGCCCTATGCCAGCATGAACGCTGTGGTTCTGGAAAGGACCATACCTTGCTGAGATGGGTGTTGTGCCTTAACGGGTCCTGCCCTCTGTCTGGGATGCTGGGTACCCGTGGAGCGTCTGGAGCTGTTGCCCCGCACGGGCCTATGAGTCGTCGTGATCTTGGTGAAAGTATAGGGCGATAATGAGTCTAAGATCAGCGAATCCATCATGCGGGCCACCTGGTGAAAACCCGAGTGCGTCGTAGTGGGGCTGGTAACGAAAATAAATAACATTCGTGAGATTTGAGGTTCTGATGCTGCGAAGACGATGTTGCAGGGTATTTTTCTCATAGCCCTGTTGGGGGCAGCAACCACCTCTGAAACGTCGATAAACTTCTGCCTATATGACGCTACAACCCAGAAGACTTCCAGACTATGTTTGCCCCAAATGTTGGTTCCTACTTAAGAGTCCACACCGCTTTACTTACAGCCCAGAAGAGTAAGATCATTATGGTATCTGATCTTTTTCAAGTGTTTTATCCTAAATGGCAACAAGAAAGATTTGTTTACCAGTAGCTGGAGTTTATCGCCATAATACACGATTAATAAAGGAACGTTTTGTAGCAAACGCTGTCTAGAATGTTTGAATCGCAATAAAACGCCGTATCATCGGCAACTTCTCCGACACTTCTAATGGGCGGGTCAGTCTGTATGAAATTCACAGGCTTCAAGCTGAAGCGCTGGGATTTTTACTGAATTATGCCGAGACTGTAACATCCTGACACACTATGTCGCTTCCTCCTTCCATATTTTTGGATTTTAAATGGAGAAACTTCGTTTCACAGAAACTCCATTTCTCAATACAACGTTTTTGTACACTCGCTAAACTAACCAAAGTTTTAGTCTGTTTGACTAATTCCATTGTATGAAGAGCTTAAAGGTTTGTACACCTCACCAAATATTTGTTTAGGGTGATCAGATCAAGAATGATAATATGGGCGAAACTTGTAGCACGCATGATAGCGGTAACAAACATGTAAAAATTGTATTCGGAAATTTTAAAGGGGAAAATAGGTGTATAATGAAGAAACAAGTGGTGGTAATATGGACTAAATTCAATTGGTCAATGTTATAAAAATGGTTTTTTATCATTATTTGTATTTTGAGAGACGGAATAACAATGCACATTATTTAAATTTAAAATATATGTTTACCGTATTTATAAAAATTATTAAGAAATATTTCGGGAGATCAACATAACCGTGAAGAACTCTGGGTATCTGCTTCCTGAATTCAAAAAATTGGGCCTTAGAATCCGAGTGAATTGCATTGCATTCACATAACCTCTATCCTAACTGATGTAGAAAACACTTTCTAGAATTACGTTTAGCTGTACGTCTCTCAAATTTTCAGTCAGTCCGTATTCGTGAATAAATTTCGCATAACATTTCATAGTCTACCTGAAATTTAAAAGTCGGTCTAATATCACAGACACCAAATATAAGTTTTTTTATAAGCATCAACGCCAGCATGTTAATGAATATTTTAATAGCAGTTACGATACACATCAGATGCACAAAGTACTTACTGGAAGAACGGGTCCTCTACGAATTCCCGCATCATAGAGCTAAAGAACGCCATGTCGTTTTTCCCTTCTTTTCAACCGAATTCATCAAACATGTCCCTTCCTTCTCTAGAACACACTGCGGTATCCGTAGCATATATCGACTGTCATCTGCAGGCTCCTAGGAGACCGTGACGTCACCAAGCGGTAACAAATGTGAATCACAAGGCGCGTAATAAGAATTGGGGTTGTATTTTAAAGGACGGGTATGGGACGTATCACTGAACGAATGTAACCGGCCATTTGTGAATCAAAAGCGAAAGAGTGTACTGTATTTCAAATCACAAAGTTTCCAAACTGTCTTTTCATGCGACTGCTTACAAGTTACTACAAGCAGAGCCAACATATGGCCAAATTAATAATACCAAATTTACCTAACTAATCTAACCTGATACATTCTCACTTATCAGCGAATTTGATTAGTAAAAAGTACGCGGAAAACGTGAGAAATCCGAAGGGGAGACGCCACGTGAGAGGTCCAGACGCAAATGTGAGAATAACATGCTTGATATTGAACACATTGGTGTTGAATATGGAGGCTGGATTCATTTGGTACGGGAAAGGCACAATGAAGGACTCTTGAGAGAAGCGAAATGAACTTTCGGGTTCAAAACAGCCAATATAGTTATTTTAATAACCGAGACACTTACAGCGTCTCAGTGACGAGATAATTAGCCGAAAACATTGGCTCTTATGTCTTGAAACATTTTACATCATATCGACACCATTGTTGAACGATGATACAAGTTCAACATCAGTTGAGTAGCGGTCTTCGTTGTGTACCGCGCTTGTAAAACTCGGGGAAATAAAATTGCTGTCAACGTGTTATTTACGAGTCGAAGCCACACAGTCAAGTTCCACGCGTTTACCATGTTACCGGTCAATGGCTACGTCGAAGTGCAGATAAGCGCGTGGTGATGCGTCTGGGGTTGTTGACACCAAATCGAGAGATCGATTTGTTTTGAAGACTTCTTCCGCTTACGTTTACAAAGAAAGGAAGTAAATATCTCGTATCTTCAAATATTAATCACGAAACAACACACGCCAGATGGCATATTTTATCTTGCAGCCTGCCTCCTATTCAGCTGGCAGCGGGATCCCTTTCCTCGGGCACATGGGACGATAACTACTCGCACGACCGAATGCCAGTGTCGAAATGACTTGTGTTGTCCTTTACTCCCCTCGCAATACATGCCTTCGCGGCAGGAAGTTTTAAGATACTCGGATATTTATCTTATAACTACAATACGGAGCTGTACAGTGCCAATCCCCTGTTCTCGAGATGTTTGTCTCGTTAGAAGGATTAGCACTACCGGTGATATGGCGTGACTGGAGTCGTTGAACTCGAGAATCAATCGATATCTCGAAGCAAGGTAAGTACTCCGAAGGGTACGCCGTATCTAGTGTTGTACATTAAATATAAAACTACTGCACGGAGCTCATAGAGCACGTGCTCGATAGCTCTGGTTTAACGTCGCTGTATCAACTGGAATAGTGGCGTCGGTCTTGAAGGGCGGATACATCACTACGGTTTAAAATCATGTATGTGGATTCGAAGACGTTGCTTTTAGACACTGGCTTCTGATCTTAGAATTTTGGGATTAAGTGCCACTGGGGCAGGATTTCTGAGTACGCTTGCCGTTAATCCACTGCTGCATGGATGGTGTAAAAACAAATACGTATCGTAATGACAAGTTTACTGTGATGTGGTTTGTAAAATTTACATTATTACATGCGGAAAGCATACAATAATGAATTTGAACCAGATATCGAATCGTATCACCCTGAAATAATTAGAAGGCTAACGATGGCCAGTCGATATATTTGTAGGTCTGTCGAAATGAAAAATTAGTACAGAGCTGCATTAAAATTCACTTTCCTTCATTTCCGATGTTTATACCTCTGCCTCTGACAGCAACTTTGACGTCACCTTCTGAATGCACAGTACACTATTCCTTCCCCTGAAAATCTACAACGCGGTGGCCAGCTAGAAAAATGTTCTTACCTTTCACTTGCGAAGTTAAACGATGACGTCATCGGGGCCATGACGTCATCTATATTTCGTGATCGTGACAAAGTCCATACAAAATTTCATTAAACTTCTTCCAAAAATTGTCTGCTTATTGAAATTGCAAATACGGATTAAGTTATGTCAATTTATCATGTACCACAACAAAAGTTTCAATCTAATATATATTCATAACTCGATTTTTATACATTTAATTAAAATAATAAATTGCTGGTAATTAATTTCGGGTGTTAATATAAAAGTGTCAAGTTGGAAAATTAAATATGAAAGAATATTCACCTACGGTAAAGTCTGAAATTCGTCGGCTTTTGGCCGGTATTACAAAAGGGGTTAGTTTTATGATGATGTCGACAGAGGGCAGTCAAGGCTCGTGGTCAACATATCGATATTTATAAAAGTATTTAAACATTTTAACTCATACAAATGTTATATTTGTTGTTATACGTGATATGTGTCCAAGGAAGCCACTAGAAACGAAACATACAAATTCTCATTGTAGGCTACCGAATGTGTTCATAGCAACGGAATTATGTTAGTTTATCTTTTATTTGAAAACTGCTGTTTATGCTATAGGGAAGACAGAATTGGTTCGTGTTATTTTTTAAAAGGTTTATGAAGATTAAATGCTGTGATCTGAAGCATCTTAGCTTGGCGAAGGTCATTAAACTACATCAATAAGCCGAGGGTCACGCCGTAAGGCGCAGACTCCTACAAGACATTCCACAAATGGAAATACGAACCACGTTGATAACAGACGTGTTCAAAGCCACGCGAAACAATTGAAGTTTATTGTTAACTTAGTTTCTTCCACAACATCCGACTTCAACCAGATTACTTCTGCCATGCCTTGACTTTCACTTCACTTCGCTATTATTGAACCTGCGCAGTCTGAACAAAGACCAATGTAGTCTCTGTGGGACATCTTCAAATAATAAAATTTTAAATTCTTTGCGACATGTAAAATACGTAGACAACAATAGATTTTTCTTTAAGGCAAAAACTTTTAAATGTACCTATTTTTATTTGTTAAAGACTTAACATATGCATAAATAACTAGCTAACTGGCTGACTAGCCATCTAAATAACTAATTATCTAAAAAGTAATTTCCTAGGTACCTAATTGGCTGAAAAGCTGTCTCTCTCTCTAGTAGCTGAACCGGAAACTTTGTCATCCCGTTTACATATTTCGTAAACAAAAAACTCAACTGATTGCAACTCCAAAATTAATTTCTTTAAACAATACTTTAACTGCTACGTTTAATCTCCTATACGTAAAAAATATTTTCCGAACATATTTCCTTAACAAATTTCCTGTTTCCTCCATACAACCTACATGTTCAACCAATCATAACCTTGATTTTTCTTATAACGATGCAGGTTATCAAACATTTAAATTGATACTGAAGAGCGGAAATCGTCTCTTTAAGAAACGCCTGGACTCTTATTTGCTGTTTCTGCTGAACCGAGGCCCACTCACCACTGCAAGTTCCACACGGAGTGGCAGGGGGGGTGTCTCAGCGACGAGAGGGGGAGGGTCACCTCGAACTCCACCTCCATGTCCGGGTGTCCTCCGCCTGCGTCCGTCTGCTTGTCCATGTCACACTGACTGACCGGTGTCCGATGGCAGCAGGCCGACTGACCGCTACTGACCCACAACACCTGCGCCGTGTCTTTATTCCACCCGCAAAACGATCGCTCCAATAGAGTACTAACTAACCGACCAGTGCAGGCCATACGAATTTCTTTCTTCACTACCTCTATGTAAATTACAGGATAGACTCAAAAATAAGCTACAACCTATTCTATCCACATATTTTTCCCTAGTGGTTGCCACAACTACGTCCAATTTTGGCCTCAGAGCCAATGGGTTTATTCACAAACAATCTCATAGAAAGAGAAAAAGTCTTAAGCAATGAAAGGAGATACACACATAGCGCTTTCGCTGTAAATTCGTGAATGCTCCACTGTTCCTTGTTTCAGCAGTTATGCTAGACCATTCTGTCAAAACATCAATTTCGAACGTCGCGGCTGGTGTTTGTGGTGTCAGAGTTGCCTCGGGTAAACGGCCTTTGCGTGGGCGGAGCGTGGGGGCACGTCTACCGGCAATATCATCACGGGGATTCCCCAAGGTCACTTCTGCTAGCAGAAAAGCTCAGTGTATAGGTATCAATTCTTCAAGACGTACACGAGAATTGGAGATGATGTCACCCTTAAAGGTATCGTATTAATCGGTCAGTTTCAAGCTCCGGTTGATTTTACCCCGTGGAAAGCGTTCCTGCGCCAATCTTATCTGGCTTTTAATCATTCCAGTAAATAATCAGTTATTTTATTGGCAGAGTTATTACGTCCCGTGACCAGGCTCAATAAATGCATCAGTAACGAACGTGTAAACTGCTCGAGTTTTGAGTAGTTTCATTTCGCGCATTTGTTTTAGAACTTATTCATACCTCAATGGTCCACACGTCGTTTTACTGGAGATACAAATGAATTTCTACAAAGCTGTTCCCACTGCATTTATACACAACGATGGCGACCCTGAAAGTTACGTTTTATTTATTCCTATCACGCTACACTGCAACAGGCTAATTTTCCTTGTCGGTCCTCCACATTCATTTGCGCCTGCTACTCCCACTGCACACTTCACATCAAAGTAGGAGAAGTTGCCGCAAGAGCCCGGCGATTGTAACAGATAACGAGTTGCGTCATTCAACGCAAGTGTGTGTGTGTGTGTGTGTGTGGGGTGGGGGTGGGGGGGGTTTCGTTACGTGCGGGTATATTTCGATAAATTGGGTGTGGACAAAACACTTTCCGACCCGCAGCCGTGGCCACTATCACTTTCTTTTAAAGTATAACAACTATGTAATAAATAATTCTGTACGACGCGACACAGATGGTCCCTGAAACTTCGGTGATTTCTAACCGACTGACACGACTGATTACCCGAGAATACTTTATTAATTATTATAACTCCACTGGTAAATTTCTCGCCAATAATGATGGAAAAATCTAAAATAGTATATACACCTATTAATAAATATTATCTCGTAAGATCCAAAATATGTTAACAGCATTACCATATCACACATTGATAAATATTGTTCCATTAAAGGCCCAATACTGCTTGTACTAGGGAAGGCAAATATGGAGACAAACTTTGAAGATTGCTGTTTTCAGGGTTGTAGCGCTGTGTAGTGTGGTATAAGTCTGTTTCAGAGAAATCTGGTTGCCCTGACGATGGAGAAATCAAGGACCTCTGAAATGTTGGCAAAGCTTCTACCAGATTACATGGCGCTACAATCCAGAAGACAGCAGTCTTCAGACTCGCTTCCTTGAGAACCTCAAATACTTCTGAAAATAATCTGTATTGTCGAGAAATTCACGTCATGGTCAATGACGAATGCACTTACACAAAGAACGCATTTAGAAATTACATGAAGGTTACTTCAACGTGTAATTCATTTTGTCTTCCACTCTGAAGTTCCTTACCTGACCACTGGCAAGAACGAGCCCGTGCCGAACAGAGCCCCGCCACGCTGCAGCACCACCTTCTCCTGCGTTATCACTTCGCCTCTCTTCATTATCTTACAGCCTGCACTACTGTGAACATAAAACGTGAATATTATGAAAATGCAGTAAACGAACTCATGACTTACGTGGATTTCTTGTTGTATTAAAGGTTGTGGAGGCCTTTTCAGTTTGACGGCTATACTCGGAAATCTACCCAAAAATTTAGGACAATCAATTACTTCAATTGGTGTCTGAAAGTATGTGTCTCTTGGAAAGTGATCACTTTTAAGGAGAAGAAAGAATTAGGGCTAATTTTATTCAATAAATTAACTTTAGGCCACTGGAGACCAGAATTATTTCCTTTTTTGTCTATTTTGGTTAATGAAGTCGGTTCCAATCACGTTAAGATACATTAGGTCAAGTTATACTCCATTAAGTTATCCGCAGTCATGGTGGGTGAAGTGATGCTAAGTAAATTGAACTGTGTTAATTCATGTGACGTCATATCAAGTAGGGTCTCATGACTTTAAGCCGCTTTAGATTGCGTTACACTCAGATAAGTCACAATAGGTTACCTCAAGTAAGCAAGAAGTCATGCGAAGTCACATGAGTCACCCATAGTATTGCTCTTTCACTCGTGGTCACTATTAGACGAAGTCACCGAGTAAAGCCAATTAGGGCTGGGCTGAGTTGTATTTGGTTAGATCAGATTAGTTTCGGTTAAACTGAGTTGGCCCTCTAAGTCCGACGAACGAAAAATTACAGTTGGGAAATCCATAATTATACATATCAATATGTTGTATATTTATTAGCTTTTAAGCAAACCTTAAAAATATGGAGCACGTGTACTGGCCGATTGATTGATTGATTGATTTAACTTGTATCATTTGATGGTATGAAAACAACAAAGGAATGTAAGAATTTAGGATAATGTGGCAGAATTTTCTGTCTTTTCGATGCTGAAAGATTGTGCTTTCGACTTCTCTCTTCATGTCATTCCCAGCCATCCTTCCTTTTGAGGCTGTTAAACAATGCAGCCGAAAAATGACGTTAAATAAACTAGTAAACAATTGGTACGACTTTAACTAGCTTGCTACATATACTGCGCATTTATATTATTTAAAACAATCATCAACTATTTCAACAAATTGCGTGGCCTTACCCTTTTAACCTAGACCGACGAATTATGTTTTCCACTATTTAATCTTCCATTAAGAAATATAATATCAAAATTTAATAATAAATGTACTTGGAACAGAGTAGTTTAAAGATTTATTCTATAAATACTATAATAAATTTCAATCCCTCAGAACATGATACACTACCTATTGTCGCTCGCTGGTCACGAACACTGCTCCTTTAGACGGCGCACACTAGTAGACTGGCAAGTGTCCTACAAACTGAGAAACCCACCCCCACTCAAGGGTTGAAGTGGATGGAGTGGGGGAGCTAGTTAATAGGATTTGTGTTTAATTTGCATGTACGTATCACGACCCAAATTCAGCCCCGAGACCCACTTCTACGAGACGCGTGAAGGCCACATGCCTCTTATTATACGGGGATTATGCAAAAAAGCATCACATTGCAGCAACGGCCATGTCACTGATCGTCAATGTGGCAACAGTCTGCAGCGTCGGACCCCAGTTAACTATGAAAATTATCCATTTTATTCCAAACATTACAACTACTGTCGGCATGCAGTGGTTGGCGCTCCTGATTTGAATTTGAGAAACCTCGGGTTCGAATCCGGACTCGAAGGGCGATTATTTTGTGTGCAGAACATCGTCCTGATGATGGAAGAAGCAAGGACCTCTGAAACGTCGATAAACTTCTACCAAACTAAATGGCGACTTTTTAATTAGATGTTGAAATAATCCGACTGTCAAGCCGACTAGTGAGCCGATAGTGAACTGACATGTGCAGTTTTTACACGAAAAAGGCGTTGTTATCTACCATCTCTGGCCTCTGAATCAAGAACGTGCAACATGAAACTTTTTAAAGAAACTTTCACAAGATTTCTTGATCGATATTAGGGTACGTGTTGCACAAAGCAATAAGGTTATCGGGCCACGCTAGGAACTACCTAACGATCTGGGTGACTCAATCAGATCTCCTAATTACAGAGATAAAGTTGTATATTAATGTCATTGCTGCAGGTACCCTACATTTTCTTTAGAGTTTTGTTCAGAGAGAACTTCCGCTTTCAACAAAATCAAAGGGTTCGGGGAGCGGCTAATCACTAACCAAGTTTCGTGTTCACAGTATCTTATTACATTGGCTGTGGGAATTCTGCAGTGAAGAACCTTGGGTTCCTGATTCACTGACCATTACCGAAATCTGTTTTACTTCGCTGGCTCCGTTTTTCAGGCTTTTCGGAACGATAAAATGGACTGCCCGATGTGAGGAGCTCGTCTCTCTCTGTACCCTAATATTTGACTTTTCCTGCATGTTCAACAGAAACCCTTCTAATGGCAATTACTGATATAAATATATCCTATTTGTTTTATTCCAAATTATGAATGAAATTCTGTGAGATACTGTCCAAATGCTATGCTACTTTAACGAACACAACCAAAATGAGACCAAATTTATTCACGTGTGAATCACTTGTGAGATAAAGTGTTAATGAGAGGCCAACGAAATATGAAAAACCAAGTCTACTTACCAATCAAGCATCATGTCTCCTCGTATTTTATTCAGTCCGTGAATGAATCCGTTTAATGTATTCGTAAACTATCTGGTGCACTCTTTAAGTACTTAGCAGTCGTAATCAAATATCAGAAACCGCACATACGGATATTTCTTTTGGTAATATGAGGAAGTTGCAATGTCCCTCCCGTTCACTTGTTTGTGTTGTTTCAGAATGACTGGTACCATATGCCCATGTACCCTAAGCAACAGCGCACGCAACCCCATGTCCGCGTTTTTTTGCTGTTGATGGTTTAGTGGGTCACGAAAACAATAGACATACGATTCCATAAAGAGACATCAAATCGACCCAAAGAAGGAACTTCCGGTCTGCTCGATTGATCGAAGCTGTCATATCGAGACTGATTAGAGCACGTGCTTAAGCGAGGGCAATGAACCCAAGCCATTAGCCTGGAGCAATACAAACACGAACGAGGAGCTGGGTGTAACAGTGGACAAACACTCAGTAACTCCGAAAACATTTGTCAATGACGCCATATCAACTGCATACTATAATGGAATTCACCAGAGGTGAAAGAACGTGCACAACCGCTACGCGGATGTTTGTATGGAGGGGAGGCAAAATAACTGACAACTATTTTGTCCGTCAATCAGAATTTTTTTATTTTGATCGCTTTTTTATTCGAACTGCTGGAACTCTGTCTGAAAGGGAATGCTATTACGGCCGATTAATGGATCGTCTAGTTTTGACAGCAGATTTAAAGAAACATAACTACTGGCTTCGTGTGCTGTCGTATACAGGGTTCTTACCCCAACCCGGAAGTGCTGAGCTCATGATTAAAGCGTGCGGAAGTCGCCGCATTCTCAAAATGTACGGTAACAACAGTAAGTGGTAAATTTATACAAAAGCAAAGCGAAATGGCTTTTACAAACAGTTTTAGATCGCCAAAGCAACCCAATAAGTTTTCAGTCTCTAGATGTACTGATTAAGGAAGTCTGTATACAGGAAATAGGAAGGACGTACAGTAGAAGAGTCGATAAAAATGCATGATATGTTTCAAAATTTGTACATTTTTACTGTAGTGGTTAAATTGGGAATCAGTAAATGAGCAGTTAGACATGAAGGTTGCAGACAATTTGGACTATATGGGAATGTATACTAAAACAGGTATTTGAAAAAGAGGGTGCAAAGATATGAACAGGATTGTGCTAGATGAGTACAATGCCCAATACCGGGCCTGGGCGAGTTACACAATGAAGGTACAGTTGTAGGAGTCACAGAAAAATCAGTGTCATGGGTCAAGCAAATCATGGACCCAGGAGGCCAAAGAATTCGATTACACACAGGAATCATGGGTCAAAATGTCAGAGTACAAACAGTCATGAGTCCAGTTTTACTCTAGGAACAAGACTGAAGACACTGCACTGCAATATTTTACATCTCAGAAATGTTTTATATAATACCCTGTTACTGGGCTGAAGGCAGTGCATGGTGTTATGTACAAAAGGCGTTACAACATGACAAAAATATCACATTATCTCGTTAGTGCTTTGACAACCTGATGAAGTGCCTTACCATAAACAAATAGAGTACAAAAATTATGACACATCTTCCTCTATATTGTGAATCATCCAGAAATTTGGAGTTTATACGATTACTACACCTTTCTTCCAAGTTTAAAATAAAAACTAACTAGTTCAGAACTCCACTTCACATGTACAAGAGCAAGTTTTTACCACCTCAGGGCGACACTAAGATCAGACAGATGTGCTGGTTTCAAAACTGGCTATGAGACAGTCAGTCAGTCAGTCAGTCGCCACTTCCTCCTAAATGATGCTATAAGAGGACTAGCACATTCTTATTGTCTGACAGACCACATGAATCAAATTACACTAAACTCGCATTAATGTGATTTACCAGGAAATGACCACTCTTTTGGAATTGGTACGATATTTCCATTTCTCAATTTATTCATTTAACTTGCTTTGGACAGTTAAATAAATAAAGTTGATAACCAGGGTTCAATTTCCAGCAGAGGAAGAGATTTTTCGCTTCCTGCCTACCCAGATTCATATCCAAAATATACCACGAACACTTGCCTGCAGGTAAATCAACCAGAGCATGAAGCCAACCCCATTGTAAGCCTTCAACTTCACTAAACGTAATATGTAAACATATGATTAACAAATATGTAGTTAATTTGCTGAACAAATGTGAACTGAAGTGTGCAGATAATGTCTCTCAGTGATACCAACATGTTTGTGCCTGTGGAATTAGTATGACCTTAAAAAACCACATGGAACCAGACATAAAATGAAAATAAATTATGGTATTTTTCATGGCACACAAAACAGTAAGGCAAGATGAAGCACCTTATGTAGGATTACTGAGACATTCTAATTAAAAGTATAAAATTCTAAGAATTTTGGAATTTAAGCTAAACAGGACAATTCTTATATTCCAGCACCTTATTTCCCACTCAAGGCATGGCCTTGCGACAGGCTGATCCCTCGTTCGTGGAGATCTAACAGAAAGATTAAGAAACCTTACCAGGTTCCTTCAAGGACTATAGAGCCACTGATAACGATCTATATTATTATCACTTTCAGACAGATATGGCACAGCACGAGAGATAAGCATATGCGCTATACAGTCCAACTCCTGATTCCTATCATATTATACCAGTCGGCAGCCCATCACTTTACTGACGGACATAGTGCATGATAAATACTTTTTTCAAGGGTACAGTTATACATGGAGCTAATAACACATATAAGGAGCACGTAAAGTTCCACTTATATTAGATATAAACACTATATGGAGTCTGTTGTCAACTTCATAGTCTGGTTGACATAAATGGTTAACCATCTCAACTGAGAGCTATATTTTTTTTATGACGCAGAAAATTTTTCAGAAGAGGGTGGCCAGGTGTTTCATTGCAGCTCTTACACGGAGTGAATGAAAATTATTATTTTATAATACTGTGACCATTTCTTGGTAAATGCTCACTCCATCTTGCTGTTATACCACTTACTTTATAAGACATTTCCTTTTTTTTAAAAAATAAAAACCTTCTGTGCATATCACACTTAAATTTCTCTAATGTTTGAGGATGTGCAAACACAATACATAAAGAAACTTTAACTCTGCCATAAATGGGGCATCATACTTCAACAATTTCACATATCTCTAACTACAAAGTGCAGTAACATCTACACTTAAGTAAGTATATTCAAATCCCACTTGCAGTATGGATGTGTATCAGACATTTCTATTGCTCTGCGTATGCAGAGGCCACGTGATGGTCTGATCCTCATCCAGAGTCCTACAAAATGTCTGAATCCAGATTTAATTTCAAAGTAGAACAGGTCACAGGGTATAATTCACAGCATCTGCACAAAAATAAGTTTATGCAAATGATGCTTTCTCAATTGCATAGCTTTATAACATCAAAACTGATGTCCAGGCCAAGAATTGTATGCAGGACCTCCACAATACAATGAATGTTAACCACTCAGCTGTGAAGTCAGATTCAAGGCCATTTCCTCAATCACAGTGTGTACTAAAGGAAATTTTCTCATTAATGATACATTTTTCTGCTTGTAAGTACTTTAAAAAAAGATATTCTTAAAAATTAATTATGGCAACCCAGTTCTGGTATACAAGTACTAATTTGTGCATACATTTTATCAAGAAGTTCCCATATAAATATCATAAAAAAGTCTGCAAAAACAACATTAAAATAATGCAAAATTAAAATGTAGAATCTTAAATGAAATTACAATAAATTCTCTGGTACAGATGAGACTCAAATTTTGTGAAAATCTGAGAGCAAGAGATTAGCTTTCCTCATTGCAGAAATTTATAAATAACAGACTGTACTTTCCTTTAACTTAAACTTAAACCACACATCATGACAGCAAACTGTTTGAATTTCAAACTGTTCATGCATCCTTTCTAAAATCCTCTTATGAGATCCTTACAAGCCCTCATGGAAGGCACTTAAATTGTTACAAGAGTAGGCACAAGTTAAATGCACACTGAACTTCTTTATTAGTGAACCTACTCAGAGATACTATTAAGTGAAATGAGTATCCGATCTCAAGCAAGTACAAATATTGTTAACGAATCCTAAAAACTCTGATGGCTTACCTATTAGAGTTCCCCACAAAATCGCTGGTTGCAACTCTGCCCAGGAGGTTTAAAAGTTATAAATTCTAATTATATGCTGTAAACTGATTTAAACTAAAATGTGGTTATCCACATAAAATAATTACATATGTTAATAAGATTGTTTCTATTTAGTAATATCAGATCTTAAATTAATGACCTGAAAGCAATATAATGTTAATGACAAACAAAGAAAAGAAAATCTTTCAGAGATTTTTAAAAATTTTGTTAGTAGCCAGCACATCTTATACAGGAATTTGAATGTCACTGATACAGCAAAGACTAACGTTACATCCCGTCTGACCAAGGACTGCTGGTGGCGAACTTTGAAAGCTCTGCTCTTTTGACTGGTGATGTAAGCTATACAGTTACACAGTCTATCCCTTGCCTCCTCTCCTCAGAATCCGTGGTCAGATGGGATATAATGGAAGATAAAACCCCCTGGTCTGAAATTGTAGACTTCTTCAAAATACAAATGTAAACAAATTCTCATAAAAAAAAAAATACATGTCGTGTAAGTAAGCTGGTTATGTAGAAAACTGCACCAGTTCATTTCTCCAATGCAATTTTGTTCACATTTTTATGTGGAAAACTCACTACTCTCATACAGGTATAGAAAAAAAATCATCGATGGATTCAAATCAACTTCTTGAATCACATCAGGAACTACTCTTCATCCTATTATTTAAACTTTATACAATAAAAAATAAAACGGCACAATAAAATTTTCCACATACAGCGTAAGTACCGAGTTGCTTCGTAGCTGTTTCACACTTCAAATTTTGTCTTTCAATTAGAAGTATGGCAAGGCAGGCCAATAATTTATCTCAGAAAAAAACATCATGTAGACCCAAACTCATTCATCCATTTCTCATACTTATCAAGATCTTCTTTAGATACACTCTTGTTACATTTAGCCATGGCTTCTTCAAAGTCCTGCACTGTGACAGGCAGATCCAGTTCCTCCTTTGGCAACTGCTTTATCTGATCAGGACGAAGACCAGCGATCTTGCGTCTCATCGACATCATTGACGCGTCTCTGCAGAAGGTACAAGACTTATAAACAGAACAAGAAAATAAATTCATGCTTCTTGATATCCATTTCAAAAAAGAATGAGCTCTGATGGGATCTACTCTAATGAGAAAATACAATCAATTCAAACAACACTTTTCAGGAAGATATCTAAGAATGAGAAAATATTGTTCTATAACACAGTAAAATTCCAATTTTTTTGTATTTTTCTTTGTTCATTGTTTAATATAAGCTTCTTCTCAAAGTCAACATTAGTTAAAGATTAAGTTCAGTAATAACACTGCAGCTTCCAAGTCCATTCTCCTGGTTTGCTTGCTATACTAGCAACTGACCTGCAGACATTGGTAATGTCAGCTCCTGAGTAACCTTTCAATTTCATTGCAACATCTTTCAGATCCACATCTGGATCCAATTTTACTTCTCGAAGATTAATCCTTAACAGCGCCTCCCGCCCATCGCCTGGAACAAAGTTGCATGTAAGGCCGGCATCAATGCAATCCTCTTTCAACTGTCACAAATATCTATCTCACTGTACTCACTGTTTGGAAGCGGTATATATATTCGTTTCTCTAATCTTCTCCGTAAAGCTTCATCAATATCCCAAGGGAAATTTGTTGCTGCTAAAACCATAACTATCTTTCCAGGATCTTCACTGAAATACCAAAACCATACTCTGTTAATAACACATTCACATTAGCAGAATAATAAACCAGTTCATGTAAGAGGAAACCAAAAGATAGATTAAGCTTCAGGTTGCTTCTCCATGATACCAACTGAAGCCTTGACTAAGTCCAGGTCTAAGACTAACTCAGTCAGGGGGTCCAACAGATAGGGTTTATATCCTCTTCCCCTTTTTACCAGAAGATCAAAGCAGAATTCAGCTCCTGAAATGTGATTTTATTATGAATTTAGGTGATGGACAATGTCCAAGAAAACAATTTTACAGAAAATAATGCACCATCACCAGAAACTTTCACACTTCATTGTACTGTTCTCTGGTGTGAGCTGGCGTAGCTCAGTCGGTATAGTGACTGGCTATGGACTGGGCAACCGGGGATTTTTCCTCTAGCCTCTGTGTCCAGACCGGCTCTGGGGCCCACCCAGCCTCCTGTCCAATGGGTGCCAGGGTACTTTCCCAGGGGTAAAGCGCGGCCGGGGCATGATGCTGACCACTCACCCCCATCTAGTGCTGAGGTCGAGAATGAGTAGGAGCTATACCTCCACTCCCCCCAAGCGCCTACATGGCGTATAGTGGGACAGCTTTACTTTTTACTTTTACTGTTTCTGCTGAAGAATATAACTTTCTCATAATGTAACATTCTCTATTCTCCTGTTATCTTCTTCTCAACACCGTCTTCCCAAACATAACATATGTTAATAATTATGTTATGGATAGGCATAAAAACAGTTTGCTGATCTGCACAGCACATCGCTCTAAATCACTAACATGAATTTTATATTTCACGGAGACAAACTTGCCTATTAGAACTAATGCCATCCATTTGAACCAAGAGCTCTGACTTCACTCTTCTTGATGCTTCATGTTCTGATTCTGACCCCCTTCGGGAGCAGAGAGAATCAATTTCATCTATAAATATTGTGCTGGGGGCATAGAAACGGGCCTGAAAGAAAACAAAGTGAACGGCCAATTCAGAGCTTTCACACAGAAATGAAAAGACTGAAGATATCAGCTGATATTCACTTAGAAGACTACATTCGAAACAATTTAGTAAATGACAATCAAAAGGAACAGACTAAATGCATAGCTCATATGCAGAAAATTAATGATAACAAAAACTAAGAGATCGGCGTGCCTCTTACAGTAGCCTCGGTGCACTTCAGTCTAATATAACAACTTACCATCTCGAACAACAGCCTGACTAGTTTCTCCGACTCGCCGCGATACTTTGAAGTGAGGGTGGAAGAGGAAACATTGAAAAATGTGGTGCAACATTCGGTAGCCACAGCCTTGGCCAACATGGTCTTCCCCGTCCCTGGCGGACCCACCATCAGCACCCCTTTCCATGGTCGGCGAATGCCCTTGCATACAGCAAAGTAACAATCAACTCCCAAGTGGTAACATTAAACCATTCAAGACATAAAATAGTGCCATAAATGTCCAAACTTAAACCATTCCACTTTTCAAATATTAAACATTTTACCACTTACTGCAGCACATTAAATCACGATACAAATATCTCATGGCAGACCACTACTTTAACGCAAGCAATACACACCCATCCAAAATGTAAGAGAAGACTGGAGGCTTAACTTGCTTTGATAATATTACCTTGAAGAAATCTGGCATCCACATAGGAAGGACAACAGCCTCTTCAAGCAATCTCTTGGCCTCGCGCAAGTCTGCAATATCATCCCAATGGATGTTGGGATTCTTCTGCACTATATCCCTTTCTGCAAATACAAATTCATATACATGTACGTTAGAAAACGTGGCAAGTTCAACATGAATTCATGATGCAGGATCACCCTTGAAAAGTTCATAGTTCTTAGCTGGTCAAGAGATCTGCCGCTCCTGTTACAGAACCCTACGGTTCACTAGTGCTCACAAAAGTCTGCCACTGGACCAAATCCTGAACCACTTGGATTCAGCCCATCCCTTTACACCTGTTTCTCTAAGAACTATTTCAATACGATCCTGAAATGTGTGCTCTGGTGACTGAATTATCAAGGTCAATCACATACATAAAATAGCAAATACATGTGAAAAATTTGGACACTCAAAATCAGAGTAAATCTCTGCATTCTTGTTTTAAGTTTGTGTTAATGTGGCACCCACTGAACACTTACCCAACATTTCTATCAGATCACGGTCATACCCTGAACCTTCAAATCTCCTCTCTTCTTCTTCAATTTCTTCTTTCTCTTTGTCACTTTTTTCCTGAAAATTACACATCATCAGATCCACATTCACATCCAGATCCGCATTTAATGTTTCTTAATTTAAGATTTTCCTTCATATAGTGTTCAATTTCTACAGATCTAGATCCATTATCTATGTCATTGTAAACTGGCAGATGACGGATTGTGTCGTAACATAGTATGATATAATGCAATCCAACCACATGACATAAATTTACTCACTGACAAAATATAATTAAAAATGATTAACTTCAATATTCTGAGATTTACCACTAAATTTTCAAAATACAAGGTTTACTGCCTTCTTTGGAAGCTCAGAAACAGGAATAAATTTAGAAAGTGGTTTTATTTTTATAAGTATGGAAAGAAAGGGAGGAATCTAAGGGTTGAACATCTTCCATCATTGCTTCATAGTTATTTATTAATGTCTGTATTTATTTATACATGAGCCTAATTATTGGACCTTTTGCTGACTCTTTCCAAAATGTTATCTTTCACTTCACTTCACTTCCTGGAAATTCAAATCGCAACCTTACCTTGTTATCTTCTTTCTTGTCCTCTTTCTTGACAGGTTTTAGTTTGTCATCCTTCTTATTGGACTTTGGATCAGGCTTTTTCCCTGTATTGGCTGTTCTCTGAGGTCGTGCACTGGATTTAACAGTATCATTCTTACGTGCCTGACACCGCACAGTCTTGATATGAGGAGCTGGCCTATAACACAATGGAATTACTAACTTTCCTTGCATGGCAAAAGAAGACATTATATATATAGCAGGCCCTGCTACAATGTGGTCCAGTTTATTGCAAAACGTTGGGTAATTATATGGGACCTTCGAAATGATCAAACTATAATTCTTCTGACCTATAATGTGGAATCATATCAATAACATCATGGCTCTATATAAGAGGGACCTAAGTATGTAGATAAAAACTGAAATATGTTCTCTGCACAAGTTCTGGTGTGCTACACGTATCACACAACCTTCCCTAAACAGTCTGATGGCCTATAAAAACAAATTACAACTTCACTGATACAATTGGAAAGAATATATTGAAAGAATTACCAATGATAGAATCAAAAAAGTTACCAAATATCAGTCTTAGGATAACATCTACAACTGTGACATGATATATTATGTCATTATCCAGGAAACTAAATGACACCATAAAACAAAATATACAGAGAGACTCACTTGTGTTCAACAGGAGTTGGAGGCGGCCAGACATCAGGGTCTCGAGCTGGTGGCGGCGGCCAAACATCTGGGTCCCTAGGAGGGCCACCAAACCAAGCAGTAGGATCCCGGGTCGGCTCCTCAAATGGCGTACTGCGCAATGCTAGGCCTGTGTGTAATATTCATACAGCGATGAATTCCAAACACTGATATTCAGACCACAATATAAAACCATTATTGTATCTTGCTTTATATGCATATATTGCATACTAAAAACAAAGAAGACAGGTTTAAAGGTATGTGAGAACACAGTATAGGTACTAGAACTAACAAAAATGAACAGATAAATATAGATGATGGCCTCCACAATTTTTATTCATTGGACCTGATGACTGAGGCAGCAAGCACCTCTACACATCGGTAAACTTCTACCCGACTACACAGCACAACAACCCACAAGACAGCCATATTCATATTTTGTATGTTCACAGGGGCTGAGTGACTGTTGGCTTCTCAGGAAGGACTTGGCTCCATGAAGTAAGTATGTTCACAGGATTTTATAATGCCTACTTATACTTCTTTTATGTGTATAGACCCATTTCTTCAATAAAATCAACCTTCTTACCAATCGGTCTGTCCACATGAGTGTCAACCCTCAACAGCTGAAGCGTGTTGGTTGTGGCCTTCACTTGCTCGTACTCCTGAGCTATTTGTTGTTGCACCTGTAACACATATTACAGATATAAAAGGCTGTTAAAAAAATCCTCTGTGTAGGAGTTGGGATCACAGGATAAGGAAAACTACAAATAATAACTATTCTTAATGCATGGTCACTATACTAATGGATGTATCATACTAAGTGGGGCCACAAACAATCCCTGCAACTTAAAAAAAGAACAACTCACAATGTATTACTTACAAGTTGCCACTTTCCTTTCCTTGTAGGATCTGCAATACTAATAAGGAGTTTGTGAATTTGTTGAACAACTCCCTGATAGTAGACACCAGCAGTTTCGTAGTTTCCCATTAATGCCATTTCCCTTGCAAGTTTGGTATTCTCACATATTTCATTGATGGAAACTGCCATTACGGTCATCACAGCTAGAAACGTAATTGTTTGTGCAAATATATACGCATCATGTAACAGTCTTAAGGTTATGTTATAGCGCAGGCCTATTGTACAATCACTACATGTCAGCACATGAAAGATACTTTCCAAAATAAAACAAAACTTAATGAAACTGCTTCTACTTATTTACACAGTTCGATAGGATGCGCAGTTAAAATTATATTTAATATATACAATTTCAATCACCACAAATATATCCATAAATTCTTACCGATTTTACAAAGACCCTCAACGTTCTAATCTTACTTTCCCATACAATACTGTCGTTGCTAGATATTGCTAGGGGCAAGGTCGATATAACTCGATCTTTGTTCATGTCGAATGATATAGGCAACTTAATGTGCACTTGAGCGAGGTGGGTGGACTAAACATAAATTCGCAGGTGCATGAACACGACTTTGTATACGTTCCTCATGAAATCAATAACAAAACTGTTTTTGCTGAGTTTCTCTGAACGGACTGTCAATAAATTCTATACTGGAGAATTATTTTAAAAGATGTAAACATATGCTGATTTTGACTGAAATCGGTCTAAAGCTGATATTTACACGGAGAAATGTGTTTCTACGCGCGAGGCAAAACAACTAAACATTTATGGAAGCGAGCGGAAGGCGAGAACGACATGAAAGGGATGAAAGAAAGGAAGAAGATACAAAATAAAGCATTCCCTACTGAACTTCAACGGGTTCTTTACCATAATTAACTTATCAACCAGTCTAGAAGCCTCCTTGGTGCTTCAAAAGTTTAAGCGATAAAAGTTTTTTGTCTTAAGCTTCATAAATTCAAGGAGGAAACCGCATAATAGATTTAAGCTCTTCGTCAGAAACAAAGTAGTCCTGACGTCACTAAGAGTTAATGGAGCAGCAATTAATCGCGCACATCGCCATCATGAAACGGAACAACACAGCTCAGCGTCGTGTCAATGCTCTGGACTGTTCTGCAAGTAGAACTGCATCTTTCAATACGACACGGTTCACCGCTGGGCACAATTCTCAGTATCTAGATACTGTATCCAGACACAGGTGCCTGGAGTAAATCGTTAATGGGGGAAGATACGGTTTATTGACCTAGGAAACATTATCGGTGGGTGCATAAGTTTATAACAAATCGGACGTCGATATTTAGTGTTCAGATTATCGGCAGCGAAAACTACGTAAATCCGTGGAGCAGACCCCTTTTTGAAACCTAAAGTTCGGCCAGCACAGGAGGCTGGATGGGCCCTGAAACCAGTGTGGATGCTAGGGCGAAGAGACGCATTCTGGCCATTCCAGAAATCAAATTTCTCGTGTTAGCGTATTACGTGAAAAGTCAGTTTGATGTACGTTTTGTTGTTTGCTTGATCTCACGACGGGAAATACGAAATTTCATAATTTTCCAAAAGATGGTAGTATCTACTATGCATATGGAGTACTCTGACGTCTTACAACATCGGAGGAAACGGTCGCTCAGGTATCCAATTTCCTGCGATCTATGGGATAATGTAGTACCTAGCACGGACACATGAACGGGGTAGGAAAGTGCCTCTTTGCTGGTTTCAGGCTGATTATATTATCGAGAAAAGACTTTTCTTGCAATTTTGTTGCATAACGCGGCGTAGCAGCGATCTTTTTGTGCTGATACTTATCATCGACCCATCAGGCTCTCACGTGACACATGGGGCCCGCGTGCATTCCGTTACGGAGAGATACCTCCTGCTCCAGTCGATCAGTTGCCGTGTCCAAAATAGGAAGTGATCAGCTGCGCATTGCGAAATTCATCTTTTATAGCAAACTCACTTGGTGCGTTGTGTGCCAAGAATGCTAATTGGACGCGACTCGAAGGTAAGAGAAACTCAGTCCAGCGGTCGGAGGAAAACCGTGAAATTTATTTATATTGCGTAATAACGCACTTCCATTCTAGATACGCGATGAATAACTCCATGATAACTTTGTTTCTGCTGTTTAAGATAAATACACAGCACAGCGGTTTGGTAGACACTGCCTGCATTTCTGTTAATAATTTACAATTGCGTAGATTTTCATTTAGCTACATTTTCCGGAAGGTGAATAGATGCATATTTGTTTTAACATTTTCACTCCTCTGTGTTAAAAATCCACACGACGTTTCGTAAGATAGTACTTGTTTCGTCACATATAACAACTTACGTATATGGGTCCCTGATGAGGGAAACAGAGGTAGCTTCTGAAACGTGTAGTTTTTTTTAAATATAAAAGATGGAAAATGTCTAAAAATATACAATAGTTCATTCAGTCCAATTCAAATCTTAAAAATCTAATCCTTTAATTATAAATTGTTAAATTACCTCCCATTTCCTATGTTCCACGTTGCCTCTTACCGCAATAATATCCAACTCCCTGGACCACATCCGGAGCGGCATTTTGATATTTTCGCACTACTGAGTGTCCCGTGTTTCTGCTTACTTGCCCAACTTCTTGTCGACTCACGCACAAACGCAGTCCGTGTGAAACCGACGAGAGACCTACTTAAAACCGGCCGCGAGCTTAGGCGTCAGACTACTTTCCCATCATGCCCCATCTCATCTTGGCGCATGGCCGCTAAGACAAATGAACCTCGTTCTAATCATTTCCCTAAATCCGACGTTAAAACTCGCCAGAGTCTGTTCTACACGGGCCCCAAAACCTTTGTAAATTACAAATGTACTGTGGAGAAATAAGAAAAGCGTGCGGGAGAGAATGCTAACGAATAAATTTTCGATCCGCACGGACGAGCAAACGAAAAATTTGTTAAGCCCTGATTATAACCCTGCATTACCTTAAGACGAAATTTAACTTCACCAAATTTATGAAAAATGGTTCGTCTTGCAACAAATTGATAGAGACATGACAAAATATTAAGATTTATCACTTTTATTTAAAGCAGTTGTTAATGTGTTAATGTTTAAGGAAATAAAAATAACTTATCTGAACGCTCGATAGCTTTTAAAATTAACAACAAACATAATCGAAAATATTTGTATGGGAAAGGCGGTCAAGAGTAAACGTATCTGAAACTTTCCTGGTTGTGAATTGTACATTTTAAATAATAAACGGGAGTCTGTCACTGACGGGAATCAAACCCTGGTTGTCAAGCTCGCAGTCAGTAACTTTACCGAACTCTGCCGACACTGCGGAGGGAGTACAGAAACTTCTGTGTCTAAGTGCCATGCGCTGCATGCACATAGTGAAAGTGGTGACAAATCTCTACAAATGACAAACATAGGAACAAGACAGAAGTCAATGGCTTGATCTGCGATCTGGACACGACAGTGTTGGGGCAGGACGTTGCCACTGTGGAGCATCGAACCCCTGTATTCCAGCTCGTGGACCGTCACAGTACGATTAAACCCATCACTACCAAACAGAATAACGTCATGACCCCGAATTCATGCTGAAAGTAGAACAACTTACGTACTCTGTGAGCTGTGCATCGCACGTCCATTGTTTGTGTTCTGGCGAGGCTACGGGCCGGACGACCGAAATTTGATTCCAGGCGGGGTAAAATGTTTTCTTCGCCATTAATTTCAGATCGACTCAGGGGCTCAATTCGGAATTCAAAAGACACCGGGTTTAGCTATATCGCCACTCCCCCGTACGTCTGCATGGATTGGTGCTTAGTTAAATTACCGCGGAAACATTCGGCTTCACCTTACCAAACACGAAATGAGTGGTAAATGAACTAAACTCTGAAGTTCCTTCACTTTACCACTCAGTGACGTCGTGTAAAACGTCGAACAGAATTAAAACTGGTCTCAACCAGATGAATGTTCAGTCCATCAAAGCAACTCGGACACTTTCATGCATGTGTTAACACGAATGTCACCGACTGGCAAGTTATTTATTCCGTTAAGAAGACGCCGTTTCAGGTGCTAATGCTAAGTAGTGCCAAATAAGACGAAGATACAGTGTGCGGGCGGAAAGACCGATCCCATTACGGCTATATAATTTTCTTCAAATAACGTTATCATATACATTTTTCCTGAAGGTGACGGTCTCCTCGGATGTTGGTCCGTGTAGTCTGGTAGAAGGTTACCGACGTTTCAGAGGTGCTTACTGCCTCCGTTCACTAGACTACACGGCATAACATTCCAGAAGACAGTCATCTGCGATTTTAATAAACTGTCGATAAGTTTCAATAAAATGTCGTCACAAATAACTCGGCGGCATATGAGTCGATAAGAACGGATGAAGATGATCCCGGGTAATTAGTTTGAGAACCCATTTCTTACACTATCCAACCTATTAATTTAAACAGCTATCGTACGCTACGCTTTCCGATATCGGGTGCGACATGCGGTTATAACAGAAGAACTGCTGAAGTCTCGGTCAGAATATCCGGTACCCTAAACATGATTCGAACCGGATGCGTCTGGGGTGCGAGGCCGACATGCTGCTGTTTGTGTTTCGGCGGAAGGTCTGTTCGGGGGGGCACGTACCAGCCTGTACTGATCTGACCTACAGAACGGCCTAACGTATCGATTGCCCGCAAAACTATGGAACATTATCAGTGAGAACTTCGACTGAATTGCAATCATTAAACCAAATTTAAATCACACACGAACTATTTGTGATAGCCTTTCTGTCGAAACGACCTGGTTTGACACTTCAAAGGACGGCGGATACTTCATTTACCACCTGTTTTAATATTCGGTAAATCTGCATTTGATTGCTCTCGTATGATTCTCAGAATAAAAAGAGATTATTTCTCTAAGATCATTAACCAAATTACTTTTGTAATAGAGACGCGTTTTCTTTGCGGTAGGAACCAAAAATTTAAATGTTATATGAACTTCGATTTTAAATAGTTAGATTGTAACATGCTTTAAAACGATTATATCTCCAAAATTTGGCTATGTACGAAAGTGTAGTAAAATGCCTATGGTGTGGATATACGAGAAATGGCCATTATTTTCAAAACACTAAAGTAAGTACCTGTACTGAACGGAATCGTGTGTGAAACAAGAAACTTCAAATTCCTTGGGATGCCATTACAGGCAAGTTTTTGGGTGAAGATGACTTTCAATAATTTTGATAAAAGTTTTATTTGATCACCATGTAAAGTAGTGGAGGTTATACTTCCCATCGAAATCCGTCCATAAGCTTCAAGAGATGAAGAGAACTGAATTATGGTTCCCTGTACGACTTTAATAACAATTCGCCACCTGTATTGTTACAGGCAGCAGCGGAACCTTAAATGGCAGAGGACGCGGACGGGGATTCCCAGGTGAGACAACATACTCGCTGCTGTGAGAACCTCAAATCCTACAAAGCAGGAATACTAACCACTACATTCTTCAAATGTACTGGAGTTCGCTTTTCCATCAGAAGTCATGAATGCTTCAATAATCTCAGCCGCTTGAGTGCAAATTAACAAAAGAATCGGCCGGAATAAGTTTGGCGCGTTCCGGAAATAATTACGAACCGTTATCTTATAACGTAAAAATGGTAATTTCGCGATAAAGAAAGCCATTAATTCAATGATATGCAAATTGGCATGAAATTCTTTTATTTTAGTATGACGGACTGCTGATAAGAATGGAAAGTGGTTCCTGCATTGTCAGCCTGCCAAACTTCCAAAAATTATAGCTTTAATTGGTCACTTGCTATAATCTACTAAAATTTTTACTTGTTCAATTTTATCAGTCTAATCACAATAAAATATTATTATTAAATATTAAAAGATTAAAAGATTACTACAATTAACATTTAAATATTTAAAATATATTAAAATGATGCTCTCTATCGAAATGTTCGATTTACATTAGAGCATCATCTTTTACACTACATGTTTCGGTTCTAAATGAACCATCCTCAGGTGTATAATCCATATAAACTCATATGTAATATCCTAAGTGCAATCCTTCGTCAGATGTCCATAAAAAATCAGAAAGTTTTCTTCTTCCAGACCTATTGTATTTTAATATCGCATTAAATATTTAAATGTTAATTGTAGTAATCTTTTAATATTTAATAATAATATTTTATTGTGATTAGACTGATAACATTGAACAAGTATATATTCAACACAATATGACGCAATATTATCATCCCTACTAAAATTTTGTTACGAAGTTACAGGCGGATTGTTCGTATCCGTTTTGTTTCCATTGCTGAAAACTAATTACGACAACAGTAGAAAGTCCTAAATATAATTTTTAAACGCTTTCTTTAATGTTTCTGCATATCTAGTTGTTGTTATTAGCGTTCATGTACTCGGTTGACACAGGGTCGTTGTAAACATTGCAGGATGGTTCATCGTCGTCGCCGGCGATGTCACCTCACCGGCCCCGGTCACCTCTGTGTCTGTTCTATTTCTCGCACCCATTCAGGGTGGCTGATCCGTGCGAACAAGGGCAGTAAGTACAGATCAGTCCAAGCTTTATGAAACTGCCAGCAACTCAATTTGTTGTGCCATGTCCGTGTCGTAGAATTAATTCATGATTTGTATGTTGCTAAACCGGAATTTTTAATTTTAAAAAATATACAGAATGATCCTACTTCTGTTTCAATAATATTCTGATGCGAATGCTTCAAAATATTTAATATGCATCGAACATTTAGAAAATGAGACAGAGAAAGGAAAAAAGAAACAAAGGAGATGGAAAAAAAAAAGAAACTTCAGCAACTCAAATCTGGCTGCAGCAATAAATAATTTGAGAGAATTACACAAGTAGCAGCTTCACGTTTAACATCAGGCCTATTCCTCTAATATTATTCGGCCTCGTCTCTCGAGGTTTTAGACAAAAGTTTTGTATGTTATTCAATTACTAGATTTTATTCGTGGTTACTTTCAAGATAACAAAGCGTCTTATGATAGGACAAGTGATTAATAAATTGGAGGAAGAAAGCCGCCATGCTCTAAATTTAGACAGGCTACTATTCCAGCAATTGCCTAGATGGCTGAAGAAAACGGCGATTTCTGGGCCAAGACTTAAACCGAGACCTCTCAGATACGAAGTTCAATACGTCAAAATTCATAACGTTTATGGAAGTATCTCTGTCCTGTCTTGTAAGGTACGAAAATGGGACAAAGTGGATACAAAAACTCGTTTTAATATGATGCATAGGAAAACAGTCAAGAGATATTTTGATCTCGATCAAGGACAGGACCGAAACTGGTAGTACTTGGT
This sequence comes from Zootermopsis nevadensis, assembly GCF_977971745.1. Taxonomy (NCBI): domain Eukaryota; kingdom Metazoa; phylum Arthropoda; class Insecta; order Blattodea; family Termopsidae; genus Zootermopsis; species Zootermopsis nevadensis. The sequence continues at coordinate 18,646,162 of NW_028259134.1, forward strand.
GTCCAAATTACTTCCGCTCCACAGAATTAACCAGCTGTCAGTTCAGATCACCGCTGATACGTTTAATAATAAAGGCGAGAAATTAAATCCGGATGCTGTGGTTACCTGGCAACGACCATAACCGGTCCGCCCTCAGGATATCGAAAATACAGTCACCCCACTTGGTGAAAAGAAGACAGACTTCATGTGTCTGTTAAATAATTTCAGAACACAGAATCCAGCCATTTTTAAAATGTGTGAAAAAATGTCACTGAATGTTTCCCCACTATCGTACTACTAACCCCCGCCCCCAAACAACAATACCAATATGGTAGCAGTGCGAATTTATGAGTTGGAATTATAATAACTCAATTTGAACGCATTTTTACGATCGATCATTATACAAAATTTCACATGCCTTAACTGTTCATCAGCCCGCTACTACACCCTATTCACAGCCAGTTGAATCCAGACCACAGCTTCACACTCTACTTCTCTGAAATAAATTTATTTATTCATTTTAATATTATTCTGACATTTACGCACTGTGACAAAAGATACCGGCGTTAAGGTACGAGGTCTCGCCTGTTTACATAATGACTCGTATCCAAAATATATTAAAGCGGCTGCTTTGTAGGACTGCGTCAGAAGTATATAGTCATCCTCTACTAAGTTTAAACAACTGTGAAACTGGTTAGCACAGCCAAGCAAGCCACGGTACCAGTACAAAGTCGTGCCTAGTGCCGCAGCTCTGGCATCAAAAAACAGGCATTGTGTACTGCTATAATACAATTAATTTCTGATCTTATTTTCAGAGGAAAGGATTGACCTTCGCCCAAGTGTCTGGCAGTGACAGACGTCTCCAATTCTTAAACCGTCACCTTTCGACTTTATCGATCACGAAAACAAAGTGTCAGTAACCTCGATTGCGACAAACGTTTGTTTTGTAATATCCGAGAACAAATAGTACCGCCTAATGAAAGTTCATTTTGTATTATTTCTTGGTTTTAGAAATATGTATCAACTACATAAGTTATTTAGCGCCGGATAAGGCGAATTATGCATTTTAAACCAGAAAGGGAGGTGGTCATGGCATTTTCGCTTAAGGTCAGAGTTCAAATTTTAGAATCGATAGCCGATGTTCCGCAAGATATTCTAACCGAGTACCTCCCGAATAGAAGAACCTGGTTACGAAAGTTTAAAAAGTTATATTTTTATAACAGACTTATGGAGACAGTGTAACCAAGATAGACACGTTGTTGTGAATTCGTTTGGACTAATAATAGACAACGTGTTTAGATACACGTCCACACTTGCAAGCATTGTCATCTTGCTCTTTATTTCCGATGGGAAACAATAAACATCGGATATTTGATGGCGGACTGTTCGAAAACATGGACGAAACATGTTTGTAAACAGTTTGCCAAAACGGCTTGCCGACAATATTTGTGGGTGTGTACTGACCCGTCTTCGCGATGTAACAGGGATCTGCGTGGCCGGAGAAAGGCCGCGCTGGACGCGGTGCTCAAGAAGAGGCAGCAGACACTGACGCGCCGCAAGAGATCTGCTCTGCACAGGCGGGTCTGGAGGCGATATCTCAGAGAGCCGTTCTGGGACCTCAAGACATGTCTGTTCGCCCACTGTGGAGGTGAGCACATTGACACTTTTACAAATGCACAATTACCACATCACATTTCTAATGCCACAATGATGACTCGGAAAGAAGAGGGGTGATAAACGCCCCTCTCGAAATGTGTCTATCAGCACAGGACGTCTCGTTAAACCGTTGCAAACCTTTCGCACTTAAGAAATTATGGGCTTGAACCTTGATTTGGAACTGGAATCTTTTGTAGCTTTCCTCAGTCGTTCCAGACACATGCTAAAGGCAGCAATAAGTTAAAATACGCCACGACCGCTTCCTTCCACATTCTTTCCAAATCATTCTATCATTCAACGTCATACATGCCTAGGTCATAATCTACACAGTTCAAAAACGGAAGATTCTGACACCGTTGGAAATGTTGGTTGCTAGAACAGAGCTTTATGCCTAGAAGCAGTGGCGACAGGGCGTTGTAGGACAGGTGCTGTAATTTCACAAGTTGCGGTCAACAGTCCATTGGTCAAGAGAGACTCACGCGAGCACTGACCACGTGGTATTGATCAAGGAGCTCCCAAGAATAATTTCTCAGTCAGTTCCTCGGCAAAGCCTGACCACGCCGCTCCTCGAGACATATGACTTGCCTTTTGGAAAGCATCGATTTCAGTACGGCATCTTGATACCCTGTCACGGCGAACCCGACTGGAAATATTGGCTTATTTAGACACTAAAGTTTTGACTGACTGTGTTCATCTTGACATCCTCAACATGCAGACAGATCGTAGTATCTTTATAAGATGCGGGGATGCGTTTCGTCTTGATGTCCTCAATGCACAGATACTTGGCAGTGGCCAAGTCTTTGATTGTTTTACGACGTTGTGACTACAGTGAATATATATCATCGAATTTTGTGGCGATTGTTTATAAATTACATTTTCACCACATCAAGAAGTAAATAGTTCGTGGCAGACTGCGCAGAAAACATTAGATTTTATAGATAGAAAGCCTACACGTAGTGGAGTACTGAATTAATTCCACAGTAAGTATAATTTTATTGTATTACAGAACTGACTATTAATACAAGGAGGAGAGTCCTCTCTGAGAAGCCATAAATTGCTGCAGTCTGAAATATTTGATTCCGTATTATAAATTTATAATTCCTCACTCATGTTCATGTGGCCTCAGACCTTCCTCCAGTGGTCCGACAAGGTATTCTGCCCCTATTTTGTCGACAAACGGCTCGATTCTTTCCTATCTGTGCCAGGAATATTCCTTTCATACCAGGAAGCACAGTACGGAACAAAATTATGTGACCAGGAAGTAATAAATGTTATAATTAAAATTACTTTTCATTACAGCTTCCGTTGATCAGAATTAGAATTCACAGCAGAGGCCTATTCCTCAATGGTCAAAATTTTTTTCCGACAAAGGCAGGTGCGAGTTTATTGGAGGTTCCGTTTTATATAGGTTTTATTGTAACATGTTTTATGTGTTGTCAGGAGTTGATGTGCATCCAATAAGTCAGCAAACAATGAAAAGCCAGGAACGCATTAATTCACAGCTGCATGAAAGTTCTTCATGATTTCTGCACGGGCACTTCAGTAGCAGGCTGAGAATAACAATTGTGCTTTCTGTCCACAGTTGGCGCTGTGGGCACCTCAGCTTCATCTCTGGATGAAGTTCTCAGCACCATCCGGAGGGTCTGGGAACCCCCGAGGTGCCTGTCTTCCGATAGGTGAGTTAGCAACCACCGCGCTTAGGGTGCTTCGCCCTGGGCACCGCACTGGCTGCATCCAGTTTAAATCTGAGCCGAGTATCCTGAATGATATATTGCGTGATTCTCCTCAGTCTATTCAGCCGAATTCCGGGACAGTATCGTACCGCGTAGTCCAAAATCCTTACACGTTTTACCTTTCACGAGAATAAGATTTATTTTAGCTGTGCACGTATAAAATTAGACGAGGGAATATATACAAAAAAATAACACTTTCGGATGAACAGCTGGACACACTCTTTTATGTACAAAGCTCTTACAGCGTCAGTTGTTTTCAGATCATTAAAATATCTTACAGCCTCCACAAGCCAAACGGTCCTCTCAGTTCCACAAATGTTGCGGCTACTCACACAGAGCATTTTGTAATCTGTTTCGCTGTAACGAATCTTTGTTTTGCGTGTATGATTTCTCTTCCTACGAAATATGCAAGAGTTTGCTTCAAGCGTGGAAATTTGCTTCCTACATCCACTGTATGCATGTTAACCAAGATTCCTGTCTTCTGGGTTGTTGCGCCGTGTAGTCTGATAGATTTCCACCAACGTTTCAGAGGTCATACTGCCTCCATCATCAGGGCGATTACCTATGTTTCACCCAGCACAGCGCAGCGAAACAAGAAATGTTGAATTTCATACAAAACATTAAATCATCATGTTACAAAAACGTGTGCTCGAACACTTTCGAGCAACAATGGAACAAGTGTTTACTATATTTCATTCACGATCACTGTAATATTAATGTAAACATGCCGATCAGGTGGCGATAAAATGCTGATCTCCTATTGGTTCCTGCCGGTGAAGTTTCACAAGCGAGTTCACGCGATGTCTGTCTTTTTACGTCAAAACAACAAACAGGCAGTCAGGAAATCAATACGTTAACCCAATGACACAGTTTAAGTGTTTCAGTATCATTACGACTGTGACAAGCATGGTTCAAACTTCCACACTAGTTTGTTACGACCGTCGCCTCACTGTGAACTTGGATTTCTATCCATCGCACTACGTGTGTTTATACCAAGTCCTCTCCACAGACATCGTGAACGGAATACACTAAGTTTATTTGTATAAAACGCATAAGATCAAGATGTAATCCTTCAGAACCCTAAATACACGAAGTCAGTGTCAAGTATTGTTACACAGACGTGAAGTACGAAGTGTCTGGGTGGAACCGACGCGACGCACAGTATGTCTTTCATGCACTTATTGAAAAGCACAGCCGTGGTTTGATTTAAATGTGATTTCACGATACCCAGTTGCTTCCGCGTTCTGAGCTCGCTATGGAAGACTTGCAGAGGGAAATAACAGTGGTCACGTGATAGCGTGTCTGCGGAAGTGGCGTTCATTATGGAAATCAACGCATAATTTGAATATGAATCATAAGAATTCTCCCCGTCCTGTTCCAGGGAATGTAGTGACGTGTTAGCACTTTCCCTTAGCAGTGTTTGTTCTTCTATCATGTATTTTTTGTACGAAGTGCATAAAATATGTCTGTCCACTTGATTCGTCTTCAAAACAACTCGATCACTTGCTTCGTATTGTTGGTCGGGGCAGAAATTTACCAGGCGAAGTCATTTTTGGTTTCGTATCAGTCCAATACAACTACTTTACAGTAAACTGAAAATTATTACATTATTATTATTATAAAAAAGGCTCAACGTACATTTCCCTTCTGATTTATTTACCGATGGCTGAGACTGTTTCGCATCGAATGAAGGCGACGAATGAATAATGAAATTCGCCTTGTTTCTTCGCTTCATGTCCCCTTCTTTCGTGTTCTTCATCGCAATAACCACCTTCTCTGTCTTCATGACGTCAGCACTCCACCATTTGCATTTAAATACTATCTGACGAGTAATGAGACGCTTTACTGTCCGTCGGTGGTTACGTGCTTCTGTGTGGACGCCACCTTCGTTAAATATTGACGGATCAGAAATAACTTTCAGGGACGCCTATCGCTAGTAACATCCCAAACTGGGTTACTTGCACGGGTGTACCGAGTTCATGATGGATCTTTTAATAATCCCTTTGGATTCATAACGTCCACATTTTCTTGATTTGTGACATGAAAGTTCAATAATGTGTTCATGTTTCACCAATTTAGAACGTGAACCTCCGAATCCAACCGATCGATGTCACGCGCCCTCGTGGCGCGAATTCCACGGGCAACAAAACATCCGACGAGCGATTTCTTATACAATTCGTTCTTAGTTCTGGGGTCACTCGGCCACACTTGACTTTTGTCCTGCCATTTCTCACTGGGGGCTGTTTAACGTCTGCAAGGCTTCTCGACTAATGGAGTACTTAATAACTGACCAAATATCTGGTTCAAAATAAACTTACCAGACCGACAGACTGAACTGATCTCAACTAACTGACTGAGAGACGAACTTACTATTTAACTAAATAACGAACTCAACATCTGTCTGATTAAGTCAAACTCTGTCAGTCCATTTATGGTAATTTGCTTCATGTTTGTGTTTGGCTTAGTAGGGGCAAACAAAACACAAAGTCTGCGTCATGTATTGCGTGTTCAAGAGACTCCTGCTTCAGGGCAACTGGTGTCAGCGAAGAACTGGCGACGCTGGCTGACATGGGGATAAGCAACAAACCACGAGGCAGGGGTCGGACCAACACAGGTCTGCTACATCGGCGGTACTCTGTGCCAGAGACTGTCATGCGGAAATATTCGCTGACCAAGCAGCAATCGTGTTCAAGTGATAGTGGAGTTGCCACTGTACCCGTCGAAACCCCCGACACAATTTCCAGTGACCCCACGACCCAGCCAGGAAGTTCCTCTGATGATCCCACTGCAGGGACATCGTCACCAGACTCAAGCGATCACATAAGCGAAAAAATGGGTAACAGAACAGGGAAAGGGGATCGATCTCCTGTCCCTAATGAAAGTACAACGAACGCGGCTCCTGCCAGATCCACACTTGACACAGTGTCTGAAGAAACAATTGAGTCAGTGCCTGGCAGAGCATCTGAAGAAACTTCGGGACCTCTAAATTCCCCCAAGGAGGACTCGAAACCAGATCGAACTTCAACTGAAGTACCTTCATCCACTCCGTGGAAATATGTGAGTCCACAAAACAATGTACGTTCTGACAACTCACAGGTTTCAGTGCGTGGTGATATGTCACATCTGCAGACAGCAGTAGGTGACAACAGACTTACTTCTACACCAAATGAAGGAGTAAAACAGAGTTCAACAAATACTACAGAATCCACAAAGCTTCTAAGTTTCGTGAAAGATGATTTATCGTCCTCCCAGTCACCAGAACCAGAGTCTACAAGCGACAGACCTTCATCCGCCATCAACAAAGAAGTACGAACTACTACAGAGTCTACAGAGCCGCAAAGTTCAGTGAAAGACAATCTGTCATCCTCCCAGACACCAGGTTTGGAGTGCATGGATAGCAGATCATCCACTCTCAGCAATGAAAAATGTCAAACTCCACGAAATACCACACAATATGTTGTGCCACAAGGAGTATTGCGGGACGAGATATATTTAACACCAACAAAAGAGAATGAGCCCTGTTCCAGCACACCCCAACCTACGCCAAATAAAGAAATGATACAAAGTCCAAACAGTAAGGGAAATACAGAGAAAAAACTCAGTAGTCCGAAAAGTGGTCGATCTACACACAGTAATCATACAGGAAGCAGAATTCCGCATCCTTCAAAGGAAACGGTGAAGCCTCGTATTTCGTCCAGGGTCGATTCGTCCTCTTCGAAAACGATGGAATTTGCGTCTACAGAGAGCACATCGCCCACGCCTGAGTGGTCCTCCGGGAACAGAATTTCCACACTTGAGTTTAGCTCCCAGACATCTACAGTAACTCCAGATGGGGCACTGATTCAGAGCGACCGGACGCAGAGTTCGACTCCCAGAAGAGACACGAGTTGTACACCCTCAGACTCCTGTGTTAACACTCCCAACCCAGAGCAGTCACAGAGTCTGTCTTCGGCATCAGACCGAGCCTCAGAGTCCTGCAGCATCACGCCTATGGAGTCTAGTTCGTCAAACGAGAGGCCTTCAGTTGCAATGCAGTCCTTGACGAGTTCAGCGTCGCCCCCGTCGACTGACCACACGATCTCCACTCAGGACACAACACTCAGCGTGAAGTCAAACCCCACTGTCCTCGACAGGCCTGCCAGTACCATCACCGAGCAATCCACAGACCACATCGATTTCATGAATGACAGCACAGGCGACAGAAAGCCCGTGCTGAATATGCTAGGCAAAATTTCCACGTCACAGTCGGTGCAATCAAATTCGCAGCCAACAGGAGACAGTGGGCATGCCACTGAAGCCAGTTCTAAACTTGGTGAGCTTAATGCATTTACAAATGAGAATAATTCCAAAATATGTGATAAAGTTAAATCCCCTTCAGAAAGCACACAACTAGCAAGAAAGCAAGCATCCACCAGCACCGACTTTCCCTACTGCAGACATCAGTCAAAATCCTGGGAAATCATTATACAACCAACAGCGGTGCAGAGTAACTCGGCCAGATGTCCTGATGATTCAGGAACCAAGGAGACGATTCGTTCACCGATGAAAGAGGATGTGGAATTTTGCGGAAGTAAAACATGCCTGGTTATCAGGCCAAACAGCTCTATTACAGGTCAAGCAGGGGCAAGGTTATTTGGCACTACAGTGTACCCGCTGCATACAACTAGATTCTCTCCGGGTGTCCAACCAGAAGCTTCAAGTCATGAAGCAGAAGATTTCACCCCTGTTGGAAGTGAAGCATCAGGTCATTATGGCTGGAGCAGGTTGACAGATGAGGAACGTGCTGTCCGGCTGCAACTCCAGCGACACAGACTATGGATGAATCGAAAACTCTCTGCTGCCAATGCACTGCCTCCATCTCCCATTCATGGTCCCATAAGTTCCTGTGTCGGGACTGGAAGTACATACCGCAAGAGCTATGAAGTTCAACTGGTCGTGCCTCGCTACTCAGCCCTGCCCCGTTCTGTGTCTATGCTCGTCAACACGTCATCAGGGGAATGTTCAAGCAACAGCAACAGTGATTCAGAGTGCATCAGTTTGGTGGACAGCCTGGAGGAAAAACCCTCTTCAAGTACCAGTACGCACAAGCCCATGAACCACGACTCGAAGCCAGTGAGAGGTGACATAGTTGAACTGTTACCAGAAGAGAGAAATCATAAATATGATTCGCAAAGGAGAATCAATCCAGCAACGCCTCGAGGGAAAGGCAAGGCATTTTTTGTGTCCATGGCAACAGGGCTTGATGAAGCAGGTATTGTCAAAGTAGGAGAAGACATAGACAGGCAAGTTGTATCGCAAAGCATGCCAGACAGGTTAAAGAAGAAGCTGTCTCAAAGACATCAGCAGTTAAGTATCAAGAAGAAGAAAATAAGCAGATTGAAAAATATGAATGGACAGGCAGATACAAACACACAACAGGATGAGAATGTTTGGACAGATGTAGAAACTGGTGGTGTAATCAGTGCACAGGCACTGGCTGGCATGCAGTGCACAGACATATCACAAACTGAGAATACAACTCAGGAAGAAGCAAAGGGTTCCATAAAACCAATACAGGAAACATTCTCAGCAGAAATGCCTCCTCATATAAGATCACCAAGTACAGCAACATTTAATTCCATGGCACAAGGCAATACTGGGGGAGGGACTTTTATTGTCTCAAGGAATGAGGATCAGGGACCGAAAGAACAGAAGTTGCTGGAGCAAAGAATTCCTGTAGATATATCAAACTTTTTAAGTGCTGGAAATATGATGAAGAATGAACAGGCATTACAAGAACACAGTCCACCTGTAAAACGATTTAAAGTTTCAAAACATAAGCATCCACCACATAAAGACCAGGAGACTCCTAAGCAAATAGCAGTTAAAATTTTACAAAATGGAGCAACAATGTATAAAGAAAGGAAACACAAAGAACACAGACCTCTGCTGAAGACATCAAACCGTTCTAAAGATTGTACCACAAAACAAGAAGAAAGGAAGTCTTCTGAGCGAGAAGCTGGAGCAAACGCAAATTACACAAGACATCAGGGTAAAGTACAGGAAGCAAACAAGCATGGAGAGGAGTGTACAGTAGATATTTCAAATGAGGTAACAGAAGACGATGAAGAACTTAAACCAACGACATACATTACATCTCAAGAAACATCAACCACCCCAGAAGAAGGAAATGTAATGACAATAGAACAGACATCTGAAGTACAAAGGTATCCAGAAAAAGCAATAAATGTTTTCAGAAGGAAGATGCAGAAAGGGCGTGCATCCCCAAAGGCCAGTAAAACAAAAATCAGTCCAAGTCATGAGGCTGATAAATCAAAATTAGAAGACCAGAGTCCTCCAGTGGAAACATCACTACATAAGACCAGTGCTCAATGTGAGGACAAATTAGGTCAAGCACAAAGGATGGTTCAAAATGGTAAGGAAACCATAAAAGAATCTCTGTCCACTGAAGCAACTGAATCTGTCCTGACACCTACTGAAGAATTAGAAACTGAGCAAACAAATTGTGAAAATTTGATAAAACAAAACACAACAGCACAAAAAAGTGATAATGAAGGTGATGTTACAAACAACGTGAACAAAGCTGAAACACAGCTAGGAGAGAAAGCAAAAATATCACTTGCTGACCAGAACATGGAGCAGGAGCATGGCAGAGAAACTGACACAGCAAAAGACATTAAGTCAAAGACAGCTGAAAAATCCCCTGAAAAAAAATCACTCAACACAGTTTCCTGCCAAACTTCACCAGAAATCAAGTGTGAAAAGGAGAAAAACAGTTCAACACTAAAAACAAACCCTCAATCTGAAAAACCAGAGTCACCTCCGCACCTAATAAGAAACTTACTTAGAACTCAGCAATCACTTAAATCATCAATACCTATTATGAAGTCACCAACAGGGACAAGAAAACTGAGCCCAGACACTGTGATCACATTTCAACAATCTCTCCAGAAGTCACAAATATCTGCCCACACACCTCCACAACTAATTCATGCTTTACCAAGCAGGCGATCTGCCAATCTCCTGGGGACCAGATTCCACCAGAGATTTGAGGTGATTCCAGAAGAGAGGAGTGGATCCCTGGAATCTTCTACAGAAGACCAGTCATGCCTACCACCTGACAGAAGACCAAGACCCTCTTTGCCAGCAGGACAAGCAGGTACCAAAGTCAGCACTGGAAATTCTCTGGGTAAACGGAGCAACACGGTCTCTCATAGCTGTCTGGGTCTGAACCAGGCAACCAGCAACAAGTACAGACAGAAGAGATACAGTGTTTCAAACAGTGAAACTAGTGACAGCAATCATGAAGACATTATCGATGGAAATGTCACAGCAACTAATGGTGATATCACAAAGAAGGTAATCCAGAGACCATCATGCCCATCAAAAATTCCCAGGGCAGAGAAGATGAAAAGGCAGTCAAGGATACCAGACGGCTCTGTATGTGAAGGGCAGGAAGACAGAAAGGACTATCAGGGCAAAGCCGCATTAGCACCCCACACAGAGGACAAGGATCTACTGACACTCTCCAAGGGGTGGATAAATTTCTATCTGTTGAAAGATGACCGTGGCACACCAGACAGCAGCTGCGGGGAAGGTAAAAAGTTAAATTCTTGTAAAATCTCCTTAAATTTTAAGATATTACGTTAATATTTACAAGATGTAGGTTGTAATCATTTATAAATATAAAACAGAAAGAAATTTTAAACTTTCAAGGACTTACGTGTCCATATTCATAGAAGGACATCATTCCAAAAATCACTTTTCTGTTTTCTGGAAAACATTCTCCACTGAAATTTCAAGACTGACATTTTTCTGGTACAATACATTCTCTATACAGTATATCTAAGAAATAAGTTAAATTCGTGTACTTTCAAAAGTCACACTTTGCAAAAACACTCCACAATCAAGGCATGCATTTAGCATGGAGGTAATAAACCTACAGCCCACAATATCAATTGTGTCTGATAAGTGCAATGAATGCACCATGATATGTGGGTCACCTCACTGACATAAATGTTCACTCACAATCTATTATTGACAGAGTTAATCAATAGTACAGAAAATATGCTGTGTGGTGGCATAATATATCCATCCTTGAATTTTTATACAGATTAAACCATTAAATGAGTTTAAAATAAAATTTATAGATCTTAATATACAAATTATTTGTATAAATAACCAATTTTGAGAAATTTTATAATTTTATTTGAGCTTCATTATGCTTGACTAGTATGGGCAAATTATTAGTGTTAATAATTCAACTTTATTAAACCATCAATTAATATCTGCATTGATAGTTTAAAAAACCTGAATTATTAGTGTATGATACATTTAAAATGTTAGTGTTAAAATTAGTTAAGTAATAATGGAAGTTAAACATGTAGACAGACCTATGGAGTGTCACAATCACTTCTCATTATTTCTCTACCCTTATACATCTCCTCTAACAACGCTGGCATTCCTATATCAAGACTTTGTTAATCCAAACCTGTATTTCACAGCTCCATCTGATCTATCAGACAAAGAAAAAAGATTACCACAGAGAAAACATCCCGCATTACCAAGAACAGTGACTGTTGTGGGTGGTGATAGCAACAGAATACGACAATACACAGTTCAAAGCCATCTACCACCAAAGAAGAGTGACAGGAACAAAGAAGAACCCACAATCCTGCCAGAACTGATCAACAACTGCAGTATGAGGAGAACCTCTGTCATTTCAGTGGAGAAACTACCTGTAACTGTGCTGGAACCAAACAGCTGTACAGGAGACTCAGACCACGGCACTGCATACCTCTGTCTGCCAAATCCCCACCTTAATGCCACCAACCTGCTAGAAGGTTCAGGAGAGCTTGCCTGTTCAGAGTTATCTGTATCATCTAGCAGTGATTCAGAGACTGATCAAGCAACAAGGGTAGCCATGCTTCCAATTAGATGGCCCACCAGACAGTTCCACAGAGGTCCACCACATCACTGGTCACGACCTCGGACAAAACACTACAAGCCCGAACGAATCCAATCCCACTACCAAAATGGTGGAGGTGGTAAGTAATACTGACAGAGTCAGTTGAACAAGACCTAACAATGCAATAACTTTTCTGTGGTCTGCCAAGACTCAGGATAATACTAGTGCTAATATAAAATTAAAACTAGCTTGCTTTTCAAGCATACAACAACCACACAGATACGGCTAAAATGAAAACTGCAAAAATTACACACTCAGTAAGGATAACTGGTATCTAAGCCCAGATTTTAACCTGGAAACTCCCAAATATGAAGCGACAATGCAAACTGCTTGAACATAATGCTCAGTGATTGATGAACGTGAAGAAGATGTATATTCAGTGTCCTGGACCTGGGCTGTTGGCTTGCATCTGTGGACTTGTTTCAGGCAGTGCTGGATGGACAGTGACTGTTGCGGGTAGTAATGCATGCCCCCAGCAACCACCTGAACTCGAGATGCATTTTTCATTCCCATCATGTGTCCGGAAACCAGGAGCCAGTCAGTCAGACTCAGGACTTGGAGAGGACAACAACGGTGACAAGTCAAAGAAGCAGCAACAAAAGGGTGATGATAAAACACAACACTTCTTGCCTCCTGCTCATTCAGCTCCCCAGACCCACCACTGGACTCTCATGGTCAAGAACCAAGGTAACTACCCCTGCATCACACTAACAATGATGCTTAATCCAACAACTCTTATGCAAAAATCTGTAGTGGTTAACATTCAGATTTAAATGCCCATGTCACAGCTCAATTAGTAATGTGATTGATTATGCACTTGATTTTTGGCAGCGGCAAATTTGTGTCCCTACTGCCACATCCAGAACAGTTCTGGGGCCCATCTAGCCTCCAGCTGAATCAGTACTACAGGCTCTTTTCCTGGGATAGAGCAGTCAAAGTGTGAACATACCCACCTACTTTGGCCCAGAAGTGTCAGTCATTTGATGTGTTATTTGTATGTTTTGGTACTAAGTTTATTGAGGGTAGACAGAAGAAAAGGCAGGAAATCTCAAGATCAGAAAAAAACCTTGATTACATATTGAATCACATAGTTTCTTCTACCCCTTCTGCATTATTCACTAGCAAAAGTACCTATTCTTTGCCCATATTTTTCTTAACATATATGTACCACCAGTGCTGAACCTCCAGGCTCTATTCGTTAAGTGGATTAAGCAGAGAATGCATCAAATAGTGCAGTTAAATGGTCAGCATGCCAGTTTCATATTCAATATGTATCTTATTTAAATCTTGAATACTTTCAAACAAGCCAGTGCTTCCTCCTTTCAAATCCTTTCACACATATCTTTCCTAAAGGCTTGTAAAATACATAAAATTGAAGCAGTCATTCCAAAAAATTCAGTCCCATCCTACTCCACATTCAATTAAGTGACTGATCAATATATTTATCAATTGATAAATTTGTCAGTCAGTCTTACAGTTGTTGATAATTTAATTCATATTAATGTCCACCCCATGCACTTTCATTTCAGGAGGATCTGAAAAACTTCATGAAATATCAAAATCTGGGAAAAGGACTTATCAGGGTCTCCCAGATTTGAGGCACAATCCTGGCCAAAGTAAAAACTCAAAAACAGTGGAAAAGGTACTAAAAAGTAACAGGATTACTACTTTGTAATTAAATCTAGGTAAATGATTTCAACATGAGGTTCTTACATGTAGATAATAATGCTTTTCAGGGTTCCAGAGTTATCTGTATATTTAGAGGTAATCAAAATTCATTTCATTCACATTAAAACTTCATTTGCCACATGCTTGAAATGTTTGTTAAAAGATCACAAATTACAGACATTTTCTACATGAACCTTGTAAGTGAGAATTCACCATGCCTTATTTTCAGGAGGTACCAGGTTTGATTCTGTGTGCAGAGGCCAACTACTGTACTCTGACTAAGGTTTCATATGGTCTTCCTCACCCATCTTCCTATCTATTTGGAATTCTCCCACACTTTTCCTATGTATACAGCAGCCACTGGAATAACCTTAAAATAGGTCTTGACTAATTACTTCCAGACCTTTCCCAATTCATCAATGAAAATCAGTCTACTGTTAGATGTCACATAATTTATGCAGCTGAAAATTCATCACTGCTAAATTCAGAATACAAATAGTTTTCTACTAAGCAGCAAAAGTTTTACATTTGCCATGGATGAGCAACATTTGATAAACCCTGCACATATTCCAGTGTCACATGCTTATGCTATGTGCTGGCAACCAACAAATCTTAGGTGACAGCTGTTAGCCAACTAAATTACTCTCCTGAACTTGTGTACCTGGCATTTTGTAATATTGATGGTTGGTAGCTAACATTTCTGATCTTGACTACTATGTCACTTTGCATGCAGCATCCCACTGCTTCTTTACAATATATTTCTTTATCAATAAAACTTCACACTTTATGAGATGATTTTTACAAATCACTGATCAAATCAAGGGAATCAAGAATTCCAACTGAGATAATTATGTCTGGTAAGAAGTATAAATTTTGTAAGAGCTACCATGCAACTATGGTTTCTTGTGGTCTTCCTTAGTCCCTTCTGGTGAATGACAAAACAGGAATTTTACATAATTTATGATACATTTTTCCCATATCCATTCATACTCATCCATCATCATCACCTTATTATTTCTAATCTGAAACTACATAATTCTGTAGTTAGTATAATGCATGCAAAACAAGAAAAGAAACAAATAAACTTTATAATGTACCTAGTGCCTCAATCTCCAAGGTTCAATTGAGATTTTAAATGTGCGAGAAAAATCTATCAACTACACTTTGTCTTAAAAGCCCTGCCTCACCAGTGCTGTATTTGTTATTTTTATCTGAACACATCATTCCTTTGGAACCCTGAAATTTTTATTATACATTAATATGCATTACACATAAGTGGAGCTTATAATTTTTTGATTTTACAATTTATAAATTTCACAGGATCAAATGAAGTGTTATTTTACATGAGCAATATTGGTTAGAAATTGAATGACTGTAAGAGTATTTTCTTTCGGAATTAATCCAGTGTCTGAATAAAAAGATCCATTGAATTTATGTGTCAATCAGTCCCAAGTATCCACTGATGTCATGTATTGCCTTTCTCTATGCGATGAAAATGTCCAAATAAAATAGATTACAGTCACAAACCTTCAGAATCATATTATAAAGTGGATAATATACATGGTAATACTCTGGGAATGTACTTCACCAGGTGCCTAACCTGCTGATTTTCTGTCAATATTTATAACAGGCATAACCTCATCTTTAACCAGCTGGAAATATTTTTAAATAAAAAATAACCCTCTTATAAATTCACTGGACTTGTTTCTGTGTGTTAAATATTCATATTATTATAAAACCCTCAATTTAAAAATGAGGTCCTGCAATTTCTATGCATATCATCATGGGCTGACAAACCTGAACAAAAATAATCACATGAAATTCTATATAAAGTTTAAATACATAATGTTTTGAAATGTTTGATATTAGTGACAAAAAAATAAAAGTACTTTAAATTGTTTCATTAGGTGAAAGGTAAATAAGACTGCATCAGTATGGTTTTGGTTTCAGAGACCAGAATCCTGCTTTCCTGTGACATCAATCACTAAAGAAGATGAAAAAAAGAGCAAAAAGTTCTCAGTGTTATGGCCAAAGGTCAAAAAAATCATACAGAGCAAAGTCATTATTAGGAAATCCACTGGGTAAGACAGACACCTAACCTAGCAGAACATAGAATTTTTTGATCAGCTGAATATTAATTATTGAAGGTAATCCTAAATAAACTTAGTAGTTAAAATCTTCTTGTAAAATACTTAGGAAAAAAAGGTAAAATACTTTGTGACTGCGTTTATTCTGTCTGCAGACATATCTCACAAGAGGTGAAGTCCATTTCACAATTTCTAGAGAATGAAGATGGTGGAATCGTTCTACGATCTGGCCTCGCAATTAAAGGCTCTGCAATAACTCCAGAGAAAAAACCAAGAGTGCCAACAATGAGTGAGCGTGATCTGACCAGAAGTCAAACAGCCAAACTTTAACATGTTTTTATGGTGGCAACAGTTATCTCGCAACATGAACAACTGCACCTGCTAGTATGGGGGAAAATGGAAATGAGAAGATTTTTACAGTGACTCCTTAGAATAAACCAAGGACATCATAAAGCAAGAAAGATGTGACCAGAAGTTATACAGTGAAAAACATGTGTGAGTATTTACATTATATACAGTTCAGCATCCAAAATCATTTGCTGTTTCACTTGATACTAAATAACCTCTATGGCTGAGAAATATTACAGAAGCTATGAACCATCCTACTATCAGCAACACACGACAGACATTTTATCCCGTTTTGTATGGGCGTTATTCTTCGTCTTTTACCATAAGGGATGAACCTAGATTTAAGGATATTTCACAAGAGGGTGCTCAAAATAATATTTGGATCCGAGATACCATTAGAACAGGAAGATGAACAACACACAAGGAACTTCATAACTTGTATACATCACTAATACTAGTAGAATCATAAAAATCAAGGTAGATAAGATGGACTAGGCAAGCAGCGTGCTCGGGGGTGCCAAGAAATTAATTCAAATTCTGGTCAGAACACAAGAAATGAAAAGACCGTTTGGGAGATCTAAGTGTAGATGGAAGGATGATATTAAGATCCATGTTTAGAATTAGGGTGTATGGGTATGAACTGGATTCTGGATTTATCTAGCTCAGTAAAGGGTCATAATATTATCAACTTGTACATGGTAGAGAATGAACACTATTAACTTGTATATACCAGAAATTGCATGTTACAAACATGAATATTACAGAAGAAACGAGGTATCAACTTGTGCATACTAGAAGAGACATGTTATCTGCATATGTAGTTTACAGATATCCAATCATGTCCACACCACTCACAGTTTCAGCATTTCCTGCTCTACTGCTCACCATTTCCATTTTTATATAAAACCTGTAGGACTGCCTCTCTTATAACTGTACAGTTCTATAAAGCTCAGGAGCAGAGCAGTGGAATCCTGTTGCTGCACATCAAAGCAAACCTTTGTTCATACATTCAACTTGTAAATGTAATGTATAATAAAAATACATTGTTCCACACTCTGCCTCTTCAGTACTATTAAACCTAAACTCATGCAGGCATGTATAGAGTTAAAATTTTCAAAATTTGAATTCAGTGGGCCAACTTATTAGTAAGAAGGTAAAATATGCCACATGGCTAGATTCAAGTTTCTGGCGATCATGCTAACCACTAGTCCACAAAGGGCAATGCTATCATTCTATCAGAGCTCCATATTCATCTATAATCACTCAACAGGTATGTATTACGAATGACAGACTAGTACAATATAAATCCCTCAATTCCTACCTATGATCTGGCACTTTGAAATCAAAATTATAAAACTTGATAGTTTTATGTACGTATGTATGTATTTGACCTGATAGTTTTTTAATATAAAGCCATGATCACAAAGTTTAACGCCCAGCCAATAATCACAGCACCCAACACCAGAGCCAAACTGGATATGGGGGTGAAGTGAAAAATCCCAACATACAAGCAGGCACTTAATTGGTTTTATGTATAGTTTATCACTTGGTTGTGACAATTACAAGGTTCATCCACTTGCAAGACATACTTATTTAAGTTCTGGGAACAACTTATTCTTGTAGATGTTCTGTGACCACCAGGCTATGTTGCTGCTGTTGTTTTACATTCTACAAGGACATAATCTCAACAAAATTAATGTATTTTGTAAAAAACTGTAATTACACAAACTTTAAGGACTACATTAAGTAGTGTCACTACCACCTCATAAGTCTGCATGCTGCCTACTTAGAATTATTAATCAGAATAAATTTAAAAGTACAAAATCAGAAAGGTCTGTAGGGGCATAATGATTATTAGTAAGTTGAGTGGAAACGTATTCAGTGGTTTGCGAGTTAGGAGATGAGGCAGGGACAGACAGACATACCAACATTATTGTATTAAAAATAAGAAATGAAGGCTTAGGGTTAACATATTTTAACACTGTATGATGACTAGATACACTGGCTTAACAGAGAACAAATATATAAGGCAAAGTGAAATTGTTGCAACTCACTGTGAACTTGGCAGAACTTCCCATAGGCTCTGAATTGTAAAGCCATCTTTAAGTTTCTCAATAGCTAGTCCTAGCTCTGGACTGTAAACAGGTTCACGGTCCTTCTTGTGTCCAGAATCCACAAAATAAGCCACAAATGCATTTGACAGCTCGTCCTTTGTGTCATCGAACTCCTGGATATTTTCCACCATGGATGGCAGTTCAGCACAAGGTTCACTCTGCACAGAAAAAAGCAAGTTGCATATTCACCCTTTCCATGCCATTTGCAGTGAAATATATCTCCTTCTGATGTATATTTCCATGCCTTCCATGATAATAATAATCATTTATACTGTTGAAAAGCAAGTATTTGCCATAAACTGATTAATGAAAAAATTAACACATTCGGTCAGAAATGAGGCTGGAAACTCATCAAGGCGTTAATGAACTGTGCTGAGAAATGAGATATTGAAGGTGACAAAGGAGGTGAAGAGAGAGAGTTTCATTTGGCAAAGCAAAGTACACTATTGACTGCAGTCAGCTACTTGGACTCTAGTTAGTTTCCTGTCCATAAAATTGGCTAAATGCACAATATTCACGCTACTGTTGTTTACCTGTTCTCCCACCTTGAACTGCACTCCAAATAATGGCATCTGTCCATATACTTTCTGCAGGGACAACAGCTCTTTATGAACTGACTGCAACTTCTCCTTGGGATCAATACGGAACCCCAGCACGTAGCCACCACCACCCTCTGCACATTCCACAACCAGTGCAGGGCCAAATTTGGACTCACGAATTTTCACCTAAGACAAAAATAAGGGAGCCTTTATGCTCCAGAATCACTACCTCAATCCATGGACAGTTTTATGGGCAAACTAGTATAATACACGAGCACCTCTAAACCTACTTTTAATTAGATTTACTTCTTCATTCTGAGAAAAGCCAAGTGTAAACCATAATAAGAATATAATTCTCAAAGAGCAATGAAGTCATACATTCTAGCAGGATTATAAATGTCACCCTTAACACCATTGAAAGTCACTCATTCCAAACAGAAGTATTTCTCTCCAAAGCAATTTACTTTCCCTTATCAGGTTTTTATGAAAAATTAAAATAAATCAATGTCTTACTCTTTCACATCTCAGCAGTGTCCCTCATAGGTCACAGCAAAAAATTTATACACCAAAATTCCCATACCGGTATCATTAATTAGATACAAAATGCAACAATTCTTGAAGCAAATCATGAAATTTCTGCAACAAATTAGATCTATTTCATGATGAAGACAAAATGGCAGTTGCAGAAACGTCAGAAACTCTGTCTGGAATTCATTACCTGACATGTGTCACTGGAGAGATAGGTATGCTGACAGTTGCAAATAACTCTGAATCAGTCCACAAAATGTATTTACTCACGTGCATTATCTGCAGGTATGGAAGAGAGATGTTGAAATTCTCATTCATATCTGCAAACCATACCAGTCGTACATTTGTGATAACGAATGTGCCAAGATTTCCCTGTTAAATAAAAATGGTAACTATAAGTAAAACATGTCAATTGAGTTTTGGGAAGAATTTAGAACTATTTTCATTCAAATGTTTCAATCTATAAGCTTAGGCTAACAACAATTACAGTAAAAATACTCTTGCAATTTGGTGATTCACTTCTGTGAAAAATCTCCATTTGTACAAAGTCCACCATTTACTATTTTTGTTTTAGTATTACCTTAAAATGTGACATTACCACATCTGTAAATATTGTTCTTTCTGTAATTACCTCCTAAATATAAATAGAAGTGCTAACTACTAGACATGATATTTGGCAGTGCAATAGTGAGTGCATTTCCATGTCAAGAAAGGCCTTGTACTGTAGTGTTTGATAAATATAACTACAGATGATCTTCCAAAATAAAAATGTGACATATTCTGGCCCACAGCTAATAAAATAAGTTAATGAACATAAGGCATATTTCCTGTCATATATCACCTGATCACTAGAAAGGTTCCAGACACCTGGCACAGTCGTATACACCTGTTCAAGAGGCAGGATATTTAGTTGCTTGTTGTGTATGATGGCTCCTCGCAGCTTCAGCTCTCGATACATTCTAGAGGATGTGTAGGCCCTACAAAGGTGGTGGAGTGAATGTTACAGAATACAGTCAGGTGGTCTCCAGAATCCTATTACTTAAGATACTCAAAGGACAGATAATCCAAAAAATCAGCTGCTGCTTGATTGGTTGTCCATTGTTTAACAATGCTATATCGACTGCAGAAATTGTTTAGCAATGGACGGGAGGATATGAAGAGTGTGCAAATTAACTTTTTTTATTTATCTTACAAAATGTCTGCGAAAAACTTAGAAACCTTCTTTCTTTTATACTTACACACAGATGCTAGAGAGAAATTACAAATCAACGAATACACATATCAGTAATCTATTTCTATAAACACTTTCCTCTATCATGAATTCCCTGTAACTGACAATTATGGAATTTAACCTCAGGTTTTACACCATCACCATGTTCATAATTTATCCACCACATTATATTTTCCTCCTATAAAAGACAATTTGCTTAAAAATTCTTATATTAAATGGTGTTTCTGCCACTCACACCACAACAGGTTGTACAGTGGTTCTGTTGTTTGATACAGTGAAAAAGTCAAGGAGGATAAGATGGATGAGGTGCATTGCTCACATGGAGAAAATTACAAAAGCATAGAAAATTTTAGGTGGAAAATCTGACAGTATGAGACCACGTGGAAACCCTAGGGACAAAGATAAGAATAACATTAAAAATACAATTTACAATTTTTTATAGCATTGAGAATTAAGACTGTGGTCACCACAGTTCTGGAGTGACTATCAGCTTCTCAAGAAAATCTTCATTATAACAAGCTGGTTATGACAATACATTGAAAAGAATGAAGGTGGTTAGACATGCTTATGTCATATACATAATTTTTTCAATGTCTTACTGAGAAGTTCATGTCTGTGAAACTGGTTACAAGAAATAAATTCTGGCTAATATAATGTGGACCACATGGTCATTACATGATAATCTTACATACTTGTGCACACCCATCACAGATGTGAAGTGTCTTGAATTTTCTGGTATTAGGTTTGTAAAAATGAACTCAAATCTTGTATTATTTGATTTGGTCAGAATGTGGAGAGCTTCTGTCACCCCTCGAAGTTGCTGAAATGAATATCATACACATATAACATGCTGTTAGTACACTTCTATTTCCATTCAACTTCATGCAGTGATGCCACAAGATCAGGAACAAACAAGCAAATAAACAAACACACACACACAGATGTGTCTTACCAAATACAATAGTACCATCTTGCCCTCTGGTAACAAAACTCAAGACATTCAAGTCTCCTCATATCAGAGCCTAACAATGGACTTCATACTGTGCAAAATCAGTTGACATGTACCTTCTCATTACCTCTTCACCTGCCCATAAGCCTGCTAAAAGACTCTATCACTATTTTCCACTTCTCATGGTCACAAGACTTCTTTCATCACCTCTTCTCCAAACCTCATGGCCAAAGAATCATCTCCTCTCCTATTTACATACCACTGAAAATCATTCCTGATTCACATGGACACCATATTATTACAATATGGGGGGGGGGGGAACAAACAAACAAAAAACTATGCAAATAAGACTACATGGAGCAAGAACCCAGAAGACCACTGTCTAAATTCATATCACTGAGAAAAACTCAAATCCTAATCATGCAAATGCTGACTGTTTACAAAATAGAATAAACTTACTGAGTTCACCGTTTTTGTTGCTGCAGTAACTATACAAGAGTAGCCGATAGCTGAAAAGGAAAGGTCACTTTCAGAACTGTATCATGAAACCTCAAAAGCTTGCTGTGCATAATCTTTACAGTATGGTGACCAATTAAATATGCCTCTTTTGCATGCATAATTCTTGTCATTGTTTCACAATTTACCATTACCACTACATTAGCAAGTCAAAGAAGTTTATCTTTTTTCATAAGAGGGGACACTTTAATCCCAAAACGGCCTCAAAGTTGTATATTTGTGAGGCAAATGGGGAAAATGAGATTATATACTGGCACATGTTTCAATATGAGTACCCATATGTGACACTAACTTATTAAAAGACCTGTCACTAGTCATAAATGGTCATAACATTTCAGCAGTTCTCTTCAACAAAAGTTCCTAAATGAAGTATTTTTAATGTATCTATCCCTCAGTGGGCTTCCAAAGTTCAACTTATGCACACTTCTTAACAAATACTAGTTCAGGTTATATAACAGAACTCACAATTCCTCTTCTTACCAAGAAGTTGGTACTTCATTGTCTTTTATTCCCCTATGACTATTTTGTTTTGTTCATGTTCAGCCTAGTAAACACAAATAAAACAGATTCTGAACCAAGTTTGGTGATAGGTGATGTCTTGCAGGTGTGTGCTAGACTCAAGTTCACAGTCACTGTGTAGTAAATTTGTTCCTTTGGTAGTAATACCCATAATATCACTCATACCACCATATGGTGGTGGTGAAAATAAATGTACAGAAAGTGAAGGTACATATCCTCCGACAGATAGATTGAAGCAACATTCCTTCATGAGGATATGATACATTTTGCTGCCTATATGGTCTGACAGTGATTATGTTGTATTGCTTGCATAACAGAAACATAAATGTGAGGAAGGTAAAATTTAATGAAGTCACAATTTAGGAGACCAGGGATAACACAAATAGTAGCACCAGAAATAAAAATAATTAAAAGTAGTACATCCACATTGACAACTATTTTCTTGTCACTATAAATATTTTACTGGACAGAGGTGTTGTAAAATATTTAAATATTTAAATTCTACTTACACAAATTGATTCTAGGCATGGAATGTGAATGCCACATAATTCTCAGATTAGTTATCACCAAGCGACCTTTATCCCCACCATTTCCTTTTGTATCTTCAACATAATCCAGTTTATCCAATATTTTCTCACCAGGTCTCATTTTCATCTGACTACAACAAAGATACCAATAATAAAATGTGTATAAATAACAACAGAGGAAAGGTGTAATTAAAGGACATGTCTTCCACCCCTCACTGGTCTTAAATTAATTTACAGCAGGTACAAATATAATGCAGATATTGACTGCAAAAATATTTATCTCTAAATGTAGCTAAATAGTAATTACTTTGAAAAAGAAGTCCAAATAAAACTGCAGATCCTAATATCTAATATTCAGATAATGTATCAACTTCTTCTGTATGATAAACTAATTTTTAGATGTCTAATAAAGTTCAACTCAAGCTTAATGTAAAATAGACTTATTATAATGAAGTAGTATGGATCAAACTGAAATTTGGCAGATAACTTTCAATGCAGACCTATCAGTACCAAACATAATTGAAATTCATGGAATTGTTCTGAAAACATGAACAAACAGGCAAACATGCATCATCTCAAACTGTGCACTAAATTTGTGCATTCCATGTCTACCATAGAGAATGTGTATGATACATATGTAGACAGTAAATTTACCAAACAGCCCCTATAATTGACAAAGCAAAAAAATATTCTTGAAATGTCTGCACAGGCTTTTCTTATGCTTTAATCATACTGGCCCAAACAGTACAATACACAAATATTTTATAAACCTCTTCACCAATTAATAGTAGTGTTTATAAGCTAATGCTTCAGTTACTGCATTCATTGACTTAAATTCTGCCTAAGGGATAAACAGATGTTCCTCTTTGTTCATCAAGGTTTGATACATGGTCCCTTGCATTTCTTCATATTAACATTCCTCATACAACTGTTCACATAAGTCCAACAAATCCATTATTAAAGTGTTTATATTCTATAAATGGACTCTGTTTGTGGCTATGCATGGCATGCTGCAAGTCCCAGCACAGGACAGAGTAGTGTGACTGCTACATTTGGCAATGTTATCCAAGTACTTCATCGGACTAAAGCAAATATGTAGGGTATGTATTACACTTAACAAATACATCACTGGGTGATAAAATTATTACCATCCAATTTTATATGGATATTATACTATACAGACCAAATTACGTGAACAGCATGTGTTGTGAGACATGGTACAGTACATATACACCTCATTATTTTCAAGGAAATAGCTGTGTAAAACTATTATTAGTTACATCCAGTTTGCACAAATTTAATGTTGGGTTAGGAAGTGCCTTGCTTTCTTGTCACCTGATTGTACTTACTGTAATGGAATGTCAAACCGAACTTCCCTGTCTTCCCACAAAGAATCTGCCATTTCTGACGTTTTGCTATATTTATTTGGAAATTCGCTCTCTTCAAGTGATGAATGTGTTTTAGATACTGATATCAGAGCCATAAACATGCACCATTTTTTTCTTTTCCCCCTCGGAAGCACGGCTTATAGTCACTTTCGAACACTTTATACCACAACTGAAGAGATATGAACACGTCTGATGTATAATCACGTCACTTTTGTCATTCAAGTAATACAGATCGATTCCATTATACGCAATAAGTATCATTCCAAACAAATATCTGACTAATATTCATCTCAAATTACGTTGCTGATGAAATATTTAAATCGCACAGCCTTCTCACTGTTCTTGTCCACCATTGAACCATGTTCCTTTATGTCAAAAAGTAAATAATCTGTCCTTTCACAGAACTTGTCTGATCAATAATTACATTCAGTGTGTATGTAATATATGTATTTAATATTATGACAAAGATCAAATTGCTTGTCCATAGCACTTTCAGCATGATAACCTACGCTTGCAGCCGTAAACTGTACCTTCACATTTATTGGCATCATTTCATCGCACATAGAAATCCCCATTGTGGATTTGAGGTTAGAACAATGACATACGATAACATTTTGTGAATGCGTGTCGGTAACATTGGCGCAAAACATTTGAAATAATGAAATATGCTTTTCTAGATCATTGTTAATTTGGCAATACATAGAACGTCTAAATGCTATAAAAACAGACAACAAAAAGCGTAACGGCGACTGAAGAACGTCCACTTCACAATCTGAATATAAAAATATTTGTAACTTCACTGTATTAGTGTCAAAACATGCACGCACTAAAATAATAGTAATAACGACTTTATATACATGTTACTTTATACTTTTAATTCATAGAAAGTCATGATAACATCAGTTTCATAATAAATACATAGCCAGCAAAACAAAACAGCCATCTGGGGTGGCATATTTTAATCTTTTGTAGATCTCTTTCTCATACATGATCTTATACGGTAGTCATTTAAACATGCCATGCACCAATATAAATAAAATTATGAACTGCAGCACTGACACTACGGTCTAATTCTGTGACATCAAGCCAGCAATAACACCACATAGCAATTCACTTGCAAAACAGACAGAAATATGGGAATGATGGGACTCCCACTATGGGAGGGAAATATAACAAATGGGAATCACTGTGTGGAGTTTCTTTTAGCATTTGACTACTTGTATCTTCTTGATTCCTTCAAAGTCATTAAGTCAGTTTCAGTACAGAGAGGATAAGGAAGGGCAGTGGAATTTTTCATCACCTGGGGCAGCATTAGGCTTCTGCTAGTTCTGAATAAATGGGGTAAATATACACACATACATAACTAGATACATTTTTGAACAGAGTATTTTTAAAAATCAGTTAAAAACTACATCTCATTATCTACAGTCACATATTAACTTCCCTGTTGCCACAGATATATTTCATCAACAGATTTCTTGAAGGGGCCCCAACTTATAATCTCCCACCCCTTCTAAATATGGCTATGCTTATACAGAAAACTGATCAGGTATATGGATTACAAAACATGAATTTACACACACATTCATTATCCATCTCAAACTGGTTTGAAATAATGAAACAACTTTAATATAAAATTGATTCAAATTCATCTTACATCAGTAACTGTTGAAGCCAATCTGGACCTTCATGAACAGATTCTTTCCTAACAAATGTATGATCTGCAACACTTGTATTTTCACTTACATTTTCCATTGGATCATCTGCAACACTACACTGGTTTTCCAACACTGCAACTCTGTCACTGGAATCGGTGCTGGATGTGCTTGGAGTTGAAGGATCAGGACATGGATGGTATGCCAGTGTTGATAATACTTTTTTCAGCCCTGTGTGTGTCTTCATTCCCTTTGAAGTTCGTTTTGCTTTTGAACTGTTTTCTTTTTTAGAGGATGTTTTCAGGTTTGCTTGTGGCACAAAAGGTTTTTCAAAAGTGAACCCAGCAAACTTTTCTTTGCTAATGCTATGTGAAAACACATAAGACTTTAAACCACTACCTGAATCAGCATGGTTTTTCCCTTTTCTAATTGATTTGTTCTGTTTTGCTATGGGTACAGCTGTTCCACATTTTTCCCCCATGTGAGCAACAGATGCTGAAGATTCTGAAGAAAGAGTCTGGGAGCTACTGAAGTTCTGCTGATGAGGGGGACATAATGATGAAACCTGAGGTTTCAAGTATGTAACAGATGCTTCCTTACTTCCCAACTTTCTGAGACTGAATGGCATATTCTCCTTGCACTTGTTGATGTACAAATTGGAATTGCCTTCTATGTTCTCAATCTGTGGAGGGATTATTTGCTTTTTACTGTCATCTACTATGAAATTCTCAACATCTGCCCCATTTGACATTCCAGAGCTAGTCAAATCACCCTGGATTTTCACATTAGTGGCAAAACTATACTGGGGCCCATCCACTTTCAAGTCATTGTTTATCTTCCTCTCTATAGACCTTGATCTGCTAAGAGAGAAGAGATTGTTCTTTTGTAAATCAGATCTATTTCCACTTCCCTTTTGTTCAATATCTGAATTAACTATTAAATGTTGAGAACAATTTATTCCTACATTATTCCCACTGTTTGCAATGTGTTTAACTGTACTTGTTAGGGGTTGCCTCTCTTGAACATCCAAGTCTGTACACTGTGGAACAGGTTCATTATTTGACTTTATGTTAATTGCTTTAACTGCTACTTCAGGAATACAGGTGTATGATGCTGCAGCTAACTTGTCTGGCTTCACATGATCCCCTAAAATCGCTGTCTGATTTACATCTGTTACTGTTCCTTCAATAACTGTATTTGTTATGGAAGGCAGCTGGCTTGTACCTGCAATATTATTTATGGCTGACAACATATTTTCTGCTGTATTTGTCTCCAAATCCAACTCTTTAATTGCTGCTTCTGTAACTTCAGTGCCAGAGGGCACACTCTTCATGCCACGTGATACAATTGTTATATTTTCTGCCACAGGTATGTCATGCAACACCATATTCACAATTTCAACAGTCAAGTCTCCAACATTTGTTACAGGAAAGGTATAAGTCATATCATGAATGTCAGTCATCACTGGAATTAAATTTTCTGTGATAACTAAATGGCTTGTCTCAACATTTGACTGATCATTCAAAGTTTCTTCATCTTTTATTTTGGAGTATGAATGGCCTTGTACCTCTGTCAGTGGACAAGGTGTTAATACAGGTATACTATCTTCTGCAGACATATCACCCATACTTTTTCCAGTAACAATATTATCAACAATGTTTACAGAATATGAAGTTTTGTCGCAAATAATCAAGTCAAATTTCTCTGGTGAAATTGAAACAGAATCATCATCTTTTACTTTGCAGTATGAGTGGTCACGTATTTCTCTCAATGAACAAGGTGTCATGCCAGGTATACCAACTTCTGCAGTCATAACATCTGACATGTTTCCAGTTGCAATATTATCACCACTTGTCATGGAATGAGAAATTTGAGTATGACTAAGGAACTGAATTGATTTTTCTGGTGAAGATGAATTCGCAGAATTTAAATTAAAACTTTCACCCACTCTGATCTTACTTTCTGTGACAGACTGTAAAGAGTTCATAAGTTGCCCATCACCTGTTTGTAGTTTATCATGCACTGCTAAATCATTTGAGTGTACAGATTCTAAGTCCACTTCATGCTGAGAAATGTCTAGAGTTTGCAAGGTTACTGTTGCAGGAGATGACAATCTATTTAGTAATGACTGTCTTGCAGCAGTGTGGTCACCATGTTTTGATTCATCATAATCTGAAGTTAAAGCTAATTCCTGACTTTGGTTTGAGATAGGTATAATTTCATATTTGTGAGCCACTGTTATATTCTGCTGAGTGTCCCCAGAATAGCTGCTTGTCTCTTTCCTTTCAGAACAAATATCTGTGAATCCTGACTGATATGATTCAGTCATCACCAAACTATTATCTTTATTTTTGTCAGTCTCTGCAAACAGGAGGTTTGGTTGAACTTTTGACATGACACTATTTGCTTCTTTTCCTCCAGTCTGAGCATCAAAACTGTCAGTGCTCAATTTCTCAAAGCCAGTATCTGCTGATAATCCAGTGTTCAGTTCCTCAAAGTCATTGCCTGCTGATAAAACTTTCTGACTGTCACCAACTGTATCTTCTATGATGCTTTCAAACAAACTTTCAAATTCTGGATCAAAACTGAAGTCCACATCTTTCATATTTGTACTGGAGAAAACATCAAAATCTAACTTGTCCATTAAATCATAATTCTTTACATTTTCTTTGTTTGGTAGTGACTGGGCTGTACTTGGTAAGTTGGCATCCTTAACTGGTTCAGTTTTGATCACATTCATTTCATCTGAGGAGAAGAATGGAACTGAAAACAGAAGACCAAAACTGAGACATTTAAAAATCATCAGTAATATGATATATGTTCAAGATTGATGCTATCTTTAGGAGACTGTGGGATTTTGTGATTTATTACATTATTTTAATTCAGATGATATAGTTAACACTTCCATCTGCTAAAATCCAACAACCAAACATTGTGGTCAAGTGGTTAGCATTCCTGCTTCATATTCGGGAGGTCCTAGGTTCAAATCTTGACCCAGAGACCACTATCCTCGGGTTTGTCATGATTTTCCACAGTCCATTCAGATAAATGCCAGAACAGAACCATAAATTAAGTCACAAATTATGGGTGCCATGTTACCATGGCACGTAAAATTTTCAAGATAGTGTCTAGAAGTTCCTTCATGGTTTCTAGTTTTTGGAGGTGGCTCTTAAATATAAAGGAAATATATTCAGGCCTGATGATGATAACTGACTCTGTGAGTCTCTATAATAGTTGGGAATTTCTTGATCAACTTCATAATTAAATCAGATGCCAAAGGAAGGCTCTCTACCATGAAACTAGTTTCAGGTTATCACATTACAAACAAGGAACAAAACATATACACATTTTTGTGACTTTTATTAGCAACAGAATGTGATGTGAATAATTAAACATACCTGACTCTGAGTGAGATACCGTGTCCAATACATCATCATCCATAAACATGGCCATGAAATTCTGATTTACAAATGTATCACAGTATTTCAGTCCAAATGGATATGGGCACTGTAAATATAAACACATAATAAAAGACTGTACCCATTTGATTCTTTCCTCACTTCACAAATGTTGACCTTTGTAACTCTTCTTTTCACAAGTTGATTTAAATATAATTAGGTACAAGTTTCACACATCATGAAATTTCCAGTTATATCTGCAGTCACCAAAAGTATCACATTTTTGTGCATTATATACATTTTACATAAGAAAGTAAATTACTGAATGACTATAATAAAAATAAAACAATGATCAACTCATCAAAATTACATTGTTCAATAAACCAACAAGTTCCTTCTGAGTCATATAATATGCCAGGTTATTTACACAAACTACCACTTTTTACATGATCAGTATTATCCCTAAGTAGTGGTACTCACAACACGGTGTCACTCAGTGATACAGATGAAGTTTCAAAAATATGCTATGTGTAAGTTATATATCTCTAGGATCTGAGATCAGGATTTTTACTACTATATTTTAACAGACATATTCAATAGGAATAATTTTGTGTCTGTACAAGTAAAAAATTAAACAAACACAGTTATGATAAAATGCACACTTATTTCATTTTAATATGATGTAAAAATCCAACATCAAAAGCAGCAAATGTTTTACTGAGAAACTTGAGTACAAAGTAGTTTACTTCAGACCTTGGCATGCTTTATTGTAAATGGTACATATACGTGTAGATGCTTACCTTGGCATCCACACACATTCTGGCTGCTTCTGTGAGATTAATTTGAAAACACTTCAACACAGATTTTCGGCCCTTAGAGAAGCAAAGTGGGCAGAATTCTGACATCTGGAAAGGAAAATACTTTCTTTCAATAATTAATAATGAAAGAGCAGAATGATTACAGATAAATGGCTTGGGCTTAAATCCTGGTAGCATAATTAGGGTTTTAATTTATGCCTTGAGTACTAGATGTGAGTGGCCAGCTTCAAGCTATAGCATTCTTTAACCCATTCCCAATACAAAGAGACATGTATTCTTTGGATAGGATCCGTCACATAATATAATGATGGGAGTTAAAAGAGTGAGCAGTGGTTATTGTCCATGTTACAAGGATCCCTTGTCATTAAGTTCCTCTGGTTGCAGATGGAGTAGACTACCCCTGAGGTATGAAGGTAGATATTAATATGCTGAACTAGGGGCTCTGTCCCTGCTTGCCAACCCTGCCAGGTGGCTCCCATTCTACTTTGCCCATTTTACCTTACTTTTCATCCTTCCCTGAAGCCCTTTTTTCCCCCTCATTATAGGAACTTGGAGATGAAAAAATTAGGTAACTGAATGGAAAATACATTTAAGAAATATTTTATATGTTGTGGCTATTAGCTTTGTGTAACATCCAGAATGTTTAAACATGTAATGTTCATGCACTAATTTAAAAGTTGGCACGTTCTTTGATCTCTCGACAAAAAAAGGTTTTTTCTTATAGCAGCACTTGTTTTTATCTTTTGAGATACAAAAAAACTGAAGTTTTTTACGTTGTAATTCGATTTCTCAAATCCGAATATTTATGTACTAATATACACCGGCCAGAATTAAGTATGTTTGATTGCCTTGTGCTGGATCCAGAAACGGTTGTTAAAATCTTAAATAACTGGCAGGCGGTTCATTTTATTTGAAACTTACTAATAAAGCTTATGCCAGATATATACACACACATACACAAAAGAATATAACCTGTCTTTCATTCTGTATTAAGCCTTCCAATTTTCTTGTCTTATTTTTCCGGTAATACAATTACTGTTTCAATTTCGAAAATGAAAATATACTACCTTTTTTGCACATTTTCAGAGAGTGAATTAACATATGTTACTGCTGTCGTAGCGTAACAACCTTCAAATCAGAATTCAGACATAACCTCTTTACCACTTGTCAAACCATTTTCTTCCATGTGTTTGCCTCTCGGTAAAGTAGCTTCCATGTATCCTTACCTGGTTCAGTGGTTTGTTACGTCATGCATTACACTCACAGAGGATACTGATAATTTTAATGCTGATGGTAATTCCGTATTCTGATGACTTTTACTATAAATTGTAGATAAAATTCGTACAATACCGGCCTTAGTTTTGACGGTATTATATGAGAGAAAATTTAACATCTGTTAAGAAACTGTTCTTCTGTTGATTACAATAAAGTTTTCTCTCTACCAGTGAAAACGTCCATACATTCTACACTTTGGCGTGGGTGGGTGGCTGCCTTTAAGCTCCGCCCCTTATACACCGGGAAAATAAATCCTGAATCCATTCGATAGGAAGGCAAGCCCCAACATGAGTGTCCATATAGTGACAGAGAGAAAGTTCTTGTCCCTTCTCAGTCAGATCCCAGTTCTTCAGCCTATAGCTAGTCACTTTATTTAAGCTCTCATAACAACAACAATGCTGATCACACAGCACTTTGGTATAAAGATATTTGGGCCTGGAGGAAAAGCACTGTGCATATATAATATGCATGCCTAACTTGGGCGTTAGAGACTAGTCATACTCAAACTTGAAGTGTTCTATCCCTGATATCCCTATGGTCCTCAGAACCATTCCAGACATTGCTGTGAAAACAAATCCAAACATCTGTATTAGCAAGCACAAGCTGTTCAGTATTTTATTATTTTTGTTGTTGTCCTTATTTTTAATTTTAAAGGTAAACTATAGGCTGAAAAATTTCTTATGTCATAAACCCAGGTGAGGGAAATCAGAAGCACATACAGAATTTTGTGCAGAAACATCTTAATAGATTTCCAGTTACAATACAGAGGCAGGAGAGGTAGTATTAAAACATATCTTCAGGACAGAAGTTGTGATATCATGGAAACAGACTGACTAAGGTTATAGTCCAATGGTATATTCATTATCTTCTTTCTAAGATGTTTCTACTTTATGTGGGCTACCTGTGCATTTATTACCTGCAGTAACAAAACACAAAGGTTTAACATTATCAACATTATAGATGCATATTTAACAAAATATCTGATAATACAAACTGAAGGTTCAACAATAACTGTTTTAATTAAAGTCTATAATAATAACAAAAGCCTACTACCAGTGGAAATGACCCTGAAGCAGTTCAATTTTATTCACATATTTGCAGTGTTTTTGCACAAGGAACATTTAATATTATCCTCTTAACCATTTTTCTTTTGCTTTCCAAGCAGCTTCCCCCCTAAAATTTGGGATATATTCTTGATTTTCAAAACCTAGCACTCTGTGCTAACATACATCCAATTTGTGTTCTTGCTTCATGGAAAGAAATTTTTCACCATACAGAACTGGTACCTTATCTTTAGAATTTGGAAAATGAATGGAATGGTTTTTAGCTTAATAAAACAAATCTTTCCTGAACCAAATGTTTAAGCATGTTCAAATGATTGCACTTACCATTGCACTGTTGGTAGACACAGTCTGGTTATTTTAATGATACTATATATAATACTGTTATATAAAGTTTTAAATTATCATCATTATTACAGTACCAGAAATGAGGATAGCAAGCTATACTCATTTGGGCTATAAAGTAAATTGACATAATAAAGAAATTAAATATCCAATCATGGAATTCACAAAAAATTACAGAGCTAAGTAGAAAATCCATGTTCTTTTAATGCTGCACTCTAGAATACCGTTAAAAAGAGAAGTATCTCTGTAGAAATCCTACATGTACTGGCATTAGACTAACAGGCTGCTGGGCATAAGATGTGGAAGACATGATTATGTTTCTAACTTATTTCTTATTAAGCATCAATTATTAATTTAATTCAAGCCGTTATTTTTCTGGGAGTATTGTAAAGTGGGATGAAATGTCAGCCTGGCTACTAAAACTTTGAATATTAATCCATATTAACAATGTCTCTGTCTTAAACATTATATAAAAAGAAGCTATTAGGATAGAAACCAACTGGATTACTTCTTTACAATATTCATATTGACAGGGGAGGGGGAAGGAGAGTGAGATGGCCAAAATGTGCTAAAAATGGAATACACACTGGAAACAGCTGGCATGACATTGTACAAGTCATATTGTCCTATGCTCAGAGACAAAGAAACTGAGGCAGGAACCATGGAGCATTGACAATTGCTTTAAATGGGGTTCATACTAGTAGTTTTCATTAAGGCCTCATATGGTATGTTATAAGATTATTATTATTATTTAGTGTTCTGTCTGATGACAGGTCCATATGAACAGGATCCTTCCATCCTTTTCTCGGACTGGGACCTGTTCATATACGTTCTTGGCAGATGATCCATAAGTGGTTTGCCATTGCCTTCTTCTGTGTGTGAATGGAGTAATTGTTGGGATGCCACGGAGGAAAACTCCGTGTTGCCTAGACCACGGCCTTGCCCAACACAAGTTATAAATTCGGGCACCGCCGGGAATCGAACCCGAGACCCCAGGATTACAAGGCCAGCGTTCTAACCGCTAGACCACCGTGGGTTATAGGATATAAAAAGATTTTCAGTATGCATTTGCCCTCATACAGTAACATAGCCTTCATGCTGTTGCAGGCTACATCATCTCACATTTGTATTTTATTCCTTACTATTAAAAGTATTAACATTGAAGTCATGCAAACTTCTCAGATGGAAAGACCATTTAATGCAGAGGTCTAAAATTTCCTTAACAATTTAAAAAAAAAATTGTAGCTTTTATTTCAATTTTGTCTAATAACTCCAGCACCATTGTCATATGTAACTTGGTACAGAGACAGATCATAACATATAAAAACTAGTAATTACCAATCAAAAATATCAGGAAAATTTAAAGCAGTGCTTAAAACAACATTTTTATTAAGTTGTCTATCAAAGTAACATATATACATTAAAATTATTACTTACTGTTTAATTAAAGAATATAACCATGATTCACTGCAGTGCAAAAAGTGACTTCAACAATTATCACCAAGCACTCAATACTTTTCTATTATATATTCTGAATAATGCAGTCTTCTACATGTTAAAACCATGAAAAGTGTGACAAACTTTGAGGTTATGTTTCATCTTCTAGGCAGTTGGTATCTTTACCACAGACAGAAAAATATCATAAAATAGTGTAATTTTGTCAGTCTTTGTATAATGTTCAGTTGTATTCGTAAAGTACAGATTTATCATTTCTTGTACTGCATTAGAAGTATGGGTACCAACAAAAATAATTATTAAATGTTCACTTACTTGATCATTTTAAATTGCTGTAGTTTCACATGACAATGATAACCTGAAATTCATGTGCAAATTTATATATAGCTTGTGATGCAAACTTCAAGTGCATAATGAACATTGTGAGCAGTTACAGCATATAGACAGTGTACTGAAAAATGGTGATAGCACACAATTGATCACTGGCATAATATAAGGAAAATGGTATAAGCAACATATTATTAGATCTAGTCTGCCTTTATGGGAATATATCTTGCAATCACTTGTTCTAATCATATGAATAACTGAGGTATTTGAAATAGAATTTACACAAACTCAGTATCTAGGCAATATGCATTGTTCCTAATGTAATATATTGACATAATGTCTACAAATCACTTCAAGGTTTTAAAATGAAATTATAGAATGGGATGCAAAGACATTGTGGGTATGAGGAAATCTGGTCTGCTTTTCTTTGTTATCTGCACTGAAGGAAGGCTCCCAAATTAAAAAAAGTTCATTACTATACCAAACTAACAATCCTAATACAAAGCCAATTTCTTTTATTCCTAATGACCTGCCTATATCTTGGCCTTTGAAAGTGATCTTTTCAGTCCACAGAGAAATGTTCCATCATGCATGCTACATGTCAATATTTTAATAAATGCCACAAATTACCCTAAATAGATCATAAAAAAATAATGATACTCATTATGCAGTTTTTCATGTGTCCACTGTTTATCGACATCTTTTAGGTCCAAATATGCTCTCTGATATACTGTCCTTAGAACCTTTAAATACATGTTTTTTCATAATAAAATAAAAAATACATGTTGATACTAACATTTAAATTTTGCCATTACATGCCACAAATCCAAGTGTTTTAAAATATATGAATCTGAGGTGACATAGTTTACACTTCATGAAAAGTAATTTTGCCTGGTAAAAAAATAAATACTTTAATCTCCTATCATGTAGGTGCAACAATCTCCATAACATTTTAAAATTTCAGAATCTGAATTTACATGTGTTCAGACAATGATACAGCTAAATTTGTAAGGACAGTGTCTAAAAAGAGACTGAACAGCAAGACACTTCAAATACACATGGCACATGCAATATATTCCAATGCTGAAAACTGGAATTTCATATTTCAGGATATGGCCTAACGAACTATGTACTCCAGGAACTGCATGAGGTTAAATTCAAAACCAAGCACACAATTAACCTTCAGATCAGAACACATTCTAGTCTGTTACTATTTTCACAGAACCACATAATTCAAACTTGAAGTATGTGACAATATATCTGATCTTTCTGAAACAATGGTGACAAATATGCCACTATAGTGATATATATATTATTTGTGTGACTACAGAATATATCAACAAGCATAACACGGCAGAAAGAGTGGGAGACTGTGGACATAATAATTCTTAAGAATTCTGTAGTTGTGACAATTCTTAAGATGTTGAGTTTACAGGAAATAATCTATTCAATATTTATTAAGATGTTAACATGTGAAAAGTGACCCAATGCTTACAAGCGATGTTTCCATGGTCAGAGCCAGAAGTTCCAAACTTCAGCAATGCATCTATGCACTTGGCAATTGTTCTATTATGGAATTCATTCTTGGGCATATGGCCCAGGCCTTGACTTTGTCTGTCACTTCATACAGTAGCTGTTATTCAAAATAAAACATGTTTTAGGATGTATCTGTATGTCTGCAGATATGGAAATGACATAGGAAACTGAATATATTTGCCCAGAGAATTGTGAAATATTCTTAGCAGTTACTTCCACAGTTCAGCCAAGGTATATCCTGTTTAAACTGAAGAGGATCTGTAGATAAGTTACAGTAGATAATGATTACAGAAAATGTTAATACAAAGCCTGTTCTATCCTGCAACTGGACTGGGTGGGAGTTGAAATGATTTTTTTTGTTTATCAATGTTAAGTACTACACCAAGCCCCAATGACAAAGCTAATTTTTTAAGATGTCCCAAAACCTGAATCGAAAACTACACTCCTGTTTCCCGTAACACAAATTTTATTACTTGATTTGTTAACACCCATCAAAATACAAGCACATCTACATTTGTGGTACTAATTTGCAAACTTTGCATCAACTGAAGAGAACATTCCACTCATGTAGAGAAAGAAAGAAAAAGTTACAGTTCTTATACACTACAATTACAATCAAAGCTATTTTCTGGTCCACCATTTGCCTAGTTCAACTTCATGTTTTCATGCAAACACCTTCTTTCTCTCCATGTACAACATGCATTGTAACATAAAGGGATCTGTGGGCCCTACCACACTTTGAAATCCAAAATCCATATCAGTTCCACTGTGGAATGAGTAAATATGGATACATATAAATGTATAACTAGTACAGAAATACATTAAGACACATGTGCCAGGAAGCTGCAATGCATATATGATACCTAATCATTATTTTAAAAGGTAATGAATATAGCTTCTAACATCTAAACAAATATTTTAAATTTCCATGGGTTTGAGATACTAACCTATTAAAGTTCATTTCTCATCATAAAGCTACTCTCTTTGTATAGATACACATATGTAAAATCTACTCTATCCTTACTGAGTAAATATAGGCAAATCAGTTTATGCAAACATTATTACATTCAAAGTATACACTCTTTCAACTCTCAAGAGGCAAAATATTTTTTGTATATATATAAGAAAAGGAAAAACAAAGAATTATTATTTTTGTATCATCATAATATAATACAGATACTTCTTATTTACACAGCATGACCTATATATGACTGGTCCTAAACTACAGATAATTTGTCTATGTCCATATTAAAAGCAGAAGAGTAAAGAGGCATGAATATTTAAAGCATTACAATATTTTTACAGTAATGCCAGATGCAATGAAATGGTTATCAATGTACTGCCTGTCATTATATTGCAGTTTCATCATTAAAATTATACCTAGTTATTAACATTTTTCTTCCTACCAATTAATTATTCCAAATGCAATGAGGAAATCTAATGTCTCTTTAAGTACCCAAAATGCAATGTTATATAACATTACTGTATTGATGAGGTAAAACCCCATGTCAACACATCTGTTACTTAAATTATGGTCCAAAGGAAACACATCCAACACTCCATGACAGAGAACTTGTCATGATGGAAACACTGAAAAATCTAACATCTACTACAAACCCTACCCAAAGTTATTGCCAAATCAGCACTAAATGGCATGCCACTGTGAAAGTATGCATATTTATTTACACATATTCAAGAATGGACTACCATATGAAAACATGAAGCTGAGATGTATGGTGCCAGAATTTCAAATGTCTTTTTGCGTTGGACACTCCGACAACACTTTCAGGTCCTTCTCGTTGGTTGACACTGTTGCATAAGTTCATGACAACCAACCAACATAGTCAAAGAGCCACAGTACCTTGCACCTGTCACTCCATTTGAGTGCAAGCGCGTGCCTCCTCCATGCGCGCCGAGCCGACTGGCTGCGTTGTCCGTGAACACAGGAACACACCTACCTTGGGAGCAATGCGTGCCAAAGAAATAAAACTAGAAATCAATGGAGGGTTTTGTACACTACTTCCAAATTTTGCCAAAAGATTGAGACTGTTTTCTAGTATATAAAAATATAAAAGTTCTCTTTTATTGAGCATTACTTTGCACAATTTTACTGGCACTGTACTGAACCAAACTTGGATAAAATAATGACCAGGTTTGACAGTTAAAAACAAAGATGACTCGACTAAGCACCACAATGCATTCTTACTGACTAACACGTTCTTGTAACGTATTGCACCACTGTTTGCTAAAATGACCAACTTCCTGTGTTCACTTCATTCACAACCTCAGCACATGGGACACACGATGCACTTGCTGCTACAATTGGAACATTTAGAATCATTCTTGACTCACTAATAGGCAAACAACTCAAAGACTTTCTTCGAGTGACACAAAACCAAACACAACTAAATGGACTGACTGGGGGTTAACCTGCATTTTCCCCACCTGGTGCATCACTTTCCGAGCTTTGCTCAGCAGTACTTGGGGGCTGTTCATCATTGCAAGGAGTACCATCACTTTGGGGTTCCACTACTGATGGAGGATTACAATCTTCACCACCATCATAATCATAATCATCATCACCACCACCCTGTTCCAGTCGAGGCTCCTCTGCAAACTGACTCAAGTTCTTTTCCTCAATACTTGTCTCCATTGCCTCTTCATTTCCCCCATCTGCAGGGACAGGTTCAAGAGCCAGTTCTGCTGTGGGGGAAACATTGCTCCATCGAGACTTTCTGGCTCGATCCCTTTCTCCCTTCACATTAGGTGTGGCTGGGGCCTCCGTTTCATCCTCACACTGCTTTCCACCTGCATCCTCAGGTCTGCTGCCCCTTCTAGGGCCCATCTCCTCATCCCTCCTCCACGGACCAGGTCCATCCCTCTCCCCCCCTCGGAACCTTCCCTCCTCACGACCCCCTGGAGGTCCCCTCCTAGGTCCCCGTGGTTCCCAGCCACGAGGATGTCTTCCTTCTTCCCTTGCTCGACGCTCAAGATCATCAAATGGTGGACGTCCAAAGAAGCTGTCTGGTGGAGGTCCATCAACAGGTGGGCCTTCAAATCCCCGAGGGAACATAGGTGGTGGTGGTCCCTGACCTTCCATCCAGATTCCTGAAAATAGATGCAACAATGTGCAGCATGCAGGAAACAAGGTCCAGACACTCCACCTTCCTTAACAACATGTGGGACGATGAAGTTATACTGATTTCACAATAAACATTTTTTTGTTTCATATAAGAGGCAACTTAATTTCTAAAACAAAATATACTTGGATTAACTTAACTTCAATTTAACTGAATAAAATAAGAACCCCTATATTTTATTTCAGTTTCACACATGTCTCTGAATCAAAATCTTCACAACCTGTTTCCCTATGATCAATCCTCCTCCTTAGGGCTCTAGGCATGCTATGGGGTTTTGCCATGAAATTCTGTTTTAACAATACACCAATTTAAAATTTATTAAGTTTTGTGCAATATGCTGAATACAAGTCCTAAGACTTCCCTGATCCAGAATCAAATAACCATGCATGCAAAAAACAGAAATGCAGTGAATCTTTGTATCACTGGACATTGCACTGCAAAAGAGAGTTTCAAAAAGTGTAAAATTTTGTGGTCTGATAATTATAAGCTTTCTGTATATCTCATTTCTGTGTATATATATCTTTTTGGGATACCTGTATTAAAAAAAATTGGACAATATCAGTAAACAAACTCTAGTATTTCAAATTGTAGCCAGTCCCTTTACAGACAGAATTATACTGAAGATGGTTGCCTTTGGGGATTATGCATCATGTATTCTGCTAGATATTGCCCAGTATTTCAGGGGAGCTTACTGCCTCCTTCATTCAGGTGATAACTGCGGCAATAACCTCTGAAATGTTGGGCAACATCCATAAGACAGCCATCCGTCTTCAGACTGGTTGCTGTGAGAAACTGAAATCTCAAGTGAATTGTACTGAATCACCTTACCATGGCAATTTTTTTTAAAGATAACCATCTCCTGGCAGTTTCCCATTATCATCGAAATATTCCACAAGGAAAACTTGTTTGTAAAAACACTTTGCAGTTCTGAATAGTTTGTAGTAACTACTACTTTTGAAGACAAATTTAATATTGTAAACAATTACCTCATTACACAACAGTTATTTGCTATGAAAATAAATTTTGCCATGCTTCATCACTCCATGAGGTGTTACAATGGACTTGCTAGGGGACTAACAGAAAAAGAACAAATAGTGAACCTTCAGGTTCCACCAAAGGCTCTTGATTAACTGAGCAACTATTAATTGTCTTCTGAAGAAGGACTCTGCCTCATGAAGTCTGTTAGTTTCTCAACTGCAGATATTATATGGCAATGAATGGGAAAATGATGAATTGGAATTAATGTGAAAGGGAACAGTCATGGCCAATATTATGGTACTATCACAGCATTTGCCTGCGGGGCCAAAGGAAAACTACGAGAAACCTCAGTAAAAAGAGTAGATACTGACGAAAACCACAACAAATCACAATGCCCGATAATTTAGTACAAATGACAAAATGGTTGTGGCACATTTCTAGGTATTAACTCAGCATTTTTCTGGAGGGACTGAAGAAAATAATAAATTCACAGCCAGGTGAGAATAAATATTACCTAAATAGGAAGCAGAATGATAACTACTCAACTGTGAAATTCAATAAAAACAGTGGATACTAAGCTGTTCTGCTCGATCACATGGTATACTGCACTGAATGCACAATACAGGACTTACAGTCAGAATGTCTGAACAGAGGAATGCTAACCATGACATTCAGCTCAATTTCTTAGAAACAGATCAAAGGAATGCTTATGGATCTGGTCTGAATTATCTATAAGACTGGTAACAAAAATTGACAACAAAAGAGACACCCAATCTAAAGAAACTGGAAATATGAGTTTGTGAAAGTCCAGAAACTTGTGAAAATTAATGATGTTGTCGTAGCTATGTAAATATACCAAGAAACAGATACAGCCTTCTACAACAAACTACAGTGAAGAGGTTAACTCACCCGGTCGAGGCCCCGGTCCTCGCATTCCCATTGGTCCTGGTGGACCTCGCGGATGGAACATGGGTCCTGCTGAACATAACTTACCATCAGTATCATCTATGTACTTCATATCTACATAATTATTTGTAATACACATTTCAAAAGTTAAGTTCCACTCACTTGCTGTTACAAAATGTTATGGCCATTACTTTAGGAGTTTGGCCAATTACTGGTATTTCGTCCAGACTATCATAGTTGACTATGAGCACATAGTTTTCTCCTGTCCATACACA
This sequence comes from Zootermopsis nevadensis, assembly GCF_977971745.1. Classification (NCBI taxonomy): domain Eukaryota; kingdom Metazoa; phylum Arthropoda; class Insecta; order Blattodea; family Termopsidae; genus Zootermopsis; species Zootermopsis nevadensis. The sequence goes on from NW_028259134.1 coordinate 18,688,081, forward strand.
GTGCATGAATAAGTAGATCAAATACCAATAATTTCTTACTCCTGCAACATTGCTGTTTGTGTACTGCTGAAAACTGTTGTCAAGTGAGATAAGTCAGCAGCACACAACACAGTGACATCAATTATTGTAAATTATTTTTAAAAAGTGAATGTACATGAAAAAAGCAATGCCCCCGCCTACCTGCAAGTTATCTACCACAGACCGACTCAATTTTTATACAATTTGTACTTTGGAGCTTTTCCATTGTTTCTCTAACGCTAGGTATGTGTCTACAATAAATGAACACAAGGGATGACGATGGGGAAGAGAAAAAAACAACAAAAACAACCCCCCCCCTTCCCCCCATTGAAGCACACCTTCCAGTTACTTGTTACTGCTTTGACTATTTTAAATTAACATCCTATGTACATCACTTTTCCTTTTTTTGTTAAGATGCCTAATTTTTGCTTCATTTATGATAAAGATAATCTCTTTATTTAGAGGTTTGAAAGTTGTTAGTTTGTTTAATTTTCATACAAAAGAAAACGATATTTACCTGGTCCACGTAGTAAAGGTCGTGGCCCAAAACCATCAGGGCCCATACCCATCCGAGGTCCCATCATTCCTCTTGGGCCAAATTCACGACGAGAAGGAAAGAACTCTGGTCCTGGACCCCGGCCCCTGCGGTCAAAACCATCCGGTCTAGGACCCCTAGGATCAAAATCCTCTGGATGTGGTATCCGAGGATCAAATCCTTCTCTTGGGGGTCCCCTAGGATCAAAACCATCAGGAGGTCGTCGGCCACGTGGGTCAAATTCATCTGGATGCATTCCTCGTGGATTAAAATCATCTGGGACTGGTGGGTGAATGTCAAAGTCATCTGGATGAGGGGGACCCCTAGGGCCAAAAACTTCAAATTCATCAGGGTGAGGCATCCGCTGCTCAAAACCTTCAGGTCTAGGCCCTTGTGGCTCAAAACCTTCTGGTCGTGGATGTCTAGAATCAAAGTCTTTCCTTTCTGAATCAAATTCTTCTGGCCGAGAATCTCTGGGCAACATTTCACGTCCAAATCCATCAGGATGCCGGTCTATGCCCTCAGGTAGACCGCCTCGTGGGAAAGGACCAGGTGGCCGAACACTATCAGGCCTGAATCCTGGGCCTGGTTGCCTGAATCCATCAGGCCCTGGACCCCTTGGACTGAAAACAGGGCCACCTGAAACAAACATCCCAGACATGTGCTACTATGCTGCTGTATTGCTGTTACCACACACTGGAGTTTTGTAAGTCTCAGGTTAATTTTAGAGGATGGAAGACAAATGAAGGCTTCAGCAATGGATAGAGATGGGATTAATTTTCTATCTGCATTATCGTTTTTGCTCTGTGGAGTTGTGTAAAACAGAACAACTGTTGAATGGTACTGATAATGCCACAAGAAATGCTAAAACTCTTAAGAATTTTCCTCGTGCACCATAAATCAACGCGTCTATTATGAAGATCAACTAGTTAATGTTGTTTAGTGAAATAATTGCACTTGTGTCTGGGAATCCTATGAAACCTACATATACATTGTGGGCAAAATGCAAAATACTGACTGTTGAAGCAGGTGGTATATACTATTACAACTGATCTTCAAAGGATTAGTAACAAGTAATTTGTGTTAACTGTAATCTCATGTTTCAGTAAGTAAATTGAACACATGTATTGCACTGATGAACATGTACTGTGGATGACCTAACTGGGCAAAGTGTATACACTGAGTGACATGTTAAGCAGTAAATGGAAATATAAATTACAACTGAGTTCTGGATGGTCTCAAGTTTTAATTATTAAGATATAACACTGAAAAAAATAATAACTGAGCAACATTAAGGATATACAGCATGTGCAATCTTGAATTAAGAATGATCAATTAGCAAGTCTGTATGGATAACTTATAAAATTACTACTTTGAAATCTACTGATGAGAAGGGGGATAATCTTATACTGCACTAAATGACATGTTAGAATGGTAAGATCTGGTAAACATAACCACACTTTCATGGATTAAAGACAGAAATCAAATCATTACTCTTACCTGGTCCAGGGGGCCCTCTAGCACCCTGGAACCGTGGTCCAGGAGGTCCCTGATGACCCTCAGTTCCATGGGATTTCCTATTATCAGAACCACCTTCCTGAATTGCTGGTGGAGGAATTTTAGGGAGATCCAACAAAGATGGTGGGGCATTTGGACCAGATGCAGATCCCTCCCTCTCACTGCTTTGCTCTGCAGAGGAACTTCTGTCTCGGCGTGATAGGGGTGGTGGTCTTGAGTCACGACCACAAAATGAATTTCTACAATATAAAACAAACCCAATACACCATGTGAAGACATGTGCCCTACCACAAAAGAAAATTATTAAGATCTTAAAATTAGGTGCTAAGAAAATTAAAGTGAAATACAGAAAATGGACAATACTGCAAAACAATGAAACAAGAAATAAATATATAAAGTTCTAGAAAGGAAATTTCTTGAAAAGAAAGAAAGCAGGCATTTGGAAGACTGAAAGACAAAAAAACCAAAATTAGTCTTTGAAAAGATGTAATGAGGATCTATCAATAATTTTTAAATGCAGCATAATCTTACAAAGAAAACAATACCACAATTCTGACATCTCAAGTTAATTTTAAATAATTCATACTGAAAGAATGATTAAAGAAGCAAATGGGTAACATATTCTAACCAAATAACTTATAAGAAATGCATACATAATATTAAAAACATACCCTGAAGACATAAGCTGTGAATGTGTCAACCCATTCAGCTGGTTCAGAACAGGGTCCAGCATCCGGCTCTTGTGAACACAGCAATAAACCTCTGGGTTCCACAAAATGTGGAATGTTTCTGACCATCTAAGCAATTAGAAACTTCTCGAGAACTTTTCTCCATAGACTTAATTAAAATCACAACCAATAAACTGTGGACTTCTCATTACGTAATACCCATTCCCAGATTTAATAATTATCATAATGAAATCATACAAACCTTCAAATATTTTGCTAAGATTCCATACTGTAAGTCGATATTACAACAATAAATGTTATCACCTTCCATCTTTTTGTATCTATCACTGTATGAAGTTCCAAATTAAAGAAGACAAATTGTCAAAAACCAGAGTACTAGCAAACCCATCAATTTAGATCTTTCACTTCCTAAATAAATAATTTTAAATTATACAAATATGTATATATACACATTTATAATATTTTTAATGACAATCTTAAATATATTAATTTTAAATGGCTGTGCACTTTACCCCTGCATACAAACATACAGTAAAACCTGCACGTAACACAATCCTAAGTCTCCTCTTCAAACAGCTTTCCACAAATATTTACCTGAAGATAGGCAACACTCAAAGTACACAGAAATCTGTTCAGTGTGTTTGAAAAATATAGATAACTGCATATAACCTCTGTAGGAAGATACCTATATTGCCACAAGACATGAATATCTTGTAACATCTCAAATTATTCCATTCATCTAGCAAGCCTCAAGAAGGTCAAGAGAAATGAATGTTCTCTTTCCTGCTGTAACTTGCACAAGCACAACACAAAGCTGTACAGATCTTTGCTGGCTGCAATTACTTCAGAACAAGAAGTTACTGGTTTTAATCTATTGAGCTGCAGCATTAATTTAAAAAGTTCAGATTTACACAATGACCTCATTCTGGCTAAGAAGAGGCAGAAGATACACACAACTCAATGAACTGTGTCAACTGTGGTCTTCAGGGTAGTCTCATAGCCTAGATGTCATAACCCTGAAAACCACATGGAATCTCTGCCACTGTGAGAACCTCAAATCTCAGTAAACTATATCTCTCATAATATCTCTACTAGTATAGATTCCTTCTGTACTACAGTTTCAAACCCTACATTTCACAACATCAATACAATTTCTAACATATATAAAAGTTGCATAAATATGTACATAGGTCTATATATATGTCAATATTATATTTGACATTCCTAGTTGCAATGGTTCATCGGTTATCACATATACTGACAGATACATATATACTTTGCAAGGCCACTATATTATAAATTCTGAAGTTGACATGGTTGTCATGTTGATATTTTTCACAGTAAACAAATGGTAGTAATGGAGTAGCTTTCAAAGACATTATTGATGTACATACAAAGTTTCACACGATGCCACAAATTCATCTTACAAACGGAAATAAGAGGTGCGATCGGAAAGTTTCTAGACTGCGCCTATAAAAACCCGTACACTTATCTCAGGTATTAAATTCATCCATCACCCTCGAAGTAGTTCCCCTGGGAGTGAACACAACGATCCCAGCGCCGCTGCCAAGCCTGGAAATCTTTCTTTGTCAGCCTGTCAAGCACCATCTGCGATTGCCTGAATCTCTTCTATCGTCTCAAATCTCCTTACCTTTAGCTGAATTTTCATCTTTGGGAAGAGGAAGAAGTCACACGGCGAATAAGGAGGGTGCGGGATGACGGCCATGGTGTTTGAGGCCAAAAACTGCCGAACTTTGAGGGCGGTGTGCGCTGGCGCGTTGTCATGATGCGTCGCATGTGGAGTTCTTCCTTTAGAATCAGCTGTCAGGTCCCATAGCCTATCCCAACAATGTCGCACAAGTCGTTGATGGTACGACGTCGATCTTCGTGAATGGCCTGCCGAATCTTCGTAACATTTTCGGGCGTTGTGCTCGAAGATGGTCGTCCAGAATGCTCGTCATCATCGACAGAGGTTCGGCCATTTTTAAAACGCGAATGCCACACAAAAGTTTGTGCACGACCCATTGCGGACTCCCCAAATGCTTGCTTTAGCATTTCATAGGTTTCCGTAGCCGTTTTGGCGAGTCTTTGGCAAAATTTGATGCACACGCCATTCCGAAATCGCAGGAGGGTCGGTGTAATGCACTACCAAAACGCCCGTAACTAAGAAACAAATGCTAATTCGATGATGCCGGCTGGCACACTGATTCACTATGAATGTAGGCCGCACCCCCTAAAGGCAGAAGCTCGTACTACATCCGGTTCGCCCGCTATTGACACAGTTGGGAAACTTTCCGATCGCACCTCGTAGTACATACATGACAATGTCAGATTTTATGCAATTATGAAACAAACTTTTCTAGCTCAAGTCCTAGAAAAAATTAAAAGCCTACTTTTCTTAACAAATGTTACATATTTTTTAAAAATCACCAAACAAAATGTCTTTATCTTGAATTAAATAGTACTAAAACTGTCCCACCTCTTCTAAGTTTTTGTAGTTCCCCCAGTGGCCTAATTAATTGTATAGTATTAAAAGTACATAAGTTGCTGCTTCTGGTTTTATGATATTTGTACCAAGTTTCGTGGTAAAGTAACCTCTTGCCTCTCGTCCCATATATCAGAAAGAGTGACTATCAGCCAACACACAGACCTAAATTCTGTAGGTGGGAGGGGTACAGCAACCACAACCAATATGCAGGTTGAAGACAGTTTCCAGGAACAAATGTGCTCAAAATCTACTAGGGCATCAGTATGTAAAGTATTCTTTCCTTAAAGAATCTATAATTATTTTAGATTAAGACATGGAGCAACTGAATTATAATTCCACTAACTCATCAGGATGTTCTTAACAAACTGCAAAGACTTGTAATACAGCGTCAGATGCATAAAATAAATATGAGTGAAATATTCAAATATTTTCAGTCAAGAGTAAACTTAAATCAAGATGACATTAGTAAACTCTTACTTGAAGATTCTGAATCTTAAAGCAAATGAATGTAAGGAATCGTAAAGTAGTCTAAAAAATAAAGCAAAATCTTAGATGTGATGTTTGGTGATTTTTTGTGTTATATAAACAACTGCTGTACCTGCGATTCTGCTATACCAACAGTCCAATATTTTGGCAAACTTTTTAGACTGTTATCAAGCACTACAATAACACACTTCCACTGTACCTGTAATAAATTACCATTCTTTAAGCAAAGGCCATGTCATATCACAGGCTGTCCAATGCTTCTCACCAGAAACGAAGATAATGCAGGTGGGAACCGTGAGGGGTACAGTAAGATCAGGACAGCTGTATCAGAATCCACACACTCATGTCCATTAACAGCTGAAGTGACAAAGGACTCTTTCCCACCCTACAATTAACATTATTAGAGCCTCTACAAATCAGCTACATCATACTGTATGTGGTTTGTCTAAAAAAATTTAAAAAAGTAAAGCTGTCCCACTATACATCATGTAGGTGCTTGTGGGGAGAGGCGGTATAGCTACTATTTCTTCTTGACCTCAGCACTGAATAGGGGTGAATGGTCAGCATCATGCCCCGACCGTGCTTTAACACCCGGTACCCACTGAATAGGAGGTTGGGTGGACCCCAGAACCGGTCTGGACGCAGAGGCTAGAGGAAAAATCCTCTGCCCCTATTGTGGATCGAACCCAGGTTGTCCAGTCCTCAGCCAGTAGCTACACTGACTGAGCTATGCCAGCTCAGAAAACTCTAATGCATTTTGTTTGTGTAGAGAGAGAGAAAAAAAATTACTGCATTTGGTCAATCACTTCATTGGCACAAAATGTATTGAAGTCTACAGCAAACACAGTATACGTAATTTTATGGAAATCGTCACGTATACTTCTACCTATAATATAACAAATCTTCATTAAAGTACAATGCAGGTAGCCCTCGATTTATGCCGGGGATGTGTTCCTGGACGAACCAGCATAAACGGAATTGGCGTAAATTGAAAGTCTTTTATAATGTAAATCAATGGGAAGTCAATGCTATGCATTCCCAGCACCCAAACATTGACAATTAATATAATGGCATTATATTTAAAACTCTGAAATAACATAAATAAAATAAAGGGAATTTAAAAAATATATTTTATACACTTATAATCGGCAATTCGTTGTCCCCGTGATTGACTGCGATTCTTTCATGTGATTGATGTGTACAGTCATCTCTGCTGTTATGCGATAGTTGCGTTCATGTAAGACCTATAGAAAATCGTGAAGTAAAAATTACCCCGGTACCTCCACAGAGACTAAATTAGTCCTTTGAAAGTTTAAAGTGCCAGGAATGAAATTGCATAAGAGCAAAGTCGCATATGCAAAAGTTTGCATTTCACAAACAGCTTTTACCAATTCATCGATCTCATTGGAGCACACTCACGTTAACGAAACATACGTAATTGCAGAGATGACTGTATTTATAATTTTTATTCAAAATCAGCGATGTAAGAATTACGATTTAGTATAAGAATCAGTACGAGATACGTTGTAAAACATTATAAATAATAGTAAAATATATTTTTTTCACTTTTTGACTTGCTGGTTTCAAAATCGGCACAAATTGAGGGCTACCTGTATTTAAACATACCTGTTGTCATCCCTGTCAATGCCAGTGTGTCCATCATTGGCCAAGCTACGCAGCCGGTCCAGGAGACTTGGTTTCTCAGACTTCTCTCCTTGCTGCTGTTGAGGTAGCACCTGGTCTGTCCATGGACTAGGAACTTGCTGACGGTCCTCATTGTGATGCTGAGGCTCTCTCCAGTCTCGATCTCTGTCTCTCTCCCTATCTCTGTCACGATCACGATCACGGTCCCTGTCTCGATCCCTACCCTTGTCACGGTCCCTATCACGATCACCCCATCTACTCCTTTCTCTGTCCCTATCCCTGTCACGATCTCTATCACGGTCCCTATCTCTGTCTCGATCTCTACCCCTATCACGCTCCCTGTCTCTTTCCCTGTCACGGTCTCTATCTCTGTCTCTATCACGATCTCTATTTCGTTCGCGATTCCGATTCCTTTCTGATAATTCACTGCCTTCCCTTGAAGAAGAGTCCTGTTCTTGACTGAACTTGTTTGAGCTGTCCTTTTGCTGCGGTTGATCAGATGTTGCTGGTTGTGGGGGCTGTGCCAATGGTTGTGTTTGTGACTGATGGTCTTGTTGCTGCAGTGGTGGCAGTTGTTGCATCTGTTGTTGGAGATGGGGTGGCTGAAGAGCCACTAGGTGGGGAGGGAGGCCTTGTTGCATTGGTTGTCCTACAAGAGGGTGTCCATATGGTGGTGCACCTCTGCCACCCAAGGCAGCCAACATCGGGTCACTTATCCTGAAGAAACAATATCAAACATCAAATAACTCTTCTGCCTGCACAATATGAACTGCATGAAAGAACAGAGTACATTAATACAGCTCAGAGATATCATAATCTTGCTTTCCTTTCAGACACTAAGTCAATTACAGTAACAGCTTAGTATAAAACTCCGCTCAAGATCGCAGTGAGGTATGCGGAAAAACTAAAGTTCAGAATCACCTAAACTCTAATTCAGGAAACTTCAAAATAAGCCATTATAACAAATCATATGAGAAAATATGGTTTACCTCAAGACTGAAAGAGGGAAAAACTGCCATTTTGAATGAAAGCAGTGACAGGTGCACTGCATTCTTACCTCATCAATCCATCTGCCTGCTCATTTGTCTTTGGTGGTTCACCATCTGGAACATCCATCTCCATGTTCCCACCCTCAGCATTTACTCGCAAGGGAATGTTGCGGGCTGCAAAATAATACTGAATAACAACAACAACAACAACAACAAAAATCAGTGTAAGAGTGTACACTCATTTATCCATATTTATTGCACATGCCCATCAATCAAACCCCATTTATGAATGATAGCAATGTGAGCAAAGTACAACACAGGGACAAAACTGCATGTTCCACCTATGTTACTAGCTTGAAGATAGAGGAAAAAGACACATATCACATAAACCAAAGACATTACTGACATAGGAAATGTGACAGCAAGCTACAATGTACTGTTGCTGGGATAGACAGTTCTTTACCTGTTACCCTTCCCATGGCCAGATTTGCACTTGTGTGTGTGTGGGGGGGCCTGGGACAAACAAAATGTGGAGGCTCCCACCCCTGTTACAACCCCCTAAATCTGGCCCTGATCTTTCCATCCCTCTGATCACCTCACCTTTTATTTTAATGGAAATGCTAACTCACAGATTTCACTTAAACTACAGCAGATACAGGACCTTTCCCTCCACCACAACTATTTCTACAGTCTGGGGCCAACCAACCTATCAAGTAGGTACTGAGGAGTTTTTGTCCTGGAGGTAAAGCACCCAGATTATTTATTTTACCACTCACCTCCATCCAATACCAAGGTCTAGAATGTGTGGGATTTTAACCCTACAAGCCTTGATAGCATGGTGCTTAATGGGAACTTTTAATTTTGACATCTGACAGGGCCGTGATATCCCTTTAATGTGCAGAACACTATGTTTAATAAATATATTTTTCTATCTAATCTCTACCACATTTGTATGTCACATTTACCTTGTGGATGCATCCCTGGCGGAACTCCGAAAGGGACACGAAGCATAGCTTCACTCAGCCCTGGCAGGTTGGCTTCAGACGTGGGAGGTGGCACTCCAATAGGAGGTGCTGTGTGGGGAAGCCCAGTATTGGGTTTATCCTGGGGGGCTGCAGGAGCAGGAAGAGGGATCTGACTTAACTGGCCATGGGGATGGGGTCCAGGTATGATGCCCACTGGGGTGCCAGCTGGAACAAGCATCTTGTGTAGAGAAGCTGTACAGTTCTAAAGAGTACTAAGTACCATTCCATGAAGGCATATAGGGAGCATACAGTTAAAGATTGTTAGCTTTATGTTCTGCTTGACTTCACCCTGAAATTGTCCACTGGATAGGGCAGCAACAACAATAATAGTTCACAGGGAATAATGTAGAAAGAGGAAGTTGTCACATACCTGAGTTATCACAGTTCTTACATATTCATGACTGTGTACTGGCAACATTCCAGACTTTCATTCAGAAGGTAACCCAGTCTGAATCTCTGCAGGGGGCCAAAATGACTGAGATTTTTGTTTCTCTTCAGTCTCTCCGAAGACACTACAACTGAATTTGCATACAGGGACTAGGGGGGAGAGGGAGACATCAATAAGAACAGCTGGCCTCTGGGCCAAAAATCAAACTGGGCCCTCCCAAATATAAAACAGCAGAACTAACTCCTTAAGTACAACTTCCAGTACACAAAATATGGAAAGAACAGAAAAAATTATAACTGAAATATCTGTGGGCAGGTAAATGAGAGTGGAAATGGAGCATGCTGGCATAAACGTCAATGAATTGTAATTTGAACTAAGTGTTCAGAGTATCCACAAAAGTACTTACGGCCTGCATTGAAGGGGGAGTTGACTGGCTGGGGCACACCACCGATCATTTGCTGATGCATCATCTGTCCAGTAGGTGGCATCAGCAGACCCTGCATGGCTGGAGGAGGAACACCAATTGGGACATTTGGCATCATTCCATGGCCCATAGCCATGCCCATTGGAGCTAAGAGACCAGATGAATAGAAACAATAAAACTATCAGCAAGTCACTAGCCATCTGCTGACATTAAAAGCTGTCAGGAATTAGAACGAGGGAAAAAAAGACAAAAAGAATAAAAGTAACATGGAAAGGAAAAAGCCAGATAGAAAGAGAAAACAGCAAGACAGAAAAAATAATGAAAAAGATAGTCCTTCAATGGCATTCTGTTCATAGTGTTTAACAACAACATGAAAATCAGTTGATATCAACGCCTGAATTGCAAAAAAGAGATGGACGGACAGATATATGCAACTTGATAACAAGATTACAAAAAAGGCACAACAGAAGAACAGAAGTGCAGAAACAAATCATCCTTGATCAGTTGTATAACCTACAAAAGTTTTCTGTGGACAAAATCGTAACTTTTACATTTCAAAAGTGAATGTTAGCCTCTACATTATAAGAAACTTAATTATCCATGATTTCATAAACAACATTTATAAAATATATTAGTGAAAATATCTATGGCAAAGCTCAGCAACAAATAAGGAAAGAAAAAAAAATCAAGTAGAATACCCAGAGAATCACCAGGAAATAATATCTTGACAACACCTCAAAATTCTCACAATAATCTTGCAAACTTTGGTAAGAAACGAGATGACACCCTACTTCCTGCCGTCCCTTTGCAGTACCACAAACATTCATCTTCATGTTTTCATAAATAATGTGGTATTACATTTTGTTATATTTTACCTCATGGGCTCATGAGCAAACTACCTTCCCCTTCATCTGGTATGAAGACAGTGAGGAATTCCACAGACTGATTCTCAACAGAGAAAAATGGCCCTAAAAAGTGGCCAAAGTTGTGATCAACATTCCTACATCCATCAACCAGAAAGCAAATTCCCAACTTCATCTACATCCCTACAACTGGATATGAGATATTCAGGCAAGACACACTTCAAATTTAGTTTCATGCTTACCTAAACACCTTGAGAACATCTATCAGAATTTCTGAATTAATTATTCACAATACTGCCTTATATCTGTATAAGTGTGAATAAATGACAATTAACAATTTTTTAAGTACACAATTCTTTCGCAAGACTCTTCGGCCAGCCACCACTTCAAATGGAAGCTGTAAATTTCTCTGATCGTTGTTAGACATAATGTCATCACTCAAAACTAAAACAATAAAACTATGACGGTTGCTACTGGTATTTCAAGCAAACATGATTAATATCCAGGATATGTGGATGCTTTAAAGATTAAAATAAAAAAGAATCTCTTGTATGAGACACAACTTACGAGGTACATTGGGAAGAGCAAAAGGTGATACCATAGGCATTGCACCCGGTGGCGGTACACCCGTTATAGTTCCAGGCATTCCGGTTGGAATCCCTGGCAGTCCTGGAGCAGATAATCCTCCCTCTGGTGGTCGCAGGGGTGGAGGTTGTGATGTGTCGACTCCTACGCCTTGTGCCACTGAGGTAGTGGGGATGGCAGAGGCAGGTACGGGCAAACCTTCAGGAAGTGGAATGAAGCCAGGAGGGGGGGCTGAGACCCCCATGTCTGCAGCAGATATCTGGTCAGGGCCTAGCACTGGAGTGGATGGAACAGAATTCTGCTGCTGTTCCTGCTGGTGCTGTTGCTGCTGCTGTTGCATGTGGCCTGTGAGCGAAAAAGTGCATCAATACAACATGGCTGTGCTTTGATGTAAGTTAACGGGGCTATGAACACAGTCCTAAATAAGTATCATGAATCTGACAATACTTACTCTTAATCCACTCTGGAACGGTTTCTTCATCAATCATGCCACCTTCCTCCACAGCATCCAAATCAGAATCCCGAGTAAGTTTTACCCAAGGGATATAAGAAACACCAAGGTCCACTTCCCAGTAATCCTTCCATTCCTTTCCCTTAACTCCTTTACCAGGAGCCCAGGCCAACTACAAAAAGTGATACGTCAACAAAACAGCCATCAAGACGATGATATTCTTCCGGTTATGATGCCATGTGGACTCATAGGTAGATACCAACGTTTCGGACAAACGTACTGTCTCCATCTTCAGATAGTATGTTCCTCTGAAATATTGGTATCTACCTGCAAGTCTACACGAAATCACAACCCTGGATGGTAAATGGTAAATGGATGGTGATGGCTGGTGGCAGGCTTTGGTGTTGGACCTGCAGGTTCTGCTACCAGGGAGTTGGTTAGTTTAGAAAGAGAATTAGCAAATTAAGTACTGAATTTAGACAGTTCATCTGAGCAAATATGGTATGTGATTTTTCAAGGAAGAAAAAGTTCAGAGAACAATCACTACTTTATAATATGACCATACTTTATTTGACTTATAAATATCTATCTTGTGTACTTTTTGCAACAAATGTACCACAGCTCCGGAATGAACAAGATCTACTCACCGTAATGGCCTTGCCCTGCAGCTTATGATTCTTCAGCCTCTGTAGTGCCCTGTATGCATCTTGTCGCCGATTCATACAAATAAATGCACAGCCTCTAGGAGGGATCAAATCGATAGACACAATATCTCCATATTCACCGAAAGTATCCGACAGTTCTTCCTGGTGTACCAATTTTGACAGGTGTCCAACCCAGAGTGTGGTACTGCACACTGGAAAACAAGTTATTAATTTTTATGTACTATTCCTTGTATGAGAACCAAAATAAATACCTCACAGAAAATATGTCAGTGGGAGAACAATTTATACTGTCCTTTTAATTGTTTTCAGTTTTACATTAACAGTGAAAGATCATAATCCTTTAGTACTCATGCTTAGCAGAACATGTGTACAGCACCTTACACATCAAGTGCAGGTATATGAAACGAAAAGGATGTTGTGAAAGTTAAGATGGCACTTGGAGTAAGTAGCGTAGCCAACCTCATCATGAGTAAGGCACATACCTCAATTATTGGCCAATCTTATTTAGAAAAATGTATTCAAGGAAAAACACACCCTCCATAGCATGCCATTTTCAAATACCTCCAATTGCTGCCCTTCGTACAAATGTTTTGATACCATTTCACAATTTAACAACCCAAGAACAAAAATGTTTTCAGAAGTAAATAATAATTCAAAGTATATTTCAATTTGTATTGTAATTCCCAATGTTCATTTCATTCAAATGATATGTGGGCTGCCCTAATATTACAGTATCAACTCACCACATAAATGATCCTTCTTAATAGGAGGTAAACCTCGTTTTCTCCTTTCTCTTTCTTTCTCACGCTCTTTTTCTCTTTCCCTCTCTCGTTCCTTCTCTCTCTCCCGGTCTCGTTCTCGAGATCTTGTTCTGTAAATTAAGCCAGATTCTTATAACTACACTTTTACATCAATCTTTGTATGGAATAATCTCATGAAAATACCCGCGTACTTGATTATGGGAGAAATTTTCTGTTCATGGTCTCGTCTGGACACAAAATATACGCATTGTTTGAAGAATAAAGTCTTATTCTTCAAGAACGGGATGCAAACCATGGTAGGAGATTGCAGAAATATACTGCTGACATGATACGGCATGTCATGGGAAGGTATAGAGACTGGAACAATAGACATCAAAACATTTCATGAAACCATTTTTGGCAAACCACAAACCAGTGGCTAATTTCTTGCTACAATATCCCACTGATGTTTATAACCCCTTCCTCGTATATACAACCTATTTCTGATCTGACATATAACTCACCTTCTCCGCCGAGATCGGGACCGTGACCTTCCCCCATCAGAAGCAGATCTTGATCGTGACCTTCTTCCACGTCTTCGATCACGAGACCTTGACCGACTTCGCCGTCGCCGGTACATTTTAGAGTTGCTCAATGATGGACTTCTTGAACGACTTCGATCTAAGTTGATAATTTCTATACAGTTTGTATCAGGTCTGTCAGAAATACAAAGAAAATCATAAAAAAATCACACATATTCCCTGTATTATATTAAAATATTTCTGTGGAAGGAACACTCAACCCTGGAACTTAATAAAATCAAATTCTGCAATGTATGCTGTAGAAGGCACCATATTAAAGTAAGTGTTGACCATTTCAGTACATAAAGATAATTCTACATTGCAGAATCTTGCTTTAGCAGTAGATACTTACCAAAAAATTCCAAAGGTTTATCACTGTCTTCACAAGCCTGTCACATAATCCTGTATTCAGCTAGTCCAATTCAGTTCACAGTTTCACAGCCTATTTCTCTAAATTTTATACATTCAATAAATGAAATCAGCAACAGCCAGTCACAGTGGTAACGTGGTGTAAGGTACATACATTCTTGGACTGCTTCAACAGTACAAGTGTAGGATGGAAACCTACAAAAAACTTACACATCTGCATTTTTGTGCGAACAGACCCTTGCAAATGGGTGATCCTCCATCCAAAGAGTACTACAAAATGTTTCAGAATTAGTTCTAAATTCGAACTGGCCAGTGAAACTAATCCATGACAGCTGAATAAGCAGTAATTTAAAATTAACAAGTAAGCAGAGACTCTCAATTGAACTTGTATCCTATCCACACTGCTTACCCTGTTCTTTCCACGAATTCCACCTCAGAATCTGCCTGCTCTCCATCCTCATGTAGAGCATCTTTCTGTACTGAAGTATGTCCCCCAGCTGAATGGTCAACTGGAAGAGTTGGCGGGTATCCTGGAGGGGGTTGCGACATGTCCATGACAGGGAAAGTGTATGCTGGCTTATGCTGGTCAAAATCATGCTGGTCGTATCGCATGATTTGAGGTTGTGGCGGTTTGATTTCAATGGGTTTTAATTCACATTCAGATGCAAAGGGAAGATTCTAAAAAGAAAATAGATAACACATATTTCAGTTATTATTTTGACACATAAAAAATGTGTACTAGTTGACCCATATTATGTCACTATTAACTACTAAGTCATTAAGACATTAATGCCACTTTTATTTCTTCTGGCTGCTGATACAGCATGCCAATAACAAAGAACTGAATTAAATTTCCATCCACACTGGAGTCATTGCTTTTCAGAAATTCCTCACAAATTCTCAATACGCAGAAGTTACTTCTTTCCATCCTCACAAGTCTTCTGTTTAATTTCAGTATCTAATTACACACATGACATCTGAAGTACAGTACATCACCCTGATCATTGAGGCAGCAAGAACCTCTGAAACATCAGCAAACTTCTACCAGACTACACGGAGCAACAATCCAGAAGAGAGCCATCTTCAGACTCACCGCTGTGCAACCCTCAAATCCCACACACTAATAAAAGTTCATGGCATCTGCAATAGCTCTAGCGGTAAACCAAAGGATATATATCATTGACAAGAATTATAGAAACCTGACATGCATCAACAGACCTCAGAATTTCATATATATAAACAACATACACACTCGATATAGACGTTACAAATTACACTGACTCCAATGTGTAACAGGGATGCCATGAGTAATTCTTTAACAGTGAAAATCCAGTAGAGAATAAAGTGGTCTTATAACAAAAAAAATACTGTACCATTTTCAAATTATGATATTTAACTAATCTAACACTTGAGTAACAACGGCCTACAAACTCAACCCCAAACTTATAAACCCTTCGTTGCCTCCGTCTTCAACTACATTAAAATTACTTACATTCTAAACCATTACTTTAGAACTACGGCCCAATAATGATGTGGACAAAATGCAAACAACAGTTACAAGCCGCAAAATTAGGCTGTATGTTCTACGAGACAGTTTCTTCTTTATGATGTGAGCATGCAGTCTTACAGTATCACATTTCTCAGACCCCAGAAAAATATTATACACAGTCAAGGCACTCACAGGGAGAGTTTGAGCCAGGTGTTTATCAAACTCTTCTTCCTGCTGCTTCATCTCTTGTAGTTTTCTCAGTTTTTCTTCCATTTCATGCTGCTGCTGTTTCATCTGCTGCTGACTCATTTGCTGCTGCAGATTCTGCAGCTGCCGCATCACCTCAGGATTTGATAATATGCTGCACAAACATGCACACTTCAAAATTCATGTACACTAAACAGCCAACAAAAATATGAAGTTACAATAGCCTTCAGGTTTCCATAACAGTTCATATTTGCACAAGTCCTCTGGGTACAGTGCCATGTCAAAATGCCCCTTCCCCCCCACCGCCAAATAAAAACAAATTACTGGTGAAATGATGACTGCCAAGAGAAAACTAAATTACTCAGGAAAAAATCTGCCTCACTGCCATTTTATTCCCCACAAACCGCATCTGGATTGTTCTGGGATTGATGACGTTATTACACACACAACTTCATGTTTTGTACCTCTCTAAGCCAGTGGACTGTTGTGGCTGCGGAGATGGAGCTGCATTTTCATCGTCGTCATCCGACCCATAGTCGAAGTCCAAGAGTTTCTTGTCGAACTTGACTTGGTCCGCTTCCTGTCTAGCCGACGAGTCCTGCTGTTTCATAAGGAGCTGCTGCAAATGTTGCAGCTGCTGGATTATATTTGCATCCATGTTGTTACTGCTTTGGTTTTGCGTCTGGAAAACACAACCCAACATACAGTTAATCACCAATGATTATGGCGTTGAATAACATGACTACTTTGAAAAAGATGTAAATGATAGAATAATATTAATACAGACCTTACAGGAAGGTGTGGAAGGGATTCAACTGACTCAGCATACGTTCCAACTGTTAATTTTGTGAACATGGCGATGAACCTCTGAATTCAATAGAAGCATGTAATTTTTTGAATATCTGAATGATTACCACCTGTTCAAAAAAGGCCCAGTACCACAGAATTATTCAGGTTTAGTAATTCTGTAGCAATCAGTGCCTTCAAGAATGGGCAACCTAATACTGTTAAAACTGTACAGTAGATCCCTCTCATTACATTTTTCAATGGACAAACTCACTCATAGAGCAGAATCATTCTTGAGAAACTGACAGTCACATAGCTCATCAAGAAATCCCCCACCTTTCACGGAACCTGTAGGTACAACACCACATTCAAAAGAACTTGTCACTGGACTGTCCTGGGCCACAAGAATCCAACTCACATGCCCCTTTCTCATCACATACCCAGGCCTCCTCCCTTCCCTTCAGATTTTTCAACACAAAATAGCAAGGGTTATTGCAACCCACTGCTAAGAATTTCTCACAAAAATTCTAGAATTCTAACACTGAAAATAACTTCTTTTACAGATAATATCTGCCACTGTTATTGTAGAATGCAACTTTTCTTGAAAAAAAATTAAGTTTTCAAAATATGTTAAAAGCCAATAATTTTGCGTGGTTTCCCTCTATCCTCATTTGCCCTGAAACATTTTATAATTAAACCCTCGACAGCAATGTAATATAGTTGACACAAAGGGTTGATACATATTTTCATGCTTGCACTACTGTTTTATATTTTGGTGGACCAAGGTTCGGATTTCGGCTAGACACACTGTCGTGACCGAGGTGTTTTATGGTTTTCCTCAGTCCCTCCAGGCAACTACTGGGATAATTCCTTCCATGTTTCACAATTCATCATCACTATAAAACATATGCAGTTCAGAGAACATGACCCCTCCCCCACCAGAAGTAACATTACCTGAGATTTTCCTGATAAGAGATTAAATCCTGCTTGTCCAAACAACTGCAGAAGGGTGTTACTTGTTACCTCCATCTGTGTCTGACTCATATTCAGCCACACTGGTGTACTTGTGGCTTCTGGCTTTCCAGCATTCAGAGGAGTTTTGTTGATGTTTGATGGCGTTCTGTTCACAGCAGACGGTGGAGTCTTCATGACACTGCTTGAGTTCAAAATTCCTGATATGGACCCATTGCTAGTGTTTGACACAGTTGCTTGCTGGTCCTTATGAATGGGATGGTTTGGATCCGCCAGATCAAATAGTGGCTGAATTACTTCAGACTGAAAAACTGAATTTTTCTGCCAGAGATTCAATACTCGAATAACCTTACTCTGAAAAATGAGTGAGAAGAACGAATTATGCCCACTTTCTTTCAAATGTTTCAGTCTATAAGACAAAGCTAGGAACAATTATAAATTGATTCTTGACATGACATTCAAATAGTTCTGAACCTATGTTATGTCCATCAAAATTAACTCTCATTTTAACCATGTCTTAAATTATTTACATGTAAAAAAATTTTCAAAAGAGATTATAAATTATGTTTAATATCTATCTCCACACTTCAACAAATCATTAGTTCCTATCATCAAATCAAAAGGTAATATAGGTATCTTGGAGGTATCCAACCGTCTTCCACATATTACAGAGAAGCTATCTTAACCTACATTGCACATTTTTTTAGAGATCTATTACCACACAGAATTTCAAAATATTGCATTAAGTAAGGCTGATGTTTCTCTACCTTAACAATTCTCATGGCTGTCATATTCATACTATCAACTGATGGACATTAAAAAATACAGACTGGTATGGTATGTGTGGCCTCTAGTTGCAGGATGATTACATAAATATTTTGTAAAAATTTGTCAGCTGGTTTAAAAGTTAATACACAGCTGAGATGACATCGAAGAATGAGTCATTTCATAACAAACAAGCATGAATTTAGATGATCTGCAAGTTACACTACATGTGCAGCAACCTTTGTCAAAGATCAACTACTGTTTGATCTTTGTAGTTAGTCTTACCTTATCTTCTGGAGGGCATCTGAAGAGATTTATGAAGGTGGTTTGCATGTTCTTTGCAAATCGAGGTGCAAAAACATCTTTTTCTGCACCAAATTGGTGCCTAGACTGCCGAACTATTGAATCAATCACGTACAGGCCTGGTACTTTATACTCAGGTTTGCACTGAAATCATAATAATACAAACATTAGAAAATTGGTACAAATAATTAAGGATTAGGCATTTAAAACTTATAAAAGCACCAGTTACATACATAATTAAAAATGCATTTATGATAAAGGGTAAGAAAATGACAAAACAAAACCCAACAGTACTGTGAGAAAGATAAGTTTGGGAAACCAGAATCTTTTTAGTCTTATTGATATCCATTTTACTTTGCTTTCCTTCTTCTCATCACTGGTCCCTCAAACATACAAACTCAAGACTGACACTAAAATATTGGCCCATATTTGTGGGAGGGGGCAGAAATAAGGCCTGAGGCAACTTAGAAGACCAATGTAAATGTGGGAGGATTCGTGTAGCTGAAAATGGATACAATAACAGGTAATTTCCAAACAGTGTTGGCATCCATGCAAAGGATGAGTGACGATGAGTCATAAGCCGTGGTGTGATCAGACAGGAGTAAGAAAAGTCATAAATGTAGAAATCAGAATTCAAATAATTTAAGTGTAACCATACCTTCTGAATAAATTTCTCTACACTCTGTACAACATGTTTGTAGAATTTAATAGCTTTAATGGCACCTCTTGTGATTGATGTCATCTTTGCTTTGGAAATTGGAGGTTTGACTTCATACAATGCGGAAAGCTGCAAAATAAATTCAGCATTCTTAAATACTATGGTCACATAATGAAGAAACTAAAATTTATAATGCAGTGAAAATACGCTGTACCCTCTTTAGAATATACTATCCAAGTACATGAAAAAGTTTTATACTATTTATGCTTAATGCACCAAACAGATATATATACTGAGAATTAAATTAAACAAACCTAATTTGTACTACATATGAATGTTAAAGAAATACACAATTAATACAGGGGGGAAAATACATTTAACTGAGCCAGTACAACTACAGACAGCCCAATAAACCCTACAATTATAACAAAGATGTACACACTTCTAAAACATCAATGACCAAAAACGATTAATAATCTAACATTTTATCCTAGATAACACTTCTTCCGCGTATTTTTCCATAGATGAAAATAATTATATGGGTATAAATTATATGATTCTCTAAAGTTGTTACTATTAGTTAAAAACACTGTTTTCTGAAGTCCACGTATGATACAGACTATATCAATGTCTAGCTTTATTTCATATGTGAAAGTCTGTAAATAATATAATTTTAAATACCCATAAAAACGTTTTAAATAATCATTTACAATCCGACATGAAGTGGATATTAAGGACAATTAATGAGAAAGAGTAAGTTACTTGCAATTTGCTAAAAGCACAACACCGAGTATTATCAGTAATTAAATATTATTATAACCGAATTACATCGTCCGTAACAAACGTAATGATACTAAAGGGGTACAAGATGCAACTTAGGTTTCTGATGGAAGTTTATTTATATTGGGACTCATTTAACATTTCTCGGTAGCTTCTATCTGTATCAACGCCTTCCAAACTGCGTCAGTTCCAGGCATTAAACGATAAACCTTTCATCACTAACCTCCGCATTGAACGCTTTTACCGCATCCATAATTTCCACTTATATTTGTTTCTTAATTTGCCTCTAAAAAGTCCACAACGGCCTACATGATCAAGTAAATATTAACAAATGCACCCTTTTCCACTATCTCTTACTGTCCACCATGCTCCAAAATGGCTCCCTTCCCATGATGCTACCGCTAATAATCAAATACATACATTGGTCAATTTTGGTTCAATTTCACCGTTCCTGTGATTTAGCCATTTTCCTCGGCACAGTGTTGTAACATTGGCAATACCGGCTTATTGACAGCAAGCTGTTTGTAAAAGTGACCCATCTTCTGCTCCCTTAGACTCAAAAAAATGTAATTAAAATTTCTGGACACGAATGTAATAATTTTCTTAGTCACAGTTGTTTTATCTGAGGAAATTGTTGCATGTGGTGATTTAATTGTCAGATGCACAATCATCCTGCTTCACACCATACAATTCTGTGGAGACTGTTATTGCTTTATATTGCTTCGTTTGCATGAATATGTAATGTATTATGAATGTATAAACTCCGCATGCTACATCTTATCACGAAGTTATAAGTAGAAATTATAACGGTCTCTTACTGTAAAATAGGTGCTTCCTATGTTCGTACATTTGTGGATCAGAGTCTCTAACTGTCTGGGCCCATTCTTGTATTTCACCTACATCTCTCTTAAGAGATTATTAACTTATTTGAATTACTGTGTCAGTGTCCTAAGAATGATGAACATGGTGGGTATTAGGACCTACAGATTTATGTGGACTCCATACCAATTATTCCATATCCTATTTGGGAACTATGGAAAGCCCAATCTATCTATCTATGAAGTCTTGGCATTTCCCATATTCATGACTTTATCAGAGATGAGGAATGGGGAGGCATCTGGAAGACTTCGCACTGGGCATTATTAAACACAAAATTTTTAGCATTTGAGTAGATGGTATTATTTATTGATTTATAAGAAATTCAGGTGCTTCTCTTAGCCATGCATTTATTTTATGTAGAATGAATTTCGTATATGTTTTTTTAATGAGTTTGCCAGAGGAGAATTTGGAATTTCATTACAAAGGAGGAAGAGGGGTTGAAAACCTGTCTGTCTAAATTTTGAGGGTTATGAACAAACATTGTTCTTAGTGCTTTGAGATGAATCTTCTCTGATAGATTCTGCTATATGTTGGGATCTTGATGCCCTGTCTTGAGCCTGTATACTCCAGATCACAACTGTACAGCATTTTGCTATGATCAGTTTTAATATCCTCCTATTTGTCCCATGCCTCCCACATGGTCTTTTTCCTTGAAGGTTTAAAAAAAAATTTCATGCCATTTATTGCTTCTCCCCCTCTCACTACATGTTACATCAATCTCATTCTTCTTCAGGTGAAGTTAATTATTTCCTTATTTAAATCATGATACACTGATCTCATTCCAGATGTCTAAAAATGGCTATAGGTATTATAGACCTATCTGCCAACTGCCAACATTGGAGCACTGATAATACTCAAATGTGGCACACATCACATTAAACCCAACAACATGGTAATGTCAACACGATGGTTCATGATTTGTATCAAGCGCTACTTTTCAGTTTCCATCATCCTGATCATCTGTTTCACATCAGCTTTGAGCATCATACTATATAAATGGGCAGAAATGGATACCAAACCAGACTGCTTGAAGCAGAACATGGAATCAGTGACTACAACCCATGGCAATGTTGCCTTGTCCAAAACATTGGACATTAAAATGCAACTGTACACAGACAGGGGGATCCTATCACAGAAATCTGCAAACAAATCTGAGCTCAGACTAAAATGGTTACATCAGAAAGTTGAGAAAATTTCACAGAAAGTAAGACGATCTCAAACTGTGAAGCAGATAGAGCAGGAGGAAGTTTCCACTACACATCCCAATTACAATGTCCACATCTTTTATTATGCCTGGTATGGGAATGTTGCTGTGGATGGACACTGGCGACACTGGAATCACAAATATCTTCCTAACTGGAAGAAAGAAGATAAGATCTATCCCACAGGAACTCATGAACCTCCTGGAGATGTCAGCTCAAATTTCTACCCTATGCTAGGTTGCTACAGTTCCAAAGATCCTGTTGTTATTGATACTCACATGAAACAACTGAGTGATGCTAAAGTAGGTATGTACTAGGAAAGCTTTGTAGAACCGGTCATAATAAATTAAAAGGGCAAGCATAAATAACCTCTGCATCATACTTAGTTATGATTATGCTGCATGCTGAATAGTGTGCAATGGTCAGATTTTTGGGGTCTTGTCGTTATCATTTAGGCCCACAAAATGTTCTTATATGTGATGGATATGTCTGTTTTAAATAGGCCAAATGGCCAAAAGAGTAAATTTCTTTAGAAATAGCACTGCTTAAAATCCATACTTAAAGTAAAGTTCAAGTGTGTTTTCTCACCCCTACTCGTACTTTTTATTACTGTTGTGCAGGAGTTGTGGTAGTGTCCTGGTACCCACCGGGTACATCTGATCCTCAAGGTGACTCTCCTGACTTGATCTTGCCATTGCTGCTGGATTCTGCACAACGCCATGACATCCGAGTGGCACTACATATTGAACCTTACAGGGACCGCAATCCCATTAACCTCTCCCAATATATCCGCTACATTATCGGTCATTATGGAGGACACCCAGCATTCTATCGGATGCAGCGCAGGGGTCGGAGTCTCCCTGTGTTTTATGTGTATGACTCATACCTAACTCCTGCAGGGGCTTGGAAAGAACTTTTGAGTGCCAAAGGGAATCTAAGTGTGAGAGGAACTCAGCTGGATGGAATTTTTCTGGGACTTCTTGTAGACATGCAACATAGATATGATATAAAGAAGTCACACTTTGATGGTGAGTGTTTGGTTCTCTGTAGACTATGTGAGATATGACAGTGACTAATGTTTAATACTGAGGTGTCAGTATCAAATAAATAATTACAACCATGAAATGCAGCTGTGTAATTAACATTACAGTAATTACAATCATAGTTTTTGCTGATTGTTGTATATTCTTGAGTGCCGATGTACAGGAAATTGGCAGTATACTTGTATACTGCAATCACTATTATTGTGATATATAGTGGTAATTAGTGATTAATATAACTTATATCTGACACTCCATATTTTATTTCAACAAAATAAAACCATTTCAACTTATTTTACATGACAAAGTATAGGTTGGAATTTTAATAATATGATTTTTATAATCTACCTGTTAGTGGACATGTGCCTAAATTGTAATCAGTAATTTTGTGTGGAAAAAGTATATACCCCTAAAGATGGGTTGGTTGAGCCAAGACATGTAAGATGATGGATGGATAGGTATGTGATTGTAATTACTGTGATATTTATTATATAGTTGCATATGAGAGTTGTAACTATTTGATTATGGCTGTTGTCTGGGTTGTCGTGCCGTGTAGTCTGGTAGAAGTTTACCGATGTTTCAGAGGTCCTTGCTGCCTCCATCATCAGGGCGATGAAACATCGGTAAACTTCTGCCAAACTACATGGCACAACCACCCAGAATACAGCCATCTTCAGACTCACCACCGTGATAACCGCAAATCCTACATTGTAACTGTTTGTTCTACAGTATGGAATGCAACAATAAAAGACTACATTTTGAGACTGAGGTGTTGGGTTTACTTTATCCTAAAAAAGTTACTGCAGAAGCTGTGAACTATGTCAAAATAGACAAACTCTTTATAGTCTTTTGGAATCTACTGGATTGACGATCTTTAGTAAATGTATAATAAGAATTACAGTATTCGCTTATTTCAGGGTTCTACACATATTTTGCAACTAATGGTTTCACATATGGATCATCATGGAAGAACTGGCGAAGTCTCAGTAAGTTTGCAAGACAAAATTATCTCCTTTTTGTACCGTCCGTGGGTCCTGGATACATTGACACGCAGATCCGTCCCTGGAACATGGTCAACACTCGACACCGACGCCATGGCAAGTATTATGAGGTTGGGTGGCGCAGTGCTCTGTCAGCACAGGCTAAACTCATCTCCATCACTTCATTTAATGAATGGCATGAAGGAACACAGATTGAGCCAGCTGTCCAAAAAGCTACTGCATCATTTACATATTTTGACTATGAACCTGAAGGCCCTAATTTTTATCTTAACCTCACCAAGTGGTGGGTCAAGGAGTTCAGCAAGAAACAGGAGGGAGAATAGACTTATGTTGTAAAACAGTAATTAATGCCACTTTCTTATGATCCTAATTTCATTCCGTAAAACAATAAAAATATTTATTATACATTTTTAAATATCAGCCTGTTGGTTTACTATGTAAACAAAGCTTAGCATTTATATAAATGATGGCAACCTAATGATATATGTTAAAAGATTTAAAACAGTCTAATTTTTGTGCTCTCGAGTACCAAGGCGTGGAATGGCAATTTGCATAGAATTTTCAATAAAATAGGCCAGGAGTGGTTAAAGGTTAAGTGTTTTCTTTCGCTAGCTGTTCCAAGAATGGCTGTAATATTCATTTAGAACTCTTGTTACTGTGAGAAACTTGTACATGATCGTATGCACATACATTATAAAGTTAACCAAGATGTGTGATTGATGTTCAAGTCCATTTCATATACAGACGCATATGATCATATATTTGATCATTGATGAGTTTCACATATATGTCAACACATTTGCATGGTTGTTTAATGCTGAACTGATGTACATTTGTTGTTTACAATTTTGTAATACTCTTTTTTACAGTCATTATATAAACATATTATATGTTGATATTTATTAATGTAATTCCCTTGTTACATGAATTTACTAGAAGTTTAATTTGAGCCTATTGTCTTCTGCACCTGTTATATGAATCTTGTGCATTTTTGGGAAAAATGATCATTAAAGATTTCTGAATGGACTTGTTTCTTTGGTCCAGACACTGATCACTTTTGATGCAAAAAGAAATACAAATTATGAGCAAATGTTGGTGAAAATATACCTGTCATGCCTTTTTCTTGAGAATTTAAATTATTCACTTATGTTATATTAATTCATATTTTCTAAGCTACTATGGGTATGGATGAACTAAGGAAGGTATTTTTTGATAAATAAATTTTAACATGCGAAGGGTAAGGAGAACGACAATGTTATTCCTTACGAGATATATTTTCTGGCATATACAAATACATTATGTCTGGGCAGTTTTTCCAAAATGTATGAATATGTTGTATTATCTTCAACACAAGTGTTTGGCATAATCTATACTGGATTGAAGACCGTCATTTTTGACAATAAACACTGGTTCCAATTAAACGTGTGCTTCCATTTTTTTTATTTTTAAAGATGCATTTTTGAAAACTATGGCATTGTGCATGTGCTGTGTGCAGCAGTAATTTAGTATTGCGTGTTTCAACTTTGGGTAACTGTTCTGAAGCGGTAAATTTACATTTTACCACACACATCAAATGTAGCGAAACTAGTCTGAGACAGCATGCATCATTATCCTAATATGAGTAATATTTTAAAATGTAGCTTTTTGTTGTTGATAGTTTGGAATTAGTTGTCATTGTAATGCCCCATTAGATTTTCCAATACTAAGACTTAATTATGGTTATGTGACATGATGTGAAATTTACGTTAATATTCCCACATACATGGCAGAGAATCCTTTGTAGGATTTGAGAGAATTCTTTGATAATTTTCTAACAGTACCTTAAAAGAAAATTGCAAATGTTAGCTGTAAAACAGACCATTTCAGTGTTTTGGAAATTAAGGCATATAATAGTTGTGTTTGTGTATTTGCAATTTCATGTTTGATGTGCTGAATTTACTTTATTGATGTGTTTAATTTATATGAAACTCAAGACAAATGTGTGTACAGTCATAAGACTTATCAGTGTATGAACATGTTTCTTCATTAATATAAAATCTAGAATCTCAGTACCTTATAAAACTTAACTGACATTCCTCAGTTTTATCTTTACCACAATACAATATGAGAGTTTAGATGCAAAATGAATTAGAGAAAGGAAGAATATAAGAAAGAGGTTCTGCAATGCTAGATTTGATCAGCTTCACCATGAATAGAATTTATTTACATTCCATACACCCTTCATAGGCCTAAGCCAAGGATGTAGAACATGTCATTGCACAAATACAATACTTGTTTTAAAAATATAAATTACACAGTTATGACAGTAATTTACAGTCAACTACACTGTGTTGGTCCCCCCATTTTAATTAAAATTCTTTATATCATAACCACATGTAACAACTTGAGAACCACCAGACTTTCATGAAAATTGACATTATATTAAAATCAGTGAACACATTTGAATTTTGGATAAAATCAGGCAACAATAAGGTGAACTTTACATGAAGACCTACAATGTGTTCCTGTGTGAAGATGTAACCCAGAAGCCAGGTTATTCACTGCATTCATTCTGACATCATTGGTGCCATTCAGAGAGATCAAAGATCATATTTTTGCAGAACAAGCAAACCTCCCGTAACCACACACGCTATTTTTGACAGCAGCTGCGAATACAAAGTAGCAGCAGTACCAGATTGGGCACTATGGGTTTGTTACACCATTGTACATTTCCAGAAAAATCTCAAATCTTCCATACCATGTAATTGTTTTTGTACTGCAGTTGTGTTAATGTTTTGCAAGAGTCAATGTAGCCAATAGAAATATTCTCTACAAACCTGTCAATTCCTTTTTTATGTTCTCAAGTTCAAGTGTGTGTGTGTGTGTGTGTGTGTGGGGGGGGGGGGGGGGGTATAAATACCAACTATTGGCAACTCTTGACTACTGCTATAAATATTGAATAACTGTTGCACTTACCCTTAAGGACCACAACACAGAACTGCAACAGACAGGAAATATTTGTGAAGGGTTCAGAAAAGATAAACAACAGTCTTTTAATTTAAATTATAATATAATTTCACAGAACTGGCAAATATCTGCAATGGTTAGACCACTGAAAACAGTTCATACCCATAAAATATTCTGTTTTATACAAAGGCTTGTCAGACCACATAGAAACTGATATTGCACTCCAAGTGTCTTGTAGAAAAGTTTCACCTGAGTTGTGTTTCTACTTTGCCTTGTGTTCTGATCACTTCACGGCACCACACTTCGACTAGAGACATCAGTTGTTCGATTTGTACATCCCCCTCAATTGGTTTGAGTCACTTCCAGTCCAATGAATCCTATCTTTTTATACAGTAACATTACTCTCTAAAATAATCTTATTTTATGGACAGGGGTGTTTTGATCAAATAATAACCTACCAGATTTATTAACTCTTTCTCCATCACAAAACCAAACTGACAAGACAGGTTCTGGTAGACCTGTTACAAGTCCATTCAGGCTTATACTTAGAGGCTTGTTTTATATTGCATATAAGTCATGCACATATGTAAATAATGACATTATAATGCAATTCTTTTTCAACATTTTCTGCTTCTCATCTGTCACAGAAGTACTACTTGTGTTAGTCAAATTTTCTGAAACAGCCTGTAGCACTAAGTGTGGCAATAAGAAGATTAAAATTTCATTGCACTGCAGAAGGAAAATTGAGGAAGGGCTACCAGTGAGACTTGAGGATAGGCAACAAAAACCTGTTCAACAGACTAGGTAACTTCCAACACTGCATTTTAGACGAACAATGTGCGTGATATTTGCGGATGAGTCCATTAGTGTTTAATTTTTGTTAATGGCATTCATATCCTGGTTACAATACGGTGAGACGAAGTTAACAAAGATGATTCCTACACCCATAGAAAAGTGCAAAATGGTTTCTTTTTACCAACAAAAGTAGGAAAACTGCAAACAGATAATTTTCAACACCATAAATCAAACACTGTACTGTTTTATTCTTATGGAAATATGTGGAAACTCTGCTCACCTGATATTATTCAAACTGTTATTATTCCAATGTAGAACTATAATTTTAATGGAATTGGGTTGTGAAGAAATATAGTTTGGGAACCAACGCTGTAAATATTTTATCATCCCACTGTAATCTTTTCAATTGCATGGCTAAAACAATTTTCCCCCATGAGAAAGTCTGCTGAATTCTGTCAGATGTAAGAGGGGATAAAAAAAGAGGACGTCACAGAGTGGGAGATCTTAGGTTCTCACAGAACTGAGTATGAGGGTGACTGGATTCTGGGGTTTTGCAACATCCCAGAAGACAGCAATCTTCATGTTGGAGAATCTAAAGAAGTGAGAATGGAGGAGACTGAAGAAATCAAAGTGTGAAGTGAGGGTACAGAGAAATAAGGAGGTAACAGACTGAAAAGGAAGGATGGTGGAAATGAGTTTTGGACTTTAATAGAATATTCAAAGCTAGGTCAAAATGTTTATGAAGTATGTCTGAAGGAAAACTAAGAGTTAAAGAATTAAAATAACACATGGTGATGATTCAAGTAGGTCAGGTCAATACTGCCAAAGCTGAAAGATCTCCTAGCAAGAAACTAATTTTTGAGCGGCCACATATGAAAATTAAAAATTATACCATGGATATTTTTCAAGCACCTCTTGTTTCCTTGCTCAGAATGGTATCAAAAACACCCCTGATTTGACCTGCCACTTTTGCAAATTACCATCCATAGTTAAGCTATAAAAGCCTGGCGAGACTCTAGTCATAACCATAGCAACACATTTACAGATGTGTATCACAATCAAGTAACTAAGAATGACAAAGTCTGAACAACATTAAAGCACAATTAATTGTGAAACTTGTAAATCTGTTACTTTCTCATGGAAACAAACAATGACTGCCTTCTATAACACCCCACATGTTTCAGGATATTTCTACTTAAAATTTCAGCTGTTCTTTTTTTCAACAATTTGATCAATGTTTGAAAGAGTTCCCAACATTGGAAACAAACAAATGGGATAGGAGATTTACTGTTACTCAGTTTCATTTGTTACCACCTACAACACAAACTGAGAAATTGCATCTTTTTTCCTCAACACAGATGACAGAATTAAACTACCTTTACTCTGATACCAGCCAAGTGCCAGGTCACAGGACAGGTATCAACCAAATATTTTTGTACCAGGTCACATCAGCTCTATGCAAAGTCTGTTCCTATTTATTGCACTGAATGGTCCCAGAAAATAAGAGCAACATGCAAAATGCATCAGGCAAAATACAGAATGGACCAAAAGTCTGGTTCACCCCTGATTTTAGTCTTATGTTCTTTGCTCATATGTGTACATTATTTATTTATTAACATCGAAGATGGTGGATTTAAGGACTTAATTATATTTGTAATAAAACTTACAATGCACTACACTGTAGCATATTCTGTACCAAACACTGTGGCTTACATAAAGTAACTGCTACCATGTTAAAATAATATATATCATATGCTCTTGTGTATGCAATGAACAATAAAAAATGCAGCCAAATCCAAAGATCCACCTGTAAGATTTCTAAGAGATTAATAATGGAACGTAATTTTTTAAGTGCACTGTACATTAAAATGTTCTACCAATAAAACATATGCCAAGAGATACACAAAGGATACACTGATTGATGCCAATGTCTGTCAAAAGGAATGCACTTTGAAAAGGAACCAATGCCACAGAATCACAGGTATCACATCTGTATTAAGAAGCTGACAGATACACTTTGTGAATATACCCACAGGACTATTCTACGGCCACTCAAAATAATGCTCTTAAAAAATCATAAACTCCCCTATTTTCAATTCTAGAATGTAATTCTGACATAATGACATGGCACCACACCCCAAAAAGGTCTCCAAGTCATCATTTTCTAGTGTTCAGTAGACAGACATGAAATGTGGGACATACCAGAGCAATGAGAAGGAACAAACTTGAACATAACCACTATTTTACATATACTGGAATAACATGCACAACTTTACATATTTTGAATTTTTAATACATCAGATCTGTAATATGACAAGATGCTGCTTACATTACATATCTTACAGACCCTAGTTCTTGTTCTTTATAACATTCCCATGAATAAATTACAGCTGTTACTTAAAGGAAATAAAAGTAAAATAAATAGTCAACTATTTACATTGATTCATCAAGAAAGTATTATATGGCACATTTTATCATCCATCTATAAATTGTTATTTATACATAACTGATGTTATAAATATGCCATGCACATTCTTTTATTAGTACATAAATATTTAATTCAAAGTGGTTATTTATTTTATATAGAGATGTACTTTATTTGTATTTTCAAGAAGTTTGTACATCATATATAATAAATGTCTTGTATTCAATGGTGCAGTTCAGGTAATAAAACATATAAATGGCAATTGACTGATGCAGCTAAGTAACTGACATTGTCCAATGCATTCACCAGACTGCCAGTTTATCTCGGATTGCTTTAGTTCTACTCTGTTGGCAACAACTACAAGACCACTGGTTTAAGTTAGGATAGTACCTGCTTGTAATATGTTAAGCACATTCAATCCTTTACATTATTTGTAACTGCAAAATTCCTTTGTGGGTTTTGTTTGGCATATACTGGCCAGAATGGTCAGCACCCATTCTCTGTGCTCTGCAGCATTATGCTTTCAAATTTCTGTTCCTGTGGTAAACTGGCAGAACAAGTTTGGCACGTACAAACAAATGTGTAAAACTATACTTGGAAACTAAGACCAGAGTTGTAAATAAGTCATCACATTCAAAATTCTGGAGTTTTGTTTAAAATATTCAAATACTTGTCATTCTGTCTGGGTGGACAGTGAGGCAAACTTCTTAACAACTTTATTAATCTATGAGTGTAATTTATCTAAGTTCAGATATACACTGTAAACAGAGATAAGGTTAACTCTTCGTGGATGTGATGACAATGAATGACTTCTCTGAACATTACAACCCCTGAGAGTCATTTATTCCTTCCCTTAAACTGTATATAAACAATGCATTAAGATGAAAACTAGTGCTTCCTTTCCAGAAAGAAAGGTAGAAATACATTTGATTTCAGAGGGGTGGAGGTGATACTTATAAGTTCTTTTATAAAAATTAAAGGGAAACATGGGAATTAATTTAAAAACACTTAAAAACTGCAGAAATATTGTAAGTGCTTTCACCTGGTGTATGTGTGGATTGAAAATTGTAGAACCGGGAATTATGTATTGACACACATCAGTAAGATGCGAACTAAGGTTAATGACCCTGTACTTCTGGTGTTTGTGTAGTTTCTCTGCAACTCCTTGGACTTGTGCGCACCATTACATATAATAAACATTACAAACAAAATGACTATCCCCACACACAAGTTCAATGTTTCTGTGTGACATGCCACATTAAGTGCATTTGTATTAACATGCTTTGTACTGAAGGTACTTTATTTAATTCATGTTAATAACTTTTGTATATTCTGATATTCTTACTGAAAGTAAAATGTTCCTGATGCAAACCATTGCATTTTTAATCTTTATCGATATTACTTATAACTCTGTTTCAAAGAATTTGGTGCACTATTTTCCGTCTCCATTAGTTCCAGTTATTGCTTTCATAAAAACGGTGGTTAACAATTCTAATTTGGGGAAGATTCTGGCCCATACACATGACAGCCTCTCCAATAGCACAGCCAGGTTCTAAAGCCAGATGTGCCATGTCTCTACTAAAACTAAAGCTGTCCCACTATACGTCATGTAGGTGCTTGGGAGGAGAGGAGGTATAGCTCTACTCATTCTTAACCTCGGCACTAGATTTGGGTGAGTGGTCAGCATCGTGCCCCGGCTGCGCTTTACCCCCGAGAAAGGACCCTGGTACCCATTGGATAGGACGTCAAACCTTAATGTTGACAACATATATGATTTATATATTTTTCTGTCATACCTAAATGTTTTGAAAATGCAAAGGATAATCTTAAGATGGAACCTGAATTAACTGTGAACCTGAGTATATTTTTTCTGGTTCCAGAAATGCAGCGTGAAAACTACTATACAGTTACCTAAAATAAAGTGTTCAACAAAGATAATGAAAAGAAAAGTTACAATTTAACAAAAAGTAGTCTCCCTGACAATTTACTTCTTTCTGTTCACATACTTCTGTTTTCTGTTTTGATCTCAGTTTTCAAAACCGTGCTAAAGAAGAAATTAATTATTGTATTTTGTGGAAGATGATTTGCACAATAGCCAACTACTTTTTTCAGAAGTATGAATTATTTTACGTATTAGCTACTTTCACAGAACTTATATTGTTGAGAAAATTTTGTGACCTACATTTGTGGAAGTGTGCAACTGGACAGTGTGAAGGAGTTTATGTGATAACTGTTCTTAAAAGCATGTTTTCATGTAAATAAATTAGTAATTATAAATAGTGCAGTATCTTAGCATTCTATCACATTCCCGTCCTGGCTATGCTACAGGATCACAGATAACCTGAATTTTATTCATGCAATATGTTAAGAAGCTGTAGTACTTCCTTCTCTTCTCTCTGCAGTATGCTGTCTCTTTGTTGTGCATCACTGATCTTCATGACTGTTGCTGAAGTTCCTCTTCAGGCTGAAATTTGGTTTGATATTCCTGTGATTCACAGTAACACTGTGATTTGAGCAGTGACAGTAACAATGACAGGCCAGTAGATCCAGACACATCTTTATAATCCTGTTTATCTTGAGGGAGGCTCTGGTGACAGACCTTCAGAGAAAAATTCTATTAAAATGTACATGTGATACACTTCTCTGAATGTGATGAACTAATTATAGACTCACAGAGCAATCCAACTGTGTCATAATACCAAGCCTGATTCATAGCGTGATAACTGGTAGAACAGGGCAGTTTGAAGGGAAACACAAATTATGCTTCACACAGGAGTAAAGTCATGGTGTAATATGTGAAATTGTTCTTTTGGACTTTGTACATTGTCTAAATTATAAAACTATTTCAATATTTCAGAACATTTCTGCTTCTGTCTTCAGGTAGATTAGGGGGAAGAGGCCAAAGACTATCTATTGGGCCCCTGGTTGACCTAGCCCAGGTCTGAAACAGACTGTACAGGTTATTGAACAAGTTAATTTTTTTTAAATATGTTAATTATTATATCACATGTACAAATAAAATTTAAGGAAAAATTCTGATTACAACAGGGTAATGAGAGTAATAAATCAAGTATTTGAATCCAATTTAGTTAGCAACATACAAATTTTAAGTTACTAGACGTAAGATTACTGTTGTTAACTTGCTGCAGAAAGCTTGGATTATACTACAAATGAGAAGAAATGGGCATCACAGCAGCAGAAAAGCAATTTATGAGGACAACAGAATAAAAATGTTTGAATCATTAAAGGAATTTAGCTACAATAATGGGATTAAATACACAAGTAATCATGGAGTTCATAGAAGATTTCAAATCTAACTGGTGAAACCATACCCTTTGAATGTCCTGTGAGCCTTATACTGCGGCTCAGGTTATTGATTCTCATCTGATGGTAACACTTTGGACATTCTTACCCATTTCCTCCGCCATCTTCTCCTCTGGCAGTAGTAGATTTAATGAAATAAAGTTTGGGGGAATATGGACAAAACTTTCTCTTTCCCAAAATGATAACAATTAAATAAATAAATAAATTTGGTTTGATATGGATATAATGTTTCCAACATGGAAATATATTATAAAATATTTATACTTTACAACTTTTATATTAACTGTTATTAAATATCAACACAAAAACAGTACTTTAGAACCTGAGATGACGTTAAATTCATCACTGACAGAATCTATAACTATTACAGGTTGGAAAATATTGAGATGTGAAAGGAGTACCGGCCATGGTAATGAGTTGTCTACACTCACCTTCTCAGCACATAATTGGGTCACATATATAAAAAAGTTAGTAGTGTCCGTTGATAGATGGCACTAGAAGCAATAAGTACGTGTTCCTGGGCAGATGCCAGTTGACAGGCCAGGGGTAGGTGGTGCAGGGGGTGGTGGCGGTAGCACCAGAGGACCGCCAGACAGTTCTGGTCAGCCATAATAATACTGACTATTTCCACCTCTGTTCAGACTCCGGGGGGGACCCACATCTTGGTCCAGCTGACCACGCCTCAGAGTCCCTGAGGCCCCACTGCCATACCGCACCACCTCAGCAACATTTCCAGGGGGTGAGTGTACAGCTACGACTGGTACCGGCACTGGTGTTGCGACGGTCAGGTCTATGTCAGCATCTATCTCACTGATGTCATCTGCAAAGCCATTGGGGAGTGCATGTTCAGCAGCTGCAGTCGCATGGAACTTGGCCTCGCTTCGAGCCCGATGTCGTTGCACCAGCAGCCGTCCGATCACCAAGCCCAGAAACAACAATAGCCCTGCTGTGATGCTGAGGATCAGGTACAAGTAGAACTTCTCTTGGTTCTCTGGAACACAAGCAGCTTCAAGCTACAATCATGTTGCTGCACAGTATATAAAACTACTTCATTAATAAAATTTTGTATTGCAACTCAGTAATGAAAAGCATTAGAACAATTTAGTCGCGGTCTGGATAAATCTGATGTAACTCCTGTATATACATACTAAGTTATATTATTTCATTATGTGACTTTTCTCAAAGCAGCCCCAATACAAGAAATGTGCTTACGAATGATTAAAACATAGTGATATTTAGAAAATGTTTCAATATTATTTATATTTTACAAAATACAAGAAATAACAGTCATGATTATCACACTGTAAGTTTTGTTGACTTTGTACACGTAATATCTCTAGTGTTCAATAGCTCTGTAAACATCAGATTCTTATATGCAATAAATGAATAAGATGCAAATTATGTAGAATGTATTATACTTGTATTACACCCTTTCCTTTCAATACTGATAAAACTTTGGTTCCCTGCATTTTTATGTTACAGAGCAATTTAAAACCCATGTTTACAAGTTTCAAAATACAGATAGCCTTGTACAAAAAAATAATTTTTTGCTACTGTATACTGAGAATTTGAAGCATAATTTCACCAAAAAATTATTTACAGCATATGTAATATAAGCTTACAGACAGAGACACACATCTGAAAATTAATTTATACTCATCATCTTACCAACAATTTGATAAAAATTAGTATAATATTAAGTAACTTAAGTTACTTAGTGCAAAAATATGTTAAATCTTCACTGAAACGCTGGAAACAAAGTTGGGTAAGCAAACCTTGCCATGCAAAGGTATAAGAGGGATCAGTAACAGATGATATGCTGATACAAGTAGTAACACAGAACAGTAATATTCCTCCTGACAAAACTTAGCATTCAAAAATCTGAACATACATACACAAAAAATGCATACAAATTTTACTGCACAACAATAACAAAAATAAATGTACTGATAACATACATTAATTATGTTTTATCTACTTACAAACCAGAGCAAACTACAGTAAAACAGGGATTAAGTTGAAATTAGAACTCTGATCTCATGCTATACCTTTTTTTTTCTACTTTTTATACACATTGTCCATGGCACTGAACATTTTAAAACACTAGTACAGTTCAATTTATTATATTATAGCATTAAATGTGGTGTATTACAAATCTCTTTACAAAAATATGTATGTCACTTTCAAAATAACATAACACACAAAAAAATAACAACATAAAACAAAAGTTTAAAATTATATGAGGAATTTGTCACTTTCTTTTGCTATACAATCTCCCTTTGCACTTAATTTTGTCATTTAGATAACCTAACATTGTACGAACACAAGAATCACACAACGTTTGTATAAAATTAAGCCACTTTACATTTCATCATTTTAGATTTCAACAATAACTAGTTAAAATGTCATGATGAAAACAATTTGTAATTACAGGGTATCCATCACACAGATTTCGTTCAATTTGCGACATATTTCATATTATAAAAATGCACTTTTATCTCCAGCTTACTTAAAACAATTTATATGAACAAAACACTAAATTATTAATTTTAAATAGAGCAAGTGCACCTAAACCTTACTCTCAACAACAGTCCAAGTCAAAAGAACTTATCATAATTACTAGAGAAATTCCACTGTGAAACAGTTGTGCAGGAAAGGCTCTGAGACGACACTTTTAAGTGTTCAGGTTCCCAGAGCTTTGGAGCTCCCCTAGCCTCTTATATAGTGGCCATTTCTCTATGGGTACTAGAGCATAATGCTGATCACTCTGTTGAGTGCAACTTAGGCACAGGGACAGGATTAAAATATTTCCTCCATTTTATGCATGAGAAAGTAAACATTGACAATCAGCTATATTATTATTGTTGTTGTTGATAAATGCAAACTACAATGAATTTTCTTTTATAATAATTTAGAAAATCTTAGTCTGGATCATTTGAAGGTCATTTAGACATGCTGTATCTTCCTATCAATCAATCATGTAGCACCAGAATGAGATGTCAGAAAATGAATATGAACAGTGAAATGAACAGAATTTAGCAGCAGCAGTTATGGCCTTTTTGCAGATTGTATGCTAGCAACTAAGGAAAACCGCAAGTCAAAACAAAACAGCAAGTTTTCCAACCAAGATTCAAGTAAATATCACGCAAAAAAGTATCACACATTGGCACTAAGACTTATGAAATTGTCAAACTACACAATACATTATTTCTTTTTAGAATAACTAAATACAATACCATAAAAATTATCTTTGCAAAAACCTCACTGATGTACCCTCTTAGCAATACTCATTATGCAACAATGGTAAGAAATGTTATGAAGAAACTGTGACAAAATACTGTTTTTAGGTAAAATAATCAGATAATGTTGACCAAACTGTAGTCCAGCCAAGGTTTTATGGTTCATCCAACAAAACCAGGTCAGAGGTCAGCTACAACCCAAGTATGGTAATTAATTTTTCTTTTGAATTCATGTTGCCACTGTTGCCAAACCTTTTCTGCACAACTATCAAGACAATGGGGAAGAGGACTGAGAACCTTTTTGTTACATTATTATAACTCCGGTCTACTTACGTGAAAGAAATTTGTATGCATTTAGCCATTCGGAAATGAAGCCAATCACTCGAGTTTTCTCGTTGGTATAAATGGTGATGGTACAGTTGGTATTTTCACGGAATTTCTCATCTGAGAAATCATCTCCTTGCATGTCTTTGGTTGTAGCAGGGTCAGCAGGATAGTGAGAGGGGACGAACAAATTGTTATATGGGGGTCGAGGGGTGGTATACAGGCCAGACTTCCCTATGTCTGCAATGGAAACAAAATCAAACCCTTTATAAATTAAATTCCCAAACTCAAACGTTCTCTTCCTCTCCACAAAGAGTCTAGCAGTTGAAGCTGTGATATGGCTTGACTCCTGAGTGACTTAAGTCATGCCACATCATCACTTCACCAGAAATGTCAAGGACTGTGATAACCTGCTACTGAGCGCAAGTCATCTGAACACAACAACAGAAGCCAACAACAAGAGACACAAATTAAGGACCTTATATGGGGCTTAAAACTTTAAAGGATAATGGCAAAAGTGTTTTCTTTTTTGTCCAAATATAGAAATAAAAGCTTATTTATTGTAAAGCGCAGCTGATTTGTGAATGAGGAAAACTACTCTATCTAGGATCCATGTCTCTTCCCAACCTGCCAGTCACTCAGTCTACCTCAAGAAGATGGGAAACTCAATCTAATTTTGAGTACACAAATTTTCAAAATGCTACCTTCATGATTTTGCATTCCTCTTTGGCCTTGATGTTCATTTATTATAAAAATATGATAAAAATGAGAAAAAATGTTTTTGTACATCAGTTGTACAAAATGTACTGAACAGCTTCTACATACAATTATAAACTATGGATGTATATAAAATGCATATCTAGAAATCTAACACTGTAATATTAAAAGTTTTCTTCATTTTCTTTGCACATGACAAATCTTACATTTAAAAATGTGTTTACTGTTGAGTGCATTATTCTTAAGTTAAAAGACTCATTTCATACAGACTAAATAATTGCAGTTTCATTTTTAATTGTCATAACATGTACAAAAATAAACCAATTTTAATACACAAGGATTTTTATGTGGTAATTGCAGTAAAATACTTCACAGAACTAAATGTTATAGATATAATGGCCAGTCAGTCTGTTATGGGTGTAAATGGAAGAGATAGTGCGCACATTACATTCAGGCAAATATTCTATTTTGAAACTCAAATTTAAATAATCAATTAGTTTAAAACAAACTGATCTTTCTAAAAAAAAACCTGCTTTAGCACTGCTCCAGGACAGTATCATTGTGACACATTCTGCAAAATTAAAAATTAATCACACATATTAGACAAAGCAGACTGCAGGTAACATAAGGAAAGACAAAAATATCAGAAATATAATTTTTAAATTGGAAAACTGTTTGTTATGTCTTAAACAACAAAAGAAGAGCAGAGGGTGTTACAAAATTTTATAAAATGAAACATTTCCATTAACATATCTCAGAAAAAGCAGAGATTTAAATAAATAGCACAAGGAAACTGCTAAGATAAAATCATACCTGACAAGCAAAAGGCAACACCAGATAAAAAAGCTGAATGTTTCTTACAGCTATCAGAAATGAAGCCATGAGAAGAAAGTTCACTCCTCTCTATGTAAGTTATATTTTAGAAATACTTAATTTTCAATTAGCACACCAGTTAGGAAAAAAAAAAAACTGCAACCCAAGGGACTGAACAATATGAAGGATGCCATTTTACATATGAATATGATGTTCAGAATAAAATTCTATGTTTGAACGTCTGAAATTGCCCTTGTGAATTTCTGCAAAAACACATTTTATACCAAGGCAGTATGACCCCTGAAATGTTGGTTAACATCGACCAGACTACACAGCGCAACAACCCAGAAGACAGAAATCTTCATACTCATCGCCCTTATGATGGAGGCAGTATGACCTCTGAAATGTTGGTTAACATCGACCAGACTACCCGGCGCAACAACCCAGAAGACGGAAATCTTCATACTCACAGCTGTGAAAACCTCATATCTTACACTAACAGAAATGTATCACAAATTGAGGTTTGAAAATTTAATTGCACAATCAGGATATTCAGCAAACACTGCATTTTTATCACTTATAGTTCAAACAATGGTGTTTTTAGTGTACAATCTACTAAGTATCATGTATGGAGAATCAATAATTAGTAAACACTTCTAAATGAGTATACATGCTTACTGTATTACAGACGAATGATATAGCAAACAAATAAAAATGACAGGAAAAATAAAATTTTTGAAGATCTGAGGCACAGAATGTGAAGTGAGGAATGCAAAAATATGCATATATCTATGTACAATTTATATACAAATATCACTGATATTAGCTGATTTACAAGATTCATGATCTACATAAAAGAATATCCTATGTGACTCTTTGCGTGAAGGGACTCGCACAATACTTGTACAGGGATGGAAATAGAACAAACGTCAGAGGACGTGATAGCAAGATGAGAAAATTACATTACTAGTAGTAACAAATTATCGTCAATACTCCCCTGACAGTCTTAGAGTAATTAAACTAAGGAGGAGTCATGTGGGGCATGCATACATGTATGGGAAAATGGGAACAAGCAAACCTCAGGTAAATGTATCACTTGAGTGTCCT
This sequence comes from Zootermopsis nevadensis, assembly GCF_977971745.1. NCBI lineage: Eukaryota > Metazoa > Arthropoda > Insecta > Blattodea > Termopsidae > Zootermopsis > Zootermopsis nevadensis. Next base: position 18,728,311 of record NW_028259134.1, read on the forward strand.
AGGTGTACATAAAAGGATAATATTAAAAATGATGTTAGGTATGGATTAAATGATACAAGCACAGGATATGATTCAGTACTGAACTTTTATGAGTTTCGAAGTAACAGAAATAGGATGCGATGATGGGCTGCAGATGCCACTACCACAATATCAAGTTCCATGGTAGACTTTCATATTAGCGGTATGCAGTCTATAGGTTGTTCTTCCAGGGAAGCAGATAATAATTAAATGGACTGACTCCCAAGAGCTATGCTGGCGGTATCATATCTACTGGTAGAGCCTCCCTAGCCAGATTGGTCGAGGGGGAGAGGTCGTACTAAGACAGGTACCCTGGTCCTCCAGGTTGGGGGTTGGTCGCAAGGCTAACAACTTTGCACCGTAAAAAGGAAGATGTTTCGAAACCTCAATCAAAGTTAACAGAGGACCGAATGGAAGAGGAGAATTGAGGAGGCCATGGACCGAATACGGACCAGACAGCCATAGAAGAAGAAACATGAAACTCGGGTACCATGTTCCTCACAATTGAATAGTTCCTGATGATTCAGGAGTGCAATTTTGGGGGCTCAAATCAATGCCTCTGTATCCCTGTAAGACCCTGATGATATGTAAACTCTAGAGTGCAACAAAACTGCATGCCTATATGTAAATTATTAATTTAACGCTGAATGTCTGGTTAATATACATTATCTGTCATGATGTATGTAGGTAGAAGACAGGTTTATGAAGACATACAAGAAGTTGATTTGTTAATATTATGTCAGATATATGAACACTTGGACTGGATACAATAAGTCGATAAAAAAAAATACCACTCCAGCAGTTTGCACAGCTGAATTCAGCAAATTAAATTTTAAAGGCAGTATAGATACAGCTTAATGCATGACAATCAGAAGCTATATAATACAAATAAAACAAGCATTGCAGAATTTTTTACACAGCAAGTCAAAAAAAAAGACAGGCTGCAGGCTGGATGGCCTGAGTTCAATACCAGGCAGGCATGAAGATTTTTTCCATCCAGCACTACATCCAGATCAACTCTGGGGCCCACACAGCCTAACCAGTGGGTGCTGGGAGTAAATCACCCGAAGCGTGAAGTTGACCACTCACCTTCATTCGGTGTCAAGGTCTAGAATGTGCGTAGCTTGATCTCCATGCAAACAATAAAAGCCCTTACACCTTACAGAACAATACAAAGCTTTCGTCGATATTAACAAATATCACTGTAAAACCAAAGAGGTCTGCACACCAAAAAAATGAGTGACTGATTTGGATACCAATCTGGGGCAAGCTATTCTGATAGAAGTTTTTCGTACTTTCCTCAGTTCCTTCAAATAGGCCACGACTGCTTCCTCCCATATTCGTCCCAATTCATTATTCACTATCATTATACCATGTTTCATTTGATACTACATAACCTCAGCAGTACGGTATAGCACTGTGAAAGAAAGAAAGAAATAAAGAAAGAAAATAATTATATTATGCTTGTAAATATGTAACATCATACCAAAATTTCTTTTCAGGGTTTACATAAAGTACAGGATTTACTAGTGCCAAATCAATACTGCCCCAATTATAGCCTGGAGAGAAATAACGCAGGCTTGAGCAGGTCCACTGCACCAGCTTAATATTTCAGTTTAAAGTGCACATAACATAAATATGTTTTCCCCCCCAAAAAATACGTTTTATTTTCATGTAATTGAGTCGAAAATGTTCAAAAGAATTTCTAAGATCATTCTTCCACATTCCCCAATCGCAAACAGTGGCATGCATGCAAAAAGGGTGGCTTACGAGTTGTTGCCAAAATATTTCTCGGAAATATATTGAGCATGAGTGAGCCGGGATAGCTCAGTCAGTATAGTGACTAGCTACGGGCTGGACGACCGGGGTTCGATCCCCGACGGGGGCAGAGGATTTTTTTTTTTTTCCTCTAGCCTCTGCGTCCAGACCGGCTCTGGGGCCCACTCAGCCTCCTCTACAATGGGTACCGGGGTCCTTTCCCGGGGGTAAAGCCGGCCGGGGCGTGAAGCTGACCACTCACTCCCATCTAGTGCCGAGGTCAAGGAAGAGAGGATCTATACCTCCTCTCACCCCAAACGCTTACATGGCGTATAGTGGGACAAACTTTACTTTTTATATTGAGCATGAAATCTCTACCTCTCAGTACAAAAACAGTTCAAACAACCAGATCGTGTGAAATATTTTTTGCTAGTGTTTGAAATTAAGTTTGTACTATCAGTGAGACATGATTAATGTTCAGAGAAAGCTATTAGTGTTGAATCATTGTTCAGCCCATCCTTACCTCCTCAAAAGTTTGTGCATTTGCCATGTTGTTGTTAGAGAGTGTAAGAAATTCGAAAGTACGACGTTGGGAAGGACTCTAATGGCTTGACATTCGTATCAAATTTGAGCGAAAGCCGCTCAGCGGTTTTCGAGCTGAAACATGTGGACGGACGGACAGACAGACCAACTCGATGCTACGCAAATCGTGCAAAGAACGCATAACAGGAGGGATAAATTTATTTTACGCGACATAATGTCTCAAGTTTCTCAGTCGTCTATCAAAATACTATTCAGAACAAATGAGAATCTGCAAATAAAGCTTACCGAGGATGAAGGAGGTGTCTGCACATTCCTTGTAACAGATGAAGATCGTTTATTCGCCAACTGAAGCCTCTTGATCACTGCAATGAGCTAAACCACGGAAGGCTATTCTAACTCCTGAGCGGGTGACTATATTTAGTAAATCACCCCATGCCATCTTACGTGCATAAAGTAATCTATGACGTCATCACGTGGAGACAAAAAGCTGCTCTCTTGACCCCAACTCACTGTTTTTAAAACAAATTATATTATTTGGGAGGGGGGGGTGTCTAGTCTGCATTAGTTCAGATTTTTAAAGAAACGAATCTAACAAGACGTTTCTAGAGTGGTTATCACTGCTGCTTCCTATTCGGGAGGTCGCAGGTTCAAATCTCAGGCCTGTAACCTAACTATTGTGGCATATTCGTCACACGCATTACCTGGTTTTCAAATTATGAATCTGTGCCGTTGTCTTCCTACTTCTGCATTTCCAATATAATCTATAATAGCGTCACAACTATAACAGACGACGACTGCACCCTTTTATTTACAGCGTTTGTTTTGGATTATGTGGGTACATTCAGAAACTCGCATCATTTGCCTACAAACCTGTGATTTCAATTGCGTGTTAATAAAATGTGCCTTCAGAAACAGCGTGACGAATCCGATAACACTGCATGACGAGATTTAACAATCAGTTGTCAGACGACAACTGAACATCAACATGCTACACATCACCCAGTTTCCCATGCAAGAAATGTTGAGACATTTTCTTAAATGGCCGACTTGCAGAAAACACAACTATCACATACAGGAAAAGCAGATGTAGTTTCATCACCAAGAAAGTAGCAACTGTTAATCATAAAACGAAATACCCTAAATATAAAATGTAAATTATCATGCTCAAACATTGCAAACAGAAAAGCATACGATACCAGTCGAAATTCATGCTGCAAGAAAATGTATCTTAACACATGGTTACTTTCGCGGTACGAACATTTAAGCTTAGTGAAAAATATTAAAAGGCTGTGAAGACTGTAACAGACTAAGGAAATGTACCAAGATTACAAAGTTTACACAAGTGAAAACTGTCATTTACCTGGAACTACATAGCCTACCTCCTACGTTTCAAAGCGGATTTCAGCAGAACATTTTCTTCGAACCAATTAAAACTAAAGTGTGAAGCAAACTTCCAGACGCCTATGACAGGAATTATGGATCCTGATGGGGAAATTTTTTAGTAAAAAGTAAACACTTCCACGAAGGTTGATTGGAATAAGGAACTGGAAATTCCACCGCACATGATCTACCGTCTCCCTGTCATGCGCGAGACAAATAGTCCAGTGGACTTTCCCGTCTTGTCTCGGCTTATTTGATGTTTCAGAAAATAAGTTACAGAAGCGTAGCCCGCCATCTCTGGACAGTTACAGTTAATCATCTCAACGACAGAAATTATGAGTCGCGGTGGAAATGGGCGAAGTTAAATGCAGCTGGAAAAGATTTTGATCGGGCAAACACAATCTTTCTGATAAGCAAAAAGCAAAAGTGAGTGTTTGCGAAGAAAAACTCGCCTACAACAAAATACAGTCTGCAGATGAGAAATTTAGTAATAAAACCACAGAGACCATTTTATCTAAGCTTCCAACCCTATAGAGATTATTTATTTTAAATATAATTTTTAAATCTTGAATGCTGTAGGATACAATCTGTAGTAAATATAAGATTATTACAAACGAAATACACACTTTTAAAATATATTTTGGAATAAAGTAATTGTTCCACAAACAACATGTGAGTACCAACTGAAACGGTGACTAGAATAAATGTTTTCTATGTTGGTAACTGATTTTGTTTAAGAAGGCAACGCGCAAGGCGGTTATAAGTGGATATAAAGTCACAAGAAAGTGGATTTGCTCCAGATTTCTATATGTAGCGACTACGGACATTGTTTTAATTGAATTATATTAAGATCTTGTCTTCGTCCCATTCTTCTAAAACCGGTCTTGAAAAATAAAAAGGTGGAATTTGATAAGTCATTCCATCAACTGAATACATCGTGGCTCGTTACAAAGTGCAGGGATAACAAGATGTCCTTATTTGTTAGAATTAGGAACGGAGCTTATATGAAGAATTTAATGACCCGAAAGTCTAACAACCATAAGATGACATGAAGAAAAATATATTTGTCTTAACAAAAAAATAGCTATAAAATACAATTTAGTTCATGTTAAATTTATTTTCAGAATACTTCCCAAAATTCAAATATTTTTCGTCATTACTTCCAACCAAAACATTAGAAGCTCAGGCTCCGTATTTCGTGGAGTGAACGTGATCAAACATCGAGTTGGAAGCGAGAAAATAATGACCTTATTTTGGCTTCCAGCCGGTGAAGTTCCCAGAAACCCCGTTCACGCGATGCCTGTCCTCACAGCAGAACAATCACTCAGGAACTCAGTGAAATGATACAGTATTTAGTTACGAGGACATCGATTTGTGAACAACTGTGGCAACGCTTATAGAATTTCCAAAGATTTTGCGAACGGAGTATAACCGTCGGCTCAATGTGAACTAGGCTTTCCACAGTCATAAGTGCACGAAGTTAACACCTAACATGCACAGAGTTACCTGCTGCGCCGCCCCTCGCCTTGTCGTGCGGCGGTGGTCTAGGGGTGGTTCTTTGAGTGAAGTCCTTGGTAAGATTTCTGTCGAGTGGGTTGCCGCCCAGGTTGGGTGACGGGGAGAAGGCAGCACTTTCACGGAAGAACTCGTCCGTGTCGTAACCATCGATGTCATCGTCATCGTCCAGGGAGTCCCCTGTCGCTGCTGCGGCCAACTCGTCCTCCAACGGCTGCTCCTCGAAATGCTCCTTCAGAACCTTGCGGGGCACTGCACGCACGCACGGGCACACACATACACACACAATGCTAATTTAACTCCTGAGTCTTCTTCGGGAGGTCCTTGTCCTAACCTCGGCTGGAGAACCGGCTATCATGATTAAATGAGATTTGAGGTTCTCAGGTAAAAATATCGATGTTGGTCTTCCGGGTTGTAACGGCGTGCAGTTTTCAGCCCTAAAAATGGAGGCAGCATGTTCTTCCGAAACGTTGGTACTTACCTACAAGTCACATGACGTTACAACCCAGAAGATTAACAACGAGATCATGAAGTTGACCGTAGTTGTCCTTACTTACTCCATGCAAATGTCGGTGGAGTACTTTAAGCTTTTCGAGGGCAGGTTATCTGTGTCTAACATCGGCTTCAAGAACAGTACGAAGTGAGATCTAGAGTCGCATGAAACACTTCATTGTAGAGTACTGAATGTTTCTGAATGCAACGCGATGTCTGTTTCTACTTTTTTTCCTCAAAACGTCTTTGCTTACTAAGAAGACCAACATCCACTCCCAAATGCAAGTAATTATTATGGTCTAGGGATAATACTTGGGGAAATTAACAGGTAAAACAATTTTCCCATAAACATACCTCGAACACTTCATATCATAGGCTTTTCAAATTACCATTCGTAAATATCCTATCACTTCTATTTCGATATTTTAAAATCCACACAACTGGAAGAAATATGAAAGTAAAAAAAAAAACATTAAAAATCTCAGAAACTAACCACATCCTCGGATTACTAAAGAATTCACACAAGGGGCATGGGTTCGTTAGTGTGGGGTCATTTTGAAGTAATTTCGATTTTTGTACCAAGGAAAATCTTCTGTTTTCGTGATGATGAGCTTCAGAAGATTTTAGAACAAACAGGACATTTCTCGACCAAGTGAATATCAATTATTCAAAGAAGACTTTTTACCATTTTATTTGACAAAATTATGAATTAATTAAATTTAAACATACAACATTCTGGAAAAATGCAAGAAGAGTAAGGCTCGAACAGCCAGGAGTTCTTTTTGCCCATAGGAACGGATTTCGAACTGAGAGGTGCGAACGTGTGGGAAACTTTAAGACGTCTCTTCGGCAAGCCAGCAGTGTACCGTCTCATCAGAACCGATACGCGATGGTCCTGTTACGACATGCATTTGTGCAATCAGGGAACAGAAATGCTTGACCACTTAAAGCCCGGTGGTAACTGGATTGTACCACCTGATTTTATAATAATTGCAACTGTGATGAATTTGAAGATTTCCGTCTTCTGGGTTGTTGCGCTGTGTAGTCTGATCGCCCTGATGACGGAGGCAGTATGACCTCTGAAACGTTGGTAAACATCGACCAGACTACACAGCGCAACAACCCAGAAGACAGAAATCTTCATACTCACCGCCCTGATGACGGAGGCAGTATGACCTCTGAAACGTTGGTTAACTTCTACCAGACTACACAGCGCAACAACCCAGAAGACGGAAATCTTCATCGCCCTGATGACGGAGGCAGTATGACCTCTGAAACGTTGGTTAACATCGACCAGACTACACGGCGAACAACCCAGAAGACGGAAATCTTCATACTGACCGCTGTGAGAACCTCAAGTCTTACATGTGATGAATTTGTCTCCACAAGGGCAGTGTTCATACAGCTTAGTTTGGGAGAAACTAAAATGAAACTGGGTTGGTACAATAAAGTTTGTTTGGTATTACATGAAAAATGCGTGTAAAATACGAATGTTCGATTTTCAAATGAAGACATGACACATGCGAACGGATATCAACGGGAAGTAATCGGATTTATGCTTACCGTAACTTAAATCCTACTTATTTAGTTAGGATCGGATGTATAGGCGTATGGGCAGTATATTGCTAACGATTTCCTGTTGGACAGATGTGAATTGACTATTAATCCAGGAAGCTTATCGAAAACAATGGAAGGGAAAACTAATCTCATTTAAGCTTTAATATAGTTAATAAATGTCTGAAACGAGAAATCCCAAAGCTATCAGGCGTACCTAGTCATCAAACGCAGCGCACCAAATTAAAATGAATTGCACAGTTTTCGTTAAAATTCCAAACATAATATAGACCAGCGGTATTCAACCTTTTTTGTTCGCGTACCCCCAAATATAATTTCTCTTCAACTTTGTACCCCCAAAGTTGTTGGTGTATAATTCAAGTTATACATAGTATATAATCTACATCTAAAATAAATTAAATTAATTACATTACTGATTATTCAGTGTTTATCATAAAATAATATATATATTTTTTAAATTTCACGTACCCCCTAAGATGCCTTCGCGTACCCCAGGTTGGAAACCACTGGTATAAAGTATGTAGCAGAGTCTCCATCGAACATTTGATGTTATTCAGCTGATTACAATATCTCATACTTATAAGAAACAGAAGGTTCACTACTATGCCCTGAATCATGTCCTCAGCCTGTTCATACATACCTAACAAATTATCCTTCCATCTATTCCGAGGTCTCTCAAATATGTGTGTATCAAAATCCTGTGTGTATTTCCTCTTTAACGTGCGTGCTTATAATACCAAACACATTCTTCGCCTTAACGTAGCTACTCTAACATTATTACGACTGTCCTCAGTTAAACCTGCAGATTGACGTGATATATTAAAATTGGCCACGACCACTTCCTACTACATCCCTTCTCATTGACACGTCATCCTACGCGACACCACGTAACTTCTTCAGGCGTTAAAGCGTTGCCAAATTACGACTGTTACCGCAATTTCGGAGGAACCCGTTACTCCCGTCTTCTGCTCAGATCACAATCTAAAATTTTGCCGCTGGGGAAACACCAAATTTGAAACAAAGCCCTCTATGGGGAGGAAACGCTGCATAACTGTTATCTTGAGGGTGGAGGAGGAAGGTTCGTTTAAAATGCTGGCAACAACGTAGATGAATATACAGTGTCACACTCCAGAATATCACAGACTGAATTTTTATCAGATTAAGCAAGACGGTATAAATTAATGCACTTTGTTTTATGGGTGTCAAATATGGTTACTAGTCCTGAGACTATGGTTATCAAATATGAGAGGTTAAAATGAGCTAAACATGGAAATCGAATTGGGGGGGGGGGGGGGGGGACAACTAGCGGAAAAATATGGGGAAACATTTTGGGAAGCAGAAGAATGTAAAAACCGAATAGATATTCCAATGTTTAATTTTCTAGTGATGTGTAGTGTAGTGAAATCGACTTTCCTGTGTTACGTAACGTGGTGATATTTTATTTGGAGTGTACTGTACGCCTTCCGGCAAACTTCTGGTAAGTGACTCGCTCCGAGGTTCCAATTCACAAAGTTCAGCGGCCAAAAACGCTGGAACGCAGTGTACTCGCCTGTTTGCAAACGTACAAGTACTAGCAGCATACAATTCGACATAATTTAACTTCAAAACTTCTGATTCTGCTAGAGACGTGACAGCTGGCAAGCCACTACTATCCGCGTTGAAAACATTACTTGGGGCTCGTATCTTTGCAATAATTAATTATTCATTACACCAAAATTATACTAAATACTATCCACATTATAAGATAACACAGGACGTTTCGGGAACTGGCTCTAATACCGTTTATTATTTATAGGGTTCCAGTTTCGATTTTGATCAATAGTCGACATTAATATCGAAATTAAAATCAATTAAATATGTCAGTGTGCCAACTAATTACATGAAGACGTTAGTTTAGCTGTGCTGAATGTCACTTTAAGCTCGTATCAGTATTGCCAATATTTTCTTCAGAACGCTTTGGTTCATTGCATCATTCTTGTGGTACTGCATATTCTCTCTCACGCCTCTGTTGCAGATACCAGCCTTCTGGATGACCATAACGAGGCTTTAAAAGCCCCGTCACTAATCTGAAACGCGCTGTACGTGAAAGTTTCTGTCAATTTTAATGCTATTCTGCATTACCTCGCTGGATCTAATGCTCATCCTGATAACACTGCCCTCACAGTTTCAATGTTTGTAACTATGTAACTACACAGTGACGTCATACTTTCACGCTTTGTACAAGAGCGTCCTAACACGCAAGTTACGTAGATCTCTTACGACCAACAAAGGAGAATTGTTGTAATGTGACAGAGATGTGCCAAATCTATTATCTCCACGAATCATAGTCTTTGGAAACTGATAGTTGTTCAAGCAGTCAAGAAATTCCCCTCCTGCCATATAACCCGAAAATTAATTAAAGTCCGCCAATGGACCCTATCCTGCGATAATTGAATCCAGCCCACATCTTTATACGTTATTTAAATTTCATTTTCATATCATCCTCCCGTCTCATCCAGATGTTCTAACTGTCACTTCATGTTTTTGGGTAACATTTCTATGCACCAGATATCTGTATATGTCAACCTATTCGTCTTTATAAACTCATGAAATATTCCTGGTTTATATTTCCTCGTACGTAAGCGGTTTACAGACTTCAGTCTCTCCAGAAATGTTTATTAATATGAATACTTAAAGAATTTTAACATATTTCTTACATTTCAAATTTCGTTTTATGTAATTTTTCTTCATTTATACAATTTATATACATCACACGTATTTAACATTTTTTAAATCGCTGCGGACTAACGTAGTTTTAACTTTTTTAAATTTTGGTTCTCCTTCCTTCCAGTTGTCACTGTGACAGCTTTCAAAATGCCAAAGAGCGTCGTCCTGTGTGATATGCCCTTGTCACGCGGAGCACAACAATAGATATGAAGCTTCAGCACTTTCCATGGCGACACAACACCTCACTGTCGCCTTATCTTCACAAGCCACACTCATAAAATATACGTCTACAACTTCTCAGGCCAAAGATATTTATGCCTGGGTCCTGGCAGTTCTGCTGCCTATGATTATCTTTGCCTTCACCCCAGAGTAACAAAGTTAAGAGTGTTATCAAACTGCGAAATTATTTCAGTTTCAACTACCAAATATGAATAAAAGTACTTCAACGTGGACTCTAATCTGGAGGGTTTTTTTGTAGTGTTCTGTCTGACGACAGGTCCATATATTATGAACAGGATCCTTCCAACCTCTTCAGGTTGTCAGGGACCTGCTCATACATATATACATTCTTGGCAGAGATGATCAGAAGTGGTTTGCCATTGCCTTCTTCTGTGTGTGAGTGGAGTAATTGTTGGGATGCCACGGAGAAACCGGGGAAGCCCCCGGAGGAAAACTCCGTGATGCCTAGACCACGGCCTTGCCCAACACAAGTTATAAATTTGAGCACCACCGGGAATTGAACCCGGGACCCTAGGATTACAAGGCTAGTGTTCTGACCGCTAGACCACCGTGGAGTAACCATATTTTATGCGTTCGATGCATAATTTCGGATGTTTTCACTGTCTTCAGGATTTCTTAGATTCAGATTCATGGTGGTGATTCAAAGTTACGTCACCCTAAACGCGAGTTTCTATTGGACCTATCACTGCAGAAAAACCAGTCTCGTGAGAGTTACTGACATACACAAAATCATCACTGATTTAGACAAGGTACTTAGATTCTGTACAGGTGTAAAACCGTTTCGAAAACCCGCAAGTCTTATCAGGTATCGAATGAGAACACTGGACATTTAATAGCAAAGTCGCCACACAGCAAAAACTTGGGTCAGAAGTTCAGATCCGGTTCTTTGCTCTGAACTCCAAACGTTAAACTTCAGCAAAACAGGAACTTAATAGCCCTTCAGGGCAGTAAGCCCATAATATCTGCAATTATTAATGCCGCCTTTCTGAGTATTATATTCCACAGTCACTTTTTTCTCACAGAGAATTATAGTCTCTCGCTGAAGGACTACAAAACTGGGTCATCTGACAAGCAACAGTTCGCTGTACAAAGCAGCGAGTATCTTCCATACATGCGAGTCGAACTTTCGTTAGTTTTCTACAGAATGTTCCAGAAAGAAGTATACACAACCATTACATACGTCAGCATTTTGTGTATATCTTTTCTGGGACACTCTGTATATAAAAAAATCTACTAACTTTTAATCAAAGTAGTGAAATGAATTTCGAAAAACTTAAGACTTGTTGCTTGTTTTTAGTCTTTATGTAAGTTACGTGGTTACAAGACCAAATTAAGTTTCGAGAATTTTTACTACCATTTAATTCCAAATTTTTTAACTCGCCATCTCCTACATAAAAATGTAAAGACTAAAAAATAAAAAATAAAACATAAAAGAGTTTTAGACTGACTGATGTTCCAAACACCGAGTGTGAACGGATTCACCTGACACAAGAAACGATCTAATGGCCCCCCTCTAGCGAAAACGATAATGAATATCGTGGTTCCATAAACCAGGGTAATTTTCTGACAAGCTGGGCAACTGTCAACGTTTCAATAAATATCCTAGACTGTGAAGTTCGTAACTCACTTCCACCCCGAATAGTTTAATTTCCATTGAAATGTACGCTGAATGGAAATTTCCCATCATGCAGAAGAATTCTTTGGCAAAAATATTATTCAGGTATATTATAGCACTCAAATTTATAGGTTGGCACTCTGACACTGCAGTCTGGAGGACCCCATACTTCATTCTTAAATCAGACATAATGGCGCGTCTCTCTACTGGTATTATATTTATATTGATGGACGGTGCAAAGGCTTATCTCATCTGGCGGTGACTTCCTGAACTACTAGGATTTGACTGATGTGAATGTGCTTATAGCTTCTCTCGTACAGATGTCGTTTGTAATCATTAACTGCCAAACACTGGTGAAAACACAAATCTATTTTTCTCCTAAATTAACCTTCTACGGCTACTGAACACCACAGACAACAGATATTTCGGAAACAAGCAGTTCGACCTAGTACAACAGGAATTCCGTTTCTTTTGAAAAGTTCTCGACGTAACACAGAATATAAATCTGTTAACAAATTTAAAATTATTGCCTTACAAATGGTGATCACGCAAAAGTGAAGTTCGCGTCTAGTTTCGTGATAACACATGACCAATGAATTGTAACGGATATGAAAGAAAAGCATCCATGGCCTAATTCAAGGCACTATCTCGGAATTTACCCAGAGGGACTGAGTAAAATATCCGCATTCTGGAGGTCCTGGGTTCAAATCTCGGATCAGAAACCAGCTATCCTGATTCGGGTTTCTCAGTCCCACCAAGCAAATGCTACGATGGTACCTACCTTAAATTAGGCCACGACCGACTCCTTCCATAACCTCTCCAATTCAATAATCTAATTATTCAACGATATATAAACAGCGTTATTAAACAAACTACAAACAAATAGAGCCTTTGAGCTAGACAACGGAACACGAAATCCAGTATGGCAAAATATTAAAATAATATTTCTTATACAAAACGAACTTAGCATGTTAAAATTGCGAATATATTACACGTGAAAATCTTACAGTTTAAAAACAAGAACCAACCTTCATTGGGTCGAGTTTCAGCCATTGAAGTTTCAATCTATTCAACTTGCGCAGTAGTACTGCCCCGATTTTAAATATTCAAGACGGTAGCTTCAACCACTGCACCCCGTCACTCAATGGGGGGCCCATTAAATTCAATATACGAGGTACAGGAGAGTGTCTAAGGGGCCAGGTCGGAACCAATTGGTAACTGGCAGCGTGTATACCTGTCACACCAATTGACAGAGATTCTAGGCGATGGGAAATATGAAAATGGAGCGTAAAGAGACAAGAAGAAGGAAAACAACGAAGAAATGGGACGGACGAAGAGACGTGAAAAAACAAAATGACAAATGTACGAAGTATGTAATTTAAACGAAGAAAATAGAAGGAAAAGAGTGAAGATTAAATGAGTATGTAAGGGATGAAGGATAATGAAAAGGAGACATACAAAAGAATGGCCAGAAGAGATAGGATTAAATATTGAATAAAACTAAAATGTGAAAGATTAGAAAGATAAAGCACGGATTATTAATTTAAAATGACAATAAATCAAGTATAAGAAACAAACGTCTACGCTATAAGCCGAAGAATATGATCTCGGGAGGAAGGGAAGTGAAGTGAAAAGTTGGAAAAACAAAGGAAGAAAGCCAGCACTGCACGCGTTAATCACCGAAAATTTAAAATAAGTTAAAAATAAACGAAATAATCAATTTAAGATGGAAATAAGAAAAGACAGAAAAACGCCATATTGTAAACCGAGAAACGAAAAATAACAGAAAGAAAGGAGAAAAAAGACCAAGGACGAAAAGAACGTTAAATAATTCAGGTTTGTGGAGTCACGTGTCCGCTGATTTTAGTCTGACAAAGCTGAACTCGACCGAGCGAAGTTGAGCCTCACCGACACAAATTATGACCACAGAGTTGTGTGTGATGTCAGAGTCCAATTAGCGGTCTGAAACAAGTGACGGGACTTACTGCCCAGTGAGCAAAACAGTCGACAGTCGCCCTGCAGCCAATCCAACTTTGCAAGCCGACAACGAAATGGCAGATGGACAAACTTATAATTTCTGTAATTAGAAGTACACCGTTAGTATGATCGAATCGTTTGTTTAAGATGGGCTTCACAAGCAGCATAAATGGAAAATGAGTTTAAAATTCCAGTTCGTAAACCTCACCTGCTTCATGGACGCCACAACTATTATCGTTATTATTTAAAAACGATGTTTTAACTACTTAATTACACAGAGTCGTCCAATAGGATGTGAAGATCAGGAGTTGGCAAGACTTTCGAAGGGGTGGCCGTGGCTTATTTTAGATCAGTATTCTGATATTTACCTACAGAAACTTAGTAAAACCACAAAACAATTGCAAGAATAACCGTAGTCCGAGGTCTTCTGAGGCCAAAATTTAATCGGACACCTCCAAAAAGAATTATAGAACGGTACAGTTAGGGTGACGTGCCCGGTGTGAATACTGTAGATAGCGACCACTTGGGAGCCAAAAGTTGTAATTGCATGGATAAAATTAAAATGTAACTAAAAACATCGGGCAGAGATATGGCAATCACTGTATTTCAAAAACACAATATTAAATCACAAGTTTGGAATTTGGGGGATAACGGTTTCGGTTTACCGGCGATCCTGAAGTTTAACTATGTCGCCACAGGAATGACGAGACAATATCTTGATACATGTCAACGCCCAACGTCTCCAAATCCGCACCTGTTCACCATTAAGACCACTGGATACTACGTATCTACTGTTATCAGACATCGCATTTAAATCTATCAGAAATGCGTAAAAATTAAGAACCTCAAATCTCACAGAATTAGGCTATGTACTTTGTAAATACTGAATATCTGCACATGAATATACATCTCAAAAGGAAAATCAACCTTTCCGTATTGATAAATCAGCCCTTGCAGTCTAGGGCATCATAAGTCGTTCTCTCAAGAAATTAACATTCAGGGTGAAATTTATCACACAGAAAGGTGGTCACTTTGTCGCCGAGGTACTCACCGCAAGTGTAGACCACCTTGAGGTACATCCGTGATTCCGGCTTGCAAGGGCTGCCGAAGGTCGCCGAGTCAGCGGACAAAGTGCAACGTCGCTTGCCGTGACATATGTTCATTACTGTCTCCGTTGCGTAGCTCACAAGACACGCTGCAACAAATCACATTATCGCAACACCACGGGACAAGCAGCGCTGCCGTCCAAGACTGGCTGACAATTCCTCAGCGTCAGGCACCAAATTCTACACTCAGGCAAGATGACACGTAAAATGACAGTTTTGTGTATTTTAATCTCTGCGTCTTTAGAGAAGAGATGGGAAGGCAAATGTTTTGTAATTATTTGAAAGGGGCTCGGACTCAAACATTGTCTGTGCTACCGGGGTCGGATCCCGGCCTCCGCCCCGGTCGGGGCGAAACCCCAGGGAACAGGCCCTTGCCCGTGCAGACCTTAACTGCCATCTTAAAGTACAAGAATGGTAACGTAAATGTGTTTAATCAACCACTACGCTACGAAGACTGACTACTGCAAAACACGACTGTTATCTTAACAGTCGTGTTTCATGACGATCTGAAATTTTTGAAGCAGGGACATTTAAAATTAACATTTGTTCACGTGCCCAAACTGCTGTCTATCAATACCACATTGTGACAGACATCTACCGACATTAACACAAAATACAAGAAGACATGAAGAACGCATTTCAAATTTCAAACAACGAACATTAAAAGCGGAAAAGGCACTCACTTTCCTCAGGTACGCCTTGGGGCTGTGGGCATTGGATGCTCTCGTACTCCGTTCGTCCGTAGCTGGCGGAGTAGACTGCGATGCGCGCGTTCGGATTGCACTTGAGGGGCACAACGTCGTTCTCGCACGCCACCTTGCTACGGAACTCATCTGGAACAGCGGACTCCTCGATCAGTACGTGCAGTCTCATTACACAATCGTGCCCGAAATTGCACTTCTTTACAAACTACCTCCAGAAACTTGAGTGCGCATTTTACAATGTATCTACTCCGAAGAGTGAGGAGATATGTTCAACTGAAACGTTGCTCACCAGTTATAAGGATACGTCGCGTCATTACCCGAGACCATAATCCACATTTTCACGCCGATCTTAAATCTCACACCGTTTCAGACTTTGCAAGAAAGTGTCACCGAAAATATATTTAACCCTTTGACGCCTAAACTACTTTAAATAGTATTTAAGAAATCAGTAAGCACCGCAAAGAAAACAACACAACCATTGCAAAGACCACTACCGGGCGCGTATAAACACGGCAAGGGATATTCTGGTTTCATAAAACCAGGAAGTTTCTTGGCCAGGTCAGTGACAGTTTGGCAAGAAAAAGCCAGCTGTTAGTTCTATCGGCATAAATGTAAAAATGTAAAAGAGAGGTCACTGCAATAAGAACAAGTCTTGCATAAAGACGCAGGCCCGTTCGTTTCACTCTACCAACTTTTAACATCCTATCTGTTTAGAGATTTCTTGTACGACACAGACGGACCGCATTTCTTTCAATTCAAAGGAGCTGCTCCGCTTGGGAACGGCTGTCGGTAATTTCCCTGCGGGTCCTTGTAACGCGCTGCGTGGTACATCACCACTTCCGACCTCACAAAACACCCACAAGGGGCCTTACAAGCATCGTGGCCCGTTGCTAGGCAACGTTCGCATAACAGCCCTTCTGACATCGCTGGTCTTTGAGGCGAGAAAAGTACTGTGGCAAGTTGGAAAACAGAAATAATGAACTAGAATATCTTTTGTAAGACTTGAGATTCTCACAGCGGTGAGTATGAAGATATCCGTCTTCTGGGTTGTTGCGCTGTGTAGTCTGGTCGATGTTAACCAATGTTTCAGAGGTCATACTGCCTCCGTCATCAGGGCGATCGCCCTGATGACGGAGGCAGTATGACCTCTGAAACGTTGGTTAACATCGACCAGACTACACAGCGCAACAACCCAGAAGACGGATATCCCCAGAATATCTTTTCCATGTGGCATTTCATTCGTTTTGATATTTATTTGTTTATTGCAGATACAAATCTACTGTTGAAAAATTATCACACTACCTGTCGGCCTATCATACTAGTCTGGGTCATACATCGTTTTATATTTAAAATAACTATTCCACATCTTAGTAAGATCTATGTTTTATGAATAGTATCATATGGAAAGCTTTTGTGTTAATGTTTACAAGTCTTCACGTTCCAAAACAGGCGTTTCATATCTCCTGAATAACAACACTTCGTTCATTATATGAGTTGAGGTGAGTGGACCTTGAGCGACAAAATCTGGCCTTCCATCGGCGTGCAGTCGGAAAGTTACAAAGACGACATAGCAACGTTCCTTTCCTGGCTTACAGTTCCAAATACCTGACAAACGTCTCCTTTGAACGAACGCCACTTGCAGTGATCAATCAGCGAGTGTTAATCGATTGCGAATCGCAGTCGTAACCTTCATGAATTGGGGTATTTTGTACTCACATGGACGGCACTTGTAAGCGACCTCGACGTATTTGCGCACGCCCGGACACGGATCTCCGCCGAAGGTCTTGGGTGAAGTCTGGAACTTGCACTGTCGTTTCTTCTGGCAGGCCTCCACTACCGTCTGCAACAGAGAGTACTGAGAAACGTCACTTAGATCGGCTGTTGCACCCTCTGGCGAGCGGAAGAGGCGAACAGGTCGCCGCGTGTTCTATAGAGCATGTTTTAGTACTAATCGTAAAACACGATGCAAATTATATATACACGTTTCAGAGAACTGAAACTTTAACAACCCAGTGAGTGACACACAGCTTACAAACAGCCAACAGCGGCTGTAGTCCTACATCAAGTATATATCGTAATATTTTTGCAAATGTAAACGTTTCAACATTTAGCTATTTTGTAAGGTCGGAAGCTTTCTGGTTACAGAATGCAATGAATTCATCTGAACTGACCAGCCATGTACAAATGAGTTAAACCCATCTTCATCCTCTCAAGGCTGACGACAATTTTAGACGTAAAAATAACGAATTGGCCTATTATTTTAATTTGTTGTAGAAATCAATATTTAAGTGTGTAAAATAACCTAATAAATTTTATTTGAAGACGAAAGCACATAGAAAAGTGAACATTTGTATGATGGATACCGACTAGCACGCTGTGATGATGGCCTCCAAGCAATAATGCACAGATAACAACGAAGCAAACAGAAAGTAAAATGCTGAAGGTTATTAACTGTAATAAAATGCGTAAAGAACACGACGGTAATGTATTTCGATTGAAATGTAAATTGTAAGTCCTTTGAGATGAAATATGATATAAACTACATCAACAAAACTTTATATTTCACGAGCAATGTAAAAATCTGTGTTACTGTTATCACCATTGTTCTTGAAGATTTCTGTCTTCTGGGTTGTTTCGCTGTGTAGTCTGGTCGATGTTTACCAACGTTTCAGAGGTCATACTGCCTCCGTCATCAGGGCTACACAGCGCAACAACCCAGAAGACAGCTGTGAAAACCTCAAATCTTACACCATTGTTCTTATTGGCCACTTCACTGTTCATGCAGCGCAGTAATGGGAATGACGTACTAACAGAATTATTATTTCACAGAAATTATTGTTACTATTAGGCCAGTATGGCCACGGTGGTCTAGCGGTTAGAACGCTGGCCTTGTAATCCTGGGGTCTCGGGTTCGATTCCCGGCGGTGCCCGAATTTATAACTTGTGTTGGGCAAGGCCGTGGTCTAGGCAACACGGAGTTTTCCTCCGGGGGCTTCCCCGGTTTCTCCGTGGCATCCCAACAATTACTCCATTCACACACAGAAGAAGGCAATGGCAAACCACTTCTGGATCATCTGCCAAGAACGTATATGAACAGGTCCCAGTCCGAGAAAAGGATGGAAGGATCCTGTTCATATGGACCTGTCGTCAGACAGAACACTAAATAAAATATAAATAAATATATTAGGCCAGTAACTGCTATTACGCAGCTCCTGTTTACCTATGCTCTGTCGTTCAGATTCAACAGGCACGTTTACGCTGCTCTGCGTCCTATAGAATAAAGCGATCTACACTACGCACTCAACCATACAAAATATCAAAAGAATGTCAACAGAGACCTCTGTGTAGAACAGCACGACTTCAATGAAAATGCATCAACAAATAAATGCGTGTGCGTGCATGCGCAGTGATACAACACTAGCGGAAGGCACATTAATAACACAAATTTCTATTAATTCTAGACTTTAGAAACCACGGATATGTTCGTTTTGAGAAGACGCTCACTATGTTCAAGTATCGACATAATTTAAAGTTATATACTCAGAAAATCCGGCTTCGATTTATGAATGTATTAAAACATCTGATTTTTTACGTTACATAATGGATATTTAGAATGTTTTTGAGATTTTCACAATTATAATTGTATGATCATACTTCCTTAGTCTACAAGGCATACACATTCAATGTAAGTAAAATACAGTGCAATTTGAGGTATCAACAAGTGACGTTACTTAATACCACAATAAAACGTGATCTCCCTTGAATTTTGTGACTGCTTTCTAAAACCTACATGGAAATGAAACAGCAGCTTAAAAAAGAAAAGAATACAAAATAAGGATGGAGACGTCAGAAAGAAATGACGAAAGAAATAGAAATACGAAACGAAATAAGGGCGGTCGAACTGAAAAAGAGTTCAAAGAACGCAAAGTCATTAAATTTAAATTCGACAAGACGTTGAAATTGTACCTATTTGAGACTACTGACGAAGAGAAACTTAAAAAACGAATTTCTTGTTACTGAATGAGCGACTTTCGATACGAACGACAGGAATTAAGAAGCCCATTAAAGACCCAGTTACAGGTAAAGCTGATTTTTTATAATACAGAGTCGAGACATTTGTTCTCGGTGAACAGAAAGCAGGAGTTCGGTACAGACCGGCGGAACGAGGGTCCTGCATCCTGCATCTCAGAAATGAAGATATCACCGATTCTGATCACAGCTTTATAATTCTTACTAAATTACTACAATGGAAAAGACAGTGACGTTTTAACGACTGAATCCCGGCTTTCAGATCACGGAACATAGAACACTCGCACGCACGCAAACACACCACTACCGTTACAACGTTAGAACGTTTAACCTACTAGAGACCCCTCGGAATGGGACCTGAACGACCGGAACTTCGCTCACAAAATTGTAATAGCTGAAGACTGAACACAGGCTACAGACAAGTAAGCGAAGAATATTCATGTTCAATACAGATTCTCGATGTCGTACGGACAAAGATTACAAACAGAACGGGTAATTTCGCTTCTCTCTTAATTCATGAAAGGCATTTTCCAACCAGAATGAGTCAAGCCATATAATTCGGAAACACCGGCTCATTTGTGTATATGTGAGATATGTAAATTCTATTAATATTGTTTTAAAATCTTCCCTGGGGATAAAAACAAAAGAGTGCATATTTCAGAAACAAATTATCTAATTAACTGTGTTCAAAATTTATAAATTTATTTAATTTAACGTTTTGTATTGGTGAGCGGACGCTGACAGACCGGGGAAGAACTAGTTCCGGCAGTAAGCAGGCTTCATTTCGAGCAGCAGAAATGAAAATCCCAACAAATAATACATAATTTGGCGATAACTCCTACATGTAGCAACTGAAGTCACCTGCACAGGTGAAACAGCGGAATAATGACTAGTAATACACTTACGCCAATGACTGCTTGCTTATAACACAGATACATCCTAGTGATAAGTGAGTTGAGGTTGTGACGGCGATGAAGATATCGATGTTGGTCTTCTGGGTTCTGACGCCATGTTGTCTTTTAGATAGATATCAACGTTTTGGAGGAACATACTGCCTCAGTCTTCAGGGCTGAAGTGCCATATTACGTCCTGAAGATGATACTGAAGTGCCATGAGTAGCTCTGAATATGGAAGTAGTATGTTCCTCCGAAAAGTTGGTACATACCTACAAGTCTAACCAGAAGACTGGCACCGACAAATATTAGTGACACTGACACCCCTTATGTGTAAATGTTTTTATTAATATTTAAAAATTTCTTACGAAGCTGATAGTGATTCATTAAAAAAACTACTAACTATGTTACCAGTGGATGTTTATAAAATATGACGCCAAAGTTGCAGAGTTACCTTAATTTGATGGTGCGGAGTTGGTCATTTCATAACGAATCGATGGTTCTATGTAAGTAGCAGTCACTGATAAGTCTATCGGTAGCAAACTAGGCTCTATGCTATGACAAATTAAAGTATCACATTCTAACTACGTACATAACATTTTCAGAAACAGCTTTATTGTTGTATGATGTGTTAACTTACACGACCCCATGTTCCATGTGGAACTGCCTGCCACTTCCCCTGGAAGAGAAATGCAACAACCTTGTTTTCTGTCTATTCACGTGCGCATGTCCTGAGGAGTGTTTACACAGTGTTTAAATTTGAGCTTTAATTAATGTGCAAACTAACAGCAGACAGGTAAAGTAAGAAAAGCGTAGTGTTAAATAACACAACAAATTCAATAAATGTAGGCCGATGACTTAAAGCCTACTTAAAGTAGAGTACAGTACTGTTTAATGAATAAAGAGCTGGTTTTGCTCATAAAATTTCTATGGCCGTCCAGTGTTTTTCAATCTCAAGACCCAGTGAAATCTACATGTACCACCTTCATTAACAATCAGTAACTCTGAATTTTAAATATAGAGTGTATTTTCCGAACAGGAAGCAAATTGCATCACGAGTTTGTTAACTGCTTAATAAAATGACGTGTGTGAATAATTTCTCAGGGGATCTAGAGGAAAAGGCCGTGACACACACGTAGGTGCCATCCAGATGCAACAACCAGTTCCCTGGCTACCGTTAGGTCTGATAGCTGCACAAACTATTTGCAAACTCACGTAGGGATCTGTGTGCCAAACGTCAGCAGCTTAAAATAATAGAGGTAATGAGCGGACAGATGGATCAATTGTGGGATTGGCTTACTTAATACAGAGTCAAATATTGACCAGAGAAGCGTTGTTACGATACAGTGATCATACACACTGTGCTTAATTTTTCGCTTGAGGAACTGTGCGTCATATGAGACAAACGAAGCACGAAAGCCGCGTGTTTAGAGTGCTCTGAGCTTTAACTCAGTGCCCCTGCGATACTTATTGAGCCTGGAGTAACTTTGCCTTTACAAGAATAACAACTCCTATTTCCTTATTTCTCTCTTGACACTTGTACAAAAACTATTTATAAACTGACTCATTTTATGACACTTTCAACTTTTAAGATCATACAGTGTCGAATAACAGATGATAAGTACGTAAATAATGAATTGGGGGAAAATGCAGAAGGAAGAGATGGTGACCAAATTAAGGTATTATTCCAAAAAATTTGGTGAGGGTAACCGATCTCTGGGCCGAGATTTTAAGCCGCATTCTTACACACAGGAAGCAGGAATGCTAACAGCTCGGCCGTGGCATTTGGTGTATCCTGTATAAAATTATACCCTCATCCATAACAGCGCCTAGCAGGTTACAGAGAACCGATTATCCTCTAAGTTTCTCCTAGCACCTACAGGTAATTTCTGGGCAGTGTCCCAAGTGTGTATTCTTCAAAATCAATAGTAACATTTATTAGTATACCTAATTAAACACTGCGTAAGCTCTGTAATCGATACATTATCGTAAAATAGACAAATAATTTAACAACAGGGTGGTATGACACAAAAATAATTCAATTTACGTCGACTGAGGTTTGTAAAGTGCCACATCTACATCTGATGGTTTAATTTAGCCACTGAGCCAAGATGCTGTACGTTTTGTTACAATTCACAGCAGGTCCCCCCCCCCCCCCCCGGCTTGTGTTTAGTTTAGCCATTAGCGATCGTCTTCTGTTCGACAGAACGTAATACGGACAACCGCATCGCCGAACGATCTAGCAGGCGGTGGAGAAATGTATTCATTAGTGGCTACATGGCTCTCCTGAACTTGTAATTAGACAATTTTATGAACTTCTGGGGCACATAGTACGTTCCCAGAGCCTAAGAACACATCAAAACACTTAGAAAAAGTACGTTTAGGGCTACATAAGAACCCTGCTAAAGATAAACAACATGGAAACAGTGTTACAAGTTTGGAAGGGAGCGGTCGTGGCATATTTTAAGGTACAATTCCAGCAGTTGTGTGGAGGTATTGGGAGAAGGAATGTAAAATATTCAATCAGTATGACTGGACTGGGGTCGAACCCGGAACGTCCCAAATATGAAAACGGAATTCTAACCACTACACCGAAATGCAATGAATCTTCCGAAGAAGGCGCCCAACGGACGGGTGACGCTGCACTGTTTGTGGCGCCGAAAACGGCGAGGTCAGATTCATGTTTCATGTTGATGTTCCGTCACTTAGCCATTATTTAAACTCGCACTACATAATAACGCGACATTAATCATACTCCGCACGTTAAACAAAACAAATTAAACACGTGCGGTAAATATTAAAACATTACTGTAATGACACACACGTCTAAGTGACGAAACAAAACGCACTAATATGACGTCACGGATTTATGTCGGTGTGACCGCGGAGGATAAATGGATAATGCTAATGCACAGCAGATTTAGCACAGCCTGAGCTTCGTTTTGTGCTCTGCTGGCCGATTGATTCTTCTTATTTAACGACATTTTTCAACTGATTTCGTTATACAGAGTCTAAAGACTTAGCAATCTCGCGCAATGGACGTAGTGTTAAAAAAACAACATGCCAACATTTACATAATGTTTGTCTAGACTACATGACATGAAGATTTCTGTCTTCTGGGTTTTTGCGCGATGAATCGCCATGATAATGGAGGGAGAGAGGACCTCTGAAACGTCGGTAAACTTCTACCAGACTACACGGCGCAACATCCCTGAAAGAGTTCTTGAGGTATTACGTCACATGAGATGTCTAGACTCTAATTAGACGAGGCGTAGGACACCTTGGATGGGGGACCAGATCATCAGGAGGCTTCTACTTACACAGGGCAACACAACGCAGAAAAAACGTGAACATCCATGCCTTGAGCAGAATTAGAAACCGCTGAAAATGTCCAGACCAATGGAATTGGATTTTATAAATTGTTTACCTCCACTTTAGTAAGCTGTAAGAGATAAATGAACGGTGAGTGGCAAGAACTTAACTATTTCAAGGTAGAACATACGTCTATCCCCGTATTTAGCAAGAGAGACTAAGAAATCCACGAGAAACCTCTGTCAGGATAACCTAAAACTCAACTGAGGATGGAACCGTGTGACACCGGAAAAACAGTAACAGAGATACCGCTAAAATAACCTGCTCGGCTCTGTACCGTCATTTTGCTTCTATTAATCCAACAGGTTGTGAAAAATGAGGGGTAAACATTAAAATCACCCGCTACATGCGACAGTGATAGAGTACATTCTCGAGGGAAATATGTTTATTTACGTCCAATCATCAGTCATTCCCGGCAGGTGTTCCCAGAATCACAATCTTCTCGTTATCTGAAACAGTCGCCGCAAAATCAACCCCATAATGAAAACAAACAGAAGCTCACAGCGTCTCACAATGCGACGTCATTACAGGGAATGGGATGATACAAACACTGACACGCGACGATAATACAGACAAGTATCAATACTTGAATGATCAGACATTAAATCTTGAAATCACAATGACCGTCTTCTGGGATGTTGAGCCAGTGTAGTCTTGTACAAACTGACCGACGTTTCAAGGCGATTTCCCTGATGGCGGAGGTAGTATGAATCTCTGAAACATCAGGACATTTCTGCAGGACTACAAGACTACAAGCGTTGTTAACTGAACCCGTTTGAGCGTGACTTCCAGTGCCATGGCTGAGGATGACACTGCGGACTTCGTCGCGGATGACCTCGTGATGGACGAAGCGGCGCGGGAGCAGGTTTCTCTCCGAGTTATTCGGTTTTCCGCCGATAATCATAATTCCACTACTGCTCTATCATCATCTATCACCGCCCTATGAAATGTGCGGTAGTCCTGGCAAGTTATCACCGTCGGTAGAAAGTTAAGATTTTACGTTAACGTCTCTGATCTGTGATCTCCGTTGTAGGTTTCGTGTTAAAAATCACGAACACGAGGGCATCGCAAATGTTCAAGATTGCGTACAAATCTGTACTAGTCGACAGTAATTTGTGTTACATGAATTTTATCGTACACCTCTTGCCTACCCTTCATATTAAGATAAAGCATAGTCGTCCTAACACGTATTTCAGTTGTTTTTTTAAACGTTTCTTGGAATTAATTTGCTACACTGGGCCCTGAGAAGGGTAAGAAAAATTCGCTTCTGTTTGACGATAACGATGCGCGGTGATGTTGCTATGGAAACAGCGTAAAAATGCTGCAGTGACTGAAGATTTTCAAAATGGAAGTGGATTGCAGATTGCGTCTAAAACCCCGGAGAGCTACATCTGTCCGTCACTTGATTAAGTTTTGCTTTTACTTTACGAAACGACGCCCTGAAAATTTTAAAATCTCTGCCTCGTCCCCTGCACACCGTAAGAGTGGCGTAAGTTCCGTATTTCCTCGATTTTAAGACACATTCTTCTTTTCAAATTTTAAAGTTTCTTGAATCGGGGTTCGTCTTACATTTGGTGACGTCTAAGAATCGATGTCGACAAATTATATTGTACGACTAATGCGTCCATAAAACTAGTCATGGGACAGTAAACAAAACGATAGTAACAAGAAAGATGTCAAAAGTATTAAAACAAAGAAGTTTTACGTTTGAATATTAGCTATTCCTACTGTATTGTACCTGTGTTTTCCCTAAAAACCTATTAATTAATGAAGCGTGTGTCTTACAATCGATGGCGTCTTAAAATCGAGAAAATACGATATATGGATCGATTGTTCGGGCTCTGATCAGTAATTCATAAGTTATTCAACGTTGTGTAAAGTGTATGGCTTATTTATAGCAGAAATAATCGTGGCCTATTATAGGCGCATTTGCTTGATGTGTGGAAGAAATGAGAGAATCTACTGACAGATTAGGCTGAGATTCGAAGCGGGAATAAGTTAGATCTGATAATAGTTCGTAAATTATGCAGAATAGGGTGCATGTGGCCCCAGGTCTGAAAAAAGTTTAGAACCCCTGCCGTAAAATAGAACTTCACGGCTGTGACGTCACTAGAAACGACGTCGACATTTGCATTACGTGATCTTTACGTATTTTCCAATTAAAAATTCTTCACTGGTTCGTATAATGGAATTTTCCCTTCAGTACAACAGTATGGAAACTGTGCAACACTGAATGTCCCACATGTTTGTACACTCTCAAAGACGATGTTGGCAGGGGAGGGGAAAACGGAGAACTCGCTTTGCCGTTAACAGATTCAAATATCATCTGTGAGTTCTTTAAAGTACGTTAAGGGGTAGGGTGTGGAAGGCTGATTTCCCCACCCCTTAAGACATGGTTTCCTCATCATAAGACAGCCTCTTTGCCTCTGGCGAAAGACACGGGCGAGGAAGCAAGCCTTAATGGAATTGACTTTGCATTTTTCCTACTTTTCTTCCAGCTTTCTTCGTCGCTTGGTTTCCTTCTGACTTCGGCTCTCAAGTAATTCACGTCGCAAAAGAAAGAACACACAAAGGCTAGAAGAAAAGTGGATGGGGAAGAATAAAAGAAGAAATCCTTCCGAGTAAGAGATATGGAGTAGGACAGAGGACCTCACTGGGGGTAAGGACCTTCTCAGCGAAAAAGATTTACTGGAGGAAAACAGAACTTGGAGCAGTTGCGGTTCTAACTTCGTAATCCTCTGTAGGAGAACCATTGTTAGTGAGGACCTGTTCATTAGTTAAATACGCATTTTAATCATTATAATTATTGCATAAACATGGTGAGATGGGTAAAGCAAGTTACAGACATGGGGGGCGCTGACAAACGCATTCAAAATTATGGTCAGAAAACATTTAATGGAAAAGACTACTTGGTAGACCTCACAATACGATAATATTAAAACGGATGCCAAATAAATACTGTGGGATACTTTCCCTGAAGGGGTATAAGACAGAAAGAGCGTATAATATCCCTGATGATGGAGGCAGTAAGCACCTCTGAAACGTCAGACAATACTCACCAGACTACAGAGTGTAACATCCGGTAGACAGTCATCTCATGCTAGTCACCGTGAGAACTTCGACTATCGATGGTAAGTACCGTGCTTACCTTGTTTCAACGTACGGGGGCCCGCATCGCGGATCGATTTATTTACGCCAACAAAACCTTCAAGTCTGACGTTAGGCACAAGTTCTGCACGAGATCAAAGAGTCGGATCCGGACCCAGTGGGTGAACAATTAACTACTATCCAGCGAAGGCAGAGTATCTATCGAGCTGTATCAGTGGTTTAGCTGTTTAACTTCCATAAGTCAACTCAAGGCACTAAACTGATAGTCATAATTCGTGTTTTATTCAGATTCCATCGACTTCCCATTAAACAAACTTACAGAAGCATTAGTTTTTGGGGAAATTAAATTTTAAATTGTGAGACATGAAATAGAAATCACATTGGTTGTCATTACTATAAATAGGCTTTAGGCGTGTCATAAACGTTTTAGAGATAGGTTAACTAACACAAAGCAAAATCGAAGACACATCATCGCGGCGGTGGCATCTATGGACCGAGTACTCAAACAGTAAATTGCCTTACAGTTAATTTGCTTTCAATTCTGGTGTCATTTTTGTAATACACAATTGTTGAGTTTACAAAACTGGCCTCACAAAAGTTTTCAATCCAGTAACATTGTCGTGTGTTTATATCTAGCAAGAAAAAACCAATGAAATGCAAGAAGAGATGTCACAGCTAATTTCTGAGAAATGTAACTTGTCTCAACGACTGACCTGGAGGGCGGTGGGCCAGAGGCAGGTGACGTTCAGCGGAGGTTCCTGCTCCCCGGTCGACGAGGAACGCTGCGGACACACCGCCGTGGAGGGCGAAGTCTTCCCGTACTGCGCTACGTGTACAGAGATGCTGGTGCCGTGCGGACACTTGAGGGTCACCACTTCATCGTCACAGCCCACCCGCTGGTACGTTCTCAGCGTGCCTGACAACAGAGCTGCAGGGGTGAAACAGACAGACAGACAAACAGAGAGTTAGAGCCCATCACCAGAGTTAGTTCAGTAATCCACAGCCTTGCATGACATCACATCGGACGAAATGGGGGGTACAGACGTCACTGGGCTTATACTAGTGTACGTTTAGTAACACTTTCTTGTTATCCATAAAAGTGAAACGTGTCTGAATAAATGTAGCATAACACCCCGTCGGCTAAAATAACTACTTGCTTAACAAAGAATATGAAAATTATAGAGTAATTTGATTAAAATGGTTTTAGAGAATTATTTTAAACAGTAGTCCTGCACTGTCATTTAAAACAAAGAAAAAGGAAGAAACATTAAAAGAATAAAAATGTAGAAAGGAAACAAAGAAGCAAGGTGGAATTAAGGGAGAGGAAACCATTTAGCAGCAAAACAGAGCAGAGCGCAGTAGTAATCGGTACTGTTAACTGAAAGTAACACTGGTCTTTCTGGAGGAATGCCACATTATCCAGTTCACTGAAATCTGTGTCATGAGAGGCTGCAGATTGGCGGCACTGAAACCACACCACACCGTAAGCATCATGCAGTTCGTGCTGCTGAAACCCAGGGAAAATGGACAGATACCAATTAATTATTTCCCACATTATTTAGTTTTGAGACACTTTGAGTCTCAAATCACCATGAAGAAACAGGACTTGAAACACACTATACATTGTGAATAATATGGTTTTGATGGCTGATTTGTAATGGATAGGACCATGGCGTACGTAGGAATTTGTGGATCAGACATGATTAGACAAGTTTCGACAGGAATTGAAAAGTTTCTAAAGGTTTAAACAAGTTACAGATTGTTGGAATAATCTAGTCTTGATAGGATCACTACGGCATGGACAAAATAGGAGAGGGCAATGAGACCAGTCATGACGCTGATGATGGAGGCAGCAAGGACCTCTAAAACGTTGGCAGACTTCTACGGTGCTACAATCCAGAGGACAGCCATCTATGTTGATCGATGTTCGTCTTCTGGGTTATGATATCATGTTGTTTTGTCGTGTTTTAGGAAGCCCGCTATCGGCCGATATCCTGAGCTAGTTAAATCCAATCCACACCCCCAAACTCTTACCCTAGCTCCACTCTAATACAATCATTGCATCTTCGCGTGGGTATCCCGAGAGGCAATTTTAAAGTAACTGAAATTTTCGAATTAAAATTTCGCAAGAAAAGGACCGAATCCCCCCCCCCCCCCCCAAATATATATTTTGTTGTCATGTTACGAAACCGAATGGAATAGAATGCTACAGATACCACGTGTATAACGTTGTATGAAGTTCGTTACGGCAATGTTTACCAATATGGGAATGACTTTCCGTTGGTAGAACGGTGAGATTTGAAGGGCTGTTAACTGAGTTATTCGGCGGTAACTCCTTACACGCGCACTGAACGAGGAACTGTAAACGCTTCAATACACAAACTGAATGGTCAAATGCTGAGTCCTCTATCGACATTTTGTGACGTTATGTAAACTTTGTTAAAGCCAATGAGCACCAACATCATATCAATTGAAACCCGTCTACTCATTTCGGCGATAAAACATGAAGAGAGACCAACATCCCCATTGTGCGTTAATTTAATGGACTTTATTGCAAGTAAAACAAAAATCAAGGATAATGTACTGCAAACTTGTAACTGAGAGTAGTTTGTAAAGTTGCCACGTGCGGTGATGGCATTCCCATGTCGGCGCGAAGCATTCATCTGTTTATTCGGGATCACTGAACGTCGGGTACAGAGCCCAAAGCGCACGCCACAGGGCCAGCGGGTGATGCACGGCGTCCATCCCAGGCCCAGGGCCCGCAGACGACACCGTCGCGTGGAGCTGACCACGCGCACACACACACGGACGTAGTTTCAGTTGTCCGAAAAAAAAAACCACTACGTAAAACGACTGTGGGGTGGACGGCTGGGGTATAAATCCTGGCAGGAGAAGTTTTTATTTTTGTATTCGCTTTCACTGTGTCCAGAGTGGCTCTGTGACGTGTCCTATCCAGTAGTTATCGGACAGCTATTTCCCACGGGACACTGACTACTCATTAACATCCAGCACACTGATTAAGAACGGGAGAAGTTTACCCTCACTTCATCCTATATTCTTTCACAACGGTATTCTGTCCCACTGACAACATTAGGCTTAAATTCTATTTACCACACCGACACCTCCATCGCAAGAACAGCACATCAAAGAATAAAAACGAACATACTTCCGAAGACGACAATTTTCTTGAACTCTGTTGCAGCATAAAAATGGCTGTCTTCTGAGATGTTGCACCTTATAGGTGGCAGATACTAAACGACGTTTCAGGAGCTCTTACTATCTCCATCACCGTGATTACGGAATCAGTAATGTCTTATAAAACGTTCGTCGAGATTTATCAGACTAAACCACGCAACATCCCAACAGACCCCCACCTTCTGGATGACAATTTGCTAAAAAGGCAAACAGACGTACAAATTCCATTTACTATTTACTTTTTATTTTTATTGATTAATAACTTAAAACTATTTTCAATTTAGACATTATACAGAGTAATATAACATTATAAAAATGTATGCAGGTCACACAAAACACATCGAAGCATCGGGGGGTTTATATCGCCTGTCCTAGTCTATCTACAGACAGATGCAATCAGCTGCCATCTTTACCACAGTAGAATTATATGGTTCTGGTGTCTGACCAGACTGGTCGTTACGACTGTGTGGTCAGACTATGGTTTGATGCAACAACCGCACACGATACAAGGTGATGTCCAGACTACCTGCTACTACTACTACTACTACTACTACTACTACTACTACTAATAATAATAATAATAATAATAATAATAATAATAACAACAATAATAGGCATACTTTCCCCTGCGCTCTGCACCAGTAAAAGCGTACGAAATCCTGCAACATAAGCCTTGATGAACTGAGGAGCTATGGATGAGATCGAGGTAACTGGTTAGCTTAAAGTTTCGGATGCTTTACCCAGTCAGAAGAGGCCCTCTGTACCACTTTATAACAGACTGGGTAGCCGTCCAGAGCTGATACAAACGTGGTGGGGCGACACGAAAACTCCTACCCCACCTGAGGATCGAACCGCGACTAACGAGGGTATATCTCAGTTCCAACAGCACAAATAAGAACAGGAAGAAGAAATGAATAAAATTCGGGTTAGAAATAAGACACGCCACGCCTGTCCGGTGGTTCGATTCGTTCAGAGGACGTACGCAATGGTTTATTACCGCCGACATGGCCAGTTCAGGCTCTGGGGCGGTGATGCCACAGCTGGTCGCTTGAACCACAGCTTTGCATTATGCAAATGCGGGCAGTTCATATACAACCCGCACGTCAATTCCCTACAGGAGTGTGTGTTTACTTACCTAGCAAAACGATCACTGCAGAAACACCAATGCAGAACTTCCATTAGAACAGTCTTGCTACGATTTGACACTGACTGGGTCAGAAATGATGTAAGCCTACAGTTCCAAATTTTTGACGAAGACTGAGTGCAAAATCATGACGGTGCCCGAATTTTACCAGTCCTTTCCCTACATTATTCCTTTTTTTCCCCGTTTCTTCCTGCCGTCCTTTGTTTCTATGTATGTGGGTTTGTTGATTTATTTCCTCCTGTCTAATTAACAAAGAAACTAACCAACGAAATCTCTGAGGACAGAAATCGAAATCTCAACAAATCTAAGACGAAGTCTGCCACTGGAAAGACTCAGTCACGTGTTCACAGACGTCAGTGTAAAAAATAAATATAAAACAAGCTTCAGCGTATTATTTCCTAGACGCAGTTCTGCACACGAAATTTCTCAGGACCCACAATTCGTTATTTCTGCATCGAGAGCTTCTGCACGAAAAAGAGAAGGGATAATTTTCAACACTAGGAAGTCGAGGAAAACGACGAAAAGTAATCTCATGGGACGCTCGGAGTCAGTAATTACAGTCAATGTACATATTACTATGCTAATATGTCTATTATATAAAGTTTATTTGTGATGAGAGAGAAGTCCGATGTACCAAATGCTGTTGGGAGAATCAAACCACAGACCTGCATCCTCCATTGCCAAACTTAAGTATTCAGAAAGAATTCTATAAATAAATAACTTCGATTAACAGAGTGATAACTTTACATTTCTGGGAATTCCAAGGTTTCTGGCGATGGGTGAGACACAATTGTGTTAAATTGTTTAGTTTTTTTTATTTATTTTAACCATTGTCTATGTGTTCTTGAAACCACAGCGTTTCGGAAACTGGTTGTACTTCCTTCTTCAGATGATAGGGCGCTGCGTCAAGCTAACCTCAAAAATCTGGTCCAGCAAACCGCCTCTCTCACTCCCCCCTTCCCATACCGCAGGACATTTTCCAGTCTTTTGAAACCTGTTTCTAAAATCCTCCGAAATAACAACGAGACGTAGAGTAAAGACAGTTTCGTCAAAATAAAATTCTCTACAACGCTTCAATTACGACCTGTCAGACAGGAGATGATGCCGCAGGCAAAGCATATGACGATCGAAAGGCGGCTGCATCCAGGCAGATTGTTGGAATCGGATTAGTACGTATAAACAGATCACAGCAGAGAAAGAACGGAAAATACGCGGGGAAAGGAAGAGAAGAAAATAAATAAAGAAAGAAAAATAAAGTTGGGCAGAAAAAAGAAAAACAGTCATTTGTGTCTTTCCATGGAAATTTATAATTTCAACTGTTAAAACCCACAAGAAGTACAATCTAGAGTATCAAAAGACGGCAGAGACTTTTAATACGACTATTGTAATATTACAAAGAAGATGAGAACAGAAATGGCCCGCGTTTCTGATCTAAATATGTCGATTATAACAGACAGTAAAAGACATAGCCGAATTTATTTCGCTGTGTGTGTGTAGTCGCACTTCTATGAAACCACTCTGCTAACCTAACCTAACCTGCACGCCGCTTGTTAGAAACAGCGACCGTGCCTTATTTTGAAACAAAATGGCAGCACTCAGCGCAAAGTTCGCTTAATATAACTCGCATTTTCCGTTTCTGTTCCATCAAAAATTGCTACCAAACTACCTTAAATCTCTTGTAGACGAAAGAATGTATTACAATATTTGACGTTTCCAAGGTTCATTCCAGGGTTCAGAAGGGTTTGACTACAAATAAAGATGTCGTGACCTATTTTCCTCCAGAATGAGCAATGGTATAATACAGACAGATTCATTAACGCATTAACATTTACTGAGTTATTCTGCTTGAATAAGATATATTATACCCTGCTGTTACGAAGTAAAGGGAAAGTCCGAAACGTCGTTTTAATAACGACTAGACGATAGACAGAAAAGTCCAACAAACAGTTTAACTCTGACATATTTAATTGAAATTATCT
Organism: Zootermopsis nevadensis; assembly: GCF_977971745.1. Classification (NCBI taxonomy): domain Eukaryota; kingdom Metazoa; phylum Arthropoda; class Insecta; order Blattodea; family Termopsidae; genus Zootermopsis; species Zootermopsis nevadensis. The sequence goes on from NW_028259134.1 coordinate 18,761,660, forward strand.
ACGTAGTTCAGGAATGCTACATTAAAACCTCTTTATTATGCGTTCCCAGCAAATACCTAAAACGACTTTCACTAATCCTGATGTTTTCTGTTAAATTTTAAAATCGCACTCCCAATGACGCCACAGTCTGCGTGAAGTGAGTCCAGCAACACGTCTTTCGGGCGAAACACACGGTTAAAAACTAGTCAAGACTGCCCTTGACACAACTTGTGTCCATATTGTGAATCCCCATCGATCTAAAAGGACTCACGGAAAAGTGTTTGAGGATCGCGCAGTCAGGTCACGTGGCAACACGCGGCGCCCTGGGATTTCTTCAAGGAGAGGCAATTACACTCGCGGGACTGCCCTACGGCAGCCTGAATGCTCCGTTCTCAGACACACGGTCGCCGGCAAGTGACGGACAGTGAGAACAGAAGGAGTAGAGAGGAATGAAAGATAGGAAAACAATAAATTACGTAAATGATAGAAGACAGAAGGAAAAGGAAAAACTAAGACATGACGCAAAAACGGGAAGACAACGACAGAAGGACATGGAATAGAGAAAGGAAGGAAAGACATAAAGAATTAATAAACCCGGAAGAAATATCAAATGAAAGAAAGAAAGCAGAGAAAGGTGAAGTAAGAAAACATAAAAATTAGAAATGATAAATAAAGCGAAAAAAATACGCAGAAAAAGAATGAAACGAAGAATCGTAGAAAGAAATTAAGTAGGCCTGTCTACTTAAGTGCGGATCGCGGCCTTCAATGGTACCAAACGTCTGCATCTTCAGGAATGCTAACAAGTACAGGCCTAAGACGGCCGTCTTCTGGGTTGTAGCGCCGTGTAGTCTGATAGAAGTTACCGACGTTTCAGAGGAATGCTACCTCCTCCATCATCAGGGTGACAGAAGATCGGGCTACGCGGCGCTACAATGCCGTGAAAACCTCAAATCGTACGAAGTACACGCGTATACTGCGCCAAGACCAAGATCACGATTCACGTTCTCATAGTATGAACCTCTTATCTAGAGAAGTTTGTTTATTTCGATAAATACTCCAAGTCCATACATAAAGTACGTGGAATCAATTATACACAGCTCAGAACGGGCAACAAAGCCCCCTCCCCCGGCCAAATCTAAGTCCCCCATGAAACTGGCTGGGTTCCAGCGTGCCAGCCAATGCCAACGGCTGTTGGCTCGGTATTCGACTCTCGGTTATTGTTTCACAGATTGAATCGAGGAGCGCAGGTCTGTGAATTTTGGTTCGAAGCCCGGTAATACATCACAGGTCAACAAAATCTGTTTCAGCGATCTTTTTACACCCGAACCAATTCAACAGATTGACCCAATGCAAACTTTTCATAGTAATATTATCAACACACAAGTGATCCTTCAAAGCCCATCTGCTTGAGCAATCAGTAACTCTTAACTTTGTACTTTCAAACCAAGTCTACACGCTTATCTGAATAATACATATTGTCTATTAATTTGATTAGGACCTGCTGCTTACTGTATATTTGCTTGGAAACCTGACTGATGCTCTCGCTCCCCGTAACTCGGCAGAAAGAGACAACAGGGGCGACCGAAGGCCCTGGGGGTAATGGAGGGTGAGGCACAACTACACCGAGCCGCATACTTGTTTGACTATGGGTCACTGTTTGCGGAGTCACTTGGGATTTAATTAAACCTGTCTGACAAAAAAAAGCGTTAACGTTGGCCTCAACTCTCCAGGTGGCAGCACAATGAGAAGGGGACGAAAGGATAGTATTGTTCTTCAGTTTCAGGGAAAATTCAGTTACATGAATCACACCTTTGTATCTAACATGAAAGGAAATTAGTTTATAAACGGCGAGAGTTGATGAAAAAGTCATTTGGAGCTGTGCGTACTATGTATTGCGCTAACCAGAATTCCCAACTACTCCCTGGCCATTAGTCCACACCGCATTACACTCACAGCACGAGAGGTTTGGGCCGCGGCGGTATTTCTGCCGCATTGATGAAACGCACTGTTTCAGTAGGAAGCGAGCGCACGTGCGGTAGCTTTACCGCTGCGGTTTTCCTGCCGCAAAATGCTTCATTTTCGATGCGGTGAGGTGGCCGCACAGCTGATGGCGGTGGCAATAGCACGCGAAGAACCCTACCTGTGTGCGCGAACGAGCGATGAAACAGCAGTACGACGACCATTGACTGAATAGGAGAAAAGGCCGGCATTGTACAGTTCGGCCATGACGGGGTACAGTGACAAAACCTAAAGAGAAACTGTGGACCTTCTTATGAAGCTCTACTGCCGAACTCGAGGCAACTTGAAAAAAAAAAAGTATCTGAATAAATTCTTTGGATACATACGCAGGTCCTCATATAACTTGTGAAATTTGGCTTTCAACAATCTTTGACTTAGAAGTCCAGGGAACCGAAAATATTTTCCTACGCTTTGCCATTGATCTTAGCATAAAGCACACACAGCGAGTCTCAACAAAATCCATACCTCGACTTATCAGCCTAGAGCACACGTCAACTGTCTCCACAAAATCCAGCTCCTAATCTAATATCGTAAATTGAGCTGATTTTACCCTCGTCTCTTTTTTTTTCGTTCCTATTATCCGAAATTTTCAATTATGCGACCAAACTTCGGTCCCGTTAGGTCGGATAATCGGGACCCCTACTCTATAACAGATGGGCAAGGTAATAAATGTCTCAAAATTTTTGACGGAAAATGCCAAGGGAAGACAGTCTGGGACACCTGTACGCAGACGGAACGATAATATTAAAGACACTTCATAAAAATGAAACGTGGCGGTTAAAAATTGGATTCAATCGACTAAGTTTCGAGTCCAGTGGCGAATTCTTGTAAACACGGTTACGAACTTCTGGTTTTATAAAAGGCGGAGATACCTATACAGGCTACGTGACTATCAGCTTCTTATTACAGATAATCTGACTTGCAGTTATCGGAATGGAGGGTGTGCGAGTTACACAGAATACTTGCCTGCCTAAGTCGTGTATTTCATACGTCTTTCTTATGTGTTCATATGATATGTGACCTAGACGCACAAACCGAATGGCCTGTTTCGTGGCCCGCTGAGCCAGCAAGCGTTAATTTGACTTTACAGACATAACAGAGAGGTTCACACAGAACTCGGTACAAAGAGAGAATGTGGACCAGAATAAACATAGATAAAACTCTCGGGTTGCCAGGAACATAAAGACGTTGTGTTGTTAGGAGGATAAAGAAATATTTCATCACGTGGAAGCTAGGTTGGGTAGGGTAAGGGGAGTGCAACAGGGCCATAAAAATTGTAACAAAACCAAAAGCCATGTTCCAGACGTCTGGTGGTGTGATCTGCTTAAGTGCCGGACCTAATGAACAGCAGTCGCTTTGTTAATTCACACGCATGCGCGGAACAGCGCCAGATTTTGACGACACATGTTATAGGATACACAACGATTCTTTGATTTTACTATCCTGTTGGTAACCACGGAGGGGAATTTGACAGTAAAGTGTTTTTGCGCAGTATTTGGACCCAAAACAAATTAAGAAACAGAATAATGGAGAAAATTTCACAACGAGGAGCTTCACAACTGATGTCCTTTAGTCTGTATCATTATGATGAATAAATATTTTTGGGGTTATGACATGGGTAGAACGTGTAACAACAACTAAACATAACCGTACCATAAAATCTAATTGCGGAACTTAAAGACAAGAGACATCTGAAGAGAAGCTGATTTTTTATGGACTAGGCATACTGATATTTATCCCCGGAGTTTCCACATACATGTAACTTCAGTTTAACTATAACGTGTACACTCTATGAAAAAATAAAACGGACTTGTATCTCTCGTGTATGGAAGAGTAGCCAGAGGTTATTATTTTCGGTTTTGTTCATCCCAAGCGCCTATACAGAGAATGACGTTAAAGTGGGTGTAACACGGGACAACGTGGGTAAACAAAATGCAGGGGCAATTTTGTTTTACAACCGACAACAGCGGTTTGATACATTTCAGACTGGCAGATACAGGCGCACTTATAATTCATGGCGACCTTAAAAATGACAACAAGGCGTCAGAAACTGTGACGTTTCATGTTCCTAAGACATCAGGTTTTTCGTTGGTAATTACATTTCTCGATAATGTGTACCACGTAGACTTCTATGGGAAAATAATAAATTCATACAGAATTTTTGTTGGAATATTACAAGGGGAATGACCACTCAGGAGACTACAGACAGGTGATATTAAAATAAATATAGCAGAAACTAGGTTAGTGGGCTTGTGACCCGTGACGGGAATGGATCTCTTCTGTGTAAAAGGTAACCAAACTTATTGAAGATCGCATTTAAAGCATAAAATTTAGGACATTCCTTAAATAAAATATGAAATCATCTTCGCGGTGACTAGAGCCAGATTCCCGTCAAAGGCAGAACCCGGCAGACCACACCACACTTTACAACCAGAGCCTCGTTTGCATTTCTTGCTATCAGAGACTTAAATTCCAGTCCAGACACAGTCTATTGTGTTAGAAATAGGCAGATAAGAGATGAAGATAAATGGACTGAAATAACCCTTGACGGAGACAGATGATGGGTTTCTGGGATGGCGATTTTGTTGAGCTGTAAAATTTTTGGCCAGCTTAACAACTACCAACTTCGTACATGAGAATTTGTTTCCACAACCTGTAATTTTCATAGTTCTTGTTATTGTTCAGTAAAAATAACGCGCTGAATTGTGGGTTGCGTTCTGCTCATGTTCAGCCGCCAGCTCCAAACACCATCACAGTGCTGTGTTATGAGAACCAGCGACTAGTTGACGGGACTGTACGAGCACAGATGTGCCGGGGGTGGCCGTATCCAACAGTCCGTCACTGGGATAGAGGGGGGGCTTTGCCCCGCAGCGAAATAGGATATGTGACACTTACAAAAAATTCAAAATGGTTTACGGATTTATAATTAACACAAATAATACAAGGCGGTATAATAATAGAATAAATAATTATAATTCAGTCATAAAAACACTTTTATTTAACGAAACATTCTTGTTATAATTTAGTAGGGACAGATTTATTAACCTGTTTATGTCACCCTCCGGAAAAAAGTTAATACCTACTGAAGGTTAAAAGACGGTGACCCATACAAGGAAAGACAAAAACAAGGAAGACACAGACACGAAGTACACATAAAAAGACGGAAAAATGTAAGGAAGGAGACATAAATAATTAAACAACAAAAGAAAAAATAACTGAACAAATACATAATAAATAAGGAATGGCGAAATAAGTACCAAAAAGAAAGAAAAGTGAAAGAAATAACAGAAAATAAATTTTCACAAAATTTAAGCAACAATTTTTGTTTCCGCGCTATTCCTATATAAACCCCTTCGAGTTCCAATTTTATTCCAATGAATAATAAACAAACATGTACTGGCGTAAACATATAAGCAACGTATAACAACATCAAAAAAGAGACATTATTTAATCACGAAGTAATATCAGAATAGCAAATTACAGCTAATGTTACAGGTGAAAGGGTATCAATATTAAAGTAGCTTCTAACGAGCAAAATGTGCGCCATCTTGCGGCAATATTTCACATCACATTTCTCGTCTGGAAGTGAAGAGATCGACTGTTCAGCAACGAGAATCTTCAACAAAGACGTAAGAGGGGAATGAAGAAAAATACATGACGAAAAACTGTTGAAGAGATGAAAGAAAAAAGACAGAACAAGCAACAGAGAAATTGAGAAAATTACAAAACGACTAGTTAATAGTGACAAAAGAATAATACAGAAGAAAGATTTGGTGTGCTGAAAACATTACATCATGGAGTTCTTTTGTAATAATAAATGAAAATTTACGAGTTTATGAGAGATAACGTGGTAAAGAAATTCAATTCAAAATGACACACTGAGGAGCTCCTTTAATCGCAATGAACAATCGATAAAATGACAATGGCCTTAATAACAATTGATTTATTTCCCACACATGGCAATGAAATGAAGGATTAAAGCACACAGGAAAGTAAGAAATGGACAAAAACTGTGGCTCCACAACTTCAAAGAAAGAAGCCGGCCTCGATTAAACTACTCGAAGAAGTTGCGAGGAATTAAAATTAATCTTACAGAAACAGAGTGGAGGTTTCAGACAGACATCTTGCCTCCATCATCACGGCGATGAAACGTCCGCTATTAACTGTCCAAACAAATCCAGAGTTAAACTGGTAGGTTAATTGGTTTCGTTAACATAAACTACTTTATCATCATCATCACAGAAACAGCTCGGCTCACCTTCTGGGAAATATTCAACCTCTTACTCCTTCTCAATATCAGGCAATCGACCAAAACAGCCCCAGTCCACTCTGTGTGTCCTTCAGAAAAGACAATTTTATAATTCCACAATTCTATTTTCATTAGAGCTCTTGATAAAACCTTCATCAAATTCCCAATGATCTAGTCACATAAATTATATTCATAGCAGCTGAGTAGACTATAAGCCCATAAACCCACCAATCTATCAATAAATCAATCGACCAATCGACCGACAGTGCTGTAAAACATGATCACATCCTTCCTCCTTTCACGTTGTACAAATAACAGCTAGTGACTAACATTAGCGAGGTTAACATTAAATTAAATCCACGACACAAAATAGTTTTTTGGCACACGTCACATGCCTGTCGCATTCCTAGATGGCGCCAGATACGCGCTTTAATATGGTTTATTTCTATTCGAGTGTCCAATTCGCTCTTATTTTTAATTTATATTTGTATCCAAGTCGGCTTCTGGCAGAAAGAAAAACGCAGCTGTCGTCTGCCGTGAGTCACGCAAATAAGACACGAATTTGGGGCGCCCATCCAAAGTTAATTGAACTATAAACACGGGCGTGCGGTTTGCCCCGTAGACGGTAAAACGGTAGAGGCAACGTCGTCCGTGTATTTAAATAAAGCCATGAAGATGTACGCAGAAGTGGAGGCAAACCTCCACGCATTCATAACACCGATCAGCTTCACATTTCAACCCATTTAACACTGGGAGAATAACAGTAAACTTTCAGGTAGTGAGAATTAATCACGGACCAAGCAATTTATCACATTTAGTGTTCAAACGCACATACTGTCCGCGAGAGAAATGTGTAAATGTTTCCTGTTAATGATATTATATGACTAGAATACATAGGTCCCGGCTTACCGCCGAAAAGTAATGCCTATGTTGAGAGCTTCTGACATGAATGGGGCCTGATGTTTCCCCTTTAGAAGATAATCCACAGCGCATGTGAAGAACATCGATCCAGATTCCCTTCATCGTAGTCACCCAGCAATCACTATTATTCTTTCCTCACGCCAAGAGTAGTTATTAACTGTTTCCACGATGGATGTTATTGGTTAGTAAGAATATACTTCCATAATAACGAGCAATTCATATTGCTGAAAACACACAAACATTTCAACTCTTGTATGATTTGAGGTTTTCACAGCGGTGAGTATGAAGATTTCTGTCTTCTGGGTTGTTGCGCCGTGTAGTCTGGTCGATGTTTACCAACGTTTCAGAGGTCATACTGCCTCCGTCATCAGGGCGATCGCCCTGATGACGGAGGCAGTATGACCTCTGAAACGTTGGTTAACATTGACCAGACTACACGGCGCAACAACCCAGAAGACAGAAATCTTCATACTCATCGCCCTGATGATGGAGGCAGTATGACCTCTGAAACGTTGGTTAACATCGACCAGACTACACGGCGCAACAACCCAGAAGACAGAAATCTTCATACTCATCGCCCTGATGATGGAGGCAGTATGACCTCTGAAACGTTGGTTAACATCGACCAGACTACACAATGCAACAACCCAAAAGACAGAAATCTTCATTCCACCTCTTGTGCAACAGATAATTGTTTATTTTAAACATCTTAAAACATAACCAAACTAACACTTAAACAATCTGATCATCATATCCACTGATTTAAATTGTTGCAGTCACTTTTGAGATCGATATACTGCTCACTCGACAGGTATTCTTCAGTATCGACTTATCGACTTGATTCTAAAGCAAAACATTTCATGTATAAATCACTAATTACTCGTACAATGCATTCTTCACGTAACGGGCAAGACTACCAGATCAGCTTGCGTCACACGACGTACCCGGTTCATAAAATAAATTAGCAGTTGACGTAGCAGACCACGTGCATTTTGTTTGGTATTTGTGACACTGAATGGATCATATATTCCCGCTGAAAATCTCGATTACCATGTACTGTAGGCATATATTCACTATTATAATGTTTCGATTCTAATTAGTACTGAAGTTTACATTTTTCGTTGCTTTTTAATGTGAAATATATTTTATGCAATCACATTTATTTCTTAGGGATGAATAAAAATAATTAGCAAATAATTATCTCCCTCGATTTAACTGACGTTTGATTCTGTTTCCGAGGAAAAAGCACTGATTAAATCAGGTAATTTTTGCTTTGTTTTATTTTTTAGATTGATTGATTGATTCATCAGTAGCCGGTGACAATAAGCTCACTGCCGTATTTAATTTTGTTCCTACAATCATTCATCAGCGTTAATCTAATGTCTTAACAGCAATTGTTTGCTCGCCATATTTTTCATTATTTATGTGACGGCCGCTTGTTGACGTTTCCAGCCCCCTTGTATACGTATAAAGCTGTCATTTTATAAAGATCAGGCCTCGCAACGAGAGCGAAGCAAGTACTGGATATAAGCATATCCATAGAAGCCACAGTACACGCAGTTTGCAAACGTTTCTTCCCGATGTTAATTTGCCTCAGTGACTTTGATGTTCATGAATGTACTGCACAATCAAAGCTATTGCTCCAAAGCTAACTGCACTACAGATACTCCACTACACCCAGCTGTTACTGATTTTTCTTATGTTTAGTTAAATTCAGACAGAGATTCAAATTCAAAGTAACAGGTCTTTACCAGGATTATATTTAAAATGTATTTTTCATCCTATTTTTAAGAGGACTAATTTTTGCAGTTTTTAATAAACTGATTAAATTCGATTTAAGCTCGACATAATTCATCGCAAATCATTTTTGCTCGCACAGTAATTTCGGGATGGGTGGACACGTAGGACTTTCCCATCACGTGACTTCTCTCGCACTCCGCGCAAACAACTATGTCCTCCTGCGTTGCAGATTCCCGTGTCTCGGTATTTATTACATTCTTCAAAGTTACGGCGCCACAGGGAGGCATAACGGCCTTCGCGATGTTCCCCGCGGAGCCATCGCCAGCCCCGCACCTCCGCTAAACTCTGCCTAACAAATTCCAAATCTCCGTTCTCTTTTCTATTAACGTATTGTCTTCAGGTTCCGGAACGCAATAAGAAAGGTTGGGGGCGTAGGGCGCAGGCGAACAGCTCCAGAATTAAACATCCACTTGAGGTCGGATTACATTCGTGACGTCACTACACTGCAATTGTTCGAACGGACGGAAGCGGGAGGGGAGGAATATCTCCATAACATCTGCAAAAACTCCGCGAAGCACTCGAGAAGCGTGTAGTAGCTCAGCTTGTCAAGAACCCCCCCCCTCGACTTTTATGGTACCAAATGGTTAATAACCATTCATACCAGCCCGCCATCGGTTCCAATCTTAAGTCAGATGAATCTAGTCTACGCTATCCCACACTGTCTTTAAGATCCCTTTTAATATTATCCTACCGTTAGGCTAGCAGGCTTCGACGGATTGGGAAAACAGCTCGGATGCGGAGACAAATAAAGGACAGGCTACAGAATTTTGGCACGAAACGTGTTATAAACCGAAAACATGGAACAACTGAGTAGAATATGGGGGGATAACCAAGATTGAGAATGATTGTCTTTTGATATGTTGCGTTGTGTAGTCTGATCGAGGTTTACCGACGTTTCAGAGGTGCTTGCTGCGTCCATCAACAAAGCGATAAAGGCAGTAAGTACCTCGGAAACGCCGAAAAATTGTATCACAATACACGGCACAACATCCTAGAAGACAGCCATATTCATACTCATCGCCCGATAACCTGAAATGTCATCAGTTAAAGAGACTGCCCTCATGAAACCGCATTCCGAATTTCACGTGAATTTTAAAGCGTGAAGCGAATGAACTGTCTCTTGTCATAACGAGAATTGCCTTTGTCAATCAACAAAACTTAACTCTGGGATGAGGCCTATGATTCCAGTCAGCTAGAAACTCAAATTCCTATAAAAATAGCGTTCCATATTCAAAGTCTACACTTGTGACCTGCTTACAATACCACACCGAATTTCTTGGACCTCCATGACTAAGGGATACTATTACGGAGAGACTTTGTTTATGCCAAAGCAACTGGGCTTCGTGATGACTTGGCCGCAGACAACACCTCCGGCCTCTGTTGGCCGCGCGCCTTGACTGCCGTTTGTTAAACGTGTTTTTACACAATTTGCAAGGTGTTATTCGGTTTTGATCCTTTACAGGATTGTCGTAAGTTTTCAGCCGCATCAGTTGATGGCACAGAACCCGACACTCTGTTCACAAAGTACATTTTTACAGTTGCCAATGTAAACAGCAATTATTTTCTGACATTTAACAGACCGGCGGTGGCGACGAAGACGCGATGTGTTATGAACGAAGGCAAAACCATAATCCTTCCAATGTTTACAAAGCAAATCTACTCAAGTCTTACATACTGTAGCTGCATAGATTTATATGTGATTAAGCAAATATAACGACGGAAGTTTGCAAATAATTTAGATAAACATTTGGTCTTAAGAGAACGTAACAACATTACTGAAAAATGTACATAATCAAGAGCTCCACAAACAGTAATCTTCATGTCATATCGTCAGGGTGATCAAATCAGTGAAGACGAATTGGCGTTTAGGAGAAGCGAGAAATGCATGAAATGAGGGGATAATGTCAGAGATGGTCTTACGACAACGAGGTTTGACGATACGGATTGGATTCAAGTGGATTACGGTAGTTCTCGGAATGTGTTTGGCGACGTTCTTACATTATTATTTTCCTTATTCTGGACTTTACCGATCGTCAGTTTTTATGAAGTCTTAAAGAGCTTAAAACCTTAGAAGTAACTACGTTTCGAAGAATGGATCTTCCTTCGTCTTCAGATTGGGGGGTGGGGGGACAATAACCTATTCTATTGGATCCGGTAGATCGAGCTACTGCACAGGTCGACGAAAATTTGACAAAAAGTGGAATGGGCCATACCTCGTAATTGCCTAAAAACTAAGGAATATTTATCCTTCGTAACGTAGTGACTTTTTAAGGTTTCACAATTTTTAAACACTTAACAACACACAACAGACGGTAGATAAAGTCCGGAACGAGAAATGTGGATCGCGTTAATGTCCAGGTCTCCGATTGTCATATTTAAAAAAAAATATTGAGAGTTGATTAGCAGACTTCTAATCGATATAACTTTTTTCTATGGAGACCTGGCCTTCGGGGCAGAAGGCCTGAGTCTGAGAGTAGGACGGGTTGCAAAGTGGAAATTATTTTGTGACATACCAAGTCCTGTGTCTGCCAACCAGTTTCCGACTGACAACATGAGAATCCAACTCCCTAAACCGGAAGTGAAAGTTCTGGAACAAGACACTTGATAGATTTATCCCATGTTAAGAACAACGTACTTCGGTTTGCTATAGTCGTGTAAAGTTCGGCAGGTTGGTAGTATTTTTTGGGTGACGTAACCATGCAAATACAAAAACCCATGCATCAGTTAGTTTCCCTACCTGTCAGGTGTTAACGTTTGTAAACATCCTTAACACTCGAACTGCTTACCTGAAAAAAAAGAAAAACACAATCAGACACCAGCACTTGGACTTTTGGAAATAGTGCGCAATGCAAGACTTAATCTGAATCGAAAGCATTCTTGCTGCTGTTTCTCAGGAAACAAATTCTTCTGGAGCTTTCTGTAATACATACAAGAAAAATAGTTGCCACTGAATTCGATGGCCTGAGGCAGTACTTTTCTGACCACACGCAAAGCGGAGGAGGATATTGTGGCATTGTCGGTCCACGGCGACGCCAACTGACAGAACAAACCGAACAACAACACGTCGGATTAGTCACATGAAATCAAACCAGCTTATGGAACCATTTTAGAGGACGCTTCTTGTTCAGAGATTAAACACAGTCCCTACAAGACGTGAGATTAGTCACGATCTCCTTATGCTCCTTGGGATCTGCAATTTGGGACCATACTCTTCCTGAAAGATCAGCAGTAAAATATGCGATCAGATTTTCAACAAATCTGCTTAGTAAATTCGAATCCTGCCTTAAATATTTGAGGCGACACTTCAATTGGTTCTTTGCATAAATGTGAAACTAATCGTTGGATTTCGATGGCATTCGATGCACTAATAAAAGTGGTTGAGTGAGTTTCAACAAATTATCTCATCTCATCCGAAAAGTTGTTCTCCGGGCCGAAATTCTAAATAGTGACCTCCGGAATATGAAGCAAGAGTCCGAACTACTCGACCACGATGCTAGGAGCTCAAGAGAAGACATGAATAATTTACCACAGAGCTGCTAGATGTGATCTGGGTTCTTCTGAGATTGGCTACAACACACTGTAATGTCACTTGTTTCCACTTTCCAAGGGCCAATTATTTATAGCTTTGTGAGGGGATTCTCGTCTTGTTTTATCGCCCTGGTTAGCCTGCTGCAACGTGCGACAGGCCTGCCGCTTGATTTATCTCGGCCCTGCCTCAAAACAAGCCCACAGTTGTGATGCATCACGCAGGACACAGACCTCAGAGTCTGCTTCAGTCGTTTGCAACTTGGTGCTGTTGGATACCGTCGGTGGGAAGCAAATTTTAGCACGACCGAAGAGCCACAATCGGCGTAGCGAGCAAATGTTTAATTTGTCACGTAGCATTTTGGCTGAAGCCTTGAAGATGGAGTCAGTATGTTTCTCCGAAACGTTGACACATAACCAAAACGCTAACGGCGTAGCAACCCAGAAGAAAGACATCCATATTTCCTCTAATGCTACAAGTTTTTACATAGTTTTACTCAGAAACTAGGTAGCCCATTTGAGTTGAACGTTCGAAACGTGGGTTGCCACGGTAAAGATCGTCCTACGTGTTACTTTGTACCTTACAACGTTCTGACACAATCAGTACCATCTGCGAGGTCTAATACAAATGCCTGCGTGATTCTCCTTCTATAACAAGAACTGGTTACAAATTACCATTCTATGGTTACTAGAATTGCACCCACGATGTTCCAAAGCCTTAGATATGGAAATCGTCGTGAGGGGGATAAACCCTGTACAGAAAATATGGCCAGTCGAGTTTCTTGCGTCGTAAAAGAACTCATTTTGAGTGTGGAAAACACAAAACAAAAGCCTATTGTCCTCCGAGATGGGATATGTGCGAGGGACAGGCAATTCCTCTCACGTAATAATAATAATAATAAAAACAAGACGTAGTACATAAATCGGACAAAAAGAGGGCATGACCACTCATGCGCCGAAGCCGTGCAGAACTGAAGAATGCAAAGGGATATACATCCAGTACTCTATACGTCTTCTTAGCGGTTTGCTTATGCACGAGAGAGGGGGATTAGTGTTCTACCTTACTGCCTCCTTCTTCACGATCTAACGAAAAAAGTGTACAATCACTAACTGAAGCATGAACTGAGGCCCTCTTCCACATCGGTGCCATCGGCTTACTTATGGAGTTGTCCATGTAGCAAATTGTTTTTAAACACCCTCGCAATATGGGAGTTGAGGTAGAGATGACGCCTCCTGGAAGCTTGTCAACGATACTACAATACACGAGACAGAAGAATCGATTGATCGAGATGTCAAACTCCACACAAATGCATATCACTTTGGCAGGTCCAATGTATCAGACTGTAGAAGGTGGGGAACACGACAAAACAGCGAGCCGGCGGGGAAATCCAGGGTTGAATCGTGGAATCAAAGTTCCGAGTCTTTACAGTAAACGTAAAAGAAGGTAGGAGACGGATTCTCAAGGCGTAAGAATAAACTGGGAGGAAAAATTCCAAGCCACAAGAACTGAGAAATTAAGAGTTCTTAGCGTCACAGAGTGCAAATTAATGTACTGAAAAATTACAGACTTCTAGTCGGGATGCACTCGGTCAGAATCTCGATCAAACTACCGACTATGCGGTAATTTCACGGGTTTTCTGGAGTAGTGTATTAAATTAGGCAACAGCAGCCATCATGCACGATCATCGTCACATTTAGCTTAAATGAAATTTTAGGTTCTCACGGCGGTGCAAATGTCCGTGACGGAGTTCTGGGTTGTGAAGCCTTGTACAAATTCCATTGTTTTGGAGAAACACACCACCTCAACAAACCCTGAAATCAGTCCAAAACGTCGGTATCTACCAACAGTCATTGCTTAATGCTGGACACGTAGGATTCGAGCCTTCACTTCGACTGTTCTACACGGGCCATCCAACTCACTCGCCTGCTTCAGGCGACAGGACACAACCAACTTTTGGCGTCCGTTGTGGCATTTCAAAGGGAAACCAACAATTAATCTTAATCGGAAAAGTCTGTCCAAGCTTCTTTCGCAGTTGCTACTTTACAGGAGTACGTGTCACGTGACTAGACGGATAAGTGACGTCAAGCTGGCTGATGTGCTGAAGGGCAGTGCCACTGAAGGTGATGTGGAAACAGAAGTAACGAACAGAGAAACATCAATAGAAAGACGAAGACAAGAATTAGATCGAACGAAGACTGAATGAACTCAAAAAGTCAAAATAAAGAGACAAACAAAGCAAGATGGATGAAAGTAAGCTCGAAGGGAGAAGGAACAAAAGAAAAGATATGTAAAAGGATACAAGGAAAAGTAAGACACGTATAAAAGTGAGCGACAGAACGTAAACAGGAAAGAACGGATAAACGAGAGAGAAGATACTTGAGAAAGGGTAAGATACCACTCCTAAAAGTGTATTTGTCTCTGTTAGTCACGCATAAAAATAGGCGAGCACCAACAGATGCGAAAGTCTTGCGGTAAAGAAATCCGAAGGGTTTAAACTTACCAGTCACATCTTTCAGGGCTTTACTTCCGGAGGCAGACTTTTAAGTTCCTGAACCAACTTGATTCAGGAAGTGCGTCTCAGCTCGCTCGCTACTCAAACTTGACCG
Organism: Zootermopsis nevadensis; assembly: GCF_977971745.1. Lineage (NCBI taxonomy): Eukaryota > Metazoa > Arthropoda > Insecta > Blattodea > Termopsidae > Zootermopsis > Zootermopsis nevadensis. The sequence goes on from NW_028259134.1 coordinate 18,776,760, forward strand.
AAACTTGCTACATCACAGATCTTTTATGTTTCTATCTCAGAAAAGTCTCAACTTGTCTTCGAAGGTCCTGTAATACCCATCAGGTCCCACAGTAATCCTTCCTCGAGACTCAAGAACCAACATGTCGCCGGAAATTGGGGCACGTTCCGTAATTAAGAAACTTGGTTACCCATAGCAACCAGAATTACCTGTGCCACATCACGCTGTTATTATTATTATTATTATTATTATTATTATGATTGACATTGTTTTCATTATTAAATTCCTAACAAATTAAATTCTGGAGATGCTCGTCTCTATTCAGTTCAGAAAGTTGTATCTTTGCGCGTTGCCTCTGATCTAAAGACAAACACACAGATACACTTTTAGAACTGGTCTTGTACGGGACGGCCAGGAATACTCTTCATTAAGGGAATAAAACACGCTGGAGACTTATGTCATGTTATTCTTCCCCCCAAATCAAGACGCTGATTCCCCTTATTAGCACAAAGTGCAAGATAATGCAGGTCCAGCGGTCTTACAAATAAATGATCGTCACATTTATTCAATCACTTGGTCTGACTTGATGTACTTTCAGAACACGAACTCTGGCATAATCCAAATCGGATTCATTCCACCACAACTACCTTCCAGACAAGACGACCTCTTGAATGGAGGATCAGGCTTCGACAGTCAAATACAACCGAGGAACCGAGACAAATACCACGCCCGAACACTCATAACCACGAGACAATGACACCAGAAGTTCACCACTGGTTTGCTTAACGGCGCATTTTTAACTGAATGGGTAATGTAACGTGTACTGAAAGGACGGTATGTAAACTGGGAAGAGCGTGAAACAAAGTGGTCGTGGACTATTTTGGGGATCATTCAACGAGTGATCTGAAAAGAAATGAGAAATCTCAGCCAGACTCCGAAAGAAGACTGAAACCAGTTATCTGCCACAGAAGAATGCTGACCACTTCACCACGACGTTCATGGCCGCCAACACCACAAGAGCCATCTGGTTGCCACAGCTCCTCTTCTTCCGCCGATGGTGAACAGTGTTTTGGGCCTGCCTGTACTGTGGGACTGTCTCCGTCCCGCGGGTGGGTCACATGAGATATTGGACCGGAACAGATGGGGGCGCTCTGGCTGGCGACGGCTTCATAATCAGATCCAGTGATGCGGACCAGTGGCGTCAGCTGTCTCGTGACGTCAGACTTTGTAGTATATTACGATACCCCGCTGCAAGACGAAGAACAACAACAGCGCGTATTTTTAATTTTCGAAGATGCCAGGGTTTGGAGCGGCACAACTCCTGCGTCGAGTTTCAAGAAAATCCGACAATCGCTGAGATGCTGGCTACGCCAAAAATCTACAGGCCTACATTCTTCCACAGTACCTCAGTCAGTATTGCAGCTAACGTGGCTGACATTCGAAACTAAATGATCTGGATATGAAGTTGGTAGAGATGTACAACCAACTCGCGGAACAATTTTGTAACAGAAACTCGGTTTTCGTCTCGCCCGCCTCAGTTTGATACCATCTGGGAACCCTGACACGTGCTGCCAATCCGACAACTACCTCCGCGTTATTACTTCATGCGTTGGCGCGTCACGGGAAATTAACCGAACAATAAAGATAGGGGTTGGTCATCGGCACCACATACATCACGCTCTATGATTATCAGAGTGGCCACACTCACCAAGCTAATTTCCCTCTCCACCGCAATGGTCCAGCGTAACAGAAAATGAAACTTTGCACTGCCGGGGACCCAACAGTCTATTCGACAATTTACAAGCATTTCCTTGTTCGTAATATTGGACGTGATGGCGACAGGAACCTTCTGCAATGGCGATGCTTTATGATTCTTGGGCGCTCTTTCCAAAAAGTACAAAAAATTAATATTAACGTAGAAACCACGACTTTTCATTTTCGAAAATACTGGAAGTAGACACCAGTCTCTTCTACTGGGTTCGTAGCCGGAAGTCGTAAAACGTTTAATGTTGTACAAAGTCATAATTTAGGTCCTCAGCTCAAATTTGAAACATTTTTTGACACGATATTTTTTGTATGAGCAAACTCAAACATGGATTTGATGTTTTCATGGCGGTGAGTCTGAAGATGGCTGTCTTCTGGGTCGTTGCGCCGTGTAGTATGGTAGAAGTTTACCGACGTTTCAGAGATCCTTGGTGCGACTACATTTTTTTTCATTCCAAACTGTCGTACACAAATTTCTAGTAATAACTGCTACAAGAGTAGAACAGAAGAGAGACATCAAAGTCAATCAGGTATTAAGCAGAATCAATATTTAATTAAGATACTGAACAAACTTGGAACACAGCGAAATTAAACCGTGGTATTCAGTTAATTTAAAACCAGTTATTTTAAAAAGATCACTTCATTCCGTACTTGAAACCAGCTAATATTTAACCCTTTCTAGCCTAGTGACAGCTGCATGTACCACCTGCTTTAACAATCAATAACTGTTCATTTTGAATTTATGAGGTTCATATGATTCTTAGTGTAAGCGGGGATTATTTTATTAAACAACATTAACTACATTAACAGTAATGTGTTTTCTTTAAGGTACGGACTGAATTGTTCATTATTTATATGGCTTTCCGCTTCAAATGGTTAACGTATCGCAGATCGTAATTAAAAATAACAGTCATCGCCGGTTAGTTTGATTCCAGTTTCTCGATAGCAAAAGTGAACGCGGAACGTCGTGATGTAGAACTCTCCAGGAGAATCTGGGCGCGTATCAACGTCGGCCCGCAGACCGGTTAAGCTGACATTTATAGTTTTCCTTAGTCTCTGAGATCAGTCGCTGGAAAAATGCCTTAAATGTGCGACGAAAGTACCAAATTATCCTGCAACTGAATGTCACTCTGATAACTCAACAGAAACAATGTCATTTTTACAGATAACGTTAATCAACGTGTCCACAGACAGCCGAGTTGATACAAACTCACAGAGAGACTTACTGAAGACCTCTTTTGTAAACTTTTCTGCTCCTTTCCTTTTTCATTTCTTCATTGCCCTTTTATTTCCGTCTTTCTATCCTACAAGCGTTTATTTAGTCAAGCGGCGGCTGTAGATAATGGGTACATGACCAGAGGGTGCAGCAGGGACAGGCGGAAGTGGACTCAGGTGCTATCGGACCGGAGCTGCAATCACAATGCGATGTGAATAAATCATGAGCCGTCAAGCCATTAAAGGCTATTATTTATTGACATCGTCCGAGCGCTTCACTGTATGTAAGAACGCCTTAGTTACTGTGATTAATATGTATGGACTTCTGCAAATAAAACGAGTAGTTTGTTAACTGGACATGCAGAACTTGTCTCTCCGCTTGAAAATAACTTTGACTACCAAAGCAGGTTACGTTAAAATGAGCCATGACTGCCTGTTTCACTTCATTCTGAATTATCGCACAACGAATGCGAATCAATAAGTACAAATAGCGTAACATTTGAACCCACTGCGTAGTCACACACCATACTATTTAATATTCGCTTTCAATTATCTCCATTTTACGCCTGCATCTCCTCAGTGCGTCTCCTGTGCAGATAAACTGCACTTCTACTGTCCACAGATCACGAGAAAAACCCTTCTGGGGTAAGTCGTTTCTGGTGCGGTGCGGGGGGAATGTTACTTATCAGCTGGACTAGAGGGCTGCTATTGGTGGGAAGTGCGATACGTCAGAGTTTTACGCTACTACACAGACTGAAAACATCAAGCAGTTAAGAGTAGGGTGTGATGAGTGCACCTCTAATGTGTTCTGTGGGTGTTGCGATAATATTCTAGATTAAATCACTGTGTCTCTGTGAGGTAATCTTAAGGTGGCGACTGACTTGTAACATTTGCCTGTAATGTAACGTGTTACAAATCGAGCATTACACAAGTGAAGACAGCGAACGGAGCCGCTCGATGCGAGCTGCTCACGCTCGCGGGCGCTCCATCGTGTTGTCAGTTTTTTCGCGAATCCCTTTGAGTGTTACATTACAAGTCAGTCAGTCAGTCGAGCGGCGTCGTAACGAGCATTCACGAGTTCTTTAGATAAGAGTAGCGTATTAAATGAAACAAAGATAACACAACCTCCACGTCCGACATATTGAATGAAATGAATGGAGCACACATGAGCACAGTCGAGCCGAGCGTTCAAAACGAACATTCGATACGCCTCACCAGTTGTGGTGTAATGTAACATGCTCGCCGCGAATGTTACATTACGAGTAAATGTTACAAGTCAGTCGCCACCTTTAAAGCTGTACCCATTTGAACACATGAAAACCTGTCATCTGGTGTTCGTTCAGTGGTTGTGAAACGAATGCTTTTAGGATGGATCGTGTCTCACCGCGAAATCTTGCGCATGCGCGTATATCGAATTCCTAGCAGGGATTTTCTCCTGACCTGTGGACTGTACAAGTCACAAGAGATTTTAGTCATAGGAGACAAATCTGGAATCGGAGAGAAGCTACAAACATACAAAGTCTCGACGTTTTGATAGTCTCGGTTCATATTTGGGGTGTTGCCGGTTCGAATCTCTACCTTTCATGAATATTTCGTGGGTTTCGTATAAGAAACGCACACAAATTCGGTTCCGATGTCCGAAAATTGTGAATAAATGTTCGCTACAGTTTGGGGAAAGAATCGCGGTTTGTTCTCAGAATCAAAATGAAAACAGAATTCCAAGTTAATGGCGATCAGAACGACGTTAGGTACACTTAATTACATCAATATGACGTACTGAAACATGTCACAACTTCCGGAACACCCTGTTGCATGTAACAGACTATATCAGACAAAACTTTTTGTGACCTCCAGTTTCAGTCTTTGCAACGTCGCCCGCCTTCAAATCCTCTCTCATTTTTTCTGTTATTATTTTATTTTACAAATCCCAGTCGTTGGAGAAATTTAATAACCTCACTCATCACATGTAGCAAAGCTCTGGCAGATGGTAGCCGATCTCATAATGGCTGCCGTATCGTCACAAGATAAGCGGCCGCCCTCACAATTTTATTCCCTTCACTAGAATGAGAATAAAGGAGCTTCGTTATCAAAAAATTGTACGTAACGTACCTCCGGAAATGCCGAGAGGTGAGTAGGCTATTCTCTGGCGTCGCTTTATATAAAGCACTCGGTTACATGGGTTTAATCAATACCTGGAACATTCCGGTGGGTCTATCCACTCGAATGGAACTGACGTTACAAAACGAAACAGGTTCAGCCGTTTACAGCTGTCAACTGCATGACGTACCAGCGACCTCTTAATTCAACATTATCGTAATTCCCTCCCTAAAACTTTCACGGATAAATAGCTGATTTTAAAATCTCCCATACGCAACTCATCCGCTTACATTAGAAAGATGAAATAATCCACAAGATTGTCTTCTGCACACTGTCACACTGACCCACGGTTATGTACACTCTTGATAGAGCGTTGAGATTCAGTAGTTTCCAGTACGACACTAGTCATAACGCTGGTCAGATGCTGATCATTCTGAAACTTTTGACAAAATAGGGCACAACAAAACTATGCATGACTTTCTGTCCCATGAAATAACCTTCTGTTCTTATTTCTTTCTTAATTAAAACTAGAGTACTTCACATCGCAAGGAGTACTCGTAAACGGGTGATATAATGCGTAGTCGGTCAGTGGACAGCTCGACCAAGAACCTCCCTAAAGCTGCTATTCAACAAAATCTCACTACGTTGGACAGAACTTGTTAACGTTACAGAATTGGAAAAAAAAACACAATTTTCAAGTCACGTATTTCCGTTTGTATTACGAGGCTCTTTTGACGAAACTTGGTGGTATTTTTAAAAGAGTAACTGGCTCTATAGTAGAATATTATCGAAAGCCATGGTAACACGAGGACATTAACAGAGAGAACAGCAACTTTCTCTGCAGATGTGATGCCGATGATAGAAAATAAATTATATGCTGTTCACTTTTTCCTTAAAGAAACCCAGCTGAACGCTTATAGTTATTTGAAGGCTGTTACAAAACATTATATAGGCCAATGGTATATTCACAAACTACAAACGTTAATCACTTTACTACACTCTTTTATATTACAGAAGGAAACAAATTATATTTTGCCGTCAGTTTCTATATTCCTAGCGTCCCACAGCTGTCACTTAGTCACATCAGCAGGCCAATATGAAAGGAGTAGCGAGCCATTATGATCCGTATATACAGCAAGTGTTTGATAACGTCACTACACTGAACTGAGTATCACTGTAGTGTACTGCAAGCAGCGTTGCTATGGTAACCATTGCAAATCTGTCTATGTATCGCTCTTATTCGTGTAAATCACGCCACTGCATTAATGCACACATCCCTGTTTCACGGTAAAAATAAATATTTCTATGAAGACCATTAAGAGAACGGTGATAACACGGGATAAAGGTTTTAACGTGTTTTCAGAGCGTAAATAAATGTTCCGCTTTATACCGCATCACGTTCCTCGCTTTCATATGACCGCGCATTGAAAATGGGAGTTTAGTAACAGACAGGACAGTGGTTCAATGACTGAAAGCTCCCGACGTTACCCTGTCGTCACGGATTAGCCACTTCATATTGCCTACTGTTTCGTATGGTTGTGAAATGTGGCATCCCACTCTGAGTGAAAAAAAAAATACACGTTTAAAAATACTGTGCTCATGAAAATATTCGGTCCCTGCAATTTAGAGTATTACATGACGAAAAATTCGTGATTTATATTTTATTTTTTCCCCTTTAGGGTAATGAGGTGTAGAAGCGTGGTGCACGGTTACTGGTTACACAGTCTAAAAGTATATTAAGACGCACGTAGGTTATTAATCTAAGATATAAACCTAGCTACAAGGTCCGACTACACGGCGCTACAACCCAGAAGGCAACCATCTTCGTACTTACCGCCACGAGGACCAAAAATCCTACTTCTGAAATAACTGTTTTCCGTTTCCTAAACTTTTAGGATTAATACCTTTTTATCCTGGCAACGGCGAATTCTCCATTAATATACGATTCCCACCTTTACTCTCAACAGCGATGAATAGAGATCAGATATGACTGCGGCATCATCTCTTTAATACGATATGTTCTGTGGGATCTCAGTTACAATGGTCATTTTCAGGGGCGAGACCTCCCGAATACAAAGGAGCAATAACCACTTACACGACTTAAATAAACCAATAGAGAGAGAGAGAGAGAGAGAGAGAGAGAGAGAGAGAGCAGTGGTACACGCTGCTGTTCCCTTTCTGGACTGAAGCAACCGGAAGATTGATTGCCGGATAAATCTAATTTTGTTGACCAGCTGGTACCATATTAACGTAAGATGTGAGGGACAATTAGACAGGCGGGTTGTATATCTGTCAAGGCGTGATAGACAGGGGTGCTGTGGTTCTGCGAACAGCACCCCAGAGACGAGACTGACTGATGACTGGGGGGCACAGTCCGTCCATTACACACGTTCACGGAACCGGGCCGACCGCTCATAGACACACGACAAGCGCTGCCCCATTTCCGGTCACTTGGCACGTAAACTAAAACACCTTTACTGCGAGGCCAGCAAAGTGTAGGCCAGAGATCGAGGGTGTGGTAATGTTCTGCTTCGTCAGGACCATCGCACACCTTACGAGGCGGTGACAGAGGAATATGAAGCAAGGACGGATTCATGATCAGTGTGTGAATCTGATTCAGCGACACAACTTCCTGTAAGTCACTGGGGATTGAACCGGGATCTGCGCGGCGAGAAGCCAGCGTATAGATCACATAAATAAATATAAACTTAAGATAGTGTAGTTGCGTCATACTGTGACTTATTAAATTAAAATTAAATTATTTGGTTATTCCGTCAAATCACAATAATTCAGTAATTAACCTTGATCGGATACGGTAATACTTCTGGATCACCTCCAGACACAACTGTGTTGTCTACTATTTCATCTCTGACCGATGTAAACATCAAAAGCATCACTTCAAACAATACAGTTGATCCATTATATGAAAATATCTGGACACGACCTCCAAAAAACTACACTACGAAAAATTGTAAAAAATTGTAATTGAGTTTTAAATTTAATATAATTTTACACCTGATGATGGTTTAATAAAACCGAAACATGTTGTAACTGTTCCAATTGTAAATCGATTATTCGATATGGAACACAGAATGATATTTTAATTATCTTATTTTAAATACATTGTGATTTGACGAAATAACCAAATAATTTAATTTTAAATATAAACTTATTGAATCTTCAATTGTCATTGCGGTTGACATAAGGGAAGATTTATGGGAAGACAAAAACCATTAATGAGGGAAGGAACAGAGAAATAGACTACATATGAGAACGACATGTTATTCACCTACGGTTTGTGACAATGGTTATTACACTCTAAGAATGTCAAGTAGGAAACTGTCCACTGTCCGGGCGAATTTCTAACATTAAGTAACCCGAAATTTCAGAAGTTTGTTCTGAGCTCTTTTTTTATCTGACGGCTTGTCTTTATACTGACAGATTCATTAATTACCTCCCGTTTTCAACATTACTGGCAAAAGTTGGGCTCAAACCCAGTACCCTTTCAATATCAAGCCAGGACTATAACCATAATTCTACGTGACCAGACTTCTTTTTGTATTAATTTACTGGTGAACCTCGTGTCTGCTTATTATTGTGTTCGAAGGTCTTAAAGTTTTAAAATTATTTATTTCCGTAGATCTGTTCCGTTATCAGTAATCACACAATCCGACCACCGCGGCTTGCACAGAATTGTAAACAGTTCATGAATTGCAAAAGACAGCTCAGCAAATACGCCATTAAACTAAAATATGATTTACATCACAAAACCCTACAATTACATATGGTATTTGGGGACGGCTGATTAACCCGAGGGCAGAAGTGACTAATGGCGAGCTGGACCGGTCTCCAGGGAGACCAGAGCAGCTCAAGGCATTAGACAGATGAACAAACAGAAATTTGCAACGTGAGGCACCGGAGAGTCTGGGGAAATAAGTCGGTAATAATACACACTGACCTTGACTCTTCCGAATCGCGTGTGGCCGACTGTAATTCACCCTGGGCTCAGACACATTTTTCGATTATTTGCACTCAAAATAAATTCGCTTGAAATCATTCAAATTAAACAACTCGCTTTCATTCTGTCAAGTAGTTTCAGAGCTTTGTTGTTAAGAATTGTCGTATTGAAAATTTTGTTCACGAAGATGGCTGTCTTCTGGGTTATTGTGAAATGCATCCTGGCACAAATTTGTCGACGTTTCAGAAGTGACTGATGCTTCCATTATTAGCATATACCGCTGTGTGTCGCTCTCTTGGTTTATTTAAGCCGTGTGATGGTTATCATTCCTTTGTATTCGCCCCAAAGAATGACCATTGTATCCGGAGGTTCTCCTCAGTCCTTCCACACAAATTCCGCTTTGGTTTCCTAAATTAAACTATGACCGCTTCCTTCTTCCATTGATGATGGCGGCAGCAAATGCCTCTGAAACGCCTGTAAACTTCTACCAGACTACACGGCGCAACAACCCAGAAGCAGCCATCTTGGTATTCGCCGTCGTAAGAACCAGAAATATCGCTGGATGAGGGAGTTCCTGGTCGAAGAAGTTTCCCAATCTCCTTATTACTTAACCGCCGCTTAACCCAAATAATAGCATTAGAAATGTGTCTACTTTCGTCCTTAAAACGCCAGATAAGAAAACTACTTTTAATCGGTGTTTTGTGTACAAATAGAGGGAGGAAGGGAAAAAACGCCCTACGATAAAGAACATTGGTTCGCATGTTTCAACTAAAAAAAACTACACACCTAATTCGGGATGAAATCTTAATTTAATTTCGTTTCAGATTTGCCACTTTAAACAATTAAGTTACCTTCACACAAGTATAAGTGAATAAAATAAATTAAGTTGTGGAGTTTCCTCTACTTTAGTGGCGGAGCGTAACTTGTTCATAAGTGTTAAGCAAATCATCTTCCATGACGCATAAGCATCGTCGTTTGGACTTGTACTTATATACCAACGTTTCTGATACACGAAGATGGAAGCAGTACGTTCCTCCAAAACATATTTGTCTACACATTCTCGCGGCGTTAGTAACCAGGAGAAGAACAATGACAAATATAAACACCGGTCGCTTGTGTTAAATTGGACTCCAAAATCAACTACTCATTGATAACAATGCTAATTGGATGTCAAATTGAATTATTAATTGCGACATTTGCTGCAGAAATTACCTAATTTAATCTGCAAAATCACACCTCCACCTCGTTTATCTATTCAACATCGCCTAATCGCCATGCAAGTTGTCTCTGAGAATCACGCTAATCAAGTAACTAACAACCCTCCATTGTTATATAAGTTCAATGACTGATTGATTTCTGGGTTAACAGTGCACTGAACTATAATGGTTATTTGAAACTGTCAACAAAACATACGCCGACCTGAATTCAACAGTGAAAGCGTGTATTGCAATTTGATTTTGAAATATGTTTCCATTACTCTGTTATCAATAAATGGGATTTAAATTGAATTTTCTTGTAAATGTATACATTTTTAAATGACATCTTTAATACCGCAAACTTCTTCGTTACTAGGACGACAATTGTATCACCAACGGACGTCTACTCGGAAATAATGGATAATGTCAAAGGAATGTGAGTTATACATTCAGCTGGCGAGAGACAGGATTTAATGACGGCCATTTGCGAATACACTAACGAACCTTCGGCTTTCGCAAATCCCAAGATGATCGACTAACAAATTCTCAAGAAACGCTTATTCAGAGCATATTTCCTCCCCCACATTAGGAATCAGGGTGAGTCACACCTTTCTTGAAGTTGGTGTCGTCTCTCTCCTGGTTTCAATTGTGTAGTTCTCTGCCAGAAGGATTAGGGGGAGAGTGTATTTTCCTAAGGATTTCCATAGAATTATGCATGGCAATGTGAAGTCCAGTAACGCAATGCTAATTCAATACGCACTGCCGTTATAATCCGCCCAAAGCTGCGTCGCCATCCCTTGACCCGACGTGCGACAGCCCTACATCGGTGAGGACGAATTACGTACACACACCCCCACCCCACCCCCCACCCCGCTCGGCTATATCTCCTTCACTGTCGCCGTCTAGTAGCGATGACCGTATCATATACAGGACAAACACTGAACGAGATTAACTTGTAACTTGTCCTTAATACTTCCAGCCTTCGCCATAGGAACATAGGAATTTGACGACCAATGAAACACGAACGTTTAAATTCAACGGGGAACAGGATTTGAGACTTTCGCGGCGAGTACAATCAATAAAATCTTCTCCGGGAATCAGCCGCGTCAACTGGTTACCGTAGTAAACCGACGTTTCGGGAACCAACTGATTGCCCGAGAAGATTTTATCACTGGGGAATGTTTTCTTTCGAATCATCATCACTTACCGCCTCCATTCTTTCCACTTCTTTGCCTCTTTACCTCATTCCTTCCGTGCTCATTTCACTTTTGTTTTAAATTAGAACAACAATTAAATACAGAGTGTTCAAACAGTTTCTCTGCTGTAACAAAACATAACACTTACTTATATTTTCTGCATGCGAGGGTTAAGTAAATAACTCTGACTGCCCGGAAAACAAGTGATAATGTGCGCATCATGTCAAAAGCGTAGTCAGAGCCACGGGACAACCATTGCCCCGTGCCATTTCAATATAGACGCGCAGTGTCTTTTTATTAGTCAGCACTTCGCCATTTCACCGTTACACCATGCGTGGCGCTGCACAACAAACTGCGTTCTCATAAATATAAGCAAATGACACGCAAACATTCTGGGCTATAAGCAATGCCATTACAGAGCACGGAAATTTCACTTCTCTGGGAATTATATTCGATGTTACAGGGAGGACCAAGGCTTTAAAGAGAGTGCTCAATCGTCAGATGTTTTCTGCCTCGTCTGTTATTAATTGGAACGACGCGGAATCCAATATATAAATTACATGGTAATATGTTTTTTATTATTTAGTGTTCTGTCTGACGACAGGTCCATATGAACAGGATCCTTCCATCCTTTTCTCGGACTGGGACCTGTTCATATACGTTCTTGGCAGATGATCCAGAAGTGGTTTGCCATTGCCTTCTTCTGTGTGTGAATGGAGTAATTGTTGGGATGCCACGGAGAAACCGGGGAAGTCCCCGGAGGAAAACTCCGTGTTGCCTTGCCCAACACAAGTTATAAATTCGGGCACCGCCGGGAATCGAACCCGAGACCCCAGGATTACAAGGCCAGCGTTCTAACTGCTAGACCACCTCATCTTATTATTATTTAGTGTTCTGTCTGACGACAGGTCCATATGAACAGGATCCTTCCATCCTTTTCTCGGACTGGGACCTGTTCATATACGTTCTTGGCAGATGATCCAGAAGTGGTTTGCCATTGCCTTCTTCTGTGTGAGTGTGAATGGAGTAATTGTTGGGATGCCACGGAGAAACCGGGGAAGCCCCCGGAGGAAAACTCCGTGTTGCCTAGACCACGGCCTTGCCCAACACAAGTTATAAATTCGGGCACCGCCGGGAATCGATCCCGAGACCCCAGGATTACAAGGCCAGCGTTCTAACCGCTAGACCACCGTGGCAAGAAATCAACATACAGTTGGTAGCAACGTATCTATTTTGTCTCATTATTCACTTGTAATATTTTAAGTTTGTTTCACAACACCATATCAAGTACTGAAGTTGTGCACCTCCGAATTAAGGGCTGGGAAGAAAAGTCGTGGTCTACTTAAAGATACAATTACAGTTGACAGAACCTAAAATACCATGTTCTGGAATTTAAACTTTGAATGTCATGGTTCCTTGACCCTGTCTTGAGGTAGCTGAATACAATCAACACCTTCGTAACTTATTTCTCAATGATTAATTTTAAATGTCCTTTCACGGGCGCCTAGATCTGAAAATCGATACTTTGAGGTTTACCAATAACAATTTTGTATAAACTTAAGTATGGAAGATGTAAATGTGGCGACACTTCAAATAAATCTCCGAGTATATTTGTGGCACTAAAATTGTGCAGATGGATTCAGGAGACACGCTAATCCCCTCTTGTTTACACGGTACCGCCGATCGGAAGACTGAAGGAGATTACAGATTAATCAGTTTAGCTCCTGTTCTCCTTCGCGACGAATCAGATTTTAAATCACCCTGTGAGTTGGTCTCATCACAAAGCTTCTGTTTTTGTGTAAGTACCGAAAAGGGATTGCAAATTTGTTCAAAGCCGCATTCATTGATTTTAAGCAGGGGTGTCCAATGACGATAGTCGTTAATGAAAACATTTTTGGTACCTTGTTTCAAAACGTCTGCGTCAACCGCTCTCTGGACTTTCCTGACATTACCTCTGTGTCCAGCTGTCAATCTGATTTGTCACCTTAGTCATATTTCTGCGTCTCACTTCAGAGTACGACCGAGCCGGATGCAGCCCGCATTGTAAATGTAGACGAATATCATGTTAACACCAGTAAATAATCGGTCAATCAATCAATCAATCTAGTAATCAAGAATCTAAGTAGGTACAGTAACCAAGTGTAGTAAGTATTGCTAAACAGTTAACTATTTCCCAGGTAGCATAACAAGAGGGATAAACACAGCTCAGGCCAAAATCCGACGACGGACATTCTTTGCCAGTTCCACTACCTACCATCCTCATAAAATATTATCATAGGATTCAACCAAATATTATAAACACATCTACTTCTTGGTTTTGAAAGTGGTCGCTTTTCGAGACGTGATAACGTGTATTATTCCTTTTCAACAGCCTCGTTACATTATGAGATTTCACTTCACGACAATAATTATTTGCGGTCCACTATCTCTTACTTTCGCTACCCCTTTCCCGACCAAGGTCTGCATCGTTTAAAATGTAATTCACACTTTTTACCCAAGCGTCGCGAAGTTGTGCTGGTTGCTGACCCGTCCCGGCTTTGATTGTCCAACGCGGTTTTTCTCGACCGTGGTCCGCAACATTTTGAATTAAAATGCGTTTATAAACATACGTAACATAACAACAGATCATAGCGAGAGACATCTTGTTTAACCCTGTTTTGCCATCTCATCAGCCTGTGCTGTTCTTTCTGTGTCAAATTGTCACTGTATTTATATTTTTCATATTTCATTATGTCTGTTACATACAGAGAATTATCAGAATAGCCATTTTTAATATAAATATTTCATTTATCTGCATCTGCCATCGTTTATTGCTCGTTCATAAAACTTCTGTAATCTGTAAAATGTTTCCATGGGACGTAATTTATAATAAAAAACATACAGCTTGTTCTGAAATCGACGACACCAATTTAGGGGGGGGGGGGGTGTTCTGTACACATAACCAAAGAAAAATGCCCACATAAACAAGTATCCTTTCACGCTACGAAGATGTGTTACTCTACAGAATCCACCATCTTTGTTTAACTGTTACTTTCGGCTAATTAAGTACTTTAATGTCGAATCATATGATTATGAATTTTAAATAGTGTAGAAGGAGTGGTCAGCTACTTTAGGACACATGTACCTGGACGATCTGAGAAAAACCACGAAAAACTTGATGTTCTTTTTTTAGGTTTGGCGCCGTGTAGGCTCGCCGATTTATGTCAATGTGTCTGTCTCAATCTTCAAGCCTGCAGACGGAGTTTGTACAGCGCTAAAAACCCATAAGAATAACATTGTCAGCCTCCTCAATGCCATGAAATCTTCAAATCTCAAGAAGATATTATCTGGATGTTAAAAATCATATCTGGGAATTTTCTACCACAAAGCAATAGTCCTTATCTCTCAAACGAGAAGGGTGGTAAAAAATTGTTTTTAGAAGCCTCATCTTGGTACTGTAATTAGAAACCTAGACGTATATTGGATGATAATTCATCAGATTCGATTCCAGGCAGCAGCAATATTCGTCACTGTCTCCTCAGCCAATTTGGAACCTGTCGAGTCTCCTCACAGGAGTTGCTGAAAGACGTCGAGGTACGACAACACACGTGCGCAGAACTCGACAACGTGAAGGCTTCTCCGGGCACCTTCACTCCGATCCATACTAATTACAAGATAGGACATATGCCGCTGTTGTCTGGAGCACAAGGTCGAGCTAATCCGACGGCACAGCGCGGTGACCAGAGCAAACAGGTGGAAGTGATCACGACACCAGCGGCGAGCTTAGCGTGTTGAAGGTGGATCAAGGGACCAGTCCGCAAGGTCAGAACTAAACACAGACACAGCGACGGCCACTACATCATGCAGCAGGGCTCTTCTTGTGAAGCTGATAGTCACTCAGATATTCAGGAACTTACCCGCCTTGTATGAAGACTGGAAGTTTATTATCGCGTATGCCCGCCACTGGCTCTTATCCCCAGCAAGATGAAACAAGCGCACTCTCTCCCACCCCATTTCTTCAGTATCCTTCTCAATATAGCTCAATCTTACCATCTACGCCTTGGTCTGCCAAATTACCTTTTTCGTTCAGATTTCCTGACATTTTGTGTGTGTTATGGTGATGATGGTTTTTCTCATCTCATCCTCCTCGACTTGATCACACTGATAATACATGGCAAAGAGTATAAATTATGAGCCTGCTCATTATGGAATGTTTTCAATGTTTTGTTCTGTACAGTCTCCTCAACATCGTGAAATTTCATATTCTCACGGCCGCGAGTACGAAGAACACTACAATTATTTTCGAATGTTCATAGTTGGCGAATGTTTCAGTAATTTCATAGCAAATGACAGGAAATAAACAGAAAGGACGCCTTGAAACGTCTGTTCATTACGTTTCGGCGCTGTAGCAATTTCTGGTGCTCCGTGGCATCGCGATATGTCTCGCTGTAAGTGATAAATCGGGAAAGAGATGCGAAAAGGCGGTTGTGGCAGGCCTTGGGGTTCAATCTCCGCGCACGTCCCTACAGACTGCAAGAAATCACGGAAATCGCTAGTCGGGACTGCTGGTCTTTGGCATTGAATAGAACCAATTACAAATCCAATACATATGTTAATAGCTGCTCCTCTGAATTCCATCTGCCTTAAATGTCTGCACCATAAATTATCATTGTTATTATTATTATTATTAATTATTATGAATTGAATTATCATAATCACCATCCTCTACATAATCATCAGAATATACAGTCAACCTGATTTCGGGCGTGATCCCGGCATTTTCCTGAAGGGACTGAACAAATAATGAAATATTTGAATGACTATAGCCGGTCTACAGGCCGAGATATGATCCCGGGACCTTACAAATACGATGCACAAGTGATGACCACTTGGTTCATCTATTATAGAGTCCACACAACTTCTAAGCTGACTGTCGTCGTTCAATAAACTGTTACTTATCTTTCGAGTTTTGCAGGCTTCGAATCTGCCCTTCGGAAAGCGCACTTGCCGATAAGTTTCAGCTCGCGCCGTGACCATGCGGCAACTTCTCCGCCACGCCAGTGCTGCGTGTGGACGCAATCTAGGCGTGCCCAGTGATTCGTAAACTCAACTGGCAAGAGTATAAAGTTCCGTAAAATCTAATAGTTCATGGACTGCACCACAGTTATTTATGCTCAAGGGAATAAATTACAAAGTTCGATACTACTTGGAGAACATCTGTAACTTTCTACTTCAGTCTGCGTGACTTGTGTCCTCCATATACCATATACAGAGCGTGCATGGTTAAACTGTTTGTTTCTACTAAATCGGTCGAAATTCTGGCGAGGGTCCAAATGTTTATTTGAACAAAAATTGTCTGTCGATATAACAACAGCACTGTACCATTTCTATCATGCCTCTGGCTTCATAAAAATCAACGCTGAAACTGGATTCTGTGAAAACGAATTTCCATTCCCCTGCATGATCGTTCGAGCATAGATGGAACGGACAGTCCTCGTTCTCTAGAAAATAAATGAAGCCTATTGTGTTGTTCATTACGGAGCTCAGGACAGACGCGATTAATCTGGATATATTTTTGGCAGAGGACCCAAACCTCAGAGAGAAAATCTTTCACTGCAGATGCCCCTAAATTTTAATCATGATCAAGCTGTAAACGCCATGGCGGAGGGGGGGGGGGGCAGAACGCCTCAAGATTCCCGCATTCACAGAACAAGTCACGATCGGAATCCGAACCAGTGATCCTACTTTTCGAATCTCACATCTTACTTCAATTTGGGAAAGAAAGGAAAGTCTAGAGCAGTGCCTGTGCGTAAGTGCCACGCTATAAAGGCGGGTGGGGAGTGCAGGGACAATTTTCAGATAGAAGAATACAACGGTCTCGGCGTCTGAGGTGCAAATTCTTGAATCGATCGAACACTGGGGTTGCAGGTTCGAATCCCTTTCGAGCACATAAGTATGGCCGTACCATATAACAGATAAAGCCCTTAGGAGTTTCTGATTCAATGCAATGTTTGCCGATAATTTTCAACATTCGAAGCGGAACACCCCCGAAAACCGAAGTTGTAAACGGTGAGCAATCTAAGCAGCCACTACGCTGCCCCGGACAGCATATAACAGACATTTATTGGACGGAAGTGTATATTCATAAAATCGTCATATGGTAAATAAGCAATTTTATTATTTCGGTACATTTTAAGAAAAACGTACACGAAAGAGGAACGATTTCGACAGTTCAAAACATAAGCGAAACAGACTACTAAATTCGTACACATTCCGTTGATCGCATCCTGAAAAACAGAGGATGTAAATGTAATGTCGGGTTTCAATTGAGAACTGAACCCAAGTACAGAAAGATTTTGCAGATTCAAAAACTGGAACAATGTTCTGATCTGCACCGGAGTCTTGAGCAGATTTATAATGAAACTACACGACTTCTGGAATTGGAATAAATACGATGGGGGGTGGACGACCCAGCATGCATCATAATGGAACAAGAAGAGACGAGAAGTACAGATTAAGCAATTTAATCAACTTAATAACAACTAATGTACTTGTACGTCTGCTACAAATCTGTTGCAATAAATAACGTACATTATATTGCGGCAGGTTCACAGATACACTCAACGCAACGTCACGAAACTAAAAGGTTACTCAAAACACTCAGTCCACTTTACAGTTAACCCTTTTGCCCAATGGTAAAATTTTTACACCACCTTATTTAATCTTAAATAGCTCTTAATTGTGCTCTCGGATTGCACTTGCAGGATTCGCATGACTCAGAATAAAGCGCAATCATTTCAATGAAAAGAAGAGTCGAATTATTGAGAGAGAGAGAGAGAGAGAGAGAGGGAGAGAAGCTGCTCCGGTAACATGGAATGCCTTGGGATCCAAATCGGATCTCCGTGTACAGTAGTCCATGTGGCTGCTGCGTCGTGTAGTCTGGTAGAATTTGGCCGACTATTCAGATGAGTTAACAGCCTCCATCGTCCATCATCATGCGATCACTTTATGTTGTTCCTCAAAAAACGCTATAATCACAGCAACAAAATCATTTACTTCAGCACAATTTTAAATCTTTACGTCTCGTTACGGCGAGTACCTCGGTGGACCTTCTTCATCCGGATGTCAGGAACACAAAGGGAGGGCCTTGCCGTCCTGCGCGCAATAAATAGGGCGTGATTACTGCGTCCCTCTGTTTCCTGGAAACGGAGAACACTCCACCGTCTCTGAGGCAGATACTTGAGACAAGGCACTTCAAATTCCCTCTTCCCTTCTTTTCTTCCTTGTCTCTCTTTCTTAATTCCTTTCTCTCGTTCTCTCTATCTCATTGTTCTTTCCTTTTTCCATTCTAGAAAGCCATTATTTTGCAACGAACGACAAATCTTCGGTGTGCGCATGTCCATACGACATTCGCCGCCATCAGAACCTGAAACCTGACCTACATGATTTCTTGATTAGCTGAGTGAGTAACCAGCTGAAGGAACACAATATTACCAAGGTCACTCGTTATGGGAAAATACATCTCTTTCAATCACGGTGATCTTTTAAATATATTATCAGCACAAGAAGTGAAATCACTGAATAACTGTGCCATATGTAAACACTCGTGGGCGATGACTGAAGTCTATCGAAATTCCGCTTGAACCTATTACAAATTAACTATTGAAACACAGGAAACTAAACTGTGATTCTAAATCGACAGCAGTGCATTTATATTCAATTACACGCAACCAGTGCATACCAGACTCATCTGTGATGAAATATCAGATAACACTCGTAAAGTACATTCAATATGGTCCCGGCACGCATTTCAGCATTCTATGTCTTCCTCATTACATAAACTCCCGGAAATGTAGACCTGTACAGAAGACAACAATGCAATTTTTCATAAATGTAACATTTGATATTTCCGCAACAACCAGGAAAACTGATATACATTATTGAATTGTAATTGTTTCTGTCGGGGGGGGGGGGCATTGGCATTGCGATACAAATTACTGCAGCACGAGTCATAAATCTGTAACAGCCAATTAACAGCCAATTCCGCGTAAATAATACACTGCCTACTAACAAACTCCACTCTGCACCAACACTGATAAACTACCAAGCACGTTTTCACATTGATGACTATTTAACATCTCTCCTTATTAAGCGTCAATGATACTGTATGTCAACATCATAAGGAAAATATAGATCTGGTAGAATCATGCTCATTATCGACGCTTCTAGACAGCCAAGCAGAAAATACGAGATGCAGACGAATAAACGTTATGGGAGGGTGTTGCTGTTTCGACCTCTCCTCCTCCAATACTACGTTCTAACAACTACGCCGCTAAATTCAGTAGCTGATACAGCGTCATAAAATAACAGAATACGCAACAAGTTGGCATCCTTGCCAGGAAACCGTCGTAGGTATCCAGCAAGTCAACTCATGGCACACGCAGTGGCCTACAGAAACCTCAGTCGCTACAGACGAATACAACAAGAAAAATACGTGCCTGGCACGGAATCTCTAACTGGATACGAACGTGCGTACTGCACGGTCACGATTCGCGCCGAGGGACCGTCTGGAGGTCACACCCCGTCTCCGAAAACCAGTGTGTTATCTTTCGTTCTAATTTATGAGAACTTCTGTCTGTCACTGCACGACAGCGACTCCTTCTCAACTATTTTTCTTCTCGAATTTCTAGATAAAAACTTGGGGCCGGAGGTGGCGCTCCTGGGACTTCTACGCGACGTGTGCGCGCAACAGTGCACCAAGAGTTGGTCGTATCATTCGTATTAACCAAAGTCGATAACAGAGAATCGAGGCCATGTATCGATCTACAGTCTAGTAATGGCTTAAGGGGAGAATGATATCGGAAAGTAAAAAAGGGAACTAAAGGAGGAACGATCTGAGATAAATACGAAACAAATAAACTGCAAATGCAGAAACGAGGGATAAAACTTGCGAACAAGCAACCAGCGGTACAGTACCAAAAACAAAAACGACATAAACAAGAAAGAAACAAAGAACGAGAGACAGAACAAAAATAAAACATTAAAAAAATAAAAATGATGAAAATAAGGAAGAAAGAAGTTAACATTCCAGGTTCGAGGTAAACTTGTGCTGCTTTTGCATACTGCACACCGTCGTCCGATAAACAGCGATAGCAGAACGCCCAGTGACTGACAGGCAGACAGACAGACAGACAATACCACAAAAATGCAAGGTGTTTCTGTTCTGGGATACGAACACAATGCAATCAGCACGTCCGAAACGTGCCTAAGGTTCAGATGCGAACACATGGTTTACGTAAACACGTGCGGGTGTGGACGAAGCCATTTTTATAAAATTCACATTTAGGTTCCTAAAACCTAAAAATAAATCATTATGATCGAACACAGTTCAACTTTAAAATGAAAAATGGATGAGCAGGACCGACGAAACAAGGCCGAAAACTGAACACCTGAGATTTATTACATTGTTACTTTGAGAGGCACGCACAAAGCAAACAAACTGATCAGTTGATATGGAGACATTATCTGCAAACGAAGACGGCTGCCATCTGGGTTATAGCGCAGTGCAGTCTGGTAGCAGTTTACCGACGTTTCGGTGGTCACTGCTGACTCCATCCCACGGCGCAGCATACCAGAAGACAGCCATCTTCATACTCGACGCTATAAGAACCTGAATTCTTACATCACGTAGAAAGAATTCAAGTAGAAGGGTTCTTTGTAAGCGTACACAGCAGATTCAATCTTGAGAAGCCGATACTTACTGACGGCGATTAAAAATGACCCGCTTTTATAGAACAAAATAAATGATCATCATGTTCTCAACTGCCCGCCACTGGTCACTAACCAGTCCCTCGAGTATGGAACAGCAATGACCGTAATATTCCGAACGTCGAATGCAAAATAATTACGAAATCGCTCATTCCAAAAGTCTGTCACTTCGTGATATGTAGAGGAATTCGTATTATTTATAGACGCACACACAAAACCGTCTGTCAAGACACGGCACATACTTGAATCGTGGCCAGAAACGGTGATGCTTTGTATAGGGTTGTCCATCCCACGGCTCCGATCACGCAACTATAAGAAAAACTGAATTCTTCATCCATTTATACCAATTTCTGTACTGACTTAAATTTCGGCAACAAGTGATTCATTACTGATGCCTTTTGTGTGATAAAGTAACTAAAACTGCCTTGAATCGACTTTAATTATTTATAATAAGAAAAAATTGTCTAAATTTATATTAGAAAATACAGAACCTGTTCACAACGTTTCTTAACAAGGCATCTCGTGGAGAGCCGAAGTCCGCGGATAATGAATTTAGTTCTTGAAGTCATGACGTCTACACCATGTCCCTTCGCTTTTCCGACGACAGATGGAATATCACTACAGGCAGTGACATGTGACACAGAAGTGCTGAGCCTATGGTTATTAAACGGAACTGTTTCCACTAATGAATTCATATGATAACGAATGCGACAGGAAGATGATGATTCTGAGGCGGAGATCGTGAATCTAATCTAAGGCGAAACGCACGTTTCCGTCTATACGAGAAACCAGCGGCGGTCTACCGCCCTACAGCCATGTGCAGTACAATGTATACATTACTCCAACACACACGTGTGTTCCACGTGTGCTGTTGCTGTGCCAATGATCCTAGCAGAATAACATTTAGAACCAACTCAAAACGCATCTGCCTATGTTCTGGAGAAATCGTGTAAGAATTCCGGGCATGCCACAATTTTTCTGGGATCAAAAGTCATGCGAATCTCAGTGCGGAAACCAACTATACTAATTGAAGTTTCGATTACTTTTCTCGGTTGAGTCTCCAACGCCACTGCCCCTGTTCCTGAAATAATAAGTAATTCCCTTACCGAATGGGTCTTCCCTGAAGACGTCCTCAGCATCGCTGCAAACGAGAAGCAGGACTGTTGGTATCACTGAAAAATAAAACATGTGACTGCAGTGTAGCGAAACCATCTCGACGCACTTTCTCCTAAGGCACTTTGTCACAGCAAACATTTGATTCTCTTCCTCCGTGCGGAATACGGAAATACATTGTACGTGACGGCGTTTGGTACCGACGGGTAACGGCAACTATTTTTCAGTTGTAACTTGCACAGAAAACACCAAGACACAACAGGTCAATTGGCGCTGAATTAAATATCAGTACCTCAGGCCTAAATGACACAAGAAGTTGTATTTTATCACCAGATGCAAGAAACTGAATTTTATGACGCCCGAAGTTCAAACCCTAAAATCAAACAATGTCACAAAGCACCACAAAGTAATTAGCGAATTTTTTATTATACAATGATACAAAAATCGAATGTCGCGCTATATTTCTGTGCCGGACGTCAAGAGTTTTTCGCGGAAATGCCCAATGCTAAACACAAAATCCTTTAGAAAGACTTTCGTCTTCGCTGTACACGTGGTACTGTCGACGAGAGGAAGGAACAGACGCGAGTCTGTTGGAAGACAGTGATGGGGGGAAAGTGGAACTAAGTTCTGCGCATGCGTACTTAATATTCTCCTAAATAAAAAAAACATCAGACCTACTTCTTTGAGTCCTAATTATCTGTAAATCTGACTTTAGCACGTTACTGTTCGTTGTTGTATCATCGCGGTTTAGTGACTGTGGATCACTTAAGTTGTGTCCTAGATGTATGGAAGGTGTCCGGATAGGACGGACGTTTTCTGGTACCATAGTATCAAAAACTCTTTCAGTATATACAAAACCTTAACAATAGTGTGTGCTACTACCTAATGAAATAGCCACGGTGGTCTAGCGGTTAGAACGCTGGCCTTGTAATCCTGGGGTCTCGGGTTCGATTCCCGGCGGTGCCCGAATTTATAACTTGTGTTGGGCAAGGCCGTGGTCTAGGCATCACAAAGTTTTCCTCCGGGGGCTTCCCCGGTTTTTCCGTGGCATCCCAACAATTACTCCATTCACACACAGAAGAAGGCAATGGCAAACCACTTCTGGATCATCTGCCAAGAACGTATATGAACAGGTCCCAGTCCGAGAAAAGGATGGAAGGATCCCGTTCATATGGACCTGTCGTCAGACAGAACACTAAATAATAATAAGATGAGGTGGTCTAGCGGTTAGAACGCTGGCCTTGTAATCCTGGGGTCTCGGGTTCGATTCCCGGCGGTGCCCGAATTTATAACTTGTGTTGGGCAAGGCCGTCGTTTAGGCAACACGGAGTTTTCCTCCGGGGGCTTCCCCGGTTTCTCCGTGGCATCCCAACAATTACTCCATTCACACTCACACAGAAGAAGGCAATGGCAAACCACTTCTGGATCATCTGCCAAGAACGTATATGAACAGGTCCCAGTCCGAGAAAAGGATGGAAGGATCCTGTTAATATGGACCTGTCGACAGACAGAACACTAATAAAAAGAAACTACCTAATGATTGAGCATTAAAGTAAGTTCTGCATCCAAGAAAACTCGCCACATCTTCGTTACAGAGAACATCTGGCAAATGGTATCGGGAATATAATCACAACGGTCAACCCTGAATGAAGATGAAGGTGATATGTAAGATTTGAAGTTTTCACTGCGACTGAATATGCCTTCTCGGGGGATAAACCTAGTGCGAAGGGCGCTGTAATTCAATGTTTCTGAGATGTCCACCTCCATCAACAGGAACAAGAAGCAGGCAGGAAATACCTCAGAAACTTCAATCAATTTCTGCGAGACAACACAATGCAAAGTACCAGAAGACAGAAATCTTTACTTATAACTTATATTCTTCCACAGGAAAGTTTCAGTCCGTGTTTATAACAGTACGTAAACCGAGTGGCAAAACTGATGTCTTACTTATCATGGTCTCTGTTGGAAAGTTTCTAAACTGTATACGTACAGACTCGTTATTCCTTTAACGTTTTCATAAACCTTACTTCTGCATGTTATTGGTTTTTCATACAGAATATTCAACTGATACATACGTACAATTAAATTAAAGCAAAGTTGAAATATCCTATTTCTTTTGCACAATTTCCCACAAAAAGTATGGAGCTTTTTTTGGAACCAGTGCCTGCGGATACAAAACAAACTCTTCACCCGTGATGTACCGACGCCATCATAAGACGAACTGAATGCTCTCTGTTTGCATCAGGAAAAAAAAGTTGTTTATGCTGAAGTCCCATAAAGCAAAGCGCATCTATTCACTACAGCTTGAGATACCTGCAACCATAGAATGTTCACGAAGTAGGGTGCCACTCTTCAAGCGAGTGACGCTTTGTGATAAACGCAGTCTCTCACTCCAAGCAAAGTTCGAAATAAAGTAGGCCAACTGAGGAGAAACATAAATAAACTGTCCAAAGAAGAACATTATGGGAGATTCGAAACTTCTTTCGAATTACCTACCTATGGAGGAAATTCAGAAGGTAAGGGTAATACTGAAATATTTTGCTGTGTAACTAGGAAGACTGCTGAGGTCTTGTCATACAATAGCTCAAGGTCAGACGGTGAAATTCTGCGAGTGTGGTTCAGCTATAGTCCGAAGATGGCTGTCTTCTGGGTTGTTGCGAAACGTAGTCTGGTAGAAATTCACCGGCGTTTCAGAGGTCCTTGCTGCCTCCATCATCAGGGCGATGATGACTTGAGAAGACTAAATTTAAATCGATTATTACCGTCTTTCTTCAAGTATGAATTCTTTCTTTTGGTAGAAGTTAGCAACAGAATGCAACTCATTAATGTAACAAGAGATGAAGATGTTTTGGACTGTCGAGAAATGATGTCCTAATCTTCCCACTTGTGCGTTCGATAAACCATTCGAGCGAGATTAGTTTTCAGTAAGAAACGTGGAGTCTTGTAAACGCAGTGAAGCTGAGTGGGATGGAGGGCTACTACTTTAAGGAACTCCCCACCGCCCACCGCCCCCCTCACCCTTGACATCTTCTGGATCTGCCTGATGGCTTACTTCGCCTACGTATAAGCAACTGCTATGGGGGCAACACCATCTCACAACTGAAGCCCAGACAGAGCTCCAGAGTCGCTACATATGACTCGGCACAATACACATCTGCACGGGACATTAAAATACGTTCGAAATGGGCACATATCATGGACTGAAGTCGGAAAGTCTGATATAAAAATGAAGACCTACTGTAACCAACTAAACTGCGCTTGTTAACAAAAACAATTACATAGGCATACATAAAGAAGTTGGACTACATGTCCCTGTGCTTAATTAGCTTCACATTCCGATATCCCTATCACCGCGCAAAGACTCACAGGTATTCAGTTCACTGGGTTGGAGGCTCAGAGGATGCCAGACACAGTTTTGACGTTGTGCTCAAGATAAATTAAAATTCCATATCGTAGAATCCCCACTAGCAAGTTGGGCTTGGAGATGAAGAAGAAACTAGTGAAGTGTTACGTATGGAGTGTCGCGCTGTATGGAGCAGAGCCTTGGACACTCAGGAAGAAGGAACAGAAATACCTGGAGAGTTTTGAAATGTGGTGTTGGAGAAGAATAGAGAAGATCAGGTGGACGGATCGAGTGACCAACGAAGAAGTATTGAGGAGAGTCAACGAGCAAAGAAACATTCTGCAGGCGATTACACGAAGGAAAGCTAACTGGCTGGGACATATTATGAGAAGGAATGGGTTACTGAGTGATATCATCGAAGGCCAGGTTGAAGGAAAGAGAGGACTAGGAAGAAGATTGATACAGCTAACCGACGACCTTAAACAAGGAAAGAAGATGACGTTCCAGTAATTAAAGCGAGAAGCCGAGAATAGGGACAACTGGAGAGATCTTTTTGGGCAGAGCAATGGACCTGTCGTAAGACAGAACACTTAATAATAATAATCGTAGAATCGAACTGCAGTTGCCCAGTCCACAGTCGGTCACTTTACTGACTGAAGAATTCATTTGTTTTATTTTCTGACAACCTTCGTAGTATTACGAACGAAATATGTGGATCAGAAATATTACTCTTCTGCTATGAATAGCCCCATAGGACGTATGTCAAGTGCCAATGAAAGGAAACATCTCCCGCCTTGTCTTGAAAGCCAGATGCCAACGGAATTTCAAAAACCGAAAGAATTACAATAAGAAACTCGTGTTTCAGCGATTCACGCTCATTTTCACTGAAGCTTAGCAAACCTCAGTGACAAAACTAGAGAAATAATTTTTAACAGCGTTGCAAGAAACACTCATAGCTTACTTGATGTACGTCTCTACATCTGCACAGACGGACAGAAAAAAACAACAACATGAAAAACCTCTGATCAACTGGTTTCTCGGCCGAGATTCCAATGCTGGACCTCCGAGTATGAAAAACAAGTGTTAACCACATGACGTCAATTTCTTCTAGAAAGCGTGATCGAATTGCATTGAAAAAGGGGCCAATTACCGTTACCATGTAGGATTCGAGGTCTTCACGGCGGTGAGTCTGAAGATTGCTGTCTTCTGGGTTATTGCGCCGTGTAGTCTGGTAGAAGTTTACAAAGATTTCAGTGATCCTTACTGCCCGTATCATCAGGGCGATCGACGTGATGATGGAGGCAGCAAGGACCTCTGAAACGTCGGTAAACATCCACCAGACTACACGGCGCAACAACCCAGAAGTCAGCAATCTTACCTTTACCATGTCTACCCGTCTGATACAAGCAACAGTTTGAGAACTGCTGTACAGATTTTAATTACACACAACAACGGAAAATCACATATTTCAATTTTGGCGAAAATCAGAGAATAACAAAAACTTTAATGAAAATATACCGGTCTATTTAGTCACGGATGTAACCTGGAGGAAATCCCCAGCCCGACACCATGCACTTAATCATGTGGGGAATCCCACAATAACGTCATCGCCCCGTCCACACAAAGGTAACTGACGCAAATAGGAGACGTAAAGAGGAACAAACAGTTTCCCACAATTTGGTAAATTTCTTATAAGGGAGATGATTTGAAAATCCAGAGGCACTAACAGAGCGTAAGCGGCAGAACTATTACGATACGCGTACATTTAATTAATTGTTAAGTGTTTTTACGCGATTGTGGGCTGGCTGTTCACTTAATTTGTGAAAGTACTATATTTGGCCCAGAACGGATGATGTAATTGAGCAGCTTAGTACAGGCGCCATCGCATGATGTGGAACTTCGTTATTTAACTTACACTGGCTACCTTGAATTATTAAGAACATCATGTTTTGCCTCATGTCCACCTCGAAAGAGCAGACAAGAAATGCGTACAAAATTATGTACGTCTCTTGGTAAGGTAAGACAGAATTTGGGATGGGAGGATGCTCAGGTAGCCTTCTGTACAAGTCGCGTTGAACCTTCGGATTCTGTTACCAGAGATTTGGATCCTGAACCATAACAAAATTCAAATCCATTAATCCCCGGACTCTGAAATTATCACGAGATGCTTTTGAATTATACCCCGAAATGTGCCCCGCGTAATTCATTACACTAATGAGAAACGCGCAAAAGAACTTTCCAATGAAAGAAATGTCCACCATTAAATTTGTCTCCGGCCGTAATATGCCAGTCATTGTGTGGACACCATTAGGACATGAGGAGCCCGGGGGAGGGGGGAGATGCTACTACAACAGTGGGAAGGGAATGTTCAAATATGTCATTACACTAATGACCTCTGGAATCGGAACACGGAAACTTGACACAGCAAGAAGCACAACATTTGTGGATGAACAAGTTACTTTTGAAGAAATTCATGTCTCTCACGTTTCATATGCATCCATATAATTTTCAATTTGGAAAGACCCTTACATTTTTTCTTCAGTATATGTCTGTGTATCTGGACCAAAAATAAATCCATGCAATTTTACAGGTGCAAAAAAAGTAATCTTTCAATCCGAAACGGTCTACATCTTCCACTATCGTCACCATTTCAATTCTGTCCACTTTATGGCAACTTCATACAATGAGCTCTCTTTATAATGTCATCATTGCAAATCTTTGTAGGTCTTCACTGGAGTTTTCACCGTAAAAATTATTATTTTCCCCTTCCGAACTAAGTATAAATTCCTCGACTTTAATGCTCAAGCATTACGAGACCAAGAAAATCATCTAAGTTCCTCACGAAAATTTCTGTATTGCAAACGAACTGCAAATATTTCCATCAATACTTCGTCCCCAAATGCCTGCAACTTCTGTTACTCCCATAGAAGAACGGGGCCATGGTACACTACAACACAAAATACACAAACGTTCCAGAAGCTGTAATCACAGTTTTCTGTATGTTTACGGGAGGCTCGACGTAAATCATCCGAGGGCGATTTCAATAAACCACAACCCACGGAGCTTCGATCGCACTTTTTGCGTCATTCTGACCCATAAGTCTTTTAAGGTTAAGTCAAATTCGACGTTGTGCGAAGTGTTTCGGCTGCCTCCGTGCATTTAGGGTATTTATCACCTTAGTTTTCTCACTTTCTGATCTCTGGAGGCAAA
Organism: Zootermopsis nevadensis; assembly: GCF_977971745.1. Classification (NCBI taxonomy): domain Eukaryota; kingdom Metazoa; phylum Arthropoda; class Insecta; order Blattodea; family Termopsidae; genus Zootermopsis; species Zootermopsis nevadensis. The sequence goes on from NW_028259134.1 coordinate 18,805,578, forward strand.
ATATTCACGTGACGAGTTTTTCGCGTAACTGATTTCTCTTTCCTTTTTCATCAGATTAGGAAGTTCCACAAAAATGCACTAAGGTGTTGTAAGATTAGAGGTTTTCACAGCAGTGAGTATGAAGATTTCTGTCTTCTGGGTTCTTGCGCTGTGTAGTCTGGTCGATGTTAACCAACGTTTCAGAGGTCATACTGCCTCCGTCATCAGGGCAATGAGTATGAAGATTTCCGTCTTTTGGGTTGTTGCGCTGTGTACTCTGGTAGAAGTTTACCCGACGTTTCAGAGGTCATACTGCCTCCGTCATCAGGGCGATGAGTATGAAGATTTCTGTCTTCTGCTTTGTTGCGCTGTGTAGTCTGGTAGATGTTTACCAACGTTTCAGAGGTCATACTGCCTCCGTCATCAGGGCAATGAGTATGAAGATTTCTGTCTTCTGGGTTGTTGCGCTGTGTAGTATGGTCGATGTTAACCAACGTTTCAGAGGTCATACTGCCTCCGTCATCAGGGCGATGACGGATACAGTATGACCTCTGAAACTTTGGTTAACATCGACCAGACTACACAGCGCAACAACCTAGAAGACAGAAATCTTCGCACTAAGGTGTTGTTTACTTAGTGCAATGGTTATTAATACTGCGCCAAAATGAAACTCCGACAATTGTCATCGGGGTGGATTTCGAATGAAATCTTTCCGCGTTAAATTTCAACGGGCTCTTTACATTAGTTTATAACAACAACAACGACATTGAATAACAGCACACCGGTCGTGCCAGAGATCCGTGATAAAGACACGCATTGCCTCGCCATTTATCCACAGAAACAGACGACGGCACAGCAGACGAACACCAAGTCACCGACCCTGATCGTCGTTATTCACAACACGACGGAATTGTATTTTATTCTTTTGCAAACTGCTTTTATACAAAGCCAACACAAATGGAACATGCAACGACGTATCCGCTTGGGAGTACGGATTCTTTCTTTGTTTAATCATTATAACGGTGTAGTTGACGCTGTTGTAGCCATAAAAGCAAACCGCCCATGATGCAGCTGATGACACAGATTTAATCAGATCAATTTGCTTTAAACAAAACGAGTGCCGTTTGTCAAAGTATTGCACCACGTCAGTTAGCTGGGGGGCAAATCAACTCATATCAATTTAGTTAAAGAACGGTCTCCATGCTCTGTGACCGCGAGAATTTATTTCTGTGAGAGACGTAAATCATTGCCAGCGCAACTGCTTGTGTGGTCAACACGGCCATACGTTTATATAACCTGTGTAATTATTTACAAGTATAGCGATTTGTTTAACTCGTCACAGGGCTGTGGTAACATAAGCCATCTGCTTTAAAGTTAAAAATTCAAAGTTCAGCCGTCTATCACAATTAAACTTACATTTTAAAATCATACCTCTGCCGTTCAGTTTATAAAAAACAGCGATTATTTTCCTAAACGTTAACCAACTGATACCTGTAACGGAGATGCGGTGTGTTTTCTGGGAGGTAGGAACCAAATATTTAAATGTTATTGTGCATTCTTTGCATGCAGAGGAGATCGTGCCTGTCTGTACGCATGTTTCAACTGGAGAATAAGTGGATGGATTTTAATTAAATTTTATATTAGCGGTCCTTACAAAAAATTTAAGTACTACCTCGATTTTCGTAACGATTGACATCACAGAGTTAAACTACTAAAAGAAATTAAATGTCTATTGGCATAAACCTATATTTATTCGAAAGAAAGTTGCAAATGTGAGGATTGACCTACTGAAGTTTTTGTTATGAGTAAACTTTCCTTCAAATTTTACAGTTTATAAAATCTCCTTTATAAATCTCCAGCTCGAAGTACGCCTACTCATATAAAACTGTGTGTCCTTTGTGATTCTGCACACCTTATTATTCTCCATAACAAAGGATCACTAGCATTACACTGCACAGAGGCAGACTAATTTTATTCTACTTAGTAACACATTGGCACAGAACTACGATTTTGAAGTTACTTATAAAATTAACCCAAACATTCAACAAAATAAATACCTACATACATTACAGTGTGTATAATTATCATAGCCCCAATCTCTCTTCCATGAGGTAAACTATTTCGGTCTTCAAGTGTTGACGTTTTACAGCGCTCAAAGTTGCTGACATTACAGAAATGTAGGCGTTACAAACAGATCAAAGCAAGGAGTTAAATGTGCATTACATCGAAAAAATCTACAGGCCTAACTGGTGTATCTGGAGCTCATTTTAAACTATTCACTATTTTTTGTGCGACAAGCCTAAACAATGTGTTATAAAATTAAGTTCTTACGCGCCAAAATCTAAAACCGTAAATCAGTAAAAAAAACTCTGTAAAGAGTGAAAAGGGCCCACGCAAAGTATTACTATAAAAACAGTGCATTCAGATAACCCGTAGAATATACAAAGTAATTTGAATTATTCAAAATAAACGGTACAACAATCACTTGAACTTACACAAAGACCACGGACGAATATCCAGCTTCCTTTCATTTCACATGAAAGAATGCACAAGACGTCCAGAACACAATATGATATCGTTTAAACCCTGTACAGACACACGTGGAGGACGAAACTCTGAATCACACCTGGAAAATACTCCAAAAATGATTCAAGATTTTAAGAACTACATCCGAAATAACTTGTCCTCGGAGCAAAGTTGGTATACGTTTAAGGCAGCGCAGCAGAATATCACACGGAAAAATATCCACCACGGCCTGCACGGCACATTCTTGGCGCGGGAATGTCTAGAGGCATGCAGCGGCCTCGCCATGTCCACACATTTTTATCTTTAGACAATATTTGACCCCTGTGCCAAGAAATGTGCAACCCAACGCGGGGCTGCCAGCTAACCTAGTGACAGACGCGTTGACCAACTCCTCCTCACACGGCACCTCAGGCCACACACAAACACTTTTCATCGTCCTCCGTTTCCGTGGTGAATGTTCCAGTGTAATCACGCATGTAACTAAGTCAACACATGACTACCAATAACTAAACAGATAACCAGCTAGTTATCTACCTGAGTAGGCAAATACCTAACTGCCTAACAAACAAACCAACCACTAATTACTTGGCTACCTAACTGAATAGCCAACAAACTGACCAAACAGAGAGGCGGATAAATAATCAACTTCCTAACTAAATGGACAGTGTCTTTGCGAAATTAACCTTTCAAGAAAATCCGTATCGTTTATGGAACCCGAAGGATCATCACCGTATTCCAAAGAGAATGTTACTTGTACCTATCCTGGATCTGGTAAGTTCAATTCGCAATTACCACACTACAAAATTAAGATCAATTTTAATAACAAGTGACGGCTGTCCATCTGGTAGCCTGGTTACATTCTGACTAAGCTACCCCGACTTTGATATCGTATAGTTAACTCAGCCTATGTTTAAGAAAAAAAAAGGGGGGGAAATAAGAAATTTGTAACATTATGAAATGTGATTTCCGTAGTATGATTTAGCAGCATTTTGGCTGTATAACAAAGTTTCGCAGAAACATCCTGCCTCCATCAACAGGGCTGAATTTATTATTGCTTTGCAGAAATAGATTTGCATCTGAAAACACACAGAATTTTAAATGTCATTCAAATACAAGCTTATCTGTAAAACTGAACAATTTGGACACGTGGTGAATGAATGCAGAAGACGCACTTCGAGATGCGAAAACGAAGCCTTTCGCCCAAAGAACGATATAAATTGCAGCCGGATAATAAGCCGAATTCTATAGATGTGATACTGCTATCAGTCTAACGTACGTCCGGCAGGACAAAGTCCTTAAACCTTAATCCCTATTCTGAGGGTCGTATGATAGCTATAGGATTCGGGAAGGACGTATCAATTTTGTACTTCATTTCTGTACCACGTCTTGTCCTGCTGAACAAACAGAATCGTGGCAGACAATCAATCGGTTTAGTTTTCAAGGCGTCTAACCTGTTTCGGGTCCAAAGGGGTTCAGGGACACGCTCGTGTTCCTATACTGCAGACACAGCAAGAAAAGAGACCACATAACACAATGTTTCAATAACGGCGTAAGTACCGTACCACTGAAAATATTTCAAACAGTAGAAGTACGAAGTTACAGGTAATCACAGATTCTATGGTTGTAAAAGACAAATCACAGCATACATTAAGGGATTCCGTTGTTTAAACAGCTAGTCAACATTAAGAAAGTCTTCTCAGTCTACCAACTGTGTCAGTTGATAATAACCAGCGTTTTAGTGACCATCTCCGTCCGAATCATCAGGTCTGTGATATCACAGCCCTGATGGTGACAGAGACGGTCCCCGAAACATCGGCGATTTTACAAAGGACGCTGATGGAGGGCGGTCGTGGGATATTTTAATTTATTTACCCGACACTTGCTTTGGAACGCATGAAAATAACTACAGAAAGTGAGGTTAGTCAGTGAAATCCAACGAGTGTTAACCACCAAGCTGTATGGTGCTCTCTCTCAAGAAGGATGTGGTGCGTTTACGTTAAAACGGTTACTACCACGAATAAATAAATTCTGCTCTGTATACAAACAGCCTGCTGTGTTTCACTCAGCATTCTGGCACTGTTTAGAAATTCAAACATCGTCAATAACAAGAGGGGAGTTGTGATGATATAAGACAGTCAACAAACTGTCCTTAAGGAAGAAATATGAACTGGGACAATTTGTATCTTATAGCTGGAAAAGGAGAACTAAGAAAACGGCATAATGACTGGCTTCATAATTCGATGGACAAATCTGTTGTTACGGTGACCAAATCAAGGAAAATGACAGGAGCAATTTTATCTCCAGACAAACATACAAGCAGCCTAAAACACTAGATCAGGCTTCGTTCCCTCTCATTATTTATAAGCGCCATCACATCTCACCTTTGCGCCCACGCTCTGTGATCAGCATGGCAGACACTGTGTCTGAGTACAAAAATAACCAAGCGGTGACGGTTTTCGAGTTATATCAGTAGCACGGAGGAGCTGCTGCAGTATTAAAGGCAAAGGAAGTGACGTGTCCAGCAGTTCGCAGCAGGAAGTACGACGGCGGAATGCGCCGCAGAAGTGTATTTGTGGCCCCGGGTGAGTCATAACTGCTGGAAGCTGAAATTCGATTGCCTCGACCCCCCACCCCCGCTGACGTTCGTGTTACTCGCAGGGTTTTTTCCAGCATCATCTTACATCCGAACATCTGACTAAAGCAGCGTATTTAGGACGAGGAGGGGGTGCTTCTAAAAAGCAGCAATACCTTAACTTCATTCTGATGGGTTCTGGCGATTATGTAATAGTCCGCATGGTTGGGGTTTTGAACCTTGTTTATCGTCTGATGTTATAAAAAAATACATTTTCGAGGTCTAAACCTATCCTCGTCTTCAGGTGTAGTGAAGGGGGCACCTACTCAGTGGAGTACAGCTGGTATAAATTATGACAATTGGCCTCAAAATTGTAAATAGTCTAAACACCCGCTGAAACTGAATAGGAAATAATTGTTATCGTATCTTTCTCCTCGCCATCTTTTTTCCTCTCGTCTGTCCCTTTCGTACTTTCTTTTGATTACCAGCTTTCTCTGCAATGCTTTCCCACTTAACACAGAGCACGCTACCTCAAAATACACGAAGCCTAAGCATTTTTCTGGAAGCGTATTCCAATTTCTAAACATCTTTCTACCTGTTTCGACCATCCCTGTTTTCTGCCATCCAGCTGTAGCGGTTTTTGGTAATGGCACACACACTCCTTTAGTTTCTAATCACGATATGGCTGGTGAAACTACGTGGCAGTTAACAGGAAAGGTGCTGGCGGTCTACGACTTTTCACACCGTCGCCATGTTTGAAATTATCAGACTGCGTGTACTATACAAACTACACCTACACTAAATTCATGGTCACACAGGAAAGTCTACCCTAAACTTGTGAAAACAGACCTGGGACAACAATGACGACTGTGGCAACAGCATCTCGGCGTTTCATTGCAACAATACGAAGTTGTGGACGTGACCTGTCCGAGAACGATAATCAGTGCATGTGAAATGACCTGTCAGGACTCGTCAGCTGTTATCTGCGAGGCGTGATAAGGTCGTCTGTCTGTCTATCGAACTAGGCGTCCTCTCGGTCACGGAGAGAGAGAGAGAGAGGGGCATGGTAAGACAAATAAAGGGACTTGAGAGGAAGAAAAACGGAGGAAAGTGAATTAGAAAAAAGTTTTATGACTTAGGGATGAAAGAGGAAGGATACAAAAAGGAACGAGTACAAGTAAGGGAGGTGCAGTCTGTGTTTAATTAAGCGCCTTGCCATGGAGACGTACGGAGGGTGGGAAAAGTTACGTTAGCGTTTTAAACCTTGGCACTACATGAAGAAGAGTGGTGAGACAGAACGGGCAAGAAAGAGTCGGAAGTCGAAAGGACAGAGAAGTGGAAGAATTAGGAAAATGAGCGAGAAGTCTAGTGAAAAAAATTGACGAAAGAAGCAGGTTTATAATGAAATTGGGAAGGAAATACAGAGAGAGGAGACTAAAAGGAATATGAAGAACGGAATAACGGGGTGAGACGACAGAAGTTGAGGAACCTGGAGCAGCCGTAGTGTGGCTGTCGGTTGCCTCTTATTCATACAAAGGAGTGGTAACACAGGTAATCACAAAGCGAGACACGTTCCTTTCATTGCACTTCCTAATTACATATCACATCGAAAAACTAAATACATTTCTGGTTCATAATTACATTTACAAACCTCCATAACGCAAACCGTTCTTTCTATTTTAATCTTATCCTCCCATCTACGTGTTTTGATTTCTTATTTGCAACATTCCCACTCAGAATATCTTCCACGTGGTTGGCACAACTGACAGCCAACAGAATAACAGGATAATCCTTAAAATAGCAAATCCATGATCTCTTTCTCCAAAATTAAATTGTTCATAATCATGCTGTTATTTGACGTCATCTGACCTCTGCACAATGTTGGTAGAACGAATCCGTCACCCAAGTTCGGTCCATCCAATTGTTAAGTCAGATCCATCAGTGACCTGCGCACTCGAAACTTACATAGAACAAACTGAAACAAATGCCCCGGCGTTATTACAAAACCAGAACACGACACCCATCGACTCCATCCGTTGTCATTACAACGGGACAGTGGGTAGCGTCGCCTGGACGGGAGGGCAGGAAGGCGGGAATAGGGAGTACTGACGCCATCAAAGCAGGAGCAGAACGACTACCTCTCCGATCCCCCAGTTCACTAATCTCCCTGATTTACTAACAAGCTCGCGAACGGCATTTGCCTCTCAGCGAGTTTGAGAGAAATGTCAATGAGTTCATTTGAACAGACGGTCTATGCAAACGTAATACAGCAACTAAGCCATCACAAACCTCGCACGATCATGACCGCTAGAACCCTAGGCTCGTGGGTTCGAACACTATTCGAGGCATGGATTTGTATATACAGAATGTATTGGTTTCTGGCCAGTGTTGTCTACAGCTCTGACAACTCCGTCTTCCACAAAGACTATAAAGTGGCCATTTTATGCAAAGGTGTCAAGAATGTTCGTGTGTTCCTGTTAAATGCAGACATTATGACGGGCCAACCCCGGTCCAAAGGGTCACATCAAATGTCTTGGGATTCGTAATATCATAAGTAATGATGAATTTCAAATCCTCACAGCTAAAGTGGTTTTAGTCAAAATATGAATTTCCTCGTTAATTTAAATGAAAATGTAGGATAATAATTTGCTAAGAAATGTTATTAGTTGTATCATATGCGTGTTCTCATTGATTACAGCGAATAAATCTAAAACATAACCTGAATCGATCTTTCTACACCTTAATTTATTTTATACAACTTTAGATCTGATCAGATCATAGTTTGGCAGTTTTAAATCGCTTATTTAGTTGAAAATGCGAACCTCTTGCCAAGAACCCTGTGTTGGGTGACTGCAGCAACACAGTGCGTCAATCAGCGTTCCTACTTACGGGAGCCACAAGTCTCCTGGCAGTTAATGGAGCAAATCATTACCAACAGCGCCGTGGCAATGTTGCGGGCGGGGGATGCCTCACAGCAAATACGCGACTTTACGGCCACACAGAGCGCGCCACAGTCATCATGACTGAGTGTCAGGGGACCTTGTTTCATGGGTGCTCGAAGACTATCAGGAAGAAACATTATTTAAACAAGCAAATGTGTGGGGCAGCAGAACACAAAGTGAATTTACTGACTGACGCACTGATTAACAAAATACGACTGACTTAGTTTCTAATTATTTAGCTTAGTAACTAGTAATGATGGTCTAATGTAAATCGAATATTTTGATAAAGAACATCATTTAATATTTTAAATATTTTAAATGTTAATTATTGTAATATTCTAATATTTAATAAGAATTATTGTGATTAGACGGACAAAATTTAATATATACTTAGTAACTACGTTAAATAACTTACTAAATAAGTAGCCATCTGAAGTAATTAACTGAAGTTCAGCTAATAACGGTTAGATAAATTAATGTCTAATTAACTTATTAACTGTGTATGATTTGAGGTTCTCACAGCGGTGTGTATGAAGATTTCTGTCTTCTGGGTTGTTGCGCTGTGTAGTCTGGTCGATGTTAACCAACGTTTCGGAGGTCATACTGCCTCCGTCATCAGGGCGATGAGTATGAAGATTTCTGTCTTCTGGGGTGTTGCGCTGTGTAGTCTGGTAGATGTTTACAAACGTTTCAGAGGTCATACTGCCTCCATCATCAGGGCGATGAGTATGAAGATTTCTGTCTTCTGGGTTGTTGCGCTGTGGAGTCTGGTCGATGTTTACCAACGTTTCAGAGGTCATACTGCCTCCATCATCATGGCGATGAGTATGAAGATTTCTGGCTTCTGGGTTGTTGCGCTGTGTAGTCTGGTAGATGTTTACCAACGTTTCAGAGGTCATACTGCCTCCATCATCAGGGCGATGAGTATGAAGATTTCCGTCTTCTGGGTTGTTGCGCTGTGTAGTCTGGTCGATGTTAACCAACGTTTCAGAGGTCATACTGCCTCCATCATCAGGGCGATGAGTATGAAGATTTCCGTCTTCTGGGTTGTTGCGCTGTGTAGTCTGGTCGATGTTAACCAACGTTTCAGAGGTCATACTGCCTCCGTCATCAGGGCGATGAGTATGAAGATTTCTGTCTTCTGGGTTGTTGCGCTGTGTGGTATGGTAGATGTTTACCAACATTTCTGAGGTCATCAGGGCGATGATAATGTTAAATAAAACACTACGTACACGTAACATCTTCCTTCTTAATTTCATGACTTACAATCACAGGTATCTGAATCTTTCATAATGATCTACCCATGAGGCGTTAGTATTTCGAAATACGTATAAGAAATCCAAACACGTGTTAAAGCTCCCAGACTTTATAAAACCTCACGTAGCAAGGGTAGAGAATGGCTAGAACCGACAGCTCCTAGACATGTTCAGGATATAAATTTTCACGCCTAACAGCACTTTGAATTCAGGATTACACCTTTACAAAACGACACGTTGACCAGAAACATTGACAAACGTTACAGCCTTTATTAACACGCTCCGAACATTCTATTTAAACGCTGTACCGCCATTTTTTGTAAATAACCCTCCCACCGGGTATCAAGACCTGACATAAAGCCTGGTTCACACTGACACGTTACGGGCTTAATGACAGCGTCTAAAATGCAAAGCGAGGGCGTGGAACAGTGACAGCGACGGTGTGCCTGACGCCATACTTGAAGCTTAACCATTCATAACACAAGCGGCCTGTACGCTTACCACAGCGTCGTGGAGAAAGAGGAACACGGCCTACAGCAAAAGGCAGCGAGGAATATGGAGTGAAAGAAAGACACGCAACTCAGAAAGGTAAATATCGGGCACAAAGACAGACTGAGGGTGTCAGTGCCCGAAAGACAATGAGACAGAGACGAGGAAGAATATGACAAGTAACAAAAATGAAGGAAAAGAAAGCGAAAGGTAGACAAAAATAGTGAGAAGGAAGGAAAGGAAGGAAGAAGAGACAAAGACAGCAAGTTAGGAAATGTACACATGGCGCAACAATTCTCGTCAGAATTTCTCCCATGCACATCAAATTTAACACCGGTATCTTCCTACACTCCTTCGTTTTACAACATTATTTTATCAGTACGATGTATCACCATCTTATACTATTACTGCTTTCCTGTATTTGTGTTCCTTTTTAGTTATATTTGTAAAAGAATCACCTTGTCTTACAGCCCGATTAACATAAATTCATAGTATTTAATTTACCTTTAATTTCGCGTACGTAAAAGACACGCAGATACTTTATGTCACACTGTTTCATGCAGACATATCGATGATTATTAACGTGTGTCAGTATTCGCCGAAACAGCGGCACGAATTCTGTTTGTCCTCTTTATATGAGTGTAGTTAATATGAATCAACATTCTGTACAAAAAGCGTTTTACATGCATTCAGTTTAATTATTTATAGCCAAGCCTCACTTCGTTGTATGCATGACACATATACATAATTAAACGGTCTGTAAGGTAGCATTTTATAATTAAACTGATTCTCACGTGCTTGCTTCAGGTAAGTGACACCATCTGTCAGATGAATTTGGAGTATGAGAGCCAAAATTGCCTGCAAGGCAGAGACTTCTCTGGTTGCTTAAAACCCCATCTTCTTGCTATGGGTACAAGGTCGATATTGTGGCTGTATGGCGAAGTTTCATACTTAGGATGCTTTGCTCGGAGACACGCCGATTACGTTCGAAAAGAGGGTTTTGCGAGGTAGAGACTCGTTAACGCAAGGCTGTTGTCCGTCTGCGCCATCGGTGAAGTCATGAGGACATTGATCGTGTAATGACTGGGTCTCGTGAGAAAATGGTTCTGAAACAGGTTATGAGATACGTCCATTTATAAAAAAAGTACAAAATGACATGCATCACATATTGGTCCTCTGTTGTGTTCCGCCCGATATCCAACCGCAAATATCAAAACATAACACAGAACACAAACGTGGCCTAATCTAAACTAACCAAACCAAACCAGAACTAACATAACGTAATTTGAAGATTTCTGTCTTCTGGGTTGTTGCGCTGTGTAGTCTGGTCATACTCACCGCTGTGAAAACCTCAAATCTTACATAACGTAATTTGATTTTGGGTTGCGCGTGTTTTTATTTTTATGTCTCGTAATGTTTATGCTTAAAGCAGAAGACAGGAGGGCGACACATGGGACTGAATCCCTCCCTTAAGCAGGATCGTCTGGCCAAGTGTGGTAGAAGCTGTCGCTCACAGAGCAGCGCACATCTCCGTACAAGGAGAAGATTGAAAGCAGCTAACTCACTGACCGCTCCAGCAGCAGCAGCGTGGAAGTGGAGTTCTTCGCATTTGAGAAGCTTCCGGTTCGGATCCTCTCTCTTTCTATCCCTCTAACTCCCTCCTGTTCTTTATCTCCTCTTTTAGGCGCATCTGCATCACTGCCCCGCTCTTCGGTCAATGCGAATGAAACAAATCGAAATGTTTTAGAAATTTAATATTGGGACATTTTATTAACTTCGGACAATAATAACGTACAATCTGCACACCAAAGTTGTGGATTTTCCAGGTCATTCGCAAATGTCAAAGGTCGGTTAAGTCTCCAATTACTAACAGATATCAGAAGACCAAAATTATTTAAATTTCTTTCCATAAAAGCCGGAACATTAAAAAATCCTTCAGCACTTCCGATAATATTTTCTTACTCCAGTGCATCCAGTTTTAAAATTGTTACTAAGACATCGCTGCGTAGTCTTCATTTTACGGATGCAATCCGCTAGATTGCTCAATGTCTCAAATTTGGAGAGGAAACCTCGAAATGTTAATTTCTTTCCGCTGGTTTCAGCGGACCTGCAGTCTTGTCACGTGACGAAAAGTTCGAATATAAAAGAATATCTGTGAAAATAACACTGCCTTTTGAAGAGAAATTTATCAAAATTCTCGCTAAATCTTCATGAATATTCAATAGAATAATATTGCCTTGCAAATGCTTAAGCAGACGTATAAATAATGAAATACGATTCAAGATGAAGGAGTATCTGGCTTGCGCGCATTTTCGAAAACATTACAATTGAATGAAAAAACGTTCGCTAGATTTAAGAGATGTAGCCTGCCTGGGGATGCACAACTTGCTAGCACGTTTCGCTTCTAAGAAATATATATTTTTAAGATTATGATATGAAATATGGCAGCAACTGTATGGCGATATTTTGCTAGTACCTGTAATGTTCAAACGGAAATACATACGAGGCGCGTCCCAAAAGTAAGTTTCCCTGGGGCCGTTTACAGAAACAAAACACAATTTCATGGAAATATTTATTGCAACAGATACAGCAAGTGTCCAGCTATTTTTCAACATATTCGCCACCGGAATTGAGACATTTGTCATACCGTGGGACCAACTTTTGAATACCTGTGTCGTAGAAGTCTGCCGCCTGGGATTGGAACCACTGTGTGACAACCATCTCCGCCTCTCTGTCATTCTCAAAACGCTGACGCTGACCGGACAGAAATTTCTTGAGGTGTAGGAAAAGATGGAAATCACTGGGAGCGAGGTCCGGGCTGTAGGGTGAATGATTAAACACCTCCCAGCTGAACTCCTGCAGGAGACTTGCTGTCCGTCGAGCCGTGCGCGGCCTAGCGTTATCACTGACCGCACTTCACAGTCGGCGGGAGCTGGAATAAGAACCTCCATCTTCAACAGCTGTAACGATGCTACTGTGAGAACGCGGGAAGTGCCGTTAGTGCATGCGCCATGCTACGTCATTGCTCTATCACGTACGCACAGTCGCTTCGCTCAATATAAGGTTTGCTAGCTGTGGGACGAGTGGGAAACTTACTTTTGGGACGCGCCTCGTACATCTTAACTATGTAACTCTGGTACAGGGCCATAAAAGATTTGTAATACTGGCGGCTTCTATCGAACCCGAAGATTCATTTCCGTCTTCACAAAAGTTCACACTGGACCGTACCCTGTGTCATCGCTCAACGGACGAAATCAGAGAGAGAGAGAGAGAGAGAGAGAGAGAGAGAGAGAGAAGCCAGATCCTGTGAGGCCACACAATTGTGGAGGCGCGGATTCACTTTTCGGGAAGAATTACGATTCGAGACGTCACGCCTGCGTCTTGACGTTTATAATTAAGTCTCACAACACTGAAAGTACAAGAATGAAAAACGAAATTCGTCTAGAAAAGTAAAGTTAATTTCTGGGAGATGAAGACACTTGATAGCACCAAGATTTACGGCGCATCAGCGCACTTGTATTAATTATCCAGCTGCTCTGAGCGCCCCATGACGACAAAACTGGGAACTGTACTGTGCACCGATGTGGAAAAACAGCATGTCAGAAGAGGAAGCCACACATTTCGGGAAATTTATTACGACGCCTCCAGGAGGTTTTAATGCTGCTGCTCCACTCACTTACCTGCTCGTTCACTCGTAAGTTACACTTCAGATGATTATGCCACTGCTCACTGACTCCAAGATGGTTCAGGCACCACCATATTAGTACTAATATATAGAACTGAACGTACCGAGAGGCAAAGCCATAATGCTCCTCTAACATTTCTTGACCGAATTAGCCAATTTTCGTGTAATTCCTAACCTAATCGACAAGAAGAAAATGTTAGTGGATAACATTTGACGGTTGTGAATGAAGCTAAATTATTATTAAAGTTTATCTACAAGGTAAATAAATAACTTTAACTTTAAGTCGGATGAAAGAAAAAGAAACAAGAAATGTATACCGCATTCACATGGAGAAATGACTTTATAAAGACCACTTGGACTAGCCATGGTGGAGGAAAAATAGACAGTATTAAAATTTAATTTAGGAAAAGAATACGAACTTCAGTCAGTTCGATTCACCTTCTATCTTTACAATCTACTTCTGTAAGATTCATATTAATGTTATCCTCTCAATTAATTTTACCGCCTAGTTGCCAAAAACGCACTTAGTAACACCCAAAGAAAGGTTTGGAGTAATTTCAAGGTCACTGTGTTGTACACTGAACAACCTGTTTTGTCAAAACAAATTACGCTAATTTAAGAATTATTGTTCTTATCCTTTTGTTGACACTGACTCTAAACTGAGCAGTTAAAACAGCGACGTTAAATAAAAGCTTAGCATCGACCATAAAATAAGATATATATAAATGTTTCTGACAACGGTGTGTTATGATGTGTGTTAATATTATTATGGACATAATAGTCTTCTTGGCTTTTCCGAAACAATGTTTTTAAAACTGTATCTGTTTCCATTATCAGGTAAAAAGGGAGTTAAAGATTCTGTACTCAGTTGGGTCCCTTAGAACGAGCTAATATCGATCACTGGACCTGAAGACGGAAACAAATAGTTTGCGAAATGCTGCGTTGTACAAAACCAAGATGGGCAATGCCCATAATAACAGTAATTTTAATGCAATCAATAATTAGTTGTATTTCGTTATTATTACAGTTACTGGATCCATTAATTTGAAACAAGTTTCAGGGCAGAAACACTGCAACACACTGGACAACGGTTAGAGATGTAAGTCAATTACTCCGAGTCTTAGAGCATCAAATTCATCTCCACCCGATACACACCGACCCGAGTCCCTGCGTTGCTAGTCGGAACATATATCAAGGTAAGACACCCTCCCTTATTTATGGGGTGGCTGAAAGAAGAGGCTGATGTTTACAGGGGTGAAATATGCTTCCCATTAATTGTTCCCACTGTAAATGTGCCGGGTCACGTATTTACGATTTCTGTCGCTACAGGACGCGTGTTCGTGGTCTGATAGTTTTAATGCTCTACAGTCTATTAATTGCACAACGCAGTTTGTAGCACCGAAGTTTCTCGACTGAAATCAAGTGGACAGAATACGCATCGCTGAAAGGCTGAAGGCACTTATTCAAATATTACGCTTCACCACAGGGGCAATGTCTGCCAATGGATGTGAAACTTGATCTCTCGTCCTTTAAGAGAGCACGGACTGAGGGCGAATATCATGAGACGAATAAATGGATCTAGAAAGCAGGAAGTAAGTAACAAGGAAATGGAGAAAATATAATTCATAACGAAGAACTTAATAATTTGTACTCTTCGCCAAATATTATTAGAGTTCAATGAAAATGAGTTGAATGAGCTTGGGGCGGGTGAATATAATCAGTAGAAAATATTGTTCTAAAACCTAAAGAAAAGCGTAAATTTGGAAAAACCTGAGCTTAGATGTGTTCCCTGATTACTCTCGTTCTTTCCTATTTTCTTCGCTCGTGTTTCTATTTTTCCTCTCCGCGTATTTCCTTACATTTCCCCCTTTCTTTTTATTTGTTTCTACATTCCTTCACCTGCCCATTCAAGTCTGCCCGATGTGAAATATAAAACAAATGCTAAAGGCGAAGCGAGCAAAGGTTATACAACACCGATACTGGCTAGAATGAAGTTCACCTACAACATTCAGTGTAGATTCCTCATAGAAATCCATGCAGTGGTTCGGAAGGCGGAGAAGTCTTGTCCAGACGCAAGGCAGAGGCGTGCCCAAGGTCATTCTGGTGGTTGTAGTCGAATATTGAGGATGTAGGCTCATGAAGAAAACCACAGAAATGAGGCTGATCCGTCTTTAGAACAGAGAGCGTCTCTGGATCCAAGTTCTGCCATAAACAGGCAAAGTGGAACGTGTTCACCACGACAGAAACCCTGAGAGTCAATGTAAAACAATTCCCTGTTCACTGCACATTTGGCAACGTTAATTCGGTCTACAGGTCTGCAACAATCTCAAGAGAATTGTGAAACATAACAGGCGTTGTGATGATGTACCGTAGTTGGGAGACACAAATTTCATTCTGTACCCGGAGCAAGATATTCTGAATTTCTTCGTAGAGGTTTTCAGTCCAACTGCATTCTGTTGGATATTATTTACTCAGTGACGACTATTCAGTTAGTCAAGATATTCCAGAATGTTCTCACAGAATGCCTATATTCATGTAAGTTTAATTTCAACATTTTCATTTCTGTGGGAAGTCCAGTTGTCATTTTGGCTTTTTGTGTCGAAAATTTATATCACTATACGCTACTAACAGAGTCCGTACACGTCGTTAGAAAACATGTTACATACAAAGTAGACTAATTATGCTAACATATCTTTAACACTACTTCGAGCATATTTAGCTCGAATTTCATTTTGTTCCAGAAAATCTGCTAATTAATTTTCACTCCGCTGAAATAAACTGTATCAAATACAACTCTTGCTTCATATTACAGTTCTTCTCCGTTAAATTCTAGTAATACAATGAAAGGTGAAAACAGAGAATAAATAACGAGACCTGTTATGTCCCTAAATCAACACGAGAAATTAATTACCCGAAAACCCGGCCGGCGGTTTGAATTCGCAAGGTGAGCAAATCGAGTTCTCATTACACTGGTTTTGCCTCCAGGCAGTCATTGTAGAGAGATTGGGGGGGGGGGGGGCTCACTGTTCCGTAACCAAGCAAGATTAGGAGAGAGAGAGAGAGAAAGGGCTTTCTTTTTTACAGTCTCAATTATAAGAACAATGTAGCACAATTTTACACAGTGATCGTCACAACGAATTATAATTACAGGCAGGGCGAAGGAAGAACACGTATCTCGATTTCAACAGTCATCATTTATCGGCTCATTCTTTATCGGTAATAAACTATAACAAATGCAGTATACACAACAATATGTGCTACATACCTCGCTTATCTCATCTTCGTTGACTTGATCACCTAATATCATTTGGTGTGGATTATAAATCAAAAATCTCCTCATTACGTAACGTCTTACAGCATCCTATCGCTTTCTGTCTCTTGGGTTGGAATGTTACTCAGAGATTTGTTCTCAAGAATCAAAGTTACCCCCACACCAAACTTGTTAAATTTGCACATTTTAATTGTTAGGGGGGGGGGGGGTTAAACAGAAGCCGGTGAAATATGCTGAGCAGGACTGTACGAAGCATTCCCCGAATTATACCTGACGTTAATTTCCACAATGGACTGGACGAAGTCCACTGAGCATTCAGTCGACAAGGTCGCGAAAAATATTGGACTGTATGCATGCACAAAATATTGAATATATTGAAATCATAGGAAACTCTGCGATTGGCTGGAAAAATGACAAGTCCCCTTCTTATTTAAAATAAACCCGGCCAATGACGAATCATTACGTTCGTTAACTAACATCTGGCAGAAACTACTAAACGATTAAGAAATTCCGGGATATGTGATAAATATTCTTGAGCATCCTGTGCAGCCAAGTTCGGGCCCAGAACTAGTCATATTTTTAAAAAACATTCAAAGTGGATTGTTTGTCCGCGGTTGGGCCCTTTTCGGACATAATCAGTCAGAAGCAAATGTCGGGCCGCTCGTTCGTATTAGCGCTGTTAAAACTAACTTACTTTTACAGCTCTGAATAAATTGTATTTCTCCATATCGGGTCGTAGTTCGTGGTAAGGGTGGGGGGGGGGGTGTGGTCGCCAGCTGCCGATGACGTGTGGCGACGTGTCAGCTGGGGCATATAAACTGCGGCGTGCTGTGTGAAAGACCGGAATAAGGCACTATACATGTAACTAGCACAAACATAAATACCAGCGCCGCGAATATTAGTATATGCTCCATCAATTCGACAAATTCACACAGATTTTAAAAGTCAAATAAAACTGTTCCGTTTGTCTACATTGCGAAATGGAACATAAAATACTCGCCTAGAGCACGCTGTGAAACGTTGCAACTGTCGGTAATTATTTACCTAGTC
Source organism: Zootermopsis nevadensis (assembly GCF_977971745.1). Classification (NCBI taxonomy): domain Eukaryota; kingdom Metazoa; phylum Arthropoda; class Insecta; order Blattodea; family Termopsidae; genus Zootermopsis; species Zootermopsis nevadensis. The sequence continues at coordinate 18,823,348 of NW_028259134.1, forward strand.
ATATATATTTCGTGCCGTCATGGAACCCCCGGGGGTCATAGCCGAGTTCACCGGATCATATCCTGAGCAGCATTTATCTAAAACTTACTTTAATATCGCCATATTTTTTCCTATTATGTCTCCGAAGTTGTTGAATTCCCTTAAAGTTTTTCTGACCAAACTTTCATTTGCATTTTTAATTTCTCCATTTCCGCTACATGACTCGCCCCACCCACCAGGAAGACGCACGAGTCGACGCTCACAGATTATTCGTGCACATGTTTGTGTTCTGTCGTCCTGTGTAGGTAAAGGCCTTGCAGCGAACGATACAATGCGCACGGAGTTATGCCAAATGCGAACAGGATTAGTGTTTCATAATTAAATCCGAATAAAATGTAGGATTCAAGTTACGAAGCCATTTAATTATTTAATTTTTCCCACATCCTGTTATTCTTTCTCTGTTAGTTCTAAAGTTCTTCTACAGCATTTTGTTGTTTATTTTATTTTTTGAAGCTCTATCAACTGCTGCAGTTATACGTAACATTGCATGAAATACATGCAGCCATATTTTTACGACAGTAACTTATAGAACGAAGCAGCCGTAGCCCGTCCTGGCTGTTGACCAGAGTAACTGAGGAAACCCAAGATAAAGACTCGGTTAGGAAATCCTACCTTTAGGCCGAGGTTGGCCCAAGAAAACCTCGAAAACAAAGCAGCTTGCCATTTTCGAATTATCGTGTGGCGGAAAAATCTGCTGGCCAAACAAGCAAATAAACGTCCCGGCGATGAGTACGAATTTAAACGAATACATGCACAATACGTGAGATAATTGCCACTGCTGCCAACACAACTCGTGACAGGGCGATCAGTCTAGTGGACAAATCACCAAATTACATGCCGAAGCACGGCGTGCTGACAGCCCGCAAATAAGAGGTCGTTCTACTTCACGAGATTTAAAAATAGGCCCTAAGACGACGTGACGAACGTCCGATAAACATTCCATCATCTCTGGAGCAAGTGCCAATGAATGTAGTTCCACACAGGGTGGTCCCAAAGTCGCTCTTCGAATGACAAATCTAATTGCAAATTATTTCGACGGGTATTCTTAAAATCTGCGAATTTCCTATAAAATCTGATCAATAAACTGAGTGAATAAACAACTAGTGTGTATGCCGGTAAGATAAATTTCTGAATGTTCTTCCACGACTTTTCTTGTGACATACGTATTCCACGTTTAATTTCAGTTTTGTTTATAGAAATCATTTCCGCTCTGCTTCACTGCTTGCGACGTGACAGCAACGCAGGAATTCTGAAAGGACGGAATGAGGCGCTAACCGCATGGAGTCTTGGCGCTCGGCTGGTGCGGTGTTTTTCGAAAATAATTGCAACACGAGACTCAATACCCGACGGACGTCGTCAGCGGCCGGCCCCCTTCACTTTGATCGGCCGCGCGAATAATGCGAGGCCTATAGAATACCGAGATGAATATGGCGGGCCCTTGGCTCGGGTTCCAGGTTACAAACGGCTTTGACGATGCTTTTTGCAGAACCGGAGCCATTAACATATGTACCTGGAACCCGTGATATTTACTTCAGATTCTGGAGGCAGAACAGCGTAAGTTACAATGCCCGAAATTAAAGGAAGACCATCAGGAGAGAAAAGCGTGTAATGAAAAATAAGACAAGAAGCGGAGAGTGAGTGGAAGGATAAAAGAAAATGACGATAACTGAGAAATAATAAAAGAACTGCAAACATAAAAGAATAAGGAGGGAACAAAAATAAATAAGAGAGGGAACGGAAGAAAGAGTGGAAAAGAAGACGAAATAAAAATGATAAGGAAAGAATGATAGGAAATAAAAAAGCACCAGTGTGCTCTTCTCCGACACTCCGGCTTTTTATTGGATTCTTGCCGCTCATTTATACAGCTGATTTCAGATGGAGGAAGAATTGTAACCTATTGTCGAGCGGCCGGCCGAACATTCAGGGGTAAAGAGGTTCGATCGCCTGCCATATGACTCTGCGCCCATACGGCCTTTCTTGGTAAGGACAGCAGCTAAGTCTTGGTTTATGTAACAACGCTGGATTATCTACAGCGACTGTTTGAAGAGGGATTTACGAGGAAACAGAAATAAATGTGGTCATGCCAAGGAATTTTCCTTTCACAAACTGAGAACTTCTAGAGATCAAGGGTGCCGATTTGCACCGTATCAGAAAATCTCGAATTCTCCTTGATTCAAACAAAAAAGTTCCTGTCTTTAAGCCGCGGACGACGCCATTTATCCATAGGATATGAAAGGTGAAAGATTAATGGACGCTCGCGCGTGGGAAAGAAGGGGTAACTGGCTGCTGGTGAATGCTCTTGTTGTGGGAGCCTCTCACGAAGCCGGAAGGCTAATCCAATGCGCGAAAAGTTATACTTCGATTCACATACTGATGCTCTGCCGAAGACAACGGGCAAACGTTTAGTGTCCGCACTGTTTGACTATTTTCCAAGCTGCAACAGAGGTTGCTCTCCATTAACTGCTCGAAATCTAACCACGTTTTGAGTGCCAGAGGGAAGAAACTTCCCTGACACCTCTTGATATTATCACTCATTAATCTCTCGCTTTTTATCACAGTTAAATGTGATACGAGTTGGGATTTGTCACTTCGGAGCTATTTGATACAGAAGTTTAATCCACGCAAACAAGCCAACAGGACGAAAATAACATGATACTAGAATTTATAATGGAACTCGAGTTCTCAACATTCCCACTTCAAAGCATTCACTGTCAAGAATGCATTGTCAGGTACTTGAAACAGGCTTAGACTTCTAACAGGAAATCACAGTCAGACTGATATCATTTTGATACATACAGAACTGTACTCAAAGAGCCATCTACTAGTAGTTTATCGACGTTTCGGGGGTGCTTGCTGCCTCCATCATTAGGGCGATGAATTTCGTTGCGTAATTAAGCCGTGTGGCTTACTCATCGCCCTGATTATAGAGGCAGCAAGCACCCCTGAAACGTCGATAACTACTCCTCGACGACTCGGGGCAACAACCCACAAGACAGCCAGCCATCTTCATATTCGCCGCTGTGAGAACTTCATATCTCACTCACTACTGTACTCATTCATAATCGGTGTTAAATAATTTAGAGGTAATAACCGTGGTACTTATCATGAGTAAAGAGGTCGGTTTAACCTGTGTGTGTGCATGCGCATGGAAGGAAGAAGAAGAATATGACTATATTGCTTGGCTCCCCATTACCTTGCCATCTTTGCAAACAAAACGGACAATACACCAATCACCATAAACACCACGACTAGACGAATAGGTACTTCAGATAAAAGCAGCAATGGCTTCCGTCTGCACGTATAACACATTCGGAGAACAGAAACCCATCTTTGAAGTTCTGACGTGTCACAGCAAGTTCCTGAATGGCGTATTCTTCAATGTCGCGCTTCCCATTTCAGCTACTAGTGACATCTGTCAGGTATCTTCTGTGGTAGTCTCATTTTGGTTTATAGCAGAAATTAAAATTGGAAAGCCTGTACGTTACATTTGCTTTGATTCCATAACCTCAGTAACGACATCTATAAATCTCGTCTCTGTTTTATTGTCTGTCTGCAAAAATCGTAAAAATACGAATTTTGTGCCGACTGTACGCCTTGACAGATGTAAGAATGAAACTGCCTGCCAACTTTCTTTTCCGAGGTATAATCGCTTTCCTATGGGTCAGAGCAAACTAAAAACTCTACTCTCGTCAGTGGTTCCATCTCTTGACCAGTCCCCACTTCATAATGAAACATGCAGGTCCATTACTTCGGAGCGACCTGTCAATCACTGTAATCACCATGGCAACGCTCCCACTTGTTACCGTCTAGCACAGCCCTCCTCCTCTACCTCCTCCAACGCGTACTGTGGACACACTCTCCAGAGTAAAGGTAGCCGGATCTTTCTAAGTCCAAGATCACGTGACACCTCTTCACCTTTTCTGGACAGCAATCTTAAAATTTAATAAGATAACAGAGGCAACTTTCTAGAAACCGAACCAAACATCAGCACCACTAATAACAAAGTCAATCCTCGCATCGTGCGCCATAAAACAACTGAGAAATTATTCGAAAATCATGTGAAAGGAATAACTGCAACACAGAAGTTGATCTACATTTCGCGGCAATGAGGTCCCCTAATTAATTAGTTAATATTAGTTCATTTTACGGGTGAGTGGAAATACAGTTAGAATGAAACCAAAAACTAATCTTCGGCCAAAGCTGTCAAGAAGCGAATACGTTTACTTGCTGATCACTTCAAGTAGTTATGATAAAACACGAAGACATTTTTGTACAAATAATTAACTCGGATGCTGACATGAATTATGTCAAGTTCTTGAAGTTAGTTTTAAATTAATTACTTTTAAACGCAACTCTTGTTTGTAGCAACATGGCCGTGTTAATGAAAATGTAATTGAAAAGCGTGTTTGGTGAAGACCTCAAAAACGTAGTGTTCCTGTGCAGGCAGTTTACCCAACTTTCGTGTTCACAGGTTAAAGAACTTTGGGCACTTCGTTAAATATAATATTCTGTCACTCATATGGACCCAAAATTCCATTTTTGTGTTATCCTCTCTTGAAAAATGCCTTCTAACCTGTTTATTTTAATAATTCGTCTCTTCTCCCTTAAATTTTATAACATTAACTGTAACCTGATATTCTTCAACGAAAGTGGCTGTATAGCATTATGGAGAAGGTCAGAGAATTATTTCCGAACACTGTACTACGACCAACTTACAAGCAGACAAGAAAATAATTACTTATTTATGATATTTAAGAAAAAAGAAGAAATATTTTAAGTTGTGCAAATGGCTCTTCATGATAGACCAAGCTTCCGAAAAAACAATTAAAACAAATGTGTTTAGTAATTGTTGGCGAGTACTTCAGATTGGAAATTTAATAACCATAACATTAACACGAACTCCTTTACAATTGGTTGGTAGGATTGAAAGCTGAATCACTAGTCAATGAGGAGTTTAAATTCAGCAGGAAACATGAAATCACTTGTTCACTCACGGTGCCAAATGACATCTCGCTGACATGAAATACGTCAGACCTAAACAAACAGCAGTAGTATCAGGACTATCAGTCATCTGCATCTTACCCGTGTCTCCTCCGTTCTGTCATCACCCTGTATTAGGAACGTTTCATTACGTCGGATAATACCGCCCAGTCATCGAACCAAGCGTCTTATCCAAAGCCTTCTTCGCAGTTCTTACAAAGACGAAAACGCATTTTAACTTTAAAACTGACGTATTGGTTCCTGAAAGTTCTTAGAAATGAAAATTATACCTGCATTTCCCTGTCTTGACCACAGACCCAGGAGTAAACACGCAAAGCTAAGCAAAGCAAACCCGCAACACGCCATGTAGGTCGCTTGGGGGAGGGGGCCGTTATAAAGAGGCGGTATTAGGAAAAATAAGATATAAAGATACGTTATATGTGAAGAAATATCGTGTAAAAGAAACGAAGGGAGGAAGGCAGGATTAGAAACCCAGAAAACTCAAATGCAAATAAAAAAGGATAATCACGAAGAAAAAAGGTACGCAAGACGAAGATAAAGCAGGAAAATAAGTTGAAATTTTTTAATGTAAAAATATAGAAAAGAAGGAAGGAAGGAAGGCAGAATAAAATATTAAAAAACATATTTTAAAACTTATATCTTAATTGCATCATGCTTGTGTTTCAATACAATACTTTTATTTTCCGTCGTTTACACAAGCTTATTGTTAAAATCATATAAAATTTCACATAAAATTTCACATAAAAATGTAAAATGTAACAATTTTATGTGAAATTTTATATGATTTTAACAATAAGCTTGTGTAAACGACGGAAAATAAAAGTATTATATTTTAAAAGTTTACTGTAAAGAAATAAAATAAAGGCGATCAGGTGACCTGTGACGCAATAAAGCGATCTTGTATTCAGGTCCCGAAATGACGGCGCTGATGCAGCAACGGGCAATTTGAACCCACTGCCCCAGCATGCAAACTACCCGCATCACGCGGTGATGGTCCGTCCGTGATTTCCGTGAAATGCTGGTTTCCATTATTATTGCTGCGGTGGAAATGAGGCCACTAACGGGTCCTTTGTCCATCCCCCACACGACACATAAGTGGATACGGAGCAGCGGCGGAATTATATTGATTGGGTAAGAAAATCCTGTTCCAGTGCCACTTTGTCCACCACAAATCCCACATTGACTGACCAGGGCACGAACCCAAGCTACTTCGGTAAGTAGACTTTCATTACAACGCGATCTAGCGTGTCTGGTAACCCAAAATAATTAAGTGTTCCTGTTTCAGACTCATCGTCCTTTTCTGAGATATGTGTATAACTGAATTGCACAGAAATGAGAAGAATATATCCCATACACGCTGGTTATTAGCAGTTACAATCCTATTTTCATCCCGTTTTGTTCTAAAACACTGTACACTGTGTAGGAAGAAGTATATAAATATTCAATACAAAATTTAACACTGTGTATATTATATTAATAGGGGAGGCCGGGGCACTTTGCAACAAATTTCAGATCTTTTTTTCTCTCAGTTGTATGTAGCGACTCTATATACGAACTGTCATTATTAACATCGTCTTACCATTACATTTTAAAAGCTGAAAGTACACGCACATTAAAGCCGTGATCACGTAACATGTATGCAATGAACGTAGCCCACACTGACATGCAACAGAAGTACAGTGCGACTCTTATTGGAGAGAATTTGCTAATAAAATGCTGACACACGTAATTGGTTCAACTCGGTTTTGCAGCATTTTGTTAATTTTCCATTAGTGAGATTTCGAAGATCAACTCGTTGGCTCTTAAAAACGTTAAATAAATAGCCAATCAACACGGTCTGACGGTGATATTAAACAGTAAACAGTTGATGAAGGTCGAAATCGAGTGCTGTCTGTGGTTAAATGCATAAATTAATCGTCTGCAAATTCACAGATCAAAAATTAATTAAAACGGACTGTAATCGCATTATTTGCCAACACAATGTAATTACATTATCCATTTCCTGTGTGTTAAATGCGTAAGTAAGGATTTCGGAAGAGAAGACTCGGAACAGATCCACACGAAAATATTTCTGTTTTTTAGGGTCTTGATAGGTAACTGTAGTGATTAAGTGAACAATTTAGAAGATTGTATTTGTATAACAAGGAACTTTGTAATTATACAGGTCACCTTGTATTATGATTTCTGTCTTCTGGGTTGTTGCGCTGTGTAGTATGGTCGATGTTTACCAACGTTTCAGAGGTCATACTGCCTCCGTCATCAGAGTATGGAGATTTCTGGGTTGTTGCTCTGTGTAGTCTGGTCGATGTTTACCAACGTTTCAGAGGTCATACTGCCTCCATCATCAGAGTATGAAGATTTCCGTCTTCTGGGTTGTTGCTCTGTGTAGTCTGGTCGATGTTTACCAACGTTTCAGAGGTCATACTGCCTCCGTCATCAGAGTATGGATATTTCTGTCTTCTGGGTTGTTGCGCTGTGTAGTCTGGTCGATGTTTACCAACGTTTCAGAGGTCATACTGCCTCCGTCATAAGAGTATGAAGATTTCTGTCTTCTGGGTTGTTGCGCTGTGTAGTATGGTCGATGTTTACCAACGTTTCAGAGGTCATACTGCCTCCGTCATCAGGGCGATGAATCGATTAACGTTGGTAAACATCTACCAGACTATACAGCGCAACAACCCAGAAGACAGAAATCTCCATACTCTGATGACGGAGGCAGTATGACCTCTGAAACGTTGGTAAACATCGACCAGACTACACGGCGCAACAACCCAGAAGACAGAAATCTTAATACTCACCGCTGTGTATTGTTAGGACAGTCAAATCTATGTCTACAACGCTATGAAGGCCTGGGAATTAGGACAGGACGAGGGGAGACCAGGTACTGACAGAGACCTTGGCGGCCGAAACCTCTCTGTATTGCATGTATTCCGAGTAATCATTTTCGGAACGGCGGAACTAAATTGTCAGCGTCGTCAATTTCATTTCCATTCTGTACAGAAAATTCCGCCACCTTATTTTCCTTTAATCATAATGGTGACGGCGGGTGGGGCAGCTGGAAACCAGTCTCCGTGAATATCACAAATGGCGCTAGATCAATATGTTTTCTCTTCTTTTCGGAGAACTTGTCGTGAGCTGTGATTTGTTTGGGAGCCCGTGTGTGTGTGGGGGGAGATACTAGCAGAGACAGGTACCTGCAATCAATTCTCACCCTCTTACAAACCTTCCAGTGAAAGCAGAGAGAGTCTGATGGCAGGCCTTCCATTGTGTGGGCCTTGAAAATCATCCGCGAGAGAACATTCCAATAACAATCACACAGCACTCGGAACTGTGTGGACCCACAATTACGTCCCTCTGTTTAAATAAAACCCAAGTTCTTTCAGATTAAACGGGGGAGTACCCGGTTCTAATCTCAACCGTAACACTAGCCGTAATGTGGTTATTCGTAATTTCATCAGTTCTTTCATTCACTGATAATACCTTGAAACACATTACAAAAGCTTCTTTCCAAATTCCTTCTGCAAATAAACATATTCTTATTTCTTAGATACTAAATGACATCTGCACTTTATATGGAGCCGTTGAATAATGTACAAAACATTTTGACCTGTAGTGCAAAGAAGATAATAAAATATTTATTCTTGGTCTATTTAATACAATTGTTTAAAATATACAGTTATAGTTTAATAGAGTGATTTTTGTGAGTGAATCAATGAAGACGATGCGAATGGCAGCACCTATCTGGTTAAATAAATAAATCTTGAAACAAACTTGTGGCAAGATACCCAGTCTCAGATCCAAGATTCGATCCCAGAAATCACGAATACAAAGGACTATTACTTAGTGCATCTTACTTTTGGGAGCAGGTGGAGGTGAGCTTTCGGTTTAACGCTGTGTCCACCTTTATCCGAAGAAAATTATTCTTGCCAGTTGTAGCACTACTACAAACTACAATGTGGTGAAGTCAGAGATGCGGTCGGTTCAGGATTTTATTCTATCCACTCGCCAGTTTCGGTGTTAGATTTCGCCCTGCTTCAATTCCGATGTGATTTTATGAGGTGAATATAGAGGACATCTTTGAGAACGGCTCTGCCTCCAAGAACACACATAACTTAAGATAAACAAATGGTATTTATTCTACACGCTAAACAAAACGGACGCGAGCGATTAACGGATTAATACCGTTAACTGGTATTAAAAACGTTAGAACTGATAACCTCCCGGAGGAAGCTTAGAGTTATGGGTGACAATTTCCATTTCTGTAACATGCAGAATTCGGAAGACTCGGCTTTCGAGTTTATATATGCGGCCAGATTACGCAATGGCGCTTCGTCAGCTTGATGGTTGTGACGCTGCCAAGTAATCGCATGGGACACTTAATTCAATTCTTTCATCCAGAATCAGTATTTCAAGGTTTGTAGGTAATCAATAAACCTAGCCAAAATGAGACTCACGCTACAGGCACGTGATTCACAAGTTTGATGGAGAAACTGTTCATGATTCACGTCATCATGTTTCAATATTCTCGACAGTATTCAAAGCTAGCGTAGAGTGCAGCAGTGTAACACGTGCGTTTTAAAAATCAGACATTGCTCATGCTCGGATATCAATTTGTAGGAATTGTAGTGAGCAAGCATTTGGAAAATTTCAGTCTGTAGACCTACAGAAGAAATGTAAGTTTGGGTAAGCCAGTCACATCCCTCATGGATGCTGAAATATAAAAAGAAACCAACTTGTGGCGCCATACTCTTCTTGGCGGCTGTCCTAAGCATTCGGTATCTTCGGAACAGAAGAACATCGCATAAAAGCGGAGGGCGGTGGCCACCGGACGACAAGGACACTGTAGAGTCGCCACAAAAATTTGTTCACTGCCACGGTGGTCTAGCGGTCAGAACACTAGCCTTGTAAGCCTGGGGTCCCGGGTTCAATTCCCGGTGGTGCTCAAATTTATAACTTGTGTTGGGCAAGGCCGTGGTCTAGGCATCACGGAGTTTTCCTCCGGGGGCTTCCCCGGTTTCTCCGTGGCATCCCAACAATTACTCCACTCACACACAGAAGAAGGCAATGGCAAACCACTTCTGATCATCTCTGCCAAGAATGTATATATGTATGAGCAGGTCCCTGACAACCTGAAGAGGTTGGAAGGATCCTGTTCATGATATATGGACCTGTCGTCAGACAGAACACTACAAAAAAAAAATGTGGTGGGAGAGAAAGCAAAAGTATTTAAATTTTTTTAAAAAAAATTAGTTCGTATTTCTTGTTTCAGTTATTATGTATATTAATATATTTTTTAAATTAAAAGACTGATGAGCAGGTAAACAAACATAGAAATTCAGTATGTACCTAAGCTGCTGAATAAAGCAATATTTAGGCAAATGTGTGGCTAATATTATTCGCGTACAGGGAGGAAAACTCCCTGAGCTTTATTGCTATCAAAATAAAACATATGTTGCGAGCAATCTGTTAAGTTCAGATGAATGAATCAACAGAAATTTCAAATTCCACCTTTATATGCATGAACTGTATATGCATTGCTCTTGAGATGAAATAGATGTGTTTTTGAACGCGGTACATTTGAAATCGCACTATGTCTACAGCTTGGAAATATCTACATTATTCGAAAAGAGAAACATTGTTTGTGCAGAGCGTCAAGCAAGCTTTCAGTGAAACGAGTTACAAATTGTATGTTGCCTGCGCCATATTTACATGAGAAAGTAAATTAAATATTTTCGTCTAACAGAAAATATGCGACCTACTGAATGTTTACATCGCACTCGGTTCTTAGAGTGTGTCGGCACGGAAACTCGATTCTAAGCAATACAAATTCGATAGTACTGTGATTAAGTGTGAAAGTCTTACACAGTACTGCGCCAACTGGCATGTACTGCAATCGGGGTAAATCCGTGCAATCAAGATCCGTTAGAATTTAACGGCGTGGGTATCAGAGAGGTGGGAGGGGTAACGGTTAAGAAAACAAAAACTGACCATTCTGTAAAAGTTATTTCCCAGCGGCAATACTTCGTTGCACGTTGTCTCATTTACCTATGACAGTAATATCTATGGTTTGTATAGTACATGCGCTTGTTTCCCTTATACAATACTATACTATACTACCTACTGACGTAGGCAAAACTCACAGATTTTCCCGACTACAGTAATGCCTTCGATCAGACTATTCCAAGTGACACAAACAGATGTAAGCTAAAATTCTGGCTAATGAGTTACTGTTGGGTTATTTAAACAAAATTTATAAAATTAGACAAACTTAGATTAAAACATCTGTTTCGTACGCCTTACCTTTAATAGAACATGTTCAACGTAGAACATTTCACTCACATGTGACTCACAGGTTACGAAGACATTAGCTTAATTGCACAGGCCAGGACACAATGTCTCGTCAACACTGGCGTTTGAATGAGGTCCTGCCTCTGTATTACATTTGTAGTTACCAGTAGATGCCCCCAGAGTCGGTGATGCGTGCAAAGATACTCGGCCGTTCCAGTATAATGCCCAAGGTGTCGAAAATGTGTTATTAAATAGCTTAATAAGCGGTAACCTCAGCGGGATATATGTTCCTCGACTTGGTGATGTGTACAAAATTGCACAGTAGTTCCAATATAAAGACCAGAAAGCTAAGACCACAGCCAACGACTAGGAACGTGAAGGCTACGTAGAGGTGAGACATGGAAAACACGAAGAAAGTGATGGGCGTGTCTTCAGTTTCAGGGTTCCTGGTGAACTTCTGTCTCTCTACTATCAGACTCCACCAGAAGTTAACCAAGCCAGCCTCCATGATGCGAAGAATCACGTCGTTCACTGGTCTAAACAAGGGATTTCCCTTCTGCATGAACATGGTGATGAGGTAGCCGCTTATCTTACCGGGAAGCCGGCAAAGTAACGAGTCACCATTCTCGTCCACAAACTTGTGTTTGTAGTAGTCAAATTCTTGAAAATCCAAAACTGTTGCTGCATCTCCAATCGTCGCTGTTCTTCTTGAACACGCTTCGAACCCAGGACATGATATCCAGCGAGATATTATCTGTTTCTCTCTTTCCTCCTCGTATTTAAACAAGTCAAGATAGCCGTTATCAAATGTCAGGACCAAATCGGACGCCAAGAGTTCTTCGACATCTGAGACCTGGTGCTCCAGACCAGGATCTACTAGGAAACTGGTGAAATATGTCTGAAATACTGTAGTCAGAGCGAAACAGCTCCAAATCCAGACACAGAAAAATCCTCTGAGAAAGAGGGTGAGAGGCATTCGGCTCACCCCTATATTCAGCAACACAGCCAAAACTGCCTGAAACGTTCCGACAAAGCTGCGGTACTGTGCAGTCTCTTGACGCTCGTCTGGAAATTTGGCGATTCGCCACACAACAATCACTACAGCAAAGAAAGACACGATAAGAGCAGCCCAAACGGACAGTGTGAACGTCCTCACGAACACCCGCCATCTAGGGCGTGGCCTGGCGCATTGTACGTACCAGTTGAAGCCCGATTCAAGGTAAGAATGAGTTGAATCGACGTGCATTTCGAAAAAGAAGTTCTTGGCAAGTCCACAGAAACTCACATTTGACCTGCCAAATTTTGCGTCACCAATCACCCCCGTGTATGTATTGTCTGCAGAGGAGAAGTCACCCCAGATATTGTCGTGGCTTGGAATGGGATCGATAAAAGCTGTTGTCATGTTGAAGGCTTCAGCTATAGTATGGTACAATATGACCTCCAGACCATCCTTGTAGGCCACTCTGGGCTCAGTGCTGCCGCTGTCTGACTCGTTCGAAGCTATGACCAGGTCTCCCCAACTTATGGTAGATGCAACCAGAGGACACTGGTTCAAGTTTCTTGTTATCTTCTTTGGGAATAAGTCTGCGTTTTTCACGAAAGCCCCGTTTTCCCACTGGTCCATTAGTACGATATCAGTCACATGGGTACAATGTCTAGGATACTGGAAATGGAACCAGCTGAAAAGATCCACTTTTGTCTTCAAATCTGTTATGCCACTCTGACGAGACAATGACTCAGTTATCACAATAACATCCAAAACCTTCCACTCCCACAATATCGAAAAAACTTTTATTATCATTTCTCTATCCACTTCCCCAGCATTCAAAAGAACCACCAAATACACTCCTTCCGGATTTCCTGCTTCAATCTCTTGAAGACGTCGAACCTGGGAACTGATGCACTTAATCAACGAGTTTATATCTGACCGAATATTTTGTGTTATAATAACATAAGACTTATATTTACGAGAAGCATATATTTCTTCAAAACTAACGGTTGTTCTTTCGTATAAAATGTAGACCGGCCATCGTTCCACTTTGTGTAAATCTTCAAGCAGCTCAGACGTAAGGTTCCGCGTTTCGTCAAGGGTATTCATCTCGTCCCACGGGAAAACCTCGTCTGGAGCTGACAACACCAGGGGATGACCTTCTGCAATGTATCGCCTGATGACACTCACGGTGCAAAGTAACAGCTGACGATGTTTCGCAGTGGGGAGGTTGGCCTGTGCCATGACTTGGGCCACAAAAAGAAGCAGTGTCACTAATTTCATTACAGTGTTGTTTTGCGGGGATTTCAGCTGCAACACAATATGGAACTGTTAATGACTGCGAATATAATTACTAAAAGGGAATGCAAAATCTCATGAACAGTGATTACAACTAAACGTACACACATACAAAATACGAACGTACGGAATTCTCTTCAAAACTGCATAAAAAGACTCACGAAGGGGACTCAATGAGAGATTAAAGAAACAGCTTAAACCTAATAACAGATAACGCTGGCTAAATAACTACTTTCCTGCAACAAACTCGTTAATTATTAATTTATCACAGATAATCAAGATCATATTTTCTATCACTTCTAGGGCAGAAGACTATTTTGCAAATACTTATTCACGAAAAATTGCCGAATATAGATTCTCTCGACTGCCTGATTACATAAAAATAGAATATGAGTGAACGGCTGAGAATTAAACAGAATCTAGGAAATCACTTGGACCTACTCTGGAAACAGCAAACAACGTCACTGTCTAACTAGTGAATGAGGCAATAAACTAATACTGAACATGTGACAGACGACCGTGTGATACATTCCTTCAATTCACTTATTTGAGTGTTTCGTACTAAAGATACAATTGAAGAAGGTGGTTAGTGCACCTTTTTTTTTACGACAGCACGCTTTCAAATCTCGACCCGGAGTTCGGGTAACCAGACTTGCTTTTCGCGGTATTATTCACTTCCTCCAAGCAAGTCCTGGTTACTAGGCTTACCTTAACCTGATACACGACCGATATATTCCCAGAGTTTCGAATTCGTCATTTATAACTGATATTGTTATTCGACTCTATGCAACCTAGGTAACTGGAGAACAGCCATTAAATAACCCAATAATCTTCCAATTAGCATCGACCCCATATAAATGTACCAGTTAGCACTTCGTTGTAACCAACAAACCTAAATGAGGCGAGGTACTCCTTCTTCGACTGATTACGAACACCAGTCGCTGAACACTCTCCGCGCGAAATGAGATCAGTGCAGGGAACGCAAGAACAAGAAACGCGTGTCACTGGGCACTACATACTGCGACAATTTTATATAAATTGAGTCGTGTTGAGTATGAGGCTCGATTTCCGTTCGGGTTAAAGTTTCGCCGGAAGTAATGATATGGGCGAACTCAATAAATTCCCTCTGTTTTGCGGTTGTAAAATGATCATGTCTGACAACAGTGAGAACTAAACCATATGGGCGTCGTTTAATGCACACCCACATTTCTTGTCAGCGCTCCTTAAGAAAGGTTCAGGTCAAATTTTACTTATATTGATTTTTACCGAGCACTGAATATTTATTATCAAACGTCGGGAAGGAGGAGGGTGCCATAATAACCAGAAATTGTTTCCCTAAACATAAATCAACTGACCTTAAGATTGACGCGGTTTTTTTTTTGAATGATAAGAAAATTTGACTAACCTGAAACATTAAAATCATAGACATGGAAGATGCTGGCCCCCAAAAAACTTGCCTGTCCGAACACCTTAAAACGATATCCACTGTGACACATAGCCTAGACGGAACTGTGAGAGACTGTGCTGGAAACAGATTCAGAAAAAACCCTTCTGACGAAACAAGGTTGTGCTGACACACGAAAAAATGGTTTAAAATGAAACACAGTATTGTCACTGGAATCGAAGAATTCCCACGACCATTACTCGAACTCTGTTTCTTTGTGTTTTATATAACAGACAAGCATACAAGTCTTTGTGTTGCTTTGTAATGATGCAGAGACATTGACATTTGCTTTCTCTCGACATCATTTTATGTAAACAAGTTTAATTATGTGTCAGCTGTTCCGTCAACATTTTTTACCTAGTGGCAATCCTTAGTCCACGACGCTTGATGGCACATCACAAAACGTCGTCTCACAAAAGAAACTGTACATGGCCATAAATATGTATCCACATATAAATCCCCGCCCTTTAAGAATGCAGGCATGTGCAAACAGAACCTTGCACGTGTTGAATAAAACTATCGATGATGAACCTGCGTGCGTGTATTATGAATTCAAATTACGAAAAATAAGATACTGTCTTTTTCTAACTATAGCGTGCGAACATAGAATTTCTTATAAAAATTCACGGCACGCTTGAAACCTTGTGGCGTCATACCAGTGATCCGCAGCACAACGATGGCTGAACACTCATACAATCGGGCAAGGAGATTTTTCCGCGGCGTTAACCCTCGCAGCCACGTCTTTTCTTTCCATTCCTACAGAAACACATGTTGACAAATCATGGCTGAATTAAGAGTCTTGCAGCGCCATGGTTAAACCGCCATGACTCGGTCTTAAGAACAGCATACAGCACGTGAATGTGGGCATTTTTAAGTTAGAATTCTTCATGAAAAGCCTTCTGTCGCTCGCGCCATTACAACGTGTGTAGCTCCACACTTACCTCCCTCACGCACCTTCATTTCGCGGTACTTAGGCAAAAGAACCTCTTTACATAATCGGGGAGTTGAGGTCGATTCAATTCTAGAGAAGGAATCTAAATTTTTAGACATTCTGCGAAGGACGGAAGGAGTTGATTCAATTTCGAAGTGTCAAATGCAAAAAAAGAAAAAAAAGTGGAAACCACAGAGCTCTGGAATAACTGAGCGTTTGTTATTCAATAGGAGATGGCTCTGCATTACCTAACGAAGTGTTCTGGCCGAGGGGAGAAAGGCGAAGGTTATGTCGACGAGCATTACTTCCGACTGGAAGTGCTACTTTTAGTGAGCGGTGGAACTGCAAAGCTTCGGTTCATCTTGAAGTTACTACTCCACGAATAGGTCTCCCTTTCCACTTTCTTGATTTGTAATGAAGAAATATTTTGCTACATTACATAATTCGAGAGCTTGCCCATGGTGCCAATATTTTCGATTGCCATTTTCGGAAGACGGAAGACGTTTAAACAATGGTTAGTGCTTGTATTTATAATTTATTTTATCGGGGAGCTTCAGTATCAAAGCCAAACAATTTTACGTTATTCATGAAGGGCGGTACTTGTCACACTAACTTCAGACTTGGGTGCCAGATTTTATAAAACTGGGCAACAGAATAGTGCCCTATTCATATATTTAAACTTCTGCCTTCTAAACACCGACATGGTGGTCGTTCGAGCTACTAAACTAAAAGGATCATGTACGTTTTGCTATCAAGGATGTAAAGATTTGTATATTGATGACATTTCTTTACCTAGTACAGAATTCAGCGATGTGACGGTCATAGTTTACAGATCACTGTAGACAGGCACGTGTAATGGATATGGCGGGACATCAAGAACGCTTTACGCGAACCATATGCAGGCCTGCAATGAATCGTGCAAAACTGACGATGGCGCTGAACCTTGAGACGGTATGCCTTTAATGGAAGCCCAATCACTCATTCGCTGTCAGGCACCCGATAACAGAAGCAGCCGGCCAGACAGTGGATCAGGAAGCCAGAAAGTGGGTGGGTCAGTCACTCCCAGCCAGCTCAGCTCCTTGCAGCAGACGTCCCATCTTTAAATTCTGAATGCTCTTATATCCAGCAAAACCACTGCCTCTCTTTCCGTCATTTAATTCGATTAAACGCTCTCGCTGACTGAATTAAGTTTGACATATCGACTTCCGAGACCAAGCAGTTGGAATGCGTTCCTTTCTGTCATATTTCTCGCAAATACCAGCAACTGTCATCCAATTCAATAAGAAAAGAAAGTATTAATACAGCATAAAGTCCCAGATGTTTCGTGTGAAATGTCTCTTGCTTCTAGAGAACATACTTTATAAATGTTTCAGACAGAATGCTCAGAACGATTTGAAGATATAAAATGCTAAGCAAGACTGTTTACACTTGAACGGACACTAATCTCAAACGCGTTTCGACCTCAAGATGTCATCATCAGCGCGAAACAAATTAATTCATACAATACAATTCAAAAGACTATGGTTTTCTACAGAGCATAAAAAATGTGTACTTTACAAAACCATACTTGTGTAACACTTCACTGGACGTTAATTGCACACGAGTTGGTGTATTAAACTGAGTACTTTGTTTTGCCACTGATGATGACCTCTTGAGGTTGAAACGCGTTTGACATTAGTGAGTGTCCTTTCAAGTGTAAACAGTTTTGTTTGTATGCATGATTTTTATATTTTTATATTCAAATAACATGATATGTAAGGTCTTAAGAGGAAGCAGTTGAGAATGAATTACTTCCAGGAACACTTCGTGATTTGCAGCCTACATACTACTTAGTAATGTGAGGTACTGAGACACAGTGGCTGGATATGTGGCTAAAATGACAATACAATAAATCTAATAAAGAAATGTTACTGAAGTCAGGCCTGTAATTTCTTAAAAACTCGTGCCGACCGTACTCCTTAAATGTTCCAGGAACCTTATTCTCTCAGAAAACGAACCGAAGCCATTATTTCTAACTCCTTATAAGTTCTTGTATATAAATTTAATTTAATAACTTACCTAAACTGCGGAAACATCTGGCAACGAAGCGACTCAGTATATTGCGTAGGTCCAAGTCTTTGTATCCGATCCGAGAAATTGGATGTACGCTCCTTTGATAGCTTACAGATCTATACAAATGCGAAGTAATACAAAAACGCGAATAGAAGTTGTCTCGACGTGACGGGCTCAGACAATTACAAGGCAAGAGTCTGGGAACACGGGCACTGGCATAAAGCATAAGACTATCAGCTAACTTACTGCACAAATAAGTTAATACATCTGTTATCAATTGTGGTCTTCGTTGTTGGTGGTTACCGAAGTTTCGCGAGAAAGCATGAAAGAGAGACACGTCGAGGAACAGGGGAAACAAGTATCAAAAGAAGGAAAGTGAAGGAAAGCAGAATGAACTACGCCAGAAAACTTGAGAAATGTGTTGATAGAGTGTATAGTGATGAGTGTATGTAATATGAGACAGTTAATAGGGGAAGAGATCAAAGACAGACACGGGCGCTAATTGGAACTGAAGTCGGACGAGAACTCAGTTCAGTACCGACCGTAGCATCTGTGAATGCGGCGAGTTTTAACGAGTTTCGACACAGGTCTGCTGCAGAAAATAAATTGACTTCCGACACTTGCAAAGAACAGCAACAAATTATGGAACGAAAGAGGCGCACTCCTGCTCCGATCACTACAACGCATCTTCTCGTTCGCTGTTAAAATGCACAATTCTTTTATTTTTAGTTTCTCTGAAGACGTCGTCCGTCGTTCAGAATACGACGTACATGGCGTCGAATGACATAATTATCAGAAAATAATTTATTCGAAAGGATGTAGCTTAAGTTAGGGTACTATCCCGAAAGAAGCCTGGCGAGACTGAGGAAAACCACGAAAACTTCCGTCAAGTATCCAGGCCAAGATTTGATCCCGGGACGTCCATTAACCCTTCGACCACGACGGTGAGCAGGAAACAAATTACACACATCAGCAGTTTAGCCTTTATTTTCTACGGGCCGTGGTTCCATTCCCGGTATGTTTATTATTGCTGCCGAACACAGGCCACACTTTAACGCTCCGTTTAAAGGTCAATGAGCATTAGCCTTATCGCCTACCTATGGATAAAAGCACGCTTTTAACATACCAGCATGTAGGTAAGGAGCCGGATGTTCCCGGATAAATTGTAAGGCCCCACACTCATTAATTCTTCCAGCTGCTTGTATGTCGCACGCCCGGACAAAAGATTCCGCAGCCTTTCTTCATTTGTTTTCTCCCATCCGACATGACGGTCGCGGTCACGTTCTGGAAGTTTCCTCGAGGCGAAAGCCAAGGGAGAAAGGGAAAGGGCCCCTCCTTTGTTACTTTCGCAATAAAGAACATCGTGCCTTTTAATTTGGAGAGGAAGACAGAAGACTTCTTTGTATTAATCCTGTGTCTATTATCGTTCTTACAAATCTTTTGATGTTCAGACGCTGTATAGCTGTTGGCCATTCAGAGATGTCGTAAAGGCTTCCACAATGACAAAGAAATGCAGAAAAATAAATGCGACTATTACACAAAGACAGGGATCGTGGCGATAAATATTTGATGATGCTCAGTCTTATGTTGGTACGCCTTTCGACATTACAGGCCTAAATGTGATAAACATCGATATACACATTTCTTTTATACAAATAAACATTCAATTTTTTGTCTGTTCAAAAGAGAAAAGAAGCAGGGAGAATAATCTAAGGATTTTATTAAAAGATAAAAGCGTTCTTTCCTAAATTCCATTCTGGACGTTTCTGTGTTGTTTTGTTCACCTTTAAATTATTTCGGCATTCAAGACGTTTTCTTTTTTAAGTTTCCCCCTGTGACCTCGCCATATATCACACCATTCGGACACACTGTACCACTACACACCGACGTATAGCTCAAGAAACATTGCCTCTAATATTCATGGAAGCCAGCAGCTCCGTTATGAATTCAACGCGGGGCATGCTCAGTGGTGACGTGTGATTTATCAGTTACTCATCCCTATCTTATTCAGGCAGCAGCAGAGGCAGCAGTGGGGAACATATTTACATGCCGGAAACAAGTGAAAGAAGAGTTGGTTAGCATAAATTGTTGCACTCATTCATAAATTATCATCAAGAAGGCAGTTTTGTAAGCGCTACTCTCGGAAACGGCGTCTTTTTAAGTCCAGACGAGCAGTACTGTATTTCTGAATACACCTCCACTTGGCGAACTTTATTCTATAGATCTATCCAGGATTTCCCAGGAGGAAAGGTCAATATTCTGGGAGGTCATACTATCGTCATTCTAAGCAAATATGTACATGTGTCCTATTACAAGTACTTAATGAGTCGGCGTTTCATAGAGTGTGAAATAACATTCAGACATCTAAAAAGTTCAATATTATACCTCACAGTAAACACTTATTTATTACAATTAACTACTGTTGAATGCTGTTTTCTCTGTGAACCATGCGAGATCCACAAACACAGTACCTAATTATTACAGCCTCCTGACCATATAAGCTGCCAATAGATTCTGAAGAGTTAATATAAACAGTTTAAAAGTCGTAGAAAGAGATCCAACACCTTCCGTGCCACCTACACAGATTCTTCACTTTTCATGGGGCTTTCGGTTCATGGGGGGTGCTGTCAACCCCCAGCCCGCCTATTATTTCAGCTGGCAAGGTCAGGATTATCCTCCTGTGGCAACATGGTGACGTCTGACAGAGGTGTAGCTAAATGACCGCACCGAGCAAGCTTTAAATTCAGTTCAGAAGTCATGAAAGTCTGCTTTTTCTCTAGGGGCTTTCGTGTGAGTTTGACTCCACATTTCTTTGTTAACAAGCATGTGCATCAGTCAGAACCTCTGAAACGTCGGTCAATTTCTATCAGACTATAAGGCGCAAAATCCCAAAAGACAGTCGCCAGAATACTATGCATTTAAAATTATTCAACTTTTAAAGAAACAAACAGGAGGGCAGAATAATGTAGAAATATGAAGAAAAAAAAAAAGGAAAACGCTGCAGGCATGAGGACTTGGGGGCGGGGGGAGGCGAACCGACCGATATTTAATTTACGAGCCCGAGAGTAAGAGCGATAAGACACTCATCCTTTGTCACGACCCAACATAAAATGCTCCAAAAATATTTTGTTTCCAACTCAGATTTTCGCAGTAGCATCCGATGCCATGATCTTGGAAGCCTAGTTTTACGAAAATGGTCCGATTAGTGTTAGAAAAGCTGACTCCATCGATTTATCATAAAAGAGCACATGCTCTAAGGCACTGTGATCCGGAAGCGTTAGGCGAATTCTAAAAACTCTGAATATTTAATTTAAACACCTTTTCTAGTCACACGGTAGGCCCGGCTGCCAGTCCCCAGTTCTTGTTGTCTTTGTTAAGCTGCACACCCGCAAGGGGGGGGGGGGATCCAGGAAGTGATAAATCACTAGGAGAGGCTAAGAGGCAGGAGCAAAGCCCCTCCAGTCGCGAATTGTTCCATCTTTCGTTTCTTTGCCGTTATTTATATACGGGACAAACAAACTTGTTCAACGGAGCAGCAACGCATACGGGTTGGCGCAGCCACTGCGTGGACACGCGAGCGGGCGGATCCAAGTTTCGGTAACGCACAAATTAATAGAAGGATCGGCGAATGACGACTACACACGAAGCGGACTTTATAGAGTTTGTGCTAAAGAAGATGCACCCAGTTCTTCCGAAACGTCTTACATTTCACCACGAATGCAGCCCAACCTCGCACAGTCATGTAACAATCTCTTTCTCAACATATTAATAATCGCTCAAATGCTCAAGGAGCAAAATCACAAAGTTTTTTGTTGCCTAGCTCACAAAACTTCACGCTACTGAACATCAACCTGAGTTGCTCATTCCTGTGCCTTCAAGATACATTTTAATATTATCCTTCAAACCACAAGCAGTTCTTTCCTTCAGATCCCAAATCAATAATTTGTGCACATTTCTCAGTTTTCTAGCAGTTTTCATCTGAAATTACTGACCCAACAATTTTATGAAGATAACGGAAATGAGAATAGACACAAAATTTCGGTCGGGAAATCCAAAGGCAAGAACAATGCAACTCACAGAGTTAGCAAACTATCCATATAGGGACGCTATTGATAATGAATTTCAAGGCCTGTTTAGTGACCGAACGCCAAGGCTGAGTAATCGGCACTTGAACTTCCTATTCGGGTGGTCCTGTTTCAGATCTGAGTTCGGAGATAAACTATTGTGAGGATTTTCGTGGTTTCCTCAGTCCCACAAAGCAAATTTAGAAATAATATATTAAATTAGGCCACGACCGCGTCTTTCCATCATCTATCATACTATCAAGCGACGCTATTAATCTTAATTACTGACAGCGACGTTCGATAAACCTTGAAAATAAGCAGTGAAGCAGACAACAGGAAGCAGCACCATTATATGTCGATGCACGTAAAGTGTTTCTCAAACCCATCGCTGTGTTCATACGGCAACATCTCCTACAGTTGTGCACAGCGGGCTGCGGGCCTCCAAATCGCAGGCGCTTCTCAGCTTACCAACAGAGTGCGGTTCAACTCTTCTATTCAAAACGCTGTCAAGGTTTGCTGACAGTAACGTTTCTGATATTTCTGGAGGTACTCAGTTTCAATGACTGGCAGTGACATCGGCTGACCTGGTGGAGGTTTCCGTGATTTTCCTCGGTCTTTTTGGATAGTACTTTGAAGTAGGCTACGGCCACTTCATCACACGCCATTCGTCGTTCAGAACCATAATACACTTCTACGCTGTTTAAATTATATAGTTGATAAATTATCATTAAATAAACTAAAACCGAAACCATGAATCCATTCTCGTTGTGTTGGACGGTCTTCAGCAGACATTAGACACCGTTGGTTGCGATCCTGACAACCGGGAGGCTAGCTCGGGATCCCTCGCTGCTAGAGAGCGGCAGTCCCTTGATCAAAGAGAGACGCGTTGTTCCGAAAGCTTCTGTTACGAGGCCCACTGGACGCATCTTATGAGCTAAATGCCTTTAGGATTTCCAATTAAGTTTGCACACCCACGCATGGTCTCCCTCTCTCTTTATCAGCACCGTCAAAACGGAGAACACACGGTTATAACGCAAAATCTTCAAAGCATGATCCATCTGCATAGCAATAAGCGACAGTACAGTACTGACGGCCAGAACTCGATACTTTATGTGGGCTTAGCGGGATTTCAGGAGCGACCAATCTACCTGCATAGTGACGTGATTAAGTCGGTAGCTGTCGACTTACGAACTAAACGACTAAGTAACTAATTAATTGCGTAAATATATAGATTGCGGATAACTAACTCTCATAGTAATCATTTAGCTAATTAACTGGTGTTAAGATTCTAATATTGAACCCTTCCGACATAAGAACCCAGCAATGAACTCGTTTTAAACCAATTTAATGAAATGAAATCTTCAAAACAGATTTATTAAAACTTCATTTTAATATTATTTTGTAATGTTCTCTTTCATATTGATGGCCACTTCCTAGAATGTCCAATATCAACGCTGTGAGAGTGCGTAAGGTAAAAAGCAGCACACAGAACATAGCACATAATAATATAAGCTTACATAAGTCGGAGCCTATGCATGTGTGTGTACTTTTTGTGTATGAATAGAAGTTTTTTATTCATAAGTGCATGAATTGAGTTATGCAAAGTAGCCTAATTATAATTCACAATGCTTTTAGAATTCAAGAAACGAATTCAAAAGAGTAAAGTAATTACCGTCACTTAAGCCAACACAATACGAACCATTTAAATCACGCTGGAAATAAATCCGTCAAGAATTTCTAAAGCCGAGACTTTACAGTTCTCATTACAACAACTTACTTAGCAACAACCAGCTTGAATAGAAACTTTAGCTACGCAGTCTGCGGAGAAACCTTAACGCGAGAAGCGGAAAACGACCAGAATTGCATTAAATGTTCTGAAAGACGGTTTAAAGTCTCTGCCTTGCAGTTGGCCTACTGTTTCACTACGTCAACACCGTAAATTTTAGACAGTCAGTAAATAAACATCGTTAATACAGCGAAACAGTTCGGTGTATGCGAATACTTAAATCTCACGTTCGAAAGATCCTTCTTGTGTTTCAAACTTTTCGGATGATTACCGACTTTTACTAGTGAACTCGATCACAATCAGATGATGTTACTGTCTGGGAAATAAGCAAAGAGCGAGGAGGCGGAAATGGAACCATAACATGATTTGGTTTCAAGATGTCAGAATTCGACAAAGACCAAAAACGCTACACGCGCTTCTTTTGGATAACAGCCTAGAAACTAAATCGTCTTCTTGTACAAAACGCTAGCAGTTACGCGCAGCGGCCTAGCAGTTCTCGTCTCCAGCGCAGAAGTGTCAAGCGTTTGCTTCGTAACCAGATGAAACTTTCGCGAGGATTTTAGAATGTTGGGAGACATATACTCGATACGCTTGAAGGTAATCGATCTTAATATAAAAATAGAATTAACATTTACTTTATAAAATAACACAGTTTGCCTTAATACCAACGCTAAATTCATGTTTTGTAACAACTCAAATTCTATAACGTTATTGCTTGTACCACAGTTCACGACGTTTGTGATTCAAACTGTCTCAATACGGACGGACAGACAAGTACGAGTAGGCAACACAAATCATAGTTCGGCGTACACGGACGATAAATCTGTGCATAAAATAAGCTGACACACGTATATATACAGACAGATCCGAAAACAGACCACGGTAGAATACAGAAGTCCATAGCAAATGCAATGGTGACAGAGTTGAGGGATTGGCTTGTTACTGAGGATCCGTAGGGCCATCAGAACACACGTTTCTTCAGACTCTTTGGGGGTGGGGGTAGAACTGTCCGTGTTGCGTGCTGAAGACAGGCATTGCCCGACCGCAAGACCACATATCCGCAAAGCAATGTAACGTAACATAACAGTTCAGACTCACACAGCTCATTAACATTCGGTGTTAGGACACGAAGTTTCAGAACATTACAAACCTAAGTGGCGATTCCAGCCTGTTTAATAACGATCAAATCATAATTATAATAATTCCGAATTATTATTACCTTCGCTGGTCA
Source organism: Zootermopsis nevadensis (assembly GCF_977971745.1). Classification (NCBI taxonomy): domain Eukaryota; kingdom Metazoa; phylum Arthropoda; class Insecta; order Blattodea; family Termopsidae; genus Zootermopsis; species Zootermopsis nevadensis. Next base: position 18,848,471 of record NW_028259134.1, read on the forward strand.
TCTTTGGCCTGTTTATATTCTTAATTAGAGGCGATGTATAGTTCAAATAGACACTTAACAAGATTATTCAGCAGACAGATTGGGCCTTCGATAAATACCTACGAACACAAGGCACACAATACAGAAACACGCTGACATTTATCAATGCTTCACTGGTATTCGAACCAGTGATAATATTCGAATAATCCAAGAACTTACACGCCTCAAACCGCGTAGCCACTGTAATAATAAAATTATCAACGTCATTTGTGCTTGGTAGTGTAAGCCCATAGAAGAATGACACCACACGAGCAGCTTGCGTACGTGGAGTTAGGGCTTCCAGCACAGATCTGTGAGAGGATCATTCAGGTAACGGCTCTCTCTTGAACTAGTCTCCGGGTTCCTACTGTGCCACCTGCAGCAAAAGATCCGGCCCACCGGGTGTTCCATAATACTCTTAACTCTAATGGATATTATTATTATTAACATCAACATCATTGGGCTGGACGACAGGGGTTCGATCCCCGACGGGGGCAGAGGATTTTTCCTCTAGCCTCTGCGTCCAGACCGGCTCTGGGGCCCACCCAGCCTCCTCTACAATGGGTACCGGGGTCCTTTCTCGGGGGTAAAGCCGGCCGGGGCGTAATGCTGACCACTCACCCCCATCTAGTGCCGGGGTCAAGGAAGAGAGGAGCTATACCTCCACTCACCCCAAACGCCTACATGGCGTAAAGTGGGACAAACTTTACTTTACTTTAACATCAACATCATAATCATCAGCTTGTATCTAATTTTCGTTTTTTATTTTACATTATTTTAGTGCTTGCCTATATCTGGACTCTGGCTTTTTAATTGTTGACAAGCACCTTAATAAATGTTTATTATTATTACTATTAATATTAAGAGCCTGGATAACTCAGTCACTGAAATGACTAACGTTAGATTCCTGGCAAAGACCAGCAATTTCTCTCTCACGTCCGAGAGTTATAAATAGGTAAAACATTAAAACATCTAAATGCATCATGTAAACTGTTTAGTGTTTTGTCTCTCTACATATTAGTCTCTTTAATGTCTAAAACGGTCTTATCTGCCATTCTGCTTAGAAGCTGAACCGGTTTAATAATACTACAATCCAAGATGTTGGAAGTAAAGCTTCGTGTTTAGGTTGGCAAACCTAGTGCGATATCTCGGAGACGTGATATCGATTTAGCGTCGAGATGGTGTTACATCTGTGGGACAGCTGCAGATAACCCCCCGCCCCCACGTCCCGCAGCTTGATGACGACTTTTCAGGATCTTGAAAACTTGTCTACGTCTTTGCTTATTCGATACAGCAAGCTCCTAGGACAGTCGCTGCATTGGCGGGAAAATCCAGGGTTCCGAAGGATCAACATTATTTATTATCCTACACTTTACTACTCCTTTTCTTACTGGCTCAAATTTGTGAGTATTATTTTGGTTTTACACGGTCCCTCAGGGCAAATGCCTTCTTGAAAATTAAACGGTATGAACAGTCAGCAAAAACGCCGTTCCTAGTTCGGGCTTCGTCTCTGACCTGGTACATGGGCTGAGAGTATGACGAAATAAGTTTTAATTGTTATCGGAAATCCAGCATCGGCCAGGAAGACCGTCTCCTTTCTGAGATATAATATCTCATTTGTTTGATCGGCCAATGTATTTCTAGATTTCACACCTGGGGCGAGAAAATATCGGAGGAAAATAGTGTTCGTCCTATACCCGAGACGACAGTGGAACGAGTCTATTGTGACGGAGGACAAATGAGAACAGAGGAAAGAAATATGAGAAGAGAGTTCTTCCAAGGTCTCGTTGCGGGACGAATTCTGCTCCTGTCACACAAACCCAACGTTGTTCAGGAAAGTACGAGCCCCAGAGCCGGTATAGCTCCTCTCTTCCTTGACCCCGGCACTAGATGGGGGTGAGTGGTCAGCATTACGCCCCGGCCGGCTTTACCCCCGGGAAAGGACCCCGGTACCCATTGTAGAGGAGGCTGGGTGGGCCCCAGAGCCGGTCTGGACGCAGAGGCTAGAGGAAAAATCCTCTGCCCCCGTCGGGGATCGAACCCCTGTCGTCCAGCCCAATGATGTTGATGTTAATAATAATAATATCCATTAGAGTTAAGAGTATTATGGAACACTCGTAGTTATAATAGCAAACGAAAGTTGCTACCAAGGTTACTGCTTTATATCTAAAAATCACCCTTCACTAGAAAATTGTACAGATTACTTCCAAGGATCACAGCAAATCATAACTTTCGTCAGGCTCTGTAACAATTTGCATATTTATTGTTCATTTAAACGTTTAACAACGATACATTTAGCCAATAATATTCGTTTTGCCTGGAAATAAGCAACGATTAATTTTGCTGGCCATGGCCTATTTCAAGTCAACATCCCGATTTCTCTTTAAGACAGAGAAACTGAGAAATCCCTGCCTGAGAATCGTACCGGATTCTCCCAAAAACAAGCAAAGAGCGAACTTGTTATAATGCAATGTGCAAGTGTATCACCAAGCCGATAAAATGAAGCCATAAGTTTGCAACCACATAATGTAAGCGTAAAGTGACCCGTTAATGTGCGACATTGGTTGGTCTTCCCGTTCAGATAAAAGCACTTCAAGAAAACAAAATCAGAGTCACTAATTGTTTTGTTCCTAACCACAGCCACTAATGCAGCTGCGGCCATGAGCTACGACAGTTTAAACGACCTCAGCGGTTTGAAATTTCGTGAAAGCAAAGTGCGTTCGTTTTAATCTTTGTCATTGCCAAGATTTTCATGAGAAATACAGTAAAACCCCTGTAGTTGGACACCCCTATATCCTGGACACCCCTCTATATTGGACACTTTTAATTGGAACCGGCGAATATCCTATAATTTTACATGTCCACAACACTCTATATCTTGGACACCCCTATATCCTAGACACCCCTCTATATTGGACACTTTTAATTGGAACCGGCGAATATCCTATAATTTTACATGTCCACAACACCCTATATCTTGGACACCCCTTTATCCTGGAACTTGAACACCCCTTGTGTTGTAAGTTGGACAGGTTCATGCACTTGGCTTCAATGCTTTTATGGGAAACGTTTACAGTTAGTATTTTGTTGCTTTGAATTTATGACTTATAAATGCCTTCTGCCTGAGGATTACCTTATGTTTGAAGGTGTGAGACTTTGAACACATCAATGGAATTATTTTGTTGAACCCTTCACTGGACTACAGTAAGTATTACTGGTACAGTTTTAACTTTGTCAGTACTGAGCTTGCAACTGAGTTAAACAGAAATTGGAACGGTGTGCTTTCGCTCATAATCAACCAGGAATGGTTGAAACTTTATTCTGATTGCGGCGAAAATTAGAAAGAGGATGGCAAATTCCAAGATAAAAGCAAAAAAGCAGTGTCTTGTGACGGAATTTTTACAAGAAATAAGCGACATCATATATTGAGCTAATGCCTTAAGTACAATTAAAAAGAATACATTCTGAACATTTCAAATCTCATTGAGGCTGGGGTGTAATGTGCAACCACGAGAGTGGGTTTCAAAAGATTATTATAATTAATAATTAAATTATTCTTAATTCGATCAAGTCTACAGTAGTTAGATTATGTAAGTAAATAGATTGATTGCATTGTCGGTAAACGTAAAGTATTGGTACCCTTTCCTATGAGCTTATCCATGCAAGTTTAATTTAGTGAAAACAAAATTTGCAAAAATTTATTTTAATCTTTTGATTTTTCTTATCAATAATTTCCTTTTTGTGAAGGGCTCCATAATACTTTACAATTACCACATTGTCATTACCCCACAATTTGAAAGGATGATTTTCCCCCTTTCCCTCTATCCTGGACACCCCTGTAAGTTGGACACATTATCGTGGAACCGCAAGTGTCCAAGTTAGAGCGGTTTTACTGTACATTATTTTCTTTCACGTTTAAATGGCCGTTTAACGTATCAACAGAAGACAAGACAGGGTTACTTTTACCGTTAATATCACACACCGAAGTAACGACAAACCTCGTTCAGGGTAAAGTCAGTGTTAACTCGTTCCGACGAAATTAAAATTGAAATAACGGGTCAAAGGGTTGGGTTAGGTGTCAAAAGTCAGAAGAGGGTGAACATACACTGGACAGATGCCGTTTCTGCCATTTTGCGCTTCGTGTGCCTTGACAATACTACGACCGTTCTGCAGCGGAAATTGCTCGCTCAGTGTTCGTGATCACATCTCAGGAGAACTTTCTGTTTTCATCATGAGAGAGAATGCTCCTGTGTGTGTGTGTGTGCCCCCAATAATAATTTCTACTGCATATTTCCTATAACAAACCTTGCTGTTAATTAACATGATTCTTGCTTTGTATTTAGGAAGTAACCAGTTCGAATCTTGCCTGGAAATGAGTTTTCGGATTTCTGTCTAGTTTATTCATCAAATCAGATAAAGTACCTTCGAATAGGCCATGGCAACCTAAAACTAATCATAACAACGTTCACATGCGCCTTATATAATCTTTACAACTGAAGTAATAGTCAACAGATTGAAAATGGACCAAATAATTTTATATTCTGCATATTTTAAATTTTTTCCCTTGATCCTGTATTCAGAGAGCGTAGGCAGTCTGCAACTTCTTCCTCTATGTTATGAAAACGCGTTGCTGAAGTTCTACAATAACTTCATTTCAAGCTTTGCACCTGCTTCTAGCAGTAATAGCCGCGTTCTTTATATGGATGTAACATCTCAGACACGTGTGAATTACAGGATTACTTGCCATATTCAAGTGCCGTTACATTACCTGTCTGTGCTACAATTTCATAATTCATGTTACATTACGAAAAACTTGGTCGACTAAGATGAATGTTGTAGGGAATCAACTGACAAATACCGTCACGTCCATGCTGTAGGCCCGTCACAAATTACAGTTCCACTTCCGTTCTCTCAATAAACAGATATAAAATTTAATGCAAGATGGACATTTGCTGGGAAAGGAATTATCAACAAAATGAACATTACAACTTACTGCATACAGCTTAATCAACTAACTTATTAGCTTAATTCGGCTGGTCGTAACATGGGCCGCACACCGGCTACAATTACTAAGCGGTTCTCTTCCTCAGTCACATCACACAGATTTTAAAACAATATTTTAAAATAAAACTACGACAGATTCATAATTCACAACTATCCTAGTTTTCAGGGCTTTATAACTTATATGTCTGGGGAGGGGAAACATCTTTAAATAACCTAGAAATCAATCTACGTAAATTTACGTACGACAAACTACAACAGTCTAGGCACCAAACACCTTCTTCGTGTCGTAATTCAGTCTCTTTGCGATGTTTCTTTGAACACGTAAATTCTCATAGTCGATCTAGCTGATAAAACAACAAAGTAACTAACTCTTCGGAATCCCTAAATTCCACCGCGGAATCTGCAGGTGCTCTCGATATCTGAGCACTCTCACGAAATACCTCAATGAAACTCATCCCCAAGAAGAGATCAAGGGGCTCCATTGTCTCGTAGTCTAATTCATAGTCGATGGCGAACAGTCAAGTGGCCGATGAGTTACGAACAAAGCCGCCACGGCGCTGATGTATCTCGTTTTTATGTGTCTATATTAATGACTTTCCGATTAAGACCTTAATACTTACGGAAGGAACAAAATAAGTGGATGCTAGGGAAAGGGAAATTGAAGCAGGGGCGTATAAGAGAACTCGTTATCATTGCTCAAATAAACTGATTAATGCCATTCACTTCTTTCTCTTTACATTGTCAGAGATCGTGTGTACTGAGAGAAAACAAACCAGCTATAACATACATAAACTCCTTATACATTCGATTCCAGCCAGGGGCAGAATTTAGTCTATTTTCACAAATGTATTAGAGCATTTGCCTCTCACAATCCTGTAGAGGAACAACGTGGTCGAGTGGTTAGCACTCTGAAGGTATGAAGGTAAACTACTCTGTGCCTGAAGAATCATGTAAGTGAAATTGTCATTAATTAGCAGCAAGAACGTTCATCGTCCAGGTAATCTATTAACAGACCTGTACATCATACAGACACCGCCCCACCGTGCGGAGAATTATCTGAAGTCGTATGAGCAGGGCCTCGCGGCTTCAGGACGCCATTAATAACGACTTTTATCACTGCGCCGTTCCGCACGTCGTGGAGTTTCAATCGATTGACTCGTCATCCCGTAAGGATGATTTATGAGATGCTGCAGCTTCTTCCTACACGGTATCCGTGTTTACGCAGGTAAAACCTTGTCACTTTGTTCCGGCGTAATAAAGAGGGAAGGAGCTGACACCAAGGAACGACGCGGCGAGCCTGAAGTCACAGGCACTGCGGTGTTCTGTACTCGGCGTGCAGCAACGCACCTCGCCTGCTTTAGTTACTGGTTTGGACACAATAATGCCTGGGGCGCGACGGTAGTTCGTTTTCCCTTATTTTCCTCATATAAGTTTCATTTCCTCTTTATGTCCTATGCTTGGTTGCATCTTTCCTTTCTTTGTTTCCTTCCTTCATTTACTATGCTTTTTTCCTTCAACCAGTCTTTATCTGTTTATTGTTTATTTCTTGCTTACTCGATTCGTTATCTTTTTTCTTACAGTCTTTCATTCTGTATTCGCCTCGTTCTCTCTTTTCATGTGTTTCCTTCCTTCCTTCAATGCCTTATTCCCTCTTATAATCATAATCAAATACGATATTAAATCTCTGGCCGGATTATCGATGCCACTCCGTACATCGGAGGGAAACCCGGAGGGCCCCAGGAATGAGATGGTCTTGCGTCTTTTGTTTCCTTGCCACCTTGTCAGATGTTACCATCTGGCGCGTTTGAGAAGTCCCACTGCGAACATTAGCGCCCACCAATAAAGAATGCTATGACGTAATTAAGTTTCTGCATAATGCATGCGGTGCTCAAACGTTGGCGATTAGTGGCAGCTACAGGCACTCGGAACCGTTGACACCGGCCGTTCAGAATGGAAGCAACGCAAACGGAATTTTGGACCAGAGCCACTGAATACGAGATCAAACCAAGAAAACTGGCGAAATTGCACAATCAAGGACGAAGAATGTGTTACATGCGGCTACGGCAGAATCTGATCAAATTTGCATGCAGGATGACCGAAAAGTCGGCTGCAGTAGAATTCGAATTTACTTCGAGGCAAATTCCGTTAAAATAAGGGCATTTTACACACGCTGTGCATTGGTAGACTACATGACAGTTAAATGATTAATAAATTTTAAAATTTCAACGATATTTCCACACGTATAACAAACAATTCGTGGATCTTGAGGTCCGGCGTTTGAGAAAAATTAGTTGTACTGTATCGACGACGTGAACAAGATAGAACGACTGCAAAACTGCCAATTTACTCAAAATATATGCAATTTTATACAAAAATATTTTCGTGGGTTTTCTCAGTACCGTATGAAGCCGCGGCAGCCACTTTCCACATCATTCCCAATTCTTTTATTTCTTATTCATTAGTCACATTAATTGTCAAATAAATAAATAAATAAGTACAATGTTGGTAGCTACGTTCTTTGTCTTTTACAGTTTATGATATACATATGTGCTGAAAAATATCTTAAATATGCCAAAAGTGGCCGCCGTGTGCTTCGTAATCTGTAGGGCTTGGGATCAAACCTCTGCTCAGCGATTGGCTATCTTGACTTAAGCTCTTCATGGTATTACTTAGTCCCTTGAGAAATATGCCGTGATACTACTAAGTCACGATCACTACCTTCCATACCCGTTCTAATTCATCAATCGTTCGATCATTAATCACATAAATAAACACATCTAAAGCAGATACTTTTATATAAATCGAAGTGACGGCTCACGTTGTACAGTTCTGATTAGAATAAAAACTGACAGAAATTTCAAGACTCAAAATTCAAAATACAGGGCGTCTCAAAAAGATGCATACACACATCCAATGAATGAAACAAGGACAAACGTCATCATTGCCCGCCACTTCATGAATTAGCAAATCTATTGTATGTGTTCAAAATGACCATCGTCCATGACTTCTGAAAACACAACACACGGTGATCGAAAGAAAGGTTAACATTCCGTATAATGTGAACGCATCGTTTGGAGACATCCTATAAAACGAAATTCTGTTAGTAAAAGCGGACGTATTCAATTCGAATAGACAGGTGCACCGAGCGTCTCAGGAAAAGCGCGTTATTATTCAAGACCATTCTTCAAAATAAGGAAAGCACTGTAGCTGCATCGTCTGTGCAGTTATAAAGTAGTTTCCTGCATTAAGGGAAGGACATGAATTCCAAAGTTCTAAAGAAAACACTTCGTACCTAGAAACGTTAATCAGGAGGAGCATGTATCCGAGATAAAACACGCGGAGAACTTCGTGACTCCACATGGTTATAATAGGAGCATGAGCGTAGTGAATTTAGTGAAATTAAGGTCTGGCTCACAAGGCTAAACTCGCGTAAGAGAGAAACATACTGCACATAGGCGATTATAGTTGAGGAACATTTATAAATCCAATTTCCTGGGAGGCACAAAACATATGGGAGGGCAGTCTAATATTAAAATCGATGTCTAAGGAAATGCGTTGTGAGGATGCTAATCGAACTGATGTGTCGCAGGGTACGGTCCAGTAAAGGATTTTTATTTATTAAAAGTCCTGAACTTACTTCAGGATACTGTAATAATTCATTAATATTTTCAGTACAACAACTTTATTTCTTTAACATAAACCTGCCTACACCCAGGTCTCCCAAGGTGGCTAACGCCTTCACGATTTTAATCCTTAAAATCCCTTTTAACTACGTGTACCACGTGCTTTAATAATCGATAACTCTGCATCTCGACCACAGCATGCATTTGCGGGTTTAAAAGAGTCTTGAGAATGAGCAGTGATTATTTTCTTAAATATAATAAACCAATTGACTTTTGTAATGGTGAAACGTTGTGCTTTCTTTGTGGTACGGACCAAATCATTAAATAACATTTAGATGAGCTTCGGCTTCAAAGGGTTAATTCATACTGGTTACTGTTACGCTGTCAGACCAAACTTAATCGATCTTCGATTCGGTTATAAAAAAAAATTGGTACATGATAACACAACTCTCAATAAGACCTACAAATTTAATTTGAAACATTTTTCGACGCGGTGAATTTATATCAAATTACAAATAAAACTTCCTTTTGTGGGATGTCTTCAGTGCGATTAGCTTTGTAACAATGGACTCTAATCTGAAATAAAGGCACATGAAGAACGCATTTGGAAAACATCTGTGTTCTAAATTAGCCTTCGGATTAGGTTTACATATTTAACTCTGGTTTAGTATTTAGTATTGATCGCGATGAAACAGGAACTACTGTAGTTTCAAAACCTTGTCTGAAGCATTACGTTTGTAGAGAACATCAAAAACATGGCGCCGTCGCGAAACTTTGTCTCCATCAGCTAAAAGTATTATGCGATGCTATACAGACTCATGCAAGGTAATTACTTCCCATAACTTCTTGTTTCATTTGCGAAAGGAAGCCTGTTCGCCCATGCGTACTGTAAACATGTGACGTAATGAACGGTTTTATTAATATCAACGGTAGACAGCAGCAAAGATCAACTCCATTCCAGTAAAGAAACGATTCAGTATATCTAAACACATTCCAAACATTATTACATTTGTAGGATTTGAGGTTTTCACGGCGGTGAGTCTGAAGTGACTTGTGGGTTGTTGCGCCGTGTAGTCTGGCAGAAGTTTACTGGCGTTTCGCCCTGATGATGGAGGCAGTAACAACCTCCGAAACGTCGGTAAACTTATACCAGACTACACTGCGCAACAGCCATCTTCATCATTACATTTGCTTTCCTTAAATACGCTTCCAACTGCATAGGTTAAATAGCTGTGAACGGAGTTAAAAAGTTGGAATTAAGTGAAGAAATACTTTAAAGATCTGGACATAAATGATAGCGTAATGTATAAATATATCTTAAAGATAGGGTGTGAGAGGGTAGGATGGGTTTAAATGGCTTCTTGAACATAGTAATATCCGTTCGACTTCCATTATCTGAACGACTATCAGCTTCTCAAGTAGGACTCTGCTCTGTGGAATTAGTTAGTATCCACCGCCTTCTAAGTAATACCGTGTTCAAAACAGCCTTGTACTGAGTCAGATATAACCTGACTACACCTTCATATATTACTGTTGTAAGATTAAAATTTTAATGTTGTTATCCCATTTACAATTAGGTCTCTCGCGTGGCCTCTTCCTTGTGGTTTCCCGACAAAAAAAAGTTACGTTCTGCAAACATCAAGCACCTTTTTGTTACTCAGATTGCGCTAAACACTTTGCCCAAGCCTGAGGCTCTTAACATTTCGTAACATAATATTTGACTTATAATTAATACTGCTAAAAAGCGTATTTGTATAACCCAAGAACCAATCATTATTAATAAACTTTTTTGGATGCCAAAGAACGGGCGGGGATATCCTATAGTAGAGAAATGTGGTCTGTTTTATGTAATAATATGAGAGACAATTTTAAAATAAGCGTTTGGAGACTATCCATGCACAGGATTAGACTAAGAACCAGAAGGAGGGGAGGATGGAGACGAGATTACAACAAAAACAACAGGATAACCGCCATGATTAAACACTGCGGATGAGCAAATGAATGGCAGGCGGCCTGCTTATTGCAACAGCGGCTCAAATGCCTTATTAAAAATAACCATGTTATTACATACCAAATGCCGAGGTAGCAGCTTGAAGCAGACTATGTCCTATTTAAATCCTTATCGATTTGCCACTCAAAATCAAGTTTCCATCTCAATTACAACCTATAAGGCGTCACAATCCATGAATCACTACTTAACCATCACTGAAGATCCATTATGACGTTACGTCCCAGTCTTCCAACTGATCGCGTTCCGTGTGATTTCCAGACCAGAATATCCAACACACAGCCTATGCAACCAGCACTTCTTGTATGCGTTCTTCATGCACCGCCTGTATTTACGTCTTTATTTCGTCTTACTTTTATGAAAGGAGCATGTTATGAAGTATCTGGTATTGCAATTTTCTCCAGCCTCCAGCTATTTCTCACCATCAGGTCCAAAATCTGTTCTCAAACACATTGACTGCTCCTTCCGTAAAGCGAGACACTGATTTTCACGATCAATGAAGCAACACGCAAACCTTTTTCCAAATAAGCCTACGTAAAATTTATCGGAATTACGGTTACCTATGCCGGAATATTTCAGTCGCAAGAAATTTCATACGCAGAGTAATAGATGCCAAATAGTCAAGGTCCTGAAGTTTTAAGTTCATTACTGATTATTCGAACACAACGACGATAATTCCCGCCAGGATCATATCAATTTACCTGGCAGCTAGTCTTCGACATCCATGCTCTTATGCCCCTCTCGCCCCCAGCTCCTGCCAGAGTCCTTCATGCACTTTCTTACAGAATGAAATGACACTGACCATGTACTGGAGTAAGCTGGCTTCATCAAATGAGTCGCCTGTAGTTCAGTTTTAGACCACTAGAAGGCCCTCGAGCAAACCTTACAAATTACACATACTCCATGGAAAAACGTTCTAGAAAAGGTGACAGCCACTCAGAGGTTACCAAAATTCCTCGAGTTTTATGAAACCCAAAAGTTCATAACCGTATCGACAACAGCTCGCGCCAATTGTCTCAAATCATTCCATATCTTCAGATTCTATAATCTTAAGAATATTTTTAACGTTATCTTCTAATCTACGCTTAGACCGAGAGTGGTTTATTACCTTAGGTTTTAACGACATAAATGCGTAACATTTATCATCTGCCATGTGCGTGCTGCATGTACCGCCCATATCAGCATTAGTTATTACTGAGAACTATTATTATTATTTATACGCGCCGACTGTCAGAGAATAAACAGATGTGATACATTACATTTCATGTAGTTATTAATCAAATATCGCCTTTCTGTTTATTCATTCCCCCAGAGGGTACCTAACTGTTCTCTCTGCTTGTAATTATTTATGTTATCGTGCTTGTGTCGCCTCTAGCGGAAGTAATTGCTAATTACACTACGATGTGTCCATTCGAAATTTTTAATTCTCCTTTCTGCGGGGTGCTGACCGCTGCCTACTGTTTATTTCGCATGCTGCCTAATTACGTCACATGAACACACGTAAATAAAGCAGTAAAACTGCTGGACCAAAGCTAATTAAATAACTACATAATGGGGTCGCCGCATCCCCCCAGACATGTCTCGATAAGTGCTGAATTGATTTCGATTAAATTTAAAGTTGAGAATTTACACTAAGAAGCAGAAATTTGGAAACTGTTTTCAGACCGCTTCAGTCAATACCTTGTCTGAACCTAGAACACAATCTGTCGGACGAATTCATTCTGGCATAAACATAAGAAGATATAAATCACATCAAATTTAAAATATGTCAAATTAAGATCCGCAACTTTTGCTTTTAAATGCTATTTAACATGGTTGATATTTAACTAAATTCAAAGATAAATTCAGAATTTTTCATCAATAACATTATAGTATCTGCACTGTAAATCAGGAATGTAAACAGTAGCTTTTTTCAACGATAAATTAACAACTCAAAACCGAATAACAGACAGTAACTTTTATACTCCAGATGGAGTCGCCATTCCAGTTCTGTTGAATTCATTTAAAACGTTCTCTAATATATTAGACTTCAATGCAGGTCGAAAATCCGTTCCCCGTTTAAATGTTATGACCAACTTCACCAATGCGTGCACTGCTACTTAAGTTACAAGCTTCAATCTATGGTACGGATGCTGTTATTTTAACACGTCTGATATAAGAATAAAATGTATTTCCTACATTAAGTGTATCATAACTTACCGGCTATAACTAGAAAGATGGTCATTTGTTGACAATCCTGAGAAACAACAAACGTAGAAAACACAATAATTTTGTCACATTACACGGTGCCAACTTTTTATTATTATTTATTTATTTAGTGTCCTGTCTGATGACAGGTCCATATGAACAGGATCCTTCGATCCTTTTCTCGGACTGGGACCTGTTCATATACGTTCTTGGCAGATGATCCAGAAGTGGTTTGCCATTGTCTTCTTCTGTGTGTGAATGGAGTAATTGTTGGGATGCCACGGAGAAACCGGAGAAGCCCCCGGAGGAAATCTCCGTGTTGCCTAGACCACGGCCTTGCCCAACACAAGTTATAAATTCGGGCACCTCCGGGAATCGAACCCGAGACCCCCAGGATTACAAGGCCAGCGTTCTAACCGCTAGACCACCGTGGCGGTTTACGGTGCCAAAAACTCATAAAAAAGTCAGCCATCTTCATACTCGCTGCCATGAGAACCTGAAATCTCACTTAATTTCATTGGTAGAGAAGTGTACACCAAGACGATTTGATGCATAAATCTCTAACATATCTCCTATCCACAATACATATAAGCCTAACATTTGTGCGCCAAGAGCATTCAGGTTTTAACGATATCGCCCTGATACTCGTCAGCTTGCTGCTAGAAACTGCAATGGAGTTTCGTGATTCAAACTGCAACGTGTGCGAGGCCTTTATGATCCACTGTAGGGGGACTGCATTTCTTATTTTTCTTTACAAAGCACACAATAGAACTCGTTCAAGAAAATTGTACATCCACTGAAATTGGAAGCGTCTAACACTAAGAGTGCCCCATGACGAATGAAACAGTTATTGAAACTTCATTACATGTAAGTGCATCAGTAAAGATTTACGCTGGAGCGTGTTACGCAAAACCGCCTTCACCTGTTGGTATCAGCTGAAGAGCTAAGTCATTTCTCACAGACAGTTATTTTTTTGCTATAATGGCTTCAAAGCCTCGAGCATCGTTTGTGTGTGGCTTTGTGACATGTAAAATTTTGTCGAGTTTAAACAGTCTCGTGGATGAAAATGGATCACTAACAGTGAAGACAAAAGGGGGCACTGTATGCGCACAGCAACTGCGGCCACAAATGGACCATACGCACCTACAATTACGCGTTACGCGTGCATTCCATCAACCCCCTACCAATTCATTCAAAAAAATTACCTGATCACCAACCCTCACACAGTTCCCATTACTGCCAGGCCATCCATCGGCGGTGCGCATGTTTTCCGGCATCTCAGTGTGTCTGACCATCGTGAAAAAGTGATGGTTGCGAGTGTTCATCGCCTTCATGAAGGAGGCGGTAAGCACAATGCAACGTCCCTGAAGACAGTCGTCTCAAAGCTGATGTTTATTCGGAGTCCATAGTGAATTCAGCGAACGGATACAGGCGCGGTCTAATCCTTCGAAAGAAACGTCGTGACTTACACCAGTCGCACGATATTGTCAGGGCAGCAAAATTGCAAGATACGATTGTAAACGAATACAGAATTTTATTGATATAAATACTTTATTTCAGACGCTTTTCAGTATCTTAGACCAGCGATATTCAACCTTTCTTGTTCGCGTACCCCCAGATATAATTTCTCTTCAACTTTGTACCCCAAAGTTGTTAGTGTATAATTCAAGTTATAAATAGTATATAATCTACATCTAAAATAAATTAAATAAATTGCATTACAGATTATTCAGTGTTTATCATAAAATATTTTTTTTTTAAATTTCACGTACCCTCTAAGATGTCTTCGCGTACCCCGGGGTTACGCGTACCCCGGGTTAAATACCACTGTCTTAGACTATGTAGCGTCGAATGAGAGGGCGTCGGTGAATAATAAATTTGAAAGGATGTGGAAGGACGCGGTAGTGGCTTAATTTAAAATAATATTAATACATTTGCTTTGTAGGGACTGAGGAAAACCACGAATAACCTCAGTCAGGATAGACGGTCTCTGGGCCGAGATTTGAATCCGGGAACTTCAGAATATGAACGAATGCCAACCACTCGGCCAAGACGTTCGGTTAGAAAAAGCTGTAGCATTTGTTTTATTAAAACAAGCGGAAAGAGGGCGGGGCGTGAAAATTTTTTAATTTTTAGGGAGTCTGCCGTTCGGATTTCATCTTTATGGTACCAAAGAACAAAGCGGAAGCCTGGGGTTGTCGTGGGTTACAGGCAGAAAATTATCTTTGTATAACGAATAAAACTGGACACATAAAAATAGTATTATATTTATTTTTATAGTTTAGATGCGTCATATATATGTGTGAATAAAAATAGTATTATAAATAGCCTGTAAACGTCTCCATACCTACAAGAGTTTTTAAATGAAAAGTGTCTCGTGGCTTTTCCACCTAACACTAAAATATCAGCATCCATATTTGTGCGCGTTTCTCTGTGTTATCACCTAACGGTAGACGTCTTTTGATGTTCTGAAGCTCCGTCCTATGAACGGGTCATATCGCCTGTACAAGAACTGCAGAATATTTACAACCGCCGAGACCCTGGTCAGGCTATGACCACGGCATTATTAGGACTCGTGTAAGTTCTCGTTGTAAAGACAAATAATTATTGGCCTATGCATTTGTTCAGTCAGAGACTGTGCTCAAGTCTTGAATGTCTTCATAACAGCGATGAAAATACGTTAGGGCACCTGCCAAATCGAACGTTCTCCGTTCGTTTTCAGCTCATTTGAATTTATAATTTTTTTCGCAAACGGAAGTGACGCCGTTATTGTCCATTTCCGGTATATTAATGTTTCGGTAACTAATGTCATACTCAGAATAAAGGTTTTGGTTTTTATGGCACTATTCACTTTAAGCTAGGGAACTGTGTTGCCTAGCAACCATCGCAGAGGCTTGGGGGTAGACCGGCCTGAAACCGATACGAGGCAATTCGCTTACTAAACAACGCGTTATGGAATGGAACTTTTCAATTTTAGTTCAAGTATCTACAACATCAACAAATGCAAATGAATAAACTGAACCCAAAGACTTCCTCTGACGGCTGCAAAAGTCACCAGATGAAATTTCAAATAGGCTGATTGCACTCCTCTAGGAAAACTCTTTGCTCGTCTTTAATTCACATTGACACAAATTTTTAAGTACCAAACAAGGTAGGATGATGTTTTGACTATTTTTGTTCTGATAATGATAACGAGCAAAGTAAGTGTATCATAGTTACGGCAAATTACTTTTTTATAAATTGTCTTTGAGTGAAAAATTATGTAAAAAATCATGGCCGCCCTCTTCCGGACTTATAAATAGTTAAAACATCGTCGATCACGTATGGATTTTCTCCTGATGTAAATTTAATTTTCATTTATTTATATTGTTATGTGTTGAAATATTATTCTGATTTTTCCCCCAAGCGCAGCACTACCACTGCTCAGACTCACGAGCCGCCACTGCTAACGGCACAGTGGCAAGCTGATTGGCAGAAAAGTAGGCTACTAGAGATTGTGCCATTTTGTCCGCTATCTGGATCAATGTACAAAGTTTCAATGTTGAACAGTGTCACTAAAGGCAAGAAACAAACGACACAAAATACCTTTGTCATTTGATACAGCGCTGTTCAAGAGTTAATTAGAAATGAAGCCAAGTCATACGAAACCTTAGTTTTAATTAAATGGCACCAGATCGGCGCCACATGCACTTCACGAAAACAACATGAAATTAGACACGTGTTTCATTTGTTATTTTTAGAACGTGGTTCCGGTTTCCTTCAATCTGTTTAGTTCCGTTCAGCAGTGCCAGGTGGGGACACACAACACTAAAAAACAGAAGACAAACAAGCTTCAAACTGAGGTTATGCTAAACAAAGATTCTTCCCTCATCCAGCAATAAAAACTGTTGTAATAATAAAAATAGACGCCTCCAAACAAAAAACTACCCTCCCCTATCTCTCAACCCCTAAGAGATGTTAGTCTTCTTTAAAGTTTAACAACTCTCCCCTCAGGAAGACAGATGGTGGAAATGAGGCGTCACAAAGCCTTTTATACAAGGATGTGTCCGTCAGTCTGCACGGAAAGTGATAAAGACTGTTGTTACACCTCGCCCTACCGACAGAGACGGCTATACGGCTGGCTCCCATGGAGACGTATCAGCTTCAAGTCTTGGTCACAAACTGGTCTTGCTCAGGATTTCAGTTGTTTCCGTCAGCGAAATCAAGTAAACTCTAAAATAATACACACAAATCGGCCACGACCACACCTCACTCAATCCATATTTACCCTATATCTCTTTCGACATTCCACGAACTCAGTTTATATAGATTTCTAAAATAAGAGGATAACAAATCTTATTCTACCGCGAAAGAAAGCGAATTCGTAATTCGTGACGGTGCGTCGGAAGGTCCCTGCTTCGAATCCAGGCCGGACTCAGCGCAGGCCATGCATTCCGAGAAGATTCACGGGTTCGAACACTGAAATTCCTGCGACAACCCGGACGCCGCGTTAACCTGTAGATCCCTTCTGCTAACTATCGGCATCTTAATTATCATTTTATCGTCAGGAACAGGCAAGGAAATGCGAGAATGAACGGTCCATGTCATTCCTGAATACACAACGGAGGCTTTCGTTGGACAGATTTCAGTTCCTAAGTTTGTGACAGTCTCAAGGGACTCGTTAAACGAGTTATCATGCAAAAGAAGTGACAGTTTCTTCTCTCATGTTTTCAGCTGCTTGAATCTGTCGATTCGATTTAATTTAAGTGAAACATTACTTACAGAATGACGTCGCGGCGTTGAGGCACTTACCTGAAACAAGGGATAAGAATACATAAATTAGAAAGAAAACATTCAGGTATTTCAACCTTCTGCAGACTCCTGAAACATTCTCTTGGTATATCTCCATATTAATACAAAGGATAATTTCTAGAGTCTAGGAAACTACGAGCAGGTAACTTCAACTGATGAGAGATGGGCAATGCGTTTATTTCTCTGGTGTTCTGATACACGAAACAAATATGAACCCAAAGAACTAATGCCTCCAAGCAAAATATCTCGGGCGTAGCAGGCAGAAGGTTGAGAATCCTGGAAATAATTACCTGGATTTAGAATACTAGGGGATAAATGCAAAAGGGTATACATTTCATTGTGAAGGACGAAATGTAACAGTTTCATGTCGGCGTGTACCTACGTATGTAGATCGCTGACAATTTTCAAATACAGTGGCCGATCAGTATGGATACCAACCAACAATGGAATTTTTTGGTGGAATTTAATTTTGGTTCGTATCGATTGCATAAAATACGTTCATTACATGAAACTCAAAAGTTTGTTAATTTTACCGAACACTTTTGAACGTAACATAAAACAGAGTCCTTTGTAAATAAAGTAAGACAATATGACAAAAACACATAATTTGAGACACGTGCTTTTTGGTTACATAGGTCTATACAAATTTTATTTATAAATATTGTTTTTGTTTTTGAAGAAGTGAGACATTACTTATTTTACATGCAGACAACGAACCCCGTAAAGTACATTAACCCGCCACTGAATATCAATTCGAATAGTAACATCGAACCAGTGTCCCTCTGTCTCAGAGCAACCCAATTAAAAGTTTCTCCCCGTTGAACTTCGATACTCGACTGAGCTCGCCCCGGGCAACGATGCAAGAGCTCGGTAACACTTCACGTAACGAAACCAGCTTAAGATTCAGCGGCCACGCTGCTCTGATTATTAAACTCCACGTGGCAGACCGCAGTCACCAGATCACAGAGTAACTGCCATCCAAGCATATCCCAGGGTCCTTACGCCACACGTTACTTTAGTCGGTAGCCCGTTGCAAACTGCCGTCTATTCTTATTTCACAGTACAGACATCTGTTTCTGAAATGTTCGCCACAGATAACAATAATAATAATCCGAACATCTGTAAATGGATTCTGCAGTGACGCTTAGTTGATTCATTCATCACCTGATTTAATATTTGGCTGACAAAAAAAAAAATGAATGACTCCCTAGAAAATTACGTAATAATAAACTACATGGCTTATGGGACCCAAAGGTTCATCACCGAAGACATCAAGTTATATTTTAATATATTTAATAAGCAGTGTAGTATAGTTTTTGGAGAAAAATATCAACACCGTCAACACAAGGACCCGAAACTGGATAATGTCCCGAGAAAGTTAATATTTTTACTCCCTATTTCTGTGATGAATATATTAATATTATTCTTCCAACTACACTTCCCCGTTCCAGAGGTTTAACATCAAAGAGCTGTGTACAATTCCATATACGACTGGAGAGTGTCAGTTCACAGGTGTGAACTAGCAGCAGGGAGCGAGCAGGAAAGATGAAACAAGGGTCGTCACTCTGCTCCGAGACTTGAAATAGAAATGAAACGGGTGCTACAAGGTGCACAAGAAGGAAGTTCACTGTTTGTGGAGGTAAAACGACACAAGATGAATGCAATGTATTGGTCGGGATCTGTGACAAGAAGAAGTCTCTTCCGCAGCGTGGAGACCGAGGCAATAACAGGATAATATTAAAATAATTTACAGGAAATTAGACAGTGGGATGTGGACTGAAATGACTTAATACAAAATAGATCAAAGGAATTCTGTACTGGTGGTGCTGGTATTCATAAGGTTTTGTTACAATTGGAACGTCTGGAGGAAGTCCCTTGCCACGTGTTCACGTGATGAACTGCTACATGTACAACGGAACTTTGTCAACGTAAAAGTCTAGTATAATATCCATTGTTTTGGTCCATTAGAAAGACTTGTCATTAACGTGCACAAAATTACAGTCTGAAGACAGAAAACGGATTATTACAACCCAAAAACGAATTTAAATAAAAACAGTACACTGTTCGCTATGACATGTCGATGTTCGACAAGGACAATACACTCTCAGATCCGCTGCCTGGGCGGCGACGTGATAAAACATTCAAAAAGCCTTCCCCATGTTAGTAAAATAGAAAGTATTGCCATCCATCTCTTCACAGAGAACTTTTAGGGCAAACAAACTTCAAACTGGATTTTACGTAGGTAGGTCTAACAGAGAGAGCCAGCCAGCGAGACAGTTCTACGGTCGGTCACTTTAAGTGATGTTTTATTAAAGTTCCAAACACAAGAGACCACAGACACTTCACATTTTGAGGGATGCAAGTCGTCAGCTGACGAACACAAACGCTTTGCCATTTCGTGTTACGCCTACACTTAACGAACGTCTGGCTCATTAATACTAACAAGAGGACATTTTTTACATTCTACAGAGAACAAAGGAAGACATCATGTGACCGTGACGTAAATTCGTATATGTAAGAGCATTCAAAGTAGCCTATTTGGGCCCCCCTGACGGAGACACTGAAGGGCAAGGTGTGAATTACAATTTGTATATCAGCAGAGTAAATAACAAAATAAAAACTGTGGAACTTTCCACACCCCCCGGTATACAAATAAAGCAACAAAGAAGTTAGTCCCTGTTCTAATGTAGCCTCACGTCAACAAACAAAACGAGATGATTCCCACGTGCGGAGGTTTCGGATCCATTTGAAGGGAGTTTAACGGCGTTTAAGGCAGGATTTGTATACAAAATAAAGTTATTTTACTTCGTGAGCGATTCGTTTGTTAAGGCAGTTGGCGCAGATATGAAGCTTCAGATACTCGTTACAGGCGTGTTAGAAAAATGAAATTTCGTCTGAATGCGCTAAATTAATTTCAATTAATACAGTACTGAATGCGTGCCAGAGGAGGTGTGAGAGGGGAATTTTATTTCTAACACAATTGTCGCATAAATTGGTGAGTACCTGTACACGCAAACTTTGCGTTTCGGCAACGACGCAGATTTGCATCCCTGGGTCTGCTTCACGCTTGAAGTAACTTAATACTTTATACACCAAACCTCTGGCTACCAGTTTAAAACATGGCGCCTGCGACATTCACCTTCCATGTTTCAACACACCGACCACTTGCTTCACTCGAAGACGATATTCAAACAACACATCGTAAACACAATATTTTCAAGAACACCGACAACAATTCTACCTGAGAGAGAACACAGCGAATGTTTGGAGCTGACTGACATGCGCAAAAGCTTCCAAAAGTCAGACACCATTGCCGACGTCGCGCATTTTAACATCTTGACTTGAAACACCTGTCTCAGAGACTTGACACATCGAAGCAGCTCCTGTAGTCACTGACAACACACCGTAACACGCAAAATACGCACCCTGGTTAACGCAACGACGCCATCCCGACTGCATGTGATAACTAAGAGTGAAAAGGATCCCGTCTTGGCCTCTGAATTCAAATGACTGAGTCCACAGAGCAGAGCCCTTGAAATGCTGCCTTTTGTGTGAACCTGGAGGTTCATCATTGTGTTCACTACCTCCGGGTCCTATCCTGAGCCCAATGCATCCTGTCTACGTCACGGTCTCCCAAGTGGCCTCTTCCCTTAAAATATTTCGACTTACATTTTTATACATGCCTTATCCCACCCATTCGTGCTACATGATCTGAAAACCTCATCCTCCATACGACGAAATGCAGATGCCACACCTGTTACATGGAGAAACTTACGTCAGTTGTTTTACTGCGTTCATAATCCGACCACAGAAAACGCCCTCGACAATAGAGGAAGGAATTAATTATGACTCGCCCGTTTCCACAGGATTTGGACAGAAACATAGGTGAACACGTTGGCGGATTTTTAATTAAAAGGAGTTTCACATTTTTTGAATAATTTTATTAAAACCTGGCTTTACTTTATTCTGGCTCAGGAGCCAAGTAATTCATTTCCACATTAATAAGAGCAATGATACAGCAGTAAACGGCAGGAAGGCTGGAAACAAAACACTCCTCCGAGCTGTTCTTTTCATTCCGCAGTGTCTCGTCTCACCTGAGTGGCAGCAATGTACATACAGAAACAAAACACGATTGAGGAAAAATTTACTAAGCGGAAAATTGTGATAAGTGAAAACAGACAATTTATCAGAAACAAGCAATTCCTTAATAAAAAATTTCAAGACTACTCTAATCAAACAGGGATTTTAAAACATTATTTCGTACCATATCTTGAAGTATTATTAGATATCTCAACACCGCCACGGTACAGTGCCATACACCCCCATTCTTAAATGCTGTATCCTTCAGACTCGTCGTAACATTATCCTCCCATCACAGTCGTGTCCTCCCAACTTGTAGATTTCCGAGAGGTTTCAGCTACATTTTGTATAAATTTACTCTCTCCAATTCGAGCTACATGTGCAGCCCATCGTAACCGCCTATACAGAACGTTACGCCACCTTTGTACATCAGTAAGTTCCTCACTCTGTAGGCCTAATGCCCTACGTCGCTCACGTAATACTTCAGCCTTCCTAGGATCAAATATTTTCGTGGGAACGTTTTCAAGAAGTTGTAAAACAGGCCCATGTTGTTTTCAAGCAGCTCAGCAGGCTTGGCTCTCAATAGAACTTCGGGGTTTCAAAGGATCAATCGTTTTCAGCCTTGCTAAGACTACTTGCATGACACGTGTGCCCGGAAATTTGCAGAAGTTAGAAGACGCCAGAGCACTTACCAACGAAGACCACATAAACAGACAAAAGACACTTCTAGAATTTAAAGAGCTTTCCAATCAGCGAGAATTTATCCAGATTATCTGTTTCATGATCCCTGTATTGCTGTGTGTAGGCCTATAAAATCGACCTATCCATCCATCCAGTCATCACTCCAGTTATCCAAGACTTCATTTGGGCATCGTCTTTCAAGTTACCAGTTCAGATCTATAATTCAGAACACTACTTCATACTTCGTCTGACTTAGACGATAACTCAGCAAAATTTGTCCAGTTTCTGGTGCTCAGATATTCCCTTAAAGTATGTTACTTTAAATCTTACATTCTCATCCGCCAGTAAACACTACATTCTCGTAATTTTGTGTCTGAGGTGTTAATATCACTAAGAAAATTTCTGTTGCATGGCGACGCCATTACCTATGAAGCGTCATGTGAGAAACTACTTACTGCACATTAAATGTAGCGTTTTTAAAGTTAGTACTAAGCAACGGTATATGTTACGCTAATTACGTTAACTTGAATATGAACCACATCAGGAAGACGGAGGAAGCTCATAAATCGGTTTAACTGGATAATATTCGGTACTTTAGATGAGAAATTAATAAATATATCAGCAGTAGCTTCAAAAGCCATCAACAAATAATCGTAAATACAACACACAGCGAAAAAGAGGCTAGATAAATTATTTTATATTTATTTAGTGTTCTGTCTGACGACGGGTCCATATGAACAGGATCCTTCCATCCTTTTCTCGGACTGGGACCTGTTCATATACGTTCTTGGCAGATGATCCAGAAGTGGTTTGCCATTGCCTTCTTCTGTGTGTGAATGGAGTAATTGTTGGGATGCCACGGAGAAACCGGGGAAGCCCCCGGAGGAAAACTCCGTGTTGCCTAGACCACGGCCTTGCCCTTGATACTAAAAGTCCTGAAAATATTAGACTAGACTTTACTTAATGAACAAAACTCATATAGATAATATTTAGGAATTCAGACCGTACGTTAAACGAAATGCGACACTTGATTTTGAAGATCAATTTATAAACGCTGTTTAAACAGATAATCCACGTTTACACTGAAAATCACAAAAGACCAATAAACACAAAATGCACAGTTAATGACTGTCAAAGCAGATGCAACTGGGCTTTAATGGGTTAATCACATTGGGAGTCGGGTACTAATTAAAGCAGGCGAACTTTCGCTCGCGCGTGCGCTCTGGGGTTGTTGATTCCGAGTGGCGACGCACACAGACATCAGGCCTACACGTAACTCTCCAGCAGACGGTTGGTACGTGGTAGTTTCCTTGGATGTCTGAACTTGTACATATGAACTTCGCTGTCTTCCAAGTTGCTCCTGAATGCCTCCCACACGTCACTGCCGATTTAAAGTAAATCAAAACTGCCTTGCTGCTGTACATGCCACCAAAATTAGTCTACTTCACAATATATTACATCATGAATTAAGACAGACTCCGCCATCTCCGTCCGAAAGCCTGACAACTAAGTGATGCTGTTCCTCCCCAAGAAATGAAGTGTGTCACACTTCTCCCCGAGGCTTTCGTCATTGAACCTACTCGTCCACTATCTTTAATAACTTAATCTTCCACAGAACAGGTGCCTGAGGAAAGCGGAAAGAAGAGAGAAGGGTCTTTGAACCTAACCTCTGTCGCGCTTCGCCAAGAGACATTCCTGTCCTGAGCCGGAAGTGTCTCCGTGCTGCAGACAGAGACTAATTGCCGAAATGGGGGAGGAACGAAACAGAAGACGAAGGAAGACACAAAAACACATAGGATATGTGAAGGAAGTATGACAACTGACTAAGGAACAGACAGAAAATGTGACAGATTACTAATAGAAAAGTGAAACACGAATAAATAGAACGAGGTAGGAAGAAATAGGACATCTCACTACCTGCGTCAGAGTCGCTTTGTGTCCTCTGAGGTCTGAGGTTTGGGTTTCTGCAGCGACTTTCGGTACCCTGGCATTTGCTCTGTTGAGTGATATTTAGAATGACAGTCACTGAAAGAGCGCTTGCCTGTCGAATTACACAACGCTCTAGGGGGCTGGCGTTTACACCCCTCAGGATGACCGAGCATGCAGACTGCACTCAGTTACACAGTTAACAGAGCAGCTCTAAGCACAGGCGACAGGTGGATACCCGTTCACAAGTTACGTTTCATATTTTTCAAACAAATCTACACATGTTCGTTTATCGAGTTCTCTGGAACACTAACAACGTTCAGCACACATGGGAGGAATGAGAAATGCTAACAAAAGGATGGTCCAAGAAGGGAAGAGAACAGACCACTTGGGAGACCTAGGCGTAGATGGGACGTTAATATTAACTCAGATTTCAAATAAATATGCAGTGTGTTGGCTGAGTCAACATGCCTCAGCGTCGTCCAATGACAAGACCTTGTAAACATCGTACTGAGTAAATACGAAGGATATCGCAATCAGGGGCAACTTCTCCGGCACATATATAAATCTGAGCAGTCTACAATCATCCTGATAAGTAATTTCATTTAATCATCCCCCCTCCCCCCCGCGCACGGAATATTTCGGCACGTGAGTCTGCAGCTAAAACTTCATCAACTGCCGTGGCGAAACTTCTACGTGGAGTTGCTACGCGCTGGTTTTGTGGTACTTCTTAGGGAAACAGCAATATGTCACGAAAAACAGCGTTCGGTGGACCTGAAGAGGGTAGCACAAAGTACGAACGAGCCCCAGACACTTTTCTTCACCCGCGGTTAAGCATCCTGGATTACACAGCTACGGAGGACCTTCATAATCCAATTACGTGGCCATGGGATTCCCCATCTCCGGCCATTTGAATGTCGTTAATTGAGCACAATGCCTGCGGGATAATTCAAGGTAACGGGAGGGAGTTTGGTTTATGTAGTTTGGTCCTGTGTGATAATTCGGAAGCATGACACAGGAGAAGAGCAATGGTAAACAACGAAACATGTCGACGAAGACGAGAAATGGCTTTTGAAGTTTGCACAAAACGACACATCCCACATTACAAGACCGGTTTAATCTAATTCTAAAAATAATAACAATTTTAATTAACAACGTCGAAATAAAATTCTCTTTGCATGGACATATCTGTATTTGGTTTTTTTTAAAGTAATTGTATGAAGCATAATAACTCAACAAATTCACAGACAATGTTTGAATCCACATACGATCAACCAGTCTTTCAGTTAACCGCCTTCTTTCGATAAATCAGCTCCCCACTGATCAATCAGTAAGTAGAATAGATCCTACCTATTGCTTTTGTTTGTTACAAACTAAACTAACCTCAAATAATCCTATTGCAGATAAGCTACTACAGAAGCTGACTTTAAGCCCAATGCACTCCCATCCAAGTTTAAGTTTTTGTTCACATCACAAATTGCGCGAATTAAAATCAATTTCAAAATACAATGTTTAATGATACTAATTACGACCCCATTTAAAAAGGTCGCTCGTCTGTGGTACTGAAAGTGATAATATCGAACATTAAAGAGTTGTGTCATTTAAATTACGCCTAGTTGCACGACGTACAAACTCAATTTCATTAATAATGCCCCTATAAGTCATAACGTTATTATTACAGCACACAGAAACAGGCGTGGTCACCATACAAGCATTTAAAGTCACGTAGCATTCTCTTATAGCAACTCTTTGTTTAAAATGGGTGAAACGTGTAGCTAGGCAACGGTAATTGGATGTGACGTCATACTTTAAACGATGTTCTGGGGAATTTTCCGTACCGTTTAGCACATTTGCTACCTTTTAAGAAAGGCTATAGATGACATCTCGTATGTTATGTGCACAACGGACATACATTTGTTTCGACTTTCCGAGCTATGGTTAACGTAAATGTGATATTTAAGGTCGGGCTATCAAATTATAATTCCTTGTGAAAATATACTCCACTAAAAGCGTTCCGACCTCTTCGTAAATATCTTATGTTTAATTTCCCTCCTCATATACAGACAAAGAGCCGAATGTTCAGCACAGGGAGGTTAAGTCAGCGGACAGACAGACCGAATTATTCTGAGGCAAATGCCATTTAGATGCACAATTCATGTAGTTAGTCACATAAAGTAAAGTAAAGTAAAGTTTGTCCCACTAGACGCCATGTAGGCGTTTGGGGTGAGTGGAGGTATAGCTCCTCTCTTCCTTGACCTCGGCACTAGATGGGGGTAAGTGGTCAGCATCACGCCCCGGCCGTGCTTTACCCCAGGGAAAGGACCCCGGTACCCATTGTAGAGGATGCTGGGTGGGCCCCAGAGCCGGTCTGGACGCAGAGGCTAGAGGAAAAATCC
Organism: Zootermopsis nevadensis; assembly: GCF_977971745.1. Lineage (NCBI taxonomy): Eukaryota > Metazoa > Arthropoda > Insecta > Blattodea > Termopsidae > Zootermopsis > Zootermopsis nevadensis. The sequence continues at coordinate 18,875,185 of NW_028259134.1, forward strand.
TCTGCCCCCGTCGGGGATCGAACCCCGGTCGTCCAGCCCGTAGCTAGTCACTATACTGACTGAGCTATAACCATCGATAAATTGGTTTAACATTTAGACTTATCGAACAAAGACGAAGACAGAATTGCTGGAATGAATCTGTAATGTGCCTATTATACACTAACTCGTATCTAAAAACATGATGATTAAAATATGGAAGACTAATTCAGTAGCTATACCGCTGACAGCGTTTCAGACGCCCGGGATCTGCAGGGACATAGCAGCGCCGGTTGACTACACACACACACCCGTCAATGAAGTCATCAATCATTACGGTAAATCAATCCACTGGCCCACAAACGCGTAAACCATAAACAATCCGCCCCTCATCCGTCAATAATCAATCCAAAATCAACCTGACAATCAATCTTGGACCTGAAAGAATAAGTTTTATTAGGTACTTATTGGACAATTTATCATCCCAGCCTGTGACTGGCCCCAGAACAAGAAAAAGAAGATGAATTCGTTTTGTTCGCTTTGTTAAACGGAATGTTCATTTCTTTCTAGTAACCATTTTTGTGAAGAATGTTTTTAACATTAGGTTACCATGAAAACAAAATATATATTGCTCAGCTCAACAAGCATCAACAGTTTGAACAATCTCTGTACAATCGAGTTAATAATTTTGTCCCTTCTTGGTTCCACATGCCTCGTTTATTTCTCCATCTCTCCGCTGTGCACATCCAGTGGCGTGCCGTGAGGAGCGCACGCGACCATTTTTGCGCCAGCAGAGAGTGTACACTGATCATTAACATCAGATGCTACCCCCTACCAGCAAATGTCAGCGCCAACAAATTGCCACGACTATTATCTCTGAAAGCTACGCATATGACTCTTCTGATCCGCCATGGTCTTGATGCATCGATTGTCTGCGTTTGCGAGTCGAGGAAAGAGTTCTGCATTTATCTATGTGCTATGACAATCACAAATTTCGAATACGTGAAATTAATAATTAAACTCCTTTTCCACAACCGTAATTTAATTATGATGGATAGCATGTTGCTGGAGGACATACAGAGGCCATCTACTATAGCAAGCAACGAGACGAGAGAAGACTCCACGTGGATGGGCAGAGAGACATTTCTGCCCATACACGTGGAGTCTTCTTTCCTCTCGTTGCGTCCTAACCTCTATAAAACTAGCAGTGGATTGTTTCTATAAACAATAAAGATGCCTGGAGCAGCTTATCTTACCTGACGATCTTTGCCTCATCCGAGCGACTCTGTGTGCTATTGGAATGCAGCCTCATTGTTTCGCAACAAACGTTAACGTGTCGAAGCGACTGACACTGCCTTCAGGGTGATAAGATCTCAGGCTTAGTTTGAAGTTCCACCGCCTTCTGGACGCATACGAACATTTCTGTTTCTTTTGGCATTGATTGAAACTGCGAGCTTAGTGTGACAAATTGGCTGTCAGGGTATAGAAATCTTGTTTTGTGCCAACGTAAGGCGCCCACCTTCTGAAAATTCAAGGACCCCCTCAGTAAAACTTGCTCAAAATTCGCAACAAGGACTTAAAATTCTGGTTGTATGCCCATGTCTTGCCACCAGAATACAAGTCGAAAAGAGAAACAAAGAATTTTCAAGATACACATTACCGCACAACTCTCTCCCTGTCACGTCTTTGAAAGTAATTCCAGGATGAATCTCAGAAGCCTACTCATGCAAACGGTCATTTTAGTGTCCTTAAAAACGTACAATTATAAAGAAGATGTTTGTGACGATGGTGCAACTTGTTTTCTGGACATTATCCATCGTCGAAGACTAATTAAAATGAATACAATCCATGACGTTTTGGAGATGGGAGTCTATCCCCGTCTTCAGGTAAAACCTACTCTCTTGGGCCCAGTCGATACAACTAATCCCTATCTCCTTGGTTTTTATCGATTTTATTTAATCTTGGACGATAGATAAGTAAAGTAAAGTTTGTCCCACTATACGCCATGTAGGCGTTTGGGGGGACTGGAGGTATAGCTCCTCTCTTCCTTGACCTCGGCACTAGATGGGGGTGAGTGGTCAGCATCACGCCCCGGCCGGCTTTACCCCCGGGGAAAGGATCCCGGTACCCATTGGATAGGAGGCTGGGTGGGCCCAGAGCCGGTCTGGACGCAGAGGCTAGAGGAAAAAGAATCCTCTGCCCCCGTCGGGGATCGAACCCCGGTCTTGGACAATAGATAGTGTTTAGAAAACAATTTACTTCAAAAAAAAAATAGGTATTTCTTATCACGGGGCAATTTACTTAATATTTTTCTACTTTACACACTTTCTAAACGGTAAGTCAAATTAGAAGCAAAAAAAAAGTCCGTCTTCATTCACGTGACCGGGACAAGATATATCAATTATTCAATACCCAATATCAATACATGGAGTTCTAAAAATATAATCTACATTACTACAGCCCAGCACAAAGAACAGGGAAGTTACAAGAAATGTTTATGCATGCTCATCTTCCGCAAATAAATGTTGAATTCGAAAAACTGGGCACAGGATTCCTCAAGCACGTGTTCAGAAACAAAGTCTTATATTACACAAATGATACAAAAGTTAAAATGACAAATATTTCATGCCTCAGTTTCGCAAACTGCCGACTTTACGATAAATATAACATACTTAAGAAAACATGTCACAAGGAAAAAATTGTAACAAAAATATCTAACCGTCTCTTTCGGAAAGGAAACAGGAAATGAACGAGTTCGGCCAAAAATAACTTCAATGAAATGTATAAATGGAAATATTTATAACTAAAATGTTAGTTCTTTACATGGCTATTTCATAAATTTATAAAACCACTGAATCTGTAACAGCCATAGAATCCCTCATAAATAAGATCAAGTTCTAAGTAGAAACGAGAGAACGAAATAACTGTAACAAGCCATTTTAAAAGCCTGTTCCACAGAAGATGAGACAAATATTAAAGTAGCAACTGACGGCCCAAAAATCGTACAAAAACATTCTTAATGTATCTTTACGAATATGCCTCACAAAAAAGAAAGAATTACTCAGTGTAAATCATTTCATCATAGAATGTGTTTACTAAATCGTGTAGCAGAGACAAGACTATAAGGAACAAACAACATGTATTCAAAACCGTGATATCCAAACTACAATGGTAAGACGACTTAGAGAACATAGAAATAAATTACTGTATAATATTAAAGTGGATCTAAGACGACTCGGCGATTTTTTTTTTATTATTTGTAGTGTTCTGTCTGCCGACAGGTCCATATGAACAGGATCCTTCCATCCTATTCTCGGACTGGGACCTGTTCATATACGTTCTTGGTAGATGATCCAGAAGTGGTTTGCCATTGCCTTCTTCTGTGTATGAATGGAGTAATTGTTGGGATGCCACGGAGAAACCGGGGAAGCCCCCGGAGGAAAACTCCGTGTTGCCTAGACCACGGCCTTGCCCAACACAAGTTATAAATTCAGGCACCGCCGGGAATCGAACCCGAGACCCCAGGATTACAAGGCCAGCCTTCTAACCGCTAGACCACCGTGGCACGGCACTCGGCGATAAGGATGAGTAAAGGGTTTAAATGACGCTTATTCCAGCAACGGGCTTTAGAGACGATGATGTCGAATATGAGAGAATGAGGGAGGGAAATTCATCAGACGGCGTCGCCAGAATGAACTGGTAACGGAGAAAATTTCTGACACACTTCTACTAGCCCAGGAGTCTGATTTAGAACGCTTACCGAGTTTATATGCAGCAGTTTACGGGTCTCACTCAAATATACATACATACATGCTATCAGCATACACAATGAGGCACACGCGAAGGAGAATTTCTGATGCACTGCCAGGATCATGGGAACCCGACAAGTGTACATGCTTCTTGTTACGTCACATGGGGTAACGTATGCGACACATCCCTCATGACAGCACTCCGGCAGTGAAGACGCAGAATGGCTTCAAACAGGGTGGGCAAAATTAAGTTTCAATAATATTATCATCATAATTATCGGGTAACATTACAATACGTTACTATTGTTAACTAGAACAACGCGTGGATTTCATGCGCCTCGTAATACTGAGACTTAAGTTTCAGTATGCTAAGTGACAGCGCGGATTACTGGTTAAGTAATGGGAGTGAATAAATGGATGGATGGCTATGTGGGTGAGTGGGTTGAGTATATGGTTACAGACATGTATCGGTCGATGGAGAATGAATGGCTGGATGGGCGAACGAGGTGACTGTCAGATGTTAATATCAACCTTCTGAAATTACATTTGCCAAGTAACAACGAAGCTATGAAAAGGGCAGATAAATCTCCCGCGAGGACACAATATGACAACGTGGCAGAAACAAAACCACCCTCCAGAAAAGACAAATGAGCGACGGAAATAACAGACATTTCTTGCGTGTTTCCGGGAAAAGGTCTTTGATGGGTCGAGGGACCACACCGCGATGGCCAGACAGCATTCATCACAATGTTAAAATGCGCCTTTGTATCTTCATGCAAACAGATGCTCCACAGTGCTAACTGTGACTAAACCTGAATTCAAAGAAGCTAAAAATATTTGATAAAATTTGAGGTTTTTTCCAGGGGAGAAGACGTCGATGTTTGTCTTCTGCGTGTTAAAGCCGCAAGCACTTATAGGCAGGCACCAACGTTTCGGAAAAGAACGATGACCCCTTCTCAAGTTAAAGATGTTGGAATGCTACTGTCTTCACGTCCAGATGGCATTATAAACCGGAACACCAACATAAAACTAATGTTATCCGAGTATAAGCCCAACTCCACACAGACAAACGCAATGTATTTTACTACCAGGGGTAACGCTCTAGATTCGTTTAAGGAAGACACTCAGTTCGAGTCTCGGGTGGGCTGTCAGATTTTTGTCAGTTTCTGTAGAATAATTTGAAATAAGACTAGAAATTCCAGAAACGCAGACTTAGAAACATTTACAACTACGTTATGATAACATCCACACTACATAGATCCTTTAGCCTAACCAGCGTCGTTAAATAAACCAAGATTTAATCAAACGGAAGACAGGCCATATCCACGAGAAGTCAGGTAGACCCAAAGACTTTACGCACCCCTGGGTCTCGCGATAAATCATAGCCCTGGGGAATGCCGCCATTGTAAAGTCTTCAGTGTGTTCAATTGTCCGGAAAATCGTGTGTTATGAAGTAGCTAGCTTCGAGGCGGAGCAGAAATTGAATTTCAAATTTCGAACTGCCCGACTTGCCCACAGCCCTCGATCCTTTGTCGTTTCTTCTTTGCTTGTCGCCCCCCCCCCCCCCTTTCGAGTCACAATCAGCAGTATCATGGCAGTAACAACTCCATGGACCAATGCATCTAGAGAAGCTGAGAGTCGCTCAGACACCCAATAAATTACTCGCTTTTTATTAACCCCGAATTCCGTTTTCACGATAGCCCGTTTCTGGTACCTGTCAATGTAAGAAGAACCTAGTCCACGCCCTCTCTCTTTAAAATCAATTTTAATTTTATCTTCACATTAAACCGTAGATCACACAGCGAGACCCTCGGACGATTTTGTGTTATTTCACATTTTCTACATGCGTGCTAAATAGTCCGCCCATCTCAACCTTACTAATTTTATTATCCTAATAATAAGAGTATGTAGTAAAGAATACAACTGAGTAGCTGCCCAAAAGGCAATTATCTTCTTCGTCTTGTTATCTACGTCTCTCTTACGTCAAAGTATTCTTCTCAGCGCCCTATTCTCGAGAAGTGAGATACAAGTTTCACGCCCGCATGAAACAATAAGAAACTATGAGATTTCAGGTTCTCATGGCTGCGAGTATGAAGGCGAATGTATTCTGGGATGTTGCGCCGCGTACTCTGATAGACGTTTACCGACGTTTCGGAGGTCCACGACTGGTAGCCCAAGAAGAATTCATTATACTTAGTCGCTGTAAAATCTTCAAATCATACATTATAACAGAACTTTCCTTAAAACTATTCACACTTCTTGGAACTCGATCAATAAGAGACGTAGCAGAATTTGCTGCTATTTCTAATCTATCGCTAACAGAGTGGCCCGAAATAAGTCTCTATACTGTCTTCCGCAAATATCGTATCCTTGTGATCACGCTCTTTGATTAGTGTAGCGTGTCTTTGCATCGATGCCAAGCGCCTACATGAAGTCAGCGGACTATTTTCAGCTGTATTTGTAAATTTGTTTTTATCAAAACTTTGCAGTGCCCACTGCACCATTTTTAAACTCTTAAAACAGACACTAAGTCGTGTCTTTAAACGCTTAGGCCATGGAAAACTACACCAGCGAAGAATCTGTCCATATAAAAGTTATTCCATTTAAAGACTTTAAGTTACTTTCTCGTGATCATTTTATATTAGAAAACAAACGCAAAGATTTGTTTATAAATTTCAAAGTACCTTTGCATTCCTTTGTGGAAAGTGGTAACTTGTTAGATTAAATAGAGAATAAACTGTAAAGGGGTCTATTTACATTCACAAAAGTAAATTCAAATCAGAAACTGACGGTGTTTCTTCACAACATAACAGCGATCATGATATTGAAAGGATTAAAGTAAGATGATAGTTGCGTCATATTGTGAAAATATATAGTTAATTAATTAATCTTGTCCGTCTAATCACAATTTAAAATTTAAAATTAAGATAGTTAAAATACCATGTGATGCTCCTTATCGAAACATTCGATTTACATTTGGAACATCACTTTCTCACTACATGTTTCGGTTCTTAGATGAACCATCTTCAGGTGTGTAAAAATTACAATTATATAAACTTAAAACTTAATCATAATTTCTTATATGCAACTTTTTTGTAGTTGTTTATCAGTTATTAGTGGTGTTCACTTCCAGATTCCATTTTAATATATTTGAAGTTGTTCTATATATGTGCGTCGTGTTCAAATAAACTTTTAGGTTGGTGAATGTTTTTGTTAATGTTTTTATATCAGTTTGTAATGTAAATAATTCAAAGAATAAATGAATATTAATGAATGAATAAGAATAAGGAGAATAGAAAACAAAATAATATATTTTAAAAGTAAATATGAACATACCTGAGTTGCATATAAGAAATTATGTTTAAGTTTTAAGTTTATATAATTGTAATTTTTACACACCTGAAGATGGTTCATCTAAGAACCGAAACATGTAGTGAGAAAGTGATGTTCCAAATGTAAATCGAATGTTTCGATAAGGAGCATCACATGGTATTTTAACTATCTTAATTTTAAATTTTAAATTGTGATTAGACGGACAAGATTAATTAATTAAATATAGGATTAAAGTACTTACTGCCAACGCGTTACAGAATCTAAGTACAATAGGATTTGTTAGGACCACTTCGGGGGGCGTTTGCAAATAACATCCATTTCCAAAACCACACAAACAATTACTTCTTCACATAAAATAAGACTTCTTACACCGGTATCAAAATATAAATTAATTTCCGGCTTCATGAATAATTCATGTCGTTTGTGGAGCCCCCGGTATAAGATTCGTTTGGAATTTGTCTTGTTTTCTCAACTACTGTAACGAAGCCTCGAAACACTGACTGCGTGTTATTTCAGACTCTGTTTTCCATCTTCTGGATCTTAACAGCGAGTTAATGTGTATTTAAATTAAACTGTTTCCGAAAGTCTTTGTTACTGACTCCGTTCACAAAAAATTTGCCGTGTCTGAAAGAGACTTTCCTAGTACCCGGTGCAGGTTTAACTGTACAAAAATAATGCTTAAGGCTGGCTTTATCATATAATACATTCAAGTGTAGGTAGAGTTTGCAAGTCGTCATTTGCAGTTATTACACACGAATTTACATGGGAAACGAAATGTTCGTTTATTAACACTTCTGAATGACCACAGTATCTACAGCTCTTTGGAGTACGCTCCTGAACCTAGCCTCTTAAATATAAATGATATGTGAGAACATTTGGAGTCTTCCTCAGAAATTACACTGGCCGAAACGTCAAAATTCACCTAAACCCGAGATCGTCACCCGTTCAGGATTGTTTGATAATGATAGTGTAGTGTACTAGGCCTCGTTATCATCAGGCCTGCCAATCACCCGGCACATTCCCGTAATCACAAGGAAAACATCACACAAGCGAATGAAAGCAGATTTCTTGAGGAACTGTACTTACGCAGAACACACTGTGGTGCTGGAATCATGCCGCACTGTCAGTATCGGTACACAAAACGTTTTAATTTTACTGAATATGAAAACGAACATTCTAAAGCGAAATGACTGAGATGTCTGCTTGTAAGTTAAGAAAATGACAAATACGGCCGTAATTCTGGGCCTGCACCCTGGTGTAAGAATACAGATTGAGGATTTCTGAAAACAAAGTTCTGGAAAAAATATTTGAGCCTAAAAATTTCTTGGTACACATTGACAAGACTCGTATGGTCGCCACGTTGGAACCTGTCTCGAAAAACAATTTTATACAATTTAATATATGAATGAACAAATAAATAATTCACAGAGGAAAAAGTCCTGTTCATTTTCAGAAGTTTAAATTTTTAAACTTCCGCATGCGTTTTGAATCCACTGTAATAAACACGACGGATTTCTGAGCACTTAACTCCACCATCAGTAACAGCTGATCGTTTCGGGCTTCACTCTGTATGAATAATATTAAGCACAACTTGATATTACTGTTAACATTAAACACTCGTGGCCAGCAAAGTCAAGAGCCCGACAACACATGGCGCCATATTGGATACAGACTAAATTCTCCCAAAGCCGATATGGACGCTGAGGCTAGAGGAAAAAAATCTCTGCCCCAGTCGGGGACTGAACCCCGGTCGTCCACTCTTTTCCGATGCAATGCAACTGAAAATAAATACAATTATTCAGCTGCCTAGTGGTACAAATCTTTCTCACCAGCTCGACATTCTGCAAGCCTGATGTTGCTTCAGTTTCATTTAATTCTCTATGTAAGCATCTAGTATTTCAATAAATGAAATTAATAAACTGAAATTCGTAATGGAGAAGTGTTGGTTTATCTTTGTGTTAACTACTGAATTATTAAACAGTAGTGCATTACTGCGGAGAGATTGGACAAACGATTTTCGTAACATTGCAACTTGCTAGAGACCTTATCATAGATGCGAGGAAAGGAATTTTTAGATTTCGACCCCTCTCGACAAGTTCTGGACAAGTTACTACAACCTCACACACGTTGGGAGTCTGATTCGAGCAGGGGACAAGAAAGGAGGACACACTTCCATTAGCATAAATGCTATTTGCTAAGAGCATATCAGAACAAGAACAAAGAAATGGCTGGGACGACGAAGAAAATTAACGTATATTTCTTTTTTAGTCAGTCTTCATCTAAATCTGTTTCTTCTTGTCCTCCTAGACAGTAGAACGTCAGGGCAGACATATTGCCGTGCAGGACACAGTCTGGCAACAAAGTCACCAACACAAAACATTCTATGGATAGTCCTTTTTTCCGCGAAGCTTGAGAATTTTTCAACTGTTCCTTAAATTACATCAACAGCTCGTAATGAGAAGAGCTCTATTTACATAACAAACTCTGACGCAGAACTTCATTATGCAAGAAGGACGGTGGAGAATTTGTTCCCGTTCTTCGTAAACATAGCCCCTAAGTTCTGTCATTCTGATATTCTTCAAGCAGGTAATTAAAATGAATATTTTATAACACGATAATACAGTTCAATACCTGTAACATAAAATCCGTCCATCGTAACAGATTCTGGAACACTTCCATCCACTGCACAAGAATAAAGCAATAATTCTGATTTGGCTAGTTTCCATTAGGTTTCCCTACTAAAATTCTTCGAATAATCGTTGTCAGTATTCAGATAATGAGTAAAATTATATTGAGTAATTTCTTATAGTGACAATAAGTGTGGTTACAATCCTTTTTCTTTGTTGTTGCAAACACACAATAAGCGCTGATACCTTGTTTCCATTTTAGAGCATATTTGAAAATGAAATAAACTACTACAAGAGACGGAAGTCTGAGGCATAAAAACACAGCGGAGAAACGTAAGCAAATGTTATAGGATACACAGATAATATTGTCAATACGTATCTCTCAGAGGGACGAGAAGAGGTCCAGAAGCATTCGAGTGTCTGGAAAGGAAACAGGGAAAAAAAAAACGAGTAGGAAACTTTGTGTGATTCATAGTCATATCTAATGAAAGACTTCAGATGGGCTGGAATTGTATTTCAACTGTTGGAAGACGCAGGGCAGGAAAACATTAGTTACAAGATTAAGTAAAGTCTATGACACTTTCAGCAGCAACACGCGAAATAAACTTTTGATGAATTTGGCTCAACACCCAGGTTTAAGGTTTCTGACTACTGTGCGTTATAATGTGCAAGACTGTTCTTTTGCGGTTTGTCTGTACTCAGAATTGTAAAATTACAACACTTCGTAAGCTGGATTCTGCCTTCGCCACTAGATAAAAAGGGGACGAGAACAGAAACCCTGGGCTCCCGCTTGAGCGTTCCTCAGATCGCTTCACGCTGTCAAAACTTCATGGTGCATTCCTTCATTACCAATTTAAGGATATCATGAATGGCTGATCGTTCCGTCTTAGTTCCTCTTCGGCCCATTCTCGTCGGGGATCGAACCATGATTGTAAAATCAAGAAACAGTGACGCAAATTATAAGCCAGTATAAAGCGCGCTGCAGTTTATTCTCCACTGGTTGCTATGGCAACATCAAATTCACTTTGCTCATGTTAATAAATCTGGTGTAACTGTTAGTTCTATGGTCCCATTAAACGATGTTACTCTTTGTGAGAGCAATTTGCAACAACCCAAAAATTAATAACGATCCAAATGTGTTCATACACACAATAAAATTTATTCTGTTACGAGTAATTTTGTTGGAGTTTATTGTTAAAAGCTATGGAAATCCCAGCTGCAAAAGCACACAATATATATTATCTGTTAGTTATTCTCTGTGACGTATATATTATTAAGTGAACAGGAAATGGCTTTGTATAGAAAACTGGTGAGAGAAAAAGGGAACTAAGTCCCCTTCTAGATAAGTCAATAATATGGAATGTCAATTACAAACAGCCACTCTGACGCACAACAGACGGACAGCATCATTCTGTACCATGTAACATTATCTGCTGGTTAACTGTGCACAAAAGTTTTTTAATAAAGATGAGAATGCGTCTGGACACAAGCAACAAGAACACAGATGCGGCATAACAAACATCCCAGAAAGTCCACATATGCAACGCTTTTCTAAATGCTGTCTTGACGTTTACCGACGAAAATTCTGAATGTATTCCCTTCTCCGTTTCTATGCTTATTAAAAATAAGTTACGTCTTTAATACTTTATTCTTCTTGATTTAATCACCACAAAATATCAGGTACAGAATCCAAACTATGAAGTTCGTCATTAACATACGTAATTCTCTACAGTTTGTTATTACGTTATCCTCTCCATCATTTTGCAATTTCATCTCGTGTGGAGGATCCCGGATCCCAAGCCTGTCCCTTCCCATTCGCAAAATTAATAAATAACAACAAAGATGTCTCATACTTTACAAAACAAACAAATGAGACCCGCCCAGCGCTATCGTGACAAGCACCTTACAGAGTTCAAACACAGACGACAAATTCTAATTCCACGCTAAAACTGGAACAAACGTATTTGTGATACGACGTTTCTAACTTAAAAGAGTTCTTATGTATGCAGCAGTTACAATATCCCAAGCTAATTACTTGCAGATTAATGAGCCGTTGCACAGTACATATAACGACTTCTGTTTTTTATCTTCTCTGTGAGATCTTCTTTCTTCCATCCACTTGCTTTATCTTATCTACTCAGCTTCTTCTATGTCTCATGCGTCTCTCCCTTCCAGTCAAAACTTCATACACAGGGGTGTACACAAGTGTTTCTCAACCATTTCCACATGGCGGCGTATAATTATTTTTTTTATTATTAGTGTTCTGTCTGACGACAGGTCCATATGAACAGGATCCTCCCATCCTTTTCTCGGACTGGGACCTGTTCATATACGTTCTTGGCAGATGATCCAGAAGTGGTTTGCCATTGCCTTCTTCTGTGTGTGAATGGAGTAATTGTTGGGATGCCACGGAGAAACCGGGGAAGCCCCCGGAGGAAAACTCCGTGTTGCCTAGACCACGGCCTTGCCCAACACAAGTTATAAATTCGGGCACCGCCGGGAATCGAACCCGAGACCCCAGGATTACAAGGCCAGCGTTCTAACCGCTATACTTAAATTACATCTCCCTGCCCGGCGGTTTCAAAGCTAAAGTGACATGTGTGAATTAAGTCGATGCGATTATTCAAGTTTCACTGTGCTTTGAATTTCCATGACTTTCTTCGTAACACAAAATGCACTACACTTAACAGAGACTTGTAACAAAATGGATGAGTCCAGTATTAAGTGGAAACAGTGACATAAATAAAGCAATGAAATGAAAAACGACTGTGAAAAAGAGCGGAACGTAACAAACAAAAGAACATGAGAAATATTGAGGCACTGACAATTTAACAAAGAAACAGCATCACAGGCAGATAAGATGACAAAGCATCGGTATTGTTACCACATTACCCCGAACGTTGCTGATTATGTAGAAAAACACAGTTAATAAACGCGTCCAAAAGAGCGCTGGTCGTAAAACACTCGTTTGCATAACGTGTCCTAAAGGTTTGTTGCAACTGTGCAATTCCGTGTTAAGAGCATTTTATTCGGGCATAAAAAGTTTTACGACGTTTTTCTGGCCGTCCTTTTGAGAAGCTAAGAGTCGCTTAGCTAGTCAAGAAATCCCTCGCCTCTGTGGAAGGAACGCCAGTAGTCGCGGCAGCTTGTCACTGAGTCCTAGCCTAAACCAGCTAAATCCAATCCACTTCAACTTAGCTTATTATCTTAATATTCCTTTGAATATTATCCTCTCATTTCATCCTAGGCCTCTAATTGGTCTGTTGCTTCAGGATTTCCGACAAGCATTGTATATGCATTTATCATTCATGCTACATTTCCTACCAAACTTCCCTCCCTTGATATAAGCACCTTAATATTTTGTGAAAAAAAAATTACGAACGACCTCACGGTGTACTTTTGTGTTAGCTTCCTTCCTTCAGTCGAGCTTCACTCTCTCGGGCCCAAATATTCTTCGCAGTACCCTGTTCTCAACTTTAAAATGTAAATAAGAGTATAATATTAAAACAGATATTAGACATTCGAGGCTACGTAAGTTGGGTCGCAGTTGTGCAATTTTGTTTGCGACAATGACAGACCTCATTGTTCCTCTACCAGGCGGCAGATATTAAGACAAAGAATAATTGGTTTTCGATGTATAACAACGCTTGGTTGATGTCTGTGTCTACAAAAAGAAGTTAAAGCTATTACTTATGGTGCAAGTGTGGAATGTGACCTTCAGGTACACCCCTGATCCACTTGCCAGCACACCCCAGTCCCAGAGTTCCACTTAGTTTAAGTCTAATTTACTTGTTCCTCTGCAGGGAACAGCTCAAGAGGACATCAATGCAAGACACCATCTAGGCCTCTTCTTGTTCAGCAGACACTCAACAGCCACAGATCCAGGTTCGATTTTCACTTTAATAAATGGTTGTTTAATCCATTCTTTCCACATTCTCACACAGATAAATGTATGACTAAGCTCGACTCGTATGAGAGAGACGTGATTCAATCCAATCTTAAGCCAGTTACTCGGAACGATTTACGTAAAATTCCTCCAACACTTCCTATAGATATTTTTGTCCCTCCTCATTTTTTAAAATTTTACATTGGCCTTACAATAATGAAAGGAAATTTAAAAGTTCATTGCAGACATTACAAAAGAGCCTAATAGACAAAATCTTATCTAGTTCAGTCCAATTAACACCCTCACAATTTTCATCTTAAAACCAATTTTAATATTATAATTCCATCCACATCTTGGTCTACCAATTATACTCTCAGTGATATCTTCACCAAATGCAAGACTACAAGCATTTCTCAGCAGGTAACCAAATATTGCCCTTTCGAGTAAATGACCAAATGTCTAACTCCTCAATAAACTTACTTACTCAGTAATTAATCAACCAACAAAAAATGCAAAACTAAGTGACTTAATAACAAACTGATTCTCTGGTGCAAGAAAAGTCCTATTTCATGAATACCAACGATTCATCCAAAGTTAGCATGAAAACACTGGCAAAACATCCTGATATTTTGTTCCTCTGTTCAGTCCAGACTGTCATGTCTTACCAAACCGCCATGTCTCATCCATGTCATATCATGCATAAAACAGCTTATAGCATACGTGATTTCTATAGCACCATGGTAACGCATTTTCAACGAATATCTCTACACATAAGGAACCGTGGATGGAATACATAAACACTGGCTTTCGACGTCGAACTGAGCGCTTTGTAATCATGGCTTTCATGAATCTCTGTCAAGGCAGTCGGAGAGCAGCAGCTGGCGTATCAATCCGGATTCATTATGTTGGCAAACTTGGTCCACGACTCTTAATCTAGACTGGCCATTTCCCAGTGTTTTAGCATAAATACAATACAAAATGCACACAGTTTCACAAGTGCACTCATTGTTACAGCACTAACAAGTGGCCTTCTTCACTGTTTAATTTATCAAAACAAAAATAACTCGAATCGGCCCATTCACATTCCTCTTTTAACATAACATTCAGTTGTATCGGCTAGTTTACAAATTTTGAAATGAGTAAAGAGTATAGGATTGCCACTTGATAGTTTTTCAATTTTGTCTACAAATTTCCTGTCATACTTTATAAACGGTTTCAACGCTTAACTTCTCTGAGATATATTTTTAATACCATCTTTACATTATGGTACACGGCTGCAAGAATTCAACATTACCATTGGTCTCGTCGTTTGTTCAGCAGTTACGTTTTCAATGGAACATTCTGTACAACAGAACAAAGGAAAATAAACTGTTTTAAAAATCCCTAGAACAAGCATTTTTATTAATAGAGCCTGGGATTGTGGGCACAGACTAAGAGCTCAAATAGCTCAGTCAAATGTTCAGGTTCTGCTGTGATACAGGCTGTGCAAGAAGTTTTTCCTCTACTAGCATCTTATTTTTCTCTTTTCGCCCACACTCTTGTTTTTCCCCCTCAAGGTTTCTCGTCTTGCCTCTTGTCTCGGTATGAACATCACGCCCGATTTGATTCACCGAGGATGGAAACGTTTCTTTTTGAAAAAAACATCAAAGCACAAGACGAAGTAAATGACTTGCTAAGGAATGGGAGGAACATAGTGTTCCGGATCGCTTGCCTGGTGTTCAGAGCTCTGAATGAATGACGCTACTGTCCAGATCTATGAAGATGTCTGCATGAAACAAGACATGCTCCGTCTCTATAAAAAGAAATTCTGACAAGAATCGATCTCTGTTACAATCGATTCATTTCAGATCTGTGTAACATGGTAAAGCCATGAAGTTCTGAGACTTTCACACATAAGAACTTCAAACAATTAAACACATGTAGTTCAGTGGTCCCCTGTTAGGTTTGTAACTTGTAGCTCCTTTAGTCACGCCCAGTGTTGATTATCTACACTTTCTTCGTTGTCTTACTGACACTTCCTTCCCATGATCCTCCAAGCGAGGAGGCTATTTGCTATTTGACGAAAGCTTCTGCCTTCTCTACACTGGAATAATTACAGACAATCTCGGTCTTCTGGGACACTGCGCCATGTACAGTCTGTCCAAGCGGAGAATTGACTAGACCTTAAAACTTAAATACCCATCTGGGCAGGCGCACAACCGTACTAATATGCGGTATAGAAACATCGGCTGCCTCTGTATTCCATCAGTTTTCTAGATTTCTGGTACTTCGTTTCATTACTGTATTTTAATTATTTTACAATTTATTTATAATTTCTTCTTTGAGTCGGGATAACACATTCATATGATATATAATGCAGATTGCTACAGCAGTGGGAACGTTTTTAATAAGGTTTAGGACAGCATTCGGCACGACCTGTTGGCTTCAAAGTCGATCGGACAGTATTCGCGCAGAAATTGGCCGATGTTTCCGGGGTGCTTACTGTCTCCATCAGCAGAAAGACCTTGAAATAATCTAAGAATGTCACCTTCCAAATCATGACCTACTGAAGAATCATTATCACCTTCCCATCGAATCCGACGCTGTAGAACCCTTGCAATCGAAACAGCAACACGCCGTTTCTTTTCGCCGTATTCCTCCGACACGTGGGGAGGTCCAGCTACTTCACAGGAAGCGGAAGTGAGTGGAGTGAACTCAGCAATTAGGAGCGAACCGAATCATCTTGCAACATTCGATATATAAATCGAACATGAACGAAAAGGGCGTCAGCCCAAGCCACTTCCTGAGCTCTAAATCACGTTGCCCTGATATCGGGAAAAGCAGGCGCATGTAGGCACTCCCGCACTGCCTACTTCCACACTCAGATGCAACCCGCTCTGCTTTATTTTATTCACGTCATTCAAACAAAACTGTTCCCGCCTTCACAACGCATCCACGCCTCGTTTCCCGCACCTACACTCTCTTATGTTCGCTACTTTAAATAAAATTTGCTTTGAATTCCAGCGTCTGCTTGGTGCTACCGCGGTCGTATTTGAGCCTGGAATTCCTATAAACGCATAAGGCATGTTTTAGAAACCTTTTTCGGGCAGAAATCCTTACGTCGAGATCTGTCCATACTAAGGTTTCCATCCTCAACCAAACCCAATTTATTAGTACTGCGTAGTTAGAGTAGGCAGTATGGATGAAACAAGAGTGGCAGAAGTGGTATATTTACTGGGATAATACCAGTGATTAAGTGCACAGTGGCCTCGTAGCCATTTACTTTAATGGGGAGTAATTAAGTCCGCGACTTATATTGTAACATGAGATGTTGGAACAACACAAGCGCGATCACACTTAATTACGTTGCATGTAGTAACACGGTGTTTGCTCGTCCTTCATAAAGGTGGTCCTTGAGGCAACTTGCTTCCTGAACCATCGACTTCCAAGTGCCTCTGCAGAGACTAATACAGGTTACATAACAAACAGCAGGGCTCGTCGCCGTTAGGGTGTCCACACCGGAAATGCGGCCATCCGAAGTCCTTTATCAATCGGTACCGGAGAATCATGATTATCACTGACGTCAATAAAGTACCGAGATTAAGAATTCTCTTTCCGTCATTACTGTGGTCTTCTACGCACGGAAAAATCTTCACGTTCCTTACAGAAATATAAAAAACAGCTTAATCCAATCTGTGCTGAATCATACAAAACACAAAGGCCACAATATTTCCTTCATTTCAAAACTGCTTATTGAAGCAAGAAGCCATGAGATCCTTTAACGTTAGGAAGCAGCAGAATTTACTGCTGAAAATGTTTAATTTATTAGGGGAACGGCCCGTTTCAAACAACGGGACACAAAACTATCAATACTGGTCCAGTGTTAACGTTAGGTAATGGTTATAGCGCTGCAATACAGAATTCTATTAAGAGTGTCACAAAAGATATATGCACACATTCAATGAATGAAATGAAGACATTTTAACAAACAAAACCATTACATACGTCAGCATTGACACATAGTGAATTAGCGAATCGACTGTAGGTGTTCAACATGATAACCGTTAGCTTTGTGGCACACCGGGATATATAATGAGGTTAATATTCCGTATTATAACGTATATATCTTTTTGGGACAATCTTTATGTAGAATTTCGTGCATGTATTATATAAAATAATTAAATAGCTTAGGGTACACCGTTTAAATGTTTTTGTCCTATGTTTTACAGAACCTTTTGAAGCTTATATTTGAGTTACCAGTGTGATTCAAAGTTACAAAGAGAACCTCTGTTTTAAAATCTCAGCTACACAGTTTTCCTCTTCTCATGGCTTGCGAAATAAAAATGTCTAAAAATATCATTGAATAAAAAAAAACAAATGGAAAGAAACGGACATAAATAATTAATCTCCTAACCCCATGGTTATTACCGCGCATCCGTCAAAAGCAATTAATTTAAAATTCAAAGGTTAGATTGACAGCTTTCTAAAAACTATTCAGTAAAACAGCATTCGAATTCAGTGCACGAGGCCGGAATTTTCAACCGTGAACTGAAACGTAATATCCGAATAATTATAACCGCGTTAATTCATATAGAAATTATTCAGATGTTAATTAATCGGAACTGGTAAAGAGAAGGAGAATAGTTACGGACTCAAACAGCAGGGAAAACAACAGATCTGTACCAGCCGCATAAAAATACATAATATTACTGATTCATAATTATGCTTATACAAGCATTGCTCAGTGTCTTACATTCAGAGTTGCATAAGGAACAGTGACTTTCAAGAAGGCTGAGCAAATTTTCAATCCGTATGTCATGACGTCTACTGTGCGGAAATTCAGCAGCGGGAAATCGGTTAAACTGAATGTGGTACAATGCGCACATTGTTTAATTACAATACAATAACAACCACTAAATAAATTATAGTATATAATTAATTTATTTACGACTGTTTTAATATTTACACTCTAGTACTCCATTATGACCACATGAATTACCCGATTTAATTAAAGTAAATATCACCAGACGAGATAAATCAGTTTGTTTATTAAAATTCACGATAAAACAAACTGTGATCGTTAGTGCTATTGTAAAACAATGTTCAGCCGTTTCTGTCATGTCTGTTAAATTTAATTTTGGTTCGTCGGCATTGAATTGTCAGCTTTTGTCTTCGCTTCTTTTGGATTTTTGTATAGGCGTTACGATGCTGGGCGTCCGTTTGCCAGCGTTGTTTCGTAGGGCGTCCCGACGCTCGGTGACGCCTTCCTATGTGTGCTCTATGTGCGGCCTATATCGTTGTCCTTGGTGAAATCTTTCTAGTAAGATTTGGTGAAAAGTATTTAAAGTTTCCTTGTAGTTCCTCATACCTCCTGGCCTCAGCTGTCATCAGGTGTGTTCGGCGGAAATTATTTGTACGCGTATATTTATTAACTGTCACAAGTTTAACCAAGCAGTGCGTTAAAAAATTGGTTTGATGAAACTTGTGACAGTACCTGTGATTCATAATCCTCCTCATTGTGATTATCATTCGTCCTTACGTTACTTCCTACGTCTTAGATCCAAATACTCTCTGAAGTACCGTGCTGTGTCGCACAGCCTCTATGTACACGTACGTTCTCTTAGAAACAAGTACCACGCTCATACGACACAGCAGGAAGAATGACAAGATTGTCAGTTTGAATGCTATTATGTTTAGACAAGAGAGCAACAGTGGCCTATGAGACTGGCAACAAAGGCAATGTCGCAGATCTTCAGAAAAAGATCTTGGTAAAAACAGGCTGCACTTTAAGCTAATGAATTGATGCGGTTTACCTCAGTCCCTAAACAAAAATACGAAGATAACATCTACAAACAAGTAGCGACCGGGCATTTGTTTCAAATCCTTCCTTACAATTCATCACCACCTTCCTAAGTCTTTGGATTACATATAAAGGGTATACTCTGAACCAATCAATACACGTGCTTGTATTTCAGAAATTTCTAAATTTATACACAAACGCACCACTTGGCAACAATGCAGATTTGCTCATCATGGTTGCTAGAATTATGGCTTTGACTACTAGTGAGGCGGGAGAAATTTTATTAACGACCCGTAGTTCAAAGGTCGAGAGCTGCCGGGGTATTCACAGCACGTTACTAAGCGCTGCTAATTAATAAAAAATGTTTCCAGCCAATGAACTAAAGCACGTCAAGGAGCTGCTATGTGCCCTTTCAGAACGCTCTGCTGGCTGTGTCTTGACCATTTTGAGTTCACATTCTCTGCCTGCACATACCAACCCATTGCAAGACAGTGATCCCTCTGCGTGGCATTTTCTATTGTGCAACTTCTTCAAATAAAAGTCGAAACAGTTTATCAACGAGTACACGGAAATATGTTCACATTTTGAGACATGTTTTCAAACATGTAACATCACTGAAAATGACACGTTTTCGGTAGATAAAATCGAAAAGAACGACAACAGTGATTTAATTCCATTTAATGTGTAAGAGACTGAAGTTAAATAATTATTTAAAGTCAGTCAACAGTTCGTGTACATAATGAATTTAGACAGCGTATTCTGTTTGCTACTCAGAATAAAGAGCTATTGTTTTCGTAGACAACAAAACTAAACTAAAGAGAAACTGTGGATAGAGGTCTCTGAAACTCTAATCACAAAATCGAGCCAACTTGACAAAAAAAAAAGAGAAAGCATCTGAATAATTTCTTAGGATACATACGCAGATCTTCATAAAACTTGTGAAAATGAGCTTTCAAAAATCTTTTACTTACAAGTGGAGGGAACCAAAATTTATTTCAACGCTTTGCCATTGATCTTAGCGACAGTATCAAAAATATACAAGCTTCAACTTATCAGCCTAGAGCACATAACGACTGTCTCCACAAAATTCAGCTCCCAACTGAAAATAAAACGCAGACAATGCGTTTATTTCACCGTCACAGGCATCAAAAATATGCGGTTGGGGTAGTTTTACAGCTGCGGCTGAAAAACCGCTCGTGTGCGCTAGTCCTAAGTGAATGGAGTCGTTCTCAGAATACTTCATAAAATCCGCTTTAAAATGTCCTTCTAATCTCCGCCACGGAATTACAAGTAATTCTGATTTTCATAATCTTTTACAACAAATTAGCGTTTATTGCCGAAGACTTGGGCCATTTCCACATATTAAAATCTGACAACCTCTTCTCAATGCTTTGTAAGACTTCATCTACATGTCTAGGTAGATCTATAAACAGTGGATTTTGACGTTTCGGAGTAACGTACTGAGTCATTTATAATTCAGAATCTGACATGAGCTTCACAGTACCGTGATTCTAGGAATGAGGTCCCTCTTTCGTGTTTCAGTGTTGAATCTTCCCTGTCTCTGTTCTGACGGCGGCCAGTTAAGTCAACGATGGCATTTTAGCTAGCCAGCTACTACTTTACCGTGTTATTTACAGAGAATACATAAAACGGACGCAGAACGAGAAGCCAATGTCTCCTAGCCCACAAGTTTAATTTTCGTAACTAGTGAACGGATTTCGGTGATTTGGTATTTGGAGTTCACGCTTCGTACCCGGTTAAGTTTTGGTTCGTGTCCGTCGAATACAACCCCTAACGCAAACAAAGCTCAAATAGAACTGTACCGATTTTATTGAAATTAAGATACATGACATAAAATGTAGATCTCTTATGTACAATTATTACACGAAAAATTTTCGATGCGAGAAATACTTGACGAGGAAATGGAAAAACAATTTCTTAAACCATAATTGATATCTGCAAAGACAGTTACGTATGAAAATTTTTAAGAAAACGCACCTAAATAACATGTTTATTCCACTACCTATATTTCCTTCTTTTTCGCAGTATTTTCGTTTACTCATTCATATTCTTCCCTTATTTCTTACTTTCCTTTTACTCCGTTCTCAATTCCCTTTTGCCCTCTTATTTGTTCGATTGCTTCTTTCTTCCCTTCATTTATGCTTCTATTTTATTAACTCAGTTTCCCTCTCTTTAACTGCTTCGCTCTTTTAAAACTTATTTTCGTAAAGATGGTCCGAGTCTAAGGTGCGATGTCGATGTTGAATGTTTCGACTCCAATAACATTTTCATTACGAGCGCCTGCGCACTCGGATATTCATATCATCACCCGCTGCTACTTGTTTTACATACAAAGATTGTGTCCCCCGAAACCCTGGTAACCTGGGATAAAGCAAATAGAATCTTACCTCATTTCATCAACAAACAGGGAAATAGAAAAGAAATGTAATTGATTTACCGAACAACGGGTTGTTCCTGAGACAAACTTTCCACAGGGTTTGTTTGTTTTCCATTACAGAAATAACAATTCGACGACACTCGTCACTGCGTATAGAATTCCATGAAATCATGGTCACCACCCACAATTACGTTCTTCGACATTATGGCTGACTACACTTCAACCATAAATACGGAGGTTATATGTTCCTGAGAAACGCTGGTTACCACCCAGAAGACCTCAATCAAAATCTTCACTGCCGTCACAAATTCAAATCTCAGCTGCAAACCAAATGAATTTAAAACAATTAAACAAATGTTAAAACTTCTGACATCCAAGTAATTAAACAACTGGCACACTAATCAACTGTTTAACGGAGTAATAAATCGACCAGTCAAGCGAAATAACTAATTATCTTATTATTATTATTAGTTAGTGTTCTGTCTGACGACAGGTCCATATGAACAGGATCCTTCCATCCTTTTCTCGGACTGGGACCTGTTCATATACGTTCTTGGCAGATGATCCAGAAGTGGTTTGCCATTGCCTTCTTCTGTGTGTGAATGGAGTAACTGTTGGGATGCCACGGAGGAAAACTCCGTGTTGCCTAGACCACGGCCTTGCCCAACACAAGTTATAAATTCAGGCACCGCCGGGAATCGAACCCGAGACCCCAGGATTACAAGGCCAGCGTTATCTTATAAGTACCTAATCAATTAACAACTTACCAAATTTCTTCAAATTTTTAGATATTCTGATATAATTTAGTACTTTGGCCTGCGTGGTGTAGGGCTATGCATTTCTTTATTTAATTGTTAAAAACTCAAAAAAGTTACAGTCCTGATGATCCTATGGTATGCATCTCACGCTAGTGTTCTAATTCTACATAGAATTTGACTACCAAATTTAATCACAATTTGCCGAGTTGGATGGATGTGACCAGAGAAGGAAGAGAGCGCTTGAATTTTCTTTCATTAACGAGAAACGTGCCTGACAAAAGCCTACACACACATCAAAGTTGAAATCCCGTAGGACAACACGTAAATTGTAACATATAGACTATTTATGAGTTCATAAATACTGTTCACACCGGTGTAACAACTGACATAACTACAAACTTCAAAGCAAGACAGAAACTTTAATAAATACAGAAACAAAATAAATAAAAGCCACCTAAATTCAGAAACCCCATAAATCACTAATCACTTCTAGGAACATTTGTGTCACTATGTATACATACAAAATTACTTACAGTTTAATACACATATCGTCCAGTAATTAAACACTTATCTATGAAATTTGGAAACCCAAAATGAAACACCGAAATTCTCTGAAACATTTGCGACACATAGTATTTATACAAATCCTCCTCCATTTACGTGTGATATACGAGTCGCTCAATACCTGCATTTCAATGTCTCCTGTATTAAGTTCCCTTAAAAGTAAGTACCAAATTCCGAGAGTACATTTGTGACACTCAGTATATCAGCCAACTTGAACTACATTTCCATACACCGAATCGGGACCGAGAGTGAATCCCTGAAGGGCATTACTTTCCAACTGACATCTTTACAGAAGAATTCTATGCGTGAATGGATTCTTATTCCGCCCACAGCTGTGATAAACGATTCTACGTGTGAAAACCCGCATATTTAAATAGCATACAGGCCAATATTCGGCTATTCGAATCTCATGCTCAGATTAAAATAATATATCATGAGGTGCGCTGGCCGTCCATCGATAGTTGTTAAAAGTTCCCAGGTCAGGGCTTGGTAAACCGAGGCAAAACTGTTTGACATTATAATGAGACAGCGTCTACGAAACATTGGCTCATACATATGATACTACATTGAGTCACGGCCCAGAATAACATCCACACATTGGATTTGAGACTTTCGCGGCGAGTACAATCAATAAAATCTTCTCGGGCAATCAGTGGCGGTAACTGAATACCGTAGTAAACCGACGTTTCGGGAACCAACTCTATTCCCATAGTCAGGGTTCTGATGTGACTGGATACCTCGGAAGTCGCGAGAAGATTTTATTGATCCACACATTTAATGTTTATGAAAATATTATATAACTATAATATTATCGACCCGTACTCCTTCTGGTGGTGGTAGTGGTAACACTATGTCTGCATTAAGAATGCCAACGGGAAAGGATAAAATAGCTATTTGCTCCCAAGAATCATACGATAACCGCAAATATATTCCGTGGGGAAAATTCAGAGTTACTGACTGTTTTAAAAGAATAACATGCTTTCTGTATAATCTAGAAATGTGTGTGTTCAAATTCTGGCGATTTCTCCAGAATTGTCACACTTCACAGGAATATAACTCCTAATTTATGTTAACACTGTCATCACACCCACGTTGATTCGGCCCATTTTCACACGACCCAACTTTCTATCATGTTTTTATTATCATTATAAGATCTATCAGTTATAATAAAATATTTGCTGGATAAAATAGAGCGAGACTTGTAACTTAGCCTTTAAAGAACTATTTTTTATCACACATCTTACATAAAAAATTCATTTCCTTGAATTCTGTCCACACGGTGAGACGCCGGGGTGCATACGTCTATTTACAAAGTGGGAACAGCCCCCCGCCGGGATAAATGTCTGGACAAGTAGGGAGAGATGATAAGGTGGGAGGGGGGTTAAAGGTGGAATAAGAAAAAACTGAAGCTCTGTTCACACCAGAACGGTCAGGATTGCATCGGCGGTTACAATTTCGTGGAAACAAGTTCCTTTCTTAAGAACTCTGCTGGCGAGTTACATGTCCTTAATCGCTTGCCATCAAATTACTGACAACAGGTGTTAAGCCTGTGCATGTTAAATAAAAGTTTCTCATGATCACGACCATTCCACTTTGCGTCTTTAATATTACCAACATTGATGGGGTCAGGTCGATACAGCTACAAAAACCGAGGACACAAAAATGATTACGGATTTTAATCGAATAAGAAGACACGTCTTAACATCGTAATCGAAGAACGGAATATGAAAGAGACAGACAGACAAATAACCATTAAAGTACAAATCTAAACGGAAGACAGGATTAAGAATACACCTAAATGCACATGCAGAAAAATTACAAAAGTTTAGAGACGGAACGAGTCAAAATATCTAATATGTTACCTGG
Organism: Zootermopsis nevadensis; assembly: GCF_977971745.1. Classification (NCBI taxonomy): domain Eukaryota; kingdom Metazoa; phylum Arthropoda; class Insecta; order Blattodea; family Termopsidae; genus Zootermopsis; species Zootermopsis nevadensis. The sequence goes on from NW_028259134.1 coordinate 18,900,121, forward strand.
ATTTAGAATGTCATGAAAAAACTCTTAACGTTGTTGTTATGCGAACTTCTGAAGTGGGAACAATTACTCCATTCACGTTCTGCGTGTGATGAGAGATCTCTGAAAATTTTCAAATTCTGCCCATAGGTTTTCGCGGCTGGGGGCGTAACATCGGCTTCCGGACATGGGCCGCGTCGACATCGCAAAGCATTGCACCTTCAGTGCCCCTGAGGCAGAAACCTGAAGGGTATTGACCCTGAGGGTAACCTGACCAGGGGTGTAAGAGTGTGGACCAGTTTCAACTGGCTCAGGATATGTACCGGTGGAAGGCTGTTGTAAACACGGTAAAGAACATCGGGTTCTGTAAAGACGAACAAGTTCTTGATCAGCTGAACGAGTATCGCCTTTCGAAGAAGGACTGTGCCTTGCTATTTCAACTGCAGGGGTACTTTACCGTCTATTGTTGCTGCGAATCCTTTTATTAGAACCGTGTGCTTGATGGCCACTGGGGAAGAGTGTTACGGACAAGCGCATCCTATCCTATACTCTAGACGTGTTAACTGAACGGATGGTTTACTGACATGACGACTGAGTCACTGGATGAATACTGACCTCATTTTAGCTGAACGTCGTCAGGCAGTGGTACTTCATATTCAGAAGAGCCAGGGCTCAAACACGGGTCCACGGACATATTTTTTCCTCCTTTCCTCCAGGAAATGTGCCTGATATTGCCCATATAGGCCATGAATGTATACTTTGATATACCTTTCTTAATTCATTATCCATAATCTTGGAATTACACGTCATTTAGTTAATAAAACGCCGTTAAATAAAGCCAAGGAATAAAGGACGCAAGTGTAAAAATATTTCTTCCCTTCCATCAGCAATTTTTACACATATTTCCGAGTTTTTAACACCAGTAGCTGTGTTCCAGCGTTTGCCAGTGGCGTATAAACTGCGCCGTTGATCCGGTTGAAGTCATAAAAATTGAATACCTGCAGACGTGAATAGGCAAAGCGCAGGTCGTATATTATTACTCCGCCCTACAGTAATGTAATCCGAACCACAGCACGCGAACGGAGCTGTAACAAGTGTCGAATGTCCAGTTTTCTGCTGCTGTAGAATTCATATTTTATACTGAAGTTCAGAAACGAGATCGCAGAATTATAGGCCCAAAAGTTGATACGACAGAAATGGATGAGCCGGATTCAACTAGCTCAAAAGATAGAGAGGCTTTGCAAGTATCAAGTGACAATAGTTGGCGTGTTACCAGAAATTCAAATAAGTGATCAATGAGACAACCGATTTTACAGATCGACAATTTGCTTCTCGAACAATTATACAGTACATTTACTCAATTCAATTAGGAACCTATACAGTTTAGTTAAATATTTCGATAGTTAATATCTGTCAGGTAGTTACAAATTTGGGTGGTTAAATATTCACCAGCATATTATAACAAACCGGAAGTTTTAACACAAAATTTCGTTGGAAATGCTTGTCCTGCACTAATATTTTGACATCAAAAGGAAGAAACAACCGGAGAATCTAGACAAATATGCAGTGAAGAGCATCGTAGCTTTTAATGAAGAGAAGATTGGAAGAATTTACTACATTGGATCGTGCAGTGTGAACAGGGGGCTCTTGCGAATACGGCAATAAACCTTTTGCTTTCACGAAAGACCAGGAAACATTCGGTTGTGAATATGTCCTAAGAGTAAAGAAAAAACTCCGGACAAACTGAAGACGACTATTTTTTTAAAATGTTTCCTTCCACCTTCTCGATCAGATTAGTAAGAATAAAACGCGATTGGGTGCAGAATTTAGTAATTCATCTCCGTAGTATAATTTCTAATATTAAATATTCTATGTCAAATTTCATTGATATATCAAAGTTGCCATGGCCAAAACAGTTAACATAAAACACGGATGACACAGACATCGAAGTTGGCCTTCAGGGCGGTAAAACAGCGTGGACTTGTGGGTGACGTGAATTATAACGGGCTAAAACAGTCTTAAAAATTGGCGCTCAACTAGCGGGCTGTCATTCGAAAACAAAAAAGTTCTGGCATTTGTACCTAGCAGGACTTCAGAGTCACGAGTATCAGTTGGCACCCCTGCCCAGAGAGTTAACTGCCCTACATTAGCTGATTGTATCGGTAAGAGGGCGGGGTCCTAGTGAAGCAACATTTTTCAGCATCAGCTGCCCCAATCTGAATTACACGGAGATCCATGTTCCAACAGATACAAATTACTGGGGTATGTTCGTTCATCCATCATCTTGGATATATCGCGTCTTAAAAATCTTCCCGACTGTCACTTGTTCACTGTCGCACTGTTGCTCATGATAACCACTGAATAGCTAAAGGCAACTGGAATACGTTGATATTCCTCAACCAAATCGTTGGCTTTGATGCAAAAGCGATGTGAAAATTGTGGGTGAAAAAGTAAATAATATAGAGAGTCTGTGATAACCCGCCATTTTAGATACTGTAAATGACTGAGCTCGTTTCGCTTTTGTAGGAAGATTGCCGGTAACAATAAAGACATTTTCGCATTTTTCTGCTGGGAAATTACGCGGATTTTGGAGAGAAAAAAAATCTTGATGTTTAATTAATGTATAGGTTTTCCAGAAAAGTATGATTTATTCATTCTTGGGCGATTAAACGACGCTATTTCAACTGAAAACAAAACAAAAAATTACGCCGAACGAGGCTGGACACGAGTCATGAGTATAAGAGTTTAGAGGAAGACGGCCGTCAGTTATTCAAGGCACTATCGCCGAATTTGCTGAAGATACTCACAAAAATCACAACAACTGTTTAACATGCAGGTGAACAACCAGCGCTGCTGAGCAGATTTATGAAATAGTAATTCACATAAAATAATGCAGCATTAGTTACAACATTGCGATGAAAAGTGTTAATTATTTTGACACACCCGGTACTGAGAACAATAAACTATTAGCTGTAATACAGCAACAGAGCTATATACAAGGATACATCCTAAAAGCGACTTAATTCTTGAATAAACTTCAAAACTTTCCTTTTCGTGATAAAATCCACCCCCCCCTCCTTCCAAGAACAAAACACGATAGATTCTTTGCCACACAACAAATGAACTTGGGATCAAACAGAAGAGAAGCTCCTCGGTCTCCTAGGTTACAAAACAAATGACAAAACAGTGCAATTAGCCGCTAACTAGATAGCCTATTATGTCTGAATATGTCTGCCTCATTAAGCTGCTTTAATCATTGGTAATTCCCTTACTGCGATCCAGCAAAACTGGCGGAGAATAAAACAGGGTTAGGAGCACAAGAAACCTTGGAGAAACTCGGAAACTACGCAACGCCATTAACTCATTGACTACAGAGAGAGCCATCTGCAGAAGTACCTACCTGCTTCCCCGCCCGCCCACTTCCCATCCATGTTCCTTACATCATGTTTTTCCTTGTTTAATATTATCAAGTCTGATTAAATTTCGGCCGTCAGAACCACGTTCTGTCAATAGACCACAATCTTCGCTAAAAAGCTTACGTTTGCCCGGCTGTCACATTTTCCGCGTCTTACGGAACTCAACGCTCACTCCAGGGCTCATAAGTCCTCTGACCTCTGCACTGAGCCAGTTGAATCCACTCCAAAGCCCTACAACCTATGTCTTGAAGCTCGTTTTTATTTTATCCTTGCACCTGCTCACAGAATTCCGGTCTCTCCTTTCAGATTTTAAAGTGAACATTTTAAATGGGTTCATCATTCCTCCACGCATGCTACGTGTCAAACCCATCGCATCCGCCTTGATGTTATAAACATGACAACAAATGTCTTGATGTGAACACGATATGAAGGTCTTCAAATTAAAATCTTCTCTTCCAACTGTTTATACATGTCATTTAAATTAAAATATTCTCCTGAGCATCCTGTTCTCAATGTTTGAGAACAGGATGCTGAGAAGATTTTATTACCCTTAAAGTTGCTTTATTAATGTCTGTCGCCGTGAAAGCTTCAGATCATACATATTCAGCCTCTTTCTTTCCTAAGAACTCATCACATACAGGCAACAGCCTATTTTAATCCCAATAATTTTCACAAGGAAACATCGAAAGAAATGACTTGCCTTCTGTGTGTACACCAGAAATGTTTCCAGATTTCGAAGTACGGATTTATGAAAACGCACACATCGAGCTTAAACGCAGTTATCTCTGAACAAAATTCGTACACTAGGAAGAAGGACGAGCCTTTAATTTCAGAGCGATCACGCTGCCGCCGTGCAGAATAATTTAGACGCTCCTCGTTGCAGGATTCAACGGCAAAGCGACGAAACAAAACGCAACAAAAGAACATCTAACAGATCCGACAGTCAGCAGAGGAGCTGGTGAAGGCGATAAAAGCAATTGGGGGCATCAATTGAACAAGCACGTATGTCCATCTGACGCTAACCTTAGATGTTCGAATATGCAAGCTTTTCCAGCAGAGTTTAGCGAACGTATGTCTAAGTAATAGAATTTCTTTTTTGAACAACTAAATGCGACTTTACTGAGCTACTTTGTATGTGAAACCTTAAAACGTATTGGTTTCTGTTTTGCATGTATCTACCCGGTTCGAATCTCTGCAAGTTACAGACGATCCTGATTTAGGATCTCCATGCGTCTTCATTTCTTGAATAAAAATACTGCGATAAATTTTTAAGCGTGTACCCCATGCAGCTAATGTTTCCTACTCGCAATTAAACGCAATCTAATCTCTATCGCTTAATCTCAAACCGCGAGGGATGTCATAAGACCAATTGATGCTCAGAATAAAGAGAAAATGTCTCCCTAAACATTAAATGAATGATCTGTGTTTTCTGGGTGCCATGAACAGGAGCCACACAAATGAACAAAAGAGTTATGCACTTCGCAATTATAATTATACAGGAAGCGGTGGTATTATCTGCGTGTATGCACAAATTTTAAGCTCTAGATGCATGCCTTTATTCTTCCGATCCGCCATTTTATATCTAAACGATGTAAAGTTACGAAGCATCAGAACAAGATTAGCAACTGTCACATGAAACGGGACAAATCAGTCCTGGGGGAGAGAGGAAACCTGCCAGAGTATCATTAAACAGAAAAACAATGGCGCAAAGAATAAGAATAATGACACTGCAATCAGGAAGACAAATTGAACATCAAGGAAGATATGAGAGGACTATCAATTCAATGAAGAAAATACACGGACATGCAGAAGAAGAATGGAATAAGATGCAAAAGAATGAATGGAAAAGGAAACGAGAGAGAAGTAATGAAAAATGGAGGAACGAAACAAGAATTAAAGAAAGGAAGATACTAAAGAAAACTAGAATTGAGTAAGATAAAATGTCAATCCGCGACCCCTTTACAGTTAGGAAATGGTGGAACTAGTTTCCACTATTTTTCTTCTCAAATATCAAATAAATTTACACGAGAAAGGTCGATTTTTTCTGAACGATGTTTATCGTACATAGCATTGAAATCGTTGATGGAATAGAAGAGAACAATTTCGTAGATACTTTCTGGCTAAGAAACATAATGAGGGAATGTCCCTATTTACATCAATGAAATAGAAGGGCAATTTAAAGCGAAGTTTTGGAAAGTTAATTGTGAAACTGGGAGATGAATGAAACTGCCTCAGGGCCAGGAATAATGACCGACTTTGGTATTAGAAATTTTCAAGCCTTCGGGTTCTCTTGGCACACAACATATTATTTAAGTATTTTGTTCATAATTAACCAAGGACTTAGGCCAAGTTAGCTGCTTCGTTAATTATCCACCTGATCATCTTAACTCCACCTAACATGCGTATATTTTAAATGAAAAACTTTTTCTATTTTATAACGAGAAGCGATGTACCAAGTCAAAGAACATAACATGAGTGAACTTTTTCGGGAGCGTTTTAAAGGTGCGAACATTCAGAATACGAGGAACTCAGAGGTTGTTTCCCTGTTGCATTGCGTCTGAATTAACATTAACAGACACGTTTTATCTGGAAATATTATATATCACAACTGCATGCACTTAGGCAAGTTTTAAATCCTATACGGTACGGATCTAATCCTTAGGAATCCCAAAGTATGCTGCAACTTTAAACTGCGTGTTGTTCTTTCCGTATGAAAATGGCAAGTGGGCGGATTTGCTAGAGGCAGACTCGACTTATCACCTCACCTCCGACATGAGAATGACCACCTAAAATTATGTTAATTAAGGTGTTAGCAGAAGCCACACTGGCTGTCCAAGTAATGAGGTCATTTTATAAATTCTGAGGTTTGCAGGAATAACACAGGCGAAGCAATTAACTGGTCTTCTCTTCCACCATCTTGAGTCCACTTACGAAATTCCAGACCATTAAAAATAACCTCCCTACGAACTCCATGGAGACAGTCGACTTTGTCCGAACTTTATTAAAAGGAATAGGATCACAGTATTATTGTCTGCTAACTTCTGATGCCTCAAATTCCTTCAGCGACTTACATGAACACAGGCTGGGATCTTCTGCGACAGTATTAAAACTGTCTCTCACTTTATACAGGTAACACAAATTGCTAAGAACGCACAGGTACGTTGGTATTAATACTTCCCATAGTTTATATTGACTCGAAATGCATTCCCCTAGTGGCAGATAATTGAAATAGTTTCAATAGCCTAAAACGTAGGAGGGGGCGGGGCAAGAAATGAAGAATCAGCCTAGCTGAAGATTCTAAACGTTCTTTCTCTGTCATTCGAGACAGTTTCCGCACTGTTATTACTGCAGACGCCAATCTGCATAAATCCAGGACAATTAAAAGGAATCTTCGCGGGTCGGAAAAGACGACGTGTTCGATATGAAGAAACTGAAGATGAATTGAAAAAAAATCTTCTTTGGAATGAACAAGCGAATAATTTAACGTTAAAGTTTCTTTTAATATGACAACACCAGTAACCTCTGAAAGAAAATACTTCTGAAATTAAGCCCCTTTAACATACAGAGCTAGCAAACATCTAGACGAGATGAGGAATGTATACACAACTTTCGTAGGAAAGCCTGAAGGGCAGAGGCCACTTCGAAGACCTAGGAGTAAATGGATGAATAATATTAAAATGGATCTTAAACAACAATACGTGAGGATGTGAACTAGATTCATTAGGCTTAGGCCAGGGTCCAATGGTGACTTCTTGTGGACAGACCTATGCAAAGAAAATTCGTGTCCAATAAAAGAAGGAAAAGGTCATGTTTCTTGTAGCTTTTAATTTTGAACTTATTTTTCCAAAATGTACTAAGCACCCTATTAACGTTCTGCATTAAAATACACCAATCTTCCATCCTGTTACGTATCGATCTAATAAGTCCTTGCCGCCTCCATCATCAGGGAGATGATCGCCCTGATGATGGAGGCAGTAATGACCCCCTGAAACGTTGGTAAACGTCTATCAGACTGCACGGCGCAACAACCCAGAAGACAGACATCTTCGTGCTCACCGCCGTGAAAACCTCAAATCCTACCTAAATGACAAGTTACTGAAGGGTACAGGAGATAGACTGCGCTGCCAGGACTGGACGAGATTTTGCCACGCAAACTGAGTGTGCATGCACTATCGGCAAAGTGATCTATGAAACAATACAACGAAGGGTATAAAGCTTTGCAAGCATGGCAAAGAAGGATTCATTGCACGTTTCCGAGAATTTGCAAACTGGAGGTAATGCTACGACGAAAAACAAGCAGAGAAAGAACGGTCATAATGTGAACGTAATCTAATCTTCTGTAATTAAAGTCACTGTGACACAACTAATCCAGCAGTCGATACGACAATAACAAAACATAAAGAACAAAAGACCGTTAGGATGACAACGGGAACAATGCGCAATCCCAGGGGGACAGCCAGCCTGCAGTAAACACACTCGCGAAACAAATGAAGGGCACTCGTGGCTTGATATTGATGTTCCGTATTTTTAGACAGTTTTCAAATTAACTTTCCTGCAGGTCAGTAGTCTAAACAAGTAAGCACTTTAAACTTAATAAATGGAGTTCCCAGAATGTCATGATGCCGTTTGTCTCCATCTCGAAGTCCTTTACAGAACGCACAACGGGTCATCATGTTCGCGAGTTCTTGCCTTTCCCCTACTAGTAACTTCTGAACCAATTATTTTAATTCCATGGAACTCGGTATGAGTGTCATGCCACGAGGGGTTAGAAAACTGTTATAAATTCGCTACAGTCATCAATACCAAGTCAACAGATTCAACACCATGGCTACTCTCTCTTGTATATGAGAGGCTCCGGATTCAAATCTCAGCTAAGAGATTGCCCAGCATGTTCGTAGTTTTCCTCATTCCCCCGTCAGCCAAATAACTTCCTTCCCAAGTCATTTTCATCATAAAATCAGGCACTACAAATGAATGTATTTGAAAGAGCGTCATTAAATAAAGACAAGAATCAGACACATAACAACTATAAACAGCAAAATGACATCTTATGATAAATTAAACAAAATTAAATATAAGTTAATAATGATATACAAATATCTGAAGTATTCACACGCAAGAAAAATCTTATGGCAGTTCTTTCGAGCACTATTATCGACTTTTCTCTCCGTTCCGTTAAGTCTCTGGTCTTGTTGCAAAAGCGACCCATAGCATATCCACTGACTTTGCATTTTCTTGCTGGCCTTGTAATCCTGGGGTCTCGGGTTCGATTCCCGGCGGTGCCCGAATTTATAACTTGTGTTGGGCAAGGCCGTGGTCTAGGCAACACGGAGTTTTCCTCCGGGGGCTTCCCCGGTTTCTCCGTGGCATCCCATTCACACACAGAAGAAGGCAATGGCAAACCACTTCTGGATCATCTGCCAAGAACGTATATGAACAGGTCCCAGTCCGAGAAAAGGATGGAAGGATCCTGTTCATATGGACCTGTCGTCAGACAGAACACTAAATAATAATAAACCACGGTGGTAAACAATAGAGCATTAGTAAACGGGCACATATTAAAAAAACTGCCGTAATAAATACACAATTTAATTATTTCAGTACAGATTATTTAAAAACGGTCCAGCAATGGCCTCTGTTCCTAGTTTGCAATATGATAGCAGCTTCCAAATATCTCGAAAATGTACCAAAATGCGACGAGAAAGGGACAAATAGAAGCTGATGGAAACGAAAATAATACAAATGACTGTTACCAAGAGCAAAATAATAAGATTAAAATTTATACCTATAAAAGCGTAATTTTACCTCTTATATCTAAGACTGTAAGTAAGATCATTAGTCAGTCAGGTACTACGAAGCCCGGTCGCTTAGCAACCGGTGAACTTCCGCTATGTTGCGATTACAGCAGATCAGCCCCTTAATCTGCTGCAGCGAGAGGCTAATGGGAAATTAATGCTGTCACGCAAACACAGAAGGGAAATATCGTCGGTGCGTTTTGGGCTAGATTATGTACTACTAGCCAGCACGCCGAAAGTTGGCCCACTTTCATTATCAAGAGATTAGAAGAGAGGCATCCGTGCAAAACTGCGAGGTTATGCTTTTGCACTCGAGGCTAGTGGACTGGAAGTCTACACACAGTTAAAACTAATGCAGAGAAAGAGACGGCGAACACGGCGAATCATTAATTTATAACTTCTACATATTTCGCGAAGCAGCGTCATTAAATTATTTCCAGAATTTCTTGTCACTCCTGACATTTCACGTCTTCAAATATTTCCTCTCGAAAGCCTTGCCTTTTTCTTTCCCACTTCGCCCAAAACAGCAGCCCGGGCCATATCATCACCATTCATGTTCTTACGACGCACTTTGCTGCTGTGACGAACAACAATCTGATGAGGAACAATGGCACTTGTTTTGTTTCGTGTAAGTTTTTATTGCACTGTTTGCATTGCTGCAGACATCCAGTGGAAAACTGACACAAGAGACAGCAGTGAATAATTACGTGGGCAAGATTCTGAATCACAATCACCTTGACGTTACAGTGGCACGTAGCACAACATTCCAGTAATGCAATGGTACCCGGATCAAGACCCGGATTTCACTAATCTAATAAAAATCTTGGATATCAGCTCTTTTAATGACGCTTTATTCAACCGCGGTTGTTAGAACCGTCGACTGGGCTCGCAACATGATTACAGAAGGTGACTCGGAAGAAGACTGTCGTAGTCCGTTTCGAAACCGAGTACTGTGCAGCAGACACCACCCTTTTTTTGGGGGGGGGGTGTAGATTGGAGTCATCTGGCTCAGGACAGGGATGGTGGGGGTCTGTCAACACAGTAATAAAAAGTCCTGTCCAATAAAAGGCTGGGAAATTTTTTTTACTAGCTTGACATATTGGTTTCCGATAAGAACTGGTCCATGGGGCTGTATACAGCGGTTATTATTATTACCATTATCATCAGCGTGCTGACTCGACATCCGCAAGGCCCGTCACAGACAAAAAAACAAAAGTAACAGGCTAAAAGAGATAACAAAAGAAATTGCATAATTATACCATTAATACAAAATATAACCTAAAGTCACTTAGTGGACAAAAGAAAGTAACATTACTCTTCAGTTTAGAGAAGCCTATAATTTAAGTAAAACAATTGTGCTTTAGACGATGATGATAATGATAACAGCAAAGTGTCATTTTTCTTTTATTCCGGCTTCTGAATTTCTTTTTATTCAGCGCTGTGTTCTTCAGGGGCAGTGTTCGGCTTGTGGCATGTTCCCTTCTTGCAGTCGCTCTCAATTTCAAGCCCCCGACTTTTGTATCAGAGTAGAAATCTACTCCCCACCCCTCCTTTCCATTTAACGTCTCGTTTTGTCAGAAAAAAGAAAACCTAAATGTCGTTGGTATTCTGGAATTACCGGAGTCTGAATTTCCTTTAAGTAAATGTAGACGGCATCAGAGCAAATGGCATGCACTCTAAACAATTGACACACGCAAGCACCTAACTTCTTGCATTTTGAGTCACTTTTGCAGCGAGCAGTTTCTGGAAACAACGTACGTAAGCTACCGGTCGACTCATTTCTCGAATCTCAACCCAAACAGCTGACAATGCTGAGAAGATTCGTGTAGTTCTTCGGTAGACCTACTTTCACACAAATTCAGCCGCAGTACGGTGAAACAGACCGAACGAAACTTCCTGAGATTCATGGTTCTCACGGCTAAAAAGACTAGACCAGGGCCTCCCCAGCTAATTTTCTCATACAATAAATCCCACTGACCCTTTAAAGCTGAAGCTTATCTAAATAATATACAACAATTCAGCCCGTACCTCAAAGAAACACAGGACTTCAATGTTACAAGGATAAACTTGTTAAAGGTGCTTGAGGTAATAAACTGTGTTTACAGAGAGAATCATACGAAACACAAAATGCAGAGTATCGACTGTTAAAGGCGGTGGAATGTATTGTCACCATTGGGATATACGTGGTTGACGAACTGTGTGGGTGTCCGTCTGTCTCCTGATTCATTAAAGTGTTTATACAACGAGCAGTATTTTATCGACTTCATAAAATTCGGCACGGACGTCATACCACTAACGGTCTTAATACTTTTTTTTTAAAATTACATAATCAACAATACCGATATGGCGGCTGTGAAAACTTGTGAAGTTGGAATAACATTATCGAATTTCAATACAAAATCCACAAGTTTTATCTCAGAAATTTATGTAACTATTTTTGGGAAATTATATTACTTGCATGGAAGTTGAGCGAAATACTTCAGCACAATAGTAACTCTGAGAACTGCGTTGAGTGACATGTGGTGATGGTTCGAATACCTACCCTCATTTTTCGGAACCCTAAAATGCACTACACCAAACAGCGTTTTAATACTGTTTGTTTGTTTGTTTGTTTGTTCGTCAACATAAGCGACAATCTTCTTGTTCTCGCTGATTTCTTGAGACTGCTCTAGTCAACGAGGATGTGAGATAAGGAAAACAATAAATGGAAGACAGAGGCTTCTACGTATTTGTTACGGAAATAATTATAAACAGGAAGACGAAGAGAATAACAAGACAGCGGCAAGGAATGATGGGGAAAGCAGAGGCTAAGAAGTACACGAATAAGAAAATTAGTGGTAAAGGAAGAAAGTGAGGAAGGACAGGGTACTATAAAGCATGAGACTGAAAGGAAAAGAAAATGTAGAACAACGTTACAAGTGTGAAGAAAGTTGCGGAGAAGGGGGCAGAAGGAGATTGCATTAGAGTCTACCGAATAAAAACAGTAATGGGAAAATAAGGATTCAGAAAATTAAATCATCGTTGAAAGAAAGAATAAGTAAGAAAAGAGGTGGAACGGAGAGCACGCAGAGGCAGATAAATACGAGAACGAAAAGAAATAAGGGCACCCGAGATTTGTCTTCCTGTTCGTCATATGGGCTGAAGCAGTTCATAAGCCAAGAAACGGACTTGTGCCCCTGTTCCTCTCAGCTCAGCATTGTGGTGTACAGACAGTTAAATTCGCCAGATAAATAAAACACCCCTTTCACCTCACCTCCTGCAATCGAGGTTTCTAATTAATTATAAGACTTGCATGTCGGATTACTTGTACAAACCGATTCCTTCCGAATCCCTAACAATCCACTACAGTCTACACTTATCTCACCAGGGAGCTCCGACACGAGTTTTAGGAGCCTCCTAGCGACATAAATTGTAAGTAGGCTCGTTATCCTACCCCGTCTCCTTTTTTTAAGTTTGTGGAAAAATTAGTGGTATTGATTTTTCAAACTCAGCAAGTGCATGGGTCTTCCTACGCTTGCTACAAACAAAGTTCCAACAAACTCGGGGACATTACGGTAATTAAATTTTGGTGTGTATGGGTACGCTCAGATCAAATTTAGACAAAATTTCTCAAAAAAGGACTTGGTGCACGAGAAATGAGGTACAAGCCACATTAATCCTTCAAAGTACAGCGGTAACTACCACATGCTTTAATATTTTATAATTCCGCATTCTGCCCACAGAGTGCACTTATTGGTTTCATGTGATTCCCATAATAAAAAAACCTTTATTACTTTTAAAAGTATTAACCAACTGATCTTTGTAATGAAGAAACGCTGTGTTGTCTTTGAGGCAGGAATTGACTCTTTAATGTTAATTAGGCGACCTCTACTCTACAAAGAGTTAAATTATAAAACTTTATGAATATATTTTTCGATATAACGGGCGTTCGGAGCGGTTTCTTTAAAGTGTACATTGTACATTATTCGTCATGCAGATTAATAGTTCGTACTGGCCAGAAATATAAACCAATGTCTCCTTAGCTTTTCCAATCGGTGGCATATTTAAATGCAAACAGGTCTCTCACGACAATGTGTGCCTTCATGCCATTGTTCATGTGTTGTTTTAAAATAATTTTAGTTTTAATATGCATTACACTTGACACAACACTGAGCATATAAGAATGTTAGAAAAAATAGGTTTAATATACGACAAGAGTGGGAAAGACAAAACACTGTTTAAAATTACGATTTTGAAACATAAGACTATGTAGCAACTATAAATAAATATTAAAAATAAAGCAAGCACAGACTATTGAAACCTAATCAAATGTATAGAAACGAGTTGAAATTCGCTGCTTACTTTCACAAAAACTCGAATAAGAATCCAAAGAGAATATTTAGTGACAAAGTGACGTCGAAATATGTATAATTGCGAACAGTTTAAAACCATAATCTGGTAAGATCTGACTGTACAGCGAGTTGGGTTGCGAGCCTCGCTTTGATGACCGCGTTCCGCTGTTTTTGCACATTCATGAACAAGTTCCTAATTACCAGGGTTGATGTGATTTTGATTACGGCTACATTTCATACAGGTCAGCAGTATTTGATGAGTGAGCTATAGTATTTATGGACGGAAGGATTCACTGTAGAGGGTCTGCCCTGTGGGAGCAAAGTGCCTTTGTGCTCAACTCTGAAGCATCGAATACTGAACGGTTTTGTGCACGAAGGATGAGTATCACTGGCTACAAATGTGCGGTAACCAAATGACACGAATTTCGGGAAGAAATTACCATGCAGACATCTCTGCGCTGGACTCTGTTACAGTCTTTACGTCGACGCTAGAAAAAACTACAAAAGCTTCCAACAATATTAAATTTGTAAGAAAATGTAAACGTGTCGCGTAGTTGCCATGTTTTTCGTTACTGTTGACGTGTCTATTGCGATACAAAATTTTACATGTCTATCTTCAACGGTTCATTAGTCTTAAAGCAGAAAACTTAGCATGGATTTCGTGGTTCGGCCATGTTAATGTGTGTTCTGAAAAATTACCCTAATAAAATTTGCATATTTTTCGAGCAAGTATTACAGAGAACTAAGGTCACATTATTTTTATAGCAAAACGCATGAGGTGCTCAGCTAAAAAGTTAATATAAGGTAAAAATAAATCCAATTCTAAAGGGTTTACACTTAAAATTATTCATTGTCAGGACTTTTTCCATCGTCTGTTCTTTAAATCCACTACGTTTCGGAGGCTGGTTCTGTCTCCGTCTTCAGGTGAGAGGTACCTGTGGACAGTGACAGAGACTAGCTCTATCTAAGGGACCCAACAGAGTAGGTACCTCTCACCTGAAGACGGAGACAGAACCAGCCTCCGAAACGTAGTGGTTTTAAAGAACAGACGATGGGAAAAGTCCTGACAATCAATAATTTTAAGTAAAAATAAATCCTTGTGTTTATCATAAAACCAAAAGGTTATATACCGGTGGAGGTAAACTTCCAAGCATTCTAAACCGCGGCGTTGTCAGTTTGATGCTTCAGTAGCTTTATAACCGAAGAGGTAACACCAGATCCCAGCCACTCTGACAGAAAGGATGTTCAGTTCTCTCACCAACAATTCAACCACGAGTATCAACAGTGCAACACGATTCAACATACGGCATACAGCGGTGTTTTGTTTATAAGCTGCAAAGTGAATAGAATTAGACGACAGGGGTGCCTCTTGCGTCAGAGTTTGAAATTAATGAAAAGGGGTCGTTAAACAGAACGTTCCTGGAGCCAGAAGAAGAATAAGAAATTGTGTATTTTGATTTGTTGACTCGAGTTAACGTCGTCAGAAGTTTCTCTAGCTTTTACTTACAACTGAGAAATGTGGCTTTGTTAAAGGACACCGCACAAAAACTGACGCTGTGCGGTTAGTTGTGATCCCAATAAAGAGTCTCAGGGACTGAAATGTTGTACAGACTTTTTTACTTTCTAAGGCTCCAAAGAAAAGTTTTGAAACGGTCCGGGAAATTCGGATGAAGTTAACAAAAAGTTAAGAGACTACATTCGGAAGGATGGGACATTTCTAACTCCGAGATGTTTTGTTCTTTACATTAACCATTTTCCTGCTACGGAAGAGATATCTCGTTTAAAATCACTGGACCGCTCCTCAATTAATTATACCATTATATGATGTCAGTGAAACGATTCGTAGCGTTTTAAAATAAATTATATGTTACGTTAGAAATATACTAATAAAAGGATTTTTATAGAGGATTTTGGGGTTTTCACGGCGGTGAGTCTGAAAAGAGCTGTCTTTTGGGTTGTTGCGCCGTGTAGTCTGGAAAAAGTTTACCGACGTTTCAGAGGTCCTTGCTGCCTCCATCATAAGAGAGATTGATTGTTAACGCAGGTGGTACATATAGTTACCATTTGGCTTTAACAGCTCAACCACAAGTAATTTTATGTGTGTCGAATACATAAATATATAATAACTTAAACAGATCCCTTTGATTAATCAACAGGGCATGAAGATGTATATGGGACGTGGGTAATAAGTCTACTCGATTCTACAACTCGGCTCTAGATGGAGGTCAGTGGTAAGCTTCGCGCTGTGCTTACCTTACCAGGTACTGGATAGGAGACTCGGTCGCATCATCCCCAGACTGGAAACAGTGGTGGTGAAGATAAAACTCTTGCCACGAATAAAAGTGACAGACAACAGAAAAAATAAAATAGTCTGACAAAAATGAATGTTTCAATCAAGATCTGCTTTCAACAAAAGCATAAACAATAAGCAATAAAACTCTCATATGTTAGTTTCTTGGGTGGAATTGTAGGTAAACACAAAAGTTTCGTAGAAATATACACTTCAGCCCTGAAGATGTAGGCAGTATGTTCTTTAGAAACGTTGGTGCCTATCTAGACGTCGACACGGCATTACAATCTGGAAGACAAACATCGACATTTTAACCACCGTGAGAAATTCAGACCTCCAAACACACACAGTATACGCACAACTGAGACTCAAAATAAATTAAATGTGGTGTTGAAACAAAGTTTACACCAGTCATCCAAAATACTGGTTAAAACTGTGGCAAAGAAGGCTGGTGCTAAGCTACACACAAACAGAGCGACGCAAAGATTCGTTTTATTTGGGTGCAAAACGGGTAGTTTCTTACCCTCAGATAATAAGATAAGTTCGTAAAAACAAATGTAAAAGAGTTATCCCTGAATCCACGCTATGAGGTATGGAGGAGTGAGGTTTAGCTCCACGCAATCTTGACGTGGCCAGAAAATTCTGTGGAAAATGCCTGGATCGAAGACGTGTCACACAGTAGGACTATTGTCAGGACAGTGACACAAATTTTACGACGGACTGGGCATGCGGGCGAGACAAGAGAAGCATGGAATGCGTATAAGAGTTTGGAAGACGAAGGATGGGATGCGGAGAGAGAAGAATTCAGATGGGTTTTAGGGAGCTGGGAATGGAAGTCAATGGAGCCGTCGGACTCCACAGTCAAGGATCTTAGTCCTGAAGCGAGAATCTTAATTAAGACCGATAACTGAACAGAATATCACGTGGTGCACAGAGGAACTGAATAAAAGATCATGCAGATAGAAGGCATGAAGAAAGGAGACTGAGGGCAGCATTTGATTATAAAGTTACACGTCACTGATTCAGAACTGGCCGAGGGACTGCGTTTCTGGCGTAGATATCATTCAAGTCTCGTTCGTCGTGCCTGTCAGCGGAAATTCACGAAGTTTTAAGTCTCGCATCTTAACTACCTATCCAACCCTAACTCTTAATTTCACTGAAGATCCTCCTTAGACCTCTTTAGAGGGCGCTGAATGAGGGCACTTGTCTCTCTTATTAACACAATTATTTAAAACTTCACACGTCGCTTACCTTATTAATTAAATAAAAGTTTGTGCCCATGAAGAAATCGAACTAAAGGTTGAATAAAATTCCTGTTCGTTCTCAGACAGAATTCACTGTATCGTGAAAGGCAGTGCCACGTGAGTCCTCTCATTATCAGTCTGGAAGCTTGCGTGAACAAAGCTACGCAAACCACGGAACTACGTGGGGCAGAATGGAAAATGAGACGCTGAAAATTAATAGTGAGTCGATAAGGATATGAAAGGAGGCAGTCGTATCCAGCATCTGTCACGACGGAAAACCTTAATTTCACGGCTTAGAAATGAACCACTAATCCAAGAGGGGCCTTAACAACTCCGGCTAAGATTGCTTTCCGTTATGACATTCGGGTCAGGCACGTGCCTGAATTCACTCAAAGTAGTGGAAATGTAATGTCAGGCTACGACCCTTGCTGTGCCTGGATATAACCATAATTCTTTAAAGGACTGCAAGGTAAAGTTGCCATTGTGCTTTTAATTAAGCATCGCGCTATGAGCGCGGATATTACACTATGACTCCACTGTTACATGTTTCTGCCGGAATTCTAATACCATTTCGGTACATTCATTCCACTAGATGAATATCACCGACACCATGCAGACTGGGTTGCATGGGCAGAGGATATACAGTGGAAACAAACAAACAAACAAACAAGCGCTTAAAAGATGGCTGTCTTCTGGGTTGTAGAATAGTCTAGTCTGGTAGAAATGCGGTAAGTCTTGGCAAATGGAGGCAGTAAGCATCTCTGAAACGTCGGTAAACTTCTACCAGACTACATGGACGTTTCAGCTTGTGACATCACAATATGGGAGAGGCAGCCGCCGTCAGGAACCACACTGACTGTCGTCTCGAGACACACTCGACGATTTGGTCCAGCGGCAGCCGGCGAAGTTTAAAATTCACTTCAATTATATTAACAACAGGGTGAGAAAGAGGAATAGCGGGTTTCATTTAAACATTCCTTTCGCATAGCCGGAATTTCAAAAAAACGCTAAGTATGAGCCAAGCTAAGGAGTCTGTCTACTTGACAAATTTTAATGGTGGAAAAAGTGTCACGTATGGGATGGTGTTGGGGTTGGGGGGGGGGGGGGGTCTTGAGGGTGAAGTAACAGGCAGAGAAAGAAGTGTTCCATATCGCCTTCTGTAGCTGCGCGTGTTGTTAAATACTAAACTACCAGGAAGGCTCAAATGACTTACTCAGTCGTTTTACTTGCCATTACACAGAAACAAACAGTACATTTAATTGCAAATTAAAGATAAGTATCTCAAATTCTAGTTACTAGAGAGCTCGAAGTAAATTAAATTACACGAGGAGAGAAAGTTCGTAACCTGCACAATTATCCAGGTGTCATTCATTCCGTGAAATTAAAGAGGAGATGGCGACAGGCGGTTTATGGAACTCGGATGGAATTAACATCGGGGACACAGAGCATTCCAATGGGCAGAACCTCTTCTAAGCGGCAAATTTCATGTCTAATGGTTGCCTTCGGACGTGCTGCGTTGAAACTTAGGTCCTCGATAGTCATTCAACCAGTAGAGAAACATATTTCAGGTGGAGTATCCGTCAATGGCAGTAAAAAGCTGCCTATCCGCTACCGGACATATTCGACAGTAACATTTCAGTGGTTGAAATTGGGGTGAATAGTGGTTATACTACTTGCATTCACTGCATGGCTCCCTCTGTACAATTTACACCCTGATAACATCGTATGCTCTGAACCATTAATTTAATAAGTTTAATATCACAGACTCACGCTCCTATAAACGCGTTCTACCGGAGTTCCAACACCTGAACCGACAAACTCATTTCTTTTAGTTGATGAAACTCTGCCCTTTGAGATGCTTAAGGTTTATAACGGCGGGTTAACAGAGCCCATCTTTGGGTCGTGATTAATGTTCTGCGACAGGACCCGTCAAGAGCCAGTCTCCGGACGACTCCAGTCAGCGCAATCGGATAATGAAAGACTAATGATCCCAAATAGTGGTATTATCAGTGTGATGCCTCAAGAACTAAATTCCAAAAAAATTTCCATATCCACAAAATCTGCTGCATCTCAGATTCCAACAGGACGGCATGAAAAGAGTGTAAATGTTGTAACCAATGGTCCAAGACAAAAGAGGTCAGTGTCAGGAAAATTATCCGATTTATTTCCACTGACTGACCAAAATCCCAAAACCAAACTTAACAAAAGAACGCACGTCCAACACTTCTGTTAAATTCTTACATCATTTCAAACTTAAAATGAGCCACTGCATTTTCTTTTCGCAGTCCTTCTCAACTCAACACACAGCATTCGACGCCAAGTGACGTAACGCAGCTGAAATACCGTCGGTTTAGAAACAAAACATAAGCTTCAGATTATGGAATTTTTTGTACTCCGCGTAGGCTATAATCCAAACAGTGTTATTTGATTTTCCGTTATTCTCATGCAGTTCCTTGATCGTGAAAATTGTCAATGCAACACGTCTGCACACGAAATGTAACTTTGCAATGGTACGATAAAGTTTACTGTATCCTGAAAAACAAATGACTTATAACGACGCGCGTAATAGTGATATTCCAGTGGATTCGCAAAATAAAAAAAATCTTTATAATCAAATCTGGCCGAAGAAATAGGATATACAAGGGTATGCGATGCAAATTTATATAAAATGTAGGATTATCAGGTAATGAAGTAATCTCTTTGGATAGTAGCATGTGCATGTGTATATATATATATATATATATATATGTATATATATATATATATATATATATATAAACACAGAAGAGTGAAAAAAAAATTTTACATCTGATTTACATTTACCCGAGAGAGGACTAATTCAATAACTAGTCGCTATGGAACCCTGAATTTTTGTTGCTCTAGTGACCCGCTCTTGTAGATGTTCATTTCATAATTCTTGTTTTCGAGTCCGTATTTCCCTGTTTCTTTACCTTTCAATCCACTTGAACCACCCTCTCCACAGTTTTCTCGTTGTATCTACTCCGTTTTATTTAATTACGTATTTTTATTTGAATTTCTAACACGGATTCATTATATTCTGCTAAGAAGGTGTGTATATGTGTGCGTGCGTGTGTTTGAATCAGCTGCGAAGCATCACGTATTTTTACATTACTGCGCATGTCCGTCTAATATTTCTGTTAGAAACGATCCTATTCAAAACTTTGAATTTTAACGATAAACAGAACATTGAATTTTTGTCTTCCAGGATGGACTATTCATTCGTGGTTTGGTGTTTAAATGGTAATATTCCCCCTATCCAATTTCCACAGTCTCCTGAAATTCTATGGTGAAGTTTACTGCTGAGATAGAAGCCATCATATGAAGCCACATCTTTGCAAGGATAGAGAACAATCCGGAGGTTAGATTGACAAAGAGCAGTGATGGAGACACGGGGTCGCAGGAAGTCTACCCTTCATCGCAGCAGGGGCAGTTATTGGTTATTAAAGGCGCTGGGTAGAAGTATATTATAGAGACACAGCCGCTACCACCGGGTAGTTCAAAACATCTTAAACGATCTCATTTTAAAGTTTCCTTCACTAACAAGTAGACTAATATAATTAACTACGGCGATATTCCAAGTTCTCATGGCGGTGAGTATGAAGATGGCTGTCTTCTGGATTGTTGCAGAGTGTAGTCTAAGTTTACCGACGTTTCAGAGGTGCTTGCTGCCCTGATAGTGGAGGCAGAAATGACCTATGAAATGTTTGCAAACTTCTACCAGACTTCACGGGGCTATAACCCAGAAGGCAGTTATCTTCAAAATAATGAACAATTAAAATTTAAAAATCGTTATTTTAACATTAGAACAATCTTTACGCAGGGACTTTATCTGGATTGCGCCTGTGTGCAAAATGTATGCTACATGCATTACTAATTAAAACAACACACAGCACTTTTTACACGCGAATAAATAACTTCGCTTTTGATGTAAAACTCGTGAGTCACATTTTAAGCCAAGGAGAACGACTACAGTCCACACATTGCCCGATGAATTCTCGTCGGATTTCATCCACCAATACAACGTCTTTCTCTTTACTATGAGTTAGCGACCGACGACGGTTTCGATCCGTCGCAGACGTTAACCACAATTCTCCGCTACGGTTCAGCTCAGCAGACAAAACCGTGAGAGTGCGGTTCGCGAACGCAACACGCAGAAAGACGCCTACTAGAATAGTACCTGTGCTGTGCTGTGCTGGCCATGTGATCGGGGCCATCAGAAAGACTCGAAGTCTTCAATCTCTACCAACGACTCGCCAAAGAAAAATCCAACACGACAATCCCTTTGTCTCTCCGAGATTTTACAGCGCTATAAAACCTCGTGCAGACTTTTACTGCATAAACACTGGCGCAAACAATGGAGTCCGATTGTCTGCGTAGTAAACTTTTAAGGAAGCAAGCAATATAAATGGGATTACCCACCGCGTTCTGTAGTTTGGTGTTCCGAAGGATCAGACTGGATACGGAGTGTGTGATTTATTTATGTTCATATATTTCTTTCTCAAGAGCATAATACAGCCCATGTTACGTGAAAAATTTACAAGGAACACGAAGTTTATCAAATAACGAACAGAGCATAAGCAAGCGAACAAGGAAGAAAGAATAAAAAAGCAACTACATGACAGTCTAAACACGAGACATGTATACTGCTGCGCTAAAACTGAGAATAAGAACAAGTGCCTAAACATCACCTAACCAGGAATCAAAATTAGAAACCCTTCGTTGTTGCTCGTGGTGCTTGTCCTATGAGTTGCAATGTTCGCCTTACAGTTGCGACTACTTCTACGATAATTGTATGCAGCGTGTAGTTTCCTAGGAGTAGTCTAGGCGCACAGTTTCCGTTCTCTTTGTTGGTGCTGAAGACAAAGCAAGTGGAGACTGATGGGTCTAAGACAATATTTCGCCATCCCATCGCTAAACAGGGTTAAACACGTCGTTAAATAATCAGCGATCAAGCGAAACCTTCGGATCAGGCTATTCATAACCACAGACATAGGCTTACAAGAAATAGACCTAAGTTTTCAGTAGTTAAGTTCACTAGGAATATGAAAACAGATGAAGAGCGTTTTCCGAGAAGCACTGCGTTTTTAATGTTCCTCCCACATGCTATAATGTCAACGGTAGAACGACTACGGTCTTTTACAGTAACGTAAACATCAAGTTGAACCTTCGGAAGCAATTTATTTTGCAGGCCAGAACTGATATGGAACTGTATGTCGCCCTCTGCAGAAACTTCAAATCCCAGTATCAGAAACACAGCGGACTCCTTTGATGTCAGAGCCAAAATAAGGATTTTGCAGTTCCAATCCCAACGGAATGAAACCCAGTTCACCTTATTAACATGAAAATACCAAAAGTAACTTTTGGTCCTTATAAAACGATATAAGAAAGAAATCGCCAGAAGGCAATTGTGATTATTTTTCATTTACTGAGAAATGCACGGTTACCATGGAGACAAAGAAGCGTCGTGTCCAGTAGCTGCAGACTGGGCCAGAGCGTCAGGTTCTGTTTCCAGGTCAATAAATGCTGTACCAGGGTTTGTGTGCTTCCTTCCAACGAACTGCATAAAACCCACGGTTAATCGACCGAAACACTCGGTGAAAACAATTAAACAGTTACCGGCTGCCGACACTCACTACAACGGCAGGGTTTCAATTTGTGCGTGCTGGCCCAACTCAATCCCTACACCTCATTGTGCACAAAACTGTACATGTCTACGTTTATTTTAATCTGTAGAACACAAATTTATGGTTAAATCTGAATTCTTCTGACGGCTGCGTTTTGTAACGAACATAATTGTAGGATTCGAGGTTTTCACGGCGGTGAGTGTGAAGATGGCTGTCTTCTAGGTTGTTGAGTGGCGTAGTCTGGCAGAAGTTTACCGACGTTTCAGAGGTCCTTGATTCCTCCATCATCATCATCTCCACTGATTCCTAATCTCAGTCACATTAATCCGGTTCACACCCTTTATCCCTATTTCAAAATTATCCATTTTAACATTACCCTTCCGTGTAAGCCTAGATACACTGCGATCCCACCGAGGAATCACGGGCAGTTACATTACAGACCGATGACTAACTTCGCAGTATAGGTTCCTTGTTAATAAGAAATGCCAAGACTTCAATACGATCAAAAGAACCTCTGTCCATTAAACGTAATAGAAAATGTTAAAGGAAGTGGCAATGGTACATACCCCATGAAGCACACTGCGTCAACCTACTTCTCAGTTTGCAATACCGGGAACAGACCGGGATGTGGCAGAGGTTTGGGGGGGGGGGGGGGACGACTAGTACATTAAAACCCCCATCAATTGCACACTTTGGCACAGTTTCAGATCCTACGACATTTTCATTTCGACGTAATGAAACGGCCCCAGCGTAACGGTTTCCGATTACTGCAGCCTATATAGAATGCCAGCTCTCCAACTTTATGTTTTAAAATCTACTGATAACAGAATAATCTTTAATAACTCAGTATCATAACCTCCCGGTTTATGACTTATTTTCCTGTTAACGTTATGGTAAAATCACACATACTTATTACAAACTAGATACGTCGTCGTTGTGAAATTGACCTATTCTATTCTGTGTATGTCCGGTGTATGACACTCGTACGGTAATGAATCATTGAGTTTCACAAAAGACGGGCAGCATCATGAGTAGCTGAGCGTGTTATTGGACTATGCTTAATGCAGTTCGTGAATCTACCAGTAGAATGAAACAAGGTCCTCATAGGAACAGTGTACCCTAAATAAGTAGTTGTTTCTAAAACAATGAAGTACTCAAAACTTCGTGGGCTTTTGAAATTTCAGAGTGAACCACTTTGGGAACCTGCCTCCCTTTTACGGGGCAACAAGCAAAATGTGAATAAGACTACGGGTTTGTTTGTGTAAAAGAAAAAAAAATCACACCGCCCAGATTTGTAGCCACGTAAATTCAAGAACATCCCCTAAAACTTTATCTCGGGAGAGGAAAATGCATTTCATCCCGCGAAGTAGACGTGAAGTCGCCAGCTACAAGATGACCTCGATATGAGTGGCTATATGCAGAGTTTCCGCATCAAGTTATTCCAAAAATTTACTGTAACTGAATGAAGATGATGCAGCTACAGGCTGATCCACAAGTTGTACCATCAGTACACAGTTACGGGACCAATATCAAAGACCGCCATCGCTCACAAAATCGATCTAATTAAATCCATCTCCAAAACTCATAATATAGTTCCACAAGATCGATTTTAATATTATCTCTTCTATTTATCAGTCTTAAATAGGTATGTAGGTAGGTAAGCGATGAATCTGTGTGGAAAATAATGACTGCGTTCCTTTTTAAGGTACAATCCCAGCCATTAAATGCATCCGTTAGACGAGTCAGTTTTCGAGCTAAGACTCGAAATCAGGTCCTTGAGAATATGACGCAGAAGTGCCAACTACTACTTTGCGAAATTCTGTCCATTAATGTGCACGACCAGCGTTGAAAACGTAACACCAATCAGCTGATCAAGATCCTTTATGAATCTGCACGCTTCCGTTCCCTGATTCACAATGCCGAATAACACGCAAACAATCGCCACTTCCTCTCGACGAATTTAACCGACTCGACTCACATCACAGCGGAGCCTCGTCGAACGGTCGACCGGCCGCTCTAATTGATAGATAACCAGCCAAAGCCATAAATAAGGAAGGTAAAACAGTGCACAAGAATTATATTCAAAGTTTCGCCAAATTAAATGGAAATAAGGTGACCCCACATTAATCATCTCGGGATGTAAAATTTTTCGAAACTCTCCAACGTTTCGATTTATTTGCGCACTGCTGTCCTTTTCAGATTTATGTGCGTGCGCTGTAGCTCCTACAGACGGTCAGCAGTAATTCATAATAGAAGAAAATGTTCACACAGTGGCCTAACAACCGGATGTCTGATTTACTTGCCTTTGCATCCACATTCCCACCTATGAACTAAATACGAAGAACTGCATTTAGTTCACTGATCATTGGGATATTTAACGACGCTTTTTCAACTACAGTACTTACAGTGTAGCGCGGAATAGAACAGTGGGATGATTTTGTTTATTTATTATTTACAGATTACAGAGGTTATTATTATTATTAAGTGTTCTGTCTTACGACAGGTCCATTGCTCTGCCCAAAAAGAGCTCTCCAGTTGTCCCTATTCTCGGCTTCTGGCTTTAATTCCTGGAACGTCATCTTCTTTCCTTGTTTAAGGTCGTCGGTTAGCTGTATCAATCTTCTTCCTAGTCCTCTCTTTCCTTCAACCTGGCCTTCGGTGATATCACTCATTAATCCATTCCTTCTCATAATATGTCCCAGCCAGTTAGCTTTCCTTCGTGTAATCGCCTGCAGAATGTTTCTTTGCTCGTTGACTCTCCTCAATACTTCTTCGTTGGTCACTCGATCCGTCCACCTGATCTTCTCTATTCTTCTCCAACACCACATTTCGAAACTCTCCAGGTATTTCTGTTCCTTCTTCCTGAGTGTCCAAGTCTCTGCTCCATACAGCGCGACACTCCATACGTAACACTTCACTAGTTTCTTCTTCATCTCCAAGCCCAACTTGCTAGTGAGAAGTATCCTCTTCTTGACGAAAGCTGCCTTGGCCATGGCTATCCTTGCTTTTACTTCCTTGGTACATAGGGCGTCCGTCGTGACTATGCTTCCCAAGTACTTGAAATGCTCCACATTCTCCATCTGTTGGTTTCCAATTACAACGTTCAATGGTTCTGCTCTCGGTGCTATCCTCATTACCTTTGATTTTTCAATGTTGATTTCCATTCCATACTCTCTACCTGTTTCCACTAACTTGTCCATCATGTTCTGTAATTCCTCCTCTTCCTTCGCCAATACTACTAAGTCGTCTGCATACTTTACAGTCTTTATCACCGAATAATAGGACGAAAAATCAATAATAAATTAAAAATTTATTTGTAGGGACTGAGGAAAGCCACAAGGAACCTGTCAGAAAAAACCTGTCCCCGAGCCGTGATTTGAACCCGTCACATCTCGAATAAGATATCGAAGTGCTACCCAATCAACCGCAAAAGATGTAAAAATATCCGAACCTAAATGAAAAAAATAAGCAATGAAATTTTTATCAACTCATCTAGAAACTCTCACTCATTAAAATGTACCATTCTTACAAATCTTCACAACATTATGATCGAAACGTAGTGTCTGCCCCCTGTCTGATTACCTATACTCCGATCCTTTGCTCAACGCCTTATGGCGTCACCAGACACACGTTTCTGTCGGTACTGTTGACTTTAGCCGTCTTTAGACTGAGATCGTTAGTCTCAGTTCACGCTGTAACGAAAACAGTCTAAACTTCAATACACATCTAATGGACTTGACATACTTCGCCGCCAGTTTCTGAACATTTCAAAATAAGCACCAAGCCGAAAATATTATAATATTTTAGTCGACTGAACAGATTACAGCGCCATCTTGCGTTACTCATCAACCTAAACTACCCTGCGATTATGTTCGCTGCATACGAGTTCATGTCCATGTGAATCCCTTTAACACTAGACACGTGCCCAACCTTCTGAATTACCAGTTTCTAAATACTTTCTGGTTAAATATAAAACCGTACACCGGTTCCTTTCTGGTGTTCTCGATGTACAACTATCAAAGATACGCCACGCCACAGCGTAATCTGTAGCACCGCGCTGCTCTGCTGGTTACAATTCAGCTTCTGTTGTAATGAATATCGGCTTACCTGAACTGAAGTCTAATAGACTTAACCTCCGGTTTTGCCAATTTCTCTACCTCGACAGGGTAAGAAATTGCAGCTATATAGTTTAATCAATCTGTTGTTATCAGGGGTACTTGAGGAGTAAAACAGGGTGGCTTCGCCCTTGAAGACAAATGTTACAACTAACCCTGAACTGCGAATTTAAAAGGAGCTAACTTTGTTAAACAAAAGGGCTCTGACTTCTCCTAAAGGTAATTTCCTTTGCGACAAACCTGAAGCTTCGAGCGTTTCCATTCTTTTATCTTTGTTTCCTAATACAATGTAATCTGCTACTGATACTACTTTTCATTTCGAGAGAGGTTAGCTAAGTCTACAAAGAGAACAAATATACCTAGCGGCCCTTCGGGCTCTTAACTGCAGCCAGTTGTCTGAAGAGCGTCCCTCTCCCTTTCTATTGCTGGCCAATTCTTTTTTCCCATCTTCTCCCTACCTTTGCCATTCTCTTCCACACCCCCACACCCCAATCCTTTACCTTCGTAAATGTGGTTATACTTCTCTTAACGTCGGTGTGCTTTCGGCGACTACACTGGCCAAAACTAATTCTGTATATTTTGATTTGCAGCTGACATTGTTTCGTCTAGATACGTAAATTTGTTTCACTGCTAATATTTGACTAGCAGCCAACCTTCTGTTCGTATTTTCTCATTTCATTTTCGTACGTTGTTATATCTAAAATTCCACAAGGATCCACTTTACGACCCTTTCTCCCTAAAGAGCAGGACTAAATTTACATAGAAATACCTCCTGCACGAGTACAAGAACACCCACTTAAATACACGTGTAGTCAGTCGTGTACACAGCTCACGAAACGGGATCGTTATTTAAGGTTTATAAATCCATTAATATAGTAAAATTCTGTGACAGCAGGAACTCTTCTAACGATCCTGTGAAATGTCTTCGATCACTGGGTATCATGAACGCTGACTGCAGACAAACGCTTTCCTGTGTAGCATAGGAAATAAAATTAAAAGTTGTACCAAGATCATCATACTTGTAAGATTTGAGGTTTACACAGCGGTGAGTATGACCAGACTACACAGCGCAACAACCCAGAAGACAGAAATCTTCATACTCATCGCCCTGATGACGGAGGCAGTATGACCTCTGAAACGTTGGTAAACATCTACCAGACTACACAGCGCAACAACCCAGAAGACAGAAATCTTCATACTCATCGCCCTGATGATGGAGGCAGTATGACCTCTGAAACGTTGGTTAACATCGACCAGACTACACAGAGCAACAACCCAGAAGACAGAAATCTTCAGACTCATCGCCCTGATGATGGAGGCAGTATGACCTCTGAAACGTTGGTAAACATCTACCAGACTCCACAGGGCAACAACCCAGAAGACAGAAATCTTCATACTCATCGCCCTGATGATGGAGGCAGTATGACCTCTGAAACGTTGGTAAACATCTACCACACTACACAGCGCAACAACCCAGAAGACAGAAATCTTCATACTCATCGCCCTGATGATGGAGGCAGTATGACCTCTGAAAAGTTGGTAAACATCGACCAGACTACACAGCGCAACAACCCAGAAGACAGAAATCTTCATAATCATCGCCCTGATGATGGAGGCAGTATTACCTCTGAAACGTTGGTTAACATCTACCAGACTACACAGCGCAACAACCCAGAAGACAGAAATCTTCATCATCATACTTGATTCACATTTCACTTGGGCACTACGTTAATTAACCAGTACCTAATCAACGCATTAGCTGTCAATAAGCTTTTTATGGCATCATCCTGTTCCTATAAAGCACGGAAGTTTCTTGACTCTGCTCTAGTTAATTTCCGCAAGTTTTGCAGGTAGCCTACACCCGCAGCTGTTCAGCTACTTGCGTCAATTCAGGATCCTCGATTATGACACTTGGTGGAAGACAATTGAAATGCAACAGACGCGAGCGGCAGTCACATCTGGAACACAGCGTTTACAAAGACACAGAGTTCAGACATTTTGTCGAATTACTGATTTGTTTAGGGGGTGCAGGGAATTCATAGTAATCCCTTATAATTTCATTACACCCTCAAACAACTGGCGCCATGACTTCAAAAGACCCGTTGTTCACTATGCCTGGGTTCTCGTTCTAATTAGGAATGCTTATTAATTAGCAAGTTGTCAAGACTATAATGAAGAGGCTTTATACTCAGAAGTTATTTTTATCCAATTAGACGTCTCAGTGTGCGCCATAAAGGACGCCTCGCTTATGTATTCAGAACTGTTATATTCTTACCCGAGGGGAAGGGATTAAGATTCTACACTCAAGATACTGAAACGTCTCCCACAATGCTCTGGAAACCAAAACAATATGTGTAGCGATGTTGCCAAATAGAACTCCTAAAGTCAGATAAACAAATCAGACAATTTACATACACACGTTATATATACTGGCAACTGCAGAAAAGACTTTCTTTCTTTTTTCATAACGCTATAAACTGAACTGAAGATACAGGACTGCGTAGGGAAGAACGGGTTCTATGTTACCTAAAAATACACATACTGTAGATTGTTCAGCGCCATTTGTTTCAAAATATCAAGCGCTGTGTTCTAAGGCAGGTGCACAGACGTGTAACAGTTGAACAGCCTGCTCGTCCCAAACTCTCTGCCCCTCCTGCAGTGCAGTTGGAACAACGCTGGAATTCAAAGATGAAAAAAAAAAGTTTTACAAAACAAAAGTCATTAGAGACAGAACAATAGCTCTGTCCTTTAACTCTTGTTTACTGTTGTAAAAGTCGGTATCTTTTACTGGTGCATAAATATCAACGTTCTTGCCAACTAACGTCTTTTATTGTTCTTTACGCCATTCTTGTTCCTTGTGGAGCATAGGGGCCTCCGTTTTGTAGGTTTCTTGATCTATTTACATAAATTAAGTGCATGTTAGGTTACGTTAGTTTAGGTTAAGTTAGGTTAGGTAAGGTTAGGTTAGGTTAGGTAAGGTTAGGTTAGATTAGGTTAGGATAGGTTAGGTTAGGTTAGGTTAGGTTAGGATAGGTTAGGTTAGGTTAGTTTAGTTAGGTAGGGTCAGTTTAGTTTAGTTTAGGTTAGGTTGGCGTCTTCGGTAAAATTCCGTCCTTCAAGAACTTCGTTACGCACAGCGTCGATTTTCTATCATCGTGCCCAACGTTATACAAAGGCTGGTGTGCTTCAACTGGCGTGACGGCGGATGGCGTCGCGACGCCAGGCGTCGCTTTTCTAACTTCGTCAGCAGTGATATTTAAATTCATCTCCGATAACATTGACGCCATGATAGGGCGTCGTAATGTTCGGCGTCGCGACGACAGGCGTCGGTTTGCTAAAGTTGCAACCAATGTTATCCAAATCGTTCGAGTCACATTCCTGGGTCTTGTGATGACAACGAGACGAAAGGCGTCGCGACGCCCGACGTCGCTTTTCTACTCTTGTCTTCAGTGACGTCTAACTATATCTGCGGTGTCTTTTGCGTCATTAGATGGGGTAGTGATGCTCGAGTCGCGAAGCATGGCGTCGATGTTCCAATTCTTTCGAAAGTGTTATTTCAAGGGCTTCAAATTTCTTGCGTGTTGTAATGGCGCAGTTAAGTGCATGTTAGGTTACGTTAGTTTAGGTTAGGTTAGGTGAGGTTACGTAAGGTCAGGTTAGGATAGGATAGGTTAGGTTAGGTTAAGTTAGGTTAGATTGGCGTCTTCGGTAAAATTTCGTCCTTCAAGAACTTCGTTACGCACGGCGTCGATTTTCTATCATCGTGCCCAACGTTATACCAAGGGTGGTGTGCTTCAACTGGCGTGACGGCGGATGGCGTCGCGACGCCAGGCGTCGGTTTTCTAACTTCGTTAGCAGTGATATTTAAATTCATCTCAGATAACATTGGCGCCATGATAGGGCGTCGCAATGTTCGGCGTCGCGACGCCAGGCGTCGGTTTGCTAAAGTTGAAACCAATGTTATCCAAATCGTTCGAGTCACATTGCTGGGTTTTGTGATGACGTCGGGACGAAAGGCGTCGCGACGCCCGGCGTCGCTTTTCTACTTTTGTCTTCAATGACGTCTAACTACATATGCTGTGTCTTTTGCGTCATTAGATGGTGTAGTGATGCTCGGCGTCGCGACTCATGGCGCCGATGTTCCAACCCTTTCGCCAGTAATATTTCCAGGCGTTCAAATTACTTGCGTGTTGAAATGGCGCACTTAAGTGCATGTTAGGTTACGTTAGTTTAGGTTAGGTTAGGTAAGGTTAGGTTAGGTTAAGATAGGTTAGGTTAGGTTAGGTTTGGTTGGGTTAGGTTAGGTTAGGTTGGCCTCTTCGGTAAAATCTCGTCCTTCAAGAACTTCGTTACGCACGGCGTCGATTTTCTATCATCGTGCCCAACGTTATACCAAGGGTGGTGTGCTTCAACTGGCGTGACGGCGGATGGCGTCGCGACGCCAGGCGTCGGTTTTCTAACTCCGTTAGCAGTGATATTTAAATTCATCTCAGATAACATTGGCGCCATGATAGGGCGTCGCAATGTTCGGCGTCGCGACGCCAGGCGTCGGTTTGCTAAAGTTGAAACCAATGTTATCCAAATCGTTCGAGTCACATTCCTGGGTCTTGTGATGACGTCGTGACGACATGCGTCGCGACGCCCGGCGTCGCTTTTATACTCTTGTCTTCAGTGAAGTCTAACTACATCTGCGGTGTCTTTTACGTCATTAGATGGTGTAGTGATGCTCGGCGTCGCGGCGCATGGCGTCGATGTTCCTACTCTCTCGCCAGTGTTATTTCAAGGGCTTCAAATTTCTTGCGTGTTGTTATGGCACAGTTAAGTGCATGTTAGGTTACGTTAGTTTAGGTTAGGTTAGGTTAGGTAAGGTTAGGTTAGGTTAGGATAGGTTAGGATAGGTTAGGTTAGGTTGAGCTAGGTTAGGTTGGCGTCTACGGCAAAATTTCGTCCTTCAAGAACTTCGTTACGCACGGCGTCGATTTTCTATCATCGTGCCCAACGTTATACCAAGGGTGGTGCGCTTACACTGCACTGTGTTTACACCGCCCTTGACTTTCTTTACCACTGAATATCGCTCATTTTTGGCCCACGTTACGGGGCTTTCTCTCTGACCCATCGCTTAGTTCGTCTCCGAGGAAGGTTGTTTGGTTAAATGTAGGTAGTTGATGAAAGACTTTCGGGCTACAAGCCGCGTCAGATGTCTGAATGGTGAATACATCATATCCTGTGCCAACGTTTTGAGAGCCATCTCTGCTCCCATCCTCAGGGCAGCTGCGTAACAAACTGCTCCTCTGTAGCTCTCTCGCCGATTTGAAGCCATGGGAGTCGTCCAGATTGATTCCAGTAACTTTAATGTGTGCAATATCTAGTTCATCACAGAAGACTTCTTGAGTCCATAATTAATGATCCAAAAAGTCCTTATCTTTCTAGAAAAACTGAAATGAATGAATGGGGTTTAAAGCTGAAGAACAGTCCATCAAAGCGGCAGCTCTAATAAAGAAGCTCCTTGCTCCGTACAGAACAAAGCGCTGTTCAAATTGGTACAGACGTTTTGAATGTATAATTTATTTATACTAATTCCAAGTATTCGAACCAAGCCACTTCAATCATACGTTGCTTAACTGTGTTTCAAAAGCAGATACAAAGTGGAGATCACGGCATTAACATGGCAGAATTCTGAAGGAAAGTAACAAACAATATTCATGGTGGCCCAAAAATACTCATACAAACTTTACATACAGAGCCCCATAAACATAAACCAAAACATTATACAGATGCCCCACAAATATCAACACAAATTTTAAACAGAAATATACAGTGTTTACCGTAAATATAAACATAATATCAACAGCATTACACAGAGGGTCCCATAACAAACTTTGTAAATCCTTTCCATGCCGAAATTAATTTTAGACGGTCTTCGTGCAGTTTCTCATTTCTCATTGCAAGTAATTACTTCCACAATATGTAGAAACACTGTCACACACCAAGTACATGAAACACAACAGAACTTTACGAGCGTTTCAGAGGTACTTATTTCCTCCATCATCATAACGATAAAGCGACTTGATTATTTCTAAAAAAACTCTGTACGTTCACATCCATCCATCCACTCACCCATCTACCCATCCGTACGGATACAAAACAAGTCACTGAGTGCGGAAAGTCGCCATGCCTACAAACTTAGGCATATTGCAGAGACATTTAATTACGTTCTACTGGAAAAGTAAACTCCAGAATATTACTCTGAGTAGAACATAGAGGTAGGGTGGAAACGATTAAGTGAACCTTAAGTATTTATCCATCACGTTTGTGATGTTGGATTATTGGGTTCTGCTACCACAGCCATGCAGCACCAGGACAAGCGACTGCTGATTTGACACTTGTTAACAGTGATCGCTTTGTCAAGACTGATAACCGATGTGTACTAAGCTATTTCTGTAAATCGGCACCAATGGGCGACGATATAATGCACATTCATGACGGAACAGCGCTCCATAAAAATTAAAGAGACTCTGCCGACAATTAAATGAAGTTACGAAACCAAAATAAATTAGGCTAATGTGCGAGGTACTGACATTAACGTTTGTGAAAATGGAGCTCTGACATTGTACACATTCCCTGGAGCTGTTAAACGTTTCTTTCCTATTATATTTTTTGCATTTCTGGAACACACTATTTCGCTATGGCCGCTTTAAGGCCACAACGGGCTGTGGGGCCTTAAGAGAAACCCTGCCAAGGGTCAAACATGAACTGAATGAAATGAAATACAGGAGCTGTTTCCTGTGTGTCAATCAGGCAGGTAGTCTGTCTGACTGCGACCGGACATTACATTTCCTGTCCGGATGATTGCGAATTATCAGGACAAATTTGTTGGGTGACAAATACCAGGGACACCAGTCAACAAATATTTCAGATCGCACAGGGGGATACTGCGAATGTCACGTAAATGGTAGACAAAGCACAACTTTGCTACAACTCTGAGATCGAGTTAGCAGTTCTCGTTCTTCTTTGTTAAGTCCCGGCTTCAAATCCCAACCTGGAGACCGACCATCTTGCAAGCTTCGTGGGTTTTCTTCAGATTCCGCAGGCAAATTCCAGGATATTGCATTTAATCGGCCACGGCCTCTTCATTCCACGTCCTTTACAATTCATTATTTCCATTTATTTATTAGTCTAAGTTACTTACAGCGTCTTCACATAAAACAGAAATAAATAAATACAATACAATTTCTGACTAGCAGCAGAGGTTTACACAGCTAAAATTAAAGAACACGATTGTGAGAAACTTTCACATACAGTTTAATAACAATAACAAATAAATTAGGAAAATAAGTCATTGGGAGTTTATATAAAAACCCTAACAACAACTGTCCCGGACCGAGAACCGAACTCTCGACATTCGCTGAAGAACGAGAGAATACATGACGATTTACTTCGTGGTTCAAACTGGTCACCCAGTCTTGTTGCGTAGTGAAATATAGAGGGTTAACACTGGGGGGAGGGGCATCAGAAAGCTTGTGGTATATTTAAAGATTCTGTAGGTTTCAATATCACTTGTATTTCTGCTAGAGGTCATTACACAAATGTCATATACGAAGTTAAAATGATTCATCAGCTTGCAACATCAAACCAAAATATTTCAGAGACTTGCAGTGTTACTGTCCAGTTCGCTAAAACATGTCACTCAATGAATGATATAGTGCTGTACAAACCATGCAAGTTTGTGCGATCGCCATGTTCGTATTATTCATGACACGGAGTAAAAAGTTATATAAATGGCAAGGTTCCACTGACAGGATATTTGTTATCCGTTTCGAGAAAATCGACAGTCAGTAGTTTAATAAAATACGTAGACAGACGGACAGACAGGCACATACAGTTCGTTAAAAATAATGAAAATTATTTCCTTGCAAAGATGTTTGCAAATTATTACTTGAGTCCGTTACACAAACATCTCATCCCTTCTTTATTGGAAGGCGAGGAAAATGCATTTGTGAAGATCCTTAAAATATAAAAATAATTTACGCCAGACCTGTATGACTCGAATAAAACAAAACTAGATAAAAATGTTTATAATATCATACGTCTATAATGACTACAAAGAAACTGACACACTTTTAGAAATCCACTTCCTTCAAAACCCTGAAGTTGGTAATCGACGTTTACGTAGCATCAGAATCAAATATGGCGCCCAACACAGGACTAAATGTCTCATCTTAAAGATGTGGTAAAGTGTTTTAACTGCGAACCGATCACTAAAGTAGAGCTATGCGTTTTCCTCTCTCCTTCGCGGTGTTCCATTATTGATTGTGTACAAAGATTTTGAGATCGGTTACGCACTGACGCATGACAAGACCCTGGCAGGACCTCTGAGAAAACAGCCTCCACTTGACACTGTACAAACAAGCCTGTAATTCCATTCGAAAATATGGCAGCCACCTATTTATTTTTATTATTTAGTGTTCTGTCTGACGACAGGTCCATATGAACAGGATCCTTCCATCCTTTTCTCGGACTGGGACCTGTTCATATACGTTCTTGGCAGATGATCCAGAAGTGGTTTGCCAATGCCTTCTTCTGTGTGTGAATGGAGTAATTATTACGGAAACAAAATGTCGTAATTCACACAGGATTAGGTTAGAATTAATAGTAAGTAGGCCAGGGAATGGACAGATCGGGTGGGAATACCGGTCTCTGTATTCCAACACTGAGGGCTTGCATGCCTCTTTGATCTCGAGGGAAACGAAAGCTGCCGGGCTTCGGGATCAGAGAGGCCACACAAGGCAGTCTGCTTGCCTTTCATCGGCTGCATGGAATTTTCTTCTCGTGCTGCCAATTCCAGATATTAATTAACAATTATATTAACAATATTTTTGTTTTCAAACACACTCATCGAGTGCTTAAGCACAGTCAATTCAACTTACTTCCATCCGTCTACTGAAGACGTGTAAGAAGTTGCATGCACAGTTACGAAATAATATTCCTTTTAATTCGTTAAACATTTGCCACATCAATAAATCATGGAGAATTCAATTAGATCTACAGGTCAATTTCAAGCCCTGTAACATTTTCCTGTACTGTAAGACGCTTCACGAAAATTGAATCTTGTATTAAAGCTTAATTTTAAATGCCACTTTGCACCTGCATGAAACAGAAATACAACAAATTTTAATGCAGAGGTACCACACCAAATCCTATCGAAATCCAGCAACGTTTGAGCGGATGGACTCCAAGTCACTGATGTAAATTCTCCAAAAAGGATTTAATATTCTGCCACTGTCCCTTTTTGTGAAACGCCATTCTAGCTACGTAAACCGCGTCGCAGAGTACCTCGATACCCGACCTGGTATCGATCTAAGGGCCCGGACAGTTATTGACATGGCAGCGGCACTGCATTCCAGAGACCATCGCGTTTGTCCGAACATGGTCGGTTTGGTTTCGGAGCACAATGCGTTCAGAAGAACGCTCTGCTGCTCTTATACCAGCAATAACAAACAGCATTCCACAAAAGGTATTTCTAACAGGCCTTCCCGCTGTTTATTATCACCATGATTCGAAGTAGAACCCCTGAGTCTACCATACAACAGGTATGCAACCAAATTAATACAAATGAAGACAATACGCTTTAAAAATGAAATGTCGAAAGCGCGGAATAATGCAACACAGGGCAATTCTATAGGAATTCAACTATAGTTGAAGTTAGTTTTATCAATGAGATAGTCAAGTGAATAGGGTAGCTACGAATATAGTGAATAACCGATTGCGGACAGCCAACAGGGGGTGGTCCTCAAACTTGGGGAGAGGCGTGGGAACTCAAACACCACACATAAAAACAGCATGTTACAAAATGTCACAGAATGCCCAAGACTGATTGATCGAAGGTTATGTAACAGCGCTCGTTCATCTGCAGAGATGAGAGAGAGAATAAATGAGATGGGACGAGAGTACTTGGATGGTGAGAAGGTCGGTTTGCAGAGACTGAGAAAACCACGAATATAACAGGGAGTGTTGCCACTGCGCCATCCTGAACTGTGTACATTTTTTTAAGTTGAAGATCTATAAATAGAACATAGGGTACTTTTAAGAATTGTCTATGAAATTCTTTATGCCAAAAATATATGTAGGGCGGTGATAATGAAAGTCGTTTTCGTTGTGTAAGAGGCATGTGGCGGGCTCTTATAAATACGGTAATGAAGCTTCGGGCTCCATAAAAGGCGCTGAATTTCGTGAACAGCCAAACGACTATTAGCTTTCCGAGGACTCGGCTCCGTTCAGTTTATTTTTATTACTTGCTGCTGTTAGAAGTCTGTTGGCCTCAAGCGGTTTGGGCCCTCCATTCAGATGAAAGTGTTCACAAAAAAAGTTACTAGCTTCAGAGCATCCAGCAAAGAAATTCCCTTACTGAGGTAACGTGAATGTCCATGTCCGTATTCAGAAAGTCCCAACGCTGCAGCCTATTGAAAGCTAGTTCAATCTATTTCACGGTGTGACACGTCCTCAGTTTGTGTGTGTGAAGAAGTGTAACTCAATAAGCAGTAAAGGTCAGCCGAGAATGGGCAGTCCTCCACTTTCGGAAACTGGATGTTGGACTCGAAACCACAAACCGTAAAAAAATATTACATCAATTACAGAATGTCACTGTAGCATCGCGTGGAAATAACATAAAATTACAAATATTTCGGACGTGCTGGCTCCTTCTTCAGAGCAGAAGTGACTCTATTTATCGAATGTTATCATAATGTATTTGGAATTGTTCTACAATGTCTCGGTTGGATACCTCACAGAAACCTGTCTGATTTTTCCTATATGTTCTTGCAATTACAGTTAAACAAGATATGCTATGTTTTATGTTAGTTGTACTGTGGTGAACGTCACTTTCAAACGCATGCAAATCTCTCTTTTATATTCAGTTATATCTGTTTATGCAATGATATAATTCCAGCTAATTACCTACCAGCACATTTACAAATTTGTGATTTAAAATAACAGATCCTTTAAAGGATAATTATCATTCTCGAAAATGTCACACTTCTTTTTGTCACTTTTAGTTCCACAAACATTAATTAAATAATTTCAGTCCTTTGCATCACTAGCACAATACCAAATATAAACAGTACTCACAGTTGGCGATGTGAATCTTAGTGTTAAGAAGAATTTGTATTGCTAATACAGTTGATAGCAGGAAAAAGAGGACGGCTCTAGGCGGTGTGAGCAAAATACGCGTTACACTGATTCCCAGTTGCATGCAAAGGGCTTTCAGTCAATTTGTGTCTGCATAATTACGTCAGAAGAATGAAATTTTCGTAGACATAAATCTGAAAAAAATGTCACTAGTCCCTTTGGGCGAAAGGCTACTTGCTTATTTAACGACGTCGTGACAACTGGAAAGATTCGTTCCGAATGAACTAACTGGAAAACTAAGCCCATATTTTGGAACATTTCCTGAGCAGAAGTCAGTTACTGAAAAAAACTAAAAATTCTTGCTTGTAACTTCCAAGCTTGCGCAGTTTCACTTCATCTGTCTTGCGTAGGGCTAAAGTTACCTGCGGCGCAAAGGGGAAGGGCCACCTGAAGGTCGTGTGGATCGTCATGTTCCAAAATTCCTAAATTACAACTAAATCCACTTCTGATCCTATATCAAGTCGGCGAATGGCCCCAAGTTCTTGGCAGTGTCAGACGGTTTAGTAACAAAAGTGTCGAGGTGCTGAGTGAACTAAGGGACATGTATAATGATACCGAGAAGTGGAAAGGATTGAGAAGGAGGCGATAGTAGTGTATTTGGGATTCCTATCCCAGAATTCCTCATATATGAACTGAAAATAGCCACGAAATACAAAAAAGGAGCTCAGCCACGTACAAGACTTGAGACTCTAGCCAAGTAGATCCAAAATAAATGCCAGACTGGTTAAAATTTTCGTTTCGGAAATTAGCCTGAAAAGAAGCTTATCGGGATCTGTAACATCCGAACCACGGACGCACGGCTTTGTTGTGCTTGTATTTCAGGATAAATCAAAAGCTTCCTGGACTGGTCCTCGAAGCGGGGACTTCATTTACACTACGATCAGCTCGACATGTGCTGGAAGTTCCCGCCTATTGTTATCCTAAACTGACTCTGATACGTCATTATACAAAACTGTCAGCTCATGCGGCAGGGTTAGTTCAGTATTATAAAACAACCATAAAAGTGAGCTAATTCTAAAAAAAAGTGCGGGTTAACAGTCTGTTTCCGATCATACTGGAAACCCGTGAGCAACAGTTACATGCAAAACTGAACAAGAGAGGGATGATATATTTTCCAAATGAGTTATTTACGACATCGCACTTGTTATGGGCCTCCATTTACAACTCCATAGAGCAGTTCTTTTTAAAGTTGATAGTCGCTCAGTCTCTCAATAAATTCACCAAAGGTATATTACTCCACCGCCCTCACAATAGCACGCAACTGAACCATATCTTAAGCCACACAAATCCCGACCACGCCCTCAAATGCTATAGGCATCGTTTAAAATCCATTTTAATATTATTCTTCCATTTGTGTCTTTGTTTGCCACGTGGGATTTTCTTTTAACGTTCCGATTATTGTGTAAATTTCTCATATTCCCAAAACACTCTCCACGTTCTACCCATCTAATTATCCTTAGTTCTGTCGTCTTAATAATATTTGTTGAAGAGAAAAAACCATAAAGAACCTCCGCATGTATCTCAGAGCCTGGTATTTTAAGGGTTAATTAATTTTCCTACATCTTCCTGTTAACTTCATCTCCTCAGGACCACGTAGCTTCAGTACGCTGGTCTTCAACATCCTCAATATCGGTACGTGCTCTTCTCTTAACTTGATACACAAGTTTTATATCGAAGATTTCTGTCTTCTGGGTTGTTGACCAGACTACACAGGGCAACAACCCAGAAGACAGAAATCTTCATAATCACCGCTGTGAAAACCCCAAATCATACAAGTTTTATACCCATAAAAATTAGTTACTACTAAATTAACAGCGTAAAAAGCGCACTGCGTTGCCATAAACTGTGCTTGACAAAGCTAATATGGGACTCAACATTGCAGATCTTATATTGTTGAGACAATCAATCTGTCCCTGCATATCGGTAAATATATAAAACAGTTATTTTTTTTATTAAATGGAATACAAATATGGCGACGGCGTTAAATATGAGAACAACGACAGTACAATGAACTACAATTTGACACATACAATTTTATGGTCTGTGGTACACAAACATTTATTTTCTCATTAATGTGAGAGTATTTAAAGCAGATGTATCATTCTTCGGAACCCTGTAGTACGCCAAGCAAACAGAGAGTGCTATAGATTCTTGTTTTACTAAACTAGTTAGGGAGAACAAAGCTTTTCCATGTTTGTCTCCACTTGCAAATATACTGAAGGAGTGAAGTTAATATAAATGGTAAATAATAGACGCCGTGCCCGTTATGCATCCAGCAACACGAACAACACGACAAGCCGCTGTTTATGATTCAGCGGAGTCCCTGCATCTTCATCCTTACATTTCTAAAGCATTATCCCAATTAAACTCTACAGAGAGACATCTGACAAAGAGCCCACGTCCAGCGCGCTGTTCACACCAGAGACACGGCGGATTACAAAAGCGAAAACTACTTCTCTTGTTGCAGAATACCAGGGGTTCACACCCCCCCCCCCTCATTTCTATAAGCAGTTCCCCTAAAATTATCGTGGTATCTCCATCTTTGTCCTTCAAGTGGCTGCTTTCCAACACGCTTAGCCTACTTGTCAAAATTCGGTATGCATGTCTTATTTTCCCACCTAAACTACCCGCACAACATACCCTATCTCGTAAATTCAATGTACTAAAAATACCAAGTGGCTTGATTAAACCACTTAGTTCCTCATTGTACAACAGCTTTCCCCAAGTGCTCAATTACTTCATCCCTCTTGGTTCCAAATATTAACCTGAGCACTTAGTCTCAAACACTTGCAGCTGCGTGCTCCCCCCAAAGCAAGACACCAAGCTTGACTAGACAAACATTCCAAAACGGCTGGCTACATTGATCCGTGTACAATATTTTCGTATCACACGAAATCATACAATTTTTTGACGTTAATACGTCTATATTGAAGGGTCATTCGGCAAAAAAGGGGAACGAAAAAGTGTAACCTGGTTATCCAGGAAACGTCAATTGTTTACTCGGTATTGTTGTTACCTATAAAACATTTCATTACATTACCTTACATTCAGCTACCACAGACCCATCTTGAGCGTAACTAATTGAAGTTGAATAATCAATGTCTTAATCAAATTTATCTCAAATTTAAAGCATGTATAAAGGAAATATTTAGAATAAAGCCAATATATAAACTTCCTTTCCGTAAAGACGTATTTACGTCAAATTCTCCGGAACCGTGGTTCCACTGTCAATTTTTTACCTAGATAACAGCAATGTCGAGATAAGCAGACGCTTAACGCTGACTAAATAATGTCTATAACTTGTCCCAAGCAGCAGCTCACAAGGTTCGAGTCTCGGTTAGAGCAAATATTAATCCGCCTGAGGTCTGGTGACTTTCATCGGTCCTTCCGAGAGAGTAAAATGGCGGTGCCTTGATGATAAAGATAAGAACCGCAAATGCAAAGCAAAAATCCGTTAAGAAACATTAAAACATGATGGAGCTAAAAATTCTCATGGACCCTGAAAGCGTACCTATGTGAACCGCGCGCGATTCAAGAAGGATACGTCACCATTAGAATCGATAATGCAGAAGGGCCATGGGGTAAGTAGCGGCTCTTCAAAATGTTTGCTGCTATTTGTTTGCCCAATAAATTCGGGCTCTGGCGGTTTTGTGAGAGAAGCCGGTTTACATGCAGCCACAATGGACATGGACTGCTAAATGGTAAAGAAAGTGAAATGAAGAAAGCGGACAAAGAAAGGAAACAAGGCTCCTGCAACGGAGAAGAGCTACGGAAAGAACGTATCATATCAATCGTTGCGTCGCGGGCCAGTATCGCCTACCCCCAGAAGATGCCTAATTGATTCAGTTATCAATACAAATAATATTACAGTGAGACAAAGAACAACGCACGGCGAGTTTTCGTAACATATTTAATTAGTTTCGGAGCATGACAAGTTATACCACACAATAATAAACTTCCGAAATTATGTAGAAACGAAAGAAATATTCAATATATAAAGCACGTTTCCGAGATTGAGAGACCGCAATTAAATCGGTGTTAGTAATTAAAGTTAATTAAAACCTGCGGTCAGGAGGCAAGGCCGCAGTACTCACCAACCGATGCTCTGATTAAAGGAGAACCAAGCAAGGCAAGTTATCTGAGCGATCACAGCGCAGTTGTCTCGACGAATGGGCCACAGACGGAAACCAAAGTGTGGCACACCTTAAGGAACACACAACGTACATTAATTTACTGCAGGTATATATGTAGATGTTTGTTGCCGGCCACAGTAATCGCGCGTTCTGGGGCGTGGACCTCGTTCGCCTGGACACTGGGACCATGGGCTCGAATCCCACTCAAGGCATGGATGTCGTATGCGACTTTCTGTGTTGTGCTGTCCCGTACAGGTAGAGGCCTTTCGACGAAGGCCACTCGTCAAAACGTACTATCAAACGTCTAAATAGATCAAGTAACCTCCCACTTGTGAGAAGGCCAAGGTCCGTCAAGGACTGTGAAGCAGAAACATTAATAACATGTACAGGTTTAAAAGCTGATGGAAATCACTTCTTAGAGACACAAAATATTTCGTCTTTAATTTCGTCACAAAAGGCTACTCCACGAAACCAGAAACTTTTCAGATAAAAATTGTAGATCGTGATAGGATGAGTGCTGGACAATGAGTCATTTCCGAAAAGACAAATAAATAAAAAATATTTTGGACACCACATAAAGTTAGACTGGACAGATATGAAACCTTAATTAAACTTCGCCCACACAACTTTCAGTACAGAATCCACCCCAAAACAAAATTTGGTTGAGATCCGTTGAGTAGTTGCGGATTTGAAACATGCAGACGTAGAGGCAGAAGCATTCTCTTCGCACTATGAAGTTGTTGGTATGGACGAAACGAAGATCGTCCCGGGTTTTAAAGCGGTCGAAGCGTCATCTTGTAATGAATTCCAAGATGAGTTGACCTTTACCTCCATACTCTCACGCCATTTAATTACGCTGTTCCAACCTGGTATACAACGCCCAGTGTTATGTGCGGTGAGTAAATAAGGATTTGGAAGGAGGTATTCATAGCCTACTTCAAGCTACTAATCAGGAGATCGCCTGGAGGGACTGAGGAAATAAAAGAACCTCGATTGAATAACGAGATTCGAACTGCACACCTACTGGACGTTATGACTCTATCCTGCTCAGTATATTCACGCCATTATTATGAAGCTCCGGAAGCAGTAAGGAACTATTTCCATGCTGTGTGCAGAAAATGTTCTTTTATGAGGAATGGCTCGCTACACAGCACTTATCAAGTAATTAACCTACTTTGTTAGAGATACTTGCTTTTCTTTCGTTATATCCTGCATGGCAGACGGCTTTGTGTACCCTCAATGTCTTCAGGTTTCCCTGGGGCACTGCGCTTAGCTTCGTCTGCAATACACAGAAGTCATAAGTTGCCCCACCTCCTTCAGGGGTCTAGCAAATTCCGCTCAAACTCCGGCCTCTGAGAATTAATATTTATCAGTTTCTATGCGGTACTGAACCAGCTTCTGAACGCAGTCGTATTGCACAAAGATAATTCACGGCAAAAATGAAAGATCTCTGTGCAAATTGTCTCTGCAAGTGCTTCAGAATAAGCAGTCCCTGGTGCAGCCATGCATTACGGTGTTTAGCTCCATCTGTGAATGTCAAATGTCTCAAAACGCCTCAAGCTTCTTGGTTGAATCGCCTTTATAAGACGCCAATTACACCATTCGCACAGTAAGCGACGCGAACGGTCTTAGAACACTGGGATCCAGGTTTCGAATCCCACTCGGAGCAAGAATTGATATCTTGTGATTTCCTGTTAGATAAAAGATTTGCGTGGACTGATGATGCTCCCTTTCAGAACTCCCAATCAGAACAGGACAGATTATCAACTTCCCCATCATGCAATGTTCTCGATTTGTCTGTTACTTATCCCCCATTAGGACCAAATACGTATTTCACATCGCATGAATAACAGCGAACTGAACTGTCACTGATGTTGATTAGCCAGCTAGGACACACACTGAGTATCAATCTACACCATTAAAGCCACATAATTGTATTAAAAGGCCCAGTGGGCGGGCAGCCCCTTTCATAAAACATGGTACGAACAACAGGCCACTAGATGCCACTTTAACCATGGCACACTTTCATTTTCTACCATTAATAAATCAGATGGAATGGTCTCCAAGTTGCCTGAGATGAGAGGGGCTAGAACCATGTAATTAAAACAGGGCTCGTAAAATTCGATAAACGAAACAATCTTCAGAATTTACGCCGAGGTCGTATGGATTTTTTGTAGAACGTAAAATAACACCGTGACCGCGTAAAATGTAAAACTCAACTTTCGGTTTGATA
This sequence comes from Zootermopsis nevadensis, assembly GCF_977971745.1. NCBI lineage: Eukaryota > Metazoa > Arthropoda > Insecta > Blattodea > Termopsidae > Zootermopsis > Zootermopsis nevadensis. The sequence continues at coordinate 18,944,483 of NW_028259134.1, forward strand.
ATGGCTGCAATTAAAAAGTCAATGGAGATTCTCGCCTGACCTTTCCTTCCTACAAATTTAACAGTTTTAATGTTCTATCAAGGCAAGGCAACATACAGAGAAACAACACAACGAAATAACATATTTATTGTTTATCTGTATTCTCGTTTCACAACCACTCTTGATCAAACGGGAACACACTTGACAGAATCTTTAGCCTTAACAGTGCATCTGGTATGTAGGCTGTATCATGCTGAAATTTGAAACAAATCTCAGTATTTGGTACTTCGGGAGTAAAGTAGCTTAGAACCTCTGTCTACGTTCAAAGACGATTTTAGAAAACTACGTATCCATTTCCATATATCCCACTCAGGAATGCCAACCTTACACATAATTTAAAACACTTCCAAATCCAATGCTTAAAGCTGGAGACAGAAGGAAATGGAAGACGTGAGTTAAAACACAAACTTATCTTCTCTGTGTTCGGTCCGAATTTTTTGCTTGTTCAATATTTGGATATCTGAATAGTTAAAGGCGCACTAGTATAAACCATCGTAGCTGAAGAACTATTTCTTTCAGAATATGGTAACAGCATTACAATAAATAAGCAGCTGCAGAGTACTGCCAACATAACAAACCATGCATGCATTAGCCTCAAAGGGAAATGAAAGAACAGAAGTACTTAAACACTTTTCCAGGTATTGCTCAACGGAGCCTGAGAGGCGTTAGTAGCAACACCAGAGATGAGAGAATGCCAATTTGCATGGGAATTTGCCCGGCGATGAAATTGAAGACATCGCATTACCAAAGAAGGCAGAGGGAGAAATGAAAATGTACGGGCTTCATTCCGACTTCCAACTCTAGTTCTTTAATTTTGGTGTCACAGTCTGACCTGCTACCCACCCACAACAGACTGTTTCATGATTGCACAATTTAAAATATACGTCGGGCGTACGTGGCCGATAATATTTATAGCTATCATGAACAAAAACGCTGGACATTTGAGAAAGAATGGAACTTACATGGCGAGCAGGTGAAAATGCATATTCTCCATAAGGTATTCACGGTGATTATATCATGAAAAACCTTTGCCAGATATTATGGTCATAAAGTGCAGATGGGCAGGACACGTAGAGCGTAACGTAAAGACGATAAATACAGACAAAATTGTATTAGGAAAGACCAATAGAAAGAATCCAAGATGCCACGTAGACAAGAGAAAAAAATTAAATCGGATCATAAGAAACAGTTTGTGGAGATGTGGACTCGGTCCGCACCAGGATAGGTTCCAATGGCTATGATCTTTCGGGGTTCCATAAAATTAATGATTTAACCACATAAATGCCAAGTGATGAAAGAACACAACGATCCATTGAGTTAAGTATGTCGGACTAATATCAAAGGTATATACAATAAGCTAATTACTAGTACATACAGAAGAGTTGAGATAACGAAGCCTGCAATGGGTTGGACAACCGGGATTCGATTCCGTAATTGTCATTATAGGAATCGTAGAATACATGTTTCTAGTTATGGCTCATATTCGTCCGTCTTGTTACCCCGTTAGCGATCTAACGTCACAGTTCAGTGGTTAGGTATCCTACTTCGTATTCTTGATTTCTCGAATTGAAATCTAGACCCGCTGTGGTAGATTTTTCGTAATGTTCCTCAGTCCCTCGAGGAAAATGCCGAGATAATACCTCGAATTAAAACATGATCGCTTTCTTCCACATTCTTTCAAATTCATTACTCACTCTCATCATCTCATCCGACATTTTTATTTTAGCTACTAAAAGAGTCGTTAAATGAACTATAAATAAATTAAGATTTGAGTTTCCCACGGCGGTGTATACGAATATGGCTGTCTTCTGTGTTCTGCCAGGTTATATGGCGCTACAGCCCAGAAGACAGCCATCTTCTATGAACTGAATGTTCCAAAAGCGTATTATTTACAGAGTTGGTCAGCGTGAATTTCCATTCTTTTATTAAAAACCATGTGCTTCTGGACTAAGAATCAATACGTGATACACGAATATTCCTTGTATCGTTCACCCGTCATTCACTGCGCTGCCTCTTCTTTATAAAAGTATTCAATGCGAACATTTTCAAAAGATATCTTCCCCTTTATTTATCTTCTTTCTGCAGCTACGTCAAAGTGGCAGTTATTTATGTTCAATTTCCTTCATATGACTGGTATTATAAACAAGTGAAAGTGTTTGCAACTTCCTCTCTGAGAAGAAAAAAAAATTACCCTGTGGTGAGTCGTGTGCGTTTTTTTTTTATTCTACCAACAGAGCTCGTTATTGTCGTGACTCAACCAATTCGATGCTTCAACCCCCACACCACCCCAATCTCTCGCAATGGCTCCCAATTGGCTATCGCTCTAACAAGACAAAACTCCCTCTTTCGTCTGCATCTTTCCATTATCAAGACTTAAAAAATATGTTTCCTTGCACAATAGGATAAATTGGAGTCGGTCTCAAAAGAATCGGCAATCACGCTCGGTTAAAAATATTCGTCTAGTTCTCGAAATTATTCGCAAATATTTATTCTCATTTGTGTGATCGCCCTGACTCCCTCGGAATCGTTTCGCATCTTATGCTTATTTTATTACGTATTTAAACTAACATTTGAATGGAGTATTGCACAACACAACATTTCAGAAGTTATTAAGAAATGGTTTCTACCTTCGACAAAACACTTCACATCTTCGTTACCAAATTTCTTTATGTCGGAGTCAAACACGAATCACTTACATTCACTTCGTGTTCCGAAATCTAATGACGTGATTTTATACAAGGCGATATAACAAAAAAAACGTTTCGTCACAAACGCGTGTTATCAACACTAAAGTATGAACACCCTGTAGCTATACGAATAAGCTGTAAGAAGTATAAAACTCCGTAACTCGAAAATGCTTCGTGTTGCTGGTTTTTCCGCCTTTTGCGGTAAAACGCGTGGAAGTGGCAGTGCTAATTACGAACATTCGAAGGGCTGGGAATTACGCGCGAGTCGCCGGAAGCTACGACCAATATCCGGCGCACGGTGTCCATTCCGAAGGCGTAGCGACACCATTTTCAATTTGAGATCAGTACAGTTCGACTTTGTTCGGCCGCCTCCATCTTTCTTCATTTTATCCCGTCTGCAGCTGGTAGCAATAGAAGTCGATTCAATCGCCCTGAAAATCAATTAGCGACATACAAAGGGACTAACACCGAGTAAGCGATTTACGGAAGACGGGCAGACGTACTGTGTCCGGCGCGGGAATGTTAGTGCAGACGTTGCTAGTACGCATACACGACTTCTTTCGACAGCCCCACATTGTTTTATGACAAAAAGATCGATGTTTTGTTTCGATTTTTATTGGACAGATAGTTCCCGGAAAAAGCTAAGGAAGTGAAGTAATTCTTTGCAGAATGAGCAGAAAGTAAAATGGTGTGGACATGTGCGATGTATGGGTGAAGACAGATGGGCTCAGAGGGCGATCTGATGGTCCCAGGGCGGAGAAGAAGGAAAGTTACGACAAGTGGAAAATGCATGTCGTCTGACACAAGAGAGAAAGTTAAGGAAGGGCAAATGTTCGGACAGAAACACGAGGCGAAGAAGACAGAGACTTGACGACAAAGAAAAACCTTAAAATTTTATTTCAACCTCGAATTTTTAATAGTGGTTTTGACGCGCTCCGCAGCACCCTGTGCATAACCTCGTCAGTTGATACGGTTATGTTAAGTACTTCAATAACCAATTAAAGAACTAGTTAACATTTGTATGTACGTAGTGTAAGAGAGTAGAAACGAAAGAAAGTGTTGAATGAATGGACACTAAATATTATGTTCATTCAATTACACTTTCATTGCCTTAACTTCATTACAGCCCGCAGACCTACAGATGCTTCAGTTGTAACGGTCTGCCACAGGGACAAGAACACAAGTTCCACAGATGGCACTGACAGACAGTTAAACATCTGATCAGCTCTGTTAACAAGACTTAACCTTGTCACTAACTTCAGCTCCAGGGAAGTTGCTGTTCTAGTAAGTGCTTTCTGTGCGATCCGCTATTGATTTGCCTAAAACCTGGACTCTAAATGTCCACTCCTCTTCCGTATTCTGTTCTGTCGGACAGCTGAATAGTAGTAATCGCGTATCAGGAAAGTTTCGTGAACGATCACCTAGACATACCTTTGCCAGGTTTTCATGTTTTCAAGCATGTGCTGAGACGGTTCAAAAGTTCTACTACACGCTTCTCAAAAATGAACTCCCAAAATTACTTCAGTCAAAATTAGCCTACTTCGCCGAATTACTTGTATTCTCAAATTATTTACTTCACCATAGATTAATCATAACAAAAATTCTGCTGTCTCTTCCAAACTACAAATCCTTACCAAACTAAAGCCATTTTCATGCTATCCTTACGGCAAAGCTGGGGAACCTTCTAACTTGCTTCCCGCGAAATAAAGTGTCTAATTTCTCCCAAGCATTGTCACTCTGAATCTATTCTTCTATTTATATTTCCTAACCTTCTCACTTCGAAGCGTCCCGCACTGGACTCACCTTTATTTTCTTCGGTTTCTCCAAAGTTAAAGGAAGGAAACAGGTAGTTGTAGTCGTAGGCCGCTGTAATCGCGTAGTCTTAGGAAACTACTTTCTCCAGATCGAGGTGTAGCTGTATGCGATTCTTTCCCTTTTGTCCCGCGGTTGTAGTTAAAAAAATGATACATTTTCGTCCACACCCAAAAATGACAGGTTCTAGTGTCTGAAATTCTACACTTGGGGAAAGTCCCTTGTGGGATTTCAGGATTTCGAGACGGTAAAAATGTGGATTGTGGTTTTCTGGGTCCTGACGTGTTGTCCAGAACACTCTACGGCTTCACAGCCCAGCCCAGTCGGCACTGCCATCCTTCTGTGTATGCCGACGGTGGTTACGAGAAGTTAACGTTGTACGGTAGACATTAGCGACAGTAGTAATCACAGTAAAAACATATCAAGAAGATTAAGTGCTGAAGATGGCTGTCTTCTGGGTTGTTGCGCCTTGTAGTCTGGCAGAATTTTACTTACGCATCGGAGGTCCCTGCTGCCTCCATCTTCAGGACGATCACCCTGATTATGATTGGTCGGACATGTAGCAAGCAGCCACCCATTATATATTGTCCTGTAAAGATGATTTAGCCATTCTAATGCTGAGATTTTCAGCACAAAGAATTATTTCGTTTTACATTTTCATGGTAGCGTTTTTAAGTTCAGTTAGCGCGGTTACTGCAAACGATTATTTAACAGTGTCAAGAGATGACCGAACAAGTTATGAATTATAATACTATATTCGAAATACAAACAGGGAAAAACAGTCTCTTTCGAAACGATACGTTGGCTTTCGTAACATGGACATTAAAACCGGTGTAAAGATATTGCTCCTTATCCTCATAAAACAGACTTATCGCTTCGGAGCATAAAGACGAACGAAAATTTTCGATTCATCGACTTAGATCCTCCACGACGTTTGCTCCAAGTACAAATCGAAATTCAATTTCCTCATTTGAAACCAACGACCCTAAGAAAGTTAAATTCCACAAAAATAAAACAGTCGCGCGCAATATATGTCTTCGTTACTTCTATGCGTTCAGTTTATTTCTTTAGATCATTCTGCCGGAACAAGTCCTGCTGAGATTCTGTACATGTGCATGCATTCGCCTTACAAAGCAAATCCTTTGCAGAAAACGAGCTATGAAGCAGACCTATTTGGTTGACATGGCTGTAGTTTGCCTTGCATTCTCCAGAGGAGCTACAGTCTCAGCAGACCACGTTCCTCAGGCCTTCTTACGAAACTTTCATGAAATTGGATTTCGGGACCAAAATGCTTTAAACATGTAAACGTTTGATGAGAATTCCAAGTTCATTTCCCGTTCGAATCAACTGAAGAAGCAAAACTATGTAGGTTAACTAAGTGCGACAGAGCTCTGTGGCGCGGTTAAACACATATATATTTAACCACTTGCTAAGATAATGGATTCGTTTCCTATTTATTAATTGAAACGATGTTTCAGAAGAAAAGAACGCAGCAAACTGAAACTTTTTAATTAACAATGAAAGCTGCTGGTTTTAATTCAATTAAACCTAACTCCAAGGAGTAGAGTTCATCTTATGCAGCTAAAGTCAAGACATTTCTAACCTTCGATGTATCCCAAAGGTACATTACCATTTTCACAGGAGCCCTCCACTCGCCCTTATCACAGCCTGATGAATTTAGTCCGTATCCTCGCACTCGATTATTTTAACATGAATTTAAATATAGTTATCTCATATACATCTAAATCTCCCAAGTGGTGTTTTCCCCTCAGATTTCCTCACTAAAATTTGATATCCTACACTCATTTCCCACCTGTTTCATGCGCGCTATACATTGCGGTCATCCCATCATAATTCAAATAACTTGTCAGATTTCAAGGTTAACGGCGACTAAAAACAAAATTTTCTCGGACAATCAGCCGTGTAATAAAACCTTTCGCAAGACTGTCCCGGCCTCTATCATCAGAGTTGATGGATGCAGGGGCAGTCAGCTGATGACGACAACCCGTTGTCAAAAAGCCGAAGTGTCAACGTCCTCGTCACAGGAGCCCGTGACTGGGAGTCCACCTCTTCGTTACAGTCAAAGTAGTCGTTTCCCATCATGTTCCGAGCAAAACATTTTGTGCACACAACCTCTTTCGCTCAAGTTACTCCTACAGACACCCCCTTCTTTTAATTACCATACAACAGAAAGTGAAAAGTAAAATTATAATTTCACTACCAGAACTGCTTCAGAACGTACAGCATGGACGCTTTGTTAATCTGTAGAGAGGTGAGGAAATGTAACACCGCGCATGTGGGAACTTCTTAAGTTTAAAAATTTACCGCAAGCCATCATCAATCACGGCGCGTTGCGTTTTGCATGGTCACTTCCTAACGGCGCAGCTGCAAAAACTGAGCTCCTGCAGCCCTACACGATGCTAATGGGCAAAATAAATTAAGGTGGCAATGGAAATGTGGGATTGATACGTCCATTCATTTACAAGCAAGATTATCAGGAGAATAAACAGATGTTATAAGAGAATTAATGCGAAGTACGTTTATTTAAATACAATTTATAAAAAAAGTTCCTCCCACTGAACGGTAATTAATTACGTTCAAATCGGAATTAGCACGATTAAAATAACGAATGCAACTAAAGTACACTGAAAACTAACTTTCCATCTGTAGCCGATTAGATTGATGGGTGGAAAAACACTGACGTCCCGCCTAATACGAATATTAAGGACCGCTTTATCGTAAAATAAAGCAATCTTTTCACGAGCCTCGGGAATCACTGCCTTATGACTTAATTAACTTCCAGCTCCCGTGTTATGGAACACAGTGTGGCCAACAACACAAAAGAACGAAGAAATTATTGATGATGGCCGAACACAACAAAACAAGAAGGTAATCATCTCGCCTGCTGTCAACGTCATTAACATTAGAGCAAATTAATCGCTACGTTCGCGTTTTTAAACACCCTGTAGTGGACGACGACAGTGGACCGAGGATTCACCGCTGAGGCTTAGGTTCGTACCCAGGTCAGTACATGTGGGATTCGTGATGGATAAAGTGCACTGGAACAGATTTTTCTCCGAGTCTTTCGATTTTCCGCTGACAATCATCATTCACTGCAGCGCCATGGACAAAGGACCCGTTACAGGCGCGATTCCAGAGACCTAATCTCACCCCGTCACAACTGAGGGCTTTGGTGGGTGACCTGTCGATATAATTAAGCGAGTGGCATAACAGTAGGACGCTCTCTGCATTATCCCCCGTGGCCAACTACAACAGCGACTGGGAAGTCATTGACGATGAAAAATGCGAGCATCAGAGCGCAGTGGTGACCATTCCACTAAACCTTTTATCCGGACTGCTCTCTATTACATTTAATAACACAAAGAACTGGACCGGGCATGAAGATTACTTCACCGCGAGCAGCTTATTTTTATACCCAAACAAATAATGACGTCTGTCAGGTTAAACATTTCTAATACGAACCATTAAAATGAAGTGCGTTGCGGGAAAAAGTGGCGCATGGGGGGGACGATCGTCACCAGAACAAGAAAACTATACAAAAAGATTTGTTCTCACGGACTTAAGCTCCAAATATTTGCCTTGCGGCTTGTGATAACACTATTATGAGTCGTAAACCTTGTGTGTTTGAAAAGAAAATGCTGAGGAATGCACAGGGTATCCCAAAAAGTTGTATTACACACATTCGATTAATGAAATAAAGACATTTTAACAAACTAAGCCATTACCTACGTCAATATTGGCACTTAGTAAATATCAATTCTAGTGCAGATGTTTAAAATGACCAGCGTTAGCTTCGTAACACAGCTGATCGATAACAAATATCATATTCAGTATTATAATGTGTACATATATATCTGGAATACTCTTTATTTTTTCCCAACAGCCTACACTCACAGCGTGGTGCCTGAGTACAGGGGCACTCATTCTTAACTCTAAATGGAGCGATCAAGACTCGAAGCTACTCTTACATTTGTATCAAAACTTTCTCTAAAGGAGTAGAAAATTCTTATGCTGTGTAAACGGAACTGTTCGAAGCAGCACCGTTACTTGATATCAATGTGATTGTCGATAATAGCAGAAAAGTTAAGATAATTAGCTTAACGAATGTTAGTGAAGACAGGATAAAACATGCGACATGCACTGACAGGTTTCTAACTAAGGTCTATTTGTTGGAAAGAAACTAACAAATTTCCCGCAAGGGGAGTGCGTGGTAAGGTACAAACATCGATGGAAAAAGATAAAAATGAAAAATACAAGAACTCGGGGAAAACTGTGGAAAGAATTAAGAAGAAACGTAAAAGTTACATAACAAGGAAACAATTACGGGGGAAACAAGAAACAAAAAGTGAACAATAAAAGACGTGTGAAACTCGGGGAATTAATAACGAGCTAAGAAAGAGATGCAAAAGAAATGAAGGCATTAGCATAAGAAGCGATACGGGAAAAGCCAAATAATGTAAGAGCTACTGAAGAAAGTGTGACCCACCAAAATTACAAAAGAAAGAAGACACGAGACAGATGACAAATTTGCTGCAGTTATTATCCTCCTGAGGGACGAAGTATCGACACATTCCCAGAGCCGGCAAGGTTAGGCTGAGTGTTTCTATACCTGCAAGACGGCGGAATTCCAGCCAGCACCCTTCAATCCTCAGTTAACATCTCATATCATTCCAATTGCCCTTCACATTAAAATTAAATGTTTGAAACTTTTGACAAGTTTTTTCAAACCCGTTACTAAAGACGGGGAGACATTTTTTCGCACGAATGTACAGTAGCCGGCAGGTGCTGATGTACCCTGAGGACGAGGACGGAGATGGTTCTCGAAACTTCGGATTTTACGTCTTTTAACCATCTGACACGGCTGGTAGCCCGCGAGAACTTTTATTATATCTAGTCGCCGTGAATGCTGCAGATCATATGAGATTTCTTAGAGATAATGTTTCTGAAACAACGTCATTTGGAGATACAGTGGTAGATCGAGTAACAACGACAAAAATATTTTCGCGAGACATGTAAGCGATCTGATTTAGATACAACTGGTTCAGGAGCGAGTCTCTGGGGCTACGTGTGTTGAAGAAGTTCGACAGCTTGTCCAAGCGCGATCTTTTAACGTGTCTTTACGCTAAGTTAAACGGGATGAGGCCGACGGAACACGCAATACGATAACATGAACATTCTCACCTATGTTGAACACGCCCTAAAATTACCACTGCACCAAAGGAACATCAATTACGAACAGAGCAGTGACTGCAGCACTTGATTCTCGGAATACGGTCCAAATACAAGCAGTGGCGGATTTACAATTCAGTAGCAATCACACTACACCGCCTTGTATTCAGTTCGTCAAACAGCACTGGAATATATGATCTTCAGGTTTCGGGGTGACTGAATTCAATAAAGTCTTCAGGGGTATCAGCCGCGACAGGTAGCCTTAAGAACCCGACGTTTCGACAGCAGTCTCGAGAATGTTCTGGATAATTGAGTAGTATACTGTATAACTTTATATTTGATATTTGTATCATATGCTTATGATTTAGCCACAATATGAAATGAGTACAAAACCTTCTCTCTGCATAATTTGCTTCATTATAGTCTAATTTCTCTCTATTACACCCTTATATTTTTCTACGAAATACATGTTCACATAAAATAAATATACATACTTACTGATCAGTCACAGGGAAGGTTCTGATAACTTTAATTAATTCTTACTTTAACATTTTAGGCCTATGCAAAACTTTGATACATGTCAAGGAAAGTGACCAATTTGGATACACGTTTAAATGGAAAGAATTACTAAACTTTATCTTACAGGAACGAGGTGTGAAGATGTGAATTGCGTAGGCTTAAAATGAGGTCTAATGGAGGAATTATGTAAACACGTCAATTAATCTACTAGCTCCTGAAATATAAGGACGTCTTAACCTACTTATTTGTCAGCAAAGGCTTTGCATCATATATTTAATTGGTTAATTCCACGAAAGGAGGAACAGATGAATTTTGAATTACAAATAGAAAACTGTAGAGTTTATTTTGCTTTGGATACTGAATAAGAAAATATTCAATATTCGTGGTTAAAATTTGAGAATCGATTCCAGAGCTCGAACTAAATCCGCCCCTGAGGCACAAATTCTAAATCCGTCAACGAGAGAGAGAGAGAGAAGACAACCCGCAAGAACAAGCCACTCGACTCCTCACCAAATTGCATTGGCAAGTGGCTAAACTTGTGTTTCTTGTGCCCCTATTACTTAGCACGTCAGCAAATGACACCCCTCGAATATGTACTCGTATGCAGTGCTCTGTGCTGACATCTGTCCTAAGTACTTGAGAAGAGGCTGTCAAATGGCTGGCCAACCCATTTAACATCTGGGTGCAGTGGACGCTTGTTGTTGTTTTGTTGGCACTACTGGTTTCGGACAGCAAATTGACTCGCCGGACCAGAAAGCTGTGATCACCGCCATTGTGCCCGGAGTTTGACTGATGCTTTATTTAACAACGTTTTAGTAAGACAGAAGGATCATAAATGACATATTTGGAATTTAGAAGCTGTCGCAGTATATTTTAATAAGCCATCACAACATTATATTTGTTGGTAATACAGCAGTACTTAAAATGTTTCATCCTGCAGAGGAAACTACACAGACACCAGAGAACCGAGTCAACATTAGACATTAAACATTAGGCTGGCTCACATTTAACAGCAGGCCTATCAACATTTATATAATTCGATGTCCTGTGGGTACTTAATAAGTATCAGTTTTATTTGTTTAGTGTGCTGACAGCCACAGTCGACTTTTACCCCACTACTCGAGCCATTATATACCTATTGCCATTAATTCACCAACAGTTACTGCAAAGCTAAAGGAGCCGCTTTCCAGAATTCTATAATAAGTGTAGAAAGCAGGAAAATGTCCACGTTCTGATTTATTAATCACTTTAATGAAAATAAACAAGAACAGTCTATCAAAATCATTAGAGTCGAAATGACGAAATTATAAATAATAATTAAAATTAATTCCGTGAAGTGAGGGCAACTGTCACACAGTGTCTGCAGCGCGAAAGTTCGCTCTACAAACTTCAGTCTTCTGTCTGAAGAGAAAATCGCTAATGACTCTCGTTAAATTCGTTTGCTTTCGAGCTTTATTGTTATCCAATTCCGGAGCGACGGAATTCTTATCTGTCGCCCTGTTATTCTACATTGGCACACAAGAACTATCCTTGCTAAATGTGTTCGATTTCTGGCCCTACACATGCGAAGTCCCACAGGATACACTTCATAACAGTTTATATCGAAACGCGTACTTGACGTACAAAAATAATAAAAAAACGAGCAATATACCTCAAATAGCTGGAAACATGAAACTTCTGATGTTCGTAGATTTATTACGCCCTTCCAGGAACGTTCTGACACAGTAACTTGAAGTGGGCCACGACCGCTTTCTGCAGTCACTTTCGGTCTTTTTACTGTGGCATCCTGGTCCATATTAAACATCCTCTACAGTCGAAAGAGCGTAATGGAATAACATAAAATAAGTAAACTGAAACATACATCAGTGTGCTTTACAAGTTCTGTTTCCTCGTTCGTATCTTTACATTTCTTTCTGAGACAAATTTAATAATTATGTAGCTACAAGAAAACAGTCAAACATACGTTTGTATACGTCTTGAAATAACGTTCTAGTCCCACTCAGCCGACTAACACCCAAACCCGTGGTCATTTTGGATTGTGAATAATAAATTCATGAAAATTCGATACCAACTGAGGAATTTAAAGATATGATTTGATATGATACACAGGGAATCTCACAGACGTAGAGTATCGGTGTACACACGATGACGACGAAAACAAAGAGAGAACAAGAGAGAAAAAGACTAAAAGATAAAGAAAGTATTAAGGTGGAGGAAAATAAAAACAAGAAAACAAAGTTATTCTTTGTCAGGACTTTTTCCATCGCCTGTTCTTTAAAATCACGACGTTTCGGAGGCTGGTTCTGTCTCCGTCTTCAGGTGAGAGGTACCCACTCTGTTGGGTCTCTTAGATAGAGCTAGTCTCTGTCACTGTCAACAGATACCTCTCACCTGAAGACGGAGACAGAACCAGCCTCCGAAACGTCGTGATTTTAAAGAACAGACGGTGGAAAAAGTCCTGACAAAGTATAATTTCAAATGTAAACTACCGTCGTCAAAACCCTTTAGAATTGAAGAAAACAAAGGCAAATCTCGTGACAGAAGGAAACATACAACAGCCTGACGGAGAGAAATGAGCGGTAGAACGAAAATACAGCAATTAAAGAAAATGTACGGTGTAACGTAACGCTTTCCTGCTTTGAGTCTCGTTTCCTGCAGCTCTGAGAGCAGAATGCATCCGGCCAAACACGTGCTCCCTCTTCAAGTATCGTAACGAACCAGAAGAGTCAAACAGAGTGGAAGCTTGGAGTCCAGTTGGCTGGCACAGAAAGGTCACCTGTGTTTTCAAAGTCCTATTCTTCAAGAAAGAAAAAAATCGTGCTGCTTGTGAATTTGTCAGCCGCGGTAACTTTTCAAAATGACTGTCGGATATGGGTTAATCTGGCAGAAAGATCAAGGTACAACCCGGACATTCCACAGCGACTGTAATGTGGATTTATGTGTCGAAATAACGGAGTAATGCCCTGGAAGTAAGTGTGGCACAAATAACAAAATTTATATATTTTTTTCACATTTCAGTCTGCCATCCATTAGCGTAAAGATTAAAAGATTAACACGTACAAAAACTAAAATATTACCCGTCATTCTGCTATGGGTTTCGAACTTAGTCTCTGACATTAAGGAAAGAAGAGACTTACGGTGTTTGCGAACTGCGTTCTTGTGAAAATATTTGGACCTGATAGGAATGAAGTGGCAGGAGACTAGAAATTCGCCGTGTATCAGTAGGATGATCAATACAAGGATGAAATGGGCGGGACATGTACCACGCGTGGTGAAAGTCAAATATGCACAATACTTTTGTTATTAAGCCTGAAGGAAAGAACAACTTGCAAAGCGAAGGCGTAGATGAAAAAATAATATTAAAAAGAAATTTACGGAATTAGGCGTGAATAGGATTCATCAGGTTAAGGACCGTCGGCGATCCCTTGTAAAACCATTTTCGTTCCATGAAGAGAAGAAAATTCTAAACTGGCTGAGCGACTCTTAGATTGGGCAGGAGTACTCTGCTGCTAGTAGTTACAGTAGTTCGCTGCACTCTCACAAAATGAAATCTCATAAAAACTAGTAATTTCGGATAGAGAGACGGAGATCTGGAAAATAAGAAAAAATAACACGTTCGGAGTACAATAATGCAGTGGATACTGTGGTAAAAGATGGACACCGTAAGGCGGAGACACGACAGAAGAAGAATAAGGCTTGCAACTACCTTCGCTCAATACGTACACGGCTGGACCAAAGAAGAATGGAAGGGCGTACTCGAATTCTGCGTTACTCACTGGCCTCGACTGTCACTGCCGATCCACTGTAGATCCACTGTCGCCAAGATCACAACACCGCACAGAGCCAAAAGCTTTTTAACTCGTTAAACATTAAACGCATCGACAGAAGTTTCGTGTAAAAGCTGAGCTCCTGAAAGAGATATTCGTGTGTCATGAGACTGTGTTCTGTACGATGAGCAGTTTTGAAAAAAATCACGAAGTTAGATTGACCTTCATGCGATTAAGAGATTATGAGACAGACATAAACCAACATCAGCCTCATGCGCGGACGTACAGAGGGAAAGGAATTTGTGTCTGCACGAAAAAATGGCGGAAATAATTTGAATCTGCCTCACAAAATTGTTGCATTCCTCTTACGTGAATAAAATTAATTTTCTCGTTACCTGGCCACAGGAAGAAGCTCCGACCGAGTACAGAGATTGATGCCGTCAAACGCTCTAGCCTACAGAATGAGTGCAACCCGTCCTCATCTATCATTATCCATTTTCATTCTGTTCTTTTCGTTCTCTAGGTGTTCTTCTCCTTACTTTCTTTGTCTTTTCTACTCTTAAATTCATTCGTTTTTAAATCCCTCCTAATTTATCCTATTTTATAATTTTTTTCGTATTTTACTTTTCTTTCCCACTTACACAATTTCATCCTATTTCTTGCTCCCCTTTTATGGATTTACACTTTATCTGCCCTAATTCTCTTTTATCTTTATTACTATTCTTATGCTTTCTTGTTCATTATCGCTTTCGTAATTTCAAACTCTTTTTCCCAGTTTCTTTCCTTGTTCCTAACTCCTTTCAGTTGTTTCTCCTTTATTATCCCTTGTTTTATATTCAATACTATACTTATCCTCACAACTTTAGGCTAACATTTCACTACCTCCCTCCTTACCCTCCATCGCACAAAGCACGGACCACTCTGTCTGCGAATAAGAAAGGTCGAACGCTCATCTGTATGCCCCAGCATTCGCCACTGGGGTCACACGGAGTTCGGGACATTCATTCCGAAAGTCTACAAGAAGTTGCGCAGACAGGTTACTCTTAGGAAAGAACGAAACTTCTGCAGAAACTGTGTGCAGTTTTTCATGAACACACTGTAGTCATTACGGACAACACGTCTGTGAGCAACACTTGCTCTCTGCGATTCATTTATCATTCGCATCGCGAATTCTAAGAACGCCTCAAACCCAACACGCACGATGGAGTCCTTCCTCGACGGTAACTCAGCCGGAAAATGAAGCCGACCACTTGCTTCTATCTACTGCAGAGCTCTAACATGCGTGGAATTTACCTCCACGTCCCTTATACGCCTTTACGTCGACGATCTTACTCCCAAGATTAATTTCGCTGTCCTAGGCTCACGTGCACGAAATGGCAAATATTAATTTCAGAAATCTTGAAGTACATCAGCTTTTATAGATACGTGGGGATTCCCCAAGAAACTAGGGCACACCCCGCCCTTTACACCATGCGGTACAGTTGTGATGAATGTTCAAATACCTCATTGGATTAATGATTTTAACAGAAATCCTGTTAAGTCACGGCTAACATCGAAATCCTCCACTGGACACAATCGTTAGCCAGTTCCACCCACCATCAATTCTCACAAACTATTATCCTAAAATTTATTTTAATTTTATCTTCCATCTCAAAGACAGAGTTCTCCACTATCACTTAACCAACAAACATTGCTATAGCGTGACTGCATGTAATCTGTGGATTTCACTGCAAACACTAGGTGACATGAATAAATCACAAAGTTCATCCTTACGCAATATTCTGACTCACAACTTACTTCCTCCCTGTCAGGTTCAAACATTTCTCTGACAACTGTTTTCAAACACTAGTAATTTTTATGTTTTTCCCAAACAGTAAGCTACGAGGCAAGTTTCATAATCATACAATTCAACTGTACATACACACATAGACCTATTTACCACATTTTAAAATATTCCGATATAATCTCTGTAACCACTAATGAGAATATCACAGGCCTATTACATGATGCACATGTTCAAAATAATGACCGTCACACAGTAAAGCAGACTTCATGTTTGCGATGAGCTGTAAACTTCTCGCCGAGTGCGTTTTAGAGCCATCACATAGCAGCGGAGAGTTGTCGACACACAAACCGCAATTAATAGTGACATATTCCGGTAGTTGGTAACACTGGACCTATATCGATTGTATCATCGCCTGTGTAATTAGGAAATTGCCTGTCATATCAGGTGTCATCTTTATTCACAGCAGTAATACGCAATCGGAAAATTTACTGCAGTTACCCTCCGTGGGACCTGAACCAGCACGCGATAATGTGACAGCCTCACCCCGCATATGGAGTTAATAATAGCTTATTAATTACAGCAGGGGTCGGAAAACTGCGGTTCGCATTTGACCCTCGCAACCTTTATATGTGGTCAATCATATATGTAAATTAACAAATGCGAGAAGGGTAAATACTTTATACTACTGAGAAACAATAAGATAAATATGTACAAATTCAAGTTTAACGGTAAACAATCGAAAAAATTAAACAAGTATAGTAGGTGTAGGCCTACAAAATCAAGCGGTTTCACAACCCACAACAACACGATCTGAACATTAAATTCAGCAGTATGACCTCTGAAACGTTCCTAAAAATCTACCAGACTACACAGCGCAAGAACCCTGAAGACAGAAGTCTTCATACTCACCGCTGTCAAAACCTCAAATCCTTAAATTTAGCTACAAAACACGAAAAAATCTGTATCCTGGTAAAAATAAAACATAAAAATTAAGTTAAATATTTAAAAAAGAGAAAAGGCAAATTTAAATATAACATATTATACATCGTCGAATGATAGAATGGCAACCAATAAACTGAAGACGATTTGAATGAGTTCGTCGTGGCCTAATTTAAGACAATCTACTATCCCGGCATTTAGGGACTGAGGAAAACTTTCTATCATGATAACCGATTTCCAGATCAAGATTTGAACCCGAGGCTTACCGAATACGACTCGGGTCTTCCCAGCCAGCTGCACAGTTCAACTACGAGAAACTTCCGCAACAACGTAACATTTTCCGTCCTATGTAAGTCTACTTTGCTTTTTTGTGTGTGTTCATTCGTAAATCGCACTTACAGCTCCTGTAAAGAACGTCTGTTGACAAACTGTATTATGCGTACAATTTAACTGCATCTTAATCTGTAAGTGGGGCCTAAAATACAAAATAGTTCTGTAAATACACAACGAATGTGCCAATTAAAAATAAATCTGTAACAAACTTTGCTTGTAGCTATAAAGCAAAAAAATGTTACTTTTCCTTAATTTAAAAAGACGTGCTGCAAAGCGCAAGCTTTCCTTGTTTTCATTTAGAGACAGAGCCGTTGCCACAGAGAGAAGGGAGCGCGAGTGCATGCAGGGCATATGTCGCTTTCGATAAAATGTTCACAGCTCACAAAAACTATTATGATTAATATTCGCACTGTGAAATATGAGGAAAGTGTGAAGGAAAGGTCGTAAAAAGTCAGGTCCAACGTAACTTCCCTACAAAAACGGGTTATTGAAGGAAAGAGTTGCACTGAATACAAAGACATGATCACACGTGGGGCAATTTTTGTATGGTTATAAGTTATAAATATAGCTACAATCTACACATGCAATCTTGTTTCTATGTCCAGCATTATTAATACGTCGGCGGTGTACGAGATTATATCACAGAAAAAATTTAACATGACACAATATTAAGATAAATATGAAATAAACGTGGTCTAAGAACCGCATTTATCCGGCTAAGGATAGATTTAAATGGCGGCAGTAATAAACCTATAAGTTCTTTAAAAGGCGGGAAATCTCTAGACTAACAGGACGATTTACGAATTTCTCAAGATCGACTCTGTTCGATGCAGTCTCGACGTTACGAACAAAGGGCCCAGCATTAGGGAACGCTTTAAGGATGTGGTGACACCCCTACTAGCGATGCGTGTTGGCACACCCCAACAAGTATGTTAATGGCAGCGGCTACGATTAGGTTACGATTACACTCAGGCTGCATAACATTAAGGAGAGGCTGATGTCTTATTCATGAGCCTCGTGTTCGAATACCAGAACAATTACTCACGAGGAAACGTCATGCTGTTCTCGACACTTGTGTTTCTGTTTGTCAGAGATGGAGTAAGTGCTCAATTTAGACGCTACACAACAAGGGACTCGCGGTATTCAAGATTGTGAAATATGGTTCTAAGGGGCACAAGATACTTGCAATCGCCCTGATTATGGAGGCAGCAAGGGCCTCTGAAATGTCTGTAAACTTCTACCAGACTTTATAGCACAACAACCCAGAATACGAGGTGCGATCGGAAAGTTTCAAGACTGCGCGTATAAAAACCCGTACACTTATCTCAGGTATTAAATTCATCCATCACCCTCGAAGTAGTTCCCCTGGGAGTGAACACAACGATCCCAGCGCCGCTGCCAAGCCTGGAAGAATCCCTGGAAATATTTCTTTGTCAGCCTGTCAAGCACCATCTGCGATTCTGCCTGAATCTCTTCTATCGTCTCAAATCTCCTTCCCTTTAACTGAATTTTCATCTTTGGGAAGAGGAAGAAGTCACACGGCGAATAAGGAGGGTGCAGGATGACGGCCATGGTGTTTGAGGCCAAAAACTGCCGAACTTTGAGGGCGGTGTGTGCTGGCGCGTTGTCATGATGCGTCGCATGTGGAGTTCTTCCTTTAGAATCAGCTGACAGGTCCCATAGCCTATCCCAACAATGTCGCACAAGTCGTTGATGGTACGACGTCGATCTTCGTGAATGGCCTGCCGAATCTTCGTAACATTTTCGGGCGTTGTGCTTGAAGATGGTCGTCCAGAACGATCGTCATCATCGACAGAGGTTCGGCCATTTTTAAAACGTGAATGCCACACAAAAGTTTGTGCACGACCCATTGCGGACTCCCCAAATGCTTGCTTTAGCATTTCATAGGTTTCCGTAGCCTTTTTGGCGAGTCTTTGGCAAAATTTGATGCACACGCCATTCCGAAATCGCAGGAGGGTCGGTGTAATGCACTACCAAAACGCCCGTAACTAAGAAACAAATGCTAATTCGATGATGCCGGCTGGCAAACTGATTCACTATGAATGTATGCCGCACCCCCTAGCGGTAGAAGCTCGTACTACATCCGGTTCGCCCTCTATTGACACAGTCTTGAAACTTTCCGATCGCACCTCGTACAGCCATTTTCACTCACCGACGTGAGAACCTCAAATCCTACAACGATTTCATTCAGTGGAAGGAACGGTCTATTTTAAAAGTATCACACCAGAATTCGAGGAACAAAGATAAACCTCAGAAACCCTTTGGAAACCCGGACAGTCTACCCCCGTAGCTTCTGAACACGAAGCAATGTTGTCCACTCCGCTTCTAACAAAATCCGTTACGCATTTTGAGCGACATCGGTCTATCAATGCTGCCAGCAGACAAAGATGAATGTTCTATTGCAGCAGCGACCGCACCCTCATGCACTTACTGTGTTCCAAACAGGGGACCGCAGCACAAAGAAAAGATGTCTCGTGGCTGATGTGGCTGACGAGACGCATTGAGGGCTGCATTCAGAACTGCATGTGACAGAGTCCATTGTGACTAAACAAAGCATCAGTATCAACGGGAGACGCCAGAAAAAGTTAGTTTTCTAGGAATTTGTCAGAAACCTGTCGCTTTGACAATGCCTCTCACACGCACAACGGTGTTTACTAAGCGGTCCGCCTGTTTATCATAACAAAGGATCCACCAGCAATGTACAGACATGTTCTTTTGTTCGCCGCACTGCTGCCTAACAGTCAGTATGCGACCAGCCATCTCGACACAGTTTCGTATTATTTTCATTTATTTCGTACCAATACAGAATATAATTAGCATATTTAAACATAATGAGCCGACAGAGTATCATCAGTAAAGTAAAAGCTAGGAAAGGAAGACCGGGATTCTAATCCCGGCAGGGGTAATGATTATACTCTTTTCATTGTAAAAATAGTTGCAGGGAGTAAAGGGGACGAAGCGCGAAGCTGACCATTCACCATCTGCCGCCGAGTGCGTGGAGCTCTACCTACACCTTCTACCTTCGTACTCACCACCGTGAGAACCTCAAAACCTACAATCTGTGTGTTACTCAGTCAGGCAATTATTTACGTAGTAATTAGACTGAAGAACTTCCCTTCGTTGCACTGATATTCGACGTTTTTTGCTCGTTGCAGCTAGCTATCAACCACACACGAAACAGAAGAACATCAAGTCGGCCAGCTCTTTCCGATAAATTGCCTCCGAGTGATTTACTGTGCGGGACCGGAGACAAACCACTTGATACACCTCACAAAGCCGCCATATTGATTCCGCCCGACTTCAAACTGCCTTGCGGCAGAGCGCAATGTTGTTTTAAAGGGCGTACCATTAAATGGAGCCCTTAGAGACGCACTAACACTGTTTATCTTCGTTTTTAACTTCAATTTCTTTCTAAGATGTTCGAAAACAGAGTGCCGAGAAGAATATTTGAACTAAAGAGACGTGAAATAAAATGTTGGGGAAATTATACTGGCTGAGCACAACGTAGTTGTGCACATTTCAAGACATAAGACTTAATGTACGTAGGCCAACGAACATAAAATTATAACAGCCCGTCACAATAAGTTTCAGTAGAAACAGCGCGTTTCATCTCTGCAGGGTAATGTGTTACTCGGAATCCCAAAGAAAAATGTATCGTAACATTAGTCTTAATTTGTGGTATCAGAAATATCTGCAGCACATCTAGGTCCACCTAAGTGATCAGTTTCCGAATTAATTAATTCGTCGAGATGAAGAAATTGCTTGACCTTCCTGTCATTACATCACATCAACAGAACTCTTTTGGGTCTATGATCAAGAATAAATAACGCTGAAAAGTCCTTAAAAATACAGTTTGCCAAGTATAGGACTATCACAATAAATTTAAAAACTGCTTCAGACAAAAGTTGTAGCCACCACCTAGTAAAACATTTTGTAGTATGGCCCATCTTCTTTATATAAAGCTTTACGTGCGGGGGAACGGTAATCAGATACTAAACAGGACTCAGCCCCATAGTGTCTGGCACTGAGTCTAGGCCCTCCAATGCCAATGGCATTTTCTCCTACCGCTTACAGGAAAAGAGAGAGACAGTGGTGGATGATCTCTGAAACGCAATTCAAATCATTTGCTACTTGTAGGTTCAGCGGCTTACAAATGAGCTTCTTTTACATTCCTGACGTTCCAGTAGTCTGCATAATATGAATAAACTTCAGAATTCTACAGAAGCCAATATATGGGAGTAAAAGAGCAATATATTTCACTCCTCTTTCTGAGCTAACATAACCAAGGGCGACAAGGACCGAAAAATTGAGAGCCGGATTTGGGCGACAGGTTTCCCTATGTCCCGGACTACGTGCAATCCCATGAAGCGCTTAGGCTTAGGGAAATGATTCCTTGCAACGACTCGGCGTATCGTTTCGCTACCCTTCCAAATTTTACCTATAGACTCAACCCCAGATCGTTACAATACATTTAATGGTAATCAAAATGGTGAAATTTAATTTGGACGGCCTAATCAACCTCAATCATTCAACAACGCCTTATCATGACGAGTATTTCTGTTTATCGTAGAATTTGTTAAACGAAGCTTTCTCAAAAGGATATGTAAACATGCTGAAAGTGTAGTTCCGTGAAGACCTCCAAGGCGCTCGCTGGCCTTCTTTTGTATCTGAATAGCCGGCAGACCTCCTGGTGGTTAGGTAGTGACAACTTGGCCGTATATGTTTGTAAACACACAGCAGTCCCCGTTCCTTGAACACGTCGAGTCTGAACATCCTATTTGTATGCTGTCAATGTGCACTATCTACAGTTCGCAGGCTTCCAGCCTAATGCATACTGTAAGATGCAATTTGCTACTCCATTTCAATGTTATACTGAACCTTCCAGACGGTCAGATTACCTTCAAACAGCACGGAAAAGTGTTGTGTCTCAAACTTTTCAGCGGGGCTGTACAAAATTTTGCGACGATTGATGACATCCACGACTTGTAACATAACTTAAACCAACTTATTTAATGTAGCAATCCGTTTGAGCACACACGACCGAAGACAGTGCGTTTTGTGTTCACAGAAATTATTCCTGTCTGTCCTAGAACACAGGATAAGACGCGCCCACACAGAGCACTTCCGTTGGCAGGATGCAGAATCAGAATGCGCTGCACTCGGGATATCCTGGCATGCACCTCAAAACAGAACACAAGTGCCGGAATCACATGAGAAAGTAACTCCATAAAGCTTCCAGTAGAACGTTCAGCCGTACCAAACAAAACCAGTTCGATTCCCTAAAGAGCACAAAACAGCTCTTCTTTTGGGTTCTAGCGCCTTGTAGTCTGGTAGAAGTTTATCGCCCTGATGATGGAGGGAGCAAGGGCCTCTGAAACGTCGGCATAATTCAACTAGGTTACATGTCACTGCAACCCAGAAAAATGCCATCTTCATATCCTACTTAGCTCTTCAATTGATCAACAAAACAGATGCTGATACAGGGAATTTAAACAGACGACATAAGAGAGAGACGCAGACAAGACAAAGAAGGGTGAGGTAGGAAGAAAAGGATAAAATTAGAAAAGGAATTTTTTTTAAAATAATGCACAGGAAATACAGGAAATGAATAAACGACAATAAACTGAAAAATGGAAACAGTAAAAAAGCTGAACAAGGAAGAAAAATCAGGCAACGAAATTGAAGAAGTGTATCAAGGAAAATAAAGAGTTGCAGAAAGGAAGGACGACGAAAATAAAATAAATTACCAGCCAATAAGTAAATATCTTCAGGAATACATACATAGAACCCCTTGCCAGTAGAGCTTTCAAAACTCTACGCCGTTTCGCTATGCAGCCAGTATGACACTGCAGGTCCCAGGATACCAGCACTCGGCATACGAGTGACGCAACAGTGACACAAGTGACAGCTCGTAGGATTAACAGATGGCACAGTGGAGCTGAGGGCAATGTGCAAGCTATGCTGCTTTGACAACCGGATGACTCCGTGAGTTTTTTGGGATAGCATTTCATATTATGAAATGTCTTTATCCACACTCCCTTTCCAAGTTTTAGTCTGTCAGTTTTAGTGCCTGTTGGTTTCCTTTTGGATTAACAAAACCCTCACGTTTAAATCCTCCGGTGGCATCTGCCCGACGACCAAATAACACTTCCTTTCTGTTCCCATTTCTTCCAAAGCGCTCACCAAAAGCACAGGCACTGCGGCTGACACTCCTGTTACTTATTCCAGATGCCACCCACAACGAATTTCTGTTGGGATGACAGAAGATCGAATCTCCGAAAGCAAATTCTGACATTAAGCATTAAAATATGCTACGACCGCCTTATCTCACGTCTTAAGAAATCATCACATAATTATCAATCAATCCCTGTCAGTTAAAATTGTACATATGGATAAACCATTAACTATAACAAAATCTTACACACACAAATCTGTTTCTGTTTGTCTGCAAACTCAAAATCTGTCCAAACTATCGTAATTACTTACGTAAAATTCGAAGTTGTTCTGTATTCACTGACACTGAAGCCATAACACGACACCGGTATAATTAAATGGT
The DNA here is from genome assembly GCF_977971745.1 of Zootermopsis nevadensis. Classification (NCBI taxonomy): domain Eukaryota; kingdom Metazoa; phylum Arthropoda; class Insecta; order Blattodea; family Termopsidae; genus Zootermopsis; species Zootermopsis nevadensis. The sequence continues at coordinate 18,968,132 of NW_028259134.1, forward strand.
GATAAAAATTCTCCTGAACACGATTTTCAGAACGCTGATTCAAAATCCCCCCTTCACACTATGTTAAACCTCTCTCCTCTGTCTCTCTGCATTGCGCCCACTGGGTTGGAATATCGAAAGCAGAAATTAATTTACAAGACTAAAAATAAACACAAAATTCAATATACGCCATGCCACGGAATCAGTTTCTGCAGAGTAAAGGGCTACAGTACCTGTATGTGAAAAATGAGTTGAAAATCTTACAAACTTTAAGAACCTGGGTATAATAACCAATGAAAATTCGGTTCAAGTTGGAACACTAATATTGATCCTGTATTCAACTTTTACTATTATCACCTCATTCGACGTATATGCTTGTGGAAGCATAACTTTATATGGAACATAAATAACTTGACGAAATGCTGACGTTAGAAAACCAGACTCGGCAGATCTTTTTACACCACAAATCATGATACATCGACGAAACTCACTCAGACCGAGAAAAGGAACAAATGCGGACATATGAAAAGTTCCCTTCGCCATTCTGCCCTCTATTGTTCGGCGATATCTCGGACAAGCGTCATGTGTGACTACCAAATGAACCGACTCTTTGTGCCGTCGCCATGGAAACTGGGTTCCAGACAAAACTGTAATCATGTCTGGCTGCCTATAGCAACTTATCGCGATAAAACTGGGTATTTGGTGCATTATGAAGTTTTTTTAACTTCAAGCTGTTCAAAAGACCGTGCAAATTTAAGGACTATATGTTTGTGTATTTTCGTCAATATTTTAATAATATGGCTATATGGCAAATTACAGTAGCCTATGGTATATAACTGTTATGATGAGAAACCATTATATACGTGAATATGCAAAATCTAACGACATGCAAGATTGTGGGTATAAGAAATTGCTTTGCTGGTAGCGATATAGGACGTCTGAAGTTCTGTGCGATCAGACCTTCTACACTCTTTGTGCTGTTACTGTTTGGGAAAATAAACCAAGAGTACTTCGGACAGGTCATATAGAATGCATGGACAAAATATAAAAGAATACAAATTTGTTATTGTAATACTGTCGAAAGATAAGGCTAGAGAGAACAAAACGCTTCGAACAGGATGATGCTATTTAGGCAGGCAGTATCTGAATAAACTGGATCAATTGGATACCTCCGAGGTTAAGATGAACGTTCGTGTTGCATAACAGAATAATTTCATGATCGTCTGAACAAATATCAAGTAAGATGTCTTAAAGAACTCTGCCTTTTCAAGTATCCTGCTCTTGTGTTAGGACAGGAGAAAAACAATATATGGCCATCAGACAGAAAAGTGTTTACATTTCAATTCTGTATCCGTAATTTTAACGTTAGAGTAACAAATTTAAAAGTAACGACACCTGAAGTATCCATATGTACTATATAAGGAGAAGGACAAAGATGACAGACACGGCAATGTCTGCTAAATGAACAAAAGGCAGTCTCACGAAGGTCGGGCGATCTACTTTTGAACACCCGGTTGGACACGTTCAGGTCAGAGCATGAAAACCTGTGTTCAGAAGAAATCATGATACGGGACGAGAATTCTAAAGTAAGCCTATCAATTCTGGTATCGACAGTGGACAAGATGTGGCTCGTTCTGACACACAGGACAGCCCATCAAAAGAGGTACCTGTCTCTTTGAATTTAATTGTAGTCCGGACAGTGGCCCCATACAGACTTCCCAGCATTCAGGTTTCAAGCCTGTTCGTACAACGAACGCTTACTTCGTTCACTGGCTATTTAACGACGCTGTCTCAACTAATAGAGAAACATATGAAATAAAATGTTCTGTCAATGTCTGACGATAATAATGGTGATAGTTAAATACGCCTAAAATTACAATTTATTAAAGTCAAACTCTACAATGTAGGATATTCCTTGAACAATTAACAACTATTCAAATTGCTAAGAAATTCCCTGCTTTTATCAACCCTTGTTCACAAAAGGCATCTCTCTTTATGTTCAGCCCTGTGAATCTGCACAGAGCGGCAAATTTACTGCAAAGATCCCGCTTTCGCGTTTAAGTTTTATTTATTAGAGCAATTTTGTCTAGAATGGGTTTTGTAGATGGAAGCCAACCTACTTTATGTAGGCAGGCGGGTGTATGTATGTACACCTGGGTTATAGGGCACTCCCTTCTTTGTACTTCACTGCCGCGCTGAGTAAATAGCCAACACAGAGCAGCGGAAAATTTGGCATCATGGTTTACTTAACAAGACGACAACAGCCCGACATTTAACGTCACACTTGTTCCATAACAACGCCTGCCTCGTGTTCTGTGCTGTGTAGTACCACGTTTATCTTACGGGAAGCCTGTATTATGCCTCTCCTGTTGCCTTTACGGAGAGTCTGTGCTGTATCACCAGACTCTCATCATACTGCATTACGTTCTCGAAAAAACTGCTTCTATGTTTTATCTCTATATTATTATTATTATTATTATAAGTGCGTCATGCGGTATCATCGACCCCATATTATTCTTGTAAATGTCACACTGCATTATCTTCTTACTGGATCTTGATACTGTGTTATGAGACATTCCTTGTTCCTATGGGCTCTTCAGGCCTCATTACCAGCCAGTCCCATGCTTTTGAGAGCTCGGGTTGTTCCGGATCCCGTTATTATTACGGGAACACTGAATTGTACTATAGAAATCAAGTTAGTCTCGTTGGAAAGTTGGTAGGGATATGGAGGCAGGTCGAGTTTGTGACTGACGACAATAAATATTATCAAATAGGATTTTACAGAGTCCGGACACGCTAGGGCTTCTGCTTGTTTCCCCTTTTCACTATAAAGACGCACATGGCGGTATGTTAATCAAATTACAGTCCGCACTGCACACGTTAACAGTTCCATAAAGTGCAGAAATTCCATCCGCGATCAATCAGCAAACAGAAATTGTTTCTGCATTGTAATGGCGGATAGAGATAGCATCAAATAGTAATTCCGCGCAATTAACTAATCGACAATAAACATATAGGTACGACAATCGGTTCTGTGCAACAGTGAGACTGGCCGCAATGCACAAGCCGAAGGCTTTGGTCTGGCTGCCAGGATGCATAACCATTCAAAAACACGCGCACGTTTCGCTGTAATGTGCCTACTGACTGGCAGAGTGAATGCAAACCATAGGTTCATGGCTGGTTGCTAGGATACCACGTATCATTGAGAGATCTTGTTACGAGACAGTTGTACCAAAAATGCATACGCCTGTCTATATTCAGCAACAGTGTAATGACACATCTCTGAATGAAATATTCATGGCACTTTGTATTTCATGTTCTAACACATATTGACCACACAAAATATTATCTGAATCACGCAGAATGTACAGAAAGTCCTGAATACATTTTAGAATAAATTTTAAAAACAACCAGATTTAAAAATGCCTTTTATATAAACTGCATCAATTCGTAAAACAAATATTTGATCGCGTAATAATTTGTTTATGGCGTCGTATTTTCTATTCTCTATAAGCCTACTTACACATCCTGCATTATAAATCTAAACTGCTGAATGTACTCTTTTACAAAAAAGGCTTTAACATGCAGTGTTTTCTGGAAGATACAAACTAAGTTTCCAATATTTTTCTTAATTATTTGCGGTTCGATCATCAAGCATTCAACAAAGAGGGAACAAAGAGTTGAACTATTACCCCGTCCACAATCACCACTGACAACGCACAGCTTTGTGAAAGTTTCTCAGTTTTACATTCATTTACCTGTGTTACTTCCAAATACTGTCCTCCTCATTTTATCTTAAGATCCAAATAGGGTGTTGCATGAAGATTCTCCAGAAAAATAGAGTTGTGTCTCGGCTCGACCAGGTGGTCGGCTGTCGTCTGGCCCGTATGGTAATGGTCTTATACTGACAGCCTGGTCACAGCAAATGAAACACCTGCCACTGTGGAAAGAAGTTGCCAGAGAGACGAATGTGATTTACCACTGGAAACAAAGTTACTCACGGAACAAATTGCTCTATGGAAAACGACTGCACTTTTGTTATAACTTTCTAAAACACAATGTTAATGCCCGAGGGCGAAATGGTATTTGTGAACCACAGAGTTCCTTTTCCGCCTTCGTTATTGCTAGGATTATGTAAACTGTTTCATTTCAAAAGCTATATAAATAATTAACTCAATATAAATTAACATCATCAATTGCAATCTATTATACGATACGTAATTAAACTTCACAGCGGTCTGTCAAACGTTTTCTGTTACTTCGACGCCAAGTCACAAGGTCAAATTGGCCCGAAACCATGCGCGGTACACATTGGACCTACCTCGTCCCTGTCGCCACCCCCCCTCCCCCCAACAATACAAGTAAAATTTGGAAGTTCCTCAATTTGTGGTTTTCTCCATTTGATAACACTTCCTCCACGCATAAAACAACGATACAAATCCCCGATTCACGCCCGGGGACAGAAGACGCTTTTACGTTGAGCATAAGACGATTCACTGTCACGGAAAGGCACTGAAAATGAAATTTAAAATTATTTATGACTTATAGAAGAAATCCAACCGAGTTGGCACGAATTTCATGTCAGATAGGTCTACTGTTAATCTTCGGTAGAAATAATCGCCATAAATTCACAACGTCGCCTAGCGACTGGAGTCTCGTACATAAATAGAACAAAAATAAAATCAGCAAAGTTCGTGAATAACACACACAGAAGGAAACAGAACGATTTTTTAACGGGCAATCCACTTCTGTCTTTCGGCAGGCTAAATTCATCTAGGAGAAGCAACAACATAATTTAAGTTGTATGACTTTCTCACTTGTTATCCTATATCAAAAGTCGAAACAGTTTTCTGTTATGCTTTCGATTTATGACCCAAATTCCACGATGCCCATAAAAATGGGCTCATGGATCATTATCGATTGTTCGATATTCAGGCTGACCAACAGATTTAATGGCTGAAAAACTGACTGACTGGTTGTTTTCTTGACTGACCGACTGACTGAACAACAAATCGACATTGAATCGATAAAGCTTACTGACTGGTTTACTGAATGGCCCGCAGTAAGACATCACATTCTGATCATGTATGTGACCCGGATATCAAAAAAGAGTCCAGAATGCGAGAGAGAGAGACGTAGGGAAGAGTGGGCGTACATTGTATCCTCATTATGAGGGCTCCCTTGATAACTGTCAAAGGCTGCACATAGCAAAGCTGAACAGAGTTACTTAATGCAGATATCAGGAAATTTACTAGATAGTTAGCTACCCGTCACGAGCCTATAAGACACGGGATGGCAGAACTCAAACCGGGAACTTTCTGAATAGAAAGTAGGTTCGTTACCATTACGTCATAACCTGCTACATTTTAGTGCAGAGTGAGATATATTTATAACGAGCCAAATAGGTAAGTTACAATTCGAACTAAATACTGCCATCATTATAAATCCAACAGCAAAACTTGTGAACGACTATAAATCAGTGCTTTAATTGTTCACTGGTTCAATTAACGGTTGTTCCTACACTGTTTATAACATATCAGGATTACCATGAATAATAAACAACAAACGAATTGTAAAGAAATGACGTGGCTCTATTTTGAGGTGCTGTTACAGACTTTGGACGGAGAATCTGAAAGGAACCACAAAACCCCACAATTAGGTTAGCCGGTCTCCGTACCGAGGATCGATTCCGGTACCTTACAAAATATTACGAAGTTGGGACCACAATCGCAACACCGAAACGCACGGCCAGATCACATGCATCGTCGGAGGGCCGGCAGTGTAAATGAAACCAAAGCAGGTCGAAGCAGCTTGAATAGAAAGAATAGCACGTGGTCTCCAGCTGGTGGTTCCCCTGTCACTTTACACCGGGAGGTGATTACAGGTCATTACGCTACGTCAGTCAGATCGCACGGGTTAAGTGATGTAACGATGCTTCTTGTTGGTGTATCACTGTAATGCCGAGCGCCCTCTCAGTCATTATTAAGAAATCCATCATAAAAGTCGACAACACGTTCCATCATGCTGATTACTGGTAGGCTACTAATTTACGTATCAAATCACCCCACATATAGGGCAATTTTAATTTTGGTTCAAACTCTCTGCACATACCAACTTATCCTGCCCACTCTCTGCATCGTTATTAAGAAATCCATCAAAAAAGTCGCCAGCAGCTTTCATCACTCTGATTAACTTAGGCACAAAGTTATCCCACGTATCTGATGTTAGTAACAAACTTTTTACGTATACCAATAATCATAAAGCGGTTTATCAGTTCCTAAAAAAAATATTAATATACTGTGTGCAACTTACAAAATTGAAACCAAATTCTAAAGGAAGAAGAGAGAAGTGTAATAAATGCGTTTTAACCACAATATTTTGGATCTTTAAATTGTATAAGGCATTTGATGGAAAACCGATGTTTCATGACTGAAAATTATCTAATGCATCTTAACAACAAAAAATTCTTGCTATGGAGAAGATGTCGATTTCAGGTCACACCAGAAACGTTTCATACAGCATCCGTGCATTTGTTCGCAACATGTGATACAGTTTCAACATGGTTAACATCAATAGTTGCTTAGTTACCACCCTTAGACCGGTCGTCACACTATCGTGATTGGGTTATATTAAACATCCATTATCTTCTACGAACATTTTCAGACATTTAAAATCCGGCATTTACAAAGGACAAAGAGACAAAAGAACTTACAGGTACATTACACAATTAAACCCCTGTGTCCTCTCCTAAGTCTGAATACTTCTACTCTGCATTTCTTTCTGAAACGCCATCAACCTAGCCTAATGCTTCTCCTTCAAGGCGAGGGACCAAGTTTCACACCCATGCAAAGTAGTACTGACATGACTTCTTTTTAACTTGGCAGCATTATGACTTCACCCTGAATTATAAAGATGAGACACAAATATATAGAATTGCTTACCTGTTTATTCCTAGACCAGAGGAAACATAAACCTAACTTAGCCTGCATTCTTTAAAGCAGTCCATTTATGTTTAAGTGTAGTAAACTAATTTCATCAGTGGTCTGATGAGTTGCAGTCCTTACGGACATGCCCCGCCCTGCTTCACCCCGTATGCGACAAGCTGGTAGTCTAAACCCGAAAGTCGACCCGGGTGCATCGCCTTCCGGAGACACGATTCGGGATTCCAAACGAAGGAGACAACCCTTCTGAACTGACGAGATGATGGTGATGATGGTGATGATGATGATGATACTCTGTTTTTAAGGAATGAAGGGCTGGTAAGCACATCGAATGTCACGGTCTGTTTGGGTCAGAGTCCCTGGCGCTCTATTAATTACCACAACTTGCCATTATATCTTTGGTTTGACTGAAGACTGTGATGTTGGATTTGTAAAACGGTGAAAGATAAGCGAACTGCTAACACTGAAAGATTTTCATGCTCCAGTAAAAAGAAAAAACTGAAGGTTATGGATATTTTAAGCTGCTAAAAACTTCGCAGATTTATCATAATCGGCCTCTTGAACAGGCAATAGAACCCTCAGAGCGTGGTTCATAAGAAACGCGTCTAAATCTGAATTTGCATCGGCCTGGATTAATTACCTTCCTGGTGTAAAAACAATTACGGCAGTGCTACCAACTTAAAGCAGGGAAACGGAAAACATTGCATGTCGTGGGGTGTGTCGCTTTTATGTCCGTATTCTTCAGGGCGATTAAATAAAGGAGTATGAGTAGGCATGACCACACAGCACGCACATGAGTAGACCTAGACAAACACGCCTATCTCACAAATACGTCGTTTGCTATTTGGAATATTTCATTAGCCTTGGCATAGAAAGTTAATTAATTATATGTGTGCCATGGACAGCCGTAACCAAGAGGTTATGGCTGATGTACTCCGATCTCTATGAACTTGCCTGGTTGGCCATGCGCAGTTGTCCTTTCACCCAACCCCTTTACCTTTTCCGTCCACTTCTGGGGACTGTATTACCTGGTAACTGGAAGTGAACCACTGAACGGTCTCGTTGTTCTTATCAGCACAGATATGGTCTCTTAAAATAGGCCACGTTCACTTGTCTACGTTTTCTCCAGTTCCTAATTTGACGTCAAAAACATACGCAGTTGAGAAAGCAGAGTTGAATTAGGTAACAGAGAACAAGCATATATCATAAGATAAGAACCGATGCAACTAGGCTCCTTAACTCTGATTTAGCCTTAGAGAGTACGTAATTTGAATGTGAATACATTCAAAGACACGATCCCCGTTCGTTAGAGCTTAGTAGCAAGCCGCAACGCAATCTTCCAGCACCATTTGATGCTGCTGTTGTAAATCTGAAATGTGATGATAATGGTGAGACATACCGGCGCCAACCTGGCCCACGTTGCCCAGCGTCAGTCGCGTCTGGTCCCATTATATTCACAGTTTCCTCTGCGACTTTTCGTACTGACGTGCACAAGACTCTACTATGTCTAACATTCCTATCGGAATGTTTCCGTGTTACCAGAATGTAAATATCAACGCTCAGATTATATTTGCAGACGTTAATTGCTTTTTAATTACTATTACCCGTCTCCCACTGAAGGGCGCCTTCCGTATCGATACATTCGATTTTCAGATCACGCTTCTGCATTTCAGGACGCCCTGGTTACCCTCCGCAAGACACTCGCTCCCGAAATCGACATTACCGCTCAGGCTAAAGCTTCCAACTTCACAGATAATCTCCGAGAGACGTCGTCCAACAGCTACAAAATCTTCGAGTGTTCTTCTCTTCACGCTACAATCTGGGTGTCTGTGGACGGCGGAACTGCGTACTGTCACGTTCAAACCGACAAGAATTCGGCATTTTCGTTTAAATCTACCATTAACCTGCTTACTGCAGCCAAAATGAGCTTCGATGCCCAACTGCCTTTATTAGATATGATTATTCTTTTGGGAAATATTTATTAATACGACATAGAACATACTGGATAAAAGAAAATTACTGTGACAGTGAAAACGCGGTAAATTTCATAATCTAAACCAAAGGTAATGAGAGCGTAACTTATTTTTAATATATGTCGATGTCCCCTGAAGTCCAACAACGCGTCTCTCGCAAAATTAAGTTAAGTAAACGCTGGACCATTTCGGCCTACCATTAGTTCTACACAGTTTCTGTTCTGTCACACCATATGGTTGCTATGGTAATATCATTAGGTCATGTTTTATTCATTGCTCTGCCGTACCGTGAGATTAGGCAGAACAGCGCCAGTCTAATTGTCGTAAACGACACATAACTGGATGGCAGACATAAAACGAGTTATGATTGGGTCAAATGAAGCAGTTAATGAATAGCAGAAACTGAAAGACTAATTCTTAAAATTACGACTAATACGATAATAAGAATATGGCGTCATGCGTGACGCTGGGGAAACAATGCGAGAAGATCATAGTGTGGATCTCATTAGGGCTTTGCTACCGAACAGTCCAAGAATCCTTCCGTAAGAGTTACCACTGTTTTAAAGATTTTGTCATAATAGCAGAATACAACTTTCTTTATAAGCACGCCCTTAAACGAGCGGATACAACAAATGTTCCGTAATGTACCAGAAGGTTCATCATCGTCGCCACAAAAGATTAATACTGTAAGAACAGAAAACAGATGTGTGTTTACTTCCAGGTAAACGAAAATAGCCCCCGGTCCCTTGATAAGTAAAGCACAGAATTCCGCAAACGAACTTATCCTAAGACAGTTAAATTCATTCTACACCTTCGGACCCTAATTCTAGAACAAAAAATATCATTATTACTCTGCTGACGAATGCACTTAGATTAAAAACTTTTCCACGCCTCGTATGGATTTTTCCTGAGTTTTTCTTTATAAAGAACACGTCTCAAAAACGTATGAAAACTCGTAACATATGTTTGCTAAGAATCTAGGATCGACAGCTAGCATCTGTTCAAGTATCCTTCACTCACGCTTCAGAGGAACAAACTGGACCCATCTCGAACGGCGTGTCTGCAATGTTTCGCTTCAATACGTGGACGCCTGTCCCATATTAGGTTCGTTATGAATGCCCTAACTCGGTATTACTCCCACAGCCTTCTCGTAACATATTTACCGACGTTTCAGAGGTGCTAGCTGCCTCCAATCATCACAGCGACTAGTCATCACCGGACTGCACGTTACAACAACCACCGTGAGAACCTGAATATCACTCTCTTGCTCTAACATCCTAGTCATTGGTTGGAACCTATAACCCTGAGAGAAACAGTTTAGACTTATCAGGACACCGAGACAGCGGTGTTAATAAGACCCCAAGGGTTTCGGATCTTAAGCGGACAGAAAGTACCCCGAATCGCATTTTCACATGACGCAGGGCATACGTGAAAGTGGCAAAAAGTTGAGTTTTAACAACTGGTTGCCATAGTAACAAGCTTCAGATGAGAGCAGAATAGTTGCACGTTTTTGCTAGGATTAACAGAGCTTCTGTACTCCACCAAGCTTTAGCACGAATATTATCTATAATTCACCACAAATAAATAACTTGTCCCTATTTTATTTTATTTATTGTTATAATCCCGGCTTCGACACACGGGCATTAACTCTTTTCCTTCCAACAATATTATCAATATTATTCACTTGGTTAAAACCAACAGATATAAAACAGATTTCAGTCTTCTGGGTTGTTGCGCTGCGATTCATCGCCCTGATGACGGATGCAGTATGACCTCTGAAACGTTGCTAAAAATCTACCAGACTACACAGCGCAACAACCCAGAAGACAGAAATCTTCATCGCCCTGATGACGGAGGCAGTATGACCTCTGAAACGTTGGTTAACATCGACCAGACTACACAGCGCAACAACCCAGAAGACAGAAATCTTCAGACTCATCGCCCTGATGACGGAGGCAGTATGACCTCTGAAACGTTGGTTAACATCGACCAGACTACACAGCGCAACAACCCAGAAGACAGAAATCTTCAGACTCACCGCTGTGAAAACCTCAAATCTTACAGAAATAAAACAAACTAACATCTGTGAACTGACAGTTTCTAATCAACTGCGAACCTCCGCTGTGGTTCCACCCATACACAATTGATAATTTTATGGGAACAAATAATAGTCCTCGGAGCTCGTTTCTTTAATTAATACTCAAACAACGCGTTCATAAAGCAGTGGCACCGTTCAATAAGTCAACGCTTTCTTCTCAAACACCGAAATCCCGCACCTCCTTTGGTTCTCACAATAAACAGCGACTGTTCCTTAAATATTAAACAACTCGCTTTTTTAACTGAAATTATGTTTTCCAGGGCGTCGAACATAATTTTAAATATTTGAATTCAATTAGATTTTTAAAGTGCTAACGTGTCCTGTGGTAAGTGTAACTGTTTCTGTCAGCTCAGAAGCTCGATTGTTCAAACACTATTTTCCCCCCAATATTAACAGATTGGTCATTGTGACGAACAAGTGTTATTTTTTCACTGGGGGGGGGGGTTTATGGTGAGGTGGGAAATGAGGTTTTAACCACTATTTAAATGGTCATGAATGCATGAAATGTTAATGACTTCTAACAGAAAATACGCTAATTAGAAAAGTCTGTTCTTATACCAGCGATATTTCAATAAATAACACGTTCATACTTAAAACTTTCACCGGCAACATTAACGCTGAAAAACACAAAAAATGACATAGTTTCGACTTACAGTATTTCTCCGAAGATGGCGTTAAACAGGTTCACTTACCTGAAAAAGAAAGAAGAACAAATCATTAAACAACAAAAACATTTCGGAGTTTTGAGGCCAGTCTTGCGTCCTGAGAAGAATATCTGACCGCAAAGACATCATTCCACAACTCCAACTTTTTTAATTGAATTCATTGATAAGCTGATAAACAGATCAGAAATGGCTCACCGCCCTCAACAGCTCAGCCCCCAAAAATATATAAATAGTTTAATATCTACAAATGCCAACATTTGGTGACAAAGTGGTAGTGCCAAGCTCCTAGCAGACGTTCCCAAATTTATATGACACATAATTACAAATATAAAAGTATTCACTGTCCATCTTTCCTGTTAACTGAAAACACAAAATTCATTTAATTTGACATGCAATTAGGGTTTCAAGGTTTTTAAAAACCGGGTTTAAAAACCGACACTTATGGCCACAATTCGTCACGCCGTTACAGTATGTCACGAATAGTCACGCTTTGTCAGGCATGGTCACGCTTTGTTTAAATTCGTCATCTTTCGACTCTTCTGGCCATATCTCGTCACGACTTTACAGTAAATCACGCCTAGTCACGCTTCATCACGCTTTGTCACGCTTAGTCACATTTGATCACGCTTTCTAATCTTCGTCACATTTCGACACTTATGGTGATCCCTTGTCACGACATGAGCGCAGGTCACGCTTAGTCACGCTATGTCACGCTTGAGAACGCGTGATCACCATGTTACGATTCGGCACGTCTACTTTATTTTACGTACGGATCGGTTATTTTTGGCGACATTGCAAAACGTTAGAAGTAACTAGTGGTTAGGATAGCATGTGCTGGGTTACGTTAGGTTAGGTTAGGTTGAGTTATGTTAGGTTAGGTTAGGGTAAGTTAAGTTGGTTTATGATAATTTACGCTCAGTATGCGATACTGTCCCTTAGGCCCCACGACCGTCTTCTCGCTACGCTTGGCGTTCCGAAACGCGTCGAAACATTAGGCGTCGCGACGCCTGACGTCGTTTTTTAGTTGACTGATCAGCGTCTTCTGGCTTCCGCCTGATATAAATTTGACGTCATATGAAGTCGTCGTGGCGGTGGGCGTCGCGACGCCTGGCGTCGATTTTCTGAACTTGCGAAAAATGTTATCCGAAGGGTTCTGATCACATTAGTGTGACCCTGAGATGACGTCACGATTATAGGCGTCTCGACGCCCGGCGTCGAAATTCCAAAGTCACTCCATATATCACAGAATTGTTTGGATAACATTCTAGGGGCCCTGCGATGGCGTCGGTTAAGTTAGGTTAGGTTGGGTAAGGTTAGGTTAGGTTAGGTTGGGTAAGGTTAGGTTGGGTTAGGTTAAGTTAGGTTAGGTTAAGTTAGGTTGAGTTAGGTTAGGTTAAGTTAGGTTAGGTTAGGTTAGGTTAAGTTAGGTTGGTTTATGATAATTTACACTGAGTATGCGATTCTGTCGCTTAGACCCCATGACCGTCTTCGTCGCTACGCTTGGCGTCTCCGGAACGCGCCGAAACATTAGGCGTCGCGACGCCTGACGTCGATTTTTAGTTGACTGATCAGCGTATTCTGGCTGCCGAATGATATTAATTTGACGTCATATGAAGCCGTCGCGGCGGTAGGCGTCGCGACGCCTGGCGTCGAATTTCTGAACTTGCGAAAAATGTTATCCAAAGGTTTCTGATCACATTAGTGTGACCCTGAGATGTCGTCACGGTTATAGGAGTCTCGACGCCCGGCGTCGAAATTCCAAAGTCACTCAATATATCACCGAATTGTTTGGATAACATTCTAGGAGCCCTGCGATGGCGTCGTTTAAGTTAGGTTAGGTTGGGTAAGGTTGGGTAAGGTTAGGTTGCGTTAGGTTAGGTTAGGTTGTTAGGTTAGGTTAGGTTTTTGTATTTTGTTACTATTAAAAATATATATTAAAATATTTTAACTTTTAATTATTTTATTTTATATTGTGATTGACGGATAATTTTAATATATATTTTTAATACTATAAATCACAATATGACGCATCTACAATATCGTATTTTGTTACGTTCGGTAAAGTTTTGAAAATTTTTGTGACGTTTCGGCACTTATGGCCACAATTCGTCACACCGTTATAGTACGTCACTAGTCACGCTTTGTCACGCATGGTCACGCTTTCTTTAAATTCGTGATCTTTCGACTCTTCTGGCCACATCTCGTCACGCCCTTACAGTAAATCACGCCAAGTCACGCTTCATCACGCTTTGTCACGTTTGCTCACGCTTTGTAAATCTTCGTCACATTTCGACACTTATGGTGATCCCTTGTCACGATGTGAGTGCAGGTCACGCTTGTCACGCTATGTCAGGCTTGAGCACGCGTGATCACCATGTCACGTATCGGCACGTCTACCTTATGTTACGTACGGATCGGTTATTTCTGGCTATATTGCAATATGTTAGATGTAACTAGTGGTTAGGATAGCATGTGCTGTGTTACGTTAGGTTAGGTTAAGGTAGGTTGGGTTAGGTTAAGTCAGGTTGGGTTAGGTTAGGTTTGGTTAGGTTAGGTTAGGTTTGTGTATTATGTTACGTTTTGAAAATTTTTGTGACGATTCGACACGCCGTTACAGTACGTCACGCCTACTCACGCATTCTTACGCTTGGCCACGCATGGATACGCTTTGTAAATATTCGTAATATTTCGACTCTTCTGTCCGCATCTAGTCACGACTTTACAGTAAATCACGCCTAGTCACGCTTCACGACGCTGTCACGCTTAGTCACGTTTGCTCACGCTTTGTAAATCTTCGTCACAATTCGACACTTATGATGATCCATTGTCACGACTAGGGTTTGTCGGTTTTTAAAAACCGGTTTTTTTGGATAAATTTTTAAAATTCGAAAACTGTTATTAAAATTTGAAAAACCGGTTTTAGATACTAGAATTAATATGTAAAAATTAGTTAATTAATTAATTAATTAAAAACGTTAATATTTTGACTTGAAATCGCCTCGGGCACAAGGATATTGTAGTGAAACTAATCTTCATGAGTCAGGCAAATGTTTGACATGCAAATCCACAAATGAATTCTATTTTTAATTTCCTGAAAAAGAGTAGTTTAGAAGAAATTATAGCAAAACTTGCTGCAATGGATGAATTGTCCATTAATAGCATCACAACAAGCTCGTTCATACGAGAGTCTTTGCAACAATGGGGATATTCATTACCAAAAAACAACTCTTGAGTAATGGATCTCATTCATAAGTTTTATGACAATGCCAAACGTGAAGTTATAAATGATTGGATTGTATTAAGAAGAATGAGAAAAAATTTTCTATAACTTTAGATGAGTGGACTAGGAAAAGAAATCGCAGATATTTGAATATCAACGTAAACCATTTTGCGGAAGATTTTAATTTGGGCTTAGTTCCAATAGATAGTTCCTGCGATGCTAAGAAAACATTAGAATTAGTTTCCGAGAGGCTAAAAATTTTTCACTTGGATCTACCAACCGACATAGTTTATAATTCATATTTTGTAAGGATTTTAGTTATTTTAGTTTTTTTAATAGGTTTCGTATAGAGTATATTTTATTTTATTTTATTATATTTTTATAGTTATATAAATATTAAATAAACTGAAAAAAATTAAAATAAGTCTAAATATTTTTTAATTTTTTAACTACATTTTGTTTTGTTTTTGTAAAAATTCGATAGCCGGTTTAATCGATTTTTTGGAAATACTGGATTTCGAAAACGCGTTTTTTCAAAAGTCTATTTTTGTGTAAACCCTACATGCAATCCAGCAAGATTTTTGTTCTACCGTTCAGTTAATGAATATATCGACCAAACATTGTGTTTGTGTTTTTCGTTCGGTTCTCATAAAAAATGTGGATTGTTTCCCTAACAACAACGGAATAAGTTTTACGAAATGCAGTGTCTATTCTTAGAGGTAGAAACCGAAATTTTAAAAATATAATGTAAACCTACATAATCTGATGGATGATGATGTAGTGTGTTCTCTTGGAGGTAAGAACCGTATGCTGAAATATTATTCAAATAAGCGTCTTCTTTTAAACATCAACCGAAAAATGTATAGAAATAAGCATTTGGGCCCATAGACGTCCTACAAAAGCAAATGTTAAATATGGATCACGATGACGTCATGTTTCATGCACGATTAAACATTTATAAATATCCTTCCTGTGTTTTGTTTAGTTACAGCTCCGTCCGCTCCGACATCAATTCTCGCATGGCTGCAGATTAGATGCTTCTGACATTGTTCTGGAATCATTTTCAAATTGTACAAATGCAAAGAGATGGGAGAATATTAATTTATGATAAATGACGTAATACTGCAATCTCTTAATATTACGTAGGATTTTCTGTGGAGAATTTGGGCTGTCCGAGATGGGAGACAACCCGGCGTGTCGCAGTAAATTACATCGATCCTGAGTCGTGCTCCAAGCGGCGCGGGGAGAGGGAGCTTCTATCTACCCTCCGCCGACATTCCAATACAAATCTAGAATTCCGAAACTATCTTGAGCACATGCCTTTCCGAGGCAGGATGAATGGAATTTCCGAGATTTGCCTCAGTCCCCACCGCGTATTCTAGATCGACGGACTTTCGGGCTACTTGAAACGGTTTTTCAACTGCGTTCTATAGAGCGTTGCCCTTACTCTATTCAGCCGAGTACTTACTGAGAAGCCAACAGTCACTCAAGAAATTCCCAACATTTTATGGAACCCGAAGTTTCATTAGCGTGTTCACAAGAGCCAGCCACTGGTCCTTATCCTGAGACACATGAATCCACCCCATCTTATGTATCTAAGATCCGTTTTAATATTATCCTCCGACCTATGTCTAAGTCTCCTAGCGATCTATTTCCTTCTGGGTTTCCCACCAAAATCCTGCATGCATTCATCTCCTCACCCATGTAGGCTACCTGTCCGGACCATTTCATCCTCCTTGACTTGATCAGTCTAATTATATTTGGCGAGGAGTACAATTTATGAAGCTCCTCATTATGCAAATTTCTCCAGACTCCTGTAATTCAAACAGAGTGTTACCCTAGTAATTATAAATAATGAATGCAGACAGCGGTCTTAACCTATTACAACACAAACTTGATTGGGCAGAGTGAGGAAAATAGACAACAGAACGTCAGATTTCAGGTTTTTAACGGCGGTAAATATCAAGACGTCTTCTGGGATGTTTGCGCCGCGTGGCCTCGTAGCAACTGACTTACGTTTCATTGGTACTTGTCGCCTCTAACATTAGAACGATGATGCGGGCAGTAAATACCCCTGAAACGTTAGTAAGTTTCTACAAGACTGCACAGTGCAGCATAACACAACACAAATATCAGTCATTATAATAACTTACAAGACCAAAACTAGAATTCGTACAATTCCGAATAAAGAATGATAAAAACTATACTTTGATGTTAGATAACAGCTTAACTACAACCAAGTCTAAAGTGAAGAAAATTTCACGTTAAGTAATTTCCAGTACCAGGACAGCTGACTCTTCTGACCAGTCACGAAACTTCAATGTTTTGAGGGAACGAACGTGTATTTCAGAACGGGAATTCCCAGGAAGTTGTCAAACAGTTCCTTCAAGTAGATTTATAATCCGCAACCACACGCAACGTAGGCCTGTAAGTTAATTGTATGAAAGCCTTCATAAGAGATTATGTAACTGGAGCCCAGCATAATAAATAGTGGGATAATAAATGATGTGGATCAACTAATTAGTACGTTGCATTCTTCGGGCTTCAAGTCAGTTTCGAGGAGACGCGACGCCACGATGCAGTGAGGGGGCCGGGGCGGATATGATACACTGTGCAAAAACGAAACAAATAGGAGATTAAAGACATAGGGTAAATATTGAAACAGACGGACACGACGAAAGGAAGGAAAATATCAAGAATCTAAAAACATAGGCAGTGAAACTGCTGGTTTTTGTTCGTCTTCCCTAATCTCTGTACTTCATAGACAAGCATTCCGACCCACAAAGTTACTATTCTGATTTATAGATTAAAAACAAGTTATTGAATTGTCTTCAGTTTTCGCAAAACATATTCACAGCACGACGTCACTTTTTGTTTTGAAATTTATCATAAAGTATCTTAACAAAATGCATATTCAGTTCTAAATATTCGCCAAAAAAAACCGAGCTTCCTAAACCCTCCACTGAATAAAGTTAGCCTAACATTGGTCTCACCTATAAACTTCGCACGCACGCCATATTAGTATTGTTCACATAATACGAAACTTATGAAAACCCATAACGCGGGAGTGCGCTGCGGCTATAGCAGAAGCCGCATGACCGCAAAGCCAACTGAAAATAAACAAAGCCGAATGGATCCCTGAGGCATTCCGCTTCTCTGCAAATAACACGGACAAGCGACAGATGACAAGTGACGACAGCAAGGCGCGTGCTCGTTGTTTTTCAACGCCCGTGTTTAAATAGAAGAAGAGGTAGATACCAGTTTGGCGAATACTGATACTCTATGCCGCAGAAATGCCAGTCTCTAAAACATCCAGAGAATGAATCACACACAATACTGCGACGAAAAGTCTAAGAAGAGGATAACTCAGAAAACAGAACTAACGTAAGATAATACACGAAAGGCTAGACCATCTCTCACCATGAGGCGCTTTTACGCCTTGTGTGAAGTCAGTGTCTGATACCATCCCAGAATTTGAATGGAGAGTTATAAACCCCAATTAGAACCCAGACTAGAAAACTATAAACTTCGGGCCCATGAACAAAAAACAATACTGTCAACCAAAATTTCATATTTAACACTTTTTTTTATCGGGACGTCACAATCACATATTTTAAGGTACTGATCCGAATTCTGTCTGAGGGGACTGAGAAAACAAAACCTTTCTCACGGTCGCTCGTCAGCGGCAAGGATTCGAACTGGGTACCTTTCCTACGGAATGAGGATAAGTTTAATTATGACTGGCGTTTCAGTTGATTTAACTGTTACTGAGTTCCGCAGTTTACAGTTTATTTCATTAGCATCCATGTTAACATTGCCCATCTACCAACTTTCCAGTCTTCCAGGTGGACCCTGCACAAGAATCTCCCCAATAAACTCCAACAGACGTTTCTCCCTTCGGT
Organism: Zootermopsis nevadensis; assembly: GCF_977971745.1. NCBI lineage: Eukaryota > Metazoa > Arthropoda > Insecta > Blattodea > Termopsidae > Zootermopsis > Zootermopsis nevadensis. The sequence continues at coordinate 18,986,910 of NW_028259134.1, forward strand.
CATCTGGGCAGTATCCTCCAGCTCCACTTCAGGCATACACTCGCGACACAACGCGAGTTGAAGACAAAGCACGAAACGTTTTAGTCGAACCTCCCACAACCAAAGAACACCCGCACATCCTCTAACGGGGACACGCCGTTTGTAACAAAAAAGGAGTTGCAACTGTCCGACAAAGCCATAATATTGTACGTTGTTTTTGTGACGATACGAAGAGCGGGTGCTGTGGTCGCCTAGGGGATTTCAAACAATATACGTACGTACCAACACAGCAGCCACATCTGTGTTGTTTTGACGCAAGAACGAAATTTGCTCGCACCTTGCAGACACACACAATTCACTCCGTTGTCTGTGGCCTGTACCTTCCTGAAGCTGTGAGGGTCGTAGCGAAACAGTTTCGTGAAGAGCCAATAAAACAATTGGACAGAAGAGAAACACACAAGGAGGAGAAACGGAAAATGAAAGTAAGACGAACAGGCGGAATTAGAGGTGACAGTAGACGCACGTTCAATTGGCTAAGGAACAAACTAAAAGAATCCAACTAAAACATGAGATTGAAAAAAAAAGATGAAAATAATACATAACTGGAAGTGAATGAAGTAGAAATAAGAAAAAAAGATTAATGTAGAGAGCATGGGAGAAGAAAAGTTAGTATGAGGATAAGACAACGAACTTTTCCATTAAGAAATACGGAGGATAAGTGAGAAAGGAAAGGCAGTATCAGCATCCTCATACATGATGCCATGTGCGGCCTCCATTTACCACTGGGGCTCTGACGTCATGCACTGACCCATGCGCCACGTCCCTGTGACAGCAATTTACTGTACTAAGCCCCACACCTCGACGTGTATGAACACACATTTCCTAGATGGAGGGAGGCTACAGACTTCTGAGGCAGAAGAACATAAATTACAAGAATCAGAAAACATCAAGGAGGAATAGCGGAAATTACATAACGAAGAAGTTAAACCCCGCTCCTACCGCAAAAAGGGACCTTTGTTCTTTGGCACGATATGGCTCGACAAGAAGTGTATAACTCACGCGTTTACTAATTTCACCTTACGCGTTTATATATTGGCCTGGATACAAGACACGCGCCATTAGATCCACCGTTGACATTTCGATAATTATAGAACACTGGGCTGCGTTTTTAAACTGTTTGAATTTTGCTTGCTGAACCTGGAGCATAATGTGTTTACGATTTGAGGTTGAAAACGCCTGCCACTACCTGTAAACCTCACCACAATATTGCTTTATAATATGTCAAACGGACCTAATGACCACGAAAAGTACGGAATTGTTGTGAAGTAGCTGTCATTCGTAGTTTGGTATAAAATAATAAAAGCTGACGGGGTACGGCCCGACCTGACTCGCTTCGGCGCCTACAGTTAACAAGCTGGGAGAGTCGACGTCATAAAAATAAAATAAATCTTCCAATGGAAACCTCTGTGTCAGTAATAAGAATATCAAGCATGGAAAAATGTCATTTTCTGTGTCATTTCTCCAAATGCAGGACCTACAAGAATTATATTAAAGGAAACCAGCCATTCAGTACGAGCCACGTAGGAGCGTGAAAGTCCACGCGCGTAGTTCTACTCTGTTGATTTTTTTTAAAAAAAAAGTATGTAGAAACATCTAATTTCCAGCTTGCGAAATTTAGTAACTCCAGGGTAAATTCTCCATCAAATGGGGAAAAAATATCCAGAAACTCCTTTCTTGATTTGGCCAAATTATATCTTACAGTTTGAAACTTACTTTAAACTTGCAATTCGACACACACATTAGACTTCGTTCCAGTCTCTGCAACATGGCGTGAAAATTTAGTGCACATAAAATTATAAAAGATACAAAATCTAAAAAACGTTTACGTAGGAGAGGAAGAAGTAATAAGAACAAGAAGGAACGCAAAAAAAGTGTTGAAAGAAATAAAGAAAATAAGAACGATAATAGGAAAAATACCTCCCATGTGCAATATTCTTAATGCACTTCATGCTGCGACAGCTGAGTAGTTCACCGCGCCACGCCCTGACGGGAGGGGGGGGGGGGGCAGCGCCCCACAGTTATTACTGTTCCATTATTTTAAAGCAACATGATGCAACATTTACAAGTTAACACATTACTTGATAACCCCGCCCACTACGATAATGAGCCCATTCTGAATTATCCCAAACACAACAGCCATCTCCTGCCAGCTTCTGCGCCCAAAGTTCGATATTCACCGGAACTCAGCCTATCACTTCTCGATCAACGGATATCGGCTTGGATGGTACAGCTTCATGACTCCGGGGATGTCCCTACCCAACAGCTGAACTTCGCTGTTCAGTTCAACTGAATGCTGATGAAAAGCATGGCAGAAGCCACGCAGTCCTGCGGCCTACTGAACTGGCATCGTCGAAGTGCGACACCAAAGCTCAGCGCCTGTTTTAACGACGCACTGAGTATAATTAGTTTCACCGTGACCTCTCCTCACCGGTAAAGAGTTCGCTGACCGCGAAACTTGGAACACGCCCTGTGCATGACACGGATAAAATTGTGCAGGAGGTTGGCTTATCGAACTAATTATACGTATAATGCAAAGTGTTAACAAACTGAGAGGGGTAGCAGGCAATTCCAAAGCAAATTACAACAAGAAGTTCAATACATATGTAATCAGGGGTGCTTAAAGTGAGACTCCAACACAAACATTAACTTCGCCTCTCGTTTTGGTGTTCACAGTTCCTGGTGTAAAGGTAGAAATCATTCAGCAGGCAGAGGTATAAAGAGGTCGTGGCCTGATTCAAGATACTATCCCAACATTCGTCTGAAGAAATATTTTAAATATTTTAAATATTTAAATGTTAATTATAATAATATTTTAAATATTTAAATGTTAATTATAATAATATTTTAATATTTAATAGGAACTTTTGTGATTAGACTGACAAATTTAAACAAATATATATTTATCACAAAATGACGCAACTTTATCATCTCAGAAATAGAAGAAATAAACTTTATATCCCGATCGATATTCGAAACGATTATCTCTAGGATACACTTCAGAGTACTGAGTTAACTGCCTTGTTAAATAATTTATTTACTTAGTTTGTCTGATTAAGGTGTTTGTTTATTTATCTAGTAAAATCGGTTTCTTCATGCGTTTGTCTTATTTCTGTAGGAACTGATTCATTTATGCAGGTTCGAACGTTGCACTATAACGGTAATACACGCATCACTCATTCAAATATTCCTCACGCATTATACCCAGAAGTACATAGGTTCGATTACTCGGACAACTTGCTTACCACGAAAGACACTTCAGGACTCCTGTGTAATATCACAAATTTAATGAACTTCATTGGTCGAGATACGAATATGGATGACAGAAAGGAAAAATTCCAAACTGATTCACATATCAAAATCTGCTACCAGAGAGGACCAAAAATTCTTTCTGGGCCACCGAAAATAATTCCCGTCTCGCCCCAGTCTCTTTCTTGGAAACTGAGTTAGTTAGTTAGTTAGTTAGTTAATTAAGTGTATACATGAACGATAGACCAACACCTAGCAATAACCGCAAGAGCAAAATTAAAGAATTTACTGTTATTTACGAGGTGCGATCGGAAAGTTTCCTGACTGTGTCAATAGAGGGCGAACCGGATGTAGTAAGAGCTTCTGCCGCTAGGGGGTGCAGCCTACATTCATAGTGAATCAGTGTGCCAGCCGGCATCATCGAATTAGCATTTGTTTCTTAGTTACGGGCGTTTTGGTAGTGCATTACACCGACCCTCCTGCAATTTCGGAATGGCGTGTGCATCAAATTTTGCCAAAGACTCGCCAAAACGGCTACGGAAACCTATGAAATGCTAAAGCAAGCATTTGGGGAGTCCGCAATGGGTCGTGCACAAACTTTTGTGTGGCATTCACGTTTTAAAAATGGCCGAACCTCTGTCGATGATGACGAGCGTTCTGGACGACCATCTTCGAGCACAACGCCCGAAAATGTTACGAAGATTCGGCAGGCCATTCACGAAGATCGACGTCGTACCATCAACGACTTGTGCGACATTGTTGGGATAGGCTATGGGACCTGTCAGCTGATTCTAAAGGAAGAACTCCACATGCGACGCATCGCAGCCAAGTTTGTGCCAAGGCTCCTGTCTGAGGACCAGAAGCAGAATCGACTTCTCGTTTGTCAGGAGCTCAAAGATCTTGCCGGATCGCCGGATTTAGCTCCGTGTGACTTCTTCCTCTTCCCAAAGATGAAAATTCAGCTAAAGGGAAGGAGATTTGAGACGATAGAAGAGATTCAGGCAGAATCGCAGATGGTGCTTGACAGGCTGACAAAGAAAGATTTCCAGGGATGCTTCCAGGCTTGGCAGCGGCGCTGGGATCGTTGTGTTCACTCCCAGGGGAACTACTTCGAGGGTGATGGATGAATTTAATACCTGCAATAAGTGTACGGGTTTTTATAGGAACAGTCTTGAAACTTTCCGATCGCACCTCGTAAAATCCTTCCAGATTTTAATATTAATTTTATGCCGTGTGTGTGTACTTCAACTTCAGATGTAACTGAAATTATACTTCTAGGACCATCACAACCCGCCCTTAAATCAAAAAAAAAAAATACCGTTGAATCTTGACTGTAATCTGTAAACTCTATTGCCGTTGCCTTGTTTAAACACGTTCGTACGAAAACAATAGTAAGTGGTTATAAGTGAGATTTACAAACAAAAGAAAAGAGCTCCAATTCCCACCTTCCGTTTACAATGCACTGACTGTCGGGATAAAGTCAATAGACAGAAAACGCATGGCTGGACTGGCAATAGAACACTTTAGCCTGCTGTAATCCCTGTGGGCGCGATAAAAAGAATGTGATCATGTCATGAATTTCCACTTTCCGCCGAGCAAAGCTTTGTTACGATTTCTGCATCACGAGTGCTTCTTTACCTTACACTTCACTGTTCATTTAGGTCTGTATGGCAGAGAAGAAGTCAAACAGTAATACAAAAAGGATTCAACTTGTAACGTTTCAGGAAATAAGTAAAAAAAAAGAGAATAACGAATCAAATATTCTGCCTTCACTGATGCCATAACACGAGTTGAATGGGTGATTGTCCCCTGATAATAATACATTATTAATACAACAATTTGTCTTAACTCGGTATGAGGCTCATGCCATAGGAAATCTCCCATCTGCTACCTCTGATCTGTCTTGAATACAAATATGGCTGCCATGTGAGTACAGCTGTCACCCCTTAAGGTAGCTTTCTTAACTGTTGAATGAGACATAATATTTTGAAACGCACAATTATTAAAATACCTGTACTTCATCAGGAATACCGCATTTGGGGCAACTAACAGAACATTGTTAACTTTACAACAACCTTCCATCTGATGTGCATGTACAATCAAAAACATTACAAAAATAGACGAATACAAATTGTTCCAACTGCAATGAAATTGGCGTAATACAGTGGTTCTCCCACGGCTTCTTAGGGCTAGGGATTTTTTGATGTTTTAAAGGTTTTAATGTATGTAAATGTAATTATACGTCTTGTAAAAATTATACCCGCAATTTGAACATCCAATGTACACACTACTGTAAAATACATCGTAATAACATAGGACATAAAATTTGAGTCACTACACAAAGTACATAGCTCCAATTTGAATCATTACATTAACCTTATACCAACACTTTCTTGTCGAAACATGTTGCTAGTTAAGTTCAAGATATAATCAATATCAGTTGATAAAGTCTCTAATTTGGGTCGCCTTGCATGTGTCTCTATGCATGCGACTTTTCGATTTTGGTCGACAAAATGAGACTTATAAGCACCGACTGGAGATTTGCCTTACCATCGAGACACTTCTTAACTGGCATCAACAATACCAACATGATGGCCGCGACAGCGACAGCTCTTCAGATAGGGTCAACACAAACATTAATTCATTGTCGGTGGTGTAGGTTTGTGTGCTAACAAGAATGTGTAGCTATTACTGTCACAAGTAGCGAGGCAGTTCCTCCCACATTCTCAGAATATACAGTCTTCTATTCAGTCGCACTGCTTCCTAGAATGCGGATGGAGTGCGCAGGCCTCCTAAAGACCTTTCCTGGAAACTTTGAAGTCCCACTTGTCGTGCGAATCCCAGCATCAAGTTCGGGTAACGTATTATTTGGCGAAAATAACTTTCTGTTTATGACAGATCACGGCTACAACGATCTCCGGACTTCTCAGGTGCGGAGTTGCTGTAACTGCCTTATTTAACTTTATGATTGTTGATGTGATGTAGGTTATTCAGAGCCGGATGAGCTCAAAGGTCGATGAAATAGGCGGGACAGAAAGCAGCAACGTAGCCTACTTCATAAAAGTATTACCAAAATTAAAGGAACAACAAAAGCAAGCAGGTAAACCCAAGCCCTTGAAACTGACGCTGGACTAAATAATATTTAAAAATTCAGGTCCTACCCCAAAGAAAACAAAACAAAAACCAGTTTGTTAATTCGGTTTAAGGGAACAACCACAGTTTACTCTGGTAATCATATGAAACGCACAAATCCACTCCGTGGGAAAAATGCAGATTTAATTATCGTTACAACATACGGCACACAAGCTGACAATGTGGGCTTCTAAAAATTAATGTTTGTGCAAAAATGCAAGTTCCTGGTGTATAAAATCAGGGAGTCAACAATACAAAATAGTAAGTACATTACTGACAGCCATAATGAACCAGTTCAATCAAACCACCATAACTAATACAGCGTTAGCACTATGCATCTGAAGACTCATATAACATTTAGTAACACAAATCGAGCAGCAGAAACCGACAATCAATACAAGCCTTTAAAATTTACAATCTAACAAATACTCGTACATTAAGATGTCACATCCCAAATAATAAAGACAATTTTAGACTCTCCCCCCAAAAAGAAAACATATTACTCGACCTCGGTCTCTCCCCGAGAGATAGGGCAGCTCCCTCCCCAATTCAAACTTCCCCATAAACCAAGCACAATAACAACTCTAGACAATCCAAAATACTCAAATAAACAACAGCGCAGCTACCCCCAAATCCTCTCGGGGGAAACAGACCAAGAAACAACAGTAATTACCTTGCGAAACCGCTGGACGAGCGAGTCCTCGTGCACTGCGAAAACCACGCACGATCCTACAACCTCCCCCTCTCAAAATCTGTCCTCCTTCCTCCCCGTGCCTGTGCGGCGAATATCAATCGGAGAGGATGTCAATCTGCCGCTCCCGGCACTCTTAAGACCGATCGGATCTCACCCAGTCCCGAGGTCCCTCACCCCCGTTCACCTCCCAGAACACAAGAACCAACGTGGTCGGCTCAGTTCTATTTAGCTTTACATGAAGTCTAGAATGACTGAATTAGGAGTTTGATTACTGACGAAAGAAAGTAGTTTCAAGGTACTATCGCAGTATTTGAGCAGGAAAGACTGAGGAAAATCTCAGTCCGCATCGCCGGTCTCCAAACCTCGATCTCAGGAATGAAAATACATTCAGTGACGAAATGGATGCTGCGTAGAGTCATCATCGTCGAATGGCATGAAGGTAGACGCAATTTAAAGGAAACTTCCGTGGCTGAAAGATATTATCTTGGATTTTATTTAACGGTGCTTTCTCAGTTCTATATGTTAAACAGCATTTAATGTTTGGGCAAACCACCACTCGGTACCAACAGTTAAAGCTGTTCTACGGGGGCTGTTCTCTGTTGCTCCAAATAAGTGGTGCTAAGATCGAGGGCACAGTTGTACGATTTTCATTTAACCAGCCACAAATAACGACTTATGTTCGGTTAAACCTCAGAGGATGCAAATACGCTAGTCGCAAAACTTTGTGAATCCCACAAGCCAGCCATTTTGTTGTCACATTAATGTATTTTACGTTGCGAATGGCGGTAAATGGAAGCAATAAATTTAGCTAATTTAATTTTATTACTGTTCAGGACAGTAAACTTCATTTAACATTAATTTCCAGTCAACGTAGCTATTCATTTCACAGTAATATCTGTATCGTCCAGATATGCAGTTTTATTTTAAAAGATTCCTGATTATTAAATTAAATTACTGTAATACTCGCCGTTGATTCATATAACAAAGTTACCAGCTGCAACACATAGAGTTAGTAACAATTAACATTGCGTTTCGGAAAACACTAATCCACAGACCATCTACTTCCTTAGTTATCTAAATATAGAGGCCGATATGTTCGTACGTATGCCACGTAATTAGGAAGATCAGCTGCCAAGTCTTGGTACTCACTACTCACTGAACTTGCTGGCCTCTTCAAAGGCAATCTCGTCTGTACACCTGGCGACAGTTTTCATGTATAAAACGAAAGCATATTGTGGAAGCTGTAGCTGCTTAGTAAAATTTGAGGTTCTCACGGTGGTAAGTATGTTGCTCTGTGTAGTCTGCTACAAGTTTTCCGACGTTCCAGAAGTTCTTACTGCCTCGATCATCATCGCTCTGAAGATAGAGGCAGGAAAAACATCCGAAACGCTGGCAACTTTTATCAATGGCCCCTCTTATCGTTATATTTTCTCAAATTTTTATCTTGTCCCTTGTTTTGCTTCTGAGGAAAATCTGTAATCCCATTCACATGAAACATGATTTTATAAACATAGGTTACCTTTGCGGTTATTATGAGAATTCTACATATAATGATCGCTAGCAGTCACGCACGCCATCTGGACAGCGTGTAAGCAAGGAGTATATGAAGGAACTTATCGTTGTAGGCGCTTTGTAACAGACCATGAGAATTAGGGTCCTGCAGATGGCATTTTCCCGAGTTTAATAGAGTTGGACAACCAAAACAGGACCGATCAAATCCTACGAAGAACGTACCGTTCACTCAGACCTTGCCGATAACCTGAAACAACACGTGGTTAATTAATCAAGTGCACGACGGACTAGACGGCTGGGTTTCGAGTCCTGCCACCAATACTATTTCCAGAATGACCCTGATCTAACTATCTTCCAATGTTTAAATAACTTCTTCTTCGTCCATATCACGGACTGGGTACAAAATCACGTTCCGAGGCTATTGTTTTATCCATATTTTCTTAGTCGAGCGATGTCACATTTTCCTGTTGGCATATAAAATTTTGCCTGACACAGTATGAGATCAGGGGACATTCATTCGAGATATGTTTGCCACTTTATTTGGTATCATTTTACGTGTCAGGAAAATTCAGAAATCACTCTATGATGCAGGATCATTCCCGAAAAAGTACGAACTTATTCCGCTGGTCAGAAATGAATGAACTGAGTAAAGGATGGGCCATCGGCGTCCCGAGCCACTTCAGTCGAGATGAGTCAACACACACGCGCGTTTTTCCATCAGCCCCCTCTTCATTCCTTACTTTTGCGCTACCTTATTTTTCTTGTCTTTAAACGTTTATCTATTTACGTCTTTTTACAATTTTCCTTCTGCTTTCTTCCCTTTATTTATCCTTGTGGATGAAATGACTGTGGATGGTGGATCTAAAGAGATAGCATACCTAAACAGTTTAAAATCCAGACAAGCTAGTCTTCTACGTGAAGGCCAACTTGGCATTCAGTATAAATCACTACCGCTGAAAGGTAAAAATGGGACCGAAACATAAGCTGCGCAACTGTTTTCATGGTGGCGATGCTGCACACTGAGCCGCGGGACTCTCCATCCCCGTCACGTCAGCAGGAATGAAAAATGTCGTGATAAATCTCATTTCCGACACAGAGTCCATCCTCCCAAGTCCTGGATGTCAACTCAGTGCGAGGGAAATTATTTTTATATTGTGTTTCTGTTGGGAATCCTGTCACGACCTGTTTATTGGATAAACAGTAGCAATACGTGATTCTTCTGTCTGCGTGATTTCGTTATGACGTTGACACAGACTCGAATATCGGTACAGAGGAAGTTCGCTGGAACAGAAATATGACTGTATTATAACCGAAGATACTCAGTTCGAAGCCTCGCGTGAGTCGCATCTCCAAGTGAATGTCAGGGTACAACCTTGAAATCGGCCTTGACTGTTCCACTACTTCCCAGATAACAATGACAACATCAAAGACACCAATAGCCTCTGTAATAGCGTCGTTAAACAGAGTTATAATTTGACATGGAATAAGTCTACTTTGTGTTTGGAGGTAGTTAGTTGAAGTTATTGGCAGTCAAGCGGCTAACATTGATCTTTTGTGGTTTTCCAAGCCGCTCACTGCTGCTTCCTCTTTATTCTTCATTCATAACAATCCCAGCACATCCCAAACGACCTGACCCTACAATCTGAAAGAAACGTGACTGTGCGTCCTGAACAGCAAAAACTTCAGGCATTAAACAAACACATCGCCGTGTCAGCGAGGCAACTTCTCCGTCGCAACAGTAAGACAGGTTTGACTACCTCGTTTTGTTTAGGCGTTACGGAAATGTCTTCAGGAAGTTGACTGTCTTCTGAGTAGTAGCGTCTCCACCACCAGGCCTGGTGATGGTGGCAGCATGGACCTCTGAAACGTCGGTAAATTTCTGCCAGACTACACGACACTACAACCCAGAAGACTGCCATCTTCTTACTCAGAGCCGTGAAAACCTCAAATCCTTCTCTTCAGTAAGTTACCAGATCTACAAGACTTTTTTGAACCTTCCGATTATATCGCTATACCAGCAGTAATTCGATCTTTAGACATTCTTCCCTATGTTCCAGCCATTTTGGTCAGTGTATATGTCATTACCGTTTCTTCCCCAACATTTTCCTTCTGATTATGGTTCGTCATTCTGCATCCTGCGACTGCTTCGAAGAAATTAATTTCAGCCGAATCTGCTCGTCGTTGCTGTTTAACTTCACAACCAATACTCGGATCGATATAAAATCATACGCATGGCTTCTAATCTATAACTTACGATTTTACCAAGGTCTGCTTTTGGCATTTCTGTAATAATGTACGCTTTATAGATTCATGGGGTTGTTGAACTCCATTAAGTTACTACGAATATGTTTATGCAGACAGACATAAGACCACGAGCTAAGTCTTCTGGGGCGTCTAACGTAACGATAATTCATAACCCTCGATCAGATATGATAAGCAAAGGCCTATATAATAAGAGCAGGAACTTGACCATGGAATATTCCGTCTGTTAAGACCCAAAGATGAACAAATCAGATCCTGACAGTGACACGGTTGGCGCGATTAAGTTCATAATTCACGGAGAATGAGTTCAAACGGTTCAAATGACATCATAAATGTTACCATAGAGCCGGATTACTCAGCAGTGACAAATTCACAGTTAATCCACCAGTCACAAGGAAAACATAAAAAACGAATATATCAATTCGAAGAAAGAGAAAGAAAACGCTCGTATCTCGAGAGGAAACGTTGACGGAATCCCCGGGTAGATTTCTTCCTAGTGCGGTGGAATTTAATTTAACCGCAACAAGTGTTCAGCTATATTAATTTGACAAGAATCAAAGGAATCTGGCGGGATCTAAAAATGTTCTATCCCCTTTAAATACTATAGAGAAGGTAGGAAAATAAAATGTAGATTGATAAGAATTATCTACTACACAATATAGTGTTCGACATACCACCAAATATTATTAGGTTGAGTAAATGAAGAAGACAGACGTGGCATGCAGTACGTAAGGAGAGATGAGAAACGCATAAACAGATTTAATCGGAAAATACGAAGGGAAGAGAACCACGGAAGAATAATATTAAAATGGGTCTTGGAGAAACAGGGTGCTGTAGGTTGGGGTTCATCTTGCTCAGGATACGGTTCAGTGGCGGATCTTGTGACTGATCTTGGGGACTCCACAATAAGCGAGAAGCGTGTTTACCAGCTAGGTAACCATCAACCCTTCAAGAAAAACACCCCACAACGGGGTACTTATAATTGAAAAATCTTATCATTTTTAAAGAGTGAAACTCCTGCTTGGTAACAGTCACCAAACTTGTGGTATGAAGATAGATCTCAAGCATAATATGTATATCTGTTTAGAGGATCGTTTCTGAAATTAAACGGGAAAGGAGAAAAGCCGTTTCTTCCAGGATTGTTTAGCGAAGCTGTAGTACAACAGCAGAGGTCACTTAATGCCCAATACTTATGACAATAAAAGTCTTTACGGTGAACTACGGGACAAATCAGTCGCAGTCAATTTCAAATTTTCTCTCATAATTCGTGGAAGGACGAAAAAACAATTTTAGCCAGAATAACACTTCCGTGTCGTACATTCGAACTGGCACACTTGCGCCACTCTGCCCTAAATCTGGGATATAACATAATCGCAAATGTTACAATATGACACATAATAGGTACGCAGTTTTGTGGGAATATTTTATGTCTCTGTACAATTTTTAATACCGTTCAGTAAGTGAGTGCGCGAAATTACCACTGTTCGTTGCAAGGAATAATGTGAACCAGCTGTTTAATGAACGTCCTTAATAACAAAGGTATTGAAATTTTAATTCAGAAAGTGTCGAACAACAAACAAGTAATTATACGGAATATTACATTAAAGAAGTTAGCCCTTCACCTTTCAAACACTTCACTCCACACACAGAGGCCCCTGTTAATACGTAGCGTTAACAGAAGTTAAACCCTGTCATTCTAATTTAAATGCCTTTCTCAGACGGTCAAAAGAAATTTACTCCAACCTAATAACTGTGATACAAAGTACTATGCAAAATATCTGGACTCAAAACAAATTAACTGAGAAAAGAATGTTAAAAATTACGTAACAGGGCTTTATGACTGCGTGCTCACAACCTAACTACTGCTAACAACTTGGTTATTTCCGAGTTACTTAATTATCCTATATAAATTCCACGAATTGTTTAGAACACAAAGCTGTTACGGGCTGTTTCAAGAAACTATCCCGCAAATTGTCAGGAGGGAATGAGAAAAAAGTCAGACGTAACAGCCGACTTTAATGGCGAGATTCGAACCGAAAGTACCTCGAATACAAATCAGAATCATTATTGCTCAGCTAACCTGCCCATTGCTTGGCGAGACACTTTCCAAGTGTCTCAGTGATGGAGCTGGTTGAATAGATGCACAGTGAGTTACGCAAACAATGCTAACAAAAGATGACGCAATTCGATCTGAAGTTATGTTTGCGTTAATTTGGTTAAACAAAACAAAGGCTTCTTGCTAAGCAGAATGTAAAGATATGAAAGAGGCAGGCCTGTCTGCATTATGGGTCGTTTCTTAAAACAGACAGTATGAAAAGAGAAGACCTGCTGATAACTTATATCTGCTATCTGCTTACCTCACGAGACCCAAGAAGACAAAACGTCTGGACATTTATTTTGGAAGGCTGGGTATTGTGCTCAATAGAGAACAGAAAGTTTGAAATCCATTTTGGATGAGAATCTTCATGGAAATGGATGACTTTGAAAACTAAGACTTAAGAAAGGAATATTGTTAAAATTGAAACAAGTAAACACACTTAAGGATGAAAAATAGACTGAACTGGCTCGGGGTCGTTGCCATCCGTTACGAAGATCAGGAAACTGGTACCTGGAAGTTAAGTCCTAATAAAGAGCGATTCTACAAGTTTTCTCTGCTCTAGTCTAGACAGCAGAAGGCAAGGTATAGTAAGTTCACATACAGAAGTCCAATTGAAACAATTCGTGTCCTCCAAAGTTCTTAGCAAGCAAAGTTATCACACTCCAATTTCGTGATCTGAACGCCGTCGTTTAAAACTACAATCTGAACTAACTCGATAAGAGGCATCAAACAGCTGAAACTTCGCCCCACCCGATCTCTAAATGTTGCACACAGCATCGTTCCTTTAATAGTGCCTCAGATTACAACACTTGTCCGTAATGAGCTTACAGAACATTGCCGTCTTCCGACCACTTACATTGCCTTTTGCCCCGATCCAATCCGCGAAAGGTTCACAGAGAAACTGAGTTACTCAGAGAACCATAGAATTCATTGAGCCCCAGAAACTAGAATGCTGGATATTCTTGAATTTACCCTAACTAATTAACCAGCTAACCAAGTCTACGATACGTGGTCTCAAACAGCTGGAACAGAAGCTGCAAATAACACTGGCAAAACTTTCACCTCTATTCTGGAGTCAGAGGCAGTGGATACATCTCGGCGCCCCACCCAAATGCAAAGGAAATTTAATTAGCTTCAATCCTGTTCCCTCACATTTATAATAACTAATCTGACCACCTTCATGGATACGAGTCGTTCTTGAGAAGCTAATAGTTGCTCATCTGGACTCACGTGTTGTGTGAAACTCTAAGATTTATTATTGTGTTCACAAGACCTGGCCAATGCTTACATAAATATTATTACAATCCTTGAATGCATAAGTTAGTCACATGATAGTCATAAAAGCACAATACGTACAGGTTCAATTCAAACTATTATAAACTTTTCAGATAGAATAATTATAGTGTTCAAATAAAGTAATGAGCTGTTTAAAATAAATCCGCACACATATACACCAAATAAATTATATTATCCATTTATACTATACGAAAGCAAGAAAACCTTTAGAACATTATGAGTAATTTTCAAACATTTGAAATTCATCAACAGAGTAAAACAAGTGTGTATTTAAATACCTTTAAAATGATACTTTAAATTGTAATATTTTATTCATAAGACTTGTGAGACTAGATGATAAGACTGTTGAAAATTTTGACGTCTGCGTAGAATGTACTTTTCTGAAATCATGAGGGACTGGATATTGGTCCTTGTGTTAACATTGTGTACAGTGGAATTGTCTGAGAATGTTCTTGGTTATTCACAATGAAGTTCACTAGTAAGAATATAATCTCTTATGCAGACTTCTACATGAACTTCTAAGTTCAACATCACCCATTATTCTAACAATTTTTCATTTGTTGAATGAATGTTATTGCTGTTACGTGAATTCCCCCCCCCCCCCAAAAAAAATTCCATACTTCATTATAGAGTGAAAATGGGCCAAATAAACTTCTCTGATAGTGTCAGTGTTGCTGACTTGAAACACCGACCAAACTGTTTTATTTTAGGGAATATATTATAGTTTCTATCTCAGTTTCAGAGTTTCAAAAATTTTAAAACCAAGAAACTTCACAGGAAACGCATCTTTTAAAAATTAAATAGCATCTGCACTCTCCACTTGATGTAACTTCAGACTTTCAGTAATTGTTAGAAAAAACATTAAGGCATTAGCAACTGTTACTGGATCCTTTACTTCTTCATTGTTTATAAGAAGAGATGGCGTCTGTTCAGCCAAATGCATTTTACGATGTTCCATGTTGCTTTTATTTTATTATCAGATTTTGCTATAACCCAACTATAATGCTGCTTTTTAGCCTCTTTTATAACACTATTCATAATTTTAAATTATTAATTTAAAATGTTCTTGTGTTCGAATCATTAATGCTCCTTCTATAAATGCACTGACTTTCAAGTTTGCAAGATATTTTTAGTTCTAGTGTAATCAAGTCATTCTTTACTTTACTAAACAACTAGTTTCAAAGATATTTAGATAAGGATACAAAAACGAATTGCTGGTCACAGTGGCCACGCGCCTTGGGCTTGGCCTTGTGTGCTTCGATACTGGGACCACGGGTTCCCGCTCAAGATACAGATGTTTGTCCGCGTCGGACCGTAAACCTATCACCCTTAGTGAGGTCATTTATTGTTTTCCTTAGTTACTACGGAAAAATGCTGCAGAAGTACCTCAAATTAAGACTACGATCGGTTCCTTCCATATCCTCTCACCTCATTAACTCATTAATCATCCTATCATTCAAAACTATACATTCTGAGCTACAGCGTTCAAAAATGAAAATAAATAAGTAAATAAGAGGTTATAATTTAAGTAATGAATAAAATGTCATGTAGGATTTGAAATTTTAATGGCGGTGAGTCTGTCTTCGGGGTTGTCGCCCTGATCATGGTGGCAGTAAGGACCTCTGAAACGTCGGTAAACTTCCACCAGACTACAAAGTGTAAAATCCCAAAATACAGCCGTCTTCAAGAAAATATCACAACTATACAAATTGAAAAACCCTCCTTTTTCATATAATCAATTAAATAACTTGCTTTAATGCAGCTATAAATAAACCATAGAATAACAGAATATTAATCTATGTATTTTTATAATTTACATATGTTAAAAGTTGTAAATTTATTGATATTATGTTATTCATAGAGAGTGGTTTAAAACGCGCGATTTGCTGCTCAGTGAGTACTTCTAGAACAAACTGTGATATCTGATCCATACTGCAAATCCCAAAAACGGACATGTTGTATCGCAATATTGTTTTATTAACTCAATAAATATAAATTCAAACGCAACTGAACTTCAAACCCACATTAAAAACAATCTTGTTACCTTTCACTGATGACGCCGTTGTCACTCCACCATGATTTATCAGGTTACAGGATCCCACGTCCATGTAATAACAACACACACGATACCAAAACAATGTCGATTGCCAAGGCCACATATTAAAACCACAAATACTGCAAACTTACTGAATACCAAGTTGTTCACACACGCACACGTCATTCCACACATAATTTACACTTTGTTTCTCACTTCATATAAAATATATAATTTACTAATCACACGGAATAAGCATAAAACAAATACCGCCCTGCCACGCACCCGCGAACAACGTGTCTCCGCCTTCTCTATCTGTGAATTATGGGTAATCTACGTAACCTGCCACGTCATTTCACCACGATGACATTGGACACTTGATATACTCTTCCTGAAGCGGGGGGAGGACATTACTTGAGAATGGCCTTCGGAGTGGGGGCGCTAGATTACCAACTGGAAGATAAAAAGTGTCCATACCAACCTGGCATTGCTACGCAAACAAATAACAAAAGTCATGTTGCGCTAATCTTTTAACAGCGTAAATAGTAGGATATTGTCAAAATGTTTTATTACGAGCAGTTGACATGAGGGCAAATGTTTTGGATAATTTTTTGAAACAGGGAAGAAGAATATATAGTCTGAACGAACATCTAACCCACGTTGAATTTTGAATTAGTTCAGACGTTTCGGTAAACACTGCAGTTGCCATCTTCAGGATAAATTCACCCGCAGCTGAACACGACCCTGAGCCAGATTCATCCACGTACCATCATCTTTCTTTAAGACCAATGATTTCAGACATATATTTCTGATATATTATCCAGTCATCTCTTTCTTCTACATACATTATTATTCTTCTAAAATAAACTGACCCAATTCTCAGTGAGACACTGTTACCAGGAAACCGAACATCCTCAAACATACAGTCACACGGCCGGGCCCTATCGCCCTGGGCGGTTCAGGTCGGCAGTTCGATGGCCCGCAGCCCACACACCGGTACGGACACAGTCGCTCTTACAGCCAGCGCCACTATCTGCGCGGTCGATGTTCATTGTACAGGCTCGCCATCATGCAGTGCTTTCAGCCAAGTGCATAATCTAAGTTCTATTATCGGTAAGCCACTCTTCACTTCTGTCACGCTGATTTAATGAAGGAGGATGGACGATGCATACAGTAGGATATTCAAAATACGATTTAGGGTCGTGTAGCATAGCACAATCTCCACATCAAATTTCATCTAAATCTGTCCAGTGGTTCTCCAGTAGCATGGACTGTGCAGACCGACGGACAGACACGACCGCCCATAATGCGTTCTCGCTATGCAATTTGTGCAGAGAACACGTAAAGATTGTTTCTTGCCTTTGACACAGAAGGTTCTTGGGAGCGTTACACGATACATAGATACGTAAAACAACCAGTGAAAGAGATAAGAGAATAGACTTTCCTTTACGCTCACTACCGTTTCAAGTAACACATGCATTGCGCATTGTTATTTTCGTGGATAATTTTGCTGGAATTCTAAGCAGCAAGGGCGTAGCGCTGTTTGAATATTAACTTCCCATTTCCATTAATCTCCGTTCTTTTGTTCTCGTGCAGGCGAGGTTAACAACTCCGCCAATAGATGGTGGTGTGAACATGATCTGCTACTTTGCATACAAAACAGCAATTATACACGATTAAACGTCTTTGTTGGGTTCTTATCTCCTCGTTATGTTGGTAACACAGTCGGGATTTGTAATAGTTCATAGTTTTCTTTAGTTTCTCTTGCAGAGGAAGTGGAGTACAATGTTACAAGCCCTTAACTCTCCATTCACAATATCAAAAATAACTAACGGAAAGTACTGGGTTCTAATACTGGCTAGGAAACTCGCTATTCTGACAAACGTATTCGTGGTGCTCCTTAGGTCTTTCACATAATTAAAAAAAAGAATAAAGCAACGACAGTTTCATTCCCAGTACAAAGTTCAGTTCTCATTCAACATGAAACAATCTGTAGGTTGATGAATGTTTCCATCCGAAGATAGACACGCTTACCACGTTCCTAAAGGTCAAACGGAATATTCATCAGAAACGCCTAGTCGTGTAAGCACATGAAAAAGTAGACACCAAAACACGTACTTTTAATGAAAATGTCCTTTCTGTTGTTTTTTTAATAATGTCGGCCTATCTCCAACAAAATCAAGACTATTATTTAGGTTCCTTCATGAGATATGATATCATTGAACGTGCAACTTTAATTTAATCCTATGTTTCAACTGATTCCTTTACCTTGTTTCGAAATTGAAACATACAGAAAAACAGACGCACACAACTATCGGTCAAAATCTTTATGTAATGGCACATTCCTGCACAGTGCAATATACACCTAACTAATTCCATGGAACAAAGTCCTTGTTGAGAAGCTAGCAGTCGCTCAGCTGGTTTAAACAGTCCTAGCCTTCTATGAAATATGAAGTTTCAATACCGTTTTCAGAATAGCCCGCCACCGCTCCTCAACCTAGATCCATTTTAATATTATACTCACATACACGCCTAGGTCTTCCCAGCGGTTTCTTCCCTTCATAATAAACAACCAAAATTTCGTAGAAACTTCTCCCTCTCGCGTACCATGTGCCCAACCCAACCTCATCTCCCTATATTTGATCATAAGTGTAGTATTTGTTGAAGAGTCCAAACCATGATGCTCCTTATAATGCAACTGTTTCCAATCTCTCAGGTTTAAACATTCTCTTCGGCACTCTGATCTCTAAGACGCTCAGAGTTCTCTCTTTCATTGCCATACCAAGTTTCGTAACATATATATTACTTTAATATCTCGTCTCGTTCTTGGGAACAATTATAGGGAACTGAGATGCCTCGAGGAGGTGTTACAGAGCACTGCAATACCGTAATGCCACAACAAGGTATTACAGAACACTGCACTATCGCCAAGAGGGATAACAGACTTTTGCAATTCCAGGTGCCTGTGTTTCGCCGGGGCAACGCACCATGATTTATCATTCCGCCGCAGACAGCTTTATGGCCGGTCATTGAGGAGACATAAATTACTTTTACAACTAGAACAGTAAACAGGTTCCCGTGGGGTTACTGTCGGTATTGTTGCCTAGGTGACAGGTGCGTTCAAAGTCCTACTGTTCAGCGTTGTTTCTTGTCTTCCGGGTTGCTGAGTCTTACCGAAAAAAATAAAATATAGGGATTACTAATGGCGGAAATCATATTTCAATTCGAGGAAGCCCACACGGAGAAAGAATTGTTTCTCGGAGTACTTATTTCCGCCTGGACGTAAGCGGAAGTGGTAGGGAGATGGAAAGGTCATAAAAGGATAATCAATATTCATTCTCTTCACTTACTTACGTATTAAAGGCAAAGTAGTCATTGATGCTTAACTAAGCACCACGTCATGCAGACGTATTGGGAAACTGAGGCAAGGCTCCACTCATTTTTAAACTCGACATTATATAGAAATGAGTGTTTAGGTGATATATCAGGTTCTTACGACTGCGAGTATAAAAGATCGCTGTCTTCTAGAATGTTGCGTCGTGTAGATGTCTGGCAGAATTTTACCGACGTTTCAGACGTGCTTATGGTTTCCATCATCAGGGCGATAGCGGCCTTTACTGAACAAGGTTCCAACAAAGTCGAATAGCCTAAATATGAACTCTAGAAAGGCTCAGTTTGCAGAAACCCGCCGCCTCTGGTCGAGACTTGCGTCAGCGAGGCTCTGTTCCTCGCGATAAATCAAACAAATTAAAACAAGAAGAAGGAAGACAAAGAAATGTGGGTCAGTGCAACTCACGAATAGTTTAAGGAGAATCCCCGGCCATAATAAATCTCCTTGTGATTAATACATGAAGAGTCGTGTACTGCCAAGGAAACTAAAATGAACGGAGAATGGAAGCTAACGACGCGTGGAGAGTAAGGCGTTCTTTAAGAAACTAAATATTCGTTAACAGTAGCCACTTAATACGGGCGCCTAAAAACTGTGGAAACTGTCGATTTCGAAGCATTTCACAAAATATTTGAGTGATGGGTGGTTGGGTGGACAGACAGTTCAATACAGGGGCTGACTGATAAGGAGTGACTGGAAGGACGAACAGAAGGTGCAAGGATTCATTGATGAATGTGTGAGTGGATGGATGAAGAGATGGGTGGAAGGACTGATAGGTGAGTGAACACATGGACAGAATATTTGTGTTAATGAATGAAGGGATAGATGAATGGAGGATTTTCGGGAGGATGGACAGATAGCTGGAGCAGCTGATTGATTTATTGATTGATTAATGGCTGAAAGAATTGACGGTCGGATTTTGATAGACTGGAAACAAACACGGGTCACAGGACAGTGAAATACGGACTACGAGACAGGACAAAAATACGAGATTTGAGTTTCTTACGGCAGCGAAAGTGTCGATGTTGATCTTATGGGTTTTGACGCCGAGTGGACTTACAGGTAGCCCTGAAGATTTAAACAAGTGTTACCTTCCTACAGGTCAATACGGTGTTACAACCCTGAACACCAACGTCGACAAGACGACAGTGTACTACGAGCTACTGGGATGAAATCTGTAAGCCTATTGGCAGGTTATAAAGCGAATGATTTTAAGATGACAACTGGACAGAAGTTTGAAGGCTATTGGAATTAATCGTGAACTCTTATCCAACCGGAAAGAGAATACTAACAATGAACTATCCTTATGGAACTTAAAGGCATGAAACTTTGGATTCCAGTAAAAACAGGGCATTTCGTGTGAATCCGGTCTGCCTCTGTGTGCGAATGTATACATTCACAATTAATTTACATGAATAAGTCAGACCTATTTTTAACCCAAAATCGTGTGACGCCGCAGACAAACTAAATGGACTGATAAGCGATTTTACAATATTAACCGGTAGCAGACCGCGCCGTCAACACAAACTAATATGGTGTGGGGTCATCGCGCTGATTCACTGCGCACAAAATTCGAAAATTCCTTTTCAGTTCGCATGATGGTAGATGTAATAATTCTAGCGTGTAATGCATAAAAGAGCCATGAACAAACATCTGAATGGCGGCTGGAACAAATGAATGCCTCACATTATGACTCGTTGAACTGAATTATTCGATTACAGATTATTAATGATGTCTTATTTCTACAAACAAGTTTAAAACCTCGTATAAATACAAACTTGTGAGTAAACAAGAGTGGAACTTTGTTCATTGTATTATAAGTACATGTCTAATGTTGTAAGAAAAAATCAGTCTATTAGATACTACACTGCAAAGTGCCACTGATGTGTTATCATCGGCAATGCTTTCTCTGGACATCGCATTCATAGTCTTGTAGACAGGCTCCGTCTCCGTATTTAAGCCTAGAAATAAGGACGGGCACCACGAAGTAAGTACAGTTCTCTTTGAAGATAGCACAGCCGTGAGAACCTGAAATCGCACCTACGGTACACTTTACTTCTACCTGAAGACGGAGTCAGGCACCAGCCTCCGAAACGTCGCCTAACGGACATTTAAAAAAAATAAAATACAAAATCATCAAAAGACGGTGTTTTCTGAGATGTGTCATGTGGTCCGGCAGAAGCATATCGACTTCCTCCATTATGTGACCATATCGGACATGGTGAACCTTTGCCGAACCAATGGGGAACGGGGTAGAGACCGGGTGAGAGCAGAGAGCTAACGGGAAAAGGCCAGACCACAGCCAGGCCAAAATGGTATAGGTTTTAGGACCTCGTTGGCAAAGGGAATGAACAGTAGGCACGACACTGCAGAGTGAGGAGATATTTTTCTTTGTGAGCTCCGATATGTCAAGTACAGGGATTTGGATGGTGAACGCAGAGCACGGTCTGGCCGCCAGATTATAAGCATCACATTCTGCAATAGATATGCTCTATTGAGGCGGAAAATAGTCGACAATCGAATTATCGAACTATAGCGATTAGAAAAGTAAGCGTAAACATTTGTAGAGCAATTATATCGCAGTTTGTAACACTGCGCCGCGTCGCTACAGTGCCGGTGGCCATGACAAGAACAGCAATAATAACTGTCGATAAGTCGTGTTAAATAAATGGCTAGTGCTTTTATCCTTATTATCTTCAACATTATATTTTTTCGAATAATTTTGTCCGTGAGACAAAGCCACGCATTACTCACTCATTATTATCAACAGCATTGCCGTCATCCGGTGTTTGCTTTTGACTAGTTTTCTTTCTCTTGCCAAGTAATTAATGATTAAAGACATCAATATTATTTCCGTTATTCTTGTCTTAGCTCTGACATAACGAATTCTGTAAAAATGACAACGTCTAAATAAGATAAAAGAGATCGTGGCCCATTTTAAAGCATTTTCAAGCACTTATCTAAAGAATTCGATGTAGATTGGTAATCTTATAAATTTACAAGGTTGGTAATTTATACAGTGTCCAGTTGAGGTCACCAGAATAATTCATGAAAAGTCTATTAATGGAATAATATTCGTAATTGCATTTTATTTATAAATATATATATATACATATATATATAACTTAGAGATGCCAGTATCCTGAAATTGTATTCTTTTATCTATTCACATTAGCTTTATCTTCCTATCTTCATTTCTTCTCCCGTTTCATTAATTACTATTCTTCCTTCCTTCCTATTTCATTACTTCTCACCTTACTATTTGAATTTCTTTCTTTCTTTATTTCTTTTGGGTTCAGTTTTAACATTAAAACATGGGCGATCGTAAATTTCGTCCATATCTGCTCACTATAACCTCTGATTTACATACAATAATCGAACTTCATTGCCATTTCCCACCCAAGTCTCCTGATTCACTGCTAGATGGCTCTGGCAGTCAAGTCAGGATTGCGTAGAAATTTCGTAGTCAGTGGGCTGGTCACTCACTACTCACAAATGCACACTTCAAAGACAAAGAATCGTACGAAAAAGGAGGAAGCGAAAACCCACAACAACAACAACAATAATCCAACTTTATTAACTTATTTTTGTAACTACTAACTGAGAAAAGACTGGACGTGTAAAATATAGATCTTTCAGGCCTACAACACTTACTTTAAACGTTTTCAAAGTTGGTTAACGTTTAACAATATAAAGGGAAAATAATTTCTAGTTCTGTGAAGTATGATACGATTTTCGGCAAAGCGTCTGTGCCCACAGAGAACGAACTTGAAGGCCAATTTATGTGTAAAGTAGCGAAGAACACATTTGTAACGTACGTGCACTCCAAACTTGAATAGGCGTAACTTTCCACGCTTGTTTCTTTTGTTCTTCTTCCTTTCTCCGTCTCCCTTCCTTCCACCTTCCTTCCTCCCTACCTCCGGCCTTAACAGACAGAGGTTCGCTGGTAACCATAGCAACCATAGCATAGTTGCGTGTCTCTGTTACGCTCTGCACGACTCAACAACTAAGGTGACTAAGAGCTTGAGGCTCGAAATTTGATCTCCCATTATCTCCACACAGACACAAATAAGGGATTCTCGAAACTGTGAGCCCAGGAATTCGGTTGCTTGCACGACACCTTGAAAGCGAGCCCGAGCGACCCTGCAAATGCTGCATCCCGCCAAACGAGTTAAAACTGAAATAGATACTGTACATGAAACCGTTGGCACGACTGTTGTCGCAGTCAAGAGGCTGATCTGACAGGACGCCGTGGTGGAACGGTTGGTACTGCAGCTTCAAACCCAACCCAGAATCAAACCCCGAACAATGTTACTGCAGCTTTCGCATATTTCTGTCCGATCCATTTTGATCCCAAATTCTTCATTTCGTGACGAGACTTACGGGCGCCACGTCAAGTGTTAAACCGACTGACTCATTTTAGTGAAAGAATGGACTAATAAGCAGCTCCGGGAACACTCAGAGGAAATCCCTTAAAACAAATAACCAGCGCCTCCTCCAACACAAGCCAGAATTTATAACGACCCTCCGATTAGACGCGAAATAAATTTAACATCTGCCACAGCATTATTAAATAAGTGGAGAGCACTGAAAGGGCCCCCGGGGGGGGGGGGGCTGATAAGTGTCGCAAAACCGTGCGGGTGGCGTTCATTTTATGAAAGAATTTCGGATAACATTAGTGACACGTGGATTTAGTAGGCCCATCGATACGACAGCGAAATCTAGGAGCTTGCGATTGGTTGAGCTTGTGTCTAAGATGGGTGATGCAAAAATGTCTTGGAAAAAGACCACCTGGAAGAACAAGAAAGGGATGGGACAATGATCGCGGTACACACTCAAGAACGTGTCCAATGGCGAGTGAGCGGCGTTGAACCTTCGTTCCCAGAACCACACAAATCGTTGCTCTTCTTACGAAGAATACGTATGTTCTCTGTGCGTCAGGGTGATCCTGACTGCGATGTTTCCTGCCTCATTCCACGCTACATAGCCTCTGCACAGTTAGCCATTACCCTTCACATCTTTATTTAAACGGCCAACCTTCACCGAACGCACGTTGCACAACCTCTAGCTTCATGATACAAGATTGAATGAGGCGAAACATCAGAACAGGCTGTAATAAATACTATCGTTTGTAATGAAGCAAACTTGGATCCTCTGCTGGCCGCTGTCCAAAGATCCCACCCGCTGCGACATTACAGTCTATGCTTAATCCTGATAGGCCAGTGTGGAGGCGGGGCTCTTCACGTGTTGAATCTGAGCCAGACATAACACCAGCTCGCATTCCAGATCCTGCTTCAAACCTAGAAGAGGAACTTCATCGATTTCTATCTTCTCCTGATATTATTAGAACGATTACATGGATGAATATGCGATTTTCGGGACATGTAGCACGCACAGATTGCGAACACGGTGATGAACCTAAGAGCTTCAAAGAAGCAAAGGATTTCTCAAACGAAATTAAGAAAGATATGATTGACAAAGCCATGATAAGCACGCGGTATTCCAGCGACCGGCTGTCATAAATAAAATTAATAGTGGCTTTTCTTAGCCCCTCCAGGCAAATTTCGGCATGATATCCAAAATTAGCCCGAGACAGATTCCTTCCATATCCTTTCGAATTTATTGTTCGCTAATGATCCTATCATTCGACGCTATAATGTATGAACTGACAGAGTCGTTAAATGAGAATAAATAAATACATAAATAAAATATATATATAAGAAACTCCCTTATATGCATGCCACGTCTGGTGCCGTCCACAGCTAGAGAAGTAAAACAGGGCACATGTACGGCTGTGAAATCTCAGATGCGTTCTTTCTCAGTCTCAACAAATCTTCAAGTTCCATTTTTGACACAATAAATCAACAGCAGTTATCTATCCTGAGGATGTCACAGCAAATAAACGGCGATAAATAGGTTCTCATGTGTGTCACAGCGTTCGGACACAAAACATGCCCTTCTACGTTGTGAAGCCATATAAACTTGCAAGTAGAAGCCAGCGTTTCGGATAAACATACTGTCTCCATCTTCAGGTCTAAATTATCTACTTGCTAGTCTACACGGTGTTACAACCCAGAAGACCAACGTCGTCATCCTGACCGTCATAAGAACATCAAATCTCACAAAAAATATATTTCATTGTATGTCTTTAATGGTGCGATATATGGAATGAAATTTACACACCCGGTAGGGGTCTTTACTTCTTTATGAAGAAAACCTTTCGTATTATTGGCCAACTGAACTTCGTGTAAAGCATAAGATTATGTATCCATTCGTCCATGGAACACTTGCGAGCATAAATTTCGCCGAAAATATATTGAAAAATTAAATTCGTACCTCAAGCGCGTCACCATGACAAATATCAACTGGTTCATGCTATTCGGGGAAATAAATGCTGCTTACGTGTATTCTAAGTTTTATGCGAAATCCATAAA
This sequence comes from Zootermopsis nevadensis, assembly GCF_977971745.1. NCBI lineage: Eukaryota > Metazoa > Arthropoda > Insecta > Blattodea > Termopsidae > Zootermopsis > Zootermopsis nevadensis. Next base: position 19,013,046 of record NW_028259134.1, read on the forward strand.
TAAATTTAGAGGACAAAACGCATAGTCACTGAATGTTACCGTTGGTACAACTGACGTTCTAACGGCCGCTGTAAGCGATTCGTCACTTTTCAAACACCCTGTACTACCCTCAAGCGGCTTCTTTGATTCCCACTAACGTCAGTTCCTTCGTGAGATGTTACAGAACTGCGCAGATTGGTTCTCTCCTGTAACCAACAGGAAACAGATCGACAGGGCGGAGAGGGGGGGGGGTTCCTTATATATCACCCGCGGCAGTCACTCTGAACCGTTCCTACCAACATTATAAGCGGATAACGGAAACAACGTGGAGACAAGATTTCATGTTATGCTCACTAGAGGATCTGTAATCACAGTTAAGTTCTTCATTTAAATTTGTAATACCGAGGAGCCTGGCAAAGTAATAACGCTCTAATGTGTTTTCAGGAGTTGTTCGGTTAGAATCCTGGTTGGATTAGGCTACTGAACATCAGGTCTAAGATTTTTCATGATTTTCCTCGGCATCTCCAGGTAACTGCCGGAGAATCTTCAATCAGTAAACAACCTCCTTCTTACACAATTCATAATTATCTTCCCATTCACTGGACATATTGGTGCTCGAAAAAACCTTAAGGCAAACGTAGTATACTGATTATTTTACCGACACTGTGTTCAGTTGACACAGCTTTGTTAAGTAAAGCAAAGAGTAGAAACCAAACATGTGTTACCAATACGTTATTGACCTAAACGCTGTGATGACAAGAAACCCACACGCAACCGTTACCAAAATTAAAATGCGAAAGAAATAAAAATAAAAAGGAGCTATTTTAATGTTACTGTGTTTTAATAAAAATCGTCTGCCTTACGCAGTCTAACCGATGATCACGCAGTTGCAGGGTACCAGCATCTTTACTTAGTCACTGAACACTTTGCCTCAAATTCAATACAACTGGAGTTTGCAGGAAGATGAGAAACGCATATCGAATTTTAACAGAAAACCTGAAGGGAAAAATAATTTGGCATGCCTACAGGTAGATGGGAATGTGTAATGCAGTAATTAATTTCATCATCGTTTTATTTAATGTTAATTTGTCAAGATAACGATAATAAATGTTCAGGTTCCATAAATTATGGGAAATTTCTTTGCTATCAGCTTTGTTAAGAAAGGCGTAATTAAGTTGTGTAAAATTTCAGGTTCTCACGGCGGCGAGTGTGAAGATGGCTGACTTCTGGGTCGTTGCGCCCTGTAATCTTGAACAAATCGACTGACTCTAATTATGGAGGCGGTAAACACCCCTAAAACGTCTGTCAATTTTATTAGAGAGTTAGTTATAAATTTTGTAGTTTGTTCAGCCTAACAAAACAACCGAGTGATGAACCAAAGATATAACTTCAGTAAGTTATTTTTCTGTGTTGTGATCAAGTGCACGTGACTGTGAACGCAGTGCCTGCTCCAATGGAGAAGTCCACCGGAAGAGAGAAGTCCTGCTTATGACGTTTGTGGTAATCCTACACGGTCAGGCGTAAAAAGGAAATGTAGCAAATGTTTGTCATCGTTACACACTTCCAATTATAACCATAGGCAAGTCCTAAAGGTTCATTATTTCCAGAAAGAGTAAACAAATCACCTTTTTAAAGCTCGCACTAAAATTACACTTTGATGTCAACATGTCGGTTTTAAATTTCGACGGTTCATTTACTTACTATAGCATCAAAAGACTAATTTAATCACAGATTAACTAAACATCTCCTCAACCACGCGACCTTCTCCCCTTGGATAGCAATCCGTTCTTCCGCTGAACCAATGAGCACCATCAAATCCAAATGGGGAATTTTTTTCACAACTTTTTTATTTCTTATTATTTTTATTCTCTTTTCTAAGCACTTGTCTGTCCTATATAGGGCTTCCAAAAAAAAGCACAACCATTAGATATTCACTCTGAAGATGGCAACTACATGCTTGCGGAAACACTGGATAATTTTTAACATTCGACATGGTTCAAACCCAAGCCGGAGTTTCACAGAGAGGAAGTTAAATTTTTCAATTTAATTTTAACAAGCGTTCTCTTAATTAATGCTTCAGTAGTTGAGAGAAAAATAATTGATGAATATGATTTTGTAACATTTAAATTGAAACTCTGCAATTTTAAGTACATTTCGTAAAAAAAAATTCCTTAAATTCATGATACTTCACAAGAAGTACAAACAAGCAATTAATGAATAAATTCAATTTGTATGTAACTCAAAATGAAAATATGTCCCAAGTCCCTTTGTATCACTCCAATTAGGCTTAATTTAAGACAAGTTGCGAGGTTCATCTAATTAACTGAACAACCAGGAGGGCGCTCAGAGGACGTAACATGAACAACACTCCTATGGACATGACGGGTGACGCCGGTACAACCATCCAGTCTGTACAGACTGGGAAAGTCTCAGAGGATTGAATTCAAATGACTCGCTTTAGGATCTATTGACAGTGTGATGGCATTTCGGAAATTTCTTGACAAACTAAAGAGCTGAGACTTCAGATTCTCACGGCGGCAAATTTTACGATGACTGTCTTCTAGGTTGTTGCACCGTGTAGTCTCGTAGAAATTTACCGACGTTTCAGACGTGCTTACTGCCCCATTATCAAGTGATTATGGAAGCAGCAACAATCTCTGAAACGTCGGTAAGCGTCTAACACACTACACTGCGTAACAACTCAGAAGAGCAACCAACTGCTCATGAAGCAACATATAAAACAGAGTTATTATTATTAAATAACTATTTTTATTACTGGGGATACTGGGAACGACCCGTTCTTCAAGTGCCTGAGCACTGCGGGTCCCAACTTTTCGTTGGCTTTATCTATAGACATTCGGTAGGACTCCTTGGACGAGGGATCCTTTGTATGAGCCCATTCTTAGGAGTAGTTTTCTTAAAAGACTGCACTGAAACTAAACTACTGTCACCACATATTGTAAATCGCTTTATGCATTATACTGTCGCCAAGCAACGAAAGAGCTGTGGATATAACTCGCTCTTGCGTTATAAAACCGGTTATATTCAGCTAGAAACAAAAAAAGGACACGGAGAAACGAGAAATACTGGACGAAAGAATTGTACCTGTAACACTGCGTCATTTAGAAGTTAAAAAACGTAGTCTATAAAACACTGTTTAGAAGATATTTATTAGTATGACAAATTTAGACTGCATGTCTGTCACTTTGACCCGGCAAATTTAATCCTAAACTTCAAACCAACTCTTCTTCATGATCAGAGGATTCGGTGTGTCATTACAGAGCGCGTCCCTGAAACAGCTACCTGTTAATTATCGGGCGCGATGTTTGAAGGATGGTGATCGCGCGTGGTAATAAACCAGAGGAGAGACGCATATCTGGCCTTCATTATCCGTAATCCCCTGTTTGTGAGCACTTCACAATCTCAGCTAGTGAGTTCTGGCTTAATGCACAACAGAGACCTTCGTTAATTATCACTCGCTACAGAAAAGAGCGTGACGTTCATATCTGTACACTACTACAGGCTCAATTTGATAAAATTAGAAGGTCGTGACTGCTGAAGTAACAATTTGGAACAATACGAGGTGCGATCGGAAAGTTTCAAGACTGTGTCAATAGCGGGCGAACCGGATGTAGTACGAGCTTCTGCCGCTAGGGGGTGCGGCCTACATTCATAGTGAATCAGTGTGCCAGCCGGCATCATCGAATTAGCATTTGTTTCTTAGTTACGGGCGTTTTGGTAGTGCATTACACCGACCCTCCTGCGATTTCGGAATGGCGGATTTTCATGAACAAATCAAATTTTGCCAAAGACTCGCCAAAACGGCTACGGAAACCTATGAAATGCTAAAGCAAGCATTTGGGGAGTCCGCAATGGGTCGTGCACAAACTTTTGTGTGGCATTCACGTTTTAAAAATGGCCGAACCTCTGTCGATGATGACGAGCGTTCTGGACGACCATCTTCGAGCACAATGCCCGAAAATGTTACGAAGATTCGGCAGGCCATTCACGAAGATCGACGTCGTACCATCAACGACTTGTGCGACATTGTTGGGATAGGCTATGGGACCTGTCAGCTGATTCTAAAGGAAGAACTCCACATGCGACGCATCATGACAACGCGCCAGCGCACACCGCCCTCAAAGTTCGGCAGTTTTTGGCCTCAAACACCATGGCCGTCATCCTGCACCCTCCTTATTCGCCGTGTGACTTCTTCCTCTTCCCAAAGATGAAAATTCAGCTAAAGGGAAGGAGATTTGAGACGATAGAAGAGATTCAGGCAGAATCGCAGATGGTGCTTGACAGGCTGACAAAGAAAGATTTCCAGGGATGCTTCCAGGCTTGGCAGCGGCGCTGGGATCGTTGTGTTCACTCCCAGGGGAACTACTTCGAGGGTGATGGATAAATTTAATACCTGAGATAAGTGTACGGGTTTTTATACGCGCAGTCTTGAAACTTTCCGATCGCACCTCGTACTTTAGTTTTATTTGAGGAAAGACGTGTACAGGCTACACTACAAAAGTGTCTCATTGCAGACTTGAAGAGTGCGATAGCACTAGATCAGCTGTGAGGACAATGACCATTGCTAAAATACCGACTGAGTAACATTTTTCAAAATGTCATATGAAAACATAAGATATAAAAACTTTAAAAACAACTTATATAAATAGGCTGTGAATAACTGAAGTGAATTTGACGGCGGCAACTTCAGGTCTGTGGTCACGAAATTTGATTGCTCTGCTCATCACCAATAGGAAACTACTTAGTACGCGCGTCAATCAGTTTTCGTGTTCGTTTTAAGCGTTTCTCAGTTTTAATCTACAATCTGTTTCGATGTGCAGTTTTTAGTCAAGACCCTGCGATACAAACTTGCCTCAAAAATCCTGCTGACCCATGCAACGAAACATGGCAGCTCAAGCAGTGTCTGAGAGCGTTTGTAAAAGAACGTAGATCCTTCGTGTGCGGGAATGTTTGTTTTATATAACATTCCTTGATTGGTACAACACAGACCAGTCTGCTGTGGTCCATCTAAACCAGGAACGGACCTGCTTAATTACCGCCTGCGGTCCTTAAGGAACGGGCCTAGTCTTGTGAAACTGTGACAAGGGCTCGGCAGCTCCCAGACAGTATGGCGGCTGGTGGGAAAATACAAAGCATTGTATAGTCTCAACCAGATTACTATTGAAGTATGCAGTACACTAATATTACCTAAACTCTCGTGCAAAAAAATACCTTTAACCTCTTGGCCTATATTTGTTCCTTCTTCCTCTTTATCCAGTTATTTATTTCTTTAGTTTCCATTTATATATTTCTTCTCTCCTCCCTTCCTCCTTTAAGCGAATAGAGTTAGCAGATATTCATCTCTAACGACTCCACTAGAAACATCTGTGGCAGCCATCAGACCGCCATAATCAAATTTGCGGGAGTGGGCCCATACGCCCGGCCGGACTGGTTCTGGGCACCTGCGTCTCCGAAGGCAACGAACGTGACTGATTCTTCCGTCCGGTGCCGAACCAACGTCATCTGCTGACAGATGAGTGTGAAGCCACGGCGACAACACATGAGGCACTGCGTGGCTGGCACTCTCGGTCCCCACGTAGCAAATTTCTTCTTCTTCTTCTTCTTCTTCTAATTTATCTTCTCCAGTCGCTCTTTGCTAAGCCGGTTCAACGCGACAAGTAAAAACTAAACAGACTGACACTGTGAAATATATCATAACAGCTTCCAAAATACAGAACACAGTTTAATTAACCATGTTGTATCTTCTACTAGCTATAAAACGAAAACATGTTTTATAATTAGGTGTTGGGTCCCAACACTCAATCCAACACGATAAGAAATCAAATTAATAGAGCATGTGTTGGCTGGACGATTGATGGTCCCCGGATACACTAACATAACGAGCCATTTTGTTTAACACTCATACTTCATTTGATTACATTCAATTAGCATAAGAACAATTCACAATTAGGATTCGCAAACTGAGAAAAATACGTCGTGGGAGTATGAGGTGACCAAGGATTGGCCCTGCGTTGACGGGATTTATAACAGAACAGCTGGTCAATAAAGATGTTGCTCCATGTTGTAAGTCGCCGAGAAGGAAAGATTGCAAGGAAGTTACTTAATCGGTTACATTCTTTGCAATAACCCGTTCGTATCCATTCATCTACGCATACTTCACGCTCGTTACCTCTATGCTGGCCTTCGAAGACAACACTCAGACCGCGTCGAGGTCGCGCGGGCAGGCGATCTACTGACAGTTAAGAAAACATCGGCCGAGTCTACCATTATTATTGATCATCTCCCTCTTATTACTTTCTGAGAATTGCTTTGTCAAACCTCCTCGTGCTAGCGATGGTCATTGCCGATGTGTGTCACCACACGCAGTCATATAAGCAAGTGGTCGAAGGATCGGAGCGGAAGAAATGTTTCCTACCAGACTCATACAAAAACCTTCTTACGTTACGACCCTCCTAACCTCCGTCGATCATTCGGCTGCCGAGATAACCTGCCTGTACAGCATGTCTCCCACGTGGCTTCTTTCGTTCAGGTTCTCTGACTACAACTACATAAACGACTTGTATCTCCCCCATGCATGCTACATACCTGGAATACATTTCATTTGCTTAGTCTACGATAGTATTTAGCCAGCTAAAGATCTGGAATCGTTTAAATTATGAGACAGAAATACATGAGGCTCTCTAAAGCTGAGCGTCGGGCCTGTGTGTCTGTTCAGAAGCCCTGGTAGAGGCGATAGAGAAATTGGGGTGGCTATTAACCGAGACAACCGCACCATGTGTCTTATCGACAGCGCCATTACACTTGTTAATGCAGTGCTCCGCCATTATCCATCAGGGCACGGCACTGAACCCACTGGCTGTGTCGAAAGTACGCAACTGCCGTCCATCTGGGCCCCAGTTGAGGACCAAAGTTCTGATGACGTACCGGTGGGGTCTGCCACTGATGGAACACTACGGAGTTTTGGTGCAGTGATGACTGGCAAGGGAAAACAGAAATACTCGGAGAGAAAACTGCTTTAATACCATATTTCTCTTCATTGCCCTAGAACTGATTATGATTAATGAACTGAGAAGGTTGTCGAAGGAGGCGGTAAGGTCTTATTTAATTTGTCAGAATGACCTGAGAAAAATCAAAAAATTCCTCATGGAAATTACAGATTTTTGTACGCAGAATGTATACTGGGTCTTTCAGAATACGATGTGGGAATGATAAGCACCGCATATAAAGAGAGGATTTCGAAAAAATAAAAAAGAAATGATTCTGAGACACGGTGCGAAGTAGCAGCAGGGCAGTTCAGACCACTTCATGTGGAAAAAGCGAGACAGAGATCCCACTTTCTCAAAGGATATATAATGAGAAATAAAGACAGAGACACAAGCAAGAGGCTCAGGAATTGAATCATGAAATAAAAGACTACGAACGCCCGGAGTGGCGCGGAGCTTTCAAAGTGTAAACCAAGACAAACACACGAATGAGAATTCCACAGCCATAATCGTAATGTCTGCACTGTGTCCGTCTAGAGGGTTGGTAAGCCACCCTCCAAAACGACTGTCAGTGGCGTAGTCACCCCGCCCTTGCCACCTGATGGTGACAACCGAGTTGATCTACACGCGTTCATTAATTTCAGTCACACTTATACAAAGTTGGATTTAAATTAAAGAATAAAATTAGTAAGATATGATTGAGAATAGGAGAGGAAAATGGTAAGATTCTAGTTATATTAATAATATCTGTGTACCACCTTTATAGCGCCATTATAGATGGTACATGAGACCGCTGTCCGCAAAATATTGGTGTTAGTCTTTTGTTGTATGAACTCAAATCGACAAATGAATCAACGAATTTCAACTCCTGTACTTTCTCTACATTCATTTGTTTCAGATACAAATAAATATCCATATTATGTTCTATTATCGTGGCAGAAATGAGATTTGAAGACTGTAATGTGGAACCAAAATAGGAAATTACGAAGACAGATAGGATACAGTCACCCCTGCTTCCAAAAAAGGGCAATCCGTTAACGTCTGCAACATTCTACAACGGACAAACACGCACTGCTCAAAATTGTGAAATCTACGACATATTATCCTTCCTAACCCTATTCGTACAGAAGTTTTAGACCTCGACGCCGAGTTACGGAAATACTGGGTACTTCTACAAGACTATTCTTTCGTTACCATTTAAGTTTATGTTTCCCCTATTATGAATAATGGTATCGGTTTAAAACTGATACCTCTTCCCTTTATAGGCTACATTTTATATAAGGCATTATCAGCGAAAACCCTGTCCTGCTATAACTTGACATTCAACCATTCAAAATAAAAATACCATCCAAACAATTAAAAAACATCGCATACCATTACGAATGTCAACAAAACTATTTTAATTATCAAAGAAAGTTTTTTGAGAACCAAATGAAACCCGTAAACAGACTATGGAAGTGGCTTCCAGAATTATGAATGTATATGCAGGTCTACGGTTAGAACGCTGGCCTTGTAATCCTGGGTTCTCGGGTTCGATTCCCGGCGGTGCCCGAATTTATAACTTGTGTTGGGCAAGGCCGTGGTCTAGGCAACACGGAGTTTTCCTCCGGGGGCTTCCCCGGTTTCTCCGTGGCATCCCAACAATTACTCCATTCACACACAGAAGAAGGCAATGGCAAACCACTTCTGGATCATCTGCCAAGAACGTATATAAACAGGTCCCAGTCCGAGAAAAGGATGGAAGGATCCTGTTCATATGGACCTGTCGTCAGACAGAACACTAAATAATATAAATAATATGCAGGAGACGCAATATACACAGTTACTATTGAACCATAAAGGCTAAAGCGAACCATTTGTAGCAATACGCAAAAACTGAATTTATAAGTTACCATGAAGACGTAAAACAAAAGAGAGTTCTAGATAAATATCTCAGCATGTGAAAGGGTTAAAACGCTTGCATTCTTCAGCCATCGAAGCAAAATAGCTGCCCTTACCAGACGCGGTGCTCACCAAGAGCCATAGACGTTCTGCACAAACATAACCTTACTTATTGTTCATGGTCGGGATGAAATTCGGCTCCACGTTAAGGTTATGAGCTGAAGTCAACGGCTACAAAACTACTAGCCTCAGCTTTCATGTTGCTTTTTTCAGACATTAAGTTGCTCGCTCCTGTAGGGTTTTCAACTTTGTTACAGAAAGTCCCGGGAGACTCGAAAGTAACATTCAGTGTAACTAAAAAGTAATACACGATGTATTTGAAAACGTACGCTAAAACGCAATATAAGGGGAGGTTCGAAAGTAATACGTACAAGTCTACCGGGTAACTGAAAAATAATACGCAATCTGCCATGCAAGAATGATCAGCGTAGTCTACAGGGTGACTAAAAATGTACTGTTAAAGAAGACTGGAACTAGATCAGAACACAATGATATAGCACAGCGTAATAGACAATGCAGGAGGTGGTTCAAAGTAACACAATTGTACAGGGATAGTAAAAAGAAATATTACATATACCATGTAACTAAACAATGCACGGCAGTCTTTAAGTTTAACATTCAATGTACCGCTAATTAGAATGAAATACAAGCTATATGATCACCGAAACATAATATACTACGCGTATGTTTCGGGTGGTTCAAAATCAACACAAGCTGCATCGTGTGTTTTAAACGTAATATTAAATTACCACATAAGCAAGGAAAATGCACAGTGTGGTTAATAAAAGACACAGAATACCGTGGAACTACATAATAATAGGGCCTACACAATGCAGCTGGTCATTCAGACACAATACACAATACACAGAGTGATTAAAGCAGAATATATGTTGTACAGAGTTACTGCATCGTACCGGACAGAATCCCAACGAACTTGCATGGACCATCAGTTTGTGAGATTTCTGCCTCCATCATCAGCGCTCATTGCGATGAGCCCTGATGATGGAGGCAGCAAGGACCTCTGAAACGTCGGTAAACTTCTATCAGACTACACTGCGCAACAACCAAGAAGACAGTCATATTCAGACTCACGCCGAGAAAACCTCAAATTCTACAGATTTCAATCAGTGCAGCACCTGCAACAATGGCATACGGCTGCAAGAATTCGATATTTCCAATCGCTTCGTCATTTTCTGCATGAAACTGGCCACGTGTTGTAATAAGTGAAGTTCATTTAAAAGGGAACATTCTTTACAAGTGAATTACAACGGCTACAGTAACATGAGTTGCGCTCTTGACTGCACGCCACTGACCACTCACGCTGTAACCGAACGGCAGGATCACACTCCTCCGTGGAGCTTGTAATGGCCGTCATGTTTATGCATGAGGCCAGTGTTTCGGAAGCGGCCAGGTTATCTCCAGTCCGTCCGACGCCAAGCTGCCGAAACAAGGGCTGAGGTTCGTGACCAGCCTCCGATATTGGACATCATGGACCCAAGATCAAGGCCGGTTGGTTTAAAGTCACATTGTTCATTCAAAAACTATTGTAAACTTTTCAAAACACCAAATATCAAGATACAGGCTACAAAAATATTACCTTGTCAGTAGTCTCATGTGGCTGTGATATGTAATCTTTTTCTCTGAATGAATAACATAAATTACAAGTGCCTGAAAACATTATTTCTCAGGCATTCAACAAAATGAATGTATTTATTCTGTATCGAAAAGTAACTCCCCTGACCAAATGCACTTAGATGATGTTTAAACTTACAATTTGACTTTATTCTCTTACATTCCGCGTTCACACAATACACAAGCCTCTTCATATCGGGCTAGAGAGCACGCCATGAACAAATGGAAACCAGACAGAAGTTCCCTAACTGTGGTGTCCCAAGGGCGGAACGATAATTTAAACTTGGGTTAATAAAAACAGGAATTAAACCGCTAATTGCTTAAGGGGGGAAAGAAGTCTATGCTTCGAATTTGTGGTATAACTTTTTGTGGTTTAAACTCTGTACTTGTCGAAGACTTTGTGGAAGAAAGTACAGAAATACCGAAACAAGTAGAAATTACCAACAAAGCAAAGAATAAAGAATACAGCGACTTACTCGCTGAATGAGCAAGTACTAATTAACTGATTGTCTGACTCAAACATTAACAAAGGAAGAAGCTAATTAATTGCCTGAGTAAATACGTAACTAACAGATTTAACTTAGTATAAAACGCACTGGTTTCTCTTACACTAGAAAGCTCCTTAAAGAAACTAATTATTGACCGTGTGATCCTATTTCTAGAGTATGGCTGGACTTCTAATTTCAGTTTGAATCTGGAACATATGAACAACAAGATCACAGAGGTATGTGTCAAAAAGAACATATTTGAGGACAAACACAAGCACCGTACTCCGCATTCAATTCTTTCTTCCAACTCTTGTTTCGGAGTACGATACCTTATCACGTGACATTTCGGGGATGGCTGTCTTCTGGGTTGTAGCGCCGTGTAGTCTGGTAGAAGTTTACAGATGTTTTAGAGGTCCTTGCTGCCTTCATGATCGCCCTGATGATGAAGGCAGCAAGTACCTTTCATTTTTCAAAACTTTGAAATATTCCAAAATTTTCCAAAATTGGCAAAATATTACTAAAATTTAAAAATTCTCGAAAATTTTCAAAATATAATTAATGTCTTTCGCGATTTTCCTTACTTTTCAAAGCAATGACAGCGTAGTCACTTAGAGAGATCAAAGTTTGTTTCCTGGTCATCATTTACGGTCAAATATCTTCATACCTCACTAGAATTTACGTAGTCTGTGCGGTTGAAAAAGCATGTTCAGAAAAGCTAAACAGCAATCAAAATTCTTGCGTTACTCTACATTCAGAAACATCCTCCCATTCCAATAACGGCATCGGCCTATAACCTTTGCAATCCAAACAGAATCATAAAAGTCTACCTATCATGTGAACTGAAGACCTAGAAATAAGCCGCTGAGCTAAGCCGACTGTATGGAATCCAATACTGAAATCGGGGTTTTCGGGATGAAAGACGCAGTCCCTCAAAGCAGAAGACCAGATAGAGCTCCGGATATAAACAAAGGGAAATGCTAAACGATCCCCGGGATTCAATTCCTCTCGCTATTCTTCATGCCCTATGATTCCAAGCCATCCTTATTAGAAACCACGAGACGTTGAGGTTAAGACGTGAGGCAAAGCCCCCTAGTTTCCCAAGGACAACGGCAAAGCCCCAATGTCTGAGGCAAGGAAGAGCTCTTTGTGGTAACTAGTTCAGTCAAATGCATAAAGCGAGCTGCGTGCGTGCGTATTAAAGGATCAGCAGGAATGGTAAGACAAAATGAAGGAGGAGGAAAGATTGAGACGCGGGAAAAAAAGATGGACTGCGAGTGTTTTTGTCGAAATGAAAAGAAAAGTGAAGAAATATCAGTGTAAAGTAAAACACAAAGATAAGAAACCGGATGTAGTATGCACTTAAACGTAATGCGAGGAAACGCGAAGAAATAGCAAAGCGAAGATAATAGAAAAGTGGCCAAGGATATGGTCCATGGCTGTACTTAACGTAATGTGATGTAATTTATGTTACAATGGACAGGCTACGTGGGTAATTTCAGTCTGGTGGGTGGAAATCACTGTCTACGACAAAGTCGGCATATCTCAACGATAAACTTCTGAAGATTCGTGTAGATTGATACTTTATTCCTATTCTACCTCTATTGAAATTTGCAATCAGAGTTATAAATTGTGTAAGTAATAATAATCTCGCTAACACAACGTCAGTAGTTTTGCTGTCTTGTCTGTCGAAATGCGCAAAGGCGACTGAACAAATTTTCTCAATTTCACGATCTTGAAAAACTTCTGCTGACATTAATGTTGTAAGAATTAAACTCGCCCGTATATCTAAATCACGAGTCTACATATGTTTTCAGCAATGAATAAAGACGCAAACAAATACATTACTATATTTCTTCGGTTATCGACGCCATCGATTGTAGACGTGTCCCGATTTCAGAAATTTTAAAATATGAAATCTCGTACAGTCATAAAATAAAACGTTAACCAAATAAATCTGAAAAAATTAAATATTTCACATTAATTTTAATGCATTTCGCTTATCAATAAATTAAAGTTTACAATTGTAATTTCAAATTTTGGTGTTCGTGTCCCCCACAAGGCAAATAAAATAATTTCGACTTTCTGCGTGAGCAGTGCGTCGAAACACTGTCTTTCATCCAGGTGCGTCATCGCGTCATCTGCAAATGACATGCAGATTTTTAAACATTTTTGGCAAAAACACTGTCTCCTTTAAAGACACCTTCTCGATACTATAAGATTTTTAGATGATTATGTGTTCTTGGCCCAGTTTCCTCAATACCTTTTTATAGTTTTCTGCCCTTTGTATTTGTTTCATTTTCATGTGCTGACTCTGTAACTGGCTCTTGTAGCTGGTGAGTCAGCACGTTAGAGTAAAAAAAATTGCACTGAATTTCATCATCGTCATCATTACATTATAATCAAAACATTGTCTTTTTTGAAGACAATTTCTGAGTACGGGAAAATGTCTAGATTGATTGTCTGTTTTAGTTTAATTTCGTTTTAATTTAATTTAATTTTCTTTTTAGTGTATTTTTATTTGTTTTGTACATTTTAATAGTGTTTGTCTGTAAAAGACTCTTTGTCGTTGGCAAACACTCTAATAAAGGAAATGAACTGAGAATTAGAACCAAAAATTGTAAATTCAAGTTGGCATTCATTCAAGAACAAAAGATTTATTTCATAAACTAAGAAGCCACAAGAATTGTACACTAAGTGGTTCAGAGAATTATTTAGAATAATGAAATATATTAATATGAATTCATAAGCGAGGGAGACAGAGAGCATAATGTAATGCAAACAGAGGATGACATGACAGTCTTGGTATCGTTCTCGTATTTGCATTTCAGTAGCAATTCTCACACCTTTCCCTAAGAACACTTAGCTTCCAGCCCAAGTAATTTACATAAAACCAGTATTTTATAAACAGAGATGAATAAGCATTTACTGACGTTCTATCGTGCGCCTTTACAACAATTTAACCATTCTACCATTGCTTATGTATCACAAAGAAAAATAATAATAGGTCTATATTCATATAGACTCTAAAGGGGAAAGATATGTGGGTAGACTAAGAAAACGATGGTCAGCTAATATCGAAACTGAAGAGACAACATCCTAAAAGCCGGGGGATTTAAGACAAATAATGTGCAGTAACTATGGTAATTTCAACTTCTAGTTAATCTCCTGCTGTTAGTGGATTCTAAACCTATCAACAAGGCGTTGATTTGAGGCAACTTACCGATCAGACCCACTTACAACCACAGAGTGTTGCAGGTTCACCTCGTATTGACAGAATCCAAGCGGTGTAAGCTGCTTCTGCACAGCCCATGCTGCAAAGTGCAAAAGTTCGAATTGTGTTGCCAGTCACGTCCGATAGCCCACACGCCAATACGCCCGATAACCGATACGTACATCACGAGCAGTGGTTCGATTCTCGCTCAGTATCTGTAAGCAGGATTTTATCGGCATTGTCCCAGCTGTTCTCTGTAACTCTCAGACAACGAGAACCTGCAGCCGATATAAAGGCCTGTTGGACACACAGACAGCAACTGAACGGTAAAACAAATTACGCTTCAGACATCTAGATTGTCAGCCAATGAAATCAATCACCGAATAAGCCAAACAAATAATTATCAATCAGCCAATTTGTCATCAGTAAAGTATCCTGTTTTCGAGAAACTAGCTAGTCACCAACTATACCCTCATTCAACCAATCAACCAAGTGGTCGCCATTCATCTCGTCTGTCGACTATCACTAAATCAGCCATTTAGTTTGTCATTATATGTAAGCCATCAATCAGACAGTCAGAAATGAAACCAAATAAGCTTAATCATAAGTTCATGTGTCCATGAATTAATGTTCACTCAGCCAAATAATCGAATAGCCCACTGCCAATTAGTTACTCATTAATAACACAGGAAACCACATAATTCGTCAGCCAATCGGAAAACCAAAGAAACTTCAGTCAATCAATAACTCATAAGTCAGCCAGACAGCAATTATTCAGCATTTAATAAATCAATCAGTAAAGTAATTATCATTATTTCCTTAATTGTAGCCTTTTTAATTGAAGCGAATCCAGGAGACAATCATTATTTCGAAGTTAAGAGCCAAACATTAACATACAATAGTCTGATATAAAAGCAATTATTCGACAACTATTTAGATGGCGGGTGGAAAAGTAATAATTATCAGTTAAACAATTATTCATCATTCAGCTAAACGATCAATCGCATAGTTCAGCCGGTTAGCCGGTCAGCCAGTTCACGGTTGCCACTTCGAGCGCACTTGACCGTACTCATTAGCTAACAGCAAATACGGCAGATCCTGGAATTAAGTTGAAACTGCACGATCCTGTTACACGGCACGAAATATTATGCGGAGACACACGCACACAGACAAGTGGACTGCAGCGTTCGGTGTCTGCCAGTATATCTGTAAGGCCGACACGGGAAATCTTATCATCTGTGTCAAATGGTTAAAATTCGTCGACGTTTCAGGGACCATCTCTGTCCCCATGATCTACATCAGATGTCGGAAAATTTTAACCACCCTAGAGGGTTCTATTAATTCGGTTCGACGTACAAGTTTTAGATCATACAATTTTTGCTTTGTTAAATTTATTTCAATAATTTGTTAAACTCAAGTCTAGAATTACTGTCAGGTCATGGTCTCTTAAACTTCACGAGGAAAAAACTGCAGTTTGTAATTTAACACATCACTGGCCTCGACATTACAAGGAAACTTGTTGCTGACACTCAATCAATGGTACAGATGCACTGCCTTCAGACATAAAATAAGTAAATCTACTTCTTAAAAACTTTCAGCGTCGAACAAGAATTGAATAAATAATAAATGAAAAGGTTCGCATTAATGCCTACGAATCAGTTAGAAATATTTTCTGCATTATGGAATTCTACAGTGCAGATCGTAAAATGCTACGTGTCCAGGGTTCAAATATTAGTCAATAGCATCGAACTGAGAAGACGGCCCTCCGGAGAGCAATCTGCAGGAGATACGACTAACTGCCTGTGGATCATCAACACATCAACCACATGCAGTTATCACCGCCAGATTGCGCTGCGCTCGTGCCCCAAATTTCAGGCTACCAGCCGAACACACACTCTGGCATGTGTTTTGGTTCTTACAGACCGACAGACCGACGCTGACTGACAACCCAAAAGACTCATCTTCAGAAGATAATAAAACGGGAAAGGAAGAGAAGATAGAAGACACGGGGGAATTTTTAATTGAACATTGTCCATATTTGCAGTAACGCTGCTATAAATTTGTTACACACATTTCAAATCCATTACTCAGTGCTAATGACAAGTGACCTGTACAACCCTGCCTCGCCGTTGTGTACAGACGGCAATGCGAGATGTATCAATGTAATCTATTTGTCTATCTGCTTTTGTGACTCTTCGTTTGTTTCCTAACTAATCCGGACCGACCATCCGTATGGACCCAAAGCAACAAAGCAGGTGACATTCAATTAGCGGTCTGATATTTGTCACTTAACTACGCCACGGAAACCATTTGAAACACAAAACCGATTCAGTCACAACCAGACATCGAAATCGATTTAGTAACATTCCTAGAACGGAATCAGTTGAACAACATTGTGGAAACGGTTCGGAAGCCACTCTGCTTTGTTAACGGTTTAGTGACTCTTCGTTGTTGAAATAGTTCATAACAACCCTGTTAAAAAATAGTTCAAAAGCTATTGTATTTGAAATTCATTAAATCTGTTAAACAACAAAATCCGGGAGACGTTTCAGAAAACACTTTACTTTCCAGTCGTTACATCTTCCAGTACAGACCAAGGTTCGTGTCTTTAGGTTTAAGGACGTTGTCAGTAGCTGAGACATATCCATACACAATCGAATGCTACGATAATATATAAACATTGAATGGGAGGAGAAACACGGAAGCTGCCGTGGCCTACTCCAAGCAAATGCCTGGTACGAGATAACCTCAGTCAGGACAATCCGGAACGCGCAGGAGTGACAACCACTCGGCTGGGAACTTCGAAACATAGCGTTGTTAAAATTTGCAATCTCTGCTATAAGGTATTTGGTGGCCGTGAATATACAGTTCTGCTGTGAATGTATAAATAAAGCAATGAATAATGTAAACAGATTCCACATCAGCTGCGTGGGACACCGCAAAATACCTAATTTGCTTGACATGCAAATCGCAGCAATGCTAACGACAACGTGACGTCATTGGCGATAACAAATTACGATCAGCATGCATATCCCTGACTTCCGATTACGTAACGAAACACAGTACAATTTTAATTGAACGAGAAAGAAGTATAGAAAATGGAAATAACACTGGCCTCTGAAACGTCGGCAAACTTCTACCAACTACACGGCGCAACATCCCAGAGGAATCATCTTCGACTACTTAGTTAAGATTTTAAATGATTAGACACATAGATAGTCGGTATGTGTTGACGTGAAATGCATTATTCCCCCCCACCCACTCAGTTTGGGAGGTCTTCAGCCGGCGGACCGCGGTTCATTGACCCAAGCCTCAGATGTTGCCGATCACCGGTCAGGGCCTCGTATCTCTTTCTCCTTCGGCCGCGAAGTTGTTCTTGGCTACAGCTTTGCATCCATCAGTCCCGTTCTTTCGAAGCCTGTCTGATATTCGGCACCGTTACCACGAAAACAGCCGACTGATTCTAATACCACAATTTAATTTCATAATTATCAAATTTAAATATATATTCCCACCAGCATCTTTGATTTTCCAAGTGACGGTAATCGGAAAGGCTTCCACACCCAAACGACTTGCACATCTTTATCGCCATTCAAGAAGCCGGCCGCACATTCAAATCTCGCTTGCAGTATGGATGTGCGTCTGTGATATCCGTTTGTCACAGTGACAAAACCACAGACCGTTTCCCAACCCAAGAATTCCTACTTCTTAGTCTCAAAACCAATTCTGGGGCGGGACAGACCAATACAGCGCCTGGCTACGTGCCGGGCAACGGGCTTCAATTTTCGTCATGGGCAAGAATTCTTCTGGTCACTTTCGCTATATCCACACTGGCAGCTCTGGTGTGAAGCCAGTCTTCTATCCAACGGGTACAGCGGGGATCTCCCGCTGGCGTAAGGCTTCAATAACCGGGACTCAATATTGTGCCGAAATGCATGCAGCTAAACCTTCGCTCACCCATAAAATTTCATGGTCTGGCGCTCAGTTCAGCGCCACGGTGACTTTTCATTTTTCATTAAGAGACTATTTTACCTCAGCCACGGAAGACGAAGAGTTCATCATTCATTTCTAAGGGGCTTTGCTATTTTTTCCGAAATTTACTGTCACGTGAACTCATTTTGTATTCCTGTGCGCTCCAGCGCAAATTTATTTAGAAAACACGCACTGAACATCGTGGTCGAGTTGTTAGCACACCTACTTCGTATTCGATAGGTCCCAGTTCAAGTCTCGACCAGAAGATCGACTGTTGCAACTGAAGTGTTCGTCGTTCCCCTCAGTTGCTCCAGACAAATGCCGGGATAGTACTTCATCCCATGCCCTTACTCATTAAACATCCTATCAATTGGCGCTATATATTCAGAGCTATTGATAGATTCATTAAACAGGCGATAAACAAATTCAAGGTAACACGCGTCAAGGAGGCCTATTATTTCTTCATGTTCTTATTATTTTTATTTCGATGGGGCGAGACCGTGTCTCTTGTGGAACTGCGGAATCTGACGCACCCGCTGTCCATCCTCCACATGATACATGAGTGAATATAGAACAGCAATGAAATGATGCTGACAAGGGAAGACGGAATTGCTCGGGGGATCTGCCCCAGTGCCATTTTGTCCACCGCAAGTCCCACACGGACTGCCTGAGCTATGGCACAGCTAGCTTTAAGCCACACATGCATCAGAGAACTTGCAGTATCCAAAACGATTCAATGCATAAATTTAAAACTGGCCTAAAGTACGTCCTGTTCCGTAAAAATAGGCTACATGAAGGATAATTCAGAATCCTTATACCCTCACGGAGATGCTATGA
Source organism: Zootermopsis nevadensis (assembly GCF_977971745.1). Classification (NCBI taxonomy): domain Eukaryota; kingdom Metazoa; phylum Arthropoda; class Insecta; order Blattodea; family Termopsidae; genus Zootermopsis; species Zootermopsis nevadensis. The sequence continues at coordinate 19,032,110 of NW_028259134.1, forward strand.
GGTGTGCGGTGGTAAATACACGTGAATTGCAGCATTAAATATTTATATTCTGAGTCCATACAGGTGTTTGGCTAGAGATGAATCTACGAATGAGGGCAAACATTGTTACAAAGTGTCGGCTGGTCAGGCCTATCGCACAGGGGCGGTAATATATGAGTACGGAGAACCTAAACGATAATACCGGCCATTTTAACCTGCCCTAAGATTGAAACTAGGCCGTTGTGGTGAGCAGTCAACGGCTGAACCCCTGATAAATAATAGTAAATTTTACGCACCGACAAATGCAGTTTATACAATATATTATACAAGTAATTAGTTGCCTGAACATTAACAAACAGATATAATGAGGCAGACAGGAGAAGAAAACATCTGCACGAAGCGGTTGAACATCAAAAAGAGACTATAGTTCTGGGTTCGCCGTGTGAGAGCACTGTAATCGGATTCAACTGAAATCGGCTTAACAATGCAATGGTTCTCGTGAGGATGCAAAGTTACCTTGCAATGTTTGGAAGCAGCTACTCCACATTGCAGCCTGATTTCCGGACAGCCCGACGCCCTGCTCACGAATATGTTCTCACCTTGTGTTAAAGAAACGCCTCCAAACTTGAGTTTGAATCTCAGGCGAGTTAACGGATATTCTTACTGGGGGTTTCACATGGATTTCCTCAGTCTCTCCACACGAATGCAGAAACAGCGCCTTCAAACAGACCATGAACACAACGATCCAAATCCTTACTGGCATTTATAATCATCATCCTGTATCATTATATTTTATAACTTCTGCTGTTAAAATATCGTTGTTAAATAACACAAGTACTCATCTATAACAAACCTGATCCAAGGTTTAAGTCGTTTGTCAAGAAATTACCCTCCTTTATGGAGTCCTGAGTTCATAAAACTGATCACAGAAGCTCTCGTCTGAACCATCTCCTGTGAAAGTTAAAATTAGTTTACACATTCACACTCTGTTTCTGTAAGCTCAATTTTAATATTATCCTCTCATATACGTCGCGGTTGTGCTGATCCGAAACGTCTTATGACATGTAACATCATGCTAGACTTTTCTACGGTGACGGTCTATTAACGAGTACTCTTCATGAAACATTATTAGGGTGACCACAAGAGATACACGATGAGCCGGGCATGTAGCACACATGAAGAATGTGAGGAGTAAGTTTTGTCGCAAAGCCTAAAATCTTATGAGCAGAGTGTGAGAATATAGACTGAATTCGTCTGGCGCGTAGGACTGGGAATTGTGGATAGTTCTTGTGAAGAAGGTAATGGACCTTTGGGTTCTAAGACAGGCTACGAATTACTTGACAACTGAGTGGCTAGGCCCATCAGCCTCCCCAGAAGAGCTCTACTCCACAGAGTTATTCAACAGATACGCCAGACATATGAAAACTGTTACGTAAGTGGATATATAACAATTTTATGTCATATCTGAGTGTCCGGAATTAATTACAGCTAGCCTCTATCCCACTTCAAAGTACATATATCCGTTATATTGCTACTCTTGAAAGATATGGTGTTACGTCACTACTGGCGTAAGAACTGTAGAACCCTGAGTGGTTTCTGGATTGATGCTATGGGCTCTCTGCGTGCCCTCAGGAAACTTGAGAGAAGAATGTAATTCAATTCGGCGGCGTCAGCTTTTACTCGGAGCACCCCCCCCCCCAAATATAATTCATTACGGCCCCCAATAACACGCGAGAAGTGACCAGCGATAAGGGGATGAGATGGCAAGACTGTAAGAAGTTGCTGCTAGTTGCGAACCAAATTTTGAAGCCCTGTAAGGATCAACGAAATACAAAGCAGAATGATTCTAGTACATCCAAATATTAGGGCTTACGCTATACGTAGAATACGGACTTTGGGTTATCTGTGTCCTCATTGGAGTTACAAATGACTTTGCTGTAGATGTATATTCCATCAGAGGCCAGTGGTCATCCGATCCGCGAGGGTCCTGAAGCCTGTGGTAAATAAACGGTATGGTCAGGTTACCCAGGAACAGGGTCTGTAGAATGAAGAGTCAGTCCAGTTTCTTGCTACATAACCGTTCGTCTTAGCTGGAATATAACTTTTGAAGGAAGTTTGGAATTTTATTTCTTATCTCTCGTATGTTATTTACCAATACTGCATCCACTTAACAGATCTGAAGAAAACAATTCACGAGGAGCTCGAAAGGACGAAAAAGGATTTTGTAACAAATGTTTCCTAGTAATAATTCGTAAGGATTAAATAAGGGGAAGTGCAAAAAATCTTACTCATTAAAGCTGGAATCCCTGTCAAGGTCTGAACACGACCATCTTACAAAAACTGTACCTTAAAGGCGATCGAATATTAGTAAAGCAGGAATGTTGTTTACAGAGGTGTGACTGGTAATGGAAGAAATCTAATCTTCACAGTGACACACAAACGAATTTAATGAAGCTTACACATGTGTGTGTGTGTGTGTCTTCAACAAATTTATCTGTTGATGTTCGATTCTGATTTTTCCATTCCTCACAACATAAAGACTGAAAAATTTGCCAATCCCAATTCTTATCCCATTCCTGTTACAACAGCTCGTACTTTTCTTAGAACGCAACGAAGTGATAGAATCGAAATACATCTTCAGGAAAACGTAAAGCTGCCCCTACGAGTATCCAAACACAGGGTAATAAAAGCGTATAAGGTGCGTGGGGGTCAAGCTCCTGACATTCATAACCTTGGCCGTAAACCTTCACCAAAAGACCCCACACAAAACACTGTTCTCTTGCACCAAAAACAAAACCACACGACATGTGACATCCTTTGTCCATTGTTTCCATAATCCTGGCAACAAACAAAACGGAACCCATGCAAAAAAGAGCAGGCGAAGTGTTACATCCATTGGAGGGAAATTTCCTCCTCTCACGAGCGGTTGTAAAGAGTTCAGAGAGAGGATTTCACAGTTCATTACGACACATTGCCCGGCGCTTATGTGCTTATCCGGCAGTGTTCAGGGGCTGACAAACAAACGAAGAAGAGAGTGTGTGAGGGACGGGAAGTGATAGGGGAAAAGAGACAGGGGGGGAATGCACACAGAAACAGAAAAATAAGAAGAGAAAACATTAGAAACTGGATTAAGGAAACAGAAAAGACGAGAAAATAGTGAGAAATGGGAGAAGAGAGGAATAATGAAGGAATTGAATGAAAGAGACAGAAACAAAAATTAAAATAATGAAAAATTGGAGAAGATAGGAATAATGAAGGTAAAAGATAAAGGAAGATATATGGAATGAAAGACATGGAGAGGAAACAGAGGAAGGTGAATGGAAGAAGACAGAAAAAAGAACTAAAAACAGGAGACACAGATAATAGCAACAAATAAAAAGCCACAGAGAACAGAACTAGAGCATTAAACTGCAGTAAGTTGTCCGTACAAGGACCGAACAGCAACACGGGATCGCGCTGCAGTTTTATGGCTCGAGCAGATACATTTCTGTAATCATTTTATACGGATATAAACAGGCAACGTTGGTACAACAAAGCAGACAGCAGTGTGAAATAGCTCCCGGTTTTACTGTCGTTGCGCGACAGTTAGTCCATCGCCAAGCACGATGCCACCCGGAAAACACGGTCACTACACTGTATCAACTACTAAGACTCCGCACACTTCATAATTCCCAATTCAAAGACTACTCGTCAATCTACTTTGCATAACCCAAGGGTATTATTTGCACTGCAGGGTCCACAACTTGAGACAAGGTGCACTGGACCTCGGGAAGTCCACTGTTGTTTTACCGGTCCGTGAATCAACAAAGGTTTAAAACCATTGAAATTACAGATTATCTAGGAAATAGTCATACAAAACCTGCCCACTGCTATCTATGTAATGAAGTTCCTTACCTTGGCTGCGTTCGAAACTGCAGGACTACAATCGCATGGCAGACGGAATCAGCACTTACCTGGAAAAGAAAAAAAAAACAATAAATTAATTGAATCGGCAAGAAAGTTGGCTGAATATTTTGCGACAAGATTCTGTTCGAATCCCATTTGGGACCTTGGCTATCCAGACTGCGGTTAACGTGATTTTCCTCGGTCTTTCCAATGAACGCTACAATAACATTTTCACCATGTCTTAACAGTTTCAACAATTTTACTGCAAAACTGTGTAACCCTAAAACACGTTATGTACAAATGAAAGAACTCTATACAAAGACATTCACAAAATTATCTGTTAACATTTTACAAGTAGCTATCGTAATATACCACGGGCTTCATAAGGATCATCGCAAGTTAAAGGAGAACTAGTCATATTAAAAACCAGAAACCCAGAGAGAAATCATGTCTGACATCCTAAATAAACTGGATGGCTCCATTCAGTAAAATAAGTTTCGGAGACCTAACAGAGGTTCAGCTAGTCACGAAAGTTACAATTTTTTATGGGACCCGAAGATTCATTACCGTGTTAAGAAGAGATCGTCAGTAGTGGATCCTGTCTTGAGTCAGAGTCCATCCCATGCCTTCATGCCTATTTCATTAAAGACACGCTTGAATACTGAATTTCCTCCCCCGTCACAATCTACGGCTCTGAAAGAGTTCGTCAGGTCGCAACCTGAGGAGACTGCATACATACGTACAACTAAGCTACAAATACAGAATATTACATTTAAAACGCAACCCTAACTACTACACATGATTCTGTCAATATACTGCATGAAGAAGGGTAACAGTAATTTGAATATTTTAAAAAGAACGGAAAGGCTAATTCTGAATATGAAACTTGGGTTCGGAACGGTCTAATAAACCTAATCCATGAACAGAGCGGCCACTTCCTCTCCAGTCCTTTCCACTTCACCACGCAAGATCAGTCTCTCGTCCTTCCTCTTCTTTTAGGTGACATGTCCCGTCTAACGTTTCAACTTCACAACAAAATTACAAGATACCAATCTCCTCATTATGCCATTTTCTCTATTCTTCTATCACATCATCAGTCCTTCTGACATAATTCGTGTAGAAACCATGAGCTTAATGCGCAGAAGACTTAGAAACGTCAATAAATACATAATATACGCGAATTTGGGAAAATGCTTTTGAGCAGAGTCCTTTCATAAACTCTCTCTTCTCACTCGTTAAACGTGCAGTCAAAACGCGGTTTCATCTGCAACTTAATTACATTGCCAATATTCAGATTCCATGTACCGAAGCCTTCCAGATTCTGGTTCGATTCTTATCCAGCTAAATGGCATCACTTAACGTGGGGGGGGGGGGGGGCAACAGCACTAATTTCTGCAGCGAACTGCTACCGCTCAGCTCGCTACTCGATGTAAAATCTGAACAGTTTCCTTTTTTGTTATTAAACTTTTACATGCCTGAGTTTGTTTAAAGAAAATTTGTTATCTTTCTACAGTTACGTGGTAAGGTGTAGTTTTAAGATGGCTGTCTTCTGGGTTGTAGAACCGTGTAGTATGGTAGAAGTTTACGGACGTTTCAGAGGTCCAGATAACACGGAGATACAACTCAGAAGACGGCCATCTTTGGAAATTCGTTCACGAAGACCCGGGCCAATTAAATAACACTCAAATGTCAGTATAAATTTATTACAATTGTCCAGACCGGCTCTGGGGCCCACCCAGCCTCCTATCCAATGGGTACCGGGGTCCTTTCCGGGGGGTTAAGCCGGCCGGGGCGTGCTGCTAACCACTCACCCCCGTCTAGTGCCGAGGTCAAGAAAGAGTAGGAGCTATACCTCCACTCCCCCAATGCGCCTACATGACGTTAGTGGGACGCTTTACTTTACTAAGAGACTAGTTTATGAAGCACCCGGTACGAACCAGGAAGGCCCAGACCAAACGAGTAGCGGTGTCCCTGCCCAAGTCAACTCAGGACATCTAGACAGCCACCCACGGCTCAGAACGTCTCATATTTGGACATGCGTAGGGCCGCTGCCACATTCCAACGCATCACAACAACATATGCTAATCAGATCACCAGGAAGTCGGTCCACCCCCCACAGGGGCCCCAAGAGGCAAGCCCTCGAGACATTTAGGGTCACCCAGACACGCCAGTACTTTCCACAGTACCATGCTTCACGCTAGGCACTCTGGAGTGAGCTAGTAGATTCGTTCAGTGACAATTCCAGAGTTAGAAATATTTAAACGCACTCAACACGGGTAGAAACTGTCCCTGAGCTAAAAGGTATGGAAAAGCGGACGTGAAATTGCAGGCATCTCAACCTTGGGAACTAGGTACAGGTGAGTGCTATTTTAGTTGACCTATTCATTTTGGTGTTTGTTGATTCCACATATAAATATGTTTCTGGCAGGACTAATTAACAGTAGATATTGTGAACCATTCACCCTGAAGATGGCAACTGCTATGTTTGACGAAACGCTGGAAGAACATATTCCGTAAATGCATCGAAACACAGCCGCGAATACCCAACGATAAAAAGTAGACATACTACACTAACTGAATTGTAAATTTTACTGCTAACAAAATGAATAAACATTTCATATGTACAATGGAAAACAAACATTTTTTTTGTATTCCGTTAAAACATATAACAAAAATATACGAAAGACAAATTGTTCATCTCAATAACACCAATATTTTATGCTACGTATCATTTGTTGTATTATGAGCTTTCTTTTTATCATAAAATAGGCGTTGCAGTAGAGTGACAGAGACCAAAATAAAATAGCTCATCGAATTTCCATTACTCCCTTAATATCAAAATTAATCTGAATACATTTAGCTGTTTCGGGGACGGAAGTTGACGATAGACATGTCACCGTTCATTATATTTTGTCTGGAGGCGACATAGAATATCAGTTTTGCTTATAATCTAGGCACGCTCGGCTCTGGGCAACAAACCTCCAACCAATCGCAACATTTTGATATCCGATTGACATATCAGAGAGACACGCAATGTCCTCGAGCAGGCGTCTCAAATATGCATGTCCACTGAACCACTGAGCCTTCAGCCGTCCACTTGTTTGCATTACGCCTGGTCCGCCAAAGTATGAGGACGGAATAAAGGAGCATGTGAGATCTACTGACCGACATGGACGATGACGGCGTCTCCTGTCACGAAACCTAATCAGCCTTCGGCTTCAGTCGGTCACTATCGAGCAGTTGGTATATAAAGTATTCAGTTACTTCACGCGCCAGCATGCGTCTGCGACGTTGCCAAAGCGGAAGAGCGTGCTGCTAAAGCGTGTGGTATAAGTATTGGAAGTTTTCAAAAAATTATATGCAATGTCAACGTCGCAAAATTCTATTTCTCTCTCTCTCTCTCTCTTTTTCTGTGCACCGCCTGCCTTCGTTCCCAGCGGTAACTGTAGTTCGAAAGAAGCACTTAAATTATTTTCTTACAGTGTGTCATCCATTTCTTCATTAGTTTTTTCATCAAACACGTATAACTCAGTCTCCATAACAGCCAGCATACTCCCCTTATGAGTAATTCAGATAGAACGACTTAAAAATCGCACAGTACATTCCTTACCTCAATCCAGTCTCTGTGATATCGCTACTGTCCATATGTTCGTTGCATAAAGCAAACACTAATACAAGAGATCGTGTTTGTCTTTTCGTTCCAATTTTCCATTACCGAAAACTCCTCAATTTTCACTTAGATTTCTTATTTGTAAGCCACACTAGAAGTTAGCCAGAGTAATTTTATTTAAATGCTACTGTTTCATCATAGACATGAATTTAACTAAACGCAAAACCCATATTGAAATTTATCGAGTTCTAAGAAATTGCATTTTTATTTTTTGCAAAATGTTTGTACGTAACACAAAATACATGTTTCTACTTAGGATTTACAACTTCTGCTGAAAATATATCCCAGCGTGATCAATATTTAGTAAAATAAAATAAAACATAATTTACGAGTCTGTGCTATGCTACAATTCAACAAATAAACATCGAGTAAGCATAATGTCGAAAAATATGTGTGAGCGTCCTCCATCGGAATAGACGGATGAACGAGAAAGAGAAATTCTGCAGGCCACGAGTTCTTTAACATTTAACGCAGCTGCAACTGGACTGCATATTGGAATATGGAGTTGATGCTCAGTGCAACTGGATTATACGGCGGGTCACTGGTCAATGCAACTCGATTCTACCGGCCCTTATACGGGATGTTACGGACAAAGCTGTCCAGCCTGTTCAACTGAAGAAGCAGGGGTGACCAAAGGGCAATTTATTTTAAAAACATCTAGAAATAATAAAAACTCATATACAAATTTGAACTGACAGTCACTCACGATAAAATGGATTAACGTTCAACAAAACTATTTTATACCTAGCAGAAAAGTAATACATTTCCAGAATCAGTACTGCAGTATGTAGATTAAAAATATAAAATTTCCATAACAACATCGGTTCACAGTTCGCCGGCACCAAGATAAAGTCCATAAATGACAACCGAAGCATTAATGGTACTTTACAACCTATGTACTATTGCCTCAAATCTAGCTTAATCTGAGTACGTTGTTAGGTTGAGTCAAATTCATGACAAGGCGATGACGATGTCAGCCCAAGCCATGGCGAATAGAGGCCGTTGAAATTTTAAGGAATTTCTTGCAATGCATATTTCTGCCGATCTGAAATTTTCTGAGTAACCAAACTCATGTAAGGTAAAAACGTACATTTCTGCTGAACTGTAGTAATCCGATTGACCAAACTTATGTCAGTTTGATGTCACCGAAAGGTCAGCGTCAACTCAAGGTCACACCTATATCACCCTGATGATTTGAAAAAAGGAGACATTTGAATATTAAAGGTAATTGGAAAATAATTTTTTTAAACTCATATTTCTGACGAACTATAAGAAAATGAGCGACCATACACATGTAAGTTTGAGGTCACGAACAGGGTAGCTTCATGACAACGTAAAGCAAATTTCCGTAATGGTTCGTCGAATAGAGGACTTTTAAATTATCAAGATAATGCAAAAGTAATTTTTTCAAACGCATAAATCTACCAATCTATAAGAAACTGCGTTACTAAACTCATGTCAGTTTGAGCTCACTGAGAGGTCAGCAGCATTACAAGGTCACGCCAATATCAGCCAGAGGGTTTGCAGGACTCACGCCTTAGAAATATTCAAGGTCATTAGAAAGCAATTTTTTTAAACGCATATTTCTGCCGATCTGCACGAATGTGAATGACCATATTCATGTCCGTTAGAGGACACGCACATGTCAGCGCTATGTAATAACAGAGGACTTTGAAATTTTCAACTTTGTCAGGCAGTCATTTCTTCGAACACATATTTCCGCCAATCTGCAGGATAGTGAGTGACCATATTCATGTCAGTTAGAGGTCATGCACATATCTGCGTCATGCCAAGGTCACGACAATATCAGACCGTGGGTTTACCGAATAGAAGCTTTTAAAATTCTCAAGGTATTCGAAGCTCATATTTTCAATCGCAACTTTCTGCCGATCGGCACGAATGTGAATGACCATATTCATGTCCGTTAGAGGACACGCACATGTCAGCGCTATGTCATAGTCACAACAATATCAGTGCCTGGGTTTACCAAACAGAGGAATTTGAAATTTTCAACTTTGTCCGGCAGTCATTTTTTCGAACGCATATTTCAGCCGATCTGCAGGTTAGTGAGTGACCATATTCATATCAGTCAGAGGTCATGCACATGTCTGCGTCATGTCATAGTCACGACAATATCAGACCGTGGGTTTTCCGAATAGAAGCTTTTAAAATTCTCAAGGTCATTCGAACGTCATATTTTCAATCGCATATATCTGCCGATCTGCACGAATATGAATGAACATATTCATGTCCGTTAGAGGACACGCACATGTCAGCGCTATGACATAGTCACAACAATATCAGTGCCTGGGTTTACCAAACAGATGACTTTGAAATTTTTAACTTTGTCCGGCAGTCATTTTTTCGAACACATATTTCCGCCGATCTGCAGGATAGTGAGTGACCATATTCATGTCAGTCAGAGGTCATGCATATGTCTGCGTCATGTCACAGTCACGACAATATCAGACCGTGGTTTTTCCGAATAGAAGCTTTTAAAATTCTAAAGGTCTTTCGAAGGTCATATTTTCAATCGCATATTTCTGCCGATCTACACGAATGTGAATGACCATATTCATGTCCGTTAGAGGACACGCACATGTCAACGCTATGTCATAGTCACAACAATATCAGTGCCTGGGTTTACCAAACAGAGTACTTTGAAATTTTCAACTTTGTCCGGCAGTCATTTTTTCGAACGCATATTTCTGCCGATCTGCAGGATAGTGAGTGACCATATTCATGTCGGTTAGAGGTCATGCACATGCCTGCTTCATGTCATAGTCACGACAATATCTGACCGTGGGTTTTCCGAATAGAAGCTTTTAATATTCTCAAGGTCATTCGAAGGTCATATTTTCAATCGCATATTTCTGCCAATCTGCACGAATGTGAATGACGATATTCATGTCCGTTAGAGGACATGCATATGTCAGCGCTACGTCATAGTCACAACAATATCAGTGCCTGGGTTTACCAAACAGAGGACTTTGAAATTTTCAACTTTGTCAGGCAGTCATTTTTTCGAACACATATTTCCGCCGATCTGCAGGATAGTGAGTGACCATATTCATGTCAGTTAGAGGTCATGCACATATCTGCGTCATGTCATAGTCACGACAATATCAGACCGTGGATTTTCCGAATAGAAGCTTTTAAAATTCTCAAGGTCATTCGAAGGTCATATTTTCAATCGCATATTTCTGCCGATCGGCACAAATGTGAATGACCATATTCATGTCCGTTACAGGACACGCACATGTCAGCGCTATGTCATAGTCACAGCAATATCAGTGCCTGGGTTTACCAAACAGAGGACTTTGAAATTTCAAATTTGTCCAGCAGTCATTTTTTCGAACGCATATTTCCGCCGATCTGCAGGATAGTGAGTGACCATATTCATGTCAATTAGAGGTCATGCACATGTCTGCGTCATGTCATAGTCACGACAATATCAGACCGTGGGTTTTCCGAATAGATGCTTTTAAATTTTTCAAGGTCATTCGAAGGTCATATTTTCAATCGCATATATCTGCCGATCTGCACGAATATGAATGAACATACTCATGTCTGTTAGAGGACACGCACATGTCAGCGCTATGTCATAGTCACAACAATATCAGTGCCTGGGTTTACCAAACAGAGGACTTTGAAATTTTCAACTTTGTCCGGCAGTCATTTTTTCGAACGCATATTTCCGCCGATTTGCAGGTTTCTGAGTGACCATATTCATGTCAGTTAGAGGTCATGCACATGTCTGCGTCATGTCATAGTCACGACAATATCAGACCGTGGGTTTTCCGAATAGAAGCTTTTAAAATTGTCAAGGTCATTCGAACGTCATATTTTCAATCGCATATTTCTGCCGATCGGCACAAATATGAATGACCATTTTCATGTCCGTTAGAGGACACGCACATGTCAGCGCTATGTCATAGTCACAGCAATATCAGTGCCTGGGTTTACCAAACAGAGGACTTTGAAATTTCAACTTTGTCCGGCAGTCATTTTTTCGAACGCATATTTCCGCCGATCTGCAGGATAGTGAGTGACCATATTCATGTCAGTTAGAGGTCATGCACATATCTGCGTCATGTCATAGTCGCGACAATATCAGACCGTGGGTTTTCCGAATAGAAGCTTTTAAAATTCTCAAGGTCATTCGAAGGTCATAATTTCAATCGCATATTTCTGCCGATCTGCACGAATGTGAATGACCATATTCACGTAAGTTAGAGGACACGCACATGTCAGCGCTATGTCATAGTCACAACAATATCAGACCGTGGGTTTTCCGAATAGAAGCTTTTAAAATTCTCAAGGTCATTCGAAGGTCATATTTTCAATCGCATATTTCTGCCGATCTGCACGAATGTGAATGACCATATTCATGTCCGTTAGAGGACACGCACATGTCAACGCTATGTCATAGTCACAGCAATATCAGTGCCTGGGTTTACCAAACAGAGGACTTTGAAATTTCAACTTTGTCCGGCAGTCATTTTTTCGAACGCATATTTCCGCCGATCTGTAGGATAGTGAGTGACCATATTCATGTCAGTTAGAGGTCATGCACATGTCTGCTTCATTTCATGATCACGACAATATCCGACTGTGGGTTTTCCGAATAGAAGCTTTTAAAATTTTCAAGGTCATTCGAAGGTCATATTTTCAATCGCATATATCTGCCGATCTGCACGAATATGAATGAACATATTCATGTCCGTTAGAGGACACGCACATGTCAGCGCTATGTCATAGTCACAACAATATCAGTGCCTGGGTTTATCAAACAGATGACTTTGAAATTTTTAACTTTGTCCGGCAGTCATTTTTTCGAACGCATATTTCCGGCGATCTGCAGGATAGTGAGTGACCATATTCATGTCAGTCAGAGGTCATGCACATGTCTGCGTCATATCATAGTCACGACAATATCAGACCGTGGTTTTTCCGAATAGAAGCTTTTAAAATTCTCAAGGTCATTCGAAGGTCATATTTTCAATCGCATATTTATGCCGATCTACACGAATGTGAATGACCATATTCATGTCCGTTAGAGGACACGCACATGTCAACGCTATGTCATAGTCACAACAATATCAGTGCCTGGGTTTACCAAACAGAGTACTTTGAAATTTTCAACTTTGTCCGGCAGTCATTTTTTCGAACGCATATTTCTGCCGATCTGCAGGATAGTGAGTGACCATATTCATGTCGGTTAGAGGTCATGCACATGCCTGCTTCATGTCATAGTCACGACAATATCTGACCGTGGGTTTTCCGAATAGAAGCTTTTAAAATTGTCAAGGTCATTCGAACGTCATATTTTCAATCGCATATTTCTGCCGATCGGCACAAATATGAATGACCATATTCATGTCCGTTAGAGGACACGCACATGTCAGCGCTATGTCATAGTCACAGCAATATCAGTGCCTGGGTTTACCAAACAGAGGACTTTGAAATTTCAACTTTGTCCGGCAGTCATTTTTTCGAACGCATATTTCCGCCGATCTGCAGGATAGTGAGTGACCATATTCATGTCAGTTAGAGGTCATGCACATATCTGCGTCATGTCATAGTCGCGACAATATCAGACCGTGGGTTTTCCGAATAGAAGCTTTTAAAATTCTCAAGGTCATTCGAAGGTCATATTTTCAATCGCATATTTCTGCCGATCTGCACGAATGTGAATGACCATATTCACGTAAGTTAGAGGCCACGCACATGTCAGCGCTATGTCATAGTCACAACAATATCAGTGCCTGCGTTTACCAAACAGAGGACTTTGAAATTTTCAACTTTGTCCGGCAGTCATTTTTTCGAACGCATATTTCCGCCGATTTGCAGGTTTCTGAGTGACCATATTCATGTCAGTTAGAGGTCATGCACATGTCTGCGTCATGTCATAGTCACGACAATATCAGACCGTGGGTTTTCCGAATAGAAGCTTTTAAAATTCTCAAGGTCATTCGAAGGTCATATTTTCAATCGCATATTTCTGCCGATCTGCACGAATGTGAATGACCATATTCATGTCCGTTAGAGGACACGCACATGTCAACGCTATGTCATAGTCACAGCAATATCAGTGCCTGGGTTTACCAAACAGAGGACTTTGAAATTTCAACTTTGTCCGGCAGTCATTTTTTCGAACGCATATTTCCGCCGATCTGTAGGATAGTGAGTGACCATATTCATGTCAGTTAGAGGTCATGCACATGTCTGCTTCATTTCATGATCACGACAATATCCGACTGTGGGTCTTCCGAATAGAAGCTTTTAAATTTTTCAAGGTCATTCGAAGGTCATATTTTCAATCGCATATATCTGCCGATCTGCACGAATATGAATGAACATATTCATGTCCGTTAGAGGACACGCACATGTCAGCGCTATGTCATAGTCACAACAATATCAGTGCCTGGGTTTATCAAACAGATGACTTTGAAATTTTTAACTTTGTCCGGCAGTCATTTTTTCGAACGCATATTTCCGGCGATCTGCAGGATAGTGAGTGACCATATTCATGTCAGTCAGAGGTCATGCACATGTCTGCGTCATATCATAGTCACGACAATATCAGACCGTGGTTTTTCCGAATAGAAGCTTTTAAAATTCTCAAGGTCATTCGAACGTCATATTTTCAATCGCATATTTATGCCGATCTACACGAATGTGAATGACCATATTCATGTCCGTTAGAGGACACGCACATGTCAACGCTATGTCATAGTCACAACAATATCAGTGCCTGGGTTTACCAAACAGAGTACTTTGAAATTTTCAACTTTGTCCGGCAGTCATTTTTTCGAACGCATATTTCTGCCGATCTGCAGGATAGTGAGTGACCATATTCATGTCGGTTAGAGGTCATGCACATGCCTGCTTCATGTCATAGTCACGACAATATCTGACCGTGGGTTTTCCGAATAGAAGCTTTTAATATTCTCAAGGTCATTCGAACGTCATATTTTCAATCGCATATTTCTGCCAATCTGCACGAATGTGAATGACGATATTCATGTCCGTTAGAGGACATGCATATGTCAGCGCTATGTCATAGTCACAACAATATCAGTGCCTGGGTTTACCAAACAGAGGACTTTGAAATTTTCAACTTTGTCCGGCAGTCATTTTTTCGAACGCATATTTCCGCCGATTTGCAGGATAGTGAGTGACCATATTCATGTCAGTTAAAGGTCATGCACATATCTGCGTCATGTCATAGTCACGACAATATCAGACCGTGAGTTTTTCCGAATAGAAGCTTTTAAAATTCTCAAGGTCATTCGAACGTCATATTTTCAATCGCATATTTCTGCCGATCTGCACGAATGTGAATGACCATATTCATGTCCGTTAGAGGACACGCACATGTCAGCGCTATGTAATAGTCACAACAATATCAGTGCCTGGGTTTACCAAACAGAGGACTTTGAAATTTTCAACTTTGTCAGGCAGTCATTTTTTCGAACACATATTTCCGCCGATCTGCAGGATAGTGAGTGACCATATTCATGTCAGTTAGAGGTCATGCACATATCTGCGTCATGTCATAGTCACGACAATATCAGACCGTGGATTTTCCGAATAGAAGCTTTTAAAATTCTCAAGGTCATTCGAAGGTCATATTTTCAATCGCATATTTCTGCCGATCGGCACAAATGTGAATGACCATATTCATGTCCGTTACAGGACACGCACATGTCAGCGCTATGTCATAGTCACAGCGATATCAGTGCCTGGGTTTACCAAACAGAGGACTTTGAAATTTCAACTTTGTCCCGCAGTCATTTTTTCGAACGCATATTTTCGCCGATCTGCAGGAGAGTGAGTGACCATATTCATGTCAGTTAGAGGTCATGCACATGTCTGCGTCATGTCATAGGCACGACAATATCAGACCGTGGGTTTTCCGAATAGATGCTTTTAAATTTTTCAAGGTCATTCGATGGTCATATTTTCAATCGCATATATCTGCCGATCTGCACGAATATGAATGAACATACTCATGTCTGTTAGAGGACACGCACATGTCAGCGCTATGTCATAGTCACAACAATATCAGTGCCTGGGTTTACCAAACAGAGGACTTTGAAATTTTCAACTTTGTCCGGCAGTCATTTTTTCGAACGCATATTTTCGCCGATCTGCAGGATAGTGAGTGACCATATTCATGTCAGTTAGAGGTCATGCACATATCTGCGTCATTTCATAGTCACGACAATATCAGACCGTGGGTTTTCCGAATAGAAGCTTTTAAAATTCTCAAGGTCATTCGAAGGTCATATTTTCAATCGCATATTTCTGCCGATCTGCACGAATGTGAATGACCATATTCACGTAAGTTAGAGGACACGCACATGTCAGCGCTATGTCATAGTCACAACAATATCAGTGCCTGCGTTTACCAAACAGAGGACTTTGAAATTTTCAACTTTGTCAGGCAGTCATTTTTTCGAACGCATATTTCTGCCGATCTGCAGGATAGTGAGTGACCATATTCATGTCGGTTAGAGGTCATGCACATGCCTGCTTCATGTCATAGTCACGACAAAATCTGACCGTGGGTTTTCCGAATAGAAGCTTTTAAAATTCTCAAGGTCATTCGAAGGTCATATTTTCAATCGCATATTTCTGCCGATCTGCACGAATGTGAATGACCATATTCACGTAAGTTAGAGGACACGCACATGTCAGCGCTATGTCAGAGTCACAACAATATCAGTGCCTGGGTTTACCAAACAGAGGACTTTGAAATTTTCAACTTTGTCCGGCAGTCATTTTTTCGAACGCATATTTCCGCCGATCTGCAGGAGAGTGAGTGACCATATTCATGTCAGTTAGAGGTCATGCACATGTCTGATTCATTTCATGATCACGACAATATCCGACCGTGGGTTTTCAGAACAGAAGCTTTTAAAATTTTCAAGGTCATTCGAAGGTCATATTTTAAATCGCATATATCTGCCGATCTGCACGAATATGAATGACCATATTCATGTCCGTTAGAGGACACGCACATGTCAGCGCTGTCATAGTCACAGCAATATCAGTGCCTGGGTTTACCAAACAGAGGACTTTGAAATTTCAACTTTGTCCGGCAGTCATTTTTTCGAACGCATATTTCCGCCGATCTGCAGGATAGTGAGTGACCATATTCATGTCAGTTAGAGGTCATGCACATATCTGCGTCATGTCATAGTCACAACAATATCAGTGCCTGGGTTTACCAAACAGATGACTTTGAAATTTTTAACTTTGTCCGGCAGTCATTTTTTCGAACTCATATTTCCGCCGATCTGCAGGATAGTGAGTGACCATTTTCATGTCAGTCAGAGGTCATGCACATGTCTGCTTCATGCCATAGTCACGACAATACCAGACCATTGGTTTTCCGAATAGAAGCTTTTAAAATTCTCAAGGTCATTCGAAGGTCATATTTTCAATCGCATATTTCTGCCGATCTGCACGAATGTGAATGACCATATTCACGTAAGTTAGAGGACACGCACATGTCAGCGCTATGTCATAGTCACAACAATATCAGTGCCTGAGTTTACCAAACAGAGGACTTTGAAATTTTCAACTTTGTCCGGCAGTCATTTTTTCGAACGCATATTTCCGTCGATCTGCAGGTTTCTGAGTGACCATATTCATGTCAGTTAGAGGTCATGCACATGTCTGCGTCATGTCATAGTCACGACAATATCAGACCGTGGGTTTTCCGAATAGAAGCTTTTAAAATTTTCAAGGTCATTCGAAGGTCATATTTTCAATCGCATATTTCTGCCAATCTGCACGAATGTGAATGACCATATTCATGTCCGTTAGAGGACACGCACATGTCAGCGCTATGTTATAGTCACAACAATATCAGTGCCTGGGTTTACCAAACAGAGGACTTTGAAGTTTTCAACTTTGTCCGGCAGTCATTTTTTCGAACACATATTTCCGCCGATCTGCAGGATAGTGAGTGACCATATTCATGTCAGTTAGAGGTCATGCACATGTCTGCGTCATGTCATAGTCACGACAACTACAGTGCGTGGGTTTACCAAATATAGGCCTTTGAATTCTGAAGATCGTTCAGCAGTCAGTCGAAGATCCTGCGCGCACGAGAGGTGTGGGCCGCGGTGGTTTTTTTGCCGCATTGATGGTACGCACTGTTTCAGTAGGAAGCGAGCGCACGTGCGGTAGTTTTACCGCTGCGGTGTTTCTGCCGCAACAAGCTGCATTTTCTATGCGGTGCGGTGCCTGCACAGCGGTTATCGATGGCAATATAACACATGGAAACCTATGTTATGTGGGCGCACACGCGGCGAAA
Organism: Zootermopsis nevadensis; assembly: GCF_977971745.1. Lineage (NCBI taxonomy): Eukaryota > Metazoa > Arthropoda > Insecta > Blattodea > Termopsidae > Zootermopsis > Zootermopsis nevadensis. The sequence goes on from NW_028259134.1 coordinate 19,049,977, forward strand.
CAGCCGCACGGGGACTATTAATTGCCCGACCTTGGTGTAACTGAATAGGATAAAGGGCCAGTGTACAGTTCGACCATATGGAGCCAACTTGACAAAAAAAGAAAGTATATGACTAATTTCTTTGAATACACACACACACGTCTTCATATAACTTGTGAAATTGGGCTTTCAACATTTTTTTTTTTTTTGGAGGAAACCAAAATTTATTTCTACGCTTTGCCATTGATCTTAGCATAAAGCGCACACAGCGACAGTCTCAACAAAATCCATGCCTCAACTTATCAGCCTAGAGCACACGCCAACTGTCTCCACAAAATTCAGCTCCCAACTGAAAAGCAAACGCATACAATGCGTTTATTTCACCGTCACAGGCATCAAGAATATGCGGTTGGGATAGTTTTACAGCTGCGGCTGAAAAACCGCTCGTGGGCGCTAGCTCTAACTCTGCTCATTCCTAACATCAGCACTAGATGGAGCGGGAGGACAGCTTTACGCTAACAATAGAAACTTTAACAGGAAATTCAATACTTGCTGTAAGTAAAGCCCAGAAATTTCCTCCACGGAAATAGAATTCCCATGTGGCTGACTTCTACGTGCTTAAACGTCATCTTCGTGTCTACTGTAAGGACCACAATCCAATTACTCAACAAAAATAGTGGTCTTTATTAATTATAGTGATGTAGCCTTTAAGTGCTGAAGAGATAGCGTTTAAATGGAGCAGACGGGAGATGTAATTTCTTCTGAATTGTGGAAAAAATGCGTGTAGCCTGTGGCTTGTGGGGGGGTGTAGTTATGAGTGACCAAGTCATGCGCATTGGGTTCACAGAGATCTGCACGCCACTAATAGACTAAAATCAGTGGCGTGCAGTCAAAACTGCTCATATTTTTTACGATTCCTGCCATTTGTCAGTGTTCTTTACATGTTGTGCTGCAAGTTGTGAGAGACTGTTTTGGACTGTTACGTCTCAACAAGCCAACCGGGTAAAAACCCATTTGCAGTCAAATAAATAATAATAAAAACAAATAATAATAATAAAAAATAATAATAAATATTTCACAGGGTGCGTTCACTGCATATTTACGGTTTATGTTTTCATCACTAAAATTTCCCAGATTCCTCCACTGCCCAAAACCTTGCCGAGTATCTGAAGTCATTCACCACATCTGTAAACTTTAAACCGCCTGATAAGTAGCAATTCTTAAATTCAAACGACAAGGAAATGACGAAACAGAGACAAAGAGGAAACGCGTGTGCAGATGACACAACACTCTCCTTCCCTTTGCTTCGCCTTGACCGCGGCAATATGTCTAAATATGGCAACCCGCTCCGTATGCAACAGCGACGTTCGTGTTTACGGGAGAAAACACAGCCTCACAGCTCTGCATGGCTGTGTTAGCCTTCCAAGTTGTTTCATATCAATTTATTTAAAGTTAAAATTGTCCCTAAGCACAACGTCGTAAAGGCGTATGAAGAAGCTAAGGTGTACTCCGCGCATTTTTTATTTCTGAGCTAGAAGGTGGTGAATAGTCAGCTTTATCCTCGAGAAAATAACCCAGTTATACATTTGATAAGAGGCTGGGTAAGCTCCAGAAACGAGTATGGACATTTCGGCAGGTGAGAATTATGCCCTGCCGGGGATCAAACCCCTGGCTTCCAGCCCAAAGCCTAGTCACCATACTGGCCGATTTATCCCTCCTAAATTTGTTTATTTTGCAAAGCCTTTTAGCAGCGAACGATTTATAGCAGTGAATGACGAGAATATTAAATGGATAAGAAATGGAAAGGAGGAGGAACGTCACTACACCGAGGCAGAAAACAAAGATATTCCGGAAACACACACACACACAAAGAATCAAAAAATAGAAATTAAGACCAAATAACAAATAAGTCAGGGACTATCGAAGAAATTAAAAGCTTTATTTCCTGGTCGGGTGGCCACAAAATACTCCTCCTTCTCACAGCAACCTGTCACTGGACAGTGTCCTCAGACACATAAACCCATCCTAATTATTTATGGAGACGTCACTCAATTTTATCAATTCTAATTGTACGTTCTGACATCTTCTGTCATTTAGAGGCATTAATTAGTGTCAGACGTTATTCGATCTTTATAGACCTGTAAAAAGAATTTTATCTGAAACAAGTGAATAATATACCAACAACATCAAACACGTCTCGGTCTACATCAGTGGTGTTCAACCTGGGGTACGCGTACCTCCGGGGGTACGCGAAGACATCTTAGGGGATACGTAAAATTTAAAACATATATATATATATATATATATTATTTTATGATAAACACTGAATAATCAGTAATGTAATTTATTTAATTTATTTTAGATGTAGATTATATAATATGCATAACTTTAATTATACACCAACAACTTTGGGGGCACAAAGTTGGAAGAGAAATTATATCTGGGGTTACGCGAACAAAAAATGGTTGAATACCACTGGTCTACATCAACAACTTCGTTTTCTGGAAAGGCCATATACTTCACTCTAGCACTCATCCTGGTAGTAAGTGACCGCACTGGAATAAGTTACAGTTTCATTTCACACTGGCAATGTGTAAAATTGTACAGAGCCGGAAAAAACATTCGACGCACTGCGAGCGATGAGCCGTGATGATGTAACAATGGCGACGCCGCATAGTTGCTGAAGCGTGCACATGATGGCAGCACGATCGCTCAGGTGTGATTAAGTCAACATACGCCGCTGCTCCAACACAGATCCTACGGCAAGCTCGTGAATAACACTCTCACATTGCAGTCACATCATGGAATATAAACTGAATTGAAACCTGAAAGGTTCTCATCATTCAAACTATTTGCATTTCTTGCAAAATAAACAAGAATGTCGACCTTGTAAAGACAAGTCGGCCTATAAGACCACTTTCATAATAGCAGAGGAGAACCGATCTGTATAAAATGGCCGAATGTCGCGGTGAGTGGTTATCACTGCCCCCATATATGAAAACGGCTATGTTTAGAACCCGTTCCGGAGACTGGCCATCATGATCGAGGTACTATCGTGGTTTTCCTTCATCACAACAGGAAATTCTGGAACTTTACTTTAAAACGTCCAGAACCGCTTCTTTCCGCATTAATTTCAAATAAATCATTAACAAACCACCTTGCAGACAGATTGTTGAAAAGCCACTATTAAATAAGGAAAGAATCCACCAGTCTATAAAACCGGATATGTGATTCTCGGAAATGTAACATACATCTAACATCCACAAACGTATCATGGATTCCCACAAGTCACTCATCGCACTGCTGGAGGCAGCTACGTCAACATGCACATGGGATTTGAAGATCACTGGAAAGGAAGAGTTCGTGGCAGCCCGAGGATCGCCAATACTATACACGACCTCTTTTGGCGGCGACGTTTATCAGAATCTTTTCCAATGACATCCTGCGGCTTCCTTGCGGTAATTGTGGCCGTCGCGACGCTTTGAGTCTGTTTTCCATATCGGTTTGGCGTATTTTGCGATGTCGCGACGCTTTGCGAACGCTTGCCAGCATCGTTCTTATGTCATCCAGAGGCTACTCATGGCGAGACTTTCAATCCTGAATCGTCGTACGATCGGCATTAGTTTTTCGGCATCGTGTCGGATCACATCCCTAGCCTAGTCCACGCTAAGTGTGGTGTCAAATATCGCCGTCGGACAATTGGTGTCTCGACAGTGCTCGTCCGTTTGCCAATATAGTATCGCTTCTGGAATCGTTTCTTTGTTTGGTTTGCCATTCTGAGTCGGAGTCACGACGGTCGGCAACGGTTTTCTAGTTAATGTATCGTCTACGGGGATTCCTTTGTCGGCGTCTGGACTGTCAATGGTGGTTTGTGTGTATCCTGTCGTATGGCGTGACGATTCTCCTCCACGCTTGATTTGATATTGAAATCTCGTCGTGGGTCAGTAAGTGTCATGCATGTCTTCCCGAGGGTCACCTTTTGTTAAATATACGGAAAGAAATTGTCCCTAAACCCAAATTCTTCACCGAGATCGGAACACATCACAGTTTTCAGTGGTGTGGCGTTTGTCCATACAAATATCCTTTTTAGAAATAAACAGCTTTGATCTTGAAGCCGTTCATTTGTGTTTATTGTGCGAGCTACAGGTATTATATTCACTGGGAATCGAACCCAGGACAATTTTTTAGAGTTCTGGCCTTCGTTTCTGCTATATTTTCTTCGAAACGAACTACTTTGGACAAGACTCCTTTCTTCTATCGTGCTTACGGGAAAGACCCTCAGTGGGAATCGATCTCAGGACACGTTTCCCGGAGTTTTTACTCTGATATGATGTCTTCTCGGTCTCAAGAAATACGCATGCCAAGTATGGTGCAAATTGGTATAACCGTTCTCGAGCTGTAAGCGAACAAACACATAAATCCTCAATTTCTGCTTCATGCGAAAAGTTGCGAACACGATCTTCGGCTTTAAAGAGCCAGAGCCTGCTTTGCTAAAGGAAGGCTTGGTCGTATGCGAGAAAAGGAAACTGAGTACGCATTTCCACTGTATTTTCTTGTTGTTCTCTTTCATTCTCGTGTGAGTCCGGTTATTATGGCCGAGGGTCTGAGCTGGCAGTTCCACTTTGCAGCTCTGCAGCTGATGGCCTATCACAAGCAAATCCGATTTCTCCGTGTCCCGCCCGAGCTGTGTATCGCAGTGCAGCAGGAACACAGGGGGCGGCCCCTGTCACTGCGCCTCGTGTGGGCCCTAGATGCAACCCCCCCCCCCCCCCCATTACCCCGCCTTTCCACTTTATTGAAATTTTTATCGCCACGATGTAATATTTACTTTTATATATAGGCCTATTTACTTTTTCCAATCTCATCTCTACTCTTTCTGTCCTTCATCTTCATCTTATTCTCTCAGCTCCTTCTATTGCAATTTACTTTTCTCTTCCTATTTTGTCTTATACTATTCATATACAGTTTGATCTTACTATGCATTTCAGCTTTTCTTATACTTTATTCTTTCGCTTTTATTCTGTCTCCTTGTATTATCTTCTGCTCTTCTTAACAGACCTTATATTGCTTTACTTCTCATTTCCATCTTAGTACTCCTTTCTTGTGTCTCACACACTATTTCTTTATCTTCACGTACCCTTCACTTATTTTGTTTCATAATTTTCTGTCATGTCTCCTTCCCCTTCCCACCTTCTTCGTATATTTCCACTAACTAATTAACTAGATGGCTTACCGAACCCGAAGGTTCATCACCGAATTAACCAAAGCCCTCCACCGGACCCTGTCCTGGGCCAACAAAATCCAGTTTCCTTCAACTCCTATCTCCCATAGATCCCGCCTGAGATTATCCTCCCATCTACGTCTAGGTCTCCCCAGCGGTCTCTTCCCTTCAGGTTTCCCAACCAGTACCCGGTGCACACCTCTTGTCCCATCCATGCGCGCTACATGTCCCGCCCATCTCACTCTTCTCGACTTAATCACCCTCACAATACTGGGGGAGCAGTACAGATTTTTAAGCTCGTCATTGTGCAGTTTTCTCCACGCCCCATCGTCTTCCCTCTTAGGCCCAAATATCCTCCTCAACACCCGATTCTCAAACACCTGCAATCTGTGTTCCTCCCTCTGAGTGAGAGACCATGTTTCGCACCCATACAAAACAACAGGCAAGATTATTGTTTTGTATACTTTAATTTTCAGGTTCTTAGAAATCAGACGGGAAGACAAAATATTTTGGACTGAGAAGTAGCAAGCATTTCCGGAATTTAGTCTCCTCCTAACTTCCTCACAAGTATCATTTTGATTTGTTATTGTTGTTCCCAAATATTTGAACTTTGTAACCCTTTCAAAGGATTATATTTCCACTACTTTCGTATTTTAACCATCCATTTTGAAATATTACGTACTTCTACACTACCTTCTGCAATTCTCTCCTGTCTTCTACATCGTTATATTTTATCAGGCCTTCATTTATTTCTTCCTTAATTCTTCTTCTCTCCATATTTAACTGCTGGTAGTGTTTTTAAGCTTCGTTTCGCTCACTTGTCCTACGTGCCACTCTTCATCTCACCTTCTGTACCTCAGGACCCTATTTAAAATTCAGTTTCGCCACTGATCATTTTCCAGTCAGGCCCCCATTTCCTTGTTCTTGCTTTGATACACTTGTTCCCGTTTTCTGTGTTTAAGATTTCATGCAATCTTGTGATCTCGCTGCCGTCACATGGATGCAATATCCTTGTAACCCTGCTTCCTTATACCAAGGGAAGATCAGGTTTTCGCCCTTGAGAGACGCGCCATACGTCTCTTCCTCCCCAATAATGTTTTATGAATTCATGAAGCAATATTCACGAAAAGCCGATGTTTAAAGACGTAACAGGGAGTGTCATCCCGAAACAGAGTTTTGAAAATACTACATACCATAACTACAGGTCCATAAGACATCCGCATTGACTTATCTATCATTCAGCGGTAAGCAAATAAAAGACTAGTCTAGCAACGTATGAGGTAATTCGCGTCAAACAAATTCTCTCGTCCTCACAGCCTATTGCGCCAAGTTTCGTCTTCTTCCATTGCTCCAAAGGTGTCCTCAGTCTCATGACTCGTTTCATTCCGCTAGATTTCCACATCAAAATTATGTATGCACTTTGTATCCCCCATTAAACCTACATGATCAGCCCATCGTAGTATCCTATATTTCACAACCACTGTCACCACAATGCCTGCTAATTCCATGAAGCACACACACAGATAAATGTACATAAATGATATTTAGGCCTACAGACCCATGTACAAAAGTTATTTCAATCGGTACAAGACAGAGCGTGACTGACAGACAGACGCCCGTCAAATTTATATTGATTCTTTTTCCTTATATGTGATCTCCGCTCTCGTGAAATTTCAACCAATATTGCAGTGACTAGCTACATTAACATCTCTTATTTATATACTTCAACGTTTCGCATTTCGTAATTCGCAGTGTAACTTAATGTCATGTCTACCGGGGAACCACTCACATGTAAACAAACAAACAAACGAACTCTCACAACGCTGTCCACTCTACAGTCGGCATGCTTTGATTAATCTTGGTAAGTCCTGCACTTGAATCCCTGGAGAGTCCATTAAACATTCACGGCCATTTCCTTTCACAACAACCCACTTCATCGTTCACGAATATCCTCACAGTTGCCGCCAATAACCTGATATATATGACAAAGCGTCATTGAAATAAACAAACAGGAAGCTCAGGAACTGGCTCCAAATATTTTAGAAGGGGACAAACTCAAACACAGACTATGATCCTGTACGCATTATAATTTGTCATGTGTTCTACATGCCTCGCCCATCCCACCCGCCCTTGTTCTACCATCCCAATAACACATGGTGATGAGCACAAATTACGAAATATATTCTTCTCCAACTTCCTGCCACGTCGTCCCTCATAGGTACAAATATGTAGGATTTGAGGTTCTCAAGGCGGCGAGTCTGAAGATTACAGTCTTCTGGGTTGTTTCACCGTGTTGTCTGGTACACGTTTACCGACGTTTCAGAGGTCCTTGCTACCTCCATCATCAGGGCGATGGTTAGATCGTTCCAAAAAGTTCGCCCAACTCCGAGGCTCAGTATAACATTTTGTAACAAGTTACTGTTAGTGTCCGTATCAGCCTCAGACCTAGATAACGCCGTTCCGGCTCTCAGAGACTGCCTTTTCAAGAGTTTCTTGTTGCCGTACCCTCCCTCCACATGTGGAAGCCGTCACCACCATCCGCCAGGAAACATTCTCCCTTGCCGCTCGTTTCATGGATAAAATTTTAACTAACTGGCTTCATTTATGCAAACCTATGTTAAAATTCATCTTTCAATTTACCTCGATTCTCAAAGCACCGAAGCAAATTCCCACCATCTTCCACACAGAGTTTTAAGAGCGCCTCACATTTCCCCCTCCTTCCCAGATTAGCGAGACAACGAAACAGAAAAAAACTTAAAGTTATCAGTCATTAATTTTCGTCATGGGTTTCTCAATTACGCTGTCAAAACCACAGAAATTATACAGCGCCTAGAGAACACTTTTAAATGAAGAAAAGGACTATAATTAGACCTACAGCAATGACTTACGCACCGCCCTCATGATGGAGACAGTAAGCACCTCTGTTTTCTGCATTATTCTGTAATAATAATTGTGCAAATAAGTAAGTATGTCATTAGAACAATATTCATGCAATTTCTTGCGGCCCCAATACTCCGATACTTCTTACAGGTCCAAAAGCTGTCACGCCACTGATTACATAACATTAGACACAATTCCAAAATCTACACATAACCACGTCCTAAGATAACTCTGTACACGCAATGCTACGCATGATCACGCAAATTTGGCACGCCACTGTCGGCAGTCAGTATCGTTAATAATCCTAAACAGCTTCGCACGCCACTGAACACTGTTCAGCACGTCACTGCATCTCTGCTCCAGTCACACTCCAGTGGGCCGCCCGGTAGTCGTTTTACCGCACAACAAATTGACAATAATCCCAAGAGTTACGATTCCGGCCCCACCCAACACCGCCCGCTAAACAGCACGCGATCGCTTCTCGTCGCAGGACCCGACGGAAAATGTCGATTGATTCGGTCTGAAACGTGCGAGTGAAATCGTAAAAGCAGATGATCCACTCACTAAATGGTAAATAAAACGAAGTTTCTTGGCCGGAATCCTGTCCATCCTGTGACTTCTACTAATAGAGCCAGGCGGTTCCCGCTAAAATATTTCAGTGCATATTGCCTTTGCTAACCCGTCCGTCCGTCCGTCCGTCTGTCCGTCTCTCCCGTGTAGCAAGGCCACTCCGCCAAAACGGATTTTGATTTGCGGGAGAAACAAATTCTAGAACTGCACGAATCAGATTCAGCATTTTCTCTGATTGGAGAAAGGACAATATCGCTCTTAGTGAAACCCCAAGTTTGTAATTTACTTTGCAAACAGTCAAGAACCTACTTTGTCGCCACCTTACAAACCTGTATTACGGTCCTGTTAGTGCAGCTGACAGCGAGCTGATAAATATTCAAAAAGACAAGACTGTTACAACAATTTGTCTATTGCAAGGCATGGATCAGACCGGCCGGACGCCTTTTTCTTTGAGATTGTAGAAATAAATTGACTCCAGGAACAATTTTATAAACTTGAACCCTACGGTTCATCACCGCCAGCACAAAAACCTTCAAACTGACATTATTCAAAAGCATGCCAAATAATTTACGTCTTAAAAACCTACATTTTTACCAACGTCGTTGTCATGTTTTCCTCTCAATTGGTGGTATTCGCGTAACCATTTTCAGCCAAAATGTTACAGAAAGATCTTCTATACGCTTACCAATACCGTAATGATATCAAATATTTAAAATTGGGGCAGTGATAACACCGGTACTTCCCCACAATGCTCCAGAGAATGCATAAAACCTCCAGTGAGGTGGTTGAATCAATTGCAGCTACTATAATCTATTTGTTTATTCATCTGAACGTAACCGGTATTACATGCCAGTGGTATAATGTTTTGCTTTCGAAGGTTTGTGGACTGTTTTAATGGTCTACTGCTACCAACATACCGAGCAATCCATTCAGACGCATTCATAAACGGATAGAAGCTTCATATCGTAAAGTGAAACCTCCTAGTGCACCAGTTTAGAGCAGAAATGAATTAACCAACCCAGCGTCTCCTTTATGGCGAAGTGCTTTTTGCACACTTGGTTTATCAATTTCCAAAGCCTGGTTTTCGTAAGTAGGGACAGCATTGTAGGAATGTATTGTGTCCGGATAAGCAGCTAACTTTTTAAGAACCAGATCTCTTTGAGACAGGGTCTTTCTTCAGACACAGACAGAGGCTCAGATTGTATGTACACGGCGCAACAACCCAGAAGATTGCCATCTTCGGACTCACCACCGTGAAAACCTCAAATCCTACATAACTCGAAGGGTCATTTTCTGTGTTCATAATAATACGCCTAAAATGAACAGTAGAAAGAAATCCCGGGATTTAAACTGCTCTTAATTTCTTGCTAATACATCCAAATATTTGATACTTCTATTTTTAACAAGGAATTCAAAATCTAGTTTTCCCTACAAAGCTTTGTACTGTGTTCTGAAGAGAAGACGAAATTTTCAGAAACAGAAACGATCAAAAACACGAAGCAGTAGTGCCAATCACAGCAGAGTCTGGTCGTACAAAAGTAAATGTGACTTACATCACTCGTTCATTCACTTAAGCTTCTGGATAATCACAAAGGAGGTGATGGAACAAGATCAAAAATAGGAAACGATTTAACCTTAATACTTGTAAGTAAGTTCACTAAAAGTTTTGTTTTGGGATTTATCACGCCTATGATCACAAAACTGACGATAACTAAACTGCTATTTGAGGAAAACAACCTCTTTTCGAGCTTCTTAGATCTCAACCGAACATCTTTTAGAGCCATTTTTCGGTTTTATGACATATCCTCGTAAATAAAAACCTATTTTCCCCACAAACGCGGTGTTATAAACGGTCGTCACTTTGCTGACCGCGTCCTACAAAGTCCATCGCATAGAAAAGGCTATAAATATAGGATTTTATGTTTTGTTTCTAAACCCACTAACCTTCTATCGTTTTTCATTGGTCGATGTATATACAGTGTTTAACAGGTTTTAGTAACCAAAGCTAGCCGTCGGAAACAGACTGATCCGCTGATACATGTTCAGTTGCCCGGGGAACATCCAAGTATCTGAATGGAAGATCAGCATATTGTTCTCAGACGCCCTTAATTTGTACTTCTCTGAGAGCGAGAAACAAAGTTTCAAGTTTGAACAAAATAAATTTACATTTAATATTCTTTTGTCGAAAAAATCAAGAATACGCCTATTGATATGGACAAGTCATTTAATACATTTGAGGGGAAACAAAGAATCCATAAAAAAAATTCTGCAGGAAAACGGGAGTTTGTGAGGTTTAGGTCCCACTGCTCATTAATTAAGTTCTCTTTAATTTCTCCCACTTCAGCTCCTCTCCGCCTCCCGCGGGTACAGATTCCACGGCCGAGTTCAAAGCAGCGACTAAACGCCGATACAACACAGTGATTCGATTTCTTTCCAGAGCTGTGGCTCACAACTACAGCAGCCCCATTCTACTGACCTTCCTGCCCCGATGACTGCGCTAAGTTCACCACTTCACAACGTTAAACTGAGAGACTGGTTGGTTGCTTAACAACACTGTATCATTTACAATGGTTATTTATTATTTATTTAGTGTTCTGTCTGACGACAGGTCCATATGAACAGGATCTTTCCATCCTTTTCTCGGACTGGGACCTGTTCATATACGTTCTTGGCAGATGATCCAGAAGTGGTTTGCCATTGCCTTCCTCTGTGTGTGAATGGAGTAATTGTTGGGATGCCACGGAGAAACCGGGGAAGCCCCCGGAGGAAAACTCCGTGTTGCCTAGACCACGGCCTTGCCCAACACAAGTTATAAATTCGGGTACCGCCGGGAATCGAACCCGAGACCCCCAGGATTACAAGGCCAGCGTTCTAACCGCTAGACCACCGTGGTTACACAATGTTAAATGTAAAAGGCAATGGGATCATAGGATGGCAACAGCAGTTCCTACCGAAAGCCGGGAAGTGATAGTTGCGTTCAACTTTATCAGTGACCGGACTGTATAAACACCATTTTCCAGCTGCAATACTCTGCAGCTCGCTGGCTCAGTTCCACACTGGAAATGTCTTTGGTTTACGTACTAAGCATGTCCGTTTGCTCTTCTTGTATCCGCAAGCTAGCAACGCAGCGAAACGCGCGGTTATGTCCCGGCTACTGCTAAAGGAAGCAGAATTGAATGTGAAAGACAAGGAAGAATAGAAGAATAGAAGGAAAAGAAGAAGAAATGGTCAGGAAGAACGGGTCAGACTGAAGGGTGAACTGTTACGATGAGGACATTAGAAACTGCATAAGGCATCGGCTAATTACATCCTACGCCTCGCAGCAAAACAGTGAGACGCGACTAAGCAATGCGTGCAGTGCTTACAGATAATGAGGATAAAGTAGCTATTAGTGGACCACACCCTTTTATTATAAAAACAAAACATGAGAGCGCACCGAAATTCCAAGTCACAAGAAATTTTCTGTTGCTTAGCAACTAATAGTAAAGCGTCCGCCGTTGTGGTCAGTGGCGACCTGGGGCCAAGGAATGAGCGCAGGAAAGCAGGTCACCACCTGGTGAACTGAACCAAAATGTTTAACAACTTCTTGCACATACTGGAATTTGTTTCTGAACGTCTATTTGTCGCTTCACATGCGTCCAGTCACGTTCTGTGTATCAGTAACATCCTTACGCCTGAGTGATATGGTGTGTCGATGGACACACCATGTAACCAAGGGCTAGCCGTCTTAGCTCGGCTGACACTCAAAAATGAAAATGAGTATCCAGTCTTACTTTTGTGGTTCAATTGTACTCCGCACAGTCAAACGTGGCAAAACCGATCAGATAAAATGCATCGTTAGCCAGTTCCAGTCAGCGAAGAACTCGCCGCGAGAGTAAGCCTCAACTAGCTGGCTAACAAAGCTTGGCTAGTTGAATCTCGCTAACGATGCAATTAATCTTATCGTTTCTGATGTGGTGTAAACTATGGAGAATCAGTGAACCACGGAATTCAGACAGAATACTTCATTTTACGTTTTTCATATTACGAGGCGCGTCCACAAAGTACGTTTCCCACTCGTCCCACAGCTAGCAAACCTTATATTGCGCGAAGCGACTGTGCGTACGTGATAGAGCAATGACGTAGCATGGCGCATGCACTAACGGTACTTCCCGCGTTCTCACAGTAGCATCGTTGAAGCTGTTGAAGATGGAGGTTCTTATTCCAGCTCCCGCCGACTGTGAAGTGCGGTCAGTGATAACGCTAGGCCGCACACGGCTCGACGGACAGCAAGTCTCCTGCAGGAGTTCAGCTGGGAGGTGTTTAATCATTCACCCTACAGCCCGGACCTCGCTCCCAGTGATTTCCATCTTTTCCTACACCTCAAGAAATTCCTGTCCGGTCAGCGTCAGCGTTTTGAGAATGACAGAGAGGCGGAGATGGTTGTCACACAGTGGTTCCAATCCCAGGCGGCAGACTTCTACGACACAGGTATTCAAAAGTTGGTCCCACGGTATGACCAATGTCTCAATTCCGGTGGCGAATATGTTGAAAAATAGCTGGAAACTTGCTGTATCTGTTGCAATAAATATTTCCATGAAATTGTGTTTTGTTTCTGTAAACGGCCGCAGGGAAACTTACTTTGTGGACGAGCCTCGTATTAGCCGCGATAACAAGGTTAAAATGAATACTCCGCCCCTGGCTGTAACTATAAGCAAATTCATTTATTCTAGGTCCTTCATGCCATGTTCACCTGCTAAAATGGCACATACATTTTCAATCTCTTAACCATGCTACAAATCACGCATATAAAATGCTAAGTCATATCGGCGCAAATTAATTAGCCTATACATGAGCCAGAAACATTTCTCTGAATAAAGCAGTAGTAGGCTTACGCATTCTCATTGCATGATACCAGATACATCATCAACGCATCGTCGCCATACTTGAAATTCATAACATACAGGCTTTAACAGTCTCCTTTGTCATATGTCAGTGATGAGCCCTCTGATGCGTTTCGATTCAGAATTAATGCTGAAATAATCAGTCCTTCAGAACTACACATTCGGTGGGGCTCCTTGAATGGGTTATCGGCCCATGACACCGTGAAACACAACGCAGAAACACACGAACACCTGTGTCCCTCGAGCAGTAATCGAACTGACGAGTGTTCAAAACGGTAGTCATCTTATACCGCGTGGTCTCTGACTGGAACACAAAGTATGTTCATGATCTATGTCCACACCAGATATCACATGCCAGGCTTAAATAGCAAACTGAATGTTAAATACATACTACATTTCGCGTTGTCTCCATATTGACAGTTTACAATAATTTCATATTCTCCGAAGATCTATCACGACCCAAAATCTAGTGTGGCTCTTACCTCAAAAATTCGCAAGCCACCGCGTCAATATTATCAATGACAAGGAACTTAAACTGTGCAAATTTTGCGCGACTCATTGGCCTGATGTTCGTAACAAATTTCATGAGAATCCATCGTTTGGATCTGAAGTTATTAGAGGTCACATATGCAGATGGACATGATGGCACCACGAGCCTGTCTGCCCTCATAAGTAGTTTATCTTGCCATGAAGACGTTCAGTTTGTAGAGGAAGTATTTTCTGATGTTGTGAAAATTTAACAAAACGCGACACGGAAATAAGGGCTGCAAAGATGGCGTTATGAAATGCGTAGAGCTTTAAGTTATTGTTTTGACAGTAACATGGATGAAAAACAAGCGCTTCCTAGACCCGTATGCTACCTAGATTTAATAATTTAATAACTAGTGCGCCTTCTGTTTGTGATAGTGTATCATATACAGTTATGTCAGCTGCAAGAGATTATCGACATTCTAAATCGGCGGAGTTTTATCGAATAAATTACGGAATAAATATCATAAACATTTGCCGAATGGCGAGTTATGCAATTCCGAGTCTTTTGTCTTCTCGCCTTCCACACAAACATGTAAAGATTAAATAGGATTTGAGGTTCCCACGGCGGCGAGAATGAAGATGGCTGTCTTCTGGATTATCGCGAAATGTAGTCTGGCAGAAGATCGCCGACGTTTCATAGTTCCCTGCTGCCTCCAACATTGGCTCGCCCTAATGATGGAGGCAGTAACGACCTCTGAAGCGTTGATAAACGTCTGCCAGATTACATGGCGCTACAACGCAAATGACAGCCATCTTCGTAAAGATTAAACTATACAAAAGTAAAATGTTTCCTGTTATTTTGTACGGGTGTGAAACCTGGTCTCTCATGTTAAGGGAAGAACACGTTGAGGGTGTTTGAGAACAGGGTGAAGCGCCGTAGTCCGTTCTTTTCACCAACTATTGTTAGGGTGATCAACTCAAGGAGGATGAGATGAGTGGGGCATGTAGAGCGCATGGGAGAGACGATAAATCCGTCGAATCTTTTGTTGCAAAGACTGAAAGGAAAAGACCACACGGAAGACCTAGGCGTAGATGGTAGGATAATATTAAAAATAATAGGAACAGATGATGGGATCTTGTGAACAACGCAATGAATCTTCGAGGTCCATTAAAAGGCGGGGAATTTCATGAGCCCGTGAGCGTACTATTAGATTCTCAAGAAGGACTCTGCTCCATGGAGTTATTTAGTTAGGTCATTCCAGGTACTCCGTTAATGCAAGAGCCCATACTCCATTCCCGGACCAATGTATTTCTACAGCATTTAAATGTATAGAGCATTCCCCTGGTGTCATGTTCAAAGTAGAATTTTGGGAATTGTAAAACGCTTGTAACTGTACCCGAGTGTGCTATACAGTTGTAGGAGTCGTAAATACGTCGTCGGGACGTAAGTTTGCAAATATTTATAGGGACAGATTAAGGCTCGCCTGGAACCTGTGATAACACAGTGACACGGGCCGTGTCCACATTGTGTTAGTCCGTGTTCAACGACCGACAGACAACCCGTTGCAACAGGATCGGCGTGAATACTGGGGATTAAAACGCAGCTCGGCAGACTAGCAAGTCTGAAGACCGAAATTGATCCGTTCCTTCCATCCATAAAGGGAGCGCAAAAGATAAAAAAAAAGTTTATTGGAAGCAACAAATAAGATGAAAACAGAGTAATGTCAATTAATCTGCTCGATACTTTTACACCAATACTGTCAAGTACTGGTGTCTGATTTCCAGATCCCGTACAAATTGAACATCGTGTTTGACAAAATCAGTTAATCAACTGCACAACTATTGTGGTTCGGTTTGTTGACAAAGTGTGGGAGGGGGGGCTATGGTAATCCTGTGTAGTTGAAACAATGCAGCAAGTAATAAAGCGAAGTTCCCATGACAGTCGCAGCACAGGGCACGAAAGAATGGAGGCACAGCTGATGAGTTGATAAAACCAACTAATTCACTGAGCAGAAAAATCGCTGTGGTTCCGGGAGTCCGTTAAAGGGAATGGGATCTGAATGTCCTGAAGCGGGCTGCCACGAAACCAAGTTTACTGTGTTCGCAGTGTTTATGGGTATGAAAAAAGAACATTTGTGCATGAGGGGGCAGAAGGAATCCACTGGGAAGCTGAAAGTTTCTTTGTTACCTTCTTTTTCGTTCTTTCTTTCTTTCTTTCATTCTTTCTTTCTCCTTTCAAGTACGGTTCATAGCAAATTTGAAGCATATTTCTGGGTGATGATCCCATATACACGCATACTATATTTCCGACGTTTCAGAGACACTTGCTGTTATCATTTTGGAGACGAAGTGAAGATCTCTCAAACGTCAGCAATTGCAGCCTACTCCTACATTATCCCATTTCTTTCTTTCATTCTTTCTTTCTCCTTTCAAGGCGGTTCATAGCAAATTTGAAGCGTATTTCTGGGTGATGATCCCATATACACGCATACTATATTTCCGACGTTTCAGAGACACTTGCTGTTATCATTTTGGAGACGAAGTGAAGATCTCTCAAACGTCAGCAATTACAGCCTACCCCTACATTATCCCATTGTCCAAAACAGTATCATTAGCAAAAGAGTAGAGTTATGCGTTCAAAGACTAGATTAGACCACCAATGGGATGAGATGTCATAAGATGAGAGAATGTTGACCCACAAAGTGCAAAAGAAATGGTAAATCTTCATGAAATGAAATCGTGTAGGCCACATATGTATAGCACAGTGAAGGTATTCTAGCGCGTTAGTAAGCATCGTGCCATGAAGACATGCAGAGGTAGAACTGGATCCACCGATTATGGCCACTGACCTTGTAGGGAGTGCCCAGTATGCGGACCACTCAATGAAGGAAGAAAGGAGTTTCCGTCGGTCAGTACAGTCTGTGTTAATGCAGCAGTGTAGATGCCTGATATTGTTGTCTTGTGACTGTGCTGTGTTAACAACATGCCACCTGTTCGTTGCAATCTCCTTTCTGGTCATAACTAACGCCTGGTATCACAACACTCAGACAGACAAACCACCGACGTCTTAATCAAAAAAGGACGAAATGAAAGCCTGGCTATTGGAAAGAAACGTCCCATTTTGTGACGTGTTGAAAGTTCAACTGTACGATTTAATCAAATTAAAATAAGTCAAAGCACAAATATTACGTAATTGATCAGATGTTAGCAGACAAAGAACGTCCTGTGCTGAGACTACCCGATTTAAACCCCATTGAACGCATTTGGGCATATGTAAAACAATGGGTTGCAAGCAAGAACACAGAATCTAAAATTAAGGACGTCGAGCATCTGTTAGCCAGAGATTCGAAGAAATTGGGCAAGAGGAATGGGATAATGTATGTCAGCATGTGGAAAAACAAGAACACATTTATTATGAGCAAGAAGGCATAATCGAAGACGCCATTGAACGTATTATAATCGAAGATAATGGAGTGAACAGCAGCAGCGGTAGTGATGAGTCGAGTGACATGTCAGAAAGCGATGGTCTGTGAGGAGTGGAAGAATTGCAAGAGGACCGAAGAGTTGTGAAGAAGATAAAATCATCTAATACTCTCTGCAATGTTAATTTTCTAGTGATGTGTAGTGTAGTAAAATCGACTTTCCTGTGTTACATAACGTGGTGATATTTTATTTGGAATGTACTGTACGGGGCCTGCTGCCATCCCTTCCAGCAAACTTCTGGTAAGTGACTCGCTCCGAGGTTCCAATTCACAAAGTTCAGAGGCCAAAAACGCTGGAACGCAGTATACAGCTATACTCAGTCGCAACTTTGGAAGTACAAAGAGCGGTGTTCAACTTTCCCTTTACCCCCGTTTCCTATGGGTTAGAAGGTCGGTGCACCCTGGAAACGTCTTTCCCTTTCAGCTGTCTTGGAGAAATGGCATTCCAAACGATGTACATATCTGACATCAGCAAGAAAGGACAGAGTCCAAACAAAACATTGGCATGACGGTATCATAGCAACGAGATGTCGACTTGCCAACATCAATGTTTCGACGCTATAATGTCAGAGGTACAGAAACGGCGTCATTAAATAAACTATAAATAAACATTAATGTTACCTCAGCGCGGTCTCCTTTGTGTCCACCGACAGAAAACTTTATTTTTGCAGTGCATTTTCCGAAGGACGTGCGGGGGTTGTGTTTTTATAAACGAACAAAACATATGTAAATGGAGCTTTCTGTATGAATACGCCGTCTTCTACACACCTCTTTCTGCCTATAACCCAGCCAGGTTTCTGCATTGAGAGACTGTTTCCTTGGAAACCAATGTAACCAGGGGATCTCCGCTTTCAGACCCTGTGCCGTGTTTATATTATAAAATATTGAAATAACTATTTTAAAAGCTGTCAAAAGCAACAGTAGTGGAGATGTGAAGATTTTCATTGGAAAGCAGTATAAAAGGCAAATCAAAGGGAATTAGCACATTTTATTATTGTAAATGTCATACCACCTTAACACGCCAAAACATTAACCCCTGAATTTCTTTTTGTGAATATTTTTTTTTAAATCTCGGCACATCATGTTCACCTGACGACCCAACACTGGGAACAGAATTAAGGCAGGCACGCTCTTCCCTTTTGCAAGAGCGCCCAGATTTCTAAATGAACCCAACGAGGACGCAGCAAACCACATGGAAGAATATCCACGAATAAAATTGTCTGTAGTTAAGAAGCTCGTTTTAAGTCGCCTTAGAGAAAACAATTAAAGATTTCACCATCAGTATTACAGTAAAATGAAAACGTAAAGCAAAGCTGCACACCATGTAGGCGCTTGGGGAGAGTGATTTAGGGATACATTTCTCGGTTCTCCTGTACGAAACAAATCGTTAATATCTCGCCTGGTGAATGGTTGTTGTCACAAAGGAACTCTTCGCCGGTTTGCATCAAACATGAGGAAAAGAGTAAATAAATGCATCGGTGAACTCGGTGGACATTTCCAGCACTTCATTTAACATTCTTTTATTTCAATGTAATTTATATTTGACAAATAGAACATGTGCGGGAAATGGATTACGTGATTTTTCGACGAATCTGTAGAATAATCATGTAACTGATCTTCATACAGTTTTTACAAATTGATTTCCAATTCTTAAAAACTGTCAGACAATCAAAATATATATAGTATTAGCCTGTCATCATATACGCGTTTTCCAAGAATGTTGATTCACATAAATATTAGCCGGTTACGCTTATATCTCAACACCAAACATCCAGTTCATTGTAACTAGTGAAACGTCGCTTCCTCTGCTTGAAAGAGTTGCACGCCACTGCCTGCATTCATTTTCGGAGTGCAACGAACGGCAGTGCGAAAGCCGTGCTCAATTTGAAATAAATCACTAACAAGACACGCTCGAAGCCAGGTCTCCGGGTGACAAGGACACATGTTTTCACATAGAGACTGACAGTGGCGTTGGATACAGAAGAATTGTGGCTGTGATGATAAAGCCAATGAATAAATTGTATTTCGTTACGAGGCCAATATCTGGGGAAGACAGGGATTTATGTCTGATCCTGGCTCCACATTAAAACACAAGCAAGCCCCAAACTGGCGCCACAGGGACACTGGGAAGAATGTCACTGGCGAAAATTACCTCTACTTGAACTTCGAAATTTGTACTATTCATCATTTATTTGTATAATCAAATCAGACTATAGACTGGAAAAGACACGAAGGACAAAGAAGAGACATGAGAAATGCATACAAAATTTTGATTCTGATTTTAAAACCTAAAATGAATAAGATTTTAATATCTAGGCTTAGACGAAAGAGTTTCTAATTTTAATTAGTTATGGTTCATTTAAACACACTGTCAGCAGATAGAATCATATCCATACATTAATGGACACCATTACTTCTGACTAACCAGCTAAGTACATTCAGAAAGTTCCAGCACCACTAACAACACTTACAGCTCGCCTATGGGTAATATCCTGCACCAGTTCAAACCCACCCACATCTCAATCTTTTCCCCATCCAACCACTCCAACACTCATCGTTCGCCTAAATTTGCTCCATTACCCTTCAGCATCCAAGTCAGGTGCCCAGCATCTCACACTCTTCATCCCTGAACTTATTTCGACGCATCGACATTTCTATTTTGTGTGTGTCACGAACCCTGACAAAAAAGGCAGTGCGCCCACATAGCTTGTTTCTGGTTCATCTCCTGGTCAGGGCATTCCTCCTCACTCAAAACCAACATTACCACGACCTCTGGCAGTGAACATGCTTTCTGGACATCCTATGAGCGCGGAGCCAGAGAAGATAAGGCGCGGAATTAAGAAATCTCTACAGCGTTTACACAGTCTCTAGAGGGGAGGAAAAACATAAGCATACAGTTGTTTCTTACAGTTTACTTTACGTGTTAACTTGAACAGTTAAAGCAGAATTATGACTCTACATCATGTAACATGCCATGGCTTCCTCTTTTATTGGTGAAATAACAGAAGCAAGCCAACCACTAAAGCTAATTGCAGCTGGCATAAAAAGCCTTTGAAGAAGTTAAAGCTAAGTGTAGCACTTACAACATCGGAAGTGAAAAAGAGTTAGGTAATTAAAAGTATATCCGAAAACATTACACTGCCAAACAAGTAAAGTAAATCCATCAAATTATTCAAAATTTATCAGAGGGAACAAATTGACACGAAAAGCCTTCGCTAAAAAAAAAATCGACCCAAAGAACGATGAACCGCAAAACATGCATGGCAGAATTTCGGAATAGAGTCGACAAGGCAGCTGGTATCCTAGCAACGGGACTTCGATAGGACACTCAGTGTGTGTTTGTGTCTTGATGTCCTTGCAGCCGGTGCGCGCGTTTAACACGTCACAATTAACCGCAATGTTCAGATGGCAGTCCAAAATTTACGCTCCACTAGTTCCGCGACGTCTGATAGTTGCATCTGGTTACATTTAAATATTCATAAATCTGTCGAAGTCCGGAAACAATTCTTTTACGGACAACTTCTCTGAGGGCGGGGGTGGGATCAAAAGGCCTATTCCACTTAAATCCCCTTAATGTTTCAACTCGCTCCAGAATGCTTACATCATATTAATCCGATAAAACAGGGGCTAATGTCAGTATTGAGATTAAGCTTCATAGGCCTTTCTCACTCTACAACCTTATAAAAGTCTCGTTATTACAATAAGATTTACCGATTACCTTGTCAAGGTTTTGTTTCCAGGAAGACAAGTATCTTAAAATCTCGTTATAACACTGACTGAACTGTTATAATCTCGTTGCTATGATGTCGATTGTCTTGTTAAAGTCTCGATGTCAGAATTGTCTCTTTGAGTCCCAACAATTCCATCTTGGTTTACGTGTTATGCCTTAGTTTTAGGAGTAAAATTCACACAGGCCAGAATTGATTAAATAATTCACGAAGACGTTACGTAAGACAATGTGTGAGTAGGCTTCGCGGCAAATCCAGTAGAGGACGTTCAACGACAATGCACGTTTGGGGTCAAAACTGCCAGTTAAAATGTAATTACCGTGGCAATCCCGTGAAATTGGGTGCCGACCGCCAGCCATGGGTAAATTATTCAGAGAGCATAAACATTCCGTAACGGGGAAAGGACCGGTCGCTTCCCCCGTCTCATTTAATTACGTTTTCTAACCGGTCACACACCAACTTTATGGACGCAAAAAGTGCTGCGGGCTGTTCGTGGAAACTATCTTCAGCGCGGGCTGGCTACCTCGCTCATTCCATGGAAGATCGACGGAATCGCAAGGACGACACACCTGCTCGGTCTGAATGCCGGGGAGTTCGCTCCGTCGACCTCGGGGCTAATACAAAAGCAGACCCGCACGTCGAGTTTAAATCCGTGCAGTAATTTTGTGACGGACAAACCCGCGCTTACGAAATTCTTAAAACGAATTCCCTTACGATTTGACAACATCACAAACCAAAATCGAGTTGAAAAATTCCAACCGATAGGACAAAGTTGTTAGAAGGACCGGTGGGGAAGACGTTTTCATACATATCGGTATGGAATCTGTCCGATTCTTCGATACCTTTTGTTAATATTAACTTCTTCCTACAACAAATTTCATAATTTGTCGAGTTGACTCAATTATTATAGCCATACGACAAATTTAATTCTAAAATAGAATTGACATTTTTCCCGTTTAGAGGAATTAGGTCGCGCCTCACACGTACAGACGTCAGGCAATATCGCACTTCGTTGGACAGGCAAGAGCTCCTGGTGATCGCGCAAGCTGATGAAACACTCACTCACTCACTGGCCGATTGCCTACACATCGAAGTACGTATCTAGTATTGTGACAGACTGACTGACTGACTTACTTCCTTACAGGTCAGCTACAAACACATCACGTTGACTTTCAAGGCCACGCAATGGTCGAATTTTATGATGACAGCAACTGTGAACGGGAGAGGAAGTGGAAGGATGCGTTCATGGCCTATTTTATGATACCATCCTGGAATTTGTCTGGAGGGACAAACAGAAATAACGAAAGCCTCAGTCAGGGAAACCGGTTTCCCAACTAAGTTTCGAACCGAGGATCTCTCGACTACGACACGAGGGTGCCGATCACTATCCCGCGACCTTTGGTAAAAGACACTGGTGGAGAAAACACGTTTCAGTGATGTAAAGTCGATTAAACTGCATGTATAGCAAGGCCAAATGTTTTGTGTTTACGCAGATGAACATTTTAGTTTCGTAGTAGCGAGGAATGTTATCGTCTCAAACGTTGCTCTCGGTGTTGGTGACCCGCCGAGCCGTACGTGGACATGACAGCTGTTGCTTTGTTCCGCCAAGTCCGGCTCAAGGTGTGGGTGTGAGTAATCCGCAGAGCCAGTTGAGCGGAGAACATGCACAGCGCTGAGCCGTCGGACCGCACATTTTTGTACGAAGCTGTGCCAGCTACAAAGATAAATGGGGCCGTGATCAAATGAATTGGATGAGTTTCATACATTTGTTATGTGCGTTGTATCAACTCCATAGGCTAATATCTTCTAACAAAAAATCTGACAATGCATTGTTTTTGATCAATAGGCATTTCGCAAAGCTGTGTGAGCTAGAGACGTCACTTATCGCCGAATGAGAATTTGAAGCATAAAAGTAGAGTACTGTAGTCATTTAACGACACTATATCACTGCAGCGGCCACACATCGCCAAATATAATTTGTTACCCGGATTTGAAGCTGATGTACCAGGACGCTGTGCATCTTCAAATAAAAATTACCGTAATAATAAAACGTATGGTCGATTTATTTCTTGTTACAAGCTATTTTCGCTGCATTTACTTTATAAAACACGCGGTTAATTTCTAAGCTATGTTAACAACGCTGTAGAAACAAAAACAAATCATGACGATGGCAGTTTTATATTAAAATGGATCTTAAACGTAAGGGGTAATGATGAGGACTGGATTAATCTGGCCCAGCACTAGAACGGTACTTATGAACAAAATAATAAAACTTCGAATTACAGAAGTGGCGGGAATTTCTTCGACAGCCGAGAGACAATAAATCATTTGCTCATAAAGAACTCTGCTTCATAAAGCTTGTTATAAAAGTTGGGACTACAGAATAATTATTTATTCCTCGGCCATTAAATGACACCTTATCAGCTTCATAAACTAAACACCTTTAAATTAAATGTCAGAATTATAAGCTATTTTATAGCCTTTCACCAGGTACGATCACACAGTGTCAAATCGAGTTCACCAAAATTAATTAGGGAGGAGGTTTTGAAAAATCTGTTTTAATCAGGATGCTACAGACACACCGAAAAATACATTACGCAATTTCTCTGAAAGACCCTACTCGGCTTGCAAACCGCACGCCGCCAATTCTTCATCTATACAGATGTATGGAGGAGTCTAGTGACCGCGCGGGTTGAGTAGCCCTATTAGAGATTATGGCCATGAAAGAAAAATGGTGACAGGTCCACTATCAGACAGCAGTAACAAACGAACCCAATCAACCTTACAGGGTAAGTGAAACGACCTAGGAAAATGGTACGCAAGGAATAAAGAGTGTGAATGGTGGATGAGAAGAAAAGAAAATGGGCTAAAGGGAGGAGAATGTTATTACACAGCACACCGTAGGCTATTATACGCGTTCCTCTGAGCCGAGCTAACATAATCACAGCGGAACGAGTCGTGTTCCAAAGCATAATACAACGTATCTATCGGCCAGCGTGTTTTATCTGAACAGATGTGAATTAAAACAATTGCATTTATTTTACACTAAATTCTTGAGTGAGTTTAATTTCGGTTCGTATCGGTCCAATTCCATCCCCAGTTCATATAAATTCAAATCAAATATTTTTCTAAAACAAAAGTTATGTCTATAGCTTTCAGCTTTTGGGACCAGAATTCTAAAATTGATGGTTCTGTAAAAAGAGACATACAGGCATTCATACGTACAAACTCATATTTAGACTATCACAGTGTTCAGTTCATCACAACCGTGAAATCTTTTGAGCACTTCCAACGTAAGTGGAAACTTAACAATTTCCGCCAGAAATCGGACACTTAGTTACACTAACATTCCTGATTATCAGGTACTAGGATTTAAATACGAATGGCCCACATCAAATTTAATCTAAGCCGGTTAGTCAAAAGAGTCCACTGAATAAACACACGGCAAGTGACTGCACTTTCGAATCATGCTGTAGATATCTGCGTGTCTTTCAATCTGATTCACTGCAAATTTCGTTTATCTGAGCACGAAATCGAAACAACGAATTAGCACAAAACGTGCCAAGGCCATTCTTCGAAGACTCACGATCATTAGGAAAGCAACGGCGATACAAGCTGGCACATCGCATTTAGCCAACTAATCTTCATGAAGCCGTCAATCTCTAACATACAGAATGTTCTGATTTAAGAGCAACACTATTTAATAGACTGATTCCAGATAAATAGTCTCGTAATGGCTACTGAAGCTGGCATATCTTAATACAGTGCGATCACATGTCCTCCCTGCTCTGCATCGCCGAAGTTCAACATGTCTTTGACGGAAGATGATGACTGTCTTCTGAGATTTTGAGCCCTTGTAGTCTGGAAAAAGTGCTTACTGCCTCCATCAACTAGAGCTATATTGTTGAGTCAGGGCAGATTGAAAATAGATCGGGCTTCGTTCGGAAACTCGAGCTCTAGTCTGCTGCGGAAAACATTTGAACGTAAACTTCTGGTTCGGGACAAATGGTCCACGGGTCGGACAGGGTAAATTTCTAAAATTTCGGACCGTGTAGATTTACAATTAGGCCTATGTAAAGAACACAAACCTTTATATTCTATAAGACAGACATACAAGATGAAACCTTTCCGGCGGGAAATTTCGACTGGCACAGTGGGCTTCTTTCTGATAAATTGTTCCTGACATTTCAGATGACAAACGAGTGTAAAATCTGTAAACAAGGCTGTAAACCAGAAACGGTTTGTTGAACTGCTTCTAGAATCATTCTTACACTTTAATTCGTCTGTTGCGGTGTTGTCGGAACATGCTAATGAAAAACTGGTCGGATTACAACTGCTTTAGAGTTGGAACAGGCTGCCTCATAAAAGACTACACGACGGCTCCAACATCTCGCGGTACAGGACGCCAAGAAATCCATTTTAATTTACATAAATCAGATTTCAACAGCACGCACTAAATTCAAAATCTGACAAACCACCCACAATACCGAATCCCCTTTTCACTTACTGTTCTTTTCATATTTAATTTTATTTTATTTCCCTTTCTTCTTCCTAAACCTCTTATTCCATATTTCTCTCCTTTCCATTATATTTTAATTTGCACTGTCTCGTTCATTTATTCTGTTCCTTCTCATTTTCTCTTTCTCTCCTCTTACATTCTACTCCTCTTATCAGCACGTGTAATGAGATTCCATCTTTATGTCCGGGCAGGCATAAAATTACCCTAACTCACTGTTAAACAGTTCCTAATGAAGCAGTTTGTAATTACTGCACAATCGTGTCATCCCTCCTAACTCAGGTTCCAAGAAAGACACTCCTCCACACGCCTCTGTCACAAGGGCACTACAATAGCTGGCAAACTTCGTCTCACATTCTAAAGACGCGCGATTTTGGAACACAGGTCCGCGTTTGCAAGATGACGATGCACACCGTTTGATAAGATTTCAGGTTCTCACGGCGACAAGTATGAAGATGGCTGTCTTCTGGGATGGATATTACGCGAAGTCGCAGAGGTCCTTACTGCCTCCATCATCAGGGCGATAAGTGACCTCTGAAACGTCGGTAAAACTTCTACCAGACTACACAGCGCAACAACCCAGAACCTTGTCGTTCATGGATATCTTCCTGTGTCATTTAATGGCATGCAAATTCTGCAACTGAAACAGCGTCGTTACATAACCAAAGAATTCAAAGCAAGAAAAAATCGAGATAAGAAGGAAACTTGTGCCTTACTCCACTGAAGATCCATCTGCAAGTTTCACGCGCATGCGTTCCGTCGACCCACATGTCATTATCCTTATGTACAGGAAGAACACCTTAAATGGAAACGTGCTTAATATGGATCCTAAATCCGCATAGCACAATGACGCAGCAACTATAGGACTTCATGCAGCTTTTAACATGTTTCTTTTTTAAGAAAGCTGCGTGCTGTCTGCCCCTCCTAAGAACTTTTGTGAAAGCACTATTGTAAATACATACTCCTGCTTTAAGCCAAGAGCTCTCAACCTGTGACCTACCGATGTCTTTTGTACTCCCCGCGTACGTTCCTTGTGATCGGTGATTTTCTTTGACGAAAAATAGTTATCGGACATCAGAAAACAACTATTGCTGTGAGCAAAAGTTGAATTTAATTAAGAACATTAAATCAAGAACCAGTACGCGTGTTACTCGTTAACACATCGACGCATGCAAATCGCAAAAATTAAACCTGATATAGCTGTCTTCTGGGTCGTAGCGCCGCGTAGTCTGCAAGAAGTTTACCAACGTTTCAGAGATCCTTGCTGCTCATAGCCCTAATGATAGAGGCAGTATGTACCTCTGAAACGTTGGTAAACGTCTTGCAGACTACACGGCGCTACAACCCAGAAGACAGTCATCATCGTACTCACTGCCGTGATAACCTCAAATCCTACGGGTGTTAAAAGATTACACACAAAAGCATGGTAATTCATTCATTGCAAATAAGCCTACCGCCCTGAGTTACATAATATAGGCAATTGAGAAACAGTCGTTGAACAAACCAGGAATCACTAAATGTATAAAAGAACTTACCCAGGACTCGCCCGAAATACTCTCAGCACTGCAAAGAACTAGTCAGGGACTGAGACCGTGTTCCTCCAGGTCAGGAGTTGAGTCGCAGTTTCGCGAGAAGCGAAGTCTCGAACCGCGACATCGGGAAACAAACACCGCCGGCGAACAAAATTGTATGCACACAGCTTACGTTAATACGAGCCCAGAATCGAATTACAGGACCTGCCACGAGTGCTCTCGTCTTTAAACGGAATGAAATTTCCCGTATCAAACACAATTTACCCCCACTGCGTAAGCTACAGGCCTACTAGAGATAAGTATCTGAAAACAAAACAGGGAGTAGAAACATAAAATATCGACAAAACTTCCACAGCGAGGCGGATGAAATGCAGTTGCAAAGCCTTGCTACAAACTTCAGATACACTCGGTACATTCAAACGTGAAGAGCCGGGATAGCTCAGTCAGTATAGTGACTAGCTACGGGCTGGACGACCGGGGTTCGATCCCCGACTGGGGCAGAGGATTTTTCCTCTAGCCTCTGCTTCCAGATCGGCTCTGGGGCCCACCCAGCCTCCTCTACAATGGGTACCCGGGTCCTTTCCCGGGGGTAAAGCCGGCCGGGGCGTGATGCTGACCACTCACCCCCATCTAGTGCCGAGGTCAAGGAAGAGAGGAGCTACACCTCCACTCACCCAAAACGCCTACATGGCGTATAGTGGGACAAACTTTACTTTACTTTACTTTACATTCAAACGTGACTCTGACGACGGAGTCATGGTGTTCTAACCATTACAAACATTTTAAATTTCGGTTGATACCTTGGAATATCATCCGCAGAGCTGTTAATACAACCAACGAACCAAGTAACCAACCACCATAGCAGACATGAGTCAAACAAGTAACACTGAATCCAACAAGCATAGGTCCTTTGAGAGCTTCGGCGTACAGTAAACCGTGTGGCACTACAGAGCTTTTAGAAATAGTTTTCCCGTCTGACATAGAAACCATCCAAAACATTGCCCCGTCCCCTTTGTGCAGTTTTGTCAGATTTTACCCCCACGTACCAAGTCCACGGATTCACGTCTATCTGCCGTCTGCAGTGAATCCGCTTTGACAAAATCGAACACTGGTTGCCTCTTCTCGATTTCACTAACCGCGATTAACTGGAAAAATATTGCACACTAGACAATTCACAAAGGTCTAAACGTACGCTCCTCTAAATAAAGCTTCTACATTCCAGCTGGTAGTAAAGACAATTACATGAAAAGTAACTTCATATCATATTAAACACGTATAGAAGGGAGAGATACAAAAATAAACACAGAATTCTGGGGCGTCAAATCTCTTTTAAACTGACCTTTTCTAAAACAGTGAAAGAGGTAAAGTGTAAAATTCTTCCTGTACTAATCCATCACCGCGCCATGGAAACGTACGAGACGATGTACTCGATAAGTAACCAGCTTCACGCTCTGGCCGGTTCACTCCCGCTGTAGCAACCCTCGGTGCTCACTGAACAGAAGGCTTCAGGCCACAGTGGTATGGTGATTGTCCCTGCCGGGAACTGAATCCTAGTCATACCAGTCCTTCACCAATCACTGAGTTAACCCCACGAAGACGCATAAGGGATAACAATATTAAAATTATTCTTATTGAGACAGGCTAGTTTCTGAGAATGTAAGACGGACTAAATTCATTCAGAATCAAATTTCATCCGAATTCAGTTCTAGCGATGTTCAACTTTCCAGTTGTAATAAATTAGAATCAATTACGAAGAGTACGTAAGGGAATTTGGAAGGAAGACAACAAGAAAGGAGAAACGAACAAACACAGTAATACATAGAGACAACTTCAATGTAGTCCCATTTTCGTAACAAATTCGCAAATTTGTAACAAATGCTTCTCTTAACGCCATAATCTGAAGGCCTCTTCCTGCTACCATTCTTTCGTAGTGCAGTGGCTGACAAGTTACTCATGAAGACGCTGTAGAATGTGAGGTTCTCATGGCTGTGAATACAAATATGGCGTTGACGATGGAGGCAGCAAGGACTTCTGAAACTTTGGTAATCTTCTGCCAGACTACACGGCGCGGCAACCGAGAAGACATCCACCTACATGCCCATGTATACTTCGGATTCTACCGGATTCCTCACACACATAGTTTAGTCGTGACTGAACCAGCCAATTACCCACCTGCATTGACTTCAGTCAACATACCATGCGTTGGGTGTTAACTTCCACTACTAACATTGGCTTGCTAATCGAACAATTTGCAATTCAGATACGAGGCAATCAGCAACACCTGCATTTAAAACAGTGTTTTTAAATAACTTAAGAATGAGCTTATCGCTTTGAAACTATGAGTGAACTAATTTTTGGGTCAGGCTGTTCCTCCCATGAACTTGTGAAAGACCCCGGATAATGTAACGGGGGGCATCTCGTCTCACATATCGCTCTGCTATTGGAGATCGTTTGTAAAGTACCAGATATTGAACAGAGTTTTGGTGTTACCAATGAATATTGATCAATGACCGGTATTATAGTGTAAAATAAACCTACGTTCACCGTTGCTTGGCAATAGTTTAATGTATCTGGCGATCACTGTGCGGCGCTACGCTCGCATATAACAGGAAAATTGTCATGGCTGCCGTTAAATCCGTTTACTTCGCTCATTTATTCCCCTACTGAATGACGATTACTAACTTCTAAAATTATATAGCACTGATGAACGATGAATTCGATGCAATACGAGAAAAGATGATCGCGGCCTATTTGAAGTAGCCCAAAAACTTGCTTAAAGCGCATGAGAAAAATCACAAAAGCCAAAACCAATAATTGGTTCCTATCTGGGATTCGAACCCTATACCTCCGGAATCCAAGTCACAAGCGTTACCTAACTGGTATTACGCCACGTGTGCTCTATATATGTTTGTGTGTACACACACATAGCATCATTAAATAAACTACACTCAGTGTAAAACAGCACCGAGTTTAAAGAAATTCATTTATTTCAGTGTAGTTAAAAACGCTAGAAATTAGTAATTTTCTCACTGAATTCACGGTTAAACTCTTACGTTAAGTCGTACTACGAACAAAGCCTTGCCTGGCGTTAAGTTACTACGTACAACTTTTTAACTAAAAACTTTCTTTTAATCAAGCTATTAAAAGTTTGCCTTAATAATCTCCGAATTCCCTGGAAGTGTCGAAGATATGCTATATTTAAAAAAACTAAGCATTTTGGCTCAGACACTATATTAATTTACAAGTTAGTCCGACGGTAATTTTAAAGCAATTTCAGTGTATATTTTATTAACTCCCAGTTCCCGATTACATCCCCCGGATCTTCTCAGCTGGAAGAGAGAGCCCACCCGTAAAGTGACTGCAGTTTCTCACGTTAACCATAGAAGCAGCAGAGTCGAGATGAAGACTCGGCTTTTCGTTCTCAGGTGCAGGCAAAAGGCATCTAATTTGACGACGCTGTTCAACTGCATGGCTATTTAGCATCAAATCCGAGATTAATAAAAAATAATGTCTTTGGAAAGATAAGGAAAGAGGTGATTGACTATTGCGACTGTCGAGATCAACTGAGGAAAATAAGGAATAAGGTGAAGGAGGTCAGGCATTACCCCTCCACGACCAGTGCTCAGCTACACGCCATAAGGCACAAAAGAGATGTGAAAATGAGGCTTTCGCTGTCGCTTTCCTCTCCTCCTCTCTCTCATTTTCTTTTCTTCATCCATTTACTCTTTTTACTTCTTTCTTCTTACTTTGTCTATGTTGTTCCACTCCTTTCTCTAACTTTCTCCCTTTCCGTCTGTATCTGACTAACTTACGAGGTGCGATCGGAAAGTTTTCAGACTGCGCCTATAAAAACCCGTACACTTATCTCAGGTATTAAATTCATCCATCATCCTCGAAGTAGTTCCCCTGGGAGTGAACACAACGATCCCAGCGCCGCTGTCAAGCCTGGAAGCATCCCTGGAAATCTTTCTTTGTCAGCCTGTCAAGCACCATCTGCGATTCTGCCTGAATCTCTTCTATCGTCTCAAATCTCCTTCCCTTTAGCTGAATTTTCATCTTTGGGAAGAGGAAGAAGTCACACGGAGATAAATCCGGCGATCCGGCAAGATCTTTAAGCTCCTGACAAACGAGAAGTCGATTCTGCTTCTGGTCCTCAGACAGGATGCGTCGCATGTGGAGTTCTTCCTTTAGAATCAGCTGAGAGGTCCCATACCCTATCCCAACAATGTCGCACAAGTCGTTGATGGTACGACGTCGATCTTCGTGAATGGCCTGCCGAATCTTCGTAACATTTTCGGGCGTTGTGCTCGAAGATGGTCGTCCAGAACGCTCGTCATCATCGACAGAGGTTCGGCTATTTTTAAAACGTGAATGCCACACAAAAGTTTGTGCACGACCCATTGCGGACTCCCCAAATGCTTGCTTTAGCATTTCATAGGTTTCCGTAGCCGTTTTGGCAAAATTTGATGCACACGCCATTCCGAAATCGCAGGAGGGTCGGTGTAATGCACTACCAAAACGCCCGTAACTAAGAAACAAATGCTAATTCGATGATGCCGGCTGGCACACTGATTCACTATAAATGTAGGCCCAACCCCTTAGCGGCAGAAGCTCGTACTACATCTGGTTCGCCCTCTATTGACACAGTCTTGAAACTTTCCGATCTCACCTCGTATTTCTGCATAGAGTGGGCGGTCCACACAATACGCTACAACAGTAAGCTACGTTCCTTTACGCTGCGTCAAGACGTAAACCCGGGTCCCATGGGATAGAGTTACTGTTTTCCATAAACTTTTATCCAGAAGCTTTAATACGATTAAACTCTCGCTTTATCTCTCGATACTCGATGCCACTATCGATTTATTTCCCGTACGCTTAATCATCCCTAACAGTATGTAGATTACTTTCGCATCATAAATCCTTTTTACATACATCAGCTTATCGCGGGCAATACATCCACCAGGACGCACTGTCTTATGCTACATCGGCGCTCTACAGCCTGCCGGATCTGCAATTATCCAGCGCTGAAAGTCGTAACGAAATGATATGAACATCCGATCATTATCCTTCGACGTCAGCGTGATCCGATTATGTTTCGAATTTGAAAAGATTTTGAGTCACCGCGCAACAACACTTTAACATCACAGTTCGTGTATCTACGTATGACCAGACGGACAGATCCTTATTCTTACAGACAGGCCTACATAAAATACTCCTCTCCATTTATTTTATTTATTTATTATTATTTTTTATTTTTTGTTAATTTAACGAAGCTGTCAGTAGGCCACACCATATTGCGTCAAACGATAAGTTCATTAACAAGTGAGCTTGAAGGGATATGGAAGGAAGAGACCGTAGCCTAATTCAAGGTATAATTCCGACATTTGCATGGAGGAACTGGGAAAAACCGCAGAAACCTTAAATTTGAACACCCGGTCTAGGAGCGGAGATTTAAACCCGGGACGTTCAGAACAAAACCGAACTTTAACATTTTTCTGCATTTAGATATTCTGCATTGGACACTGGTCAACGTGCTCATTTCCGTGTCAATGAGCTGATGTCTTTCGGTCAGAGATTGATTTGGGTGGGAACTCTAAGCGGAAGAGGAATGCATCCGCCCCGCCACCCAAAACGCGATCTTTCAGCAGCCTGGTACATGAGATGTGGCACGGAATTTGAGTTCTTTATCCGGCACACTCTTACGTGGCTTCGAGAGTGATATATTTAAAATTGCAAGGGGCCAACTGGACCTAGGACTGAATCCCAAGCTTATAATACAGCAAAACAGAAAAAGTGTAGCCTATTACACAGAACAAAACAAAAGTAAATATTCCTTACAAGGAAACTGGAACCAAAATTCCACACATACAGAAATGAAGCCCAAATTCTGTACAACTAAAATTAAGCTAAAAGTTGAAACAGCATAACTAAAGACGGTTGTCCTCTGGTGTGTAGCGCTGTGTAGTCTGGTAGAAAACTCAGAAGACAGCCATCTACGTAATCACCGCCGTGAGAACCTCAAATCCAGCATAACTAAAACCAAAGTTTTATAAATCGATACTGATTTGGCCTTTTGGAAATCACTAGACTGGAACTCAGGAGACTGAGAAAGAAGACAATACTTCATAAACGTACAAACAGAAGACGGCTACATAAATACAGGAAGCCTGATGAGACTGGGTAAAAACATTGGCAGCAACTATGAGACATTTCAAGTATATATAAACACTTGCATTTACGATTGAGAACCAAACTCACCGGTCAAGGTAAGAAGGATTATTTCGCTGTACTAATTGTTGGTCAATCCTCCAGGCTTAACTTCTCATCCTCATATTCCACGAAAGCAAAATCTGCACAATGTGTTCTGCAGTTGGAATTCAGCCTCCGCAGAAAATCCTTGATGAAAGACCAAAGGCATAAATGAGCAAAGCGTGGGTGCAGAAATGACGACCGTCCGTAAAAAAAATATGGATGCTATGCAAATCGCGGCCACCAAGTACTGGACGGGACACTCAGCCTAAAGATGCCTGAAGCACTCCCGTATAAAATGTGTACAGTAAGCCTCAAAATGCTATCCATTTGGTTGTACAAACGAGCACTGAATAGATCGGGTTGGCCTCAGTCTTCTTGCTGAAGTAATCATTACGCACAGGATACAGTGAGCTTTAAAAGGCAGTTCAATTTGTGGCCGAAGCAGGTGTTCAAATGGGGAGAGTCCACATCAAAATATACTTCATCCGGTGGCACAAAACATTATTCAAAAGAAGCTAAAATATACGGCGCGGAGTCTTGCTTAAAAAGTTCGTTTTCATTTCTGAAAACGACCTTTTTTTAAAAAAAACCCAAACATTTATTATCATTTTTCAGAAAGTCGCAACTACTGGATCCCATCCTGATCAATGGTATATAAATTTAAGAGCTAATGTTGGTTGGTTTGTGATCATTTTCCAAATCACTCTTTTTAAGTAATATTCACGTTAAAATTTCAAAACTTGGGTAAGAGAAAAGATAACGAATCTACAAGATAAGTGTTCACTGCTTACTTTATTCCCGTCATTCCTAACGGGAAATTTTCTAGTTCCTATATGAATCAGTTTAATACTATATTCCCATCTACACTTTCGACCCAAGTCGACGTTTCGTTCGCAGTGAAATTGTGTCGTACCACACAAAACATCGGCTCCTTTTCTGAAAAGGTTAAGAATTTATGAAATATCCGGAATTAATGCCCCGAGTTTATTCAACTTAAGTGTCATCGACTTGACGTTCTTTTGTATTGTGAGTTTCGTCACGAAACTTGCTTATAAAATTCTGGACGCAAAGTCTTTACCGGTTTCTAAACAGAATTTCCGTGTTGAACTTTGCATCGCCGACAAATCATAAATCTTAAAAACACTAGGTACAATCCGCTACAAAATTCTGTTACCAACCTTCAGACTGATGCGGTAACAACGCGGTCAAAGGCCACTGAGCGAGGAATTAAACTTCTTACATGTCGTGAGGTTGACACACAACAAATTTGGTTATAGCTTCAATGTTTATTAAGATCCATTATATGTTTCGACCTTACAGGTGGCCATCTTCAAGAGTTCGAAACGAATAGACATCAGTGCTAAATTGTATACATATTTTATATTTCGGACTTCACCACAGTCAGTACAACTAGTGTAGATCGTGGAAATTAATTAAATAACAGGCACATTTGTTTTACCAATGGTCCGACATCTGGGATATGCATAAAAGTTGCGCACAACAGGTTTCTTCAGTGTGGGAATCACAGAGTCCTTGAGAAAGCACGTCTCTTGTGTATACAGTGGGCATTGAATGGAATTCCGAGTAAACTGCAAAGTCGTGATTGTACAGGTAGGCAGGTAGTGAGGGCGAGTACAGGCGAGTAAACGCACCGGCGGATGAAAGACAGAGCTGCGGAATGACAGCGAAGATTTAGCACTGTCGGGATTCGATTACCAGTACCATTACCAACACACACACAGCAACATAAACTATACACAGGCGTGAACGTGTAAAGGTGTTGAAAGAACAGTCACAAATGCGATCATCAGGCGCTGTTTCCCTAACAGCCTAAACAGCTCTTAATTTTGTCTTTTAACATCAGCAACTACATTTTGTATTCATTTCTCGTCTTCTTCCTCTGAGCAATATAGTCATGAAAAGATGGCTGTCTTCTGATTTGTATCGCCGTGTAGTCTAGTAGAAATTTGCCGTTTCAGATCTCCCTGATGGAGGCAGCAAGGACCTCTGAAACGCTGATGAACTTTCACCAGACTACACGGCGCTACAACTCAGATGACAGCCATCTTCATTTTCATCATCTTTCGTTATCTTTTTCTTATACCATTTCATGCTGTATATTTCTTTATATTTCTCCTTACGCTCATACTTTTGTGTTTGTTTTTCCTACTTCCTGATCATTCAATCGGTGGAAGTAATCAGTTCTCCAGGAAAGAACTATGAAGGCTGATCCCATGACCTGCAGCACGCGATGTGAACAGGCAAGACTTACATAAGCAGCGAGTTACGTAACGACGTTGATCTACCCGCGGAATGCATCCCGGCTGAAGAGCTTATGCAGACAGTGTGTCCGGTTTTTAACTTTTGGATTGAAGGTCATACCGCGGGAGGTCAGTAACAAAAAAAGTGAAGTTACTAGAGGATCAGTTGTCCGGATAGGTTATAACAGGCCTTTAGCAGAAAGAATCGCGTAGGACTACAATTTCTTCATTGATAAATACAAGTCACCTCTCTACCTGACTGAAGAACTCATTTATCTGCTTATGAATAAAGCGACTAACTCACAACTTTTAAAGTATCAATTGAGACTCAGATTTTAGAAAAGGTAAGTCCTCTATGGAAGCAACCACTCGCCCGGAACCAGTAAATATTCTGTTGGGAAAAATAGTTAAAATACAAACCACTTGAGTCAGCACATTCAGTGGTCTCTCCTAGATATAAACCCGGTACCTTCTGTACAGAAGTGAAATGTGTTCCAGGCAATATAACAGTACGGTTCAGAGATTTCCGAACTACTGATGCATGACTAGAGTGTGTGGTTCTTTTCATTACACTGAACACATCAGTAGCATTTGCAACCCATCAGTTCGCTTCGTTTAAAATTCGTTCCACTTGAAAATAATGGTCAGAAGCCAGATACAGAGCTTCCAGGTTGGCCAACCTATTGAAATAAATGATAAATTGGCGTGAAACTGGTGGGTGAGGAGCAGCAGTGGGCATCACCAAACGCTGTTTTGGAACGTCTTCAATTCAAATACGACCGCGACACTGCCTGTACTGATCGGGATTTTACTTGGAATTCTTAAATTCTCCCCACCCCCGCACCCCGCCAAGATTAATGTAGGGGTACTAATTTAATCTCTCTCTTACAAATACCGGTCCTTACAGACGATTTATTTCGTGTTTGAGAATATCAGTACAGAAAATATATCACGATATATGAGATCTGAGGTCCTCGCGGCGGGAAAGATGTCATGGTAGCCTGTCAAGTTGTGACGCCGTGTGGGTAGATACCAAAGTTTCGGAGGAGAATGTCGCCTGCATCCTCATGAGCGCCAAGGCACTCATATATGCGTGTAGGCTACGCTCCTCAGCACTCTTTCCCTCTTATTCTACTTGATTAATATTTTATATACAGTAGAACCTCCATATACCGCGACTGTAATCATGTCCCCCAATACGATCACACATGAAGATTGCTGTCTTCTGGGTTGTTGCGCTGTGTAGTCTGGTAGATGTTTACCAACGTTTCAGAGGTCATACTGCCTCCGTCATCAGGGCGATGAGTATGAAGATTGCTGTCTTCTGGGTTGTTGCGCTGTGTAGTCTGGTAGATGTTTACCAACGTTTCAGAGGTCATACTGCCTCCGTCATCAGGGCGATGAGTATGAAGATTTCCGTCTTCTGGGTTGTTGCGCTGTGTAGTCTGGTCGATGTTAACCAACGTTTCAGAGGTCATACTGCCTCCGTCATCAGGGCGATGAGTATGAAGATTTCTGTCTTCTGGGTTGTTGCGCTGTGTAGTCTGGTAGATGTTAACCAACGTTTCAGAGGTCATACTGCCTCCATCATCAGGGCGATGAGTATGAAGATTTCTGTCTTCTGGGTTGTTGCGCTGTGTAGTCTGGTCGATGTTAACCAACGTTTCAGAGGTCATACTGCCTCCGTCATCAGGGCGATGAGTATGAAGATTTCTGTCTTCTGGGTTGTTGCGCTGTGTAGTCTGGTAGATGTTAACCAACGTTTCAGAGGTCATACTGCCTCCATCATCAGGGCGATGAGTATGAAGATTTCTGTCTTCTGGGTTGTTGCGCTGTGTAGTCTGGTCGATGTTAACCAACGTTTCAGAGGTCATACTGCCTCCGTCATCAGAGTATGAAGATTTCTGTCTTCTGGGTTGTTGCGCTGTGTAGTCTGGTAGATGTTAACCAACGTTTCAGAGGTCATACTGCCTCCATCATCAGGGCGATGAGTATGAAGATTTCTGTCTTCTGGGTTGTTGCGCTGTGTAGTCTGGTAGATGTTTACCAACGTTTCAGAGGTCATACTGCCTCCGTCATCAGAGTATGAAGATTTCTGTCTTCTGAGTTGTTGCGCTGTGTAGTCTGGTCGATGTTTACCAACGTTTCAGAGGTCATACAGCCTCGGTGACAGAAATCTTCAAACTCACCGCTGTGAAAACATCAAACCATACACGATTACACATGTTTTACATATTTAAAAAAACGCGAGTGCTGAAACTGTCCTCCGAAACCCGCATTATATCAAGGTTCCACTGTTATTACTGACTTACCGTATAAAAACCTTCTAGTTTTAGAATCTGCTAAATGTCGACAACATCATCATGTTAATTACTCACCGATACGGAAATGAAACTTTGTTTTGGCACCCAATACCAATTTCAACCTATATCACATTTAGTACAGTGGGCGAAAAAAAGTGTGAATGGACGGACGGACGGACGGACTAACACTACCTCCTCACAATATAACGATTTAAAAAATTCAAAAATCGATTAACATACCCGAAAAGAAATGGAAGCGTTAATAGCCGATTTTTGTAGGAACAGACGAAAATGAACGTCAGAGAAATGGGCAGAAATAAAATCAAAACTGAAAAGAAGGGCAATGGGGATGGAATTATCCGACTGTCAAAACGACATACAGCGCCGCGCTACCGTCGATACGCGATATTTAAATCACAAATATATTCAGATGAAGATCGCGTGTTACGGGCATTATTCAGACTTCTATTTGACTTGAGAACTCTAACGCCTCTTAAACATCCATTTGTAAGTCGTTCTTCAGCTAACATCACGAGACGCCAGGCATCC
Organism: Zootermopsis nevadensis; assembly: GCF_977971745.1. Taxonomy (NCBI): domain Eukaryota; kingdom Metazoa; phylum Arthropoda; class Insecta; order Blattodea; family Termopsidae; genus Zootermopsis; species Zootermopsis nevadensis. The sequence goes on from NW_028259134.1 coordinate 19,088,604, forward strand.
GACTCCTTTCAAATCCTTTTCTACTAGTGATTTATTACAAATCCTGTTAGTTCTCGTTCGATGCTAGACCGAAGCAGTTGAGTCACGGTCGTAACAGCATAAAGAGACAAATACACGGAGTTTTGTTGCTGGAATTCGCTGTGGCCAATGTCGTGTTATTTTCATTCGGAAACTTCACAGAGGAAACAGTTCGCCACTGACAACCACAAGAATAACACGGGGTCCTCAACTGAGGCATATATTGGATAGTCCATGTGTCTTTCGATCGTAACCACCGTCTTAACCTCGTGCTCTGTCGTCTGGAGTCCCGGGTTCAAAATTAAACTCGTCGTAAGGCCTCTATTAATACCTACCCCGGACAACACACCACAAAAATGGGCAGTGTGGACTGCAACCCGGAAGGGTGGAAAGTGGTGAACGGAGGGGGACTGACGTTTGAAGGCGTTTTTGGGACTGCAGCCCAGGCAGGATGGCGGCGGATTCTGGTGACTTCAGCTGGGCGGGTGGGCGAAGAGACTGGGGTTTGGGGAATGCAGCCCGGCCAGGTGGGATTTAGACAGCAGCCCCGAGCGGGTGTTGGGGGGGGGGGGGGGACTGCAGCCCGGGCGGGTGTTTCAAACTTCATTTCAACTTTTGTCGAATGAGAAATTTATAACAAGAGACATTGAATTTTTCTGTCCTTGAATCCCTTCAGGCAACTAGCGTATAAAAATATTCACTGAACAATTATCCTACACCTCGAATCAGCAGGTAAAGCTTTAGCGTACCATTTTAATAGTATCCCCTATCTATGCCACTGATATTCTCATCACGGTGATAATCAGCGATAAATTTAGTGATGTATGTCCGTCCGGCCGTTCGTTCGTTCGTTCGTTCGTCCAAAGCAATCAACAGTAATAGCTTGTATAGGTATGAGAACGTTTGGATCAAACGACCTCCGAAAGCCTGGCTTTTAAGGTCTGAGCAGTTAAACAATTTACATTTAAAAGCACGTAAAATATTTACGAGGATCGGATTACCGGCAGTGTACACTAATCAATAAAAATAGAAATGAATATTGAAGGGTATTAAAGTAAACAGAGATGCAGACAGCGGTACCAGGTCACAGCAGGTTAGAGACTGACATTTCACTGCAAAGGCCTAGGTTCAATCCCAGAGGTCGTAAGAGAAACAATATGTCCTGAGACCACAATTGACATTAATAGCCCTAAAACTTAAAATTTCACTGTGTTCTGGGTTATCGTGGCATTTATCAGATCTAGACAACGACTGCGTTTTGGTTGAACAATGAAACACTTCCAAATTGTACTACTACAGTATACACGGTACGCAGTTAAACGACTTCCAGTGACACTACCTTCATACCGAACAGGAAAATATACTATTTGGTCCACTGGTTATTAGTACTACGGTACAACGGGCCGTTCAGGCAGACATGACACGGCAAGCGTATGTTCATCACCAGCAGGCCAGACCAATTAGTGCCAGCCAGCAGCGCCTAGCAACCGGGTAACAGTCACTTGTTTCACGTCAGTCCCCAACATCGAGCTGGAAACCGGGCTCACGGCTCACCGTCTGTTATTTACGACGCTGAATCCACGATATCTTTTCTCCTTCTATCAACTTCATGTTTTATGTTCGTTGTTTGTTTCTTCGAAAACTCATAAGACCAACACCGACAAGCATACCTGAATTCCTTAAAACGCTCTAGTTCACGGCGAGAGATTAACGAGAACTTTAAATTGACAAAATATAGTTTGTTGAGCTCATCACATCTGCCGCGCGGTCTTAAGCGTGGGTCTTTGCCGACGAAATAATGGGATCGCAGGATTGAATCCATTTCGAGGCATGAATATGCACCCGCGTTTCTCTATATTGTGATGCCCCGTGTAGGTAGAGGCCTTGCGAAGGACGCCCCCTCCCCTACATTGCCAAGGAATACTAACGAATGACTAGAAAGGTCCGAAAATCTGAGACAGAGAAAATCTTCTGAAATCATAATCACATTCATGTTGAAATTAATAGTTAACTACGTACGGAAGTGTCGAAAAAGATACGGGAAAGAGAACATTCAAGAGATCTAGGCATGCATGGGAAAATGATATTGTGTTACATCGTAATTAAGCAAGGTACAGTGGTGTAGAATGGATTTTTCTGGCTCGAGATAAAGTCGAATTAAGGGTTATTATAAAAAAGTAATGAACACGTTGGCTGCTCAAAAGGCGAAAAATCGCTTGACTATTTAAGCAAATACGAGATTTTGAAAAAGGACTAGATATATGGAGAGAGTGACTTCGGTTATCGCCATTGAGGTGGGCTTTTGTGATCATGGTAATGAACCTTCGAGTTCCAAAGAGAAGGGGAATGAAATCCTTGAGTAGCTGAGCTTGCCACTAGCTTCTCAAGAAGGACTCCGCCGCCCCTGAAGTCAGTTCCTTAGTTATTTCTTGGCAGTCACATCTTACAGGAAAAAGTAGGAGTCACAAGGTCTGGCCATAGCTCTTCCTGTTGCCAGCGTGATTTAATGTTGACACTCACGTTTGATCGGCGCAAATTCATTCCCTGAGACTTAAAAGCAAGTGACAGATATGACATCAGGGGATGGAGACAGCAAGTACCTCCGAAACGTCGGTAAACCTCTACCAGACTACACGGCGCTATAATCCAGAAGACAAACAATCACACAGCCTAGAAAATCACTTTTGAGCTACAACCGCTTCCTAACACACAATTTGAAATTCTTGCAAAGTCTTATTTGCAATTAGATATCCTCTGTGCATGATATTGTATCGTCGAAAAACTTACAAACCAGGCCTGCGCTTTGCAACCACACTGCTTCGCCCTCGGAAGGGCCTAACATTAAATAAGGGGATGGAAACTGCCACTAAAGTTAGCAGTTAAGAGGGGATCGAAGTATCCAAGCAAAAAAGTGACAATTACATCACAGCTCATCAGCACGAAAGTAACAAGTGTTCAACAAGTAAGCAACAGTGCGCGCAGCGTATGTTTATCGTCAGTCGCTGTCACGTGCCTCCCGTTAGCCGATCCCGCCGTATCAACACAGACACAGGACTCGCTGGACATTTCTCTCCAGCGCTGTTTCTTCGAGAAGTTTCACGATTTATACTCCTTATGGGACATTACCGAGATGGTAAAACAAAGGAGACTGATATGGGCGGGACGTGCAGTGGCATGGGGGAGGTCAGAAATGAATATAACATTTAGTTAGAAGTCCAAGAGAGACGAAACCACGTGGAAGAACTAATCGTAAATGGTAGCCTAACACAAAAATGGATATTAAAGAAACTGGGTATTCAACTGCCTTAGAATACGGTCCTCTGGGGGGCTCTTGTGACCGTGACCATGTAATAAACCCACGAGTGACATATGCGTAAAAGGCTGCAATGTCTCCACTAGCCGAGTGATCATCAGTCATTTCATGACAGCGCATTTTTTAGTGAGTGCTTTATTTATCCAACGAATGCGTCAAATCCCAATTACTGGAACTGTGATTTCGAATTCTTCACACAGCGTGTAAATTTGTTCGTGTTTTCCTGTTTTGTCTTGTATTAGTTTGAAACTCCATCCAAGTAAACCAGTAGCTTGTCTAAATTAGAATTTACAAATTATCCACAATGAGGTGAGGTCAGTACTGGACTCTGTAGGGATTAATCACCAAAATACGTTTCTGTGCCATAGTTATGCTCCCAGGATATTAATTAATAATTAATATGGTCATTATAACTCCACAATATAATGACCATGTACCATGATTAATTTAAGGAATATAAATACGACGTAAATTAATACAAATTAAATTAAATTAAATGTCAAATTACGCGTATACGATGGAAAATATCTCAAAACAATGAAATTCAAAGGGATCAGGTAGGAAACGGGTGAGGCAGTTTTCTGTCATTCACTCACTTGGTGAGTCTGGGCTAAACCACGATAACTGACAAAGAGCACAGCGAGTCTCCGGTCGGAATACGAACCAGGTACGTCGATTGAAACATTACATCACGTCACTCTGGACCTTGTTCATGTGTTCTCCTAAATTTTCGGGTACAGAACCAGGAACACAACTTAAATCAACAGCCTGTTTCGAGCCACAAAAATATTTACAAACTTTTCTTCCGGTACTAACCACTTGGGCGTACGTAATCATTCAGCCGTGACAAATAGCGCTAAATAACCTTTGACGTTGAGGACGCGTGGTATGACACGTTTTCTGGTTGGTCAGACCTGTCGCCCACCTTGGGAATGGTGATAAATGACTATGATGCGTTGGTGGAATGATTATTTGCATGCAAACATGAAATAATCAGAAAATGCCTGCCTCAATGCCAGTTTTTCACCAAAAATACCTCGTGGTCTTTCCTGGGACTGTACCTGTGTATCTGCGGTATAAAGCATTAGACATATAGATCATGAATGGAAACCAAAGACAATTTACTTATGAAAGCTATGACTGAAATTGAGCTCTGTAACATTGTATCTCGCCAGGGGGCGAGCGTGTTTGTATGGGTGCAGAACAATTAGGGGTATGTCACAGCCACGGGTATGAACGGCAATCAGAATTTCAACACAGGTGGCAGTTTACTGCGCGGATAAGTCACATGAAAACATGTGCTGGACAGGTTTGCCTACCTAGATTATCGCCGACGACTACCGGTAGCGCCGCAAAAATCACCAGGAGAAGGTAAACCACCCACCAGGAAGGGGGCGGAGCCCCCAGTGGCACTCTGAACTTGGTCACACAAACCACGACACACATCACCTTTGTCAGAACACCACAATTAAAACCACACAGAAGTCTCAACAACAGCATTATCGTGGTACAAAACAAACTCTGAGATATGTTTCAATTAATTGTGAAATCAGACACTGAAGCAGTGATAATTCATAAGTTTGTATGAGGAGTAATCCACACATAGCACATCACGGTAACTGTCACTGACAGAAGAACCTCGCAAAGCGGCTGAATACCTTCTATTGTTTCCTGAGCGGCACTCCTACCGCTACTGAGTCGAGCGAGCATTGCGCCCAGGACTAGCCCGAGTTGGCTCGCAACTTACCGCTTCTCCCACCAGATTGCGCGCCAGCAGCCCAACCAATTCCCCTGCAAAAATTCCTTTTGATATCTGAGGTTCTCAAGGATGCGGCGTCATCTTGTCGGTGGTTACCGTCGTTTCAGAGGAAAGTATCGCATCAATTGACTTTTGAAATCTAATAGCTCTCTTCGACACAGTTGATATATTAGTGGTTATATAGCGAAGTTATTATTGCGTCGAACAAGATGAAAGGATTTTTGAATGTGTTCAGTTACAAAAGGACAAGGAAAAGAAACGAAACAGAGGGAATGGAAGACTGGAAGAAAGAAACGAACAAAAGCATTTATTAGCGAAATTTATTGCTGGCCGCTGGAGAGTGCTCCACTATGCAAATAAACAAGCCGCAGATTCTTATAACTTAGCACTTTTCACTTTGCATTGCAGAAAATGTAGGGCATCGCCGCGTAACCGGGGTTAAAACGAGCGATTAAACTGATAAAGAAGAGGAATGGAGATAAGAGGGCGTAAAATGAGAGCTGTCCTATTACAGGAAATATCGAACGTTTGTGGTACTCGCCAGGAGGCAAATACCAGAGATCATCTCATTTGAAACCCGTCTCTGATATCGACTTTGAAAATCCGCAGGTTAGAAGACAGTTTTCATTAGGCGAGGGAAGCGACAATATTTCCGGTCGCCACTGAGTCAGAGCACTAAGGATCTTCTACAAGTCGACAAATGGAAAACGCCTAAGTCAGTTCGCCCAGACTTCGTATTAGCGAATTTTCTGGCTCGCATTCAAGAGGTAATCGACACGAGTCCCGGCTGGAGATCAAGTTGTCCTTTCGTAAAGATTCGAGCACGATGACGTTTAGGTTATTTCACGACGTTGCTTCAACTGGTGATACAATCAGCATGCAATGACAATGACATATGATTATAAATAGCGTGAAGGGAAGAATTTGGAAGGGGGATGTCATGAAGTGTTCTGAACATTTTCTGAGGAGGTGCTGAAGAAAAGCACAGGACTTATGAGTTGGACAAAATTCCAGCCGGATGCTTTCCGAATTCACGTTAACACAAGGCATCGCTGTGGTAACCTCCTTCATAAGCGCAGTGACGTAGCCCTCAGTTTTATTACCAGAGTTCTGCCGGAAATCCGTTCGTAAAAACTGACGCTTCGTTTCTCATTACGATGTTGAGCTTTCACGTATTTATTTAAAAAAAGTTATTTGCTTATTTAGTTGGTGAGGAAGACGATTTGTTTGCGAGGCAGTTACTGTCAGTCAATCAGTCAACCGGTCAGTTAGTCGAGTTAAAAGTAATTTATTTTGTTGCGCAAGGTCTCAATTCGGAATTTTCATTCCGAACCGCGTAGGTGCGACGAACAAGGTGCAAAGTGGTGAAAGAGAGAATAATAAAAGATAACAGAGAAAACGACGGGAGGAGTTGGGTCCAGCCTGTCTGATGCTTCTGTGGGTGAGTTCCCAGCTTTCAAACTTTTCGATTCTTGTAAGAGACTTCTGTGGCGATGGGTTGAGGAGATGAGGTGGGATGAGGGGGGACTGGCGACTCGACGGGAAGCAAGATGGCCGCTCTGCGAACCCTGCGTAACTGGACGAGGAAGAGTATAACAATGAAGTAGAGCAAGAGGATCAGAAGAATACAAAGTAAAATGAGGAAAGAAGATGAGAAATATGAAGATATTAAATGGAAAGAGTGTTAAAGGGAAAGTGAAGGATAGAAGAGACAAAGAATGGAGAAATAGATACGAGGAGCGAAAGACTACAAGCAAAGAGGAAACCCAGAAAAAGGAAAGAGAAGGAAGAGCATAGATCGAAAATAAAGAAAATAGTTATAAGAACAATGAGATAAAAATAAGGAGAATCTCATTATGGCGTTGTGGTATTTTGGAGGAACGTAACGACTTCATCTTCCAAAAGTTCACCGTCATCCTGAAGATGAAGACGACACTTTCCTCCGGACGTTGGTAACCACCGACAAGACCTTACGGCGTTACAACCCAGTGGACCACAATCGGCATCCTCACAACCATGAGAACCTCAAATCTCACTATACCGAAATTTGTTGCACTGGGTGGTTTCCTAGTATCGTTGCAGTCCGTCCTTCGACACATTCGCCCGCCGTGACATTAAGCCACATACACGTATCCGTACTGGCCGTCGCGAACGAAGGCAGGTGGCGCAGATACACACAAACGTCAGAAAGTGGCTGCTGGGAGATTGCGTTTGTGCGCTAATTTTGTAAACCGATGTTTACTAAGCGGGTCTGACACTAGACCCTACATTTCCTTGCCACCCAGTGGGTCTATTGGGTACTTATTTTCGGAACACACTGCGACTGGAGATGGTAATAACGTCACGTTTATCTTTCGCGGCACTCAGCTTTCTTCAGGACACGCTTCTCTGTTCAAATCCTCTTCGCATATTTCGTTACTCAGAATGAATAAATAATTAGTTAAACGATGGAAACGTCATCAAACGCCGAGAAATTTGAAAGACCAGCAAAATGAACAGCTTTGACATACAAATGAGAGATAGGAGGAAATGCTCTTTCTTGACAAACTTACAGTTCCTCAGCAACTGAACAAATGCCCCGCAATTTACAGAACACGCACGTTCATTCACACGTCCACAAAAGACTATCTATCTGCTCCACCAAAGCATCTTTAATTCAGTCCACACCCAGACATCATTATTTTGTTTAGGATTCATTTTAATAATATCTTCCCATATACGACTAGTTCTTCCAAGCGATTTTGTCCCTCCAGCTTTTTCGACTGCAATATTGTATGCGTTTGTTCGAAACAGACACACATAAGACCAGTTCAGTAAAATCTCAAACCAAAATGTGCAGTTTGTTGTACATTCCCCAGAACCAAATCCTCGTACAAAACAGATTTAGGTTCTGTACACTAAATGTAACCCAACTGGCCACTGTTTGTGCATGTGTGCATGCATTACGGCAGCCCCTTTCCTTAACACCCACTTCGTTAAGAAAATCAGGTGGTTGTGGCCTATTTGAATACACTGTTTAAGCATTCACGTAAGGAACAAGAGGATTACCACGAAAATACTCAATCTCTACAATGGTAACCCGGCGAAGGATCGAAGCTGGTACTACTATAAGAAGTGCCGCGACACAGCGATGTTCAGTTGAAGGCAGACACAAGAAGGAGACGAGTAAATCGTGAAAGTAGATAGAGAAGGATTACGAAAATGAAGAGGAGTTTCTGGTAAGACACAAAAGTAGCGGTCGACTGCAACCCGCAGCGCATACACAGCTGCGCAGAAGTTTGAGCAGGGTCTGAACTTTGCCGTTCGTCTGCACTCAGAAGTCTCGATAATTAGACAGCAGAACTTTTCTCTCAGTTAAGCCAGGCGAGCAGCTCCTTACTCGGAGAACTGGAATGATTTTCACAGTTCAATACGCTTCCTAATGGCCATATTCCCTATTTGCTCGCAACACATCACATTTGCATTTTGCAGCCTGGCATTGAGGAGTCAGATTCATAAGCAGGCTCGCCCCTTTATGAAATCGATCTTGCATTTTTGCCGCCATCTTTAAGGATCACCTATACAACCAAAGATAAAAGAATTCGTGGCGGAACAACGGTCTTCAATTAGGGCACTGGAAACTAACTTGAAGTGAGTCCTCCTCTCCAAGACAAATGTGAAAATCCTGACGTGTTCGCCAAAGAAAATATCTGTACCCCCCAAAAGTTTGTGAGATATCCAGCATTTTAACTTTCCAACAACTGTATTTCTTGTGTACCGTTATGTAGACAAAAGTTTCTTTGTGAATCCCGCCACGGTGCCATTTATACCGCAGCCAAGTTCGCTCGTTTGCTATGATAAACTACATTTTTATTTTATCTTTTGCAGAAATGGCCTCTCAGCAAGCACGTGCACAACCCGAAACGGAAATGTACGTGTCGATATATGAACAGCACAGAAGGAAACCAAAAAAAAGTCAAAAAACATTGTCGGATTACTGTGCCCGGTGTTACGACGGGTCTGCATTAATGCATGCCTTCCACATAACTGTAAACTTGATAAGTTGGTTAGGTTTGCCATGGAGACGAAGGGCGCCGCGTGGCTGTAACGATGAACGGCCTCTGAATCAGGGCTGCCAATCTCAACACCGTGGCTTGTAGGCTTATTTGAGGATAAAAGCGACCACGGTATTTGATACAGTAACTGAGTAATCAGTGTACAATTCGTGACACACACGCGCCTCTCCTAAATTTTCATTTACCAAGTCCAAATCATCAATTTCACCCTGAGGGAAATATGGACATTATTTTAGTCACATCATACGAATTACCAAAGATACAGATTAATTTATAAGATAATAATAATTTTCAGGACTTCTCTCGCCTGAGAGTGTTCGAACCAGCAGGAAAACTAGTTAATCCTTATCCTGAACTGAAACAAGCAGATCTGTGACTTGCCTTGCCTGGCCGCTGAACATCATTGGTGTCAGAACATTATAGTTGTCAAAACCGGCAGTTCTTCGTGGGCAGAGACCAATTACTGGACCAAGAATGTGAATGTGGGAGTGGAGAGACACCTGGTGGCAGTTTTAGTATAAATAAACAGGAGAGATGCAGGAGTCGATAAGAACCGACTGATCGGGTGGGCACTTTTCAGCGCGGTCCAAACACCACCGGCCCTTTGCATTCCGTTCGGCTACAACACAGAGGCAGATGAAAGTGGAATGCAAATCGAAAGCACACACAAACAAAGAATCAAATGAACGAAAGCGCGCGGCGTGTTCTAATACTGAACCAGTGTAACACGGATGACTGGCAACCCCGCTTGTCTTTATTAGCGTTTTCATGGTTTTCCTCAGTCAGTTATGGTGAGCGCTGGGGAAATACTCATCCAACCCATCATAGCCCCACAGATTTGAATATCCTAAAATCCTAACAATTGCAGGTGACCTCCATACATCACTAATTTCCTCATTACGTTTTACCCAAATAAGTATATATTATTATTTCATAGAATGTGATAATTTGTTACCAACTTTAGGTGTTGTAATGCATAACACAAAAATTCATAATAATTCAGGCGCTGTATACAATTCTTTGGCAGTTTATAGTCTATAATTAATTTGAACCGGTTAGACGTAAAGTAGAACGGTGTTCTTTTGTGACATCTGTAATGAACGTCATGAATTTATAACAAAAGGCCGTTTTCTGAAATATGTAACGGTAGCAATCGTTCAGAAAGTTTAGTTATGCACGGTTTTCTGATTATGTTCTAAGTTGAACAGACAAATCGGCAGATTTATTAACGGTATAAATACTGACGAATATGATAAACCCTTCACGGACTTACAATAACTGTTCAGCATCTACTATACAGGGGGGGGGGGGGAGATCGTCTTTCGACAAGTAGTTTTGCCGTATCCCGATAGTGCAAGTAGTAACACATTACTAGAAACAACTTTAAAATCTTCACACAATCTGCTTAATTGTATACGCCACTGGAAGAAAACACTGTGTAGTATGGACGCTACCCTAAAACAGTAAGCGCAAAGTGCACGTCACTGAAATCATTATGCACGGCAGAGTTGTTGCACCTTTCCATGTCAGCCTGCTTGACTAGTAGCGCTCCTAGCGGCCGAGACATTCAGCAGAGGTCACATTTAATAAACTGATGTTACATCCCATTCAAAATCACAGGTGCCATAATTAAGATCAGTGACCCGTGGGTGGGCCCCACTTTGTCATGTAGGTAACACAGAGCTGCATTCACAGAGCGACCTGCGTTGGATGCATGCTGTCTGGTTCACACTGTAAAGCTTGTTCACATTGGTCAACAACCTTCTGAAGCGCTGTCGCTTTCCCAGAATCTGCTGCCTTTGAAAGCGGGATTCACAAGACAGGACCAATAACGTAACAAGACGGAAGATCAGTGTAAATTTTCCAGATTCAATCTTTGACACTAGAATATAGCCTTGCCTCAGTGTTTATTTGTAGTAGACACAAATACGTATACCGCCGGTAGACCTAAATAACTCTGCAGAAACAAATGTCCGTTTAGTAATTCGCTGGTGCATACAGACCGAATAAGAAGGATTTGAGTTTCTCAAGGCGAGAGTACGAAGAAATGGCTATCTACTCATCGCCCTGCCTGATGACAGAGGCAGCAAGGACCTCTGAAACGTTGGCAAACTTGAGCTACAACCCAGAAGACAGCCATCTTAATACCGACAACATGTTCACTGTTGTTAGAATTTTAAACATTAGATTATTCTCAATAGCCTAAGATTCTCAGTTATTCAAGAAATTGCCCTAGAAGATTAAGAATCGGACAACGGACTTAATCCTGAAGCCATTTAAATGCAGTTCACAGAGCAACGTCCCATTTAAGATACACTTTTAATATCATATTCCTATTTGCTATTCGGTCTCATAAGTGATATTTTCCCTTCAGGTCTTCCGGTTAAAATTTTGTATGCATTTTTAATTCCCACTATACGTCCGATTCATCTTTCTTAAATTGATCACGTTAATAATATCCAGCGAAGTGTCAATGAAAACAGTAAATATGTGCACTGTGGTCCTACGAACGCGTGGCCACATTTCGGTCGAAATCTCGAATTTGCTTTTATGTTGTTTGCAATTACAATAAACAAAAAAAACTGACAAGCGTCATATGGGGACCGTATTTTTCCGACTGCCGCCGATATGCAGGCAGTGTAAAATCCATCCGCTTATTTCCAAATCCGCTTACAATTTTAAATTAAACACTTTCAAGAAGCTCGGGGAATTCTCAGCTCTTGCAAAGTCACTGAGACAGCTACTGATCTCGATTTCACGTTCAAAGCAATAAGTGAAAGAAACAAACGAACGAAGGAAAGAAAGAATAAGAAAAACATAGGTAATGTGAAGTGTGGGGGGAGGGGTTGAAATACATGGAAAGTAAAAGGAGACGCGAAGAAAGGAACTCGGAAGTAAAAGTGAAACAAGGGGCCTTAAATCGTGGAAAGAATACCAAGGCGTAACAATAGAAATAAATATTACAGAAAAAGGACGAGAATGTATAAAATGTTTAAATCTGGGTAGTAACTAAGGCCATGAGTATCGTACCACCTGCTTTAACAACCACTAACTCTGCATTTTGCCCGCAAAGTGCATTTAGGGGTTTCGTATGATTCTCAGAATAAGCAGCGATTATTTCGCTTTACATCAACCACTTCATCTCTCTGATTCTGATGCGTTATGTTTGCTCTACAGAAGGGAATAAGATTTTAAACATATTTAAACTAACTTCTTCCTCAAAAGTTTAACATTGCTTCTCTTGCCATTTCACTTCACTTAAATTATATTCTTAATTAATTTAATTTACTGAGTTTATTTACTATCTCCCTGCTAAGGCATCCATTTAACCGTCTGTTTATGTTTGTCGATTCAAAAGCAAATACTTCTCGAATATTCGCTAAGAAAACTGGACTACGTGATGCAATTTTTTTTCTCAGAACTATTAACCATAGAGTGTCTCAAAATATGAATAGAAGACATTTATTTTCAAATCTTAAATAGGAAATAAATCAACAGACCCAGAAAGAATAAGAATCATGCTGACCCTTGACCCACTAATAGGACACAAATCTCCGTAAACATTATTCTAGTTTTTATAAAATTCAATATCAACATGTCCGTTTCGATCTGCAAGGTGTCGCATGGGACTTCTGTCTGAAACAATGTGTTAATAATACGTGACCATTGCGACTTGACATTGAGCGATAAACAAAGAACTATTTTCAGAACGAATCGTTTACAGTGTCTGACACCCGCATTATTCCGACTTCCGTCAGTCAACCTGACGGCTACTGCCACTCCACTCATCTGTGACCAATCACATTCCTGACCCAAACATTCGTACAGACATCAACATAAAAAACTCTGTTTTATATCCGTGTCCCAGAGGAGGTTAAAGCAAAACACATATAAATAAATTACGGTCAGTAAAGACGAAACTATCAAGAATTCAAGGCCGTAGAGATCACGGGGAGATAAGAATGCACACAAAATGTTGGTTGGAAGGCCTGAAGGGAAGAGACTAGCTCGAGAAACGAATGCGTCGATGATAGACGATCGGGGTGCGGATTGGATTCATCTGGCTTAGGATAGAAACCGGTTGCGGGCTCTCGTTAACACGGTAATAACATTTCTGGTTCCACAAATGACGAGGAATGTTTTTGACTAGGTCAGAGTACTACTAGATTCTCAAGGATTCTGCTCCATGGAGTTAGTCAGGCTGTACTAGACTGATGATTTCAGGAAAGCACTGAAAATACAGTCAGCACAAAATAAAACACGTGAACGCAAATAATGACAGACGGCAAGACACCGGAACAAATTCTGCAGTATAAACCGAATGGATGCCGAGACAGATCTTTTTAAAAACGGAATGAGTATGTGAAATCGGACGAGGCTTGAGTGCCGTACGCCGTAGAGTGGACAGAAACCGCTCAGAGAAAAGCAAACACAATTCACTTAAGTCTTCGGCAGCGCACGAAGCTACCGTCCTATTGCCCGTGTTTATTCCGAACGGAGGTTCACGCTGGCTGAATCTTGAACTGATGTATTCTTGAAAGCGACTAGCAGAAATTGCTTCCCTCCAAGGCGTCCGTCCACCCAGCCATCTGTTTAGTGAGTACGCGAACAAAATATTTCGCGTGCCGTCAACCTGACCACAAACCTCCACCTGGTTTGAAGTTAAGAATGCGTGGAGCGTTATATACACGTCTTGACGGAGTGGCACATTGAAATATGAGACACTTTGTCATCTGACTGACATTCTCCGCTCCACAACGGTCCATATGGTGACCAAAATCAGATGATCTTTTGGTGATTTCACATCCCCGCTTCGTCCGTCCGTACGCAAGTAACAATTCGAGAGAGGCTCAATGGATTTACATTAAATTTTATACTGGGGAGCTCCAGTAAAATTTGTCGATGTATTCCTTTTGTCATTAGGACCGATGAAAAGCAGCACATTTACATGCGTTTTTGCGCAGTTAAAGACCCTGGGTGTGGAATTCGTCCTCCATTCACAAAGATTAAAGTTTAAACACTGGTGAATTGTTACGCATGCGTAGCCCAACAACTCGTAACTTCCTGTGGACTGTGTTTATGATTCATTTGGTACGTCATCTGGCTCAGGATAGAGCCCAATGGCTGATTCCTGTAAACAAAGCAATGGACCTTTGGGATCTATAAAGGGCGGGCAATTTTTCGACCAAATCGTCAAGTACGATCGCAACATTTGGTTAGTCGTTAGTTTGAAATCCACACATATAGCACGTTTGTGATTAAATTCTGGTGATGAAAAAATATAAACAGTCACTAGTTACGTAGATTCCACATAAGCATAAATCTGCATATATTACATTAAGGATTTCCTTGAGTCAATGCGACTTCAAAATAACGCAGCATGAGATTAAAATCAGGCACGCTACTGGCAAAAGAGCGGTCTGTAACTGGGACAATTCACTCGTCCATATTTTATAATGAAACACCACACACCAAATCTCATATTTTCATTTTTACTATTCCTCCTTCCTGTATTTAGGCTTACTCCTTCCCACCTTCCTAATGTTTTCTTTTCTTTTCCCAGGAATCACTGATATCGTGTGCAAAGCGCGTCCATTGTACGAGGCGCGTCCTCAAAGTAAGTTTCCCACTCGTCCCACAGCTAGTAAACCTTATATTGCGCGAAGCGACTGTGCGTACGTGATAGAGCAATCACGTAGCATGGCGCATGCACTAACGGCACCTCCCGCGTTCTCACAGTAGCATCGTTGCAGCTGTTGAAGATGGAGGTTCTTATTCCAGCTCCCGCCGACTGTGAAGTGCGGTCAGTGATAACGCTAGGCCGCACACGGCTCGACGGACAGCAAGTCTCCTGCAGGAGTTCAGCTGGGAGGTGTTTAATCATTCACCCTACAGCCCGGACCTCGCTCCCAGTGATTTCCATCTTTTCGTACACCTCAAGAAATTCCTGTCCGGTCAGCGTCAGCGTTTTGAGAATGACAGAGAGGCGGAGATGGTTGTCACACAGTGGTTCCAATCCCAGGCGGCAGACTTCTACGACACAGGTATTCAAAAGTTGGTCCCACGGTATGACAAATGTCTCAATTCCGGTGGCGAATATGTTGAAAAATAGCTGGACACTTGCTGTATCTGTTGCAATAAATATTTCCATGAAATTGTGTTTTGTTTCTGTAAACGGCCCCAGGGAAACTTACTTTGAGGACGCGCCTCGTAGTTTCAACACTCCACGTAGGTAGGTGAATACATTCAGAAAATGAGCTTAAAAATATGACACCCATTTACTACCAGCAGTACCATAATTTAAAACAATAATAAAAAGTGACAGCAGACGGTTGGTGGAGTTAAATGACCGAAAAACTCTCTGGTTTGGGCCGGAAGTTATTTTTGACCGGAAGTGTGCAGAGCGCATGGGTGACTCGTAGAACCTCTTTATGGTTTACAAGACCTAGAATAGCCAATGACGTCATATGCACAGTGTAATGTTCAATGCGCGTGTTTCTGTCATATTCTTTCTACATCAGGACTTTCAACCTGACGTCACCAGAATGTATATAGGTAGTTCTTACGCGAGAAGTCTTCAATGCACGAGCCTGTCTACGTCCTCACAGAGTCTTAGCGTTTGGCCTCGGCCATTCTGGGATAATTCCATGAAAGACAGAAAATACCACATTTAGTCTCTGGAAGAAACAGTTCGGAAGTGACGCCCCACCAAGAGCTGTGCTGCAGATGGCGAGAGTAGTGTGACTTTGTACCTTCAGTATTTAATACTGTCGATAAGACGGCTGAACACAGGCTACCCGCCAATACGGCATGTCCGATAATTTGCCTGCCAACTTGGAACGTCACTGTACTGCCAAGAATAGGCCCAGTTACAATAGGTCATGAGAAATATATCTCCCCTGAATCGACACAAAGGCCTTCGGATGCTGGCAGACAATCGAGCTGGCTGCGGATCAACAAAATCTCGCCCACCGAAACACACGTCACCTGAAGCCTCTGCACTAACAAACTGGTTGTAGAGCCAAGGAACAACAATTCACAACAGCATCGTAGCATATGTCACGGAACTACCAGGTGCAATATTATTCAAGAGCCCCATGACCACTGACATTCAAACGCGAAGACACTGGGTTAGAAGTTTAGGGCGTGATTCATACAAAGAACCACGTATCTGTCCGTCTGTTTGATTAGAGATTTCGTATGTACATAATGATGAAAAATGATACAGTAATCCGCAGTAACATCGTGACAAATTATGTAGCCCATTGCAGCTAGACCTCTGGACTTTTACACGCATCCAATTGAATTGGCGTCGGCATATCGCCAATACTGGCCTCAAAAGGAAAAACCTCGACGAACTGGAAGCTTCCTTCACTTTACAGACTGCGCAGTTCTTCCAACATGGACTTTAAACTGTGTCGTTATAGTCTTGGTTCCTTTCTGGACGTCGCGTCGACGTACTTATTGTGGTACTGACACTGAACTACGACGCTATCTCTAGGAACGTCGGCGAAGCCGTCCGCAACCATTCGCGCTGCTCAGTGTCAGTTCGATCACAACCCAGAGATCGTGCCCCGCGCTTCACGACTAACAGAAACAACCACGCCATCTGTTGCCGGAATACGAAACTATTCATCAAAACATTTACACTGAAGGTAAAGGATCATTGCACTGAATCGACATAATAGGCAATGTTGAGAAGTACAGGTCTTCAATATTACTAAAGAAATTAGCTCGGGGCAACTTCCCATTTGTAACTAAAAGCCAACTAACCAGCCACTTAACGAATAACTAACTAATGGATAAGTTGATGACGTTCGTCCGGGTTTTGGGGCCGTATCGACAGATGCCAGAATTTCGAAGAAACATACTCACCATGAATTAACCAGCTGTGTGGTACTAAAACGCGAAAATGTTCATGGCTAACACAACGCTATACTGAGACAGTTCAATCCGATTCGTGTCCCTACAGCCTGTTCAGGCCTACGCCTGCCAATTTACATGAAAATATTTCCCTCCTCTGTCTTCCGTTTCGTCATAAGACGTATCCTTTATTTGAGTACCCTGATGAAACTACGAGAAAAGTGTGAATCATGAAGTTTGGCCTTTCGTATTTTTCTTCATTTGCTTCAAGTCCATTTTTTTTTCTGAACACTTAGGGACGTCCCAAAAAAATTTAATTCTAGTGTAAGCTCTTGCATCAAGGTCATTAAAGAACCAAATCTCCTCCACCTGACGTCAAAACCACACACAAACGCAGAGGTCAATAGGCCTACGATCCCCAATGACTGGGCCTTTCGTTATTTCCGTCAGATACTGGAATTATACAGTGACACAGACCACGACAATGTCTTTGTCGCCATTCGCATTCTTATTCTCATTCAACGCTAAACGATTCATAAAGTGTCTGTAAATATACGAGGAATCAATCACTCAAGTCATTACCCCACATAGAAACAGGCAAAGCAATTGTGGTTAGTATTTAATTAATGTTGTCTTGACCACAGCGCCCTATGAGCCTGGCAAACAGAGATAAGCTCATCTGCCAGACAAAGTGGCCCCTCTGATGGCCATCTGGTGTTATACATCAGTATCAGCTGTTCGTAAAGACCCAACGCGAATACGCGTTACAGACTAATCAGTGGATAAAACATGAAAATGTCCACCTCAAAAATAAAGTTAATTTCGTGAGATTTCAGGTTGTCACGGCGGCGGGTAGAAAGATGACTGTCTTCTGGGATGTTCAGTTGGTAGAAACTGACTGACGTCGAAAGAAATGTAGAATTAACATAATGGTTTAAAATGGCGTCTCTTGAGTCTATCACATTTCTGTATTTTCATTACGTTCATATTGGCCAACAAGCAGCCTAACTTAGTTCAACTTTAACCTTTAACGTTTCGCAGTCCTGAAAGTAGGCCACGGAACTAGAACAGCCGGAAGTCCAGGAGCCGTCAAAGAATGTCGGTGGCTGAAACTTGTAACATCACAAAGTTCTTGTACATTTTATTCAACCCTTGGTCCAGCTCACGGAAAGTCACTTCGTCGCCAAAGCCCGTCAGACCACGTCAGCAACTATCAGCTGCCCGTGCCCACTTGATCATGATATTGGGTCATTTATTGTTTGTGAATGTTGTATTTGCCAGAGTGACGAAATCATTCGGTTAGTAACCGGATCTTACCAGATCAGTTTGTAAAACATCGTACTCATCCGCAAATCAGTGAAATAAAATGCTTTCCCCTAGTCGATTATGTTAAATCGTAAACGTGAAGTCGACAGACAGGGGTAAAAATCACGAGAGTAACGAAAGAAATGTCGAGTCTGCATTCTTCAACAAAAGTCGTAAAGAAATCAAGTAAGAGGCATTTTCACCAAACTATTGACGTTTCCCGCACGTGTGTTGCCAGCTGACTCACACCTGCGAGCTGTTGACGAGAACATGAATTGAAGCTGACCCCACTCAAGGCATGATCTAATGTGCTGTCCTGAGTATACAGACAGATTCAGACACGGTAAAGCGTTGACGTGTTTCGCCGGTGTGCCATGCGGTGTTGGGTCTTCATCTCGTTCTGGCAGACCGCAACAGGAATAAACTAGAGCTGACACGTACTATGGGATGAACTTTGACCAGCCGTAATCGGCTTTATCTGGAACCTGAATACGGAGGACAAAGTTCAAGACTGAAGAACAGTGCTTGCGTAGTGGTTATTTTAGCTTATATTAGCATTTAAGATCACTGAGCTGCCCATATGTGTGTGTGTGTGTGTGTGTGTGTGTGTGTCTACATTCAACTTACGAAGAAGTTCGCCGATTTTAAAGATAATTTACGTGTATGCTACTGGAGGCCATCTCAGTACCGCACATATCAGTTACCTTCAACCAGTTGACCTACTTATAGCAGGAGGACAAACTTGTGAGGTGGAAAGTGAAAAGTAACAGATGTTAGAAAAAACAAGTAATTTTGTCAAGGCAATCCGATACACGCGTTAGCGTCTGACAGTTAAAAAATCTCACCCGTTAGCTTATCTGTCCCACCGGCTGTCGACATGTAACAACTCGAAAATTCACCCAAATGAACTATCATGGAATTTAACAACGGGAAACTTCACTAAAATGTTGACACATTCCAGTTTTGGTTAAAATAGATCAATAACATGTATTTTAAAAAAAAACAGGCGTTCTTTTCGTTCTGTCTGTCAAATTCCCGCCTGCCGCGCCATCACGTGGGGAATCCCTATTATTACGTCAATTCCCAGCCGCACAGGTAGCAGACAACCGGCCCACGCAGGAGCCATTAGCGTCAGGCAATTCTATCCAATTTCGCTGTCGAAAAGATCAAAGGTTACATTCTGGCTGACGGGCCTCGGCTGTCATGAAAACTGACAGCGATGTTCAACGAATTATTACATACACGCATAAGAAATGTTCTATAAATATTCCTGAAAATTATGTGTTAAATACTGTTTCTTGGTCAAAATGTGAACCGATGTTGGTCAATCACTTTCCCGTCAAGCACCTCTATGACGTCCAGTAAGACAGATTTATTATAAACATGGCGATGGAGCGTAACTTTGAATTTTTAGCGACAAAGTGTACATTAAAACAGTTGCTGGTCGACTCGGGGGATTGTAGCCACCGAATACTTTCTTAATAACCAGACATTTCCTCATTTTCAGTGAACAAAGAAAATCCCCATCGCCATCACGCGTAAGTTCTGCAGTGCCAAGCGGTGGGTCAGTGAAACTGACTATTCACCTTCTAGTTCAAGGTCAGCAACGCGTGGAGCTACACCAATACGCCCCCGTATACTGTGTCGAGGTTACCGGTGAAGGTCGGCCGTGGTCACGTGTTCTCCAGAGCGCAACTCCGCGACCAGCTGACTAGAAGCCACTAGAGAGACCCAAGCGATGGAGCGCAGGGCAGCACGGAAACAGCTCGGCGCGCTGGAGGTCGGCGAGCCGGCCTCGTCTCCAGCACTTATCGCTTTGATCGACCGCCGCCGAGGTAAGCAAACAACTTCTTTTGTGGGCGTTCGACAGTCAGGGCTTTCTCTGCCTACCCTACAGAGCGCTGGAGGTAAAGATTACCAGCGACTGCCAGCATTCGGCTCTTCCCCGTGATGCCACAAGGCATTGTTTCTAACCCGACGCCTGATCGAGACATTTTGAATCAACCGTGGGCCAAAAATCTCTGTGGGGAAAAGAAATTACGCAGTTCAAAATCTATCAAGCGGTCTGACTGAAAATCCTCAATAGATACCGTAATGAGAGGGCAAAAACAACTAATAATTAACAATTCGCATAATTACATAAAAAACAATTTTGTTATTATTTAATTCAGTTTTAGAACTATAGAAAACAATTCCAGCATGTCTTCTTTTGAAATGCGAACAATTCGTTTTTTTAATCCTGGAAGTGGTGCTGGTGACGTTGTTGTGCAAAGTCCTAGTTCAGCGTCGCCGACTGGACGCCCGCGGGCCACATCCTCCCCGAGACTAGTTAGTGAAACGGGTTGAGAACAATTACGGGCGTCTGTGATAACGGTAATAAATCGACTCGTTCCACAACTACAGACCACTTCTTGATGGGCCGAAACCAACTGCGTGGACAGTCTTTTACTTCCATACTTCAGTAATTTATCGAAGGCCTAGTGTTTTGTGTTTTGTGTCTTCAAACGGCCTACGACCGCCTCCTTTGCAGTGAGCGTCCAAATTTATCTTCTCATTCCATTCTAGAACACGTAACCTTAGTAGAAGAAACAGTGTCGTTGTATACCTTAAGTCAGTTGTCTTACGAAACAAAATGCAGCGTCTGATGTGCTCTGAGTTGGAGGAACGTATGTATAGAGTAATTTTAGAACCGAATTTCCTGTAGTAAGGAAGAAGCTCAGACCTCCTCCGCCAGGAAAACAACTGTTGGCCACATCGCGCCTGCTAGACCGTCTTTTCTTGATCAAAATAATAAGGAATGTGAAGTCAAACTATCGCCACAGTATAAAGGCTCTTCATTCCACATGACAGCTAACACATTTCCTGTTATTATGGATTCACTTGGCTCAGGACGGGATGAAGAAGAGGGTTCTTGTGACCACGCTAATGAAACTTGTGAATCCATAAAAGCTGAAGAATATCTTTACCATCCCCACCCAAAAAAAAAAGTTGACACGCCCCCTATATTGTTGTCTGCTGGCTTGACCTACAAAACAACACGCATTACCCACTAACAGCCGCAAATTACAAAATGAACTTGTTTTCTCACAGCTGGGTAAATAGAGCGACGCACGTACATGTGTCAGCTCCTCGTGTTTTGTACCAGACCTTGTATTCTTCTTCTGTTTAATTTATTTTTTTCTTTTAATTACCCGTCTCCATTTTCTTCTACATTTATTCTCTTTCCTTAATTCTTTTATTTATTTTTTCATCTTTTCAATTTGTCCTCGATTTGTTTTTGACGTAAATACGTCTATATTTTAGGGTCAGTGTCATTCGGCAAAAATGTGTTACGAAAAAGGGAAACGAAAAAGTGTAACTTCATTGTTATGTTACCTAGGAAACGTCAAACTTCATTGTTATGTTACCTAGGAAACGTCAAACTTCATTGTTATGTTACCTGGGAAACGTCATCTGTTTATCGACAAATAAACAACAATGGTTACCTTGGAAACCACAGTACATTAGATTACCTTACATTAAATTACATTACTTTACATTACATTCAGCTACCACAGACCCATCTTAAACGTAACTAATTGAAGTTGAATAATCAATGTCATAATCAAACTTATCTCAAATTTAAAGCATGTATAAAGGAAATATTTAGAATAAAGCCAATATATAAAATTCCTTTCCGTATAGACGTATTTACGTCAAATTCTCCGGAACCGTGGTTCCACTTTTCTTCATCTCCTTGGCTCAGAAACCTGCAGTAACATTTCCCTACAGAGCGCGGTATAAATATTCGCCTCTTTCTGACAGTTTTTACAATTAAATTTCAGCTCCATCTTGGTGTCACAGAAATTCAAAGTTTGACCCAGACGCTGGAGGTAATTTTTCTGTCATAAGAAGAACGAGCGAGCGAAGGAAGCCAAGGAACCTTCTTCCTCAGAAACAGAATGTTTCTCACTTCTCCCCATGATTGTCTCTGCACCTGCTCTTCTACTGCCCTTCTATCTCTGGAAGGAGGAGTCATTCTGGACAAGTTTGCTCCGACTCGCTTTTATTTCTTTCAACTTGTTGGTTCTTCCTAAATTTTAAGACGGACAGAAATACAAGATACAAAAGAATGACGTAGTTACAAGTCCAACCAAAAATATGACTGGAAGTGAAACCTCATTCAGATTCGTGAACAAAGTCTAACGAGACCATAATTTTTCACAGGCAACAAAATGCTAAAGTATCCTCATCGACCTGCCTGCCACTGGCTGTTTCCAAGGCCATCTTGCAATCGCATGCACCTGACTTGCTTGTTGTCTTCTGAACGCAAACTCGTTATATGCAGGGTCCAGAAACTTGTCGGGCGCAAAGATATGCATTAACAGTACTTCAACCGAGCACCGCGTTAATGTCTCTGATTCATACTCGGAAGACCCAGGATTCGAATCTAGCCTGGGTTACACCTGTGCTGATGGTTTTCCCGTCTACGCATCCGAATGCCGGAATATTATATGAAATAAGCTGCAACGGTCTCTCTCAAAATCCTTATTTAATCATACGTGATCATCTTCCTGTGCCATACAGCGCTATTCAAAAGATGTACCTTTATAATTTATAGTATTACAAATAAAATCAAGGACATCGATGGACGGGGTGTGTAGCACGCATATGAGAGCTAAAAAAGAATATAGAACTTTACTCTAAAACCTGAAGCGTAGAGACTGCTAGGGAGACCTAAGCTTTTGTGGAAGGATAATATTAAAATCGATCTTAGGTAAGTGGACGGATCTGGTGAGTACGGTAATTACTTTCGACTGCCATAAAAGCTTGAAAATTTCATGATTATCTTTGCGGTTAGCGTCTAAAGGAGGACTCTGTTCAGTAGAGTTTGTTTAAGCAGCATGACAATCAATCGATTAAATCCTCCTATTAAGACCTTGGAGGGGGGGGGGGGCAAAGCGTCGTTGTCGTTTCAGGGAGCGGTTGAAATGTTTCCTTGTTGTCTCTAATTATCCTATAACAGTGTGAGATCATGTCACAATATTCATTTCCGACGAAAACACAAAACACTTAATTCCAGTAACTGTTATGAGTCGGTTGCAATTACGTCTTTCCAAGTTATGGCGTCAAACTGACCGTGTTTCTACGTCGTAGCTCCAAGGTTACGCGAACTTAACAAAGGCTCTGAAGCTCGACTCGGGTGGCCGTGTGTTACACCGTGGTCCTCTGTTCGAGTCACACTCGATGCATGACAGCTGCCCATCTGATGAGTGTTTTGCCTCTGCATGTGCCTGAGGAAACTCAGACCACAAGCCTTCAGCTTCTCACCATATAGGACCGGGTTGAATTCTAGATTAATAAATTGTGCTGGTAATTCTCAGAGTAGGTCTACTTCGGTTTTCCCTTGGCCAGTGCTTTACCCTCGCCTGTCACCACTCTTAAGTCTTCGACAAACAGGCCATAAGACATTCTACAAACCTAGGATTGTGGGGTTTCATGTTCTCTGGCGGCTTCTTCTGGGTTGTTGCGTCGTGTCGTCTGGTACCAGTTCACTACCTCCATCTTCATCGTCCTGATTACGGAGGTAGCAAACACCTCTGAAACGTCGGTGAACCTCTACAAGACCACATGGCTCAACAACCGAAAAGACAGCCATCTTTAAGCTGAGGAATGCTTCCAACGATTCTCGAGCCCGGCGATTATGAGTCAGGCAGCCGTTTCCGCCCAGCTCTGCTGATAAAGTCTATGATGTTCTAACCAAAGGAGACGTTTGTAGGATCGCAACTTGCGTTAGTAACAATACATTCACTGGAAGCTGAAGCTGACAATATCGATACATGAAATAACTTCTGTCTGAAAATCCGTTAAGGAGATGATCAATCAACTTAAGAGGTTAATAAATGATGTGATGTAAAGGATGGATCGTAATACATCGATTTTGCAGACACGTCTGTTTATGTATTACACGGTATTATACACATCAGGGGCTGAGCCGTGTTAGTCGTTTTAGCCCAGTTAACATTTTGTAAATCAAAAAATAAAATACAAAGTTGTTGGTCTTATTTCCGCGGTTCATTGGTGCTCCACACATTGGAACACAGCAAAATCGGTAAGCCAATTAGTTGAGGCTTGAGGCGAGCGTTCTGCTGTGCTCCAGAGGTTATATGTACTCTACGCAGTGCCATAAATGGTAATTAAGCCTGTGTATCTCGCCACGAGGTAGAAACCATTTATCTTTTCACAGCAACAAAAAATTATATATTAAAAAATGGGCCTAACCTGTTAATAAATCATTCCATTAATGCTACACAGATTTACTTTCAAAAAATGTTGTTACCAAAACCAATGTGTTCTGTGGCGTCGGTAATTGTCCTGTCTACGGCGTTAAATAAATTACGTGTTTTCACGTAGTCCTAAATCGGACCGTCGTAAACTGGAGGGCACATGTATCCCTGTTTTATATTGTAACGACGGTGTAGCAACTGCTTAGGTTACACGGCATCGTGTGACAGAATTAAGGCCTGTTGGCGACTGCAGTCGTGACCTGACTTGAAGCAGGAACACCTTCAGGTTCTACAAATCGTTGTAGAGGTTTCTCGTCATGTTCAAATATGCATCATAAATCGGTCTACTGTCCAATTAGCTAAAAAAGACCACAAATTCTAATCGTCGTAAACCGAACTGTACCAAACAGGAGACATTTACTAGTAGTAAAATTTGCGATAAATTCAGGCCGTGACTTTGAGTGATAAATTTCTCTGCGGTGAGTGACAGATAGAAGCAGCTTATTGCAACACGTTATCAGGATGATGACGTCACTACATTACATTTCAGAAATTCCGTGCACTTACACCTATTGGAGTGATTTTAAAGTTTTGCCAAGCACATTCTTCATTGACTTAGACCTGCTGGCGGTCTTGTTTTTCCATTTAACGACACTTTTTCAACTGAATAAGTTTTACAACGCCGAATTCGACTTTTAAATTATGAATAGGTACGGGTGAAAACCTCGTAGCCTCGAAGTCTTTGCTGACTCGGCTGTACCGTAGACTTTAAAATATCGCCGTTATTTCAACGGGTTGATGTGACCACAGCATTGTCTTGCGATTCGCTCTACTTCTGTGCTAGATCCCGTCAACTGAGGTTCTCCTGCGGACAAGATGCCACCTCACACCAAACGAACACAGCGCTGGAAATGGAAACAGTATATTTTTTTCCGAAACGCAGGTATCTGCCTACGAATCTGCACGGCGTCGCAACTCAGAACAACATTGCCATCCTCACCGCCGTGAGAACCTCAAATCCTTCTTAGCCATATTCGTCCAGGCACGTTCAGTCACATCTCTTCTTCAATAGGTTGTCTGACAAACAGTAATTTTACAAATATGGGCATTACTCCGTGTTCTGAACACATAATACGTTAGTAGATGGAACATAATCTCTAACAAAGACAGAGACAAAACAAACAAGTTTTTTAATGCCAAGATGTAGTAAGAATTGTCTGAGCTACTGGCATTCAAGTCGCTTCCCCAAACGAGGTCTTAGCTAACACCTCATAGCACTGCAACTGGCTTAGATGATCTGCATGTGGATAATGCTATCTTTGAACCCAAGCACCAATTCATGAAGGTGCATAGGGGCGTGGAGGAAGACTATCGATACTTATCAGCGTCTCTCACCGGCCGCGGTACGCACTGGACATGATGGTGTGTGGGCGCCACAGACAGTCCGGTTCATATTAATTCCATTGTTTTCAGCGAGTCTGCTTCAATAATCAGCAAACCAACTCATGGTACAGGAAGTACTCAGGGCCAGAGCAAATGTAAATGCTTCGAGATATTCCCAGGCCTTAATTCCTCAGTCACAGGCAGCTAATTTTCTCAAAACGTCGTCCAACTAAAAGCACTAAATTCCCAGATACTGGGATGTTTCAAGAGGACGAAGCCCTGACGATGGAGGTAGTAAGCTCCTCTAAAACGTCCGTCATTATCTACCAGACTACACGGCACAACATCCCAAATGACAGCCATCTTCACACTGGTCGCCCTGAGAACCTGAAATGTTACCAGCCCCGTTTCATACAGCAAACTTGCGGGCTTGCATCTCGTCCCGCCGACCCACTGTCCTAATGTCTTCGCGGTGTTCCTCTGCCTGTCAATGAAAGTCGAAAACCATGGTAGCTTAATCACAGGCATAACGCTTTACTGAAGATTTTGTTATGCTCCCCCCCCCCTCCCCGAGTGCCCCATAATTCAACCATTCTAACAACTTTATGTGATAAACATGTAGTTTTAAGTCCCTTGTTACACAAAGTTATGTTTTTCTCAATTACTACCTACGTCCTGGGTTCAAACATTCTCTTCAAACGTTGTTCTCAAGCACATTAATACCATGAAGCTAGGAGTGCGATCGGCTAGTTAAGAAATTGCCTGCCTTTTATGTAATCCGAAGGTACATCACCATGTTCAAAATACCCGCCACTAGTCCGTATCCTGAGTCAGATGAATCCAATTCACAACCTCCGAATTCACTGTCCTTAGATCAAACTTAATATAATCCTCTCTTCTATGACTAGGTCTTTCAGGTCGTCTCTTCAGTCTGACCCTGACCATCCACATTTTTAACGCGTTGCTCATTTCCCAATGCGTGCTAAATGCCCCGGCAATCTTATCCTCCTTGATACACTGATAATATTCAGTGAAGAGAACAAATTATAGAGCCCCTCATTATGCAGTTTTCTCCAGAGTTTTGTCACCAAGTCCCTCTTCGGTCCAAATATTCTCCTCAATTTTCATATACCCTTAACGTGAGAGACCAAAGTTCCACATGCAAAACACTTCGCTACTCGTTGCGGTTTTCCTGGTTGATCTTCGTGTTCTCTGTAGTGCCAGCATCCCCCCCCCCCGCTCCGAAAACACTTTCCCCTTTCGTTGTCACGCCAACGTGACAAAATCACCGCAACTTTTTACTACTGATAAAGTAATAGCGTGTAACGTCGTAACGGCATAGCCTAGGTAAAAAAACAACACTTGCGACTGGAAACATGATTTCCATTAAATACTCCTTTTATATTATTTCTATTTTTCCAAATAACCTAATTCGCCCGGAGTCCGGAGTGGCCGCGCGGTCTGAGGCGTGGGCCTTGTGCCGCTCGGTCGCTGAGACCGTGGGTTCGAATCTCACTCAAGCCATGGGTGTCTGCCCGCGTTTTTCTGTGTTGTACTGTCCTGTGTACGGGTAGAGGCCTTGCGACGGGCCGATCCCTCGTCCAAGGAGTCCTACCGAATGTCTATAGATCAAGCCAACGAAAAGTTGGGACCCGCAGTGCTCAGGCACTTGAAGAACGGGTCGTTCCCAGTATCCCCTATGATCCCGAACGTTTGGGACAGACTGTATATATGAACAAGAAAACAGTAGGCCGAAAGGAATTTCAGACAGAACTATGAAAAATCTTCGCGACGCTAACCAAGTACTTGAATGGTCGTGCCTGTTTGTGCCAACCATCTCTATGAAATATGACTGTACCAGGAAACAAGATGAATGTTACCTGGTCACATGACTATATGGCTCCAGAGATGCTGCTGCAACCGATTACGGCTGACCCTGACACGCGATCGCGACAAAGCGAACTGTGCAGAAAGAATGGAAGAAACAAATGCGCAACGCGAGCTCCATGGAACAGATTCCATCTTGAGATGCATTCTGTGCCCATTATCCTTGTTTACTTCAATGTATCTTTTTCTCTGTTCTCCATTCATCTTTTCTTCTTTGTCTTTCCTTTCATTTTCTTTCTGTCTTTCTTCTCCCTTTTCCGTAATATTTCTTTCTCTCGTTCTCTTTTTCTTACTCACTCCTTTCCTCTCTACTTCCTTTCTGTCTTAACCGCTATTACAGTTGGAGGCGTCTCCAGTTTCGGACACGACCTGTCCTCTTATTCCAATGCGATATTGAGGATATCCAGTGCCGTTTAAAACAAACTGAATTCTCGATCGTTTCGTCCTAAAAATCCTGTGACACGAGGTGGAAAGTGTCACGTGATGTTCTGACGTCACCTGAATTCTTTGACACAGACCCACTCGCTCACTGATTGATATCCCTCGTATCCAGGTAGGCTTAAGTGTTGTGGAATTGTAGGGGTGACCATAACTGCCACCGTACGTGCCACATGTCTTTTGTCTGGTCTCATATTTTATTTCCAAACACCTCAAATATTTTTGACCATCTTCGAGGTCATCGCTTAAAAGATGTGGATTGTTTATCTAAATAATTGTACGACTAACTGCATATCTCCACGGAACGGAGTCATTCTTGAGAAGCTGATAGGTTGCTCAGCTAGTCAAGAAATCCCCAGCCGTTTGTGGTATCCGAAGTTTAATTACCGTGGTCACAAGCACCGAATCTATTTCCCCAAGATACATTTGAATATTATCCTCCTTTGTGGGTCTAGGTCTTCGAGTAGGCTGTAAAACCAAAATGTACGAATTTCTCACCTTACCATTTGTGCTACATGTCCGCCCATCTCCTCATTGATGTGAATCAGACTTTTAACTGAAATGTTTTCCGAGATAACACATGACTAAATACATACATACATTTAACGAAAGCTAGGGAAATAATCTGCAACAATTCACATACATTTGTATCTTTTCCAATGGCGTGTGCAAAGCTGCAACGCGAACGCATTTAAAGACACGTATCTTTCCTGTAAGATATCTCTTGTATTTATTTTACTGCATTATAGTTACAGCATCGGTCAGTGGCGTGGATACACAAATTGAAATAGTGGCAATGTCAGGCAGCAAATACCTTTGCCAGATGTCCAACGGTAGAAATATGTGAGCTTCCATACATCATTGGTTTCGAAATTTACGCATCGCAACAAAACCTATTGCGTGAGATCACGGCAACGAGTCTGAAGATGGCTGTCTTCTGGATTGTTGCGCTGTGTAGTCTGGTAGATGTTTACCAACGTTTCAGAGGTCATACTGCCTCCGTCATCAGGGCGATGAGTATGAAGATTTCTGTCTTCTGCGTTGTTGCGCTGTGTAGTCTGGTCGATGTTAACCAACGTTTCGGAGGTCATACTGCCTCCGTCATCAGGGCGATGAGTATGAAGATTTCTGTCTTCTGGGTTGTTGCGCTGTGTAGTCTGGTAGATGTTTACCAACGTTTCAGAGGTCATACTGCCTCCGTCATCAGGGCGATGAGTATGAAGATTTCTGTCTTCTGGGTTATTGCGCTGTGTAGTCTGGTCGATGTTTACCAACGTTTCAGAGGTCATACTGCCTCCGTCATCAGGAAAATGACCAGTAAGCACCTCTGAAACGATGAATCGCCCTGATGACGGAGGCAGTATGACCTCTGAAACGTTGGTTAACATCGACCAGACTACACAGCGCAATAACCCAGGAGACAGAAATCTTCATACTCATCGCCCTGATGACGGAGGCAGTATGACCTCCGAAACGTTGGTTAACATCGACCAGACTACACAGCGCAACAACCCAGGAGACAGAAATCTTCATACTCATCGCCCTGATGACGGAGGCAGTATGACCTCCGAAACGTTGGTTAACATCGACCAGACTACACAGCGCAACAACCCAGAAGACAGAAATCTTCATACTCATCGCCCTGATGACGGAGGCAGTATGACCTCCGAAACGTTGGTTAACATCGACCAGACTACACAGCGCAACAACCCAGAAGACAGAAATCTTCATACTCATCGCCCTGATGACGGAGGCAGTATGACCTCCGAAACGTTGGTTAACATCGACCAGACTACACAGCGCAACAACCCAGAAGACAGAAATCTTCATACTCATCGCCCTGATGACGGAGGCAGTATGACTTCTGAAACGTTGGTTAACATCGACCAGACTACACAGCGCAACAACCCAGAAGACAGAAATCTTCATACTCATCGCCCTGATGACGGAGGCAGTATGACTTCTGAAACGTTGGTTAACATCGACCAGACTACACAGCGCAACAACCCAGAAGACAGAAATCTTCATACTCATCGCCCTGATGACGGAGGCAGTATGACCTCCGAAACGTTGGTTAACATCGACCAGACTACACAGCGCAACAACCCAGAAGACAGAAATCTTCATACTCATCGCCCTGATGACGGAGGCAGTATGACTTCTGAAACGTTGGTTAACATCGACCAGACTACACAGCGCAACAACCCAGAAGACAGAAATCTTCATACTCATCGCCCTGATGACGGAGGCAGTATGACCTCCGAAACGTTGGTTAACATCGACCAGACTACACAGCGCAACAACCCAGGAGACAGAAATCTTCATACTCATCGCCCTGATGACGGAGGCAGTATGACCTCCGAAACGTTGGTTAACATCGACCAGACTACACAGCGCAACAACCCAGAAGACAGAAATCTTCATACTCATCGCCCTGATGACGGAGGCAGTATGACTTCTGAAACGTTGGTTAACATCGACCAGACTACACAGCGCAACAACCCAGAAGACAGAAATCTTCATACTCATCGCCCTGATGACGGAGGCAGTATGACCTCCGAAACGTTGGTTAACATCGACCAGACTACACAGCGCAACAACCCAGAAGACAGAAATCTTCATACTCATCGCCCTGATGACGGAGGCAGTATGACCTCTGAAACGTTGGTTAACATCGACCAGACTACACAGCGCAACAACCCAGAAGACAGAAATCTTCATACTCATCGCCCTGATGACGGAGGCAGTATGACCTCTGAAACGTTGGTTAACATCGACCAGACTACACAGCGCAACAACCCAGAAGACGGATATCTTCATACTCACCGCTGTGAGAACCTCAAGTCTTACGAATCAAAATTATTTTCTTGTATTTCGTCAAATATTAAGCAGATAAAAACACGTTCTGTCACGTACCGTACCAACTGTCCTCGTTCTGCTTCACGAAACACGAACGTGCACACGGCTGACACTGCTTGCTGTAAGCCGTCTTTTCTTTGGTCACCCCTTCTGGATACCAACAGGACAAAGCCTGAGACAAGAACCGGTTCCTGGGAGGGTAATTTCGTGGTGCAGCAGGGGCAGTGCACCCAAATACCTATCGAGCCGAGCCGAAAACACGTCTCATAATGCAGGGTCTTCCTGAGCAGCTGACAGGCATTCGACTTAACCTCCACGATAAATCTTTATCGGTGCAGTAGAGTCGTCAAATGACCATGATAAAACATTAAATGAGGGACGTGAGGATTGAGGAGAATAATTCGCTTCCGGCTCTGGATAAGTAAGAAGATGGCTGTCCTCTGGGTTGTAGCGCCGTGCCTCTATCATCTGGGCCATAAGTCATCGCCCTGATGATGGAGGCAGCAAAGACCTCTCAGATGTTGGTAAACGTTTACCAGACTACACGGCGCTACAACCTAGAAGACAGCCATATTCGGACTCACCGCCTTCAAAACCTCAGATCCTACTCGGGAGAAGTTGTCTGTCTTGATAACCAATCGATAAGCTCGTGGATCGCCGGCGAGAATCGAACTGCCGTTGTCCACACAGTAGCAAGTCTCTTTAGCGACTGAGCTATCCCGACAAAAATAAGATTAACGGAGGGGAAGGGTGGTAAAGTCAGTGAACTACAATACCGGCTATCCTCCTCTAGCAAGCAAGAAATGACCACGCTCTGTGGTATTGATCACCGCGACGAGCCACTCAGTTCTTCCACGGCAGGCCAAGCCGACGCCAGTGGGCATCCTCGTAGCAAGCCTTCCACTGGTAAGATAGCCAACTTTCTGTGTGTGTGTGTGGCTTTTGAACAGTTCTCACGGCGGTGAAAAATTTGGCGTTGGTATTGGGGTCGAAACACCGTGTGGATTTGCACAATTATTGGTCCACACAACGCTACAACCCAGAACAAAACCACAGCAGTTCCATAACACTGTTTTCTGTCAATTTTACAAACGCAATGTAATATTTGGAAAAAAAAGTATGTGGTTATTTAATTTTGGACAAGTGTAAATTATTTGGGGCTAATTTCAATGCCGTTTTGTCTCCCCATCATTCAAAACATAAAGGTCATTAAAAATAAATTTACAATTAATGTTTCTACCTTCAAGAAAACATACCGTGTCTTCGCTTATATTGAGTGACTGTTACTATCTTAATGTTTACGGCAAAGAATCGAATTATTGTGAGAACGTTAACGGAACACTAAAATGCGCGAAATGATGCGATATTGTTAACGTTGGAACGCATATACATTCATAAACATAACAGTGGGCTCTAAGTATGACAACACTACGTTTCGTGTATAACTAGTTGACGTTTCTATAATTACCTATCACAAACCATTTCATGCACATATTTACAATGGTGTATCGGTTACTGTTGGAAAATTCAGATTGCCGCCAAATGCCGTGTTGTTTTGCATTTTAAGCGAAAATTAACATAAATGTTACAGACGCTATTTATTACTGAAAGATTTACTGTAAGATATAAAACGAATGGACACAAACGTCTATATAAAATACAGTGTTATTTGTATCTCCATCAGTCTGGTTGCTAGATGATTATTAAATTATAAGGTGCAAAAGCGATAAATGTGTAAAGTTGTTTCGATACTTCGTATAGGCATCAGAATGTGGCGTCAGGGCTTTAAATATAATATTGGTCGACGGGAATATTCCTTTTATCACAAGACTATAATAATTTCATTATTTCTGTGCAGTTTCATATTTGAAGAACCCATACTAAAAATACATTTGAAGCTGAATTGTCAATGTTGCAGGCAGGGATTCACAGATGTGTTTAACAAACCGACGACTGCAGTTACCCCCGATGAAATGGTCCATGAGTGAGAAATCGAAGTCTGAAATATCAAGCGGGTGCTTGAGACTTTGATCGGTGAGAGACACAGTTCAAATATCTGCCGAATTATCAGATATCCTGGCTGATGTTTTTCATGGTCTTCCTCAGTCTATCCGGCTAATAGTTCAAATAGGTCACATCCGACCTTTCAGAATGTATATACTTTTCATGATCACCTTCTCGACAGTCAGGGAAAACATCAAACGTAATTATTTTTGATAAGAACCAAATAAGTAACTTATTCTGCTTTGTTAATATAGGACTCAACGTGGTTAAATACCCTGGAATCTGGTTCCTAAACATTACTTTCTTTGTTTCGTTATTTCGAAGATAAGATGGCAATGAACAGTTAGTTCAAGTTCGTTGTACTAAACAAATACGAAAAACAAATAGCGATTCATCTGGCACTTCGGGTGTGTGTGCTCCGTGTGTGAGCTCAGTGCCATTGAACAGGCCACAGAATGTTATGAAAGCTTAATCCTTTGAATCCGAGGCTAGTCTTAATGATATTTAAATATTCAGCGCTTATCTCAAACAAAACGTAACAGAGTAGGTTAACGCTGTTGAAGGCAAAAATTTCTGTTTACTCTGAGAATCATATGACGCCAATAAATACATTTTGTGGGGAAAACGCAGAATTAGTGATTGCCAAAGCTGGCTACCACTAAACTTTAAAGGTCGAAAGACATTTTGATACATTTTCATTTTTCGGTTTGTTTTTCATTCATTGTTCAGTATTGGTTTTTGTCTTGACGGACGTATCAGGACTTACAGCGGATGATTTATACGAAGCCAACGTTTCAGCACTTAAACCAGACATGATGAAAAACAAGCTGTCATGAGTCACCAATAGGTTTGCCTCGACTTTTAAGTTGAAATTATGCTCGTAAAGAAACTTTTTCTGTTACAAGGTTTCTTGATGCGACCTGCTAAAAGGACGGACACTGCTTCGTGATATGCAGACGTACCGTGACGTCACGTCCGCCAGCTGACTAGAGTCGATACGTTCACACATGCAGTGACTACGTCACTTCAGCGTAATGTTTCGTATTTTTAAGGTTCCTGATAGAATCAGAAGGTCTTTAACACTCAAAAGTGGCATGTCTTGGTGCATTCGACAATGATGCACCAAACATAGGTTCTGTAGTGTCAAAAGGCGTAACGAATGTTATTTTGAACTGAGAACGACGTCAAATGAAGCAGGCCTGATTTATTTTAAGATTCAACCGCGTCTTTTGCCAGCATACAAGCGATAAGGAAAGAGAAATGAAAAGACGAGATGAAATGAGAATGAAGTAGGGACAAGGAACAGAATAAAGCTACAGACACTGCCCGCTGTTTATCGTAGTTTTTTTTACATCCAGTGAGGCTGTGAGCAACCTTGAACCATTGGACAAGAGTCGAGTGGAGTGATTGCCACTCTGCATACCTCGCCGGCCTTGTGTATTTGCAGTTACAAAATTAATAGTGGCAAAGGGCCATTTGTTATTTCCACCGGAACGTCGTTAATTGTTCAGCATGACAGGAAGAAATATTTGAAGCAAACGCAGTTAATGTTTATAGCATATTTATTGTGGACTATTTTCTTTGTGCGACGAACCGTTTCTTACGAATTTGACACAGTTCAATTAGAGTTTCATGAAACGCGGAGCCGAACTGTAGAAACCGAAATGAAACTGCCAACGTGACCTGCAGCCCAAAGTGCACCCAGTCCAACAGTTGAGTCAACAATTGTGAACTGCTTGACAAAAACAATGACTCATCATCAAGCCCAGATGCTTGCATTCCCGTGACGTTATTTTACAGATGCGTGCAGCAGCGGGAAATAGTGGCCATGAAAAGCGGTTTTAACTGGACGTAACTGAATTTAACTGGCTCAGGATCGTATATTTCTTAGCTGCGTTAAACTTTATACGAAAGGGTTAATTAACTGTGTAAATGTGGTATTAATGGTTAGTTTTTTGTCAGTCGGTCAAAGAGCCCTTCACTCGTTTGGTTGTCTGGTTTCATTCCACTAAGCCTTTTCAACAATTATACGGTCGAATACTTAACACGCTTACTTCAGGACGCCCGAGATACAAATATCGGTCCGAGAAGAGCTTTCCCTCCAAGAAAATGTGGTTGTTGTATCCCATAAAGTAGGCCACAACCGCTTCCTTCTATATCCTGTACTGTTCATTATGTATCGTGCAACGTAATCAGAGGTGCTGACAAGCATCGTTAAGGCAAAGTTGTTCCTGAGCGTAGTTGCGTACATCATGGAAACTACGGGACTGGAGATAAAACTCCACAAATTTTTAACCTTGGCACTTGATGGAGAAGAGTGGTTAGTTTCACGCCCTGTCCCCACTAGGTAGGAACCTGGTTTTGCCTCAAAGCCGGTTTGAACGCAGCGGCGGAAAAAGAATTCTCACGTCTGTTAGGGCGGTATCGCACTAGGATGCCAACGGGAGGCCATGGCGCAGCTGCCAGCATCTCGGCCAAACTCAATGCATTAATTTAGTAGTCGATAGCACCTGGCATCCGTCTGGCAGCGCTGCCATCCAAGATGCCAAGTTCAAATGCTACTGGCATCGCTGCCACGGCCAAGGCCAAATCAACATCACATGACAGTCTGGCCAGTCCATTGACGTCCGTGCGTGAATGTGCTTCTTGTGTGTATTTCTGTTTCTTCCAAACATGGATAATTTCGACACCGAAAGATTGATAATTGAAATTCAGTCCCGACCATCACTATGGGATTCATCTGCTATTGAATACGCAAACCGGGACTTGAAAAAAAGAAACTGGGTAGAACTTGTGGAAATATTTGGAGGAGATTTATTTACAGTAGAAAAGAAAGAATTAGCTAAGAAGTGTTTCTATGGCTTTATTTGTGGGGCCGCTTTCCAATATGGCAACTTGATTTTTAAGTTTTTTTGTTTAGCAATCTATATATCTATCTATATATCACAAATAACGTGAATTAAGAAGAAACCTGCTTTTATAATGTTTTATTAAATAAAGTTTGTTCATGTAATATTACATGTGATTTACAAGAACTGAAACATTTCAAATTCAATAATGGTATTGACGTGCAAAGTGTGTGTATGGAGAATTTTTATTACTTATTTATTTGTTACAGAATTGAAATTCACTCCAGGTATGTAGTTTTGATAAAGGTAAATCTCATTTTCTCAAAAGTGATAAAAGTGGACATTTCTCCTTGCTAATAGCCCTTCATTTCGTGATCTCATAATGTTGATCCATCTGTTCGCTCGACTGGCGTCGAAAGCTGGCAGCTTGTCTGGCGTCTTTTTCTGGCAGCTGGACGCCATGGCATCGCTGTTGGTGTCGCTGCCATGGCATCCTAGTGCGATACCGCCTTTAGGAACTTGAACCTTCGTCACCCATCCCTTAGTCTGGTCGCTGTACTGGCGTACAAATAAAAATTGTTTCTCCTGCGTGCTGTAGAACCCCGAGCCAATACACAGCCCCGAAACTTCGGTCAGTTTCCATAGGCTACTCACGATTTTAAAGGAGTTGGTCGGGCATTGTTAATTTCAGTGGGTCGCCAACTCTAGTCTTCGGAGACGTGTGTCGCAGTTAGGAGTTAAAATCCCTTGAAGAGTCTGTTCCTCGAACAACAGAAGCTTCCGTCATGCAGCACTCACACAAAATTAGGCAAACGGCCTTAACACAACCACATAAACGCACAAGTTAGGAAATATATGCATAGCGTAACAGTTTTGGCGCTTTCAATCATGAAAATGCTCTCTTTATAAGTAGCGCAAGTTGTAAAGGGGGCGTTGTTTGTTCCCTCAATACATGACCTTGAAAGGCGACAATGACGTTAGAGTTGTCTGAGGATCGAAGATCTCTGTCTGGGCGGGTCAGTTTCTGGCTCCTGTCCGACTGGATGATTACGTCATCGGGGGATTCCCCGTGGTAACGAGCTCAGAGACACGTGCAGATCTTCACGTAGAGAGTCCGTTATTGTTCCTAATTTTAACAACTTGGAATGGGTCGGTAAATGTTTCTAAATCTCCCTTAATCGTGTTTTATGTCGATCCATTTAGCCTTCGTAGTAACCATCGGCAAATTGCACACTTCAAGATCACAGAAAAATCGTAGCGTAGCAAAACTATCAACAATGCACTCTTAGCGCCGCGCGCTAATTGGAGGGGGGAGGGCGTGAATTACTCCCGGAACCTTGAAGTATGCAAATTAGCGGCGGCTGCTAGTTTAGGGAACGCACCATTTAGCTGTCTGTTTATCTAGCTGTTTGCAGTACTTCGGACCGTACGTCATGGGTTACGGGGTAACGAAGAAGGTGTTTGACCGAAAGAGCGAATACTAATATTATGAAAAAGCAAATACGATGTTGGTAAGGGAAATATAATACCTTGGACCAAATGAGTAAACAGTGGCTTTCGGTTCACAACCTTCTCATAACGGAATTTACTTAGATTATGTAGATTACAACCCAGAACGGGAAACCAGAAGCAGGAAATGCGCTTTCGTACAGATAACACCACTGAAATAAAAGCCCGCTGTTCTACTGTATGTTGCGCATAATTGATCAGCCCGTCCGCTGCGTGACAGTGGTGCCTCACTGCTCCCGCTTGTTCCAGGTTCGATAATGGCTCACGGCGACGCTGATATGGGTAAGGAAGACGCCATGGATGTCACAATCTCGCCACCGGTCACCATCTCCACTGCTAAGAGCAAGGAAGCGGAGTCAAAGAAGGGGCCATGTCCTCAAGCAGGCAAGTCCAGTCTACTAATTCAAATGTTTAGGGATCGTTTGTTGTACAGTGAACTTGCGAAGCTTTTAATGCAACAGGAATTCTTTACGGTCTGCATGTCCTTCGGACCCTGGAAAAGTGGTGAAGAAGTGTACAGGATTTGAAATGTAATTCTCACATCTCTAGTAGGAGTGTAAATGATCTCAAATACGTAATAGGCCGACATATATTTTGTTAGAATTCTAACGTTACACGTTTCTATACTTGTATAATATAGGTAGACGTATTTTACAGAACCTTACTCACGAACTAATGAACACTATTATTATTATTTAGTGTTCTGTCTGACGACAGGTCCATATGAACAGGATCCTTCCATCCATTTCTCGGACTGGGACCTGTTCATATACGTTCTTGGCAGATGATCCAGAAGTGGTTTGCCATTGCATTCTTCTGTGTGTGAATGGAGTAATTGTTGGAAGCCCCCAGAAACATGAATCACTTTTCTTGCATTTCGACTTTCCCTTGAACCGAAACCGGGAAAGAATTTTTCGGGAAGTGAAGTTTGCACTAAAATATTACAACAGGTCTTCATCATCGCACACAAGGCACGACGATAAACTTGTGTGTGCGTGCTTGGGCAACACTGAAGACAGACGATGTTCGTGATGTAATTTGATTCATTCTGCAATTGTGCAAAATACAATAAAGCTCAGAATTAATAATTTAATTTATCTTTATCGGTTGGCAATTCTGACTCATTTATCAGTATTGCTTTAAATCGCATTTTCACAGCATTCCTGCTGATTGACTTAATTTCTTCTGGATCAGGAATACGTTCAGGAGTCCAGCAGAATTTTTATCAAAGACAAACCGTAGTAACGGACGCGTAAGCCTGTAAGTCTAGTGACAGCTGAGGTGTGTCATGCGCTCAGGAGACAACGTTAACTTATTGTTTAATTTCTGTCTCGTTTGTCTGATTTACCCATCTAGTATTTGTACTAGAGCGGCATGACACTAAAAAAAAAATTACGGGAATGAACCTTCTTTGTGCTGAACAATAATACAGATTATTCCAGCATTATCTTTGCAAATCGCTTTGAAAGCTCAACATTTATGAAGTTTCCTATTGAATATGAAAACAGATTCACGGCTACTGAAGCGAGATTCCTGCCACGCGCTCTAACGTCAACCGACCGCATGATTACATCCAGACTGTATACACGCAGACTAAACCAAACACCACCACAGCTTAATTTGCGTTTCTTTCTACCAGAAACGCCACAATCAGAATTTGATTTCAATTGTTTCCGTATCGCATGAACGGCACATTTATCCGGCCACGTCTGACCTGCGCTGGGTAATATGTTAGGAGTAGATTAATTAACTTATTATTATGTTCCTTATTTTTATTTATTTACTTATTCGTATTTATTTCAAACGTGCTGAACGATATTTTATGGCGAATTTATTTAACTTCCTCGGTGTCTCCACGACAACTGACGACTTCAACTATCGACTGCTCGGATCAAAAGGCGTGTCATGTCAACTGGACTGAACCGGCTTCTGCAAGAGATTCTTCGTATCTGTATAAAGAAAAATCCTGAAGCAGAAGTCCGTGGGTTTAAAAAGCCGCATGCATCAGAGCACAAATGTCGGTTTGCGTGCGCTTTCGATCTCTCATCTCCGGAAAAATATGTTTTAAAAGTGGCTGCCAGATTTTATGTGCTAACATAGCCACTTTGGTTTCCACACACTGTTATTGTCCAAATGAGCTTTTGCTATGTTGCTAAGTTAACCATTTAAGATAGAAATGTTAATTTGGTATGAAGATGGATTTTAATTATACGTAAAAATCTGCGTCGTGAAAATTAAAATATGGTAAGAGATAGGAATGTTGAAGTTGTCTGACAGTGAATTAATTTCAGAAGACATCAAAATAAAAAGAAATTATTCTGTAAGTTCAGTTTGAGCGTCGTAGCCTGTAGTTAACTGACCAGGAAGAATAAAAAAGTAATAATTCAGAGAGAAATATTTATTTGGCGGTGTCTCAA
Organism: Zootermopsis nevadensis; assembly: GCF_977971745.1. Classification (NCBI taxonomy): domain Eukaryota; kingdom Metazoa; phylum Arthropoda; class Insecta; order Blattodea; family Termopsidae; genus Zootermopsis; species Zootermopsis nevadensis. The sequence continues at coordinate 19,128,529 of NW_028259134.1, forward strand.
ACATTTTCGGCATAAAATTTGAACCCGTATCTTGGAGCACAGGCCCTGACCGTCAGGTAGCTGGTTTCGAATTCAGTACCACTTAGATAAAACCCAGGAATCAGACTCGGGTAGCCGTCTGGTGGCGCGATTTGAAACACATCGTCAGTAACCAGGACGACAGAGATGATAACAAGGTGCAGGTTATCATAGCGGTAAAATGACTTGATCTCGTGTAAGATCCGGTTCGAATCACAGACGGTACACCGCGATTGTCCTCAGTGAGGTGTCTCGTGCCATCATCGCCACTCTCTCCATGATAATGCTGACACTATGTGATTGCGTCACTTGAAAATAACCACTACATGCCGTTCGAGGAAAAACAACTCTTGCAGCTGTGTACATCGTCCGTAAACAAGTTAATAACATTCCTTTCGTCGTAGGTATAAACTAAATATTAAATAACCTTGTTTTGAATTGTTTTTTATATACCCATCATATAACTGTTGCTAAAATCACAAGGTTTCGGAAGTTGGTTGTACGTCCTTCTTCACGGCAAAGGACACAATGCGTCGCTTTATCATCCGAAGCCTGACTTGGAGCTAATAAACTGAAAACTCTCGTCCTATTGTTTTCGATGCTACAGGTTAAAGTATAACTCAGGATACCGACATCGATATATAAACATCTTACAGTGAGGGCTGAGAAGGAGGTGACACGTGATTGGGAGAGCAGAGACCACTGCTGTCACAATCACATGTCACCTCCCACTTAGCTCTCACTGCCCTGATACACGCCCGTAGAAATTCACCTTGAAGATGGCAACTTCAGTACTCGCCTAAACGTCGGTAAATCGTAAACCGCTTTGCTTCTGAAGACCGACGTCGTACATTATTCCCTGAAAAGTTTATAGAGACTTAGCTAACCTAGAAATTCTTTTATGAATCCAAATGTACATTTCCTGTTCACAAAAGCCCTTCATTAGATGCTTTTCTGAACCAGGTAAATTAATCCACATCTTCACGCATAAAAGCTTCAAATTCGTTCTACAGTTTTTCGTATTCACCACACGTACCAAATTTTATCGAAATCTTTTAAATAGCTAGGGCGTAGAGACGAGCTAAATTCGTAGAATGCACCTAACGCATAACAGTAAAACCTTACGTCCTACATTTCCGTTTATGTTGAATGGAAGTGAAAATCAATCTATAAATCGAAACACAGATGACTGTACTCATAAAAAAAAAGGACGCAGACTGAGATATCAGGTTCTCACGGCAGCAACTATGAAGACATCAGTTGTTCCGCCGTGTAGTCTGGTGGAAAGTGACCAGCGTTTCGGAGATGCTTGCTGCCTCCATCAGGATGAGTCATCGTCATGATGATGGCGACAGGAAGCATATCCGTAAAGTTGCAACATCCCAGAAGACAGATTGTACAGTGTTGAATATTAATAACTCGGAAAGGATATGAAATGAAGCGTTCGCGATATAATTTAAACTTCCATCCCGGGATTTGCATAGTGGGCTAAGGAAAACCACGGAAATCCTCAGTCAGGATAGCCGGTGTCCGGATCGAGATTTGAAGCGACGACGTCCAGAATTGGAAGCAAGAGTTCCAACCACTCAGGAGCGATTGTGGTGCGAGAAGAGTTGCAAACAGATCCGTTGAACGGTGTGTGCCGGCAGTGAGCCTCTTATTATCATAGCAGTTATAAGGCAGGATCTAACAAGGCGGATTTTCGCACCTGCATTCGCAATTTGCACTTTGGTACGTTCCTCAGGACAAGACAGTATTGGTGGGAGAGTTGAGAGGGGAACCGATTACCGGTACTCCAAGGCGTCAACTAATTTTAGACGTAATCTTGAGTCAGTTCCATTCATCTCCCAACCTTAAAGTCCTCCTAACTGAGACCCGTTGTAATATCCTCCGTATTTCCCTTTATGTCTAGAAGTGTTCACTTCCTTGGCCATGTTCCCACCAAAATTCTTTATGAATTCTTTTTCTTTTCCCAGACACATGTCCGACGCATCGTAGCCAGTTGTTTAATTAATAATAATGCACCACAGCTCAGGCGGTCAGGGCGAGCAAACTACAGTCCGTACATAAATCCAGATCCAATATTGTTAACACATTTTTTATAAATTTTTACATTCATTTATATATCAAATCTAAAACTTCTTGACGATGGTGAAGAGTCAATTGAATAAAAATTTACTTGGATATTATCCATCGTCTAGTAAATATAAAACGTAAAACGACGTTTCGGAGATGGGACTCTATCTCCGTCTTCAGGTTCCTACACAGTTGGGCCCACTAGATAGGGATTAGCTCTATATAGTGGGCCCAACTGTGTAGGAACCTGAAGACGGAGATAGAGTCCCATCTCCGAAACGTCGTTTTACGTTTTGTATTTACTAGACGATGGATAATATCCAAGTAAATTTTTATTCAATTCATTTATATAGTTTAGATAATTTACTTCATGCCCCGGCCGCTTTACCCCCGGGGAAATCGCCCCCGGCACTCATTACATCTTAGGCTGGGTGGACTTCAGAACCGTTATGGACGCGGTGTTGAAAAGCAAAATATTTGCCCCTGCCGGGAATAGAACCACGGTCGTCCATTCCGTAGTAGTAAAATGTTCCTGAACCGAGCCACTGTGATAATGAAGCTGATTTTTATTGGAAGTGGTGCAGAAATCATGGCAGACCGATGGTAAATAAGTTAGGAGGTTTATGAACCGTAAGCAGAACACACAGGACTTAGTAAGGTCGGAGCACAAGTTAACAGCTCTCGCTAGTGAGGAGTGAGTGAACTGTCGTTTTGACCCTGACTAAACATTAGCATTCAATGTCAAGTTTATGTTCTGTGATACCGGTCGTTCCATTTACAGGTTCGCCCCTTTTTATCGCGTCCACCGTCTTCTGCTTCTTACTTTTCCTCAATTTTCTTCAGTTATCATTCCAATTATGAACTAAACTCTTCGTAGAGTTTCTGCACAAGAGAACACGACACAGAACTTGACATAATATCCATGCACCGATCTGAATTTATAATTTGGTATCTTCAAGAACATATGTGCATATTTAACCTCCTTCTTCTTCCTTAAATCACGTACATTCAAATCCTTTGAATCCGAAGCTCGTCTGAATAATATTTAAGAATTCAGTTCGTACCGCAAAGAAAACACAACACTTCACCATTACGAAGATCAACTGCTTAACGATGTTTAATAATGATAATCGCTGTTTACTGTGAAAATCATACGGAGTACATTAAAACAAACTGAAAGAGTTGAAAAAGAAAGTTTCCACCGGGCATTAAAGGGTTACTTTCATTGCGTGCATTATTTTCGAGACTCGGTGGTAGCCTTGCATCTTTTCCAGCTCTTTACATTGATTCTCCTCGCGTGTCGTGTCAGTTCCAACTCAACACGCGTTTCTGTTTCCTGTATGAGATTTGAGGTTCTCACAGCTTTGAAGACGTCGAAGTTTGGTGTTCTGGGTTCTGACGCCCCGTTCACTTTTCCCGTCTGAGAAGGCGACATCCAAATAAGAGCATTTCAGCACAGCAGCAGCTGTATTAAATAAAAGCTGTGAACGAAGTACCAGTTTCTAGTTTTAAATATCTCGTTAAATGTTTATTACGACAGAAAAGTCGTAACGTTAAAGAACTTACGTCTGCAGATTATTCACCGACGTCAAACAAAGTAGGCCTACTTCATGACGATTTAAGTCAACAGGCAGCTGATTTTTGTAATGGTAAAGTGTTGTGTTTTACTTGTGAAACGGACCAAATTCTCTCAATTTTTTTACGATCTTCAGCTTCAAAGGGTCGAAAGCCAAGAAGATTCATCCATTTATAATTCACTGTCCCCTGCCATCCGACGCTGTAACCTGCAGCTGAAATACGATAATGAAAAAGATATTCATCATCTCCTACAGTTCCTAACATTTCATGAAATAATTCAGAAAAATAACAAAGACCAATGTCAAATTGTCGCAGATATCGACTATCTAATGCAGGGGTGCCAACCCGCGGGCCGCATGTGGCCCGCCTTGAACATTTTTCCGGCCCGCGAGATTCATCACACTTTTACAAAATATATTTATTTTATAATGGCCAAAGTAGTGAAAACCAATGTATTAAGAAAAATACATTATTTGTGCATCCATATATTCAAAAATTATCATTATGTTTCAATTTTTCACTCCAAAAAAATGTCTATAGTGTATCTAAATCTAATATGGGGATATATAATTTTATATGTGGCCCGCGGAGTTATGATGCATTTCCAAAGTGGCCCGAAAGATCATTTGGGTTGGCCACCCCTGATCTAATGCATATTTTTAATACCGCACGTATGAATACCACCCGGGGTTAGGCTACCAACCTGGCGTTAATGAAATAACTGTTCAACGAGCAGTTGCACAAACAATGTTTCGCTGGATGATTTTCATTAACAAACGATGTCTGTTCCCTGATGTATCGTTTCTTACAGCACAGCAACAGAGTCAGGAAATAAGTTAATTAATTAACAGTGACATGTTGAAGTGTCTTAGCACAATTACTACAGAAACCGGTGGTTTGTTGTTACAAGTGACGTTCGGAATTTCACACTGCTTTGTTACAACACTCTCTTATCCGATATCTTGTTCGTGTTTGTATACATTCCTTAGACGTATCCGCCGCTCTGCACTTGTTTGTTAGCCTTTCTCTGCAATGTCGAATTTCGTGGTGTCATTCATTCTCTCCTGAGATCTCAGGGAGCAGAATCTTGAAATAGGCCACGATTCACTGTTATGAGAGATTTCCGTTTTATCGGTATTCTCGCACGCAACAAAATACTTGACGTGGAACTCCAAACGCTACGTAGTTGCTCATACGGCCAGCCAAAAAACTTCCACGTACGATTTCAGTTTCTTTGAGGATTTCCCTACTATTCATTCTTTGCGGTATAACCCATGAAAATTAAGCAAATAAACCCAGTAATTAATAAAACGTCCCTAAATAATACATAGCAAAACAGTGGGAAAACCTGCTAACCCATCTCCCCTCCCCGCCAGATCGTCGCTACTCATTATCACCAGTTATTGAAGGAGGGTGTCTGAATGAGACATGTAAACTATAAATTGAATTACTGCGAATTCGCACCAAGAGCTCGGTCAACACGTGGCCTAATGTCACGACCAGTTGAAACACCAGCAGCGCTGAGCGGGCCGTCTGATTATTTTGGGATCAGTTGCGGTGGAGAAGCGTCTTGGTCATGACGCGAGCTCTGGCTGGCACACAGAAATGAATTTGGGTGAGTACTCCACGTTTGCGTGTTAGTATGAAGTTCATATTAACCTTCAAGAAAACATCGAATCTCTGTGAGTCAAATGAAACACGAAGTATTTGGTGCAGAGCGATCTTTTCATTGTTGCGATGGGGTGACACTGTGTCTCTGTGAAATTTAGCCCCAAACGGGCCCAACCAAGAGTAATCACTTGTCTGTAAACAGTTAAGGTGTCAAAACTTCTAAAAATAAGCAATACTTTTTTTAAGAATTCACATCCTGCCTCTTAGAAAACACACACCAGTCTGTTAATGTTAAGGAAAACATCGCTGTGTATTTTGAGAAGCAAACGAAACACCTAAATATACTCTAGGCTAAATGACGGAGTTATTTAACGGTAATGCAGGCGGTAGAGCCTGCATCTAGGTATGCAGTTTAGTTGTAAAGATACACATTGCATTGCAAACAGTTATTACACTTAAATTCTTCCGTCTGCATGTTACTTTTTTCGAACTACAACCCACTGTGATTATTTAGGCAGTAGGAATTCTTAGAGGCCCCCTTTTCCTCCTTATCACAAATATCCTACACCAAGCAGATCGTGAACCCACTATATCAGCGATGCTTGATTTCTGGGTTATTTAACGACGCTTTCTCACATGCATTAGTCAGGTCTACACAGCGTCGAATGATTGTAAATTATTAATTTTAAAGTCTTCATAAGTAAGGGACGTGTTCTATTTTAAGGTAATAAACTAGTACTTGTCTGGAGAAACTGGAGAAAACCACGAAATACCCCTCATCACAGAAAAACCAGTTTAATTCAGTTATCTCCATACTTGTGCCACTTATTGCTCGTACAAGGTAATAGAACTTTATATTCAGTAAAGTTAGGTAAGTTTTTGTACTTTAAAACTTTTCAAGAAAGAGTCTGTACCGTGATTTTGGTTAATTAGTTATAGAACCTCAAGGCATGCACGATTTCGGGTACAACATGCAACACTTTTTTGTTGTCGAAAGTTTATAATTGTAATCCGCAAAAGATAACAGTAACTGAAATTTGTAATTATCTGCATAGACAAATTCTTACTTCTACTCCTCAAAATTGTGTGTGCACTTCCCAGCTACTGTGTTCCATGATATCTTCTTATATTTAACACGCCCTGATGATGGAGGCAGCAACGACCTCTAAAACGTCGGTAAACTTCTACCATACCAGAAGACAGCCATCTTCAGACACTCAGACGTGAGAACCTCAAATCCTACTTGTATTGTTTTATTTTTATGGGAGATTACATATAGTACGTGGTCATTATATTTTATTTCTGTAATTGTCCAACCGTCGTAGTGCTTTGAGCATCAAAACCTTAGCGCCGATGATGTTTGTTCAGTGCACGAACGACAAGAAACTGTTTCGTTCTTAACATTTTCTCCGATATACGGCACACAGTCTTGAATATACAGAGTTTACACTCTCTGACAGCTGTCATAGTAGATGTAATAGGAATAAGAAAGCAGAACAGAATAATCCTATGCCAACTTTACACGTGAGAAATGAATGAATGACGTGTTTCCGTTTTGCGCGTAGCCTCGGCAATTCTCGGCGTACAGCATGCGGAATCCTCAAACAAACAAACATTATACACATGAATCCTCAATTATCAAGCAGCAATTTTAACGCGTCGCCATGACTACTACTGTTACAAGCGAAAAACGTTCTCTCAGCGTCCTAGTTGCTTTTAAAATCAATTGTAGGCCCACTGAAACATTGAAATTACTTACTTTGTTACGACAGTCTTATGAATATACAATCCTACTGGGCTTTATGCACTTTTAAACCTAGACTTCGAACGGAGAACCTGGGAAGTCGAAAGGAGTTTATGTATGAGATTACTGTTTGGCTATATGGCACATATCTAGCATCACTAAACGTGGGGTAATAAACTGAATTGGACAAACGGAAACCTGTGTGAAACGGAAAATGTGAAGTCCCCTTGAAATTCTGTATTAAATAGGTTTCTATGATATTAAACATACGTAATTAGTATTAGATATTTTCTTTACGGAAATAAACATGTAGCACTATGGCCGTCGCGCGAAATACTTCGTGTCACTAAGATAACTGATAAGTAATTGAAGCATGATCGTGTGAAATGATGTAATAAGGCACGGGTTATAGACACATCTACTTGACATACTTGTATAATCGGTGTTAACACTGCTTTACGACACTCATTTCTTTCAGGCTATGAGAACGCCTTATGTAACGGCAATAACATTTGTTCATCGCTAATGACATGAGAGTGGCGTTCTAAATGACGTCCAAGTACGCGTACACGATCAATAGAGAAATTATCGACAATTTTAAATTTTTGATAAGCACTAGAATGTGTGACGAAAGGAATAAAAAATACAGGACGTTCCATAAGTAAGAAAACTGAATACCGAAGCCGTGGACAAAACCCTGGAGCTTTATAATCGCATTTCTGAGGCACTGTGTTCGAATTCCGACCGGGGAAAGTCTATTCTTGACCTGCAACGAGGCTGATCCCCCGTCCAAGGAGTCCTAACAAATGTCTAGACAGATTAAGAAACCTCACATATGTGAGGTGGCCAAGATCCTTCAAGGACTGGACTGTAGAGTCACTGAGTAAGTAAGTACGTAAGATTGTCTGTTCTTGGTATTTCTGAATCCTCACGGGTGACTGACTTTGAGTAGCGGTAGGCCACGGTTGCTTCATCCCACATTCCTTCCTGTTCGCTATTCATTTTCATTTGATGAAACAGAACTTCAATAATTGAAACAACTCTCTGGAGCAGAGTATTTATTGGGAAGTGAATATTATTATGCCTAACGGATCATAACAACCCGTCACTGGGGTCTACAGTGAGCCCGTACAAGTGACTCCACGCCCTCACACTTTATTTATTTAAGATCTATCTTAATGGTATCCAACGGACTTTTAGTCTTGCATGTCAACGACATGGGATAATTAAGGAACAGCCAGGAATCCAACCGGTTGGCACTGCTTCCTGTGGCACTTCATGCACTCCTCGTTCTGATGTGTCTGATCTTGACCCCATTGTATTTATATCGTCATGGTGACCCACTTTCTTTTCCCCGACAGATCCACCACTTCCTGTTTATTCAACGCATTTTAACTGCATCGGTTGTACAGAACAAATGTTTAATGCCTTCGAATTTTTGTATAACAAACACTGCACAGCAAACGTTATACACTCTGTCTAGAAAACATAAGTCTTTACTTCGTACAACAGCAGGTGTTCGAACTGGTGACTTTCTTGGGTCGTACTTTCCAGCAATGCCATCGCACAGACTCTCTCAAGAGTCACAACGTCTAAGACCTTATTACATGCTTTCATTTCTTAACGTGACTGTACAGCAGTTTCCATCATACCGAGAAATAATTATTTATATAAAAACGTTTATTTTCGGAGAAAAGTTCGTTATCCGTGGCGCACACACCATTTATAGCGTATACCCTGTGGGGGTGCCTGTACATAATATTCTATTTAAACGAAATTATAATTACGTATAAGTTCAGTATTCCCTTGTGGTAAAAATCCTCTCATATCAACTGCCTTACGCACCAGGCAATAAATCAATGTATTCTGTGAGTTTGCTTCGTGCTAACAACGCCTGACTTATATTCGTCGTTACTGGGTTCAAATCTCGGTCTTGGGGCCGATAATCATGATAGAGGACTAGCGGTTTCTGTCACTCGTTCCTAATGACTGTCTTAAAATAGGTCACGACCGCTTCCTCAGCCATCCGTTTATCCTATTGGATGCTAAATAAGCCGCTGACTAACCGATGCAGTTATTTGGGAGAGTTGCTGTGAGCCAGTTTTGCGCAGTTCGTGTCGGCTTTATTTTCAAACCATCCCACGTCTTCTGTACCTTGGTAGCTCACGTGGCGTCTTTCCACCAGACTTCGACACAAATATTTGAATGTATTTATTGTTTCTCCACGCGTACTGCATACTCGATCTTATCGTTATTATTCTACTCCCCTTTACCTTCTACCACTACATTTACTCCAATTATTCTCATTTTTCTTCTCGCCCCCCATTTTCTTCTCCGTGTATACCTCACTTATTCCACTCTCTCTTTATCTTCTCCTCATTCTAATCACCCACTCATCTCCCTTTGACTCTTCATTATTTTGCTTCTCTCCCCCTGTCTTTCGCAATTTGTCTCCTGCTCCTTCCTTCTTTCCTTCCACGCCGACGACGTCCATCGATAGCTGCCAGGGGCCTTCCAACCGTTCACGTGACGCTGTCTCCTGTTCGCAGGCGCCGCAATGGATGTGGACAAAATGCTGGCCCATGCCGGCGACTTCGGCCGCTACCAGTATCTGCTGATGCTCCTGTTCTCCGTCATCAATATCCTGTCAACTTTCGACTATTTTGGCCAGCTTTTCATCTTCGTACAACCCGAGTATTGGTGTCGCTTGCCCGAGCTGGCCCACTTGCCTCGCGAGGACGTGCGTCGGATATGGACGCCTCCGGAAGACGGATCGTGTTCACGTTACGACACCAACCTCACGACGGTCGGCGTGGTCAACGGAACGCCCGACTGGAGCGACGGGAACTGGACGCTGCGGGCTTGCGACTCCGGCTGGGAGTACAACCTGACGGACGGCTACCGGAGCATCATCAGCGAGGTGAATTCTCTTTGCTAATGTTTCTTTTATCTCGCTCCTCTTCCACTTTTAAATCCTTCTGTCACTCTGTCATTTCCATCTCCCAGTCTTGTCTTCTGTCTGTACACTTCTTTCTTTCTTTCTACATTTGTTTTCTGTTCCGACTCACCCTTCTACCTCATTTAGCTTCAACGTGTCATTTTATCTGCATTACTCTCTCATTTTCTTCCACCTGTCTTGCCTTCGATTTTGAACTTCCTCTCGTTCTCTCGTCCTCCCGACCTACAGTAAACTCCCGTAGCGATATCTTTTCGAGGCGAGTGTACTTGGCCACTGGGGTTCCTCATTTTCCATAAATATCCTCGCTTCTTGTTACATGAAGACGGAAGGTCACGCGGGACTTGTTGAGGTAGAACTTCACCAGCAGGATGGTCTCTCTGTCCCAAGGAAAGCTGACGGACTGAATTCCGACGCCGTTCAATTTCCAAGAAGATGGCGGGTCTGTTCTTGGCTCCCCTCACACGAATGACGAGGTCTTTCGCTACAGTATTTCCCAACCTTCTGCAGGTGGCGGCACACAAAATGTCACGATGCACCATGTCAAGTGCTGCTGAACTCTTATGCCTGCCTGCGTCTGTGTGCGTGCGTGTTTTCGCAAGAATAATATAGTGATTCAAAAGGCATTTTATGGGGTGCGTCCCGGGTTCTTTCTCTTCGATTCAGTGTAGTGTATTTGGTTTTAATGTCTTACTTGGAAAGGCAATTAACATCAAAACAATACAAATCATCGTTAAGGAAATATGAAAATTACATTACGAACCTACCATGACCCTTTGGCCCGTTGCGACTGAGAAATAATTCTAAGATAACACTTGGAAGACCAAGAGGAAGATGGGAGGATGACATTAAGAGTTTGAGGATTGCTGGTGAACGAAACTTTCTCAGGATCGTACGTTTGCAGGTTTTGAACCTCTGGGTCTGATTTTCCTTTTTCATTAAGCAAATTAACTAACAATAAACTAAAAATCGAGTTAATAAATGTTAGTTGTGGGTTAGCCTATTACGAATGCGTAGTCTTTATCGTCGGGAAAACATTCCCCGGGCAGAATTCGAAGCCCGTGGTGTCTGTCAGTCAGTCAATTCCAAAAACATGTTGAGATTGAAGACTAAGTTGAAGCGCGCTTTTCGGTACAACATGATGCTGTTCTGTGTACGCGGAAACAAATCACAACAACAAAGTTAAGGCTTGGCGTTAAGATTTTAATATCGACAGGCACAGCCTCACGACCCGCGCGCCCTCTGTTGCACAGACTTTGCACTGTGTTGACCACGAACGTGTTGAAAGTACGGGCGCTGTATTTATAGCCTGGCATCGAGTGCTTCTTCGACGTTTCAAAAACTGCTTCGCAAACATGTGGAAATCTCGTACGCTCACTGTCAAAATAATCTTCATCGTGTCCGTTCGTGTAGCATGAGAGCTGCGGTATCCATGCAACAGATGGAAAAATGATCCAGAATAAAACCTGTAAGACAAAATCCCACGCCTTAGAATGTACCGATTAATCCAGAGATGTTGCTGTAGATATTTACAGTAAAGAATGCGGAACAAGTTAACGATTTACTCTGCATACTTTGGGACCTCAGAGTGCGCCATACGAACTAATATCATTCAGAAGTCAGACTCCATACGAGCGTTTACAAAGCAACAAACGTGGCTCTAAAGTAACAGAAGGAAGAAATTTAAAACTCGTGGATCTTTCAAGAGAAAGATGACTTCTAAGAGACCATCCAACCAACCGATTAAGCTAATATTACGCTCAGCTAGTGAAGAAATTTCCCGCTTTTCTGGAACCATTAGGTTCAGTGACGGTGTTCCCAAGACCTCGCCATCGGTCCCTTTCCTGAGACATAGGAATCCATTTCACTCTCGCACCATACTTCCTTAAGCTTCATTTTAATATTATCCCCATCTAAGCCTAGAAAGATGTTGTTCACTTGGTGTTACCGGAAGTGTTTATGGATATAAAGATTTCCGGCTTTGTGGTTACTAGCCTTCCTTCGCATATTGTAGTCTCCCATTCGATATTCTGAAGAAGATATTAGAAGACAGTAACGGTTAAGGTAGGGATGGGAATGTTTTTACTCGGAGGTCGGATGGGGCTATTTTGAAATGATCAAGTTCCAGGGTGCCTTGCGAGTAAAAAGCATTATTTCAAAACTCGTTAAAAATTGTCAGTTATTCGTATTCATTGAACATAATTTGTAGAGAACGTACGAGGTGCAATCGGAAAGTTTCAAGACTGCGCGTATAAAAACCCGTACACTTATCTCAGGTATTAAATTCATCCATCACCCTCGAAGTAGTTCCCCTGGGAGTGAACACAACGATCCCAGCGCCGCTGCCAAGCCTGGAAGCATCCCTGGAAATCTTTCTTTGTCAGCCTGTCAAGCACCATCTGCGATTCTGCCTGAATCTCTTCTATCGTCTCAAATCTCCTTCCCTTTAGCTGAATTTTCATCTTTGGGAAGAGGAAGAAGTCACACGGCGAATAAGGAGGGTGCGGGATGACGGCCATGGTGTTTGAGGCCAAAAACTGCCGAACTTTGAGGGCGGTGTGCGCTGGCGCGTTGTCATGATGCAGCAGCCAGTTGTGGTTGCGCCACTTTGACGGCCGCTTCCGTCCTTTAGAATCAGCTGACAGGTCCCATAGCCTATCCCAACAATGTCGCACAAGTATGGTACGACGTCGATCTTCGTGAATGGCCTGCCGAATCTTCGTAACATTTTCGGGCGTTGTGCTCGAAGATGGTCGTCCAGAACGCTCGTCATCATCGACAGAGGTTCGGCCATTTTTAAAACGTGAATGCCACACAAAAGTTTGTGCACGACCCATTGCGGACTCCCCAAATGCTTGCTTTAGCATTTCATAGGTTTCCGTAGCCGTTTTGGCGAGTCTTTGGCAAGAGATTCAGGCAGAATCGCAGATGGTGCTTGACAGGCTGACAAAGAAAGATTTCCAGGGATGCTTCCAGGCTTGGCAGCGGCGCTGGGATCGTTGTGTTCACTCCCAGGGGAACTACTTCGAGGGTGATGGATGAATTTAATACCTGAGATAAGTGTACGAGATTTTATACGCGCAGTCTGGAAACCTTCCGATCGCACCTCGTATATCAGTAGATAAAACATAACAGGAATACAGGTGATTAATGTGGATAACACACACTGTCAGTGCTCACACGAATGCATTCGACCTTACCGAGTCCCACTCGACCTTCTCGAATCGAGCTAAAGAACCACAAGACTTTGATAGCGATACGACATATTTCGTGTCGTTGTTGGTGTTCTGAGTCGTAACGCCGCTTGGAACAGTAGGTAGACGCCAACGTTTCGGGAGAAAAAACACTTCCTCCATCTTCAGGGCTAAAGGTGGAAGCAGTATGTTCCTCCGAAACGTTGGTATCTTCTCACTAGTCCGCGCGGCATTACCACTACGGACACTTACATCGATACTGGATACTTTTTAATGTTAATTCCTGTTACTGCTGCTTACGTAATGAATTATTTCGAGAACAGTAATCCGACTGACGTCAGCTATACCCCTAGTGATCACTACTTGGAACTACTGAACAGGGTTTTGCACTACCTTTATAATACTGCACTTTTGACTCTGTATTAACAAAAATGGCAAATACGCTTACAGATATCATCTTCGCAACGTTAAATCATGTGAACTTGGCTTGGATCCCAGAATAAAGAACCCTCCAGAAACCCAAAAACATTTGTCGACAGTAATTATTTAGAAGCGCACAAGAAAACACAATCTTGAGCGATTTTCTGTAGTGAAAGAAAATAAATCGTTTGTAGTGTGTCAAACCATCGAAAGGAAATGACCTGAACCGTGCTACAGCGCCCAAGAACCAACAGAAAGAAGATGAAGTTGGATGTGTTCCCTTCCTTTCGAAAACTGGCTGTATGCTGACAGCTGAGAAACAATCCGGAACTGTGCATATGACTTTTCATTCTGCGGTCGTCTACACTTGTGCCCTTTTGTTGGTAGTTGCACTGGGTTTGCGATGACAGCTGGAAGCCCGCAATGGCTCAATCCATGTTCTTCGTGGGCTCGGTGCTCGGGTCGCTGGGACTGGGTGTCATGTCGGACCACATCGGCCGTCTTCCGGTTCTCATCTTGGCCAACATGTTGGCCCTTGTCGGAAATGTGGCCACAGTGTTCACCTCGGGACTGCCAGAGTTCGCTTTCTGCAGGATGGTGAACGGCCTGGCAACCGACAACAACTTCGTCATGATGTATATTATAGGTGAGTGTCCAACAAAATCAAAAAGTCTGTAATGGTCGATTTTCTGGTTGTGGTACTGGTTTTTGTAGGTGGATGTCAGTATCGCATCTAAACGTTGATAACCACCGCCTACAAGAGCACAGGGTGTCAGAACCCAGAATACCACCGTCGTTATCTTCACCGTCATGAATTATTAATATCAGAAAGTAAAAATGAAGTGTATTTGTATGTTTCTTTCTTTCTTCCTTCCTTAATTTATATATATCTCTTGTATTTCCCCCTTACAGATTCCCTCTGTCCTTACTTCCGCTCATCTCATTTCTCCAATTCTCTCTTGAATTCTTCCGTCCTTTCTTTTTCCCCTCCTTTCTTGTTTCCTTTGCTCCCTTTTAAAACGTGGCATCAGTTTGTCAGTTACAGATTTACAATGCAAAATGCATGCCTACGAGTCATGACGGACAAATAAATCAGTCGTTCTCCATGAAGTCCTGTGCCTGAACGCGAATTCTGCACAAAGGTAAAGCAGAAACACGCACGGCGTATTCGACACGCTTACGTATAAGTGCTTGTTGTGTTGGCAGTGTTGGAGTACATGCGGCCAGACAAGCGCACCTTGGGACTGAACCTGTGTATCGGCGTGTTCCACACTTTAGCTTGCATCACAGTGCCTTGGGTGGCGATCTGGGCAGGCAACTGGCGACTGTTCCTGCTGATTATCACAGTGCCCAATATTCTGGTGCCTGGCTTCTACTTCTGCGTGCCGGAGAGCGCCAGCTGGCTCCTCAGCAAGGGCCGCGTGCAGCAGGCCCTCGAGTGCTTCAAACACGTCGCCGCTTTCAACGGAAAGACGCTGCCACCAGAAGTTGTCCAGACATTCGAGGCGAGTGACGCACATTATAAACTTAACCCGTTGTCGATATGAGATGAGATCAACAATAGGTCATAAACCTTATTCAAAAACAATATTCCTGTTACGAATCTTGTATAATTTCCACATCTGGAATAATTATAAACTTGTTATTAAATCGCTAAAAGAAAATATCTTCCACGAAACTGCGGATAAGAAGAACAGGTCTGCCCTCTTAACAGATTCTTTATTCCATTCATGTGCTTGGTTTGTACACGACAAATGAAGAGCGATGCTATGAATAGCTCCGTGTTCCAATGTGCATTCAGCAAATAAAATTTCAAATAGGGGGCAATCTCGGTCTTTCATTCCCGTCCCACACATGAATTCCATTTAATTTCATACGCAGATAGTTTTAAGTCATTCTTGTCCGTAGAAAAGCCTTTAACTTAAAACTGAGCTTTAGATGAATTGTATGAGTAGTTTTGATTCGTTCCCGCGTCACCATCCTTCAGTGTGTAACGGCCTTCGCTTGTTCTGGTTGCAGACGTCGGCGAAACTCAGCGTTCCTCGAACAGGCAACCTCCTGGGACTCTTCAAGACTCCGCACCTCAGAAGGAAAACCTGCATCCTCATCTTTAAATCGTAATGTATTAACATTTGTATCCCTATCTTTTAACTAGGCCTCTCAGTCAGTCTGGTAGAAGAACCCAGAAGTTCGAAATTGCACATTTAAGTATTAAAATTCCTTTTGAGACAAATCCAGTTCATACTCAAAGTTCGTTGTCAAAATTCTTTATGCATCACTTAGTTCGTCTCTCTAGGGTCCATATATTGTTCTCGGCTCGGCGTCGGTTTGCAAGCATCGTGTTCTGTGTCACTCTAAGGTCCTTCTTTTTACATTCGGAATCTTGTATTGGCGTCGCTACGTTAGGCGTCGTATCATATTCTGATTGTTATTTTCGAATACACTGTAGCTCAAAATCAGGACACATTTGGAATTAAAACGCTTCTAAATATTTTTTTCCTAATGATTTTGCATTGAATTTTATTAGTTTTCTTGTGTGCCTTTGCAAATATCTTTACAAGCACATACATCCACGTTCATACAACTTCGCAGTCTGAGATGATGGCCAGTGTGTTCTGACCTTTGAACCATTCTTTTATAATCACATATCGCCAGTCCTCCCCACAATTTCAATGTTTGCCGCTACACAGGATGGTGCTGACTCTGTGTTTCGACGCGATCTCGAGGAACGTGGATGGTCTGGGCTACAGTCCCTTCCTGATGTTCAGCATGACCTCGGTGACCAAGTTTCCTGCCTCGCTGGTGATTCTGCTGCTACAGGACCGCGTGGGACGCAAGGCGATGGCTAGCGGATCGTTGCTTATCAGTGGCGTGTTCACCATCTCATCGGGACTCGTTATCGCCTTTGTGGGCGCAAAGAGTGGTAACTAAGTTTTAAACGTATGCCAGATAGCTACCTGTGTGCCACTAGCCGCCCTATATAAGGCCCCTAAAAACGCTCATTCACCCTAAAGCAGCGTTGCCTAGTTTTTCCCAATATTTAATGCGATTAGTATGACAACAAAAGATCTAGAGTTATGAAAAATAATCAAAGATGAGTTGTTAATAATCACATATGAGCATCAGAATCACACAACAGCTCGTTTCTATGAAAAATCTCTCTGCCATCTGACTGATGATGTTTTTCTGCCCTCAGTTCCTATAGTAACGGCAGCTTTGGCCGTGGTTGGCCGGTTCGGCGTCAACATTGCCTACAGTTCAGGGGCACAGTACGCCGCAGAACTGATCCCTACCGAGGTCAGAGGTCAGGGAGTGTCTGCCATCCACATGGTGGGATATGCGGCGACCTTCTTCAGTTCTCATATCCTGTACCTGGTTAGTATCCCAGAGATCGTTGTCGTCATCATCACAGAAGCTCATGATTCTCTACGCGTAACTTGTTTTCACAGATTTTAAAGGCCAAGAAAGGGTCGCAGTTCTGAAGCCGGGACAGGTACACATGCCTTCCCAATTCATCATTCACCGAAATGAGAAATATGAACTTTAATTTATAATTATATAATATACAGCATATAATTAATTTGTAATAATAACGAGGCTGAGAAGCATTTTGAACATTCATTGAGGCATTAATACTGGGACTGTAAAAACAGAATATCTAATTTTTCTCATTATGAGAGCAGTTAATTTAGAGTTGTTTTCAGAAAACCAAAAGTTTTTGTGCGAGTTTGAGTATTGGATTCATGTGGCTGAGAGCAGGGACCAGTGGCTGGCTCTTGTAAACACGGTAAATAACCTTCTGGTTCTGTAAAAGGCGGGGAATTTATTGACCAGCCGAGCGATGTTCTTATCTCGCCCTTAAGTACTACATCCAGCCCTTATCATAAAGTAATACGTTGTAGACTAGGGATCGCTAACTATTTTTGGGCGAGGGCAGCTAGAAGGATATCTGATTTCAAAACGGGCACCACATGTTGTTTTCTTCACAAAACAAAATAACTATGTGCGTTTAAGAATCATGAAGCAAACATTTTTTCTATATTTTAACCACACCCGAAATGTATGAAAGCGTAAGACTTAAAAAAACACCGACCGAGCTTCAGAGTCAGCAACTCTTTCCTCTCTAGAACTTAAAAACTCTTTGGTGGTCACTCGGTTGGAGACAATGAGGCGGTCTTAATGACGTGCATCTCGTCCTGTCAACAGGCAAACTACTCGAGAGCCATTCCGGAGTTGGTATTGGGTTCACTGTCCATCATCGGAGCCGCACTATGCCTGCTGCTGCCAGAAACACTCTACAGGACACTGCCAGTCACCTTGGAGGATGGCGAGGCGTTCGGAGAGGGAGAGGGGATATGGGAGTTTGCGTGGTGCCAGAAACCAGACAAGAAACGCCCTCATCAGAATAGCACTCTGGATCTGGTGTCATGACCCAAACTGTGACCTCAGGAACCACAGACTCATCGCCGTGAACTTTGCCACAGTGTTCTCTTTGCAGCGCAGTCATGTTTGACGGGATAGGCAGTGAGTGAGGAGGTATTCTGTGACACCAGGCCTGCAGTTACTCACAGACTCACGTTTATTAATTATGTTTAAAGGCTGAAAAATGAGCGTGTAAAATCAGATTTTGTGAAGAATCACAGGATGCACAGACATATGAATATTTCTATTTGTTTCAGTGAAAGTTTGTTCTAGAAAATCTTCTTAAACAGCCCGTTTTGTAAGGTTACATTATAAAGAGACTGTTCTTTATAACATGTAAATGTATCCTTCGTATTCATCACATGTACTGACCGTCGTGGCCGAGTGGTTAGCACTCCTGCTTCGAATTCGGGTGATCCAGGTTTCAAATCTCGGCCCGAAGAGCGGCTGCAGTGACTCAGTCCCACCGTAAAATAGGCCACGACCGCTTCTTTCCATGTCCTTTCCGATTCATTAGCCACTATTACCCTTTCATTTTCGACGATATATAGTCTGAGCTACTGAAAAGCGTAGTTAAATAAACATCACATGTACTCTTCAATGGCATCCATGATTAGATGTTTACGATATTTCTGGCACAGCAATATTGTTCAAAAGATGGCGCAGCGTGGGAAGATCTGACAAAGTACAGCCAGTGATTTCATTTCTCTGTCTCTCGCTCTTTTACTTAAAACCGTGCAATAGTGGCAGACATTTTGTGATTGCAATCTGAATGAGGTACCCCTTATATTTTCGACTTTAAAACGGAAGATGAGATTTTTTTATTTTGGGGGCACGAAGTATGACGCCTAACAAAAGGACGTAGTGATTTTTAAGCATGGCGTGGTTATCTGCAATACATCTCTTCGAAATAGAAGATACATGTATCTATTTTCACGTAAAAACTAGAATGCAATGGTAAAACTACGATCTACGATTCGAAAGCGACCTTAGACCAGCTGTCGAGAGGATCAAAGTTCAAATTATCAGCATCTCTGATACAGATTCCACCGAGTCCAGTGCCGGTATATCCTGACAGGGTGCCTCAGAAAGCATTCTGTGATGTGCATTTGATGCGCTGTAATCATTCCGCCAAAGTAAGAAGCTTCTAAACACTCAAGATTCCAAATGTGAGGTGTAACGCCATTTCTTCCTAAGTTGTTAAAAGACGACTACAGAGGGCAGAATTCTCACTTCCCAGCAGAGCACTGAAGACTGAACTCTACATGAACGACGTATGAATACCGTGACTCAAATGGGCTACTACGTTCACAGATAAAATCTTAATATACAAGTAAATATATGATTTCATATCAATCTATTTTAATTAATTTGTAAAACAGCTTAATGTACTTATGGAATAATAGACTATATTTTAATTATATACGAAACAAGAATGAGCTGTCAGGCTGTGTGATAAATATGATTGTGATTCATTAGTGATTGTAAGCTGTTCTACTTTGCAAATCAAATCGCAAAAAATATAAACTAAGTTATAATTTTTAATGGTGTAAGATATTGTTATTTATGAATCTCGTGTAACAGCTGTACAAATAAAATACACTGACATTTTTGTATATTCCAAGACAGTGTTGTGTCCCATTTTGAAAATATTTTTTTCTGACTGATACCGAATTATCATGAATTATCCGAATATACAGGAAGTTGTGAAACACTCTGCCGTCAGAAAACTAATCTGGAATGTATTCAGGTTCTTAATATTTAGGACATGAATTGTATACTGACATAAAAATTAACGTTCTTCATGCACCTGTAGTATTCAGGCCGTGTTAATTCAAACAGCACCCAGAGATCAAATTAGGTGATAAATTTTACGTACGGAATGTCACAAAAAACCTGTGCACATATTACAATACGGAATATTAACCTTGAATGTATTCATCCTTCTGGAACTTGCATTTAGAAGTAGGTTCATGTTCTTTTAATACATAGGCCTGCTGTAGGATCGTTAAATTGGTTAAGTGTACTTTGTGTACAGCTTCAACAACTTTATTAAGTTTTATAATAACCGATAAAGATAGGAAATAATCATACAGACAAAGGGAAAGAGATTTTATTATTGGGTTTTATGAACCTTTTGCAAACGCGCAAGATATTAAAAAAAATGCAGTCAGTTCGCTCACATTTCGTTATAGTTTCACTTATCTCCACCAGGTAGCAGTCAACAACAGCCAAGAAATGACACGAACTTTTTAGTGATTCTACGGACATTCATAGCCGTACCGAAAATCACACTTTCGTATCCGTCATTTTCTTTATTGAAGATGGTAAATAGAAGCATGAATGAATATGACAGAAGATCGCGGTCCAATGGTTAAAATGCTTTTTTAGTATTCGGAATCCAATCGTTTCCAATATCTGCCTAAAAACAGGCTTTCGTAACTTTCTTCATTCCATCCGGGTAAACCGTGGGAAAGTAAATAAAAAAAAGCCATGACTGCGTCCTCTCATACCATTTCCAAACCACCATTATCATCCTATTATTTTTGATTCGTATTCTGGAAGTCCCAGAATAAAATCCCAGGGCGGTGTTCGGATTTTCTCAGTCCCCCGGGTTACGACTATCCCTTACACAGACATGAAAAGATTTATAATCGTTTTGAAAGGGGGTCATTTAAGACAGCATTACTATCCACTGAGCTGCCGCCGCCAATTGTAAATCTTTCATGGAAAGATGGCAGTCTACGCTTGCTGCTACGGAATTCATTTTGTTGATTGGGGTAAAATGATGTTACAAGTGATACCAAATTAAAGTGGTTTGCAGTTACGTAACAATGTCTGCTGTCTATAGGAATGCCGTTGCTATCGCCGATAAGTTCGTGCCTCCGAGGCTTCAACCCTTATGGAATCACGAAGCAGGTAAACCTAGTTTTACTTCGTCATTCGTAGTTGTAGATGTCACAGTTCAGGGTGGAACATTAAACCACTGGTACATAAACAAAATCCAAAAGATTAGTCATAAGCATTCCCATAACACATGAATCAGTCCACCAAACTATACCTGATCTGCCACCTATTCAGTTTCAACTAAATGCTTTTCATTTGTTTGTTTCAGGTCCCAAAACAATCTTTTTCTGGGCTCCAGTCTTCAAATGGGTATTTTTTTTCACATTTAATTTGTGGAAAGAATTTATATTTCTAACAAACGAGACAAATTTACAAATTACGTAACCTGAGATGTCTGAATCATATCTTATTATTCTAGAATTGTGGAAAGTACACTGTTTTCTTTACAGAGTCTTGTCATTGCTGGACTGGGGGACCTTGCTCGTCCAGCTGAGAAACTTAGCATCCCACAGTCTGCTGCTCTCAGTGCCACAGGTCTTGTCTGGTCACGGTATTCCATGGTTATTATTCCCAAGAACTATAGTCTATTTAGTGTAAACGTATTTGTCGCCCTGACTGGCCTGTACTCACTGGGAAGAGCCCTGAAGTAAGTATATGCTGTTGATTTAGCTCAGATACCATGTTAAATTTGCACAGACATTTGAAAAGTCATCACAGTTCAAAGTCATAATTTCCTTAATCACCAATTATTTCCTGTCATTAGTCAATTGCTTAGTGTTTATAAACTTCGCAAACTCAATACATAATTTATCTTTAAATAATATATATTGTTATGCCAGTGGTATATATATACGTTCGCTACAATTTGTTGTTCCAAGTCTATTTCCCATTCACATGTCACTTAGAAAGCATCCTGAATGAACTTTCTTTCACCTTTAGATTTCAAATGTCTTGTTTTTCATTAATATAAGAACAAAAATGTTTGCAGTAGTGGAGTACATGTTTTCCAGATAACACTCCTTGCTAGTTTGCAACCTTGTTGGCCTTTTGTCTTCATTTATTTGAGATGCCACAGTATTATTTTTGTAAAACTAATCACACTCACTACCACTGCACATTGCTGTACCCTGAAATTAGTCCAATACTCTTACCAGAATAATTTTGATTCCTATTTTATACAATGTTTGTAAGAAATTTGTTCATATTTCAGCTATCAATATAATGTTAAGGGGAAAGCTGCAACTACAATAACATCGGCAGCCAGCTAGTGAAGTTATAATTCATACCCAGACAGAGCTTATGTACATAGAAACAAGTGTTTGATCAAGTGGAAAGTTCAATTTTTACACAGTTTTAGTGATAACAATAACTACACGTATTGTAGACTACATTGTATTCTTCAAATATTAGGTTTGGTGCTGCTATGAGACATTAAAATTTTATAGTATTTTAAAGGTTACTGTTAATTATGTATACTGTGCTGTGCAGAAAATTTGGTTAAGAAATATAACCATTGCACATACATATCTATTTTTAAATATATGAATTTTTAGAGGCTCAATATATGTTGATTTATTCAGTTCTGCTGGCTTGTAGATATATTTGTTTTGGTTGTAACAGTTTAGAAATGTGCAAGATTTTATTTTAAAAAGCTGGTACCCAAAGAATTATTTTAATTGGATTAATCCCTATAAAGTACAACATATCAATACTGAATAACAAATATATAAACAAATAGCTATTCCACTATAAACTAGAAATCAGTTGTATCATCTAGCTCTTATGCCAAAATGTTGAAGTTTAAATATAGAACATGAATATGTTTCCTTGAGTGTTATGTTAGTCCCAATAAATATAATACACCATCTTGCCTTCTAGCATGTTGGAGCATGCACTACATTTGGATGTTATATATTAACACATGGAGAATCTTGTGTTGTAGGATGTAAGTTTTCCCGCAGCAAAAAACTGTTTGGTTACATTAACCCTTTAAAGCATAGTGATAATTATATTTACTGCCTGCTCTAGGAAACAATAATTCTGAATTTTGCCCACAAATTGTATTTGTTAGTTTCATATGATTCTCAGAGGAGAGGACTGAATTTTTAAATATTAGTAAAATGAGCTTTGACTTCAAAGGGTTAAATTCATAACCTTAATTTCCAGTACATAAGTATTACTGTAAACTTACCATTTGGATCTACACTGCAATCTGCTTATAGAAGACATGGCTTCTTGGTTGCTTCCTTAAAAAGTTCTTTGTCATAATCTGCACTACACAAAACCACATTTTAACATATAGAAGTTCTTAATGAACTATTTGCACTACAGAAAAAAAAGTCTCCCAGCACAAGATAAGATCCATAAATACATATTTTATAGCACACATTTTTCACATTTCAAACAAGACTCCATTACAATCTTCTGATCACAGATGATCTAATGATAAGTACAAAATAGTAGAAATATGATAAGAGTGCCATCTGTAAACTCAATATTGAAATACATAATGACTGATTGGAGTAATTGAGATTAAATACAGATGGCAGTGGTCTTCATCAGGAAGTTCTTGGATTGTTTTAAAACTTATAGGAAAAGTTAACATTTTATAGTATTTAATAATGTGAAAGCAACAAACTTTCTTCAGCCATAACTATATGTGGACTACCAGGTGCAGTCAGCCCATGAAAGATAATATTTTTGGTAATGCCATGTGATATGCTGACATACTATGTGTAACTTTAAATATTTAGCACAAATGTGCCGGCTAGCTGCACAAAACAAAATTCATATGAGTTCAGCAAATCCTCCTTTCTGAGTTATGCTCCTTTTTCCCTTTCCACATGTCTCACATCATTTAAATATAAGTGACTGATGAACATTTTTTAAAGTACAAAAATTGTAGGTTTTCACCAAAATCAACATAATGCACTGTAATAACTGTAGAATATAAAAAAAGACTAAAATGATGGGTATGGCAAGTGATGTTATTTCAGCAAGTTCCAGTGATATAAAATAAAGCCTTTAAGTATACAGCAAATATAATAGTTCCACAAATACTCTATACCTTTCTATTACTTTGCCAGCCCGTGTTCACTATACAAAGTTTTCATGCATCTATGCATTATGCTAAGAAGATATATAGAGTGCAGCAACACACATTCTAACTCTTGGCACCGAATGGAGGTGAGTGACCAGCTCCTCACTCCTTGAAAGAACCCTCTGAGTACACACCGGATAGGAGACTAGATGGGGCCCACTGGTCACTGTTGCAGCAACAAAAAAATAACCCTTGCCAGGAATCACATCCTAGCTCTTCAGCCCATAACAAGTCTCCCCCCCTCCCCCAGTTATCCATACAGTGATTGTAATCCAGAAAGCCAACATATAAAATATCAATCTATTAAAAGAAACCCTCTTATGCACAGAACAAGGGAAAACAGGTACAATCATAAACTCTATGCAACACTGCCAGATGCCATTAATTTCTTCCTCTTCCATTAGAGCCATCATCAGTAGTTTGATTGTTAGTGGCTTCAAGGCGAGACTGAATGATCAAGGACAGGTTTTGTACAATGTTATGCTGAACACGTGGTGAGATGGTACAGTGCCTGGCAGCACCTCGTCTGATCTGTGATACACTCTGCAGGACAGAACTACTGGGTCCATCTCTTGCACGTCGCAAAGGCTGAACTGATGAACCCGCATTCCGACTCGCAGAAGCGCTGTTTCTGGCACAGTTAAAGCTCCTTGATCCTGCTTGCTGTGGGGCATGCCCTGGCATTTCATGCCGATGAGAGAGATGTGAATTGCATATGTATGGGACAGGTGGGATTGTGACTGTAGAAGTTAACCCCAGAGATGACAGAAATGATGCCAATTGCTGTTGTCGAGTGGTAGTATCTCTGTTTGAAAGAACAACAGAAGTTACAACTGGCTCTACTTGATTAGAGGGAGAATTACTGCTCCTGCTTCTGCATGATGTACTGCTTCCAGGTGCATCATTGCCATAGGACTGCTGCTGATAACCACAGCCGTCCACAACACATACCTTCCTTTGATTAACCACAGAAGAGTTCAGATGATTCTGCCCCAGTTCTCCATTACCCTGTGTTTGCACGGCTGTCAGATTTCGGACTCCGTGTGCAAGGCAACCGCCATGTAAAGCACAGTGTGTAAGTCCCCCATTAGAATGACAATGTGACCCCGGAACAAAACTGTCGACATTTGTATGCTGTGACACCCCTCGAGAGGACTGTGGCTGGTACAAAGGGACAGATGCATCTGGATGATGATGATGAGGTTGAGAATGTATGCCAGAACTCACCACAGGCACCATTACCCTACCCGTGTTACCAGTATCGTTGACTGGTTGGGCTCTCTGAGTATCCCCAGAGGAGACACTCCAGGCCGGCTGAGATGTCACGCTGAATGGCTGACCAATTTGTACTGGGGGTAGCAAATGCTGATATTGAGCTAGCTCTTCCACAGTCACCTCCCGGGCATCTTGTCCAATCCTCTGCATCGGAATGTGCCCCACACATCTGTTGCACTGCATGGCCATCATCGACTGTCTGATGTGCTGCACGTTCTCAATCTGCTCCTGCAGCACAAACACAAACATTCTCCATGCCAAAGTTGTTTCCTGTTACTTTGCTTATTTGACAAAATATCATATCCACAGATTATGTAGCATTAACTGGGATGATGATACGGATGGCTTGTGGGAAGACTCTGACAGATGGCCAGGCCTCCAATGGCATACCATCAAATTCCAACCAGTAGTTCCAGAGTTTAAACAAGTAGACAGATCACATACACATTCATTTTGTGCATGCCATGCAAAGAATACAATAATAACTGAGTCATTCTAATAGTCACCTGTAGTGTTATTTTGTGACAGAAATCCTCCAATTTATCAGCTACTGGCACCTCCTGCAGGCACTGTTTAACTTCACTTTTATCTTCCTTTGAGTCATCAACGTCAGGTACAATCTAAATGAAAAGCAACAGCTAGTTACTCCTATGTCTAAGCACTCAAGAACTATGAAAGCCATAGAGACAAGCTACAGAGAACTGAATGGTTAGCTCCGTGGTCTGGCTGGCTTCATCCCTGATATGGCACATCCAAACACACTGAAAAGCAGTCCAAAAGAACCTCGCAGCTACTGTTACAGAATGGTGTCCCATATATAAGGTAATGTCCCTATTTCAAAAATTTCTCCCACTGCCTTGTAAAGGGCTGTTATGACATAAATATTCCATATTTTAGTTGCCCTGATATGTTTAATCTGTTTCATAATGCTATATCAACTGAGCATTTATATAGCAACAGACAAGACATGAAAAGATGTAAATGATGATTCTGAATGGATGAGGATACAGCCATGGCCAATTTTAAGCTACTATCCCCAAATCTGCATGACATGAAACCATATTCCTCAGGATAGTTGGAACATGGCTAAAGTCAAGACACCTCTTACATAAATATCAATGTGCAGCTTAATCTGCCTACACAATAGCTTTTCTCCTTTCAACAGAGAACTAACTGAAACAACAATAAATGCTGTAGTAACATACCTGTAAGAGTTTGTCAGGGTTTGTCTCCAGCTTGCTGCTTGCAATAATGACCATGAGGGAATCTAACACTTCAGATGCAGTCATTCGCTTCTGAGGCTCCAGGATCAATAGTTGACGGATGAGTGCTATTGTACTCTCAGACACTCTGCCATCACTGTGAGAAAACACACACAAACCATATCAGAACAAGCAATTGTCCTACATGACATTACGACACTAACTTTTTCCTTGTTGCCAATTAGACAGGTTCTCCTATGACTGTTATGACGCCGTCTAGTCATTGCTGATTTTATATTACCTACGATTCGTTATCTTTTATAAAACCTGCAGGATCATTACCATATTCACAAGAACCCACCACTCGTCTCCACCCTCGGCCAGATGAATACCATCCTCATATCCTATTTCTTTAAAATTTGTTCATTATCATCCTCCTATCTGAATGTACTTGTGTAAAATCATGAAATGTTGAATCCATATTGATGATAAGCTCTGTTAACAATACATTTTTATGTGAAACAAATTAATATCAAGACCAATGAGAGATTTAAAATTACAAGGAACTTATGTATGTGTAAAATAAATATACTCAATATTGGAATATACTTTCGCCTTAAAGAATACCTGAAAATGTCTAAAAGCTATTTTACGACAACTGTCCACATATAAAAAGAAACTAGGTTAACACAGCACATTCAGAAGGCAGTATACTGAAACTAATTCCACTAGAAGCCATCGTACATAAAATAACTTTCCTTGGAATGGAGTAATCAGCAGCTTTGATCTTGCTGAACAGTTGCGTTGGACTGGAGTCATAGAATGGGAATTGGCCATACAGCATAGTGAACAGTACCACGCCCAGTGCCCACATGTCTGATGGCTTGCCTGAAATGAAGTGTCATGCTTGTTGTACACTCAGTCCCACACCACAACGTTCATTCCTTCCACAGAGAAAAAGGAATACAAACACTCTTCAGTGTTCAGATCCTGAATGCACAATTGTACAGTTCAGGACATTATTCATGTTCGATCACAGCATAACACCAGGCATTTGAGCCTTGCTCCACAGTGAAATATTGTTGTTATTCACATTCCTTATACAATGTAACCATGGTAGAAGAAGTACGGCCTAAAACGAGAACTTTGTGACATTATCACTCTGCATTACTCACCAAGGTAAGGCTTTCCACACAGGACATCAGGAGAAATATACGCGGGAGACCCTCGCTGGTCCTTCAGTAGGTCATTCTCACTACCCAAGTGCTTCCCCAAGCAAAAGTTGGTGATGGTGACACGATGCGTGCGGCGATTTAACACCAGGTTACCTAATTTCAGGTCTCGATGGACGATATTCCTCTATAAAGAATTCAAAGTATAATGTATATAATACACTTAATCAAATCTAAATATTACATTTTAGAGTCTTAACTCACAATGATGAGAAGTGTGCACTATATACTAATTATGCATCATGCCATGCAGATATATATATATATATATATAGAGAGAGAGAGGGGGGGGGGGAGAGGGAGGATTGGAGGTATAGTTCCACACATTCTTAAACCTAACACTTGATGGAGATGAGTGGCTAGCTTCACCTCCACGGAAAGAATCCCAGCACCCAATGAGTAGGTGGGTGGATTGACTCCGGAGCCAGTCTGTATGTAGTAGTGATAAGAGAGAGTCCTGCGCTGCCATAATCAAACTGTAATCATTCATCCCACAAGCCTAGACACTATACTGAATTACTTATCCTGGCTATCAATACACATACTAAATTTCTTTCTCACTATTCATTCAGGAGGATGGTGTGACAAGATCAGGCAACTCAGCTGACTCTTAACAAGCTGACTTTACCTTGTGCAAGCTGTCGACTACTCGAACTGTGTCGTAGAATATAACGATACTCTCCTTCTCGCTTAGTTTTTTCTCCCGTATGACGTAGTGCTGGAGGTTCAGGAGGTCTGTACTGTGGGAGCTGAAGTCATGCGCACATAGGCAGTCCAAAACAAGGCACAGTCTCTGCTTCATTCGGCCAGTGTACAGAAGGCTGCCATTTTCTGTCTGATGTTCCTCAAATGCACTATCCTGAATCATAACAAGTCCATATTATATAATATGTTCAAAAAGAGACACAACCACTGACTAAACATACCTGATGAATCACAGCTTTATAAAGTGTGTATTATTCAGCAAAAATACTAACTTTTTAAAGTTGTGATTCATCAGGTATCCCCATATTTATGCAGGGAATACAATGGCCACCACTTTTAACAGTTTCTGTTAAGTAATTTCTTCCACTGGTTGCATTTCTTTCTGAACATACCATAGTAAAATATAAACCCTTCAGTACTTGTGAAGTCAAGAAAACTCTGAAAGTGATGGCATGCAAAATCTTGTACATATCAAAAGAAGTGGAAAGAATGTATGAAAACATAAAAAATGACAGTGCTTAATACAAATTATTTGAGAGATCAAGGAAAACGTGGGGAAAGAAAGTGAGGGAAGACTTGAAACAGAAACTAGAAAGAGTAGACACACAAAAGACAGTGGACTGAAAATGGAGTCATAAGATGCCTCACTAATTATACTGAGACAAACAAATTACTTTAAAGAATCCATGATGATGAATGACTCCATCTTGATTGTGAAGAAGTGAGAGGAGCGAGTACTCAGTGTGAAGCAACATCTTTCCCTGCCGATCATCCTGAGTCTCTTCTTCGGCATCCTTCAATGTTAAGACCTGAAATTCCAGTACCTTGGAATTAGCATCACATCAACAAATAGCTACACTCACCCGTATCTAGTTACTACTTTCTCAACCCTGTACTGGGGCACTGCAGCCTAGTGTAAATCACACCACATCACCAAGCCCCAGAAATAATGTTGACATGTGAAATGTGATATCTGATTCTGACACTAACAAAAATTACAAACAGAAAAAAAAGTTCTCTGCCAAATACTCAGATATAAAACTGATCAAGTTACTGGGAAATTTAGGATATTACATGATAAGGTATTTCAAAACTTACGCAGGTCACCTAGTGATATTTTGTAAATTACAATGTGCTGGACACTTACCTTGGCTGGAAGAAAAAAAAGCATGCATAGTTTTGTTGGGAAGATTTATTGGAAAATGACAGTTCTGAATATGAATAAACAGATTAGACAATAATATTAATCCTAAGAGAAACTGGTTATAAAAGAGTGGTAGACAGAACTGCCTCAGGACTGTGACGACTAACATTGGGAGGGAGAGGGGGGGAAATACCCACCTTTAATGTGTAGAAGTTATCAGTCCCATGTCTCCTGGCTAAACACTGGACAATACTTCTGACAGGGGAATTCCCCAGTATTGGGCCCAAAAGGTATGGACCCGCTCTCTTTACTGTCTTTGTGTTCACTGACGTACCAGATTTTGGAACTTGAGAAAAAAGAGATTAAAATACTATTTTCGTGGGAACAAAATCTTATACAAGCATAAACATCGTCACATGTACATACAAAGAAGAAAAAGGTACATCCTTACAAGGAAGTAACCTGTTACTTTTACTTACACAGTGTTCATACATTACACTATTTACACACATGTATTTATAGATATACTAGTGAACATAAAACAAATACATTTTCTCATATTTAGATAATAACAATTACAGATGTAGCCACAAGGGAAGGTGGCTTCATGCAAACACGTGCCATACTGTTTGTAACAAAACAATGAATTCAAGAACATTATGAAAGTGTAACCATGAACTTCAGCCTCTTTCAGTACACACACATCATTTTCCACCAAAATTCTGCTAATACATGGGTTCTACTGATGCTTACGACATCCAACACAAACACACTCAAATTAAATAAAACAAAAATAATTAAATATAACCTGACCTTCCACTGTGTTTTGACTTCTTGCAAAAATACAAAAACCTTCAAATATGAGCAAAAGGTATTTGTTTTAAATGTGACAGTACAACAACAGATATATGATGGTAAACAGCACACCTCTATTAACACACCACGGAGGTAAAAGAGGCAAGTAACTGGTCACTGTATTGTACAGATAATTGAGTCTATGTAATAGTTGCTCAGCTAGTCAACAAATATCCTGCCTTTCGTGAAACTAAAAGGTTCCCTGCCACGTTTACAAGATAATTAAATATAAGACACACCTTTAAGATACATGTATCATAGTTGTAACTGGTTAATTTGGAAAACACATGTTGAATATATTATCCTCAAAATAAGTTCAGCATCTCAGTTGTGAGGACAGTAATAACTGATGCTTTAAATTTAGTTTACTTTCCTTATATCATGTTGTGCTGCATAATATTGAGAAATTCAATCCATGAAACACAAATAAATACTAATTTGAATTCTTCTACTGAAATAACCAAACTAAATGACGAATTCTGATATATAGTTGCAGTTGTTTTCACATAATATTATGAAAATACTTAGATAAATTTATGAAAATAATTGCATTTGAAGTACTTACTCTCAAATTTTCTTCTCTTATTTTCACTGATGTGCTCAATATGGGTTCCAAAACGTGTACTGAAATGTCTTTCTATACGCTGTGCTTGGTCTATCGTTTCTTGTTCACCATCAGAAGGCACCTCACATTCTGGGACCTCCTGCATTCCCCCTTCAGTCTTGCTTTTAAAAACGCACCTCTTATGTTCACTAGCCATTATAATTCTCGAATATTTATTGCCACTGTGTATCTCTGCTCTCAGTGGGAAGTTACTCCGCTCAGTTTGAAAAGTATTACTCAATATCAAACTAGAACTTTGGCTGACTCTGGGTGAAAAATTATCAACACTCATTTCGTTGTCTTCCAAAGAAACATTATTTATACTTGCTCCGTTTTCCATTGTACTGGACAAAACAAATTATTTCTTTGATACACTACTGTTCATTCCCTTTTTTAAACATATATTACACTTTGAAACAGATGATGCATTATGTATAAATTCCACTCTGTAAAATAATTTACTTAACTTGAAATTTATTAAATTGTAAATCGTTATGTAAATAGCTGCAATAACTACAACATTAAATTTGTACTGCTACTGTATTCGTATTTACTCTGTATTCGTAGTATGACATGTTCCACATCACTGACTTGTAGTATGAAGAATCTGTAGCACATAAAAAATTCTAATTCTAATTAAGACCAAAAACAAGCAGTGTCACTTAGAAAATACCCTTTCTAAATATACTGCTTATACCTCATTTTATAAAATTCCTCATTTAACCTCTACAAACTTTGCTGCAGACTCTTTACTTCCATAAATCTACAAAATGCCAACATTTAAAAGATGAAATCGCATAGTTTAGATTTGTATTTGACACGCAGTGAAGCGCACAGGTAACACAACTTAACAAATCCTAAGCAAGTTCATACAGTGTCACAACCAGTAGGGCTACTGTGGACACGCAAACAGAAGCTCACCTACTGAATTCTACCGACGAACGAAGTCAAACACACCTAACTAAAGTACGACGTGCCTAAAAAGGTACTGCCATCTGTTGAGAGACAACTAATCTAATGGACGTGAATTAAAGAAGACGTACATTCCGACTGCTAACATCTGGTGACAACAAACATTACTAATGATATCTGTTACGCAAGGAATCCTTATACTTGAGAAAGCCATAAAATGCAAACTGAAGATTCCTGACATCTATCGAGAACTAAGAAACTTGACAGAAGCGTAGCTGTTGAAGTCTGACATCTGTTGAGAGAAGCAGAACTAATTTACAAACTATTAATTACAGCTAGAGAGATGCTGACATCTATTAACAAACATCACCACTGTCACAAGAGGAAAATGATAAATGATATGGGCTATAAAATGCACCACCAGAAATTTTGCCATCTGTCGACAACAGGCTAAAGTCTATGGACATATACTACTGCTGAAGACTGGCATCTGATGACAAAATCAGAACTATTTACTTTACGGACCGTAAATTGCAGCACGGGAGATGCTGACATCTGTTGCGAACAAATATTACTACTGAACGTGTGGTGCTGTTGAAGTCTGACATCTGATGACAAAATCAGAACTATTTACTTTACGGACCGTAAATTGCAGCACGGGAGATGCTGACATCTGTTGCGAACAAATATTACTATTGAACGTGTGGTGCTGTTGAAATCTGACATCTGATAACAAAATCAGAACTATTTACTTTACGGACCGTAAATTGCAGCACGGGAGATGCTGACATCTGTTGCGAACAAATATTACTACTGAACGTGTGGTGCTGTTGAAGTCTGACATCTGATGACAAAATCAGAACTATTTACTTTACGGACCGTAAATTGCAGCACGGGAGATGCTGACATCTATTGCGAACAAATATTACTACTGAACGTGTGGTGCTGTTGAAGTCTGACATCTGATGACAAAATCAGAACTATTTACTTTACGGACCGTAAATTGCAGCACGGGAGATGATGACATCTATTGCGAACAAATATTACTATTGAACGCTAGGTGCTGTTGAAATCTGGCATCTAATGACAAAATCAGACCTATTTACTTTACAGACGGTAAATTGCAGCACGGGAGATGCTGACATCTGTTGCGAACAAATATTACTACTGAACGTGTGGTGCTGTTGAAGTCTGACATCTGATGACAAAATCAGAACTATTTACTTTACGGACCGTAAATTGCAGCACGGGAGATGCTGACATCTATTGCGAACAAATATTACTATTGAACGTGTGGTGCTGTTGAAGTCTGACATCTAATGACAAAATCAGAACTATTTACTTTACAGACGGTAAATTGCAGCACGGGAGATGCTGACATCTATTGCGAACAAATATTACTATTAAACGCTAATTGCTGTTGAAGTCTGACATCTGATGACAAAATCAGAACTATTTACTTTACGGACCGTAAATTGCAGCACGGGAGATGCTGACGAATTTGCCAAGTCTCTGCAGAAACAGAATTCCTAAACTGTATCCGAAATTAAAGCACATTACAGCGGCCTTTGGGTAGCCAGTGACGTATTGCATGACTGCCTCTTCCATTCGTTGTGTAATACGGCATTTAAAATATAAACTGGAAATTAAAACCACAGCATTAAGATCACTACAGATCGGATCGTTTGTAATGTGGTTATTATTATGTATGTAACCCTGCAATTTTTTAATTCTTATTTTTATTTCATTTATTTATTTTTTTGCAGAGACATTGATACAAATTACACTTAACATTGATCTTAACGTCGTCATATTTATTTTTGGGAAATTTAACTGTTATTTTGCGTCTGGCCATGCAGCGCTGAATAAGGAATGTTGAAGACATAATAAACGACAGAGGGAAAGAGAAACAGGAGACAAGAGAAACGAAGGAAAGAGGAAGAGAGAATTGAATGAAATAAATAAATGAAATCCAAGAAAGTCGTCAAGAACTTTTTGCAGCTACTGCTCAGCATTCATTAGGAGCAACTAAGAAAACTGCGAAAAATGTGAAACATTATGGCTTGGGAATCGGATCAGTAGCCCATCGAATAAGAGGAATCATTCGAGGTCATCCCACGGGGCGTCAATGCCGTGCGGCCGTAAGTTGCACCGAACAACCGACACAAACTCTCTCACACTAGCTGAACGTTCCCACGCAGCAAAACAGCTGCAAGACTCCGTCCGCCCCAAATACTTCGTTGCTTGGTTTTTACATTAGTTTCAATCAGAATGATAAATCAGTGTAGCAATGGGGCAAGGTTCTGGAAAACAACTACACCACCCCAATGAACAATGGACAGTTATTGATTACTATTGTCAGCTGCATGGTGTTGTAATTTTTATTATTACTAGAGCAGGGCGCTCCTTTCGGAGCTCCTCGGGGGGTTGGTTGCGTTTTAAAATCTTGTGTAAGAAACTAAACTGGAATGGGGGGTTAAAACACTTGACCAACCCCCATTCGGGGGAGTTGGTTGCGTTTTAAAAACTTAAATAACCCCCCTTCGGGGGAGGGTTAGTTGTGTTTCAAAATCTTAAGTAACACACTAAACTAACCCCGCTGTCTCTATCTGATATTATACTTCTTTACGTCGATGTTCAGAGGCCAACTGTTATTGGTCAGTCAACTTTCTACGTCCAGCCCCACCCTTACAAATCTTCGTCTGCTTTTTCCTCTTCTGTTTTTATTGAATACGTTTTCCTACGTTTATCAATGTGGATTTCCCTTCGGTTTTCTTTATTTGTTAGATAGGTCAGGTTTTTAAGTTCCTACGTCGCTATTCAGAGGACAATTGTTCTTGGTCAGTCAACTTTCTACGTCCAACCCCACCCTTGCAAATCTTCGTCTTAAAATCGATCATAATAGTTTTCGTAATCGTAATATATAGAGTATATATGAGTAGGATTATTAGTATCACTTTACCTTGTTGCAGTTGGATTTGGTACTTCAAATAGTTGATAACTTCTTTCACTTTTCTGATGTTTTAGGCCAACTGTCAGTCAATTTTTAATAATGCGACGTGCTGCTTCTGTAGCAGTGATAATGCGACTGGCTTGGTAGTGAAGCGTTATTTGTTTACTCGGCATTGTTGTGTTGTAATCGGCATTGTTGTGTTCCACAACAATGCCGAGTTTGTTTATAGTTGACATTGTTGATGACGTCATTTCTTGAAGACAACGAGGAATCACAAATTTTTATAATATATATAATAGAAGATTATGAATTTAATTAAATTATCATTATTATTATCGCAGCAGTTTGTTATTATTGCTATTGCATATTGAGTAAATGAAAGGAAGTTTGTCGAAGAAATTCTGCTAATCTACACACCAGTACTTACTTCTTAAGTTCCAGAACTATGGGTTGAATTGTATCAAAACAAAAAGTGCATTGTATGACATGAACTACACTAGAAACCAAACAATGTTCCCCCCCTCTGCGTTTTAGATTTCCTGAAACATCATACTTTATCTTGGGTTTCGTTAAATACCGATAGAAAACGAAGGTTGTATGTATATACGAAATAGGCCTGTATGATGCCACGCGTAGATACACGCGTCTTTATTATGTGTTTACATATTAGTGAGCTGACAATAACGGGATATTATTTTCCTACGTATTCTTATATTAATTTTTCAAGAAAGTTGATAACTAGCCATTTGGGCTTACAAAACTCTGTAATCACAAATCTATCCTCTCACGTATATGTAGGTTCGTTTCCTATCTATAATTACCAGAATTAAATACGCGGCACTTCACAACGAAACATCCGTTATTTTAATCCCGTATATTATAAACAGGGTGTGGGTATCTGAAGTGGGTTGTACAGGTGACAGGATAGGACCCATATAATAGCTTTAGTGAACGTGGTGATGAGCTTTCACATTTTATAAACGCAGGAACCGGATGAATAATCTATATAATCATTAGC
The DNA here is from genome assembly GCF_977971745.1 of Zootermopsis nevadensis. NCBI lineage: Eukaryota > Metazoa > Arthropoda > Insecta > Blattodea > Termopsidae > Zootermopsis > Zootermopsis nevadensis. The sequence goes on from NW_028259134.1 coordinate 19,164,395, forward strand.
TGCTCTTGTAAGCTTCTGTTCAACGTACTTCATTATAACGCTCAGTTAAATGTCGTAAAACACATTGGTAGCATACTGTGCTTCCTGGCCTGACCTGTATAATAATATTTACATGGGCCATATTTCGTTGAAACTGGTTTTGAAGCCTCAAATTTTTCCTTTAGTTTAAAGAAAAGATCCAAGAATTTTAATTTCCAAAACCTTTACATTCATACCCGCGACTATGTGAGCAATTTTTAACTTTGATTACAGTCTGAGTTATTCAGTTACTTATAAAGTCAAATATAAGGGAATGTCATAAAAGTAGTAGGTCGAAGACTGGTTTAATAACATTTCTAGGAAATATTACAATTTTATTAATATTATAGTGCCTTCAGGTTTGAAAGCCATTACGCTCATCTCTGACCAATCGGTTTCCCAAGTACGTTTCTTGTCATTCAATTCAATTCAATTAATTTAATTAAGTGTTTGCCAACAGCAAGAAGCCAATAACAGGCAAACACTGATAATACATACAATAATAATGAAATAATAATGGATAATAGTAAACAAACGGATTAACTAAACTTATACATGTACAGTATTAAATGTAACTGCCAAGTACAGGCAAACCCAAAATAGAAACAATATTAACACAGAGCAAAATTGAAGAAATATAAATAAAAACAAATAATCCACCTAGGGAACACTAATATAATTGTAAAACTTTAAAAAATATAAAAATACAGATAACGAAGCTAGATCATTTCCCTTGTTGAGAACGTTCGCTCAAGGAGACAATGTTTATGCTAAATACGTCCAAAGATTTACATACGTCATTTGCAGCGATGACGCACCTGGCTGAAGGGCCATGTCTTAGCGCACTGCTCACACTAAAAGTAGAAAATTCTCTTATTTGCCTCGCCGGCACACGTAAACCAACAGCGTCCATAACGGAATGGCAATTTATTTTGCCGTTAAAGACATTAATAAGAAATAACGCATCGAGATGTCGTCGTCTGGAATAAAGTGTTCTAAAATTTAAAGTAGATAGGATCAGTTCATATTTGCGGGGGATATTAAACTAGAAAAATCGGTAATTGCACAAACTGGCAAATTTTCTTTGAATATTTTCTAATTTATTAGAATCTGTCTGTGTAAGATTATTCCAAACGACCGAGGCATACTCAAGCTTTCAGTAATACGAATAAGTTTAAACGAATTATACCTAGAATATACTTTACTAGCAAAAATACACTCATTCAGGCTAAACTCTTTAATTACAGAAGAAAGATTAAAATATTTCTGTTTTTATGCTTTTCGAAGCTGTTACGCTCGATCTGTGGCCGCTAGTTCACCGCGCAATTATAAACTTATTTCTTGATATTCAGCAATTCAGAGAAGTTTAAAAGAATTACACATATAATTTACTTCCATTTCAAAAATACATTCATATACGCTAAACTCTTTTATTTTGTATCATGGATTAATTTAATTGTGCCAATGGCTTGACAAGATGGAGTGATCTTACGCCTACTTCGGGGCGCGATGCGCTTGGTGACGTCACTTTTACTTCTCCGAGGAATGCAGTGGCGAATCGACAACCCTCAGCACTGTTTCACTCCACAGAAAACAATCAATTACAAAAATATGTTACAATAATTTTCTATTTTAATTCAAACATAGAAAAGATACTAAATATCGCACGTAACTAAAATACTATTAATGCAATTCTCTCCTGCGCCCAAGCCCCATTTCCAGCCTTGGACTATAAGTCTCCAAAATGTAATTCTTGCGCGCATATCATTATCCTCATATCTAACAATTTCAGTTGTAGAGAGAAAACACTGAAGCTCCACGTCACGTAATTATCTCCGTTCTCTTGTCCACTTACTCTCCTAAATCCAAAAAATACCCTCAACTTCTTATATTCTATTGTCGCTGTTATTTATTTGTGGTCTATCAGTAGCTCGAATTCATGAATAATGAATCAGAAAGGATGGATAAGGAAGCGGTCTTGGCATTTGCCTGGAGGAAAACCACGAAAACACTCAGGTAGGATGATCTCTCTGCGGGCCTATATTTGAAGCCGGGACTTCCCGAAAGAGGTTGTGTAATCAAACAATAATTGTGTTGTTACCCTGTTTATCGAATTTTAAAACTGGTATGAGACTACGTCCAAAATATAGGCACGCATTGATTTGTTATAATGATATTGATCTTTGCACTATTTCTGTTATTCAGATTACAAAATCAACCACTGGTTGGGTGATAACAGAGACATCTGTTGGAGAGCATTAATCAGACATTCTGGTGGTTGCTTCAGCGCGACCTTGGAATACGTATCGAGTGGACGCAAAGTCATATACCTGCCAATTTTCTGTGCATCAGCCTTTTGTGGTAGACCTGCTTTAGGTATAGTGAATTTAATTAACAACTTGCAAGTTTTTAGCACTTAGTATTAACTAATTAAGTTTGCAGAAGCTCAAAAAGTTCACAAATTACTGCCCACCAGTTTGTTAGGAGAACAGTGAGTGCTGGTTTATCGTGATGTTAATGAAGCTTTTAAAATAGTTTCTTAAATTCTGCCGTCATAATTCTAACTTATATCAGAAATTTATATTACAGGGATAGCAACTGCATAAGTACTATATAGAAGATTCATTAATTAGCATTAATTAGCACTAAAATCAGCTCGAAACTTTATAGTAATTTTGGCGCCATTTTTGACGATATGAAAGTGCAGCAAGAGGTGTAGCCATTTTGGATTTCCCAGCTTGTTTCTATTGCCAACATGAATATCAAAACATATGATGAAGTTTATTTGTGACTGTAAAGAAACACTCATTATAAAACTATAATAATTTTCAAAAATTTACAGTTAAACTGTATAATTAATATGTACAATATCCATTAGTTTTCATTAAAAATTTGTTAGAAATTTTGTATGAATTTTGGTGCCATCTGTGACGGTAGAGAAGTTTATTTCAAAAGATGTAGCAATTTTTTAATTTTAAGCTTAATCTTGGCGTCAACATGAATATTAAGACTTGCGATGAAACTGATATGTGACTGTAAGGAAGCACTCATTATAACATTATAATAATTTTTGTAAGGTTTACAATTATGTTTTCGATTTTAATTGCACATTGTCAGGCTATGAACTGCATGATTACTGTTCACCATAATCATTAACATGGGGGATCATTTGTAAAATTTAGAAGCATTTTGCTGCTCCTTGTTTGATACTGAAATCTCTTCACATTTGTCCTACTTAGGTTGCATATTTTACCCATATATGATGTTGCTTGTCTGAATGCTTTTATGACAGTGCTTTTAAAATTGCATTTATTGGGTGCATGATTTATACACAATTCAGAATATACAAGCCTGCACTCATTAAATATTCTCCTTTACATCATTGCTACACATTGGTTAAGTAAAAGTATTAACTCTTCAGTGTGCTGGTGCTGTTATTAATACTTATTTAATTTTGATTGGTTTCTTCCGGCTAGTAGAACTGGACAGATAGCTTATCAATAAACTTCCACAGTTAATACAGCAACGTTAAATATCCTTATGTGGTAAACTGATATAGTATCCCTGATTCTGTAAACAGTTAAAAACAATTTGTTTCAGTCTCCTTCAGTATAAAGTTTAATCATAAACTGTTCATGGATGGTGCTTCTCATACTTAACCACCGACAGACAGACAGACACGACAAAACAAAAGCAAATATACACTACATTATATACGGTTTGTGCCGAAAAAACTGTTTGCAAAATTAAACATCATTACCCTCATAGTAACGTTGAAAGAAATTGTGAACTTGTGAATGCTGAGGGCAGTTAATTAAAATAATACACAAATAAACAAATAAATAACTAACAGAATAGTTAACAAGCATTAAACCAGTCTAGAAATTGTGCGATTGAGTAGAACTAATATTATCCGGTTTTCCAACCACAGTTTTAGATGCTAATCTTGTTTCCATCTTTGTGCTGTATGTCACTCATAGATGACAGTGTGAACAAAAATTAAATTTGTTAGGAGTTTACGGTTGCACCAAGAATTTCGTGTTAATATGATACTAGCCATAAGCTATTAACATCTTTTCACTTTGAGGTAGGTCTGTGAATTATACTCAGTTATTACTAGAATTATAATATAATTTTAAATTCTTAAAAGTATTTAAAATCTTTTGGCGTCTGAGTTTCACATAAAAGTTATTTTGTGGCAGTTTCCACACATGAACTGTACAAATTACCAATCTTTCTGCATGACTAACATACTAACAGAGTTAATACTTCATTATTTATTCTTCTGATTGTGGGTTGCCTTCTGTATGCATGGCCGGCAAATACTAATACAATATGTACGTTCATATCTGCCCCCTGCCATGTTCTGGTTGTTTAGATTTAGAAAAAATGTGAATTCCCTTTCATGGATAGCCTTAATAATAATAACAATAAATATCAATTACTACTCGCTGACATTAAGCTTATTCCGGCATGCCAGCGTAACGCTGAAGCAGCTCAGCCGCATGCAAAAGACCGTCCTTCTCGGGTCGCTCCGACTACTACGCGTGCGCACGATCCCGACTCGCTGTAGCCGCACATCTCGTGGGCCGCAAGCAGTCCGAAGTTTTTGGCTGTTTGTGGGCCAACCAAACAAATTTTAAAAAAAAAACCGTCAAATGTATTATGAATGTTGATTGTTTGAATTTTCTGTGCTGATATAGAAGCTGAATTTTGAAGAAACAAGCAATGAATTATATATCGTTTCTCACACTGTCACTCGATCTTTAACAAATTCCCACAAGAAAAAATTTAAAGGCGTTAGATCCGGGGAACGAGGTGGCCAATGTATTGGTGCGGCCCGACCGATCCACTGACCTGGGAAACGGTTGTTGAGGTACTCGCGCACTTCTCCGAGGTAATGAGGGGGTGCACCGTCTTGCTGGAAGTGAATGCGTCCTTCCTAGTCACCTTCGTCAAGTGAGGAATGAGAAACTGTTGGAGAATGTCCAGATACACAATGCCGATAATGGTCTTCTCCATGAAAAAGAAGAGGCCGTACACTTTATCTTTGCTGAGGGCGCAAAACACATTAACTTTTGAACTGTCACGAACATATTCCAGGAAGACACGTGGATTTTCACTACCCCAAATCATGCAGTTGTGGGTGTTGACCTTACCAGTGATATGGAACGTGCTTTCGTCACTGAAAAGTACTGAGTCCAGAAATCCTTCGTCGTCTTCAACCCGCCGTAACATTTCCGTACAAAATTCCTTACGAGCCAATTTATCACCATCTGAAATGGCTTGCACCATGGACGCTCTTAAGTGTAAACGTCTTCGTAACACTCGCCACACAGTCACATGTGGAATCCCACTTTCCCAGGAGATGCACGTCTCGTTGACTTGCTCAAACTTCGAGCGAAGCTCTCCCTAATCTGTTCCGCGGCGTCTTCAGAAACACGTGGCCTACCGGCTTTCTTGGTATGGCACACAGAACATCCAGTCTCAACAAAATTCCTGTGCCACTAGTAAATTGTAGGCCTACTGGGTGTGAAATTTCCTTCGAACTTGTGTAGCAGACTTTGTTTCTTCGAACCAAAACACAACAAGGTCGCTCCGCAACTGAGAAAGTAGCCATCCTGATCACACTGGCCGGGAGCGCTCGCTGTGGCGGTTTTCGGTACTACAGTTTATGAGCATGAAACTTGATGTGTTTGGCTAATTTGCGCGCGTCCTTTAAATAAATTTATATTCTCCTGCAAAGTTGTAAAGCTACTTTTGAAACACGGTGTATTATTTCTAATAAACTGTGCACTAGAGTGCAGAGGTTAGGGTGAATGCATTAGAGTGCAGAGGGTTTGATGCCATCAGATTGAACATTTTTAAAATGATGAACTATCGAAATTTGATATGCTTATCGGTTCACATAACCTAGCTGATTTCTGTATCCTCCGGTCTGTAGTGCGCAAAAAACATTTTGAAATTTAAATGTTACTTTATTATGAAAATTATTTGCGCACTGAATCGATGCACTAGTTACCTAACATCTGGACACAGTATTAAAATCCGTCATGATTTGAAAAATGTAATCTTGAATAATGTTAATGACTTGCTAAATTACGAAAGTTAAAAAAATAACATAATTTGGTGTGTATTTCAAGCTACTTAACGTGACAGAAATTCTGGTGTTCAGTAATTACTAAATTAACAGGCAAATGATCTCTATGGCAGGAAGGTTGGCAGTCCGTAGTTCTCAGTGCGTGGTTCGCGATTTTCACCATATGTGGTTTTAATCACGTTTGCCGTAGGGAACACAAAGTGTTTTACCGCGAATTTGTGAGACCTTTCTTCAAGCAAAGGAAGTGCAAATTGCTTTAACTGACATCCGTCTATTTATGCATTGTTACAAAGAATATAAATGTGTCACGGCGTCTCTTGTGATCCTCTCAGTTTCGCTTTTATTCGCGGTCAAAAATATTCAGACGCTGCTCTGAAGTGTGCGTGTTTATCCTTGAGGACTTGATCAGATATTGAGAGTTTCTTGTTTATGTTCGCGCGTGTTTACGGCGATTTCTAAGTATCTGTGGTGCAGTGTTGTGTTGTGCGATGTCAATGGCTGCAGCACTCCAGTGGAAACAGCAGTAGCAGACTTCGAACCGGGGGCCATGACAAGAGGAGCAACGCGCAAAACGTAACGTTAAAAAAACAAAACAGTGTCGGCCGAACTCTTAGTGGTTGAGGACCCATCCGAAGGAGGATGGGCCGGGTACTTGCAGCAAATCAGGTACGCCATAGCATCGGCACGGTCTTACCATGTCAGTCCGGTCACAGGCTGGTCATGATAATCTCATCGCACCTTGCCAGGCAACTCTGTATTTGATGCGGTAGCCGCCATGACTAAGCGCATGTTAGGTTAAGGTCAAGTTGGCAACTCTGTGCATTTTATATATTTTTTTATAGTTTGTAAGGTGTCCTCCCGCCCTCCCCGTTAGGCACACATGTTAGGGTTTTGATTAGGCGATGTGAACTTAGCTTTTGTGTCCAGTAAGCCCTTCGTGGCCGAATGGACATTCAATTAGGAAGGTTTAGTCTTAAGTATTTTTTTTAAAAATCACAGGGTGCTTAACTTGACAGGTTCGGTAGGCACGACCAATTACGTCAATGCGAGAAGGAAAGAGAGAAAAAAGAACTTTTGTATTCTCTTCCTGTGAATAACTCGCATTGTTGGGACAAAGATTCAGTTTAACGTAAAACATAACTTGATTTTGGTTTTGTCGGTCTCTCACTTCATTGTTGAAAGAACCGTCTGAATCTATAGAGGAGTGAAATGTCATGTTTGTCTTTGTGTATTACGATGTTTTCAGGCTATAAAATGACTTCAAGATTCAACATTAGAGAAAGTAATCGAAATTTGTTGGTGTAATGTGTTACACATTCTTATTAATCGATAAACGCGAAACAATGACGTTTACATTTTGCGTTTTATATGCGTTTTATACAATATCCGAATAACCGTCGTTTTACGCATTCAAAAGCGTTACTGAAGCAAAAACACATTTTCAATAAACAAATTACGATCGGAGTGCGTCATCATCCGTCAAGCTGTGTTGACTCCAGAATTATTATGACGGTTTCTTTCATAAGCAACAAAATAAATACAGGGAGTTTTCGAGGTTGGACTGCGTTTTCGACGTTTTATTTTGGAATTTGGAGGAGCGTAGTTTTTAACACCGTAAATTTGAATTTCGTGGACTTCGTGTACTGGTTAGTCGATGTTTAAGCGACGATTATGATTTTGTTGCGACGTTCATATTTACTCTGTTTTGCACTGCGTGGCTTACAATTGTGAATAATTTACTTTAAAAGTCGTTGAGTTGTACGTGTTTATATGTACAACTGCAATGAATAAATTGTACTGTCAATTGTAAGCCTTTCGTGATCGCGGATGCTAAAACGTACAACGAATGTGATCTACAATTTAGCTTGAAATTTGCTGGACAGAAGTCGAATGAAGGATGTCAACAGCACAGGTAAGTTTTCTGTGTTAATTTCCTTAATTACTACAGACTTGTTGCTTACTGTTCTTATAGAAGTTTTCTTGTTTGTTTTGTTTGGTTTCAGGCCCCGCTCATGTCCTGTGCCTCAACGTGGCGAGCGTGTGAAACAAAGAACGGTGCATGCCCGAAAATAAAGTCCTCCATTCTGATTCCGTGCACTATACTCGGAATCCCCGATGCGAATATTTTAATTGGCTTTTAGACTTTTGTCTGTTTGTATACCGCCTGTTAGTTGACTCGTGTTCGCCTAAATAGAATTGCTTTCCGTTGGTTGTAAGGATTGGTATTTACGTTCCTTATAATATGTGTGCACCAAATGTAATTCTGGACAACGCTGGTATACATAAACTACCATTTTGTGTGTACTTAAATTCTAAGCTATATTTCAGCGCGTTCTGATAAGACAATGTTTGCCAGTGTGGTGTAAGAGAGTGCAATTTTTACGCGTGAAGTTTGTCGTCTGTCTACGCGTATGCGATGTGCTGGGAATGGATTCGACGTCATGTTTAGGGCGACTGCAGAAATGTGGACTACGATTTCGATTCCGTGTTCCTTGGTATTTTGATTTTCTCTGATCGGTACGTCGCTAAATGTTCTGTAAATATTATAATGTGGAAAGACATTCTTTTAGACGCGTAAATACGTAGTGATTTCCTTCCAAAGATGTATTATATAGCCCGTAAGTAATGTTTTTTAAACCAATTTAAGAGAATTAAACGTACACGTGGTACCACTTGTGTAAGTACGTGCCACGCGCTACGTTTTCACAGTATCTCCAAAATGAGTCATAGATTTGCGTGAAATTCAAATTATGCACACAGTTTTAGCAATATTTTCCTTAAAATGAAAATGTTTGGACAATATTTTGAAAGGGTCTGCCATACCGATTTTGATCAGTATCCGTTATGTCAGCATTAACTTTGCAGACGAACATGATGAAACTAATAGGCTATCTTTGAAACACGAAAGTTTGATATTAATGGCGCTGTGTAAACATCTATCTGAAATTATCAATTTATTTTTATCAGTGCATACGATAGTTTCGATAGGGTTCTCAAAGGATTAAAAGTGCTGTAGTTTGAAATTATCAGTTACGGGAATGCATCGTTCCTTTGCTAAACAGGATGACCGACTTACTGAAATGCGAATTCGTGTTAACTGGGTCATTTTTCCACGGCTTCCCGTGAGCAAAATTTTCAATTGCTGGGCGTTTTGCCAACAAAATACATCTAACACGGAGTTAAAGTAATAGTTTCTGAAATATTGTGCAAATGGAAGGCCGGGGCGTCTAGATATCTTAAGTATTTGGAGTCTACAGTATGATGATGTTCTAGGCAAATCACCTGTAGCTGATTATTTCGACTGGAGCTTGCATCATCACCAGAGTAGGGGATTTGGTGAGACACGGTACCCACCTTGGCTAGACGGAGGTGAGCCGATGTCTACACGCTCCGTTGTCCGTGTCAGTTAGGAAAGAACTCGTTGCACCGACTGGATAGGGGCGAATTGACCTAAGGTTGGGTCAGGATACCAATCCTACCCCTGCCAGGAATCGAACTAGCAAGAGATGGAACTCGTCGCTTAAAAGCATCTACCAGAATGCCGACCTCAACCTTTTGTAACGCACCTGTAGTGACAAAGCCAATCTTTCACACACGCAAAGGTAACTATCATTGTATTCTGCTGATGACAATTTTGTGCAATAATTATCACCAGTAATAAATTTGGCTCGCTTTAGTACTTATAAAAATGTTGTAATTGAAGGATTTTAGGCGACTTCTTCCCAAAGTGACGGCACGTTTTCAGATAGAATGATGGAGACAGAGATATTAACGGGCTTCTCCTTGATGCCTGCGACGTGTATGGCCTCGATTATTCCAGTGCGCATTTCAGAATCATTTGTTTTGTGAACGAGGCATCCTCAATGCCCTGCTAACAGAACGCGCTTGAGCACGTAGTTTGTTATGACGTCAGATGGGGCATGCAACGCAATACTGCAAAACATTAGTGGTTGAGAGATAGATTTCGTGGGAACCAATTATATAGTTCTTATCGTAAGACTACTTACGTGGGATCTTCTATCGCATTGCCACCACAACGCAAAATTAAGTTTCAGTAGGACTATTGATCAGGTGGACGGATCGAGTGACCAACGAAGAAGTATTGAGGAGAGTCAACGAGCAAAGATTACACGAAGGAAAGCTAACTGGCTGGGACATTTTATGAGAAGGAATGGATTACTGAGTGATGTCATCGAAGGCCAGGTTAAAGGAAAGCGAGGACTGGGAAGAAGACTGATGCAGCTAACCGACGATCTCAAACAAGGAAAGAATATGAAGTTTCAGGAATTAAAACGAGAAGCAGAGAATAGGGAAAACTGGAGAGCTCTTTTTGGGCAGAACAACGGACCTGTCGTCAGACAGAACACTAAATAATAAAAAAAGGACCATTGAGTTGATCGACTGAATACGGATTCCGTGTTAGTTTTATCATTATCTAGAATGTCATGGAGGTTTTTGCACTGAAATTAACCTTTTGGTCTTATTTATTTTATAATCTTATTCATAAAATTTTCCAAACTTTCTTGCCGGACATCGGTAGGAAAAGGTTTGAAGCCGTTATCTCCTGAATTTAATACACGAACACCTGAAAATAAAATGCGCACCAAATATCAAAGAAAATATGTTTCACTCTTTAGTTTCCAACAAACTGTTTTACACACATCAGTAGAGTTCAGTCCGTATGTGTAACTTTCGATAGTTACTCAAATCTTTTATTGAAATTCTATTTACGTGTCAGTTTTTTAAACATTTAATAAGTAAACTAAACTAAATCAATTAGGTTTATATTATTTAAAATATTTGCGAAGGCTAGAACGAGTTTGTATCTTTAGGTATATTAAAATAATGGGATAATCGGCGGTAGCTTCTAGTAAAATACGTACTCTGATTGAACGTGAGCAAATGTAATTTCTCGACATTTTGAGAGGGGAATCCGAATTGCGCATTATACACGTTCTACTTCTGACTCGGGTGCACGCCTGTGTTTACGTCACAGCCTTCGGGTTGAGAAAAACTGCCCCACGAATTTCGAAGTTCTTGTTCGCCATCTTTGTAATTCTCAACATGTAAAACGTATTTCGTAGAGAAACTACCGGAGCATTGCACCGGTTTGTACATGACGGTCTACCATATTGTTTCAAAAGAGATTATAGTCATATGTAACAGCAGAGATCATATATGAGATTTTATCTTCTCTCGGCGGTGAAGATGACGTTCTTTTGGATTATGACGCTGTGTGGACTCGTAGGCAGATACGAGCGTTTCGGAGAAACGTCCTGTTTCTTTTATTTAGCCCTGAAGATGGATATAATATGTTTCCCCGAAACGTCGCATTTATCCATACCAGATGCCTCTGTGCGCACAAACCTTGTGTTCATCGGCGTGGAACTTTGCTTGAAAGTAAAGAAAGGTTGTAGGGGTATACCCCAGACATTGCAAACCGCATCAGCTGTGTTCGTTTATTGCAGGTACAAATGTGTTGTTGAAAATCTAATAACGCTGCTGGTATCACATGGTTAGAAATTATTTACATCTTTTTCGTTATAATTTATAATAATCTTCATTTAAGTTAACCCTTTAAAGCACAGTGGTAACTGTACGTAGAAACTATTTCAATATAAAGTAAATAAGCATTTTACCCAAATTTCATTTGATTCTCAGAAAAAAGAGCGATTATTTCTCTAATCAGCGTTAGCAATTAAACATCGTTATGGTGACGCGTTGTGTTTTCTTTGAGGTAGGAACCAAACTTTTGTGCTTTGTGCTTGAAAAGGTTAACGACACTGCCGTGAATCTGGTGCGTCTTTGCTAAAGATCTTCCAGAGAAACTCCACAGCGGACGTTGTAAAACTGGTCACAAACTTTGAATTGCTGGTGGAACAGCGTTCCATTTGGACACAAGAAACTGCGAACCAAGTGATCTTGGCACAGGTGGAACGCCTGGAGAAAAAAGAGGTTAAGTGTTACACTTGAAATAGGTCTCTACCAGGACCGACTGAGTTGATATGGGACTGAGTGCATCTTATATAAGAGGACGACACGATTAGAAAGTTAAGCGACGCTTTAACAATTGTTACTGTTTTCTCATTTATAGCGAGTTACGGAAAATCCGTTTTGAGTTGTCATCTTTACTAAATTCGTCATAATTTAAAATTTATCAAATGGAATAGCAACGACTGTTTTCGTAAATGTTAAATTTAAGGAGACAGTCGAAGACAAAAGAAAGAAAGTAATTGATTTTCGTCTATTTCACTACAATTATTCGTTTCTGGTCAAGTGCGACATTTCGAAGGCATTTTCATACGAAGGAGAACGACATTTTCGGTCACACTCCAGTTATCACATTTCGAATCCGTATGCAAATTCATTCGATCGATGTATCGATAAATAAAAAATATAAGAGTGTAGAAGTAAGTCAGCACTCAGTAGCCAAGGTAACCTAGATGTTTTCAATCATGTTACGGTGCTCATATCAATTAACACAACTTTCTCCCTCGTGCAGCAACTGCTGTTACGCCTGAGCGATTTTAATAACTGACAAGCCGCGTACCTTCTCTACTGAATGGTTTAAATTCGGACCGTAACGTTGTAGACTCTCAGCCACACGGTAATATTTCCCACAGGGTTGTGGGCTGCAGTTGTCGAGACATTAGGCGTGATTAAAACGTGACTTTATGCACACTATTTTGATTATTTCGTCGTGTGTCACATTTGTGACTACGGCAAGTCCAGTCATGACCAAACTGTAACTTGCGATTGCATAAATATACCATCATAAGGTTTCTTTTCCATAGTGTTCATGCAGCCTAGTTTTCGTGACTATGTCGTGAAGGAATCGTGTCGACTCGTGACTGTTCAGATATTATGGTTCATTGGTGGTAGCTACATACTGTGCAAATGCCAAATAATAAATTTCAGACTGAACTGCTTGTGCAGAGACAACAATAATACGTAGTCCCTACCCTAGATACCGTAGTAACTGTCACCCGGTGACAAACCAAATGTTCCTATACTGAAAACTACACTACCCCTTACCTGACAGTAGGCCCATCTTCTTATCTTAGATGCCCAAAATAAATTCCCAGACTGTACCCCAGATACATCAGCCATTCCCCTGGAAGTTAATCCAGGGTGGTAAGCCCTCTATCCCTGATCTATATGTCACAGTAACTCTCCCTTGCAGCCAGTCAGTTTCGTGTCCCTGAGCTAGATGCTTCTCTACTGCCACGTCTGTAGCACCTACATCCCTGAAGAATTCTCTTCTGGGTTGTTGCGCCGTGTAGTCTGGTAGATGTTAACCAACGTTTCAGAGGTCATACTGCCTCCGTCATCAGAGTATGAAGATTTCTGTCTTCTGGGTTGTTGCGCCGTGTAGTCTGGTAGATGTTAACCAACGTTTCAGAGGTCATACTGCCTCCGTCATCAGAGTATGAAGATTTCTGTCTTCAGGGTTGTTGCGCTGTGTAGTCTGGTCGATGTTAACCAAAGTTTCAGAGGTCATACTGCCTCCGTCATCAGAGTATGAAGATTTCCGTCTTCTGGGTTGTTGCGCTGTGTAGTCTGGTCGATGTTTACCAACGTTTCGGAGGTCATACTGCCTCCGTCATCAGGGCTACACAGCGCAACAACCCAGAAGACAGAAATCTTCATACTCACCGCTGTGAAAACCTAAAATCTTACATCTGCATCCCTGTCCCAGGTTCAAAAGAAAGGTTCACCTGGCAATAAGCCTCTGTATCTGCGTGCAGTCCCCAATCCCTGCCCTCGCAGCTGAAGGCAGTATCAGGCACCCTGTCCAGGGTGGGGTACAGAGGGGGGTCGTGCGGCAGGTGCAGGTCGTGGTACGGGTCATGTGGAGTTCCGTCTGCGTTTAAGAAGTGACCCGCTCTTGTCAGCTCCGCCAGCAACGCTGCAATGTGAATGAGGCTCAGATTGATGAAAAAAAAAAACTAATACGTGGAATGGAGAAAAATATGCAATAAAGCAAATGTCATCCTTGAGGATAGCCTTTAAAGATCGAAACATTTTAAGTTTGTAATATCTCAAGATTTTATTACAATTGACGGGTACTCGTGTATGAATTAATCTGCACTCCTCCTGTAATGTTGTTTTTGGGATTGAATCCAGAAGGGTGGGACGGTGTATGTAGCATGCATTGGAGAAATAGTCTCTCTACTTCATTTTCAAATTCTTTGTCAGCAGTATTTTCTCGTCGTAAAACAAGTCGGAGTAGTAAGTAGTAGTTCTGCGTCTGCCATACCACTAGATCCTCCCATTAATGATCTTCTCGTTCTACATCGTACAATAAGAGCTGACAGCATCATTAAATCAGGAACGCGTAATTGAATAAGTAATTATTTTTACATCTACATTTTACAAAATGTTATTTCTCTCTGCGGGTCCATTTTAACGAGGCGTATGTGAGAGTGAAATAAACTCCCGCGCATTCTGCATCTGTATTGTAAATATAGGTGAGTGGTCAGTTTCATGTATAGGTCACTTTACCGATGGGGAGCACAGCCTCTGGTACCCATTAAATAGAAGGCTGGGTCGACCCCAGAGGGCTGTTTTGACACTGGAGAGGGAAGTGATCCCTGGTCCTGCAGAAAATGGAACTCCACCCTTTCAATTCGTTGTCATTTTACACGCATTTTAGCAGTTTTGCCCTTGGTCAATGATAATAATTGTTTTCACGAAAATCATCGTTAATTGAAATTATCTTTACTCGATTATAGGAAATACAGGACATCTTTTTCCACAAGCAACGCGAATTAAACACTGAAAAGCAAGCCAACCGATTTCCAAACCTTTATTTAAAAAAGGGGGCGCCGATTGGCCGAGGGTCGTGTTATATAAACATAACGTTAATCGGAAATGCATCGGTAACAGAAACAGTGGGACACTATGGGAGGAGGATTGTTAATTGAAATATCTTTAGTCGATGGCATCGCAAACCGAGGGACCACTGTGTTGGCAAATTTCATCTTCCACATTATGCGATTAGACAGTTTAAAATAAAGGGATTTATTACGTGAGTCTGGACTCTGCCTCGGTCCTGTTGAATCACTCAAAGGTCATTGTAATTCATCCTCCAATCCATTCCTAGGTCTGAAGATTAGTATCTTTCCTGTTTTCGTTCTAGAATTCTGTTCGCACATCAACATCGTGTTTGCTACATATCCCGTCCACGTAGCATTCTACTTAATTTCTCTAACAATGTCCGGTAAAGACTTCAAATTATGTAGTTTTCCCCGCTCCATACCAAAATTAATTAAAATCGGCTCAGTTGTTTTGCTAGAAGCATTACAAACAAGCACAACCTCGTCCTATAAGTTCCGTGCTTTATGCAAAGAAAGCACAAAGGCCACTTTACCCCTGTCTAGAAGAGGAAGAACTTTTTGAAACAATTTCGTTTTAATTGTGTTTAGAAATTGCATTAAATATAACCCCCTGATCCTGTATTCAAAATTCTTACCTGCTGTGAGAATCAGAGAAACACGCAGCATCTCGTGAGATTGTCGCCGCTTGTAGCGCTGGGTAGAAACAAGTGAAGATTGGCGCCTCGCGAAGAATGTGGGGCAGTAGCGAAACCACAATAACATAACGCTGGCCACTGACAGAGCGTAGCGGGTCCCCACCAGCCCCGTCGTCCAGTATAAGGTCAAACACCACCTACAATTTTACGTAAAATGGAAGTTTAGAAATATACAAACCTTCCTCGCAAACGTTGCGACCGCGTCACTTAACGCTGGTCGTTGCTTGTAATTTATTTTAAGTTGGACTTCATTTCATTAAACCACGGGAAAAATAATGTCAATTCTCTGCTCCTCGGTATGGTAAACAACGGAATAGTTTCTCAATGAAACTCAGTATTATTTAGCGAACTGAAATTAAGTAAAGTTAGCCTGTCTTGGATTACATTTACGTTTGAGTTAGTCCTACATTATTCAATCAAATAAACTAATAAAGTGATATTAATAAACTTCCACTCATGTATTAAATAAATACTCTATTTCCGTTGCATGTATGTAAAAAATTCCTAGACCCGGTCCACAGACATTTTATTGAAGTTTCGTTTTGTCCAATCATCTTCGCATATTCATTTGTTTTAGGTTCTGTTTATTTTGCGTCCACAATCTTTAGTGATGCCGGTAATATTTTAGATCCATTGCCCACTGCGAGTGACACCTGTTACAGCTGCAAGTTAAACCCTTTCCCACGATATCCGGATTGCAGCTGTACAACAGCCGATCTATTGCCAACTCTCAGTTTACGTCTGGAAAAAGAAATGAAAAGGATGTCAGACGCTGACACCGTACGTCAATACCGTTACAGCCCTGACAAGACTAGTTTATTAGTACCATTATCAATACACGTGCCATGGTGGCTACGTTTGAGTATTATGTTTAAAAAAAACACGTTCGAAAACCTCCTTTGAACTAGTAACCCGTGAATTTATTTCACTGATTCTATAGAAGAAACGAGGCTAAAATACTAGGCCATTGTAAAAGAACAAAACCATTACGCCGGAGGAATTAAAGGAGCATAAGGCAATTACATTGTATTCTTAAAGCTTTATGTACTTTAGTTACAAAATGAAGACAACTGAGTCGTTAAAACAATAAACACGTAATTTATAATGAGATGCAGTGGCGGCCCGCCCATAAGAGCTGCAGAGATGCAGCACCCCCTTTAATTTTTCAAAAATAAAACAAAATATTTTTTGTGTTTATATAATTTCTAACACTTTATTTCCTCTATATCTTTATTTTAGTATTGTGCCGTACGTTGTCATTATCCTCTAATCGGCTGAACTGACAGTAAGTCCACGGGCGAGGAGTGGAAAGCAGAACGGTGCTATCATTCGGTTGGATGGATTTCGGCGCGGCTAACAGTTCAAATGCGTTGAGCGCTGGGGTTGGTGGAGCGTGGGGCACTTCTCTGGTACAGCGCATATCGGAGCTGCAGTCCCCGCAGACGGCTTATAGTAAACACCCTTGTCCGGTTCCACGTGTTTAGACTGGTTTCTGTATCACGAACTGTTTCGTGGTTATTGTTAATGAGTGTTCAATAATTCTGTTTTGACTATTTTTGTTCTGATAATGATAACGATCAAAGGAAGTGTATCATAGTTACCGCAAATTACTTTTTATAAATTGTCTTTGAGTGAAAAATTATGTACAAAATCATGGCCGCCCTCTTCCGGACTTATAAATAGTTAAAACATCGTCGATTACGTATGGATTTTCTCCTGATGTAAATTTAATTTTCATTTATTTATATTGTTATGTGTTGAAATATTATTCTGATTTTCCCCCTAGCGCAGCACTACCACTGCTCAGACTCACGAGCCGCCACTGGTGAGCTGATATATAAATTATTAAATCGATTATTTACAATCCAATTGTAATATTTTAGTGCTTAATCGGCTGACCGAATCCATGCAGTGTTGACACATGCAACTTATCACAATGTTCTAGCATTTTATCTAAATGGAACGCGATCTAAAACACGATAACACAGTATCCTACAATATCGACTCTGCACAATTGCTGAAAGTAGAAAGTTGTTGCATTCTCGAATTTTTTCCGTTCTCGTTTTGAGATCAGAAGGTTAGTATTGGTGGGTCAGGTGTGGGTGGGTTGTGTAGGTGTGAGGCAACAGACCGAAACGTAAAAGCCGTCTTCAGAGCTGAGCCAAAGAGCACGTCAGCGCCCTAAAGAACAGTTTGGAAAATGGATACATTTTTTTTTGTTCTTATTACTTACGGAACTTTATTTCCTATTTCATGTTGCACCAGTTTTGATGCGGTGATACTTTCGGATAAGCTGGCTACTCACTATAAAATTTTAAAAAAGTTTAATTTTTTTAAAGGATTAAATATTTACCACGAAAAATATTTCAAATTAAATTTTTAATTCTGTAATAAGATAGATCTATGGTATTATATACCAGATTATTCGTATGATTAGCCGATTTATGAGAGTTATAGAAGTCCAATTTGAATTTCAGACTCGCTGACTTGGGGTCGTGTTGCACGAACAGGAATCATAGTTAACACACGCCCCTCAACTCTTAATGTACAACGTATTTAGCATTTTGTAAAAATGTTTTCAATAGCGTGGGAGATAACACTTGTGCGCTGACGGACGCAACATCACTATTAATAAAGCGTATAACGTCGGCTTGCTGTAAGCAGCGACACGGAACGTCTTATAAATTACCCGCGTCAGTTGCACGTTGGAGAAGTTGCCTGAACGGCCAGGCTGTAGAAATAACCGGACACGTAATAAAGTTACTTTACGCGGTGTTCGGCAGCAGAAACATGTGAGTATTTATCTTCATTCTCCGTCCGTCTTTACTTTCCCCTGGGGAAAGAGGAGATGCCAACTTTCATTTAGGAGGTTGGTTGAGTCCGAGCGTTGTCTGAGCCTGGAGATACAGAAACGCTTCTCTCTCCGCAGTCCCCGCTGTCTGTCTCGTCTTCTCTACTGGATGACGTAGCATGGCACTTGTGTTCCTGAAAATTATGTTCCTAAATTGATTATAGGCGATTCGTACAGCAAACAAAAGAGGCGGTTTAATCTTTACCGTCATTAATTACCGGTCCTGTTAAATAATTAGTGAGAATAGGAGGTATAATTCCTTCTCATTCTTGATCTTGTCTCTCGTCGCAGCGGCACGCCTCGGCCGCGCTTTACTTCCAGACCCCTGGTAACTCACTGGGTGGACCGAGACATGTAGTGTAAATGTGGATAGAAGACGTGAGAGTTTCGATCGAAACACTTGAAAGGAAAAGAGTGCAGTTGGGATCCACAGACGTAAATGGTAGGATATTATTAAAATGACGTTTAGAGAAATCTGGTGTGAATGTGTGTACTGAAATTATCCGGTTCTGGTCAAGGTCGAATAGCAAGCTTTTCTGAACACGGTCGTGAAATTCGGGTTTCATAAACCCAGGTCATTTTTTGACCGGCTATGCAACTGCCAGTTCGACAAGAACCCCTGTATCGTGGAGTTTTTGTTATATTTTTCCCCTTTGACGACATGTTGCTTTAATTGTCGGAGCGGCCAATTAAATTAACTGTAAATTTGGTAGTGGCCGTCATATTGTGGCACCAGTTCGTGGTGGCCCGTTACAACTTTCCCCGCTCCTGTCGGCGTGCCATTCGTTGTTGAACTCGGCCAGATCGAATGGAGCTGGTTAATCGTGCAGATATTACCGCCACCGATGCTTTCACTCGCCGTGATTTTTAACGTGACAGGGCTTAACAGGGAGGAATGGAATAACATTATCGTGACTGAGTAACAATTTGCAAATCTGAAGATAACATTGCCAGAACAAGCATTACTACATATTGATCAAGTAATTACCCGTCTGGTAGTTAAACCTTTATTAGACCTACCGAAGTCAGCAACTGAATACGACCCAGAGCCAATTTTATCTTCACAACCCGTGTTCCTGAGATCGATCTTAGTTAACCTTCCACCACGATATCGAACTTCCCGGTCGAGTGGTAACCATCCCTACTTCACATCGGCTATGCTGATTGAGGTTTTTCGTAGGACTCCGATCAGTAAACTAGCCAGCCAATTTACCAACATGGCCAGCGGAAAGGCTGTCATTAAGCAATTCCATTACACAGTAAATCTTTCATTTGGCGATCAATCATCCAGAAAGTCAGCCTCTTAATGAATCGGATAATTTTATCAACTGGACAGTCAACCAGAGAGCGAGGTGCTGACACCTGCCGTAAAGTGAGGCTAAGCACGACACAATTGTAGGTGGCAAGCTAATGATCATGACCCACTTGGGTCCTGGAATGTGGCCGACTCTTACAGGGACAAACCGCGAACGTTTCTGCTAATTTTGTGACCTTTCAGCCGCTGTTATCATTAGTCTGCCCATTCAAGGACATGCTTTCATTACTGTACGGTAAGCACAGTAGAGTTACGAAGGCCCTGCACCCAAATTAGACACGTGCTACATAACTCTGTGTGGCACGGCCATGCAACCATAAACATATGCATTCAGGCCCTGAAGGTGTGGTCAGAACATTGTTTTTCGTCGCATCATTACACTAGGCTTTGAATCCCACATTGCTGAACATGAATAATGGTGCATTCAAATGTTAAAAGTCCATATATTTTTAGCACTCTGTTATTCCCTCAATAGGAGACCAAGTTCCACGCTCATATAAAAGGAATTTAAAATTAGAAATAACCTAAATATGATGGCATTTTACTACTATTTATTTTTATTACCCTACTCTCCTATCGCATCATGTTTATGTGCCCTACCTCCTAAACGTTGATAACTGGAAAAATAATTTCAGAACTTGAGAGTGAAATCTCATGATATTGTATTTCGCTTTAAATGACCTCTCATGTTTCTGGAAAGTCATTTGATAAAAGTTTTGCAAGAATTTGTCCACTTTCTCCCTCTGTAGACGGAGTAAGTTCATCTGTTGGCAGTAAAATGGCGGTGAGGTGGAGGAAATTCGAAGGTTTAATAGTAGTTAACATCTACCAGACTAAGGCGCAACAACCAAGAAAATAGCCATCTTCCTTCAGACCCCCGCCGAGAAAACCTCAAATGTCATTTAGTTTACATCTTACCGCCTGGGTTTCTGCTTACACGACGTACGCCGTCGTGTTTAACTGTAAATAAAACATAGGTGGCAGCACAATACGCACAGCGCTACTAAAATTTAGTGTAAGAATATAAGGTATGAGATGAATCTGCTAATTGAAATTCAGCAGTAGTAGTAGAAAGAAGAAGCAAAGTAATAAATAGCATTGGACTGCGTAAGTTACATATGCCATGGTGCGGTTTTGCTTTGAAATTAACCGATGACCTGAGTACAAAGAAGTCGTTTGTGTTCATCGTAGACTCTGTTGTAGTAAGTTGAGGTTTGCTCATGTGGTGAAGTTTGTCTCCACGGATGATTTTCAATCAACTGAAGAAAATGGCATTGCCTAATGCGGCCCGGAAATTACTTCTCGGCGTAAAATCAAGCTTTTCCTTGTTTCAGACAACAGGTGGGAATAAGTACACTGCGTATTGCCCTGTTGTATTTAATCGTGCTTTGTCCGTCCTCAGGAATTACCACACTGAATTAAGTGTATTGTAGTAGGAATAGTTTACTGGACCCTTATTGTGAGGTTATGTAGTACACATGACACTGTATACGAGTGGATAATTCGAAATCATGACCGTGTATTTTTTTTTATTTTCCTGCAGCAAACGCTGAATACAGGTATTTATCTTCAGTCTCTAACCCGAAAGGGTTACTCTCCTTGGAAAAAGAAGAAGAAAATAAAGTTGCAGGACACAAAAATGTTGTGCCTTTGGAGTGCAGATTTGTGTATCCGGAATTTCTACCTGATCCAAGACTGGACCACCGTAACAGTTTACGAGAAAAGCTTGAGAGAATGGATATGATGAACCGCAGGAACCACATTGATATACCTGAATTTTACGTTGGTAAGTCCTAGTCATTGAGTAAAAGATTATTGTTTTATAATGGAATTTTTGAAAGTGAATAGCACTTTTCCTACATTTTTCCTTGTATCTGTGTAAGTATCTGACATATCCTTTATCCATGGCTTGTGTTAAACAAATGACCTATGGAACACAAAATTATAATTCTGATTCCAGAAAGATTTGGCAGATCAAGAAGAAGAAATACTTTTTGTAGAATTTTAAGTACAGAGGTACTGATGTGGATTGAGTTTTGCTGGCTCTGTTATTTGATACAGGAGCACTAAATAATCCACTGTTTCATCATTTACATCAGTAATACTTAGAAGAGAATGGAACTGTTGTTAGTATAATTTTTATTGTTCCAGGAAGTGTACTGGCGGTTTCATCTTCAAACCCACATGCTCCAGAGAAAGTGACTCGCTTTGTTGGAATTTGCATCCAGCGTGGTGGTTGTGGATTACGAGCATTTTTCATTATTAGGAATGTGGTTGACCATCAAGGTAACCTTCCCTCTGGTGTTCAGCTTAAGGAGTTAATAATTGTGGTGCATTGAAGTGTTCTTGGGCGATTGATCATGTAATTACACTTACATAGTTGACTGCCTTAGAAGACTTCATTACACTATCCTCCCATCTTCTTCTAAATGACAGCTAGCTAGTAGGTATCTATATGCACTTTATCATTTAGTCATTTTCCCAGAATTTGCAAAGATTTTATAACCATTTAATTTGAAAAAGTTTTGTTTAATTAAATCACATGTGATATTGGGCATGTTTATTCAGAAAGAGACTTCATAAGAATTCACTCTTTTCAGGTGTGGAAATGTTCTATGAGATGTATAGTCCAGTTATTCAGAAGATTGAAGTGTTGCGTTTGGAGAAGAGATTAGACAATGAGCTCCTGTACCTGCGAGATGCTCTACCAGAGTACAGCACTTTCCCCTTGGACATGGAACCTGAGTACCTTCCTGAAGGATCTGCAATACCAGTCAACCCCATCAAGGTTGGTAATTAAATTTTACAGTTAAACAGTTACTTCTCTGGTACAAGGAATACCAGGCACATTACTGTCAGCATCACAGACCATCAACCGGAACATATCCTGATCCATATCCTCGGAATATATTCTTGTAAGATTAGTTTTCTCTGAACTGTGCCCTTTCAGGTGAAGCTGAAACCTCGACCTTGGTTAGAAAGGTGGGAGAGGCAAGAGCTGAAAGGTGTGCAGGATCTGGGTCTTCCCAAGAGATTCTACGAGAGGGCTGCAGCAGTAGCAAAGCCATGGGAGAAGTATGATCTAATGGCAGAATATAGGTGAGGAATTTGTATCAGGTTATATGAGTATGCTGCTTGTTTGATCATCAACCATTTATTTTTCTACCAGGGTAGGTCATCATAAGAAGTCTTCTTTAGTTCTCTCCTTCCACAAGCACTCCTTTCTTGTACCTGCTCACCCTTTTCCTAGTCTCCTTCTTATATCTTGCCTTGATCTCTCCATCTTATTCATAGTCTTCCTAATTATAGTTTATTTAGTATCTCATTCTTGACATTAACACATGTCCATATTATTGTATCCTTTATTAATAATATTGTCAGGGCAATAAGTCAAGGAGATGGGCAGGACATGTAGCAAACATGGGGAGATGAGAAATGTTTTATGAATTTTAATAAAAATAATTTGTAACACACCATTTGGGAGACTTTGACATGAACATGGATCTTGGAAATGTAGGGTGTGGACTGAATGTGACTCAGGATAGGGTTCAGTGGTGGCCTTTTGTGAATATCGTAATAGACTCTGGGTTCCATAAAAGTGAATATCATAACCAACTGAGCAACTATCAACTTTCAAAGAAGACTATGTACCATGCAAATCAGTTGATTCATTGTCTCTCTGTATATGTAATCATTGTCATTGGCGGCAACTGCCAGTGATTTAGTAGTTAACATACAAGTTTTGTAGTCAGTGTTCCAGGTCTGATCCTTATTGCTAATACTAATATTGAAAATAAATAAATAAATCGAAGTGTATCATCACAATGTCAACCAGTCACATAATGCTAGGTAAGCCTTATATATTAAATCTCAGATAATGACAAATAATTGTAGTGTAATGTTGCCGATCAGCTATATCTTCTTGTCAGTTTACTGCTGATATTATTTGTTTTTAATATGGTTGTTGAAATACTGCATTATGTGTTCGTGCACTATGTCTGTGCACATTTATGTTAAAAATGTTCTGTTGATGTGGTAAAACCTTCTCTGCAGGGAATCAATACCAGCTGAAGAGCAGGAGGAGATCTTTGCAGAAGTTTATTCGCAACTTCATCAACTAGAAGTGACAAGGAAAATAATGAAGAGGAAACGAACATTTGTCAAACCAAAGAAAATGGGCTAAAGCATAAGTCTTGTTATTAGGTAAGCTGTAATTCCTTGATGGTTATAGTAATTTGTATGTCATGTGTTAAGAGGAATGCAGGAAATTTAAGCTAATAAAAATTTTGGTCGAGAAATAAACACAAAAAGTGTTTCATTATGCCTGTGTTTTATCGCCAGAATGCTGATTCCATTTAAAATGTGGTAAAATGAAAGTTCCTGAGAATGACTCTAAAATAAAGGAATGGTGTGGATGTGATGCAATTACATGAACAGATTCAGTTCTGGAAGGACATAATGTTATTCCCACATGTCCAATGTATAACTGCAAAGAAGAAAAACTGCAAGTTTGCCAGCTGTTTTGTATGGATAACCTTGTCTTTCACTGTGCGAGCACTTCAGAACAAAGTGCTAAGGAATGTACTTGGAATTAAGAGGACTGGAGAGAATTACATAATGTGTACTCTTCGTCTAATATTGTGAGAGTAAAGCAAGAAGAGATGTTTGGAGCACAGGGAAAATCAAAAGTGGGAAATTAATGGAAGAAACAGCCAACCAACCAAACTATCTTATCCACACA
This sequence comes from Zootermopsis nevadensis, assembly GCF_977971745.1. Lineage (NCBI taxonomy): Eukaryota > Metazoa > Arthropoda > Insecta > Blattodea > Termopsidae > Zootermopsis > Zootermopsis nevadensis. Next base: position 19,188,955 of record NW_028259134.1, read on the forward strand.
ATGTGGTAAGCTATGTCTTCTGTACAAAATATATTCTAATTTGCCATGTCTGTCAAAATTATATTTATAGCTGTCCATGGTCTCAAACCTGGATGAAAGTTTTACCATAGGTTTTAGGCTTCTTTTTGATCAGATTTAATCATGTGATGGTTATACACCTCAAACCAGATTCAAAACTTATATCTAACCTAATCTTGTTGATACTGGCAGGACTAAACACCAGATGTAATGATTATATTGTTATGATGATTGAACTGTCACCTTTGTTTTTGTGTGTTCTATATGAAGGTTACATTAAGGAAATTGAGGTAGATATTCTCTCAGATACTTTGGAAGTTAAAGGATATTACATTATTGGAAAAGGATTGCTCTGGAAATTGTAAACCTCTGTGGCAGGGTAAGTCAAGACAAATTATGTTTTAGCAAAAACACTATGAAAGACTACAATTTTGGTAATTATATACTCACTGGATTGTGTTATTAAATGCCCCTATATATTTTTGAGTTGCTATGATATAGATGGGAGATAGGAAGTTAATGGGAAGATAATTTTAAGATCTATCTTAAAGATGAGCACTGGCTTAGGTAAGAAACCACTAGTGGTGGTGTTTTTTTGTTAAAGTGAAAAACTATTAATAGCAACTGGAAAATGCCCCGGATCTTAGTGATTTCACTATCACAAGCTATACTTTGTTCATACAAAGAACAGGCTGATTCTTCTTCAGGTTTCTCATATTGCCTCTCAGTAGATCAAATCACTGATAACAATAGGCCTGTGATGTTAATTAGTTTCAGAATGTGTGGCATAATGAATGGAAGAACTCAGAGGAATAGCATAAGGCCAAACTTCATATAATTTGCTGAGGAATACAGTGGGGGTCTCAAGAGTGACTTCCAGGTGTTTGTTTTCCTTAAAAATATGACATATTCTTTCCAAATGACCATCTTGCATGTTTCTGTACTATACATTTATCACTGAATTATGCAAACAAAATAACTGGCATAAGAAATTGGTAAAACAAAAATTTATTTTGGGCAAAGTAAATAGTAGTGAAGAGTTGAAAGTAGGCAACCATGCACTTGATACTTGTTAGGACAACAGTCGTCATATTTACAATCTGTCAGCATCTGTGGTATGTAGGAAGTACCGTATTTATCAAACTGATGTTACTTGAACTTTTTTAAGTCCACATAGTTTTCTTCCAGTGGAATTTGCACCTCTCCTTCCATAACCCCACACTGGCCTTGAAATTTCATAGAACTCAACAATTATTAGTCACTTCAGAGTATCTGATGATCATTACATTAAAATTATAATTTTCAATTTGTGAGAATGAATGAATCTGTGCAGCACTAGCTCCTTTTGCTTCTACATGGTCTTCTGACCACATCACATACTTTGTTAAACTTTAGTTTGATAGGCACAATTACCATTACCACTTAAAAAAATAGAACATTACCGTCTTCAATATTGGCAGTGATACTGTATCGATTCTCAACAACCACTGCAAACGATGTGACATTTTGGTATTTGTAATATATATCAACTACTTTAATGGATGTTGCAGCCAGTACTGGCTCCAAAAATACAAAACTGGGTAAATTATGTGCACATAAGACAGTAGTGATACTGTAAAATTATTGAATTTGGAAATTACATGAAAATGCAACTGTTGAGATATACCACAGCTACCAGATGCCTCTTTTCCCCAAAAGCTGTTGAATCAAGTTTGCTTTTTATGTAACTGTTATTTGCAAACAGAAGACAGTCCCCTCCTATTTATAAATGGCAATAAAACTAGAAAAACATGTACAGCTGGATAAATACAGTATTCATGTAAGAGCATCACTCATTCATTAACAGTAAAAGTATGACTGCCAAATATCTGGAAGCCTGAAGTTTTTAAAGTCTTAAGAACCTTAGTGTGTCTTATTTCATATATTTAGTTTCAATGACTACCACAAAACTGTGATTCTGTGATAAGGTACTACAAAACATCTTGACAACATATTCCTATGAGGAAAGTTTAACTTTCTTCACAACTGAAGTCACTGGCACCCGACTGCATACTGGCTGAAAATCATACACCTACATTTCATAACCATATTTACAATAACAGGAATCTGAAAACAGACTATTATTTTAACAGACATGTAGGTGCAACCATCTCTCCTCCTAAGAGTATGTTCACAGAAGAAGGATGTCACTCTAAAATGCCTCTTTTTATGCTTTTTTGCAAATTATGTACAAAAGAACTTAATATGAAGATCTCAAATATGTAAACAATAAAAAAAGGTGTCCGTGCAGACAACAGTTTGTACACTTACTATGAGGAGCAAATACTCTTTTTATAATGCCACCACACTGTCCACATTCATGGAACCTGTAGCATTGCTGTCAACAGCATCATGAGATCCTCAAGGTTTGTCACTTATGGGCTTAACAGATCCACTGACACTGCACTGCTTATATAAATACCGCACTTGCCATTGTCACCACATCTTGGTCCCTTGTACATGACACTTGCTAAGCCCAAGGAATGGGGAAGGAAAGGGGGACAGTGAAATTTAGCTTGTGAGTAATGCAATATTTATTTCTTTAACCATCTTGACTCTGTGCAGCATTTTGATGAGGGGTTCCTTGCCCAGTGCCATTGTTGAGTACCATACGGGACTATCTGGTACACATGATCGTTCTGGCAGCAAGTAGAACACGTCATTCCGTGTCTTCACGCTCTCTGGACTGCAAAAGTGAAGCAAGCATTTATCAGTGACAGAGACAACTGTGTGTACATGCCGCAGTATTCAATAACATTATCGAACTCAGTCTCACCATTCTTTACATCTAATTCTGACTATTAATAACAGCAGTTTCATATCTTGACACAATAAATTTAGTCTCAACTATTGTTTGATTGCATGCAGCTATACACTGCCATATGTTCTGTATCCCACTTTATCAGTGAAAATCCGAGGTCTGATACAAGATAACTATTTTAGAGCATTATATAAAATAATTCCATTTTGTTTTGCTTACCATTTTGATAGGTAGAACTCATATAACTTGACAGGGCATCTCAGAGGGTTCTCTTCATTCTCCTGCTGTTCATAAACCTTCTTTTTTCTTGCATTGGCCTCTACAGAAAGGCAGAAAAATAACAGTGGCACTGTATTTAGTGCTGTATCTCAATCACACACATGCACAAATGGATTTTAAAGAAAATAGGACATGGCACTGGTAATCAAATCTGTAACAATGCTTCTCTTTCTCTCTGTGCCCATGTGTAGTCATTGTCATTATATATCACTTCCTTGGAAAACCAAAAAAGCAAACCTACTTAAAACCATATTTTCCCTTGGAATTTCTACCCCACATTTGTTTCTTTTCAGTCAGCCAACTCACTCCTCCATCTGAGCAGATAAGTCCACACAATGTTAATCTTGTTGCCACAGAAAATTAACTTGAAATTGGAAAGACCACAGTTTCTTTGGTGATAATTATTGATAAGGTTCTTGAAGAACCATCTTTCCTTCGAGATACAGAGCACAGAAGTCTAGCTCAATAACATGTACCACAAAGACTTACCAAGTGCAGACTGAGGTGGATAGAATCTTAAAAGAACATTCCGAGAGCTGCCCGGTACTTTTGTAACACCTGGCTGATTTGGATTTCTCTTCCAGTGTTTCATGATGTGTGAGAAGGAAAGCTGCATATGTTCTTCAACAGTCTGGCAGGAAACAGAAAATAACATGCAAAATATAAATGATTGCTACAATCTATTCACTATATCATCTTCAAATCATACCCAGTCTTTCTTTGGTATTTTGTCCAGTGTGGGTGTCAGATGGTCTTTTGCTACTACTTACTACAGACTTATTATCACTGTCATCACATATACAGTATATGCCTGCACCTTAAGAAATGAGTGGTTACAATTTAGATTAAATTCAATATTTCAATTAATACATGCTACCTAACTGGTAACTTAAAAAAAACTAATTCCATAGATGTAGAAGAGGTAAATTTATGAAACAATGGTTATCAATTGCTAACAAACTTAAAAATTATAGAAACATGGCATGTATTAGGATAAATCATTAAATTATATTACATGAAACCAACTTGTGTAGGATGTAATGATGGTTCTTAATGTATTAATCTCTAACTGTTGGGCAGCACAAAGCCTTGGTGATACATACTGTTAGGTTAAAATGCTTGGTGTTGAAGAACATGAGTGTGCTTAGCAGCACATGTGGGGAGTGTGCTCCAAGCTGCTTGCTCTCCCAGAGGTGCTCCTCCTCTACTCTTGTAACTATATATTCTGCAACAGAAACAGCTACATGTATTACAAGTTCAGGAAAGAACTTACAGTGTCTACATTAATTTAAGAACATTCTTATATATGGAATGCTATCAGGAATTTTAATTAATAATCTGTCTGTGCAAACTGTCCACTGGTAAAGATTCACTCTACATAAAATTTATCAGACATAACCTAAAAATTATGCTCAAACTCATAGCTTCTCAAGATGCAAATTCTTTGCTTCCCTACTTACGTGAGTCATTGTACAGGGCTGTAAACTTCTTGGCCACTTCGTCTAAACACTCCGTAAATACATCATAATACGAATCTGTGAAGATATTATCTATTCTCCCGTTTTCAAACAAATATTGCTGGATGCCTGTAAAAATAATGGATTTGTTACAAGTACATAGTGACTGCTATGACTAGATTCTAGCCTTTTGCAAACCAAAGAAACATGGCACAGAAGTCTGACAGATTAAATAGCAATGAGAAAAAATTAAACATATTCCAGCTTTTCTGTCTTCATTAACAAATCAATTCCAATTGAAACAATGAAGTCAGAAGAACTACACGGGTAGCCAATGAAGCACCAAAGACATACATAAAGGATGCAATTAAAAATTGCTAAAATGTTCTTTGAAGACACTGTAGTATATTATGCCAGATATTTTGCTACAAAATGTCAATCCAACCGTATTTATAACCTATAGTTTTAAAACAAATTTATATGAGTTCCTCACCTTTCACTACTTTCCTGCAAGTTTATAAATGATGAATTATACCCTTTTGCTTTTTTTGCATCACTCTTCAATTTACAAATTTGTTTTTTATCAGTTTAATTAAAAAAGCTCATGTTTGAGTGTGAATAGGTCCAACTGAAATTTTACTGTCCTTCATAACTTCTGCCCTCCCATAAAGGGATGATATGATCAGTAGCTTGTTTGATTCTTGGTTTATGTGATGCTACTTTACCAACTGCATAGGTTATATGACTGGACAATCTTTTGTAATTAATTGAGAAGGATGTGAAAATAAGTGGTTACAGTCTATTTTAAGGTACTGTTCCTTTATCTGCTCTTAACTACTGTTCATTAGTTTTACAACCTCTCACACTTACCTAAACAAAGATAATAAATTGTATCTGGAGCATATTCACTGCCATTAGGTTTCCTAACTTCTTTGACAAATAGGCAGAGAGAGTAGTTGAGTTCATCTGCCGTTAACTGAAGAATCTCAGGTTTGAACAACTTAAGTTTCCTGTTGTTGGAGGCAGCTTTCTCAAGCTCAGCATTCTTTGCCATCACCCACTGCCGCCAAGCATTCACGCCGAATGTATACTGAAAAGCATAGTGGTAGAACTTCAGAAAAAATTTGTATCACCACTCTTGAAAATAGTGGTTTTTTGTTTTGTTTTTTAAAGACTATTCCATCATGTCTACTGCTGAAACGTTTTAATGTTAGTTTGAACCGCCTCAATGCAGAAATAAACTTGCTGTTCGCTTGAGTTAAAAATGAACAGATCAAGCAAAATTTTAAGTGTGGACAGAGTATCTGTTTCTACTGTCAGTGAATATGGACCCTTACTCCCCAGTTTACCGATTACACTGTACCTTGAGACACATGTTTGCATCAGGTTTCTCTTGTTCAACTCGTGGAGGTGGCTGTGGCTCAGGTGGTGGTAACAGAGGAATATCAACTGAGCTGCTGATTCTCCTCCCTCGCTTACTTGGTACACTGCCAACTCCTCTGGTTGATCGGACACCCCGTTTCCTTCCTCGATTGGCTCGTGTCTCTGGCAATGCTTGGACTGGCTCAGGATCATCTACTTCAGACTCTGTTGCTAGATAGAGGAGCAGTAACACGAGCTTCATTGCATTTTAAAGTTACTGATAATTTATAACAGAATTTGTAACAGAAGTAAGGTTGCACTATATTAAAAAGATCCTCAATACTGTGGTATGAGTATGCTATGGAAACAAAGACATCATGAACGTACATGAGCAGCAGTAATTAATCACAAACCACAAGTGCTCACTTTGACTTTCCAGTTGTAATACTGCTTACCCCAAGATCCACAATAGCTACAAGACACTTTGAATACATATACCAATAGGAACAAAGCCAATATACTGATACAAACACAAAATGAAATCACACTAACCATCATTCTGTTCCATGGAAGTCTGTGATTGTGCTGTGATTGTAGACGGAGTTAGGGCAGCCTCCAAATCCACTGCAGGCTCCTCTAATTCTGATGCCATTTTGAGAGCCATCTGCAGCATATCTTCTCCAAAGGTGTTGCTTGTGTCAACGGCTTCTGGGCTAAATCCTCCTTCAGCAGCAGAACTTCCTGCAATATCAAATTTTCACTTTTATACACAATAAAGCAATAATTCAAAAGTATATCTAATACGAGTGAAGTGACTCATTAAGATGGCCAGCATTCAATTCCTGAAAGGGGAAGAAACTGAAAATGGCTCTGATGCCCACCCAATCTCCTATAAAATGGACACAGGAGGTTCTTTTCTTTAGTACAAAAGTCAAATGAAGCACAAAACTGGACACTCACCTCATGCCATGTTATAGAATGTACCACATACATCTTCATAGTGTGGTGCTTACAAAGAGGAGCGAACTCAAGCTTTACATCAGATATACATGTATTTTATTCTACGTTATGCCTACCTCCTGGAACCTCACTAACATCGCCGGCACCATTTCCACCATCGTCACTGTCAGAGTCAGAGTTATCACCCTTTTTCTCACCAGCTACCATCTCGGCCATCATCAGCAACTCCGCCTCAAATGGGTCTGTTGGTATCTTCTCTTGAATTCGCTGTAAAAGATTGCAGGGTCAGAAAGCAGAGTAAGGGTGTCAGCCAGTCTGGATTTGTTTGGTTGTTATCTTCTATACACTTGGTCACAATGGTACTGAAGATATTTCCTGACTGTCAATAAATATATCTCTCAAAATGGTAGGCCCTACCACTAACAATGCATTCTGCATCAGTTTAAACAATAAGTACCAAAACAAGCACTCACACCATACTTGCCAGATGCAGAACAATGGGTAACAGTGTCTAGTACAAGGGCAAACATTTCACAGCACATGATAAAAGTAAGTTTTCAGCAGAGATTTTTGTTCATGACTTGACCCCTAGTACATTTTGAAGTCCATGTTAAGATGCAAGACTCATCTAACAATTTCTCCACAACCCTATCATTGGGCATAAACAGAATTCTATCATATGGACACTTCTGCTTCAGAGCAGATTCCTTTAACAACTCTTCACCTCACACAAGCACAAGAACGAGGGTTTGATCTTGGAAGGCTCTTACTTCACAAAGATATTTTTCAAATGTGCCCTTTCTTATTTCGCACATCTCACTGGCCCTAATATTCATTTATTGCAGATACAAATATATTCTTGCAAAGTGCACCAAAGCATTGATTCCATACTGCACAGAGTCAAATATTGTTTCTTTTTTTAATAATTTCACTGAAAAATGTTTCAAACAAAAGAGTTTAATAATATTTATATTTTACTATGTATCGAGTTATTGTAAGAAAGGCTATCTTCAAGAAAAGTGAGTAAAATCTGATCTCAGCTTCATGTGAAAAAAATTAAATTTGATTGAAAGTTTCAATGCTTCACTGTAGACCCTTAACACCAAAATTTCATCAGTTGGGCATGTTGCAAACAGCCACCCTGGACACAGACAAAACAAAGAGGAACCATGAACTGTGCTTCTAATCCCATACACAAATAAGAATGGAACACTTACTTTGATTTCTTTCATGATGCCATGAGCAGAGTTCCTTGTGGTGGGGATAAAAATTGGTACTGGCACAGGCAGTGGAAATGGTACTGGCACTGGATATGGGCTGCTGTACATGTGCATGGGGGCTGGCACGTAGATGGGCACAGGCACTGGAATCAACACTTTCTTGCCCATGGTGTCCTCTGCAAATACAGACATACACAATACTACATTCCCCTGGCAGTGGAATAACAGAGCCAGGAAATGCTCAGAATGTGAATAAGTGTCTAATAACAGTAGACACTGCTTGGAAAGCATTTGCTTACTGCAGTTTCTTAATTCCTTCTGCTACGATACAGTCCAGTGCCTCACAGAACACAAAATTACATATTTTTATGCATGAATCAAGTAAGTTCATATAATTCTTCATACTTCATTATGATTTTTATTCATATATTACATTTTGTAATATGTATTACAGTTCACAGACATATTTATTAGAGTGGCAACATTTCAGGAATGAGTAATAAATGAGTGACAGATGAATAAAAATATTATGATTAAAATTGCATTTTAAAAGCTGAAGTATGTACAAATATATAAAACTAAGAAAATATTGAGGCAGCAACAAAAGGCCTATTAAATGACACAATAAAGCTAAAATTTCACTGCTATTCCATTCTGTGACCCACTGTTGCATTTATTTTAATATTAGGATACATGGGTTGAAAAACAGACCTAAAACAAATTTACTTGATACAGGTTCTTATATCATCCACAAAGTCCAAAACTGAGAATGGGAAGTGCTGAACAACCAAGTAACAGACTGACTGACTTTTTATAAAAGCCAGAGGTCCATCCTTGTTAGCACAAATCACAAACAAACCCCACTTCAGTTCAAAACCTTTCTAATATCACACTCCAGGCTCAGGTGGCTTCTCCCTAAGAGATCTTCCAACCAGACTATGTACACACGTTTCCTCCACCCAACCTCTAGTGGCTCATCATTTCATCCTTATTTAAAATGCATCAATAATAAGTGAACAGTGCTCATAATTTTCTTTCCACTCTTCTCTCATTTCACTAGTCATAAGGTCCAAGCACTATCTTCAACACTTTGTTCTCAAATGTAATTATTCTGTACTTCCTTCAGAGTGAAATGATGACATGACTGATCAATGTCTCTCTTCTGACCCTCCTAATCTGAGACACTTAATGCCTGTGCCTCTCTAAGGTCCTCTGTATCATGTGGTAGCATGACTGGAAGCAAAAGTAGCTCTGCCACCATCAATTCAAACTACTGAACCACTGCCTCCATGACCCAGCACTACTTCAGAGAAGTGTCCTAATTTGTAGAAGGAATTAGAAAGAGGGAATTGGTTTCCTCACCTGTTTGAGTTTCCTTGGTGCAAGGATGGGGTCGGCAGGACACTCCCTTGGTGTGCATGTACGGCTTGCACAAGACTGATTTGTTCCTCATTTGTTTGGGGGAAGGCGGCTTCACAATGACCTGCTGCTTGTACATCATAGGAGTAGTCTTCCCAGATTGTGGTGTTGCAATATTATTGTTATTATTATTATTATTATTCACCTGAAACAAAATGTCATTTCCACTATCTTTATAGGATCAAATTAGGATAATATTATTGAACTGCAAGAATTCTTGGCTCTTGCAAGTTCTCTGCATGATGTGCACAAAATTAATGCATATAGCACCTTTCTGATCTTGATTTTGCTACAAATGACATGAAATTTGGAATACAGTGACATTCCAAAGGTGTTCTTCACACCATATCATGTAGGGTTTCACTAATGTCACCTGAGGTCACTGCTGAGTGACATCATGTTCCAACAATGCATTCCAACAATTACTGTGATCCCACTGTTGTGAAGCAATTATTTCAGGTTCCTGCTATATTTATGTGCTGTGCAAGTGTTCTACCAATAACCCCAGTTCCAATTGTGAAATGTTGTAACAATGGTGTAATGGTTCCCATTCTTGCACAACAATGGCCCTGGTCATGCACATTGCCTATCTCCAAAAACATGTAACCCAACAAATTGGCTTCTGTTTCCACTTCATCAGCAAACTATGCCAGACAACTGATTTAAAAATCTTCAAATATTATGTAGACAAACTTCAGCTTCAAAGGGTCAACCCAACCCAAGATATGTACGACACCATTACTCTAGTTTCCCAAAAATCTCTCACCTTGACTGTGGATGATCTTGTTGTGATACCTGCACTATTTGGACTGGGCACCTGCTGACCGTTAGGAGTGGCAAGTGACGTCACATTTGAGATGACAGGCAGAGATGGAGTACCCGCTGTCTTGTTGGTGGCTGTAAAAGTCACACAATACAATTCTGCTAAATACCTCAACACCTGACAAGTAATACAAATTTGAAGGGCGATAAGTGCTAATTTGCCATGCTATTTAATGCACCAAATTCAACTTACACAACTGATTCTCATTCTGTGTAAGTGGAACAGATCGTCTGGGATACACTCGTTTGGGCCCACCTGGAAAATAAAGGATAATTTCATACCTGCCAACCATTTTGTAATGAAATAACTATGCCCTATCAAAGCAATTGCACTGACCTTCAATCATATCTGCTGTTTTGAATGTGTTTAAAGTTCTGGTAAAATTCATTCTGCCAACATTAGGGCATTTACACACAATCAGAATAATGATTTCACTTGAAGAACACATGGAATTTGCTTATCAAGAAAACTCAATTTGAGTATATGCGATTCTGCCTCCATTCTTCAATTTACCTAAATCTGGTACTGTACTATTGTGAACAAAAGTGAGTCAATATTTGTTCACTTACATGATATAAGTTTGTACACAATTTTTTTAACCCTTGCCAGTGAACCAATCAAACCAGTGAGCCATGTTCTTTTAGACCTTCCATAATTCCATATGGCCAGGGCTTGGAAGCTGATTTTCCATTCAAGTAATTCACATACATGTTTGGGCAGTGCTACCATCAAGCAAAATATTTTAATTTGCAATTTTCTGCTTATCTTGTGGGAAGATACGCCTCTCTTCAGTTTATATTTTTTATGAAACAGCCTTGAAACTGTTGTCTGCAAGCTTTTTGCACTAGATTTGATCTAAGTTTGCATGCATACTGTACTTCATCCTGTAATTCACACATTCTCATTTAGTCATTTGAAAATAAATAAAAGAGAAAGGAAGGGAAGGAGAAAGGGAAAAAACATAGTCTCCACATACTTAATGTATTCCAGTCTTACATACAAAAGATGACACCAATGAAAAATTTCATCACTGGAGTCTGAAAGAGCAAATGGTATAAAATGCGAGCAAATGAGAAGACAATGTATTCAACACAGTTTGACAAGAATAGTTTATTGTTATTTGCTATTTGCCACAATCTGCAGCATGACCTTATAGCCACTAGAATGTGATATGGGACTATGTGGACAAGATGCTATGTTACACAAAAGAAACATGAAAACTGATATCACAGGTTAAAGAACTCATCTGTGGGTTTGACAATTCATTTCTACTCCTGCTGAAAACTTTAAGAGATTAAATGATAGAAAAATAACCTATCTTTGTGTATCCCCATATAAGGCCAGCAAAGTTTCAATGAAAATATGATTTATATTCATGGATAGATCGGACAGTGATATTTTCCATAAGGTATCTTTTAATAAGTCTTCAAGTAAATCACAAGTGAGGAAAAATGATGGAATAACAGAACTTTTTTGGGAATGGGGTTGACAGGGAGTGCATGAATTATATGATGATATGCAGTGCTTTCCCTATTAATAATGTGTTACAACTTCAGGTCTAAAATGTGTTCTGTGACTACGTAATGAACATGACATAAACGTAGAGAATTTGTGTTTATGCTGTACTGCAGACAAATGTATTAAGCAACATAAAATCATGAATAAAATTATATGCACCACTTCAAATAAAAAGGCTGAATAACATGAAAAATATATTGACCACTTTGCAAAGCATATGGCAATTACAAAAATGTGAACTTCAAGAGAATGGTCAGTGTTTATTACAAATCACAACAATGCAGCTGGAAAAGCTGTCTCTGAATTCAGTGCTACCAAAGAATCCAGCAGTTGTGCTGTACTTAAAACTAGCATGCTCACTTCTAGTCTCGAGAAATGTTTTGGAGTGATACAACAAAATATGTATCAACTATTTTTCAAAGGCTGGCAGGTATGTGAGTATATCCCCACAACCCCTGCTACAGTATTGGCTTGTATAAAAACAAAACAATCTCACCTGTTGGTATTGGAGCCGGTTCATTACCAGAGAACGAGATGGGAGCATTCTTGGAGTACTGCCCTTGGAATGACATCACACACTGATATGAGCAGAAGTTACGAATTGTTGCATCAGACATCGTGAGATGGTACTGTGCCTGGGCCACTGAATTACACAAGTCACATTTGATTCTGAAACAAAGACACAAAACTTACCTGCAACATAAATGTACTTACAATATTTTCATATGCAACCAAATTAAAAAATTTAGTCTTGGTTTAGGTAACATCATATTACATTATACTGTAAGAACAATAAATCATCTCAGTTCAAGCTGATTTACTTACCGTTTTGAGGAAACAGCATTGACTGAAACCTGATATAATGTCAAGCAGTTCAATGAACACATCATCAATACCTGGCCATTTGCTGTCACCCTCTTTATCATGTCAAAGTTGTACTTTTTCACCTAAACAGAAAGTACACTACTGTTACTACATAAACATACATGTGCACACACATTTAAAACTTAAGCTAAAAACAGAAAGTTTCAGCAACTCTGATGATTACATGGTCTAGAGTTGCTGAAACTCAATTTAAACTGTCCAGATATAAATATTATCTTTTCTATTTTTCATCTTACAAATGGAATTCTAGACAACTTCCCATCATCACAATTCATTAATCAAAGATCACTTTGAATATGGCCATGCCATCTACTTCTATCTTCCAAAATGCCACTTTTGAGTTGATAGTAATTTTTGTGACTTAAATACAATTTTCAGTACCTATAAAACAAAATGTTCACACAACTTTTGCATCTTAGAAAGTCTTTGTTTTCTTGCTGTAAATTAGCCTATTAATTTTCTGTTTACAAACTGAAAGTAGCCCTCACCTTGCACCAATTGCAGGGAACAATCTTCCTGTTTGCCAGTATGTACACATTCATGCACGTCTTGCAACAGAAACTGTGTGGGGCATCATCATAATACACAGAATAAATCTCAGTTTTGGATTTGTCAAAATACTTCTTGCACATGTCGCAATGATCTGAAAACAACAATGCAGATGCACACAACAAAACCCTTTATCAAGTGGAACCCAAAACCCAATTACATTAAAAATTCAAGTCTAGAGTGGTTATTTGAAATGGGCAACATAAATGTAGATAAAATATGAAGAATAAACGTTCTGGAAGGATATAATTTTAGCTTATTTTCCTTCTAATGCTTAAATTTATATGGAGATGGTGCAAATCTCAAGCGTCGTGCAAACACATCATGTAGCTCTTCCCACAACTATCTCAAATTTGATCCTAAAACCAAATACAACTTCAAAATTAAGAAAATGTATTGCTATGATATTTGTATCTAGTATATAGCACTATGTAAGGAGGCATACACTGTACTTACCAGCATTGACTTTGTTAACAAATTTGAAAGCTGCAAAGCATGGCTCACTGCAGAGCTTGTGCAATTTGTTGTCCAAGATAACTTCTACTTTCACAACCTTCTCGTTGTTACACACTGCACACTGATGCATCACTACTGGTGGGGGTTGGTTATTGCTCATCTGGTCATACTTTTCCATGCATGCTTGTGTACAGAAATCCTGAAGACAAAAACATATTTTCGCCCGAACACCTCCACTAATCTTCATATCACTAGCTATCAGTCAGCAGAATCATGAGGTTAGAGAAGTAGAATGTGAGGATGGAGAAGCATGGAACTTGCTCAGGATTGTGTTCAGGGGCAGGGTATTTTTTTTTGCCAAGTACTTTCCAAATAACCAGATTATATATCACACTTATGTGTGTTTAAAGTGACAGCTTCTAGTGCACATTATTTTCTAGTCAAATACAATATTCAATTAACATAATCCTCTGGGGCTATCCGTGATGTCAAATGAAGATGGAAACAGAGATGATCCCTGAAACACTGGCAAGTTTTTACCATTTGACACAGCTGATAGCCCAATAGGATTTTATTGATTTCATTTGCCGTAAAAGTTTTGTACCATACAATATTCAGTTAGTTACAGACAAAAAGAGGAACAGCATTTGATCATGTAAATAAATTATGTCTGTGCCAATCTCAAGAATGATGTGATGCTGAAAACTAACACATACCTTAAATTGGCCCTTGTCACCAACAGGTGCAAGAAAGCCCTCTACTCCACTGGAGATGTCCTTTTGGCAGTAGCTGCATACTTTTAGGCCCTTCTTGAACTCCTCCAGACAAGTGCTGCAGCAGAATTGCTTGATGTCATACCCAAAACGAACACAGTACTTCCCTAGGCTCACTGGCTGAACAGATCCTTTACAATTGGCACAATGTGAGCCCAATGCTGTCTGGTACTTGCCTGTCCAACAAACAACATTGTTCCTCCTGAACCTTAGCTTCAGATAATTAATCATAAATGATAGATAACATAGTCAACCCTGAGCCTATGCATGAAGGGCAGGTACAAGCGCGCGCACACACAAAAGCATAATTTTCTTGTAGAACAAAATTTCTGAAAACTTATGAGCTATAACCAGATTGAGTGTCAATGGCTGTCTTCTCAGTTGTGATGCTAGATGGGTGGATACCAAAATTTGGAGAAACCTACTGACTCCATCTTCAGGGCTGAAGTCACTTCTGGGAATAATGTAGAACATATTTCTAGCACGTGACAAAACTTAAAAAGAAACAATATTACTCAATTCTGTCATATGCAGATGACAATGTGCCAGCATGAAGGGTTTACTTGCCCTGGTAAGCAGGTCCAGCTATTTTCCAGCCCTGGTCTAAAAAATAAATCATAAGCATGAACTATACCATTTCCTGGTAAAGATGAAAAGTGTGCTGTGTGTACATCTCCCCACCCTCCATCACAAACATCTTCAAAGGATGGAACACTTATCACTAACTCCATTTAATTAGTAGTTTTGCACACTGCAGTCCCCCCTTAACAAAGCACTCAACAAACAGAACGAAGGTAATTGATAAAACAGAAGACTTCAAAAGGGTCCACTGAATGAATTATTAACAATTTGGACTTACTAAATCAATAAAGAAGATATCACATGAAATGTGTGTGAAAATAAAGTTTGAGTGATATATTTTATTATTCATTGTTAATGGTTCAATAAAGTGTAACAATTAATAATTAATCATGCTAACTTACCAAATCAATAAAAGTACATAATAAGAAGTTATAAGTTAGTGTCTTTCGAAGACCTTAAATGGATCAATTATTTAACCCTTCTTTTTGAGGCCACAATGTAACAATCTGTCTTGACATATTGTATCCTCACAGACTACAACACAAATATTTACTACTCAGAATTAAAAAAACTCCCTCTTTTTCACATTTAACTCAAGATAAAAGGCAAAACAGTCATTTTCTGTTATCTTTCGGTCACAGTTTGCAGCAGAAATGTAACTGGTTTTTTTCTTCAAAAAGTACAAATGTGAATTCATTATGGCCTCTAGGGGCATCTGGCACGATCTTCATACCAAGATTTATGAAAATCCGTCACTTGTTAATATGCTATTAGGGGACTATCACAGATGCATCTGCTAACGGGCCTATTGTCCAGCTCCCAAAAGACACATGAATGAACACATAGCAGCAGTGGAATAATACTGACAGCATAGCTATGAGAAACTGTCTGTTCCAGCTATGGCACGGTCTACACCATAAGCCTGTATTTCTTTTTAAAAAATAAAGAAACTAGCTACAAATGTGAGTCACAACCATGACAAGCTTCACAAATCAATAAAGAACTTAACTTGGAAAGTGCTTCTGAACTGATCAATTTCTATTTCATATTCAGACAATTCTAGGTTACAAAGTTAACAAACTAATAAATATTTTATCTTCAACAGTTTCAACAACGGTGCACGAGTTTTAAATACATTTCCATAAACTATACTTCTCTGGAGAAATGTAAAACCAAACACTCTATACAGGTTAGCACAGCAGGAACTTAATTTGGTTTATATTTATTTTATGGTTTTTATTAGTCCCTCTATGAAAATGATGGAACACATACTTGAAATAAGCCAACACCATTTCCTACCCATTCCTCTCCATTTTACTGTTGGTACAGTGTTGAAATATGTACAATAAATTAACTTGCTGGTAACAGAAAATGAAGGTTACTTTTTAAAACCCTAAGCTACAGTAGAACAAACCCTGACTCAGTTCGACATATTTCTGCAAGTTCTATTTTAATATTATGCTGCCAAATTTCTCAACCTTCAAGTCACTGCCTGTAACACATTTTTCCACCAAATATCTTCCTTCCATCTAAGCCCAATGTAAAGCCCAAAATAAAAATGATTGAAATGCTAATAATAGTAATAAGTTTACTTCTACATTAAAAGTATTTCAATGCACATGCTTTCTTCTATTTCTAGTCCATCTGTGTATGCAAATGCACAGGATGTGTTTTGCTTCATACCAGAAAGTCCTTGTATTCATTGGTAGGTTAATTGCTTTAAAAATGGAATGAATGTGACTGAAAATTATATTTATTATGAATATATTTTCACTTCATTCAAAAAAATTCTGTAATGAGAGACCACAGAGACAGATGAACTGAACATGCCACAGGAACTGAATTTCTCTCTTCAGCATGTCCTGTTAATATTATATTACAGCATAAAAATTATCAATTAAGGTAATGTAATATTTACTGTTGTTAAAGGTGGGAACAATGTCTCTATGAAACTGTAGTTACTAATGGGTCCCAGGTGACACATGAATGAATACAGAGCAGCAGTGGAACGATCCTGAAGGGAAATATGTCATTCAACTGAGTCAGGGATTATTTGACTGCAGGCTTTGGTTTTAAAATTGAATCTTCATTCAGAGAAACAACTGTCCCAGTGCCACTTTGTCCACCACAAATTTCACATGGACTGTCCAGGGTATGAACCCAGGCCTCTATCATAAGACGTCAGTGACTATGGCCTGAATTAATAAATTAATTTGGGCATTTTTATATTTTAGGCTTCATAGTCTACTATTTAGAGAAATAAAATATTACATACCTAAGCACTCTTCACTGCAGAAGTCCATTGTTTCCCATGAAAGATTTTTCTCATCCCCTGTTATCACACTACTGCACTGTGAACACTTCCTTATGAATGACCTGTCTGGGTCAAAGCTCCCTGGTTTGCCTTTGTCATTAATCATCATCAAACCCAGTCTTGATTTGAGACCACCATGTTTACGGAATGCATTGTAACATTCTTCCTGACAGAGGTATCTACCTTTGCCACCAACATACACTTGAAATCTGCAGGTACGGAGCTATAAATATAACGCACAGGTCACTAACACTGCCACAAATACAAGATATTTGAAATTTTAATACAGCCTGGGACACTTTAAACTTTGTCTACTATGAATCCAGCCAACACTTGTATTTAAGCCTTGGAGTTTACCAGAACATTTACAATATTATAATATAATACTTTCATTTGAGTATGTTTAAATTAAACAAATTTGTCAACCCACTAGATCATGGAGAAACTTTGAACATACCGGTTCAAAAAAGTGTCCTACCTGTGTCCAAAATTGTAGGCAGGTACTGGATTACAAATTCTAATATAGGTATTATAACTAGTACAGAGTGATCAAAAGGTCATACAACCCATTCCTGGCATGTCTTTTGTGAAAAAATTAATTACACTGAAATCAGGAAAAACGTTATAATAAGTGTTAGAAATTACCACCTCATTCAATAATGCATGTTTGATGCAAGATGGTGAAGAGTTTCTGCAATGACCAGAAATGGTTCATCAAAGATACTGTGGATTCGTTTGGTACAGCAGAATCAGGATATACATCCATAAACTTACCCTGGCAAGATAAATAAGAATAAGATGCCAGGTAGTGTTTGACAATAAACACTTGTTGCACTTGTGAGAAAAATACCCCTGTATTTCAACTGTTTGAAGATAACTAATGGACTGCTGCGAGCAGGTTACAACATGATGTGGGCTTTTGTATAGTCACAGTGACATTACGTGTATATTAATCAAACTGAAAAGTATTGAACTCCAAACATCAATAAATTTTGTGTGATTTTTCAGTTGACCTGTAGTTGGGTATTATAAAAGAAACTGTGAATAACCAGATCTCACGTAATGGCCAGATAGCAATAGCGTAGACTGTGTAAATAGACGAATCTCTAATAATAGATGGGAATCAGCATAGATAAAACTATTGACAGTGAACTGGGCATTAAACAGCATCTGGGCACTAGCACAGAAAGTTGGATATTACCATAAAAACTACAAACAATAGATGAGATTCATCATGCAAGGCAGCCATGTATGATCACTGACAACACAGCAGTATTGGTGATGATATAATCAGTCTTCCAATGGAGGTGATATAAAAGAATTCATTTGATCGCTGATATATTGCAGCACAAATAGTCCATATGAACAATGATAAATGGCATTTAGCAGATCATCTGCCCACCTCATGAATTTGAGCATCTATCACAGTGATACTATGGACTGTAGAAAATTAAGAAGAGCCAGTTTGGACTAGCCCCTAATGGCATATATAACCTAAATACAGAATTTCGTGAAAGTTCAATCAACCATTCTCAAGTTACTACAAAGCAGAAAGTTCTTCATTTGTGACAAAGAGTAACAAACACCTGAAAATGTATTATGATGAAAGGATATTACTTACTCGACAGCACTGGAAGCACATCTGAGTACTTGCATCAACTTCAATAACATCATCGGGTAGTCCATCTCCAAACCCTTCATTAGAATTGGAATCTTCTTCTGCTAATTCCTTTAAAAAAAGTATAAATGATTTAAACAATTTTAACAAAAAGGCTACATATTTTCATTATACACCTTCTCATCTCACCTTGATTTGGGTTTCAGCCCTCTTGGCTGCCTGTCGTTGTGGTCTTGAGTGTCTGTACTCTACCACAGGCTCAACTGGAGCTATGTATGAAGACTCAGATCTTTTCTCTGCATTGCTGCTCTTTCTTGTAGGCTTAGGTTTCTCTGCAACTTCTGTAACAGCTGACTTTTCACTAATTGTATGACTGTTTTCTTGTGAATCCTTCT
This sequence comes from Zootermopsis nevadensis, assembly GCF_977971745.1. Lineage (NCBI taxonomy): Eukaryota > Metazoa > Arthropoda > Insecta > Blattodea > Termopsidae > Zootermopsis > Zootermopsis nevadensis. The sequence continues at coordinate 19,208,383 of NW_028259134.1, forward strand.
CATCTGATTTATCACCATCCTTCCCCCCCACTTTTAACACAGTATCAGGTATTATACACAGTTCTTCCTCATCTTTATCTTTGCCACACACTTCATTCAAGGCTTTACTGTCTCCTTCAGTAGTGTCTGTATCATCTTTATCAGGTAAGGCAGTTTCAAGATTTTCTTTCACTTCATCTGCAGTTTCACCAGAGCCACTTTCTTCAGCTTCACCAACAACCTTTTCCTTTTCAAATGGTGCTTCTTCAACTTTGCTTTCAACATTGTCATCAATGCTCTCTTTACCTTCGGGTTTATCTGATCCTTCTGCATGTTCACTATCTTTCTCCTTTGCAACACTTTCATTTCCTTCACTTTGGTTTGTAGTACTGTCTTCTGATTCAGCCTGCTTTGTACTCTCATCTGTTTCCACCATCTGTTTTGAATTATCTCCTGTTTCATCATTTTTCATCCTGTCTTCCATTTCATCCTCAGGTTTTCCACTCTCATCCAAAGACTCATTAACATCCATCTGTTCATTAACCTCCAAATCATTCATAAGACCAATCGGATCTTGATCACTGGGGCTGGCAACCTCCATGGACTCATCACCGCCACCATGTATATCTACATTGGCCATACTAACATCCATTGTTTCACCCCCATCCTTCTCAGTGTTCTCCATTTGCATGTCCTGATCCTCCCCATCCATCGACTGTTCACACTCTGCCTCTTCACTAACATTCATGCTGGACTCTTCCTCTGCCATTGGATTAGCATTTGATTCACTTGGATTCATACACACTTCATCATCTTGACTTAAATGTTCTTCTAAGTCACCCTCTGTGACCTTGTCTGGCATTTCAGAGATAGATACTTCCTTGTCCTTACCATCCAAATTCATTTTCTCATCTTCCTTACAGGCTTCCTGCTCAGCATTAGTAGTAATGCTACCTGTCTCCTCTACATCCATGTTTGTTGCTTCATTCAAGCTGACATGCTCATCTTGCAAGTCTTGATCTGCAATAATATCTGCTGCTTGAGATTCTTGGTCATCATTACTGATACTAAAGTTCTCCACATCCTGCAATTCTTCCACTGTATTTGATGGCTCATCATTCTTTTCATCCTGGCTGTCACCAGATTTTCTCACATCTGAATCTCGATCTCCCTTCTCTGTATCTTCTAAAGATTTGTTTTCAGTCAGATCTGTGTTCTCTTCATTCAAAATACCCTTTTCCACTGCCACATCCAAAATTGCAGTTTCTTTTTCCCCATCTCTTTTGCTCTCTGCCTCTACAGCTGATGCCCCATCACCAATTGAGTTATTAGCTTCGTAACCAACCTCCCCAGACGTTTCCTTTGAGTTCTCCTTCAGTGTATTCTGATCAAGGATTTCATTACAGAAGTTATCACCTTGTCCAAGGCCCTCTTTTTTTGAAGCATTTGCATTATCTTCCTGTGCCAGTGCTTTTATCTCTGACATTATGTCAGAGCTCTGAGAATTCTGATTTTCACACAAACTTTCCATTGTCTATGATTATGATTATAGTAATTACAGTTTGTAGATGCAGCATTCGTATCCCATCAGCAAGCTAGAAACAAAGATGACAAACTGTAAAAAACTTATATTTCACAGACTGATAACTGCAGGGTTAATGTTATGATTCAACAACAAATTTGTTCATTAGGTGTATCATCTATGGGTTAACCATTCCTGTTATAAATGTTGAAATTACATAAATCCTACTTTTAATTACAATCATAGAATTGAAACAGATTTCAGATTGGACATCACCATGCAAAAAAGGAATAACTTTAAGAATTTGATGACCACGACAGGATCTTTCCCCAGTTACAATCTGTGACCCACGTATGAGTTGCTCCACTGTATGTACAGTTATGGAATGACCTACCCAGCAAGTACATGAACATGTTAAAATATAAATATACTGTTTATACTATGATACTTTATGCACATAATGTTCAACATCACAATGGGAACTTAATGAAATCCAAACAGTACTCCTGGTTGGTCATATGGGTTCTAATGCCATGTGGACTTGCAGGTAGATGCCAACACTTCTGAGAAATATCAGTACCTATCTAAAAGACTGCACAGTGTTACAACTGAGAAAACCTTGACCACCATGAATATCTCAATTTCACACAATACTCCTGCTGTGTGGTATATACAACTCAGCTACTTAAAGAAATTGTAGAATGGACTATGATTCTCCAGTCTGGCACCCAAACCTTGGTTAGTTGAAGAAATGAGGCCAAATTTTTTAATTCATTAGACCAGTGGTCCCCAACCTTTTTGTGCCTACAGGCACATTTGAGAATTTATGAGATCGTGGCGGGCACCAACCAATTAACAAAGCCAAATTTTCTTTTCTCTGGACAAATAAGATATGGACACCAAATAATACACAAAACAACACAATGTTTAATAATACAAGAAACCATGTAATCAAAAATACGTACTTTTATAAGTACAATTATTATTACTCAAGTGGGAAGTTAGTGTGATGTTTGACACTGCATTTAATCGGCCAGTTTTTCAAATTTGGGAGTGTAGGATGATGTTGCTGCTCGCAAACAATCGTCAAGATGGGCATTAGTAAGTAGAGATTTGTGCTTTGATTTTATAATGTTCATGGTTGAACGGCCTTCATTATTCAGTATAACCTCTTTCCATATCAACGTGGGCACCCAAAAAAAGCTTTGGCGGGCGCCCGCGGGCACAGCGTTGCGGACCACTGCATTAGACAATATGTTGTTATTGAATGCAGACAAAATGTTTATAAAGGCTGTGTGCAACATCAACCAAGCACATGGTGCAAGACGTTTCTTATAGAAAAGTAGACAGAACAAAAGTGGGAAATGAGAAATGCATAATTTTCACTGGAAAACCTAAAGGGAAGAGATAACTTGCAAGAACTACTGTGTAAACACAAACATTCCAACTGATGTACCACTCTTAAAACATTTCATGTGGAAAAGATCACTACAAACTACTTTCTTGTTAGTTATAAGTTTACAGTACACATTTGAAATTATCATAAAAATATGCTTATAGGTTTTCTTATACACTAGAAAAGATAAAACAATCATAACTAGGGTGTGGCAAACCCTTTTAACCAGTTTTGGAATCACTGAAATTTGTAAAAATTCAAACTCAGAATGGCATGAAAACAGCTAATTGGACTTCCAAAAATTACCAATTTAAGAGGTAAGTGTTGGTTAAAACGGGCTGAAGAACCGAAGCCGAAAACCAAAATCCAAAACGTATGCCTAACTGTAACCTAACTTAAAGGCAAACCTAATCCAAACTTTAAAATAATTTAAATCCCAATGTTAATTTTTACTGTGCCGTAATTGCAACTGTTCCATCGTTCCAGCGCATAAAAAAAAATAGGCGTTTTTTTTTTTTGGACTTCCATTTAACCTGTTATTTTAACGAAAAACATTATTACCAAGCAGTGTTAAACAGAAATCATGGTTTCGAGTAGGAAAAACATTTTTCATATTTTAACTCGAATTAAAATTTGTTCTCGTAAACTCAGTAACATGCATTGTAAAAACATTTATTTTAAAGAAGTGATATTTTTCAAAAGGGCTGTAGCAGCTCCCGCGCTAAGTCGCCAAGTACAGAATAGACAGCACACCCTGGCCCTTCCAAACTGGGGGCATTATTACAGTAACCAAACTTAATTACGAGAGAGAATACCTAATCTCTATTCTCTTTAAAAAAAATACACTGTTGCAAATATCGGGCCAATATTAGATCAGCTCTTTCACTCTACTGTCCAATCAGAAGTAAGCCCAACATAAACCGTAGCCCGCTGATATATATACTGTGTTCCTTTCTATTGCTGCCCATCTTGAATGTATAGGCCACTACACAAAGGAAACGCCTATTCAATCCGTAGTTTAAACACAGATAGTAACAGTAACAATTCGAGTAGTACTTACATGACACGAACATTATAATACATACAGAGCGTTATGTGCTAAGACTTTGGACACAAACCCAAATATAATAAAAACTGCATCTTTTTATCCAAGAGATGGCGGTATCTTGACAAAGATTCATACCAACTGTATATATATGAATAAAGCTCAAACGTGATAGGATAGTATTTGGAATTTTTCACATTTGCAGAAAAGTATTCGAAATAAAAATTACATTCGCCACTTTTCACACATGTGGAAATGAACCGGTCAATGCACGGTTAATTTAAATGGCAAGTCTTCTCATAACATTGATTTTCTTAATCCATAGATTCTTGTAAGTTTGGCTGCATTGAATAGATCACACTAACTGCACAGAGATAGAGAATTTGGAATGACCATAGAAATCAGAATTATTCCTTACTGCACCATCTATAATGGACTGTTCCACCAAATATTTTTCTTTTGCGAATAAATAATTCGGTAAATGACAGTAGAAAATATTTTGGCATGAGTGTGCGTTTAAAATATATTAATTTGAACGTCCATAATATTCTGGAACACAATTGGATTATAGGATTGCCCTACTTCAGTGTTTTATTGCATTGTCCAGAGACAATCTGTCAATTTGTTTGTTTATAGTTTATTTAATGACGGTTTCTCAATAGCTCAGTAGCGTCGAATGAGAGGATGATAGTGAATGGTGAAATGAAAAGAATGTGGCACATACATGTATGAAAATGACTTATTGATGTTTTCGGAATTTTATTACGAGTGATTTAATTTCCATGTCGCAGATGCTGCGAGATGTATTTTAAACTGGCATATAAAATCGTGTATCTGGCAACATACATGCATCCTACACACATTACATACATAAGTGTTTTGCTCATGGAATGTGTACATTCAGACTCGAAGGCGGTAGTCTTTTCAAGCGTAGATATTTATAGTCTATTTAATATCAACAGCGGGTTATAATCTCGTCCATGTTGCGACAGAAAATTTTCTAATGGTATAACACTTAATTTAAATACAAATATTTCAGTCAACTGATATTATTTTACTGTTGAGTCTATTTTAAATGGGAATTTGTATAAAATGTTATTACTCTTAGTAAGATGGCTGCCTCATACTCTTAATTATTTTCTCTATGGAAACAATTTGTACGACATCTAGCGGAAGTACATACAAATGAATTATAAAAAGAACAACTTCGATCGGCGTAGCAGTAATGTAGTAGTTGACGACAGAGCTGATAGTGTAGTTGTCGTATCAGCTGGTCAGTGGGTTTTGATTATGTGTGATTCTTTCGCGTATGTGCAGTGTCAGTGAATAGTGATTTGAGTTCATTGTGATTGTATATTTGACTGGAATATTTCGAAAATGTTTTCTGGACTTACAAATCAAGTGAGTTCCTGGATGGGTGGTACTGGTAAAAAAGAAGGAGAACCTTCTAAGTCTGAAGACGAGAAACTGTCTTCTCCCGTTACAGAAACTGATACTGGTAACAACACAGAAAGCGAAAAGAAAGATGCAAGGTAAGCAGTTGTGTGCAAGTTTGTGAATATGTATTTTGGCAGAATGGCTAAGACTTTGTACACAGTTTAATAATATCGCTGCACCTCAGCAACGCGCAATCTGAGTAACTAAACTCCTGTCAGGTTAGTTGAATCATAAAGTCTCATGGACAACGAAACTTATTAGTAACGTAATAAAGAATCGAACTTGCATGCTTAAACAGTGTGTGTCTGTGTCAGTGTTAGAGTGTGCCTGTGGTATGATGTTTAAAATTTGGCCAGGGATTGTTACCAAGATCACTTAATTTTCGTCCTTTTAAGTTCACTGTGCATAATCCTATCATTTCATGCTCAGCTACAGCAATAGGAGGTCTAAGTTGTATTTGTTTTCTAGCGAGCTGTGGTACATGTACAAAAAACCGGGCCTCTTGTTTTGTTGCACAACAATGGGAACCAAGGGTTTCCATTATCATTTGCAGAACAATGACCCTCTTAATGCAGGTTGCCAACTGCTGTAGTACACTGTGATAGACAGATATGGATGGACTTAAATAGTGTTCTTCACCCATGCTAGAGCAAGAACACCTGCAAATTTATTTCTTGCCTAAAAGAAAATGTGTGTCCATTACAAAGATCAGCCGGTTAATGCTGTTTAAGAAGTGAGTGCTGTTTCTTCTGAGCATCATATTAAACTCATAAATATTGAAATAGGTGGCATATATATTTACCCCTATTGTTTAAGGGGTTAAACTGACTCAAGTTATGTTGAAATGGCAGACATTTCCCTTTTGGTTCAATGAAAGCATGCGTTTTCTTACTCAGCTGAGTAACTTAAACTTTATAAGGACAACTCTGTTCCAAAGAATAAATTAGTAATTTTGTTAGTATGTAGTTATGATGTAATAATAATCAAAATTTCATATTATTTACTTAAGAAATGCTATATCAGGTACTCCATTCTGAAATTATAATAGTGATTAGAACTCTGTTCATTTTTATAGAACTTTGTTGTTTATACTTGAAGGAGGGAAATGACACCTCTTAATTAATAATTATAAGTGAGCAGGAGAATGAAGTGCATAGGGCATATAGCATGCGTGGTGAGAGATGTCTAATGCATACAGTATTTTATTTGGAAAACTTGAAGGGAAGGGGCAACTTTGAAGACCTGATCATGCGATGGATTATACTCTTACAATTAATCTTAAAGCTGCAGTATCAGAGGGTGTGGACTTGATTCATCTAGCTCAGAATAGGGACCACTGGTAGGCTGTCATGAACATTGTAATGAACTGTTGGACCTATAAGAGGCAGGGAATTTTGTGTCTAGCTGAGCAGCCATTAGCTTCTCAAGATGGATTCTGATCCATGGAGATAGTTACTTAATTTAGTGAGAAAATATGTTTTATTTAACAAGTAATTTTTGAAGTTAATGAAAAATCCTAATATTCATTACATTATACATGAGCATCTTTTCCTTTCCTTTCCTTCTCTTCCCCCTCCCCCTTCCCAGTAGTTGCTTGATCTTCACCTGGTACCTTTTAACAGATCCTCCTTGTTACCTTATTCTGTGGCTGTGTCTGGTTGTGACTGTTGTCTATTGCTTACAGCCCGACAAAAGGCAGCAAGCTGGAAATGCTATCCAGTGTGAAAAGTCAAATGACTGGCTGGTTGAGTATGGGTGTACCAGGTCTGCGTAAAGGTGATGAGTCAGCAGCTGAAAACCAAGACCCTTCTGCAGCTGGGGAAGGGAAGCCTGAAGCGGAGTCACCTGCCTCAGAAAAATCAGTGAAAGGTTCCCCTGTAGAACAGAAAGAAGATGATGATTCAAGGTGAGTGTGTTACATGATATCATTAATTGCTGGGCTGCAGAGAACGCAGAGGTCATGTCAACATAATGCCTGTGTGGTACTCTTAAATAGAAACTACTGTTGTTTTGATGTTTGGCCATATAGTGTTGGTCCCCCCTCCCCCATTGACTTGTGACTGATCTCTGTTGTAAATTTTATTACTTTGGTTGTTTTTATTTAGCTTACATTTTTGGTATTTTGAAAATTACTTTTTCCTGATGCTTGATTACTTTTGTAAATCTTCTAATTAATCATACATTCCTTTGTTTTTGTGTCTGTTGGTGGGGCAGTGCCACAGGTGGTGCAGATAGTGATGTTGCGGCCTCTGAACCTGGCACCCCAACTGAGGACAAGGAGGGTGGTCAGGCCTTTGGAGGAGGTGAATCTTTCATTTTTCAGTGTACCAGACATCCTGTTATTTCATGTCTCTGTCTGTCTACCCTAATGATGATTGAATCAATATACATATTCTTATGAAAGCATTGTGCCACCCATCGTTTTTACTTTACCATCATTAATACCAACATGTCAGAGTGATACTAGCATCACTTAATTAGGGTTCTGAAGTTTTGTGTGGTAATGGATTTTCAATATATATGAACCATTTGTAAATGTTAGCTTTTTTTTATATATATATCAAATGGAAACATTGTTGCCACGTGAATTCTAAATTTATACTTTGACAGTAATTAATGAAATGTTGGATCTAGGCATATCTTATTTTGTATGGTAATAGATATTTAATATACCTACATGTACTGTATGAAATGGATTTGTGAAGGTTGACCATTATAAACTTTACATCATAACTAAACTTTGACATTGTATATGACAAATTTAGTAGTGTCAGAATTCTGTAAGTGGTGTATTGTTAAGTTATAGATATTGTCACTATATAGATTGAAACACTTAGCTTCTCTTAATTTCTTGTTCTTATTTTTTCCGTACAAATGAGGGATATTTTCTTATAGTTTTGAAGAGCGGTGCATTTAAACGAGTTGTTTTTATGGAACCGACACTTTCTCACTTACTGTTATCTGATAATATCAGAAATGGAGGAACTGCAGTATATCTGGGGCATGAGGTAGGTTTGCTTTGTTTGTTTATATAGTATTAGTCTTCACACTACTAGTGTGGTATGTTCCTTTGCAGCGGTGTCTACAAAAGCCTTACAGGGAGCAAAGTCCATAGGCAGCTTCCTATTTTCTGCAGTAAACAAGGCTGGAAAGACTGTCAGTGAAGCAAGTGCTAAAATCAAAAAGACTGTTGAGGAGAATGTAAGTACTCACAGTTTACTTGCTTTCTAGTGCCCTACTTTGGAAGTGATGTTCTAGGAGGTTTCATTAACCCTAGAAGGGCCAATGGTAACAATATTACCACGTGCTCTAACACTCAGTAACTCTGCATCTTATCCATAAAGTATATGATTCTCAGAGTAAACAGCAATTGTATTCTCTAACAATTAACTGGTTGATCTTTATACTGGAGATATGTTGTGTTTTCTTTGAGGTATGAACTAAATTTTTAAATGTCATTTAGTTAAACTTCAGCTTTACATGGTTAATGTTCTCAGAGGCCAGATCATTTTGATCAAATATTAGCTGGTTTAAAATGGGAAACAGTTTCTGTTTACTGTGGCAAAGAAAAGGAGTTTTATTCTTCCTCTTTCCACTCTGAATGGATTAGGTTTGGAGAAAATTAAGATGTAAAATATATGGCTCATTTTGTAAAGTATGTGAGACTCAAAGAATTGAATTTGTAGCTGAGTTGAAAAGAACAAAAAATACATCAAATTTGTTATCACAAAATGTTATGGAAGGTCTCTATGTGGGATCCTGATAAGGGATGTGAGAATAATGCTAAAATGAATCTTAGGGGAATAGGCCATGGGGATGGAAAGTGTGTGGAACTGGCTCACAGTAGTTTTCATTGACCCTCGTTGATATTAGTGGTACTGCAGCTTCAGGTTGTGTTACTTGTGGGAGTTTATTTATGTAGGCCTTTATGACTTCAGAGGAAATTGCTAATCTGAACATTGAATGTACAAAAGTTAACAGTCCTCAGGATTTAGTAAATCCCATGATATATAATTTAATGATTGTACATAGTCAGTGTTGATGATGGTAAAATTTACCATGTTTCTATGCAGTGTATGCAGACTTTAAGGAGCCTTCTTCTATTTGTGTATTTTCTGAGCAGGGTGTATTATATATAAGGGGCAAGGGTTAGTTGGTGATCATTTGCTGCTGAGAGATTTTGGGCCTAATAGGATACTATTTGTGACTATATATGTTTACTACTATATATTCCCCCGCCATTCTTGATTGGTAGTTTTCTAGTAATGTACGTTGTTAAAAAACCAAGAATAATTTGTTTCATCGGTTTTGATTTGGAGGGCCACATTCCTTTCACAGATCATAACAAATAAAACCAGCTTTAGCGTGGAAAGGGCTGAGAATTAATGTGGACCCCAAACCAATGTGTGTATGGTTGCCATTGTAATTTTTCTCCTTATTTAAAACACCTGGAACTTACAGATAAGAAGATATTGTAGAGTGTGATTTTTTCAAGCACACTGAAAGCTGTAGTTGATATCAAAGGTAGTGAAATCCATTAATGTTAATGAAAAGTGTGACTTCCATAATCAACTTATTGAACGCTTCTAAAGGAGTGGGTGAAAATGGGAACTAATGAAACCCATTTCCTGCCGTGTCACAAAATTAAACTTCTGCAATCGGTCTTTGTCGACTGGGGTTCGATCCCTGACAGGGGCAGAGGATTTTTCCTCTAGCCTCTGCATCCAGACCGGCTCTGGGGCCCACCCAGCCTCCTCTACAATGGGTACCGGTGTCCTTTCCCGGGGTTAAAGCCGGCCGGGGCGTGATGCTGACCACTCACCCCATCTAGTGCCGAGGTCAAGGAAGAGAGGAGCTATACCTCCACTCCCTCAAAGCGCCTGCAAAGGCGTGTAGCAATACGTTAAAAAAGTCAGTCTTTGTTCATTGCTTTTGTCGATGGGCAAATATTTGTCAAGACCCTGAATCTGCGCAGATGCCTGTTTGTCATCTGCCATCGATATTATTGATAGTGATAGACATGCATGAATGTGCTCGCTTGTATGTTCGCGTATTATACAAAGATTTCTACAGGAAGTCCTCGAAAATGTTTTATGATGAAAAAATGCTTCTCGGACAGTTTGACGATAACTTTTGAATTTTCGTCAACATTACACTGAATTTATGAGATGGTAAAAATACTTGTGTCACTAGATTTAGATCTCTCAGTGTTTGTGTTTTCGCAGAAAATCGTGCAACCTTTGTAACTTCGAGGACATAGTGTTGTGCAATCTGAAATGACTCGATTGTCGAACGAGTTCACAACCGCATGCTTTTTAGGTACCCGAAGGATTATGGTAAACTGATTAATGAATAGAAACAACATTTGGATCTAACAAAGAATAAATACACTGTGATGAAAATTACATGATGAGGAGCTTGATAATTTATACTTCTTATTTGACAAAAGTTTATTGGTCTGATTAAATGGCGGGTTGAGATGGGGAGGACATATAGCAAGCGTTAGTTAAATCAGAAATGCATACAATATTCTGGTCGGAAAATTCGTAAGAAAAGAGACCACATGCGAGACCCAGTCATATATTTACTCGATGATATTGAATTGGTTGTTGGACAAACGGGGTATATCTGGCTCCAATAGGGTCTCATTGTGTACTTTTGCGAGTAATGCATCATCGGTGAATTTTTTTCCTGTCAGCTTTTCCAGGTGTTGGATGTGTCGGTGCGACTGGTACCGCTCCACCGATAGAACATTTTGCTTTTACTAGATACTGTAGGCGGGATTCATCCGGCGGCCAGTGCACGGCCGTTGTTATGGAGGGAACGTCATTACATTACTCACCATTCTGGGAGAAACTAAAATGGGATATTTGAATTCGTGTTGCAGGAGACTTGTGGTCTATTCTTAATGCTGGGCGAACTTAAGATAAAATGTTGGATACTTTTAATAATATAATTGGAAGTTCATCTTTCTTCGCGCTGTTTCTGTGCGGGAGAACTTGAATTCCTTTCTTGCAGTGGATGCTGCATTCAGCCTGTCGTAGCTAATAGGAGCGAGTCGCTGCCTCTAGTGGTGGCTGGGCCCCTGATCGATACTCTCGTAACAGGGCTGTCCAAACAGTGCATTCCGACCGTGTTGTGAGCGAAGTAATAATGACTTATGTCAGGGTGGTCCAACATTTTTCTTCCCTCGGGCCAAGAATAAGTTTTCCTAATTGACCCAAGGCCGAAGAATACCTCATGGCGCTGTTTTTTTTAATAAATACGAATTTTCCGAGTCTCTAACAATACTTACTCAGAAATGACAAATTACCATAGTACATACTCAGGTAGCCGGCGTAGCTCAGTCGGTATAGTCACTGGACGACCGGGGTTCGATCCCCAACGGGAGCAGAGGATTTTTCCTCTAGCCGCTGCGTCCAGACCTGTTCTCGGACCCACCCAGCCTCTATCCAATGGGTACCGGAGTCTTTTCCCGGGGGTAAAGTGCGGCCGGGACGTGATGCTGACCACTCACCCCCAGGTCAAGAATGAGTAGGAGCTTTACCTCCTCTCCCCCCCAAGCGCCTACGTGGTGTATAGTGGAACAGCTTTACTTTTTATACTCAGATTTTATTGAAACGTGCACAAATTGCTGCAGAGTTATATATTATTTTAAATTTACTCGTGCAATAGCTTGTTTCTTACGATGTTTCTTTTTCCTTCCATCATCGGCCCTGATGATGGAGGCAGCACTTTCCTCTAAGATAGTACATGGCACACCAGTATAGTAGATCATCGGTGTGATATTGGAGAAATGTTTTGATTCGACGCGTTCCGAGTTTGTATGAAACAGAATAGCTACGGGCACTCGCTCGTACAGCGCGGAAGTGATTGAATGGGGAATTTCTCGACCGTTCAGGAAGGTCAGGAGTAAAATTCAGGCGAATGCGTCGTTATTGCTTATCTTGCGTATTTTAATGTCTATTTATCGTATTCTCAGCCTGTGCTTGTAACTGATTGCTGTTTGACAACTTCTGAACTAGGGACTTCTTCTGGAAATGAGCAAAAATAATCTCTCCGCTTATACCTTAATAGTTTCCTTCTGCAAATAAAATGGCTTGAAGGAGCTGCAAGTCAACAGTTGTACAATTTGGTGACACATATGACTACTGTATCCGTCTCCCTGAAATGAGTCACCAGTAAAATTACAAATTGTCTGTGTCGCATTTTGTAATTCTTCTTGTAGGTACGTCGTCATGCCAAGTTTTAATCTGAATGTCATGAAGAGAATGTTCGCCTTTAACGAAGCTTCTTCAGGTTTTATTCTGGCTTCCTGTAAGCGCACTAAATGGATTCGAATGCTAACCACTGCTACTTAATGTTTTTTGGAGCAGAATGTATTGTAAAGCAGGGAGGGGATTATTTTAAAACAATAAATGTAGGTAGAAATTTTACGTGGAATTTAGTGTTTGTTAGGCGACGATGGTGATGTGTGCTGTGATAACACAGAGCACATCTGGAAACTGCGTTCTCAGGAGCAAGGGTTATGTTCTTACATGAAATTTCTGCCTGCGCCTTTGGTTGTTCCTTCGTCCGCTGTGTGGTACTTACGCAGGATATGAAGACTAAAGTGTCGTCACGTCGTTCTTGTTGCCTAGCAACGCATTTTCCTTCGTGTCTTGTGGCTTCATATTTTTAATTTAACTTAATATAATCAAAATGTAAATCCTCGTTCTGTGCAGATGCTGCAGTGGTCTCCAAACCCTGGGAAGTTCAGCAGTCCTTCGTAAAATAGCTTTGTGAAAGGTTAAAACTACGTTATGTAGGATTTGAGGATTTTTCAGGGGTGAGTCTGGAGATTGCAAACTTCTGGGTTATTGCGCCGTGTAGTCTGGTAGAAGTTTACCGACGTTTCAGATGAATGCTCGTATCGTCTCGTGTCAAAGAAACATATTAATATTAGTGTAACCACTTGTGTTTGATTTTGTTTTCTGATATCCGCATAACAGCGAGTTCTTGCTGTCCGAGCCCTTTTACACCGATACCCATTATCGGCATACTCTTACTATACAATTCATATTTCCATATCCGTAATTATTATGGTTATATCTTACTAGCCCCGTCCTTATCAATTCTATTCCCCATTTACACGTAATTTTGAATAGGTATTGCCCGATGTTCTGATCAGTTGCATTTTGCACAGTTTATTATTTTCTTATAGGCTAGCTCTTTATTGTGCTGAGCCATTCCTTACATGAATCGAGATTGCTGAGACATGTAGAGGTCTGCACGGACCCGGTCCTGTGGCTGGTAGCACAGATGTTTGGGTCAGCCTGGGTTTGGGCCTGGTTCAGATGTCAGCAGTCATGCGTGTGCGGTAGTAGAGGTACATATCCACTGTTTCTTGACTTCGGCACTAGGTGGTGGAAAGTGGTCAGCTTCACGCCTCGGCCGCTCTACCCCCGAGGATAGAGCATCTGGTATCCATTGGATGAGAGTCTGGGTACCCCAGAGCCTGTCTGGACATGGTAGCCCCTGCTGCGTAGTGGACCCCCAGTCCGGTCTGTAGCCGCTGAGCGCCGTGAACAACCGCATAATTTTGCCGCGGTTTGTATCGACAAGCCGCCGGGAGAGGTACCGTTGACCTTTCAAATCGCCCTGCACTGTACTTTGTGTGGGTGTCATACTGCGCTACAGATCTGACAACCTCTGCATGATGTCCCCAGAACAGATGCCGTTGTTGGATGTTCTTCACGCTGTCTGTGAGCCTTGTTTTTCGAGGGGCTTCTCAAACTGCATGACCGGGTGTCATTGCCCCTACGGAGGAATTCAACTTGCATGACCTGGGACTTCATTATCACAACGATGACCACATCCGTGCAACAACGGCCTACGTAATTGTGGCGTGAAGAACGTATCTGAAATGACATTGTGCTTTCAAGTCTCGTTTTAATTAACCAGCGATTTTCATGCATCTGACCAGTAGACACTGTGGTAGCAGAATCCAGTCCGCATTTCAGCACCGATAGAGCCAAAGCACCCGATTGAACTTTCGTCTGAGCCAGTTTTATCGATTTCTTATTCTTATAACCTGTTTCCCCAACATGTCTTTTTATTGTCCCATTTTGTCGTCTCCCAAATAGCCGCGTCGTTCGTCTGGACACGATATCATTCTTCACTGGGAACAGAGAAAACTACCGAAACGCGTGTTATATATAGGCCCTGTATAAACGATACGCAGTGCCGAATTAATTACCTTTAGGTAAAGAGTCTGGTGTATTTCCTATTTGTTGGCTCATTTAGAAGTGCAGTATTTCTTGGGATATTCAGTCATAGCATCTGGTATGAACCTCTTGTTAGATCGGGTAGTTCAAAGTAAATTTCATTCAAAGCCTGATCTGTAACGCCCATAACCGTAAGAACATTTGGCAAACGAACTTCTCCCCAACCGCTTAAACCCGGTTTCTTTATGTGTATGTGTGACCCAGTTAAGCGCGGCGTAGTGATTAAATAATTAGCCCCGATAAAGCTGACGTCACGTTGAGCTGATGGCGGATTATCTGTTGTAGCTGTAAATTTTGCACTCCGTGGCTCACGAACCACTTACGACAGTCAAATTGTAGACCAGTAGCCAAACGTGATGTGCTCTAGATATCTTGGAAGTTACCGTTGTTAATGTCGCTGACCTCGCGGTTGAATGAATAACGCTCCTGCTTTACATCGGCTTACAGTTTCAAGGGAGGGCGTAGAACAGTTGGGTTTGTGTTTCTTCGCTGAAATAAGGGTAAGATGTCGCCAGTGAAGTAGACTTACTTCTGATCTGCTGCTATTTTTGCTTTAATATTATCACGATTATAACAGTCGCTTGCAACATATATTTAAAACCAGGTCAGTTCTCTCCAGGGGCTAACTGAATAATGAAACTAACTCACGAGCCACTGTGTAGTTACTACAGCGATGTGCCTGGCTCGTACAACGAATCCTTAATTTAGAAGCCTGTGGAAAGACGCGGTGGTGGCCTATTTAAGTTCGACTTGCGGACTGGGACCCTAACCCCGACCACCCGAATACAAAGCAGGAGTGTTAGCCAGAGTTTATGCACCTATGGTTAAATGATGAATGCAGTGGACGAGACATGTAGCGTCGTGCGTTGAAGACAAGAGAACTCCATATAAAATATTTTGAAAACTGCGAGGTAAGGGAAAATTCACTTGGGAGACCTAAACGTAGATGTTATTATGACATTAAACGGTATATCATGGAGGTAGAATCTGTAGGGGTGGATTTTTACGACTTGTGTGCGTGCATGCATGCAGTGATTGATATTTTTGGGTGTATAAAAGCAGGGTATTTGTTGACGAACTGTGAGTTGACCCGCTCTTGCGGTAATAATACGATCTGTGATGCGCGGTGGAAGTTCCTCGGCCCCGTATTAAGTTAGAGGCACTTAATTCTGATCTCCAGGAACATCAAAAATTCGGTTTCTCTGGCGCGCTTTTCATATCGATTGGTTTGCAGCTTAGCTGTTTCTCTCTCTCGTCTTCCCACTAGGTCACTTGCGGTTTGCAACCTGTGACCCACACACTGCTTCCAGATTTCCTTAGGGATTCACTGTGTGACAGGTAATTAGTGGCCGATTTGTGTTGGAAAAGTACTAACTAACTGGTTGACGAGCGAACTGTTTAACTTCACGGTACTCCGAATTCTCGAGCAGATGATTGTTACTCAGTTGGTCAACAAATTCTCTGTTTTGTGGAACCAGATTATTTATTACCTTGTTTGCAAAAACAGACACTGGAAAGTATTATGAGCAACATTAATCCTGTCCATATGTTTGCAGATATATTTTAATAATATATTTCTATTTGTGGCGGGGTTTATATCGTTTAAGCTGCGCTTGTAAAGTGACAGATATTTCTTTGTTGGAAAGGAAACAAATTTTTCGTGTACCCAGTAGGGCTTCACTTAGTCTTGCGACTTGTAATGAAGACTTCTCTTCCTTCCATTTAATTATTTGGATTTCGAAACAAATCTCCACCAGTTGCTTCGACCTTGTAGTGAACTTCCCCTCCGCCCCCGTTCTGGAACACGCTCCTTGGCATTTCGTTTGAAATCGATATTGTTTTCAAGATTTTAGTCTCCTACTTTTTGCTGCTAAGAGACTAGAATGAAAACGTGCATTCCAGTTTTGAGCATTTATATTTCACAGATTTTTGCATTACGATTTTCCATACCTGTGTCTAGACCATGATGTTCATATAACCTTTGAAGCCGAAACTTGTGTAAATAGTATTTAAATATGAAGTCACCTTAAATGTTGCGTCCTCGGCAAATTTCTCTGCCAGAACTGCTGGACTGATTTAATCGCCGTGCTCATACGGCAACTTCTCCGACACATCAGTTGGGCATGTACTCTACACAGCAGTTCGCAGGCGCGTGCGTTTCTGTGCATTAATCATGTCTCATCTCGATCATATTTCCTATAAGAATGCTGCAGATGTTTGTTGCGTGCACAAGTTTTACATTTTATGACTATAAATATTTTGAATTTTAATCTGTAGGTGCTTTTCACTTTGTACTCACCGTATCGAAAAATGTTTAAGATAAAAGGTCTGTGTTTTATCTTGCGTAGTATTTTTGTATGATGTGATTTTTGAGAAAGTAATTAAATTTGATTTTATTTTCATGGGAGGTAGGTGTTAAAATATTGAGCTGTATTGTTGATTTTGCCGTCTGACAACACTTTGTGCAGTGAGCATTTTCATGCGCATAGGCACTTAACATATTCCGAACTTACAGTGACGTGGTTCGGACCAAAACTGTCCATCCTGAGACATCACTACCTTGCAAGCTGTTTTTCTTTATGTAATGTGACACTAAGACATTACACGGAATCAAATGAACGTTGCGTGTATTTCGTTAAGTGTTCGTATTAGGAAATGTTTCGGGTAAAAGTTCATCACGGTGATACGGAATACGAATGTTTCTGTTTCATTGGCTATTAAGTGCAATGGTGTACCATTGATTCTGCTATAAAGTGAAGGAATTGAGATGTATTGGGCCGAGTTCCGTATTGATTCTGCGGGCTTCGCGTGGCATTCAGCTTGCAGGTCACTCCACTGTAGCGGCCATCAGGTGATAGTTTCAAGAAATCCAATCTTGCCCTTTGCAGTACTGCTCGTACTCCGAGTAGGCGAACGGAATAGTGAACGAACGAGGGAAGTATAAATTAAATTCAGATGGTCTGATAGTTACGGTACCTGCCAGAATTTGACCTCTTACAGACGGCCAGGGAGTTCTCCGCTAGAATTCCGATACCTTTTGACATTCGTGACTGGGTGGGGATTCCCCACTCGGGAATTCCTCGGGTGGGGAAATCCCCACCCAGTCACCTCGGAGCGCAGAAACGCATAGGCCTAGAGAACTTGATGCAATGTGACTGTTATTTTTGTTTGATTTTGACCTGAATTAAAACGAGTTGTCAGTTTTTAGTAAAACTCTCCAGTATAACATGTCATGAGAATCCTTTATCCGTTCTCGAGTTGTTAGCGCATAAAGTCGGACAGGCGGGCTAAGGTAATTTAATAGGCGCTCTCCACATGGATGCGAACGCTGTTAATAACATAAATGAAAGAATGAGTGGATGGATGAGAGACAGATATAAGGAACGAAACAAAAACAAACAGTGGGAGAGAAGGAAAGATGAAATAAAGAATTGCTTACCGAAAATGGAAGAATGGATAGATGAAACAAAGAAAATTAACACATGATGGAGAAGAGAAAGAAGATAAATACGGAAAATCCAGCAAGATAATGCTGAAAATGGTAGAGATATATATGATGATAATATTAAAAGGTTTGTGAAGATGTGAATTGTGTGAACTGCCTCATTATGCGGTTCGATGGCCAATGTGTGTGTACACCGACAATTCTGGTTTGCTCAAATGACCGCTTAGCCTTCTCTCCGACGAGCTCCGATGTGGTCGAGATGTGCCGTTTGTGGTCATATTATCACCCTCAAAGTCATAAAAATTCTGCAGTCAATTGCAGTTTGTCGTTAAATGTGCAGACTACAGCTAAAATGGACAGATACTAATTCTTCTATTAACAAAACGTAAAAAATACGGACCAACCGAGTTTTATTATAATGGTGAACTTAATTCTCTTCGCTAAATCAGCGTAAGAAGTATTAATCCGATTTCTTTTTTGCACATATGAGGATATCCTCTGAAACTTTTCAAGTCCGACAGTTGATTTCACAAACCAAATTGATGACTTTTTCATTGTTAGCCGTCTCAAATCTGGTTATAACGTTGGAAACTCTAAAGCAAAACGCAGCAGTAACTTAACTTAGTTGTCACTAAGTGCACTGAACAGCGCGTATTGGATTCCGCCGAATAAAACAAAATATTAATTAAATTTACTCCTTTCCCGTGTGGTGAGTTCTGTTCTAATGCGTTATGTTACTTTATTTTCTAAGTTTCCCGATGTGTGCGGCACGGCGCTAATTGGGCCTTACACAGAGTGAATCTGCATGGGCGTACACCACTGTGTCAGTCAGATTGTTTTTAACTGCGTTATACTGAAGTGCAGAGATGTTCGCTTTTCGAGTTCAACACAAAAATCTGCTCCTAATACACGTAATACAGACCACCTTCCTGTCGTTCTGGAATGTCAGTAGGGGACAGGCCGTATCCTTTAAACCTGAGACTTATTAGATGGCTGTCTTCTGCGTTGTAGCGCCATGTAGTCTGGTAGACCATCATCAGGGCGATGAGTAAGTCATCGCACTGATAATGACTTCTCTTTGTTTATTGGTTTCGGGTTTATATATATATATATATAATTATTTCATTCATTGTTTTTATTAGGGGTGATTTTTTGTTTAGTGGTTGTGATTAATTTTTTGATTTTTTAATTAAAATGATTTTCCTTGGACTAGAATAACATGATAAAGGTCGTGTTCCTCCTCCTCCTTTGACCACCGGTTGTTCATACTCGTTTCCTTTCACATACTTGCCCTTTGGATTAACTAACTAGCCCTATACTTGCTGAAAAAGACTAACAGTAACTAACTCGCTAACTTCGTAGTTAGCCGACATTTTCTCTTCTTTTTTCCCTTATCTGGTGATATCATCAGTGCGTCATAACCTCTGCAGTCGATAGAGCGTATTTAATGGAAGTAAGAAAAAAATTGCTGCAGTGCCTTTGCTGTTTGGAAGCAATCCGACGCTGCGTATAAATTTTCGCTGCCAGAAATTACTTTCTCGATAGTTTAATATCGTTTGATCAAAAGTTATATCAGCCGACAGGGACTGTAATATAATCGATACGTTTCGAAAATCCAATACCTCGTAATTACGTGACCTGAAGCGTGTGTAGTAACTGAGCAGTGGTGAATTGCTTATTACAAACACAGAACAGAAAAATCTTTAAAAAAAAATTGCAGACTTACTGTCAGTGAAACATCGGCTCCACGCAAGACAGTGGCCGAGAATCGCATCTTGGAACTGTTTTTGAAAACTCGTAGTACGTAAAGTATCAGACGAGATAATCACCATTTTTTCCCCTAATCTTGTAGAGCAAAGAAGGTAGATGAGCTTGTAGTAACCAGTAACAAAGTAACGAACAGTTTTACGGGCCTGCTTACGAGTGGTCTCGGGCCGGTTGTGGCTTGCAGGCTGCCAGTTGGACCACGCTGAAATAAATCACATATGTAGTAACAAATAAAATACTTAGCAGAACCACTTTCTGTGTGACAGTTATAATATGTGCGAACCTTACTGTAAGTCTGCTTTAAGATAATTTAAAATAAGCAAGATAATATTATGAACTAGCATTCTACGTGGATATAC
This sequence comes from Zootermopsis nevadensis, assembly GCF_977971745.1. NCBI lineage: Eukaryota > Metazoa > Arthropoda > Insecta > Blattodea > Termopsidae > Zootermopsis > Zootermopsis nevadensis. The sequence continues at coordinate 19,228,599 of NW_028259134.1, forward strand.
TGTGCATTAGTGTATAACTTTGAGACAAGAGAACGTGATATGATAGGAATGATAAAACAAGATGGCTTTATCGATCGTCTTCCTATAGTCTGTAAAGCACAGTATCGATATCGTAGTCTGTAGAGCACAGTATCGATATCGTAGTCTGTAGAGCACAGTATCGATATCGTAGTCTGTAGAGCACAGTATCGATATCGTAGTCTGTAGAGCACAGTATCGATATCGTAGTCTGTAGAGCACAGTATCGATATCGTAGTCTGTAGAGCACAGTATCGATATCGTAGTCTGTAGAGCACAGTATCGATATCGTAGTCTGTAGAGCACAGTATCGATATCGTAGTCTGTAGAGCACAGTATCGATATCGTAGTCTGTAGAGCACAGTATCGATATCGTAGTCTGTAGAGCACAGTATCGATATCGTAATCTGTAGAGCACAGTATCGATATCGTTGACTCTTCATTACTGGCTTCAGTAACGGGGATTGGTTCAGAAAGATCACGAGAAATATGAAAAATGTCGATGTTACTTAAGACTGATTTCGTGAGAGGTATGAGAAATGTTTTAGTTCATTCTAAACCTGATCACCCCTGAGTCCTAGGCTCACTGCGTGTGGGCGCACAGCCTTTGTTGAGATTAGGATGTAATATCTTTCATTTACTAACGGCTTTTCCCTGGAGACCCATTTATAAGGTGATCTAACGTTTCATTGCAACGTTATTGAAGTTTTACTTCGTCATGAGTGGGAGATAACGTAATGATTATGGTATTACATTGTAAAATGAAACGTTTGATGTTTTATTAGTGTTTTCATCTGAAGATGTGTTATCATGTGTGTTCCATTCATTTCAACAGTGTTTGTCATTCTTTTGTTTCCCGTACATTGACAACTTTCATAATATTGAATATTTTTCGCCATCTCGGTGTAACCTTACGTCTAGGAGACTATTTATATATCTTCTTCATCTCATTGAATTCTGTGGTCGTAGAGAAGGTCGTTTGTAAATTAATGTTATCCTCGTTTAAGGAATACTTATAATTTTATTTTCCAGTTTCACCCACGCGTGTTAACACAAAGAGTCTTCGTGTTTTACTTTGTTGTTATGGGAGTTGCTTCAAATTTAGCCGTAAATTCAATATAGTGTTGGTCTTTCGTCCCTGCAGCCCTCTATTAGTCAAGTTTATTGCATTGTAGTTGCACCCAGCAGCCTTCACTCAAATCTAATTAAATTTGGTGCCAAACGTGATGGCCATTCATTGTACATGTTGCTATGAATTATGCAAGAAACTATTTACGGGTCTGCTAGCATTTGTCATCAGTTCATGGCATTATGCTACGTGTAACATAATCGCAGCATGTTATTCGCACAGTGTCGCCTCGTAACGACTAGTACCAGTTAAGATGGAAACAGTAGACCCGTGTTCAGATCTGCGCCCTGATGATGGAGGCTTTAAGAACGCCTGAAGCGTCTGTCAGGATCTACCAGACTATATGGTTCAACATCTCAGAAGGCAGCCATCTTGGTTCTCGCCGCCATGTTAATTTCAAATCTCGTGGGTGTTTACCGTAACAGATCAAAGCTTTGCTGACGTAAAAACCAAGTGCATGCAGTCAAATGTTAAATGCTGAATCGTCTTATGTTTGCTGTTCCCCGGTTTGACGCACTGACGTAATGGCTTGCCATGTTAGTAGTTTAACACTGTTTTACGAGTGGTGTTTAGAATCTGTATTTGTGACGGTCTTTCTCCGTTCTTCAGTGACGAAAAGACTGTCAGTGGCAGTACAGTGAGTGCCAAAAACGATGGCAAAAATCGTATTACCCGATCAAAAAATCTAACTTCACGGTGCAGATTCTTTTTTCAAAGATTTATAAATCTTCATCCAGTTAAGATGTTTGTTTTCATGGAACCACAAGGTTCATTGCCGCGTTTACAAAAACTGAACATTGGACTCTATTTACAACCAAATGAATCCATAACCCAGGATGAGTTGGCACGGGGTGGTTTCCGACTAGTGGGATAGACCATTACGAGTAACCCAGATGTAATGTCACAGCTGGTGGTTGACAGAGTACGGAAATCTTGTTACAGGATAGGTTAATTCTTGTATTGGTGATATTTCATTTTCTCACGGCGACAGGTATGTGGACGACCGTATTTTGATATGTTGCTCCGCGTAGTCTGGTAGAAATTTACTAACGTTTCAGAGGTCCTTGAAGCAAGCTCTCATCGCCTTGAGAACCTCAAATCCTACTAAATGAATAATGAATTTTAAAAGATACATAAGGAGGCTCTGTTGTGGACAGTTACCAGTATTTTCATGGAGAGACTGGACAAAACCACGGAAATTATCAACCGTGCGGAATTCTGAACGTCCAGGCCGAAGAGTGGGCATGCATTGCCACAAACCTTGCAGCTGTACCGCAGTGTGGTATCGACCGGTCCGATGGACGAACGACAAGGCTGTGCATTCATTACCTGCCGGTACAGCAGCTCGCTGCGCTACCACTCTGCTTCAGTCGAAAGTCAGAATGAATTTTATTCTACTCTCAGACCAGCTTCGCTCCTGAGTTCAGGGTTGTGCTTAGAGGGGTGCTACAAAGTCAGCCCATCCCGCTAAAGTAGGCTGATGATTCACGTGGTGGTGGTGAAATCTCTTATGGTGCTATTTACCATTTTAGTAGGTTTACCCTTATTAATACATATTGCGCTTTTATGAAGGAGTCGGAGTCGAAGCCGGAGATTTTAGTTCCGACTCCACAGCCCTGGAAGCAGCACTAATTGATTTATTCAGGTCACCTAGTGCTGCTAGTATAATAAGGTGGTACGTTAGTAGGAGCACTTGTCTGGTTCACCACGAACTGAGGAGCACGTACGAAGCAGTGGTATCGCTAAAACTCATGTTTGTCATTCAGCCTGCACGCTCCACTTGTCTTGCTAACCCTATCTTAGAAATAGGTTGTGAAGACCCAAATGCACACAAATGATTGCCGTTCATGTTTATTTACTGCTTACGTAAATGTCGTAGTTAGGAAATTAAAATGTTTTAAAATAATTATTATATTTCTTTACCGTCAAATCACAATAAAATAGTAAGATAAGATAATTAAAATGATTAAAATATCATCTTATGTTCCATATAGAGCATTCGATTTACATCGGAACATTCACAACATGTTTCGGTTTATCAAACCGTCATCAGGTGTAAATTATAAACTTTTAAACTCAAATTACAATTATTTATAGTTTTTACAATTTTATAATTTTATCATCTTTCTCAGTATATTTTATGGAAGTTGTGTCTAGATATTATTAATATAACATTATTGTTGAGGTGGTGTTATTGATGTTTATACCAGTCTGTGAAGTAAAAGATTCGTAAACATTAATGAAATATGATTGAATATAGAAAACAATTATTTTAATTAATATCACAATATGACGCAGCTATACTATCTCATAAAATGTTTTATTCTCTCTGTTATTAAATTGCGTAATCTAATTGATTTGCAGCTTAAAACTTTTCACCCGACGTTGCTTAGTCCTGGAATCAGGTGAAGGTAAATAAATCAGGGATGAAAGAGGAAAGACGGAGGGGAATGAATGATGACAGGGAATCTAAGGAATAAGTAAAAAGGAAAGAGGCAAGAAAGGACTTAAATAAATTAAACAAGAAAATAAATATATGAACAAGGGAACCAGAAGTAGTTCTGTGATTTCTCAGCCGACGTTTGCATGAATTTGGGTGGGGGAACACGGCAGTCCCCAAATTGGACTATGACGACGAGTAGCAAAATTTCTTTACCTGGGATTCGAACTCGGCGGAGATTTTGTCTAAGCTACTCGAAGGAATGAAAGCTGTGAATGTCTGATCAGATGCCCTCTGTGGACGTTATGATAGATATTATGTCCGTGCATCACTAACAGCCCCCGCAGTGTGCACGTGACTTGCAAGCTGGATTTCCCTTGGGCAGGCATAATTGGTAAATGCCGTGGGCCGTTTCTTATATTTGTTATTTTGGTGGTATTTGTGGTAGGTCATCGTTGGTTTACGTCACGGTTGAAGGATTTCCATTTACACGAGGCGACTGATTGAGAATACCTAAGTTTAATTTAAAGAAAAGTGATTGAATGTATCGTCCATGAACGATGTACTCCTTTGTAACACAGGGATGATATTTTCATTTGGCTTTTATTTTTCGCACCCGTTCTTCTCATCCTTTAATTCTTAGAATAAATTTATTAAGATCTTAAATCGAATCAGGTCTCGGTAATCCCAAACTAATTCTGACCCCATTCGTTCCTGAATTTTGGCTGATTAGCATAAACCGACGTCACACTGAGCTTTGTATTATCGGGGAACATGGTTTATTATACCAGACAATGCCTGACATGTCCGCAACCCATTGAATTGTGTATCGACGTACCGTTGCGCCTGGTATATAGACAACCTATTAACCATGCAAGGTAAGTGAATTGCGTCGGATGATACAGGCGCGGGTGTGGGGAGTCAAGGTCATTGTACAATCCATGTCAAAAAATTGGCACCTGTTTCATGACATCACTGTATACGTCATGCGTACATAAAAGCAAGTACACTGACTCACAGACATTGTATAGCATATTGTGATTGGTTTCAAAGAACACTACGTCTCATCTACAGTGGCTATGTACCTGTTGTTTCAGATATTTTTTTTTACATTTAATAATTTGTCATACATTTTAACATGTTCTAAAAATTTAAAAAATAATATTGAATACAGAATAATACATAACACAATATTTATGCACACACGCTATAAAACAGAACATGTATCTGAACATGAATTTACGGTAGAGCAAGGATGCATTTGTGCAATGTTCAATGTTAAACAAAATATACTATTATAGCCATCAGTCCATGGTTTCTATAATCTTTATTTCTTCAAAACCAAGAACATTGGCCATATCAATACAAAGGAGTGTTAGAAATTGATAACGTTGGATTAACATCCATTCAATGAACATAATAAGGTAAATTTGTTACAATGGCATGAGAGTATTCAGGGCAATGGTGATACAAGGATGGGAGTGAGGGACTGTTTGTCATCTGGTGTTCTGCACATAGTTATCAGCTCCGGATGCTCGGGAAAAAGAAAGCTTTTAACTATACAAATATTTGAGATGTCACTTTGAAACATTATTATCCATTTCATAGTTCAGTAGCCACTGCTGTTTACATACTGAATATCTTTATACTGATGTATTACTGTGCATATGTATGTATGTATGTACACACACGCGCACAAACACATGCATGCACACACATATACATATATACAGGAAGTGTTGCTGTCAGATTAATAGGGTTTAATGTGATCCTTCCATCTACACCTAGGTCTTCCGAATGGTGTCTACCTTAAAATTGTCCAGCCAAAATGTGTGTGTATTTATCATCTCTCTCCCATGCATGCTTCACATCCCATGAATATCATCTTTCTTGATTTTATTACTTAAAGAAATTAGGAATGTGTCTTCAGATAAGTAACATATGTTGATGCTAATTTGTTCGCAGAGTCTGTTGGGGGAGTTCAACAAGGAGCAGGAGGCATTCATCAAAGAGAAACAAGGTAAGACGTCCGATGCCGCAGTGCCTCCATGGGTGGGCTGCCCCAATGAGGAGAGCCTCAAGGAGGAGTTCCTAACACTCTCAACAGTAAGTGGCCTTCAGCTTCTGCACAAATGTTGACACCAGTGCATAACACTTTAACACATGTACAAAGCATTTCTCAGTTTTAGGTTAATATACTAGAAAGAAGTTTTCTCTCAGCTTATGTTTGATGTCTTATGATACTGAAAATCTGCACAGGCAGAAGTGTTATACAGAAAATATATCAGAAACTTATAAAAACAATTTATATATAGGATTTGAAGTTCTTATGTCTGTTTTCTGGGTTGTTGCAACATATAGTCTGGTAGAAGTTTACCTATGTTTCAGAGGCAAACTTCTACCAGACTACCCAGTACAACACCATAGAAGACAGCCTTATTCAATAATTCATATGTTTGGTACACCTTTCAGAAAGTAGAATTCAAACTTTTTACAGTTACTAACCAATGTGTTTAATGGATTATATATACTTGACTTATTGTAGAAAATTAGACATTAAATAACTAACTTCATAGTGTGTGGCTTTTCTGTAACAGTTGGTATATATTCAACTGTTCAGTATAATTTGCTGCTGTTATGGAACCCAAAAGGTCAAATGCTTATATTCTGTTTGTTTGTCTAGTCCAGTCTACCGCCTTTCTTTTTCAAAACTTGTTTAATATTGCCCTCCAGTATCTGCGTATATGAACCAAGGTTTTCGAACCAAACTTTCTGTGATTTATTCTTTCCTTAACCATTCAAAATAAAAGGCACAAGATGGAATTCTGTTATCACAGTTGACAAACAATTAGGCATCCTTCAGTGTTGCATATCTCCATATCAGATTTTCCTTGCAACTTTTCCTTGCTGAGAATGTAACAAGAAAAAAGTTACTCAAATCTGTGGTTTTTTGGTTCATTTCAGGATAGGCGAAATTTTGTTCGAAGTCCTCCAGCTGGTGTTGATTTCCAGTTTGATTATGAAGTCTCTTATCCTGTTGCAATGGCCACACTAGCTGAAGATCCCAACCTTGAGAAGATGAGGTTTGAACTGGTACCTAAAGTGTAAGTGAAACTTCAGACTTATGTAGGATAAAAGTGCTTTGTAAAGTTAATATGTAAATCAGATCTTTGTTATTGTGTCATATTAAATTGATAAGTCAGATTCACTGCTGTGTCATGTAAAAGTGAATATTTGGTCTTCTTCAGGATAAAATTGGTATCTACTTCTTGCTGGTAACCAGAAGTATAGTTGTATATTTTTGCTGACCATTGCAATTAGTATAAAGTACCTGTATAGATGTAGGAAAAATAAACCAAATATGTGATTTAAAGACCAGAGCATCCTAATGAGAGCAGTGTACTGGAGCACAAGCTGCCTGACACAGAGAATGCAATGGGTTAACCCTGGAAGCAGTGACTGACACATTTTCAGACTGTTCCAGAAGTGCAGCTGTCAAATTGTTGTTACTTGAATAATTCTGTATATGTTCTAAGAAATATCCTGAATTTCAGAAGCAACAGTTGATGATTTTTCACCAGCTGAATTGTTCGAGATGTATTTTCTGACAGTGCAATTATCTGCCATGTGAAGAATGTGCACTGCTTTTCTAGGGTTGAATTATGTTTTTGTACATGCATTTCAGCAATGACACTGCACCACTATATCAGATGCTAAGCTTATATTTAAACAACTTGATTTAGGATCAATGAGGAAACTTTCTGGCGAAACTACTTCTATCGTGTGAGTTTGATCCGTCAGGCAAATGAATTGTCTTCAATGGCTCAGGAAGGTGGCCGGGAACCTGATCCCACTGCGCGAGCCAACAGCACAGATGTCGATCCAGCAGGTAAGAGAGCTTGTGCTCATGCGAGTATTTGTGTTGTAGTGAGTGTTCATTGTCTGGTCAGAATGGTCATTACCTAGAGCAGATGTTTCTGATGTGTTTGTCAGAAGCTGGTATCAGCTATAAAGTGTCATAAAGAAACTAGCAAGAATAGCCGGTTTTCAGCTGATATTTGACCTACATACCTCTTAAATGCATGACTTCTGTGGATAGTGTTGAAGATATTCCAACAACTTGTGCATTTGTGATAGTTACACAATCATATGGTTTGTGAATCTGTCAAACAGGACACTGCTTCTTTGGAGAATGACCATTGATCAAATTCCTCTTCCCATATGATGCATGTTTGTATTATTTTAATGCATGTGATCGCTTGTCTGAAAATTATTTTAGTTTTGGCTGAGTATGGTTGTTGTGTCCCATCTAGTGAAACCTCACCTCGATGATGTGTTAGTTCCGGAAAGCACCTCCACTGACAGCCCTACCCATGAGTTTGTGTCAGACACTTTCCGGGCAAGTTCCAGTGACCTGGAGGAGGTACGAGAGGGAATGAAAAAGTTAGGCATGGACCCAGCCAAGAGGAATGGTAAGTTTAATGTTACATCAAGCATAGTTAATTTTGGATTATTTTAATTTAACCTTTAATGTATGGGAATATAGGATTTTTGAACCCCTGTACTACTGGACTGTTGGCCGGACTATATCTTCAGAGTTTAATGGTTTAGCATTATACTGCTGTGATGCATAGCCAGCTGGACCACACTATACATGGTGATAAAGGTTAATGCAGCTGAGGTCTTTTGGGACTAGAATTTTTGGGAAATTTGACCTGAAGTTGAAAGCCTGTTGTATAAACACTTTTATTCCTAGTCTCTGCTATAGTACATCATTTCTAAATATATTTAATATTTTATCATCTGCATAGGTCTTTTTAACATCAACTAGGAGGACAATTGTTGACATGGGATGGGTTTGGAAGGAAGACATCATGGAGTATTTATATTTTTTGAAGGGGCAGAAGTAAACTTTGAAAATCATCAGTAAGAGCCTCAGAAGTACAAAGCAACAAAAATTCTGTGTTGCATTTCTAATATGGACCCAAGTACTTGCAAACATTTGTCATCTTTAGAGATTGAAGAATTTTCTTATGGGATTAGCCAGGTATGGGATGATGGGTGGATGGCATCCAGTCATGCAGGTCAGATTCAAGGCTGCAATTAGTTTGCTCATTCTTGTGCACCTCCTCTACCTTTGGTCTGTTATCAGCATTTATTAATTTTTAATAAATTTGCATTGGGGGAAGGGGGGTAATATACACATCAGAATTAAATAGTGTGAAATATGCATATAAGGAATAAAAGTGCAGTACTGATATGCAACATCTGATTGTGTGAAGGACTTAGGCAAAAACAGGTGAACTAGGCTATACCTGCTGTTAGGATCATACACGTTTATCCTTTGCTGTGCTATTTAAATTTACTGTATACTATAACTGTCTGTACTTGCTGACAACACTTTTATGAATATATTTAACCCTTGGTAGCCCTATATGTTTACAGAATAAATTTAAGTAGGGACGTTTGGTTTAACATAAGTACCTAACAGTCATTTGAGACTTCTGTTACAAATTCTGTACATTTATTTTTATAACAATGTAAAACAATGGTTAGTTGCTGTCAGTACATAGTACACACTCTCTCATACAACCAGGGTGTGACTCAACTACTACATCAATTCATAAGCGAAATTAGAATTACTGAAAGTAAATATGATAAGCAGTGACAACATATTAATAATTTCAAATTTGTGAACCTCTTTTTTATTTTAATTGGTTTACTCATGTTAGAATACATGAATCTGTTGACAGTAATCCTATTTACAAATTATGTTCTGCCATTTCTTGTGTGTTGCCTTTAATGCTTAATTTTACTTTCTCAAAAAGCATATAATTTGTTTTCAACAAATAACATTTCATAGTTCAGACCACAGTCTGTTAAACATCATTTCCACTAATAATGAGTTTTACAATTGAAACATATAACTACAACTCTGACAGTGTCAGACCAGTTCATTTAAATGCCTTTGTGCATTGTTTAAGCACAGCAGAGGATATTTGATTGTACAACTTTCTACTGGGTTATAGCTGAAGTGAACCAAAAACAGCATTTTATCTGGTGAGTATCGCTTTGACACCTTGCTAAATCAACACAGCCACTACAAGATGGTGTTTACATTTCATTCAAGGGTAAACATCAATAAATATGATGTAAGAGGTTGTTTGTGTTTCTCTTAGTCACTTCACCTCAGTAGTTAATGAACCCTTGGCATGCTGTATCTTAAATGGCGATATGCACTCAGTTAAGTATTTTGTCATACAACAAGCAGTTTTAAACATCCATACTTTGGAGTTGCTGGCTGGACTTTAAGTGAGGTTAGAGTATATTGCTGTGATGCACAGCAAATAAAAGTTAATTAATATATGAAGATTCTGAGTGATTTGTATATGTGTGTGTGTACATACATATGTGTGGACACAGAGTTTCTCAACTCAGTTACTTTCTGACCCATTATTGAATATGGGTCAGTTTGACACAGACAAACACACACACAGTTTCACAGATTCTGTAGGAGTTTTGAAGAGCAGAACATTTATCATGCGATCTTATTCCCATATTTATCCTGTTTTTATTTCAGAAAATATTGCTAAATAATGTCTAAATTTGATTCAAAAGTTTCAATACAATATATATACATCTAATATTTTTAACTGGATAGAATGACAGGTTGGGATTTATGACATGCTTGGTGGATGTGCTTATTGCTTGTTTTAACAAATTCTATTTGATAATATGCTTTGCATGAAAATTCTGATGATGGAAGTTATTTGTACTGAAAACTAGCTATTTATTTCTAGAAAACAATATAGCACACATTGGTGTTGTAGGTGTGATGCTTAATTTGATGGAGCAGAATCATATTTGAGAAGTGGAGCCTGAAGGTTCATTAGTATGTTCACAGCAGGCTGCCACTGGACCCTATCTTGAGTCTGATGAATGAATCGAGTCACATCCTCACACCCTATTTCTTTTAAGAGCCATTGTAGTATTATCATCCTGTCTATGCCTGCATCTTTCAAGTGGCCTTTTCCCTTCATATTTTCTGAATATAATTCTGTAATAATTTTTTATCTCTACTGTGCAAGCTATATGTCCCACTGTTGCATCCTCCTTGATTTGATCACCCTTATATTTTTGGTTAAGAGTATAATTCATAAAGCTGCTTATGAAATTTTCTCTAGCCTCCTGTTAATTCACCTCTCATAGGTAGAAATATGGGGCAATGCTTAAGTTAAAATTAAAAGTTTGCCTTCCTGTAAGCTTCCATTATTTATTATATTTAATGATAGATTTGTATTATTTTATGTATTCTAATAGAAATACTAATATGACATACTATGGCGTGTTTAAAAATGATTTGTGTATCATTTTACCCTCATTGTAGAGTGAATACTTTACATATTATTGAAGTTAATATAAAATGATACATATATTTCTTGTTGGATGTTATATTGAACTCAACCTGTTTTAATTTTTTAATAAGTGTTGATTTTTGAATCCATAGCTTCCTTTGTGAATGCAAAGGAAATTATGGGAGTGTCTTAATGCTGCTTGATTTGATAGCATCTGAACTTGTCTTGATCAGAATCTTGAATGTGGAAGATTGCTTGTTTGCTTAGCAGTGGTGGAGCAGTGGCAGTATGTTATTAAAGGATGTACAGGTGACTCTCATTGTACACAGAGGTTGCATTCCTGCAGAATACACTATGAGAGATCTTAATTTGTAGTTCCAGAGTCAAAATAGTAAAGTGAGTCAGTGAAACTGCGCATGCAACTCAGTGAGGCTGCACAGCAACTTTTACCATGGCTTCGGACATATGAAAACACACATAACGAGCATATACAATGAGTGTCACCTGAAATGATAAAAATGTCTTCACTGTTCTAGCACATGATGGTAGAAAGAGAGTTATCATGCATATGATGTTTACATTAACATGTAAAATTGTATAAGTTCCCATAATTTCACAACTAACACAAACTAATCAAACCTATTCTATCCTTTCCTTTTTTAATCATTTAGAAATACTCATAGAGTTTCTTGTGTGTGTGTGTGCACTTTGAATATGATACACATTTGTGAAGTCTGAAATAGAATTGTCGTTTTATAACAAACAGTTATCAAGTAACACCATATTAATTACAGTTTCCAGTACACTTCTGACTCCTTTGTCTGTGGAGTATACAGCTCACTAATTCACAAAATTACTGAAACATACATGTTCAACACTGTTTGAAGGAAATTTATTGATAGATGTGAGAACAATTTAGGAAATATTTGTATAGCATTTATGGTGTATCTTCTTTGTTATTGTCTCTAGATTTTAAATTTGTGATTGCTTGTATAAGTAGCACAATTAGATACTTAAGGCTGCTTGTTTTTCAAGATGACCTTTGTAATGTCAGTTATCTGGATACAATGACCATTTATGTGAGGTGTGTTGTGCCTGCCTGGCTGGGTGATGATATAATCATGCCCAATTCCCCTACTGGATTGCACGAGTAAAACATCTGGCTGGAGATCCCCAAGAATCACCTCCAGTGCAGAAATACATGTAGGCCTTTATTTAAAGTATCCTTTTTGTTGCCTGATTTTAACCAAAATTGTAGTGTACTGAAAATTTTTGGCAAATTCCCCCATTGAACTGAGGCTAACTTGGTGTATCACCAGTCTTCAGCAATATGTGTAATGATAGAACTCTCTTTCTCCCATATGGACTTGCTTTCTTGCCAGTACTATTATAGTATAAAACATAAGTTACTTACTCTGTATTATGCAAATATTGTGTGGAGGGTAAGGATTCCTTTCTGCTCTCTTTTTTTTCAACAGCCTAAGAAGATGGAAAAAGCATGGAGCACAGAGCTAACCTTCACTCCTCTGATTTCTTACATTCCCCCTGCCTTTTTATGCCATCATAACCTTCATTTGGTTTCATTGCTTCTTGTAGAATATCTCTTTTTTTAAAAACCGTTTTGAAGCATGCATGGAAATAAAAAACAAAATATATATATATATATATATATATATATATATATATATATGTAACTATCCTCGAGAATATAAGGGAAGCATGTCGAATAGGTTCATTATGTTTTCTGCACCAAGAAATAGTACTTTTATAGTAGCTGAATAACAGGATTTATATTAATTTTTAGATAAATATTATCTGAAGGTAAAAATGTTGTCAAGATTGAATAATTTGGGAAGGTGTTGAGACATAATATTTAGCACTGTCATATAAAATGCTCGTTTATTCACTTAGGTATCATGCGGAATAATGGTATTCAGACTCGTTAACTGAGGAAATCTTGCTGTATGGAGACTTAAAATGAATTCTCGCTGCATGGAATGTATTTCTCATTCATTATACTAAAAAGAAATATATTTTTGAGCCTGTATACATGATGCGCTTTGTATGATCTAAACTTTCATTGTGAACCGAATTAATGAAATCCCTTCGGGATATTAGCCATGTCAAATGGCAAAAATTTGCTGACATATCAGGGACCACCTGCCACCATCATCAAGGCATCTGATGTAGCTGTGAACCAACCAAAAAGCTAACTAAGGGCGTAGTCCTGCGCACTCACAAGACATCATTGCTGTATACAAGATGCATTGCTGAAAATGATGAACAGTGCCTTAAAACTAAAATAGGATTGTGCTTATGCTAACAGGAATTTTGTGTTGGTGGAAGGCCTTGATTGTTCAAACTAGGGGTTATTGCTACTGGTGGGAGATTATCCCATTAGGCAACTTGTCCTTTGCTTCATCTGAAGGCCACCATGATTGGAGGGAGGGCAGGCCTTGCCCTTTTTGAATTATATCTTGGCATTTGCCTTACAGCTGAGGAAAAGCAGGAAAACGCTCAATCATGGTAGGGCTGTGGAAGCCCTGTCACATATCTATGCCTTCCACTGGCCTGTGTTCAGATTTGAGTCCAAGCCATTAGGATACTAGTGGGCCGTGTCATATGCTTGCTTTAATTGTACTCAGATCTGACCACAGGCCTAGGCAAGGTATAGATATGGGATGGCTTGCTTCCACAGCCATTCCTGATGGGATAATCTCCCACCAGTAACAGTAGCGCCTAGTTTGCATAGTCAAGCCCTTCTGCCACAACAAAATTCCATTAGCATAAGCACACTCCTGTTTTAGTTTTAAAGCATTGTTTACCATTTCCAGCAATGCAGTATGTTTGCGAGAATGGTGTAATCTGGCAAGGGACAATGTCTTGTGCTTGCACAGGAATCTGCCTTTAGATTTTTTGTTGGTGGATGGTTGGTCCACAGCCACATCAGATTCCTGCTGATAGGGACAGATGGTCCCTGAAACATCGGTGAGTTTTCTACGATTTGACACAGCTGATAGCCTGAGAGGATTTTATTAATGATGCATTTTAATGACAGCTTTTGCTTTATTTAAATTTGTAAATAAGATATCCTTCTTCCTATAAAAATGAGTAAATGAATCCATGGAACAAACAAAATAATAGTGCTTAAGCATGGGATCAGTTAAGCATTCTTGTGCATGTTGCTTAGATCAAACATTAAGGTTAGGAGCAAAGAATGTAGGTTTGTCTTTAAACTTGCTGACATACTCATTTCAGTTGTATAAATTTATTGATGCTTTTTAAGTAGATAAATATATTACCTATGCCAGCCATAAAAAGAATAGAATTTAATTATTTATTTCTTTGGTCCTGTTGTCACAGAGGTATATGGACATTAGTTGTTCATTATTTGTTTCAGAATAAACATAAAATCAATATTACCTGTTCATTTTTAGTATCAGTAAGAAAGTTAATTTTCTAGTAAAGCTAATGTTGTTTAGTTTTTGAGGTCACAAAGACTATAAAATAAATAAGATTCAGAAATAGGCATAAATATGAAATAGGTTGGGAGGTAAGACCTTTATAGCTTGCATCCTAATTTTCCAGGAATAACTATCAAAATAGGAACTTCAGCAGCAATGAAACAGTTTTTATTGTCTTTGAGAATGTCCAAAAAATCTGTGGAATGTACAGCAGCTAGAGATGAATTAGAAAGCTGTCCTGCATACCTTTCAATAGGATCTTATTCTTCCTCAATAAATTTGTGTTTGACATCATTACTAAAATGACTGTGTCAGTGTTTTTTACATAACGTCATGTATTAAATATAATGTGCAGATAATTAGTGGCTTTTATTTTACATTCCACACAGAAGTTGCAGCAATTGCTCTCATAGTGTATAATTTGTACAGACAATTCCATGCAGTGAAATTATGCTGCCCAAGCAGCCGGTTTGAACTGTATCATATATCGTGTGCTGAGATTTGATAGGGTATGTGGTGGGTTAATTTGTGCACCAGTTGGTGGTGAAACATAGATAATTCCTGTATTATATAAACCAGTGACAATATGAGTTGGATATAATGTTACTTTGTGTCGTCAGAACATTCTGAAATATTGATCTTGTGTTAAGTGTGTAGGTATTACAAATGTGTATTAAACCTCTCTTTGGAGAGAGAAAACTAAAAACTGGAACAATGCA
Source organism: Zootermopsis nevadensis (assembly GCF_977971745.1). NCBI lineage: Eukaryota > Metazoa > Arthropoda > Insecta > Blattodea > Termopsidae > Zootermopsis > Zootermopsis nevadensis. The sequence continues at coordinate 19,243,724 of NW_028259134.1, forward strand.
AACTTGTTATATAGCATTAAAATTTTATGAAAAGGAAATGATTAAATGGATTTTGTGGCAAACATGTATATTACTGGTATATAATCAGTATTTTTCTTACTGATGATGGTGGTCGGACTGAAAATTCCCTGTTTGTTTTTGTGCACTTGCTCTAGTTGAGGTAGTTTAATTTCCTGTAGATGATTATTTATTTTTATTATTATTATTATTTCTGAAGATTGAATTAGTTTTATTTTGCCCACTTCCTTGTGTCAAGTTTTGGATGGATGCATAGTTAGCCTTTTGTTATCGTTATGCTTCCTCCGTATCTATCTGTCTCTCTCCCCAGAAGAAGAATGGGAGAAAGAGCTTGAAGCAGAGTTGCAAGATTATGAAGTGGTTGCTGATGGAAATGGTCACCAGGATTCCAACTGGGAGAATCAGATCCAGGAGATGTTGGATGCAGAAGAGGCGTCCTCAAGTAGTGAAAACTAGCTCAGTTTATAAACAGAGATTTTGGGAAGAATTACACTATTTCTCCAAAATTACTTCTCTGTCCAAAGAAAACATATGACTGTTAAAATATAATATATAAATAGCTAGTGTAACTGCACTTTGGTGAACATATGTATGTTGATGTTTATTTTTCTGTTTTGTTTTGTTTTGTTTGGAGACTTGAATGGAAAGAATTTACTATGGCCATCAGCCTCTTTAAGTTGCATAACATTTTATAGTCAATGAAAGGGTTTGTATGTATATTCTTATTTTAGTGGCTGGTGAATGTGGATCATGCTGTTGGTAAGTGTATATACTGTATTTGTGGTTCTGCGTGTCTGTATCTCTCAACATTGTACATTATAGCTGTCATTCTGCTCTGAGTGTGAGGTTAGGTTTTTATACTTTTCTTTATGATTACATTTTGTGTATACAGAACCACTTGACAAGCCTTCTCAAAAGTCATTATAAACTCCTTCCATATAACACCAGTTTTCACCTGCTCCTGTTCTGTGAAATTTGCCAGGTGTTCTGCTAGTGTGTATGAATAAACTTGTCTATGGCCTCGGTCTTTTGAAAGTTGTAACCAACTTGTTAAAACGGTGTTGAGTTGTTTATCTTTTTGTGTCCTTTCCTATCACTGTGATTGTACACATTTTGATGTCACTTTTCTGTAGGCATTCCATTTACCCCCTAACATTACATGGAGAAATGTGATCAATCTTTTGCTGTAAAAAGAAAAACAATTAAAATGTGTAATTAGGTAGTGAAATCCCTGTCACCTGTAGGAAGTCATATAAAGCTTGGATCCTTATTAAAAGCAGAGTTTGCTTCTGAGATTAGTCTGTTTTACACCATTCTTCAGAATCATTCCTCAGAAACCTTACATGTTGATTGTAATGATAAGACAATGTGTCCTTACCTTATGCTACCATACTTAACCCTTCTATTGCCATTTATGAGTATGCTTGTTGCCAAATGTGTTTATTGTATGACAAACCAAGAGAAAAATTTTTGTTCAAATTATTTCTTGCATAGCAAACCATGTTCATATTGCTTCTAAGAGTGTAATACAAGAAAATAACTTGCTTGGGACTTTGAAAGTGTGTCAGTGGAAGGTGAGTTTATGATTTGAAATTTAAACATTATTGCGAGTTCTGAAGCAGAGGTGGCATCGCTATAAAGGTTTTCCTCCCTTCCCTATATAACAACTGCACCAATATTTTTTTTATTTCTTAGCTTGGGTTCTTCATCAGGAACAATGTGTATAATAGGAAGGTGTGTGGTGCAGTGATAGAGTTTTGTGAATGGATAATTGTGTGCATGACATAAGTTGATGACTGTTGTGTATATGCGTAGCAGTTAACTATGTAACACTATACAGATTGTAAACAGACATAATAATATGTTTCCACTCCATCACATGAGAAAATTATAATTTATTAGGTTACCATTCTTCCAGTACATTTAAAATTATGTTTATTTTTAAAAAACTATGTGAATCTCATATTTGTTAGGAACATTATGGTATCCCAGTATATGTATAACAGTAAACTATTCATGTATCTTGTGGAAATACATTTACTGAACAAGGTATTCCACTGTTAAATGCTTCTCTTTTAAACTGTTCACTGTGTTCCAGTCCACATCCCAAAAAATTCATATCCTTCATCTCTTCTAAATGTATGGGACTTACTGACTTTTTATGAGGTTGTCACAACTGGTTCATCCATCCCCTTGATTTTACAATGAATATTTTTGACCTTAAACATATATGTTATGTTTTCTGCAGATACTCTGCTTTATATGGCACGTTTGCTTTAGAGGTATCATAAAGTGGTTAGTAATCCACATTGTACATGTATGTATATTTCTTTATTGCATTGAGAAATCCTGTAAGGCAGTTTTGTGTCCTACTGTGACATTGACAAATGTCAAGGCGCATGTCATCAACAACATAGCCTACATTTACACATGTTTGTTAAAAGGTGACAAAATAAGTACATTTTGCCAGTAGCTTCATAGGTACCAAAATGAGAATGGCAGACAAAATGGAGCAACAGCTGTGCTAAGTCAGGATACTGAGAGCACAGTATTCATTGTCTCCATGTGATCTGCTAATTTACGAGGTGCGATCGGAAAGTTTCCAGACTGCGCCTATAAAAACCCGTACACTTATCTCAGGTATTAAATTCATCCATCACCCTCGAAGTAGTTCCCCTGGGAGTGAACACAACGATCCCAGCGCCGCTGCCAATCCTGGAAGCATCCCTGGAAATCTTTCTTTGTCAGCCTGTCAAGCACCATCTGCGATTCTGCCTGAATCTCTTCTATCGTCTCAAATCTCCTTCCCTTTAGCTGAATTTTCATCTTTGGGAAGAGGAAGAAGTCATACGGAGCTAAATCCGGCGAATAAGGAGGGTGCGGGATGACGGCCATGGTGTTTGAGGCCAAAAACTGCTGAACTTTGAGGGCGGTGTGCGCTGGCGCGTCGTCATGATGCAGCAGCCAGTTGTGGTTGCGCCACTTTGCCGGCCGCTTCCGTCTCACATCTTCACGCAACCGCCTCAGGACCCCACAGTAAAATTCATCATTGACCGTCTGACCTGCACGAAGAAACTCCCTATGGACGATCCCCTCCTGGTCGAAAAAACAGATCAGCATTGACTTCACATTGCTCTTGACCTGTCTTGCCTTCTTCGGTCGTGGTGACGATGGGCTCTTCCATTGTGAAGATTGCTGCTTCGTTTCCGGATCGTACCCGTAAACCCAGCTTTCATCACCTGTGATAACCTTAGAAAGGAAGTTGGGGTCGGTTCTTGCAAGATCTTTGAGCTCCTGACAAACGAGAAGTCGATTCTGCTTCTGGTCCTCAGACAGGAGCCTTGGCACAAACTTGGCTGCGATGCGTCGCATGTGGAGTTCTTCCTTTAGAATCAGCTGACAGGTCCCATAGCCTATCCCAACAATGTCGCACAAGTCGTTGATGGTACGACGTCGATCTTCGTGAATGGCCTGCCGAATCTTCGTAACATTTTCGGGCGTTGTGCTCAAAGATGGTCGTCCAGAACGCTCGTCATCATCGACAGAGGTTCGGCCATTTTTAAAACGTGAATGCCACACAAAAGTTTGTGCACGACCCATTGCGGACTCCCCAAATGCTTGCTTTAGCATTTCATAGGTTTCCGTAGCCGTTTTGGCGAGTCTTTGGCAAAATTTGATGCACACTCTTTGTTCATGAAAATCCGCCATTCCGAAATCGCAGGAGGGTCAGTGTAATGCACTACCAAAACGCCCGTAACTAAGAAACAAATGCTAATTCGATGATGCCGGCTGGCACACTGATTCACTATGAATGTAGGCCTCACCCCCTAGCGGCAGAAGCTCGTACTACATCCGGTTCGCCCTCTATTGACACAGTCTTGAAACTTTCCGATCGCACCTCGTACGTAGGTAATTCATAATGTTCAGCATGTGGCTATGTAAAACCAAACCCAATTGCAGTAAATAATAATAATTGCATCAGTCTTCAGAAAATATAACAATCCTAGAGAATTTCAGTCATCAAACATGTCTGGTTCCTATCAGCCACACACTTGTTATACTGTTGTGTCTTTGTGTTGTCTTGCTATCACATAAGTTCATAGTACAGCAGAGAATCTTTCAGATTATAAAAATGTCCACACAGTTATGGAAACTGATACTTCACAATGTCAACAAAATTGCACTTCAAGGTGTTAATATTTTTGAGTGTTATGACAGTTGTCGAATCATATCAAAATTTCATTAGATCGGGCAGTTTTAATGACCACTTTCCATCACATCACAAATACTTACAAACAGCGTTGCATAAACTAATTGCAGCTTGCTTTCATAAACATTAACTACTGAGTCGATTTCTGCTCTTTGTGAGTGATCAATCAACGCAAACAAGGTCTGTTGGTAAGCAGGTAGACCTCAGTCTGTTCAAAAACCGCGTGGTAGAAAATTCCAAACTCCATTTGGCGTTTCCTTATATCCCGCCATGGTGAAAGCTGTTTAGTTAGTATTGTAAATTTGTGATATTGCGAAGTTATTGGTGATCTTCAATCTCAAAACGTAACACGTATTAAAGTTATCCCTAACTGTGGTTATAAATTATAAATATGACATCCAATAGTATCGTGCGAAATTTAGTAGTTTTTACGTGTTGCTAACGCAGCTCATTTTTAAATCATGTTTAATTTCTTAATTACATTTCACTGTTATTAGTTTATAATTGATTGTGGTGTGATGTCTGATTCCGTACGTAAACCAATTTGTAATGCTTACCCAGTATATGTTTAAAAAGTTGGAAGTTCCGATTTTGACATTAATGAAAAATATTAACGGAGATTTACGTATAGTATGTTAGATACGTAACATAGGGTTAAAACGGTACAATATTAATATATTTCTTTCAGTTGCGATTATCCACACAACAAGATGTCCTATACCAAAGTACCTCTAGGAAGTCATTCGTGTCAGTATATTCCTAGTCGTGACATAACTGAAGATCAAGAGATCCAAATATTTGTCAAACAGTTGTTAATAAACAGAGTTTTTCAGGGCTACTACGAGGAAAGACGTTTTGTAGAATCTTTGTCATCTTACAGGTAAATGGACGTAGCGACTAATTGTAAACCTTGTTACGCCTAATTTCAAGTATTACTGTTTATGTTTGTGTTACTATTGTATGTTACAAAGACGTAAATTTGTAATACGGCCCTCAATTTCTTTGGGTAAATTCAGTTCATTTGAGTTTGGGCTACAATATTTTAGTGTTAGAGTTCTGGTCCAATATGTTGTATGCGAGGCTGCTTATAGTGTAAGTTGAATTCATATTTCATTCTAATCTGTTTAATTTCTCATGGTTCTTTTGGAAGCCTGCTAGCAGAAAGAAGGTTATTATATTAAGAAATGTGGTTGTAGCTGGGCAGTAAGTAATATGTGGTAATCATCTGTGTTTATGTAAGTTAGTATGGTTAAAAAAATCAGATTAAATTTGGGAAATGCTTATTATTTATTTTGGACCTTTTTATCTTTTTATGTCAGTCTAAAAACCTAGATCAGAATATTTGCAACTCTAATTTCATGTGTAGCTTTATATGGGCCTGTCTCAAAATGAAGAACACAGATTAGTTAGTTTAAGAATGACTTCTAAAGGAGGTATTTTGGCCTTGGAGAAGTGACAACAAAGGACTGAAGAAAATTATGCAGTAAGAAGCTACTTAAATGTTCTGAATTAGCAGTTTTGTTGGGGTGAGTAAATCAAGCATAATTAGATGTTGACTGGATTCAACAGAGGACGAGGTCCAGTGGCAGGATCTTTTGAACATATTGATGAATATTTGTTACATAAAAGCAGTTTTTTTATAAGCTGAGCAACTGTCACTGCTCAAGAAGATTCTGCACTGTGGAGTTCATTAAGTTATATAGATTATTGACTTTTTGTTTAGATTCAAGGTGATTTATCTTAGGTCTAAAAGGTATGAATGAAGTGCAAATTTTGCTGAAGGAATGTCTGATGTGAAATTAATGATAATGTAAAATTTCAGAGGTGTAGTGCTTATTTCTACATTAGAATATGATCTGAAGAAGAATTTGGACACTGTCATTAAGAGGCTTAAGAAGTTCTACAAGTTCTCAAAGGTGTGGGTGGGAATTACAGGTAACAACAAATTCCATTCCACCAGTGCTAGTACCATGCCTTCATTTTAAAAATGGAATCCCAGCACATTGAGTTTGTTAGCAAGGAGAACAGGAAATGCATGTTATAGTTTGTCTCGAGATCCTCAAGAGGAGTCTTCTTGGGTTTCTTGGTATATATGGAACGATAATAAACACAGTTTTAAAGTTCTTATGAGGGTGTGAAATAGTTCAGATATGGTCCAGTATCGGGATTTTGGGAACACAGAAATTAATAATCTAGGATTTAGAAATTTTTGCAATTCAGCCAGAAACAAAATCATCCAACTTAGTTATATTAAGCCTGTACAAAGGTCCAACAGGCAATTTTCAACAATTCCTAAAGGGACTAGATGCTACTCTAAACTATCTGTATAATCCAAAACCTGAATTTTTAGTCTGTGGTGACATGAATATAGACTATCTCAATGCAAAAAGAAAAGAAAAGAAAACATTACTAGTAACATTTCATACATACTGTAAACTTTGAAACAAGAATTCAATATGATTTGAGAACACCAGTTGATAATTCTTTTGTTGATAGTGCAAGACTTAGCTCAACTTCTACTTCTACCATAATAAATGGCCTATCAGACCGTGATGCCCAGTACCTTATGATTAATAATGTTGCTGCAGCTACTAACTTAATACCTTTGAAGCAAAAGAAAAGTAAATAACGAAACAATCATGCAGTTTCAGCTTCTTCTGAAGAATGAAACATGGGGATCTGTTTATAGAGTCAAAGATACCAACAAAAAGTTTAACTCATTTTTGTATACTTTTCTAAATATTTTTGAAGCTAGTTTTCCTATTACATATGAAAGTATAGGCAAAATAAATAATAATTGGATTACACAGGGGATAAAAATATCTTGCAAGTCTGTTTATCTACAGTAGGAACAGTAAAGACCCAAATGCAAGAGCATTTTATATCAAGTATTGTAAAATCCTGAATAATGTTATAAAAGATGCTAAAAAGCAGCATTACAGTAGACTTATAGCAAATTAACCAAAAAATGCATGTTGGAGGAATTTCTTGTGATTTAACAAAAGCTTTTGACTGTGTAAATCATGAAATTTTATTGGGTAAATTAATTGTTATGGGATTCAAGGTATAGCAGCATAATGGTTCAGATCCTATTTAACAGATAGAAAACAAAAGGTCAAAGTAAAAGCTCCTAGAAAACAAATGGAATTTTTTCTCAAACTGGGGAACAATAAAACATGGAATTCCCCAAGGGTCAATTTTAGGGCCCTTGCTTTTTATGATATACATAAATAACCTTCCTCAAAGAATAAAAACAATAAATACTTTAGCAGAACCCATAATATTTGCTGGTGACAGGAGTGTCATAACTTCTAATAACAATTTTGATGATTTCTGTTCAACATCAAACATAGTTCTGTCTCATATGAGTAAATGGTTTAATACTAACAAGTTGGCCCTAAATCTAGATGAAACAAATACAATAAAATTTATAACAAATAACACACCATAATATGCTTTAAATTTGGTTATAATGGAAAGGATATACAAGAGTTAATAAATACAAAATTCCTGTGTTTGCAAATTGGTAATCACCTAAATTTGACAAATCATATTGATAAACTGATACGTAAGTTAAGTGGAGCACGTTATGTAGTTAGATCTCTGTTGCATGTCAGCATCACTGACACACTCTGATCAATATATTTTGCCTATTTTCACTCCTTAATGAAGTATGGAATAATTTTGTGGGGTAATTCATCAAACAGCAAAAAAATATTCACTCTACAAAAGAAAATTGTCAGATTAATGGCTGGAAACACATTTAGAAGTCTATTTTAGAGATCTTAACTCATCCTTGTGAATACATATTCTCATTAGTGAACTTTATTGTAAATAACCAAGAACTTTTTCAAACTAATTCTGCTGTACACAGTGTCAACACAAGGAATAAAAATCAGCTTCATAGACCGATTGCCAACCTCTCATGTTTTCAGAAGAGTGCATATTATGCAGGGATCAACATTTTCAACAGTCTACCATCAAGTCTCACAAGTCTTGTGAATAAAAAGGCACAATTTATTGTAGCATTAAAAAGATACTTAACTACACACTCCTTTTACTCTGTCCATGAATGTCCATGTTTACAAATAAGTGAAAATTTATCTTTGGTATATAATAGGTAGATTTATTTGTAACTTATCATTACTTTAGGTGAACCATTTGTTGCATATGTTAAATTTATATAATAGTATGAATTGTACTTTATAATATGTATTGTATTATTAGTATGACTTTTTCCACATCCTGATGTCATCTGACTATCTTATGGATCCATGGAATGTAATAAAGATGTATGTATGTAGCCTTCATATTCTATAGAAGCAGGGAATTTTTTGACCAGCTGAGTAAAAATCATCTTCCCAACTATGTCCCTGCCTTATGAATTTAATTATTTTAGTAATAAATGTGTACAGAATTTATGTTGGAGGATCTTACCAGGAATTTCTAGACCAGCTGAATGACTGTCAAGTTGTTGAAAGACTGCTAACACCATGATACTGGTTTCCCATTTCATGCTGTCGCACACAAGTATGAAGCTTCAAGCTGTATACCTTATTTCAGGGCCTGACTTTATTGGAGCTCCACTTCAGCATGCTCTATGGATCAAATTACAGAGCTTGACATTTGGATACTACTGGTTCCAAATCAGACGAGTCAAGTTTGTTGAAAACAGGGAAATGATTCTTCATCTAAAATGTCTTAGGTAAACTACATAACAGTGGTCCTTTTGGGAAGATCCATTACATTGAAATAAGGAACAACTTTTATTATATGTTGGTTATGTACTTGAACAATTTTGTACATGCCCACTTGTTCCATATTTTCTGCCACCAAAATTTTGCACAAAATGTATGTTTTGTTGATGCTTACTAAAGAGCATAATATCTATTAATGAAGTGGAACTAACTTTACCTGCCATTGTATTAACATTATTATGGAAATGTATAACTGTGATCATCTGTGAGGATTTTGTTATGCTGTGACTAGAGCAATGAGAACAATTTTGTACTTTGATTAGTACCACTAATGTTATTGGTTATTGTCCTGGACTGAAAAAGGATGATGGGAGGAGTTAAGGATATTACATTACAAACTTTCGTATTTCAATTTTGTGACTAATTAATGTTGCTTACAGGCATATAGATGTTGGATCGAGAAATGTGAAGATGAGTGAATCGGAGACAGTTGAGAAAGCATTTCAAGGGGCTCCTGAACCTGTTCCACCAAATAATTATATCAGTGTTTGAATGATAAAATTAAATAAAATTTTAGAGGTATTAAGGAAGATATTACAGCAAATATTGCTTCTGTCATGACAGTTGTCGAACCATTTCAATATTTAGTTACATCGGTCAGTTTTAATGACCACTTTATATCACATCATAAATACTTGCAAACTGCGTTGCATAAACTGATTGTAGCTTCCTTTGATAAACATTCGCTACAGTACATTAACTAAAATTAATAATTACGATCAAAGATGGTGTCATGCGCAATTTAGTTCAGTTTTCAAGCTCCATTTGGCGTTGCCTTGTATCCCACCACGGAGAAAGCTGTTCGGTTAGAAGTGTAAATTTATGATATTGTGAAGTTATTCGTGTTCTTCATTCTCCAAACGAAACAGGTATTAAAGTTACCCCTAACTGTGGTTTTAAATTACAGATGTTTTGGATATGACATCCATTAGTATCGTGCGAAATTTTGTAGTTTTTACGTGTTGTAAACGCAGCTCATCTTTAATTTCTTAATTACATTTCACTGTTATTAGTTTATAATTGATTGTGGTGTGATGTCTGATTCTGTACGTAAACCAATTTGTAGTGCTTACACAGTATATGTTTAAAAAGTTGGAAGTTCCGATTTTGACATTAATGAAAAATATTAACGGAGATTTACGTATAGTATGTTAGGTACGTAACATATGGTTAAAACGGTACAATATTAATATATTTCTTTCAGTTGCGATTATCCACACAACAAGATGTCCTATACCAAAGTACCTCTAGGAAGTCATTCGTGTCAGTATATTCCTAGTCGTGACATAACTGAAGATCAAGAGATCCAAATATTTGTCAAACAGTTGTTAATAAACAGAGTTTTCCAGGGCTACTACGAGGAAAGACGTTTTGTAGAATCTTTGTCAGCTTACAGGTAAATGGACGTAGCGACTAATTGTAAACCTTGTTACGCCTAATTTCAAGTATTACTGTTTATGTTTGTGTTACTATTGTATGTTTCAAAGACGTAAATTTGTAATACGGTCCTCAATTTCTTTGGGTAAATTCAGTTCATTTGAGTTTGGGCTACAATATTTTAGTGTTGGAGTTCTGGTCCAATATATTGTATCCGAGGCTGCTAGCCAGCCCTTCTTATAGTGTAAGTTGAATTCATATTTCATTCTATTCTGTTTAATTTCTCATAGTTCTTTTGGAAGCCTGCTAGCAGAAAGAAGGTTATTATATTAAGAAATGTGGTTGTAGCTGGGCAGTAAGTAATATGTGGTAATCATCTGTGTTTATGTAAGTTAATATGGTTAAAAAAAATCAGATTAATTTTGGGAAATGCTTATTATTTATTTTGGACCCTTTTGTCTTTTTATGTCAGTCTAAAAACCTAGATCAGAATATTTGCAACTCTAATTTCATGTGTGGCTTTATATGGGCCTGTCTCAAAATGAAGAACACAGATTTAGTTAGTTTAAGAATGACTTCTAAAGGAGGTATTTTGGCCTTGGAGAAGTGACAACAAAGGACTGAAGAAAATTATGCAGTAAGAAGCTTCTTAAATGTTCTGAATTAGCAGTTTTGTTGGGGTGAGTAAATCAAGCATAATTAGATGTTGACTGGATTCAACAGAGGAGGAGGTCCAGTGGCAGGATCTTTTGAACATATTGATGAATATTTGTTACATAAAAGCAGTTGTTTTATAAGCTGAGCAACTGTCACTGCTCAAGAAGGTTCTGCACTCTGGAGTTTATTAAATTATAAAGATTATTGACTTTTTGTTTAGATTCAAGGTGATTTATCTTAGGTCTAAAAGGTATGAATGAAGTGCAAATTTTTCTGAAGGAATGTCTGATGTGAAATTAATGATAATGTGATATTTCAGAGATGTAGTGCTTATTTCTACATTAGAATATGATCTGAAGAAGGATTTGGACACTGTCATTAAGAGGCTTGAGAAGTTCTACAAGTTCTCAAAGGTGTGGGTTGGAATTACAGGTAACAACAAATTCCATTCCACCAGTGCCAGTACCATGCCTTCATTTTAAAAATGGAATCCCAGCACATTGAGTTTGTTAGCAAGGAGAACAGGAAATGCATGTTATAGTTTGGCTGGAGATCCTCAAGAGAAGAGTCTTCTTGGGTTTCTTGGTATATATGGAACGATAATAAACACAGTTTTAAAGATCTTATGAGGATGTGAAATGGTTCAGATATGGTCCAGTGTTGTGTTAATATTGAATATTCATATTCTATAGAAGAAGGGAATTTTTTGACCAGCTGAGTAAAAATCATCTTCCCAACTATGTCCCTGCCATATGAATTTAATTATTTTAGTAATAAATGTGTACAGAATTTATGTTGAAGGATCTTACCAGGAATTTCTAGACCAGCTGAATGACTGTCAAGTTGTTGAAAGACTGCTAACACCATGATACTGGTTTCCCATTTCATGCTGCCGCACACAAGTATGAAGCTTCAAGCTGTATACCTTATTTCAGGGCCTGACTTTATTGGAGCTCCACTTCAGCATGCTCTATGGGTCAAATTACAGAACTTGGCATTTGGACACTACTGGTTCCAAATCAGACGAGTCAAGTTTGTTGAAGGCAGGGAAATGATTATTCATCTAAATTGTTTGAGGTAAACTACATAACAGTGGCCGTTTTAGGAAGATCCATTACATTGAAATAAGGAACAACTTTTATTATATGTTGGTTATGTACTTGAACAATTTTGTACATGCCCACTTGTTCCATATTTTCTGCCACCAAAATTTTGCACAAAATGTATGTTTTGTTGATGCTTACTAAAGAGCATAATATCTATTAATGAAGTGGAACTAACTTTACCTGCCATTGTATTAACATTATTATGGAAATGTATAACTGTGATCATCTGTGAGGATTTTGTTATGCTGTGACTAGAGCAATGAGAACAATTTTGTACTTTGATTAGTACCACTATGGTTATTGGTTATTGTCCTGGACTGAAAAAGGATGATGGGAGGAGTTAAGGATATTACGTTGTAAACTTTCGTATTTCAATTTTGTGACTAATTAATGTTGCTTACAGGCATATAGATGTTGGATCGAGAAATGTGAAGATGAGTGAATCGGAGACAGTTGAGAATGCATTTCAAGGGGCTCCTCAACCTGTTCCAGCAAATAATTATAACAGTGTTATGAATGATAAAATTAAACAAAATTTTAGAGATATTAAGGAAGAAATTACAGCAAATGTTGCTTCTGTCGTGACATTGCATAATATTAAAGGGGCTGTCTGTTTCATGTCTGTGTTTATTGCAGCATGCATAACTGGGTTCTTCCACATTATTGGGTATGTTGGGGATTATACTATAAAGTTTATGAGAGAGTTCTCTATTTTTATACAAGCTTCTACACCTATCTTTCTAGCTATGATAGACTTCTTTAGCAAGTGTGTAGGTGGGTTCTATCTTCTCATTGCCATGTTGTGGAGGGGTTCACATGTTAATGTCCCTCGTTATACAGACTGGAGACCACAGCGAAGAGCTTTACAGATGCCTCCTAACAAGGAGTTTGGCAAAATGAAGTAACTTTTCTTTTGTTGCATTCATTTATAATTTGTATAGAGTATTTTGTTGCAGTGGCACACTGTAATTGAAGCATTTATTTTTGTAGCAAGTAGTGAGAAATTTTATACAAGACTGTCATATAGCTTATGGTTGTGTATACTCTTCTCTCTCTTTAAGATTGTAGTGTATTTACATTTTATGTGCTGAATGTTAAAGACTGATTTGAGGCATCTTGTAATGCATTTACAGAATATATCATTCTTAGTAATGTGGAAACTTTACTTACATTTTTACATCCCTGCTGTAATATCCTGTTGACTGTAATGCTGCATTTGTATCTGAAATAAAACTGTTGAAGCAGCATATTTTTTAAGTTTCCAGTTCCTTCCACTGTGTAAAGTTCGTGATAAGAGATAACAGTGTTTACTTTGCACACTATGAACAGGATATAACAGGGGTGTTCAGAATTCATGCCTATTAGACGTGGCTTGCAGGCCATCATTCCATCCTGTAGCTTATTTAGAATATTACTTTGTGAGGTCCTTACACTGAAATAAACATTTTGAAGTGGCCCGTGCAGGATGCATTTCACAATTTTCAGGAATATAATTTCAATGACGAAGTATTTGTGGGCCTCAAGAGATGCTCCCTATTATTGTTATTTGTAGGGTTGAACAAATTATTTTAAATATTTAACAATTAACTATGTTACAGTAACTACAGTTAATTATGATACATATTGTTTCATATCAATGTGAAACTTAGCTATCTTCACTGCCTTGAGAAACTGTAGTCTCACAGCTTCTGCTTTTGGGAAATATTTATTATATTTAGAACAAACCAGTTTGCAGAAGAAAACATAGAGAAATTATGAAAAGGAATGATGAAATCTGGAATTCATTAAATTTATTATTGGTACTTACCTACTATGTCCTTTAAAGTGCAAAGCCAAGGTTTCACATTACTAGAAGAGGGATTTTGATAAGTTCACACTATGACCACTCTTGAAAATTGGGTAATAATATTGGATAGTTTTGATCCATTGGACACATTTATAACTACATAGGTTATATAACATGGGATGACAGGGCTAGGGAAGAATGTGGAAATACTTTTGGTTTATTTTAAGGCACTAGCCTAGCATACCTGTCAGGATATCTAGTTTCCAAGTCAAACAAAACCTCGGACCTTCAAGTTTTAAACACTAGGCTATGATACTGGGTACCAGAGAAGGTGGACTGTTTGTAACAAGGCCTTCTCACTTCATCTTCATCAAACTGCAAGTGATCCTCTTGTATCTGTGGCCACTCTTTCTGTTCTTTATCCAAAATGCCTTCCCTGACATGGTCTCCCTATTGGTTTATTTTTAAAGCTCTATTGCAGGATCCATGTGTAGAACATTCTTTAGATTGTCTTTAATTTCACCAACTCTTGTATTCTTTCCACCTTAAGATGTTGCGTATGTCCTGTGTTTCAATTTAATCTCTTCTTTAGTAGTACATAGAAACATGAGTTCTAATGCTTGTAACTTGTAATGTTGATATGCTTAAATTGATTCTTTCATCCAGGTTTTATAAATTTGATATTAAACAGTCCTTCACACTGAATATTAAGACCAAATATTACACTTTATGGAACAAGAAGCTTACTGAAAAAAATAATTCTGATGCATCTTAATTCTAAAACCTTGAAGATTAAAACATTTTACCTTTTGTATAGGGTGTGAACGCAATGTAGAAAAAGCATAGATGATGGGTGTCTGATAATGTGCTAAGAAGGTTCTGACAGGAAAAAAGTCACATAATAGTCATACAATTTGTACTCTTAACGAAATATTGTTAGGATTATAATATTACTCATAAAGAGGACTTTTAGCATTTAAAAAGGGATAAGAAATGAATATGAAAATTCTGTTTTAAAAAGAATCTGGCATCTTAATTCATAAGCTATAGCATAGCCATAATTCTACAAAGCACTTCAGTTCTCAGAAACCAAATGACCTTTATTAACCTTTATTGTATAAGCATGGAATGAATATTGAAATAATTGTTATACATGCTCGATTCACTCTAACAAGCAGGAAGTATACAGTGCTATCCATTTATTTACTGAGGACAGCCTATAGTGACATGTGAATTCCCAGAATATAGTGGTAATATATTGTTTTATATACAACAATTCAAATTTTTGCAATTCCCACAACTCCACATGCAGAACGGGCTCCAGCATTTCCTGTAGTTTTGCTTAGTTCATGGCCTCCCTTTCCAAGGTCATCTGGGTCAGCATGAACCTGCAAAATAATATTTGATGGTACAAACCTGATCAGTCATGTAATACAAACTACACAAAATAGTGTTTTCACTCGGTTCATACACAATTTGTGTGGTTGTAGCTCAGTTACTCAAAATTCATCATTCCTTGAAGAAATAGTAACCGTTTACAGGCAACAAATGAGATAATCCACTTAAACAATGATGCCATCCCCTCTGAATGCCTTTGGAGTATGAATGAATCAGTGAAAAGAAAATTCATTTAGCCATTTCTTGAAAGTTAGGTCTACCTACTTTTATATTTTCAACCATGAATGTTTCTTTTATTAAATATCATTATTATGAAAATAATTAAATGGAGATACTACTGTTACAACTAATGATTTTTTGTGTTCTTATTTATCAGAATTACCAAATTTGTTACCAGTGTCAAAATGTATTGAATTTCATAGCAAACAGTATATTCCTAACAATCTGTATGGAACAATTTTTTTCAGAACTGTGAACTTACCACTAGGGTTCTGCCAATAATGTTCTGAGCGCCAGAAAGAGAAATCAATTTGTCAGTAATGTCAACTTTAGCAACTCCATTGCTGCCAGCTTCAATATTTCCCAAATCTCCAACATGTCTGATTTCATCAGTTGGGCTTCCATGATCCTTCTGGTGAGGGTTAAAATGGGCTCCAGCACTTATACAGCCTATAAATCAAATGTCAGTGTGAACTACTAACTCTAGATGCAACATTTTAGTGAACATACTGTTATTTACTTACATCAAAACTTACCATTTGTGTTGTCCCCAAATTCATGGATGTGAAAGCCATGCAAGCCTTGTGATAGGCCAGTCACTTCACCTGTTACTCTTACTGGAGAATCAGGATTCTAAGGGGAAACAGATTAAACATGAATATCCCTTAAGTTTTAACTAGAAAATTTTAAATTCTGGTTATATCTGTTAAGAAAGTAAAATATGTTTTGCAATTGTCTGCATCAATTGGGCTTAACATACAGTATAAAATGTTTTGTCATTTAAAATTAGCAAACTTTATTTGCCAATATGGTCTTTCCCCCAACCCTGACGGCAGAGCCCAATCAAGTATGAAAATTGAAGTGGAATTTACTACTACTTCACACAATTGTTACATAATAAGAAACTTACAACTTGATCGAAAAAGAGTGTTCCCTTCACCACTTCTCCGTTCAGAACACATACAGCTTTCACCGGCATGCTCAAGGAATTCTGTACGCCCTTCCTCCTGATATGACAACTGAATTTTTTGTGTATTGTTACAAAATTGTAACACTATGCAACCCAACTACCGGCTTCTACAATGACCAGCAATTTACTACGACTTGGAAGCAAGATACTTCTTGACCTTTACTGTAATTGGGTGTTAACTGATACATTGAATGTACGTATTGAAGAAGTACGAAACAATGTTTGTTAATTCTTTGGTATCACATGGCCCGCTGTGAACAAATGATATTTAAAATCGTGGCGTCGTGTACACAGAGAGTGGAAATTTAAGAAGGCAGTGATGAAAAGTTTGTTCCAACACATAAAGACATCTAAAGTGTCTTGCAGACTTTGTTATTGTTTGAATATTGTCTGAAATGGCTAATCAAGTGTTACTTGAACTGGAATCAGCAGCACAAATAATGTTGGTGAGAACATTTGTTTTCTTTCCCACAGCGTAAGTTAAGATACAGTAAGGTTAGAACCAAGTTTGCATCTCCCGTCTCCTAGAGGCAATCCATCACTATAATCAGGATGAACAAATCATCTGTGTAAATCAGCCAGCACAATAATATGAACCAATTGTAGAACACTTCAGGAAAATCTGGACTGTGACATGTGAATACCATTAAACAAAATGAAAAACTGTCATATTCCCCTTACTTTCAGTTTTGTATCTGACAAAGTACTAATTCAAATATGGGTAATTTTCCTTGATTGAATATCTATGCGTTGAAACCAAATTACAAATATGACAAAAGATATGGAGGTAATTAATACAATGTAAATATGTACACTCCAGTTTGTGAGAATGATAAGACATGCACACAACATTTTGGTCAGAAAACTTGGGTTAAGCAGAGACCTAAGGATAGGTGGAAATGGAATTAAATTTAAGAAATACAGTGTGAGAGGGTGGACTAAATTTAACTGGCTCAGGTTGAGGTCCATTGAAAGGTTGTTGTGAACCTTCAAGTTCTGTTTCTTGACCAGCAGAGTGACTGTCAGCTTCTGAGCTCTGAACTTAGTTAATTGGTAAGAATCAGGTGAATTTAATTTACAAGAATTGGATAATTGTGAGAGTTACGTAGACTTCTCATATTTATTGCTGAAACTTTTTGCAGGCACCACCATCAGTTGTAACCAGTGACCAGCGCCATTCAGCAGAGGTGATGTTTCTGAATTTTCGCAAAACAAAAAGTCCATATGAATTATGCAGACATATTCTTGGTAATTGGAAACTTTCTTCATAGCAATAGATAGATGTAGATGTAGATGGCTGCTCCATCATCTGGGCTATCACCCTGATGATGGGGGCAGCAAGGACCTCTGAAATATCGGTAAACATCTACCAGACTACATAGCTCAACAACCCAGAAGACAGCCATCTTTAGACTCACTGCCATGAAAACCTCTATTCCTATACAGATGTAGATGTGTCCCACAGATGCATGTGAACAGGATGTGGAGCAAGCCAAAGTACAATACATCACATTCATAAAGTATCTAGAAATACAGTGCAGTTACAGAAACATTACCAAGAATAAAACAGCTAAAATTACAGTACATTTGTAATATATTTATTTTCAAAGTAACATACAAGTGAATAACTACATATGAATTCTATATATGTAGTTTGCTATCCATATATAAGAATGTATATATGTATAGATTAATTTCTATGTAATGAATTTTGTAGTTATGTTTGTATGTGTGTATACAGGAATTAATCTATATGATGTGTGTGTTTCTGCATATGGATAATGAACTGTGTGTGTGGAATGTTATGTAAGGTTATTCACTTGTGTATTTATTTGGTAATAAATATATTGTGTCATGTATTTTTAGCATATGTATGTTATGTTTTAATAATATAATTTAAACAGTGGAGTACAATATTGATGTTGTAGATTGTAATGCTGTGTGGACTCGTAGGACTGAAGATGAAGACACTGTGTGTCTGAAACATTGGTATTTACCTATGAGTCCACATGGTGTTAATCCAGAAAATCATGTCAATGTCTTCATTGCTGTAAAAAAAAATCATATCTTAAAGCAGGGTAACATATTTGGTTCCCAAATGGTAATATCAGTGTCAAGATATTTGGATTGATCCTTAGAAAGTAATGATTTTCTATTTTACACAGTATTTGATTAATTAATGAATATTTATGAGTTATGTATGTGCTGCTGTATTTTTACATGTATACCATAATCTATGAATAAGTTTTCAGTGGAAATGTTCTTTGAATTAGTTACTGTTGTTTCTTGATCACAGTCTTTATAAATACCAACTGGCATTTGACCAAAAGTAATTCCCAAACAGGAAAACTTTACATTACAATGAACATTAACACTTTTTTTTATAATTTTAGATTGGTTTACAGTTGCTAGACCTAACCAGTCATTGTAACTTACTCATCCCTATTAACCTATCACTGAATTGGAATTTATTTGAAGTTAGGTACTAAGCATAACAAAAATAATTCAGCTTTGCCTAATACACATGGTGTTCATATTGTAAAGCTTAATTCTCTTACAATGAGCATACAAAATGCATGGTAAGTAAACAAAATACAAGTGTATTTTCAAAATGGTAATGCATCCTTCAAATATTTTACTCTGCAGAAACCAGTTCAGTACCATATGTTATTTTTGAGGCTGCGGGGCTGCTGAAAGATGCCCTGATAAGGGAGTGGTCACTCCTGCAGGAAACTGACCTGATTTCACTTCGTCAGTATTTGCTGCAGTACATCATGCAGAAACAGTTACAGTCATTTGTTCGAGAGAGAATTTTACAGGTATGATGTTTCATAATCAGGGACTAGTTTAAATTTGATCCACAGTATCTATCAGAAAGAACATTATTAAGCATCTACAACACTATAAAGGTCACAACCCAGAAGACTGCCGATAAACATTTTTACTGTCATGGGAACCTCAGGTCTTGGTTACTGTGTGATTATCCCTCGTGCATCAAATTATTTAGAAGTATCTTGAATAGTTTTGACTTTGTACTGAATACAGTTGAAGCATTTGAAATGCATAGTATAGGCAAGTTAAACTAGCTGAGTCAATGTGGTTTTATTATACCAGGTTCTTATGGTGTAATTTAAACTGTTTTAGGTTATAGCTATAATGGTTAAACGTGGAAGTGTGGAAGATTTTGGGATGCATCGTGGTCAGATATTGACAGAAGTTGAACATCTAATTTTAAGTGGAGACCCATCTAGAGTAAGTTGCCATTTAATTTTATCAGATAAAGATGATTTAAAAAATTACTTTTACTGGTTTAATACAATCTACTATCTTATGCATAAAACTACCAACTTAAATTAGATGAAAAATTGCACAAGGTTCCAAGGTTAACAATTAAATCCTTGTTCTCAGCACATTCTCCATTTAGAATTTATATATGTGAACACCCTCTGATGATAGTGGCAAGGAACCTCAGCCTGAATTGAAGGAAGTATGATTGTTTCATTCATTAACTAATAAAATTAAAAAATGAATTAAAGTCAGTATTAAAGAATGAACAAAGGTCAAACATTTTAGGATATATAAGGTCTTTGGATGCTGATACTGAAAGTATTAACACATTAAATTAACAGTGTTATAAGAAATTTCATCATTCTAAGAGCTGATTTATGATAGTAGATACATGAAAGATATAAATGCTATAAATTACATTTTTCTAAGATAGAAGCTTTTAAATGTAATAGAAAAAAGACAATTGAAATGGATATTGTATTAAAATATGGAAATCACCCATTACTATTCTAACCCAGGTTTCTTTCAATGTATACTGTATTGTATTGGTCTTTCAACATTAATTTTGTACACTTGCAGCAAATCCTTGGATGTAACATTATTTCTGCATTAATGCAAGAATATGCAACAACTGTCAAATCTTCAGATGTTGGTCTCACATGGGAAACACATTTTAAAGCAAAAAAGCAGTTTGAGGTATAGTATTTAGCCAGACATTAATCACAGATTGAAAATATGTCTACCACATAATTTTATGCAATACTGCAGGATATCAGTTATAGCAGTCAAACACCAACTGCAGTTTTGATTGTTTCTGAAGTTATTTAGCAGTGCTGTTTCAGTTGAACACTGGAGTAATTAGTTCTGGTGAGTAAGTAAGGATTTGTATTAAAATTGTCTTACGTGATACTATTCTAAGAAGAGTATTTGTTTTTTGTAGGTGACAGATTTGAAGCGGATTTTCCAATTCTGTGTTCAGGCTTTGGGTGAACTGTCAAAGTTGGTTCCTCCTTACTCTGATGAAGTGCTAGCACTCCTGAAACATTTGCTGTCCATTGCAGAGGGTGTTTTGAGTTGGGGGTTCATCTCGGCTAATCATATCCTTTATGGCATACTGAACATTTTATTAATTGTTATGGCCATTTTGTAATCAGTATAGTTTTAGTGATTATGATTTATTTTTAATGACATGCAGGACCCAGAATGAAGGAATTATAGAGTAATTATTCTGTAATCTGTTACATACTGCAATGATTCTACTAGACAGATATGTTACACAGGGTTTACATTGAGACAGAAACCTTGAAGATACACTTACTTGTGACGAACCTGAAATTTAGTGTTTATAAAAATCATTAACTGTTATACTTTTCAGCCTGACTAACTCTTTTAATAATGACAAATAAAAAGTTTTCTCTCAAACTTTTCTGCTCTATACACCGTAACACAACAGAACTGATCAGATAAAATGCATTGTTAGCCGATTCCAACCAGCCAGGTGCTCACTGCAAGTATGAGCCTTAACTGACTGGATAACAATGCTTTTTGATTTTTGGTTTATCACAGAGAGTTACTTCAAGCAACTCAATATCAATCAGTCAAGAACTGCATGGGAAAACAGTGTACTAGTGAGAAGAGTTTGTTTTCATAATAAATTGTTTACAAGAAAACAGAATTTTTAATAATTGTTTAAAGTTCAATCATTTATTGCATAAAAATGTTACTATTGTCCTTTGCAACAATGTTCTGTTGTATTGCTGTAGTAAGTTATTGGCATAACTTCAGAAAAATACATTATAATTATCAGGCAGTATTTGTTGTGTTCAGTCCAGCACTATTTTTGCACTTAGTTCAATACTCTTCACAATTTAAATATGTTGTATTATATTCATTTTTAAAGTAAATAACCACCAAGAAATAGTACAGCCAATACAATCTTATTAAAACACATGGAAATATCTTGCTAGATGGTTGTGTCTTGTCTTCATGTATCTCCCATGGTGTGTTAGTGCTGTGTCCTGAAATTTCTCCCCATGAATGAAGTGCTAAATGATCCTTAATGGAAACCTCACTGCCAAAACGTTTGATTGGAGTGTTTGAAACTGTCTATGAGTCAGACCAGAGCCCTGCATTAAGACTGGGAACCCACTGGAAAGAAGTGATTTTGGGTTCTAATGTTGTCACTCTCTTCTTTACTGTAAGTATGACTTAAATGTAAATTTGTCCCTATATTACACAAATTTAGAGTGTTTTGCAAAAACCAAGTATAGGAAGGTGAACTGTTTAAAGAGAAACCTTACCAGACCTAGGCTAACCATTGTTAATATAACATATTTTTTTCGTAGTTGTACTTGTTGGTTCATTTTCATATCCAAGCATTTACTTTATTTTCAATATGTAATGCATTTGTAACCACATTCTGTTGTACCTACAGATTCACTGGAAAGTTCGTGAAAATCCCCAGTTATGTCACCACTCACTCAATTGCTTGGTGCAGTTAGCGTCACTCAATGGAGCTGTGTTTGAAAATAAAGATGTTCGAGTTCAGTATCTTGCAAATTATATGCAAAGTTTTCTTAATCTTGTCACAAGGTAAGTTTCATGCGTGTTTATGAAGTAGTGCTGATAACCACCTAACTAGCTAATGAACCTACTGCCTTCATGGAGCAGAAACTTTGAGAAATTAATAGTCACTCAGCTAGTCCAGAAATTTCTCCCCAATTATGGAATTGAAAGGTTCATTACTGTGTTTATGATATCTTGTTACTGGACCCAGTCCTGAGTTAGTTTGAATCCTGTCCACATAATACCATCTTTCATCACACAATGCATATACAACTTCCTTTTATTACCCCAAAACTGGTGCATTATTTACAAATTTATGAAAATGTTTTATCTTGGAAATTATTACTTTTATTTACTTGTCAGTATAAATATATGCATTTATGTGATCTGTGTAGGTCTGTATTGGGTTTATTGGTGACAGAAGATGGCATATTTTCTTCCATTTTAGCTGTTCGTAGCTTTATTATTAATCAACCTGTAATATTTCTTTGGCCTGACACAGTATCTCATTTATTGCATTGATATAGTCATTATGTGACATGTAGCATTGACATAATAATTCTTACCAAATATGATGTCTTCCCACTCTCTCCATATCACCATTCACTTTGTATTTTATACTTTCTGCTATCCCATTCAGAATTTGGTGCCATATTTGTCTTTTGTGATCGTACTGTAGCAGAGGGTTGAAAATTAATTTTGGTTTCCAAATTTAATTAAATTAGTTCTTGGAAAAGCAATGTAAACCATTGACACTATCTGCCATGTATCATTCTTATTGCAGTGTGGACATTTTGGACCGACAAGCACTAGGTATATCCAACATCATACGCAAATTGATACTGTTTTTCCCTCCGCCACTGCTGATTACCATGCCTTCTGACTTACTGCAATCCTTTTTTGAGCAGCTGACACAACTGACTTGTAGGTTCTCAGAGGGAGCTGCACAAGAAGAATTGGTGGGTACTTTGAATAATTTTTTTTGTAGTTAAACAAATTACACTGTATTTACTTCATGATACAGTTTTTCAACTTGAGTGTTAAAATTTTAGTGTTAATAAAATGCAGATGATCACATACTCATAGCTAAATGAGAATTTGATGTACAATATTCAGTTTATAATGTTAAATAATAATAATAATAATAGCAGAGAACACTTACATTTTTGTGTTGAGTAGTATACAGCATGAGAAGTAGAGAGGTTGTCAACGTTTTAGGTAACATAGAACATGGACACATGACTTTGATTAGGAACACGTGCGGTTCTAGCAAAATTATAACCCATCACATGATACATATATGAGTATGAAGAAGTTGGGTGAAATGTTTCCACATTGTCTAATCTTATGGTTTTGTGATTTAAACTGGCCACTAAGATTATCTGATTTCTTAGCCCTTGATAGTTTTTTATGGGGTTATCTGAAGAGTTGCATATTAAAGATGCAGCCTGCCGCTTTGGATGAACTTGTGGTGAATATCAGAGAAGTGATTAATGACATGTTAAAATGTGTGATGGATTTCACTAAGCACCTCCAAGAGTGTATATTATTGTAGGTGGAGGTGGGCATTTACTGCATTCTGTTTTCAAAATGTGAATAGTAGAATTGTAGAATAAGGAAACACAAACTTAAGCTGGAGAATTATAGTAATAAGAATAATGATGGAGGAACCCAAATAGTATATGAGGACAAATGGATATCAGTCCATAATGTTATATGACTTACAGGCTTAAGAACCAGGGTGATGGAGGGTTTAAAAGTTGCATAATAGAGTGTGTGGGGTTAGTTTCTAGCATGGACAGTACATGTCACTCACACAAATAAAATCAGTGTGTTCTCTGATGCTTGCAGTTGTGTGCAGAAGATTGTTTATATATGGAAGCATTTGACAATATGCTTGAAGCATGGATCTCTGTCCTGCTTGACTCCCAGGTCTTTCCTAAAGATTTCTGCAAGCAGTCTTTCATGCAGATCTTCAACACGTACCTCAAATGTCATCTCTCACCGCCAGATGGCACACGAGGGCAGGTAAATAGTGAGCTGTGACATCACAGTTTGTATTTTGTTTGAGATATGTATGGGCCAAAGGGTTTTTGTAACACTATGGTCTCCTGTTTGCCATCACTGGGAAAGTTGCAATAGACACAGTTGATGTGATGATTTTGGTTCTTACAGCAAAGAAACAGGCAGTTGATAAATCATTAAATTATACAGTGTAAGTGTTCTTTTAAGTGTCTGCTAACACACAAAATTTCAGGATTGTTAAGTAATTGGCTTTAGTATCGTCTTAGAAGTTCGCACATCTTCCATGTTCATATTACTGGTGGTAGGAAATTAAAAGGCACAGAAGCACACTAAAATAAGTATTACAAAACTTGGTTGTAAAGATGTGAATATGCCTTCCTTCATCTCATGGGATATCTTAGCTTTTTGTTTGTTTGTTATAATTGAGTGTCTGCTTTAAACTGAATCAGATGCAGTCTGTTTTTACTCTCTGTTATTTTATCTTCAGGGTCGAGAATTGGATATAGAAGAAATATATGACACTGAAGAGGATGACAGAACAAAGTTTAAGGATCAGTTGCAGACAATTGGTTCATTTGGGAGACAGGTATGTAAAGGCAGAACCAGGATATTTGTAATCTTCATTGTAGTTCAAAATCAGTGGTGTAGAGTCAGTATTGAGAAGTTTTTCTTTCTCAGTTGGTCACAAACCTTATCCTGTGGGTTCATTACTGTGTTCACAAGAGGGTGCCATTCAATCGAGTCCACACTTGCTCAAATTGATTGTTTCATTATTTGGTCTTAATGAAACATGACTTATCTTAGTCAGTTGATTGAAACTGTGTAAAACAAGAGGACAGTAGAATATTGCATTTGTGCTACTAGTCAAGGACACATAAAATCTTGTATTTAAATTGAGTCTTCTAATAATGAGGTTTACTGCTGATGAAGGAGAAAGAGACATATCAGAGAAGGCACTTCTATTTACCAGGTTCCGGCCCATTCACTACCGCTGTTGGCTAAACTGCTGGAGGACCGTACAAATCGCTTGCAAGGGCAACTGCAGCGTATGCACTCGCAAGCCGTGAATATATCAGATACTAGCATCCTAGACTGTTTGTTTGAAGACCTACACTGGCTGATCCTGATAGCAGGTATGTGCAGTGGGCATGAGCATGGCATCTCCCTCCCATGGATTTTGGGAAAAAAATTAAAATTAAAAAAGTCAGGAAATATACCAGATATTAATACCAAAAATTAAGATTAATTTCAAAGAATTTTATTGTTCTAACATGAATACAAACCTGCCTAATATTAGGGTATGATGGGTGAGGCGAGTATCATACATGAAGGAAACAAGATATGCAACAAAATTCTGGTTACAGGTATGTGATAATATTTAGTCTTCTTGGATACAGTGGTAGTGCTGTGAGAAGTAGGTTGAAGTTGACATTGAATGGTTCTTTGCCAGGTCACGTGATCTCAATGGACAGTGAAGGGGAGACAGCACTAATCCCATCTGAGATAATGCATTATAGTATTCATCAGGCAAGCTCAGGACAGGTGAATGTTGCAACAACCCTGAAGCTTCTTGCATCCCCAACACATCAGCTTCTGGATATTCCAGGAGCCGATGAATCTTCAGACCATGTCGTGAGGTGATGGGTTTTTCATGACATTCAGTGTCTTGTGGCTTTGTCACATGTGTTACAGTGTGGTGAAGAACTAAAGCTTTGTGTTCTGTAATGTTAAATTAATTCAGTGGTACAGGTTCTTCCTTGAGCACATGATGGTTAATTAACTGCTTAAGAATTTCCCTGCTTTTATATAAGTTATGTCAAATTACTAAATCCAATAATTAGGGTAGGCCAACTTCATACATTCCATGGGCTGATTTATTGAAGATGCTGTTTCAGATGCAGATGTTTTCATAGCATCAGGTGAGATGGTAAGCCAATAATGAATGCTTAGTAGGTATGAATTTGGAAGATGTTGTCATAGCTTATTTCATGGTGTTACTGATGAATTTTTTGTGTTAGAGTAATTAGTAACTGAGCTGAAATTTTAATGAGCTACAAGAGCATAATATTACCATTATGCTATCCAGCTCACTGATTTTGCTTTTATTAGAAGTATATTTGTTGTGTGGTTGCAGGTTAGTTTCATCAGTATTCCGTTTGTGTGAGGTTGAGAAGAGGGCTGTGGAGGTGAAACTTGGCCGCCTGCTGAGTCCAGAGGTGGGCTGCACCGTCATGTGGTTCCTGCGACGTTGGTCTCTCTCATATCTTCTTCCCATTGAAACTTATTACTCAGAGGTGAGTTGGGTGGCATGCATCCATCCTATTTCATTTGTGATGAAGATGGTAGTCATAGCAGGAGGTCACAAGTGCCTGAGTTTCTGTGGTGATTTGTGCCTCTGATCTGCTTGTTCTTTTCACCATCAGTTGGTTGCAGTGTTACCTGTAATTTTTGAATGACCATCATAAATTTCATATTCCATATTTTTGGAAATGAAAGCTGGTATGTTATTTGCAGAGCAAGATATGTGTAAATTACAAGAGTAAATTTTTATAACTGTCAGTACAAGGAACTCATAGTGTCTCTCAGTTTTGACATTAATCTGTATTTTTGTGGTGAAATGGTGATGATACACATGTATGTGGATATGTACAGGAGAGCTAATGAAGACTGATGGAGTAGAAGTTGATGCATGATCCATGGTCTTTTTTCCTTTGGCATTTGATATTTAACTATACAAGCAATTCCCTTCTGATATGTAACATGAAGGTAAATGAGAATAATCGCAAAAGATCACTACTTGACCATATCCGGAGCCATTTAAATCCAGTTCACATTTTCAGATGAAGCTTATGTCCGTGTCATGACGAAAGTGTGGTGTTTGTATGTGTTTCAGATGAGCATGGCTCTACTGGCAGCTTTTGGGAAAGACACTGATGGAGCGACATGGACAGTGAATTTTCTTCTTAGTAAAGTGGAATCAAATTTGTACTCCTTCAGCTCCGAACCAGCGCTGGTGAAGGACACAGTGAGGTTGTTCATCGCGCTTGTTGACATGAGAGAGAAGTATGTACAGTTGACAAAAGTAAATATACTTTATAAAATATGTTTGTTTGTGCATAATAATTTTTTATCTGAAGATTTCTGTCTTCTGGGTTATTGCGCTGTGTAGTCTGGTCGATGTTAACCAGACTACACAGCGCAATAACCCAGAAGACAGAAATCTTCATATTCACCGCTGTGAGAACCTCAAGTCTTACAATTTTTTATCTGTTTGCAAAATTTATAATTCTGGAACTGGTTTGTACAACACAGTGCAAGTAATTGGAAACATTGGGTTTGAAGAATGGGCTCTGACAGTGTCCCTGAAAGGTTATAAAATATCAGGTCAGAGGAGGAGTTTTGAAAGTATCATTGAGTAACCCAAAAATATATCAGTCTGTATTAATATCCAAAAAGATTGTGCTATAGAGTGTGTATGTTTTATGTGTTACAGGGGCAGTGTTGTTTTGAAGAGTGAGGGATTGTGGAACATCTTGCGATTACAGTCTAAAATGGAAAGGAGCGCACTCCTTGGGGCAGCGAAACGAGGTCTGTTCAAGGCTTTAGTTCTGGCAGGTGCAGCTGTGGATGATGCTCAGAGTCGAGGAGAATACTGGCTTCAGGTACAGTGGTTTATTCACCCATCCAAAGGCTTGTTAACTTTATTAAA
The DNA here is from genome assembly GCF_977971745.1 of Zootermopsis nevadensis. NCBI lineage: Eukaryota > Metazoa > Arthropoda > Insecta > Blattodea > Termopsidae > Zootermopsis > Zootermopsis nevadensis. Next base: position 19,271,809 of record NW_028259134.1, read on the forward strand.
GTGTAGAGTATCTCGCAGGTCTTGTATTTTGATTTTACCAATTGTGCCTCCTCTGTCGTTCAAAACATGCATGGGACAACATTTGTCCAACCATATAAATTTTTATGTACATTTGAGCACACATTCCTGAGGATTAGTGACCAAACAGGTGGTTGATATTGCAACGGTAGGCTTGACTGTCATAAAAATTGGTGCCTAATGTGGGAATGTTCTGTACATATGATATGACATTAAAAATAATTAAGCATGAGAAGGTTCACCTGGTAAAGGTGATAAAGCAACTGTCTGTCCTTGGAAGAACACTTAAATGGCATAGACAATAAGACTGCATGGAATGTTTGGCTAAAAATGAAACGGTTTTATGTCATGTAGTCTTCTCACTTGTGTTGCTGTGAGAACTGGAAATCTGGCATAATAGAATAGGTCTTTTGTGGAGAAATTGATATTTCTGTAGAAATATATTTTGATCCATTAATGAAGACCTTTTTAGTTATGTTCATTATAATACACCATCTGTTAAATAATATATTTGGTGGCTTGTGAATAACAAAAGAATCTCTGTGTAAAAGGTGTTATTTACATGCAAAATCTTCTGTGCTATAAATGACATGTTTGAGCCATCATTAGTCCCAAATTTATAAAATGTTTGCTAGGCCACTATTATTAGCATGGACCATAGGGAAGACAGATGTTGGATGATCAATACTAGCTGAAAAGTATTTGTGAGCTAGACAGTGAATTGCACCATGTTTGGCCTTAACAGAAATTAAGAGTAACAGAATTTTAAATTTCAATACAGCATTGTACAATAAACTGGAAATTTTTGGTTCTGATTGGACCCTCACATAACAAAATAAAGAAAACTTCACAAATAAATATCATCCCAGAAAAAAAGAAAAAAGTTTTGAAGTAATCTAAAAAAGGTGGCAAGTTTCTGTGTGTAAAACCTGTAACAGGTCAGCTGGGCCAAATATTGGGAAGGTCAGTAGTATGTTTCCCCAGTAAATTTAAATTTTGCTGTATGAAGCCGGACTGTAATATTTCCCTTGTGATTTGTACTAATTTCCTTCTTTGTGTTGTTGCAATGGTATATCTGGATAGCTATAGAGCCACACAACCTATGTATATATTTATTTCAGGTTTTAAAACCACTACAAGACAGATTTAAAAATGTAATTTGTCAAGAAAATTTCAACAGAATATTTCATGAAGAAAACATTAAAATGGAGATTATCGACATTTTGGAATCATTTATAGGTAAGAATATATTATTTTGCAAGTCATGTTGTCATTACTTTGTGTAACTTTGAGTCAGAATCTGTGCTTAATCTACAAGACAATTGTATCAACTGGGGAGGTATAAAGTTTCTGCCCATGGATTGTCTGTGTTGTAGGAGTGGCGCAGGGTTCACAAGTTGTGACAGTTCAGTCGCTATTTCATTTCCTCTACCCGATGCTGTCTGAGTTTGCAACATTGGTGGGTGTGTACCACAACTACCAGCAGGTGGTGGAGCTCATCCTGGAGCTGTACTGTGAGTGTGCACGCAGTATGCTTTGCTACCTTTCTCAGGTAAGCAGCTAGCACTGCAATGTTGAAATAATGTCATAATTCTGCTTTTTATGCATCTGGTACTGTGTTGCTAGTTCTACCTGTTAGGTTTCTGAAAGCTCTAAGCAGGTTGGTATACCAGTAATGTCAGGGGTGGAGAGTTCATGTTAACTGTGTTGGCCTTGCTAACACTTTTAAAATCGAAAAAAATCTCCTTTCTCACTTTTGTGGTTAAGTGGTATTCTAGCTCAGGACTTGTAACTGGGCATGATCTTCCAGTTCAGTGGCCCAAAAAATTTTCATTTATTTTGGAATGTGGTGGAATGCTATCTTGCTGAAGAATAATTGGCATTCCAATTTCAGGTTCAGTATCATCATCATCATGTAAAAAATGTAACAGTCTGATACATGTAATCTAGTGAACTGTCACCGTCATATTGAGGCAAGAGAAAGTTTGATCACATATTTCTGCAGCTGGAGAGATGTCTTTGCATAGTTATAAGATGGGCTGTCTGAAGACATTATTGCTTCAGGTAGTTGGTTGCTTTACCAGTCTAGTTTCTGGTGTCTGGGTTGATTTTCGTGACTGATTTTTCTGAGTCTTTCAGGAGAAGTATTACCCTTGCATTCATCACCAAAATTCAAAATTTGATTTCCTCTACATACACTCTATAACCTTATTTCTGTTCCATGTAAGTGAACAGATACACTAACAGTGTTTTACTGTGTGTATGCTAACTTTGTTTTCATAATATTGCTCTCCAGGAGGAAAAGCAACTTGGTTTCAAGCTGTGCGTACATCTCATACAGACACTTTCCACACATGTAGTATGTAAATATATGATTGGTCTAGGCATGGCATGGCATGCAGTTGTTTGTAACAAGTTCCATATATAACTCTTGATATATTCAGACCTGTCTTAGTACTCATTAAAATACCCATAGCAGAACCAAGTTTTTGCAACTATTTTCTGAAATCTTGAAATACTGATGCCTTAATAAAATTTATTTGTATATTTTAATTAAACTATTAAAATATAAACTTTCATGGCAACTAAATGTAATGGGTTTTTCTTCAGTTATCAGCTGTGTTGATGTAGAATAAAACTTTGATGTTTTTGATATTGTCTTTGTCATCATTGTTATGGATACTTAACAAAAACTAAACAACTTACAGAAATTAAACTTCAAAAAAATGATTGTAGCGTGTTGGAGAAGTTATGTAATTCCAGCGATGTCCAGTAGGAATGCATCTGTTTAAATGACAGTAAAACCACAATTCAACAACAACAACAAATCAAATTTAATTTGTACATGGAGGATTTTTATGGAACTTTCTCAAAAAATTCCATTGAATGGTGGTAACAGATTTTGTGGAATGGAACTTCAGCACACAAAACATTTGTAACATTAACCTTCCAAAATTGGGCATGTATTATATTCAAGGACATAGATTGAGGAAAATACAGTGAAAATGGGGTCTAATACTTAGGCATTGTAAATATGAGCAATTACTAACTAGGTTCCACTGTGTATAGGTGTGGCGCATGCTTTAATTTACAATGTATTAATCAGTTTCAGGTTCCACATGTTGCAAATTAATTTGTTTTGGCTGAATGAAAGTTGTGTGCTGTAAGATAATATAGTGGATTTATTAACTTTCATGTGATATCATAGTTTTGAATTTGAGGTTTACAGAAATTTATTTATTGTATCAGAATTTCCACCTCTTTTGAGAATTTAAGGAAATCTGCTTTTTGAAGTATGTGATTCTTAATGAAGTTGTAAAATCAAGATACTATAAAATATTAGAGGTTAAGTGATCATTTTGCTAGATTTTAAGATATGAAAAAACTAAGCTACAGCTTTGTAAGGCATTTCTGTTTCCCATTATAAGTACTTGGGAGACCAGGCATACTTAGGGAGGAGAATATTAAAATGTATCTTAAGAAAAATAGGGTATGAAGATATGAACTGCATTTTGCAAACTGAGTAGGATGTAGTGGCAGTTCATAAAGAACAGTTTTAATTGAAAATGTGAAGGAAAACTGCTATTAAGGAGACACAGACCTTTGGGTTCAGTAAAGGCTGAGGGTTTATTGACTGGCCGTTGACTGTGAAGAAGGCAGGGTTGGTTATGTAGCTACTTACATTTATAGTAAACTGCTATAAATATTGAAGTTTTTGCATTTTGCATGAATTAACTCTTTCAGTGCTGAGTCTTTTCAGCAAGAGAAGCCTTGGTAGCTAGTTGTATCAGTGAGGCACCATAAAGGTACTGAAATATGTAGTGATGGTATGACATTTTCTGTTCCATTGACATTATTGTGTGTTAATGGTCAGACAAGAATGGGACTACTGTTTTAAGGCAAGATATCTTGATAGCATGGAAGAAATTTCTGGGTCTGATAAGAAGCAGGAAATTCCAGCTCAGAAGCACAAAAACATTTTGCTGTAGTTGCTGCAGTGTATAAAGACAGACTACATATAAATGTATATAACATTTTTCTGGACAGGGCGACAGTCGGCGAATATATGAAGCATGCCTCCAGACTATACAGACATATGCTCGCTGTAACACAGGGAGACTGAGTCTTGAGTCTGCAGCTGAGGAGGAAACATTTCATGACATTCTTCTTCTGATGGAGCTGCTTACAAATTTACTCTCAAAAGACTTCATAGACCTCAGTCCTCCAGGTGAGTTGGCCTTCACTTTTTTGGGGGAATGTAGTACCTTTTATCTTTTAAGTTATCTTTGTATCCTAGTCATTCTTCCTAAAATATGGTGTGATAGATGTTTGTTAGGTTATGTTATATAATATAATATCAGTTAGTATTTACCAGACCACATGGTGCAACATACCAGAAGACAGACATCATCATACTTGTCATCTTGAGAACTTGAATTCTCACTTTAAAATATGTACTCAGCTGATTAGCAAAGGCTATTATTATTGTTACCATGTTTTGTTTGGTGTTCCCCTTTGCTGTTACAGATGACTCTTCTAATGGAGAACAGACAGTGACAGCGGCAGATGTGTGTCTGTATGGACTAAACACTATCATGCCCCTCATGACAGTGGACCTTCTCAAATTCCCATCCCTGTGCTTGCAGTACTTTAAGATGATCACATTTGTATGTGAGATATACCCTGACAAGGTCTGCCAATTGCCCATGGATCTGCTGAAAAACCTGCTGAGCTCCATTGAACTCGGTCTCACCACATTCGGACAAGACATTATCATTCTGTGCTCTGATTTCATCCAGGTACTAGGGACCCATATCCACACCAGCAACCTGCAGAGTGCCGCCGTGTATGAGGCGCTTAGGCCACTCCTCAAGGTGAGAAGAGATGGGGGATAAAATATGTAATTTCTTGTTAACCATTTGAAGTAATGTGATTTGTTTGTAAAATATCCTTGTAGTGGTGTCATTTCTTAATATAAGGATGGCTAAGAAATCATTCAAAATGTGCCCAAGTTCAGATGCTTGAGAATGACCGTGCCATATCAGAGTTATAGCTAAAATTGAATTTGGAAACTGATTGCTGCTGTTTGATTAAGAATATTTAATCTTCATGTGCTGCACCCATGTGGTACGTCCATGACACCACCTGTGACAATCAGTTGCAGGAAAGACTCCCCTTCTTCACAGTATTACTGCAGAAACTACATGCAGATTTCCACATATGCCCATTTGGGCTCATCTGTAAGCTGCTTTGGCACCCACCTTGCAAGTTTTGATACCTGAGCTCCTCATTGATGATGAAATATGCAGCTTAAGTCCAACTTGTTGGCTATGGCAATAACAGTAATCTATCTGTTGTCTTGAACCAGAGCATTAACTTCTTCAGTTGTGATCACCATTTGTGATGTAGTCGGACACCCCAAGCGGTCATTAGTGACGCTTGTCTGCCACCTTGGATCCTTTCTACCCATTGGTACATCTTCCTTTGTATGATACAGTTTCCTCTATATTGTGTTAACACTGTTCTGTGAATTTCAGAGGTTTTTACCCCATCTGACCACAAAAATTGAATGACAGAACATAAGCTTAACAATGGTGCAATACAAAAGCAGAGCCAAACTTTTACTTTGATTGTGCAAGCTTCACTGAACATTGCGGCTACACCGCAGCATCCCTAGACTTGGCTTAGTATATAGTATGCATGTCTGCAAGAACACTTTGGCAAATTACCAGATTGTACATGCAAATTGTCCTTACTTTCTTAATTCCCTTTGTATAATAAAGAGGTGCATATTTTGTGCCATTCACTAATAAAGTGATTAAATTGAGGAGGGTTTGCTAGACAAGGCATGTAGGATACATGGAGAAATAAGGAATATGTATGAAATTTGAGTCAGAAAACCTCAAAATAAATTATCTTGTGGAATACCTAGGCATAGATTGGACAATGGTATTAAAATGAAATTGGGTGCAAGGCTGAGGACTGGATAGTAACTGGCTCAGGATATGCTGCATCGGTGGGCTGCTGTGAATATGGTAATGACCCATAAAAGCAGAAAATTATTTTGACCAGTTGGTTACATGGCTTTATAATTATAATGTGATGATGAAGTATACCATAATGACTGCTTTGTATTGCAGTTGCTCATGAACCTGATGTTATCTCGTCAGATAAACTCTGACGTACTGCCTAACACTAGCTCGGCGCTGTTTGTGTTAATCTGCTGTTACCAGGTATGTGTGCCCGAAACTTATATGCCATCATGACTTGATGGCATTTGCAAAGGTAGTCTTTGCCGTAGTGGATTTGCGTTTAAATTAATTTGTATTGATTTATATTTCTGCCAGGGTAGGCTGTCTTATTACAAAGCCTTCTATATTGTTCTCTGTCCTCCATAAGCATTCATCCTGTATCTGTGTTCACTCTTTCCCAACTCTGTTATGTATAACCACTTGCTCTGTCTCCGAAACTTCATTCCTTATGGTTTGTTCCTGCCATTTTTATTTTGGCACAGTCAAAGAAATTCCATTGTCCATACTTACATATTTTATTGTTCCCAGTTTCCTGTCTTGTCAATAAGTGATACACCTTCCCTGGATATAAGTCTTGTAATTCCAATTTGTATGCTATAGCAGTAAGCTCTGGAACTCTCATAACAGTTTTTATGTTGCATCTGTTTCAGGCTGATTACCAGCATTTAGTTCAAGGACTACTGGACTCACAGCAGGACCAGTTAGTAGCTGAGAGACTTGCCAAAGCTTTCACTGAACTTACATCAAACATCACACTGAACACAGAACGACAGAACAGGATTAAATTCCGTGACAACTTTGAGAAGTTTATTGTCAATGTTCACGGCTTTCTGCTCGTCAAGTAGTCCCATCACAAATGTAGTATTGAAGTATTTTGTATATTTTATACCTTTTTTCCTTGTGTGCTGTGTTGTTATTGTAGGCCTTCTTCTTCCATTACATTTCTGCTACATAACATTTTCATCAGTTTTCATTTTCATTTAAATGTTGATTTTTACTCTTTGTACTTTGAAGGTTTACAAAATGAATAATATGTAATTTACAAATTATGTTTTATTCCATATTGCGTTTCAGAACAATTTTTGCGAATTCTCCTGTATTGATGTATGTATGTGGCAGAGTATTCTCAAACAGCATGCTGACAATATAAAGATGTGACTGATGATTAGGAAGACAGAAATGAAGATGTCATTCTGAGTGGAATTTATTTTAGAATCTGTCATGTGTATACTGTATGAACCTAACCTGAATATATTCAGAGAGTTACTACATGGAGGTAAGTAGTCAACCTCATGTTGTGGCTTCTTTCTTACCAGAAAAAGTCCCTTATAACCACAGAATACAAGACTAAGTGGATAGAGCAGGTTAGTATAGCCATAACACTATATTTGTATTTTTAAGGTATGTGCTTCAAATCTTGGCAAGACTTCTGGATCCCATTTCTCCACACAAATGCCAGGTTAGTACCTGTCTTGTTTCAAATCCATTTGTAGCATTCATGATTATCAGCCCATCTCACTCACGTTCCATCATAGAGCTTAAGATACAAACAGTATGTTCCTCTGAAATGTTGGTACCCACCTACAAGTCCACATGGCATCACAATCTAGAAGATCCACACCCCAGACTGGCTACCCTGATTCATTTGTTATAGTTCAATTAAAATATACAGCTTTGCCAGGCTTTATATAAGCATTACACTTTGCAACCCTGGATTGACCTCAGTGAAGCAAAGAATTACGTGTGATGGAGTACTGTCGCTGGTTTCTAGTGAGCATACTGAACCACTACAATGAGACCTGCTAAAAGTATGTGACATCAGATACTTCTTAACATTATGGATCTGCTCCTGTTTATTCACATGACTGGTTGAAAAATTCTGGGGGAAATTAGACGGCCAATTCAGGTGACATGAATTATGCTGGGCATTGATGTGGGTTTGAAAAAACACTATACTTTCAGAGAGGGAAGCCTTTACCTTTAGGTGTAGGAAGAAACAAGAGTTTAGGGAAAATAATATGCATATACACAGTTTTGTGTGTGCATATATAGGAATTCTGAATTCCATGGATTCTATTTATAAACAAGACTGCCAAAGTTTCTTATCAGGTATTTCTACACACACATGCCTTTTCGTAGATACACCTTGAGATCAGGCCCAAGAATGATTGCCAAAACAATACACGATTCTTCAAATGCACTACCATTTCCTCAGTCTGTAATTCCTGTATTTCTAGCCAGACATTATTGTGTATACAAATGGCAGAAATGTATGAGGCTATATGCTTACAAACACACATTTTTTTCCCCACAATCTCTCATCCATGAAGTCTGTTTATAGTCATGATTTCCAAACCAGTACAATTATTTATAGTCACTCCTGTTTCCTTGGACTGTTCCTAGTGAGTATATATGTGTGATTCTTCCCATACTTTCAGCAATGAATTTTGACTAGTCACAATACATGATTCTTCAAAGAGAGAATTTCTTCAGACTGCTCCTAGTCAGGCATAAATATTTCTTACCAGACGTATATACACAAACGCATGTTTCATCCCAAACACCTCAACCCCGAAGTATATGAGGATAGAACGTATAAATTTCGAGTAGTGACCTATGGTATAACATCCATACCAAATTTCATTTATTAAATTCGTTTAGAACGAGTTGTGAAGTGGTTGGCTAGGTTTGTGATGCGAGTGTGAAGAGGATCGTGATTATAATATACCGGTGATTCCGAGAACTATCAAGTTCCTACTTATAGAGACTATAATTATGCAGGTTATCAGTGATACACACATTTCGGTACATGTTCATAACCTCCTACTCGGCTAGATTAATGTTATAATCTCCCATCACGATTATAAATAAAACGGTGATTTCAAAAACCAGTGTTTTGAAAAACAAGTTTATTGCTGAAATTCAACGCGTCATCGAGTTAAGAAAGAACTTCCGAAGTTAGCATTTTACTTGCATCGGCAATTGCTGTCAGTTACGTTACCGACCTCCAATATAATCCCAAGCACAGATAATACCATTACCATTGATGTCATCACCACTTGCCGCATGCATTTCTTGGCTCTCGTGATGCTGTGGAACACCTGTTATCCGGTTTACTATAATGGTGGAAGGTTGAAAGTGAGGTGGATATGGCAGTGAATTAAAAGTTAAAAGAAAACGAAATAACTGTCAATGGACGTAAAATAAGAAGAGGATGGGAATACGTTAATTACAGAGGAAAATGAATGGAAGCCCGCAAAGCAGGATATTCTTGCAGGTATGTAAGCCTGCCTCTTTGTGTTCGATACAGTGCTGGTAAAAGGACAGTTCACAAAATAACATGTTTGCACTTTTTCAGATGTGGCTTTATTCTTGTGTTATAAGGGACGGTAAGTCTAGAAAGTAGTTATGATCAAATGGGTTGCATTGGGGATAGCAGTTGTATGAGAAAGGGAATGTAACCTCTCAGCAAATGTTGGCAGAGAATAGTTCCTTTTCCCTTCACATTTATCGTATATGGTGATATATACTCTACCACCATTTCGATGGCACTGTGTATGATGCATTTCTGATAGAAGTTGGTACCAGACTGCTTGAAGGTGCCACTGGCTGTCCACTGTGATGTATAGTATCAGCGTGATGGGGGACAGGACCAATAGCAACTGAGCACAGTTTCCTGGTAGATGGATTGGATGTGGCAGTCCTGTATTGTTGCTGGTGAGATCACTGGACCTCATCCCTGTGGACTGCATAAATTGGAGACACCTGAAAGAATTTGTGTACAGGAATCAATGGTCTGGTATGGAGGACTTGGGAAAATTACATGCTGCAATGGCAATGATTGATTTAAATATTGTACATATGCAAGCTAGTATTCCATGATGTGTTAGTGCATGCATGGTGGACACTATACACTTAACTACTGCCCTCATTGTGTGCACCATGTACTGGACTTGGGCTGTCAGCATGTGATATGCATTACATGTTTTCCCCAGCCTATACTATAAGGTGGATTGTATGTACTTCATGTACAGTGTTATTGCCTTCAAATCAAATATATGAGTTCCACCTGCTTGTTTCTTTGTTGTCATTGAACCATTATCTGTCTACTTATGGCTGTCCTTGTACATTGTCACCATTTTCTGTGCTTCTACAGCTGGTCAGACTATTGTTCAACTTGAAGGTACTTTCTGGGTCTGTCTCAGTGGTGACAACTTCTAGGGGATTCAGTCCCTCTAAATTTTTGTTTTATAGTGTCCTACGTGTCCCTGTTGATTATGTCCCAGACATCATATTACGAAGGTCAGAATTGCTTTGTGCGGTAATGAGTCAGTGAATCCAGGGGAACATTCAAAATCATGAGGCAGTTCATACATTGTATATTCATCTGGCACGCATTACAAAAAATTTCTTCATATAACAAAAGTGTAATTACACAACAATAAGTTACAAAAATATATTATACAGTATTATACAGCAAAAGATGCAAATGAAAATGTACAGTAACAAAGAAAAATTGATGCTTAACCATAAGAAACAGAGTTATTTTGTACAACCATTTATACAGCAAATTAACATTGTCCATAAGAAATATTAAATCAAATAAGACATACTGGACACCCCTCTGCGCAGTTAGGTTCAATACATGTCTCCATCAGAAATACACTGAAGCATCAGGAGACTGAGAATAAAACAGTTCTTGCTTGAACAAATCAGAACTGGGAAGATAGGATTGATTTATGGTATTCCACCTGAACACTATATGGATACATTTCATACATGTGTAATTGCACTATCTTCCCTCCTCCTCATTTGAATCTATAGTAACTGATTATAACATGACTTGTTTAATTTTCCTGTTTACTACTATTTACTTTACCGTCAGCTTCTGGCACCACTGTGTCCAGATTGGCTCTCTAATCCAGACAGTCTTCTGTCTAACAGGTCCTGGGGGATATGCCTGAAGCTGACTACTACCTCTTTAGCTTTCAATGTGTAGAGATAATATGTAGGCTTTGCTTATACTTCCTTGCATGCATTATGGCTGACAGGATTGGTCAAAAGCATGGTCAAGATTTCTATTGACTAAATTACTTGTAACAAAACAAAATCTTGTATTTTAACTACTACAGTAGAGAAACTAATCCTTTGTTTCTTTCTTAAAATTACAATCTCATTTCACATCATGTAGCAGATTCCTGGTGTATTTTATTATAACAGGAGGGAAAAGGGTGAGAAATTGTATAAAGTTGTGATCACTAACATTTACAGAAGACCTCTACAAACTATCATTGCCTCCTTCACTTATTACAAAAATTATTATGGTCATATGTACATATAATAAAGCCAGAAAGTACTCACTGAAATTCTGTACTTAACTGCACCAACATTGAAAGTAGCATCAATGTAACCTTCGAGGAAATAAAAAATGGACGACCAGTGACAACAATTTCGGTGCATGATATTACTAACCCTAGTTCACAAGGTAAAAAATGTGGACATGTAATGAACATGTTGACACTGCAGTTAAAAGTTACCTATTATTAATGCCAAGAATATTGTACACATAAGGAACATGCAATATAACAGATACATAATCAACGGCTGGAATGTACAGGCATCCCACAGCTGCTTTACTGATATGCTTCAAACTCTGAGCCACATGAACCCAACTGTTTAACATGAAGAAGCATCTACAAATGCACACACATACACACACATATGGCACATCTACATGCAGATCAAAATTAAATGAATATAAAATAGATAAATACCAACTTTGCAACATACAATGTGATATAAAATACTGAAATCAAAACAATATGTATAACAAAAATAAAGTTCATCATCAAAATGAAAGTCTATAAATTAGGCCTACAGGATACACTGGCATGTTACTACAGATACCTACATGGACACACGGAGTGTTCGTTGCACTCATTCATTGTGCAGAAGAGTGGACTTATTCAGTACAACAAAATGAAATGTGCTTCCAGAGGATGGTTTCCACTCTGGTGGTGAGATGCTTATGGAATTCAAAACTCCAGCATCTGTCCCAACATAATACTGGATCAAATAAGCCCTTTCCATATCATTTAAGGAGTACTTTTTGGTCTTTCAATAAGTCAAATGCAGGGAGACATAGTATCACATACACTTGGAGCCAAGAAAATACTGACTGTATTCTTATGTTACACTGGAAATCATTATCCATTTAACTCTTTTACTGAGGAGCGTGCAGTAATGCAAGATGGATGTGACCTTATTACAAGTTCAAACTTCACAGACTTGCAGATCTTGCATTTACACAGCAGTCTTTTGCTGGGTGGTTAGGACATCTGTTCTTAATATATGAAAGCTTTTGCCTATATTAAACAAAATTCCATAGGATTTGAAGTTTTCACAGTGGTGAGTCTGAAGATTGCTGTCTTCTGGGTTTTTGAGCCATGTAGTCTGGTAGATGTAAACCTTCCCTTGGTGGACATCTACCAGACTACATGGCGCAACAACCCAGAAGACAGCAATCTTAAAAAAAATTCCATAAGATGTCACAGGTACATCTTTGTTTTTCAGGTTGTACCAACTTGTAGCCATGGCTTCTTTTCCATTATATATGTTGCTGAGGATTATATTAGTAAACTTATTTGCAGATTATGAACTTTAGAGTTCATGTTAACACAGAAAGTAGTCTAAAAAATTAAATTTAAAAAAACATTTCAAATACTTTTACACAACTAAGGTGTTTGTACTACCAAAAATTATGCAGCAAAAGAGCAAATTATTTCTTTGCAAGTACAGCAACCCTGCTAATGAAAACTGCCATCATCCAATCTCGATTATACTTACACGCTTATGTTCTATTGGATATAATTCATAATACATATCAAAAGATGACACAGTCCTTAAACTATTTGATTTTTGATATGTTCTGCTTTTTTTCTTGGGCACAAGATGTTTCTCCTCAAAACATTATTAATTTTTAAAAATGCATAGTATGTAGCCCTAGGCTCAGACTTAAAGTACTGTTTCAGAATGATTGTCCCATGGCATCAGCACCATCTCATTTCCAAGTGTGTAAATTTATGACCCGGTTTTCCTGTCCAACCCCTATCAGTAATATCACTTCCATCACTACTGTGCCTTCTTCCCACCCCTTGGCTTGATGGATTCCGATATCTGCCACATTGCCTCCTCACACAGGAACTCATCAAAGTTGTTGAAGAAGGCAATAATGCGCTCATGCTTCTTGAACGAGTATGTTCTGCAAGAGAAGCAAATGGTTAATTACAATACTAGTAAGTCTTCCTTCAGCAGCTAATAGTCATTCATCTGATTAACAAATCTCCTGTTGTTATGGATCCAAAGGTTCCATAATCACTGCCTAAAAATTCACCATTGAATTATCACCTTTAGTCACCTCAAATCAGTTCACATCTCACATCCTGTTTCTCTATGATCTATTTTAATATTATCTTACCATGAAGCCACTTCATGTTTCTTATGTCTGTCTACATATTCTTTTCAGAACTTAATTCTCAGATATCTTCAATCATTATTCCTTCTGAGAGACATCACAAAACTATAAGAAGAATAAGTTTTATGTGATTTAATAATGAACATTTATACATATTCTGAACTAAATAGCAGCATCCATTTCCCACACCTGCAAGTAAACTATCCCTTCCACCTGACCCCTTGTGCAGATTTGCATCCTGACACAGAGTAATGAGGTACTTGCCCTTTCTTGAACCTCTTCATGTTCTCAACAATGTTAAACTGCTGCCAGCGTTTCGAGAAGTTGATGGAGCCCTCTGGCAGCAGGTCATTGTTTCCAATGTGAACGAATGTAAGGTCTTGCAGCACCAGGCCTCTGAAACACATATGCTCATTGAAATTTTCTTCTTACAAGGATCAGGTGTACTGGTATATTCCAACAAGTTCTTTTGAGACAGTCTCTCAGACACAGTAGGAACCCTTTTGTGGTGGTTCAACACACTGCAGAGCTCTTAACTATGGATGGAACATTAGGTATTTATATCTTGGAAAGTTACAACATGATTCAATAATGGCCAATACAAGACACTCACATGTAAGGTATACAGGGGGGTTGTGTCTCTGCCAGTGCCTGTCTGTAGGCTCGGAAACTGGATGAGCTGTCGATGAGAGCGCAGTATTCCTTGAGCCCCTCTGTGATCTGCTTCTGCCACTCCAGACGCCGTATTGGGGCTGAATCAAGTGCGGAGAGTAATGCCAGATACGAGTTGAAGTTGTTAATTTTACGCAGATGTTTCATGATCTTAATGAACTTCACCACGTAGCGCTCCCGGTCCTTGGCTTCATTCTGCTCCAGAATCCTTGACCTTGCCCTGAAATGTACGACAGACGTCACGAACTACAGCAACAAAATGATTAACTGACTAATCCCAAGACACATCTTTCACAAGCAGATGCTGTTACAGACTAAAGCCCACTGGGAACTATATGTAATACTTGCTTTAACAATCTATAACTCTGCAAGAAAGCATGCCACTAGACCCTGTCCTGTTCATACAAGTTAAAATTCTCAGACCTTAGTGTTCACCTTGAAGTGAGATTTATATTTATATTAAAATAAATTAAATATTGGGAACATTATAGTATCTCATGTTTGGAAATTCATATTACAGAACATCTTATTTTGATTTATAGTATAGTGAATGAAATTAGTGTTTGCAATAACTGATATAATAAATTCTTTTCAGGCTACTGGCCTTGTAAGGTAGTTTAATAGAGAAAACACCGTTTCGAGAACCACCTTCAGTACCTTAAGGACAAGGCTTACATGGCTGGTGCCCTGAGAAGAATTCATTATACTTGGTCACTGTGAAAGCTTCATATCATAAATAACTGATATATTTCTTGTGTATATAATTTGTACTGCTGTTTATATATTTTGTTAAATAAATAAGGATCAGTGACTTATTCTTACTTTAATGAAGTTTAACAGTAATTTTAAGCTTCACTTTGCACCGCTATTTGAAGTTTTCCTCAATTGAATGTACAAAAAAGCTTGTCGTGTGAATATATATTAAATAGGGGTTTTATGTATTTTCCTCAGCACTTGTTCTCAATTTTTGTTTGCCCCTTATACTGAGAGACCTACAGATGTCTTTACCATGAAAGTATCTGATCTCAGATACGTAAAGTTATGGTTTACATGTTTTAATCTTCAGTCTTCTGGAAACGATAGCTGATACAATGAAAGTGGAAGAAAGTATTTGTGGCCTGTACACTTGGTTGGTCTTCTCACCAATAGGACATCTTGTTGAAATGCTCTGTGAAGCGCGTCAGGTTGGGACTACGCTCTTCATTTTGTTCCTGGGCCCAGATCAGAACCTCGGGAATCTCAATTTTCATGAAGAGTTCAGCATCCAACAGTGTCATCTGTTCGGCTATCTGTTCAGACTTGAAGTCCAGCAGTGAGGCTTGCCTGAACAGACAAAGATTTGTCATTTTATGACAGTTCTCGCAAATCACGAGTCACAAGACAAAACTATGTGACTGGTTACCGAGTGTAGATGTTAAGAGATGGTAGCAGCATGTTGGAAGCACTGTACAAGCTCTTGGTGTTGCATTTCTCTATTATCTTGACACGTAGAGCCTTGGCCATCGTGAGGTCTCCACTACAAAGCAGCTGGTACACAAAGTCCATCAGTGCCTGCAGCAGCATGTTGTCCAGGTCTGACATCCTGCACAACAACACATTTGGTAGTTAAAGCATGCTTTTCTACCATGTGCCAATTTCAATACTACTGACTTTGGTGGACTCCCACACATAAAGAGTGTGTTGTGTATCATGGCAAAGAGAGACTGAATATGCCAGAGAAATAAAACAAAAATGATGCAGTGACAGTGCCTCACCAACAGGTCAATTCTTCATAATGTCAGTCTATGCTAAGGATATAATTCACTATTTACAGCTGAATCCTCTTCTGGATTCTTGTAGGAAGAGAACTGTAATTCCAGGCCAACCCCAACTAAATTATAAACAGCTGCTAACTTTTCTGAATGACCCTGTAATACCTCTTAGGGTACCCAAATACATGTCACACGTACGTGAGGTCACTGACTACTCTGACTAGAAGGGAGAAAGCTTCTCGGGCTGCCCGCTGCTTCACCATGTCTGACGAGCAGCTGAACCGTTCATGTCTATGGCACAGCTTCTGAATCAAATCCAGTGGAGAGAGGAATGTGCGGTATGTCGTGAGGAACGCCTCTTGGTACAGAAAATCTGGAAAATCATGATCACTTCCTGTACATCCCAATTACAGAGCAACTAAATGAGGCAGATGTGATGCAATGGTAGCATGTATAGTTCAGATGGAGAAAATAAATGCATGAAGATTATTCTGTGGCCAAACGCTTTGAAAGTGATTACATGGAAGACTGATGGAAAGGATTTTAGGGAAATAGGTTGGGAGGAAACCAAACTGAAATGGCTCAGGATCATGTCAGCTTATGTTACTGGTGTTCTATAGCCCAACATATCAACTGTGCAGATGCTGAAGTCATACCTGTCTCGTTCTCCTCTTTAGTTTCATAAGCATGAAAGAGAAAAAAAATATATATTTCAATATTCAGTGTGTAATAAAGTGACTCCCATAGCATTACATCCATTCACAATTGCAACTCACTGTTCTTGAACATAGCTGTCTTATTGTGCCATGTAGTCAGGTAAATAATGACCAATATTTCAAAGGAGCTTACTGCCTCCATCATCATTCATATGATGGAGGCAGTAAAATCCTCTGAAATGTTGGTCAATATCTACTAGACAACATGGTGCAACATCCCAGAAGAAAACACCTTCATGCTTGTCAGTATGAGAATCTGAAATCTCACCATTCTTGTTTGCTTTGGTGGCATGTATGATGAGCGCATCAGGATGACCACCACGGATGTCAGGACCCTCTTCGTCAGGCTTTTTGATGACTAGATATTTTGTGATGTCCAAATGTTCTAGTGGGTTGCTCTCATCCGTCAGCTCCATTTCGCTTCGTTTTGCTTGAGTGCTGTTGTTCCCCAGGACAGAAGGGGCAATCAATTCTAACCTCTGAACTGCTGGCTTCTTTACCTCCTCCCGACTACAATAATAATAAAAGCTTCAGTTTTCATTACATATTGATAAAGCTCAAATCAAAAATATTTCTGGGTTCAGATCCATGTCTGGTGGAGGTGGGAGCAGGAAACAGGAATGCTTTATCAGAGAGGGTTATCATCATTGTCTGTGAACTTCTGCTGTTGTGCTTTGAGTATTCATCTCACCAACTATTTAGTAGTACAATGTGAGGATAATGTTAAAATAGGGTGTGGAATAGATTAATCTGGCTTGAGATATGGTCCTGTAACAGGTTCTTGTGAACACAGTAATAAAGCTTCCATGTTCTGTGTGCAATTTAGTTTTTGACCAGTTAAGTGACTGTCAAGTTCTCAAGGACAAGTTATGTGGATACCAAATGATGCTACTCTTGTTTATCATGCCCAGAGGTCAGCATTCAAAGGGTCCCAGATGTGATAATTTGTGGCCTGTGACTTGGAAATGCTACTACTGATTTTACAGATGCATTCAGTAGTACCTTGTCTGATCTGTGTCCCCATCTATTAGAAAGTGGTTCAACTTGGGGTTCAAATCCTGCTGTGGCCTTGGTGGAGGTGACGTAGGTGGAGGACTTGCCGACGACTTTACACTGGATGTCCGACTGCGTTTTGGTGGCAGAGCAGGAGGCAGTCCAGATATCTCCTTCAGAGAGGAACTTGACAAATCAACACTGAAATAAATGTGTACAATGAAGTGTGGTTCCTGTACACACAGTTAGAAATACTGCCAAGCCTAGTGCTACAGGCCATGCAAGAGAGACCTATGTGTACAAGTTAAAGCAGAAGTAGTTGTCATCAGCTTCAAGTGAATCAGATCATAGCTCACTGACCTGCTTGGCAGTACCGCAGAACTCTGAGATGAGACCATGGAGAAGGAACATGACTGTGTGGATGTCAGTGACATCTCCTGCTGCTGCCACTCAGCCTGCAGCAGATTGTAGGTATGCACCGAATGGCGCAAGAACTCGTTTGTGTTTGGATGTGCACAGTTACCAAATATCTCCATGTATGCCATGACTGCAACAACAAGGCATTCAGTGTGAACTTGACTCCAGTTCACATTTCTGCAAGAAGTAATATTACCACCTCAATCTTTGAGTGGATGCTTTTCAGGATATTTCTCAACCAAAATTCTGTATAGTTTCTTGTTTCCCCCCATATGAGCTACGCTTCAATCCCATAATAACTATTTTGATTTCACTCCCTTACAACACAAAATGAGGCGTATAAATCACAAATATCGTTATTCAGTAAGGTCCTCCAATAATGTACTTTCTTCATCTGTCTTACATCCATGTATTTTTCTTTACAAATTGTTTTCAAAAACAGATTTCCCTCACAACAAGAGAACATGGTTCACAATCATACAAAGCAAATGGTGGAACTGTTTTAGATATTTTAATCCGGATACAGCACAGAAAAAGAATCACCCAACTATGTCACATGCTGCATCACATCAAACAGAATGGAATTTGAAGCACACTGGAATAAAGGAAGTGAACCGTGCTTGTCCTATGTTCCTTACATTGGGAAAAGGACAGTGCAAATCAGCAGCTAGACTGGAGCAGTCTTAACACAACCACCAGTACAGAGATTAGCACTCCTGGTTTATATTTGGGAGGTCCCAGGTTTAAATCTCAGACCAGACACCAGCTGTTATGACTGCTGTTCTTCAGTGGTCTTCCACAGTCCCTCCAGGAAAATGCTGTGACAGTGCCTTAAAATAGGCCACAACAGCTTCCTTCCACATTCTATCATAATGCATCATTCATAATAATCCTCTCATACCCCAGTCAATGCTGTATAACCTATGCAGCTGATGAAAAGCAAATTCAAAAAACAGTGCTCTTTTCCTTCGCAGTGAAGATACTGGGCAATGTGGATGGGACCAAATTAACACAAAATGCACTATTCACATTAACACTGGGAACAAAAAAACATAACATAAAAGGGTTTGTCCTAGTGAAAGAAGGGAGCGCAGTCACTTACCAGAGTAAGCCACTGATTGGAACACTGAGAAACAAAGACAAGTCAGTTAGTTGATAGTGAGCTGTCATAATGGGCATCACCCCATGCAATGATGCATATTCACACAACAGCTTTCATAATGTTACAGCCAGATGAGAAACGTTACAACTATGTGAGCATGGCGATGGCATCAGTTGCATGGGCTCTGCCTCTCTACACTTCACACTTTACACACACAAATAAATTCAACTGGCACTCACTGTGTTTCTTCTTTGGTGGTAGCGGTGGTGGTTTTCCATCTGGGCTTCGGCAACTGTTGTGTTGAATGGTCTGTGACTGGTGCATGCTGCAACTCAGGACGTGCTGTTCTTGATGGCTACTAGAATGAAGCTCATCTGATGGAACATTGTCATATGTGGACAAATGCCTGTCTTTTTTCTGCTTTGACTGTGTCTTTTGTGGCAAGGCAGGTGGGACGTTCGGCACACTGTCGCCATCTGGAGAAATGCCCCTGACCACATCTCTGTCAGCACTGTGTTCTGTGTGGTGGGGGGAGGGGGTTTCAGATGAGATGGTCTTCTGCATATGCATCATAGTGACACTGGACTCTGCAGTGGTGTGCTGCACCTGCCGAAACTTGCTGCTAGTTGATTCGGTGCTCTTGTATGATACCGCACTCTGCTGTGAGGAACGGGAACTAATCTGCTGTGATGAACGGGAACTAATCTGCTGTGATGACGTGTAGCTGTGACTTGAACTGCGTAGAGAATGCATTGATGCAAATCCTGATTCAGCATGTGAAAAAGAAAGCTTGCCGAGTGATGTGTCAAACCCTGAAATTACATAAACAATATTTCACTATCAGACTTCCACTTTTTGAGAAAAAATGTTAGTAATATTTTCATTTTGTCACTGCGGCTATTATAAGACTTATATATAAAATTAATTATTATTCACTGTTTTTGTTCATCAGGAGCTGACTTGTTTTATTCATTTTCTGCATCAATATAAGAACTGATATGTGTATGTAAACAGACCGTTTGTTGCAATACCATCATCAGTACCTACTGTCACTCCTCACTTCCACTACTACTACTACTACATGCTTCATTCACACACATTTTAACCACAAACATGTCAGTGAATCATTTCAAAATACTAACACATTGCTTCCTCAACAATTTAACTACAGCTTGGCCTTCCAGCTATCAACATACAAATATCTATCTTCCTCCAGCAAAGGCATCTTCTTTGCACAATTCAATTTTATATTTTCAGATATTCCATTAAATTCTAGATTGTATGTAATGCTGTATCAGAAATATCACATTTCTTTAAATACTCTATTACTGTATAAGCAGGAGAATGTTTTATAGACTGCATAAGAAACTGAAAGAAACAGGATTGGAAATGAAAGGCATTCTTGATGGTTTGGCTACTTTCTTGTTTTATATCACGGCCAATGAACTTCTGACTACCAACACATTGCTTTTATCAATGATTGAATGACTGAAGGTACTGGAAAGGTAGCCCCTGATTACAGTACACACCCAGAATTTCAAGTAAAGATTTCAGAAAGAGATGCATAATAAATATGTACAATGAATGACATACTTCTTTATCAGTTTAACTTAAATTTATACAATTAGCACAGAAATTATAAGCACTGAATTCCTGTGGATTTATTACCTAGGACTGTGCCAGGGGCAATAGGGGGCAGATCTGTGCTGAACAGAGGTGACTTTCTGCTTGAGTCCAGCTGTTGCAAGTCCGGGTGCTGACCAAGGGGAATAGACACAGATGCTGGATTTTTGTCCACACCAGACATTTGTTCAGTGGATGTTGTGCTTGAGGAACTGTCCCAGCAGCAACATGAACTGCCATTCATATTCATGGCTGAACCTGCACAAGAAACAATACTTATCAGGATGTATCAGTCAAATTATGAGAATGGCTGAAATTATTTCATGTTACACTCACTTTGTGTCAGGATGTCAGCTTCCTCTGTTGGGTCCATCAGCACCTGTATCTCCTCTTCCTCACGGGAGTGGTTCAGCACCGAGTCTAAACTGCCAGCAGAAGCACTCAATAGTGATGAGGTGTCCTCTGGGGATTTACTGCGCAGGCTGATGCGATCAAAGCTGGCTGTGAGCCCGGACACTCGACCTCCCCCACTAGTATTGCTGCTACTGTTGAGTGTGTCTGTCATGCTGGCAGCACTGTCCTCTTGTGCTGACGTGTCCAACTCGCCTGGAAGTTGCTGCAACTCTGATTGGTGATTATGTAGTGGGCGGTTACGCCGCTTGGGTGGCAGTGGGGGTGGCTCACCACAGGGTATATCACAACTGTCAGATATGTGGTGAGTTCTGGAAAGTTAAATGGAAGAAGCATATTGCTATAAATACTACTGTGACTTTTTAATGAAAACAGAGAATATAATAGCAAAATGATCTGTTTACAAGTCAGCATTCAACATGCAACATGGTATAGATTCCTTTTCTTACCTCAACTACAGTACATAAGTTCTACTTACGAATGGCTGATAAATAAACCACAGTCTGAGTAACAGCATTTTCATACCTTCCTGGAAGTGGAGGTTTGGGAGGTGGACTGACTTCATTCAGTATGGATTCAGAGCTCTGTGAATGTGGCAATGAACCATGCCCATGCCTGTCCAACAAAGATGAAGAGGTCTGCTCCAGGATTTGTCGTTCGCGTGGGGTTAGGGGAATGTCGGGGAGAGAACTGCGGTGAGGAAGATCTGCTGCATAAGCGGAGGTGCGATCCGTTATCATCGCATGGTGATTGTTGTTGATCAGTGCCTTGCAGCTGCTCTCACGGTTTGCAATCTGATCTTGAGCTAGTGAAACAAGATTCTGAAAGAGAATAGTTAGTTAAAGACATGTCTAACCAAAGCTCCAAGAATACTCAAACCACTGTAACCACTTTTACCTGCACAGCATCCTCCAACAGCTGGATTACCTCACTGACATTCTCCTTGTCCAGAGCCTTCTCCCCCTGCAGCAGCACATCATCACACAGCTTAATAAGCTTTGCAAGGCTCTGGTACACCTTGTTCGTTGCAGACACCAGTGTGGAACTGAAAGATTAAGTGCTGAGTTGAAGCACAGGTGATACTCTCACACCCACAATGTGCACAGCAAGCTTCAACATCACACTCACCTCTGTTCATTGAGGACATACGATTTGAGCACACCATGAATTGTTGTCACAGTCTCCAGAACTATTGTGCCATTGCCCGGTAACATTTCCAACTTTTTCTTCGTTACCACATCATGGAAATGCTTCAGGGCAAACTGCACCTGTCCCAGTAAGAGATGCATATTACTTTATGAATGCAGAACAAACTGTGAACCTTGTTGAAGTCAAGCAAGTCTTCACTTCACTCCCATGAAAGAGGTTCACAATTATTTACCCTTCAAAAAGCCTTTTGTTATTCTTTATAGCCACAGTATTCCTGATGTTTCAAACACATCGTCATTTCCACCATCTGATACGCATCTCTCCAAATTAAAGATAAGAGCCCCGTTTTAAAACAATAATTCTGAAATGACACACCAAAGAAATGTAATGGACCAGCCAAGTGCTTAACACTTCTGCTTCATATTTGGCAGGTCCTTGGCCTGGAGACCAGCTATCATGACTGAGATTCTCTGTGGTCTTCCACAGTCTCTCCAGCAAATGCCAGGACAGTGCCTCAAATTAGGCTACTACTGCTTCCTTCCACATCCATTATTCATTAATAATCTTATTATTGAACACTATATAGTTTTAGCTACAGACAATATACAGATACATACTAAGGCAAGAATAAGACTGACGGTTAGTTACCTGTTTCACGTGCAGATCCAGATCTCGTAGGGGGTTCTTCTCCGTGGATCCATCGACTGTATCAATACTTGCAACCTTGTGGCCAGTGCGGGTCTTGGGGGAGTGGGGTGATCCAGAGCGCTGTGCGCCTCCACCACCAGGAGAACGCATTTGTGACAAGATCTCCAGGAAGTCCTCCTTGAAAGAGCGGGCCCGCCGTGCCAGTTTTCCCCCACGTGGCTTTGTGTTCGGTGTGGTGCTACTTTCTGATTCTGCAACACCAGTACTTTTATCACATAAACTGCTGGTTTCCAGAACATCATGTTTGGAAAATCTTATTATGGTGGACAATGCCTAAAGTAATTATAATGTTTAGAATTTAGAGGTTTAACACAAACTACAATATAAGTCAGAATAGTAAGTCAGTTAACATCCCCACAGCATTCATCTCAGTATCATTCATCACTTCCATTTCATCTACCAAATGGTGGCTTTTCAAGGTGTTTTCCCAACATAAGTCATATGATCAGTTCTTGTTCCCCACCTGACATTTCAGTATTGTGTTATTTATTTTCATGCTCAGGAAAGTTAGTGGACTCAAAAACATTACTAATACAGTTGATACTGTAGAAATGTTGTAATAGAAATATGTTATGTGCTGCAACAGTGATTATAATTATCTTTATTCAAATGTCTCGCTGATCAAGTTAACTGTGTGACGTAGCTCGAAACACAGTTATAAATGGATTTTCCTGTTGGTCTCTCTAGGAGAGTTTCAAGACAGTATGTCAACAGTCTCTTGATAGTGGAAATCTGTAATGAGGAAATTATATACAGATGTTACTATCACAAGTAATCGAGTACCTTCAAGAATATGAAGGAGCAAATCAGTGCTTTATTTCTCATATCAAGTAATTAAACCGAGTTCCATAAAAGACCAGGAATTCTGGACTAGATGAGCGACTACCAGCTGTTCAGCCACGATGTTTATTCATGAAGTGAGTTTAAACTCTATTAAAATCAAATGTGTTAAAATCTACCTCCATTACTCATTTTCCCTTATGGCCATTAATCAATCATCAGCCCAATTCGTGACAGGACGTCCGCGATGCATCTATTGTAAGTAGCGTTAGTGCGTTCGTGGTGGCCCCTCTCATGAACAAATTAAGGATTTCACATTGCGGCATTCCTGGTCGCAGAATTACCGTCGTAATCGCTTTCTGTTTTAAATTACGTTTTTCTATGCCGAAGTTCCAAGATGCACAGGCACAGGATGTGTGAAAGATCATTGTTTCGAGTTAAATATAATCACGTTGATGCAATTAATGCCAACACTGTAATGAAACTTGCATCATTCACGAAAATAATTGGTGACCGTATCTTGTGAATCACTACTTTAAAGTTTATGGCAGTGGTTGGCTTACTGTCCAGTGTACCATGAATTCTGTACATAAGTGCAACTACTCAACAGATATGGTTTAAATTTGGCATTAGAAGTTCACACTAAAACTAATGGGGCGAATTTTACTTTTTTACATATCGATCAAATGTAACAACGGGCATTTTACGTGAAGATCAAATCGAAGGCAATGTTTAACAAAAATATAAATCTCGTTAAGATTTACAACTTTTATTTTTAATCTACTCTAATATGTTGTATACCTATGAAAACGCGGGGTGGGGGGTTGAGACTACGTTGTGTGATTAGCTTTGATATAAGCCGTATGGTACTCTACGCAGGACAGCAGGAGCACGCCTGGAAAATACATGTACCCCACACCGGAATACAGACTACTTTTTGAAAGTATTGCTCGATACAGACTCGACAAAAAGTAACTTCGTTTGTTTCACTCGACTCATGCAGAGATCTCAGAATTAAGCACGCTTATGTTCTCCTAATTCTTTGCACGTTTTTGGAATCTGTTCTATTTCTTGCAACTGTAATTTGTTTATAATGAACTACAATTAATTTGTCACAAAATGAGGGAGGAAGATACAAGTAAATATAAAGAGATTGAACAACGAATATTGTGCCAGTCTGTTACCCGACAATACGAGTATTCATATCCAGTGCCGAAACGTCGCATTATCCGTGGTTAATTTTCTCACTCTGCTTTTAGATTTCTAAAATAAGCAACGTCTCTCTGTGTAGTGAATCTCAACCCACCTGAGGCCACACTTCATCGCTGCCAGCCGTTCAGTCTGAGAGCTCGGCCAAATACTGGGACAGGCCACAGACACTCAGACCAGGAAGTCCACACAACGAACCGAAAAGTTTATCTTCAAACCCAGCACTAACGATGCTTCTACTGATACCGGGAGACCACGGATACTTTACTTGGGAGGAGGAGAGTGCCTTCCTGGGCCCCCGCCCCACGCTGTCGTCATATGTAGCGTCCCACGTCACTTCGCGCGGTGACGTAATTACAGTTCAGGACAGCCATACAGGGAGTGCACGCGGAAAATGGGAGAAGTGGGAGGTCCTGGGAAAAAACCTGGTAAGGACCTGCTCCTTTAGACGCAAATTTTGGGAGGAAATGGGGAAAACGTCGGCCGTGCACAGGCGGATTGCAGACAGCAAGTCGAACCGGGAACGGAAACAACAGAATTTCAAGCAGATGGCCCAAGTGTTCGCAGGAAGAGAACTTCGGATGTGTTTGTTCTTCGGTTCATTTGCCTGCCATCACAACGGAATCCAGGCCGGGATTTTCTAGCCAAGCCATGGTGTGCACTGCGTTCAGTGTCCCACAACCAGTGATCAATGGATCGGCGTTTGCCCGCAGATGAAATTTCAGTGTTACAAGAAAAGCGAAACGATTGCTTTCGTATAATGACAGCTGTGAATCGACAGGTCACTTCATAGACGGCCAGACACTTTAGATTCAACCATTAACGACTGTTAGATTTCCAGTAAAAGAAATGTTTCTCTTCGCCGCCATCCAATGAGGTCTTCCACGGGATAAAATTGACCCGTCGTGAAGCTGGTCACTCACTTGCAGTACTCAGACCACGCTCCTTGGCAGACTTACTATTCGTGGGTAGGGGTAATTGTGGCTTTATAAGAATCCTCGGATATCAGATCTCTCAGTGACCAAGGCTTGACTAAAAAATGGTTAAATCATAACAGATGTAAGACTTGGCGAAGATCGCAACTGCAGTCGTAACCGGGTCGGATGATCAAGTTTGCCCCACTGTGTCGCCATTTATATAAAATGCCTGGGGAAAACCTGACAGACTCATTATCATCGTCTGTCCGTTCGCATGAGACAACACGGTTCTGGTTGGACAGATTTCGATCAAATTTGATCCACATGCTTTGATCAATATCAAAACTGAATATTCCGCTCAAATCCCAGAACGTTTACTTGTGATCAGTGTTGCCAATACTTGCTACCTCGCTCATTATAGAACAAGAAGAGAGGACGACGTGACGTAATACTACGAAGCGCGCGTGTTATTTCGGACAGGAGCCAAAAAATGGCGTCTGGTTGGCACTCACACTACTCAGTCTCTAATAAAAATCAAACCCTTACTTTTGACACTGCTGAACAATGTTTGGCTTTCCAGAATGTTTTTTCTCTAAGTGGCATCAACGGTGAGCCGGAAAGCTCGGTCAGTGTTGTATCAGACCACGAACAAGACGAAATAGGTTCGATCCCCGGCGGGGGAAATTCTTTTTTTTAGCCTCTGCATCCAGATCGGTTCTGCGCCCACCCACCCCCTTGCCCGATGGGCATCGTGGCGTCTTCCCCGGGGGTAAAGCGCGGCGGGGCGTGACGCTGATCACTCGCTCCCATCTAGTGTCTAGGCAAAGAATGAGTAGGCCCTGTACTTCCTCTTCCCGCAAGCTTCTCCGTCGCGTTAGCGGGACAATTTTTCACCCCTTGGAATCAGCCATCTCATGTCTGACTTCTCTGTTAAACTAACACCTGTGTGGAGACTTTTAAGGGACATCGAGTTAGTCTCACGTGCGCTTACCCGGTGTACTAGACTGACCTCGGAAGTAACATGTACGCTCCTGTCGTTGTAGTCCCTGGGGCAAAGCCTAAACACCACGCCATGAAAGCGATAGCACTCAAATTTCGGACGACAATAACAGAAAGCCGAAATACACTGATCTTTAAGAAAGTATCGCACTGCATAATACACGATGTCTTCCTATGGATGTCCTGCGGCTTATGTTGGAGTCTGATTTATTTACCTGAAAATCGGTGACAGAATATGAATTCTGAGATAAGCGAATAGATAGATACGTGTCCCAGTGCTTAGATCGGGAAGCCATTTTGCCGTTCTCCAGTGCTGCAAGATGGCAGCACATGTCGGTCCTACCTTCGCCGGATTCCCGGTCATCGCAGAGGGTCGCCACGGCGAGCAGCGTCGGGGTGACGGGTCTTGTAGAGTGACCTTGCGTAACCTTGTATCGGCGCCAGCCTCGTTCTGGTAGTTCCAGAAAGCCGTCATCGTATTGGGGCATGGCTTCGAGCCCCTTGTGAACAGTAGAGCGCTTCCCTCAACACTGGTCGCAGTGAACAGAACCACGCTATTTTGGGCCCAACAGCCGTGACGTGCCTTTGTTGCGACACTTGGCCCATCAGGGCTGCCAAGTCTCTAGTCGCAAATATCTCTCATTAAATATTTAGATTAGACGTTGTAAATTCTTCATGTCAGTCGAATAATATACGTATCACCCCACATGGCACATAATTATATTGTGTCGAGCATTATTTCGGATTTTCTTTTATTTTAATTACACATGTACTCAGAATAGCTAGAGTAGTTTTGCAGAATACCGTTGATTTGTGTTTCAGCCTTTATGTAAACTGCTCTACGTAAACCCAAATATCGGGGCCCTAGGGACACCTAAAATCACAAGGTCGGTTTTTCACGACAGTAGCAATGCGAGAAAATATTCGAGACTAACGTTAAGAATTAAGTGGCACAAATGTTTGAGGTCCCAGGTGCGATAAGCCGCTTTAGAGAAATGTGATAAAATATAGCGGTCTCCTTGGCAATACTGGGTCAAGGAAACATAACAAAACATGGTGACGAATTCAAATTCATTTCAATTGGTTTGCCGATGGCAGCAGCAACGCTATGGTTCTACTGAAATTATAAATATGGCAACGAACAAGAATAATAACACGCAGAATTAACCCTGTTTCGATGGGATGGTGCCCCCAAAATGAAATTCTTCCAGTCCGGGGGGGGGGGGGGTCCTTCAAATCGCGCCAAGTTGTTAGATAAATAAACCATGTCCTGCTGCGCACTGTATGACCACAGTACCTGGGCCAATTCCTTGAAGTATTGTTTTGGTAAAATTGCCAAATTGTTGAGTTGGGGCATCAGATGGAGTTTCGCCCGTGAGAAACGAGGAACATGTGCACCCAAAGCGTGTGACGAATACAAGTAGTTTAAACATTCTTCTCGATATGTGTTCTTGATGTCATTATTGCTTGTGTTGTTAGCAACGGACTGCAGCGGGTCGCAACATTGCAGCCGTCTCCATTCGGCGGCATTCCACCTTTCGAACACTCGTCCACTGACGGTATAAAAAAACTACAAACTCGCCGAGGTACAGTCCGCACTGCAAGTCTCTGAACAGCGCTGGCTTAGACCTACAGATTATGCTGTATCAACTTCACAGGTTATATACCAGGGGAGGAGCTTTCATCGAAAAAAACAACACAAGAGTATTCTGTCTTGCTCTCGTGATTCGTTACTACCCCACACACTGGAACACAACTGATCGCTCGAGGCGAGCAAATAGCTCGCTAACAACGCCTGGCTGGTTGGATCTGCCTTTCATCTGATCGATACTGCTGTCTTCAAGAGTATGGGGTACCATAAAACGATGAAAGTAAATTAAAAAGCTTTTTTTTCAAAGTGCTAGTCCGGCTGCCACGGTTGACATGAACACTGCTGTGGTCCAAGTGAACGGAGCGCCGCCCTGACACTCGTAAGCACGGTTGCGTCGAGCGTGAGCAAACGTAGCTGACGATCACGTCCTTCCCGCATTCGAAAGTGTAAGTTATCATTAATTAGCAACGTGAACGACCTCGTTTCATGAGGCATGCTCGTTTCTTTCAACCTAGAACTGCGTGCCGGACCACCCCAGTACATTATTTGCAAGGCCACACACAGCAGATAGCATAATGATTGCAACTGTGGTATTTAGAAGTTGTGTCGACGAAATCGGTCGTGGATTATTTTAAAGTACCGTCCCAGTATTTGCCTGCAGGAACTACGTTACGATTGAGGTTCTCCGGGCTCATCGTCAAACCTTGACACCAGACGATGTCAGTCTCACTGCACGGTCTCAAAGACCCAGGACACTCAGCAGAGACCCGGAGGGATGGCAAGTGCTGAGGCGATTGTTCGTATTCTCCTGCATGATCACAAACTTCTTGTCTAAGATATGATTTAATATTTTTCTAGTCTATACCTGAGACTTTCATAAGGTTCTCGAACCCAATTTTTGTAAAGATATCCGCGGGTAATAAGGCCCGGCATTAAATGAAGACCGCTGTCCATTTTAGTAATTGCTTATCCATTTTAAAACATGAATGCAGTTCCTCCCAATCAACTTTCCAGAAGGAAGGCCATATGGACGTATTATTTTTCATTAAAACACACTTTCTATACGCATATTTCTTTTGCAAATTTCCTTAGGTGGGTATTATTGCCCATGAATAACTTTAGTGTTGTTTCCCCAAGCCTGCTTCATACCTTGCCCACCTAAACTTCTCCATACAAGGACCAAGTAAAGAGCATAAATTATGAAGCCCTCACGAAGTAACGTTCTCCGTCGTCTTCTATTAAATGCAGATATTATTCTTAGCAATTTGTTCTGAAGCTCATTAAGCCTCTGTTCTTCTCTTTGTGCTCAGAGTCATAGTTTCACATCCATGATGGTTAAATGTTATGGGAGCAACTGTATCACTCTTCTAGGTTTAAGTTTTTAATCCATGTAACGTGTGCGTGCTTAAGCGTGCTCTGCCGGACAGAAAGTTAAACACGCTAAATACCGGTGAAAAAACACGTAAGCCTTCTACAAACATAAAATATTAATAATTTATTCAGATGTTGTTAATCTTGAATTCACAGTTGCTATATAAATAAGTGGATTAATTTCGTGTTTGTTAGCACAGAACAGAATTTCTGATCCAAAATCAGCGTAACATGTACGACTAATAGGGTACAGGTGACTCTCGTTATACGCGGGAGTTGCGTTCCTGGGGATCGCCACATGTAATGAAAATTCGTAAATAGGGAAACGTTCTACTGTGACCGCGGGTAAGATATTAACGTTTCTCACAATACCCAAATAAAGACGCGGATGTGCGAAAGCGCGTATAACGAGAATCACTGCATACGGGAGGTTCTTGTCCCATGATGCAGGGAATCAGATCAAGCCTACAAAGATACAGAAAAGAGGGTTACATCCAAATCTGGCCAAAAATATGTAGCCTCATCGCAAAATTCTCCTTATTAAAAGGATCAAACAAAAACTGAATAATGTCACTACGGGCAATGTTTTCAATTCAGTGACATGACGAAACAAGTAGTTAAGTAACTACAATACTGGACAGACATCTACAGTAGTCTATTCTCCTGGAAAGTAATGTTTAGTGATTTAGCCCTCTTTTCCATAACACCACAGAAATGGCTGTAAAAACAGAAAGCTCAGTAGTTGGTGGCCAATCACATGAAAACTTTTCAATTACAAACCTAATACAGCGAAATATGAAGCAGTTGGCACATGGTGCAACCAGCTTGGTGCATTATATATTTGTGTGATCGTAATTAAGCCAGATGGCAGATTGAACTCTCAGAAGCCTGACGTTCTTATTAATTGCATGAGATGGTAGAATGTTTTACTTTAAAAATGGTGTTATCATTAGATAGCTTTTAGAAGTATCTGAGATTGAGGTTCTGATGGCTGTGAAGATGTCAACTATCTTCGGAGTGGTAATGTCCTGTTGTCTTGTAGGTGGTTCCCAATGTTTCGGTACTTTTAGTAACAATCAGCTGATATTTTTCATTGTTATAAGTTGAAAGGGATAGGAAAGGAATATGGAAGAACGTTTGGAAGGAGACAAAGGCACAAAAGGAAAGAAATAAAACATAAAGAGGGTAAGAGATGAATACACAAAAAAAAAATCATGCCGCGCTTCATTTCAACAGGCTTTACACTAATATACATATAAAATCCTTCCATAATGCTTTCTCAGCTTCTCCTTATGATCTTGTTGCTCGGTCACGATAAGAGTTTATAGTACTGTATCATTTCTTGACACCCATTTAACTCACACTTCTCACATCTGGACTTTTCTTACACTGCACTGAAATGATACAATTATAATGTAATATGACAGACTTAAAAATACATATTCCTGCTGACTCTTGTTCTATTAGTTACCACTGCTGTATCACATAAACATCACTTCATGCATTCAGCGCATGGAATCAAACTCAGGACAAGTACAGAAGACTTCCAAAAGGAAACGTAATACATGTAAGACTTTATAATGTCACCTTTAGAAAAAGTGTACCTGTACCGACTTATTGAAAGAATTAATTTGGGTGTTTCGCAGCCTATTGCACAGACTCCTGGGTACTTGGGTAAATGATACAATGCAAATATGTGCCTTAAACAGGAAGTATAAACAGTATAAAGTGTATTCTGTTGACTGTCAAAGGTTTAAACACTTCATTTTGTGCTTTCATATTGTATTCATCTTATTATTCTACACCAACAACTTTCCTCTCATGGAATACTTAAATGAGCATGCTGTAGGAGGACCAAAGCTGATCTGTAACACACGATGCTGCAGTCTGACCAATAGTGGGACTGTAAGAGAGGAGGCCATAGATGGAATAGTCGTTGACTGCAAGAAAGGATGTGTAGATCATAAAATCAAATACAGTCAATCCTTCCAAGCATAAATAGCAGCAATATTGGTGTTTAAGTAAATATGAATGGTATATAATACTGTATATGAGTTCTGTCATTTTAATTTTCATAATTCATCATACTGTATGGAAGCAAGCACGTTAATCAAACTTTCAGTCCCTGTCTTTCTGATTGTCTGATTCTTTCTGTGAAATATTTGTCAGTATAATTAATATTAATATGGACCAGAACCAATCCACAGATTATGAGTATTAAAGTATTAAATAATGAACCTGAAGTTCCCAAAAAAATACCAAAAACTAATGCTGAACATATGAGGGAATATAGAAACTGTAAGCCGCAAACTAACGCACTGTGTATGAGGGAATATATAATATATATATTTATTACCTAAATATAATTTAAATACAAAGACATATTTACGTCAGATTCTCCGGAACCGTGGTTCCACTGTCAATTTTTCTTCCTGTTTCCTATAGAAACAGAAGACTGAAATACACTTTAGTATCTTGTATGAGTGTGAAACTTGAACTCTAGAGAAAAGCAGATTGTGTTTCAGGTGCTGAGAATAACATTTGGACCTAAGAGGGAAAACATAACAGAAGTGTAATAAAGGGCTTCATAAGTCACATTTTCCATAAAATCAAGAATAATTAGATGTGCCACATATTTAGAACACATGGAACAGATGAGAAATGCATACAAAATGTTTGCTGAAAGATATGAAGGAAAGAGAAACTTTGGATACCCAGGCTTAGATGGAAGGGTAAACAAACAGGATATGAAGGTTGGGATTGGATTTGTATAGTGAATTCTTGTGAACATGGTAAAGAAAATTTCAGATTCTGTAAAAGGTGGAGATGCATTATGCTTCACGTAGTTTGTTCTTCTTCATCCTTTACCGATTAAACTTTATGGCCTGTTCTGATTCAGAAATACTTTTGACATTATAAATCCAATCAGCATTTGGTATGTCTCCTTGGACAGTAGATCATTCTGATGCAAGGTCTCTATCTCCACAGGGCAGAACAATATATAAAAAATGGGGACAAACATCCATGCCTCAAGCAGGATTCAAACTCACTATTCCAGTACATGAACGGCTAAGACCAGCATCTTAGACCGCACGGCCATTGTAATCGGAATGGAGTTAGGTGACATACGATATTAGTATTATGAGCCGGGGTAGTCAGCCAGTATAGTGACTGGCTATGGGCTGGACGACAGGAGTTCGAACCCCGACGGGGGCAGAGAAATGTTTCTCTAACTTCTGCGTCCAGACCGGCTCTGAGGCCCACCCAGCCTCCTATCCAATAGGTACCAGGGTCCTTTCCCGGGGGTAAAGCGCGGCCGAGGCGTGATGCTGACCACTCACCCCCATCTAATGCCGAGGTCAAGAATGAGTACGAGCTATAAATCTCTCCCCCCAAGCGCCTACATAACGTATAGTGGGACAGCTTTACTTTACGATATTAGAAATATTTATGTGTTAAATGTTTCTCTGATTTAGTGGCTGCTAAGGGCCTTAATGAATGCTCGGTAAGGTGGGGTTGGAAATCATATTACCTACCTGGAGCATTTCTATCAGTTTTTGGTGTTGCTGACATAACTGGACTCCCTTTTGTACCACCAGGCTGCTTATGTTTTCTCTAAACATAACCACACCATCACATTCTACTGTCTTTATTTATTAAACACACTCACGGTTGTCAACCATCTTTTCTGTATACCTACTGTCGCGCCATCATTCGGTAAATTATTGAATGAAACATCAAACGTCTAGTAGCCGCCGTGGTGGTAGAAGTTAATGTGTGTTCATGCACATTTCGCACCACCTACTAGCTGACGTACTTCAGCGCGGCCGTCTTCAACACTTTTGTTTTTCTGTCAGCGTTGTGTTCCTTGTATGATAGAAAGTGATGTGCCAATGACGATGTAATAGTGTTTTATGCGCGATTGCAACCTCGCAGAGTGCTTGAGGTGACTTCAGAAACTTGTGTAGGTCTTTTGGAAAATGCCAAATGTTATTATTGTTCGATTTTTCTCAAAATTGGAATGTTTCAAATTTCAGTAAAATTCCGCGTTATAAAGTTTCATGATAATTCGTGTAGGGGTGCTCGAGTTATTACATGCAGACAGGCATCCAGTAGAAAATCATCAGAATAATGGCAGGCTCTAAAAGGAGATCCTCGTGTAGAGAATTATTAAATAAATGTAATATTTTTCCATTAGCCAGCGAATTCTTGATCTGTTTATTATCATTTGTAACGGACAACATAGAAAATTTTAAAACAAACTTAGATATCCGCAATATAAGTACAAGATAAAGAGATAACCTTCATCTGAAAACAATATAAAAAAGAAGTAGGATTTGAGGTTTTCACGGCGGTGAGTCTGAAGATGGCTTGTGCCTATGAAGGGTCTATGGAATATAAATAAATTATATTTTATCACTGGTTCCAAGACATTACTTTTACTGTACTGTTTTAGTACGCACGTGTATTCTGTATTTGAATAGCGCTCATGCAATATATTAATACTTTTGAGAACATGCATAGAATTCTTAACCCTTACTTCTTTAATAATAGGAATGGGTCTTTTAGACCCTCTGCGATAATATGACTTTTCAAATTTGGCCTAAATTTTAAAATGCGCGCTAATGTCGGGGATGATGTCACGTACAGTTCAGTTTAAGTTTCGTCCTCCATTTGACTACACCTTGCTTTTTTCCACCACGATAGCCACAGCTGTTGGTGACAGGAGTTGGACATCAGCAGTTTTTGGTTAATAAGACCAATATTTGATTTAATGAAATAGTATGTATTGTCATATGAATTTCTTGTGTAAAGATATGTAGTAATTTAAATACATAGTAAATTATTTCTAGTAGAAATATATTGATATACTCTTAATATGGAATATGATGAGTTGTAATTCAGATTTCATTGTTGTCACTTTACAGTTATGGGAAATTCAGTTCTTAAGCAACACTATGAAACTGCTAAGAAGACAGGCGTACTTAAAATATCACAGAAGAAGCTAACTGAATTTCCAACAGATCTGAAGCAACTAGAGCCACTCCTCAGAACTCTCGACTTGTCAGAGAACAAGTTCACAACATTTCCAGATGAAATAGGGTCTTTTAAGTTGCTCAAACATTTAAATGTTAATCATAACAGGTTGACATCATTACCTGAATCAGTTGGAGATCTCAGTAAACTAGAGAGTCTATCTGTGTGTACAAACAAGCTGACAGTTCTGCCACACACATTGTCAAACCTGTCAAACTTAAAGCAAGTTTACTTAAGTGACAATCAAATTACAAAGTTTCCACTAATGTTGTGTGGTCTCAGACATTTGGATGTGCTGGATTTATCGAAAAATAAGATAACTGATGTTCCTACAGGTGTGTCTGATATACATGTGACAGAATTGAATCTTAATCAGAATGAAGTGTCAGTATTGTCTGAAGATATTGCTAACTGTCCTCGATTGAAAACTTTGAGGTTAGAAGAAAACTGTCTTCAGCTGGCTTCTATTTGCCCAAGAATATTGACAGATTCTAAAATATCTGTTCTGGCCCTTGATGGAAATCTGTTTGACATGAAAAGTTTGGCTGAAGCTGAGGGGTATGATAAGTACATGGAGAGATACACAGCAGTTAAGAAAAAGATGTTTTAAAAGTAGCCACATCTTAATATTTATTGGGGTCATCACTATATAATAATGTTTCCTGTTATTCCAGTTCATGGATTATTTCAACCCTAAATTTATGCATTAAAGACCAGCAACAGCCCTTGAAAATTAAAACCATTTGGCTTGTTCAATATATTTTTTTATATATCACTTTATATACTGATTGTGGAAGTCACAATTTATAAACAAGCACTTTGTTACAACTACCATTTGTCCACCTTCTTCAGTTATATTGCATCCCCTTCATCCTTGAGTGAGAACAGACACTGCATTTTGAATGAATAAACATTTAGTGATTCTTAAACCACCTCAAAAATAACTGTGATCACCTGCAATGTTTAGTCCAAAACAGTGCACCAGCAAGTATGACATACTCAAGAATATATTCATGGATCTTTGGAATTTTGAGTGGAATGCATTTATTGTTACATATATGTGTGTATGTGCACATGCACCTACTGGTAAATGAGCTGAACTTGTTTCTGCAGTATCCTAAAAGGTGTGCATTTCTGTTGAATTTTGCACAGTTTTTAAGTGTTATGATATTGAACAAAACGAAACAATTATATATAATCATTACATTGTGTTAATAAATAAGTAATGAAATATTTTCACTCATTTATTGAGTCCTTTTATTTCATTGCAACAACTATATAGAATCTTAAATAGATATAGGCGACTATCCAGTTTTGCAGTTCAGACCGTTTTAGGTAATGGAACACAATCACACAATAGGAGGTTTGGAAATATTTAATACAGAATTGACCGTTTGGGATTCGTAATTGTTCATTCCAGTTTTGAAATCAGCCATATAGATATTGCCGAAATTATACTTTTCATAGGGAATGTACCGGAAGTAACTCTACTCTCACTACTGAAGACGATGCAAATTAACTGTGGTTATAATAGAAGCAACAAAATTGATAGAACTTCTATCAAGATTTTATACTTACAATTTTATTTTACTATAACATGCACTTTAGACATAACATTTTGATTAAATATGAATTATTCATCAATTGATTTATATAGTGATACGTCTCCTTCAAGATGGTGCACTGCAAGTTTTGAATTTACTCCCCATTTATCTTCGTTGTATGTATTTGTCTGGAAAAACTTAGGACTCTTCACGTATGAGGAACTTCAATAAACCTTTTAGTAATATAATAGGCTGTATTTGTGATGATAGATGAACCGTAATTACCATATTAGCATAGGAAATTAAAAGTTCGTTTTGCCGCGCGTCGCGCTCTTGCACTCAGTTTTTTATGCCTAATATGGCTGACATTCAATAATGAAGAAGAAAGGAACCTGTGTGTATGAATCTCATTGATTAAGGGTAATTAATATTTTATAAGTATAAAATTTAATTAGGGGTATGCCGCATAATCTTCAGGAGAGAATTTCATTATGGAAAGGCTTAAGAGTTTTGTTTTAATTCAAATATCTCGCAGTGAACCCAGTTCTTGGTGGAGGGGAATAGAAGAATGTAGGCCTATCAACGTTTTCTCACACGTAAATATGCCCATTACCTAGATACCTTTTGAAATAAAAGTAACACAGGCATATTTTCCATAATATCGAGAGTAGAAGTAAGTAGGGTATTTTTCAAACTCCGTGTAGTGATATTGAGTGCGGCTTATATTTGCTTAAATTATAGCACCTTACCCTACATTTGAAAATAAGTTCAGTGCGACTTGGACTGTATTGCGATAAACTAGTGTATTATAATATTCTTGATATGCTGGCATATGCAACACAGTATGACGACAAAATCACAATGTTTTATTATTTTTGAAAATTGTTTTTGTGGAGCCTTTGTACCTTCGTAGATGCTGGAAATAACAGAACTGTGTTCCGTTTCATTTTGTTGGAATTTAATTGTTCTAGCATACAGGAATATTTGCCTTAAAGCCGTTCATTATAATGAAAAGCTTAAGCCTGCCAATGTAGTGTTGTTTGTTTTTAAGTTGAAAATTTGAAGGTGGCTCTAAGCCCTTACAGCCATGCAGAAGAACGTATAATATTCCAGAATGTCTGATAATTTCAGTTGTATTTTTAATTGTATTAACAGATTAATGTCATGTTCTTGGTTACTGTCCATTAGTGCTTTACAATTTTTACAGTTTGCTTATATCAGATAAGTTCTTCGGTGGCTTGATACAGTAGCTTCTTTGTTCTCAGTGTGGTCAGAGCAGTGATATGGATTGTTGAATTCACGAAGTATCATATAGTGCTTAAAGTGTTTCACAGTAATGTTGTAAATCAAATTATGGCTTTAAAATATAGGGCTGAAGCTGTAGCAGTAAAGGTCATTGATATACTCTGTAGTACATGTCAGCAGTAAGAAGTTACAAGTACATTGTTGGAGAAAGTGTATTGCCCTTTTGTTCCCAGATATTAGGTATCAGTACTTGAAGTTTGATCATTATTTGAAGTCAGATTCATTAATGTGTTTGATAGTAGCTTAAAGCATTGCATACATGCAGAAGAATGTTTGAGTGCTCTACAAAGGTTATATAAAGTGTCATTACCATTTTAAGGTGTGTGGGAGGTAAAATAAACAGTTTTATTAGAATGCCACTTATATTTGTTTACTTCAATATGGTGATTGGCACTTTAGTGCCTAGTATTATTTTCATGTCACTTTTGAATATAAATAATTCGGTACATATGTAGAACTTTGTGTTAGCAATATTCATCTCAAAGAAGATAATATGTTGGTATGTGACAAAGTGCAAAAATGAAAGATTTACTGCCTCAGTGCTTCAGGCAGCTTTCTGCAGGCTTTCCCAGACAAATTAGGTGGTTTTGATTTCAGTTACCCTTATTATGAAGCATGGCTTCCTCCACATAAATATGTAAAACTAATAAAATTTATTACATTGTTAACAGAGGATATGCAAATGAAACTACCGATATGTGAGTGTAGTCACTTTTGAACACTATTATGGTTAATGGGAAGTTGGAAGTTATTTCTTGTGCCCTCTGCTGTATCTTTAGTTTGGACTGTGGCAGGATTGTGATTATGTCTTTGTTATTAGAGATTCATGAGCTTGCAATTCATATTTTGACCAGTCACATTTGTGTCTTGAATCTTTTGTCACAAAACTGCCCAAAACAGTGCATGGGACTTGGATGAGACAGAAAGAGTTCTGACATTTGCAGCAGGTTGAACAATATTTCAGACTGAAATAAAATGGCAGTTTTCTCATTCAGAGTGCTTAATCTGTTAAGAAGTGCAAGTGTAAGCATAATGCTTGTGAAGGAAAAATCATGAGGTGGTGAATACACTTTTCTGTTAGGTTTCATGTGGGGTAATTGGGTGGTGAAGACATTTTATTTTAATGTGATGCAGTGTTGCAATGGATACTTTTATGACCTATGTCTGAGTCTTGGCACATGAGTAGAAAATGTGACTGGCAGTGAAAAGGGTTAATGTTTTGCAGTTAAGGTTCAGGTTTCAAGATAATCAGAGCTTAATAATTAATAGGATGCCACAGTTGGAAGCAGGTTGAGAATGAGAAGTAGTATGGGAAATGATCATTGCCTGTTGCCAGGCATGCGATGAATGATAGTTCAGTTGGCTCTGCTGGTTTTTGTGTTTAAAGGTAGTCATATTTGTTTGTCGCTCTTACTGAATTGAGTACTTAGGTGCTATCATGCATGTTACTTCAGGCTGCAGAATTATGGAAATTTCCTAGCATGGACTAGGAAGTATTGTTTTCCTTACTCCAGCCATGTTGTTGCTGAGGCTTCTGTCTTTAAAGTTGGAAAGATAGATTATTGCAGGAGCATGTACAGTCTAACAGATTGGTTGCAGCATTCTCTGATATTTTCAGTACTTAGCTGTGTGTGTTTTCATTGTCTTTGCCACTAAAGAATCAATCACATTTCATTGATGTACATGTGAAAATACGGGTTGTGGTCTTCAGGGTTATGACTCCATGTAGTCTTGTAGATGCCTGTCAGTGTTTCTGAGAAACCTATTGCCTCCATCTTGTGGGTAGAAAAAGGGGATATGTTCCTTCAGAATGTTGATAGTCACCTACAAGATTACACAGCATCATGACCTAGGCTTTGTAGTAAAGTGAGAGCTCTTGTCAGTATTGTTTCTGAAAGAGTGGGGAATTTTGCCCAGATTTCCGCTTTATTCATAACTACAGTTTGTGTTTCTGTTCTGTTTCCTGCACTGATCACAAAAATTTAAATGTTTCTTTTTTCATTTGGTATTTCCTTGTGTCACAGTTTCATAGACAGCTAGGCAAAGCACTGTTTTTAATCAGTTGATTTCTACATCCATTTTGCAGAGAACTGTTGAACTTTAGCCTGTGCATTTTTGTTGTGTTTCTTTAGGTTTGAGGCCAATCAGTTCTTGATTGAGCCTGGATTGGAGGGTTGTGGTGTGAATCTCTTTGTGTGGGTGTGGATCCAGGTGGCACAAGCCCTGTCTACGATGTCCATGCAGGGTGCAGCAAAGAAGGTAGGAGCAGTTCTGAGCTTTGCTGTAAGTAATGTGACAGTAACTGCTGGCATAGCTAATATTTCTATGGTGATGCAGGATCCAACAGAGGAAAGTCCGGCTGCACCAGATAGCACCACCAAGGACCGGAGTGGGTTCAGTGAAGGAGAAGACGTGCTATTCCAACACAAGGATGGACGGTACTACCTCGGTACTATAGTAGAGGTGAGAACAGGGCAAGTCTTGTGTTGATACATGAACAGCTGTTAGTTGGGCATCATGTTCATCATGAATGGAGGATCGGGGTAACTAGTTCAGGGATTGTGTTGCTGTCATTGAAGCATGATTACATAAAACTCCACTGGACCTCAGAATGGATTCGCTCAGATTCATTTACCGAATCTGGAAAACTGAAGAAAATGTGTTTCATATTTTGTAAAATAGAGATACATATTTGCATGAATGTTATAATTTTAATTTGTTTTGTGAATTTAACAGTGTTAGTGTATGTCCATTTCATGTTGTTGTGTTTTTGGTATTAAATTTTGTAACAAGCTATGTATTAACTGGACAGAGTATTGAAAGTGTTAAAATTGGAAATGTTTAATGTTGTGTTTATTTTATTGTATCTCTTTCGAAAATTTTTGTTGCTGTTTAAGTATAGGTATTCGTGTTTCAGGTGGACCTTGTCACAGAGCAGTGCTTGATTAAGTTTGGAGATGACACAGAGAGTTGGTCCTCATTCAAAGATCTCACCAAGCTCACATTGCCAGAGTCTGATCTCTTGTGTGTTATCTGCAAGAAGTCTCAGCCGAAGACAGACAACGACATCATAGTCTGCGACAAGTGTGGTCGTGGATATCACCAGTTGTGTCACCAGGTATGTATTTGTAAGTGTTTCTGGGACAATGGATGAAGCTGAGGACGGTGGTTCCTAAAATAATGAGGATTGTTTTTAGTGCTTAGAGCACTGGAATATATGCATATTACACTGTTTATGACTTAGTGTGTGTGTGTGGTGTTTATGATTAGCCGAGTTCTCAGCAATGATGCTGGATGGCAGAATGTTCTGTTCCACAATTGCTGCTTCATTAGGCAGCATCTAGAAGTATTTCTAAAGGAGAGGGGGTGAGGGATGGAGGCACCAAAGAAATCATTCCTTCTGAATTCCAGTAGCCCTTTTCCAATAGTCTAAAATAATAGAAATTTAATGGCAGATGGTACCATTTCATGTTAGTGTATAGCATTTGATTGGGATATCTGTGGCCTGCCATAGGATACTGATCTAATGGGATAATGGGATTGGCACATTTAATTATGTTAAATGACATGTTAGATCTATTGGTGTTGCAGTTTTTTTGTTTATGTTTTGATTGACATTGCTGAGCATAGATCATTTCTGTTTTAAACACATTTATGTATTCACAGCACATTGTATCACTGTTTAATATCCTTAGGAAGTATCCGTTTAATTGAGACTAGTCCAAAGTATGAGCTTTTTAAATCCTAGTAGAACTTGTTGTAGTGGCAGCCTTGCAAAGGCCTTGTTGAAAGAGAGCACAGCTCTCTTCTGAAATTTCTAATTTAACAATTAGAATCGTGCGTTCCTTTTGCTTAATGGTGGGTTTGATTGGTGAATTGTGGATGTTTTTGAATTGTAGCCCCATATATCAAAAGAGAACACCAAAGCAGAAGCTCACTGGGTATGCAAGCGCTGCCTAGAGAACATGCCAGGCAAGGGCAGAGAGAACAGGGTAGCCAAGAAGGAGAGCATTCGCAAGATGTGCAGCCCCAGAACAGAACACCCTGGTTTGCAAGTTGAGAAGAACAAATTACCTTATGATGTAAGTTGTAAATATTGTTGAAATTATGGTTCAGTCAATGTGACTTGTGGAGGGGATTGCATAATGACTTGCTGTTATAGCCTGGTGAGCTGTCATGGGACCAGAGCCACCGCACCAACACTGAGCAGCGGTACTGCTACTGTGGTAAGAATGGAGAGTGGTACATGCAGATGCTGCAGTGTGGCCGCTGCAGGCAGTGGTTCCACGAGAAGTGCATCAAGTGTTTGCAGTATCCCCTCTACTGTGGTGACAGGTATATATAGACAATATGCTTCTTAGCTTCATGTGTATTTTAGGGAGCATTTAGACCAAAGCACCTAGCAACAAGCAACAGCAATAAGTGGTGGATGATATGCAATGTCACGTAAGCTATATCATAATACCTAGGAAATCAAATTGCTAATTTGTGAAAATCTCAGTGAGTGAAATGGTTACTGTATACTGCAAGTATGTTCCAAGCTTTTTCAGTAACAACCCATTTTGAGTAATCAGGAATAGAAAAGATTTTGAGACGTACTTTTGTATAATTTGCAGAGACTTCATTTTTGTTGTTCCTCCAAGTTCATAATTACTGTTTATAGTGCTGCGCTATACACAGTTGGGTAAGTAACTACAGACACCCTTTACCAAAACACATAATTAGTGATAGGTGATATGAATCTTATGGAGGTGCAGTAGAAATATAATTTGATGTGTATCATATGTCAGTATGCAATAATTTTAAAGGTAATCATTGCTATTGCAATGGTGTGAACTGTTTACTTCGAAATGTGTACTGTTTTCGATAAGCAACAGTGTTGCTTATCATTTACCAGATGTTGCTTTCTGCTAGTTGCTGTGGTGTGAGAACAGATTCCAAAATATTTGGGTATGTGTGTGTGTGTGAATATATATATTATAAGAATCTGGGGATTCTTTAAGGTGGAATATAGCCAAGAGACCAGGTCTTGATGGCATTTCTTGCAAACTCTAAATTAATATTTTATTAGTCAGCACAGAAAAGATGTGGACATAACATTGTTTGTTTGCAGGTTTTATGTGTTTGTATGTTCGCTGTGTAATTATGGAAAGGAGTTTGTTCGTCGGCTAGAAATGAAATGGGTTGACATAGTGCACCTGGCTCTATACAACCTGACCATCTTCAATGCTAAGAAGTACTACGATCTGGACACAGTCATCATTCCTTATGTTAACAACAATTGGCACACCTTCCAACTACCACCAAAGGTATGTTTTGGCTGTTCAGGTAGTCACATTCTCATCTTGGTGAACAATCCATGACATTAACATAGAAAATGGCAGTGCTCATGGAAATCCGCTATTTTGAAGGAAGTATGGGTATTTTTCTTATTTCCATGTAACAGCCAAAGGATATAAGCTGTTTGTCAGTTTATTTTATATAAAACTTTATTCTGGTAGAAATTTGTGCAGAAGTTTGTATAAACATAAAACTCAAATTTATTTATTTTCCAAAGAAAATAGCAGTGCTTCTTTCAACTAAACACTTTGAAAAGATTAATATTATAGGATTCTGTTATATTACGTACAATGTTCATAATTAATGTGCACTCACTTCTGCTATAATTTCACACAAAATAATCATGTTCTTATTATATTGTTTACAGAGCATCTACTATTTGATGATTTGTATCATCACTATCTCACACAACTTGATTATGTTCTTATTGTATAAAGAAATGTATTTGTGCCATAATGTGCCTAACCTGCCAGTTTATATTAACTGGGAGATCCCATGGTCAAGTTGTAGATGCCTCAAGCGTCTTAGTGATCTTGTATGTGCATATATCTATGTGTGTAGGTAGGTAGGTAAAGTCCCTATGGGATCCCACGTCGTTTATATTTACTTTGTTTTGAGAGAATTTTAAAATGTTTCCATGCCTGTGGGTTGAATTGCAGCAGCTGATGTTGTTGTTCCAGATCTTAGATGTTAGCTTGGATGAAAGGCGGGAGAACATCTTGTCTGTTCTCAAAAGCAACAGAAGTAGGTGAGTTGTGGCCTTTGTTTGTTTGTTGTTTTGAAGGAAATGTTATCACTTCTCTGAATCCACACTGAGCTTTTTGAAACCTGTAAGATGACACTATGATTCCTTTCCTTCTTTAGTTTGTGGATATTTTTAGCCTTAAATGTATTTCCATATCATAATCCAGTTCATCACGTGCATTGAATAATCAGTGTCATCTCATGTGTAGGTTATTTATAATGTAGGTTGTCATTCAAGAAATCATGCTTTGTACGGCATCATAGATTTTCCCATCATGCCATCATTAGTTTCTTCTGCTTATCCTCATCATTACCAAATAACCTCCATCTATGTCCTAACATGCAGTCTTATGTTGCAGGTTCAAGTGTGGCAAGGAGATAAAGAAGCGCACAACAATATGGGGCTTGCGCGCACGAGTGCCTCCTAATGCTCCCCCCTTCTCCTTGCCCTTTGTCCGCCCAGTGAGTGACGCGTTGCTCAAGGAGTTGTGGTTTGGGAATAAGCGACTAAAGTTCCTACCACCTTCTCTCAGGTGCGTGTATTATTATCATTTCAGCTTTAAAAGAATTAAGAT
This sequence comes from Zootermopsis nevadensis, assembly GCF_977971745.1. Classification (NCBI taxonomy): domain Eukaryota; kingdom Metazoa; phylum Arthropoda; class Insecta; order Blattodea; family Termopsidae; genus Zootermopsis; species Zootermopsis nevadensis. Next base: position 19,316,287 of record NW_028259134.1, read on the forward strand.
GTATCTGTGGCTTGAAAACTTGTACAGGAGATGGGAGGTAATAGAATTGTCAACATTGTATGGAATTTCTAATGTTATTTGTGTAATTGTATAGAGATGGTTGAGAAGGCTATGAACATTGCTTGTTATAATGCTGAAATGCATCTGTTGGGTCCTGGCTAAGTTATATGCAGTATATTTGTATATATTGTGCTCTGTATAAAGAAGCAAAGCATGGTTTGCCATGTCGTCTGTATCTTTGCCTTCAGAAAGGTATTTTGCAGTGCAAAATGAAGAATGAATGATGCAAATATTTACAACATACAAAATAATGTCTTTGTAATACATTGTTAAAAGTTCCATATTGAAATTTTCAAACTTTTGTAAACTGTGCATGTTTGCCTTGTTTGTATAAAATTAAATATGTGGAAAGAACTAGGCTGATAGAACCAAGGAGTGGTGTTACAATTAAGAAGTTGGTGCTGAGAGTATTGTTTCTGTGGTAGAAAAACTGATCAGGGACAGTTAAGACAGATGTCATCTCGTCATACAGAAAATTTGCAGTGTGAACAAAACTTCTTGATACATTTTGGGCTTTTGTGCTTTCTTCTCTTTTAGTTCACTTGTGTCAGGCAAGTGCCATCTTGGTAAAACTTTCTGCACCGATGGTGTGTTGAATGGTCACACAAGTGTCATGAAAAGTGCCATGGTTCCTAGCGTGTCCTCCTCTGTGGGCCAAACGATGGGAAGCTACAACCACAGCAATGGGTTGTCAGGTCCTCCAGCAGGACTTAAGCTGTTGCATGTCAATAATCGGCCTGACATCATTCCCATCACTGGGGACAAGGTACACTGTTGTCATAATGAAAATGACTGGCTGTTTAGAGGTGTTGTAGAAAGCTGTCTACATTTTCTGGTATTTGGCTTGAATTATGGCCTTGTTTGTATTTTTCCTCTCCCTCTTGGTTGAATGAATATATACACTTTTATTTTTTGTCTAAATAATAGTGTGTCCAGTTTGTCATTAAACTGATACTTTTCTGTGCCGAGCTATTCCTGCCTGCTTGCTTTCACCTCCCATTGCTTTAAGAAAGTTAAGGTTGTAATTTTTTTACAGTGTTATAGGTTATGAACATGATTGAGTTCTATTCAAGATGGGTCATGTACAATAGTATAATTATTAAATATAATATTTAGCCAACGTTTATGATTTTATATACTGTATTTTTTGGAGGCCGTTATAAAATAATGTCACCAGTTTTGAAACAGAATTTATGTATGGTTAGTGTTTTTTTGAATATTTTGTGATGAAGTGGAACTACGTGAACAGGTGAGAAAGTCACTACAGGAGTTGTACCTCGTGAAGTCAAGACAGCAGTTTGTCATTAGCCTGAAGACATGAGGCTTCAGTAGATGTAAGAGGAGGCTTGTTTGTTAAATATGATACAAGCTGACGGTGATTTATCGGCAAAGTATATACTACTAAGTGTGAAGTTGTCCATTGGCCCCTATTTGCTCAGCACACAAACTGGGAATTCCATTCTCAAAGCTTGATTCACAGTCATGCTTCTTAGCAGTTTTGTTTTCTTTAAGTCTGGTGGTCCATGTACTTTGAATACATCTGAAGTACCATCCCATTTATTGTTCACGCCTTCCATCTTTGCACACATAGTACAGATATATTAGAATTTATGCAGTGCATTTTTCAATGATTTTAGCATATTTGAAACCATGAGAAGAGTCACAAAACTGTCTCTTTGCTCTAGTGTCTGTCCACTCATATGTCTGCATGAAACATCTCTAGAACCGCTGGATGGAAATTTATGACTCTTGGTATTGGGGAGTTTTATTAAATTTGTTGACACATTTCAGTTTCAGTTAAAATCAGACACTTTATATGGAAACCTTCATGTGCATCTCCACACATTTTGGTTGTAACTCACTAAATATTTATTAGAGAAAGTTGTAAGAAAAAACTAAAAACAAAATTTTTACCCATTATACTTCTTCCATATGTCTTATAGTTACATCATGACTTCAAAACCATTGTACTGATTTTGATCAAATTTTTGATGTCCTTGTCTGCCTCACCTGTTCTGTTTATAAGAAAGTGACAAAATTTAGCATTCATAACATAATGAACAAGTCAGAATTGAAATGCTTTGCATATACTTAGAAACTTTTATTCTTACCTTGAGGCACAGAATGTTAAGGAAATTCTTTAATTTCATAGTTGAGAAAGAGAGGAGCACAAAATGATGCATAGGAAATATTGTCATTATTTTATAAATGTCATTGAGTATGCTGTCATGTTCCAATTGGTGAAGAATAGTGTCTGCTACCTTGTGATAGAGATTGTTTTCTCGTGTAGTCAGATAAAAGTAGGTCATTTTTAATACTATTCCCTGTGACCAGGTGTGCATCAAGAGCTCAGAATACTGCAGTAGTGGTTTTGCAAAGAAGTCAACCGCATATCCCCCAGCCAATCGACTAAGCATGCAGCAAGCGCTGCTACGGCGTAGGCTCAAATCCATAGTCAATAATTCATCCCACAAGGAGTCTTTGCTGAAACGGAGGAGATACAAGCATCAACAGGCAGAAGGCCAAGTCAAGGAATTCACTGTTCGCAAGGCTCGGAAACTGCTCAAAAATGCAATAGCAACTGTAAGTATGCTAGAAGTTTGATGTATACACTTTGAAAAAGAATGTTCTTCCACTCCTGATTTTGGAAGTTGCCTCTTACTCCTTTGCTAAAGTACCACTTTTAGTCTTGTGCTTACCATCACTTTGCAGTTACTGTTACCAGATCAGTAATATTGTAAGTATGCTGCTTATACACTGGGTGACCACAAAAAAATGTTACACTAAACATGGGACTATTTTATATTCTGATCTGTAGTCAGTGTCTGCCATGTTGATAATATGATAGTAAGCAGCTCATTCATTCATCTGTTTTAAAGTTCACAACATTTGTCAGTTGTGATGTTTCTGTGGCTTTATCCATGCACATGTAGGAAGGCAGACTTTGTAATTCATTGAACAATTGGCAGTGTTATATATCAAGTACATACAGTATCAGTGTTCAGATATTAATATTTTTTACTCCATGTACAAAAACTTTGTTCTTGTACAATATTTCAAGGCTCTAATTTATTTGTGAGATTCAGGGTTCTCACAGTGGTGAAGCTGACAGTGTTGGTCTTCTGGGTTGTAACATCTTGTGGACTTGTAAATAGATACCAGCATTTTGAAGAAATGAAACCTGGTCTCTTACTCTAACGTAGATTGAGGGTATTTGAAAAGAGGTTGCTAAAGTAGAATATTTGGATCTAACAAAGAGGAAGTAACAAGAGGCAGGAGAATGAAGAGCTTCATAATTTGTTCTCTTCACCATGTATTATTAGAGTGGTAAAACCAAGAAGGATGACATGGGTTAGCACGTAGCACATATGTGGCAAAAGAAATGTGTATCAGAATTTAGTTGTACAACCTGTAAAAGTTACCACTTAAGAAACCTGAGTGGGATATGGGATTATAATATTTAAATTTATTGGAGGGTGTATACTGCATTAATTTACTTTTCATAGACTGTTGGTGGGCTTTTGTGGACCCAGTAATTGAACCCCAGGTTCCTTAAAGAGGAGGTATTTTTTTACCTTCAGGTCCATCCTCCACTTCTATACAGTAATAGTATGGAAGGATTTTTGTTTGTATTTTCCCCAAGGACCGCTGTGCAATTCATGATGACTAATGTACAATGCTTCTTACTTTATCAGTTGACAGTAACCTCAAAATATATGTGCTGATTACATTCCAGAGCCAGAAGAGTATCCAAGATCTGCCACCAACACCTCCGTCCTCATCTGCGCCCGACACGCCACAGCCAGTAGTGCCAAGTGTTACTGCTCCAGTTGTTCCAGAACCTGGGCGGTCTGCTACGCCAGCTCTCCCTTCATCCAGTTCTGCTTCTTTCCCTCCTCCCACTACTCCCGGTGACACAAGTGGGGATGAAACCTCATCTCGTGGCACTCTTGATTCATTCATTCCTCCTCCCAAGGATTTTGAAGGTAAGAACAATCCATTTCGTAATTTAACTGAACTCTTGTCTGCACCCAATGGGTTGAATGTGACTGCCAGCTTGTTTAATACTGCTCCAGCACCCAGTATTCTAAATACAAGCCCAATTACTCTTCCATTACCCTTGACTCCTGTTCTAACACACCCAATTCCACCCCGACCTGCCAAGCGGCAGCTAAGTGAGAAGGACATCCGGATTGACCGTAATGGGGAAGTCAAACGGAGAAGACATCGACGCAATAGGGCCAGTTCAGCAAATGGTACAACGAATGCTGGGACAGCCAGTAAAAGTGCTACATTTATCCCTGGCCGCCCCGAGAAGCCAGGAGATGTGTGGTCAGGTGCCAGAACATCTGTTCGTTCTTTGCGTAGCATGTATAACAGTGGTCCATCAAGTAGTGCAAGTACGAGTAGGGGCCAGGTGGGCAGCTGCGTTGACTATGTTCTGAATGGTCGGCGTCTTCGTGCTACCCAGAGGCAGGACAGCATCAAGGCAAATGATAGGAAGATGGTATCTCAGCCCTCATCAGCAAAATCCTCGCCAGTCAAGCAGAATCCAGTAGAGATCTCTCTTGATGATCTTAAATCATCAGTGAACATTTACTTTGGTGCAGCGAATCGAATTGCTGCAGGTGAAAAATTTAGTTTTCGGGCAAAGAGAACAACTCCATCAGGAAAAGTCCAATATCTGATTGAGTGGGAAGGCCCACCCACGTAACAATAAACATATGAGTATTTGTTCATTGGAGCACCAATCTGATCATCATAGCCGCAAAGAAATTGGTTCATAGTTACCTGGTAGATGGAGAAGCTACAAGACTGCACTCTACAACCGTTCGTGCCATGGCTACATCTTCCAATGAACCCCATTATAGGCACTCTTCCTAAAACAGTGACTTCTGTTTTCCCCACCTGACTGATTCATTGCTTGTTGGGACTGGGAATTCTGCGCCCCCCCCTCATGTTGTTTGTTGACCCAGTCAGATGCATGAATTGTGGTTGGGGGGGGGGGAGGTGTGTCCTATAACATTCATATTTTTTAATTGTTTTATAGGAAGTGTGGTAAAGTGGCCTCTGACTTAAATGCAGTCTGTCATCGATTGGATGCTGCTGTGTGGCAGTGCAGTACTCTTTCATGTGCCAGTATGTTGTCTTATGTTGGTTCTTCCTGTCTGTTATTTATTTCATTGTAACAAGTAGAGATTGATACTGCCATCACTGTATACTGCATCCAGTCATTTTCTTAATGAGCAGGAAATTCCCAGTCCTGAACGTTTGTGAAGTATTGTACATATATTATATTACTGCCAATGCTAAAATATCACTGCCCCAGTCTGCAGCCATTTTTATTGATGTGTATTATATTGGGAGGAGGTCTGAGGGCATTCTGTCTGCATTTGTTTATGTAGATTTCTGTTACCAGTTTCACTTTAAGTAACAATAGTGTCAACAGGCGGGGGGAAGGCCATGTTTCAGTGTGATGTTGCCTAGACTCTCAGACCATTCTCACGTGACATATTGTGAATGAATGCAGGTGTGTAATGGTTCATGCTAAATCATGATGATACATTTTTAATTGAAGAACAGGATCTAGTTGGTGAGTGTGCTGATTGTTGCAGAGCACTGGGGTTACTGGCTTGCTGTCATATGGGTTCTTTAATGATGCTGTATCAGGTCATGCCTGATGCAACTTGTTGGTTCTCAACCTATAAGTAGGGATTTTAACAATCCATTGTCAGATTGCCCCTGCAACCAGCGTGTGGCAAGCAAGATCCAAGAACAAGGTACTGCCATGGCAGTGGTAAGAAAACCTGGCACACCTGGTTGATGTGGCATAAACTTCATAAATGTACATATTTATTTGTTACTGTGTGGTGGGTGGTCATGTGTATGTATGTGTGTGTGTGTGTGTCTGTACATTTCAGTTGTAACTTGTACAGTATGGCTCTTATTAACAGTCCAGCATATTAAGTTTTATAAGGTGGTGAGTGGCTGGTGGTATTGTGCCTAGCATATTATGAACTGAAGATGGATTATGTTATTTTCTTCATGGTCACTTTCTCCCAGTTGTGTCAAGTTTCTGGTACAGGACGTGAGATGTGTTTTTGAGGTGAAGTTATAGTATGGTATGCCTTCTTCAACAGATGTTGGTATTACAGAAATAACTTATAAAATAAGACTGAAAATGAAGCTCTTCATGATGTTCATGGCACTTTGTTTGAAAAATAGCATTTTTGTTTTCACAGGGAAGTGTGAGATATGAAATACTTTCAAAAATTGTTTTTTGTTTTCTGAATTGTATATGTGTGTGTGTGTTAGTGAGTGTGTTTGTGTGTATGGGTGTGGGGAATGACAATGCATTTAAAATGCCACATGGAATTTCTCACATTATAAATTGTACATAAATGGTTGCTGCAGGAACCAGACATGCTCAGAAAGAACTTTTTAGAACTGCATGTGGATATACGTAAGAACTGCAAGATATCATTCCATTGCATTTTTAGACCAGATGTATCACTGCCAATTTTTGTAATAATATTGTACTAGTCAGTACAGAGCAAAGAGGTTCCGATGAAAATAAACATGGAAAAATGTGTCAAGCTTTGCTACAGTTCTATTTTGTGAGAGTAGAATGTCTGTTTCAAAGTAATCACCACAAGTCTTATTTGACCTCTCCTGCTGTTCCTTCTGCTACTGGTCATTAGTGATTTGGTATTGCTTCTGTCTGCACAGAAGCTTTTATTGGACTTCATTTTGATAGCTCTCCTGAAACAGTCTCTGTCCTTCCATAATTACTTTTGGACCTGTGGAAGTTTTGTCACAATCTCCCTTTCATATTCTGTATACTGTTCACTATCTTCTTGATTAGAATAATGCGTAGAATGAAAAGTAAGCTGTATAACTGACATTACAGATACATCGTCTTATCTGACGTGTTGCTATCCCCAATACTATCTCACAGGCCCCCTGGAACCTCAGGTTGGAAACTACTGATGTAGCTGATATAAATGTATATAAAGCTTACTCAGTTCACTTAAGAGTTAGTGTCTTCTTGCCCCTGGTAGCCATGGGAAATTGTTTATGCCGAGACTTGGCATCCACAATGATTTGGGCCTGCCTTTTCAAGAAGCCTCTAGTGGGCACCTCTTCTTCATCTTCTGTCTCTGAGGCAACTAATGCAGTAAGTGGTTTTGAGTCTGCAAACTCGGGTGGAACGTTCACTGGAATTGTCAGCTCCTCAAACTATAAACACAACAGTACCTATCACTGTTACCTGGCTTAGCCCAATGACTTTCATGAAAGATTTAATTCAGTATGTCAGAAACAAGCACTTGACCTTTGTTGTAAAAGAACAGAATTTAAACCTCCATACCAAAGGGCTGTTTTAAATCTGGGGTTAACAGTTCAGTAGTATGCTGTTGTCACACAGCCAGCTGGACTGCGCATAAGACACTGCACAGTCAATAAAGTTTAAAGCATTTGCCATTGGTGTGAAGTGCATCTGTCTCCATATGGTGTTCAGAATTTTCTGTTTGACTGTCCCAATACCACTGCTAGGCAGTGCAGTTAGATAAATAGAAAATTAATTAATTCTGTCTGCACATCACTATTTTCTTTTTTGGGAAAATCATTACTTCTGAATCTACTCCTGCATCCGTTTCACAGATATGTAACGTGATGTAAGTAACGCAGTACCATTGATCTATATCAGTTACCAAGATGTGAATATCGTCTATGATGCTTCATATACTTTATCAACCACATTGGTTACATATCATGATATAAGAAATATGTGACATGAGCTCGGAACATACCTTGTCCTCCTGCGCTTGTCGCACTCTCTTGTCAAACTCGTCCCCTTGTCCAACACGGTCCACCACACTCCTTATTTGGCTCTCAACTGTTTCAAAGATATCCTCAGACTCTGGAGTCAGTACAATACCACTGGCACCCTGAAGGATAAGGTTATTTAGCAATATTGTATCAACTGCTAAGATTATATAGCATAGAAGGTACTCTCCTAGTGTTTTGCCTGGAACAACTAGCAAATCGGGGAGCATCATAAGAATATCAGGTAACTGCATCTAGGAATTAAAATCACTATTTTCTCTTCACAGATCAGATATGTTGTTGAAGCTGTGATGAGATGAGATTGCTGAATACAGTGTCAGATGCTGTATTAGCATCCCAAACTCGGGAATGACCGTAAAGCTGTATTTTCCCCTATGATTTTAGGGAACAGTTTCCTGTGCTTGTCATGTTTAAAACTGGTGCTGAACATTTTGACTCGCCACCATGTTCAAGTTGCACCACTGTTGTAGTCTTCTTACTGCTAGTAGAAGGCAGCTTACTACAATAAATGATGGGAGAAATTTACAAGATAACATTCAAAATGTGTACTCTGTTGGGGTTATTAAAGAGAGAAGGATGAAAAGATCAGAACATGTAACAAGCACAGGGAACAATATTTTGCTTAGAAAGGAAGGAATCCTCTGGGACATTTTGTCATTGAGATACAGGTGTCTGAAACACTGGCATACAGACAAAATACTACACAGCACAACAACCCAGAAGACCACAATCTATGTTCATGACACTACAAAAACCTCAAATCCTACAGCAGAATTAGCCTACCTTGAAGTTTCATCATAATTTTAATGTTATATGTACTGACCTGCAGCTTGCCACAGAAGGAATGGAGGATGCTACGAATGTCATGCAGCTGATCTGTTACCTTCTGAACGTGCATGTCCAACTTCTGCTTCCTGTCCTCCTCCCTTTGGATCTCCTGCTTCACCTTTTCACTCTCATCAGCATTCCTGCAAAAAGTGAGTAACAGCTGCATTTGCTTAAAATAATGAATGTATAGAAATGAATCGTCAAAATAATTCTTGTTGCAATACAGTGTCTTAAAAATTTATAAAATATGAAATTTGTGGGCAAACAGCATGTAGCTGATGTTTTTAAAATGCATGGTTGTTTCCTTTCACAAAGGAAATGAGTTGTGAAACAATGTGTAAACATTCACCTGCATGGAAATTGGCTGTGTCTAATGGTTTTTACAAATGAGAGGGCACATTTTGGGAATAAATACTAAACAAAATAAGTACATATGGATTTGCATATTCTGACTTGGAAAAGTAGGGAATTTCTGGAGCAGTGAAGTACTGTGTTACAAGCAAAGTTTAACAAAAATTGTTATTTGCAGTGGTACTGTATAAACATTACTCAAGGATTAGGTCCATAGCATCAAATAACAATTGACGGTGTAGGAAGGTTGTTGGTTTATGTGATGTTAATATTTCAATATAGTTTGTATAGATGATGTGAACTGAAAGAAAGGTTATATCCTAATTTTCAGTACTTGCTGACCATTCTTCTGAAGAACTAAGGAAAGGCACCCCATGTTGTAACTTACTGCTCATTGTCCTTTACTTCTGCAAACTTGAAGGCCTCTAACTTGGCAACCATGGAGTCCTTCTGCCTCTGTAACTCCAACTTTTCTTTCTCTGTGATGTTGCGCAAGTATGATAATCGTGACAAGGTCTCTTTTTGTGATTGAAATATCTTCAGCACATCCTCAGGATCTGTCTCTCCTGGAAGTAACACGACAAGACATAGGCACGCAAACATACATAGTTTTCAATAAATCTGATATAATATCAGTCTCCAAACCTTGAGTTCTGAGTATAAAACAGACCTAATTGTGGATCAATATTCTTATATCCACTGGACACGGTCCTTAGACAATTTACATCCTCAAAACTTTTGAGGTTTCCTACCAAAATCAAAGAAAAGAGATACTGTTGAACCTAACAGATGTTTAAATAAAGGCTTGGAAGGAGACTTTGTTTAGAAATTCCCTTAATTTATGTTCTTCCCTCAAAATAAGATATTCAATTTCCTAACAACAGAATTGAACCATGTCTTGAGATGAACTGTATACCTGTAGCTGCTTTCAGTTTTTCAAATGCCTTTTCAAAGTAGGTGGTGATATTAGCTGTGGAGTCATCTGCTGACTGTGCCCCTTCTAATGAGCTTGTTGATTCTTGGTGCACCAGTGTGCGTCCTATTGGAAAAATGCGGCGCTCAAGACGCTCCAATTCTAATCTTCGTTCTTCCACTTGAAATCTGCACAAAATAAAAGTATGGGTTGAATTATGTCTTCATATGGCAATCTCTTACTGAATACTTTAATTACTGTTTAGATGGTGCACAGTCTGAAAGTTGAGAAGACTATTTTGTGTTATGAGCATACGGTGTGTTGTTTAGAGATACGATTCATGACCATACCTTAGGTCCTGCAGCTCCTTTTCTCTGACTCTGGCTATGTTGACTGTATTGAACTCTTGTCTCACCAATGTGCCCCTTGTTGCATCCCTCAGCTTGAGTGCCTCACCATATATTTCCTATAAAAAACACAACAGCCAGTCTATCTTTCTGTCTGTAGTTTCAGAAAGATTACCTCTCCGCCCATCACTCACCTTCAAGTGCCTGATTTCTGCTTCTTGCTTCTTAATGTTTTCCTCAACCTTCACCAATGAGCTCTCAAATGCAACCCTGTCCTCTAGCAAGCTGCCCTGGATTATACGATACTTCTTCTGTACATGCTCTGCCTCCATCAAGTTCATTTCTACTCGATGTATCTGGTTCTCCAGCATGCAGATTTCCTGGAATAGTGACGATAGGGCGGTGTTTTCCTTCAGAAGCCAAACAGTAAATTCCCAGGCTTTATAAAGTACAAAGGTTATTTAAGATCATCGTGGTAATGAGCCTTCAGGTTTCATAAAAGGTGGGAATTTCTTGACTAGCCTAGCACACTTTTACCTTCTCAAGAAGAACTGTGCTTTAAGGATTTAGTTCCACCCATATAACCCTTGTTGAATTATTCGCTATAACAGATTTAAAGAGTATGTAATTCTCTCCATTCTCATGATTCAAAAGTTGTGTGTGCCTCACTCACCAGGCTCTCGGCAGTCTCCGCGTGCTTCTTCACCTGAAACGTGGTCTTCCTGTGCAGGAGAGTGTGGTACTCATCTGCTAGCATCTTCATCCTGTTCTGACACTGAAACAGGCAGACACACTCACTGCTATGATGCAGAGCCTGCTAAAGTAATTTTTTTCCTCTATTCAGAAAAATCTTCGCCAAGCTCTGGTCACTAAACATACCTGACACTCTCTGAATGAGAGTGTGGTGATTAATGTGAAAATAATGCACCACTTTTAAGGCAACATAGGCACTGCTACACGGAATATGAAATGTTGGTGCACCTTCTTTGATTCATGATGCAGTTGGTCAAGCTTCTTCTTGAGATCAGTTGCCTTGCAGTCGAGTACTACAATGATTTCATCACCTGACTTCTTGTTACGTAGGGCACCCATCTCCTTAGGGTATTTCATTGTGGCCCTTAGAATGCTGTCAGTATTCTGTAACAGGAAGCATCCACGTGATCTCTTGTAAGACTATAAACTAGGCCTCTGGGTGAGAAGCCAGTGTCATAAACAGAATTTAGTGTAAATGTTGAAATTTATAAGTAGCATGTTCCAGTTTCCCTCTGGATATTGGAAGTCTCACAACAAGTTCAGTCACAAAGATGGCAGTTCAACTGGCCTCCTGATGTTAAGGTTCCTTGTATGGATTACAAAGATTTGTGAAATACAAACCTGCCCAGTGCTTGCGAGTTGTACATGCAAATTCTTTATCTCCATCTTCAGTTGTTGTAGTTTATCTTTGTTCCTTTTCTTCTCTCCATCCCACTCTTCATAATGTGCTTTGCGCTGACCCTCTGAAACAGCAATCTGGGGTAGGTGGGTGAGGAAATTAAACTGAAAACACTGCACAGGAATTAATTATGACTTCAGGAAATATGAAAGAACTATAATTCTAAATATAATTTGCAAACTGGCAGAGGTCCATGGTTCAACTGTTGAGAAATATTGTTCTACCACTCATTTCCATATCTAAAATGAAACCACTTTAAATTCTATCGTAGGATGCATGTTTGTGTCTTTTAGTTTCAAAGTGGCCCCATAACTTAGTACTGCCAGTAAAGAAATTGATTTCAATAAAATTGCATGACAAGTTTGGTTGATGTACACATTTAAGAAGTATTACCAGACAACTGTATTTTTTTCTTGAATTCAAAAATCTCTTTGTTTGTGTCTGCTAGGTTATTCACATTTATATTGTTTGTTTGCGCCATAGTAAAGTTTGTATTAACACATGTCAATGTGCCGCGCTGTAGAGAGGTTTATGAAGTACACTTAAGGGACGTAAACAATTGACGCATGTCTCCCATATTGAGTTTGTTCTTTAACACGTTTATCGCAGAAACGTGCATTTGTGGTTGGCACCGTTACGTAAGGGCGGGCACTGGACAGAATTATTTTTTGTTTATATTTTCTGGCTTGAAAAGTAGCAGAATAATTACGTTTTATCATTTTCTGAAATATGTTTCATTATAACTTGTACGGTATTCGAAGCATGAAGTATTTAATGACCAAGAATTGTTTCAGAAATTAAATTAAATATCTTTATGGAACTACAGAGTATTGTAACACTGTAATTTCACAGAACGGAATAAGAAAGTATTAAAGAACATCACTTAACCATATCATGAAACAAAAATTCAGAACATGCCCTGTTTAGTATCCTTGTAGTTACATGTGCCAGTAACAGATGGCGGGCAGGTTGTATAAGCAATGCTTCCTGCAATAAATTGATTTTAAAATGTTTACCAAATATTCTCAGTTCAAACCCAGTGATCATGAAATAGACAAAAAAAGTTGCTCTTCGAGCTACATATTCTTGTATTTCCTTACTATTGGACGTCTAGATCCAGGTATTCCAATAGTGGTTATGTTGAGAAGAATTTTTCTTCAATACATTAAACACGTAATATTAACATAAAAATCTGCATACACCTTACAGGTCCCAACACTTTAGTCAGTGCGTCTCCCACAAGAAATGCTATTATTAATGATTAATTACATTTATTAAGTTGTAATTACAAATAAAGATGGATGAGATACGTGGGGGCAAATAATACGCATGTGGGAAAAGAACGCGCGCGCGCGTGTGTTTACATTTTATTTTTTTCATTGGAAACTCATAATGGTTCTTGACACTTTCATTGATAGCAGCTACAGTCCTTCATTGTCTGGAACAATATAGTGTTGCTACTGTCATTACGCGAATAATACTGCGATTGGCTGTACACGAAGCCCACATTGTGATAACATTGAAACAAAACTAACATAAATATATTGTAGGAATATTTACAGATTTCTGTTGGAAAACGGAAGGGTCCAACAAAGGTCATCAGGATATATAACAACAGAACCATAGAGCCTTTCTGTTTCGTGTTCGTGAGGTACCGGGTTCAAATATTATTCCGCGGATTTACTGTCCTGAAGCTTTCGTGTTTTTCCTTCGTCCCTTCAGGTGAATAGCGGTATATTAGCTACTTGAAATTAGACCACGACCGTTCTTCCACTGCTTTAAATTCATTATTCGTCCCCTATGTAGTCTGACGTTCCGAGCTACCGACTTGTGTGGTAAAATAATCACCCAAGATAAGACATTCGTTTAGCTGTCCGGTTACTTGCCATGTTGGTGCTTGGGGGGGGGGGGGGGGGGGGAAGAAGAAAAGGTATAGCTCCTACTCATTCTTAACCTCGGCACTAGATGGGGTGAGTGGTCAGCCTCACGCCCCGGCCACGCTTTACCCCGGTAAAGGACCCTGGTACCCATTGGACAGGAGGCTGGGTGGGCTCCAGAGCCAGTCGGGAAACAGATGTCGCAGGAAAATCCTTTGTTTTCCTAAAACTCAATGAGATAACGATAGTGCATAATCATATGTTATTTGTACTTTTTTAGTCCTATGTGATCCTTCCATTTTTATTTTCATGGGACAATAAAACAAATTAACATAATAAGAAAATGGTACGCACATTAATTTTTCATGAGATGTTAACGTTAATCGGAAAATTATTCATGTAGACACATAATTGAATGAAGTTAAACAGACAACGAAGACATTTATATTATTCGTAATGAGTTTGCATATGGCATTTGTCTGAAGAAAGTACTCGGCAGTTCTCGAGAAGATTGTATTTATACAGGCAATTGAAACAGTGTATGTAGTTCATTCAATCTTCAATGGATCTTTTCGCGATCCATGGCGCGTGTAATGTGGTCTGGAGCCACTGGAGGTAGCCGACATCCCGACTCAATTTCTACGGTAACCGTGCTCTGCACCATCATCAGCTTTTTAGCAACATTGAATGTGAATGAACTCCTCCTATTGGTCGGTGGTTGCTGTAAGGCAGTGCATTCCTCATCGTCCCCTCAAGAAGTTAGTGCATAATTAATTTCCTGCATAAACTTCTCGAACAAGTACAGGGTTAAATATTAATAGTCGATTTAAATATAAATCTTAATTTTGTATGAATGTGGGACAGAAACATTCCGATATGAGAGATATGCTAAAGTTTCACACAGCAGCGAACTTTCCCACAGTTCGAGACGCGAACGGATACAAGTACCTTCCGCATGGGAACTACTTTCAGTGACTGCAGCGAACAATGGGAATTTAGAGTATTCGATAGCGCGGTGGAAGAATGATGTTAGTTATTAAAGTCGATGTAGAAGTGAGTGGAAAATGAGTGTGAGTGCGTAAATGAGTGTTGAACTAATGTGCAACAAGACGATCGCTTAATATGTGGCGACAGGATTATAGTTTTGTGCTTGTGATCTTGGTAACTTGTTGGATTCCCACAGTAACAGGTAGGCAGGCTTTGCGTCCCAATGAGCGTTGCGTGCTGTTATAGTAGTTCTTGTGTATTAACAATGTAAAATCATACGGGGTCTTGTAGTCCACTTGCACTATCAAAAAAGTAATTTCTACAAATGTCAATAATTCAGAGTTCGGTTCACACTACTCCGTTCTGCAAGTTCAGTTCATTTTGCCGAAAGTCAATGTAAAATTGTAACAGCAACTTCTAACTACGTAAAATCTGTAAGCCCAGTTGAAAGAGAAAATATCGAGGGCATCATGCCAGAAGGGCGTATCTTCGTGTTTTCAGATCTGAGACGTCTGGTCTAACAACATAAAATAGTGGACGGGCGTAATGCGGATGTTGCTCTACGCAGAGATATTTTTTGGCTTATGGATACTAATAATGCACATTAATCAGACCAAATAAGCTTACGAATTTGAGTCTCCTGTCTTGTTGATACGCCGTTTAGGCATCCTCGATATTTTATGTAGCACCTTCATTCTTGAGAATCAAAATTCTGAGTACGGTTGTACGTTTTTGTATTATCATGAACTTTTCATGAGATTTTATGAAGACAGTCGTCATCATTTGTATTGCTTTCTGTGGCCAGATCTCTTGCCTTCTGAATGCATCTAAGGCAAATTAGGGCATTTGACTCAGTTCGGCATACCTTGGTCAGATATGTGTTCGAGCAGTGGTTTCCAACGGGTGCTGCAGAAATGTATACATCCTATTTTTTAAATTTTTATTGCAATGATGTATTTGACTGTAAAGCGTTGATCTCTTGAGAAAATTACAATGATGGGCTGTGCGATAGGGGTGTTACAAAAAACGGAATACGTGTCCAGGTTGCGATCGTTGAAGAAAAAGGTGAATACAACTGTCCTCCGGGGATGAACCCGTTGCTGATTACTATCAGGGGCACTCGTGTTGTAGACGTGAAATATGGGTGATGCGTTACTTCCACGCTCCCTGTACAACAAAATGTCACGTTATTTGCCGTAGTAAACTAAAATCAGCAGTAGATTAATGGGGGTGTGCACATCGGATAAAATACCGGTTGCCAACGATTCGTTTATGTGTGGGTGTGAATGGAGCTTGGCGACCGTGCTGCTTGTTATTGGATTGCCTATTCTTGCTCCTTGATTTGACACTTGACGTCCCTTTTCACATCTCCAGACTTTTACTTATATCTGGAACAACCCTTACAGTTGATGTATATTTTATCTGACGACGTTTCCAGGTAATGCATTACCATGATGAGGCAATATCCGTATCAGATACTGGTACCATCACTGCAAGGAACTTGCCCTGTGCCTTTTAAATACAGTACAGGCATACATTTCCAAATAATATATGGAACCAACCATTACTTGGAAGTTTCTCAGCTTGATTTTTGCCATTCCCGTATAAAATATGCTACACGTGCATTTCAACTTCCTTGGGTTAATCGCATGTAACTCCATAAATTTGCCCTTCCTGTAAATGACCTTAGTGCTTCTATCCACCAGCGTGGAGATCAGGACTGTTTACGTAACGATTTCGCCCTCCGTTCTGGCGACGAGACATGACGCTGTGTTCAATTCTAGACCAACCGCATTTGACTGGAATAAAAGTCTTTTTTATGCTGTCTTGTGTTGTCATCTAACAAATTAACATCATCAACATAGACCAAGATCATTTGTGTCCAATTCATTTCCATTCTCTTCTGATTTTGTTGGACATTCATAATATCGTGCTCAGAAACAAAGTTGAAAGCACTGGCTATAAAGCTCGTCACACAGATGTTCACATGTTTTTTTGTTTTTTTTGTTGTTTTTGCTGTAGGTTTCGTTCAGATGAATTTTAATTAGTCTAACTTGGTTCCGTGTTTATATTGAATTCAGTACAATGTAGTTTCTGTTTTAGAACTCTAAAAATGGACTGCATGTAAGTAGAAGGTGGTTGTCTTCTGGGGTGATGCGCCTCGTTGTCTGGTAAAAGTTTGCCGGCATTTCAGAGGTGTTCTAGCCTCTCTTACCGGGGATGACGATGATGGAAGCAGTAAGCAACTTTGAACCGTCGATAAACGTATACCAGACTACACAGCGCAACATCGCATAAGTCATCTTCATTCTTCTGCCGTGAGAACTTGAAACATTGGCTTTATGTAACTTATTTTCCTTGTCTCCTGATTCATGAACGGACATTTTACTAAAGACAGGAGTAGACCTATTTTCGCGGATGCATGGCCTACTTTTTATGACACGCCTGCCAACGTGAGACCGTGGGGTGGGGAATACAAGCGTCTGTGGTCTTGAACATTGATAGATTATTTAAAGGTATATACACGCGTTGAAATTACCTTATTTGGGAAAGTAACATACGGAGTATGAAGTTTTTATGATTGTGAAGATGTAGATGTTGGTCTTTTGGGTTGTAACGCCGCTTGAACTTGTAGATATGTGTGCTGTGTAGTTGTACATCCACTTTATAACCCAGAAGACCCAACATCCACAAGATAAAATGGCGAACGGGCGAAGAATTTTTGCTTCATGAACTGTTGTAATTGCCGTTTGAAATTTGTGATTTCTCATGTTTACAAATGGTGTACTCTGAATTTTATTAAAAATAAGACTAATGTTTAAAATATTCTGAAAGATTTTCGTTAAGTTACATTAAACTCGAACTGTTGGTGGCAGGACACGTGTTCCTATGAAGAGATTAAAATACGTTTGCGCAACATTATTGACGTGTCAAGATGTGGAATTAGACAATACGAAGAATAATAATAATAATAAAAATAATAAAATAGGAAAACAGTTTGTTGTCATGTGCCATTTGGAGGACGGAAAAATAAGCGATTTTGGTTTCCTCATATTCCAAGCATTTTCTGTCTTGACTGTGGTGAGGTTGGTCGGACCCCGCCGCATTAGAACGGCTGATGTAGGTTACGCCTGTGCGGAAATGCCCCGTGTTCTCAGGCTTTCTCTCGGCCGCTGCTGTGAGAAAAGTTCACAGCCTCCTTGCCGGGACTCTGAACCGTTCGGATCGCTTTGTAAACGCGAAGTGTGCCCAAACCTCAAGGACAGGTTCATTTTATTTGTATCACTGCAACTTTCATCTTCAGTTCCGTGTGACGTAAACAGAAATGTCCAGCAGAGAATGCCACGTGTTGTTACACGTCCTTGTCTTTCTACTTCATTAGGCCGGGCGCAAACGGAGCCACTAGTGGTCGCCACCGGTGGCCGCCACCTGTGGCCGCCACTTGTGGCTAAACACGACCACTAGCGGGATAAACAGTGGTCGGAGGCAGCCACAAGTAGCGAGACACGGCCACTACCGCAGCGAGTGGCCCGGTCGGGCCACTACGAACGCCGTGTCTGCGCTGTCTATTAAAACTCCATACAAAATACAGACCGCAGCTTGTGGCGGCTACAAGTGGCTGTGGCTAGTAACTCCGTTTGCGCCCGACCTTAGTCGTACAGAACTTTTCTGTAAATACTTTATCGGGGTGTATTGTCACCCATTTGCGGCAGATAAATTCCAGGAGCAGAGTTAAAGTATGTGAGATTTGAGGTTTTCATGGCGGCGAATATGAAGATGGCTGTCTTCTGGGTTGTTGCGCCATGTCGTTTAATAGACGTTTAAGACGTTCTTGCTGCCTTCATGAGGGTCATAAGAAGACAGCCATCTTCGACGTATAAGTGTATTTAAACACTGTTTTCCGCCAAATTTAAATCGTTTCCGTATAATTATTATTTTTCCTCTTTGATTCAAGTTCCCGTTCAGACATACTACTGTTTTAGGCGCAACAGATAGAAGGCGGCAAGGAGTGGTGGTGCCGTAGAAGTACGTTGATTGCGTATTGCACCCGCTTCCGCAAGATAGGAAGTGCTTGTAATACTATCGGGGTTTGATTGACTAGCTAGCGAGAATCAAATACGACCTTTGCAACTGCGTTTGGGCGTTGAAGTCTGTCGGATGGTTTTAGGAGGCGATCGTACATCCAAAGGCTCCAAGGCGTTTTCTTGCGCGGGCAAGCACATTCCTGAAACGGGACTGGAACTCTTCCTCTGCTATTACATATTCATCAGAGAGAAATAAGTTCTCAAATAAAGGCGAACATATTTCTTGAGGCTGAGGACAAGCGATTAGGGAGGTTCGCATGTTTGAGGCAAAGTCTAGTCGTAATGAGCGCCGGGAACTGAGAGACCAAGGTGTTTTGTTCTGTCTTGTCAGCTCCTCCAGGCGAATGTCTTAACCCATCAAATTCCTGTGGTAACTGTGTACCATCTTCTCTTAACTATCAGTATTTATGGGTTTCATATGATTCTCAGACTAAACAACATTAACCAGTTGTTCTTTGCAATGGAAACTCGTTGTATTTACTTTGGGATAGGAACTGGATTTTTGGATATTATTTGGTTCAAGGAATTAATCTTATAGACGTCCATATATGTACCTTATAGCGTATATTTTTAATTACATGAAAATAGTTCTTGAAGATGACTGTTCTGGGATGTTGCGCTGTGTAGTCTAGTTTTTTGGTTCGGCGTTTACCGATGTTTCAAAGGTGCAAACTGCAGCGAACCCTGGTGGTGGAGGCTGTAAGAACTTTAGAAATGTCTGTCAATTTCTACCAGACTACATGGCGCAGCAAGCAAGAAGAACAGACGATGGAAAATGTCCTGACAATGAATAATTTTAAGAGTAAACTACCGTCGTCAAAACCCTTTATAATTGAAGAAGACAATCATTTTCATACTCGCCGCCGTGAGAACCTGAGATCTTACCACTTAACGAAGTTTATGCTGGACGGAATATACGTACAAGTAACGCTGTGTTGTTTGTGATCAAAGGACCAGCGTTGCCGAGATAAAATTGCCGTACGCGCATAGAAATTAGATCCTGATGAGAGGCCGAAGCTGTTGGGGAATGTATTACATGTTTGATTTTTTGTGCGGATGGAGAGCATTTCATTAGCTTCCTATAAGTAGGCCATGACTTGTTGATCATCGTTGGCAGTTGATGCAGTCGCTTGTAGCCATGTGTGCGGGGACGCGATTTAAAAGCTTGCAGCTGTCCGTCTGAGCAGCAGCTGTCGCTTGTTCGCTAGTCCGTTGGCTGGGACTACTTGTTGCTATTAACCGGTCGCAGGGCTGCACAGTGGGAACAACCACTCGCTTACTGCACCGTGTCCTCCAGAACTCGGCGATCTTTGCATCCCTATGATAGCAGAGACGTTCGTAATTACAAAAAATCAGTAATCTGGTCATGCGTGTGTAATAAAGATTGAGAGGGGCTGGTCACTAGTCCAAGGAGCCCTGCCAAATGCCAAATTTTTTTAAAGAAATCTTTCACATGTGAAGAGGCCTGGACTGGGAAGGACGCTAGAGCTACAGAGACTAATTGTGTCACTTTCAGCTGCTCAAGGATGACTGTGGGCCATGTAGAAGATTTTTTTCAGATGCAATATCAAAGTTGCACTTGCCTCCAGGACGTGGACATATTTTGCATCACACACGAAAATCGGTTAGGACGCGATACACATGGACATTACGTAATTTCTCTGCATCCTCGAAGTTGCGAACTGCCATACGTACGAAGGAACTTGAGCAGAGGCTTGGAATGCGGCAGCTGTTCGATAGATGCGGGCAAATCAGTTCCCATTATAAGGATCCGAGGCTGTTAGCAGATCTGTCCTCCATCTGCAGACAACAGTTGTACGTCGTGGAATATAAAGTAAGCTGGGCATTCACACCTGCTGGAGACAGGCGAAGAAATCATTTCTTTATCGGGGCAACCTGATGATGGATACATATCAGACTACACGGCGCTTCAACCCAGAAGATAGCCATCTTGGCAGTTTTCTGGTTCTTGTATGAAAGATGTGTCTTATAAAGACGGAACGTGGGAACACAGTTCTGGCTTTGTCAGTTCTGTGGTTCTCACAGTGTTTGCGTAAAGAATGTGAGGTGTAGATTTTTCGCTGCTTTTCGGGGATGCAATTTTCCTGCATTTTGCTCTCAGGTTTGTAGTAACGGTGTCTTGCACATCGTCGAGAATTATTGAGGTGTTTATTCGGGAGTACCGTTGGCTCTGTCTTTTTTATACTTGGCAGAAAGAACTGAGCTGATCAGTTTGTGTGTCAGCCCTTCCCGTCGCCGAAATCCCCCATTCTGATATGGTCTGGGGTAGGAAAACCTAGGAAACGGTAGATGTATCCGTTTAAGTATTTAAAAAAAAACTTGTTTCTGGCGAGTAGGCATTCTGATTTATAGTTATTTAATGAATGTGTAGTCCAGTAAGAAGTTTCTTGTGCTTGTTGCCTCCATCATAACCTGATGGCAAAGACACTATAAGAACCTATTATTTGACTAATCCTTTTCAAGTGCGTATATTATAAATTATGGGATAATTGTGAATGAAAAACTGTAAAGAACGTTGGAAGAAGTGGTAGTAGCCTGTTGTAAGATACTATTCCAGCTCGCATTTTTCCGGGAGAACACACCGATCTTCAAACTGATAGTAGAAATCTGGACTGGCAAATACTCTGCTCTACCTGTATTCCTCGTTGCCATAAGACTACGTTTCACAAGGTTTTTCTCGTATCTGGAACTGGTTTTTACAGAGACACAGTCCCTGTACAGTTCTTTAGGGGCGGTAAACTTTCCCTTGCCACAGGGCTTAAGAATCGTCGCGTTGATTCGTAAGATTATTTTGAAGAACCGATACTTTCACTGCCGTTTTGATCACGACTTTTATCCGCTTTGTTTTCGTGTCTCGTGATTTTTCTCGGTGTTTCCAGCAATGTGTGAAGTGCGACGTCATAATAGAAGTTACGTAAACTCACCTGGACAGGCAAGGCGGATGATGGCTTTGATTCATTGTGCAGCTGTTTGAAATTTTAAGCGCATGCGTACTGCTTTGAGGGCGCATTCCAGGGTTAACCAGAGTGCCCATACTTTCGTAAGCCCGTGCAAAGGATGCCCAACATTCGACACTGACAAGTGAACCGTCTGATACCTGATGTAAATGTTGAGGCTTCTCAGTGTCACGACAGTCGTATATGTTACGCATACAACTGTTCCGTATGTCCTCATGATCGTGAGGGGAGTTGGAAACAAAATTAAAACAAAGCCCACAGTTACTACGTACACTTACACAGATGTTGGTTCCTACGATACTAATTTCTAGTTTTTTTTTATCCAAGTCTGCCATAAAACATTACATGGTCCGATTTGAATACTTTGCAGCCTCAGTACACGATCTTTCCGGGTAGTTTTTGCCTTGTTTTACGAAGCTGTACCAGCTAAAGAGGTAATTTACAGTGTCGTTGATTATTCATGATAGTTTAACTGATGTCTTGTGCAGAATCCTCCATGAGGAATTTATAATAGCTCAGATTAACGAACTTCGTCTTTAAAGTCCTCCATGAGAAGCTCGGCTGGACCACACTTTTAGGGAACTGGAAGGTTTATTGCCGCTGGACTCTATCCTGTGCCAGATGAATCTATTCCACAACCTGTTTAATCTAATGCCCATCTTCCTGTCTTTACTTTGATCTTCAATTTCTTTAGGTTTTACAGCGGCGTATTTTTCCGATCTGCTTATGACGTGTGGACGGTTAGACCTGACTTTGTAGACCTGCAGGCGCTACAGAAAGATGTTTAGAACAATGCACATGCCCTCCTTTTCCGCACATTTCGAAAGAAAGACCAGAAAAGGTCGTAATTTTAAAGAAATGGTAATTTATAAGTTGGAACTTTTGACTTATCAGCTGATAATATTAATCTGTGTCGCAAAGTATTAGGTGAATGTGATGCTGTGACGTGGCACGTACACAGAAATGGTGATATGAAACGGTGACCTAAGGTATTGAGAGGTATTCACGGCTGTGAGTCTTCAAGGTGACTGAAACTTGTCTCATGGCGATGTTGATCTTCTGGATTTTGACTCCGATTAGACATTACATGTTAGTTAGTACGTACCAGGGTTTTCATCGCCAATACACTACTTGTGAAAGCTACTAAAAAGGATCTTGGAGAAAAACCTATAATTTAGACCTGGTTGAACTAGCAGAGGTTAGGGTACAATGTAGTCTATTGTGATGATACTGATGCATCTTTTGGTTTCTAAAGCAACAGACAATCACTACCAACTGAATAACTATGAACTGTTCAAAGAAGGCTCTGTCTGTACCTCAGAGTTAGCTGGTACGTGTTACATTGAGACTGACAAAGACTGGCTTCTTGCATCGTAAGGAGAACCTGCCGGTAGGATCGTTTGGGTCAGTTCACACGTGAGTGACTAAATCATCCATTCCATAAGAAGGGGAGGAGGAGAATTCGTTGCTCATTTGAGCTACTGCCATCTTCTCAAGGGGGCCTCGAAGTAGTCCGAGCCCTGACCGTGTGCTCGCTAGATCATGCCAGTGAATACACGTCTCACGCTGCCTCTTTGTTCTCTGGTCCATTTGATTGCTGCTGGACAGTTCGCACCATAAGTGCGTGAAACAGACCTCGCACAGCGCACGCTGAATGGCCTGTCCGAGCTGCAGATTTGTGTTCGCTCAGCTTAGCTGGAAATGCCTTGAGCTTGCGAAAACCCAAATGTTCACTTCCGTCATCACACAAGCCCGTCATTGAGCCATATTTTGAACCAGCTTAGTACATTTTAAATTGTCATGTATTTGTCGAAGTCTCGTTTTAATATTGTCCGTTGGTCTCGCAAGTGATCTCTGCTCGATAATTTTCCTAGCCAATATGAACTTCGCGCGTGTTACGTGTTCCGCCAATCCCACGCCTGTTTGTTTTTTCACATTAAAATGTTGGGTGAAGAGTGAAACCATGAAGCCTGCTTAAGTCATTTTGTCTTACGTTTAGGTATCCTTCAGTTGCCCGCATTGTTCTCGCATATAACGGTTAAGTCTGCATTCGGTTTAACGAGCTGGCTGGGCTGCACCGGTAACACATCTGATTTTCATTCAGACACAATTTCAATATCGGTTAGAGTGAACGTTCCTTCTTAGTTTTCGTCAGTCCCAGACGAAATCCTGGATGTTACATTTAAATAGGCCCCGGCAACTTCCTCTGCGCCTTTGACTTTGGTTTAATTTTGTGTCCTTGTCGTGTTCACGAGACGGGTATGAAGAACAGCCGTGCGGTGTATTCTGCCCCGAGACATCCAGAAAAGCCATGTTCTTAATTCTTACCACATTCATTTCCTCGCGCGGAGCATTCCTTCTGCTTGTGACATCAGTATCCCTAAAACTGATGTTAAATAAGCTTTGCCTACGAAATTTCAACACTGATGGGTATGCACGGTCGCCATTTTGATGTTTATGGGAGTTAAAATTTATGTCGTCCTAATTTCATCATGATGTTACAAACTCTGACTCATATCGGTTTATTAGTGCCTCTAATGATGATTTACGTGATGATTCTAGTGGGGACCCGTACGCCGTTTACAATTTTGTGATTGTTATTGGATACGTAAGATACGAAATGGATCACCATAAGTGTCTCTGATTTTAGGCCCCTGAACGCCAGGCTGTAAAGAAATCTGGCACGCACTCTGTCCCCCACCCCTCGCCTCTCCGTATCCGGGATGAGGGCATTAAAGCCCCGAGGTACTATTCGCTCCATAAACAATGCAACAGTCCCGTCTCATGTGTTTGTCTTTCAGCATAATTTAAGGACATCCTGAAATTACTGGTGCCTTGAAATTGTAGAATTCCCAAATGTTTGACGATACTTTTATCATCTGGTTCCACGGGTCTCAAGTAAAATTCCCATGCTTCTATGGAACCCGAAAGTTTATTACCGTCTTCCTAAGAGCCCGCCACCATCCTTATCATGAGAGAGATTAATCCATTTGCAACTGATTTATCTAAGATTCGTTTTAATAATATCCTTTCAGTTACGCCGGGGTCTTCTAAGAGGCCTCTTCGTTTCAGGCTTTGCAGCTAGAATGTTCCATCACTTTCTCATATCCCCCGTGTGCGCCATGTTCTGATTAGTGCAATAATATTTGATAAACTGCAAGGTGCAGTGGAGAGACGTGTTTTTTCATGGATATCGATGATTAAATTTTAGTTCCCCTGAGTCTTTGTACCTGATTTAATGACCATCATGCAACACTAGACATATTCGTCCAGAATCTCAGCAGTTTTAAGCGACGTGCCGATTATTCTCGGTTTTTTTTTTCTCAGCATGTCCACCCAAATCATCGTGTAGTAAATTCAAATAGGCCAGGACCTCTGTATTCCAACTCTTACGAACGCATTAACAATCTATGTTTTCGTCGAAGTTATGTGATTTCGCCAGTCGAAACAGCGTGTCGGGACAGATGGGGTCGTTGTAGTGTTTTGTCTCGGTGTCGCGCGCGTGTGGTCGGTCAGCTTATCTTGGCCGCACACTGGGCACCGGAAGTGTCCGATATTGGTCCTCCACTTCCGGTTCAAGGAGCAACTGGGAAGTGGTTAATGCCACAGGTTTGCTCTCGTTTTAATGCATAATAGCGGAAGTTAGGCTAATTGGCGCCAGGTTCAAATCCCGACATGCAGATCAGTTTTTCATGCATCGCCTTTCTCCGTCCAGGATAAATCAAACGAATGAAATTGATTTATTGATTTTGATTTAACGTGGATAAATCAAATGTTTCTGTGTCCACACTAGTTCATCATACTTCTTTCCGGAGAGAAAACGCGAGGAACCTTCATCTTGAAATCTGTGAGAATCAAGTCCACATGCCATATTTCTTAAAATTCAATCTAAATATTATTCTCCCATCTACATATAGGCCCGGCCCCAACGTGGAATGTCTCTTCGGCTCTCGCTTTATATATTTTTTGTAATTTCTCACGTGCGTGCTACATACATCGCCACTTTCGTTCTTGTTTCGAACACCCGAGTACTAGGCGAACGGTTCGAATTTTGAATCGCCCTACGAAATTCTGTTTGGACATGAAGCTAGGAATGCGTACAGTATTTTTCGTGTTGAAGCTTTTTGAGAAGCACTTTGAAAAATTAAAGGAAGAGGAAGGATTGGATGCATCACTGACGCGAAACGATGACAGTTGTTAGTCACTCGCTCATTGGTCGGTGACATCAGGCAACCATCCTATCGATCCGATATTTTCTCACAGAATAACACCTGGAAAACAAAAGAGTAGCCCCCTTCGTGCGTGGCCAAGTGCCGCTCTCAGTTTTGCGTCAGTAATACCTTAGGGAAATGGGTTGAGATGGAACTGGTTCAGGATAGTATTCAATTGTGCTTGCGGTGGCTGCTGTGTGAAAGTCGCAATGTTGCCAGAATCCTGTATCCATCTGTCCCTTACATCGAGCATTGCTGTTCGGTGGTTGGTTAGTGTTTTTATTCGGAGGCCCGCGTCTCGATTCGGCCGCTTTACTCCGACTGCTAGTGTTGTAGGAGACTGGATATGGGTCTGTCAAAGCAGGAAAAATGCCAACGTATTTTAAGTAAATGTTTGAGGCGGACGTGGACCTACACATGACGTGTTCATCAAATATTAACGTGGACTCATGACATCAGTGTTAACTGTGTACAAAAACAGCATGGTCGCTTCGTCGTTTGTGCCCTGTAGCCTGGACCACGGTTTGAACACGTAGCGACGAGTTCCCCAACACATTTTTTCCATGTAAAAGTAATGAAGTGTTCTCAGGCGATGGTCCAACGCTTCGGGGAGTCTGTTTTTCGCTGTCCATCCTTATGTTGAAGGCACAGATAGCCTCAATTGTGCGTAATGAAACTTTACAGATTACAATCGCTCATGGCTTTTTGTTGGGGGGGGGGGGGGTCAGTGGTAAAACTTTGGTGATTAAACGGTGGTTGTACACCCCGTAGGTCATCGTTCAATCCGATGCAGATAAAATGGCAATAGAGCACGTGTTTTCTGCTACGAATCGTCGTCCCACCGATGTTTCACTGTTCTCGGCTAATTCTGATTAAGTATTCTTGTTGGAGTTTCGGCATTATCTGAATTAGAATTGGATTTTGTAAACAATAAGTGATGGCCACGGTGGTCTAGCGGTTAGAAAGCTGGCCTTGAAATCCTGGGGTCTCGGGTTCGATTCCCGGCGGTGCCCGAATTTATAACTTGTGTTGGGCAACGCCGTGGTCTAGGCAACACGGAGTTTTAGTCCGGGGGCTTCCCCGGTTTCTCCGTGGCATCCCAACAATTACTCCATTCACACACAGAAGAAGGCAATGGCAAACCACTTCTGGATCATCTGCCAAGAACGTATATGAACAGGTCCCAGTCCGAGAAAAGGATGGAAGGATCCTGTTCATATGGACCTGTCGTCAGACAGAACACTAAATAAATAAATAAAATAAACAATAAGTCGTATTATTATTATTATTGTTTTATATTAATCCGAAACTTGATCTTTTGTCCGAAGACAACGCAGACGTAGAGTGAGAACAGCGGGCGTATGTTAACTGGACCTCAGAGAGAGGAGATATAGGAGGATGGATAAATAAGTATCGTTCAGCAAATACTATTATTATGATGATGATTAGATCAAGGAGGATGGGATGAGGAGGACTTGTAGCACGACTAGTGTAGATGACAAACATACGAGATTCTAGTCGGAAAACGACGGGAAGAGACCAGGTGGGATACCTAAGCGTAGATAAGAGGATGATATTAAAATGATCTTTTAAGTTAGTGGACTGTATTCAGGTGGCGCAGGAGGACAGCAGCAGTGAGCTTTTGGGATTGACTGTCGACTTATAGAGCAGAACTAGCAGTACAATGATCACATTTTTTTTCTCTCCAGGTTTTGTGTCGTGCTCTCCCAGCCCCTGCAAGAATGGCGGTACATGTGTGTCGTCACCACGCGGGGAGTCCTACTGCAAGTGAGTACTGGCTATTTAAACATAAGTATCGTACTTATTTCGTTTCAGGATGTCTGGAAATCCTCGTTTACAGTGCGTCATGTGAGACTGTAACAAAGTTGGGAAATCTTGAACGCCACTTATCATAAGTGTCCGCCAGTAGAAGTGCTCTTATGACGCTAAGCCATTTGAACTTTACTACTGTGTTGCGTTATTACTGATTTCCCGACTGCTTGAAGCTCGCTTACGGCAGCTGATGGCCGGAACGGCACCTGCCAGGTGCGCTGATTGACATCGTTAACGGGGCGCAGTGTCTGAAGGTTATCTGTGTTCCTTGTGTTGCGTTATGTCCGCGTGTTCGGCCTTAATAATTTTTAAATGATTCCCAGATTTTTTATTAAATTTGCTGTGAACATCGTGACCACCTTCATACTGCTAACTTGACTGCAATGCGAACTATTGGGGTCGTTTATAAAATGTTTAGTGGTACTGGAGCTTCGGAAATTATCTAAAGTTTCTTTAGCTGTTTTAATTTGTGGAACGTAAATAACGTGACGGCCACTCGACATTTATATTCAGTGTTCGGTTTGGTGGCGATAACACTAAAATCAGGCACGTGACATTTAATGTAAAATTTGATCATAGCTTTGGCAATCTGGATAAAACTTTTTTGCATGTGAATTACAAATTTTCCGACGATGCTTAAACTTGAGTTACATCCGTATGTGGCATTTGACGCTGTCGGAATTTGCATTAATTAAAATTATGCTCATATATGGACCACTAAATCGTGTACATATTAATTAGGCATCGTCACCGTGCGGAATGAAGAATTTGGAGGAAGTGGGCGTTCTTCCCAGAACTTCGTTCCGATTGTGTTGATATAATTACAATAATGGCGGTTGTGATTTTTGTAGTTTTGACCCACAAGGGCATCCGGCGCCCTACTCGGTAATTATGGGAACGAGTTCTGTGACTCCCTCTCACAGCGTAAATCGATGTTTTAGTTAATATCGATAGTTTTTGTGATAGAACGCGAGAGACCCGTTGCACGACCACCGTGTCTTCATTACGGTGAACATGCTCGCTGACCCGATTTCACGTTCAGACAAGCCAGTTCAGACACTGAGCCGGTTCAAACCAATCAAACTTTCTGTTAACGGTGCCCGTAGGTCGTAACACCGCCTTTTGAACACGATCCTGTGAAGGTTGCGTCCATGTCACATCTTCACAAGTTCCCTACGATTATTTTCGTGTTGTCGATGTTGGTCTGATGGGTTCAGCCCTGATGGTGGAGGCAGTATGTTCTTTTGAAACGTTGATTTGTGTCTGAAAGTACACAAGGCGTTACAACCCAGACAAATATCGACATCATTACCCCCGTGAGAATCTCATCGCATCTTAATGTCTTACTCCAATTTCACCATGTTCCTCGCGGATGATTAATTTCGAACTTTTTCCCGCTCCATGCCCAGTCAATCGCATCTTCCCCGGAAGTTCTGTTGCCTTTGCGTTCCTCTCAAGCAACTTGGTTGTGTGTTTTGTAAATCTGATTTGAATGTTGCGGAGGATGAGAATTTGGGAGCGTGTAGTCTGGTACAAGTTTTTCGACGTTTCAGAGGTGCGTATTGCCTTCATAATGAGGGCGATATTTCAAGTTCTGTGTCTGATATCTCCAACCATGATGCCCCTGAAGGAGTTAGGGTGCCTATGAGAATTTCAGAATATTCATAAGGAGCTTTAAAATTTTAATTCTGTAATTGTCGTATGATATGTCACATTTTGGCGTCGTATCTTGTGCCACTTTGTATACCAGATGCTAGATTCGGTTCACAACATTCTTTCCGTTAGGTTTGTATCAGTGCTTCCAAAACCTTGGTAAATTACCCAGAAATGGATAAAAGTGGTTTTTCTTTGGGTAACGACACACCCATTTCTGTGTGACTTGACTGAAATACCCGATGGTGTTAATGGTTTTTGCAGAGCGCAAAATGTTATTTGAAGGAAAAAAGGACAATTTGGAGTCCTTCTGGTTAACAATTCACGATGAATATCCTGTGGTAGCTGGAAAGGCCGTGATGCAAAGCGTCTACTTTCTGATAAGCGGTTTTGGGTTTATATGGTGCCCGCTTTATAGATGTTATAAGCGTCTTCCGTTTGCTCGTCACCTGGAAAAGGTTGGCGATGCATTTTACAGAGTGAATAAAACGACCGCGTACTGGAAAGATGTGTGCCCGCCTGCAATTCTCGCGCGTGTTCGGTCTCCGAAGCTACTCAAGGCATTCCAATTATTTTTGTTTTCGTGAGTGGTGTTGGAAAAGTTGTCGGGCGAGTTTAATTTTCGTCCTACTTTTCATAAAGTTCAAACAGAACTTGATAATTTTTCTCAAAAGCGACTCTTACGTGGTATAAAATGCGAGCCTTTTTTTTTCCGCCGTGGCAGACCTTACTCGTAAGACGTAAAATATGAACCTCGTTCTTAATGATGTGTCTCTGCAATTTCTGTCGGAGTTGTATTCCCGACTTCGTGGATATAGTAAGGCAGTGTCCTGGTGCGATTAGCATTCGTACAGGCAGTAACCGAACATGAAGCTTTCCATTCTCGTTTTACCGCAGCGTGCGACGTGGGAACGCCCGAGGCCGTCACGCCGCGGCATTTGCATAAGAATGCTTAGTGATCTCAGCTTGGCTTCACAATAGCGCCAGATGCTGTCCGTTTGCATGGAACTTTACCTCCATGCCTTAATGGCGCGGCCACTTTTAAATCTATCGTTGCCTTTTCGGAACGCGACGTCATTATCTTGTGTTGAGACAGAAATAAATGTACTTGATTGTGAAGGGGTGGGTGTACGTTTGCCCCTATTTCTGTTTCTCGCATTCTACATCCGCTGCCCCAACCATCCCGTGAATATTTTGTGGTTCTTATGAAGATACCTGTGGGTTGTTGACCGACGTGTTTTTTATTTGTAGTGTTCTGCCTGACGACAGGTCCATATGAACAGGATCCTTCCATCCTTTTCTCGGACTGGGACCTGTTCATATACGTTCTTGGCAGATGATCCAGAAGTGGTTTGCCATTGCCTTCTTCTGTGTGTGAATGAAGTAATTGTTGGGATGCCACGGAGAAACCGGGGAAGCCCCCGGAGGAAAACTCCGTGTTGCCTAGACCACGGCCTTGCCCAACACAAGTTATAAATTCGGGCACCGCCGGGAATCGAACCCGAGACCCCCAGGATTACAAGGCCAGCGTTCTAACCGCTAGACCACCGTGGCCCTCGACCGACGTGTAAGAGGTATTTATTGTGTCCGTCGTCAAGGCAGTGAGCGTCTATGAGAAGTTGGTCGATTCCTATTGTCATGTTCTCGTCGCCGTTGCAACCTGAAATCTCACATACTGATACAAGCTGTCGCCGGATAGCCGAGAACGCGTGATTCCCCAGGGGAATTAACAGTTCCTCGCCGTAAAAAGCTGCAAGTAGGGAATTCAACGGATGGGTTGCGTTCGACACAGGACAGTGGCCAGTGGTGGGGGCTGTTGCTGATGAAGTGGTTGGAAGCAAGCTCTTCCGAAACGTCTTTATGCTATTGGGGGCCTGCCTTACAGTAGAACTTCTTAATTTTCTAGCCGGTAGTACCAACATGGCGGCGGACGAATTTCTGCGGTGGGATTGACACTAGCTCGACTTTCAATGAAGTGATGTGTGTGGTAATAGATTTTTGTAAAATGCAGAACTTTGGTACAACAGTTTTTAGTGTAACGTAAAACTCCATGGCGGCTGTATGAAACAACAAAAAGTTACTTCTTTAGGATTCGATTGCATGACCACGAGCTTAGGAGTCCAGTGTGATACCACATCGCTAACTTTTTGATTTGCGTTACTTCAAGAAGACCGATATGGAGAGCTAGAAGCTGGAGTTCTCAAGTAAGACAGATCGCGACGTCTTTTAAGTGTAAAATCAAAGCCCGCTGATTCTATTCTGTTTTTGCAACAGTCAGTTTCAGATGAACAATTGAGGGGAAAAAGTATTTAAAACGCGTTTCTTACATTTTGGCGAGAAATGTACACTACGTTACAATCAGCTGATTTCTTTCGTTAATAAGAGCATAAGCTGGTTCGATCCTTCATCGCCTGCGAACTAGAGGCATTCAGAATCCGCAAAGAACGCATGTGGAAACTGTGTATTCCGGCACGATTACACTTTTCCAGTCTTGTCATCCAATCTCGTTTGACCCTGTATAACCTCTGCAGATTAAGCAGGATCGTTAAGTAAGAAAAATAACCCGGGCAATTCCGGTATGTTTTGTGCTGTTAAATACATTATGCCTTGGGGTGCGCCGGTGTGGCCGTGTTGCCAACGCAACGGATTGTCTAGGACGCGCCGAACTGATTCAAGGAAGACGCGCGGTTTTGCAACCCTGTTTAAATGGCGGTTTTGTATGGAGTTCCCTTGCTTTCCACCGGTTTTTTTTCCTTTTGACAGAGAGAGGGGGGGACTGACGTTAGGAATCTACCTGAGTTTTCTCTCACAATGGCAGTCCGACCAGTCTTGTAGGGGTGTCCAAGACTTGCCCGCTCCCATTCTCACGAGAATTTGTGGAATCTGTTAATTAGCGATGTTTCTATTACGCATGCGCCGTTCTCATGACCCGGCTACTCTTCACGTTCATTAATATAAATAACGTGTATTCGCCATCGGCTTCTCAGCAACTATAAGTGGAGTATATATCCAGGCTACTCATGATCTAGGAGAAAACTGTGTAACAAGGAAGTTCGTACTTTTGTACTTAGCACGCTTCTAAATTGCGTAGATTGATTGAAATGCCGAAAATGATGTCGGAGGATGACATTAAGATGGTTCTGGAAGTTTTGACTGGTCCTACGGCGGTCTTTCGTAACTAAGGGGGCATTTTAGCTTGCTTGTTGGTTAGTTAGCCAGGTAGTCACGGGGGAGGGTCACAGCACGCATTGTACATTCGTGGTGCGTGACGCAATAAAACTGCACCGCTTTCGTCATTTCGAAACGGGGGATAGAAAATGAACGAAAGAATGGAAAAATCATGCTTTGCCCGTGGCGAGGTGATAAGTGGACGGGAGGAATACGGATTGGAATGAAAGTGGTCGTGACCGGGCGGCAGGCAGATTGTGGAGGAAGCCGTGGTTTGCAGTCGGTGTGAATCTGATTCCGTAAATACAGTCACAACAGTTCGGTTACGACGCCGTTGTGACGTATAGAGAGACCCAGACACATGTGACTTGTTCCGCTGGAATGTCCATCGCCCACACACTGATATTTTTTGATCCGATTGGACCGAATTTCAGTCGCAACAGAGGCAAATAGACAAAATTTGTGAAGAAATAAATAAATAAATAAAAGAATTTGAACGAAACGCTGGTTACTGGACCGCGAAGAAGTCACGTGACTATTGAAAGAAGCAGGGTATAATGAACTCACAAGATCTGAACATTATTTTCGCATGGAGAAGGTTGCGTCTGATATGCTGTTAGTACAAGTAAATCATTCTTAGACGTTTTAACGACTTATAGCTCAAATAGTTGACATTTTATTGCGATATGAAGTTTGAGTTTGCTGTATAAGAAAGGAGAAAAATTGGTTAGCATTTTTAGACGCTGGTATTTGGAAACTATGAGGGTAGAAGAAGGGTTTGAGAGAGGAGGAAGACGCTTACATGCATTTTTAAAATGCTTGGCGACAACTAAGTGGAGGGGGCAGGTCCTTCATGAAGAGGTAGCTTATAAGGCAATAATAAGTTGTACTTATACCATGGGCTGACGAAGTGTAGAAATATTTTAGCGTAAAATTGTTTATGAGTGGGAGAAGAGAATACTGCAACTAGAGATTGTTACATCAGATCTGTGGAATTATTGATTGACCACGTCCAGTAGAAGGTTTCCTTCCGAAAAATAAGGGCTCGACGACCATGTTCGGAGCTGCATGGCGCGTCTGTCGGACGTGTTCGGTCCTCGTCGCTCTGAGGAAATGTGTGATGGTTGACGAGCCGGACACAGACGGAACATAACACCGAAACACGAATTGCGCCTCATACTGTCTGACCGCTCGCCGAGACTCGTGCCAGCCAACGTGTTCGTGTTTGAACGTTCCGCTTAACAACTGCAAATGAGACGTAAAAATGTTGAAGACTGAAACATGGTATCTCACGAAGCGTGAGTGTGTAGAGGCCGGCATTAATTACACATTTATAATTATACAAATTGGTGGCCTGTGCTTGTCCTTAAATTCTCATGGGCAGAAAAGGACCTCTCAGCGTTTCGCGCCCTCGACGTCTTTGGTGGAAAGTATGCAGATGTGTTCAGTATCACGTCGTCAT
Source organism: Zootermopsis nevadensis (assembly GCF_977971745.1). NCBI lineage: Eukaryota > Metazoa > Arthropoda > Insecta > Blattodea > Termopsidae > Zootermopsis > Zootermopsis nevadensis. Next base: position 19,350,320 of record NW_028259134.1, read on the forward strand.
TAACGGGAAGCTGCCGATGGCCGGTGAGCTTCCCACTGCCGTGTGAATTTATTTAACGACTCTGTCAGTAAATAGTTCAGATTATGCGGTGTCAGATGTACCTTGAACTCGGTCACCAGAGCCTCGTTTGTGTATCAGGGTTCGAAGAAGTGTTTGGTATCGTATGAAGAATACGTGTCACTATTGCAGTCTTGGGCTGGTACCCACTACCGGATATCCTGACTGATATTCTCTAGTCCTTCCACCCGAATGGAAGCCCTTCCTGTCTAGTTCTTTCCAGTTCGCCGTACGTGATTTTCTTTTGGCAAGAAATTGTTTTGCCGCAACATTACGGACTGTCGTGAACCAACCATTTTTATCTGCAGGTATTTCTTTCTGTTTTTGCTAAGTATTTAGTGATTGAAGCAACTTTTGATCAGATTTAACAAAACACTGCCGCACAGCACCACTAGCAGATCGCGCGATGGGACGGGAGAAAGTAACTGCACTTTCTATGAATCCCTGTGATCTATCACATCTTGGCACGGCTCTGGTTCGAACAGAAGGGACAAAAACATCCTGATTAATAACTAAACTAAGCGTTTTACAAACTGCAGATCACGCTTCCGGGTTGTTGCTCTGTGTTGTCTGGTAGATTTTGTGCGACGTTTCAGAGGTGAATCAAGCGCGATCGCCCTGAAGATGGAGTCAGCAAGGACCTCTGAAACGTCGGTAAACTTCTACCAGACTACGCGGCGTAAGAACCCCGTACTCATCGCCGTGATGGAGTGATCCGATTGATGTGAAGGCCGTGCTGTGCGCTGTGGAGGTTTTCATGAAGTCTGCATGGGAGCGTTTTCAGAATTTAACCGTTTGCGATCTTTGTCGGACCGAGACCGACATTTAAATATCCGAGTTCCGGTCCGATGTGTTTTACGCATTTTTTACGTGATCTCAAGCCTTCTGCTTTGTACTAGTTTTCCTGGTAAGACTCTGTGTACCTTATAATAGTGATAGGAGGCAGGAGAGAGAACTCGTTTTAGTCTGACACGTGTCGAAGGAAGCCAGGACTCCACACCAAGTGTTTTGCCATACCTCATATAGAGACGTAATGTCATCGTGTGTGTAGCTGTCATATTTACTTAGAATAGAAGTATTTTATATCTGATACATTTATAAAACGAATATCCCATATCCCAATTATAACTAACTAACTAGATGGCTTACCGAACCCGAAGGTTCATCACCGAATTAACCAAAGCCCTCCACCGGACCCTGTCCTGGGCCAACAAAATCCAGTCTCCTTCAACTCCTATCTCCCATAGATCCCGCCTTACATTTTCCTCGCATCTACGTCTAGGTCTCCCCAGCGGGGGGTCTTCCCTTCAGGTTTCCCAACCAGTACCCGGTGCACACCTCTTGTCCCAGTTATATATTTTTCAATTATTTTTGGCGCGTAGAGCAATCTACCTCTGACATGTGCATATTCGTTCATCTTCTTATCAAGCATTCTTTATGTGTTGTGACTTATCGTCTACACTTCGCGTTGTGTTTCACTTTCCTGGTGTTGAATTTGGTCTTGACCTTTCGCAAAGAATCAGGACGAAAGCTCTGAGAATGTGAAATCCAATGCTTATCAAAACAGTTCATTATAGCAGGTGGCGGAGAGCCACAAAGGGTTAAGATTAAAATCATTTCGCGGAACGCTAATATCTTTGTTATTGTAAAACATGCTTCGTGTTGCCTCGTGTTGCCTGCCTTGTAAAGAGTGGACAGAACGAACGAGTCTGTTAAACGGAGTGTGAAGTACAGCGTATCGGAATGCGTTTGTTTGCTGTTCTCGTTGGAACTTCGTCAACCTTCGGTTTGGGCCCGAGGCAGATTCCAGACACATGTAGACTCGCGTCAGGCACAGGCGTTATTTACTGTTGGCGAGTTCGGATTTGTAGCTTGTGCTTGGGAAGTTCCGAGCAGAACTCTTAACGCCTTCACGTTGCTCTGTTTCAAAGCTCTGATGCAACCTGTTTTTTTTTACCATTTTGTTATGAAATGTAAGCTTTTGTAGGGTTTGGGGTTTTCGCAGCGGTGAGTCTGAAGATTGATGACGGAGGCAGTATGGCCCCTGAAACGTTGGATATCTAAAAGACTACTCGGCGCAATAACCCAGAAGACAGCAATCTTCTGTAAACTTGTGTCGCTTGCCGCGAGGCCGATCCCGATAATGGCCAAGATCGGCAGGGCCCCGTTATATGCACAACGCAAGCTGTGTGATATACTTTAAGATAGATCGGGCTTTCGCGCTGATAAGGCTCCAGTGCTACAAATCGTGTGTCGTTAATATATTTAGGTAATATAAATGTACATTGCTACAGAGCAGTGCAGTTAGCTCATGGGGTTAGCGCGCTGGATTCTTCCATATTTGGACACTCGATTGCATTCTTTCCGAACCAGTATTTTATTAAGTAGGATTCGAGGTTTTCGCAGCGGTGAGTCTGAAGATCGCTGTCTTTTGGGTTATAGCCCCGTGTAGTCTGGTAGAAGTTTACCAACGTGTCAGAGGTCCTTGCTGCTTCCATCATCAAGGCGATAAGGCAGCAAGGACCTTTGAAACGTCTGACTAAACGGCGATACAGTCCAGAAGACAGTAATCTTGTGTGTTTTATTGTCATTCATTACTGAATTCCTCTCGAGCGTTCGCATCGTCTTCGATCTCGTACAACCTCTGTCCTCGGCAGCAGAAAATTGTTACCCTTACCCGACTTCAGTCTTCGTCTGGAAGCTTCGCCTTTACTTCGGATTTAGTTTCATCTTGATCGAAGGGCCCAGAATTTGTTTCGCGCAGACACGACTCACGGCCCTTCACATCAAATTCGGCGTTGCCCACCCGTGCGGAACCGAACCACAAGCGTTTGCAGTTTAAGCAGCGAGAGTAGAAATCCCATTCGATTCACATTCCGGAGACCCGCGTTCGGTTCCTGTTGCCCACGGTGATCGTGACGCATGAGGCGGGGCGGACACGCTGTGCGTGCTCACCGTGGGGTCCGCGTGCTCTTAATGACACGTTGCCGTGTCACGGCTGGGAACTAATCGATAGCTACGTGGCAGCGATGTTACGATATTGTGGTTGTGTATCTATCGATGTTGGGAGTGACTTCCGTCACACGGCAGCTTCGGAGTGTGCCTGTGTGAAGTTTCGCCGCCCTCTTGGGGCGAGTGTCTGTGGCCCGTTGCTCCGTTTGATAACGCTGCTCGTGTTCCTTGAACCGTCCACATTGACAGTGACGGAACACGAGCACGAACCCAGTCTGGACGCATCTTTAATGCGGCGAGAGTGTACCATCGCTGACTCCGCTACTATTGCGGATGCCCCTTGAGTTTTGTCTTTGTCAAGCGAAGTTTCCCGACCGAACTGTATTTGAACCCGGACAATTCAGAGTCGAACAATGCTCGTCTTTTTTCACACGAGATGAATATCCACTGTGATGTTTGGTGTAAGGCGGACTCAAAATCAGTTCGCGGAACCGGTTTATATTGTCACGTGTTCCTTGTCCTTGTCTTGATTCGCGTTGTCATACATATTCATAATGTTGGATACGTATTTTAGTAGTTTTCTGTGCAAGAAAAGCTTTAATTACGTTTGTTTGAATACAGAATGATGAAGAAAGCATTTGTATCAGTATAATTTTTACAGAAGGAGGAACTTCGTGATTTGTACTCATCACCTAATGGTGTTAGGATAGTGAAATATATTTAGGAGATTACGATAGGGTGTGGACTTGTAGAAACAAATGCACATCTGATGTTGGAGGGGAAAACTATTGGATAGTGGCTTCTTTGATGAACAAGGAGATGTGATGAGAAACAAGCCGTAAGGGTAGGAGGTGACTGGGAATTGCGCGTGCTATTAACGTTTTGTTTTGTGTTGTTACAAAGTTCATTGGTATCTGGTCGTTCACCGGGAAAGGATAGGATAGGATACCTCTTGCATGTTTTATTGACTTCAAAATTATCGGAAATCGTTTCGTTTGATATGCATAAAATGAATGCGTTATGGTCGTCCGCCCCCGTGTCTCTGCTTTCCGGATCTCTGTCCACTAAAATTACCCGAAGCTCACGTTTGAGTTTCCGATATCGTGTTGTTTGCCGATGGCTGCAACAGGTCGCTCTCCCAGCCAGGCAGTGAGAGAGAGAGAGCAAGTAGCAGGAGGTTGGAGAATGAATAGAAAGGTGTACCAACCACAGTTTGAAGTACACATGTTTGTGTTCCTTGCGACTTCGAGCACTGTTGAGAAAAAATATAAAAGTTACTTATAAATTGTTCTGACTGTGGTGTGTTGCAGTCAAATTTGGCTGTTACTTTACTCACTGGATACTTGGAAAAAAAAAAGGTTTACGGAAACAGGATCTGTCTGTTATCAGGCTAAGGTGGTGAGAAAGGGTGCCTACTCTCTTTAGACGTAGTCTCTATCGTCTACCACCGGTCCTTTATACCTTAACCTGATGACGAATGCAGTCTCCGTAATGTCGTGGGTTTTAACAACCAAGACAATGGACGCTATCCAAAGTAACAGTCGAGTTGATTATAATAGTTATGTTTAAGCTGATACGAAATATATTTGACCACTGTGAACGAAAATTGAATTTGCTGGGCAGTTTCGAGTGTATCCGTTTCGGAGATGCGTTCAGTTTGTGGACAGACATGCTTGTGCTTCCCACACGTTTCACAGTTTTCTGTAATTTTGAAATCATTTTTTTGTTGTTGCGAAATGTACGATTTATTGTTCTTTCGATTTCGGCTTTTGTGGGTTTTGACTTTTTTTTTGTGAAGTTTGCAGCAGCCAAGTTTCTGGACAAGTTGCAAATCAGTATTTTTCGTTCTGTACCGAGAGGAGATCGAACTGCAATGATGCAGCTTTCTCCTGGGGCGTGACCACCTGACAAGTGTGAAATATCGTCCAGGCGTGTAGAACCTATTTAGGGTTGCTTCCAATATTCATTGATTGATTGATTGACTGATAAGTTTATGCTCGACTCGACGGTACAGACCATGATTCAGGCCATCTTCCAGATTTCTTGTTTACTCGAAAACCAAAAAGTTCAGCCGAGTCACTTCGGTGCAGTTCACGCCCCATAATTTCTACATCTAAGATACGTTTTAATATTATCTTCCCATGCCTTGAACTTGTCATGCCGCCATTGCCCGAAACTGCAGATGACCACACTAACGGTAGCATAAGGATAGCGTATTATTTGCAATAAACAAACATACAGGGTCGATGTCAATGACATGGATAGTAAGTAGTAAGGCGGACGCTCTCAGATAAGTTAGCGGTGAAGGGGGGGGGGGGGCAGCATCAGGCGTGGCGAGGACCGTGGGAACGTAGAGCGAGCAGCAGGCATGCCAACTGTCGCGCTCCGCTGCATGCAGATCGAGCAGATTATTTCATGCTGTTGAAGAACCCGAAGGTTCCTTCCCGAATTCACAAAAGCCAATCGACACGCTTCCAAATCAGTTCATAATTGATGACACTGTCCCGACATTCGACTGCTGACTGATTGGATTCGAACCCTGCGAAAGTTAAATAGAAGGCTATGTAATTCGCGTGTGCCACTTGCTGGAGGTTGAAACGATTCGCGCAGTTTAACGTCACCTGTAACGAATGAAAAGTTCCGAGTGCCGCCGTGATGGTTGGTATTGGTAATGACCTTCAGTGGGCCTGTCCCCTAGTTCGGAGATTATTGGAAATTGGCGGAGTCGGCATAGGAGGGGCGTTGCGTATTTGCGGGTATGTCAACTGCCAACTCGTCACCAAGGCTTTAGAGCAGGGACTCCAGATATCTTCACACTTGGGGCCAGATTCAGCATTTTTTTTTACCAATTGCCATAGAAGAGGACAGTTTGTATTGGAATTCGTTGCAGTTTAATTAAAATGCTACTGTTCGTTATTGCAAACAAGTTCATGTCTCTCTCAATAATTGTCATTTAAGTGTTTTTTTATTCCGAATTTCGTGTTTGATCTTTCAGAAGCAGGTTTAATTTTTGTTACGATTCGCATTCACCCCTGCGAGTGTCCATCGATCTTGATTTAATGTCTTCATTAAGTAGAAATGTTGCTCACGGCGACAGGCACTGTCAAATACCGAACGTTAATTAATAATGTTTACTGATATCAAGTAACTATCTTGCCTAATACAAGTGAGGCAGTGTTGTCTGAAATGCACGCGGGCCGCATGAAACGTGCGGTTCACGGGTCACGGTTTTTCCCTGCTTTTGATCGGGATGAGCGACAACCTCCGAATCAAATTCCGCTGCTGTCGGTTCTGCACGGTCTGCAATATCAGTGTTCACCGGTTGGCGGAAGTGCTCTCTGGCCGGTCATCTGTTTACTTTCTTCTAGATCCACCACACCAACGTCGCAGTTCTTACAAGAGGAGAAAAACGTTCATTCCCTCTTTCGTACGCCCGCGTACTTTGGCCCGTCGGAGGATTTGCCTCTGACAGGAAAGCGCGTGGTTCCTAAGCAGTGCCACGGATGGGAACTCCTCATGTTTATGGACCGGGTTTGCTTGGAAATGTTTGGCTTATTCCAAGAATATGGTCTTAATTTGATCATTTGTGCAATAGACTTTCATCGCTAGTCGGTATTTCACACTGTTTTATGTTCTACTTTTTAATTTTATACGAAAGGATCAGATCTAAAACGCGTCCCATGTCTAATTTTGCCAGGACGAAAGAGTATCTTTCTTCTATACATGATCCCCCCCATTTACTTTGATATTGCTGTTTTTCGTTTTATATATCCCCCTTTTAATTATATGAGTTGACTTCAGGAGCAATGCCATTCTTGAGAAGCTGATAGTTACTCGACTTTTATCAAACCTGAAGGTTTCAGAAATTGTATTTGAGAACTTACTATCAATCCACTTCTCTGGTGCGTTCTTGATGGCCATGGTGATGTTACTGATATAAAAGAAGCACCTTGCAGGATTGTTGCCAAAAGAATGCATTGTTAACTTCCGATATTTTTACCGAAGTATGGTCTAACACCTATTATTTTGTTCTGTTTCTAGACTTCTAGATCTGCAGGCCATTAGCTCCGCACATTAAGAGATCACACCTCTGACCGTCATGGATTTCTAGGGTGGATGTTGAAGTCACTTCCTAAGCGATTAAAATGTTAAAAATTTTACTCAATCGAAATTAAAAGAACTGAACGGATTGGATATTTTGCTTTAAAATCCGTGTACTTGATTGGATCCAGCTTCAGTTCTTGTCGGTGAGGCGCCAGTTATAATTACTGAAACGTATCGATTACTCTGAAACACTTCGCACACAAGTTTCGTTTCATGCAGATCTGCAACCAACTTGCGGACCTTCTATCTCTTGGTCTTCCTAGTAACGTTTTCCCTTACGCTTTGGTTTGAGAGCTTGTGGTCTGATATCGGTCGTGCTGAGAGTAACCAGGTACACGGCCGTTTTTGTTTGCACAAGGAACTGAAGTCATCCGTAAACTGTTTACAGTTACCGAAGTCTTGCTGTGAGATTGTAAATAGAGTTCAGGGTGTGTCTATCGCACTTGTTAAGCAGCTGAAGGCTCATAACCGTCGTCATAAAACTGCAGGTTCGCCTGTGCTTTCCCCCAGACTGTTTCGTGGAATTCCACACAACGCGATTAAATGTCTGAAGGAAACTGGTTAAAACAGTTTGATGTTCTTGTCCTAGGGTTTTCGCGGCTGGAGTTCAGCGTATAACTTGGGCTTCGTGGGAGGAGCCGCTTCGAATGTTGAAAGCTATCGAACGTTTGCAGACATTGCATTCGACATCTCCAGGGCCCTTCTTGAGACTTCCAATACACATTTACGCCGGAGATGGAAACTGCATTTTTTTTTTTGCCTAAATGACGCAGCTCATTCCCGAAAGCCGAAGTTCGGTGATATTAATTCGCTTCATTTTAATTCTGTTCTGTGTAATAATTTTGTATAGTTTTCCTATTAGATTTGTTATATGAATCGATCGTGTACAGTTTTGTTTCTTAGGTGTGCTAATTTTATGTAGTTATCGTCGTTAGATTTTACTACTTTATCATTAAATTAATTTTCTGTATTGCGTTTTCTCTGTGATGAAATGTTTGAAATTAATTTGTTCAGTTTCAGTATTATTATTTGTGTTAATTTTATTGAAGGGAACGCCGTTGGACATCTGCAAATTTCGCCTACGGTCCAGAACAACTTAATCAATACTTTATGAAGATTTCCGTCTTCTGGGTTATTGCGCTGTGTAGTCTGGTCGATGTTAACCAACGTTTCAGAGGTCATACTGCCTCCGTCATCAGAGTATGAAGATTTCCGTCTTCTGGGTTGTTGCGCTGTGTAGTCTGGTAGATGTTTACCAACGTTTCAGAGGTCATACTGCCTCCGTCATCAGAGTATGAAGATTTCCGTCTTCTGGGTTGTTGCGCTGTGTAGTCTGGTAGATGTTTACCAACGTTTCAGAGGTCGTACTGCCTCCATCATCAGAGTATGAAGATTTCCGTCTTCTGGGTTGTTGCGCTGTGTAGTCTGGTAGATGTTTACCAACGTTTCAGAGGTCATACTGCCTCCGTCATCAGAGTATGAAGATTTCCGTCTTCTGGGTTGTTGCGCTGTGTAGTCTGGTCGATGTTAACCAACGTTTCAGAGGTCATACTGCCTCCGTCATCAGGGCGATATACTTTGTCCAGATTAGAGTTAAACTTGTTAAGGACATTATTTTGGTACCTGGGTCACAGAGTTTGCCCCTTTCGTGGGACCCCGCCCCCCTTGGCTCTCTCAGTCCATCGTCACGCGTTGTGAAACGTTTTCCCCTCGATCATGACTGATACGAAGTGAATACGTTTATCTTGACGCTTAAAGTCGGGTTCTTCTTAGTGGTCTCTGGCCATCAGTATTTCCATTCCAAATTTCGTATTCACCTTGGACCATGACCTCTCACCATTTATTATCTTCCTGAATTGATCAGTGCTTTATAATTAATAAAGTTGAAACAGCGTCGTTGAATATTTTTGTATGTTATTCATCCGTGGGTCCGAATGTTCATGACATGTATTTTCGCACGGAAACCCGTGCGTGCGTGTTCATCTGCGCTGTTTCACGAATGATGAAGTTTCGTTGCTATCTTGCGATTTTCTTTAAAGTAGGTTCTGTTTGGGGTTTCGATGAACATGTACACCGGAAGTTGTCCGGTTGAATCCAAGGTTTTTCTCATACAACTCATCCTACAAATGCATGTTTCGTTTAGATATTCATCATACTGTGAATCTTTTTGGCGAATGTTTAACGAAATGGAAGGAAAGTTCTGTGTCGTGATATCTGCAATAAATGAACATCCAGGTGAACATGCTCGGTACCAAAGTAGTCCTTCCGTGTCCATTAATAGGAACATTACATTTTGTAACAAGCACAAGAAGATGGAATTAGAACGTGAACACGGCTAGCAAATACAGGCACAATTTGTTAAAAATGTGGCCCAGAAATCCGCATCGCCGCTCGGAATATTCTTGTTTAACGACACTAGTCCCTTGTCGAATTGGAGTTTAAACTTGGGTTGAAGTTTGCGGGACTGTCGATTAGTCAGGCAGGCCGCTGTTGTCGTGGGACTGACGTCAAAACATGAGGCCAGCTTCTGAAGGAGTGCTCGTATTTAACGACGTACAAGCTGCTTAAACATAGAATGAGATCGTGGACGGTGATTTGGGAACGATTTCGGAAGTTGCGTTGTTCCTGTAAAGAAAACCACGATAAATGTCCGACGGGGTTGTCGGTCTCCGGGCCGGTGTCCGAACCGGGAATACGCCCACTTACGAAGCAGAGCGGGTCGCGGGTTCGAGTTGACCGCCCTGAGTGATGATGTGAAGCGAATGTTTTCTGCTCGGATCGCGTTGGCTATGAAGAAGGTCAGACAGGCAGGCAGGCAACAGCGGAGGGACGTTTTTTGTGTGCCAGATCGGTTCCTAGCATCACTCGAGATACAGTGCTGCCAACATGGTGCAGCAAGGTTTCTAATCTAAGGACAAAATCACAAACGAGAAGGAAACATCATGAATTCTGCAGTTATTCCACTTGGCCCGGCGGTTGAAGCAGTTCTACTTCGGGTTGTAGGTGGAATCTGATGACACCTGCGCTCTGTCGTAAGGATGGGTTGGTTAGTTGTCGGTAATATTCCGTGTGTCTGTTACGGCTTATCCTTGCCCGTTTATCTGTTCTTGGTCGTGTATACGTCTTTTATAAGTTGCTCTGTATTTGACAATATCGTCATGTGGTGTATATTTATTTATACAAATGCTAAGCATAATGAGGAGTGACGATATCTTGAGATGAGAACTTTCCGCTCTGTTACGAATGTTTGTCTGACATCAATGTCACAGCCGCAGGGCGCTGGTTTCTTTTATGGATACCAGACGCCGCTACCGGGTCACGTAAGACTGCGAAGAGGCGGTAGCACGTCGTCACCCTTGGTCCCCAGATTCATTTATGGTTTGAGAGAGAGATCAGCTTCACCAAATAATTGCAGCAAGGAGACTGGATTTTGTTTGCCCATGACAGGATCCGGTGGAGGGCTTTAGTTAATTCGGTGATGAACCTTCGGGTTCGATAAGCCATCTAGTTAGTATAGTTTACGTGTAAACTAATCATATCCATCCGAGCAAGCAGTGACACGCTACAGAGACACCCCAGACCCGCAAATAGGGCTTAATATGAAGATGGTTGTATTTTGGGATGTTCCGGCGTGTAGTCTGCTAGATAGTGACTTATTTCCATTTAGCTCACTACCTCATCAGGCAGTGAGCTTCTCTGAAACGTTGGTCTTCACTACGCGCCCTGAGAACCTTAAATTTTACCTAGGACTTATTATGGTTATCAGCGTCATTGAATTCGTATTTTTGAGAATAAGGGAAAGCCGCGGTTATTTTCCGTGTGTCTTAGGGGCTTTCTTAGCGAAGTTGGAGCTCCACGATGTCTGGCCGCATGTAACAATTACAGAACCGTTGAACAGATATTGGTTAAATTAGGCGCTAGTGTGTTATGCTAACATTTAACACATTCCATATATGGCAAGTGCCCAATACAGTAATGAGCAATTTACATGCTTTTCTGCTCGCATTTCGAGAACAAAATTTGTAGAGTAAAATGAGACATTACGCTTTTCTCGAAAATCTCGCGTTTGCCGAGATAATTAAACCAAAGTGTTCTTTTGTTATTCTGTGAGAACCGTTGTACAGACTTTGATAACATTTTGTATTGGAGGCTCGTCTGTCTTAATTATTTAGGCTGGCATCACAGTTAACATCTACGAATTGAACGCCCAGATGCAGTGTTTCGCCACGCGCTCATTTCATAACTTGTTTCCTTTAAGTTGTTTCAATGCAGCTACACAGTTTCACATGACAAGTCTGTCAAAACTGAGGGCGATGTCGGTAATTAGGGCTTGTGTCCCAACGCTGGTGTGAAACTTCACTGCGACGAGAAATGAAGCTGGGTTGTCGTCACGAAGACAGATTTCTCAGTGTTGATCTCATGGGCTTTCATTGTGCTCTGGAAACTTGCTAGTCACGAGGGTCCATTAGCGGGTTGCAGGGAAATTACAGGCCAGAGATACACTTTCAGCCAGGGTTTTCCCATTTTCGTAGGCACCCTACGACCAGAGTTCATAACTGTCGATTATTCCATGCTAGTTCACCACTTACCTTAGCTGCTTTTGAAAATCTTTGGTTACAGTTGTTTTGACCTCATATGACGCCATATTTTTCCATAGGTTCATCCGTGTTGGATGTGTAGAAATTAAAACAAGGCATTTGGATCTGCTTTCGGCCTTCTCTATTTTATGAGTACCAAAGCAGTTCCTCATCAATCGCGGGGGTTACATGCACAGCAATTGTTATCTCGAATCCACGTATTTTTCATATTTACACAAATTGAAGAGTGCGGATCATAAACTCCAAATAACGCTGTTGGCAAGTAATGGATGTTGACGAAAAACCGCGTGTAATTGAAATTCCTTAATTTTGCAGAGTTTAACTATCTTCCCAATTTTGACGAGAAACTGGTTTCTGCTCAGGATGCGGTGTTACCGATTACTCTGTGTCTGGTTTCAGTTGCACGGCGATGCATGTGGGGGAGTACTGCCAGTACATGAACCCATGCCACACGGGACCCGGCCCCCGGTGCCAGAATGGGGGTTCCTGCAACGTGCGGTCTTCGCCCACGGCCAGCCCCACGTTCTGGTGCACCTGCCCCATCGGCTACTCAGCCTCCCTGTGCGAGATCCCGGTGGCCAACTCGTGTGACTCGGACCCCTGCCTGAACGGTGGCACGTGTACGCTAAGGAGTCTGGACAGCTACTCCTGCACCTGCGCCCCGGGCTACACCGGTCACCACTGCGAACTGCAGGATCACTGCGCCTCCATGCCGTGTCGCAATGGCGCCGAGTGCGAGTCCCTTGGTGACACGTACAAGTGCACGTGTGCGCCGGGATTCGTGGGCCCCTCGTGCGCAGAGGACATCGTGGAGTGCAAGGAGGATCCCTGCAGGCACGGCACCTGCTTCAACACGCACGGATCGTACAAGTAAGTGGCCACCGAGTCCGTCTGCTGTGACTCGATCATTAAAATCTACTGCCGTCTGGGGTGTAATACCGTGTAGTCCGATAGACATTGACTTACGTTTCGTACCCTGGTGGTGGAGGCTGTACGTTCCTCAGAACCGTTCGCCAATGTCTACCACGCTACGCTGTGTTACATCCCTGAAGACAGCAATGTTCACAGAAACCCAGATCTCACCAGTTCTCTTCGCTCGGAGTTTTCCCATCTAAATTCTGGATGGAATTGTTACTTTGGTGCGGACTGGTAATGACCTCTTGGTTTGCAGGGCACCCATATGTGTCGTTCGACGTTTTACAGGAAATGTTATTACTTGTTGCCTAAAAGCCGAAACAATTATTTGCTTACATTTTAGGTCGCCCCCATATTCGTATTTATGTGTTTAACGTAAGTAGTTCTAACAAGAACTGGGCGCTGTGTAAAATTATTTTACCGCACAAAATTTCAGGGCGATACCCCACATGTTGCGTAACTGCCACGTGGTTTATCCATAACTGGGACCTATGAAGTAGGAAGGCCAGGCAACCATTAGATGCACGATGATTATACTAAATTTTGTACAAAACCGGAAGTAGGTTTCAAAGTCGGTAAGTTTATTGGTTATTTAATGGTGTCTTCTTAGCATGATTGTGGATGATGGCTTGCAATAATTTGGAAGGAATCGATCGTAGCTTATTTGAGAAAGTGTTTGTGCATTGTCGAAAGGTACTTCTAGATTCAACGACCGACCTTCGGCTACGGTCTTCGAACTCGGGACGAAGGCGAAATACAATATAAGAGTACCAGTGACCGCTGGTTCGTCATACGTGGCTTAGTGCCAGAAGTCCAATTTGGTCGTTTCGAAGTTTCTTTGAAAAACCGGGAAAATTGTTCACTAATTGAAAGACCTACGTGCAACTCGAGATACAGTTGGCACTACTGCCGGAACCGTGGCAACCCATCGAGGTGAGAGAAAGTTGCTCCGCTTGTCTGTGTGGGATGTATGGGAACGTGCCCCGCCCGGGTTTCGAACCAAGTACAGAATATTCTTGTCTACTGCACGAGAAACGAATAACGCAAGAGACGCCATACGGGGAGTCGTGTCCCTACAGAGTATGGCAACTCTAGCCGAGGCTGGATTTTAGAGCCCGCATCAAATGTCACATCGAAAGTGATACTGCCTTCGCGCCCAGGGCAGTTCATGTGGGATTTGTGGTGGACAGGCCCCCCGAGTTCTTCGGTTTCACCCTGTCAGTATAATTCCTCTGCCTCTCCATATTCACGCTTGTAAAATCTGCGGGCTGGACAATAGTTCCGATAGCGCCCGCAGTTCCGCGGAGACGCGTTCTCGTACCTTCGCAACGACGACACTGGCTGTCCATTTGTGGCAGGCAGGGCTGCCACTCAGGATTAAATGAAGTTTCCGGCCCCATTAGCTCTTTTACCAGAGCCAATGCGGCCAGATCGCTGGGCTGATCTTTCATGTCTACACTACTTTTCTCCCTTCCTAACCTGTTCATTCGTTGTACGTGTTTATTCTCATATTTGTTGAACCCACATATACTTCCTGTGTGTTTTAATGGTAAAAAATTAGGAAACGAGGTCGTTCTTAGATAACTAGAAACGTGTTATTTTCTTCATGCCTATGAAAACTGAAATTACTACAGTCTTTTGTTTTTAGTGATGTAGTAAACTGAACAGATTATGTAACATACATCGCTACAATAGTAAGGGTTCGCACTCATATGTGAACATTTTGAATTCGTCATCTTCAGACTCCTGTTTCGAAAGAAACACACGAAATATCGCAAGATTAGAAAGGTTCATATCTACATCTACACTTGGTTAATTTTGTGAATGTTCTACATGTAACAAACTTTACGTCGGTTTCTACTGAAGGCAATACAGTTTCGTGATTATCTGTAATTAAAAATTTATTGCAGGCCAATTAAACTAATTAATTAACATTAATGTTGTGTTTCTTGATTAATTTATATTACCTATGAGTTACAACCCTAATTTTTTTACAGGAAGTACCTCAGAGTCATTGTTTTTTTATTTGCGGTTTAATTTATGTTGGTAATTCAGACCATATAGTGTCGAGTGACAGGAAGATTAATGAGTAAATAATTGGAAATGATGTCGAAGGAAGGCCTAGTTTAAGGTACAGCCTCAGCATTTGTCTTTAGGAACTGAGGAAGACCATGAATCAACTTAGGATATTCAGTCTGTGGGTAAAGATTTGAATCATGGACGTTCTGAATATGAAACAAGTGTTATTTAATTTTGCTGATACTCTGTTTGAATTATTATTTGCAAAAGTTAATAAGTTCTTTGTACGAGTTTAATTTTCAGAATTGCAGCCTCATATTAACAGATAAATATGGGAGAATGTCAGGATTTCATGTAAAATCTGATATATCTATTGCTTGTGTACGTATCAAGGAATATTGGAATTTTATCAGAATGACTCGTATGAATTTTTTTTTTGATTTCATGATAAGGTGTGAATTTAGGTACAACTTTATTCAATGGATTGGGGGGGGGGGAGAAATTTCATTTTAAATTGTGGTATGCTTTTTCACTTTTGTTTAGAAAATAAACATGTGTGTGTGTGTGTGAAGTTTTGTTATAGCAGCTAGGCAAAAGTTAGAAGAACACGTTCAGGCGGTTGAAGTGGTGTACTTCTTGTGGGCTTTGTTTTGTATGCAGGTGTATGTGCCACCCTGGCTACACGGGACAGGATTGTGAGAACAAGTACATCCCATGTGACCCCTCACCCTGCCTCAATGATGGGGAGTGCCAGGAGGTGGATACCCTCAGCTACAAGTGTCGGTGCCCCACAGGTGAGCGAGTGCCATTATTCACTGTATCACCAATATTATCACCAGCAGCATATTTCTACAAATGTTTTCACCACCACGTCCAACGCGGTGGTCGTCTTGAAATTGTTGGTGTTGATAGCGAGGGCCGTTGGCTATATGCGATGAGGAAGAAACACTGTCTTTTGTTTGCTGGTCTGTGTAAGACTTTGTTTTCGAAACACCTGGTTGTAACCCAGTGAACTGATGGTTATGGTGCTTGTTTCTTGTGCTGTAGGTTACCGAGGCAAGAACTGCGAGGAGAACATTGACGATTGTCCGGGCAACTTGTGCCAGAATGGGGCTACTTGCGTGGATGATATCAATCGATATTCCTGCCTGTGCCCACCCACTTACATGGGAGAGTTGTGCGAGCAAGATGTAGATGAGTGTGGACAGCGACCCAGTGTGTGCCAGAATGGTGCCACTTGCACCAATTCCATCGGTGGCTTCTCCTGTATATGCGTCAATGGCTGGGCTGGACCTGACTGCAGTGTCAATATCGATGACTGCGCTGGTGCTGCCTGCTTCAATGGCGCCACGTGCATCGACAGGGTGGGCAGCTTCTACTGCAGGTGCACCCCCGGAAAAACAGGTAAGCCTGGGCAGAGACGTGCTTATTGTCAAAGTTGCTCCGTTAGGTGTCCTGTAATCAGTAGGACTGAAGAGGAAGGATCTGTTTGCTTGCTTGTTTTGCAGTAATTTAATCAACTACAGCTGTTTTCACCTGTCTCCCTCTTTTCATACCTGCTAAGATATTGGACGATACTCAGGAACATAAGTGGCTTAATAGCAAACAGTGAGAAATCTGGAACTTACAAATTGCTGCAAAGATTTTGAGTCTGAGAATTGGAAACTCATAAACAGCTGTTACGATTTTGACTCCTGAAATCTTGAGTTTGTTTTCCATATTTCATGACTCGGGAACAGGAAGTTGTCACCATCCGGGATGGGGTAACAAAGGACGCTGTAGTTTCTGTTCTCCCACCTCATTTATTTTTGAGATTCGTGACCACTGCTTGTACATAAGAGAAGTACATATGTGGACAGACTGAAGACTTTAGGGACAAAATCATTATAAAATGTAGAGGTAGATAAACAAATCCTTTTAAAATGGGTCAAAATGTGGATCGACAGTGACAAATGAAAATTGCATTCACAGGGAAATTAACCCTTTGAAAACAAAAGCTAATCTACATTATATGTGAACATTCAGTTCCTACACCAGAGAAAAAACAACCCCTCTCCATTACAAAGTTTAACGAAATAATCACTGTTTAGTCTACAAATCTTACAGGAAACGTAAGTACACTTTTACAGATTGTTAAAGCTGGTGGTACGTAATGTTTTCACTGGGCTTTGAAGGGTTAAGAGCAGATTAAGTTCAAATAATGGCTGCTAAGATGCAAATCGGAATTTTGTTTTGCCTGTACATTTGGATAATTATAAACATGGGGGCTGGGCTTACATTTCAGATAGTTCGATGGCTTTCAGGTAATGGCAAATTATAATTATGTGACTTTTACATAGAAATGGTGCACCGAGCTACATCATGAATTGGTGGTGGTGGTGGTTTCATAATTCAGTCTGTGGTGTGCCTCATATTGAGTAGTCATTGCTCAGTTGACCTTGCCAACTTGATCCCAATTGACATCACTTGCATGCTAATTTGTTTTTGTGGCACCTTTAAACGCCTAAACCGGCTGTAGGGGGTGAAAATTAGAGCTCCAGATATGGACGAGAGAAATAATTTACCCCGTCGAGCAAAGGCCTGACAATTTCTCAGGTGAATAAAGAAAATGCTCTTCGTTTGTGGAACCCGAGTGTTTTCCCCGTGTTTACAAGAGCCTGCCACTGACCCCTGACCTGATTGTGGTACATGTCACATCAAATCCTAATTCTGTCCTCCCATATACAACTACGGTCAGAGTTTGTTATTCATATGACGGCCTTTTCTGCAGGACTGCTGTGTCACTTGGACGACGCCTGCACGTCGAACCCTTGTCACGCCGACGCCATCTGTGACACGAGTCCCATCAATGGTTCTTACACTTGCTCGTGTGCGAGCGGCTACAAGGGGGTGGACTGCAGCGAGGATATCAACGAGTGTGAACAGGGGTCCCCGTGTGAGCACGACGGCATCTGCGTCAACACGCCGGGCTCGTTCGCGTGCAACTGCGCGCAGGGCTTCACGGGACCGCGCTGCGAGACGAACGTGAATGAATGCGAGTCGCATCCATGCCAAAATGACGGCTCCTGCTTGGACGACCCGGGCACCTTCCGATGCGTCTGCATGCCCGGTGAGTAAGGCCACTGGCGTTTCTGCCCGTTTTCTCTTTCTTTTTCACTTCTTTATTTCTTTCTTCCTTCCTTCCTGTTTCTATTTGCCTTTTCAACTGGAAGTTGCAAGAATGTGTCTAGCTTTGTCATATCTATCTGCAGGCACAAAATTTTGAATTTCATGCTGGAGGTCTAGAAAAGTGTGTTGACACCAGTTAAAATCAGACGATAATAACCGGCGCCTACACAAAGATCTCCATGCGTTTCTGCGCGAGGATGTGACTGCGTGGGGAATCTCCAGCTACACACGTGTACCACTCACTCACGTGGGGAATCTCCGAGGACGCAAAATGTGGAGTTCCTTCGAACGCACCAAAATTGTATTCAATATGAATTTCCAAAATTGTAGTTTGTTTTATTTCAGTTTAATTTTCAATATTTTCTATATATCCTTCTGGTCACCCCCCCCCCCCTCCCCCTGTTCGTGTGAATATTTGTGACTGAGATCGCCAATGCTCGTTTCCGGGCCAACAGCGCACAGTCTCAAATGTGTTTCGTATTTGAAAAGTATCTGGTTCGAATTCCGACCGAGGGCCCACCATCCTGAATGAGACATTCACGCTTGTCTTTGGTGCGTCTAATGGCAATGCTGGGTTAGTCTATTAATGTGGGCCGCTGCTGCTTCCTTATGTCTCACGGTCTTCCAGTCACGTATCATCCATCCAGATTGATGCAGCATCATAACTGAATCAGGTCAACCACGTGCTGCACATTGTACGAAAGTGGGCTGGATGCGGCTTGTCCCCACACAGAACCAAAGTGACAAAGTCAGGTTCTTGGAACTTGCGGGTTTAAGCCTCGTACCAGGGCGGGGTGCATGGTGGAAAGTAATCGCGAAGAACATTGTTACTTAAATTGTATGTTGTTCTCTTACTATTAAGGTCCACTCGTCTGTGCCTACCCACCGGGAGGAGGTAAAGCACCGCGCATTTCTAACCTTGACGCTGTGTGAAAATGAGTTACCACGCTTCGACCCGGTATTCTTTATGAGGATGGACGAGGCCCGCTTAGATGGCTGTTTTCTGGGACCTTGCGCCCTGTAGTCTCGTAAAAATTGACACGGCGCAACGCCCCGGAATAGTATTCTTCATATGTAGAGATGTCAGTCGCGAACGAACGGATCCGAAAGACCGGATATTGTAGCGAACGAGGTGATGCGAGTTGAAGGTTGGCAATGTGCTTCTTCAAGTTCGTGCTTTTATCTCTCCGACCGGGATCGCCACTCAGTGATTCGACCGTTCCTTCATCGCTCGGACCAGTTCCGATTCGGGCCGACAAACCAGATCGATTCCTCCCACTTTTATTTTCGGTTGAACCCCGAGCATTGCAGCATCTGCAGATCCTTATCCCGTTTCCAAGCTGCACAATCTTCGAGGTGGACACTATTGATCACCGTCGCTTTCGCGATCTCTGTCGTTTGGAGAGGATCGCAATTACGACCGTGGCTGTAGGACCGAAAAATGTTTTGGACCGAACGCTTCTTTTAAAACGTATCTTTTCGTTAGTTTTATTTCCCGAGATCTTTTCTTCCAATGTACGTGTTTTTCCATGAAATTAAGTGGCGCTGTTGGAAATCATGCTTGAAAAAATATTTATTTCATCGCCTAATATATGCTGTAAAAATTTAGGTTAGTTTTTGGAAAGAAATTGGTAGGAGATTTCATATTTTGAGAAATGCTGGGGCAAGTGTCTTCAACACGGGAGGCAGTTCCTCAATTTCCTTTACCTGATCCAGAAGGAACGGGTCACGATGATGAACCCATGCAAACTAACCAAACTGCGAAAGCTGTTCACATCACCCAGCCCCTTCTGGAAATATGGTAGACTGGATGGGTGCAGCTCGTGTGGCTTGTGTCTAGGCAGATCTCTGCGTTGCTGTTACTGAGAATGACGTCAACCGGACGCGCTCATTGGCCCAAATGAAGCTTAGTAAAAGAGAATTGGCTCACCCCCCCAACGATTTGGCAATCTCGGCATTCAATTGGGGGCGTTATTCCCCGGCATTTTCGGACCTGGAGAGATGGCCTCTCCGGCAGCATTTACCCATCGCGCTATGTTCGTGGACGTTGATATTCGCCCCCTTATGCCATGTGGCAACGCTGGCCGGTGTGTGCTAGCAAGGCCACGCTACAGGAATGTGGGACGGTCGCTCGAGATTGGAGCCATCTTGACATCCCAACAGCGAGAACTAAACGTCCGGGGTTCTGTCCAAACAAATGGGAATTCTTGCATTTCTGATCCGTCAGAACTTTGACAAACATGACAAGTGAAAACCGACTTCCTAAATTTTCGAAACGCACTTACAGATATTATGTTGAAAAAAGGGTCGTGGGAGTATTCTTTCATGAGAAGTTGGTAGTGCTCTGGTTATTCAAGAAATTCCCCGCCTCGTGTGGAATCCGGAGTTCATCATTATATACACGGGAGATTTTTTCTGTCATCGATGCCATGGTCTTCCAAGTGATTTTTTCCCTTCAGGTTTCCTAACCAGATTACGTATGATCACCCTAATAATTCTGGTGGTGAAGAAGATAGTCTTCCAAGTGAAATGAACATTCGTTTGCATGACGACTTGTCTAAAAAAGGTTCACTTCTCATTATGTCCTTTTACATATTTAGAGTCAGTGTAATTCTGAAATGACAGGATACCTGACTGTTGCAACCATAAGAAAATCAGTTTGGACAAAGGAAAATTGGTCTGATGACGGAATAGCATGTCAGACGGCTTCTTACACAAAGACTGAATGCTTTGGTAAGTGCCTGCAGCTGCAGTTGACAGATCTATCTCAGAAATGTACATAAAAGCTAGGACACAAATAAAACTGAGCATAGATGACAGGATATTACTAAAGTGAAGCCTAAGGAAATCGGTTGTGACAGTCATTTGTATTCATCTGGTGCAGAATACAGGCTGTCATGAAAACAGTAATGAATATTAAGGTAATTTAAAAGACTGGGGATTTCTTATCTCATTGAATGACTGCCAGCTTCTCAAGAAGGACCACGCTGTTTGTAGATGGTTATTTCATAGGTTGAGCATGGATTAAGGTTGTAGCACTGTGTAGTCTGGTGGAAGTTTACCAGTGTCTTAGTGGACCTTGATGCCTCCGGAGGCTGCATAGTTCACTGGAATGTTGGTGAACTTCTATTGGACTACACAGTGCCACAGCCCAGAAGACAGCCATTTTTATACCCACTGCTGTGAGAACCTCAGATTCTACTTAATAAGCATAGATGTCTAAACAACACAAGAACATTGTTGTCAGTCTTCAACTTACCTTAGAGACCTGGGTTTGGTTCTTAGTTGAGATGACTCACCCCATCATTAGCAGGCTTTAACAAAGCACTTTCTATTGCAGGTTTCACAGGCACACAGTGTGAGATTGATATTGATGAGTGCCAGCTGGATCCATGTCTGAATGGAGGCATATGCAATGATCTGATTAACACATTCCGGTGTGTTTGTGCGATTGGTTTCACTGGTAATCGCTGCCAGATCAACATCGATGACTGTGAGAGCAACCCCTGCCGGAATAGCGGCATCTGTCACGACTCCATCGCAGGCTACACGTGCGAGTGTCCTCCAGGTTTCACTGGTGAGTGCTGCTTACTGTTTAGTGAGATGTGTGTAACTTCTCTTGCAGACTTTTAAATTTTAGCAAATAACGGTAATTAATACTGTTACCAAGTTCTTGTCCGCTTGTACATGGCCGTTCACAGATGCTTAAAAAGACAGTCTGGTGCCAAATTTGTATGAGGTGAGGATGGGTTATAATGACTACGGATATGGCATTGATGGGTTCTTGTATGTTGCCAGGTACCAACTGTGAAACAAACATAAATGACTGCCAGAGCTCCCCATGCCATCGGGGAGAGTGTATCGATGGGGAGAACTCATTCACGTGCAACTGCCACCCAGGTTTCACTGGGTACCTCTGCCAAACACAGGTCAATGAGTGTGAGAGCAACCCCTGCCAGTTTGGAGGACACTGTGAGGACCTCATTAATGGCTACCAGTGCCGCTGCAAGTCGGGCACCACGGGCCCTAACTGCGAGATCAACATCAACGAGTGTTACAGCAATCCATGTCGCAATGGTGCAAAGTGTGTAGATGGCATAAACAGGTGAGTAGATGATAGTTTGTCTTTGCTGTTTGGAGCATTCTGCAGCAATTAATCAGAAGGTACAACTTGGTGAGATGCTGAGCTTTCATGATGTTTTTGTTTGTTACAAAGGTATTCGTGTGATTGTATCCCTGGATTTACTGGTCAGCACTGTGAAACCAATATCAATGAATGTGCCAGCAATCCGTGTGCAAATGGAGGTGTTTGCATGGACCTCGTAGATGGTTTCAAGTGTGAATGTCCGCGTGGTTACTATGACGCACGCTGTCTCAGTGATGTGGATGAGTGTGCTAGTAATCCTTGTAAAAATGGAGGAACGTGTGAAGATGGCGTGAACCAGTTCATCTGCCGCTGTCTTCCTGGCTTTGGTGGTGAGTTTGACAGTACGGATGTTGGTGATCAGGAACTTTGAGTCTGCGTCAGAGATGTCATGAAGCTGTGTGTTGTTTCCAGGTAAACAGTGTGAACAAGATATTGATGAATGTGGCTCAAACCCCTGCCAGCACGGAGGCATGTGCAAAGACCACCTGAATGCGTACTCTTGCGAGTGTCTGCCCGGCTACACGGGCGCAAACTGCGAGACCAATGTGGATGACTGCGCCATAAACCCGTGTAAAAATGGAGGTTCTTGTATTGATCTTGTAAATGCATACAAATGTGTGTGTGAATTGCCTCACACAGGTCGAGACTGTTGGGACAAACTTGACCCGTGTTCCCCAAACAGGTGAGGAAGCGCTCAACAAAAAAATGTCATTCCACTTCTTGCCACTAGACATGTTAAATAACATTTTTGCTCTTGTTATATGACAGGTGTCACCATGGGGCCCGCTGCTCCCCCTCCAGCAATTTTCTCGACTTTGCCTGCACGTGCGGTCTGGGCTATACGGGCCGCCTTTGTGATGAGGATGTGGACGAGTGTGTCGTGTCCTCACCGTGTCGTAATGGCGCCACTTGTCGCAACACAAATGGCTCATACCACTGTGTTTGCGCAAAGGGCTACGAGGGTCGAGACTGTGTCATCAATACCGATGATTGTGCTTCGTGTGAGTACTGGTCCTTTTGCAGAGGTCATGTCTGCAGTTTTTATACATACAGTAGAAATGTTCCATTATGGCGGAATGACAGAGCAGTTTAGTAAAAACAACTCCAAAGGACAAACTTGCAAGATTGAGAATTGTTGTGCTTACAAGGGGCCTTACCCCATTATTACGTAACAGAAATTTTGATGGAATCTTGATTTCAGTTCCTTGTCAGAATGGTGGAACATGCCTTGATGGGATTGGTGACTACACGTGCCTCTGTGTGGATGGCTTCGGAGGCAAGCACTGTGAAATAGATGTCGATGAATGCGTTTCGGCTCCGTGCCACAATGGTGCCACATGTAACCAGTATGTCAACTCGTATACTTGCACGTGTCCACTGGGCTTCTCGGGTATCAACTGTCAGACCAACGATGAGGACTGCACTGAGAGTAGCTGTATGAACGGAGGAAAGTGTGTCGATGGCATCAACAACTACACATGCATCTGTCAGCCTGGGTTAGTGTCGTGGTGTCTATGCAGAGTGCAGGCTGGTTTTTTTTTTTGTTGCTTTTACACTTCTACTCACATCCGGTGTTGTGTGTCACAGGTACACAGGATCCAACTGTCAGTATCGCATCAACGAGTGCGACAGCCATCCGTGCCTAAATGGGGCCACGTGTCATGATCAGATCAAGTACTACACGTGCCATTGTCCCTATGGCTACACAGGAAAGCGCTGTGACTCGTATGTGGACTGGTGCAGTACGGAACCGTGCATGAACCAGGCAACGTGCAAACAGACAGATAATATGTACACGTGCGTGTGTGGACCGGGCTGGACGGGCAAGGTTTGTGATGTGGAGATGGTTTCCTGCAGTGATGCGGCTATACGCAAAGGTTTGTGTCTTTTGTGCGGTGATGTTTGTACCACTTGTGTTTATCCAAGAACAATACTGACAATTTAGTTATTTTCAGGTGTGACAAAGGATGACCTCTGCAACAATGGGACATGCGAGGACATAGGCAATAGCCACCGCTGTCACTGTCAGGATGGCTACACTGGGAGCTATTGCCAAGATGAAATCAATGAGTGTGAGTCTGCACCGTGCCAGAATGGTGCCACATGCAAGGATCTGATTGGCTCATATTCCTGCCACTGCACAAAGGGTTTCCAAGGACAGAACTGTGAACTCAATGTGGATGACTGTCAGCCGAATCCTTGCCAGAATGGGGCCACATGCCATGACCTTGTCAACAACTTCAGTTGTTCCTGCCCCCCAGGTAATTTTGAGGTCAAGCATATCTCATCACCATCATTGTTAACCTCCAAGTCACAATCTAGCCCGCATCCTCGTAGTATGACGAGGTTATGTGTCATTAGCGTCCCTCTCACCTGATTAGTTTGTGCAACTGCCAAGCTGTCATTGCTGATTGTATGTAGTTGAAACATGAGGTTCTTGTGGAATCCAGGGGCATACAAAATTTTATGAAAGTCAGTTTCTCGGTTGAGAATGGGTCTCACACACACACACATACATGTATGGCATGCTGGTCTCATATATATATATATATATGTACATGTTAAAGAATGGGAAGTAACCGAAGTATGTGAAAATCAAATGAGCCAATGAATCCTGAAAATTATTTATGTGATACATTTTTTGAGATTTACTTTGTCTTTCTCCTGTGCCAGAATGTAATATTCGTAGATAATGTGTTTGAGATGAATGTTACACATACCTGTTCGTTGACTTCTAAATTTTTCATTTTTGCCATTTATATTTAGTGTCATCTTTAGCTGTCACAGTTGTTATATATTTTTGAATAATGTGTTCTTTTAACTTAAACAGTAATTGAAGGTTTTAGCGCATTTTATTTGTTTCTTCCTGACTTAATATCCCTTGTATGCCTGAATTTTGTTTGGCTAAATGTATTTGTAGGTGTATGTATGTACCGTTTATCCTTCTGTAGTTACTTTTGTCTATTTCTGGTGTGGGTCTCTAACTGAGTTATGATTTTTGGCTGATCAAGTGTATTCTGTTCCTTAGGAACATTAGGCATCATCTGTGAGATCAACGTGGATGACTGTGTGCTTGGAGCCTGCCACAATAATGGGACCTGCATGGACCGTGTTGGAGGATTCGAATGCCGCTGCCCACCAGGTTTTGTGGGACCACGCTGTGAGGGAGACATCAATGAGTGTCTGTCAAACCCTTGCTCATCACAGGGTACACAGGATTGTGTACAGCTTGTGAATAACTATGTGTGCAACTGCAAGCCTGGCTTCATGGGTCACCACTGTGAGGTCAAGGTCAACTTCTGTGACAGCTCTCCATGTCAGAATGGAGGAATTTGCAATGCCCGTGAGCAAGGGCACACGTGTGCTTGTCAAGAGGGCTTCTATGGCAAGAACTGTGAGTTTTCTGGTTCAGATTGCGACTCAAATCCTTGCCAGTATGGTGGTGCATGTGTGCTAGTGAATGGGGGTGGTTATCGCTGTGATTGTCCCTCTGGTACAGCAGGAAAGTTCTGTGAATTGGATGCAAGGAATGAGTGTGCAAGTAATCCATGTAAGAGCGGAGCACTTTGCCAGGATCGATTGGGAGACTATGGTTGTCACTGTCCTGATTTGTGGGGGGGAAAGAATTGCGACATCTACAACCCTAGCTTCCGTGCAGGGTGGGGTCACACTGTGTTGCCCAAACCCAGCCGCATCCCCACCAACACCATCTCTGCAGTTGATTCAGACCTGGAAGAGCAGCGTGCAAAGTGTGCCGCCAATGGATGCAGAGAGAAGTCAGGCAACCTGAAATGTGATGAGGATTGCAACACATATGCTTGCAATTTTGATGGCAATGACTGCTCCCTGGGCATCGCCCCGTGGCGCAACTGCACGGATCCCATCAGATGCTCGAAAGTGTTTATGAATGGGGAGTGTGACATGGAGTGCAACAATCCACAGTGCTTGTTCGATGGTCGTGACTGTGAGAAGAATGTCAGCCCTTGCAAGTAAGTTCTGTTTTTTAAAATTTCTCTGATTTATTCAAGTTAGGTGCCAACATCGCAGCTGAGTGGCTAGCACTCCTGCTTTATAATTAGGGGAGCTCTGGTTCAAATCTTGGTTGACAAATGCTGTGACAGTGTCTTGAACCGTGTCTGAACATTTTACTACGCAGCAGTTTGGATATTGACGAGTAGTATGGTGGTGATTTAAAAAAACATGCTTGAGGGCTCAAGAAACGTGTAACAAATAAAAATTTATTTTCTTTAATACATACGTATTTGTGATCAATGTAGTGAATTTCACCATGAGTGAAAATGGTATTTAACTTGTTCTTACAATGGCTGTTGTGTTTTGCCGCAGCCCTATCTATGATGCATACTGCCGGAAACACTACGCCAATGGCCACTGCGATTATGGCTGCAACAATGAAGAGTGCAACTGGGATGGTCTGGACTGTGAAGAGCAGCAGCCCAAGTTCGCAGAAGGGATGATGTCTGTCGTGGTGCTGATGAGCGTTCAGCCTTTCCGTGAGAACGTTGTTGCCTTCCTGCGGGAGGTGAGTGTGGCTAAATGTCCCTGTGTTCAGTAAGAACTGTTGCTACAGCAGACTGCACCAACCATGTGGTTTTTGCAGATGGGCCACAATCTGCGAACCACTGTGCGAATCAAGAAGGATGACCAGGGCAATGACATGATCTACCCCTGGAAGGAAACAGTACGTGACGGGCAAGACTCTTTCGTCAGTCCATCTGGGGTGATGGTATATCTGGAACTTGACAACCGCAAATGCACAGTTGTTGAGGGGTCAGGGTGCTTTCAAACAGCCAGTGAGGTGAGTTGCCAACATTGATGCACCAGTGTGACTAATGTATTATCTGTTTGTAGGTTAGTTATATTGATTTTCATCAGAATGGGAAATATTGAAGAAAGAGATGGTCGCACTAATTGCCCATTTACGTTTAGTTACAATAAAGGTTAAAATTGTATGGAATTCAACAACAGGAACAACTTTTCTGTAATATATTAACTCTAAGGCTTCTTCTGAGGACTCTGCCCTGTGTCTGTATACTCAGGAAACACTGTAGCTGTGAAGTATTGAAAAAAGAAGCAGATATTTTAGGATTACTTTTGAAGAGATGCCTATCATGTGACAGTATGTTAGAAATGTGCTAGATCACTGATACAGTGCCAGATACATAACTGAAGAGAGCGAGCTTACATGCATATGTGGAACGTTTCAGGCTGCCGACTATATTGCGGCATCGGCGGCCAGGCACTCGCTGGTGACGTCATTCCACATACATCAAGTAAGGGGTGTGACTGCATCAGAACCACTTGAGACTGCAACAAACATGAAGTATGTGGTCATTGGAGTAGTGTTGGTTGTTTTGGTGGGTCTTCTGATTGGAGTTCTGGTGGCTGCTCAGCGAAAACGTGCGCAAGGCATTACGTGGTTTCCTGAAGGTTTCTTCCGTAACAACAGGTTAGTGTGCATATGTGTTCTAAACTCTCATAATGTGCAGGAAAATATATGAATTGGCTTCATAACTGGATTTAAAAAAGCATTCCTTTCTCTCTCGTCTTATACATGCATTAGGAAACATTTTGTGAAAAATGGTTCATGTCAGACATGTATATAATTTAGAATATTTATCTTTAGGAATGTACACATTTTATCTTATGTATTTAGAATATTAGACTTCTAAGAGATGAAGTTACATGAGAATGGATGAATGATGTAATGAACTTAACAATTTATACTCTTCATGTAACATGATTTGGGTAATTAAATTTTTGTCTATCTGAATAACTCTGTGCGGGGGGAGGGGGCAATATGCTATGGCGATTTATCTTGTAACTGGTGATATTAAGTTCAGCTGTGCTTTGCTATTACAATGATGTCAGCATTTATTGCTTTCTACCAGTGTTTAAATTGTCACAGTGACTACATTTCATGCCAGATCGGTTCATGTATATGTAGCATCTCTTCTCAGTTCTTATCCATTATGTCCGTTCTGTAGCGGACAGCGGCGGCAGTCTCGTCGACGGGGGCCGGATGGGCAGGAGATGCGCAACCTGAATAAACAGCCTCCTGGCTGCATTGATGTGGACATACCTCCACACACCATGGTTGGTCAGCATGGTGGTGGTCCCCAGTGGTCGGATGATGAGTCTGATCTACCACCCAAAAGAATTCGTGCTTGTGAGGCAGGTTATGCAAGTGACCACACTGCAATCACTGACTATGATGAGAGTGAGCCCCGAATGTGGACTCAGCAACATCTAGAGGCAGCAGACATAAGACAGAGACCAGACCCTGCCATACTGACACCCCCAAGTCTGGTGTGTATACTTGAGTTAAGGTTTCAGGCTAGATTGAAAGGTGTACAGACGTGTTACAGATTCAGTCAGTTCACTGTAGTTGCACATGGAGGGGGAGATTAAGGTGTCACCAAATGAAGGATGAAAATTGAACTTAATTGCACGTGATACAATTTTTGTTTATGATGATCAGTTTCATTTCAATAATTACTATATGGAATATTATCAGAGTAAGCCAAATCCATTCATACAAGTTATTTTTCATGTTTATCCAAGTAAGCAAAAGCAGTAGTGTGCTGCTGCTTAGTTGCAAGCATCTGAGTTAAGCTCAAAAATGTATTTATGCTCTTATGGAAATTCATCATTAAAATTGCGTGATCTAAATGAAAATGTGATTGGTTTGACTTTTTTCAGAAAACTGCCCAATATTAAATTTAATTAAAAATCGAGTTTATTCATGCGTATTGTGGAAGATGATCATGCTGCGTCACATCAGCTACTCGTGAACCCACCTTTTTTTCTGTTTGTTTTCCCACCATGGTAATAGGATGTGGGTAGTTCTGTCTGGGTGATTGAATTTTTTTATCTGCATCAAATTTTTTAGCCAGTCACAGTATATCCCATTTTGCAGAAGAAGATTAATGCCCCATATCCCAAGAAGAATTTATATTGCCCATTGTATTTTTCATAAGACAGTTTCCCACAGTCCAGAGGGCATGATGAACATGCACTTTAATCTTTGTGACGTGTTCATTTTGATGCAGGATGGAACCCAGGACGTGAATGTTCGTGGACCATGTGGGATGACACCGCTCATGGTGGCAGCTGTTCGTGGTGGTGGGATAGACACGGGCGAAGATGAGGAAGAGGATGGAACAGCTGCTGTAATAGCAGACTTGGTGGCCCAGGGTGCAGAATTGAACGCTACACTGGAAAAGACTGGAGAGACATCCCTTCATCTTGCTGCTCGCTATGCAAGAGCAGATGCTGCTAAGCGACTTCTAGATGCAGGGGCTGATGCTAACTCACAGGATAAAACTGGCAGAACACCTCTGCATGCAGCTGTTGCAGCTGATGCTATGGGAGTGTTTCAGGTGATGTGAAATTGTTATTGTACTTGCAGACTTAGGGAGTGATTGCAAGGCTGAAACTGCTTCTCTTTGTAAAGCAGAAAGACATTTTGGATTGTTTTGCTCAGTTTTCACCTTCTTGGAAAGTATGAGTTTTGTGGAAAGGCATTCCCACAGAAAGAATTCGGGAAATTCGGACAATGGCGTTCTGGATTCTGAAGATCTACTGACTTTGTTACAAGGGTTTCTGTGTGAGACTTTTTTTTATCAGATGGGGAACAGTGTTTTACAAATGTTATTGCTTTCAGGCAAAAGAGTGGTGATATAAATGTGGTTAATATGTCCTTTGAAAATGTAGCAAAGTTTCAATATGAGAATGAATGTGAGAAGAAGACACTTGGAAGTACTGTGTTCACGGTTTGTGGAATTTGTATCTTGGAAAACCTATATAGTGATTGCTGGACGTTTCAATTGCAGATTCTTCTTCGTAACCGAGCCACAAACCTGAATGCACGGATGCTTGATGGCACTACACCACTGATTCTAGCAGCAAGATTAGCTATTGAAGGAATGGTGGAAGATCTTATTAATGCTGATGCTGATATCAATGCTGCTGACAACTGTGGTAAAACAGCACTCCACTGGGCAGCTTCTGTGAACAATGTAGATGCAGTGAACATCCTGTTGGCACATGGAGCAAACAGAGATGCACAGGATGACAAGGTAAGCTTAATCTTTACAGCATATTATAAATGTCAAACATTTCTGCACTCTTGTTTGATATTTTGTAACTTTTTGTGGATTTTGTTTCATTTTGTATTCATGATGTCTGTGCTTTTCTGGCCCACACTTCTCTTTCTGTATTTGTATTTTTCTGTGGCTGGAATATATTTTCTCTTCAGTCTTATAGTACCTGCAATATTTACTCATTATCTCAGCCGTGGTTATAAGTATGGCAAGTTAAAGATGTCCATCCAAAGTGAGCACCTTTGTGGTGTTTAAGTTCAGTAGGATATATGAAAATCATATAACTCTTCAGATTGTCTTTCACATAATTCCTTTATAGAAATCTGAGCTAGCTTCAGAGTAAACAAAATTGCCAGTATACCTGGATTTGAAATTATGTCATTTTAACTTTTAAGAGCAGGGGCATGTTTTGTTTGGATTGTGTGAGAGTTATATTAGTGATTGTAAAAATGTGATTTGTATATGCAGATGTGTGAAAAGCTTCCTGCCATTTATAAGATTTTAGACACGGATAAGTAATGTTCATGACTGAAATGCTGTCCTTCATTTTGTGCAAAATTTATCTGAATGTTTTTCACTTTGTTAAACACAAAATTATTATGAAAAGTTAATTCTGATGTTAAAGGACAGTGGTGGTCTTGATTTTCTGACATACAATGTATCAATATGGGTTGGGGATTATGTTAAGTTCTGATATTACAGGATGAGACTCCACTGTTCCTGGCAGCACGCGAAGGCTGTTATGAGGCCTGCAAGGCACTGCTTGACAACTTTGCAAATCGTGAGATCACAGACCACATGGACAGGCTGCCACGTGATGTGGCAGGTGAAAAACTGCATCATGACATTGTGCGGCTGCTAGATGAACACGTTCCTAGGAGTCCTCAGATGGTTACTGTGATACCCAGTGGTCCCATCCTTGGTGAGCATGATTGCATGCTGTGGCAGTGGTCAGATAAATTTACTTATTGTAGGGACACAGTTGTAACAGGACAATCTGTTGCAGGCTCTCCCAGTCATCACCATCACCTGATCACACACCCAACGGTGATAGGTGCTGGTGCTAAACCACCAAAATCAAAGAAGCGGACAAAGGCTGGCAGTAACAATGGTGGATTGGTGGGTGCAACTGGAAATTCTCCTACTAGCCCTGATGCAGATGGGATAGTAGTGACAGTACGCCGGAAACCCAGTGTCAAGAAAAGCAACAAGAAACCGGTGGCACAGGCCCAACCAGAACCACCTCATGGTGTTCAGAGTGTGGAGAGTGTGGCGTCACCTGTCACGTCCCTTGAATCCCCACACACAGTTGGAAGCTTCAGCGCAACAGATGGAACACCAAGCCCCTATGACAATTCCCTCTACAGCAATGGGGTACTGACTCTGGCACAGCTGCATCATGCTGGGCTGGATGGGGGCAATGGACTGATGGGCAAGCAGCCCCCATCTTACGAGGATTGCATCAAGGGAGCTGCTTCCATGCAGAGCCTGCATAACATTGGTTTGGACTCATACAGGGCAGGGAACTATGGAGTTCTACCTGCATTCCATGAGCAAGGCTTGCCTCAGCAACATGGGCGGCAGACATCACTGCCCCTTAGCATTCCTTCGCAGCCACAAATGCAGCTTCTGCAGCATCCGAACACATTATCCCCTCCTTACAGCAACCAACAGTCACCCCCTCACAGTGTGAACTCCAACCTAACCATGTCTCCCCCCACCAGCTACATGGGGTCTCCTTCCCCTTCGAAAACACAGACCTCACTTCCCACCTCTCCCACACACATTGCTGCCATGAGGGCTGCAACCCACCAGAAACATGGGGGAATTCCACAGCAGCAGCAGCTAGCCATGGGCTTCGACTTCTCGTCCTCAGCAGAGCTCCCTCTGGCATATGGCACATCGCAGCAGCTGGCAAACCTGCAACTGCAGCAGCCAATGGGTGCTGGAGGTGCCAACAATCAGCAGGCACAACAGCAGCAGCAGCAGCAGCAGCAGCAGCAACAACAACAACAACAGCAGCAGCAGCAACAACAACAACAACAACAGCAACAACAGCAGCAGCAGAATGTGAACTACTATCACTACCTCACGCCTCCCAGCCAGCACTCACAGAACCCAGAAGCGACACCCCAGCACTATATCCAGGCACCAGAGAACTTCCCTACACCCTCCCCAGACTCTAATTTTGATTGGTCCTCTTCCTCACCACATTCTAACTCTGATTGGTCTGAAGGAATTCACAGTCCAGTGGCAAATGCTTATGTGGCGAGCAGTCAGCACCAGAAACAAGCAGAAGCCATCTATATTTAGTGTTGTGAACTGTTGCTACATTCCTTCTGTTGTACAAATAATTTTGTTAAACACCCAGATTGTCTTGCATGTCACTCTGTGGAGCAGCGTTTATCTGTGATTGTTCATATGGGACCAAAATCCACAATCCAAATGTGCCTTAAGCCTTGCCAGGAGTGACAGACCCAAGTGCCTTCGTGTGAGACGCTGATTGCAGTAATGTTTGCCATGAGTGTAAATAGTTTTATTATTTTTTGTGTACAAAACATTTAGTGAGTAGCTTTGTGGGCAGCCTGTACTTACACTGTTATGGGCTGGTTTTTATGTTATAGTGTAGTTTTATTTAGGTTCATGCTGGCACACTGTTGCAGAGGCATTGACTGGACGACATACTCAAGCTGATGTTTTAGTGTTGTGTAGGCTGCAGTGCTCACATTGTAGGTGCAAGCAGAGGCCATGACAGTTGGTGCGATGTCATTGGAATTTTTTTTAGGGTCAGGGAAATCAGTGTAAGTTTATATAACATTTACTGGAAAGGAAGTGAAGAAACATTTTTTTGTTTCTCAGAGCTGTCATAATGACTAATGTTGATGGGATTAGAGATTCTCATAGCAGTGAAGATGTCGCTGTTGGACTTCTGGCTTGTAATGCCATGTGGACAGTCCACATGGCATAAAAACCTAGAATTTAAACATTGACATGAAAGTAATCCACGTGGCATAAAAAACTAGAATTTAAACATTGACATGAAAGTATTCTTAACTTTAGATTTGTTTAGCCTAGTTTGATACCAGTTGGCAAGAAGCATGTCTCTTGTTTAACTTCTTCATAAGATGATATATGGTTTCTGGTCTCCAAAATTTAAAAGAAAAGGTGTCTTCCTTTTTGGCAATTGTTATAGTGGGTGGCAGGTGTCGTTAGGATGGCGTGGAGGTGGGTGAATGAATGGACTACACCCAGGTAACAATGGCCTGCCTCCCATAATTCCATGTGATTGTAACCCTATTCCAGAACACTGTGATAGCAGTTTGTATCTCGTTCCAAATTAATCATGACATTAGCATTTATTATTTATTGTTCGGGTCACAAAGAATTTCAGAACAAGCTACAAGCAATAAGCAATCAAATAACATTCTTGCCCTTTTGCTTCTACTATCAACTGTGTAAAAAGTACTGAATACATTTGTTTTCAAGATATGCCCTTCCATGTAGGGCCTATATGCTCATAATGCATAAGTGTATTTTAGGGAAATATATTATAATTAAAATGTATTTCTAGAATGCCTTCTGACAAAGTAATTGGGGACAGCCCCCCCCCCCCCAATCCCTTCAGTCACCCACCCATCCTGCTGCTCCTTCCAGTTTTTATATATATATATGTACTGAAAGGTCAGAAATGTTCGCATTTTATTTTTGACTGAGAAGTCTTGCTTCTGTATTTTTGTAATGTTGTGCAGTATATTTCTTTCAGTTCATTGATGAATACATTCACTTGAACCCATGATGCCAGTAATACCAAGCCATGAAAGTTAACAGCTGGATCACTGGTAAGCACTGTTACAAATATGTATGTACCTGGATAAAATTTATAAAGGAAAATTTCAATAAGTACCAATGTTATAATTTGTGGCTATCATCCCAGATGACTGAAAATGGCCGACAAGAAGATTACTGTTTTCTGGGGTGTATTTTGTGTGTGTTCATTGAGTTGGCCTGCTTTAACCAAACCTGCAACACTTGATGCTTTTACTGTTCCCTTCTTGCATCCTGTTTTCACTAGTTCATTGTCTCAAGATAACAGGTTTGGTAACAGTGATTCAGATAAACAAACCTAGTTAAGCAGCCATTTCTTTTGGGGAAAGGCTGCTTAAGTTTCAATCATATCTGTCTATAGGACATTCATTCAAGTCTGCAGTCATCTCATTCATCGGAATTTTTCTAAAAGGGGGTTAAAATATAGAACAGTGAAAAAATCAATGACATACAACAGCTGATTGAATAAAAGGAAAAAGGTGCAGACTGCAGAAAAGGCTTAAGCAAAAGATTGCCTCTGTTACAGAACAACGGGAGATCATAGCTGGAGCAGCAACGGCATTGTGAAAATGGTTGAAAGCTGGTAGGAGGTCAGAAGGTGCTACATCGTGAGGAACCGGTAAATAACTCATTCCTTCAGATGTCATTCATAAAATATCTGTCCAGATTATAGTGATTGCAAGTCAGTGTTGGGGACTGGATCAATTAATCACCTTGGACTTCCCTTTGTACCTTTATGTGTCGCAAGTTTACCGTTCTGTTTCCTCACTCCGTTGTGTCTTGACGTCTTTGGGGCCAGTCGGCCATGGGAGGTGGAATAACTAAAGCCTGAAGCATAGCATTTGCGTGCACCTGATGCTGAGGTTAGGAATATATTTAATCCCCCCTGCAGGTTTAGTTCAGGCTGCACATGATTACATAACAAAGTATTACATTGCATTTAGTATTTATTGTACGTAAGTGTATCTACATGTGACTGACTACAGGGTCATTGCTCCTAGGGATGTGTGGCACAGTCCCTGGGAT
The DNA here is from genome assembly GCF_977971745.1 of Zootermopsis nevadensis. Classification (NCBI taxonomy): domain Eukaryota; kingdom Metazoa; phylum Arthropoda; class Insecta; order Blattodea; family Termopsidae; genus Zootermopsis; species Zootermopsis nevadensis. The sequence goes on from NW_028259134.1 coordinate 19,385,254, forward strand.
GAGGTGGTAGTGGGAACAGCACAGGGGTGATGGGCATGTTCTCCCAGTAGCCTGGGAATCTCTCTCCTGTGGACTGATTGCACTGCATGGACAGGGGACTCTCGTGGTACAGCTCGTGGAGTATGCGAGCCCTCATTGGGGACCAGTTCACAGACTCGTAGTTGTCTGAGATTCCTAGATCTGGTCCAGTGGCCTGTCCCTCCCACCTGCAATACCACACACAACTGAGAAGGTTCACATGCACACCACATGCAGTAAGTTGTCTGACATCTTAGTCAGCTGTTACATATGACGAGTTACTGCAAGCATCGCAGCATGATTTGGATGGCTGTTAAGAGAATGTGTGTTACCAGTAATTGATTTAGCTGAATTTACATCTTAGTCTTCAACTACAGTCAAACATCAATGCAGGCAGAGCGCAAAGCGTTATGTAAATTACTCAAATAAAGATGGGGCAGACTTCACAGGCAAATTGACATTTTGAACAAAACTTGTGGGCACGCTTTTGATCGACATACGAAATTTCAGTAATAAGTGAACAGTTTTGTTTTACACAAAAGTGACTGTAAAAATCTGCCCTCAAACAACATTTTGCAAATGCACATTAAATGGTGCTAATATCACTCCTATCTCAGTAATTTGCACTGGTGTCATTGATACCTGCACCTTGTCGTGGTGGTGGTGGGGCTTGAGTACCTCAGTGATCCCAAGAGCTATGCTGGCGGTAGCATAGCTACTGATAGGGCCTCCCTAGCCAGATTGGTCGAGGGGGAGAGGTCGGACTAAGACAGGTACCCTGGTCCTCCAGGTTGGGGGTTGGTCGCAAGGTTAACAACCTTGCACCGTAAAAAAGAAGATGTTTCAAAACCTCAATCAAGGCCTCGGACAGACGGACCGAATGGAAGAGGAGAATTGAGGAGGCCATGGACCGAATACGGACCGGAGAGCCATAGAAGAAGAAGAAGTCATTGTTATTAAAAGTGGGAAGGTAAAACTTAAGAAGGTGACATACCAAGTGCTATGAAAATTATCCACCTTGCTCAAAAATAATTAGGCAGACTTGCAAAGATGCATGTAAAACAATTGGCATGTTCCCTTGGAAGAAGATATGAAGAGAGAAATGGAATGAAATGGCTGAATGTAGGAATCATAACAGTGCACAGAGAACAAAAGAATGGAGACACTGAGCCTTGTTTTCACCCTTCTGCACTTACTCATGGAGGAACCTGAAGTATGTTTGCAGGCTCTCAGAACTGATGGAGCTCTTGCACACCTCAAGATCAATTTTTGGGTAGTAGTGAATGTAGTTAACACACATTTCTTCACTGATTGCAAAGCCTCCCAGAGTAATGTTGTTGCGATCTGTGGTCTTGTACCAGCAGCTTGTAATCAGTGCATCTCCCTGTAAAAAGCATGGCAGTGGCAAGGTTACCTCACCAGGTACAGGTTATGTGTAATTCAGTACAGTATGGAAACTAAATCTGAGAGTTCTTTTATAAGATTTCGAATCTTGGTTTATGTGCTGTTTTCAAATATAAAATTTAAAGAGCACAAATTGAGGCAATTCTTTTGGAGTACCTACCCCCATTCCTCTTTCAAGTGACCTGGAAGACTCCCAAACATGATGTTAATGTCCTGCCACCCTGCTGTTTTTATAGATTGCATGTGTCCTGGAATACCAAGAATTGATCCTCACTCACCGGAAGGATCTTGATTTGTCGCTTTAAGGACCGTATCTCCTGGAAGTGTGTGCTGTAGTGATTGTCACGATTCAGCTCTGGTAGCTCGCGGCCATCCCGAATATGTCGTGTAAAAACCCTGATGCCTGTCAGATGTGTATGTAGTTGAGAGCCAAAGATCACAATGCCCTCCTGTGGAACAGCCTGCAAACACATGGTTGTGTGAAGTGACTGGATGCTCAGCGACATAGTTAAGTGTATGAAGTGTATGGCTGCTAAGAGAAGGCACCTACCACGGCAGTACACTCGGTAATGCAGTAGCCACTTAGTACGAATGCAGGTTGATGTGGTGGGATGGCCATTTTGTCCGTGTACTCGAGACCTAATTCAATGACACCACCATCGAAGCGCCGCAATGTTGGGGTAAGATACATACGTATTCCTGAACTGTCTACCCAGTCTGGAAAATAAATCATTTTCTTAAGTTGGCTGTATTGGTATTGTTATCACTGCAATTGGAGCATATCCTCAGCCAGCTAAGTGCAATATGTGTTAATCATACAAATGTATTTTCACGTTACCTCGTGCAGGTTAATTCAAGTGTAACAACTTTTTCCTTTTAAATTTCTTTGTATCTCAGTTAATGTCACGTATCCTACATTTAAAATGCCAATTAAACAATTTGATAGTAAGGTCAGATGTTGAAGATGGCTGTCTTCAGGTTGTTCCACCATGGAGTCTGCTTGCTGGCTTTGAAATGTCAGTAAACTCTACCAGACTTCATGGTGCAACAACCCAGAAGACACTGCATCCCACTAAACTAACTATAAATTTAAAATAAAATAGTTTATTTCCCTCCCACCTGTTCTCTTCTCTGGATTGTTGTAGTGTATTTCCAACATGATATAGGGATTGAAATCTGAACCTCCAATTGGTAGACCAGCCTCCTGAAACAGATGAAGTCTTTGTGTGATGGCTGCTAAAACAACATCATACTTAGAAACAGTGAAGTAATTCAGTACCTCAGGGTAGCTGAAGGGCAAGGCCCCCATGGCCCATGCAGCCAGCACTCTCTTGCACACCTTGGTGACTTCAGGTCGCTCGACTGAGAAGCAAGGCCCCTGGTAGTCTGGCATTATCTGGGTGTGTGGTGCCTCACAGTGGAACACCTCCATGTGGTGCACAAGTGCCTCATTCCCGGGCTGGATCACTGCCTCATACTTTGGGAAAAGGCCAAAGTGAACACAGGCCCCACACACACAGAGAGAACAACATGGCAGTATGAGTTTTGTGTCGTACCTGGACGACGTGGTGCTTTGTGCGTAGCGCTGCTGGCAGCCTGTGCATGCGACACCAGTAAGTGGTGTCATCGCCAGACACTCTCACCTCGCTGTTGAGGATGTCGTGGTGCCACGTGTCCCTCGGGTGTGAGGGAAGAGGACAAGTGTTCTTCAGCAGTTGCGTCCGCTGCATTCCGCTGTGAGCGGCGCTAGACACGTTGAGACCTTCCAGCCGGAACAGGGGGCCTCTGCCCCGCGCCCACACCACGTGTGTCGTGCCTTCCTGCACAGTGAAGTAATTTATTGTGGCGACTGTACAGCCGGAGGCTGCTCGTGGTAGGAAAACACAAAGCTTTTATCGGGAGTGCGTCTGACGGATCTTATCGAGCTCACCTCAATGACGTAATCTTGTGGGTCACAGGTATCGAAGCGCCTCGTGAAAGTGAACTTTACGACGTCATTAAGCTGTATGTGCCTGAATCCCAGGCAGTCCTGTTGGGAGTCCACGACTGAACGGCCGTTTAAATCGACCCAAGTGTCCTGCAACAATCAGGAGATCAGATTGATTCTGCCCTCCTCCCCCCAAATTAAATATATGCGCTACACATGTAATTAGTTCCTCAGTAATCGTTTTTCGAAATTACAGGTGAAACACTGACTACCGGCGTAGTATATTGACTGGCTACGGACTGGATGACCGGGGTTCGATCCCCCACGGGGGCAGAGGACTTTTCCTCTAGCCCCTGTGTCCAGACTGGTTCTGGGGCCTGCCCACCCAGCCTCATTTACTTTGGGTACCGGGGTCCTTTCCCCGGGGGTAAAGCGAGAGTGCCGAGGTTAAAAATGAGTAGGATCTATAACCCCCCCCCCTCCCCCAAGTGTTACAAGGAGTATAGTGGGACAGCTTTGCTTTTTTTATGAAACACAGACTATGAAGTATGTATCATACTTCGGCTGTCCCGTTTACCCTGGCACCGGCGAATTGTTGAACTCTGGATAGGCCAATGTTCTAAATGAAAACTCCTGCCTGGACCGCGACCCGCGCTTTGTTGCGCATTTCGGCCGTGAAGCAAAGGTTTTTCGTGAATTCTCTCAGTCCGTATGGAAAATTCCGCAATGGTACATTAAAATAGGCCGCGAACTTTTCCTACCAACCCTTAGTAATCATGTATCAGTTCTTGTTCTACGGCGTATGAATGCGTGCATCTGAACAGTGTCGTCAGAGAAATTAGACCAGCAAGCCAGGATAGTTTGATCAGTTTAGTGACGAGGCTAACGGGCTGGACGACCAGGGTTTAGATCTCTGCAACGTCCAGGCCAGCAATGGGACTCCTCTGAATTCGGCACTAGGATTCGTTTCTCGCGGGTAATGACTGGGGCGAAAAGCTAACCTCTCGCCACCCAGCGTCAGTGCTGACAACGTGGAGCTACACCTCCACTCCCCCATACGTCTGCATTGCGTGGTACTTAGTTAAGAATCAGGGACGTGGGACATTTTGTTCGGACGGTGAGCACATAATTTATGGACGTGTTTGCGATCTGGGCCTGCAGCCGTGCCAAGAGCCCCGCTGAGTGCGCTAGGTCACTGGCAGAATCTCCCTGCAAGGGTTTGAAGTCTTGGGTGCACGCACCCACGTTCCGTGATTATTAAACAACCGCTGAAGGTAGACCAGGGTGTTGAGAGCGACGTGGCTATAGGAACAGGACAAGATAAAACGGGGAATATCGTGGCTCGGCTTTAAGACGGTGTGCCACGAGTGTGTTGACACGTTATAGTGAGAAAAAGAGTAATGTCTTGTCTATTGTAACTAGAATTCGTAATACACACACTGGTTCGTCATCGATAGTTTTATTCAATATGTGTTAGGTTTTGTTTTCTTAAGCCTGCACAGTTACAGAGCGAGCACGAAGTATTTTCGTGAGGCGAAGTGTTGTGGTGTGCCGTTATGTGTCTTTGACAGATTAGGTTGTGCCACGAGTGAAAATGGTTGTTGTGCTTGGAGGAGCGAAAGAAAATCACAAAATTCTGCAAAAAAGCCATTTTTTGTGAACTTACGACCTTCCTGTATGTGAGCCAGTCAGAGTAAATAAGTGGGTAGTTAATGTAGGTTATTAATTGATCTGTTTTGATTTCAGAGATTACGTAGCTTCGAATTAAATGTGAATCGGATCGTGAGCGGCGAGAAGTAAGACGGCTGTCGTCTGTGGATCTGTGAGGGTTCGTAGGCCTACCTGCAAGTGGGTTCGACCTCGCCAGTCCGTCCACAGCACGCAGAGGTCTGCGCCTACCAGATCCCCGTAGTCTGAGAAGCCAACGGCCACCCAGTGGTTCTTCTCGGCGGGACTGTGCACCTCGATGCTGACGGTACGTGCCGGATAGTCCAGTGTCCAGGAGAAGGTGCTGTTGGTGTCCAGCGGGATGCGGAACACCCGGGCGGCTGTGGTTGTAGTCGAGATTAGTAGCAGCAGCGGCCATGGTGCGGTCGGCTCCATGGTTACGTGGAGACTGAGTGATGCAGACCGGAGCGACTCCGCCTTATGTATGTACCCGCCCGCACAGCCTTCATTTCCTTATACCTTCCTCCTAACGTTCTCATCATCTTTCTGTTTAGCTTTTATTTCCTTCTCATTCTCTTCCTTCATAGCTTTTGCCCCGTTCTTTCGTTTCTCTCTCTTTGTTCTTCCTTCACATTTTGTTTATCTTTCTACTCGTGGCTTTCGTTTCTTCTTCCCTTATCCCATTTTCTTCTCATTCCTTGCTCAATTTACTCCACTCTGCAATTCTGCGAGTCCCTGGGGATGCTCCACATTCCACATTCCACGCGCTCCTGTGGTATTAAAATGCGCGCAGGAACGCAATTACGAGAGCCAGCACTGCGTCTTATTGAACTGCTAGGACGTGAGAACCCGAGGCACTGTTTTTAATTATCGGAATCCGATGCTTATTTGTAAGTAACTAAACTTTAAACGCTCCCATCTGGAAAGAGAGTTGTAATTTAATTATTACACAACGTATTCATCTTTCTCGTAACAAATTTCCATGACTTGAGTTGTCAAACACAGTCTCAAAGCATAGCAACGTCAACATTCAAAAGAAATTCTCGCACAAATTTTGTTCTTGAGCTACGATCATCAAACGGAAAGGCGATGCTATGATTTTCTTTGGCGTCCTACGTACTGGAAGGGCAAAACATTGAGCGAGTTCCAGCATTCTTCCTTCTTCACTGTCTTTTTTTTTAAGATGTTTTATCGTCTCATCTCTTCCTCGATCTATCTATCCCTTAGAATTGATATCAATTTTTCGAAAGTTGTAAATGGTGTACTCCACCTTACACCGATACTTTTCCGTGTCAACAGCAGTTTGATGTCTTAAATAAGGACCCCGCCCCCCCAATGGCACAGAATCTTCGCCGAGCCTCTTCAGTTGAATAAGTTGAACCTCGAGTATCTCTGCCAATTGACCACCCACGAGGCAGTTGACAACGTGACAGTGTTTTTGTAACATCAATTTCAAACTAGCACGTTACTGATTAGGTCTTTTCGTTTTATGTTTTCCAACCAAAATTCTCAATGCGACACGACCCCCCCCCCCACGGGTTGCCACTGCTTAGGTATTTGGTATCGAAAACCAAATTATTGTCACACAACAGTCGAGTAAACAGATTTAATTATACTCATCGTCATGTGCGTGACCTGTGTCGACAACGTTGGTAGTTGATGCGCAATCATAAGACGAGTATTTCGCCACGTACTGCACGTTGAGTGTCTTTTGGACAAGAGATGTGGAGACCTTTTACAGGGGGTTGGAAAACCGGGGTAAAAGGAACAAAATACAAGGGAGAGAATGAATAAACTAAGGAAGACGGAGGAAGATACTCGAAAAGAAACGGAACAGAGAGAATTATGAGTGAACTTCTCGTTATAGGCGATTCCTAATTTCCTAGGTGTCTAATTGTCACACGATTGGATGCATTTCTAGTACATTTGTCCATTCGAGACAAGATCGTCGTGAAGAGAATTTTACGAAATGGACCACTTCGAAAATTGAGAGAAATAATATTAAGTCGCATGTTACAGGAATTTATTGGGAGGAAGACGAGGATGGAACTGGTTCTGTGCCGTGGTTTTCGTATTAGTTCCATTTGATTTTTTTGTCGGTATGAGAGACGCTGCGCGAATTTACGTTATCGACCCCGGGGCCAACAACGATTGCTGTTGTAGTTCAGAAGTCGGATCATAGAGGCGCTGCCATTGTTCCTTATGTGTTTCTGCGTCCGCTAGAGCGCATATGTTACATTATCTGTGGAATACGGTATTGGCGGTCTAGGTTACAGAAGGACCCTCGGTAACGTCGGCTTAATGTTAGACAACAACTTTGTAGCCAGTTTTTAACACTTCTGAGGCTTATTTATCGAAAGTATATTTCTCCGGGCAAGATCATACTCAACCAATATGTCGCACTGTTCCTCGTGGGTATTTTAGGAGATTCCAGATTTCTGTGTTGGTTTTTCACAACTTTGACATTTCAAATTAATAAGAAAAATATTAGGATCGTCAGATTAATTAGGACTCGTATCACATACTGTACAGATGAGAGATGCATACCACATTTTGGTTTGAAAGGGTGACGGACCACTTGGGACACAGGCTTATGTGGGAGGACAGTGTTAAGGCGGCTTAAGGAAACTCGTAGGATGCGAACTGAATTCACTTGGATCAGGATAGGATCCAGTGCCTGGCTCGTGTGAATACGGTAATTAAATGGTTTTCATAAAACGCGAGAATTTTTTTGTATCTACTGAATGACCGTCGGGAATCGAACTCCTGTCGTCCACCCCGTAGCCCAGTCTACGTGAGCTGCATTCCATCGTCCCTTTCTTAACTCCATACACAAATTTGCTGGGGGGTCATCGGTGTATGACAAGATTGCCCTGAATTTATTTCCTTCTCCTTCATCTCTGCCTTTCCCGTGCACTAGGAGTTAGATAAATATTGTACCGGGTGCCCATAAATTAGCGGACGATTTGAAGGGCGTATAATTATTTGTTTTTACACACGAAAAATGTTCTGCAGAACAGTCACACGACATTCAAGTTTTTTTATGTGTGGCCACGAAAGTTCATAAATAAGTATTTCGTGCGTTATAAATAATTAAACGCCCTTCAAATTGTCCGTTAGTTTATGGACAATAGGTATTACAACTACTTGTTACAATATAAGTGTGTTTATGATGAAAGAAAGCAGAGAATAAAGAAGGGGCAATGGAGAAATTAGTGTTGGAAGAAAAGATAAGTTCAAATTCGAGAGAATTAGTAACGCTCCGCCATGGATGTTTCGGTTACTCGGTTGTTTCTTCCGGCATGTAATCTCTTACTCAGTTGTAAGACGTAATCTTTCTGTTCCGGCACCTTCCTGTAAGCCCCACAACGTTAGAATCCGTGGTGTCAGAATATAACCATTTCATTTAGTGTGCAGGAGATGTCTGCACCAGAGAATGGGTTCTTTTCAGTTTCAGTAGGGCTATACTTTTCAAACTTTAAATTATGAATGGGGGTCTGCTTAGACTTCTTCTTGTTTGATGTCTTAATAGTGCAGTTCAGTTCCTATGAGTCAATTCTCCACGGCTGCAGACTTCAAAACCCAGGTACGAAATGTTTCATTGCTGCCATCTCTATTAAAATGACGTGAGTAATGGTATAAATGAAAAACAAAATTAATTACAAGGCCTTGTAATCCTGGGGTCTCGGGTTCGATTCCCGGCGGTGCCCGAATTTATAACTTGTGTTGGGCAAGGCCGTGGTCTAGGCAACACGGAGTTTTCCTCCGGGGGCTTCCCCGGTTTCTCCGTGGCATCCCAACAATTACTCCATTCACACACAGAAGAAGGCAATGGCAAACCACTTCTGGATCATCTGCCAAGAACGTATATGAACAGGTCCCAGTCCGAGAAAAGGATGGAAGGATCCTGTTCATATGGACCTGTCGTCAGACAGAACACTAAATAAATAAAATATCATTTTGAATTCGTAATGCGTGTTTGATTTCTCTCGTTCTTGACAAATTCTTAGACCCAGGTCGTCTCGAGCAACGATCAGTCCGGGCTTAAGTCACTGAAAATGTGGACAAACGTGAGGACAAGGCTTGAACGCTCACCGAAAGGGAGAGATCTTCAAGCCGTTATGGAAAGAAAAAGCTTTTATTATAATGTGAAAAGTGAGCGGGATTTTTATATATAGAAACACTCTCGCCCCATTTCAAAATGTAGATAATCGGATTAGTGGCACAATAGCGCGCGCTCAGCGTCGTTCTCTGCAGCTGGTCCTGCCTGCCTTCACTGCGCTACAGAACCTCTGCAGTTGACAAAGCGCTGTTAAATAAACGAAGAATGACTCCACTGCTCTTACTCGTGGTTCTACTCAGCCATTTCGCCTGTGGAACATCGTGTTTTTGTGAAGTCTTGTAATTATGGGCGAAGCGTTATCGAGTTGCAGAGGGACCGTGGAAACGAACCATGACAGAATAGTATGTTAGCGGACATCAAAGCACTGCCTCTCTGTAATGTACTGAATACATTATCTAACCTTAACTTAACCCTAGAGGGGCTATAACATAACCCAACCCCCTGCATTAAGCCAATAAAGCCACCCTCTTCCTTCCCCAATACAAACTAAATGAAGCTTGCTACCACAAGTGCCTCTTGTTATATTTGTATTAAGTGTTGCTCCCGCATTCATAAGTGCGACGACTGGAAGAGAGTTAGTTGTTCTCTGTTCACTGCACTTGAGTGAGGGGACACGACCGTACAGTGTCAGCAGCAGATAGTGGGCACACGGCATCGGGCACAAGCATAAGATAGTGGGCACACGGCATCGGGCACAAGCATAAGATAGTGGGCATAAAGCATGGGGTATAACCCGAAGATAGTGGGCATAAAGCATTGGGTATAACCCGAAGATAGTGGGCATAAAGCATGGGCTATAACCCGAAGATAGTGGGCATAAAGCATGGGCTATAGCCCGAAGATAGTGGGCATAAAGCATGGGCTATAACCCGAAGATAGTGGGCATCATAAAGGATGGGGCACAAGCAGCAGATAGTGGGCACACGCCATGGGTCAGTTCTGTTAGGTGTGGTTTCGCTGCACCCTGACCACCCTATACCTGGCTCGCACGTCCTGCCTTTGTTACTCTTCGAAAAATCAGTTCCGTATGATTTCAATTCAGTGGGATGCTAATTAGATTTGGTTTTGGGGCTGCTTTTGTACCAATTAGACGACATTATACGACAGAGCACGCCATATGTTCGTGTTCAGAGAAGTGGCTTTGTGTCGTGTTTAGCGGATCCCATAAGTAGACCGGAGTTTGGTCTAATCAACGTTATGCAGTAATTGAATTGGTAAATCAGTCGAGAGGGACGAGCGAATAAACAGATCCGAGACAGCAGCGTCTCGGTCAGACAGGGGTGTCACGCGTAGTTTGGTCCTTTTCAGACCATCTGAGACTCTGGCTCCCGGAAGATATAGCCTGTAATATTAAGCATTTGTCTTGGGTTGAAGCCGTGCGCGGCACAACAACCCGTAAGATTGCCATCTTCATACCCGCCGCCATGAGAACCCGAAATTTCACTTAGGTCTGCAATTTTTGATGTAAATACGTCTATATTGAAGGGTCATTCGGCAAAAAAGGGGAACGACAAAGTGTAACCTGGTTACCCAGAAAACTTCAATTGTTTACTCGGTATTGTTGTTACCTATAAAACATTTCATTACATTACATTACCTTACCCTGGGGTCTCGGGTTCGATTCCCGGCGGTGCCCGAATTTATAACTTATGTTGGGCAAGGCCGTGGTCTAGGCATCACGGAGTTTTCCTCCGGGGGCTTCCCCGGTTTCTCCGTGGCATCCCAACAATTACTCCATTCACACACAGAAGAAGGCAATGGCAAACCACTTCTGGATCATCTGCCAAGAACGTATATGAACAGGTCCCAGTCCGAGAAAAGGATGGAAGGATCCTGTTCATATGGGCCTGTCGTCAGACAGAACACTAAATAATAATATACCTTACCTTACATTACATTACATTACTTTACATTACATTCAGCTACCACAGACCCATCTTAAGCGTAACTAATTCAAGTTGATTAATCAATGTCTTAATCAAACTTATCTCAAATTTAAAGCATGTATGAAAGAAATATTTAGAATAAAGCCAATATATAAACTTCCTTTCGGTATAGACGTATTTACGTCAAATTCTCCGGAACCTTGGTTCCACTGACAACTTTTTATTCGGAGGTACCTTGTTCGAACCTCTGCTAAGGAGAAGGTGATTTGGCCGACTCCCTTCAGTGCCGCGATCGTTCATTATCTTTAAGACCGTCGCAGTTAATTTATCTATGTTAAACAGCAGAGGGACCCCATGATATCGTATGAAGTGGAGCGATCATGATGGCAATTAGGGTGATACGAATCAGGAATGAATATTTGATGTTGCATTTCGAGGAACATTTGCAAGTGAATGGACAGTTAAAAAGACTGCCGATTGAGAGCTAATAGCAGATGTCTCCTGATTCTTATCCGAAAGCGCACATCTGCTACGAACAGAATGATGTAAATGTTTGACACGAGACAGCTCAAATCCAACGCCGGAGGAGGGAAAGGGACTGGAAAGGAGTGAGTCGTACAGCGTTTAAATGCTTTGGATTGTATTAGCGTTCTGTGAGTGTCTGTCCTCTGATTAATGGTACAAACTGACAGATTTTGGCAAAACTTGGAATGAGCGGCATGTGATTCCAGGCTTCCTGATTTGGTGCGTTATAGCGAATGAAATTGTAAGGCGGGAATATATCTATATATCTATATGTGTGTTCCAAAAATATGTAGTCTATACATATATTTGATAAATGAAAAAAAAAATTGTAACAAACTGAACCTTCGCCATTTTGCGTAACTGAGTCGTGGGAAAGACACTGCTATGCCATCCGTGAAGTGTAGACCACACTAGGTTTCCATCGTAAATGCAGCTCAAGGATGTCGGTAATAAGGTTAATAGTCGGTATTATAACGTATATACAACTTTTTGGGATGCCTATGCAATTTTTATTATGACAGGATCTGTTATTGTAAAATGGAGAATAATAGCACGGTCACAGCGCGAAATGTTTTGATGCGATACATCGTTATAACTTTACGTGTTATAAACGCATCTGTGTGACAGTCCACTTATTTCTAGTTAGTATTGAAGACGGGAGACTGAAATAGGCTTATTGTACAGAGCGTTCGAGAATTCACTGTGCAGTGTTTTGCATCATCACACTGCGAGTTTACCAGATCGTACATTACTACATTACCTCAAATGTGTACAGACGTTTCGAACGTATTTTACTATCTACCACAGTGGCGCCGCATAGTGATTGCATTACGAATTAAATGGTTACCAAACAATGTAAGATTTGAGGTTCTCACAGCGGTGAGTATGAAGATTTCCGTCTTCTGGGTTGTTGCGCTGTGTAGTCTGGTCGATGTTAACCAACGTTTCAGAGGTCATACTGCCTCCGTCATCAGGGCGATGAGTATGAAGATTTCTGTCTTCTGGGTTGTTGCGCTGTGTAGTCTGGTCGATGTTTTACCAACGTTTCAGAGGTCATACTGCCTCCATCATCAGGGCGATGAGTATGAAGATTTCTGTCTTCTGGGTTGTTGCGCTGTGTAGTCTGGTCGATGTTTACCAACGTTTCAGAGGTCATACTGCCTCCATCATCAGGGCGATGAGTATGAAGATTTCTGTCTTCTGGGTTGTTGCGCTGTGTAGTCTGGTCGATGTTTACCAACGTTTCAGAGGTCATACTGCCTCCGATGAATCGCCCTGATGACGGAGGCAGTATGACCTCTGAAACGTTGGTTAACATCGACCATACTACACAGCGCAAAAACCCAGAAGACGGAAATCTTCGTTACCAAACAACTTTGAAAACAGGTGGAATTCGAAATAAAATCGAAGACGGAAAGAAGTTTAAGAAACAGGTTAACAATGTGCAAAAAGGATTTTATGTAGGAATAAGTCTAGCCGTCGTCATTATCATCGTCATAAACTGTGACACCTTAACCATAAAAGCAGTAGCCCTGAGATGGACTGATCACAATGCACCAATCACATTCCGAGTTATCATTAAGTAACAAATGTTTCAGTGACGTTTCAGTTTCTCAGGGTAAAGAGAACGAATATGTCTGTCTTGTGGGATGCTGCGTCTTGTAGTCTCGTAGAACTTGACCGACGTTTCGTACTCCTCTCCTTGAGAACCTGGAAATCTCACCAACCACTCAAATATCGATGAGTCGCTGACACGTAGAGCGAGAGATCTCTGAACATTCCTTCACCTAGACCCCACAGACACTGCATTTCATCCATCGAGGCTCAAAACGTTTCTATTGTATCAATGCTAACAGTTTAAAATTGCTGTATAGGCCTGTATGATGATAATCAAAGCAGCGGGCAACATCGACAGGGAGGGCTTATAAAGCTAGCCCCTAGGGGGAGGTGAAACGATTGGAGCCGACAGTTTGACGTATCCTCCTGGGGACGGTTCGATCAGCTGACTGATAGAGTGCTAATTACACTGCACACGGTAGTGTGGGGTAGGGATAGGGCAGGACACCACTCAAGTGGCATTTGGGAGATGAGGCGGAAATGCTTCAAAATGACACTAAACAGATTATGACGGGGTTCACGTGGCGAGAATCACGAAGGAACGGCCGAACATTAATAGCGGGGGGCGGGGGAGGCGGTGTTTGTGAGATGGAACTCGCCAAAAGTGAACTTCCCTGGCTTATTTCAAATCGCACGCTGAACCACGTGGACGTATCTCGTCTGTTTGATTGCAATGTTTCGTGACGTGGCTGCTCCTGTCTCCCAGGAGGACGTAGCTCTTGTCGTATTTATGAGGCGGCCCGTCATTTTAAGGGCCTCTGGGCGAGTGAGTTGTCTGTTAATGCAGCCTATCTACTAGGGTGCTGCTGGTTGTGTAAGGCCTCGTACAATTCGTGCTTGTCAAAGTACTAGGCTTCATATGTTGCGGTAAAATGAGATACGCTCGCTGCCGAGACAAAGAGGCTATATAATTGCTAAGGTACTGGAATGCACTTGCTTTGCTGTCTTAACCCTTTGAAGCCCAGCGTAAACTGCTTTAACGATCAGTAACTGTAAATTTTGTATTTATGGTTCCAGCGTGGTTTTCAGTGCAAACAGACAGCATCCCATTGCTCTCTGCAGCGGAGACGTCGTGTGTCCAGACGATTTTTGGCCTCGTAGGTTTAACCAGAGTACACTTAAAACAAGATGGCTGCTTGTTGCGTGATAGTTGTCGTCATGTTAGCAACTTGGTGAGAGTTAAACCATCGAGCTTTTTCAGTGTACTAACCAATTTGTCTGGAGGAGTTCACAACTTAATCTATTCATAAGGTAGTATATTTGCGTCATATTGTGAATTAGGTTAATATTTTAATATTTTCCGTCAAATCACAATTTTTAATAAGATAATAAAATATTTAAAATATCATTTCACGTTCCGTATTTACACATCGATCATTCGATACGGAACGTGAAATGATATTTTAAATATTTTATATTTTATTATCTTATTAAAAATTGTGTTTTGACAGAAAATATTAAAATATTAATCTATTCCTTTGTATAAAATTAACCTTGTCATTCCGTTTTAGTGGCATGTTCTTATGTTAAAATTATAAATCCATTAGATTTTACGCAGGCACGCTAGAAATTTAGTTTTAAAGTGCTTTAATTATTTCGAGAAACAGACGTAAAATTGTGGGCGTGGACCCGACGCCACGACATCGCCTGCACGTTAAAGTGCCACCCGGTAACATGTTTGGATTCGCCACTGCAACCGCGTTGTCATTTTGCGGTACGAGCCGCCACTGAACACTACGAGACGCGCTCGCTGAGTGCCGGAACAATAAATAAAAGAGAACAGTTTCATAAGGGAAACAAGTGAAGGCTCGGATATGGATGTTCTGTGTTCGGTAAGAGACCGCAGCTCGCTGCATCGATCCGCACGGCCGTGCAGCAAAACACCTCAGCATCTCAATGGATCACGTTGTCTTTGATCAACTTATTCTTTCTTAATCTACGTTTGCAGGCCGACGGAGTGACTGAGGGCCAATTTGACCGGATAAATAAAGACGACCGCGTGAACGCTCCGCTAAATTTAACGACATTTCGGGTTCTCACGGCGGCGAGTATGAAGATGGCTGTCTTCTGGAGCTTTGCGCCGTGTAGTCTGGTAGAAACGGACCGACGTTTCAGAGCTGCTTGCTACCTCCTTCATCAGAACGATCTAACTGCGTTACAGTGGACAGTCATCTACATTTGAACGTATTATCAGCGTTTCTGATGTCCTTGTCTGCATTGCATTAATCCTGCCTATGTTGATACATAGGCAGGATTAATGCAACGCGGTTAGAACGCTGGCCTTGTGATCCTGGGGTTCCGGGTTCGATTCCCGGCGGTGCCCGAATTTATAACTTGTGTTGGGCAAGGCCGTGGTCTAGGCAACACGGAGTTTTCCTCCGGGGGCTTCCCCGATTTCTCCGTGGCATCCCAACAATTACTCCATTCACACACAGAAGAAGGCAATGGCAAACCACTTCTGGATCATCTGCCAAGAACGTATATGAACAGGTCCCAGTCCGAGAAAAGGATGGAAGGATCCTGTTCATATGGACCTGTCGTCAGACAGAACACTAAATAAATAATAAAATATATGTTGATACAAGGATTTTTCCAGTAGTTTGTATGAGATGATAATGTTGCGTCATATTGTGATAATTATAATTGTTTAATATTAACCGTCTAATCACAATAAAATGTTTTATTAAATATTAAAATATGAAAAAGATGATGCTCTAATTGTAAATCGAACATTTCGATACAAAGAGCATCATTTTAATATATTTTAAATATTAAATGTTAATTGTAGTAATAATATTTTAATATTTTAATATTTAATAAAACATTTTATTGTGATTAGACGGTTAATATTAAACAAGTAGTTTGTATGTTGTAGCGATATTAAACGATGTAAAAGAGTTTAAAGGAAAGTGAAAGTTATGAGCGCGTCTGCCGTCATTAAACACATGGGGAGTCAGATTCATGGTGACCCAGAGAAAAGATCTTTAAGGATGGAAGGATGGACATCACGACAGAGGGTGTGACAGACAACACCCTGTAGCGACGGGCTGCGACGAACAACATCCTGTATCTGCGCGAGTTGCTGTTTCTTTTATATTTCCCGTTCCTCTTTGACACTTTTTCATTTATTTTTATACACATTTTATTATTCAGCAGTAATGACTTTCAACCCTGAGAGGAGGCAAGCATATGGATCGCACAAAGAAGCAGCTCGTGCTGCCGCCTGCCGGGATTTTTTTGATGAATATTTATTTGATGGCGTCTGTGCATACGGTCCTACCATGTTCCTATTACCTATATGGGAGAGACGAAGTTTTAGCATAACAGCAGACCGACAGAGTAAAAATGTGTGTTTTAAGTTGTTGATGATTTCACATTTTTGTACTTTTCGAGTACCGCTGTAAGGCAATGCTTTGTAAATTCTGGAACAGTGCGCAGGGTTGTGAGTTTTTAATATACTAAGCTCTACTGCTCTTATCATGATGATGATGGTCATCATCGGTGTCATGACAGTCACGTCATGATCGTGACCGCATCACCACTGCAGCTGCATTGCGTCTCATCATATTGTTCCTCGGCTCCAGTGATGATAAAACCTGCGCTCTCAGATATCCCCCCCCCCCCCCCCGGCCCGAGCTCATGAATTATTTACACTCAGCACTCAGATTCCCTGTATTTTCCCTCAGTAATAGACGTAAACGAGGCTAACAGAGAGCATACATTGCCGCCAGTTCGCGCCTCCGGCGATAAAATTTGCACTTTCCTCGAATTAACGACACTGAGTGCGCGAAAATCCCATCATATTTAGCTCCATGTCTCAACCCCCTCCTAATAATTTTCAAAACGAAATTCTCGCTTTACAAGAAGAGGGGCGCTGTGATGCGTTCATGTTTTATTCATCCACTTATGTGTCTCTGCTATTTTGTTTGCGCGCGAGAGTCCACTTTGAGTCTGAAACACAAGTAATTAATTCGAGAAAAACGCGGCGTCCATTTTGTTTAATGGCTGATGACGTCAGAGCGAAGTGACAACACCTCAGGCTTTCTTCTCGACGTTCTCTGCTCAAAGGGAGAACGTCTCACAAGAAAGTGGCCAAGTATCCAGTGTTTCTGTCTCTCACGGAATGTCGCTTACAGAGCTTCGGTATTCTGATTTTCTTTTACGTTGTACAACTTAATAATCCTCTATCTGTTGCAGCCAGCTCCTTTCGTAAATCTTTATTTTCACTGGTATTTGAACCATTTAGTCTTCTTAGATGTCTGCATTTTGGTAGCGCTAATAGAGGATAAAGATGTCTCGTCTTGTGATGCTTCTAGACTTCAAGTATCGCTTTTCGTTGCTTTTTAAATGATTATGTCTGTACTCATTTCTATTTCTTTTTGAGTTTGTCTTATAAAACGTATCTTAATAATGGCATTTGCTTGTTGTAAGATTTTAAATTTGGAAGGTTATAGCTTATCCTAAATTATATTATTTATTTATTTAGTGTTCTGTCTGACGACAGGTCCATATGAACAGGATCCTTCCATCCTTTTCTCGGACTGGGACCTGTTCATATACGTTCTTGGCAGATGATCCAGAAGTGGTTTGCCATTGCCTTCTTCTGTGTGTGAATGGAGTAATTGTTGGGATGCCACGGAGAAACCGGGGAAGCCCCCGGAGGAAAACTCCGTGTTGCCTAGACCACGGCCTTGCCCAACACAAGTTATAAATTCGGGCACCGCCGGGAATCGAACCCGAGACCCCAGGATTACAAGGCCAGCGTTCTAAATAAGTTATTTAAATTACGATAGGATATATTTTTGATAGATGTGTTCTATAACGTAACTAATTTGTGATCTTTGAACTGTAGAGCAGGACATTCTCATGGATTTAGTTTCGGTGTCTGAGGTCTTCATTTAACATTTTTTCTCAGTGGTCTTTAGCCGATATGCAGAATTTAAACACCATTCTCAGTATCATTTAGTGTAGCCTCAGAAGTGAAATATCGTATGACAATTGTCGTTCTCCATAATTGTAAGTTTTTGTCTGTAGTTTTGTAAAACCCATGCAGTGCTTATTCTTCTTATTATTACTTTCTTCAACTGCATTTTCTTCACCAATTTGCTCGCATTTTTCCTTGTAGGAAACCTGAAGCCTTGAATAATTGCGTGGTGGTCGTGGGTTCGAACCGAAGTGACATGACACCCCCTAGCGCGACAAGATAAATCATCCTCAGAGCACAAAAGAGTAGCGGACGGAAGGCAAGTTATTTAAAATTAAAAAGGAATGGATATAGTATTTCATTTGCGGGGACGCCCGCCCACCTGGCAACTTTCCCAGCCCGTCACTTTCCTCATTATTGCACGGCATCCGTGAGTAATTCTGAGCCACAAGATTAACCCTGTTATGTACAGACGTGGCCAGCACATTGAAAACATAATTTCTGACAATTCTGTGAAGAATTAGCTTTAAGATGTACAGACGTGATCGGCACAAAGGAAACAACGATTAAAGTTAACTGATGTATTTACGCATGTGGCCAGAATATTGGCAACATTATGCAAGATTGTCTCTGTTATGTGCAGAAACACATTGAAAATTAACGTCGGTTTCGTACCAAATTACTTTCGAAACACAAATTATTTAGAAACTCGAATCGGCTTGTTTTGTAACATTGTAACTGCTTAAGACTCCCCTGTTATTATTATTTAGTGTTCTGTCAGACGACAGGTCCATATGAACAGGATCCTTCCATCCTTTTCTCGGACTGGGACCTGTTCATATACGTTCTTGGCAGATGATCCAGAAGTGGTTTGCCATTGCCTTCTTCTGTGTGTGAATGGAGTAATCGTTGGGATGCCACGGAGAAACCGGGGAAGCCCCCGGAGGAAAACTCCGTGTTGCCTAGACCACGGCCTTGCCCAACACAAGTTATAAATTCGGTCACCGCCGGGAATCGAACCCGAGACCCCATATAATATAATATAAAGGTTGCGAGGTTAGTGCGACGCTCAGACCATCTTCACCCTCTGAACCGGTGTTGATGATAAGGTCTTTAATGCGGTGAACCTTAAACACCTGAGCTACATACCGCTGTGCAGCTCCTTTGTGCACAAACGTGATTAGTTGTTACAAGAGGAACTTTGTGTGTATTTAATAAAGCATTTTCTTAATGAGCTCTTAAGTTTGGGAGCTGCTATAGAAAATCAAAGTTGTTATTATAGAGGAGCGTCTCGTGCGAGACGAGATTAAACTTCCTAATATTAACATCTTTCTCTGCTGCACAAGAGCGTAAATGGAAAATTAAATTATTCAGCAGCCGTCCGCGCCGCCGACACCATTAATCAAGGAAAGAGAGACGGATGAAGGCAGGAAAATGAGAATTTTAGCAGGTAGAGAGGGAAGCGCTTCTGTTAGGAAAATTAATCAAACACAGCGCCAGCCTTACATATCGAGTTTATACGGCAACAGTACAAACCGGTTCATAACTCAGTACTTCGTGTTGAAACCGATTTAAATATAGGCTTATAGCGCCACTATAAACCCGTTCATACTTTATGTTTAATCTGAATTATATGGAATATAGATCGTCAGACGATCTACTTCACACAGCAGCCGTTCAGCCTACGTGTGTAGGTCTGTAGGCCCTCAGGCAAAGGAGCCTCTGAAACAGATTAAAGTTAATTAAACAAGTTTCAATTATTTATTTACTTATTCCCGGCTGTGCCCGAATTTATAACTTGTGTTTGGCAAGGCCGTGGTCTAGGCAACACGGAGTTTTCATCCGGGGGCTTCCCCGGTTTCTCCGTGGCATCCCAACAATTACTCCATTCACACACAGAAGAAGGCAATGGCAAACCACTTCTGGATCATCTGCCAAGAACGTATATGAACAGGTCCCAGTCCGAGAAAAGGATGGAAGGATCCTGTTCATATGGACCTGTCGTCAGACAAAACACAAAAATAATAATAATAATGAGCGCAAACACAAACTGACTGGCCTTTATATGTATAAGACAGACGTCAGTTGCTTCTTTTGAGAATTGGCGTTACAGGACTCAGAACGTACGTCTTCACGGAAGTTAAATTAGTGGTGTTTAAAACAAACGGAACTGAACCAAATCAAAGCAGCCCATCAGAATATAATAGTGCAGATATTTATCAAAATTAAGCACAATGCACATGAGTAGATTGAAAGGTTAAATTAATTATTCGGTTTTTGTCCGTCTAATCACAATTATATTTAAAATTTACAAATAAGATAATTAAAATATCATTTTATGTTCCACATCGAATAATCGATTTACATTTGGAACATTTTTACATGTTTCGGTTTCATCGATTATTCGATGTGGAACATAAAATGATATTTTAATTATCTTATTTGTAAATTTTAAATATAATTGTGATTAGACGGACAAAAACCGAATAATTAATTTAATATTTGATTCACAATATGACGCAATTATACTATCTTAGATTGAAAGGATTAAGGCGTTTCTTCCCCTGATACTGGGTTCAGTGACGGTTCTGTCGTCGCAGTTCCTTGGAAGGCACCGTAATGTAGCTACTCCGTTCATGACACTCGTCAGTCATGCGGATCCTATCGCACCTGGTGTCCGCACCTCCTGACTTCTTAGATTTCAATTTGCAGGGAATTAGATGCGAATTTCATATCGATATCTGAGACTTCTATATCGATATTAAATCGTTTCGTGGGTTAAGGAGTATCAAATTGCGCAAGTACGTAATTAAATTCAGTCTTAAGCGTGGCATGTTGTCTTTATTTGCATTAGACGTTGCCGTAAGCCTATTTAAATTAATATAGGTGGACATTTGTACTCCTGGTTAATTTTATTAAAGTATTTAGAAATAGAATTCAGTTGCGAAAATTGTATGTTACTTTTATTTTCGTGACACGACGGTCATGGTTAATCACAGGTATTTATCTTCTTAATAATAATAACCAGCTGAACATTCTCCACGTAAACTTTACTCCAGTCTACCGAATTCCGTTTCTATAGAATTTTTGAATGATAAGAGTAATTTTCAGCTTCCAAGAAACTACACGAATTTAGCCCACATCAAAATACATTTGGCCGATATCATATCGTGACGATTTGTCTATGAAAATGTGAACCGATATCCATAATATAAAGACCCTGTATCAGTTAGAATCATGTAAGATTATATAATACATGATTGTGAGTTAAATACTGAGGAGAAAATTACCGTGGCCTGTTTTAAAGTACCGTCTTTCAAAGCTGGTGTCTCGTCTCAGATTTGATCCGAATGCCGCGGGGCAGAGGCCACCGCTGCTGTGTTGCGTCTCGAGTTATGTAACTCCTCAGTTTTGCAGACGTTTGAATGTCAGAATGGAGCTGTATTCTACGACGGCTTCATTAGTCAGTGAATGCCTTGGACCGGCGTCTCATAGAACATTTACGTCTTTGTAATAATCTATAGGACTAAGTTAGTAGTTGAATCTGGAAACGATCGTATAACATTTCAACAAATTGTCTTTTCTTTTTAAGAATTAGTAGAAACGCATCCTACAAGGTGCAGCTTATAATTCGCCGCTGAGGGAACTTCAATGCGCGGAGACGTGAAACAGCGAATTTCAGTTTCCCTATTAATTTGTTCCAATTCATGCAATTTACGAGTAAGGACAAGTGAAGCACGCAGTCTGCGACGTAAACATGGTCCTGTTGGGGATATAAAATTTCGTACGGAGATGAAAAGGACACAAATGCAAGAATAAGCATCTCATGCCTCTGAAATGATTGTGGCTTTTAAATACGGGCGTACTAGCAAGGGTAGGCCTAGCTAGGAGAACTGGAGACTGCGGGTATGGAATTCATGATTCGCACAACAGAACAGACCTGAAGATAAAAATGCGACTGGACTGACAGAACGTGAACCTGTAAACATCAAAAGCATCACTTCAAACAATAAAGTTGATCCATTATATGAAAATATCTGGACACGACCTCCAAAAAACTACACTACGAAAAAATTGTAAATAATTGTAATTGAGTTTTAAATTTAATATAATTTTACACCTGATGATGGTTTAATAAAACCGAAACATGTTGTAACTGTTCCAATTATAAATCGATTATTCGATATGGAACACAGAATGATATTTTAATTATTTTAATTATCTTATTTTAAATACATTGTGATTTGACGGAATAACCAAATAATTTAATGACAATATGACGCAACTACACTATCTTCTGGAGTCTAATTCAAGAAAGCGTGTACAGTACTGTGATGTAGACCTGAAACTCGTGGAATGACGCCATTTTGAAACGTCTCAATGTAAACATAATGGGCTTCCGCTCGGTCGTTACGTCGCCGCGTTGATATTAATGGAACGGCGCAAGAACGCAATGGAGTGTGAACCCGCCGTACGAGTATAAAAGCGTCCATAAATCCTACAGAGCGTCCATACAAACTGTTCTGTAACACCCGCAGTTCCTTACCCAGAGTACGAGATTTAGTCCTCGGCTAGGGTATTTCTGGCAAGCCAAGGGCTCAGTGTCTAATGGCAAGCTACCCGTAGTCCTACGTATAAACAAGCGTTTCGGTTTCGGGAGGTTCCGTGTTCAGATATCGGACCGGTGACTGACTACCATGACCAAAGTTTCTTCGTGATTTTTCTCAGGCCCTCCAGGCAAATGCCAGAACAGTTAAATTAGTCTGTTGTTGCTTCCTTCCGTAATATTTCCACCTCATTCGACAAAGAGAGTTGGAAATAAACTAAAAATAAACAGAATAAATAGAAGTAAATAAAACATCTTGTGGCGAGCGCCATGTTGAAATTTGCGATCAGCTGCAGTCTTCTCCGCAAAGACCACGTAACAAGCTGTGGTTACCCTGTGTACCACCTGTTATTACGCCCTAACTCAGGACTTGGTCCTCTGAGTGTAACCAATTTGTACTTTGTCTTGTGTTTGGTTCCTTCAATAAACTGCGTTTGGTTTTTTTTAGTTCCAAATATCAGTTCACTGATTTCTGTAGCGGAGATGTTTTCTGGGAGGCACGTAACACGTTTTAAATGCTAGTTAGACGAGCCTCCATTTAGGCGTAATTAACATAATATTATATGGAATAAACAAAAGGAGTTAGTAAAGAACTCCTGAAAATAATTTGGGCTTAAAAACGTCGTGAAACTCGCCTTTGGCTAGTAAAAAGAGACAAAGCTGAGTTATGTCGCTGAAGGACAATTCTTTCATTCATTGGCTTAATCAAATACCGAGTTTAAGTTCGTACTTACTTCGTAATACCACAGAATTTGTATCAGCTTCGTAGCAAAATGATAGTTAACTGAATTTTTGTGCATCTGGTAGAACCTGTCCACGTCTGAATCCCAACAAGTCGCCACTTCTTGTCGGGTCACAGCTCAAGTGACACGTGGCGCCGCCATCCATCGCTCTATTAAGTCCCCTTTGTAACGGCGGTGGCGCATGGACGAACTAATAACTCAGCACCCAGTCAATAGGCGGCGTGATGAACGACCGCTATTGAGGCGCTACAAAGAAATAAGAAGATTGAGAAAATTGGTAGAAAAAGGAAGAATGGACGACGGGGTAAATGGATGGAATGATGGCTGGATAGATAAACAGATAGATGTATGTCTGAAGCTTTCGTGGTGACTAAGTACCCTGAGGATGAAGACGAAGATGGTTCTTCATCGCACGGCTGGTAGCCCGAGAAGAGCTTTTTTAAAAAGAGAGATAATTTTTACAACAGGTGACAGAGATCGTTTCTCCGATTTGTAAGCATTGGCTCATAGTTGGAGATGTGACACCCCTGAGTAATAAGGAGTGCTCCATTTCAAGTTCTTCGTACTGTGGAACAAATAAAGCAGTCTCTATTGTGAGATAGCCCCCCTCTGCGACGTCACGAGCCGCAGCCAATGGGTCGCCTCGCCCCGCCCCTCGCCATCACTCAACATGTCCGCCAATGAAGCGTTAGTATGAAAGAATCACGCCAGATGGCAAACGGATCTACTATCGGAATTTTAAAACAATAAGCGAACGGATAAATAAATATTTCGGCTGAGTCTCTTCGTTACAGTCGCAAAGGAAATTAGATTAAGTCGTAAAGGAGATTTCTGGGGATGTGAAATGATTTTAATTAGCTTAGTTTAGACTTACGAGACTCGTAGACTCAGGACATGGATTTTATACGACTGTTATGAAATGTCAGCGTCGATAACGAATAGGTTCGCTCTGGGAATTCCTTAACGAAGCAGTCAGAAGAATTTACCGCAGGGAAGATTTTCTATTGTGGTCAGTAGATCGTACTCTAAGCCAGATGAAGCGGTTGGTGACCTGGAAGGCCTGGGTTCGCGCCCACGGCAGTCCATGTGGGATCTATTGTGGACAAAATGGCATTGGCTGCTCATACTAGCCTATTATCTGTGGGATGGACAAAGGGTCTGTTAGGGGGCGCAGTTCCATAGAGACAGTCTCACCCCTCAGCAGCAATGACAGTAGCAATAAGCTTAAAATAATGGGCTATCGAAGGCAATGAATGCGTTGAACAGCTGGAGAGAGCGTCAGATTACAGAAACCCTGAGGTTTGCCTGTGGGTCTAATTTTAAACCACGGGGAGCAGGAGAGACATTGATAGACCGAAGATGAGATTACCTGACCAAATACATTTCTCAGTTGTAACACTGTTCATGCGTATGGAAGTTTGATATAAACACGGCGTGGGTGTGGATATAAAGATCCATGTATTTCTAACCCTGGTTTTTCGCCGGGTACTCATAAGCCTATAGACGCGAGGGAGTAGAGAAAAATCCCAACGCTACTTCCGGGCGTGCCCCGCGGCGGTTTGCGTGTGTCGCAGTGCATTATGCAAACAGTGTGACCAACACATGCTTAGCAAAACGCTGCGAGTGGGTCGCCTTCACGCGAGCCAGATTGCATCTGACTCCATTTTTAATGTTCCATGAAACTGGTGATTGATGATTAAGGGCCAGAAAATAATATCGGAATAAAAAATCTTCCTTGATGTAGTCCCAAATCTAAGTAACGTGGTTTTTGTGTGCCTCGTGTTTTCTTGCACACGCTACAGGGTGTTCATTTTACGGTTAAACAATTACCTTTCCCTTGTGGCGGGAACAGCGGCATTACACTAGCGATTATTCAAGAACACGCTGTACTTAAACTGACGTCGGATGAGTCGCACCAGGCCTACCAAGAACTTGAGGCGATTGTATCAGACGTTTCCAGTGAGCTACCAAGTATTCTCTCACTGTTTATCAACGTCATCTTAAGAGCAAGAATATTACGTAGATGTTTGTCATGAATGCTAGACACGCAAGTTAGAAATCTTGAAGGCGGTGGTCTTGGACTGTCTGAAGAGAATCTGGACTCTTGCGAAGACAAGGAATCCGCGTACGTCAATCACAATAGCCGATAACCAGGACGGGATTCGAACGAGTTGTTGTGGGCCTAACTCCGAGGATCCTCCCCTTGTAGCACGCAGGCTAGACGTTTAAGTATTCGAGTGTTTCTAAGAGAATGCAGTCTGGGACTATTTGGTTTGCATTCCATTCTTTCTGGGATGCAACAAACAATTTTATCTTGAGATAACGGAAACATTTTTGGTAGTTACTAACTCGATGCCCCAGATCCCTTCTTCAAAAGTTGATAGTACACTCAACTAGCAGAGAAATTCCCCGTATTTTGTGGGACCCGAAGGTTCATTATTGTGTTCTAAAGGGTCAGTCACGGGTTCTATCCTGAGCCTTATGAATCCAATCCACATCTTCAAAAAATATTTCCCTTAGATCCATTTTAATATTATCCTCCCATATACTAGTAGGTCTTTCGAGTGGTCCTTCAGGGTTTTCAATAAAAAATTCACAATGGTTTCTTATCTCCCCATGCGTGCTACGTGTCTCGCCTATCTCATCCTCCTTTATTCAATCGTCTTAGGCGTCCTGTTACCGAAAACCTTCAATCTTTGTATTTTGTTTAAAGTGAGAGACCGGGTTTTGTACTCATACAAAGGAGTGGGTAAAATTATAATGTTGTATGTTTTAATCCTTACGTTTTTAGATAGAAGTCAGGAACTGCATGGTACCAAGGTGTTCAGTTCTGCTCTTAGTTCGTTCGACAGGTAACGGACGGCAAGCCACAAGCATCTCCAGGACTTCGACGCCCACATCGCGCAGAATTATGATGTTTGTTATTTCTTCTTACATTCAGTAAAATCAATAAAAACGTCCGTCAGTGGACGTGATTATAAACCGGTTTTATCCACGTCCCATTCATATTAATAAATGATATTTTACATCTCCTTCCAGATTCTTCGAAATGTCCGCCTTCCCAGAGATTGCCGGTGGGTGAAATTCCGCAAATTCTCGATCTCGGCATTGGACGGAAATGAGCGAAGAGCCACCGAGTCTCTTGCGTCTTTTTGAAATATGAAATCTCTCGTTTAATGCGTTTCTGGCGTTCCGCATTCGAATTGGGAATAAAGGGCTAGATGATGGACAAATTAAGTAAATTATTGGCCATTACTTCCGTCCTGTGTGCGGGGCTGAGACCAAGTGGAAAGTCGTTATTATATGAAAGTGAAACTTAACAAAAGTGATGTGCGGGGGGTGTCCAAGAGCGTTCACGGAGTCTAACCATTGCCGAAAATCATTGACTCTCATACTTTGTATCCGGCAGATTCGGGAATTAAATCTAGTCAGGGAGAAGGGACCCTGGTTGATTTTAATCGTGGTCTTCCTCAGTCTCTCCTGATAAGTAGCCGAAAAGTTCCTCGAGTAGAAAGTGTCGGGGATCGAAATTCGAAGGCCCTAAATTCTAGGAGTCTTGCGTACAGAACTCGCGGAGCCTAAATCAGCGTGAGATCCTTCGCCGTTCGGCGGGCTTCATAAAATCACGGAGCCTCTCCGTTGCGCTGTGGCCAGTATCGATCCCGCTTAAGACGAAGGTCGGCCCTACGCCCAACTTTCCAGCTCATTTATCCTTCATTGTTCTGTGTGATTGATAGCTGTGTTTAACGTCGCACTTGCCAGATGGCAGTTTGTTTTCAGTAATGCACTTCTTTGCTGCGGGACTCGTGCAAGATTCGAGGTTGCCGATCGTCACGTGCCCAGGTTTTCGTCACTTGGTGGTTCTGAGGAGGACACACACCTCTCTCAACTGGGGACGCCAGCATCGAATACATGGGGAGGGCGACCATGACTGGTTAGGAGGCAAGGCCCTGGAAGGGGGAATCACTAGCCTTTTTAAGGTTAGGGTAGTATGGAGACATTACTCTGCAGAAAATGAGGAGGGACACAGAAGTTATGATTTGTCAGGATAGGATGATTCGAGACTCGAAGTGGGTGCCTCCCGACTACGAGTCTAGAAACATGGTTATTTGCTTCCAATCAAATTTGGTTACCTACAGCAGGCCGTGTTTACACGTTAACCACCACGGCACGTTCGTATGTTCCTATTCTTCTCGCCCTACTAGTATTAAAACTTGTTCTTAGGTTTTCGCTTCTGAAAGTCAGGTTGTAGCTTCGGCTTTTGGTGATGAGCTGTAGGTTTTCCATCGTTTCGACAAGCATTTCATTTCCAATCTTCAGAGGATTTTGTGTTGAGAGTTTTGGGAACCGTGACTAGCTTGTCTAGTCATCAATACATATTCACCTTGAAGATGGCAACTCAAATGTTTGCCGAAACTTTAGTAAACTTATATCATTTGACGTGGCTTATCCCGAAAGCCCCGAGGTTGCACATTGGAGTACACTGGGATCGCAGGTTCGAATCCCGGATAAAACCAAAGGCTCTCCAGGAATGAGCGAATCCAAAAAAATGTGACCAGATAACTGCAGTAGGGTAGTTACTCCGCTGTTCGGATGATTCATTGATCCCTACACAACGCCCTCAAATTTGTTTAATTATTAGTCTCACTATTAAGTCATTGCACGGGGTTTTATGCGAATTTTCATATGACGACTGGGCTACAAAATTTAAAAAAAAAAAACTTATTGTTTTTGGTGGGTCACTGCAAATGTTGCTGGCCAATTATACGCAGTTCTAATCATTATACTCATTGCCCATAGTTTAGGAACCTACGTCGAAGATAATTTCACAAGAGTTAATTAACCGCCTCCATTAACAGTGTCGTCCCTTGGCTGTTGGTAGTTATAGCCCGTTGTTGTAGAACCTTAACGCTCATTACCATCGTAACAAAAGCCCGCCAGTTCGCATCTGTTGGAGTTAATTAAAACACTGTGTTTGTATCACTGCCAAGCAAATTGTAAGCGGCGGATGAAAGAGTGGGTCCGCCTGACTGGCCGAGTTTTTGTGCACTTTGCCGGTTCATTGTGTCGGGGTATTCACTGAGCACATGTTAATACAAAACTTTTCATGTTTTGACGTTTTATAAACTTTGATAAATGATAAATAATGCGTATAAATTGTGCGCCCTCTTCACTGTGAACCGCTATTCAAACTCGGGAACAGGAAAACTTGCGACTCATGCCGATTAATGAGCCGCTCTTGTGGTAATGAAATGCCGAGTTTAGAATCGATCCCCAGACATAACGAGTCCGCTGCTGTATAAGCAGCCCATTTGCCGGACAGATCACTGTGCAACTTCTGGCAACTTCTACATTGTTTTTATTCCTCTCCCTCCAACTCTTCCATCCACTCCATTTATTCTCCATTTCCGTAATTTGCTCTCCCTCTTAGATTGTCCTCTGGAAATCCATAAAAGATTTTTTTAGCCTCGTAAACTTTTACAACAACTGATTACATTATCGGCATCTGCGCTTGTTTTAATGCCAGCAGAGTTCTTTCTTTTTCAGCAAGCGAGATTAAATGTGCAGGCTTTCTGCGGCAATTTCCATGTTTACTGAACATTGTTTCCTCGGAAGCAAATCGAACCGAACAGCTAGCCAGCCAGCGAGCGAGCCACTTAAGCCTGGACATGTGGTTTATCATCTCTGTTCCATTAGGGGTGGTACGTTAATGCAATATGGAGTGTCCCCTCCCCGCATGAAAAGTTTTCTGCCCCTCCTGAGGATAGGCCACGACTGCACAATACTTTTATACGTTGTTTTTGAAATGGGGCAGAAGCCAAAATATTATTCATGACCCCTGAAAGAGCCGTCTCTCTCGCTCTGAATATTCAGTAAACCTCAGATTTGACTGCGACTAAAAGCAGCAATGGACCGAGGTAGATACGAGCCGAACTAAAAACATTTGGCCGCGTTCCTGTTTCGGCCGGGACGTCAGGTGTCCTGACAGGACTTTCATGCCCGCCTGATAATGACTTAAAATATGTTATTAGAATAAAAATTTTCTTGGATATTATCCATCGTCTAGTATATAAAACGTAAAACGAGATAGGGATTAGCTCTATCTAGTGGACCCAACTGAGTAGGAACCTAAAGACGGAGATAGAGCCCCATCTCCGAAACGTCGTTTTACGTTTTATATACTAGATGATGAATAATATCCAAGAAAATTCTACTGCGCTGTGAGTAGCTTAGACTGTACAGCGTCGAATGCTAGTTTCATTGGCGAACAATGAATAAGAAAGAATATAGAAGGAAGCGGTCGTGGCCTAATGTAAAATGCTGGCCCGACAGTTGACAGGAGGGACTGAGGGAAATCACGAAAACCCTCAATCAGTAGACGGACTCAGAGTAGATATTTGAACCCAAGGCCTTCCAAATGCGAAATTCAGTCGCTACGATCGGTCGCTTCATTGCGGGGTCATTTAATGACGCCGCATCTAATGATTATTGTATTTGAACTGAAACTGAACTTAAACTTCTGGACTTCGAGGTCGCATCGGGTTAGATACAAGTGACAGGGGAGAGTAAGACGTAGGAAGCCGATGTGTTGCGATTTGTGTGTAGGGAACGCGGTCCAGATTACTACCGTTAACCCTCAGTGAGTCGCAGAAAAAAATGAAACGAAGTGGAGAGACTTTTATAGGTTTTTGAAAAATTGTAATTTGAAACGAATGAGTTGCGAGTTGCACGAGCCAAAAGAGCAATCAATTTGATTCGTCAGCGCCGAGCGGCCCCGCCCTATAAAGCAACCCTAAAACTTCATTTTCCCAACTTACGGAAACTTTTATGCATGCCTCATAAATTTAATTCATGCTAATCCGAGGAGCGCCGGCCCGGCGTCAGGGGCAAGGGGTTCACTGCAATCACATTCTCCTCGGTTCGAGCCTCGACTGTCCTCGGTCCATCAGTGCAAAGGCTAGAACAGGCTGGCTTCTCAACACGCAGGCCGAGTTCAGTCCCAGAGCGGGTCTACTTACTCACTTAAGTCGGTTTCTCTGCTAATTGTACGAATGAACTGCAGTCCACTTCAGGATAATTTGCAATATATTCCTTCCACATCCCGAGCAGAATATCTCAGCAGTTTCGTGTTATTTTTTGTAGTGAAACTAATTTGCTTGTGTTTAGCTTTTTTTAAAGACGCTGTGTTAATTACAGAGATAACGTAGAATTAAGTGAGGTAGGATTGAAAGTCATCGCTTTGTAATTGGCTTGGAAAGGCTGAGAAAAAGCAGGGAAATCTCAGGTGTTCGGAATTCGAACTTGGTACCTGCTTCATACGAATCAAAGTCTTGCTGTGGGCATAGTATGAGAATTTCCGTAGTATTTCTTAGAACCTCCTGGACATTATCTTACTTTCTACTAGGGGGCAAGTCAGTTTTCTAAATCTCTCCCTGAAGATGCAAACGATCGCGCAGAAAAAAGGCCCACTGCCCATGAAGTGCAAATTATCTCCTGTGATAGGGTCTGTCATCACATTTAATCTACTGTAACAAAACACGAGAAAATTGCGTAATTATGAGTTAAATAAATATTACTTTTCCTAGCATTACTAGGCGATTAAATAAACACCAATGAAAGGAGCGGAACATACGGAACCCGAAATGCATACGACGTTTTTTTTATAACTAAAGAGAAATGAGACGCGTTTGTGTCAGGCATGACATTAAAATTAATTTTACGCAAATGGGTTATAAAGTTTTAGGCCAGATTCTTCTGGGTTGTAGCGCCGTGTAGTAAGGTTGAAGTTTACAAAGATGCGATCATGAGGCCGAATCCCCTTGATGAGGCGTCGCTAGAGTGACATGCAAATCGCTGTTGTTAGTGCACAGCTTGTGGGTCGCCCTGTAGGAGAAATAAATACGGTCCGAAGTTGCAGTTACGAGCCTGGCAAAGTCAACATGAATCGGAGCTCTTAATGTGCGGAAGCGAGGCACTGAATGCCCCATAATCGCATTATTCAGATGTCTTCCGGAAGTCATCAAGTTTTACAAGACCATTCCCCACCCCACACTCTCCGTCGTGATTCACAGGCCGTATAACATACGTGTCTACACATGGAGCCACGATCTTTTCCTCAGTCCCTCATTTCATTGTGCTGAATCAACTTCGGATGTCACATTACAAGCAGGCATAATGTTAAGGAGTTAAGGATGGATTAATGTTATCTGACGACGCTTTATTAACTCCTGTAGTCATAGGCCTTCTGTATGAAGTGATTGACAGATAAAGAATAGCTCTACGAATTCTTTACTTGATGGTGGAACTGAAGGTTCTCGCAGCGGCGAGAATGAAGTTTTACTGTCTTCTGGGAGGTTGCGCGATTCGTCCTGATGATGGAGACAGCAAATACTCCTGAAACGTCGATAAACTTATAACAGACTACACGGCGTAACATCCCACATGACAGTCATCTTCAGGAGAGGTAATTATTTAACGACCACGTATCAAGTGCGAGTTTGTTTAATGACGTTTAAAACGCGAGGATAATTAAGCCGAGAGAGCTTGTTTGGTGGAACTCAAAGACATTTGGTTTGCTCAAGGCATTCTCTTCGGAAACTACAACAAATGCGAAACCAGGATTGGTGATGCCCGTCAGAGATGCGAACTGTGTACCTCCCGAATACAAGCTAGGCATGTTATGGTTACTCCAGTCCGCTCGATCCCGCAGTCTGTATTCGAACCCGGGACAACAGTGGCCCATTTAAAGATCCCCGACCGTGCGTTCGTCTTCTGTTTACAAACAGCCCCCCACGTCGCCCGCTCGATAAAACAAAAGCGACGCGATTTGCGGTCGATTGTTTGGTTTGTGCGGATCCCGCCTTCCATTCTGCGACACACGCGCAGTTCTTTTGTTTCCAGCATCCGGCAAAATGGCGGCCAGTGGGCAATTCCCTCGTCTCAAAAAGACCTGACTACTACGACGTTCAGCGTCGCTATCTGACGGAATCTTCGCCCTTTGGCCTGCTGTGGTGTCTCGGGGATTTGAGTTGGCGCTGGATGCAACATCTGGTCTGGCTTCAGAGCTGTTCCCAATAACCGATTTTCAGGAACCCGTCTCTAAAGCAGGCTTGAAATATTTATTTACTATTGTTCTGCCATCCATATCTATGTCTACCAAATGTCCATTTCTGTAAAATTGCAATTCAAATCCAGGATAACTTTGACTGCAGCGGGAGTAAATGCCAGAGACTGCGTTTCATAACCGCACAACATTTCACAAATTTAATGTATCTTATACATTTTTTCGTAAATCCAATATTGATTTGTTACTGTCGTTTCAAAATATCTCACCTATACTAAATTTTCGAATGATTTCTTTGATGCTTTTACGCCTATTTTATAATTTTGTCCTGCATTTTCTCTGCGTTTACTTCTAGATCAGCTTCCTTACCGAAGCCTTCATTATGATGTACAAGTGATAGCCAGATAAATTGACGTCACCAACCCAGACGGGAAGCTGATGTGTCCCATTCGATTTCATACAGACTACGGGCCTTACTTTAGACTAAGTTTAGTTCAAATACGTTTTAATTGGCGAAACTATTTTCATGGGTATAGGCTTACCGATTTCAATAAAAATTCTGTATTTTTGGCTTATATTTCTTTTGTAAATGAATCCATGAATTCCATTTTAGGAATAAATGTAACGTTGTTTTGAATTAAACTGCTCAGTCAGAGCTGGTGTAAATGCAGCTGGGGTTCGTGGACCTCGGAACAAAATGGAGGTGAGTGGTCAGCCAACTTTAACCTCGATACCTGGTATGGAAACATAAATAGCGAAAGAAGACGTCTTTGCCCCCGCGAGGACACGTATCCTAGTACTGCCTACCGAAGCTATCTGCTTCATTTACCGAGATCTGTTTCTATAAACATTCGTTCATGAATTCAGAAGTAAACTTTGAGAAGAAAAGTGTTCGACTCGTCATTTCAGAGACGCCGATTGAAGCAGTTTCATAGCTTTATACCAAAGCGCTGATGCAGGACTAAAGAACAGTGAACTATGTGTTTCTGATTATTGTCAACAATAATTGTGAAGAATCGCGCTGTCTGGAGGCAACAAAAGAAAGATATGTGAGGGGGTGGACCAAAATCTCGTCCATTAACCCACCCCACGCGGTACAATTACAGCGGTCAAGCCTAATAGGATCAGGCTATTAGCAACAAAGCAGCGAGCGGTCAGTAATGGAGCTCCATCCATTTGCTGCAAAAAGCTTCAAGCTCCAGCGCTTTTCTTTGTCGATTAGATCGCTGTCAGACTCAATCTTGGGGAAAAATGAACCCCACAGCTTCCCTTCTGCTCCTTCTTCTTGTCTTACCTCTTCTCCGGGCAGCCAGATATGTGAGAACACGCGTTCGTGTCCCTGTCGGTCCTGAGAGACAAACGTTCGCATTTCCATTGTTTATTTTTGCAAGTTTGTACTAAAAAATAATTCTCTTGTTCTATACGTACAAAGATATCGTGGTGTGGAGGGACTGAGGAAACCCAAAGCATAATCACCAATAAGAGTATTGTACTGACCCCAGTGCATAGAATACTCGTTCTATCGTTGCATCAAAACAAGTTACAAGAAGAGAGTTGAGCTTAGAGCTTAGAGCTGTGTCTAGCTACGACGCTACACGCAGGACAAGTCTTCACTGCGCCGGAGCGATGAGTTGCTACTTTAAGACTATTTAACGGCGTCCTTTTAACCGAAGAGCTGCAGTACGGTCGAATATAAAGAATGGCTATGAATAGTGACTGGATGAATATTTGTAAGGAGAAGGTCATATGGCATTTCAATGCTTCATTGCAGCATTCCTCTGGAGATACTGAGTATGATGTTAGCAGGTAACAGGGTAGAAATTCGAAACTCCGGAACGGAAGTCTATAATTTTAGCATCATACTGACCTGCCCAGTGAGTGTAGGTCTCTTTGGAAATTATAATGAACTTTTCGAATTGGAAATTTGGAATTTTTTTCATTTATAAATGTTGGCCAATACGTAGGCCTACGGTAAACAATCTCGTAGTTGAAATCCTAAAATAAGGTCATCTCCGGAGTACCTCGTCTTAACAGAGTTGTCAAAGGGCAAAGGTACTTCGACCTCTGTGTCTGTGTACAACGTCGGGAAGGCTTCCTAGTGGCTTCGCGCTCCGGCCAAATTACTCCTGTCTGCTAATCGGTTTGGTACCAAAGACAGTCTGTTCACTGTGCCGACGATGAACCATAAGCCGCTGGCTTATTGTTCACTTCACTTTTCCAGCATCCTGAAACATTCTCCGCTAAAAATGCCGGAAATTAGACATAGCATATATTTCGGTTTTGATGAAGGAGAGCTTTATTCGGTTCTGAGTCGTATTTTTTGAACTCGGTCGCGCTTGGTTCGATATCGCAGCCTCGTTGGTTCGGAACAGTTTAATTGTAGAATTCTTCTTAGAATTGTATCATCCCTTCACCCACTGACTTCTGAGTGCTACTTGGGGGGAAGAGGAGGCGAAACGCCTGCCATTGTTGCTGGAAACATAAAAGACCCTCCCCCAACAGAGTCACTGCAACTTTTTATTATTTTCGGTTTTCTATCGGGAAGGGAGCGGGCCGCGATAGAGCCCTGTAGAAGACCCACAGTTGCATCGCAGTCGGAACAAAGCAAATCGTGCAGTGGTAACCTTTTAGCCGCGCAATCACAAAGCTATTATGCTGGTATTTTTCAATTCTGGCGGCAATTTGAATTCTTCCGTTGAATTGGATCTATAATGGAGCCAATAGCGGACCGACCGCAAGGCTCCGTGCGGGAATCCGACATTATCACTAAGCTAACAACATGTCCAGGAGTAGCTGCTGTAAAATTGTCTGGTAACTACTGTGCTGTCAGGGGTGCCAACCGCATTTTGACCACTGGAACCTCTCCGTCAGCTCAAAAGTGTGCCCCTTGTTTATACGTTACTCAGTGTATTCCACCCGCTGCAAATTTCTTGATAACAAATTTCTTAGTAAAGCGAAAGAGACGAAGGATGGATAATGGAGGGTTAGTGCTTGTCGAGAGATTTCGTACTCTGCATAGGACAAAAAATATTAGATTTGTGAAATGATTTCTTTGTTTTCGATCCTCGAGGGGCCCTGATATGGGCCTTTTACTTTCCTGTCTTCCTCGCATTGGGAAACCTGATGTGAACAGACCAATTGGAAGACCTAGGCATAGATGGGAAGATAATATACACCGGGTACTGAGGAAATAGAATTTGAGGGTTCTAGGCTTGGATATATCTGGCTCAGGACAGAGATCGGTGGCTGGCTGTGGTAAACACGGCAATGAACCTTCAGGTGTTATCCACTCGTTTCTCAAAAAGGACTCTGCATCATAGAAGTAATTTAGTTGAGTTCGTTACTCGGAGTCTGAGAGTCATAGGCTCATCGTTTATGAAAACAGACACAGCGATGAACATATCCGATTTTGTTGTGCAATTTCCGAATCTCGTTGCACACCTGCAGCCTTGTCTTCCCGTTTGATAAGTTCACAGCTACGTGGGGTCACCGCGGCGTTGTCGGTCCGCACGGCTGCATGATTACGCATCTTTATTTTTGGAAATCTGCCTAATAACAGAGAACAGAACGCTGTCATTATTTTCCACTTTCTTAACTCGTATGAATGTAGCCGTTCCACACAAACAACAAAACTTACCTGTTTAAGGTAAGTCACTTCAAGCAGCGAGTTTCAAAGCCGCCTGAGTATGAACTCGGAGGATTGCAATAGATCCAGCCCAACGAGACAGCTACTGACTTTCATGTTCCCGTCAAAGAATCATTCGTAATCAGTCATTACGCTGTTCGTGAGATCTCAGGTTCTCACGGGGGCGAGTATGCAGAGGACAGTCTTCTCAGCCTCGTATAAGTTGACCGACGTTTCAGTGATGCTTATTGCCTCAATCATAAGAGAGATGAGTTGAATGGATTTTGTAAGATTCTCAATGTTTATTTCATGATCAGAGTTAATTAATTTTCATTTAAATGATACGCGTTCTTTGCGATAGGAATTTAATATTTAAATAGGCTACTATTTGGATGAGCTTCTGTCTACGTTCTCTTCAAGATGCCTTTATCAGAAGGACGAGTGTGCACTGACTGGGAACCTTCATGGCCATGAATGTATCTGTTCTCCCCTGTTACATGTAGTGCCTCTCACAACCCCCTTTCCACTTTATCTTCTCATCTCTCACTCATTCTTCTTCAAAGGGTTAAATACTTACCTTGAACGAAAGACTAAACGAATTTTTGAGTGGCGGCTATCCTAGTACCATTAAAGTACAATATTGTGAAATTCTGTACAGTAAGATGTCCTTAATAACCCGAAATATGAGCTATGTTTTGCCTGAATTGGAAAATGACAACATGATGATTGCGCGATTTTTCACTTTGTATTTGCTTTTGTTGTACTTGTGAGGACGGATACTTAGTTATTTTAGATGGTCGTTCAGAGCTGTCGAAGTGTTTTAAATCTAAAGGCTGGGGTTTGGGGTCTGGGGACGGGGGTGGCGCAGCGAACAACATTGGATTAAGTCTACACGTAAGTGGGGAAATTGTTGGGGACCGATCACCCCTTCTGCCACCCTCATTCCAACGCCCCTGTGGGCGTTTCAGGTTCGTTGTTTCCGAAGCAAAGGGACGCAGTCACATTTGAAGCTATTGCACATGAACTAGGGTGCAAATAGAGCGGAGGAAGTGAGTGATGAAATGGAACCCAGAGACATAAAAGGTTGACTAAACTACATTAAGAGAGGCAGAGCGATCAAGACACTGGTTCGATTCCAAACAGGCAGTTTTCAAATTTCGTGGACCAAACCGTACGCCAGTTGCAGATGCACACACCGTGAAGACGTATGGGGTAGTGGAGATATGGCTCCATTCCTTCTTTACCTATGCGCTAGGTGGAGGTGAGTAGTCAGCTTCACGTTTCCTCCAGGGAAGGTCCCCAGGAAACCCATAGGGTGGGCTCCAGAGCCAGTATAGACGCAGAAACTAAAAGAATTCTTTTACTATCGCTAAGAATCGAGCCTCAGACGTCCAACCCGTACGTGATACGCTTTTCCACTCTTCTTTTCCATGTGTTTGTGATACAATTTTACAATTACTACTTTTTATGAAAGCAAAATAACGAACAAGTATCATCGCCCTGATGACGGAGGCAGTATGACCTCTGAAACGTTGGTTAACATCGACCAGACTACACAGCGCAACAACCCAGAAGACAGAAATCTTGATACTCATCGCCCTGATGACGGAGGCAGTATGACCTCTGAAACGTTGGTAAACATCTACCAGACTCCACAGAGCAACAACCCAGAAGACAGAAATCTTCATACTCATCGCCCTGATGATGGAGGCAGTATGACCTCTGAAACGTTGGTTAACATCTACCAGACTACACAGCGCAACAACCCAGAAGACAGAAATCTTCATACTCTGATGACGGAGGCAGTATGACCTCTGAAACGTTGGTTAACATCTACCAGACTACACAGCGCAACAACCCAGAAGACAGAAATCTTCATACTCATCGCCCTGATGACGGAGGCAGTATGACCTCTGAAACGTTGGTTAACATCGACCAGACTACACAGCGCAATAACCCAGAAGACAGAAATCTTCATCATTGTTCTCGTCAACAGTTGACTGAAACAAGGCTTTCAGAAACTCCTTTGCTGGAAAAGAAATAACCATATCATATATCTTTCTGCTCATCGAGTCGACGCTAAATAACCTGTTTAATGACTGAAAGTTTTAAAAGACATTCGAATAGAACGAAGATCAATTATATGGACGTAAATATAACTTACATAAGCTAACTGAAGCACACAAACTTTCACCGTTGTTGGTTCCGTACCCAGATTAAATTATATGAGCCTAATAGTAGTAAGATAAACTCTATTCAGTGAAAGTACTTTCTCATTTTTACGACCATCATCATAATTACTTACGAAGCTGTACATTATCAGTTGATACGTTATGTAGCGTCATACACCATGACTTGAAGGGAGGTTTCTGGCTGTGTACGGTGAATTAGAAAGGCCATGAATTATTGTGAGATAATATTACGGAATTTTCCATGGCAGGACTCAGATAAACCACAGTGCCAGCGGTAGGGATTTGAACCCGGTTATAGGTAAATAGTCATGTCTGTGCCTGCTTCTTTGTAAATGTTCCGATGAAATATTTTGAAAACTTATAGGAACGCTTATCAGCTGCATGACCGGAAAGTACTTTCAGTTAGGTCACATAATATAGGCGTTCTTTACGTCTGTATTCTCCTTCAACGGACATGAATGAAAGTTTGTATTCTGACATTTCAACACAGGCTGTCTTGACTGTCACTCTACAGTGACTTGTTACTTATCTTGTTACACGTAACGCATTAAAGCGTAGACATTTCGTCGTAGTAGGTTAGGTTTGGTTAGGTTGGGTTGGGTTAGGTTTGGTTTCGGACAGATTTGGAAATGTTTGGACAGATTTAGATAAGGACAGGCCTTGGACAGGTTTGGATCTGTTCTCACTAAAACTATTTCACCAGCAATATCGTTTCTTACTAGGCTACGTGTTAGTTACTCGCTTTATTTAATTACGTAATATCTGAGTGATAGGCGTCGACCGCCATATTACGTTTTTAGATTCATGAATGCCTAATATTAATCGAAACTGCAATTCGATATGTCGATAATGGTTTTCTGAGTTGTAAGCCCAAAGGATTTGGAAGTATTTACCAGCGTTACGGAGGAATAAACTCTCTTGATCTTCACCACCGTGTGAACCTCAAATCCCACACAAAATTAAGATATATTAAGGGCCTGCATACTCCTGCACCAACTTGAAGTTGGCGCCATTATAGAATCGATCACGAAAATGTCCCCTCTCTTGTTTTGTGCTGCTATATCGTTGCCAACATTCCTGATTGCTTACTGCACTTAAGGAAATTTTTTCTTTCGAACAGAGAGTTCAATTATCAAGTTGATTTTTACACTTGGAGTTGGTTCTTGATGTTGATTACTGTGATTAGTTCGAAAAGTAAAAAGTATGAAGAGTGTAAATGTTACATACTCTGGAGGTACGGAAGATTCAGTTGGCGACATTGTATGTAAAAGATCACGTTTTCTGCAAGTCGTATGGAATTGGGTGCTGTGAAAATAGTTATATTGTAAAATGACAATGGCAGAAGATACTTCGATTGATATATGTTTAAATATTAATGCTTCTCCTCCAAAACGGGAGGATGCACGTAAGGTAAGTGTGGTGGTTTAATATATTCCATTCGCATGATATTATAACCTAACTGTAATTCGCGTGGTTTAATGGGTTAAAAGTTACATAATTCGTAGTTCGTAAAGCTAGTATATCTGTATATGATTACTAGAACTGCAATACAAATTAAATATTTAAATAAGTAAACAATTATGGGCTGACATGACATACTTTGCAAAAATAAAATAAAAAAATCAACACACAATACAAATCATCTGGTAGAATAATTAGGGTTCTTGAGAAGTGACGAAAACAGTTAAGAAGGTTCTTGTGGATACCTATAAGTGTTTTAGCTTATACTTTGTCACTAATATGGAAGATTTGCTTTATGATACTGGCTTAGTAATGCCATTCATAATGTATTGACACCAACATGCCTTTAACTCTTTATATAGTTTTTGCACAAAATGTGGAATTGCAAAACATTATGCTTCCTAAACTGTTGAACTTTACTTTCACTGAGGCCTGAAAGTAAGAACTGTGTGGTAAGTGTTGGCTATTTCAAATTAATAAGCTCACTTGCCTAAGAGCAGAGAAGTGATATGTATGCCATATCAGTTCTTTGTCAGATGCAGTTATAGAGGGAAAGGGGACTTTGACTGCCCAATGTTTGTTCTGCATTTGATTCTCTGTACTTACAACTTTCTGGTGAAATTGTGTGTGAAGGATGCAAGCCAAGTTTGAGCCAAAAATATTTTTATTCCAAATAGTCCAGTTTTAAAATGGATTCAAGCGCATTACTTATTCCCAAATGTTGTTTGAAGAAATTATAATAACAAGTTAAATTTAACTTAACCTAGATATTAGTAGCATATGATGTGGAAATTCTAGTAAATGTACAGACTTTTTGCAGTATGGAGCAGGCGCTAGTCTTGATGTAGCCACAATTTTGCATCAAACTACTTGATGCTCTGTTTTGTTGTGTCTGACTGAAATATTGTTACATTTTATCCTTTGTCTGTTTTTAAGGGAACTTTTTGGTATTGCTGCATTCATTTTGAGTTTCAAGATGCATAAAAGAAGTTTGCTTGTTTGCTGTTATTCTGTCTTTCAAAAATCTGATCCTTTTGCAACAATTTAAGAGCATTGAGAGTCTGAACATTATACTGATCTAACTTACTATGTGTCACATGTAAACTTGTCTGTGAAGCACAGGTGCAAGTTTGCAATTGATCATAAAGAGAAAATGTATCCACTTATTCTCCTTCATTTGTAATACTTGAATTTAGTTTTCCTACATCTTTGTGTTTTTCTTGTTTGTTTATGTGGGATGCTTTTGTAATTATAATACATGTGCATAAAATATTTTCAGCTGAGAGATGCAAATATGACCTTGAATAAATAAATACTATCATGTGATAAATATTTAGTAATACAAAACTGCACTGTAACAAACATTGGAATTTGAAAACTGCTGGTTATTATTGCATTCAGTGATGATCTAATGGAGTATAATCTCAACAAATGATGAAATATGTTTCTTATTATTAATCAGGTTATGTATTACATAGTTGAGACATCATACATATTAACAATAATTCAGAAGAATTATAATTGTTGCGCACAGAGTCACATCTGATTTGTTCTTTTGTGTTCATTATGGCATTCTTATTGGTTTCATCATATTGTAGAATGCTGATTTGTGTGTCTATGATTATATGTAAACTTATTAAAATGAATGGCATTATGCACATCTCAGAATATCTGTTTTGTTGAAGAATGAACTATTGTGTGTGGAAAGGGTAGTGTCATCGGCATGTAAAAATGTATACAACACCCTCATATTACTTTTGTTACCGCCGTTCATACTGAAGCTTTACATTTCAGGTACCATTTCCTTCTTGACAGAAATATAACTTTATGTCTTGTGATTTTCCTGTGTGTATTCTCTCACACAAGTTTTTAAATGGTGTGCATTTGTTTTTAATCCTACTTATACCATTTCTAATCAGCTGTTGCTGTTTTAATTATTATTATTGTTTTTGTGTGTTGCTATGAAATTGATAATGTGTTTAGAATTTTCTGGTTTGAATCTCAGGCAAATCATTTGCTTTCCCGAGGCTTTCTTTTAGTGTCCACAGACAAATGTAAGATCAGTATTTTTATTTTTACAGTTTCCTAGTCACCATCATCCTTCTTTTTTCTTTTCACTTTGTGTAATCCTTGCAAGAATAAATCACTTATAACACGCACAGACCTAGATGGATGTAGTTTGTAAACTTTATTTCCTGACGTCTTTATAATAGCAATAATGCTTGTGTTAATTATTGTAAGGATATAGTATGAACTTTGTGTTCTGCGTTTTGTGCTGAGTGCGAACTATAATACCTGGGCCAGGAAAGTGGTGCAGTAGATGACCAGTCTTTGCATCCTGGAAGGCACTGTTGTTTCCAGACCAACTCTCCTATTTAATGGGTGCAAGGGACTATTCCTTGGAGCAAATCAACCCGAGTGTGAAGCTACCTGTTGTCATCTCATTCTGAGGTTAAGAATGAGTAACTTACTCCATCACCTCATTTTATTCTAATGGAATGCTGAAAGTTTTGAAGGATCTATGTGTTTTTCCATTTGTTAAATTTGTCTTTTATTTGCGTAGCAACTCTTAGGGCGATAATGTGCTTCTAGCTCCTTCCTAATATGCAGTTTACTCACAGGCAAAGGAGCTAAAGAGGAAGCTTGATGGCACAAGTCCTGTTGAACCTGCCATTGCTTCAAAGAGACAGAGACCATCTGTGAGGGAGAAGACAGCTGAAGAGAACATTGATTCAAAGCCACAGGGATGGATTTCCTCGTTGTTTGTCAACAATCCGGACATCCCTGCATTTGCCCACCGTGTTGTGAAACCAGTCTTGGAGCCTGTCTTCTCTTCACAGAGTTTCAAAGATCTGTCAATACATCCCTTCACAGTAAGTGATGCAGGCTAGAATCTGAACAGAATGCACAGGAGTTATGTTATCTGGCCTATAGTGATTCACACGCATCCGTTCAAATTGTTTGTAAGGGTGGCCTATTCTAGTTCTTGACTTGGAATTCTCCATTAAGCAGCAATTACTCAGTTCTAATTACTGGAAATTCTGACTAAATTAGCAAACACATTTCCCGATACCAGGTGACTGTCATCATACAGGGCGACACAGTACTACGGAAGACATGTCGGCCACGTGTGGGTTGAGAACCCTGTGTTCAACAGAAAAATGTATGGCATGGCAGAATTTATGTCTTGCTGCTATGTTAACATAATCATTAAGAAAGTTGTTTGGTAGTTGAGACAGTTGAAGAGCATTATTTTTTGACTGGAGTTGCATATCCGTCACGTGGTTTCTTGTGGAACATTAGGGCACCTGCCTGCTCTTTTGCAGGTGTCCAACCTGGATCAGAACCTGGGCCTGCAGAAGCTTACGACCGTGCAGCATAAGGCCATGCCTGTGATTCTGTCTGGTAAAGATGCGTTGGTCAGGTCTCAGACTGGGAGTGGCAAGACGTTGGCATTTGCACTGCCAATTGTTGAGGCTCTGCAGGCCGTGAGGCCTAAAATATCAAGGGCAGATGGAGTTCAGGCTGTTGTAGTGGTGCCAACCAGAGAGCTGGCTCTGCAGACGTACGAGTGGTTTGTCAAATTGGTGAAGGTAAGTACATAATCAGAATTGTGTCGATGAATCAG
The DNA here is from genome assembly GCF_977971745.1 of Zootermopsis nevadensis. Classification (NCBI taxonomy): domain Eukaryota; kingdom Metazoa; phylum Arthropoda; class Insecta; order Blattodea; family Termopsidae; genus Zootermopsis; species Zootermopsis nevadensis. The sequence continues at coordinate 19,428,665 of NW_028259134.1, forward strand.
TGCATGTAGACAATCTTTATGACTTGTCTTCATATCTGTTTACCATCTGAAGGAACATAAATGTCAGATTTGAGGTTTTCACAGCGTAGAGTATGAAGATTTCTGTCTTCTGGGTTGTTGCGCTGTGTAGTATGGTCAATGTTTACCAACGTTTCAGAGGTCATACTGCCTCCGTCATCAGGGCGATTCATCGGAGGCAGTATGACCTCTGAAACGTTGGTAAACATCGACCATACTACACAGCGCAACAACCCAGAAGACAGAAATCTTCAACATTAATGTCATTAATTATTTCTCCCTGCTTTATTAAGTGCTTATTAGAATTATTTGTAATGTTGAGATGGGGTTAGTTGAGTGTAAACTTTGTTTGTAGCCATTCACGTGGATTGTTCCTGGATACCTCGTTGGTGGGGAGAAGCGCAAGGCAGAGAAAGCTCGTTTAAGGAAAGGCATCACTGTGCTGATTGGTACGCCTGGACGTCTGCTGGACCATGTTCAACATACAAAATCGCTGCAGTTCGATAAAGTTGGCTGGCTTGTTGTGGATGAAGCAGACAGATTGTTTGACATGGGCTATGAGAAGGATGTTGCCAGGTGTGTGCAGCGTTGCATCCGCATTGCAGTGATCATGTGTGTGTGTGTTTTGGGAGATGGTCGTGACCCCTGTATATGCTCATTTCAGTCTGATCGAGGCGCTTGATTCACAGCAGAGGGGAAGTCGTCAGACAGTGCTGCTGTCTGCAACATTGTCAAGTGCTGTGGAGAGGCTTGCAGGTTTGACACTGAAGTCTCCAGTGTTTGTTGATGCTGCGGGCGATGAGTCCCTAGCAAATGACATGGTGATCCCAGAGAGCTTGACGCAGTTCTATGTTCTGACGCCCGCCAAACTAAGATTGGTGACGTTGTCTGCCTTCATCATTTGGAAATGCAACATGAGCAGTCAGCACAAGATGCTGATATTTTGCGCAACACAAGATATGGTGGACTTCCATACTGAGCTCCTGGCACTGGTGTTGGGTGAATCTGACCAGGTGGATTTTGAGTTCTTCAAACTGCATGGCAGTATGACCCAGCAGGTATGCAAGATGCACTGAGCAGCACTGGAAATGAAGATGGCTGTCTTCTGGGTTGTAGCGCCATGTAGCTCCTCCATCAGCATGGAGTTAGCATCCCTGAAAGGCCAATATACTTCTACCAGACTACACAGCGCTACAACCCAGAAGACGGCCGTCTACATTCTTGCTGCTGTAAGAACCTCAGGTATTAAAACATATAAAGTGCTTGTAGTAATGTGCTCTGACATGAATGTGCGTGCGTGTCTGTTCTAGGAACGAACGGATGTGTTTAAAACATTTCGAGCCGCTGACTCCGGTGTTCTTCTCTGCACGGTAAGTTTGAATACATATTTCGGTTCCTGTAATTTGTATGACATTCAGAACTGTAGACTTTGCTTCATACAAAGAATTGGTGAAAGTTACAAAATTTCTGTTCTTTGTCTGGTATTGTTAGGCCAATAACCAAGATGGATGGAGGATAGGCCTTTATCAGGCATTTATCTACCTAACTTTATTAAACTGAGTTACCATAATCATGTTAGTTTGAAGCCGCTTATAGATAAACGTCATTCATAGGTCAGAGCAATTACATTCCAAAAGAGGGGGCTACTTGAGACGTATGGGTTCGGTTAGTTTACGTTTGGTTAGGCTAGGTTAAGTTAGGTTAGGTTTGAGTGAGATGTGTTATTTTATATTTTGGAGCTGAGTAGCTAGCAGGTTAGTCCGGAGGCAACACTCCCGTCTTGTACTCTGGAGGAAGCAAATTTGAATCCCAGCCGTCTGGCTGATGATTTTTGTGGTTTTGATTCTCTCCAGAGAAGGGTTTTTTCTTTAAATAGGCAACGACCACGTTTCTTGAAATTATTATTCGTTATATTCCCATCTCAGTACATTTATAACATCGACGTTTGAAAGAGCGCGTTAAATGACCCAATAATCAGACAAGAAAAATGCCTGGAATTTCAGTTGCCGTCTTTCGACAGCACAGCTGTACTAACTGAAGTACAGGTCTGTTGCACGCAGCCCGTAACAGCGTATCACAGTAGATGATGCATTCGAAATGGGTCTCTTCTCTAGGGTAGGGCCACAGCCTCCCATCAAAGGGACCTGACCATGATCTGACCATTCCCACCTTAATTCCAAGGATACGATGCGTGGAGTTTTACCTCCACGCCTCAGTACGTATTTGTAATGTGGTGTTTAGTCGTCGGAGCAGCTGTACCCAACTTGAAGTGCGAACTTTTCACCTTTAGATTTTCAGTTCGTGAATGTTCGCTTGTAATTGGTGTGAGCCGTACGGAGTCTTGCCGCGCCAATCACGTCACAGTTGTCTGGTGTCAATGACCTTTGCGTGGGTGGGGGGGATTCCCCAGTGTTGCGTTCTCGCTCAGAAACGCCGGCAGGTCTGATTTTAACCAAACCTGGAATGTGTAGACAAATGTTAACAAAACCTCGTATCGATCGCCATTTTGGTATTTTAAGAGCGCTTCACAAGTGTTGTTTAATAATGATTCCTGGTTTCTTTGTGACAGTTTTAGGATGGTTAATTGGCAATGATTTGGAAGAAAGTTGTTTCGGTGTATTTTAAGGTAAATGACTCATCATTTGGTTGGAGGGACTGAGGAAAACGTCAGCCAGGATAGTCAGTCTTTGGGGAGTTATAAACACCGGGGCTGCTTGGCGCAATAACGGATATTAAATTGAAATAGCGGGCAGGGTGCGTGCGCCAGGCGCCTGCCAGTCAGTCTAGACGAGTGTCACTGCTCAGGTAGACGATGTCCTTGCACCCGTGATTAAATACAGGCGTTCTTTTTTCTTTGATTCTAGAGATGGGCAAAACGGGTCTTTACGGAGACCGATTCATCCGCTGTAATGACCCGTTCATTTAACTCGTTCAATTATGTATTAATCATACATATTTCTGTTCCGTTGGGTTTGGATTTTTATGTAGGCCTAATTACATGTTATTTAAAATCCTGTAGTATTATTTTGATAATAGACTGTGTGATTTTACGTACGTGCATGTAAATGCGTATTAAAGAGAACAAGAAAGTCACTAAACCAGTAAATAGATGGGTAATAAAATTAAAACTCGTATTTTTTCAAGGAAATTGCAGAAGAGTTGTACCTCGTGTCCGTTTCTTTTAACGTTGCTATAAATAAAATCGATCGAAATAAAAATATCTGACTCTTTAATTAAAAGTTAAGGACCAAGAAACGTCCTTGTAGTAGCTTATAGCTGTATAGGATAGATGATAATTATATTTGTATCCAGCAAGAATTTAACCTGTTAAATAAAACCCTGTCAATACAAGTGCGTCGGATTGCGATATCTTCTTAAATAAACAACTTCGACGTTGAATGTAAACGACGAAACTGGGGACAGAAGATCGGTGAATGAAGACCGATTAGCGAACATTTATAATGGAGATGGTCTCTGTTAAATGTGAACGAAAAATTTAACGATCCGTTTACTGACTGGCGGATAATATGATATTATTATTATTATTAGTGTTCTGTCTGACGACAGGTCCATATGAACAGGATCCTTCCATCCTTTTCTCGGACTGGGACCTGTTCATATACGTTCTTGGCAGATGATCCAGAAGTGGTATGCCATTGCCTTCTTCTGTGTGTGAATGGAGTAATTGTTGGGATGCCACGGAGAAACCGGGGAGCCCCCGGAGGAAAACTCCGTGTTGCCTAGACCACGGTCTTGCCCAACACAAGTTATAAATCTGAGCACTACCGGGAATTGAACCTGGTACCCCAGGATTACAAGGCTAGTGTTCTGACCGCTAGACCACCGTGGCGGTAATATGATATACCAGAACGAAATGTGAAGTTGTATGGACGTGGCTAAAGTAGGACTTTGTAACAAACATCCAGGTTACCAAAGCTTCGGACAGCCATAAGCCGTTTCCATCTTCCCGTCTACATGGCGTCACATCCCGGAAGTACATAATCGTCGTCCTCACCGTCATCAGAGCCGTAGATCTCACAGAGTGATAAGTTAATTGTATTAAGTGGCGTTCATAATTTCGCAACCTTCGGCTCATTGTGAACTAGGCGTTTTATTCGTCCATAAACATCGTCTGGTAGGCGTACAGCGTGCAACTCGACGGCGCTACGTGAAACGCGATAAATCAAGTCGGTGGGGTCTGATTCGTGCCTAAAATAATTGAGATTTTATTAGGGAGGTTCCCACAAATTCGTGCTCCCTACTGTTCAGTGCGTTTTGTAATTCTAAACGCTGGGCTGCCATGTCACGTGCTTGCTGTCCCGCTGATAGGTTTGGCTGTCCATACCTCTCTGCTGCCTCACACATCACGCGGCAGGACCACCATCACGCGAACCCCTCCTCCTTGAAACAGGCCACGGCAACTGATTCTTCATTGCTACGGAAGAAGAATATTTTTCTGGTGATCCAGTACGACACGAGCTGTGGACGTACCGGGCTTTAAATCTTCCGATTAAGGCATTTGACGCTAACCGAGTAAACTTGTACTTGTGTCGTTTAGAGGCTCGGCGCGTAGTGTATAAAATTTCCACTCGTAATGGTGCATTCGTGCCCAGACATTGCGCCATGAAGGATAAGCCGACGCCTCACAAAACTGAGCATTCAGAAGAAAGTTCGAGTCTTTGCCGTTTAATCGATGTAGAGTGGTTAGAACTTCTTCTTCGTTTTTGGAAAGTCCCGGGTTCGGATGTCTGCCCAAAGTCCGCTTATTCTGTCTGACGGTTTTCATGGTTTTGCTCAGTCCCTTCTGTAAAATTTGTAGAAACTACCGTAAAGTAGGCAACGACTTTTTATCCCCACAGCCTTTGCAATTCGTTACTCATTAATCACGTTTTCATCCGAAACTGTATAACCTCAATTCTAAGTGTTCATTTAATTAAATATCCAATCCGTCATGACAAATTTCTGACATTTTTCGAAATGGGTAAAGAAGGGAACTTTGTCTGTGTTGGGCGGATACACCGTCGGACTAGGCTTTGGCACCGGAAAACCGCAGAAATGTAGCAGCGCTCTGTCGCTGTGGGTAGCCAGCCAGCCTCCGGGCACAGACGGCTTAGCGCGTCGCGCAGGTAGTGCAGAGGAAGTCCGGTATTTGGCGGGAAAAGCCGGAGAAACTCCCCCAGGCCTCCTTGACAGAAGTCCCATGTCAATCTTATGGACAGAACTTCATCTAGACTCAGTCGTTATGACGGAAACTGAACTATCAATCTGCATTTGGAGACGGCTGCTTCCGAATGAAACGATACGTTGAAGAGTTACGATGAAATACGTGTTTTCTTTTTTCGAATCCTGTAAGTTGCATCAGTTCGTTCATATATCTGTCTTTTGGCTAGGAGAATGACTCGTTAGTCCTCAGTGTTGAAGGCCACTCGACCTTCTCACCTTTGGTGGAAGAGGAGTCGCATTCAGGTTTGCTGCTGAAGTTTCATACGGTCTGGACCAACGGTTTTTAATCTTTTCGGGACCCCGGCCACGTTCGCTCCTATAGACACGCGGGCCGCGAATTTATGTATCAGGACACTTTGTTGGGATGCCATGGCAGTTTTTTTTTCTTCAAATTCTTATAAACTATGCCTAATATTGCAAACAGGTTTACATATCGATATCGTTTTCATTAGTGGGGCACTGCACACTGCTTTCGCTCAAGTAATATTCAGATAGGTCTCTCAGGTCTCATTTGTTTTGAAATTCACATACCCGCCCCCCGCCCAAAGTGTTAATTTAATTGTATGGAGTGGCAGGGTATTAGAAAAATGTTCTCCGGTTGCACATACACGGGCCGCGGGCTGAGAACCCCTGGACTGAATCTTATAGAAGAAAAAATATCTGATTTTAAAAAATGGAAATAACAGTCCTGTGGTCACCCCGTTGACAGGACGTGGCAGCAAGGGGCCTGGACTTGCCCCATGTGGACTGGATAGTGCAGTTCACAGCTCCTTCTACCGTCGAAGATTATGTCCACCGAGTGGGTCGCACCGCTAGGGTAGGCACGGCCGGAGCTGCACTGCTATTTCTGACGCCGAGTGAGGTTCCGTTCATTCGGCAGTTGGAGGACCGACGTATCAGGTAACAAATCAGTTTCCTTGCCGGACATGTAATGAAAATTAAAATTCGTTTCGTGCGCGTAGCGTGAAGTCAGTAGCTTCAAAATATTAAGGATTTCAAAACCCAGTCGAAGTCGAAGCACTGAGTGCCCTTATAAGATAATGCAGGCGCCCTCGATCTATGTATTCATTGTTCTTTATTATTCTCTCATCTTCTAAATCGTGTTTTTCTGGATTACACTACCATTATTTCTGTAGCTGATAGCTTTCTTCTTTAATTAACGCACTAATTAAATGCGAATTGTGATCAGCAGAGTCTTCGTCAGAAACCAGTTCTGCTGCTGTTATCAGATGACCCCGAGTGGCTATAACGTACTGTTTGCAAAGTCTGAGAACAAATTATTTGTTTTGAAGTTAGCGACAGACGTGTACTTCTGAGGACATTTCACAGATCTGATTCTTTAATATCTGAGAAGGTGGTTCCAGAAGAAAAAGCTCTGCATTGTGAGAGGTCTACACCAAATGTTCATAGTGGCCCGTTTTTATTAATGAAAACAGCGACTTTCCACGTAAATGTAATTAACCCTGTACAGCAGAATTCTACTTGAATAGCTGAAACTCATACAATTTTCCTTACTCTTTATGAACCGAAGGAAAGGTTTCTTATGGTTTCTACGTGCTAGCCGCTGTGTCCCATTAAATGAGTTCATTTTCCCATGTCCTCTGTCTCTCTTCCATCCACATTTTTTTTGTCATTCGTGTTTGACGTCTGAATAAGTTAATGTCAACTGTGGAGAGATGTTTTCCTCTCTTGCTGAATGTCGTGTTTGTTACAGGTTGCAAGAACAGACGATGGACGTCTGTTTGAAGAAACTGCGAGATGCTCACAGTGGCCCGGTAAGTGTCCCATATTTCGTGCTTGTCGCATAAGTTGCTGTGCTTTGCAGTGCATTTCATCGTTCTGTTCTTTTCAGTCTGTGGAGGCAACTGCGACTGGGCTTCAAGCACGCTTTGAAACCGCGGTATTGGAACAGACGCGGTTGCATGACCTGGCCTGCAAGGGTGAGAACAAATTATTAAATCTTATATCCCAGCGTTTCGCGTTCTGTCTGACGACATTTGGTCTACTCGGTCTCGAGCCCAGAAGACATGAACGCCCGAACAGTACGAAGTGGAATTCTTGTCTGAAGGTTTTTTTGCGAACGGAGCTCAGTGTACGACCTTGGCTTTAGAGACTGGGTCAACTTTTCGGCTAACATTGCGTTATCCTTCTTCAGGGTGCATTGTTTTCCGAAGCGATGTTTAATTCTCGACACTAGACGCGTTTCGTTACCGAAAGCCGAAAATGTTGAGTACGAAGCGGAAATATCAGAAAGCGAAGCAGGAGTGCAGGTGACAGGACAGCGATAGCAGAAAAACACTTGAATGTCGCGAGTTGTTGCAGTTTGCAATACTTTTGTGAATAAATTAACTTTGGCGACCCTGTTAATTCGTGAAACAGTTCTGTTTCCGTGGCACAGTTGGGCTCATCATAAATGAAGCATCTTTGGTTCCTTTTATCCACCTCCTTTGTTTGTTTGTTTGCCGCCATTAGAATCGCTCTTTGTGTTGATTCCGTGACCGCATTGCGTGCCGGAAGCAGCCACTGCACACCGGAAACCAATGATAAACTGAACTGCCCATCTTTTCATTATGCCTCAGCCTTGTGTAGTCATGCGGTTGCAATTCACCTGCCCGCCGCAATTACACGCACCAGGGATGTGCAGCCACGTTTTCCTCGTTGAGAAACTTTCTGTACCCGGCATTAAAAGGCATGACCTTTCCGGGTTTTCTGTTCCAAAACAAGGCCACGGGGAATACGAGAAATGCTCTTCGTCTCGAGCCAAGGTCACATACTCGTGACGCTGCCACCTCAGACCCGCGTTGTGATGATGGACACCCCTGACACCGCTGTTGTTTGTTAAACAGAAAAACCGCGCGTTTAGGTTCGCAGCGCACACAAATGCGATAGAGAACAAATCCCAGGAAGTGGCTTTAAACGCGCCGGTTAGTGCAGGGTATGCGGAGTATCTCGCTGATGAAACTCAAAATACTAAATGAAGGCAGTCAAGTTAAGTGCGTGCGTGCCTTTGTTTGCTTGGTAGGCTCCTACATATGCCACGGTGGTCTAGCGGTTAGAACGCTGGCCTTGTAATCCTGGGGGTCTCGGGTTCGATTCCCGGCGGTGCCCGAATTTATAACTTGTGTTGGGCAAGGCCATGGTCTAGGCAACACGGAGTTTTCCTCCGGGGGCTTCCCCGGTTTCTCCGTGGCATCCCAACAATTACTCCATTCACACACAGAAGAAGGCAATGGCAAACCACTTCTGGATCATCTGCCAAGAACGTATATGAACAGATCCCAGTCCGAGAAAAGGATGGAAGGATCCTGTTCATATGGACCTGTCGTCAGACAGAACACTAAATAAATAATAATAGGCTCCTACACGTGCAACAAAAACAATAATAACAATGCCACATCTTTATGTTCTTGGTATTGCGATTCCTAAAATCTTCGGAAATAAAATACGTAGGCCTGATGGAATTAAGATTGAAGATTTCCGTCTTCTGGGTTGTTGCGCTGTGTAGTCTGGTCGATGTTTACCAACGTTTCAGAGGTCATACTGCCTCCATCATCAGGGCGATGAGTATGAAGATTTCTGTCTTCTGGGTTGTTGCGCTGTGTAGTCTGGTCGATGTTAACCAACGTTTCAGAGGTCATACTGCCTCCATCATCAGGGCGATGAGTATGAAGATTTCCGTCTTCTGGGTTGTTGCGCTGTGTAGTCTGGTCGATGTTTACCAACGTTTCAGAGGTCATACTGCCTCCATCATCAGGGCGATGAGTATGAAGATTTCTGTCTTCTGGGTTGTTGCGCTGTGTAGTCTGGTAGATGTTTACCAACGTTTCAGAGGTCATACTGCCTCCGTCATCAGAGTATGAAGATTTCTGTCTTCTGAGTTGTTGCGCTGTGTAGTCTGGTAGATGTTTACCAACGTTTCAGAGGTCATACTGCCTCCGTCATCAGAGTATGAAGATTTCTGTCTTCTGGGTTGTTGCGCTGTGTAGTCTGGTCGATGTTAACCAACGTTTCAGAGGTCATACTGCCTCCGTCATCAGGGCGATGAATTAAGATTGTGTGAGCTGTTGCTAGCAGAATAAAACCTGAACTGGAGTGCCTGAGGAAAGGCAGCGAGGGACATACCGCACTGCTGCGCGGAGAGGTTCGTCTTTTGAGACGCCGCCCGACTAATGAAGACATGGGTCGCCCTGACAGGTATTTCGTCTGCTTCCAGCAGCCGATCCGTTGTTATCAGTCTGTGGTGTTTTGCGGGTCGCCGAGATATGTCACCAGGTCGCGGAGTGCTTAGACCTTCTCGCTCCGGAATGCCATAGCGAGTTGCTGTTAGGAAGTGAATGTCTTCTGTTTACGATGTTCACTGCCCTTTGAGGCGGAGGGATATGAAATATTTGATGTAATGTACGAGGACTAATTTATCTGTCGAGAGACGTGACGCGTTTACGTGGTGGTCGGTGGGAATAAATGAAATGAAATGGCGATCCTGAGGTTATTTGGTCAGAAAATGACCGGAAGAAACTGCGAGGCGGAAAAGTAATTTGAGCTAATTTAAAACCGTGCGTTAGTTTTTGGTTGGCCGTTGTGCAATTCTCTCCATCCGTCTTTCAGGAAACTTTTGTAGGATGAACCATTCTTGATACGTTTCACGTCGTTTTATTTGAGTTTCTAGTGAAGAGTTGCAGATGAGGAAGAAACCCCCGTTCTACTTCGAACCAATATGAAATTTGTTGATTAAATTTCGGATGGAACAAGCATACAAGGAGGTAGCGGCCGCCTGTGGAAATCTGTCTTCATTTCGGCCCGATTTAGAACGAGCTACAGATCTAGAAGGGCGGGCGTTTTTTGTCTTCATAAAATTTGTGTGAAGAAATGGTTTGTTAGTTCCCCGGCCTTCCGAGGTTTGTTTCCCCTCCCTCGTTGCGCTGCTCGCTTCGATTTCCAATGTGTATGTGTGTGTGTGAGAGAGAGGGGGGGAAGGGGGGGCGTGCTGGACAGCAATCTGCACTCCGGACCTGTCAACAAACATCGCCCTAAAAAAAGTCACACCTCGTTTACCAGAAACAAATGATGGCCGACGCGCGAACTGCATCGACGCCCTGCTATCGATAGTGTCGTGGGGTGTGAGGGGAAACTGTACGATATACCTACACTGTTTGTCTTGTGGACAGACCCCAACATTTTATTACACGAAAGACTTCGAATAAATCAAAGAACGGACCGCAAAGAAAACTGCGTGTTCATCTAGCCCGTTGTGGAAACACTGCTAAATTCTTATTGCTGTAGGTAGCAAAACACCTTATTCCTGTGATGATTTTCCAGTCACTGTGAGAAGTGAATTATGTTTCCAAGGTTCGAATGTCTCTTTCTAGCCTACGTGTCCTGGGTTCGGTTCTACGCGAGCTACCGGAAGGACGCCAGGACAGCGTTCAACTTTAAGCAGGTTCATCTAGGTCACTACGCGAAGAGCTTCGCCCTCAGGGATCCTCCGTCCGCCATCGGGGGAATTGGACGCCAGCAGTGGCAGCGGAACAGGTAAAGACTCTTCCTGCTTCTGGTACTTGATTCGATTCTCGTTGTGTGCATTGTTCAGAGGCGCTGGCTCGGGTGGAAATTCCGATCCGCTGAAATGGATCGCGTCGCGTCGGACCGTTGCTTCGAGATTGATGGGCCGCCTTGATTATCGCGTTAAAGCATGACATGGCTGTTATACAGGGTGTCTAGTGATTTCACCTTCGTTTTAGCGTTAAAGAATGACACGGATCTTATACAGTGTGTCCAGTGACACCGCGTCGATGAAAGCCTAAATCGTGACGCGCCTCTTTTTAGAATGTCTGATGATTCTTCTTTTTCGTGTCTGCGTTAAAACGAGGCTTTTGTGTGTGGATGTGTGAACTTCGTTTGGAAAGCGTTGGACTTACCGAACACGCTGTGCAGTACGGGCGTGCCTCGCTCTAAAGACTCGCTTCCATGCTGCTTTTTGAATTAGAATAATTGCATTCAATCTGTTTTTTTGTACGAGAAACCTTGACGCAAGCAGTTGCTACGCTTGGAGCGCCATTTTTCCGCACTCTAAGCACAACACGGCTTCCGTTTGGCCGAGCTTCTTAACGACGTCAGCAGCTACGGAATTTTGTTTTATAAACATTTCATTAGATAAGCCATTACCGAGAGTCATGGAGCTTGGGATTCCATGATAAGAAGTTATTTTCTGAATATTGATTAACTGACTGCTGTCCAGGAATTAGTTAGGCGAATAGGAAGCTACTGACAAATGTTGAGAAAAAACAATAAGAAGTTTTAATTTTCCACCACACCCATTAATATTAATGACTACGTAATTAAACATTTACGCTCTGCTTTGTTTCGTGCGCCCCTCCATACCTCGGAGTTGCCATTTCACGTGGTATGAAGGCAATTTAATCAGGTCACTGATATTGGGCGGAACATGTAGCACGGGGGAAACGTTAGTCAGGCAAGTGAAAAAAGTTTGGTTTGAAAAACGTGAAAGGAAGGGTTCAGTGATCGTGCTGTTGAAGAACTTTGGAGGGAGGGTGTGGACTGGATGAATCTGGCTCAGTAGCGGATTAATGTAAACATGAGAATAAATCTTTGGGCTCTGAGAAGAACCTGTAAGCTAACCATTTTCAGCCATTATTGTTTCTGTAAGTTTTTAAACGTCTCGTATTGGAGCATCTGGGCTGATGTTTTGACCTCCGTCGTCATTTGTCTTTAAACAGCAGACTGGGGTTGTAGAAATATTTAATGACGAATCATGAAGCTTGTGTTATAACAAAGTGCTTCCCCAGGAAGGATCTTGCATTTTGCACTTCAGAACCTTCGGACCCGTGTTCGTTGCCCGTTTCTACGTGTTTCTTACGCTTTAGCGTAAGCGAAGAACACCTGATGGGCCCTCCTGTCAATCGCGTTGAAAGTGATCCTGGATTACACTGTTAAAAGAATGACCTTTGATCGAATTCTTCCGACAGTGACCTTGGATGTCATTAATTCTTTCGAAACCGTTGTTGCATTTGATATTCCCATCGTCTCCCTGCCAACATCATCCGTGGTGTGGCACAAAGAACGCCTTTGGAATTTTAGTGTACTCCAATGAGTACACATTTTTCAGTCTTGTTAATTTTGAACTTTGGTATGGAATAATCACGTGTTTTCTAGCCACGGCATAATCGGTTATAGTAAAGTGAGCCCTACATCGCCGTCCCCCCCAAAAGCGTGTCCAATAAAATGTATATTGCACTGCTAATTTCTTCGTACATTTAATTACTGCCCGCGGGTTATCGACGCGACATTTGAGTGGGATGCGCTCTGGTAAGTAAGGGCAGAAACATGTACGCGACTATAAATGGAGATTTCCCTTGGAAATAAAACTGGTTTGGAAAATTAGATGAGGAAAAGGGAGACGGTAGCTGATGAAATTTAGTCCCTGGGACTTCTGTACGCCCTACGATTCTCTATTGTTTGTTTAGTAACGCACGCAGCGCCCCACCCTTTTCCCAGAGAAATTAGATTTACTGTGGCGAGCTCACAGGCCTGCCACTCTTATTCTCTCAATTTCCCGTTCTTTCGGGAATGTCGCACAGCTGTTCTGTTTAAAAACAACCTCATTCTGTGGTGAGTGTTGGCTTACCGCATTGCACTATGGTCTGGGGCAGACCTTGTGCGCTGTCTTCTAGAAGCACGGACAAGTGCCTGGTCAGAAGAAAGAATCGTAAAGAATGACTACGATTTCAGTAGAAATTAGGAGTGGGCCTATAAGGCGTAGTTTACCGCCGCCGGTGTACCATGTGGTAGTGTAGGCTCACCAAGAACTTCCCGATATTCTGCATCATGACTTCCTAAAACTGTAGGCCTCACCAAAGTCGGCAGTAAACACTCGGCGTTCATGAAGATGGTTGTCTTCTGGGATGCTGCCAAGTGTAGTCTGGTACGTCTGAAACGTCGGCCAGTTTCTACCGGACTACGCGGCGCAACATCCCAGAAGTCAACCATCATCATGCTCGTCGTCGTCGTCAGAACCTGAAATCTCACATTCGGCTCTTGTGATCGGTCAGCTGCGTCATTTTAGCGAGGAAACATCCTTTCCGAGTGCCCTTATTATTGTTCTTTAGACACATTTTGATCCAGATTTACAACAAATCTTGCTGACGAAGATTTCAATCACGTCCGACTGCCAGTATTTGTGATGAAATTCGGTAACTAGACGCCACTGTTTGTTGTGCACTGCACGCCACTGAGGCCCGTCTCAGAGATTAATATTTCTTTACCGATCTTTTGTTTCATTACGGGAGCTAAAAGGAGAGCCCGCGGCACCCCGTCATGTAACAATGTGACGTTAATAACCAGTGCCCCGCGCTGGGGTCACCCACTGCAGGAGCAGTGCCTGGCTGGCTGTCAGGTACTCTTTCCCCCGTTCTGTCTCTCTGTATTTCTGCATTTCTTATTTTCCTTCGTTCGTTCGTTCCTTTCCGTTTTATCTTCCTGCCTGTCAGTGTATCTGTATTTCTTGTGATTCTGGTCCACGGCGTCGCAACCCACCCTGGACGTCTTCACCGTCGTGAGAACCTCGTTCTCTTATAATCCTACTTTCCTTTGTCGATATTGATCTTGTAGGCTGTACTGCCTGCATCGTCAGGGGTGAATTGCAGTTTGTTTCGTCAGAAACACTGGTGTCTACCTAGAAGTCCAGACGGCGTTACAGCCCGGAAGATCTACATCGACGTCTGTCTCAGTTTCTCGACATTCTTCATTCGTTTCTCTCGGCTCTTCCTTCCCGCTTACAGACACGCGCGTCTTCTCGTATTGTACGAACTCCTTCATCGTTGTATTCTGCACTGGAGCACCGCGGTGTTTGTTATTAAATTACTTTCGTAATTTTCGGAGTCCGGCCCCATGTTTGCCGTGCTGTGGAATCGACGTCGGACCCACATTCTGAGTTCTGTTGTCCTTTGTTTCAGAGCTAGGACGCCACGCGATAAAAAGAGATCCAACTCTGGGCTCGAACAGGGGTACTCAACGGCGACACATTTGGTGACGTCAGAGTTCTCCAGCGGACTGGAGTCTGTCCGCAAAAAGAGACGCAAAGGGAAGTTGTGAAATCAATAAAGTGGCTTGAGCCATAAAGCTTTGTGTTTCTGATCGCACCCCAACTCGTATTCCCGCTCCGCTCCTTAAACTTGAACTTCTTCGTCTCTGTTTCCCCTCACAGCCGTTTGTGTTTCAGTGTTTTATGTTGCAGGGTGTAGGTGCATGCACCACGTATCGGGTTTCTAATCCGTGAAGAATGTTCGATTGTCGACCTTCATTTCGCGTTATAATCGATAATAAAGCGTGTCAAATTAAAACAAGTTTTCAGGGCTGCTTTACAAATGACACGGCGCCCTATTGTCAACTGTTTACGGCTCACAAAGAGGCTATTAGACCGCAGGTTAATGAGAGTTTCGCTTGATTGATGGCGGGGAGCATCTGGTGCGACCACGTGAGAAAGGAAGAGGTGTATAGAGCCACCTGAACCCAATCAGTAGTGTAGACCTGCGTCTCGGATATTGTATACTTTCTGTTCTTCCAAAGTATTACCTACTCAGTTGTTATAATCGTCTTGACAAGAGATCCAATGAAATTTGTACACGTTTCTTGCCTGAACGCAAGTATTCGCCATTTTTCGTTCGATTTCAGTTAATAAGGGGCATTCATTTTCGATTTGTGCGTGTGTTCTGAGAAATTGTTGTTCTCTCTGCTTCTGTAAGCCTTTATTCCGTTCGTAACAGCAAACAAGAGGGTCACATCTGTACTGGTTGTTAAGACCAAGGCTCTAGGGACGGCTTTAAACAGATTTTTCTTCGTTTTTGGATTAAAAATGAATCTGTATTAATTTTGATATAATTAACTTTTTTAAACTGAAAGATACGTGCGAGGAAAACATTGAGAATCTCTTTACCTCATTTATACATATATATATATATATATATATATATATATATATAGAGAGAGAGAGAGAGAGAGAGAGAGCATGACTTAACAATTGAAAACCATGGGAAGAATTATTATTAATATACATTGTTTTCGAAATTAGTCATACAGCGTACAATGCCGCTATTTAAAATGGCATGGTTTAACCGTTTCCATTTTACGCACGAGATATCTCGCCAAGAAACACGGCTTTATCGTCTGGATTTGTTCTTTGACAAGATCAGTGAAAGGAATGCGTGCCAGCGCCAGTCTACAGTTAAATCTAACCATTCGTGGCTTTTCAACAATAAGACTTGCACGTTATCATGGAAATATATACAGAGAGAAAAACTTTATTTTACCAAAACTCGTCATGAAAAGGGTTAATAAGGTTTAATCTCCCAACCCACAACATATCGAGTGGTTTGATTAACGGACGAATCCCGCGACAAATGCTGATGGATTGTGTGAATCGAGTATTTTCCTTTTGTGGCGTTTAAATACGAATCCACATTACACCTTGCACTAACTATAATGCAGAATACCCAATTGCGAGACTGTTCGCTTATACTGCAGAATACGCACATAAGAAACTATGTATATTAGCAGGAAGCATAAGTTAGCGGGGTTTCACTGCAAGAAATAAGTTGGCCACCGATTGTATCAAGCTGCAAATAGCATTTACGATCACATTTAAATTTGCAGTGAGACTCCTTATTCTACATCCAACAGCTCCGCTAAACCAATAATTGTTAGCAGAATTTTGGAGTTACTTTTCGTTTTATTGTCACGTTTAGTTGCAGAAATCTGTAGTTGGTCACTTCAGATGTGGAGCTGGGTCAGAATTTTGATACCATAGTCGGTTCGGCGTTGGGTTCAGTCCGAAATTTCTTCTGGTGGCCACTTCTGCAGTGGAGCCTACCAGACCACCAGGTGCGTTCAGAATCCTGCTACCACTGTTCGCTCATTGTTGTGTTGGAATCAAACGACTGGAGCCACAATAGGACCTGGAATGCGCGTACTGCTTCTGTTAAAACATCTTCCATTCAGGTTTTTATTGGTTACAAAACATTAATTGAGCGCTGCTACGAGATTGCCTCCAGCGGCCGCATTGTCTCCAATAATTGAAAACTTTTGTGGGTCTGTGCAACAATGGGGCTACCTGTCGTAGCGCCAATCACATACTCTCTCGTCTAAATCAGCTCGGCGGGGGGCGACAGACGTTTGGATTTGATTATAGCACGAAAGCATGCGAGATGGAGTCCAACTTATTAGTGGGATAATGAAGGCTGCTGTGTTGGTCCAGCACAAAACATTATCTTTTACACATTTTGTCAGAAAAGCCGTTTGCTGCTATGGTAAAGTCACTGCCCGTGAACTGTTCACACCGAAGGGAGGGTCCGGGTAGGTGTCCCTCCTGATTCGTATTTGGTGAAGTCCCGAGTTCGATTGTCCTAGGATTCGACGCTGTATAGGCTAGTCTGAGTCGTGAAATAAACCCCACGTAAATAAAAATAAAACTTATTTACCGTGAATTTGGTTCCCATCAGAAGTAAGAATTCTTGGAAACTTGGATATCAAAGGATGACCCACACAAATAGTTTATCGCGCCGAAAGAACATTCTAACTTAACTTAGACTAGCTTTGCTCATGCTTATTATCTTTATGGTAGTTAAAATATACATATTTAATTAGCATAACAAAAGCCGCCCTAAGAAAAATTAGACCGTGATTGGGTCATCCCTTAATACGTCGGTAATCAGTGGCATTTCTCTTCGACAGCGCTGTACTCGGACCGTCTACAGTGTGCACTGGCAATGAAGTAACTTGAAAGTGAAACTGGCCATGTCCATCTGTGGCCAAGGTCTGGAATGTGTGGAACTTTATCTCCACGCTCATACACGCCTCATGGCGTCTTCTCCAAGGGCACGGTAGTCTTGTCTTCTAGCCCTTCCGAGTACGACATTTCGCTTTGTTTCCGTGACTTTCTGTCTCACGCATTTTTGCGTCTTCCTACAATGGAAACTTCCAGTTCGCGTCTCAGATATTTTCACGGTTTTCCTCAGTCTTCAAAGTATCTTAAATGGCCAACACAATTTAAAACTCTTCTGTCACTAAGTCATCCTACGTCTTATGGGCACTCTGTATGGAAAGTAGTTGATGCTGTGTCGTAGATAAATATGACAAGTAAGAAGAAAATCCCGATTTGTAACGTACCGGAGGAATGAGTGTATTTTATGAATTGTAATTAGTCTATTTTTTCTGCGCAGTGGTAACTATGTGTACCAGCTATTGTGACGCTCAGTAACTCGGGACTTAGCCCCATGCGTTTCGCTCGGTTCTCGAAATAAACATCGATGTTTCCCTAGACATTAATGAAATGCACTGAGTCTTCCAGAACAAAGGTACAGAATTGCATTGCCTATGTAAGAAATGCATACAAAATTTAGCTCGAAAACCTGCAGAGAAGGTCTCAAACACATAAATTTTGTGTTGGATTCATCTGGCTGTGTGCAGGTAATGAATCTTCGGGTTACGTTGACGACAGAGAATTTCTTCACCAACTGAGTGAAAATCAGATTCTCAATACGAGCATTGTTCCGTAGATTCTCGGATTACAGTAGTGTTGTGTTGTATGGAACAGACAAGGCTCGAACTGAGAGGCTGCATGTTTTAACACTGAAACAGCAAGAACAAGTGTCGCCCCCTTCACTCAAAGTGGCGCGGCGTTAATCTAATTAATTATGCGCGGACTGCATTGGATACACGCCAATCAATTACAGTACAGGCACTGTTCCTGTAACTGGCTTCGCGCCATCGCCATGTTTCTTTACCAATAAACCTGCTACCAGTTTCAGCCATCGTAATGAAATTCGCGAGTCAAAACTTTCAGGAGCCAGGACTTCAGCTTTCATTGGTGTTTCGAAGGCAGTGGATTAGAATCTGTGGCCGGAAGACGTCCTTAAATGTCAAGGCGATCATACCGATTTTACGGGAAATAGACTCGACGTTTCGCTACGGTACAGTCTGTTCCTCTTTTTGAGTTGTTTGCTGTTTTCTCTTTTTGCTATTTTCCAGTTATGAACTAATGAATCCTCGGGATATTTCATGAGAGTTCTCCGGCGCGACATTAGGCCATAGTGAGGTCTGTATCTACGCAGATAAAACGTTGAAATCCATCCATGTCCAAAGCGGTGCCAGTTTAATCTCTAGACTAAAATAGCAGCTCGGAAAGTAACCCAGCGTTGTTCCCCTCGGCTGACAGGTGTCATCCTCACAGTGTTAAGAAAGGTTCCAAATAACGCTTAACAGAACTGTTTTACGTAATGTAGTTCTTATACTTCTGTAAGGGCGTGGGAATTAGGACCACAACCAACATCTTCACCCCTCGTGATATCTCAAGTCTCGGATACGTTTCCATCTCTGTCAAGGTCTTGTCGATGATCGCTTTGTTTATTCTTCTCACGCGAGCTGTTGAATGTCGTTCATACGGCCGCCGCCCTGTGAAGTAGGAAGCTGAAGATCCGCGTTCTGCCGCCGGTAGCTAATTAAACTGCTTGGGCAGAGCCTGATTGATGTTGCGTTGCGGGCCACAGGTTGACATTCCCTGATGAATGGCGCGGCTGATGGCTCAGGGCCCGGGCAGCTATTCGTCTTTTGTTCGCAACAGAAGCCTGGTTAATAGTCGCGGGTTAATTAAAGCGGCCCGGGGGTTGTGCGGGCGAAGTCCTCCCGCGGGATGTGAAGCTCTGCTGCTACAGTGGACGTCACCTCAGTTCCGTGTGACGCCGCCCCTCAACCTCCGTTCCGCGGGTCGGGTTCAAGTCTGCCGGTAGCCATTTTATTAGCCGCCCATTGTCTTCGCTTTAGTGGCCCCAAGGCGAAATCACTCCACGTGACTTGAACCGGCAGGGAGAAACAAGAAACGCGTGTAGAATTCTGGCTAAGAAACCCGGTAGCAAGGAAAATATTGGAATTTTTCTTAAGGAAATACGTTTTGTTAATGTGTTTTAGATTGAAGTGACCAGGGTAGGTGTCAAAATGGTGGTCATTCTTTTACTTCCATAACATAGGGTGGTATTCTGTATTGAATAACTTCATTGTCTGGGACAAAAATCTTCATACTGAGGAGAATATTTCATCCTGAGAAAGAATACGTAACAAAGGAATGGAGAAAATTGTATAAAAAACATTAAATTTTAAAATATAAAAACCTTTAAAGCTCAGTGGTAATTATGTGTACCACCTGCTTGCTCGTTCAGCAACTGTGCATTTTACCCACACTCACTTTTAACGGAGATCGCTTCCTCAGTTCTTAAATATTGCTTAGACAATTTTCGGTTTCAGAGGCTAGTCTTAGGCTGCACATTACGTTAATAGGAACTTCAACCAAAATGGATCAGATTAATGGGACATGCAGTAGGCACGTGTGAAATAATAAATACATGAGAAAGTTTGGTCAGAAAACTCTAATGGAAGACATCATTTCGTGGTTTTGTCATTGAAGGATATTATTAAAATGTGAAATAGAGAAGTATAGAGTGAGGGGGTGGACTGTATTAGTCTGCCTGAAGATGGGGTTAATTTGTGGGCTCTGTGAACACTGTCAGAAAGGCTGGGAATTTTGTTTAGCAGCTCATGAACGCTAGTGCTCGTAAGCCTTGCAGAGCTGGTTCCTTCCTCCGCACTAGCTCCAGTTAGTGCTTATAGGCCTACGCATTAAGAACGACCCATAGGCCTGCGTGCCTTCCTTCTTGCGGCACAGATGATAGTCTCATAAATCCAAATCATCCTCCGTTTTTCTCAAAGGTTTTTGTTTGTGTATCAGCTTGAATTGTTTTGAAGATTTCCGTCTTCTGGGTTGTTGCGCTGTGTAGTCTGGTCGATGTTTACCAACGTTTCAGAGGTCATACTGCCTCCGTCATCAGGGCGATGAGTATGAAGATTTCTGTCTTCTGGGTTGTTGCGCTGTGTAGTCTGGTCGATGTTAACCAACGTTTCGGAGGTCATACTGCCTCCGTCATCAGGGCGATGAGTATGAAGATTTCCGTCTTCTGGGTTGTTGCGCTGTGTAGTCTGGTCGATGTTAACCAACGTTTCGGAGGTCATACTGCCTCCGTCATCAGGGCGATGAGTATGAAGATTTCTGTCTTCTGGGTTGTTGCGCTGTGTAGTCTGGTCGATGTTAACCAACGTTTCGGAGGTCATACTGCCTCCATCATCAGGGCGATGAGTATGAAGATTTCTGTCTTCTGGGTTGTTGCGCTGTGTAGTCTGGTCGATGTTAACCAACGTTTCAGAGGTCATACTGCCTCCGTCATCAGGGCGATGAATTATTTTGCTTTTGAGAGAAATGAAGTTCCCACTTCAGGTGCTCCATATCACACACAGCCTTTAAGACAAATGTTAATGCGTGGATCTTCTGAAATAAGCACGACCATTAGTGCGCTGGGTGTCAGAAAACTGTGCGGCCGGAGCGTGAAGCTATGCCGCTGTCTACTATGGAACAGCATGAGTATGCAGTCCGGTGATTGTAGGCTTCGTGCCGCCCTAATTGGGGTCACAGTGACTGGACATTTTGGTGGTCTGTAATTTAATACCGCAAAACGGGGCTGAAGCTTCTTCATTCATCCTAAGCGACCGAGACGGAGTCTTTGCCTTCTCGCCTCTTACTTGGTTTTCGTTAGTCCTTGTACAGTAATTTCCTGTTAGTACCATCAGGCACATCACGACAACCTCCTCGTGCGTCCACAGTTTTAGACCTGTCTTATTGGACGTTATATAACCTCTGCAGTTGATACAGTTTGTTTAATAAGGTACGATACATTGAAGATTTCTATCTTCTGGGGTGTTCCGCAGTGTAATATGGTAGATATTGACCAACATTTCAGAGGTACTAATTGTCTCCATCATCATCAGGACAATCACTCATATGATAACCTCCGAAACGTCGGTCAGATATATCAGACTATACGGCGTGATATCCCAGAAGACAGCCAACTTTTTACACGTCGAATTATGAACGTGAGTTTATTCAGTGTGTGTTGGCCGAGCTTTTGTGACGATGGCGATGAACTAGAGGAATTAAGTAGGCTACGTGCAAGCTGCTCTCTCTTTAGTTCCGTGGTTTATTTGAAACGCCGAACGCCTTGAGGGACCAGACACGCACCCCAGCACCTGTCTCGTTTTCAGGACAAACACTCGCTCACTGATATTTGGTAATTTCAATGCAGTCTAATCTCTGGGACTTAAAAAGCATTCGTTTATCTCGCATTATGTAGGATCTGTGTAATACAGAACTGCATAAATTTGAAATATAGTTAGCAACTGCATGTTTTAGGCCTGTTTGAACGCCGAAATGCTGGCGTAAAGTCAGTAGGCCTATACATACGTCAGATCCTGCGTCCAGCCAAATCGACCGATGTTTTCGTGGTTTCTCTCTGCTCCATAGAATGAGTTAGCTAGTTAGCAATAATAATAACGATAATATATTTAAGAGGTCTGGTAGCGCATTGCTACAAAATGGAACACATCCCAATACTTTACAACCTGCTTTCATAAAAGAAGTACGAGATGGCACTGCTTTGAGCCTCCACAGCTGAAAAATTATCTATCGCTCCTACCTCCCGGTAACAAATGCAGCGTGTCTCACTACACCCTCATCTTTTATCTTCTCTGTCCCCGTGTCTCCCTCTCCATCCCTTTCTGTCTGTTATCTCACACATTAAATTCGAATCCAACAGCTGTTAAAAGAATGGCGCATTAATGTTCTGAGTGATTAGTCTCTTTAAGGGTAAACTTGTCCGAAACTTTATTTTCTACGACGAATCTTTCATGAGATAACTGAACTACGAGACAGTCTCTCTTTCCCACTGGCCGGCCACATCACCTGTCTCCTGGCGGATGCGTTAGCAATTATTCATTTACTGAAAACATACAAGTTGCATTTCTTGCAGGATCCGTATATCCTAACGTCGCTTTGAAGAATCCTACTGAGGATTTTAGCGGTAATCATCTTCTCTTCCGGATTCTCTTATTTTTTTTTAATATTATCCTTCCACATAATCCTTCGTCTCCGCTGTAGCCTCTTTCATAGGATGTTTCTATTAAAAACGTTGTTTCAAGTATTTCTTGTTATTATTTATTCCGGGTTCTGTCATCGATATTGGGAAATTTATTTTTTATAAAATTTGGCCAGGCTGGGCCGGATTGAACTTTGCGTCGCAGTGAACGGGAACCATACTTCCCACCCTGATAATTCCAGAATTATATTCCACTATGCTGCAGCCTGTATTAGGAAGAATAATTTGTTACTCTTTCCCACCTCAACTGCCGCGTGGCTTTCGATATGACGGCTAGTGCGCCACAGGTTGGGTTCCACTGCCATAAAGCACCCTGCAGCCCGGGGGGGGTGGGGGGGGGTGCGGCTTTCGAGTCGTTTCCTCCGCAACAAACAAGATGGGAGAAGTGGCCCGCGGGCTGCTGGTTGCCACGCTTCCCGTTACTCTTTTGTCTTGAGCCGGGGTAATGAGGCTGCTCCACACGAAAATTTAAATTTCATGTGAGAAACATGTGCAGGAAGGAAAGGAGCCTTTTATATCAGAGCTTCCTGCTTGACAGTGGCGGATCGTCACCCCCGTACGCGCATTTCGCATTGCTCCACATCGGCACCGTCAGACACGCTGGCCGCCACTTGCAGAGGGAAACACCGCATAAATTAGACAGCCATCTTGGATTTATTATTTCTGCGAAACAAAAGGGAGAAGGTACTTCTGAGCTCGGTGTAGATTTACTTCAACCCACAGCGTCGAGCGCTGAGTATGTGAGGGCCTCCTGAAACGAAGATGTCTCAAAGTTCACTGGAAAGCATGAGGAAAATCACGTCCAGTCTGAATCCACGATGTTTCAGAGGCGAAGTAAGCAATACGAAAGGGTGGGTCAGTTAGTGAAGTGGGAGAGGCCACTTACCGGAACAGAAGCTATACAAATTACTTTCTTTGTTTTAAAATATTATATTAAGGAATTTTGTTCATTTTATCTCGGTACGGGACAAAACAGAGCCGCTAACCTGCACAGTTAGTCATAATCTTAATGGTATTCTTTATGGGGCGTACGTGGTACGTGTGCGATGTGTGTATTGCGTTTCTGGGCGAACTGTACCCTCAGCTTCCCCTGGATTGGCCCGCAATTCCGTTAATTTGACAGGCCGTGTTTAGCTGTTGACTTGTTTTGTGGCGTGTCCACTTGGCTGCACACAAACAGATCTGATAAAGCTGACTTGTTCGTCCCAACTTTTTTGTTTGCCGAGTACGGAGTGACATCCATGTTTTGTAAAATAAAATTAACATAAAACTTTTCGTGGAGCGGGCAATTAGGTGAGTGGGCTTCACCGTACGTTATCATCAGTACAGTCATCAATCATCATTGTATTCGAGCTGATAACTCGAAGACGCAATGATGTCATTTCATTACGTACACGGTGACAAAACCCAGCCTGTCTGTCCATGTAGACAACGGAATCTGTGGGACATGTCATTTTGTAATAGACCACAAAATTCACAGCATAATTTATGTCATCGGTCTTTGTTTCAGATTTCCCAGTTTTTAAAATTAATGTTAGTACGTAGCCAATGCCTTTGCAGATACTGTACCGTAAGGTAACAGGAGAGAGAAACTAGAAATTGTTTTAAACGAGATAAATGAGCAGATTAAGGCAGGTCATACCTCAAACAAGTTAATGCAATTTCGACAGTGAATCTCTGCTTTTCTCCACGCACTTTCCAGAAAAATAATTAACTCCATAAAGCTTACGCCTTCTTAAGAAAGTGATAGTCGCTTAGCTAGTCACTGAATTCCCCGCCTTTTATGGAAGTCGAAGGTTCATTACCGTGTCGACAAGAGCCTCTGTCCTCATCCAGGTGAAGCCGGAAATAAGGGCGAAATCCACTGGTTGGAAGAGAATAACTAATTCTTGCTCTGAAGGCAGATCCGGGAGAAGTGAATTAGTGAGATTTCAGGTTCTCACGGATGAGTCTGAAGATTGCTGTCTTCTGGGATATTGCGCCGTGTAGTCTGGTCTAGCGGTTAGAACGCTGGCCTTGTAATCCTGGGGTCTCGGGTTCGATTCCCGGCGGTACCCGAATTTATAACTTGTGTTGGGCAAGGCCGTGGTCTAGGCAACACGGAGTTTTCCTCCGGGGGCTTCCCCGGTTTCTCCGTGGCATCCCAACAATTACTCCATTCACACACAGAAGAAGGCAATGGCAAACCACTTCTGGATCATCTGCCAAGAACGTATATGAACAGGTCCCAGTCCGAGAAAAGGATGGAAGGATCCTGTTCATATGGACCTGTCGTCAGACAGAACACTAATAATAATAATAGTCTGGTAATGATACTGACCGATGTTTGGGAGGTGACTCATCGCCCCGATGTGATGATGGAAACAGAAACGTCGGAAAATGTGTGCCAGATTACACGTCACAGCGTCCTAGAAGACAGCCATCTTCAGAGGTGAATATGCTTCGGTTTTCACATGGTCTAGTAGATTTGTGTTCGATGTGGCAGCTGTTTCCTTCTACTTTTATTTGTTTTGTACAATTTCAGTTTATTTCACTAACTGTTCCGACATTCGCTTTAAACACTGAATCTTTTCTGTAGTTGTAGAGACATGGCGAACCGTGCCAGGACTGCCCATAAGGAATGAATAATATCCACATTACCGTTTGTGAATGCTGCGGCAGTCCTCAGATGGCATTGACATCAATGTGCGAGCGGGCTTAACCCTTCACAGTGATGGACCGATTCATTCCATAAACCCCTGAGGGAAATGTTTGTAAAAAGCGGAATTGGGGCCAACTGATGTAAATTACTCCGCTAGCAACAGGGAAAAAGTAATCAAACAATTTAAATGAACTTTTGCGCAGCGTTATACACTCCATCATTTTTATATATTTTTGTTTGCGCGTCGCTTTTGATTGAGGCTACACAGCAAAAACTACTGATCGAACTCTCCACCTTGTCTGGCTCTCTCCTTATTGCTTTGTTTTTTCTCTTTCCTACTTTCTCTCCCTCTCCCCCTCTCCTTTCCATTTCTTTCTTTCTGTCTTTCTTTCTCCCTTCTCTCGTTGACCTCTCTTTCTCTCTTGTCTCTTCTTGTCGTTTTTTCTTATTTTGACTCTCTCTCTCTCTCTCTCCCAGTTATATTCCTGTCCTTTGCATTTCGTCATTTTAAAGTTTCTGAGGAAAACCACGCCGATGGTGCACTATCTGTCAAAGTTAGAACGGGAGAGTTTTTTTGCTGTGTATAAACAGGTTGTATGAATTTTTGCAGAAACAAACTTTCTGGTGGAATTGGTCTGGATTTGATCGCAAAATGAGAGCTATCATTTCGATGTGGGACGGGGAGGGGTGGCGCTCCACATCAAGTGGGTCCTTGTGGCGCGATATGACACTCAGGACTCCACTCCCTTTGTCTCATTGCCCCTTCGTATATACGCTAGGTGCCCGAAAGGTAGTCTGATATTTTAACCGTGTCTTGGTTTAACGATGCTATGCCATAACTACACGACCCACATGCCTTACAATGGGTATGCTAACGTAATGTTGAGCTTGGGCCAAGGTTATTAGACTTGTGGATGCCAACATTCAGTGGTTTTGTCTCCGCGTCTACTTACAAGGTAAAGTTACTCCAGAGCTTAGTTTCGGCGTCATGAAGCCGTATGAGGGAGTGTTCGTAAAGCTCTACTCATTTTAGACTTCTGCGTTAGATGGACGTGATAGCTCAGCTTCACGCTCCGGTCGCTTTATGCCAACAGCCTGAGATGTCCATTAGACAGGCCTTGTAGGATGATTGAACCTCACAGCCGGTCTAGGCACAATGATGATGAATTGGAAACATTTTGAGAAACGTGATTAATCTGGCAAAGGCTGTTGTCTTGGTACGATATCTTGGCAATAAGAACAGGTGGAAGTAACTCTGACACTGTATAAGATTCTTTGGACACAGTTTTGGCTGTCAGTACAAAGGTAACAGAAAATTGAATCCCAAAAACGATGGGTCTTACCACGAGATAGCTTATGAACTACTGAACAGAGCACATTTTATGTAGAATGTCGAGTGTAAGCATGAGAAGGCTTTCAAATTACCAGCATCACATTCATAATGAAAAAAGCGTACTATATATAAAAGAGAAAAATGTAATTTCTATCTGGCGAGATGGAAAAGCCGGAGATGACGTTTTTATGCCATCAGTCACCTGCTGAAGACGTATCGGGGGTGGACACGACGCGGTGCATCAAGATATGCTCAATTACTATGCAAATAGATTACGCCAGGTGGCAGCAGTGCTGCGTAATTAGGAACAAAACACAGACGCTTTGCGTAATAAGATGCAACTTAGAGGCTAATTGCATCAACAGCCAGGGCAATTGTTGATATCATCGCGTGTGAAACGGAAGTGGGTTTACAGACTAACCACAACAGCACTGCCTCGTAATGAAGCAGAGGGTGACAGGGTAGGAGTCGGGAAGGACATGTGATCCCATTCTAGCCGTGACATTCATGCAGGAAGACTGCGATTGGCTGAACAAGTAGCTTGAGATGACGGGGCATTTAGCCTACAGAATTTTGGGGAGAAACTGATCGGATATTCATAATATCGGTATTGAGCAATATTAAAATTGACCTTAAAATTAAGGGAATGTAAATTCGGTTTATCAAAAGGAGTGTTTTGGTTTTTGGATTATTTGTGACGTTGTGCCACATGTTGAAGTTATAGTGTCGAGGAAAGTTCAGATTATGTTGATTACGTTCAATAATGACTGACAGAGTGTCAGTTGTAATCGAGTTCAGGAATTGTTCTTGAATTCAATGAAGATTACCACATCCATTTCCCCGGGTACGATACCGTTCCGTGCTGCGTTCCGGAATTCATGTTTTTGGGCTCTCGAGAAGCTGTAAAGCAACGTTTTCTACTAACTAGAAGCAGAATACAAGTCTGGAGGCAGCCACGGAGGAAGACCAGACTCGGACCGACAAGGGAACGAATCTTTTTATTAAAGTTGTCACCTGGTGTCATCGACACACCGCGACCGGTTATCGGGTTGTCCTCTGGTGCGAAAAACTCCATCAGAGCAAGCTAGCCTCAAACTCTGACGTGCTAGTGCCTCCAACCGGGAACAAGCGTTGTGTATGACAACATTTCAAAGCAGCCAGTTGTAGAAAAAGTGATAACAAAGCTTAGATCCCACTGGAGGAGAGACAGAGAAGCTTCAGTAAAAGAAGAGTGGCTGACCACTCGCCTGCTCACTGCTTTGCTGAGAGGCCTGTCCCGCTGAGAACAAAGTGCTGACTCAATTAGCAAACTTCAGCCACAATTAAGAGACGCGCTTGTCTGATTTAAAAGACTGCGCTGTGTATTCAGATGCAAATCCATATTAGAGACGCCGCGTCTGTAACGAACACCCGCGGAATGATAATCCAAGGTGAAACTTAATAGCGAAAGTTTAACACTGGCTCGATGCGAATTCAATTATCTAGCGCTTCTCCTTTCTCACATTAATCCAATCAGCACATGTGACCTTCGTGCCACGGTCTCCTGCAGGCACCTGGCATGGCCACCTCTGTTCGTATTCCGTGAGAAAACACGTATAGCGGAAGCTCAGGGTTACACTCGCACTTTGCAGGTATAAGGAGAGTTGCGCCCACACTCTTAACATGTCTCGGCACAGCTACACTCGCGCCCCACACACACTCACCCAACGCATGCTTTCGTATTACACTCACGTCACTCGTAGGACTACGTTCACTGTTAGCCTACTGTATAGCAGCCGCACTCACGCTTCTAACTGACGTCTCACGGGATCTAGCAGTGACACTCAGACTTCGCATTTGGAGACGTGATCAGTTACACTCACGCCTCGTAAGATTCAGCAGAACAACGATCACACCTTACATAAGCAGAGTTACACTCACGCCTCACAGGCATCGTTTATGACTCTGGCATGAGCCCGCTGGATCAAGACGTTTGCCGGCAGCAGCACGAGGCCCCCATAAACCCAACTGTAGGCGTTCTGTGGTCTTGTCGACACCTTCTCGTGTTTTATTGGCTTTTGTTACAGTTACACGGCTACTCAACTATGCCAGTAATTAGCATTTATTCGTCTTGCTCAGGCAAGGTTTCTGAATCAGTGTGGGGTGCTGATTCACTATAAGCGCACGAACGTAACCGTGAAAAGGGCTTCATCTCTGCCACGGAACTTGGATAGCCTCGGAGTGAAGGTAGTTTTATATGAGAATTGATGAGATGATAATGTTGCGTCATATTGTGATGAATTATAATTGTTTAATTTTAACCGTCTAATCACAATAAAATATTTTATTAAATATTAAAATATTATTACTACAATTAACATTTAATATTTAAAATATTTAAAATATGTTGAAATGATGCTCTTTCTATCGAAATGTTCGATTTAACCGTCTAATCACAATAAAATATTTTATTAATATTAAAATATTATTACTACAATTAACATTTAATATTTAAAATATTTAACATTTAATATTTAAAATATGTTAAATATTTTAAATATTAAATGTTAATTGTAGTAATAATATTTTAATATTTTAATATTTAATAAAATATTTTATTGTAATTAGACGGTTAAAATTAAACAATTATGAGAATTGATGTTTCTCGGCGGTGGCGAGGACGTTGTTCTGGGTTTTATT
This sequence comes from Zootermopsis nevadensis, assembly GCF_977971745.1. NCBI lineage: Eukaryota > Metazoa > Arthropoda > Insecta > Blattodea > Termopsidae > Zootermopsis > Zootermopsis nevadensis. Next base: position 19,457,601 of record NW_028259134.1, read on the forward strand.
GTCATGTAGACTCTGGCAGGTGCTAGGCCTGAAGTTCTGCCTTGAAGATGGAGAAAGTATGTTTCACCGAAACGTTGACATCTATCGGGGTGTCTCACGCTCTCATAGAGGAATTGCTCCATGTAGATGGTTGGCAACCAAACGAAAGACGGCTTTGGGAGAGTTCGGTCGCCTGTACGTCTTAGGCCTGAACACGTTTAGGAAGTTCCATCAGACCCCTGATTCAGTATTCGACGACCATCCGCCATTGCGTCACTGTAACTGCACTCAACACTGCAGCCTTTTGAAAATGTGACGCAGGGATCCGTTGTATGCAGGACAAAGACTAGAAAATTAAATGGTTTGTTGTATTGGGGTAAGTTGTGCCCAAAATGAGTTATAATAATTTGGCGACCAAGCAAAGTATTTAGTTGGATAATGGTAACTATTTGATGACGTCGTTGAGTAGCCACGTAATAAACCAAGGCCTTCGTGAGTTGCCGCTCGGCTTTATCCCACAATATCCGAGAGTTCTTTTTTTCAAATCGCGCCGAACATGCAACGCATGGTCATCCCGTCTAGACCTCGTGTTTACAAATTTTAATTTTGCTCCATTTTGCTTCACGTGGCGATTGTGGCGGATTAGCACAGCATTTCTTCCAGTTCACAGCTGAATATCCTTCTTTCTCTGTGACGGGCTGTCACTCAATCAGAAGGACTCGTCTTAGCGACCCTTACCACGGCTCTGCGTGTCAGATCAATCAAACTCACCTGTCAGCAGCCGACAGCCCGACGAGCGGTTTATTGATTCGTGCGGTAGGAGAAACGGGAGAGCCTGAGAAAACAAAGGAATGTCGCTGCACCTGGCTCGTTTTTTGTAGCCTACAACATAATGCAGTCCGCCATAATAAGCTGTCGCCCTCTGAAAACTTTTAGATGCTAAATTACAATCGCGTCATTGTTCCTTCTTTTTTCAAATAAAGCGGGTAGCTTTAATAATGGGACGCTAATTATCCCCCCGAGAGATGGCTCCACAGTTTCATTAATCACCGACAGAGGGATTGTGTCGCCCCGCGACGGTGGCGTAACGAATTAGTAAACACAAGAAGATCGGCTTCTTTAGAAGAAAAAAGAATGCAGCAATGCGAACAATACTGAGCACCACTTACAAAAGATTAGAGCCGTAATAATTTATAATGACAGCCACAGTGAACCAGCTCTCAAGGATACTTCAGGTTGTTTATAGAATTCCCAGCGCTGCCATCTTGAAACGCAATCTCGTGACGTAAGCGTTGCGGTTCGGGTGTCGCATTTCGTCTGTTTTGTGCTCAAATTGAGACTGATTTGTTCACGGAGTTCTTGAGTTTCGTACACAATTCGAGTCACTAACTGCACGTGATGATTGCCTGATCGGTTCAATGAGTTAGCTACTTGGATGGCTTATGTAATTGGACTTGATGTTGATTAATTGATACTTGAATCAATGCCAGGAAAAATGTTTTTAAAATTTGACTTCTTACTTTACGCTATTTGACGCTAAAAACGTGAACACACGTAATGTGTAACTTAGACACTATAAGTGGAGTGTAAGAGACACCTCATTACTATACATGTGACCCTGGCAACAAAGTCGAGACAGTAGAAATATGACATTTTGTATGAAGGATACGCCGCTACCAAAATTCAACTTAAGTTTTACTTTAATTTTTAAATTTGATATGTTGTTCGGTAGACTGAAAATCCAGTAACTTATTCAGCAGTGAGTTTCTGTGACTGTTACAACTTTCTTGCGTATAGTTATAAGAAGGCGACTGGAAGGCAGCGATTCAATTCTTAAGGATGGGTGTTGGGACTTTTATTACATATCTTCACCGCTGTGTCCTGAGTGACTCGGCTCTGTCCCAAGTAAACGAAAGCGTGAAGCTGACAGGTTTAAGAAAACTTCACTTCACGTCTGCTAGACGGCTACATCCTGAGGTTGATACATATTCTGTAAGTCTGTAACAGCTCGCTACTCGTTCAACTAGTCCGATTCAGCTTACCACTTGCTCCTGTGTGTTTCCCCACCCGCACGATGAAACCAATCCTCTGCAAGTCGGACCCCCCACGTGGTGCGAAACCCGAGACGTCACCCCGATAATGTCACGTCAGTACAGCCTGTCTCACAACAATTATCACTGCTCGTGTAGTAAGCCGAGGTGGGGCCGGGGATCGAAGCCACCTGGGCAGCTCCTGCTCATGCGTCGCAGAAGTGTCGGCAGTGTGGCCGGGGTCTTCTGGGCACGTGTTCGTAACAGCGGAGTGGACGTAGTGATACCGTAAATGATTCGCACTGTCGATAGCAGGAATCGAACCCACAATACTGACCATGGCAGCGTGCAGGTAGAAGAGAGATCAGATTCTTGGAGGAAAACATGTGTTTAAATGCAGTCGGGCGTGAATGTTTAGGAGTCCTGGATATCTTCTGGCTCGAAGGATGTCAAAATAACACGGAGTCCTGAGTTTAGGGACACGCAGTCAATCCCTCGTAAAGCCATTCCTTGCAGCTGTTATGGGACCTGAGAAAATCAGGATGTCTCAGTAAAGTCACTGAGCTTCTCGGCCGCTATCTCTCCTTGTGTAAAGCAGCCGGAGCGTGCAGGTCTGTGATTGATGATCAGCCACGAGGCCAAGTTTAGTGTTCATTACTGTGTTCACAAAAGGAAAGTGTTTCACGGTATTATGTACCAGGTCAATTTAGATGAGATTTCAGGTTCTCATGGCAACGAAAAAGAAGGTCGCTGCCCTACGGGATGTTGCGCCGTGTAGTCTCGTTGACAGCTTGTTGACCATCGTTTCAGAGGTGTTTACTGCCTCCATTATCAGGGCGAAGATAGGTCGTAGGTCTATATCTACGAGACTACACTTCGTAACATCCCAGGGGTCAGTCGTCTTTAGGTCAGTCCAGTTAGTAACTCCATACCCAGAGCCTCTGTCATTCAGTCTGCCTGTGATCTTCGCCCACGCTTGCTACATGCCCCACCAAACTCAACACCCTCGGAGCTCGTCTTTATGTAATCGTCTGTGCCTAGTGGACAGGATGCGTGCGGTTTCTGGAGTCTGTCACACAATGCTCGGGTGTCTCCCGCGTCTCGTAACCAGACCACAACTTTATTAGGGACAACTTTTGATAGACTTGCGTGTATGGACTATTTCAACGCAATAAACGTAGGTTACAGTTGCCCCTTTGATTAAGAACCACGACATGAATGCGTGTTAGGGAGTGGAAGTAGGCTCATTTCTCTTCGAAGTCTAAAGTTCAGCACTAGATTCAGGCGAGTGGTCAGTTCCACGTTTCGGTCGCTTTTACCCGTGGGAAAGAAGAGTAAGTTCTTTTCTACCCCAGAGCTACGAGAAATATCCTTCAACGTAGTTAGGTTTGGGGCCGAGATTTGAAACAAAGACCTCCCGAATACGAAGCAGGAATGTAAACCACTTGACCTTTGAGTTCGGTAATTTCCCTTATCAATATTCATGTTGCTTGGAGTAGTCTAAGGCTGTCGGCGCGTGAGTCAGTGTAATGACTAGGCTGGGGCTGGATGCTCGGGGTTCTATTCCCCGTGAGGACAGATATTTTCGCGTACAGCTCGTCTCTGGGGCCAATCTAGCCTCCTGTCCAGTCGGAATCGAGTACGTTTCCCCCGGGGTTAAAGCGACCTGAACGTGAACACGTCCATTCACCTCCATCTAATAAAGTGATTGATGTATGGAGCTTTGTGTTCGTGGCATTCGCCTTTAACACCTCGTTGTTAATATTTGACACTTCCATTCTTATTTGTACACCCCCTGGGGCTGCTGTGATTTGTGACAGCCAAGTTTGATATCGACAGTTCTAATTGACGTAACGAGGGAAGAGCGGGCATTAGAATAACAGGTTTGAACAAGGAACAGGTGCGGGGGCTAATTTGCGGCAATTAACACTCCGAGATGATATCAGCAACCGAAGCAACTTCCAGGCACTTAACAACGTTGTTTCAACTGCACAGGTTTTATGTAGCCCCGAATTAGACAGCAAGTAGTTATGTTTTGTGACGAGGAGGCAAGGACGTGTTCCAAGAAGTGATCCCTGTATTCTGCTGAAGATACTCAGCCAGGTTAGTTGCTAACCAGACCGAGATGTGGTTCTGATGGCTTGGTTTCGTAACTCGGATGGGAAAAAGGGACATAGCGGTATCTTAGTCTGTCTTACAGCTTGCAGGGATTTTAATATAGGCTTAAGTTAGTGAACTATAATTGTAATTGTGCCTGGATGTTTTGCATATAATTGTATATCTATATATAACGGGTTTGAAACTTGGTCTGTGCCTGAGGTAACAACATGGCCTGTACCGAGAGTGTTTGATACAGGATGTTGAGGAGAATATTTTGGCCTGAGAGAGAGGAAATAAGAGGACTGAGAAAATTACATAATGATGAGTTTTGTGATTTTAATAGCCTGCTATAGACAGGATAGTGACTGAGACTACGGACTGGGCGACTGGAATTCGATCCCCGACGGGGGCAGAGGATTTTTCCTCTAGCCTCTTCGTTCAGACAGGCTCTGGGGCCCACCCAGCCTCCTATCTAATGGATACCGGGGTCCTCTCGAAGGGGTAAAGCGCGGCCAGGGCGTGACGCTGACCACTCACCCCCATCTAGTGCCGAGGTTAAGAATGCGTAGGAGCTATACGACCTTTCCCCCCAAGCGCCTACGTGGCGTGTCCCGGGACAGCTTTACTGCATGCAGCAAGCACAAACGAAATGCTCTGTAACTTGAAAGGAAGAGGCCGTTTGGAGATCTAAGTGTCATGGTATAATATTAAAATAGTGTGGTGATATGGACGGATTTAGCTCGCTTATGACGGGATCAGTAGCCAGCTGTTGCAATGACAGTAATGAACTTTCGGGTTATATAAAAGGCGTGTTATTTCTTGACTAACTCGACAACTGTCAGCTTCTGAAGAAGGACTGTAGGCTATTGCATCGAGTTTGATGTTAGAACTGCTTGGAAGAGCAGTCCGCTGTTTTCGTCTGAGGCTCCATTGATGTGAAAGACAATGTTTGACACCCCTACCTGTTTCCGAATTAAAAAAATAGGCCCATTAAACTTAATTCAATTTGATATATTTGTGAAGGAGATTCACTTTTTCTATTGACGTGTGTGTTTAAAATTTAATGGCCTATATTCCTAAAAAAATATTCAGGTCCTCTTTTGGGGCCGCTGTTCCACCTTTGGTAAATGCTGGCATGAAAGACCGAGACGGATTGACCAATAGGGTACACTGTAGGTTTTTGTAATGTTGATTAGATTCAGCTGCTGCCTCAGAGTTGCATCCAGTTATTCTGTTGTATCATCGTGCTCTGTCAGTAAGCAGTTACAAGCCAAAGTGTTTCTTCCTGCTGTGTTAGTCTACGTCGTTGTGGACTTGCCCTTGTTTTGTATCAGATACTTCGTGTTAGTCAATGAGCCGGAATAGCTCAGGCAGTGCAATGACCAGACCACGAGCTGGATGCCCGAATTCGATACCCAGCAGGAGAGAATTTTTCTCTTCGCCAAGGCTCCTGTCTGAGGACCAGAAGCAGAATCGACTTCTCGTTTGTCAGGAACTCAAAGATCTTGCCGGATCGTCGGATTTAGCTCCGTGTGACTTCTTCCTCTTCTCAAAGATAAAAATTCAGCTAAAGGGAAGGAGATTTGAGACGATAGAAGAGATTCAGGCAGAATCGCAGATGGTGCTTGACAGGCTGACAAAGAAAGATTTCCAGGGATGCTTCCAGGCTTGGCAGCGGCGCTGGGATCGTTGTGTTCACTCCCAGGGGAACTACTTCGAGGGTGATGGATGAATTTAATACCTGAGATAAGTGTACGGGTTTTTATACGCGCAGTCTTGAAACTTTCCGATCGCACCTCGTATAGGTGTAATTTCGCTCCCCGCGAGGTCTGCATGATGTGAAGATTTGTTGAGCACCAGGGACCGGTTACTTGTTACGTTGCTTTTATGAAAACGGGGCAATTTCCTTGCCGATCCACATCACAGCAGAACCACTGCTCACTACCACAGAGAGAACCTCTTCTATTAATTTAATGACAGTGCAAGACAGCCGACCACTCTGTGTGAAAAAGCTCACAACCATAAATTACAGTAGAGGTGCTACCTGCTGCCATTAGCGGCGCAGCCTGTCAACGAGCCCGGTGGAGAGGGCCCCGGTTGCATCTTGCTGTCCACCTTGTGTTTCCCTTCGTCACAACTTGCTGGTCACCCTGTGGAGCGCGGTGTCCTGTTTCCTGCTATGACCGTGTGAAGAGGCTTGGTCTCAAGATGAAATCCGACTCGTGGGGTGGTGTAGTGATATCTGGGTGCGGCTGTAGCTGGTATCGGTTTGAATGTTCAGACAGATTTAATTGGTGCAAGGCTGCTTCTTCTTTCGATGAGTTTTCGACATCCGATGATGAATCTTGTGACGCGAGGCCGTCGGGTAGGAAATCCATTGGCAACCGTAGCGTCCCTCGTAGGCTTACGGCCCAGTCCGTGCGTGGGAGAGCCAAGAAGACAGGCGGTCGGTCGGTCAGTTCGTTTTGAAGTCGTAGCAACTTTCGGAGCTCATGACCAGGCTTCTAAGTCTTCACTCTGACCATTTGGTCTTGTCGTCAAAAGGCGTTATCTCTGTCAAGAGACTTGTCAGACGTCTTTGTCAATCGAACATCCCGGCCTAGTGATATTGTTCTGTATTCGTTAAATCCCGAGTTCAAACCCCAGCTAAGTTGACTGGCGGTTATCGTGTTTTACCGAAGTCAAGCCCCTTTAGTCAAATGCCGGGATAGTACGTGCTTTAATTAGGCCACGACCGCTTCTTTCCATATAGCCCAATTCCATGTTACCATGCCTATTCTGAGCTGCTGGCAGCGTTGTCGTAATCAGCTACAGTATTAAAGCAGGTACAACTGCACATTTATATAAGGTAAAGCGAGTAGAGATTGCGCACAATTCGGGAAAAAAATCACTAAAAATCGAATGTTTATCTATTTTCGTAAATAAGTGTACACATATGTTCTTTGGTATGTTAGGCATATTTAATGAACAATATTCCGATTGTTTTTTTTTTCAATTTTTGATAAGATAATGCAGTTTTTTCAGACATTCGATTTTACGCAATCTCTCCTAACCGGGTAGGTGAGATTGCGCAAATGGGTAGGAAAGATGGTTTATGGTTTGAATTACTTATTTCTATCAAACTTTATTAGAAATTGTTATTATAAAATGAATTAGAAGCTTTATTATTACAGAAAATGAATAGTAATGTTAATAAGAAAAGAAATTGTTTTATTATTACAAAAAATAAATAGATAATTGTATCCGACTGTTTATACTCAAAATTCACCCTCCATTGCAGGCCAAATAAATTACGCCTCAGTATTTTAAACTCTATTTTGGTGCTGCCTTATGCGTGTACTTGTGTTCTTTTCTCAGTGTCTAAATTCTTCGTGGGTGTTATTATTGTCATACGCGGAAGGGTGTTGGTTTCTGTGGAAACATTGAGGCATTCAATCAGTTCCCAGATTTATGTTATTTTTTAAATAAAAGGTCAGTTGCCCGCTAGATCTACTAATAATCATGTTATTATTATTTAGTGTTCTGTCTGACGACAGGTCCATATGAACAGGATCCTTCCATCCTTTTCTCGGACTGGGACCTGTTCATATACGTTCTTGGCAGATGATCCAGAAGTGGTTTGCCATTGCCTTCTTCTGTGTGTGAATGAAGTAATTGTTGGGATGCCACGGAGAAACCGGAGAAGCCCCCGGAGGAAAACTCCGTGTTGCCTAGACCACGGCCTTGCCCAACACAAGTTATAAATTCGGGCACCGCCGGGAATCGAACCCGAGATCCCAGGATTACAAGGCCAGCGTTCTAACCGCTAGACCACCGTGGCGGTAATAATCATGTATTAAAATAGAAAGCCACTGGCATCTCGCGGACTGGTGTGTAAAATGGCGCGCCTGCTTCCGCTGGTCCAATCAGAATGTGGACAGTGACAATTGTGTTGTTCACTTTGCGGTGCGCGTCGTCCTGTCCAGTGGGAATGTGACATTCACTTCCATCTAGGGCTCCACGACCCATGCCTTTATTCTGTCATGATCACGATCGAGTCTGGGAGCTGTTCGACTCAAGATGGCGGTTGGAACCTGAGCGCGCATCTGGGGCGATAATTGAAGCCTTGATTTGATTGTCTGTCCCTCGCTGCCATTGGTCCAGCAATTAGCACTGGCTGCGGCCTGGCGTGGCGACATGCTTCTATCTTCTTTGTCACGTGCTACATGAACAACTTATCTCAATTGAATTATTTACGTTTTAAATGAGTAACAATTAGCCGAGTACAATAAATGGTGAAAGTTCTGTTATTTCTGAGTCGGAAACCTCTTAACGAGTTGCATATGTCTGTCCGTCTGTGTCTCCTGGATCAAGAACAGAGAATGAATTAACCTATTTATTATTGTCGGTAGTCTGTGTGATGTTCGTATTGATTCATGATCTCTTTAAATTCTCTTGGGCGACTGTGCGAAAGGCAAGGGGTTCTAAACCTTCTAAAAAAAAACTGGGTTCACGCCAGCCCTTTCTTTACGTCTCCAGGGCCACTGGTTTATACATCCGGACAATTTAGGCTACTGTACTGAAATTCGTGGTTGCTTGATTTGTTAAAAAAATCTCGCTAAATTCACACAGACACTACGCAGTAATTTTGTTTTGACACATTTATTCACTGTTATTAGACGTTTTGAATTATTTATTAAAAAAATCAAATACTTAATATAGGCGTTAACAATTTTTCCGCTATACAGGGTGATGCAAACATTACACGGGCCGCTCAGTGTACATTAGTGGTCTCGAAATGCAGACCTGTATCTTCGTTGACATATTTTACAAGCTATAACGTTATATTAGGCTATATTTCTGGTTAAATAATGGCCCTGGCTTGTGAAAAGGCGACCATACACAGATCTTGTAAGCATTTAGTACCCTGAAAAGTAGCGTATAATTTGTATCATAGCGGTGAAGATGTTGATCTTCGCCTTCTGGTTAGAATTTCGCCCTGAAGATGGCGGCAATATATTCTGCTGAAAAGTTGATAACAACATACAAGACCACACGGAGTTACAGTCCAGAAGCCCATAATCACTTAGATTTTCCATTTTGGACAATACTTTTTCATGTTTTTGAGTCGTGTAACTGGCCATAGTTGTTTGGGGGCATATTATAAACAGCTCTGGCATTAAAACCTTCGGACCCGCGCGTTGCACCGCCCCAACGATTGTTATTACTACGTGTCTCCATTTCTTGGCGCAGTTTATTCCAATGTCAGTTTCCGCACTGATTCAATTTATCCAATAAAATCTTATACCGAAACAAACCGAATGAATTCGAACCCGGGACGGTATGTTTCCAGCGGCTCCAATCAGACCCACAGCGATTTTGTTTTCATTTGGAAACAAAACCTCTTCAAAGCGAGTTTTAAATTAATAGAATTTGTTGTGTTTTTATCTGAACCCAATAACACATCGGCAACGGAAGCGCTGATTGAGTTTGCCTCAATTGCCACCACGCGGCGCTGTGTGATGTTGTTAATGCGCATGAGCAGCGGATTATTGGCTTGTAACAATTACGACTAATGAGGGCGATAATGGAATTGGGGCTCGGAGAATTCAGAGCGAGGGGGAAACCTCCCTAATTGGTTGCTAGCTGCCTCTTCTGTCGGGGTGGAGTAATTAAGATTGACTCCAAGCAGCGGCTTTATCGATGTAAGCTTATAAAGGACGAGTAGTGTGTGTTGTACACAATAATGGACAGTCGGTTTGTGTTGAAAGTCGAACACAATAACGGGCAGTCGGTGTGTGCTGCAAATTGAGCACAGTAACGGACAGTCTGTGTGTATTTAAAGTTAAACGCAGTGACTGACGGTAGGTTTGTGCTCGGCACAATCACGAGAATCGAATTCGTACTTCCAACGTTCATTCATAACCTTTATTCTTTCCCGAGTGCACGCAGAGTGGACGTTCCATGATATTCTGCGACCATGAATAGTTTGTTACTCTGATCCAAATTAATTCTGCTGACATTATCCGTCTTCTGTCAGGGTTCCCATGGTGACTCAGGGCTCCTAACACCGTCTGTACCAGTCTCTCTTGTTTTCCGACCCCGTCCAGTGTTCGGGCGAGCCACAGTGGCTTCATTCCACTTGCCTTATCATTCACAATTTAGGCTTTTTATCATATAACGCTGTACAACCTTTGTATATGGTGTCGTGTCATTAAATAATCTAAGAAGCAGTCAAAATACCTGACACCTGGTGATTTGTCGTCAATTAGGCCTGCAGAAATATTTCGTTTTTGCATACACTAGGCAAGATTGTCTGTTGGATCAGCATTAACATAATCAGTTAAATTCGTGATATCGGAGAGAACAAGAAGTATATGCCGATGATATTGACTAATAAACTTATGTTTGCTAAGGAAGTTGGGTGTGGGCCCAAATTAGTTGGCCTACGGCCGGTCAGTGGCAATGGTAGAGTTTTGTTTCAAAAATGTTGCAATAGGCCCATCACAAGCGAGTTCGCCTTCTTTATCACATTGGGGCTGAGTGATCAGTTGGCTCTCGATGGACTTCTGTCTCCACGCGCATCCTGTCTACTGGCCGCCGCCATTGTGATTCCTGATCGATCGAAATGTGTCAGAAACTGATCCCTCGCCCTTGTCACGAAGGCAGTGATCACTTCCGAAACCTCGGTTAGTTTCTGGGAGACCGCACGGCGCAATATCCCATATCTTCATACTAGCCTCCGTGAGGACCTGACATCGTCTATATTGGAAAGCGTCTACACTTGATGCAGCGTCATCGTATTATCTGTTGCGCCACAGTAAGAATGGCATGCCAGCGTTGCGTGTTTGTCTTGCTTTGATTTTCGGCACGATGGAGCGTAGGCGCAAGTCATTAATTAGAGTTAACCTGCGTGGGGTAATTAGGAATCCACGGGTGGTGCAAGCGTGGGTTATCAGGAAGCTGTCAGCTGGACCAGCTACAGTTCGTTGCAGGTTAGGTTGGGTGTAGACGTAGACCTTCAGCTTGTCGCGATAATCTATGTCCACAAGACAGTCTACAGTCTATTTGTTAATCTACCTATGAGAATAACCGCGCGCACTGTCCACAAAACCCTCTTTTCGCTTTTCTTCAGGATAGCCTCTTACGGACTATAGTGCCCGCAAAAATCTTTGGGAGCCTCTGTTAAACTTCTATTTCAGGATAGTCTCGCACACATTGTAGTACTATCTGAAAAACAATTTTCCAACCTCTGTGCTAAGGCTACTTGTCAGGATAGCCTCCTACATATTCTAGTGCTGTTCACAATGCAGTCAGTGTTAGCCTCTGGTATGGTTTCTTGTCAGGTTAGGCTTGCACGTCCTATATGTTGGGAGGTCCATACAACGGTTTGGTAGCTGCATTATTATAAAACTGACTGAGCTTAACTCTCATCTCGAATTGTGGCGCCCCTGAGTAACCTCGAGTTTCGCTTTGTCTTCTCTCTCCTTGTGTACTGAGTTTGGTCGAAATTAGCCCAGCGGCGTAATGTCCTCTATTATGTCAAATCGTACAATCGTTTAGGGAACCCCCGAGGGACAATATCAACCTTGTCAAAATGTGAAAGCTCTACTGATTACCTCGGCTCGTTCTTGTCGTCTACGGGCTAACAGGGTGTTCCCAAACATGCAAGCTTTTCCTTACCATCAAGTTTTATCCTACACGTGTTTCTTGTTTATGCTAATGATGCTCTCAAGAGCGTGCGCATTGACGTCATCGTCACAGCCTCTTGCGTAATAAAGAGATGGGAAGCATCGCTGTGCAGTTTTCAAGATGGCGGTCGTAAAGCTGTAGCCAGTTGTTGCTGGAGTCTGCCCGCAGAACGCATTTTGGCAACGATTTTCAGAACTGAATTGTGTTTTTGCACATTTCGGCCTAACAAGAGTTCACAAAATGAAGTAAGCTATAAAAGTTTTACAGATGTGTTTAACGTTTTTTTGCCATAACTGATTTGCACTGAAATAGAATTGACGTAAACCTACTCCTTCCGTAGTTCACAGTCAAAGAAACCTTTAGATTTATCATTCAAGGGGCCTTGGATTATAGGATGTACTGAGAACGATGTCCCATGTTTGTCATCTCATTTCCACTTATTCTTCGTTCCTAAAGAGCTACTCTTTCTGAAAATTGTACGTCATTCTAATATTTTTAAACTTCTTGGACTCTAAAAACACGTGTGTGTGACACCTGAACACACTTCCTAGTTGTGTTTTTATCTTTTCAATACGTTGTGGTGCCGAATAGAAATGTTGTTAATGTCTTAAAACTCCCGGTAGCGGTTCATCTGGACTTTGTCCTTGCCCACGGACTGTGGAAACTCATGATCACATCGGCGTGGAAACTGCGCGGACCGTCATTTGGGATTCCAGGCTTCTCTAATTCAGTGACAGAGAGAAGTTAAAAACTTATGTCGAAAACTTGCACCGTACTCGGTGCTGGACCAGTTCCATCCGCGTCCTTTCCCCACTGCCTGTCTTGCTAACATCCATCTTAATATTATCCTCCAGTCTCCTTCTCTAAAACAACGTGACCGTCTTCTGATGTGTTCCCTTTCAAATTCCATGTGCGTCTCTTGTCTTCCCTAACCTATCTACGTGCCCAACCCATCGTTCAACCTCAACATTAGGCTTTGAAGAGGCCTGCAGAAACACCGGCTTAAATCTCAGGTGTTCTTGATATGAGAAAACTGAAATTATAGAGTAACTTCGTCCTCCTTGGGTGCAAATAAGCTTATTCTTTTGAATACTTTGTTATAGAGCTGTGGAAAGCGTTGTCGCGGAAGAATGCCTCTCTCCTGGTGTGGTCACGCACCTCATTAGTGTAGGAATGAAATCGTCCTTTCTGGGTTCACAGGTTTGGAATTGAGTACTGTTGATGGGCGAAAGATGTCTGGGTTGCAACGACTGCGAGATGAACCCTGTGTGATAAAATGTGTGGCTTTGAATGCTGTAACAAAAGTAACGCTCCTTAACAATCAAATTCTCCTCCAGGCGTTCTCGGTTTCCTCACCCTCTGTCCGAACGCGTTCTATTTACTCATCTGCTTTCTGACGTCTTACACAAACCTGTGTTTACTTCCACACATGCTCAGATTAAGTCTTTTAGGTTTCTATCTTCTTCTGCCTGGTTGCCTAGCAACCGCTGTCTAGAGCTCGAGGAGCCACGTCACCATTTTCATTTGCATATTCTGATATCGAACTTTACAATCATACAGCACTGTTTACGGTTTTATTGTTGTCTGAGAGACCCACATTAAAAGTTCAAAATACAGTTGATCCTTTGGAACACAAACTTAATCTAACGGTGCCCGAATTTATAACTTGTGTTGGGCAAGGCCGTGGTCTAGGCAACACGGAGTTTTCCTCCGGGGGCTTCCCCGGTTTCTCTGTGGCATCCCAACAATTACTCCATTCACACACAGAACAAGGCAATGGCAAACCACTTCTGGATCATCTGCCAAGAACGTATATGAACAGGTCCCAGTCCGAGAAAAGGATGGAAGGATCCTGTTCATATGGACCTGTCGTCAGACAGAACACTAAATAATAATAATATTTAAAAATAAAGTTCTTACCTCAAAGAAAACACAACACGTCTCGATTACATACATCAGTTGGTTATACTGTTTTGGGAAACCTATAAATACACTCTTTGAGCAAACTTCTGCGTTGTTGAATGTTGAATTCTGATATACTTTAAGGGTTGAAGGTGCAAGGTTTGATTCCCGCCAGCGAAATTCTCAATCGAACCCCCCCCTCACCCCTTCGCTGAGGACAAGGAAAGGAACTTTGAATGAAACTCAGATATGCACATCTTATCTTTATTATTACAAAGCATGAATGAAATATGATACAACACCCTCATGACAAACAGGTTGCGCGCCGCTCCTGGCAACTCGAGCAGGTGTGAACCGCGCTCGAGTGAACGCACTGCTGCGTGCGAACAGTTCTGTTGTGACACATGCGGGCGTGATTAGCGTTCAAGCGAATGAACTGCTTTAAACCGCGCTCCAGTGACACGCGCTGCTGTGAACCGCTCTCCATTGACACGTGTTGTTGTGAACCGCACTCTAGTGACACTGAACGCAGCGTTCTGATTATTTCTTCCCCTCCCCCGCTCCCTGCACGATTAATCACGCAAATTCCCACCCCTCGTTCTCCTTTGTTCCGAGTTTCTTTTATTTAATCGCACTCAGGTGTTGTGATGGATACAAATGACCGACGTGCAGGGCGGAAAACTTCGAAACACGAAAATTCCTCTCCCATGCAAGTAGCAGCTGCGCGAGTTGCCAGTGCGAGCCGAGCGAAGTTTCCACTTATGTGAGTGTACCATATGTGAGGCGAGGCGGTCCGGAGGCGCTTTCGTTCGAAACGCCGGGCCGGACGCCCCGAATTCGATATCTGAAGAAAACAAAGAGTCGTATACGTCTATAATACCAACCTACAACAATATAATTTAGCACGTTTCGTAATAATGCAGTTTTTAATATTTCTATTTTTTTAAAACAAAAGAAGCTTCAAACATGCGCTGTTGTGGGTTGAAATGGATACACAGTTGCAACATCTTCACGCTCCATCTCACGCATGCGCTGAACCTTCCCACACGTGTCATTTGTCCGTGGAAATGAAGCCATTGTGGCTAAGCAACATCGTGTTATGTACACTCTTATATACATTCGTCCGACTGGCTACTGTATGTTTAGTGCTGACAAACCTTACTGATCTAAGGACCCTAGACGCGAGGGGGCGAGTCCTCCTCCTCGGAGCTGGGCCTGGTGACGGGCGGCGGGCTCTGGGGCGGGCTCTGTGGCGACCGGTGGCTGTTGTAGTAGCTGGACAGCGACCCGAGTCCCGTGCTCACGGGAGCGGTCGAGGGTCCAGGGAGGCCGAGCCCGATGCCCGCTCCCGGGTACAGGCGGTATGGAAGCGGCTTTTGAAGCGTGCTGACCGCCGCTGCTGCCGCCGCCGCTTGTCTGTAGTAGAGGTCCGCTGTGCTGGGTGCCACAGGCACCGCCCCCGGTGCTGCCCCCGGGTACGGCCAGCAGCCGTAGGGAGGACCGCCGTACAGGCGCTGGAAAGCGGCGTAGTTGCCGGCTTCGGCCAGCAGCTCGAGACCCACGGCCGTCTGCCGCTTCCACTTGGTCCTGAAAGGAGGAGCGAACTTTGAGATTCTCTCTTCTGAACTGTGGCGTTTCTACTACCCATAAGAACAACATCGACTCAATAATATGCAGTGGCCTATAACAAGAAAGCCTGTGCTATTTAGTCGTTTTTATTAAAATATTATTTAAATTTAATCTAAGGCTGCTGAGCTTTCTTATAACCTGTAGGTCTTAAACCATAAATTTAAAAATTGAACCTGTCAGGCTTCAAGGGGCTTTTGCCGAATGTCCCCCCCCCCCAAATTCTACCTGTATCCTTTTAATTGCTCAGTCGTGAAATGGAGCGTAAAATCGAGCACCTAGCGTAGACTCCGGGCTGGATTTTGACGAAACTTGGTGTGGTGTTTGTACCGTGAAACTATTCATTGCCTCGCGACATTTATTGCAGACGCATGACAAATTGCCGCGCGCTTTGAATGGCGATTACTTCTAGGCCACTGCGCCCTGGGGTGTAGTCCCCACCCCACATTCCCACGGACACCCCTCTCCATTGTATCGAGACACAGGACTCGTTTTGTGGTGCTGTTATTCATACCCGTACGCGAGTACTCTGTCCATGGAGCAGAATCATTGAGAAGCTGATAGCAGTTTAACTAGCCAAGAAACATTCGTACATTTTATGGATAGATTTCAGGGTATCACGGCGGCGAGAATGACGATGGGTGTGTGTGGCAATTTACCGACGTTTCAGTGGCGTTTGCTGCCTCCATCATCAGGACGATTTAAATATCCTGTTTCAAAAGGGCAACGACTAATAAAATGGTACATGCTGGAAGGCAACACATTTCCTTATAAATACGCCTTTAATATGTAAATCTAGGCAACTGATGGACAATTAGACTTGTCAGTAAGAAATGAACGCACGTAAGCTAATTTTGAAGAGTAGTTGGTCAGCCTACATGAGGAGTTAATTCCCAATGTTGGTTACTGAAATAGCCGAGCTTCTTTGGCGTCTAAAATATCCGTGAGAAATATTCCTTGCAGTCAAGAAATGTTGAATCCTGAACTTTCTAGTTACTGCTAATTGAGCTAAACGAACCAAAATAAGTAAGATAAAATAACGATTAAATTATGTAACAAGCGGGGCTTTCAGTCTGACGTCTACTTTGTTATCACTCACATTTAAACCCGCTTCGGCTCAAGAGTAAGGCCTTTGATAATAAATGAACGCTACTTTCACTGCTGATAATGCAAGGTAACTTGTGAAGAATAAAATGACAGTTATAACTTAAGAAAGAAACATAAGCTTACTGTAAGAATGACAATTTCATCGACGATCGAATCGAGTATCCTGTGACTCCGAAAGAATGGAGAACTGTCAGGACTATTTGTGCATTTTGCTTTGCGCAAGGCCTAACTTACAGGCTCACGTACCCCGTAGAAGTAGCGTGGTATATTGTTACTGGCGTGGACTGTAAACTCATGCATTATTTAAAGCAATCGGAGTTGTTCCCCAAAGTGGAGAGGCTTATCGCGCCATCACGCGGCAGTTTAGCATATTAGACCGGAACACGATGAACTGCGGCAAATCCTAACCAAACTTCGCATGCCCGCAACTTAACCGTGATTAATAGAATCCACATCATTGCAATCATGCAACGGAAGTCTCTAAATAATATTTGATTCTCAGTTTTGTGACAACAAAAAAATGCTGGTATATATAATAATAATAACTTTTGTTTGTGTTTTCGAAACTGAACCAGTGCGCTTCCTGGCGGACAACAATAGGACTCACATTTGACACAGGAAATTGAATGCATTGATATCGCATACATGTAAATGAGAGGGGCTGACTTGTCCGGAGTGGAGACTGGATGCAGGCCTGAACCTGCGAGACAGGCCTCGTGTCAGTAGGCTTACAGATTATAGTGAGTGGCGAGTCCTCCTGCTTCAGTCAGAATTCCGATCCGAAATCCAACCTATTGAATGAGGCTTTCTTTGTGTGATTTTTTCAGTTAAATGCTTGGCAATGGCACAAAATAGGATACGACCCTTTCCCCAATTCATAATTCATAACAACAATCTCCTCCTGTATCATATAAAATAGGCCCATACAGATCTGAAGCTTTCACGCCGAACGACACTGCCCAGTGGTTAGCACTTCTCTTTCGTATTCGGCAGGTCTCGGGTTTAGATACCGGCCCTAAGATCGACTATCCTGGCTCGTGTCTTTCGTGGTTTCCCTCAGTCCTTCCAGGCAAATGCCAAGAGTGAATCTTAAATTTGGCTACGACAGCTTCCTTCCCTTAAAATGTATTGTCCTTTTGTCATCCTATCGTAATCACGAATAAATATAATTCAAATTAAGTTTTCACGGGGGCTGAATGCAATTAATTTTCTCGGGCGATCAACCGTGTAAGCGTGGAGTTACAATTAAAAACTGTCTACCGCAGTAATTAACACTGTTTATTAATTAGGGTCTATTATGGTGTCTACACAAATATTCCCGTTGACCACTGTTCTATTAGTTTCCGCCGCTGAACCTCATAACGATTTCTTTACGAACTAAACGGTTGCCAGGCAACGAAATAGCAATGCACATAGAACTCTTTTGCACAATTGACTAACATAGGCCCTAAGATTGAGAGGAGACGAAAGAGTTTGTGTGTAAGATACACGATCTGCCGTCTAATCGAGTTCACGAACTGTCTCCATACATGGAAGGTGACTGGGTGGTAATGTAGCGTGAGGGTTCGACGTAGGGCAAAAAACTCTGATCTGTGCGCCGTAAAGTTTTGTCGAAAACTACCGACGTTTCAGAGGTGCTTACTGCCTTAAACTAATATCCCTGATGACGGAGGCAGTAAGCATCTCTACGAGACTGCGCGGCGCAACATCCCAAAGGACAGTTATCGTCGTTGGCAGACGCGTCTACCTCCAAGTCCACAAAACTAACATCGACGGAAAACATAAATTGACGCAAACAAGCGGCAGACCGTACCCGACAGGCGTAACTGAGAACTGATACTCATGGCACCCCGATCCAGAAAGTACTCCGAAAGATTAATCCCGTTTTCCACATTCACCGAAACCACTAACGTTCTCCTGCACACCTCAGCACTACTGAAACCCAGGGTAATGGCGTTTTCAAAGACCTGGAACACGACCACTTGGTGCAACGCCGTGAAAACGACGCAACAGCGAACCAAGAAACACTTCGTCTTAAGTTTGGAAATAAGTCTTCAGTGTGAACCCGCCACGAGGTGCGCCCTTAATTACACGTATCGATGATTTGTATCGCGAGGACCGCCATTCCGGCCGGCCCGCATTTTGCTAATGCTAACAATTGGTTCGCGTGATTGTCCGTAATTTCTATGCACAGTAGTGCCCAGCAATTGAAAAGCTCCACATCGGAAGTCATTAACGGCTTCCAGTCGGCCGCGATAAGGAGGGGTAATGACGCTCGAAATGTTGAAAACTCTGCTTTTGGGGCGCAGCGGTTTCCTCTCTCTTTGGCCCCTCTGATAAGCATCGGCACGAACTTCTTGCATTATCCAGTTGGTTTTTCTCAACTCCAGGAAGCAGGGCATTTCAATTATGTGGAGACTTTTAAAGGCCATTCGTCTCTTATTTCAAGCCAACGATAACAATTATCTTGTAGACAGTTCAAAATTAACCATTTTGATATTTGAATTTCTGATGAGGCATACTTCTAGAAACTCGGCGTCGCTCGCTGATCTCCGGGTTCAGTCCTCAGAGTCGCAATGTCACTCACCTGCGGTTCTGGTACCACGTCTTGACCTGTGTGTCCGTAAGGCTCAGCTTGGCCGCCAACTCCATCCTGTCCTGCACACTCAGGTACTTCTGGCGCTCGAAGCTCTTCTCCAGGGTTTGGAGCTGGTGGTCCGTGAACGCAGTCCGCGCCTTTCTTTGTTTCTTGGTGAGGCTTCCGCTCGGGTGGCCGCCTTTACCCCCGCCCGCCGCGTCCTCGTCCTTGTGGCCTGCAACATGAAGCAGTTTGCGAATCACCCTGTGCCGTCTCGTTTGTCTCCTGCCTCAGATTTATTCTGATGCCGTCCCTCCTCCTTGCAAATAAAAGAAGGGCATGGGGCCCTCTGTTTTGGTGCTGATTGGATTCACGGTCAGGGGAGGTACGGCGCATGCGCTCCATCAGCATTCCGTCTGCGTGCACAGTGTTCCGGGGCGCCCTGTACTGCAAGAAAAATGAGCGGAAGGAAATAAAAAGACGGGAGAAGTCTGCAGAGTGGTGGAAAACGAAATTTAAAAGCTTTCTGCTTCCTGTCGGGTCAGGTCGGGTCACGTGGTTACAAGACGCTCCCGGGGGAGGGCGTCGCTCCCCGCCGCGACAGTGGCGGGCAGGCGGGCGGGCGACACGAGAAGGGATCGGAGAGGAGGCAGGTGACGCCGCTGTCCCGGGAGGACTCGCGTTCCATTTGAGTCGCTACTCAAGCGCGGAAAGAAGATAGGAAAATGGGAAAAGCTTTCTGGCGAGCTCTTCCCAGAGATTTGATTTGCCGCGTCGCGTCGCGTCCCAAGATGCGTCCTGCGAAAGCGGCCACTTCATAGACAGAGAGGGATCGGAGGATAACATTAAGATGGATGATTGGATGACAGGGGGCTTTGAGGCGGGAAGTGGGTGAAATAGACTCTGGAGCTTTGGTAGCAGCGGTGTTGAAACCTCCAGTCTCTCTCTTAAAGGAAGGTGAAACTTGTTATCGGCACTGTAAAAATTTAACTTGAATTGAAGCTGTCAATGGTAATAGCGATCAAATATAAAGGGCATGAGATAAATGGAGAAAAACACACATTTAATCGCCTTACTATCTGGACTCAATACTAGTAGGTCATTCTAAGTTCGAAGGTTAAGATTGACGGGACATGTAGAATACGAAAGAAACAACAAAAGTATGGAAAATTTAAAAGGAAGACAGCTCGTGGGCGGTTTAAATGTAGATCGGAAGTTGCTTTTGACCCTTTGAAGCAGAAGCTCATCCGAATAACAGAAGTATTTTTAAACTGAATTATTCTGGCTTGTGACAACAAAAATCGATATTAAGTTTCAACTTGTATTTAACCTTCGGAATCCTAAAATGTTCCGTAGCTTTATCAGGTCGAGGTTTGGGACGCGGCCCTCGCTCCAGATAAACTGCACTGTCTTTTTCTTCTTATCGGAGTTTGCTGCAAGCTTCTTTCTACTGTTCGTAATGTTGGTAGTACCGGTAATAGAATTCCGTATCCCGGTCAAAGTCCCACAGCGTCCGGCAATTTTGTGTCTCCTTCCAACTTTCCCCTTTTATCTGTTCGATTCAGACGCAGTTCGTTTGGGAAAAAGAGGAAGCTGATACAGCGTCATTAAATAGACAGAACTCTGGGATGAGCGCTAGCCTTCCACGTCATATTGGCCAGTCACCTCGGGTGATTCTTGTAGGAGTTCGGGAAGGAACATTGTAGTGCGCTGCCAGGCCACTGAAACTGTAGGAATTAATTGAGCTCAATGTTTGGAACTTAACCTCCACGCCCTGACTACATCTTAGTGACTTGATGCTTAGTCATGGCCGTCCTTAGGGTGAGGCGAACTGGGCTTCGATATTAACGACGTATGAAATACTTAAAGTGCCCTACACGTAAAAATGTAACATGTAGCATACTGTAATAATATTATTTTATTGTAATCCCAAAAGAGAGATAAGAATACACTGATTAATATGACTACAGCAAGGCGCTGGTAATATTAAACTTGAAGAATATCGGCTTTGTACAAATTCAAAGAGGGTCCCGAATAGACTGCTTCGCCCCGGGTTCCTGTATCCCTCTAGGGACGGCTCTTTGCTTAGAAATAGGGATACTCTCCCTTATAAATAAATTATTAGGGCTGTAACAGTTGCTACTGATTGTAAATTAGTCGGTGTCCGAATTTGTCCTGATGCGGCCGGATCAGTAGCTGAGCCTCGCGAAGAAGCACGCGTTTTCACACCACGGCGAATGCAGCAGTCAGCTTCAGGCTCCGACCGATTTTCGCTTCGTAACGATTAGTAAGTGCCAGTATTTGTTGGCTGCTGGACAACAACGGATCGTGCGATGGTCCGACCGGGTGCAACATTAAGAACGGCTTAGGCTGTCTATTGTTATCGGGGCGGTCACTGGAGCACGTACTTCGGAGATGAAGAAGGAAACAGATGGATAACATCAAGACGGATGCTGGAGAAACAGACGGAAAGTGGACGGAACTGTGGCGGAATGTTTTATATTTTGTATTCGCGGTGTTGAGCCTTCGAGTTCTGTCGAATGTGACAGTGTGGCTCCAGTGGACCCTGGGAATCCCAGGCCGTGCGATGTTTCACTGCCGTCCACAAAGGAGCGAGCATCTAAACGTCACAAATTAGTATCTACTTTGCGATGCGCAAAAATTTCCACATGTGTGGAAGGCAAAGGAACGTCGACTTCACAGCGAAAAAGCTGCTGTCGCTTTCCTCCGTGTTCCCGGGATGAACCCCGCGACCCCTCGTGAAATCTGAGCAATTCCAACGCCTGCGTTATCATTGTCATCATTCTGGCTGCAGGGGAGTGGAGGGGACAGCCCCTATGATTAACCACCGCACTAGACTGACGTCAGACACGCTCCGGCCACTTAACCCAGTGAGATTAGGCTCCGGAGACCATTTTTAGGAGCCATGGTGATCTCCATTGTCGGTATGATGGCGGTGGGGGACGAAGAGAGAGAATTCTGCCCTACCAGGGAATGAACCGCGGCCATCCAGCTCGTACATAGTCAGTCACTGGACTGTCCACAACTTACGACCGGCCTTTTCTTGTTTTTAGCCTGGTTTAATTCTTATAGTAAAAGATACGCTTGTGATAATAGAAAGTTTGCTTTCACGATGCCTTAACAATGTTTGGACGAGATGACGAATTTTCATGAAATTTTGTATGAGTATCATGACACTAGAGTTTATCCACCTCAGTAGCTTCTTTTTAATTCCCACTCTTGATGAATGTAAAATCGAGCGAAACGAAATTTTGATGTGAAATCGACATCAGTGTCACGAAGAAATATTAAATGATGAACGGTAATACATCTTCGAAAAAATGTACAACTTTTGTTAGGGTAAATTTTTTGTAGAATATGAAGTAACAACGTGAGGTACAATGCGATAGTATATAATTTCATTGGGCCTGTAGACATGATTTGTCAGTTTCTAGTTTGCGCTGACAGTAAGGAAGTTTGTCTAGAAGTAAGAACAGAGAAAACTACGTATATTTTCGTGTCTCATACAGAAGTAAGGACAAAGACTGACGGTGTCTGACTACTGACAAAAATAATGATTCCAAGAGGGATGAAGTGACAGGGGACCGGAGAAAACTGCATTATAAGGAACTCCATAATGTGTAATATTCACCAAATTATTAGAATAACCAAATAAATGAATTTGAGATGGGCGGGCATGTAGTACGTATGATGAAGTGCCTACAAAATTTTGATCGGAAATCCTGATGGGAGGAGATCGCTCGGAAGACTTACGCGAAGATAATCGGATAATATTAAACTGGATGTTAAGGAAATAGAGTGGGAGGGTTTGGGTTGGATTCGTGTTTCTCAGGATAGAGAACAGGTTCTATAAAAATGCAGAGTTTATTGACGAGCCGTACGAAGTTTCTGCGTCGTTGTGTTGGCTGAACTGCGAACGGAAATTTCATTTCAGTACGAAAGAATTAACAGCTCTTATGAAAAGCTGCGGATGTATTATGTTCGAGGAATACGTATTTTGCATAAAAAACAAATTGTTTCTGAATTAGGCTTTGTGGTAATAAAAAAAATTAATTCATCTGTCATTTTTATTTTAAATTAATGATCTGACTGCTAGTGGCGCAAAGTGTGAATTTCGAACAAGGAGCAAGTAGTTCACCGAAGCGGAAGAATATAAATGATACATCCCTCAAAGTTTGCACCCCAGCGACGCAGCTGTCTGTCGTCACCTGCCACCCTGTGCCGTGAAAGCTGGGCTGAGTGGCCTTTGATTTTGACGGCTTTTTAAGGCTCAGGACGGATAAAAGAGCGAACGTCTGTTGCAAAGGCGTTGAACCTGTGGATCACCAGACGGTGGGCGAGATTTCAGGTTCTCACGGCGACAAGTGTGAAGATGACTGTCTTCTAGGATGTTGCGCCGCGTAATCTGATGGAAGTTCAGAGGTCCTTCGCCCTCTATCATTGGAGCTACACGGTATAACATTCTAAAAGACAGGTCTCATTACACTAGTCACCGTGAGAACCTGAAATCCCGCCCGGTTATCGGGTTCATTGATTTCCTAGTGGGTACAACATATCGATAAGGCGTTTTATTTAGTGTTCTGTCTGACGACAGGTCCATATAAACAGGATCCTTCCATCCTTTTCTCGGACTGGGACCTGTTCATATACGTTCTTGGCAGATGATCCAGAAGTGGTTTGCCATTGCCTTCTTCTGTGTGTGAATGGAGTAATTGTTGGGATGCCACGGAGAAACCGGGGAAGCCCCCGGAGGAAAACTCCGTGTTGCCTAGACCACGGCCTTGCCCAACACAAGTTATAAATTCGGGCACCGCCGGGAATCGAACCCGAGACCCCCAGGATTACAAGGCCAGCGTTCTAACCGCTAGACCACCTCATCTTATTATTATTTAGTGTTCTGTCTGACGACAGGTCCATATGAACAGGATCCTTCCATCCTTTTCTCTTCTCGGACTGGGACCTGTTCATATACGTTCTTGGCAGATGATCCAGAAGTGGTTTGCCATTGCCTTCTTCTGTGTGTGAATGGAGTAATCGTTGGGATGCCACGGAGAAACCGGGGAAGCCCCCGGAGGAAAACTCCGTGTTGCCTAGAGTCTAGGCCACGGCCTTGCCCAACACAAGTTATAAATTCGGGCACCGCCGGGAATCGAACCCGAGACCCCCAGGATTACAAGGCCAGCGTTCTAACCGCTAGACCACCTCATCTTATTATTATTTAGTGTTCTGTCTGACGACAGGTCCATATGAACAGGATCCTTCCATCCTTTTCTCGGACTGGGACCTGTTCATATACGTTCTTGGCAGATGATCCAGAAGTGGTTTGCCATTGCCTTCTTCTGTGTGTGAATGGAGTAATTGTTGGGATGCCACGGAGAAACCGGGGAAGCCCCCGGAGGAAAACTCCGTGTTGCCTAGACCACGGCCTTGCCCAACACAAGTTATAAATTCGGGCACCGCCGGGAATCGAACCCGAGACCCCCAGGATTAGAAAGGCCAGCGTTCGCGTACATTAAGCTCAGATATTAAAATATTCTTGTTGTTTCGTTAGTTGACAGTGTTGTCCGGGCTGGCAACCGGCAATAACAACAAGGAACATTGGTGTTTAACACAACTGGGTTAATTTACTTCTGCGAAACTTTCTTGAGGGTGAGTAATGTTTTGTTACCATTTTGATAAGCACCTTGCGTGCCGCGGTGGTAAATTAGCGGTTAAGAGTATTTTGTTTCTGTTTAACCGCCGACACAGGACACGCATGTGTAGATAAAGCAGCAGTGTACAGTCTGTGACACGCAAACTACGCCGTTAACATTGCACATTAATACTTCATGAATTATATTAACATCATGTGGTCTTTGCCCTCTTGTCCGAGGAATGTTTGATATATAAGTCGGTTGTCATTACACTGACATATTTGTTGTTACGGTATGAGATTTGGCGGTAAAGATGTCAATTCTGGTCTTCTGCGTTGCAATTATGTTATTGTTGATTTTAATGGTGGCGATTGGCATCCAATCCGGATAACATCTTCTTGTGCAAAATAGGAAGTCATATGGAGTTTTATTTCATGTTACCAGATGCGGAGAAGAAGTACAGTTATTAGAACCATTGTTCCTCGGCTACTCTGATGATCGTGTGACATCAAACGAGGTTGGAAGGTGTACTCTTTGGAGTACACTGAAATTCCAAATGTGTTCTTCACGCAGAACGCGTTCTGATGACTCATTGTAACTAGAAGTGTGACATTCGAACGGTGGTAGGCCTAAAACCTACCGTAAATGGACCATGCCTCCTGTTTTGCTGCCAGGCTCATGGTGTATTTATGCTCCCTGCATAATTCAAGTCGCGTGCTGACTCTCGTATTTCGCTCCATATTTTATTTACGATTAATTACGAGTGACTGTGATTGCAGTTTAACGGGCTACGACGTTGCCCCGCGTACTGTAGGCAACTTGCTGTCCACCTGCAGAAGCTCCGAAATTATCTTAATTCAAAGTCAGCAAGCCAGTTAAAGCACTCTGCTCCGCAGTTTGGAATTTCTCTCTTCTTGTGGTTCGTACCCTGTTCACAAGAGCCTTCTTGAGCCAGGTGAAACCACTCTACACACCCACATCCTATTTATTTTAAGGCCTATTTTAATATTATCCTCCCATCTGAGCATTAGTTCCTAAAGTGGTCTGTTCTATTCAGATTTTCTCGCTAAAATTTACCTATGCAATTTATTATCAATTATATTCGTGCTAAATGGCCTGTTATTATTATCTTCCGTGATTTGAACATTTTAATAAACTCTGAGACCTATTTGGTGAAGGTAATGCCTAGAAGGTGTAAAGATCTTCAATTTGTAATTTTCTATAACCTCCCATTTTATGATATTTGAATTAATCGCCGAAAAAATGTTAGGCAGAATGACAACTATTCAGTTAGTGTAGTAGAATTTAGGTTTTCAGGTTCTCACGGCGGTGAGTACAATGGCCATCTTGTGGGCTGTAGCGCCGTGTATGCACAAGACAGCCTTCGTTCTTCATGAAGCTGACGCATTGTTCGTTGAAATCTCTCCCATTTTATTTCCCTCGTCGCTTTGTTTGAAACTGTTGTGCAACTCCACCGCCACACGAAACGACAGGTGCAATTAGTCCTGCTGTTGTTTATTATTTAAATCGTCGGGATTTTTATAAACAGGACTCGGGGGTGAAAGTGACGGCCACTCCATCCCGCTCATTGCAAGTCTCAAGGTCACATAATGAGCGTTTCTCTGTCTGTAATCATCAAAATGTGTATGCACCTTCGGGCAACCTTCGTATGAGTCTTCTTATTGTGGATCCGCCTTATGGAATGCAGCGACCTGCATTATCGGCACAGCTTAATGACAGCGGTCACCAAGCTCGAAAGCGAAATGATAGGCCCATGGAATTGTGAGTCGTGCGTTGAGGCGAAGCCTGGCTGATGCCGGAATTTAACTCTGACGACGTAGACGGCAGGCAGTGTTCCAGTCAGTAACATTGCCAAATTAACAGCGAAAGTTGAATTCAACTGCTCTTGATAATTTTATAACGATGTTTAATTAACTGATTAGGTAATAATATATCGAAGTTTATCGAAGTAATGATCTAAAATAATCAGTTTATGAAACTGTTCTTTTCGAAAACGTAATACCGAGACAGTTCAACAGATTTTCGTAAAACCTTCCCGCAGAATATTAAATTTAATTGAAATCCGGTAATCCGTTTTCCTGTTAATTCGTGCGTACAGTGGAAAATGTTCATCTGTCCGTAAACCCATGCGATTTGACCATATTAGCCGGATAAAACCACACCAAGTCGCTCGCGTTCTTAGAAAAGTGAATTTTGTTCCGGGAAGTTAGACTACGGACCATTTTCGTCTTCAGTCCACCGTTTATTAGGTCTACTAGTATGTCGTCTTCCTTGTGAAGTTATCTGTGTTGTGAAATGTTGTACATAATAACCAAAAGATTAATTCTGCCTGTGCCTAAGCAACACGACCTTAGTGGAGATAAAATTCCATTAATTTTTGACTTCAGAGGTTTTAGATTCACAATTCGGCCGTTTTACACCAGAAAATATCATAATATTTATATGCTGAAGAGAAAAACTCTGCCCTTACTGGGAATCTGACTGGTGTCGTTCTGCCTTTCGCCACTCACGACTCATTCTGCCCCTCAATTTGTAACAACTGTGTGTACCGTTTCTTGAAATGCTCGCTTTTGCAGACCATGTGTTTATCTTGCAGGAAGTGCCATTACCTTCAGAGATCTGATCTGGCTTTCCTTCTCACACACAGAATGGACAATTAAACCGTGAAGCTTGACCGAGCCGGACCGACGTGTATCACGCCATATTGAATGTATTTTTACATAATTCAGAAGCCCTGTGACTGAACAGCCATAAAGAATTCTCGTATCAGGAGTTGCGTGATCGGGCCTCGAGATCAATTCTTCGTTTTGTTTCGCGAGAAATGAAACATTAAAACGTGAAGCAATCTTCCACGTCACACTGACTGGTTAATGCAACAGCATTTTACGAAGTCTTATCGAACGTGCAAATGAGTGGCTTGGAAGTCTGAAGCCGTTAAGTTGGCCACGACGGCGGTCAGATGTTGCCGTTCTCATGTCCATTTAGCCCCCATTAGCCTTCAGCCAGATCCTAATGACATTTCTTGCCGCAAATTCTACGCGCACTTTCTGTAATGGCAAGAAGGAAAGGGCCGCCTAATGATTTAAAGCCTGCCACTTAATAATCTAGCTACCATTAACCGTAAAACCACTTGAGGGCTGTCCAATTCACCCCACTCGAACGTTATTTGAAAATAATACACAGTAGCGACTTACCGTATAAGATCCTATTTGTTCGACCATTCAGGTTTCTGAAAGTCATCTTGGCGGCAACAAAAAGTCTGCTGGCCCGCCATTGTTTGCTCAGGGAGCAGCTGCTTGAGCCTCGCTACCTGACTGACGCCGAGTTTTGTCATAACCTGTCCATTTGTTCCCCCTGACCTCTTGATCCGATTAACACGCCATCTTGGACGGAGTGTCACTGGCTCTAATCGCCTTAACTCGGCAGCCTGGCTGACACGTCAACAATACGTCTCCATAACAACGCCTCTCCTCGCACTACCTGCGCCTCCATGATAATTTGAAATTAATTTTCCACGCTCACATGTAAAGAGGTGCAATATTGCGGGAGGTATTCTAATACCCCTGAATTAAAACACAATGGAACACGAACTTTCTCTGCAGCCAGAGCACTCAGCTGGAAATACAAAGAATGTAATTGCACTGGCGACATAGGCTTACTCGTGCGTTATATAAAAGTAATAAACAGTAACATGTCGCGATGCGCACGCAGATAGTACCATTGTTTGCATATGAGCTCCAGCTCTGTTGCATTTGTTGGCTAAGTGACTAGCCAACTGACATATTATCTTCCAAACTGGCTAAATAATTACCATCCGTAAGTTCGACGCTGCTAATAACACAAGATTCTGGCCAGTTGCATCTCACAATGCAGCTCTCTAACTTCTTTACATCGCGTCTGTCTGCCATTTGGAATCAGTAAACCGGTTGACCTGCGAAAAGATGGTGCCGCCTTTCAAATGGAGTTTTAATAATTGAAACCGGACCAGTTGGAGTTTTTTGAAACAATTAACCTGGAAGCTCTGTTTGCGCTGTTGCGACATCTCACTGTTATCATCTGACGTTACCATGGCTACCTTTGTTTCCGATGGACGGAGCCAAAGTCTTGTATACGACGTGAGTGAGTCGGTAATTACGAGCCTTAAAAATGGCTTCACTGAAACGAGATCACGCAGTGTCGCGTCGTAGCTCGTTCTTTGTCTGTTGTAAACACACTTGCACTAATTATGTAGTGTTCAGTGCACGCTGAAACGTCAGTACATGCTGTCACCGATTCCAGTTTATGAAATTTAAAAAATGCCATTGATGGATCGACTTACGACGCAGAACGTCGACATGACTGGTGCTACCGAACAACTCGACTTTCATCCGGTTTGCGACACGACTTTGTTATTTTTAAATGCGTATTAATGTGGCTTAGTTTGATAGAGTAAAACTGATTTGTGTTAGGCCTGCACACTGTCTTGTCCTTTGAGTTTTCTAACATGTTACAGCATTTAGAATTGTTAATAACTTGTTTTAGGGAATGTTACGATTTACGACGTTTTCAAGAACTCGCCTTTAATACTATGATATAGCTCGAGCGTTATTATGTTCGATATTACCGCTTATGTTGTATTTAATGCAAAACGAATTTACGTTTTCTCTGAATTTCAGGCCCCGCTCTCATTTTTATTTTATAAATCTGTAATCAAAGGGGATTTTGATTCGCGGCAGGAGCGTTACGACGTTTCGAACGACTCTGGATCCATTCATTCATCTGTCCTGATGGTATCAGTGAAACAAACTGTATTCCTTTGTATGCCAAGATGCGAAAAGTGGCGTCGCTCTAAAAAGGGAGTAATCTTTCTTGTTTCCCCCATTTAAAAAATAAGAATTAAGGAAAACACGTTTTTTCCGTCCTCCTGAAGCGCCCGATGTTACAAGGCGTCGGTTTCTTGTGGTTTGCTGCGCGGCGTTGTGAGGTTTCAGTCCGAGTGACGTCATCAAGCGGGTATTACAGCACTCTGCTAGGCCCGCAGTGTGTGTCGTCAGTCCCATAAAATTTGTTTGGAAATGAAGCATGTTTCAGATGTAGAAAAGTGGTGTAATTCATTTTTAAGTTCCTGTAAACAGGAGGGAAATATCCCATTTGGATACAACAGCGTCTACAAGGGACCAAGTTATACCCTACACCTGCCTTCGATAAGATGAATTGAACATATAGCATAAAGAATCAGGATTGAGAAACCTCTCGGAAGGCGACCATTTTGAAGATCAGTATTAAGACGGATGGGTTGTGGCGATGGAACTGGCTTCAGAAGATGGCGTCCAATGGCGGGTTGTGCTGGCGGAGAGACAGTCAGCTGTAATTTTTTCAGTTGCCCCCAGCATTTGGCTCCGTGCACTGAGCACACACACGCGGAGGAATCGTATACATGAGATGACTTCGCTCGCTGTCCATGAGCTAGTCCCTAGCTCCTGATCGCAATGCGATGGTGGTTTAATCGGTCGAGACTCACGAACAGAAAACCCTCCTCCCATACAATATTGTGTATCTGACATTACACGCCTGCGTCTATTGTGATGTGTAGTATTTTTAACAGTTTCTCTCCGTGGTGAGATTTTAGGTTCTCATGGTGATGAGTACGATGGTTATTGTCTTCTGGAACGTTGCACCGTATAGTCTGGTTAAAATTGACCGATATTTGAGATGCGTTGTTTCTGTATCAGGGCAATCACCCTTCTACATGGCACAACATTTCTGACCCTTTCCCGACAAGCATGGATTCTGTACGTGTCTTCTCTCTATCGCATTCGACAAAAGCCAGTAGTTAGACCAGCTAGACCGTCAGGGCGTTGAAGTCTCTGGTTAATAAACCGAATGATGAGGTCCCATAAAAACACATTCTGTTGAACGAATAGTTCGTTTCTCGCCACATAATCAGTTGCCTTGGTTGAGATGTACAAACACCGCCAAACAGCAAAAACTTCAGTTCTTCCTCGAAGACTCTATTCGTAATCAGAATAAAGCAGGAAATGCTCGGAATGTGAAGCTGTCACGGCGGTGAAGATCTTTGTCTTCTGAGTTACCTCAACGCTGAAAATGGAGGAAGGATGTTCGTCAGAGACATTGGCACCTGTGTACAAGTTCACACGGTTTCACAACCCAGAGAAAACCTCGACAAATCAGAAATAGTTCCCTCAGTAACTTGTCTTGTAAGCCTGTACGTTTTTTGTAGGCCTTCTTATGATGACGAAAACACTTTCTGTCATCCCTGGGTCCAGTTCAGCCTAAGGACTGCGGACGCCCAGATCACTTCGTCCGCCAAGTGATTTTATGAGTTTCGTTTTCAGAATGTAAAGGGATTTCTCGTAAACATAACGTGTTTTCTGTGAGGATCCTGTTTTTTAGAAAACCCTTGTTAGCTTTCTTCGAGTAGATTCTTCATCGGCGACTGCTTGGTATCGTCATGTGTTTAAAATCAAAGTTGTTTAATAAAACCTGCAACTGAAGTTCATTTTATTTTCTCATGTATTTCGTAGAGACAGTGAGCTCCATTGTAGGCTGTTATTACACCAAATGACAAATTATCAACAGATCAACGGCTTAGAATTTGGGGAGCATTACAAGATTTCTACATTCTCTTGTCGCAAGCCATAAAGAAAATAACCATATATACGCAGACTTTTTCATCACTGCTGGCTTGAACTTTGGAAATTGACAACAGTCGAGCGAAGATTTCACTTGTGTGGCGAAAACAAGCTGTGGTCTTCATTTTCATTGCGCTTATCCGAGTTACGTACCTGCTGTAAAGAACGCCTGCATGGCACTACAATCGCTTGTTTCAATCTGAGGCCTACAAACAGAACTGGCCTTTCTGAAATTTCGGTTTGAAGGTTAGAAAACTGAACAAAGAACGCGTGAAGAGCCGGACGTTAGGCCTACAGACCCTGAGGCCAGCAAGATGGCTGCCCGATTGCCACTGATGATGATGATGATGATGATATACAGATTACGAGTTGCCTAATTCTAGCGCATTTATTTTTCTTCATTGCAGATCGCTTGATTACCACATTGGACCACGATTGGACATCAGTTGGTAAGTCTGTGATTAAATCTTTATTTTTGTAAGTTGGGGTGTTGCAGAGACGTTTCGGACGCGAAGTGAATGGAGCCAATAATGCGAGGAAGGGTGCAGCAGACAAGTAAATCGAAATTTTATTTTCTGAGATTTATTCTTAATTTCTTAATATTGGCCTAAGACTAACTCGGGCTTTATGGTTCAATAAGTTACAGTGATTGTAATACACCAGTCATACCAACTCATAGTTTCAGTGGTATGATTGTTTAGCAGTTGGTCCTCTCTATGTGATTACCCGTACACACGCGCGCTGTCTCCGTCTGCGAATTCTAACGATATCTAGCGCTTTTAGATAATAAAATAACTTATTTATCCTAATTAAATTACAAGCCTACGTTTTGTTCTTAACGGTTATTAATATGGACAATTTCAAGTCCTGCGTTAAATTTTAACTTTACTCTTTGAAGCCCGAATATTCAATAATTCAGTCCCTACCGCAAAGAAAGCACGACACGTCTCTATTACTGAGGTAAATTGATTAATGCTGTGGAAGGAAATAGTCACTGTTTACCCTGTAAATCACACGAAACCTATAAATACATTCTGTGGGAAAATGCTGAGTTATTGATTATTACAGCAGATGGTAAACACAGTTACCACTGGTCCTTAACGGGTTAATATTCCATTAAACATTCACTGGACGTCAAAATGCGCGAGTGAGTGCAGTGAATGTACTTCCTGCTTCTGGATAAAATAAGTGCGAAGTTCCTCACAGTTCCGAAACAAAAGTGCATTTGAGGCTGTCTGTTCGGCGATGGACACTGAGAGAGCTGGCATTATTTCACCGATAAAGTGGCAGAAATACTGCGAATTTAAGAAACGAAGGGCAAACAAATGCTTTATTCCATGTCACTTTAGAACACAAAGTTACTCTAAGCCAAGACGGTCAGTACTTTTGACCTCTAAATATCGTTTTTAACATGGGAAGAGCTTGTCGTATATTTTTATGCCTGTAGAATCAGAGTGATATTTAATGATGATATAGGATGAACTCAGCTGGATTCCTTGATGACCTGAAAGGTTTCATAAATATAAGAACCTTGAAAGAAAAACTAGGTTCATACAAATGAAAATAAGTTTGGCGGTTAGATTTTAGATATTTTAATTTCATTAGCCTATTTGTTATTATTGTCTGGAACAAAGACGTGTCTACTATTTTCCAAAGAGTGTACAAAATGAGATAACATCTGCCCGTCCGTCCTCGTGTTTTGTCTCCGAAGCTAACTTCTTACTAAACACATTTCATAGACGTTTTGTGTAAAATATGGTTATCGAGAGAATTTAATTTTATGATGATTGTGGTTTTTGGGTTGTGACGTCGTGTGAAATCTTCAATCAGTGCTCCAAAAGGTAATCTGAAATGTCGTCGTTGTTTGTCGTAAACTTCCATCAATACGGCTCGCTTCCCCGATCCTGCCAACGCCGGAGGCCGCAGTTTTAAGCCGCGTCGGCGCGTTGCAAGGAGTTCTCAGTACGTTCGTAATCAACGCCTTCCATGCTGGTTCCTACTTA
Organism: Zootermopsis nevadensis; assembly: GCF_977971745.1. Taxonomy (NCBI): domain Eukaryota; kingdom Metazoa; phylum Arthropoda; class Insecta; order Blattodea; family Termopsidae; genus Zootermopsis; species Zootermopsis nevadensis. The sequence continues at coordinate 19,490,904 of NW_028259134.1, forward strand.
AACAACCTAACCTTCCATCACTTTAACTTTTCATAGCAATATTTGTAGAGGACTGCATGCGTATGAGTTCTTGTAGGATAGGTAATTGTCGAAACGCTCTAAATAGTTTGCGTTAGTCTTTAAACAAGGCGGGAAACGTGTAGGCCGATTTCAGTAAATAAATGCGATTTATAAAGAGTAGGACCTTTTAGCCTAAATATCACGTGTGTAACGTGGAAAGAGTTAACGACGCTTTACAAATACCTAGGTACTCTCGCGTACAGTTACATGAAAGGCGAGCAGACCCGTGGTCGCTCAGATGGTTTCGAAATATCCAGCCATTTCAATCTAGTTGACAATGTAGGCTATTTAAATAAGATCTCTTTTAATATTATACTATGCTTTCCATCACATATACGCTCTCGTGTTTCAACTGGTCTCGTACTTTGAGGTTTCCCGGCCAAAACTTTTTAGCTAAGCTGCATGTTTCTCCTATGCCATCATTCTAATAATATTTCTTGACTAGTAAAAATGAAAGAATAAAATTTTTTTTAGCGTAATGTTTAATTATAAAGCCTGATATTTTACTCTTCCCTGAAGTAACTTAGTTCAATTTATCTTTGTGTGGCAGTCAGAGTTAGAGTTGGTACTGTCTTAATAATGTGCGACGCGCCCCAGGAGATAAAACAACGCCAGGTTTGGTAGTGGTGGTAACCCTGACAAATTGGCGATATCGGCCTACTGAAAGCAGCTCTGAATAACGCCAGGAAAGCCATTTCAGTTTCTCACACAACGTTTCCCTAAAATCCATTTGAACTTGCCCTCTCTCCGTCTTCTTGCTTTCTAATATGGCCGATTTCCATTAGTTTCTTCAAGGCACAATGGGAATTGTGAGTGAAAAACTAAATGCAAACTTGACTTCCAGACGCGGACTTGGAGCCGGGGAGACAAACATTCGTTCTGTCAACAAAATCGAAATGCGATGTGCAAACATGAAACGCACTTAATTTGTTACGTCTTTAGGTTACATACATCGTGGACGCTTGTTTCCTCAGAAACTCCCTAATTAAATATTCACGCGGCGTTTAGTGACTCGTGAAATTGGCGTCGTAACATGACATGCATCGTGCGTGCCTCTTGTGCGCAGCGAATCTGCAGGCCGAGGGACTCCACGCTGAGCGGAACGCAGACCGCTCAGACCGTAACCCTTTGGCGTCGAAGTTCTTTTCAATAATATTTGATAATCCAGTTCGTACCACAAAGAAAACAATGCGTTTCGAAGATGACTGTCTTCTTGGATGTTGTGCCGTTAGAGGTTCGTACTGTCTACATCATGAGGGTAATTTTACGAGACAAAACGTCTCAATATCCTACGAGACAGCCATCTTCATACTCGCAGCCGTGAGTACCTGAAATCTCACAACGCATACGGATTACAAAAATTAATTATTTAACTAAATTAATTTAGGTACTGTTGAGAATAATGCACTGAGTTACTGATTACTAAAACAGGTGGTACCTACAGTTACTACTGGGTTTTAACGGGTTAAAAGAATTCACATCTCCAGATTTGTTCGCGTAAACTACAGACGGTTGTGTGTGATCTCGGGCCTTTGAAATTGTGCGTCCTCGGCCTGCCAACTCTCGCCCGCTCCATCAGTCCTGTCACACTCTCAGCTCCACGCTCGTGTGACAGATGTACGCGTGGAGCGGGAAGCATAACCACGGGGGATCACAACAATCGGTGGCTTAGCAACTGGATGCACAGTAATGGGATATCGATCATGGGGTTTCCAGTCGTCACACCATAGCCGAGTAGCTCCCGCGTGCGTTAGCTGATTCATTGAATAGAAAAATTGCACGGGACAGTGAAAGTTTGATATTCGACTAATTGGCATGTAACTTTCTAAGAATGTACTGCTATTCTTTTCCAATTATGAAACGTATCTTTAGACGTCTTAATTACGAGAAAGCCGGACTGACATTGTTCATGTCGCACGAGAATGGGTAACGCTTAGGTATTTTCTGCAAAATGCTTTTGAGACTTGAAGTTCTCACGACGGTTGTTTCAGCCTTGAAGATGGAGGCAGTAGGAATATTTCTTCACAATGTTAAAACCACTTACCTACGAGTCTACGCGTCAGAATCCTTTAGTCTAATTCTGAGGATATGTTCAAACTACGAAGGAGAGATCTTAGGTTCTCACGGCTGCGAGCATGAGGACGATTGCCCTGTGGGATGTTGCGTCGTGTAGTCTGGTAGACGTTTCCTGACGAAGCAGCAATCGCCTCTGAAACGACTGTTGAACTTCTACCAGACTACGCGGCGCAACGTTCCAGCAGTCAGCCATCTTTGACGCCCGCGGTAACCTCGTCTCAGGAAGGAGAGTCAAAATCTGCTTATTTACGAACGAGGTATCAACTGGAAGGGTTATGACGTGTAGTATGTGGTTAAAACATGATGGCCGTGCCTATTTCAAAGATCCTGTCACAAAATTCCGACTTAAAAGACGTAGGTATCGTTTGAGAGCATGTGACGTCACTAAGATTAGAATCTTGTGCCCCCAGATAATCAGCTTGGACCACAGTGCATTCCTAAACGTACTCCTAACTTTGGGAAAAAATTACAAGGGCCAGTAAATCTAGATACAAGAGAAAACTGAGAGTTTTATTTGGCGTGCAGAGAAGTTGTAAGATTCTTCCCACAGGATTAGCTGTGCCTCTCAATAGACCCATCTATAACTACAGCAGTAGTAGCAGTTGTCTTCTGGACCACAGCCTCTGCTGATCTTGGCATTACATGCATGTATTATTTCTCCCGGGAAACCTAGGTCGAAATACATTAAGAAGTGGAAGTCAGACACTTGACGGATGTTCGCTCTTAAGGGGTACACGTGCAAATTACATCAATCACTTAGACCTATTCACGGGGCTGCGTGCGTGTTCAACTTCCATCGCTGCAGGACAATTTGACTTAAACTGAAAGGAGTTTGCGTGAATCTGGGATTTCTTAGCGCGCGGTTCACCAAATAGCCTGGCTATTAGGTCTATTAGGGCGATAACATCAAGAAGAGTGAGATGGGCTGGATATGTAGCACGTGGAAACTGTATAGAACAGTCTAACGTAAAAATCTCATAGGAAGAGACCAATCGAGACAGATACGTATACAGGGGATGGATAATATTAAGGCTTTGACCGGGGTGTCCTTTTGTTAAATCTTATGTGGTACCGCCTGATTCGACTTCTAATGGTTAAGTGAAGTGTTTTCTTCGCGGTACGGTCTGGATTCGTAAATATTATGAAGACGAGCTTCGGCTTCAAAGGGTTAACCAGCTGATTTTCGTAATGGTGAGGTGTAGTGTTTTCTTCGCGGTACGGACTGAATTCATAAATAATATTCAGACGATCTTCGGCTTCAAAGGGTTAAAATTGATGTTAAATAAGGGCTTGGAGGAGGCCCTTTTGAATAGATTTATTTAGCTGAAGATAAGGTCCACTGTCGGGCTGTTGTGAAAACCGTTAAAGTCGGAAAATCTCTTGACTAGCTGAGCGACTGTTAGCTTACCAGTGAGGACCTTGCTTCATGGAGTTGGTCCCAGTCGAGTATGCGGTGAGTGACCCGCTAAAGAAAGCGCTTCGTTTGTTTCTATGAGAAAAAAGGCTATCGAGCATGAGGACCGATGTCCTTTCGGGTAAACGACAAAATAAACTGCCGACATATCGCGAGCAAACGACAAATTAAGCGACCACAAAGTTTGTTCCCTAGCAACCAGCGTATGGAAAGCCGACGGGCTCCTGCGTGATGTACCAGAGACGCGGTTAACTGGATGGCCCATCTATTTTAGAACCACCGGCCATTTACTCTCCGATGACAGGCCTAGGCCTACGATATTGATTAAAACTGATGATCTGCGCCTTCCTAACGGAAACTACAAATTACCACAGAGGATATTAGTTAACGCAGGGAGGAACACGGCATTCGGTACCGGACCTGGTCGTTAGATCCGCGTCAACACGGATCACACTTTTCATGCAGCCCGCGATGATTAAACGCGTTACAGTGCGGACTGCGACACGTAAGACGTTTAAATAAATCGAATTAGCCTATTATATTCCCAGCCGCTCCGTGTTCAGGGCTAATTAGTCCTACCGAACGTTTTTTACCAATTAACTGGGCGCCGTAGCAAATTCGCCCGGTGCCAAGGTATGAAAGCTAAGACCGTAATATGACTGATGATTTAGGGTCTACCATGTAGGGCCTATTTCATTTTATTTCATTTCTTTTTTACGTAAAAATTTAATAATGAAATAACAAGGTCTGTTTTTTAAACAAAGTCAATGAACCTGATATATAAGGACTACGAAAATTGCTTTTTTGGTTCCTGAAATTCTAAGACCTAAACCCAAAAAGCTTACACGTCACCGTGGCACCAGCGTCGTCCTACACGGAACATGTCAACGCCATTATCGAAAGACGTCGGTCTCTGGATCCGTCGTGCTGTTGACCAGGGACAGAAAACGTGAGTGGTCCTACTGACGAGGGACGAGGTTTCGCGAGGCGCCTGGCGCCGTTCCTCTGACTAGGAACGAGGTCTCTCGGCGTGTTACAGACTAGGGACTCACCGTTGGAGCAGACGCTGGAGGTTTCGCCCGGCAGCCCGCTGTCTGTGCCACTCTCGTGGCCGTCGCTGTCCTCGCCGCGGCAGTGCAGGGACAGGTCTCGCGGGCCCTCGCTGCTGGAGGCCGGCGAGCTACAAGGGGAGCGCGGCCCGCTCGACAGGATGTCCGTTATCATGAATCGAGACCTCGTGGTCTGGTGGTGATGATGCATAACATGGTCCAGGGGGGAGGTGTCCTGTTTGCCGCTGGTGATCGTCATGTCATCGACCGTCATTCCCCCCGCACCACCCCGTCCCGTGCTGGGCTCCAGCACGATCACCATCCGACACACGTCACTCGCGCATCACCACGACTCGTCCGCCGTTGCTTGGATCACCACTTGCAGTTGGACAGACCGACACCGAGTTCTTGCGACCCGCACTCACCTCGCTTCACACAGCGACTGAACGTGACCCACGCGCGACTGCCGCGCCTCTGGCGGCCATCTTGCGAGCCCGGCCCATACTCCGGCGGAAGTGACCAATCGCGCTGCACGGGCCTCGGCCGACCAATCGCCGGTCGCGAGCGGTGGGGCGTGTCTAATTGATTTGTATGACGTCACCGATTCGCCTAACCATTTAAGAATGCAGGGACGTTAAGATGCCCCTCCCACCGCGCGCAATCTCGGGGAAATCTGTGCAGCGACACCGCGGTGTTACTGCTGGATGGAAACCGGAGCTGAGGCTGCCGTTTACAAGATGGTTCTTGTACCAGCATCTTCTGGACTATTTCTTGACTGCCATGGCTCGGGAGATGTCTTAGGGAAACGCGCTAAGGATGGGTTAGCTCATGTGTGGACCACTGGGCTACTGTCAGCATTTCAAGGATTACGGTCAATGGAACTGTACGCGAATTAGGTTTTTTAAGCTGCAAAGTTTGAAAGGGCAATTGATTTTGGAGTGCACATACTCTGTTATGCAAATACATGCTTGTTTCGACTATCTCATTAGCACGAATATGGCACTGGATTAAGTGATTTGTCCTTGTGTTTTATAAGATAGTGTAATTGCGTCATATTGTGAATATTATATCAATTATTTGTTTTTAATCCGTCTGATCACAATATAATTTTTATTTAAAATTTCTTATAATTAAGATAATAAAATATCATTCATGTTCCATATCGATTGATCGATTTACATTTCGGAACATTTACACAACATGTTTCGGTTTTTATAAAACCATCATCAGGTGTTTTATGTAGGCTTAATACAGATTACATCTTCAGGTCGTAAGCCATCATAGTTTGGTTTGTGAAATATAAAGAAGTCATTTAATAACAAGTCATGATGTTGACTACTTTAAATGCTGTCCTGACCTTTCAACTCGCATTATTTCAATATTTTTGTAACTCATACTTATTAGGGGTATTTCTAGTCGCTGCCTAATGGTGGCAGCACTCGAGAACTCTTTATGTCAGCCGTGGTGCTAGCTCAAGCAAACACGAAGACACTTGCCTTTTGTCTAGGACCAATAGACTGATTGTAAGATCGATATTGAGCAGCTAGCCTACTGTCGGAGTGTCAACCACCAGTAGAGCAGATTCTCGTCTCGGAAGTATTCTGAGAGCACTTTCATTTCGGTGTAACAGATGATGTCACACGTCTCAAGCCTCACGGGTTTGGAAAGTAGAAACGGAGATGCCATAGTCAGGGGTAATCGTGGAGTAGGTCTCGGCATGTCTTTGCGTTCCGTTTAGTCACTGCGTGCATTAGAATACCTCTCTATGTTTAATTTGCCTATAATAATTCAGTCAAGTTTGATTTACGTTCGACGTTTTCCGGAGTCACGAGCATATACAGACCTCAAATCTAAAACTTCTTGACGATGGTGAAGAGTCAATTGAATAAAATTTTTCTTGGATATTATCCATCGTCTAGTAAATATAAAACGTAAACCGACGTTTCGGAGATGGGACTCTATCTCCGTCTTCAGGTTCCTACACAGTTGGGCCCCCTAGATAGAGCTAATCCCTATCTCCGGACCGGATTAGCTCTATCTAGTGGGCCCAATTGTGTAGGAACCTGAAGACGGAGATAGAGCCCCATCTCCGAAACGTCGGTTTACGTTTTATATTTACTAGACGATGGATAATATCCAAGAAAAATTTTATTCAATATACAGACCTATTCTATTATTTATTTTACAAAGCTTACAAAATGAAAGCTTAATACGGGGATCGTATCTGTCTGCATGTTTTGTTTATTTGTTTGTTTATATGCACAGGTTATTTAATTGCGTTATTAATAGCTAATATGGAGTTGAATGAACTCTTCAATAGTAGGTTTGAAGGAATCTCAGATAATAGACGATTAGTGATATCTCATAGCCCATCTGGAAAGAGTAGAGCTTAACCACCACTAGCCCATACGCGATCATGACGTCGTGCTCGATTAATAATAATTAGTTAGATTTAAAAAAAAAATATTTTTATAACTTTTTATTTTGAAGATGTTGTGCCAACTAGATTATTGTTCTTGTAGCAACAGTCATATTGCATTAGTCACTGTAGCCTGCCTATTAAGGGAACGTGCGAAAGCTTGCGCTGTATCGATTACTCCGTGCGAGTAATTAAGCTGTTCAAGCGTGTGTGAGGCATCGCATTTACCAGACAATCCGCAATGAAATTAAGGAGCGCATTGTGAGCGGCAGTTGTCCGTGTAACAACTACGCGTTTCGACGTTTTCAATTCTCTTGTTTCGTAATAACTGGTGACCATTTGCAAAATGGAAAGTTTAATTTAATTTGGAAACGGGTGAAAACGTTACACAAAAATAAATAGATAAATTTTAACCGTTTGAAATCCAACGGTAACTATATGTACCACCTGATTTCGTAATCAGTAACTCTTAATTTTGATCGCAGAGTTTCTTATGATTTTTAAACCTTACATGCTTATGGTAGACGTGCTGAAACCATTTGTTTCCTACTAATAGTCCACAAATTTTCTTTTCAGTGCTATCTTCTGGGTTGTAGGGCCGTGTAGTTTGGTAGAAGATTACCTACGTTTCGAATGTCCTTTCTACATCCATCATCAGGGCGATCGCCACTGATACACTGCTCTACAACCCTGCTCTTACCGCCCTGACAATATCAAATCCTACCAAGCTGGAGAAGCTGTTTGAAACTTCGCTTTGTCGATGTGGTAAAAATGAAGAACTTTGTTGACTGCCTGATAGGTCTACTGTTCTGTTGAAACTCTTATCAATCCGCCACTTTTAAAAATGCTGAATATCGGGATAGCGTTACGCAAACAAACGAATATTTTTCCTTGTGGGTCTACACAGTAGAAAAACGTAGTCAATTGCTCTGACGGATGAGCTTAAATGACACGTGTTTCAAAAGAAAATGCTTAGGAAAATATTTGTACCTAAGAAGGGTAGTCAGAGGACACATTAGGACATCGAATAAGTAGGAACTTCGTTATTCTTACAGGTCGCCTAGCATTGTTAACGGAGTGAAGTAAAGAAATCTACAATAAGGCAGACATCAAAACAGTAGATGTCAATTTTCGTTCTGAAACCTCTTGGAAAGCGAGAAAGCAGGTGGAATACGTAATAACATTGGATAATGACATTCTTCGACGGCTGTGAGGTGTGAAACGTAAACTAATTTGCTTGTTAAAAGTAGGCCTTGGTAAAGTATTTACTGTTACTGAAGTTTTGTTACGTTTTACGAAGTGTTTGCTTTGAAAACTTTTATTTGTACTAGTGGTACGGATTTTAAACAGCCTAAATGAAATGGTGGGCTTTGATTTTGTGGTGATGAAGCTTCGGGTTCAGATTTCGGGGAGATAATAATAATTATAATAACTACAGTGTCTATTTATTTATCATAATTAGGTTTTTTAGTGATGAGGCTTTGTGGTCTGTCTGAATTCATAATTACTTCTGAAATACCGAATCCTTTCAGAATTTTTTTATGATTTATTGAACGGGGTGCGAGGTCAGGCCATTTCAATTCCGCTACCATTAATTAGGTCTTCAAGAACAAGACAGCATTGAAAAAGCAGAATATCTATCCATGCCTCTAGCGAGGTTCGACCCCTGATTCCAGTGCAGTAAAGACTGACGTCTTGGGAAGCGTTGTTAGTGTAATACGGATAATGATATAAATATAATAAAGTGTCATTGAAGACAACAGCTACATGCAGTATTCTAGTGGGGAAATTCTGAACAAACAATTGATTGTCTACTGATTGAATGACCGCCACTCGATTCCTGAGCGGCTCTGCACCCTGGGAACGCTTTCCCCCGCCAAAAGCAGCCATCGTGACGAATTGCTCTGTATTATAAGCGAGCGTTATTTAATTATACGGGAAGTGTGAAGGCAGATTAGCATCTCGCAGTGCAAGCCAGTCTCTCGTTTGGCAGGGCAGGCTCTAATCATCTCTAATTGTGGACACAATGAGCCAATTTGCAGAGCAAACATGCAGCTTGTTAGTCTGAGTGTTCAAACCACGTCGCCAGGTTTTCCTTAGGCACTACTTGTGCAATTATTCACACAATTCGTTGCGAAAAGCATGTCGTTGGAAGTCACTGGACCTTTGAAGCCGAAGCTTATTTAAGTATTTAAGAATTTAGTCCGTACCGCGAAGAAAACTCAACACCTCTCCCTTACATAGTTCAACCGTTTGTCGTAATTGTAGACATGTGAGGAAATAATTGTTGTTCACTTTGAAAATCATAAGAGACTCATAAATACACTGTGTGGGCAAAATTTGGATTTAGGCATAGTTCGTTAATGTAGATGATAGGCCTATATATAGGCCTAGTTAACACTAGATTTCAAAGGTTTAATTCCCGCCATTAGTAGAACCAACATGGCGGTCGTGCTAAATTTAAGGTAGGTCAGTGTGCTACTTAGTGTGAGCTGATGTATTAGTGAAAGGTTAAAAAATATGAGCGAAGATTTTTTTGTACAAAGTAAGAGAACATTATGGCTTAAGAAGACTGTCTTTCGGGATGTTGAACCGTAAAAACAGTAAAAACTGACCGACGTTTTAGAGGTACTTACTGAATCCGTCATCAGTGAGGTGGTAATCGTGATGAAAGCAGTAAGCACCTATGAAACGTCGGTCAATTTCTAACCAGATTACGCGGCGCAACGACCCAGAAAAATTGTGTTCTTATACTCGCTGCCTTGAGAACCTGAAATTTCATAAACATTATGGCTGGCGCTCAAAATCGTGTACTATTTCTGTTTGGTGCATCGTCAGTATGACTATATTTAATCACGTGACTCTAAGAGTTTGGCCATGAACATGGAGACAGTGCGCTGTATACTTGAGTTATTGCTGATGACTCTCGCGTCCTGGAAATCTGGAGTCCTGGAAATTTGTTGCGAAGTTAAGCCTAACTAACCTCCCTGGAACAAGCGACAATTATTTATAAATTTATTATACTTACAACCAAAATTTTTCGGAAGTCCGCCAGTAGGCTTTTTGAATCCAATTATTTCCATTTTAATATTACTCTCCCATCTGTAGATTTGTTTTCGCTCGATGCATATCGGGAGGTCCGGAGTCGCGTTAATTAAACTGTGTATGACGAAGCGACAGTCTGTGATTACAGTCAGACGTACTTTACCTCGTCATTACGTCTAGCCGTTTGGGTTATCATTACACAAAGTCAGCGCAGGGCGCCTGTACACGCTTGCCTGAAAACATCGGTCCCGCACTGACTGCAGGAACACGCCAATTAACACGTGCCCACTCCTTTCTTTGGCCTCGATATTTATTTGTTACAAATGCAAAATATTATAAAGGAAAAATTAAAATTTATTTTTCTTCGTTTAATTAAGTATGTCCTAATGTAACCGTTTACTTCTTGTATCTTTTCACCATTCATTCGACAACATTTATGATTTGACGTTTTCGCGGTAGTGAGTATGAGAACAGCAGGGATCTCTGAAACGTCGGCAAACTTTGACCAGACTACACGGCTCTAAAACCCAGAAGACAGTCACCATTTGACAAAATATTTGCTGAAATACTGAACGAATGTTTTATATGCGTGTCATATCAACTTTATCTTTTAATTAAGCTGTACTTAAATTATTAAAATGAATTAGAACTAATGAAACACGTCACTTCGCATTTTCTTGAACAATGGAAATCAATGCCAATTCTGTCTCGTTACATGTGAAATATTTTAAACTGCATTTAAAGATTTTAATATCGCGTGCACTTTCACTTTGTTTGTACATGGACCGTTTCTGACAAAACCGGTAACTTCGATTTAAGCGTCGTGCAGGCTAAAGCAGAGGGTTTTTTTTTACGCCAGTAAGGAACACAGTTAAATTCGCTTAAAAACTTTTAAATGTAGACCGCTAATATACCAGATGATAAGGAAATTCGTTCAGTTGTTTCGAAATAAACGCGTGCGGACGGACATACTAAGACGACATCCCCGCTATGTGTTTATTTCGTGTACCAAAACGCATGAAGAGATCTGAACTGGAGTAAGCTTTAATGTCGTCGTGGTGACGAACTACTTGAGAAAACGGAAAATGTTTTCTGAAATGTCGCTACCTGCCACAGGTTGCTCACGAACCCGTAATGACTTTAATGAACAACTTATTCGTGCCGTGGTGCAGTACACATCCCAGTGGTTACCTTTGTCCTTCTCTGATCTTGAAAATAACGACACACGATGAGAAAGCGGGAGCCATTATACACGATTAGTGCTATTGGTCTCGGCAAACTTGGAGGCCTGGTCGTCGAGTGTCGTGTCATTACGGACCGAAGAATGCCCGGCACATTCTATCTTGGGGCGACCCGTGGACTTTGAACAAAATGCTCGTTTCATTATTTTAATTCAGGAACATGTCATTACTGTGGGATGGATACAGCATAATTACGGGACCAATGTAGCCAATCACGAGACTGCTCTCGCTAGGGCGATCGCACATTGGCTGGTCTTGTCCACCGGCCACAGGGATGTACATCGCTCGAGAGACTCGTCAGCTCACCCTCTGCATCCGGAAGTTCGAACGCGGTAACAGAATTCCGCCACGGACCATCGCCTTAACCCAGCTGAGCTAGACCACGCAACAGACCTTTCCGTGTTTCTTTGCCGTATTTTTCACCTGTCGGCGCATTTTGTGCAGCCCTGGAAGGCACGCACGAAGCAAGGACAATAAATTGGTACTTGTCGGAGGTAGCAATTTGTGTGAGATGTTGATCTTCCTACTCGCGTATTACAAATCGTGATGGAGCCCCACCTCCAACAATCATGCGCTTGTACGCCATCTTGGGCATTCCTCTGTAATTTCATGTGTGGGCAAATTCTCGGCCGCCGGCCCCGCAATTTCCATATCACATTTGCGCCATTTTTCTCTACAGTTTGATTTCCCACGGTCGGTGTTCAGTGTGCCGAGTTTGGTTAGATTCTACCAACCAGTGGGAGTCATGTCTCAAAACTCCGCCGATCAAATCATGACCGGTCCCTTCACTTGTGCGTAGGTAATTCAGTCATCCGCCTTAACGGCCAGTGACCCCCCCCCCCCCCGCCTCAGAGAAGACGAAAATCTCGTTCTCGTGGCGTTTTCGCCACCGGAATCGACGTCTTCCTCGATTTAGACCATTTCTGCGACGTCTTAGTTCGCTGTTCCGCAAAGATCTTAATGTTCCACTGAAACAATCATTGCGAAGTATTGCAAATGATTTCATGCACGTGAAGCTAATAGTCGCCTTTCCAGTCAGAAAATTCTCTTACTTTTGTGGGACCCCAAAATTCGTTACCGTGTTCACAAGATCCCGCCTCTGGTCCCTGTCCTGAGCGAGATGAATCCAGTCCACAACCTCGCTCTTTCACTCCACCGATGTTTATTTAAGACAGGGAACTTTGTTAATTTTGTTGCTGATGTTTTCAGCGAGCTTAAACGATGTTATGGAAACTTACAAATTTCCAAATTTCATATACGTTTTCTCGTGCTTAGTCTGCAAGTTCAGTGCCATGTGTAATGTATTTTAATATTCTATATATTTTTACAATGAGGGGTAATCAATTCCCAGACTGAAGGACCACCCCTTGTGAGCTGTTCATGATTGCTTATTTGTAGTTAAACTCTATTAAGAAATGTAACCTTTTGAAGCCGCAGCTCATCTAAATATTATCAAAGAAAACAACATTTCACAATTACGAAGAACATTCGGTTAATGACGACCGCGCGTATGGCCTCTCAGTCACACGGCTCATTGAATGAAATTGGACGAACGAGTGAGTGCTTTTACATTGAAACGAAACATACGCAAGTTTTTAATTTGTCTTCCCACACATCTTCTTGTGCTGTTCGGGCTGCAGTTCTAATTTATCAAGGCAAAGAAGCCGCTCAGTCAGCGTCAGGAACTCTAGATTTATACTCGCGAGGTGGGCCTACCAGTTCCACGAATCAGCATCGTTAAACAACTTAAAAATTAAACATCCACGAACTAAATTGCTTACGTGGCGTGATTTAATATCTGATATTCCCACATTTACCTGGAGAGAATGAGGAAGACCACAAACACATTGGGATGATACGCTGCGTAGCTCCACTTAGCCACGTGACTCACGGCACAGTTACCCAGTGTCTTGTGTCCTGTATTTGGTTAGTGGAATAAACTGCGTTTGTCTGAACAACAACCGGCTCACCTCTATAACGGAGATCCAGTGTGTTTTCTGGGAGGTAGGACAGAACTGTTAAATTCTATTTAAATGAGCTTTTTTCCCTTCAAATTTAGTGTTTTAGTAAATTATCTTAGGAGAAAAATCATTCTTGTGTTATTCTATCAAACCAGAATTGTGAAGATGGCTGTTATCTGGGCTGTTGCGCCGTGTAGACGTTTCAGAGGTCATTGCTGCTTATCGCCCTGATGATGGAGGCAGCAAGGACCTCTGAAGTTGTATAATTCGAGGGGCGATGCAGTTTCGTTTAGTTTACGACGTTTCGTTGACTGTTCATGCTTCGTAGCATCGAATGCCAGGATGGTTGTAAGTGATAATTTCGAAGGGACTCCGAAAGAAGCGGCCGTGGGGTATTTTAATGCAGTATGTTGGTATACTGGTATGTGACGGAAGCGTCGCTTATGACAGCGGGTTTTAGCTGCTGACGTCTGCGTCACAGCGTATGTCGCGGGTTGCAGTCAGCCTGTGATCATCGCTGACAGACAAAGTTTCGAGGTTGAGAGAAAGTTCCCACCGCTCAGACGTCATTAAGGGCCTATAAGCCAAATAAATTCGTATGAATACAGTTAGACAATGTGGCATTAACTGACATGTCATTTGTGAGAAGGCAGAGGCAGTTCCGGGATGCACTGCACGCACTTCCTGCTGGCTGTTTTGTGACTGCTCGCCGGAAAATTGAGCGATGGCTCGTCAACTTTCCAGCCCGAAATGACTCCAAGGAGTATAGTTCTTCTCTCAGAGATTCAGCATTTTCCTGTCATGGCCACGTGAGGAACTCTGAAGCATTCACTGTGGATTCTTGAAACTTTGTATGGTGATCGATTGTCGTAAATGTAATAAAGCAGTGGTATTCAACCCTTTTTGTTCGCGTACCCCCAGATATAATTTATCTTCAACTTTGTACCCCCAAAGTTGTTGGTGTATAATTCAAGTTATACATAGTATATAATCTACATCTAAAATAAATTACATTACAGATTATTCAGTGTTAATCATAGAATATATATTTTTCTTTTAAATTTCACGTACCCCCTAAGATGTCTTCGTGTACCCCCGGGGGTACGCGTACCCTAGGTTGAATACCACTGTAATAAAGCAGGCATAGTCCTGCTGAACATTGGCCCTATTTAGAAAAAAAGTGTAATATACCAGCATAGAAACTTCACGAAATGTTTTGGTGTTATGGCATCTTAAGAATCGTTGTAACTTCACGTGTGACACGTTACCTGCTATATCTGACCCTTTGGAATCCTTAAATGCGCCACACGAGGAGAATGTGATAATTCTTGCTCGTTTTTAACTGATAAACTTCCCGAAATATTTCGTCAATGGAATTTCTCACAACTTTGTCAACGTATACGAAACTCGTTTTATGCTAAACGGTCGTTAGCATCTAATCGGCGGTGCTGCAATACTCACAGGTTTGATTTATTCTTTGTTCTGCCGGAGCTGAGAAGTGGAGATGCTTATCTCGACTAAAGAGAAAAGAGCTCGCAGGGTAATGGCGACCCAACACGCGACGGAAACAATTAGAGCCGGTATCGCAGGAAGCTGCAGCGTTGGCCCTGCGATGTTCACTTCTTTAAAAACTGTGTGTTTTACATGCGAAACGACTGTTCATATATTCCTTTATTTTGTGGCCACGCGACGCGTGTCGTCGTAACGAAATTCGTTATGTTTTAGTCCCTTCAAGTCAATACTTGTTGGTTCGATTCTTGTCTTGTTTAACCACGGCTTGTTCACTTGTGAACAAGTAAGCGTAGCTTTGTTCGGCTCGTTATAGCCCAGTGACGGATCTGAAGCTCGGCCACCGCTGATATCATAGACTATCACGTTCATATTTGCGTGAAACCTTTTTATATTACGCTAAGAGTCAACTGATCAAGAATTGTAGCTCCTGACATTGACTCCACGTGAAGCGTTACCTAGGACAGAAGTGTAACTGCTGCCAGAAAAGGGAAGTGTAAAGCGTGATCCGCCACTGCTGCCGCTTGTTTGACAGTACAATTGCATCCACTTTTTGTTCTGCTCATGAGAAAATATCCAGGAGGGGGCTCTAAGTACTATAAAATGGGATAACTCTTTTGTAATGTGTGTATTGTGGACACACTTAATGGCCACAAAAATGGCTGAGCAGTCACCGGAACACCGCAACCTTGAATGACGTCACGCAATATGGCGGCTACTTGACAGTTGACTTGTTATTGTTATTCGTTTCATAATGATATTATTTTTTGTGGAAGCGGCAGTCCTATTACGCTCCATTATGCAGTTTCCTGTTTATCCAGGCCTCGAACCGGCGTCTTTCCGCGCAGAGCCACATGTCTGAGTCCTCGGAAGCTCAGCGGGCGAGGAAACGAATTCGTTTAAAGCATTAGCTCCAGGTTGCATCTACGAAGGCGAGGAAGGTGTGAGGAAGTTATCAGATTGCAGCGCTCGACGGACTGGGCTGACACCCTGATTGACTGACTGACTGACTGACTGACTGACTGACTAGCTAGCTGCGTAGGCAGCTGACTAAATCGAGTTTCTAGAAGACTAACTGACTGATCTGAGGATTTAGCCCGTGTGACTGCCTGGAACGCCCAAATATGTGATCAATTTAGCAACAAAGCGACTGCCTGACGAGCGTCTAGAATCTTAGTTTCTGAATTGAGCCTTTTAAGAGGTTTCCCCACCACCGCTCTGTATGTGTTTCTTGTGTTCCCCAGTCCGTCTAATCGTCGTAATTTCAGTCGCAACAAAACTAAGCGAGTTCCTCGTTGTGCAATCTCCTCCATTTATCTCCTAACGCTTTGTTTCCACGTCTTTTTTGTGGCGGTGTTAGATGTGACTCAACTTCTTTTCTGTGTAAGTTAATGTAATGTTTGTAGCAACTGAAATGTAGGAGAGCACACACTTATCCACGATACGGTTTGTTGAACGCGTAAATGTGATCGCAGCACCGGGGTTTGATTCACGGCAAGGCTACGGAGAGCTCTTTTCGTCACAATTCTGCCCATATCGGATCATCCGGGCTTCTGTCTAAAGGATTCCGGCAGTAGAACGGCCACAGCGTATGAAGACAGCCACGCTTTATCAGCGTAGGTCAATGAGACGGTGGAACTGGGCTGGGCAAGGTATCTCTGATGTTTTCTCACTTTTTGAAAGCTGTTAAACATAAGAAGTCTCAATTCAGTTCACATTGTCGCCGGACGTCTTGATAAACTGTCCTAATATAGCCGTAGGCATGTTCCTCGTTCTGATTTATTGTCGGCTGTAAGGCGTCTCATTTGAACACCGTCCGGTTGTCCTTTCTTCGAAAGAACTGCGAGCGGTACGGTGGATGTGGATCGAAGGCTACTTCCGCTGCTCACTGACGGAGTGAGGGCACTGCGTGACAGGTGCCACATCCAGCGGGTCTCGAGCCACGGACATTTACATACAATGGACCCGAGCTGTTTAATTGCTGGCTTCCTGGTGCTAAGCGCTGGCCGGACGCTAGTTAACTAATTTATAATGTTCCTAGGAGGATAGCTGGAGTGGCAGGGTGTCGTTAAACAAACACGAAGATTTCTAGTTTTCATTCGTGTGCTGTAGCCGTAGTAGGAACGGACACAGTTCCGGAAAATAATGCCCCGAAGTTGCGTACGTAATTTAAAATACCAGATATGAAAGTCGTGGAGTGACAAAGATAGATTAGATTAGACACATCGTAAACCAGAATTTTAATATTTGTAGTTAGATGTGATGGTCACGGTGGTCTAGCGGTTAGAACGCTGGCCTTGTAATCCTGGGGGTCTCGGGTTCGATTCCCGGCGGTGCCCGAATTTATAACTTGTGTTGGGCAAGGCCGTGGTCTAGGCAACACGGAGTTTTCCTCCGTGGCATCCCAACAATTACTCCATTCACACACAGAAGAAGGCAATGGCAAACCACTTCTGGATCATCTGCCAAGAACGTATATGAACAGGTCCCAGTCCGAGAAAAGGACTGAAGGATTCTGTTCATATGGACCTGTCGTCAGACAGAACACTAAATAATAATAAGATGAGGTGGACCTACAGGTTTAGTCTGCAGCAGGCGTATCAAACTGAGCGTCGCTTAGGAAGAATTGAATGTTGTGGTAGCCATCACAGGGGCGGGGAAAATCACAAGCGACTACTTTTAATATTTCGAAGCGTTGGCTTAAGAGTCGCCAATATTTTTCATTTTTCTGGTTTCCCATAAGCACACACAAATGTGAATTTAATTGAAACACATTTGTACGTCATAAGATTCAAATGCAAAATATTACTAACATAATATCGCAAACGGGTTTACATATCATTCAATAATTCTCTTTCACGCTTTGTTTATTTGTTCTTTCTATCATTTGCTAACTTTTCCAGCTAAATGTTTAAATAAGCCGCGAACTTTGTGTATTTATTTCTAGTTTGACTGTCAGTTATTCGGAGTAGGCTGTATTGTGTCACAAATAGGAAGAATATGAAAGGAAATCCGGTCAAATTTAAGGTTTTGTCTCTGCATTTGCCTGGAGGGAACGAGGAATATCACAAAATATCTCAGTCATGATGGCTGATCTCCGGACGGAAATCTGAACTCTGCTTCGGCGTGTAACACAGGGTTGTATAATGTTACAAAATTACATGCGGGTCACACAGAACAAAGAACGCCTGATGTAGGCCTACATTTGACGGTTGAAGTCAGCAGGTGTTTATAAACCTGCACGGCGAAGTCAAGAGGAAAATGGATTCTTCGACGAACTTCAGTCGCACTTCACTTCCACTCTCAGTGCCAGTCCGAAAGTCCTCCGCGACCCGTTAATGGGATTCCCTTATCTTGAACGCGCACATGAATTAGTAAACGGTGTTCAAGTCCTCACGAGAGAGCCACTTTGTCTCACAAATTAGAGCGCTTTTCGTAAGGAATAGCACGAGTTCGATTCTCGTTGACGGCAATGTTGTCTATCACATTATCAGGTGCGACTCCGGGGGAATGTACTTACGCCTAGTACGATTTGAGGTTCTCACGTCGGTGAGTCTGAAGATTGGTGTCTTCTGGGTTGTTGCGCCGTCTAGTCTGGTGGAAGTTTACCGACGTTACAGAGGTCCTTGCTGAATCCATCATCATGGCGTCGGTAAACTTCTGCAGCAACCCTACTTAAGCCTATGTAGCATAGTATGAATCGGGCAGCGTCTAGTCTGTTATTTCGAAAGACTTTCTTTCGTTTTGGCAAACGGAGAATTCTTTGGACTGGCCCCGATTTTCTTCTAGAAGCAGCTCAATGATGATCTCCACCGCGTAGGTGACAGTCTCCTGATGAGGAAGGAGGGGAATTATGGGGCTGACGAAGACTTGAAGAGAAACGACACAGATTTTAATGTCTTTACACCTACTTACAATGCTAACGTACTACAATGCCGGGTTCATGGGGTCACTGTGTGCAGCCCGCGATATTCAGCTTCTGCAGCAATCTGCGCGCGCTGTCTACCTGCCCCGTGGCGCACGTCGTGACGTAGTGAGCGACGTGCGCGACGCTCGTTTCTGCGCTTAGTGCTTGCGTCCTGATGATGCGCGCTACGGCGCCCACGTCTTGAGTCACGTTTCGCACCTGCGAACAAGGACCATGACTCTGGCTCAGACGACGCCACCCGAACTCAAGAAACCTTAATGCAAATTGTTACACGACCAAAACTTGACAAACGTGGAACTTGTGACTCACCACGTCGAACAGACACGTGATAGTCCCTGTCCCCGACAAGCAGGCAGCCATGTCACCCGCTGCCGTGTCGATGCGTTGCAGTGCTTCGCTGGTGAGGTTGCTGATAACGGCTACCGGAACTTCAACTTCAACCGCTGCCAGGGTTGTGCAGCCATCGAGCTTCGCCATGGCCTCCCGGAGAACTAGTTCTGCCTCTTGTTCTTTGTCTGCACAGAAGGCAACAGATGAATAAGAGTTTGTGGATGTGACCTCATGACCAGGAGAGGCTGAACACCCGTTACCGACTTACCCTGGGCACAGTGTGCCGCGTCCCAGCCCGACGCTCGGGCTCTGACGACGGCCAGAGCCACATCGCCCCCCAGATCCTGCAGCGTCGAGCGAGCTTCCAGGACCGTCTGATTCGCCACTTGCAGTAAAGGGGCAGTAGCGTCGCGAACAGTGTTAACAGACTCCGCCGACAATGACTTCAGAGTCACCCCTAGGGATCCCAGTATTCCACCCGACTCCTGAGTGCGACAGCAAACAATCCACACCGTTAGCCTCTAGCCACATTTACAAGTTAAATGCCCCTTCATTCCTGCGGGAACCACAAAGGCTCGGTTCTCCGTTCTGCGTCTTCTGGGGTCTCTGCAAAATATAAGTGAATGTTTGTTTAAAGAAAATGTTTTTCTTTTAATTTACTTTGTCGCAGATTGATGGCGATGCGCCAACAGATTAAATGTGTATGAGCCGAAATATTTGATCAAATAGGACGTAAATTCGAAATGAAATTTGACACTGATATTGAAATGCCTGGCGCTACATAATGTAATTACTAAACGATGCAACGGAGGAAGATAGAAGTCAGCAATATTTTATTAACTGTCAGTATCATTTTCTCTGAACGATATATCGATGCAGAGAAGAAATCCTTGTGCACCACAATTCCGCCCTTCTAGTAGGGATAACTAACCGACCAATTACCTGATCGGCTCCCGAACCACCTAACTAATTAACTAACAAGCTGGTTAAGTAAAACTCGACAATTATTAGCTTATTTCTTGTTATCATGGAATCCAACATTTCATGACCGTGTCGCCTTTTCATTATCTGCTTAGTCACGACACTCGCGATGACGAAAGGGAACCAAATTTGGTGGCTACTCACCCCAAATGTCGCCGTTGCGAAGCTTGCTGTCAGCAGCACAATCACGATCATGGCGCTGAGTGTCCGCGTGGCGCGACCGTCACTTTTATACACGCGGCCTGGCCTTCATCTGCCGCTGCCGTTGCGCAACCTAAGCCGCCACTCGCTGCTCATGATTTTCTTTAGTCACTCCACGCGTTCCTCTGTCGTACAAGAACGAAGGAATCGAGGCCTATCGCCAATCGTCCGTCACTCGGCTGTGAGAAGTTCGGACCTTGTCCGAGTGTAAAAATAAGGTTAATTTTTTTATCTATTTGTTTGTTTATCCATCGTTTCTTCCTCTATTTCTTCCTTTCTGTATTTCTTTCGTGTGTTCGCCTGAGCTGTGTGAACCCCCAGCTGTTGAGCTCACTGCAGTGAAGAACCACGACATGCAGAACTTTTCTGTAAAACTACATCGCTTTATTTACGTATTACTTGTTTCGTGCAGTGTAGTCAGCTCTAATATGTCTAATATATATAATTTATTTAGGTTATGTAACGCAATAATTAAAAAGCTACACTGGAGACAAGTCTTTTTTTTTTTTAAATTCCGATCTTGTGATTGTGAGGTTGGAAGTATTCGAGGATCGTTTGCATCGCGTTCTCTCGTCCCTTCTTTTGATACTGGTTAATGTTGATTTGTATACGAAAGACAGTTTTAGAGACAAAAGACAGACCTGTCAGCGAGTACAAGAACTTGTCGCCCAAGCGTCGGTCTGCGAGCGTCGTCAGGCGACCGCGCTCGAGCGATTCTGCAGTACCTCCACGGCCCGTATCTGACTGACTGACTTACTAAGTTGACAAATGAAGCAATTACCATTCGTTTCGTTTTGTTATTATTTTCGAATCTTCCAGCACTTAACACACAATTGGATTGTTAAAATTTAATAATAAATCGCTCGTCTTTGCCACCTTGTCAGCTCGCAGAACGCAGCTGCTTTGAGTAGAGCTAGACCCTGGAGATACACCTGCAGTTTGGGGAACTTACCATTTCTTTCTGCTTTATTTCCTTTCATTTTCTCCTTTCTTCCATTTTCCTTCTCTTCTATCTATTTCCTTTCTTCCTATCAAGTATTGTGTTTCAGTTCTGCCATCTGTTGGCGGACGTGGTAATCATGTATGAAACAACTTAACAGGCCACTAAATTTTTATGAGGCCAGTGTACAGGAAGCATAAGGGGAGGCGTCACGCAAACTAATTGTTCCCTCACGCACGCAAACACATGGGAGTCTCTTGTTACGTTCCGATTTTAGGTCACAATCCCCCACTGCCATCTCACAGTCCCCCACTGCGCTGTTTTTTCTCGCTTAATACATAAACATTGCCTCATTGCAGAATATCGAACATGCCTTTGAGAAGGGTCGCGCCTTCAGAAAGCTATCAAAAGTGTTTGCTTCCTTCAAAGCTTTGCGTAAAAGTTTCTTCGCAAAGAAGATTTTAAAAAGAAAGTTGTTTTTTTTTCTTTAAAACAGATCCCTCAAATGTTTAGTTTGTTCTCGTTGCAGAGTCTCAAGACAGCGTGTCACATAGTGGAATGTAGTTAGTCAGAACATGTGTATCACCGTTTCAAAAGAATAAAAATCTTACGAATTTTTTTAACATATTTTACGAAACACCCTGTTATAGATTTGTTCCTGTGGTCGAATACTTTCGTTGGGTTGCTCTGTGCACGAAAATCGCGTTTTTTTAAAATCCAGTTGCCTTTAAAACCCGACTATCATAGGCTGAAACATACTTTTTGTATCGCCCTGTTCACAAACAAACGTACGGATGAATCTGATTGGTCACAACCGGTCGTGCGTACGCCCACTCTTAGAAAGCATCGAATGAACTTTCCCGCTTGCTTCTGGAACAAGTTTAAAAAGAGAATTGAGCGGTGTCTTGTCTAATCTCGGTATGCAGATTACTGCTCGCACCCCTGTACAGTCGCGTCCATTGTGAAATGGAACACGCCAGCGGGACGTGTCGCCTTGACTGTGTGTCTGGCGGTCTACTGCGTCGTGGCAGGGACTGTCCCTGAATCAGGCTCGTCGCGATGTGGCTGCACAATTCCCAAGCCATGAATACCAAGCGCGCGATGTCTTTCAGCTGTTCCATACTAGCGATCGTGTCTCTTCGCCACAGCAGACGGCGCAAGACGAACGATTACTCAACAACAGAATATTAATGTGTCTCCAGGCCGCGATGCCGATACCTTAACAAAGAAACTTAATCAGTAAGTTCACAGTGAAGCCCTGTTACATCAGGACATGAACAACCCTCTTATACCAACAAACAAACAAACAAACGGACGGACGTTCTCGGTATGTTGGCAGTTTGCAATGCTCTTATTATGTATTTTACTCTTATCAAGAAATTTTTTTAAGGATATGAAATCAAAATCAAATAATGTGAGACAATCGGGAAAACTGACGTGAAGAGAGAACTGGATGAAAGTATAATATTAAAATTGATGATTTTCGTCTTCTGGGTTGTTGCGCTGTGTAGTCTGGTAGATGTTTACCAACGTTTCAGAGGTCATACTGCCTCCGTCATCAGGGCGACAGGTGAACGGAGGTAGTATGACCTGTGAGACGTTGATAAACATCGACCACACTACACAGCGCAACAACCCAGAAGACAGAAATCTTCATCGCCCTGATGACGGAGGCAGTATGACCTCTGAAACGTTGGTAAACATCGACCAGACTACACAGCGCAACAACCCAGAAGACGGAAATCTTCATACTCATCGCCCTGATGACGGAGGCAGTATGACCTCTGAAACGTTGGTTAACATCTACCAGACTACACAGCGCAACAACCCAGAAGACAGAAATCTTCATACTCATCGCCCTGATGACGGAGGCAGTATGACCTCTGAAACGTTGGTTAACATCGACCAGACTACACAGCGCAACAACCCAGAAGACGGAAATCTTCATACTCATCGCCCTGATGACGGAGGCAGTATGACCTCTGAAACGTTGGTTAACATCTACCAGACTACACAGCGCAACAACCCAGAAGACAGAAATCTTCATACTCATCGCCCTGATGACGGAGGCAGTATGACCTCTGAAACGTTGGTTAACATCGACCAGACTACACAGCGCAACAACCCAGAAGACAGAAATCTTCATACTCATCGCCCTGATGATGGAGGCAGTATGATCTCTGAGACGTTGGTAAACATCGACCAGACTACACAGACGGAAATCTTCAAACTCACCGCTGTGAGAACCTCAAGTCTATAATATTAAAATTATATCAAATCTAAAACTTCTTGACGATGGTGAAGAGTCAATTGAATAAAAATTTTCTTGGATATTATCCATCGTCTAGTAAATATAAAACGTAAAACGACGTTTCGGAGATGGGACTCTATCTCCGTCTTCAGGTTCCTACACAGTTGGGCCAACTAGATAGAGCTGATCCCTAGTCCCATCTCCGAAACGTCGTTTTACGTTTTATATTTACTAGACGATGGATAATATCCAAGAAAATTTGTATTCAATATTAAAATTGTTCCTAAAGACCTAAGTTGTGGGATGGATTCAGCTGGCTCAGAATTGGATCCACTTCCTGGCTCTTGTGAACACAGTTGAATTAATAACAATAAAGATATAATAGTAATGATGATGATGTTAATAATCATTTCGTTAGGAGCAGCGTGTCGCTGGCGTTCTGTAGCCGTCTTGATTTCTTTCCCGATACTCGCCTTGGAAAAACAAACAGCGAATTACAAGCCTGGCGCGTTATTAATGGCTGCCAACTTATGAACTTAAAAGTAATAAACCCTCGGGCTTCGAGGCGCGGGCCTCCAAGGATTGAAAACAATAGAAGCTAGTGGAGCGTGCGGACATTAAGTATTCACAATCGATTTGTTTGTTAAGACCAATAACCGTATCAAAGAGTGGAAACACAATGCGTGATAAAAAAAGGTGAGAGATAAATTGGGGGAAATGATTTTACACTTGGCTTTGCGTGGGAACTGCCCCATCTGACTCCGCGTTACCACAAAAGGGCGGTAGCAGCGCGATTCACACGAGGAGGTGCTGATATTAAATATTAGCGGAGTGAAAGCGCAGTTCACATGAGGAAAGGCCCCTACCGTTGTGTCGGAACTCGACAGTGATTCCCGTCTTTTTCTCCTGCTTGTGGTTATGAACCCGAAACGTGTTAACATTCTGAAAATTATTTCCTGAGCAACACGTTTCGATTAGAATCTAGTCATCGTCAGGCTCCTTACGTATTTTTGTGCTGTGTACAGACCTAAGTCACTGCACAGCGACCACAAATATTTGTAATCAAAACGACAAAATTCTAAAACGTACATCACAAAAACTTCGGCCAAAGGAATTATTAAACATTTTAAAGACTCAAACATGTTATCTTATTTTGTTCAATTGAATTTCAATAGACCACTAGTTAAAAATCTTTTCATACAAAATATAACGAACCTGATGATGATTACTTATTTTATTTAGTGTTCTGTCTGACGACAGGTCCATATGAACAGGAACCTTCCATCCTTTTCTCGGACTGGGACCTGTTCATATAAGTTCTTGGCAGATGATCCAGAAGTGGTTTGCCATTGCCTTCTTCTGTGTGTGAATGGAGAAATCGTTGGGATGCCACGGAGAAACCGGGGAAGCCCCCGGAGGAAAACTCCGTGTTGCCTAGACCACGGCCTTGCCCAACACAAGTTATAAATTCGGGCACCGCCGGGAATCGAACCCGAGACCCCATGATTACAAGGCCAGCGTTCTAACCGCTAGACCACCTCATCTTATTATTATTTAGTGTTCTGTCTGACGACAGGTCCATATGAACAGGATCCTTCCATCCTTTTCTCGGACTGGGACCTGTTCATATACGTTCTTGGCAGATGATCCAGAAGTGGTTTGCCATTGCCTTCTTCTGTGTGTGAATGGAGAAATCGTTGGGATGCCACGGAGAAACCGGGGAAGCCCCCGGAGGAAAACTCCGTGTTGCCTAGACCACGGCCTTGCCCAACACAAGTTATAAATTCGGGCACCGCCGGGAATCGAACCCGAGACCCCAGGATTACAAGGCCAGCGTTCTAACAGCTAGACCAACTTCTGATAAGACGATTAAATAGTCTATGAAATGTTGTTCAACTAATACAAGTGTGTTCAGTAATGGTGATTGAACAGAACTACCAATTCCCTATAGTGAGTGAAGATTTCTACAACTGTCTTACTGACAGTAACACGTAACCTTCTTTCTGCTTACAAACCTAACTCTCTGCAACAGGCATTGCTCTCTTATTGAGCCCCACACAATTTTCCCTACGCGGGAGTAACGTTAGATAGTGCTTCACGCTACGTCCGTTTTACATGCGGACACAGTGGCGTTCCTCACCTTAGTGAGGCGTGCGTGCTTCCTCAAGTATCCGTTTTTGTTTTGTGAGTGGTTCTTAGAAACTCGATGAAATCCTAATTGAGTTTTATGTACTGACCTCCGTATGTGTCGATTGTGCTGAGTCGCTCGCGTGTGAACCACGCGCTGGCCGCACAATGCCCCACAAATTGAATACATGGCGTCGCTCAACGGAAATAAGTTTACATTGTGCTGTTAGCGGGCGGTAATTAACGGACACAAACAATCTCGCATCGATTTCTCTCTTGCTGCCAGGCGTACGTACATAGCTATCGTCGGCCATTTAAATCGAATTCAAAATTCTGTAGCTTAGTGATCTGCGGTCATTGAAAGGCGCCTGTCTGCAAGGTTTTGTGCTAATCTCCGGTACAGACTTCGTCTGAGGTAACAGCTTCCTACCTGCTCATCGGTGAACTTCACGTTGTTTTCCTCAGTCCTTCCATCTAATGTGAGGTAATATACTATCGTGACTCTTCCTTTCTCATCCATCCCAATTGATAAGAGATCTGTTGTGTTTATTCGTAGCTTTAATGACTATGTGAGTAGCTGGATGGTACAGACAAATGTCGAATGATAAAATGATTAATAAATATTGATTTGGAAAGGATATGGAAGGAAGTAGTCGTGGCCTAATTTAAGGTATTATATTTGGATCTGCTTGGGGGACTGACAAGAGCCTTGAACAATTTTCGCCAGGGTTACCTGTCTCCGGACCTAAATTTGAACCCAGGACTTCTCTAATACGAAGTTGGAGTGCTGACTATTTGACCACGTTCGATTTGGCAGACTTCGATTTGAACAGTTATACATCGTGACGGATCGGGGTTGAAATTTCAGTCTGATTTCAACAAGCGACGAAATGCAAATAATAGTTTCATTTGCGTTCTCGCAGTAAATTGCTGTGATATTTTCGGTCATGACTGTTTCAGCAGTTAATCGATACTACTTGTGTCTACGTTAATTTGTAACAAAATTTTGTTTATTTCAACAACAAACAACTTTCCCTCCTGATCTCGACACGTGCAGTTTACAGTGATCATGGCTACGCTCGGTTGTCGACAGTCAGCGTTACTACAATCGCACCAGACTCTGAAAACACTGGAACAGGCGTTCTTTACTCCGACCCTTCCGAAATTTCTGTGTCCAAAACGTAGCACAGTTGTCGCATTCATCTTCTCTACTATTCTAATCTAACTCACAAAATATTTATCTACTGATTTTAACTAACGGAATGAGCCGAGTGGTTGGTATTCCTGCTTCGTTTTCGGGAGGACCAGCTTCGAATCTCGGTCTCGAAAGAGGTTACCTTGTCTGATATTTTTCGTCTATTTCCTCCAGGATAGTGCAATGCTGTCATCGCTACCTATCACATCCCTTCCAATTCATTATTCATCTATCAACTATCGTTCAGTGCTTTACAGTCTGAACTGTCGTCGTTAAATAGGCCTACACCACAAATAAATAAATTTTTCAGACATTATGGACTGTTGTGTCGTAAATATGTAATTAGATATGAAAGGTAGTGAGGCAGCTGTTGAAGCTACATAAGGCCCAATTTTGCACTTTGTCTCCACGATTTAGCATATGTCACATGCAAATGTTTGCCTGCGTAAAGAACGCCAAACAGAATTTGTATTCCCATGCGTCAACGTGTGTTGATCGTACAGAACAAGTGTTTACACGTAAATCCAGCGATACGCAGCAGAACCCACCGTTGAAGCTACAGGATACGTCGATTCAGATCCGAACCGCAGACACACACCGAGGTTATGCAGCCCGCTCGGTCCCTTTTTTGTGTGCTGCAGGAAGTCAATTGGCAGCCACGTGACGCTAGCTGTAATTTACTGTAGCTTTAGGGGTGTTTAGATTTGAAGCAGCCCCCGCTATAATTTTATATCCACTTCCCTGCCGCCCCTAACAACCATTAATTTGCCAAATAAAGAACAGTTGCCTGCCCTAATGGATAGGTTACAATGGCGGCGCCACCGTCGCTTGTCGATAGTCATTTCGTTCCCACAATGCTCTGTTGTTTGTCAAGTCATGTACTTGAGGGTGTTCATGATAGTTTTATTACGGAATGGAGTGTTACTCCACTATTGGGGCGGGGGACAGGGGGAAGTGCTCCAGTTTTACTCAGTCACACGCATGATTGAGCGCATGAGTGGCTTCTGCAACAGAATCCCTTTCCTAACTGCACAGAGCTCAGTCCTCGATAAAATGACAGTTAATAAAGTAAAATATATTCGTGTTTTATGTGACCCGAAGGTTCATTGCCGTGCTCACAAGAGCCCGCCACGTGTCCCTATGTAGTCCTGTTAACTTGAGCTATATTTCAATATTGTCCTTCCGTCTACGTCTAGGTCTTCTAGTGATATGTTCTCTCCACGTCCTTGCCACTCCATCGCTCTCAGGTCCTTGTTTTCGCCTCACTCCGTGTTTTCACTTTAACGTGGGATACAGAACGCCAGGTGAAATTACAGTTTTGTGCTTTTTAATCTTTGCGTCTGTTTGTATCAGACTGGAAGACAAAGGATTCTCCCTTTTTATTCACCCGATTGTTTTGTTGTGTCTTATTGTTTTTGTTTTGTCTTACTGTTTTGTTGTGTCTTATTGTTTTTGTTGTGTCTCATTGTTTTGTTGTGTCTCATTGTTTTTGTTTTGTCTTACTGTTTTGTTGTGTCTTATTGTTTTTGTTTTGTCTTACTGTTTTGTTGTGTCTCATTGTTTTGTTGTGTCTTATTGTTTTTGTTTTGTCTTACTGTTTTGTTGTGTCTCATTGTTTTGTTGTTTCTTATTGTTTTTGTTGTGTCTTATGTTATTTGTGTCTTATTGTTTTGTTGTGTCTCATTGTTTTTGTTGTGTCTTATTGTTTTTGTTTTGTCTTACTGTTTTGTTGTCTTATTGTTTTTGTTGTGTCTTATTGTTTTGTTGTGTCTCATTGTTTTTGTTTTGTCTTACTGTTTTGTTGTGTCTTATTGTTTTTGTTTTGTCTTACTGTTTTGTTGTGTCTTACTGTTCTGTTGTTTCTTATTGTTTTTGTTGTGTCTTATTGTTTTTGTTTTGTCTTACTGTTTTGTTGTGTCTTATTGTTTTTGTTGTGTCTCATTGTTTTGTTGTGTCTCATTGTTTTTGTTGTGTCTTATTGTTTTTGTTTTGTCTTACTGTTTTGTTGTGTCTTATTGTTTTTGTTGTGTCTCATTGTTTTGTTGTGTCTTATTGTTTTTGTTTTGTCTTACTGTTTTGTTCTGTCTCATTGTTCTGTTGTGTCTTATTGTAGGACCACTGCCACCGGGTAAAAACCCATTTGCAGTCAAATAAATAATAATAACAATAAAAAATAATAATTTACTCCACGCAATAGTAATCTGTTATCCAAACGTTGGTTCGTACTTTGTTTAGTGACGCCATATCAACTGCGCAGTTTCTTATTCACATCAGCAACGTCAGGAGACATCGTGCTGTCATCTGATCAGAACTATTTTCCTGAGTGTCCAAATTTCTGTCTTACTTTTCTTGAAGGAAACCCTCTACATTGTCAATCTCCGTTTCTTTTTGTTCCCTGCGTGAAGGCCTGCATTTAAGAAGCGAGGTGGAGCTCGGAACAGGTAGCAGACATATTCCTTTCCTTCCTTCTTTCTTTCTTGTGTTCTTTCTTTTCTTTGCTTTTCTCGAATCAGCAGATTCCCATGGCACAGTCAGAAGAAATCGTATTAATTAGAGCGGCTGCCGCCAGTCGGCGCCACTGCGCCCCGCCCCCGTAATGAAACGGTCCGCACCACAAAGAAGTGGACCCCTGGGAATGTGTGTCATTGCTGGAGAGCAAAAAAAGATGCAGTGATATCGATATAAGGCAGCATCTGCCAACTGGCCAGTGCTGCCAACCACTGAGGCAGGTAGCGACTGGTTTCAGGCTGAAAATCCACTTTCCCGTTTCCCCTGCCAAACTCACGACAGTAGATGAGACATGACTAGAACTGAAGTTGGTCGCCCCTTGAAGTAGCGAGTTCACAACATGGGGGCCACAGTTCCACAATAAAGAAAGCATGTAGCTGAGCACATTAACAATGTTTCACGCTAGACAGAATTGTAAAGTACATTGTCACGTGACAACCCTCGCAGTGCGAGCTGTTAACTGAGGGTTAATGGCGCATGACGGCTTGCATCGCACCCCTACACAGCAGAATCAGCCATCACGTGGTGCATGTAGACTATGAAGCCAGTCCTCTTTATGTGTAGACTGTAATCCACCTCAAGGTGTGCAGATTATACAGCATTCTGTAGGTGCGTGTAGACTATAGGCACTCTGCATAAGTTCTGTAGACTCTCTGTGAGTGTCTATGCAGACAGGACAATGAGTGATCACTCAGATAAACAAAGTGTCGTCAGTGAATATCAGAACAAAATCAGTTTTTAAGAAGTGAATACTAGAGACGGACGTTTAACGCTACCATGTCGAAAAATAAGGCGTATCAGCAGAAACCACTAGGATCGTGGGTTTGTGTCCCAGCTCTTTTTCGAGTGAAGGCAGTTTACTCCATTTCTATCTCATTTCAAAGGGATGGCTATCAAATTAAAATAAATGTGGATCTGAGTAAAGGGTGGAAACATGTAGGCTTATTCCAATACGGAGTAGACCCGTAAATATTTTATAATTGCCTTTTTTAAAAGGAAATTTGTGGAAGGATGTGGTTGTAGCCTATTTAAGGATCTGTCTTAGCATTTACTTGATGTGACCGAGGTTGAACACGGAGATGTCAGAATAGCCAAGATTCGAACTCGGTACTTTTCACACATAAGCCAAGAGTCTTAACCACTCTCGAGTTGCTGTTGCAGACGGGTGGCTGTTCTTTTCGACCTAATCACATAACGACTGAGGTTTAAATAGAAGTGGCTGTCGGACGCTCCGCTTTAGGACTTGGAAGGCCCGAAAACGCGAGCGTTTGGCGCGTGCAGTCTCTGGAACAATAACACATTTGCTTCTTGATTCATCGCCCTGCTTCTTGGCACAGCCACTCTCGTAACTATTGCAGTGTCTTTCTTTCTTTCTTTCTTCCTTCCTTCCTCTATTTATGTCTTTGTTTATTTCTTTCTTCATTGTTTTCTTCGTTGCTTCCTTTCTTTCAACTTAGAGCTGCTCACGTGCCTTGTGACGCGTCGCTTTATTTATCATATTCGCTCCTGTTGACATATAGCCTGTAAATAGGCCTTCATCGTGGATGTAAGTAGAAGCAGGGCGGCTGTTTCTTCTTTAGCTTTCTTAACTTAAGTCCCTCTAGCCAGTCACAATTCAGAATCAGTCAAGACTTTACGAAACCTTTGCTCGTTTGTAGGTGGGCTCGGTTAGGTTGGTTAGGTTGGTTAGGTTATGTTGGGTTAGACTGGTTGGGTTAGGTTGGTTAGGTTAGATTGCTTAGGTTAGGTTAGGTTAGGTTAGGTTAGGTTGGTTAGGTTAGGTTAGACTGGTTGGGTTAGGTTGATTAGGTTGGTTAGGTTAGGTTGGGTTAGACTGGTTGGGTTAGGTTGGTTAGGTTAGGTTAGGTTAGGTTGGTTAAGTTAGGTTAGACTGGTTGGGTTAGGTTGATTAGGTAGGTTAGGTTGGTTAGGTTAGGTTAGACTGGTTGGGTTAGGTTGATTAGGTTGGTTAGGTTAGGTTAGACTGGTTGGGTTAGGTTGGTTAGGTTAGGTTAGAGTGGTTGGGTTAGGTTGATTAGGTTGGTTAGGTTAGGTTGGTTAGGTTAGGTTAGACTGGTTGGGTTAGACTGGTTGGGTTAGACTGGTTAAGTTAGGTTAGGTTAGATTAGGTTAGACTGGTTGGGTTAGGTTGGTTAGGTTAGACTGGTTGGGTTAGACTGGTTAAGTTAGGTTGGTTAGGTTAGGTTAGACTGGCTGTAGATCGGCCCATCGCAAGGCAAGGGCAGGATATCACAGTACTCATATTAGCCAGATATGCCTTCATCTGAATTCGAACCCCTCACTGACTCAGTTTATTTTTCTCTGTATTCACCACTACTAAGCATCGTCTAGTATTATGCAACATTTAGAGTGGGATCCTGACATACGTCGCCTCTCGAATTTCCTTTTTCTGAAAGAAAATTTCTTTTACAGCTTCACACAATTCCTCTACAGTTTTGTGCTTGTTTCCTGTTTCCACATCTAACACGCTTCTCCCCCAACTCGTGTCGAGTGCCCCACGTTTTGCGAACACCCGGCACGCAACGGAAGCGCTGTTCAAATCTCGCGGTGATCAAGTGGAATATTTCCTGCCTGACTGCGGCTAATTGTTGTGGTGGCAGGCGCATTGTTTCCCCACAATGCACATTAATTTGTTCTCTCCACCTCGCCAGCTGCTGCTCTCTTGTTTGCAGTTCACGTAACCGCCGGCAGGCACCAGCACACACCGTGTCGCCTAAAATCGCTTTTTGGACGAATATTTCGATTTTTGCTTGCGATTTATTGTGAAGCACAAAAATTCCTAATGTGCATTGTAATTGTATTGAGTGGTTACACGCCACACACAGTGATAATCATTTGTCACAATAATAATGATAATACCGCAAATTAACTAGATGCAGCTTTTCGACGCGTGGCGTGTATGGTTTGTTTCCCATCATTCATCGCGCGCCCATCTGTTTCCCGCCATCATGACGTCACCGATCGCCCTTTGTTCTGGCGGAAAATACTGTAACCGCTAATGATTTGCGCTGATCGTTAGGATGAAAGCTTTCGCGTGTTGACACGCAACGAAAGCTCTATGACAGTCAGCTGTTACGTGAATGGCGTGGAGAGATCAAATCGATATGTAAACGGCGAAACAATATCAGGAGCCAAACCTAATCATTTCTGAAGCAAACTCTGGACTTAGTCCAGGTCTGTAAAGATACGGATTCTTCCATCTCCCCACCACTGACACATAATGCATTGTTATGCATCAATAAGGACATTCTACGTCCGTCTAGGCTAACTTTGGTTGTGGTACTTAGAGAAACGCCGTCTTATAGTTATTCCTAATACCTTTAAACGCATATTACCTTACACTAGCATAAGAAAAGCTTGACTAACACAGGTTTAGTATTCATACTGACGCTAGTTTTTGTGATGAAACAAATATATCAGTCATGATTGCTGTAAAAATGGCACCGAATTTGGTTTTAGGGAGGAGAGGTATTGCACAAGAACCAAAAGGCGAATCTCCAGAGATTGTGGGAATTTGTTGAAGTTTCCCGGTGAGAAACGGGAAAGACTGTTAACCTTCTAGAGTTCCGTTCGGGGGACATTAGGTTACAACTATAAATCTCGAAGTTTATCCAAACAAATTACAGAAGGTTCACTTATCTTATTGTAATGCGTTCTTTCCTGTTTTGCGCATTTCATTGGTCATAAAGTTCTTTAATTGTTTATACGAATAATGTTGGACTTTATAGTTTATTGTTCTAGCAACACAGGAAGTCTGAGAGTAAAATGTATTAAGTAGGATGTGAGGTTTTCACGGCGGTGAGTACGAAGATGACTGTCTTATTGGTTGTAGAGCCGTTGTTACATCTACAGGTCTATGAGGACAGTCACGAACGTCCAAAAACACACGCACTCCTTTCAAATAACGGAAAAGAACATGTGAAAACTCTGTTCCCATCTCCCATAAAACACCCCGCGTCCCCGGTTACAAAGCTCAGTATGTCTGTTTAAAGAAACGATCCCAGGACCGAAAGAAACATATAAATAGCTCCTGCGGGCTAAAGCCCGAGTTATTGAGCGTTACATCATTTGGTGTTAATGGTTACCTTTGCTCCGTCAGAGAATTTTGGGTCTGACTTGTAAAAGAAAGTCGACGTCGTAACTTATTGTGAAAGCAATGACGATTTAATTTCTCAAAGATCATAATTTTCCATTCATGGGCTACTTAAAATGTGACGACGGCAAAGTGTTAAAGTTAGTTTTCCCTGTGAGTTTGTTTTCTGGTTTACGTGGTTCGCAACTTTGCGTCTGTAGTCTTTCAGTTCAGGAAACCGATGGATTTGCCTGCGGACTCCTACAAATTACCAATCGCTTTTCCATCCCGGTATGAAGGTAGTGTTGTCGGTTTAATATAGTGACTCTCAATTTTTTGGTGCCCGTGGTACATTTAACATGATCTTTTCTTTTTCCAGCACACTAGAATTATAATATAGAACTAAAATTTATAAAAAGAATACAACTATTTTTAGTAATGTCATTTATTGTATAGAAATATAAATTTATCGCTAACAGAAAGACGATGTGGTTTGGCTAATTACTAAAATATAGGCTACTCAGTTGCGGGTAATAATGTGATAAAACATTTACTAGATTTTTTAATTTGCATACCTAATTTTATGTAATTATTTTTCTAATCAGAGCCTCGCTCGCTTGGCTAAAGCTTGAACCGGTTGAAAAACACAGCTTTAATATTTTAGAACCCTAATTTGAACACGCGTGTGGATCGGTCACGTTTCCCTGTACATAGATTTATTTATTTTCCCCCAAACATACAAATGCAAGGCAAGTTTTCGGGTTCCTTTAGCGACGACTGTCAAGATGACTTGTCTTCTGAGAAGTTGTGCCGTGTAGTCTGGTATAAATTTACCGATGTTTCAGATGTACTTACTGCGTCCTTTATCAGGAGTATCTCCCTCATAATTGAGACAATAAATATCTCTGCAACATCGGCGCAACATCCCAGAAGACAGTCATCTTCGTACTAGGATTAGAAACACTGAGATCCCTACTCTTGACAATACCGGTGTGAAGTAATCTGTCATACCATTCCTCAACTGGTTTCTTGCTGGTACAAGTTGTACCAAGATAAGATACGAACTCAGAATTGTCGAAGGTAAAACCTATGTCTTATTGTATCAGAACCATATCGATGTTCTGTTCGAAGAGAACGCAACCCGCCTCTCTAGTAAGAGACTGTGCGTTATGTTGTTTTCTGTTGAACTCCTCAAAGAATCGAATCTTCGTAGCGAGAACATCGATTAATTCTGAACAGAAAGTCACTGATGCTGCTGCATTATTCATGCGTGCGTTATCGTCTTATGCTGCCTGTTTAAAAAGTTAAATGTGGGACCAGATCACGAAACGAGCGTAATTGCATCCTTCCTTACATTTAATTGGTTTCATTTGCAAGTCCACGAGGCACTCAGCACATTTGTATACATTGTGTTGTTAATAAGTAAGCGGATCTTAATCGGCGGGGTCAGAGAAACTCCGTGGTGGATTTTGTATTTAGGTTACTTTATAAGACCCCCTCTAGCCTCCGCTATAATATGAGAATACAGTCCTGTAACCTCCGACCAGCAATCAAGTCACTGTTCTGCAAACAGCAAATGTACTAGGGGGCTCTTCACACCCTCACAACACAACCAATGGACCAATGATCATTTTAGGGATGTCTATTGTGTGATGGGGTTTTACAGACCCCAAAGATTTTTTCACTCAAGCATGTCGCTGCATTATAAACATCAACATTGCTGCGGGATTTCTCAGATTAAACTGGTCAGTGTTCCCAATAGAGACGTAAGTGTCTCACAGGCACTGAGGATTTTGTGCGCTCCTCACAAAAGTGAAATGGGAATACAGCGATTTGCGTGTCCTGTATTAAGCGACTGGAAAGTATTTTAATTTACAGATCGCTACTCATCGTTTTGGTGATGGACCAATGGTTAATGATAGTGGTATTTGCCAGACCCCACCACGTCACTGCAGTTTGCCTCACTTTCGAAACTGTAAACCAGCAGTTCAGTTCATTCCTCAGAATTATGTGAAGAACACAAACATAGCAATGAAAATTAGGCAAGAATAGGTAATTAAAAGCACAATTGAGAGATGGGATTTAGAATTAAATGCTAAAATACAGAAGATTTCACACACAAAAAGAAGTGAAAGTCAGTAACCTAGCACAAGACAATAATAGTTGTAAGAGAACGAGAATGATGGAAGATTTCATTTTCTATAATAAGTTAAAAGCGTCATGTTTTTAAAGAGTATTTTTAAAAAGAATTTTAGCACGTGAAACAATCGATGACGATATCTTAACGAGACGTTTCTACTAATTATTAGGCCCTTATAGAAAACGTTTCATTGCCAACATTTGACTGTGTGAACAAAGAATCGAAACTTTGCAGTTTGCAAAATATATAAAATAATATTTTTATTTTCTGTCTATACACAAACTTAAAATAATGTTGTTTAAAATTATCTAAAATTATAACATTCTCATTAGACACTGCATCATGTTACATTTTTTTTTTTAAACATGATGCAGTGTCTAATGAGAATGTTATAATTTCAGATAATTTTAAACAACATTATTTTAAGTTTGTGTATAGACGGAAAATAAAAATATTGTATCAATAAAACACAAACATGACGCAATTAAGATATAAATTATATAAAATAAGTTTATAAACATAGTGAATACAGGCTTACATCGGCGTACCAACACCACGTTATGTTACTGGTAGTAGATTACGAACATGAAGAATACTAGCCCACATGGGGAAAGAGTAAATAAGCGAGTAGCTTCTTTCAAGGAAACCTGTCTGTGGGATGCTTAGCACACGTCAACTCTAGGAAGTTAACACAATTAGCTAGTTATGTCCACACGACGTTACTACCCAGAAGACCAACATCGACATCGTCAACTTCTTGAGATCTGAGATCTTAAAAATAAATTATTAATTTACCTGCCAGTAAAATTCCTCTCAGTAGTAATGTTTGTTTGGGAAAATGTTTGTATGTTTATATGTGAAATAATATACTTGTAACAACAATCATTTAATATATAGACCATTGAGTTATGCAGAATTGCATAAAAAAACAGACATTGTATAAATAGTTTTCCAACGATAGATTATACAAGTTTGCCAATGGTAAAATGTTAACTTCGTTATATCACTAATTTCGCAGCCTGTACACAGTTAAATAATTCTGTTAACTTCCTAGAGTTGGCGTTTGGATGGCTCATTTATTTGTATCAGTCATAAATTAACATCAACGCCGATGAGGTGCTCAAAATTGCGAACACAGCATATGGAAAATGTGTGCAGTGCTGCTACAAAGTGAAGTATCATCCCTCTCTCGTTTATTGCTAACGGTAGTACCGAACAAAAAGTTTGGCACTATTTATTTTTTCCACTAATTTTTTTATATATTTTCTGTGCGGTTGGCAGGCTGTGTTGCAAAGTACCGACTTCGAGAGTTAACAAAGAATGGATACATTTCTTAACTTATTACTGTTATCATCATCATCATCATAAGTACTTCTATGATGAGGCGCTGAATTAGTGTATGATGACGCACATTAAAAAACGTTTTAGTTTGTTTGGGTTTTGTAATACCATGTGAAAGTAATGTGAAACAGTAACTTTTATTCCTGATACATAGGTGTAGGCCCAGGTGTAAGAAAACATATATTACAATTAAGTTTTATGTTTGTTCTGCCATCTATTGACGGAGATAGTGAACTTTCATAGGCTTGTGTCGATGGATCGCGATTCCCAGTTACGCGTAGCCAATATTGGAATATTATATCTATGATCTACGTAGAATTTAAGGCAAATTAATGATAATTTAATGAACTGTTAATTCATACGGTCATCACAATTAAGAATTCACAGTAAAGTTCCCAAATTATATTTGCTGAATTGTATGTTGAAATTTAACATATTTTATTTTATCAGTTTCTAATTCAAATTTAATAAGTAGCAGATATATTTATGTAAAATGAGAGGTTAGGACAGAATAAATAAAAAATTCAATCATTGTACGTTTTCGTTTATTAGTATTCTTGAAAGAAACATTGTAATTAACTCTAAACATCGTAACTTCAAACTATTTTGCTAATATGGTACGTCTATTTATTTTTTTACGTTGGTAGAGTGCTGACCTTTGTTTGCTATGTAACTAGGAGTTAGGTTATGTGCTATCTTGTAACACGTGTAATGCAGTGATATTGATATATTTAGTTCATACGGGGTTGTAGCACTTGATGTTCAAAGCAATACATCAGGTAACTAATACGAAATGGCATCGGATTTAAGTGAAAAGGTACTAGAATATCTAGATCAGCATGGAAGTGTTGATACATTGGATCTGGCAGAATTCGTGCAGGAAGATCACCAGAAAGTTGTTGGCTCTGTGAAAAGTCTGCAAGCAGCAGGTGATTTAATAACAGTAGAGCAGCAGATCCATAAAAGATGGGAACTGACAGATGAAGGGAAAACAGTTGTAGAGAAAGGAAGCCATGAAGCCCTTGTTTACTATGCTGTTCCAGTAGAAGGAATTTCTCAGTCAGTCATTATGCAAACTGTCCCTAATGCCAAGGTAGGATTCAGTAAGGCAATGTCATCAGGTTGGATAACAGTTACTAAACATGCAGGAGAGGCAGTTGTAAGAAGAAAAGTGGATGACATTAAGGACACAGTTCAAGAGTCTCTAAAGCTCATTGTGGGCAGTACTCCCAATGCAGTCACAGATGCACAGAAACAGGAATATAAGAAGAGAAGGCTTCTTCAGGAAGTGGTAACAAAAAGCTTTCTGTTAGGGAAAGGGGTAGATTTTAGTATATCTGTGGAAAAACCAGAAACAGAGCTAACACAAGAAATGATTGCAAGTGGTTGTTGGAAAGAGAGGAAGTTCAAACCTTACAATTTGGATTCCTTAGGTATTGCCCCAGAGCGTGGACACCTACACACTCTGCTTAAGGTGCGTGATGAGTTTCGTCAGATCTTCTTGGAGATGGGTTTCTCTGAAATGCCAACCAACAATTTTGTGGAGAGTTCATTCTGGAATTTTGATGCTCTCTTTCAACCCCAGCAACACCCAGCAAGGGATGCACATGATACATTCTTCATCTCTGAACCCAAGTTAAGCACAAAGTTTCCTTCTGACTACCTAGAACATGTGAAGCAGGTACACAGTGAAGGTGGATATGGGTCACAGGGTTATGGCTATGAATGGAAGATTGAAGAGGCCCAGAAGAACCTATTGAGAACACATACCACAGCTGTAAGTGCACGGATGTTGTATCAGCTTTCACAGAAGGAATTTCATCCTGCAAAATATTTCAGCATCGACCGTGTCTTCCGAAATGAAACATTGGACGCCACTCACCTGGCAGAGTTCCATCAAGTAGAGGGTTTGATTGTAGACCATAATCTAACTTTGGGAGACTTGATAGGTACTCTGTATGAATTCTTCAAGAAATTGGGCATTACACAACTGAACTTCAAACCAGCTTATAACCCATACACAGAACCAAGCATGGAGATTTTCTGCTACCACACTGGCCTACATAAGTGGATAGAAGTTGGTAACTCTGGGGTGTTCCGGCCTGAAATGCTTCTGCCAATGAGTCTTCCAGAAGATGTAAATGTAATTGCATGGGGACTGTCCTTAGAACGACCGACTATGATCAAATATGGTTTGAACAATATCCGTGACCTTGTTGGTCCTAGAGTGAACATACAAATGGTTCATGACAATCCAATCTGTAGACTTGAAAAGTAGAAATGTCTTAGAGCAATGGTCATGCATGGTGATTGGCAATTTTATGTCATTGGAACTCTTCCTCACACACTTGTGCTACATCTGTTACAATAGTATTCCTACAGGGGGCATGAAATGTGGCATTCAGCATTCATTTCTTGGAGTAATGTTGTTGCAACACACTAACACATTGTTACCCTTGTATTAAGTTATTTATCTTTCGAGTTTTAATACTCATTGCTGTCTTACTTTTGATTAATGGGTATGATATGTTTTTTAGTCTCTGCAATTATATTGAAATCTGTGTTCTGTGGTTGGCTAGTTGGAACTTTGGTTGTACTACTCCGAGAATGGTCTACTAACCTGGGTTTAAATACGTGTCAGAATTCATTAAGTAACAGTAGAACCCTCATTATAATATGTTTGGAGTTCCCTTTAGTTGTTTTTAATAGTAGAACCCTAAACAAATTCCTGCATTGGTAGTTAACTCTAAAATCAAACACAGCTGTTTATGCCAGTATATATTCAATCATGTATTCAAAAAGCATTCCACATGATCCACTCATCTCATACTCCTTGATTTCATAAGCTTAAAAATTTATGATGGTGCATACACATTATGAAGCTGTATATTATGCAGTTTTCTCCAGGTTCCTGTCACTCAACCTTCATAGTCCAATCATCCTCCTTTGTTCCCTATTCTAAAACTTCCTCATTTTGTGTTTTTCCCTTAATATTTGAGACAGTTTTACAACTGTATGAAAAAATAAATTATTTTACAGTTTCTTATATTTTAATAATTATGTTTTTAGATAGATGGGAAGACAACAAAATCTGAACTGCATTGTAGCAGGCTACTCTAAGTTAATCTGCTCGTAATTTCTTTATAAATACAATTTTGAATGTAAGGTTTGAGGTTTTCACAGCGGTGAGTATGAAGAATTCTGTCTTCTGGGTTGTTGTGCTGTGTAGTCTGGTCGATGTTAACTAACGTTTCAGAGGTCATACTGCCTCCGTCATCAGGCAGTATGACCTCTGAAACGTTGGTTATCATCGACCAGACTACACAGCACAACAACCCAGAAGACAGAATTCTTTACAATTTTGAATGTTTGTTATTCTTCCCGAATATTTTAATTTTACATTTTTAAGGACTGTATTAGCTTTGTTTACATTATGATTTTGTTCTGTAGTCAGTAGATTGCACATGAACATGTACTTTGTTTTCCCCTGTGTTTTCTTCTGGATCAGCTTCCATACTAGAATTTGATAGGTCTTGTGTGTTTTTCTTTATAGTATTTTTGTTTTTGCACAATAAATGAACATTACTGACGTAGTACAGAAGTTGACTTGTTTCTTTCAGTTCTAATCCTGCCTTGTTTGTCTTTGACTGTAATGGTTAAGAAATTTAAGAAACATGTTTGGAACTATGCATATAATAATAATTCTTGCATATTCTCTAGAATTTGACTCTTGACCTATGTGAATGGTGGCAGTGATGTCATAGATGTTGGGTGTATGACACTGCATTATTTGGGTTTCTGCATTCCACATTGGTGTTTATTGTAGGTACAAATGTATTATTGCAATGCCAACCATTTTACACAGCAGAAAATTATTTCAGTTTATTAAAACTTAGCAATGTAAGAAGGGTTTTACATTATGAACTAATATTTTATGTGATTGCTTTCTTTGAGGAAAATGATAAAAAGTTTGATTTGGGCTTCATAAATCAAAATGAAATGCACCAAGCAGTTTGAGTGCTAGTCTCCAGTAAAAGTAAGAGTAGAGTACAAAATATAAAAACCCGTTAAGTAGTTTTGAGGGTGAATAGTTAGATGACTTCTCCATTATGCGTTAATTTGATGAAAATGCAATGGTGATAAGATTTTTATCGTTTTACAGGCTTCTTATTTATAATTGATTGTTCCGTTTTATGTTTTCATTGACTTCAGTGATAACAACTCAGTTCTTTACGAGTGTGTGCATATATACGTACAGCACATACTTTAAGGGTAATCCATGGTGTTGAATACTACGCGACATACTTATTGTTAACGGTTTAAATACAATTTTGATATATTTAATACTACATGTCTAAACTGAGTGTTCTTGTTGGTAGATTTCTTTTGCCTTTGTATGGTTCGTAATGTTGGCAACGCTAGTATGCTGGTACTAGTTTGTAAAGATGACGGGGGATAATTTTGAATGGTTTAGAACCACAGTGATAAATATTTCATCCGATGATTTGAATAGAATACGGCTTTTATCGGAACTGAAGTTAGCATTTGGTGCACTAAATAATGTTCAACGGAATTCAGTTGTACACATTTTACAATTGGACCATATATTTGACTGCTTGAATTCATCAGAGACGTAAGATAATATTGTTTTCTTGGATGTAGTTTTATTCGAGTGCATATAGACTGTACTGAATAAGTACTTAAAGCATTGCGGTATCAGTATTGTGATCTCAGAATCTGCCCCTTTTGAAAAGGAAATAGGTTATGTTTACAGGTTTTATGTTTTGGATTTTTCTTTATAAGTGAGGAAATAACCAAACTTTCGAAAAATTCCCTGTTTGTTTAACAATATGATGCCACTTAGAGGGGCCATATAGCTTCGAAAGTGAAATGTGGTATAGACCTAGTTGATGGCGGTGTATGCGAGTAGGAGGAGATGTTGACTATTGTGTAATTTGCTATGGGAACTGAATGAAACACTTGCCATACTCTGTTCCTGTACAGGTTTTCAGTTCCTCCAATTGCATGATGACCATTATTTCATGGACTGTTCAAGAGATACTAGATTAATTTATTATTTTAATTTCACAGAGAACAGGTTGAACTGACATGTGAAGTGTTGTCTCTGCTGTTATCAGCCCTAGAACCAAGTCTTATATTTGGGCAGTATGAGGAGGCAATGTGTAGAGCTCTTGGCCACCCTGCACCATGTGTCAAACAGTTTGTCATTAATGAGGCAAGTATGGTGTCATGTGTCATCAGAATGGGAAATAATTTCCAGTATTTAGCTACAAACCTCAGCTCTTTTATATTCTGTGAAGATTATGTTTTATTGTGATGAATTTGAACCATAGGCATAACAAGGTGCACTAAGACTCTTTTTAATTTGTTGTAGAATGGTAAACATGAAGAATTAGCTTGTGTCAAGGATGTGACAAGGCTCCAGAAATAGTACTAAAATGTACCGGCCACTTCATAGTCTTCAGTAACAGAAAGTTATATTATTTAACTTAAGTTATTTGGAGTATGTCAATTGCCATGGACTTGTCTGAATCTTTTTCTTCCTTTTTTTTGGGGGGGGGGGGGTTGTTATGTTCTAAGTAGAAGCAGAATCCCTTTGGATCTTGTTGAATGCAAGTTAGCATAGGTTGTCAGTATGCAGAATATTAGTTTTTGTGCTGGAAACTGATTGAGAGTGCTGCCCACAGATACAGCGTGCTGTGAGTCATGGTGACCTTATGCAGCTACTCAGTCAACAGGAGGAGGCGATCCTGCTGTCTGTAGTTGCTTGCATCTATCATGATGACATGTCTGTTGCCACTAGTGCCGTGTCTTTGTTGGTGCGGCTGGGATCCTCTTTAGTAGGACTCGGCATGCTGTACACTACACCCATGGTGCAAGCCCTCAAGGAGGCCATGATGCAGCAAGACATCATCCGCTTTAGAGTGTATGAGGTAAAGTCAGCT
The DNA here is from genome assembly GCF_977971745.1 of Zootermopsis nevadensis. Lineage (NCBI taxonomy): Eukaryota > Metazoa > Arthropoda > Insecta > Blattodea > Termopsidae > Zootermopsis > Zootermopsis nevadensis. Next base: position 19,533,679 of record NW_028259134.1, read on the forward strand.
GTGAATTAGTTTGTTAAAACTGTTTGTGCTTATGTTAGCCATTGCTCATGTATCGTACAAGTATTATGAGCAAGTGGTTGAATTATCTGAGTGGAGCAGGTGTTTCCAGCCGGACTTATACGGAAACCTCATTTTGTTCTGACCCTTCTCCCCACTCATTCCTTATTTGCCTTCCAAGGTAACATGCTTGTACAGTATTTTTCCCATATTTAGTCATGATTTTATATTTTTTTCAGGTTTGAATTTTGTGAAATGATGGGATAGGACAGAATCTAAAGAAATAGGTTGGGTAGGTGTGAGGTGGTGAAAGATGGGGTTTTGCCATTACATCAGTGTATGTAGAGGTTCTGTAACAAAATTTATCAAACAGCTGAAGACCTATTAACTGCTCAAGGAAGACTTGTACATCAAAGTTACGGTTGGCTGCTTTCTGTGTTCAGGTTGTGACTGATGTAGCGGTGCACTCAGATGCTGGTCTACAGGCTGGACATGTCAGTGGTTTGCTCCCTGCTCTTATAGCTGAGCTGCACAGCTCAGACATCCTGCTACAGATGAATGTTCTATCGCTGCTGACAAAGCTGGCCCTGTGCGAGCATGGCTTTCAGTACCTGCAGCAGCATGGCATTTTGAATGCACTCGCCAACAAGGTGACAGCTGTCAGTGAGGATCCACTTGCCTCTCTCATGCTGCCAGGTACATCTGTGTATTTGCATGTTGCTCTTATTCATTACATGCTGTGTTGCATATGAAGCAGTCTCTGCTATCAGTAGTTCTCTTGCAAAATTTTCAGTCAGTTAGTGCTGTAAGTCAATCAAGAGCTAGTGTAATGTCTACATGGATTACTGTCTTTGTTGCAGGATTGATAAAGTTTTTTGGTAATATGGCACAGTCATGGCCGAAGGAGGTATTTGCGGAGTACCCCAGAGTGGTTATGGCTTTGTTTGAAACTTTTGACAACCCTGATCTTGTGTTACTTGGAGTTGCGATGGAGACTGTTGGTTATATTGGTACCACCGTTGAGGGGAAGTACATGTTGGAGAGCCTAGGTATGTCACTTTTTTCCAGTTGTAAGGCTCTTGTCTGTTTGGCATTTTGTGTTTCATGTTTGGAGCTGACTTCTAATTGCACAGTAATATTGACAAACTATTCTGATCCTAATTTTGGCAATGTCTTCTGAAGAGGTTGAACAGAGCTCCAGAAATACACTTAATACTGGCAAGTTAATGGGGACTGATGGTGAGTACATTTCAACTTCAGTCTGCATATATTCAGATTTATTTATTACCTAGGGCAGACTGAAGAATTAATGAATGCATACTTTTGTTTCTAATATTGACATCTTATGTTGAATTTTTCAATATTCTATATAGATATATTTGTATCAAGCAGGTTGTGAAACTGTAGTGAGTAGATTTTAAGTTTCTGGGGCTGTGACTTCATAGTCTTATATGTAGATGCACAATAAAAGTCAGTATGATTTTGTTATTTATTGGTTTAAAAGTCGCACAAGTTGTGCCCAAAACTTACATCCAATACAAAAGTTTAATTTATAATATTGTAATATTGTAATTGTAAAATTAATATTATGTGGGAGACCTAGCCATTGAAGGACAGATAATATTAATCTGGTTGGATATAGATTATGGGAGTGTGGACTGTACTAAACAGGCTCATAATAAAGGGTGTGGTGGCTGGCTTTTGCAAGACAGGTCTTGACCAGCTTAATAAAATTAGACTCCTGTCTCTTTCAGGTGACACTATGAGCCATACGATGAAGAAGTTGGCACACAAGATTACAAATTTGCCCACAGTGTTAAGGGTACGTGCTCTGAACACTGTTGCCAACCTCTTGGAGCTGAAGGTAATGCTTCAGTCAAGTAACCAACCCTTGATTTGCCTATTGAGATGCTGTTTCTGCTCACTGTCATGAAATATATATCTTGGCTGGACCTGTGCCATTGAGTGTTCTGGAATTGTCTCTGCAGCACTACTACTAACATTGGCAACATGAAGCTTACAGGTTATCTCAATCTGCTGCTGATACTTTGTCACAATTATCCAATGTGTCATAATTGTTTGCCATAGCTTAGGAATGGGCAACTTTGAATGTACAGAATGAAACTTATTTAATTTATGAGAATGTCCTAGGAAGATGCAAGTGTAGATTTTTGTAGCTCACATTTACTTCATGTGGCTTCAATCTTCTTTACAAAGCTTATAGATACCAACAACCATGACTTATCTTCTGAAGAATGTACAAAAATTCAGAAAATATTGACTTACTAGGGTCTACAAGTGTTTCCTCAAATATTGTTTGATTGTATGTTTGCATAACAATCATTCAGTGAAATTTCTGCCAGGGTGGTGCCTCAGATGGTATTATAAGCATGTGTCTCATGTCTGTGGTCCTCTCCATGAAGGTGGTACAATATTTGTGTCAGAGGTGTGTTCCACAGGTTTCAGATCAAGACACACAGTCACTGACCCTTACAAGGTCTTGGTTTGAGCAGTTGGCACCCAACCCCATGGAGCTGGTAATGTCAGTATGCCGTCAGCCATTCACTGAGCTGCGGTTGGCAGGCCTGCAAGTTCTGCAGGTTTTGGCAGAGCAGCCATGGGGTCAGGAAAGCATCAATGATACTCCAGGTAGTAATTCATTATCATCACACATAAATTTTTCTTGTATCTCCATGAGGTTTTTCTGAGCAGTAGAGAGACCTATCAGTCTCAGCAAGCCCATTTTAGCCTTTGAAAGCTATTTTATATGAAGGATATTGTGACGTGGCGTCATAAGAGCCGAAGGCTAGCACTGGAGAGGAGGGGCCACCTAACTCCCCTCCCCGCTCTGGTGTGGCGCCTAGGGCTGAGAGTGGATCGTGTGTGTGTGTGTGTGTGTGTGTGTGTGTGAAGAGCACTGGGTTCGTGGACTGTGGTGGCTGAGGAACCAGCATGCTGAGGGCCGAAGGCTGTATGTGGAGAGCACCAAGCTTGGGGGACTAGGATGGCTTGAAGGACAGTGCATGTGATCTAAAGAGAGAGTGTGTGTGTCATGTGTAGAGACAGAGACCCAAAAACTGAATTAGGAGAGTTGCCTGTATGTGTAGACTCTGTAAACTGATTTATTCCCAATAAATCAAGGTTGACATAGAGCCCAAGCAATAGTCGATCTGATTTTATCTGATTGATATATCTGAATTCCATTTGAAACATGTGATTCAGATAATATTAAATGTAATATTTTTAAAACTGATGTTTAAGTAAAATTGCCAAAGGTTTTAAAGTATTTTTACTTTAACTTTATTAAGAATTTTGAATACTACATTTCCTAAAAGTGCTTGAGTCCAGCTTTAGAGTACATGTAAAATAGTAGCCCAAACAGGCCATGGTGGTTTGAGGGTATATTTTGGATTTGGATTTTATTAAGTAATTCCAACATTGACTTTTGTCAAAATCTGTTATAGTGTGGAAATTCTGTCACAGTCTATATTTTGACTTGTATGTGTAATGTGGTTGTCCAAAGTAGCCAGTATAATTTACAAATTTTTATTTATTACAGATTCACAAATTTTATTTTAGTAAACAGAAATTTCTTGTGGCATGATCTTTATACTAAGTTTCATGAGAATTGGTCAGTTAATTAAATGTTTACTGAGTGGACATACACAGAGTATAAGAAAATGGTGCATTGTTATAAAGCAACATGTTTCAGGTTTGATCGAGTTCCTGCTGGATCGAGCAATTGAGACAAACAAGCTCTGTAAGGATGCAAAGTTTGAAGTAGTGAAGATAATAGCAGAGTCCCCAACAGCTGCCACCTCATTTGGAAATGTCACATTATTGCGGTTCCGTGAGTTTATGCACGAAGGCCCATTCTATGTGCAAGCACAGACGGAGGTGGCCATAGAGGGTGCCTCATGATGTGCCTCAACGTTGAGTGTGTATGTGTCATTGTAAAGAAATGTATAGAATATATTAAAAATGCGATTCATATCATATCCTGCCATGGTTCTTGCTTCCATGCTTCCTACCATACTCTCCATGCCAAACACTTTTATTGCCTGGGAAAGTGTCACACACTAAACTTGAAATTATTTTACTTTAAATCTAATAAAGGCAGGTGGCTTGAACACACCGTTTCCTCATCCCCATACTTATCAGCTTCACATATTCTGTACAAAATCTCACTTTATTGCAGAGTTATTGGTAGTAACAAGCACAAATTACATACATCTTGTAATGTGTTTGGGAACATGTATTAATGAGTATGGAGTATGTGGTTGTATGATATCGATTGGTTGTTCTTGTTACCTTGATTAAATGTTTTCAGTCCTGGTCTAACGATTATAAAAACATTCAGGTCTAATCCACAAAATGCCATTCTGTTGTATCACATTTTTAGATTATTTTCATACTTTTTAATCCATGTCAGTTTGTAATTTCTTCGTACAAGGTAAGTACAGAACACATTGGCATAGAAAGCAAGGAGTTGTGTATCATTTGATACTGAACACAGTCTTATTGAACTGATATAGCTGATAGACGCTCAGCTGATATAATGTAAAAACATATTAGATTTACATAATATACATATACGCTTAAAGGGTGCCATCATGTTTTAATTGTATTGCTCGCTTATTATACGGGGATCATTAATACATATAAAACATTGTGGCTGATGCTTTGAGCACTATTATTGATGTGCTGGCCATCAGCAAGTTGTTGCCCTCATGTTTGTTCTGCTTCTTCATGCAGTGAGGTCTCAGTTTGGTTTTGTGTGATTCAAACACTGTCATTCTCATTGGGATTTCTTCCGTCTCTCTGGTGCCAAAATTTTCAGCAGTGAAACCATGGGAGCCTCGAATGCTAGTGATACGATAAACGACAGGATGTATGATGCTGTGACTTGTCCAAAGAAGATGATTGTCTGAAAGTGATGGAACAGACTTTGTTATCCTGGAAGTGCAGGGCCCCAGCATTAGCCTTCCCCACAGCCAATTGTAATGCAACTTTTCAGTTTTGGTTTATATTTAGCTTTTTTGTGGACACTATTACTTTGAGTATAGTATGTTTTTCAACTATCAGCTGAGTTAAAGAAGAAAATTATCTGTACGTCTCCTATGAGAGATAATTTTCAAGTAGATGGCAGCATCTTTTGGCTATGTATTTACTAATTTTTCATATTGCTATTTGAATACAGTATTTAATGTATAATCAAAATTCTGATTATCCATGACTTGATCAATTGTAAAACAACTTAATGTAAATGGTAATTGGTGCCTTATCTATGCGCATTCACATGCAAGTAAATGATTTTCCCCATCATTGCCACAGATAATTGTGGTTCTAATGTATAAAATGTTGATGAATTCTGTGTTTTGAGGGTGCAAACTCAGAAAAGAAAGAACTTTTTACTTACTATAGTCTCCAGACTGAGGTGCATGGGGCTGTCTAATCGCATAACCATGAGTCTTATCATAATTGGGTGCACAAGGTAGGCACAGTATGTCACCCTGCTAAACGGGTATAAGAATGATGCTGATAGTAGCTTGTTCACATAACCTGGAAGGATAAAATTGACTGCTAATGGTAAAACAAGTTTGAGAGCTGCATGAAAAGCTTGGAAGTTTCATCTGAAACCATCCTAACATTGTTCATGTAATTACAAGGGCTGTAAAAGTGACTGTTTTCTGCACTAAAATATTCATATATGATGTCATATCAGTGTTGGGCAGAAACCAACTTTTCAGAGAGTTGCTCTGTGGGAGTCGCCCCAAGTGGATATATGTAAAACCTAAGTTTTATATTCCGACATGTAAGGTGTTAACACATTTGGGGACATTTTGTACAGTCCTAGCTGAAGCTTTATATAGTTAATGTTTTATTTTTCTCAGTGTAAAGTTTTCTGATTTACCAAAATTTTAGTTTGAAACTTCAGTTCCTGCATCTATTTTTATTTATAAAGAAGAAAAGTAGGTTAAAAAATGGCTCTTCCCATTACTTTGATATACAGGTCATTCTACTAGCTGCACTTGTTTTGCAACAGAGTGCAACATCTGTATCTAGCCCAGTAATTGAGATTTCTGCAGTGAATGTCATATCAGCTCTGACCTCCATGTCCAGTAGAACATGCAATGACAATCCAGGAAAGTCCAATAGCCCAGACTGAGTGGCTGAGTGATGAGTAGGCTGCTGCAGGTACATGCTCCAGCTTTGTGTTGTACAGCCCATACACTAGTGCCAAGAGGCACCCAATACATAGTGACCAGCCTAGCACTACAGCCACCTGTATCAAAAATATATTATATTCACATATACACCAGGATTATGGGCACCTGTAATGAAATTCTGGTATAGTTGCACTCTCATTGTATGTATACAATAGAATTCCAGATTGTGGGCATTTATATTATATTTATAATATACCCTTACCTAATCAGAAACATGAGCACTGTTACATAGTTATAGTATAGCTTCTAGGACCAAGGGCAACAGTATTATAATTACTCTGTAGCAAAAAATGTGTGACTGATAGCATGTGGAAAATAGTTACTCTGTAGCTCTAAGAACTATTTATGATAGAAGTAAGAGAACACACCTGGAATTAGGAATATATAATACAATGGGACAAAGCAGAAATTATCTGCAAAGAAGAAGATAGGATCACTAGCTCCATATATATGCCTCCTTTCTTCTAAAAGATAGTAAATAGCCATTTGTATGTAAATAGGGTTATAACAGCTGTTCCTAGGCTGCCCCAGTGGTGTAGTAGTTAGCATAGTAACCTAACATTTTAGTGTCCTGGGTTCAGTCCCAGCAGTCACCACATACTAAAATAAAACAGTAGTATCAAATCTGTGTGTAACAACCACCAGTCACACAAAGACAGGAGTAAAATGAACTTCAAAAGTTGTGTATGTTAAATATACTTTAGACAATAAGTGATTTCCAGCATGATTTTGTATAATCTAAAATGAGAAATGTAACTACATTAAAAAATGAAATTCCGACTGAACAGATGGGGCTGAAACAGCCACATCAACTACACACACCTTGCTCATCTTGATCTTACAGTCCGTCTTGTACAGAATCCAGCCCACTATCATGCCTATGAGGTATGGTCCAAGGCGAGTCCATGGTTTGTCATAGATCTTATCGAACACAGCCAATGGGTCATCCACGCTGTAACATCAAAAATTCTAACTGGTACCCTGATTGAGCAGCTTGTCTTAAATGTTAGTGTTTCTTGCCTTATTTAATCTTAGGACATGTATGTTTAACATCTTTGCCGTTTTAAATCTGTTTCTTGATCAGTGAATCGACTTTCCAAGAGAAATTCTGCAGCAATAACAATGGTGTGTCATACCTTGGGTTGTGCCTGTTGTCATAGGCAATGAATGCAGTGGTGCACCAGCTGCTGATGAGGAATATAATTGTGAGTGCAGCCGCTGCACGGAAATAGCTGCAACACGAAGGCAAGTGTGTAACCATGCTGCTAGTTCCTCAGAGGCTTGTTTGAGGCATTACTGTATGGTACTTACCTGATGGCAAGGATGAGGAGTGCACAGCCTAGCACATAGAACTGTGTGTCATCTGCCAGATACCAACTCCACAACATGCACTACAACAGAATCAAATGTCAATTCTAGTAAATGGACTTTCCCATAGACATTTTAATGCCTTAACCATTGAAGTATCATTAGTTGTCCTGTTATAAATGTACAGTGACTTAATATTCCATCTTCACTACTACTCACACTCATCTCCAATTGTGCTTTTTGTTGTTTTGTGTATCTCATTGGTATTGATATTTATTTATTGTAGAAACAGAAATTGATACTTGCTGAGTGAATCACAGTGCAGGTATAACATTCCAGTCAAATTATTTTTACTTACATTCTGTTAAATGTTTACCATACCGAAAAGTGTTTCAAATAAAAGTTATGTAAGTCTTCATGAGGTGTATATTTTACATAGGTACAAATTTTTTGTATAGTGAACCATTTTTGAAAACAAAGTTTTTTACAACAGTGATAGTAACAAAAATTAAATCCACATGACAACATTTTAGTATACTAGGGCAGAACGCTCCTTTCGGAGCTCCTTAGAGGGGCTGGTCAAGTTTTTAAAAAGCAACCAACCCCTTTGGGGGGGTTGGTTGCGTTTTAAAATCTTGTGTAAGAAACTAAACTAAACCCCCTGAATGGAGGGTTAAAATACTTGACCAACCCCTCCTTTGGGGGGCTTAGTCAAGTGTTTAAAAAGCAACCAACCCCCCTTCGGGGAGGTTGGTTGCGTTTTAAAATCTTGAGTAAGACACTAAACTCGGCATTGTTGTGGAACACAACAATGCCGAGTTTGTTTATAGTTGACATTGTTGATGACGTCATTTCTTGAAGACAACGAGGAATCACAAATTTTTATAGTATAAAAAAAAGAATATATGTTCACTTCATGCAGAATATGCATAATAAGTACATCTTTCAATACTTTAAAATCTGAATGTTTATTACCATGTTCACAAGAGCTAACCATTGGTCCATATCCTGATCAAGTAGAATTCATTCCTCATCTTCCCACCCTATTTCCTTGAGGTCAGTTTTAAAATTGTCTTCCCATATACATGTAAGTCAGCGATTTCACTTTTAAATTAATTGAAATTGTTATAAGAATAGGCTCTAATAGGATTCCAGAAAGACAGAACGTATCAAGCCAGAGGAAGATCTTCAAAAGAAGGAAACATTCTGTTTCAAGCAGAATGATGTGATGCTGGCAACAATGATGATAATGCTGATGACATTTACAGTTTTTTATGTGTTATATATATCTTGGTAACTGTGGGAGTTGATTTCAGGCAAGACCTGGTGACTCACCATGTCCTTAACAGGGAACAGGGTGTTGATGTACAGAGCATTCCTCCACCAGTAGTTGGGGCAGCTAACATGATCTGCAGTAGGTGACTCGAATACTGAGTTATAGTAGAACCACTTCATAGTCACTTCCACGATACCGAGCACAAACAGGTAGGGCACGGTCAGTCTGCAATGTGGAGTGTTTCTTGTTTAACCAGGTTAAGTACAAGGTTTGCTGACACATGCTTCAATATCCTTTATTGATTCAATCATATACAAGCAAGTGAATGGTTGTCATTATACTGAAAATTTTGTTCCTTTGGGTTCTAGGCTACCAGACCTTTGTGGCAAATCTAGATCCTGTTTCTCAGAATCCAATGCATTGTTGGTGTTCAAGAAAAGTAACTTCTAGGTTGACTTCCATTGAATTTTGATTTACTGAAATGCACACATATCTCCAATTTTAAACAGGACATATTTCTGAGATTACTATGAACATGTGTATGTACTCTTACAGAATTGTGTGTTATTCTTTTCACAGATTTTACACATCCACTTATATTATGTCACTTATTTTTCTTCTGGGAAACATAGATATGTGAGAAGTGAAAGAAAAGGTGATAAACTTCATGAAGTGTTGCTTGTACAAGAGTGATGTGTGAGCTGAGGTGGACCATCACATAATTTGTGAGTTATGTGCTGAGAAGCTATGGATTGCTCTTGAAAATGTACTGCAAGCAACTTCAAAGAAAATTCCTGATAATTTGTTGATGGGTACCTGAGTGTGAGTATCAGATTTGTGAACAGGAATGGATGCCTGTATTAGTTTCTTACATGAAGTCATGATAACTCTGTGGCTAATGTGATTGGTTATGAACTAGATGTTTCAGGGAGAAATATTGGGATTTCTTCTGTCCACCATCATTATCAGAACAGTTTCTTCTTGCATGTCAAATGGCCAGAGCATGAAGGTGAACATTTATCTCCATCTAATCTCAAGGTCTAGAGTGTCTAGAGGTTTGTTTCTTACCTGCCATAGCGGTAGACCATGAGCCCCAGGTACTGTAGTGCGCTGCTCTGGAAGCCAGTACTGCGCGTCAGCTGCTTCATGTCAATTTTGGCCACTGTACGGAAGTACAGGAATGACACCAGCAGCCCACTGGAATACAGCACAACAAAAATAATGCCTCGAGTCATGAGTGTGGCTGTTATGTCCCATGCTCCAGTTTTTCTGCCACTGCTTGCCATGGCAGTGGTGGAGGTTGTATTTCTCAGGTTGGGGCACCTATCAGGTCCTGCTGCTTGCAGTGGTAGAATGATTATTAAGAAAGGGACTTTCAGTTAATGCAGACTTAGAACAGTAGCATTGGCCTTAGATTGTTCACATTAGAAATATTTATTTTCTGTCAGAGTGAAGAAAATGAAATACATGCAGAAAAATCTGACACTGTATCCAGCCAGTTTAAAACCTGAGACCTTCAGAACCACCAGATCCATCTGTCTAATAGTGTTGCAAAGAGTTCTCCATATTTCCCAACCTTTGGCCTGGATTTCTGCCTCATTCCATTATCTTTTCTGTATTGCATGTTCTGAACACTCTCTTCATGCATTTTTGAGTCTGCAGATCTTCCTGTCTTGTATTAAATTATTTTATGTTTTTGGTTAGATGGTTTTAAATGTGTCCGAGGCATACTCTGCATTGTTGTGGTTGCAATACATCATGGCTTGAAACAAGTTGGGCCTTTATACATAGTCTTTATTGGTTTATAAACATTTTATATCAACTGCAGAGGTTGTAAGACTTGAGGTTCTCACAGCGGTGAGTATGAAGATATCCGTCTTCTGGGTTATTGCGCTGTGTAGTCTGGTCGATGTTAACCAACGTTTCAGAGGTCATACTGCCTCCGTCATCAGGGCGATGACGGAGGCAGTATGACCTCTGAAACGTTGGTTAACATCGACCAGACTACACAGCGCAATAACCCAGAAGACGGATATCAACTGCAGAGGTTATTTACTGTTGTTTGGCATGATGAAATGACCGTGTAAAATTGTAAATGAGAGAGTTGTGGCCTATTTTATGATATAATTCCAGTGTTGTGGCATTTGATGATGAAAGGGATATTCAAGATTTTTGACTGCGATCAAGACTTTTGTTTCAGCAGTTAATCTTTGTTATGTGGGCACAGGGAATTTAAATCCTTGTACTCTGGGGCAGGTTTTATGACTGGGTTTAACAGTTTAGCAGTATACTAGTATGACATGCAGGTTAACGGATTGCTCACCTAATGAAGAAGAATGTGTCCACAGAGTAGGCACCATTATTTATTGTCTGGAACAGGAATTCCTTTTCTACGATATTCCGGTACTCCATGTTGTCTGCAATCATGTATTGTTACCATAACTGCTAATATTATGTTATCATCCTCCACCCAACATTTTATATACATTTTCTGTAGTCACTGTCTGCTACATGCCCAGTCAATTTCACCTTTATTTATACTGTCAGCTTCTTTATTGACCACCACAGGATGTTTGCATGTTTAGATGATGTTAGCTATGTTGGTAGTTGTGAAATGTTACTGGATTAGTCAAAATAATTTATTTCTGTGAGAATGGATGTAGTATGTCTAAAGCAAAGTTTTATGATTATTGTGTGGAATTTACTATGAAGTCTGTGAACTGACTTTGTGTATGTATTATGAGAAAATAAAACAAAAGAGCATGTTTATGTATTAATCATTCTAACAATATTTATATGATATTAATATGTATAAAAATGTAATCACTACCATTATTTTGATAACTGTTCAACGTGATCCAACATTCTGATGGAAGAACAGAGATTAAAGCTGTCAGTGGAAAGTCTAATTGTAAGAAGAGGAAGTGGCTCTGATACTGAACCTCTGGATTGCATTACTGTCTCCAACCTGAATACTTGAAGATGACGATGCATGTGTGACCTAGAATCACCCAGCCCATGCTGATACTGCGCAGCCCATGAATCGTGGGGATGGTGTCACTGCCCACGCTCTGATCACATATTGTCAGTACATTCCGTCGCACTGAGAATGCAAGTATGATCTGGGACACCAGACCTGCAGCAATATTAACGATGAGAACAGTCGGTGCCATCCCTGTTTGGATTTGGTCAGATAAAAGTAACAAGGCTGGAAATGTATACTGCAGTAGTACACTGAGTTTCCAGATGGATTCTTTGCAGGTAAACATCTAACCTTATATCTGGTTAGATATACATCATATAAAGAAATGTTATAATTAATGATTACAGATCACAGTGAACTGTATATTTTATATTACCTCTCTATTCATTTTTACAGGGAGGGAAGAAATCAGACATTTTTTCAGAAATGTAAAAGATGTGATATCATTTTATTTCAAATTAATGTTATTATGGACTTTTAAGGACCATAATGAAGTGTACATGTCTGGGGACAACACAAGCTGTAGTTATAGTGGTTTTGGGAAGTTTTTTACATACTGAGGCAAATGTTATAGATTAGATGCTTTTAGTGAACATATCTTGATAAAGTTTTATACTGATAAATGTTTTTAAGGCTTAGACCTACATAAGGTTTTATGTTTATCTTGTTAAATGTGCAACTGTCGTAGAATTTAACCTTTATCATGCAGTAATGGGTGATGCTGGTTGGATTTTAACTCCTGGATAGCAGTTTCCTAGTGTAACACACAGCCATCTAAACTCTATGCAAGCTACGCTGCACAGAGGATAAGGGTTAGTGACAAAAAGTTATTTGTGTACAGCCAATCCAATGTGCTGAGCTTCAGAACATGGTCTGATGTATTTCAGAAGAGTGATGTACCTTGCTTCTCGGAAGTATCAGAATCATTGGATGCAGTGTTAATGCTCTCGTTCAGTGTCCCCAGACTGCCCTCTAGGCCTGAAACATGCAAGACAGCATGAATAACAAGTGACAAAGGAGCATCCATGGCCTGTTCTAGCACAAAATGACATATGAACAAACAAAAACTGAATGTTCTTAGTTAAATCCAGAAATTATATTACTGCTTATGTAAATGTTGGCTTCATCACAGACATTAAAGGGATGGGAGACTTACCCCACACAACTTCATAGTCAGGACAGACAGTCCACTATCTGAGGTACCTCTAATACAAGTTGCAGCAGAGATATGGGGTAATGAATGAAACACTGCAAGGCAAATGCACTAAAAAGTCACATTCTTAATAGATTTTTATTTTGTTCATTAAGAGTATTTGAACATCTCAAGTAAGAATTCCTTAAATTTATGGAGGTTTAAACAGTATAAACAGTATTGCTACTGCAGTTGGTCCCTCTGCAGTCACAACTGGAGCCTAACCAAACACATGGTTACAATAACAGAGTAGCTAATATATTATTTTGAAAACACCTCAACTGCCAAGTGAATTTTCATGCAATTTGATATTTTTATTAAAATTTGTTTACACATTCTGCTTACTGTTAAAATCAGGCACAATAATGCTCACTTTACATGAATGCACATATTTGAAAACAAAGTGGCAAGAAGATATTTGGGCCTAATGCAATAAACTTTGTATTAATATGGTTACAATTGAAGGATGTTAGGATAGACTGGATGTCTATTACATATGTTAGAAACAAGACATGTATAATGGAGTAGAATTTGACAAAGGATGCTCTTGGAAAATTTAGAGGAGATGCAGGAATTGTACAAAATGAAACTTACACAGATGAGTTGTAGCAAAGTGACCAGAATTCAGCCGTTATAGATTTGAGGTCCAATGGAAGAAGTTTGTGACCTTGGAGTTGTATTACATCACAATATTTTGACAACGTAGTCTGTCAGTGACCTACCATGGTTTATTACTCCCTCAGTAGGGCTGGATGTGGCTGTCTGCATGAAGTTGTCAACGGCCAGCTTGATGGATCTCTCACCAAGGTGTGGGGGCAAAGCCCGCGTAATTTCATATGTGTAGTTTTCACTGAAGAAGTGGCGGTTCTGGTGCACCAAGTAGAGGTCATAGACTGTCCCCAGAGCCATGAACCCGAAGACAAGAACTGAAACTGCGCTGCAACATCATTGACATCTTACAACTGTGTGTGACCAGCTAAACTGCTGCAGCTTCAATTATTCCTTCCAAAAGGGATTATTCTGCCAAAGAGGAAGAAGGGTTATGCCCTGGAACTCCAAAGATGCTGCCTTGAAAAAAGATGCATGTTTGTGTTTATTTGCACAGCAATCTAAGCCTTACATTAGGGTAGGGTCATTATATGAACATACCAAAATTTTGCACAACACAAGATATGCTGCGTCATGGTCTTTGTTATTTTGAGAGGGAAGAAGTCATCATAACAGTGGACATCCAGCAAGTAGGAACTAGGAGCTGTGTACTTACAAGAGTATCCAAAAAGTACGATCTTGCCACATTATGTAGCTGTCGTGTGGTGATCGGACTTTCACAATCTGTATGGATTGTGGCTCTGTCTCATCTCGGACTGACAACTCCAGCAGTTGACGGACATCTTGCTTGTTGCAGGATAAGGGCAGGCACAGACCGAGCAGGATCCAGCGGTCCTGTGACACAGTATTTGCCCCTCTAGAATAGATTGCTGAGCAGTGCTTAGTGAAATGGTACATGGACTGTATCTGTGGCTCAGTCGTGTCTTGAAAGTACGTCCTTTACATCCTTGATTGGCGATTTACTTAATAAGACTTTACTTTGCAGTCGTTGCAAGGCAGAATACTACTCATTTAGAATAATAAATGTAAATATTTTGATCAGCCGAGTGAACTATTAACTGTTTACAGTATCTTTGTATGAGAGGAACATTACAGTACAGTGTGTGAAGAAAATGTGACGTGGAATTTCTACCTTCCCTATTACGTGACAGAAACATCCATTCTCTAAAAACATTGTGTTTGAAAAACATGACTGCAAGCAATATTCAAAATAATTATTATATTTCTACTTAATGTTTCTGAGAAATGGCTCATTAAGGTCAGTAATTTCTAAATTATGATGTGTATTTAATGATATACAGACTGCTCCATTTCAAATGCAACCCTAACTATGGCTTTAGTTGTACTTGATGACATCAGTATAACAAGATAAATGGATTGTTTTTTAGCAGCTTTTTAACGTTGCGGAGTAACCACGCATGTCAACAGTGCTCAACATTGGACATGTTTCCTGGCAGAAAAACATCCTGTGCCCAGAAATTTTGTTACTAGTTGGTGTGTTATTTACCTTTGGTACTTCTTGTCAGCAATCAGAGTGACCTTGACTTGAGTGTCATGGGGGAGGTAGAAAGAGTCTTACAGGAGGACTGAACCTGCTTATGAGTAAATTCTTGTGCCATTGTTGGGTTGCGCTGTAAATTGTAAGCTGCCCCTTATGCAAGGCAAAGTTTTGACATTTCTGACACGTATATAATTTGTACTTACGTTGGGAGCAATGTCGTGCGGGAGACTTATCTGTAGTCGCACTGTATAGAAGCCAAGTCTGAACGGTGGGGCATCCGTTTGTGTGGCATTGGAGTCGAGTTGATAGCAAAGGGATTCTGACCCGGTCCAGTAGTTATTGCCCCAGAAGAAGCTCGACGTGTAGCGGCCACTGGCATCGGCCACTGCAAGTATATCACATTGGCGGAGCGTTTATGTCAGCCGAGTTAGCACGCTTAACACTTTGAAAAATAGTCTTCTGTCTTACTTTCATGGTTCGGTGTTACTTCATACATTGGTATAGCAGAAAACTCGCGGCGAGCATAAGCTTTAAGTAGCTGGCTGACTCTGTATTTTATCTGATTGATTCTGCTGTGTTTCAGTGTATGCAATACTACTGAACCACGAAAGTATGACAAGTCTCATATTTTGGGTTTTTCAGAATGTTGGGTGTGCTAACACGATTAATAATCACTGCGTCCCTGCCTATAGATATTTATTTACCTTCAAGCCTACACAGCGTTAGAACCCAGAAGACAGTCACTTTACAAATTAATTCATTTAAACATTCTAAACCATTTTAGTTAAATGAATTAATTTCCCTGTTGCCACTGATGATGACCTCTTGAGGTTGAAAGTGTTAATAGTTTGTTTGTTTGCTTATTTTATATTCCGAGCTTGTATGTCGGTTGGGGCATCATCTTTCTGAAATTCTGAAACCCGAGGGCGAAAAGAGATAATCCCTTGAAACTGGCATTAACAGCCCTTTCCCGTGTAACTGTGAGGATAGCCGCGGTTACGTAACGCTGTCAGAACTTTCTCGCTAAGTGAGGACGCTGAGAGGTCGCGCGTTGCGCAATCGGCGGTCGGAGAAAGTTAATCGAGAAAGGTTTAAAAAAAAAGAGAAGGAATTGTACTGCATCGC
Source organism: Zootermopsis nevadensis (assembly GCF_977971745.1). Lineage (NCBI taxonomy): Eukaryota > Metazoa > Arthropoda > Insecta > Blattodea > Termopsidae > Zootermopsis > Zootermopsis nevadensis. The sequence goes on from NW_028259134.1 coordinate 19,549,900, forward strand.
AGTTCTGACATTCGTTGAAAGTTATCTAAATGCGAGGCTTGCGCAAGTTTCGTGCGTTCAACATTTCTGGGAATATTTCAGTGAAAATTGTTGTGCATGTTAGGTTGGCAATGGGCAAAAGTAATTTTCAGAGAAATGTGTGAATTATATTTTGGTAACCCTGTCACTAGCTACCTACGTATTGACTAGCCGACTGACTTATTGGCTTTACTTCCTTGACAGTGTATTTTGAGCGTGCAGCGTTAAAATACAGGTCTCCTGCTGTGATTGTTAGACTGGGAATGCCCCGTAATACCGAGTTTTGTTTCTTGCAGCTGAACAGTCAAATTCAGTAGGTCTAAGTAGCAACCAATGATACGCTATAGTGTTACTAACACAATGATTATTAGTTGTGACACGTTGCATACAGAATTTTGCAACTTATTTGTTATAATTATCGCCTCCTTACCTTGTCCTCGTTTTTATGTACTCCGTTTACATTCTGAACGAATAACCAAGCAAATTAATGACATCTTCCTTCAGTAGCAGATATGTTTTTAATTCCTGCGTATCTCATGTTGGTAATCTGTGATTACTACAATAACAAAAGCCCCTATGCTGTGCGTACCAGGTGCTCTGTTTCGTGGGGGTAAAGCGGCCGGTACGTGAAGCTGACCACTCATCTCCATACAGTGCTGAAGCTATACCTCCACTCACCCAACTTTGTCATGACATGGTGCCTAATTAATCATAATTACAGCTTTGCCTCTATTACTTTACAATTTGTGAACTCCAGGTTTGGTAAGGGATTGGCAACACTGAGCATCGTCGACCCTGTTTTTTTCACATTACAAATGAGTTTTTTTGGTTCGCGTAACAAGTTTAAGTATTTACGCATTTTTCGTTGTGAAACTTCGTTAAAATACATCTGCCGAGGATCGAATTCCAATCAGTCTGCAGTCCAAACTATCGTGTACAGACAAAATTCTACGTAATCTTAGTTTCTTTAGTGCCATACAGTACATTATTAACTGTTGTATCAATTACACAAGGCCTTTGTTGAAGTGCTCTTGAATGAGAGTAAATATTGAGCAATTTCTTTCCTAAACTGACAACTAGGCTAATGAGCTTGTTCAGACCAAGGCAGATTACCTAATTTTCAGGCTTGGCAAGTTGGTCTTCACGTAAAAATACGTTCCAGTGCACCTTGTAAGCATAGATAATTTGTTCTTACGAAAACAATTGAACGGAGACGCGCGGGCGTTTGACACCAGGAAGACGAATGCCAATAAAACTCTCATACATGACACTTTATTGCGTCCTTCTGACCGTGGAACACAACCAAAACCTCCTTTGACCAACCTTGTTACTACACATTTGCAAGTATCTGCTTCGAATTATGACAGTCCCTGTTCGAATCTCAGCATACAGACGAATCATGCTCATGTTCTTTCGTTATTATAACTTATAAAACGTAGCAGTTGATGAAGCACTGTTAAATGTGTCTTGTATTACGATATTTACATCAAGTTACGTGTACGTTATTGAATGATCGTCAAATTGTTATTTTGAGTTTATAAATGAAACTCCGGATTCTGTTGTCACGCATATATGTGTTTTTTTAAAGATGCTGAATCAACTGAAATAACATGGAATGACAAGATGACTGCTAATGATAATCTGTGAGGAAGGAGAATTTACTAGAGTGACTGAAGAGTACGACGAATACCCTCAATCTGTCTCCTAATATGAACCCTTTGATTAGTAAAGACTGATGTCATATGATAGACCCTGACGACTTCCACGGATCTTTATAAGCGACAAACAATCGGTTTTGTATGTAGCATCCATATGATGCAATCATTACAACAAACAACTGATCAAGCGTTGGTGTTTGTTTGTATTTGTCTCCGTTTTCATAGTTCGGATCTGTGGTACTGCCACAAGGGGCGTGGATTGGTTAGGGTTAGGCCAGTTGAAATGATCCCTGAAAGGATAATAAGGGCCAGACAAGGGAAATAAACATCGATCTTTGTAATTCTGGTTGAGGACTAGCGCGTTTTGATTCAAGGAAGCTTCACCATTGTTGTAAGTCGTACTTTCACTCTCTCCCGCGAGGGTACAGCACGTGGACTACACAGATGGTCATGTCATGCCTCACGTTTCGAGGCAAGAAAGTGTAACGCAACACTTTCATGTGTTCGCCTCGAAAGGTGAACCAACCCACCACCGCCATAACAAACGCCACATCATCTTTCAGCACATTCTCTTTCCCTAACGGTCCTTCGCATTCCAAATCGATTTTATAGCTGCATGAGTGTTCACTAACATTTCGAGAGTATGTTTTGTTTCGTCGTTATGTCATTGCAATCTCCTTCATTCGGTAAAGGGAATAACGATGAAGTTCCCTGTTATGTATTTTCAGCAATTTCCCATAAACCACCTTTAATCATATTTATGTTATGAAATCACTTACAGATAGGCCTAATCATCTTCAGATACAAAATTTATAAGGCCTATAGTTTATGGGGATGCTGAGGTAAAGCTCCCTGCATTCATAATTATTCTTGTATCAGTGTGTGACTCTAAATAACCGCAGCAGTTGATGATGTGTTATTAAATAACTAAGAAGCGACCAACGTAGTTTTAGACAGACGTGCAAACTCTAGGTTTATCGGACACTTTTATCCAAAATGTGGTTGTCTTAAATAACACTCATTAGACAATCTGTGTTCGTAAACAGGATCTGAGGATCTCACGGAGGTGCATCCGAAGACGTCTGTCTTCTGGGTGGTAGCACCATGTAGTCTGGTAGAAGTTTACCGACGTTTCAGAGGTCCTTGCTGCAACAACCCAGAAGACAGCCATCTTCGTGTTCTGTATTCGCTCTTTCTTAAGAAAAGGCGCTTTAATGTTGCAGCATTACAAAAAAAAGGCTGACGTCACTGTTTTCTTAATGGACAAGCCTATTTTGTTGGTACCAACCCATGAATGTGATTTTGTTTGGTTTTAAAATTTGCCAGAAGATTTGTCATGGAGACCTCCAGCATTAGGAAGTCTGGCCTACTTTAGAATTATGTGTAGAAACATTTCTTTGTTGACTCTTCAATTTCCGCGTTGTTCGTCATGACGTTGCGATAAACTTCGACGTCACTCTTGCGGTGTGTAGCCTCCAAAATTGTTTTTCTCGACAGCAGTTCATTGGGATATTAAACAAAAGATGTATTTTAAGTCTCTTTTTTTTTTACTTTGATGTCGGGCCACGGCGGCCATATGTCGACAGCAATACGTCTATTATATTAGGTTCTCCAGACGGTGAAGATGATGGCGAGCATGTGGGTTATGATTTGTTTATGGGTATCAACTATCAACGTTTCGGACGAACTACCGTGTTCATCTTCAGACGAAACTTGCTTTTGATTCTGCAGTGGCGGATTATGTGTTTCTTTCTACAGACTGTTATCTTTTCTGTTTCGGTTATCCGAATCGTTGTTGCTGTAACCTGGCTGTCTTGAGTTAATTTCGACAACACCTTCAAAGCGAGAGAACCATCACGTGTCTGGCCTAGACAGAGGGACTTTCTGTCTAATGTCTCACTAACATCAAATTGTTGTTTTCAGCTCCAGTTCTGTTATAAGTAGCTTCTTTCCAGTCAGTCGTTAGATTTCGCGGTGGGTTACTGGCATAGTTTGTCACTTTCACGCAAGTCCTCCTCCTACTTAATTCTAGAATCATTAAAGGATAACTTGCCACTAGAAGAATGCCACAAAGGTCTTTATATGCGTAAATACACATTCATGCATTCTCAGCTTAGATTATTAATTCTCAACCCCTGCTCGCTGGTATGTTCTGTGTTTCCCACTTACATGTGTGATAATATTGCGCCATTCTGTATGATAAAATAAATATAAGATAGCGGACGATATTTTGTTAATGTCGTCTATAGTAACTATCGCTTTGAGCAACTGTTCAGATGAATGAATAATGTTCACGAGTCTTACTGTTAAATCCGTGGAGGGACAGCAAAAGAAGGGATTCATCAAGCAAATGCTGTGTCAAAGTTCTCACTTTTGACTGATTTTATAGAAAAATTGTGTGAATCTGTTTGTAGTAGTAGACGTAATTTAGAGGGCGTTATTGATAAATTACCGTGGCGTTTTAATGAATTGTCCTCGTTTATAACTGAGGCTCGCGAGTCGATTGAAATGGTTGATGCGACCCCTGGTCTGGAGACAGAGATGAGCGGTCAGATCCACAGTTTGGCCGCGGAACTTAATTACAGCAGAAAGAAGCCCGAAGTGATTAACGTTTTAACCATCTACAAGATAACAACATAAATTTTTACCTACATCCCATATGTGATGCATATTCGATGACAGAATAAGGAAGTACTCCAATTTGGAGCACACACAGGATTTCTTTCCAAATATGGCTTTTATTTTGTAAAATTCACACCTTGAATGAAAACGAAAGAACATTCAAAATAAAAAGCAGATCTCAATGAGAGACAAATTTATGTCGCGTGTTCTAATTGTGTGCGTAAACAACCATTTTTAAGAAAATTTACAAGTTTCATTTGACGTATAGATCTAAAGTATTGGACCAGCAGAGATTAAGGAAGCTGACAGTTGTGTACGACCTTCCTTCCTTGCCTTCAGTTTATTAATTTTGTATTAATGACACACAAAAGCAGAGTGAAAGACAAAACCGAGTTCGTAGGATGGTATAATTCGATTTGAAATTCTTTGCTTAGCTATAAATATCGCAACAACGTTTTAAAATATTAGGCTGGTGTATAACATGAGCCAGGCATTTATAAGGCACAAGAAGGGAAATGAATTCGTGCAGGAGGCACCCCGAATCGAATTTCGGATCAGGTCGAGTGAGACAAGGTCGCCTGGAATGTAAGAGTACTTTCTCCTGTCTCGCTACAGTTCTCTCACGAAGTGGGTTCCGCGTCGCGGTCAAAACGTCATGGTGCCAGACATGAACAAATTACGATACGGATGTTGACGTGTCTTTGTTTCATTACTACGATGACCGTGCGGGAGTTCACCGCAGTGAGACAACACGGTGGCCTTCGAAGAAGCCACTATCAGTAAACAAAATGTTTCGAACTATGTCTTTAAGACGTCATTAGTTCTTTTGAATTGAGAAACTCGATCGCTGCGTTCAAAACATCGCCAAGACAGAAACAAACGTCAGTCGGAAAGACTCGATTACAATTAAGTAAAATATCCTCCGTAGTTGATAGATAGTTTGCAGATCGGTGCTGAGTAAGAAAAATGCAGTTAGATCTAAGGCCAAATCACATACCAGATGGAACCTTTAACTGTCACAATAGCCAACTGTCACCAGGTTGGGATTTATAACGATTTATGTGTCATACGGCCGAAATAATTTGTAATTATCATCAATTAATCGTAGTCTTTCTTTGTATCAATTGTTTATTTTTCCAGGATGGTTTTACAATCCTGCACTTTCCATATTATAACGACCCTAACAATCATCTGTAAAATATTTTGTCCTTTTTTGTCCAGCAGCTAGCCGAGTAATGTGCATCAATTTGACAACTATCTAACCGAATTACTGCAACGTCAAATCCAAACTAATGGCATAACTTAACATTGGCTACGTAAAATCAGATGAGAAGAATTTCCAAGAAACTGACAAGACTGGAGAACACTGATATTTTCAAAGTTTTCTTCACGCCATATCACACAGGTCTTTGTTGTGCTAATGTATCCGAGATAATTATTGGGTCTTAGGTCATTACTAGCCACGGTGGTCTAGCGGTTAGAACGCTGGCCTTGTATTCCTGGGGGGTCTCGGGTTCGATTCCCGGCGGTGCCCGAATTTATAACTTGTGTTGGGTAAGGCCGTGGTCTAGGCATCACGGAGTTTTCCTCCGGGGGCTTCCCCGGTTTCTCCGTGGCATCCCAACAATTACTCCATTCACACACAGAAGAAGGCAATGGCAAACCACTTCTGGATCATCTGCCAAGAACGTATATGAACAGGTCCCAGTCCGAGAAAAGGATGGAAGGATCCTGTTCATATGGACCTGTCGTCAGACAGAACACTAAATAAATAAATAAATAAAATAGGTCATTACTACGTTAACGTGACCTCAGGTAATTGTTGCGTCTTGGGTCACTCTCGCACAGATGTTTTCCCAGGTAATCGTTGCACAGCAGTGTGAACCCTTGGACCCCATTTTTGGGCAAAAAGTGTCTGTCCCATCGAATAATTACGGAACGGGTCCATATGGTATTGTTCGCTTGCCTGAAAGCGTGAAGAACCTTTTTTTGTCTGTGAAACGTACGTAAGTGTCTACAGGGAAATGGGGGCAATTGATTTGACCATCCTATATATACTACGGTACGTTATCAGAAACCAAGGAACTAAAAACAAATTGAGATAGGAAACTTCCTCTATTCCAAGGATACTTCCGACTTTCTCTGAAAATGAAGAAATATGATGTAATAATATCATCATCTTGTTTCTTCTATGAAACACTAAATCGCCAGCTGACGTTTCAATGGCTGGATTAAGAAGCACCGTGCAATCGTCTTCCGTATTCGTTCTCTATCTAAAATAGGATGTAAAGCTTTCACTGTAGGTAGCGGTACATGAACTTTAAATTTATCATCTTACCCGTGCATGCTACATGTCTGTCCTTCTCAACCTCTCTTGTTTTATCATCGTAATAACATGTGTGTGGTGAAGAGTTTAAATTATGAAGCTCTGATACTGGGAATTGTATTAATGTTAAATATTTTGTAGTTTTGGAGACGCGTGTAGCTACCACATCTGAAAGTAAAACCACACGACGCCTGTGGAAACAGCGTTACACGGGAATATTGAGTCCTGTTAGTGAACTGCTTACAGTGTGCTGAAAATAGGCAACAAGTCCTTGATTTTTAAAGTTGTAAGATAGTTAAGACTTTAAACAACAGACGATGGATTAAGTTCAAGGCAAGGAAAGTTGTACTATAATACCATTGCCAAAGACATTCGGGAAAGTCCTTGAAATGTTTCATCCAACACGACCTCACGCATTTACCCGTGTCTTAACTTATAACTGAAGCACATCGGGTTTGAGATCTTCCTACCCCAGCCTGATTAGATCAAGTAACTTCAATGTGTATAAGGTTATAGAGAGACTCCCTAGATGATGGATCGGCTAGATCTTATTATACGTTCTTTACCCATATATTAAATATTCCTAAATGTCTAATTTTTCACTATAAACAATTCGAAAAGCAATCCTGTCCAATTACTCTTGTTTTAGGTTAATAAACGATATAAAATCGGTTGGGCATATTTGTTTATCCGTTGACATAATACCGGGAACTTGTGTTTAATTTCCTCCCTGATGCAGACGTGAATAAGTTACCGGAAAGGAGCAGGCGAGTGATTATGATCGTGTTATATATTTCACGTTATTACTCTCTTTTTGTTGCCGACGTTGGATTACGTACTTGTCCGTGGAACTAGGAGAAAGTGCTGTTACCTAACGGACGAGTTCCTTGCGGTTACGCCACCGGAAGCACGACGAAGCGATCGAATGGCAATGTTCTTTATCGCTCGTTCTTTTCATCGCGGTCTGCACGTGTTTACAAAGGCTTCGGACCATCATGTCTCGTTGAATTCTAGTTTGTTTGCGTCACATTTTCCACAATTGCAGGTAGCCACGCCCTTAATCCTCTGTAGCCGAAGTTCGTCTAAATACTTAAGAATTCAGACCTTGCCACAAATAAAACACTTAATCATTACAAATATTAATAAATAAATCAATTAATTAACGCTATTTCCGGAAATAATCGCTGTTTACATTGACAATCATACAAAATCATAAACACGCAATGAATATTGATTGATTGATTGTTGAAGCAGGTTGGCATTGGTGTTTAAAGAGCAAAGCTGTTTGCAAATATCGCGGCTCACTGCTTGTGACGGGTTTCATTTAATGAAATAACTAACTCTTGTAGGGGTAAGTATGTATACCACCTGTTGTAACGCTCAGTAACTCGGGAAGTTGCTCACACAGCGTATTTAAGATTTTTATTGGATTGCAAGAAAGCAGTGAGTTTCCCGAAACTAAACACACGAATTGTTTAATGTTGTGTACAGTAGCTTTAGTCTTTAAATGATTAGGGTGTCCACTTAACAGGCGTTCTTTTTTCAAAACAGCAGTTGCCCCAGTGTGGTTGATCTCACCATAAAACTACGTGTCATGACACAGCTACATGTTGCTATCTATCATGGACTCGAATACAAAGCTCTGCGATTCTAAATTTATATCTGAGTTAAGTAAATAATCGAATTTTTATCTGGCCTCGAAATTAGTCCTCGGTTTCAACATTGTAACAGTCGGTTATTTTCTTTAAACTGTTTTCGTTCAAGTCTTCCTGAAGACAAAACGTTGTTCTGGATGCGTAATGTTCTTCATTTTCCTGACATGATCAAACCACTTTTGTTTAGACTGCGCCAAAACTTCTTTGATGTTGGCTTAGTGTTTAGTTATTCTGAAACATATGTAATCGGTACCAACCGACTTTTTTCTAATGCCCGGATTTTATCCCAAATCCTGGGAGAATTAAAATATATACTTCTGGGTGCCATCCCATCACTCACAAGTGATGGGATGGCTAAATATTCGTCATTTTAGTGGAGATTGTCTTCGAAATAAATCTGGTTTGAAAATAATGTTCTTAATCCTTTATATCATTTTCCTCTACATATGAAATTTTGCATCTGGAATATGTGAATGCATTTACTGGTTTAATTTTTGGTCTGATATTTGTTTGTCGTTATAATAACGTTCATTAAAATGACGTAGTAACAAGCAAGTTTTTCTTTGCTTATACGCCACGCTGCGAAGCATGGGGGTAAAGATCCTCGAATTATCTAACTCAGTGCTAGGATAAACCAGCTTCAACTGTCTTACGTCCAAAAACAAACAAAAGTTTGGGTCAGCTCCGAAATCGTTCCGGTCGCAATGGTGATGAAGTGCAAATAGAAATGCGTGCCTCTGGGATCCAATCTCGACCGTCCAGTGGCTCCAGCATTGATGGTGAGGGGGGTTACGTAGAAAGTCATATAGTGTTTCGGGCTAAAGGCGACTTGGTATTATGCAACACTTTAAGAAAGTTATCGTAAGCTTGAAGGCTGGATGGTTGGATGGTTTGTCTCTCGGTTAATCTGCTCTGCACCCAGTGCCGAGGTCGGAGACCGTGAGTTGGCCTGCCTCAAGGCTCAAGTAAGCGTTGGAAGTTCACGATTAGGTAACTTTATGTCACTTCCTGCTTAACAGCTAGAAACGAATAAATGGGGTCCTAGAAATCGGAGAGTTTTCCAAAAAATGTTGCTGGGCTATTTACGGAATTCAATCAACAGATCAGGCTAAAAACGCAAAGTCCGGAACAGTGGGACTGCAACAGAAATTGCCGAAGACGATGTAAGAGCAAAAGGAAATGTATACGTGTACTTAGTTAAACATTTGAAGCCGAGGGGCTCATGCAAGAAGTAGTCCGTACCGCAAAGAAAACAAAGATCAATTTCTTAGTGCTATTTTCGGAAATAATCGATGTCTACATTAAAAATCATAAACAAAAAAGCATGGTTAGTAGCTGTTAAAGTATGTGGCTGGAGGTGAGTGTTTAACATCGCGCTGCGGCCGGTTTTACCTCGAAGAAATAGCTATGGGATAGACGAACGGAGGAAAGTACCCATGCTGAGAATTATCCATAGGCAAACATTGCTTTTGCCATCTTCAGGGTGAATAAAGAATTGCAATGTTTGCCGAAACGTTGGATAATTTTCAATGTTTGACCCGGCCCATCCCAGAAAGCCGAGGGGGCACGATGTAAGAGGAGCTGAACGTTCGAGTCCTGCAGAGTGTTCAACACGCGACGGACGATACGCCGTCGAGCTATTTGCGTTCCGACCCCATCCCACCACTTTCTAATGTCCTCGCATGGCAGAAATAGAAAACGCGTTCCACACGCTGCGTGACCTCACACCACGTCTTTCGGACCTTCCCACTTCAAATTTCGGCATTCCTCAGTAGCACCTTTCTCTAGCAATAATTGTAAAATTGTTCATTGTCCGAATTAAAAAATAACAAAACTTCATCGGTTCCGAAGATGCGTACTACTTCCGTCTTCAAATAAAAAAGGAAGAATTGGTCTAGTTCTGAGGCTAGCTCGACCAGGGGGTCGAACAGATTGTCTTCCTGCCCTCTTTTTCCTTTTTAGCCTGAAGACGGAAGTAGAATCCAGCTTCCGAAACTTTGAAGTTTTACTATTTTAGTAATTCAAACAACGAACGTTGTAGAAAAGAAAAATTTTACGTGTTAAGCGCAATATCTTCAGAAACCTCCAGACTTCGATTTTCCTCTCCTTCCTGCGTGAGTGACAGGAAAGTTTGCAGTCAATTGTGTGTCATCTTAAGACATTCCACCGCATTCCTCCCATAACTCCACAGTACAGTCGTAATTAAATTCACACAGAAACTTTCGGTACGGTATATCAGTTTAATTAAACTCACGTACGTGGGTGGGTGGCTTTGTTCAAAGAACAATATTTTTCTCGAAGTAGCTACTCACTTTTGAGCGCCCAAAGCTCTGCCTTGTGGAGATGGGTGAGGTAATGATTCACGTGGGCTCCGCACCCTTTCGTCAGGTTGTCTCGGGGGTAATCCCATTGGCGCGCCAAACGCTGGGGGTTGAAAACCTCGAGCAGATTCTCTAGTGATCTGATGCCACCCGCGGGGTTTGCCAGAGGCGCCGTCATTTCGTCACTGTTCCAGTTCGCGGACTTCATCCCGCGGGGGCTGAAGGTTGCATTGTGTTCCGGAGCGTCTAAAACGTCCTGCTGTTCTCCGACGGTAACATTGCTGGCCGTTGAGATTATTCCGACGGCCGACAGCAGCAACGCCACCGCAAGACTTTTCATGTTGATCTTCTCACGCACAACTGAGAGAACAAGCGATGTTGTCTTAAGTAGGCCACTGCTTTCCAACTGCTGAAGAACGTATGGCACCAGCTAGCCACTCAACAATACAGACTGCCCCGGACCCGGCGGTTTCTTTCGCCTTTTATAGCTTGCGCATCCCTTTCTCTTAGAGTGACGTCACGATGGCAGTGAGTTTCCTCAGTCTCTCCAAACAAGCCCCATTCAGATCGGTTAAAGTTGTTGGAGTTCAAGTAGCTGTAAATTCAACACTTTCAATTAAAGTTCGTGTTCATGAAGTGTCAAGTTCATCGCGTAGGCTACAAGTAAAAAAAGGAAAACCCGACGTTTCTTTCTAGCGTCCTTGCAAATATTGGTGTCGGAAGACGTTTCGTCTTTATTTGTAAAAATACAACTTTGGGTTTAGAAAACAGATGTGGAAGGGGAAGCAGCTTCTAGTGCGGGGGGGTGGACAATTATTTTTACTCGGTGGCCGGATGAGACTTTTTCGAAATGACCGTTTAGAAAATAGCCTATAGTTGGTAGTTAAAAAAACTGTTAAAGAACAAATATTTATTCGTGCTGGTTGATTGTAGTTTACAGATTATCAAAATACATAGAAATTGGATTATTAATAATTAATATGGACATGATATTCTGAAAGCTGGTTGGTGCTATCACGAATGAAATCTAATCTGGAGGGGGCCCACTCAGCATTCTCGTTTTCATTTGTAACTTTACAGTAATTGATACGCGTTTTAGGACACCTAAACTTGAATATCGGAAAGTATCTCGAATAGCTGCGATAATTGACACTTTCTGTAGACCTACGATGCATGGGAAAGTAAAAGTTAAAAATCGGTATTATTATTATCATTATTCCATCTATTCACCATTTTATAGGGTATTTACTCCTGTGTACCCGAGACAAACTTTGCCCCTAAGGTACATAGGGCAGCGGCTATTTCCAAAATACATTTTGTTTTTAATATGTGTTACATTTTATTATTATTATTATTATTATTATTATTATTATTATTAAGAGGAGGAGGAGTCACCTAGACGCCCTCTTTCTTATTAACGTATATGGCGGATATAAATTTTGTCCCTCCTTACTCGAGACTTTTGGTGTGCGTGTTCCATTTCGTAATTTTAGGGATTTCTCACTTTTTACTGTTGGCCCTGCGTACAAAAGATGTCCATCTGCTAAATGCGCATCAGCTGCGAATACTCTTTGTAATGATTTTGGCATCTTTAGTAACCATTTGCTTACTCTTAGGCATATCCTAAAGTAGATGGTATTGTTTCTTTTATAAATAATCAGGTTCTTTTTTTGCTTTGTTTTAATTATTAACCTGTCTGTTGCTAGGAACTTTATTATTATTATTATATGATTATTGTATTTATTTTGTTTTGTGGTGCTGCATCTGTAATTGGCCGGCTGGCTGTTGATGCAGCACTTTATTAAAAAGAATTGAATTGAATTGAATTGAATTATTGCCGAACTGTTGTGGACCGGACTAAGTCCATTCATGGGCCACATCCGACCCGCGGTTTGTAATTTGCAACTCTCGTGTATTGAGCCGACAGTCACGAGAAGCCTATGAAGTTATCTGAGAACGTAGCGGAAAAGATTGGCTAATCATTAGTTATGGTGGGAGCGAACGATACAGAAAGAATCGACTTGGCTCACCTCGAAAATCTTAAAATGCCATTCAGCTACCTTGCCACTCGCGAAAGCCTGTTTGTAACGTGTTGTGTCCTACTGTACATCTTCCGGACTACTTTTCAGCAGTAACTAACTTCACTCCATGGAGCAGAGTCCTTCTTAAAAAGCAAATTCGCCGCCTTTCTTGGAACCCTAAAGTTTACAAGAGCCCGTCACTGACCCTATCGCGAGCCAGATGAGTCTATTCGACTTTCTCCCACCTTATTTTTAAATGTATATTTTAATATTATTGTTACGTTTACACCTAGATAATAATAGTTTTTCTGATCGAAAGTTCGTATTCATTCTTAATATCTCCCATGCATGCTACATGCACCGTACATCTCATTCGTTTGGCGAAGAAGACAAATTATGAAGATCCTCTTGAATCCGTTTTCTCCGGCTTCCTGTTTCTTCCTTTCGCGTTCTTAGGACTAAATAATCTCCCCAGCTTCTTGTCCTCAAACATCCTTAATCCATAGATCTAAATATAACAGACCGTGTTTAACACCCACAAAAATCAGTAGTTGACATTAATTTTTTATATATTTAATTTTATGTTTTAGGACGTATTCGCAAAAAATTAAACAAATTTTTATGTGTTCAAATTAACAAAAAATCAAGTGATATTTACACATCTTTCAGTTACTTACTCAAGTTATTTAATGTCAAGTGAAATCTTAAATTAATTTCCACTTTGATTAAAAGTTGAAGCAATTTTTCCAGTGGACTTATAACACATTTACACTAACCAAGTCCTCTTAAGCTTTCGTTTTCAAGTGTCTTGAATTCAGTAAAATTTACCAGCATGAAACGAGGCTTGAACGATGAGCTCGTCGGATTACGGCACAGAGTTCTGCTTAGTCCGAGGTCCTTGTAGCTTACTTTCGTTCTTGACTTCGTGTTGGATTTCCTGCTGATATTCGCTGTTGTTTAAGCACCTCCCCTAAAAATCATTTCTGAAAATTTCATAGGTGCAGTGTTGTACTGTCGCAAGAGTGTGATGAAATATAGGGATTTGTAAATAGAAAATTGCCCTCTTTCTGTTTATCAGTTACCATGGCTGTGGGCACTGTCCAGTTCTATTGGAAATTTTCTCAGGAGGTCATGTAACTTGTGATTACATTCAGGTCGGTTGGTTGGTTGGCTGATTAGTGTAAAGTCGACTCGATTGCGGCAGTAACACATTATAGATATAAAATCAGTATTTTATAGCGAAACTAAAAAAAAAGTAGCTCAGTTTAAGTTAGGTAGCTACATTTCCTCCACAGTTTATAACGACTGGACGTCGAGGTCATATTCTGAGTGTCCCGGATTAAAATCTTGGCCAGGAGACAGGCTGTCCTAATTGATATTCTTCTTAGATTTCCATGGTCTCTCTAAGCAAGCCTTGTAATTGTTATCTTCAGGGTATATAATGGTTGGGCTCTTCTTGAAGCCTTACATAAGGCAGACAATAGGCGATGAGTAAGATTTAATAGGAAACAGTTATTTTTGCATTGGTAATTTAAACTGATGGATTGACTTCGACCTATTTTATCAGTGTCCAGTTTCTTTCTGTAGACGTGGTATTTTTGAACAGACTGGGATCCAAATTATAAAATTGTGTGTTACAGGCGACTTTGATTTCAATCTTAGCGCCGAATATAGCTATTACAGTATTATTTCCCTTTCCAAAGGAAGTTTCGTCCCTCGTATGTAGATATCATCTGTGACTATCATTGTAGTAGTGGTTTATTTCGGTATTAAAAATATGATGATCATCTGTGATTGTGGGTATGTTCCATGTACCTGTTTGGCATTGGTGTTGTCTGTGCCATCTAGTAACTAAAAATGGAATCTCGTTCTGCTTATGATATTGTCTGTGTAAGCCACGAGCACTCCATTTGATTCATGCCTGACTTCTTTCGTAATTATACTGGTGTGCTACCTACTGAGTCAACTATTTCCTTTCTCTGAAAGTACACTGTTAGAAAATTTGGAACATTTTGGTGAACCTTCTCTGTGCAAGTAGCCGACGCGTTCTACACCGAGAGTTCTTGCAGTATTTTTCCATCTGATATTCAGGTTTTGTTTTATGAGAAAATACCGATTCGGCATGGGAATTACATGTTTATCAACGAATATACTGATTTGGCTATGAAGACTATAGAACGTGCGGATATTTATTGTGACTTACTTTAAGAATGATTATGAATGTTAAATGGAAATGCAGAACACCAATTACGAAGTTCCAAATATGAATGGAAAAAATTCATACCATTCACACTTATGTCGCCTTTGTCTTTTGGAAGACGGTACTATGCCTATATTCAGTGATGGTGATGTTGTAAGAGTATCATTAAAGCAGAAAATCGCTAATTGTTTGTCTTTGGAGGTTAGTATCAGCTGCATTGTATATGAGATACAGTAACCAAATTTGGGCTACGACGATCACTACAAAGACAACATCCCAGGAATGAACCGGATCCTGAGTCAGATCGACCTAGTTTACAGTACCAAAACTAGTTTTTAAATATCATTGTATATATATAGTCTCTCATCTGAACTAATTATTTCAAAATAATGCTATTTTTGCAGGTGTTTGAAGGGGATGGCTTGCCGACATTAATATGTGAATCATGCTCCAGTCTTGTTGACAAGTTCTATGACTTCAAACAATTGTGTAAATATTCAGAGTCTACATTAAAAGATCATTTAGAAACCCAGATGTTAGAAGGTAGACAGGCAAGTCAAATAATTTCTATTGATTAATTAAGCATTGAGCTGTTTAAGATAAATGGAGTAATGTTGCAAAATTCTGCAGTTTTCCCACTTCAGTATGTTGGATGAGTTCTGAAAAATCTCATAAGTAGGCGCATGTTTTTTCACAATTAAACTGTTTATTAACTGTCATGTTATGTGTACTTTGGCATATATCAACTAATTTGAAGAAATTCCCAAGCAGATTTCTTTCCTCTTTTGAGATGACCATTTTATGTTTTCAGGGACATAATGAAATGCACAAATCTGTGATATGCTGTGTGCTTTGCCACTATTGAGTATTGCCTTCATCTTATACAGATAGAGGTCCATTATCAGTAAAAGAAAATGCCAACACTTAACAGAATCCTAATAACTGCAAAAAGTACATTTGTCTGTTAACTTGTAGTTTAACTTTCTTAACAGGTGCAATACTTGGACGGTATCAACAGAGATGTTTTATCTCAAAGACATAATGCTAATGAGAGCAGAAATAAGGTTCATCATACCACAGATATGATAAGAATGTCTTCAGGCAGTGAATTAGACACATCTATTGATTGCTGCAGGAAGATCCCTGGTCATTTAGAAGCAAACCAAGAGGTAGACAGTGTACCAAATTCACTAACGATGGTTTCTGAATCAGCATTGAAAGAGCATGTTGAACCTGGATCATTCATATGTAAAACTTGCTTTAAATCATTTGCCAAACAAATTTATCTTACAAAACATGAAATTAATCACTCAAAGAGAGCAATGAATACTTGTAACAATTGTGGCATCAATTTCATTCGACCTGGGGATCTGTCTCAGCATAAAAGGAGTCACTGTATTCTCGGGGACTTTGCAAAGGAGCATTCTGCAGAAGAGTTATCAAATAAGCAACAAACATTTGTTTGCAGTATATGCTCAAAAACTTTCACAAAACAAGTATACCTCAAAAGACATGAAGTTGTTCACACTGGTAAGCGTCCATATATCTGTAACGACTGTGGTAGCTCTTTCTCCAGAACTGGAGACCTTGCTAAACATGTGAGAATTCATTCCAAAAGTAAGACATTAAGAGAAACTCTTCCAGATTTGCTTAAAGTGGCAAATTGGGACATTGGTGATGAGGGATCTAAGATTTTTGTGTGTAAAATGTGTTCAAGAACTTTTACAAAAGAGTACTACCTGAAACAGCATGAAGTGGTGCATAGTGAAACCAGCACATATCTTTGCGACCGGTGTGGTAAGTCATTCTGTCGTCGAGGAGCACTAACACAACACAAAGCCATTCACAGCTCAATTAAATCTCATTTCTGTAACATATGCAATAAGGCATTTGCATTTGTGGGTCGTCTGAAGGAACATAAAAGATTGCATGCAGGCATAAAACCGTATTTATGTAACATGTGTGGGAAAGCTTTTGCTACAAAGGAGGGGTTACTTGGTCATGAAAGGACACATACAGGTGAGAAACCCTACACCTGTGATGTCTGTGATAGGAGCTTTGCAACCTCGTCCAATTTTCGAACACACATGAGACATCACTCAGAGGGAAAGAGATTTCTTTGCAACATCTGTAGAGTGTCATTTTTCACCAAGTCAGGTTTAGAGAGACATGAAAGACTTCACACAGGTGTTAAGCCATTTGCATGTGATATTTGCACTGTGGCATTTTATACCAAAAGAGAAGTAATTCGACACAAGCTGTTTCATCTTGGCAACAAGAGGTTTTCATGTGATATATGCAGTAAGTCCTATTATGAACGCCAACATCTTATCATTCACCAGAGGACACATACGGGAGAACGACCGTACTCCTGTAACTGGTGCAAGAAATCATTTTTTGAAAGATCTAAACTTAAGCGGCATATACACACACACACACTGTAATTTGTTTTTTTCCATTCATATAACTATTTCTGATGATGATAATAATAATAAAAGATTTATTTGTGCTGTAACTGAAGTTACTTATTCTGTTTTTACAAGATGCCTTTTATTTCCATGGAGAACTCTACCTATAAACTCTTTTAACAATAATAATTTCAGCAGGAATGGAAACTTTTCAGGTATTGGCTTATCCTGGATGATTAAAAACTAAATGCTTTTACCTACAATGTTAAGTTCACAATAACACATATTAATAGGGCAGTAATTTTTTTGAAAGTGCAAGATTTAGTTTAGGATAAGTGTTATACAAAAGATCTTGTATTTTCAGGTTACAGTGTTTAAAAGGGATGGTATTCAAATGTTTGTAAAATGATCTTGCTAAGTTTACACTTGCATCAGTACTACAGGTATCACTTTTGCCTTTACATGTCATGTGACCTGTATTTCATTCAGTATGTCTATTTTAATACTTTCTGTGCTTCTTTCTTCAGTATTTTAATATTAGATGATATGGCCCTTTTTTTCTTGAAGTGTGTTATCTGGTATGTTGTATCTTATGATTCTTTCTCAAATAACTGCCTGCATGGTATAACAACTTAATTGTGTTGACTAGTGTAAATTGATAATTTGTTCTTTTCTACTTTTACTTGTACTCATTTAAAATGTAGCATGCACACCCTATTATGATGTTTTATATACCCTCTTTTAATTGGAGGTGGACATACATTTATTACGTGTTTCAGCATGTAATAAAATTGCTGACATTCCACATTATGTGTAATTAAAGTTTCCTGTCATTTACAGTTCTCAGTGTATACAATTTAAAGCTCTCATGGAGACTGTATGCAATGAACTCATCTGAGGGTCTGAGAAGCATACCTCAAACTGCTGATTGCCTAAGGAGACTTTTCAGTGTCTTTGGAGCATAGCATAGAGACATTTTTTAACTTATAATACTTGTATTTGGTATTGAGTGGTTGACCTTACCCACTGAGTCTCACTTTTAATTTCTTTTGTGAGCCAAAGAAATGTCTTCGTTTCAATGATGTGTTTGGCATTAGGTTTCTAATCCATTGCGTATATTTAATTACTTTGGTTGAAACTGTGGGTATAATAGGGATGGTGTGGAGTTTTAGTACCATGTCCACTGGGTAAGGAACTTGTCATTGTTACAGGTTTCGTTCACAGATGGCAGTGAACTCGGGTGTAAAGTCACATTTGTTTATCTGTGAATAGAACAATTACAAGTGATATAGTCGTAATTTTTTTTCGTGATGACTGCAGGTCAGAATAATAAGAATTGAATAAGTTGAGAAGTTAGTTTGTGTAGTTACCTATGTGCGACAGAAAATAATTCCAATTATAATTTATTCAACAATGTAGGTAGATGAAAAATACTGCATGTAATTATGCTTGAAAATTACACTATAGTGAAGCACGCTACGTCTTCCTTGTGATGTATCGCAGTAGTAGAAGAGGGAATGTTGGTATGGTGGATTGGTGTTACCTCAAGAGTGCAACTAATATCTTGTTTGTTTATGTAATTTAATTTTTTATTCTATTCGATGCGTGTTGTATGTAGAGTGCAGTAAATGTAATTAGGTATATTGGAGACATTCTTGGCATATATCGTACAATGAATCTATAGAATGTAAGTAAATACCGACTCATGTTAAGGTGAAGTCATTTCAGGCTACTTTATATAACTGAATGTCAATTGTGCCAATGCGATGTATTTGAAGTATATAATGAGAATTGCAAGTTTTATGAATTTATAGACTACCCACGAATTAAATACCGAAACCATTGTAATTTTGAGAAACTGAAATTCTGAAACTATTATATCTGCAGATGACAGCATTTCTGGTCCATCAGGCATGTGGAAAGAAGTTAAAATGAGACTTCACTTTGTAGACTGACATTAAGCTGAAATTTCCAAAAGCATCAGCTGCCCAACTGACAAATTCATGTTTGAAAGTGGTTTTTGATCCTACATATGATCATGTTTATGTTTGGTTTTATTTCATCAAGTCATGTCATGGGTGCTGCAAGTTCTTTTTTTGAAGCGATAGCAGCAAGAAAATGTGTTTACAAACTAACGTTTGGGCCATAAGTTGTAAAATAATTTTGTATTTCAGAAAGAAGAAAACTTTTTTTTTTGCAATTTTATTTTGCTTTTTTCTTGTTTCATTCCAAAAATACGGAGATGTCTGGTTTGCATTTTTCTAAAAGTTTGTGCCATTTATCATGATGAAATGTACTCAGTACATTATTTGTTTGGTCAGGGATAGTTTTATCATTATAAAAAAGAAGTTGGATTTGGAACTTCCTTCTGAGTATAGTAACATGTGCCATGAATTTTATAATATAATGTTTCCTTTACATGATGTAACATTTCAGAATTGAGTATAATTTTAGAATTTTCAACAGATGTAAGGAGTGAGATTAGAAATTTTCATTGTTGTTTTGAATACTTTCATATCATGACAAACTTTTATTATTGGATGGAACAGTATTGAGTAATTTGATTTCTGCATAGTTAGCATCTTTCTGATAGTTAGTATTGTTAGGATTCACAATGTGGATATTATGTTTATGTCTTGTGTTTATACTATGTATGTTGCAATTTGTCAAAAAAAACATCTACATGCTATCCAAAGTGAATGACAGGAGAGTAAGAATTCACTCATAGGGGTAAGTATATTACATTTTTTAAATTTTTCTCTATAAGATTCTATTTTACACCAGCCATTGTTCTGATTTTGTTAAATACTATTTGCAACCTGTTGAACTTTCCCATACATTAACTCCATGTCATGATGGAATAAAAATAAGCTTATTAAACTAATTTTAAACTATCTCATGGCTAAGCATGCTGAACATTGTTTTGTTGTTAATATATTTAACTTGTTTCTTTTTACAATGCATGTTTTTATGGATTCATAACTTGGTTTACCTACTTCTTCAGTTGTATCATCATAACCTTTATTTAAATTCATATATGTTTTGTTGTTAGAAGGAAATTTCATTAAGTTTATTTTGCCAAAATTTAATGCAAGTTTCTTGGCTTTAAACCATTTTTTCAGGCTAACAAAGACATCGATCATTAATGAAATTTGGAAGTAGTCAATCTTTGGTGGAAGTGGTATGATTGAGAATTGATGCTTGGGGATTGAACATTGACATGTAAGTGGAAGAACAGGGACCTGAGTATTGAATGTTGCATTTTATGTTGCCTCAGTTTGAATGTTTGAGTAAGTCTTGTAAATGTGAGACTTAGAAATGTGTTAAACCTTAAATCAAGGTCATGATTATTACATACCAGTTTTCATTCCTTCTTTGTACCATCTATATTAGTGGTGATGCTCAAGCTATTATGATTATTTTGTTCATGTAATGTGTTCACCAATAGTTTGTAAATCCTGAAACAGGTGTGGCAATGGTTGTCATAGTCAACATGATGCACATTTTTGCAAAAAAAATTTCACTGAATTGCACAATGTCTGTTTTGTATTGTAGTGAATTGTCATCATGTCTCAGCCAGTTATTACAGCAATGGACAGCTTAACAGCTGCTCTTAAAAGCAATATAATCCCAAATCAGGAGTATCTTTTGCAAGGAAGTGTTCTGGATTCTGCAGTTGAAGTGTTATTACATCGCCTGCGTGGCTTATGTGACAATGTTGACTCTGGTCCAGAGACATTTCATGATCATGAGATGTGCTTCAGTATTCGTAAGTATCATTGTTGCATGCGATTGTCTGTTCAAGCTGCGAGGCATGCTGGGTGGATAGTCCTTACAGAACAGAGATTTCTGTGATAGTCTGATGATGGTCTCGAGGTTTGCACAGCGAGTGTATTATTTATTAATGCATAAGCCAGGTTTAATTGTGTTTAAATTAATACTTATATACAAGAATTTTTTTATATTTGATGTTTCTAAGTTTTGGTAAATCCTATTTCTTTTTCTTCAGGGGGAGCTAATCTTCAGCCATTACTCTTGCGTGTGAGACGAGCTCTTGATTATCAAGATATGCCATGGCAATTAAGGTATATTGGACAACCAGAAATTGGTGAGCTGCTTACAAATATAGTGTTCACCAGTCATTTGCTTGTTACATTTAGTGTTGCATGTATATCCATCACAATTCAATAAAATATTGCAAATGAATCACAGCACATACCTGTAGTACTCAGGGACACATTAAGAATACAGAAAATAAGATTGAGCAACCAAGAGACTCCAGTGTTATGACAAAGGAACCCTTAGTTAACTTCATTGTTTTAGTATGTTTGATTTTGCTGATCAGAGAACAATAAACACAAAGATGTATGCTACTGTTTTAAACAGTATTACCCATAAGAAGATTTGTATCAATTGTGGATTATTTCACAGGTGACAAGTCCAGACCCACCATTGTTCGCAGCAGCATAGACATTGGGACCAGCTCAACTGTAGTTGAATTCCTCACTGAACTGGGGTGCAGGATGGATTTTGAATATATTGTGAGGGGTTATATGTTCCGCAAGGGGCGAATGAAAATTACAGTTTCAAAAATATTCAAGGTAACTGTTTGTCTGTTTTCAGCTGTTAGAAATGGAAACATGAGCTGTAAGCTTGCCAGAATGGTAGTAATTGCACAAATGGAAATTTTCTAAGTGGCATAGTGTTTAGCATTTATTTATGTAGTTCATATTACAGTTGGTAGTTGGCTGTTACAGAATTGTTGGTAGCAAACAGTATGCAAAACAAAAGTGTCAGTGAATTATGAAGGTGCATTTGCATTTACATCTTTTGACTTCTTTTTAAAGTGCCTATCCGTTCCACATGTTGGCGATCAGCATAGCAATTTGAGCTATACTGGCTGCTCTTTTGACTGCATGGCTAAAACTAATTTAGTTGTGTACAGTACATTATATTTGAAATTTCTCCTTTTTAGATATCGTAATATTTAATTTTGAAATTGGAGCTGGAAATGTGATTATTTGCTGTTCAATTCAGTTCACATCCTCACAGCCTATTTTAATTCTATCCTACTTGTCCAGTTCATTGTGAACTCTGTGACTTGACTATCCTAAAAATACTAGGAGAGCTGTATAAATTACGGAGTTCATCAATATGCATTACGTCTCATTTCCACTTGATACTGTGCTATCAGTCTAAATTACGGAAATGTTGTCAAGTTTATAGTACTGTTGTATAAACTTTGCTGACCAGTAAAGGAACTATGTTATTCTTAATACTGCCTCTCATACAGGTGGGACAGGTGGGGCAGGGAAAGCCTGCAGAAAGCATGGAGCCCATGTCCCAGTCATACTTGGTGGAACTGAGTGTGCTAGCCCCCAGTGGACAGGATGCCATTGCTGAGGACATGCGCAGTTTTGCTGAGCAGCTCCGTCCTCTGGTGCAGCTCGAGAAGATCGACTACAAGAGGCTACAGCATATTCCATAAAGACACTCTTTATTACCTTGACTGTATTTACATTTCACATGCTATTTGGGAATATTACCATTTTTGTGGATATATTGAGATTTAAAATCAATATCATCATAGTTTGTAAATAGTGCAGTAAATGTGGTTATAAAGAAAAATATTTCAAGCAGACGTTTAAGCTACTAATTATGTGTATATTTTATGTTAGCTATATTTTATGCGTGTAATGTATTGTATAAAGTGAGGCTTTCACAGCGACTGAAGTTGATGAAAGTCTCTCGGTTACAAGCCACATCAGGTGGCTGAATGGTGAATAAACCATATCTTCTGCTCTTTCTAGGATGAGAGCAGAGATAGTTCTCGAAACGTTGGCAGAAGATATGGTTTATTCACCATTCAGCCACCTAATGCAGCTTGTAACCCGAGAGTCTTTCTTCATGTATTGTTTCCAAAATGGAGATCATATACATATATAAAATTGAAATTGTGCTCTTAGTTACTTGCAGTTGTGGAATGGTAATATTCATAAAAATAGAGTAACGCTTATAAACTTTTTTGAGACTTCTTTTAGGACATTTATTCAACAGTTGATATGCCCCTAGAGAAAAGTATACTCGGCGTGGTTATGTTGGGTCTTCTAATCTTTATCATCAGTTTCATTTATCATGTTCAAGCAAAGCTGTATTGTGAACTCCATTTTAAACCTCACTGCTGTATTTATCAAACAGCAGTAAGGCCTGAAAGCCAAATTCTTTCAACCTTGTTTGCAGATATTCATCTCAACATTTCAGTATGTTTGGTTTTTGTCAGGTTTCTCTTTATTTTAATGGAAAGGAAATTTATTTATTTTCAAGTAAGTAACTAACTCCCTGGTGGCAGAACCTGCAGGTCCAATACTCACAACAAATATCTATAAATTGAGGGCTGTAATACAGACATAAAAAAAGTATTTGAATGCACATGGGTATGGTGTAAAGAAAGTGAAAACAAATATAGCTGGCCCAAGTTTTCTTTATCAGCGGAAGGAAACGGAAGATTTGGGGTTGTGTTGATTGCCTACATACCCAATACAGCTATGATAAACCACTGCAATGGGCAATAAGTTACATGAGGTTCAGTGTGAAATGGATAAATGTGTGATTTTTAGAGCTTTTGTGATCATGGTATTGAAAGTTGTTATCCATAATATGGAATTTATCGACCATATATTCCCTGCTGAAGGAAGGCCTTATACCATGGAGTTAATTTATGTACAAGGTATATTCAGTAAGAACAGACCCAAAAAATGTGCAAAGGACAGAGTCATTTCTGTATTTGTAAGCTGTGGAATACATGGGAAACATCACTACAAATGATCTACTAGCTACAACCTGAGGCACCAGCACATTTGTGTGTTCTTAAAATCTTCCGCCATGCAAAGTGTTTCTTACATATCAGACATACAAATTTTTTTTCACCTGTATGAATTACTTTGTGTTCTTTAAGGCCTTCTTTGCGTGCAAATCGTTTGCCACAATCCTCACAGTGGTGTGGCCGCACACCACTGTGCATTATTTTATGACTTGCAAGTTTTCGACTGGTGTTAAATGCTTTGTTACACACTTCACATGTATAAGTCTTTTGATCATTGTGATTTAGTTGATGGTTCATCAGACTGGGAAGTAGTGTGTAACCCTGTCCACAAATCTCACACACAAATGGCTTTTCAGTCCTGTGCACAGATTTGTGATTCTTTATGTAACTTCTTGATGTAGTGGAGTAGCTGCATTCGTCACATTTATAAGGCTTAACGCCTGTGTGTATACTCATGTGCAGAGCAAGGCCTTTGTCATAAGCAAATCTCTTCCCGCAATACTCACAGACATAGGGTTTTTCCCCAGTGTGTATGCGCATATGTACCTCTACCTGGAACTTGGAGGGGAACGACTTGTCACATGTGGGGCACTTGTGTTTCCCCTTGTGGATGTGAAGATGTGTTTTCACAGCACCTGCTGTTGAATAATCCTTTCCACACAAGTTACACACAAAACGCTTCTCAGGTGTGAGGTTACACATGTGAAATGTGAAGTTACTGGTGTACCTGAATGCTTTGCCACACTTAGAACAGCCATAGGTATTACAGTCTGAAGTCTCCTCAACTTTGCTTTGACTTTTGTTTGGCTTTCTTACATTTCCAAAAGTGTCATTTTCTTGTATTTTACTACTGGGAGATTTATCATCATCACTTCCTATGTCATCCAAATTCATTTTCAATTTTCCACTGTCTATGTCAGAATGATTGTATTGGTTTGCTGAATTTTCCAGGACATCACTTTTACCCAATAAACATGCAGTATCATCACTTGTAGCTCTGCAGTCTTCTTTAGCATTCCTGTGTGTGTGTGAGGCTATGTTATAGAATGGAGATTCTGTCTTTAAAGGACTCCCTTCTGCTTGCTGCAGCAAAGAGGCATTCATTGTAGGTAAATCATCACATTTGTTTGTTTCTAAATCTCTTTCATATTTTACTGACTGTTCTATTAACACTTCTTGTGAAGAACCACCTGTACCAATATTTCTTGCACTGCAGTTACGTAAAACATCATCACAGTGTTTGCACTGTTCTTTGAATTTATGCCATGCATCAATGCGATTACAACATTTATTACAAATCACTGTTGGGAAACCATCATTGGTAGTGACCTGTAAAAGATATTGGGCACAAATGGTGAATTTGAAAATGATACAGTTCATAATTGTTTAAGGCAATGATTGTTAAATATATCTAACAACTAACTATAAACTAATATTTCACCAGCTGAATATGAAAATGTGCTAGGAAAAGGGAAGTAAAACATACACAAAGCGAATCGCTTTGTAGGATTTGAGGTTTTCACGGTGGAGAGTCTGAAGATTGTTGTCTTCCAGGTTGTTGCAGTGTAGTCTGGTAGATGTCCATCAACATTTCAGAGGTCCATGGTGCCTCCATTATTGGCCAGATGATTGAGGCAGCATGGACTTCTGAAACTACAAGGCACAACAACCCAGAGGACAGAAATTTGCAAATTGCTCTTTTACAAATAATCAAAGAATTTGGTGGATTTTATAAATTCTGTTGATTTTCAAGGCATGACTCCCATCAAAATTATCACAGCCGACCACGGGCGGACTTAATTACAGTTTAAGTATTTATTGTTAAAGACGAAATCTAAGTTCATTCAGCAAGGCTGTCAATAAGGTTCACAGTGTGCAACATCTGTTAAAACTAACCTCAATTCCGATATATTTAAAAATTCTAGACGCGATCGGAAGTGATGTTCCATCTTCATAAAAAATTGATAACATTGCACGTTTACGCGACAAGCATAGCCGACATACTTTATTGGTGTGAAATACAGTTTCCTTTCCAGCAGCATTCATTGTTGATATTAATTACATTATACAAATACTTGTAATTTAAACATGCTATAACCACTGGCCACAGATGACTCTTCAAACACGTAGTGCAGAATTGGTCATTCTATATTTAAAAACCTGTGATCTGTGTAAACCGCAAAAAATCGACGTACATACCAGATATTCGTTGCAAACGATTATAATGGCGTTGTAATTCAGGTAAGTTGATCGTTCTCCGTTAAGGTTAAGTTAAACGTCTACAACATTAATAGTTATCTTTAATTCATAGTTATTACATACGAAAATAGAATCAAATGGGAAGAATATTCAAAGTTTAATTTTATGTATATATAGAACTAACTAGATGGCTTAGGGAACCCGAAGGTTCATCACTGAATTAACCAAAGCACACCACCGGTCCAATGTATATGTATATAACAGAATATTTTTTCCATTTCACAGCCCTTTCATATTATAGATATAGCAAAATAGTGGCCTATGATAAATTCAGAAATATATGATTCAAACTTTGGACAAGGTTGTCATCATGCCCAGGAATAATATTGAAATAAGCCATGACCAACAACTGCATTCTTATCCAAAATTGCGGACGTAGTAGTTACACAGTTTACCAGCAGAAATACAGATGGGTTTATCCCGCATGAAATATTTTGAAGAAGATGAGGGTTGAAGCAGGTTGTCTTTTGTCATTATGATTTTGTCTTTGTTGTGTCCATTATCACAGTTTTGCTCAGAAAGTTCAAAGTAAAACCAACATATCTGTTGTTATTGCTGCTCGTGGTAAATGTTGTGTTTCTTAAATCTTATTTGAATATAGATGAGTGTGGGGAAATCCATGAAAAATCTTGATCTGGATAGCTGACAACCTATCCACAGTTTGAATCATCTCTCTTATGAGTAAAAGTCTAAAAAATTGTAACTACACCAACCTCTTCAGTTATTTGGTATAATCTTCAGCACATATCAGAGTGTCATTATCATTATGTAGTTTTGGCCATTCCAGGAAAGATACCCAGTGTCATTCCTCTCATTTGAGGTACTAGTGGGTTCACTGTGTAGTGGTTATAATTTTTGTGCTATAAGTAAGTTTCCATGTGACAGCTGTTGTAGCCCAGTGAAACTTAGTGGGTAAGTTTATTTTTTCAGTACCTCTACACTATTCTGGTCTTTGCAAACCAAGGCCAGTCAACCAACCGTAAGGCATTCATTCAGCTTGTGAATATGAAAATCACTGCTGACAGTTGATATAGCTGTTCTCAGTTCACTTGCAAATCAGTACATAGCAAATATTACTTAATAGTGCTTTGGCACAGGGGTTCCTTCATATTTCCAAACAGAAATGCCACCACTACATTGAAACTCTTACTTGATTACATTTTTCTGAAAATGTGTTTGTTTCTTGGCTCTACAACCCGATTGTGGGTTTTTGTCACCTCCTTTTTCGGAGATTTCTTGGTCTTGAAGTGTGCATTTATGAGTAGTCGGTGACCAGCCCACTGACAGCACAATTTCTACTCAAGCCTAATTTGCCAGAGCCATCTAGCAGTTAATCAGGAGACTTGGGTGAGAAATGCCAACTAAATTTTGCTCACGAAACATGTATCATGCTCGTAAGGTTATTTTACATGCAGTAAATCTATGACATGGGACCGCCGGCTTTACTTCCCCTCCGAAGGAAGTTGTGCTACAGATTTTTATCACCCTTAAAAATCCATCGATCTCAGCTGGGATTGAACCCGCAAACCTTGGGTCCAGTGGTGAGCACGCTAACCACTAGTCCACCAAGGGCGAAATTTTTCTGAAAATATAATGTAAAAAGGTATATTTACTTATTTCACATTTGAAATATACGCACAAAAATGAAACAATTGATGTATATCGATGAAAAACATTTAATCATACTGTGCAAAGTATTCTTTGTATAGTTGCAATGATTATTATCCTGAGTTAACTCAGGTTATTAACACCATGTATAAAAATTATCTTCTCTACAATCACAGCACACAAAAAACACTGGGAAATTAAGACATGTACTACAGAAGCATAAATGTCCCATTCAAATGCAATGTTGCATAGAAATATAAAAATCATGTGGCTTAATAAATTACAGCTATCATTTACCAACATGTAGACATATTTTCTTCACGACACAGATTATCTCAGTGTAATAATAGTACACACACAAAAAAAAAATTGTCTGGAAATTCTTGCACAGCTTTACAGTTAGACGGTTCAATACTAAAAACAGACAGGATCACACTTATGCTTTCTGAGTCCTTTGGACCAGGTGAACTGTTTTCCACATCGTGTGCAAGAGTGACGCTTCTCCCCAGTGTGTGTTAACCTGTGCTCTTTTAGCCCATCATTCCTAGCAAATCTCTTCCCACAAACATCACAACTGTATGGCCGTTCACCAGTATGAAGCCGCTGGTGATTTGTTAGGATGGCAGCTGTCTTGAATCTTTTATCACAAATATCACATATAAAATTCTTATCATTACTATGTGTTAAACGGTGTCTCTTGAGGTCTACATTAACTGTAAAAGCCTTTCCACATATTTCACACATGTGTGGTTTGATTTTTGTATGCGAGGCTTTGTGACGTTCAAAATTCCCCTTCGAGAAGGAACGATGCCCACAGATGTCGCATACAAAAGAATTCTGTCCCTTGTGAATGTTCAGGTGATATGCCAAACTATTGCTATACATGAATGTCTTTCCGCAGAGGTTACAAATGTGGGGTTTCTCACCCGTGTGTTTACGCATGTGCACATCCCGATGTATCTCTGCTGAGAAATAATTTCCACAAAAATTACACTGATATTTCCCAGTGTGGTAAGCAGCATGGGACCTTATTGTCTTCATTAATGCAAACTCATTTCCACATATGTTGCATATATAACATTTGGAATTCATGGAATGGCATATGTGGAATAAGAGGTTGATGTCCATTGCGTAAGTATTTCCACATTTATGGCATTTATAATATCTGTTTGAAGAATTGACATAGTCACTGAGGTTACATTTGGCATTCTGTGATATAGTTGGAGTATTATTCTCATCCATTTTATTGTCTGGAATGTGAGTGTGTGTTACTTGATACTTTGTTACCATGTCTCCATTGCAGTTATTGTCTGAAGAATCTGTTTCTGTTTGCAGCAAAATGTTTTCAGTACCAGTCCCTGAAACATGGGTTTTCTGTTTCTCCTCTGGATTAAACACTACACATGGATGTCTGCCTTTACAACATTTGTAACTAGGTAAGTCAACACTTAGAATCTGATGCACACTCTCATCAACAGTACTAACTGTATCTTTCTCTTGTCTATTGCTACTGCAGAATAAAGATTCCCTTGCTTGTAGGGGACCACCACTTTCTAAGAATGCTTCAGGTAATGTCCCAAAATGATGTTCAGTGCTTTGGTTTTCTTGACATTGGAGACTGCTGTGTTTGTTGTTGTAACTTTTGCTGCTGTCTTCATTGTGTTTGGGCTCCTCCTTGACTCCTTCTGGGTTGCTTCTAACTCCAAACAACAGATTAGCAGACAGGGGTAGCAGCAGCATGTCAGGGGTTGGATTTGAAATCAAGTTTGTCTGTGCTGTGGTGCTCTGAAACTGCAAACTGAAATGTATGCTTCCAAATAAAGATATTACATGCAGTATGCAGACAACAGACTGAACTGTAGGTTATTTAATGACTGTTTCAATTGAATATGTCAAATAAGTTGTGAGAATGTATATACACAGTGAAGTAAGAGGGATGATGGAGAAACTGTTGTGGCCTGTTTCTATAAACTGTCTCAGGTTCTGTGTGAAATATATGAGGAAAGTGGTGAAAATCCTCTGTCAGGGTAAGCACTGTAACTCAAACTGAGTACTATCATTTCATTTTGCAAATTGGCTATAATGTGATTAATTTGTAATAGGAAGCTGTTTCCGTAACTTGGGCGCATGTTGGATGTAATGTGATAATTAATAAGGCAAATAAGGAAATTCAGAGAATTAAACCATAAACCAGGTATGAAAACTTATTATTAAAATGTAATGCATTTTAATTAAAAATATGACTACTGTAGAGAAATTATATTTGTGATGGTTAATCCAAACTCTTAGTTCCTAACCCCTTAATTCCAATAAGTGTTTTCTAGGAATGCAACTATCACATTATAGGAAAAATGGTTGTACTTCCAAATATGATAACTAAACTAACCTCGAGTGTGAGTGAGAGATGGTTGCACTAGGAAGAAGACAGAATTAATGTGATACAAGCAAATAGGATATATATGATACACTGGCTCTTCATACTGAAATGAATCAATATTGGTCCCATTTATTTTGCATTGTTACTTGTGGCTGGATAGACAGAAGGGCCCAATAAAACTAAATGGGTTTTTACTTTGAGCTAGTGAAACTAATACAAGGGAAGATACTGATGTAAACTTTACTGTATCTTACTTGATTCTGTTCTAATTTGCTGATATACTGACGCAGAAACACATCAGCATTCTTGCACAGTTCTCTGAATTTATACCATTTATTCACTTGGTGGAGGCATTTGTGGCATATTTGTTGTGGTAGGCCATCTCCTGCAGACACCTGAAATGTTTGATATTGTGGTTTGGAAATGATGATGTACTGGAAGTCAAGGTTTAAGAGTACAATATGCAGAGCAAGCTAAATAATCCAAAGCTTTTTTGACAGGATATTTCCTTGAGTTGGTTTCCAGAGCAAGAAACACTCATAAATTGTGCTGTCATGATAAATTTGACGTTCACTAACTACAGTGAAAACTGATAGGAATGTCAAGTACCAGAGATCATGATGATGTATTTTCAAATAGATCCCCTGTTTCTAAAAATGCAGCTGATCCTAAAGTCAGTTATTCATGCTTATAGATGTACTTGCAAATATGTGTAACTGCCCGCTAGCTTTGTTATTTAAAGTGTTACTTGAGGTAGGTCACAGTATTGTTACACAGAATAGCACCACCACTCTATCTTGAGAAGTTAATAGTTACTCACCTAGCCAAGATAATCCCATTTAAAATGGGACTCAAAGGTTATTTACCATGTTCACAAATGCCTATTACTTGACCATGAATTAGTACATATCTTCAAATTGTATGTTTTAAGATTAATTTTAATATTGTCCTCCCATATATACTGTGGTCTCCCACATATATGTCACCATACTATGATTCACTCAACATAAATATCACTTCCAACACCACTTCCATTAGTGAATTTTCCAAGTGTTTGATACCCTTCCATTGTTTGCAAGTGGAACACTATGTGACCATCTTGGTTTGATTCATGTCCCTTTCCAATCATATTACACAACTTCAGCTCTCAAGGAGGAAGCAGTGGGTTTACCCAAATGTTGGTAACTATCTATATGACTACATGGCATCACAACGTCACTTTGTGTTGTGCAACCTTAGAACTAGTATGTATGCAGGGGACAACAACATTGGTGTGGATAAGAAATGCATATAAAATTTGTCAGAAAATCTAAAGGGAAGAAATCATGTGGTCAAAATCTATCCCACTTTTATGTGAATGATCATTTTAATATTTTGCTATCCCTTGTTTGCTTTGTGCAAGATATAGTTGGTGTAACAGCAGCATTAATTCAAGGTTATTTTATCAGCCTAAGCAGTGTACACGAATTTTGAATCGGAAACAATGGCAATGTTACTGGTGCAACAACCACAACTGTTGCGAAATAATATGAACTACTGGGCAGACAGAACGTTACTCATAGGAAGCTAACCTCAATCGAGACGCACACCATGATTCGATCAGCTGTTGTAAAGTTTTTCTCATCAAATATTGCGGACATTGTACCTTCTTTCAGTAAACACAATCGACATAGTTTGGTTATATTAAACATTCTATCTCTGCGTTGGATTTACGGACTGAAAGAAATCCATACAACGTAATACTGTATCAGGTTTCTTATTTACCATCGTTTTTTTTCCCACATGCGAGAGATACACATTTACACGAACACTTTGTCTTTGTTTATATGGGTCAAGCTGACTGCATATGTGGGGACATCTTTGCATGATTCACAAGAACTACTGATAACTGACTAGATCGCATGAAGATGGTTCATTAACCAAAACTCCCTGACCGTGCTTGTATAGGGCCAGCAATATATAATCGCCCAAGAATTTCTAATATTTTACTTTTCACAAGAGATGTAAGAAGTCTGCGGTTGACAAGACAGGTAATGTACTGAACCAATCACAAAGCAACTGTAAGTTTTTCGTAATTTCGTTGCTGTG
This sequence comes from Zootermopsis nevadensis, assembly GCF_977971745.1. Classification (NCBI taxonomy): domain Eukaryota; kingdom Metazoa; phylum Arthropoda; class Insecta; order Blattodea; family Termopsidae; genus Zootermopsis; species Zootermopsis nevadensis. Next base: position 19,582,284 of record NW_028259134.1, read on the forward strand.
CCGCGATCATATCCATGGTGCTTCTCATGTCAGATCGCATATGAAGTGTGTTCCGTGCCGCATGACTGTAATTAGCAACTAGCTGCCCAAGACATCATAATTACGATGACAGACAGATGTATGGGATATTAATAGAGCGGTTTGGTATTATTTTAACCCTTCAGGAGAAAATCACATGTATTATGTTTACTGAGGGATTCTGTGCTGTTATGGTCTTTTAATTTTATGTTAACTGTCAATAAGTATTGTAATCTAGAGCGTAACCTACATGTGATACAGGAAGAACTAACTCCCTTGTAGCAGAACCCGCAGGTTTAACACTGATATCAGCAAAGCCCGCCACCGGCCATGATCCTGAGCCAATGCCATCCATTAGTCATTCTCACAGTCCACCTCCTAAAATCCATCTTGATGTTATCCTCCCATCTCCTTGGTCTGCCCAGTGGTCACTTGGACCATTGTGAAAATGGGTGAATTATAATAAAAATATTTCAATTTAGGTTGATGCTATGTATGATTTGAATAGTTTTAAAATTAATGAATTTGGTACAGTGCCTATTAACTCATAACTCATGACTCATTCTTGGGAAATTTAACTATAGGTACTAACAAAACATTAAAATTTTCTTATTTGGTATAATTCACTTTGATGGTAATAGTTAATATATTTCAGTATTTATCATGTTACTCTTCTTGGTGATTGTTGTCAGGTGTGGACTAGCTGTAAACAAAAATTGTTGAGCCATTCAACAAGAAAGAGCTGCAGACTGCGATGCAATCTGACCACCATGCAACTTCAGATCTTTTGAACTATATGGCTTTTATACAGCTTTTGTCACATTGACTGGGAGCAAAGATACAGGATTCTAACTCAGATATCATCATGGCAGCATAGAGCGTGAGTGAACTAAGTTTGCTTTTGTAGCTGTGTTTATTAATATATTCACTGCCACATACATATAATTAACATTATGGATTGGCTAGATTTTCTCAACATGAAACAAAAAAATTGTTTTAGGTGGAGCTTCTGCAGAGGATACTGAGTCATAAGTTGCAAGAGGACCTAGGAGTGATGTCACATCACAATTCTTCCAGTTACGTGGATTTGTCGACTCAAGAAAAGTAGCACCTGGCAGGCTGTTACCAGTCTTTTGGCACAGGAACTGGCTGAGGCAGCACAGGGTGAGTGTGCTTTATTAGTTGAGTTCAGGTTACAATGACATACTCTTCTGGGTTGTATTGCCAAATCTGATAGAGGTTTATTGACATTTCATAGGTGTTTGCTACATCCATCATTACTCATTACTCTGATGATGGAAACACCAACCATAACTGAAACATCTCCAGACATTTACCAAACTGCATGGCAGAACAGCCCAGAGGAGAAGAATTTTTGGTTTATTGGTTAAAGGTTCTTTTCTTGACTGTACCTTTCTCTCTGACAAAAGATCTGTTGTTACTCCTAAAGATTCATTATATCTTATAAATACAATCATAATTCAGTTGCAACCATTCATTTACGAACAGAACAAAGCACCATGACAAAATCAATACTGACCAATCTTCTCTTACGGCTCTCGGCGTTGATCGCATTCACGGACTAATATAAGGGTCACAGAAATCATACGTTGTACATTTTATTTAGCACTTCATACAGTAGAGTAGGTCAATGGGTAAAGTGTATATCCTTAAATAGTTATGTAGCTGTATTCTTGACATATGTAGTTGTACCCGTGCGCCATCTCTACACGTTGTATGAAATATCTTGGTACCAATCCAGCCGTGTTCTATGCGTAATGTGTGGCAAATAAATTTAAACAATTTTTTATTGAATCGATACATATAGAGTATTAAATTGTTAAAGGGAATGAAATCATTCAATTAAATATACTATTTCTATTCAGTCGCAACATCTCCATTTATGTGTGATGTATTCTACACACGGATCATCGTGTATAAAGCTGCAACTACTTTGATAATTATGATCGCTATCACACGTTTTGCAATAAAAATACTGCTTTGACTCTGTTAATTTAGTCGCTCTGTGATGTATTTCCACACATGTTGGAACTACTTACGAAATACAGACATATGTGTGCGCTCATAACTTCCTTACAGTGAAGTGGTAGTGGCCGAATCCGTGACTTGGACCCTGTCCATGTCACGTCACGGTGTGATTTTTTTTGACGAAAATTAAACTACAATATTTGAGCGGATCATATTATACAGAATAATTTATTCTCTGCGTCACTTCCATAGGTATTTGTTATAAGGATTTTAGATAGTTGGTTACTAAAGAAATCTTAATGTAACATGTCACATTTCACATCACATGTTTGTCCACTGTTGTCTTGTATAATTAAATATGTTATCGTCACATAGACAAAAATTATTAAAATCCTTGATGGGATTTCATTTTCAACATCATGGAGATATTACAGTGATCTCACTTACCATTTCAAAATAATTACTTATTTGTACAAGTCAAGTACACACACGTCCAGATGCTGCACACCAATAAATCTGGAAGCTATTTAGGTGTTACTCACACAAAAGTACGTATTAATCGGCACACATATATCGAAAATTATTACTCCGGCGTCTTAACGACACGTATTTACGAATCACAGATAGACATAAGTTAGTAAGTGTAACATTTTTGTGGTCTCCATTTTGATTACATCAATGAAAAAACATCCCACTGCTCCACGACGAAATCAATATTGAACGACAGTCTACATTCGTGAAACTCGTTCATCGACCAATATTAATATCGCACGAATCATACGTCGTAAGTGTTATGTCGTGACTTCTAGATCAAAGTATCATGTATTCTATGCGCGAATAGCCGCTACTATGATAATAGATGTTTTCACTATCGCAGTTTCTCGATTAAAGTGTTTTCCCTCCTTCAGTTTATATGAATTTTGATGTAATTGGACACATGTCATTTTCTACGAAATATGAGCATATATATGTCCATAATATTTATTATGAAGTGGCCGTGGCCGATTTCGAGTGCTTCAGCTCGCGACTTTGACGTGTTGGTATGATTTTATTACATGCGTATCGAGATATTACAAACATCCGGCTTGTCAGAATGTTATGTGTATACATATGCATACACTCACGTCACTCTGCATCTTCGCCGTAAAAATCTTTCTGCACTCATTTTGTGCATTTTGACGTATCTGTGCACGTATAGGCACCACTCACAAAATATAAACAAACGTCTTTGTGCATAATTCCTTGTTGATAAATATGGATGTTGGTGAGCGTGGCCGATTTCGCATTTGTTCCATCTCGCGAATTTGATGCCTTCGTGTGAATTAATTACAAGTTTTACGACACGAAAGAGTATGAATTTTTATTACTTATATGTGGCACGACGTCCATACGGAATTTCAGCAATTTCCGTCCATCCATTGTCTATTTCGAAAATTCGTGCGCAGGTCGTCTTGTTCAGCTGACGCAGAATACACGTGTTGGGTTGAGTTGGGTTAGGTTAGGTTAATGGGCATCTGCGCAGAAGTTTATGCGCTTATGCATGTTTTTACGTAATTGTGGTTGTTGAATTGTATTTTGTGGTCTGCTTACGATTAAATATTATTAATACACATGCCAAAATTTAATTTAAAATATATCGAGTGCATAACTGCTTGTTGATATAGTCGGATATTGGTGATGGTGACCGATTACGCGTTTCTTCCACCTCGCGACTTTGATGCCTTCGTGTGAATTAATTACAAGTTTTGCGACACGAAAGAGTATGAATTTTTATTACTTACATGTGGCACGACGTCCATACAGAATTTCAGATATTTCCGTGCATCCATTGTCTATTTCGAAAATTCGTGCGCAGGTCGTCTTGTTCAGCTGACGCAGAATACACCTGTTGGGTTGAGTTGGGTTAGGTTAGGTTAGGTTAGGTTAATGGGGCATCTGCGCAGAAGTTGATGCGCAGTGGCGTGATGCAGATTGTCTATGTTAAGGCCTCGTATGAGTTCTATTATCGATTGCGGGAAATTAAACACTGAAATATTTAAATTTTCTTAAATTCTGGAACAATCTTGTGTTTGAGTCAGTACCATGGCTTTATACTTCAAAGATTTTACATTGGTTACCTACTTGTGGACCTCGCAACACAATTGGCTCACGTCACTTATGCTTGTTTTTACGTAATTGTGGTTGTTGAATTGTATTTTGTGGTCTTCTTACGCTTAAATATTATTAATACACATGCCAAAATTTAATTTAAAATTTATCGAGTGCATAACTGCTCGTTGATATAGTCGGATATTGGTGATGGTGACCGATTACGCGTTTCTTCCACCTCGCGACTTTGATGCCTTCGTGTGAATTAATTACAAGTTTTGCGACACGAAAGAGTATGAATTTTTATTACTTACATGTGGCACGACGTCCATATAGAATTTCAGCTATTTCCGTCCATCCATTGTCTATTTCGAAAATTTGTGCGCAGGTCGTCTTGTTCAGCTGACGCAGAATACACCTGTTGGGTTGAGTTGGGTTAGGTTAGGTTAGGTTAATGGGGCATCTGCGCAGAAGTTGATGCGCAGCGGCGTGATGCAGATTGTCTATGTTAAGGCCTCGTATGAGTTCTATTATCGATTGCGGGAAATTAAACACTGAAATATTTCAATTTTCTTAAATTATGGAACAATCTTGTGTTTGAGTCAGTACCCTGGCTTTATACTTCAAAGATTTTACATTGGTTACCTACTTGTGGACCTCGCAACACAATTGGCTCACGTCACTTATGCTTGTTTTTACGTAATTGTGGTTGTTGAATTGTATTTTGTGGTCTTCTTACGCTTAAATATTATTAATACACATGCCAAAATTTAATTTAAAATATATCGAGTGCATAACTGCTCGTTGATATAGTCGGATATTGGTGATGGTGACCGATTACGCGTTTCTTCCACCTCGCGACTTTGATGCCTTCGTGTGAATTAATTACAAGTTTTGCGACACGAAAGAGTATGAATTTTTATTACTTACATGTGGCATGACGTCCATACAGAATTTCAGCTATTTCCGTGCATCCATTGTCTGTTTCGAAAATTTGTGCGCAGGTCGTCTTGTTCAGCTGACGCAGAATACACCTGTTGGGTTGAGTTGGGTTAGGTTAGGTTAGGTTAATGGGGCATCTGCGCAGAAGTTGATGCGCAGTGGCGTGATGCAGATTGTCTATGTTAAGGCCTCGTATGAGTTCTATTATCGATTGCGGGAAATTAAACACTGAAATATTTAAATTTTCTTAAATTCTGGAACAATATTGTGTTTGAGTCAGTACCATGGCTTTATACTTCAAAGATTTTACATTGGTTACCTACTTGTGGACCTCGCAACACAAATGGCTCACGTCACTTATGCTTGTTTTTACGTAATTGTGGTTGTTGAATTGTATTTTGTGGTCTTCTTACGCTTAAATGTTATTAATACACATGCTAAAATTTAATTTAAAATTTATCGAGTGCATAACTGCTCGTTGATATAGTCGGATATTGGTGATGGTGACCGATTACGCGTTTCTTCCACCTCGCGACTTTGATGCCTTCGTGTGAATTAATTACAAGTTTTGCGACACGAAAGAGTATGAATTTTTATTACTTACATGTGGCACGACGTCCATATAGAATTTCAGCTATTTCCGTCCATCCATTGTCTATTTCGAAAATTTGTGCGCAGGTCGTCTTGTTCAGCTGACGCAGAATACACCTGTTGGGTTGAGTTGGGTTGTGTTAGGTTAGGTTAATGGGGCATCTGCGCAGAAGTTGATGCGCAGTGGCGTGATGCAGATTGTCTATGTTAAGGCCTCGTATGAGTTCCATTATCGATTGCGGGAAATTAAACACTGAAATATTTCAATTTTCTTAAATTATGGAACAATCTTGTGTTTGAGTCAGTACCATGGCTTTATACTTCAAAGATTTTACATTGGTTACCTACTTGTGGACCTCGCAACACAATTGGCTCACGTCACTTATGCTTGTTTTTACGTACATGTGGTTGTTGAATTGTATTTTGTGGTCTTCTTACGCTTAAATATTATTAATACACATGCTAAAATTTAATTTAAAATATATCGAGTGCATAACTGCTCGTTGATATAGTCGGATATTGGTGATGGTGACCGATTACGCGTTTCTTCCACCTCGCGACTTTGATGTCTTCGTGTGAATTAATTACAAGTTTTGCGACACGAAAGAGTATGAATTTTTATTACTTACATGTGGCACGACGTCCATACAGAATTTCAGCAATTTCCGTCCATCCATTGTCTATTTCGAAAATTCGTGCGCAGGTCGTCTTGTTCAGCTGACGCAGAATACACCTGTTGGGTTGAGTTGGGTTAGGTTAGGTTAGGTTAATGGGGCATCTGCGCAGAAGTTGATGCGCAGTGACGTGATGCAGATTGTCGATGTTAAGGCCTCGTATGAGTTCTATTATCGATTGCGGGAAATTAAACACTGAAATATTTCAATTTTCTTAAATTATGGAACAATCTTGTGTTTGAGTCAGTACCATGGCTTTATACTTCAAAGATTTTACATTGGTTACCTACTTGTGGACCTCGCAACACAATTGGCTCACGTCACTTATGCTTGTTTTTACATAATTGTGGTTGTTGAATTGTATTTTGTGGTCTTCTTACGCTTAAATACTATTAATACACATGCTAAAATTTAATTTAAAATATATCGAGTGCATAACTGCTCGTTGATATAGTCGGATATTGGTGATGGTGACCGATTACGCGTTTCTTCCACCTCGCGACTTTGATGCCTTCGTGTGAATTAATTACACGTTTTGCGACACGAAAGAGTATGAATTTTTATTACTTACATGTGGCACGACGTCCATACAGAATTTCAGCAATTTCCGTCCATCCATTGTCTATTTCGAAAATTCGTTAGCGGGTCGCTATGTTCATCTGACGCAGAATACCCCTGTTGGGTTGAGTTGTGTTAGGTTAGGTTAATGGGGCATCTGCGTAGAAGGTGATGCGCAGTGACGTAATGCAAATTGTCTATGATAAGGCATCGTATGAGGTCTATTGTCGATTGCGGAAAATTAAACACTCAAATATTTCAATTTTCTTAAATTATAGAACAATCTTGTGTCTGAGTCAGAGCCATGGCTTTATACATCAAAGATTTTACATTGGTTTCTACTTGCGGACCTCGCAACACAATTGACTCACGTCACTTATGCATGTTTTTACGCAATTGTAGTTGTTGAATTGGATTGTGTTTTGCATACGCTTAAGAAATAGTTATACAGATGTCTAAATTTTATTCTAAAATATATCGAGATATTACAAAGATTCGGCTTGTCGGAAATATATATGTATACATATGCACACACTCACGTTACATTTAGACACGTCCAACCTGTGTAAATCTGGTACATCTGGAATTTATTTGGCTATCACCATAATTAACACACGCCTGTCTTGTGCACACAAGCATTGTCGGAAGTTATTTCACGGAGATTAAGGACACATCTCGGCAATTCACACGTACACGTACATCAGACCGTAATTGTAATGTTCCACTCGTCTCCATCTTGCATACCTCACTGAAAGGAGAACGTCCTCTCGTCTTCACTGTACGAAGCACACAATAGTGTAATATGTATCGCAGGATATAAATATTGCTAATTATCCCGACGAACATATTTATTTGAGTACCGACTTCCGAAATCTTGAACTTAAGAAGGTGAATAACTCTTAGCTAAATTCCAAGGCAAACATTGAATCACGGAGACTGCACTGCCTCTCGAAAGAATCAATAACGACTGGCTTTTACTTCCGGGGTTGACATCGAGCTCACGTATTTGAAAGCTGATGTCCAATGGAATCGGACCACGTAATATTAGGTTTAATGTTCCCTCCGTTAGAGTTCGTGAGCTCTGCTGTCGGCCAATCGCTACGAAGAAGGGTTATTGATTTACCTGACTCTAACAGCACGCCATCAGCAGTCTGATTCGGAAAGTCTTTTTACACATGCTGCCATGTGTACTCTACATTCAATGGGTACGTACAATTACATAATTTTCGAAAACGTTCTTGATCTTTGCAATTCATATTGCATATTTAATTGGAGTTTTTCTTAATTTCCGTCACTTCAGTGTGTTTGAATTCAATTGTAACACCTTTCTTTACGTATGATGAATTCTGTCCGCGAATTCTTACGTTTGGTGCTACAACGCGCTTAGATAACAGTAGCCACTATCTGTTTGTTCGCCATAAATATCTTTCCGTACTCATTTTGTGCATTTGTTAGTCTTATGACTTATCTGTGCACGTATAGGCACCAGTCAAAAAATATAAACAAATTTCTTTGTACATAATTCCTTGTTGATAAAGATGGTTGTTGGTGATCCTGGCCGATTTCGAGTTTGTTCCACCTCGCGACTTTGATGCCTTCGTGTGAATTAATTACAAGTTTTGCGACACGAAAGAGAATGATTTTTTATTACTTACATGTGGCACGACGTCCATACAGAATTTCAGCAATTTTCGTCCATCCATTGTCTATTTCGAAAATTCGTGCGCAGGTCGTCTTGTTCAGCTGACGCAGAATACACCTGTTGGGTTGAGTTGGGTTAGGTTAGGTTAGGTTAATGGGGCATCTGCGCAGAAGTTGATGCGCAGTGGCGTGATGCAGATTGTCTATGTTAAGGCTTCGTATGAGTTCTATTATCGATTGCAGGAAATTAAACACTGAAATATTTCAATTTTCTTAAATTATGGAACAATCTTGTGTTTGAGTCAGTACCATGGCTTTATACTTCAAAGATTTTACATTGGTTACCTACTTGTGGACCTCGCAACACAATTGGCTCACGTCACTTATGCATGTTTTTACGCAATTGTGGTTGTTGAATTGTATTTTGTGGTCTGCGTACGCTTAAATATTATTAATACACATGCCAAAATTTAATTTAAAATATATCGAGTGCATAACTGCTCTGTTGATATAGTCGGATATTGGTGATGGTGACCGATTACGCGTTTCTTCCACCTCGCGACTTTGATGCCTTCGTGTGAATTAATTACACTTTTTGCGACACGAAAGAGTATGAATTTCTATTTCTTACCTGTGGCACGACGTTCATACAGAATTTCATCAATTTCCGACTATCCATTGTCTATTTCGAAAATTCGTGCGCGGGTCGCCATGTTCAGCTGATGCAGAATACCGTCCGTTAAAATTTATTTCGAAAAATTAAACACTGAATAATTTGAAGTCGAATTGAATTAGTGTGTTGTTTTATTTATATTGGTGTCCAACACGAATGTTTAGTTAATGTGACCTTGACTCTGGTTAAGGCTCTGTGTATTGATTTTTTTTAATCTAACCCATATTTTGTGTGTTGTAATTTCGATTGTTCGTCATTCAAAAGGTGTCAAATACATTCACGTTTTACAGCAGTATATAATGTTGATTTACCGTAGATGCATCAATTAACCTGTTACCAACTGGCAGGGATGAAAACTTTATAATTCAGTCCAAGAAATCGCCAAATATGACGTTCAGTTAGTCACATTTGTTATCGGCAAACAACTTAGTTCTGTTGACGGCAGACGTTCTTGTAATACTTACAAACGCATTAGACCGTGAAGTTTGCTTGAAGTGGTTTTCCGGGTGTGAAACCTGATATATGTTTCAGTGTGTCGTGGCTGAGACTGCAATGCGGCATTTTCGAGCCGACCTTTACAGTCGCTCATGTGCTAAGTGGTATCACCGTTGTTATAGACGGTTTGGTACCTTCCATTTGATTTGAGTTGACTGTAATTTGTATGGGTTCGTAACGACCTTGGGTTTTAGTGCTAACTGTCGTTTCTATCCGTAAAAGATAAGCAAAACTTGTAAAGTAAGTGACCCTACAGACTGCCATATCCTAAGGGAGACACGTTTTACCTTTTTGCGAATGTGGGGTCCTTTGTTCCATCGGTTAAGTTAGTTCGGCCCGTAGGTTGACTGCTGCGCCGGCTTTAAACCGCGATTTATTATTTCATGCTGATCCTGTAGTGGAGAAACAGTTATGGATACAGAGGTGAGTTGTCTTTTATTCCATTGCTCTAATAACTAGTGGTGATAAGTATAAATTTTGAAGTTCCTCATCATGTAGTTTTTTTCCATCCTTCTTTGTTTGAAATTAAGCTTCACTTACACAGTATAGTAACGACTTTAAAGTTCTGTCCCGCCATCAGACACCATCTCAAGATGGTTTCACACACACGATTGCATACTCGAACATTCTCTCTGATATTTATGTTAATATTATTTAGTGATCTCCTTGGTGTTCCAATTGTACAATTACCGGAGGACATACTTCATCCTTAGGTTTGGATGTTTTATTGAACACAATTGAAAGTAATTTTTCTGTTGTGTTGTATGTACATACTCCCAGCAGATGTTAGGTGGTTCTGGTCACAAGAAACCAAAATATTATCATTTTTACAGTTTTTTTCTTTCTTTTTTCTTTTTTTCTTTTTTCTTTTTTCCCGCCTACGAACTAAGCCGCTTGAGACAATCCTCTAAGTTGAAAAGGATCTAAGATGGCAGTCTTATATGTATGTTTTTTCTTCTTGTTGCCCTCATTTGAATTATTATGTTTTGTTGTGGCTATCATTCCAGTTTTGTGTTTTCAAGGAACTGACTCTTCAGTATTCACCCAGCTTCTGGTCACAGCGATTCCAGGACCCTGCAGCTGTGATAGCAAATCACATACAACTCATCACTGCAGGTTCTTAGCTGTACTTAATACAGGTCTTGGACTAGCCAAGTTGTTTAGTGCATCTAATGCGTTTGGAGTAATTTTTTGCAAGTTGCTGTAAATATTTAGGAGACATACATGCTTAAAATGCGGTTTGATTCTGGAATGGAAATTTCAGATATAAATTGCTGATTTTATTTTGTTTTTCTAATGGTGTTAGTGCAGGGCATTTTATGAAACTTATATTTTAATGTTTATATAATAATGAAGGAGAAAATTAAATTATTATTCATAAAATAGTGTAGTTGCGTCATATTGTGATTTATTAAATTAAAATAGAATTATTTGGTTATTCCGTCAAATCACAATGTATTTAAAATAGTAATTCAGTAATAAACCTTGATCGGATACGGTAATACTTCTGGATCACCTCCAGACACAACTGTGTTGTCTACTATTTCATCTCTGACCGATGTAAACATCAAAAGCATCACTTCAAACAATAAAGTTGATCCATTATATGAAAATATCTGGACACGATCTCCAAAAAACTACAGTACGAAAAATTGTAAAAAATTGTAATTGAGTTTAAAATTTAATATAATTTTACACCTGATGATGGTTTAATAAAACCGAAACATGTTGTAACTGTTCCAATTGTAAATCGATTATTCGATATGGAACACAGAATTATATTTTAATTATTTTAATTATCTTATTTTAAATACATTGTGATTTGACGGAATAACCAAATAATTTAATTTAAATTATTATTTGTTTTATTATAGGGTAATAATATTATAATAATTGCAAATATGGCAGGACTGGTAATAAGGTAAAGTTACAGTCTTGAGCATCACTCAGTAATACTGTTTATGGAACCTAAAAAAAAAGCTGTCCACACTTTTAACTGTAGCACTAGATGTTAGTGAATGATAACTTCATAATCAAATTATTTTACGCATGGGGAAGGAGCTGTTATAACCCCAGGGATTAGGTGGATTCTGGAGCTGTATGAACACAATGGTGGCATAGTTTAGCTGTAACCCATCACTAATTGTTAGGATTTGTCCTTCAGTTATAACTGTGAAATATGGGTACTTTTTTGTGGACATTCTGCAAGATTTAAATATCATTTTAGGTGCTCTGTACATCACTAATTCCATGATGCAACGTCTTTATGAGCAGTTTGTGGTTTCTGATAAAGTTTTGTGTCATCATAATCCATCAGACCGCATCTTAAACCAGTCAACATTCTCACAACATATTTCTTCAAGATTCTTCAGCATAATCTAAGTCTCCTAAATGTTGTCATCCTTCTCATTCAGTAATCCTTTCTGGTTAACATTTTGAGTGGACATCTTTATTCTGTCATGTCCTACCTGTGATCTTTCTGAGCAGATTTGCTTTGTGGTATTCTAAGTGTATTTAATAGAATATCATTAAATAATCTAAGACCCCCAGTCTTGCCATCTTGTTTGAATCTGATGTTTTTCATCTTAAGCCAGTGATGCTGCAAGGAAGGAAGTACCAGTTGAATGTGGTGTGAAGTATGGGCCAAAGGAAGGACAAATTCTGGATCTGTTTGGAGGGAAGTCACTGCCACATGGTAATTACAACAAAGCAAGACAAGTTTTCTGCTGTCAGTGAATTGAATATGTTTGTTTTCCTTGCAGTTGTTCCCAGACTTCTGTCATTCATTTGTCTTTGCAAGTCTAAGTCATTGTGATTTACAGTTCTTAACTATTAATACTAATTTCTAGCATTGATTTAAACATGGAATGTCCTCATGTACAGATGGGGAAGATGTAAAAGCTAGCAGTAAATATGATGCAGATAAATGACAAGGGGTCATTGCCATTACAGAATGACAGTACTAGCTTCCTATGAAATCTGTTACAGTATGCTGGATTCTTTGAAATGGTTAATTGGCATTCTTTTGGAATAACAAAATACATGTCATGATCTCTTTCATAACATAGAAGGAAAACAAATTAACAGATGTTTTATTTTATTTTAGTTTAATCCTTTTGTAAATATGTAGGAGGAGCTCTCGACTGTTAGGTGCCTTATTGTTCATATAACTTTCTTAGTACACAGTAAATAACAATGACTGCTATTTTATTTAACCCTTCTGGCTCACTGTTCATAAATCAACCTCTCATATTTGAATCTGTTTATCCTTTCAGTTGATATATATCATTGTTTGTTTAGTCAACTATTTTACAGTGTTGTAGTGACTATTTTAAAGCGCTCTTCCAGCATATACTTTGAGAAACTGAGTAATCTGTGAGAAACCTCTATCATCATAGGTGATATTCAAACCAGACACTTGTGAACATGAAGAAGCAGGAGTGATATTCATTGCAGTGCTATTAAATGTTGAACTGTTTCCTCCTGTCCATGAGTTATGTGCACAACTTATTAAACAGAATTGTGCCTCAGCCTTTTAATTTATTTAATCTTTGTGATGCTGTCCACTCACCCCTATCTAGTGCCGAGGTCAAGAATGAGTAGGAGCTATACCTCCACTCCCCCCAAGCGCCTACATGGCGTATAGTGGGACAGCTTTACTTTACTTTGTAATTTACTGCCATGTGCATTGTACACAAATTTCTCTGTTCTTCAGTCATTAACAATATTTCTGTGGTTTTTGTTGTTCCGAAACTTTTCATTGTCTCTCTTCTCTGCAGATGCCCCCATATTGGTATACATACATGGCGGCTATTGGCAAGAACTAAGCCGCGACATATCAGCATACTGTGTGGTACCTCAGTACCAGTCTGGGATCAGAGTCATCATTTTGGGATATGACCTTGCACCAAGAGGTCACTCTCTCAATTGAAGTTCATGTTCTAGAATTTGTTAAAGCATTTAAAACACCATGGATAAGATTAGCATCACATGCAGTTTACATGAAGGATATGAAGGAAAAAATAAAGAAAGTCCCAGTGATATTATTTTCTAGAATTATACATTCTTTGCACAGTGTTTATGCCACTGTGGATTACACCTTTCTAGTCTTGTTACAGTTATTAAAGCAGGAAGAATAAGATGGATGGAACATGTAGCATGTATGGTCAAAACAATAAATGCTTGCAAAATGTTGGCTGGGAAATCTTACAGAAATCTTAGGAAACCAAATAAAGTATGATATTGTAGTGAATATAAAAAGGGGGGGGGGGTATGTGATGTACAGTATTGTCCAGTTTGTTCCAAAGTTAAAATTGGTTAATAACTTGCAATGAAATTTCTAAAAACCCAGTTTTCTCAAAATAACTTTTTTACATTGCATAGTTAAACAGGATTTATGAAAAGATGGCTCACTCAGTGTTGTGAATGTTTGTAAACCGAAGAATCTAACAATCATTCTGTTTCTCTGTTCTAGTGAAGTTGAGTGAGATTGTAGAAGAAATCAAAGAAGCAGCAGAATACATTCTCAATATGGCTGCCAAATTTGGAACAAGGTATTATTACGGTTGCCAGCACATTTTAGGCTTGCTAGTATTCCCTCTTGGTCACATGCATAGTGCAGTCTCTTTCATGCCAGTGGTTTTAATCAAACAGTTAGTGTTAATTCTGGATATTTTCAGCTCATGCCTTCATGTGACAATGTTTCCATGCTTCATCGTCATGTATTTAGTTCCGAGATTGTTTTTAACTGATTGTTACTGATAATAAAAATGTGATGTAGTTTTTGGAGGTTGGAGCTAGATTTTAAATATTATTTTGATAAGTGTTGCCCTACCTTACTCTTCATCAGCATTATTAGGGTGATCAAATCAAGGAGGATGACATCAGTACAGTCCACAACTGTAATCTTGAGACTTGTGGGGTGAGGAAGTGGGATAAAGGAGGAACGATAGCATCTGCCTTTAACACTATGGACTTCTCGCATTCCTTGCAAGTCTCAAGATTACATTCATGGACTGTAAGACATGCAACATGCATGATCAAAATGCCTAAAGGGAAGAGATCACTTGGGAGACTTTGGCATAGATGGGAGGAAAAAGTAAGATGGATCTTATGGAAATAGCTTGTGAGAGTGGTTTGGATTCAAGTGGCTTGACTGGGTCCAGTGGTAGGCTCTTATGATATGGTAATGAATCTTTGGATTCCATAAAATGTATGGAATTTCTTCACAAGCTGAGAAAATATCATTTTATTTATAACTGTTCTCCAATTAATTTAGTTGTCTTGGACTTGCTTAAATATTAGTGTGACCTTGATTTCTGCCTGTGATATTGACTTGTCAAAGTATCCTCAAAAGTCTGAGTCATCTTGGTATCTCTAAATTCTGTCTGAAGAAAACTTAAGTTTGGTCATCCCCCTTGTGTGAGGAAACAAACTTCACATCCATACAAAACCACAGCTAAATTTACAATTTAATATATTTACCAAGACAAGAACATACATGTTTTTGTAGAATGAAACTTTTCTTTTTAACTGATTTAACCTTCTCATAATTTAATTTTATTGAAGTGTTGTTTCATATTCTGGAAGTCCTGAATCTGCAACTCCACTCTGACACTGATTATCCTGCCTGGTGGTTTCCATAAGTCCCTTAAGACAAGTGCTGCTTCTTACATTAAAAGAGGCCATAATCATTTCCTAATTCATCTTCCTAGTAAAGCTGTTTAACCCTCTAATTATTCACATGACAAAACATTGTTAAAAAAGATAATTATTCAATTTCTAGTACTGCTGCTTGCAAGTAGTTAAATATAGCAGAATTCTTAAATGACCAGATAAACAATGATATTTTATATAAGTCTGCTTTTGTGTTTGACAGATCTCTTTGGTTTTGTGGTCACTCTGCAGGGGCACAGTTGGTAGCTATGCTTCTGTTTTCCAAGTGGTTAGACCAGTTGGATGACAGTGTATTCAGGCTTCTTAAAGGCTTTGTGCTAATCAGTGGGGTGTATGACTTAACACCACTTGTCAGCACATATATCAATAATTCCCTCAAACTGTCCAGGTGAGTATTGTGTCATTGTGAAGACATTAGTTGGTATTGTGAAACTGACCATTTTCCAAGTCTAGTTCCCTGCAGCGCTGAATGTACTGAAAGGTCACTGTAATGTGCAGCAAAGCTATTGAAAAATGGCCAGTTAGAAGATCTGAGATGGAAGTGGGAAGATAATATTATACTGGAGTTTGTTGTTAGCTATTTGAATTCAAGATTGTAGTAGATCAAACAGTACTGTTTGTCTTCAGTCAGGAAGCCAGGTCACTCAGTCCCCTGCTACTTGACATTACCTCTCCAGCTGTGACAAAACTGAGGATCCTGGTTGCTGTGGGTGACCATGACTCTCCAGAGTTCCAGCGACAGAGCTATGAGTTTGCCGAGGTGAGACGAACGGTATGGTATATGATAATTGTGGGTGGTTTAACAGGTCACAGTCATGACCTGCAACCTGATACTTGCCTGGAGGGACTGGGAGAAACCATGGATAATATTTTATCTGACCCTTTCATATACTTTAGCTTCAGAAAACAAGAAATTATTTACTATTTTCCATTGTGGCCTCGATCTGGGTCAGGAATTGACATTGAGATACTGAGATAGCGATATATGAACCAGGTGCCTGTCAAATATAAGGCAGGTACATCACTGCTTAATATCAATTGTACATATATACTGTCTGTCTATATCCACTGCCTTATGAGTATTAGAGAAACTGGCTTCAGCAGTTGATGTTGCCTGTCTTACAGAAACTCAGACAACACAGTCAGCAGGTGGAATACATGACTGTGGCTGGTGTGGATCATTTTGACATTGTGGAAAATCTCCAGCAAAAAGATTTTATCTTGACCAAGATAATAGGAGTACTTATGACAGGATGATCAGGGTCACTGTAGCCATGGTATAACAAGTGTCTTACTGGGCAGTGCTTACAGCAGTGGAACCCTGTGTCATACATCAGTTGGAATAGAGGACAAGAGCATGGTGCAGCCAGGCATGTCACATACTTTATGAGTACAAGTCAACTGTGCTCTCAGTCATGTCAGTATATCTGACTTGCAGGTAATGATTATACAAATAAAAATTTGATATTGATAACGTGCATTGAGGAAGTTGTGAGTTTGTTACCTAAATAGTGCCTTGTGATTGTCAAGTATCTCTTGGCTTGTGTTCATTCTCTGCTGTATGATTGAGATCTAATTGAACTTTTATTGTCAGCTTGGGGTATACTAGCGTAATGATATTAAAAATATTAGGGATGTGTTGCCTTCCTCATTGCAGTATCACGGCCAGTTAAATTAGAATGTGATTACCGTCCGTGAGTATCTGGTAACCAGCCTTTAGAGAAGTCATTCTTCAATAGCCTTGCCCAGTAATGATATAGCTGCTGCCCTATGCCAGAAAATATTGTATACACTAATGATTTAAAATAATAATGTTTTACTGGCATTGATTAGCTAATGTGGTTGCTTCCCTGGAAAATATTTGCTAAGTAATATGATGTTAACTGATCTGATATTTCCATAAAAAGTAATTAGCTGAGATTCATTCTGCCACCCCAATACCTTGTTATGAAAAACTCTTAACAGATGTGAATTATAATGCACTTTAATGAGGAAAATAATATCAAATTGTTAAGGAAATGAGTGTAGATATAGGTTTAGTAACAAAATATACATTAAAATAATAAAAGTTCTTAATATTTGTATTATAGTTTTTGGTATAATACTGCATTGCTGGAATTAGTTCCTCCACATCCGAAAAGCGCATAATTCAAACAATTCATGTTGGTGATTGTGGTTTTCAGAACTCAGAAGACCACAACTGACATTTTAACCATCATGATATACTAAAATCTCAGACAAGTCAAGGTGATATTACAATTTTTTTAAACAATGTTATATGGATCAAATAATGTTAAAGTGATAATAGTCCATAATATACCAGTGATGTTAACATTGTAACAGTTTTCATTTTTATTGACATTAAGTGATCATTGCCACTATTTGGTTGTTGTTTGGTACTGCATGACAGGCTTGTAATTTATTCTTGTCATGTGTGCTTGCCTCATATATTTTGACTTTTGCAGTTTTGCCATTTTTAATCTCATGTGGATTAGTTGAGCTCTGAGCTAAAGTAACTTTAAGCTACTACTGTATTTACTCACATAGTTGCTTCCACCACTTATGGTCCAATGTGATATTTTGGAGGAAATAAAAATTGTTTTTTGTTCTACATATTTGCCTATCTTTTACTCTAACACGATATTTATCGTTTCTTGCTTCACTCTTCACACTGGACTAATGGATTGAATTCCAGGATAAGAGCAGTATTTGCCTAACTGTATATTAAACATTTTTATGGCTCTTAGAGTGATATGTAATTCAATATGTGTTATATGATTTGAAGCTTTCGCGGCGAACTCTATAAAATCTTCTCGGGCGATCAGCCGCGTCAAATGGTTAAATAATAAAACCGACGTTTCAGGGACTGTCTCTGTCACCATCATCAGGGTTCTGATGTTGGAAACCAAATTGACCCCGATCAGGCCAACATTATAATGGTTGTTACGGAAGTTTGTTTTGGCAGTGTGAGATGGAACTGATTCAGGATTTTGATATCAGCAGTGTTATTGAAACTTCCGGTTCCGCAGCCGAATTTGTTGGTCTTCTATTTCGGAGGCTGGGCCAGTAAAGTATGTTACCAGTTTGGTAATTTTGATCTTCTTTATACTTATGAACTTGTAGCGCGATCAAGTGGATATTTGTGGAACTGTTCATTGTGTTTTGGTACTCTGGAAATTAAGGTTATAACAGTTCGTATGTTATTGTGCGGTTAGTTTAGTAAAGCAATGCGAGTTTATAGGTAGATACAGTCTGCATATTCACTTGCATGGATTGTGTATTTTACAGTGAATGGTGAACAGAAATTATAATCATGGTACGAAAACTAAAATATCACGAACAAAAACTATTAAAGAAGGTTGATTTCATATCGTGGGAAGTTGACAACAATCTCCACGAGGTTAAAGTTATGAGAAAATACTGTATTCAGAAAAGAGAAGATTATACAAAGTAAGTGAAATGGTCTTATTTTGCAGCAGTATGTGAACCATGAGTTTGGTGACGCTCTTACATGCTATACATACATCTTTATTACATTCCATGGATCCATGAGATAGTCAGATGACTAGGATGTGGAAAAGTCATGATAATAATACAATACGTATTATAAAGTGCAATTCATACTATTATATAAATTTCACATAATACACCGAAGGGTTTACATAATGTAATGATAAGTTACAAATAAACCTACCCATTACATACCCCAAGATAAATTATCACTTATTATTTGTAAACAATAGAAATTCATCGACAGAGTAAAAGGAGTGTGTAATTAAGTATCTTTTTAATGCTGCTTTAAATTGCTCCTTTTTATTCACAACAATTGTGGTTCTTGATGATAGACTGTTGAAAATTTTGCACTCTTCTGAAAACATCAGAGGTTGGCAACTGTTCTATGAAGCTGCTTTTTATTCCTTTTGTTCACATTGTGTACAGTAGAATTAGTTTGAAAAAGTTATTGGTTATTTACAATAAAGTTCATTAATGATAACAAGGAAGAGCCAAGATCTCTAATCTCTTAAATAGACTTCTACATGAATTTCTAGGTTTTACACGAGCCATTAATCTAACAATTTTTTTTCGTAAAGTTAATATATTTTTACTGTTTGATAAATTACCCCAAAAAATTATTCCATACTTCATTATAGCATGAAAATAGGCAAAATATACTGATTTGAGTGTATCAGTGTTGCTGACACAAAACAGAGATCTAACTGCATAACATGCTCCACTTAACCTTGGTTTCAGTTTATCAATATGATTTATCCAATTTGGGTGATTAACAGTTTGCAAACCCAGGAATTTTGTATTTATTGACTCTTGTATATACTTTCCATTATAACCAATACTTAAAGCATATCATGGTGAGTTATTTGTTATAAATATATATATATATATATGACACGGTTGAGAGCCCAACCACTTCAGTACCCTGAGGACGAGGACAGAGATGGACCTCAAAACGTTGGTCTCTTCATGTTTTAACCACTTGACGCGGCTGACAGCCGAGAGGATTTTATTGTACACAGTCGCCGTGAAAGGTCAAGATCATACTTTATTGTATTTGTTTTATCTATATTTAGGGCCAGCTTGTTAGCAGTAAACCGTTTACTCATAGGAGACAGAAGTATGTTTGATGTTGAACAGTAATCATCACAATTTTTATTAGAAATTATGACACTTGTGTTATCAGCAAATATTATGGGTTCTGTTAAAGTATTTATTGTTCCTATTGTTGGAGGAAGGTCATTTATGTATATTATAAAAAGCAAGGGCCCTAAAATTGACCCTTGGGGAATTCCAAGTTTAATTGTTCCCCAATTTGAGAAAAAATTCTGTTTGTTTTTAAGAGCTTTTACTTCAACCTTTTGTTTTCTATGTGTTAAATAGGATCTGAACCATTGCGCTGCTATTCCTTGAATGTCATAAAAATTTAATTTATGCAGCAAAATTTCATGATTTACACAGTCAAAAGCTTTTGCTAAATCATGGAACATTCCTCCAACATGCATTTTTTGGTTAATAGATTTTAGCACATTGTCTGTTAGTTTTAATGCTGCATATTCAGTGGATACACCTTTCCTGAAGCCAAGCTGTTCTGTTAATACAGTATACATTGTTTCAGGTACAATAAGTTGTCTCGTCACATAAGAGAACTGGCAAGGAAAATAAAAGATTTGGACCAGAAGGATCCTTTTCGGACGGAGTCAAGTGCTCAGTTGCTGGAAAAGTTGTTAGTATGATGAAATTAATGTTACATAGTGTGTTTAATACTGACAAGAAACTTAATTTGTATTTATTTTTTATAGGTACATGATGAGTCTGATTCCAACAAAATGGGATTTGGCTCTCTGTGACCAAGTGACTGCTTCATGTTTTTGCCGCCGTCGACTCCCAGTGGTGATGGTCAGAAGCAAGATGTGTGGGTCAGTGCACATGGCCACAAAGTTTGTACAACAAGGACATGTAAGAGTTGGTCCAGAAGTTGTGAAGGATCCAGCATTTCTTGTTACAAGGTGCATTTGTATGTCAATATCCAACTGAATGTATTGCCTCCACACATTTTCTGATTTTTACAACAAATTTTTCATGTTTTTTGAAGTAAACAGTCTACATCATTATCCTTTACTATGTAGCAGGCTGCCAGTTATCTCCATGTAATGAACACTAATATACCCTTCCTTACCTAACATTTATTTACTGCAGATAGTGTTACAGCAAAGCCTACAGATGTCCTTGATACTTAACTAAACATCTTTCCTTGTAAACAATGGGGTATTAGAAGTATATCTCAACA
Organism: Zootermopsis nevadensis; assembly: GCF_977971745.1. Taxonomy (NCBI): domain Eukaryota; kingdom Metazoa; phylum Arthropoda; class Insecta; order Blattodea; family Termopsidae; genus Zootermopsis; species Zootermopsis nevadensis. The sequence goes on from NW_028259134.1 coordinate 19,603,429, forward strand.
TGTTTTTAATCTCACTTAATGGGGGTTAATAGTTATTTGTGGCATACCTAGCAGTAGATTTAAATAAAACTTGAAATCAAGGGCGGGTATACATAGCTAACAAGTTATGAATTTGTTTATATATACACACACCTGTATCCAGACCTGTTTAGACCTGAAGATGGTTGTCTTTGGGTTGTTGAACCATGTAGTGTGGTTTACCAGACTGCACGGTGCAACAACCCAGAAGACATTCATCTTTGGACTCACCACCATGAAAACCTCAAATCCCACTGTTTAGACCTGTTGGCGTGGGATTATATGTATTGTGTGAAGCATGTCAATGCAGACATGATTACAAAGATACTAATTTGCAGTTTTTGTGTGCATGTTAACAGGAATTTGGAGGACTTTGTGACGTGGGTGGATACTTCAGCCATCAGAAGACACATTATGGAGTATAATGAAATGGTATGTACATCACTAATGTATCAACTTTATTTACTGTATGTATTCACATAACAAAGTAATAGTATAATTCTAACAGGAAACAAAATGTTAGTGCTATGATAATACTATAATGTGATATGAGAGATAAATGAACAAAGTCACTGGTCATCTTGAAACAGCACTCAGCTTGTATTATGAAATGTAAGTGATTTTTCTTAAGTTTTGCTGTGTGAATATTAATATACAATTCATCATATTGGTAAAAGTGTTGCAAAAAATGTAATGTATGCTCTCAAGATGTGTCTCAATCCAGAGCATTTGCCCTGTGTAAATTTTTACTGTGACTCTTTCCGTTTTGTCATTATGTGTCGTATTAATGCATGGTGCAGTGTTAACATTTTGTGATGGTTGGTTGGCTTCTCTGGAGAGATGTGATGCATTTACCTTTAAAAGATCTACAATTTATAAAGTTATGAACTTGTCATTTATTCCTACTATCACTAAATTAAACTAAAATAATTCATTAACCTAATGCATAAAGTATAATGAATATTTTGTGGCTGCAGTTAATTATCTTATAAATCAAGAACATATAACACTTAAGGTTTTAGGCACTACAGTAAAACTTCCATTTTGGTGACCAAGTTCATTATCTTTCTTATGTGGGAGGTCACTGAGTATAAACTGTAACCTATTGGAACTTAGCTCAACCCTACATTTACCGTTGTGCCTTTTATATTGACGTTTTACTGTATGTGGTTGAATGTTTGACTGAGCAACATAACTGTGTTAACATTAAAAGTGCTAAGGAGGTATGAAGAAAACTGCTGTCAACAGAATTATAATACATTGTAGCATTTATATACATGTATGTTCATTGGCAATGGGTACAGAGCATTGTTTTACTTTCCTGTCTTTTTTCAGCGTGATGACTTTGAGATGCTCTAGAAGTGACCTGGTAGAAATTATGCAGGTTTGTGATATTTTCTCTTTCATGAAAAAGCTTGGGAAGTAGCTGCAAAAATAATGAAACTGCTGTAGATATTGTTATAGTAATATAAAACAGAAATATCTGTTGGAAGTTCTATGCTATAGTAAGTCTAGAAAGGAATCTTGCAGACTTTGTGAAAGACAAAACTGTAGAAATATATTAATTGGTAAGACTGGGTGTGGTTTTGACTAATACTAGTATTATTTAGTTAGGTTCTTTTATAGACATTCTATGTTACAGCTGTGTTGCACCCAAACATGTTCTAAAGTGGATCTACATATTGTGGGCATTAGGCCCCCATCTTGGACCTGTACCCTTGGATGTGCCTGTCAGTTGACCGGATTTCAAGATGCCGGGTGTTGCACTGTGTGGAAGGGGCCACATCTCTTTCCTCACTCGTGTTAGCATGGCACTGAAATGTTTGTGTAATAATGTTATTATTTTTATAAACAAATAAATACCTATATAAAATGAATATGATCCAGTTTTGATATTCACCCTTCACAGTAAGCACAGTCAACTATCTGGAGTTGGTAAATCAGGTGGTATGAAAAAATATTTTCCCCTTAAAAAAAGCTTTCTCTTTATTATATATTAGGGATAGCAAATTACATAAAGTTCAGAATGTTACAATAATTTAACTGCTGATACATTATGGTTACAGAGGTAGATTGCTATATACTGTATATGATTAGTAACGAACAGCTGGAAGTGTTATTTTGTAAATACTTGTCTGTTTTTGCGGTTCGGACAATTTATTTCTTATAACCGAAATATTAAAATATACAAATATAAGACTACAGTTTTACCTGTTATTTTGAATGTGTGTGAAACTTAATAGACCAGAAAAAATATTTATAGTCTTAGTAGACGGTATGATAATTCTAGGGCTTGTGAGGTATCTGAGAAATGGAGAAAATTATATTGACAACTTAATCATTTTTACTATTCCCCTGTTACATTCTTAGGGTGATTAAATGAAGAAGGATGGGATGGAGAAACAAAGTGTTTGTTGTCAAACCCCAAAAGGCTGCTTGAAAGATTGAGGTGTAGATAAAGTTTCTACAATAACAGGAAATTTCTTGTGCAACCAAAAACTAACAACTTTAAATAGGTCTTGAACTGTAAGCTTTATTACACTTTTGTACTTACTTAATTCTTGAAATATCCTGTATAATACTCCTCAGCTTTTGCCTCTTCTCATGCATGTTCTGTGCCCAATTTGGAGGGGGTGCTGTGTGTGTAGAAACAGAAGTGTCTGGAACTGTGGCTTTGCCATAGTTAGAAGCACGATTCAATTGCTGTGCACTTCTAATGTTGTACTGACATTCATCTTCAATACGAAGAAGTTGAGAACCTGTCAGACCAATATCATCATCCAATAGGTAACCATGGCTAGCAGTGTCAGGTATATTTTCATAGGTCAGAGGGTTCATATTTATTTTTCTCATATTGCATACATTTGGAGCTTCTGCTGCTGCTGTTGGAGATTTGCAGAATTTATCTTTGAACATGTTTAAACCAACCTTGGACTGACTCATTTCATTTTCTTTTGGAAGAAATTCATTCATCTTGGAAGTAGATGGATGTTCAGCATTTGGTAGTTCTGTATTTTCTACTTTTACACCGTCTGTATATTCTGTATCTTTGTCTGGCTGTTTGGAGCAGTTGTCAGTGCCAGCAGATACATCTATTTCATTATTGTTATTGCAAGAAGTAGTGTTTGAAGCTTTCTCATATCTTTCTGTCAAATATTCTTCATTACATTTATTTGCTGCTGTTATTTGAGATTCTGTTGAACTCTTATTTTTTTCTAAATAATTGTCTGATGTTGCTGTATCCAAGGAATAGGGTGTAGTTTTGAACTTCTCTACTTCCCTGTGTCTGATCATGGCAGTTTTCATGTCGCATACATTTATTGCAATTTTTGGAGTTTCTAACTGATTATTCAAATCCAGATTATTGTCAGGAAGAATCTTTGGTGTCATTGTATCCAGAGACTGGGATGTTGTTTCTATCTCTCTTTGTTCTGTATGTCTCTGTAGCATGGTGCTCTCTGCATTGCTGATTCCTGGAGTGTTTGTGGCTACTGTTGGAGACAGAGCTGTATTCTTTATCATTTTGTCCGAATTAACTTCTGTTTTATTTACTGGAAGATCACTTAGAAAATTTGATGTCAACTTTTCACATTTATTTACCAATTCATTTTCAAAATTGCAAACAGTTTGTTTTTCTGTTGCCATCAGTGACAAATGTTTGTTTTTTTCTGTTTTGGCCTGTAAAGTAAGTATCTGTCTGCTCACATCTGCCTGTTCACATTTTTGTTCTGAAACCATAAAGGTGGTTGCTGCCTGTGACATTGTTTGTATGTTTGTTGGTTCCATTTCTTCACTCTTATCCAAAGTTAATTGGGAGTGATTCCATGTATTTTTCAGAATCAGATTAAGTGGTAGTGGTGATTCTTCTACATTTTTAGTTATTGTTGTGATGGAACACATGTGTTGTGCAGGAGGTGCTGGTGACTTGACTGTTAAACTCGGAATCTGCAACATGACAGAATTTGATTTTGTGTTTGCCTCATCTTTACAATCTGAAGATTTGTGCTTGTTTGTTAGGAAGTTATCAGGAGGCAAAGTTGTATTATCAGATTTGTTCATTATATTTTCTCTAGATGTTTCTCCAGCTTTATCTTTCATGTCTTGTTTTCTTCCCACATGTTCTTTTATCGAAACCTGACTGCTGTTATTCTGTGTGTGCATTGTATATACAAAGCACTGATCCATCCTTTCCTTCGAATGTTCAGTAGATGATGTGTTACAGTCGTTTTCATCAGCTTTGATTCTGATGTTTGAAGGATCAACATCTTTATTGCTAATAATACATGTTATCTCATGAGAGTCACTTCCTGGTTCTTTCTTGTCAGTTTCTTGAAATGTATAGCTTATTTCTGTAGTTTCTGCTTCAGCCCTCTCAGTATCTTCATGTTTACCCTTTTCAACTTTCATTTCATTTTCTGTGGGAACATATTCCTGAGTGGACTGTTGACTCAATGACTTGTTTCCATTGCTGCTGATCATCTCACTCTCAGTTTGTGCTTTCTCTACAATTGTTCCTGTGTGGTCCATGTTTATTTCTTCATTCCCATTACTTTCCTCACTACACACTTTGTCTACGGAAGATATTATGTCTTCATGGCTAGAGTTTTCAGCTGTATTTTCTTTGTCATCATAACGAAGTATCTTGAGAGGTGGTTGCCAGTTTCGTAGCACATGTTTGTTTGATGTAGGGTTTGCCGAATGCACAGGCTGTGATAGACTAAAGGAGAAATTTTTGCAGGTTTGTGATTTTAATTTTTCCTTCTTAATTTTTGATTTGCTTTTGCAGTTTCTCTCCTGCATAGGTGTTTGAGAACTAGCCTTTTTGTTTGTGTTTGAAGTTGCTGAATCACTGTCCTTTGATTTAAGTGTTTTAGTTTTGGTTAGCTGTTTTGGATGTCTGTTTCCTGTGAACAGAATACAAATTGTGTTAAAGGTAGTACAGTTTCTGTGAATTAATCCAATGACGTACTTCAACATCGCTTTAAGTGGTGTTAGCTAGTTTGATGAGTGTGAAATTTTACTGATTGACAGGTGACATTGAGTACTTATTGGAAACATAACATTATTATGCTTCTGGGACATTTATTTAAAAACTTAAAAATAATTTGTATGGGCAATGAGTATACAAATCAAACAGTGTACTAATGTGTTTTGGTATTGGTTTCGATTATAAAGTTTTGAGTCATTGAAAATGCTACAATACAATGATCTTGTCAAAGAATTAAATCAACATCACAACAAAACTAATATATGATTATACTGTCATTACTCAAATCTTCTGAAATAATGTGATTGTATTTCCTGTATCATAGATAAATGCTTATTAGAGCATGGCTTTGTTTCCAGAGCATTATTTGTTAAAAAAAATGATTAGTTAGATATGTACCTTGAACATCAGATTGGCACTGAAATGAATAGCCTTTGAGAGAGATTGTTACCAAACATGGGATTAAGAATGTACAAGTGAATTGTGCTTTTAGTTTTATAGTTTGATAATGTTCACTACTTTTCATAAAAAAGTCACACTAAAAATGCAACCTGTGTCAGGTCTCGGGGAAAGAATAAGATTCTTTATATGAGGAGATGCTGATCTTTGTTCCTAGATAACATGTATAGTGGATCTAGCTGTTAGAAATTGCTATGGAAGATGAAAATGAGATTGATTTGCATTATACAGGTCTGAATAGTAGCATAATTGCTACTGGTCAAGTGCAGCTACACCTGAGAACTACTACGGAGCGAGTTCTACTGTCTTTATATTGCAATAACAACAACAGTTCTTGTCTAACACTAGAATTTTGATAATGTTGATGCGCTTGCTGCCAGCTGATACTTCAAGTAAACACTCTGGGATCAGAAACTTATGTTATGATTTAATTTAATTCATACATAGGAAAATGCCCTATAGGTGTGTGGTTAGTGAAATATGCAAGTATGTACCTGTAATGTACTTAATTTTATCTTATTGATGTATGAAACTAAACTTGTCCACTTGATACATCTTACATGGGTTGGAGAGGGATCTGGGCACTATAGCCTAAATTTCTGTGTGAAATTCAATGTATTTTTATAAAACACATTGGCAGTAAAATAAAATTTACATTCAACAGTCCTGATTTTGTTAATTTGGAGAGTAATTGAAGAAGTAATAGCAGCAACAGCAATAACACGTTTTCTTAAAACAATATAGTATGCAGTGGACAATATAAAATAATATTAGAATAAACTGAATATTTACATACTTTTCAATCCACATCTTGCTTCAATAGCTGCAAAAATTGCATTAGGAGATTGATGCGTGTTCACTTTTCCATCAGACATTTCTGAAACAAACTAAATATTTCAATGTTCATCAGTAAAAAATCAAAATAAAGGTGTGTTGATCCCAGATACTTATTACGTACTAACAGTATGATATAAGTATCTAAAGGTTGAACTGTCCTAATACCAAAGCCTGTAATTGGATATGATTTTAAAGCCAGTTATATCCACTTTACGTCTATCATGACAACACATCTCTTTATGAAACATCATAATGTTAACCTCCCATTATCCTCTTTTCTGTCTTACAATTATGCTTTTTCGACCAAAAATCTGTATTCAATGTTTTTTCGATCATAGCCTCCTGGATTTCACAGTGCAAATAGTACTGTGTGATGTGTATAAATCACAAATTTTTCAAAATGTAATATTCTATATTACAAGCATGCCCTGTCCTCCTTCGGTTCAAATATTTTACTAAGCACAATTTTTAAAGAACTTTTAATTTATGTTTCTTTACCCAAAGGAGGAAGTAGCAATTCATGGATCAAGCTACATACAACAAAATTTGTATGTTATATTGGTTTAATGGATGGTTAGTAATTTTTTGAAGTATTTTAGTTCTATTTTTAGTGCTGTTATCTTCAGTCATACAGTTATTTCTTTTTTTAAATATCGAAATACTTATTACGTATATTATTAATTAATGGGTTGAGTTGCATATCATGTTTGTGTACTTAATTTATGTTCACACTAATTTCTGGTACAGAATTTTGTAACCATCTTTTATATCCTTAATATTCTTCCTAGGCAAATGAACACTAGCTAAATAATTACGTAAGCTATCAAACTTATTTAAAGCGTAATAATTAACAGAACTTAACCTATTCTAACGGTTTCCCCCCCTCCTTTTACCAGTTGTAAGTTGATGCTCAGTAGAGTGCCTTGTCATCACTAGTATTCAAATATCGCGCTTCTGAAATAATGTGTAAACCGGAATTGCATGGAACCTCTGGTGATGGAAAAAGAAATGAGACATTTAATTCGTGTTTAGTATGTTTTGTTTGTTCGTGGGGACGGTGCAAAGTTGTCGAGTGCACGTGGAAGAAATCAAGGATGGCACGGGAAGGTAACAATCTCTCCCACAGTAATAAGAATTTGTCTTAGCATAATTCGCCGTATCATTATACAAGTAACAAGGGAAAGAAGATGGCTATTGTTTTGGTTGCTAGGCTGTGTATTGTGGTAGAAGTTTACCGACGTTGCAGAAGTACATGTTGCCTCCCTCATCAGGGTTATGACTGTGACTGTCAGCACACTAAACTAGTACTTTGTGATTCTGTTATTTTTAAATTAAGTAGTGGGATTTTTCCCACTACAAATGTGTTATACAACCACGACTGAATCCCCAGGACTTTGTTCCAGTTTGACAACAGGATACCAATATAAGGCCAGGTTGGTATTAAGAGATAGAAATGGATGTATGTGTCACATACTACTTGCCACGAAAGGATGGCAGATGGGGAGTAGTATCACTCTCTGATCCTTGGTGTAGTGACATATTCACAATGTATGAGACTTGCATCTCAGCCCAGAAATTGGCAACTTAGTTTAAGTTTATTTAGATGGTTTTGCTCTATTCTTCCAGGATATTGCTTCGAATTAGTGATTTCATCATTGTTATCCAAATTACTGATTAACCTGTGCAGTTGATACTTTATAATAAATAACAGGACAAATCTGCCAGGACCTTGCTAGATCATACTTGAAATTACCAAGCTTAAATTTTGCCACCATGTTTCAGGTTTAAAATGGAGTAATCACTATATGAAACCCCTCACACCTTGAAGTCTGGTTGACTGCATGACAGATCAGAAGCTGTTTGTATCAGTTTCAAGAGTCCTGAATATTGGTATGTAAATGGATATTTTGGAGTGTAAGTTGAGTGAGTAGAATCAACCAGTGATATATGGTGATAGCACTCATACTGGATGTACCCAATTGAAATCTCAGCTCTAACTGTGGCTGTCTTGAGGTTTACATTGTTTTGACGTAAATACGTCTATATGGAAGTGTCATTCGGCAAAACAGCGTTAGGAAAATGTGTAAGATCCATACCAACAATGTGTAAATATGGATTGACTAGTCAGCTTTTATATGAACTCCTGCATCCATAACAATGCTTTACTCCTTTACCTAAGAAACTAATTTTTATGTCATCTCTTTATTCGGCATTGTTGTGTTTCATTACTGCCATCAACAATCCGCTTTTGTTATTGCGGAAAGAGCTGAGCTGTGAATTGCTTGTAGAAGAAGTGTGTCGTAGAGTAGATAATATTGTGCTGTTAAAAATGTTTTAGAATATCACAATTACTTATTTTGTGTAAGAATTGTTAAGAAATCTGTGATACTGCCCTCCACTCTCTCCATTTTAGTTTTGATTAAATTGGTCATTGCGGGTGGACATCGTGGTCTCTTACAATTGAACAAAGTTTGAGGTAAGGGATTCCTATTTATTATTATTGTTCATCACGTTAAGCAATTTATGCGTGACGAACAAAGAGCAGGCGGAGTGGCTATGTACGAGAAACATGGAGCAACTACCATGGCTACCCCACATCTGTTGATGAAGTTACCTAAGGAGGATGGAGCAGATAACAGAATAGCTGCAGCTGAAAGAGAGGTGATATTTGTGCGGCAGAGTTTATGGTCAATGGTGAAAAAGTTTTAATTGTTACCCTGTATATTTCTAACAACACACCTATTGATGATTGTAAGAGATTTGTTTTGAGTCATTTGGGAACGTTTGCTCCCAAATTTACAGAGATGTTTTCAATTATGGCCACAGAAGGTCCTAATACAATGCCCATAATATTGGCAGGAGATTTTAACATTGATTTAAAGAAGGGGGAAAATCAAAGCTTTGTCACATTTATGGAGGAAACGTTTGACTTAATGTTGATGTCAAATCCTCAATGTAGTACTACTAGATCAAAATCTTGTATAGATATGGTGTTTGCACAAAATGTTGATACTCTAAAGTGCACAAATTTTATAACATATTTCAGCTACCGCAGACCCATCTTAAGCGTAACTAATTCAAGATAAATAAGCAATGTCTTAATCAAACTATTTACTCAATTGTAAAGCATGTATAAAGGGAATATTTAGAATAAAGCTAATATATAAACTTCCTTTCATTGTATTTATTGCCTAAATATAATTTAAATACAAAGACGTATTTATGTCAGATTCTCCAGAACCGTGGTTCCACTGTCAATTTTTTCTCAGTATTGCCAAGTCATAGCTGTGATAGTATCTTGTACCTTCATATACTATGGTCATTCTCCTCTGGAATAATTTGGAAATATACCAGTGTCACGATTTGTTTTAAAAACTCCCAGCACAAAATGTACTCAAATAGACCATGACCACTTTCTCCACAATCATTCTTCTGCCATTACATTCCATGTAATAACTACATTTTACATAGGGTTATCAATTCATGAACCAACCCACCATATCATTAAAGTTTAGTTAATGTTTTTGTATCTTTTAGTTATGGTGTAATGACCTGTTATTGAAGTAATGCCCATTGGAATATGAAATAGATTTCACAAAGTACTTAATGATTTATGCTGTACAGGACAATGCCTCAGCCTGGCAGTTTCCTCAGTTTGGGGGAGGAGCAGAGATTACACAGAAATAGTGCATCTGAACAGAGCAGTAAAAGTACAGATGGTGTGTATGGGGATATACCTGCATCCTTCAGTGGTCGTAGCAATAGGAACTGTGAAAGAATGACAAGAAATGACTATGAAGAACTTGAAAATGAAGTATTGAAGTACTTTGATAAGAAATTCTACTTTAGACCACCATTACAGGACTGGAAATTGCCAGAACCTAGCAAGATATTTGTTGCTGATGGGTGGAAGGTTAGTGAAAATTAAGTAGAATCTTTGAAAATTCTTTTAATTGTAGGTTGCCAGAGCTAATAGTGTATCACAAATAGTTCTGTATAGCCATGTAGCTCACTGCAGTATTCAGGGAACATTTAGTTTTTCATAACCTCATGTGATGATATTTTAAGCATGACTATTTAATTCAGTAATTTTCATGTTACCACATTACTATGCCTGTTAGTATAATCTGCATTGGTTAATGTTATTATATTTTCCATACAACGTTACTCTGTAATATGTGGTTATCATATACACTTCTTTGTGGCCCTCAGAGATGTTGCTTTATGCCGATTTGCAGGAGCTGAGGCTACAACAACTGAAGACAGAGCTCAACAATGTGAAGAGCAAACTGGACTTGTACAATCTAAATGACTGGCACAAACACACCCGTGCCATGAACAAGGCCGGTGAGATCCAGTGGAAACTGCGTAATGAGCTGGAGCCAGAGTTTTTGACGCAGGTACAGCAACATGCTACCCCTCATTTTAGTCATGTGACATGTAACTCTTTTACAGACTAAAATTTATACTATAGGATGATTTCTGATTTACTTAACTGTACTGTCTGAACTGTATTGGTTATGTACTGTAAAATGATCGGTTGACTGAATGATGAATTGTAACAGATAGGAAATAAAATAATCAGTTAATAATAATTGAGAAAGTATCCCAGATTTTCCTGGAGTGACAGAGGAAAGTAATTTAAGGGTGATGAAGAATATCACATTTACCAAAAATAGTATGTCCTACCAAACGGGCTGTTGCTATAAGTAGTATTTTCTTACATCTTAGGAGTGACAGTTAATTAAAATGTTTGACATTGATTGTGATATGTGGGGCCAAGGTTGTTTTTCTTGCCCAAACTCTTTGAAAAACAATAAAGGGAACTATTTTCTTAAGGGTTTTGTCAGATGCTTCTGAATCAAAATGCTATGCATGCAGTGTTTCTCATTAGACAAATCAGATACCACAGTTATCTTGAACTGAGAAGATTTTCTCAAGTTGCATTGTGACTAGTGTGTGTTTGATTGTCAACCAAGGCACTTTGGGCTTTCATTTTCAGGATTTTCCTGACTGCTGCTTCCTAACCAGTTCCCTGTTTAATCATCCTCTAATCACATTTGATTTGATAATCTCTGCAGGTGATGCAGTATCGTTACATGATTAATCGGTGCATGTAGAATTATGAAATCAAAATCACAGAGCATAGAGACTGGAATATGAGTATGTTTCTTTTAATATCAAAATAATGAAGATCAAAGCAGGGTTTGTGAAAATAATGCCTGAGAAAACTAATTATTAACCTAAATTAGTGTTTAGAAAAACAGATCAAATTCAGAGGTTTGCACAAAAGGTAAATTTATCCCTGAGCTTAAACTATGACATGAATACATACAGGAAAGTAGCAGTAAACCTCCACATATTCTTAACCTTGGCAATACATGGAGCTGGGTAGTTACATTCACACTTTGGCCACTTCACACCTGGTGAAAAGTTCTTTGGTACTCATTGTATGGATAGGAGCAATGATGCATGAGAAGTTTTGTGTCTGTGTATGTACTGCTCTTCAGAAAATTTTACCTTATCTGTTAGTGCTCACATGACAGTGATTCAGAAGCTTTCCCCTTACGCTCTTATGTTTAGGGGACACTAAACAAGCTTTGTGTGTAACGTGCACAAATGTACTGATTGTATATCATTGTATTTTATGTTCTGTATAGCCATGGATAAAAAGAAAGGCTTAACTTTCATTTTTACAAAACATTAATTTGAGCTGTAGAGGAAGGCTGGTATGATTTTTACTTGTGTGGTAACAATTTGTATGCATAGGAAATGCAACTGGTGGTGTTTGACATTTCAGTCTTTTACATTTTGGTGGATTATTTAGAATCTCTTGCAAATTATTTGTACTAGTCAAAGTCTGCAAATACTTCTTGTTACAGGCTTGGTGCAAGTTTTATGAGAATGCTATGTCTTTCATTCTGGTTACCCCCGTTGTTGTGATCAATGAGTGCTTGAATTCAGTGCACTTGTGTGAGGCTCCTGGTGCCTTCATCACTTCCCTGAACCACTACCTGAAGCTTCACAATCCTGGCATTAAGGTAAGAAGCCAGCCTCCTGCATTGTGTGACATCTGTCTCAAACAGTCAGTATTTATTCATCTAGTCAAGGAGTTCTGTGTTTTGAAGTCTGAAGATTCATCATTGCTGGTGGATGCTATTTTGATTCAGTAAATTATATTTCACACACACTTACTCCCAATCACAGCTGCTGACCCTAAAGCACCAAAAAAGAACGTACTGTTTGACCATATCTTCTGTCATACTTTTTGTCACCTTTTTTTCAAACATATTCATTAAAGCACACTCACTCCTACCATAATCTCAACCAGCATAATTATGTTTTACATTGTTGGAAAAGCCATCTGTCAGCAGAGTTGAGTACTACCACTGTTGTTGGCAGAGCCCCCTTCTGGCAGACACTTTGTATTACCATAATCTTATGGTGATTTTGTTTCTATTTTATAGACAATTAATGTGCATTTCTTGGATTATGTGTATATTAACACAGTTTCTGCTGTTTCCAGTGGAAGTGGCTTGCTACAACTCTGAATCCCTACTATGAAGGGAACCCCTTGTCATGCATGATCAACGATGATCGCTTCATCCTGCAGACTTTGGAGTCCTGGAATTTTGGTCTTGACGACACAGGAAATCTCATGGATGTAAAGAACATGTTGCATCTGGCGAAGGAGGCAGCTGGAATGGGGGATGTGCTGCTGGTAAAGTGATTTGTTATTATAAGTGTGATAATTTTCTTTTTGAGACAGATATTTAAGCCAACCATGACATTATTCCTTTGGAAAATTACTGACTTCAAAATTTTCGTAATAAATTTGCGCTTATATTTTTAGCATCACCTGACTTGGTCTGAATTGATCAGTTGTACAAATATTATTATTTAATAATTGTGTCTGTAAACACAACAAAATTACAAGGTACTGTATTACATAACACATATTGGGTGTCCACCCTGCACTGATCATGCTAATTCTTGATGTTTCAGGTGACAGCAGATGGAAGCATTGACTGTCAGGAGAATCCGGGTGAACAGGAATCAATTGTGTCATCCCTTCACTACTGTGAAGCTGTTTCAGCTTTGCACATACTTGCAAAAGGTAATTACCATGGATATTCCTACGCTGATGCTTCGCAGGTAGGCTTATGTAGAGGAATTATAACTTCGCTGATTGGGGAGAGGATTGTGTCATGGTGACTTGATCAAGTTAGCTGATCCACAGTTTCATTCATTTATGTTTCCAGTCCATCATAATTTTATTCAGTCCTTTATTACTTCCTGATTTTGTTCCCTCCATTATTATTTCCTCTGCACTCCTTTGTCAAACAGGCACAGCTTTTCTTCCCTCAGAATGAGAAACCAAGTGTCTGACTACATGAAACAGGTGCATTTGTAGTTTATACATATTAATTTTTAGGTTTTATGAAAGGTTTAAAGTGGATCACAGGGAAGAAGACTGTGCTGTGTTTCAGGTGGCAGTTTCTTGTTGAAGATGTTCACGATGTATGAACACGAGACTGTGTGCCTTATGTTCCTGCTCTGTTGTTCATTCACTACTGTGCAGGTATTCAAGCCAGCCACCAGCAAGGAGGGAAATTCCGAAGTATATGTTGTATGTCTTGAATACAGGGGCAAGGACTTCATGGAGCCCTGGCTTGAAGTATTGAGGAAGCACTTTGGTAAGAAATTGTATTTCCATGCCTCTTGTACTTTGTTTACCTTGTACATACATACATACATACAAGTATGTATCTTTATTATGTTCCATGGATCTGTAAGCCAGTAGGATGTGGAATAAGTCATAGTAATACAAAACATATATACAAGTACAATTCATGCTATTATGAAGATTTCACATAATATAAGCAAAGGACTAACATTAAGTAATGATATGTGTCTTGCCAAAGACTAGGTCCTAGGTGAAGCACTGAGAGTAGCTTGTTGAGCTAGTTGCACGCCTGATTGATGTAGTCATGATTGGCAGGAGAAACCAAACTGCTTTCAGAAACAGTGTCAGTTCATTCATGTCACATCACATCAACATGCATGTTATTAAAGTGAGGTGCGGTTTCTTTGCCCCCTCCCCAAAAAACGCTTGTACAAGCAGCATTGCTTTTATAGGTCCTGAGTTACCAGACAAAGCAATGTTTCCTCAGACAAGCATTCCACAGGACTTTTTGGATCAGTTGTATGATTGTACTTCCATGTTCAAGAATCTCCAGGTGAGTGCATATGTCATTTCAAACTTGCATCTTTTTGTTTGGGTAAAATATACTGTCTCCATCTTTGGGGCTGAAGTCAGCACTGAAGATGGAGATGGTATGTTTCTTCAAAATGTTGGCTTCTTGTGAGTTAATATGGTGCCAAAACTCAGATAATCGTCATTATTATTATCAACATCTTCACTTCAGCCCTGGAGATGGAGACAATATGTTTCTCCAAAACATTAGCTCCTACCAACAAGTGTGTATGGTGCCAGAACCCAGAAGAACATTATTATCACACAGATAAGATGATAATAATTAATTAATAAACTAAGAGAGGTAGGTTAAAATAATACTAATATATAGTAATTTAATCATTACAAAAGATTGTATAAAGTAGTGGCACTAAAGTGTCATAGATTATTCCATTTGTTTGAAAATGTGTTTGCTTGTATGGCTAATTGTAATTGAACATAGTCATCAAGATTTGCATATGTTTTACTGTGGTGGTGAAATTTAGTGGATGTGATTGATAGGAGATTGGCCTAAGTATGTGGCTGATTTTATGTTATGTAAGAGTAATAAAATATAAGATGAAAACAACTGGAACTGTGCAGATTGTTTCAGTTGTTTTTAATCTAAAACTATAATTAGTTATATTTATAATTCTACAGGATATATACAGATGTGCAGGAAAATCAACAGTATAAGGCTAGACAACTTTCATTACATACAAAATTATGATTTGGATTCTCAGTGATAGAAAGACTGCTGCTATTTTACATTTTAATTGATGCTGTTGAAATATTTGGTTAGGATATGAGGTTCTCATGGTGGTGAGATATATTTGATGTTTGTTTTCCTCTGTTTAGACTGATGTGATTGAAACAAACATCCGGGTATATGAGAGAGGTAGGACACGTGGTGAGGCACACAAGATGAAGAAACTGAGATATTTAATTGCAGATCACTTCATGAAGACATATGATATGCAAAAATTGTCTGAATCAGATGAAGTGGTTGGGAAAAGCAAGCTGGTGAGTGCAAGTTTTTGAGACTCAGTTGCTATACCACCACCCTGTCCTGAAAATGTCTCATATCATTTTTTATCAACAGAAAAAAACAATGACCCTCAACATGGATCCTCGTGCTGAAGAAGGTTCTTTCAGTGATCGCCGTAAGAAATCAAAATTAGAGCCATTGCAGCTCCTCGAGGTTTTGAAGGAGGAACTGGATAGCATGGCCGTCAAGTGGCCATTCAGTGATGATGTAAAGCACCTTCAGGTGGGTTCAGGTTGTGGTTTACTGTATTTAGCTAAAAACGTACATGAGCTGGACTGAATGGGCAGGTGCACTGTGATGGTGAATTTACCACTTAACAGATTCCCACTTTTGGAGGTGTTTACAACATAATACCTCAGACAATAGACAATGTCCATTATGGCATTCCTATAATAAATGAATTGTCCATTTTTTAAACTTTTGAAAAGTCATCAGATTCATTGGTTGCACTACCAGGACTCACTCTTGAGACCTTTGTTTGTGTAAGAAGGTGCACTTTATGAAGGTTAGTTTGGCATGAAAGTAGTCATGGTTTTAAGACAGTCATATCGAACATTACATCTCTTTGGGATTTAACCATAATGGACTTTGTGTCATGCCTGAAATACAATTTAAATTTCATCCTGTGAATGATATGTATTATTAATTATATAGAATTACTTAGATGTTAAATGGACTTGTTTGTCAGGTCAGTTACTTGTTGTGATGTTGAAGAAAAAATCACAAATTTTTGTTTGTTTATAAGTCATGTACACCAATCTTTGACACACACACACACATTTGCTGTCAGCATCATATGATAATCCATGATGCATAATTCATGATGAAGTGTGAAATTTGGCATTAGACAGTGTAGCATGAAATTCCGTTGACTTGTGCCTCTGTTCCCATAACAGTTGTGCCTTGTGTTTTATGTTTCAGTTTCCACCGTGCGTCGATGGGTTCAAACTACAGGTAGGAAAGCCTGTTAAAACTGTTGACAGTTCCAAGTTTTGTTTGGGCCGCCTGTTGAGAATACGCAATCAAGTACGTGAGATAGCAAGAAACTATATCCATCCCAGCCCTAGTATAGAGAGTTATGTACAGACATCCCCCAGTCTTCCGAATGGCATCTCCTGTGAAAATGAAGTTGCAGCAAATCTAAATGAAGAAAGTGAACTCTCTCAGAAATTCAGGAAGGCATATCCTAGAAGAAATTTAACCATCTTGAATTACAAGGAAAAGCTGTGGACATCGCTGGAAAGTGGAAATGAGGAAGCTGAGATAAATGCATTCTGGGACATTATGGATGCTTTTGATATGATGTGGAGAGAAGACAACCTGCTCTTGCAGGGCTATCCAATGCTGACACAGTTTAATGTGGGCATTGTATATATGCTGTGTCATTTGTTCGATGAGGTAGGTGGTAGCCGCGTGTAGGTCCTAGGAACCTCTTGACATATATAATGTTACAAGTGGTTTATGCAAGGATGCCCAAAGTTTTTGGTTTTGTCAGCATACGTAGTATATGGGATAGCATGTTATGTGGACCTGCCTTATTAAGCATACTGAACTGCACTGAGAGGTTTCAGATCTGTTTTTATTTACCCTATCATTAATTCACTTTCTGCCACAGGTTGAATTTGTGAAGCCGATAAAAGAAGATTTTGCAGTGCAGTTTATTGGATTCCGTCAATGGAACCCAAAGATGAGAAGTTTTCTGGAGGAAGTCGATAGTACCATTGAGAAACTACGTAGTGAGGGTTGCAACCAGACGGTTCTGTCTCTCTTCCCAATCAACATGCTCTGTGGTGAGTGCTTGATCTGTGTAATATAGAATATTGCCAAACTATAAGAGCAGAATGAATCTGTATACAAATCGTTCGATTGTTGAGGACTGTTCCCATATATAAGAACTTTTGCATCTGTATAGGTAAGATGTATTTAGAGGAACTGTTCCTAAACTGTGATAAATGGATATTCTGAAGGTACATGAAACGTTTCAGAGGATTCATTGGTAAATGTTCACAATGACATTTTGTTTTGTAGGCCATTATTGTTTTATGGTCAGTTCACAAGGGTCCTTGTTTCAGAAACGTTGCTTTTGTACACCTTGTAAGTTATGTGACTTTATTTGTTTATTTATTTATTCTTTTCAGAAGGAAATGGAACATGTTACGATTTTAACTGTAAATTAATGTAGTAGTTTCAGTGAGGCTATTCATAGAATGATGAAGTTTGTAGACCATCAGTGTGCTTTTTCTTACCAGAACGGTACAGCAGCTCGAGTAAGGCAGAAGGGGAGTCCTATGAGCAGCCACACAAGAGAGAGGATGGTAGTGGCCAGTCAAAGAAGCTAGATGATTGTGATAACACCTTTTACAAGTGTGTGACGGAGGTGAATCATCTCTGTGTGAAGGAGCAGGTGTCTGACATTATTGCCAGCATTCTGGAGCAGCAAAGGCATAGCAGTATATGATGGCCATATGGCATTGTTCCTATCAGAGGTCAGACACATCACCTTGGTGAACAGTGCGGAATGAAGACTACTTTAATCTTGAATGACAAGGAAAACTTTGTGTTCTGTGCATCGAGACCTTTCCCTGGTCTGTAATAGTCTCATTTAAAGCTTCATTCACAGAACAATACTTGTGACATTTCCAGTTTCAGTTGCTTAATGTTTGAAATCAGTACACTCTTTAGCTTATCACCTCTAAAGTTTATGACTTGGTGCCTCTGATATATTGAGCAGTTTGTTTGTATGTGATGCCAATATTATGGTGTTTTTCATTGAGAAATAAAATATCAGTCTTTTGTACATGCTCACGCACGCACGCACGTGCACACACACAGTTACGATTTAGTGGCTAATTGTGTTTCATGAATTTTCATTCATTGCAAGCTAAAAGTGGGGAGAAAGAATATTTAAAATAACTCTTATACAACAAGAAAGAAGCTAAGTAAAAATTGCATGTGCATTATTGCATCCTGTAAGCTGGGTTAGCTCAGTAAGTATAGTGTCTGATATGGACTGAATGAGCAGAGTTCAATTCCCAGCAGAAGCAAAGGATTTTTCTTCTAGCCTCTGCATCCATACTGGCTCCTATCCACTGGGTGCCAAGGGTGCTTTCCCTAGTGGGTGGGTAAAGTAAGGTGTGACACTGACCATTCACCCCGATCTAGTGCTGGGGTCAAGAATGAGTAAGTGCCTTCATGGCATTTCACATGACAGTTTTAATTTACTGTTGCATCCTGTGATCTTCAAGAAGACTGTATGTACGCAGTAAATAAACTGTGACACACATGCTACTTTTCTGTATGTCTGTAATCTGCCATAGCAGGCCACCCCACATTTGTACCTTTTACTGCATTTAGTAATAACAGTATGGTGGATATGCTGAGATGGGAGTGACACTTATTATAGGGTTATGAAATGATGTGTGGTAATTGATAATTAAAACATTTCTGTTAAGGTGACTTTCTTTTTAACTCTTAAGCTATAGCTACACCATATGTGGACCCCCCTCCCACTAAGCTATTAACTGCCCATCAATCAAATGAGGTATTCCATAAACTGGCACATCTGCCACAAGCAAAAACAATCAATATTATCCCTTAAATGAAGATTTGCTGTCAGAATAATTTTACTATATGATATACCTGCATCATATTATTTCTTGTGCATTTTAGTTAATCAAGTTTTATTTATAAAATTGAGGCATGTGGTAGAAGTTTACGGACATTTTAGAGGTATTTGTTGCTTCTATCATCAGAGTGATCTGAGGAATTGTGAGGAACCACTCTGCGAAGGCAGAACCAAATCTGCACCAGAGAGGAAGAAGGTGAGCATTGGGCAAGGACAAAGGAAGCAATAGGAGCAACATACTGCAGCCTGGGCAGAAGGTTGGGGGGACAAGGACATGTAAGAGAGAGAGTGAGGTTAAAGGAAACAGGTTTCTTGAGGATCAGTGGGAAGATCACTGGACATAGGGAAAAGAGTTTCATTGGTTTACAAAATTGAATTAGATTGCTGTATAATACAAAGAAAAGCCATGGCCAGCAAAACTTTTAGAGAAAAAAACTGGAGATGGCTGTGGAAAAAGTTTACCGCCGTTTTGGTGGCACTTGCTGTCTCCATCATCATAATAAAGTCACTCATCGCCCTGATGATGTATCTCTGAAATGATGGTGCACTTCTACCGGCTTACACGGCGCTTTAAACCATAACACATCCATCTTCGTTAGTGTCCCTGACTTGCATACCGTTGGAAACGCAAATTCAAGCTACTGCTGCGATCTGCAGATACTTTCAATATGTTCAGGGAGTGTTGGTATAATCTAGTATTCAAATGTTATTCATCTATGACGCTATCTTCACAGTCGAATACGGCCCGATCTGGTGTTTTAATTGGGTACTCGAATGTCAATTTATTGTGGAAGTTGAGAAAGTTGTATTGATTCAAAAGCAATCATTACCGTATTGCTATTAAAATATTTTGTTATGACTTCGGAAGAGCGTATTCCATTTCTTGGTGACGACGAAGAATGTGAAGAAAGGAAAATTCAATTGTCTACTTATGGTATCAAGGTTGAGAGTGATGGTTCAGAATTGTTTGGTAACTCACAAACACATCAAGAAACAGAATCGTGTGTAGAAAACGAACGAGTTACGGAACAAGGTGTTTCTGCAGTTCACATTAAAGAAACACAAAGTTCAGATGGAGAAAGCAACAGTGTTGCTCATACTGGTAGTCAGCTTGCTTCTGAGCCATTGGGTAGTACTGAATTTGGTATGAGCGCGTCCAAACCGGTTGATTTAACAGAAGATAAAACTACTGATGAAGGAAACCAAGACACAATCAGTACGGGTACTCAGCTTGCTTCTAAAGTAGTGGACAGTATTGTTAATTCATCAGAGGTTGATATCAGAACATTCAAACCGGTTGACGTAACAGGAGGCTCTACAACTGGTGACAACCACGACACGATTAGTGCGGGAATAAAAATTGAGAAAAATGTGGAAGGTGTTCCAAGCACATCTTCTGATTCCCAGCCTGCAGATGACGGATCCAAAGAGACTGCCCTGTGGTATATTCATGTATTATTAGTCCGTGGACTGCCTCCACGGGAAGCTGGGGTAAGCTTGTCATTGACACCTTTGCCCAGCCTAACTGTTGCTGTTTTTTTTCAGTAGTGCAAAATACAGTTCGGGATCCCCATTGTTATTTCTGTTATACAAAGCACTCTTTTGTAGTTGGCTTTGGTTTTGCTGGGTCGAGTTAATTTAGCATGGATAAAGAAGGGTTAAACTGTATTCCTCTGCAGTTTCACATATTGTTACCACAGCACTCTCTCTTCATTATCAGCTAGCAACTGATCATTTTAGTAAGTACATGGGGCTAATGCAGATGTGTAACCTGATGATGTGTTACTTTGTTTTCATTTTGGAGAACAAGCTCAGTCTCAACCAAGATTTCCAAGTATCTTTGACTATTTATGAAATTATATGTAGTATTCTCCCATGAAGAGAAAATCTGTATTGCTTTGTGATGTCATTGAAGCTGTGAGTGTTTAAATGGCAGTTTTTAATATAAAATATTTTGACAATTTTCATTGTTTAGCATTAGTAGATGTGACCTCTACCTGAAATTTTGTTGCTTATAATGAACAACTTGTATTGACAGAATCTGAAGCAGCTGTTGATCATGACACTGGGGCACTTGGGCCACAGGATCAGACCTAGACAGAAGGGTGATAAAGTTTTGTATGTGCATTTCAAATCTGAAGATGAAATGAAAATTGCCCAAAGTCTTCTCCACAATCAGAATTTCTTGGGATACACCTTGAATGCAAAGGTGAGTGAATAGGCTGTAGTGAGCAGTTGTCATTCCCATGAAGAATGTTTGCACTTCTGCTTCATATTCAGGAGATACTGTGTTCGAATTCTGTCCAGTAATCAGCACTTCAGAATGAGAATGGTCATGGTTTGCCACAGTCATATGAAAATGTATTGCCCTGGTCAGAACTACTTCTCACATTTCTTATTCATATCCACGCACCCATTTAATGCTACATAATTTAAGCAGTTTGTGCACTTTGTCAACAGCCTCCGTAAAAGCCACATATAGCCTGGAGTTATTGAAATATGCTCTTGTTCAGCAAAATTGTAAGGCTTTAAGAACTTACAAAGCAGTGAAGTAACTAATTCTTAGCGTAATATGTTGCTACTTTGTTTTATAGGTGGTGAGTAATGAACAACAGAAACGGAAAGCTTTGATGATTGATGAAGATTATTATCCACTGGCGAAGAAGATTAAACCAGACCCTGAAGCACATGACATGAAGAAGAAACAGAAACAAGAAACCAGTATGTTGCAGTTCATCGATGGGCCATATGGAGCCCAGGTAATTGGGATGTTGTGAGTGCTTCATATTTACCCACTTCCTCAGTAATTTGGATCAATCATCTGTTTGTACCTTGGTCTTTGTTGCCTGTGTGACAGAGCTTACTTGCAGTTCAGCTGGCCATGTGTTATAGTAAGGTACTGCTATGCCATTAACCCCAGAGCCGTAGACTGGTTGCCAGGCGCATATTACAGACATTTAAATCTCATATTCTTGTAAAATGAAAGTTAATAAAAACAATACCATAGTGTATGTGTGTGTCAAACATTGGAGTTCAGAGCTTAGCAATTCTGTATTGTATTTGGGAGGTCCCAGGTTCATTGCTTGGCCCAGAGACTGGCTACCCTGGTATATTTTGTGGTTTTCTTTAGTCCTTCAGAAAAGTTACAGTATATAAGCCATGGTGGAAATTATTTTAAAATAACTTTAATTAAATGTTGAAACTGGCCACCT
Source organism: Zootermopsis nevadensis (assembly GCF_977971745.1). NCBI lineage: Eukaryota > Metazoa > Arthropoda > Insecta > Blattodea > Termopsidae > Zootermopsis > Zootermopsis nevadensis. The sequence goes on from NW_028259134.1 coordinate 19,625,851, forward strand.
AATGTTTTGGGTATTTTCCAAGTTTTTTTTTTCATTAGACATTAAAAATAAATTTTGCGATATAGGAATTTCTCATTCTTTCTGAACATTCTTCCTGTCATTTGATATTTGCTTAATTCAACACTTTTGAGTACACAAAATATAGATTTGCTGTTCGATTTGTTAACCATTGTAACTTACCATGTACATAGTACTTGGTGTGGCAGAGAACATGTTTACAAGTTTCATATGTCTTTTGTTGTATCCAGACATATATTAACATGGCTATGATAAGATTTCATAAACTGACTGTATTAAAGAAATGTAAGGATCAACAGAGAACTTATTTTTGAGTAGCAAGTTTCATTATATTTTGGCTTATGCATATTTTTAATGACTCTATTCTGGGCATAAAGTAAACTACCACTGCTACTTAAAACTTTCCATACCATGTAGTGTATTAGAATATAAAATAAGCAAACAAACAAACTATTAACGAAGCGTTGGAGTTCACAGGTACGGATGACACAACAACAGCTCGCCGCAGACCAGCTACGGCCACCGGACCATCGGATCAGTAGCTAAGTGCAGAGTTCAACTCCTGTGAAACCAACATCTGGTGTAGTGTTGCTTGATATGCTTTTGTAAAATACTCCACTTCATGATTTGTTTTCTAATTAATTAATTTCCCTGTTGCCACTGATGATGACCTCTTGAGGTTGAAACATGTATGGCACTAGTGTCTTTTTTATGGTGTTAATAGTTTGTTTGTTTGGAAATTTTATATACCACTGCTACTGCTTTTGTTTTTTCCAGCTTCACAGAAAATCAGAGGATCTTTATATGAAGCTACAGAGAATAGCAAAACTTTTGTGTCGGCATTACCCTAAATATGATCGCATGATTAGCAAGAGAGAAATGAAGTACCAAGGATTAATATGCATCTTGGATAGATTCATTGGCTGCCCCCCTGAAGAACGTTTTGCAATCAGATGCAAATTTTCTGTAGGTTAGTATACACACTCTTGCACCATATAAACAGTCATTGGTTTTGAACATGACGTGTGTTCTGGGTTATAGTGCCTTATAGCCTGGTAGTGACCAACAGGATGTATAAGGATGAGAGAAACAGAGAGAGAAATAAAGGTCTGAGAAAGTGACCCTTATAAGGGTCCTTTGAGAGTGGATGAGGGGCTTCCATGACCAGCTCAGGCAAAGTCCATCCTCCCTGTTCATGTTTGGATGTAGCTTGAGCTTGACGGCATTCCCGATAACCAGGTCCATGTATCTGGATTTGGTGGACAGGATTGTGGTGTCATCTTGTAGTTAAAATGCGGTGTCCCAGGTTGATGCTTTGTTCGGCCATGGCAAATGTATCTGGCTGCTCCAGCTGGAAGTGGCGCTTGTGCTCCTTGACTCTAGCCTCGATAGAATAGCTGGTCTGCCCCATGTAGACTTTACCACACTTGCAGGGCATGCTCGAGGAACATAGGAAGCATCTGATACAGTATTTCAAGTCCTGTCTGGGCCACTAAGCCACTACGCTGTTCTTTTCAGGATACAATCTGGCCCAGGGCAGTCTTTATTTCCACTCTCCCTATCATGTCCACCCACCTCCCACATGTCTAGTGATCCACCTGTTGGACCCTGAGGGGCCTTTATAAGGTATCAAATTTGGAATGTAATTTTACAAAATCATGAGATACCAAGGAACATCGAATTTATTAAAATGTAAGGTTGTATTGTTTTTTTGTATTATTATTTGATTTTAATAACTGGAGTGCCTACAGCTGTGAGAAACATATAAGCTAGGAATGAAAATCAAGTTTTCACTGTGTTAGATGACATATATAAATCTTTCCTGTTCTCCAAAATATTAAACATTTTCCTGTGTACAACTATGTAGTTTTCATTGTTTATGAAAATTGAGTTCCACCATAACCGGAAGCTGGTGAGGATTATTAGATAAGATGATATTGGTAACTGTGTTATAGGAATTGATGATGAGACTGGACTGCTTGTAGTGGGCTTCCACACTGGCGGTGGTAAGGTGAATAAGGTCTCTTCAGTGAATCACAACTTTCCTCCCCATGTGGTACAGGCCGCACAGGTAGGAACCTGTTGGCAATTCCCGCTTATAGATGCAGTTTTTTTTTAAGTTATGCGACTATAGTACATGAATTGTATCATATTTTGACAGGTTTTTGAGGATGCAATTCAAGGAATGGAGAAGGTATCAGACAAAGATGGCATAGTCCAGTACAAGTTCTGGCATGAGCTTGTTATACGCACCAATCATGCAAGAGATCTGATGTTCATGGTGTATGTTCAGAGTCCACAAGAAACAGCAGAAGAAAGGATGAAGCACTTGCATGAAGAGTTAAAAGTGTTCTTTGAAAGTGAAGATGCAAAGAAGTGTCGAATAACCTCAATCTACACCAAAGTCACACACACGTAAGTTATTGCCTATTTTTGTTTGTCCAGCCCCACTGACATTGGAAGAAACAGATGTGAGGTTTATGGTCGAATTACATATATATTTTGAAAATTCAGGAAAAATTTGTTATTCAGTTTTATTAGTGTAGTGAATAAGTTGCAATACTGAGATTAGTATTTTTATTCACTACAAAAGAATAAACAGATGAGAAGAAGACAATTGTAACATTCTCAGACTCACTGTTAAAATATTGGCTCTTGTTGCTCTATCTGCTGCAAGTTCTTATCACTTCAGTACATGCAGCTCATAAATTGTGCATTAGCCTCTTGCGTTATAAGATACCATTCACAAAGATCCATTTGTCTGTTCTTAATCTTCATTAAGGTTGTGATGCATAAGTCTTTGGTCTTTCACATGTGTAGAGTATACAGCATTCACTGAAGGCTTTATTACTAATTACAAGGCAAATTGAAGTTTTTCCTGTTGATTTTAGAGGGCTCTGAAACAAAAGTTATGTGGGTTTTGGCTTCTTGTTTCTTTTTTGAGTGAGCAACACTACCAGGTTCAAATCATTCATTGATGATGCGGATGATTTGCCTTGATTGTAACTGTAAAGTAAAGTAAAAAGTTTGTCCCACTATACGCCATGTAGGCGTTTGGGGTGAGTGGAGGTATAGCTCCTCTCTTCCTTGACCTCGGCACTAGATGGGGGTGAGTGGTCAGCATCACGCCCCGGTCGGCTTTACCCCCGGGAAAGGACCCCGGTACCCATTGTAGAGGAGGCTGGGTGGGCCCCAGAGCCGGTCTGGATGCAGAGGCTAGAGGAAAAATCCTCTGCCCCCGCCGGGGATCGAACCCCGGTCGTCCAGCCCATAGCTAGTCACTATACTGACTGAGCTATCCCGGCTCATTGATTGTAACTGTATATTCAGGAATTTATCAATAAAATTTGCAGTTACCTGCATAGAATACTTTGTTTGCTCCCAGTTTTGCTCAAGGGAAACATGATAATTCTCTAGTTTAATATTTATTATATAGAACAAATAACTACAATTTAATGAAATAACATGTCAATACAAGAAAACATTGTGGATGTAGAAAATATTGTAGCCAACCATGATATATGAAAAGAACCAATAAGTGAACAGTTTTGGTTAAAAACATGTGTATATAAAATAAACATTTTACTACTTGAAAGTGGACACAAATTAAAAGTGACTGAAAACGATTATTTAGGAAAATGTGTTGATGTAAGAGAAGTGAAATAATTTAACAGTTTAGGACATTATTCACACGGATTAACATATTTCTGTGAAGTGGAGAAGAAATAAGTGGAATGTGCAGAACATGGCTTGAATTGAGTTCTAAAAGTAGGAATAGTAGTCATTTAGAGAAGGCTGTCTTCTAGGTTGCTACGCCATGTAGTCTGGTATAAGTTTACCGACGTTTCAGAGGTCCTTGTTGCTTACATCATCAGGGCGAAGAGTAGTCATCAGTAGTCATTTAGGTAAATGGTTAAGTACTTCTGTTTGGAAGACTGCTAACCAGGAGGAATCTTCTGTTCTGTAAAAATCGAGATTGTCTTGATAATAACAAGGATGAGGATATTGGTTATGGTATGATCTGTAGTATCATCAGATTCAAGAAAATAAATATAGTTACAAAAGTTATTATAAAACATGAGTAAATTATGCAGTATATTTCTTGCAAGTAAAGAAATAGATGTCTTGAATTTCCACAGTCCTGCTTACATCGCCCAACAGTTGACACTGGCAGTGGGGTCACCCTACCTTGAAGAAACAGTTCTGGATCTGAAATTCCAACTTTTGCCGTCAATGCACTTCTGGAATAACATTCATGCAGCAAAGATGGTCTGCAAAGGCATTGGTGATTTGCTGGCCCTTTCAAAGAAAATTACAGTGTTGGAAGTGGGCTGTGGTTTTGGCTTGATTGGACTGTATTTGTCAAAGGTACTGTAAGTCAAGCTACTTGCTGCCATTTGTAAGCCGATTCTTTAAGAAATATTATTAACATTTAAAATGTGGAGTAATACTTTCTGGCACCTTCTTGTATATCTTTGCAGTTTTTATACTTCTTCGAGAACAAACCACACAAAACATTTATATCATGTGTATTGTGTGCAATCACTGTGTTTTATTCCATTTTATACACCTTGGCAAATGTTGCATTTTTCTTAAACTTTACTATACATTTTCTGCATGTTGCACTTAATGGTCTTTGTGTTGCTAAAACCAAAATATTTTCATGACTTCCATGTTGGAATCAGTGAAGTGAAGTATTTAAACATCAGAGATAACTATCTTGTGGAGTATTGTGCCGTGTAGTCTTGTAGAAATTGACAGACAGTACTTACTGCCTCCAGGGCTATCTCCCTGATGATTGACACAGTAATACTTATCAAACATTGGTCAGTTTCTGTGAGAGTACATGGCAAAATTTCAAGAAGACAACTGTCTTCATGTTTGCTGCTATGAGAACCTGAAATATCACTGTCTAAGTTTCAAGATAATCACTCGTTTTAGTGTCATTAGGGACTCTCTCTCTCTCACACACACACACACTGAAATGTTTGAGTTGGTATTGATGTAAAGAAATGCCCTCTTGCAGATGGCTGGAGAAGTCCTGAGTATGGATGCAGACCACTTTGTTGCAGAGGCTAGGAAACATGCAGAACTTAATGGAGTCACAGGCTGCCAATATTTTGGTGGCAAACCAGAGGAGGTTCTCCCTACAGTTGCTACAAAGATAACTTGCAACAAGGCCTGTGCTATCGTGATCAGCAGTTCTAATCACTCCTCTACTTGTGAGTTTCTTGTGTTTTCAGTTGTAGCTGTATTACATAATCCTCATTGTGGATTCTGACCTTAATTTGTTGGGCTGCATGTGATTTGCAGCATATGATTTTTTCATGCATAGTCTCCAGTGACAAATAAGAAAATAAGATAGATTGTGGGCTGGAATACTGGCATATTCTTTCTATATTATCAGAGGCACATTATAATTTTTGTTTTTAGTGGCAGTATACTTAAGACAGTTGTATGGACAGCCTTATATTTTATCCTGTGGGGAAAATGATAGCTTCTTCCCTATGCATCTATGAATATTCCTGCACATTTAATTTTTATTTGATATTGTTCTTTTAATTGGAATCATAGCTTAAAAGTTAAGGGCACTTTATGTGAAGTATGAAAGTGCTATTTTCTTGAAAACAGCTGTAAGAATTGGGCTAAATATTTGTCATTTGCACAGAGCACAAGCCACATTAACTTTTCACAACACAAATGAGAAGGTTTGTGCAATGTTTCAGGTGCCAAGGCAATGAAGGAACTGAGAAGAATTCCACAAGTTAGACGAGTGGTGTTGGTAACAGAGATGTTTTATTCACGCTTTAGTCCCATAATGACATTGAGTAAACCTACCACTGCAAATGATATGGGTTATCCCTTCTTTCCACTGAGGGCAATTCCAGTGGACACAAAGCCTAATGGGAAAGGTTACATGCTGCTAATCCTGATGGAACGCATTGGACTCTTCAGCCTCCTCAAGACACCAGGCCCTCCACATGAGAAGTCAGGGAAGACAAAGGAGTTCTGGGGTTCAGGAAGAGCAGCATCAAGAATGTGGAGACCATATGAAGTGGAGGCAGAGTATACCGAGCTCTTATTGAGAGGCACTGGATACACATGATGGGTCATTTACTTTGAATTTTTTCCAACACAGGTGACAGGTGGGAAAAGCAAAGTTGATACTGGTAGGGGCAGAGGATTGTGTTCAAGGATACTCCAGCCCAGTCAAGTTCCTCTGGACAACACCAGCTGGCAGTGCATAGTGCTTAATGGTGGCGTGTTGAGTGTTCTGAGGAAGGGAGAGAGCTGTGACCTCAGAATTAATGTTTATTTTGGAGAAACAAAGTAATGTGACAGATGACATTGATAAGAAAATTGTAATTTCTTGATACCTAATGTTTGACTTATGACTATAGCAGAGCTCCAAAGATTTGTTTTATTGCCATAAATTTGGCCATATGCCATTCATCCACTGTCCTTTTCCTCACTGTTATCACATGTACTGATTAGGCAGCTTTTATGTTGCAATTTAGTCTTGTACTTCCATGTGTGATGCAGAGAACTTTCCTGTTTTAGGCTTGTGTAATTGAGACAGCTAAAGCCACAAACTGAGAAATGTTAAAAAGCCATTCATGGTACTTTTTCTTTGTAACCAATCAGAAGGTGGAAAAGGCTATTACAGAAAGGATAGCTTCTGAGGCTCCAAAATTGTCATGCCATTTTGCAGGTGGGTGAACCTCATGGGATTTTTTATATTATTAGTTTTGTTGTAAGTAAAATTAGAGTTAGTATATTCCAGTTCAGAGTAATCTAGATTTTCTGGATACATACTTTTTATTTGCAGACCTCGCAAATCCTAAACTTTGTCAACCTTGCATCTTATCGTCAATCCAGCTTCGCAGGCCATTGTAGAATACTGCTAAACCCCTAACCTGAGAATATGGTAGGAATGATAAGATCCAGAAGTGAACTGTATGTGCCCAGAACGTAGGCGGCTCGTAATGTAACGAAACATGATTATTTGTTTCTCTGTTTTCAGTTATTAGAGATCTCGTAGCCCAAATAATAGTAGTATTCATAGATTGGTTTTGATCATTGATTGACTACCGCGAAGACATATACGTGCACTTTTATGAGGTCTGATTATTTATTTGATAGCCACATCTTTATTCTGTGACCAGAAGCGGGTTATCTGTGCCAATTAGTTACTGATCGTGTTGTGCGTTCAGTGTCCTTAGTTTGTTGTAGGCGTTGAGAGTGAATATTTGTTATAATTGTTAGTTTTGTAGTGAAGAACAATTTTAATGGCTTCAGAAGATTATATACCTTTGAGCGGAGAAGGTGAACAATATGAAGTGATTGATGAAGTAACAAACACGGAGTTTAAGGGCATGGACGATGCTACTAAAAAGGGTGAAATAATCCTGCAAGGTTCAGAAGTATATGGTACCTCAGAAACACACAGAGAAATACGGTCATCGTTAGAAAAAGAAGGATTATCAGCGCATGACATTTATGAAGAAAGCAGTAAACAGGCACAAAGTATGAGTGAAGAAGCAAGTACTGTTCACACTAAAGACGCTGATATAACCAAGGCACCCCCACCAGAACAAGTGGTTGGTGTTGAGAATTCATCAGAAGTGAATAGAAGCGTATCCAAGTTGTCAGATAAGTTGAAAATTACAGGTTCTGTAAATGCAGAAAAAATGGATACTGTATATATTAAATTTGTACAAAGTGTTACTCAGACTGTACCAGAAGAAAGTAAGATGTTAGATGAGAAAACCATCAATATTGAGGCAAACCAAAATAATGAATCTGAGAATAAAATGGAAGTTATTAAACCCAAGTCATCCAAAGACATTTTACTAGCACCCTGTGCAGATGTCCAACACAAAAAGGCTATTGTTTCAAATTTGAATGTTTTATTAGTAGGTGGATTGTATCCAGGACAGTCTGGGGTAAGTGAAATAATCAGAAAAACTTGTGAAAACTACATGAGCTCTCCCACTACAATGGTGGCTCTATCACTTGTCAACTCACCAAGTGTTAGTGCTTCCCTGTCATTTCCTTTGAATACACCTGTTTATGATAACCATTTAGAAGAAAACAAAACTGTTACACAACCAAAATTCATCAATTCCATTGTAAGACTATTTGAGAAGTGTGCCAACATAATACATAAGAAACCAGAGTGGCTTACGGAAGTCTCAAGTGTTCTGGAACTTCATGGAATGGTCTGGGTGCTTATGTTGGGTTAGCTGATATTAGTTTATTGCAGTTTAATATAATTTGGCATATTTTACACAATTTATTTTTTGTTTGAGTTACTTGTATAAAATCTGTACTCACATACTCTGATAGAAATAACAATTATTTTAAGTAAATTGAAGTCAACTACTTTGTGCCATTCGATAAACATTAATGTGTGTTTAATTTTTTCCACAGATGCATTTTGTCTTTTCCTTTTGTCAGTGCATCTGTCAAGTACTGCTCATGGTTGGCCATTGAATATGCAGTTATGCATTAGGCTATTCAGTTTACACAAATCTTTAACATCACTCAGCTTGCTTCATTGTTCTTATCTTCTACAGAAAATTTTTTGTGAAAATGAGGCATTGGCTGGAGTATTGTTTGCATTTGGGAATGTGGTGCGAGAAGATGGACACCTGTGTAGTGTTCTCAGATTTCATGAACTTCTCTTATTTACCTATAGAAATTTTATTTTCAGTACTTATTTATAATAAACTTAACATTTTTAGTGTGTGTTCTTGTTTGACTTTCATTGGCAGGACCTGAAACAGTTGTTGAATACAACACTGGGAGCCCGCTCCCACGTTATTGAACCACGACAGAAAGGTGATGCAGTTCTGCGTGTACGTTTCAAATCCAAGGATGAAATGGAAATTGCCAAAACTCTTTTGCACAATCAGCTTTTCTTGGGCTCTAAACTGTCAGCAGTGGTAAGTAGAACATTTTTACTAACAAAAAACCATGTCCTCTCTCTCTTGAACTTCATGTGTGCTTATTTACATGTCTGCACATATTCTGGGCACCTGGTCTCACCTAAAATTTTCTTGATAGCACCTAGAGTTTCTTGTGTATGATATATTTGTATTTTTATGTAGTAATTTTAAATCCATGTCTTGTAGTTCCATTTCTTTCGTGTATGTGGTAGCTTCAACATTAGTGAATAAATTCGTATGAATGCTTTCAGGGCTAACACAAGGGTATTTAGTTCCCAAGCTAAACCTTCAGTCTTGCTTTTCTCCTTCCCCCAGTTAAATTTGTGCATTAATATGAATAAAAAATCTTTATCTGTAATTTAAGATTTAGTTTTCATGATTTTTCAACCTTGGTCTAACTTTCATGTCTAAATACTGATTCTGAGGCTGTTAAATGTAGTATAGTTATTTCTCATATTACACATGTTTTCATGATGCAAATTGATTATAAAGTGATTGATTTATAAGAGAAAGGTATTTCCATAATGAGGGTGCATGTTGGGAATTACACGATGAGAATAAAGCAAATAAAATTCAGCGAAGTAAACCACATATGGAGGTATGGAAAGTTATTATGCAAAAGTAATGCATTAAAATTAAAATATGATAACTAGTATAGAAAAATTACATTCTTGATGCTGTATTCAAACTGTTCCACTAACTCCTTAATTCCAATTGAACCAGTGGTGTCTGTAATGTGATTTTTCCATGACATGATGTTTTCCAGGAATGCAAGTATCACTGTATTCTCAATGAGTGGTATGAATTCAAGATTCTTGGCTAAAGAATGAAGTTAAGTAGTCTTGTGAATGAAGTGTTAACTGACAGTGATGTGATTTTTTGTGTTAGGAAAATTAGTATTTTTTTATTACTTGCCTGTTTCTGCAGCACCTTGTGATGGAGGCCTTAAGAACAGATTTAGTTGAAAATAAATTTTTGTTAACATTGGGAAAAAGCAGTTTAAATTACCTGATGTTAATTAATATTAATGGACCATCACTGAAAACAATTAACCCTTTACAGGTTATTTACCTTTGGCATTTCATTGGTAAAACAATGGGATGTACTTGGCCTCAAAATTTCCTGATAAATAGTACTGGACTTGCTTCAACCCAGAAGACAGCCATTTTCGTACTCATTGCCATGAAAACTTCAAATCCTATTTGGAGGAGAATGTTCCTCTGAAACATTAGTAATCTTTGTGCAAGTCCACATGGAAACTACAGTGAAAGGATGTATACCAGACATGAATGCGTAACTTTATTACATGGTGACATAATGTGGGGAGTGCCAACTGTCAATATTGTGATTGTGTTAATCTGTATCATCCTGAAATATGTGATTTAAACATCTTGCTCCTTGGCAGATTTTTTCTGTGGGTTGAATGGTTGTGGTATGCCACTGTGACACATAGCGAGATGGGCTACACATAAACTGTGTTGCATGGCCGATAATAGTCCATTGTTTTGTTTCTTAGGTGCAGAATAATCAGAAAGAAAAACGCAAAGCTGAGGAGGGAGATGAGACTAACAAACCACCTGCCAAGAAATTGAAACAGGAACCATTTGCACAGAAATCCTCAAAAGTGACATACAAAGCTCAGGTAAGAGCAAATGATACTTTTATGATCTATGCTGTGAATTAGTGGTAAGCTACTGAAGTTAGATTATGAAGTTAATTATGACATTTCACCTCGTGGGTTGTTCTGATGTTATGTATATAACGACCCAAACACAAATCCAGATCATGTGAGGGTCTCAGAACTTGCTATTTGGTAAATGATTGCATTGGTTTTTTCATTTCTCCTGCATACAGTTCATGAATTCAGAAGTGATATTTACAGTGCACAGTTCAGTAGCATGCTCTGTATGACCTTATGCCTTCTTGTGGAGAAGTATTAACTCAGTATGAAGTCAGATGGAACAAAATAAAGGAATAACTTATTTTCTTTGTAGATTGCTGAGAAGACTGCAGATGTTCATGCAAAGCTGCATCTACTAGCTAATATTTTAGGTGGAAATTATCCAAAGTATAATGGCCTGATTACTCAGAGACAGCTGAAATATGGTGGTTTAATTTGTCCTTTGAACAGATTCTCTGCTTGTTCTCCGAATAAGCGTTTTGAAAACTGGTGTAAATTTTCAGTTGGTAAGTAAGTGTACATATTGTTGCATTGTTTAGTTTATGCTCTCAGGATTAGCAGCATCCTGTGATACAGATTCAGTTTGTATGTTCGCCATTTGCTCTGAAAGGCCAAATAGCAACAACAGCACTCATGTTGAATATGACTACGTGTTCCAAAACAAAATATCTTTTGGGTTGAGTTGTTGCATGAAATAGTCTGGTAGAAGTTTACTGACATTTCACAGGTCCTTGCTGCCTCCATTGTCATGGTGATGTGTAATATGTTAGCATTTTTATACTTGAGGCCACTGGCAGGCCTCATTACATCGTACACTACTACTAGATGTCCAATAAAGAATATAGAAATTAAATTTTATACAGGAGCAAATAGTAGTAGATGCTGATGTGCTTCTGTGTTTAGATACACTAATAGTGGTAATACTTTGTTTCAGGCACAGAAGAAGCGACTGGTCTGTTTGCAGTAGGTTTACGTGCTGACAGTGGCTATGTGAATAAGATCTCATCAGTGAAACACAACTTTCCTCCCCATGTGGTAAAGGTAGCAAAGGTAGGATGAATTCCTCAAGTAAGTGGCTGTTACTCTGAACTTGCTCAACATTTAATGTCTTATGCAGTACAGAGATAGGCCTTTTTATTCTTCTCTTTGAAGATGAGCCATGAGCCTGTTTTGGTTTACAAAGTCTGCCTGTATGGATAGTAACAGTGTTTTAAGACACTTTCAGAACTATGCTGAATACCTGTTTCAGACTGAGCTGAAGAGACAGCATTGCTAAACATGGAAGTGTTTGCAACCATATTAGTGTGCAACAAATATACCCATATGAGAGTAAATATGATGTTTGACCTTTTGTTGTCAAATGCTTACCTAACATTCTTATTTCTGGTAACATTAATTTACACTCTCTCTTCTATGGTGCTTAGGCCTGTTTTCGGGCCATGGCCTCCCACATTAATTTACACTGTGTGAATAATTTACTGTTGAGCAGCAAGCTGCAAAGGGAAGGGCTTTCATAATGGAGTTGGCATTCCACATAATGTCAGAGACAGGTAAAGTAGTACAATAAACCCTCTGTTATCTGTATGCAAATTATCCTTTCATATTTTCATTTCTTGAAATACCAATTGTTTAATGTGATAATTTTATTATTTAATTTGTTTGTATGAAATAAAACTAAAAATTAAGCAATTTGGCCACTAATTTTGGTAATATACCCAGAATAGAAGTGCTGTCATCAGAGACTTGTGTTTCACAATAAAACTCAACATCTATTACTTGGAAAAAAACAGCATAATTATGCTAAAATGTAGTCAAATGTCTTTGTTTGAAATGGTGAATACAGCCTCAGAAGAAGAAAAGAGTTTGCTTTAAATTATGAGGCTGTATGGTATTTGAACATTAAGACAGAATTAGTGGAGTCTGCATCACCAAAGCCAGTATCAATACGGTCTTCAATAAATCATCTCTTGGATGATGAAAATTCTTACATCATATGGTTATAATGTATGCTGTTTTTTCAAACAGTCTGTCCAATTTCAAGACATTGTGACTAGTGTCATGGCCAGATTAAGTACAGTAGGGCACCACATATATGGCAGGTTAGGGACCAGACCCCCGCTGAAAAGCGAAAAGTGGATCTTGCCTTTTTTCAATTGCAAATGCATATCAAAGCCTAATAAGATGTTTACACTATCATATAGTAAGTGCACAATAGCGCTAGGCCTAAGAAAAGATATGAAAGTAAAAAAGAAGCTGTAAACAGACTGAATCAGCGACGAGAAAATGGCGCTGGACGCACTTCTCTGACTCAGCTGTTGAGCACATGGGGCATATGCACGCAATTGAAAAGCGCCGTATTAGCGGATTGCCGAAAAGCGGGGCCCTGCTGTATTGTTAACCCTATGTTTAAGCCTGAAGTCTGAGCTGACAAGAACCGTGTTGCCCTTCATACCTAGAGGCCACCTCTTCCATCTGTGACACCTGAGGAGCACAGTGTCTTGTGACAAGGGACCTGCTTAAGTCACTGTTTAAAATTGTGTGTGATTCAGATTTGGATGAATTGTTTGAAAGTGAAAAGTGACAGTGAGTGGAGTATTGAAGTGATAACAGAGTGAAGTGGTCAGCCTCAATTTGTCTTTTGTCTCTTCACTTCTATGATTAGGTCTTTGTGACCAGTGAGACAGGAATACAGGAATAATTATTGAGTATGTAAGCAAAATTGCTCCCCACAGTTATACTTACTTGCCGGAAGAATTTTTTGTTTCCTCTGACAAACATTCCAAATAAGGGGGAGTATTTGTAATGGACAAATGGGATTTTATAAATATGGATAAATTTGACGGCATGGTGCTTTGCATATATTCATGAAAAGTATTTTTATATGTCTTGTCACATGCAGTGTTCTGGAAGTATAGAGCTGGAAGTGAAGATACCTTTATGGTGCTTTGCATATATTCATGAAAAGTATTTTTATATGTCTTGTCACATGCAGTGTTCTGGAAGTATAGAGCTGGAAGTGAAGATACCTTTTATGGGACCAGTTTTTGAATTTGTAATTTTTCCTGTTGCTTTGTATTTCTTTTTAAATCCAGTTCTCCTTAACCCTTAGTTCATTGCTTAGCTGTAGGCCATGTTTTTTGTGCTTATAAAACAACAAGCAAAATTATGGTTATTTTATTTTGAAGTATGAAAGGATTGACCTGTAATTTTGAGTTATGTTTCTGTTATAGGATTGCCCGAGAAGATTTTATTTACGTTTCTGTTCTTTGTTAGCTAAAACTTCCTTAGTATCTCAGGTATAGATTTGTTGGATACCACAGAAGAATTGAATTTGCATGGTAATTGTTTTCCAGATATTGGGCAAATCAATGAGTAGTATTTGCAAGTTTCTTGCAACTTATAAAGCATGAATAGCCTTCAGCACAATGACTGCCTCCATTATGTTTTGACAGGTTTTTGAGAAGATGGTTCGTGTATCTGAGAAGGCTTCAGAAGATTCTGTGGGCAGATGCCAGCATCAGTTTTGGCATGAACTTGTCATACGTACCAATGAGGCATGTGAGCTGATGCTCATTGTGTATGTGCATGGTTCTGAAGAATTGGCTCTTGGCAGGATGGAACGTTTGAACAAAGAGTTGAAAGAATTCTTTGAAAATGGAGAAAGAAATAATTATGGTATCACCTCAATCTACACCAAAGTGACGTACACGTATGTTTACCTCAAACAATACCAGTTCTCTGGATTTATCCAAACTGCATGAATGTTGATGTTATTGTCATCTGAAAGAATTATTTTTACTGTTTCTTAGTTTATTTAATGATGCTGTCTCACCTGCAAACTTATACAGTTGCTGATGGATAGCTAGTAGTGAATGATGAATTCGAAAGAATGTGGGAGGAAGCAGTTGTGACCTGTTTGAAGGTACTGTCCCAGCATTTATGTGGAAAGGCTGAAGAAAACCAAGAATAAATTTGGGATTGCCAGTCTCTGGGCAGTTAATCAAATATGGGACGTCTAGAATACCAGAGAGGAGTGCTAATGTTAACCACTTGTCTGTGAAGATCACCGCCTTTGCTACTGTCTTCATGATTTTGTATAAGGGAAGGTGCCACATTGTTGATTGGCTGTCCTGTCAACAGTGCTGGGGCAGTGTCTTTGGAACAGCCACTGCCGCTTTCCATATTTATGTTTTGTGATACCATACATAATGTCTGCAGCAAAAATGCATGGCCAGTCACATGATTGTCTACTGCATTTGGCTATATCCAGAGGACTTCTGCTTCTGTGTCGTGATGCAAACTATTGCTGTCCATCACTCCACTGGAAGTATCATAGACATTATGAAATGCAGTGAAGTTCTTCTCCATTATAATGTCAGACAGACAGCTGTTGTATTTCCAGTTCTCTGTTTTAGACTGTCATAGACTGTCACAGGAATGTGTTTCAGATCATTGTCTCAGAAGAAGACACATAAGGCCAGTGTATTATCTTGCGTAACACAATTGTTACTTGTCAAGGTACAAAACATCATTAAGATGTGCATGTGTACAATTAGCAGTGCACATGTTATGTGTATGATGACTGTTTGGAGTATTCAGTTATACATATAATTAAAATTGTTTATAAAATGGTTTCAAACACAAACCTTGTCTGTTGATGATCCACATCTTGTAACCAGTAGGTGCATTCAAGTTACTTTTTAAGTGATTTTGTTGCACTGTTGGTGAAACAATTAATTTAAAAATATCATTGCAAGTTTTGTATAGTAGTGATGGAAGAATTCATGTTTGGAATACACTGAGCGCCTGCCGTTAGATGTGCAGCCCCGAAGCTTTTAAGTAGATGTTATGTGTGGGAGTTACCACTCCCTTACCACATAGCCCTAAACTTGGACAGCCAAGGACTAGCTTCAGTGACTGTCTGCTTTGTCTGTTAGCACATTTGGAGTGTCTGAACAGAATATCAAGAACATTTTGATTTGCTGCTCACAATGGAGAAGAGGCATTCGTAGACAGCAGATTATGTTCTTAGCTTATTCTTAAAAACAAGAATTAGCTGAAGATGAATTCACAATGAATCCATACAAAGTTGTGGATTTGAATCAAAGCAATTTGAATGTTGACTTCAGAGTTAGAAGTTTGTGTAATCAGTGGAGCAATCTTGCAGTAGCAAATAAAGTAGAATATATTTGTATCAGTATTAAACTCATTCTACATGAAGATTACTCATGTCTTATGGAAGACGAGACAGAGCTTTGAGTGGATGCCAGTTTATTGAACTTGTTACCAATTGGGGTTAAGTTCACAGTGTGTATTATCTCCAAAAAAGGCTCCATGTAAGAGAGGGTACCTACTCTGTACAAAGGACCTGACCTGCCCTACCTAGTAATTAAAACTTGGTGGCGATTGAGACGATATTCTGATTTAAATACACTGTAGTGCTAGTAATAGCAGTGTGGACTTGAAATGTGGCAACACCATGTACAGTTCAAGGTTTTTTTCTCAGTTGGAATAATTAAACACCAGAAATACAGTAAACTATAATGAAAGTTAAACCACTTCATTGTGACAAATTATATTAGTAATGAAAGCTGCAAGTGAAAGTGGATGGATGTAACCATGCAAGTAAAAGTCACTTGTTCTCCATTGAATCACAGAATAGCTTTTTCCAGTGGATTCCTTTCTACATACCTAAAGAAATAGACAAAGAACCAATGATACTGTGTGCCAGCAGGTCCTGAGAAAATACAGTTTCATTGGCTAGTGATGCTTGAACACAAACATTGGTCTGGATGATAATCTGACTCTCACCAGGGAGACAAAGCAAGGACATTTCATGTTACCAGTTGTATCCAGATACACTTTCTTAAAACTTGTGACACATAACCTAAATGTAGTGTTCAAGAAGCTTGCCATGGAGGCAAAAGGGAGTATGGGTAACATTCCACCCATTCTTAACATCAGGATTGAATTGTAGTGAGAGATTGGCCGTGTGCTGTTGTTTTTTACTACATGGGCGTCCCCATCATCAAATGGATATGATATGGGCGGTTGCCACAGCTCTTCTGGTCGTGGAAATAAACAGAAAAATTCCTGCTTCTGCCAGGAATCACAGTCTGTGGCCAGTTGTTTTGCCAACTGACTTAACCTGGCTGTCTGTAAATTTGGTATGGCTAACCCTTCAGTTTAGAAGGATGACTATATACTTGCATCCACCATACAAATAATCTATTTAACATTTGGATAACTTTTTAAAAGGTTTCATCACACTTTATTTGCTTTGAAAGGGGATTGAATGCTCTTTCTTTTGATGAAAAAATTATGCTCATACATTTTGTTAGTGTGCACTGTACCTTATCTACATACTTTTGTGTTAGTGTGTTCTAGCTCATATTTGACAACATTAAATACCCAGCAGAGAATGATTCCACATGAAGTTCTGGGCAGGGTTTCAGTGCTTCCATGTTGAAGGGTTAAACATAAGTAGAGACACTAATACAAATTAGTTTTCAGCACCCAAATATAACAAGTCCCATTATTACATTTTGCTGTTCTTGAGGTAGGGGTTGTGTAAAGCAGTAGTGCAAAGGATACAGTGATAACCAAATTTAAAATGTTAATAAGTTCTGACTCTTTAGTGCCTTCAGGCATGGTAATAGTTATGAATGAGACTGCAGACATTCACCTACTGAAGAAAAGGAAGTTGTGTATGTGTGTGTCTGTGCTCAGTATGGGGGTGATGGCCAATTAAATATCACATCCAGCTCTTATCATTTGTGACATGTATGTGGTGTGTTAAGGATTGAGGTTTTCACCATTTCTAGAACTTGAATTGTATTTACAAGGTACCTGGTTAAAATTTGAGCCTGAGCATTGGGTGTTGAATGAGACAAGGAATTCAGGTGCTGCTGCTGTATACAGTGGCATCAGCTTAGTATTCAGTGTCCTGTGGTGTCTTGGAAATGTACTTTCTTTGTTGGTTTCCAGCCATCTTAGTAAATTTACACTTAAAATCATTACTGAGAATATATTTTACTTTTTTGTGGTGAATTATAATAATTACATTTGAACAGATCGTGTCTGCAGAAATTACTACTTATATTGTGTTTTTATTGTCATTTATTTTGTACAGTTTTCATTATATTTCTGCAGTACTGCTCGTATCCCGCCACAGTTAAAGTTGGTGGTGGGGTCTCCATACTTTGAAGAAACAGTTATGGACCTAAAGTTCCAACTGCAGCCAACAGTGCACTTCTGGAGTAATATCGATGCAGCCAGAATGGTGTGCACGGGAGTTAAACAACTGCTGACCCCTGCAAAAAACAATACGCTTTTGGAAGTGAGCTTTAGTGGTCTTGGACTGGTTGGATTGTATTTATCAAGGGTAAGAATGGGAGTGACAGATATTTCTGCCTTAACTGCTGCTGTGTCCATAGGGATAATGATGGGTACCATACTGCTGTTACATTAACATGACACCTCATCACTGTCTAGTGCTGAGGCTAAAAATACATGGAACTTTATCTACCACCCCTGTCATCCTCTCCCCCCTTATCTGTATCTACTCTTTTCGTGCTTCTTTCTATATCCACCGTGACATGGCCTGTAAATCTTGTACTGGATCTTCATAATAGTTGTTTGTTCACATTTTTATTTTTATACTGTTAGAGGAATATTATTTCCATCCATGTATCACACATATCAGTACCACAGTGTCCATAATTTGATCAACTTTTTTCCTTTATGTCTCACCAAAAATCCTTTGTCCCTTGTTTGGAAATGCATCTCTGCTGCTTTTAAAAATTCCTCGTTATTTATTATGACATAAATGCAAGAAGTGGCTGTTGGTTACAGGATGTTGGAGAAGTTCTGAGTGTGGATGCACAACGGACTGCGGAAGAGGCACGGAAGACTGCCACACTTAACAATATCACAAACTGCAAGTATTTTGATGGCAGTCCTGAGGTGGTGCTCCATAAAGTTGCTGAGAACATTAAATATAACAAGGCCTGTGCTGTCATGATATGCGGTGGAAACAACATTTCTGCCTGTGAGTGTTTGCACATGTTGGACATAAAGGAAGTTCTTTTCCCTTTGCCAGGTTACAGTGCTCACTGTAAGTTAAATGCATAGCAAATGTACCACCGTGTTTTGGAAGTAGCCTTTCTATTCTTATTATCAGCCTCAGGTGGTACATAATGAACTTGAAGGGCTTTGTAATAATTTGTGAGCATAAAATAATATTATTGTAGGCTTTTTCACACCTTAAGTCAAGAAATGTCTATTTAAATCTCATATTTTCTGGGTATTCTTTCCCATCAGAGAAACTTCGTGATTTTTATGTTTCCTATGTTGCTAAGGTTTGGTCATTTCAAAGCTGTGATGGAGTGAACAGGTAGGTTTGCTCTTACATCAGGGACTGGAATGCTGTATAGAAGCATCTCCAACAATCCTCACATTGAGATGGGAAAATTAACACCGTTCTGTGCCATTTGTAGCATACCAGACTGACAGTTTTTGTTATTGGATACAATGCAAGAGGGGGGAGAGTTGTGTGTTGTAAGAAGGGTTCTGATGGTGGCAGATCATGCATCTCATTCTTGGAAGGATAATGGTAGTATTTGCATCTCATTTCTGATTCACTGGCAGCAGTAACATTTATTAAATATAGTGACCTCACATGGAACTGACAGTGGAATAACTTTAAACAGTGAAATGGGAAAACATTTCATGTATGTAGAATGTGTGAGTACAACATGGTGACTAACTGATGAATAAGAGAAGCAACATTTTTTAAAATTATCAGATTCTTAAAGGTAAAGAAGTTAAGAAATGTTTGTATGTAGATTTCATCTGGTATCATCTCAGTTTCCTGCACTGCAATACAGTCCATTTGTTTCAGGTGTCAAGGCAATGGAAGAGCTGAGGAAGATAGAGAAAGTGCGGCGACTGGTGCTAGTGACGGAGGTGTTTAAGTCACGCTTTAACTTTATATTGACGTTGTGTAACCCTACCAGACGGAAAGGCAGGGGTAACCCATTCTTCCCTATGAGAGCAATTCCTGTGGACACAGTGCCTAAAGGAAAGGGCTATGTTCTGTTGATTCTGATGCAACGCATTGGACTTCTCAGCCTTCATCAGACTGTGAACCAAACAGTCAATGACCCTGCAATGCAATCTACAGGAAAGGGCCCAGGAAATTGCAGAGCAGCTGGTATTGTCATGCCATATGATAAAGAAGCCAGAAATAGAAGAATGAGGCAAGGAGATGCTCGACTGAAAATTATCATGAGACGGGAGGAAAGGGAATTGTTACAGCAGAGAAATGAGAAATATTCATTCAGAGTTCCTGAAGGACACATGTTTGAAGGCAGAATGTCAGGGGAGTCACATTTCTACAAACAGTACCCAAGAACAGGGCAGTTTGATAGACCATATTCTCATACTCAGTCAAGTGTTCTGGAAGAAGGTCAGCTCAAAGATTTAAAGGCCAAAGAATGGAAGAGAATGATGGAGAAGGAAGAACAGCAACATTGGTTAGAGAGGGAGGAACAGAGAAGATGGTTGGAGAAGGAAGAACATGGAAAATGGATTGAGGAGAAAGAATTGAAGAGACAGATAGAGGAGAAAAAATTAAAGAGATGGATGGAGGAAGAGAGAGAAAGAGAATTGATGAGAACAGGTGTGAACCTCAGAACCACAAACAGTGTGGTGCAGGATCTGATAGCAGACTCACTCAGAGAAACGACCATATCACAGCTGTCTGTAGAGACGGCCCAGAAACTGAAGCAGTTGATAGCAGAAGCTGTCAGGAGTGTGGGAGTGATTGACCAAGATGAGAGGCAAAGTATTTTCAATACCAGCAGAGGGATTGGTGGAATCCACCCAAGAGCTGTCATGAGCTCTCAGCTTAGGAGGTCTGACAAGGAAATGCTAGAGGGTGACACTCATTATGTCAGGGAAGTTGATTATGTTCATAAACATATGGAAGTTGATAATGTGCATCAACATAAGCATAATGCATGTGGAAGTGCAGTAGGGAGGCATGAGGACAAGCAAATACCACACTCACGGCATTTTGAAAAGGTGTATTCTCCTTCTGCCATGGAAATTAGCAGTCTCTATCAGCGTAGGTATGAAGGTGAGTCATCTGGTGGAAGCAATAACAATCTGCCACACGGGGAAGGTGAGAACTCTTACACGAGGCACATTTATCATTCTGATGTTAATACCAGTCAGATGCAGGAAGAGAAATTCAGTCAGAAGCTAAATAATTATGTGAGTTATGAGCATTTGGCTGGCAGCTATGTGAGGAATGCCCACCAGGCATCACAGAATATAAGGCCATTATTTAATTCTGGCATGGAAAAGACGGCAGGCAGTAATGTGAGGCTTCATGCACCGAATTGGAACACAGTAAATGCTGAGACCAACTATATTCCACTTTCTGATGCAAGAAAAGAAATTGCATGCAGTATTCCAAAACCACCAGGCACTGATGATGCATATTTTCCAGGTAGAAGCAACTACGTTTACAGGGACTCTGTGCCAGGTACCAGTTTTCGCTGGCAGGAGGATTCCACACATACCTGGTATTAGAAACTAAAGATTCATCCCAGAACTACAGAGAGAGGATGTAGGTTGTTCAGGGACAGGACAGGGCACAATACAGTGGCTGCTTTATGTAATCTGTACACAGAAATCATGTCATTGATTATAAGCCAAAATATGGCAATGAAAATATATAATTAACAATATGAATGTTTCATTCTGAAGCTCATGTCTCTTTCTGTCAGTAGATTAAGAGTATTTTTGCTGCAAGGGGGATGAACTATCACCACTTTCTCACACACATATGTAATATATATACAATTCTAGCCATAATTACCTGCATCCATACCCATATGCTCATAATTTATGCAATATATAGGGAAATTTATCATATGTTAATACTGTATTTATCCACATCCTATGCAGAACTTTTTTCTAAAATGTCTGCATAAAAACCAGATGTGCATCATTCAACGATTCAGTTTTGATAACACCAAGTGGTACAAGGTGTAGACAATACAGCTGTTAAAAACTAATGAAATAAAGTGACTACAATTACTGTCTTTGAGAGAATGATGATGTTAGGAGCATCACAGCAAATAGGGAATTATATCATGGTCAGAAATTTTTAAAGTGAATTAAGTTTGCATTCAAGACTGGAAAAAACAAGATATCTTTTTTATCTTCTGTAAATTAATGGTTAGAGGTAGGTATTGCATAATGGCTTCCTAATGCATAATAAAACATTTTAGCATTCAAAGGTGCTAGTACCATAGGTTGGGATGCTGTTAAAGACAAAATCAATACATATGGTAGTGACTAGCATTAAAGCATACCAGTGATTGTGAGACAGCGTTGTATGTTTTTATAAAAATTTCCTTGCTATTGCAGTTTTATGAACCATCATGTTTGCTTGTGTAGGTTTCTAGAGTGTGAGTAGCCACATTTGTATGATGTGTTATTGTTTGTTTTACAAAAGTAATGTTTTTTTTTAATGTTATAAAAATTGCAGTGCACATCTTTGTTAAGGGTGCATGCAGTGTTTCTATAATGCAGTATACACTGTAACTGGGAACAAAACTTCACAATAAGCTTCAAAAGTTGATTTTGAACTTCAAATATTTTATGAACCGTAGAGTGTGGATCACATATTTAAATTTTGCTTATTACTTTTCGATCTGGCCTGTCAGGCATGCAGCTTGTAAAGCTCTGTCTTGCAGCCCATCTCTTTGTATTAACCTAAAAAATTACAGAATTTTCAAGACTAGTTGTAAGATCATATTTGTATTTGAAGATCTTGGGGCTTCTCTTCTTTGTTTATTTCAGAATTAAAATAATTTTAATTTTAAGTAATATAATTACCTCATTTTGAATTAGTTGTTACAAACAATTGCCATTAATTAGTTTGAACATTAAAGAAATAGCTTTCAGTAGTGTGTATTTAAAGTAGCTTACGATACAGCCTATTGGTATGCTGTGAGAGATTAATTAAAATCATCTGAAGGGACCTGCAGAAGCATGTTAGACATTTCACTTAGATTAGCATACTTCTAAGTGTTGTGTAGTATGTAAATTGGTTTATATTTCTTTTTATCTTATACCATGCAACATTTCTCATTAATTCATGTATAAAATGCACCTAATGTGCTTTCACAGTGTCCTGTGTTTACTTGTAATAGGTTTTATGCATTAAAAGTTGAGTTGCTATACCATACAGAGCAGTAACAGGTAAACATTTTTGATTTCATGGGCTCTGGTGACAGTGATGTATACCATACCCATTATTTTGTTTCTTTTGATGCAATTTGTCATTCTCTTCAAAACTACTATAATGGGGACAAATCTGTGCATTTGACATTCATCAGAAGTACTAGGAAAGTGATCAGAGGGGTAGAAGGTAAGGAAGTGTATGCTGTCCAAACTGTCTTAGTTCAGTTTGTTATTGTAAGATTTGGTTTTTGTAGTTGTGGTTTATACGGCAAATTCTGTTCTTGTTCTCCAGATTGATGAAAGACGAGACAATTTACATATAAGCGAAAAAGTAATAAACATTCCATAGTCGAGCAAGAGAAATAATTTCAAATATGAATTCATGAGGAAAATTATTGATATTTGCTGACTTGTCTTGATGAAGATAACTTTCTCATCCTGAATCGATAATTAGAACAGATTGCAACTATAGCATGTGGTGTATAAACAAGGGAGATGCTGATATGAGGTGGTTGCGTGAAATATATCGTGTTCTCAAGAGATATGCTGAAATTTGAACTGCTAAAAATTGTTCCGCTTCTTGAACTACACCAGAAACAAGTTATTGATGAAATATGACACTTATTTTCCGCCAACATTTTTATTTTGCCACGACCCTTTTATCCTCCCCCCCGACATTTTTCACCCGAGAACATCCACAATATAAGTTCAAGATGCAGACATAACCTTTATGTGCCAAACATTAAACTCGGTAAGTATCGAATAGGAGTTTTACTATGTTAAAATTAAGTATGAGTAGGAGCTACACCTCCTGAAGATGGCTTTCTTCTGGGATGTTGTGCTATGCAGCCTGGTAGAAGTTTACTGACGTTTCAGAGGTCTTTGCTGCCAGCATCAGACTCACCGCTGTGAAAACCTCAAATCCTCATAGCTATGTTACCTTTCCTCCCCCCCCCCCCCCCCAAGTGCCTACATGGTATATAGTGGGACAGCTTTTATTTATTTTTTTACTTTTAATATACTATTGAAGCCAGTCTTGAGTCCAGTAACCTTTGTTGTCTACATGATGCAGCTTATACATGATCCACCAGATGGCCTTGCTTTATGCTAGCATACTTGCTAAACCTTTGTACCCAAGTCCAGTGAGCAGCCCCATAATGGATTTAAAACCCAATTATTTCTGTATGATAAAGGTTAAATCCAACCCTCATTCCTAACATTATTTTCCTTTGGGTAGATGTTTTCTAAGATCTATTTTAATATTGTCTTACAGTCTACATCCTACACCCAACCCTTTTTCTTTATGCTTACCTTTTCATCATGGCATTATTATAGCAGAACTAAATAGTACATGTAGTCGAGCAACCATCTTCAAGTCCTTGAAACCACTGGTAGACATGCACTGCAGCACTTGTCCTGATGCATGTCATATTAGGTAGAAGAAGAATAGCTTATCTCCATGGAGCAGAGCTCTTCTTGAGAAACTAATAGTTACTCAGGTAATCAAGAATATTTTGTCCCTACATAACCCAAAGGTTCATTACTGTGCTACCAAAAAACCAGGCATTAGTTTCTGTTATGAGCTAAATTCAGTTATATTGTCACCCAGTTCTTTAAGATCTGTTTTAATATTACTTTCTTCTCTACTCTTAAGTCTCCCAAGTTGCTTCATCACTTCAGATTTACAGGCTGAAGTTTTGTACATATCTTGACTCTCATACACTCTACATGTTTCACCCATCTAATCTTTGTTTCCATTATACTAATGGAGTAGGATTTATTTACATCCCATAAATCCTGAACTCAGCCAAGAATGTAGAACAACACATAGTACAATACAGTACTTAACACCTAGCAATTACAGGTAACTTGGAATAATATCAAAGCAAATGTCAAAGAAGTATTCTTTTCTATAATTTTCAAGAGTAAGAAGTAGAATGAGACTTAAACTTTATTTACATTTCATAGACCCTTTGTAGCCATGGGTGTGAGATGCCATATATACTTCATATTAACAAAAAAATATTTAAATCTGTTGTTACAGTATTCTCTTATACATATGTCAAAATATCTTTATAAAAACTAATGATACTTCAGAATATTTAATTGAAGTACATTTTTAAAACTGTAGGAGTGAGATAACTTTCAAGTTCATTCCTGCATAGTATGCACCATTCTGATAACTAGCAAGGTTAGAATTTGGTGTATAGAGGTCATCTTTGTGGTTTGTATTTAAGCTGTGTATGAAACAATTCCATATTGTGTATGAAGTAAGTGAGTAATAGGAGTAAGAATTCACTAACAAGGTGAAGTATATTAAATTAAGTGATTTCTCAGGGCAAAGAATGCTGAACATATTTTGGGGGCAATATATCCGGTGTGCTTTTTACAATTCGTCATTACCAAATCACAAAAAAGAAAAGTTTATATTTCTTCAGTTGTTTTATTATCATAACCCATATTTCAATTAATGAATTTTAGTTGTTAATAGCAAATTGCATGAAGTTTGTTTTGCCAACATTTAATATAAGTTTAATGGCTTTATATCATTTGTTCAACACAGTAAAGACAGCATTAATGTAATTTTGAAAGTATTTTATTTCAGAATGATTAATCATACTAGTATTTTCAACAAACAATATAGGTTTACATTGAGAGCTGATAGTTGAGGATAGATTGTTGATAAATATGAAAGAAAACAGGAACTCCATGTTTTATATTACCCATTTGATTGTTATAGTTTGATTATGGAGATTTAATTTGTTCTATGTGTTTTCTGTCACAGGATGATTAAACTACAGTTAATATTCACGTTGAATTCTACAAGAATTTAGTTTTGACAATAATATATACAATCAAATGCTCTAGCAAGATAAGAAATAATTCAGGAACAGGCATTTTATTTTTAAGGGCACATAACATTTTATCTACAATTTTGTATAGGGTTTTCAGTTTCAGTTTGTTATAAATATTATTTTTGGGAGGATATTGATATGAATTTCAACAGATTAATTACTCCCTTATTCACAGCTTCCAAAATGCTGTGAATAATGAAATTAGCCTATTGCTGGAAACGTAAGATGTTTCGCCGCTTTAAAAAGAGAACCTTAAAGTGTTTTGATTAATTACAGTTATAATTTAAAGGACTACTAATGTAGTCAGAAAGTTATGAAACATTTTGTCCTTATTTCATGACGGTATGATTTTTTTTTATTTAAGATAGTTAATAATATTTCTGATTTCGTGTTTTAATTACAGTATTTATAATTGGAAAGGTTCTACAGATTATTTCAGGCTTGCAAGTTATTCTTTCATTGTTGGTTTCTTATGAAAAATTGTATGTTTAATTTGCACATCTTTGCAATATTGCGTCTTGTCATACATCAGGTATTTGTTCAGGTATCTTTTGGATTTTAAGACTGTCAGCAATGGATCACACTCATTCCGCCCACTCGTACTTGTCAGCTGTGTGGTACAAGTGTGGTTAAGTCTAACTATAACTTTTTATGGCGTAGGATGAATTTCATCGAAGAATTTTCCACAAAAGTGCCATAGGAATGCTATATTATTGGAATCGTGGTTTTATACAGTATGGAGTCTAAAAAAGACATCTATTATTTGTGGGTTCAGTATACAACCAAGGTAAACAAGTGGGCGTAACGAATATTAGACAAATGCGTTTGTATTATTTAGCACCATTTCTTGATTAAGTAGGAGAGAGAGAAAAAACATAATATCTATATTCCCGACATAATATTCCCCCAGTTGAAGAATTCTTTACTAAGTTGTTTTACCATCTGTTTATGAGTAATGTCAGTATGGTAAGTAACTTTTCTGTGAATGGAAATTAAAATGTTTGCTTCCTGATGTTCTCCGTCCTTCCCGGTAATTATGCAAAAATTCATTTTATGTTTCTCCACCCAGTATTTAATTGGAACTTCCATGCTTGAACTGTTTCAGTCAGGGTTATTCATTGTTCACTAGTTTGTGTAACTTATTGAAACATCAGAATATTTTGGTGTTGCCTTTAATTTATTGCTTTAATATATGTTTTAGGTGACACACAAGTTTTTGTAATTTATTTTTTCTACATTAATAAGGTAGGTTGGTGTTGTTTAGACAGATGGTAATGCAGTTAGGTACTCTTTTCCAGCACGACAGTCATCTCGGAACCAAGCGTGGTAAAACGTCAGCCTGATATTTTGGTTTTCTGAGAAGAGTTTTGGAAATAAATTGGCATTTTGTGTAGTCAGTATTTATTGTTGTGTATCTGTGTTACTCATTGGATGAGGATAAACACTAGGCCTTGCTTTCACTTCTTTCTAATGTGCTTCTAGGTCTGTTTTCTGGTAACATTTATGGGCATTTTTATCCTTTACTGTTCACATTACACATTGGTTCTAATACAATGTTATTTCATTCATATGTGTGATAGGCTTTGCATTGTTCTTACCCACAAGGATAGGTTGGTTTCTGCATCTACCATCTATTTGTAAATACACTAGGTAGATGGTTATTGAAACATAATTGGTGCTTAAATTATTTAGTGACATTGTATCAACTGCAGGGTTTGTGTAAATGGCATCAGATGAGATGGGAACTTGTTCAGTATATTTGCCTGAATCTCATTTTCATATTCTGGTAAGCTTGCTCTGTCCTTATTTGTTATTTCTGTTGGAAAACAATGACTGAATTAAATTAAATCCGTGGCGTAATAGCTCCAGAGAGCCAAAGCCGACTAGCTTGACTGCTGATCTCACGTTCACATGCCTAAGCAGAGGTGAACGATCATCCAACGAGATATAGGGTGACGTGTGGTCAGCACGACGAACCCCCAGCCATTGCTAGCTTTCCTGACCGGATTACGCTACTCATTGTAGCTCCCAAATTTCCTCACGATGCTGGGTTGTCACTGGTCCCATACACTGGTTGAAAGCACATGAGAAAATTTCTTCTCCCCCGAGACTCGAACCAGCGTGCATTCCATATCGCCAGTCTGAAGCATGATGCCTCAGACCGCGCAGCTACGGCGCGGGACACAATGACTGAATACTTGTAAGAAATAGTTTTGTGTTCATGTCCATTGTGTTCAGTCCCTCTATTTTCCAATGGACTGTTTATAAACCCCTTTATGGTTCCTTATGTTGTTTGTAAAGCCCTAATTGTTCCCTACTGTATTCACAACTCTAGTAGGTGGTTACTTCTTTTAACCTAATATACAAACCCCAAGTTGGCCAGTACCTCATTTGTACCTCCCTTTAAGTGGACTGTTTTCTCATTCATAAGATCCTAGTGGTGCCATATCTGATTCAAACCATCTGACAGTACTTGTTTCACCACTACAAAATCCTTTCCATTTCTTTTTCCCCAGATCTCATTATCCTTGTGGTTGTTACTGTGTGATCTGACTCAGAATTCTCGTGTCCATCATTCTTTCTATATGTTGTTTCTGTGTGTTTTTCCCAGAATGAGGAGGATTTCTTCTGGCAGTTTGTGAAGGGGTTTGTCAAAATATGGGAATCTCAGCTGGACTTGGATTGGAGTAGATTGCCTGATTGGTTGACAGTGAAACATGATTCTGGGCCCCATCTGTCCAGACTACCAGAGGAGCTGCTGCCAGCTGTTGGAAAGTTCATGTTCCTTGCCAAGGAAGAGATGGAGAAGGTGGTAACTGCATCTTAATTGCTGAGCTAAAATGTAAAAGTCTGGGTGATACTTGCTTTGACCTCATTTTAAAATAACTGGAAGAGCTGCTGATATTCATTTACATTAGCCCTACCATTTCCATTATAAATTCTTTGTATGAAATGCATGTTGGAATATTTCTTATGTATGAACATGTAAGGCATTTGACAAACACTTTTGCACAATAAAAGACAATCACACCAATTAAATACAACAATGAGACCAGCCATTAAGCTGATGATAGTGATTAATAAAACTGTTGTTTGTAGTAAATGTTTTCCTTCAAATTACCCATAGAATGTGCTTCCAACATGTAGCCATTATGTTTTGGGGCAAATTGTATATACAGACATTGTAAGTGGTTAGCACTCCTGCTTAATATTCAGGATATCCTGAGTATGAATGTCAGTTGGTGACTAACTACTCAGACTTTGGTTTTTGTGGTTTTCCTCAGTTATTCCAGGTAGGGATAATATCTTATAATAGTTCATGACTTATTCTGCCCTTTTCCTATTTTTTATTCACATTTGTGGTAGTCTCAGGGTAAGGTACTAGACTCCCATTCAGAGTGTTCTGGGTTTTGATTCCTTGTCAAACCTATGTGCAGGTCTTTCTGCTCACAGACTGAGCCTTCACCTTTACCACCGATCAAACTTTGGGAGTATGAAATATTCCAGGTCCCCACCATGGTAAAGAGCCCACATTAAACTGCTGCGTGTCTCTGCTTACCATCACCTTTATAATCATCACTTGAGAAATTTGTTGTAGGCAAACTTATGTTTGGCAGGCCAGGATAAGTCAGAAGCCAACCAAATAACAAAGAAAGTGTTGTATTTTTGGTGAAAACTCATTATGAAGTGGGATCCAAGAATATGCTTGGAGGGACTGAGGAAATTCACCATTAATGCTAACCATTACATGGTAGTCATATATATGCAAATGAGGGGAGGACAGATGTGGAAATAATGCCATATGTGCAAGTGATGCAACTTGTTGCTAGTGAAAGTATTACTCAATTTTTGTTTAGGAAAAAATTTCCACAGAAGTGTAGATTGAAATAGCAGTATAATTCACCACAATAACACAACTTCACCATGGAATTTTTATACTTGTTTTTATTCACTATTTGCAGAATTCTGTCAGTTACAAGTCACTAAAGAAGATGGAGTTGTTAGTACAGTGTCTGATTATTATCTGTCGCAACTTTGACAACATTCCATTTATTGCTTCCTGTGATTATGTTAGCCATACTGTAGGCATTGCTGCCACAATTATCCACCAGGTATGTCTGTTTCCATATCAAATGTCTTATTATATTACATTCTACACCAAAATAATGTGATCTTTTAAAGGGTCTTACAATATGAAGTTTGGTTATCATGGGAATTGTTGATCATAGGTAATTTAAATTTATGGATGTAGGAGGGGAGGGATTGAATTTTGCACTATTTATGCCAAGTTTTGCAGTAAATATTTATTGTGAGACAGACTGATACACACAAAATGATATTATATACCTCTTTTTCCCAGTTGTTATATGGTAAGTAGCCTAAAGGAAGGGGACCAGGTGAATGTTTGAGATAAAAGTTGCTCGGTCTCACACAGTGCATGTAATTATTCTGATTGGTTGAAACTTAAGAACCTGCATGACACCAGATATTTCAGAAAAATATGAGACATAACTGCCATTTTGTGGCCTAAGAAAGAGTCATGAGAAATCTCAAGTTCTCACCTATGCTTCAGGCTGTGGTATGCCATTCTTCCATTGGCTTCCTTACTCTCAATTCATCCTCACTCTTTTTCCCATTGGTTTGACTGAGTCCTGTATCTCAGACCAGTTCCTCATATGTGGCTTACTCATCATGTTGATATTGAAGGCAGCAGCAGTTCTGAAATGTCAGACTTCACAGGGCAACATTCCAGAAGAGGGCTATAGTCAGGCTGATGGATCATTGCATCTGTTGCATTGAGAAACATGACACTTGCTTAGAAAAATAAGATATGTGTATCTGCTGTGTTGTCAAAACTTATGAAAAATTTGTCTTTAAATTTTGAGTTACATTTGTATGTAGCATTGTGTTTGAGCACTTTGTTACAGTTCCCTGTAGTCAGTGTTATGCGTCCTTGTGTTTCAGTTGGTGAAAGATATTGCTGGCTTTGGTGATGCTGGTCTGTCTTTCTTCATTTACTTCTGTCACTTGCTGGAGTGCCTGTATGATCCATATTTTACTTGGAGGCACTTTCTAGCAGGGAATCCTGCAGACTTTGAGAGATTGCCATTACAACCTGCCCTCTTGCATGTGGAGGTCATTCCCTTCATATATGGTTAGTATAATTTGAGGGCAGTGAGTGGGAGTTGTCACTTTGTGAACATAATCATATTTAGACCACATTATCTGTTGTAATTATAAGAACCTCACTTCAGTACTGAGATTCCATGGCAAAATTTCATTCTGCCATGGCTGTAACAAGGCTAGTAATTAAATTTGAGGTTTTTATGGCAGTGAAATTGTGGTGTTCGTCTTCTGGGAAGTTGATAGTCATTCAGCTCCCTACCTTTTATGGAACCTGAATGTTGATTACTGTGTTCACAGGAACCTGCCACTGATCCTGTCCTGAACTTTTTGAATTTGGTCCATACCACCACAGCTAGTTTCCTTGAGATACATCATAATATTATTTTCACAACTGTGTCAAGGTCTTCCTTCAATATTTTCAACTAAAATTTTATATGAATTTCACATGTCTCCCATGTTTGCTACATACCTTGCCCACCATTTATTTGTATAAGTATTATTATCACTGCTGCTCCTGCTGCTGAGAGTTCTGTGTTCTTGAGATGGAGGATTGTATCCACAGAAGGGCAGTATGTTACTTTATCATTTGGTTCTGTTTTTCTCCACCAGATTGCTTCCAAACATCACTTATTGAACGGTTTCCTGAGCTGAGCACGGAACTTATTCACATACTGGGAGCTGTAATTTCAGGAGCACAGGTGAGTGAGCCTAATGATCGCCTGTTTTGTCTTGTTCATATTGTATGAATTGTTTGCGTCTGTCTGCAAATGTCAGGTTGTGTACCTTCATTCCAGTTTATCTGACAGAAACTTATGATGTGTTTGGTTTGTTTTTCTTTGTTTTCATGTTCAGAAAGGTTGCTGGGTCAGGTTAGTAGTTGACAGCTGTTTCATTATTCATGTCATTACTCAAGAAAAGTATACTTGTATTTTATAAACAAGAATTTGTTACTTTGATAGTTTCTAAGATGTGAATATTGGCTTTTGAATTTCGCAGGCTTGTCACTTAATAAAGAAAAAGAACTTGCTATTTAGTCTTGTCCCAAGTCATTTATATTTTGGTTTTCTAAGTGAACTGCCAATATTGTATGTGCATGTTAGTTCATAATGTGCTACATGCTCAGTCAATCTAAACTTCATAGGCTTAATTACATATTCCATGCTAGTGAATGGAATCATTTAATAATTTGCTGTTATGATTCTTCATGTCAGCATATTTAATGTGTCTTTTGTTGGGTTAAGGAAGTTAGCTTAGTATTAATGTATCTGCATAGTGTTTCACACAGGGTATGGTGGAAGACATGTGTGAATCATAATTAAGATTTTTCATGCTCCATTAGACAAATAAGTAGCTGATTAAATGTATTTAAATCAAATCTCATATATTCTTTAAAAAGGGAAAATTAATGATATGTGTTAGTGAAGACTTTGAACTAGTTATTAAAGATCTGGCCACATGATTTTATAATCTCCTGTTGCATTAAGTCTTTGAAATGTGCCGCAGTATCACAGGAAACTTTTTAATCTGACCAGTAGCCAAGTGTGCAAACATAAGGGACATGCTGCATGCAGAAACAGATCAGTTACATGATCAGTAGCTGAGTGCAGCGACAGTGAGAGTGTTACTTTTTTACTGAGCTATACCACTTACGAAATGTCATGAGTGCTGAATAGAAATGCGTATAAACGTATTTTATTTTTTTAATGTTTGTGTAACAATATTTTCTGTTGGTTACGTTATATATTATGGAGCAGTAGTAAATAATTAATTTAAAAAAAGTGGAAGGAGGTGATCATGGCATGGTTTAAGATATTGTCCTGTAATTTGCTTGGAGGGCCTGAAGAAAACCATAATATCTCGGTTAGGTCGGGACGTATCAGTGTTTCATGTACAGATGTTTTTGTAAATTCACAGGATGAACTGGAATGAATGTAATGCTTGAAGATGTCTGTCTTCTGGCATGTTGCACTGTGTAGTGTGGAGATACTGATTACTGCTTCAGAGGAACTTGCTGCCTTCATTATCAGGGTGGTGATGGAGACAATAAGTTTCACTGGAATGTCAATCAGTATCTGCCAGACAACATGATACAACATCCCAGAAAGAAGACATACCTCATACTTGTTGCCATAAGAACTGCAGATCTCACCATAATATTATGCCTGTCTCACAGAATTGAGTGTATCAAATATTTATTTATGTTCAACTAATTCATATTTCTTGCTACTGATTCTACATCGGTGTGCATTGTATTCCATTGTGCCTTGTACCTTGTGATACAGGGTCTTCTTGATTAGATGATAGCTAGTTATTCGGTAAATAATTCCCCGCTTTTATGGAACATGAAAATTCATCAGTGTGTTAAAAAATCCTGTCACTGGACCATATTTGAAATCAGTCTTCTCTACCTCCTCTCTGTGCGTGTTATACATAATATTTTCTAGTCACTAGAAGAGAGAAAATGTTGCTTTCATTTTTGTGGTTGGACTTTACTTTCATTGTTTCATTGTTTTCTCTTTTTGGCGTTATGTAATTCATATAGCAAATGCTGCTATGAATGCAACAATAAATAAGTCGATGGCTGTCTTCTGGGTTGTAGCACCATGCAGTCTAGTAGAAATTTACCAATGTTAAAGGGCACTCTTATGATGGAGGCAGCGGTTTGGAAGATAGCCATCTTCAGACTCACTGCGGTGTAAACCTCAAATCCTACTTAACGAATAAGTCCTTTGTTGGTGAATAAGTGGCAGTTATTGGTATTTTCCATTCTGTTGAGACATGATGGAATGGTTTGTGCAAAATTTTTGTGGCCTTAAATAGAAAATAAGTTTAATGCAGTTTCTTCCTTAAGAAAATGGTGTTTGCCCAGCTTCCAGGTTTTAGATGAGAGAGTGTGTTGGTTGTGTCGAAATAGGAGCCATTCACTTTTCTGGGAAGATAAGATGTTGGGCTACATCAGTGTAATCAGTGTTTTCTATGTATGGGGAGTATCATGAAATATCTGTGTTTAACAAGTGATAGCTTTCTCTCCTGGTGGAATACATTGCACATGTTTGTGTTTTGCTTGAATGTCTGTATATTCTAAGAATAGTCTCTTACTGCTTGATATTTCAAATTTTTCAGAGTATGATATTAAGGTTTATACCTCTCAGTTTAGATGATCGAAGAAAAAGTCTAGATAATTCAACTCATTGCTTGAGTGAGGGGGTGAGTGTTTGAAATGCATGCTTTTACTTGGCTTGGTTTGAATGTTTGCTCAGCTCCCACTTAATCTACTTCCCATATGTTTGTTGCATGATTAGTAATTTCTGACAAAAGCTAGTACATTTTGATTTGAGGTTTTGTAAAGTTTGGTTTATTACTGACTGATAGAGACTGATATTAAATTCACTCAGCAACTTTTAATGTAGACTTTTCTAATACCACAATTCATTAGATGTGACCACCAATTATCAGTATGATACTTGTGGATGGATGGACAGATTATTATGCATTCTTTTTATATACCTTTTTCAAATAACACATAAGAGGGGAATCATATCAGCTCACTAGAGTGTACTGGTATAGCACAACTAAAAATTATGATTCCCTGGTGGATCATGATATATTAATCTGTTCTGGAGAATATGAATACTTGCTGTATGTTGTATGTGACATCTGTTTTTTGCTTGTTTGACAACTTCTGTGTGAAGAACATGCTTTGTATATGTTATGTAAACTGTGCACTGCCATTAATTTAAAATATTATTTAAAACAGGTGTATCGATTTTAAGTTCCTTGATTCCTTGCTGTTAAGTTCCTTTATTGAGGTTAGTAATCAGGAAGAGTTTTAGGCATGAAAAATTGCATTGCAGAAACAAGAAATTTAACTGAGGAACAGAAAATTTATCTGAATTTTTAAAGAGAAGAAAATTCAGATTAATAACTTTCATGTTCAATGATGGCTGTCTTCTGGATTGTAGCACTATGTAGTCTGGTAGAAGTTTCTCAACATTTCAGAGGTCCTTGCTACCTCTATCATCAGGGCAATGAGTAACTCTGATGATGGAGGCAGCAGGGATCTCTGAAACTTTGGTAAACTTCTACCAGACTACATAGTGCTACAACCCAGAGGACAGCCATCTTCAGAGTCTCTGCTGTGAAAACCTCAAATTCAACTTCCATGTTGATTGGTGTGTTGTCTCCATCAGTATGTAGCTTGTAGCTGCAATAATTAAATTATCTTCTAGCTTTCTGTGGAATGCCTACCAAAAATCAGTTGCTAATGGCTTGTATGTTATTACTGCCAGAGTTAAATTATTGGTGCTCTTGAACTGCATAACAGTTGAACTGGACTTCAACTCTAATTTTTTTTTTACATTCCATGTGCTGGATAATTTATAGCTTACAGGGCAAAAGCAGAGAAGGTTAGAATTAAATCAGTTTTTTAGTTGCTATACTTATGTATTAGTTGCCCCTTTGTTTGTAGAAGTAAAGCTTTAGTAAGCTGAGGTTCATTGACTCTAAATGGTGGAGCCATCACATGTAGTTACTTATGTTGTATAAATTCTGTATTAATATGTATGGGTTTTAGGATTTTTGTCCATCGTTATTTTATGCTAGATAGAACAATGTTTTGGAAACTGGAGTTGTTTATACCTTTTGGTAAAAAGATGGTTAGGTATCTACTCACTTGGATCTGTTAAACAGAGCTAATATCAGTGAGATTTCTGCTTCTCATGGCGTTGTCTTCTGGGATATTGTACCATATTTCTCTGGTAGATGTTGACAGATGCTTTAGAGGAGCTTATGCCTTTTATCATCAAGGTGGTGTAATAGGAGGATGGTAAAATTGCATAATGAGGAACTTCATAATTTTTTTTCTTAACCTAACATCATTATTATTATTATTATTATTATTATGAGGATTTAATAATGAATGATTCAGCAGCTAAACCAGTAAACGTTTTTCTTCATTATCATGTTTCTTAATTGTTTTGTGATTTGTTGGTATATAACCTCTGCATTTGAAACAATGTCATAAGCTGACAAAATTCTTGTCTAGGAGACGCTTGAGGTTTGGTACGGCATACAGGATGGCTTGGTCCATAGTAAAAACTCATTAGAAGAAAAGTCTTAGACTGTATGATAAATCTTATAGTATGTAAGCATTTATTTTGTAGGGGGTTTGTGACTCAGATTTGTTCTTCCATGATGTTGCTTAGATTTATAACCAGAGCTTTATCTTCCAGCACAATGCACTACGTGCCATTTGTCCTGCAACAGTGAACATTATTATGGGCATTGTGTCGCACTCTAAAGCAAATGCAGTTGTGAGAAAAACTGGCATTCATTGTTTTGTTATGATGGTTCAAGTGCTGAAAAAGTCTTTGCCTGACCAGGTTAGTACATGTAACTAGTTCTGACAACACTTTACACTATAAGAAATAATTTTTCCTTGTATTCAACAAATGGAAAAATATTTAATATGAAATTTGTATTCCTTAAACATATAATGTTTTTATATACAGACATTTTGTATGAAAAGCTGTTTTTTGAGAAAAAACTATATAATATTTTATTTGAGCTTCATATAAAATAGATCCAATATGAACCAAAATTAAATTAACTGATAATTATTTTATTGTAGATCCTACAAATATAAAATGTATTATATTGTAGCTTAGTAATTTTGGTGATATAATATGTGGACAGATGGATGTGTCCACACAGTGTGAGAACCCAGAAGACCAACATCAACATATTCACCGCCATGAGAATCTCAGATCTTGGATAAAGTTTGTCAACCCTATGAAGGACTCTGTATGTGCTTACACAGGGTGTGGTATATTAGACAGAGTATAGATGTGACCCCTCCACAGTGCATTAACTTACACTTTGTGCATAGAACACACAATATATTATCAAAATAATCTTTTTTAAAAAAGTGTACATGGTGGGACCCCTGTTGTCGTGTTTCTTTGAGGGACAGCAAACACTGATGTCATGAAATGCTGAATTTCAGAACTTTTTGACAGTGAGACAGGTACATGAAATTTGAGATTCTCACAGTGGTAAGGATGACAGTGTTGTTGCTCTGGGTTGTGACACTGTGTAGACTCACAGATAGATACCAGTATTTTGGAGAAACCTGCTGTCTTCACTTTCAGCCCTGAAGTTGGATATAGCATGTTTCTCCAAAATGTTGGTATCTGTGAGTCTACACAGCGCCACAACTCAGTATTCTGAGTTGTGGCGCTGTGTAGACAACATAATCAGTGAGGTAGGTGGGCTGTGAACCCAAAAAATGAACTCCAAACAGGCAAAAAATTTGGGGCAGTCAAGTATTTGTGCATCCTGAGTTTTATTGTTACACAGAGACAGATTGAAGTTGGGACCATCATCCAGTTATACCAGGACTCACTGATGGAACTAGTTACAAATGAATGGCATGAAAAGTCATCACAGACTCTGTGTGAGTTAGTGAGTGCACTGCGCTTGCTACTGGCTGACTCATGTATGCAGGAACACATCCAGCAAGTGATGGTGGATAATCACATGCTGGACACTATTATCACCATCATTGAGGAGAGTGTGGTAAGTACCTGGAACTTTATAGTTCTGTCTTTGGCAGAAAACAGAAGCCACAGGCACACTGGTCAGTTGTGAATGGATGCTGTTACCATGAGATTATAACACATCACTTTAAAATTACAAGTGTAAAATTAAAATTATTGTTTTTTCAGAGATTTTCATTCGAGAAACAAGTGCTGGCTTCAGAATGTGTCAAAACTCTGACGTCAATGCTGATTGGTAGTTCTGTAGGAAAGGTAAGCTTATTAAACTTGTTTTGTTGTTCTCTGTATTTCCAGCAGCCCATTTGGTTGTGTACAAGTTAAAACCATTCTTAGATTTAAAGGTTATGTTTCACTGTTTCAATGAAATCCCAAGAAAAGTGAATTGAACACCATATCTAGAATATCATGTAATGAGATACTTCATGATAATATTAATCCTGTATTGTATTTTTGTTAGTTAAACAAAGGAAGCTACAGTACACTGAACACATAGTTTGAATAGCAGAAACAACAACCTTGTACATAATTTTGGCAAGGAAAGCACTAGAAAGACTGAGACATCTATGGGAATAGCAGTAATATGGATCTCTAGGAAATAGGTTTTGGCACTGTCATTTGGATGGAACTGGCTCAGGCCTGAAGTCAAATATTCTAGTGGCAGGCTTTTGCTTTAGGATTGTTAAGTCTGCCCATAAAGAGTGAGACTGTTGGTCAGTAGGTCAGTCAGCTGACTGATCAATTGGTCGGTGAGTTGTAAGTTTTGTGCGGGTTGTACTTGCAGGAAAGACTGGTGAAGACTTCCGGATATGAACGACTGTTCTCAGTTCTCAAAGGTGTTGGACCACCATCAAAGGAACTGCTTCATGCATTCCTTGCCATGGCAGCTGAAGAGGAGTTTTCTGAAGGGAGTAGACTCATGGTAATTAGCAGGTCCCAACAAATGCTCATGGAATGTCATGGCTGAGTGGTTAACACTCTTGCTTTGTAATCTGGAGGTTCCAAGTTAAAATCTTGGCCTAGATTCAGGCTATTCTGATTGAGGCTTTTTGTATTTATTTTTTGGATTGATTTTAGTTTTATATAAATTTGAATTCTGTGTAAAATGTGTGTTGTGACTATACTGTTTAAGTAATTTTATAAGCTTCATCAGTAATTTTACCTGATGGATCATGAAGAGGTGCAGATGTAAGATTTGAATATATGGAGAAATGATGTATATTTCTAGAGCTCAATTTGTTAATATGTATGCTCAGAAATTTTTGGAATTAATTTAAAATTCTTGAAGTTTGTAACTATATTTTTTATGTCATTACTGAACATCCTTTAATAGAATTTGTGTTCAACTTTATTAGTTTGTGCTACATAAATTATCTTTTAGATTTGTGGAATTGTTACAAATATGAAATGCAATTCAAAACTGGAGAACTCTTTGACAGATAAAGTGGATGCAGAAATTAAAATTTCTTTATGCTTTTGAATAAAACTAGAACTGGAGATTGTGTATGTATATTACTTTGTTTTTAATAACGAAGATCAGACCACTTCCTTCCCAGACCTTTATAGTTCACTATACATACACTGTTTATTTACTTGTGTTGTTAAATGCAAAGTAACACTTGCAATTTATACTGCATCATGAAGTAGACTGTGAACTGATCATTAATTACTGCAGTGCCAGTTAATTGTCAGAAGTATTTCTGTCATGACATGTCTTTTCAGATTTCACTTTGATGTTTCAGAATGCTGATGTGCTGCTGCCACTGTTGAGATTGCTTGGGGATTTGGATGAAGATGAACAACAGTGGCTTGCAGGAGCTTTCTATCAACTTAGCACATCGAACATTCCAAGGTACGTACTGAGTCCGTAGTTAATTTATTGATTCTTAATAGTAGGCATTAGCACTGAAGTTTATTTAGCAACTGATAAATAAAACCTCTTCTGACTGAAACTGTCTTTGCTTTCCTCAGTTGGTCTAGGTGAATGCTGGTGTAGTTTCTTTAAACTGCCTGTGGCTCTTCTCTCTGCCTTTTATATAGTCATTCTGTCATCTCATCTGTTGCTGAATTGCCTCTGCAGTTGATAAAGCTTGAAATAATCTTTTTTGCCTTGTATTACAGCAAGACTCTAGCATGTCAGCAAGGAGTCATCCTGGCAGTATGTGAGGCACTTGTGGGACACCAGAAGCTAAGTCAGAAAGCTGCCAATGAGCTGATAAAACTGCTGGAAGTACTGGCATCTCACTCTATCACAACATATGAATTGAAGCAGATTTTCCTCTTGCTCCGGGAGGATACAGATATGAAAGTAAGTCAAGTCTAAGTATGTAAATTTCTGCATTTGTTTGCAGTTTTCAGTTCTTATCAATACACATCAAAAAGATTTTAATTGGTTCTGTTGTAGTTCTTTGTTTATTTTTCTGGAATTGTATAATGCACTATAGTAAGAAGGAGAGAACTTTGAACTTTACTGTTGGATCCGTGTGGACTGTAGGTCATAGTTTTCCAACTTCTAAAAGAGATAAACGAGAGAGCGCTTACGTTTCTTGCCTCTCCCCTTCAAAATATTTAATTAAAAACTCCACTGATTTGTGTTGCCTTCTAGGATTTGCTCCTACCAATTGTAGTTTCATAGCACTTTTTATTTTTTTTCAAGTCCATGTATTTTTGTAGTTTCTTAAGGCCAAGTTAATGGTATGACATGTGTAAGGTTTGCACCGCTGTGACATTCTGTTTCAGTTCCTGTACAGGATACAGCTGTTGCATGCAGTGTCCTCAGTAGCACGGAAAGGAGACATTTTTGACTGTAGTAGCTACTTTGATATTCAGCAAGACTCAGGTAAAGTGTCAGGATTCATGGCCATCATCAATATCATTGATGCCTTTTCCTTAGTTTACTCTTTCACAATCTACTTTTGTAAGATTAATTTTAATATTATTTTCATTTATATATATCTGCTCTCCCCCAGGCGCTTACATGGCATATAGTAGGACAGCTTTACTTTACTTTACTTTTCATTTAAAACATAGATCCCTCAAGTGGTCTGTTATCTTGACATGTTTAACAAACATTTTGATTGTATTTCTAATGCCCTCCATATATGCTTATGGTCATTGCAAGCCTGTAAATGCTTCCTGAGGTGAAGAGGAATTCTGCCATTGTCCCATTCTTCCCCCACCAGTCCAGTTAAAATCAATTCGGCATTCTCAGAACTGTGTCACAGTTAATAACATTAAATTTCCAGATATTATAATTAAAATACCGTAGGTTGTGGTATCATAATTCCTAATACAAGAATGAAGGAAAGAGTAATATAAATATGGCATCACACAATCACAGAAGTTGAAAACTTGTGGTAGAAAATTGAACAATATTCATACACAGGTGTTAGTTATGTT
Organism: Zootermopsis nevadensis; assembly: GCF_977971745.1. Lineage (NCBI taxonomy): Eukaryota > Metazoa > Arthropoda > Insecta > Blattodea > Termopsidae > Zootermopsis > Zootermopsis nevadensis. The sequence goes on from NW_028259134.1 coordinate 19,666,697, forward strand.
CTTAATTATCAGTCACTTTCATAATTTGGTAGCAGAACGTGGTATGAAGTGGCGCAGACTCTTATTATGTGACAACAGCAAGTATTTAATTTTGGAAGTTATGATGATAATATAACAATGACAGCATCAGCAGGAGCAACAATAACAACAACAATAATAATGGAGTACACTTCGTATTGTATATTTTTATGTCACCATTTACAAAATATCTTAATCCCCTTCCAGTTCTTTATCTTTGCCAGTTAACTGCTGAGGCAGTGTTGCTGCCAGCTACAGATTACACAGAACACAACAATGCCAGTGATGCACTTTTCAGTTTCATTTACACTACTGCCTAACATGTTTGTGTAACTGCCAGTTAATGGTCTTGATATGAACAAAAGAGCAGTGGGAATTAATTTTAATTTAACAAAAAATAAATAATAAAAAATATAAAGTATGCCACCCCTAAAATAATTTTTTATTGAGGAGTACAATTGATCAGTTTACAGCAAAATGAAATGGGCATGCCAAAGCTAAAGCCTGAGTTTTCCTAATTCTGTGGTCATCACATATGTTGAATGTTTTTTGCAGATGGCATCAGTGTTCCAAGCATCAAGAAGTGGCTGGGAGCAGGGTATGGGTTCAGTTTTCACTGCTGGGTGCGGCTGGACTGCATTGAGGAGCCCCAGTGTGTGAGCACCACCAACTACCGGCGTCAGTTGTTCAGGTAGGTGCAACAAGCTTATTTTGTTTGAGGGAACTACTTTATGTGGGTGTAACTACTGAACAGTATTATTCATTTTACACTTAAATATTATAAAGATAATACTGCTATTTGTGAAGTGACAGGTTAGGGTTTTGGGTATTTTGAAATTAATTGAAATATGAATGATGTATGAAAGGTGAACAAGAAATGGCTTGGGCTGGATCATACACAGATGGGTTGAAGATAAGAGACAGGTGAGAAAGAAGAATGTAAGAGAGCATACTGTTTGGTCAGAGTGAGCAAATAGGCGGAGGTTGTGTCAGTCATTCTGAGATGCAGATTACATTGTTTGTGCAGGTTGCTGACAAGTGTTGAAACTGGGCCTGAAGCTTTCTTCCAACCTGATGGAACGCTTGTGGTTGGTATCAACACAAAGAAGGAATTCCTGTCTGTGTCAGTGATGGACTTTCCTCTCTTGGATGGGCAGTGGCACTGTCTAGACATATGCCACATGGCTGCAAGGTAACAGTTAACAGTGTTGTCCTCAGTGTTTAACCAACCTTTAGGCTGACAGTCTTGAGGATTTTCATGGTTTTCCTTAGCCTCTTCAATCACATTGAACTTTTTGATGAATTGGTTAGCACTCATACTTCTGCTTTCTACCACACATTTTGGTCAAGTGGTTAGCTCTCCTGCTTTGTATTCTGGAGGTCCTGGGTTCAAATCTAGACTCAGAGATCAGCTATCCTGACTGAGGGTTTTTGTGGTTTTTCTCAGCCCCTCGAGGCAGGTGCAAGGATAATACATTAAATTAGGCCATGACTACTTCCTTCCCCTTCCTTTCTAATTCATTATTCAGTATCACCATCTCATTTAATGTTGCATAGCCTTAGCTACTGAAAAAGCAACATTAAATAAACTATATATAAATAAATAAGTAAATAAATTCTGCTTCCTTCCACATGCTCTCCAATTTATTATTTACTAATCATTTCAACATTCAGTTCTATATAATTTGAGCTATTGGAAATATTATTACATAAACCAAGAATGAATAAACACATTTTCATGCAGATGCTAAAAGTGCTTTAAAATAGATGGCAAATGCATACTTATGCATTCTTCCCAGTTCATTTTTATCCCTGCATTTGATTCTGTGTAACCTATGCAGTTAAGAAAGCTTCCTTAAATAAACCAAGGAACAATGAAATGTGTTTGTTGGACATTGTAGAAACGCATCAAGTTTTGTTAGTTCAACAGATTTTTCAGTTTTGTACTGATTGATACAGCAAGGTTAATAAGCACACTTTATTTGAAATGAGCCTGAAGTTGGAGTGATTCCATGTTTAAGCCAGATCCTTATCTATTTGGTTTTCAGAAGACCATTTGGACAGAACCAATTAATAATATACATAGATGGAGTGCAAAGAATGGGAGCTGGTGTGAAGTCAGCTGCAATGACAGATGTAAGTTGTTACTGTAACATTAATCTGTGTTGTCCCTTGTTTTAATGCATATGTTTGTCCACAGTCTCTCATCTCACAGTAGAAACAAGGTGCATGTTGCTGCTAGAGTATTCATTATAGTCTTAAATGTTAATATTTTTAAAAAGTTTCTCATTTTTGGGGGGAAGAAATGTGAAAACTTAAATTTTTCTTCTTGCATTCTTTGGATTTTATTGAAAATATTCTTACATGATGTAAACATTGAAAATATTAGAAAATTAAATTTATTCTGGCATTTAGTTAAAATGTTGGCTGTAAGTGGCTAATATGGTAAAAAGAGGATCATTATGGGTTTTCATATTACTGAATATGTAACATAATGGGATGATGTTGCTAATGAGTTATACTTCAAATGGGTCTGTTACATCTTCAGTTACAGTACTGCATTACACCTTTATTTTTCTTTCAGCCTTTTACGTCTTGTATAGTTGGCTCTGTTATACAAAGACATCATAACTCCAGCAATGCCACCATGGATGGCAAGTCAGGTGATCGGGCAGGATTCCTTCCTGGTGGCGTGATGGATCGAGGTCTTCTGCCAGCGTTCATGAATCAAGTGCCAAATTACTTTACATTGCCTCTACGTTCCTCTGCACCCCTTGACCCTAACGTGAAGAGCTTCCCTGCTGGCATGCAGGATACCATATGGGGCATACCAACAAATCTAAGGGGACAGGTTGGACTTGTCTGTCTCTTTCACGAGACGCTCACCGCACAACAAGTTAAAACTCTCTATGATGGAGGTACTTTACAATTTAGTGTGTGGGCTTGCCTATCAGCTGTGTATAACGATTTATAAATCTGAGCTGAAACAAGAGAAATACATTTGTGAATGATCAGGGTAACTTGAGGAGCCTGGGTATGAACCATATTGGTTCTCAGTTATTAGAACCTATCTGCACAGTCCGTCAGTTCTGAATATAAATAGTTTAATTTTAAAGGGTGCGTCCTGTTGCATGAGATTTCTTTACATTTATTCAAAATAGGTATGTACCTGGAAGCATAGGAAGTTTGACCTAGAGTAGAAACATATTTTATCTCAGGTTTAAAAACATGCTAAAATGGAAGGGGAAGATTGTAAGTTGTTTGAAGAAATTTATTTATGATAAGTGTCTGCTGATCACACTATTCATAACACATTTATTTTTGCGAGTATCATAGCGTTAAATTTCATACATTGTCCTTCCTTCCAGCCCTAAGATTACTAATTCTGTTTTTATTTATGGTTGGTTACTTCTAGTAATGTCGAGATATATTTGAAATGGTTGAACAATCTAATGTGAATTGCTGTGTGTAGCAGCTCACTGAGCTTCTAAATAAAACATTTCTGAAAATGCTACTGAAGTTTGGTAACATTTGAGGCATTATGACTTTTGAGCCATTGTGTGATTTTCCAGTGAGAATGCAATCGTGATAAAATGATTTGTTTACTTGCTTAACTTAGAAGCTGAATGGAGATAAAAGGTTCTTACTTAAACCAAATATTTATGTGAGATAACTGGCTCATTTTGTCTTTCTTGGCAGTTAGGAAGGTATTGCTTGGTGATAATATTGAATCATTTATTGCAGTACTTATATTGTTTGATAACATATACAGGTAGATTTAAGTAAATTATTTGTTAGCACAAGTAGTTGGTTTGAATGCAGGTCCCAACTGTCATGCACTGTTTGCACTGGAGGATGTGCCTGAATTTCTGGAGTTGACGAGCAAGTTGGTGTTTTGCTTCTCTCCTGCGGCATACTGGAATAATCTGTGTCTGGACCTGGCACCCACGAACAAGTACGATGGACATGTTGTGGCAGCTCACTGCCAGACACACAGCATCAAGGTACCAGCATGTCTCATGCAATTCTTGTGATTGTGTTTCTGTGTTCACACAAATTATTAGAAAAAAGCTAGTTCTCACATGTATATACTGGATCATGGGGCTGTAGAGAATTCTCATGTTCTGATTGATGGATCTAATAGAATGTGAGCTGTGGTGTGTGATAATTTTTGTCTCATAATGTCTGTCTGATCTTCTGAAGCCCTCTTACTCTCCCACATTCTCAAAAAATGTTTTTTTTTTTGTTTATAAGATGTTTTTGTCAGAGCATATTTAGTTATTTAAATGGGCTCGATTCCAAACCATTTTTATGGTTAATACATTATAAGCAAGTAGAAGAACACAGACAAATGAAAGGAAAGAAAGGAAACTTACACTGGTGAATAACAACATGTAAGAAGGGAGGAAAAAGTTTACTTTTACTTTACTTTTAATGGTTAACATGAGGGTTACACTTAAAATTATTCAATGTCTTGACTTTTTCCATCGTCCTTGTTTCAAAGAAGAAACCATGATGTTTCAGAATTGTTGTGCTTCCTTCTTTTAAACAAGGATGATGGAAAAAGTCCAGATAGTTAATAAATTTAAGTGTAATCCACCATTGTCAGAAGCCTTTAGAATTGAATGAGGGTTACAGTTCCTCTATATGCATGCTACCAACTACAAGTTGCAAAAATGCCCCTGTTAAACATTGCCATATCTGTATGTCAGTTTGCAGTTGTTAGTATCTGCCAGACTACATGGTGTAACATCCCAGAACTGAGTTTATTCCAAAATGTTATGCACTCTTTGTAAGACCTCATGTGACCCTTTAAGCAGATATGCTGTACATGTTAAGATCCAGGAGTCAATGGAAAATTGGTCAGTTCCACAAATTCACAGCACAAATAATTCACTTATTCTGTGACATTACTTTATTATGTTTCTTACAGAATGTGATCAATGGAATTGGAGGGGTTCATGCCCTATTTCCTATTTTGGAAAATGCCTCAAAATCAGATGAAGGCCCTGACCTTAGCTTCCTCTCACCATCTGTTGAAAAGGAGTGTCGTTTGATTGAGGGTCATGAAAGTTCCATGGATTCTGATGATTGGGAGATCCTGCCTTCCAGCTCATACTCTGGTAAGATAAAATATTTGAGCTATGTAAAAGGTGGTTAATTTCTTGACTGTTGGATAACTGTTAGGTTTTCCAGAGGGATTCTGCTTCATGGTCTTTGTTGTCTCCAAATCATATATTTTAGTCAAATGTTATAGTACGTACAGAAACAAGGACTCTGTCTTTTCTGTACATTTTAAGGTCTGATGAATGGTTACTCATAGCTTTGATAAATGTGTTATTAGACACACACACATATGTGAATAAAATGAAAATTTCTTCTTATAGACTGGAAACTTGAGCAGAACCCAGTGTCTGGATTCCTGAGCTTGCTGAAGAATATTATTGCTGGCAGTCCACTCAATCAGGAGCAGTTGTTGAAGAACAATGGAATGGTGATCATTGGAGTTCTTCTAGCAAAGGTATTAAAAGCCTCATTAGAACCTGTTATCGTTGAAGAAAGTATCCAAATTCTTCCCCAATGTGTAGGAGATTTCTTGAGCAGTAGATAATTATTCATTTAATGAAATTTTCTGTTATAGAACCTGGTGGTAGATTTCTGTGATATCAATGGCCCATTGTTGCACTGTAGCTGACTCACTGCAGTGTTCATCTTTATGCCCTGTTCACAGAGACCTATTTTGTTGTTGTCTTTACATCTTCATGTTTGTCTCTAATGTGCTGTCTTCCAATAAGGATTAAAAAAATCTTTGCGTATTTTTTTGTTCTTACATGTGTATATATATTTCATGCCTTACCCACCTCCTCCACTTTCTCTTTGATTTAATTATCCTAACAGTAATGCATGAAGAGTACAATTGGTTTGGCATCTAGTATGCAACTATTCATTCTCTGTCCACTTTATATCAGTTACTTCATTGGACTTACAGAAAACACTCTTTTTCCAGGCTAAACCACATCTTATTGATGTGAATGTGCTGATGGCAGTGCAGCTGCTAGTTGAGATGGCTCGAGACACATCAAATGCTATGTTGCGTCAGGCACTGTTTCAGCATGTACTTTTCAACTTCAAGATTTGGTCCCAGAGCCAGTTTCACATCAGGATAGGTGAGGATTTGAAGCCATTTATAAGCTTTGCATAACCAGTGCCATAGCCCCCAACCCCCCCAACCCCAAGTCAATAATGTAGTGTGGTGTTAGAAGGTTTTTTCAGTGGACCTTTATCATATGGGAATAGCAGATTTGAAACCTGAATTAAGTGACTGAAGGCCATTGTTAATAGTTTTGTGATATGTTAGTGTAATGCATGGCTAGTTAGATCACACAAAATATGTATCGTGAACAATAAAGGTTAGTGAACACAAGTGTGCAAAATGCACCTGCTTGTGATATACTTTGTTAAGCTTGTTCTACGTCTTTGTATTATGATCAGTATCAGCAGTTATTTTGCTGTCTAAAACCACTCACTTTTCCTACACCAATCAATTTTTTTGGTAGGTCATGTGCAATACATCTCAACTGTGATCAAGGATGATCGCAGATATTTTCGTAAGAAGTATGGCATTTCATTTCTGCTGGATGTTATTCGTCAGTATTATTCAACATGTGAACTGCTGAGCTCAGATGACAGCAAGACAATCCGTGTGTCACTGCTTGGTCTTATCAAGTACTACATGCAGAAAGAACTGAACATAAAGGAGGTGGGGGCCATCTTGGGCTTTCTGTCATCAGTTAAAGAAGAAGTCCTGGTGAGAATGTGATTGTTATATTCTGGAAGTAGTGTTGCTTGATGAACTGTGAGATTTTTTTGTAATAAGAATTAATAGAAACATGTAATTAATCTATAAATCCATCAGCCTATAAACATGCATTACAGCTTTAAAGTCAACTTGAAAGTACTGGTGGCAGCTTTATTTAGTGTATAAAAGTGACATTAAAACTTATACTTTTATTTCTGTGGGTTGTTGGTCCACCAGTGCTTGATGTACATATATTGCTGCTCCCTCAAGTTGTGTGGTAGGGGCAGATGAGCCAGATGGACTCAGAGTAAGGAACTATAGACAGTGGGCTGATGTGTGTGTTTTCACAGTTGCTGGAGGTACTGGAGATGGTGATTTCATACATGGAGAGCAAGAGCTGCAAGGACCAGATATTCCTACTGCTCTATGAACACAGTTATGCAGAAACCCTCTACTGCCTGCTTGTGGAGAAGGGCTTTAGTATGCAACTCAAACAGAGGGTTCTCAAGGTATTATAGTTCTTACTAGCTGGTGTTCATGGTAGGGTATCCATTTGTCACACTGTCCTTTGATTTGTTGGCAATAAGTATTGACTGAGTTCATCCGATTTTTTACAAATGTCATGCTGCTGGAAAACTTTCATCTTGGTATTCTGTTTTATTTTCATTATGGTACTAATATGATAATGACTGCATAATGATGAGCTTAAAAATCTGTACTCCTCCCCCAGTATTGTCAGGGTGATTAAGTCAAGAAGAATGAGATGGGCTGGGCATGTAGTGCGCATGGATGGGACAAGAGGTGTGCACCGGGTACTGGTTGGGAAACCTGAAGGGAAGAGACCGCTGGGGAGACCTAGACGTAGATGGGAGGATAATCTCTGGTGGGATCTATGGGAGATAGGAGTTGAAGGAAACTGAATTTTGTTGGCCCAGGACAGGGTCCGGTGGAGGGCTTTGGTTAATTCGGTGATGAACCTTCGGGTACGGTAAGCCATCTAGTTAGTTAGTTATGGTACAAATATATTTTGTGTACAAACTTGAGTGTGAGTAATGCTAGAATCTTCCAGAAAAGAGTTTTAAAGTTTCATATGATATAGCTCTGCAATGCCTGACATTTTCATTGAGGAGTGTGTGTGTGCACACGCATGCACATGTGCTTGCATGTGTATATATATTAAGGAAAATATAAAATATCATGTCATACAAACAAAGCAGTTGGATGGGTTGGTGGTTATGATGAATCTTTGAAATTGGATCTTTGAATTATTATGACATGTTACAAAGCCGTTTACTAGCTGTGTGAATGTTATTAATACGTGTTCCATTATAATTAGCTGCTTCAAGGAATCATTGTTAAATATGAAAGATTGAGACTTAACTGCAGCTATTTTGCTAAATACTGGCACTAGAAGTATTAAAGTACAAACCCTGAACTATACTTCTGAACTACTTTGACCAATTAGAGCTGAATATTTACCAGAAGAAAATTATGGTTATGTGTCCCACAGCTGTTGTCAGTGTTGCTGCGGTCAGACCTGATATATGAGAGGAACAAGTCTCGGCTCAGACTGCAGGATGTGTCTGTGCTAGGGGGAAATTCTGTGGGGATGTACCCAGGGTTAATTGCCATGCTTCAAGACCAGCAGTTGTCAATGGAGGTAACTGCCATGCTGCTTGACCAGATCTTGTCTACAGGTTTGTGATTGTGATTATCAGCTAGTACTTTAAGGCTCCACACAGATGCTTGTAGTTACTGTGTAAAATACATTGGAATTATGCAAAGTCTGTCTTACAAAAGTAAGAATTTTTTAGCCGTGAAAAGTTAAAAAAAAGGGAGCATATTTCTAACTGCACAAAAGAGTTTGTTTTTCCTTGCCAAATTGTCTTAAAATTGATATACTGTTCTGTAACAGTGTTTGTTAGTATTGGAAATTTGAAGGAATTTAAAGTGTGTATTTTTTAATATTTTGGAATTGTCACTTTCTTTAGAGAGGTATGAAACCATTTCTTAAATTATTTTTTATGAAACAGAATTTTATTTACAAATACAAGTATTTTGAAAGGTCTGCAAATTGGATTATCATAAATCAGAATTTACTTTCTTGACTATAGGCTAGAAACCAACAAAGTTTTCATCAAAAGAAAGGCTAGAAATATATGTTATGATTTTAATTAAACCGTGGTTTGTCTATTTAATTTCTTTGTTTTATATACACATTCAGGAACTGTACTATAATTTTCAGTGGAAAAATTGTGTGTGAGTGTTATTTTTTTATCAACCATATTTAATAGGGTTTAGTAGATGGAGGAAATGTAGATGTGGTTTTCTGGGTTGTGATGTTGAGCAGTCTTGTAGATGGTTATCAAGGTTATAGAGTGACATATTACCCCCATTTTCATAATTTACCCTAACAGTGGAAATGGTATGTTCCTCTGAGATGTTGGTAACTATGTGTCATTCTTATTGTGTTTTTTTTCCTGTTATGATGCATATTCCATATTACATATTGACATCTTAACCCAGATGGCTACAGTTTACATTTGCGTGATCATGAAAATATCAGATCTAATATGAAAGTGCAGTTCTTCAGCTTTGTTCAGATTCTGTAACAAAGACTGAGCCCAATTTTGTGTCTTAGATAGCAGTGGAGGATATGCAGGAGCACTGTCCTTGCTGCATGCTCTGTCTTTGGCTGACCTTGACCTAAAGCTGGAAGCTGCACAGAAGATACTAACTGCCACATTCATGAAGGCCAGTGCTCCTCACCACTTTGCTAAGCAGGTACAGACACTGCTAACACTTGCAGTGGTATTTGTTTTCTTTGTTGTGTAAATAGAGTGATAGGTGTGTAAATTACTCCACTGGAAGATTCATTGGTACCACAGGATAGGTTGCTGTTGGTAGTACTGTCTCAAACCAGTTGCTTTATTGACTGCACTATCGTGTCTTTTGTACTTGATAAAGGACTATTAAATAATCATACAGGCAGATAAGAAAGGAAAGAATGGATCCTTACCACTGATTTGAGTTGAGAAACTGAGTGCAAGGCTTTCTGCTGTGTTGTAATGTATTGAATCATGGACAGGTGGGCTGGCAGGACAGCATCACTCGACTGCTTGTGAAACGACCTATCAGTACTGCAAATATGCAGCAAAGTGAATCTCTCCCTGACCTTATGTCATTTGATGAAGAGAATCTGGAACTTGAGAATGCTTTGTACTCTCCATCATCAGTGTCGAGGCTTTCAGCACAGGTCACTGATGCAGCACTGGTTCTGGAGAATGAGATTAAAGGTAACAAGGTCTTTGCCTCAGCATCCAGAGTTGAAGGCTTGTTTTTTTGATTGACAGATCCTACGTGGAATTTTCCTCATATCTTCACTTTATATCAATAATTTTGAATTATTTTGGTTTTACACCATTAAGTGACTACTTTGAAACACAAATTGAATGCAGTTAAGATTTTCCACATTATAAGACATGCAGAACTGTTTTTTCTGAAGTGTTGGATCTTACTGACTCAAATTAGAATTGTCCAGTGTGGAATTAACAAAGTGTTCTATGCCATATTTGTGTCTAAAACTTTGAATATTATGTAATTATTTTGTTATTGCATTTTCAGAGGTGGCAGAGACTGTGACAAATGCTGTTGCAGACAACATCCATTATGCAGCCGATAACTTAACTTCGGTCGTTGCGTCCGCATACTCAGTGTTCCGTCAGAAAACTGTTGAGATGCAGGTAAACCTGAAGAATTATTATTGTGAAAATTGTACAGATGATCCGCATAGAAACAAGAATGAAAGTACTGCTGCTAGCAGTTAAAAGTTTTGCTATTGTGTGTCAGTGCTGTTTTTACTGAGCCCTATGAAATTGTGGTGTGTGAAGTTCTTGTGGAGTTATGTAAAGGATTATGTAAAAATAATTTCATGGTACAGGGTTTTCCTTGAGCAAGTAATTGTCATTCAGTTGTTGAAGAAGTTCCCTGTTTTGTGGTTTGTAAGTATCATACAAAACAGATAAGGGAAAGTAAGAAATGGGGAGAGGAGTGATGATAGGACAGACAAATGGAAGGAATGGGAAGGGAATATGTGAGGAAAGAAGAAGGAAGTGAAGGTATGGAAAGGATGAATTTATTTATTTATAGTTTATTTAACAAATTTTTTCAGTAGCTCAGACTATAATGTCAAGGAAAGGGTGAAGGAGTGGTAGAAAGAAGGTGAGCGGTGAAGATACATAAGGAATCATTTCCTGTTGGATTTTGGTTGACTCTTTATACTAGTCAAGAACAAAACCTACAAGTAGTTGTATCAGGGACTGAGCACATGATTGTAGTATTTTCTGAAGCAATACTGTCAATTAACATGGGTATAATTTGATTGCCATTCTTTTTTCAAGAGCTGATTAATTTATGTGATTCTGTGATTAAAGCTGCTCCTAGCCTCATTGGCTCAGTAACATATATGAGTTGCTGTTGGTATAGGAAAGTCTGGAAGAACTAGGAGAGTCAGCTGTTTCCAGACTGAAGAAGCGCCGGAGTCTGATCTCACTCTACGAGACTTCCTCAGACCGGGAGTGTTCCCCATCACCGTCACAGGCTTCTCCTCGCCCTGTCCGAACGCCACAGTTGCTTGCGACCCTTGGTTTAGATCTTGATACCATGAGCTTGGGGAACAGGTGAAGAAACATATTACAGTGAATGCTTTGTGGAAAATGTGCTCATAAGGGACAGGCTGTATATGTCATCTTATGTTTTATTGCATGTTCTTTGCACAAAGTGCATAAAATGAATGCATTCAGGGACTGGCATGCTTATCTGTATGTTTTGCCTTTGAAACAACAACGCAGATATTCGGGTCTGCTGTATATATTTTTAGGTGAATTTAATGTGGTTCATATAAGCCAATGTAATTTTTCTTTATATGAAGTTCAGATAGAAATTTATAAAATTACAGAAGAAAGAGAAAAAATGTATCTTCGTATAAAGAATTGTATGGATGCAAAAAACAGACGTATCTAAGATCTGCAGCCTATATTTGAGCCAGTTTTCAGTGTGATATATTTTTAACAAAATAAAAGGGAAATGTTACATGAATTGTGCATATATAAGCCACAGCTAAATTTTTAGAAGGAAGTAAATAAGTACAATCTCATTTATAAGCCACATCGGAGATTTCCAAAGACATTGGTTGTGTGACAACCAGTAACACTATCCATATTCTTGTACCTTGTCTCCCAGTCTCACAGTCTCTAATACTGGTCCAAAGTCAAACTTGGTAGCAGTTACATGGTTGGTGTTGATAATAGTAAAATGTGGACAAGGGATACACAAGTGTGATTCAGACTGATTATTTCTATGTCATAAAGAATCACAACCAAATTTTAGGGGATGAAAGTTTTGAAAAAGGTGTGGCTTATGTTTGTGCAAACGTGGTATGTCTGTGAAGTGGTATATATTATTTTTGTGAATTATGACTGTATGGTGTGGTTTTGATACTGTTATTTAGGCCTGAATTTTGAATTTTCAGCTATTGTTCATGTAATTAAGTTTTGCTGATTGACATTATACTGATAGGTCTGGATCTAGCAGCAGCACTGAGGACCTGTCATCACCCAACCTGAATGACAGCTCTGCTTCCACCAAGGACAATGTGAGCATTGCATCTGCCCAGAGCATCTCTAATGCCAGCAGTGAGGGAGAAGAGAATGAGAGGCTTGTGGCTGTAGCACTCAAGTATGTTGCATCTATGGGTTTGCTGTTGGAAGCTTGTATGCAGTTTTCACTTACATGTGTGCTATATTTCCTGGTAATCTTATCCTTATTAGTATCTGGGAAAAATTACAAATTATGCAGCTCATCATTATTTGCATTGTAATTTATGCAGTATTGATGTTATTCACAAACAGTTCTGTTCATAATTTTTATAGTTGATCTTTTGTTAGTTTAATGTGTAATGTGGAACAGATAGAGACAGACTGGCAGTCCTCTGGGAAACTCACTCTTGTTTTATTGGTCTGTGAAGCATTAAATGTTATAAATTGCTATTACATAGGTGGGGAATGACATTAATCTTTGTCTGCTGTTCGTCATGTCTTAGATGTGAATCAGCGGTTCATGCGTTGCGGTAGCATACTGCTAAACTGTTAAACCTCTTGAAGATGGTTGTCCTCTGGGTTGTTGCATCATGTCATCTGGTAGAAGTTTACTGACATTTGTGTCTTTAAATCCTCTTCCTGTATAACACAGGTCACATGACTGTTCTGTTAATAGTCTTTCTGCGAAATAATGATACAAATAGGATAGCATGTGATGTTGTAACAGTACATGATTTTGTTGTAGGCAGTGGAAGGATGTCGACATTGAGAAACTGGTAGACCAGGAGGACGAGCTCTGCTACCTGGTGGCAAACATCCTGTTCACTGTGCTCTGGAGGGGTGTAGATGGGGCAAGCAAGGAGGCCTGGAAGGTTAGTTTTGTAATGTGGAGTATCTGGTTAAATTCAGATCTCTTACCACTTTGCAACACTTATTTGTTCTTGATTTCTTCAGTGATGCTTTCACTTGCTTAGATTATATAGTGATGAATGATTAGTAAATGACAAATTAGAAATGATGTGGAAAGAAGCACTTGTATAATTTAATTCTGGCATTTGCCTGGAGGGATTGAGGGAAATCTCAAAGAACTTTAAGATAGCCAGTTTCTGGGTCAAGATTTGAACATGAGACTTTGTGAATAAAAAACAGCAATGCTAACTGCTCAATCAAGATGTTTGGTCCTGAGCAGAGGTAATACTGTGAATGTATATTCAGGAGGTGCCAGGTATCCTGACAGTCTGTCAGCTAAATTCTGGTATAATACTTTTAAGTAGCTCTTGATATCCTCCTTCCAAATCCTTACCTGCTTCACATTCAAGACCATTTTCTTGTATTCATTCATGTAGAATAATTACAGTTTAAATGGTGTTAATTAATCAGAGACTCAGTATATGAAACCACTTTGTGGAGGTTCTTGCCTTTGGGATTGGAGAGAAGTTTGAGATGAGTGGTTAGAAGTAGAGAAGCTAATATTCTGATTATTAGTGGCTGCATGCAAAACTGAAATTATGGTCTGTGATGGTTATGTAGGATGGCTGCTTTGCTGGAAAGTGACTTAAATTTTAACAATATTTTGCTGGTTTAAAAATGAATAAATTTTTTAGTAATCCATGAGATGAAACTTGTAACTATTACACATATTAAAATCATTAGCCTATTTGAGTCAGATAATAGTAATAAAAAAAGTATACACACATATGCACATGCACACACACACACACACACAGAGTCATTTTACCAGATGTTTTGTATGGTTTTGACATACCTCTCTGCCAGTGATAGTATAACATAATTTGCAGCTTTACAGCTAATTGTGAACAAAATATTTAGATTCAGAGGAAGTCACTTAATGAAGAACTTGGCAGAGTCTGCTGCTGTCATAAGCATATTTAAATCAAGAAGGGTACAGTAGGTTGAACAAGTATTTCAGTTGCGAGAAACAAGAAGCATACAAAATTTTGGACTGTAAACCCTTCAAAAGTGACCATATTGGAAATCAAGGATGGAGGTGAGAGGATAATGTTCAACTGGATATTAGGGTGTAAGTTTCTAGATGTGAACTGTGTTAAAGTGGCTTAGGATAATGTCAAGGGATATACTTTAGTATAATTGCTGTTAAACCTTTGGTTTTTGTGATGAGGGATTCAGTCAGGTGTCATGTTTTGTTCCACTGTGCAGGAGCGTGGTCAAGTCATGGCATGTATAAACCTCCTGGGACTGAACAATGAGCTATACTGCTCACACCTGCAATTGAAGCTGCGGATCCTCGAGATGGGGGTGCAGGCCTCGCTGTCAGATCTACGAGACTTGGGACAGACTATGGCACTCTCTGTCCAAGCAGAAAATGCTGCTCAGCTTATGAGGTGGATCTATGATCTTATAGTTCTGGATCCCAATGAGGATACTTCAAAGAAAACTTCTGTAAAGGTAAGGCATTTGTGGCGTTCGGAGGCCAATTTCTGCTCATGAAGGTTCAGGTTCAGTCCCAGAGCAGTTAATGATGGAGAAGTGGCACTGGCAGAGATCTTATATTTACCTGTATTCATTTTACGTATGTCTTGTAATAAATGTGTAATAATTCCGGTGTGTCTATATTCAACAACAGTTTCGTGGGATGTGATTTTCCTGAACTGATTGTCTTGTTTGTTTGTTTACTTCATGATGTTATTCAGCTGTTAGGCATGATCTTTTGACTTGAAAGTTTTGGTATGAGACAGAGAATCATTCACCATAAAACATATGATTATTAGAAAACATTTCATAGTGCCTCGCACTTGGACAGTTTCTTTTTCCTGACCTAATGAATGGGTTAATAATTTGAGATTTGAGCTTGAAGTCTCGGGAGTCCGTTGGTGGCAGTTTTGTCAGAAGTATTGTAATGATTAACAATATTAAAATGAATCTTAGAGAAGTAGAATGTGGGGGTGTTAGCTATATTGAATTATCTGAGGATATCATCCAGAAGTTGACTTGTGAACACAGTGATAAACTCTCAAGTTACATAATAGCAAAGAACTATTTGTGAAATGTAGTAACTGTTGAACACTCTGTACCATGGAGTTACCTATTGTTGTAGTTGCTGGATGGAGTACTTGGCCTCCTGGATACCCTCCTTGTGTTCCAGGAGGGGCCTGGTGAAGAGTGGACTGAGATGGCTAAGATGGCTTTTGGTGAGTGTCATTGGATGGTGCAGCATATTGCCTTTGTCACATGTTTCTCTGCGCTTTAGTTAGCACCAATAACCAAGTTTGTGAATCTTGGTTGCATCTTTGTTTGTCTGTTAGAAATATTTTTGAACTTGAAACTCAGAATCCACATGGTGTGAACTAATGAAAAGCATAAGATATGGTTGCTGTTATATAGCTTTGAATTTCCTGTTCTTTCCAAATTGGCATTTACAAGACACTAGTTGTGCAAGCTGTTTTGTGTGAAGCCGCAGTAAATAAACAGCTGAGAATATTGAATAATGCGGGGCATAAAATAAATTGGAAATAGGTTAATTTTGTGAGACAGATTGACAGACTCTGGGCTGGGTGATCAAAGTTTGGTTCCTGGTAGATACTGGAGTTTTTTTCCTGGTTTCTTTTCTTAAGGAAAAACATTTAGCCCATAAGAATACCATTCTGTCTGTGCATATGTATTCTTTCAGCATTTGAACCGACTGTTTTTTTTTTAACAAAATTTAGTTTGAACATTGTGTTATTGGAGTCAACCATTTCCTCATACCTTTGCTTTTGTGACCAGTAATAACAACATAACACATGTACAAACACGTGAGTTGTAAGTGACACTAGTAATACAGGATTGTATAATGATCACGTGCTATTATAACCCCTGCATTGCAGGAATACTGCTAAGTTGCTCTGCAAACAGAAACCTGGAACTTTGTGCCATGGCAACAGCCAAGCTTCATGCACTCATACAGACTCGCAACATGAAGGATTGTGAGGAGGGTGCCTTCCTGCTCTACTTCATGAATCACACTGTGCAGAGAACTATTGAAGGTAACTGCTTGTGTACACTCAGTCCTGCCTGTTTACTGTGGGGTCCTGTTTCACATAGGCTATACTTACCTACTCCACAAGCCTTCCAACATTTTCTATAATGTTCACAGTGAACAACCAGGAGCACTACTCCTTCCTGATTCCTGTAGTGAAAGCCTTGCTTGAGAAGCTGAGTGTCACTTTTGGGTTGGCATCTCATCTGCCAGATCTGCCCCAGACACAGGCTGGCCCTGCCTTCTTTGATGATTTCCAGTCTTACTGTCAGGGGGCCCAGTGGAAGACGTTCATGGAGAAAAAGGTAGGATAACTATTATACTTTCATATTTGCCTCAGAGTCATATTTTATGTTCTATCTTTGTGCTGAAAGAACCATTCTCTACACCATATCCATATATAGATATGTACCTAATTCATTTATCCTGTTTCTTACTGTGGCTGTCACATTATTTTATTCTGTTCCGTTGTTGCTAAAACAAATTTTATGACATTTGATACCTAATCTGATTCATCCAAATTCTGGAGTCCACTAATTCCCAGTTGTTGTTGTTTCTTGGCTCTACAACCCAGATGTGGGTTTTCGCTGCCTCCTTTTCGGAGGTTTCTTGGCCGTAAAGTGTACGCTTATGAGTAGTGAGTGACCAGCCAACTGACTCTGCACAATTTCTACTCAATCCTGATTTGACTGCCAGAGCCATCTAGCAGTTAATCAGGAGACTTGGGTGAGAAGTGGCTGCTGAATTTTGCTTATGAAATATGTCGTATCATGCTCGTAAGGTTCTTTTACTTGCCGTATATCTATGACATTGGACCGCCAGCTTTACTTCCCGTCTGAAGGAAGTTGTGCTATGGATTTTTATCACCTTTAAAAATCCATCGACCTCGGCCAGGATTGAACCCACAAACCTTGGGTCCAGTGGCAAGCACGCTAACCACCAGTCCACCGAGGGCGACACTAATTCGCAGTAGCTTCTCATATTAATTTTTCTAGACCGTGCACACAAAAAGAATTTTTGCTTTTCAGTCATAACATACATGAGATGTATTATGTGATCGGTTACTGACAGATGTCATGCTGTTATGGAGTGGTATGTAAAAATTCTGGAGAAATTAGTAGTGAATTTATTGACTTTAGTTTTAATCCTGATATTTACAGAATTTGGGAATGAGGCTGTGGTCAGATCTTGTGTTTGTTAATGGTTTTGAAAGTATGGAAGCTAACACTTAGGCACATGAAGACTTCTAAGGGCTGCTATATTATGTTGGATAGAATTTTTTCACTGCCACACGGTACAGTGCAAAATTGTGAGGATTCTATCTGTTAGTAGGTTCTTGGCTCACGAGTCAGCCATAACACCATTCTGTTAACAAATAGTTAAATTCATTGTTATGGAAGCAGCGAGTGGTAAGGTACAGGATATTGGTTTATTTCTTTGGTTTACATATCTGAACTGTGCACATTATGCAGTCATACCATTAATATAATCAACAGTTTTTAAATACATAAGCTTTACATACAGTCTGCATAAATACATATAAAAATATTGCACTAATGTTTTACTTAACAAGTGACAACAAATTGGGGATGAGGGACTGAAGTGGAATTGGATTTCTTAGCAAGGTAATGTTTTGAGTGTGGTAATGTGCATGTCAGTTTCTTGATTGGCTGCAGCAAAAATGACAAACAAGACACTTGGTGGCTGTCTTCTGGGTTGTAGTGTAGTAGCAATTTGCCAGTGTTCAGAGGTCCTTGCTGCATCCATCATCACAGCGATGAACACACCTCTGAAATGTCGGTAAATTTCTACCAGACTACACAGCACAACAAGCAAGAAAACAGCCATTTTCATACTCACTGTCATGACGACTTTAAATCTCAGATTTTCATTTTAAGATATAATTCTAGCAGTTGGAGAAATGCATAAATCATTGAGTCCCTTGTTATGTGATTTAATTCAAGTTGTGTGTTGGACGTATCATGTAATTAAGAATACATGTTATCTAGAAGGGGGATGAAGCTGCTACAATATGAAAACTGTTTTGAATGTTTCTTCAAAATATTAAGTCATGTTCTCTTAGCATGATGATTGAGAAATAAAATGCCCAAATCTTTGTAACTAGAATCTGTAACCTCTCAGTGTGAAGCTTTAGGCAATGAACAGGGTTCTGTTATTATTTATAACACGTGAATTTATGAATGAATAATGAATGAATGAACAAATGAATGTGTTAATTGCTAGTGTGTGTCATCTTATTTGCAAGTTACTATCCCTGCTTCACTTCAGCTGTATTTGTTCCCACCCTCTGCTCTGATGAACCCTCCCATTGCTTAATAGAGGGTGAAAATTGTGATTGTGGGTCAGGGAATTTGACATGCCCTCTGGTGTGCAGAAGGGTTGTTGCTGAGTTGTCCTTTCGATCATAGTAGGTAGCATCTGAGGGGTCAAATTGATCTCTTTGTTTGATCTTGTTCCCGAAAGTTTCTGCATGTGGTTCAAAGTAATTTGGTGGGAGGTTGTCTGTACTTGGGGTTGAGGCCTGTGATTGATACTTGGGGAATTCACTTATTTGTGAAACTGAATGCTGTGTGCCTTCATCTCCTTTGTAAACTGTGGGCACATGCTGGACTTCCACATTTGTTGGTTTCTTCTGGTAAGCTGTTTGATCAAATGGAGATGCTGGCCTCTTGGTAACACTTGAGATACTGTGTTTATTCACTGCCTCTGATTGAGTATCATCAAACTTAACAACAGTTTCATACCTGTTTGAGGGTGAGCCGTAAGAATCAGAGACAGAAGGAGAGCCATAAGAGCTTGATGGTGTGTCATAGGATGATGATGGTACTCCATATGAGCTGGATAGAGAATCAAATAAGTTTGAAGGTGCTCCAAAAGAAGTAGTTGGTGCCCCATAAGCACTGGATGGTAAACCATATGAGTTAGAAGGTGCTTTCGGAGCACCATAAGAGATTGATGGTGCACTGTAAGAGTTTGATGGCGCATCAAAAGAACTGTAAGGTGCACCGTATGAACTTGATGGAGTCTTTGGAGCATCATAAGAGCTGGAAGGGGCACCATATGAATTTGATGGAGTCTTTGGAGCATCATAAGAGCTGGAAGGGGCACCATATGAATTTGATGGAGTCTTTGGAGCATCATAAGAACTGGAAGGTGCACCATATGAACTTGATGGAGTCTTTGGAGCATCATAAGAACTGGAAGGTGCACCATATGAACTTGGTGGAGTCTTTGGAGCATCATAAGAACTGGAAGGTGCACCATATGAACTTGATGGAGTCTTTGGAGCATCATAAGAACTGGAAGGTGCACCATATGAATTTGATGGAGTCTTTGGAGCATTGTAAGAGCTTACAGGTGCAGCATAAGAACTAGATGGAGCACCATATGAAGTTGTAGGAGTTCCGTACAAACTTGAAGGAATTCCATAAGAACTTGATGGTGCATTGGGAACATTGTGGGAGCTATGTGGAGCCCCATAAGAGCTTGACAGTGCGTCGTAGGAACTAGATGGGGCACCATATGAGCTAGATGGTGCATCATGTGAAGTGGACGATGAGAAAGAAAAGGAGATGGATGACATTGGAGAGTCGTAGTTCTCGAACTCCTTGTGGGAGCTGACAGGTGTCCCATAGGAATCTGATGGTGGCCCAAACTGGTCTGTGGGTTGTCCATATGAGTCAGAGGGAACACTGTATCCTGAGCTAGGAGGCCCATAACTGGCTTGTGGTGGGGGACCATAACTTGCTTTTGGAGGCCCATAGACTGGTTGTGGTGGGCCATAACTGACCTTTGGAGGTCCATAACTAGGTTTTGGAGGGCCATAGCTTGCTTTTGGTGGAGGGCCATAGCTGGCCTTTGGTGGTGGACCGTAACTTGGTTTTGGAGGTCCGTAGATCACTTTGGGTGGGCCATAGGTGGCCTTTGGTGGAGGTCCATAGCTTGCCTTTGGAGGACCATAGGCGGCCTTTGGTGGCGGTCCATAGCTTGCTTTCGGAGGTCCATAACTGGCCTTTGGTGGGGGTCCATAGCTTGCCTTTGGAGGTCCATATCTGGCCTTTGGTGGGGGACCATAGCTCGCCTTGGGAGGTCCATAACTAGCCTTTGGTGGGGGCCCGTAACTTGCCTTTGGAGGGCCGTAGCTTGCTTTTGGTGGGGGTCCATAGCTTGCCTTTGGAGGTGGTCCATAGCTGGGATTTGGTGGTCCGTAGCTAGACTTTGGTGGACTGTAAACAGGTGGCTCCCTACGGATGCGTGTGTGTTCTCTTGCAGCTGAGTGGCCAAAACTGAAGGCTATCACATATATTTCAATGAAGAAAACCTGAAAATATGACAGCATATCAGTATGTGTACATGTTTACTACTGAATCAGATGACCATATTTCACGACACCCATGCTGTTGGAAGAGTACAAATATGAAGCTTCTATGTAGGATTTGAGGTTTTCACGGCAGTGAGTCTGAAGATGGCTGTCTTCAGGGTTGTTGTGCCAGGTAGTCTGATAGAAGTTTACCGACGTTTCAGAGGTCCTTGCTGCCTTATTGCCCTAATGATGGAGGCAGCAAGGACCTCTGAAACGTCGTTAAACTTCTACCAGACTACACGGTGGAACAACCCAGAATACAGCCATCTTCATAAGCTTCCAGTTATGCACTTTTAATTTCTTTGTCTAAATGTTTACCTATTGTTATCAAGCGCCCAAATCTGTGCTCTTCCTTCAACATGACCAAGTGTGATACCCATATACATATTTTGGTTTTATGAAAACAGTAAGTCAGTAAATATTCTGAATCAAGTGGTAGCATGCGTTTTCTGAGTGTACTCTTGAACTTTCATTTTGATTTATGTAATATAGAAGAAATGCTTTACTGTCTAACATAACAGTGGCATTCTATATGTTTATTATTATAATTATTGTGTTATTAAATACCTTAGCATTGTGTTGTGATTTTTGGTGGGATTTAATAATATTGCATTTCCACATGACCTGACGTCTAGACCAAGATTCACCACTGGTAAACATGTCCCTCTGAAATTTCTGTAGGCTTGTTTCACATAGTTACTAGAAGTTAGAGTGCACTCATGAACTGGATGTGAACCCGTGCATGTAGCTTCACTTCCAAGGATCGTGATAACTCAGCACCTGAGATTGGACTAGGCTGTATATGGTTGGTGCACATTAACCTTGAAAGCCTGGTCATGACTGACTAATTGGTTATCCTGATACAAGTTTGTCACGAATATGTCTGGCCTACCACAGAAGTCTTTGTTTCTTTGGTCCCTGCAACCAGTACCTTGTCTTACTGAGCTGTAGTACGCCTGACTTGTATTCTAAAGATGTTATGGTTTTGAATTCCTACCAGAGGACTAGTTTATTGCCACTTGGTTTATTAGTGGTTTTCTTCAGCCCTCCTATGCGAATTTCGGATGGTTTTTGAAATATTTCAGTTCGTCTTCCTCTGATATTTTCAGTTTACCTTGCTTAATCATTCGGCGTCAGTATAATTTAAAATTGATTTAACCTTATTATATGAACAAACCGTACATGTAGTTCCGATGCGTGGAGCTGTACCTGTAAGTCACCCATACGCTGCCACTACCAAAACATGTTTGTTGCACGCAGTTGGTAGCCCTTCTGCTCGTGTTTTGGAAGCCTGGACGTAGTTTGGTTTGCCGGAATTGTGCTCCTGACGTTATGTACAGTTTATTCGTCATGCTACGTTTTGTTTTCGATGTAATAATCGTTAAATCCTCATGTGCCCTTCAACCAGCGTGTGCTTGTTCACAAACACAGACTTTATGAAAATACCTCCGAGAAAGCCCCTGTTCATGATTCACTGCCCCATATCACGCTGGTATTAGAAATTAATTAGTTGTGGAACTGACCAGTTCTTAGAACTGAGTTCTCGATTCGGAACTAATTTTTGTTTTAAATATCTTTGTTTATATTGCACTCCACGCTTTTACGGATGGGCCGAAGTTTTATTTCTGTATTTTATGTACTCGGTAACTTTATTCCAGATCATAGTCTCGTATACTCAGTTTTGAAGTATTTTCTTGTGTTATGTCCGGTCCTATTTTAACATTTTATAGACCTCGCTGGTTTGCGTTCGTAGTACGTGAAATGGACGTTTAGTGGCGATGTCTTATTACTCCATCAGCATCTACGAAACTGATGGGCTTGTTCATTAAATGAGATGATATTTCGTGTAAGAAATGTTGACGGTTAAATGTTGGTTTTATCCGTACCGTCCAGATAATATCCCTACTTTACAACGCCGTACGTGTAATGTAAATATCATTAAGTTTATAAATGTTATTTGTAACACTGTTCTTGTGGTGTATATGTAACGAGATGTTACAAATTATAATTGTTATACACACGCTGCTTGGTTTGCCTACATTGAGAGATTTCTGTCTGCATTAACTGGACATAAGACCACTGAGAAACTCAATATCGTAAAAGTGCTTCTGTATGGCTGCTATCCACGCCCTGCTGGATGAATTTTTTTGTCTTGATACACAAGACTGAAGTGTTTAGCCCGTACGTTTGTCTCTGTGGCAGTTCTCATTGGTGCAAACATTTGTGTTTACTGGAATGTGGGTGAACGAAATGAAGAACAGATTTTGACTACACTTGGTTTTACAGATCATTGTTGAAGTTAAAGAAATTCAATTTGGATCCAAATTAGAGACCGCGGGAACCAGATAGCTCAATCGGTAGTGTCTGACTAAAATCTGAAGCACCCCTGTTTGATTCCCGACAGGCTGTGGGATTTTTATCTTAGCCACCATTGTTCGCAGACCGGCTGTGGGTTCCATCCAGCCTCCTATTTGAAACAAGAATTTTTAAGTAAGAATGCTTGGAGCCTTACCCCCGGTGTCTAGGCACAGGATCGATCTCCACTTTACATTAAGTCTTAATTCTATTTTTATATGTAGTTTAGTAAATGCACTTAAGTTATAACAGGTTTAGATTAATATTCTGTGTTAAGGGCGAAGGGAGGATGGAATCGTTTCTTAAGTCTTTACTGTATGGACTGTTAGTAATGTTGTCCGCAATCCAGTAAACACTGAGTAAAATCGAAATATGTTTCTTATTTTCCATACGACGTGCCGGTTCATCTGCGTTATATGAGAAATGAAGTTACGCTCTCGCGTGTGATTTACTTAACGAAATTTTGAATTACGGACTATATAGCGTTGGGACCTTGCGTGCTGTAGGATATAGCACGGAGCGTGATATTGGCTTAAGTTGCTTATTCAGACGACATATGTCTTGAAGATCCTTTCATCCGCAGTGTATAGTTGATAATGCAATTTCTTTTCCGAATTGAATCTTGTTTAGAATTACACAGTAGTCATGTATATATGTGTCACTCGTAATGTAGTAAATATTGAATGGTTAAAAAGTTTTCATACGAACGTTGTCGCCGCCGATATTGTATGTAATTCATATCACTTATTTTCGATATTGAAAATGGCAATTGCTGCCGAATACTAATTTCTACTCACCATACGAGTTAGTGTTAGCTGCTTCATGTTGCTGTGGGCTTCTCTCTCACATCACTGTGTTACCCGCACTGATCACGCTCAGAACTGGCGCTCCGCAGTGTGAGATGCTACTTTATAACATCTTCTGCCCCACATACCCCTCCTAGCAGCAACAGTAGTTAACGTCGACTCATCTGCACTAACTCATTAAACAAATCGAAACAAATAAATCTAAACGTATTTAAATAAGTACCATTTTCTGCACTACAGGCGTGTGCCTGATTGTTAGAAAGTGTTCATTCGCGGGGCCCCCCCCCCCCCCCCAGAGTCTCGTTTGCAGGAGACAAACAATCTGGAAGAAAACTAATGGCGTGAGGAAAACAAGTAGCGAGTCACGTTGTGTGCGATGTGTTTGTATTTGTTTTGAGAATGCGGATGAACTGGCGTGGCTCAAACTCTACTTTGGCAGAAAACTTTCGGCGCAGGGATTGAATTTTATTACAATTAAAAAAATGCTTCATGCATCATTGTGGTTCTCAGTTACTTTCTTTGGAGATCTATTTAGATTGAAGATTTCCGTCTTCTGGGTTGTTGCGCTGTGTAGTCTGGTCGATATTAACCAACGTTTCAGAGGTCATACTGCCTCCGTCATCAGGGCGATGAATCGCCCTGATGACGGAGGCAGTATGACCTCTGAAACGTTGGTTAATATCGACCAGACTACACAGCGCAACAACCCAGAAGACGGAAATCTTCATACTCACCGCTGTGAGAACCTCAAGTCTTACATCTATTTAGATTGTTTACTAAATTTTGTTGTAATGAAATAGTAGTAGTTGTAGTTTATGTGTCTGCACACCTTTATTTGTCGGCTCTGTTTGAGTCTTACACGTAGCCTATATATCAGCACTTGCACATCTTACCGGATCAGATTTCACTGCGAGCTTGTCTTAGTCGTTAGGCGCGAAGTATCGAGTGGGCTGGACTAGTGGTGACGCGAACCAGATATCGGCCAGGGACCGTATGTGGTGAATCACTTTGCCGTGTTTCAGCTAAGTTACTTCAGCTAAATGATAGAACATTGCCCTAAAATAAGCCTTAACCTTTTTCTCCCTACCCGCTGCTGATTACAGTTCATAACGTCTATGTTCTCATTAGACGTAAAATAAATCTCGCACCTAACATAACGCAATAAAATTATCAATAGAAAACTAGCAGCCGCGACACTTTTGCCAGATGATAATGAGGATCTAGTATTCGCAATTTATAAGCCGCAGTTATACGAAGAACCATTTAGAACGTGAATCGACGGAGATATCAGTGCTGGAGCGAGACATGACCTTAATTTATCTAGTGCCACTTGGGCCCGCTGCTTCCTGAAATGCAGAATCGTGGTAATTTATCGAGTCGTAAGGAGATAAGCCTCTGCTGAGAACGAGCAGCGGTGGAAATTTCAACGCCAGAGTAGGACACGAACTTAATTTCCCAGTCTAAAGAGTTCAGCCAGTCAACTTTCTGAGAAAAGAACTCTCCGGAACCATTGAACAAGAGACCTTAGAGCCACTGTGGATTCGGGGGGGGGGGGGGGGGGTTGAAAGAAAATTCCTGTCGCTGTGTTGGGGTGTCTAGTCCGTAGCCCATCACTTTATTGACTGAGTTTCATTTTCGAAAATGAGGAAAATAAACCTACTTATCGTCTTAATATAAGTGCGTGTTATTGTATTAGGGCTTTTATAATGAAGGTGGTGTAGGAGGATGTTAAGGTGCAAACGTGTGATTTGGCTGCATGTCTGTGGGTCATGTGTCAAGAGAGAGTCCCCACGCTGCAGAGAAAGCTCGTCCCACTGCATTCCTCAGTCTGCTGAATGTATTTTGGAAAATTAGTGTGGAAGAGGTTTTTGTCCGAAGTAGTTAGCATTAGACGCTGGGACCATCTGTTGAATCTTGCGATCGGGCAGATAGCAGACGTGGCGAGTCATATGTTCGTGCGCACATCATCATGTAAAGACGCGGACGAATTGAGCTCGTTCCTCAAATAAAATGTCTCCATTACAATTATCAGTTGGTTAATGCTGTTTAGGGAAATGATCACTGATAGTCTACGAATCATATGAAGCTCATAATTACATTCTGCGGGATGATTATTAAAGCAGGTGCTGCATAGCCTATAATTACCACTGGGGTTTAAAAGATTGATGTTATATATTTTTCAGCGACAGCTTAAGAAGCTATATTCACGCTGGGCTGCTTCACAGCCGTGGTGTAATAAATGAGCGGTTTTCACAGTCAACTGGAGAGAGATTATGCCCGTCATAGTTGGCGCTTGCGTAACAAGCATTGCTTCTGAATGGGGTTAGTGTTCCAGGCTGACCGTGTCGACACCCTACCTTGTTTCACATGTTTGTTATATTCTCCAAACACCTGTAACGTATTCTTCTGTTGTGCACAAATGCCCTCATGTGAGCTACCTTCTCGGCAAGGGACGTCTGTACTCCGCTTGAAAGTAGGTCAGTGTCCGGTGCATGACAGAGAAACAAAATGATAACGTAATATCCAAAAGAATGCGACATTCAAAAGCACATCGTACTTGTAAAATGGACTGGACCTGCTAAATTGTCAGGCCTACAATTCGTAGTCCATTGTGTTGAGGCGAAGCGCGAATTGAAATAAGTTTTAGACGTTTTGCGAGATAATATTCTCTTGAAATTCTGAGTAAAATGAATTAAATAAAAAATTCATGTTTTCCAAGAAATTCGTTACAATGTTACAGCTTCTAAACAGCTGTAATATATACATACCGTAACAAGATCTATTTTTTTTTGCAAACCTTGAACGTCAGATTCATACTTTGAACTTCATTACGTCACAGTATGGCCACACGTGTGTCTAAAGAATGTGTATTCAGACAGGCATTTGAACTAAATTCGTAAGGCAGAAGTAGGTAGTCCACACCTTTGTGTTGATGTTGCACAGGCCTTGCCCTTGGCTGCCCTTGTCTGAAATCAGTTCCTGCAGATGATTTCCTGGGTTGTACAAGTATTGTAGCGTTCAGACCTGCGGTTTCTGAAATCCCTTTCTTCAAGGATGATTTAAGATAGTGTAGTTGCGTCATATTGTGACTTATTAAATTAAAATTAAATTATTTGGTTATTCCGTCAAATCACAATGTATTTAAAATAAGATAATTAAAATAATTAAAATATTCTGTGTTCCATATCGAATAATCGATTTACAATTGGAACAGTTACAACATGTTTCGGTTTTATTAAACCATCATCAGGTGTAAAATTATATTAAATTTAAAACTCAATTACAATTTTTTACAATTTTTCGTAGTGTAGTTTTTTGGAGGTCGTGTCCAGATATTTTCATATAATGGATCAACTTTATTGTTTGAAGTGATGCTTTTGATGTTTACATCGGTCAGAGATGAAATAGTAGACAACACAGTTGTGTCTGGAGGTGATCCAGAAGTATTACCGTATCCGATCAAGACACAACTGTGTTGATGGTTTACGTTGTTGCAGTGTCATATATGGTCAATATAGGGATATTGTGCTGTGACCTGGAGATACTGTAGAAAACCTTGAATAGCCGAATCACACCGTCTGTATACTACAGCTTTCTATCGATAGAAAGTCAAGGTGATTGATGGACGCCTGGCGTTCGGTCATTGTTCTAACATAGAAAGCGCTTCTGTTGTTCCGGAAGTATTTGTTTTGTCGCTGTGTCTTCGCCATGGCGCTTTGTGTATTGTTTCAGCTGTGCATAGTTCATAATTGGTGCGTCACTTTCCCCCTCAGATGCGACAGCAAGTTCTTTCGGAAACGTCCTGTTGCCTTTGGCCTTTGGCCTTTGTGTAATCTCCTTAGCATTTATTGAGGAATTATTTTAATACGGCAGTCCGTACTGTTTGATATGTACGAAATTTTAAATGTTGCCCAACCATTTAAATTAGTACCCCGTGTATGAAGTTTAGTAAAAGACGTTCAGGTCTGAAGTTAGGCGCATTGTGTTCCTTCGAAACGTTTGGATCTACCACACACGTCGTTACATCCCCAGAACAGCAAAATCGACATCTTTGCCGTGAACGAATGTCGCAGTCGAGTAGTTAACCATTTCTGCTTAGTGTCTGGGAGGTATCCCAAGTGCTGGTTATTGGGATGTTCTTGTACAACAACGTTTTTAAACTTTGATGGCACCACGAACCCCGTCTCAAAAAATGATCTTATACATTCTAATCAAATAGAGAAAGAATTGACTAAAATATAGATTGAAAGTGTAGCTTTTTCGTCATATTTTGTACTCGAATGTGAAGCGAAAAATGTGATGAAAAGCGTATAACTAACATCAATAAGTATAAACGTACGTACTGTCTATGCAACTGTTGGATCCCTCGGGCACAACTTGCGTATCCCCAGGGATATGCGGACTCTCGGTTGAGAAACGCTGGTCTATAGGAATTCATCACACAGGATTCAGGAGTTTGTTTCTCGCCACAGCGCTCGCTGTGTTCTGTGTTCGGACAGCCTGTTGACCTAGCGGGTAGTGGCACTTGAACAGGTGTCGTTATGCAACTCCGCTGCTGCTAACAGCCGGAACCGATCGCGAGTCAAAGAGCCGTGACCAGGAAACGTGTCTTCAGATTAACTCCATTGCTTTCTTCGCATACACAGTACTCACACAGTTGTTAATGGACAGTTCCTGTCTGCCACTGGCTCTGTGATGCGGTATGTATTCACTCGAACAGTAACACTGGGAAGTATTTCTACGATAAGATATGAAGTTCTCACAGCGATTGAATGCAGTGAAAATTTCTTGGGCGATCGGCCGTGTAAATACGTGCTTGCTGCCTCCATCATCAGAGCTCTTATCTCCCTGTTAATGCCCGCAAGCACCTCAGAAACGTCGCCAAACGTTTACCAGACTACATGGCGCTGCAACCCAGAAGACAATCATCTTCTTAATTGCCGCCGTGAGAACGTGAAATGTCGCCATTATTTAGTGACTACCTCCTGAATACGAGACAGACATTGAGTGAACAAGGGACCGGACGTGATCGGTTTCCTTCATATCATCAACAGTCTCGTACCACGGTACTAGAATGAAATTAGAAGCATGCTCTAGACACTGCCAACTTCCCTATGACACTACCGATTTTTAGTACATCAACTGGAATAAGAATTAAATATTACTGTTGGTTTCGTCTTTTTTGCGTAAAGGGGTGCTTGTGGATGAGTTAGTGTTCTTATAAATGGAACACACTGTAGAAATCTCACCTGCTGGGTGCTTCTTTAAAACAGTGTATATTGCCTCCGCCCTATCTGGGCAAAGAAGGTGCCTGAGGACCACAGTGGTAAGTCATTGCCCTGTTTCTTCGGTCTGGTTGTCGCCTGCTTTTAATGTATCTTGAATAGATTAAGTTTTAGTCGTGAGGCGAAGCGAAAGCGGACAGTAGACCACTCCGTGTGTCATGACTTGCTGAGGAGCCTCAAATTAAAAGAACGGGGCCCTGCAGTGAATGTATCCAAGAAGAGTTGTGTCCGTGCGTCTTAGTGTTTCGTCCTCGAGGGACTTAATTTGGGAGGAGGGCGCAACACTAAGCATTGTAGGGCGAATTCAATTTTAATGCACAGGTTTCGAGGGGTATATTTGGTTGTGAAAGAGGAAGTGATAAAGACTGACGTAGGAAAGTACATAATGAAGTGTTCCATAATTTTTTTATTTGATGATTGTTGTTATTGCGTAATTAAATGAATTAGGATGAGAAGGGGAGATACGAAATGCATACTGAATTTTAATCTTAAAATCTGAATGAAATTGACCACTTGAGATTAAGATTGATCTTAAAAGCTGGATGTGGAGGATTCTACTGGATTAAACTGGCTAAGTAAAGGATCCAGTGACGGGTTGGTTTGAATTCCTTAGAACACGGAGGTTTTTCATGATTCTCTGCAAGATTTTCAGAAAGGGCTTTTATTCATGAAGTTAATTTTGGGTACAAGAGGCTCATACTCCACATGAAGTTCAAATAGAACTTGTCGGTTTTCTTAAAGCGGCTGATTTAAAAATGACTAATAATAACCGCGTCGCCATTTCTAACTTGATGTTACATTGCCTGAGCATCTGATGTAGTCAATTGAATAAAAATTCTCTTGGATATTATTCATCGTCTAGTAAATATAAAACGTAAAACGACGTTTTCGGAGATGGGACTCTATCTCCGTCTTCAGGTTCCTACACAGTTGGGCCCACTAGATAGAGCTAATCCGGTCCGGAGATAGGGATTAGCTCTATCTAGTGGGCCCAACTGTGTAGGAACCTGAAGACGGAGATAGAGTCCCATCTCCGAAAACGTCGTTTTACGTTTTATATTTACTAGACGATGGATAATATCCAAGAAAATTTTTATTCAATTGACTCTTCACCATCGTCAAGAAGTTTTAGATTTGATATCTGATGTAGTGTCTAAACGAAGATGCAACAAAATAGCTGGCACAGTTTTGATTTATTGGAGTTCTAAACGCTAACAAAGTCTTCGACATGCTTCGGCCTCTGTATCGCGCAACGGATTACTGCGATTCTCACGATCTTTGTGATGCGCCTTGCTTTCAGACACCTGACGTCCATTTAATGAACAACTGGGCCGTTTCGAAGCCACTTTTTGTTCATCGGTCTAGTTTTGTGAACAAAGCGAAAGATTACTTCTTTAGCCGCTGTTAGCTTTATTGCACCTCCAAATGCGATAGAAAGAAACGTTTTGCTCTGTTGGGCTCCAAATATTGACATTATTTTGTTCAAAGGCAAATAAGGTTTGCACTTTGTGACCGATGGACTGAATGATCTTTGTACTAGAGGCTGACAATCGACTGTCTACTTTGTGCCTACTTTATCCCCGTGTAAGATCCCCTGGGAATCATTGATCCCAGAGCTGTTGTTGAGACGGAAAGTGATACGGGACCGGAGGATGTTGAATAATGTGCAGTTTTGTCATTTATACTCTCGACCACACAATTCGATATTACGGCTATCATTGGGATTGGTGGGCATGCAGAATGCGTGAGAACTAGAGAAATGCGCACAGCAGTTCAATTGGCAAACCTGAATGGAATTACTCGGGAGCCATAGTAGTTTTCTGGAAATTTGTTGTGAGGATATGGACTACGATAGTCTGGACCGGGATGATGTGTGATGAGCTCTTGTGGACACGGTAGAGAATCTTTCCATAAAAGGCTGGGAATTTCTTGAGTAGCCAAGCGACTGTTTAGCTTCGTAATGACTCTGTACCATGTACGTACATAGTCTGTATGTTGGTGCATTCTCTCGGTTTTGAAATTTGTCATTCGCAAAGAACACGTTTGGAGGATAGAGTGTATGAACGTGCTGAAGTACACCTTCAATTCTTTTCAACTTGGTTTGATTCGTCATCTTCTGAACAATGGATGCTGCGTCTGTCGGAGTGAGAGATGTGTGCCACCAATAGGTATTCTACGGGACTTGCTATGTGGAATGGAGGCCGAGGTCAGCCCCTGCGAACAGCTGGAAACTGTGACGTTGGTCAAAGGACGGTCCATCATCACCAAGTCGTGGCTGAAACTTGTTATATCCTGTCTTCAGGAAATATCTCCAATAAATGTTAGTTGGTTTTTTGTTGTGTTTGCGTTCTTGGTACAGAGATTTGAATACACGTTTAATCTCCCAGTAGGGCGGACTTTGATGCCCTTTGACATTCCATGTCGACGCCAAAAGGTTTCAGGCGGTTTTATTCTGGTTCGTGGATCTGAAATATAGCTCCCGGTTTTGATGTGGACCAAATAGTTCTTCACCGTGTTTTTAAAACGCGGCTCATCCCAGGAGATGCTGTGCTTGATAAAATACTGAGGTAGATCTCATTGAGATCCTCAGATTTTTATTTGAAACGTTTTTATTTGGGTTTATGTGTATTTAACGAAAATACAATGGAAGTTCTATGTACTGCTTTAAGTAAAACTCTCCTCGAATTCTGCACTGAATATTTGTGGTTGAGAGGAGTGAAATCCTTGAACCGTGACGTCTCTTGTCTTGAGCCGCTCGCAACGTTTGTTGCCTTTTCGTGTGTTCAGCAGACTTTTGTTCCTGAACACGTGAAGGGTAAATACTTCAGTGGATAAGTCTCCTTTAGTTCACTCAGCTAGTCAGGAAATTCCCTGATTTTTACGGAACCCGGAGATTCATTAAATTTCTTACAATATCTCACCACCCGCCTCCTTCTGGGACAAAGCTGTTTTATCCTAGACTGTTATGACCCAGTCACATTGATATTACATACGGGATTTTAAGTAACGTGTTGACGAGGCGACCTCCGTAAGTGGTCGGTTCAGAGGTTCCTGAGGACAGATAGGTGGTGTCACACGACAACCGCTTTGTTCAGTCACTCTCCATGTGGGTCACTGGGTTTTCAACACAGGAACTCAAGGCTGGTGTATATTATTACACAACTTTCATTTGTATTCATTTATGTGAGGGGTATATTGTGATTACCTTTGTGCCCGTCCTTATATTTCATCTCCAGAAGTAACAGGATTTTGGTAAAATGTAACGGGAGTCCGCACAGAAGCTGCCAATCGATCTTAATATTGGTCGATATCGGTCAAATATTACAACCCCTGAGTTCACATTACACGAAGCTTTTTTAACTAAGAGTGGAAAGGTGTGGGATAGTCGTGATGTTGATTGTGTTGCGCGTACGTTTGAGTTATGGCGCCTTATAGTATTTTTGCTGTACGCCAACGTTTCGGAGGTACATACTGCCTCCATCGTCAGAGCGATTGTAGTTTCTGATGCTGAGGATATAGGTTCCCAAACTGAAATCGCGACCCAAGTAAGGGTCGTGAAGTTTCATAGGAGTTTTTATGCTAATCGGTGCTCAGGGTTTGACTGTTTGGGTATTCCGAGAATAATTGATTGAGGCCATCGCAATCTGGGCCACTACGAAGTGATCTGTTTTCTGTTACAGGTGAGGCCGCTGCATGACTCGTACCAGGCGGCGCTAAATGGTCAGCTGACGGAGGCCATGAACGTGTTCTGGGCCGAATGTTACGAGGGTTCGAAGACCGCGGTTCACCGGCGGAACAGGGAGATGGGCGAAAGCAAGCTACGCTTCCAGGTACTTCCACATAGTCAGTGTATTCATAATACATACAATTTTGCTCTTGTAATTGGACTGAGCCATCTCGACGCCGTTCTCACTCGTTTCAAACGGGCTGCAGCTGAACCACACTCGCAATCTCTCACTGTCTGACCTTGAGGAGACCCGTCTGTAGCAGTAATGCCAATCGTGCAACGAAAATATTCTAATATTGCGAATATTTCTTTAATATTTGTCGCTTATAAAACGAATAAGTTGTAACTGATTAGCTGTTCCGAAATTTATCTTGCTGCTTTCTCTCCAGAAAGATAGGAATACAAATATTGTGTTTCATACGTAGACATTCTTTCACTTCATTAGAAGTTATTTAAAAAATACTGCAATAATTTGAACTTTAAGGTGAATTAACAGACAAGTGGATCGAATTTTCTGACGAATAACTTATTCTTTCTCTACCGTGTTATTCTTATCGGCCGGTCTCATGCTTGCACGTTATCACAGACTGACACAATAAATGCTTGTAAAAGTTCTGTTACTTCGAAAGACAAGAAGCCGTGAGTGTTTGGATAATTTCCGTATGTATCTTAGAGAATTTATTTAAATCGTGGGCTGTGATCTATGTGACCGATTTTCGATTCTGGTAGGGATTTTTCTTTTCGCAATCGCTGTGGTAAGACTGCTTCCGGGTCCTACTTCCCTGGCATTTATTGTGTAAGCGGCCGGAGCGTGAATCTGTGCCATGTTAATAATGCGTGGAGATTTACCGTCCGTTCACCATTTTAGGTTAGGTTAACCGTGATTGAAGAGTGAAATCTTAGCCCAGGGCAAGGTAGCACATTGTCGGAAGTAGTTTGAAGCAGAAATGTAAACATTACGCAAGAGTCGCTTACTTATTCTGACTAAAGAGGCTGAAGAAATGAAGACTAGCGAATTGTAAGTTTATTTAACGAACGTAATGACGCTTCCTGCTTCAGGCGTGTTCCACCTCTCTCTGTTGATTAAAGCTAAATTTGAGATTACGAAGACGACTGACTTGTCGGATATCGCGCCATGTAGTGTGATGGAAATTGACCGACGTCTCAGACGTTCTTACTACTTCCATCATCAGGGTGATGATTGAGGCTCTGATAATGTAGACGGTAAACACCTCTGAGACGTCGGACAACTTCTGCCACTCAAGGAGGCGCGCCATTTCAGAAGATGGTCATTTTTAGAGCTAGTTAGTTACTCTTCTTAGTACAAGGTCATGATGATATACATTTATTATTTACCTCGGCGTTAGATGATGTCACTTCACCCCCGTTGTGCGTTTAATGGGGTGCTGAGTGGGCTGCATAGACAGTCTGAACACGGCGGTTGCAAAGAGAGGAACCCCGGCTGAAGGCCTCGCAATTACTTTACTGATTCTGTGATGTAAGAAGTTGTAAGGAATGTTTTAAAGGACCGCCTCTGAATTTTGTGGCTATTAAAGACGCTGTGTCAGGCGTGAAAATTATAGCTTCGTCGACAGAATTGTATTATTTTGAGATGGTTGTGGCCTGTTGAAGGTGCTGTCACACGCCTGGACCTGGGCCTGTAGGGAATGACGTTTCACCATGCCGTTCGGTCTTGTCAGAGGTCTCATGATATTCGATGACCCGATTGCGTTCACAGTATTTATATTTAATCACTGACGGACTCGAATTCTGTTATTAAATATCGGTCTGGCTTCCAACTACAAGCCCCTACTTGAAGATATAATTGACGCATGAGACGTGTTGAAATGCGTATAATTCGCAGGAATGAGGAATGTGTAGAAGGATATGGTGAGATGGCGATGGATTGTAGGAAATTTAGTTTTTTTGGTGAGAGGTTGGTGGTCCTTGTCCACTGACCGATTTGGATATTAGCGGAGTTGAACCTTCGGGTTCTGCTGCCCAGAGTCAGCTAAAGTAAGCCGTAGTGACTGACTTGAGAATGCATCCGGCCCACTTCAGCACGAGGTGGCAGGTGAGCGGCTCGGGGTGCTGGTATTCTGTTCTGTTAAGGCCCATGAGGTAGGCACAATCTTAGCGAACTTTCCACTCTTGTTTGGAAAAAAACAACAACTTTGGCTATACACAGCTACATAAAGATTGCATTGTTCACATCGGCCCCGATGTTGATACTTTTGATGGTAAAAAAGTTAGGAGATATGGCGTCAGATTGACCTCCTATAGCGTGACCTTCATACCGAGTTTCATAAACTCTTGCCAGCAGGGACAGAGACATGCATCGCCATGATGATTCAAGCCTCTGCGCTTGTGAGGCGAGGGAAGTAGGCTACGAACGAAAATGCGACTTTAACGACAAAGACGTCGAGTTCTTTACACAGGAGCGAGATTAAAACCGTGTGCTTCCAGAATTCAAGTTTAGACGGTTGTAGTATTAATGTCACAAACGTTTGGTTTAACCTAAGATACCCACTCTGACCCCTGCTGTTAAATCTGATAGCATTGCAGCAAAATGGGAACCCGTTCAAGATTAATTTTATTCGAAAATGTGTTCTGGAATGTTGCTCCTTTGAAACATTGGTCAACATTTACCAGATTACGGCGCAGTACACCAGAAAACAGCCACGTTCGTGCACGTCGCTGTGAGACCCTGACAACTTACCTAGATTTTATTTATTTATTGTTTATTTTACGATGTTTCCAGTAATTCAGACTGTAGCGTCGATTGATAGGATGGTTGGAGGCGGTCGTGGCTTAATTTAAGGTAGGAGTGAAGTATGTACGCGATTTTCAACGTAATCCGCAGCAAGTACATAGGAGTTTGATCCAGAGTTCTAGCGGGGCCATGGGTTTAGTGTTTCCACGTCTAATCCACACTCCAGGAAGTGTTTATTTCCGGCTAGAAGTTCTTAGAGTCGTGTCTTTCGAACCTTAAGTGTGCCAACTTGGGAAACAATTTTCTTCTATGCGTTTCAGTTCTTAATACGCCTTTTGCACGTCATTGGACTATTCAAGATAAAGTTTTAAACGGGTATGACTTCTTGCAGTAAAGTGAGGAGAGACACGAGACTGCAGGCTAGTAATTAGTTTGACAGCAGTGTGACGTTGAATGTTTGTTTTCACTTTTGCAAGTGTTGTTGCCAGCCCTAATTTTAGTTTCAAAATAAAAAGAGCATGGATGTCCATGTAGCTTTCGAAGTAAGCGAACCCAGATTTGTTCTTGTGAGACGTGTGACTCTGATATCCATCGTTAGGGAACAGACGAGTTCTGCTCTCGGATGGATCAAAATGAAAGTAGCAATTAAGTTTACGCGATGAAAGTTGCTAACACACTTCGCGCATTAACGCACCTTTCGTGTGTGTCTTGCGTTAATTGTAGACTGCTGGGCTACGTTATCATGATCCCTCAGCGTTCCAGTCAGGTCGAGACCCGATCTAGCGAAGGGTATTTTCCGTTCAGACTCTTCAACATATTTAAGTGTTTAAACTTGTAGCAGCTCTTATCATCTCTCACGACTCAAATTACTGTAATCAAACAGAGGAACCTATGTTTATTTCGTTGTCGGTGTCGTTTTGAGGGAAGAGATCACTTGAAAGACCTGGGTATAGATGGAAGGGTAAAAAGAACTTAGGACTTAGTACGATTTGAGGTTTTCACGGCTATGAGTTCGATGATGACCCTTCTGGGTTGCAGCTCCGTGCAGTCTGGTAGACTCATTATTTGATGATGGAGGCAGCAAGGACCTCTGAAACGTTGCTAAACGTCTACCATATTACACGACGCTACAACCCAGAAGACAGCCATCTTCGAATTAGGACCCGTTTCATTTGGCCAGAATCCGCCATTCACGTAGAATAATGAAATGGGGCACATAACGTGTAATAATAAACGTTTTATCAGTTTTGCTCGCCTAAATATCTGAAGGATTGTTTATGAGTCGGAATGTCTTTTCAGTAGTTTTCGTTGTGTTCACACCGCTGCTAGTGCATTCGCGCCGTGGTGCTTAGACCACACGCCTCACTCAACTGACGGAGAAGTTGCCGGGAGACACGGCGTTTGCAAGAAATAAGTTGACTTTCAGACAAATGGCATTCTTTAGACAGTCGATGGCTTAACAAATTCCTTTCGTTGTGGCTTCTTCTTGTTCGTCTTTATCCTGAACTAGTTTAGTCCACTTATATATATTCACTGTTATATTTATTTAAAATTATTTTATTTATGTCCTGTGTCAAATATTCTAAGAGGTTTCCTTGCTATGAGGTGTTCCGTTGAGCGTTGTACACATCTCCACTTTATTCACGAGTGTGCAGATCCTTTAAATGTTTCTGTTTTCTGTTACCTGAATCATTCTACGTGAATAAATATTAAAACTTTTTATGTATTATCACGATTCCTTCGTACTGCCTCTATACTAGGCCCGAATCTTACCCTCAGCACTTCGTTTTAAAGCACTTCTATATCTGTTTTATTCGTAGAGTTAAAAAAAACTAAATTTTACATCATTATAGAAACAAGAAAAGTTTTGGTTGCATTTTCTCATCTAGTACACGAGGTTAGTGTCTGAGCTGTACCTTCACACTCGTATACATCTGTATGGCGAGATGCAAAGTTTTGTACCGTAGACAAATGTGCCTTTAATTATTTTACAAATTATGTGTGGTTTTAACCTGGTCGTGGTTCCTTATCAGATCGTAATACAGGCCTGTTAACACGACTTCAGTTTCACGGACCGACTTCTGCTTAAAATTTGGAAGGGCACCGGCTGTCCTCATCGAATATTGTTGTGGTTTTCCTCAGTCATCCCATGCAAGCACTAACATAATACGTTAAAATAGGCCATGACAAGTTAATTTCTATATCATTCGTGATCAACTGGTAATCGTGTACTTCGCTGAATGGGTCCATAAGTATAGTCGCCGTGGCTCTTAGACAACAGTTTACACGGACATGTCAGAGAAGTTGCCACATTAGCATGGCGCTCCTTGTATCGTTGATTGATATTTGAGATTGAGCTCCGGGCACAACTGCGAAGTAGTGACCGGTGACTGTCAGCTTATCAAGAACGTTGTTCCGTGGAGTTAGTTTTACCTGTTAGGAAGAGTGCTTACATCAGTGACGTTAGCATTTGTTAGACATGTAACGAGCATGTGGGACATTTGAAATGGATGCATTTTCGCTCGCTAACCACTTGGAAATTTGCGCAGGTGCATGAAATGTAAGCGAATCCCGAGCGATCGTGGAATAAACTGAACGACAGAAGATAAGGTCCAAGCTGAAGGCGATGTATAGGGCTGCTGAATTGCTTTATCCGGGCCTTAGGAGCTTTATTCTTTATCGTGTCAAATCGTGCGGCCATGTTACGATACGGAATCGTTTTCCTCCAACCGAATTTTATTAAATTGTGGATTTGGGATTCCTGCCTGAATGTCTTTTTGGGCGAATTAGAACAATTTAATATTAGATGTTGTCTTCGTCAGTAAAACTGTCTTCTGTTTGTGGCTGCAGTCCCAGATCATGGCGCCGTTCCGCCTGCGGCAGGCAGAGGACACCGCCCGATACAACAATCTAGTGAACCAGCAGCGTAACCAGGAGCTCCTGGTGCTTCGCAAGTGGCGTCATCTGAAGCAGTTCTTCATCGGGCCGCGAGGAGCGTGGCGGTCAAGGTAGGTGATCGTCATTGTCTAACTTTGGCTACTTCGTGAAACACAACTCTGAAGTGTGTATCAGGGTCACGTGGTTCGTACACCCATTCTAGCTACTGGTTATTGTTCGTATTTACAGCGCGAATCTGCCTCCGGATATTTTACGAATCGTCCTAGTTCTTGAGATCCGCCAGCGATAAGTGTTTCCCAATAACCCAGATATCCATTAACCCATTAAAGTATAGTGGTAACTATATGTACCGCCTACTTTAAGAGTTAATAATTATGCTTTTGTGTTTATGGGTTTCATATGATTTTCAGATTAAGGTTATTTCTCGAAACAGCATTAACCGTTTGATCTTTGAAATGGGGAAGTGTTGTTTCCTTTGAGGTACGGTCTTTGATAGCATGGCTCTGAGGGGAATGTTCGGACCCAAGCGGGATGAACCTGCCGGAGGCCGGAGAAATCTGCTTGAAGAGGATGTCCGTAACTTCACCATATATTAGGATCGTCAAGTCAAGGAAGATGAGATGGGCGAGGCGTATAGCACACAAGGACAGATAGATATCATTGGTGGTGACTACTAAGGATATTTATTGCAGTTATGTTTGTTAGAGGGAAATCTGCCTCAGTACCGCTTTGCCTTACAGCTAATAAAATGATTTTGAAACTTCATCTGGGAGAGGTTTGAAAGGAAGGTTTTGAAACTGAGGAAATCAAACCAACGAATAATGCCAGCAAAGTGGTGTCCTGTTAACAGATTCTAACCCGGGACCCAGTGAGTGTTGTGTAGGAGTAAACGAAAAACTGAAAAATATAAATTTAACGCGTCGTTTTTTCCGTCAGTAGTCGTTGCAACAGTGAAGATGTTGCTCCATGTGGAGTAAGGTCGCCTGAAGGTTTCGGTGTGCTGTGCTACATAAAGACAGGTTCTTCTTCTTGTTCGTTCTGAGACTCATCACGGAGCGATGGTGCACTCGCTCAATGAGTGGGCAGATTCTGAGGGGAGAACATCGCGTGCGGTTCGCCTCAATGTTTGTAACTGATAACGCGTCGGACTGTTAAGAAGTGCGATGGATGACTTGCTTGTTTTCTCGAAAGAACTCAAACAGGTCGCTACTCTTTGGTGGTGTAATGGTTCATGGCGTCTAATTTTGAGATTGTTGAGCTCTGGGTTATTTTGTAGACCGCCCGGAAAGTGCAGATGTTTTGTGTAATAATGTAGGGTCCTATTATTTTCCTATCACGTTCATTTGCAAGATAATATTAATAATCGGCCTGTCATTTCT
Organism: Zootermopsis nevadensis; assembly: GCF_977971745.1. Classification (NCBI taxonomy): domain Eukaryota; kingdom Metazoa; phylum Arthropoda; class Insecta; order Blattodea; family Termopsidae; genus Zootermopsis; species Zootermopsis nevadensis. The sequence goes on from NW_028259134.1 coordinate 19,706,655, forward strand.
CTCTACAAGTAACTTGTGTTTCTTTTTTTGATTTGGCAAGAGGGAGTAACACAGGCGAAGCGAGATTTTTACAGGAAAATTATATAGACTGTGAAGTGTGCTTGCATACGGAAGTTTCAGTTGACAAATCTTTACGTGGTTGAAGTTTTGGATAAATGAATTATCGCTCTGGTATTGTGTGATGTGATTTGGGGCAGTCAGCCCCCACCCCCCCACCCCTCCCGTCTACACCAGCCCGTTGTTTACTAATTTCACGTGAGTCGGGTAAGTTGTGTGTGTGTGTGGCGAAACTGGAATGGCTGTCGCAACTCTGGGCGTGTTTCATCAAGTTGTACAAACACTGTGGATCTAATCCGCTCTTGTGGTGCAAAGTGTATGCATTGGTGAAGGCAAAGAATCTTGCTTTCAAACTGGTATAGTGATTGGATGCAGACTGTATGGGTTTACCATCAGTGTCCAGAACCCACTCAGACTCTTAATCTGAGGTAAACTGGCTGAAGCGTGAAGCTGATTACTCTCCTCCGTCGGATGTGGGGATTACAAATTTGTGAAACTTTACCTACACAACCCCTCATACGTTTTCATGGTGTAATCGTCAGGTACAAAGGTAACTTTTGCCCCCAAAATAGTACCTTTGTCATAAGCTGTGATGGATTCATGTGTCTCAAGATATGGGTAAATTGCAGTCTCTTTTGAATAGGGTAACAAAGCTTTTAGTTCCACAAAAGTCTGTGAATTCCTTGACCAGCTGAGCCAGTATTACGTTTTCCAAGAGGACCTTGCTTATGGAGTCCGTCTTTTACTTTCTTGCCAGGGACATAGCGCTCTTTTTCAAGTGCCTACATTGGCTCCAGCTGTCCTCAACGGTTGTAGTTTCAGGTTGACAGCGAGTTGATAAGGCAGCAACTTTCTTCATTATTTGGCTTTTGTTAGTATGAGCAGGTTACTGGAAGTGTATCATAGCTGACTTATATTCGGGAAGTACCCGGTTCGAATCTTGCATGCAATATTTTTTTTCTCATTTACTGACGGCGAATTTGTAGTTCTCCATAAAAACATGCCTCTTTATCTCGACCATTTTTACAGGACGGTGTCCGTAACCATTCTGTCATCTGATTGTACGAAAACTAACCCCTACACCCGATACGTCGTTAGATTTCCAACGGCGGAGTTAAAATGTTGAGTGTGTGATTGGGCGCGCCCGGATTATTGGGTTGTCCCTTGGTGCCGATGTTGAAATCGTTCTTTGCAACGCGAGTTGCGACATTGACGGCTCGCGGGGAACCAGGGCGGGGCACACAGCCCATCTGACCCACATAGCGCAAGGCCCACAGGCCACGTAATGCGAGAAATATTTCATATTGCCTTGTGTCGAACCTCAGACTCACGAGGCATTGCATTAAGGAACGGGGTCCTCAGTGCTGACCCATTGAATTTATTATTAATCTGCATCTTGGCGTAAAGATATGTCCCTATGTCCGTACATCAGCATATCCATTATTTCTGAAAATACTGAACGGATTTCTGCGAACTTCAGTTAGTGTCAAGTTTGTACCCTATACAGAAATTTTCAGTTCACTTTGATTTGGTGCACACTTACTCTGTATGGAACTCAAATCGATCTTTATCGATTTCCTGTATATGGCTCAAGGCATAACATTCTTACATGATGTAAAATGTAAGTGTTTCAGGTCGACACTTTAATGTACAGTTTTTTATATGTGGCTATACAGACACTCTTTATAAGGAACTCAGTTCAATGAATGAATGAATAAGTAAGATTGTGTTTCATTTTGTGCACTGTGATATCTGTAATGTGATTAGATTGGCAGCAGTGGATTTGTTGGCCTAAATACAGTAACATCAGGGTCACGCTTGTATGTATTCTGTTTTATTAAATTTTTTCCCATTTCTACCGACAGCACATCTTAGTTCCGCGAGTTTCGATATTATTTATTGTTACTGTATCATCATCATTATCATTGCATTGGTGGGTTCTTACATTATTTAATGTAGCTGTACGGACTAAGGCGGTTATGTACCTCATAGGCGCACGTTTGCGGGTAGCACTGGCCTCTTAGTGGACACGGAAACAATTCAATTTTTCTTGCAGAGCGTAAGAGGTCAGACAAAATTACCGACTGTCAAGGCATTTCGTTGCCATTGTTCTGTAAAATGTTAACGAACGCGATGTTTTATATCCTGAACTTTTAATATGGTCATGTGTTATACTGTTACAACTAGACAAGGAGCGTAAGACGCTCTGCTCCAGGATCCAGTGTGTGAAGTGAAAGTGAATTTGATGAGGGTCACGGTCCCCTGATGAGGCCATGTAGTTTCACAACGCGCCTCAAGTGTTCGTGGTTCCATGACAAAAGCCCACATGAAAATTCCGCACAGAGAAAAACCCACAGTCATAAATGCTCACATAGAAAAATCCTCACATTCACAATACTATCAAGTAACACACTCTTAATAAAGCGTTATGTGCATTCTACGAAGTGAAGTTCAAACATATTATACAAATTTGTTTTTTGTAAACTAGAAATAATGTGAGAATTATGTGAGGGTGTCAGATTGTGGTCTGGATTGAGCGAACTCAGGGTGGGATCCAGTCGCTGGTCCGTGCCGTTACGGTAATCAGCCTTTGGGCCTCATGAATGACAAGGTGTTTCGTGATAACCTTACCAAGAATTCTGGTTGTGTAGAAAAGTAGTATTTGCCACATCGAGAAACTTTGCGGTCCTCGTCAGTAAGTCATCAATCTGTGGAAGGCTGTTATTTATTTATTTAGTGTTCTGTCTGACGACAGGTCCATATGAACAGGATCCTTCCATCCTTTTCTCGGACTGGGACCTGTTCATATACGTTCTTGGCAGATGATCCAGAAGTGGTTTGCCATTGCCTTCTTCTGTGTGTGAATGGAGTAATTGTTGGGATGCCACGGAGAAACCGGGGAAGCCCCCGGAGGAAAACTCCGTGTTGCCTAGACCACGGCCTTGCCCAACACAAGTTATAAATTCGGGCACCGCCGGGAATCGAACCCGAGACCCCAGGATTACAAGGCCAGCGTTCTAACCGCTAGACTACCGTGGTAGTGGAAGGCTGTAGCACTACTTTTTTTAAGTTTAGGAACATTTTTCGACATTACCATACCCGTAATGTCGAAGTTGGTGAACAGCCTGTAGCCCAGTTTCGTTACGTCGAAATGCGGCCTGATTGCGTCTGATGCAACCGTCTGGTTCTGGTCCCTCCTCCTGCCCCCACTTCAAAAGATCATTGTCTTACACCCGCAGGTGGCACTGACCTCCCACCAAGAACGGTATCGTAACAGAGCCTTGCCGGTCTACTTTACGACATATTACACAATAACATTGGAATATGTAAAACTATGCGACAGTTTGAAACTTTAACTTACGAAATGCAATTACCCGTGCCCATGATGATGGAGATAATTTTCATACGTTTGGAAATTTATTATTTATCTTTCCTGTCATTCGACGCTGTATAGCCTGAGCTGTTGATTAAATAATTTAATAAATCGTGTGTAAGTAAATTTACTTTCTGTGCTACGAACGAGGTAAATAGTTTTTTTTGTGTGTTCGACATGTTTATGCCGATGTAAAATTGCTGTAGCAACGAAACAGAATACTATCTTTCTGGTGAAATTTCGTGCATGGAAGGGGTTAAAATTGATTATTTTTGAAGATGGCTGCTTTGCGTGATGTAGGACCGAGAAGTCTGGTAGATATTTACCGGCGCTTTAGAGCAGGGTGATTGGTCACCCTGATCATGGAGGCAGTTAGATCCTCTGTAACGTCTGTCATTATCTATCAGACTACACGTTGCTTCAAACCAGAAGATTGCTTGTTCATACTCGTCATCGCCAAAACCAAAAATCTTGTCTGAACATTCCCGACTTCTCAAGTCAGCAATGGCGCGTAGTCTGCGAGTGTGCACCTCGGAGAAACAGAAATCAAGAACCAAGAGAACAAGATTTGGCTCCGAAATTTCTATAACATAAGGCCAACATTACAAACTAGTGGGTCGTTGATCATTAACATTTTCTTATTCCAACCTGAAGACTTAATGGTTTCGGCGTGAAGGCACTTTTAAACGTCCTGAATAAAAACTTTTAAAATTTGAACGGAATATTATATGTTTTCAGAACAGTTACGCCTGAATTGTAATCCGAAAGTGCTGGCTTCGATTCACAGGCAGAGCATAGACTTTCCTAACTCTGCTTTGCGTGGTTGATTGAGGATATACGAGGAATACAAACATCAAGAATGTTTAAACACACTCCACATCGTTTTAAACTAACAAATCTTGTGTAATTTTTAGAATAAATTATACAAATAAGTTTAGAAATTGAATCAATTAATGTGGTAATGTAGATAAATATTTCGACAGAAGATAATCGTTCTTACTGGCGAACACACATACAAATAGAACATATTAATACTTGGAAATATATTGAGTGCCCAGTATTATGACAGATTAAAATAATACAGACGCTAAAACTTGTAAGTTTTAAAAGTTGCAGGCCTTTCGACGCAATTTTGAAATTATCACTTGTCCAGAAACACGCTAGACCACACATTTGTAATAACCTTCCATTGGGAATGATAACTGCACAAGGAAGGCAAAATGCAAAACTAGAAAGACAGAAATGAGCTTGGGTGGACTATGAAATGAGAACTCAAAAGAACCAAAAGCAGAATCTCCACATGCGACGCATCCTGTCTGAGGACCAGAAGCAGAATCGACTTCTCGTTTGTCAGGAGCTCAAGGATCTTGCAAGAACCGACCCCAACTTCCTTTCTAAGCTCCGTGTGACTTCTTCCTCTTCCCAAAGATGAAAATTCAGCTAAACGGAAGGAGATTTGAGACGATAGAAGAGATTCAGGCAGAATCGCAGATGGTGCTTGACAGGCTGACAAAGAAAGATTTCCAGGGATGCTTCCAGGCTTGGCAGCGGCGCTGGGATCGTTGTGTTCACTCCCACGGGAACTACTTCGAGGGTGATGGATGAATTTAATACCTGAGATAAGTGTACGGGTTTTTATACGCGCAGTCTAGAAACTTTCCGATCGCACCTCGTATGATGGACAGAAGTGTGACTTCGGATCCTGCATACTAACAGAAAGCAAAGGGAGACGGACTTCGCATGTGTAAAGATACTTTCGGACGGATGAAGAAGTGACCCAACTTTTGACTGGTAGATGATGACACGGAGGAAGGCGGTGGCTGCCCGATGCCGTCAGTTGGTTTCATCGTCGAACCGCAAAAGATTATGGTCGAGTATTTCCTGGTTTGGATTCGTTGGCGCTTGTTCAGTAGCTGTTTGTTCTCCTGTCAGCGTCTTACCTTGTGTTGCGTGTCGATTCGTAATTTATTCACCTTCAGCTTTGCGTCATATCTGGCATTGGCAGTTTCTGACAGATTTATATTGTGTAATATTTTTTGTATTGGGGTCAGTCACTTGAAATTTATTGCCGCCCAATTATTTCGTCACTCTGTTATAATTATACGGTTCATTATCGTGGCGTATGAATTTGCCCCATGGTCTTCTTAGTGCGTAACAGCGAGTAATTAGGTGCGTGCGCATCTGATAATTAACGAGGGGAAATAAATTGTAATATAGTATTTTGCAGTCGGAGATTTAGATATTAATTTTCAAGATTAGTCTACTAATGGATGGAATTTATATTGCTAAAAGCGATTAATTGTTGTGGTGGCGAGTGGAGTTACAAAATGGTTTTAATGAAATGTAGGGGAGACGCGGAGAAAATCACATCCGATAAGCATTATGTTACACTCGGAGTTGTGTGACAGTCAGAGGCCTGTTAGCGGTGCTGTAGACGACAGTGTTTGTCGTGTTTAGTAGTTCGTCTGTCCAAGAGCCCTGGTTTCCATCCCACTAAGAGTCTTAATATATTCCTTAATTTCCAGGGGAGTCTGGAATTTTCCATTAGGATATACCCAAAAACATGGACTTAAACTGATCAGTTAACAACTACCTAACTGAATGAGGCATTGTCCTCAATGAGAATCTGATAGTCGCTCAGCAAGGCAAGAATTTCCTTGCCCTTGGTCTCTCAAGTTGTCTCCCGCCGTCAGATTTTCTTACCAACATTTTTAAAATATTTCTTATCTTTCTCATGCGTGCTACCATGTCCCGCCCATCTAATGCTCGACTTGGTCACTGATAGTATAAGGTGAACTTTCTTATTTTGCAATTGTCTCCAACCTCCTGTTACTTATATCTGTAAGGTATACATATTTTACTCTCAAACACAGTTATCTGTTATTCCCTTAGGGCGAAAGAACAGGATTCGTATCCATACCAAACCAGGGGTAACAGAGTTTTTTTATACTTTAATCTCTAGGTTTTCCTTCGTCTGTAGATAGGAGGTGGTTGTGGAGTTTTTATATCTGATGGGAAAACAAAAAAGCCGGTGCGTGCAGTCAGCACAGAATACACGTATTTATTTTTCTATGTCTAGAATTCACAATATGCGAATTGACGTATGTTAAATGAAACAGTTATAAATATAAGCACGGTTTATACAGCGAGGTTGCGGTGATGGGGCAAGATTAAAATGTCTGTAGGAGCAGTTGAGCTCTTAACCAATGATGGCCTTGCCATGTAGGGGGGCGGCAGCATAACCCAGAGGGGCGGAAGCGTAACCCAGAGGTGCGGAAGCGTAACCAAAGGGGGCGGCAGCATATCCCAGAGGGGCGGCGACCTTAGCGACGGCGGGGGCGGCAACAGCCTTAGCGACCACAGCGGGCTCACGGTGTACGACGGCGTTGAATCCGTTGACGGGGTCAGCGGTGTACTCGACGGTACGACGGGTGCCATCAGGCTCCACCAGGCTGTAGCTGCCCTGGACGACGTCTCCGCTTCGGCTCTCCTGCTGTCCCTTGGAGTCTCCGGTCAGAGCGTCCTGAATGTCGTAGGAGTAGCTGTACTGTGGGTTGGGGTCGTAGTCGGTGTCGACGGCGGCTACCTTAGCAACGGCGGGGGCGGCATAGGCGAATGGGGCGTGCGCCAGAGCAGGGGCGGCGCCGTAAGCCAAAGGAGCTCCAGGGGCCACGACGGCAGGGGAGCCGACGATTCCGGCTCTTGCGACGGCCACCAGGGCGGCGAGGACGAAGACCTGCTGGAACAAGACACAATTAAAGAATTTCAGTCGGTTCGACTATAATCGAATGTGAATAATGCGGCTAGGCACGTTGGTCATTATCATTAGTGTCATTTGTCGAAAGTTTGCCGTGTGTTAATTTGTGTTTGAACTGAGCCTGCCTGCAGTATTACATTTATAGAACTATTACAGAAATTATACTTTACTGCTTTATTATTGCTTTCCTTTGTGCCCTCAGAGGCCGTCAGCTGTGGATTTACTTTTTAACTGCTTACCAAATAATGTCACTCATGAGAGTTAATTACTTGCCTTGAATGCCATTTTGATCTCTGCTATTCGATGTTCTTGTGAGTGATGCATGGGTTTGGCGGCCGGCCACCTTATATACCTGATCAGCAACACGAGGTTCCACCAGTGATGTAATGCTATCGCAACACCCCACCATTCCTACCCCGCCCGATCCTATATTTGTGTGTAATTTCATTGGTTTTTTTTGTGCCCCTGATTGCGGGCTGGTTTGATGGCGAAAACAAAGCCTGCCGCACCCAAGTCCCGAACAGGGGTGCACAAATATAAATCGATCGTTATATGTCTTTGGTGTCATATTTGAATATTTTTCATATTTCATGCTCGTCGTGAATTTTTGAAGGAGGGATATTTACTGACGTGTTTGAATTTGACTTTGTCGCCCAGTTAGAGCTGATAGGGCCTTCCTCACTTGGCCCACATACTTTTTTGTTTATGTTATGAAACATTTTAAAGAATTATATTTTTCGTGCTCGTACCTAGAATTTTGTGGTTCCGATGATTTTCTTTGTTTTTAATTTTATGTAATAAAATTGGGGCTTCAATAGCACCCTTTCGTTTCGTTTTGCGCGCTTTCACGAGCGGAGATTCTTTATATACTTGTCTGTATCCACGTATAGACGGTTTATATTAAAGTTTGGTGTTTTTATATTGGAAGTTTTCCCCCTGAAGATGGAGGTAGAATGTGTCTCCGAAACGGTGGTAACCATCTATAAGTCTACAATGTTTGTAATCTAGAAGACCACAGTGTCAGTCTTTTCTTGTTAACATTAACATTGAGAAGGGTAACCGTTGAGACTGTGTTCACAAAGAATTGGGATCCATCTAGAGTTTGCTCGGATTATTTCTGCATGTAATTGTAAAGTTCTTATAATTACACGTGCAGACTTGGGCACAGGAAGGCACGAATTTTTTCTGCGTTTTCTGAAACGTCAGCTTTCGGCCTATCTTGTTTATTTCACAAGGAAAGAGATGTTTGTTCTATTTCTCTGTCTGCCGGATGTTCTGAAGCTCGATGTAATGTAATGAATCTCACTAGCGTCATTTGCAGCAAGTGCTTAAATGCCTTACCATGAAGAATTTTGAGGAGCGTGGAATTAAACCTCCACGCGTTCTAGACATTGGTATTAGATGACGGAGAATGATCAAGTTCACGTTTTGCTTGTTTCACCCCGGGAACTCATTGGGATGGAGGAACTAATTTCCGGGCCTCCAGGGTGTCTGTTACCGGTCTTCGAACCCGTACTCATTTTAACAGGACCCTAATGTAATTCGTGTTTAAATAAAATGTAGTACACCGATGTGGCGGTCTGGTGAAATGTTTTCAGTGTATAGGTAAGCATTCTCATTCCGTATTGAAAGGTACCCGTATGACATGTGTTAACCTTTGAGTTTATGTTTGCGAAGGAATTTAGACCTGCCTTCTCTGGGTGGGTTGTGCCCCCTCCCCGTAGGGGTGTATGCTCACGACACATCATGACGTCATCACTATTTGACCGCAAAGTCCAGTCATTTTCCGAAGCTGGAGTTGCGTCATAAAAGTGAAGAAGGCAGGAGGTAAGAGCGATTGGAAGCAAGTATGGAATTCGGGTTGCATTCTCTCGTTTTCTGGGATGATGTGACTGAATTTTGTCAGCTGAAAATTTACTAGGTCTTCGCGGGCTGAGGAGCTGGGATGGAAAAACGAAAAGGCCCATATTTTGCACTCTCCGTCATATATCTTTTTAGGGCGATCTAATCAAGGGGGTGAGATTGGCGGGGCACATAGCACGCATGGCAGATAATAAATGCATACAGAGCGTCGGATAACCCGAAGACAGAAACCGCATTGACGACTCGGCGTGAGGGTTTGGTTGAATGAAAATGTAACTTGTAGAAATAATGTTCGAAGTTGTAAATTGGATTCAGGTAGCCCAAGATAGTGTCTATTGGCGGGCCCTTTTGAACACGGTAAAGACCGTTTATATCCGATAAAAGGCTGAGGATTTCTGGATCAGCTCTTGGAGAACAATTTTACTTCTTAGAGTTGGTCGTGTCACAGCCTCGGTTTGGATACGCTTTGACCCAGTAGCTGTCCGGTCAGAATGTAGGTCACACACTTGAGGCTTGTCAAGGCTGTCTTAGACATTAGCTCCGACCTCGCTCCCAGGTTCCACAGCGCAGCTCGACATTTCTCTGACGCGCCAATGTCAGTCACTTCGACGATACATAATTTCTGAAGTTGAAATGGCGGTGTTAAATAACATATGACGAAGTGAAAACGTGCCTAACGTGCGTTTCAGAGACGTTATCAATTTTGTACTTTGTTTTATCGTGGATTTCGGAGCTAAAGACCATACGAGGTGCGATCGGAAAGTTTCTAGACTGCGCCTATAAAACCCGTACACTTATCTCAGGTATTAAATTCATCCATCACCCTCGAAGTAGTTCCCCTGGGAGTGAACACAACGATCCCAGCGCCGCTGCCAAGCCTGAAAGCATCCCTGGAAATCTTTCTTTGTCAGCCTGTCAAGCACCATCTGCGATTCTGCCTGAATCTCTTCTATCGTCTCAAATCTCCTTCCCTTTAGCTGAATTTTCATCTTTGGGAAGAGGAAGAAGTCACACTGCGAATAAGGAGGGTGCGGGATGACGGCCATGGTGTTTGAGGCCAAAAACTGCCGAACTTTGAGGGCGGTGTGCGCTGGCGCGTTGTCATGATGCGTCGCATGTGGAGTTCTTCCTTTAGAATCAGCTGACAGGTCCCATAGCCTATCCCAACAATGTCGCACAAGTCGTTGATGGTACGACGTCGATCTTCGTGAATGGCCTGCCGAATCTTCGTAACATTTTCGGGCGTTGTGCTCGAAGATGGTCGTCCAGAACGCTCGTCATCATCGACAGAGGTTCGACCATTTTTAAAACGTGAATGCCACACAAAAGTTTGTGCACGACCCATTGTGGACTCCCCAAATGCTTGCTTTAGCATTTCATAGGTTCCCGTAGCCGTTTTGGCGAGTCTTTGGCAAAATTTGATGCACACGGCATTCCGAAATCGCAGGAGGGTCGGTGTAATGCACTACCAAAACGCCCGTAACTAAGAAACAAATGCTAATTCGATGATGCCGGCTGGCACACTGATTCACTATGAATGTAGGCCGCACCCCCTAAAGGCAGAAGCTCGTACTACATCCGGTTCGCCCGCTATTGACACAGTCTAGAAACTTTCCGATCGCACCTCGTATCAGTGTAGGGTTGCGTCAGATTAGGAAAGCTCTGTGCCTGTACGCTGTTTTCAGCGTATGATACAGTTGAAAGAATGCGTAGAGGTTTTATCGTCATCTGAAATAAATTTCCTGCATATAAATTTCAAACAACACGGTTATTAAATGTTTTATATATACCGCGTTTTAGGGGACTAGTTACTATTAAAAATTTTAATAAAAAAAAGACTATTTACGCATCATGTTGGTGATGCGATTTCAAAACCAAGGCATTTCTTGTTAGTGCAAACTAAATTTTGTAACCGCGTACGTAGCATAGGACTGTGTTCGCGGTGCATTCTCCGCCTGCGTCCACAAAGTGCAGTTCTACAGCCCTGTCCTTGCGTTCATTACCTAATGCTTCGGAGTTCACTGTTAACTTCTGTTGAACCGTGTCTGACCCACCGTAAAACTGACATTACATTGCGCTGGATTGGGATTTACTTCGCTACTCTGGATTTCTGTCTCTCTTACTTCAATTCGCTTTTTATCTTGCCGAGAGGCGTATGGAGACCGTGCATTGTCTCGAGTAGCCTCAAGGATAAGGGTTGTTGAGTTGCGTTCACCCGCCGTTCCCAGCCGCTCTGATAAATACTAACAATATTGAACTGGTAATTGCATTTGTATTGTTCCGAATGTGGGTTAGACGTGTGACTTGTAGTTCAAGCCCTGTCGCAACTCTTATTGCAAATAACAACACCTAGGAGAGTCTGGGGACTCATGTTTGTGTGTTGTAGTTTGTATGGAATAACTTAAAAGTAGGCCAGTGTTCGGAACACGGTCAGTTATTTCCGAATGTGTTCTTTGTAACTTCCTGTAATTGTAGGCCTGCATTTTTGTAAAGCTTGGTCTTTCACATTAAGGGAATAGTACAAATTGAAGGTGCTGAGAGTCAGCAGAGATGAAGTGACTGGAGAAAAGCGTATAACAAGAAACTTCATAATTTATGTTCGCCGAATATCACTATTATGATGATGAAGAGATGATGAGATGGGAGGGGCATGTGGCACGCATGGGGAAGTTGAGAAATGTATGCAACATTTTGATTGGAAAGCTTGAAGGGAACATGACTCCTGGGAGACCTAGACGTAGATGGAAGACAATTTAAAATGGATTATAATGAAACAGGGTATGAGAGTGCGAACTGGATTTATGTAGCTGGGGATAGACACAGTGCAGGTCACCAATATTAAGTTTTCTCAACATCCGTTCTACAATTTTAAATATGCAGCGTGTGGATGGAAGGATAGAAAGACACGGGGCATAATTGATTTCGTTTCGTAGGTTTTATAAAAAAACGCAGATTAATTGAAGTGTAAATTTTCCAAAATGCACCAGCTTTGAAAGTATTTACGAAGAAAGCAGTACGCAGAGTCAAAACAGGAACGAATGTAACGGACACTAACACGCAACGAGGTGGCCCAGTGCTTGCAGGATGATCGCCCTGCGTCACCAGGCAGAGGATAGAGGACAGTAATTGCTTTGTGTGCTGTGGTTCAGATAGGACTCGCCTCCCTTGATGTTTGGTTAGTAACCGAGATGATCCGTCAAGTACGAATCGAGAGGGCTCTGTGGATGGCGGGTTGTGCCACTCTCTAAAATTGGCCTGACGGAACTGATGAAAAACCACTGAAGATCAAATCTTGGTAATCATTTCTGCAACCAAATGTCAGTCTGATTTCACCATTAACGAATAGTGACATACTCGGTCATTGAGGTGCCAAGGTTACTCCCTTCTGCCTTGACTTTCGCGTAGCGGCTGTGCATTATGATGCTTTTTCTAAGTTTCTTCCGTCATTACAACGTGGTCGTTAACCTACATAGTTACACGTAGTGTTATTTCGCTTCATTCCATTTCCCGCTGACAATTTTTTTCTTTTCTTGTTTTTGTAGAAATTTGAAGAGAATGAGTGGATTTTTGTTAAGTTTTCCCCTAAGTTCGGTCCTCGAAGTACCGAAATGCGTGTACTTCGGCTGCACGAATTTCGAACCGTCTGGTTCAACCAAGCGATGTGCAATACTGATCGCCTCGCTTCTTGCTGACAGACTCGTGGATGGAGTCACTTCTCACATATTAACAGGCGTGTAACTTATCTTGGCATTTGATTAAAGGACGTCTTGAGTGGGACCAAACAAATTCGCTTAAGCTGTAACACGCCTAAACTTAAAGTCGGTTCTTTGCTGTCCCATCAGCTGATTTTTAGCAGGCTCTTGAGCGATTGCCAATATATTGTATTTAAATAGGCCATGACCACTTTATACTCACTAATCTCCTAATCACCCTGTAATTTTGGAAGATGGCTGACTTCGGTTATGTCGCACTATGCGTTCTGGAAGAAATATTTACAGACGTTCCAGAGATGCTTCTGCCTCCAGCCATCATTAGGGCGATCGCCAGTATCTGCCAGGTTACACTGAGCGACATTGCAGAAGATAGCCATCTTCTCACTCGTCGCCGCGAGAACTGAAAATCTCATTCGGTTACTTCCTTTGAAGCATCGTAATCTTGTCAGTTGATTCAGTGATGTGGTGGGATCACGGCACGTACCACTTTGTGCCGTGTCTGCTACTTACGCCACACTTGCGCAATGGCTGAATGTGCGTTGAGAAATGGTACTCTCTCAATCCGAATATTTTAGTTAGCCGTTTTCATAACGTTCGCAGTGTGACAACTGTGTCTTCACTGTCGCCATTCCATCCATCTCTAGCATGCGGATGACACAACTTTAAATTCCAAATCTCAAATCAACAACACATGTATTTGTAAGCAAATATATTTATTTATGTACATTAACAAGATATAATTGTTAACTATATTATGGAAATAAATAAGTTACAGAAGAGTGGAAACCCATAGTTCGTGCGAAAAGAGCTTACGACTTCAGGTTGTGATTGGGTCAGTACAGTAACTTAACCAATAAGGGCCTTTGTATGGAAGGGGGCAGCATAGGGGGAAGCATAGGCGGCAGGAGCAGCATATGCTAGGGGGGCGGCGACCTTAGCAACTGCGGGGGCGGCGTATGCTAGGGGAGCGGCAACCTTAGCTACTGGTGCGGCGAGGGGAGTCTTGTGTACTACGGCGTTGAATCCGTTGACGGGGTCAGCGGTGTACTCGACGGTACGCACTGTGCCGTCGGGCTCTACCAGGCTGTAGCTGCCCTGGACGACGTCTCCGCTTCGGCTCTCGTGCTGGCTCTTGGAGTCTCCGGTCAGAGCGTCCTGGATGTCATAAGCGTAGCTGTACTGGGGGTTGGGGTCGTAGTCGGTGTCGACGGCTACGGGGGCGGCTACCTTAGCGACAGCGGGTGCACCGTAAGCGAGGGGAGCGGCGCCGTAAGCCAGGGGAGCGGCGCCGTAACGCAGGGGAGCGGCGCCGTAACCCAGGGGAGCGGCTCCGTAACCCAGAGGGGCGCCAGGAGCCACGACGGCGGGGGCCCCGATGACTCCGGCGCGGGCGACGGCCACGAGGGCGGCGAGGACGAAGAACTGGAAATTAGCAGATTAGAGTCCTTTTAACACGTGTCGAGTTCGTATGTGGGCGTTAGGTGTCGTGTGGGTGTTGGCGTATTAACCATGTTAAACTTTACCCAGTGTATACACTTTTGCTGCTAAACGCTATTAGGAACCAGACTGTAGTGTGTTTGGGAGACTTCCACAGCGTCTCATACGTGATAGGTTGATGTGCTCAGCTTTGAAGATTTTTAAAATTTATACTGACTGTAATGTGGATATACATATTTCTAGTCACGAGACCCAAATTTGTGGCAAAGGTTGAGAGAGACATTAGAAACGCTATTTATGTCCAGTAATTGATAATTAAGGTACATGCTGTGGCTTTCTTTGGTTCGTTGTTACCAACAGCGGCTGGACGTTTTGACGTAAGCACGTTCCTCTAAGTTCTGTAACTTCTACTGCCGATTGACAGCCGGTGTTATTGAATGTTCGTATGTAAAGGCCAGACAGCTTATTGTAATGCAGTCAGATGTCAACAAACTGCAACTAGTAATTCTAGAAATGAAACGCGAGACATGACAGTCCACTGCACACATGTGAATAACTTAATTACGGTATTTGAAAATTCTCATTCAGAAATAAAAGTCAAGAAGGTGGAGATGGGCCTCAGTAAGATCCCTAGGCAACATTCTATCAGATATTTTAAAACTGAATACTGTTGGGGTTTTCACAGAGATGAAAATGTGCCTTGTGATTTGTGACGTGTAATCTCGTAGGTGGTTACGAACGTTTCGAAGCAGCTCTTTAGGACGTTGTTTGACTGACTAGAATCTCATTTCTGTGATGAAAATAGAGGTATTACGTTTCTTTGATAATTGGGTCACCATCTAGAAGGTTTCGCGGTGTTATCTTACAGTGGAACGCAATTCTGAAACTCGCTGAGCTCCACGCCATGAAAGCGTTGGTGATCCACCTTTACGCCTCAACCGCTTTGCCGTTGATGTAAGGGCCTTCGGTACCCATTGGATATGAAGCTGGGTGAGCCACAGAGCCGATATGGACCGAAGGCTAAATGAAAAATTTTGTACCCCTGCAGGGTATCGAACCCCAGTCGTCCTACCCGTAGTCAGATACTGTACTGTCTGGATTTGGGATATTTACGTGATGTGATGAATTTGTATAATAAACATCTTTTAACTTTGCCTTAAAATTATTTGTAATTTGGTGAAAATTTTTCTTGGGTAAAACATTAATTTTGCCTGTAATTATTTGCAATTTGATGGAAATTTGATGAGTCAGACATGAAAACGTATTTAGGTACTTAAGTAGTTCTAAATTGTTAGTACTTATTGCCTATTAGCACACTTTTATATGTAATAATTTGTGAGCAGAACCCACATATTTTGAACAGGGCTATTGTTTATTTAACAGTGTCAAACGAACTCGATTGTCATCTGTGTATATTTATAAATTAATTATGCACGAATTTTCGGTTTTGTAAAGTATGAAGTATCAGGGAGACTTGCAGCCAGTATAAGTAATGTCTTTAACTTTTACATTGACTCGGTTGTGAAGTGGTTAAGCGCTTAGTGTCGATTAGTGTTCCTAATAAAACACTTAATAGATAGTACTCACCTTGCAGATCATTGTGTGTGTGTTGTGGTGTGTCGTGCTGCGAGTATGCACACTGTCGGGGCCTGAGCCGTATTTATACTGACCGCCGCGTGACGCAAGCGTTTCGACACTGACCACGCCTGGGCCTCGTACCCTTCCCGCGGGCGTTGCGCTTGGTCCGATATTTGTCACCGTGCTGAGTAGTGCAGGAATACCGAGAAACGTCAGGTTGATTGGAAGTTTAATCCTAAACCTTAAGAGAAGAAACCGAGGCGTAGATAGTAGGATGATTTCAAAACGGATCTTGATAAAATGGGTTGTGGAGTGGATTTAACTGACTCAAGGTATACGGTACAAATTGGGATTACATAAAAGGAATTTTTTTTATGTATTGACTGTCGGCAGTTCAATAAACCTCTGTACCATGGAACTACTCCACTTAAATCTCCCTTTATTACCAAATTTTCCATCTCAAAATTAATTTCATGACGAATTGTGGTATCATACACTTCAGGAATCATGGGGTTGGGGGTGAGACCTTGCAACTTTTCCTCTGAATATCCTCATGTACAGTTGATTTGTTAATCACTGGCGCTGACTTGTAGATAGTGACCAAGTTTCTAAGGAAAGTATAACTTCCATCTTCAGCACAGAACTCAGATTATAGTGAGTCAAACTCTGCCTTGAAGACAGAATCGTCGCATTTAGCGTCCAATAAAGAAAGGTGTTTATGTACATTGGGCGAAGGATGGAAGTGATCGTGGCCTACCGCACGGTAATTATTCTAACGTTTGTCGGGAGGAACTGAGGAAATATGGGAGGAAAATACTGGGCAGGATAACCGACTGCCACGTTGCCATTGGTCGTGCTTATGTTAATATATGTGTGTACTTTCGAATCTTGTGTCAAGTTAAAGAGTTGGAGCCAGTGTTTGAATTCCTGGCCATCTACGTGGAAAATTTTTTCGATTCGGTGCTTATAACGCGTTTGAATATTAACGCATTTAGACTGATCTTGACACACTCAGGTCTGGTTTTCTCCGTTAGTTGCTTAATGTTTTCTGGACTTCAACGTAGACGACCGACTTCAGATGTCCCCACAGAAAGAATTCAACAGGCGTGAGGTCCTTTAACTTGGGTGGCCGTTCGATGAGCCCTTCCAGTTGTTTGAAAGTGTTTAATCTCACTTTGTATGCCCAGATTCAAGTGGTCACGTGACTCCGCCACTATGTGTGAGGGTTCCTATTGTGCCAGTCCAGGCTCGTAGTTCGATTCCCGAACGGGCTGAACCTTGTGATGAAAAGATAAACCAGGCTTTGGCGCATTAATCTGGTTTATAAAAAAACGAAGGAGGCGTGATTAGATGGTAATTAGATACGCCTTACTTCATCAAAATGTAATTAATTTCGTAAACTTTGGCATTGTTTAATGTATCAAATTGAAAGTGAGAGGCGACAATCAGTCGTTCCTTCCAGACTTTCCGTCTAGCTCTCGCAACCGTAAAACTTGTTTACGAGGCGAGAACTTGGGCCTTTCAAGATAAGGAATGATTGTTGCCATGGAACTGTAGCTGTGGGGCGACGGACCAATGAAATTTGAATATGGCTTTTCGGCGCCTTTCTGACGTCATGGGTGACTTTTGGGGAACGAATCGGATCGCCGTATTCAATTCAAAATTTAGAACAACTACAGGTTGAGGGGGGTATTCTTAACCTGGTACTTGTGCTGTGGAGCTGCTTACGTTTTGTTCTCCAATCGGGCAGACACATTCTACTTGAACCTAAAAATTTAACATATAAAGACAAACAGCCGAATCATCGCGCTGCCTTACATTCAGTGTAATTGGATATATATACGTCTGTGTATCTCAAGAGGCAATGTAAGTGTACTTCTCCAAGAACATCTCAGTGTCGTCTATCAGTTGCCCAAGACAAGAGATTTCGCTTCCTTTGTGCAAACGCCGCTTCAACCATCGGCTTCCCTTTATATCCTTCCACCTAACTAAAAATATATCTCAAGTTGTAACCGCAAGCAACCGGACACGCTACAGGGTTTGAACCCGTGGCAACTTTCGTTGAGTGACAAGTTACAGCGGAGGGACGGTTACACTATTTCGAGACAGCTCTAGACCGATTTTCCGAAGTGCATCATGACTTCTGGTATTTCATTGCTGGGTTCATGAAATTTGTAAATCTTTCATAACATACAATTCTTATGAAGTCTTTATTTGTAATTGTTTAAAAATCACACGAACGGAATTCGATTTGATAGTTTCGACATGCTTCTACTCCATTCGGCCTGCCGTGCCGTGTGTCTGGAATAGAATATCAAAAATGCGATGCAGGAGCTGTTTGTCATGGGAATTAAGACATTTGAGTACTCTTACCCTTAATTTTGTGTCGTTGTGCGACATTGTAGGCCTAGGGCGTGGTTCGGAGAGCAAGCCGAGTCAAGATCAACGACTCTGGACGTGCTGTGGCACGTCATGCAACACTTGTCTGGCCATTAAATACAGCTTGTAGGAAATTTGGAAACTTGTTGAACCTGTTCTTACGGGTATACAGAACAAATTGAATGAACCAGCATTTTACAGTCTCCTATAAGCAATGTTGATTTCCACATTCTTGTATAATCAATGACAAAGCTGTTGGCCTGAAAAAATTATAATGATCAATTATGTATATTTTTCCCGAGATGTTATTAGACTTATCAAGCCAAGAGCGCGTGGTGTGTAGCAATAACGGGGCATTCAGAAATGCATACAAGATTTTAGTCTGAAAACCTGAAGAAAGTATTTGAGACTTAGTTGGAAGGATACTGTAAAATGGGGATCTAGAAGGCATCAAGGTGTGACACTGTTAATTGGCTTCATGTGGTTTATGATGCATTGGTGGGCTATTGTGAACACGGTAATGGACCTCCGGGAATTATAAATGGGAAATGTTTTCAAATGCTGAATTACTGTTATCTTCTCAGTGAGGGCTGCTGTATGAAATTACAGTTGACCACGCTTCATACTCACCTTCAACGCTTAGTGCAGAGGGATATTCACCGGCTTGACCATGTTGGAGCAGATGTTGGGTCGAAGTCCGAAGGTTTCTGACAGTGTTGCGTTATAACATATAAAATTGTACTGCTGTCTCTTCTGGACTAAGTGCATATTATTTTAATTTAAATTGATAGCAGACCCCACTAAAAAAACACGCAATAACCCGTAGCCAATTGTACCTTCTTGATTTTTTTATATTTAAGACTAACAGGTTGAACTAGCATTGGTAATGTGGCTGGACAACTTTTCGTCAGCATAAATGGGTCTGTTTGCCGTGAATCCACCGTTTACTCTGGTGTCTGTTTCCACAGTTAAAGAGTTGCTGAGTTGTGATCAGTTGTTCATACGGAGTCGTAATCCAAGGAAATGAAAGCAGAGGTGTAACATCTTTAGAGTGTAAGAAAAATATAATTCATAAGAAGTTTTTTTATTGACGATTATTTGAAGAGAAGGATGTATTTACAAAGAGACGGTGGATGGCAAATTAACCGTAGATGGCCTTAGCGTGGATTCCGGCTGCATATCCGATTGGGGCAGCCACGGGGGCGGCGATTGCCACCGGGGCGGCTACACGGGCAACGGGAGCAGCAACTTTGGCGATGGGGGCGGCGAGGGGAGTCTTGTGCACGACGGCGTTGAATCCGTTGACGGGGTCAGCGGTGTACTCGACGGTACGCACTGTGCCGTCGGGCTCTACCAGGCTGTAGCTGCCCTGGACGACGTCTCCACTGCGGCTCTCCTGCTGGCTCTTAGCGTCCCCGGTCAGAGCGTCCTGGATGTCATAAGCGTAGCTGTACTGGGGGTTGGGGTCATAGTCGGTGTCGACGGCTACCTTGGCGACAGCGGGTGCAGCGTAAGCGAGGGGAGCGGCGCCGTAAGCCAGGGGAGCGGCGCCGTAACCCAAAGGGGCGCCAGGAGCCACGACGGCGGGGGCGCCGATGATTCCGGCGCGGGCGACGGCCAGGACGGCAGCGAAGACGAACAGCTGTGGAGAGACATTATGTTAGTTGCTTTCTGAGTGCAGACGTTAATGTTGTGGAGCTTCCAGCACGAGAACAAATTTCTCATAAAATATATTAGCTGGCTTTAAAAACGGTCATTTATCTCCCCGATACGAATTTCCCGTCAACTGTGATTGCCATATTTATCTATTAGTAACTTCCGTGTTATGTAAACCTAAGTTTTAACTTCTTGTTGTCTTTCTGGTGGAATTTTTATGCCTAAAATGTGAAATTATTTCGAGTTTTCACACTCCTGTCGATTTTATTCTGCTTTACACGGCTATATTAATTCATAATGCTATGTGTGCTTGTGTCGAATTATCTGAAATTCCTGATGCCAGACGACTTCTTATGAACTAGACGGATAAACTGGACTCTGAACGTCTTACCTTGTATGCCATGGTTACTTGAACGTTTGTGTTCTGGCGACGGTTGTAAGGGCTTATATACCTGATTGTGTCGCAAGCCTCCCCAGTTAGGTGGCAGACACCCAAATGGCGACCACGCCTCTCTTGGAGGTCTGGGTTTCTTGGTCATCGACGTATACAAGTTCATCTGAGGGAAAATTGAGTGAGGTGCAATGTGGCAGAGTGAGTTCAAGGAGTTTACTTGATGGGCAGACTGATTCGCTACACGTGACTAATTTACAGGCCGAGGTTTCAACTAAGCACCTCGCCACTACCCCTTGGCGATGGGCATGACTTTGCTTTGTTGTTGTGTTTTCTTATACTTTTTGCACGATCTGAAGTGAATTGTCTACGACTGGGCTACCGGAGACATTGCGTGTTACCTGTTCGTTAAGAATGCCCTGAGGCCTACCAAGGCTTTTATCCACCGCTAGTGAAGTTGACCTGAGCGTGCCGTTGGTACCAAGGTTAAGAGTGCTGTATTATAATCCGATGTCTTCTAAACGGCTTGATGGCACTTTACATATGCACTTGGTCAACTTTTCGGTACCTTTTACATGCAGTCGTAATGTTTCCAATACTAATACGGTTGATCCAGACTGAAATTTTTCGTTTGATTCCATGGTTGTGTATTGAATACACTTGATTGACATCGGAATCCTCAAAGTGCATACCCCAACATTCTAGTCCGAGTTTCACTTCTCTACGACTTGAATGTCGGTAGAAATAAACACTGAAGTCCGAAATGTCTTTTTTAATCTTTCATCCCTTGTTACAAGCTCAAATGTAGAGCAGAGTCTTTCTGAGAAGCTGCTATTCTTTCAGGTAGCCAAGAATTTCCCAGTCTTTTATGGAACTTGTAGTCAAATGAAGCCAGGCAACGTTCTCACACCCGTTTCTTACGATGGATTTTAATACTATCTCACCTTATATGCGTGTGTATCTTCAGTTTCGAAACACTTTTAACTGCGTTGCTGGTGTATAATTCTATTGAACAAGACTAACAGGATTACTTACGTACAAGATTCGATAAAATTTAAATTAATTTAAGAATTTAGAAAGAAAGAAGAACTGACGAGCTGTGTAGTTGACTGTCATCCATTCCTTTTATGTTCATCGTGCAAATAACGCGACTGAAGGCCGCCATTGCATATCAGACTCGTGTCCAGACTTGCTGCTGAACAAGACATTAATTTCACTCCAATGTCACAACTAGTTGTAGCTGAGTTTTGATAGAATAAAAAGTAGTCGTGCAGATTAGCATCTATATGGGTGAAAATTTGCTCGCGCGCCGAGTGGTAAGTTCGTGTGACCCAGATAACGTGGCAATATGAGTGCTGTTATGCACTTACGAAAGTGCATTCCTCCACCCCCACACGTGTTTGCGGCGAACTGGCTACAGAAGTTTGTTGTCTTCTGGGTTGTTGCGCCGCGTAGTCTGGTGAACATCTACCAGACTACACGGCATAACAACCCAGTTGACAGCAATCTTCAGACCCACCGCCGTGAAAACCTCAAATCCTACATAGAACTGGTTACAGTTTTCTTGGTACAGCGTTTTTCATCAACAGAAATTCGTTTTAAAAGGTAGCATTGGTCTTGTCTTTAAAGCCTAGTGGTACATATCTGCCCCACCTTTTCAGTCTGTAAGTGTGCACTTTTTATATTTGGTATAAATTCTAAGTGTAAAATGCGATTATTTTCTCCAACATCTTTAACAAGCCGATTTGTCGTGTTTTCTTTGCGGTACGCATTGAATTATTAAGTGAAGGCAGAGTGTCCGCAGTGCTGCCGCGGAAAGATTCGAGTTAAGTTGTCTTTTTATCGTTCTTACCCAAAATCGTATCGTACGCATGATCATCCGGCACGTAGACCCGTCGTTTGTATATCGTGCAAGAATACAGTCCCTAAACCCAAGATCATTTCTCGTCACATTATTGTCTACAGCAATACGTTTAAAATATATTCGGCTGTACTTATCCGTTTCTATGAATGCATACGTACTCCTGTCTCATACCGAATAATCTGAAAATAATTACAAGACGAAAGTCCTCGGGAAAGGTCAACTCAGAGACTGTTCTTATCTGCTCAACTCCGTTTCATAGTTTTATAGGGTTTCCAGCGTCGTATCTAATGCCATCCTGTAGCTCTATTGCTGTTAATTTGGCGTCTTTGAATCTAAGAACGAAACTAAACGCTCATAAACACCAAGGGCTGAGATCGTATCTATTGACACCTGAAAGAGATAATTTTATAGACTTATCGTACAGTTAAAAGTGTATCAGTTGTGTTTATTATCGTGGTTGCTATTAGCGAAGCATATAATCAGGGTCTATGTCTTTCATGAGTACTAAACTTATGTGGTAGACCTAACCACTCGACAGATAACTAAAGTTTGAAGATGACAGTGTTGTGGGTTATAGTGCCGTGTAATATGGTAGAACGCTCGGTTAATTTTGGCAAATTTGCAATAGGTTAGATGATGTTACGACAGGTAAGTTTAGTTTAGAAAGTTTGGGTAAGGTTAGGTTACGTTTCGTTGGGCTAGGTTAGGTTAGGTTAAGTATGTTTAGTGGATTTTGTGACGTTTTGACACTTATGACCACAATTAGTCACGTCCTTACAGTACGTCACGCTCCGTCACGATTTGTAAATATTCGTCACGTTTCGACACTTTTGGCCACATTTCGTCACTCCATTACAGTACACCACGCCTAGTCACGCTTTGTCACGCTTGGACACACTTTTCAAATCTTCGTCGTATTTTAACACTCATGGTGACCTCTCGTCACGCCTAGTTACGCTTTGTTACGCTTGGTCACGCTTTTGAAATTTTCGTCGCGTTTCGTCACATTTGGTGATTCCTTGTCACGACATGAATGCAGGTCTCGCTTAGTCACGCTTAGACACGCTATATCACGCTTTGCAACGCTTGGTCACTAAGTCACGTTTCGGCACGCTTACGTTATGTTACGTACGGCTGGATTAATTTTTGCTACTTTGCAATACGTGAGATGAATTTACTTGGCCATACTGATCTCAACTTGAGGTCAAGTATAGGTCAAGGTCATGTCAACGTCACGACAATATCAGGACGGCGTTTTGAGGAATATGGTCCTTTTTATCACGCTTATTTCTGCCGAACTGAAGGTGTCTTAAGTGACAATTCTCATGGATATTTGAGTTCATCTGTAGGTCGAGGTTATTTCAAGATCACGGCAATATCAGGCCAAGAGTTTGCCGAATATAGGCCTTGGAATTTTACGAATTCATTTTAAGGTCATATTTTCGCACGCTTATTTCTGCCGAGCAGTAGGTATCTGACCACACTCATGTCAAGTTGAGGTCACGGATAATTCAAGGTCATGTAAAGGTCTGACAGTATCAGACCAAGGGTTTGCTGAGTAGAGGCATTAAAAATATTAAGGGGATTTCACCACCACATTTCCTCACGCTTATTTCTGCCGAACTGTAGGGATCTGAAAGGCAGTCGCACACTTTCATGCGAATGTTATTTTGTTTAAAATATGGAGAGGATTTAGCATCCGTTTATTAGTTTCGAGCACATAAAAGAACTCACCTGATGATGACTAATTTAAGTTGAAACATGTAATGTATTTTAATAAAGTGACGAACAGCGGGTTCTAAATGCAGTTCATCTTCATTCCATTATAATAAACAAAGGTAAAGATATTACTGTTCAATACAGAATAAATTTTCTTATTTAAATACTCTTATGAAATTAAATATTTAATTTTGGTGGTAGGGTGTAAATAATTTCGATTATTTATGGTGATGCAAAATTTCACAATTGTACAGAACGCAGCGCCGGGCCACGTGTTGGGAAGCCTTGGTCCATGTCAAAGTCAGTCCGATATCATGGAATGAGATGTGAGAGTTGTATCAGTCAGTTGCTTCGTCAGTCCAAAGTGAGTGATTAAATGTCTATCTTCCTGCTTATAAGCAAGAAGAATAGATAAGGATCAAGTTACTTCTTAGTAGTCGTACATTTTTTAATGGAATTAAACTGTTGCTTAAATTCTTCATATGAAACATGTCAGAAAGGATGCAGGAGTTGGTGGTTAGTGACAGACTTGTATATAGCTTGCGTTGCCTTATCTCAGATTATAGGCGGTAGCAGAGTGTTACTTGGTAAAAACCCATGAACATTATTGTTGGAGAACTTTATTTTTATGACTGTACAAGTGGGTAACAAGAAATACGATCATGTATTACACTACAATAAATGCGTAAAATGTCGTGACTATCGAAATTAATGAGGAAGTTAGCCGTAGATGGCTTTCGTGTGAATGGGTGCCGCATATGCAGCAGGGGCTGCGTACGCTGCGGGGGCGGCATATGCTACTGGGGCGGCGACCTTAGCGATGGGTGCGGACAGGGGAGTCTTGTGTACTACGGCGTTGAATCCGTTGACGGGGTCAGCAGTGTACTCGACGGTGCGCACTGTGCCGTCGGGCTCTACCAGGCTGTAGCTGCCCTGGACGACGTCTCCGTCGCGGCTCTCCTGCTGGCTTTTCGCGTCGCCGGTCAGGGCGTCCTGAATGTCGTAAGCGTAGCTGTACTGGGGGTGAGGGTCGTAGTCGGTGTCGACCGCTACGGGGCCGGCTACCTTAGCGATAGCTGGTGCGCCGTAAGCGAGAGGTGCTCCATGTGTGGCGTAGGCCAAGGGTGCGCCAATGATTCCTGCACGGGCAGCGGCCACCAGGGCGGTGAGGACGATGAGCTGTGAGCAGAGAGAAACTAACTGTAACATTATAGATGGCAGATGGTGGGACTATACGATTACCGGATTAATGGCTTCCTTGTTGATGTTGCATCGTGTAGTCTAGTAGATACTGACTGACGTTACGAGGAACTTAACGTCACCCCAATGAAGGCTTCTCTGTAACGTCGCTAATTATCTACCACAGTACATGATGCAGCATCCAAGAAACCAGCCGCCTTCATTCTCGTCGCCCAGTGAACCTCAAATCTCAGATAGCGTTTTTAAACAAGACAACACTCAAGGTACGGAACTGCTTGCTATTTAGACACGGTAGGAGGGCTCAGCCCCCCCCCCCCCCCGGGCTGTCTTATTTCCGATTGTTACTATGCTACATGCTTATGTTTATTCAACGACCAGCTTTCTTCTCCGCACAAGTGAAGTGCACCTACATGCGTATAAAGCCGGTGGAGACAAGGCGACTCGTCCATGTATGTAGAGAGGCCATCAGGAACGAATGCTATGAATTTTAGCCCTTAGTGGTATTTATGTGCGTGAGTTGATATATTGAATGCTTCCGAAAGGCAGTGTGATATAAAACATTCAATTTTTTTCAGGTTGTACAATGTCAATCAATCCGCGCAATAGCTATTCTGTCTATTAGCACAAAATATAAAGCCCCTCTTTATGTAATTCTCTAAGTTCTCCTGTGTCTTTTAATTATCTCGTCAGCACTTCATTGTCAGACACTCTCTTTGTTATATTATTTCCATAGCGTGAGAGATCAGATTTCATTCCCGTATTAAACACGCAAGATTGTAATTTTCTGTATTTTAATATAGGATTTTAAAAAAGGAGACTCTAAGAAAAAATGCTTTGCTCAAAATTATATGAAGCATTTCCCGGATTTAATGTACTTTTAATATTATTATTGCTTACAATTTATATGCTCCTATGAATTGAATAATGTATAGGTGCCACAGAAATTTCCAGAGTACGTTATTTTTGTCAGAAATGCAGCATAGAAAACAAGCTAATCACGAGACGTTTCACAGTTTTACATTTTATTATCGGGTGGCGTAATGTTCAGTGACAGCTCATCTGTTGATGGCTTGTGGGCTGACTGAGCCAAGGCAGCTCAAAAGTAATATTTTGAAAAAAACGAAACGAACCTGTCAAGCAAAATCTATCTAGTTTTCTCAAATACTTATGCAATATTCTATATTTTCCCTGTACTTCCCATCCACAGCACAGCACAGCACAGCACGTACCTTGAACGCCATTGTGATCCAGTAGTCTCTGTTCCAGTGATGAAGGTATAAAACAGTGGGTTATATATATATGTGACAGAAGTGTCAGTTATGTGGCGTAACCACGTGGGTCTATTGTGAGACACCTTTCACCCTGGGGAGAAAAGGCTGGGTGTCTCAAAATGGACCCCACCTGGCTAGTGTAGGCTGGTCGCCCGGTCTATGAAGCAATTGGACAGGTTCTGCGCTATCAACTGAACTATATCGCTGAGTTAAACAAACCCGTTCATGGTGAAACGGTCACTTCAGTGACGCTGTATCAACTTCACATGTTTCTTGTGTCTGAATGGTGGATGATGGGATGAATGTTGATGGAATCATTTGTGACCGATTTCCCGGAGACTAGAAAAACACTACAGTTTTTACTCATTAATATGGCTGGTGTTAGCGAAGAGTTTCGAAATGGGTAGATCACGAATGTGAAGGAGAGATAGCCGCTGCACAAGGACGCTTCGTGCAGCGAAGCAGCAGTTGCAAACTTTGTGATTTTGAGGGAGGAATTGGGATTGATTAGTTTCCTCGCGTTCTCCTGGCGGTCTGAGGGAAGCTGCAGCCCATTATATGTTGATACCAATAAACCCGCCTGCGATTAAAAGTGCAGTCCACCTTCTAAAAACAGTTCGGAATGAAGAGTTCCCTGAGACTCTTCGGGTGAAATGATACCTTGAAAAGGCTACGAGCGCAGTTTCACATTCTCCGTTCACCGTACAGAGTGACACATCGGTGTATCTGATTTTGTATTTTGGAAGTACCCGTTTCTAAATTTCGTAGGAATTTTTGCTGTCATGACAGGTGTTCGAAGTTTCTGTGACTTCTTCCTGGTGAACGCGGAGATACTGCCCTGAAATGAGACTGGAATACACACTTTTCTAATCCACTACCTAGTTTCCAGTGCAGAGATGGACTGAGATGGCATTTGAGACAGTCTTCTTCATGAATTTAAATTAGGACAGTTTGCCTCAGAGATATAGATTTACCATTCATACATCTACCACTGCATTTTAAATGATTATTAATATACTATGCTCTGATTGTGTTGCAGGTGAGTACTAACTCTGAAAATCTGCCGGAGATGCCGCTGGGTGAGTACTTTGTTTTCTTTTCTTCCTGTGAGAGGTAGCTTCAAGTGCAACGATTTGTCCATTCTTTACGTGCCATGACTTTCATGGACTAAGTAGGTGTATTGGGGCCAATTATTTGTAAATTTTAAGAAATTTGTAGTGTAGGATGCAGCTCTTTCAGACTGTGTCAACGCTGAACTCGGTAGTCATTTATTAAGAATTTGTATATTGTTTTATGGGACCATGTGCAACCCACCCCATTCTTCATCGTAGCAGCGTTTTTTATTCTTTACTCAACACAGTGCTGCCTATTAATTTAGTTTATTTTAGTTCCTGCGGGTTTAACATTTACAATCTGTGGCGTCGTTCAAGTCGATAGCTGGATTTTTCTTTCTCGGTTTTGATATAGGGGGACGCTTTCATAATTCAGTATAGTGTTCAGATTTGAAACTGCTGATGGTAAGGGACCTACTTGGTGAAGATGGTGAATTTCTGGGTTATGACGCCGTGTATTTGGGCAGGTGGATACCAGTGTTTCGAAAAAATCATTTAGCCTGTACTGTGTATAAGTGTCGCTCGCGTGTTCCTCCGAAATATTGGCAACCTGCTACAAGACTACACCGGTGTCACAGCCCAGAAGACAGCCTGAAATCTTGTAACGCACTTGAGATTATATTATTAAACGAGATATTTTATTGTGATGTGGTTTGAATAAAACTAGGGACATCAATATGGCAACTAGGTCTGCTTGTTCCCAATTTCAAAGTATGGCCGATAGTTTTCTCAGTCATCGACCATATGTGTCATTAGCTCGAAGAATTAATTCAGGTGGTGTGTATATTGAGTCTGTGGAATAATCACCTTCTCCCTCACTACTTGAAGCTGCCTCTTCAGTGTCCTGATGTATTTTTAATACGTGATGGTAATCTTTTTTATGCCTGTTTATTAAGCTGTGTTCAGATGACTGTGAAACGTTAAAAGCTGCCTGTCCTCTCCGCGTATGCATATTATGATTTATGAGCTCAAACTTTATATATACGCCTGCGTAATTAATACAATATTCTCACATAACGGAACAGATGGATGTAGTCATCACGCGTACATATATGGTTCCGAACATTTTGGACGCGCAATAGTATAAGATAGATGAATGTGTACTGCGAACAATTTGAGTTCGAAGGTGAAAAACAAGAATTTGCTGCACATTCAGACTTTGTACAGAAACAAAACTGTTACATTCTCGAATGAATGTGTGTGTGTTGGAAAAAAATACATTTATGGCATGACTTTAATGCACGTAAAGACACGAACCCACTGGTCAGTTGGGAACTTTGATTCGGGTATGAGACGAGCAATTCTTTCGATTGTTTCGGAGGTTGTCTTTGTCGACCTTATCAGGAACTGATGAATTGGGTTACGTAACATGTAGTGGTTTATATATTCTGAATGTTGCGACAGTTCCAAGTTTATGGTCGCAGTCCACAATGTGACAACAGTAGCAAATTCCATGACTGAGTGGCATTTTAGCGTCCAGACTAGAAAGGTGCCACTTTGGTGGCATATCTCCTTTTGTGCTGCAGTATGCTATTGATAGGATGTCAAAGATTTGTCGATAAAGAAAATGTTACCGACGAATTGGCAGTGGATTTATAACGTACTCATCTCTTGACATGTTTGCAGCATGCACAGTTCAGGGTTTGGTGATATACGTATATTATTTTTTGTTTTTGTTACTGAGCGTTTGTGCTGTGCCCGCGTGTGATGCAACATATATGAAACAGTAACTGGTCACGCAAACCACACCACGAACTAGTCCGAACAAGGTGGTGCAGTTCAGTAGAAGAAAGGGTAGAGCCTTATACTGCGTACACAGAAGTGTGCTCGGTGGATAGAGACAGACGTGACAAGTAGCATTTACAGTTGTAATTGTCTGTGATTGTGGCTCGTTTATTGATATAAATTTGTTTTGTCTTCCCCTCTGAGTGCTGATCATTGTAAGGTCACCATATAACTTAATTTTACACCCCACTTTCTTTGTATCACGAATTCTTGTGGAATTGTTCAATGACGTTTGCTTCCTCTGAGGACTGAAGGTGTTTTTTGTGCCCAGGATCTTATTGAGATAATGACGTACATTCCAGGAATGCAAATGTCCCCATTTTTACAAATACTCTAGTACACAAATAAAGATTTTCTCGGTTTAGGATCTTAATATAGGAAAGGTGTAATTCAGTAAAACAAGTAGCTTTTTTACAGTGTTTATTCACTTATTTATCTGACATATAAATGCATTTGGCTTGAGTCAAATGAATAGTGGGATGAAAATTTACTGAGATGCACCTGTGAGCGATGATGTGTAATTACCCGATAATGGCCTTCGTGTGCAGAGGGGAGGCATAAGCGGTTGGGGCGGCGTATCCCAGAGGGGAGCCATAAGCGGTTGGGGCGGCATATCCCAGCGGGGCAGCAATCTTGGCAACACCAGGAGCACCATAAGCTAGGTGTGCAGTGGGGGCGGCATAAGCGACAGGAGCAGCCACTTTAGCGACGTGGGCGGCGACAACAGCAGGTTCACGGTGTACTACGGCATTGAATCCGTTCAAGGGATCAGCGGTGTACTCGACAATACGACGGGTGCCGTCGGGTTCCACCAGGTTATAGCTTCCCTGGACGACGTCTCCGCTTCGAGTCTCATGTTGTCCTTTGGAGTCTCCGGTCAGAGCGTCCTGGATGTCGTAAGCGAAGCTGTACTGGGGGTTGGGGTCGTAGTCGGTGTCTATGGCAGCTACCTTAGCAACGGCTGGGGCAGCATAGGCGAGCGGTGCTGCGACCTTAGCTACGGCTGGGGCGGCATATGCAACGGGAGCGTGAGCGAGTGTGGGGGCGCCATATGCCAGAGGGGCGCCATAAGACAGAGGGGCGCCATAAGACAGAGGGGCGCCGTAAGACAGAGGGGCGCCATAAGACAAAGGCGCGCCAGGGGACACGACTCCAGGGGCGCCGATGATACCAGCGCGGGCGACGGCCACCAGGGCGGCGAAGATTGAAAGCTGAAAGTTGAAAGAGATTGTGACTGCACACAGACGCACTAATTTTTCATATATAATTTTCAGTCGGTATTATGTACGTATATTCAGGGCGTTTGTTTCCTACCACTTTCATTTATAAATGTATTTAAATTATCAAAGAAGTTCCTATTATTTGATCTTAGAAGTATGATTGTTTCTATTTTGTTTCAAAATTAAACTTTCCCTCACATAATTGGCCAAATATTGGATTTAGGAAAGATCTGATGCATTATCGATACTTTAGTTTTTGGATTTTATTTTATGTCAGAATCTTGAAATTTTTGCTTCTTCTGAGCAATTTATAATGCTATTCGTCTCAGTAATACATTGTATGAAGTGTTAAATGTATTTCGGTTGTACGCTTCAGTATATTAACGAGAAACTGCTTCATTCATCAAATCCCCGTTGATCGATGAGGTCAAGAATGTTATATTGAACTAAAAATTGGAAAGCTTGTTCAGAACCTTATTTAGTGTACTGTTCAGGGATACTGAATTCTATCATAGAATGTTCGTCGCCTCGCTTGTGTCGCCATCCGTGCCGATACGAAAACTCGAATGTTCGTGTAAGACTGGTTCTCCACATGATCGTATTCCCGCCTGCTTTGTGCCCCACTGTGTTTCCCCAGTATTTTCTCGACCCATGTAACTGCTGCTGTATTACACCTGTTTCCTTCCACAATCGTGTTACTGTAATCACCTATGTACTTTGAACTTGAAATTGACATACTAGTCCAACGTTATGTCCCGTTCGGGATATACTTTTATCTAACAGAAAAAAATTGTTGATGTCTTTGGTTCAAAATAACTGTTTCGAAGCCCGCCACCTTTGTTTGACGTTTATTTTATTTTAATTCTTTTATTTTAATTTACTTCTCAGGTTATGCAGCAAAACTCTAGGACTAATTAATATCTGTGAAAGTATTGTCATATGTTTCCTCCAAGTTTGGAACCGAATTTTAAAAATATAATTTTGACACCCTTCGCCTTTAATGTGTTCAATTTGCATCAGCAATTTCAGACACTTTTGATTTACCCGTCAGATTTCAGCCGGTAGACTAAGCGTTACCTATAGACCTGGTGCACTGTACTGTACCTTGCAAGCCATGGTGTGGAGTGGCTAATGTCCTGTGCTGGTCGTCAGCTGCGCCTTGTGTTATATAGCCAACAGTGATGCAATATTGAGCGCGAGCTGCAGGAATTCCTAAATTAGTGGGGGATGGCGTACCCCTCGGCCTTGATAGCGCGAAGCTGGTACCTGTTTCTGATCTTGTTTTGCCCACCGTTAGTTATGCTGGTCAGTGACCACAAGTGACTTATTGAGTAACCTGGGACGCCCCGGGTTAGTTCGTAATTTGGGTTTCTTTAGTCTTAACAATAGTTTCTATCAATTACCTAGGAAACAAGATGATACTATAACTATGCACTGCACTAGAAAAGCCCTCTCGACGGGAAGTGAGTGCTCTTTTAAACTTAGGTCGAATGTATTATCGACTGGGGTGTACTACAAGCAAGGCCCCAGTACTACAATTGAAATGTGAATAGGCCAACTAGTAGCGACTTAACAAAATCCTGTTATCATCCCAATCTGTGAATAAGCTTCAAGTAGAACTTTTTCATTATATCTGTAATAAGTGTATATAAAGGCCAGGGAACTATGCAAGTTACAAACCAATTCATTGAAAAATATATGCATTTTTATTCCATTCCAAAGGCATTTGTCGGTCATTTACTGTGTACACAAGGATTGGTCCTAAGCGTTAATTCAAGGTTTTCTAGGTCTGACAGTATTTTTCTTCTTCGTTGTTGGTAAATCCAGAGTGGTTTTGATTATCTCTTTCGGCGAAATATTTTAGTCAGGAGTTTCCCGTCCGATTTTTGAACCCAGGACTTCCGGAATACGAAGGATTGTGTTCCGTGTTTCATACTCTTGAATTTAACTATAATTGGCAGCCTTGGCATTTCGCCTCAGTTCTATAATGAAAGCAGATGAATGCGGCACATGCTCGTTTGCCGTTTCCTGCTATTGCACTCAGCAGTAATCTCCTGTAATCTTGACCCAATTACCAGTTAGGCCTCTTGGCTGTGTATTCGATACCTGCTTCCGCCGTTGTGATTTATTGCCAGTTGTTGGATATACGGATAGATTCTCCTGATATTCACGTCAATGGAGTGCTTCCAGCTTCTAGTAATGTGGAGGAGATAAATGAGGCCGAAACACAAAGCTGCATTTTCATGATCGTTTTAGCTTCGACGTCGTTGCGCGTGTTGAACACTCCAGCGCTCCCCGGCAGATTTATCCCCGGGGCTGAAGTTTCCGGTACCAATTATAGAGGCTGGGTAAGCCCTAGAGTCCGTCTGGACGCGTTGGAAGACGGAAAAGTTTCTGCATCAGCCTGGATTATAACCCAATTTTTCCAGCCCATGTGCCACTCACTACCAACACTGGCTGAGGTAACCCGGCTGACGTAATTGTGTGCAAGATCGACACCACAAACTGAGTAACAAAGTT
The DNA here is from genome assembly GCF_977971745.1 of Zootermopsis nevadensis. Taxonomy (NCBI): domain Eukaryota; kingdom Metazoa; phylum Arthropoda; class Insecta; order Blattodea; family Termopsidae; genus Zootermopsis; species Zootermopsis nevadensis. The sequence continues at coordinate 19,739,550 of NW_028259134.1, forward strand.
TAGATTGTTATAGTGTCATATCTAGTTGAGAAACATGCCTCCTGTTACTGAACCCGAAGTTTAATTACCGTGATTACAGGAGCCGTTGTTCAACCCCTTTCCTGACGTAATTTTAGTCCACGTCTTTGTATCCGATTTCCCTAATATCCGCATTCTGACATCGAAGAAAGTATCCGAAGTGGTATGTACGTTTCAGGTTTCAGGGGAAATCCTTATGCATTTGTGATCTCCATGTGCCGCCCAGGTCATCGTCCTTGATCTTATCGCCCTAATAACATGCAATGAGTTGAAATTACGAAACTCCTCATTGTGCAGTTTTCTCGTCCTCTTGTTACCTCCTTTCGTTAGAATCAAATATTCTTTTCAGCATCTTTCTCTCGAACACCCCCATTGACGCTGATATGGGTCACTTGCATTGAAGTTTCTCAGTCGGCGCAGAGCACAGTTGTAATGCATTTTAAAAGACATGAAATCGATAATTAGAAGTGACCTCAATTTCGCCAGAGCCAATATTATCAGAAGCAAGCAAGTAGGTGGTAAATGTTAATGGACGAAACGTGACTGTTTAAATGTTTTATTTGTAAAATGCTTGGTAGGAATAAAATAAGTGTGGTACATGAAGCAAGAGATTGTGTGGTCAGGCAGGTCAGTAATGCTTATAGGCTATGGCAGATGCCCGTATCCGGGGGCGGCGTAAGCAAAGGGAGCCGCGACAGGGTTGCTATAAGCTATGGGTTCGGCATATGCAACTGGACCGACTGCCTTAGCTACAGTGGGGGCGGCATAAGCGACAGGTGCATTATGAGCCGCGTATGCTGTGGGGGCGGCATATGCTACGGGAGCTACTGCCTTAGCTACAGTGGGGGCGGCATAAGCAACAGGTGCATTATGAGCCGCGTATGCTGTGGGGGCGGCATATGCAACTGGACCGACTGCCTTAGCTACAGTGGGGGCGGCATAAGCGACAGGTGCATTATGACCCGCGTATGCTGTGGGGGCGGCATATGCAACTGGACCGACTGCCTTAGCTACAGTGGGGGCGGCATAAGCAACAGGTGCATTATGAGCCGCGTATGCTGTGGGGGCGGCATATGCAACTGGACCGACTCCCTTAGCTACAGTGGGGGCGGCATAAGCGACAGGTGCATTATGAGCCTCGTATGCTGTGGGGGCGGCATATGCCACGGGAGCTACTGCCTTAGCCACGGTGGGGGCGGCATAAACGACGGGCTCCCTGTGCACAACGGCATTAAAACCGTTGACGGGGTCAGCGGTGTAGTCCACAGTGCGTCGGGTTCCGTCCGGGTCCAGCAGGCTGTAGCTGCCCTGGACGACGTCTCCGCTGCGGCTCTCATGCTGGCTCTTCGAGTCTCCGGTGACAGCGTCCTGGATATCGTAAGCGTAGCTGTACTGGGCCGGTGCCGCTGGATATAAAATGGGCGCTGCAGCCTTGGCGAAGGGGGCAGCGACCTTGTGTGCTGGGGTGGCATAGGCGGCGTATGTGGAAACGGCTGGTGCGCCGAGCAGGCCGGCTCTTGTGGCAGTGATCGCAGTGGCGAGTACAAGCAGCTGGAGTGGGAAAACGTGTCAGTTAGTCCTCCAGTAACATTATTAAACTCGTATGATGATTGCGTAAACACTAATCGCGACTGTGAGGTGCCTACTCTGAATGCTAAGAAACAACTTCAGTTTCGTCTAAAGCGAACTGCACAGCAAAATGGGCTCCTTTCTATCGTATCCATAGGCGTAGAGGTCATATACTCCATTCCAAGAATTAGAATTATTGTGCAGTTTATTTCAGTACACATCACTGGAATAATTTTTAAATGTGTGACCTAATTGAGGGACTCTTGAAGCGTGGAGATATTTTGTTTTGTGACTTTGGCAACAAGTCTCGTACTGGTGCTGATGAATCGTGACCGTTCTTATCACCTGAAACTGTGTTCTGAAAGTTGTTGTTATCGTTATATAAACTACAGCAGTTAACAGTATCCTCTGAACCGTCAGCACCACAACCCCTTTCCATAGGATGGCAGTGCATGGTGTGTTCGACCGAGTTCCAAGGAAGGAGGATGAGTTCCCCAACACCCGGAAACAAGGATGGCTGAGCCGTTGATACAAGGCCCAGATCCTTGGAAGACAAAAATTATTTCTTACGCGCTCATGCGTAATTTTTAATTGCGAATGTATAGTGTTGGTGATTATGACATTTCAAGTTTAAATGCCATCTTTTATATCACAAACTGTGTTTAGATGTGCAAGTTTTAATTATATTTGTAAACTGTGACTCGGACAGTTACAATAAAGAGTCTTACCTGGATGGCCATGTCGAGGGATCCCTGCTGGTGCCGGCCGAATGTGTCCAGCTTCTCGGGCCCTGTTTATATACGAGTAGTAAAGCTAATCATCTCCACGGAGCGATGTAAGTGATAGTACCTTTCTATAACGGGTATCACCACGCCTTGACCTCTCGCCCTCCCTATCCTTCGGTCGCTCAGTGAATAGGGCAAAGTAGGAAATCGTGCGCCCTCTGCCCTGTCCCCCCACCATTTTAATTTGTTTCCTTGAGTTAACGTTACTTTGTGGAGTGAGCCTGCTGGAAATTATTTCGACCGCTGTACTTATGCGGATCGCATGGACCTCCTTCGTGAAAGCAGTTTTCCCATATCCTTCGTGGTTTCCGCTCTTAACTCCATCTTAATTTGCCGTGTTTTAATCTTCATATATTAGGAATCTTCACTGTTTGAAGCCGAACATTATCTTCCTTGAGCAGCTAAAAGCCCTGTCGTTATGAAACCCGCAGTTTCGTCGGCGTGACTCTTATGTCCGCAACTGGACCATTTGCTGCCTGTGGTGTGACACGCGATGTACGATAATGAATCTCCATTCTTATCGCCCTAGGCGGGTTTCAGAAATATCACGTTCGCCCACTTCCCAATGACACATCAGAAGTGATTTTGTTGCGCGAAATGTGATATTTCTGTTTCAAATCCCCGACAGGAAATTTCGTGGGGCGCTTTGGATTCTTGAGAGCAGTCACAGTGAATCGGACTGTTCGATTAACAGAACGGTTTCGAACCGCCTGCCCGCCCGGCATGAGAGCTGTCATGGCACGCCTGCGCACTCAGCACGACGGCGACGTGCTAATTAACTAGGATGTGACATCTTATTCAGAGCGATAATTGAGATGAGTGGAGGTCAGTCATCTGTTCTTGGCTTCTGTTTTAGAGGAAAGGAACGGCATTTTTACTCGCCGTACGCTGATTCAGAGTTGCGGCACCACAAGAAATTCAAACCGAAAAAGTAACTAAAGGAAGGATGAAGTTACCTTTTTGTGTGAACATTTCGATGTGAAGGGATAAAGCTTCACGGTTTCTAAACCTTGGTTCCTGGCGGATGTGCTCTCCTTCACTGTCCTACAACCTTCGTCCCCTCAAGAGCGGTTCCGGTACCCAGTGGTTGGAAGGCTACGTGGTATTGCACACACTGATGGCCCAATGTCTTTTTCTTAATGAGTCTCGGCAGCAGACTCAAGGTGGTCTACTTCGGGGTTCTATCGGATGGTTTTCCTTGCCTGTCATATCCCCCCAAATATTCATTTCCCTCTGTTATGGGTCCTCACCTCTGGCCTCACACTTGGTCCGACACAGAGTAAACCTGTTTTGTTTGTAGGGGCTGAGTGACGTAACTCAAGATGTGTGATTTGTGTGTGTCCCTGTAATTTGGGCTTGAGTGACTTGAATATGCTGTAATGCCACTCATTGTTCTGGGGTTTTCCTGTTACCTCTTCCCAAGCGTCAGGGCAAAGCTGATATTCCTGGAGCTGGCTTTATTTCGAATTCCTTGATCATTTAATCCGTGCATTTTACACAGCGACGTTCAATTTTGTGAGAAATAATCCATACATTTAATGTCGAGAAAGAGTGACTAATTTTCCTTCATTCTGTCTTAGAATGTTGTTTCATAGGAAATTGTACGGTATTGCTACACTGATTACTTATTACTTATTAAACGTCTTCAGCGACTGAAAATTGCATATTTGTGCTCATTAGCTCCAGCATGTATGTTTCACAAGAAGCACAATGGAGTTTAATTACATTTAGTATTTGGGAGTTTAAATAAAATATTTTGGTTAAAATCGGGCAGTTTACATGGGGATCTGTATGCACTTCTGAGCGCCGACATTGTTTGGTGAGGATCCCTGCGTAGGGAATTCCCAGCCAGCCGCGCCGGAATTTTGACCTCGGCTGGAGAGATCTTATACCTGAACTATAAATATCCGGGTTGCTTTTCGAAAAAGATCGTCATTAACAACATATTTTGTACCTTTTTTTCCTTCATATTTTCACTGTCCATATATGAAGCTACGGAGTTCGACGAAGGTCCCAACGGGGTAGTTCTATTTTCCTGCCGGTCTCTGAAGTTGGAAGTAGATCCTACTTCTTAAACTTTGTGATTCTTATTAACGCGTATATTGCGGATGAATCCAAGAGATCAGTTGCACGTATACAGTTTATGAGGTACGTCTCACTGTCGAAGGAGGAACATCGGGATTATGTTCTAGGGATTATTTCCTAATTTTCTGACCATTATATTTAATTTATTCCATGTTCAGTGGCCCCCTTGTCGCCAAAGCATAGCGCATTCCCAGACTTCCAAGTCTGTAGGGTAGCTGTGAACATCCCCGACCCAACCACAAGGTTGGAGGACTACACTTGTCGGCTATCCTCGACTAGTCTTTCGAAAGTTTCGCAGTTACCTTCCATATATGTAGGCCTGAGAATGCGTTATGCTGTGGTAGTAACGGATTCGTTATAATAAAATAGAGTATTGTGGCCGACGAGTGTCCATTTCAGCTTAAACGAAACGGTGCGGTGGCGAAATGAGTATGACGGAAATAAAAGGACCAGTATATCGTTTTGTTTCATATAAATATTTATTTATAAAAATGTACAAAACTACGCAGGATGCAGAATAATATGATAATGAACAGTCGGTCGTGAGGCGAAAGTGACTTAATAGTGCTTCAGGATGCCACCGTAGCCGTAAGCGGCGGGGGCAGCGTATCCAAGTGGAGCGGCGTGCGTTGCATAAGCTACAGGAGCCACAGCCTTGGCGTAGGCAGGGGCTGCGTATGCAACGGGGGCGGCCACCTTAGCTACGGGGGCGGAAAGAGGCTCCCTGTGTACGACGGCGTTGAATCCGTTGTGTGGATCTGCGGTGTACTCAACGGTACGACGTGTGCCGTCGGGATCTACCAGGCTGTAGCTGCCCTGGACAACATCACCGTCGCGGGATTCGTGCTGGCTCTTGGAGTCGCCGGTCAGGTGATCTTGAATATCGTAAGCGTAGCTGTACTGGGGGTGAGGGTCGTAGTCTGTGTCGATAGCCACGGGAGCGGCGACCTTAGCGACGGCTGGGGCTGCATAAGCCACAGGAGCAGCTACCTTAGCATATGCGGGGGCGGCGTATCCAACGGGGGCGGCGTAAGCGACGGGTGCTGCTAGCTTAGCATAGGCGGGAGCGGCGTATCCAATGGGGGCGGCATGAGCGGCGTATCCAATTGGGGCGGCATGGGCGGCGTATCCAATTGGAGCGGCGTATCCAATGGGGGCAGAGGGGGCGGCATATCCAATGGAGGTGGCGTATGCTGGCCCACTGACGATCCCCGCCTTAGCAACTGCCACGAAGGCTGCAAGCACGATTAGCTGAAAGCAACGAAGCTTATCGTTACATTCTTGGAAATAAGTTTTACTTACGCTATGTCGCAAATGCGCACTAGAGTGTTTATGTGCAGGTTGAACCACAGAATGAATCCACAACTGTAATGTGTGTGGTTACGCTGTAATAAACGTAATTGTGGGGTTTCATCCCATTAAAATCATGCTTCTTTTCGCGAACCACATGCGACGGTTATCGTGAGACGAAATTGTATAATGTTGGTTGGGTTCTACGTTCTGACCCAGGAACTCGCTATCCGCGTACACCTCTCATCTCGCCGTCTTTAGGTTTCAAACTGAATGTGTTCAAGTCCACGAACATATTGCAATTTCAGAAGTCGTGGTACATTTCTTAGATCGCGTCACTTTCAAGACTTTTCCCCTGTGTGTGTTATGTTAATTGATATCTGTGGGGGGGGGGGGGGCTTTGGCGAAGAGAGTGACGCCAAGGTGAGTTCTTTTTAGAGTACTGCGGTTCTCTTACCGTGTGTAGTACGACAGGCTTGACCAGCCGGCTTTTTGTCTCGTATCCTCGGAGCTGGAGGGTGTTTTTGAGTATTAATATTCTTGTAACTGCACAGTATACGTTCTGACCCTATCATGGCTGGAGTAATTTTTAAACTAAAAAGTCTCTTCAAGTATTTGAATCAGTTTTGGTGTTGGAGGTCGAAAACAGAAGGTGTCTGTCGAATTTGAGGCACAGTTATTAACAATTATGCCTGTCTACAAGCTTGTGTCGATTTTACTTAAAATGGGCTGATTAATAGTTAATAGCAAAACCCAAACAAAGCCTGCAACAGGGCACTGTCCTGCGCCAGGTTCATTATCCATTTATTATCACAACGTCCTTAAGATTTGTATTTATGCTGTCCAGCCACAATTCATATTCAATACTCAAACGGACGTTTACGTGGCGAGTTGGATAAAATTTGATGTAAACGTGGGAACCCTCTTCGAATGACCACTCTTTATATCTGTCGGACCGAGTTCCGTTTATGACACTAGGAACTTACTTTACATTAAGAACTCTGGAAGAAAACGTGTTATCGGCCACTACTCGAATAACTTCAACGAACGAAGTAAAATTGTATTCGTGAGGTACCCTATTCGATTCTTGGCCGGAACACTGCCTTTAAATAGGCTACGACTTCCGTCCTAATCCTTTCCTGTCTATCTCTTACGCCGAATTACCTGGAGTTGATACAGCGTCTTTAAATAGCTTACCATTTACCTGTATTCTGCTTAATTCACACACATGAAATCGCCAAGTTTTGTGTCACAGTGATCAAGACGCACCTACCTTGAAGGCCATTGTTCTGTTCTGTGTCGATACTCGCCGCGCTGCCCTGTTTATATACTTTTGCGTTGTGATGTAAGGAGTTTATCCCGCTTGCTATGACGACGTCCTTTCACTTGTATACCACGCCTTGGCCATATTGCTTCCCCCCGGGGATAAGACAATAATTCGGTTGGAAGGTAAATTGTGTGAGTCATGGCGCAACGCGCGGAGAAAGTGATGCAGTGCAGCAAGTCCCACTGCCATTAACAAAGCCGGTTAATTCCTTCATAGCCGATAAGTCGCTCCGCCAGTGTCTTGACATTAACACTAAACACAACGTCGGACGTCATAATATAGGACGATTGTAAGTGATGGATTGAGAGGAAACTAAGTGATCTGTCCTGTTTTAAGATAATGTTTCTGTACTGTATTCTAGAGACCGTGAAAAAGTGTTGTATGTCAAGATCCTCCACCGATGAACATCTACGCCCTCCAGTGGTTACGATCCTGAATTATTTTCATCCTTGTAACCAATTTCCTCAAAAGTCGCCTCCCGTTTCCTTCTGGATCTTGCAGTAAGCTGATTTACAAGTGAATTCTGTGTGTATTATCTTACCATCTTAGCCGCAGGCCTCCTAGATGTCACTACCCTAAGAATACCAGACGATCTGTTTAAATCATGAAGGTTCTCCTTATATAGGTTTTGATAACATAAGTTGGTTACTTATATTATTTTTAAGGTTCAAATATTGTCTTTACTTTTGTGATATTCTGCAGAACAGATGGAACAATGTTCTTTCGTTTGTGACGTAATCGCCGATGCTGTTGCCTTGGAGACTGAGCGCTGTTCTAGAATGTTGGAAGGAATTGCAGCTCGAATCGCCTTTCGTCCGTGTTGTAACACCGTGCATGCTGTATTTTACTCGTACATCGATTTCGTTGCAAACAAAATAAGATGAATGTATGAGAGTTGGTAACATTATTTACATCTAGTATTAAGAAGAGTATTTAGGGCAACTATCGAAACAGTTCGACTGAATAGTTCTCATCACTGAAGTAGAAATGGCCGGAACTACTGACGGTTCAAGGTCAACCGATTTATTTATGTCGGCGTGTAGGTTTAATTGTTTTATTACTATTGATTTTAAGCCTACAGCTACTCTGGCATTATAAACATGGATATATCACCGGCAGAAGTGACTGGCTATGGGCTGTATGTCCAGGGTTCGGTACCGGACACGAATACGTTTTTGTCTGAGTCTTGCCTCGAGTTGCGTCATTCTATCGACACCTCGCGTAGTATTTCCGACACCTCATGTGAACAAACCGCTATTCAGTGATTCAAGTTTAAGGAATGGAAATGATGAATTGCATCATGTGCCTTTCACTCTCTCGAGTTTACGAAGGATCGATGTGTAACCGATTAGTTATCAGTTTTATGTTTGTACAACTGAAACTTTCGATACATTTGTGATCATTTTCAGAAACATTTACGATTCTACGAGATAAATGTAAGAGTATTACATGTGGTACGTATGGGCGATAATAAATGCTTACAATACTTTTATCAGAATATATTAATTTTAGAGAAGTGGGAGACCTGAGATTGAATGGAAGGTGAACATAAAAATGATCGTGTAAGCAATATTATGTTGACTGGATTCATCTGTCTTAGGATACGGTGTATTGGCGAGTTATTGTTAGCACAGTAATAAACCTTAACATTCAGGATCTTTGATGTGGCTTCTTGTGAGTGTTCTCTAGCTTTCAGTTGATCAGGCATTTCGACTGCGAATGACTCCGTCAGTGACTCGAACTCTTGCTCCTTCGGAACTTTGGGAGATAAAGATGGCATAGTAACAGATGTGTGATTTTCATTGCTGTTCTCATTATACATTCTCTCTCCTATTTTCGTTCAGCGTATCGCACCTGATTTTCTCGCCCTGCCAAAATGGTGCAGATATCTGACAAGAGTCTGCCTTTGGTCCCTGTCCGGAGTCATTTGAATCCAATGCACAACCTCTTGCCCATTTTCTTCAGATTCAGTCTTCGCCCATATCTGAAATATGCTCTTTTTCCTTTAAGTTTTACAACTACAATTGTGCGTGAATTTAATCGTTTTCCCCGTGCGCGTTACATATCCCACCCATCTTGTTATCCTTGATTTGATAACCTTACCGCGACGTGTTCGATGAAGACTATGCTCACAAATTGTGAACCTCCTCATCATGTAATATTCTCCATTGTCTTCTTTCTTCAAATAGTGACGCTACTTCAGAAAATAGAAATGAGGGCGAGGAGGGATTCTGAGATAAACCATAAATGACTTGCCCTGCAGGCCACTTCATGTCTCTTGAATTCGGAGGGTTTGCACGTAATTTGATGTAACGCAACGGGCCTTGCGCAGTAGAAAGTGAAATATCTCAAGTTCAGCGTGCCCTACATCCTGGCTTCTGAAATTCCTGACAAGGACAAGACATTGACGGCGTGTTCTAATGATGCCACTTTCACGGGCCGCTGTTGCTCTGCGGCTAGCACCACGTAACCCTTTGTGCCTTTCGCTTAGCCAATTCACAGAAAGGCAGTTCTGTGAAGAACCGATATTGTCACCGTAATGCCCATAAAAGATTTCAATCTGTAAATTAACAGTGCCACATTTTCACCATGTTTTGTGGCTGCTGATGTCCCTCTGGATTCTGTTTTGTACGTGTGCGGCAATCCGTACCGGAGCTGTGTTAGAATTAAAACATACTGAATCCTTCTTGTGTTAGGTCTAACTTGATTCGTTCCACTGTCGCGTCGTGTCTTTCATATCAAAATATACTTTGAAAACGATTCTACGAAATCATGATGAGTACGTGTTGAAGGAAGATTTGGATTGAGCGACGTTGACGCTCTCCACGATCCCTTGGATGCAGTTCAGGGTATCCGTCACACAGACAGAAATGTGTGTTCAGTTTTATTTCCTTCTTTCTTCCTTTGATAATTTGCTCTGTTTTCTTTCCTTTCATTTAATTTTTTCGCTTTCGCCTTCCTTTTGTTTCTATGTTTCTTCTTCTTATTCTTCTTCGTTCCTTTAATTTTTCTCCTCCTGTATCGGTATGCGTAAGATAATAACCGATCCGCAATAAATGAAGCAAGAAGTACGTGGACATACTACAAGTTTGTATCTAGATTGGCAGGCGGTTGGTCTGTCTGTCGACCGGTAATTACGCTGCCCCACATGTGGGTTACACTTGCAGGCCCCGAGGCCGAGATTGCTCCACGGGCCTCTCAGCGAGCAAGAATTATTTCACAATTGTCAGCATAGAGAGATGATAATCATTTACTTTTCTTTTGGTGAAATTGTCTTTTCTCCTCCATCGGACTTGCCCCTTCGTAGACCCCCTCATTTGTCTAGGTTAACAATGCTGGGTGATCTGTAAGCCACGACGTTTTTCGCTATATCATATCCGAAGTTTCCAATTTTTCAGTTATAAACGGTGTGATGAGCTTTTCCGCGTTACTGCGTTGGGATCCCGCCTGACCTCTTTCTTAAAGCCAGTGATGGCCATCGTCGTAATGTCGAAATGCTTGGCTGTTTCCTGTTTGCACTCTTGTGTCTGTTCGGCTTCTAAGAACTCCGGAAATTAAAATGTTTAAACTAATAATTTTTACCCGATGTTTATAATTGAAGTAAAATTTGATTAAAGTTTGTATGAACAAGTCAAGAAAACTGAGGTTTGCATGGTTACTTGCAAAATTTTGGACTAGAAATCCGCAGAAGAACAGACTGCTTATGATGCTAAAGCTTAGACAGAACAGTAACATAAGGTTTATGTTTTAGAGAAATGTGTTATGCTTGTGTATGACATTTGAGGTTTAGACGGCTGTGAAACTGTCGATGTTGGTCGTATTAGTCGTTACACCGTGTGGATTTGTAGGTCGTTGCCAACATTTTGGAGATACATACTGCCTCTGTCTTCAGCCGTGAAGATCACGACGATAATGAAGCTGTGGGTTCCATGACAAATGTACACACACTCAAGGAAATACAACGAGAACTAATTTATGACTTCTTGTATCTGGAGTGAGTTGTGCTTCGTAATATTACGACTTCTGTTTGCTGTCATGTGTGAAAGTGTACTTCGTCGGATTTGGCCATTACATTCTTGTTAACACATGTTTTTTCTGTATGGACCCATACACGCGTGAAAAACATAAGAAGTAAGCCTACTTACGGAATTTTAGCCGGAAAGCAAAGAAGATTTCGTGATATTTGAGGTTCTCCAAGGTGAAGATGTTCACTGTTGTCTTCTGGGTTGTAATGCAGTGTGTACTTGTTGGTGGATAATAACGTTTTGGAGGAGCGCAGCTGAGGGCTTCAGCTGAAATCTTCGTCTGTAACGTCGATGCCCGTCTGGAAGTCCACACTACGTCACAACCCAAAGACCATGAGGGCAAATTTGAAAATAAAAACCGCTTGGGATACGTGGTTGTGTTCGGACGGACAACATAAATCATAAGAAAATGTTCTGAAGCAGATAAATGGATCGAACTGGCTCAGGATAGACGTCAAATGGTTTTAATAAAGGCGCCCAGCGGATCCTCTGTAGCAACAAATTATCGGAGCGTGGAATTAACAATTACTGTCTAATTTTATATTGCTTTAAACTTCACTCGTGTATACTTTAAGAGCGTGGTGGTGTTCAGGCACACATTTTGTATCCAAAGAGGGAAATAATTGGGGATTCCCTGGAATATATTTAGTCGGAGTTCCCACGCTGATCCACTCCGGTATTCGTATTCAGTGCGCTCGCACGTGATTTGATTTGGCACGCACCCGACGAGAAAGTGACCCACATCACGTCTTGACTTCCGGCCTTCCGGCCCCCATTTTTGCCCCCAAATCTCCTGTATTTACGCCTCTGGTGCCCGCACAATAAACCACCGCCCCCGCACGTGTCCACGTATGTGTGCGTGGATTGAGTATGCATCTGGGGGTTGCGCGGTGGGGCGGAAACGACGCCGTGTTCCTGAGATCTTGTAGCCTCTTCCTGGTTGGCACGGTGACTCGCGTTTCGCTTTATAAAAGGGAAGCGCATAGCTTCTTCGGCACAGAGCGACCAGCTACAGCAAGTCCGGCAGCAACTGTGACATGGCGATCAAGGTAACTCACTGCATCTGCTGGGGAATTATAGCACCCATGAAGAGACGAGAAATTATAGTAGGAAAACCTGGAGAGAAGAGGCCATTTCGGACATCTAGGCTTAGAGTGGAAGTTGATATCAAAATTGTTCGTTTGTACTGAATCCAGCTGGCTCAGGATACGGTACAGTTTTGGGGTCCTGAGGTCACATTGGTGAACTTCCTGGTTCCATGAAATGTGGGGATATCTTCACTAGTTGATCGAGTTTCAACTTACCAAAGAGTACTCATGTCATGAAGGATAGGTTTTTGTGGAAACATGTCGGTAACAGTTTTATAATGAACTGCTGTAACGGTAAAAGTCGTCTTTATTTCATTGTGAGAAAGATTGACAGGGTGTACTCTTTGGATTACTCTGAAGCTCCACGGGCGATGTTGTGTGGAGGGTATCGTGTCATTCAAGAGGTGTTTTAATTCGTCGTTGCAATGCCATCCAAAGTGACTGTATCAGTTTATTCCAGCATGAACCTAAAGCCACTGTTACACTAATTTTATCGGAAGTCTTTGTTGGTTAACGGCGTGTTCCAGAAAAACAGGTGCTGCAGAGTTAATGTATCTGATGATTACGTGCAGTAGTGCCGTTTGCTTGAGGCCATGGTCCTTGATCGATTGATATTGCCTCCTCTGGTTTATACTGTATTTTCTCGTGCACCTTCTTCCGACTATAATTAATTTGCTTGTTGTGTAATTCTGGACCAAATGCTGGTGATGAAATTGTAAACTCGGCATCAGCGTGTGTATTTCGGCTGTTCGGTTGGTCCGTCTCTCTGCACTGCAGGCGCGCTCGTCCACTCCTCTCCTATGAGAACATTTTAATACGACATAAGCCTTTGTTTCCATGTGCCTTCTTTCCATGACTGTTCTCCATCAAGATGTCGTAGCGTTTTCCATGTTCGCCCTAGTGTGTACCAGACCCAACCATTTGCATTGCATTTTTATTTCCTCGTTGTGAGTTCTTTAAATGTTGTTCACCTTTTAGAATCAAATACCATGTTTAACACTACGTAACATCGAAACAAATTATCGTCAGACGTTTTCATTGCGAAACATCACTTTGGAGACCTGTTAGACAGGTGGAATAATAATATTAAAGTGGGTTTGACATAAATTTCTTGCGCAGGTTTAAATTGAAGTTGTGTAGCGATTGATCGTTGGCATGTCCATTAATATTCGGGTTCCGTAACGAATTTGATCACCTCCGATGCATTAAGCGTTATTGATGATCTTTCTACGTCATTCACGCGTATCACCTGTGCAGTTGAAAGTAACTCCATGGAACATGATCTTCGTCGAAAACGTCTAAAAGTTGTACTTATCAAGAGATGACAGAACTCATATATTCATCGCCGTATTCACAAAAAGTATTTGATGAGACCACGTCCTGAGCCAGTTGAATCTACTCACACCTTCATATACTATAAATTTTACAAATACTGTTGGTGTGTTTCATTCAGGTTTTGAAAATAGATTTTGTATAGTTCCTACATGACCTGTCAGTGTCCTCTTTGATGTCGTCATTCCAGCAGTTGATGCTGCGTCCGAGGATGTATCGGTATGATGTGTTCTAAATTGTCGTCACACCCACAGCTCGTTATTCTCCTGTGCCTTCTGGTGACCGCGGCCCAGTGTGGCGTCGTCCCAGCTGCTGTTGCCACCGACTATGACCCTCATCCTCAGTACACCTTTGCGTACGACATTCGAGACGGACTGACGGGCGATACCAAGAGCCAACACGAGAGTCGCAGCGGAGACGTCGTCCAGGGCAGCTACAGCCTGGTGGAGCCTGATGGCCATGTGCGCACTGTGCTGTATGCTGCCGACCCCGTCAACGGGTTCAACGCCGTCGTGCAGCGCAGCCCCCTCGTGCATGCCAAGGCCGTTAAGGCTTTCTGATCTTCCACTATTTATGTTGCTTACTGTATTTAATTAATGCTTATTTATCTGCTCGCTCGTCATTATTCATGTTAAACAATGTAAGACATGACTTTTGTCTCCTGGTTTTAATGGTTTCTGTGGCCAGTTTGACACATTGAATCCTGGTAACGTAAAATAACGTTTTGTTTAATTATATCAATATTGGCGAAAAATGGGAATGCCAGGTCAACCAGTTGTCTTACCGTCTTACAAAATGAACGTTATTTACTATTGTTCCTCAAGTCTCAGTGGCCAAATTGCACTGAGTACACACGCTTTTGGGTATGTGACGGCATATTTTGTTTTGTGTCATCCACCATTGACTGCATTCTGTCCTCCTGAATTACATCTGCTCGAAATAATTTTCGGGAGAGATTTTGAGACAGTTGTATATACAAATTTATTGTAAAATGGATGAAGTTTTAAGACTGCAAAATATTATTTATTTGATCATTACATAAATTATTTGAAACATCAACTGCTACTAGTTGCATATTTAAGTTGATGTGATATTTTAGTCAAACAAGAGGTCCTGTCACACACAGACTCTGCCTTCGTCTCCAGTTTGAGTTATTATTTCTGGGATGGCTTTGTTACTTTATCGGACCTTCGAAAGCACGTTGAAAAGGTTTAAGTTTCGACCGAATAGGAAACATAAGACTGTGGCTCGTGTCTGTGGTTGTGTGGTTTGCTTTACGTGATCTGTGTTCTAAATAAAACACGCAATAACGATCAGTTATTCTGTTATTATAGTCACCTAACTTGCTTCCTCTTTTGATACGGGCCAAGTTTTTCAACAGCGTAATGTGTTTCCTGTTGCGACAGTGTTCCAACAATGCCCCCGGGTCATGAGGGTTGCGTAGTTTGTAGGGAAAACGCCAAAGGTGTTCTTCGCTCGCGCCGGAGCGTGAAGAGCATCTGTTAAGAACAGTTGACGAAGTGAACGTTGCTCTGTCGCGGAAATACATTTTAACAACTCCGAAAGTGGGAATGATGGCCTGTGGATGCAACACCCCTGTTCGCAAATACATTTGGAATGAGGAAGAACTGGAGTTCGAAAGATGTGATGTGATGGCAGAAAACGTAAAATTTTCTTGTGGATTTTTACAGACGTAATTTGGCTTTCGGCGGAATCCGGACATTGTGGGTTCGGTTCTAGTTTGATGACTTACGAATTTTGAGAGTCGCTCTGTGGATGCGGTGCATGTTTCACCGAGGCTGGATGCTTATGTAATATCCCGACACAATTCCAAACTTTCATTTTGAAGGCCAGATTTTGTTGTTCAAGTTACATTCCCAATCAAGTTTGTCAACTTTGCTTTTTTTAAAAATGGCCATTGGCAAGTTCATTTCCCTCGTTAACATCACCTAAGGATTTCTGTCACCGACTTGGAAACCTGTCTTCAGATTTGAAAGAGAAATGTCTTGTTAGGTAACGATGTTACCATCTGCCAGCAGAAATGTTTCTTCTGCTGTCATTGGTATGCCCATAGACATATGAACGAGACTCGAATTAAGTGTTGCATGGAGGACGATTCGTCGCAGGAAATTTCATGTCTCATTTCTCAATTATACGAAAGGTGTACTGAGCTCGTTTTATATAGGATGTTCCAGAGATCTCATTCTGTAGTGAATATACACGTTATACCTACTTTACGATGCAGTATAAATTTCGCGGGTTTCAAGCAGGATTCTTTTTTTTCTTTTCTGGATGGATTCTCCAAACCACCGAGGGTATTGGAAATAGGGTACATATTGTGGATGATCGTTAGAACTAGTTTGCTAATCCAGGATCTTTATCAGCTGCAGAACCTATTATCTAAAGGGCTTAGAGGATGAATATTTGTGGAGAGACAGGAATGGTACTTGTTGGAACGACTGAGGAAAACGACGCAAATATTACTATCGATGAATCAGTCTTGACTCATACTGGGTACCTCTAAAATAAATGTCAGACCCATTAGCATTTTATCAAGAAGAAAGAAGGGCATAAAAAACAAATAAAAGAAGGAGAAGCAGAAACATTAATTTGCATATGGATGTTTGTAAACGACGTACGCTCGGAACCAGGTCTCGCCACGTTGCGCAATTCCTGGCCGGTTTCCAATACTTTTGGTGCGCCAATAAATCTGAGACGCGTGACGCGTCGGCCCTGTCGACCCGTCATTACGACCAGCGTTCAGGAAGGTCCAGTAGAAAGAATGTATTTCGTAAAGCCTGGAGATCGGAAGATCAGGAGACCTGGTACGTGACGCTCAAGAAGAAATAAGTAATCGGTGAAATGCCGTTAAATAACTCAATCAGCTGTCAGCGGACGAAGCAAACAGTTGAAGTGGAGCAGAGCGCAGGTGGCCCTAATAAGGAGGCGGTTGGCGGCTGGAATGCGCTGGGCACAGCAATCCGAGCGGCGATGTAGCAACACTCGACTGCGGCTGGTACTGAAAGGGAAAGTGACCACGCCCAGCGGCCAGACAAATGTCATTTACAGGCCACGACCACTTCCATGCCGTGTGTCACAGAGATGTGTTTCGGCAGAGGCTCTGAGATCACTTGTACTTTATAAAACAGAGTTCGACGTAACACGGATTCACATTACGTGATCTTCGGTGTTGTTGCCAGAGAAGGAAATTGGTTGATCAACCTTCTGATGCTGCGTTAAGATGAAATAGTCAAGAATTTTGTTCCTCAACATCAACCAATTAAATCTTGTAATGGAGGCGCGTTGTATTTTTTTTTTTTTTTTGAGGTACAAATTGATTATTTTAGTTATATTTAGATGGTGGCGACTCGTAGCTTTTCGGACATGTTCTCAAAACATTGCTTCGACTCTGACGACCGAATAGGGTTTCCAGAGCCTCAACAGTCGCTGGCATGACATTCATATCGGGTTTAATTATTACCACAACGAACTGTTGGATAACAAAACAGCTTCGGAGATTAGTGCAGAATGCAGTGTGCGCTCTTACCTGGGTTATGATGTGGAGCCATCTGTTGGGAGTAGTGTCACCGTTAACTGTTGGTTCAAACCTCCGAGTTTCGGTCGGCAAACTCCAGACCCTTGATATGCGAATATTTACTTGCTAAGTAGGATTTAAGGTGTTCACGGCGGTGGGACTTCACTGCACTACAACCCCCCCCCCCCCCTCCGCTGGCAAATACGGCTGACACCAGAGCAAAGCCACTAGACACGATTCTAAGCCAGTATAGCCACCTACCATCTTCACAGTCCGTTTCCGTTTGGGTTTTATCATAATTTAGTATCTTCAGTCTTCTTGACCTGAAAAGTGACCACATTCCAAGAGCTTCCTTCTGAAAATTCTGTAGGGCCTTACTTTCAGATACATTTTAATATTATCATTCCATCTACTTCAAGGTCTTCGAAATTGTCTCCTTCAGATTTTCAGGCCGAATAATGTGTTATTTTCTTTACCACGCGTTTAAATTCCCCGTTCATTTTTCTGCTTTATTATATTGTGTTGGGTAAGGCCGTGGTCTAGGCATCACGGAGTTTTCCTCCGGGGGCTTCCCCGGTTTCTCCGTGGCATCCCAACAATTACTCCATTCACACACAGAAGAAGGCAATGGCAAACCACTTCTGGATCATCTGCCAAGAACGTATATGAACAGGTCCCAGTCCGAGAAAAGGATGGAAGGATCCTGTTCATATGGACCTGTCGTCAGACAGAACACTAAATCAAATAATATAATCGGCTTAGTAGTAGTTGATTTAAAATACTGCACAACTGGAATTCCAATTAATAGAATAGTTTGGTAGGGAGGAGACTTGTTTGCGATTTTGTCGCATAGAAAATTTGGTTCGATCTGTTCGTAGGGATCGGCAGTTATGACGTATCCATATTTCGTATCGGTTCTGTAGCTTAACATTTGACCTGAATCCGGGATCAAGTTCAGCCGATAGGTCATGGGTCAGAGCTTGGACAGGTCTGCTCTCATATTCTTTATTGTGAGCTTGGTTTAATCTTCTCACGCTTTCTGCTCTGTGATTCACAGTCCTCTTTGCTTCCCGTTCTAATGAAAATTATTTACCGTGGTGGGAATTTTTACTGCCGTGCCGCCACACAGTGCTCGATTTATGAATTAAACTGTGAAGCAACGAAACATTGATGACTATTACATTATAAAACCTAGCATCAATATCACAGACGGAGATAAACGGAGGGAGAGACGCATAACACCACGAAACACTTTAAAATATCAGATAAACCATTTCTGTGGCACACTTGTTTCCTGATTTTTGTTATCCGAATGTTCGTCGCCATATTGAATCCTGTCTTATCTTTACGTTGTAGTGAGAGTGTAACTATCAATTTTCTATTACTTGAGAATTTCAATTTGCATTTTGTGATAAATGATACGTCTGTTTCTGTCATAACAATAATCTGTGCTGCTATTTATAGAGGTAAATGATTAACTCATTTAATTAATTTTAGACGTAGACTGTAATGATCCTGATGGGAAGAAGTTACTTTCAGGTTTATGGCTTCGACTTACGTGTGTGTGGTCCCAGGACATGGCCTAAACTTGCTGATGATCCGGTTGTCCTATTACAGAAAATGTCAGGGCCGCAAGGCTGCCACCTAGCCTCCGCAAACCTGCGCTTATTTCAGTTAAATACGACTGTTGAATATCAGTGGGTCGTGTGTGTGTATATATCAGAAACCAACATGCACTCTCTTTTCGTAATGAAGACCATCTGTTCTAACTTCATTACCCGTACATTCTTGTGAATCGGTTGGGTGAACCTTGAAGGCCGTAGGCCGATTATTGAAGGTAATGTTCGTGATGATGTCAGTGCTTGCCAGAGTACAAATTAATTCGTCTTAAGGGATGAAGTTGGGGTCAGTATGTTCCTCCGAAATGATGCTATCTGCCTGTGAGTTCACACGGCGTCACAACCCAGAAGAACGTAATTTTCACCACTGTTTGATCCATTGGTCTCGCATACCTCAAGGGGAAATGTCTAGAAACTCAGGCCTAGACACACACTCTGTTAAATCGTGTTTTATTAATACAAGTTGGACAGGAATCACATTAATACTTTTTGTGATCATGATGATGGATCGTTCGATTCCATAAAAACCATGGAATTTTTTGATCAGTTCAGTAATATCAGCTGCACAAAGATTCCGAACCAGGAGGCAGTTAAAGAATTAGTCACTGCGTCGAGAGTTCCGTGCAGTCAGCTTCTAAGTGTCGCCGAAGCTTCCGTTCACGTGGGCGCAGTTTAATCTTTTATCCTATACGACTCTAGGAACTACACGAATCCGGTTTTTAGGAACTTCTGCTGAAATTGTTATAGCTTTGATTTATGACAAGTAGCCATTTCACTCAAGGCCTACTTTAATTATATCGACCTCATTCTTTTGACCCGATCTCTGAGAATTAATTTTTAGTGGAAGAATGGCGTAGGTCGGAATAGCCTTCGTTACCAGCGCTGTTTTTGTTACCATTGTATCTAATGAACTTCCTTACAAAATAATCGAAGTTCAGTTTTCATAGCGTCTCGAAATGCAGTTGTATGTGTTTAGCAAATTACTTCCGCACTTGCCAAGTTCTTGACGTTACGCGAAGCTCGGTTCAGGAAACGGGACGTTCTGCATTCATTAATTGTCGTCCATATTTCTTGCGGACCCAGTGATTCTTTGTCTCACTCTAAACGTTGTGGTGTAGTGATTACTGAACCCCCACCCTTTCGTTCCAGATGTTTTCGGTTCGATGCTCTTTCAAGATGTTCGACAGCCTTTTGGATTTTCGTTGTGTTTCTGAGGACCTCCTCAAAGACGTTGGAATGACACCACAAAATAAGCGACAGCCGATTTCATGTGCTGCAAAATTGGTAATTTTCAGCGAAGTTACCATTTAACGCTCTATAACTTTGCATTTGTGTTTCGATTACGTGTTTGCTCTAAACTTACCTTTCCAGTTTAACAAAGATACCAGAAGTCCACTGATCGCGGTGCCTTTCAGACGTGTTTGTCTAGCGGTGTGTTGGTCTTCGGTTGTCGTGCGTCTGGTACTTCTTCATGCTCAGTCCATAGAAGTGAGCTGAGGGATGGTCATGGTAGAACATTCAGCCGGTCTCGAACTGAAGACCTTCAGCTCAGAACAACACCTCCACTCCCCCACATGTGCCGTACATTTGCTACATCGCAGGCAAGCGATGATACGAAAATGATTCTGTGTGCCTGCCTAAACCCTGTTGTCGGGTTCCCGGTATTTTATTCTGTCGCCTTTCTAAGGTGCTTCTTCCTGGCATTTGGGGCGTTTCGCTTTGTGGACATCTTCGCCGTGAGAAAGTCTAATCTCGTATATCTGTTAGTGAACCTTTTTATCAGTAATATTGTAAAACATTTATGCACCAATGTCTCTGAATCTTGCACCCTGAACATTTATATAATAATACATCATCTAAAAACCCGGAATGTCTGTTATGGTATTTTGTTTAAACGTTAGGACTGACGGAAAATACGATCCGGCGGATGTGTTGAATGTCATAAGCATGTTTGCATGCAAACTTTGAAGACATGTTTCCCAACGAAAATGAAAGGAGTTTTGCCCCAGGACGGGTGTGTTACTGCTATCTGGAAACTAGAAGTCTATTTTCTACTGTGACAGCTGCAGAGGGCGTATACTAGATATAAGGTCGTATAAATACGTGTGCATCATGCGTACTGACAAACACAATCTCTTACTGAAATGATATTCAAGGTAAATGTGAACAAATTGAGCAGGTGTCCTTTTTATTGATCGGAGTCTAATAAACTTTAATTTTATGATTTTATAAACAGCCGTTCGTTTTCGCCGCCGTTGTGGCTATCGCCAGGGCAGGTCTCCTCGGTGCTCCTTCTGTAGTGATCCCTGGGGCCCCTGCTGCTGCCGCCCCTGTGAACGTCGACACCGACTACGACCCGAACCCCTATTACAGCTTCGCTTACGACGTCCAGGACACTGTGACAGGCGACTCGAAGGGTCATCATGAGACACGCAATGGGGACTACGTACAAGGTGTTTACTACTTAGTGGAACCCGACGGCATCCTTCGCATTGTCGAGTACACCTCCGACCCCGTCAACGGATTCAACGCCGTCGTACGCCGTGAGCCCGCCAAGTTCGTAACTCCGTTGACTGCCGGTATTTCGTATGGTGCGAAGGCCTAGTACCGCTAATTGGCTGTTTCTCTGTAATGTAGACCCAGAGCTGAGGCCTCCATGCCTAGTCCCACCGTGTGGCCTCCTCATTCTTCATGTAATATAACATTTGTCAATAAACTTTTTACGTGTCCCCTCTTGGCTCTTTTCGTCTCCCAGCTGTTTACTGTGTGTGAGTTGGAAGTTTCATGTATTCATTTATTTATTTATTTATTTATCATTTAGCAGAAAAAAGTTCACCGATATTAATCTTGAGGGTCTAAAAGCATAAAAAGTGAACACTTCTCAGTACTTATTTCGGGATACAAGAAGCGAAAATCGACGCTGTATAGTCCGAGCTATTGAAAAAGCGTCGTTAAATAAACTGAATATATAAAGAAGCGAAAAGGGAAAGTTCCCCCTTCTTTCGTACCGGGCTCTGAAGGCGTGTAGGATACGCGGAGGTAAAGCTACATGAATTCTAGACGTCAGCACAGGATGGTAGTTAACGGAATGAAACGTGCGTGTAAAATAGGCAATAGAAAGAATGTCATCGCGACGTCTATAATTTGTTCTTTTGCATTGATATTGTTAGTAATTATTTTAGAAATAATGAGGCAGGCAGAAGATGTGTCATTGGCATAAACAAATTCCCAAAACTTGACATGGGTGATGATAATAAGATGAATATTTGCAGAACTGGGAATGCCCAACATCGAAGGGTGTAACAGTCGGCAATTATACTTTGGTTGAAGGAGATGACCAGTTCGAATCTGGTCTTGGAGTGTAGCTGACCGACTTGTGTTCTCGCTCTAGCGGCTAAACACTGAGTCAATGATACAAGTGTCGAAGGTATTGATTGACGTCCGATGTTCTTGTGGTTTTGTTCTTAACCGGGGTCGGGAGTGAAGCCGCCTCTCGTCTATCGCGTGTGGACACACAAGCAGCCTTGAAGCAAGATTCTCCGTGCCGGATACAGACACAAGGACGCGCCCCTTTACAGCGCCAGTTCGAGTGATTTGTTTCTTTCGTTTCCGAAATTGTCATAGGAACACTGAACGACCGCTTGCTCCATTAGCGCTGGTTTGTGGAACAGCGCAACGACGTGGTTGCGGCCTTCGACTGGTCTGTAGGCTAGAGATCACGGGTCCGATCCCGAGAACAAAGAAAAGATGCCCAAATTCGAATGCGTTTCGCCGTCGACACAAAACACCCGAAACCTGCAAGGTGTTTAATCAAGCACCACAGCATCAGGAGTAGTTCCACACATTCCGATCGTAGGCGTTGGATGGAGGCGAAGAGTCGGCTTCATGCCCTGACCGCTTTTCCTTCGGGAAAAGAAGCCATGGTACTTACTGGATGGGATGGAAGGGTCTCGGAGCCGGCCTTGATGTCAGGACGAAGAGAACGTCTCTACCCGTACCGGGAATCGAACTTTGGTCGTCCAGTCCTGAGCTATCCCGGTTTCTTCTTAACCTGTATAGTTCTAATAAATCTGTACCTTGTTCTTCCAGCCGGGCTATTCGACGACGTCCCCCCCCCCCAAAAAAAAAAAAAAAAAATTTCTAAGTATTCTTGTTTCTTTGTCGTGAGTCCTTATGGGGGAGTTTCTTTGTCGTTTTAATCAAATGTTGCTGATAACAGAGAATGTTGTTGCATCAAAATCTGTCGACTTGCCCGACTTTGCCTGCAGAGACGTGGTTGCTGAAGTTGGCACTAGACTGTACAAGATATAAAAAGTGCCGGATTTTCTCCATTTACTCATTCTTCTGTCGCCATATTGCGTTTATCTTTGGCATTTAGGTAGCAGTTTTCTGTAGCAAATGTTCCGTGAGCGTGCCTCTCTCCTGTGGATGTGAAATAATATAATTGGTCGTGTTCGTTTAATTGTCTGTTAATCCACGCTTGGAATTCACTTTGTGAGGGAGCCGAAAGGGAGTTTGCGGGTCGAACGTTGTCTGTCGCTAAAGAAATAGGAACCAGATAAACTTAGCAGACTCAGACTCACTGAGAAATTGTGATACCAGAACCCGAACGTTCAACACCGCTAAAACCAAAGCTCACCGTTGGACATTCACCATTCAGTTCAATACAGATTTTCAAAGTGGCCGATTTCTACGAGATTTCTTACCATAATTATGAACGCTGAAGTTGCTTCTCTGTTTCACACTACATGTGTAGTTTAGTTTATAGCGATGTAGCTCCGTTTTGCTTTCCACGCAGTGGAATCTCAATTACTCGGGGCCGTCACATAAAGTGGGACCGGGTAATGTCGAGAAGGTCACCCGCTCGACAGGGCAGTAAATTTCTGTGCGTTCCGCAGCTCCGCCCCTGACCGCGCATCATTTTCTGAGTTATCTTCTTAACTCAGAGGCCGTATATAAAGACGCGAGCACATCCTCAGCGCCAGTGCAGGTCTCAACTTCTTCAGCAAAAGGACATCATGGCTTCTAAAGTGAGTATCTGGTAGATGACTCAGACTTTCCTCGTCTGCCTCCAAAACGCTTTAGGTAATTTAGGCAGTTGCTTTATCCTGAGCAAAGTGGTAAATTATAATCGTTTGTCTGGGAGACTCACGTTCCCTAAGTGAGCAGTTTAAGGTAAGACATAACGAGAAACTGAAATCTAGGAACTTACGATTGTCTAGGCGTGTAGCTAGAATGGGGGACAGAAGTGCGTATAGAATATTGGTTTGAAATCTTTCGTAAAGTGGTCACTTTTGGAATACCTAGAAGGAGGTGGTTGAATCGAGGGGAAATTGGTTCCATTGACGGCTTGCGGTACTGGTGGTACTGGCATGTTAAACTTTCAGCTTATGCGAGTGTAACCAGAATTGGATTTAACGTTTGCTAAGAGCATAAAATAAACACGTCTGTTCGTAGGTGTCGTTTATGAAAAAAATAATTGGATATCTACGAAGTTTCCTATTGATGGCTGTCTTCTGGGCTGTTGCGCCGTGTAGTCTGGTAGACGTTTGCCGACGTTTCAGAGGTACTTGCTGCCTCCATCATCAGGGCGGCGAGGCACTCAGCTTTGCAGTAGATTTACATCTGCAGTGAATGATCATCAGCTAGTGGGTTATCTAAATCGTAGAGAGTTCATTGGGCAAACAGCGCTCCTATACACTGTGCGAAGTGAACATCCGGAATCCCCAGAACCGCCTACCGCATTTCGAAGCGTCGTCTCTCTAACCCAACAATCTTCACACGACCGGTATGTGTGTAAAAGCTCCTGCTTTGTAATACAAAGACCCAGTGTTACTATCTCGACCCGGAGACCAGCTCATTTTGAGGCGTGTTTTCTTTTACATCAATTAGCCGTAGTTCCTGCGACGGCTGTCTTCCGGGTTGTAACACCATGCAGTCTGGCGGACCTTCACCAACGTTTTAAAGCGTTACTACCCAGAAGTCAGCCATTTTCTAAGTATAAGCCGCTTTAATTCTGACTTGTCAAGTGCTGCTAATTGTTCTCAGCTGTTCCTCGTCGCTGCTCTTATCGCCGCTGTGGCCTCCGCTTCTCCGGTGACTTACAGCGTTGTGCCTGTCGAACGAGGCGTCGTAGGCCCCGCCGTTACATATGCCTCTTCTCCTAACTACGTCTACACATCTCCCATCGCCAGGTACTCCGACGCTGTCGAGAATTACGCCTCTGCCCCCGTCCGTACCATCGTGTCCCCCACTGTGATCGCTACCAAAACCCCTGTGGTCACTCAGGCAGCCGTCGACCCCCAGTATGATCCCAACCCGCAATACACCTACTCCTACAGTATTAACGACGCAGACACTGGCGACTCCAAGAGTCACGAGGAGTCAAGAAGTGGAGACAACGTTCAGGGTAGCTACAGTGTCGTTGAGTCCGACGGCAGCATCCGTAGAGTGGACTACACTGCCGATGCCGATAACGGGTTTAATGCCGTCGTGCATCGTCAAACCGGAGCCGCCGCTCCACCACCGGTGCCAGTGAAGTCGTACGCACCTGCGCCAGCTGCCTCAGCCATCGGTAGAATTGCGTCCCCGGCCCCAGCACCAGTTCTGGCATTGAAATCCATCCCTGAATTGGCTTACCAGACCCTGCCTGCAGTAAGTTACAAATCCGCACCAGCTCTGGCTTTGAAGACCTTCCCTCAAGTGCCATACCAGTCCATCCCTGAGGTGAGATACAAATCCGCACCAGGCCTGACTCTGAAATCCAGCCCTGAAGTGACGTACCAGACCGTGCCAGCTGTTCGCTACGCCGTCCCAGTGCCCCAGCAACTGTTACCGTCAGGATCTCTGACGTACTTGTCCGGCAGCCAGCCCGTAGCCAGGCCCAGCGACGTCCGCACTTCTTTCAGCGCACCTTTCGTCAACTATGAATATTGAAATGTATGAAACGTGTCTATACTATAAACTCAAGCTTGACAACGCTTTTTCTGTACTTCGTACTAACAATTTCGGTAATAAAATGCAGTGATTGAATGAATATTTGTCCTATTGAGAGACCTGGTTGTAACAGATTAGCTTGTATTTGGAAAGCACCTTTTTCGATTCTTCACACTAACACTCGCTGCTGAATGGAGGTGTTTCACAATTTTCCTCTGTCCTCTCATGCGAACGCCGGAAATTCCTTGCAATAGGCCAACACCGCTTCTTCCCTAATCCTTTTGAATTGACCGTGGAAGGTAAACACATCATTCGACGCTATATATTTCATCTCATACAGCGCTTTGAAAAATCTTGTCAAGATTTGGGGAACTGGAGGATAGAAATCTCCAAATCATGCAGTGATGATCTTAATCTTAACGGAAATATATCGTGTTTCTTCACACGGCAGTAACACGTCTCGCATTATGAAGACACCCACATCAAATTCTGAAGTGTTCTTTTCGCTCCTCCCAGAATGTTCGGATAAAAAGAAACCACCGTTCTCAGTTCAGAAGTGGGAGGATCATGAGAAAACAGCAGCCACACTAAAGTGGTCTGCTGTGAGTTGACGCTCCTGCCCCGTTTATTTAGAATTCAGAAGAAACGTCGAATGTGCCTGATGTGACCGACCACTCGGCGTGTCTTAGCTTGATTTCGCGTAAGTTCATTCCGCGGTGTGATGGTGAAGATTCCTGCCTAATTTTGTGACTCCTAGTTCGGAGATTGGCTGTAATTATTTCGCTTTCCTTGGTTTATACCGCTGTCTCTTTCCAAACCGTGGGATATTTTGACGTAAGCCACGGTCACTTGCTTCCACATCCTTCCCTACTCGTCGTTCATTATCGTTTTGCTATTTGACGCAATATTACGTATGAGATTGGAAATAAACTCCGTAGAATAGTCTATTTTCAGGAGCTTGTAGTCGCTTAACTGGCTAGTACATCCTCTGTCTTCTATGCAACTCGAAGGTCACAAGATGCCACTGGACCCTTTCCTGAGCCATATAACAGGAATTTTTCCAATCCCGTATCCAGTTGTTCTAAGATCCAAGTAATGTCGCGTTCTCAAGTACTGACAGGTTTCCAAAGTTCTGTAGTCCTTTAAAGTTTTACAAGTAAAATTTTATATTTTTCATCCCTCTCATGCGTGCTACGTGTCCTGGTTATATCATCGACCTTGATTTGATCATACTAGCAATATTTACGAAGAGTACAAATTATGGACATCCCGACAATGTTATTCTTTCCAATTGTGACCCCGTGCAGACCAACCCTGAAGAAGGAAACAGTATGTTTATCGGGAACGCAGGTATCTATTAATACCTACGAGTCTGTACGGCGTCACAACCGAGAACAACGTCGTTATTCTCACCGCCGTGAGAACCTCAGAGCTCACGTATGAAGCTGCTCATTACTTGTAAGATTTGAGGTTTTCACAGCGGTGAGTATGAAGATTTCTGTCTTCTGGGTTGTTGCGCTGTGTAGTCTGGTCGATGTTAACCAACGTTTCAGAGGTCATACTGCCTCCGTCATCAGGGCGATGAGTATGAATATTTCTGTCTTCTGGGTTGTTGCGCTGTGTAGTCTGGTCGATGTTAACCAACGTTTCAGAGGTCATACTGCCTCCGTCATCAGGGCGATGAGTATGAATATTTCTGTCTTCTGGGTTGTTGCGCTGTGTAGTCTGGTCGATGTTAACCAACGTTTCAGAGGTCATACTGCCTCCGTCATCAGGGCGATGAGTATGAAGATTTCTGTCTTCTGGGTTGTTGCGCTGTGTAGTCTGGTCGATGTTAACCAACGTTTCAGAGGTCATACTGCCTCCATCATCAGGGCGATGAGTATGAAGATTTCTGTATTCTGGGTTGTTGCGCTGTGTAGTCTGGTCGATGTTAACCAAGGTTTCGGAGGTCATACTGAATCCGTCATCAGGGCGATGAGTATGAAGATTTCCGTCTTCTGGGTTGTTGCGCTGTGTAGTCTGGTCGATGTTAACCAACGTTTCAGAGGTCATACTGCCTCCATCATCAGGGCGATGAGTATGAAGATTTCTGTCTTCTGGGTTGTTGCGCTGTGTAGTCTGGTCGATGTTAACCAACGTTTCAGAGGTCATACTGCCTCCGTCATCAGGGCGATGAAGATTTCTGTATTCTGGGTTGTTGCGCTGTGTAGTCTGGTCGATGTTAACCAACGTTTCAGAGGCCATTTTGCCTCCGTCATCAGGTCGATGAATATTACTCATTACTCATTACTTCCTCCTGTTCGACCTACATTCTTTTACGAAGTTGATAAGGAGTCGTTAAATTAGCCAGTAAACGAACAATGTGTCGTTAATTATGTCTGCGGTTAGCGACCGGCCGTCATCTGGTCCATGGTCGCCCGGGTGTGTCAGGGCGGGCGATCACTCGGCGCTCAGTCAGCAGCCGAACACCGCGCGAAGCAGCTGCCTGTCTCGGTGACTGATCTGGTGACGACGTCAGGGAGCCTTTCTGTTGTAAATGGTATGGAAGGTCGCACACTGTTTGGATGATTCATATTCGAGAAATGGGGAAAGCAGTTGTCTTGCTACTTTTTCTTTCTGACACATCATAGCATTCTGTTCATTTACTGATGTATTACGTAGTCTTTAAAGCCCAGTGGTAACTCTATGTACCACCTACTTTAATGATCAGTAACTGAATTTTGCCCACAGTGTATATATATATATATATATGTTTCATACGTTTCTCAGAATAATCAGCGTTGACGAATTCTTCTTTATAATTCGGAACTTGTATTTTTTCTTGAGGTTGGGACTCGGTTCTTTAATATTAAATAGACGTTCTTCGGGTTCAGAGAGTTGATGGTAAATAGTTCCAGAACTGGTAATGTCCCAGTTGACCAACTTCTAGCTGAGCAGCTGGAATAGTCATATAAATTATTATTAATAGAAAGTTCATTTCGTTTTTCTCGTTTGCGCTTAATAATCATCCCTAGATGATGATGATGTGAAATTCGTTAGTGATACAGTGCTGGTAATCCTTTCGATGATAAACATGTGAACATATTGTTTCAACTGTCCACAGACGACAGAAGACAAGACTTTATATCTCGTATACCAAACGCTGTCAGCAAAGAAGTTTTCAGCGACCTCAGTCTGAAGACCCACCGCGCCGGATGTTCAACATCGCGCTGTGATAGTTCAGTCAGGAAAGTGACAGTACGTGGGTTGGCTGACTGAGGTTCGATTCGTTCAGGGATCCCCAGGTTAAAGCGGCTTGAACTAGAAGCTGCCCCAACATTGTTAATCTGAATGCTAAAACCGGAGTGTACGTGCACCTTCAATACACGGCTGCATAACTTGGCGCTTGCTTAGATACAATGATACTTTACCTCTTCCTGTAATTTTCTTACGAAGTACGTAAATTTTGTCGCTCGATATGTAGGTCATATGAACCCGAAAGTTTCATCTTCCGAGCTACTGAACTGATTCCGATTGAATTGCTTGTAGGGGATGTACACCAGCCAGTGTTTGACACCGAAAAAATATCCCTGACTTTTACAGGGCAGTGGTAGGCTTGATTATGTGCCACTTGTTTTGTCTTTCAGACATTTCGGTATTCCGCCCACACAGTGCAGACCTACTTATGTTTCGTTTGGTTCCCACAATAAATAGCGATTGGTTCCCTTAAGATAAACGAACTGATCTTTGTAATGGAGATGCAGTGTGTTCTGAAAGTATTATTTTAGATTATCTTCACTCTTTAGACTGAGAATATGTGTCTCATCCACGTTCGCCTCGGCTTACCACGACTGCACGACTCCTGTAGTTGATACATAATTGTGAAATAACCGGAGGTCGATGAAGTGTGCCCCAGGTGGACCCGAGGGAAAGTGAAGGAAAAAGTATTGTGGCCTCGAAATTTAATCTGCGGGCCTCGATATTCCAGATCGTTGTGAGGAAATCAAGAGTGAACATGGCCTGAGCACAAAGTCCCCGGTTTTACGACCCTACCCTC
This sequence comes from Zootermopsis nevadensis, assembly GCF_977971745.1. Lineage (NCBI taxonomy): Eukaryota > Metazoa > Arthropoda > Insecta > Blattodea > Termopsidae > Zootermopsis > Zootermopsis nevadensis. The sequence goes on from NW_028259134.1 coordinate 19,769,198, forward strand.
GGCTGTTGCGCAATGTTCGCCGGCAATATATTCCTGTTTGTGCAGTGGCAACACTTATCAGTAATTCAAAGCACTTGACAACATTTAGTACAGAATTTTGTTAGGTAACAAAGAACCTTATATAGCCTATTAAAAGGTTTCTTTAACTCCGCTGTCAGCAGCTCGGATTGCATTGAGCCAAATAATGAACTGGAAAGGTTGTGTAAAGACGCAGTATTAGTCTAATATAAGATGCTATCTCAGCATTAGCCTGCAGCGACTGATGAAAACTGTGTTGGGACAGCCAGTTTCGTGGTCGAGATTTTAACCCGGAACCTCCCGAATACGAGGAATGAGTGATTGCCATTCGACCGCTAGTTGAGTAAACGTGGGGGAAACTAGTCTACCTACTTGCTCAAGTCTTCGCCAGAATGCAACTGTAGGAAAGCCTTCGAAATGTGACCATTTTCGAATATTTGGTTTTCGGAGTAATAGTAAGTACATTTCGGAAGAAATAAAGATCATATTGAATTCAGAGAATGCGTGCGGTCATTAAACTCTGGATCTTCTGTCTTCCTATCTTCTGTATGATGAAGAGTGCCGTAATTTGTACTTTTCACCGCATATTATTAATGTGATGAAGGCAAGAAGGATGAGGTTTGCGGCTTGTATAGACATTGGACATATGAAAAAGATGGGATAATAATATTAAAGTGGGTGTTATTGGGATAGGATTGGGGGGGGGGGGCGTGGATTGAATTCTTGTGAGTCAGGACAGGGGCCGGTGGTTGGATGCTGTGAACACGGTAGTGAGTGCGCGTGTTACATAAGAGAAGAAGTTCTCGAGCACCTTCAAGGTTGTCACCTCTGAAGAACAAGAATCTGCTCCACAGAGCTAGTTAAGATGCCGATATGAAGGTGAATGCGAGGACGGAGGTACAGTTCCTCGGTGTCCCTGTCAAAGATCACGCAGTAATCGTGGACTCAGGGTCAGAGTTGAAGAACTTTGTGATTGGGCTGCGGTTGTAAGGATTAAGGCGTACAAAGCATCGTCTCCTTTTGAGTGGTGTACAGAGTTAACTACGTTTTGTGGGCCACGATTGTGACAAGGCTGATTTTGACCACGAAGAAACATTTGTGTCCTGACGAGAAACCGAACTGCGTTATCGGCTTTATCTTGGAACTGGCTGCAGAAGTGTGTCAATGTATGTTACGCTTTATGTGCCACTGGAATGGCGAATTGGACCGCATCAATTCGGCTGCCTCGCCCGGGATTTGTAGTGGCGAAACGCCGACTCAGCCCCGGGCCGCCTGAGCGGGTGTCAGTCCACTGTTGTGTCGAAACGCAATTGATCGTCAGAAATGTCTCCATATGTGGATACTCGATCCTGTAGAAAGCGACAACTTCATTTCTATAAAAGCTCTCGTGTTGACAAATGGTCACAGTTCGTTCAGCAACAGCATCATGGCCTTCAAGGTAAGAATCTGGATGCCGGGTCAGATCGCGCTCCGAACAGCGGCGGAGGTTTCCGTCCCAGCAGTTAAGCCACGTGGTAACTTCAGCGAAAATTAGAATGTGGTGGGATGAAGACGTCAGTTTATTCTGATAACCAAGCGAAATTTATAAGTCCACTCTGTAGACGAAATTTCTTATCTGTTCCTGAATGTTAAAGCTTGCGATATATGTGGGTAGGTATACCACTTTGGTTCAAGGAGTCAGCTCTGTATTCTGCTTCTTGGAATTTTAAACAACAGATATATAAACGCATGCACGTGGTTCAGTTTTGCATTAAATTTCACTGCAATATCTCAGTTAAGAGGAAGATATTAAACTCGCCTTATTAAAGTGTTTCGATTCGTAAAGGTGGAGGGAGAAATGTGTCATAAGTAGCGTAGTATAAATGAAGACGTCACTTAGAAAATAATATTAATATATAAATATAAATTATAAAGGTTCAAATACATATATTTATTTTTCCAGTCTATACACAATGTCGAAGGCAATCTGCCGGGTGAGGAGGCTTGCGTGCTCAAATGACCCTTAGGGCTATGCCGGCCTGAGCTTCGGCTCATGGTAGGGTCACCCAAGCCGGACAGGTCTAAGGAGATGCGCTAGACTAAGAGTGATACCCTGGTCCTCCAGGTTGGGGGTTGGGTGTAGGGCTAACAACCTTTCACCTTTAAAAAAAATATGTGTTACGAAAAAATCAACCAAGCCTCGGATCAGGACGGACTCTTTGGCACGACCACGGCAATTGAAAAAGGACATGAGATTTGGTACCTGGAACATTAGGAGCCTCTATAGGGCTGGGGCACTGAAATCAGTGTGTAGGGAATTAGGGAATTATAAGTTAGACTTAGTGGCAGTGCAGGAAGTGCGATGGGAGGGGGAGGGCACGATCCCAGTGGACAATTTTACATTTTACTATGGAAAGGGGAATGACAATCATCAGCTAGGGACGGGTTTTTTTGTTCATAGCAGAATTAGGGCAGCAGTTAAGAGAGTAGAATTTGTTAGTGACAGGTTGTCTTACGTAATTTTGGAAGGACGTTGGTGCGACATCATTGTCCTTAATGTTCATGCCCCAACTGAAGACAAAAGCGATGATATCAAGGATAGCTTTTATGAAGAATTGGAATCAGTATTTGATACATTTGGCAAGTATCACATGAAAATTCTGCTAGGAGATTTCAATGCAAAAATTGGGAGGGAGGATGTCTTCAAACCCACAATAGGCAGCGAGAGTCTCCATGCACTTAGTAATGATAATGGCGTCAGAGCAGTGACCTTCGCTACGTCAAAAGATTTAATTGTAAAAAGTACAAAATTTCCACACCGTGATGTTCATAAATACACTTGGACTTCCCCAGATGGCAGAACACACAATCAAATAGATCATGTTTTAGTAGATAAGAGAAGGCAGACAAATGTAATTGATGTGAGATCATTCAGAGGAGCAGATTGCGACACTGATCATTATCTGGTGGTAGCAAAAGTGAGGGAGCGGCTTTCAGTAAGTAGACGAACTAAACAAAATTTTGACACAGAAAGATTTGATTTGAAAAAATTAAGTGAGGGAGAGGCAAAGGAACAATATCAAGTTGAAATTTCGAATAGGTTTCAAATTTTAGAGACAAATGAGGATAATGAAAGTGTGGACATCAACAGGGAGTGGGAAAATGTCAGAAACTGCATCAAAATTTCAGCAAAAGAGAAACTAGGATACTACAGGAGAAAGCAAAATAAACCGTGGTTTGATGAAGAATGTTCAAAATTAATAGATCGAAGGAAGCAAACAAAATTTCAATGGTTGCAGAACCCAAACAAAACAAATGCGGATAATCTATGTAACGTGAGACGTGAGGCTAGTAGAACCTTTAGGACTAAGAAAAGGGAATACCTGAAGGGCAAAATTGCTGAACTTGAGACAAATAATAAGGAAAAAAAACATCAGAGACCTGTACAGAGGCATTAATAACTTTAAGAAAGGATATCAACCCCAGACTAATTTGGTAAAGGATGATAGTGGCAATTTGCTTGCAGATCCAATAAAAATTGTGAATAGGTGGAAAAATTTCTTTAGCGAGCTCTTAAATGTTCATAATACTGGTGATATTAGACAGATTAAAATGCATACAGCTGAACTGTTGGTGCCAGAACCTAGCTTAGATGAAGTGGAACTAGCCATTGGGAAGTTGAAAAGTTATAAATCTCCAGGAATTGATCAGATTCCGGCCGAATTAATTAAAGCAGGTGGCAAAGGGTTGCATATGAGGATCCATAAGCTTATTCAGTTAATTTGGGATAAGGAAGAGATGCCACATCAATGGAAGGAATCCATAATTATTCCTATTTATAAGAAGGGGGACAAGACTGAGTGTGGTAATTACCGAGGAATATCGCTGCTATCAACCTCATACAAAATTCTATCCAACATTCTTTTGGCAAGATTAACCCCGTATGCGAATGAAACTATTGGGGATCATCAGTGTGGGTTCAGACGAAACAGATCAACGATTGATCAGATCTTTTGCATTCGTCAGATACTAGAGAAAAAATGGGAGTTCGGTGGGACTGTACATCAGTTATTTATAGATTTCAAAAAAGCCTATGACTCTGTGAAGAGAGAAGTGCTATATAATATTCTTATTGAATTTGGTATACCAAAGAAGCTAGTGGGTCTAATAAAAATGTGCTTAAATGAAACCTGCAGCAAAATTCGAGTAGGTAAATATGTATCTGAGACATTCCTCATCAAGAACGGTCTAAAACAAGGAGATGCTTTGTCTCCCTTGCTCTTTAACTTTGCGCTAGAATACGCCATCAGGAAGGTCCAAGGTAGGCAGGAGGGTTTGCAATTGAACGGGACACATCAGCTATTGGCATATGCTGATGATGTTAATTTATTGGGGGACGATATAAATACAATAAAGAGGAACGCAGAAGTTTTACTAGAGGCTGGTAGACAAGTGGGGCTGGAAGTAAATTCAGAAAAAACTAAGTACATGTTAGTATCTCGTCATCAGAAGACAGGCGGGCAAAATTATCTTAGGGTAGCTAATAAATCCTTTGAAAGGGTTACAAAGTTCAAATATTTGGGAACAACAATAACAAATCAAAATGATACTTGTGAGGAAGTTAGGAGGAGACTAAATTCCGGAAATGCTTGCTACTTCTCAGTCCAAAATATTTTGTCTTCCCGTCTGATTTCTAAGAACCTGAAAATTAAAGTATACAAAACAATAATATTGCCTGTTGTTTTGTATGGGTGCGAAACATGGTCTCTCACTCAGAGGGAGGAACACAGATTGCAGGTGTTTGAGAATCGGGTGTTGAGGAGGATATTTGGGCCTAAGAGGGAAGACGATGGGGCGTGGAGAAAACTGCACAATGACGAGCTTAAAAATCTGTACTGCTCCCCCAGTATTGTGAGGGTGATTAAGTCGAGAAGAGTGAGATGGGCGGGACATGTAGCGCGCATGGATGGGACAAGAGGTGTGCACCGGGTACTGGTTGGGAAACCTGAAGGGAAGAGGCCGCTGGGGAGACCTAGACGTAGATGGGAGGATAATCTCAGGCGGGATCTATGGGAGATAGGAGTTGAAGGAAACTGGATTTTGTTGGCCCAGGACAGGGTCCGGTGGAGGGCTTTGGTTAATTCGGTGATGAACCTTCGGGTTCGGTAAGCCATCTAGTTAGTTAGTTATACACAAACTTATTTAAAATAATGTTGTTAAAATATTATAACATTTATAGTATAAAGTTTATTGTATATAGTATAGACTGGAAAAATAAATATATGTATTTGATTCAACACAAACATGACGCACTTAAGATACAAATTATAAAGGTTGTTGATTTAAAAAAACATTGGGTAATGTCAGTTCAGTTTTAAATGTGAATGGGAGAATAAAATTAGTAAGGTAGGACAAGAAATAGAGGGTAAGAGAGAAGAGAATTGTATTGCAGTATACCATGAATGTGGTGAAATAGACGCAGAAGAGTTTTTATTCTTTGGTTTTGTCAACTCCTAAGCTTTGGAACCGCGTGTTCCGCTGATTGGAGTGTGTCTCTGTGAGCTGCTGTGAAACTGCCTCGCGTTTCAACTGTTTCTTCACCTTCACAGCTTTTCACTCTTGCCGTCTCAGTGCTGACTGTTGTCAGAGCCGGTTACTTCGGAGGCGGACCCACCCTACTGCCCTACGCTGCTGCCGCCCCCGCGTACTCTCCGGCCTACGGTTCGTACGTCGCCCCAGCTGCCGCCTCTGTCGCCAAAGCCGTCGATGACCAGTACAGTCCTCCGCATTACAGCTTCTCGTACGGCGTCAACGACCCTCACACTGGCGACAATAAGGAACATCACGAGACTCGAAGCGGAGACGTCGTTCAGGGCAGCTACAGCCTGGTGGATCCTGACGGAACTCGTCGTACGGTGGAGTACACCGCTGACGCCGTTAACGGATTCAACGCCGTCGTGCACAAGACTCCCGCTGTTGCTGTCGCTAAGGTCGCTGCCCCCGCCGCTAAGACTGTAGTGGTCCCCTCTGTGTCGTATGGTGCCAGTCTGGGATACGCGGCGACTCCTGCTTCTGCGTATGGGGCCGGATATATTTCTGGAGGAGCTTTAGCATATGGTGCTGACCATGGATTGACTTTCGGAATTAATCCCATACTGGCCTATGGGGCAGATCATGGTTTGGATTATGGCGTGAGTCCTTTCCTCAACTATGGTGAAGGCCATGGATTTTCTTATGGTGTCCCGTATTCTGCAAGATATGGGGTGAACCCCGCGCTAGCTTATGGGACAGGTCTCCCCTACGGTACGGGTCACCTTGGGGCCTCGAATATTTTTACCAAAGACTACTTCCGATAGAAGAAGCAGCTAGTCTGTTGCATGTTACTTTTGTAAAGACTGTACTTCGCTCATATGTATATTCATGTATCCATTACTTACAATCCCAATAATCATGCTAATTGTTGTATTACGGTTTCTTTTCTAAACTACGAGTCAGGATAAGCTCCTACCCGATGTATGTCCCATCACTGTTTCCTGCCAGAACGATTACGTCATTCTTGGTGGACACCATTCTCTTTTTCTACACTTATGAAATGTGTCTATATTATAACCATGTGCCACTCTTGTCCTTCTGCGTTCCACCGTACCGCATCCAAATTACCGGGTTCGTCCGAGGCTCGTCTCGGTGACACGGACTCTCAATTTCGCTGTAAAAATGTAAGATCCCAGATTTAACATAGCCCGCTACTGTTATCCCACATCCTAAATGCTGTTATAATTTTTTTTCAAAGTTACGTCATACACACAATTTTGTGCACAGTATAAATAACAAACAAATGAGAGGCACGTTTATCAGGGCGATTTGGTTTTGGATTCGTAGCTCGCAGCCAGTTGTGACTGCAGTTCTGGTGATGTGCCCGAGGCATGGCCACCATGTTAGCGATGGTGATGGCGGGGTAGAGTGACCTCCAGTGTTATGGTACTCATCCATTTATCATGAAACTCTTTAACTACTATTGGTACAGTTGCATTAAGGAATCAGGCACACGGTTGTGATTGACGCAATCCTCGGAGCTGCGGTTTAGCCGTGGCCGATCGTCCTTCAACGAGTCGAGCAGAGCCTTGAAAGCGCAGTGCTTCAGTTTCTGTTTGCCGAGTTAATCAGTAGGCGCATGACAGCTTTGCTCACTGTTTGTGTGCAGTCCAGGACTTCAACGCATCTACGATTAAACACAGTTAATAGAACGAAGACCTGAGGCTAGTAATCTGAATGTGCAGTACAAGAAACATGAGTTGTAGAAAGTGGCAGAGAATATTTGTGACAGGAATGAATCCGAATTTGGTATAAGGACCCAGGACTGAAGATGGAGGCAGTATGTTCCTTCGAAACGCTGATATCTATCTTCACGTCTGGAAGCGTTACAACCCATGACAAACATCGATACTTTAATATCTCCTCTGTGAGAACGTGTCCTCAAAGCTATTAACTCATGCTTTTCGTTTAACCATTCCGATTTAGACTCAACATGATGACTCCTATGGTATGGAGGCCACCTATTGAATGACTTGTATTTACAAATTATTTGTTTCGATATGGATCGTGCATTAATCAGAAAATCAGATTCTGTCTGAAGCTTGTACCCATTTCTACCCTAACACGTTCACTCTCCTACTACCCTTATCAGGAGTGACGAACAAAGCCTGTTCGCCTTGTAAGAAAATTATATTCTTTATTCTCACGGAATAAAGTTTCTCACTTCTCGTCATGATTCTTCTCTTGGCACCTACTTGTCTCCCAGCATTCTATGAACCCATGAACACGCGCGTCTGCGCTGAACGCCATGTTTATATACTGCCTATATGCATTCGTAGAGCTCCCGGCTGTTGACAGATGGCAATACCGTATAGACAACAAAGATTGTTTTTTCTAAATGACGTGTGCCTAGATCTCTTTTACACGAAATTTTTTAAATGTTTTGTTGGCTATCAAATAAAATGATCACTCCGTATTATCTTTCCTGACTCTTTGGAACAAATACTGTAACTTGCAACTGGTATTTGTATCATACAGATGGTTTATTTAACGACGCTCTCAGTAGATCGTATGAAAAGTTTAATGATGGCGTGATGAGTAAATAGTAAACTGGAATGGAGGAGGCTGTGGTCTGATTTATGCCACTGTTGTTTTGTTTCTCTGCGGAGGGACACCATAGCTACATAAAGAGTCACGATACTTGGTCTCCGGGTCGATATTTGAACCCAGGACTTCCCGAATACGAAAAAGGAATGGTATCCCCTCGGCCTTGATTTGTTTCACCGTCTCTACCGCTTGGTTTATGGACATGACGCAGAATCCCGTTACATCGGGCGTATTAAGGAGTGCACGGTTTGAGTCCCGATGAATGTCAAGACAGTCCTCTCATCTCATTCGACAGTGAATGACCACAGTAGTTTATGCACCTTATAACCGAAAATGGATCCGATTAATGGTGTGGAATAGCCTGTCTTGTCTCACGTGCTTGCTGCCTCCATAATCAAGGAGCCGATGGACGTAGCAAGGATCTCTGAAACGTCGGTAAACTTCTACCAGACTACACGGCGCAACGACCCAGAAGACAGTCATCTTCAGATTCACCGCCGTTAAAACTTCAGATCCTGCAAGAACTTTTCTGGTTTATACTGATCACCATTGTTGGTGTTGTTTAGTCACATGGTGATAATGGAGGAGACATGAAATGCAAACAAATTTAACGCAAATCTTTTGGAAATCAACTAAATTGAAAACCGAGGAGATGGAAATATAATATTAAAATAGTTGTTCAGATCGGTGTTGAACTTTGTAGTAAAAACCTGCTGTAGAGATATATAAATGGCGATTAGCTGTGTTATATTTATTTGTGTGTGGAAATACCATTCTATGCTGTGAGATTTGTTAAAATTGTAATGGTAATCTTATAGACACAGCTAATGGAACTCCTTTTTGTAGACGTTACCCTGTACTATTTACGAGTAATCTCAGCATTAAAGTTGATGCACGTCCTCGCCCCGATAGACACCGAGCAATGAGCTGGCCAACAGCAGCGTTTCGCCAAGTTTCGCAACGCGTTTATTGAGCATTGTGTAACGTCTTACACTTCGCTGCAGACATGTGAAACGCCACTCAGATCAGCGTTTCCAGTCCTGAAGTGGAACAGTAGCATTGACCACTAACGACAGTGAAGCGATTACTAAAGGTCGTTACATTTTGTGTCGTGGCCGATATTACAGGTGATTTATAAGGCCGACTTGTTCACCCTGGGGCTGGGGGTATCGACGAGCGAAAGTCCACTCAACATGCTTACATGCTTGTTTTTAACCTTTTCGCTGAGGTTGCCATGCGTGTTCTGCAGGTGACTGGCATCGTGGCAGTTTGCCTGTGTGGGCAAACGGAGTCTGTAAAATGTCGTAGGCATTTGTAATGTCGAGCGAATTGAAGCCTATGCCCAAGAACAACGGGAAAATACACCCATGTGGTATGAAATTCGATTCTTTTACGCTTTGTGCCTGTCTGTCGTTTGGGTAACTACTTGCAGAAGTTCAGTGTCATTCGAGTCTGCGAACGTACCGAAGCGTAGGTGAGATTTCAGATTCTCACGGCTGTGAGTATTAAGATGACTTGTATTCTGGGTACTGCGCCGTTTAGTCTGATCCAGACTGTGTGGCTGCGTTTGATACAGCTTATGCAGTTGACCAGTGCCCAATTGTTATGTGTATGACAACACACCATCCTCAAGATATTTAGAATTAACTCATAATTCTTGTGCTTTCTGTAGAGCAAGAATTGCATTTTGCACCTGTGTAAAATAAGTGACAATTTTTTTGGGGGGGAGCTTATCTTGATTTTCATTGTTTTGTTTAGTGGATGGGAAGGTAGCAATTTTCTAAATGAATAATAACTTGCATTTTAAGAGTTAAGTCTTCTGCTTATTCCACCATGAAACTCATTTCTATTTGTTATTGTCGTTTCGTGATACTTAGTTTTTCACATGGTTCTGAAAGTTTTGAAACGTTTCTTAGACCTAAGTAGGATTTGTGTTTCAAACAGCGTCTTCTGGGATGCAACGCCGTGTAGTCTGTTAGGAGTTTACCAGCGTTTCAGAGGCATCGAGGACCTGTGGAGCGTTGGTAAACTTATACCAGACTACACGGAGCTACAATTCAGAAGAGAGCCATCTTCTTTCTGAGACCTAAGTTTTCAGTTAATGGTGTGTTAAGAGCTCCGCCTTGCTGTGAAATGTAAGACCCTTGGTTTAAAAGTGGAAGACTGCGGTGGCGGTAGCAGAACCCGTTTCTGTTTCCCAATGGTTAGTTGAGTTTCGAGATCAACTGACCCACTTCTGGCTTCCTGACTCCGGAGGCACGCCTCTTCTCTCTCCTCGAGCTGGTCAGACAAATTCCTCAGACGTGCGACACCCGAAACGTACCTCCTATATAAGTCGACTGTCCCCTGCACCCTCAGTCAGTTTTTCACACACACATACACAGCATGGCGTACTCGGTAAGTCTAGACAGAATATTTGTCGAATAATGACAGAAATAGTGAAATGAGTGACCGCTCCGGGTTTCCGACATTGGACGGACTTATAACATTAAGGTATACCTTAGAGAAATGGTTCGTGAGGGTTTATTATGGATTGAATTTCCTCAGACTATGCAGCCAGTGACGTGCATTTTGTTTTTATGGCGATGATCATTCGGGTTTCATAACAAGTCAATAACCATTTGAATGATCTTCAGCCATTGATATGAGATTGAGTTTGTTAATCTCTTTTTATAAATGCGTTTGTGTGAACTTAAGATCCATATCGTTTACAAGAATCATTGGTTTACCTCAAAGATTTATCCAAGTAAATACCAAAGTTACTAAACTTCTTCTATCCACAGGAGAATTGTTATATAGACTTTCTTGTAATTCAGAAACATGATTCATAGTTCCATGAAGTTATACTAACTTTGTTTAAAATAATCACAGGATTGCTGTTATATTAGCCAATCGTCCATTTTGAGGGAGGACATACATTGCAGATCTTCGGTGACGACGTTCCCAGAAAAATAGCTTTACCTAAGCAAGCAATTTAGGACACCTCGTAGGCTATCAGTAACTTCTTCGTATGTGAAACATTGTGTTTGTTTGGAGTAGGAACTGAATTTTAAATATTTTTGATTACGGTAAACGTTTCGCATTTTGTTGCGATATTCAGGATGCTGACAACGTTCGTGTGTTCACGCAACTTTGATATTGAGTACCTGTCCAGAGATACTTGTTCATTGTGTGCAGACTGTTGTTACCGTCAGAGGACCCACTACTCGGTTTATGAAATTGACAGAGAAAGACTTGGTATTTTGGTATTAAAGTGCATATTGGATTTATAGTCGACGTGTCCAAACAATGAGACTTTATGAACCGACGCGTCACGGCCAATTTACGTGCTTATTCCCCATTTTCCTCTCTTTTTTCTGTCCTGCGACTCCTCATCATTACGACGTTCCACCACGACCCTGTCGCAGGAACACGCTCAGACTTTCTCCCGCTCCGGGTTTTGACGATGTCTAACCGCTTCTTGGCTTTCAGCTGTTGGTTTTTGCCGCCGTCGTGGCCGTTGCCAGGGCCGGTATCTACGGCGCTCCTGCCGTCGTGTCCCCAGGAGTCCCTCTCACGAGGGCAATTGCCGCCCCCGTTGCTTACGCCACTCCCGCTGTAGCCGCTGCCCCCGTAGCCTACGCTGCCCCCGCCGCCTACGCTGCCCCCGCCGTTGCTAAGGTAGCCGCCGTCGACACCGACTACGACCCCAACCCTCAGTACAGCTTCGCTTACGACATCCAGGACGCTTTGACCGGAGACTCCAAAGGACAACAGGAAACACGAAATGGAGACGTCGTCCAGGGCAGCTACAGCCTGGTGGAGCCTGACGGCACCCGTCGTACCGTCGAGTACACCGCTGACCCCGTCAACGGATTCAACGCCGTCGTACACCGTGAGCCCGCTGTGGTCGCTAAGGCTGTTGCCCCCGCTGTAGTTGCCGCCCCCGCCGTCGCTAAGATCGCTGCTCCTGTCGCTTATGCAGCTCCCGTTGCCCGTGTTGCTGCTCCTCTGGCAGTTGCCGCTCCCATTGCTCGCTACGCAGCTGCCGCTCCGGCTTTGAGCTACAGCGCCCCCATCGCAAGAGCTTCAATTGCCGGCCCAGCTTTGAGCTACGGCGCCCCCATCGCCAGTGCTGCATATGCCACCCCATCTTTGAGCTACGGCGCCCCCATCGCCAGAGCTGCAATTGCTGGCCCAGCTTTCAGCTACGGCGCCCCCATCGCCAGTGCTGCATATGCCACCCCATCTTTGAGCTACGGCGCCCCCATCGCCAGAGCTGCATATGCCACCCCATCTTTGAGCTACGGCGCCCCCATCGCCAGAGCTGCATATGCCACCCCATCTTTGAGCTACGGCGCCCCCATCGCCAGAGCTGCATATGCCGCCCCATCTTTGAGCTACGGGGCCCCCATCGCCAAGGCTGCATATGCTGCCCCCGCTTTGAGCTACGGCGCTGGCTACATCGGCAACGCTGTGCACACCGCCTACACCGGACCTTACACCAGCTATTCCTACTAGGATGTCCCATCGTGCCCCATGCTTTGTATAATTTATTGTTCTATTATTTTGTAATCACAATACACGCTCATTACTTAAACATTACTGGTGTTGTCACTGCCTCTCGGTCTTCCTGTATCATGAAGCAAGTGGCCAGTCAGTTGACGGGTTGTTCAACCGCACTGAAGGAGGCACTCATCCATCGTGCGGTGAAACTGTCCGTGCTGTCTGCTGGGTTGTGACGTCGTGAGGGTTTGTGCTCGGGTACCAACGTTTCTGAAGAGCATAACTGCCTCACTCTTCAGGGTTAAAGATGGAGGCAGTATGCTCCACCGAAACGTTGGTTCTCACGACGTCGCAGTCCAGAAATCTACCATGGAGATTTTCCATGTATGTAATTGAAGAATATTTTATAACCCTGTCGCCACGTTAAACCTGCATTTTTCTGACCATTTCCTCGCATAAAGAAAAATAAACGTGATCCCACAACATCCAAATTCGCCGCGTCCCAGTTCCTGAAGATCTGCGTTAACGGGGGTGACTTTCGGGAATGCACTACTTGTAAATGTAGCCAGACTGACATCTGATTGTCTGCACAAGGCCAAGCGAACGCCTTTCACTGAATTTGCATCATTACGTTTCATTTTCTGGACCTGTATTGCTATTTCCACGCCTTGATTCGGTGACCTTTGCACCGCCAGAACATGATGCGCCTTAATTCAGATTTAACTGATCACTTGCTGTCCGCATGGCCGATAACGGGGAGTGATCTTCCTCAGTCCCTCAAGGATAACAGTAAAGTGCATCCTGGCTTTAAACGGGTTGTTGAGAAAGGACACGTGTAGGCGTGTGGCCTCCACTTCCGCAGAAACTTGACGCTTTCAGTGTCCTTCTGAGGTTTATAAGTGAAATTACTTTCGTTTGTCTTCTTTATCTGTGGGCTTTCAGACTTTTAGAGATTTTCATTGGTTACTTAGCAACTGCGGTGTATGGCAGCGCGGCGAGTCAAGGTACAGTAGAGGGCACAAAGTTAAACGCACGGCCGGTATGCAGCCATGTTTTGAAACATGTCTGTTCTGATATCACCGTCACCCTGAGGTGATTAATTTGCTCTTAAGTAGAAAAATAGAAACACGTAACTTACCCTCTGAAACTCTGTAAACTAGGCCGCTGTATCTCCCTTGTGGCTGATCCTGACAACCACGGGCCATCTGGCTGCGTGATCCGCCACGGGAGATGCGTAACGGAGAAGCAGAGTTTTCTCAATTCGAGAGGAATGCCGCTATATAAACAGTTGACTGCCACACAGCCTCAGACTCGAGACAACGGAAGCGTAGTATCCAGGCCACAATGCAGGTAGGCGTTTGGTTGTGCTCTTATCTAGCGCTCATTCCATAGAAAGTGTTTGCTCAGATTAACGTCCATTCGGTGGTATATTATTTATTTTTGATGACGGCTATATCCGTCAGTGTCAGTCGTTGGGTTAAAAATAAGTATTTTTTCGAGGAATCGTCTGCAGTTCGTTGCCAGGTGCAAGCTGTTGCCGTGCGTCGTTTTGCTTTATTTGTGTTTCTGTATGTTATTTATGTTGGTCGTCGCCAGATGTCCTGAAGAACTCGTTGTAGATAATGTATTCAGGTACCCAGGCAATTTTTTTGCGTTTAAGGGCAATTTGAAGAGAGACCGGAAACTGTTTCGAACACGCGATTTTATAATGGAACTAATATCATTGTGGGGAAGCCACTTGTTTTATTTTTACAGATGTTAGGTCAGATAACTTCAGATTACATAGCTGTATATAGGCGTCTTCTTTCTGCTTAGGTATAAAGTATTTTTGTTTCGATAAAGATTTAAAAGTTGGTCAGAATTATGTGTGTACGAGTGCATGGTCTGTTATTTAATATTGTGATGTTTATAAGGATCCCTTGTAGTAGAAGGTAGAAACTGTTCAATTTAGGCAAATTGTAATGTGTCACTTTTGATCAGTAAGAACCAACATTAAATTCAGCCGACAAATTGTGCGATAGACACTCGACAGTTGAACGGTCTCGACGTCCTCCCTACAGCTCTTCGGTCGTTTCAGCTGCTGGTTCTGACCTCCCTGCTCGTAGCAGGCGCCCAAGCTGAACTCCTGTTCGCGTCGCCCGGCACGCTGAAGGGCGATGGACCGTCGTCAACCGACACCGATTACGACTCAAACCCACAGTACTCGTTCACGTACCGCGTGACCGACCTCGCGACGGGCGACTCCAAGACGCAGGAGGAGACGCGTAAGGGCGACGCCGTGGAGGGCAGCTACAGTGTCGTAGAGCCCGACGGGTCGGTACGCACAGTCCGCTACTCGGCCGACCCTCGCAACGGTTTTAACGCCATTGTGGAGCGAGACCGGGTGGTCAACAGCTCGCTGCGCTCCGCCTTCAATGTACAGCAGTCTTCGGAACGGCCGGCGTACACCACTTCGCCGAAACCAACTACCACTGCCAGGCCGGTTCTGCCGTCCTACTTCAACCGGGATCCCCCGAAAAAGGCAGCTTCGAAGCCACGGCTACCGAAACTCAGCGGCAGCCTGATACACACTTCGTTCAGTGCCCCGCATGCGTCGTACAGCTACTGACATTCCGCACAAAGCTGCGGTTGTTGGAGTTGTCTTGCTCGCTTTCTTTACCTCTGCACTGTTCACATGTTGACTCAGTGTCTGATCTGTGTTCATTAAGCTTATGATTACTAAATGACGTTCTTACTTTATGCTTCTTGGGACAAAGTGTGTGATTTATACTAGAGCGTCAGGTGGTAGGAATTCTTTGCTTTAAGTACTATCTCCTCATTCGCTTGGCAGACTTAGGAGAACATCCAATACGCCGGTGGCTAATGTGCCCAGGAGCTTTGCAAGCCCACAGAGTATTCAGAGTTCCTGGTTTATAGGTCTGTTACATTTGTATCCAGTGCATACGCACGGTGGCATTAAAGTGGCTATCTGAAGACTGAACTGTTCAGAACAATATCATCAGGCATCTGACCGCGCTTGGCCAGGTTCATTTCCAGGGAATTTCCTGAGCGATTTGTTGTTGACAAAGTGGCACTGCTGCTAGTGTACTTCCAATATCCGTCCTACCAATGCAGCGCTTCGCACTCATCTGACACCGCCCTGTGATGTGCAGTAGGTCCTCAGTGATCGACTCGGATTGCGACCGAAATCCGCGATACAGCTACGGATAATCAGTGCAAGACCCCGTCACCAGGGACATCAAGGACAGCACGTGGTCCGCAACGGAGACGTCGCCCAAGGCAGCTACAGCCGGGTGGAGGCCAATGTCATCCGACCCATCAACTACACCACCGTCCTGTAATCGTCAGGGCTGCAGCTTCCCACGTCTATGCGCCATGTATTTTTTCACTGTACGCGGCTCACGCCAACTTTACCTCGCCATACGCATCGTACGTCGTGTCAGCTCCAGGATTGGCGGAATCAGCGAAGGAAGAAACTGTGTGCTTACCAGATTCCTCACTCTTTGTATTCATATTTAAATTTATAAATAAAATTGGTATATAGGTATATGTGTTCGTTCTCCGACGATGCTTGTGACGTAAGATCAGCGAAATATTTGGAAGCAAGTCAGTGTGTTTAAAGTCGACCACTGTCAAAACATGAAAACAATCAAACAGAAATTTAGGAATTCCATCTTTATGTCGCTCTGTGTAGTCATAGTAGTATTTACTCAGCACAAGACGTAATTTTCATACCGTACTGACTTGGCTCCCACTCCGAGAAAAGGATGGGGCCTGTTCATATACGTTCTTGGCAGATGATCCAGAAGTGGTTTGCCATTGACTTCTTCTGTGTGTGAATGAAGTAATTGTTGGGATGCCACGGAGAAACCGTGGAAGCCCCCGGAGGAAAACTCCGTGTTGCCTAGACCACGGCCTTGCCCAACACAAGTTATAAATTCGGGCACCGCCGGGAATCGAACCCGAGACCCCAGGATTACAAGGCCAGCGTTCTAACCGCTAGAACACCGTGGCTATTTCTGAATGATTTATTTATTTATTTTATTTAGTGTTCTGTCTGGCGACAGGTCCATATGAACAGGATCCTTCCATCCTTTTCTCGGACTGGGACCTGTTCATATACGTTCTTGGCAGATGATCCAGAAGTGGTTTGCCATTGCCTTATTCTGTGTGTGAATGGAGTAATCGTTGGGATGCCACGGAGAAACCGGGGAAGCCCCCGGAGGAAAACTCCGTGTTGCCTTGCAATGGAACCCGAGACCCCGAGGATTACAAGGCCAGCGTTCTAACCGCTCCTGCTCAGAAACGGTCGAACTTTAGGGGTTGGGGTCTTGAGCCGTTCTGTAGATCGAGCTCTTCTGCTTGTGTGCCGTCACGTAACTGCAGCTACTTCCTGCACCGCAAGGCTACCTATGTATGCCAAGGGCGGGGTCACTGCAATTAGATAACTGTTGCTGCTTTCCAGCGCTCGGTATAAAAATTTGTATCATGGAAAACCTGTGTTCTAATCCACACTCGTCAGCCACTTTGAATGTCACGAGCCCGGGAGCAGTGGGTCAGTTGTCATGACAAGATGTTCATGTTGAAGGTTCGCCATCGTGCTGTTTAAGGTTTCCGATTTAACTAAATGGAGCAGAATAATTTTGATAAGCTGGTAGTCACTCAGATAGTATAGAAATCCACCTCTTGTATTTAAACTGAAGGTTTTGTGTTTACAAGCGCCCATCAGCGGTCCCTATCCTCAGCCTAATGAATCAAATTGTCATCACCCCTAAAAGGGAAGTCCAATTTTATATATGAGTTGTGATGTGGGAATTTTGTATTGAAAACAGTTTGAATTTTTGACTCGGTAAATTTTGCCCCGTTATCAGTATTAATTTCACGTAAACTCTCGTAACAAATTGTGGTCTTTTCCCTCTACTTCTGTATTGACATATCCCAGAATTACCTTCGTGAAGTATTTGGATATCGGATGTTTTAGTCTCTAATAACGAAACTTTCGACTGTGATCTTCGGGTTTTGACCCCGTGTGGTCTTGTAGGTGGTTACTATCGTTTCGAAAGAAAATATCGCTTCTTTCTTTAGAGTGAAGCGGCACTTTTTACTATCGATACGTTCTTCCAAACGTTCGTAACCAGGTACAAGACCGCATGGCGTCTGAGCCCAGAGGAAAGCAATCTCCGTCATATTTAGGTAATGAAGACGCTTTTTTTTACCAGGAGCTGGACTTTGTCTCATTTTTATTCTCAGTTTGTTGTGGTGTAAAGTGAGCTTAATAAGAGCTTCGTGTTTTCCTTATTTAAAAATCAATAAAATTATCGGTATCCTGCGTTCTTTGACGCCAGTATTTTTAAGATAAACGTGCGCAAGCCTATCGGAAACTACGTTCGTAAATATCGTGTTTGGATTCAGAGATTCGTCACGTGGCAGTTGTTCCAGTTGCAAAGGGAACGTTGTTAGGATTATCAAAGTAAAGACAGTTTTGAACGACTGTGTATCAGCTATAGATGTTATGTCGCGTCGGAAGAGACTCGAGTATGGACGTGAATATCAGTCGTTCGTATCAAAACAAGACTCTGGGAAAGTTGCAGTATCTTCGCGTGCCAGTATTTTGTGTGGACCTTGGAGTCCGTCCTCGCGATGTTGTTGCTGGATTTAGATAATTGCTTGAAATGTTCAATTATATTTAATTCCATATAGACGAATTACGACAAGAAACTATCCTTTTCTAACACGTATCTAACTAAATCTTCGGTACGGAACATTACCACCAGCATCTCCATTGTGCCTGTACAGTGCGGAAATATACACCAGGTCCACAGACCTGGCATGGCAGAAGTTGCCGTGCCCTACGAGACAGACGGGCCGCAGGTTGTAGAACACAACCTTGCCTCAGTGTGAGGGCAGTTTCCTAATGGTGACGAAATCTTCCAGTAACCTTCCGATGATTTCCGGAGGTCACTAAGGGCGACGTTATGGAGGGGGTATATAAATAGTACAGGCAGCCTCTCGCCGGACAGAACGTAATTTTATCAGCTGTTGAGAGAACATCTGCCGAGCGACTGGAGTCATGGCTTCCTTCAAGGTGGGTGAGCTGTTCTTAATTGTTCAGTGGATTCGTAGGCACTGTTTACGTTGGTCCATCCATGGGTTGTGATTAAACTTGGGCTCCATAACCTAAATTAATTTCCCTGTGAAAGCCTACAGAATGTTTTGGGCCAATCAGGACCGTGCTTTCCTTGAAGGATTAAGTTTTATTTTGTCCCAGTAGATTGAGAGAAATATTAATGTTGTATAATGCGCACCTTTCTTGGTAACGAGGTGCCCTTTGTGAGAAATTTGAAGTGGCTCACCCCGGTACTTACGTGCGCGTGTCATTGCGTATCTTTGAAACTTCTTGTATTCGTTCAGTCTTTGTAGCCTCGCTGATACAACTTCCCCATAACAAAGTGATTCCCTTTGCTGGAGTCGCTTGTCTGCTGAGGAGGTTATGTAGCGTCCAATAAATTTGGCAGGTGATCATGAATTTTTAGTCGGTGAGAAATTGAAAGGAGGTGGTCGAGATGTCCCGATATATGCCTGTAGACCCTGAGTTAACACACAGAAAGCATCATTCCAAACCGCGTATTCTTCGAACATAAGTTCAGAGCATTCATTTCGAAGTGCGGTTCCCGTTTTATCTGAATTAAAACAACTTTGTGTAGCTTAGATTTTAAATTTTTTTGTATATTTGTCATTTACCTTTATACTCATGTTCTCTAGATTGTTACTCGGTTAGTTAACGATAATTGATAAAACACTGAACCAACTTTCGTTTCTGTATTACTGCTGGACGGACTCTGCATCAACTGTTGAAGTGACAGGATGCGCACTGATCCCTAATGACGTCACCTCCGCTGTGGCCCCCGTTATAACAAACGAGGCTGTGGAGATCAAATCAAGAGCGTTTATTCTTGGTGTCTCGTGTGCGGGCAGGAATTAGGTTGGGGGGGGGGGGGTGTAATGTTTCTATTTGAATTTATAGCGGTTGAACGTGCGCGTGTGACCCCTACGATGTTTATTCAGACGGACGGGCGATCACGTTGCAGGTCGCTGTTCTGTTCGCCACCGCCGTGGTCGCTGCTCAGGCCATCATCTGTCAATTTGACGACTCCAGGTTCGATCCCAGTTTACATCTCTTCGGGCAAAATGTACTGTCGGCTCTGGGAGCGGTGCTGGATCAAAGTAGCCATGGAGATGAGTACCAGCAGGGTCATCGGGGCACCCTCAGTCCCGGAACGCACCCGAACGTCAACTGCTGCTGATCTCACTTGGTTCTGTCGGATCTAAAACTGTTCTGAATTAATTATCGCACAGAGTTTCTGTAGTATGGATTCGGTTACCCGCACTGAAAGTTCGTCTGCACGTTGCCCGTTTAATATATTTGACTTCTGTTGCCGTGATATTTCAGCGCTCCAACTGTTTGTAACTGGAAGTGTGCAAGTTTTGCTTATCATTTGCGTGGTGCCTCAGTACCTGGATCGATTGGTTTCTTGCCAAATAATTTGTATTATTTATTTGTCGCTCTTTTATTTATTACATCGTAAATATACGTTTTAATGTTTTGTACATGTGTTAGTGTTCTCCCATGAACCCCTTCACTCCTGAACCATTGAATACAGGAGTAAAGAATTCCTATGGGCCCTGATTGGAAATCCACACTCATTGTCAATTCAGTTGGAAGCTCGTATGAATGATGATGATGTTGATAATAATAATAATAAGATTAATGTGGGATTTCAATTTCTCACAGTGACGAGTATGAAGGTGTCTGCCTTCTGGAATGTAGCACTGTATAGTTTGGTAGAACCGTGATTATGGACGTAGTACGTACTTTGAGTCGTCTTCCAGTGTGTACCAGACTACACGGCGCTACGTCCCAGAAGACGGTCGCCTTCAGCAGATTTATGGTGTTTGGGAACGAATTACTGAGTAGAATATCTGGATTTGGAGAGAAAATAGCCAGAGGATAGAGAATCCTACATATTAAGGAGCTTCATAACTTGTACTCTTCACCTAATAATGTTTGGATGGTTGAATAAAAGATGGTGTAGTGGGATGAACGTGTAGCACGTATTGAATGGACGAAAAGTGCATGATCTAAGTTTGGAACGAGGGTGTAGAGTAGATTCGTCTAGCTGAGGATATAGATGGATAGCGGATTGTTACTAACACCGTAATTAACCTGTGGGGAATATCTTGACTTACGAGATCTAACATTCCGAGGGAGACCTAACTCCGTGGGGCTCATCTGTTCCCACCGTAGTTCCTTGTTATCTGCAAACATGGCGACAGTCGTCTAAATAAATAGCTGCTGTGTCATAGAGACGGTATTTCCCACAGCAATGACCACATTCAGATCTGCCCGCAGATAACATTACGTTACATATACCGATTCATCATCACAACAGTAATGCGCAATCTGAGGGCGAAATGAGACTTAATTGGTCTGCATTGTGAAGTGGAGTACATTGTTATGTGCCCACCAGTAAATGTTCATGAGTGGGCGTCTGAGTTTTGTAATCTGTTGTGTTAAGCTAGAAATGAAAGGTGGGATTTTGTGGTGTGAGACTCCACGGTTAATTTAGTCTTCCAGTTTTGTATCATTTTATGGTGTGCTGTTATTTATAGCAGTTAAGAACTGATGTCTGGGTGAATACATTTAATTGATGTTAGTAACTATCTCTGTGCTACAATTCGAACTCGAACCTCCACCTCATAACTTCGCCATTCGATCCTCTCTCGATCCTTGCCAGTCCGATTCACATTCTCGCCGCATCTGGTCCAGTCTGGAGGAAATGCGATTAATATGGAACACCAGTTACACATTTTTCTCCATAATCAATTCTGTTGGTTATAAAAATTAAAAATGTCAGGTTTGAGGTTCTCGCGGCTTAAGGTTGTCTTTCTGCCTCCATCTTCATGGCTGAAGATGAACGTATGTGTGGGTAGGTGGGTGGATGGGTTGGTAGATTGATGTATAGACAGGTGTTGGATAGTAATGTTGTAAGTACCAGGTAAAGTACGTTATGATTTGAGCGGTGAAGTACCTAGATGGTAGTAGGCTGTCAGCTGGTCACTTGTCATGGTTGCACGGAACTCTTGAACTCAGCTTTGATTTGTGTTTTACCACACTACAGGTTGGTTGGTTACCTCCGTTTCTAATAATGACTTGGGGCTACAGACCTTCTGTCCTAAACCACGACGTTCGGATTGGCTCTGGGCATTTTGACATGTAACAGTTATCCTCAGCTCGCTCCCGGGAATAAGTCAGCCGTAGCATGAAGCTAACGTCATGTCTCGCCCTCTCCACAGACTCGGTGATGTCAAAAGTGACCGAGCTGTGTGTGAACTGTGCTGGTTAGCCAATGCTTCAGAAAAGGGGTCAGATGTGAGAGCAGGTCCTGGGAACATTTTGATTCATATAAAACTACGACCGACCGCAACTGTAGCAGATCTAGGTGTGCATCCGACAACAGCATGGCGCCCCTTACAGTAAGTTCAGCAGTGGGCTAAGCTAAATATATCAATATATATGTCTCGAAGTTGTGTAAATTTCGATGTATCGATTTGGATAACGTAGGCGGCACCCCGCATTGGTATTTGGGTGTTCATTCGTTTTGATCTGTGAAATGTAGGAGGTTGCGATGAATTTGTAGCTTGTCCCGGGATATAATACGTACCATGATATACGTGGGTAACCCTATGGGAAAATGGCAGCTTGGGAGACCAAGAAGGATATGGAAGGATGCATCGTAGGGATATATGCTGTATGTGGGGCGGATGAACGTTACGATTTAATAGGTATTTTTAAATTCTCTGTAACTAGTAGTTCGACGGTTTGATCAGGACGTATAATTCGACGCACGTCCGAAGGAGTAAGAAGTACTAGGACACTTGTGACGCTTATAGTAGCGCTCCTTCAACACTGTCGCTAATTGCGATATCTAAACCAGATGGTACCTTCACATTCCGTGCGATACGCAGTTTTATTGCCTAAAAATTATCCACAGTTCGCGAAAATTGCTGAAAATGTACCAAAATACCTAACATACCTGTTATGTAAACACTGTCTGGAGGTCTGTGACAGTGGTGTGTTATCACCAGTAAACTTGTTGGATATTATTCGCCGACCTAATTTAGTTGACAACGTCCCCAGGTAAAAGCTATTCATTTGCGCCCGGTCGGTGGGAATTAGTCCCTGTCGACTGGAGAAAATCGAGTAGCTCTACGAACCGATCCAAGGGCGTGTTGGTGAGGGATGCCGTCTGTCTCTGCTGTTACTCGTTCTGCAGGTCGTGACGCTGCTTTCCTTCCTGGTAGCCACCGCCCGCGGCGGATACCCGTCGTTGGCGTATCCCGTGACGCACTACGTACCCGAGTACCCCGACGCCTACCCGCAGTACAGCTTCGGCTACAGTGTGCAGGACGCTCTGACGGGTGATTCTAAGACGCAGCACGAGACACGAGAGGGCGGCGTCGTGAAGGGCAGCTACAGCTTGGTGGAACCTGACGGCACTATTCGCACCGTCGAGTACACCGCTGACCCCGTCCACGGATTCAACGCCGTCGTTCACCGGCAGCCCTCCTTGCGGAAGGTGGTCCCAGTGTATCACGGCTACCACGCACGCCACTACTGAGCCACAAGGAAATGTTCTAATCGCTAGACACTGAATATGGTCATGTCTTAGTTATTTAAGGACGCTGTGTCAACTGCAGAGATTATACACCTCCAAATTAGAAGGGAAAATGATTTAATGGTGAATAAGTAGGGATTTGGAAGGAAACAGTTGTGGATCTGATTAAAAGTCGTTTGCAGGAATTGGTAAAGATCGCCTAGCCAGCTGCTAAAGCATCTGGCTTACATTTTGGAAGTGCGTGATAACAATCTTGTCAAGGACTGAGGTCCATGGCTTGCCTCAGCCCCGGTCATTTCCAGTTCTTTGTACGCGATTTTTCTCTACAAGTTGATGCAGAGTTATTAAATATCTTATGAAAGTAATCACAATTTCAAGGAGAACGGGTAACCTTGCTAAGAGTATAAGCGTGTACCTCTCAAATTAAAGCCGAGTCGTTCCTGCTACATTAACCTGCTTTATAGGCAGATAATTGTAATAAAAGCACGAAGTCAAATCCAACGTCGCCTAACAGTGTTTAAATTATTTATTTATTTTTGTAAAACTTATTTTTATGTTAAAATATAGCGTTGTGGAATAGCGGTGTTATTCTTATCAACTTTGAAATACTTCCTTGTCATTACAATTGCGGATAGATGCATGGGTTATTGGCCTCTCAGTGCGCCAAAGCCTTTGTGTGATGTAATCTGTTGCTGTCTTTCCCATCGTGCTCTCGCTAGATTGCCAGAATCTCTTCGAGTCTGTGTAGATGTGTTCATCAAAACCGCCACATACCAAATGATGTTTATGACATGAACTTTTTAAAAACCTCGATCAAGGTAATTAAAACTCCTATTTTTACCATAGGCCAAATATACGTGTATTTTAACTTATCCGAAGAAGACGCTGTGAAGGCGGTGGTACACCCGGGCGGCGTAGTATTAATACCACCTAAATGAGACTTCTGAGGGACGAACGTTTGCTCGCTCGCACGTGGATCGCTTGGGCACGTGTGCAACATTCGCTCGTGAATTATAACAAACACTGTGTTGGACACTCTTCATTGTTACACGACGTTTCGGGAGTTTGCTCTACTCCCGCCTTCAGAAGACTGGTTGTACTTTTACTGACGGGTTTTTATCATTGTTTACTTTCATAGTGGTGGAAAATCTGGCTACGTCTTATTTCAAATATACCTAAGACATTCGACAGTATCCAATATAGCTTTCTTATAATGATCAACCACTGTCACAAACCTTTAGAGAATCATCTCCTGAACCGTTTCTGTGTGATAATGCAGGTCGTTAGTCAACTCCAAGGCTCGGGGCCCTGTTTCCGTACATTTATTGCGGGCTTTATGGTGTAAAACGTGGTACTGAGTCAGGGTTTTCTCGGACTACTCCTGTTTCACTTGCCAGTAACCATTCTACCAATGCTCCATTAGGAACCGCCCCCTGAGATAAGCGAAGGATGGACCAGTTAGCACATTCTCGCAGCCCCGACACTTGCTGGAGTCTGACAGGTCCGGAATTAAATTGTCCACTAAGTTTATCCAAGATCTCGCGTACTACGTTGGACAGAACTTCCCACGTGCATTATTTTGTCCGTCTGTCAGTGAATTGTTTTGATGTGGGGCAGACACGTCGGCCATTTGCTACTTCGCTACTCTTGATGTAACGTTGAACGTCATTTGTCTTCCTTATAAAACATTTTTATAAGGAGAGGGACGCCCCTAGTGGCTGCTCGGTGAGGCTTGCGTCACGCTCTGGAGAGAGTGCACGTGTTATTTCGGCTATTGTCCGCCTGGACGCCACCGGCATAACAATTGACTCTCCTTTATCCAATATGGCTACAGCAGAAAGCGTAGCACAGAGGACAGACAACTGCCGGGTATTATCGTTCGTTTCACCATGTGAACAATTGCGCATCACCTCATGGCTTACTGGGAATTGCGTTCGAAAGTGAGACCGGTGATTGAATGTAAATCAGTGTCTAGCGTCGTAATGGTTGGTCGGTAATGTATGAATCTGTTTAGAGTTTGTCTTTCCAGTTCTGGCATATACGTGGTTCTAGTGCTAAATACTTGTAAATGTCTCCTATTCATTTCGGGGTTAGGACAAATCTGTCTTTCATGCACGCACCAATGTATAACTTTAAAAGATTCGAGCCAGGTGCCTTACTCCAGCCAGTCAAAAGCGCTGCTGACTTGATCATGAAACGGTCTCATTTCTTCGGTTTTCAGCAAGAACAGCACTTGCACTTCTATGACGAACTTAAGGTTTACATGCGTCATGTTTGTGTTTTTGATTAAAATATATAATAAAATTCAGGTCAATACACAAAACTTTATTTGGATGTTAAAATTTAAAATTTAAATGTTAAAATTTAAAAAATTTTAAAATTGCGCCATTCATCACTATAAGGATGTTACAATAGAGCGCTTCTCTATTGTAAAATCCTTATAGTGATGAATGGCGCAATTTTAAAATTTTAAATTTTAACATTTAAATTTTAAATTTTAACATCCAAATAAAGTTTTGTGTATTGACCTGAATTTTATTATATATTTTATGACGAATTTATTTTGCGAAACGTTTAAAAGTATAAACCATTTCTGTGCTCTGGTTCGAGCATCGGCCGGAGAACCTCAATGTCAGTAGGGTTTGTAATTCCCCGCAGTCTCGCCAGGAAGCGCTGTTATACACTTCGTTTCCTTCCGTGCCATTTTCTAGCACGCCGTTCTGTGTATGCAGCTGACACAGTACGCTGTACTTTATTAAGAAATAAATGTTCAGAACGCAACTTTGTATCCTGCAACAGCACGTTCAATATAGGGTTTGAAAGTTTCGTTAATAATCTTGTAAAATGTAAGGACATTTCCCAGTTTGAGCCCCAAGCTCATGGCCCCTCTCAGGTGGAGCTAATTGTCCATTCCGAGCACAGACCGATGTACACACATCGAGAAAGTGGTTGGCGGGCCCTCCACGTGGCCCGCGTGATGAGAAACTGCCATGCGACACGCGGTACTGCCTAATCGCACCCAACTATTGGCACCGCTTGACAACTGAACAGGGGTGGCGACAGAGCAATGTCCGACCCAATTTTATCTTTGTTGCCACGTAGAATGCCACTTACTTGGTATTTATTCTTATTATTCAGTGTTCTGTCTTACGACAGGTCCGTTGTTCTGCCCAAAAAGAGTTCGCCAGTTTTCCCTATTCTCAGCTTCTCGTTTTAATTCCTGAAACTTCAACTTCTTTCCTTGTTTGAGATCGTCAGTTAGCTGCATCAGTCTTCTTCCCAGTCCTCGCTTTCCTTCAACCTGGCCTTCGATGACATCACTCAGTAATCCATTCCTTCTCATAATATGTCCCAGCCAGTTAGCTTTCCTTCGTGTAATCGCCTGCAGAATGTTTCTTTGCTCGTTGACTCTCCTCAATACTTCTTCGTTGATCACTCGATCCGTCCACCTGATCTTCTCTATTCTTCTCCAACACCACATTTCAAAACTCTCCAGGTCACTTACTTGTAGAGTTTATAAATCTACTTATATGTATACTCGTCTGTCCTGTGCGGTTGAATGATATTAAAATGGGAAAGCCTCGAGAAAAACCTCAGTTCAAATTGTTATAGTATGTCCTCTCAGCAAACCACAGCGCCATGGTGTTGAGATTAGGCAGTGTGGGGACTGCGAACTCTTTTTACCTTGTCCAGAGAACATACCAAGTTGGAGAGCAGAGGACGGAAAAGGCCATCACAGAAATATATTAATAAAGTGTGCCACTGCGCTGTGACCTTGCTCCTGGTACCGTACACGGCCAACTCTTTTGCTGCTACTCCTGTCGTCACGGAAGGAAATGTTTCAGGGAGTGGGAACAGACCATTTTTGTGCTGGTATCACATTAATTGGATCTTATAAATACTGGAGTTGAAGAATTGGCCTGAATTGGTTGAATGTAGGTTTCGTTTGTTGCTTAATGACCGGAGGTAAATCATGTCTCACGGCAAACACGAAATATATACAAAATGTTGCGGTTGATCTCATGTTTGTCGGCGTACATGACCGATGTCCTTGTTCGTCGTGAGGCTGTGAACCGGTCTGAATTAAATATGGCTGTCTTCTGCGATGTTGTGTCGTGTAGTCTGATAGAAATTACATGAACTGATAGTGGAGGAAATACGTACCTCTGAAACGTAGGTCAGTTCTTCCCAGACTGCACGGCACAACATTGCAGAAGACTGCCATTTTCATACTTGTCTCCGTCAAAACCTGAAATGTCTCCGGTCTAAATCGGTTCGCTAATCATCAGCATAGATTTCATCTTATTTAGCTACCCTCCGGTCTGTTTTGATTAGGATTTAATTCTGGGTTCGTTATCTAGGCAAAGCGTATTGGCTATGCAGCCAGCATTACAGGTAAATTTCTTGTCGGGAACAACTCATCGCA
Organism: Zootermopsis nevadensis; assembly: GCF_977971745.1. NCBI lineage: Eukaryota > Metazoa > Arthropoda > Insecta > Blattodea > Termopsidae > Zootermopsis > Zootermopsis nevadensis. The sequence continues at coordinate 19,796,921 of NW_028259134.1, forward strand.
GGATTTAATCAACGTGTTATCATTTTCGTGGGTTCTGTACTATCTGCAGCTGGTGCTGGCTGCTCCTTCCAACTTCCTGTCGCCTACAGTACGCAGCCCTGCGATCTTCTGAGGTGGGATAAACACTAACACCAGAATAGGTTATACAAATCCTGTGTGAAGTCGCATTGAACGACAATATATCTGAGAAAACTTGTCTTTTGATCTCATGGCTGTGAATGTAGAACAAGGATGTGCTGAAAACGTTATAATAATATAAGAAAAATATTGGGACGCGTAGTTCATCTCGTCTGAATAATATTTAAAAATTTGGTTTTCTCCTCCCACAAAACCCATCGTATCTCCGTTATGAAAAATGTTGATGTTGTTAATATTTGGGGAAAGAGTCTCTGTTTGTCCTGGAAAATCTGTACACTCTGTGCATGAGGTTTCTGAGCTGGTGCGCATAGTTACCGGTGAGTGACACAAGAGACAGCTGTGCGACGCATGCATAAGTCTGTTTCATCACGCAGGACTTTTCAGGTCGCCCGAGAGATCGTGTGTCCTGCCGCGGTATAAAAGCTCCGTCCGGGCTTCACTTTCATTGCACTTTCTTCGGGCTCATCACTCAACTCTTCGTCATGGATCTTCTGCGAGTAAGTACGGTGCAGTGCCTCGTGTGTTGACAGCGACCTCCTTCCTGTGTCTGTTATGTACACCGAATTCCATCACTGGCAGATAAATAGTGCGGAAATATTAGCTTTTTGACAACACTGATGAACGTACGTGACTCAGAATAAAGTTTGCTCGTCAACTTATCATATTAATTTGTTAACAAAAGTTGTGGATTAAGCTTAAGATGAATTGTTTCGGTGATTATCCGTATGGCACACGTCTTGTTCCAAATTTCGATATCTGTCAACATCCGAGGTGTTTTATGCGGGCTAATACATGGACGTCCTGCGCAAATTTGTGCGAACGCGCCCAAAACTACTTCTAGTGTCTCAACGCCACAAGAAATCTACGGAATGTTTCATTTCATGTTTGGGTGAAATTACATTACTTAAGTCATGAACGTGAATCGTTTTGGACTATCTTAGTTTTTGAAGTGTGTTCGGTGCGTCTGAGTTGTTTTGTGTCACTAGGCTGCAATTACTTCAAAAATCTCTTCCGTTATTTGTAGTTTTGACAGTGGCAAACAGTATTCTAGCCGTTCTTCTATCCAAGTCATTGCATGTATCCGAAAATATTTTAAAAATTGGACATTCAGAATATAATTTGCTGCCGTAGAAAGCTAAATAGATTTAATGTATGGTTCTGGGATACAAAAAAAATGCTAATTTGAAACGTTATCGCTGTTTTTAACGAGAGGGAGTGTCTGTTCTTGATCCTTCTTGTGGCTTTGCCTTCAAGGTGGTTGTTCTCGGGATGACGCTGGTTTCAGCGAGGGCTGGTGTCGTGCCAGCAGCTCCTCTAGCCGCCTTCCCTGCCCCCGCAGCTTACGCTGCTTTCCCCGCCCCCTTTACCGCCCCCGTCGCCGCGCCAGTGGCCGTCACCAAGTTGGACTACGCCGATGCCTACCCCCAGTACCAGTTCGCGTACACAGTGCAGGACGCCCTGACCGGAGACTCGAAGGCGCAGGAGGAGACCCGAGACGGCGGCGTCGTGAAGGGCAGCTACAGTCTTATCGAGCCAGACGGCGTCCGTCGGACGGTCAACTACTACGCAGACCCGGTGAACGGCTTCAATGCCGTCGTGCAGCGGGACGTGCCGGTCGTCAAAGCGTTTCCCGCCGCCCCACTGTTGAAGGCTGCCCCTATATCTGCTTATGCCGTGTAGATCCTGCCCCGGTGTGTCCTGGTCTGTCCGGAGGCAAAGTATCGCTCGCTGCGAAGGTCAGCGCCGTATGTTCAACTGATGGCAGTCTGTTTCTTTAACGCCCTGGAGCATCTAATTTAAGTATTTTGTGTCAACATGGCGGAATTGTGTTATTTTTCATCATACAAGCCTGCATGCTGATGGTCGTTACCAAATGTGTACTCTTTTCATTCTCTGCGTCTGCATTTTTAAAACAAGGGATGGTTGGTTTATGTGCCGACTGACTTCCCGCGTACACGCTTAGCCGTCGCCGAAATACCTCTGACTCCTGATAATTATAAACTTTATATTGGCCTGTGTTTATCAGATTAATCTTATTTAATTAAAAACAATCCGGGTTTTAAAGAACTATACTTCAGACTTCTCCCGTAAGTACAGGGTACTCGCGTTGAGCAAAGAACAGTTTTTTGGTCCTTGCGTTTTTCGTTATCTCTCGTTTGCTCAGTTGTGGAGATCACTTTGCGGGATCTAAGGCAAAGTTATAATATATCTCACGGTTTGGACTGTGGCAATGGAAACGCACGCAGCCCTGGCGTGTACACGGCCACCAGAGTCGGCAGAATTACATTGCAGCGCTGTACTTGTCGCCAAAAGGAACCAGGATCACCACAAGCGACTCCCACGCCCAAGCCAACTGGCTACTGTTTGCTGAAGGCTCTCTCGTTTTGTTGATTTTTATACGTTATCTCTGTCTTCTGTGTTTAAATAAAACAGTAATCACTGTCACAGCTTGAATTGTTAATGGTTCCCGTCTTCCATCACTCACTGGCTGTCTCCTCTAACAGTTCACGTACTTTTCCTCAGTTCCTCTAGGCGATTAGCCCCTTCCTTTCTGGTCCCTCTTTTGCAGTTGGTGCATCATCGTTCCGTACTCTAAAAAAATATAGATAAGCCCAATGTCACTGTCATCCCAAGCTGAGAATAAAATATTACCTTTAAGTTAGAAGCTTTAATCAGAGTCGTCGCGTGCTATGTACTTCATAGACCAAGCGCAGAAACCAGGAGTGGGAGGGTCCTAACATGCTAAATGAACAGCCAAATGTAAATATATTAGCACAGAATTCGCTGCAAGGCTCATTATCCCAAGGAAATAGAGAGAAAGCAGGAAACCTACGTGGATATTTGATCGGAAGGGCAGGCTCCAGTAAACTGCACAAAATGCTGTTAAAGCTAGATACAACGGCCACTCCTTCCTTGCCTACTGAACAACAGAGAACACAAATCCGACTTTTTAAGGTTAGATAGAAACGTGGCAGGCACTCCTACCAGCTTTCACTCCATCAGCCTCCAATAATGGTATCGAAATGTAACATTTATGCAGAAACAGAATATCACGTGGTCACCACACAGAATCGAGTAATAAATATAAAAAATTACAAATATTTTCTTACTGGATAAAGAGAATTGGCTTTACGAACATGCACGCAATTCTCAAAAGAAGCAACTGACGTCTGTCTTATACATATAAAGGCCAGTTAGTTTGTGTTTGCGCTCATAGAGATTCTTAAATGGGCGCGGACCTCGGGGAAAACTTAACGAAGCACGATATTTTATGTAATCACATATTTTGGGTGATTTTTTTATTACAAAAGGCTGTTTTACAGAGTACTGTGCTGCTATTAAGACGGATACGGTGGCAGGGATGGGTGAGAAAGGGTGTTGAGGCTTGGGTGCGGAAGGAATAGAAAATAAAATAACTCCAGAGAAGATGTGTCCCAAATCTCAAGTGTCTGTCACAACCGTCGACGTTAGGCCCAATATTTTTTTAATTAGAGACATGATTACTGATCAGGAAATAACATGAAATAAAGAACAGAAAGATTTGTGTGATGGAAAATTTTGTACCTAACCTCAACCTGGAACAATGTACCAGAGTGCATATAAATCAAACAGAAGGAATAAATCAAATGTGGCATATTTGATAATTTCCTTGTCTGGTACAGTATCGGTGGCCCACCTTTATTATAATATTAGTGGTACTATAATAAAGGCGATGTGATTATGCAACAGTTTGCCAGTCGAGTTGGAAAGTAGGGGGCCAGCCTACAAAGCAGTTGATATAACACAGCAACTTGGCCGCGTTTAACACCGAAGGCTATCGTAACGTATGTTTATATAAATTCACACTGTTATTATTCTTTTGTTATAACCCGATCCCAGCGTGTTATTTAATTCAGCGTCACGCCCGTGTATTAGCGTGCAATTCGCATCCACCGCTTGTGAGTAGAATACAGCACCTACATTGTTTGATTTTAGAATTCAATTGTCATTTGTCTGCTGGTTGTGACGTGAGTTAACGTGACAAACAAAATGTTTTTTATCTTGAGGGGAAACCATATTTTATGAAAAATTAGTTATTCGGACGAGAAGAAAAGTACGTCATGAATGTGGTATAGTAGTAGTAACAGTAGGATTATTAACTCGACGATTTGATAATCGTGTATTACAGTCGAGAGAATTAAGTCATATAAGATTTGAGGTCTGTGTTGGCCTTCTGTGTTGAACGCCATGTGGACTTGTAAGTGGGTACCAACGTTTCGGAGGAGCATATTACCACTAACTTCAGGACGAAGCTAGTCGCGTACGCTCCGAGAGAAACTGGTATAGTGTTGCTATTTAAAATATATTATGTTATGTAAAGTATATAACACTTGTTCGGAAAATTTTGTATCACCGAAATGTCTGAAAGTTTCCCGCTCCGACCTCAACTTGATGTATCACCCGTTCTGATTGCTGTTTCGTGGTTTTCTTCAGTCTTCTCAGACAAATGTAGCAAGACGGATTCTTTCCCAACTGACAGTTCGTTCGTAAACTCTCCACCGACAGCGTTGTCGTATTGGATAGCGCTACGATTAGAGTCTCGATCCTAAGACCGAATTCACAGTCATCTGGACATTAGACGCTGTGTAACCTTTCCAGTTCGAGTCTCTGGAGCAACAGTGGGCTACCCACAAAGTTGTAATCTCTGTAATAATTACGCAATCATACAATCTTTTTTTTTTGGGGGGGGGCGTGGTAAGCCACGGTGGTTTGTTATTTCTAAATTTGTGTCTGACAGGATCGTAAAGAGCGGAATCAAAGTGTTGCTTAGTCAGCTGTTGCTGTCAGGCCTTCTGATATCACAGAATTCCACGTGTATGTGAAGCTGTGTCCTCTTGTGTTCCAGATCGCCGATATCGAACCATTGGAAGCTGTCTCACCATGAGAATTTCTCCCGCATGAGGCTGAAACTGTGCCCCAACCTGAACTTTGACCAGCATACTGATGCGAGTAACCTCAGAGACAACACAGGTGAGCCTGTGGAGTGCATACGAATAAGGTGTCATTGAATGGAAAACATACATTTGCCATTTCATGAGCCACCATTCTTAACCAATATGGTCGCTGTACTGCATTTGCAATGTATGTGGGCTAAATATAATTACACCATCATTTACCAAAAGTAAGCACCAGTCATTGTCTTAATAATACTAAAACACTGAACTGTATGACTAGTTACGTCCTGACTACACGTTGATGTGTCGTAAGAAAGAATAACCTCTTTTCTGGGTACTTTTTCAGCTGGTTCCAATTTTTTCCCACCTTATGCCATATATTTATGTTGAATAAGTCAAACTGGTAGCTGCAGTCTTTGGCCAAGCAGCTCGTGAGATTTCAGGTTAAAATCCTGCTTCATGTTTCCAGTTAAATAGATAAGGCTTAAGAAACTTTCAAGTTATTCATAAGACTGGTCAAACCTGAAAAATGTAGGACAACATTGTTGAAGAGGAATGATTGTGTGGAACAAGGACCACCTGATGGCCTGGAAGATTTACTGGTTGACTCATCTTAACAGAATGTTACGCAGTTCAAGGTGTTATGTTCAGTTTTTGGATATCCGTGTACCTGAGAAAGAATATGAAACACCCATACATATTCTTAGCCCAAAATATTTAGCTATGCACTACATTTGGTAAATATTCACTTTCAATATATGCATTACAGACACGTGGCGAGCAGTGTAAGAACTTGGCGGCTTTCAAAATTCCTTTGCATTCTCAAGCCTTAAAAAAAATTCACGATCTCATTGTTTCCAGTTGCATTGGATTTTAGTGTCTTTTCTTTAACTGTTCATATTTGTTTTAAATAACACTTTTTAGCATAATTCAGCAGTTTACTGATGCACAAACAGTGAAGTGTTTACACTGAGTGGCCTGTTCCAGGAGTGGGTGCCAGAATCCTGTCATTTATCACTTGGTTGTACATGCAGATAAAGATTTCTGACCCCTGCTCTGTATGCGTGCTTGCACTCTGGTATTCTTGTCTGTCTAATGCTTTCTCTTTCCTTCCCGTGAACGCAGCCAACATAAAACGAAACAGCGTCGGTACGTATACCACACCAGTTTACTCTGCATCTAGCACAAACGTATGAGATTTAGTTTCTTGCAGCAGTGAAGATGTCAGTGTTGGTCTTCTTGGTTGTAATGCCATGTGCATAAGTAGGTAGATACCTGCACTGAAGATGAAGACAGCATGTTTTTTTTCAAAACATTTGTATTTACCTACAATTCCACATGGTGTTAGAACTTGGAAGACCAGAATTCATGTAGCACAAACATATTTTGGCACGGTGAAGGAGACTAAGGATCGAGGCAATTTCAGACAATTTTTTTTCATTAAACTGAACATATCAAATGACAGCGGGAAATGACAAGTTCGTATCTCCGCTTGGTTTACATCAATCCTGACTGAAGTGTCCTTAGTTCTGACAATATGACCATATTCCAAGATATCACCTTGAGATCAGTCTCAGCCACTTCCTTTTCAGTCCTTTTACAACCTCTGAAGCTGTTGCAGAATCATTAATTTTCCCGTGAACAAATCAAAAACAGAACCTGCCTTTGCATTGCAGTGTCCACACCTTGAGAACACAAGGTAACTGGAATATTTGCTTGCTGTGTTGTAACTTGTATTTTACTGAACATAATTTTATTCACATCTGGATGGTAATGCATTATTATCAGCCCACAGATATTCTTCTGTCACTTGTATACTAAAATGTGAGCTTTTATGTACATTCCTTTGCTTAAAAAAGCATTGAATCATGATGCCAGTTACTAGATTAGTTAGTTATAGTAAATTGTTCAGTCTTTGCTACAATATCCCAGTCAGGAAGGCATGTTGTAGACTCGTGTAGGCACCATAAATATCACAGTCTACTCTTTTTGGGATTTTGTTGTTACTATAAATTGGATTCCTTAACTTGTATTTACATTTAGAGTCAGGCTGCATGTATTTTCTTGTGCAGATTAATAGGAAAGATATTATAATGAAAATCTTATTTTGCTGTTAAAGGAATCATTATACCTTACTAAACAGGATATAATATTATAATTAACTGACTCCTTAAACTAGAAAATTTTAAGTACTTTTTTCAGAGAATGTTTCAGTGACTGCATGTCTGTCACAGGATGGCTCAGCCGTGTGCAGTCGGCTGAGGAGATTCCTTTGTCCTTCAGTATCTCATCGGCGGCGGTCCGCAGGGAGACCGAAGAGGACTTCCTTCCTGAGGAGGAGCTAAGGATGGTGTCAGAGGCTGAGTGAGTGTTTTGACAGATTAGGAAGAAAAATTTGTCAATTGAAATAAAAATTTCTTGCACAGTTGATAAATAGAAGATACAACAGTTTTAATGCAAATCATGATGATTTGATGAAGAACAGCACTGTATGTTGGGATGGCTTTGAATGATTGCTTTAAAAAGATATTTAAATCTGCTGTATTTTTGTCTGGTATGTGTTATAGGAGATGTAATGAAATTTGTTGTAGCAGCTGACAGCCAATTGCACCGTAACACGAGCGTCATACCATATGCAGACACAGATGCTCTGCATTGTGACTGTGAACAGGAAATTTATTCTGTTCTAATTTTTCTAGCATTATTTCCATTTTATATTGGTCAATAGAGGACATTTATTATCAGAAGTAGTTTTTGTGTTGACTGTCAGTTGAAATAGTACCAACATTGTACAAGGATGGAAGTGCTGAATAATCATTTGGGCAGCAAGTGAATACAAATTATTAATCACAGAAACATAATTTAAAAATCCATGAATACCATAATTTTCATGATGCGCTTTTGCCTATAACTTGCTTTTGTATTATTTTATGTTAATGGGAATTGTAATATAGTACAAATTTCAGTATTATTTACTGTTTTAAACATGAAATATTATATGAAATAACAAATTATTTATATGTCCTATTTTGTATGCATACATTCTGTACTGACATATAACACCTGTACACATAATGATGGTGCTTCACATGTGGGCTACGTAGTATTAACTGAAAGCCATCGGATTTGATGATGAATTTTACATTATATATGTAGGCCTGTATGTCTTTTCATAAGACACCAGAGTTCTCTTAGAGCCCTAATTTCAAACAATGCATTGCTTTTCCAAGCAACACATTGGTAAGTAGTCTGGTATTGTGTCAGGCTCAAGGGATCTGAGACTTTGGGAAAGGAGAAGCTGATTATCCAACAGGAGTGCAAACTTGTGACTCTGATGAGTGTGGTGCATGGCCGGCTGGACCTCACAACAAGTCATTTCTGCTTCTATGATCTCAGCCCTGTCAAGGAGGATGTAGAGCGCCAGAACTTCAAGGTATGAGTAGTTGGCTGCTACTTTCCATGTTTCAGAGCTTCTTTTAGGTTTGTTATGCATTGTCACTCTATTATAATTAGTTCACTATACATCAGATATACTCACATTTACATATCATGATTACTGTCCTCTAAAATTGCAGGAAACATATATTTTAGAATTCCCTGTCTGTAACTTTCCATTGAATATAACAGAGCAAGAATAAGATACTGGGTCCTTAAACTGTTTTAAGGTTCAGAGGATGCATGAAAATTGGAAATAATAATTTTAACAGAAAGAACAGTGTAAACAGAAATATTATTTTTTGAAAGTGATGAATATGACTTGGAAATCTGATGATTGAACAAGTAATAATTAACAAAGCTGTACTTGAGTTATGCAGTTTCTTTGTTATTCTATTGTAAAGCAATAAGATAACAATTAAGGGATTTAAAATAATTATAAAGGGCATTAATGTGAGGCCCTAATGTGTACCTTATTTGTATTTGGTTTGAATCTTATAACCACTGAATCACTGTGTAACTAAACCACAAATCTGTAAATGGGAGTGGCCACTGTACTGTAAAATTTCTCCCATAATTAATTATTTAATAATGAGAATAGAACTATAAAAATTGTATCTTTTACTTTGTTACTGTTTAAACTCACTAATGGGAAAATTGTAAGTCACACTTACAAATAAATGAGCCAGAATATCATCTACACAAAAACTCAGTATTGTGACCGTAATATCATTGTTTGTGCAGTTTGCTTTGTCGCAGCTGCGAGAAGTACACCTAAGAAGGTACAACCTCAGAAGAAGTGCACTGGAGTTCTTCTTAACGGATCAGACAAACTACTTCCTCAACTTCTCTACAAAGGTATGGGAACACAATGTTGAGGCAGTCTGAAACACCAACATTTGCATCAGATGTCACAGTGTGTTGTATATTGTTTCAGACACGTAACAAGGTCTTCACCAGGATTCTTAGTCTCAGACCACCAAATCTTTGCCATTACAGCAGTCGCACTCCAGCAGACCTTCTAAAGTCTACTGGGCTCACACAGAAGTGGGTCAACAGGGAGATTTCTAACTTCGATTATCTCATGCAGGTAAGTGGCTGAACAACCAGTCTTCTGCGGGTTTTGACATTTGTGTTCCGTCCAGACCATCACGGTTAAGAGAATATTATATCTGGGGGAATACATGTTAGTTTTCCATTCAGAACATTTTATCTTCTTGTTTGTAAAAACCAAGAGATTAAGATATAAAACTGTAATTTTACCTATTGTTTTGTATAAGTTTTAAATAAGACCTCCCTGTTATTTTGCTGTCTTATATGTATATATGAATATGTGAAATCGATTTGCAAGAGAAGCAGCTAGTTTGGGTACTGATTTCTCTATGTGATTTTCAGCTAAACACATTGGCAGGCCGGACATACAATGACTTGTCCCAGTACCCGGTATTTCCATGGATTATAGCTGACTACACCTCTGAAGAACTTGACCTAACAAGTCCCTCCACCTTCAGAGATCTCTCAAAGCCCATTGGTGTTGTTAACCCCAAGAATGTTCCAGAGGTGAAGGCAAAGTATGACAGCTTTGAGGACCCATCAGGTAGGAATTTTCAACTAAGTCTATTAACAGACCTTAGTCTTTTACAACCAACGTTTTATTTCATATCCATATTAATTTAGTAATATACATACATTTGGGAATTGCCAACAGAAATGAATAAACAATCATGTTTCTTATGCAGTGTTTGTTTTATGGGTGATTACCATAGGCACGGTAGCCAAGTTTCACTATGGCACGCATTACTCAAACTCAGCAGGAGTGCTGCATTATCTGGTGAGGGTTGAGCCTTTCACGTCTCTCCACATCGAGCTCCAGAGTGGCAGGTATGAGCAGGGTGAATACTACTAATACCAATAAACCATATTAGAATATTTAGCAGCTATTACTTTATTATTGTTACAGACATACTGCATGTGCTTGGAATCTCCATATGCATTTCATGTTCCTGTCGTGGTGTATTTACTTCTAGTGGGATGTTTAATGCAATGTCATATTACTGGATGAATTCATGTAATAAACAAGTTTTGAGATATTTTCCAAGTTGTTTGAGTTTGATTTGAACTTGAAATGGAATTTAATTTGGAACTTTAAGAGAAATTGCTAATTTAAAGTAATGACAACATGACACTGGCTGTTTTACTGTGTTTGAATACATAATGTGCTCATTTAAAAGAGTATCATTAAATACTGAATAATAATGAATTATTCAAGGGTCATGCATCTTGGAGTTTGTTAATGATACTAATAAAAGTAAGAAAAAAGTCTGTATCAGGAGCATGTGAAACTTCTTGAGAAGTGTTCTGCCCAGGGTGAGAAATGTGAACCATTAGTAGGGTGGATAATGTTAAAGACAGACTGTTATCCTGATTCTGCAAATTAAGCCTATTTCCTTCCCATATGAGAGAATTATGTTACACCACTAAACATGTAACAAGTCATTGTTCTGCAGCTTGTTTCAGAAAGAACATGTCTAAGTCACATTCTATGTTTTGTGCAGGTTTGATGTTGCAGACAGACAGTTTCACTCAATTCCCCAGACATGGAAACTGCTAATGGATAATCCAAATGATGTAAAGGAGCTGACACCAGAGTTCTTCTATTTCCCAGAGTTTCTGAAGAATATGAATGGGTACAATTCCTTTGAGTATCTGCTTATTTAGAATAAACGCTTCTTGGAGTACAGTAAAGTGCTTATATACATATTAATATACATTCCATGGATCTGTTGTGTGTATTTATTAATATTATTACTTGAGTCAGAGTTATTTTTGACTGGGAATATAGCTCAGATGTGGGAAATAAGATACATGCACTGAACTTTTATTGGGAAATGTTTTTGGTCACTGAGACATTCTTCTGTTGGAAAGTTAATGTGATTTGAAAGTGGCTGTCTTCTGAGTTTGTAGCACTGTGTAGTCTGGTAGAAGTTTACCAACATCATCCTGATGGTGGAGGCAGCTAGGACCTCTGAAACATTTTTAAACTTCTACCAGAGTGCACACTGTTACAAACCAGAAGATAACAGTTTTATCAGAATTAACTTGTTTTGTAATTATTTTTTTAGGTTTTGTAATTAATTCAGTGTGCAGGTGTCAGTATGCTGTAAGTATATTCAGCAGGGAAAGATTTAATACAACTGAAATGACCACTAGAAGGTTTCACAATTCTTGTCATTCTGCCTTTAGTTGTCACATAAAATACAAAGTCATCTCTATCCCTGAGCATCATGATGATTATGAATTTGTGTGACAGATGTCTCTAATAATTTGTTTTTGAGTGCCAAATATGAACCCTATAAGTGTGTGGTGTTTGCAGCTTTGACTTGGGACTTCTCCAGGGAACAAAGGAACGAGTGAATGATGTGATACTGCCAAAGTGGGCCAGCAGTCCAGAAGACTTCATTTACAAGCACAGGAAAGCTCTCGTAAGTGAAGCATTCTGTAGTGGGACATATTGTAATCCTATGTAACTGTGTATTATATGACTGGTCTCATCTTGCAGGAGTGTGAGTATGTGTCTCAGCATCTGCATGACTGGATTGACTTGATCTTTGGCTACAAGCAAAAAGGACCAAAAGCAGTTGAAGCCCTCAATGTGTTTTATTACTGCAGGTAACGTATTCTTTTTAAAGACATTGGTCTTTGTGGTTGGAAAATTCTGATCAACAAAGTGGTGTTTATACTGCCAGAATCAGAAATTTTTTATGGCATGTTGCCACTCACAGTACTCTTTTGTTAATTTTTTTTTAATAATGCTTTCCACTTTGTTCCATTTTATTGAGCAAAAATTTTGTTTGGTTTGGTTCTCCTATCACGGCAGTAGATGGCATGTAATGACAGAAAGTAATATTTTAATGATAATTTTGTTAAGAGGGCTCCCTCTTTTCCACATAACTGTACTTGTCTTGATGGCCTCTGATGCACATCAGAAAATTTCTTATGATGTAATTGTTGCCCAAGTAAGAGCTGATTCAGATCAGTAATTGCTAATTTTTATTCATAAACATTATTTTTAGAGAGTACATTACAAACAAATTTAAATTATTTGAATCTGCAGTTCCCAGTTTTTTGGAATCACTAAATTTGCCGTGACAGCAATTTGTTTTGAAGGTCCATGTTTTACGTACATGTGTTAATATTAGTATAAATTTGTAGTTCAAGTAAATGTTTACATTCATTCTTCTCTTCACTTACAGTTGTTAGGATAATATCATAAAAGAAGATATGGTTAGTGGGCTATATAGTATGCATGGGGGAAATAAGGGTTCTGTAAAAGAAACTTCTTACAACTTAATATCTGTCACCCACTCAAAGCAGACCCTATACTCTTTAATTATTTATTTACTTTGATGGCATGGAATGTGAAGTTGTTCTATTGGTTCCCAGTACTAATCTGAGAGGTATTCTTACTGCAGCTATGAGGGTGCAGTAGACCTGGATGCCATCTCAAACCCTGTGGAGCGGGAAGCAGTGGAAGGTATGATCAACAACTTTGGACAAACCCCCAGTCAGCTGCTGAAAGAACCTCACCCCCAACGCCTGTCTCTTGAAGACGCCGTCACTAAGATGCTCAAGTCAGAGCTGAGGAAGGCAGACTTCACACTGTTCCTTGATAATCTGCATCCAGTCTCTGTTGAGGTTAGATTTTGTAATGCATAGCAGCCATCACTGATCATAATTATAAAACAGAACATAACTTTATCCAGTTTAATGGCTTCTTATCTTAAACAATTGCAACCTAAATAACTGACTAATTAAATGTATAACTGACTAATTGACCAATTGATAATTAACCGACACACAAACAGTCAAGTAACTAGGTGACTAACAAACAAACCTCTTTGGTATGTGATTTTTTTCAAAACAGTCATTAGTTACCTGTATTGTAAGTTAATTTCATTAGAATCTGACAAATGGTTTACAGATTGAAAGAGGCCTATCATAATTCTCATCTTCATCCATTGACAACACTGATAAATGTAACTTAGTTTTTGTGTAGATCTTTATGACTGGCATCAAAATCCACTCAGTCAAATGGTTGCAGACAGATGGATAAAAGTTCCAATAAAAGATAACTGCTATTTCAAGAATGTGTTGTTAATGGCGAGTTCACAGTTTATACAGCTTTCAATCTCTATATTCCAGGTGTCAAATGAAAAGGACCCTATCGTGTTTATAAGTGCCCCACGTTCCCCACCACGCAGCTTCCTTCAGGTGGGCCTAGCAGACACACTTCTGAGTGTATCCAAGTTGGGTGTGGTCGGGGCACATTCCTGGCATCCACATGACCGATACAGCACCAAAGGCTTCACCCTCGATGTTGATCCCACAATTAACAATGCCAAGTATGTTACACTACAGAAAGTGTCACATCCAAGTGGCAGACCCACTGGAAATTAACCATCAGCTGCAAGATGATTTCCTTATTATTCCTCTCTCAGACTTGGCACTTAAAAAGATTCCTATATAAATTGTTGTTATATTATGAATTATTTCTGTCTTTAGTGCCCCAGTGGGCTGTGATTTCTTTTTGTATCTTTGTCATATCTACTGGACACTAAACTAATTTCTTGATGTTTCAATTGATCATATGATATTTGGGATCAGTATTATTTTCACTTGTTGGTTTGAATCCTAATGTTATCTGTCTTAACCAGGGTATGGAACCATTAGGAAGTCAATTGTAAGAAACTGCTCAGGAGTTATAACCCAAATAATATAAATATTTGTTTGAAATGTGATTTTACAAGGTCTTGCGGTTGTGTTCTGCTTCTGTCAGATAGTAGGAACTTCACAGAACTAGCAAAAACCATATACAGAGATATATAGGTTGCTTATTTATATGATTCTTGAGACAGGACATTCTCATGGTGGTGCAGATGTCGATATTGGCCTCTTGTGTTGTAATGCCATGTGGACTTTTCATTTCTGTTCACAGAGAAGCATATAAATCAAAGTACACTTATAATTTTTTCTCAGATCATCTTATTTAAATATTATATGGTCTTTGGAGACTGGTAATGATAGAGGTAAAACATCTGTTTGTGGCTGCTGCATCATAAATGGTGAGCAATTTTTAAATACCTCTGAATTGCCTTGCAGGACAAGAAGAAAGCTGTCTGGTTCATTTCACCCAAGCTTGCCACTCAGCAATCACTTATTTGTTGTCTCTCATGATGCCAAATTTCTGTTCAGTGGTGGATACTGGGACAATAGCCTGCGAGTGTACAGCCTTGCCAAAAGCAAGACTGTGGCGTCTGTCAGGAGACACTTCGGTAAGTGACAAGGAGGAAGCTGCAACTATGACGTGTTTCAGTTAACTTGAAGAGACTGAAGGAAGTGCCAGTTGTACTATGAACAAAGTTAAGCCAGCAGGATTGTTTTCCTGTATCCACTATCTTCATCAGTTGCCTTATTTTGAGCATTCTAAAGACCAGTTTTATAGCTCAGAGATTAACAGTCATACATCACAATCACATGTTTTCATTAGACCCAAGTGTACTGTTTTCTGTATGTATATTCTATATGGAAATGGAGACTACTTCTTGCATCTTAAAAATCTATGATTTCATTGCTGTCATTTTAAGGATTTTGTTGTGGAAATAGGCCTTCCAATAAATGTTGTGTTGTTTACATTTGTTAACGGAATACCGGATATAATCCTTTATGCTTTGTTAAGCACCATGCCATGCCGTTGGTAGGGCAGAGTGGAGGTTTAACTCCATACATTCTTATTCATCGTATTAGGTGGCAGTGACTGGTTAGCTCCACACCTCAGTCACATTACCCCCACAGAAATGCATAAATCATAGGTTTCTATTAAATATGCTGCCTGTAGAACCCCAAAAGTTTGTACTTTAGAGTGAACACTCTACTTCCAACCCTGATTTAGGTGTGTTTCACTCTCTCCTTTGTGCATTTACTATGTGCCTTGTCAAGCACAAGGTCCAGGGTAATAGTGTTAAGTTTAAACTGGCATCTCTGTTTGTTTGTACTGTGTCATTCTTTATCTTTGTATTGGTGAGGTATAAGAGAAGTTGATGGTGAATGAAGAAAGGAGTCTATACTGTGGCATCAGGTAATGATTGTACTTGACTGTGTTATGCAGCATATGTTGATGTGAATGTTGGCAGATCTGGTGACTTGTGTTGCCCTGGACCAGTGTGGTTCGTTTCTTGTTACGGGTTCCAGAGATACAACTTGTGTGGTGTGGTATGTGAATCAGCTGGGAACAGGCAGCAGTTCAGCCATTCACATGACTCCACATCCTGTCCAGACACTGTACGGTCATGACCAAGCAGTCACTTGTGTGGGCATCATGACTGAGCTGGACATGGCTGTCTCAGGTTCACGGGTAAGCTGAGCTGAAATATTAACTGCTTGTATTCACATGAGTTCATAACTTTTGCAATGCTTGTTGATAAAGGCTAAAGAGTTTTCATATCACTAGAGGTCAATGCCAGAATAATATCAGTGCCACGAATTGCATTACTTCCATTTCCTTCCAGATACATACCTAGTCAACATTCATTATCATCTTTCCATCTCATGCAATTTAAGTAGCTTAGTTAAACAATATAAGACCCAATCACTACCACTGAGGCTCCTACTGAGTTTAAGCAACTTCTTCCAGCTTTAAATTTCTAATACTAAAATAAATTAAAACAACATTTCTTCACAGTTTTTGACTGAGTTGAAGGAATGTTAATTAACATTGAATAATTAATTAGTTAAAATTTTCACTGTTAATGAACTTGAATGTGTCAGTTGTCACTTTACCAGAAGGTGCATGACTGAATTTGGACATCAGTGCAATAGCTTATTTCCTGCAAATATTATGTTCTTATGTTTTAAGCTTAATAAGTATGAAACATATTAATTTCTTAAATTATGTGTGAGGAAGGGGAATGCTCCAACTTCTTGTTTTGTACAGGATGGCACAGTGAATGTGCATACAATACAGGAGGGCCAGTATGTGCGCACCCTGGAGCCACTGGGCTGTGAGGGATTGAGAATGGAGATTACATTCCTTGCCCTTTCTTCACAAGGACATGTGGCCTTCTCTGCCACTGACAAGGTACAACAGAGGCTCCACACCTTGTGATAGTCGTGTTAGAATGGGTTCCAAGAATGTGTCAGGTGGATAGCAGTGTCGACTATATATTAAACAATGTACAATATCAGGTCATGTTTTTGTAACCTATGAACAGACATCCCTTTCATGCCAACGCTGTTCTGAGTTGTGAAATTGTGTGGGCTTGTAGGTAGATACCAATGTTATGGAGAAACATACTGTCTTCATCTTCATGGCTGAATTCTGTAACATACTGGTATCTACCTACATTAATATGTGGCATCACAACCCAGAACAACAACATTGACATCTTCACTGCTGTGAGAACTTTGAATCTCACCCTTTCATGTGTAAATAACAACTGTGTCCTTGCATGGTGTTTCTCATGAGTGTAACAAAAATTAAAATTAAAATTAAATCTTCCCTCTCCTCTGTCATGCTATGCAATTTATTTAGATAAACAGAAAATACAGTGATACTAACATTACAGTCTTGTTGAGAAAAATTAGCAGTGTATGTTGACACCATTTCTGAAGTAGTAATATAAAATTTAGTCAAATGATGGAAATCAACATTTGTTTCATACCTATTTAAACTCCATACTTCTTTCATCATAATGAACCTTATTCTGAAGATTCTGAAATGAGGCATTTCGTGTTGAAGAAGAAGAAGGGTGTACATATTGCACATTACACAATACTCACCTAGCATAAAATGTCATATATCAATTGTAGTTTAGTAAGGTAAATATTTTGTTGCATGAAGTGTTATGTTAAGATGATGTTTTAGGAAGATCTTTTAAAACATTTTTTTGAACATATGCTTTTCTAAATATTAAATAAAAATACCCTGAATTGAATCACATAATTTATCAAAATCGATATTTTATGTTGTGTATATTTTTAGATTTTTGTTAAATTTCTTTATATTTCGTAGTACTTTGCAAGCCATGAAAAGAAGAATTACATGTTCACTTTACTTACTTTCGTGTTTACTACTTTTTAATTTTCATTTCCTTTAATTTTGCTTAGTGACTAATTATTTCCCTTGTCTGAGAACTTTCAAAACCTGGTGTAACTTTTCTGTTCTGCAGTGTGACTATTTGATTTATTTTCTTCAGGCAAGTCACTCAGTACACATGTTCTCTGTGAATGGTGTGAACCTTGGATCAAAATATGTGTCTGGGCGAGTCACTGGGCTCACCATAGCAGGAGACCATTTGGTGGTGGTTGATGATGCAGGAGATCTCACCATGAGCAGGATTCTTGGGTAAGAAGTGAACTGTTGGACTTCAGGAGTATTTCTTGTCTACTGAGAAGGTTTGTGTCAAGTGGCACTAACCCTTCCGTAGTCTTTTCATTGCTTACTTTGACTTTTGACATCTGATTCATCTACAGGTTGAAGCCAGTCTACGATATTCCACTCCATGTGCCAATTCAGTCTATAGTTGTGACTGCAGGGAACACTCATCTTTTAGTGCCAACACGAGATGGCAAAGTTATAGTTCTTGGAGTCCTAAACAGTGTAGACACTAAGTAGACTGCAAGATTGATGGTAGGTTAGTGACATATTCATTTCAAAGTATTTACTTTAGTGAACATGTGAAGAATGTATTTCAACAAAACTGTGCTGTATGAAGTAATTCCTAGCCTTGAAGCACAGGCGTCTGGCAGCCGAGGCATCTAGAACAGAGAAATTGATAAATGCTACCTGTAACCCTCATACAACTACCGAGGCATGTGTCGGACATGCTGTGCTGACGTGGCTTGCATCCAAGCATGGATCACGCAGATTATGACACTGAAAGGGTCCTGCATCCAGCCAACAGGTAAGTTTTCCCCATCAGCATTGAAGTGATGGTTATACAGGAAAAACTTCCTTGCACATAGTTTTTCACTATTTGTCTTTGAAGCCAAGGGCATCTAATTTGTCACTAAGTAGCTACAGAGAGAAATACCATCTAGTGAAAACTTCGTAAATTGTACATCAGACTGAGCTAATGCTGAAGTTCTAGAATTTGGCTTTCAACATCACTTCCAGCTCTGTCTGACACCATGAACAGAAAGGCAAATGCAGCAAGAAGTTTATGAGCCCAGCTGTATAGACAGTTGTGCCACAATGATTATAACTAAATGGTGATGCAGTTAAAGCAGTGCACACTACTTTAGATGTGGTGAGATGTGATAAGAATCAAGATTATAGCAATATAAATTATTATTACATATCAATTTATGATATGGTTGCTGGTCTAAAGAAAATATTGTATATTCTATAATAAAAACTGTGAACTTTTGAAATATGTTGTTTATACAATCTGAAATGTGTGTGTGTCTATATATATATATATATATATTGTTTTGAATGACAAAATGTCTGTAATGTAGAATAAATTTCATAGCAAGTTGACACTGGTTCTTTAGAATTCCATGCTTGTAAGCAAGTCACACAGTCTTGAATTTCTGGTTCTGACATAAGCAGCTAGAACATAGTTGCATCGAGAAGGTGGCTGTAGTAAAAGTATCCAGATTTTATTGGTGTAAGTAAGACATATCTGTCATCTTTGGGAAATATATGGAACCATAGAATGATAAAATCTGTATTCTGAGTGTCCATTGTACTGCTGTAGTTCATTGGAGGAGGGATGGTGTTAATAATTGCATGAGTGACTTTAAGCAAACAGCACTTACTGCTCTTATATAGGTAAAACTTGCTAATATGAACACCCTCACCATTTCAGTCTTCCTGCCGCTGAAGTTGAGAAGGAAAGTCTAAGTTCACAAGTTACACATTGCCTCCATATGTGATATTATGGACCTTCCTAGCAGAGTATAAAGCCAGGCATCAATTCAAGAATCTTTTTAAACCTTCCAAGACTCTGGACTCTATATGCTTGGTACAAATTACAGACTTAGTTTTTTGTGTTGATGTGATCAGTTCACACGTAGAATATTTCTGCCAATTTACTGTTGTTTACATACACAATGACTGTCATCATGGCAAGGATTCTGGAATATGAGTCTTGTAATGTGTTTTATCAACCTAGAAGTGCAATGTATCTCTGTAATATATATTTTTATGGTTTTGTTTGGAAAGCTGGCATTTATTTAATTATTGTAGAAGCTTAGGAAATTTTGATTAATTTTATTGTGCCTGTTATGTGACTGTTTCCTGCTTATTTTCTCATATTGACAAATTTATTGTGAACCATATATTTGTCACATGCTCTCATACAGATATAATTTATAACAAAGTTTGTCAGTGGCAATAACAGGGAATGTGTTCGTAAAAAATAGATTTAATTATTGGATTGCAGTGAATGGTGCTTTGTTGGTACTTAAAATTGCTGCACATTTGACTACAAAAGAAAATCTGTACACATGCACACACACGCACAAGTGCATGTGTGTATATATATATATATATATATATGTTTACAAATATTTCAGTTATGAATGTTAATTAAAATTTGTCTTTACTGTGTGATACTAGAAATTGCAATGATTTCGGCTTTAATTTTTCTGAGAAGTGTATGTCATCACAGTGTTGTTATTTAGTTGAATTGTCTATTTAAGTTATTCTCATGCACATAGGATATACCATGATTAAGAGTGATGTTAAAGATATTTTTAAATAGTCTCACTTTTGTAAAAGACAGTTTCTCATTCTAATTATACCTATATCAGTAAAACTGTGATGAATCAGTATTATTACTGTTAAGGCCTATAGTTTTGATGTGCAGACATTTAAGAATGTTTGTGATTTTATGTAACCCTGAAATATTAGGCCCTATTTATGTTGGAGTAAGTGTGAAAGTTGAAACCACTTAACAGTTTTGTACTTTTGTTTTAGTAAGGCTGATATGAATGCACTGGCATTTAAGATTCTCTGCCTGTAGTTTGTTTTGGGAAATTGAAGCACTGCTAATATGTTACAAAGTGGCTCCCAGCTGTTGTAAACTCTGAACTGTCCTCTGTTGCTGTTGCCAGTCTTAATTGTCTGTACTGTTCACCTCTCTTTCTTTCTTTTGTGCTTTGTTTCATCTTTTGTTTATGAAATATAGGAATGCTATCAGTGGTCTGTTTCATCAGGTTGTTTTTAAGTACTTGTTTATGTTTCACCTTGTAGGTGCCAAATGTTAGTGATCTTAAATTTTCTTCTCTAAAATTGAAGACTCATAAGATAAAGAATCTGGCAGTGTGTAAGTTGTTATGTAATAATTTTCATGCCATTTGGTCAGTTTGCTTACCAGACATCCATAGCACACTTTACTTCAAGAGCAGTTGTTTTTACTGGGTTGAATTTGTAACGGTTTTTATTTGCATCAGGAAAATTCTGTAGTGGTAGTGGTGGCTCATCAGTTACGCCACTTGGGGCAGTGTTCCATCTAAAATATTAATTGAAACAGTATCATAGTTCAGGTATGTTGATAGCATATACAGTCATACATATGTGTGAATATAATATATAGATGACATGGTTCACAGAACATATTTCTAATTCAACATTTCCATTGTTCCAAAATGTAAATAATAAGGTGCTTTCACTTGCAACCTTTTCATTATGATATTCCATCACTGATGAAGTCCCATGGTCACAGGGGTAAGTTTGAAGATGCAGCAAGTTTCAAGGTGAGGAAAGGAGCCCTGGAGAGGAAATAAGACACGAGACTTTTTACTAGGGTCATATATTTCTTTAGAGGAGGATGTCAAGACAGTAGAAAGAAAATGAGAAAATTATATTCATCCAGTCACGTAAATACACATTCAATGCCCTTTCTGAGTGTTTTGTTACACTTCATGTTGTGATAATTTTGGTACAAATATGTTTCAATTTGTGTGTCATTAAAATTACTTACAAAATCACATTGGTAACATGGGTGTCATTCATTATCATACTAGAATGTGGAAGTTTTATTTTAAATATTTGTTGTAAAAGTGTCCCTCCAGAAAGTAAGTTATGAACCACCACTGTTTGTTAGTGCATTGATGTATTCTAATTAGCTGAATTAGAAGCAACAGTACTTCAGTTTCTACTGTTCTAACCATTAGCAACAGGTGGTGTGTCTGGCCAGTAGTATGTGACATTTGCAGGCATAAATTAACAATACTTTAATTCTACTGACAAATAACCCTTGTTTTGTGTGTTGGCACATTCATAAAATGTGGAATTGTTTTCTGACAAAAGGTCAAGATTCTTACAAAGTGTTTTGTCCATGTGAACTTACTTTTAAGATGAAACTACATAAATGTGTTGAGGAACGAGTAGGGCATTGTAACAGAGATTGAAACTTTGTAATCCCTCATTTGTGCCAAAACTCAAAACCCATGTGCCACAAAATGAAATAGGTCTGTTCTTATGACTCTGTGACTGTGAAGAGATGACAAAAATTTGTATGGTACTTTTGTTTTCTACAAAAGTCAAGTCAAAATGTCAGAGTCATTAAATAAGTTTGTAACAAATTGTAAGTTCAGTTACAAAAGAAAATACAGGAACTGTGAATAAAGGCTGGTTCTATTTCTGTTCAAATAATGTTTTGGAACCTGTGTTCATACCCTGACAGTTGTTGCTAATGTACAGGTTTGTCCTTGGTGCACAATTCAGTACAGTTTAAGAAAAACCCAGGTGAGAACAAGCATTTTCACAAGTTTGCTAATATAATGGTAAAAGCCAGGCAGTGAGGCCCTGTTTCTTATGCTTATTCCTTGCAAGAGACAATGCATGGTGTTAGAATGGCATTTAAATACTAAAAGCTGAAGACCGTTGGAAATGTTCTAGTAGTAAAACTTGTGGCATAGCTTTTCGACTGTTTTACTCTACCCATGGGTGATGCTGATTATTAGTACATAATTAGCAGACAGGCGTTTCCAGTCCATATATGTGGCTCTTACCTGTTACATTTTTCATACGTTTCAGTGCTGCAGATGTTCTCTATGTTTCTGTTATTCTCACACTGCCACTCAGAATGAGGTGCCGTGGATCTTGTCCAGCTAAGGAACAGTGCTGCCAGACCTCCTATTAAAGTGAGGCCTCCAAAAGCACTTAGTGACACAAAGTCGCCATACATTGCCTGCAGTTGATTAACAGAGACTATGAAATTTTTTTATATGTTGTAATAAATGGATGCACTTTGGTTCAAAATGCAGGAACTCTGACTGTTAAATTCTAAAGAAACATAAAACTGTTAACAGTTAAGATAAATAACTTATAAACCCAGTGGTACAAAATTTTCCTTTAGCAGCCTAGAGTTATTGACTGGTTAAGAAGTTCACTATTGATATGAAATCTCAGGATTCAGAAACATAATCATAAGCCTGTTATTCTTCCCTTTTTTCTAGTTTAAATCTTCACAACATATTTCTTTAAGACTCATTTTAATATTGTTATAATATATTATGCCTAAGATTTCTAAGTTTTTCTATCAAATTTGAAACTTTTACAATATTAAGAGAAAAATGCATTATGCAGTTCTTTTCCCTATTGAAACAAGCTCACCAGTGAACCAATAAATGGTGCAGAAAGTAGGCAGATTCGTGCAAATATGACACATGAGAATATTCCAGGCTGCTGGTGTTCTAGTGGCAAGAGCTCACTAGATGTCACCTGGAGCAATGTGAGTGAGCTGGCTATTGCAATGCGATCCACCATTGCCAACCCAAGCATTGCCCACTCATGGCTCCAGTTTCCTGAAAGTAGCAAACATAAATACACTGAACCAGTTCAGTCCTTCCCACACATCCACAGCTTGGTCCATTTTAATATTATTTTCCCATGTGCATCTTTCAAGTAGTTTTCCCACACAACTTAATATATTAATTTCTTGTAAGATTATTATTAATTATTATCAATTATGTGGTATGTCACAGGTTTTGATGGCAGCATGTGGCCTGTGGGTTGCAGGTTACCAATTCCTGCCCTAGACAGTGAGACACATTTAATAGACAAGCTGGATGGGGCATTCAATCACTCCCATGTTATTATTTTAAGCTTTGTATGCAGGATTCTCTGTCCCTCATAAACTGAGAAAGTATCTTTGGTTCTTGCCTTCAGTTGGCAGGATCCAGCTTACTGTGCACATGCTGCCTCCCACGATTAGGATGCCTCCAAGGGCAACCCACTTCTGACTGCACCACAAGATGAGTGTGAGACCCAGTAGCACTCCCACCACCTCTGCAAAGCCTGGGGCACAAAGTATGATTGCTAGGATACCAAATGTTACAATCACATGCAGTGGTTGATATTATACAGACAATTACTTTGTGTAAGTGGTAGTTTATAGTTCATACTGACCTCTGTTTACATGTATTGATCATGTTGTAAATGTTTTAACTTTGATCAGAAACATAATTAATTTAGCAGTATTTAATAAAGCACCAATGACATATTTTCATATCTGTCAACAGTGCGAGTGAGTCAAGAATTAAGAGATCAGTTGGACATGAAGCTTGGTACAACAATTAGTATCTACCATATTTTAGTTGAAAATCTCATGGGAAAGAGTCCATTTGAGATACTCCTAACCATGAATGTGAGGATGATATTAAAGTGATTGAGAAGATGTGAAATGGTGCAGGACAGTATCCTTTGATGGAAATTTTTGGTGATGGTTACATGATAATTGGAAATACCTTAATCAGCTGAATAACTACCAACTGCCCAAAGATGGTCCTAGCTAGATTTTGTTTTTTGACCTAACAACACTTTTTACCTGCTACAGTGGTGTTGAAATACAAGTGTTCTCCCACATTCTTGATGTTCAGCAGGCCTCCATAATATGTGACAACTGTTGAAGCCCATATGATGTGGAGTGCTAGACAGTTCCACCTTTCAGTAGGATTGTGGAATAGCTTGAACCAACTGGTTTGCTTCTTCTTGCTGCCTCAGTACAGAAATGTTTTCCCTGGAGCATTCCTTTTCATTTCCTTGCTTATGATTTGATGACAAGAAATTGGATCGTTAAACATAACTTTTAGGATTTACTTCACATATTACTATTTCCTACTGCATTTATTTTAGTTTCTCAATTTCAGTATATTCACAGCTTATTCAAGTGAACGTTTTACACTTTCTGTGCCTTGTAAATTCCCTTGTGTCTGTCTTAAATCTGCTGTAAGTGTGTACTATATATTGTGGTCACATGGTTAGTACTCCTGGTTTGTATTTGGGAGATTATGCATAGCTGAACAAGAAAGGTAGTGTTCAGTCAAAAGCTTAGTGGTATAAGCCATGTGTGATGCTATGCCAGTAAGCCTCATATAATTTAGTAGCTTATGTTTCCATGTAGATACAGTGTGTGCCAGAAATACCTGACTGTTTTTGAAATTTAATTACCATCTTTCCAGATTTGCATTACCATCCCTGCAAAATCCAAATTGCCCAGGAACTTAGTGAACAGACAAGGTGAACTGACTTCATTTTTGCAATAAATTCTTGAACTTGGTGAATAATAATCAAAACAATGTGAACTCATTACTCATGTCAGATGAGGACCACTTCCACATTTCAGGTTATGTGAATGAACAAAATTGTCATTTTTGGGCTGCAAAAAACCTGCGTGAACTTCACTAATGCTGTCTGCATAGTGCGAAAGTCAGTATGGTGTGCTACAGCATCCATGCGTTTCAACTGCAAAAGTGTGTTGAACAACAAGGACGTCACCTGCAAGATGTCATACTCAAACAGTAATGCTTAAAAAAAATTCTTGATGAAAATGGAAATGCATCTGCCTGTGTTAATAAATTTTTCCACTCTGCTTTGAAAAGTTATTACATTTGAAAAACCGTTAGGTGTTTCTGGCGCACTCTGTATATAGCAATGCTGCAAATGGTTTTGCTTTTGCTATTGACTTTGAAGCTGACAGTTAATGCTTCTTTATCTTTTCTTTTGTCCCATGAAGTGCAAGCCAAAAGCCATGAGGATATAAGCAAAGTGTCTCACTCACCCTTCTTTTGGCAGAGCTTGGATGTCAGCCACAGGAATACTTCTTCTGTTGAATGCTGCACCTTCTTCCAGTATGACTTTTGCTTCTGCTTGATGTCCCTTTGCTATCAACCATCTTGGTGAGTCAGGAATCCATCTGTCATGTATATATATAGCACATAGGGTGGTACATAAATATTTTACCACAATGACTGAGATGGTTTAGAGAAAGAGGAAACTCACTTGTAGGCAACCAGAATGATAACAGTTGGTATGGAAATGGCCAGCTGTAGATGTATCCAGTTACTCAGAAAATAGCCTAGTCCTGCCAGTGTTACCACTCCAACTGACCACATGTGCTCATAGCATGCTCCAGTTATGAGATGCCAATGACCTGCAGTTATGTCTGTACCTGAAATGAATGGTACTTCATAAAATTCCAAGTTTTCTCTGTTAATTGCAGTGTATTTGGGTTATGACTTTCATGCTGGAAAATGGTTCTGACATTTCAGAGGAATCTACTGAAGTTTCTCAATCTTCAAAATATAATGCAGTAGATTCCTCTGAGATATCAGAAGCTTTTTATAACACATGATGTTACAGCCAAAGGAATTTAGGTTCCATAAGAGTAGTTATGAATGAAGAAAGTTCTTTGTTTTGTTTTGTTCAAATATGCTTTGATTTAGGGACATAGGTTTCTTTCTACTGGTGGCACTTACATATCACATAGCCACTTGTGAACATGTTGGCACAAGCGACAGCTGTCAGGAACCGCAAAGAAACTTGGAGTTCAAACTGTGGAGCTAGGGCCACAGCAATGCCTGCGATAATCTGAGTTAGCATTCCTATAAGAAGTATCCTCTTAGGACTGAACCTGCAAATTTCAGGTTTAATATTTTCAATGTAATGATGTCATCAACTTTAATATTTCCAGAAATGGAAGAAATTCATAAATATTTATGAATTAATCTGCTCAGGGTCAATTTAGATATCCTCTACTTTATATGAAGTAAATATTTTGTAATTTTTCTCAAAAACAGCTCACTGTACAAAAGGTTAGCATAACATAAAATACATTTCTCATTAAGATCTACAACTTTTATTTGTAATGGTTGGAAATATAGTGAATAGTCTATGACTGTGAAGTAAAATGTCCGTAGTATGATTGGCTTTAGGGCAATTGATTTGTATCTTAACCTTTGTTGTAGGGGAATAAGGAATTAAAATCCCCATATTATGGGGCTACCAACTAGACTTT
Source organism: Zootermopsis nevadensis (assembly GCF_977971745.1). Lineage (NCBI taxonomy): Eukaryota > Metazoa > Arthropoda > Insecta > Blattodea > Termopsidae > Zootermopsis > Zootermopsis nevadensis. Next base: position 19,823,733 of record NW_028259134.1, read on the forward strand.
TGCTCCAGGTTAAACAGTTTAGTGGGATGTTAGTGTGACACTTTGCCAGTTTGATTACCTGTAAGCTGCATCATGCAGACGATATATGTTCACTAGATTACCATCAGTACTAATGAAGTGTGCAAAATTGCAGACTAAGGAACTGGAAAATCTGTGCACTCCAAATTAAAGTATACTGTCCCAGTCTTATTCATTTAATAGGGGATGGGCAGATTAGTGCACAGTTTTAGGCATGTATTTCTATTTATCCTGTTTCAGAAAGTAATCCTCTTATAACAGAGTCTGAAGGCTGAACACTGACAAATCTAAAGTCTTAACCATTGTGTCCAATTATAAGCTCGTTTTAATATCCTGAGAGAATTCAAACCTTTTGAGAAGCTGGGTGCACAGGACTCCACCCACTAGGATGCCGAGCAGGTAGAAGAATTGAGACACACTGACCAACACTTCCCGCTGACACACCAGGTTCCACTGTGAATTGGTACAGATCATGTTGTAAAGAGAGAAAGTAACAGTCTTTACCACTCTGATGTGCGTCTGTCTGTGTACTCAGTGTGATAGTGGCTCATGATGTGTTTATGTGTGTATCCAATCCTTTGATTATGGTGATATCTAATGGCTGTGCAGTGTCCATTTTCTGAGGTGTAACAATATTTATGGGAATCTAACATCAAGATGAATCTTAGGGAGGTGGGGTGTGAGGATGGCAAATGGATGGAGTTGGCTCAGGATCGTGGCCAGTGGCGGGCTCTGGTGTTGTCGGTGTTGAACCTGTGGGTTCTTCTACCAGGGAGTTAGTTAATATCATCACTGTGTTCATACATATGAGTAGCATAGCACAGATACTGACCTGAGTGACCACTGTCACTGAGCTGTCTCTGAACTCAAATTGCTCACATGGTTTGATGCTCACGTTATCAGGAATTCTGTGAAGCCCACTGATCATCTTACTTTCTACATCATAGATGTTGCATGCATCTCTTTTACCCTGTGGTGTAAAAGCATGGTGTTTTACATGATGGTAGCTAGTCATACAAAGTTTATCATGGTCTTCTGGGTTGTGACTGTAATTTTTTAGGTGGTTACCAGTATTGCAATAGAATTACTGCCTCCACCTTCACATCATCTTGAAGATGGAGGCAATACATTCCTCCAAAATGTTGATAGCCACTTACAAGACCACATATTATCAAAACACAAAAGACCATGCTGTGTCTTCACTGCCATAATAATCTAAATTCTCACACATGCATATGAGGTGGTAACAAAAAGAGTAAGTCTTTGGCATCTCATAGACCAGCAGTCATGATTAGCAGCAGCAGGATGAAAATAGTAACTGCTCAGCAACTAATAATTATAGTGACATGTTCCTATTGCCTATGATTACAAATTTCTGCACCATTTACCTTTATATAGCGTTTCCCACATTCTCATTTTTAGCCTAAATTTGTAGTAAGAATTTTCTCTTTATCTTGGATAAAATCTTTCATTTTGATATGGTCTCATCATTAAAAGAAATAATAAAAAGATAGAAGAAGTGAGTTAGTTCTCTATTGAAATAGTTGCTGGATTAAACTGGAATTTGTTAACACATTTACAAAAGATCAGGGAATGTCTAGATAAGTTTAATAATTGTCACCTGCTCAAAGAAACCATGTGCCATAGAAATCAAGTTTGTTGGTTGGTTACTGGGTTACTGCATCAGTCAATCATTGGGATGGTTCATTAGTTAAGAAAACACAAAAGCTATAAGACTTAATTGTAAAACATTTAGATATGTGGCTGTATATTAAAGAACCACTGTGTTTTCACTCACAGCAGATGTGTTGGGGTGGATGTACTCTCTCCACTGCTCAGTATTCCAGCTCAGGAGCTTATTGGGGCGGGCACACCAGAACTCCCCAGGGCTGGGAGCAGTAAACAGAATGCTGGCCATCTGCCATGCTGAGGGAACTTTGACCAGCGCCACCAGCAGAATGGCTCTGAGCTGCCACCACCCAAACTCACCTAGTGCACTGACACATTCATCTGCATTCACTGACATCCTGTCAGCCAGCAATGGCATCTGGAAGAAGGCCACTCTTGTTAGAGTACTGATGGAGAATTAATATACAGTGCAGTCTTAACTCTGTATAAAAATGTGAATAATTCCTTTCCCTTTTCATGAAGCTATTGATGTTATACCAGCTGAACAAGAATAAAAGGTCAAATGCATCATTAAGGAGGCAGAAAAGGAGTGTGTTTTGTTTCCACATGACATGAGTCTGCTGCATAAGTGTATGTATGGAATGGGTTGTAAGCCAGGCAGCAATAAGCTTTGTGGAAGGGTATTAACAACAGCTAGAAAACATTTTTGATAACACGATCTTAACAGGTCTTTTGTTATAGTACTAGGGTTTTTCTCAGAGTCAGTGAATTTGTTAAAAATATTGCAACAGATGTAACATTTATATCTTATGGGCCCTTGTAAGCTTTATTCAGAGCATTTATCTATAAAGTTAATATATAATGAAATACCAAAAAATGTATTTGGGTTATTAAATAGTGTGGGTATTAAACCTGATTAATGTTAAAATAATTCACACGTGCTAATACACAGTGTAATAGAAGTGTTATATATCGTTTTATCAGAATCTTTGAAAGTATTCAAAATATATATGTAATACTATAATTATTCTCTTAAAGTAAAATGGCTCTAAAAATTAATTACAGTGTGTTAAACTAGCATGTGATAATAGTTGTACAATATAATGTTTTGCTCTTGTCAGACTTCAGTTCCTGTAACTACAGCTTTAATACAGACCAAAACTGAAACTTACCCAAGTATAAACTTCAAATACCAAATGTATCCAGAACACACTAAGTAATTACAGAGCTGAAATAAACAGGTGGGCAGCTAGCAGGACAAAATCTCTTCTATTTGTATTTACACTGTGGAATTATGCTTCTAGTGACGTAATAAACAAAGTGGGGGAAGTTGCAAATGCTGAAATGCTAACTAGCACCTCTGATAACCTAACAAAAATATTTGTAATTTCATGGTGACTTCTATGTAGGCCTGTATAAACCTACATATCCTTTCTGTATGCAGCATGATGACAATCACTATTATTGAGGTGTACATTACATTAGACCCTGTAAGATTTGAGGTTTTCACAGTGGTGAGTATGAAGATTTCTGTCTTCTGGGTTGTTGCGCTGTGTAGTCTGGTCGATGTTAACCAACGTTTCAGAGGTCATACTGCCTCCGTCATCAGGGCGATGAAATCTTCGTACATTAGACCCTGTTAATACTTTCTGTCTCCAGCCATGTATCAATATTTATTTATCTATTAACACTATTCTCATGACGTCAGTTTGAATGAATGCATCAAAGTCACATTAACACTTTTTTTTTTAAAGTAATCTATTTAAATATTTTCATCACCGTGAAGATTAGAAGAAATAAATAAAAACTAGACAACATGTTGGCATCAGCAGGAAGTTTAAAATATTAATACAGGAAACATATTTATTATATTTAATAACAGAGAAAGCCATTTCTTGTTCTATAAATGTATTACTATAAGTCTGAATGAAATTATTTAGACATAAAGTTAAGTTTAATGATATGTAATAAATGTTAACTGATGCATAGTTAAGTTTCTGTTCTGTGACTAAAAAGCATAGCTTAAGAAATTAAGTAAATATCTGGAGACAGTTTACCTGTAATTAAATTTACACATTGCATTGAAGTACTTTTATGCCACAAAGAATTAATGCTGCTGACCATGACAGTGAAGTTCTGAGCAGTCTAGATGGATAGGTTAAAATAGTCACAGTGTACATTCTGCAGTCCATGAAAATGAAGATAATATCTGCTAGGGTTTAAAGCATATCTAATAATAACTACATTCTTGTTTATTTGCTAGGATTATTGAGGTGAAATCGAAAGCAGGCAGGCATGTGAACAAACTTTTGTCATATATCCCTTAATATTCAAGGAGATATGAAATCATGCAGTTACACAATCTACAGTTACATTGCCATCATAATTTTTACATATCAAGTGTACACTTAGTAGCTTGTTGGTTTCATATGAGAGATCTCCAGTATAATTTTACTCATTTGTTCTTTATCTACATGCATGGCCATATTAATCCAATAGGCACTATTCGTAATCCCCTCTTTTATTCATTAGTTCTACCTACACAGCTTTGTTACAACATGTCACTTTCTGGTAACATATTTTGACACAGATATGTATTAGTGATTTTAGATTTTTCATGTCATAAAAAATTACAGGGTCCCTGATGCATTTAAACAGCTTCTGTGTGTTACAGTCATTAGATGAACAACTGAAAGAGGGTACAACTAATAGGCATGTAGATGTGGTGGGGAAGAAATGACAAAATGCATACAGACGTTAGGGGTGCTCAGATGTATACACTGAAAGCATGGGATCCTCAAAATTTGGTTGTGGTGATGACATTGCCTTCAGTTACATAAATAGCTTGATCCTTTTGCTCCCAGTTTTGAAATCCCAGGCCAGGGCCTGCATTTGATGTTTCAAATAACATAAATGCAAATATTCGTATGAGAGTAAAAAATATTAGTTGGGATTTGAGGTTCTCAGTACTGAGTCCTGAGTACGAAGATGGCTGTCTTCTGTGTTAAGCGCCGTGTAGTCTGGTAGAAATTTACCGACGTTTCAGAGGTCTACACGGCGCTACAACCCACAAGACGGCCATGTTATTAAAATAAATCGTTCGGCCTGTCGTTTCGCCTAAAAATAACATAAAAATTTTAGTAGACAGATGGCAGTTTCACGAACGATGGGTGCCAATATTATAAAATAATCTTCTGAATTTTGTGTACGTAGTGTCTTTTCAGTTGGTGTTTCTGGTGCCTTGTGTTTAGTGTGAAATCGTAGTGGCTATGAGAAAATTAAAAGGAAGTTAGTACATTTTTTTACTCAACTGTTTCCGATGTACTAGTTAAAAAGTAATGAAATCATTTAAAAAGATAGATATTAGCAAGTCTTCCGTAAGTATGCACTTTATAGCCATATAATCAGTTTAGTTATCGTACAGGTTAGTATGTCCAATTTTAATGGTCAGTGTGTGTTACAGTTTCATAACTGACATTGTATAGTAATATATTAAAAATTTTCCCTTTTATATTGATTGTAAGACGAGTTGTGGTAGTTCTCTGTGTGTATCGCTTAACAGGGATTACGATTCATTCGATGGGTGGAGGTTATGTTTGTTACTTTTTCTTGCAGTATGTAGTCATTATTTTCTAAGCACTGACGACCCATTATTTGAAGTATTGGAACAGTTTGATGGTTGCAAACCCAAAATCTGTTGTTATTATTGGAATTTAAGGTTAACACCAAGGGCATGCAGAAAGCAAAATGTTAATATGAGTCAACTTCATTTTTGCTTTTGTATGCACTATGCTTTAGAAAGTTTACCTTGTATGTATCTATAGTGTCAGTGTCATGTATACATGCTCAACATTTTTCATTACATCTTTATAACAACATTTGTGTGAATACAGAGACAAATTATGCTGAATAGTATCTTCGGTGTATAAAATTGGCTACTTCCTCGTCACCACCTGTTGTACATTAACATTAAATTTATGGTAATAATCTCAGTGTTGGTCTTCTGAATTGTAATGCCATTTGAACTTGTAGGTAGATACCAATTTTTAGATGAACATACTACTTCTGATATGTTATAACAATGGGATTTTTTTTATTCTTTTCAGCTAATAAGTTTGAAGGCAGAGCTCTCTCATAAACAAGAAGAAGTAATTAAAGCTAAGGCACAAGCTCAGGCACAATTCATACATCCAGTTCCCCTACCCAAGAAGCAGACTCTTTGGACTAAGACAAATGCTGGTGTTAGTGAACGAGCAGAGAAGGATTTGGAAGCAGAGCAGGAAGAGGAGGATGCTTTTAAAAAATCAAGGTGTGTGTCTGTTTGTATAAAATGGCTGCCCTGTGGGTGGGTGGGGGGGGGGGAAGGAAGGTTCTGATACTTTTGAAAATTATTGTGAAAAATTATGGACACCGTATCTAGAATTAGTGTCAATTGATGTTAACTGAAATTAAAATTAAGGGTTTGTTCTTATCCCAACATCTGTTATTCTCTAGTTTTATTTAACTTTATATTTTTATATTTCATGGGAAAAGGTGCTGGAATGGTGTACTGTTACACATTTCAGAAAAAAATTCCCAATTTATTGAAGTATTTATCCATAGTAATAATGCACATTGTGTGCTTGATTGTTCATGGGGCTTTCAATGTTCAGCTTTTATTATGTTTATGTTTTTTTTATGTCAGTATGTTCCCCAGAAAACCAGATTTTACATTTTCACTGACTTTTGAACTTCCTCAAATTTCAGTTTTTATCATTGTCTTTGCCATATTTTAAAGCTTTTTGTTATCAGTTCATATTTAACAGCTAGATGTGGCTGTGCTAAAGTGTTTTTCCCTGAGAATAGAATGTCAATAACATTAAGTTGGCCACTTACCTCCATCAGGCACTGAGGCATAGAATTCATAATAATTACCTTCATGCCCCCAATGTATTACCATTCTGAGGTGCTATTGTAGATCTGCTTTATAAATGTGATATTAGGGTAAGAAAGCGTCCTTCCATTCTTGAACTGAAAAACTGTCTTCTTTTCAGAGCCGCCTTAGAAGTAAAATCAAGGATGTATGACAAGCTGTCACAAGATTCCTCAGTCATTGCTGATGACACAAGGTTTCTTGTGAACTTCCAACAGAAATTATTAGATGAACATAGCAAAGCAGGAGAGACCAGTAACACGAAGGAACCTGAGGAAGAGGAGGAACATTTCAGTGATGAGGATGATGGTCCATTGGATCCAGAGGAAGACTGGTATGCAGTGGGGTACCTATGGGGTGGGGTGTTATAAAAACTATGATGTAACATATTGATTCATAAGCATATACATAAATGCTGGCCACTACAGAAGTGTATGTCTGTTTCTGCTTCCAGGGTGGATTATGTAGACTGCTTAGGTCGAACAAGGAGGTGCCTGAGGAAAGACTTGGCTTATGTGAAAGAAAGGGATGTAAATCTCTTTGAGTCTCTTGGTGGTTTTGATGACAAGACGAAGGCAACTGATGATGGTAATAGACAAACAGTCATAAGTGGTGAGGCAGAACCAGAACTGATGTCTGGTGACATGAGGCGAGAATTGCTTCGCCAGAAGTGGGAGCAACAGGAGGAGCAACTACAAAACAAAACTGACATCCACTACCAGGATGTGCTGTTCGATGGTGAGTACATTGCTTTCTTACTTCCATCTTTGAATGAATGAATGAATAAATGAATGGCAGTGGTTCCAAAACACGAGTCAATTATTTGACTGGTTCCATCTTCGTACAGCTAGATCTTTACATGTTCCACAAACAGTTTCTATAACCAAAAGGAGAAGAAGTGAGTGTAATTCTACATTTCAGTCATGGTATGCGAGTGGAACAACTGACAAGATGTAACGAAAATGTTGAATACAAAAGCATTGCCATTATTACTATTTTATGTAAATTTGTAATATTGATGCTACACAAAGAAAGTACAATTATGTATTTTTCTCAGTGAGGGATGAAGTGACAGTAGATTGGAGAAAATTGCACCCATAATTTGTTCTTCACCTAATATTATTAGGATGGTCAAATCAATGATGATATTATGGGAAGGGCATGTAGCATGCATGAGAGAGATGAAAAATGCATAAAAAATTTCTATTTGGCTGCCTGAAGGGAGATGATTACTTGAAAGACATGGGTTTATATGGGAGGATAATATTAAAATGTACCTTATGTAAATGGGTTTTGAAGGATGTTGATTGGATTAATGTGCCTCCGGATAAGAACTGGTGGCCGGCTCTTGTGAGGATGGCATGAACCTTTGGGTTTCACAAAAAGTGGCAAAATTTGGCTAGCTGATTGTATTATTTGCTTCTCAAGAAGGACTCTACTCCATTGTGTCAGTGGAGATAACTTCCTTCCTGAGCCTTTCCATTATTTATAATTTTGTCATGCCATTCAATGCCAAATGACCTCTATAGTTGCTGTTGCTTCTGCTGTTACTTTGGGCTCCTAAAATAGAAAGGGGGCCCCACATTAGAGATGACAGGAATATGACTACCTACCACTGTCTGAACAGATTCCATCTCCTTGGCCATGTCCTTGATACTGTCAACCATGTCACTTCACCACCTGATATGTCACAGTATCGCTGGGAGAGAATCACTCGACTCTGAAGTGCACTGACAGAGACCTTGCAGGCCTGTACTTTCTCTCAGGCAACCAAGTGGGATGGATAAACGGTCTGAAACTTACCTGATTGAACTGACCTTGAATTAAAGCAGTGAGAAACATTTCCTTATGTCACTTTTGATTTTATTATTCTCAGTTTCCCTCTAGTGTCCGTCTTACATAAGCCAGATTAGATAAAACTACTGACAAAAATGGCCAGTGTTTACAAACTGTGTTGTTCCAGAATAGTATGACAGGGAAGTATGTCTGTCAGTCATAGGATTTTGTTCAGTCCTTCCAGGAAAATTCCAGGCAGTAGCCACATTCTTTGCATTTCGTCTTTACCCACACTCAGTAGTGTAGAAGTGATGTAAAAAGTTCAGGCCTTAGCATGTTTTCTGGTCTTACTGCATTGTATTCTTGTCCCTCATACCCTGATCCCATGTTTTTCTGTCTCCTCCTAGTCTTTTTCCTTCATTTTTTGTGTACATATTTTCTATTGTTCCATTTAGTGGTTTAAAATCTGAAATCAGTCTGTTTTCTGGTTCCTAATTTTATCTCTTCTGCTTTCATTCTCTACATTTCTTAATATCTCATAATGGTTGTGCTATAGCTCGGGCAGTTAGACAGTGGTGTCTCTCTGTGGAGGTTCAGGTTCACTCTCATGGCAGTTTATTTATTATTTGTGGTGGAAAAAGTGGCAATGGGACCAGTTTTTCTCTGAGACCTTCAGTTTTCCCCTGTAAAGATCATTCCACTGATTCTTTGTATTAATTCTTGTAACATTTGAAGGCTGGACAAAGGACCCATTGACAAATGCAGTTCTACTGGGGCATCCCCTTCATAACAGTAACTGTAATAGTATATCTCTCATATGGTGCTTAACCTTCTGCAGTTGATATAGTGTCATTGTATAACACAGGTGCTTTAGTATTGTTGTGCATTCAAGATATATTCTGCCTGCATGGGAGTGCAGTATAAGAAGATAACATGTTGAATGATTAACTGTAGGTAGTTCTAAGAAAGATAACGAGGCCAATAAAAAGTCAGAAAACCTGTTCCTATAATGAAGAAGCAGACAGCTTTGCTGCCCAACATTTTAAAACTGCAAGAAGTCGTGACTAGTAATGATGTTTAAAGAGTGCAGATATCATTTTGTAGGTCATGCTATACTATGTTGCCAGTTTTCTTCGTCGGAAAACAAGTTCATGTAACAGTTGAGGCTGTGCCATTACTTAGTTATATTTCAGTTCCTCACAGTGAAAGCTCAGGTTCAATCCAACTGAAGTTGATACTGTATGTGTGGTGCATGAAGTGGCTGCATCATTGATTTTTATCAAGAGTATTGCAGTTTATCCCTGCCATCATTTAATTAACATCTGTAAATGTGTATGAGGTGTGCAATAGACACATCCAGCCAGTATGTTGTCATAAGAATAAGAATATTCAGCTTTCCATAAATATGGTTTTATTACCAACTAGTTGAAAATTTGTAAACATACACTGCCTGTTTGTTGTAAACTCACCTTGTTAGCAATGAAATTATGTTACTGAGTTATGAACTAATTTTGATTAAAATTCATAGCTGATGACACTGTTCTTTGTTGAACTGGTGGCATACATTTCAGAGAACAAATGTCTACATTTTCAAGTCGAAATTAAAAATGGTGGCATGCTGTCAGTATTAATAGTTTCAGATTACAAGACAGTGGGGTATTCTACACTCAAATTGGTGTCATATGTGGCCATTAGGGAAGCAGATTGGAACTTTCAGCCCCCTTTTCACAGCCAGTTGTTTTCTGAAGTGAGGTCATGCAATTGATAAGACAGTGAAGAAAGCATTATTGAGGTGTTCTGTCTGATGCTTCAGTATCCCAAGCCACACTGAAGTCATAAACTACTTTCCTGCTGTAGTTTAATGTAGGTTGGTCTCAGTATCAACACAGATAATTCTGCCAGTGTAGTGTGACTGTTAACTACAATTATGATGTGTAAAATTGCTCTTTTGGACATTGTCTCAGTTATAGTCATAAAAGAATGGGCTGTTATCAGTCTTCATCTGTGTGTGACCCAGTTGTCTTCTGGCGACAGCTTTGCATTTGCATTTGCATTTAATCCTGTACACTTTTGGAGCTTTCAGTCACAAATTGTCCATGACTGGTCAGAGATTTGGTGGAAGATAGCAAACCAGCCCCACACAACACATTGTGCTAGTGATGCTGTTAGTCGCGTTTAGGCCAATGGTGAGTCTTGGTTTGGATGTGATGGGCATTTAATAAAACCTTGATCAAAGACTCAATATTTATTCAGTCACAAATATCAGTTGAGGGTTGGGACTTGGGACTAGGAACAAGCTGTCAAATCTTTGGTCATGGAATGACTTCTTACGCAAAGCATTGATACAAACATTATAATACAATCATGTGCAATTGAGCTTTTGAAGTATCTGTACACCAAAACATTAAAATGTAAGATAGGACAGTACATGATCTATTGAGAAAACAATCTTTGATTGTCCCCTCAACATGATTCTCTAGATGCTATTTTTCCAAATTATGTGTACAGATAGTTATTATATATGTATATACATATATATATATATAAGAAATATATACACCATGTGATAGGGAAATCTGATGCTGCTAGTCAGAATATTTCAAAGCTGTTTTGTGATCAGTTATTGCCAACCTTAAAGCTCATAGCAAACTGAATGTTATGGCTGCTTAATCTGCTATGCTGTCGTGCTGGAAACTGGAATTTTGCAATACCTTATACTTCCAACAAAGCCAATGTGTTTGTTCTCTTTGATACTTTCACATCCCAAAACGATTTTTATCAAATCAACATTATTGAAATAGATGTCTGTTTTAGAAAGTTTCGATAACTTGCTGTTTAATAATAGCACAAAAGACGTTTCTCACCTCTTTCACTAAATGTTACGTTCCATTCGTTTGAACTAAAAATTAAAATCATTTCAAATGAAAACACACTTGTCTGATAAAATAGACACAAAACATGCCTTTGGATCAGATGTAAGAAAATATGAGTGACAGTTGCAAAAATTAAATATTCAAAACAAGCAGGATGTAAGAGTTGGGCAGTAAATATTTAATTGAACAGAGATTTTAATTTTTTTTTTTCATTGTACATGGATAGAATAGAACACAGTGATAACTATTATGATTCCATAACAGGAATCTGACCACAGAATTAACAGAGTTAACATTTTCCTTATAGAGTTCTTAAATGTAATTATGTTTATCAAATCTAAAACTTCTTGACGATGGTGAAGAGTCATTTGAATAAAAATTTCCTTGGATATTATTCATCGTCTAGTAAAATATAAAACGTAAAACGTCGTTTTACGTTTTATATTTTATATTGTCATTATGTTGTTTAAAACATGCCTAAAACATTCAGTTATGACAGTTGACTGCAACACAAGATGGCCACCAGCTTGATAGCATAGCAGACTACAGCAGGGCAGCAAAGCAATTTATATATTCTGCACTTATCTTAGTGTATCTGATTCCCTCTAGTGGCAGCATCACTAAATGTTAACTGGACCATTTGAAGTTTCTTACTATTCTAATGATGGAAGATTGGATTGATGTGATTTGAGCAATTAGGTCAATTTTCTTGTGATTCAGCTTCAAGCTCTCAGGGTGCAAGGATTTATTAACCTGAGTGCCCTTGCCTTTTAAAATGGAATGTGAAAAAGAGGGTACAACAATTTATATATGGTGGGTCCATTTAAAGCTGTCATGTGTTGTGACTAACACTGTGCTTTGTACGGGAGAGGGCAGACATTGTGACCAAGGAAGAGAACTTGTTATTTGCCTGCTCTAGGCAATCAAATTTTCATCATAGTTGGAGATTCTTCCTGTTTGTCATCACAGTGGAAGAAATTTTTTATCAGAGTGTTAGTTGCTTTCAATTGGATGATGAATAATCACAATGGGTGATTCTTCACATCTGGTCAATAAATTCGTGGTTGCAGATGTAGGTGCTCTCAGACTGGATGATAAATATTTTTCATATTTCATAAATAAAGTCAAAATGTGTTTATCACTGGGAGGGAGGGTGTCAACTCAGGTGCATGTTATGCAGCAACATCAGCTGTGTTCGTATTTAATTTTGTGCTTTCAGCATCATCGAATAAAATTCCCACTGTTATTCTTGGGTGTATTATGGCCGGTCACAGCTATGGTTTGACGTGTGCAGTTGGAAAAATTGGGCTCAATTATCAGAACTTGTATTATCTATGTTTGTGTTCATATCCAGGAGTTCCTTATAGCACGCTGTTTCGAAAGTTATAACCTTCTGCTTGGAGATGCAAAGATTGAATATCATAGTTTAATGGTTATGACCCATGCTGAATTCAGTCCTTGGCTTAGCGGTCAGCTGTCCTTACAGGTTTTTATGTTTTTGTCAGTCAGTTCATTCAAATTATGTGATAGTACATGTTTTCAGATATGCAATGCCTGCAATTGGATCAAACTAATTGTGACATCATAATACCTGAAGAATTTTACACCTGTAACAGACTATTTGTTGTTTATGTTTTACTTGCAGATTAGACCAAAATATTAAAACACATTGGAGATAATTGCATATGAGTCAGTGCTAATGTGTTAAGCAATCACATATCTCTTTAAATTCCCATGTTTTATTACATCAGCCATTTGAATTTACTGTTTGCCCGTACAAATAATCTACTGCCCTCACCATTCCATTTGCACAGCCTTAGTTGCAGATAATCATGTCAAATATTCCTCACAGGACCCCAACACATACAATTCCAGATAAATCTCTCTTAGCATGTTGTATCTTAGATAGGTTCAGATAGAAATATACAAAATTAATTTACCTCTCAGGTGACATATGTCTGTGTAATCCTTTGCTTGTCATAGCATGCATAATCTCTTTTCTCTAAGGTTCAGGAGAGTGCTACCAACTGTCTAACATGAGAACTTGCATTTGTCTTAAGACCTTAAAAAAATCGAGACTGTTGGAATGCGGGGCAATGTCTGTGTGTTTTATTATAGCACAAGCCTCAAACCTTAAATAACCAAACTCTTTAACTGTTCTGTTCCACTCTTTGGGTTGGCAATGCTGGCATATATGTCACATTATAACAGTTATTTCTATCCTTTTCACACAGTCTGCAAGGATGGACATTCATATGAAAAGTATATTTGTTATAATTCCATAAAGTTTTGTGACCCTTACATTGGTTACACTGCAATACATGAGGTGCTTTTAATATATTCATTACAGTCTAATGCTTAGGACAGAACTCTGATGTTCAAAGGTTTCTGTGCAAACTGTTGAAATATTATTTGCAGCAGATATGTAGAACTTCAGCTTCTGGGGAAGAGGCTTGCCAAATGTTGAAAATTATCCAATATTTCGGTAAATAGTGCAGTTACTATCTTCAGGCTGAATATATAATGTTTTGGGTGTTTTGGCAGCCTTGTGTAGGGTAGGCAGTAGGCCGAGTGTTGGATTTGGTGGATCTGGTTAGTGGAGCAGAAGAGCATGATGCGCTCCAACAGGAGACAAGCCACACAGCTGATTGTTAATGTTTTGTTCTACAGAGCTCTGTCGGGGTTTGCATCCTACATTTTAATTTCCAAAATATTATTATCCTGCTCCACTAGGAAATTTTAAAGAAACTGATTTTGAGCTTAATATATAGTTTAGCTGTAGACCTGCAAAGAATCTGCATATGGTACTTATGGACCAGATGGTAAACTTAGGACAAGGTGTTTTTTATAATTTGTTGTGAATTTTAAATGTAAAGTGGAAATAGTTTCTTCTACACCTAAACACCATTGAAGAAGGCATATAGTAGGCATGAAGGTGACACTCCTCACCTACGACATGCAAAGGATTAATCACAGCTGTTAAATGAACTTCATATTTGCAGGAACACATCTTGTTAGTTTCTTGAATGAGTTACGATAGCTTTAATGGGATTGCTACTTATAGTTTGTTCGCTGAACTTATATTTGATTGTGAATAGGCCAAGTGTCTCTTTGGTTGCAGTCGACAAAAAACAAAAACATCACTGGCAGTTTCTGTCAAGGTGTAAGTTACGTTCTGACAGTTATACTGTTATTGTAACAACAGCAGTGAACCCTTAAAAATGCAAATCTATTTTTGTATTAGAATGATACTATAAAATGTTTTTTATAGAAATTTGTCAAAAATGTCCGTGTATACCTACTGCAGTATGAAGCTGACTTATGTTTGATAATTGGTGTGCAACTTTTGAAGTACTAATAAGGAAAGAATATTTTCATAAATCTGAAATACGGAATAATCTGCAGGTAATTTGAGCAAAGAAATTTGTTCTTAATGGGTATATAAAATTGCATATGAATAAATTAGCAGAGACTATAAGCCATTGTTAATAGTCCAGACCTATTTAGCAATTTTTATACTTCTAGGGTGTGGCACCTACATGTTTTGAACCATCATGCCTGAACTTCATGAAGTTTCCAAAATAAGAAGTTCTCATTCTTTGGTAATAAACACCTTAACTGGAATAAGCATTCTGTATGAACAGTCTGTTTGAAGGGACTAAGAGTGGCCCTAGGGATAACTGCACTGAAGCAAACATGCTTTACCAGAAGTAGATGGGAACAATCGGGTACAGGGATTTAGAGTTTGACATTGTCTCAGGAATACGTAAGTGGTGGAAAATATTGTAGAATGACCCTCTTGTTGCATAATTTTTAGCCATTTTCACTCCAATTATGAAAGGATTAAACATCAGGTACAGGGCTCATTCACTTTCTACAAGTGTTCCACTGCAAATATGAGAGTGTGGATTCTACTGCATCGCTGCAGTCACGATGGCGACTACGAAGGGTAGGAACCCCAGTGTCCTGCTCATTGTGGCACTGCCATGGGAGGGTGTCACACTTCTGGTTGTTGTGCCATGGGGTGGGTGTGCTGTCGTTGGGCTAGGATATGCATTTGTCTGAGGGTAATCTCCCCCTCCGCTACCTTCTGGCAGTTCCTGGTCCTCGTCATCGGTGGGGCGTTGTGGCACAGTGTAGCTGGTCTGCGACTTGTCACCGTTACAGAGGTCACTTCCTGAGCAGGAGCAGTAATTCACCCCATTAGCTATCTTGCAGTCATTGATGGTTTCACCAAAATTGCTGCATGTCCGCAGCACATGTGAACCTGTCAAACGTTCAAAAAGTATTTCAGTTTGAGTACCATATATTTTAAACACACATACATTTGTTTATATTAAACCATTCAATTCTCTATTGCCTTCTTGTAGTGAAGCCTGCCAGTTTTTGGTCCCAAATTTATTTTAAGGTTGTAGCAAATTAGTTACATTTCAGGCTGTAGTATAGAAAACATCAAATATTGATGTTCAGCTTAACTTCAGTTTCCAAACTAAGTGTATATTAATTGTTAACATTGAGGAGTTTCTACGTATCTGTATATCAGAATCACTGACACTGAACAGTTCAACTAGAAAATTAACTCGCACTGTACCTTTAGGACATGCGTTTTATTGTACCATTGAACCGTATATGAATCTAACCATGGCGGGCTCCTTAGCTAAGCATCAGGGAGAACTTTACCTTTTACCTTCGTGAACATTAATTTGTAGTATAGTAATTTACATGCTGGATTGGAAGATTAATTAAATGATTCGTTAATGAATTAGACGATAAACAGTTTTTTTAGCTGTGCTGGAATGTTCTGCGTGTACACGGTATCCTGCATTCTGTAAAAAGTGGTATTTTGGACTATTCAGAAACCTTTGGACATTCTACTTAAGGGCGAGTACCAGTGAGAAATTGTGACCGAGACATCATCCGGACGACATTTAACTTACCGCTGCTCTGGATGAGGCACCCGGTGGTCCGAGGAGGACACTCCCGCTCGTATCGCTTGTCTTTGGGGTTGAAGTGCTCGCACAGGGGCAATTCCGGGGAACCAGGAAACAGATTCAGCGCCTCGTCCCTCCAGGGCCCTGTCCGTGGCACACACACATAACAACGGTTCCCTGCGACCACTGAAACAAGCCAACACGGAAATACAGGGAGCAGCCAGCCATCTTCAGTTTCGCCTCTCTAATGGTCTGTTTCTTTTAGGTTTTCCAGTCGATTTTTTATTGATTGTAGTTTCATTCGTGATACAGTTGCATCCGTATCGGCGTGAAGCCAAATACTACAGCAGATTTGACCGTGTCTGGATGGGTTTAGTAGTCGACTCTTTACAGCGGTGTGTAGCCTTCGCTTCTGATCAGCCCAGAACAATATGGTTTAATCATCTTGTCTTGGGGTCGGTGAGATATTTGTGTGGGGATAATGACGGCGTCAGGATAGATGGAAGGCTGAAGATGAAATCAAGTGTGTTCATCCGAAACGTTGGTACCAACGTGAAAGTCCACAGGGGGTCAAAAACCCATAAGACAGACATGGACAGGTTCAAATCTTAGATAGATGCAGTAATCGGCTTTTGCACGAAAGTGACTGTCGCTTCTGATTAGCGTTGAATATTACGATTTGGTTGTCTTGTCTTAGTGTCGTGAGGTGTTCATACGTGTCCAATGGCCGTTTCTTTTGGAAATAACATTTTTGTTCCATAAAAGACGGGTTATATCATGACAGCTGACTGCCTGTTAGCTTCTGAAGAAGGACTTTGTTCCGTGTTGTTATCTGGGGATGTCACGATTTAGAATTTCGTCTGAGGGACCCGTTGACCTGTGGGTTTATTAATTAGTTCACGTAGCCTTCGGATAGGTAATGATTGGTTTCCAACGAATTTGGCACCGCACGTTGAGGCCCGAGCGGTTTAACACTCCTGCTTCATGGTCGGGATGTCTCGGGTTCAGATCTCGGTTCACAGTCTTGCAATCCTGACTGAGGTTTTCGTGGTTTTCCTTAGCTCCTCCATAATATCGAAATGGCAGATCGCGTCCTCATCCTTCTACATCTTGTCCAATTCATCATTTAGTAACCATCCCGTCATTCTACACGTAGCCATTGAAAGAATCGTGGAGTAAATCAGGTGTATGGAGTACAAGTGACCCGCGAAAGAAAACTTTTAAATTTTCGTTTTCAAAGTTTTAGCCGGGCTAACACGGTTAATATAGTTAACATGCACGCTCCGCCCCTGATGTGTTTGGATACACTGACTGGTTTTTTATGAAAGTGTGGTGAACCACTGACTTCCGAAACAAAAGCGAATGGAGTTTTCATTTTAAGAACATGCTGTAACATGGTTTTAGGCCCCTCTTGGTCTCCGATTCTGTCGTCCATTCCGGCTTGCTTACCGTAGGATTAATCACCCTGGCCGAGGTTTGTTTGATTTAGGTGGAAATTAAACCACCCTGTGGTATTGGAGTCAGGGCCGTCCATTAGCTTAACGTAGGTAACAAGACAAGTCATAGAAATAGGAAGGAGAAGCAGAGGTGGGAAGAAAATTGTAAAAGAAAATAAATAATGGGCCATGAAAGGAATGAGAAAGGTGAAAGGGTTGTGTCCTCAGACCCTGAACTGGACATCCTTGATGGACACAGTGCAAACAACGCACAGCGTTACAGTTTTATGCGGGCAGTGAAGTGACGTCACAGTGTAGATTACCAGTAATTGAAAGCACCGGCCACTCGTTAACCGCAAAATCACCACCTTACGTCATCAGCGAGCAAGAAGAAACTCCTTAAAACCTGAAAGTGCTGCGTATATACAGCCTCGGTGCTGGTCGTCCTCGGAGAGGGGCGATCCTGGCCGCCATGTCTGTGAATGGTCTGGCGATAACGGCATTAAAGAAATTAAATGTGCAGCGAACTCCGCCTGTAGTATGTAATTTCAGTCCCCGCCGCTGTTACATTGCGGGGAGACGCTGATCTTCCGTCAATGGTGTGCATTGTCGATTATTTAAGGATGATTTATCAATTTAAAATTGTTTGTTGTCAGGACTTTTTCCATCGTCTGTTTTTTAAAAGGTCCAGTGACAGAGACTAGCTCTTTCTAAGGGACCCAACAGAGTAGGTACCTCTCATCTGAGGACGGAGACAGAACCAGCCTCCGAAACGTCTCGGAATTTTAAGAAAAACGATGTAAAAAGTCCTGACAACAAATAATTTTAAGTGTAAACTGCCGTCGTCAAAACCCTTTAGAATTGAATGATTTATCAAGTGTATAAATCATTGAACATCTAGCAGGTTATGGTCAGGTAAGCCATAGTCGTGACGCTACTATCCTTTCGCTGTCTCGGAGGGAACTGGGAAATATTAATCAGGATGAAAAGAGATTCGAATCGGCATCTCTCAGGTACAGAGGTCAGCTCGCCCTTGTGTCATATTGGCCAATGGCGTGCGGTATTGAGAATCTGTTTGGGGCAGTTTTATGCTTGTTAGCACCCCGTAGGAGTGGATGGATCTCAGCAATTTGTACCGTATCGTAGCAGAAGTCAGTGGTGTGCTGTAGTCTCGATTCCGTGACCGACAAGGATTGCTTTAAGAATGACGTCACTGGTGATCTTGGTTTTACGTATTTGAGCGGTTGTCGCGTGGAGTTTCAGGTGAATTTTTGTGGTTTTTCTCAGCCCTTATAATTGAAAAGTATGCATGTTATCTTGAAATTGACCATGCTCTCAGCGGCGATCTCGCCCGTCTGGTACCTCCATGCCACAGACGACCTGCTGTCATAGGAGCAGCACAAGTTTTCACATGCACAGCCAATTATTCTGGTTCGTATCTCCAATTGTATCTGTTGACTTCAAATACAAAGTGCGTGTACTTCACTTCGTATTCCGGAATGGAATCCGAGGCATCGCTCAGAAGTTCTGACCTGTCATGAGGGAAAAACGAGATGGGGCTGGGGTACACGGATACGTCGTGTTTGATTTGTGGAGATAAAATTGACTGTGGGGGGATTTCTCCTGCCGTCCCGCCATTGCTCATGTATCGTCCGCCGCTTCTGAGATACGCGGCAGTTTCGGTCAGCCGGTGCAACTGATCACTGCTTTGGTGAGAACTGAATGGGGTTTGAGCTTAGGTTTTGCCATTTGTACGCTTCTGTGTCACTGATATTAGACATCCAAAAGAAGTGTGGAGATTTGTGGAGATGCAGCAAGTAACTGCACCGAATGAAACGTGACGGCGGCTGCCCCCCCCCCCCCAGGGACTTCCTACGCCCACCGATAGGTGGCTCTCCGGCTGTAAATTTTGAACTGTGATTTATAAATAAAATATCTCAAGATCTCTCATTCCTGAACCTTCGAGCTTTACAAATGAATAAATTATGTAATTTACGAGCACAAAGGTGGCCGAGATGGGATTGGTTCATGAAGTGTTCGTCTGTCTTCCGTGTTATTTATTTATTGAGAAAAAGCAGTAGGCAACTCCGTGGAACAGAACCCTCTCTGAAAGACTAAAAACTCAGCAAGTTTTATGGTGCACGAAGCTTCAATTCCGTGTTCACAAATACAGGCCACGGGATGTTATCCTGTGCCAGTTGCATTCAGTCTACATCTTACACTTCATTTCTTTGAGATATGTTTTTTCCATCTACATCTAGATTTCTCAAGTGGCCTCTCACTTTCAGGTTTTACACTAAAGTTCTGTGTCCATCTGTCATCTTTTCCACGTGCACTACACGAGCTGTCCATGTCGAATTTGTCTGGCGAAGAATGCAGATTATGAAGCTCTTCATATGTAATTTTCTCTGTCCTGCTGTTACTTCCTCTCTCTTAGGTCCAAATATTTTTGTTAGCACCCTGTTCTGAAGAACCCTCACTCTATCTTCTTTCCGCCGAGGGAGAAACCAAAGGAAAAATAAATAAAATAAAATTCTCTTATTCTTTTGGATCGTTGATGTGTATGCTGTATCAGTGGGGCTGTGCCCCCCCCCCCCATTTCTTATGGCTAGAGAGAAAATGAATGTGGCCGAAAATACTTGTCCTTCCTGGCTGTCCGTGAGTAAGTGCAATTGAGCAAGCGATTGCACTTATGAAGTCATATTTTATTTTGTTTCGAACTGAAGGGAATTCGGAAAGTTGAATCTGTTACCAGAAGTGTGTTGATTCCTACGTTATATGACGACTCTTTTAACCGTGGAGGTCATGTGTTTGATGAAGGGCTTACGCCACACGTAATTTGTATTGCATTGTATTTCTTGGTTCCATTACAAAACAGCACACGAAAATTACCCACACGGAAAAATGCTCACACTGACAAATGCTCACATGGACGAATGGCCATATTCACAATACTATAAGTAATCAGAAGCGTTAACTGGTTACCGTAGTAAACCGACGTTTCGGGAACAAACTCTGTCCCCATCTTCAGTGTTTATTCCCGAAACGTCGGTTTACTAGGATAACCAGTTAACGCGGCTGATTGCCCGAGAAGATTGTATTGAATATTTTCCCGAAACGTCGGTTTACTACGGTAAAAAGTTAACGCGGCTGATTGCCCGAGAAGATTTATTGAATTTGCCATGTAGATAACCACTGCCCTTTGTCGGATTATACCTGCAGAACTGTCGATTCCATAACTTTATTTTAATAGTATTTGATAATCAAAATGTGTTTAAGTAGGGGGAGAGGAGGAGATAAAAATCAATAAAGCGAGCTGTAGAAAAGAAAATTAAAAGCAAAGAAATGGTGGGATTACAAGAAAGACGGAACGATGGAAGGAAATACAGAAAGGCGACGTAGGTGCGCGCATCATGTGTCTAGCAAGACGGATGTGATAGTCAATAATTGAGAGTGAACCATTCTGTTCTCATGGCAACCAGCCTCCCTGTCACATGTAAGGGGAACGGGTTTTCAATTCTTATTCTCAGGCTGCACTCTTAAGCGAAGCAGATCAAACTGAGGGCTTCCAGACGTAAAGAACTTTAAACCGATGTGGCATGCGAGAGGTGTCTGCCTGTGACTTGTTATACTGTTTCAGGTCCTGCTCGTTCTGCTGAAGGTGACATCGTCTAATTAAGGGGTTCTTATTCTTTTCCAGACGTACTTTTGCCTTCACCATTGCTTATCGCGGGCCGCAAGGTTATGAAAACTGAAAATTTATACAGTTTAAAAATGTTACTAACTTAACTATTGCAAACATATTCATATATTAATAAATTTCTTTAGTATCATTATTCGTCTCACAAGCTTGAGTCGTTTTTAAGTGTCAGATTTAATTTCTATTGATCGCTGTCGTCTGGGTTTTTACCCCATGTAGTTTGGTAGAAGTCTACTGACGTTTCAGAGGTGCTTAATGTCTTCGTCATCAGGCTGATTACTCTGCAGAGATACTCGTGCGTCTAGAAGATGTCATAAAGTAGACCAAGACAGCTTCCTAGTTCATTTAGCAGGAGAGACATTAACACGATGGCAACGAAACACTAAGATTCACCACCGCTAATACCTCAGCCAGTTCTATCCGCATTCCATCCCCATACTGTTAATTTGATGCATTTCATCTTCATCATTGTCTTCCAAGTGGTCGCTTTCCATCTTAAAATTTTGCTTGAGTCTGCATTTCTTGTCCGTCTGAACCACGTGTTCAGTTTATCGTACTATCGTAGCGTACTTGATTCAGCTGCTCTAACAACGCTAGTGTCCGCACTAATGTGCACACTTATTTCATGCGTCTTATCTCTTCTGAACGCTTTGTTTATAAACACTTAAAATGTGAGTTATTCTGCCAGGCGGAACTCACTTTTCAGAACCACACAAATCAAATGGTAGAATGAAATTCACAAAATATTGATAAAGGAACGCGAATTTGATAGCTGTTTTTACGAAAGTAACGTACAGCTGTTGCGTGAAATGTATCAAAGTTTCAGGCAAAACTTTCCGATCCTAATTGTGTACATTTGCATGTGTTATACAAAGTTTTCATTCGACGACCTATTTGAAAATAATCAAATGTGAAGTACTTACTTTCTTTTGCTTATAACTGTTAGTATGCAGTACGAGAAGATGTCATCAGGTCGCTTTATCTTGGGGCTTTGATATACATTTCGCCCTTTGGAAGTTTTCCAGAAAGATGAAAACATCATTCACAATAAGATCTCTGCCACATAACAAGGCCAGGCTATTAATTAATTGCAGCACATGGCTGTTTGTGTGAGTGCGTGGAAAAGAGTGTTATCTCTGCGTTTCTAAAAACACTTAAGGCGTTGTTGGACCCGGGCGTGGTCAGTAGCCCTGGTTTCATTCCTGGCTGAATTAGTGTTTTCATTTAGCCCGTAGACAAGTGAGCGTAGTTTGAAGGTACTTTGAGAAAGTTCAAGTTCAGATATAGTCCTGTGTCACCCACTTACTACGACAGCGATATTCCCATTGTAATTACATTGCCGCATTATCATTATTTAATATTATTAATTTATTCCACTGTTACTGTCGTTATTTACTGCTACTACAATAACTTCCAGCGGGTCAGAGTTCCACAAGGCGCTGCTGATTGCACAAGGCAGCAAACACTTGAAGCCCCCCGCCCCGAGGTTTAAATAAATGGAAAGCAAACAGCTGACATCATCATCCCGGGTGATCAGCTTGTCTGCGCCAAGTGCGGGCGGGCGGCATAGAGCCGTACCTCTCCCTGACACTCCAGTTTCAGCCATCGCAAAACAAGAGGTAAAAGAGAAGTGCAGATGAAGCTCCGTGCAATCTTCATCTCGGCACTCGATAAAGAAAAGCGGCCAGTTTCATGCTACAGCCACGGGCCGGTGTCCTCCGGATACGGGGCTGGGTGAGCTTCAGTGGTGAGAAAGAGAACACTTCCTGCTTGTGCCAGGAACTGAACTCCAGTCGTCCAGCACTCAGACAGTTTTCCCTTTCCCTCCTTCAGACTCCACTGCAGTTGTGTCCGTTAGAGGTCATGCCATTGTCACGACAATGTCAGTCTGTGGGTTTTCCGAATAGAAGCTTTTAAATTTCTCAAGGTCATTGCCAGGTAATTTCTTTCAAACGCATTTTTCTGCCGATCTGCAGGAATCTGAGTGACCATATTCATGTCCGTTAGAGGTCACACACATGTCAACGTCATATCATAGTTTCGACTATATCAGTCTGTGGGTTTACGAAATAGAGGCGTTTGAAATTTTCAAGGTCGTTCGGCAGCAATTTTTTCGATCGCATATTTCTACCGATCTGCAGGAATCTGAATGACCATATTCATGTCCGTTAGAGGTCACACACATGTCAACGCCATATCATAGTTTCCATTATATCAGTCTGTGGGTTTACGAAATAGAGGCGTTTGAAATTTTCAAGGTCGTTCGGCAGTAATTTTTTCGATCGCATATTTCTGCCGATCTGCAGGAATCTGAGTGACCATATTCATGTCCGTTAGAGGTCACGCACATGTCAACGTCATATCATAGTTTCGACTATATCAGTCTGTCGGTTTACGAAATAGAGGCGTTTGAAATTTTCAAGGTCGTTCGGAAGCAATTTTTTCGATCGCATATTTCTGCCGATCTGCAGGAATCTGAGTGACCATATTCATGTCCGTTAGAGGTCACACACATGTCAACGCCATATCATAGTTTCGACTATATCAGTCTGTGGGTTTACGAAATAGAGGCGTTTGAAATTTTCAAGGTCGTTCGGCAGTAATTTTTTCGATCGCATATTTCTGCCGATCTGCAGGAATCTGAGTGACCATATTCATGTCCGTTAGAGGTCACACACATGTCAACGTCATATCATAGTTTCGACTATATCAGTCTGTGGGTTTACCAAATAGAGGCGTTTGAAATTTTCAAGGTCGTTCGGCAGCAATTTTTTCGATCGCATATTTCTGCCGATCTGCAGGAATCTGAGTGACCATATTCATGTCCGTTAGAGGTCACACACATGTCAACGTCATATCATAGTTTCGACTATATCAGTCTGGGTTTACCAAATAGAGGCGTTTGAAATTTTCAAGGTCGTTCGGCAGCAATTTTTTCGATCGCATATTTCTACCGATCTGCAGGAATCTGAATGACCATATTCATGTCCGTTAGAGGTCACACACATGTCAACGCCATATCATAGTTTCGACTATATCAGTCTGTGGGTTTACCAAATAGAGGCGTTTGAAATTTTCAAGGTCGTTCGGCAGTAATTTTTTCGATCGCATATTTCTGCCGATCTCCAGGAATCTGAGTGACCATATTCATGTCCGTTAGAGGTCACACACATGTCAACGTCATATCATAGTTTCGACTATATCAGTCTGTGGGTTTACGAAATAGAGGCGTTTGAAATTTTCAAGGTCGTTCGGCAGCAATTTTTTCGATCGCATATTTCTGCCGATCTGCAGGAATCTGAGTGACCATATTCATGTCCGTTAGAGGTCACGCACATGTCAACGTCATATCATAGTTTCGACTATATCAGTCTGTGGGTTTACGAAATAGAGGCGTTTGAAATTTTCAAGGTCGTTCGGCAGCAATTTTTTCGATCCCATATTTCTGCCGATCTGCAGGAATCTGAGTGACCATATTCATGTCCGTTAGAGGTCACGCACATGTCAACGTCATATCATAGTTTCGACTATATCAGTCTGTGGGTTTACCAAATAGAGGCGTTTGAAATTTTCAACGTCGTTCGGCAGTAATTTTTTCGATCGCATATTTCTGCCGATCTGCAGGAATCTGAGTGACCATATTCATGTCCGTTAGAGGTCACGCACATGTCAACGTCATGTCATAGTTTCGACTATATCAGTCTGTGGGTTTACCAAATAGAGGCGTTTGAAATTTTCAAGGTCGTTCGGCAGTAATTTTTTCGATCGCATATTTCTGCCGATCTGCAGGAATCTGAGTGACCATATTCATGTCCGTTAGAGGTCACGCACATGTCAACGTCATATCATAGTTTCGACTATATCAGTCTGTGGGTTTAGCAAATAGAGGCGTTTGAAATTTTCAAGGTCGTTTGGCAGTAATTTTTTCGATCGCATATTTCTGCCGATCTGCAGGAATCTGAGTGACCATATTCATGTCCGTTAGAGGTCACGCACATGTCAACGTCATATCATAGTTTCGACTATATCAGTCTGTGGGTTTACGAAATAGAGGCGTTTGAAATTTTCAAGGTCGTTCGGCAGTAATTTTTTCGATCGCATATTTCTGCCGATCTGCAGGAATCTGAGTGACCATATTCATGTCCCTTAGAGGTCACACACATGTCAACGTCATATCATAGTTTCGACTATATCAGTCTGTGGGTTTACCAAATAGAGGCGTTTGAAATTTTCGAGGTCGTTCGGCAGTAATTTTTTCGATCGCATATTTCTGCCGATCTGCAGGAATCTGTGTGACCATATTCATGTCCGTTAGAGGTCACGCACATGTCAACGTCATATCATAGTTTCGACTATATCAGTCTGTGGGTTTACCGAATAGAGGCGTTTGAAATTTTCAAGGTCGTTCGGTAGTAATTTTTTCGATCGCATATTTCTGCCGATCTGCAGGAATCTGAGTGACCATATTCATGTCCGTTAGAGGTCACGCACATCACAACGGCATATCATAGTTTCGACTATATCAGTCCGTGGGTTTACCAAATAGAGGCGTTTGAAATTTTCAAGGTCGTTCGGCAGCAATTTTTTCGATCGCATATTTCTGCCGATCTGCAGGAATCTGAGTGACCATATTCATGTCCGTTAGAGGTCACACACATGTCAACGTCATATCATAGTTTCGACTATATCAGTCTGTGGGTTTACCAAATAGAGGCGTTTGAAATTTTCAAGGTCGTTCGGCAGTAATTTTTTCGATCGCATATTTCTGCCGATCTGCAGGAATCTGAGTGACCATATTCATGTCCGTTAGAGGTCACGCACATGTCAACGTCATATCATAGTTTCGACTATATCAGTCTGTGGGTTTACCAAATAGAGGCGTTTGAAATTTTCAAGGTCGTTCGGCAGTAATTTTTTCGATCGCATATTTCTGCCGATCTGCAGGAATCTGAGTGACCATATTCATGTCCGTTAGAGGTCACGCACATGACAACGGCATATCATAGTTTCGACTATATCAGTCCGTGGGTTTTCCAAATAGAGGCGTTTGAAATTTTCAAGGTCGTTCGGCAGCAATTTTTTCGATCGCATATTTCTGCCGATCTGCAGGAATCTGAGTTACCATATTCATGTCCGTTAGAGGTCACACACATGTCAACGTCATATCATAGTTTCGACTATATCAGTCTGTGGGTTTACCAAATAGAGGCGTTTGAAATTTTCAAGGTCGTTCGGCAGCAATTTTTTGGATCGCATATTTCTACCGATCTGCAGGAATCTGAGTGACCATATTCATGTCCGTTAGAGGTCACACACATGTCAACGCCATATCATAGTTTCGACTATATCAGTCTGTGGGTTTACCAAATAGAGGCGTTTGAAATTTTCAAGGTCGATCGGCAGTAATTTTTTCGATCGCATATTTCTGCCGATCTGCAGGAATCTGAGTGACCATATTCATGTCCGTTAGAGGTCACACACATGTCAACGTCATATCATAGTTTCGACTATATCAGTCTGTGGGTTTACGAAATAGAGGCGTTTGAAATTTTCAAGGTCGTTCGGCAGCAATTTTTTCGATCGCATATTTCTGCCGATCTGCAGGAATCTGAGTTACCATATTCATGTCCGTTAGAGGTCACACACATGTCAACGTCATATCATAGTTTCGACTATATCAGTCTGTGGGTTTACGAAATAGAGGCGTTTGAAATTTTCAAGGTCGTTCGGCAGTAATTTTTTCGATCGCATATTTCTGCCGATCTGCAGGAATCTCAGTGACCATATTCATGTCCGTTAGAGGTCACGCACATGTCAACGTCATATCATAGTTTCGACTATATCAGTCTGTGGGTTTACGAAATAGAGGCGTTTGAAATTTTCAAGGTCGTTCGGCAGCAATTTTTTCGATCGCATATTTCTGCCGATCTGCAAGAATCTGAGTGACCATATTCATGTCCGTTAGAGGTCACACACATGTCAACGTCATATTATAGTTTCGACTATATCAGTCTGTGGGTTTACCAAATAGAGGCGTTTGAAATTTTCAAGGTCGTTCGGCAGTAATTTTTTTGATCGCATATTTCTGCCGATCTGCAGGAATCTGATTGACCATATTCATGTCCGTTAGAGGTCACGCACATGTCAACATCATATCATAGTTTCGACTATATCAGTCTGTGTGTTTACGAAATAGAGGCGTTTCAAATTTTCAAGGTCGTTCGGCAGTAATTTTTTCGATCGCATATTTCTGCCGATCTGCAGGAATTTGAGTTACCATATTCATGTCCGTTAGAGGTCACACACATGTCAACGTCATATCATAGTTTCGACTATATCAGTCTGTGGGTTTACCAAATAGAGGCGTTTGAAATTTTCAAGGTCGTTCGGCAGTAATTTTTTCGATCGCATATTTCTGTCGATCTGCAGGAATCTGAGTGACCATATTCATGTCCGTTAGAGGTCACGCACATGTCAACGTCATATCATAGTTTCCACAATATCAGTCTGTGGGTTTACCAAATAGAGGCGTTTGAAATTTTCAAGGTCGTTCGGCAGCAATTTTTTCGATCGCATATTTCTGCCGATCTGCAGGAATCTGAGTGACCATATTCATGTCCATTAGAGGTCACGCACACGTCAACGGCATATCATAGTTTCGACTATATCAGTCCGTGGGTTTACCAAATAGAGGCGTTTGAAATTTTCAAGGTCGTTCGGCAGTAATTTTTTCGATCGCATATTTCTGCCGATCTGCAGGAATCTGAGTGACCATATTCATGTCCGTTAGAGGTCACGCACATGTCAACGTCATATCATAGTTTCGACTATATCAGTCTGTGGGTTTACGAAATAGAGGCGTTTGAAATTTTCAAGGTCGTTCGGCAGCAATTTTTTCGATCGCATATTTCTGCCGATCTGCAGGAATCTGAGTGACCATATTCATGTCCGTTAGAGGTCACGCACATGTCAACGTCATATCATAGTTTCGACTATATCAGTCTGTGGGTTTACGAAATAGAGGCGTTTGAAATTTTCAAGGTCGTTCGGCAGTAATTTTTTCGATCGCATATTTCTGCCGATCTGCAGAAATCTGAGTGAACATATTCATGTCCGTTAGAGGTCACGCACATGTCAACGTCATATCGTAGTTTCGACTATATCAGTCTGTGGGTTTACGAAATAGAGGCGTTTGAAATTTTCAAGGTCGTTCGGCAGCAATTTTTTCGATCGCATATTTCTGCCGATCTGCAGGAATCTGAGTGACCATATTCATGTCCGTTAGAGGTCACACACATGTCAACGTCATATTATAGTTTCGACTATATCAGTCTGTGGGTTTACCAAATAGAGGCGTTTGAAATTTTCAAGGTCGTTCGGCAGTAATTTTTTCGATCGCATATTTCTGCCGATCTGCAGGAATCTGAGTGACCGTATTCATGTCCGTTAGAGGTCACGCACATGTCAACGTCATGTCATAGTTTCGACTATATCAGTCCGTGGGTTTACCAAATAGAGGCGTTTGAAATTTTCAAGGTCGTTCGGCAGTAATTTTTTCAATCGCATATTTCTGCCGATCTGCAGGAATCTGAGTGACCATATTCATGTCCGTTAGAGGTCACGCACATGTCAACGTCATATCATAGTTTCGACTATATCAGTCTGTGGGTTTACGAAATAGAGGCGTTTGAAATTTTCAAGGTCGTTCGGCAGCAATTTTTTCGATCGCATATTTCTGCCGATCTGCAGGAATCTGAGTGACCATATTCATGTCCGTTAGAGGTCACGCACATGTCAACGTCATGTCATAGTTTCGACTATATCAGTCTGTGGGTTTACCAAATAGAGGCGTTTGAAATTTTCAAGGTCGTTCGGCAGTAATTTTTTCGATCGCATATTTCTGCCGATCTGCAGGAATCTGAGTGACCATATTCATGTCCGTTAGAGGTCACGCACATGTCAACGTCATATCATAGTTTCGACTATATCAGTCTGTGGGTTTACGAAATAGAGGCGTTTGAAATTTTCAAGGTCGTTCGGCAGTAATTTTTTCGATCGCATATTTCTGCCGATCTGCAGGAATCTGAGTGACCATATTCATGTCCCTTAGAGGTCACACACATGTCAACGTCATATCATAGTTTCGACTATATCAGTCTGTGGGTTTACCAAATAGAGGCGTTTGAAATTTTCAAGGTCGTTCGGCAGTAATTTTTTCGATCGCATATTTCTGCCGATCTGCAGGAATCTGTGTGACCATATTCATGTCCGTTAGAGGTCACGCACATGTCAACGTCATATCATAGTTTCGACTATATCAGTCTGTGGGTTTACCAAATAGAGGCGTTTGAAATTTTCAAGGTCGTTCGGTAGTAATTTTTTCGATCGCATATTTCTGCCGATCTGCAGGAATCTGAGTGACCATATTCATGTCCGTTAGAGGTCACGCACATCACAACGGCATATCATAGTTTCGACTATATCAGTCCGTGGGTTTACCAAATAGAGGCGTTTGAAATTTTCAAGGTCGTTCGGCAGCAATTTTTTCGATCGCATATTTCTGCCGATCTGCAGGAATCTGAGTGACCATATTCATGTCCGTTAGAGGTCACACACATGTCAACGTCATATCATAGTTTCGACTATATCAGTCTGTGGGTTTACCAAATAGAGGCGTTTGAAATTTTCAAGGTCGTTCGGCAGTAATTTTTTCGATCGCATATTTCTGCCGATCTGCAGGAATCTGAGTGACCATATTCATGTCCGTTAGAGGTCACGCACATGTCAACGTCATATCATAGTTTCGACTATATCAGTCTGTGGGTTTACCAAATAGAGGCGTTTGAAATTTTCAAGGTCGTTCGGCAGTAATTTTTTCGATCGCATATTTCTGCCGATCTGCAGGAATCTGAGTGACCATATTCATGTCCGTTAGAGGTCACGCACATGACAACGGCATATCATAGTTTCGACTATATCAGTCCGTGGGTTTTCCAAATAGAGGCGTTTGAAATTTTCAAGGTCGTTCGGCAGCAATTTTTTCGATCGCATATTTCTGCCGATCTGCAGGAATCTGAGTTACCATATTCATGTCCGTTAGAGGTCACACACATGTCAACGTCATATCATAGTTTCGACTATATCAGTCTGTGGGTTTACCAAATAGAGGCGTTTGAAATTTTCAAGGTCGTTCGGCAGCAATTTTTTGGATCGCATATTTCTACCGATCTGCAGGAATCTGAATGACCATATTCATGTCCGTTAGAGGTCACGCACATGTCAACGTCATGTCATAGTTTCGACTATATCAGTCTGTGGGTTTACCAAATAGAGGCGTTTGAAATTTTCAAGGTCGTTCGGCAGTAATTTTTTCGATCGCATATTTCTGCCGATCTGCAGGAATCTGAGTGACCATATTCATGTCCGTTAGAGGTCACGCACATGTCAACGTCATATCATAGTTTCGACTATATCAGTCTGTGGGTTTACGAAATAGAGGCGTTTGAAATTTTCAAGGTCGTTCGGCAGCAATTTTTTCGATCGCATATTTCTGCCGATCTGCAGGAATCTGAGTGACCATATTCATGTCCGTTAGAGGTCACGCACATGTCAACGTCATATCATAGTTTCGACTATATCAGTCTGTGGGTTTACCAAATAGAGGCGTTTGAAATTTTCAACGTCGTTCGGCAGTAATTTTTTCGATCGCATATTTCTGCCGATCTGCAGGAATCTGAGTGACCATATTCATGTCCGTTAGAGGTCACGCACATGTCAACGTCATGTCATAGTTTCGACTATATCAGTCTGTGGGTTTACCAAATAGAGGCGTTTGAAATTTTCAAGGTCGTTCGGCAGTAATTTTTTCGATCGCATATTTCTGCCGATCTGCAGGAATCTGAGTGACCATATTCATGTCCGTTAGAGGTCACGCACATGTCAACGTCATATCATAGTTTCGACTATATCAGTCTGTGGGTTTAGCAAATAGAGGCGTTTGAAATTTTCGAGGTCGTTTGGCAGTAATTTTTTCGATCGCATATTTCTGCCGATCTGCAGGAATCTGAGTGACCATATTCATGTCCGTTAGAGGTCACGCACATGTCAACGTCATATCATAGTTTCGACTATATCAGTCTGTGGGTTTACGAAATAGAGGCGTTTGAAATTTTCAAGGTCGTTCGGCAGTAATTTTTTCGATCGCATATTTCTGCCGATCTGCAGGAATCTGAGTGACCATATTCATGTCCCTTAGAGGTCACACACATGTCAACGTCATATCATAGTTTCGACTATATCAGTCTGTGGGTTTACCAAATAGAGGCGTTTGAAATTTTCAAGGTCGTTCGGCAGTAATTTTTTCGATCGCATATTTCTGCCGATCTGCAGGAATCTGTGTGACCATATTCATGTCCGTTAGAGGTCACGCACATGTCAACGTCATATCATAGTTTCGACTATATCAGTCTGTGGGTTTACCAAATAGAGGCGTTTGAAATTTTCAAGGTCGTTCGGTAGTAATTTTTTCGATCGCATATTTCTGCCGATCTGCAGGAATCTGAGTGACCATATTCATGTCCGTTAGAGGTCACGCACATCACAACGGCATATCATAGTTTCGACTATATCAGTCCGTGGGTTTACCAAATAGAGGCGTTTGAAATTTTCAAGGTCGTTCGTCAGCAATTTTTTCGATCGCATATTTCTGCCGATCTGCAGGAATCTGAGTGACCATATTCATGTCCGTTAGAGGTCACACACATGTCAACGTCATATCATAGTTTCGACTATATCAGTCTGTGGGTTTACCAAATAGAGGCGTTTGAAATTTTCAAGGTCGTTCCGCAGTAATTTTTTCGATCGCATATTTCTGCCGATCTGCAGGAATCTGAGTGACCATATTCATGTCCGTTAGAGGTCACGCACATGTCAACGTCATATCATAGTTTCGACTATATCAGTCTGTGGGTTTACCAAATAGAAGCGTTTGAAATTTTCAAGGTCGTTCGGCAGTAATTTTTTCGATCGCATATTTCTGCCGATCTGCAGGAATCTGAGTGACCATATTCATGTCCGTTAGAGGTCACGCACATGACAACGGCATATCATAGTTTCGACTATATCAGTCCGTGGGTTTTCCAAATAGAGGCGTTTGAAATTTTCAAGGTCGTTCGGCAGCAATTTTTTCGATCGCATATTTCTGCCGATCTGCAGGAATCTGAGTTACCATATTCATGTCCGTTAGAGGTCACACACATGTCAACGTCATATCATAGTTTCGACTATATCAGTCTGTGGGTTTACCAAATAGAGGCGTTTGAAATTTTCAAGGTCGTTCGGCAGCAATTTTTTGGATCGCATATTTCTACCGATCTGCAGGAATCTGAATGACCATATTCATGTCCGTTAGAGGTCACACACATGTCAACGCCATATCATAGTTTCGACTATATCAGTCTGTGGGTTTACCAAATAGAGGCGTTTGAAATTTTCAAGGTCGATCGGCAGTAATTTTTTCGATCGCATATTTCTGCCGATCTGCAGGAATCTGAGTGACCATATTCATGTCCGTTAGAGGTCACACACATGTCAACGTCATATCATAGTTTCGACTATATCAGTCTGTGGGTTTACGAAATAGAGGCGTTTGAAATTTTCAAGGTCGTTCGGCAGCAATTTTTTCGATCGCATATTTCTGCCGATCTGCAGGAATCTGAGTTACCATATTCATGTCCGTTAGAGGTCACACACATGTCAACGTCATATCATAGTTTCGACTATATCAGTCTGTGGGTTTACCAAATAGAGGCGTTTGAAATTTTCAAGGTCGTTCGGCAGTAATTTTTTCGATCGCATATTTCTGTCGATCTGCAGGAATCTGAGTGACCATATTCATGTCCGTTAGAGGTCACGCACATGTCAACGTCATATCATAGTTTCGACAATATCAGTCTGTGGGTTTACCAAATAGAGGCGTTTGAAATTTTCAAGGTCGTTCGGCAGCAATTTTTTCGATCGCATACTTGTGCCGATCTGCAGGAATCTGAGTGACCATATTCATGTCCATTAGAGGTCACGCACACGTCAACGGCATATCATAGTTTCGACTATATCAGTCCGTGGGTTTACCAAATAGAGGCGTTTGAAATTTTCAAGGTCGTTCGGCAGTAATTTTTTCGATCGCATATTTCTGCCGATCTGCAGGAATCTGAGTGACCATATTCATGTCCGTTAGAGGTCACGCACATGTCAACGTCATATCATAGTTTCGACTATATCAGTCTGTGGGTTTACGAAATAGAGGCGTTTGAAATTTTCAAGGTCGTTCGGCAGCAATTTTTTCGATCGCATATTTCTGCCGATCTGCAGGAATCTGAGTTACCATATTCATGTCCGTTAGAGGTCACACACATGTCAACGTCATATCATAGTTTCGACTATATCAGTCTGTGGTTTACCAAATAGAGGCGTTTGAAATTTCCAAGGTCGTTCGGCAGTAATTTTTTCGATCGCATATTTCTGCCGATCTGCAGGAATCTGAGTGACCATATTCATGTCCGTTAGAGGTCACGCACATGTCAACGGCATATCATAGTTTCGACTATATCAGTCCGTGGGTTTACCAAATAGAGGCGTTTGAAATTTTCAAGGTCGTTCGGCAGTAATTTTTTTGATCGCATATTTCTGCCGATCTGCAGGAATCTGATTGACCATATTCATGTCCGTTAGAGGTCACGCACATATCAACATCATATCATAGTTTCGACTATATCAGTCTGTGTGTTTACGAAATAGAGGCGTTTCAAATTTTCAAGGTCGTTCGGCAGTAATTTTTTCGATCGCATATTTCTGCCGATCTGCAGGAATCTGAGTTACCATATTCATGTCCGTTAGAGGTCACACACATGTCAACGTCATATCATAGTTTCGACTATATCAGTCTGTGGGTTTACCAAATAGAGGCGTTTGAAATTTTCAAGGTCGTTCGGCAGTAATTTTTTCGATCGCATATTTCTGTCGATCTGCAGGAATCTGAGTGACCATATTCATGTCCGTTAGAGGTCACGCACATGTCAACGTCATATCATAGTTTCCACAATATCAGTCTGTGGGTTTACCAAATAGAGGCGTTTGAAATTTTCAAGGTCGTTCGGCAGCAATTTTTTCGATCGCATATTTCTGCCGATCTGCAGGAATCTGAGTGACCATATTCATGTCCATTAGAGGTCACGCACACGTCAACGGCATATCATAGTTTCGACTATATCAGTCCGTGGGTTTACCAAATAGAGGCGTTTGAAATTTTCAAGGTCGTTCGGCAGTAATTTTTTCGATCGCATATTTCTGCCGATCTGCAGGAATCTGAGTGACCATATTCATGTCCGTTAGAGGTCACGCACATGTCGACGTCATATCATAGTTTCGACTATATCAGTCTGTGGGTTTACGAAATAGAGGCGTTTGAAATTTTCAAGGTCGTTCGGCAGCAATTTTTTCGATCGCATATTTCTGCCGATCTGCAGGAATCTGAGTGACCATATTCATGTCCGTTAGAGGTCACGCACATGTCAACGTCATATCATAGTTTCGACTATATCAGTCTGTGGGTTTACCAAATAGAGGCGTTTGAAATTTTCAAGGTCGTTCGGCAGTAATTTTTTCGATTGCATATTTCTGCCGATCTGCAGGAATCTGAGTGACCATATTCATGTCCGTTAGAGGTCACGCACATGTCAACGTCATATCATAGTTTCGACTATATCAGTCTGTGGGTTTACGAAATAGAGGCGTTTGAAATTTTCAAGGTCGTTCGGCAGCAATTTTTTCGATCGCATATTTCTGCCGATCTGCAGGAATCTGAGTGACCATATTCATGTCCGTTAGAGGTCACACACATGTCAACGTCATATTATAGTTTCGACTATATCAGTCTGTGGGTTTACCAAATAGAGGCGTTTGAAATTTTCAAGGTCGTTCGGCAGTAATTTTTTCGATCACATATTTCTGCCGATCTGCAGGAATCTGATTGACCATATTCATGTCCGTTAGAGGTCACGCACATGTCAACGTCATATCATAGTTTCGACTATATCAGTCTGTGTGTTTACGAAATAGAGGCGTTTCAAATTTTCAAGGTCGTTCGGCAGTAATTTTTTCGATCGCATATTTCTGCCGATCTGCAGGAATCTGAGTGACCATATTCATGTCCGTTAGAGGTCACGCACATGACAACGGCATATCATAGTTTCGACTATATCAGTCCATGGGTTTACCAATTAGAGGCGTTTGAAATTTTCAAGGTCGTTCGGCAGCAATTTTTTCTATCGCATATTTCTGCCGATCTGCAGGAATCTGAGTGACCATATTCATGTCCGTTAGAGGTCACACACATGTCAACGTCATATCATAGTTTCGACTATATCAGTCTGTGGGTTTACCAAATAGAGGCGTTTGAAATTTTCAAGGTCGTTCGGCAACAATTTTTTCGATCGCATATTTCTACCGATCTGCAGTAATCTGAATGACCATATTCATGTCCGTTAGAGGTCACACACATGTCAACGCCATATCATAGTTTCGACTATATCAGTCTGTGGGTTTACCAAATAGAGGCGTTTGAAATTTTGAAGGTCGTTCGGCAGTAATTTTTTCGATCGCATATTTCTGCCGATCTGCAGGAATCTGAGTGACCATATTCTTGTCCGTTAGAGGTCACGCACATGTCAACGTCATATCATAGTTTCGACTATATCAGTCTGTGGGTTTACGAAATAGAGGCGTTTGAAATTTTCAAGGTCGTTCGGCAGCAATTTTTTCGATCGCATATTTATGCCGATCTGCAGGAATCTGAGTGACCATATTCATGTCCGTTAGAGGTCACGCACATGTCAACGTCATATCATAGTTTCGACTATATCAGTCTGTATGTTTACCAAATAGAGGCGTTTGAAATTTTCAAGGTCGTTCGGCAGCAATTTTTTCGATCGCATATTTCTGCCGATCTGCAGGAATCTGAGTGACCGTATTCATGTCCGTTAGAGGTCACGCACATGTCAACTTCTTATCATAGTTTCGACTATATCAGTCTGTGGGTTTACGAAATAGAGGCGTTTGAAATTTTCAAGGTCGTTCGGCAGCAATTTTTTCGATCGCATATTTCTACCGATCTGCAGTAATCTGAATGACCATATTCATGTCCGTTAGAGGTCACACACATGTCAACGCCATATCATAGTTTCGACTATATCAGTCTGTGGGTTTACCAAATAGAGGCGTTTGAAATTTTCAAGGTCGTTCGGCAGTAATTTTTTCGATCGCATATTTCTGCCGATCTGCAGGAATCTGAGTGACCATATTCATGTCCGTTAGAGGTCACGCACATGTCAACGTCATATCATAGTTTCGACTATATCAGTCTGTATGTTTACCAAATAGAGGCGTTTGAAATTTTCAAGGTCGTTCGGCAGCAATTTTTTTGATCGCATATTTCTGCCGATCTGCAGGAATCTGAGTGACCATATTCATGTCCGTTAGAGGTCACGCACATGTCAACATCATATCATAGTTTCGACTATATCAGTCTGTGGGTTTACCAAATAGAGGCGTTTGAAATTTTCAAGGTCGTTCGGCAGCAATTTTTTCGATCGCATATTTCTGCCGATCTGCAGGAATCTGAGTGACCATATTCATGTCCGTTAGAGGTCACGCACATGTCAACGGCATATCATAGTTTCGACTATATCAGTCTGTGGGTTTACCAAATAGGGGCGTTTGAAATTTTCAAGGTCGTTCGGCAGTAATTTTTTCGATCGCATATTTCTGCCGATCTGCAGGGATCTGAGTGACCATATTCATGTCCGTTAGAGGTCACGCACATGTCAACGTCATATCATAGTTTCGACTATATCAGTCTGTATGTTTACCTAATAGAGGCGTTTGAAATTTTCAAGGTCGTTCGGCAGCAATTTTTTCGATCGCATATTTCTGCCGATCTGCAGAAATCTGAGTGACCATATTCATGTCCGTTAGAGGTTACGCACATGTCAACGTCATATCATAGTTTCGACTATATCAGTCTGTGTGTTTACGAAATAGAGGCGTTTGAAATTTTCAAGGTCGTTCGGCAGTAATTTTTTCGATCGCATATTTCTGCCGATCTGCAGGAATCTGAGTGACTATATTCATGTCCGTTAGAGGTCACGCACATGTCAACGTCATATCATAGTTTCGACTACATCAGTCTGTGGGTTTACGAAATAGAGGCGTTTGAAATTTTCAAGGTCGTTCGGCAGCAATTTTTTCGATCGCATATTTCTGCCGATCTGCAGAAATCTGAGTGACCATATTCATGTCCGTTAGAGGTCACGCACATGTCAACGTCATATCATAGTTTCGACTATATCAGTCTGTGTGTTTACGAAATAGAGGCGTTTGAAATTTTCAAGGTCGTTCGGCAGTAATTTTTTCGATCGCATATTTCTGCCGATCTGCAAGAATCTGAGTGACCATATTCATGTCCTTTAGAGGTCACGCACATGTCAACGCCATATCATAGTTTCGACTATATCAGTCTGTGGGTTTACCAAATAGAGGCGTTTGAAATTTTCAAGGTCGTTCGGCAGTAATTTTTTCGATCGCATATTTCTGCCGATCTGCAGGAATCTGAGTGACCATATTCATGTCCGTTAGAGGTCACGCACATGTCAACGTCATATCATAGTTTCGACTATATCAGTCTGTGTGTTTACGAAATAGAGGCGTTTGAAATTTTCAAGGTCGTTCGGCAGTAATTTTTTCGATCGCATATTTCTGCCGATCTGCAGGAATCTGAGTGACCATATTCATGTCCGTTAGAGGTCACGCACATGTCAACGTCATATCATAGTTTCGACTACATCAGTCTGTGGGTTTACGAAATAGAGGCGTTTGAAATTTTCAAGGTCGTTCGGCAGCAATTTTTTCGATCGCATATTTCTGCCGATCTGCAGAAATCTGAGTGACCATATTCATGTCCGTTAGAGGTCACGCACATGTCAACGTCATATCATAGTTTCGACTATATCAGTCTGTGTGTTTACGAAATAGAGGCGTTTGAAATTTTCAAGGTCGTTCGGCAGTAATTTTTTCGATCGCATATTTCTGCCGATCTGCAAGAATCTGAGTGACCATATTCATGTCCTTTAGAGGTCACGCACATGTCAACGCCATATCATAGTTTCGACTATATCAGTCTGTGGGTTTACCAAATAGAGGCGTTTGAAATTTTCAAGGTCGTTCGGCAGTAATTTTTTCGATCGCATATTTCTGCCGATCTGCAGGAATCTGAGTGACCATATTCATGTCCGTTAGAGGTTACGCACATGTCAACGTCATATCATAGTTTCGACTATATCAGTCTGTGTGTTTACGAAATAGAGGCGTTTGAAATTTTCAAGGTTGTTCGGCAGTAATTTTTTCGATCGCATATTTCTGCCGATCTGCAGGAATCTGAGTGACCATATTCATGTCCGTTAGAGGTCACGCACATGTCAACGTCATATCATAGTTTCGACTACATCAGTCTGTGGGTTTACGAAATAGAGGCGTTTGAAATTTTCAAGGTCGTTCGGCAGCAATTTTTTCGATCGCATATTTCTGCCGATCTGCAGAAATCTGAGTGACCATATTCATGTCCGTTAGAGGTCACGCACATGTCAACGTCATATCATAGTTTCGACTATATCAGTCTGTGTGTTTACGAAATAGAGGCGTTTGAAATTTTCAAGGTCGTTCGGCAGTAATTTTTTCGA
Source organism: Zootermopsis nevadensis (assembly GCF_977971745.1). Classification (NCBI taxonomy): domain Eukaryota; kingdom Metazoa; phylum Arthropoda; class Insecta; order Blattodea; family Termopsidae; genus Zootermopsis; species Zootermopsis nevadensis. The sequence continues at coordinate 19,862,797 of NW_028259134.1, forward strand.
TCGCATATTTCTGCCGATCTGCAGGAATCTGAGTGACCATATTCATGTCCTTTAGAGGTCACGCACTTATCAGTGGTTGCGTTAGTTTTACCGCTGCGGCAGAAAATCCGCTCGTGATTCGCTTCACTTCGCCCCACGAAGTGTCGTAGGTGTTTAAATAAAAATTAATTGTTACTGGAGCAAGTGACCGCTCCTTGGAATTCCACCAATTAAAACCGTAATGATCATCATCCTGCCGATCCTATAGGGTGTTCAGCAGAGCCGTTACAATTCCTATGCGTCGCAGCAAAGTCTATGTCCGCTGAGATGACGACGAGAGTTTGGGGGGGGGGGGGGTGGAGAACTAAACAAATATAACAAAAAGGAATCATGAAAATGTCAGGTGGTGTTAGGGTATCTGTTTAAATTAATCATATGAGGAGCTTTGAGCTAACAGTAGGCGACGTTTTGACATTAGAAGGTAACGAAGAATCTCCCAAAATTTGTGTAATCCAGACGAAAGTCACCAACGGGTTGCCAGGCTTAGGATTGCATGCCGATCGTCTTCCGGGTTGTGACGTCATGTCTTGTAGGCGGTACTTCACGCCTGTACGTCGGTAAGCGCCGTCAAGACCACAGCCCAGAAGACCACCGCTGTGAGAAGTTCAGATTTCAGAGTGTTCAATAAGTTTCATCGGGACTGTTTAGGCAGGCGATCTGGAGCACTGCCTTCTATTAGCCTATTTGTCCGTCCGACCGTCCATCTGCACCAGCTCCCGGAACAACCGCAACTTCTAAAAGTGACCTGATTTGTCGGTTGTGCTCCTTTCCCCAGTGCGTGGACCGTGCCTAGCAACTCGGGAAACAGTTGCCAGATTTTTTTGCAGCACGCGACCATTAGACTACAACTACGGTCTGATGGAAGGCTCGAGAAGGCTCCGGTCACTGGTCTGGAGTCGAACCCAATACTTGCTAACCTGCCCGCTTCTGTGCGGTGAGTTCCTCAAGGGTTAAAGCGGCCGAGAATTGAAGCTTATTCCCCTCCATCAATGCGGATATTGAGAATGCGCGGAGCTTAACCCACACACCCCGCATACGATTTCACTTCGTGGTGGTTGATGTTGCTGTTACGCATTCTGAAGGAAGTTGAAAAGTGTTCTCTGTTTCTCTCCTCATTCTGTCTGTCTTCGTTACTTTTTTATTCCTATATGCCTTTGTCTCTCGTTCTGCAGAACATCATTACTTCCAGTTTTTGTTTTCGAGCACAAAGTTTTTTTGGGCGTTCTTTCTAGTACGATCCTTTTTGAGCTGTCCTTATTGTGATCAGATTTTCCACCCCTTAACTTGATGCCATTTGCTTGCATTCAGCGAGATTTCCCGGAAATCCATTTGCATCGGGCATTGTTCCCCACTTTCGTTTATCCCACGCCACAAAAACATGTAATTCCGGGCATGCAGACTTACCATTCGTTCGAGTATACTATGACGTCTAATTATCTTCAGAAATGCCGATAGCATCCAGATTGTTCGCTTGGAATGCTGCAGGCAGATTGCAGTGGCGTGCTGAAGCTTCCAGCAGAGTGTGTCTGTTCTTTAGTCTGGTTTCAAAAAGGTAATGCAACCTTCCGGGGGCACGTGTCCTTTTTGTACCTGACAATGTGTTCGTCGATTATAGTTATCCACCCAGATATGCATTCAGAGCCAGCTTAATCTACTGCCTCCCTGCCCCTGTCCTCACAACCTATTTATTTATTACCCATCTTCATGTTATCTTCCATCTATATTTTGGTCTTCAAGTTGGGCGCTTTCCAAGAGATCTTCCCACCACATATGCATTTCTTGTCTGTCACAATAACGTGCTTGTTTTGCGGAATTTTCTCCAGTCCTAAATTTCGTCATGTGTTGTCTCTTTTTAGTTCCAAATCAACATCAGCAGGCTTTGGGTTTTTAAAGATTTTTTGTTGTGGTTCTCGCCCTCGTCTGTCTTCACGTGTGTTTCTCTGAATCGTCATCCCCCGTCCCTGGCGTCACCAGGCATCCCCCCCAACACCCTGATACATGTTTATACGAACCGGCCCCAGAACCTGTGCGTTCCTCAGCGCTGTACCAAGTAACCCACCCTCACACACTGCGAGGACCTTGCTTCGAGTCTTTCGTTGTTTCGAAGGAAAGTCGAAGTTTCGGTTCACTGACGTTGGGAATGCGCCCCATGACAGTCATTGTATGTCTTACGGCTTCTGTTGATGTTCGCCCACAGCACGGTATATTGCATCCTCGAGATGTCTAGTTCAAACCTTGGCAGTGGTACCCACTACCTTCACTTAGGATTCTCGTGGTTCTCTTCGTCCGTCCAGGCCACGATCTCTTCCTTTAAAATCCTCCACCGTTCACAGTCATCCTGTCGTGTCTCATTTGATGCTTTGTAATCAGTGGAGCTGATGCAGCGTCGTTAAAGAAACGAAGTGAGATAGGAAACAAGAATGATTTGCCTGCGCCTTATTGCAGTAGTCGAAGATCCTGTCTGACTGGTAATAATCCTTACCAGAACGTAGCCATAGGCAGCTGTATTGCGAGCCACATGCATCTCGCTTGCCCCTTCAGCTTGTTAATGTGGGGTCAGGCTGTGGGGTTATCCGTTCTTATCTTTCGTTTTTAAAATAAACTCTACAGCGCTAATTGATCTATTGACAGCTTCCCACTGGAAATATTATGGAAGAATTAACGTCTGTTTTCTGGGCCAGAAAAATTCTACGATGTGTTTTCATGGCTTCTCGTCTGTTTTCCCTATAGCCTGATCATCACAGGGGAAAGTAACGTCATATTTTCGTATATGCCATCTATATCAGTGGTATTCAACCTGGGGTACGCGTACCCCCCGGGGTACGCGAAGACATCTTAGGGGGTACGTGAAATTTAAAAAAATATATATTATTTTATGATAAACACTGAATAATCAGTAATGTAATTTATTTAATTTATTTTAGATGTAGATTATATACTATGTATAACTTGAATTATACACCAACAACTTTGGGGGTACAAAGTTAAAGAGAAATTATTTCTGGGGGTACGCGAACAAGAAAGGTTGAATACCACTAATCTATATAACCCGTAAATACAAATGTGAATCATTTAATCAATTGAAACGAAACTTGGTACGACGGCCGTGTCCGACGCCTTTTCATCAGAATATTTGTCTCCATGTGAACGCGGGAGGGAATCTTGCGCGCTATTAATTTCATCTATACGAGTCTCAGTTGTGCGGTATTGAAAATTGTACACATATATGTGTGCACGAAACATTTTTTTGCTTTAAAAATATGAGATGGCGACTGCGCGAATTATTTGGGTTGCGCTTACAAACTGAAGGAATCCAGTTCTTTCTGTTGTGTTCCTACTTGCTGTCAGTGTCTCTCCTAATAAGCAAATTCAGCCCAAAGTGCCGTGCGGTAGGCAGGAAGGGAGTCTTTGCAGGTTCAGTGGTGGAAGTGGTCAGAAACAAATGAGGGAGCAGACCGTTCGACTCGCATCTTCTTCCTACAGGAAAGCTTCTCCCCAAGGTGCATGCAAGGGTGCTGGGAAGCTACGGCCTTACAGAGACGCCGGGGTGGGGTGGGGGGGTCACCTTCATGCATATTTCGTTCAGGATGTGCGCCTATGCCAAGCGGGACAGACAGAATGTTTCAACCGTGTTGGCCGCCAACCGTTCCAAAGTTCCCCCACAAGTCTTGTTCTGGCGATGTGGCTGATTGATGCAGTAGAACGACAATCAGGAAACAAGTAAAGTGGTTCAGGGTCACTGGGAACGTGATGGGTGGTTAGTTAAGATTGGCGGCGGTGAGAGTTTCGTGACTTATTACAACCATCGCCCAATAGCGTTCTGGGCCTTCTACTTATCACACTCGACACATTATCTGTTTATTTATATCCATTTCATATGCATGCGGGGGTGGGGTCGTCGGGTTAGGTCAGTCAGACCAGCGACTGGGTTACGGGTCTTCAACCAGGGTTCGATTCGAGGAAGGCACGACTTTCCTCTTTCCCACAGCTTCCAGACTCACCACCACTCATGTCTGTCTAGTGCTGAGCTGTCTCCGTGCGTACTACATGCATACGCACACTCGTGATTTAAAGCGAGTATCATGCAAATTAATTTAATAATTCAGTCCGTACCCCAGAACACAACTCCTCCGTGAAAGAAATAATCGCTGTTTCCAGTTAAAGTAATACGCAAAATGTAGTGTTAGTGATTGTTAACGCAGAGGGTACACATAGTTACCACTTCGGTTTAAAGTGTTAAAAAATTCGATGAATACAGCTAATGAAGTTCCTCCTTTACATTTCTTTAGTAAGCAATATGGGTAGTCGCTTTATCTGGTGCTGTGTCAACACAGTTTCCCTAACGAACACCGTGTATATATAAAAGCCATGATGAACTGTTTTCGGATAACGCGAGGCTTTACCGCACCAAACTCTCTCTAGGGCGGACTTGGCAATTTGCTTTGTGTCGAATCGCCCCATGGAACCTGTCACGAAATTTCTCGGCCACAATATTGCCCCGCGATGTTTATTATAACGCAGCGCTAATGGAAAATAAAGCGATCTCAGTGACAGAATCACTTAGTGATTACAAAGGCCGGGCTTTTAGGCGAAATCTTGCCACGATCCTCTCGTTTATTTCCTTGTGACGCAGTTTTGTTTTTACCTTTCACGAGGGGGCAGAAGAGGTTTCTGTCAAACACCGTAGGTACTGAAAACAGAGCAGTGGATTGTGTTGCTAACCCATTCGCAGGACAGAATCTTAGCATGAAGGTAGCTAATAAATCACATTAAGAAATAGTTAAGAGCAGGTTAAATTTGGGTTATGCTTGCTACCATTCAGTTCAGGATGAACCAAATATACAAAACATCCATTTTAAGTGTTGAAGATTACTGTCTTCTGGGTAGTAGCGACGTGTAGTTTGGTAAACATTTGCCATTCGAGTAGAAAGATGTTTTGGAGGATGAGGCAGATGGCACACACCTTTCAGCTTTTAAAAATCGCAGTGCACTGTCGGAAATGGGCCTCTTTAATGCAAGTAAGTAGCATAGTATACATGTGTTCCCGCGCAGTGCAGTGAGTGTTATTAAACAAACGCGTAATGTCGGCCGAGAGTTAGACATCTCCATGGAAACTGTGCAATCCGAATATAATCGATATGACCAAACATAATTCACGGCATTTCGATATTATTAGAGTGGTCAGATCAAAGAGGATGAGGTAGACGGAGTGTGTTAGACGCTTGGGAGGATGAGAATTAATGATTGAGGTGGTTCATTGTCTTCGTCAGTCCATCTAGGTATGTCGTTGGTTCCTACAAAGTCCTTACAGATTCACCATCCACAGTCAGCCTTTTTGACTCGTTTTCAGTTGTATAGCCTGTGTAGTTGATTGAGCGTCACTTGTGGTCTGTGGGTACCGGAACCAGAAGATTCCTGTCAAAGTGAAGTCAGTGGACAGGCCGGTTGCGCGTCCCTGCTTGCCGGATAGGAGTTTTAATGAATGTCAGACCATTGTTCTTTTCTGCTGGCCTTGGAACAATAGTCGGCCACCCAGAGTACTGCGTGTTTCCGCCAGTAAACAATCTCATATCGAAATTTTCATCTCGAATCTCAGGTTGTACCGCTTTACTGAACCATAATTATGGACTGGTATAACGTAGTTGAGGGTTAGGGGTCACCATGGAAACCTAACGATGAAGTCTGATATATTGCGTGTGGCATTACGTGTAGAATATTCTCAGGTAATTTGTTATTTATTTATTTCAGATGGTGTTTTTTTTAAGGTCGTTGTATGAAGACGGTCACATTAGACTGGACATGTAGCTCGGGTCGAGAGAAACTCGTTCAAAAAGGCTATCTGGAAGTTCAAAAGCTTTTTGGTTTAGGTAAATAATTATGAAGCCCAGAATGCGAGAAGCTTTGTCAGTCAGAGGGCAGCTATTTTAGAGACAGACGCTTGTCCTGGCGAGTGTAAACAGACACTAGTAACCCCCTCCAGTTACTGGTAACCTGCAGCTTTCGAATTACCAATCTTCTCCCAACATTTTCTCTCGGTCGTTATTAACTGACTAAACTCCTTGGAGCAGAATTCTTCTTCAGAATCTGGTAGTCACTCGGCTAGTCACAGTTTTTTTCACTTGATGTAACCCGAAGCGTCATTGCCGTGTTCTCAATAACCCGCCATCAGTCTCACTATCCTGAGCGAGATAAACCCAATTCTAAATACACCGTCCACCAGTTTTTAAGATCAAGTTTAATATTATCCTATTAATGACCAGGTTTTCAAGAGTGATTTCTTTACCTTCTGATTCTAAAACAAAGTTTTGTTTTCTCTCTTGCACTCTACATGCCCCACCCATCACATACTGAGTTTAATCATCCTATTTGCCGAACAGTGAAACTCAAGACTGTTCAGCTTCCTTACCTCCAGTCATTTATTCAGATACATGTGTTTGTAAAACTTTTTATTCATTTCCTCCCCTTGTTATTTTTTACCCCTTCTCTCTGCCTTCTTTCCTTTCATGTATTCTCATTTCTTCTTTTTATTGTCGCTGTTGCATCTTTGGTGGCCGAAACAGGAGCCCAGCGCAATTACGTCTTATTTCTCAGGCAGAACGACTCCAGAGTCAGTCGTAGTGCATGTGACGAGTCACATGTTCTGTGGACAGCGACTTCAGAACTGAAGGTGCCGGTTTCTGAATCCGAATTCCCTGGCGTTGGTGTTGAAATAGGCCACAACTTCTTGCACAGTGTTATCTTGTTATCGTTACGGCAGGGTGAGACTGTGGCCCCTAGCGGATCCATTGCCCCCCCCCCCCCAAAGATGATACGTGAGCGAATACGAATGCAGCGGTAAAATGATTTTGACAGGGAAAAACCGAAGGACTCGGAGAAAACCCTGACGCAGTGTCAACATTTCGACCAAAAATCCCACATGGAGTGTGATGAAGAGACCACATTTGTCATACGCAGACGCTGTTCGATGATTCATGACCTCGGAAGTTGGTTCAGTGTTAAACAGCGGCGTTAAAAATTAATATAGCACAAGTCAACATGGAAAGCCGTGGAATGCGTTTTTACATTTAGTTCAATGTAACTGAGAAACGTTCACGGTCTGTTTCATCTCCTGACAAAACGTAGAATAAGTCAGTTTTATGTAAATATGTCAACAGCATTACGTAAGCGACTGTATTTTGGTTGGCATGGGAACTGGGATGTTTGTATTGTTCCGTGTGCAGTTTGCTTTATTCAGATTGATGATTGATTTCTATAAGATGTTATGACTCTAATATAACGTACACTAAACTGCATGGCGACTAGTGGTGTACGAATGTCGAAGGAAGTGGATAAACGTTCCAAGTTCTTTCTACATCGCAAATCCTACACATAACAATCGAGTACTGAAACTAGGTACGTACTGTGAGAGCATTCAGATCAATGTATTTTTGCTTTAGGTGACGAATGTTTGTGAAACTTGGCATGTACGTCATGACGCTAAAAGTTATCCAAACTTTGCAGTTCCAAATTTCCTACAGTCAGAAATTCTATGTGAAGATACATCATAAACTTGTATACAGATTTTGTGTGAACTGTCCTGCGTATATTAAACACTTCAGACTTTATCAGCAGCGCGAAACATTTGGGTGATACCAAATTTAAGACAGCCGGAATTTGTACTTGTGAAAATTGTGCACTTCATAAGCTATTGTATATTTGTTTCTAGACTCGCCATATAGACAGAAGGAAAAGGCTCCCAAGTTCTTCCGAGAACGTTTCTAAACTTTGATGAGGGGTGGCATTCGAACCCCGCGTGAAGCATGGATGATTCCTGGCGCGGAATCAATACTACCCACCCGGCACCTGTTCACGTCGCGATGGATCAGTCTGCGGCTCGTCACGTGACGAGACGCTTTACTGCCACTAAATAATTTGCGAATTGACAGACAGACAGTCAGGGCTAAGATAAATATGGAGTGCGAGATGGTAGCCGAAATCTCCGCGTCTTCCATAAGACCAGGCCTGCATCTCCCATTTCTTCTGTATGAGATGCGCCTTGAAATATCGGCCCGCTGTTAACCACAGAAAGATTCTCTTGTTTAATTGTACTGAGGCCGCAGAAAGTAGTCCCATCGGTAGTGAGGATTACGGCACTCCGGGCTCCCCCTTTTGTGCCAGCCCAAAGGACTTGCCATCAGCCGAGGAGGAATAGGGGAGGCTGGAGAAGGAATAGGGGAGGAAGATTTAGCGGAAAGAATAACACATGTGGGGGTCCATGGGACCTGTTTCCTCAACTTTTGAAGATGTGTGGGGAAGTGGAGGACCTCGGCACAAGGTGGTGTGTCGCCAGCATCACGCCCCTGGCGCTTTGCTTCCCTGATTCCCATCGGAGAGGAAGGTACGTGGGCTCCGAAGCCCATGTGAACGCGGTGGCTAATGAAAACTCCTTGGGAATCGAACCCCGCAAGTTGATCCTGTAGCCTAGGCTATCCTGACTGCACCACGGCAGTTTATAACGAAGTTTGTATTGTGCTAGACATAGGCCACGCGTAGATTCAGTGTCGACGTAGTTTCATAGCTTCAAGTGCTCCTAGCCTAATTTTCGAATCATTTTTAATTTTTTTTAAATTCAGATGAATGAGTAAAGAGTTTCCTGGTTCTGTAAACCGGATAACCGGAAGATAGATCACTTTTTCATTATAAAATCCTGGTATGATCTTCTATTAACCAGATAAAATACGGGAGAAGTAGAGGGAGAAACGGATAACACTGTACCATATGATTTCGTTATAACGTGGGCCTAATTATATATGAAGTGGTCTGAATTGGATCTGAAAAATGTTAAGTGGGCCCTATAAATTGTAATGGGAGAGCCAGTTTAAAAATGCGGTCTGTCCAGCAGTTGTCTCTTGTTATTATTAGCCTGTGTCAGTACCAGTTGAAAATGGCCCTGAATAGATGACAGCTGTCAATAGCTGCTTATTTTTGTTTGTAGGTGTGTACATTTTAATTTAATTAGAATATTTTTAAAATTCTGTGGAGGATCTGACAACTATGGCATGTTTTAACGCTTGTATATGCCGACCTTATCTGATTTACCGTCGCTAAGTGGGGGCATACTTTTGTGATACAGGTTGCCAGCATGTTAGTCTTGCGCTGTCAGTGGGAAAAGCAACGTTCTGATATTGCTAGCGAATGTTGAATTTATTGTGGGCCGTGCTGTAGTCATGCCTCAGTGAGTGCAATGCACAGAGACCCTGTTCCTCTCATCATTTTATTTCATGATCATTTATACAGTTTCCTCTCTCCGCACCAGTCAGTCTGTCTGTCTGTCTGTCTGTCTGTAGCTTATGGTCTGAGTTCATGGAGCACAGCAAAATTAAGCGCGTTTCGTGTTCTTAACACTAGACGGATCCCACACATGACCGGTTACTCAGCAGCTTTCAAAAAAATATGTTTTTAGGTTTTGAAAACTGAAGCTGACAACTCCACAGACCATCGCCCCTGAGAAGCTGATATGAATCCATTCCGCCCTCTCTCGCCGTGTTCATCCAAGATCCATTTTAATTTTCTCATCCCTACACCGCAGTCTCCGAGTTATCTCTTCCCTTCAGATTTTCCAGCCAATATTTTGTATGCATTTATCATCTCCCATATGCATTCTTTGAAAAAGCGATGCTTTAAAAATGTAGTTTCGTAAGTCGTGAGTGTTTGAAAAGAAAGTTTTCAGGAAAATATTTGGACTTTATTGCGTTAGGCGAAGTTGTTATTCTGTGATGTGACGCCGTGCAGATTCATAGGTAGATACGAACGTTGCGGAGAAACATACTGTCTCCATCTTCAGGGCTGAAGCCCCGAAATGTTGGTATGAACCTACGAGTCCGCACGGCGTCACAACACCGCGTCTTACATTTATTGGGGTTTGCTAACATAAGCGTATGTCCTTTCTTTACGCAATGCTTCCATGTTGTCGAAACTTCTTTTGGAAAATAATGCAAGGTTACTTCTTGGTTGAGCGACCCTATGGGGCATTATTACTTGCAGACAGATGGAAGGATACGGCGAAGATGACTGAAGAACGTGTCATAGGAAGGAGAAAAGAGTAAAATCCTGAAAGAAAGGCAGGATGAGTGAAGTAGAAGGGGAGGTGGTGGGAGGGAGGAAGACAAGGTTGTTCTAATTGTCGTGATAATTGCGACAAGAGGCAGAGACTCTGTTGTGGCGTAGATGGGCATGGCGGCTTGTAATTACTGCTTCCAGAAGGTGAGACAGCTGCATCAGCAGGAAACTAGCCTTGACTATCTGCACGAGTCTGAACTAGCATTGCTGTTTCCAAACGTTTCATCTCCCAGACTACGTATTATCGAGTTTGGACGAAATTCGAAATTCTGCACATGTACGTAAGTTGCCAGACGAGCGTCACTCGGTCAGACGTGAAAATTTGTTCGTAAGATGCAAGATGTAAAACATTTATTTGAAATTTCTTCCATTTGGTTTGCATTTAGCGACGTATTAGGACACGCTCATTATTTTCACAATGATGCGTGGTGCCACTGTGCTGATTAGCTTTGTCAACTATGGAGTCGTGTCGAAACTAGTCTCTACAACACAGTTTTATCCACCGTCGCCCAGCTGTTACGTATTCGGGAAGTTCCGAGTTGTTCTGTCGGCTCAGAAACTGTTGTTATGTCTGTTACTTGTCATATTTTTCCCGGATTCTTCCAGGCAAACGCCACTATAGCAAAGTAAAGCTGTCTCGCTATACGCCATGTAGGCGCTTGGGGGGAGTGGAGGTATAGCTCCTCTCTTCCTTGACCTCGGCACTAGACGGGGGTGAGTGGTCAGCGTCACGCCCCGGCCGCGCTTTGTCCCCGGGAATGGATCCCGGTACCCATTGGATAGGAGGCTGCCCCAAAGGAATCCCTTGCCCCATGTCTAACCAGTACACTAAGGACCACCCCTTGTCAGATATCTTCGACTGTTTATTCAGTGTATTCACAGGTGCCTTCCACATCTCGAAGGACAATTTAATATTGAGATGGAATGAACTCGATGCCTCGTATGTTGTTTATTTCTGCTAAACTGGCAGGATAGCCACGGTGGTCTAGCGGTTAGAACGCTGGTCTTGTAATCCTGGGGTCTCGGGTTCGATTCCCGGCGGTGCCCGAATTTATAACTTGTGTTGGGCAAGGCCGTGGCCTAGACTCTAGGCAACACGGAGTTTTCCTCCGTGGCATCCCAACAATTACTCCATTCACACACAGAAGAAGGCAATGGCAAACCACTTCTGGATCATCTACCAAGAACGTATATGAACAGGTCCCAGTCCGAGAAAAGGATGGAAGGATCCTGTTCATATGTACCTGTCGTCAGACAGAACACTAAATAAAATAAAAATAAAAAACTGGCAGGAGAACGGAGAAAATTACGTGACAACATCGTACATAATGTCTTCTCTTACCCTTGGTATTGTTAGTGTAGGAATACGTATAGCACGCAGGAGGGGAAACCACAGAAGAACATTTTGGTTTGAAAGCCGTAAGGGGAAAGTTTATTTGAATGGCTTAGTGAAGAAAGGAAGAATACTGAAATGAATCCTGACCAAGTCGGTTGGTTTATGGTCGATAGTTGACTTCGTTGGACTGTCTATACGTGGCAGCAAACACAGAAGAACTCAAATTCAGAACTTAAAAACTACACCTGAGGGCGAACCACATAGTAAAGGTGTTGGGCTATCTTTAACTGTGGTCATTATTGGAGGCCACTGACACCGTGTCAAATGGAATTACTGCCTCGCTTATTGATTTCAATGCGCCTCGCGCCCCAAAATAGAATTACACCTGCAGTGTTACCGGGTATGTAGCAAACTGAGGAATTGGTCGTACTGTTAACGGACGACAGAATCTTTCAAATTCTGATGTTTCTCTTGTAGAGTTTTTGTAAAATGTATTTACATTTTACAGACTTTATATTGTTCGCAGTAGTTGTACTGCCAATGGTACTTGAATCATCGGTGCAGAGCGAATTTAATTCATTTTACTTACTCTGCGAAAATCCTTGGGAGTCACGCCTAGACGTGCAGTATTCTGGTGGTTCAACAGTTTATTACTGTGATATCGTTTAATCCAGAGACAGCAATTACCACACAAAGTCAGGAGGTCAGAGGCATGTAGAAAGCCACTTCCACGATGTTTCGCTGTCTATCCTAGACATTTCCTTCAAGAGAACCGTCATGACGCCTACATTTTACCTACTATCACTTCTCTTTGCAATTTCAACTGGCCTTCCACCAGAGGTGTGCTGAAATTAACTGGATATTGATCGGTAGAGCGATTCCATTCGGTTTCCGGATAAGCGACGCAACCCTGTACTGATTCGGTGCCTCTGCCCGGCATGTTTTATGCTGTTATCATTCACTGATATATTATCAGTCGGGTTCACTACTGGCGCTTTGACACAGCCAACAGCGGTCCATAGCAACATGGTGGAGTTATCTAATCCGGACCAGGACTATCTGGACCGGTGTTATCATGGTTTTACTCAGCCCTTCCAGTCGGTTATGACGTGCTTTCTGCCTAGGTCATTATGTCTACGTCACCATAGGCCCCTAAGCATTTTTTTTCATTATCGATGCTATAGCCTTTTACCTGCAGTATTTAATTCAGAATTGTTGAATAAACTACGAACTTATAAAGCCGACAAACTTTCGACCTCCTGCGGGGTGTCTGAAATGTAAATTGAACCCCATGTTGTCACACAGAGGATGTTATAAACGGTCGTTATATTTCTAAAAAAATGGGCGAGAAACCCAGTTTTTGACACAAAGCCCAAAAACAGACCTCTGGGAGTTAGAAGTATGGAGTACTGGCCCTTCTGAGTTAAGATATTAAGCTCTCGCGGTGTTTCATTGTTAATGTTGATCCTGTTTGGGCGTATTGACATCGTGTGGACGTGAGATGTGCAGCCGACGTTTCGGAGGAACATCCTACACACTTCGACGCTGAAGATGGAGGCCATCGTGAACCTCCGAAATGTCAGCCACGCAGTCCACTATGCCAGCACCCCAAAACAGAATCAAAATTAACATTCTAAATTCTATAGTATGTTAAAATTCAATAATTGCCAAGTGTATTTTATTCATTTATTTATTTTTGGGTAATTAACGACGCTTTTTCAGTAGCTCAGACTATATAGCGTAGAGCCAAGTGTATTGTTCGTTAGGTAAAAAATGCACAGGAACAATTGATAATAACAAGGCCCGCATCGGAAACCAGTCGAGGTAGGCGGTGTTCGTCATAAATAGATTCGTGGATATTTTTATATATGTCTTATAATTCGGGTAATCGCAAATCGAAATATCCTTTTTGAGGGACTGTTCGCGTAGTATGATTTGCCTTTATCCAGTACCGCACTTAGCAGGTCTTTCAGACGAGTTGGAAGCGTGCACATTGCCTGGAGGATGTGATCTCCACGTCACTGCAAGTTCTACCCGTTGCTCAATTTCCCGTCAGCCTATTATCCTGCGGCGTAATTAATGCACAGAGGGGTGTTAACATGTCAGAACACTCCAGCAAGAGACATCTGTGAGAGCTATAGGCAATCCTTCAGCGTTCATAAGCATCAGCGTCAAATTTTTATAGCAAGAAGCATGTAAGTCTGTATGTAAGTTGACACTGGGTGTAAGTGTATTACTACGAAACCATGGATGAGTGGAAACATGCTATATTTTTAGAAGGTAAAGGAAGATGACATTATGTTCGGTATCTGCCTTCTTCGGTTCGTTCTGATTTTGTGTTATTGTTTCTAGATAATGATTCTGCCACGTTTGTTATTTCAGACATGAATAAACGAAATCCAAACATTAAACTCTCAATGTATATATTAGGAAGGTACTGAGTTCGTGGTTTTCACCAGGCTCCCCATGCAGAACCGGGGCATTAGCTTAAAACAGGCAATTACCGCATTCCTCAAAATGTTTACTAACTACTTATTATCATCAATCCATCTTTTCCGGCTCGATATAACCTTCGCATTTGAATCAGCGTTGTTCTAGCGTCGGATGAAAGGATGACAGTGAGTAATGAAGTTGAAGGAAGTGGTCGTGGCTCAATTTAAGGTTTTTTTCCTGGAGGAACTAAGGAGAACAACGAAAACCTTAATCAGGATAGCCGGTATCCGGCCGAGATTTGTACCCGGGACCTCCCGAATACGAAACTGGAGCGTTAACCATTTTGGTATTGATAAGTTACCTAGGAATCAATCGATGATGCGTAGTAAAACGTGGAAGGCCTGCCAGTTAATTATTGTATCAATAACAAAGAATATCTTTGAATAGGTCTACTTGACATTTTCTTTCTGAACTCGAAAGTAAATTAAAAGATAAAACATTAATTATGAGGAAGAGACAGACAAACAGTAAGTAAATGTTTATCGGTTATCACACAAACCAAACAAACAAGTGGATTATAAACTTGTAAGCCGATCGCTCGGAAATCAAGTATGTGAACCATAGCAACTGATTATCACATGATGGTTCAGTGACGCACTGGTAACATCACAGCAGTGGTGCTAGTTGAAATAATGAGAAAACGTTTCCCAGGGTGACTGTCGGGTTTCGATTTCCATCTCGTGCTGAAATGCGTGGAGTTTTACTTCCATTCCATCACTGTATTGTGCTGAGGTATAACGAAAAAGTGCGTTATGAAACGAGTTTCGGAACTGAGTAAGTTTTGTGAAGAACTTATGGTTTATCTGTATAATGACATGGAGTGCCCATATTCGTTTCGAAAGATAGATTTATCCGAGATATTTACTGAAGTGTTCTATTTCAGAATATCTGTCGAAACAGGTCACGGTTTGTCCCCGACCCCAAGAAATGCTTTTGGTAGCCGCGGTTTGTATCTTACTCTGGCGTTGAAATCTCCGGTGTAAGGTTCAGATGTGCACGTATACGGAGCCGATCTTCTAACTGTGCTGCTTTGAATAATGATCACTGACAGACACGAATATACGCCAGGAGGTGAAGCTTAATGTATTCTATTACCCTAACATTCTGATAGTTTACCTCTAGAGGAAGACTTTCGAAGACAGCTAAAGTGGCGGCCCAGGTGAATCCTATAGCTGTTCCGAACATATCAACGGTGAAAAGTTTCCAGTGTCTCTGGTGGACATCGAACCCAAGCTAGCCACTCCTTAGGCAGTTACTTTGTTGAGAAAACTTCTATGGTAGTGCGTAAAGAGATGGCGAACCACACCTGATTAATGTATATAAGTTTTCTTCCTACTTCCCAGGAAACACATCGCCTCTACGTTACAAGGAACAACAACAGTTGTTTATTATGGAAACCAAACGGGTCACGCAAATGCACTATAGACGAAATGTTGAGTTTCTGAACGTTAAATTAGCTGATACATGTAGTTACCAGTGTACCTTAAAAGTGGACCGGAGTAGCTCAACCACTAAACGACCTGGCTTCGATTCATATCAAAAGTCAGTATTTTCTTTCCAGCGCCACGCACAGACTCGGTTAGGAACTACCTAATATCCTGTCTCCACGGGTGAAGGCGCGTCAGCGTGATGTTGATTATTAATCGAAATTAAGAATACGCAAAACTTTTCTTCATTTCTAACCAGTCTTGCCTATAATTGTCCTCAAAGATTTACAAGTTGCAACATGGTGTCAGTGCGCAGGTGATCAGTTGGACACCCCTATCTGAATGCGGACAGAGGAAAGGCAAACAAGTTTCTCTCACTGCTACTGTTTTATTTTAATTTCACGAAGTTGTATTTTGTTCTGTGCAGAATAATCTTGGGAAGTGGTCCCTCTTCATTTACATAATCTAATGAAACTGCCTACCAGGTTGGTTATACTACGGACTGGAAGTGTCTGCCTCGGGGGCCACATGCAGAACTCGACTTCTGATTCTGTGTGAAGGTCGGCCGAGTGTCTCGTCACCCGATCCAACTAACATAAGGGCAGCAGGAATGTTTTATGTAGCGGCTTACAAGGCTTGTCTCTCGAAGTTTGTATTCTTTTGAAGGATTGAAGCGCATTAACTGATTTACAAGTCACAGCCGCAAATGTGTTCCTGCGACCAAGCACCATGCCAAAAAGAGATATAGGGCGTCGAGGTAATGCGACGGGTTTACTTAACCGCGTGGCACTACTTGGTCAGCTACACAGTCTGGCCATCTTTACCCTTGTGAAGAATATGTTGTTGTTTTTAATAAGAGGACAAGTTGACTTAAAAGTCATTTCTGACACAGATGTAGCAGACAGAGAATTGTAATTTATCAGTCTGGAATCGAACTCATTTGCCGGTTACAAAGGCTATGGAAAATTTTCTGCACAATTCCGGAAAGGTTTCCACCTTATTATGATTGGCCTCTGTAAACTTAATAGCAAAAATGTGGGAATCGACATGACAGTAAAAACATATACTCCACATCATAGTACAGACATGTTCGTGCGACTCTGAATAACTCATTGGCCTTAATGTTCATTCTACTGTTGCTGACGTATTTAAATGTATCAAATCATTTCCCTGTTTCACCATATCGGAAATTGTTTCAAATAAGAGAAAAGTAGGATCTCAGTGAGGTGCACATTATAAATCTGCTTTTATTTAGAAAATTATAAAATAAGGAGTTGTGGTGGGCCGATATGGATAAAAATTAAATTCTCTTGACGATCCTTTCCTGCTGCAGACTCACAACACCAAATGCAATTTAAATCTTAGAGTTTTTTTGGAGATAGCGCATGAGGACAGAACGATGAACAGACATAACCTCCCCGTTATGCGTTCATTTTGTACAAGTGACACACAACAAATGGAATTCAGAGAGTTGCGAGCACAGGAAAATTTCTGAAGACATTTACGTAAAATTTCCACGTAGTCGCTGGACCAAATTAGAAATCGAAGTGTTTACGACGTTGGTATCAACTTAGCGACCATCAGGAGAGCGATGTTCTTGTGGCGTAATCCGAAGGGCGTGTACTTCATTGCACTACCTTGTTGGTATCGTATTGTGTACTTCACGTGACTGTGCATTGTTTACGCTTTCGAATAAATCAATTACAACTAAATCTGGTATTTCAATGGCAGATATCAGGAAGTTGGCCTTCTGCCCTGTTTCGATTCAGAATTAGTTCTGAAATTGTGAATACTTTAGACCCCATGGACGGGAGATCAGTCCATTGCAAGGCGTCTGTTTATCCAGAATAACACAACACACTGAAACACGGGCTTAAACCCTGATCGAAGCCTGTATTAGACCCCGGAGACTCGATTGGCGACTGGTACCGGATACTGGTCATTATTAAAACGCTTTGATCAAGTTTAGGTCTTTGTGGATGTGCCGTTTAAATTTCAGATGACCCTTGTTTCCAGGAACCACCAGTATGTTTGTGGCACGCAGCGTCTATACATGGGATTCGTGCAGCCTAAACTAATTAAATGTTAATAAAAATTTGTCTCATCAATTATCAGTAACCCTGAAATCTATTAACCATACTGTCACCTAATTAACAGCTTAACACCAATTATTAAACACTCGAAATTTCTTGGGTTGTGGTCTT
This sequence comes from Zootermopsis nevadensis, assembly GCF_977971745.1. Lineage (NCBI taxonomy): Eukaryota > Metazoa > Arthropoda > Insecta > Blattodea > Termopsidae > Zootermopsis > Zootermopsis nevadensis. Next base: position 19,880,394 of record NW_028259134.1, read on the forward strand.
TGGGTTCTGGTTATACGTGGTCTTAGGTAATCAGATACAAGGCTAAAAGGCGCCGTGACTCAGAAGACCTCAGTCCAATCATTCACTCGTGAAGAACCTCAAATCTAATACTGAGATTGTTTGCCTCGGTCTGGATGTATGTGGAGTGTCATGGAAGTTGTCCCGGATTTTAAAAGTGTATATCACTCCACTCTGCTGAATTCGTACAATGACTGAAGACCTAAGTGATTTTACTCAGTCCATCCGGGATAAATCTGGCATATATAGTACACAATAGCACAATAGAACAACGCCAATTTTCTGTACAATTTACGCATTATTGTGATCTCGTTGAATAGACGTTTATGAAACGCGTTATGAGATATTTATTTTCATTTCTTATTTGATTCTGCCCGACCTGATATGGAGCGCCCAAACCACGAACAAACTTCATAATTACTGAAAAGTATCCCACTCTGGCCTTCTTAGGACGAGTTATTGATCAGTATCTCGATGTGTGTAATGTTCACAATCGTTATACTTAATTTTAAACCGGTGAAGTTGATACGGCGTCGCTGTTACCCATGATACAAGCAGAAATCACAGTATTCTAGTAATTCTTATGCGAGTTATCGATTTGTGTACCATTCATAATCGTTCCCTGTACTAAATGCTAAACAACAAACCGTCGAGCAGTTTATGTGACATAATTGAACAGCCAAAGATAACGTACAAACAGGATAATTTTCTGTTAATTCCCCAGATGTCTGTCTATTATTTGTAGTTATATCGTTTGCGAGTTATCGATTAGTATCGATGTTGTGTCCTACCTCCGACGAGAGCAGTGATCCCCAGTAGCGCTGCTGCGGTGCCAGAGGAATGGACCATCCCTCCTCGGGGCGTGTACACTGTCTTCGCTCTCTCTGCCACTGTACCACTGTGCGCTGATGATGCTGTGACTAGACCACGACCCCGCACGCATGCGCCTGCTCGTATCTCGATACTGATCGATACCAAGCACAACTCTCGACACAAAACTCGAGTCGTACACGAGCACATGGAAAATTCAAAGGCAAAGAAGGATTCTTCTCAGTTTTTTTTATGATTTATATGGTTTGAACACCATTCGAGAATCGGTGAGGGCTTCAACATCGGGTACAATATCAAAATTGGACGCAAAATTTCAGTACCGAGTAAAGAAAAGAACTGCTATTAATTTCGGCATAGTAGCTCTTTTTGAAAGATACAGAACTCAAAATAAAATGCTCCGATACGGTAGATAATGTACCTACTGTAATTCATTTATGTTGAGTCAATTATTGTATTGTTTAATATTTGAAATTGTACTTAACCCTAACAATAAGAAACACGGAAGAAGGGTACCGAAATCCACAAACAATATTCTCATCTTTTGCGTTGGTACAAAATGGAAGTGCGAGAACAGAATCTTATATTTCCTGCCTGTGAATTTTTTCCTTTTAGCTATGAGGGTTGCATAAAGTGACAATTTTTAATATATAAAAGTATCTCATTCTATGTATTTTGAAGTAGTGGACACTTAAGTATTAGAAATTTATCAGTGAGGTTCTTCTGCTTCAGTTTTTTAGACGATCATATGACACCCAGTTTATGAAACACGTAGAGGCCAGCATTAAAAATTCCATTACCCTAAACTGTGTTTTAACCAGGAGGAGCTTGCGTACCACAATAATACATTTATTGAATGATAGGAAAGAATGGATCTTCTGCTGCATGGGAAGAGGGCTGATGGTTGGCCATGTAGTACGCAACGGAGATCAAAGTATAAATTAGGAACTGATCCACCTTCATGTTCTTCTGCCAGTTTCGTGACACCGTGCCCGTTTAGACAGGTCGAATGATGTCTAAGTTCAGATACGTGACAGGACTGTAGGAGGAGGTTTGACATCGCTTTTGATGTTTCACTCTTAATACGGATTGAAATCAGTGAGCCTGATGCAAATACGCCTCATTTAAATACCTTATCTTTTATTAAAACTTTCGCTCCTGCTGACGCTTAGCGAGGTATTTCCATATATTTGAAGATGCTCTACTCGGTTGTGACTCCATGTAGACTAGTAGGTAGAGAACAACGTTTCGGAGAAACATATTGTCTCCATCTTCAGGCCTGAAGATGGTCCAGTCACTAAGGTGGCTTTATGTGTTCCGCTCCTCCGATGAGTGCTAGTTCAGTGCAGGGGCGTCATCGATCGCTGTGTCGTCGTAGCATCTTGCGGGGAATAACCACAAATCGCGACTAACTGGGCAGGTGATGGACTGGAAATACAGACTTATAGGCAATTTTGACCACTTTGCCATGATATTCGTCAGTACTTCCATGCGAATGCTCGGAAATATATTCAGTTGATACAGCTCATTGGTCTAAGAGTAATGAATACCACCTATAAATTATTTGTATTACCTGCAGTGACTATTTCAACACATTCATTATTTATCTTTACATTCGCACACGTTCTTGGAAATGAACACCGCTAGCTGGCAGCAGTGTTAGTGCTGGGAATAAATTAGCAAATCCCCATATTTCGACGACCTCAGCTGAATTCATGGAATTACTACTATTTAAGGTGTTTCCACTCACGCCTGTCTGTTGTGAATAGGGTGATTTTCCCAGGAAACGAATTTGTCCAAACATTTTAACATTAATTATTAACTCAGTGGTACAGAGCCTACTTTGAAAGGGACTTTATCAGTCGGAAAATCCTCTTACATATAAGTAATGCGGTGTAGCCTAACCACAGGCTCAGTTTGTTAAATCCGAATAACTATCGCGCCGCTGCGAGGATAGGCAACTTCTCTGACAGTGTAGTCAGGTAGGTAGGTCTAGATGCAGGCACTGCAGTCGGGCATTGTCTGTTCTCACGGAGTTTCAGACACAAACGTTTCATGAAATGTTTTTTTTTTTTGTTCGCATAAATTAATAGGCATATTTGGACCCGATAGATATGAAGTCAATTTGAAGCTGTAACAGGCATTAATGCCTAATCCCTGATGATGACGATGATGATATGAAGTAACAGCTTTATAGTTTCTCCCACTACTTAATGATAATTTCAGTAGAGATTCGAACATGCACCACAAATGGGAAGCAAGACATTTTAAAGACTTTTTTAAATTAATTATTCGGTTTTTGTCCGTCTAATCACAATTATATTTAAAATTTACAAATAAGATAACTAAAATATCATTTTATGTTCCACATCGAATAATCGATTTACATTTGGAACATTTTTACAACATGTTTCGGTTTCATCGAACCATCTTCAGGTGTAAAATTATATCAAAAAACTTAAAACTCAATTACAATTTCTGTTGTGTAGCTTTTTGGTGATGTTTTCTGGTGATGTTCATATCCAGATTATTTTCATATATTGGAGCAAATGTATTGTTTTGAAGTGAAATGCTTTTGATGTTCTACATCGGCCAAAGATGATAGTGTAGACACGTTGATGTGTCGATGTGGAACAAAAAATGATATTTTAATTATTTTATTTGTAAATTGTAAATATAATTGTGATTAGACGGACAAAAACCGAATAATTAATTTAATATTTGATTCACAATATGACGCAATTATACTATCTTATGAAAGACTTTTTTGTCAAAATGGATCTTCTGTAAATAGTTTTCTTTGGCTGAGAATTATATCTAACTTGATCACAATATATCCCGTTGATGGGTTTTTGTTGCGGCAGTGATGAACATACGTGTTACACAGTTTCCCTTTCGTCCTTTCATTTTGTACATGTTTTCGTTTTGTTCGCTTTCATGCCTTTGAGCTTAGGCGTGATAACATCTTGTATGGGCTATTCAACAGTCATTTACCTCCATTTTTATCCATTTTTTCAATCCGCGGTATATTATTACATGCGCGTTGTTTTATAAAGGTACGCAGAAAAAAATCGATGTATCCCACACTGTGAGATCTGTAATTGCCGGTGCAAGTCTGCAGTGGCATCCGAAGGCAGTTTCTGGCTTCCAGGTTACCATTGCACTGCATCCATTACGAAACTCTTAATGTTTCTGTTTTGTGTTCTGCGTATTTTTGGAAAAGGGAAGGAACAGATCGCTCAGTGTTTATAGCAGCCATGATGCCCGTAAATCCCAATTTCTCTGTTTTTCAGGAATGTGACCCTCGGCGGTTAGCGTGGAATTTTTGTACTGAGATTAACGTTCAGGGACTGGAAGAATTTGGCCTTTCCATCGCCTTGCATTGCTATCATTTTGTTCGTTTACGTTACAGAGGCCCGCAGTCACGGCGTCGGGTACTACGGCTTCGCACAGGACGAGGCGAAGCGACGCGCTCAGCAGGACGCCCTGTCTAAGCTGCGACAGGAGACGCAACGCGAACAGGTCGCCGCCCAAGGGCTTCGGGAGAGACGCCAGCAGCAGCTGCAGGCCAGGTTGAAGGCCGCTCGACAGAGGAAGCGGGCCCGCTTGGGCCTGCCTCCGGAGGAGGACGGTAAGAATTCGACTTGACGCTCTCAAACCCGCGGTCGGAAGGTTTCTGTGTACATTTTCCACTCATGGATGCTTACAGTTCGAGATTCTGTATGTGGTAATAGAATGCCACGGAACTTTACCTCCGCTCCTCTATACGCGTTGATGCCTTGGCGCGACGTGTCTGTTGGTAACTCTGTGGCCTGTCCCTCGTTGCAGAGCCAGACGTGTCTGTGCAGCCAGAAGAAGATGAAGACGAAGCAGAAGCATCAGAAAGTGAGGAGAAAGAAGTAATCGAACTGGATCCAAAACCGGAACCAGCAACAAGGAAACAGCCGCAAGTTCGGCCTTGGGATATCGGCAAAGAGGGAGTGAAGGAGGGTGAGTTGTTGGCTTTCTTCCTTTCTATTGCGTATCTTAATTGTTATATTTATTTGATTTATCTACTAAGATATATAACGATCTAAATATCAATATATTTATTGGTGTTCTGCTAAATATAATACAAATAGAATATATTATTTGTTAAGTTTGTAAGCCTTTATCAGATGTTTAAAATTAAACTTAGAATGGAAGATACAGTGGTATGGATTCAAACTTTAACAGTAAATTTTATGGCCTGTTGCAGTCATGTCACAAGAAGACTGGGTTAAACAGAAGCGATGTGAACGTCCACAGGAGTTTGCACCACCGAGGTCATATCAGCCTGATTTTGTTCCGAACCCTGCTGCAGTGTTGCCAGAGAAACGAAAACCAACATTATTCTTCTCGTCAAAGAAACCTCACGGCACTCTGAGAAACTCTACAGACAAAGGCACCAAGAGATCAAATATCAGGATTGAGGAATGTGATGAAGACATGACTACATGTGGAAGAGGAGATGAGATTCAACCCCTGGTTACATTCCGGGTTGACAGATCATCATCACATAAACCTAAGAGGACTTTGGGATGCGGGTCACATAGTAGAGATATGGGGGATGATGAACAGACTGAGCGTGGTAAAGGAGCAGAAATTCCGCCCCCTCCAACATTTGAATACTATGGTCCATCATTCAGTGGGACAAGACAGGAAAAAGGAAAGGCCAGGATGAATGATCTGGAGAGCTCCGTCACTGCGGGGCTCCGGTTTCTTCGTAAGCAGGCAGAAGAGCGAGAGAATCAGCGAGAGAAAGGTCTGCTTGACATTGTCTAGCTTGCACATTTCTTTTTACTAATGTTCAGATTATTCATTTATATAAGAAGGTGTCGACTGAAAGCGTTGTTCTACGGCTAACTCTGATGGACGTCTATAATGGGAGGTGGCCTAAGATTATGTTTACACAAGTGGAAAGAGGACATTTAACTCTGTTGGCAACTTTTGCTACATCATTTAAAGCCGAGCCCAGACATGTGGCATATATTGATCACATGCTTGGGAAACTTGCAGCTTGCATCGATGATCCGTAGCGCTGAATACTGGAACACACTTTTTCCTTCTGAAACTGTTTTATCATTGCTAGGTAGAGCAATGACTGCAAACATACTGCTATGGCCATATTAAAACAACAACAATAAAACTTATTGTATGACTAACATTCTTTGCAAATAAGCATATTAAACAATAGTGTGGACTCCTCATTAAGTAGTCTATTTGTGTGACCATTTGCAAAATACACTTTTGCAGAACCTGGGTGTTCATTACTGTTACAATGAAAGCCCACCTGTCCTGAGATAATGTATCCATTTCATATCTTCACAACCTGTTTCTATAAGATCCATTTCAAAATCATCCTCCCATCTCCTTTTTGATTTCTAAGAGATTTTTATACCAATGTTGTGTTTCCCATGCAAGCTTTATACCTATCTCACCTTCATTATAAATTTAATACTCTGAGAATACCATGTGATTGCATAAATGCATCATGAAGTTCCTCATTTTACAGTACCCTCTATTCGCAGAATCTTTAATCCCTTTTATGTCCAAACATTTACAATAACACTCTCGTTTAAAATACTTGTAAGAAACCGCATTTCCCATTCATACAAAACAGTTAGGAAAATGGTTGTTTAATGTATCTGGTTATGTCAATGATAGATTGAACTGTACTGAAGGCTACTTAAGTTTTGTTTTGATGCCAGTAAACATTTGTTAAATTCATACGTTGATCTTTGACAGCAGAATCTGGTACCATATGATTTGGGAGATAGTTGCAAACACTGTGCACATGTGGAGTGCTCATATTCTTTCTTTCTGCATTGGGTGAAGTACTTGTTAAGAATCATGTAAATTTATTACACAAGATTGCCAGTAGTTATTTCATTTTTAGGTGTAGTAACAGTATTTTCATAGTATGTTTAAAATGATAAAAACTATTTAAACTCAGTAAGTTTCAGAACTTGCAGAAGATGTGGCTCTTGTATTTCTGAACATAATTATTCTGTAGTTATACTTTTCTGTTGCTTTCTGCTTTTGCAAGAAACCATGGATGTACTGCTGTACTCTGCATCATGTTGAAGCTGCATGAATGAATGGTTTATTGGCTGATATGCCACACAATTATCAGCATGTCAAACTAATCAAAAACCAGTAAGGAGGAAAATCTGTATTAATAACAAAACCCTAGAACAAGTTAATACTTTCAGTTATTTGGGATATCACCTGCCCTATGAGGAAGAAAAAGATCTGGATGTGAAAATAACAGCTTGAAACCAATTTTTCAAACCAAATATAATATAAAATTATACCAGAATTAAAATTTATAAGATTCTTGCTAAAACAACTGTCGTGGTAGTGAATCACAGACTAGCTGATGTTATGATACAAAAAGATTGATATCAGCAGAAATGCATTTCATAAGAACTTTGGGTTAAACACTTTTCAATCACAAAAGTAATGAATTATAGAATTATAGAAAAGCAACTAAACATTACACCAATAATAAATTTTATAACACAGTACCGGAAAAATTGAAAAGAATGTACACGGAATGATTTCAGGTAGGATACCACCAAAAAGGAAAGAGATGTCTGGGCCGACCCCTCGAACGATGGAAGGATTCTGTTTTGTAATGCCCATAACAAGCCACAAGGCTTATACTGGAAAGGAAGAATAAGAAGAAACATCAAATTACAAGTATAAATCTAACCTAACCAAGTATCTTACACAATTTTCTCACAAGAGATGTAATGGTGTCGGGTGCTAAGGAAAATTTTTCTACTTGAGGGAGATTAAGTAACACGTTTATGGAGAGTATTTCATAATGATGGGTTTCATAATTTGCACTCATCATCTAATATCCTTACAATGATCAAGTCACTCAGGATGAGACACGAAGGAAAAGAACAGCATGTGTGGAAGATAAATTCATACAGAATTTTAATTACAAAACCTGAAGAGCTAGGCATAATGTATAAACAATATTAAAATGGATCATACAGAAACAGGAAGTGAGGATAGGGTCAGGTGGAAGGTTGTCATGAACATGTAATGATCAATTAGGTTCCAAGCAATATGGGGAGTTTGACTAGCTGACCAACTATCAGCTACTCAAGGACTACTTCATGGAGTTTGTTTACAAAATAAATAAGTAAATCACAGTGTTTAGACGAACATCTCAAATTGAGACAGATTTTTATTTACATAACATAACACAAATTTATCACATGCATACAGAGTTATAATTGCAGACTTTAAACTGAAAGGCATCTGATGTACTTGCAGAAATATAACAAGAGTTTTGTTTAGTAACAGCAGCTCAAACCATGCCAAAAGCAGCATCTTAGTAGCTAATAAGTGCAATGGAAAGATGTTACACTGTACAGAAAAATGTGCAGGTTCAAATGGCTAAGCCAAACACAGACACAATGCAATACATGGTCTTGTTCTCCCAGCGAACTGTGCAACTGCCATCTGTACTGTTATCCCAGAAACAAGAGCTAGCAGTGTGAAGTCCTGCCCCATTCTTCTGCATTATTGTACAAGTCACTGAAAATACACAAAATTTGTTATCATTATATTGACTGCCACATCTTGAAGTAATGAGACCAGTCAGAGACAAAAACAGAGAAGGATAATTACGTTCTGAGCATGTTAACTGGATTACAGTGGTTCAAGACAGGGTTCAGTAGTTACCATATGTGATAAGTTTAAGACCTACATCACAGTGGATGATTCCTTATTTATAACTATTTGTTCTTACTGGTAAAAATATATTTATATCAGAGCTAGTACAACCTCTGTGTATGAAAATGAATTCAAATAGTTCAAGCATGTGCCCTTCTCACTATATATATTTTTTTGTGTGTGATGATATCATCTGCAAGCATCCAATGAGAAATTAGGGAATGATTCTGAATAGCTAATTAATTAATAAGAATTTGGAAGTAGTCAGGTATATTTTAAGATACAATACCAGCAGGAAAAGCAAGATCTATATAAGGATAGCCAATTACTTTGCCTGGAGTTTCAAATGGGTATCCCCAAAATATTAAGTTGAACTACAGTACCCTGTTGACAGCATTATAATACAGATTGAAGGTATTAATCAGCAGGCTAAGTAAGAAGAGTGGAATCATTATATCCACAATGAAAAACAACTCTCCTTGCAGGACAATTTTTTTTCGTGCCACACCGAAATTTCAAAAAGTGTTTTACAACACATTGGGAAGGGTCAACCATGGCCACTTCTATAACCTAAAGGTCTATCTATACATTATACATCTATCACATTAATGTGTAAAAATATGTCTAACTAATTATTCATATTCTGGCCAAAGACACAAGCAACACTGCAGTAAATGTCACATTAACCTACTTTCTAATAAGATCACCAAATTTCAAAACTGTCACAATTATATTTTTGAAGTTGGTACTCCAAACGGCCAACAAATTTATAACTCAATCATGAAATCATCACATCAAAAGTAATAAAGCTCTTGCAGCATACCAATATATTTAAATGGTTTTTGTAGTTTCGTCAATGCTCCTAAACATGCCTCAACAACAGATGATGTCCATTGATTTACTTTGTTGTGCTGATATGCATTTCCTCCAATCGAATTTTCTATTGCTTCTTTAATTATAGTGCTAACTTCGTCCACCACAAATTGTGTCTGAAACATAGAAAATTGTAAATTAAGAATCAATCTAAATTACGACTTATTAGAACATATTAAGTAAAAGATATACTTGCTTCGTCAGTGGACAATTCGTCCATGGTTTCGCCTTCTCTTGAATCTTTCTTCGACAGCACAGTCCTACGTTGTATCGATAGTATCATACAGTGACAGCGTAAAATGATTGAAGCGACAGGTTAATGAGTTTGTTTACAAGTTGCATTAATTCAAGGAAGTCCGTCTTAACGCATATATTGCTCTCCTGACGTAAACAAAACATCGTTTAACAACGTAAAGACATTTTGTAAAATTTTACTTTTGTTATTATATGTCATGTGTGTTCGTGTATGTTGGTATTATTTTAATCTAAGATTTTGGTTACTTAATGTTGGTTGCTATGAACCATTCATTTTATTCGATTTCGAAATTGGGTGTATGTGCTATTAGTAGTATTTACGAGGGTTATTTAGGTGATTCGTGGATTTAATAAGCTTGGCTTGTATCGGAAAGGGAGGCAAAATTGTAGGTAGTAGTGGATATGATGATGCTGAAGCCATTTTTTGGTAAAAAAAATAAGATTGATCGTCAAGTTGCCTTCGTTGTCATAAACATTTAATGTGCCTCTTTTCATCGCCACAGGTATAGTTCATTGTCTTTTCGCAGCATTTTTACCATTTTGAATTCATAGAGAACATCTTATTTTGTATTTAGGCAAAGCACACGTTATGTAAGGATCTCCATGCCACATGAAACATTTTTAAATTTACTAGTTGTACCTCTATTTTGTCTAAAGGTGCGTAATAGTATCATAAAGGAGATTTGTGAAATGTCTTCTTAATTTCAGGTACCAGCTTAACTTGGTAACATTCTTGAGGATACGTGTATTGATGGCTGTATGTTTATTTATTTATTACGTATACAATGCATTGTGCCGAAGTCTGCAAGAGTCATCGAAGATCCTGTCCAATACAGCCACATTTGCTGTTAACACTGCTGTGCATTCTTGCAGTGCCAAGCCTGGAACTTGTCACCAATCTTATGGGAAGGCCTGGCGAGGGGTACTACATTGAAGTAAAAATTGGATCACCACCTCAAACTGTAGGTTGATCATTATTTTTCAGCCTGAACATTTGTAAGCAGAATAAATTTGACATTGATACTAATTTAGACTGTAGGTAGTGACATATGGATTAAAATCCAAACTATAGGGCATGCATGCCACAATGTATGTTTTGGAAGGGGGAAGGTTAATGTGCTAGTTCTGCTTTCTGCTTAGTTTTGGTTAGCTTTGGTGGATCTATACAGTAATCAGCACTTATACTCAGTTTGAACTCTGCATTTGTTTCTGTAACTATAATTACTTTCATATACCTTGAAATTTGTATCTGTATGGTCATGTGATGTGGTGCAAAATGTTCCCCCTTATAATTAATACATATTGCTGAGTTGTGACACTGTAACATTGCTGCTTTCAGTTCAATGTTCTTGTGGATACAGGAAGCACAAATTTTGCCATTGCTGCAGCCCCAGATCCAAATGTGGAGAATTTTTTCAACAGTTCAAAGTAAGTATTTTGTTTTTACACACATTTTAGTGTTAGTAGATTTTCGGTTACCACATTAACAACAGGCTCATCCACTTATCCCTTTTAATGTTATATCCCATTGCACTGGTAAAATAAATACTAGCTCATATTTTTGTAGAAGAAATATATGTATGTGAAGTGCTTTGTTTGACAAGTGGCTCTACTAGTCGTATTTGGTCTAATGGTTTGGAACTGAAGAATCTGTTGTTTAATCAGCAGCAATTTGCTGCTATAGTTTTTGACAACATGGCTATTTAAGATTCAGCATTTATTTGCTATGAGGATTATAGAGTTCAATAAGGAGTTTTGATTAATTTGTTAAGCATGATATTGCTGTTGCTTTTTATGTTTTGGTCTGTTTCAGTTCAAACACTTATGTATCCCACCACAAGAAGGTCTCTGTCCTGTACACACAGGGTTTCTGGGGTGGAGAGTTGGGAAGTGATGTCCTTAACTTTCCCCCTCTCTTCACTCCTCTAGTGAGATGTGATATTGCTGCCATAAAAACATCACACAATTTCTACATGAATGGTTCCCACTGGCAGGTACAGTATGTTGACTTGAAGGGCATTTTCATATGACTTGCACTTCCTTCCACTCCAAAGAGGTTTTCTACTTCTAGCACATGGGTTTTGATGAAATAAAAAATTTGAACCTGTATTTATGGCTTTCAATTGTAAAAGTTAGATTGTTGGATTAGAATCCGAGAAGCTTTATGCCCATGTCATTACATGCCTGCATGTTCCTGTGCATAGGCACTGTCACAACTTTACCTTTAGTTCTCTTTTTCTGATATTGTAGATTATTTTTGAGAGAGCAGTTGGTACAATACTGAGTCAGCCTGATAATTTAGCTTTTTTATGGCAGGCATCATTTGACAACGATGATACATGTGTTGACAATTTTGTTTTTAGATTCCCTGATATTATTAGCTGATGTAGCATTATTACAGTATTTTTTGGAAGGAATTTGTTGTAGACGATTTGTGTTGATTTCAGGGTATTCTGGGGCTAGCATACCCTGTGATAGCACAACCCGATCGGAATGTTGTCTCGTGGCTTGAAGCACTCCAGCATCTGAAGAACAACCAAAGTGTTGCATTTGCACTAGAGCTCTGTGGATCTGAAGGTGATGGAAGCAAACATACTGGTGTGTTTGAGATATTGGGTAAGAGCCTTTGATTTCAATCTAGATCAGTATAATGGAATCTGAAGTTCAATCAACTTTTCTTTGTCTTCTAGTGGCTTTTAAACCAATATTAAATCTAAATGTATTTCTTATTTTCTCCACATCCGGTCCTTACCAGTTTACTTTGCTATTGTTTATTTCAGGAAATGGGAATGAAGGAGCAGAGCTGTGGACATCACCCATAGTGAGAGAGTGGTTTTATGAATTATTACTGCTTGGTATCAGTATTGGCAATAAAACAGTTGATCTGTCCTGCCGAAAGTTCAATACAGACAAAACTATTCTGGACAGTGGCACAACCAGCCTAATGTTACCAACTGAGGTATAGTGTGGAGTCCTTTGAGGACTAGAAGAGAAACCATCGTTGATATTTGTCCATTATTAGACGTTAGTGTTATTGGTGTCAGTCCTTTGGGTCCTGCTACTGTAGTATTTATTAATAACATAGTTAAGACCTAATGATCTTAAACATTATTGCTACTATTGTCCGTGAGCCACAAGAGTAGACGTGGTCTTGTCAGCTGTTGCTTGTGTGGCAGGGGGAAAGTGGGTTCTGCGCATGCGCTGGTGATATATTCCTTACCTAAGAACATTGTGCTATCAGTCAGTCAGTCAGTACATTAGCTCACGACGTACGGCCTGTATAAGCTGCAGGTGTCTCTCGGTCCGCTAGTAACACAGAATTCTACCCCACCTCCCTCAAAGATGTCAGGTCTACTCTCGTGGCTCGCGGACAATAAACTATGTCCCTTGAATTAAATTACGAAGTATTTAGAGATTGTTGCTGCCTCCATTATCGGGGCAGCAAAGACCTTTGAAATGTTGGTAAACTTCTACCAAACTACACAGCACTGCAGTCCAGAAGACTGACTGCTTTCAAATGGAAGATTTTTTGTCTAATTTCAACATTAAAAAAGCATGGGTCAGCTTTGAGGTGCCACAAATTTTTGGGAAGTACCACTGAAGTGATATGCAAAAGCAATGTGTGAGAGATGGATATGTTTAAAGGTCAGGATTTATGAGGTACCACAGGTTTGATCAAGTACCACTGATGCATGACTACATACCAGTAGAGTTCATTTCTATCATAAGAAACAAATACCATTTCAATGTGTATTCCTTGTGTGACAAACTAGAGTTTTCTAGTTCCAACTGTTGCACAAAGTTATTCCTCCACTTGTTCACTCGTGCAGGTGTTCAACGTGGTGGTGAAGTTGTTGAACTCGTCCATTACACAACAGAGTGTTCCGATTTCTGATGACTTCTTGATGCTCCAGAAGATGTTTTGTTGGAAGGACCCTCTGGACTGGACTCACTTTCCCAACATTAGTCTTTCCTTAGCTCACTCAGACACCTCATACTTTGTTCTACAACTGCCTCCGCAGGTATGTTGTCCTGTTTACAGCAAACAAAACTGTGAAAAAATGAGTGTCCATAGACAAGTCTGACTAATGCCTGTTGTTCCAGTCCTATATAAAGAGGGTGTCCAACAACTCTGAGGTGCTTGGCCTACAGAACTGCTATAAGTTATGTATCAAGTCTTCCAAGACGGGAACAGTGCTAGGTATGCTTTATATTTGTTATATCATACAAGAATACACGTAAAAAATATGATAATGAACTCAAGAGATAGTTCGCAATTATAATGAGAAGTATTAATAATTTATTACAATGCTAATTCAATTGCAGATGTTAGGTAGTGTGAGGGTTAAGTAAGGATTTGGAAGGAAACATCATGGAACATATAAAGGTGCTATCTCAGTATTTTCCTGTACAGACTGAGGAAAACTATAAACACTGAGTTTGGATATCCAGTTTCTTAATCAAGGTTCATTTTGGTTGCCTTAAAAATAATAATTGAGAGTGTTAACTACACCAGTCTGCTTCATAATGGTACATATTGAAGATTTAAGAGAATGAGGGAAATTGAAATGTTTAAGGCACTGCAGTTCCTCCATCATCAATAACCAAGAAAAAGAAATTCCCTTCTGGTCGCTTGTGGTGTAATGCTGTGTGCTTATTGGCATGTTATAGGCGTTGTTGTAATGGAGGGTTTCCGCATAGTCTTCAATCGGAGCAGCAAGACCGTTGGGTTTGCTAAGTCTCCATGTGGCCCGGCAGTAGATGTGTTTGGACCATTCAAAACAAAACGTGGTAAAGTAAAATTTGTGTTTAATTGCTGTATGCTGTGCTTATTAAAGGAGAGCATATTGTCTTGAGTTTAGCTGTACACTACTGCATCAGAACAAGCACCAGTTATGAGTGAAGTAATTGTGTAACAGGACTAATATCAAGTATTAAATTTGATGTAAATCATCATCAGATGATGTCAGATTTGTTATTCATTTTCTTTCTTTACTCTGAAGTTTCTGTTGCGGTATGGTCGAGAATGGTATTGCTGCTGTGCTGTGATACTTTGTTCTGTCCGCAGACATGAAGAGATGTGTGAATCCAACACCACTTCCAAATATAAGTGCCTTAACTGTGGCTGCATACGTCATAGCAGGTGGGTTACATTTCCTCCAGTGGTATGACCTTGATACCAACTGGCTGATGATTCAAAAGTTATTAAACAAACATGAAAATATCATAACCCTTCTGTATAGGCTATGACCAGGGATTAACACACTGGTTTCACATAATGGAGGTCTGAGAATTCATGGCAGTGCATGTTGGATTTGTATTGGGTAAAACAGTACTAGGGTCAGTTTTTAAGTTAATATTTGACTCTTTCCTGCCGTGCTCTTAGGCTTTCAAGTTCTTAAGCTCCTGAGGTGTGCTATGGCAAGTACATCAACAAACCTCAATGTATAGTTGGGGCTTTACTTCTGATGTTGCACTTGGCTAGATTTGGGGTGAAGAAATTAAATTATGTAAGGAAAGTGGAGTAAGGCCTTTCACAAGTTGTAAAATGTTACTGTGAGGGAAGATTACACATTACTAGTGTCCTGGAGAATATTTGGAACAACAAGGAGTAAAGTTAATAGAAAAAATTAGGATGTTGTATAACAAGGAACTTTGATTTATACCAGGGGTTCTCAACTTTAATACACATGCAGCCCTCCAGTTTGTTTTTTGTACCATGTACTTTTTTAATGTTATTTCATGTTTTTAATGAAAAATAGTTTTATCAGAAAACATTCTGTTACTGACGTCACTATTTGTCAGTATTATGAGTAAGTCTGCAGCTTATTGAAAAATGTCAACAAGAGCTAGAATGCATCTCATTGATGAATTCTTTGAGGGATGCGTGCAGATCATAACATAAATTAAACTGGATATTGAAAGAAATGTAAGCAAAAACAGTATTATATCTTACTAATGGCAGATTTTGTGAAAGAAAATTATTGATTGATGTATGAACCATTTGCAGCAGTAAATCAGTAGTAGTTTTAATAAATTGTCCTCATTTATAATCTTGTAGCCTTTGAGTCAATACAAAATTGTGAATGTGGTTCTAGATCTGGATATGGTTCAGAAATCCTGATTTATACAGACTACGTAGTATTTTTGGGGTAGTGAAATCTATGAGGGTATGATGGTGGCCTGGGCATGTACCTCAGATAGGACAAAAGAATTTTTTTTGGAGATTCCTATTGGAAGACATAACACTCTTGGATTATGAGCATTAAAATGGATCTTCAGGAAGTAGGTTGTGTGTATTGGAAATTGTAGGAACTGGCTGTTGATTGTGCCAGTGATGCGCTGTGGAGCAGTGTTAAGCATGTTTATTGTGTTGTTCTGTTTTCTTGAAAAGTTTTAAAATTACACTTGCAGATTTGAATGTTTCATCTTTTATCTCCTTCCTTTCCACTCTTCTCTCTGTTTATAATTTCCTGTGTTTGTATATAATTACTTATGACAACATAAGTGTTTGGTTCAAATTACTGGCAGCACTAACAAGCATGTATGGTGTGCTGGTGGGATACATCTTGTGTCACTGGCTGTGGGAGACGTACATCAAGCAGAAGATGACTAGAAGCATGAGTGAGACCAGTATCGTGAGCAGCAACTGAGGATGCCAGTCTGTGATCCGTGCACCTTATTTGAGAGGTGCTGCTGTCACTGTGTGTAATGTACTTATCTATTGAAGTTTCTTTACATCTTCATATTTTATATCTACATAGAGTGAAATTTCTATTTTACATACTTGAAGAGAAGACTAAATTTTGATGTAAAATTGGGAAATTTATGAGGGAAATAAAAAGTGTGAGTGTGTGTATATACTAAAAGTACAAAAATAACACTTGTTATATAATAATATTATTTGTTGCCCCCTATTGAGCATTTTTTATTTTATTAAAATTATTTCATCAAATTATATAATGGTGACTGAGAAGTGTAGAATTGGCTGGATATAACCAGAAAGGAGTATTTTTGTGGGATAATCAACCGTTTAAATCTCAACTTATGGTATTACAGCTTCATGTATAAACACTTTTTAGTTTTAGTAGTGTCCTGCTGGTGTGTGTGTTTTTACTGTGAATTTCTGTAGTCCTTTGGGTTTTTTTTTGTAGTGGACCAGATTCTTTGCTATGATTAATATGAACTTTAAATTATATTTCAGTTTAATATTTTTATCATACTAGAGACTTCTGCAGAAGAGGTAATTAAGTATGTGTTCATGTTTTATCAGCAAAATGCAGGGTGAAAGTATAATATAAAGGTAGCTAATAAATCTTTCAAAATGTGGCATAGTACAAATATTTTGAATTTTGGTAACAAATCAAAATTAAATTTAAGAAGTAAAGAGCAGAGGAGAATGCATATCATTCAGCTCAGTATTATTGGCTGTCTGTCTCTTAACTGAATTGTCTTTCTCTGTATATTCTGTGTATTGAAATTGAGCACAATGATTTGGGTACAGTATTGAAACTAAGAGTGTGGAAAGCTTGTAAAAGTGCTCATGATGAAACCCTGTATAAAAAGTGTGTGTACATATATATATAATTATACATACATACACAGTGGCGTTGCATACCGTTGTACAATACCAGCACCATTTTAATATAATTATTGTTGGTGGTAGTGGTGGTTACAGCAGTAACATATTTTCTATTTCTGAAAAGTATATTACACAAGCATAGTTGAATTACCAGTATTTTAGTCTATTATGTTCTAACAAGAGCACTTTGTGCTAACATACATTCTGTTTCTGAAAGTTGATGCAGCCATGGATTAGTTCCTTGGACAGTGTTGTTACAGAGTTGGTATCTTTCTCTTTTGTGTAAATCTGCATTTCAAACTATATTGGGTACAACTTATATTTATTTAAGCCAACAAGTATGTTTCAAAATTTAACGCTTATCTCATGATTTCAAATGACGTTCAAAGAATATGTTTGACAATTTCAGAGTAGAAATGCCAAACTAACCAGATGGGCTGGTTTTTAGGTTAGGTTAGGCGGGTCTGTGTTGACCTTCGGCAATAAACAATTTATCGAATATCAGAATCGATAGTACAATTACTCGCGTGATATAAACAATAATTTCTGACAAGAAACCGCATGCTCTTTGCTTGTAATAAGTATTTTAAAGCCGTATTAAGCGATAGTATGTATAGTTCACATCTTTACCGCGCTTCCTATGCGTCATATTCCTTGGTCCAGCAACAGCATACTCATCTGTGCCATACACACTTGAAGAACGAGTAGTCTGTGGCAGAAGAGTGTTTTTTATTTATATTTGTTGTGAGCAGTGTGGACGATAAAGTTCTGCTTCTGGCAATCAGTTATATTTGAAGCTTAAAGCGTAAGCTATGGGTGTCTCGGGGTGTTGCGCAGTTTTGAAACATCTTATTGTCCTTATCAACCTAATATTTTGGGTGAGTAGTGCATTGTGATTCTTTATAATCATCTGCCTAAAATATGCTATTAGATGTATGATAAAGCAGTGTTTATAATTGCAAACAGAATACCCATATACTATTTCAGAAGTTACTGCCTTGTTTGAATTACCGAAGTTCTTTCTGAGAAGGGACTTTTAGGAATGAACCACTAATGCCTTATTAGGCTTCCGTTCGCAGATGACCGTCCACGCCCTGCCGTGTAGTATAGCGAGTGGGTTAGAGTTCGCTTGTGGTTGTAGTACTGTTGGGCAAACTTATTTTGAAAATATAATAATGTGTTTGTATATGAAATTCGATTCAGTATCGTGATTTATTTCTTAACATAGTTCTGTTGCCAGAATATAACGCCTTTCTGAATGTAAACATTTCCATTTCCATATATATATATATATATATATATATATATATATATATATATATATATATATAGAGAGAGAGAGAGAGAGAGAGAGAGAGAAATCCTCTCTAAGTTGGACGCTTATGGTTTCATGAAAATGTGTCCAACTTACAGAGGTGTTCAAGATAGAGGGAAAGGAAAAGTAATCCTTTCAGATTGTGATGTAATGACTAATCTATTTACTTACGTACACTAACTGCTGTAGGCTTACTTGAATTAATTAATAACAACAACAAGAATTATTATCTTTTGAAACCTACTCCCATGCATTGAACATTATACCCTAGCCTCAATTAAATTTTCTAAAGTTAATTCCACCAATGTTTGCTTCCCCATTGCAAAAAGAAAAATCCCATCTCTGTTAACACAGTTTGAACTCAAATGTAAGCGCAGTGCTGATGGAGTTAAAACTGTATCTGCAATACTGTAGTCTAGTGAAGGGTTCAACAAAAGAATAACTGCATTCCAGTGATGGTTTCAATGTCTTCCACCCTCAACCGTAAGCTAATCCTCCAGATAGAAGGTATTCATCAGTTAGAAATTCAAAATAACAAAATATGTAACTGTAAATGTTTCCCTGAGAAGCATTGAAGCTAAGTGCATGAACCTGTCCATGTTCCAGGATAAAGGGGTTTCCAAGATATAGGGTATTTTGGACATGTAAAATTATATATATGAAATTGCCCAGTTTATTTTTAGGATTGATGTTTTCATAATTAGGCCATTGCGTGAACTGACAAATGAAATTCATTGAGTTATCAAATTTTTTCAGGTTTGAGTTTCTGTTCATTATTTATTTCCTTTAAAATATTCATCCATTGTAAAATTTATTTTTCAAGCCCATCATTTGTGGCAGCATGCTTAAGAAATATTTTTTTTTTACACAGCTAAGAAAGTGTTATTTTTGGAATTTCTGAATGTTTTCAATGACAGTATTAGTAGGCAGAATTTTAAAGCCCAAAAACAAGGTAAATGTTTTCCCTTTACAACCATATTATGATACTAAGTATTGAGTGATACATTACTGGCCAAAGTAGCATGTGCTGTTGAATTTCTGCCTTGAAAATTGGAGGTTGTAGTTTTTTTCTTTCCCAAAAAAGGTTTATATCAGTCTGCAAGACTATAGAGACATAACTCAGAAATTTACAGTTCAGATTTTCACTGCAATGGGAACCTTCAATATAAGGTTGTACTGTCTTTTTCTGTGGGCAGAGTGTGTGTAATAAGCCAGGCACTGCTTCCAATTGTAATTGATATTCACAAGTTCGCGGTTGCTGCTGATCCATGGAAGGTAGAAATGGCAGTGTTGTGGTAGTTGTTGTCCTTGGCCCACATTTAGTTCTAGTACTGTCCATTTGGGATTGTGGTTGACAACAGTGGCACAGGGTTTTGTCTTGCCGCTAGTACAGTCCTGATGTGAGGCTTTGTCTCTCTATCTCTGGGATTGACTGAAAATGGATTAAGTTCTGTAAGGAGGTTTTATAAGGCATAGTTTCATTACAGCTGTATTTTAGACCAGATCAAGTACGTGTTGAGTTTTAATTTTATGAACATTGAAATGAGAGAAAGGTTGTAGAGGAAACAGGCACAGGGTGAGCATAATGGGTTAGTTATTTGTGGTATGCATATACAAGAAAGAAATTCCTAGATTAAACCGAAACTTTCATTTTAGTTTGTTTTCACTTTTATATAATCTGATGGGCGAAACAAATTGGTATTTCACGTAGTTTTCAGTACGTTGTTAATGACACGGGGAAGAACGTCGTGTTAAGAAAAGAAGTCTTGTCGTAAATTGCCCTGTAAAAATATGCAAATCACCACGGTGACTGCATTTCCTTTCTTACGGAACATAAAGGAATTTCCCCAAGTCTGAGTCAGCTCTTCGCTCTACGTGTCTCTCTATTCGGTGCACATCCGCTCTTTGCGGAGTCACAGGAACGAGGTACGCCTCCGCGCCATGCCAAAATTCGTAGAACATCTGGCACGCGGTAGAATGAGGTGTCTATGTGCGAATTTATAAGGAAATGACGGTGACGTTTGCACAAACATGATCGTTGGAAACGAAGATGGCTGTCTTCGAGTGTGTAGCGCCTTGCAGTCTGATAGATATTGCTCGACCTTTCTGAGGAGCGTTTTCCCCCCATCATCAGGGCGATGAATGGTGATGGGGACAATAAACTCTTCTGAAACGTCATTATTTACCATGCAACACGGTACTACAAATTACAGTAGACAGCCATCTTCATATTCGACGCCATGAGAACCTCAAATGACACAAGATAATTAGTACACCAATCTAGGACGGGGTTTTGTTTGCTACCCCCTTCCGAACCTGTCTGAAGCGGCTGGACAGAAAAGTTGAACAAACATGAAGGAAGTAGTTTTGTCTGTATTTCGATGAATATTTGGAGTTTTTGTGATGCAATTTAGATGGAAAGGTTTCGCAGCTATACATTTGGGTAAAGTTCCATCTGTGTAGATTGAGGTGAGTAGTCATCTTCACGCTCCGGCAGCCTTGTCGCCGGTATTCACTGAATATAGGTCATTCAGGACAGTGTTGGCGAAGCAGGTTGTTAAAGAAAGGAGTAAACGCTCGAATGAGTGTCTTGTAGGGTCTTGTTACCTCTCTGAACGCGGTTCACGGAGTGCCACGGAATTTTATTATTATTAGGCAGGCCCCAGGTTTGAATCTTGCCTCATCTCCAGAGGCTGCTACCTACCGACACCGTGATTCATACCGAAACAACTGGCAACAGGCGGGCGATACACGATATCATCGCTTGTACGTTCGTACCAAAGCAGCCAGTTTGCTAGTTTGTGGAAATGTCTGTGAAGGACTCTTCGCTGTATACATTCATGTTGTATATTATGTACGAACTTGGCGTTTAGTTGTCATAGTTATTACCGCTGATTACTACCCCCCCCCCCCCCCATCCACAGCGATAAAGGATATCTTCCGGCGATGTGACAGGAAAGTTGTACACGTCGCCAGTCGCAGGAATCGATAATTTTAAAAGCGATATCGCCGTCCTCCCGGTGTGTATGCGTCATTCTGCCACCCATACATGTAACACATCAGTGCAGTGTCTTGTTAAATTCACAGCTTTTATAGAACCAGAAAGTTCTTGCCATAGACGCCAACTTTATTATGTTGATTCCTGTCCACACGCTGATTCTCTTTCTGCTGATTTCAGTTTCCCTCCCATTGCGTCTGCTAGGTCTTCAAAGAATCCTTGCAGGTTCTAGGCCTTTTGTGATATTGTGTTATGTTTTTACTGTGAGCATTTGTGATCTTCCCCCCAGCCGCTTGACAATCTTTTGCCTGTCGAAGACTGCTTAATCGCACTTGCCAAGTTCTCTGAATTTATGGATGTGTGCAACAGTCCCTGCCGTCAAATGCTGTTGATACAGCGTGGTAAAACACATAATCTATCCGGTAATAACGGGTGAAGTGGTCAGTGGAAGTCCTGGGTTTGAAACACGGAGTGGACAGGATTTTTAAAATACTTGTTGAAGACAAATGGCAAGACTCCTTGGATGAAGGACCAGGCCGGATGGTTCGTTAGGCCGTAATAGTGTTTGAACAGTTTTACGTCAGGATTTGTAGAAGTGTGCTTGAGGGTGGTTACTCTCTGAAGGCATTTGGGACTTCTCTCGCGTCTTACTGCCGACACTCTCACACGTTATTGTAGGCTGTTTATACTCCGAATGGCTATTTCTGAACTGCTATGGGACGCGTCGTGTGGCGTTGCCGTGGAAACCTTTGAGGACTCTTTCATAACGAATTATGTAGCCTTTTGTTTGCGTGAAACGACACCTGGCCAGCGATTTATATGGAAGCGTAGTCAGTGAAACTCTGTATGCTGGTTACGTCACCGATTATCACCCACGTGTCTGTAGTGCTAATGTCATGCGTCAGCACATGGATTTTTTAGTGAAGGACTGCTTCCGTGGCACATTCTGTTGTTGAGATGTAAGGCTTGTTGGAGGATGAGATGAAATTTGTCAACATTATTTTGATATGTTTCCCTCTTTTGTTGGGGGGGGGGGGGGTCACACTGTGCTGTCCTACAGCACGTGTTCCTATAATACGATTAGCGAGTTCCTGGCTGATTTTTATCTTATTCCGTATAAGGATTAATTTTACTTAAAAATTAAAATCATTAACTGAGCAATTTTATTGGTTTGTTTGAGGAAGTTTCGATTGATTTTGGTATGAGGTTCATGTATTGATTGGTACGGACGAAAATTAAATTCGGCCAACGATGTAGGCCCTCGCCCAGTACCAGACTTCATCGGAATCCGGCAAGTGAATGATTATTGAGGTTAAACATGTTGTCTGACCTGCGCAATGTATTCTCTGCGCCTTTAAAATAGACGTCTTAAGGAAAGAAAAATTCTGCGTATTGCTATCTGAGTTGGACTAACACCACGGTCACTTGAGGAGGGAGGGGCAGAAACAGACAAGCTATCATCGGCGCTTAGTCACTTCCCTTTTTATGTAAATTTCGCTTCGTGTATGTAGAGATAGTGGAAGCCACATCCAGGAGTATGTTTACTAGTTGATTTGTTACATAATTCAGTATTTGTGTTAGGCAGGTGATAAGAATTTGCTGGGTGTGTTTTGGAAAGCTGTATTTTCATAAAGACCTTCTGTTGCCTGCGTACAATTTTTGTCCCTGTGCATGGAAGGATCTACAGTCAGTCACTGAACATTGGCATCTCGACATTTGGACGTTAGGCTACTGGTATTTTGGAAAGAAAGGAAAAGTAGAACGTTAGAACGATGAAGACACAAATGACAATCTCGGATTCAGTATGTTTGAAAACAGGATGCCGATGACGACTGTTTGTACCTCAGGAAGTAGGTAAAGGTAATATTGCCCCTACTGCTTAAGGAAGCACCACGTTATGGGGGGACACATTCTTAACTTCAGCGTAAATTTGTCATAATGAGCTTCGTAATTTGTACTAACAAGGTGAGATGTTGGGGACACCTGCATGCATTTTGAGAACTTCGTACCGAATTACGGTCTGTAAAGCTGACGGAGGCCAAACTGGATACAAATGCGAAGATATGAAGATTATATTAAAACGGATCTTAATAGCGTGAAGTTGTAAATTGAATTCAGCTGGCTCAATATCAGTGCCAATAACATGGCGCCGAGCAGAGAATGTTGCCATGAGAAGGTCTGGTGACCGAACTACCGCTTCAAAAGTGCTTGTGAGGTAACTAGTCTGAGCTCTGTCCGGGAGTCGGCCAAGTTCTGGTTTCGACCTACCCACGATGTCCTGAACTGTATTGACACATGAACCTCGGCACTATTTGGCGTGAAGATGGCCACTTCCCGCCCTCTAGTGTCGAGGTCTAGAATATGTGGGGCTAAACCACAACGCCCCCTGATCTCTAGGTGACATGCACGATATCAAGTTATGTCGGGAGCTGTGTAGGTCTACTTTAATGTCGTCCAGAAATGTAGGGCGTGAAACTGGAGAACAAATCAATACTGTGGGGCATTTTGTACGCGATAGGGTGGGGAATCTGGGAAGCAAACGCTGCAATTGGGTCGGTGTCTGTACATCGTACGGACTGTAAACTGTGCTCATAATTGTGGAGACCACGTCTGAATGTTTCCTCTTCAAAACGACCCTGAATTTCATGCAATTGAACATAGGTACTTGGAGACGGCATCAGTAGTCGTTTGGCTTGGATGTGTCTCGTGAATGGCTGCCACTTTTACTTGGACGCACCAGCCATGACAGCTTTAGGCTAGAAGGCCGCATTTCGAATTCCGTGAGGAACGCAAGTCCTCATTCTGGGGTTCAGCCGTGAGGGTAAAGCGACCGAAAGCTGACATTTCACCTCTGTCGAGATCTCTAATGATTTAAATGGTTTTGTATTACGTCGAAGGGCGTGGAAGGGGGCATTCGTGGCCTGTGGCTCGTGCACTCTTAGAATTTACCTGCAAAGATTGTGAAAAGTCACGAAAACTACTCACTCGACCATGAGGTTCGATTGTAAAGCGTTGAACTTCACCTCCGTGCCTTTCACTCTTCTTGGCATTGTGGTTGGCAATATGCATGAGTACTTGTGGGAATTTCCACGTTTTTTGTTAGTGCCCTTGACTCACTCCTCCGATTCTCGACTGTTTTCACTCTTCAGTAGATGAACGGGCTGGTCATTGCACTGTGAGTTGCTTGTCGCAAGTGGAGGCTGGGGGTAAATCCAAGCCAGCTTTGTTATTGAACTGCATTGACTCGATTTTTGTAATCTCCATATTAGTATGAACGTATGATTTGTTTAACCAGCAATCTAACACGGCGAAAGTAGGACGTAATAGGAGAGTGGAGACGGTTATATAAAGATGGGTGATTGTGTAGGACATGTTGCGCCCATGGGGGATTTGGGACATGTGTACAGAATTTCAATTGTAAAGCGTAAAGGGAAAGAAACCTAGGATATATTAGGAATACTATTAAGATTGCTCTTTGATATAGAATATGCAAGTACGAATTTTAAAGAAACTATTATTGAGGAGTAGATCCTTTTCAGCGAGCACCCTGCACATTCGGGTCTTACGACATTCAGTTTACCTTCAAGTTGTTTACACAACTTCATAGCAACATAAAGCGTAAATTGTTTTATGCAGAAACAGACTTTGATGTCACGAATATGTGGTTGAAGATGGCGGAAAACAGTCGTCTTCGTCCTCACCGTGTCGAGAACCTCAGATCCTACTAATATTTCGTAATCATGCCTTAAAATGCCGAAAGGAACATGATTTTCCAATTGAGACAAGCTATAACAATGCGTTGCAAGGCTGTTCTATAACCGTCGGCAAGATAGTAGATGCATTTGGTCGATTGCCAGTGAGTTTGTCTCGTACCAGGAACCTATCCCAGGAGCTGTAAGATGAAGTCTAAAGATTCGGAATTTGGCCTAAAACTTAGATATCGTGTGTTTTCGTCTTGTGATAATCAAAGGCGCTAAATGATTACCGCTGCATGATGTCAGGTGTTTGTCTCTCCTCCCTAATGATTTTTTAAATTAATACGCGGATATTCATGCGTTGTTACCTGTCACTTCATCCCTCTTAGGCCCAGATTTGCCCAAGCATTCTGTTCTCTTACATACACCATTGAACTGTGGTAATCCTTTTATGTGAGAGACCATGTTCCACACCCATACAAAATAGCAGGTAGAATAATAGTTGTTTATATTTTAATCTTAATATTTTCAGATAGCAGACAGGAAACAAAAGATTCTGAACTGCAAAGTAGCAAGCACACTCTGAATTTAGTTAATGTAGCACCCTGACTTTCTTTCTTTTCAGTTGGTAGGCCTAGCAGTGATCGTCTTGTCAGTATGGATGCTTACAGATACAGCCTTCTATGTCAGTGTGGCATCGGGTGAATCCAGCTACTACACAGGGATATACATCTTTCTGGCTACTGGTGCGCTGATGTTTATTGTGGGCTTCCTTGGTTGCTGTGGAGCATACAGAGAGTCACCGTGCATGCTCGTGTCAGTAAGTATAGCCATACATGATGGAAGAGTTGTGCCTGTCTGTTTTTCTAACTGTGTTTACATTAAATTTGGTCTGAAAAGTGTACAGTGATTGCTGTTTGGCTAATTTCATTTTGGCTTGTCTTTGTCTCGTATAAGCACTGCTAAAAATGAAGTTCAAATCAAGCTTCCCAAAGTTAAAAGAAGCTCATAAAACTAAAATTTCTACATAACAAAACATTGATCCTGTTAAGTTAATTATTTATATTTTAATTTTCAGTATGGTTTATATTGCTAACACTTGAAACACTATACAAAGAACATTATTTTATGACCTATACTGTTGATTATCCTGTGCGCTTGATGACCGAGGTTGAAATCCTGGTTGAGGCGAGTACTACATCCACACTGGCTCTTCGGCCAGCCAGCCTCATAGCCAGTGGAACCTTGATGCCTTTCCCTAGAAATAGAGTGGCCAGGACATGAAGCTGACCAGTTACCTCTGTCTAATGCAAAGGATAAGAATTGAGGAAGATTTACCTTCACTCAGTTCTGCTTAACAGCAGGAAAAACTTTACCTTCACTTTACTATTTATGCAACAGTATACTTTTATCTGCAGAAAATGAACGTGAAATTGTCGGCGGCTGTAGCGACCAGTAAGTATCGTGCCTGCCTGATGCTGTTGGCATGTGTATGACTTGTACTTTTCATTTTTCAGTGGTCAGAATTTTGAAGTGTTATCAAGAACGTGTCGCAAAAATCTCGTTGCCGATGCGAGTCGCTGGCTATAATTGTGTTACAGTTCTTCTGTTTCCTGCTGATCATCGTTGTGGCAGAGATTGCGGCTGGCGTCTGGGCCTACAGCAACAGTGATAAGCTAGAGGTGTATGTAAAGGATGCTGTCAGATCAACGGTGCAGCAAGAGTATGGAGTTGTGGACACACGCACAAAAACATTTGACGCTATTCAGGAAGGGGTATGTAAAGAATTCTTTTGTATGACCATGTTGTTCTTATTGGAAGAACGTGAATTTGAGTTTGCTAACTTATTGGGAATTATATGAGGAAATTGACATATATTGAAGTTGTGGCCACACCTTGGCTTAGGTGGATGGATGTCAGTGCAGAGACTTGGTTCATCACCAAGGCAGGCAAAGTGAAATTTGTTGTGGATGAAGTAAAACTGGGATTGGTTTTTCTGTGATCAGTCTGATTTTCCTCTGTGAATTGCCATTCCTTTAATGCTTAATATTCATATGTGATGGCCTGTGGAGTGTGTGATACTACAGTCTACCAACCAGCAGGACATCACAACCTTGATCTCCAGCACTTGTCTTACTTCCCTTCCCTTATCTTTTTTTTTTTGCTTTGTTTGTTTCTTCTTTCTTTTCTTCCTTTTACCATTTTATATTAAAACGAGGTCTTATAAGAATTATGTGAACCTATTTAAGATTAAGGTTAGATTTTTCAAACCAAGTTGATTTGTGACCTGTAGTTACATTGCTGTGGTGCCACTGGACCACAAGACTGGGCTGGCAGCGAGTACAACAAGGCGGGAAAAACTGCATTTAACGTGCTTGTGAGCTCGGTAGTGCAGGTGTATAACATCCCAACTAGCTGTTGTCGGCAGGGAACCAGTGAAGAATTCTGCAAGACTGCTGTGAAGGCCGGTATTGCTGCACAGTTGTCCACTGCGGTGTACTCAGAGGTGAGTACGAGTGTTTCAGTTGGCTCGTTTCTGCTCCACTCATTCAGGAGTCAACACAGTGAATCCTATGTCTTTGTTCCTTGCATCAGAAATAATATCAAAGAGCTAAGGTTTACTAATGTTGCCAACATATGAATATGTATTATCACTTTTTAAACTCCTAAACAATTTGTTTTCTGATAAATCATGGTTTACTTCATGTACAGTAAAAGCAAAGAAAAAAATGAATTGCCTTCTTTCATTGTTTTTTGCTTTTAATTTGCTTCAGGGCTGCATTGATAAATTGATTCACACATTGAAGAAGCACATGAGCATTGTGGTTGGTGTTGGGATCGCCATCATCATCATAGAATGTTTGGGCCTTATCTTCTCACTCATCCTTTGCTGCGAAATTCGAACCATGGATCGGTACAAAGCTTAAACACTGAAGCTGAATCTTTATTTCCTCCTAATTCAAGGCTGGTATACTAATCTACATCATTTGGTTCCAGTTAAAAAAAAGTAATTTCCAAAGCAGGTTGTTTGCCGAATACATGGTGAGTTTTGAAACCTGTACTCATTTCACGGGCTGGTTGCATAGCCAAGATCAACTTCATTTGTTTAAAGTGTACTACTTGTGGCTTAATTGTACAAATGCTATATTAGAATGTTTGTAAAAACTACTTCTACTAGATTAACTGTTTAGAAACGTTATTGTGTGGTATAGCAAGCGACATGGTGTGCACCAACCCGGTGGCAGTTTGTACCCAATTTTTGTAGGTGCCAGTGTCGATAGTGTGGCTAGTCTGTGCTGTTCAAAAAGCCACATTTGTTTGTGTGCCAAGACAGCTCGTCCAATACTGTAACATTATGACACAAACACAGAGAATTTGTTTTGTTTAATTATATTTGAGCCTTAAATTTGGCCACTCAGTTTTATAAGCCCTTTTATCAAAATTTTGAGTGCACTGAATGTGAGAACCATAGTGACCCTTTCAATCAGAGAAGTATTTAATATTTACTGTATTACTACTGACAGGGTTACAAAAGTGTTCCCCTAAAATATATCCGAGGCAGTGGATCGCGTTGGTAGCATACGGATCATTTTGTGTGTATAAAATTACTCAACAGTATCATGTATGTGATTTCTTTCACACATTACAACACACTTTCATGAGTCAAACGTGTTGTTCACGTTTATTCTGGAACCACCACATCCTACATTTCTAACATTTTGTGAGGGGAAATAAATGCCCAGTTGGTGGAGATTTTCAGGAGAGGTTCCCCCCCCCCCCCCCCCCCCATATCCAGCCATATTAAAAACGTCGTATGAGGATTAAATGCCCGTGAACATTCTGTCTGATCTGTGAATGTAATGTGCTGAGGGTTGCATATACAAGATAGGGGGAATCTTTGAAATTTTAGAATGGGGGAAAAATGTTTTTCCCTTCAAATGCTGATAAGTTAAATAAATGTGATGGAGACAGAATAAGCATTTGTATAAACAGCATGGTTTATCTGTTTTGTTATGTTACATGTTAACTTTTCTGTCTTCCAAAATTGTATGGATGTGCTGGTTGTTATGCTAGATACTTTTTCATTCTTTTATAACAAGACAAAATTTTGCCACCTGGTGAAGAAATACCAAAGTAATGAATGAACTGATGAAACAGGTTTGCTACTCTCCGTGTACATTATTTGTGATATTGATGTTACAAAGTATGATATCTTTTTGCCACGACATGTTCTTTCTTTTTTCTTCTTCTTATTCTTGCTCTTCTTTAAGTGCTTCGGACAGTTTATTCTAATCTCTGTCACTTTTTTATTGCACAAAAGGATTCTCAGTTTGGACAGGTTGAATCTTGTTTATTGATACTAGTTTAATTCCTGCCACAGTCATTTCCTTTATCATTAGATGAGTACATACAGGTTTCATAGAACCTAGAATTTAGTATCGAAACTCATGATTTACAGAATGATTTCATAGAAATGTGTGAACCCTTCCTAGAGCATAGAATGAAGGCAGAATGGGCTAGGAGTGGAGTTCCCCCTCATACCTAGCCACTTTGAGTCATGATTTAGTTCTTTATCTTTGAGGTATTGTTCTCTAATCTCTTCAATACATTTATGACAAGTTAACCGAGAAGTTAACAGATTTTAATTTTATTAAGATTCACTTTTTTACATGAAATTTGTATCGTAATTCTCATTAAACTAGGTTAGAATTCAGGTTGTCACTGTCGAGAGTATGAAGGCAGTTGTCTTCTGGGAATTTGCAGTACAAAATCTGGTAGAAATTTACTGACGTTTTGGAGGCGTTTACTGTCTCCAGCATCTGGGCAATCATTGTCGTGATAATGAGGCAGTAAACACCTCTGAAAAATCAGTTAATTTTCGACCAGACTACGTGGCACATCTGAGAAGGAACCATCTTCATTGTGACTTCTCACAAAGCAAACTTTTGTTAGTTTAACACAGATGATTTTATTTTTAGTTGACACGTGGAAGAATGTTTTGTAATTAAATATAACCCATAGAAAATTATTTTTTTATTGATGAGAAACTTGGATGTGTTTCAACAGATAGCACTTTTTGGATGTATGATGACTATGCATGATACAGATTGCCAGCTGTGTCATTTGTTCAGATGCAGAGACTTAATTGTCACATCTCAGAAAACATTTAGTAATGTGGTTGACTTTTGTGTAACCTTGATTCTTTATTGTACATAAAACTTTGTAGTAATGCTGCAAGTAGTTCTTATGTTGTTGTTTGTCAAAATGTCAAAACTGGCTGTTGAATTTCTGTATTCGAGGCCAGGGGTGGCTAGGCCGTCTTGTTCACCCTTAGTGATTGAAATTAACTTTCAAAGGGTAAGAGTGGAACTTCATTTTTTATGTAACTGCTAATCTGCACACTTCAGCATGCTCACAGAGAGGCACAAGGGTCGAGAGGAGCATAATATGAAATTGAAACGTTCTCACGAAGTGGGGAATGTACTATTTCTGTTTAATGGTGCTTTGAAATTCCACTTTTATTGCAGGATGTGATGTCAGTCACGTTCAAAATAAGCTGAAATGCAATGTTACATGACTTGTACCAGCATTTCAAATGCAATGCAGGTCTCAGGATCAGATCCCTTAGATCTAAATATTTTGTAGCAATTCTGTATACTTTTTAAAAAATTTTGTAATCTTCTTTCATACTGAGACATTAACAAAGCGTGTTCAAAAGAGTAAGAGGTCCAATTGTTAGCTCAGTACATTTGAAAAGAAAATGTTTGTGAGAGAAAATGAGTGCCAATTTTATGGATTTATTTTTCCATCATTTGACTCAAGTGGTTTATTTGTTGTACTACAATTTGATGTACATGTTACCATAATTTTATGTTCAAACTGAATTGATGCAAATGCTCCCTCTTATTTGTAATATTACATACATGTAGTTCCAAAATTGGCAAGAAATGTGAAGATAGTCGGGTTTATTTTTGGATAGTATACTGGTAATATTGAGAAGTTTTCTATATTGATATTGTACTATAAACCATTTGGTGTGATGCTATAGTGAATGTAGCCATGCATATTTATGTATGATGGATGTGCAGGTCCTTGTTTTGATACCAGTCACAGAAATTATGCTTATCCAGTTCAAGGTGCCATAAATAAATCAGTGTATAAAACTTTCTTTTTATTAATCACTTTGGTGTTAAGTTGAGAAATTTATCTAGTCAGAAGAATAATTTATAGTTTTCAGAATAATTGCATAGTGGATATGACAAAACTATCGTACGGGTATAACTACATCTTCATCTGGCAAGACGTTATCTTTTCACTGTAGGTGAAACTAGCTAACTGTACACAAATGGGATGACATCCTGCCATCAGAATACAAAGACAAATTAAAAGTTACATGACATTATACTTTCAAGTTATTTGTAGGTAAAGTATTGCTTATTCTGATGGAATTGTTCAGTGATGGACACAGGATTTTCACATGATACGTTGTCATAAGGAAGTTTCTCTGAATGTAAAAATCGTAAGTGTAATAGAGTTTTAAGAAGAAACTGCGCCAGTTAATTTAGATTCAAGAACATAATTTTGTATCCTCTTTGTCTTAAGAAAATTATGCTAAGTTTTGGTGTGAAATCAATACAGATTAAATGGTCCAGATATTATAAAACTGTAAAATAACATTTAGGTAACCTTATTATTTTGGCTAAATTATGCACATTGCTGTGAAAAATATATGACGAACAAACAGAATCAATACAGAGCACATGCTTTAGCATCAGTATGTCCTGGTACAACACGCAGTTTACCCTCAAACTGAACCATGCCCAGCCTGTAACATGGTGCTAAAATAGCGGACTACTGTTTCATAAAAACTGCCCAACTGTATTACTGTTGAAGAAATTTTGCAATTTTTATTTGTGATGTCGTCATGGATTTGTTGTAATATTGCATAACCAAGCTCTGCTGTCACTCCTTTCCAGTTATATTATAATAGCAGGAAGCAATCTGTTAGTATTAGAAACGTAATGCGGTCATAGGTAGTGTCCGTGCTATTAGGTGGCATGTTTCCTTTTTTTATATAATGCATAGTTCTTAATTTTCCACTTTTTTTTTCCCTCCCCCCACACACATCAGAAAAGCTGGTGATGGCATTTTATCCCATTGGATTGAGACATTGTTTACACAACTGTAAAACTAATTTTTATGTGCCAATATATACAAAGACTTTTGTTGACTGCTCAAACAGTGTATCTGCAAGCAATAATAATTGGAATCTCTTGCCAGCCACGACTGGTATCATTATAAAGGCCTTGTTTAGTTTTGTTAATTTCACATCTTATGTGATATGTTTAAAAAAATGTGACATCCCTGTAACAAATCATTATATGTTTAAAAATGTTCTTGTACAATATATTTTGTGTCAAGTTGCACTGTCTCGATAAAGATTTCATCACGAGTGTTTGGTGAATCGGCAGCATTTGTGTTATGGGTATGAGAAAGCACAATAACAATGCAGTCTCATGCGTATTTCTATTTTAAAATTAGTGAATTAAGAACTTTTATATATAAGATGATTTTCTTTGCATTTTATTGTCAGTGACACATTTCCTCAAACATTTGTTTGTAGGTGAATTGAGGTTAAGTGATGGCAAGCTTTTTGAACGTTATGTACATGTTGATTCACATTTGTGTGTGAGACAAACTCAAAGAGCAGTAAACTGAATTATATTGCTCTGAGGATTCAAATTACCAAAGAGTGTAGTGGTATATTTGGCTGAAGTGAGATGCATGCATCCAGTAGGGTATTGCATCTTTACAGGTCAGTTTATGTTTATAATATTGGTAGCCTTGAAATTGTGAAACAAAACACAGTTATTTTTATTTTTATTTTGGAGGTCCCATTGTAGTTCTGAAAGACTGCAACATGACAGAGAAGGCTATAATGGTCTTTGGGCATCTTGATATCTGGTCAGTTAACAATAGTAAATGATACTCTCTGCTTTTAAACCCATTACTTCTGTGAGCTATAAATTCAGAAGGTAAGAAATTGGAGTTATGCATTCATTATTGTTCATATAGTTAGATATATGAAGACATTAATTTTAATATTTTTATAATCCAATTGTTAGTTTTCAGAATTTATCTGGAATGTTTTTCTTTATTTTATAAAGCACCTTGCATTTGTTCTTGGCACTATGGTGATATTGTTGTGCTGATTGTGGGTAACCGCAGAGATTATTTCAGATTATTTTGCACTTATATTGTTTGAAAAGAAAATTACCCACTGTGCTCTGATGTTGAATTTATAAACCTACAAAGCAGTAGACTCCTCTTCTTAAATAAATTAATCAAATTGGGGCAGACAAAGAATTGACTTCCAGGTCTGCCAGCTGGTTTTGTTCAATGTTGTACATAATCACCGTTACTAACTTGGTCATTGTATGTAAGAAAACTTTAAAAATACAATATTAACTTTCAATTGATCTTTGTATTTTAATCAAGCTTTGTGTTGTTTTCCTTTTTATTTGTATTGCATTTTGTCCAATATAGAGGAGTACACACCAAGTCTTTAGAAAAAGGTTCTGTCAACTACTGCATAATTTTTGTTGATAAAAAATTCTTTGGCTGTGCATATGCCTAGGATTGATAGGTCATCACCACTTCCTTCCACATAATTTCCATCTCATTATTCATTAATCTGTCATAGACTGAACTGGTGAATGTTGTTAAAATCATAAATTTTATGAATTGGTGCATTTCCAGTTTACTATATCAAAATAACTCTTTAATTTTGTTTTACTGTGTGTCAGAAGGTGAGAGCTATTTTAAAGTATGTAACAATTGCATCTACCTTTGCTTTTAGTAAAAAGGTTTCCCGTGTATTCTGTAAGTATGATTCGCAAATATCCTAATTCTAATTTGACGTTTTTCATTAGAATGTATATAGTTGGTCACAGAGAACGGCCAGTCAAATGTGACTTTAACGAAGCGTGTTTTCTGATTTGAGACAGCTTATTTTTCCACCATGGAAGCCGACATGACGGCTGGTTGAGAACCACTGTCTTAGAGCGTCATTTTGAGATTTATAAAATTATTCAAAGCACATGCCGAGATTTGAAGGCCAGACTGTCATAAACGTGTGCGTATGTCAAATGTGTTGTAATCAATTAGAACAGAGGTTCTCACCCTTTTTCGCTGGCATATCACTAATTATAATTTAACATATTAAATGTACCACTAACCAAATGCATTCAGAGAAAACTTATTTATGTTAATCTTTTGATTTGATTTTCTTACTTACTTCGCGTACCATATGTTGAAAAATACTGTATTATTAGGTATTTGATTGGTCACTTTACTTCACTAGACCACCAAATTATCGTAATGTCAATAACAAAAAAAAAACAATTTCACTAAAAATTTGACAAATACTAATAAGGCACCCGCGTGTAATTAACGCTCAGCATGAAATAATGTCAAGGTCAGTTTCTGTAAATACTCATAGTTGTCTATTTTACCACGTGAATGCAATACCTCTCGAGCACAGCTTAAAGTTAATTTCCAGTAGAGCCTTTAGGAACTGCGTGGTCCCGTTAGTGTGGAGCTTAAGGCTCCAGAAAGTACACGTTCTTATTAATTCGTTTCTTTGTTATAAGATTTCATAAATGTGAGAAATTGACATATTCTTTCTGAGACGATTCCTGAAACAGTACACAAGGACATATTTTTAAGCATGTTTTTCCTGATTATATTGCTTTCGTATGTATGTACAATTTTTCTCAGGCGGGCCTTATTATCAGCGGGTATCTTAACAACAACGCCACGGTGGTCTAGCGGTTAGAACGCTGGCCTTGTAATCCTGTGGTCTCGGGTTCGATTCCCGGCGGTGCCCGAATTTATAACTTGTGTTGGGCAAGGCCGTGGTCTAGGCAACACGGAGTTTTCCTCCGGGGGCTTCCCCGGTTTCTCCGTGGCATCCCATTCACACACAGAAGAAGGCAATGGCAAACCACTTCTGGATCATCTGCCAAGAACGTATATGAACAGGTCCCAGTCCGAGAAAAGGATGGAAGGATCCTGTTCATATGGACCTGTCGTCAGACAGAACACTAAATAAAAATCTTAACAACTGACAAGACAAGTGTGACTCCTCCAATGTAGTGGATTGATTTGACTGATATTTTGGTGGATAAACAGCTCGTTTCAGTTCATTAGTGTGTTATTTGAAATCCTTTATCAACTGCTGAAGTTATGTAAGATATACTGTTTGATTTATGTTACTATAGTTGTTATACATGACAGTCAGTACATCAAATTAGACACTTGAATACTATATTTAAACCTGACGTTTTTAATGTGTTTCCCCTACTCCAAACATAATTATATTTCTTATATTACCGTGTGGCTATGAATGTCTCAATATCTGACTAGCAGAAGTAGGCTAGATTATTGAATATTTCTGTAAGGATTGTTGCAGCTGCCAGTCACAAGCTTAGTAAAATTCTTTCTGGAGCGTAACTGTCTTCTTTTAGAAGCATTTGAGGTTCTCACGACGGTGAGTATGATGATGGCCTTGTGTGAACACTTACTTATCGCCCTTTGG
Organism: Zootermopsis nevadensis; assembly: GCF_977971745.1. Lineage (NCBI taxonomy): Eukaryota > Metazoa > Arthropoda > Insecta > Blattodea > Termopsidae > Zootermopsis > Zootermopsis nevadensis. The sequence goes on from NW_028259134.1 coordinate 19,916,271, forward strand.
TTGGCGGCAGGAAGTTCCTCTGAAACGTCGGTAAACTAATACCAGACTTCACGGAGCTATAACTCATAAGACAGCTATCTCTGTCCTTCTGTATTTTGAAATGTTGTTGATTACGGCTGTCTTTTCGAAAGGCGCAAAATAGTGATAAGGGCAGATTAATGATTTTTAGAACAGAAGGAACAGTCACCACTACGTGGACAACAGGTGGAAGGGTGGGGGTATTGTTTATGTTTTATCTCAAACATAACCTGTAAGCGCCCGAGCGGCGAGGTGAACGGTCACGCACAGTAGAAACGTCCAACGTTTCATTTCATTGTGTATTCAGCTTGGATTTTATTACGAATTTAAACTTTGAATTGATTTGTAATATATTTTTATCGTGGTTCACGAAGTTTGTTCACAACCAAGGATTGTCAAGTTAAATACATATGTGATTTTGTATGCGACCGACAACAAGGAAGGAAGTCTGGGTATAAGAAACACTGTCAGGGTAAGAGGTAAGAAACATTGCTAATTGTTACGTTAGTCGTACTTGTTGTTTAGTAACATGAAATATTTGATTCGTGCAGAAGCGTCAGAAATTTTTCGAAAGCATTGAAAGTGCAGGTTGGAATTCTTCTGTTTAAGCGTGAAGTGAATGTAGGACTCCTACCTGCCGCGTCATTTTAGACGGACAGACAGCAAAGTTAGGCTTCCCTACAGTTACGCGTTAGCCAGTTGTCATGGTGTAACGAAAGATGTATTCTGCCTATCACACACATATCCACTGCAACAAAAATAGTTTGTCATAAACATCCCAGAAAAAAAATGTCGTTCCGCTTTTACAGTAAGGATATTCATTATGGACATCATGACAGCAATGCTAAGCATCCTGTTGGTGCTTATTCTGTTTCTTGTGATGCGGCGTGATCCTGAGAAATCACGAATAAAGAAGATGCTGAGCAAAATTCCTGGACCACCCACCTACCCAATTCTTGGAAATGCCTGGGAACTTATTAATTTACCCTCACACCGTAAGTACATTATTACCAACATACCTTTCTTGTGTGAACATATGGTGCCCTCACGTTATTCTTTTGGAGCCGATGTTCAATAATTCTAGCAAAATGCGGACAAAGAAAGCAAAAATGTAATTTATGTTAGTGCAGTGTATTAGTTGTTTCCTTAACTTTAAACGTAGAGATTTAAATATTTTAAATTTTTAGTGTTGCATCACCGGTCATCAGGAGCCATCTTGAAAAATAGAAAACAAAAGACCAATAAAAGTAATTTCATTTTCATAATTTTGTTCCTCCTATCCTGAAATAGTCCCAACCATCGACTGATTTCAAAAGAGTTGCCGCGAAAATGGGAATGTGATGTCTTCAAAAACACCCAAAATATTCATTGCTACTAACTAACTAACTAACTAACTAGATTGCTTACCGAACCCGAAGGTTCATCACCATGTTAACCTTCGTAGTCAGTGACATTCGGTGTTACATCAGTGACAAATGGAAGCTACTATTAAATATAATCAATTATATAGATTTTCAACTTCATATTACAGTAAAAAGGAAGTGTTATCAGCCTAAAATGGTATGCAGAAATTGTTTGTTATGAAATGTGTTGAAGGTTAAAAACATAATTTAAAAATTGTTTTGATAGTAGTGACGTCATTTTCCAGTTACGTAAGCGATAATGTATTAATTCTTATTTAATTTTTTCTAATCTTTTTTCGAAAATAATAATCATAACATAAGTGATCCTATAAGTAACTGTATTCAGGCACTATAATTAGAAACCATGCAAATGCAACTTATTGATAAAAAGACTTTAAATGTTACGTCAGTGGCAATGGAATTCATGAATAATATTTTTATTCATCGGTTTAATTGTCATAAAAATTCAGTTCTTGTCTCAAGGAGAACACCACGTCTTTCCATTACAAGTATCGTTATTGGTTAATGGTCTTTAAGGAAACGGTAGCTTTTTATTCTGCGAATAATTCATCGCAAAATACATAGTTACTGAATATTAAGACAGGTGATACTGAGGCCTATAGTTACCGTTGGACTTTCAATGTTTAATCTGATATCTTCAATTCTCTCACATATAATTCCAAATCTAACAGAAATACTACAGGGGCAGTCTGAGGTGATGAAGTGGAAGTATCCGATATTTTTGTAAATCTAATTTATTTAAACTATTTCACAAGTGACTTTTGTAAAGTCTCAAAGAGAATGCAGAGATGACACATGTATGTTCCCTTTCCCAAACCACGTAAACTACATTACTTTTAAATACTGGCCGTGGGTCCACTTTCTGTGTATAATTTTAAGTTACGAATTTTATTTAAGATTTGAATGAAATGTATAGGCCAAATGATTAAAAGAAAGTGACCTGAGATTGAGCTGTTCTTTGTGGATATTTCGAATTGATCATGTGTTCTTACTGTTCTGTCACGTACGTAATTAGTTTTGCTGTTGCCATAATTTTGTGAACTTCAAAGTTCGTCTGAATAACAAATTACTAAATACTTACTTCGTACTTCAAAGAAAACTGAACATATCTCCATTACAGAGATCAGTTGGTTAATGCAAAAGAAATAACCACTGTTTGTTCCGAGAAAAATATGAAATCAAAAAATTCAGTGTGTGAACAAAACACATATTTGTTAAATCTTAAATCAGATGGTGGGTGATAATATACGTATTTTAAACAGCTGAAGTGGTTTAAATGGGTAAACGAATGGGACACAAACCTCGCCAGATGAAGCTGATGTCCAACTTTTGGAGCACCTTCTTTAGGGCTGGTGGTAGAAACAGTATGATTCTCTGAAACAAGGGCGCGCAACTAAGAAGCTACTCGGTGCAACATCCCTGAAGATAATCTAAATTAACATCGCTGTTAAAATATAAAATCTTATGTATAAACTACTGATTTATAAACATCCGTTTTATTGTCGCAGGTTATATGGACGTTTTATCGAAATACAGCAATGACTACGGGCCCATATTTTGTACCTGGATCGGGACCAAAGGGATCGTCAGTCTCAACACTGCTGAGACAGCTGAGGTAACAGTTACAATTACTCAGGTTTATGTGTCTTGTAGATCGTCGCCAACAATTCGTAGGAACGTTTTCCTACCGTCTTTACTCGAACCCTGAAGAAAGAGACTGTACGTTTCTACAAAACGCTGATCACCACCCACATGACTAGACGATATCGCAGCCCGGAAGAAACGAATAAAAAATGTATGTCAAAGAACGCAGTGAAATTGAATGAACTAGCATAAAGATGGACATACTCCCAGCAGCACATTTTTTGTGGATACCGTGTTGAGTATGTTTCGTAGTTCTTAATGAATGCATCAGTAATCTGGTGTCATCATTTAAGAATGTTCTACATCGGAAGTTTACATACCTACTAGCAGAGTGCACACATTATTACTGCGAGGAAATTGACTACGCACTGCCACGCTTGTCGGCGTACGAACGTCGTATCATATGCATTCCCGAAGCTCATTTTTGCTGTACATTGAGTAGGTGTTGCAACACTCGACGTCGGTATATAAAGTGCACTTACACTATATCGTTCAAAGCTACCAGAACAAGTAATTTTTAACGTAAGTTTTACAATTGACATTTAGCCCAGAGCTCACCACTAACCCAACAGTTTGAGCCTGTTTTTTCACCCTGCCTTACTCTATGTTTGAAACCTGCATTGGCCTTGAAACCAACAGATCTCGTGTAAAACAGCCAAAACCAGACATTCACATCTCATTAATCCATGTTTTCTACCAGCACAAAGTGACCAAATAATACCAGAGGACATAATGATCCATGTGGCTGCAGCCAGCAGTAATTGAAGACCAGATTCAGATTTCTGAAGGTATCACCTGATGGCGTGTACCTTCCTGTCGGCCCTGTTGTAATAAAGTGGCTTCCAATCTTTGCAGTGCTCACCTGCTATAAAGAAATGGTGCCTGATGCCTGGCTTGGATGGTTATATATGTATTTTCATTTACATAACCTAATTTCTTGGTACTATGGCAGGTTATCCTGAGCAGCAATGAACATATCGATAAGAATGAGATGTATTCAGAATTGTCACCATGGCTTGGAGACTGTCTGTTCTTGAAACAAGGTAATGTGTGAATTCGGTACTGGGCTTGTATACTGGGGAAGTCTCTCATTACTTCAGTGGAGTAGCACCTTAGTGTCTACATCATGAATTTCCTCGTCCACAATTTTGTTATAACCGTTAGTAGGATATCAAAAATATGATTTTTAGGTCGTGCAGAATAGCACAACCTCCATATCAAATTTCATCCAAATGCATTCAGTGGTTCTCGAGTTGAAGTGATAAGTTCTACTAATATATCCATTAATATGTGTATATAGTATTAGATAGTTAAAATCTTTTGAAGTTTTAAATTTTACGGAATGGAAACAAATTTAGTATTTGCATTGGACATATAATAATCTATATACAAGGTTGAAGATCGGTTTGTTAATGACTGCTGTTTATTTTGAAAATCATACAACAAACGTATAAATACTCTCTGTGGGCAAAGTGAAAATGTATTATTGCTAAAGTATGTGGTACATACAGCAAACACTGGAATCTAAAGGATTTAATTTATTGATTTTAGGACAGTAAATTTTCTTCTGCAATAAATTATGCAAACAGTAATAATGCTAGCTACACACAATAAAATCTTATGGAAAATTGAACTGTACTACAATTTTTAAATAGGGTGATCTTTAAAGCTCACCAAGTGATCAAAGGAATCGCAAATACTCCTGTACTACATACGAAGTTTAAGGTCTTAAAAACAGATTATAATAAGATTTTATCATAATTTAATAATATAAGTATTGCAAAATACAAATAACATTGCATTTCTTTACTTTCCAGGACAGAAGTGGCGTGCAATTCGTAAATTGTTATCACCAATATTCAGTTCCACCATTCTAGACAATTATTTACAAGTCTTCACAAAAAATACAGAAATCCTTACACAGAAATTCATGGCCAAAATTGATGGAGGCGAATTTGATGTTTGTCCTTATTTGGCACGTTTCACATTGGATGTTGTATGTGGTGAGTTTATTACTTTGTATCCAAGGCACAAATAATTTTAAGCCATTTTTTTGACATGGCAGTCAAGTCATGAATCACCAAGTTACTTTGGTAGAATTTAATAAGCTGTGCCATGAAATTTCAAGTATTGGCATGGAAAATGTTTTGTAACTCATCACGGAAAGTCCCAACTCACTTTCTTGAAGGAAAGATTCAGGCATATTTCTTGTCTTAGCAGTGAAAATGAATATGTGATTATTTATAAGAATTATTTATTCATCATAAACAATGGTACAGTTTGGGAGGTCTGGGGATATCCCCCCCCCCCCAAACAGTTCACATTCTTTTGTCTTACCAAATTTAAAAATAGAAAATAGAATAATGTTTATGGTTATGTGTGTAATGCATGACTGATCAAGTTTTCTGTAATGACACTAGAGGGCACAATAATCTGTTACAAGTGCTGCAACAATTAGGCAGCTATTAGAAGTAGGTATACACCTAAATGAGAGAAATGTAGAAAGGCATAAAGGAGAGGAAGCGATAGAGTAAGGGATGAAGATGCAGAAGATATCTTTCCCCTTTACCTTTGGATTTTAACAGATCCCTTCCACTGACATTAAAATTTACAAATCAAGAAATATGACGTAGATGAGGTATGTAACATATGTGAAAGTTGAGAAATCCACACAGAATATATGAAAGACTACTTTGGTGATCTAGGCATAAATGGAAAGATAATATTAAAATTAAACATGATGATAAATCTTAAAATCCCTTAAAAGGTGAGGAATACCCTTCTTCATTATGGTTATACCCAATTTAATCACTGTTCGTTGTTACAGAAACAGTTGCTGGGATAAAGGTGAATGCGCAGAACAGTAATAACATGTTGTATGTAAATGCTTTGCATGAGTAAGTACAATCAGCTTAAAAAACATGGCTTAAGGTACTAGTTTCAAATATCAGTTCTATTCGTTCAACAAATTATTGGAAAGTAAGAATTATAAATTTGCAAAAAAAATAATAATAATAAGAGAAAGAGACCAATGTGTCGTAGGATTTGAGGTTTGCACGGCGTTTTTGCATCAGGATGAAGAAAGAAATTTAATGAGCACATGGCACATAATTAGTTAAAATTGTAAGATCGCTGTCTTCTGGGTTATTGCGCCATGTAGTCTGGTAGAAGTTTACTAATGTTTCAGAGGTCATTCCTGCCACCATCATCAGGGCAATGATGGAGGCAGCAGCAAATTAAGATTACTTGATGTTGAACATAACATGGACCCTAATATAACCACTTTATGTGGATTGTTTCCCTGTGACCATGTGACCAGCTGAAATCTGTAAGGCAGCATACAGAGTACAAAATGTCATCAACTCATAATCATGTAGTCAAAAGATAAACACTCCTTTGTTCTGGAAGGTCAATGATGAGCCTTATTTTACTCTGTAGGCTATTGACAGTTGAATTTGCACTGTTTTGCTGCTTGTTACGTTGCTCAATATACTGAGTAGGAAAAATATGAGATACAAATACCACTCATACTATGAACACTGACATTAATCATATTTTACAGTTCCCTTATACATGTGAATGTCCCTCCCTTTGTCTGTGTTTCTGTCTTTGTTGTGAACTTGTATTATCATGGTGCCAGGAATGCAATTTAAATCTACAAGCTCCTGAACAAAGTTCACTTGACCACTTTATCACATTAAAAATATGTTATGTTTGTCTCTGATCTCTGTTAACCTAAACTGATGTGTCGTCATTCATATTTCTGGAGTTTGTGTATAATGTTCACATTTTTCATTATTTCAGTATTGTTAGCATTATACCAAAAAAGTGTTCTGTTCCATGGTTTTTGTGGGATTTCCTCCTTCATCGTTCCCAGAAACGTTATAAAGAATGCATTGATATTGTTCACCAGTTCAGTGAAAATGTAAGTAATTTCATTTTAAGAGTAACCATTAGATTACAAAACTTGCACGATATACAAGGCACATGTTTTCATTTAACCCAAAAGTGACAACTGTTTAAAATGTTTGTGATCAGTAACTTAAGTCAGCCCATCCTACGTAAAATGAGATTGAGGTTTTAATGGTGGGAAATATCTGAATTGTTATCTTCTGGACCATGTAGCCTTACAGATGTTTAACAATGTTATGGTTCATTAACTTCTAGATGATGCAGGTGGAATACAATCTACATTCATTTATTCCTGGAACATCTGAAGTATGAGCTGTGACTGTAATTTATGAAGAATTAATTCACATAATCAAGTCGTGATGCTTTTTCCAGATTATTCGAGATAGGCTCAGTGAAGATGCTGAATCATTGGAAAATAATACTGATTTACCCTTGTCTGAGTTGCATGACTCTGAAGGTAAGTTGATTCTTCCTCTTGATTTATGTAGACCTATTATGAAAACTGTTATTTATCTGTATAAAAACAATGAAATCCTATGATCCTTTGTGGTAGTAATGCAATATTTTATACTAGGAACTGCTCAAGTTGCCACTGACTGGTAACAAATTAAATTCGCCCACACACCCCAGTTTATAAAAATTCATTAAGTCTCATTCTGTCAAACCAATGGCACATTAAATGAGACATGCCATACAGAGTTGTTTGAAGATTGTAAATTACAAATTAATTTAAAAGTCTTGACTCTTATAAACAAACATAACTATGTGGGAATTACATTTGTTTAGTTTCTGATACTCTTCTTGTGATAATCCTTTCAGAAGTTAGGCAATACATTTCTTCCAATATATTTTCACGTGCGTTGTTTTAAAATAACACAAGTTATTTCTGAGGAATTCAAATTGCTGAAATACAGTACAACACAACAGGCTTAAATTTAATCTTGTAAGATTTTGTTTCAGTGCGTAGGAAGAACATGGACTCATTGGGATTACTCATGAAGAAATTAAGAAAAGATGATTTACAAAATAATGTGGATGCCTTAGTGTTTGCGGTAATGTACAAGATTATGCACACATATCTGTCTGCCTAATGTATAATACTATCTCATATAAAATGCCCTTCCATCTGCCAATGTTTGAAGCATAGAATTTGACGACACATAGGAACAAATGTTGGGCTGTTGTGAATAAGTTAATAATCCTTCAGTCAGATAATTTCTTGACCAGCTGAGCTACTGTCGGGTGCTCAAAGCGGAATGGATCTATTTAATTGTTAGTTATAAATGTTTGATAAACTGACTAGTATCAAGTAACACGACATGATTTAATATCTTTGTGAATTCTGATGTTTTGGTTCATGATGCCTAATAGCCTTGTATGTTCTTCTGACACAGTGTCATAACCAAGAATGTCACAATCCAAATTTTCACCAACATGACAACTTCAGAGTCAATTAATATTTTATTGACTTCACATAAATATTCTCGTGAAAGAACGTGTTTCTTTTACAGGGTCATGATACAACATATGCAGCACTTTCATGGGCCATCCAGCTACTGGGTGAACACACTGACGTGCAGGTACTGACAATTAATTTAGAGACATGCAGTGCACAGTCTTCATTACTCCCACACTCATGGCTCCGCTAACAAATATCCAGGAAGAAATTTCTAAAGATTTGTGGCAACATGAGTTTGGATAGTGCCAACGCAGACTTAAGAAACTTCACAACTATGTTGCCTCCTTACTGAGAAATGGTCATTGTCCAAAGGAAATATATATTCATAAGGCAGAGAGGAAGAGGAAGGGGGACAGAAAGGTAGAAAAGGAATAGGAAGTAAAGAGGAAAAGTGAAGTTATAAAATGCAAGAATTATTTTCAGACTGCAGATTAATGAAATGCAGAATAGTTCTGCATATCATCTTAATGTTAGACATGTATACACTTTTCTCTACATTGTTAAAACAGACTTTAATGGAACAGTTAAGTCGCTTATTTATTATGATTGTATTTCTCTTTTCTTCCTTCATGACTTTGATTAATTCTTATTCACATATTCACAAGTTCTGAATTTTTATTTCTGATACAAAACTGATTTCATAACATAATATAGCATAACACGAGACATTCAATAAGAGTAATGTAGGCCTCTGTGAAGAAAATGGATGCTTCCTGCTGTATAATTACTTTCCCTATTATTTCTTTGTGCACGCTGACTTGTATGAAGCAAATTATTTCACATGTGGGTATTTTAGGAGAAAGTCTATGAAGAGATGGTGCAGATATTTGACGGATCTAATCGATCCCCCACAAAACAAGACCTTCTGGAAATGAAGTACTTGGAGAGGGTCATTAAGGAAACCCTCAGACTGTACCCCAGTGGACCAACTGTTGGAAGGAAGACCAGAAAAGACATACAGATAGGCGAGTATAAGATGCCTAGTTCTTTACCTCACATGATGCATTATTCTTAAGTTTTTAATAAATCCCTGGAGAAGAAGTAAATAATAATTATTTTAGTGCTTAAAACAGGCACGTCTGACATTGAATTAGACTCTCATGTTGTCAGAATAGGTTCTTACGAGACTTGTTTCTTTTTTTAAACTGATAAAAGAAAAAAATAATGACAATGATTAGGCCCATTTTTCTCTGTGGCTGGCTAAGCATTAAATAAGATTCGAAGACAACATAAGGACAAAACCTAGAAAAACTTAACCTAGAGTATTTCTATTAGAGCATTCAAAAAGCAAAGGCAAAAGAACATGTGGAAATTATGTGTACTTAAAGTCTCGTTTAGGTGTAAGTGTAAACTTCAAAAGAGTTACAATGAAATTTGTGCCCACTGTTAGTGACCTGTCACTCATGCAACTGATATGTTATTGCGGTTACAGAATACATTAATAAACTTTTTTTTTAAATTCTTTATAGGTAAACTTATTTAACAACGTAGTTTACGAATATTATGTTTTGCTTTGATGCAAATACCACCTGTAATATAAAACAAAATAAGTTGCCCTGTAACATCAGCAGGTGAAATAAGACATATGTTTTATACTCTATCAATATTTTACAGGAGAATACACAATACCAGCAGGGGCTAGCGTTTGGATTGAGATATATTTTATCCACCGCAACCCTAAATACTATCCCAATCCAGAGGAATTCAATCCCGATAACTTCCTGCCAGAGAGAGTACGTGACCGACATCCTTATGCGTACCTTCCTTTCAGCGCTGGACCAAGAAACTGCTTGGGTACGTTACATAGATATCTGCCACTTTTAGGATATTATCTATCGAGCTTAAAATGTAAAATTGTACAAATAATCTTATTATTTTTGTGGGGCCTGCTGAGGTTTTGATAAGTAAGTTTTAGACTTAGTTAAATGAGAATACTTAACTCTGGAGCTACGCATATGAAATGTTGGAAGCTTACGTGCAAAGTCTGTATTTAACATTTTTATGTATTAGCAGTTAATAAATGTGGAGACATATTGAATATTGGGAGATTTAATCAAATTGAATCATTACAGTGTGTATTTTTTAAAGTCTGTACTAGCCTTGCCATGCAGACTGAAGTACTTGAAGGAAAATGAGGCATCATACTTTCTTCACAGAACTTCTTCTAAGGACCTATTTATTTTTCTCAAAATAAGCAAGTGTAATAAGTGTTGTATTGATGGAAAGTGAGACTCGTTACTCTTTATATGCTCATTTGCTAACGTGTTTATTGAGTACAGAATTGATTGTGTCTGTCCATGTTACACCATGTTTCAGGCTGCATATCCTGTCAGTTGATCACCCCAATGGCATTTGATTGGGAATTATTTTGGTCTATATTTGTTGAACTGTGTATATTTTTCTTTACAGGTCAGAGATATGCCATTATGGAATTGAAGGCAGTGCTGTCTTCTATTGTACGTAATTTCAAAATCAGAAGTCTTAAGGAGACAAAAGACTTAAATCCGTTGTTGGGATTGACCATAACACCACATGGAGGTGTTAATATTGAGCTGACATTGAGGGATAACAACAAGGAAAATAAGTTCACAGAAAACTAAAACTTAAATTATCAAATAGCATTTTGTGGTATGTTCCTTTATTGTATTGCTTTTAATTATCACCACTCATACTGCACTTCCATTGCATAATTATATTGGACGATTTTAATGGGCAGAGCACACACAGTGCAAATGTCAATCTTTTCCCTTATCCCCCATTACCAAATAATAAATCCCAATCAGAATCACTGATATGAGCGCGCGCACACACACATGTGCACGCTCCCTTCTGCCTGATTGCAACAAAATGTCAATTTGTACATGAACAAACATCTGCAGTTGCTGAACCAGTGTCTCATGAGCTGGCTAAACCATGGTTAGTCTGCGCAGTGCAGAAATTGTTAGTAAAGGGAAGTCTGCCATTGGCCGAAATATTTCAAGTTCCGAGAATTAAGAGTGTTAAATTTTGAAAATGAAACCATTCCGGTGTGTTCAGTTTATTATTGGCTCTCATATTTGAATTTTTGATTGTTAACTTTCAGCGCTCTCATATAAGCAGCATAAAATAGTTCAACAGTTGATCAAGTGCTTTAAGAATAAAATTTATCAAGACCAGCCTAACAGTTCTTGTGTTACGATATTACAACATAAGAATCCCATTTGTTTGATTGTCTGACTTACTACGAGGAGGGTACTTTTAATAATCATGTTATGTTTTTCTCTACATTGTTAATGAAAACACTTTTTTATATTTAAATTCCCCGCAGAAATTCCCTCTTCCAGGCCTGGAGGTGACAGCCATCCTTGCTTATCTTTTTGCGGACCACAGTTTAATTATACATAACAGTTCATTCAAATGCTACCAACTTGCTACTGTAAACAGATATTACGTAGGCCTATTAAATAATAATTTTCTATAACAAAGTCAGTCATTATTGAGGTATTTGACTGTTTGCTCCAGTTTCCTTGTAAGGTGCAGGTCAGTTATTTTGGATTATTTTATGTTTCATTGGGATAAGTTCCATTGGATTAGTGCATGATATATTGGCTTAGGTTGGGTTAGGTTTAGCAAGGTTAGCTAAGGTATTGTTAGGTTGTTTAAGGTTAGGTTAGATAAGGTTGTCTTAGTTTGCGATGGGTTAGATTGTTCTGGAGGATTTCTAGTGGTCATGGGGATGTCCTGGAATGTTATGTGGAAGCCCTTAATATCAGATATAATTTCTGCTGGTATGATTCCCAAATATCCTAATTCTAATTTGACGTTTTTCATTAGAATGTATATAGTTGGTCACAGAGAACGGCCAGTCAAATGTGACTTTAACGAAGCGTGTTTTCTGTTCTGAGACAGCTTATTTTTCCACCATGGAAGCCGACATGACGGCTGGTTGAGAACCACTGTCTTAGAGCGTCACTGTGAGATTTATAAAATTATTCAAAGCACATGCCGAGATTTGAAGGCCAGACTGTCATAAACGTGTGCGTATGTCAAATGTGTTGTAATCAATTAGAACAGAGGTTCTCACCCTTTTTCGCTGGCATATCACTAATTATAATTTAACATATTAAATATACCACTAACCAAATGCATTCAGAGAAAACTTATTTATGTTAATATTATGATTTGATTTTCTTACTTAGTTCGCGTACCATATGTTGAAAAATACTGTATTATTAGGTATTTGATTGGTCACTTTACTTCACTAGACCACCAAATTATCGTAATGTCAATAACAACAAAAAAACAATTTCACTAAAAATTTGACAAATACTAATAAGGCACCCGCGTGTAATTAACGCTCAGCATGAAATAATGTCAAGGTCAGTTTCTGTAAATACTCATAGTTGTCTATTTTACCACGTGAATGCAATACCTCTCGAGCACAGCTTAAAGTTAATTTCCAGTAGAGCCTTTAGGAACTGCGTGGTCCCGTTAGTGTGGAGCTTAAGGCTCCAGAAAGTACACGTTCTTATTAATTCGTTTCTTTGTTATAAGATTTCATAAATGTGAGAAATTGACATATATTCTTTCTGAGACGATTCCTGAAACAGCACACAAGGAAATATTTTTAAATGAACCAAGTTTTTCCTGATTATATTGCTTTCATAGGTATGTACAATTTTTCTCAGGCGGGCCTTATTATCAGCGGGTATCTTAACAACGCCACCGTGGTCTAGCGGTTAGAACGCTGGCCTTGAGTTTTCCTCCGTGGCATCCCAACAATTACTCCATTCACACACAGAAGAAGGCAATGGCAAACCACTTCTGGATCATCTGGCAAGAACGTATATGAACAGGTCCCAGTCCGAGAAAAGGATGGAAGGATCCTGTTCATATGGACCTGTCGTCAGACAGAACACTAAATAAAAATCTTAACAACTGACAAGACAAGTGTGATTCCTCCAATGTAGTGGATTGATTTGACTGATATTTTGATGGATAAACAGCTCGTTTCAGTTCATTAGTGTGTTATTTGAAATCCTTTATCAACTGCTGAAGTTATGTAAGATATACTGTTTGATTTATGTTACTATAGTTGTTCTACATGACAGTCAGCACATCAAATTAGACACTTGAATACTATATTTAAACCTGACGTTTTAATGTGTTTCCCCTACTCCAAACATAATTATATTTCTTATATTACCGTGTGGCTATGAATGTCTCAATATCTGACTAGCAGAAGTAGGCAAGATTATTGAATATTTCTGTAAGGATTGTTGCAGCTGCCAGTCACAAGCTTAGTAAAATTCTTTCTGGAGCGTAACTGTCTTCTTTAGAAGGATTTGAGGTTCTCACGACGGCGAGTATGAAGATGGCTGTCTTGTGGGATGTTGTGCCTTGTGTGAACACTTACTCATCGCCCTTTGGTTGGCGGCAGGAAGTTCCTCTGAAACGTCGGTAAACTAATACCAGACTTCACGGAGCTATAACCCATAAGACAGCTATCTCTGTCCTGTATTTTGAAATGTTATTGATTACGGCTTTCTTTTCGAAAGGCGGAAATTAGTGATAAGGGCAGATTATGTTTATTTAGAACAGAAGGAACAGTCAGCACTACGTGGACAACAGGTGGAAGGGTGGGGGTATTGTTTACCTTTTGTCTCAAACATAACCCTTTAAGCGCACGAGCGGCGAGGTGAACGGTCACGCACAGTAGAAACGTACAACGTTTCATTTCATTGTGTATTCAGCTTGGATTTTATTACGAATTTAAACTTTGAATTGATTTGTAATATATTTTTATCGTGGTTCACGAAGTTTGTTCACAACCAAGGATTGTCAAGTTAAATACATATGTGATTTTGTATGCGACCGACAACAAGGAAGGAAGTCTGGGTATAAGAAACACTGTCAGGGTAAGAGGTAAGAAACATTGCTAATTGTTACGTTAGTCGTACTTGTTGTTTAGTAACATGAAATATTTGATTCGTGCAGAAGCGTCAGAAATTTTTCGAAAGCATTGAAAGTGCAGGTTGGAATTCTTCTGTTTAAGCGTGAAGTGAATGTAGGACCCCTACCTGCCGCGTCATTGGAGACGGACAGACAATAAAGTTAGGCTTCCCTACAGTCACGCGTTAGCCAGTTGTCATGGTGTAACGAAAGATGTATTCTGCCTATCACACACATATCCACTGCAACAAAAATAGTTTGTCATAAACATCCCGGAGAATAAATGTCGTTCCGCGTTTACAGTAAGGATATTCATTATGGACATCATGACAGCAATGCTAAGCATCCTGTTGGTGCTTATTCTGTTTCTTGTGATGCGGCGTGATCCTGAGAAATCACGAATAAAGAAGATGCTGAGCAAAATTCCTGGACCACGCACCTACCCAATTCTTGGAAATGCCTGGGAACTTATTAATTTACCCTTACACCGTAAGTACATTATTACCAACATACCTTTCTTGTGTGAACATATGGTGCCCTCACGTTATTCTTTTGGAGCCGATGTTCAATAATTCTAGCAAAATGCGAACAAAGAAAGCAAAAATGTAATTTATGTTAGTGTAGTGTATTAGTTGTTTCCTTAAGGAAACGGTAGCTTTCTATTCTGCGAATAATTTATCGCAAAATACATAGTTACTGAATATTAAAACAGGTGATACTGAGGCCTATAGTTACCGTTGGACTTTCAATGTTTGATCTGATATCTTCAATTCTCTCACATATAATTCCAAATCTAACAGAAATACTACAGGGGCAGTCTGAGGTGATGAAGTGGAAGTATCCGAAAATTTTGTAAATCTAATTTATTTAAACTATTTCACAGAGATGACACATGTATGTTCCCTTTTCCAAACCACGTAAAATACATTACTTTTCAATACTGGCCGTGGGTCCACTTTCTGTGTATAATTTTAAGTTAAGAATTTTATTTAAGATTTGAATGAAATGTATAGGCCAAATGATTAAAAGAAAGTGACCTGAGATTGAACTATTCTTTGTAGATATTTCGAATTGATCATGTGTTGAAATCAAAAAATTCAGTGTGTGAACAAAACACATATTTGTTAAATTTTAAATCAGATGGTGGGCGATAATATACGTATTTTAAACAGCTGAAGTGGTTTAAATGGGTAAACGAATGGGACACAAACCTCGCCAGATGAAGCTGATGTCCAACTTTTGGAGCACCTTCTTTAGGGCTGGTGGTAGAAACGTAGAAACAGTATGATTCTCTGAAACAAGGGCGCGCAACTAAGAAGCTACTCGGTGCAACATCCCTGAAGATAATCTAAATTAACATCGCTGTTAAAATATAAAATCTTACGTATAAACTACTGATTTATGAACATCCGTTTTATTGTCGCAGGTTATATGGACGTTTTAGCGAAACACAACAAGGACTACGGGCCCATATTTTGTACCTGGAACGGGACCAGAGGGGACGTCAGTCTCAGCACTGCTGAGACAGCTGAGGTAACAGTTACAATAACTCAGGTCTACGTGTCTTGTAGATCGTCGCCTAACAATTCGTAGGAACGTTTTCCTACCGTCTTTACTCGAACCCTGAAGATAGAGACTGTACGTTTCTACAAAACGCTGATCACCACCGACATGACTAGACGATATCGCAGCCCGGAAGAAATGAATAAAAAATGTATGTCAAAGAACGTATGGAGGGGGGGCGTTGCATGTAGATGGGAGGACAGTATTAAAATATACTTAAAATACACTTTGCAAAAATAGAGTAATAGATGTGAAATTGAATGAACTAGCATAAAGATGGACATACTCCCAGCAGCACATTTTTTGTGGATACCGTGTTGAGTATGTTGCGTAGTTCTTAATGAATGCATCAGTAATCTGGTGTCATCATCTACATTGGAAGTTTACATGCCTACTTGCAGAGTGCACACATTATTACTGCGAGGAAATTGACTACGCACTGCCACGCTTGTCGGCGTACGAACGTCGTATCATATGCCTTCCCGAAGCTCATTTTTGCTGTACATTGAATTTTGAGTTGGCGTCGTTACGATAGGTGTTGCAACACTCGACGTCGGTATATAAAGTGCACTTATACTATATACGAGGGTGAGTCAAATGAAAACCGTAATTTTTTTTTAAAATTTAATTTATTGAGTGAAAGCGGTACACAACTATATCATTTTTCTACATAGTCTCCATTTCGTTCAATACAGGCCCCTCCAGCGTTTACGAAGTGTATGGCTTCCTCTTGGAAAAAATTCTTGTGGTTGTCTGCGCAACCACTCATGCACCGCCTGCTGTACCTCTTCATCAGAACTTCTTTCCTCCCATCGCCTCTTTGAGTGGCCCAAACATGTGGTAATCACTTGGGCCAAGGTCTGGTGAGTATGGCGGATGTGGAAGACACTCAAAGTGCAAGTCTTGGATTGTTGCAACTGTTGCACGGGCAGTATGTGGCCGAGCATTGTCATGTTGCAAAAGGACATCTCTAGTCAAAAGTCCACGTCGCTTTGATCTGACTGCAGGTCGAAAATGATTCTTCAAGATTCTTCACTGATCAAAAAACGAATTACAGAACGTTGTTCTTCTTTCCTGCATGTAACTAGTGGAGCAGCTATCGTCAAACTGGCACTGTGATGGCGTTCTGTTTGTCTGCATTATACTACCACCTATAGGATACTCTTTATAGCATTGGTAACATGCCTGCCAACTTATAGGACAATGGCGCGATATTTCGAATTTTTATCTCAGTTTTACGGTTTTCATTTGACTCACCCTCGTAATTCAAAGCTATCAGAACAAGTAATTTTTAACGTAAGTTTTACAATTGACATTTAGCCCAGAGCTCACCACTAACCCAACAGTTTGGTCCTGTTTTTTCACCCTGCCTTACTCTATGTTTGAAACCTGCATTGGCCTTGAAACCAACAGATCTCGTGTAAAACAGCCAAAACCAGACATTCACATCTCATTAATCCATGTTTTCTACCAGTACAAAGTGACCAAATAATACCAGAGGACATAATGATCCATGTGGCTGCAGCCAGCAGTAATTGAAGACCAGATTCAGATTTCTGGAGGTATCACCTGATGGCGTGTACATTCCTGTCAGCCCTGTTGTAATAAAGTGGCTTCCAATCTTTGCAGTGCTCACCTGCTATAAAGAAATGGTGTCCAACGCCTGGCTTACATGGTTATATATGTATTTTCATTTACATAACCTAATTTCTTGGTACTCTGGCAGGTTATCCTGAGCAGCAATGAACATATCGACAAGAATGAGATGTATTCAGAATTGTCACCATGGCTTGGAGACTGTCTGTTCTTGAAACAAGGTAATGTGTGAATTTGGTACTGGGCATGTGTACTGGGGGTGTCTCTCATTACTTCAGTGGAGTAGCACCTTAGTGTCTACATCACAAATTTCCTCGTCCACAATTTTCTTATAACCGTTAGTAGGATATCAAAAACATGATTTTTTGGTCGTGCAGAATAGCACAACCTCCATATCAAATTTCATCCAAATGCATTCAGTGGTTCTCGAGTTGAAGTGAGAAGTTCTGCTAATATATCCATTAATATGTGTATATAGTATTAGATAGTTAAAAGCTTTTGAAGTTTTAAATTTTACGAAATGGAAACGAATTTAGTATTTGCATTGGACATATAATAATCTATATACAAGGTTGAAGATCGGTTTGTTAATGACTGCTGTTTATTTTGAAAATCATACAACAAACCTATAAATACCCTCTGTGGGCAAAGTGAAAATGTATTATTGTTAAAGTATGTGGTACATACAGCAAACACTGGAATCTAAAGGATTTAATATATTGATTTTAGGACAGTAAATTTTCTTCTGCAATAAATTATGCAAACAGTAATAATGCTAGCTAAACATAATAAAATCTTATGGAAAATTGAACTGTACTACAATTTCTAAATAGTTTGATCTTTAAAACTCACCAACTGATCAAAGGAATCGCAAATACTCCTGTACTACGTAAGAAGTTTAAAGCCTTAAAAACAGATTATAATAAGATTTTATCATAATTTAATAATATAAGTATTGCAAAATACAAATAACATTGCATTTCTTTACTTTCCAGGACAGAAGTGGCGTGCAACTCGTAAATTGTTTTCATCAATATTCAGTTCCACCATTCTAGACAATTATTTACAAGTCTTCACAAAAAATACAGAAATCCTTACACAGAAATTCATGGCCAAAATTGATGGAGGCGAATTTGATGTTTGTCCTTATTTAGCACGTTTCACATTGGATGTTGTATGTGGTGAGTTTATTACTTTGTATCCAAGGCACAAATAATTTTAAGCCATTTTTTTGACATGGCAGTCAAGTCATGAATCACCGAGTTACTTTGGTAGAATTTGATAAGCTGTGCCATGAAATTTCAAGTATTGGCATGGAAAATGTTTTGTAACTCATCACGGAAAGTCCCAACTCACTTTCTTGAAGGAAAGATTCAGGCATATTTCTTGTCTTAGCAGTAAAAATGAATATGTGATTATTTAGAAGAATTATTTATTCATCATAAATAATGGTACAGTTTGGGAGGTCTGGGGATATCCCCCCCCCCCCCCCCCAAACAGTTCACATTCTTTTGTCTTACCAAATTTAAATATAGAAAATAGAATAATGTTTATGGTTATGTGTGTAATGCATGACTGATCAAGTTTTCTGTAATGACACTAGAGGGCACAATAATCTGTTACAAGTGCTGCAACAATTAGGCAGCTATTAGAAGTAGGTATACACCTAAATGAGAGAAATGTAGAAAGGCATAAAGGAGAGGAAGGGATAGAGTGAGGGATGAAGATGCAGAAGATATCTTTCCCCTTTACCTTTGAATTTTAACAGATCCCTTCCACTGACATTAAAATTTACAAATCAAGAAATATGACGTAGATGAGGTATGTAACATATGTGAAAGTTGAGAAATCCACACAAAATATATAAAAGACTACTTTGGTGATCTAGGCATAGATGAAAAGATAATATTAAAATTAAACATGATGATAAATCTTAAAATCCTTAAAAGGTGAGGAATACCCTTCTTCATTATGGTTATACCCAATTTAATCACGGTTCGTTCTTACAGAAACAGCTGCTGGGATAAAGGTGAATGCGCAGATCAGTAATAACATGTTGTATGTAAATGCTTTGCATGAGTAAGTACAATCAGCTTAAAAAACATGGCTTAAGGTACAAGTTTCAAATATTAGTTCTATTCGTTCAACAAATTATTGGAAAGTAAGAATTATAAATTTGCAAAAAAAATAATAATAATAAGAGAAAGAGACCAATGTGTCGTAGGATTTGAGGTTTGCACGGCGTTTTTGCATCAGGATGAAGAAAGAAATTTAATGAGCACATGGCACATAATTAGTTAAAATTGTAAGATCGCTGTCTTCTGGGTTATTGCGCCATGTAGTCTGGTAGAAGTTTACTAATGTTTCAGAGGTCATTCCTGCCACCATCATCAGGGCAATGATGGAGGCAGCAGCAAATTAAGATTACTTGATGTTGAACATAACATGGACCCTAATATAACCACTTTATGTGGATTGTTTCCCTGTGACCATGTGACCAGCTGAAATCTGTAAGGCAGCATACAGAGTACAAAATGTCATCAACTCATAATCATGTAGTCAAAAGATAAACACTCCTTTGTTCTGGAAGGTCAATGATGAGCCTTATTTTACTCTGTAGGCTATTGACAGTTGAATTTGCACTGTTTTGCTGCTTGTTACGTTGCTCAATATACTGAGTAGGAAAAATATGAGATACAAATACCACTCATACTATGAACACTGACATTAATCATATTTTACAGTTCCCTTATATATGTGAATGTCCCTCCCTTTGTCTGTGTTTCTGTCTTTGTTGTGAACTTGTATTATCATGGTGCCAGGAATGCAATTTAAATCTACAAGCTCCTGAACAAAGTTCACTTGACCACTTTATCACATTAAAAATATGTTATGTTTGTCTCTGATCTCTGTTAACCTAAACTGATGTGTCGTCATTCATATTTCTGGAGTCTGTGTATAATGTTCACATTTTTCATTATTTCAGTATTGTCACCATTATACCAAAAAAGTATTCTGTTCCATGGTTTTTGTGGGATTTCCTCTTTCATCGTTCCCAGAAACGTTATAAAGAATGCATTGATATTGTTCACCAGTTCAGTGAAAATGTAAGTAATTTCATTTTAAGAGTATCCATTAGATTACAAAACTTGCACGATATACAAGGCACATGTTTTCATTTAACCCAAAAGTGACAACTGTTTAAAATGTCTGTGATCAGTAACTTAAGTCAGACCACCCAACGTAAAATGAGATTGAGGTTTTAATGGTGGGAAATATCTGAATTGTTATCTTCTGGACCAAGTAGCCTTACAGATGTTTAACAATGTTATGGTACATTAACTTCTAGACGATGCAGGTGGAAGACAATCTACGTTCATTTATTCCTGGAACATCTGAAGTATGAGCTGTGACTGTAATTTATGAAGAATTAATTCACATAATCAAGTCATGATGCTTTTTCCAGATTATTCGAGATAGGCTGAGTGAAGATGCTGAAACATTGGAAAATAATACTGATTTACCCTTGTCTGAGTTGTATGACTCTGAAGGTAAGTTGATTCTTCCTCTTGATTTATGTAGACCTATTATGAAAACTGTTATTTATCTGTATAAAACAATGAAATCCTATGATCCTTTGTGGTAGTAATGCAATATTTTATACTAGGGACTGCTCAAGTTGCCACTGACTGGTAACAAATTAAATTTGCCCACACACCCCAGTTTATAAAAATTCATTAAGTCTCATTCTGTCAAACCAATGGCACATGAGACATGCCATACAGAGTTGTTTGAAGATTGTAATTTACGAATTAATTTAAAAGTCTTGACTCTTATAAACAAACATAACTATGTGGGAATTACATCTGTTTAGTTCCTGATACTGTCTTGTGATAATCCTTTCAGAAGTTAGGCAATAATGGAAGAATTTACATTTCTCCCAATATATTTTCACGTGCGTTGTTTTAAAATAACACAAGTTATTTCTGAGGAATTCAAATTGCTGAAATACAGTACAACACAACAGGCTTATATTTAATCTTGTAAGTTTTTGTTTCAGTGCATAGGAAGAACATGGACTCATTGGGATTAATGATGAATAAATTAAGAAAAGATGATTTACAAAATACTGTGGATGGCTTAGTGTTTGCGGTAATGTACAAGATTATGCACACATATCTGTCTGCGTACTGTATAATATTATCTCATATAAAATGCCCTTCCATCTGCCAATGTTTGAAGCATAGAATTTGACGACACCTAGGGACAAATGGTGGGCTGTTGTGAATAAGTTAATAATCCTTCAGTCAGATAATTTCTTGACCAGCTGAGCTACTGTCGGGTGCTCAAAGCGGAATGGATCTATTTAATTGTTAGTTATAAATGTTTGATAAACTGACTAGTATCAAGTAACACGACATGATTTAATATCTTTGTGAATTCTGATGTTTTGGTTCATGATGCCTAATAGCCTTGTATGTTCTTCTGACACAGTGTCATAACCAAGAATGTCACAATCCAATTTTACACCAACATGACAACTTCAGAGTCAATTAATATTTTATTGACTTCACATAAATATTCTCATGAAAGAACGTGTTTCTTTTACAGGGTCATGATACAACATATGCAGCACTTTCATGGGCCATCCAGCTACTGGGTGAACACACTGACGTGCAGGTACTGACAATTAATTTAGAGACATGCAGTGCACAGTCTTCATTACTCCCACACTCATGGCTCCACTAACCTGTTTGAGCTTTAATTGGGTACAGTGGTATAAACCAAAATAGAGTTAATTATAGTATATACATGAATAGTTTATGCAGTAACTTTGATGTTTAAGTAAAACGACAAAATTTGCTTAGTTTTAATAAAGCTCATTGAACATGCTTGTAGAATGTAATCTGCACGTACAAATATCCAGGAAGAAATTTCTAAAGATTTGTGGCAACATGAGTTTGGATAGTGCCAACGCAGACTTAAGAAACTTCACAACTATGTTGCCTCCTTACTGAGATATGGTCATTGTCCAAAGCAAATATATATTCATAAGGCAGAGAGGGAGAGGAAGGGGAGCAGAAAGGTAGAAAAGGAATAGGAAGTAAAGAGAAAAAGTGAAGTTATAAAATGCAAGAATTATTTTCAGACTGCAGATTAATGAAATGCAGAATAGTTCTGCATATCATCTTAATGTTAGCCATGTATACACTTTTCTCTACATTGTTAAAACAGACTTTAATGAAACAGTTAAGTCGCTTATTTATTATGATTGTATTTCTCTTTTCTTCTTTCATGACTTTGATTAATTCTTATTCACAAGTTCTGAATTTTTATTTCTGATACAAAACTGATTTCATAACATATTATAGCATAACACGAGACATTCAATAAGAGTAATGTAGGCCTCTGTGAAGAAAATGGATGCTTCCTGCTGTATAATTACTTTCCCTATTATTTCTTTGCGCACACTGACTTGTATAAAGCAAATTATTTCACATGTGGGTATTTTAGGAGAAAGTCTATGAAGAGATGGTGCAGATATTTGAAGGATCTAATCGATCTCCCACAAAACAAGACCTTCAAGAAATGAAGTACTTGGAGAGGGTCATTAAGGAAACCCTCAGACTGTACCCGAGTGTATTATCTGCTGGAAGGAAAACCAAAAAAGACATACAGATAGGCGAGTATAAGATGCCTAGTTCTTTACCTCACATGATGCATTATTCTTAAGTCTTTAATAAATCTCTGGAGAAGAAGTAAATAATAATTATTTTAGTGCTTAAAACAGGCACGTCTGACATTGAATTAGACTCCCATGTTGTCAGAATAGGTTCTTACGAGACTTGTTTCTTTTTTTTAAACTGATAAAAGAAAAAAATAATGACAATGATTAGACCCATTTTTCTCTGTGGCTGGCTAAGCATTAAATAAGATTCGAAGACAACATAAGGACAAAACCTAGCAAAACTTAACCTAGAGTATTTAGTTTCATCTAGGAGCATTCAGAAAGCAAAGGCCAAAGAACATGTGGAAATTATGTGTACTTAAAGTCTCGTTTAGGTGTAAGTGTAAACTTCAAAAGAGTTACAATGAAATTTGTGCCCACTGTTAGTGACCTGTCACTCATGCAACTGATATGTTATTGTGGTTACAGAATACATTAATAAACTTTTTTTTAAATTCTTTATAGGCTAACTTATTTAACAACATAGTTTATATTATGTTTTGCTTTGATGCAAATACCACCTGTAAAATAAAACAAAATAAGTTGCCCTGTAACATCAGCAGGTGAAATAAGACATATGTTTTATACTCTATCAATATTTTACAGGAGAATACACAATACCAGCAGGGGCTAGCATTTGGATCGAGATATATTTTATCCACCGCAACCCTAAATACTATCCACATCCAGAGGAATTCAATCCCGATAACTTCCTGCCAGAGAGAGTACGTGACCGACATCCTTACGCATACCTTCCTTTCAGCGCTGGACCAAGAAACTGCTTGGGTACGTTACATAGATATCTGCCAGTTTTAGGATATTATCTATCGAGCTTAAAATGTAAAATTGTACAAATAATCTTATTATTTTTGTGGGGCCTGCTGAGGTTTGGATAAGTAAGTTTTAGACCTAGTTAAATTAGAATACTTAACTCTAGAGCTACGCATATGAAATGTTGGAAGCTTACGTGCAAGGTCTGTATTTAACATTTTTATGTATTAGCAGTTAATAAATGTGGATACATATTGAATATTGGGAGATTTAATCAAATTGAATCATTAGAGTGTGTATTTTTTAAAGTCCGTACTAGCCTTGCCATGCAGACCGAAGTACTTGAAGGAAAATTAGGCATCATACTTTCTTCACAGAACTTCTTCTAAGGACCTATTTATTTTTCTCAAAATAAGCAAGTGTAATAAGTGTTGTATTGATGGAAAGTGAGAGTCATTACTCTTTATATGCTCGTTTGCTAACATGTGTTCATTGAGTACAGAATTGATTGTGTCTGTCCATGTTACACCATGTTTCAGGCTGCATATCCTGTCAGTTGATCACCCCAATGGCATTTGATTGGGAATTATTTTGGTCTAAATTTGTTGAACTGTGTACATTTTTCTTTAAAGGTCAGAGATATGCCATTATGGAATTGAAGGCAGTGCTGTCTTCTATTGTACGTAATTTCAAAATCAGAAGTCTTAAGGAGACAAAAGACTTAAATCCGTTGATGGGATTGACCATAACACCACATGGAGGTGTTAATATTGAGCTTACATTGAGGGATAACAACAAGGAAAATAAGTTCACTGAAAACTAAAACTTAAATTTTTGGAAATGTATGTGAAGCTGCAAAGGAAAATAAACTAAACATATTTTACTTCACTTTGTAAGCCATGGTTAATGTACTTACATAAAAATGGCCTATGTATATTTGTATATGGGTCTTTATGTGTATCATTGTGGTCATTGTATGAAGTGTCTGTGCTGCATTCAACTCTTGTGCCTTACATTATGTAACTTCTATGAACAAAAACAAAATATGTAAAGTGTCTGGGAAATCTGAAAATGAATTATTGCCCATTGCATAATTCCTGGGTCTTCTTGTATCTAAACAGCAGCAACCACAGTGATAGAAGAGTCAGTTAAATTCTGTTTGGAATAAGTAAAGTTGTACACTGTAGACCCTGGCAGACATTTTGAATAAAAATAAGATGTCATAAAATATAAAATTAATACTAGAATTTGTTTTTCCTTAAACACCTTGAAACCTTTATGGCTCTGCAATAGTTTAAAACAGAACCAATTTTATTTGTTGACGTAAATACGTCTATATGGAAGGGTCAGTGTCATTCCGCGAAGAAGCGACAGAAAAATGTGTAAATATGGACCGACAACAATGGTCAGCTTGCGTGCTGTTTACTCTAATTGTTACGTCATCTGTTTATTCCGCATTGTTTTATCACTTTACTGCCGCTGTGAATCGCTTGTAGAAGAAGTGCGTCGTGGACTAGGTAATTTTGTACTGGTAAAAACGTTTAACAATATCACAAGTACTTACCTTATATAAGAATTATTAAGTAATCTGTTGTTGGGTTAGTTAGTTGCGTCATACTAAGTACAAGATGGATGACATTGAAGCTTTGTCACATTTATGGAGGACACGTTTGGCTTAATGTTGATGTCAAATCCTCAATGTAGTACTACTAGATCAAAATGTTGTGTTTTGTGTTTGCACGATATGTTGATACTCTAAAATGTACAAATTTTATAATATATTTCAGCTACCACAGACCCAGCTTAAGCGTAACTAATTCAAGGTAGGCAGTACTGTCATACTTAAAGCGTGTATAAATATTTAGAATAAAGCCACTATATAAACTCCTTAAAATATAGCCGTATTTACATCAAATTCTCCGGAACCGTGGTTCCACTGTAACTTTTTAATTTTTTACTCAAAATTCACTCCTGTCCTCCATGTATGATAGAGTGGTTATGAAACATCCTCCATGTATGTGTATGAGTGTATATATAGAATATGCATAGCTGTGCAAATAATGTTTGTATGCATACATGAAAGTCTTTCTGGTATGGTTGGAAGAATAATTAACTCAGTTAACGTCTCTGTTCTGGTTTCCCAAGCACCCTGCTTGTAACGCTACTTTTCACCTTTGCGGAATATTAACAGGAGTTCTTCAATGTATAAAATATCAATAAGTTTGATAGTAATCTGTGACAGTGAAGTCGGTTAAGGCGTCACAATTTGACATCATACGCTTTCAATGATTACATTGATGTTTACGTAGGTTTTTGTTATCTTTGATCTGAACACACCCGAACGAAAGCGATGTAAATAACGATGTTCGCGAATTGTAAACATGGCCTACTATTAAGTTTAAAAAAAGAACATATACAAAGTTGTTAACGCTTGTAATTTGTGTATGTTAAAACATATTCATACATTGAAAAGGGTAAGTGGTTTCTGTTTCGTGTTATTTTCTGTGTATTTAATACTGAGGTATCGTCATACAGTGAAGAAGTTGAGCAACCGTTTTTATTTAGTTATTATAATTTTATACTCTTAGGTTACGTGTTTCTTCTAAGATTGGTGTATGAAATGAGTACATCATTGTTAGTTTAAGTTTTGTAATTATATGTATGATAAATTAGGTCAAGATAAAGCCATTGTGATAAGTGCAGTGTTGCCATTCGTGTAGTGAATACCGAGGTACGAAAATAAATCTCATAATTACCTAAACTTGTATCGAAATTAATACAAGATAAGAATAAAAGTAGGTGGTACATGAAATATGTTAACAAATTTATGTAAGATTACAAAATGTTGACCATTTTCCTGGAGTAAGTTGGATTTGTTCATTTGTCTATTAACCGGAAAAAAAGTTCAATTCAATGTCGGTATTTGAGCATTTGCAGAGTGCAACTGTTATGTTGGAGGCAGTAACTATGTGATCGTGTACTTCGCACATCTGCATGATACCGTATGTCAACATATTTGTCTTTAAATTTGTGGTGTTATACTTATTAGATGCAACAAATACACATCTAAGCAAATTAAACCAACCTCAGCATATCGTAATTTATCACTGCATTTGGATGTGATGGAAAAATATAAAAATGTGTTTGAGTATGAGTCTATTCTATTTTTGCAAGTACAGTTACAGGTATCTGTTGATAAACAGTGTAACTTCTTTAAAACTGTGTAGAGAAACTGATTACAAAATGTAAAGATATACCAAAACTTTCATTGAACAAGTACTTTAAGTCATCAATCTTATTTTAGGTTATATTAATTGGTTTTGATAAGTGTCAGCATATTAATTTGAACTATTTGATTATTTTTATAAAACCTTAATGGGAAAATGAGATGAGTTTTTGTCTCTTAGAAAGATAACTTATCTTCTTGTTTTATATTATACAAAAATATTGACTAAATAAATCAGTTAACACCCGCAAGTAATGTAAATGATGCACTTTTTATAGTATCTTACTACTGTGTTCCCATCCTAATAAAATAAGATGCTTCACACAGTAAGTGTCTTGCTTTAAGTTGTCTGTTTTTGTTGTTTTAGCATCTTTGAAAGTTTTTCAAAATGAGGAGTGATCATGTAAACAGTAGGATCTTGTTGAAGATTGAAGAACTTGTAAAACCATTGAACAAGTTGCCAAAAGCCTGGAATGATCATCTAGCAAAGGTAAAGTATTTGCTTATGACATGAGATTTAAATTATGTACCATACAACTGTAATGTTTCTTATGTTCTGTCAGTTCTTGGTGTATATTTATGAGGCACAGTCAATAAAGGGCTTCATGCTAATGTATACATGCTGGTGCTTAGTACTATTTTGTTTATTTGTGGTTTATTTAACAGTGCTGCCAGTAGCTCATTATAGCATCAAATAGTAGGATGATTATGAATGATGAATTGGAAAGGATATGGAAGGAAGTGACTGTTGCGTTATTTAAGGTTCTGTTCTGACATTTATTTGGTGAAATGAGGAAAATGATGAAAATCCTGAATCAAGATAGCAGGTCTGCAGACTGAGATTTGAACTCAGGGCTGTTGGAATACAACGCAGAAGTGCTAACCTCTTAGTTACAACAGCTAGTGGATCTTAATACTGAAACCTTTTCCAAGTGAAGAATTTGTAAGGCATGAAGAAGCACTGTATTTTAATGTTTGGGAATAAATGTAATAAATCAAAATATATTTTATGATTAAATTAAGAAAAGATTAAATCCAAAGAGTGCTTGCTGTGATTCATTTCAGAATTACTTGTCTTGCGCTCTCCTGTCTAAGAATATAAAGATTATAATACACAACGCTGTAATTTTACCTATTATTTTACATGGTATGAAACATATCTCATCTCATGGGAGTAGTGTGGATTGAGGGTGTTTTAAAACAAAGCATTGGGTTAATATTTTGACCAAAGTGACAGGAAGTAATGTAAGGCTCGGGAAAATTGCATGAGAAACTTCACAATCTTTACTTTATGCCAAATATTATTAGGGTGATAATGTCAAGGAAGATGATTTGTGTTGGGAATGTAGCATGTATGGGGATGTTATAAAATCTGAACTAATGAACTTGAATGGAAGAGAGCAATTGGCATAACTAGGCATGAATGGGAGGGCAATATTAAAAGAAATGGGTTTTGACTGATCTATAAGATGTAGTAATAGGCTCTTCTGAACCCAGTAATGATCTTTTGGGTTGATAGAAGAGAAGTTCCTTGCTAGATGAGCAGCTATTAGCATCTCTAAAGAACTCTTTTCCAGGGACTTAATTTAGTTAGAACTCGTTCTTAGGTTTTCATGTATCTAAGGTACAAGCCACATAGTGTTGAAGGGTTTAAAAATTTCACCAAACATAATTGCCATCTTCATGGTGAATGATGTCCTGTAGGTTGTAAACTGTACCTTGTCTCCCATTGCGACATTTATATAAGCATTTCATAACAAAACTCACACACCCCCGAACGACAGTTCATCCTGATTATGACGACTGCAATGTTTGCTGAAATGGAAAACTTTGAACATTACTCGTGGCTCATCCCTGAAAGCCAAAGTTTTACAATTTAGTTGGTTATCAACCTAATCATTTTAAGCCAATATCCAGTTGTATATCATATCATCACTTCTGCAATTCCCTGGGTTTCATCTATAAAACTTTTAATTTAGAACTATTTCACTTCACTTAGCCGATTCTCTTCTACCTGCAGGTGTCGAGGCTAGAACAACGTGCTGCCTTTTTATTCCCTCTCATAGGTATTATAATCAAAGTCCAAACTTTACAACAATTAGGATGGTGTTTTTCTGGGTTGTTGCACCATGGGAAGGTGCAAACTAGGTTAAGGTAGCCCAGGTCGGAGACCAGTAATGGAAATTTGTTATCACTATATCAAAATTTTGGTCCCATAAAATCAGGGAGGTGTTGATTAGCTGAATTCTTATGGAAGACTGTGCCATGGAGTGGGGTGGCCAATTAACTAGTTGCTTTAATTAGGTAATATCTGCTAGCTAATTTAATAATGTAATTTATTAAATTAAAGGAAAATGGTGTTCAGTCCAGGTTGGTTGCATTGAGGGGTGAGGTATTAATAAGATCAGTGTCTTCTGGAATGTAGCACTGTGTAGTATGGTGGATGTTGTCAGACTTTTATAGCAGCTTACTGCATTTATCATCAGGGTCTTGATTGAAGCACTAAGCACCTCTAAAATGGACAATATCTACCAGACTACACAAAGCTACATCCCAGAAGACACTGATCTTCATTCTTGTTGCTGCAAGAACCAAAAATGTCATCAAGTACTTATAACTTAAACAGGTTAGTGGTATAGGGATGTCAAAATATGGTGCACATTTACAGGTCATTTGTTCTGTGTTATACTTTTATGTGTCTACTGG
The DNA here is from genome assembly GCF_977971745.1 of Zootermopsis nevadensis. NCBI lineage: Eukaryota > Metazoa > Arthropoda > Insecta > Blattodea > Termopsidae > Zootermopsis > Zootermopsis nevadensis. The sequence continues at coordinate 19,946,249 of NW_028259134.1, forward strand.
TCTGTTTCAGCACCTGGATGAGTACATGGAGTGTATTGAGCAGCTGTCAAGAGATGAAAGTCTTGGTCTGACTGCCATTAATTTTGTTCAAGCAGGCCTTATGGTTGAGAACACCACCAAGGTATATGCTTTAAATGTGGACTATTTGTGGCAGTTCATGACACAAGTATTGGAGGTTTTAAGAATGAACAAGTAAGTGGAAGACAGTGTTACTGGTTATTTAATAGTAAGTAACACTACATTAAATGTAAGTGGGTGTAAAGCTTGATTGTTTATCCATATACACTACATAATGAAGTATGTAGAGGGATGTTGAATAATGGAATCAACCAAGTGGCGAAGTACTGCAAGGAATGGAACTTGAAATGCAACTTGGAGAAGACGAAAGTGTTGGTATGCAAGAGGGGAGGGAAATTGAGAAAGGATGAGAGGTGGTTTATGAATGGCAAAATAATAGAAACAGTGAAGGAAATATGCTACCTGGGAGTGACCCTGGAAAGCACAGGAGGGTGGGCTAAACAAAAGGCTAAAGTAGTGGCGAAAGGGAAGCAGGCCTTAGTGGCGATAGATAAGTGCTTAGCCAGAATGCCACATATGAGGATAAATATTTTAGAAAATGTATACGAGATGGTATGTGAATCGAGAATGATGTATGGGGCGGAAATATGGGGATTAGAGGAGGGATGGAAAGAAGTTGATGTAATCCACGGGAGATTTTGTAAGAAGGTCCTAGGGATACCAAGGGTCGGAGCAAATGGGGTAGCCGAAGTGGAACTGGGGAGAGACAGCAGGAGGAGCAAGGTTTTAGGGTTGGTCACAAAATTTTGGCTAAGGATTTTGCAAATGGACAGGGATGATTTAGTAAGGAGATGCTACGACTGGCAGGTACTGAACTTGAAAATTGGGGGATGGGCTAAGGGGGTAAAAGAGGAATTAGATAAATTAGGGTTGGGGTATATTTGGCAGGATCCGCAAGGAAGAAGTGTGGGCAGGACGTGGGAAATTTTAAAGGAAAGGTGCAACGCCATAGAACGACAGAACGTTTTTGCTAAAATTAGAGAAAAGAGATCTCTGGCGTTGTACGGGGAGATGAAATCAGGGTGGGGTAGACAGGGCTACATTGGTTGCTGTACGAGGGTGGAGAGAGAGGGATGGGCATGGTTCAGAGCGGGTATTTGGAAGCTGAGAGGGATGAGGGGGGGCATGGATGGGAAAATATGCCCTTTAGGTGGGGCGACAGAAAGCGAGATTCACATACTATTAAAGTGTACGGAAACCGGGAGGTGGAGGGAACAGCTCCTGAGGAACAAGTGGTTCACCGTTGGCGAAGAGTTGGCCTTCAAGAAAATTTTAAGCACCACGAATGACACGGAGGTCAGGGATGTAGGGAAATTTCTGTACAAAGTAAGATGTAAAAGACAGGTCAAAATTAGGAATTTAGAACTGCCACTGGGGTAGAAGGCACGAGAACAATACGGAAGAGTTATGTAAATAGTATTAGGGATTAAGGAATAGTCATGTAGAGTAGCATTAGTGAATAGTTGTAGTAAGCAGTAGTGCTAATAGTGCTTGTAAGGACTGTGGCCGTGAAAACCTGGTGTTAGGCGGCCACAGATCTCTGTATATAGTCTAAACCAAATATATTATATTATATTATATTAAGAGAACTAAGAATATCAGTGAAAGTCCACAGTAAAGATAGCCAGTTCTAAGATGTCATCACCATCACTTATGCAAGATGAATGTGTTCTTATTAATATTATTTCTTTAGTAGTTCAAATAACAATAATAAAAGGAGATCAGAAGCTTCTGTGGAAACACCAGAGAGTTCTGAAAAATATTCTAGAAGGAAGAAACGAGCTGTTTGTGAAGACTTTGAAGAGATTATTCCTAATGTCATTGGTAAGTCAGCATATTTGTGTTATGTCATAGCGTTATATTTATCATTTACTTACAGTTTATTTAATGATGCTTTTTCTGCAGCTGAGACTAGAGTGTTGAATGAGTTGCTGATAGTGAATAATGATTGGAAAGGATGTAGGAAGTGATTGTAGCCTAATTTAAGGTAATATCCTGGAAAACCATGAAAGGATTCTATTCTTTTATCTGTATGGCTCTGATTCTTATGAAGCCCAAGTTGAGGGTGGGATGAACATTCTGTAAACAGGTTTTGTATCTTGTGAACAGATCCTGATATGAAAACAGAAGAAAGAAATGAACCCATTAAACCACTGCCTCTCCAGCGACACATTATTGCGAAAACAGACTGGAAGAGGCAGAAACACAGTTATCATATTTATGATGTGGAGGGAGACACAGTAGTATCAACAGATTATAGGTATGTAGAACTGATGGTGAGCTATTCAAGTTCTGTTGCTCTGCATGAGCAATCTGAAGTTTGAATTATGACTTATTTGCAATTACAAATTTGACCATTTAACTTCATGATCTGGTCCTTTTTGAGAGATTGATAATGTTTTATTTCATTGAGAAATTACCTGTTTCAGGACTTTTGTTCACAAAGTTTTCTATAGTGCTATATTTTACCCATTGCCGTTTGTGCCTCTAAAATCTGTTTCTTTAAAACATATTTTATTTTTATATTCTTATGTGTATGTCTAAATCTTGCGGTTGGTCTCTTTCGTTTACGTTCACCAGGCAAGCATGTGCGTGCATTTCTTCCTTTCCCGATATGGGGGATACAGAAAATGTGCAGAGTTTTGATCACATAACGCAAAGGAAAATTACCACTTACGAGACCAAGGTGTCTATTGGAGGGCAATATTAAAATGGGTTTTAAATGAATAGAGTGTGAATTGGATTTATCTGGTTCAAGAAAATGTTCAGTGGAAACACAGTAATGGACCTTATGGTTCCATAAAAGGTGGAAAATTTCATGTCTAACCGATTGACTATCATCTTCTCAAAAGTACTGTGTCCCATGGAGTTGGTTTAATTTCACCCATCTTATCCTTCATTAATAGCATTGGAATATTAGGTGATGGTCATAGTTATGAAGGTTCTCATTTTGTCATTTTGTTATTACTTCCTTTCAAACATTTTTTTGAAATTAAAGTTGTCTGCCATGTTAAATTCAAACAAATATGTTGGATATGTATATCATTTTCAGTGTGATGTTGCAAACTTCAAGACAGGGGAAGTTACAGTTAAATATGCTGAAGGAAATCACCAGAGAATGCAGTGAGGGTAAGTTAGTTTACCACCTATATTTAACATTCTTTTTTGTTTTCAACTCTTAACACAATCAGGAAGTTTTAGTATGTTGCCCCTTTTGACTCTGCAAAACAAAATTGAGCCCAGTATTTTCAATCACATTTTAACCTTTTATCAGTAGCCAGCTGGACTGCATATGTCATGACATATGGCTTATAAAGGTTAATTAAATAATTAGCTTTGGGTTCAGAACTTTATTTTCAGGCTTTGGGCCAGAAGAGCACATTCTGCAAGTATGGAATTTATATAAAATTGTAAATTATGATCCATTAGGAGGATTTTTGCTGAGGATCAAGTGCTTTGAAGCACTTGAATAAGTTTCAGAGGAGCTGTGGCTTTTCATGCTATGAGCTAAGTGGAATTCTGTGGTCTGTTCAGAACTGAATGTTTAAAATAAAACTTAATTCTTTTTTCATACATTTATATTCATAACATTTCCTTTAGTTTTTCTGTTGAGTGACTTTGTTACAGAAGAACACATTCGGCCGGAGAATTTTGGTGAACTGATTCATGTCTTGGAGTTGCTGGTACAGGAGCTTAGCCAAAGTGATGCAGGTTGTAGTACAAATGAAGATGAAGATAATGATTTAGCTGAGGAGACAGAGTTGACACCTGATGGGATCTTCAATCTACCCTCACTAGAAGCCCCAACTGAACATGATTCTGTTGAACCACCAGAACATCCAACACTCTCATCTTTGCCAGTAACTCCACCCCCTTCTCCAGAACCAATAAAGAGATCAGCATCTGACTTAGAGACACCCGAAGGAATCAAAAGATCAATATCAGATGCTGAGTCAGAGAAAGAAGTGTGTGCTGCTGGGCTGTCTGCAAGAAGGTAATGTTGCATTTTATATCTTTTGATATTTGAAAGTGATATGATGGCTTGCATGCGTATGTGGTTGTGTTATGTTTGTTGTGGGGGGGCTCCTAAATAGCTTTTAAAGGAACTGAGCAGAATTTATAAAAAAATTTAAGAGGATCGTGAAATCCTGCTATTATTTCTCTTAGCACCTCTTGTTAGCATAACTTTGTGAACAGTCTTGCTGGTAGGCCACCTTACAGGTATGTTTTAATGCACCATCCTTATGTTCATGTAACTTTGTTTTTTCTAACCCCCAGACTCATGGTCAGAACTTCACATAGTCTGGCTGTAGTTTTTAGTATTATTGTTACAATTATTACTTTTTGCAACTTTTCCTGTCATGTTAATCTACACGTACAGGTGAATATTACACTGTGTTGTAGCACAGTTATTTTAACTTAAATAGTGAGTAAGTGAAAATAGCTGATGTGCCTTGAAACACGTGAACTAACTTTACATTAACACTGCTTAGAGTTGTTTGCCACTGGGATGTTGGCATTTATAGCAGGCAGTTAAGAAGGTGCCATGATGGGGTGTCCTCCAGTGATGTTTTATTTATACAAAGTTTCAGGGAAATCAGGTATACATCACCATTGCCTTTTATATTTGATATGCACATGCTGTTGGTATTTGTCTCTATTTCTATATTCAGGTGATTGTATTCATTGTATTGTCGTTTTTTTATTTTTGTTTCTGGTATTTGTGAGAACAGGCAGTTGTTAGATCAAGAAGTCTTGGAATACTAAACTTCTCTGCTAATCGCCAGGCCATCAAGACATCATGTATTCCTTAGACAGCAGACAGTGGTTAATAGAAAATGAACGGTGTGTTGTAATATCTGTCATTTTTATAAAATTCAGACTGAACATTGTGGTCAAGTGGTTAGCACTCCCGCCTTGTATTTAGGAGGTCTCAGTTTACTGTCGTCCTCTGAATCAATGCTGTTTAGTCAGAGACACTGTGTCATTAAATAAACTATAAATAAATTGTCATAAACCTTAGAGAGGTATTCTTACATGTGTAATATGTGATGATCTCTGGGAATGTTTTAGACAAGGTAAGAGGGAACATCTTGTGACAGTCCCGTGTGACCCATGGGAGCCTGAACGGGGTACACGAGAGAGGCCACTGAAGAGGAAACAGGCTTTCAAGCTGCCCTGTGACATCAGGTTGCTCAAACCAGACGAGGTAAGAATCAGCTGATAGGAAATACTTCCTCGCATTGTCCAATGAAGCAGTGCACTGTAGTCACTGAACACTGATTCTTTGCAGAAGAAACGTAAGTCTGGACATGAAGAGAAAGTGAAATTGATGGTGGAGTACAATGGAACTAAAATGCTGTGCACGTATGTGATCCATTCGTGTTTTCCATTATATCCAGACTTCAAGCAGTTTTGTCTTCAGGAAATAAAACAAAAGACTTTGCTCTTACAGAATCAACCAAAACTCTATAGTGTCAGAGGTGAGTTAGTAACCCATCAAATCAGAGTTCTGTGTAGCACATTAGTTCAGTCTGTCTGTTTGCGGGCTCATTAGCATATTAGTTTGTGGTGACAGAAGTTACACTGTTCTGCCTTTTCCAGAAACAAATTGGTGGTGCCATCATAAAGATCAAACTGGTTGGAACAACTGTTTTGTGTCTAACTTGTATTTCAGAGATACTTAGTTAAAATCTTGGTTAAAGCATCAATTATCTCAACTGAGAAATTTGTGGAGGAAAAGTTGCCTTATTTTTAGTAGTGAGATTTCAAGACTGTTTCAGTTTCATATATCTGTAATCCCTCTTCCTGCAGTTGAGTTTGTTAATGTCTGTTCACCCATTCTTTGACCATCATATGCTTTATGCCTTTTAATTTTTAATCCAAATAATAAGTAAGCCCTTCTGTCATCTTCAGTTTCTTCATATTGTTCTGATTTACATTACTGCAGCCTGTTCTCTAATTACCTCATTCTGATTCAAGTAACTAGTGATTATTATTCTGTGTAATTGTTCTTTAACGTTAGCATATATTTTATCCAGTTTAGCTTGTGTTATTAAAATCAGTATATTTTTCTTTCATTAGCTCTGGAAGAGCTTCATCATCATCTGTCAAAGGAGTGTGATGAAGGTATGGTCAGTTTTGTTTCTTGAATAGTTCAACATTCCTCTTTCTGGTTATTTGTTTTAACACTTTCCCTGTCAGTTAACCAGTTTAGCTGATGAGGCATGTTCATATCTCTTCTCATCTGAATAAGTTTATACTTAACGTAACTTTTCTTAACACATATGTAAATACACAGTGTAGCTGGCATTTAATATCATGCACATCAATTATTCACATTTTCAAAATAAAATTGATGTCTCAGGAACTATTGCACTAAAATGATTGAAATGAAAGTATTTGATTTTGATCCTTATTGTCTGGTAATAGGGGCACAGTAATTTCTGTTGTTGTTTAATGTTTCAGATTTTTTTGGTTTTGAAGATTATGAGCCTGAATTTGGGGAAGAAGAAGGTAATAAATAATATACTAAAGTTGTCATACATTGACTCTTGCTCATACAGAGTACAAAAAAGATATAAGATGCAAGTCAAGTAAGGCAGGGGGAGGAGAACTGTAATTGTTAGAAAGGTTTTGTATAGTAGATAATAGAAGTAGGTGTATAAGAGGCATGGACCTGCAGAAACTCCTATGTTAAGTGGATGCTATCTTTTGTTTAGGAAATCGGGACTTAGTAAATATTATTACTGTTATTACTCTTACATTGTCCGTAACCACTAACAAGAATATGTCGTGTCTCAGCTCAGAAGACCATTTGACTCGAGGCATATTTTTTGCTCAGGTACAGAAATAATTGTTATTTTTTGGTGTGTATCCAAAAGTTTTTGTGTCTGTCATAAACACTTCCACCATATACAAATTTCTGAAGATTGCAGTTGTGTGTTTTCTGTGAATGTAGGGCTCTCAGTTGTGCGTTGTGATAGAAATATGCTGCCATTGTTCAAGAATTGTTATTCAAGACTGAAAGTTGTGACCACTTGAAATATCAATTTAATTTGAGATTTTATAGCAGTAAATAATAAATTTTTATAACTAGACATGTTGATTGATGTGTTGAGTAATTATGGACATTTGCACGTGTTTCATATGGAACTCTCCATGGGCCAGGTGTCATGCAGTCTGATTAACAAATGATTTGCTAATAAAATGTGATTATGTCTTGTTTTTATCTTAGGGTTTCGTGGTTTTCCTGAGGAAGAAGAACCAGAAGACGATGAGAATAATGAAAATTATGCCACAGATCCAGACAGCACTGCCACCCAATTCTTGGTGAACGAGTCTCATGAGAATGCAGCACATCCTCCTTCTAGTAAAGACATTCTGTTTGAAAATAATGTGTTTGGTCAGACAGACAGCAGTGAAGATATCAACCTTGTGAGTAGTTCTGAGCAAGTAGTATTTTTGTTACTTGGTACAGATTGTAATTATTTCTGGTGGTACTTTATTGTGGTAGCTTTATTTGATTTCAGCTGCTAATCCAGGTTGTTGTTGGGGGGTCCCCCCCCCCCCCCCCCTCCACATCTTCTGGATGCCAGTATAAGGCTTTCCGGTCAGATTCTCAGATAACATCTTGCAATAGGCTATAGCCACTTTTTTCCTACCTTCATGATTCATAATAATCATGCCATTTGATGCTGTATAATACATGTAGTTGATGGAACAATATGAAATAGACAGAGCACTATACTGAAGATCGATGAAGAGGGCAAACAGTTTGTATGTGTATATTGTGATTTTCATGGATCACTTAATTTTACCATCATGGCACTTCATTGTTAATTTCACCATTTTTAGATATCTGTCTAATTTTGAGATATTTATCTCTAAATCATATTTTATTATGTTATAGTTTCAGGAGCAGATGGAAGCAGACATTGCCAGACGGGTGGCTGAGTGGGAAAAGTATATTCGCCCCAAGTTGAAAGTTGCGCATGACAGAGGTCACTTTGACATCCATAGTGTTGGAACAGAAATACTGAGTTCATTTCCACAAAGTTCTGCAAAAGTTACATTGCGGTTTGAACAATTTGCAGCAGACAAACCAAGAGAAGACATCCCACGTTATTTCTTAGCAGCTCTCCAGCTTGTGAGTATGCAGCAGATATGGGCTTTATTAAGAATACTCAGCTGTATAGTGCAGACAGTTTCCAAAATTGTCTATTTCTAATTAACCCTTGTAACAGACCTGTCTTGTGTTACAGGCTATACAGAAATTATGAAGCTGTTGTGTAAAAATTGAATAATACAGCAGGGACATCTGTGCCCTAGAAAACAGGCAGAGAGTGTTCATAGTGAAAGATTTTTCATGATTGCGCCACCTCTTAATGTATTTGTCTTAAATGCTATTGAAATCAATCCTGTAGGCATAAACCATCATAACAAAACCTGACTGTGGCTCAAGTCACTCTACTAACAGTAAAGAGTTTAAGCAATCCAAGGTACTTATATAAAATTAATATTTTAATGCTAAATATTAACCTGTGTCTTTCCTTCAGATGATTGTTGCTGTCAAGTGACGGCATTCATCCTTTGTAGGTCCTGATTTTAGATCTTGGCTTAGAGACCAGCTGTCCTGGCTGATGTTTTTTTTATGTTTTTTCCCAGTCTGTCCAGTTTGAGATTCTGACAGCACCAATAAATAAATCATAATTCAAAATAAAATGATCTTTGCTTCAAAACTGTTGGTAAAGGAACTTGGCTGAAATTAGGTGTGTGGTCTTTCTCAAGCTACCAGTTTGATGTAGCAGTTGAGTTGTCTGAATACAAAAGCTTGAACTCATAACACTGCTTTTATTTGTCCAGGCAAACACATCTAACATTGAAATCTCACAATCAACACCTGGACACCTGTCCATGGACTGCATGGAAATGACATTACTTTCACCTGTAAGACACCATGAGGCCCTTGAAGATTATAAAGCCCCATCACAGGGGTGAGTATATCTCCTTTAAGTTAGATCATGACAGATTAAAATATTTCCATTACAAAATATATTCTTGGCGTCTGTGCAAAGTGGAAACATGCATATGCTGAACATTAAATTTGATTCTTTTTTATGTTCATTATCCTTGTTCTTCCCATTATCAGGTTTAATTAACCTGTTTGTGTTATAAAAATGAGAATCTTCCTTTAAGCAACAGGTTCATTGAAAACAGCGGATAGATAACATATGTTTATTTCTGAGATATTCTGCCACCTGAATGTGGACTGACATAATTCAAACTCTGTACAGAGGATGGGAGTCACTCGTAAATTAATTTAGGAAATATAAAGGGAAGAGGTAAGGGTAAAGTTGTCATCGTTATTTTTTTAATGCCATGCCGTGACAACGGGGGGGGGGGGGGGGGGGGGGGTATAGTTCCAGTCATTCTTGGCCTCAGCACTATATAGAAGTAAGTGGTCAGCATCATGCCCCATCCACTTTACTCCCAGGGAATGAGACCCTGGTACCCATTGAATAGGAGGCTGGTTGGGCCCTGGCACCAGTTTGGACATGGTAGCTAAAAAAATGACTTTTTTGCTCCTAGAAATTGAATCTTGGTTGTCTAGCCCATAGCATAATCACTCTACTGGCAGCTACTTTAGCTCTGAGTTTAGGAAAGTCTCGTGTGCACTCTGTTTTTCATAGAAACAATAATATCTTCAGTCATGTTTTGAATTTTAAACCATGGGTTGTTGTTCACCAGTATAACTTATATGAAGCCATCTGGAGTTATGAGGTTCCTCGACTGAATGGCATAGATGCTGACACTAACTACAATAAAATGTAATCACTACTTCCAGATGTGGACTTTTGTGGTGATGATGCTTTCTACTTTATACTGGTGTAATTTTTGAATGGAGGAGTGCCTGTTGACCACCCAGTGTCCAAATAATTTGAACTGGTTTGTAGTAATTATTATTGTTGTTTGTTTGCAGTGATAGACGTAAGCGTTTCATCAGTCGAGCTGGAGTATGTGACAGTGACAGTGATGGGGACAGTATAGCCAGTAGCAGTACATGTAGACACAAGCGCAACAAGAGATGAAATGTGAAAAGTACCAAATATTCTGTTTCACTCAGGGCTCAGGTATAAGCCACGTTAAATTATTTTTTCAACAAACTTATAAGATGTGGCTATGGAACACATGTGATGTGCAGTTGAACTGTGTAGAATATGACAAGTGTCTGGTCCTGCAAGCAAGCAAGATGGAAGAATAGACATTAGTATATGATAGCTGGGACAGACATTTAATCACTGTGCAATATCGTATTGGAGTCCCTTTCCAAACTCGCTCATTTTGAAGGCTCTTCAGAGGGAATGGTTATATGTGGTTCATGTGATTTTAGGGTTTTTATTTAACCCAGATGGGTAGAATATTTTATGATAAATTTTATACACGCAGAATTGTGATTTCTCTATGTACCATATTTTAAATGTTTCTACTTTGTATTTCTTTTGTATGTGTATCCTTTTTCACCACATGTAATTTCCTTTTGTTTTCTTACTTAATTTTCAGCAGAGTTTGTATGTTCAGATAAAGAGACTACACAGTCTCCAGTCTTCTGAAGAGCATATTACCATTTGGTGCATAGTTGCTGAATGGAAGAGGAAAGAGGAGTGTATTGCATGAGCTGGGCAAGTAACAAGTTAGGAACACTGTACATAGCATAACAGTTCTGTTGTGTTCATCAGTATTTCTTTCACCTTTACAAATGGTGTCAGTGACATGATTTGGGATTTTCCGATGTGGTTGACTCTTGGATGCCTAACTGGGTGATTATGTAGGTATTGGGTATTCCCCCCATGTGATTTCATGGGGACTTGTATGGCTGAGAATTCCCTGCCCAGTCACTTCCATATACAGAAATGTATGTCATTTCTTGTGTAAGAGCCTATTACTTTCCAATTTTAACAAAATTTGAGTAAAATTCCCCAAAATAAAATTTTATGAATGTGGCAAATCTCCAGTTTTTTTAGCGTAATTAATAGTAGCTGTGCAGTGTGATGTACTCTGATACCCAGAACTCAAACACGTTTCAAAACTCTGTAACAAATTCTATGAGGTATCATGTTTACCTTCTTTTGTTTTAAGAATGCTCATAATATCCCTGGTATTAGTTTGTAATACAGTGAAACCTCTATCCATCGTTCCCGGAACTATTGTTTTCCCGGATGCATCGTCCGTTTTGTTCGGTCCCGAATACATCCCATATAAAATAATGTTACATTTTTCCGCTTCTATCGTTCCTCGAACTATCGTTTTATCGCATCGATCGTTCAAAAATCTTAGTCCCGGCCCACAATTTTCCCGCAATGATCGTTTCTGAGAAATTAAAATGCTGGGTTTTGAGATAAATTAATACCGAAAGACGCACAATGTTTTTGGAATACACAGTAGCGGTAACCTGTTATATCGCCCAACCAGCACATTCTTTTGGAATGAGGGTCAGCGGTGCAGGGGTGATAGTTGGAGTGAATGGCGGTGCTCATTGTCAGAAATTTTACGATTTTAATTAGGGTGCACTCATATTTCGTTCCAGCGATGCCAGATGGCATGTGCAGTGTGAATTTCTTCACAAATGCTTTTATTACAAGTACAAAGGAAAGGATGGCGGCACTTTTCATTCTTCTGGTTCATCTCGTTTCCAGCGGTTCAGGGTCTTCTACAGCTACATTTCGTTGAGTTCGGTAGTAATAGTATTTCCATTCTTCCTGTTATTGTCCGCAAAGGGGGTTGGAGTGGTGAGGAAGAGGAAGACGACGAATGCGAGCCCGAAGCTTTCCCGAGTTTTGCCGAAGCACACGCTGCATTGGCGAAAGTGAAGTCGTTCTTTTATGCGCTTAATATTAGTGAACGTGACGAGGAAAACATTTTGAACGTGGAAAGTGCTCTGTTTGGTCTAAAACGTAAAGTTTCGACAAACCAGTTGTCCACTAAAGACTTTTTTGGTAAAAAGAAGTAACTTTGAAAGAGAAACATTGTTTTTTTTAAATTTTTTAATGCTTTCCCGCATTCATCATTTTTATTTCCCACCCCCGCCGAAAACGATGCATCAAGGTTTCGCTGTATCTGCATAGTGGGTGAATTATGTCTGTAAACTTCCCATGTCAGCTTTCCCCATAGATAAGAACACATTCAAATCTGGTGAACATGACGCCCATGCATAACTTCGGCTTTCGGGTGAGAGCCGCTTTATATAGTTGGTGTTAACCAACGTTTTGGCAGATATTGCGGTTGCCATTTTCAAAATGGATGAGTTTGGGTCATTTCAGAGTACTTTATAGAGCAGGCAGTGGGTGCAAGATGAATTCGCTGGTGTTGATTGGTAGAGTTGGGGAACTGGCTGCTATCCAGTGGGAGAGGAGCATATGGTTGAAGAAGGGAAGTGATGAGGTTCTGGTGAACATGTTGGAAAGGATTAAGTAGAAGGGAATGGCAGCTATTCATTGACCACGTTGTTGGGGGAGGTGGAGGTGGACCTGCCTTTTTGAGGGCCTAGTGGGGTCGGCCATTTGGATGTAAACAGGTGAAGTCTGGCTTTGCTTAGGCTGTAGCCATATTCATGGTTGAAGTTGTCTGGAAGTTTGGATATCTAATGCCTTCCTCATGCAGGTATAGTAGCTGCTGATGTTGGAAATGACTTCTATTTTATTAAAGTCAGTGCTGTCTTGTGGCTATAGAAAAGTCAGGCGCCACTGTATAGTTGGTTCTCCATTCTTCCCCTACAATCGTGCTAAGTAGTCACAAGCTGTGAAAGGCTAGAACATAAGTGATTTTTTATTGCACTATTACTTCTGAGGGAAGCTCTTGAAGGAGAAACCAAACCACAAATGGTTTAATGATTTTCATTGGATTGTTTCTTCTTGCCACATTTCTTCCTCTTTCTGTCACTCCAGTTTTATTCCTTCCTTTTAATGTGCTGTGGGGGGTTCACAGCAGGAGCGTTAAGTGTCGCTGTCCCGATTGAACCCATGTACTGATGGGTTGTGAATCCTGCTAACCACCAATGCATATCATGCTGAATGGTGTGTACTGGACACAAAAAAAAAGTGCTGTGCACCTGTCTGCCCATGCATTGATTCAGTTATGAACATCAAAATTGTAGACATTTATTGATCATTGTCATGAAATGTACAGATAGTATGCCATTGGTTTTGTGCTTTTTTTTCTTCCTGTTGTATGGAAGCTAAACAAATCTAAGGTGGAAACCGTACTAGCTCAGTTCAGTGCATGTGATAACATTTTGTTAGAATAATTTTTATGAAAATAAAAAGTATCATCATTGTGACAGCATGAAATATTTTGCTGTGATACATTATTGTCACATGACAGGTGATGTGTTATGAAAGCAAGAAACCTGTAGTCTCATTTTTCAGAATTCCAAGTGTCTTGTTGATGTAACTGAAAATATTTGAAAACAATTTGAAGAAGCAGAAATATTAGAATAGCAAGATTTAGAATATCTACTTTTTGAAGTCCACTGAAAGGTCAGAGGTGTTATACTACATCACAGGCAGTGATGTCAGCAGGGCAACTAAGGGAATAACAAATGTGCTGTGTCAGAGACAGTAATGGTATCCAAGGTCATTTTTAAAACACTGTGATGATAGATGTGACAGACAGACATGGATGTGCCCATGGTGATTTTTGCTTATGCAAAAGTGTAAAGAACACTTATCTTTATTTTGAACTTGTTGATGAATTTATTTGGCATGAAAAACTTCTAAAACTCATATTTCTTAATCTCGCATGTGTAATAGAAAGATTTTGTTGTTCCTGGTATTAGCTGTAACCCAGGGGTAAACAAAATACAACTTTAAAAATATTCAGTCCAGCCTGTGATAATATTCGGTTTTCTCTCTCTCAAATAATATAACATGGAAAAATCACAACAAATAAATAAGAATAAATCTTGACAGAAATAAAAGTTTGACTCCCTACCCAAGACACATACTTATCTATTTTTGTTTACTTTACCTAAAACTGGATATGAAAAATTATTGTAAGGTCTGCTTCAAATTTGGCTTAATATGTATCATAGATTGTCTGTTAAGACTTCTCTGGGCTTAGAATGTTATGTCTGATTAATTATTGACAATTATTTTCTTAGCTTTCTGTATTTATAAAATGTGTTCAGTCATTGATAGAAATGGATAGTTGGTAAATTTTGTAATTACTGTCATTTCAGAGTATCCTTATCTGGCCCATAATTGCTATCCTACCCCCTTGCATGAGTTCATGTGGGTTCTGTGTTGTGAAAACCATGGTATCACTTCTGACTATGTCTGGAGTTTGTGGTATCCATCAATTTTGGCAGCACCTTCAATCTGATCCTCCACCTGCTCTGAAGTCTTGACATTGACATATGGTATTCCTTGTTGACTGGCACAGTCAGTAATGTAGGTCAGTTGTCACAGAAGTGTAGAAGAGAAAGATGAGTTTTCTATGTACAAGAAAATTAAATCAGGCACAACTATTTCTGTAAGTGGTACAGATTCTCTTCCTTTTTTAATTGCTAATTGAATATGTTTAAGTTGGTATGACAAAGTGATGTGATGTAATACTTATATATTTGCTCCTTGGAAACCCTGAAGTTACCTTCATGTTTGGAATGTGGAGAGCTTACTCACATGAAAATGCAACCTTAAATGTACCAAGCAGTGCTGTCATTTGATTCAACATTAATGATATTAATCTTATATGGTCCAGCATCTATCAAAACAACTGGAAGGATTAAAATGTGTACCTGAGTCCGTCCACTGCTTACAGTGATTGACATCAAAACAGGTGATGTGGTCATATGTCACATGTTATTGTACTTTGTGGTTTTTAACTTTTGCTTTAGTGTTTAAGTAGACAGTTGACTTCAAAAACTGTGTTTACCTGAACTACAGTTTTAATTTAGCTCAATTCATGTACCTGCAATTCTGAGCATCAGTTGTATAGGTTGTATCATATCTGTTGTAATATTATTTTTCCATTGGTCTCTGTTTCAAACCCCCCCAACTGTGTCCACTCATTAAGGGGCCTGAGTTCTGGTCTTTCCATATGCCACTGTATTGTAGCACTGTCAGGATGTAGCCAGTTTTGTGTTATACTGTAATCATAATTTAGAGTTGATCAACTTTTACAAACTGTCAGTATGATAAAGCATGCATCTAGTTACCTGCATGTTGATCTCATAGAATCAAATGATTTTCTCATGCAACTAGCACTCTTAACATGCCAGTCAGGACAAGTTGTGCAACTGCATATTTGAAAGAGGAGGAAACACTTTCCTAAGCCACAATGTCAGCTGTTTGCCTAGTGCACATGAGCTTGTTCAAGTAATTCACAGAATTGATAAAGTGTCACAGTTTATTATTTAGCACTCCTGTTTTTTGTGTGGGGTTTGTAATTCATGTAGTGATGGTATCTTAAGATAGTCATGTCATCATTAATAACCATCCTGTCTTTTTTCCCCACTTTATGCTGTATAACATTAATAGTTGATCTAGCATTGTTTACTAAACAGAGAAAGAGTATGAATGCTTCTTGAAGTATGGTATGAGCTTTCTATTCATATATAATTGATATATTACTTTTGTATGTTATGTGATGTTTCTGCGTGATGCAGCTTGGAGGGTTATGAAGAACCTGACATCTCAATACTGAATTTAAAATTACAAGTTTATAATACTCTGTAATGACCAGAAGCAAATGCGTACTTTAACTGAATTATTTCCGTTTTGTTTAACATATACCTGGAGAAAGTAACAAAGTATTGGATAAAACAAGGTAAACAGAATGATGGTAAGATAAGGGTAATGCAGATGCAGGTGACTTACAAAGAAATCTTTCACTAATTGAATTATTATGCAACAGCTTCATATGAACATGTTTATAAAATTAAAGTAGTAGCCATAAAGGGAAAAAATCTATATAAAAACTGTTTAAACTAACAGAACAAATACATGAATTTAAACAGAAAATCTACTATGACTTGATAGTATGAGAGTCTTTTAAAATAAAAGGAAAAGAATATGCATATAAGTGCAGTGAGAACACAATTCTCTAAAACATACCAGGATATATATTATTAGATTGAAACAGATCCTGATACATAAGAAACTTAAGATTAGTGATCATAGAAGAAGTGAAACACTGTAAGTTGGTTGCTGAACACAGGTTACTGAACATAGCATTGAATTATAAACCCAGTGAGAACAGTAAGATGAAGGCCAAGGGGTGCTGGGAAGAGAAGATGGTACAGGCATTGCACTGACTAATCCATGAAAACAACAAAAAGCCAACACGGGATTTCAGGTTCTCATGGGAATGAGTATGGAGGAGGCTGTTTTCTGGGATGGTGGACCATGTAGTCTGATATGTATTGGCATTTTAGAGGAGCTTGTAGTTGCATCATCTGGGCAGTATGTCTGAAATAGTCAATATGTAGCATACTACATAATGCATCATACCAGAAGACAGCCATCTTCAAATAATCAGTCTTCACACCAACCTATTGCATGAAGGCAGAACTTTGTCAGATAGGATGTCATACATATTATATCAGTGTAAGATTTTACTGCAGCAAATTTTCCTTGGGCTAGTGATTATTAATGTGGTATTCCACTGCTGCATCAATGATATAAATTAATGGATTGGCAGGTAGAGGACTAGTGCTGCAATCTGATAAAAAATTTATGTACAGTTTCATATATTGTGTATTTTATAATATTCCAGATATGTTACTTTCATATTATGTATGTATGTGGCTTGTATGTAAACAATTTTCTAACTTTGTACAGCAGGTGACTTGGTACATACACAACAATGTATATATTAATAATACATGTTTTAAAGGACTTTGTTGATTGTTTCCACTGCTGCATGTATTATCTTGAAATTATTACAGACTTCACCCAGCTCAGCTTCTAGATTCTGTTGGTGATACCTGAGTAGACATGGAATTAGTTTTGTGCTCACACGAATGGTCGTTTGAGCAGACACTGCATTCAGTCTTCATTCTTATTTAGTAGCAAGGTATTACAAGGGCGCAATCTGTGTTCAGAGATAAAGATGATCCTCTAGAATTTCTTGATCAACAGAATAACCATCAGCTTTTCTATGGAGAAGAGAGCTTCAGAAACTAATACTTATTGGTCCCACAGCTCATATTGAAAATATGATGTATTCACACAAAGTGTAGCATTGAAGATTTTTTTTACCTTCTTTGCTCCCAGAATGACTTCGTGCAGTACTGCCATTGGAGGTTAGACTGAGGAAGTGCATGACACAGTGCACCCTTGGTGGAGGGTAGAAGATGATTTGAGAACTTGTGTGGATCAGGCAGAAAAAGTGGAAGATGACATATGCCTGTGATCAAAGACATTGAGGAGGCACTTGATACTGGGCCAAAATAGTTGGAGAAGGCACCACAGCGACCAGTTTATCACATTTCCAAATGAGAGGAAGGACAGTAATGACAAGTAAGTTAATTTTTTAAGGAAAAACAATAATATAACCTTTGTGTAAATAATCTCTTGTACAGTGAGGTATATTGGACACAGTCAACCATGGCCAAAGCTCACTCAAGCTGATGTTGCATCATGTATGGATTTTATAGTTAAGTCTTATGTTGATAGGAATCAAGTTGAGTAGGGAGATGTTAGTTGAAGGGGACCCAAATTACATAGACAATTTTGGCCATATTTCTGTGCCATGGTATTAACCTGTGGTTGAGATAACACAATAACAAATTTGTATGGAAATATAGACAGAAGTTTTGGTTGGATTATTCCTTCCTTACACCCAAAATTGTGGAATTTTGTTGGTTTCACTGGGGTTGCTGAACACAGGTGGATGAATGGACATCCATATCAGCTTTCTTATTTGGATTTGCAATGGCTATACATCATTATGAAATGTAGTAGGATTTGAAGCTTTCATGACAACATAACTTATATCTTCTCGGGCAATCAAATGTCATCAGAACCTTGATGATGGGGACAGAGATGGTCCCTGAAATGTTGGTTTCATCTTTCAATTGTTTGACGCGGCTGATCGCCCGAGAAGATTTTATTGAAATGTATTAGGAGTTCCGAATAACTATATGGACATCCTTTCATGATAATTCTATTTGTTCTTTTGTTCATTGTAACAACTCATGCAACATGGTAATTTTACATTAAGGTTGCATTTTCTGATGTTCTTCCCAGTGACACTCAAAACTCTTGTGGAACCCAAATTGTCATCTTTGAATTGGTGGATAACTTAATTTAGATAAATTCTGTGACTTCCATCCTACAGATATGAAAACTTGCCACAAAGCTGTCAGAGTATTCACGTTAATTTTGACTTTGTATTTAAAATAACCACAAAAATATAACTAAATTTATAAATGCTTTATTTTCATCACGTTTCAGCCCTCTGAGGCCATCATCAGGGTATCGATGTATTACTTTTTTTATAAAATATATTGGTGTTTTTTTTTAGTTATACCAAGTCAAAAGGGGATGGTACTGTTTGATAATTTTAACTTCTCAGTTTTATCTCATTCTTACTTCTCGTATTTTTTTCAGGTCCTATTATACAAACAGGAGATATGCAATAAAACAACTTAAGTTACTGAGTGCTACTTTAATAAAATGCTTACATTTGGTTATAAAAAATATTTCTGCAGAATTAATATACCAACAAAGAACATACTTCATCCTCACTGTCGTATCAACAGTGGCACAATTCATGAATCAGCATCTCTTTATCTCTTGGCACACCTTGTTTGTTCCTGTTCTGTGAGCCGTCTCCCATTGTGACAACTGAACCTGCTGTCTGCAGCTTTGACCTTGAACATGTCTTCATGCATATGCAGTAAAGGTAAAAGCTTTAAAATAGGCTATGGCCATTTCTTCCTACATATATCATTCAAAATAATTCTATCTTCATTTTATGTAACAACTTTGGTACTTGATATTGCATCACTAAAATAAATCAAGGCAGGATTCTTTCTCTATAAATTCAGAGCAAGTCAACTTTTGAAAGGCTAAGGACAAAATAAAGGCTGACAATGCGGAATTATACTTTAATTCTCAGCCAATCAGAATTAATGTGCTTGTACACAGTACTTAAGAAATTCACAAGTAATATGTATAGATATATTTTAATTGTATGGATTAAATAACCTCATCGAGACTACTGTTTAAAAATACATTCTGAAATATGTCTGTAACATTACAGAGAGCCAAAATACATCGTTCTATCTGAACTTCAACATTGCAACTATGCAGTTCTGACACCTTGCTTATGGATTTTATGAATTGGTCTGGAATCAGAACAGTAAAGAACCTGGAGACTACCACAGACCTCGTGAAATATGATGCTCAGGAACAAAGATGTACAGTGTTGTGAATTGTGATATGCTAAACACATAAGCAGGAATCAGCTGGACAGCCCATTGTGGGGCACCTGTTTATATGAGCGACGGTGTAAAGCATCAACACTGTCAAGGTACCATGTGCCTGGAAACAGTATGTCTACTGGGGCCTGTGGTGTGTAGGGGGCCTTGTGGTGGTTGCACTCACGTATCTCCATGATGCTTTCGAACTCTTCAGGGGAAATCTTGTGGCGTATTTCTAGCTGCGGCTTGATATGGGTCAGGTTTGCTACAAGGCGTTGCAGGGGTGATCCTGGGCTGGCATCCAGAGAGACATGCAAAGAAAACATGGATGAGGCAAGTCCTGATCCATAAGAGAAAAGAGCCACATGCTTGCCTGCTAAATCATGGGCACCTCGACTGATTACCAATGACACAAGACCCCCATACAAGGATGGGGTATACATGTTGCCAACTTGATTTGCCACTAACAGTGATGGCTGTGTCTTTTCTTCAAATGTACTTTTACTCAGTGTCATGAACATTTTCTCAATGTCTCGATCGAAATAAGTGTCCTCCAGCCTTACATTCTTGAAAGCCTCACATCCAGGATACTGAACCAACTGCTCTTCTTCTGATGCTTGAACAAAATCATTTAGCATTAGTCTAGCCAATGACTTCTGCACCAGCTTGCAGTATGGTACATGAAACAGGACTGCATCCAGGTGCTTCAACCCAAAGTGCTCTTCACCATGCTTCTGACTCTTGGAGCAAAACTGTTGGTAGCACTGGTCTAAGGCACTCAAATAGCACTGAATTGACAGCTTCCCATCCACAGTTGGGTACTCTGACATCAGGTCTGGCTTGTAGAAATCATACACATGCCTCATGTGTGTGGCACGCACCCCCCGTTTCAGGACCAGGGGAGCATTTGCACCTACCAGCATGGCGACAGCACCAGCTCCTCCAGTGGGCCTTGCATTCCCCTTAGCATACACAGCAATGTCAGCCGCCACCACCAGGGCAAAGCGACCATCCCATGCACTGGACTCAACCCAGGACACACTGTTGAAGAGAGCTGCAGTGCCCCCATAGCAGGCATTTATGGTGTCCACGCCCTCGACGTCAGTGTTGCCACTCTCCTCAAAGAGCTGCATCAACACGGTCTTAACACTCTTGGATTTGTCCAGAATGGTCTCAGTGCCCACCTCGAGGCGGCCAATGCTAGAATACGAGATGTTGTTTCTCTTCATGAGCCTCGTAACTACAGTGAGACATAGTGAGTTGATATCCTCGCGATCCGTGCAGAAGCCCATGCGGGCCTGTCCCAGGCCCACGGTATACTTGCCTGGTGACACCTTGTCGTACACCTCCAGCTCCGCCTGCTCCACATATTGCGACGGGAAAATCAGTTCTAGTGCAATTATCCCTACATCAGCAGGCCACTCTCCCATCTTGTTGCGCTTCTTAACAGTGTCTGGCATATAACTGTGCTAGCACTGCTTCCTGGCCTCCTTACAGTTATGTGAAACGTAACATGACATCCTTATCATAGAACTGTGGTTCTGAATGACCTGAAAATGCGTCCTACAAACCCAGATCAAACCCCATACACTACCAACATTCAAACTATACGTAGCATTGTTATGTTGGTTGAAGTTTATGCTACTAAAACCTGACACTTTTTAACGAAGTGCGTGCAATGCATCGCAACAAATTGAATTCTTTCGAGAAAGATGACTGCTTTTACATCTCACGTAGATTTCCTTTGTAAGTATTCTATACTTAGGTCATTGCAGCACAGTTAATTTTGGGAGGTTGTCTAAGAACATCTGTGATCCTGGTTCAGATACCATGTTCCCAAAGCGACGATGTTAAGATTTCTGCCTTTACGAATCTTTAATCCTTACACGAAATGTTGGCCACCCTAATAAAAGATGTGAAATTAACAGGTTTTGTACCCAAAAGAAAGATAGAAAAAAATTCCAAACACGTGACGAATACACTTTGTACTTCTAATCTGTACCCAACCACCCAACCCTACATTGTTACAATGTATAGAATAATGTATCTTAGACTAATAATAAATTAATCATGGGTACAATGTGGTGATTAAAAATTATTTGTTTTAGAAATCTTAGGCAGTTCTTGCACAGTACGATATATACAACCAACCCACATTAACACACGTTACCTTTTAATCTGTGTTACTCACATGCTACATTTTATGTTAACCGTGGTATTTAACAGTGCAACAAATACATGGATCCTACAGGGACACGAGAGGTGCAACATAGTCAATGACAAGAAGGCAGTTTTGGGTAAAAGCCTGCCTAAAAAGTCTCTGTCGGTGTAAGGAGGTGTGAATTAAAGTTAATGTGGTGCTTGTTTAGAGTATATTCCATTTGGAATAATGCATATGTTTCATTACACTTAAAATAACTTAAAGTAATTAGTGACTCGAACAATAATTACTGAAAATATCTTACTCCAGTGATGGCTGAAGACATTACAACTTTGCACCAAGCGATTTCTCAGTATGAAACCCAGGTGAATATCAAATGCACATGTGCAATATTAAACTTTCTTAGTATATATGTTTGTATGCCACTACTTGAAAGGGACATTTTGTACTGTTAATGCAGTTGGGTTTTTTTCGATAAATGTTTATCCTAATGTTCCGTATACTAACCTCAATCTTCGAGTTGTATTGCCACAGAAATTGAAATTCTGAGATATGGACAGATGTGACGGTACGGCAGACCAATAACACGTTTCCACTACTTGGTGCTGGTTAGTAGGAACTGCCATTTAGTTATCACTCTGCAGTACAAGGTGCACATTTTGTCATTTGTTAAGCTAGGCCAACGAATCCTAAACAAAATAAGAAGCACATACATAGAAACAAACATCCCTGGTATGTGTTGTTCTTCAGGTGGTTACAACTGTGATAGAAACTTTATATGGACACAAATAATATCTCTTTTGTAATTTATGTTTTCTTATCCTGAGGAATTAGTTGTTTCACAGTCAAATAAAAATTTGTGAAATGGTTGTTATAGGTACATTGTAATCTTTGGTGAGCCAACAGGAATTTCTGAATTGCAAAGTTACTACCAGATCTTGCATTTATTCATCTCTTAATTGTATTATTAACTTAATCTTATGTGTGTTAGTGTTGTTCCAAAATGTTTAAATATTGAATACACAAAATAATTTGTATCAAATTGTTCTTAAGCTCTAACATAATTATCCAATTAAAATTTTTGTTTGAAGTCTTGGCACAGACAGCATATATACTGACTTCTTGCCTGACTTGCAGCACGTGCTTGTGCACTTGTGTTGCAGTTGTCACAAGTGCAATTGGCTATTGCTGCATCATTACCAGGCCCTGATCAGGACAGCCTCATCTCCCTGCAGTCAGACATTGAAGAACTGATTACATTAACAAAGGAGAACCTGACAGGTCTACTGAATCAAGCAAAGGAGATAGACTCACCAGTACAGACACCCATTCAAGGAGAGGTTGACCACTTTGATAAAGAATATGCTTTGTTGAAGGTGAGCTTTGAACATAATGCATTCCGTTAGACTGCTTGGCCACTCATTACAAAAACTGAGAATATTTAAATATATCCCATTATATTATATATTTAGTTTAGTTTGTTTGTTTTTTGTATATGTATGTATTATCAGTGTTGCCCATCATTGGCTCCTCGCAGTTGGCAAACACTTTAATAAATGAATTGAATTATCCTGTTAAGTGAGGAAGGTTATGAATGGATGGATGTGTGGCTCAGATAAAAGAAATAAGAGAAGTGTATAGAAGTTTAGTATGAAAATCTCAACCTTTTCTTTTCTAATTTTTCTGATCACACTACAAATTTAATTTTGTGAGCCTGAATTTATTCATTAATTTATATTTTATTTCGAACATGTTGGCTTACAAATAATCTTAGTTTCTTTTTCTAATGTATGTTCACAGACTGCAGAGTGTTTGCTTTCTCCAAGCAGTTGTGTCAAGTATTTGGTTCCAGTTTTTTTAGCATAGTATTATTTATCTGCAGTGAACACTTTGGTAGCATTTATCTTGGTATTTTTCATGTTATAATGTTTTTTATACTAACAAATGAAGATATTTATTCAAAATAGGAATTTGTGTTGGTGAGGTAGCATGTGGTGTATGAAGAATGACTGTCACAGTGTTACATATGATTGTGAGAAACTGATTACATATAAGTCTTGCTTCTTGATTGTTGAGTGTTTGTAATCAGTGTGATTTGTTGCATAGGCAGAGCTGGAAGATGCTGAAGCTATAAATGGCACCACACAAGAAACTGTACAAGATGGCAGCACATCTGATATCCAGGTTAGGAGTATTTTTGTGAATAACTAATTGCACTGGTACACATATACACTGTAGTTCATGTTTGCACTGGAATTTGAACTCTTCCAAAGGCAAAAGAAGTCTGTAGAAATTCTGTATCATAACTTTGTTATACAATTACTGATTGTTTGATGGCACTTTAAGGGTGGGATGGCAATTTCCTACTTCTGCAAACAAAATTAAATGAGTGAACAATAGCAGAGGAAAGGAAATTATTAAAGAGAGAAGTTGTGTCACCTTACTGAACACTATGGTGGCTAGGAGAGTAGTATTTGTGCATGAGTCTGCCAACACTGCTAGACATTTCAAGATGAACACTGAACATGTGAATAAAATCTGTCAGATTGCATATCATACTAATTTAAAGATTTGCCTCAGAATATACTACTGTAAGGAGGCTGGTTGTTTCAGATATGCAGTCTGCTAGATACCCTGGGATCACATAATTCCAAAGCAAAATACCAACATGGCAGCCATTCGAGACGCATATTGCCTTTTCATCTTATATGAGTCTATTATACCATCCCATTTTATTTATTCAGTTTGAGTAGAATTCTATTTACTAAACGTACATTGAAAGTTGTCAAGCATATTTGATTTTCAGCCATATTGGTCCATCTGTATTTTTAACAGATGAATTTGAAAATTTCATTGTCATCTCCTTCTGCACCTAAAGTATTTTTCTGAGTCTGATGAAATTTGTTGTTGTCAATTTGTAATACAAGTTGTGGAGATAATTGTAACATCCCAGAAGACATTAACTTCAGGATTGTGGTTATTTTTTAGGAAGATCTGGATGCATTGCAGGGGATGAAATGTCAGGCCCCCCATAAACATCACTGGGGGGATGTCAGCTACCACAATGCGTTGGTGTGTGGTGTGGAGCCGACCAGCAGTATCCACAGCATGGACCAGATACAGGTGATTTATTTTTCTGGCAGTTCTTAAACTTGGATGCAAGATCTCATGGATTTGATTTCCAGCAAAGAGGCCAGCTCTGCTAACTATTTTTCCAGTTTGGTTTTCCCTATACGAGGGTCACTCCAAAAGTAATGCACCATATTTTTTTAAAAAATTCAATTTTTATTTTATAACCTTACTGTTCACACAGTTGATAGGTACAGCCTTTAGGAACAAAATGCTACTTTTCAACGTAGTGTCCATCTCTCTCAACTGCCTTATGCCACCTCAGAGCAAAGGCATGTATGCCTGCATGGTAAAACTTGGGATCAGCGCTTTTGAGCCACTTTTTCACAGATACCACAAGGGGGATATCGTCCTTATCATTTGTCCCATGAATGCTGTCTTTCAGTTTACCGAACAGGTGATAATCTGACGGTGCCAGATCAGGACTGTATGGTGGGTATGGCAACACTGTCCACCTCAATTTTGTGATCACCTCCATGGTTCTCAGACTGACATGCAGGCGGGCCGTGGGACCCACCTCACACAGACCTTCAAAAATCACAACTGTTCCAATATTCTGCACACACTGGCTTCTGCAATGTACAGTCAGAGTGACAATTATTCACAGTTATGTGTCTGTCTGCCATGATCATGTTGTTCACCCTCTCAACATTGGCGTCCATCCGCGCTGACTGTGGCCTGGAAAATCGCTAATGTTTGCTTGTCCACCTTTGTCTGACGTTCTTTGTGCCCAGCGGCTAACTGTGCTGCGGTCAACAGTATCCTTCCTGTATACCCTCTGCAATCACTTGTGGATGTTTCCCACCGTCTCGTTCTCACACACCAGGAACTCTATAACAGCACATTGTTTCTGATGAACATCAAGGGCAGCAGCCATGCTTAACGAATGATACATGCACCACTTGTTGGAGAAGGATGAACTAAGTTTTAATAGAAGCAAGATGAATGTATCTGTGTTCTGTGTGAATAGCAACACGGCAGAATAAAAGGGGATTTTTTTTTTTAAATATGGTGCATTACTCATACTATCAACATATTTACTGGGATTGAGGCATGCAGAAGGTGCATCCATGTTCATCCTGATTCCTAATTCAATAGTTATCTTCTCATTTGATGTTATATAACCTGTTCAGTTGGGAAAGCTTAATTAAATAAAGTAAGACACAAATTAATAAGCCATTATTGAATGGAAATTTACTTTCTACAACACAGAGCACAGAGCTCTTGTCGCTTCTTCCTGTTCCTTTGAATTTCATATGATCTGTAAACTCAAATCTGTTTATAATAATTTGTTACAGAGAGCTCTAAACCCTATTTATTTATTTATTTTTTCAGTTGACTTTTTGGACATCCACTGGGGGAAATTTCTTATGCAATTTGTTGAATATTTCCTTACATGTCTCAATTTCTCAGATGCATATTATTGTACACGATTTTGCCATAATTCATGCTGGTGCATCTAAAATAAGTGATTTAAACAGTTAATTTGCTTCCAGGTGCGTGTTATGTTTACCAACCCAACACAGCAGGACATGCTGCCATGTCCCTACTTCTTGGAGGGAGACTGTCGTTTCTCTGACCAGCAGTGCCGCTTTTCTCACGGAGAGCTGGTAGACTTGTCGTCCTTGAAGGAGTACAAGTGCGTTGTCAGTTATTCTGACACAGTATGATTTCTTTCACATTTTTGAACAGTGATTTTGATGTACAACTAATTGATTCATCAGTGGACTGACTACCAGTGCATTCAGATTATAAAACTTCCAAATTCTAATTACATGAATTTGTAAAGCAGTATGGTTATTCCATGTTTAACCATTTCCTTGTTATCCTAAATTAACTTGGTTTAAAATTTTGTCCTAAGTACATCATCTTGAGTTCACTCATAGCAGTTAGAACTTCATGGCTAAGAATTTTTATCTCTATTTATTTTGTTCCTAGCAATAACTGAGCATTTTCTCGCTAGGTAGGAAGCAGTAGTATTGATGTCACCTCTGGCAGATTTTGCTTATACTTCATCGTAATTTGTCGCAGCGCGCTCATATATTATACCTTTATTTGACAGTTTTTTGCATGTATTTGTGATTATAGATTATGAAAGTGACTGCGACGGTTAGATGGTGAAGTGGAAGTTATTTTTGTTGTCCAGAAGTGATGGAAGCAAAAATTACAGCTCAGATTCAGAGAGTTCTGTTGTCTAGAAGCTGACTTAGTTATGTGTCAATGCTGGCAAGCTGTATACTCCCATCCCAGCAAAAAGCTGGTCATCATCATGCTGCTTTGTTTCCACAGGGAACCCAACTTCTCTGCTGTCCGTCCAGGACTCCGAATACTCGTGAAGTATGATGACAACCTATGGCATAGAGCAGTGGTGCTGACATCTAGCAGTAAGTCAAAGTGTGAGGTGAAGCTAGAGTCAAGTGGGAAGACAACAGAGGTGGATCTCCACTGCATTCTTCCACTGGGTATGTTTTATGTCTTGCCCGGTACAGTAAGGGTTCTGCCTCATTTCCCTTTCCATTGTCTCCCCAGTTTATACTTGGTCCTGGATTTTAAATATTAATTACTGCCTTCAGAAATATATATATTTATGTGGAAGGAATGTTGTACTCTTGGATCTCAATATGCTTGCAGATGATGGGGAGGATCTTGAACTTGATAGCAGTAATGAAAGCAGCGAGGATGATTCAGAACTGGAGGCAGACCCTTCACTGGTTCAGCAATCGCTGCTCACCACGCCCGCCTCATCAGCCTACGGGGACTGGGAGAAGCACACGAGGGTCAGTTGTCACATCTTTCAACCAATGCTTCATACTCGTCCATCACAGCTGTGAAGTATGTGGCAGGCCTGACAGACCTTGGTTGAGTGTCACTTTTGACGAGCACTTTACTGGATTTAGGGCAAGGACAAGTAATTCATTTGTAGTTTGTATGATTCTGTTGTCTTGTACCACAGTTATATTGTATTTCTTTAGGGTGTTGGCTCTCGCCTGATGGTCCAGATGGGCTATGTGATGGGCACTGGGCTAGGGAAAAATGGAGAGGGTCGCCTGGAACCCGTTGAAGCGGTTGTGTTCCCTGCTGGCAAGTCATTGGGTATGTATGACTCGCAACTTTTGTGCTGTATTGACACCTGAGGTTATAGTGATGAATGGAATACTGAGTAGAAGGGAAAGTTGAAGATCAGAGAAAAGATGGTCCAGCCAGTCTACATCTGAGAACAAACCCAAGTGCCCTTATCCTTGGAAAATTTGGAGAGAGAGAAAAAAAAGAAGAGAGTGAAGTATTGTAGTGTGATTTTGAATTAATTGGGAGCTTACAGCTTTGGTCCGAGCAGTAGTTAACTCGTACTGTTTTAAATGTAAGGTGGCAGGACTTGAGGGTCATTCTGGTGAATTTGTTAAGGTTTTGGCTGTGTGTTATAGATCACTGCATGGCACTGAAGGAAAAAGCGGGTGGGGATACAAACTTGTTCAAAGTGGAGAGGAGACTGAAGAGGCTACAGCAGAAGCATCAACAACAGAGTGAACAGCAGTACGTGCGGGAGAAGCAGCAGACTAATGTGTTTGACTTTATAAACAGCAAACTTGGCGGCAAGAGAGGTTTGCATCATGCTTATCCCTGTAGCCTGAGGACATTGCAGGAAGTTACTTTATTTAAAAAAGAAAGATTAGTACCTTGCATCATATTTTAATATTAGTTTTTATAATTCTCTATATTTGTCACAAGATGGTGAAATAGGTACCCATTATCTCTGGCCAAATACATATGGTAGGAAGCATTAAAAAGAGTATGACCAGAACATTCTGGTTAAGTGTATTGTGCTACAGTCTGCACTGGTCCAGAATTTCCTCAGGATTGAAGTATGTACTTTACATTACAGGTGATGTCTGTGATCTGGTATCAAAAGCTTCTTCGACGTCTAAACCATCCAGCAAAGACAAAGGATTGAAGTCAGAGTCGTGCCGTGGGCTGAATGTTGTCGGATTGCGCGTGGGGGAGGGGATCCGCAGGGCTGAGAGAGACTTGACGCGCCTGCGAGAATCCCTGTCTCGTCATGTACGGGGGTCTCCCACATATACCATAATTTTTAGCAAGATAGAGGAGAAACAGGAAGAGCTAGACAAACTACGGGCCTCGGAACGCAGTGTTGATCTAGAGCGAAACCAAAGGAAGGACTGCAAGAAGCTGACTGTGTTCTGAAGCAGTAGCTCATGTTAATCTGGAAACTGGAGGCTTGTCCTGCCGAAATTGTCGGACGTGTACTGGATCAGCGTAGGTCATATGGCAGGCTCTTGTGATGATGGTGATTGACTTATGGAATACAAGATGTGATCTGTTTTGAACAATTCAGGACAGGTCCTGGTGAAGGCTTTTGTGGCAACTGTATCGAACTTGTGGGTTGAGTAACACCACAGAATTTCTTGACCATCTGATTATAATCTGCCCTGGGAAGATCTTGTAGAATGGAACTGCAAAACAGGAGGCATTCTGTTCTCTATGTGCCATGTTATTCCTCAGACTTGCATTTACTTACAAACATCCTACTTGCATTTGCTGCCCTCCAGGTCACAGGCATTGTTTAAGAGTATGAAATTGTCAACTTGTCATTCTGGAATGCTTCCTGGTTACTTCCTGTGGTCCAGTATTCTGTGTAGCACCTTTTTTTCAGATGCTCTCAACTTCCGTTCTTGCTTCAGGGTAAGGGATCAATTTCCACAGCTTTGTAAACATCAGGAAAACTTTGGTCTTGTGTAGGTAATCATGAGCTGTGTTAGGCTACATACTGGCTGACTGCAATAACTTCCCGTCCTGCAGATGCCAGGGTCTAGTTCCCTCAAGCCTTATCTGTGCGAAGGTTAAGAATGTGTGGGTCACTGAGGTTGCTCATAAAGTTTGCAGAGCTCAGAATTTTTTTTGAGAATGTGGGAATATCTTCACAAGCGAACAGAGTTAAGTCGTTACTGGCTTCGGTTTTGTGAAACTGGATTATTATGCTGATTCTTATTCTGATGATTGTTATTTGTGTCATCACTAATGAAGCTTTAGTACAGTGATCCAGTAGACTTTGCTGATCTCAGTGGTTGCACGGTCTAAGGTGTGGGGATGCTGGGTTTGAGGGTTTAAATCCCATTTTAGGCATGGGTGTTTGTCCTTGACTTTCTATATTGTGCTGACCTGTGCAGGCTGACCCGTTGTCCGGGGAGTCTTACTGACGAGAAAATGGTTCTGAAACCTCACATAAGGAGACAGTCAGTGATATATCAGAAATGCCCAAGTTATGGGGAGGAATCGAACGGGTTTTATAGTAGTTAGTCCAACACACTTCATTAATTTGTTACTCTAAAGGTTGTGATAGCGGACATTCCCTATGGGCAACGACAGCTCATGGTCACAAGCCGGAAGATGACATTTGACATATTCAATGCCTCGAGAACCTCAAACCTCATGCATTATTGTCTGTTTTATCAAACTTACTTCCAGGTGTCTCTACTGACTTGAAGTTCGTTGCGTGTTCTTTATGGTTTGCCCAATGAATTGGCAGTGGAAACTCATGTAACGTCTGTACAAGTGAAGGTAAGAGTGCTGCGGAATAAATATTGACCTGTAAAAAATTGTGGGTCATTACGTTTTGATTTGCACATAATTTTGCCTGTTGTTTTATATGGTTATGAAATTTGGTCTTACCCTTGAGCAAGGACATAAATTGAGGGAGCTGAGGAGAACAAAATAGACTGAAGTGAGGAAGTAGCAGGAGGATGGATAAAATTGTCCTCTTCAACTAAAATGTTCGGTTTATCAAATCTGTATGAGACGAGCAGGGCATGTTGCATAAACGGGGATGATAAAATTTGTACAAAATCTGAAATGAGACCAGTTTTGAAACCTAGCTGTAGATGGGAGGATAATGAGTGAATCTTAGGGAAATGGGGTGTGAGGTGGACTGGCTTCATCTGCCTTGGAATAGGATCCACTGGTAGTATCTTGTGAACACAGTAACATATCATATTATGATTCCATAAAATAGAGGGAATTTATTAACTAGGTGAGTAACTATTAGCTTATAAAGACTGCTGCTGTGTGGCGTTATGCTGATATATGTCCAGTTTGATGTTGATGAAGTGTGAAGCCTTGCAAAAAAGTGCCTATGCCTTTTCTTGTGTAACAGAAGCAACTTCTGAACTGCTGACGCATGTTAAGGATGTATTTTTCCTTACTGGGCAGCAAGGTGGTTGTGGCCATTTCTTCAGAAAGCAATGATTGTGGAGGTGGCACCAACAGCCATTCCTTTACATTGTTTACTGTCTGATGAGACAGCTTCTGGCACCTTGCACATCCGGAACTCCCGTGGCCTGTAATTTTGCCATCAGTTTCTGAATACAGCATTTTTATCTACCCTAGCACATGTTCTGAAATTTCTTCTGCGTTTTCCCCGAATGACCCCCATTTGCTGATGTGCTTGAACAAGAAAGCTCAACGGTTGAGAACACCATTCAGCTGCAAGAATGAAACGCGACTGGTTATAGTTTTCAGTTTTATGGGTACCAGCATTTAACGTTCCTAGAACGGGCTGAGACAGTACACTGCTATTTATTTAGACTTCACAGATACGGAATTTTAAAAAATCTTTCCTTCAAAGGAACTAAATTACAATTCTCTTGTTATGAAAGAATTGTGGGGGACTGCTAAAAGATCAATTAGTGAAACCCTTAAATGCTTTAGTGAGAATGCAAAGTTACTGAATGTTTGAGCAGGTAGTAGATATGGTAGTCTAAATACTGCTTTAAAGAATTAAAAGTGTTGATAATGTATGTTTAAAAACAGGCTGTAAGAACTTTTATTAATTTATTACGAACATGAAAAGAAGTAAATCTCGAGATTGGGACAAATCGTAACATTGTCTTTCTTATATTTACTGTTTATCTGTATGCCTTCCTTGACAATCGTTGATTGTTAAAACAAAAGCATAAGCCTAGTATCAGTTTCCAGGACTGGAACGAAATTTACCTATGAAAGCGAAAGCAATTCTGAGCTCCGTTGGTGCGACTGACTGTAAGCAGCATTCGAGGTGTACATCACAGTGGTTGTTTATGTTAATGTGGTTTTTAATCGGAAGTAAGTGTGTGTATATGCATTTTACAAGTGGAACATTACATTGTGGTCGGATCGTTATGAATTGATGATCGTGAAGTATATAGTAGTATATTTGAACTCTAATGAACCTTTTGGTTCGATGAAACGCGGGGAATTTGACTAGCTGAGCGTTCTAGTAAACTCTCAAGAAAGACTGCTCTAGTAAGTACTGGTTTGAGAGAACGAGGGCTTTGTGATGACTACCAGTCCTCGGTCGAAGTTCGAATCTCGTATGTCCGAGATTCAATTGAAACGTCTTACAGTTGTGTCAACCCGCGAAAGAAATAGTTGATCGCAAGATGGGGTTAAAAGTAATGATGCGTCCGTTTTATTGTTATGGTGGACAAACAGCGATGTTAGGTTACTACTAGCCTTATTTTATTAAAGCAAGTTTCTTTCATTATCATGTGAACCACAATGAACTGACATGCCACTTTTTACATTCTGGAACTTAATTTATTAAAAATCTTAAGTTGTCCAACATTGTAAACTGTAACGAACAGACTTTAAAAATGTCAATATGGAAAGCTAAGATTCAAGTGCTGATAAAGAAGAAAAATCTAATAATTAAGAGACTGTCGTTGCAAATATGAATAGATCTACAATTTAATTATTTTGATAAGGATTAAAAAAAATTGTCGCTTCTGCCTGTGGCTAGTACTCTTTTTATTTACAGTGTTCTGTGTTTTATATTCAACCTTAATTTCAGTTGACAAGACATTGCTAATTCATAAATAACTCTTTGTAACTCACTGCGCAATTCGACTTCTCGTTAACTAAGAGCCGTGCTAGGGCTTGTTTATGGTGTGGTGGTGATTTGTGTGGTGTTGGTGAAACGGACGAAGACGAAGGAAGGAAACCATCATCAAGGAATGGTGAGTAACATTTATCTATATGGCAATATTATATTAAAACCAGTTGTGTTTATTTTAGGAGCTGGTTTGTCGTCTGATACAGAATATTTGTTTATAATGTTAAATTGTGTGTTTTTAATTTTAGATTTTAGCGAAATACTAATTTGTTGTGGTAGATTACGATGGTGAAGCTTATCTGTGCATTCAACTGTTCCTTGTAAACATTTGCATGCTGTCTGTTAGAACGAGCTTACGGCTGTCATGTTTGTATTTCTTTACATGCGTCTCTTTTATTGTACTGAGTGCCAAGTTCCACATCCTTGGCTTATGTTATGAAGGACCTATGAAATGTAGATCGACTTGAATTGTAATTCTAACAGAAAATGGCAATTTGTCTAGTCGACTGTAACTGACACATTTGTTTCACTGTGACCCCATCTGACGTCTTCCCAAACAATGTTCGTATAGTTTAACGAAATTCGTGTTAATATAGAGCCGATGTCTATTTCTTTTGGAACCATTCTTGTGTAACTTTTGATTTTATTTGAGGTCACTCAAAGCTACAGTCAATTTAGCAGCTACCCAAGTTTGTATATCAGATTACTTCCTCGACACTGTCTCAGCTGAAGACGTTATAGACACATCATCAACTACACACAAGGATTTGTAAGGAGGCGGTCATGACTTATTTGAAGGTCCGGAGTAGGGTTTACACAAAAACCGACTTTTGAAAAAAAACAGTTTTCGAATCCCAGTATTTCCAAAAAAACAGTTTTCGAATTTTTACAAAAAATTCCAAAATATAATTAAAACAGTAAAAAATATTTATACTTATTTTAAAAAAAATTTAGTTTAGTTAATATTTATGGAACTACAAAAATATAACGAAATAAAATATACTCCATACAAAACCAAATAAAGAACTAAAATCCGTACAAAATATAAATTATAAATTTTTATTTCATTTAGTATTTTTCTTCAGGAAATATGATTTCAAAAAACATAAAATACCCACTGAACGATTACCTAATTTTGTTCTTATTCTAAATACAAAATTGCTTGAAATAGAAAATACTCTCTCACTGGCTACTGAACTTGGTTTTATCGTTTTTAGGGCTTCAAATAATAAATTCAAATTCTTTGTTCTTTGTAGTCTTACTACAATATGCTTGTGCCCGAGGCGATTTCAAGTCAAAATGTTAACGTTTTTAATTAATTTTTTACATATTAATTCTAGTATCTAAAACCGGTCTTTTAAATTCTAAAAACCGGTTTTCGAATTTTACAAATTTATCCAAAAAAACCCCTATTTTTAAGCCCGGTTTTTAAAAACCGACAAACCCTAGTCCGGAGAATCTTAGTAAACTCACTAAAAATCTCAAGGTAGCAGGTAAAGTGGCCCAGATTCGAACAAGTTACCTTCCGAATTAAAGTCTGACACGTTACTAGTGTCATTCATGCGTCTCGGGCCGTCTGTGTCTCGTGCATGACGCCCTGCAGTTTAAATAACATCCTGCAGGAAGTAAGTTGAGAGTTTTGAAAGTCAAAGTGCTCCATGTTTTGAGAGTTGCTTTAACTCGATTCTAATTGAATCGTTCACATGAAATGGAAGATCCTGGCCACAGGGAGATGTATCCACAATACTGCAGCCACTTGTCATTGTTTGGTAATGCTGAGTAAATGAAAACCCCAGCGAGTTGCCTAATTATCCAGTCCGCTGAGCCTTTTGTGTGGCCCAGTGGAGTACAGTCTGGGCGCGTCACAACTGCACCCCACCCCCTCACCCGTATGACGTAACAACACGTGGTTTGTTGCAGTCGTGGCGTTTGTGTTGTCCCGTAGAATGTTATCGACGTTTCAAGGTGCTTGCAGTCTCCATAATTAGGGCGATGACGGAGGCAGTATGCACCTCTGAAATGTCGATCAATTCTTTCAGATTACACGGCACTACAACCCAGAAGACAGTCATCTTCGTACTCCCCGCCGTGAGAACCTGAAATATCACCATTTTTATTTATTACTGCATTAAATGAATAGGCTATTTAAGGTAATTACTATTATTATTATTATTAAGTGTTCTTTCTTACGACAGGTCCATTGCTCTGCCCAAAAAGAGCTCTCCAGCTTTCCCTATTCTCGGCTTCTCGTTTTAATTCCTGGTAATTACATCGTAATAAAAAGCAATGCCATGGCCATAGCAGCTGAATGTCTCTCTGATTATAAAACTCATTGCCTTTGCACTTTTATTAGAAGTTTTGTCACTTTTCATGGAGAATGAGATGTAAGATTGTATATAGTCACTTTTATGAGTAAAATGAGAAATACACGTCATATTTTGGTAGGAAAACCTTGCGGAAAGTGATCACTTGGAAGACCTAGGTGTAAGTGGTTTGGATTGAACTGGTTCAGGATAGGTTCTAGCGGTGGGCTCGATCTCAAAGCTCCATAAAAGGCAACAGAATGTTCGTCAGCTTCTCATGAAGGGTTGTGCTGTCTCTGAGTTGCCAGGGGTCACGGTCAGTGCCATGAGGTCTGTTGTCTTCAGCAGCGACTGTCCTGTTCTTTCTATTTGTGGTTTGAAGAGGTGCGCTTGCACCATCATTCAGTACAAAGTTACAGTTCAAGTATCCAATCTGTTTTTCTGGACGGTTAATTCTTTTGCTCCATTTCACGTGCAATATTGAGGTAACTCGAAACATTTGACCCGAGTCGTGTGCTGAATGATAATACACACTATTCGAAATTGCTACAGCCGACCAGGGATATCATCAGTATATAAATATTAAGCAAGAGTTCGAAACTATGCAACTAAACGTTGGTATCACTGCTTTTGTGTACTGGATATCACAGGTTTAAATCTCGTTCCACAGTGCGGCTGTCTTGACCGAGTTATTTTCCTCAGTCCCTCCAAAATATGCCCAGTAGTTCCTTAAATTACGACAGCATCGTTTAATTCGATATAATTTCAAATTAGGCCTAATTATTTACGAATTATCCTGTCTTCTGACGCTACAGGGCGGTATATGATATGAATAATTGGAAGTGTCGTTAAATAATCCAAAAATAAATACGCAAACAAATAAATAAAAACAAATTGTGTGGTATTAGAACTTGGTCAGACGTAATTCCGTTTGAAAAATTACTAGGAAGTTCGAAAATCAAGTGACTGTGGAGGATTAATACAAAAAACAACGTAACTGATTGAAACATAGCCTAATGTAGACTATTTCATGTTCAGAAAGGATGAAAACTAATTAAATAGCCCGATTTTCGGAATTAAATATTAGGGGAATATTTTTTAAAAGAAATTGCAGATGTAAGATATAATATTTACGTACTTTAGAGATTATGGTGAGCTCGACATGTAGCACGCATGTCTGCAAAACTGGACATTCATTGTGACAGAAGTCTGGCAACACCGTTGTTAGGCGACGTTAAACTAAATATTAAGAAGAAATTAAGCCTTAGGCTTACTTGAATGAAGTTTGTATCCTCACAAAATTCTGCAGTCGAAATGACGTGATCACATATATTCATTTCGTACGTCGTGTCTCGTCGGAGTGTTATGACAGCAAAAAACAACAGAGTCTGTTTTACGTAATTGAAATATTGTTGAACCACTGTGTTTGTATCATCAGGATAATTGTTACATAATCCCTGTGACGATCTGAACGAGGATCATTTGCAAAATTACAACTCTTTACGAAGGGGAGGTGCGGAGCGACAGATGTAGGTACAAACAGTTAGTTTCCGAAATTGAAGCGGCAATTAGATGCCATTCAGAGACGCCACAATAGTGGCTGATGAGGATCCCCTAAACGACGCCGATTTTACTCCGGCGTCCCGACAACAGAGCGTTTACTGGCGTCCTGTGGCTGTGCAGGGCCACGCGACGTCGGGCAGGGACGCCAGGGTCGTCAGGGTCATTCATGATGGCAGGAGAGGAGACTGGACAAGGGTTCCGATGTGTGTGGCCCAATTTAAAGAGGAAAAGAACGTGGTTCAATAAATGGTGTCATACCGAGTTTGAAGAGCCACGGTGGTCTAGCGGTTAGAACGCTGGCCTTGGGGTCTCGGGTTCGATTCCCGGCGGTGCCCGAATTTATAACTTGTGTTGGGCAAGGCCGTGGCCTAGACTCTAGGCAACACGGAGGTTTCCTCCGGGGGCTTCCCCGGTTTCTCCGTTGCATCCCAACGATTACTCCATTCACACACAGAAGAAGGCAATGGCAAACCACTTCTGGATCATCTGCCAAGAACGTATATGAACAGGTCCCAGTCCGAGAAAAGGATGGAAGGATCCTGTTCATATGAACCTGTCGTCAGACAGAACACTAAATAATAATAAGATGAGGTGGTCTAGCGGTTATAACGCTGGCCTTGTAATCCTGGGGTCTCGGGTTCGATTACCGGCGGTGCCCGAATTTATAACTTGTGTTGGGCAAGGCCGTGGTCTAGGCAACACGGAGTTTTCCTCCGGAGGCTTCCCCGGTTTCTCCGTGGCATCCCATTCACACACAGAAGAAGGCAATGGCAAACCACTTCTGGATCATCTGCCAAGAACGTATATGAACAGGTCCCAGTCCGAGAAAAGGATGGAAGGATCCTGTTCATATGGACCTGTCGTCAGACAGAACACTAAATAAATAAATAAATAAATACCGAGTTTGAATGGCACGACTGAACTAATACGCGGCCTTCTAAATGGAACTTAGAATGCAACCGAATTCCCATACGTTTCATCGTGCGATATATGTTTACTTCGTCGATGTGAATATTTAGCTGACCACTAACTGGATACTTTACTTCCGGTTTCGATCACGGGATGTTATTTTTAAAATTTCCCTTCGCAATTACTGTGTACAGACTGTCCGCGAGGATTGCCTAGCCTTCCACCCAATGGCGAGCACACGGAGCGAAATTCTCCGCGGTGCCTACATCTAGAATAAACCGACGAGACAACGCCAGATTGTCTTGAGTCCCCCCCCCCCCCCCCCCCCGGACGATTCGTAATTGAGCGGATTGGACAAACCCGCCGCCGGCACCCAAATTAGCACATTTGGTGTATCAATTTGTCCGCCCGCTGGAGCCAATTTGGCGCGCGGGGGCGGCGAATACAGCCCTTAATTCGTGTGTAATGGGATAGTATTGACTCATCTATGGACAGGGACTGAGGAAAACCTGAACAGGGGCGCGCGAAACGTGGGTGTGGAGGAGCACAGATGACGAGGATCCTTTTTAATTGTGTGTTCCCACTTAACAAAGAGGAGTTTCGAAATTTGTACTTTAGGCGTGGGCCTAATTATGGCAATCAAATTAAGGAGAAAGAGATGGGTGAGACATGTAGAATGCGTGGACAAGATTAGAAATATGTAGGCTAAGCTATTAAATACTTTGGTCAGAAAACCTGAAGGACTAGGCATAGAATTAAACGATAAAATAATATTAAAATGGATCTTAAGACTTGGTTAAGTTTACTCACGATACGGACCAGTAGTGGGCTATCGTGGACACGGTAATAAGCCTCGGAGTTCCATAACAAGGAGGCCATTACTAAACTGACTAAGCGACAATCAGTTTCTCAAGGAGGGTTATGCTGTGCTATGCTGTTAGTGTCTTACTTCTGACTTGCGAGCTACACAGGTCTAGTCCAGCTCATTGTAACATCCGCGTGCGATTTCGAAAGGTACAGTGGCTTATACCAGAATTTTGCCTAGAATTGTTGAGCGGAAACGAATAACCAAATTTTGGCTAAACCTGTTCTCGTCTCCCTTTTGCAGGTGTATGATATTTATTATGTATTTATTGTTCTGTCTGACGACAGGTCCATATGAACAGGATCCTTCCATCCTTTTCTCGGACTGGGACCTGTTCATATACGTTCTTGGCAGATGATCCAGAAGTGGTTTGCCATTGCCTTCTTCTGTGTGTGAATGGAGTAATCGTTGGGATGCCACGGAGAAACCAGGGAAGCCCCCGGAGGAAAACTCCGTGTTGCCTAGACCACGGCCTTGCCCAACACAAGTTATAAATTCGGGCACCGCCGGGAATCGAACCCGAGACCCCAGGATTAGCCTACAGTTTTTTTTTCTTTTCTCACCAGGGAAGTCAGATGGTGTCGAAGCTGGCTCAAGCCCTGACCAAGCTTTAGGCCTGCATTAATAACTGTTGCAAACATTCCTTTGAAATTCAAAGCGAACGATAACTTCCATCGTTTAATACCTGATACTCTTTCTCACATTTTTTTACACATCTCAGGAAATATTTGAAGGCAGGCCTGTGAAACAAGCACATGCAATTAAATAGTAGGCTAATGAGATGCCTGTGTCCTGGATGTAAAACAATGGAGTTCCTGAAGAATTTTGCGAGATGTTGCGCCGTGTAGGCTGATAGATCTTTACCGACGTTACAGAGGTGCTTACTGCATCCATCATCAAGGTGATGAGTGACTTATTGCCCTGATGATGGTTGCAAGAAACACGTCTGAAACGTCGATAAACTTCTACCAGACTACACAGATCAACAACCCAGACTCACCGCCATCAGAACGTGAAGTCTTGCAAATTTAGGGCTTGTATTAGGTATAAAAGTCATTTTAGACGTCACAAGAAGAGATTCAAAGACGCGAAGGGCCACATGGTGTAGGAATAATGCTTTGAAAATTTGGCTCCGGTAGCTTAAGAACACAAACTGTCTACAAATCAACCGATTTCTGCAATAACCATTAGACGTTATATTTAAATATAGGTTTTAAGTTTAAAAAGTAGGCCGATGAAATCTCTTATTTTAGTAGGTTTACTCTCATTAATACTTATTGAGCTTTTATGAAGGCGTCGGCGTCGAAGCCGGAGTCGGAGATCTTAGTACCGACTCCACAGCCCTGAGAACAGCAACAGATTCCATAAAAATATAAAATGATATTGTGTTGCGTGAAGATAGACGCCTAATGCCAATGGGAGTTTAGTGGCTGGCAGGCTTATATGCTGAATGTCGACTGAAGGCTGAACGCCATGAAAACAAAATCTTTTTCTAGAGGCACCTGAATCCAATCCTTAACACTCGTAATGTTATCCCACATTCGATCCAGGCCTACGTGTGCAGCGTAATTAAGGCGCCGCGGGGCCTGGAATAATGATGTAGCTTAAACAAAACTAATGGCCGTAACTTTCTTTATGGCTGGCGAAGTTCTCACAAAACCGCGCGACTCGAGGGCCGCCCATTATCCGGACCTCTACAGCTCCACTGCTGCAGTAATTGACGCTCAAAAGTGCATGCGCGCGCACGTGCGGGCAGGGGTGACGAAACTTACCACGTGAGAGGGTCGCTCGTAGTCTTTTAGTGAGAAAGGGGCCGGAGTTTCTCGTGAAAGACTGAAGAAAACCACGACATCCGTCAGGACAGCCGTTGTTTTAGCCCAGAATCGAACAGTGTCCTTTCTAATTAAAGGTGACTCTTGTTATACGCGAGGGTTGCGAATTGTGACACACTTCGTCTTTTGGAGTTAACCCACTCTGAATTTCGGCTGCACTCTGAAACTCCGACACACAAACAGCTGTTGAGAACCGCAAAGATTGTTTTATTCAGTTCCATTGCACGCGAAACAGCGGCGAATCTGGCGATGATGGTCTTTTCGGTTGTGACGCTCTGTGGACTTGTGGGGTGGGTGCCAGCATCTCGGAGGAACACGCAGTTCTCAACTTAAGCCACGAGGAACAAGGCAGTATGTTCCATCGACACTCTGGTATCAACATACCTGTAAGACTTGAGGTTCTCACAGCGGTGAGTATGAAGATTTCCGTCTTCTGGGTTGTTGCGCTGTGTAGTCTGGTCGATGTTAACCAACGTTTCAGAGGTCATACTGCCTCCATCATCAGGGCGATGAGTATGAAGATTTCTGTCTTCTGGGTTGTTGCGATTCATCGCCCTGATGACGGAGGCAGTATGACCTCCGAAACGTTGGTAAACATCGACCAGATTACACAGCGCAACAACCCAGAAGACAGAAATCTTCATACTCATCGCCCTGATGACGGAGGCAGTATGACCTCTGAAACGTTGGTTAACATCGACCAGACTACACAGCGCAACATCCCAGAAGACGGAAAGCTTCATCAACATACATGTTCTCAAGGTTTAACGATCCAGAACACCATCACTGATAATTTAATTGATTATTTTGAATTTTAAATAAGTGATATATTATGTTTAAATGTAATTATGCCTAGATCCTACATGTCTTTAATAAGCCATTAAATGTTGAATATCTGCTGTCGTCCTCTGCTGATGCGTCCATGGCCACAGACTCATAAGAAAGTAGTCCGACGATCTAGATTTTCTTCAGCTCCTTCAGGCAAGTCCCAAGTGGCGCTGCAAACAGGAGCAAAGCGCCCACCTGTTTTGTAGTCTCTTAACACTGGACGTCCCTGAGTCGTGTCTTTGGTTACTGGATCCTGTGCTTCATTAAGAGTAACTAACAAACGGCTATGCTGCTGTATGATCGTTTGCGGTCCGTTACATAAACTGCAGGTGTTTGAAGACGGTGCTGGGGGGGGGGGGGGGGTCACTGGACGTGTTACATAACGAGTAACTGTGATTTGTACTGCTTGCTTAGTGTAGCTGAGGTAATGGAACTGAAGACCTTAGGCCTGAAATGGATTTGAAATTCCGCTCGGGTGGGAAAACTGAGTAGGATATAAAATTTTATGGCAAAGAAACGTCTTGGATGATCTGGAAAGAGACGGGGTTGTAATGTGTAGTCGGAACTGTGTGATGAGAATGTAAATTGTACAGTATAATGTAAGTTGGCGGCGCTGGACATTCTGATTCTGCTACCAGAGAGATGTTTTTTTTTGTCTGTTGGGGTATGAATTGTTAACGGTGGACTAAAGCATCTGATGGAAAGTTCTGTATTCCTGGAAGTCCGCAATCTAAACTTGTATCACAGCCATTAAATTCATTTCGCCCTCTATTGACAGTATGATAAAATGACGATGTTGTTATGTATTGTGACGAACGCCGTGAAATATACTGTCTGTATCCTCAAGACTGAAGTGACTATGTTTCTGCCCTGAAGATGGGGGCAGTACACCAATGTTTATCCAAAACGTTAATATCTACCCACGAGCCTACGAGAAGAACCTGATCGTAGTCTTCACCGACGTGAGAAATTCTAATCTGACACGTGATAAAGTAGTTCTCAGAGCTCCTGTTGGCGTTCGGGGGCGAACTGACTTGTGGGATCATCGGAATTGTGGTTCTTGAAGATCCTGTCCCGCGACTCCGGAGCCTCGAGGTCCCTTCCTTCCACTTTCGTATCGCTCTACGCTGTTTAACCTTAGCCAAGAGAGACAGAGAGGAACGAACCAATGAATGCGCTCGTTAGTAACAAACCTCTCCTGTCATCATGGCGGGCAGCGCACCTCGCATAATTAAGGAGCACCACACATCTCTTCAAAACGCCACTGCATGTTCCGAAACAAATTATACTACGCTCTTGGAGGCCATATTACGTCGACATCCGGAAAACGTGACCGCCTGATTCCATTACTTCAACAGCTGACCATTCATCTCCGCAACTCATCCGACGCTTTATAACAGAGTCGCTAAGCAATTTTATGACATCATCTGATAGGCGATCTCAGTACTTTTTCAGTTCCTAAACAGCAACCTCTGCGGTTGATTGACTGTCGTTAAGTGACCCAACTGCATCAGACACCCTGCACGAGGACCTGATATAACAAGA
Source organism: Zootermopsis nevadensis (assembly GCF_977971745.1). Lineage (NCBI taxonomy): Eukaryota > Metazoa > Arthropoda > Insecta > Blattodea > Termopsidae > Zootermopsis > Zootermopsis nevadensis. The sequence goes on from NW_028259134.1 coordinate 19,988,770, forward strand.
TGCGTCCTTCAGTCTGCTTCCGGGGAAGAATAATTGCTTTTATTTCCTCCCCTCTGCTGTGCCAAACATAAGCGAGCGACTATTATCTCCGGCACGTCCGAAAAGACGACTCCGCGGCGCTGTGCATGGGGCACGCCTACGTTTAAGAAGCATCGACAACGTCGAAGCATTCTCGAGGAGCTCTTTGGTGGTGTTGTATTATATTCATGCCGCGTCTTGTTTTCAAGAGAACGCTCATCGAATAGGCCTACTGATGTCGAATTAATGAACGAGTTTAAGTAGCCTATGGTTTGTCAGGCTGCTGTAATTTATCTCTTGGAGCGTGAAGCTGAACCCTTATCTCTATCTGGAAACATGGCGTAGTCCGTACGGACTTCTGTTGCATGAAGAGAGATAAATGTTATGTTCACTGCTTGTCGCTGTCTCCCTGAATGATGGAAAATGTCAACTGATATCACAAAATACGTTTTATTAATGTCGTATTCGGAAGAACTTATCTCAGTGAGAAACTTTTCAAAAATTAATCTGCAGCAGAATGAATTAATCCCGATATTGAAATATTACTGAAGCAAATCAGTTTAAAGTTTGTCTCTAATTATCGTTGTTTGTTAAAGAATATTTCTAAGTAGTATGTGCAATAGTAGGACTAATTTAGTAGAATTTTTAATAATTCGTAATAGCGTTTCAGCAATTGTTCTATATATAAAACCTCGCTAACCGCGAGACGATAAAAAATGGCGAATGTGGCCCATATGTGGGAAAGATTGGCAACTGCTGTGGTGGACTATGTTAAAACCTCTCCTGTAGAAGGAGCCAAAATGTCTCCATAGATTGTGGGCTGACCTGTTAAACGTACGGAGCAGTGTAATTTATGAGAAAGTAGTATTTAAAGCATTGAAATGGATCTTCAGGAAACAGAATTGGATTCAACTGACTGGTTTGTTTCCCGTGGTAATGCGGGTCTGGAGTTCAGGCTACAGAAATAACGAAGAGCTGCTTATCTTACGTTTTATTCAGAAATGACAGAAACACAATTAAGTCACGTGAGTTAGTGACACAAAGCAACTTCAAGGACTCAGAACGGTTTGGTTTGATTCTGTGTCACGAAGTACCTCGAACTGTTATTAAATCAACAAATATAGACATTTTGTTATGGACATTTATTGAACCGCTCATAAAATGGCGAGATATTCTGTTATTTTTTTTAGATATGGTTCTATGGGCATAAGAAGGGTACATCGTAACTGCTCCGAGTCCATCATCATATCCTGTTGCAATGCCTAAAGTGCAAGAACGTAATCATTAACGCTCTAGGAGTGTAAGAATAGGCGATCTTTACTGCAGATGTATTGGCAACACTGACATGAAGCACTGCGCAGACACATTTTTCTTGGTGATGAAGTTCCTTTGAGTTGTGGAGCCGTGTAGCCTCCGGACTAGTCTTTCCAGAGCTGAAGATAGCATCGAAACCCAGAAGAGGAACATCTTCATCCTCATCACCGCAGTGAGAACCTCAAATCCCACATTGCTTGTTGTTGCTGATACCTGTAAAGAACGCCTTAAAATATCCGACGACGCAGGTAAACATGACGACGACGCCTAACCGATAGGTTCAGATCGAGACGGAGGTGCTTCATGTTTCTTCTCAGTAATTCTTGACTATTGCTGGGACAGGACTTTTAAGTAGGTCACGGCTACTACCTTCCATAATACACAGACCTATTATGAGTACTTGATACAGCGTTGTAGAATCGGACGCTCGAGGGGAAAATGGGCTAATAGAATTTTCGCAACTGCTCTGCTATTTACAGTATCTACAACGAAGTGATTTCTCACGCAGAATTGTCCGTTTAACGGAGTTAACGAGGGAGATTTTGCATCGCTGTGTTGACAAACATGACAGACACATCTACACCTGCTTTGTACACTCACCCCTCCCCTTCCACCTTCACCTCACACACACACACACACACAAACCACCAAACGATGGAAGCGTTTGTGTCGATTTCCACAAAACCGTGTCCGCCATTTAGAAAATTTTAACAAAATGTGACCTGCTACAAATTTGCAGTTACATAAACACGACCGTAATGAAATAAAAGAAATTGTACTGCGCGCTGTAGCCATGTTTTTAGGGCCTATTCTCGACAAAAATATCATTGACAAAGTTTAGATGTTTTTTCCGTATTTGTATATCGTGTATATAGGCCAATATTATTTTATGTCTTGCGTTTCTTACTGTAACACGAAGCAGTGCGATGTTTTTGATTGTCGCTAAATTTGTATTTACGCCAGACTCTGGCGGCAGATGTCTCTGGTGTCGGGTGTTGCAATACCGATATCGTGTCCACTGCCGAAAGACTGAGATTAAGAGAAAGAGAAAGCAAATATATAAAGGCGAATCCAAATACAAATAAATTAACATAAAATGTAGATGAAATAAAGAATATACAGAGTCTGTAATCAAATAAATAAACATTATTATAAAGAAAACCAGTTATAAGTAAATGAATGATAATAAAAAGAAATGAACAAAACCGAAATTCAACCTAGAACAGAGGGAAAGATTTTAAAACTCGGAAGCTGTAGTTGAACAGCGCGACTACAGTTGGCAGCCGTGCACGTACGTGACATTGCGGAATATGGCGGCCGCTGTGGTCAGGAAGCTGCAGGTGGCAGCTGAGGGCGCCTGATAAGTCTGGGGGCAGCATGCCGGCGCCCCCTCGGGTCCTCCCGGCTGGCGGAGAAGCTCCTTGTCCACGCTGGTCTGCTGTCTCAGCTGTTCCAGCCGCAGTTGGTTCTGCCGCTTCCACTTGGTCCTGCAACACAGGGACCCGGACGTCGTCAAGTGTCTCCCCGGGCGCGATCACCAACGCGCTCGACGCCGACCTGCCACTCACCTGCGGTTCTGGTACCAAGTCTTCACTTGTGTCTCTGACAGGTTCAGGGCATCCGCCACGTCGCTCCTGTCCGCCACTGACAGATACTTCTGGCAACGGAATTTGCGTTCCAGGTACGCGAGTTGCGCATGCGTGAAGGCAGTTCTCCTTCTCCGCGGTTTGCGTCCCTTCGTACCGACGTTGCCGTCAGGGCCGCCGCCTCCACTGCCGCTGACGTCCGCCCTTTCCGAATGTTCCTCGGCCACGTCACGCTGCTGGTGGTAAACTGCCTCCAGCTCCTCCTCAGAATCCTCTGCGGACGTTAGAAACGGGACTAGTGAGCTTGTTCGGGGCCCCGAACATTGTAAGGGGCAAATACAGACCTTCAGCGGCAATTAACAGATTTAAGGTGAGGTCATGTTTGAGTTTGGGGACTTGATTATTTGTTTTGGATAACCGTTGCAACCGATAACCACGTTAGTTTGTGGCAAAATAATTAATAAATCAGTACTGGTATAAACCAGTAAACATACAAAACCAATAAAGTTTCAAAAACGTCGAAACAACATAAATTGGGTTGAAGATATCCGTCTTCTGGGTTGTTGCTCTGTGTAGTCTGGTCGATGTTAACCAGCGTTTCAGAGGTCATACTGCCTCCGTCATCAGAGTATGAAGATTTCTGTCTTCTGGGTTGTTGCGCTGTGTAGTCTGGTCGATGTTTACCAACGTCTCAGAGGTCATACTGCCTCCGTCATCAGGGCGATGAGTATGAAGATTTCTGTCTTCTGGGTTATTGCGCTGTGTAGTCTGGTCGATGTTTACCAACGTTTCAGAGGTCATACTGCCTCCGTCATCAGGGCGATGAATATGCCTCTGAAACGTTGGTTAACATCGACCAGACTACACAGCGCAATAACCCAGAAGACAGAAATCTTCATACTCATCGCCCTGATGACGGAGGCAGTATGACCTCTGAAACGTTGGTTAACATCGACCAGACTACACAGCGCAATAACCCAGAAGACGGATATCTTCATACTCACCGCTGTGAGAACCTCAAGTCTTACATAAATTGGGTTGACCATGTGCTTAGGCGTACGTTAGACACAGTGCGTTACAGTATTACGCATTGCGAAGTCACTGTACTGACGTTTGTCTTGAAAGACCGAGGAAAACCACGGGAACTTTAATTCGAACCGAGAATATTAGAAACACTACAGAAGCTCTCCGCTGCGCTGACCTACTCGTAAACGTTATTATAAGTATGACTGTCAGCATCAAGACATATCCTGACTGTGTTTTCATTTACAGTGAGGTGGGGAGGGAATTACTGTAAAAGTATCGACCGCTTCTTTCCATATCCTTCCCGATTCATAACTTATCCTTTCATTTCACTCAATACGCTCCTTCTCTGAGCTTCTGACAGCGTCGTTAAATAAACCATAGATGAAATAAACATGAAGTCGTTAGTGCACAGGATTTAGTCACAGTTTGCCTGCAAACGTTTGTTTAGGCTACCTGTATAGCTAGGGAGTCAGAGAAGTTGCCGCATCTGCACGGTGCATACTGAGTATTTAGTATTTCAGGGTTTGTGTGCGGTGTTTTATTGATATAAAAGTTTGTTTAATCAAATCAGCTGAATTCGAGCGAACGGATGGATGTGTACGCACTACATTCGAGTAGGTTACTCATCGCCCTGATGATGGAGCCCGCAACGACCCCTGAAATGTTGGTAGACGACAGAAGACAGCAATTATCAGACTCACCACCTCAAATCTGACACGTGGAATTCTTTCTGTGTTTAGGCCTGCCAATATCATTGCTAGCATCTAATAGGCTTTGTGTTAGTTTTTATGGTAGTCCTGTTTGTTTTCACCCAAAAGGCCCATATTTAGGGTTACGTCATCTTCTGATATCTGCACCCCAAACAATTTATTTGTATGAGTTTGTTTATCTTGATCAAACCTGCAGATAAACATGAAATTCGGCCTATATTTTTGCACACACGGTACCAAATTGAATCGATGTCCGTTCAGAAGTGAAATGTAAACGGACAGACCCCTTGTACTGCGTACACATATCACATTTTGAAATGCGTGGTATACGAATTTTTACGCGTAAATTATATTGATTTCGCCTACTAATACCGCAGTTATGTGGCACATGACTGAGTGGAAATGCGTAATCAAATGTGAGAAAATGGCATTTGCGATTGTATTAAATTTGTAACTTCACTGATTTAAATCTTGTATAGGACTGTGAGGTTTGTCTGCAACAAGATGGACTCTTTTACGCCAACAGGCATCGCTACTTTAATTTTGGTTGCTATAGGCCTGTATTGTCGTCATTCGTACAACGTAATAGTGCAGTCTTGAATATTGTAGAAACACACAGCCACCTTTCACTTACTCCTTCCACAAGCAACCACAGTCAGTATTGACCCACACCTATACGATGACAGTCGTACTTCTGGACATATCGGGACAATCACTCCTACATCTTTGGTATGTTTTATTTTTATTTTTATTTCTATTTTATTAATACTTTCTAACTATAATTGATATATTTTGCATTTTATTCTCTAAATTCTTTTATAAATTCTTTCAAATTCTTTAGTGTTTCTTTCAATCTTTTACTTACAGGCCGATATGTACATCTAATAAAATTTAAGAAAAACAACACCTTCGCCCAAAAATGAAAAACAAACGTAATGAAACATCACCAAAATACTACAGAAATCATAATTGAGTTTTTAAGTTCTTAGATATATTTTACACCTGATGATGGTTTTATAAAAACCGAAACATGTTGTGTAAATGTTCCGAAATGTAAATCGATCAATCGATATGGAGCATCAATGATATTTTATTATCTTAATTATAAGATATTTTAAATATTGTGATAAGACGGATTAAAATAAATAATTGTTATAATATTCACAATATGACGCAATTACACTATCTTACGAACTTTTGTTAACTTTTAATACAACTAAATTCTTTATTATCATTGCCATTAAACACGCTAATAAAGGAAATGAATTGAATTTTTAAATAAGTCACGTAACGCATACAGGATTTTTTAATTGCCAATGGGACACAATCTCAGTTTTACACATTCATCGTAACCATTTTTCTATAAACATTACTCAACATGTTTCGTCTTACTGCCATCATCAGGGATTGGAGCTTTTACGCGTGGCTTCTTATTTTGGTGCTAATGTAATGCCGAAACATGTCGGATAATATTTTTAGAAAATTTCTTATAACTCACCGCCCTGATGATGGAGGCAGCAAGTACCAATGAAAAGTCGGGTCTGTGTTCTGGGTTCTTGTACCGCGTCGTCTGGTAGAAGTTCACCGACTTTTCATTGGTACTTGCTGCCTCCATCATCAGTAGCGGTGAGTGTACTAATCGGCGCAAGAACCCAAAGGTCACTGAGGTTATATTTTATGGATAATTAAATAGCCCGTATGTACTCCATGTACACACACGTAAATTTATTATTAAAAAGCTTCAAATTACACAGTACAGAGAATTAGAATTTGTGTTTCTTTTAATTATGAAAGTTATTTAAAGAGTGTTTTAAATAAACTGCACTAACAAGAGACAGCCTGTAACTTATGTTGCGTTATGTAGCCTGTGTTTTTTCTTAATACAAGCTGTTTTTTAAAGCAAACGACGTCCAATTTAATATTCACGTAAAGTAAGGATTAGGCCTGTATTTGACCTATAAGTAAAGAATATATTTGTTTGTTTAAATCTTGTCAGTCTAATCACAATAAAATTCATATTAAATATTAAAATATTACTATAATTAACATTTAAATATTTAAAATATATTAAATGATGTTCTCTATCGAAATGTTCGATTTACATTAGAACATCACTTTTTTACACGACATGTTTCAGTTCTAAAAAAACCATCTTCAGGTGTATAAAATTATATAAACTTAAATATAATTTCTTAAATGCAACTTTTAGTTAGATGTTTATCAGATTTCAAATGATGTTTTCTTCCAGATTTTATTGTATTTTTTTAATATCGTATTCGAAGTTGTTCTGTATGTACGTCGTACATATAATATGTAATATATTTTAAATATTTAAATGTTATTAAAATATTTATTAAAAACTTTTGCCGTCAATCACAAGTTTTTAATAAATATTTTAATAACATATAATCACAATATGACGCATTTACAATATCTTATTTAAATGTTAATTATAGTAATATTTTAATATTTAATAGAATTTTATTGTGATTAGACTGACAAGATTTAAACAAATATATATTTATCACAATATGACGCAACTTTATCATCTCAAGTAAAGAATAGTTTTACAACTTTTAATACAGACTCCCAGTAGGCCTAAAAATTGATAGTTGATCGATAGTTTCAAGGACAGAACACGTGGAATGACAGAAAACACTGTCCTCGAGCTGTGCATTAATTTTTGCGTTTTGTGGTTATCCTACTACTGATGATGATGATGATGATGATGATGATGTCTACTATAACAAGATTGGAAAGGCATACTCTTTGGAGTACATTGATAAAAACAATAAAACAACAAGGATAACATAAATGACAATAGGCCTAACAACAACGATTAAATTTACAATAACAATACTAAATAAAAATTATAATAGGAATTAGAGAAACAATGAGAATAATATTTGGATGGAGGGCTTTGGTTAATTCGGTAATGAACCTTTGTGTTCGGTAAGTCATATAGTTTGTTAGTTAGATAACGGGGAAGACAGTTTCGTTTTAATAAGTGGGTTTAGAGAGGGAGCGAACTGAAAATAGTTTTGTGGCAGCAACCACCAGTCTCAAGAGATTTGATTCGTAGCAAAAGTCATATATAAGTCGTAGGTTCCGGATGAATATGCATGCAATATCACGTGACGAGTTGGCTCTAAGATTCCGAATGCAAGTTTGAAGTGGGAGCGAGTTTCAGAAAATGATAATACTAATAATAACGATAACCACATTCTTTCGGAATCCTCTGAAAATAATTTTAAGAATGAAACTTAAGAAACAAGAGATTGCTCGCCGATAATTAACGATCAACAAAGAAGGAAAACCAGAAACTGAATTGAATGTGTGAACAAAAAGACAATGGAAGTGAATGAACACGCACCTGGTACCAACACATCCCCTAGCAGGTCCCTGATGAGGAACGACTTGCCTGGCTGCATGGCGCCTCCCCACTGACAGCCTGACACCACCCACCGCGCGCGCTGATTAGACGGGCTCCGCCCCCCGCCCGCGCAGGCGCTGACATAACCAATATGGCCGCACTGAGGGACCTGTGTTCGAATCTAAAGGCATAACTCGCATGTGCGATCGATTTCCAGAGCTTTATTTGTAATCGTTTTAAGGGCCGAGTATCCACTGACGTTTTGTGAAAGTTTGTCTGTCGTAAAAAGATGCCTGTGTTACGTGACTGTTGTAAAGTACACATGAACTAAGTACTGTCACTGAATGAAGCCTTTCTGCTGACAAGATTGCTTCGTAGTGTGGCTGCATGTGACTCTGAACGCTCTGAATGTAATTCTTGTGAAAAACTTTTATCTTATCTTAGCTCAGAACCTCCTAAAAATGTTTGACGCATTACTGTAACGAGACTTTAAGGGACAAACGGTAAATGTATTATAGATTTATTCTGGAATATTACGTCGTGTAGCCTGGTTGAAGTTTAGGCTTGCTGCTCTGATGATGGAGACAGTATACGAGGTGCGATCGGAAAGTTTCAAGACTGCGCCTATAAAAAAAAAAACCCGTACACTTATCTCAGGTATTAAATTCATCCATCACCCTCGAAGTAGTTCCCCTGGGAGTGAACACAACGATCCCATCGCCGCTGCCAAGCCTGGAAGCATCCCTGGAAATCTTTCTTTGTCAGCCTGTCAAGCACCATCTGCGATTCTGCCTGAATCTCTTCTGTCGTCTCAAATCTCCTTCCCTTTAGCTGAATTTTCATCTTTGGGAAGAGGAAGAAGTCACACGGAGCTTAGAAAGGAAGTTGGGGTCGGTTCTTGCAAGATCTTTGAGCTCCTGACAAACGAGAAGTCGATTCTGCTTCTGGTCCTCAGACAGGATGCGTCGCATGTGGAGTTCTTCCTTTAGAATCAGCTGACAGGTCCCATTGCCTATCCCAACAATGTCGCACAAGTCGTTGATGGTACGACGTCGATCTTCGTGAATGGCCTGCCGAATCTTCGTAACATTTTCGGGCGTTGTGCTCGAAGATGGTCGTCCAGAACGCTCGTCATCATCGACAGAGGTTCGGCCATTTTTAAAACGTAAATGCCACACAAAAGTTTGTGCACGACCCATTGCGGACTCCCCAAATGCTTGCTTTAGCATTTCATAGGTTCCCGTAGCCGTTTTGGCGAGTCTTTGGCAAAATTTGATGCACACGCCATTCCGAAATCGCAGGAGGGTCGGTGTAATGCACTACCAAAACGCCCGTAACTAAGAAACAAATGCTAATTCGATGATGCCGGCTGGCACACTGATTCACTATGAATGTAGGCCGCACCCCCTAGAGGCAGAAGTTAGTACTACATCCGGTTCGCCCGCTATTGACACAGTCTGGAAACTTTCCAATCGCACCTCGTATATCGCTGAATTTCCTACAAATTTCTACCAGACTATGCGACTGAACGTCTCGGAAGAAAGTTATTTTCAAACTCGCTGCCGTGAGAACCTGAAATCTCACCTAACAATGAATTCGTTAACAGTTTCCTCAAGCAGAGCTCCGAAACTTCGTTGGATGTTAAGCGAGTGATGCCCCTTTATCGTACACCACAAGGGAAACAGATTTCTTAAAATTTTGTACACTGCGTAATCTGTTATATTTGCCTATGTCTTCCCAGAAACCTGGTATTCCATTGTTATCAGTACTGTTTGATTTTTTGAATGTTTTGTCATAATTCCGAGAGGTTAAAAGTGGGAACAAAGCAAATGTTTGAGATGTACATGATTTAAGAGAGTCCTAAAGTTTCTCTCATCACGAACACTGTTTCTGAAATTGCACTGTTATTAATAGTGAATAGAATAGAATATAATGGAATTTATTTACATTCCATAGATCCTTCATAGATCTAAGCCAAAGATGTAGTAGTTATAACAGCTATTTACAGATTTTTGGAAATACAGTATTACAGCAAAATAATTATGATGAGAAATCACCACCATTTTTACTTACATGTGTGTAAATTCTTCTGCTCAGTAGGAGTGATACAGGAGATTCTCTTTTGACGCTGGCTTAAACATTTTTATATCGTGATTTAAACTTTTGATAGTAGGTGGAAGATTGTTGAATAACTTAATTCAAGTATAGTAAACTCCTTTTTGATATTTACTGAGGTTATAAATCGGCACATGAAGGTCGTATCTGTATCTGAATTTATTTGAAAATTTTCCATGTTATCCACTTTATTTATTTATTTAGTGTTCTGTGTGACGACAGGTCCATATGAACAGGATCCTTCCATCCTTTTCTCGGACTGGGACCTGTTCATATACGTTCTTGGCAGATGATCCAGAAGTGGTTTGCCATTGCCTTCTTCTGTGTGTGAATGGAGTAATTGTTGGGATGCCACGGAGGAAAACTCCGTGTTGCCTAGACCACGGCCTTGCCCAACACAAGTTATAAATTCGGGCACCGCCGGGAATCGAACCCGAGACCCCAGGATTACATGGCCAGCGTTCTAACCGCTAGACCACCTCATCTTATTATTATTTAGTGTTCTGTCTGACGGCAGGTCCATATGAACAGGATCCTTCCATCCTTTTCTCGGACTGGGACCTGTTCATATACGTTCTTGGCAGATGATCCAGAAGTGGTTTGCCATTGCCTTCTTCTGTGTGTGAATGGAGTAATTGTTGGGATGCCACGGAGAAACCGGGGAAGCCCCCGGAGGAAAACTCCGTGTTGCCTAGACCACGGCCTTGCCCAACACAAGTTATAAATTCGGGCACCGCCGGGAAAATAGTGAGAGCTAGAATTCAGTGGGTAACGGAAGAATATTAAACTTTTTAAATAATTCCCTACAAGAGGCTCTCCTTTTAGTGCCTGTCATTATTCAAATGATCCCCTTTTGAATGTAAAATAAGCAAAATAAACTAATTTTAAAGTTTATGTTTTTATGAGTGCTGAAACTGTCCTCGTAGCAAAACATGCCGAGCTTAGTTTAGGGATAATTATATTGAATATGTGTTTTTCAGTTTAATTTCTTGAGATGATACAGTTGAGTCATATTGTGATAAATATATATTTGTTTAAATCTTGTCAGTCAAATCACAATAAAATTCCTATTAAATATTAAAATATTACTAAAATTAACATTTAAATATTTAAAATGATGTTCTCTATCGAAATGTTCGATTTACATTAGAACATCACTTTTTACACGACATGTTTCAGTTCTAGAAGAATCATCTTCAGGTGTATAAAATTATATAAACTTAAATATAATTTTTTTTTTAAAAAAATTCTTGTCAATTTGTAGACATTGGTTCTGTGACATGCAAGCGAGAAATGGACGTTCCAAGAGTATAGAAATGTATTTCAATGAGATTAAGTGTGAAAGAATGTTATGGCTTCCCTGAAAATTAGAACGCAGACAAATGAGTCACAAATGAACCAGACTGTGGACAGAATTCACATATACGTGCCTGCATTTTTCTCTCAGTATCCATCCCAGCCTCAGGCATCCACCTTCATAATGTTCACAGTATTACATTACTTTCTTAATAAGTCATGAAATGCAGGTACTATTAATGCTTTGTGTGAAAATACACAAAGACGCATGAGGAATCCATTGGTCTGAAAAATACAGAGTTATAGATTGTTAACGCGACAACCACTAGGTCTTTAAGGGTAAATTACAGACAGCAAAGCTGGGGCTCCAGCAATGGTAACAGCAGCGCGATACTTAAACACGTAACGATGAGATGGCACTGTTCGTTAAGCTCGGTTATGACGAGAGGCTTTCGTACTCTCGATTCTTATTCGGTGCTTTCCGAGATCGATTTTGGTCTGGAGACGAAATGTTTTGGAGCCTACTTCTCTGGTAGGCCGATTTCGCACATAAATACTCCACTCCCGCGTCCTTCTATGTTTGTCAGCCATCCATCCATGCAGTTAGTAAAATAAGAAAAACTCGTCGACTGATTGTGAACTAAGCTTCCGCCCGCAGTTGGTACCATTTTCGACTTGAAATAGACCTATACTTATAGGTCAATTGAATAAAAAATTTTCTTGGATATTATCCATCGTCTAGTAAAATATAAAACGTAAAACGACGTTTCGGAGATGGGACTAGGGATTAGCTCTATCTGGTTGGCCCAACTGTGTAGGAACCTGAAGACGGAGATACAGTCCCATCTCCGAAACGTCGTTTTACGTTTTATATTTTACTAGACGATGGATAATATCCAAGAGAATTTTTATTCAATTGACTCTTCACCATCGTCAAGAAGTTTTAGATTTGATATACTTATAGGCTGTAGCCTACTTTAATACTTTTCTTATTTCCTCCAGCTAACACTACATGTTCCGCCCACCTCGGCCTTCGTGGTTTAATAATAGAAGTTCGTTACGAATTTTTTTTTCAATTTAGGCCTGTTTAAATTTGCTGTGTAATGATTAGCATTTGAGACGTTACAGGTTCAAACTTGCTTCGTAAGCATGCTGGGACCGCTTCCTTCCAAATCCCTCCCAAATCATCACCCGTAGTTGTCACAGCAGCTAGGCGAATATTTGTCACCCACTGAGGTGAGGGCAGGACCAACCTGGGCTTTGTTTAGAGGACAATTTACATCTGCTTCTCGCCTGAGCGGCCCCAGGGAGCGCTCCGTTCTTGTAAACAGGAAAAGTTTGCCGTATAAGAGATAGAGACAGACTCATTATGCACATCGCTCCACTGCTGAAACGTATATTTCAGCACTCTCCTGTCTCATCCCTGCCACATCTAATTCATCTTTCCCAGCTCCTGGTGCTTCGTCAAGTTCTATTCATCTTCGAACTTCTCTTGTAGTTCTACATTTCCTTCGGAGTTCTTTTCCCGAATCGGAATTTTCATGTTCCTTCGATGTCAATTTGTTTGCTGTTTCTCGTTGTCACAGATCATGGGAATTCACGAATCGGTTATTCGCGGAAATCTGCCTGTTATGTCGGTCCTATTAAGCTTCATATGGGACCTACAGGCCTACAATTTACGTATAAAAAGTTGTAAGGTTAATAATAATTATTTATTATTTTATTTATTTAGTGTTCTGTCTGACGACAGGTCCATATGAACAGGATCCGTCCATCCTTTTCTCGGACTGGGACCTGTTCATATACGTTCTTGGCAGATGATCCAGAAGTGGTTTGCCATTGCCTTCTTCTGTGTGTGAATGGAGTAATTGTTGGGATGCCACGGAGAAACCGGGGAAGCCCCCGGAGGAAAACTCCGTGTTGCCTAGACCACGGCCTTGCCCAACACAAGTTATAAATTCGGGCACCGCCGGGAATCGAACCCGAGACCCCAGGATTACAAGGCCAGCGTTCTAACCGCTAGACCACCGTGGCTGTTAATAATAATTAGGTTATATAATTAATACTAATTAACTAAAAGGCATAAGGCATTGCTGATAATGACGCGTGAGTACTTTGCATCTTCTCATATGTTTTGTACTTGCCATCTCTGTCAGTTAACTTTACCCTGGTCCCTTCTGACGCTGACGTAGCAAGCCCCAGCTCGAACGAAGAATGTAGTGCAACACTAAGTATTGTTGTTAAACTCCATTATTCTGTGGAGGTTAGACATATACTTTTTGGCGTAAATACGTCTATACGGAAGGGTCATTCGGCAAAAAACAGCGTTAGGAAAATGTATAAGATCCATACCAACAATGTGTAAATATGGACCGACAATGGTCAGCTTTTGTATGGACTCCTGCGTACATAATATTGCTTTATTCCTTTGCCTAAGAAATTGTTATGTCATCTGTTTACTCGGCATTGTTGTGTTTTATTATTGCAGTCAACAATCCGCTTTCGTTATTGTGGAAAGAGCTGAGCTGTGAATCGCTTGTAGAAGAAGTGTGTCGTAGATTAGACAATATTGTGCTGTTAAAAACGTTTTAGAATATAACAATTACTTATCTTGTGTAAGAATTATTAAGAAATCTGTGATACTGCCCTCCACTCTCTACATTTTAGTTTTGATTAAATTGATCATTGCCGGTGGACATCGTGGTCTCGTACAATTGAACAAAGTTTGAGGTTAGGGATTCCTATTTATTATTATTGTTCATTACGTTAAGCGTTAAGCGCCCGCCTCTCGAAAACCGTAAGAGATGGATCTGGACATATTGCGTACGAAATACGTATTACCTCTTGAGCTTTCCATATCTGTTTTCAGATTTTACATATCACGAATGGTTTAGGTTCTACAAACATTTATTTATACAAACAAAGGCGCATCGCACTTCATGTTAATTCTGCGTCTGCGCATTTACGTCAGATTCTCCGGAACAGTGGTTCCACTGTCAATTTTTACTCTGATTATATTTAAAATATGAATTTTATGAGATTCTTATGTATGTTACCTCTCTATTTTAATTAAATTTAATTTTGGGAGTATAATATATTTAATATTGCGGAAAATCTGTAGAGGAATTTACAGTCGTATTTAGACAACACAATTTTAACTACGGTTTTACATGAGACCACAAATACATTTCCAAGTTACGTAAATGGATTTTAACTTATTTTAATAAATATTTACTGCAGTATTAATTAAATTGTTTCGTTGTGATGAAAGATTAGGTCATGAGCAGTTCAGCTAATTTTCATAACCAATTTGGCGACATCCTCTCCACGTTTCACAACATTGCAGGGTTTCTGCAGTGCGAGGCATGGACTTAAAGAACCCTGAGGGGCCCTCACGTTTATCCACGCTTTAAATTGAAATCCGGATACTACAGCCATCTAGTGGGTTGGAGATGAACTTGCAATGGAGATGAAAGTCAATTGGATATTATGTAGATTTCGTGCGGAACTGTGATGTAAAATCAGAACGTAATGCGGTGGCTGGGGGCTGTTGTTACGAGAGGAAGCAAGGAGACGGAGCTAATTTGCGGTAACTGAGCGGAGCGAATCACAAAAGTTTTATTTAATAGCCAACGGAACATTCGACTATAGCAAATAAAGGCGCCGTTCACAAAACACTCAAGACAATTTGTGGAGCAACGATTCTGTGGGTACTTCGGTGAAGCTAGGGAATTTGTACCTTCTACAGGATTATACAGCGCGTTCACTATAAACCGGAACGAAATTTTCACTTCCGGGCTTCCGGCAGAAACCCCATGACATACCGTCACTCTCTGACAAACGCCAACCGTACACCCGTTCGTTATCAACAATTTAAATTGCAAAAGCCTTCCGGATAACAAACTTCAAAGCGATATTTTGTTTTCTTATCTCTTTTTCTAAATGTTAAAGTTGATATATTTACAAAGTTTTAATAATTACATCTTCGCTGTCTGAAGACTTAAGAAATCCTTTAGTCTCTGAGTACGGGCACAGCACCGCGAAACCTTGGCCGTGTCTTTTTTTATGTTATTACAAGACGTCGCCCCTTAGAGTTAAGAAAGACGAAATTAAAAAAAAAATTGAGATGGTTCAGTTCCAAGAGATATACAAATTTTACAAATAGCGAAAATATATATAAGCATTCAAAGCCAAGAAGATTCCATGTTCTGTCCTGTTAGAAACTTGGAAGGAGTTTTTTCTATAATTATTTTGGTGAACTGGTTTGCTGTTGTTTCAAAGAACTCTCCAACGTGAAGTGACTCGCAGTATTCCCTATGTCACTTTGACATGAAAATGGAGATTACCAGCTTTCCTTGACACTGTGGCAAACCACCCTGCCACATCATGGTGTCGTCACCTGAAAGTGCAAGTCTTTAAAAGCTGCAGTGATAATTACACGAATTCTATCACAAGAGGCTAGTGTCGGTCATTCGGTCGTAGAGGCGGATCTGCATTTTTATCGTAAATACTATAAAGTAATTGAACATTAAGATATATAATTAGTGCACTAAAATAATTCTTAATTAGATATAATAATGCAAGTTGAAAACCTATATGTTGGTCTCCCTGGCCGAGCTACCCTTAGGCCTGGACTTGTTGAGGTCCACAAGTTCAGCAGATATAGGGGGAGCCTCAACAAATAGATTTGTCGCACTGTTTTTACTTTTATATTGGATGACAAAAGCAGAATCCAGCGTTTGGTATGCATTGGTTTCATGATTTACAAAGTCCAAAAGAACAATTTCACACAATTCACCATTGTTAGAAACCTTCAATCTTACTTTTTCACTTGTTTACTTTTGTATCTGCGGCCTTGGTAAACGATATGTTCGGTGCCTTCCGTCAGAAAGAGTAATTTAATCATTTTGTACCTGTGTGACGATTGGTTGTAGTTGGCCGCTTTATAGCAGATCTACAAATGGTCGTTGTAGACCGTCTCGGATAGGTCCGACACGTGGAAATATCGAACACGCTGGCACAACAGTAACACGTCTTGCTTGCATCTCGTCAATTGCACGTCTTAAATTCCTTTCGGTATCTTACGACTGTAACCTCAGTCGACAAACTTGAAAGATGGCTGCAAGGTAAGTTTTTTCTTCAAAATATTTTTCTCATTTCGGTCTGTCACTCTGAGGGAGGAGCAGATTGTCGAGGAAGACATTTGTACCTAAAAGGGAGGGCGATGGATCATGGGAAAATTGCACAAGGATTTCTATTAATTCCAAAAGTTATTCACGGCAAGTTAGCTCAGAGTGCATTCAGAGTATATACAAAAGGAGGAATAAAGAAAACACAAAATTTTACAGAGACTTTATTGAGAATAGCTGAAATAAGACAAGTCACTGCTTGCCACAGTCAAGCCAACATTGCTAAAATATGTAGAACATAAAAATACATTTCAGAAATATTTCCAAATTATTTATACATGTGGCTGGAAAATACATTGTAACTGTATCGCTGTTCAGAGAATCAACAAAATCTATTATCATAAGCTGATAGTTGGATAAGTAGCGTAACTACACACGTATCATTAATATGGACGAGTACATACATTTTCCAACTAAAAAGACATTTCTCCATTTTACAGTTTATCGACAAGCAAAATGCGTTATGTGAGTTACGAGGGGAAATCATTTGGAAAATTTGATATGGCTCTGGTTTTTGTTACTAAATCAGAAGCAATAACTTACAAAACAGTTGCTGCTCTGGTCAAGACTGCCAAGTGAACTAAACTGCAATTTAGTTCTAACCTTGGGATGATTACGGACCATGCAATGCCACAATGAAAAGCTCCTGCACACATTTTCACTTAAATCGTGCTCTATGCTCTCTTTTGACAAGGAGTGGGCAGTGAAATAAAAAGGATAGCAAAGTTTTAAATTCCCACATGGAAGAAGAGAATATGCAGCACATTTAGTGGACTTCGTGCCCTGGTGTTGTTCCGAGTCTTTGATATGAATATGGCACAGGTTCATTATGGCAGTTTTGTAATTTCATCATCTGATATAGTAGTGAGCTTTCACTTTGATTTCAAGAATCAAATAACTTTTATCTTGCTATATTTTTACCTCTGCTTGACGCTCCTTATTATATATTATTGTCCTATTTTACGAAACAATATCGTGAAACAAGGGATTGGGACATGTGGCTACAATTACACAACCCCTGTAACAATCATCGGTACAAAAAATCTGCTGAATCCTTCTTACAAATATGGGCCACTTCTAAATAATCAATGCATTCACACATATCTTGCCGCTCACCTGTTCAAGTAACCATCGCCTCCGATATAAAATTTGTCTGCCAATACAAATAAATACACAACACTTTCAGTAGTCCGCTTGTTATGTATCACTTTTCCATAGTTTGATGGTCTTGTCATTTTCCAGTGCAGCTGAAGCGATGATGTTCTCTGTGGGGTGGCAGGACGTGCAAAGAACAACGTCTGAAAGAAACCAAAAGGTCTATTGAGTCCTGAGGTTCTCATTGGAGCATGGCTGTTGCACCATGTAGTGTGGTGGAAGTTTACCGATGTTTCAAAGGCGCTTGCCGCGTCATCGATGTTGCCCTGACGCAGCAAGTACCTCTGAAACACCAGTTAACTCATACCAGACTACAAGGTGCAACAACCCAAAAGACTGCCATCTGCAACAAGTCTATTGTATTAAATAGGGCAGTTTTTTCACTGAATATAATGGAGGATGAAATTGCTTCAAGCGACTCCACTTCAATGGAGTGGAGAAGAATATTTTCATCAACTTTTTACTACAAGAGGAAAGGGTATATAAATAAATTCAGGGCTGCTGGTTGGACTTCAAATAAAATTTATGTTTCATACGTGATAATCGTATTTTAGAACTGAGGAATGTGCCTAAGTTCATAGGCCCCGAAATTCGTATGGCGGAGGAGTTAATGGTCGACGAATTACTATAGTTTACAGATAAGTGATAATGGGTAGACTTATTTGTAACTTATCATTACTTTAGGTGAACCCTTTGTTTGTAATATGTGAAATTTACATAATAATACGGTTACAATTGGATGGATTACAAAACTAATACAGAAACTGTAGAGGAGTTGAAAATAGTTCGAGTATTAGAAAAAACAAAATGGTTTGAACATGCAGACAGAATGGCAAGAAGCAGGCTATCCAAAAATTTAAGAAATTATGTACCAAAAGAAGAAGTCAGGGAAGACCTCTGAAGAGGCTTTTGGAAAAGTGAAGCCGGAACAGGCCAACAAATGGCCTAACTCCATGAAAGCCACATGATGATGATATATAATAATATGAACTGTACTTTATAATATGTAAAATATATCTTTTATTCCTCCATTTTCACTCAAGCACACACAAATGTGAACTTCATTGAAATACATTTCCCTGTTTACCACAAAAATCTTGGTATTCATGTAGAACAAGTTTCAGTGAGTAATTAACAAGAATCACATGACAGACAGACTATTTACATTCATGGAAAGGTGTGCAAACCTCAATAGAGCAAGGAGAGAGAAAGTCCACACCATCAATCCTACCACTAGTTCAGTAGCTTTTAAGTAATGTGTAAACAGATACGACACCTGTGCCACTTTAAAATTCCTCATGTGAATGGGGACTATGAGTAGTTTTGACTTTACTGTGAGATTCATCTGTTGAGCATGTTCAATAGTCCGTGTGTCTATTCTCACACAAATGCACATGAATTATGGGCGAGATTTGTAAATGTGTAGCAGAAAGTGGGTGGCACTTGCAACACAGCAAATAGTAGATGGGACCTTTGTTTATAACTGGTAACACTTTATGAAGTTTAAAGGACTGAGAGAGAAGGCTGTTATTCATTTCGAGGTACCATCCCAGAATTTGGTTGCATTAAGGAAAACCATAAACAACCTCATTAATCAGTCTTACATATGTTCAATCCTTTCAAGGATAGACTGCTAGGATATCATGATGATGATGATGATAACAGCATAATTTCATGTTTTATAAACCAAATAAGAAGGGAGGAACCATTTTGGGATTAATGCCTGTAAATGGTCAGCTTCATTTCCTAACTGCTTTATCCACAGGGAGTCGCAAGTATCCATGAGGCAAGGACTGCTGTGCGCGCCACTTAGCTGCAGAGACTATTAGTCTGGTAAGTGCTTTCCAGATTGGAAATAACATTTCTTTATTGTTTTGCTAAAATGCTGCTTCCATAGACAATACAGGGCACATGCTGCCTGTTTGCTCTTCAGATGGATGCACCCTCTCACCTGTGTGTCCTTGCAGTTTCTGGACCACCTCTTTTGTCTGCAGGTTCCAGATGTAGACAAAGTTGTCTTCTGACCCTGACACAATCCACTGCATGAAACACACAAATTAAGTAAATCAGTTGATCAAGTTCTAGGACCAGTGGTACAGGCTTCAGAGTTAGCACTCATACACTCACCTTTCCTCCTGTCACTGAGAAATTTGCAAAGATGCAGTACTTCTCATTGCGGTGTCCAGTGTAAGTCTTGAGGCACTTGCCCTTGCTGTAGTCCCACAGCTTCAGCGTGTTGTCCAATGTGGCTGCCAGAATGTATTTGCCATTGGGTGAGAACTTCACAAAGGATACAGGTGGATTGTCATCATCTATCAATGTCTTCAGACACTGGCCTGAAGCTGTATCCCATATTCGGCTGTGGAACACACGCACAGAACGGCAGTTGAACCACTGGTAGTCCTATCCTTAGACAATTGAAAGCTATTCAGCTGGCCAGATTTCCTGCTCTTTTTGAACCTCAACATCATTCAATTTCATACTGTTGTCTGATATATTTGGTATGCCTAGTGCAGCCATACCTTCCACCCAGTCTCTTATTATATTTTTAATAATGTTAATTATTTCGATAGCTGTTCAAATACACTAGAAACTTTCAATTGTGTTATGGTAGGCCCTACTTTTAAATTCCCAAAATGTTAGTAATAAATGATCTGAAGAAAAAGATGTCTGGACAGTGGCCATTACATTGAAAACTGTGTCCTTCCTAATGTCATTGTAACTTATAGTGATGAACATGATATAATGACCTATACATCAGTGCACAATTGAGACATTCAGTAACAAATTTTCAAATGGTACAATGTTAGAGGAATCTGACAGAGAGAGAGACAAATTTCTGTTATGTTTATTTCTTGGATTCCTTAAAGTTACCTTATCAACTGCATAGGTTATGTATAATGCTGAATGATGGGATGATAAATGAGCAGCTTTACACAGAGGCTATTTCTAAAATAACATGTACAGAACATATCAGATCTGATTATGGCACAAGCTGTATACCATCTATTGCACTGTCTCTTTATATACAACATGCCAACACAGAAGAGGCTGTGTTACTTTAAGTATATGCAACCTCTGTAAAGTAAATTAAATGTAAATGTTGAGAAGCATCTAAAAGTTATGTCCATGCTAATGAACTATAAACACCTCCACCAAATTTATTTAATAGAAGAATTATTACATACTCGCACACTGTCGACAAAGGGGAACTATTTGGAAATGTTTCACTAAAATAAAGGCCCATAAGAGCCTGTACTTTACTCTAAAACAGCCAATCCTCTGTAATGAAGTAATGAATTTACACAAAGTGATTGAGGAATGGGGCAGGTGGAGAGGTTAGATGTTCCGTTTTACAGTCCATCACATCGGTAAAGAGGGACCATATATTTAAAATAATCTGACTTGTAACAAATATTTAGACTAGGCCACTTTACCAGAGTCCATCATAACTGCTGGAGACTATTAGAGATCCATCTCTATTGAAGTGCACAGCACTGACAGGGTCTGAATGGGCTGGTAGTGTCTTGAGACATTTCCCTGTCCTCACATCCCAGATGCGCACACTCTCATCAAACTGAAACAGTACACTGTTCTTCAGCATGACACCTGCTGCAGTATCTCATTCTTTAATAAAATGTGGAGACAGAAACTTACCGATCCTGACACGATGAGGTTTGACTGTGGGTTGAAGTTGCAGCAGAACACATAGTTGCTATGTCCTTTTAATGTCTTGAGGCACTTTCCCTGGAATTTGATCATTACATTAAAATACAATCTTCGAGTATGGACAGTAACATGTTTATTATGATGCTGACTTACTGAACTCAGCTCCCATATCTTCAGGGTTTTGTCATCAGAGGCACTGACCAGGAGTCTGCTGTCACTTGACCAAGCTACATCAGATATCCCAAGCTTGTGACCTGATATTGTCTTCTCAAATTTGCCATCGTAAGCTCCCCAGATCTTTATCAGCTTGTCTGCAGCTGTAAGGAAATT
The DNA here is from genome assembly GCF_977971745.1 of Zootermopsis nevadensis. Taxonomy (NCBI): domain Eukaryota; kingdom Metazoa; phylum Arthropoda; class Insecta; order Blattodea; family Termopsidae; genus Zootermopsis; species Zootermopsis nevadensis. The sequence continues at coordinate 20,010,551 of NW_028259134.1, forward strand.
AACTCCAATATAAAGCAAAATGGATTGGCAAAATAGTGCTTTGGCATACTATAAAAATACATGCAAGGTAACAACCTCCTTTAGCAAGCATATCCTACGGAAGAATCTGCTGCATCCATGTCCTTTAACAATGTTGTATCAATGGCAAATCTAAAATTTAGTGAATGGTGCAGTGCCACATAAGCAGCCATAGATTGCTACAAGTATTTTTCTGTAGGAACCAGTCAAGTATAACAAAAACTTCGGCTATATTATTTTCAACATGTGTAAACCACTGTTACATCAAACTCTACACGAAGAACTGCAATAATCCATTAAAACAGAGAGGAAGTATATTTATTTGCTAACCACGTGCTGTTTTCATCTGTGGGGAGAGTTAAAAACAGTAGTTTGCATTTTCTCACATTATGTCAGATACACTGAAATCTTAAGCAAAGGTGATGACATGAAAATCGCATTTATACCAACATTATTTTCTCGTTTTACAAATGTACAACTGTGGCTTCTTTAAACTATACCCAGTAACCACTACTTCAAATCTGCACTTACAAGAACTGGCCAACCATTCTCCATTAGGGCTGAACTTGACAGAAGACACTGCTTTGGTATGTCCTGCAAGTGTGAACTTTAGGGTGTAGTTTGGTTTCTGAAACAGAGAGAAGTACAAATATCTTACACCCTGCAATGTTTCATTTTGTTGTGACCTGCTCATGAGCACTGTAACCATACCATTAGACAGTGTCCTGAGAGTGTTTTATACTCTTCTATCCAGAAGAAACTGGAAAAGAAGTAAACAGTTTTTCTAGTGATTTTCTTTAATCTGAAGACCTGAACCAGAGATGTGGTTGGATTGTGTTTATATTTGAATTAATCAAACACTATGTGAATGCTGCAAAGTTACTGGTACATAAACCCCTTTTTTTCAGGATACATACTGTAATAAACTCAACAAGTACTGTTTTATTTGCCGACTATAATCTTCAACCCTTTAGTGGATTTTGCACTTTCCTGTAATAACATTTCAAAAACAACCCTGAATTCTGGTGGGCACTGAACCTATGAACAACCATGGGAGAAGTTTTACTTCCAATCTCATTACAAGGCGGTGTCTCAGCACTGGTAATTAGGTTTTATTACAAACCTCGCATTCAGATGGTGAATACAATCATAAAACTTAAGGATTTATGCACTGGTTTCCAGAAATACAATTTAAATTTACTAGCCACATATATAAAAGTAGTCATAAATATTCTCATTGCTGCTTATGGACACTGTGGATGAACATACTTCCTCCCTCTTCACTTGAACTCAGAAGACAAGGTGATATGTTTCTCCAAAACAGTATCTACAAGACTACACAGTGTCAACCTAGAGGGCCACAGCCGACATATTCACCACTGTCGGAACCTCAAATCTCAAACAATAATATTGTCATATATGCTATAGAATGTAATGTATTTTCTACTCCATTCAGAAGAAACCAGGATTATTTAAGCTATAATTTCAAGGCTAAAAGCACGGATGCTTCTGAAGCTACATACCACACTCGAGTTTGATTTAGTTGAACCTCCACCAGATGTGTTCAAAGCAGCTGGGGCTGAAGCAGTGTTATTTGGGACTGACTGAGGATGAATAGGTGTTGGTCCTAATGGTACCATTGCTGCTTGACATGAAGTCTATACCGGCAAACAAAATTGTTTCTATTACATAAGTTATAACTTTGGAATAATAAGTTCCCAATTTGTAACTCTGAACACGCCGCACTCAAACATCAGCTGTGTAACTTCTGTAATTACGTATGAAACAAGTTAACAGTTCCACACATTATGTTCGCCGCCAAAGAATGTCTACTTCTTCTTCCCTTTGCGAATGAAGAAAGTTTGTTTATGGATCGCTCACCGTATTTTATGTAATTACTGAAAAAACACTTTTCTGTTGCGTCCTAGCTAATTAAAATTCATTTATCAATATTATTTTAACACCACCTACCATACTCTCTAGAATTCTTGTTAATATAGCAACAAATTTTCTGGAATAGGGAATAACATACATAAACACACTTCCAAAACAGCTTACATCGCCTTCCCAGCATACATCGCAGGAGAATCACGTGATAAACACAGCTTGACGGAGGTCGAGTCGAGGGACGCTGCCTTGAAATGTGGCAGAAAATACAGAATTTTTGGTATAAATTGTTTCGAATTTGGATTCAGCAGGACAGTGCTTGGACCTGATATTCGGTATAGAATGTATGAATTCAAAATATGCAGTGGAACATTGTGAAATTTGATGAAATTGACGAACACTAAGATCATGTGACATGATTGGACCAATCACAGAGTTCGAACTTTCAAAGGATTTTTCACCACTCAAACCCGTTGGAGTAGCTGCGTAGCCATTGCTGTTTGTGGAGTGTGCGATCGTTAGTTTATAGATCTGAAATCATCATGGGCATCGAAAAGACTCCAGCTCTGCAAGGCACCACGAAATCGTCTCCAAACTCCAGTGCAGGGTACTAACATAATTCTTGTCAAATATATAGACCTAATGTGAAGTTCTGAGTTTTTATCAGTGAGTGGGTTCCCCAGTCCCAGGGAAGACGGCCATAATAACTTCAAGCAAAAGCTTCGGGAGAGGCGTAGTGTATTGTTTTGCAAAATTTGCCATTGAAATCCATCTCCAACATAAAGGTAGGTGTTTCTCCGTATATGTCGGTACCTCTGGAATAAGTTAATATAATAATTGCGATGCATGTAAACAAGGGTAATGAAATGCTTTGAAGGAATTTGTAGGCCTCTCGGCTTTCTTCCCTGAAAGGGGAACCCGCCATGTTGAAGAACTTGGAACAAAAACAGAGAGAAACAGAACAAACGCATATATATATTTGTAAATGTAAAATTTGAATCTGAATGCCGTATTAATGTGTGTGTTTACGCAGTTGGAATTGATTTTGCAACTTTCCGGCGTATAAGTAGGCTTAACTGACGCATTGAATGGCAGAGCAGGCATTTCAGGTGCTGGTGTAGGTAAGAAGCCCAAAATACTGGCAGACTTGGCCGCCGTGTTTTTCTTGTATTCACGCATTAGAATAGTGCTGTGTTACGAAGTCTAACTGGATGGGCTTTTGTTGCTTTGGTACTTTTCTAACTAATAATTTTAATATTAAATGTTTTCCTCGAACCCATTATTTTTGTTTCATAAATCATATGTGTTTACCTACATACGCTCTGTTTATGTCTGCTCAAATATTGTAACCTGTGTTTGGTTAGGTAGCCCTGATTTGGTGTAGAGTGTGAATTATAATAAAGTATTGAGATGGAGCACAATGTACTTCAGTTTTCTTCTGTATATGCGGTCAATGATTCACTCCTTCGTTTGGAGTCAGTCATGTATTTTAATGTACTAAAACTTTTAGGTTATGTGTTCACTTGTTATTTTTGCTGTTGTTGAGGGAAGCTTATAATTACTTGAATAAATATGATTGGCATATGCTTTTGAACTGAGAATCTTCATTTGTGTCTAGTGTTACCTGTGTTGCAACCCATTTTTCTTGCATTTCATATAGTCAGCAGTAGTAAATGAGTTCAAGTGAATTGTTGCCATCTGAGAAATGGTTGTTTGGTGGGAGTGAATATAGTTAGTGCTACCAGTATAATATTTACTTGCTCTGTTTGAGGTGGCTTTCTTTATGGTGTGGTGGGTAGTAAAATAGGAGGCTAGAAGTTGGAAATGAATAGAGCTTGTGGGGCAGCATGTGAACTTGAATTTACGCATTGAATGGTTTGATGACAGTATGTACAGGCTTGGTCCTTGTGGCTGTAGGTTCCACTTAATCCTGCAGCTCTTTTCTGACATCTCTACTTCTCACATTTGTCCACAATCTGCTAGGGGAATATTCCCGTAACTAGCATTCTGCATCCTTGTGACCGTATTTGGGTATTCAGGTATGTCAGCTTTGGACGAATGTTACTGTTATGATTGTGGATTTTCTTAGATGGTGTGAAACCACTATAGGACTAACAAATCTAAAACCTGCTGTAGTGGTCAGAGCATTGTGTTCAGGTTTGGGAATCTCTCCTTCAGTAAGAAAGAGTATTTATTACTAGGGTAACAGTTACCAAGTGCACTTACATTGGATTGTTTTGCACTGTATTCTGTTACATAATGGTATTTAGTTTGGTAACTGTAAACTGCAAGGTGATGGCCAGAAGGGAGAGGAGAGTGGCTTAGCAGAGGAGGCCCAGAGGGAAACCTATGTAAAACCCCAGTTGATATGGCTAGTTTTTCACCCAAGATTTGAACCTGGTACGTCTTGGATTGTTGGGTTTTTGGACTCTGTCATCTGATATAAAATTCACGTTTTTAGAACTGGATCTGTCCAAGTTTTCAGGCATAGTAAAGGGGGCACCAGATTGTATTACACCTTTGTCACAATCCTTTAGAATCAATTATTCCTCTTAAATGTGAAGCAGGACTCAACAGTCCTTGGCCTTGATTTTTGGTGCATTGGCAATAGTTTCAATATATAATATAAAATTACATTGCTGTGAAACAGGAGATGAGTATAGGCTATGGACATTTACACTGTTTCTGATTGGACTTTCAATTGCTATGCACATTACTGAAGTATCAGTTTCCATCATTGATGTCTGTGACAGCAAAGCTCTTAATTATTTTAAAATTGTTATGTCACCCAGCTGTTGCTGTATCTGCTAACAAATGTTAAAACCACAAGATGGTTATGGGTAATGAAGAAACATGCAAACCTTCGTGCTAGTGTCGTATATCAAGCCCACCCTCTGTGATTTTACTGCATAATATGGTTGTGGTTTGGTCTATACCATTTGATTAGCACAAGCTAAACCTCCTGACATATATACATTGCAGATGAAGTTGCTGCATGTTAGTACAGTTTGCAGTTGATTGTTAAATAAAGATTTTTGTGTTCAGACTGCTGCCTAAGATGAACAGGTCTGTGGCACATTCATTATTATATGGGTTTTTAAAAAGAGCAAAACACGCTTTTGCTGTCCAAAATGCTGGGTGCCACGCCAGAATTTCTAGGTGCAAGGTGACCTGGCACCTGGGATTTCATTAAACCATGTATCCTTTTTAGCTTGTTTTTCACTGAACCATGTCTTTCTAATTAGCCTGCATGCAGTTTAATTTTCATAAAGTTTGTTTTGAAATTGGGCACAAACTGTGGTGCTGATAATTTATTTATGTTTCTGAAAATGAGTTTTCCATTCTAGCTCTTTATCTCACAGCCTTTTATAAGTTTATTTTCTTAAAACTCCATCCCATTTTTCCATATTTAAATTCATTATGGACACTAATAAAAGTTCCCCACCCTTTAAAATAATTATAATATGACTTTTACCTCTTCCTGTTTGTGTTAACGTGAATGGTTCATTATTTTTAACTTCTAAAGTGTGGTTCCCATTATTTTGTTATGCAGTGTTTTTATAAGCTAATTTGCCAACACCTCTGCCCATTTTCATGTATTTTATTTTTGACATTAAATCCATTATGGTGGCCACTTATTTTCTCATTTAAAATGGGGCAGAGACTTTAAGAAGTTACAAAATTGTGTGTGGTGAGATAGAACAAATAAATTTTAGGATGATAAAACATTGTAGCAGTGTCTGTGGAACAAAGATTTTAAAATCATATAATTGAAGTGAAGTGCAGAATTTTTAATAAAATCACATAAGGTGGCTCCACCGATGTTTTTCAGTATGAAAAATGCAGTGCATAAGAATGGGTGTCAGCTTTCCAGCAGATTATTTACAAAATGCTATTATTTCCAGATAAAAATTTCCCCCTCCCTTTTAATACAATGCTTTAACAACTTGAAAAGTATTCATGCCAAGCAGCAGTACTTATGCCGAAGATGGCTATCTTCTGGGTTGTATTGCCATATAGTGTGGTAGAAGTTGCTGCTACTGGAGGTGGGAATGACCTTTGAAACATTAGTAAACTTCCGCACAGATGTACAGCCCAGAAGATTGCAATCTTCATACCACTGAGAGAACCTCAAATCTTACTTAGTACTAATGTTGGTTTTGAAACTTTTTTTGTTGGTCTGGTGATCTTTTAGGGAGATGTAAAGCCAGTGTTTTCTCTTTTTTCTTGCCCATGCCTACGTGTATGAGCAATCTGATAGTGACTTTCCTCATTACATTGTTTTAAACAGGAATATTTGTTAGTGACAGTTCAGTATGTTGGTATGATTGATGAAGATTTTCCTTTTTATTGGTACTTTCATTTCCTTTAACCTTTGAAACAGATTTTTGTCCACATAATAACCTATATCGAATAAGAATGGGGATTTGGAAGACTTCAGTGTCAGGAGTAATGGTTTATTGGTATGGTAGTGAGATGCATGGCTGGCTTGATCTCACTCATGGATGATAAGGAATTTTAAAAACAGATAATTGCAAATAGTATTTCTTATAACTTGTCGGAAACCTTGTGGATGTGTTGACAGTTTTCCAGGAGTACTCAAAACATGATTCCTCTGCAGTTTGAGGTATGCACTAGTTCTTGACTGCTTGCTATAAACATGTCATTTTGACACAAATTAATTTGATTTACACAGAATTTAATTTTTACTGCTTAGATGCTTTTGTCATATTTGTTAATCACTGGTCTCACAACATTGCATATATTTTTTTAGATTAAAGATTGAAGGGTAATGTAGATATGCAGTGGAGTAAAATAGTTCAGCAAAGAATATGAACAGAACATTACTAAAGGAAGGCAGCATTTTATAGCTAGAATAATTTTTACTGAAGAGGTCAGACACCAAATGAAAACTGGAGCTAAAGGGTTAAAAGACTAGTATAGTGCCCAAGGTCAGCCAGTTCTCACTGCTTGGCTAACTTTCTCTAGGTCAGCTTTCAATGAGATTTTATAATTTGACACTTCTATAAGTCCATTGTTCATTAGTAATAACAGTGCATCACCAGAGTAGAAAGTTGGTTGAAATTAATTACTTTAATATTACTGCAAGTTGTCCCCTATACATTGATAGCATTTAGTTTTTAAGGGTAATTTTTATATGTTTTTTCTTGTATATTAAATTGATTTTTGATATACTGCAAGTTTGGTAATTGGGAGGGTGGATAGGAATTGAGGAATATTGTAGATCAAAAAAAATTGAGTCAGAAATTGTCTTTCATTATAATATGAACACATTTTGTGTGTGAAAATGGTGTTATATTATGTAATTAGGAAGCATAAAGACACAATATCCTTCTAGTTTTTATAACGCAGAACAATTGCTTGCCTGGTTCATACTTCTTTTATGAACATGTGTTGTACTGGCTGTTAGAAATGATTACTATAGATACAACTCCTACTAAATGTTACTTGGTCATCATGCAACAAAGGTGTGTGCACTTATATTTCCTTTTGAATATTTGCAACTTCAGAAATATTTAAACAAATTATAGTATTCAGAGGGATTGATATTTAACCCTTCAAGCTTGTCTTTAACACTGTTGCATTAACTATTTAAAACTCACCTCCTTTACTAATCAGTAACTGTTTTCCCCACAGAGTGTATTTATGAATTTCATATGCATCTCTGAGGAAATAGCAATTATTTCCTTAAACAGTGTTAAGCAGTTGATCTTTGTAGTGGTGATGTTTTCCATGGGGTATGGTACTTGGACGAGCGATGGCTTGAAAGGGTTAAAAGATCTTATAGGCTTATATTTACAGGTAATTTTTAATCTTCATGTATTTTAGAAACTGCTTAACACTGTTCTGTGAACTTTTCAGCTGATTTGAAGAATGTGAAATGTGAGGTTATTACTTTTGTAAAATCTTGCTTATTGATCACAGATACCAAAAAACTGAAGCATCTATCTCACCTCTCGTCACAATTGCACACTTCTCCTTCATTAGATGTTTCAGAACATCAAATGTATTCCATGTTAATGGACAGTGTGATGTAGTAGATAGCCCCATATTCCACAAAGAAGCTGGTTTTAAAGATTGTAGAAGATCCTGTGTAGCTCTCATGTGAGGATTGGCCAGTCTACTGCTACATTTAGTTTGATCTTACTATAACAGATGACAGAAAAATGACAATTTTCAGTAAGCGTGTGTTTGGTCAGTGCCTGCGTTAACACGAATGGGAACATTTAAATTCAGCGAGATCATACATAGGCTCCCAGCTTGTTGGGTTAACAATGTCATTATGAGAATGAAATTATTTATTGATGAATCTTACACATTTATGTATATTGTTAAGTTATGAGTAAACACAATGCATTCAATTTCTTTTCAAGTTGAGGCAATGGAAATTGTGCAGTAATTTTGTGAAAGGTTCATAATTTGTAATATTACCTTTCTGTGTTGTGTTTCATATTTTAAAATTTATGTTTGTTGAGAGATTCTTATGTGTAATATATGTGAGGTGTGAAACTATTGCAATTTTAACACTGATTTGTAAGGTTTTTATTTTCTGTGGTTTTGATGCTGGTTCCAAACTTCACATTCTCTGAAAGCAGTATTTTAATCTCATACCTTTGGAATGATATCATTCAGGTTGGCACAGTGATAATGTTTTGTATTTGAGGTGCTTGGTTTGAATTTAGGCTCCAGCATGAAGTATGATGAAATTTTATCTGGTTTTCCCCATTGTAATAATGCTGAGTTTGTGCCTTGAAATAGGTCATAACCATTTCTTTTCTGCCATTTTATCTCCTTTGGCACTCATTGCCTTTGCAGTTGATACAGTACCATTACATATCTCGTTGTTCAAATACTGTGGATGTCTTACATTGCTTCTGTGCACACAAATTGTTAAAACATTACAGTTATTTTTATTTTAAATTTTGTTGCTTAAATGTAAATTGTTTATATAATGTAGAAATTTGAAGTGAAATATTACCATGGATGAAATTATCTAGCTGTATGACATTTGAAATTCATTGTCTGGGCATTTTCCATTGTCCTTGTTTAAAAGAAGAAACCACGATCTTTCAGAAACTAACTTTATGTGACAGACCCATCTGAGTTGGTACCTCTTGTTTGAAGATGGAAACAGAGCCAGTTTCTGAAGTGTTTTTGACGTAAATACGTCTATACGGAAGGGTCATTCGGCAAAAAAGTGAAAGGAAAACATGCAAGATCCATATCAACAATGTAAATATGGACCGACAACAATGGAAGCTTGCGTGCATTGTTATGTTACCTAAGAAACATCATCTGTTTATTAGGCATTGTTGTGTTTCATTACTGCAGTCAACAATCCGCTTTCGTTATTGCGGAAAGAGCTGAGCTGTGAATCGCTTGTAGAAGAAGTGCGTCGTAGACTAGATAATTTTCTGCTGGTAAAAACGTTTTAGAATATCACAAGTACTTATCTTACATGAGAATTATTACATTACAGAGACGTATTTATGTCAGATTCTCCGGAACCGTGGTTCCACTGTCAACTTTTTCTTATAAACATGGATGATGGAAAAAGTCCAGACAGGGAATAGTTTTAAGTGTAATCCACCATTGTCAGAACCCTTAGAATTGAATTATATGACATGTTATATTGTCTGACATGAATTATATTGCATGTTAAGGTTCATTAAAGTGAGGATATGAGGTGTGAAGAAGGTTGTAAGAATCTGGCACTTGATAATTTTTGACGTAAATACGTCTATACGGAAGGGTCATTCGGCAAAAAAAAGTGAAAGGAAAATGTGTAAGATCCATATCAACAAATCGACAACAATGGTTACCTAGGGAACGTCGTGTTTACTCGGCATTGTTGTTACCTAGGAAACGTTACATTACATTACATTATAGTGTCTAGTGTTCCCTAGGTAACAACAATACAGAGACGTATTTACGTCAGATTCTCCGGAACCGTGGTTCCACTGCCACTTTTTGACAAAAAATACGTCTATGTGGAAGGGTCATTCCGCAAAAAAGTGACAGAAAAATGTGTAAGATCCGTATCAACAAATCGACAACAATGGTAAGCATGCGTGCATTGTTATGTTACATTACTGCCGTCAACAATCCGCTTTCGTAACAAGATGGATGACATTGAAGATAACATTACTTTACTTTACATTAAATTACATTACATTATAGAGACGTAAATATAATTTAAATACAGAGACGTATTTACGTCAAATTCTCCGGAACCATGGTTCCACTGTCACTTTTGTTTTTGTAACTTGTGAACTTTGAATCAGTTGGATTAATTTAACTATATTTGGCATACTTTGTGATCAAAGATTTTAATGTGTTTAAATTGAATTAGCTAATCATGAAGTAACAGAAGTTTTTGTATGTGATATTTTCTGTTGGGTATCACATATGCATTGACATGGAGAAGCAGCGTACGATGCATTTCTGATGCAATACAGAGCAACTAACTTACAAGTATTTTTATGGAGACAGGTTATGAAAACTTTGGCAGTGGGTGGGTGGGATGATTGCAGACATCTGAAGAGGGGGAGATGGCATCTGTGAGGGGTAACTTTTGAAGGGGACTTGTTAAATAGGTTTCACTGTGTGTTATCACTGTTACTGAAATATTCATTGGATTCTTTGGTCTTGGTCTACCCATAAACCCAAAAATGTTAACAGCTGGTTGCATTTTGGTACTCTGGTAATGAGCGGGTGATTATAGGAACATTTTATTTTTGTGAAGCCCTTCCCTGCTGATTGGTTTTGTAGAGGTTGCTACCATTGTGAAATGTTGGCAGTTATGAGAAATTGTTATTTAATTATGGTATATGTTATATCACAATACATGCATCACTGAATAGTGCAGGGTATCATTAGGTGGGAAAAGGAGACCACTTACTGGAGCAGATGACAGAAACACTATGAGAGAAATACTTTCTCCATGGTATGAGGCATGGCTGTTTTCTGTGCGTGTTGACTCTGCCCTAATGGGCGCTTCCTGCATTTACACCTAAATAAACATTGGAAAATGGATCAGTTTCAGTACTACAATAAAATGTGTAAAATATAAACGTGATTAGTTCATTTGTCTTTTACCTTAAAAATGTCATGACCCATGTTTCCATGGCCAGTTGGGTGGTATGGAAGGAAAGTGGATGGCAGCTACTGTGGGAGCATTACTTCCGCACATACTGTTGTGTTGATGGGATGAGAACTCTGAGTATCATGGTGTAGTGGCTAGCTGTCTTGCTTTCTATGCAGGAAGACTTGGGGCATGTATCGTGGTCTAGTGATCTGTACCATCTATGCTGTCATGCTGGTACAGAGCCTAAAATTAGGTTAGTCATTCATTTCCTTCCAAATACATTTTTTGTTGCCCACTTTTGGCTCCAGAAATCCATGGTGTATTAACTTCCACTTTTGTTTGGGATAAGCAGCAGTTGAATCAGTTGCACTATTGTCTTTTAAAATACCATGTGTGCATTACACATTGGAGTAGTGAGTATGTGAAAAATGGTACTGCAAAAAAAATGATTCCAGCATAAATTTCAGGATGTTAGGTTTACATATAGAAACTCTGTAGAATTGTAAGTAAATCAAGATTGTTACTGGTCAAAACAAATTGAAACAGGTGCGTACTGAAGAGAAATCAGATGGAGTTGGTGCTAGGCTTGATATTCTTAGAAATCAATCCCACACGTGCCTTGCATAAAGTGATCAGGGTTTCATAACTGTGCATGAACTTCCACAGAAGTGAAACAATTTTTGATCACATCCTGGTGTTCCTGCTAACAAACTCGAGTCCTCTGTTTATGATAGTGAAGTTGAGCCCATGCTGATTTGCTTTCCTGATGAAGCTTGGTTTTGTGTCCATGGGGAGTAAATTCGCACAAGATATGTGAGCTCTCAGTATCTGAGACTGATGTACAGGGTATTGTTACATAATTATAAACTTGATGAATGGTGAAATGTGGGTACAGGTAGAGTAAATTGGCTGATTTTCATCAGTATGATTCTGAAAGATACATGGAGCAGATACTCATCTCTGTTTTTGTGAGGGGAACAGGTGAACAGTGCTGGCATGTATTCATGAAACAAGATTCAAGTACTCATATAGAAGGGAATTCCATAGACAGTTTCAAGGACAAAATTTTTAATAGTGGGTTGTAGTTGGCACATTCTCCATCAACCCATGAGACAATTGGAAACAGAAGGAAAGTATAAAGAGACATTTTTAACTGTTTCCCAAGAAGAATCCCCACTTTTATGGAACCAGAAGGTTCATTACTGTATTCACAAGAGCCTATTTACTAGTCTCTGTTCCAAGCTGGATGAATCCAGTGCATGACACCATTTTATGATCAGGTTTTTGGGTTTGCAATGGAAATATGCAAAAAAATATATACACCTTTTACTTGCATCATGTTTTCCCTCATGAACAGTTTAGTAGATTTTCATGAAATTTGATATTGATAAGTTTTTATAACATGTTCCAAAACTATGTTAAAATGTGACATGAAGACCTACATGCGTTTGTGTGTATATGTGCATAATTGAAGTATTTATCGGATTGAAAGTTGTTTTGGACTGAAGGGGTTGAGAAAAATGAGATTGTCATACACTCTTTTTGTAAGTCTTACAGTTTTCAAAATGTGACTTTCATGCTGGCTCGTCATAATTCAACCTGCTGTTTATGAGAGATCATAATTATGAAATGTGTCATGCGGCTTTCTCCAACCTCCTGTTATGTTCTCTATTTTAGGTCCAGGTATTCTTAATATCCTATTCTCAGATGCTTTTATCTGTGTCTTTCCCTCTGAGAGACCAATTTTATTTTGTTGAAAAGGTGTATGGAAGGGAAATAAATGTAGATGAACAGTGAAAGGCAAGTGGCTTTCTTGCGTCTATCAGAATAGAATTCTATTTCTCATCTGTTTTGCTACTAGAATTTCCCGTTGCACATCTTTATGTTATACAATCTTTTAGGGAATATCTGGAAGTATCCATATCCATTTGCATGCAGCAGTAGGATGAGTTGACCACAACAAGCACACAATTAGGTGATATGCTAGGGATTAGCTTCTCCTGCCCTCATTTTTTTCCCGCTCATGTAGTTCATCTGCCGAAGGGATTTTCCACGTTCAGTTCTGCCAATTATGTTTCACGTTTTCCAGTAATCCTTTGTTTTACAACTTGCGTGTTACGTAAGTATATTTATGATCTATTTACATAATAAATTTTAAATAATAATTTGTCCGGTGACATCACACTAACTCTTACCCTGCAGAGCTTGCAGTAATGTGCTAGCAGACTGATTCTGTGAAAGATTTGAGGTTTTCACAACCATCTTCAGTTTATGTGAAGCTTGCATTGTTGCAAGGTAAAAGTTGAGAGATCCACCGAGTACACATTTATGTAGCAATTATTTTTCTTGGAATAGTTGGCAACATGTAGTTGCCTTTGCTTATATAAAGTATCATTTTTACCATAAAATGTTACAAGGTACAGTGAACTTTTAGGTAGCCATGGTTTCTAGATAATGTAAAGGTTGCAGAAGATGGTATTAGTTAACTTTTATTGGCAGATTCTGTATCTTAGGGTGAATAAGTGGATGGTAAGTAGTCCAAAAAACAAAGTTACATAGAAGATTTTTCACATTTGTTTGCATGGCCAAGCATTTTGTTCTTACAAAAAAATGTACAGTGAAGGAGTTAACAAGTAATGTTCTGACATGCAGAATAGTGTCCTCAGTTGAGAGCTGGATTTGTAGATGCTGTGTTTTGTGTTGCTGTCAGAGTAAAATCATGGCTTTTCTTTACAACATGGTTGGGATGGACAGTGGTGGCTGGGTTGAAGGGTTATACAATATAGATTAGAAAGGTGTGTTCTGAGAGTTTGTGATGTACATTCTCTATTTAATACCATTATCTGCTTCAGAAATAAATGCTCTGTCCTGGGGACATTACACGATGATGACTTTCAGGATAAAGAACTAATCATGTAATGTCTACAACTTTTGTATGTCTTCTGTGTTTTAAGGGAAGGATTTGTTCATAAAAATACACTTTTCATCCAAAATGGATGTTTGTTCCGTGCCACCATTTGCACTTGAGAGAGGTCAAGTGGCCGCGTGATGAAGTTTTTTTAAAGAAAGTATATTTCTATTTTAGACCTTCAGTGGTTTTCATATGGAATTTTACTGCGTGTCCATATCAGATGTCTTTGTCAATGGTTCTCAGTATTTCTTATAATTTTTAATAATTTTGAAGTAGTGATATCTTATTTGTAAATTGTTTAGTTTTGACAGACTGATCTGCTTTTGGAAAGAGGGGAAATTTACATTTGACCTCATTTTCCACCATGTTTCTGGCTATTTTTATGCATATTCTGCCCAAGAGGAAGCTGGCATACATGAAGTGTTGCATCCTGCTCTCATGCTAACGTGGGTCTGTTTTGATAATTGTGTTACAGATTTTGATTACGAGATGCACAGTGACACTAAGGATGAGTAGCCCCACCTGTCACTGTATATGCCGAACTGAGGGGATTGTGAATGATGGCCATATACCAACAATTTGGCTCCATTATTCATGAAGCTTAGCACCATTTTATGTATATAGCAGATAGGTAAGCAGGAGATGCATCTGCTCACATAGAGCTCAGCATAGAACAAATATATCTATAGCACCTTTTTACTTTGATTCTTGAAGTGTTAACATTATGTAAGGCATGCATGGCCAGTTACTGAAAAATGCATTTTACTCAAGAAATTGTTGGAGGAACTTGCAACTCCTGCCTTAGATGCTTCGTTCTAGATTGTGAGAACTTCAAAAGAATAAATGTGCAATGTAATGATACATTTTGCACTTCATATGTAGTAGACAAATTATCACTATATTAAAATTGTTACAGCCTCAGAAAGTTATTAATTGGAACAAACACATGCTGTAAACCTCTCTCTCCTTATGAAGTAAGGAAAGTAGACCAATGGCCATAGTTCAATAAGTAATCAGTTTAAAAACTGATATGCAGTGGAACGGTCTAGGTGTTCATGAGCACTATCTTTATTTTACTTCCCTTTGTTAAGGTCACTGTGTTGACTATATGTTTACCTATCCCTTCTAGTTTTTGAAGTAGTTGACCAACTTTTATGAATTTTGGTATGAAACATGCCATTGGAGGCACCCTGAACTGTATAACTGTTTTGGTATGCAAACTTGTGAGTTGGGTTTGACACTAGTGGGACTTTGTATAGGATACTGAAGTTATAATTGATAATGATAGTAAAATACTAGAAAATATGCAACTTTTGTTAAGGTAACTTTTTTTGTAAAATGTACAGCAATAAAGTGGTGTCCATGCAAACATTTTCTTTATATTTCAGTTGCACAGTGATGGAGATCAATCACAAACATATTTACTGATTATGCATGAAATGTTTTATAATTCTGCGGCTGTTTTGTGGTATGGAATTTTGATGTCATATCTGACAAACTTAACAGAGGCTGTGTATAATTACAATTGTTGCCAGACAGCTTGCTAACTATGAGTGCAAGGTGAGCAGTGAAAAGCGGGACATGTTGCATGCACATCAACATACATTCCAAAAACATGTCTTCTGTTACCTCCATGCTTCTAGTTACATGTGGTACGAGGATTTAACGAGAGTAGTGGTAATAATGGAGGTAAAGCACCAAGGAAGGTACAGCAGAGATATTCTTAGTGAGGATTGAGAATTTATTAAAATGGTCCATCCACAACAGTCAGCATTTTTGAAATGGCTACTGCAACACCAGGCCCCTCTGAGTCTACCTGATCATGTTTAAACCAGGGTGGCCCAGGAACTAGCGAGCGTGGTTCACGAGAAGTTTGGCGACTGCAGTAGAAAGTTCTTCCCAAAAATATCACTAGCAATCTAACATAATTGCAATTGCAAGGAATAATAAAGAAGATTTCCGTCTTCTGGGTTGTTGCGCTGTGTAGTCTGGTCGATGTTAACCAACGTTTCAGAGGTCATACTGCCTCCGTCATCAGGGACATCTGCTTGAAGATCATAAACTTGTTCCTTCCTTCCCCTAAGAATTTGTTTTTCCTTGTTATTGAGAGTTTAAAGCTTTGTTGTATAGTGAATAAATTGTGGGTGTTTGATTTTGTTTCAGGAGTGAGCACGAAATGCAGCAAGTTGAGCCCATATCCCAGAATAACACAGTGAGTACCATTGCTTTTATTTGTGTATGTTTATGGAAATACCAACATTTTAAAGGGTGTACACAGAAAAGATAAACATTAACTGTGTCTAGTCATTACCTCAGATTTTTTAAAAATTTGCATTAACATGGAATGTGTAGTTTTGATTGAATTTTGTCTCACATATTATCAGTATGGTCAATGACAGGAATTGTGATTTAATTGCTAATTTATGCTGCTAGCCATGAAAGTATGCCAAGAAAGACATTTATGTATGCATTTGCAGAGGGGAAAAAACAGGGGTGCTGATTATATGTTATAATGTACTTTGGTCCCTTGATATCCTTTGTTGACTGGTTTGAGTGGGGATTATGACCTTCCAAGGTGTAACCTGTACTGGGTAATTTCTGAGGCATTTTATACAAATAATTTGATACTGTATACTGTTGAAATATGTAACTTCATTTACACACTTAACAACACTAAATTCTTTTTCAGTGAATTTAAAGTTTCTTGGTGTACCTAAACCCTCTTTATCGTGACATATTGCTTAAATTAAACTATGTATGATGGAATCTCGGAGCACGGCGAGATACAAAGAGCCTTCTTGCATTCAGGGCACCAGTATGAGCTTTCCTTCCTCTTCCTCTGTGACCTGCATACGTGTTCCTGTAACAGGATGTGTAAGGCAGTGCCCCATAAGGCTGGTGCTTTTGATGACTGCCCCTTTGCTGGTGGTTCTGGTATTCCTCAATGCACTGGCAACGTTTCAGCCAGTCAGCTGGAAATCTCACCTAGACATTTTCCCTCTTCCTTATATGCATTCATTCATACAATGTGCATCATATATTCAAGTACTGAAGTTACATGCATGCCTTACGAGGCAAGTGGCATCATGACAGTAGATAGTGTTAGTAGTGAATGGTAAATATGAGAAATTACATACTGGGAAGTCAACAGACATTGAGGGCCCACTGTATAATTACACCTGTCACTCGCTCCTGCACTCTAGCAACATCGCTGCTACCCTTTTTAATATAGCATTGTAAAGAGTGTAGATGTTTATGTAGCTTCTTTCTACAAGTGTTCCCCATCACGTCGAATAATTTTTTCTGAAGTAATTGCTGAAAGCTGTGAGCATATAGCATCAGTATTTTATTGGGTTTGTAATGAAGGATCTCATGTGCTCAATGCTTTGCAATCAATATCAGTACCCAGGTAGGCTTTGAGGTTCTCACAGCAGTGAATATGAAGATGGCTGTCTCCTGGTTTTAGCACTATGTAGTCTGGTTACCAATATTTCAGAGGTACTTGGTGCCTTCTGCCAGACTATGTGGTGCTACAACCCAGAAGATGGGCATCTTTCAACAGTACCCAGGTAGACTGGAACAGTTGTAGACTAAAGCATTCCTGAATTGTGCAGAGGACACCTTGTGTATTATTTGGTGAAGGAATTCTGATTTCTGGCACATTTATCCAGCATATATTTTGATACTGTCATAAACACATCACAGAGAAGTTGTGCGGTTTCTCGTGCTTCTTCTTTCTTTTGGATTATGATTAGTATTTTGCAAGATGATTTTTTAATGGTAGATTTGCTTTCAATCACGTAATAGTACTAGATTTATGTGGGGCAGATGGAAGCTTGTATTTGAAGTAAGAGGTATGAATATTGCAGAGGTAGTCTTTATTGGTGGGACTGGTTTCTTCATGTTGTAACTGTTTAAGTACTTGAGGTTGGTGAACGTGTTGGGGTATGAGAGTTTGGGTCAGTTCTGTATCATTGCACTCAGGTGGTGTTTGCATGCCATGACAATTTGATTTAAGCCAGATTTCTGTGTGTTTAATAATACATCACTCTTCTAATAGCAGTGAGATCTTGTCCAGCCTGTCATCATCTCCTTGTACCACTGTTTTATTTTTGAAATTGTTTCTCCCATTATATTCATACTTATTTGTATGCCTTAGGTACTGCACTTTTCAGGATACTCATTCAGTCTTGTAGAGAACACTGTCACTTCCCATTTATTTCATTTCTCAAAGTGTTTAGTTACGAAGATTAAATAGTATGGGCATACGTTCTGTAAAAACATGATTTTGCAGTGATGTGATTTGTTGTGCAATGAGGTATTGAATTGTGATTTTATGTGCACATGAAGTTTTAGAAATGCTGCTTTACTTTTTTCTGCCCTGAAGACTGGTTAGAAAATAATTCCTCTTGTAATGAAGATTTCTTTGTGGTGGGCGTATTGGCATACGACTTAATTCTGGATTTGTGTATTGTTACCTGAAGCTGGATGTACATCAGTCACTTTTAGTTTGGACATGGCCGTCAGCTTTGCACACAAAGCTACAGCATCTGAAATATGAGCAAGGGGAGGGGTGAAATGGTGTCGTTGGTATTGCCAAGTACTGAAGCTAGTTATACTGTGTGTGTCAGTAACATTGCCGAAAACTGCTTGTTCTTTACTTTATAACAGTAATGAATTCAATTGAAGCAGTGGTACTTGAATAACAATAATAACAATACATAGCAATGCACAGTAATGAAACATTCCAATGTTTGAAACAGTCCTGCTGACCATTTCCTGCACCAAGTTTGAAGATGAAAAGAGCTCCTGGACACCCATCTTGCCCTAAGAAATGTCTGAATTTTAGCTGGTACTTTTAGTTTCTTCTCTGCTTATGATAATTTTGTTAGTATGTGTCAGTAACCACCTTGGTTGCTGGACATTCTTGGCGTACTACATATTCAGCAAAAGGCCCGGTTGTTTGCTATAACTGAGTTTAATTTCTCTTATGCCAGTCGCATGGCATTGTTCATGTACTTTCATTTGACACACTCATTTCTTTACTGTGTTCATACCATTTCCACAGGGTTCAAGTCTGGACAGTTGGTGGGGAGGCACAGCACAAAATTGCCAAAAGTCACCAGAAGTGAGTCATTTTTTTGCGTCTTGGGGTTTGTATTTTGTTAGCAGTTTATAAAGTTTGGGTTTTAGTACTGTCATTGTGAATTGAATGTTTCATGATGAAAATCACTTCTTTGCATCTGCATTTCTGCATCTTTGTCTTTGTTGAAGCTGAAGTTGGGCAGTTGAACATGATATGAAGTCAAGTCTGTAATGACAGTAGGATTTGGTGATAAGGTGAGAGCTAAGTGAACAAATTTACCACTGCCATCTTTCAAGTTGTGAGGTACCATGTAACTGCTGTGGATGTCTCAGCTGTGTAAGTGGTGGGCCTTCCTTCTTTGTATTTAACTGTATCTGGTAGTCAGTGCCCTCACATTGTGATGTTCCATTAGCATTTTTGTCCTGGGTTCTTTACCATTGAAAGTGAAACTTGCAGATTAATTTTTGAATGCTAGTTACTCCTTTCAAACTGAGTTGGACTTTCTTCTTTCTTATGTAGTCATATCATCATTCTCGCCTTTTCTGTTCTATGAGAATCATATATGCTCTTTAGAGCAGCCTTAACAAACTCATCAATGTCTGTTGTGTGTGATGCTTTCTAACCTGAGGTAAGAAAGAAGGGCAAGTTCAAAAGGTAAATCTGTGTTTTGTATGGTATGATTTTTTTCTCCTCTCGGATTTTATGGGGGCAATCATGAAATACCTGTGGTCTTACAAGCTGTGTATGGTATTTGGTTGAAATTTGTAGCTTTATCACTGTCTGCTTCTTATAAATATTCCATATAATTTCTTTGGTGTTACTATGTATGTCTTTCCCATAACTCACCTTTTTTCTGTACACTAATTTAAATTAATAGACGCAATATATGCATTAAATTCACTATAACTTGCATTACAGCAGAGAAACAATGGAAATATATTTAGCAACTATAAACTGATACAGTATTTTAGGTGCGTGTTTGTTATAGTTGTTATGATTACCCAGAGCTGATATTTATTCCGTGGAATCTCGTAAGGAACTGATCTATCAGCATCACCACACTCAGGACCTACGAACTAGTGCATTTTCAATTTCTGTGTACTCAAGGTCCTGTGTTATTTTTGCTGTTACACAGTTCTATCAAATACTTGATTCTGTGTTTATTGGGACTCAGAATTACCTGATTCTCTCCAGATCTGAAGAAGTAGTTGTGTTTTATGTAGGATCATAGTCAAATAGTAGTTTAAATTAGTTGGTGTTTTTATGATGTTCCGACATGTTAAATACAAGCAGTCACATGGAACAGTGTGGATTTTGGGCCGGTTCATGTGTAATTTTTTGTGTAAGTGAAGTTGGAGCATGTACAACAAGTTCTTATTTTTGTGAAAGGAAGTTGCTTATGTTGAAGTGAATGTTTCTGATATTGCAGTCTGCTACTAAGGACAGGGAGAACAGGCTGTGTGCAATGAATAAGGTGAGGATTGTGGTGGGGGGTTTGACTGCATGCTTCCTTCATTCTGCTGTCACTGTGCTCAAAATTAACTACATAACTGGGAAGTAGATCCATATTATTATTATTTTCCAGGAATAAAGTGTTGTGTCTTTTCAGAGATCTGTTATGATAGTTTCATAGGTTGAATGAATGTGGTACTTGTCTTACCTGAAAAATTGTATATAGGATATGCTATGGACACATGGCTCTGATTATAAGGACCTAGGCCAACACCATTGGCCAAGACAGTATTGTAACATAATTTTAGACTTAGCAGTGAAACCCCATATTTGCATGGCTTTCTATTTTCCTAGTTTTGTATGAAATTCCTGCTAAAACTTCTAAGAAAATTTGAATTTTCTACAATTTGTTAAGCAGAATTTCATCTGACATTGTTCTTATCATTCTGTCACCATGTTAATTTGATTTTTGAGGTTTGGTTGGGCTTTTGAAGCCTGAAATAAAAGTACATATTTACTTCTTGTATATACTATATGTTTGTAAAAAGCTGTGTAGGTTTCCATTCATTGATTTGCTTTAAATCTTGTAGGCTTTCTCAGTCCTTTCAGAGATTTTTCTAAGTAAATAATGCATGAAAACTGATGGGTTTGTTTGTGGGTTGTTAAAATAGTTTGATTTTGATGGTGTATTCTGTATTTTAGTCCAAAATGCATTGTTTTTGTGAAGGCACTTGTGGCTGCTAGAAGGTTATTTCTGACTTCACAAGGAGTATGAAACAGCTGGCTTTTTGTAGGAATGAATACCATTTGTAAACAAATGAATGCCTGTACTGTTGGAGCCATCCCATTCATAAGGTTATGTGCAGTTCATGGGTCAAAGCAAGATGTCAGCAGGCAGAATGTGATGGAGTGCAAGAAATTTCATTAGCAATGATTGAGAAGAAAGTTGGTAGATGTGGATGGTGACCATGCAGTCTGTGGTTGTGACCTTCATAATGCTGTAATGATGATGTGATATCATTTGGGAGGAAGACGTATAATAACAGCAGTTGAGAATTTCACTGGCAGTTTGGTACCCAAACTTGAATTGTGTTGGGCCTCTTCATTTTTAAGGCATTATTCAGAAGTATAGGGCGTGTCAAGCGTCTCTAACAGGTTTCAGGGACTGTAAATGTCTAGCGCTGTGGAAGGGATGTGTCTCTTTTAGATTCTTTCCTGCAAGTTGTTTAAATTTGGAATAAAAATGTCAGAATTTGTGATGGCAACATGGTATTTTTGGTCTTTGTGCGCACGCAGAACTGGATAAAAATAATTTGCAGTGTATATTTGAGTATATTCTACCATGTTTGCCTTTCTGATACAGTTGATTTTTTCTAATCTCACATAAATTATCATTGGATTTTACATTGATGTCTTTTCTAAAAGAAATTGTAAATGAATTTATTGATCCATTATGCTGCTGCTGAGTATTGGGATTTGATAATGAATTGTCTTGATTGCCAAATGGAGAATCCATGGAAAAGAAAATATTTATCATCCTGGTATACTTTTTTAAAAAAAAATGTTTATTTTTTTATTATTATTTTTAAAATTTTAGTTAGCTATCTGCTGCCAGCTGCTTACAAGCTTTTGTACTGTTTGCATCTGTTGAGCATTCGGATTATGTTTACTTAATTTCAGAGCTGTGTAAGTCAGTAGTGGCACTTTCTCAGTGGTCTGAACTGCAAACAGGCCCCATACTGTCATTTACTATTCTGCCATTGGTCAGACTGTAGCCTTTTGTGATTTTTGTGTGATTGAAATTCTCACAGTGGTGGAAACGTCATCCGTGGTCTTCTGGGTTGAGCTGTATGGTCTTGTGGGTGGTTACGAGTGTTTCAGAAGCCTGTATAACCTCCATCTTCAGGGTGACATGGAGGCAATTTGTTATTCTGAAACATACTACCTACAAGACTGCATGGTGTCAGAATACACGGACTTCAGTTAACTTTTTTGTGTGTCGATCTGTGGTTGAGGTGCCACACCTGTGACAATCGGCTAACATTTTTCGTTTGGTGATTTTCTCATTATGTATATTGTGCACTGATATTGTATTAATCTCAGCCCTCTTTCTTGCTGATGTGGTTAAGATTAGCTGTCTTCTTCAGGTCTATTTTCCCATGATAAATACAAATCTGTATTTGTTAATTTCTTCTTAAATTATTTCCATTTTTATGCTGTTTGGAGCTTTCTTTGGCCTTTCCTAGATGAGTATTATGAATGAGGGGCTTCACTGTAGTAATTGTGCATTAATATTTTTGCCAATGGGGGGGGGGGCATTTAAACTTCTGGTATGGACAGGTGATATTAGAAGAACAGTTCCACTCTTGTATATTGGTAGTGGTGTTTCTTATCTGTGGGTGGGGGATATGCAACTGTCAGACTGGGGAAAGCACAAGCCACTTTTGTTTTGAGCCGCTACCAGAAGTCGAATAGTTTGCTTGAAATATGGTTTAGATGCAATTAACATGGCAGCACAGCTTTCATCCTGTCATAGACTAACTTGATTTGTGCCTGGTCCCAAATTTGGTTGCATGATAGTTGTGTGGTTTGATTTTAGCTCATTGTTGGGTGTTTAGTTAATGGTCTCATCCTCAATCAGTGCCATTTTTTGTCAGTGTTTAGATAACTTCATTCTATTCACAACCTCCTTGCCTTTTTAAATATGCTTTGAAGCCTTAAGTGTATTTCATATATAAGCATCTGTTTGCATTTGAACTGTAAAGCTTGCGTTGTGTATTGAGACAAAACTATTAGCATTTAAGTGTTTATTGTGACAACTTTAATATTGTCATGGTAGGGGGTTTTCTGTTAACAGTTGGTAATTATTCACATGTGTAAGAAGTTACCTGGTACAGAACATATACTGTTATTGAAGTTTTAAATGTGCATATACTTTCTTTATGGCCATTTGAGTCATCTGACTAGAAGTGTCTAAACACATCCACTCTTTGTAAGACATTTTTGGGATGATGATAGGTAACTCATTTGTCCCATTCCTATCAGTAATGTAACAGCATTTGGAAACAAGTTTGGTTTGTGATTGGGCAGTTGCTGGACAGTTTTATATAGGGTACATTTTGAGAGTGGCTTTGTGCAGGAGACGGGAGGAAAGCTAGAAGTAAGGGAACCGCCCCCACGGGAAGAGCCTCACGTAGAGCCTATTAATGGGGTGGTGCAACCACCTGTGGTCCCACAGCCGGACCGTCCAGGCCGTGTCACCAATCAGATCCAGTTCTTGCAGAAGTTTGTCCTGAAGCCATTGTGGAAACATCAGTTTGCTTGGCCCTTTCACCAGCCAGTGGATGCCAAGAAATTGAACTTGCCTGTGAGTGACATTTTTTTTTTCAATGTTGATTAATTTGTTGCTTTGTACTTACAAGAAATTAATATAACTTGTGATTGGAATTTTCTTTTATCTTGTAGGATTATCATAAAATTATTAAACAACCAATGGATCTTGGTACAATAAAGAAACGTTTGGAAAACAACTATTATTGGAGTGCCAAGGAATGCATTCAGGATTTAAACACGATGTTCACAAATTGCTATGTATACAACAAGCCTGGTGAGGATGTTGTTGTCATGGCGCAGACCTTGGAGAAATTGTTCCTCACAAAGGTAAGAATGCACAAGGTACAATACTTTGAGAACATGATACACTTTGAGGGACTAGTATTATAATGTGATTGTGATTTTGCTTTATGACTGTCAAGGTGGCTGGCATGTTCAAAGAAGAGGTTGAGCTGGACCCACCTCCTCCAAAAGGTCCAAAGGGGAAGAAAGGCCGCAGCAACTTGGGGGGTTCAGGTAGTGGGCAACGTGGACGCCCATCATCCAGTAGCAGCAGCAGCGGTGGTGGTGGTGGTGGTGGTGGTGCAGTGACATCGAGTGTCCCCAATGCTGTTGGCGCATCTCCTAGCTCAGTGGTTCAGTCATCCCCCGCAGCTCCTATTGCCACGACGACGGGTTCTGGTCACCTCCCTCTTGGCACGCAGCCTCCGACCACAGTGCCGGGGAGTACTGCCACCACCACTGTTCCCACTCCTGGATCTGGGTCCCTTTCACATGGCACACACAATTCACTCCCACAACAGGTAAGTGGGCAGATCTGCGTCCAGACCTTGTGTTGTGTGTGCAGGCATCCAAGGAATGTGGACACTTGTGCAATTATTGTAGTCAGGGGTCATGTTGTTATCCTAATAAAGAATGTCTTTCATGTAGCCCTATTGGAAGAAGTCCACTGGAATGAAGTTGGGTGACCATGGGGACAAGGGAATGGATCCAGCACACAAAATCCAACGGTTGGGGAGTCGATGGTCCAAAAATGTATGTACATTCTTTATGTATGGGAATTCTTCTGAATATTGTGTGTTGGGAAGAGGAAAGTTTCCTTGGATGCCTGTCTGTTGTGATTTTGGTTTGAGTAGGTTAGAGTGATTTGCTTGTTACAGGTTGCTCCACCAACAGGAGGCTATCATGCGCAGCCAGCCCTTATGTCACAGACAGTGGATGGCCAGCCACCTCCTGCAGGCACAGTACATAGTCAGAGTGTGCCACCCCCAGTCATACCTCCTGCTCAGCCTGCCAAGGTAAGGTACTCTTTATAACTCAGGAAGACATAAATTTACCGGATGTCTTATTATGGATGGCAACATTAATACTCCTGACTTTCTAGGTGAAAAAGGGGGTGAAAAGAAAGGCTGACACTACAACACCAACTGCAAATTCTTTTGACCCACCATTTACACCTATGGAATCAAAATCTGCCAAGATCTCAACACGGAGAGAGTCAGGACGACAGATTAAGAAGGTTCTTACACTTTTTATTTGTTATCTTGTGGAGTATATATAGCTGTGTACTCTGCTTTCTGCTTGTTAGCTGTAGTAGTGTAGAAAAGATTGGTGGACACTAACTGCATGAGGCCACCTGGCTTAGCTCATGATGATTCTTACTTTTATGATGAAGTAGTTAGAGTTGGGTGGTGTGATCCCATTGCAGCCTCAACGGCAGACGGAGGATGGTCTCCCATTCCACCAGGCAGCACTACCCCTCATGTCCTCTGGGCTGAGCAGCCAGGTACGTGGACACATATTTAACTTTCCTCCTACCAAAACTTCATATTGCATTTGTTGTATGGAAGTTCATTTAGAGATGTTTTATGAGGTCTGACTTGGACTAGAATCTGTAAACATAAAATAATGGTCATCTTCGAAGTACACTTGTACAGTAACATTTATGTGGTACTTGTTTGAATGATTATTATCCCATCAGCAGTGTACCACAATTTTTACTGCACTGTACTACATTTAACTGTTATCACTGCATGCTCTGTTATACAGGATACATGCCAGTTATTGCTACATTTCCATAGAATAAGTTTCGAATACCTAATTTTGTCTTAATTTTATTATATACATGTGTGCGCGCGTACGTGCATGTGTGTGTGTGTATGTATATGTATGTGTATATATACATATATATAAATATACATACACATCATGTTATATATTTTAACATTTATTAAGTGACCTGGTGCCAATTTTAACCAAGCATCACCATGTACAACATACTGTGTGTGAATTGTTTAATTCTTGTATAGTCGGCACAATAGTTTTTGGCCGGTGGAGAAGCTGGCGGATGGGCCTACTCTGCGTGCCTGAGGTGGCACGGTCAGTGTATTTCTTTTGTTTGGGCTTTCAGTTCGATAAGCTCCTCGTCCTTCCTGGAGGCAGATGAAACATTGTACTACCGTACAAGTGCTTCTCTCCTAGCCTTCCCCTTGAAAATTTCACCGGCAAAAAACTACTGCGATCTCTATACATATGTTCTAATACAAGTGCACTGCTGACCTTTTCTAAAAAAGTAATGGACACATTTGTCATTTCCTTCCTCCCATGTAATCAGTCACAATGTCTTTGTGCACTTTGTACAGTGATGTTGATATGTTTTAACAGTTCTGTAGTCTCTCGATACTGTATTGAGTTAATTGACTGCATAAGTAGTACTTGGCAGATTATAGTCAGATAGTTCTCAGCTTTAGTTAATTTAAAAGTTCCTTCCAAATTCTTATCCATAATTATCCACATTTTTTTATGATTACAAATTTGCACATGGTTACATAATTGTAAGTTTACGGAGCATACTGTGTCACTTCTGAAACGAATTGGTTACTAAGTCACTTTCTCATAGAGCAGACCACTTCCTGACCAGCTGATAGTTGAGCAGTTAATAAAAAAAATTCTCTGCCTGCACTCTCGCACCATATTTACATTTCTTACATCTATGCTTTGGTCTCCCAGTTTTCCTCCTCCAAATTTTATGATTAAAATCATGTTATGCATATTTCGTCCATCAAAAGTGAGCTTCATTTAGTCGGTGCAATGGTTCAGTTAACGTTTCTCTGTCCTGTGAACTTCATTATTTTACGAGATATTTGGCCCAATGTGTGTAGCTGTTGTATGACGGTGGTCCACACATCTAAGCAGTGTAGAGTAATTGTATGTTCTATACTGTATTTGTATTTAGAATGTACTTATTTTATATCTTGGTTGTGGTAGTTGGCTATTCTGGCTGGGGTTTTTCTTTTTCTTTCTCTCTAGGCAAATGATGGAGTAGTATTTTCATATAGACCATGGCTATCTACTATACCATTTGAGGTCATCTTCAGATCACATTCAGTGCTATAATGTCTCTGCAATTGAATCACCATTGTTAAATAAACCACTTTTGAGAAACCTTGAGAAATGTATACTGTTTTATGATAGGGGAAGGTGTATTTATTAATCCATGTTGGGGATTCTTTCATGTGTTTCATTCCTGTATTTTAAGTTAAGAGAGAGAGAAAAAACTAAGATCCAGTAAGAAAGAACATCTTTTGCCTTTATTTTTAAAAGTGGTCAAGTACGAGGGTCGCTCATTAAGTAATGCCCCACATTTTTTTTCTCAGCCAATAATGAAGATAGAAAAGTGTACTTTTACATGCTTGAGATTTGATGTTTCCCGCGTTCGTGTACGGAGTTTCAAATGATTCCAACCGATAGCGGAGCTGTAGTGAACTGTTAAAATGGCGTCTGTGAACGACTCTCGTTACAAGCAACGAGCTGTAATTGAATTCCTTGTTGCTGAAAAAGAAACGGTGGTGAACATTCATAAACGTTTGTGTGCTGTGTATGGAAGCTGTGCAGTCGATAGGAGCACCGTTGGTCGCTGGGCTAAGAGAGTTAAAGCTTCAGGAAGTGAAGAAACCGAGCTCCGTGATCTGCCGCGCTCTGGGCGTCCTGCCACAGCCACCACTCCAGACATGTTGAACCGCGCGGATGCCATTATTCGTGAGGATCGGCGCATCACAACTCGACAATTGGCCCAACAGCTTTCAGTCAGCAATGGAAGTGTGATTGCAATTATCCAGGCTCTCGCATATTCGAAGGTGTGCGCAAGATGGGTTCCACGAAGTCTCACAGCAGACCACAGGATTCAAAGGAAAACGATTTCTTCTGAATTGTTGGAGCGTTTTGATGCTGAGGGAGAGGTCTTTCTGTCCCGGATCATTACAGGTGACGAAACCTGGATACACCACTTTGAGCCAGAGACAAAAAGGCAGTCAATGGAGTGGCATCATCCTCAATCACCGAGAAAGAAGAAATTCAAGACAACTCCCTCCGCCGGAAAAGTCATGATGACTGTCTTTTGGGACAGTGATGGGGTCATTCTTGTGGATGTGATGCCAAGAGGTGCGACCATCAATTCAGACGCGTACATCAGGACCCTGAAAACCCTCAAGAAGCGTTTTCGACGAGTTTGGCCTCACAAGCATCCAGCAGAAATTTTGCTCCTGCACGACAATGCACGCCCTCACACAAGTCTGAGAACCCGGGAAGAAATCACCAAATTGGGTTGGACGGTGCTACCCCATCCACCCTACAGTCCAGATCTGGCACCCTCCGACTTCCATCTCTTTGGGCCACTTAAAGATGCTATCCGCGGAACAAGATTTGAAGATGACGAGAACGTGATTCAAGCAGTGAGGACATGGCTACGTGCACAGGACAAGAGCTGGTACCGGCAAGGCATGCATGCACTTGTTCCACGCTGGCGTAAAACCGTACAAGTTGATGGGGACTATGTGGAAAAATAGTATGTGTAAAGGAAACATTGATTTATATTGTCACTAAATTTGAGCCATCTTGAATAAATATGTTCTGAGGAAAAAAATGTGGGGCATTACTTAATGAGCGACCCTCGTAATTACCTATTAATATGTGAAAGTTGTTTTGGGAATCTTTATTGTGACTTTTTATGGTTAGTTTTCGAATGTGATACAGTATGAGAAACAATTACAGTACATACTATTGTCTCATGATGCAAGAAGTGAAAAATGATACATTGACATTGGCTTTCTGTTTCTCAATGCATATAATATTTTCGTACTATGTGTTGTAGTTAAGTTTTTTGTTTTGTAGAATGTAACTATATGAACATTTTTGGAGCAAATTTAGTTTCAGTATAAATACCTCAGTGGACACCAAAGGTACAGATTTGACCAAAATGTAGGATCAGTAGTGAAAATCTCAACCTGTGGGGAAGGTATCCAGTTTTTAAATTTTACCACATATTTGGATTTGTTGAAGGTACATTTTTGTTAGCATTGACCTCCCACCCCTCATATGCATGTGTTAGCTGTGTGTTGTGATTTGCGCACATTGTCAGTCAATATGTTTTACTTTTCCAGCCTCCGCCCAGTGGTGGAAAACCGAAGGACAAGTTAAATGATTCTCTTAAAGCGTGCAATGAAATCCTAAAGGAACTCTTCTCCAAGAAGCATTCGGTTAGTATTAATTTCTTTCTTCATTCAGATTCTGCTATTTACATTGTCAGGAGATGTGCTGCGATCCTTTCATTTATGCTATGACCACACATTCAAGTGAAATGTAATAGGCTCATAACTTTTTATTCTGGTCACATACTGGGAAACGAATTTCTCTATGACAATGGCACAACACTAAACTGTTTGTTAATAGACTGTGGGCTTGACATTTGTGCTGTGCTACCGAGATTTGGGATCTGCTCATGAAGGTTAGTGAATGTAAGTTTTTCTTATATTGATGTACATTTGTTTAGGGTTACGCGTGGCCCTTTTATAAGCCGGTGGATGCGGAACTTCTGGGGTTACACGATTACCATGACATCATCAAGAAACCCATGGATCTCGGAACAGTAAAGGTGGGTGCTATGTTCTGTATTTTGATTTACAGATTGCATTGAGCAGCAGTTTTACCAGTGCCTCAGCTGAAGTTTGTTTGAAGATTTCTGTCTTCTGGGTTGTTGCGCTGTGTAGTCTGGTCGATGTTAACCAACGTTTCACAGGTCATACTGCCTAAGAAACAATTATGAACTAATTATCTCAAGATGAGAAACAGTCCTGAAGTTGTAACAGCAGTTTATTTTATTAATAGTTTTTATATTTTCAGTTACAGAAACTGAAAATGTAAGTATTGTGTGTATATTTGTCAGACTTTTATTTTAAGAAGAAAATAAAATGGTGAATAAAATTGTGCACCAAGTTATGCTATTATTCACCAGATTAGTATTGGTGTGTGACAACCCACAAGCCTGCTGCTCATATGTTCATGTTTCATGTGCCTGCCCTAACTGTCCTACATAATGGTTGCAGTGATGAATTAAGTGCGTGTTCAGGTGTATCATTGTTTTATTAAAAATGCAGTTTTATGTAGCTTCTGTATGTACTCGATTATTACTGGAAATTATAAGTGGTTTCCTTCGTTAATTAATGGTGACATCTAGATTTAAACAATAGCCATGTTGCGTCCAGCGCTTAATCCTGTCCTAAGTATAGTGGTAGAGTAGTTATGTGATATGTTTGGTTGTCAGGTGATAAAATGAGAGAGCTGTATGTAGAGACTGAAACAGAGAGTGTGCTCCAACTTTGACGGTTGCTTCTCAGAATACTATTGGTTTTTGACAAACTGTTGAACTGCTGTTTATGTTCATTGGGTGAAGGGTGGTGGATTTTTTTTCCGTTCCCCCCCAAAAAAACAAAAAAAACTTCAATAATAACTTAGTTTGCCTTTATATTTGTCATTTGCCTGTGCAGACTATTGCTGAAGATAAGCTTGTGTCTAAAAGTTTTCAGCCCTGCACTCCTACCAGTTTCTATTCAAGGGCAATCTCTCGTTACTTCATGCAATTTCATTTGTCCAATCTGCTGTTATTCAAATAATTCATGTTGTTAAGCATTCATAAGACATGTTTAATTGTACAGTATGACAACTTGTTTGTTCAGTCTTATTGACAATAATGTCTGAAGCTTTGAACAGTATTTTCTTACAGACTTCTTAATATTTTGATGTTTGTGTTGGTTTCATATTTTTTGTGTTGATGAAATGAAGTCCATGGGTTGTGTAGTGCTCTCAGTAACTCCATATAGAGGGAAGTTTAAAGTAGGCTATGAGAACAAGAGATGGAACGTTATTTCACCCATAATACTTGTGGTTAAATGTGCTCATGGATTTGAGTTTTATCCCATAATGAGGAGAGTTGTGTCCAAAGAAAAGAGCAGTGTACAGTTTTTGGCATATTGAGATGTTTGCGTGCTTGTTATTCCCGCTCTGCCCACATGTTTTCCCTTTCTACTACTCATTTTATAAATAGGGATTATGTCCTTTAACAGCATTAACTAGCTGATTTGTAATGGAGAAGTGTTGTGTTTTATTTGTGGTAGGAATTGAATTTGTAAATATTATTTAGGCGAGCTTTGGTTTCAAATAATTATTAAGCCAGGAACTGTTTATAGCAAAAGATGGATAGCCGGGAATACAAGACAGCTGGGGAGTTTGCAGCAGATGTGAGATTAATATTCACAAACTGCTACAAGTACAACCCTCCTGACCATGATGTGGTGGCTATGGCGCGGAAGCTGCAGGATGTGTTTGAGATGAGGTCAGTATTGATTAACTACCTAACTCCGTGGAGCAGTCTTTCCATAGAATGTTAACAGTGTGTACAGCTAATCAAGAAATTGGCCACACACCATTTGTCTATCCTGTGCCGTATGAATCCAATCAGTGCTCCTGAGCCCAATTTTCATAAGATCAATTTGACTATTATTCTCCTTGTGCCTAGGTCTTCCAAGTGGTCGCTTCTCTTCAGGCTTTCCAACCAAAATTCTGTATGCATGTCATCATTTGCACTGAATGTCCCACCAAATTCATCTTCCTTGATTTGGTCACCCCATTAGTGTTTGGTAGAGGGTCAGTCTTGAATAACCACTAAAATTAAAACTTACCATATTTATGTCAAGATAATTTCTAGGTTCAGTATGTGGAGTAAATGTAGTGACTTTGGCTGGGAGAAATATTGGATCCAAGAGAGTTGATAGGAAATGGGGAATGTAAGAAATTGCAGGATGATAGACCGCATGTTGTGTTTATAGAATAGTGGAGTTGGTTGGTTTTGAAGTTTGATGGGGGGGGGGGGGGGGGGGGGGGGGCATGACAAGTGTTCACATTTAAATCTCTTGGAAAGTAGCTACTTGAGAGATAGAGATGGGAGAATGAAGTAAAGTGCATATTAGAGAACTGTGTTGTGTGAAGATGTGAACTGCTTAAGATTGTCTATTGGTGGGTTGGTACTAGTGACTCAGATTTTCAGGGTTTTGTTGCTATATTGTATAAAGGTTTGAAGTCAGTGTTTATGATGTTGAGTAGGTATGCAAAAATACCTGATGAGCCTCTGGGTGGAGCCATGGCTCTGGAGAAGTCCACCACATCCAGCACATCAGGGTCAGAATCAAGTACAAGTTCCGACTCTGAGTCAGATGATTCTGAAGCAGAGCGTGTGCGGAAACTGGCTCTCCTCCAGGAACAGGTAAGACTGGAAGTTGGTAATATTGGCATAATAGAGATTTCATTTTGAATCGTCGTATTGAAGGTGCATTTAGCAGAAAAACGCCACATTCAGACCTGACTGGAAATTATCAAATCCCACTGCAGCTTGGCTGTGTTTGGATGTTAGGAATGTTTTGCAACCATATTGTACTGTCAAGATCTTCTGATTTCTGGACCACAGATTTGTACTAACAGGTACTAAACACAATGCCACATCAGAAATTTTTGACCGTGTGTGTTTAACAGTGAAACGTTGTGTTAGAAATCTTAAACTGCAGGTTTGTGTTAAATTACTATGTGGACACGATATATATTATAGTCACTAGTATTGACTGAGCCAAGGTGTATTTTATAGTGGAGGAAATGGACAGTAGCGAGTAATGTGGTTATATTATAAAACACACGACAATTTTCTGAGGGAGATATTACTAGGAAGGGAATATTCCATCATTTAGAGACAGAGAATGTAAGATTGTAAGAAGTATGTTTTAAGAAGAAACTTGGAATTTCAGTTATTGTTACAGCATTACTGCAAGTAAAGACAACGATCCAGTAACAAGATAGTGTTTTGCTTGTGTTACGAATATTGTATATTTGTTTTAGAACTACTGATAATTAGTGCGTTATATGTAACTGGTGCTCTATATTGAATATTGTCTGATAATTGTTTGTAGTGTTTTATCAGAAATTTCAGTGGTTTGGATTTCTCAATATTACAGTTGAAAGACATGCTGGTAGCTGTGATTGGATTGAATAT
This sequence comes from Zootermopsis nevadensis, assembly GCF_977971745.1. Taxonomy (NCBI): domain Eukaryota; kingdom Metazoa; phylum Arthropoda; class Insecta; order Blattodea; family Termopsidae; genus Zootermopsis; species Zootermopsis nevadensis. The sequence continues at coordinate 20,043,717 of NW_028259134.1, forward strand.
AATTTATTTTTAGTGTTACCTGTTTTCTTATTCCCTCCTCAGCTGAAGGCCATGCAGGATCAGATGAGAAAGTTGGTAGAAGAAAGTACAGTGAAACGAGGCAAGAAGAAGAAAGAGGAAAAGGAGAAAAAGAAGAAGAAGAAACCAGAGAAACATTTAAGTAGTGTGAAAGAAGTGCGTTCTTCAGTGGTGAATGACACTGTAGGTGCTAGCATTGCGAGTGTTGCATTAGGGGCAGGGGATGTAAAGCTGCCAACAGACTTGCATCATAATGTGAGTGCAAAACAATCTGGTGGTGCTCATCATGCTGCCCTGGCAGGCCCTCCCGCACAGCCAGCTGCCACCACCACCACCACTGGTGCAAAGAACACTAAAAACAAAACAGCTCGAGGTGCTGGAAAAGCAGCAGGGGCAAATACACAACCCAAGCGGCCTAAAGCCAATTCAAGGTCGGCTGGCAGTAAGAAGAAGAACTCTGTGGTACCGCCACCAATGCAGTTTGATTCAGAGGATGAGGACAATGCCAAGCCCATGTCATACGATGAGAAGAGGCAGCTCAGCCTTGATATTAATAAACTGCCAGGTTAGTTCACCCATCATCATGGAATGCCATGCTTTGAACATTTGACAACTGCTTTGTTCTTCCATCTCACAAATGTCTTTGAACTACACGAAGTCTACTTTCTTAGCCTCAGAGGTTAAGTTTTATAGTTCTCTATAGGTGCAGCATAATACAGATGCATCTAACAGTGTAGCATTAATTTAAAAACTTGTAAAGTTAATTTCTTATTTTTCTTTAATAGCAAGTTTCCTTCCTCGAAAGTTCCGTATTTTAGCTGTTCATTGTGTGGAAGTCATGGCAGTATAAAGGTGTGTTGTGGAGGAAGTGGTAGTAACAAACTGAAGTCTATTTTGTTTTAACAGGTGTGTTTTGGAAAAGTATGATGTGGTTACTGTAATATTTCTCTTTTCTCAGATCCCAGTTTTACTTTTTGAGTTTCTGGAGGTTAAACATTATCCTGAGCTTAATGTTCACTTGCATTATTGCAAAGAGAAAAGTTAAATCTAGATTATTCAGGTTTGGTTGAAGTTACATAAGGATGCAGTGTAGTGCTGTAGGGATGGTTCTTTACTAGGACTGAGCCCATATCTGTTTAATTGCGTGTTGAATGGGTGGCATGCTCACTAACTGTTTTGATTTTATCAGTTACGTGCTAGTCTACAATAATGTGAACCCAATTCTCTTGTAGGTGACAAACTAGGAAGAGTGGTGCACATCATTCAGTCTCGAGAACCTTCTTTGAGGGATTCGAACCCAGATGAGATTGAGATTGATTTTGAGACGCTGAAGCCATCAACACTACGGGAACTGGAGTCGTATGTTGCATCCTGTCTTAGGAAAAAGCCACGTAAGCCATACTGTAAGTTTCGTTACTAACGACACACCAACGTGTAGTATCTCAGTGCTGATCAGCTGGTGCAGCAGCTGGTTTCACTGGAATGCTATTTGGTGTGTGTGGTTCTGTTGAGCATGGGGGTGGGGGAGTAGTTGACCTTGCATGTGGTAGCATTTCTGGATTGGTTAAGGCAGGCTTCAGTAAGGGGTATGTGAGAGCTTTGTTGTTTGCGTTGTGTCTCTCCATTGTCGTGTTGTCTGTGCGTAAATGTAACAGTGGATACTTTGCGTAGTGCGGAACAGTAATTATGTGATAGTGTGGAAGATTCGGGCTTAGATGTTGGTCTTTCTACAGGTGGAAGGTGATTGGCACGGGAATCGTAACAACGTGTGCTGTGCAGTGAATATTAAAAATCTAGTCAGCCCTCTGCCTCACTACCAGAAGTCCAGCTGGAGAGCAGCAAAACGACGCTTTCTTTGGAGAGACACTATGCAAACATTTAGGGTGGGGGATATACAGTGCATTTCATTCAGTTTTTTTATGTCTTCCTTTTTGAGACTTTCGGGCTTTAAATGCTATTTGGTATCGAGCTCCTTTTTAGGTTCGAGAAATCTAAGCAGTCTAGTCAAGAAATCAGAGGGATGTTTTGTTGTAGGTCTCGAATATCGGTTATGTGCAGTCTGTTTTAATTTGTATAAATATTATTTTGTGGATGGTATTGTGTGATAAGGGTAGGTCAATTACACCAACATGACAAGCACAGATTCTGTTTAGTCTTGCTATAAATATTTTTATGTTTAAGTATGTATGCTACAACATGTTTGCTATGTAAGTGACAGTAGAACACGAGTGATGTTTTTGAGGAATGTGTTTGGGTGAATGAGTTGTGCTCTTGCACCATGCAGATGACGGCTGAATTATTAGATTGATTTGATACAGAACCTACCTCTTAGAACAATAAAATTATACTTTTGAAGATTGTTGGTGTAGTTGCTGGTTGGATGCATCATCTGAATGGTGGCACATGTGTAAGAGGCAGAGAACCACGCACACAAAGCTAACAAACAGGTGGTGGTACAGAATGATTGTTGTCATGTGTTCATAGTGTTCTGTGATATTTACACTTGTAATATTTTTTGTAGTCCCAGGAATTTGTAGGTAGTTGATGTGGCTAGTGCTGAAGCATTAAACGTGATCGGCATTAATGAGGTACAGTCTATAGGTAGAGTGAAGATAAAGGAAGACTTGTTGTGGTTTGCACACACACATATGCACAAAAATAATTTGAAGCTGTATCATGTGCCAGATACCAGTATTGAATTTTGAAAATTGTGCAAGGAGTACCTATGCTGTGTATACATGAGACTGCAGTTCATATCCTGACCTAGATGAAACCAGTGAACACCCACCCCTTTTCCTTAAGGTCCATTTTATATTAATCTCCCATCTTCATCTAGTTTCTAATCGTGTCTCAGAAACTGGAAATTCTGGTCAAGCTTTTTCATGGTCTTCCTCAGCCATCCCAGAAAAGTGTTGGGATAATATTTTAAGTTATGTCACAATTATTTCCATGTTCTTTACTGATTTTCCTGTTATTTGATATTGTATAGTCTGAGAGCTATTGACTAACTAAGTAAATCAGGTTTATAGTTAACCACAAATTTCTAAGTGAAATATTGAAATTACTCTAATTCATGCTTATAAGAATCACCTTTCTGATGTTTCAATTTAAATGACTCTGATTTAATGTAAAAAGGCTGGCCCTGTTTGTTTATATTTAAAACTTAGTCGTGTCCTATTAATCTTCTTAGATTTTTACTTTGTTGGTGTTCTAGTGAATAGCTAGCACATAGGAGGTATTCAGAATTCTGTCCCACAATACTTGTACTGGATACCTGCAGGCAGGGTCCAAAAGCCAGTTGTGGGTTTAGAGGCACTAGGCCAATCTCCCCCCCCCCCCCCCCAAGTGGTGGTAATACTTGAATTTTTGTCGGATTGATAAGTGTCACAAAGTATTAAAGTTACATTTTAGATACTTTTCCTCTGGGCAATGGGAGCAAGGAAGTGCCCTATGGAAGCTGTTAGAGACGAAGGCTGGGTTGTTATGAAAGGAAGGAAGAAAAATTAGGCCTTTTGTGGCTGTCAAAGAAGAAGAATAGTCATCAGAAAGAGGAGAAGTAAAAAGCAGTCCTATTTGGATCACACACACCCTTTGTTGTTAACCTGAAGGATCAATCTTGGTAGACGTCCATCTCCAAGGTTGAACTCATAATTTGATCTTCTGGCTCTTTTCACCTTTTGGTGGAGACTGGTAAAATCTTTCATCCTTTCCATATAAAATCATGCATACAAACAAAACTGTTTACACTTTAAATAACACTTTGTGCCAAACACGTTTCAAACTCAAGAGGTCATCATCACTGGCAAAAACATTAATTCATTAGTCTCTCTGTTAAAATCATACAATTCATGAAATGATGGTTTGTTCTAAAGACTGTAAAAGGTCGCATTTTCTTTCCATGTGGTGGATATTAAACTGTTTTGTCTATTTTCTTTGTTTCTGATAGTCACTTCTCCTGTAACCTGCAACACTCCTTAGGAACCCTATTTCAGCTTTTTTCAGTTTGGCTGATTTATTGTTTAATTAGGGTCCATATAGCCATTGTTTTATGAAATTGTAAGAGTGTCTTTGTTCTTGCTCCACCTCCTAGTGTTATTTCAATTGTACCATATTGAAAATTATGAATTTATATTTTTACAAACTTTACTTCCTGACTTACTGATGGTCTTGTTAGAAATGTTGCAGAAAGAACTGTGTTAACAGCAAAGGCATATTCTATATTATGCAAAGATTGATGAAATATGATGGGGCATAGTAACTTGCACCCTACTGTGGGTCCTTGTATTTAATAACAAACAGTATATGGGCAGTTTTCTGACTGCAGTGTTTTGTGTTGAAGATTTATGGATTGACTAGTAAGAGAAAGTCAAAAGTCATGTTTCTTCTTTTGTGTCAGTGATGGAGTTTGCATTGTATGTAAGGAGAGGGAGTATCCCAGACTTGGCACATTTGTTTCAAAACAAATTAGTCTTTAAGTAACTCACTCCTACAAGTAAGCCCAGAGGTTTATTGCAACTAATACCAAAGCCTGCCACCTTCATCAGTCTTTATCACATTTCTACTACTTATTAAGTCCCCAAGATTTATTTAAATATCGTTCTCTCATTATCTTCCCAGTCTTATGTTATTTCCTAGATGTTTCCCATCATAATTTTGAGTGCATGTTCAAGCCATTACCTTGCTTCATTTAACCCTAGTTGATGCACATAAATTACAATTTTTGTCCTTTTTCATCCTCCATTCTTTCTGTTCTTTAGATACATTTGTTATCAGTATAATAATCCATACAGCCTTAGAATGTACCTGGTAAAATAGTTGGTTACTGTTTTGAATTGTAGAGTAGGTTACATTTTAGAACAATATTTATTGTCCTACAGCAAGGCTGTTTTGTGTAAAGCCATCTTTTTAAAAAAAAAAAGGGAGAAGAAGAAGAAGTTAATCTGGAGGGTGTTGGGTCTGAGAACAGAATCTTTGGCACTACCCTAGTTACAATTAAGAATGTAATTAATTTCTTTGATCATACGAGTTTTTAAACCCCCCCCCCCCCCAAAAAAAAAAATAGTAGCAAATGTCTTCATTTCCTATGAAATTATGGTTCTTCATGTCATGCTGCTTTCTGCTGCTTTGCCAGGTGAGTTCATTTTCATCTCTTCCATCTGTTCAATGACAGCATTTCTCCTGTCCTTGTTTTTCTTAACTTCCATAAAGCATATCCACCACAGTGCATTTTGATCTTGTTTCTTAATGTGGAGAACTGGTAGGTGCTGGCCTTTCCTTTCCAATCCAGTGCAAATTTTGAGCCTTGTGGTAGTGTACAGGGTATGTGGATCTGAGGAACACTAAACTGTCACTGTGGTTTGGAGACTGAAACTGTAGGTCCATTTCACAAGCCATAATCAGTGTAACCATAATGATCTTGGGTGCTCCTGGTAATGAGGTGAATGGTTTATATTCGTGTCAGAGAACCATATTGCTTTGTTGTGAAGATATTACACTGTCAGTTGTCTCAGATGTCACGTCTTGTTTCCATGTTCATCAGTGATTAGGAGATGTGGCAGACTTGGTGGCAAAACCCTGTGGCATAATAAAGTCCTCTTGAATATAACAGGAGAAGGCTTAATCTTTGTGGCTTACAAGCAGTCTGGCTGGTTGTGTGTCACAGAACTATACCCATTAATTCTGGATGTAATGTACCACCACACTGATTTGGCATTCATTGACACATGTAATTATGGTGCATCTGAACCGAGGTATATTAAGGGGAAAAAGTTATAAGGATTCAGTTGCGTGAAGTTGAGGGACTAAATTGAAAATGTTGATGCAGTTGAAATGTACCAGCCACATTCATTATAATGAGATTTGGCCTTGTGTTTCAGACAAGAAACTTCCGGGAAAATCAAAAGATGAGCAGATGGCTGAGAAGAAGCAGGAGCTGGAGAAGAGGTTGCAGGATGTGACAGGACAGCTTGGGTCAGCAAAGAAACCTCCCAAGAAAGGTAATGTGTGATGACTGTGGAAAGTTACATGAATATGTAAAGAAACTCATAATTAAGGTTTGAGGTTTTCACAGTGATGATGATCGGGGTTTAGGCACTGTGTTGACTGGTCGGTAGATGCCAACATTTCAGCCCGAAAGATGGCAGACTTTACAGTTCTCCGAAATGTTGGCATCTACCGACCGGTCCACACAGCTCGAAAACCTAGAAATCATATAATTAAAGTTCCTGGCATGGTCTGATGTTGAGTGTCTTGACTTGTTTAAATTGCCACTTTGGTAAAAAGTCATAGAGCAGAATATCATTAAATAAATTGTCTTTATTCTGTTCTTAAGCTATGATCTCAAAACAGGATGTAAGATTAAGTAACTTTCCAAAACATACGTACCATAATGTATCTTGTCACTGATTTCCACCTCAGCTATATATGTATGCAGGCATTAGGCCACAGAGCAGACCACTTCTGGCTGTGTGTTATGTGTAAGACCATTTTTGTTTGCAGAAACAGGTGTTATTTCTTAATCTAATTGTGAACTAGTTTATTTTCTTCTGCAAGCAGAAGTTGACTGGAAATCGGCCTGGTCATAAAACACTGATAACTTAACTACTGCTGTCCAGAAATTACATACTGCATTCTGTTGTTATATAATAGTGGTTGTATCATGCTTATTAATGTTGCTACAGGACAAGAAAGTATAATTGCATGTGCTAAAATATAGTAATTGAACAGAGATTAGATTTATATAATTCTAACCACCATCTCTGACACTTATGAAGAATATAAAGAAAATACATTTCTGAGACAGTCAACACGCACTGAAGAATCTGGTCATGACACACATCATTACCATACCTGTGCTGATACTTGCTTTTTGAAAAGGCAGACTTATAGTAATGTGACTTATGAAAAGGGGGTTAGATATGCAAGCGAGCAATCCCACATCATAGAAGTCGGTGTATAATTTAAGAGATCAGCATATGTCATGTGTAGGCCAGTAGAAGTAAACCATTTATGGGCTGTCACTTAATTCAGATTGTGACTTGGATTGGCATTTTGTGTGCTGACAATATTAGTAGATGATGCGAAACAGGTTGCATAGATTGGCATTTTTAAACTTACCCATTCAGTACTGTATATTGCAGAAGAGAGCAAGTCTGTGGATGTGGGCGGCACCTCCCGGCTCTCAGCCTCCAGTTCCAGCAGTTCAGACACAGACTCCAGTAGTTCCAGCCTCTCTAGCAGTTCATCTGACTCGAGTGACTCTGAAGCAGGTTAGACATTTCCCACAACATTTTTGTTCTTTGTGTTCAGTTGCCAAGTTAAGGTACATATGAAAATAGCACAGCCTGAGAACATCTGTTGTGGTTGGCAGGTGTAATTTTCATGTGTGCTTAGCCATGTGTAGCGAGCGTTTATGTTTGATTGGCATGTTGGCCAGTTTGCCTTGTACAATGAAAAGTTTCCTGCATTGTGCTTGCCACAAGGCAAGCAAGTTGTTTTGTATGCAGTATTGCCACCTAAAAAAATCAAGTTTTTTAGACTCTGAAAATACAGCTAATTCTTTCTCTGAGAGGTTGTGAATGTATTTGTGTGTTGGATGTTCAGATTCAGTCTTGAGGCATAAATTGGGCCAGTTTTCTTGGGGCTCAGTGCAGAATTTATTGATATCAAGTTGGCACAAACACATGGTACAAAGAACAATAGTCATAGTATTACTTTATGATTAATATAGCCAAGAGTGCAGAATGTGTTGTTTGGGGTCAGTCAGTCAGCCAGCTGTCGTGTTTATCAAACTGGCTGTAAAATGCTGGTGGATGCTACATGAAGACGAGCTTATTCTTCACAAGAAAACCTTGGCAAGAGGCTGGACTCTATGTAGCGCAGTATCAACAACAATGTGTATGTGACATGCAGACAATGTGAATGGTGGCTGGTCGACTTGATACTGCACCTATGTCGTAGAGTCAAGTACTCGTACCTGAAGCGAGGTGTGAGACTGTGTTGTTTGGGAATTTAAAATCTTAATCCTAGCTGGATGGTATTATGATCTCGTGTAGTTCTGCTGTGTGTGTGTGTGGGGCCCTGGTTGGTGCAGTGTCAAGTCACGCATCGCTCAATGGGTCCGCGCTCATTACTGTATGATGATGGTATTGGCTCACTGGCCTCCAAGCACATTGTTTGCACTCCCTGGCTCCTACAAGTACTGCTGTATGTCTTATTAAAGAGGTGTTGTTTTTAGTTCTCATGTTTTAATGTTGCCAAGGAAGTGAAATGTGTGGAACTGTTGCAGTGAAAAAGAAGAAATATGTATCTTGAAAGACAGCAGAACACTCTTAAAGAATACATAATACCTTCAACAGGCACATGAAGCAAGATCAAATGAACGGGCGAGCAGACGGTGAATGAGACTGTGTTGTGTTAGTGGAGAGGCAGGCAACCCTTTCTGGGGGTCGGTTTTATTGCGTGTGATGTTCCATTTACATGCCGAGTGTAGGGAGGGGCGTTTACTCGATGAACACATTTTTATTTTGTGACCACTGACTGTATTTAGTATTCATTGTCTGTAGAGTATAACAGTCCTGGTAGCAAGACGTCTACGAGTGTACAAGGGCATCAGACATTTTAATTCTGTTGTGTATAACCCGTAGCAAATAATGGGCATGAATTGCTCAAACTGTACAAAATGATTGCAGATTGGATAACATGTTTCTGTTGTGTGAGTGAGTGAGAGTTCTCTGCCAAGGTTTTTGATGCCATAAATAGTAATTTAACCCACCTAGAATACATTTTGCATAGAAATAAAAATTGGAGTCAAAAGCTTGTTGGTCTGGTCACCACTGTACACACTAGCTGAGGAAGTTTTCACAAGTTTTGAGGTTAGTTTCTTTCCTGCTAACTGAAGGTATTGTGTTTTTAGTCCTTTTTATAATTATTATTAACAAACTTTATGTATATATCAGAACAGTTGTGAAAGGGGGAGAAACTTCTAACTCAAAGTTTGATGGAAATTCTTTGAAGCCTGCTTGTACTGTGTCATTATTAAAGTTTTATATATTTTTTATTTTGTTTTTTCTGTACTAAAAATGTGTGAAAGAGTGTTCTATATATGATACTTCCCACATTTAGGCATCCCTCGCACTTGGTGCCTGCTTGTGGGCAAGTACTCTCTCTTCCTCTGTGTATTGAGCTGTGCATTTAACGCACCGGTGATGCGATTTGTCAGATCGCAGCATTTTTCATCACACATATTTGTATATAAATTATTATAATCTGTAAACATGTGGCGTCAGCTGTTCTTTTCTGTAGTCGTTTTCCGTCTGTACTTTTTTTTTAAAAGAATACATTGAAAATGAAACATTGTTGTACACAGTAAAAATGATAAGAAATAAAAAATTATATAGAACCCATTGTACAAACTGGTTGTTACTGACATCCCCAATAATCACATTCTGCACTCAATATATGTTAGTGATGTAGTGTGTGCTGGTGTCTCATGTAAATGTATTTACATGAGGCATCACGCGTGTGTATCCGAGGTAAGTTGAACAAATGTAAGGCCAGTGTTGTGTTCCTCATTGCTCAAGACCAGTAACGGATGGCTACATGACCATTTGGACCTAGCATTCTTGTTTAGCCATTATAATGCTGATCTTGAATGCCATACAACTTGTGTTAAAAATTTAAATAAATTGCATTGAAAATTATTTTTATCTGAATAATTTTAGTGGGATTTAAAATTTTCTTGAAATCTTGGTTCTGGCATTGCAAAAATTTATGTTCAGCAATGATTTACTTTGTGTTTCATTGGCAAGAGTGTAGGATCAATCTGATAATTTCTGACCCCTTATACCTTTCTTTTCTGATAACATCTTGGTACTAGAAGGGTTGATTGATGAATTGCCCATTTTGCTCGGTTATAGTTGACGGTTTTACGTCATTTTAGAACGGAACACAGATTTAACACTCCAAAATTTTAAGAAATGCAGCATTCATAGTGTGCAGCAGTAGGAGGGTTTAAATGCAGCAATAATCGTATAGGGTTGTGTGTCGTATCTGCACCCAAAAGGAGTAATAACCATTGTATCTCTTCATTTAAATTCTCCCAAATTGGGGCTGTCATTAATTAGCCTGTACATTCCAGTGCAGTCTGCTGACCCAAGTGGTTTCTTCTGCTTTGTGCGCTCAACGTTTTCTTCATTTTCTGTGTGATAAATTTAGTAGAAAAGAAAATACTGCTCTTGTTTTGATGATTACAGAAAGAAAGTGATGGAAGCGAAATCTTGCTGCATAGAAGCAATAAAGACAAGTTGTTGACTGGGCTGTCACAATCAGTGACCAGTTATTTCATTATGCAGTGTTGCTTTTAAAAATGCAGACCAGTTAATTGGATAATCATAAACTGTTTACTGAATGAACATTTTAATAGTGTTAGAAACATAATGAAAATTTAACTTGTGGATATAAAACTGCATTTAATTGTAAAGTGAAAGGATTTGAGTCGCTACAGGTGCTGCTCCCTGGTGAGAGCATAAGTAGGTATATGACACGTAGTCCCTCTGTATAGTTCAGTATGAAGCAAAGTTACAAGTGTTTTTGAAACTTTACTCTTTTAGTGCTTGTGTTGTGTGTTATAATGGTGCTGACTTCTGCAGTCCAACAGCATGATAATGTTGTCAAACATTGGCCTTACATTATGGGTCTCACACTTTTACCCATTTGAAAGCATGAACAAAACCAAATCCTTGAAATGAGTTTCTATCCTATTGCAGGTAACAACAAATAAAACTCAATGTTAAAATTGAGAAGAATTTGTGTAACGCCATTATTCTGCTGATTGTAAAAAAAATACCACAAAGGTGCTTAAAAAATAATGGCTCCTGATTTTGCCATAATTGCAATAGAATTTCATTGAAAGAACAGGTACTTTTCTTGAGCTTTATTCTGTACTTTACACAGTTACTTCTCGACGTAATCACCCCTGTAGTCCACACACTTCATTCACTGTTTGTGTAGTTTCAAGTGTCATGGAAGAACCATTCATGTTGTTGATGGATCATCACTGTGTTGACTTTGTCATCTGACAAGAAGTTACGTCCTCTCTGAAGTTGTTTTAGTTTTGGGAATTGATGGAAGTCTGAGCAAAGATGGGGAAATGTGATCGGTGGTTCAAGACTATGAGACCGAGTCGGTCTCTTGTAGTCATTTATACACTCAGTAAGGCCCTGCATTGTCATCTTTGAGGAAAAACTGATGTGCATGTCTGGAGAAACTTTTTGAATACATTTCTCAAATTTCTGCAACATTTCAACATGGCACTCAAAAGTGGCAGTAGTAAGTATGAATTCTGAATGCACAACACCATTAATGATCTGGAAACCCATCAACATGACTTTCCATCAGAATTGTCCCCATAAATAATTTTTCAACGAATGTCAATCGGTGAAATGTGTTCTGCAGCCTGAAATCTTGATCACTGCACATGGTTTATTCCACACTGACATGTCCCTACACTGCATTATAGTCATGGCTGTAATTCGAAGACTTATAGTGGCAGAACTATGAAACTTTGTGCATATTTTTTGAGAAAGTCTAATTGAATGAGTGCAGTTTAGTTGACACTGCTGTGTGTATTTTTTCCTCGGGAGAAAAAATTTGTTACATCTCAGTATGCCCTCATACTTATGAAATTTTTGTGAAGGATTTATTTTTCTCTTCTGGGCCTTAGAAGCTCATTTTATAAGGTTGCATTGGGTGATGAGGGATTGTGGGAGATATGTCTCTGGATGAGCCAACCCCACATTCAACATCCTTTTGCTGTTAATAATTTGGCAGTGGGATATCAACTGGTTACTTGTGTTTTGTCTGTCTGCCCTTAAATCTAAGATGTAAGTAAACTACACAATAACGATGTCCAGCCAGTTTAGGACAGTTGAACCATTTAAGACTTTTGTGTTCTCGTGGCGGTGAAAATGTTGATTGTGGTCTTCTGTTATTTAATTTGATGTCCTGTATGTGGTTGCAAATGTTTCAGAGGAAATTTACCTTTATCTTCTAGGTGGTGACACTTCACTCCAAAACACTGATAAACACCTATATAGCCCAGAAGACCACAATTTATGTGGTTGAACCGTATCAGTTCAGGTTAAATGTTGGAATATTTCTGTTTTGATACACATCCTCTCTGGTTCACATTCTTTCTTCCCATAAGCACCTACTTTTGTTGAGAAGGAAGTCCATATCCTAGATAGGTTTGATAGCTGTCTGGTGTATTGATTTCCTTTGTTGTCAGTTTACACATCCCAGGAAAGTGTTTCCTGTGATGATAATGTGTTCAAAGCAAACGTTACATTTAAATTTAACGCTTTGTAGCACAGTACAGTATAGACAGTTCTGGTGTTTGGGTATCAGATATTGCCAAGTGACATGCATCTTCGTGCAGGTGAAGCATGGAATTGTGTTCCTTGCAGGTCGAACAGGGAAGCCACCACGCAAGAGAAACAAGAAGAACAACCATCAAACTGTAAGTAGCTTCATGAAAAGGGCAGTCTTGTTTCTGCTGATACAGTTACATGTACCAGCAGAAATACAGTATAATCTTGGTATCTGAAAGTTTTCAGCCTAAAATGTTCTTTTAATTCCTTCATCGACAGTTATATTTGGTTTGAGAATCAGAATTTAATTCCCATATGAGACATTCTTGTTTGGGTTGAGACCAGAATTTATAGAAACTTCTGTCTTTAAGGGTGCTTGTTTATGGGCTTTGCATTTGGACTGCATCCTAATTTTTGCTCATGTGTTGACCTACTGTTATATGTATCTAATGTCGTGTTTCTTAAGAGATGACTTAACAGTTACCCCATGTGTTCCTTGCTTGGGGCAGCAGTGCCAACTTTTCCTTCATGAGCGTGTAAACATAGTATGTCAGTTTGTGTAAACAAGGAATCACTGTCTCTAAACTAGCTTTTAGTTTCTGGATTTCACAGTAGAACTAGAAGGGGCTCATGCAGCCTTGGAGATGGCATTAGGTTCATTTTGTTCATGCTTGATGTACCTCTGCTGTGTAGGTATGCTCAGTTCCTGTAAGTGAGGCAGGCAGATACAGTCAAGTGGTATAGAGATCATGATCTTGCACATTGCTAGTCATGATGCATACTGAATATATATGCATTATTATACCAATGAACTTTATGCAAGTAATATTTGTGTATTTCATAAATTAGTATCTTTTATTCGAGATATTTTCGTCTTTGTATACTTCACCATGATACAACCAGAACTGTATACATAATGTCTGTATTATTTAAAATTAAAGGTGAATCAGACTTGTACACAGTAATAATCATGTAATAGAGGTTACATATGTCATGCTTTATCAGAACTTATTAGAAGGTAAGTAATGTGGCACTTAACCCTCTTAAAGCCTGATGGTAACACTGTACCACATACTTTAATAATCGGTGATTCTGCTTTTGCCCACAATGTGTATTTACGGATTTCACATGATTACTATTATTTCCTTAAACGCCGTTAGCCATTGTTAAATACCAAGTTTCTTCTGGAAAGGTCAGCAGTTCGGACACTTCTTTGCAGACACGTGATAAAACGATTGGCGTGATTTTCAATTAAGTTGCAATGAAACACCTAAAATGGTTTACTTTTTTGGGCAATTTACTGCTACCCATTGCTGCAAGAAAATAGTTTTTTCAAAGGTATAGCCTTTTCTAACAAATGATTAAATTCTCTTTAAACTGCCATTAAAGTCTTAAATGTGACGTGGCATTTTGCCCATTTGTGTAATATATGCATCATGCATTGATTGTTGTTGTTTTGTGGACTGTCTTGTTTCTTTAACTCAAAATATGTCAGATTTTGTCTTTCACCTGTAAGCTTGGTTATTTTGATCGGTGATTTAGATGTTAAGGAAATGGAATATTGACTGGCAAAGTCACTAACTCTGTAGAATAGAGCCCTTTTGTGAGAAGCCAATAGTCACTTGTCAATTTGAGAAACTCCACACTTTTTGTAGAATCCAAATTTGATTACAAACTTCAAACATCCTACCACTGGTCCTTCTACTGAGTCACATGAACCCAGTCCACATCCTCGTCACCCGTTTCATCAAGACTCATTTTAATATGGCCCTTCCGTCTACACCTAGGTCTCCCAGAATAGTTTCTTCCCTTTATGTAACGTGCACGTTTTTTTGTCTTAGATTAAATGAAGGACAGGATAAGAGGAGTAAGTAGAAATGAGATAGCCTATTGAAAACAACTACCTACAAGGTCACAATATTACAACTTGGAAGACCGTGATTGGTATTTAGAAGTTTTGCTATTTAGATTTTTGTGTAGTATACATTGTATTCCTTCTTTTCACATAATGATGGTCTCAGCTGCAGCAACTTCCTTGAATTTTATGTAGCCCAGTGGTTAATTTCTGTGTTCTCAAGATCCCACCACTGGACCTACAGTCACATTAGATCATGTTGTGGGTAATATTAAATCATAAATGCTTTGGATCTGTGTTTGGAAGGATATAGTATGGAATGTGTTTTTAACTTTAAACTTTTTATTATGCTAAAGGAAAATTGTTTTGTGGTGTTAAAACTACTTAATCCTCTTGCACATGATAAGAAACTGAAGCTGTGAGAATTGTTTGATGTGCCCGTGGTCCATTGAAGGTATTTACGTGCCTTTCCTAATTCAAACCACCTCTGAACTGCACATTATATGGGTAAGAAAGATTTGTATGACATTTCTGAAGTGGAAGGGTAATTATGTATCACCTAAGTGTCCATTCAGTCACTGAGCCTTTTGATGTGATATTCTGAACATGATGGCCAAGTAGGTAGAATTCCTGTTTCATATTCGTGAAGTTCTGGGTTCAAATACTGGCTATCCTGATAAGGGTTTTAATGGTTTTCCAAAATCCCTCTAAGCAGTTAACCAGGGCAGTACTCAAAATTAGGCAGTGGTCATGTTTCAGAATACTTTTTACTTGTGATCATCCAACACTAAATAAATAAAGATGTGAAGTAGCTCTAAATAGCCCCACAGAATAGGTACCTTTTCAAGAGAGTACTGAGACACATCTTACCCAGAGAATTTTGTCTAAAGGGTTGTCAAAATTAAAATATGAACAGGCTCTGCCAAGAGTCATGTTTCTTCACCTATGTTAACTTTATTTGTCAGGATAGTACTTTCAAATAAGTTATGACTGACAGCTTCCAAATCCTTAACTTGTCAGTGATGTCTTTGAAGCTGAAGCTCTTGTGAATAATATTTCAGTCCATACCACACAGTAAACACAACACTTCACCATTACAGAGATTATGTGGTTAATGCTGTTTAAGTTAAAAGTGTAGAATCATACATACCCATAAATACAAAACACATTTACTGGTTGTTAAAGAATCCGGTACATATAGTTACCACTTGGGTTTAAAGACTTATATAACTCAATCAGTCTCACTCACTATAGGAAGAATGTTTACTCAGAAATGATATTGTATTATGTGGCTTATTTTCCTGCTTTACATCAGAGGAGGATGTTTGTTTTGTACCAGCAGAAGGCACCAGGAGTGGTGATACCCTCAGTTTCAACAGTGGCTCCAGTCTCAGGTCCCATGCCATCACTTACAATGGCATCGGCAGGTCATATCATGAGCAATGCACAGCATGTCGGCCGCAAGACTGCGCCGTCTGCCGCTGTGCATCTGAAGCAGCAGGCTGCGATAGCTGAGTCAAGTATGCACCATTCAGATCCCATTGTGTACTTGCACATATGCATTACTAGGGAATAAATTATAATATCCATTGATTGTATACTTTCTTTGCCAATGGGTATGGATATCCATCTTTACATATCATTTGTAAATGTATTGAGTGAGTTCTAATGCAATTTAGTGATATTTTGAGCTCTATACTTTGGTTATCAGTGAAGTGATTGGTGAGAATCAGTTTCCCCACAGGCAGGATTTTTTTTTCTCTTTGCCAGCCTGTCCAGACCAATTCTGGATATCCCAGTCTCCTGTCTAGTAGGTATTGGGCTCTTCCTGGTAGAACAGTAGATGAAGCATTTTGTGTTAAGGTCTTGGAATGCATGCAACATTTCCTCCATATGTATTATATACATTTCAGGAGTGGTGCTTAGATGCAATAGCACTTACTAACCTTTATGTGTTACACTGAAGTTATGTGGACTTCATATCAGTTCAGTATGATGACAACAAACATGAACCAGTAATTTAATTTTGCTTCTCTAAAATAATGTTTTATCATATATTTCACGAAGTGTACTAGTCAGATATGTATTGAAACATACATGGTGTATATTTAACCTTGGAAAATAAGCTCAAAATAATGGTTAATGAGTAATAAATGGTTGCACTGTCATATCTGTGTAAGCTTCTGCTTCCAGCAAAATAATCTTTGCCTCTGTACTGTGTAATATATGTACTGTTAGTTTTTTTAATTGTTTCTTCAGCAGTGACGACAAAGTCTGTGCCAGTGGCAAGTCATGCTCTGCCTCCTCAGCCTGCCCGGCCAACAGCCACAGCCACCGCAGCTCCTGTCAAGAAAGTCACTCCACCTGCTCCAGCCCCTGCACCACCAAAAGTGAACATTCCAGCTGTAGAGAAAGGTAGGCAGAGTTGTGATAGTGCTGACTGACTGTGGTACAGGTTCCGGATTTTAAACTAAGAGGGACTGACTGAGCAGTAACAGTATTTTATTTCTTGCCAGATTATAGATGGATCTAAAACATGTTTGTTTGTTATGTTTGCCAGTTCAATATGCCGAACACAAGTAAGAGGTGTCAAACCTTTTCCCAGTTGATTCTGTGCGCTAACAATTCTGAGATGTACGTTTATCTCCCCCCCCCCCCCCCCCCCCATTAAGAATGTTCTAAGGACTAGTAGAAACTCTCTCAACTCTACATGTGTACCTAAAAGCATAATTTGACATTCTGGATATCAATTTTTGGAGGTATAGCAAATCAAAATTTTTTTCACAGAGAAATTAAGCATAGATTAAATTCAGTAAATGCTTGTAATGCTGCAGTTAAGAATCTTTTGATTTTTGTATGCGTGTGAAACTTGGCCTGTTGCACAGATGAACACTGATTGAGACTGTTTCTGAAAAGGGTGGTGAGGGGCCTCATCATTTGTACTGTTCACAAGCTGTTTTTCATTTCAAGAAGGATAAAGTGAGTAGGCCATGTGGCATACATGCAAAAGATGGGAAATGTGTACAACATTTTTGCCAGAAAACCCGAAGGGAAGAGAGCGCTTGGAAGATATAGGCATGGATGGGGTGATAATATTAAAATGGATCTTAAAGACATTTTATGGATATTTGGCTGAGAACAAGGACCAGTGGTGAGCTGCTGTGAACATGGTAATGAACCTTTGGAGTCCATAACAGGCAGGGAATTTCTTGACTGTCTGAGTGACAGCTTTTCAAGAATTTCTGGTGTGGGTTAGGAGAAATGTTTTAGAATCACTTGTACTGAATATATGCTGTCTTCTTTCCCTTTACTTAAGACAGATTTCCTCAATGGTTATTCTCTTGCGTAAACTCTAGGAGAGGCATCTGGATCAGTTTGTAAGCTGATTGTCCTTTTTGCTTGTAACAGCTGCTGAGCCCACCATTGCCATGAAGACTGACAGCTTCACTCTTCCAGTAACGAGTACAAACACCAGCACGACAGTGGCACCTGCTGTAGCTTCAACAGTCGCCCTGACTCCTGTCCCTGTGGCCAATCTCGTGGCCCCTGAGTACAACAGCAAGTCATCTGTGGTCCCTGTAGATCCCCTGGCACAAATGCCTCTGATAGTGACGACTGCTTCCAGCATTGTCAGTGCTCCAATAACTATGCATCCAGGCTTTGACATGTCTATGCCTGCCTCCCCACCAACTCCACAGCAGCATTCCAATAATGGTTTCCCACACGTTGCCAGTATTTCGGCCATGCAACCGATAAAGACAGAACCAAGCCCACCTCTCGGCGGTTACAACAATGGCATGCAGATGGCAACAGGAGTACCTTCAATTTTTGATCCACTCCCAGCAACCACTCTTGCCACTACAGTGATACCAAGTCAAGTGGTGAAGAAAGAAGAGAAGCCAGTGTTGCCAACTGTCATGCAACCCACAGCAAATAAGCCTGTCAGTGATGGTGAGTCAACATGCATCTACATCATGTAATTCCACATCGCAATGCGCTTGCAGACATCAAAAGTAAAGTTTAACCATAATTACCGAAAAGGAAGGAGATTTCTTCCCTTGATTATTATATTTGAAAAATGAAGGGTTATCTTCGATTTAGATGCAACATTTTATCAATTTTCTTCGCACTACGTTTTAATTGGCCGTTGTTTTCAAGTAGTAGTGTATCCCGATGTTCTCGTCATATCGCGGCATAGCAAATGAGAGAAATAATGTGTGAAACTACATAATATTTATGTCTCCCTGAGCTAAGCTGGTCTATTCTAATTTCACAAGACGTAATCAGACGAAATGAATCCATTTCATACCAAATAGAACCAATCTGTTTCAAACTTATCTGATCCAGACCAATTTAATCCAATCCAAAGTAAATCTAGATTAGTCTGATATCAGTATATAATTCAATTCAGTCCATTGAAGACCAGAAATATTAGAAATCTGAGCTAGAATGTGGTGTGGACCAATACTGCAACTAGAACATATGTCAGTAATTTGTGTATTTCAGGGCTGTTGAACAATTCCACACCGGTTGAGAAGCAAATGACTCCTCCAGAATCAACCAAGACATCAGCAGCTAACTTTGCATCAGCTTTCAAAAACAAGGTTAGTTTTATCTAATTTTTTGTGTTGCCAGCATGTGCTGTGTCATCAAGCCACATAAGAGCCAAGAGATCTGTTTGTAGGCACTACATTTCAGTGCAGTTATGAATATCTGAATATGGTTAATCCCAGTAGGATTTGAGGTTTTTACGGTGGTGAGTACAAGGATTGCTGTCTTCTGGGTTATGGCACTGTGTAGTCTGGTAGAAGTTCACCAACATTTTGGAGGTCCTTGGTCCCTCTTTATTGCCTTGATGATGGAGGCAGAAAGACCTCTGAAACAGTCGTGATTTCCAGTCATAGCATTGTGCCACTTTCCTGTTTCGTATTTATGCCTTGGCTGTGGCCTATGTATACAAACAACTTTTTCCTGTGAAGTGATTGTCAGTATTGCATGAACCCTGGAAATTCAGGATAAAAGTTTACTTGGTTATTGTTTTTTGGCACGTTTGCAGTGAAAAGTTGCGGAAATGTGCCTATTTGCATCACCATGTCTATCTGTCCATATATAAGTACTGGAGAACCATAGAATGGTTTTTTATGCATTTTTGTATAATGGTCTTCACTAAAGTTTCTTAGCACATTACAGTTTTTGTTAAAATCCACCTCACAGGCCTACATGCATTTCTGCACACACCTCAAGTGCAATTTGCATATAACTTGTGTATTTCTTGATTTTGATCAAATTTGTTGTTGGAGGTCCTACCACACAAGCTAGTATTCATAAAATTTAAGCTACTGAGGAAATAAAAGAGCGAACTTGTATTGGGTTGCATTTACAAAATGAAAGCATGGCATTAGAGTTAATGTTTTTGTTACTATTATTTGTTTGTAGTCAACAGTTCTAGTGCAGTGTTCTTAACCTTGTAAGCCCAGTGGTAACTATATCTACCACCTGATTTAACAATCAGTAAATCTTGTTTTGTGTTTGTATTTATGAATTTTGTATGATTCTCAGTTATTGTTCCCTTAAACATCATTAACCAGTTGATTTTTTTAATGTAGAATTGTGTTTTCTTTAAGATGTGGAGTGAATTTTAAATATTATTTAGATTCCTTTTTGGCTTCAAAGGTGATTTAGATGAGCTGTAACTTTATATTGCAGTGTGTGAGATTTGAAGTTTGAGGTTCTCGCCGCGGTGAAAATGAAATGTGGCCTCTTTACGCATGCAATTAATTACATTAAGAAAATTGCTTTTTCTTATATTTGGACATACACCTAGATTCTCCATCAGATTGAGTTCAGTTATGTTCATTTTTTTGTTGGGTTTGGTGAACGTAAAAACAAATTCAGTTGACAATTTTGTGAAAGTTAATATTGTGTCTCCTGAAGGCTGAAGAATGTGGTCATCATTTTGTAAAGTTCTGATACTATGTCATGACTTTCATTGAATATAATTATGCACGACATAGTGCATTTCCCTGCCTGAAGGGACTGTGCTGTTTATTGACTCTCTTTGCGGCAAATTCATGAGTATGTAGTGCAGTGTCTGTACTTTTGATAGCTTTGTATTTGCAATGGATGTAAATCAAGACCTCTGAGGAAAATGGGTTTACTGCATATTGGAGTGTACTTTTCATGTTTTGTTATTCAAGGTTGTCTGGCAGAAGGTATGTCTGTCATACTGTGTTAATGCAGAATTTTGAACCCTTAACTACTTATATAGAGTGATGTAATAATTTGTATGGGGGGGTCATTGTGGCCCTTTATGTTTTTCGTTGGTTTTATTAAGGAAATGTTACTTGTTCATGTTTAAATGCAGAGCATGTACTGTTTGTTATAAACAAGGTAAATAGTTGAATAATATATAGTGTTACAAAAAGTTTCCAGTAAACAAATGAAAGCTAGTATACATAGATGAATGGCATATTTATGTTGTGCATACACATTATGAATAAACATCTAATATTGTAATTGTTATCAGTCTTGACTCATGTCTCACTCTTACCATCATTTTCTGTGCATTGCACATTCATACCAGAACTTACATTTGGTATATCCTTCTTGATCTTGTTAAGTTTTGCTTTTAATTCATCCATCTACCTATTTAATTTCTTCCACATTTTCCAAATAATCATGTATCTCATCATCATGAGCTTCAAGTTGAGAGAAATTATAAATTTAAAGTGATTGAAAACAATTTGATTGGGAAAACCAGTCATGTTTCAGTTATTTTGCTAGTGATAAATTTAATTCTTGAAACATTTACCTAATATAAAATGCAACTTAATTACTTGCATGGGGTCATATAATTCAAGAACACAAAATTAGCTAAAATTCCTGAAGGTCAGTACAGAATGCAGTCATGTTGTTCCATCATTGATCAGGGGACTTATTATGACCCCAGGCTAGTAATTGAGGGTTATGGATATATAAGTAACGATACTTTGCCAGTAACAATATAAGGCAAGCTGTTTAATTTCATAACCAGGTATTACATTTGAGGTGTTTGTCAACAACAATTAATTATTTAACATTGAATGATATGGTGAACCACACAATATTAGTGATGTAGCCATCATTTGCCTATTTCTGAAAATATTAATGGTCTTTAAAGTCAATGCAGCATTTCCTCCGCCATAGACTGTCATGCTTTTTTATGCCGTAATTGACCACTTGATTTTGAAAGCATTAGCCATATCAGCTGGTTTTCAGCCGGTAAGGACCCCCCTCCCGAAACTAAAGATTCTACTTTCATGTGTTCGGGGAGACTAGCATATACGTAAAATTATTAATCGTATTTCTTTGTGCATAATTTATGCTACCTGAAAGTTGCCAGACATAACTGTAACAGAGCTGGAAGTATTCAAACAAAAACAAATGCTAGGAAGAATTTTGTAAGTACGTTTATGAATTATTTCCATTACATAGTCTGCTTTTACCTCAGATTCAGGGACAGGCTCTGCCTCGTAAACCAAGCTGCTTCCTGCCACTCTTCTGTCGGTAGTGAATACTGATGCTGTGTAATATTAGACCAAAATACTGTCACATATAGGGTCCAAGTTCAATAGGAAAACTCTGCTTAAACATTGAAATCCCCACTCTTCAAGGGGGTGTCTGCAGCAAAGGAAGAGGGCACATCACTCTTATATCATAGTAAGTAATATCTGACAGGCAAACTAGACCTGATACTGGGATGATGATGTACGTATCACTTTCTGAAATTGACAGAATTATTCATTTCACTAATAACATGAGAAATGGGGAAGAAAGTGTTGAAAGACTGAGCTCTCCTAGTGATCCAAAATAATTGTAACCCAAAAGAAGAACACCAAAAATTATAGAAAGATTATGTTTTGTGGTGGTCATTAAGCAAGAGCTTTATGTTGTTACTGTGCAAGCTAGGTTTAGTGACTTGGTTGTGTATTGATGTATCAGTGGGGGCGTTGTGCGCTGTACTTTATAGCTGTCACCTGTTCTGGAACAGAACGTGAAGAACGCCAGCTCCTGGTCTTCTCTTGCCCAAGCATCATCTCCACAGAACACATCTGGTCCCACTACCTCCTCTCTCAAGTCTACCATGGACAACAGCTTCCAGGCCTTCAAGAAGCAGGCAAAGGAGAAGATGGATCGGGTATGTATCCACGACTGTCACTACTGCGTCCTTCACTTGACACATTCAGGTCTAGCTTGAAAGTCAACAGAGCACCCTTGCCATTAACACCAAAACTGTTATCTTCAAGTATGGTATTGTCAGAGCCATTCAACAGAGTAGCATTTATGTGGGAAATTTCCATTGGTCATTTAATATCACTGAATTTGTATTTGAATATTTTATGGGGCTTTATATGTGTCAAAAGGTATGTGGACATTTAATAACGCACAGTTTGCATTGGAAATTGCCATCTTTGGGTCTGCACGTTCTAAACAGTGTTGGTGATATCAGTTTAATTTGCCATACATAATATCTTGCTAATGCAGTTCTTTTGTTTGCAGCAACGTGCACTGATTGAACAGCAGGAACTACGCCGTGTCCAGAAAGAGCAGCAGGAGAGAGAGAGGTTGCGTCTCGAGAATGAGAAACGGAGGGAACGCGAAGAAGAGGAGGCCCTTGAGAAAGCCAGGTGAGTGCAGTATATTACCTTTCATTTTGTAATGTTACAGAACCTATTCATTTAGTGTGGTAGTAGCACAGCCTTACGGTGTTGTATTGTCTGTGTGCAGAAAAGCTGCCCAGGAGCAACAGCAGCAGCAGCAGCAGCAGCAACAACAACAACAGCAACAGCAGCAGCAGCAACAACAACAACAACAACAACAATCAAGACAGGAGGATGCAAAGACATCGCCACCCCCAGAGAGTGTTAACCCCAGCCAGCAAGTCCCAGATAAATCTGCTGCTGAACGTGAACGACAGCGGCTTCGTGAGCAGGAACGCCGTCGAAGAGAAGCAGTAAGTGAAGCATACTTTATTAAATGTTTTGATGATACCGTTGAACCTGCAGGTAGTGTCAGCAGGCAGAAGGATACCTTATTAGAAGGGAGGTCTTCATGCGCAAGGAGTGTATCTTTTTTGCTGAAATTGTATTACTTGCTTGTGTTTATTCATACCCTTAACTGGATATTGGAGGTGAATGTTTTTTTCTTTTTCAGATGGCTGGACAAATTGACATGAACATGCAGAGTGACCTTATGGCCGCTTTTGAGGAATCTTTATAATGAAGGCAAATATTAACCAGATAGTTAAGTGGCAATATACTTTGTCAATTGTTTTCATTTGTGCGAGTGTTGCGAGTGCATCGTCGGGCGAATCGTATGAGGAACACACTTGTACATTGAGAGGAATGAACAAACTGCAGTCTTTCGTTTGGATTACCAAGCATATATTAATTTATGTTTCGTGACATTGATGTTGGACTGGTGAGGTGGCCTGTGTGTTAGTAGTTTCCATTTTTTCCTTCGTCAACTAGATAGTTCGTATTTTGTAAATAAGTAGAGAGAAACTGTAATTTATTATTACATAAAGCTTCACCTCTCCTCATAATCATGTGTGGTTGTTGTCATCATTCTGCTGCATAGAGTGAAAAAGTAAATGAAAATTAATTTTTGGGGTTCTTGTTTTGTTGACTCCATTTTCACACCGTTGCTCATATCGCACAATGTCTGTGTGGGGACCGAATCTTGAATTCACACATTGGTATTGTGTCATAATTATCTGTCTGTGTACAGCTCAGTGTTAAATCTATTTTTATATCCGAGAGTGACAATTATTGCTTTACAGTATATTTTTATGATTATTTTTTCCATTAATTGCCTGACAACTTAATTTCAACAGATTATACATTCAATTTCTCCTCCAGTCCACATGTTTTGTATGAGAAATGAGAGATATCAGTTGCTGTTGAATAAACTGTTATTTTATTCCTTTTGTGGGTTTTTTTGTGGTGGCGAGGGTGGTACGATTTGCAGCTGTGTTTTGTATGTTTGTTGTATTGAGGTACCAGGATTATGAAAAGAACCGTTTTTCCAAAAATCAGTTTCACATAGCACGTGTTGTGGCAGAATGAGAGGTGTTCCCCAGTTAATCCTCTTTTAAAAATTATTTTGTTCCTCAGTATTGTAGCCAACAAAAGACATGCAGTAGAGGGTAGGGATGGCGTACAAGGTCTGGAAACATGTTGGGTTACAAAGCAAAACATTGTGTGATTATGGGGGAGGTCCCAAGCCTCTTGATGCAAGTGACAGCCAGGTGCTCATTCTGTGGTTGTGCGGACGACATGATGTGCAAAAGCTGTGCCTCTCTTATCAAAAGAGTTAGTGTTAGCAGCAAACATTGAAATGTTCATCAACATTATCATAGAAATTGAGATGAATTACTCATACAAGTCATCCTTATAAGTGAACATGAAAAAATAAAATATAAATTGTGTGACATCAGTATTTCACTGTGCAAGAGGATGGACCATTCACTGCAGTATGTCTGTTACACTGACCTGCAAAAGTTATGTTGGTGCCATTTAAACTTGATGAATTGCTGCGGCCAGGATGTTGGTCTGTTAGTGTATTGTAGGCACACAGACCAGTTTGTGAATTGTTTTATTTTGTGAGATTTTCTTCTGCTGTGAATTGTTTTTCTAGTGTGAGGGAGTTCACATTTTTGTCTCGGTGACTGCATAAAAAATCATTGAACAGAGAACAACTTGCATCATTCCAGAATTTAAGAAGTTAGTATTAACTCTTCGTACTTGGACAAGACTACATATATTATTTTGTGCGTGCATTCCAGGAAAACTGTGTTTGTTACTTCAGTTTTCAAGTTGTGTTTATCTGAGTTCCTGAAATACGTGCACAGTCTGGATATGGGCAGACAGGCACACTGTCCAGAGTATCATCATTTGTTTGTGTTTTGAAGAAGACTGTTGACACCAGGTGGGTCACAGATGGTCAGGGGCATGCAGACCTGGGCCTTGTGATTATTTTTTCTCAATTTTATGGAATAGGTTAAAATTTAAATTAATTTTGATTTTGTAAGAGGATAAAATTGAGGGTGTGCTGTGAGACAGCCTGAGAAGTTGCACACTCCTGACCAAACGAGCACGTGGACCAGCAGTGCGCTCCGGTCTGTGCTGTCACTTGTTCCTGGAGATGTACCAGAAGACAGACATTTGACTATTCTTGCCAAATGCATGTTATGTGAAAATGACGTGAGAAAGGAATGAGCACTTGCCCACAGCAATAGAAACGAGTGTGTGCGTGGTGATGCAAAAGACAGTTCTTGGGATAGTGAACAGTCTAGTGCTGGTTGGCTTCAGGGCCCATATTTCACTGTAGCAAAATGATGGCTTCAACTCACCAACCCAGTAAACCAGGGACTGTCTCCCTCATAGCTGCAAATCATGTGACTCTGATATGTAAAGGCTAAATAAAATTGTGTTTGTACTTAGGCTTCATAATGGAATGGTGATTAAGCAGAGATGTAGTTTTATTTTGTCCTTATGTGATGTGGCACATGTGCACTTATAGTTACATGTGGAACTAACTGATCCTAAGCTAGTTCATAGAACTGTATGCTGTTTCCATAACATCATTATAATGTCCTTCCTACGTCCTACTACCTTTCTTTTATTCCCCTTCCATCACACTGCGACTTCCTGCAGTTCACAGGTCCTCATTGTATGATTGGTGAAACATAGGGAAATGGAAGCCAAGATTTGTATTTTTAACACTGCATCAGCTGCAAAGGTGAAAGGACCGTATGTTGGGATTTGTCTCTTCACAGCATTTCATATGGCTGTAGGATCAACCCATTCTCTTATTCTGAGGGTGTTTGGGACTGTCTCTGGAGGTGGTTAGAGCATGAGGCTAACCTGTCACATCCATAAATGTTACTTCTGTATGATTTCATGGTAATACAGATAGCTTATGCAAACTGAGTATTTATAGAAGTATTTGACATTCAGTTTGCTTACATTATAGCACATTATGACTTATGCTGGTGAAAAGACTTGGTAATAATTGTTGCATTAATAGCATGTGTTTACATGAAACTGGGCATGTTGTAAATTATGAACACTGCAGTCATTCACAAATCCCTTGACTCATTTCTAGTCTGTTCTAGTTGCAGAGTTCAGATTCAGTTACACCAGTTTTGTTTTCTTTCAGAAGTAAAATGAGATGTAAAACAGCGTAATGATTCATGCAAGTCGGGATGGAGGACCGGGTCAAACAGACAAAGGAAGGAATTCTCATGGGGGGGGGGGGGGCAACTGGAGATGACATGTTAAAATACATGTGCTTTTAATATAACATTTTTAACAATCTTGCCTTTGTACAGCATATGAGGATTAGTACCAATTTTATTATATTTTTGGTCCAGCACTAGTGATAAGACAGATGTGAGGTGGTGGTAAGACCGAACTGCTTGCGAGGTCTCAGCTTGTCTTTTGGTGTAAGATAAATTTACTTGTCTAAATATACCACAAGATTTAAAACACAGTCTCTTAAAATGTAACAATAAATATGACAGCAAATGGAAGCTCAAACAAATCATGCCCTCTGCAGAATTATAAATGTAAAATAAAGTCGGGGCATGCCTCTTTTTACTTCGGACAAAGTAATGGAATGCTGTCAGCAAATCAACTGAAATATTGAAAGTACCAAAATCAAGACTTGTGTCAGCAAGCACCCCTCAGTATTGTATAGGACTATTTTTATGCAAATATGCATGCATTCTGGAAGCTCAGTTTCAATGACAGTGCTCTGTCACGTCAACGACGACAGACTTCTTCCATCCAAACAGGAAGTAGCCGACGGCAGCGCCAATGACAACAGCAAGACAGAGCCAGACATTGTAAGTCATGAAGATGAGCATGAGGAAGTAGCTGAGCACAATCTGAATGATGTGTAGGAATGTTTGAACACCGTGCATGAGACTGAACATCGTTGGCCTGCACAGACAAAGAAGCTGATCAGTTCCACACATACAATATGACGTATTGGTAGATGAATGCAGTTTAATGTCATAGCTCACAGAGGAGCTATGGACACTGTGTAATCATCAGGGACTCCATCCTAGTGGGATAGCTCAAATGTGAAGCTGACTGCTTACCTCCATCTAGTGCTGTCCATACATAACACTGTGATACTCAGGTATGAACTCGTTTTACACTGAAACAAGTGAACTTGTATCCAAACTGCAGACATATACCATTTTATTTCATCCCCATTCAGGCTTGTTCACCAGTTCCTTGGGGGATGCAAAATGTTTATAGAGACGTACCTTTTGTGTTTCAATATCGTTAAGACAACTCAAATTCATATGCTCTATATCTGTGATCTGTTCCAGACATTTAGTTACACCAGAACTGTAATGATTTATATGTTTTTGGATTGTCCAGATTCTGGAGAGTCTACATATATATAAAAATGGTCATCAAATAGTCATGCAACCCATTCCAGAAAAGAAAGTTGCATTGAGTGTTGGAAATGTTCAGCAATTCATGCATTCACCCTTCTCTTTGTGTTTGATGCAACCCGTTGAAGAGTTTCTGCATCGAATGGAAATGGTTCACCGGAGGAGATACGGGAAGTGTATCCCTAAACTCATCCTGACAAGTTAAAGAACGAGATGCCAGGTTGTGTATGACAGTGAACATTTACTGCACCTGTTAAAAAAAGACATCCTTGCAATTTAACTGTTTGAAGACAAAGACTGGTGTGAACATAATCACAGCAATATTCTGTGTTCATTAATCCAATTGGTTGGCACTGAACTGCAGCCATCAATAAATATTTTAACATGGGTTACATTTCGATCACCTGTATTTTTCAAGGAAAGGGTTCATGGAGTGATAGTGTTTGGGAACTACTGCTTCAGAGTAACAGCATCTTAATTCATATGATTTATTACATTTCCTCTCCCATTGCAGATAAGGAATTATACTACAGAAAGAAAAAAACATGCAAACTAAATGTTATCTACTAGACAGCATTTCCACGAAGTGGACAAGTCATGTAATGGCAAAACTGTCTGTTATGCACATGTTACCAACAGTAAAGTTAATGTTTTATCCTCAATGATATTACAGTAAAACATGGCTTATTTCAAAATTCTTGCTTTGGAAGTCAGGGTGTTGAAATTTGACTTTGCAAAAGAACAGTTTTCAGCGTGACTACAATATGATCATACTATTGGATCATTCCTACAATTTGTGAAAGATATTGATCTAACTTGGCCTGAACCAAAGTCACAGAAATGTAACATAAAATCTTGTAGAGTGGAAGCAGTGGGGGTTCAGGTCTACTAAATGAAAGCACCGTGCCATTGCAGCTGTTACTAGTGTTATCTACTTTAAGCACAAAGCTACAGATCAACTACTGACAGTAATCAGCAGTGGTGGCCCATCCATAAGAGCTGCAGCACCCCCTAAATTTTTCAAAAATTGAAAAAATTTTGTGTTTATATAGTTTGAAACACTTTATTTCCTCTATATCATTATTTTAATACTGCCCCTTACATTGCAATTAGGTTAGGTAAAATAAGTGTAGGTTTTTCAGGTTAGGTTAGATAAGGTTGTTGTTTTACGATGGGTTGGTTTGTGTCGGAGAATTTCTAGCGTATTCATTGGGTGGTCTTGGAGAATTCCTGGAAGGTTATGTATAAATTCTTTAGCGGTGGTGGGTTTGATCCTATGCAGGTCGGTTGTTTTGGATTTATTTAAGTTTGATTGGGCGAAGTTACATTGGGTTAGGTTAGGTTACAGTGGCGGCCCGTCCATAAAAGCTGCAGCACCCCCTATGTTACGACACTTTATTTCGTCTATATCATTATTTTAATATTGCCCCTTACGCTGTCATTATCCACTAATCAGCTGAATTGATGGTAAGTTCACGGGCGAGGATTGCGAAGCAGAACAGGGCTATCATCCGGCTGCAAGGATTTTAGCGCGGCTATCCAGTCAATAGCAGTGAGCACGGCAGGCGGTGGAGTGTGGGGCAGTTCACTGGTACAGTGCGTACCGGGGCTGCATGGTTTGCAGATCCGTCTGCTTGTCACAAGTGGACAGAGCGATGCGTGGTGGAGTTTGGGGCAGTTCACTGGTACAGCGCGTATCGGAGCTACAGTCCCCGCAGCCGGCTTATAGCAAACACGCTTGCCTGGTACCACGTGTTTTAGAATGGTTTCTGTATCACAAACTGTTTCATGGTTATAGATATTATGGTGCTTTTGAAAATTTAGTTGTCAGGACAGCAAGCATGTACGAACATGCAGAACCACATGCAATCACATAAGAGTGTTAACTTACGGTTGTTTGTGTATCACTTCTCCCACCATGCTGTATAAACAGAACACAACAATGACAGTAAGTAGACACAATCTCAGCAAACCAACTCATAAAAAAGCACAATTTACTTCAAATTGTTAGAAATGGAGATGCAATGCTAAAGGAAGTTACAGGTGCCGGCCTCATCTGCGTCAGAAGCCGACAAATAAAAAGGAATGGCTATCTGTAAACGGTGACAGAGTGACTGGAAACACAGAACCCAATACAATATTAAGCCGACGTCTGTTTACTTGGACACCATGTGCTCTGGTAATGCAGGTGCATCATGTTCATTTTCTGACAAATTGTATACTTTAGCCAAATTTTGGTAGGGCCAGACATAACACTGAATCGATTAGATAAAGTGTCAGTTTCTTGATTTTTATGTAGGAGATACCCAGTTAGAATACTGATTATCAATTTTTCCCCTTGATTTTCCTCAGTCCTTTAGACTGTCCAGGAGAGTTTCTCATAATGGTCCATAACAGCTTCATTCCCTGTTCACTTCACACTATGTCCTCACCTCATCTGATGCCACATAACCTACGCAGTTGAAAAACATTGTTAAATGATGAAAGAACTAGCCATGTCATCAGTTTAATGATCATCTGAGTAAGCAACACAAGGTTGGCTGGAAATGATGCCCTGACAACAGCACAGTATATTACTATTCAAGTACAAATTTGAGTGGATTTCAAGCATCAGCAGTCAAAATGGTGAATGTTAATTTTCATGGTTCAGTGCCCCATATTTGTGTTTCGGTTATTATACCGTGCTGTTTCTTCTATTGTAGGAATCTTCTGGAAACTTCAGGTATGACAAAACTGGATGTAACGTGCAGAATGCAAGAGGCAAAATCGGAAAAGCGCTCGGAGAAGAACCACTTGAAACAAAGGTGTGTAAACATACCTTTCCTCCTATACCAGCCAACTGCTGGGTCCAAGAGATTAAGCCCAAGGATATAATAAGGTGCTGCTTGGTCAGGGCAATTGCACATCTCATGAGGTGCTGATAACAGAGTATGGAGCAACAGTGGAATGACAAAGAGCATGGGAAATCAAAGAACTGTAAGTTAAACCTGCTCTATAGCTACTCTGTCAACCGTGAATCTCGAAGTGCTACTGTGGATGTATTTTTCAGCCATGAAAATAACCTGTCAGGATGTAGCGCAAGGTTCGTCTTACTTACTGTACTATCCGGTTATCTTCTTCCATGATCCTCTTCTCTGCAGGCATTGACACGGCCCTGTATTGTAGCGAGCTGTAAGTCTTCCAGAATAGGTACTCCCTGAAACAGTAGTCTTCATTTAACCTTGTACCTGTCATGATCTGCTCTCGTAGATGCTTAGAAGAGGCATGCATAATGCAGAATGTCAACATTTCCTGCTTATCACAGCAGCATTTACCACTAGGCTTGGCACTAAGAAGTCACATATGATACCTGTAGTACTTGAGGCCCTCATACAGTGCTGCCATGATGAAAATGCCAATCATGGAGCCCAGCAGCCCACCTATGCTGCTCACCTTCCAGCTGTCAAACAGCACCGTTTCACAGTACCCGGTATGGAATGTCATCTGAAAAGAAGGCCAAAAGGCAGTATGGGTCAGTCCTAACCAAGCAACAATCGGAACCCGCTGTCGAACATAAAGGTTCAAGACATTCTTCCCGGAAGAAATTAATGACAAATCATCCATTTCACTCAGTCGACTAAATTCCTTGACCAAAATTGACTCTTAACTGTATTTTCTTTGTATTATTCCCTCTTCTCATGTGAGCACTCCTCTTTTAAGTGTCCACTCCTTCCCAATTCTCATTCATATATCTTCCCTAACTGGTCCATCTTATCCTTTCTTTCCTCCATTAGTTGTTCATTCATCACACTTTTTATACTTAACAAAACAGTTCATTATCATGTTTGCTAAAGCCTGGCACTAGACTTTATCCTGAGCCAGCTAAATCCAATCTACATTCTCACATCCTGTATCTATGAGATCTATTTTAATATTATCAAATTACACCTATGTGTCCAAAGTAGTTTTATCCCTTCATGTTTTCAAACTAAAACGTACGTGCAGTGTCCAACGCATCTCACGCACTAGTATGAGCTGTTGGTTTAGTCCTTATGCCTTTTCATGCTCTAATGTCACGTGACAACACTTGACGAAGCTCAGATTCAGAGCTGTGTCGCTGTTCCTCTGCTCCTCGCCTTCTGTCTAATCTGGGATTGATTCATTTGGCATCAACTGCTTCTTTTGAATCTTTTCCCTTGTGGACTAAAACAACAATTCATTAACGGTATTTGGAGAGGTTCTCACCATCATCATCATACCATGCCCGCTGTGGTCCATCGAGTTACACTCATCCATGCCTGTCTGTCCGCTTGCATCAGAGTCGTCATGATGATGTGCGGTGGTGTGTTCGTGATCCATCACGTGGTGGTGCTCCATCTACAAAGAAGGAAAGCATGACTTGAGCACAGCGGAATTCTAGCCAGGAAACAAGCCGTACAGACTGAAGATTTAACAGTCACCTGGGTGAGTTTGTGAAGTGTATTTTATTTCTAAAAAGTTGAAGGGCGTATTCTGAGTGCATTCTTTGCGATTCAGATACTCTTTCACCGTCATTCGAATTTACTGCGAGTACAAATCCATTGTTGCTAAGATAATCATACTGTACATAGTCAGATATTATAGCAAAGTACTGCACCCACAAAGGACAAACTGGAATATATGGTATAAAATTTGTATATCATCCCTTTCTGTTATTTCCTTTTGAAATTTTAGTGACATATTGGAAGAAACTAGGTCTTCTCAGTCAGGCTACAGACTGGATGACCAAGGTTCAATTCCTGGAATAGCATGATTTTTCTCTTCAACACACCCCAGTACTCCTGCTTCATACATGGAACCACCATATCAAATCTCAAAATTAACAGTAATAATACATTTTAAGATTTGACTTTAGTGCTACTTGCGTTAATTACGCACATTACAAATGTCCTTGTAATGGCAGAGATAAGCAGTCACTTTGGTCTCTGGGACATAGGATAAGTGTGTTATCTTGCTTGATAGCTGGAAAGGTTACTGATCCTTATCTGTCCATGTCATTATCAGATGTTATCAGATATCTAGCATGTGTCCTGTCTGTAGCCAAAATGAATCATTTTTTGCATGTTTTCTTTCGCTATTGTGAACTATGGTCTCTTCCTTTAAAGGAAGAAAATAAGTGTGACTTGGAAGACAATTATGCAATGAGGTACTTCATGATTTATCACAATCTTACAAAACTACAGTTCTATCAGTTGTTTTGAATGGGCGTGTAATTTGGTCTACCAGGGGAACGAATGAACTCAAATCGAAGTGTTTCAGAGAAGGTGTTGAGGAGAATAAGAATGACCGTGCAACAAGTTGGAATACCAGGATAGAAGAATAATAATAAAATGGATGTGACCTGGAGAAACTGGCTTCGGACCGTGTTCAACGGCAAGTTTTGGTAATAGCAGATTCTGTTAACAGAGAGTTGGCTGGTTAATCTCAAGAATATAAGTATACTGTTCTGAGTTTTCTTCGTCCATTCTGTAGTTTTCATGATGCACGTTTACACCGTTTATTTTTTTTAATTTTATCTTTTGATATCTTATGTAATTTTCGAGTTTCTTACATTATTTTTTATCCTGTACTATTTTTTTTAGTGCTTGGCTGTAATTGGTCCTGCTTGGTCGATGTCAAGCACATGAATTAACCGAATGATTTCTTGTTGTTTTTGCTTCTGAAAGAGGAATGTAGCGGTGGTACAGTAGCACAATTAGTTGATAACAACACAGAGGTTAACACTGTGGAGTAAGAAAAGAACAATTTTACATCTCAGGGTCAAATAAAAGGCACAGTTGCAATCAAGATGACTGCTGCCAAAATTCCAGAAAATGGAGCAATGAACTGCGCTTGTCATTGACAATTTAAATGGGTCTTATAACTTTCGCCAAGAAGTAGCAATAGCAATTTAATGACAGGATGAGGGCAAAGTTCCGTCAGAAATGTGACCCCGCTACAATATATACGACCTAACAATACTAGAATGCCAAGGCATTCTTTACAGATGTACAGTCTCTGGAGACATTGAGGTAAAAGATTACTATTTGGCCGTTGTCCAGCAAATTATTAGCATCACTGATGAGCATATGTTTTTGATTCAGTATAGCATCCTGCTGTGTAATAGTCTTTAAAATATATGAGACGTGTGGCTGAGGCGATTTTCAACGAATATTGCAAGAGGTTATTTTTCAGCCCCTGAGTAAGTTAATTGTGTTGTAGTTTCTCTGTCTATGCAAAGTGAATACGCCAAATATAAAAGCATTTTTTACGCGAACTGGAAAACGAAATTCCTTACATCCGCTCGACCGTGTCAGAGTACCGTATCGCGGCGCTCTCGGCGAGAGATCTTGAAATTTTGTACCGAGAACCGCCGATGAAACAGAAATAACCCAACGGCTGCAAATTCACATAACGGAAATCATTGTTGTTTGATCAGTTCGAGTTATCTGGTGATTTTACTGTAGTAAAAACACCAATGAATCAAAGCTACGTAAGTTAACAAGATGTCCGAATGGTAATATCCGGGACACAGAATGACAAAAGTATTCT
The DNA here is from genome assembly GCF_977971745.1 of Zootermopsis nevadensis. Lineage (NCBI taxonomy): Eukaryota > Metazoa > Arthropoda > Insecta > Blattodea > Termopsidae > Zootermopsis > Zootermopsis nevadensis. The sequence continues at coordinate 20,077,960 of NW_028259134.1, forward strand.
ACAAATCCACATTTGATTGCTCGTAAGTAAATTACACTCCTGTCAGTTAGCTAGACAAAGAGTTGAGATGAAATTTATAAATAATAGAATAAAACCGTCTGTGAGAACACGAGAATGCACCAGTCGGTGCCATGTTCTCACACTGAAACGTTTAAAATGGCTGATATAGAGAAATGAAAGAAATGTAAATATTTTAAAAAAATCCAACGAAACTTCTGAGACGTGTCTGGAGATGTTGTAATACTAACGGCAACGGAAGGAGTGTCTAGCTTCTAGAGGATAAGCTTGGGAACTTACGGGAGCACTGTATATCTGTGATATCCAGTTGCTCATAATCTGCTTAGGAGTGATTCACTGTAGCAGGTGACACAATATGGCTGCTCGGGTGATACGATTTTACAAGGAAATTGTCATAACGGTGGTTCTGCGTCCGCCTTGTCTGCGATACATGACGTAAGACTTGGTGTCTTTGCCACGCTGACAATTTGAATGCAAATATTCGCAAGCCAGGTTATATCGGTGCGTCATGTTGCGTAATCAAGTGCGTATGAAATTTCTTAAAATTTTATATGCAATTAACTGCGACATGCTTCGGGCTTATATGCTCATTTCTGATGTCTTTCATTCATTTCCACGTCCCACTAATCTAATGTTTTTCTGAATAAAATTGCAATTAAATGTTTATTATATTTCCTTGGGGTCCGCAGTGGCCGCGCGGTCGCTGGGACCGTGGGTTCGAATCCCACTCAAGTCATGGATGTTTGTCCGCGTTTTTCTGTGTTGTGTTGTCCTGTGTACGGATAGAGGCCTTACGACTGGCCGATCCCTCATCCAAGGAGTCCTAACGAATGTCTATAGATCGAACCAACGAAAAGTTGGGACCCGCAGTGCTCAGGAACTTGAAGAACGGGTCGTTCCCAGTATCCTCAGTAATTATATTTCCTCAAATTGAACGTTAAATGCCGAAACGATATATTGACGTTAAAACTTGCATATTGGCTTTTAATGGATGAACTCTGTTGTGTATCCATGACCACATTTCTAACGAGACAATTAATTGATTAAAATGTATTGGAATCAACAAAACAAACAAATTATTTCATGATTAAGAAGTTAAAATGTATTATAACCTATTTATATTACCACAGTTTGGCTAGAAGAAGTTATCGTTCCTGTGCTGGTAAGTCTTTAAGTAGAATTATCTCGACGTGATTTACGCTGGCTGTACCAACATTTGCTCGGTCGCCCCTCGTCCCAGAACTGTCTCGCAGATTAGGAATCATTACGATTACCGCCAACAGCGGAATGGCAGGTCGATTTTTCACACAAAACTATTAATATTTCTTTGAACAGATTCGCCGAAGAACTCGCACAGTCGCAGTTTGTTCTGGGAGTCATTAATATCGGCGTAGACCATTTCACGTCCACTGTCAGTTATCGTGATGGATAATTACATTATCAGGCGTTAGGGATGTACCGTTTATTTTGGAAGAGAAGCCATTTGTTTTGAGGCGTATTAATGTTAATATATTAGCATAAAAGCTTATTCACCGGCCAGCAAAACTGAGCGATTGTAGCCTGTGAAAAAACTACAGAATTTTTGTTGGAATACGATTAAAATGCGAAAACAAAATCAGGGCGTTTGAAAAGGGCTTCTGCGTTTAAAATTCATTTTGAATTCGAAGCAGTATAGAATTACCGATAACTCAATATATGACAACGCATTAAAGTTAGTTGAATGTCTGTCACTTTGATGAAGCGATCCGGGCCATTACGAACCAAGCTTTGGGAGGCGTCGCGAGGATATTATTAAAATAAAATGGATCTGAAAGGAAAGGTGAGTCTGGATTAGTCTGGCTGAGGACAGTGTCCAGTGGCGGGCTCTTGTGAAAACGGTTTTGAACTTTCAGGTCCCACAGAAACGGAAATTCTTGGCCAGCTGAGCAACTACAAAGACTTCAAGGAAGTTTCTGCAGGATGAGGAAGGAATTAGCAGGCAGTGGGGCGTAGGAGCGGAAGGAATGTGAATGCACGCAAGTTACGATGGGCTGGAAGTGAAGAGAGGAAACAAGAAATGCGTACGTAATTTTTGTTGAGAAATATCATGGGACGAGACCTTGCGTAGATGAAAGCATCATAATATTGAAATGGATGTGGTCTGATAATCACCAGTTTTAGTTATCTCGATGATGGCCTTCTAGGTTCCACAACAAGACCCGGGCATGCTATCAACTACTGAAGGGCGACCCTAAGAGCACCTAACGGTGCTTCTAACTCAAAGGTTGTGATGACGTCACTTTTCCTACGCGTCGTGATGAAGTGACTGTTTTCCTGGGGGTTGAAATCCCAGTAGCTTTAAAATCTCTTCGTCACCACTATGAGCGAGCCTGGCAGGTACAGGCAGAATATGTGGATGGAGCGTGAAGCACCTAGCGACTGTCCATAGTGCGCCTCGTCGGTGATAACATATCGTGGGGCGAAGTGCACTCGAACAAAGAACTTGTTTGCGTGTCCGTGGCTACAGGTCCCGTCACCAGTCTCTTGCATCCGTTATGCAAGGACGCACCGCGTGCTACATTCACGCAAAGAAGTCTTTTACGGTACGAATTGCTTTCTCTTAACAGAACAGAAGGAGCGTGACGACGTTCCAGTGTGGCATGAGGAAAAAGAACACCTGTGGTCTGCTTTCAGCGCTTGACAGACCGTACGACTTCAAGGTACGAAGTCGGATGTATGATCTGAAGCTTTAGCGGCGACTAAGTACGAATTCTTGTCGGGCTACCAGCCGTGTAAGGTGGTCCTCAGGACGAGGACGGCTCTAAAAACGTTGGTGTTTCTCCATTAAACCGCTATACACGCCTGACAGCCCGAGAGGCATTCACTGTACCAAGTAGGAATTTGCCTTCAGGAATTAGAAGCAACACAAGGCGTCAGTTCCATAACTTCATTATCCCAGCGACTATCAGCTTCTCAAAAAGGACCAGCCTGTCTCTAACTTTATTTCCTGAAAATCTGCAGCTCGCGAACAACATTACACGGCGTTCCTTACGAGGAACAGCGGGAAATGAATATCGTACACTGAGGTTCCCAGGGACAAAATTGGCTACGGCCGTTCCTTCAGCACTCCAGATCATTTAGTAATCCTACTGTTCTATTCCAGGTTATTGACGTAGTCAGTAGCTTTATATGACAACGTTTTCTCCACCTCTACAGGTGCTGCCCGATCATTTATCTTGAACTGAGGAAAATTTCTGAGGCGTCGTCAGTCGGGAAGAGTCGGTTTTTCTGTTGAAATCTGAACCAGAGAACTTCCGAATACGTTCGGTCTCGTGCAGTTGATTAGGTGTCAATGTAAATCACAAGGCAACACGAGAACTGCAAGGTTTCGTCTTGCATCGTGTGAGAACACAACATATTAAGAAGAGCAGAGCACGTAGCACGCATTGAAAATGTTTTGTCCTGCAACAAACGACGCGATCGATACACGTCAGCAAACATATGTAGCCTTGAGCATTCCTAAAGTGCAGACTTTCCGTCATCAAATTCTTTGGAACAGAAACGCCAAGCATTTTGTGTATAAATCGACAACCCCGATCCCTCGGAGTCCGTTACAAACACTCCACGCGCTGACAATTCCATATGCTATCCCACAGGATTCTACTCGTCGACACATAATTCAAGAAAGAAAAAACAATGAAGAACGCGAGTTCATGGTAAGATGCTATTAGGCGTCAGTGTCAACTAGCCCGCCGGACCCGTGGGTCAGTCAGAGTGACGGTTATGTGGCTTGGCTGCGTTGGCTAACTTTCTAGAGCCCTAGTACGAACAGCAAATGGCGTAAACTTCCTTTCACGCGTTCCTATCAAGATGCAGAATTCTAAGACCACTGCAGTTCCTCTCCAAGGCTTTTCCCGCAACTCTCCTCAGAATCGGACATAGTCATGTTAAGTAAACAAATCGACAGCTCAAAGGTACAGTGACGGATGTACTGGATCATTTCGTTCTGTGCCAGATATCGTGGATTTCCCCAGTCCCGCAGCCGAATACCAAACATGGACGAGGACTGCTTATTTACACGGCACATATAACTTGCTTTAAAATCGCTTTAAATAACTTGAGATGCCTTGTCTATAAAAGAACAGAAATACAACTTCGTCATTCATTCAAGAACAACCATCAAATTACAAATATAAATTGATTATAAGTTCGATATGTTTGACCCTCCACAAGGTCATTTTGTATAATGTGCAGCTTTCGCAAAAAAGAAATGGTTCATTCACCATTAAACCACCTGACGCGGCTTGTTTTAATTTTTTTGCATCGTAAGCAACTTAAGGTTTTTACAATGCGGTACTACGTTGATCTAAATATTCGTTATTTACACTGACAAAACAATGCCATCTCTTTAAAATGGACAACATGCATATATCAAGGACGAATATCGTACGAAATAAAATTCTTATATCTGCGTCCATTTAAAGCATGAAGATGTCCGAACAGGCGTTCACAAAATAACATGTATGACCTCGTAATTTTGTACTTATCGTCAGAAATTCAAATTGAGTTATCTCCTATTAGAAGTGAATTTGCATTCCAGTATATCATTTAGGAACCGAAGTTAGGTGCAAATCATAACTGGCTGATAACCTGCAAATTAAATTTGCCAACAGACTATTCCGTGTAGGATGAGCAATAGCTCAAGTCAGCAGTCCTGTTCGATTCCCGGCAGAACGGTTTCATCAGGTTAAAGGTGGCTGGATTGTGGTGGTAACCCTGGTTGGCAGACTTACGGAATGTCTCACAGTCATGTTCTCCGCGTGGTACACCTAGTTTTCAAGAATGAGGAATTGGAGATCGAGTCTTGGAGACATGAATATTATACATTAAATGGAAGAAATGCCACTAAAAGATCTGGTTAAATCAGTTTCAACGTTGTTTTTCAACTTCTGGTTTGTTGTGTTTACTGTGTTGGAAGGAACATTCGAAGCATACAAGCCGACGTGCAGCTGTTTGGCGCCATACTGTCACTGCTCCTGAACTCCGCCAGTCACAGTATCCTACACTCGGTGTTCGAAACTAAGGGCTAGCTGAAGGCCGTATCATTAAACGCAATGAAGTATACCATGTCAGGGTTTTTCCTGTGCAGTTGATAAATGTTTCGCTTCTGAGAAGTTCCTGCTGTGACGGAACCCTGCAGTCCATTATTATTACTGAACAGACCTACCCTGATAAAGAGTTGGGCAGCTCAGTCAGTATAATGACCGGACTTTAGGTTGGTAAACCAAAGTTCGATTCCTGGCATGGGTAGGAGATTTCTCTCTTAGCTACTGCATCCAAACCCATTCCTATCCAGTGAGTACTGTGTATTGGGATAAAGTGGACGTGACTGCACTGTCTAAGGTTGAAAAATGTGGAGCTACACCACAAGTCAAGCATCAGGGGCAGCTTCACCTTTTACCAGATCTGTGAAATTAATATCTTCACAACCTACTTCCCTAAATATCCTATCTACATCTCAGGTTTTCTGACATTCATTTGACATCCTCAACAGCTGTGAAGGGGTGAAACCTAAACAACTAAGAACAATAGAAGTAGGGGTCTCATTACTGTAAGCTCAATTTCAAATAGCAAAGTAGTCACCACGGAGGAGAACTCTGTCAAAATCTGAAAATTCGCACACAAACTATGCAATCAACATTAACAATTTAGATCTCAGGATTACAATAACTGTAAAAAACTAGTTCTGAAATCATTTGCACACTGCATATGCATAAGTGTATACTGTGGACTGCTAGCCTCTATTCTGTGGTTTATGCTGAACTAGGAGGTTTGGATTATTTTCCCTCTATTGACAATTACGAAGCTTTACGTATCTCTTCCTGTTAAATAAGGTTTTGTACTTTTATTGAAAATTCTTCAGTTTTTGTCAATCTATACGTGAAATAAGTTCTGTACTTGTATTATGACATTGTCTACATCCTGTAGTTCAGCCCAAACAAGGATCTATGGAATACAAATAAACTCTAACTTTAGAACACCTTCCTTTAGTTAGCAAGCATATTCGTAATATTTAGGAAAATGAATTCAGAAAACACGAAATTTTCTATTAATTTCTAAAACACTAAAAACCATCAAACGAAGCTACACAAGTGAGTTAATTTTTTTAAAAAAAAAGTAGGGCACAACATGAAATCGCCTTATAATTCACGATATTTGACACATTTGGCAGCCAAGTTGAACTTGTGAATAATCATCTGTGGCCGTCCCATCAATTAACACGTTCCTGTAAAGGTTTCGTGTTGAATGATGAATTAAAGGTGTTACATCACATTGAAAGGCAGCCTGGATACGTTATGTAATCGGTAAACGGAAAGAGGGCAGACAATGCTATATGCAACACTACACTGGAGAATAACTTGTAATGAAACTAGAAGTTTCAGGTTGTAATGAATTCTTTTATATAAGCGTATTACACATATTCAATCATCTGACGAAACACACCAACATACCTTGATGAGTTAGAAGAGTTGGTCGTTACAGCAAACTGTGACGTTGGCAGTTTTCCCCCCAAGCACTTGGGGATATCAATGTGTTATACCACAACGTCCTTTCCTGTTTTTCTCTCCAGTTCCTTTCACTTCAGCACCTATACAACGACACTCCTCACCGCCTCAGTGTCTTGTTCCAATAGAAACGGAATGTGATAGTCTTCTGCTTTTCAGGTTCTATAGAATCGATTGCAAGCGAGAATATCGAGTGTTATCGCATTGAAATCACAAGTTCATGGTAGTTAACGTTGTTACCGACTGAGCTCTTGGAAGTGGCTCCAACCATGGTTTAATTCCAACTTGTCCCTTGTCCAAAGAGTAACATCCCGGTGGGCTATTTTGATTATTGGATTTTCTTGTTCCTCAGTCTTAATACTCGGTTCACATTCCATTCACTAGACTATGTTTCAGTCCAATGTAGCTATCATCAGGTTCAATTCCCTGATTTCATGTCATTACACTGGAAATCGTATTTTCTCTTCCTGATGTCGGTCCGTTGCGTTCTTTCATCATTGAGTTACCAATGTGTATGTTGGTATAATCTAAGAGAACAGTAAGATAATCCGTGCAAATTGCAATCATCTGACTGATGTGGGGTATGGTTATGGGTGTGTTAATTGTGGAAGCGTGGTTGATTTTTATGGTTTGTACGTAGATTGAAGTGTTACTTCTTTAACCTAAACATATCTCAACATGTTTCGAGGAGATGATGATGACGATTTCACACAGGGCTCCAGGTGAGGGAAGCTTGCTTTCAAACCGGCATTCTTTGTAATGCAAATTTGCACACGTTCGCGGCATTATGATTTCTGTCGAAATGTTGCAGTTCCAAGCTTGCGTCATTGTTCGGGATTGGAAAATCATCGCAGGAGGGCAATACGTCTCTGACGTATACTGCTCCAAAACAACCAAAGAAAGGGCGTGCAGAAAGTCAAAGTGTGAAGGGGCAAGCCGTTGGACAATCAAGTTCGCAGACTGCACCGTCATCAGCCAAATTGAGTATCATTGCTGTCAAGGCAGTTCACACATATAAATTGTAAGGGTAACGTCTGCCTTTATGTTCCACAAACATAATAGTGTTTGTGAAAATATGCTGTGTCAAAGGCTGTAGGTTGGGTAGACTATGTGAAAAGAACTTTGGACAAATGAGTTGGCTGATGTGCATCATGTTTGTGTATCTGCAAATTGCTGAACACGTAAGGTGGAAGAGTCTTCTCCTCCTGCAATGTCAGTTTTCAAACATTTGGACTACTTGTAGAACTACAAAAACTAGAATCTAAGCATGTTAAAAAATGTACCCTGATTACAGCAGATGCTGAGAATGCTCTCCATTCCTCTATACACATTCGCAACACCTCCATAAAATATTTGCATTCACTGTGTTAGTAAGGTCACATGGTTGCAAGGTATGCATTACTGTTTTCTTAAATGGGTACAAAAAGTTTTGTGTGTCTGTGCTGATGATTTTGAAACCCCAGTCTCCTGTGCAAATTATCTAATGGAATTCTGATGCGTATGTTCAAGCCTAGCCCCAATTTTATGTGATTTCTGACCACTGAGCACTTGGCATTTCAATTCAGGTCTTCTTTGTCTTAATGTATTTAATGTGTTCTTTAAAGTGGAACTGTAAAAGTAAAGTAATTCTGTGGAGGTATTTGGAGGGGGGGGGGGAGAGGTATAGCTCCTATTCATTCTTGACCTCAGCACTAGATATAGGTGAATTATAGTGTCATGCTATGGCCATGCTTTGCCCCTGGGGAGAGGCCTCCTGGTACTCATTTGATAGGAGGCTGGTTGGGCCCCAGAGCTGGACTGGATGCACACCCTGCTGGGGATTGAGCCCCCAATTGTAGTCAGATACTATTCTGAATGAGCTGCCCCAGCTCATCATATGGAATTGTAACTTTCTGAAATTTACAACAGAAAGTGTTTGTTGTATTCCTCTTGACAGTATAGCTTGCTGTGGACTTCCAGTTTTACAACCACCACTCCAGGCTGCAGATTTCTCAACACCTGAGATGTTTTCCCTTTTACTATATAATCTGGTAACCATGCTTTTGGTTACATTAAATAGCCTGTGAAGGAAACTTGCAAGAGGCAGAAAGAAGACATGTTCTTAAGCTTTATGATTTTGCAGGGCAGATGGCAACTACATTGCTCAAGGGAAGTTGGGTGCAGCAGTCCTTGGCAATGCAGCATCACAGACGTACCAGCTGCTGCTGTACAAGGGGAAGCAGCAACATGTCACCAGTGCACGCATCTCATCCGCATTCCAGTTTGTGGTGAGGCAAAAGTGATAGAAAGAAAAACCAGCGTAAGAAGCACAGCAGTCCATAAATTTATACAGCTGTGATAAGGGTATTTGCAAAGAACAGAGTTGATAACTGTTGCTTGATTGCAGTTCCTAATTGTTTCTGAACTTTGAATCGTATATGCGTGGTCTTTAAATTTGCATAAAGGTCATAGTGCCTGACCATTTAATACTTTAACCCATGTGATACTCATATGTCCTGCATCTGTGTGCATAAAGGCGCAAATTAAAAGGAGTGATGAAAATAAAAGTATTATATTTGTGAGTTTCTTTACATTTTTTACCCTTGCCACGAAATGGGAATATTCTTGAAATGTTCAGAATTAGTAGCTGATGGTGAAGTAAGTACATGTCATTTCCATGGCATTCAGTATTGTAAATCTTAGCATTTCAGTCATATTTCAAGCTCTGCTATGACATGTACCACATTTAAGAACTGAAACAGATTCCATTACTTTAGCTGTTAGTCTCTGAGTGTTTTGCAACATTACTCACAATAGTCTACATTTATGTGAAGTATCTTGTACTATCTTTCCAATGTCATATTTTCTTCTGCCTGCGCACACTTTTACATACCGCTTTGTTGAAAACACTATCCTGGCCCTTAATGATTTGTGCAAGAGATGAAATTTATTAGAAAGGTCAAAGTTTATTTTAGTCCAGTGGATGCTAAGAGAAATCTTGAATATGCATAATGTTGTTTGTGTCTTCTTCAGACGCACGTTCCATAGTATTTGTAATGGTCGTTACAGGCCGCGGAAGAAAGAACGATCTCTCTGTTGAATATAAGCAGAAATTATTGAAAATCAAATATTTTTCATGACACTGGAATGCGTAATATATGTGGTAGAGTCAAAAGGTTTGCGAATTCTTTTAGCAGAGTTGAACAACACAGTTCTTATACGAGTCTTCGTTTCTGAGCATGCTTGGATATGTGGGGAAATTGTCAGCAGAAATTCATTTTAGCATACACACTCAGTTAGTGTACAGAGAATATTTGACATGAGTCTGTTGAGTTCGGCGAATTTTGTTATTTTCAGAACTTGGTGCATCTGGAGGCACAGTTTGAAGAGGGAGAGATCAATAAGTTTTGTGTGTGTCTGGGCAAGACATTCTCATGAAGTTACAACATGACCAGGGAAGTCTGCAGGAACAATGCCATTGGTTGGGCTGCAGTGTACATATGAATTAGAAGTGTCAAGGAGGGCTGACAGTTATTGGGGATTGATTCCCCAAAGGAAAGGCCAGTGGTGTTCTTTAACAACCCTGAGTTTATTCTGGAAGTGCATTACATGAATGAGATTGTGTTCAGAGACATTCTTTGCTGTCAACAAGAAGCTGCCCTCAGTTTGGAAGTCTGGACACTTGCTGCTCCACGTTGATAATACAGGAACTTAACAGTCTGTTTTGGCATGGGAATATCTGGCCAAGAATGGTATAAGGTCATTGTGCTTCTGTCATGTCTTTAGTCTCAAAATCTAGCCCTTCCAGCCACTTGTACTACGTGCCGTCAAGAATAAAAGTTTTCCCGAGGGAATGCTAATTTCAGTCGGCAGAAGAAGTGAAAGAAGCCGTGATGGTGGTATATTAGGCCACGGGAGAAGGTCTTCGGAAGTGGTTCGAGCCAGTGGCAGGCACCATAAATGTGTGACGAGAGAAGGGAACTACTTTGAAGGCAGTTTGCTATAAAACCAGGCACGATGACAGGTAAGCGCATACAGGAAAAAATTTAGGATCTTTTTGGCTCTACCACATATATAAGTATAAGGATTGCACACGGTAGAAGACAGACCAGTTCGGACTGATACAATCATAGCAGAATGTGCTGTGTTTCAGGTGCAAGCAAACAATTATGCCACATTTTATGATGATCAGATGCAGAACTGGTCGGTGATGTTTGAGAGTAGCGATGATGCAGTAGAGTTTGCCAAAGAGGTGAGTACAGCTGGTACATTTTTGAGGAGACTGTATTGTGCCCTTGTGCATGTCTGCTAAGTAAAATAAAATAAAGTTTGTCCCACTATACGCCATGTAGGCGCTTGGGGTGAGTGGAGGTATAGCTCCTCTCTTCCTTGACCTCGGCACTAGATGGGGGTGAGTGGTCAGCATCACGCCCCGGCCGGCTTTACCCCCGGGAAAGGACCCCGGTACCCATTGTAGAGGAGGCTGGGTGGGCCCCAGAGCCGGTCAGGACCCAGAGGCTAGAGGAAAAATCCTCTGCCCACGTCGGGGATCGAACCCCGGTCGTCCAGCCCGTAGCTAGTCGCTATACTGACTGAGCTATCCCGGCTCATATGTCTGCTAAGTGAAGCTCATAATATTTCAGGTGGGGTTGGCCCGTGTGAATGCAGTGGCAGACCAGACTGATCACAAACTTGTGGTGCAGGATCTATTGTCTGGGGTAGGATCTGCAGCAGGCGAAGGCGATGTCGTTGACGTCTGCTACATCGCGTATCCTCTGACGGCTGGCATGCTGGGTCAGGTGTGTCCGCTCGTTACGAACTATCGTTGCTTTGTAAAAGGGATGTTGCTGTTGATATCTCCTGGTGATCATTTAATCACATTTCATTATTTGAAATTGTTGTATTTTAAAGGTAATTACAATGGTATTTAAAGTGCTTTTAGTGTGTTTTGAGATCTGTCCATAGATCAGCAGTGACATATTTATTCCACATCTTTGGGTTCTCTGTTTCTTGTATGTTCTTCTCATTCAGAATACCTTTTTTATTTCTTGACATTATTCTTAGGCTCCATGACTCTATCTTTCCAATCTCCATATTCCTTCCATAATTTTAGTCTTCCCCTTCCACATTTCCCTCTTTGTATTAAGTAATTAGTGTTGTAGCTGCCTTCATTTTCCATTATTTGTCAATATCCACAGGTAGGAGAGAATAATTAGAATCAGTTTATACTGTGCTGTGTGTGTACAGGATTAGTCTAAAGAAATGTGAGAAAGCTTAATCTATAATACAGTTGAAGAGATAGAAGATGGAATAACCATGTAGATAGAATGAGTGAAAGGCAGTGGTTGACGATAGTATGGAATCATAAGCAAAAGAAAAGATTTTCTGATGCCAGCACTGACATGAGAATGCCAAAAAATTAATTTTTACTTGATCAGATCGGTTGGAGTGGGTGTACTATGAAAATAGGAAGCATAGGAGACTGTGGCCCATTAAAGAAGATTAGAATCTGTAAACACTGTCTTTTAAGTACAAAGTAGGACTGCATACTATAGGCAGCCATATTGTGCATTCACAGTTCTTGTAATGTATTTTTTATTCTCTGTAGGTAAACATGGTTGCTTCCTATAAACACTCTCTCATTTGATGTAACATGCTTGTTTAATATCGAAGATATGCGTTACAGGAGGTGGCGAACACCACAAAGTCCGAGAAGCCGCAACGAGCGAAACTGAGGAAGGGGAGCTGGGAAGAGGGGCTACTTGGGGTTGCTAAGGGGTGCAAGCGTATGATAATGCTGCCACCATTCCTTGTGGTGAGATTTTAGTTCCTAAAGGCTGTACCTATCCACTGTGTGAATAGCAAAGTTGTAAAATAAGAATTGAATTTTTAAAAAAATATGTTGCGTTACTTCTGGAGTGACCCTCGTATTACAAGATGTAAATATGTGTTCTCTAAATGGATAAATAGATGATAGGAATGAGATGGTTAACCCACTTGAACAGACTCTCGGGACCTTGAAGGCCAAAGAGACGGGGAGACTGTTCAGATTTTTTGTTTGCATTATATAAAAGAAAATAAATGCAAAGTGTAACTCTGCTGTTTCGACTCATTCCATGAGGCATAGGCCTTACTGAGAAGCTAATGGTCAGTCAGGTAGTAACAAAATTTCCTGGTTTCTGTTGAACCCAAAGGTTCACGACAGTCTACCACGTGACCCTAGCCCAGATCAGTTGAATAAAGTCCATACCTACGCCCATTATTTCCTTAAGGTCTATCTTAATATGGTCCTTTATCTTATGGCTAGTTCTCTTCCCTTCCAGTTCTCCGATATGGTGGTATAGTGGTCAGTACTTCTGCTTTTTATTTAGATGCCTGGTTAATTGTGGCCAAAAGATGAGTTATCATTTCTATGGTGTTTTGTGGTATTCCTCATCACGTCCAGGTCAGTGCTGAGGTAGTACAAGATGGGTTATAATTTTCATCATTCATGATCATACCGTAGGTCATCGAACATGTAACGTCAGTAATAGATATGGTATCGTAAAATAGTCAAATCCAGGGCAACGGTGTGTTTATACAGAAGTGAGTATGTAAGGGTCCTCCTTAGCAATTCATTGCTGTAGTTCTTGCATGTGTTGTAGGGCCCTTGGAAAGGCACAGTTCCTGCTGATGCTAGCATCGTGCTGGAGGTAGATGTGGGACGTATCAAGTCTGGGAACATGCCGTCCCTCACTGACAGTGGGGAGAGTGCTTTAGACTCCAGGTACATACAATGGAAATCATGGTCTTAAAACAACCAACCAGCTGACTGACTCTCTGATAACAGAATCTAGGAGTTCAACATCAGTGACAATGAAACCCATAATTGCTCATACTCTGAGACAGTTCATTTAAATTAGTTTTAATGTTATCTTGTCACCTCTTCCTTTTCCGTGTTCCATTTGTTTTTTCATGAAAATTCTGTACACATTTCTTTTCTCCCCCGCCTGAGCTACCTATGCAAGCCACTATCACCATCTAGAAACATGTTCTGGCCCATGTAAGTATAGTTATTTTGTTTATTGCAGCAACGATGATACAAGTATAAAGGCCCGCGGGACATCCATATCAGAAGCTCTTACTAACAGCCCAAAGACTAACAAAGCAAGCATCATCTCCCGCATGGCAAGGATGGGACAAGCGACTCTACCCCTGAAGGGGGCCATTGTGTATAACCCCAGTGACTCTGAAGAGACAGAGGCAAGTTCTCACAGTTCTCTAAAAGTGTCACACTTTTCAATGAGTCCTCCTGTGTCTGCATTTTCCACACACAAGTATTCTGCTTAATTGAAGTTGTTGTTAAGACTTTTTTTATATGTCTCTCTTAGTTTTCCTATTATTTCCTCATTATATATTTCTTTATCCTCTTTACCTTGTACAAGTAATGTTTAATCACCTGCAACAGTGAGGAATCACAGCATTTCCTGTACTATTAATTTGAAGCCTATTTTACTCACAAATAAATATTAAATGATAGTGTTCATATTTTTTCCTGTTAATAATTTATAATTTTCAGTTGAGCTTTTGTATTGTACATGTTTTCTTCATTTTTCATTTTCATGTATCTTATTGCTTACTGTAACTTTTCTCTGGGACACTGTCGAAGCCTACGAAGGTCATGTGGGTTTCTTTCTGCACTTTTGCTTTATTTGTTTCACGCAGACTACATTATCTAGAGTGATCATTCAGCTCTACATCCATTTTGCTCATCTGTTTTATCACCTCTTTTATATACTGACGTTGCATATGACTGTTTCTGTTTCCTTAAGATTATTATGAATACTATTCTGCAGTATTGATGTGCTTCCATGCAAGTTTATTCCTGGAGTCAGTGCATTGAGTGAAAGAAACGTGAGTAGTCTGAGTGCCTGTGGAAGCGACCGCTCGTGTCTGATTTGCACGAATGATGATCTTACAGGAGGAGCTGAGTGGCCCTGGAGATACTGCTCCATCTGTGGTCAGCAAGGCACCCATCAAGATGCGCCAGTCAAAGTCACAGCCTGCATCATCTGCTCAGAATGTAATGATGTCAGGTGGGATGTTGCCTCAGCAATTGGCCGTGTACCAGCCCACTCCTGTCTCTCTGCAGCCACACCAGTTCATGGTACACTTTAAAATGCGTCTCATTCATTGCTCTACGCTTGTCAGATGCATTTTCATGAAATTTAAGTTTTGGTGCTCTGTAACTAAGTGCCTATCCTGAGGCAGTTCACGTCTTCCTTTCCTTGTCCTGTCCTTCCATGTTCAGTTCTGGTAAATATAGGACACTTTTGGCTTATATTTTATATACACAATCCTACACACACACGTATGTTCTGTCACTGTCTTGTTATTGTTGCAGAGAGCAGATGGTTCAGTGACATATATACAGTCACAGGGTCAGCTCTACCCGCTGGTGGCCCAGCAAGCAGTTGGTTCCCAACAGGTGTTCCCCATGCCCCCTACTGCTGTAAACACACCACCAGCCATTTCCTCGCCTGACTCCCACCTGTCAGTGTTCGTAGCTGAAACACGAACCCACAACTCTGAGGTCCGCATGGGAATGTCCAAGGTGGCAGACAAGGTGGATCAGGTGTTGATGAAGGTCAGCACCAACGTTGCTGGCTTTTGAATACAGAGATCTCTCATGTTTCAAAGTTTGTAGCTTAGGATATGCATGGGAGACGGAACATCTTGTCTTTCAGTCTCGGTTATACCTCTGCGTTACGGAGCTGATGATTTGCTGCATACCTGTTCCAGCCAGCGTTGCACTGGTCGTGTTTTTGACCGAGTAGGTCTGTTGTAGGAAGAACAAATATAGTGGGTGTTTGAGAAGAAACTTTTGTGGAGAGTCCTCAAATTAAAGAGAGAAAATTACATAATAAGGAGCATTACAAAGTTCACTGTACATACCATTGTCAGGATAATTAAATCAAAAACAATGAACAGGACACACAGCACACTTGCAAGGGGAGAAATGTGTGAAACATTTTTATTTTAAAACCTCATGTGAGAGACCACTGTAGGTGACTGGATCATAGATTGAAGGAAGGTAGACCTTAGGAAATCGGATGGTGAGGTGCTGAAGTGGCTTGGACTAGGGTCCAGTGATTAGCTCTTGATGAATTTTTGGATTCCAAAACTGGATGGAATTTTTTGACCAAGTACCACATAGTTACTCTAAAACCTTAATTCAAAATGCTCATGGCTGAAGTATACAAACTTCAGACTCAGAATGATGTTAATATTGTAATGGGCTGACAGTGACAGTGTGAATGTAGTTTCTGTTATAAATATTTTGGTTGCACATATTTAAATTTACACGTGCGCATGCACGCACATACACTAAGTGCAGATTTATAAGCACCTGTTGATGTCCGCAGCTGGAGGGCATGCGGCACTCGTTGCCAACTATGAGTGGCCTTATGGAGCCATCAACTCTGTTGCTAAGCATTCAGAAGCTTGTCAGTGAGAATGAGCAGCTACGGGCAGAGCTGGTGGAGAAGCGAGGGAAGATAGATCTACAGAATGAGAAGATATATGAGCTGCTGCACTCTAACCAGAAGTGAGTGTCTGTGAAAGTGCTACTGGAAGCTGAGGGGAAAATATGAGGCTGTCATATTTGTTCTGTTGCAGGTACCTGGAGCAGCACCATGATATGCCACTGCAGGCACTTGTTCTCACGCTTCAGCAGGAGAAGGTGAAACTTAGTGCCAACCTGAGTGAAGCTGTTTCTCGTGCTAGCTCATTAGAAGTAAGTGTTCTGAGCATTCCCAGTTGGCCTCTAAAGTCTGTACTTGATCCACTCCAGATGCAAGGACCAACGGAAAGTATCTTTTCCAAAGAAAATTAGCAGTTTTACTGTGTGTGTTGTGTCTAAGGTTAAATTGAACAGGACATGTAGTAAGAATGGTGGAAACAAGAACTACATGCACAATTTTATGGGAGGAGTGACACATTTTAAAAATGGGTGCTTTTGAACACTATGAGGTATATAAACATTTAATCTTGAGTTGTAAAAGTGAGTGTTGGATCCTGAAGTGGCGGTCAGTTTGCTGTCTGCAGTTGGTTGAAGAGCTGAGGTACATTATATTTGAATTTCATGAAGGGGCTACTCTGGGAGATTGGACTAATTCTCATTACCTGTTTTTCTTTTGAATAGTTTGCATACTTTCTTCATCTTACTTTTGGAAATAAATTGTAAATCTGTATATATTTCCCATATTACATTCTTATACATGAAGGATTTTGTCAGGTGAACATGTCAGTAGGTATAGAAACCAAGATGATGTGCAAGGAAGAAGATTGGGATCAGTGGCAGCTCGTGAGTCTGAGCAGTGGTAGTACTGCGTGAGGGGGGAAACTCAGAATAGTTTTTCAACACATAACAATATAAATTAATTAAAAACTAAATTTACATCAGGAGAAAACCCATACGTGCTTGACGATGTTTTAAATATTTGTAAGTCCGGAAGAGGGCGGCCATGATTTTTTACATCACTTTTTTCACTCGAAGACAATTTAGAATAAGTAATTTGCCATAGCTATGATACACTTCCTTTGCTCATTGTCATTATCAGAACAAAAAATAGTCAGCACACAGAATTATTGAACACTCATTAACAATAACCACGAAACAGGTCGTGATACAGAAACCAGTCTAAAGCACGTGGTACCGGGCAAGCGTGGTTACTATAAGCCGGCTGCGGGGACTGCAGCTCTGATACGCGCCGTACCAGTGAACTGCCCCTCACTCCACCGCCGGCCGCGCTCCCTACTTTTGACCGGCTACCCGCGCTGAAATCCTCGCAGACGGACGATAGCCCCGTTATGCTTCACGCTCCTCGCCCGCGGATTTACCGTCAGTTCGGCCGATTAGCGGATAATGACAACGTAAAGGGCAATATTAAAATAATGATATAGAGGAAATAAAGTGTTACAAATTATATAAACACAAAAAATAAATGTTTCAATTTTTAAAAAAATTATAGGGAGTGCCGCAGCTCTTACGGATTAGCCGCCACTGTTGGGTACTCTATTCAGCAAGAATTGTTTTCTGTTAATGTGATTTCAGTGATGAAATAAATGCTTTACTACGACCTGAGATCAAGTAACTTTACAAATATATTATTTGTACAGAACATGTTGGATATGTGTTGAAAATTTAAAAGTGGTTGTTAAATACATGAAGAGATTAGAAGAGAAAAATCTAACAATGCCTACCATTTTGTCCTGTTTTACTAAGAAAATGTTCCACATTTACACATTGTGGGAGAAGTATCTGAACGATGTGATAGAATGAAGTTTTTTTTGTTGCTAGTTGCACTGTAAGTAGTAAAATGCAATGTACAATGCTTGATTATTGTTGCAGCTCCAGGTTGCTAGTGCAGGTGAAGCAGGACAGGGGCTGAGTGAGGAGGTATCAGCCATGTCGTCACAGCTGAAGCAGCAGCAGTTGGAGCTTGAGAATAGCAAGCAGATTGTGCAAGGTAAGCTCTATCACATGCACCAGACCGACTGCAAAATCACAATGTTTTGTGGACGTGATGTCATGTTGAGTGGACTTGGTTTGCCAAAGCTAGACAGACTGCAGCTTTCAGTGACTTAGATATTAGACCAAGTTCCCATATAAACACAACGCTTGAACTCTGGGAGAACTGTAATGGTCAGATTTGTAGGAACTAGATATGTTGGCTAGCAATTTTGATGATTTTCTGGATGGTAGCAAGAGGTTTGTCTAGTTGATGAAACGGTCATTTTGAATGCAGACAGCTAAGAACCATAGCACTTCATTTTTAAAAGAATAAAACCCTTTGTCAGGTGCAATCAGTGCATCTGACAGCTGTTGCTACACATTTAATGTATGATTTCCATGTCATATTTTTTTCCACTAATTGCTATAAAGTCATAGGACAGCATTCTTTAAGTTTATGTTATAATATGCACTGGACACGTGTTCAGCCACATCCATCATGTTGAAAGCTGCATCATGTATACTATTTTCTGTGTTGTAATTGGATCCATCGTTGTCATTACATAGGATTACATATGCAAACTGTCGTGAACTGGAACCACCAGTATAACTCTTAATTATGTATTTTATGCCACTTAGTCGACATGTTAGTATCCTGTCAGCAGACAGGTGGGCAAAATCATGTTAGGGTGGCTAATAAATCCCCTGAAAATAAGACAAAGTTAAAATATTTGTGAACAACAAGTGAAAATGATATTCACAAGGAAATTAGGAGGAGGCTAAATTCTGTAAATGCTTGCTACTTTGCAGTTCAAAATATTTTGTCTTCTTGTCTGATTTCTAAGATCCTAAAGATTAAAAGATACAAAAAAAATAATTTTGCCTGTTGTTTTGTATGGGTGCAAACTTGGTCTGTCACTCTCAGGGAGGAACATAGATTGCAGGTGTTTGAGAATAGGGTGTTGGGCCTAGGAGAGAAGAGGATGGGACATGGAGAAAACTGCATAATGATGAGCTTAAAAATTTGTACTCTTCCTCCAATATTGTCAGGGTGATTAAGTCAAGAAGAATGAGATGGGCGGGGCATGTGGCACGTATGGATGGGGCAAGAGGTCTGCACTGGGTATTGGTTGGGAAGCCTGATGGGAAGAGACATCTGGGGAGGCCTAGACGTAGATAGGAGGACGCGATCTGTGGGAGATAGGAGTTGAAGGCGACTTGATTTAGTTGGCCCAGGACAGGGACTGTTCGAGGGCTTTGGTTAATTCAGTGATGAACTTTCGGGTTCCCTAAGCCATCTAGTTAGTTAGTTGTGCCACTTAGTTGCATGGTTATTAGTGTGAGGTTATGTTAGCAAACCTCCACATTTCCTGAATTCAGGTTGTGTGTTCACAGAACAGGAACAGCTGATGCAGTCTTACAGCAAGTCAGTTGCAGACCTGCAGGCTATCAAAGACGAACTTGAGAAGAAGTTGCTAGAGTCCAGGCAACAGTTACAGGAAGAGGTACATGGCCATGAGCTTCAGATGAACGAGCTTACCAAGTCTTACCAGGTACTGTTATCGTAACAAGGCGATGATATGTGGGTTTTCCTCTCTCCCTCCTATCTAGTCTCAGCAGCTAGTCAGCCATGGGGCCTAACAGATAGGGATTGTAATCCTCTGCCTGAGATTGAACCCCGGTCGTCCAGACTGAGATCTAACATACGAAATACATGTACAGTTAAATCAAGAATAAAGTATAAAATCAAAATGAAATGGCTCTTAGTTATGTTGCCAACATGTAACATTTCAGGCAGAGATCACAGAACTCAGGAAGGATCTGGAATCTCAACAGCAGACTTGGAGCAATGAGGTGCACACCCTGGAGCAGGAGAACACAGCACTGAGGGACAGAGTGAGAGGATTGCAGGTAGCTGCATGTCCTTAGAATACACGCATAATCTTGAAATGGGTGTTAAAGAAATAGGTAATGAAGAAATGTGTCCTGGACTGTACCTGCATAGGACGGTTCCTCTGACAAGGATATTTGGTTTATGATTTGTAACGGGAACTGAGCAGATTAAATTACTGGTAATGCATTTCAGCTGTGGGACAGAAGTGCTTCCTTTCTGTCCTTTTAAGTTTACATAACATAATTATCTCAGTTTATGTGGCACTATTTAACCTTGCAGTCGTTTAAGTTTTGTTAAATACTTACTTCATCATGGCATTGAGGATTTTAAATATATGTACATGATGGATTTAATCTGCCCTATATTGGTCATTCAGTTCTCTATGTTTATGGGATAAAAGATTTACAAAACGTGGGGAATTTCTCCACAAGACAGTAGGATAGTTCAAAAATTGAACAAGGGAAGCTTTTCTAAAGTATAGCAAGTCAAGAAAACTGTGCATGCAGATAGAACTTTGTTGAGCTTGCAAGGCACATTTGTAATTCATGATGATTACTGGTGAGCAATTGCTCACTCAGAACTTCAAAATTTGATATTAGAAGTAAGGTTTGATGTAAGTTAGACTTCAGGTATTAGGAAGTAATTACAATGAAGATAAAAAAAATGTAGGAATTTTCAGGTCTTTTATTCTGGGTTCTGGTATTGTGTAGTAGTAGAATAGTATTCTACTTTAGTAGGGAATTCTTGACTAGGTGAGTGTCTGTTATCTTTTCGAGAAAGATCTTACCCTGATTAGTTAATTAACTGTTTAGTGTATTAGAAATTATGAAGCTTCTGATTATGCAGTTTTCTTCAGTCTTTTGTTCCTTCTCGTAGGTCTATATAATTCCCTTTGTGCTTGACTTTCAATATCCTTTTGTTTTAACATCAGTAACTTGGTATATGTTTGGATATTGATTTTTCTCTGGTATAAATAGTGATTGTCTTCTTAAAATTTGTTAACTGGCATTGATATAATTGTTTTCTTGGAGGTGGGAATCTAATTTGTAAGAATCGTTTAAATAATCTGCATTATGGTCACAGCCTCATGGTTCGTCTGGTCCAGCTGTCCCCAATGTGATGGCGGAAGTGAAGAAAGTGATGAACCTGGTGTACCACACATTGCAACCTCAGTTTGTGCCAGAGGCATCGTATGATGGCTTAAAAATCAGACAGACACTTATGGCTACTTTGCGGGTAAGTTAAGGCCATATACGCAAAATTAGTTCGTTTACTTGACGTGTATCTTGTTTCATTTGTTTTTAAAACTGCCAATCATGATGCATGCTGTCTGCCCTCTTATAATAACCAAGTTTTACGAAGATGTCGGTCACCTCCTTGCCGTATTCATACATTCATGTTTTCAGTATTCTGATATGAGGGTATTATGAACTTCTGAAGTACCAAGCCTGAATAATAATATTTTATTACATTCCATGGATCCATTAGACAGTCAGATGACAATAGGATGTGGAAAAAGTCATAATAATAATACAATACATATTATAAAGTACAATTCATACTATTATATAAATTTCACGTAGTACAAAACAAAGCTACAAATAGATATACCCATTACACACAGAAGAAAATTTATCACTTATTTGTAAACAACATAAACTCATTGACAGAGTAAGAGGAGTGTGTAATTAAGTATCTTTTTAATGCTATGTTAAGTTTCGCCTTTTTGTTCACAAGACTTGTGAGACTTGATGGTAGACTGTTGAAAAGTTTGATATGCACTCTTCTGAAAACATGAGAGGTTGGCAACTGGTCTACGAAGCTGATTTTTTATTTCTTGTGTTGACACTGTGTACAGCAGAATTAGTTTGGATGGATGGACCAATAAAATATTATTCACAGCAGATAACATTAGAAAACTTTGTGTTTTGTAGAAGCCAAGATATGTGTACTGTTACACTTTTTAAAATTATTTTATTGCAACTCAGAAGGATGAAAATTGTACTGAGGTAAATTTGGTACTTTTAAAATGTTTTTCAGTAAAGTCACAGTCAGTGTGATTTGAAGTATCTTTTGGAATTAATTGTAGATATAATTTCATCAATATCTGTTATTGGAGCACAATAAGCGTCAGACAATTACACGGATAAGGTGCACATTTCAGAAACTTTTCTTTGGTTTTACCTTCAGGATGTAACACTGAAATATATTGAGATAAAGTCATCAACATCAGAGCATCCTACTGATACTGCACACGGTAGACACGCCCCAGCAGTTACCCCACAAGTCGTTGAGCCCGCGGCGGTCACCGTTGCCTCCGAAACAGGAAACGGAGTGAGTACGGTAGAAAGCAGCAGTGCAGACAGACTTTCAGCACGAGAGGAATCTAACAGTGTGAGCAAGCCCATACAAAATCCAGAATTGGGGATAGCAGCATCTTGCTTGGCTGAAACCATAAGTGACAGACAGGAGAAAAAAGGAAATGATACTGAAGAACTGAAGAGAGGGAGTTTGGTGGAAAAACAGGCTGACTCAGATGCTCAGAAACAAGATTGTGCTGGAGAGGCAACCACTCCAGCTGGAGCAGCAGCAGCAGCAGCAGCAATGATAGATGGTGGTGACATCACTGGTCCAGCAGAAGATGGTAAAGAGAAGGACAGACACTCACAAGAATCTTCTTTGGAAAGTGTGAGTTTCTGATATGTACTTGGACCATTGCCCTGCATGTACAGGTTTAACACAGTTACTGCAAGAATATCCAGGCTCTTTGGTTATAAAATAATGGTAATTATATGCACCACCTACTCTAACAGTAAGTAACTCTGCGTCTTGCCACAGAATGCATTTGTTGGTTGGAGGAGGAACTATTATTTCCCCAAACTCCTTTAACAGATTGATCTTTTAATGGTGATGTATCTTTCCTTTGTAGTAGGAATTGAATATTTGGGTGAGTGTCAGCTTCAGAGGGTTAATATGTAGATGAATTACGTACAATAGAAAGTTCAGTCGTGTTTCATCGAGGCCGGTCTAGTGGAAACGGTAAAAAAAATTCTCGTTATGTTTCAGAGTTGGAGACCACAGCCACCCCCACCACCACTGTTTGATGATGATGACGACGATGATGATTGGCTTAGCTAAAGGCGATGGATATCAAAGTAGCAGAAAAACTGGACTACATTAATTTGATTGTGGTGTTTTCACTTTGTGAGGAAACTTGAACTTGTCCTGTCTTATTTCTTTTTTGTTTCCTATGTGTGTTCTGTGGATCGGTGGTAACAGTTACGTAGTTTTCTTCCTGAAAGATGGTGTTTGTTTATATCATTGAAGAATAATTTCGTGTAATGTACACATGTCATACAGCCAAGCTCGTGGGCCTAATTGAGGGAAGTTAAACTTCTTTTGATAAATTAATTCACCAATTTTTGTCCTAAGGCTTGGAAAATTAAACGATTGAAATCAATATTATGAAAATAAATGTTACAAAATATCTCGATAGAAGAATGCCAGAAAGAGTGGAGTTAAGAATTGACAAATTGCGTACTTGAACGACACAAACATAGAATGTTGTAATGTTGGAAACTTAAAAATAGATTGCTAAGCAATTGGCAGAATTAATTCTTGACACAGTTTTACAATTCAGGCGTTTTTAACTTAATTACTTCAAGGGAACTCTAAATAAGCAGACGTTCTTTAATCATTGTTTAGCTTTCGGTTATATCCGAGAGTCGTTAAACAATACAGCTGTATATCTGTTATAGACGTCCACATGTGAATCTAAGGTAAGGACAAATGTTGCCTGTATTCACCAATAAGCAAAATTTCAGAATTAAGAAGTGCTAACTACAATTTGGTAAAAATATAATTAATTGAATTAAACTGAAGATTCATAGGAAATGTCAAAGTTCCTTCATCGTTGTTCAGGGCTACAGTTTGTTCCACACGTCGTCATTGACGTGCATCTACGCGTTTCATACGAGAAAATAAAGTAAAGTTACTTTAATGTCAGTCACTTGTTTTTATTCTTCTTCCTTTTGGATCATCTGTCTCTTCCGACAAGCATCGTGGCATCTGGCAGTCTGATACTCTACCTGTTCGTGTGTACACTGTATATTTCTTTCGTATGGCAAATGCATTGGCACCCCTGTTTGCCTATTACTTAATATCACTGGGTGACATCATGAAATGACTGCTTGTCTAGTATTTTTGCTCAAGCTGGTAGAATAGGAATTGTGTCCACCAGGAAGTCACCCACGTCCTGAATATATTTATAATGGTGAAACAAATGAAGTAAGTTCGAAACACAAATTGTGATGTTGACTTGTAGTTCAAAAATGAAGTTCATTTGCGATTATCCGACCCATACCGGACAGAAGGACGGTTTGATAGTCGAAAATGTCGGAAGACTAATAAAAAGACTCGGTTTATAATTCATTTTACGATAATGTTAAATTAGGAAGAAACTACAACTTGGAATCAAATAAAAATATTTCTTTAAATGAATAAGTAATGTTTACATCGGATAAAACAAAATTTTTAAATGGTAAATTTTTTAAAGATAATGTAAATTCGTAGGGTATATGGTATAAGTATAGTAGTAATATATAGAATATGTACATATATATATACTGTATATATAGTATGTGGGTGTACATACACAGAGTGATTGATAGATATATATGTGCAAGGACAAACAGCTGCTGGGGTTAGCGTCGAGCGTTCCCATCATAGGAGCTGTAAGTTGATGTTTCGAAGACTGTCTGGTTCAATGCCAGGACTGTGCGCGGGACTTGACAGCTGCAGGTTAGGTGTGGTGTTTTGTGCTGGGTGAGTCGCAGTGTTCTTCCATAGACCACCACCACCAAGGTTTGCGAGTTAGGCTTGAGGTGACTTCAACAGCGTTAGTTAAGTTGCACCGGTCAATTCATCCTGATGTAGAGAAACCGGCTGTAAAAAACCAAACAGCGCAAGCTCCAATATCTAAAGAAATTGCATATCAATTTAAAATTAAATTGTTAAAAAGCTCTCTCAGTCTGGAGTTAGAACAATTTCCTGGCTTGCTTAGACTTCCTCCCTAAAGCCGTTCAAAATATAATAATAATAATAAATATAATATATGAAAAAATGAGGCTATGACAGAGAGACAGAAAAAAGAGCCCACGTTTGTACAGCAGAAAAATGGCAGAAGTTAAGAAAAACTTACGTGCACTGAGAAAAAAATTCTCCCATTAGCTAATAAAAATGTAAAAATATGACGTGCGCAATGGACTTTGAAAAATTTCTTCGATAGACACCAAAGATGTAAGCCTTGCCAACAAACAAACAACGAACCAAAATCACCATCATCATCTGCAGGATTTACGCACGAAGTAAAAAAGTTCCTCCACGCAACTCGAACACCAAATACCGAACTTAGAAAATGTATTCGACATGACCATCCTAGGATTCCCCACAGATTTCCTAGGATCCCCACCAAGGATTTCCTACCCAGATTCAGCAGAATCCCCCTCCAAGGATTTCCAACAGAATTCCCCACGATCCCAACGCAGGATTCCAGCAGTATCCCCACCGAGTATTCTCTCAGGACCCCCGACCTAGGATTCCCAGGATATTCCCCTGGATTCACCACATAATATTACCCACGATCCCCATATTATCCCACATAGGATCCACAACCAGATTTCCCTACCCCCGCGCCCTACCCCCGCGCCCTACCCCCGCGCCCTACCCCCGCGCCCTACCCCCGCGCCCTACCCCCGCGCCCTACCCCCGCGCCCTACCCCCGCGCCCTACCCCCGCGCCCTACCCCCGCGCCCTACCCCCGCGCCCTACCCCCGCGCCCTACCCCCGCGCCCTACCCCCGCGCCCTACCCCCGCGCCCTACCCCCGCGCCCTACCCCCGCGCCCTACCCCCGCGCCCTACCCCCGCGCCCTACCCCCGCGCCCTACCCCCGCGCCCTACCCCCGCGCCCTACCCCCGCGCCCTACCCCCGCGCCCTACCCCCGCGCCCTACCCCCGCGCCCTACCCCCGCGCCCTACCCCCGCGCCCTACCCCCGCGCCCTACCCCCGCGCCCTACCCCCGCGCCCTACCCCCGCGCCCTACCCCCGCGCCCTACCCCCGCGCCCTACCCCCGCGCCCTACCCCCGCGCCCTACCCCCGCGCCCTACCCCCGCGCCCTACCCCCGCGCCCTACCCCCGCGCCCTACCCCCGCGCCCTACCCCCGCGCCCTACCCCCGCGCCCTACCCCCGCGCCCTACCCCCGCGCCCTACCCCCGCGCCCTACCCCCGCGCCCTACCCCCGCGCCCTACCCCCGCGCCCTACCCCCGCGCCCTACCCCCGCGCCCTACCCCCGCGCCCTACCCCCGCGCCCTACCCCCGCGCCCTACCCCCGCGCCCTACCCCCGCGCCCTACCCCCGCGCCCTACCCCCGCTCCCTACCCCCGCTCCCTACCCCCGCGCCCTACCCCCGGGAGGTGGAATCCCAGGCCGTTCCCTGAGCGAGCAGAGGCGCGGACCCGGCTCCAGACAATGGCCCGGGCGCCGGGCGCCTGGTGGCGGGTTCCAACGAACCGCCCGAGTCGGACGAGTCCAACTCGTTGGCTTTGCGCTCGCACGGTACGGAAAACGACCTCGTGGGCGAGGCAAGTCGTCCAACTCTTTCGACTAACCAACCTGGCAACAGATCTTGTCTACAGGATATAGCAAGAGCACAATAAGATTAGGTATAATGAAAGGACCACTCAAAATTCGAAAATAGTACCAGCAGCGAAGGCGCGGTAATTGACATCGAATAATTCCGAAAGGGGGGCTCAACCCCAGCGGCCGAGTGGTCTTAGGAAATTAAAACAAATCTCTTAAAGCAGATAATAACGTCTTGCGCCCTCTTTGCGGGACGGCGCTTGAGGTGGGTCCCTATGTTCCCGCACAGAGGACGCTGCCGTTTATTTTATGTTTTTGAGCTTTTTTTAATTCTCTGTCCCTTAGTTATCTCTGCCGACAAGCGTTTGACGAGCTTTTCATCTTTGGCTTTCCCTGCTTGCTCCGCGAAACTTGTCAGGTCACCAGATCCGAGGTTTCTTCCGGACAAGTCGACTTTCCTTTTGCGGTTGTATGTCTCCTGCTCCGATACAGCGCGTATGTGTTCAGTCTTTACGTAAGTCGGCCATTTTGTTAATTACGTCTCAGCTTGTGTTTGTGTGGACGATGGTAATTTGTTCGTGTGAAGCTCTAGACATTTGGTGTTTTTTGTAAAAATTTGGCTGGTTTTTATGGTGGTGACGCTGCGAATATTTTGATGGAATTTTCTGGCGTGTTGACTGGTCGACCAGTAAACACGGCGTTAAAAGCAATTATCCAGTTTCTGATTTTTATTCTGACAGTTTGTGCGTTTAATTAAGTACTCAGTGTTCTTTTGACCCAGTCTGAGGTTGATACGAGGGCTTCAGATGTGTTCAATTGGGCTTGTTATGGGACGGTTTGATACTACGCGTCAGTGTTTGTTAGTGTCGAAGGTAATTAGAACGCTGGTTAAGTGAGGCAAATTAATGATGTTCTTGTTATATGGAAACTGTTAGTTTTTTTTTTTAGAGTTTTCGACATCCGGACCATCACCACAACCTCCGAACCTGTGGGGCGGAGTTACCTAATCTCGTCTTAATTGGCGAGATTTGTTGTAAGGTTTCAGTGTTGTGATTTGGTTGTGAAATCGGTACCTTGGTCTGGAACAGTGAGTAAACAAGATAAGATTATTTTGCAAATATGAAATTTATTTATTTTTTAAATAAACTGTAAATATGACAAAGTAAGATATGCAGGAAGTTTATCTACTGTATTATGAAATAAGAAGTTCTTAATTGGACTGCGTCTGTTACATTTTAACTTGTTTTAAAAGTACTACGTGTGGGAAGTTTTTATGTACGGTAGTATGAAGATGATTTCTCAACCCACGTGTGGCCCAAATACATGTTTTAATACTTTTCATTCTGTTTTTGATGAAAATTGTTAGCAGCGATCAGAAAACAAGATTTGGGATTGTTGTCAGTATTTGACAGTAACTGTTACTGTAAACAAGACATCCAGCATTAGGCTTTGCAGTTTTGTTCTCTGCGTGCCAGTCGTACGTATTTTCCATCTTCCTCCAGGGGCAGGTTTCTGTTGAATCTTGATTTATGGATATCACCGATGCATTGACTCGAATTAAAACTTTTTATTATGTTAAATGATTGCGTCGCCATTTACCAAGACACGCGCTGTTTCTCATTACTTGTGCAGTTTTGCGGAAACACGCAGACAGAAACCATTGTCTTTACATAGATTTCAGATAGATACCTGCTGTTTCATGTTACATGTCTTCAGAGAACCAAAATTAATTTCAGGTTTACCATTTTCTAAGTTGCATACCTAACACTTGTGTTGTGTATACAGGGTGTTTAAACAAATAGATATATATATATATAATGCATCCAGATGAACGCGTAAGTGTATTTTTATTTCGAGATTCATTCGCTGTCAGTACATTGAAATAAATTATATGTGTATTCATTGATGACATGTTTGTGATATGAGCACTGTTTTATTATCACGTGAAGTAAGATTCAATGAAATATCATCAGATTGCACGCTACAACATCCCAGAAGACAGCCATCTTGGGATTTGTGTGTGGTACTCATGTTGATACTTAAAAAGAAATTATATGATATGAAATTCATATTTCTTGTTTGAAAAAAAATTTCAGTCTGTAGTGCACATTACTCCATCCTTACTCCTTGTGACTTTGCTGTTATTATAAAGACGTCTCATAACATTTGGTTCTTCAGGAGACTTTATAAAGAATTCGTAAGACTTGGCTCCTGTTTATCGATGTACTATTTAGCAAATGCCAGATTTAGTGAGTTTGTCTTAATGGGAATGACGTAAATTGAAATTTGATTTTTAAGTTAGGTGTTTGTTTCAGATACGAAATAGGATACAACACATAATCACGTAGACATTTGTGAATTGAAGATATGTTAATGTCTGAATGTTTGTTATTTTACTTGGATTGTTTTGTGTTCAGTTAAAGAAAGGAGAGTGTCCTCATTTCTACGAGCATTACTGTAATTTTATTTTGGCTCTGGGTACATATTCTTAATAACTGATGCTCTCTGAACTGGAGTTGTTGCAAGACTGATTGGCAAGAGAAGATGACCATAAGTTATGAGGAGGTAATCATAACCTGTGAGAAATGCCTTGGAAGCTGAGGAAAACTTTGACATTATTTGGTATTCTAGCCAAGCTTAGAAAATGAGTGTTACAGAGCAACTCGTACCTAAAATAAACTATTTGTCATCTAGATTAATATTGTAGAACACATTTCTACTATATGGAGCACTGTTGTAATGAAACAGCAATTATTTCTGAGTCTTGTTAATTTCGATTATAAAATTTTCAAGTATGTGTGAAGTATTTAAATGATATTAAGTATTATACAAGGACAAGTGAAGTTTCATAATCTCAAGTTCCGTGAAAAGGTGGAACGTCATTACAGATGGTATTTTTTTTGAACGGGGCAGCTTAGTAAAATATATGGACCTTTTGTAATATGTACGTCCATGTAAGTTGAGTTTATGTATTGAAGTTAAATATAAATATTACGCCGTGAAGTCAAAGTCGGACTTGTTTCTTAGCGTCTGATGATAATCGAGTCTCCAGTACCTCACAGCCATTGCAGTAGAAACGTAAAAGTCTTTTCTCTTCGTCGAGTTTCAGAAAAAGAAATATGCAGTCAATTTAGCACCTCGTTTCGTCATGGGAAACATATCTGAGTACGTGGTAGGCCAGCTTCTGTCTGTCTATACGGCATACGTCAAGCAAATTGCATTTGGAACGCGTGGGGTCAGCGAGGGTCGCCATTGTTCTCCACCTGGTTTACGTGATAATCACATCACCACACAGGAGTGACGACGAGGAATTGTTGTTACCTATAAAACATTAGATTACTTTACATTACTTTACATTCATCTACCACAGACCCATAACTAATTCAAGTTAAATAAGCAATGTCTTAATCAAACTTATCTGAATTGTAAAACATGTATAAAGGAAATATTTAGAATAAAGCCAATATATAAACTTCCTTTCCGTATAGACGTATTTACGTCAAATTCTCCGGAACCGTGGTTCCACTGACAACTTTTTGAAGAATGTATCCCTGAATTAAAATGAAGAAATAAAAATGAATATAATGACTATGCAGAGAGAAAAGTGTAAAGCTCCAGACTCTGGTCTTCTTTACCCCCTAATAAGGGCTGTGATTACGTTTGGACTCTGAAATGTTTTGAGCGGTTTGTACTCATTCTGGGTCGTAGGATTAAAAACATGGCCGTGGGTTTTAAAGTACGACAAAGTTATCACTGGCCACAAAAAATACACTTTAACTTCGTATAATATAGGGTTATCATTTAAGACGTAATAATTTTGTGATTCAGTGGTACTCCATTTTGTGTCCGTTATTTGTGAAATTAGCTACAGAGGCCTGCCTTAAGCCGCGTATGTAGTTGTTCTCGGTGGCTCACTTAAGACATACATGATATACGCTTAGACTTGCGACCTCATGACTTTACAGAGTAAGATGTTATCCAGACCTTGACTGCTTACACGCTATTTGTTTAAATTTGTAATGTATTTGTTGGGCAAACCGCTGTATGACATTTGTAGTGTGACAATGCACGCGTCACCATAAGAACCTGAAATATAACTTTATCTGTGATCCATAGCGTGGGTAGTTGTCTGATAAAAAGTATCTGTGCTTAATAATTATCTTTGCCTTTCCCATAATGCACCTCGAAACTTGGCAAGTTGGCTGATCAGAGGTTTCTTCTGAGGAATTAACGATCGCCAACGGAGTTTACTTTTACCTCTGGTTGAGGACGGACTTCCGGAATCCTGAGGTAAGTCGGGCACCTTTTGTGCCCTTTCGTTATTGCATATTGGTTACTATTGTGGTTAGTTGCGGTTATTTCAAAGCCTTGAAGCTTTGTTTATCTGTTTTTTAGACTTTTAGGCTTACTTTCAAACAAGTCGCCTTTTAATTTGGCTAATGCTTTGCGTTAGTTCGGTCCATCTGCTTCAGTTACTGTTGAAGATTTAATATTGTTTTGAATACTTCGTAGTAATATGGATGCCTTTGTGCGATTTTCCACCATGTTTGATGGTCGAACAAAATACACGGTGCCTTACCATCCGCCTCCGACTTGAGGAACGTTTATTATTGTTTATTTTGTTGAATTATTATTTTGAAATTTTCTGCGTTAATGAATTTATATTCTTTAGTTGTCGGTGGTATTTATGCTTTACTATTACTTGAGGTACACAATTTATTAATAGTAAAGGCTGATTTAAAGACTACGATATGTATTTTCTGAAGCTTTAACTACGACTGAGTTAAATTTAATCCTACTCGGGCTACTAGTCGTGTTTTGTGGTTTAATGGACATTTAGCTAGATGACACGGCACATAACTCAATAACAAATCATTTGATTTGAGTTTGTCATATTGGGTATCTAATGGGTCTCCTTTATTTTGCGTATTATCTTTTTTAAATTTTTATCTGTCGTTGATTTTATGAATGTTGGTTTTCTCTTAAAGTCCCCATTAAGTATAATTTATGATTCGAAATGCAATGACATTTGAGTTTTATAGAGCGGTGAAAATGTGGATCATGATTTTGTAGATTTTGATGGTTGCGTAAATTTCGGAGAAAACTATGGCTTCTGTCTGCGTGGTAGAGAATGTCGTATGTGCAAAATATAAATACATTTATAATTTGGACGGTATGAAATTACGTAAAATTTTGTTTATACGCAAGTGGACCTTCTGTTTACGAACAGTTGTGTTAATTCATAGACAAGGTGGTCAAATAGTTGCTTATGAAAAACGGGTTTACTAAATTTAAAAAAATAATAACTTTTTTATGGTAATTATGTGAGTTTGGAATTTTGTCAGAAGTTTATTTCTCCAGATTATAGATTATGAATTTTAAGTTAACTCGGTGTGGGGGAGGGGATACAGGGTATCCCAAACTGCCTGCATTTAATGCTCATTACATTGTTCCGAAAATTTCTCATGACTCTGGTAACGAACATAGATGCATGATTCAAGAGCATCACACGATGTGCATAAATACAGATCCGTGCAGCAAGGCGATTTGTTGTAATAAGCTGAGGCAAATCTCCCATCCAAACAGCTCACGGGAATGTAGAATGTCCACAGGGGGTTACGTAGTTCATGCTATGAGTTCGGAACACTGCACTACTGTGCAATTGGACTGACGAGCCGGATACTGGTCCATGCAGCATACCTGCTCTGCTCTGCGAAATCGATCTTTGTATACAAATTATGGAAATAAATGTGGAGTATTCTGTTTGACACAGCGCTGGCTGACCGGAGATTAAGGGTCATGGGGGTCGAAATTACAAATGCACACAGAATTTAGTGAAGAATTGGTCTGAAGACGCCAAACATTATAGCAGATTGTTACCACTATTTTCCTCGTTTTTGCCGTGTCCCGTGTTCGTTTCTTGGCCCGAAAATTGTCTCGAGGTAAATGCTGCCAAAATGTCTGGAAGTATGCGATAGAATTTTGAATTTAAATTTTTTGTTGGCAGAATCTGTCTTACAGGGTGTTAAGCAACGTACATAGTTGAAAGAAATCTATTTAAATTAAAATTAAGAACAATGAAATCTTGTTTCGAGAGATGAAACAATAACAAGGATCGATGTCAAAGTAAACCTGTCAAATGCTGGCCAAAGTTCTTTTTTGTAAATATCAGTTGATTTACGTACAATTTTTACGTAATTCCATTTTGTAACTGCTTTGCAAATTATATCCGTGCTCTGATAATAAATTGAGCTTGAAAATTAAGAGTGAAGGACAGTTTTACATTTCCTGTGTGAAATGAAGTAATTAGTCTTGTGAGGAAATTAACTAGACTTCGGAGCTGCTATGGAGATGATAATTAAGTCTCGGTTCATATTTACACACACACACACACACACACACGCATGTAAACAAAAGATTTCTTCCGCTGCATTGTAAACGTGTGAAAGGCGTGCTTATATTATGTTCATCATTCAATGTTTTTATGACTAAATTCCTTGTTCTTTATTACTGTTAATGAAGTCCTAACAATGGAATTAATGGCTCGTTAATATTGTGCTAGACGTCCAGGCATGTCGTTAGTGTTGTAACGATCTCAATCCTGAACTTGATGTTCGCTAATTTACACTTAAAAAATGAAAGATGACTTTGTTGTGCTGTTCAATGGTCTGAGCGAGTGTTAACGAATTTTATTACACTTCGGTGTTACATAAATACTCAGAATTAAGTCTCACCGACATGATTACACAGGACACAAGAATAATTTTACTAATTTTTGTTTTATTGACACAATTTATTTGAGATTTGAATCAAGATCATACTCAAAGTAGGCACAGTTTGATATTATCGTTGTAATTTATAAATATGCAAAGTACATCGTAAGTATTTGAATTTACAGAATTATTTATTTACTATTAAATTATTAAGTTAGACTCGAATTTTGAATTTAATTAAAAAAATTTTGTTATGATAACTATCTTTTGTCACACTTCAGTTTCGACGTTTACTAAGATTTAGAACGATCACAAGACTAAAACATATTTTTGTGTAGACGGAACAGTATTTAATATAATTATGACATTGAGCAAGGGGATTAGGCTAGTATGATGTATTGTGAAAGGATTAAGGAATTACGTAAAAGGTACCGTGGATCAAATTTATTGGTCCGTTAGAGATGGTCCGTGTTCCGCCTTCTAGGTGCGGTGATTTGCGTATCCATACGTAGTAAATAATGAAGTGTCATGAACTGTACAATTCACGTACGATTTATAGCGTAGAGAATGTGTGAAGTCGTAATATTACGTCGTTGCTTAAGAGTTTCATGTGAAGCTTAACCGTTGTTTTGTAGGAACGGTTTATTTAAAAATTGATCACGTTTTGTCACTTATGGGACCGGATGTTAAATCTTTATTGGTCGCGAAGTACGTGGTAGTGGTTGTTAGTTTAAGAGATTACAATTGTTTATTTATATGTTTGAGGGTTACGGTCGATAAACTGGAATCTCGGCTGCTTCAGTGGAAATATCATATTCAGAAATTGTTTCGAATATAAAAGTTAGAAACAATATGGAATGTCTGTGGGGACAGATTAATTGAAGGTAGACTACTTTTTCGATGATGTTTTGTAATAAACTTTTACTGAAAACTTTCGTCGAACATTGCTTGAATCTAAGACAAGGTTCTGATTTTACGTACGTAAATTTGGGGTGTTTTGTCAACATTTGCAGCCAAAATTTTAGCATATGACGCGAACTTTTTTGCCGTTGGATAAACTACCGGAATATGGAAATAGCTAATTGTCGATGTTTAGTCCTGGTTTCAAGACCTAGGACTAATTTAATTTTACCCATGAAGGTAGAAATGCATGAAACAGATTATCTTAGGACTCGCAGTAGACATGCCTGCCCCCTGCGTTTTACGTTGTCAGGCAACCATAGGTTTTTTATTGGGTAAGTCGATCGGTTTTACCATATGCCGTTCGACGAGTGTAAATAATATTTTCTTTAATAGAGTTTAGTTTTAATAAAGATAGAAATAATTCACTTTGTTTCGGAGTCTGACTGATTCTCCCAACATTCTGCACTTTACCAACGTAACAAATTCAAATTACCTTAGCAGACATGTCTTTTATCTGATTTGTATAAAGAAAGGCATCCTTTGGGCTGTTGGGGGTTCATTTTATAGAAATATTGGCACCAAATTGAATTACTTTTCACCCGCCAAGGCGCAACGAGATAGCGGCCCACCGTTATCTGCACAGTAATTGCTTTGTTCATGACGTCTTTTAACTCCAGTGTTTTGTTAAAATTGTCAAAATTGATTCCTTTGTGGACACTGATCACTTCTCGTTGGGTGTAACAGAGACTTTGTTATGCAGTTGGTACATTATCTGCTTTCCGTTGCCTTGATGAGGTTCGAACACTGGATCGTCTATCGTGACAAAAGTATTTCGTGATTTTCCTCAGCGTCATTTGTTTTACATGCAATTTGAAATTATCGCGGCAGTAAAAATATAAGTGATGGTATTCCGAGTGGTAACGGAGATTGGACGTTTAGGTAGATACCAACATTGCAATGCTTAGATTTTCAGTTGCGTGAGGTAGTATTCGTTTCGTGAGAGCTTCAAATGTTCTAATGTGATAAGCCAATCTTGTATCGTGTGTAGGGGTGTGTGTGTGTGCAATATAACTGGACGTATGAATCTTTGAAACAAGTTGAAAGAAATGACAGGTTCTCTTTCGAAACGTCAGCTGGGATGATTGATGGTAAAGTGTTAGCATGTGAGTGAAGGCGTCTGCCCCGCTCTGAGTCCTGTCCCAAGAAATGGCTCTAGTTCAAAAGGTTTACATTACAAAGCAATACGTTTTCGAAACCGGGATTCTGCAAATAACGCACTTGTTTTGTTGAATTCAATCACTACTTGAAATGCTTTCGAAGAATCAAGGCGTGAGAAGTGATGTATCGCCTATTACGTAATGGTGCAGGACACGTGTTAAGTTTCTGCGTACGAAATGTGTAGCACCTCCATTCAGAATTTCGAGATTAGAATCGGAGATGGGGTACTTAACTTTGGGATTAAGTGCGTGGAGCTGATTGTGCTGCACGTAGCAATTAGACGTCATCACGCGAGAATCGAAGAATCATCGCCACGAAATTCAGTTCACGAAACGTTTATATTACAATTAAGTTCATGAGATTGGTTTGGATTGCATTCGTCAATATGTATGTAGTAATGTTATACCGAATGCAAGATTGTGAATATTTTGACGTTAGAGAGAGAAAAAAATTGAGGGTGTCAGTCTGAGTCGTATTTATTTTCGATCTGACAGCATTGTAGACACTGCATCTACTCTTTGGTCTAACGAGGTATTTCTTGCTTCTGAACTTTGAGACGAGATAGAATAATGAAGATGACATCTCCACATACAAATTGGTCTATTTTTAAATATATTTTGTTCTCAAAATTGTTGTTTCATTAAGTGTGACGTTATATTTGAATGTTCAAACAGAACTAATAAGGTTTAATCGAAAACACGTCATAGTATATTTGGGTTGAATTTTGATATTTTATTGTTTTTGGAACTTAACAACTGTACGAGATGTTTATCGAAAATTCCAAGCAATTGAACATGTTTTACTGTTCGACATTACGATGTTGATCTACCTGTTATTTTTTCCAAACATATAAAACTGTTTTTGTTTGGACGTGTCACGGAATTGAGGTTTCCAACGCGGTGAACATGTCAGCGTTGATTATATTTAAAACGGTTGCAAACCGATTTATGCTCGCTGCTAAATAAATTTTTGCGTGGAAGGTCAATGGAGATTTTAATGTTGAACGATGGAGAAGCTAATTTCTGTGAGTAAAGGAGGGGGTCTCATACAGCATCCCGTCTTCTGGAACAAGAACTATTATGCCCGAGGTTAGATGGTTATTAATTGAGGCCTCAGATATAAGATACACAAAGGGAGCCGCGTATGGTGAATTTAATTAGTCTACTCGTCATTGTGTTGGATGTATAAAAATAGGAATACGTTTTGCCGCCTCCTCGCTTCTAGGTCTGTGTAGGCGGTTGAGTGACTTTGTTCCAGTGGCTACCGTCCACGTTAGGTTTTATCCACGATTCGTTGTGGGTTTTAGTATACAATTAAATTGTTCAGTTAACTTATATGACTTATTTAAACCATTCATAGTCGTTGCCTGTTCTGAGTATAATTTTCTATGCAGGACTTAATTTAGGAAAGGAGTAATATTATCGTGAATGAGTTTCTTCTTGGTTTTCTTCAGTTTTTTCTATGCAAATTCTATGGTACTGCCTTTATTCGGGCCACCACGTCTACTGGTATTGTAACAAAATAATATAAATAAGGAAAAGTTGGAACACGAAAGAAGCCAATCTGTTCCTCTCTCTTACTGTACGTTGTGTGTTCTCATAACACGACGTTTCGGGAGTAGATCTGTCTCCGTCATCAGGTACAATAAGAGGGACGTTTAGAAGGAGCTAGGTTCCGTTATTGGACGATAGAGGCTGGAATTCTTTGTCAAATCTATTACGATACGAACTGGTTTAAATATTGTTGGTACGATGAAAAGTAGCTTAAAATTGTAGACTTGTGTGTTCCTAAACTGTGAATAAAGTAACACAACAGGTCTATAAATGTGTATAATGAGAGGATATTGTTTAATTTGATTAAACTTAAAATCCATAATAATTATGTCGTGATGCAAAGTATACTTGGGAAATATTTACAATGGATTTGCGATTGCTTTGAAGTTCGGACAGAAAAATAGTTTCACAGCAAAGGTCACAACACGAGGGTGACAAAATATAGTCTGTATTAACCTTTATCTAAAGTACTTGGAAAACTTATGTGAAGCAGGTTATTGGTCCCATACGAAACTTGCTTGAAGAATTGGGTTTTCATTAAAAATTGTTACGATGAGGGTGAAATTTATTAATTTGAAAATATGCGTTACACAAATATTTTGTGATTAGTAAAAATTTTACTACGCAAATTAAATTTCGTGTTATTGTTCAGATGTTGTGTTATATAAACCAAAATAACAGATTAGAAATATGAAATGCAACTTTGAATTGTCTTCCTAGATTCTAAGAACAGATAAACATACGGTCTTCAAGGATCATTTGCAGTACATGTCCTATCAATAATGTCGAGTAAATGACGTACTATCAATGATGTAACTTATCAGAGCTAATAATATTTCCTGACGACTATTTTAAAATTTTGCATAATTTTTTAATGCTTTAAATGTTGATTTATTTGGTATGTTGTATTTTAAATTATTATGAAAAATACGATGATGTTAATTGGAACTGTCTCTTTGTTTGTTTTCCAGGATTTCCAACAAATGGATAGCCACAACCACCAAAACTAGGAGTGGGGGTGGGGCGTGGAGTAAGATCATCTAGTCTTAACAGGTGAGAATCAACTTCAAATTATCTCGAAAACTGCAATGAAGTTTTTATTAATTGGGACTCGCTCTCTACTTTCAGCATTCTTCCAGGGTGACCACCACTACCACCGAAATCGTTGTACCAAGAGGACTTGGGGTCGGATATAAATCATTGTAACCGTCCAGGCAACGCTGCAAGGGCGAGCTGGCCGACATTCTTCAAAAACAAAGGATCGGCTATGCAGTGAGAAAGTAGGGGAGGACTCGCATGTGGTCCCTTTTTTGGGGGGAGTGATCCAGCAGCAAGCAGTGGTGTTCGGGAAGGGTGTCTGGGCAGTTGCAAAAGAGTGGGGAAAGTTTCTTGAATGTAGAGGTTGGGACGTTTGTGGGCTGGTGTTTTGAAATAAATACATAATAAAGGTATAATTTGATTAACAGTGAATCATTATCCGTTCGTCATTCACCCGATCCCCGTTTACGACCCTGAGCACCCGAGCTAGCCGAGGCAAACGACAAACCAAGGACGGTTATATTATCTTATCTTACTTAATGGGTGAGAATCATCTTCAAATTACCACTAAAACTGCAATGAAGTTGTTATTAATTGGGACTCGCTCTCTACTTTCAGCATTCTTCCAAGGTGACCACCACTACCACCGAAATTGATGTACCAAATGGACCTGGGGTCGGAGATAAATCATCTTATCTTACTTAATAGGTGAGAATCATCTTCAAATTACCACGAAAACTGCAATGAAGATGTTATTAATTGGACCTCGCTCTCTGCTTTCAGCATTCTTCCAAGGTGACCACCACTACCACCGAAATTGATGTACCAAATGGACCTGGGGTCGGAGATAAATCATCTTATCTTACTTAATAGGTGAGAATCAACTTCAAATTATCTCGAAAACTGCAATGAAGTTTTTATTAATTGGGACTCGCTCTCTGCTTTCAGCATTCTTCCAAGGTGACCACCACTACCACCGAAATTGATGTACCAAATGGACCTGGGGTCGGAGATAAATCATCTTATCTTACTTAATAGGTGAGAATCAACTTCAAATTATCTCGAAAACTGCAATGAAGTTTTTATTAATTGGGACTCACTCTCTGCTTTCAGCATTCTTCCAAGGTGACCACCACTTCCACCGAAATCGCTGTACCAAGAGGACTTGGGGTCGGAGATAAATCATCTTATCTTACTTAATAGGTGAGAATCATCTTCAAATTACCACGATAACTGCAATGAAGATGTTATTAATTCGAACTCGCTCTCTGCTTTCAGCATTCTTCCAAGGTGACCACCACTACCACCGAAATTGATGTACCAAATGGACCTGGGGTTGGAGATAAATCATCTTATCTTACTTAACAGGTGAGAATCAACTTCAAATTATCTCGAAAACTGCAATCAAGTTTTTATTAATTGGGAATCACTCTCTGCTTTCAGCATTCTTCCAAGGTGACCACCACTTCCACCGAAATCGCTGTACCAAGAGGACTTGGGGTCGGATATAAATCATCTTATTTTACTTAATTGGTGAAAATCATCTTCAAATTACCACGAAAACTGCAATGAAGTTTTTATTAATTGGAACTCGCTCTCTGCTTTCAGCATTCTTCCAAGGTGACCACCACTTCCACCGAAATCGCTGTACCAAGAGGACTTGGGGTCGGATATAAATCATCTTATTTTACTTAATTGGTGAAAATCATCTTCAAATTACCACGAAAACTGCAATGAAGTTTTTATTAATTGGAACTCGCTCTCTGCTTTCAGCATTCTTCCAAGGTGACCACCACTTCCACCGAAATCGCTGTACCAAGAGGACTTGGGGTCAGATATAAATCATCTTATCTTACTTAATGGGTGAGAATCATCTTCAAATTACCACGAAAACTGCAATGTAGTTGTTATTAATTGGAACTCGATCTCTGCTTTCAGCATTCTTGCAAGGTGACCACCACTTCCACCGAAATCGCTGTACCAAGAGGACTTGGGGTCGGATATAAATCATCTTATCTTACTTAATGGGTGAGAATCATCTTCAAATTACCACGAAAACTGCAATGAAGTTGTTATTAATTGGAACTCGCTCTCTGCTTTCAGCATTTTTCCAAGGTGACCACCACTTCCAACGAAATCACTGTACCAAGAGGACTTGGTGTTGGATATAAATCATCTTATCTTACTTAATCGGTGAGAATCATCTTCAAATTACCACGAAAACTGCAATGAAGTTGTTATTAATTAGAACTCGCTATCTGATTTCAGCATTCATGCAAGGTGACCACCACTTCCACCGAAATCGCTGTACCAAGAGGACTTGGGGTCAGATATAAATCATCTTATCTTACTTAATGGGTGAGAATCATCTTCAAATTACCACGAAAACTGCAATGAAGTTGTTATTAATTGGAACTCGATCTCTGCTTTCAGCATTCTTCCAAGGTGACCACCAGTCACTCGTCCCAAGTCTTGAGAAGTTATTGTCCCAAGTCTTGAGAAGTCCTTGTAACAAGTCTTGAGAAGTCACTCGTCCCAAGTCTTGAGAAGTTATTGTCCCAAGTCTTGAGAAGATCTTGTCCCAAGTCTTGAGAAGTTCTTGTCCCAAGTCTTGAGAAGTCACTTGTCCCAAGTCTTGAGAAGTCACTTGTCCCAAGTCTTGAGAAGTCATTCGCCCCAATTCTTGAGAAGTCACTAGTTTCAAGTCTTGAGAAGTTCTTGTCCCAAGTCTTGAGAAGTCACTTGTCCCAAGTCTTGAGAAGTTCTTGTACCAACTCTTGAGAAGTCATTCGTCCCAAGTCTTGAGAAGTCAATCGTCCCAAGTCTTGAGAAGTTCTTGTCCCAAGTCTTGAGAAGTCACTTGTCCCAAGTCTTGAGAAGTCACTCGTCCCAAGTCTTGAGAAGTCACTCGTCCCAAGTCTTGAGAAGTTCTTGTCCCAAGACTTGAGAAGTCACTTGTCTCAAGTCTTGAGAAGTTCTTGTCCCAAGTCTTGAGAAGTCACTTGTCCCAAGTCTTGAGAAGTCACTCGTCCCAAGTCTTGAGAAGTTCTTGTCCCAAGTCTTGAGAAGTCACTTGTCCCAAGTCTTGAGAAGTTCTTGTCGCAAGTCTTGAGAAAATCTTGTCCCAAGTCT
Source organism: Zootermopsis nevadensis (assembly GCF_977971745.1). Taxonomy (NCBI): domain Eukaryota; kingdom Metazoa; phylum Arthropoda; class Insecta; order Blattodea; family Termopsidae; genus Zootermopsis; species Zootermopsis nevadensis. The sequence goes on from NW_028259134.1 coordinate 20,119,088, forward strand.
TGAGAACGCACTCGTCCCAAGTCTTGAGAAGTTCTTGTCCCAAGTATTGAGAAGTCACTTGTCCTAAGTCTTGAGAAGTTCTTGTCCCAAGTCATGAGAAGTTCTTGTCACAAGTTTTGAGAAGTCACTCGTCCCAAGTCTTGAGAAGTCACTCGTCCCAAGTCTTGAGAAGTTCTTGTCCCAAGTCTTGAGAAGTCACTTGTCCCAAGACTTGAGAAGTTATTGTCCCAAGTCTTGAGAAGTCACTTGTCCCAAGTCTTGAGAAGTCATTCGTCCCAAGTCTTGAGAAGTCACTCGTCCCAAGTCTTGAGAAGTTCTTGTCCCAAGTCTTGAGAAGTCACTTGTCCCAAGTCTTGAGAAGTCACTCGTCCCAAGTCTTGAGAAGTCACTCGTCACAAGTCTTGAGAAATTCTTGTCCCAAGTCTTGAGAAGTCACTTGTCCCAAGTCTTGAGAAGTCACTCGTCCCAAGTCTTAAGAAGTTATTGTCCCAAGTCTTGAGAAGTTCTTGTCCCAAGTCTTGAGAAGTTCTTGTCCCAAGTCTTGAGAAGTCACTCGTCCCAAGTCTTGAGAAGTTCTTGTCCCAAGTCTTGAGAAGTCACTTGTCCCAAGTCTTGAGAAGTTCTTGTCCCAAGTCTTGAGAAGTCACTCGTCCCAAGTCTTGAGAAGTCACTCGTCCCAAGTCTTGAGAAGTTCTTGTCCCAAGTCTTGAGAAGTCCTTGTCCCAAGTCTTGAGAAGTTATTGTCCCAAGTCTTGTCTGCTTGTTTAGGGCTGTGCCTCACCTGTCTTAGCTGAATTCAAATTTTTTCGAAAATTCTTAGTTTTCATCGCGTTTCACGCCTTTTGCAGTCGTTTTAATTTTTTTTGAAATTTCGAAAAATTTTGAAAATTCTCAAAGGGGTACCCCTTTGAGAAATTTCAATTTTTTCGAAAAACCGAAAAACGTGGCAAATCGTCCAAAAAGCGCACAAAACTAAGAATTTTTGAAAATTTTCAAACTTTTAATTTTTTTCCGAATTTTCCGAAAATTTTTGGTTTTGTGCGCATTTCAGAAGGTTTGCAGCGTTTTTTGATTTTTCGAAAAATTTGAAAAATTTTCCTTCTAAATTTGACCTGTCCCATCCCTATCAGGACTAGACTCCCAAGTCTTGAGAAATCACTCGTCCCAAGTCTTGAGAAGTTCTTGTCCCAAGTCTTGAGAAGTTCTTGTTCCAAGTCTTGAGAAGTCACTTGTCCCAAGTCTTGAGAAGTCACTCGTCCCAAGTCTAGAGAAGTCACTTGTCCCAAGTTTTGAGAAGACATTCGTCCCAAGTCTTGAGAAGTCACTCGTCCCAAGTCTTGAGAAGTTCTTGTCCCAAGTCTTGAGAAGTCACTTGTCCCAAGTCTTGAGAAGTTCTTGTTCCAAGTCTTGAGAAGTCACTTGTCCCAAGTCTTGAGAAGTCACTCGTCCCAAGTCTTGAGAAGTTCTTGTCCCAAGTCTTGAGTAGTCACTTGTCCCAAGTCTTGAGAAGTTCTTGTCCCAAGTCTTGAGAAGTTCTTGTCACAAGTTTTGAGAAGTCACTCGTCCCAAGTCTTGTGAAGTTATTGTCCCAAGTCTTGAGAAGTTCTTGTCCCAAGTCTTGAGAAGTTCTTTTCCTAAGTCTTGAGAAGTCACTCGTCCCAAGTCTTGAGAAGTTATTGTCCCAAGTCTTGAGAAGTTCTTGTCCCAAGTCTTGAGAAGTCACTCGTCCCAAGTCTTGAGAAGTTCTTGCCCCAAGTCTTGAGAAGTCACTTGTCCCAAGTCTTGAGAAGTTCTTGTCCCAAGTCTTGAGAAGTCACTTGTCCCAAGTCTTGAGAAGTCATTCGTCCCAAGTCTTGAGAAGTCACTCGTCCCAAGTCTTGAGAAGTTCTTGTCCCAAGTCTTGAGAAGTCACTTGTCCCAAGTCTTGAGAAGTCACTCGTCCCAAGTCTTGAGAAGTCACTCGTCCCAAGTCTTGAGAAGTTCTTGTCCCAAGTCTTGAGAAGTTCTTGTCCCAAGTCTTGAGAAGTCATTCGTCCCAAGTCTTGAGAAGTCACTCGTCCCAAGTCTTGAGAAGTTCTTGTCCCAAGTCTTGAGAAGTCACTTGTCCCAAGTCTTGAGAAGTTCTTGTCCCAAGTCTAGAGAAGTCACTTGTCCCAAGTCTTGAGAAGACATTCGTCCCAAGTTTTGAGAAGTCACTCGTCCCAAGTCTTGAGAAGTTCTTGTCCCAAGTCTTGAGAAGTCATTTGTCCCAAGTATTGAGAAGACATTCGTCCCAAGTCTTGAGAAGTCACTCGTCCCAAGTCTTGAGAAGTTCTTGTCCCAAGTCTTGAGAAGTCACTTGTCCCAAGTCTTGAGAAGTTCTTGTTCCAAGTCTTGAGAAGTCACTTGTCCCAAGTCTTGAGAAGTCACTCGTCCCAAGTCTTGAGAAGTTCTTGTCCCAAGTCTTGAGAAGTCACTTGTCGCAAGTCTTGAGAAGTTCTTGTCCCAAGTCTTGAGAAGTTCTTTTCCTAAGTCTTGAGAAGTCACTCGTCCCAAGTCTTGAGAAGTTATTGTCCCAAGTCTTGAGAGTTCTTGTCCCAAGTCTTCAGAAGTTATTGTCCCAAGTCTTGAGAAGTCACTTGTCCCAAGTCTTGAGAAGTTCTTGTCCCAAGTCTTGAGAAGTCACTTGTCCCAAGTCTTGAGAAGTTCTTGTCCCAAGTCTTGAGAAGTCACTTGTCCCAAGTCTTGAGAAGTCATTCGTCCCAAGTCTTGAGAAGTTCTTGTCCCAAGTATTGAGAAGTTCTTGTCCCAAGTCTTGAGAAGTCACTTGTCCCAAGTCTTGAGAAGTCACTCGTCCCAAGTCTTGAGAAGTCACTCGTCCCAAGTCTTGAGAAGTTCTTGTCCCAAGTCTTGAGAAGTTCTTGTCCCAAGTCTTGAGAAGTCATTCGTCCCAAGTCTTGAGAAGTCACTGGTCCCAAGTCTTGAGAAGTTCTTGTCCCAAGTCTTGAGAAGTCACTTGTCCCAAGTCTTGAGAAGTTCTTGTCCCAAGTCTAGAGAAGTCACTTGTCCCAAGTCTTGAGAAGACATTCGTCCCAAGTTTTGAGAAGTCACTCGTCTCAAGTCTTGAGAAGTTCTTGTCCCAAGTCTTGAGAAGTCACTTGTCCCAAGTATTGAGAAGACATTCGTCCCAAGTCTTGAGAAGTCACTCGTCCCAAGTCTTGAGAAGTTCTTGTCCCAAGTCTTGAGAAGTCACTTGTCCCAAGTCTTGAGAAGTTCTTGTTCCAAGTCTTGAGAAGTCACTTGTCCCAAGTCTTGAGAAGTCACTCGTCCCAAGTCTTGAGAAGTTCTTGTCCCAAGTCTTGAGAAGTCACTTGTCGCAAGTCTTGAGAAGTTCTTGTCCCAAGTCTTGAGAAGTTCTTTTCCTAAGTCTTGAGAAGTCACTCGTCCCAAGTCTTGAGAAGTTATTGTCCCAAGTCTTGAGAAGTTCTTGTCCCAAGTCTTCAGAAGTTATTGTCCCAAGTCTTGAGAAGTCACTTGTCCCAAGTCTTGAGAAGTTCTTGTCCCAAGTCTTGAGAAGTCACTTGTCCCAAGTCTTGAGAAGTTCTTGTCCCAAGTCTTGAGAAGTCACTTGTCCCAAGTCTTGAGAAGTCATTCGTCCCAAGTCTTGAGAAGTCACTCGTCCCAAGTCTTGAGAAGTTCTTGTCCCAAGTCTTGAGAAGTCACTTGTCCCAAGTCTTGAGAAGTCACTCGTCCCAAGTCTTGAGAAGTCACTCGTCCCAAGTCTTGAGAAGTCACTCGTCCCAAGTCTTGAGAAGTTCTTGTCCCAAGTCTTGAGAAGTCACTCGTCCCAAGTCTTGAGAAGTTCTTGTCCCAAGTCTTGAGAAGTCACTTGTCCCAAGTCTTGAGAAGTTCTTGTCCCAAGTCTTGACATGTCACTCGTCCCAAGTCTTGAGAAGTCACTCGTCCCAAGTCTTAAGAAGTTCTTGTCCCAAGTCTTGAGAAGTCCTTGTCCCAAGTCTTGAGAAGTTATTGTCCAAAGTCTTGTCTGCTTGTTTAGGGCTGTGCCTCACCTGTCTTAGCTGAATTCAAATTTTTTCGAAAATTTTTTTTTTTCATCGCGTTTCACGCCATTTGCAGTCGTTTTTAATTGTTTCAAAATTTCGAAAAATTTTGAAAATTCTCAAAGGGGTACCCCTTTGAGAAATTTAAATTTTTTCCAAAAATTTCGAAAAACCGAAAAACGTTGCAAATCTTCCAAAAAGCGCACAAAACTAAGAATTTTTGAAAATTTTCAACTTTTAATTTTTTTCCGAATTTTCCGAAAATTTTTTGTTTTGTGCGCATTTCAGAAGGTTTGCAGCGTTTTTTGATTTTTCGAAAAAATTGAGAATTTTTCCTTGTAAATTTGACCTGTCCCATCCCTATCAGGACTAGACTCCCAAGTCTTGAGAAGTCACTCGTCCCAAGTCTTGAGATGTTCTTGTCCCAAGTCTTGAGAGGTCACTTGTCCCAAATCTTGAGAAGTCACTCGTCCCAAGTCTTGAGAAGTCACTCGTCCCAAGTCTTGAGAAGTTCTTGTCCCAAGTCTTGAAAAGTCACTTGTCCCAAGTCTTGAGAAGTTCTTGTCCCAAGTCTTGAGAAGTCACTTGTCCCAAGTCTTGAGAAGTTCTTGTCCCAAGTCTTGAGAAGTCACTTGTCCCAAGTCTTGAGAAGTCATTCGTCCCAAGTCTTGAGAAGTCACTCGTCCCAAGTCTTGAGAAGTTCTTGTCCCAAGTCTTGAGAAGTCACTTGTCCCAAGTCTTGAGAAGTCACTCGTCCCAAGTCTTGAGAAGTCACTCGTCACAAGTCTTGAGAAATTCTTGTCCCAAGTCTTGAGAAGTCACTTGTCCCAAGTCTTGAGAAGTCACTCGTCCCAAGTCTTGAGAAGTTATTGTCCCAAGTCTTGAGAAGTTCTTGTCCCAAGTATTGAGAAGTTCTTGTCCCAAGTCTTGAGAAGTCACTCGTCCCAAGTCTTGAGAAGTTCTTGTCCCAAGTCTTGAGAAGTCACTTGTCCCAAGTCTTGAGAAGTTCTTGTCCCAAGTCTTGAGAAGTCACTCGTCCCAAGTCTTGAGAAGTCACTCGTCCCAAGTCTTGAGAAGTTCTTGTCCCAAGTCTTGAGAAGTCCTTGTCTCAAGTCTTGAGAAGTTATTGTCCCAAGTCTTGTCTGCTTGTTTAGGGCTGTGCCTCACCTGTCTTAGCTGAATTCAATTTTTTTCGAAAATTCTTAGTTTTCTTCGCGTTTCACGCCATTTGCAGTCGTTTTTAATTTTTTTGAAATTTCGAAAAATTTTGAAAATTCTCAAAGGGGTACCCCTTTGAGAAATTTCAATTTTTTCGAAAAATTTCGAAAAACCGAAAAACGTGGCAAATCGTCCAAAAAGCGCACAAAACTAAGAATTTTTGAAAATTTTTGGTTTTGTGCGCATTTCAGAAGGTTTGCAGTGTTTTTTGATTTTTCGAAAAATTTGAAAAATTTTCCTTCTAAATTTGACCTGTCCCATCCCTATCAGGACTAGACTCCCAAGTCTTGAGAAGTCACTCGTCCCAAGTCTTGAGAAGTTCTTGTTCCAAGTCTTGAGAAGTTACTTGTCCCAAGCCTTGAGAAGTTCTTGTCCCAAGTCTAGAGAAGTCACTTGTCCCAAGTATTGAGAAGACATTCGTCCCAAGTTTGAGAAGTCACTCGTCCCAAGTCTTGAGAAGTTCTTGTCCCAAGTCTTGAGAAGTCACTTGTCCCAAGTCTTGAGAAGTTCTTGTTCCAAGTCTTGAGAAGTCACTTGTCCCAAGTCTTGAGAAGTCACTCGTCCCAAGTCTTGAGAAGTTCTTGTCCCAAGTCTTGAGAAGTCACTTGTCGCAAGTCTTGAGAAGTTCTTGTCCCAAGTCTTGAGAAGTTCTTGTCACAAGTTTTGAGAAGTCACTCGTCCCAAGTCTTGAGAAGTTCTTGTCCCAAGTCTTGAGAAGTTCTTGTCCCAAGTCTTGAGAAGTTCTTTTCCTAAGTCTTGAGAAGTCACTCGTCCCAAGTCTTGAGAAGTTATTGTCCCAAGTCTTGAGAAGTTCTTGTCCCAAGTCTTGAGAAGTTCTTGTCCCAAGTCTTGAGAAGTCACTCGTCCCAATTCTTGAGAAGTTCTTGTCCCAAGACTTGAGAAGTCACTTGTCCCAAGTCTTGAGAAGTTCTTGTCCCAAGTCTTGAGAAGTCACTTGGCCCAAGTCTTGAGAAGTCATTCGTCCCAAGTCTTGAGAAGTCACTCGTCCCAAGTCTTGAGAAGTTCATGTCCCAAGTCTTGAGAAGTCACTTGTCCCAAGTCTTGAGAAGTCATTCGTCCCAAGTCTTGAGAAGTCACTCGTCCCAAGTCTTGAGAAGTTCTTGTCCCAAGTCTTGAGAAGTTCTTGTCCCAAGTCTTGAGAAGTCACTCGTCCCAAGTCTTGAGAAGTTCTTGTCCCAAGTCTTGAGAAGTCACTTGTCCCAAGTCTTGAGAAGTTCTTGTCCCAAGTCTTGACAAGTCACTCGTCCCAAGTCTTGAGAAGTCACTCGTCCCAAGTTTTGAGAAGTTCTTTTCCCAAGTCTTGAGAAGTTCTTGTCCCAAGTCTTGAGAAGTTATTGTCCCAAGTCTTGTCTGCTTGTTTAGGGCTGTGCCTCACCTGTCTTAGCTGAATTCAAATTTTTTCGAAAATTCTTAGTTTTCTTCGCGTTTCACGCCATTTGCAGTCGTTTTTAATTTTTTTGAAATTTCGAAAAATTTTGAAAATTCTCAAAGGGGTACCCCTTTGAGAAATTTCAATTTTTTCGAAAAATTTCGAAAAACCGAAAAACGTGGCAAATCGTCCAAAAAGCGCACAAAACTAAGAATTTTTGAAAATTTTCAACATTTAATTTTTTTTCGAATTATCCGAAAATTTTTGGTTTTGTGCGCATTTCAGAAGGTTTGCAGCGTTTTTTGATTTTTCGAAAAATTTGAAAAATTTTCCTTCTAAATTTGACCTGTCCCATCCCTATCAGGACTAGACTCCCAAGTCTTGAGAAGACACTCGTCCCAAGCCTTGAGAAGTTCTTGTCCCAAGTCTTGAGAAGTCACTTGTCCCAATTCTTGAGAAGTTCTTGTCCCAAGTCTAGAGAAGTCACTTGTCCCAAGTCTTGAGAAGACATTCGTCCCAAGTCTTGAGAAGTCACTCGTCCCAAGTCTTGAGAAGTTCTTGTCCCAAGTCTTGAGAAGTCACTTGTACCAAGTCTTGTTAAGTTCTTGTTCCAAGTCTTGAGAAGTCACTTGTCCCAAGTCTTGAGAAGTCACTCGTCCCAAGTCTTGAGAAGTTCTTGTCCCAAGTCTTGAGAAGTCACTTGTCCCAAGTCTTGAGAAGTTCTTGTCCCAAGCCTTGAGAAGTTCTTGTCACAAGTTTTGAGAAGTCACTCGTCCCAAGTCTTGTGAAGTTATTGTCCCAAGTCTTGAGAATTCTTGTCCCAAGTCTTGAGAAGTTCTTTTCCTAAGTCTTGAGAAGTCACTCGTCCCAAGTCTTGAGAAGTTCTTGTCCCAAGTCTTGAGAAGTTCTTGTTCCAAGTCTTGAGAAGTTCTTGTCCCAAGTCTTGAGAAGTCACTCGTCCCAAGTCTTGAGAAGTTCTTGTCCCAAGTCTTGAGAAGTCACTTGTCCCAAGTCTTGAGAAGTTCTTGTCCCAAGTCTTGAGAAGTCACTTGTCCCAAGTCTTGAGAAGTCATTCGTCCCAAGTCTTGAGAAGTCACTCGTCCCAAGTCTTGAGAAGTTCTTGTCCCAAGTCTTGAGAAGTCACTCGTCCCAAGTCTTGAGAAGTCACTCGTCCCAAGTCATGAGAAGTCACTCGTCCCAAGTCTTGAGAAGTTCTTGTCCCAAGTCTTGAGAAGTTCTTGTCCCAAGTCTTGAGAAGTCACTCGTCCCTAGTCTTGAGAATTTCTTGTCCCAAGTCTTGAGAAGTCACTCGTCCCAAGTCTTGAGAAGTTCTTGTCCCAAGTCTTGAGAAGTTATTGTCCCAAGTCTTGTCTGCTTGTTTAGGGCTGTGCCTCACCTGTCTTAGCTGAATTCAAATTTTTTCAAAAATTCTTAGTTTTCTTCGCGTTTCACGCCTTTTGCAGTCGTTTTTAATTTTTTTGAAATTTCGAAAAATTTTGAAAATTCTCAAAGGGGTACCCCTTTGAGAAATTTCAATTTTTTCGAAAAATTTCGAAAAACCGAAAAACGTGGCAAATCGTCCAAAAAGCGCACAAAACTAAGAATTTTTGAAAATTTTCAACTTTTAATTTTTTTCCGAATTTTCCGAAAATTTTTTGTTTTGTGCGCATTTCAGAAGGTTTGCAGCGTTTTTTGATTTTTCGAAAAAATTGAGAATTTTTCCTTGTAAATTTGACCTGTCCCATCCCTATCAGGACTAGACTCCCAAGTCTTGAGAAGTCACTCGTCCCAAGTCTTGAGATGTTCTTGTCCCAAGTCTTGAGAGGTCACTTGTCCCAAATCTTGAGAAGTCACTCGTCCCAAGTCTTGAGAAGTCACTCGTCCCAAGTCTTGAGAAGTTCTTGTCCCAAGTCTTGAAAAGTCACTTGTCCCAAGTCTTGAGAAGTTCTTGTCCCAAGTCTTGAGAAGTCACTTGTCCCAAGTCTTGAGAAGTTCTTGTCCCAAGTCTTGAGAAGTCACTTGTCCCAAGTCTTGAGAAGTCATTCGTCCCAAGTCTTGAGAAGTCACTCGTCCCAAGTCTTGAGAAGTTCTTGTCCCAAGTCTTGAGAAGTCACTTGTCCCAAGTCTTGAGAAGTCACTCGTCCCAAGTCTTGAGAAGTCACTCGTCACAAGTCTTGAGAAATTCTTGTCCCAAGTCTTGAGAAGTCACTTGTCCCAAGTCTTGAGAAGTCACTCGTCCCAAGTCTTGAGAAGTTATTGTCCCAAGTCTTGAGAAGTTCTTGTCCCAAGTATTGAGAAGTTCTTGTCCCAAGTCTTGAGAAGTCACTCGTCCCAAGTCTTGAGAAGTTCTTGTCCCAAGTCTTGAGAAGTCACTTGTCCCAAGTCTTGAGAAGTTCTTGTCCCAAGTCTTGAGAAGTCACTCGTGTCAAGTCTTGAGAAGTCACTCGTCCCAAGTCTTGAGAAGTTCTTGTCCCAAGTCTTGAGAAGTCCTTGTCCCAAGTCTTGAGAAGTTATTGTCCCAAGTCTTGTCTGCTTGTTTAGGGCTGTGCCTCACCTGTCTTAGCTGAATTCAAATTTTTTCGAAAATTCTTAGTTTTCTTCGCGTTTCACGCCATTTGCAGTCGTTTTTAATTTTTTTGAAATTTCGAAAAATTTTGAGAAATTTCAATTTTTTCGAAAAATTTCGAAAAACCGAAAAACGTGGCAAATCGTCCAAAAAGCGCACAAAACTAAGAATTTTTGAAAATTTTCAACTTTTAATTTTTTTCCGAATTTTCCGAAAATTTTTGGTTTTGTGCGCATTTCAGAAGGTTTGCAGCGTTTTTTGATTTTTCGAAAAATTTGAAAAATTTCCCTTCTAAATTTGACCTGTCCCATCCCTATCAGGACTAGACTCCCAAGTCTTGAGAAGTCACTCGTCCCAAGTCTTGAGAAGTTCTTGTTCCAAGTCTTGAGAAGTCACTTGTCCCAAGTCTTGAGAAGTTCTTGTCCCAAGTCTAGAGAAGTCACTTGTCCCAAGTATTGAGAAGACATTCGTCCCAAGTCTTGAGAAGTCACTCGTCCCAAGTCTTGAGAAGTTCTTGTCCAAAGTCTTGAGAAGTCACTTGTCCCAAGTCTTGAGAAGTTCTTGTTCCAAGTCTTGAGAAGTCACTTGTCCCAAGTCTTGAGAAGTCACTCGTCCCAAGTCTTGAGAAGTTCTTGTCCCAAGTCTTGAGAAGTTCTTGTCCCAAGTCTTGAGAAGTCACTCGTCCCAAGTCTTGAGAAGTTCTTGTCCCAAGTCTTGAGAAGTCACTTGTCCCAAGTCTTGAGAAGTTCATGTCCCAAGTCTTGATAAGTCACTCGTCCCAAGTCTTGAGAAGTCACTCGTCCCAAGTCTTGAGAAGATCTTGTCCCAAGTCTTGAGAAGTTATTGTCCCAAGTCTTGTCTGCTTGTTTAGGGCTGTGCCTCACCTGTCTTAGCTGAATTCAAATTTTTTCGAAAATTCTTAGTTTTCTTCGCGTTTCACGCCATTTGCAGTCGTTTTTAATTTTTTTGAAATTTCGAAAAATTTTGAAAATTCTCAAAGGGGTACCCCTTTGAGAAATTTCAATTTTTTCGAAAAATTTCGAAAAACCGAAAAACGTGGCAAATCGTCCAAAAAGCGCACAAAACTAAGAATTTTTGAAAATTTTCAACATTTAATTTTTTTCGAATTATCCGAAAATTTTTGGTTTTGTGCGCATTTCAGAAGGTTTGCAGCGTTTTTTGATTTTTCGAAAAATTTGAAAAATTTTCCTTCTAAATTTGACCTGTCCCATCCCTATCAGGACTAGACTCCCAAGTCTTGAGAAGACACTCGTCCCAAGCCTTGAGAAGTTCTTGTCCCAAGTCTTGAGAAGTCACTTGTCCCAATTCTTGAGAAGTTCTTGTCCCAAGTCTAGAGAAGTTACTTGTCCCAAGTCTTGAGAAGACATTCGTCCCAAGTCTTGAGAAGTCACTCGTCCCAAGTCTTGAGAAGTTCTTGTCCCAAGTCTTGAGAAGTCACTTGTCCCAAGTCTTGTTAAGTTCTTGTTCCAAGTCTTGAGAAGACACTTGTCCCAAGTCTTGAGAAGTCACTCGTCCCAAGTCTTGAGAAGTTCTTGTCCCAAGTCTTGAGAAGTCACTTGTCCCAAGTCTTGTAAGTTCTTGTCCCAAGTCTTGAGAAGTTCTTGTCACAAGTTTTGAGAAGTCACTCGTCCCAAGTCTTGTGAAGTTATTGTCCCAAGTCTTGAGAATTCTTGTCCCAAGTCTTGAGAAGTTCTTTTCCTAAGTCTTGAGAAGTCACTCGTCCCAAGTCTTGAGAAGTTCTTGTCCCAAGTCTTGAGAAGTTCTTGTCCCAAGTCTTGAGAAGTTCTTGTCCCAAGTCTTGAGAAGTCACTCGTCCCAAGTCTTGAGAAGTTCTTGTCCCAAGTCTTGAGAAGTCACTTGTCCCAAGTCTTGAGAAGTTCTTGTCCCAAGTCTTGAGAAGTCACTTGTCCCAAGTCTTGAGAAGTCATTCGTCCCAAGTCTTGAGAAGTCACTCATCCCAAGTCTTGAGAAGTTCTTGTCCCAAGTCTTGAGAAGTCACTCGTCCCAAGTCTTGAGAAGTTCTTGTCCCAAGTCTTGAGAAGTTCTTGTCCCAAGTCTTGAGAAGTCACTCGTCCCTAGTCTTGAGAATTTCTTGTCCCAAGTCTTGAGAAGTCACTTGTCCCAAGTCTTGAGAAGTTTTTGTCCCAAGTCTTGAGAAGTCACTCGTCCCAAGTCTTGAGAAGTCACTCGTCCCAAGTCTTGAGAAGTTCTTGTCCCAAGTCTTGAGAAGTTATTGTCCCAAGTCTTGTCTGCTTGTTTAGGGCTGTGCCTCACCTGTCTTAGCTGAATTCAATTTTTTTCGAAAATTCTTAGTTTTCTTCGCGTTTCACGCCTTTTGCAGTCGTTTTTAATTTTTTTGAAATTTCGAAAAATTTTGAAAATTCTCAAAGGGGTACCCCTTTGAGAAATTTCAATTTTTTCGAAAAATTTCGAAAAACCGAAAAACGTGGCAAATCGTCCAAAAAGCGCACAAAACTAAGAATTTTTGAAAATTTTCAACTTTTAATTTTTTTCCGAATTTTCCGAAAATTTTTGGTTTTGTGCGCATTTCAGAAGGTTTGCAGCGTTTTTTGATTTTTCGAAAAATTTGAAAAATTTTCCTTCTAAATTTGACCTGTCCCATCCCTATCAGGACTAGACTCCCAAGTCTTGAGAAGACACTCGTCCCAAGCCTTGAGAAGTTCTTGTCCCAAGTCTTGAGAAGTCACTTGTCCCAAGTCTTGAGAAGTTCTTGTCCCAAGTCTAGAGAAGTCACTTGTCCCAAGTCTTGAGAAGACATTCGTCCCAAGTCTTGAGAAGTCACTCGTCCCAAGTCTTGAGAAGTTCTTGTCCCAAGTCTTGAGAAGTCACTTGTCCCAAGTCTTGTTAAGTTCTTGTTCCAAGTCTTGAGAAGTCACTTGTCCCAAGTCTTGAGAAGTCACTCGTCCCAAGTCTTGAGAAGTTCTTGTCCCAAGTCTTGAGAAGTCACTTGTCCCAAGTCTTGAGAAGTTCTTGTCCCAAGTCTTGAGAAGTTCTTGTCACAAGTTTTGAGAAGTCACTCGTCCCAAGTCTTGTGAAGTTATTGTCCCAAGTCTTCAGAATTCTTGTCCCAAGTCTTGAGAAGTCACTTGTCCCAAGTCTTGAGAAGTTCTTGTCCCAAGTCTTGAGAAGTCACTTGTCCCAAGTCTTGAGAAGTCATTCGTCCCAAGTCTTGAGAAGTCACTCGTCCCAAGTCTTGAGAAGTTCATGTCCCAAGCCTTGAGAAGTCACTTGTCCCAAGTCTTGAGAAGTCACTCGTCCCAAGTCTTGAGAAGTCACTCGTCCCAAGTCTTGAGAAGTTCTTGTCCCAAGTCTTCAGAAGTTCTTGTCCCAAGTTTTGAGAAGTCACTCGTCCCAAGTCTTGAGAAGTTCTTGTCCCAAGTCTTGAGAAGTCACTTGTCCCAAGACTTGAGAAGTTCTTGTCCCAAGTCTTGACAAGTCACTCGTCCCAAGTCTTGAGAAGTCACTCGTCCCAAGTTTTGAGAAGTTCTTTTCCCAAGTCTTGAGAAGTTCTTGTCCCAAGTCTTGAGACGTTATTGTCCCAAGTCTTGTCTGCTTGTTTAGGGCTGTGCCTCACCTGTCTTAGCTGAATTCAAATTTTTTCGAAAATTCTTAGTTTTCTTCGCGTTTCACGCCATTTGCAGTCGTTTTTAATTTTTATGAAATTTCGAAAAATTTTGAAAATTCTCAAATTGAGAAATTTCAATTTTTTCGAAAAATTTCGAAAAACCGAAAAACGTGGCAAATCGTCCAAAAAGCGCACAAAACTAAGAATTTTTGAAAATTTTCAACATTTAATTTTTTTTCGAATTATCCGAAAATTTTTGGTTTTGTGCGCAATTCAGAAGGTTTGCAGCGTTTTTTGATTTTTCGAAAAATTTGAAAAATTTTCCTTCTAAATTTGACCTGTCCCATCCCTATCAGGACTAGACTCCCAAGTCTTGAGAAGACACTCGTCCCAAGCCTTGAGAAGTTCTTGTCCCAAGTCTTGAGAAGTCACTTGTCCCAAGTCTTGAGAAGTTCTTGTCCCAAGTCTAGAGAAGTCACTTGTCCCAAGTCTTGAGAAGACATTCGTCCCAAGTCTTGAGAAGTCACTCGTCCCAAGTCTTGAGAAGTTCTTGTCCCAAGTCTTGAGAAGTCACTTGTCCCAAGTCTTGTTAAGTTATTGTTCCAAGTCTTGAGAAGTCACTTGTCCCAAGTCTTGAGAAGTCACTCGTCCCAAGTCTTGAGAAGTTCTTGTCCCAAGTCTTGAGAAGTCACTTGTCCCAAGTCTTGAGAAGTTCTTGTCCCAAGTCTTGAGAAGTTCTTGTCACAAGTTTTGAGAAGTCACTCGTCCCAAGTCTTGTGAAGTTATTGTCCCAAGTCTTCAGAATTCTTGTCCCAAGTCTTGAGAAGTTCTTTTCCTAAGTCTTGAGAAGTCACTCGTCCCAAGTCTTGAGAAGTTCTTGTCCCAAGTCTTGAGAAGTTCTTGTCCCAAGTCTTGAGAACTCACTCGTCCCAAGTCTTGAGAAGTTCTTGTCCCAAGTCTTGAGAAGTCACTTGTCCCAAGTCTTGAGAAGTTCTTGTCCCAAGTCTTGAGAAGTCACTTGTCCCAAGTCTTGAGAAGTCATTCGTCCCAAGTCTTGAGAAGTCACTTGTCCCAAGCCTTGAGAAGTTCTTGTCCCAAGTCTTGAGAAGTCACTCGTGTCAAGTCTTGAGAAGTCACTCGTCCCAAGTCTTGAGAAGTTCTTGTCCCAAGTCTTGAGAAGTCCTTGTCCCAAGTCTTGAGAAGATATTGTCCCAAGTCTTGTCTGCTTGTTTAGGGCTGTGCCTCACCTGTCTTAGCTGAATTCAATTTTTTTCGAAAATTCTTAGTTTTCTTCGCGTTTCACGCCATTTGCAGTCGTTTTTAATTTTTTTGAAATTTCGAAAAATTTTGAAAATTCTCAAAGGGGTACCCCTTTGAGAAATTTCAATTTTTTCGAAAAATTTCGAAAAACCGAAAAACGTGGCAAATCGTCCAAAAAGCGCACAAAACTAAGAATTTTTGAAAATTTTCAACTTTTAATTTTTTTCCGAATTTTCCGAAAATTTTTGGTTTTGTGCGCATTTCAGAAGGTTTGCAGCGTTTTTTGATTTTTCGAAAAATTTGAAAAATTTCCCTTCTAAATTTGACCTGTCCCATCCCTATCAGGACTAGACTCCCAAGTCTTGAGAAGTCACTCGTCCCAAGTCTTGAGAAGTTCTTGTTCCAAGTCTTGAGAAGTCACTTGTCCCAAGTCTTGAGAAGTTCTTGTCCCAAGTCTAGAGAAGTCACTTGTCCCAAGTATTGAGAAGACATTCGTCCCAAGTCTTGAGAAGTCACTCGTCCCAAGTCTTGAGAAGTTCTTGTCCAAAGTCTTGAGAAGTCACTTGTCCCAAGTCTTGAGAAGTTCTTGTTCCAAGTCTTGAGAAGTCACTTGTCCCAAGTCTTGAGAAGTCACTCGTCCCAAGTCTTGAGAAGTTCTTGTCCCAAGTCTTGAGAAGTTCTTGTCCCAAGTCTTGAGAAGTCACTCGTCCCAAGTCTTGAGAAGTTCTTTTCCCAAGTCTTGAGAAGTTCTTGTCCCAAGTCTTGAGAAGTTCATGTCCCAAGTCTTGATAAGTCACTCGTCCCAAGTCTTGAGAAGTCACTCGTCCCAAGTCTTGAGAAGTCACTTGTCCCAAGTCTTGTTAAGTTCTTGTTCCAAGTCTTGAGAAGACACTTGTCCCAAGTCTTGAGAAGTCACTCGTCCCAAGTCTTGAGAAGATCTTGTCCCAAGTCTTGAGAAGTCACTTGTCCCAAGTCTTGAGAAGTTCTTGTCCCAAGTCTTGAGAAGTTCTTGTCACAAGTTTTGAGAAGTCACTCGTCCCAAGTCTTGTGAAGTTATTGTCCCAAGTCTTGAGAATTCTTGTCCCAAGTCTTGAGAAGTTCTTTTCCTAAGTCTTGAGAAGTCACTCGTCCCAAGTCTTGAGAAGTTCTTGTCCCAAGTCTTGAGAAGTTCTTGTCCCAAGTCTTGAGAAGTTCTTGTCCCAAGTCTTGAGAAGTCACTCGTCCCAAGTCTTGAGAAGTTCTTGTCCCAAGTCTTGAGAAGTCACTTGTCCCAAGTCTTGAGAAGTTCTTGTCCCAAGTCTTGAGAAGTCACTCGTCCCAAGTCTTGAGAAGTTCTTGTCCCAAGTCTTGAGAAGTCACTCGTCCCAAGTCTTGAGAAGTTCTTGTCCCAAGTCTTGAGAAGTCACTCGTCCCAAGTCTTGAGAAGTTCTTGTCCCAAGTCTTGAGAAGTTCTTGTCCCAAGTCTTGAGAAGTCACTCGTCCCTAGTCTTGAGAATTTCTTGTCCCAAGTCTTGAGAAGTCACTTGTCCCAAGTCTTGAGAAGTTTTTGTCCCAAGTCTTGAGAAGTCACTCGTCCCAAGTCTTGAGAAGTCACTCGTCCCAAGTCTTGAGAAGTTCTTGTCCCAAGTCTTGAGAAGTTATTGTCCCAAGTCTTGTCTGCTTGTTTAGGGCTGTGCCTCACCTGTCTTAGCTGAATTCAAATTTTTTCGAAAATTCTTAGTTTTCTTCGCGTTTCACGCCTTTTGCAGTCGTTTTTAATTTTTTTGAAATTTCGAAAATTTTTGAAAATTCTCAAAGGGGTACCCCTTTGAGAAATTTCAATTTTTTCGAAAAATTTCGAAAAACCGAAAAACGTGGCAAATCGTCCAAAAAGCGCACAAAACTAAGAATTTTTGAAAATTTTCAACATTTAATTTTTTTTCGAATTATCCGAAAATTTTTGGTTTTGTGCGCAATTCAGAAGGTTTACAGCGTTTTTTTGATTTTTCGAAAAATTTGAAAAATTTTCCTTCTAAATTTGACCTGTCCCATCCCTATCAGGACTAGACTCCCAAGTCTTGAGAAGACACTCGTCCCAAGCCTTGAGAAGTTCTTGTCCCAAGTCTTGAGAAGTCACTTGTCCCAAGTCTTGAGAAGTTCTTGTCCCAAGTCTAGAGAAGTCACTTGTCCCAAGTCTTGAGAAGACATTCGTCCCAAGTCTTGAGAAGTCACTCGTCCCAAGTCTTGAGAAGTTCTTGTCCCAAGTCTTGAGAAGTCACTTGTCCCAAGTCTTGTTAAGTTCTTGTTCCAAGTCTTGAGAAGTCACTTGTCCCAAGTCTTGAGAAGTCACTCGTCCCAAGTCTTGAGAAGTTCTTGTCCCAAGTCTTGAGAAGTCACTTGTCCCAAGTCTTGAGAAGTTCTTGTCCCAAGTCTTGAGAAGTTCTTGTCACAAGTTTTGAGAAGTCACTCGTCCCAAGTCTTGTGAAGTTATTGTCCCAAGTCTTCAGAATTCTTGTCCCAAGTCTTGAGAAGTTCTTTTCCTAAGTCTTGAGAAGTCACTCGTCCCAAGTCTTGAGAAGTTCTTGTCCCAAGTCTTGAGAAGTTCTTGTCCCAAGTCTTGAGAAGTTCTTGTCCCAAGTCTTGAGAAGTCACTCGTCCCAAGTCTTGAGAAGTTCTTGTCCCAAGTCTTCAGAAGTCACTTGTCCCAAGTCTTGAGAAGTTCTTGTCCCAAGTCTTGAGAAGTCACTTGTCCCAAGTCTTGAGAAGTCATTCGTCCCAAGTCTTGAGAAGTCACTTGTCCCAAGCCTTGAGAAGTTCTTGTCCCAAGTCTTGAGAAGTCACTCGTCCCAAGTCTTGAGAAGTCACTCGTCCCAAGTCTTGAGAAGTCACTCGTCCCAAGTCTTGAGGAGTTCTTGTCCCAAGTCTTGAGAAGTTCTTGTCCCAAGACTTGAGAAGTCACTCGTCCCTAGTCTTGAGAATTTCTTGTCCCAAGTCTTGAGAAGTCACTTGTCCCAAGTCTTGAGAAGTTCTTGTCCCAAGTCTTGAGAAGTCACTCGTCCCAAGTCTTGAGAAGTCACTCGTCCCAAGTCTTGAGAAGTTCTTGTCCCAAGTCTTGAGAAGTTATTGTCCCAAGTCTTGTCTGCTTGTTTAGGGCTGTGCCTCACCTGTCTTAGCTGAATTCAATTTTTTTCGAAAATTCTTAGTTTTCTTCGCGTTTCACGCCATTTGCAGTCGTTTTTAATTTTTTTGAAATTTCGAAAAATTTTGAAAATTCTCAAAGGGGTACCCCTTTGAGAAATTTCAATTTTTTCGAAAAATTTCGAAAAACCGAAAAACGTGGCAAATCGTCCAAAAAGCGCACAAAACTAAGAATTTTTGAAAATTTTCAACTTTTAATTTTTTTCCGAATTTTCCGAAAATTTTTGGTTTTGTGCGCATTTCAGAAGGTTTGCAGCGTTTTTTGATTTTTCGAAAAATTTGAAAAATTTCCCTTCTAAATTTGACCTGTCCCATCCCTATCAGGACTAGACTCCCAAGTCTTGAGAAGTCACTCGTCCCAAGTCTTGAGAAGTTCTTGTTCCAAGTCTTGAGAAGTCACTTGTCCCAAGTCTTGAGAAGTTCTTGTCCCAAGTCTAGAGAAGTCACTTGTCCCAAGTATTGAGAAGACATTCGTCCCAAGTCTTGAGAAGTCACTCGTCCCAAGTCTTGAGAAGTTCTTGTCCCAAGTCTTGAGAAGTCACTTGTCCCAAGTCTTGAGAAGTTCTTGTTCCAAGTCTTGAGAAGTCACTTGTCCCAAGTCTTGAGAAGTCACTCGTCCCAAGTCTTGAGAAGTTCTTGTCCCAAGTCTTGAGAAGTTCTTGTCCCAAGTCTTGAGAAGTCACTCGTCCCAAGTCTTGAGAAGTTCTTGTCCCAAGTCTTGAGAAGTCACTTGTCCCAAGTCTTGAGAAGTTCTTGTCCCAAGTCTTGATAAGTCACTCGTCCCAAGTCTTGAGAAGTCACTCGTCCCAAGTCTTGAGAAGATCTTGTCCCAAGTCTTGAGAAGTTATTGTCCCAAGTCTTGTCTGCTTGTTTAGGGCTGTGCCTCACCTGTCTTAGCTGAATTCAAATTTTTTCGAAAATTCTTAGTTTTCTTCGCGTTTCACGCCATTTGCAGACGTTTTTAATTTTTTTGAAATTTCGAAAAATTTTGAAAATTCTCAAAGGGGTACCCCTTTGAGAAATTTCAATTTTTTCGAAAAATTTCGAAAAACCGAAAAACGTGGCAAATCGTCCAAAAAGCGCACAAAACTAAGAATTTTTGAAAATTTTCAACATTTAATTTTTTTCGAATTATCCGAAAATTTTTGGTTTTGTGCGCATTTCAGAAGGTTTGCAGCGTTTTTTGATTTTTCGAAAAATTTGAAAAATTTTCCTTCTAAATTTGACCTGTCCCATCCCTATCAGGACTAGACTCCCAAGTCTTGAGAAGACACTCTTCCCAAGCCTTGAGAAGTTCTTGTCCCAAGTCTTGAGAAGTCACTTGTCCCAATTCTTGAGAAGTTCTTGTCCCAAGTCTAGAGAAGTTACTTGTCCCAAGTCTTGAGAAGACATTCGTCCCAAGTCTTGAGAAGTCACTCGTCCCAAGTCTTGAGAAGTTCTTGTCCCAAGTCTTGAGAAGTCACTTGTCCCAAGTCTTGTTAAGTTCTTGTTCCAAGTCTTGAGAAGACACTTTTCCCAAGTCTTGAGAAGTCACTCGTCCCAAGTCTTGAGATGTTCTTGTCCCAAGTCTTGAGAAGTCACTTGTCCCAAGTCTTGAGAAGTTCTTGTCCCAAGTCTTGAGAAGTTCTTGTCACAAGTTTTGAGAAGTCACTCGTCCCAAGTCTTGTGAAGTTATTGTCCCAAGTCTTGAGAATTCTTGTCCCAAGTCTTGAGAAGTTCTTTTCCTAAGTCTTGAGAAGTCACTCGTCCCAAGTCTTGAGAAGTTCTTGTCTCAAGTCTTGAGAAGTTCTTGTCCCAAGTCTTGAGAAGTCACTCGTCCCAAGTCTTGAGAAGTTCTTGTCCCAAGTCTTGAGAAGTCACTTGTCCCAAGTCTTGAGAAGTTCTTGTCCCAAGTCTTGAGAAGTCACTTGTCCCAAGTCTTGAGAAGTCATTTGTCTCAAGTCTTGAGAAGTCACTCGTCCCAAGTCTTGAGAAGTTCTTGTCCCAAGTCTTGAGAAGTCACTCGTCCCAAGTCTTGAGAAGTTCTTGTCCCAAGTCTTGAGAAGTTCTTGTCCCAAGTCTTGAGAAGTCACTCGTCCCTAGTCTTGAGAATTTCTTGTCCCAAGTCTTGAGAAGTCACTTGTCCCAAGTCTTGAGAAGTTTTTGTCCCAAGTCTTGAGAAGTCACTCGTCCCAAGTCTTGAGAAGTCACTCGTCCCAAGTCTTGAGAAGTTCTTGTTCCAAGTCTTGAGAAGTCACTTGTCCCAAGTCTTGAGAAGTTCTTGTCCCAAGTCTAGAGAAGTCACTTGTCCCAAGTATTGAGAAGACATTCGTCCCAAGTCTTGAGAAGTTCTTTTCCCAAGTCTTGAGAAGTCCTTGTCCCAAGTCTTGAGAAGTTATTGTCCCAAGTCTTGTCTGCTTGTTTAGGGCTGTGCCTCACCTGTCTTAGCTGAATTCAATTTTTTTCGAAAATTCTTAGTTTTCTTCGCGTTTCACGCCATTTGCAGTCGTTTTTAATTTTTTTGAAATTTCGAAAAATTTTGAAAATTCTCAAAGGGGTACCCCTTTGAGAAATTTCAATTTTTTCGAAAAATTTCGAAAAACCGATAAACGTGGCAAATCGTCCAGAAAGCGCACAAAACTAAGAATTTTTGAAAATTTTCAACTTTTAATTTTTTTGAAATTTCGAAAAATTTTGAAAATTCTCAAAGGGGTACCCCTTTGAGAAATTTCAATTTTTTCGAAAAATTTCGAAAAACCGATAAACGTGGCAAATCGTCCAAAAAGCGCACAAAACTAAGAATTTTTGAAAATTTTCAACTTTTAATTTTTTTCCGTATTTTCCGAAAATTTTTGGTTTTGTGCGCATTTCAGAAGGTTTGCAGCGTTTTTTGATTTTTCGAAAAATTTGAAAAATTTTCCTTCTAAATTTGACCTGTCCCATCCCTATCAGGACTAGACTCCCAAGTCTTGAGAAGTCACTCGTCCCAAGTCTTGAGAAGTTCTTGTTCCAAGTCTTGAGAAGTCACTTGTCCCAAGTCTTGAGAAGTTCTTGTCCAAAGTCTAGAGAAGTCACTTGTCCCAAGTATTGAGAAGACATTCGTCCCAAGTCTTGAGAAGTCACTCGTCCCAAGTCTTGAGAAGTTCTTGTCCCAAGTCTTGAGAAGTCACTTGTCCCAAGTCTTGAGAAGTTCTTGTTCCAAGTCTTGACAAGTCACTTGTCCCAAGTCTTGAGAAGTCAATCGTCCCAAGTCTTGAGAAGTTCTTGTCCCAAGTCTTGAGAAGTCACTTGTCGCAAGTCTTGAGAAGTTCTTGTCCCAAGTCTTGAGAAGTTCTTGTCACAAGTTTTGAGAAGTCACTCGTCCCAAGTCTTGAGAAGTTCTTGTTCCAAGTCTTGAGAAGTTCTTGTCCCAAGTCTTGAGAAGTTCTTTCCCTAAGTCTTGAGAAGTCACTCGTCCCAAGTCTTGAGAAGTTATTGTCGCAAGTCTTGAGAAGTTCTTGTCCCAAGTCTTGAGAAGTTCTTGTCCCAAGTCTTGAGAAGTCACTCGTCCCAAGTCTTGAGAAGTTCTTGTCCCAAGTCTTGAGAAGTCACTTGTCCCAAGTCTTGAGAAGTTCTTGTCCCAAGTCTTGAGAAGTCACTTGTCCCAAGTCTTGAGAAGTCATTCGTCCCAAGTCTTGAGAAGTCACTCGTCCCAAGTCTTGAGAAGTTCATGTCCCAAGTCTTGAGAAGTCACTTGTCCCAAGTCTTGAGAAGTCACTCGTCCCAAGTCTTGAGAAGTCACTCGTCCCAAGTCTTGAGAAGTTCTTGTCCCAAGTCTTGAGAAGTCACTCGTCCCAAGTCTTGAGAAGTTCTTGTCCCAAGTCTTGAGAAGTCACTTGTCCCAAGTCTTGAGAAGTTCTTGTCCCAAGTCTTGACAAGTCACTCGTCCCAAGTCTTGAGAAGTCACTCGTCCCAAGTTTTGAGAAGTTCTTTTCCCAAGTCTTGAGAAGTCCTTGTCCCAAGTCTTGAGAAGTTATTGTCCCAAGTCTTGTCTGCTTGTTTAGGGCTGTGCCTCACCTGTCTTAGCTGAATTCAAATTTTTTCGAAAATTCTTATTTTTCTTCGCGTTTCACGCCATTTGCAGTCGATTTTAATTTTTTTGAAATTTCGAAAAGTTTTGAAAATTCTCAAAGGGGTACCCCTTTGAGAAATTTCAATTTTTTCGAAAAATTTCGAAAAACCGAAAAACGTGGCAAATCGTCCAAAAGGCGCACAAAACTAAGAATTTTTGAAAATTTTCAACTTTTAATTTTTTTCGAATTATCCGAAAATTTTTGGTTTTGTGCGCATTTCAGAAGGTTTGCAGCGTTTTTTGATTTTTCGAAAAATTTGAAAAATTTTCCTTCTAAATTTGACCTGTCCCATCCCTATCAGGACTAGACTCCCAAGTATTGAGAAGACACTCGTCCCAAGCCTTGAGAAGTTCTTGTCCCAAGTCTTGTGAAGTTCTTGTTCCAAGTCTTGAGAAGTTCTTGTCCCAAGTCTTGAGAAGTCACTTGTCGCAAGTCTTGAGAAGTTCTTGTCCCAAGTCTTGAGAAGTTCTTGTCACAAGTTTTGAGAAGTCACTCGTCCCAAGTCTTGAGAAGTTCTTGTCCCAAGTCTTGAGATGTTCTTGTCCAAAGTCTTGAGAAGTTCTTTTCCTAAGTCTTGAGAAGTCACTCGTCCCAAGTCTTGAAAAGTTCTTGTCCCAAGTCTTGAGAAGTTCTTGTCCCAAGTCTTGAGAAGTCACTCGTCCCAATTCTTGAGAAGTTCTTGTCCCAAGACTTGAGAAGTCACTTGTCCCAAGTCTTGAGAAGTTCTTGTCCCAAGTCTTGAGAAGTCACTTGTCCCAAGTCTTGAGAAGTCATTCGTCCCAAGTCTTGAGAAGTCACTCGTCCCAAGTCTTGAGAAGTTCATGTCCCAAGTCTTGAGAAGTCACTTGTCCCAAGTCTTGAGAAGTCACTCGTCCCAAGTCTTGAGAAGTCACTCGTCCCAAGTCTTGAGAAGTTCTTGTCCCAAGTCTTGAGAAGTTCTTGTCCCAAGTTTTGAGAAGTCACTCGTCCCAAGTCTTGAGAAGTTCTTGTCCCAAGTCTTGAGAAGTCACTTGTAACAAGACTTGAGAAGTTCTTGTCCGAAGTCTTGACAAGTCACTCGTCCCAAGTCTTGAGAAGTCACTCGTCCCAAGTTTTGAGAAGTTCTTTTCCCAAGTCTTGAGAAGTCCTTGTCCCAAGTCTTGAGAAGTTATTGTCCCAAGTCTTGTCTGCTTGTTTAGGGCTGTGCCTCACCTGTCTTAGCTGAATTCAAATTTTTTCGAAAATTCTTAGTTTTCTTCGCGTTTCACGCCATTTGCAGTCGTTTTTAATTTTTTTGAAATTTCGAAAAATTTTGAAAATTCTCAAAGGGGTACCCCTTTGAGAAATTTCAATTTTTTCGAAAAATTTCGAAAAACCGAAAAACGTGGCAAATCGTCCAAAAAGCGCACAAAACTAAGAATTTTTGAAAATTTTCAACATTTAATTTTTTTCGAATTATCCGAAAATTTTTGGTTTTGTGCGCAATTCAGAAGGTTTGCAGCGTTTTTTGATTTTTCGAAAAATTTGAAAAATTTAACTTCTAAATTTGACCTGTCCCATCCCTATCAGGAGTAGACTCCCAAGTCTTGAGAAGACACTCGTCCCAAGCCTTGAGAAGTTCTTGTCCCAAGTCTTGAGAAGTCACTTGTCCCAAGTCTTGAGAAGTTCTTTTCCTAAGTCTTGAGAAGTCACTCGTCCCAAGTCTTGAGAAGTTCTTGTCCCAAGTCTTGAGAAGTTCTTTTCCTAAGTCTTGAGAAGTCACTCGTCCCAAGTCTTGAGAAGTTCTTGTCCCAAGTCTTGAGAAGTTCTTGTCCCAAGTCTTGAGAAGTTCTTGTCCCAAGTCTTGAGAAGTCACTCGTCCCAAGTCTTGAGAAGTTCTTGTCCCAAGTCTTGAGAAGTCACTTGTCCCAAGTCTTGAGAAGTTCTTGTCCCAAGTCTTGAGAAGTCACTTGTCCCAAGTCTTGAGAAGTCATTCGTCCCAAGTCTTGAGAAGTCACTCGTCCCAAGTCTTGAGAAGTTCTTGTCCCAAGTCTTGAGAAGTCACTCGTCCCAAGTCTTGAGAAGTCACTCGTCCCAAGTCATGAGAAGTCACTCGTCCCAAGTCTTGAGAAGTTCTTGTCCCAAGTCTTGAGAAGTTCTTGTCCCAAGTCTTGAGAAGTCACTCGTCCCAAGTCTTGAGAAGTCACTCGTCCCAAGTCTTGAGAAGTCACTCGTCCCTAGTCTTGAGAATTTCTTGTCCCAAGTCTTGAGAAGTCACTCGTCCCAAGTCTTGAGAAGTTCTTGTCCCAAGTCTTGAGAAGTTATTGTCCCAAGTCTTGTCTGCTTGTTTAGGGATGTGCCTCACCTGTCTTAGCTGAATTCAAATTTTTTCAAAAATTCTTAGTTTTCTTCGCGTTTCACGCCTTTTGCAGTCGTTTTTAATTTTTTTGAAATTTCGAAAAATTTTGAAAATTCTCAAAGGGGTACCCCTTTGAGAAATTTCAATTTTTTCGAAAAATTTCGAAAAACCGAAAAACGTGGCAAATCGTCCAAAAAGCGCACAAAACTAAGAATTTTTGAAAATTTTCAACTTTTAATTTTTTTCCGAATTTTCCGAAAATTTTTTGTTTTGTGCGCATTTCAGAAGGTTTGCAGCGTTTTTTGATTTTTCGAAAAAATTGAGAATTTTTCCTTGTAAATTTGACCTGTCCCATCCCTATCAGGACTAGACTCCCAAGTCTTGAGAAGTCACTCGTCCCAAGTCTTGAGATGTTCTTGTCCCAAGTCTTGAGAGATCACTTGTCCCAAATCTTGAGAAGTCACTCGTCCCAAGTCTTGAGAATTCACTCGTCCCAAGTCTTGAGAAGTTCTTGTCCCAAGTCTTGAAAAGTCACTTGTCCCAAGTCTTGAGAAGTTCTTGTCCCAAGTCTTGAGAAGTCACTTGTCCCAAGTCTTGAGAAGTTCTTGTCCCAAGTCTTGAGAAGTCACTTGTCCCAAGTCTTGAGAAGTCATTCGTCCCAAGTCTTGAGAAGTCACTCGTCCCAAGTCTTGAGAAGTTCTTGTCCCAAGTCTTGAGAAGTCACTTGTCCCAAGTCTTGAGAAGTCACTCGTCCCAAGTCTTGAGAAGTCACTCGTCACAAGTCTTGAGAAATTCTTGTCCCAAGTCTTGAGAAGTCACTTGTCCCAAGTCTTGAGAAGTCACTCGTCCCAAGTCTTGAGAAGTTATTGTCCCAAGTCTTGAGAAGTTCTTGTCCCAAGTATTGAGAAGTTCTTGTCCCAAGTCTTGAGAAGTCACTCGTCCCAAGACTTGAGAAGTTCTTGTCCCAAGTCTTGAGAAGTCACTTGTCCCAAGTCTTGAGAAGTTCTTGTCCCAAGTCTTGAGAAGTCACTCGTGTCAAGTCTTGAGAAGTCACTCGTCCCAAGTCTTGAGAAGTTCTTGTCCCAAATCTTGAGAAGTCCTTGTCCCAAGTCTTGAGAAGTTATTGTCCCAAGTCTTGTCTGCTTGTTTAGGGCTGTGCCTCACCTGTCTTAGCTGAATTCAATTTTTTTCGAAAATTCTTAGTTTTCTTCGCGTTTCACGCCATTTGCAGTCGTTTTTAATTTTTTTGAAATTTCGAAAAATTTTGAAAATTCTCAAAGGGGTACCCCTTTGAGAAATTTCAATTTTTTCGAAAAATTTCTAAAAACCGAAAAACGTGGCAAATCGTCCAAAAAGCGCACAAAACTAAGAATTTTTGAAAATTTTCAACTTTTAATTTTTTTCCGAATTTTCCGAAAATTTTTGGTTTTGTGCGCATTTCAGAAGGTTTGCAGCGTTTTTTGATTTTTCGAAAAATTTGAAAAATTTCCCTTCTAAATTTGACCTGTCCCATCCCTATCAGGACTAGACTCCCAAGTCTTGAGAAGTCACTCGTCCCAAGTCTTGAGAAGTTCTTGTTCCAAGTCTTGAGAAGTCACTTGTCCCAAGTCTTGAGAAGTTCTTGTCCCAAGTCTAGAGAAGTCACTTGTCCCAAGTATTGAGAAGACATTCGTCCCAAGTCTTGAGAAGTCACTCGTCCCAAGTCTTGAGAAGTTCTTGTCCAAAGTCTTGAGAAGTCACTTGTCCCAAGTCTTGAGAAGTTCTTGTTCCAAGTCTTGAGAAGTCACTTGTCCCAAGTCTTGAGAAGTCACTCGTCCCAAGTCTTGAGAAGTTCTTGTCCCAAGTCTTGAGAAGTTCTTGTCCCAAGTCTTGAGAAGTCACTCGTCCCAAGTCTTGAGAAGTTCTTGTCCCAAGTCTTGAGAAGTCACTTGTCCCAAGTCTTGAGAAGTTCATGTCCCAAGTCTTGATAAGTCACTCGTCCCAAGTCTTGAGAAGTCACTCGTCCCAAGTCTTGAGAAGATCTTGTCCCAAGTCTTGAGAAGTTATTGTCCCAAGTCTTGTCTGCTTGTTTAGGGCTGTGCCTCACCTGTCTTAGCTGAATTCAAATTTTTTCGAAAATTCTTAGTTTTCTTCGCGTTTCACGCCATTTGCAGTCGTTTTTAATTTTTTTGAAATTTCGAAAAATTTTGAAAATTCTCAAAGGGGTACCCCTTTGAGAAATTTCAATTTTTTCGAAAAATTTCGAAAAACCGAAAAACGTGGCAAATCGTCCAAAAAGCGCACAAAACTAAGAATTTTTGAAAATTTTCAACATTTAATTTTTTTCGAATTATCCGAAAATTTTTGGTTTTGTGCGCATTTTAGAAGGTTTGCAGCGTTTTTTGATTTTTCGAAAAATTTGAAAAATTTTCCTTCTAAATTTGACCTGTCCCATCCCTATCAGGACTAGACTCCCAAGTCTTGAGAAGACACTCGTCCCAAGCCTTGAGAAGTTCTTGTCCCAAGTCTTGAGAAGTCACTTGTCCCAATTCTTGAGAAGTTCTTGTCCCAAGTCTAGAGAAGTTACTTGTCCCAAGTCTTGAGAAGACATTCGTCCCAAGTCTTGAGAAGTCACTCGTCCCAAGTCTTGAGAAGTTCTTGTCCCAAGTCTTGAGAAGTCACTTGTCCCAAGTCTTGTTAAGTTCTTGTTCCAAGTCTTGAGAAGACACTTGTCCCAAGTCTTGAGAAGTCACTCGTCCCAAGTCTTGAGAAGTTCTTGTCCCAAGTCTTGAGAAGTCACTTGTCCCAAGTCTTGAGAAGTTCTTGTCCCAAGTCTTGAGAAGTTCTTGTCACAAGTTTTGAGAAGTCACTCGTCCCAAGTCTTGTGAAGTTATTGTCCCAAGTCTTGAGAATTCTTGTCCCAAGTCTTGAGAAGTTCTTTTCCTAAGTCTTGAGAAGTCACTCGTCCCAAGTCTTGAGAAGTTCTTGTCCCAAGTCTTGAGAAGTTCTTGTCCCAAGTCTTGAGAAGTTCTTGTCCCAAGTCTTGAGAAGTCACTTGTCCCAAGTCTTGAGAAGTTCTTGTCCCAAGTCTTGAGAAGTCACTTGTCCCAAGTCTTGAGAAGTTCTTGTCCCAAGTCTTGAGAAGTCACTTGTCCCAAGTCTTGAGAAGTCATTCGTCCCAAGTCTTGAGAAGTCACTCGTCCCAAGTCTTGAGAAGTTCTTGTCCCAAGTCTTGAGAAGTCACTCGTCCCAAGTCTTGAGAAGTTCTTGTCCCAAGTCTTGAGAAGTTCTTGTCCCAAGTCTTGAGAAGTCACTCGTCCCTAGTCTTGAGAATTTCTTGTCCCAAGTCTTGAGAAGTCACTTGTCCCAAGTCTTGAGAAGTTTTTGTCCCAAGTCTTGAGAAGTCACTCGTCCCAAGTCTTGAGAAGTCACTCGTCCCAAGTCTTGAGAAGTTCTTGTCCCAAGTCTTGAGAAGTTATTGTCCCAAGTCTTGTCTGCTTGTTTAGGGCTGTGCCTCACCTGTCTTAGCTGAATTCAAATTTTTTCGAAAATTCTTAGTTTTCTTCGCGTTTCACGCCTTTTGCAGTCGTTTTTAATTTTTTTGAAATTTCGAAAAATTTTGAAAATTCTCAAATGGGTACCCCTTTGAGAAATTTCAATTTTTTCGAAAAATTTCGAAAAACCGAAAAACGTGGCAAATCGTCCAAAAAGCGCACAAAACTAAGAATTTTTGAAAATTTTCAACTTTTAATTTTTTTCCGAATTTTCCGAAAATTTTTGGTTTTGTGCGCATTTCAGAAGGTTTGCAGCGTTTTTTGATTTTTCGAAAAATTTGAAAAATTTTCCTTCTAAATTTGACCTGTCCCATCCCTATCAGGACTAGACTCCCAAGTCTTGAGAAGACACTCGTCCCAAGCCTTGAGAAGTTCTTGTCCCAAGTCTTGAGAAGTCACTTGTCCCAATTCTTGAGAAGTTCTTGTCCCAAGTCTAGAGAAGTCACTTGTCCCAAGTCTTGAGAAGACATTCGTCCCAAGTCTTGAGAAGTCACTCGTCCCAAGTCTTGAGAAGTTCTTGTCCCAAGTCTTGAGAAGTCACTTGTCCCAAGTCTTGTTAAGTTCTTGTTCCAAGTCTTGAGAAGTCACTTGTCCCAAGTCTTGAGAAGTCACTCGTCCCAAGTCTTGAGAAGTTCTTGTCCCAAGTCTTGAGAAGTCACTTGTCCCAAGTCTTGAGAAGTTCTTGTCCCAAGTCTTGAGAAGTTCTTGTCACAAGTTTTGAGAAGTCACTCGTCCCAAGTCTTGTGAAGTTATTGTCCCAAGTCTTCAGAATTCTTGTCCCAAGTCTTGAGAAGTCACTTGTCCCAAGTCTTGAGAAGTTCTTGTCCCAAGTCTTGAGAAGTCACTTGTCCCAAGTCTTGAGAAGTCATTCGTCCCAAGTCTTGAGAAGTCACTCGTCCCAAGTCTTGAGAAGTTCATGTCCCAAGCCTTGAGAAGTCACTTGTCCCAAGTCTTGAGAAGTCACTCGTCCCAAGTCTTGAGAAGTCACTCGTCCCAAGTCTTGAGAAGTTCTTGTCCCAAGTCTTCAGAAGTTCTTGTCCCAAGTTTTGAGAAGTCACTCGTCCCAAGTCTTGAGAAGTTCTTGTCCCAAGTCTTGAGAAGTCACTTGTCCCAAGACTTGAGAAGTTCTTGTCCCAAGTCTTGACAATTCACTCGTCCCAAGTCTTGAGAAGTCACTCGTCCCAAGTTTTGAGAAGTTCTTTTCCCAAGTCTTGAGAAGTTCTTGTCCCAAGTCTTGAGACGTTATTGTCCCAAGTCTTGTCTGCTTGTTTAGGGCTGTGCCTCACCTGTCTTAGCTGAATTCAAATTTTTTCGAAAATTCTTAGTTTTCTTCGCGTTTCACGCCATTTGCAGTCGTTTTTAATTTTTATGAAATTTCGAAAAATTTTGAAAATTCTCAAATTGAGAAATTTCAATTTTTTCGAAAAATTTCGAAAAACCGAAAAACGTGGCAAATCGTCCAAAAAGCGCACAAAACTAAGAATTTTTGAAAATTTTCAACATTTAATTTTTTTTCGAATTATCCGAAAATTTTTGGTTTTGTGCGCAATTCAGAAGGTTTGCAGCGTTTTTTGATTTTTCGAAAAATTTGAAAAATTTTCCTTCTAAATTTGACCTGTCCCATCCCTATCAGGACTAGACTCCCAAGTCTTGAGAAGACACTCGTCCCAAGCCTTGAGAAGTTCTTGTCCCAAGTCTTGAGAAGTCACTTGTCCCAAGTCTTGAGAAGTTCTTGTCCCAAGTCTAGAGAAGTCACTTGTCCCAAGTCTTGAGAAGACATTCGTCCCAAGCCTTGAGAAGTCACTCGTCCCAAGTCTTGAGAAGTTCTTGTCCCAAGTCTTGAGAAGTCACTTGTCCCAAGTCTTGTTAAGTTCTTGTTCCAAGTCTTGAGAAGTCACTTGTCCCAAGTCTTGAGAAGTCACTCGTCCCAAGTCTTGAGAAGTTCTTGTCCCAAGTCTTGAGAAGTCACTTGTCCCAAGTCTTGAGAAGTTCTTGTCCCAAGTCTTGAGAAGTTCTTGTCACAAGTTTTGAGAAGTCACTCGTCCCAAGTCTTGTGAAGTTATTGTCCCAAGTCTTCAGAATTCTTGTCCCAAGTCTTGAGAAGTTCTTTTCCTAAGTCTTGAGAAGTCACTCGTCCCAAGTCTTGAGAAGTTCTTGTCCCAAGTCTTGAGAAGTTCTTGTCCCAAGTCTTGAGAAGTTCTTGTCCCAAGTCTTGAGAAGTCACTCGTCCCAAGTCTTGAGAAGTTCTTGTCCCAAGTCTTGAGAAGTCACTTGTCCCAAGTCTTGAGAAGTTCTTGTCCCAAGTCTTGAGAAGTCACTTGTCCCAAGTCTTGAGAAGTCATTCGTCCCAAGTCTTGAGAAGTCACTTGTCCCAAGCCTTGAGAAGTTCTTGTCCCAAGTCTTGAGAAGTCACTCGTCCCAAGTCTTGAGAAGTCACTCGTCCCAAGTCTTGAGAAGTCACTCGTCCCAAGTCTTGAGGAGTTCTTGTCCCAAGTCTTGAGAAGTTCTTGTCCCAAGACTTGAGAAGTCACTCGTCCCTAGTCTTGAGAATTTCTTGTCCCAAGTCTTGAGAAGTCACTTGTCCCAAGTCTTGAGAAGTTCTTGTCCCAAGTCTTGAGAAGTCACTCGTCCCAAGTCTTGAGAAGTTATTGTCCCAAGTCTTGAGAAGTTCTTGTCCCAAGTATTGAGAAGTTCTTGTCCCAAGTCTTGAGAAGTCACTCGTCCCAAGTCTTGAGAAGTTCTTGTCCCAAGTCTTGAGAAGTCACTTGTCCCAAGTCTTGAGAAGTTCTTGTCCCAAGTCTTGAGAAGTCACTCGTGTCAAGTCTTGAGAAGTCACTCGTCCCAAGTCTTGAGAAGTTCTTGTCCCAAGTCTTGAGAAGTCCTTGTCCCAAGTCTTGAGAAGTTATTGTCCCAAGTCTTGTCTGCTTGTTTAGGGCTGTGCCTCACCTGTCTTAGCTGAATTCAATTTTTTTCGAAAATTCTTAGTTTTCTTCGCGTTTCACGCCATTTGCAGTCGTTTTTAATTTTTTTGAAATTTCGAAAAATTTTGAAAATTCTCAAAGGGGTACCCCTTTGAGAAATTTCAATTTTTTCGAAAAATTTCGAAAAACCGAAAAACGTGGCAAATCGTCCAAAAAGCGCACAAAACTAAGAATTTTTGAAAATTTTCAACTTTTAATTTTTTTCCGAATTTTCCGAAAATTTTTGGTTTTGTGCGCATTTCAGAAGGTTTGCAGCGTTTTTTGATTTTTCGAAAAATTTGAAAAATTTCCCTTCTAAATTTGACCTGTCCCATCCCTATCAGGACTAGACTCCCAAGTCTTGAGAAGTCACTCGTCCCAAGTCTTGAGAAGTTCTTGTTCCAAGTCTTGAGAAGTCACTTGTCCCAAGTCTTGAGAAGTTCTTGTCCCAAGTCTAGAGAAGTCACTTGTCCCAAGTATTGAGAAGACATTCGTCCCAAGTCTTGAGAAGTCACTCGTCCCAAGTCTTGAGAAGTTCTTGTCCAAAGTCTTGAGAAGTCACTTGTCCCAAGTCTTGAGAAGTTCTTGTTCCAAGTCTTGAGAAGTCACTTGTCCCAAGTCTTGAGAAGTCACTCGTCCCAAGTCTTGAGAAGTTCTTGTCCCAAGTCTTGAGAAGTTCTTGTCCCAAGTCTTGAGAAGTCACTCGTCCCAAGTCTTGAGAAGTTCTTGTCCCAAGTCTTGAGAAGTCACTTGTCCCAAGTCTTGAGAAGTTCATGTCCCAAGTCTTGATAAGTCACTCGTCCCAAGTCTTGAGAAGTCACTCGTCCCAAGTCTTGAGAAGATCTTGTCCCAAGTCTTGAGAAGTTATTGTCCCAAGTCTTGTCTGCTTGTTTAGGGCTGTGCCTCACCTGTCTTAGCTGAATTCAAATTTTTTCGAAAATTCTTAGTTTTCTTCGCGTTTCACGCCATTTGCAGTCGTTTTTAATTTTTTTGAAATTTCGAAAAATTTTGAAAATTCTCAAAGGGGTACCCCTTTGAGAAATTTCAATTTTTTCGAAAAATTTCGAAAAACCGAAAAACGTGGCAAATCGTCCAAAAAGCGCACAAAACTAAGAATTTTTGAAAATTTTCAACATTTAATTTTTTTCGAATTATCCGAAAATTTTTGGTTTTCTGCGCATTTCAGAAGGTTTGCAGCGTTTTTTGATTTTTCGAAAAATTTGAAAAATTTTCCTTCTAAATTTGACCTGTCCCATCCCTATCAGGACTAGACTCCCAAGTCTTGAGAAGACACTCGTCCCAAGCCTTGAGAAGTTCTTGTCCCAAGTCTTGAGAAGTCACTTGTCCCAAGTCTTGAGAAGTTCTTGTCCCAAGTCTAGAGAAGTCACTTGTCCCAAGACTTGAGAAGACATTCGTCCCAAGTCTTGAGAAGTCACTCGTCCCAAGTCTTGAGAAGTTCTTGTCCCAAGTCTTGAGAAGTCACTTGTCCCAAGTCTTGTTAAGTTCTTGTTCCAAGTCTTGAGAAGTCACTTGTCCCAAGTCTTGAGAAGTCACTCGTCCCAAGTCTTGAGAAGTTCTTGTCCCAAGTCTTGAGAAGTCACTTGTCCCAAGTCTTGAGAAGTTCTTGTCCCAAGTCTTGAGAAGTCACTTGTCCCAAGTCTTGAGAAGTCATTCGTCCCAAGTCTTGAGAAGTCACTCGTCCCAAGTCTTGAGAAGTTCATGTCCCAAGCCTTGAGAAGTCACTTGTCCCAAGTCTTGAGAAGTCACTCGTCCCAAGTCTTGAGAAGTCACTCGTCCCAAGTCTTGTGAAGTTATTGTCCCAAGTCTTCAGAATTCTTGTCCCAAGTCTTGAGAAGTCACTTGTCCCAAGTCTTGAGAAGTTCTTGTCCCAAGTCTTGAGAAGTCACTTGTCCCAAGTCTTGAGAAGTCATTCGTCCCAAGTCTTGAGAAGTCACTCGTCCCAAGTCTTGAGAAGTTCATGTCCCAAGCCTTGAGAAGTCACTTGTCCCAAGTCTTGAGAAGTCACTCGTCCCAAGTCTTGAGAAGTCACTCGTCCCAAGTCTTGAGAAGTTCTTGTCCCAAGTCTTCAGAAGTTCTTGTCCCAAGTTTTGAGAAGTCACTCGTCCCAAGTCTTGAGAAGTTCTTGTCCCAAGTCTTGAGAAGTCACTTGTCCCAAGACTTGAGAAGTTCTTGTCCCAAGTCTTGACAAGTCACTCGTCCCAAGTCTTGAGAAGTCACTCGTCCCAAGTTTTGAGAAGTTCTTTTCCCAAGTCTTGAGAAGTTCTTGTCCCAAGTCTTGAGACGTTATTGTCCCAAGTCTTGTCTGCTTGTTTAGGGCTGTGCCTCACCTGTCTTAGCTGAATTCAAATTTTTTCGAAAATTCTTAGTTTTCTTCGCGTTTCACGCCATTTGCAGTAGTTTTTACTTTTTATGAAATTTCGAAAAATTTTGAAAATTCTCAAATTGAGAAATTTCAATTTTTTCGAAAAATTTCGAAAAACCGAAAAACGTGGCAAATCGTCCAAAAAGCGCACAAAACTAAGAATTTTTGAAAATTTTCAACATTTAATTTTTTTTCGAATTATCCGAAAATTTTTGGTTTTGTGCGCAATTCAGAAGGTTTGCAGCGTTTTTTGATTTTTCGAAAAATTTGAAAAATTTTCCTTCTAAATTTGACCTGTCCCATCCCTATCAGGACTAGACTACCAAGTCTTGAGAAGACACTCGTCCCAAGCCTTGAGAAGTTCTTGTCCCAAGTCTTGAGAAGTCACTTGTCCCAAGTCTTGAGAAGTTCTTGTCCCAAGTCTAGAGAAGTCACTTGTCCCAAGTCTTGAGAAGACATTCGTCCCAAGTCTTGAGAAGTCACTCGTCCCAAGTCTTGAGAAGTTCTTGTCCCAAGTCTTGAGAAGTCACTTGTCCCAAGTCTTGTTAAGTTCTTGTTCCAAGTCTTGAGAAGTCACTTGTCCCAAGTCTTGAGAAGTCACTCGTCCCAAGTCTTGAGAAGTTCTTGTCCCAAGTCTTGAGAAGTCACTTGTCCCAAGTCTTGAGAAGTTCTTGTCCCAAGTCTTGAGAAGTTCTTGTCACAAGTTTTGAGAAGTCACTCGTCCCAAGTCTTGTGAAGTTATTGTCCCAAGTCTTCAGAATTCTTGTCCCAAGTCTTGAGAAGTTCTTTTCCTAAGTCTTGAGAAGTCACTCGTCCCAAGTCTTGAGAAGTTCTTGTCCCAAGTCTTGAGAAGTTCTTGTCCCAAGTCTTGAGAAGTTCTTGTCCCAAGTCTTGAGAAGTCACTCGTCACAAGTCTTGAGAAGTTCTTGTCCCAAGTCTTGAGAAGTCACTTGTCCCAAGTCTTGAGAAGTTCTTGTCCCAAGTCTTGAGAAGTCACTTGTCTCAAGTCTTGAGAAGTCACTTGTCCCAAGCCTTGAGAAGTTCTTGTCCCAAGTCTTGAGAAGTCACTCGTCCCAAGTCTTGAGAAGTCACTCGTCCCAAGTCTTGAGAAGTCACTCGTCCCAAGTCTTGAGGAGTTCTTGTCCCAAGTCTTGAGAAGTTCTTGTCCCAAGACTTCAGAAGTCACTCGTCCCTAGTCTTGAGAATTTCTTGTCCCAAGTCTTGAGAAGTCACTTGTCCCAAGTCTTGAGAAGTTCTTGTCCCAAGTCTTGAGAAGTCACTCGTCCCAAGTCTTGAGAAGTCACTCGTCCCAAGTCTTGAGAAGTTCTTGTCCCAAGTCTTGAGAAGTTATTGTCCCAAGTCTTGTCTGCTTGTTTAGGGCTGTGCCTCACCTGTCTTAGCTGAATTCAATTTTTTTCGAAAATTCTTAGTTTTCTTCGCGTTTCACGCCATTTGCAGTCGTTTTTAATTTTTTTGAAATTTCGAAAAATTTTGAAAATTCTCAAAGGGGTACCCCTTTGAGAAATTTCAATTTTTTCGAAAAATTTCGAAAAACCGAAAAACGTGGCAAATCGTCCAAAAAGCGCACAAAACTAAGAATTTTTGAAAATTTTCAACTTTTAATTTTTTTCCGAATTTTCCGAAAATTTTTGGTTTTGTGCGCATTTCAGAAGGTTTGCAGCGTTTTTTGATTTTTCGAAAAATTTGAAAAATTTCCCTTCTAAATTTGACCTGTCCCATCCCTATCAGGACTAGACTCCCAAGTCTTGAGAAGTCACTCGTCCTAAATCTTGAGAAGTTCTTGTTCCAAGTCTTGAGAAGTCACTTGTCCCAAGTCTTGAGAAGTTCTTGTCCCAAGTCTAGAGAAGTCACTTGTCCCAAGTATTGAGAAGACATTCGTCCCAAGTCTTGAGAAGTCACTCGTCCCAAGTCTTGAGAAGTTCTTGTCCCAAGTCTTGAGAAGTCACTTGTCCCAAGTCTTGAGAAGTTCTTGTTCCAAGTCTTGAGAAGTCACTTGTCCCAAGTCTTGAGAAGTCACTCGTCCCAAGTCTTGAGAAGTTCTTGTCCCAAGTCTTGAGAAGTTCTTGTCCCAAGTCTTGAGAAGTCACTCGTCCCAAGTCTTGAGAAGT
Organism: Zootermopsis nevadensis; assembly: GCF_977971745.1. Taxonomy (NCBI): domain Eukaryota; kingdom Metazoa; phylum Arthropoda; class Insecta; order Blattodea; family Termopsidae; genus Zootermopsis; species Zootermopsis nevadensis. The sequence continues at coordinate 20,153,759 of NW_028259134.1, forward strand.
TCTTGTCCCAAGTCTTGAGAAGTCACTTGTCCCAAGTCTTGAGAAGTTCTTGTCCCAAGTCTTGAGAAGTCACTTGTCCCAAGTCTTGAGAAGTTCTTGTTCCAAGTCTTGAGAAGTCACTTGTCCCAAGTCTTGAGAAGTCACTCGTCCCAAGTCTTGAGAAGTTCTTTTCCTAAGTCTTGAGAAGTCACTCGTCCCAAGTCTTGAGAAGTTCTTGTCCCAAGTCTTGAGAAGTTCTTGTCCCAAGTCTTGAGAAGTTCTTGTCCCAAGTCTTGAGAAGTCACTCGTCCCAAGTCTTGAGAAGTTCTTGTCCCAAGTCTTGAGAAGTCACTTGTCCCAAGTCTTGAGAAGTTCTTGTCCCAAGTCTTGAGAAGTCACTTGTCCCAAGTCTTGAGAAGTCATTTGTCTCAAGTCTTGAGAAGTCACTCGTCCCAAGTCTTGAGAAGTTCTTGTCCCAAGTCTTGAGAAGTCACTCGTCCCAAGTCTTGAGAAGTTCTTGTCCCAAGTCTTGAGAAGTTCTTGTCCCAAGTCTTGAGAAGTCACTCGTCCCTAGTCTTGAGAATTTCTTGTCCCAAGTCTTGAGAAGTCACTTGTCCCAAGTCTTGAGAAGTTTTTGTCCCAAGTCTTGAGAAGTCACTCGTCCCAAGTCTTGAGAAGTCACTCGTCCCAAGTCTTGAGAAGTTCTTGTCCCAAGTCTTAAGAAGTTATTGTCCCAAGTCTTGTCTGCTTGTTTAGGGCTGTGCCTCACCTGTCTTAGCTGAATTCAATTTTTTTCGAAAATTCTTAGTTTTCTTCGCGTTTCACGCCTTTTGCAGTCGTTTTTAATTTTTTTTAAATTTCGAAAATTTTGAAAATTCTCAAAGGGGTACCCCTTTGAGAAATTTCAATTTTTTCGAAAAATTTCGAAAAACCGAAAAACGTGGCAAATCGTCCAAAAAGCGCACAAAACTAAGAATTTTTGAAAATTTTCAACTTTTAATTTTTTTCCGAATTTTCCGAAAATTTTTGGTTTTGTGCGCATTTCAGAAGGTTTGCAGCGTTTTTTGATTTTTCGAAAAATTTGAAAAATTTTCCTTCTAAATTTGACCTGTCCCATCCCTATCAGGACTAGACTCCCAAGTCTTGAGAAGTCACTCGTCCCAAGTCTTGAGAAGTTCTTGTTCCAAGTCTTGAGAAGTCACTTGTCCCAAGTCTTGAGAAGTTCTTGTCCCAAGTCTAGAGAAGTCACTTGTCCCAAGTATTGAGAAGACATTCGTCCCAAGTCTTGAGAAGTTCTTTTCCCAAGTCTTGAGAAGTCCTTGTCCCAAGTCTTGAGAAGTTATTGTCCCAAGTCTTGTCTGCTTGTTTAGGGCTGTGCCTCACCTGTCTTAGCTGAATTCAATTTTTTTCGAAAATTCTTAGTTTTCTTCGCGTTTCACGCCATTTGCAGTCGTTTTTAATTTTTTTGAAATTTCGAAAAATTTTGAAAATTCTCAAAGGGGTACCCCTTTGAGAAATTTCAATTTTTTCGAAAAATTTCGAAAAACCGATAAACGTGGCAAATCGTCCAAAAAGCGCACAAAACTAAGAATTTTTGAAAATTTTCAACTTTTAATTTTTTTCCGAATTTTCCGAAAATTTTTGGTTTTGTGCGCATTTCAGAAGGTTTGCAGCGTTTTTTGATTTTTCGAAAAATTTGAAAAAATTTTCTTCTAAATTTGACCTGTCCCATCCCTATCAGGACTAGACTCCCAAGTCTTGAGAAGTCACTCGTCCCAAGTCTTGAGAAGTTCTTGTTCCAAGTCTTGAGAAGTCACTTGTCCCAAGTCTTGAGAAGTTCTTGTCCCAAGTCTAGAGAAGTCACTTGTCCCAAGTATTGAGAAGACATTCGTCCCAAGTCTTGAGAAGTCACTCGTCCCAAGTCTTGAGAAGTTCTTGTCCCAAGTCTTGAGAAGTCACTTGTCCCAAGTCTTGAGAAGTTCTTGTTCCAAGTCTTGACAAGTCACTTGTCCCAAGTCTTGAGAAGTCAATCGTCCCAAGTCTTGAGAAGTTCTTGTCCCAAGTCTTGAGAAGTCACTTGTCGCAAGTCTTGAGAAGTTCTTGTCCCAAGTCTTGAGAAGTTCTTGTCACAAGTTTTGAGAAGTCACTCGTCCCAAGTCTTGAGAAGTTCTTGTTCCAAGTCTTGAGAAGTTCTTGTCCCAAGTCTTGAGAAGTTCTTTCCCTAAGTCTTGAGAAGTCACTCGTCCCAAGTCTTGAGAAGTTATTGTCGCAAGTCTTGAGAAGTTCTTGTCCCAAGTCTTGAGAAGTTCTTGTCCCAAGTCTTGAGAAGTCACTCGTCCCAAGTCTTGAGAAGTTCTTGTCCCAAGTCTTGAGAAGTCACTTGTCCCAAGTCTTGAGAAGTTCTTGTCCCAAGTCTTGAGAAGTCACTTGTCCCAAGTCTTGAGAAGTCATTCGTCCCAAGTCTTGAGAAGTCACTCGTCCCAAGTCTTGAGAAGTTCATGTCCCAAGTCTTGAGAAGTCACTTGTCCCAAGTCTTGAGAAGTCACTCGTCCCAAGTCTTGAGAAGTCACTCGTCCCAAGTCTTGAGAAGTTCTTGTCCCAAGTCTTGAGAAGTCACTCGTCCCAAGTCTTGAGAAGTTCTTGTCCCAAGTCTTGAGAAGTCACTTGTCCCAAGTCTTGAGAAGTTCTTGTCCCAAGTCTTGACAAGTCACTCGTCCCAAGTCTTGAGAAGTCACTCGTCCCATGTTTTGAGAAGTTCTTTTCCCAAGTCTTGAGAAGTCCTTGTCCCAAGTCTTGAGAAGTTATTGTCCCAAGTCTTGTCTGCTTGTTTAGGGCTGTGCCTCACCTGTCTTAGCTGAATTCAAATTTTTTCGAAAATTCTTATTTTTCTTCGCGTTTCACGCCATTTGCAGTCGATTTTAATTTTTTTGAAATTTCGAAAAATTTTGAAAATTCTCAAAGGGGTAAGCCTTTGAGAAATTTCAATTTTTTCGAAAAATTTCGGAAAACCGAAAAACGTGGCAAATCGTCCAAAAAGCGCACAAAACTAAGAATTTTTGAAAATTTTCAACTTTTAATTTTTTTTCGAATTATCTGAAAATTTTTGGTTTTGTGCGCATTTCAGAAGGTTTGCAGCGTTTTTTGATTTTTCGAAAAATTTGAAAAATTTTCCTTCTAAATTTGACCTGTCCCATCCCTATCAGGACTAGACTCCCAAGTCTTGAGAAGACACTCGTCCCAAGCCTTGAGAAGTTCTTGTCCCAAGTCTTGTGAAGTTCTTGTTCCAAGTCTTGAGAAGTCACTTGTCCCAAGTCTTGAGAAGTCACTCGTCCCAAGTCTTGAGAAGTTCTTGTACCAAGTCTTGAGAAGTCACTTGTCGCAAGTCTTGAGAAGTTCTTGTCCCAAGTCTTGAGAAGTTCTTGTCACAAGTTTTGAGAAGTCACTCGTCCCAAGTCTTGAGAAGTTCTTGTCCCTAATCTTGAGAAGTTCTTGTCCCAAGTCTTGAGAAGTTCTTTTCCTAAGTCTTGAGAAGTCACTCGTCCCAAGTCTTGAGAAGTTATTGTCCCAAGTCTTGAGAAGTTCTTGTCCCAAGTCTTGAGAAGTCACTCGTCCCAATTCTTGAGAAGTTCTTGTCCCAAGACTTGAGAAGTCACTTGTCCCAAGTCTTGAGAAGTTCTTGTCCCAAGTCTTGAGAAGTCACTTGTCCCAAGTCTTGAGAAGTCATTCGTCCCAAGTCTTGAGAAGTCACTCGTCCCAAGTCTTGAGAAGTTCATGTCCCAAGTCTTGAGAAGTCACTTGTCCCAAGTCTTGAGAAGTCACTCGTCCCAAGTCTTGAGAAGTCACTCGTCCCAAGTCTTGAGAAGTTCTTGTCCCAAGTCTTGAGAAGTTCTTGTCCCAAGTTTTGAGAAGTCACTCGTCCCAAGTCTTGAGAAGTTCTTGTCCCAAGTCTTGAGAAGTCACTTGTCCCAAGACTTGAGAAGTTCTTGTCCCAAGTCTTGACAAGTCACTCGTCCCAAATCTTGAGAAGTCACTCGTCCCAAGTTTTGAGAAGTTCTTTTCACAAGTCTTGAGAAGTCCTTGTCCCAAGTCTTGAGAAGTTATTGTCCCAAGTCTTGTCTGCTTGTTTAGGGCTGTGCCTCACCTGTCTTAGCTGAATTCAAATTTTTTCGAAAATTCTTAGTTTTCTTCGCGTTTCACGCCATTTGCAGTTGTTTTTAATTTTTTTGAAATTTCGAAAAATTTTGAAAATTCTCAGAGGGGTACCCCTTTGAGAAATTTCAATTTTTTCGAAAAATTTCGAAAAACCGAAAAACGTGGCAAATCGTCCAAAAAGCGCACAAAACTAAGAATTTTTGAAAATTTTCAACATTTAATTTTTTTTCGAATTATCCGAAAATTTTTGGTTTTGTGCGCAATTCAGAAGGTTTGCAGCGTTTTTTGATTTTTCGAAAAATTTGAAAAATTTTCCTTCTAAATTTGACCTGTCCCATCCCTATCAGGACTAGACTCCCAAGTCTTGAGAAGACACTCGTCCCAAGCCTTGAGAAGTTCTTGTCCCAAGTCTTGAGAAGTCACTTGTCCCAAGTCTTGAGAAGTTCTTGTCCCAAGTCTAGAGAAGTCACTTGTCCCAAGTCTTGAGAAGACATTCGTCCCAAGTCTTGAGAAGTCACTCGTCCCAAGTCTTGAGAAGTTCTTGTCCCAAGTCTTGAGAAGTCACTTGTCCCAAGTCTTGTTAAGTTCTTGTTCCAAGTCTTGAGAAGTCACTTGTCCCAAGTCTTGAGAAGTCACTCGTCCCAAGTCTTGAGAAGTTCTTGTCCCAAGTCTTGAGAAGTCACTTGTCCCAAGTCTTGAGAAGTTCTTGTCCCAAATCTTGAGAAGTTCTTGTCACAAGTTTTGAGAAGTCACTCGTCCCAAGTCTTGTGAAGTTATTGTCCCAAGTCTTCAGAATTCTTGTCCCAAGTCTTGAGAAGTTCTTTTCCTAAGTCTTGAGAAGTCACTCGTCCCAAGTCTTGAGAAGTTCTTGTCCCAAGTCTTGAGAAGTTCTTGTTCCAAGTCTTGAGAAGTTCTTGTCCCAAGTCTTGAGAAGTCACTCGTCCCAAGTCTTGCGAAGTTCTTGTCCCAAGTCTTGAGAAGTCACTTGTCCCAAGTCTTGAGAAGTTCTTGTCCCAAGTCTTGAGAAGTCACTTGTCCCAAGTCTTGAGAAGTCATTCGTCCCAAGTCTTGAGAAGTCACTTGTCCCAAGTCTTGAGAAGTTCTTGTCCCAAGTCTTGAGAAGTTCTTGTCCCAAGTCTTGAGAAGTCACTCGTCCCAAGTCTTGAGAAGTTCTTGTCCCAAGTCTTGAGAAGTCACTTGTCCCAAGTCTTGAGAAGTTCTTGTCCCAAGTCTTGAGAAGTCACTTGTCCCAAGTCTTGAGAAGTCACTTGTCCCAAGCCTTGAGAAGTTCTTGTCCCAAGTCTTGAGAAGTCACTCGTCCCAAGTCTTGAGAAGTCACTCGTCCCAAGTCTTGAGAAGTCACTCGTCCCAAGTCTTGAGGAGTTCTTGTCCCAAGTCTTGAGAAGTTCTTGTCCCAAGACTTGAGAAGTCACTCGTCCCTAGTCTTGAGAATTTCTTGTCCCAAGTCTTGAGAAGTCACTTGTCCCAAGTCTTGAGAAGTTCTTGTCCCAAGTCTTGAGAAGTCACTCGTCCCAAGTCTTGAGAAGTCACTCGTCCCAAGTCTTGAGAAGTTCTTGTCCCAAGTCTTGAGAAGTTATTGTCCCAAGTCTTGTCTGCTTGTTTAGGGCTGTGCCTCACCTGTCTTAGCTGAATTCAATTTTTTTCGAAAATTCTTAGTTTTCTTCGCGTTTCACGCCATTTGCAGTCGTTTTTAATTTTTTTGAAATTTCGAAAAATTTTGAAAATTCTCAAAGGGGTACCCCTTTGAGAAATTTCAATTTTTTCGAAAAATTTTGAAAAACTGAAAAACGTGGCAAATCGTCCAAAAAGCGCACAAAACTAAGAATTTTTGAAAATTTTCAACTTTTAATTTTTTTCCGAATTTTCCGAAAATTTTTGGTTTTGTGCGCATTTCAGAAGGTTTGCAGCGTTTTTTGATTTTTCGAAAAATTTGAAAAATTTCCCTTCTAAATTTGACCTGTCCCATCCCTATCAGGACTAGACTCCCAAGTCTTGAGAAGTCACTCGTCCTAAATCTTGAGAAGTTCTTGTTCCAAGTCTTGAGAAGTCACTTGTCCCAAGTCTTGAGAAGTTCTTGTCCCAAGTCTAGAGAAGTCACTTGTCCCAAGTATTGAGAAGACATTCGTCCCAAGTCTTGAGAAGTCACTCGTCCCAAGTCTTGAGAAGTTCTTGTCCCAAGTCTTGAGAAGTCACTTGTCCCAAGTCTTGAGAAGTTCTTGTTCCAAGTCTTGAGAAGTCACTTGTCCCAAGTCTTGAGAAGTCACTCGTCCCAAGTCTTGAGAAGTTCTTGTCCCAAGTCTTGAGAAGTTCTTGTCCCAAGTCTTGAGAAGTCACTCGTCCCAAGTCTTGAGAAGTTCTTGTCCCAAGTCTTGAGAAGTCACTTGTCCCAAGTCTTGAGAAGTTCTTGTCCCAAGTCTTGATAAGTCACTCGTCCCAAGTCTTGAGAAGTCACTCGTCCCAAGTCTTGAGAAGATCTTGTCCCAAGTCTTGAGAAGTTATTGTCCCAAGTCTTGTCTGCTTGTTTAGGGCTGTGCCTCACCTGTCTTAGCTGAATTCAAATTTTTTCGAAAATTCTTAGTTTTCTTCGCGTTTCACGCCATTTGCAGACGTTTTTAATTTTTTTGAAATTTCGAAAAATTTTGAAAATTCTCAAAGGGGTACCCCTTTGAGAAATTTCAATTTTTTCGAAAAATTTCGAAAAACCGAAAAACGTGGCAAATCGTCCAAAAAGCGCACAAAACTAAGAATTTTTGAAAATTTTCAACATTTAATTTTTTTCGAATTATCCGAAAATTTTTGGTTTTGTGCGCATTTCAGAAGGTTTGCAGCGTTTTTTGATTTTTCGAAAAATTTGAAAAATTTTCCTTCTAAATTTGACCTGTCCCATCCCTATCAGGACTAGACTCCCAAGTCTTGAGAAGACACTCGTCCCAAGCCTTGAAAAGTTCTTGTCCCAAGTTTTGAGAAGTCACTTGTCCCAATTCTTGAGAAGTTCTTGTCCCAAGTCTAGAGAAGTTACTTGTCCCAAGTCTTGAGAAGACATTCGTCCCAAGTCTTGAGAAGTCACTCGTCCCAAGTCTTGAGAAGTTCTTGTCCCAAGTCTTGAGAAGTCACTTGTCCCAAGTCTTGTTAAGTTCTTGTTCCAAGTCTTGAGAAGACACTTGTCCCAAGTCTTGAGAAGTCACTCGTCCCAAGTCTTGAGATGTTCTTGTCCCAAGTCTTGAGAAGTCACTTGTCCCAAGTCTTGAGAAGTTCTTGTCCCAAGTCTTGAGAAGTTCTTGTCACAAGTTTTGAGAAGTCACTCGTCCCAAGTCTTGTGAAGTTATTGTCCCAAGTCTTGAGAATTCTTGTCCCAAGTCTTGAGAAGTTCTTTTCCTAAGTCTTCAGAAGTCACTCGTCCCAAGTCTTGAGAAGTTCTTGTCCCAAGTCTTGAGAAGTTCTTGTCCCAAGTCTTGAGAAGTTCTTGTCCCAAGTCTTGAGAAGTCACTCGTCCCAAGTCTTGAGAAGTTCTTGTCCCAAGTCTTGAGAAGTCACTTGTCCCAAGTCTTGAGAAGTTCTTGTCCCAAGTCTTGAGAAGTCACTTGTCCCAAGTCTTGAGAAGTCATTTGTCTCAAGTCTTGAGAAGTCACTCGTCCCAAGTCTTGAGAAGTTCTTGTCCCAAGTCTTGAGAAGTCACTCGTCCCAAGTCTTGAGAAGTTCTTGTCCCAAGTCTTGAGAAGTTCTTGTCCCAAGTCTTGAGAAGTCACTCGTCCCTAGTCTTGAGAATTTCTTGTCCCAAGTCTTGAGAAGTCACTTGTCCCAAGTCTTGAGAAGTTTTTGTCCCAAGTCTTGAGAAGTCACTCGTCCCAAGTCTTGAGAAGTCACTCGTCCCAAGTCTTGAGAAGTTCTTGTCCCAAGTCTTAAGAAGTTATTGTCCCAAGTCTTGTCTGCTTGTTTAGGGCTGTGCCTCACCTGTCTTAGCTGAATTCAATTTTTTTCGAAAATTCTTAGTTTTCTTCGCGTTTCACGCCTTTTGCAGTCGTTTTTAATTTTTTTTAAATTTCGAAAATTTTGAAAATTCTCAAAGGGGTACCCCTTTGAGAAATTTCAATTTTTTCGAAAAATTTCGAAAAACCGAAAAACGTGGCAAATCGTCCAAAAAGCGCACAAAACTAAGAATTTTTGAAAATTTTCAACTTTTAATTTTTTTCCGAATTTTCCGAAAATTTTTGGTTTTGTGCGCATTTCAGAAGGTTTGCAGCGTTTTTTGATTTTTCGAAAAATTTGAAAAATTTTCCTTCTAAATTTGACCTGTCCCATCCCTATCAGGACTAGACTCCCAAGTCTTGAGAAGTCACTCGTCCCAAGTCTTGAGAAGTTCTTGTCCCAAGTCTTGAGAAGTCACTTGTCCCAAGACTTGAGAAGTTCTTGTCCCAAGTCTTGACAAGTCACTCGTCCCAAGTCTTGAGAAGTCACTCGTCCCAAGTTTTGAGAAGTTCTTTTCCCAAGTCTTGAGAAGTCCTTGTCCCAAGTCTTGAGAAGTTATTGTCCCAAGTCTTGTCTGCTTGTTTAGGGCTGTGCCTCACCTGTCTTAGCTGAATTCAAATTTTTTCGAAAATTCTTAGTTTTCTTCGCGTTTCACGCCATTTGCAGTCGTTTTTAATTTTTTTGAAATTTCGAAAAATTTTGAAAATTCTCAAAGGGGTACCCCTTTGAGAAATTTCAATTTTTTCGAAAAATTTCGAAAAACCGAAAAACGTGGCAAATCGTCCAAAAAGCGCACAAAACTAAGAATTTTTGAAAATTTTCAACATTTAATTTTTTTTCGAATTATCCGAAAATTTTTGGTTTTGTGCGCAATTCAGAAGGTTTGCAGCGTTTTTTGATTTTTCGAAAAATTTGAAAAATTTAACTTCTAAATTTGACCTGTCCCATCCCTATCAGGAGTAGACTCCCAAGTCTTGAGAAGACACTCGTCCCAAGCCTTGAGAAGTTCTTGTCCCAAGTCTTGAGAAGTCACTTGTCCCAAGTCTTGAGAAGTTCTTGTCCCAAGTCTAGAGAAGTCACTTGTCCCAAGTCTTGAGAAGACATTCGGCCCAAGTCTTGAGAAGTCACTCGTCCCAAGTCTTGAGAAGTTCTTGTCCCAAGTCTTGAGAAGTCACTTGTCCCAAGTCTTGTTAAGTTCTTGTTCCAAGTCTTGAGAAGTCACTTGTCCCAAGTCTTGAGAAGTCACTCGTCCCAAGTCTTGAGAAGTTCTTGTCCCAAGTCTTGAGAAGTCACTTGTCCCAAGTCTTGAGAAGTTCTTGTCCCAAGTCTTGAGAAGTTCTTGTCACAAGTTTTGAGAAGTCACTCGTCCCAAGTCTTGTGAAGTTATTGTCCCAAGTCTTCAGAATTCTTGTCCCAAGTATTGAGAAGTTCTTTTCCTAAGTCTTGAGAAGTCACTCGTCCCAAGTCTGGAGAAGTTCTTGTCCCAAGTCTTGAGAAGTTCTTGTCCCAAGTCTTGAGAAGTTCTTGTCCCAAGTCTTGAGAAGTCACTCGTCCCAAGTCTTGAGAAGTTCTTGTCCCAAGTCTTGAGAAGTCACTTGTCCCAAGTCTAGAGAAGTTCTTGTCCCAAGTCTTGAGAAGTCACTTGTCCCAAGTCTTGAGAAGTCATTCGTCCCAAGTCTTGAGAAGTCACTTGTCCCAAGTCTTGAGAAGTTCTTGTCCCAAGTCTTGAGAAGTCACTCGTCCCAAGTCTTGAGAAGTCACTCGTCCCAAGTCTTGAGAAGTCACTCGTCCCAAGTCTTGAGGAGTTCTTGTCCCAAGTCTTGAGATGTTCTTGTCCCAAGTCTTGAGAAGTCACTCGTCCCTAGTCTTGAGAATTTCTTGTCCCAAGTCTTGAGAAGTCACTTGTCCCAAGTCTTGAGAAGTTCTTGTCCCAAGTCTTGAGAAGTCACTCGTCCCAAGTCTTGAGAAGTCACTCGTCCCAAGTCTTGAGGAGTTCTTGTCCCAAGTCTTGAGAAGTCACTCGTCCCAAGTCTTGAGAAGTTCTTGTCCCAAGTCTTGAGAAGTCACTTGTCCCAAGTCTTGAGAAGTTCTTGTCCCAAGTCTTGAAAAGTCACTCGTCCCAAGTCTTGAGAAGTCACTCGTCCCAAGTCTTGAGAAGTTCTTGTCCCAAGTCTTGAGAAGTCCTTGTCCCAAGTCTTGAGAAGTTATTGTCCCAAGTCTTGTCTGCTTGTTTAGGGCTGTGCTTCACCTGTCTTAGCTGAATTCAAATTTTTTCGAAAATTTTTAGTTTTTTTCGCGTTTCACGCCATTTGCAGTCGTTTTTAATTTTTTTGAAATATAGAAAAATTTTGAAAATTCTCAAAGGGGTACCCCTTTGAGAAATTTCAATTTTTTCGAAAAATTTCGAAAAACCGAAAACGTGGCAAATCGTCCAAAAAGCGCACAAAACTAAGAATTTTTGAAAATTTTCAACTTTTAATTTTTTTCCGAATTATCCGAAAATTTTTGGTTTTCTGCGCATTTCAGAAGGTTTGCAACGTTTTTTGATTTTTCGAAAAATTTGAAAAATTTTCCTTCTAAATGTGACCTGTCCCATCCCTATCAGGAATAGACTCCCAAGTCTTGAGAAGTCAATGGTCCCAAGTCTTGAGAAGTTCTTGTCGCAAGTCTTGAGATGTCACTTGTCCCAAGTCTTGAGAAGTTCTTGTCAAAAGTCTTGAGAAGTCACTTGTCCCAATTCTTGAGAAGACATTCGTCCCAAGTCTTGAGAAGTCACTCGTCCCAAGTCTTGAGAAGATCTTGTCCCAAGTCTTGAGAAGTCACTTGTTCCAAGTCTTGAGAAGTTCTTGTTCCAAGTCCTGAGAAGTCACTTGTCTCAAGTCTTGAGAAGTCACTCGTCCCAAGTCTTGAGAAGTTCTTGTCCCAAGTCTTGAGAAGACACTTGTCCCAAGTCTTGAGAAGTTCTTGTCCCAAGTCTTGAGAAGTTCTTGTCACACGTTTTGAGAAGTCACTCTTCCCAAGTCTTCAGAAGTTATTGTCCCTAGTCTTGAGAAGTTCTTATCCCAAGTCTTGAGCAGTTCTTGTCCCAAGTCTTGAGTAGTCACTTGTCCCAAGTCTTGAGAAGTTCTTGTCCCAAGTGTTGACAAGTTCTTGTCCCAAGTCTTGAGAAGTTCTTGTCACAAGTCTTGAGAAGTCACTCGTCCCAAGTCTTGAGAAGTTCTTGTCCCAAGTCTTGAGAAGTCACTTGTCCCAAGTCTTGAGAAGTTCTTGTCCCAAGTCTTGAGAAGTCACTTGTCCCAAGTCTTGAGAAGTTATTCGTCCCAAGTCTTGAGAAGTCACTCGTCCCAAGTCTTGAGAAGTTCTTGTCCCAAGTCTTGAGAAGTCACTCGTCCCAAGTCTTGAGAAGTTCTTGTCCCAAGTCTTGAGAAGTGACTTGTCCCAAGTCTTGAGAAGTCACTCGTCCCAAGTCTTGAGAAGTCACTCGTCCCAAGTCTTGAGAAGTTCTTGTCATAAGTCTTGAGAAGTTCTTGTCCCAAGTCTTGACAAGTCACTCGTCCCAAGTCTTGAGAAGTCACTCGTCCCAAGTCTTGAGAAGTTCTTTTCCCAAGTCTTGAGAAGTCCTTGTCCCAAGTCTTGAGAAGTTATTGTCCCAAGTCTTGTCTGCTTGTTTAGGGCTGTGCCTCACCTGTCTTAGCTGAATTCAAATTTTTTCGAAAATTCTTAGTTTTCTTCGCGTTTCACGCCATTTGCAGTCGTTTTTAATTGTTTCAAAATTTCGAAAAATTTTGAAAATTCTCAAAGGGGTACCCCTTTGAGAAATTTAATTTTTTTCGAAAAATTTCGTAAAACCGAAAAACGTTGCAAATCGTCCAAAAAGCGCACAAAACTAAGAATTTTTGAAAATTTTCAACTTTTAATTTTTTTCCGAATTTTCCGAAAATTTTTGGTTTTGTGCGCATTTCAGAAGGTTTGCAGCGTTTTTTGATTTTTCGAAAAAATTGAGAATTTTTCCTTCTAAATTTGACCTGTCCCATCCCTATCAGGACTAGACTCCCAAGTCTTGAGAAGTCACTCGTCCCAAGTCTTGAGATGTTCTTGTCCCAAGTCTTGAGAGGTCACTTGTCCCAAATCTTGAGAAGTCACTCGTCCCAAGTCTTGAGAAGTCACTCGTCCCAAGTCTTGAGAAGTTCTTGTCCCAAGTCTTGAGAAGTCACTTGTCCCAAGTCTTGAGAAGTTCTTTTCCCAAGTCTTGAGAAGTCACTTGTCCCAAGTCTTGAGAAGTTCTTGTCCCAAGTCTTGAGAAGTCACTTGTCCCAAGTCTTGAGAAGTCATTCGTCCCAAGTCTTGAGAAGTCACTCGTCCCAAGTCTTGAGAAGTTCTTGTCCCAAGTCTTGAGAAGTCACTTGTCCAAGTCTTGAGAAGTCACTCGTCCCAAGTCTTGAGAAGTCACTCGTCACAAGTCTTGAGAAATTCTTGTCCCAAGTCTTGAGAAGTCACTTGTAGCAAGTCTTGAGAAGTCACTCGTCCCAAGTTTTGAGAAGTTATTGTCCCAAGTCTTGAGAAGTTCTTGTCCCAAGTCTTGAGAAGTCACTTGTCCCAAGTCTTGAGAAGTCACTCGTCCCAAGTCTTGAGAAGACATTCGTCCCAAGTCTTCAGAAGTCATTCGTCCCAAGTATTGAGAAGTTCTTGTCCCAAGTTTTGAGAAGTCACTTGTCCCAAGTCTTGAGAAGTTCTTGTTCCAAGTCTTGAGAAGTCACTAGTCCCAAGTCTTGAGAAGTTCTTGTCCCAAGTCTAGAGAAGTCACTTGTCCCAAGTCTTGAGAAGACATTCGTCCCAAGTCTTGAGAAGTTCTTGTCCCAAGACTTGAGAAGTCACTTGTCCCAAGTCTTGAGAAGTTCTTGTCCCAAGTCTAGAGAAGTCACTTGTCCCAAGTCTTGAGAAGACATTCGTCCCAAGTCTTCAGAAGTCATTCGTCCCAAGTATTGAGAAGTTCTTGTCCCAAGTTTTGAGAAGTCACTTGTCCCAAGTCTTGAGAAGTTCTTGTTCCAAGTCTTGAGAAGTCACTAGTCCCAAGTCTTGAGAAGTCGCTCGTCCCAAGTCTTGAGAAGTTCATGTCCCAAGTCTTGAGAAGTCACTTGTCCCAAGTCTTGAGAAGTTCTTGTCCCAAGTCTTGAGAAGTTCTTGTCACAAGTTTTGAGAAGTCACTCGTCCCAAGTCTTGTGAAGTCATTGTCCCAAGTCTTGAGAAGTTCTTGTCCCAAGTCTTGAGAAGTTCTTTTCCTAAGTCTTGAGAAGTCACTAGTCCCAAGTCTTGAGAAGTTATTGTCCCAAGTCTTGAGAAGTTCTTGTCCCAAGTCTTGAGAAGTTCTTTTCCCAAGTCTTGAGAAGTCACTCGTCCCAAGTCTTGAGAAGTTCTTGTCCCAAGTCTTGAAAAGTCACTTGTCCCAAGTCTTGATAAGTTCTTGTCCCAAGTCTTGAGAAGTCACTTGTCCCAAGTCTTGAGAAGTCATTCGTCCCAAGTCTTGAGAAGTCACTCGTCCCAAGTCTTGAGAAGTCACTCGTCCCAAGTCTTGAGAAGTTCTTGTCCCAAGTCTTGAGAAGTCACTCGTCCCAAGTCTTGAGAAGTTCTTGTCCCAAGTCTTGAGAAGTCACTCGTCCCAAGTCTTGAGAAGTTCTTGTCAAAAGTCTTGAGAAGTCACTTGTCCCAAGTCTTGAGAAGTACTTGTCCCAAGTCTTGAGAAGTCACTTGTCCCAAGTCTTGAGAAGTCATTCGTCCCAAGTCTTGAGAAGTCACTCGTCCCAAGTCTTGAGAAGTTCTTGTCCCAAGTCTTGAGAAGTCACTTGTCCCAAGTCTTGAGAAGTCACTCGTCCCAAGTCTTGAGAAGTTCTTGTCCCAAGACTTGAGAAGTCACTTGTCCCAAGTCTTGAGAAGTTCTTGTCCCAAGTCTTGAGAAGTCACTCGTCCCAAGTCTTGAGAAGTCACTCGTCCCAAGTCTTGAGAAGTTCTTGTCCCAAGTCTTGAGAAGTCCTTGTCCCAAGTCTTGAGAAGTTATTGTCCCAAGTCTTGTCTGCTTGTTTAGGGCTGTGCCTCACCTGTCTTAGCTGAATTCAAATTTTTTCGAAAATTCTTAGTTTTCTTCGCGTTTCACGCCATTTCCAGTCGTTTTTAATTTTTTTGAAATTTCGAAAAATTTTGAAAATTCTCAAAGAAATTTCAATTTTTTCGAAAAATTTCGAAAAACCGAAAAACGTGGCCAATCGTCCAAAAAGCGCACAAAACTAAGAATTTTTGAAAATTTTCAACTTTTAATTTTTCTCCGAATTATCCGAAAATTTTTGGTTTTGTGCGCATTTCAGAAGGTTTGCAGCGTTTTTTGTTTTTTCGAAAAATTTGAAAAATTTTCCTTCTAAATTTGACCTGTCCCATCCCTATGAGGACTAGACTCCCAAGTCTTGAGAAGACACTCGTCCCAAGCCTTGAGAAGTTCTTGTCCCAAGTCTTGAGAAGTCACTTGTCCCAAGTCTTGAGAAGTTCTTGTCCCAAGTCTAGAGAAGTCACTTGTCCCAAGTCTTGAGAAGGCATTCGTCCCAAGTCTTGAGAAGTCACTCGTCCCAAGTCTTGAGAAGTTCTTGTCCCAAGTCTTGAGAAGTCACTTGTCCCAAGTCTTGTTAAATTCTTGTTCCAAGTCTTGAGAAGTCACTTGTCCCAAGTCTTGAGAAGTCACTCGTCCCAAGTCTTGAGAAGTTCTTGTCCCAAGTCTTGAGAAGTCACTTGTCCCAAGTCTTGAGAAGTTCTTGTCCCAAGTCTTGACAAGTCACTTGTCCCAAGTCTTGAGAAGTCATTCGCCCAAGTCTTGAGAAGTCACTCGTCCCAAGTCTTGAGAAGTTATTGTCCCAAGTCTTGAGAAGTCACTTGTCCCAAGTCTTGAGATGTTCTTGTCCCAAGTCTTGAGAAGTTCTTGTTCCAAGTCTTGAGAAGTCACTCGTCCCAAGTCTTGAGAAGTTCTTGTCCCAAGTCTTAAGAAGTCACTTGTCCCAAGTCTTGAGAAGTTCTTGTCCCAAGTCTTGAGAAGTCACTCGTCCCAAGTCTTGAGTAGTCACTCGTCCCAAGTCTTGAGAAGTTCTTGTCCCAAGTCTTGAGAAGTCCTTGACCCAAGTCTTGAGAAGTTATTGTCCCAAGTCTTGTCTGCTTGTTTAGAGCTGTGCCTCACCTGTCTTAGCTGAATTCAAATTTTTTTGAAAATTCTTATTTTTCTTCGCGTTTCACGCCATTTGCAGTCGTTTTTAATTTTTTTAAAATTTCGAAAATTTTTGAAAATTCTTTGAGAAATTTAAATTTTTTCGAAAAATTTCGAAAAACCGAAAAACGTTGCAAATCGTCCAAAAAGCGCACAAAATTTAGAATTTTTGAAAAATTTTAACTTTCAATTTTTTTCCGAATTTTCCGAAAGTTTTTGGTTTTGTGCTCATTTCAGAAGGTTTGCAGCGTTTTTTGATTTTTCGAAAAAATTGAAAATTTTTCCTTCTAAATTTTACCTGTCCCATCCCTATCAGGACTAGACTCCCAAGTCTTGAGAAGTCACTCGTCCCAAGTCTTGAAATGTTCTTGTCCCAAGTCTTGAGAGGTCACTTGTCCCAAATCTTGAGAAGTCACTCGTCCCAAGTCTTGAGAAGTCACTTGTCCCAAGTCTTGAGAAGTTCTTGTCCCAAGTCTAGAGAAGTCACTTGTCCCAAGTCTTGAGAAGACATTCGTCCCAAGTCTTGAGAAGTCACTCGTCCCAAGTCTTGAGAAGTTCTTGTCCCAAGTCTTGAGAAGTCACTCGTCCCAAGTCTTGAGAAGTTCTTGTCCCAAGTCTTGAGAAGTCACTTGTCCCAAGTGTTGAGAAGTTCTTGTCCCAAGTCTAGAGAAGTCACTTGTCCCAAGTCTTGAGAAGACATTCGTCCCAAGTCTTGAGAAGTCACTCGTCCCAAGTCTTGACAAGTTCTTGTCCCAAGTCTTGAGAAGTCACTTGTCCCAAGTCTTGAAAAGTTCTTATTCCAAGTCTTGAGAAGTCACTTGTCCCAAGGCTTGAGAAGTCACTCGTCCCAAGTCTTGAGAAGTTCTTGTCCCAAGTCTTGTGAAGTTATTGTCCCAAGTCTTGAGAAGTTCTCGTCCCAAGTCTTGAGAAGTTCTTTTCCTAAGTCTTGAGAAGTCACTCGTCCCAAGTCTTGAGAAGTTCTTGTCCCAAGTCTTGAGAAGTTCTTGTCCCAAGTCTTGAGAAGTTCTTGTCCCAAGTCTTGAGAAGTTCTTGTCCCAAGTCTTGAGAAGTCACTCGTCCCAAGTCTTGAGAAGTCACTCGTCCCAAGTCTTGAGAAGTTCTTGTCCCAAGTCTTGAGAAGTCCTTGTCCCAAGTCTTGAGAAGTTATTGTCCCAAGTCTTGTCTGCTTGTTTAGGGCTGTGCATCACCTGTCTTAGCTGAATTCAATTTCTTTCGAAAACTCTTAGTTTTCTTCGCGTTTCACGCCATTTGCAGTCGTTTTTAATTTTTTTAAAATTTCGAAAAATTTTGAAAAATTTGAGAAATTTAAATTTTTTCGAAAAATTTCGAAAAACCGAAAAACGTTGCAAATCGTCCAAAAAGCGCACAAAATTTAGAATTTTTGAAAATTTTCAACTTTTAATTTTTTTCCCAATTTTCCGAAAGTTTTTGGTTTTGTGCTCATTTCAGAAGGTTTGCAGCGTTTTTTCATTTTTCGAAAAAATTGAAAATTTTTCCTTCTAAATTTGACCTGTCCCATCCCTATCAGGACTAGACTCCCAAGTCTTGAGAAGTCACTCGTCCCAAGTCTTGAAATGTTCTTGTCCCAAGTCTTGAGAGGTCACTTGTCCCAAATCTCGAGAAGTCACTCGTCCCAAGTCTTGAGAAGTCACTCGTCCCAAGTCTTGAGAAGTTCTTGTCCCAAGTCTTGAGAAGTCTCTTGTCCCAAGTCTTGAGAAGTTCTTGTCCCAAGTCTTGAGAAGTCACTTGTCCCAAGTCTTGAGAAGTTCTTTTCCCAAGTCTTGAGAAGTCACTTGTCCCAAGTCTTGAGAAGTCGTTCGTCCCAAGTCTTGAGATGTCACTCGTCCCAAGTCTTGAGAAGTTCTTGTCCCAAGTCTTGAGAAGTCACTTGTCCCAAGTCTTGAGAAGTCACTCGTCCCAAGTCTTGAGAAGTCACTCGTCACAAGTCTTGAGAAATTCTTGTCCCAAGTCTTGAGAAGTCACTTGTCCCAAGTCTTGAGAAGTCACTCGTCCCAAGTCTTGAGAAGTTATTGTCCCAAGTCTTGAGAAGTTCTTGTCCCAAGTCTTGAGAAGTTCTTGTCCCAAGTCTTGAGAAGTCACTCGTCCCAAGTCTTGAGAAGTTCTTGTCCCAAGTCTTGAGAAGTCACTTGTCCCAAGTCTTGAGAAGTTCTTGTCCCAAGTCTTGAGAAGTCACTCGTCCCAAGTCTTGAGAAGTCACTCGTCCCAAGTCTTGAGAAGTTCTTGTCCCAAGTCTTGAGAAGTCCTTGTCCCAAGTCTTGAGAATTTATTGTCCCAAGTCTTGTCTGCTTGTTTAGGGCTGTGCCTCACCTGTCTTAGCTGAATTCAATTTTTTTCGAAAATTCTTAGTTTTCTTCGCGTTTCACGCCATTTGCAGTCGTTTTTAATTTTTTTGAAATTTCGAAAAATTTTGAAAATTCTCAAAGGGGTACCCCTTTGAGAAATTTCAATTTTTTCGAAAAATTTCGAAAAACCGAAAAACGTTGCAAATCGTCCAAAAAGCGCACAAAATTTAGAATTTTTGAAAAATTTTAACTTTCAATTTTTTTCCGAATTTTCCGAAAGTTTTTGGTTTTGTGCTCATTTCAGAAGGTTTGCAGCGTTTTTTGATTTTTCGAAAAAATTGAAAATTTTTCCTTCTAAATTTTACCTGTCCCATCCCTATCAGGACTAGACTCCCAAGTCTTGAGAAGTCACTCGTCCCAAGTCTTGAAATGTTCTTGTCCCAAGTCTTGAGAGGTCACTTGTCCCAAATCTTGAGAAGTCACTCGTCCCAAGTCTTGAGAAGTCACTTGTCCCAAGTCTTGAGAAGTTCTTGTCCCAAGTCTAGAGAAGTCACTTGTCCCAAGTCTTGAGAAGACATTCGTCCCAAGTCTTGAGAAGTCACTCGTCCCAAGTCTTGAGAAGTTCTTGTCCCAAGTCTTGAGAAGTCACTCGTCCCAAGTCTTGAGAAGTTCTTGTCCCAAGTCTTGAGAAGTCACTTGTCCCAAGTGTTGAGAAGTTCTTGTCCCAAGTCTAGAGAAGTCACTTGTCCCAAGTCTTGAGAAGACATTCGTCCCAAGTCTTGAGAAGTCACTCGTCCCAAGTCTTGACAAGTTCTTGTCCCAAGTCTTGAGAAGTCACTTGTCCCAAGTCTTGAAAAGTTCTTATTCCAAGTCTTGAGAAGTCACTTGTCCCAAGGCTTGAGAAGTCACTCGTCCCAAGTCTTGAGAAGTTCTTGTCCCAAGTCTTGTGAAGTTATTGTCCCAAGTCTTGAGAAGTTCTTGTCCCAAGTCTTGAGAAGTTCTTTTCCTAAGTCTTGAGAAGTCACTCGTCCCAAGTCTTGAGAAGTTCTTGTCCCAAGTCTTGAGAAGTTCTTGTCCCAAGTCTTGAGAAGTTCTTGTCCCAAGTCTTGAGAAGTTCTTGTCCCAAGTCTTGAGAAGTCACTCGTCCCAAGTCTTGAGAAGTCACTCGTCCCAAGTCTTGAGAAGTTCTTGTCCCAAGTCTTGAGAAGTCCTTGTCCCAAGTCTTGAGAAGTTATTGTCCCAAGTCTTGTCTGCTTGTTTAGGGCTGTGCATCACCTGTCTTAGCTGAATTCAATTTTTTTCGAAAACTCTTAGTTTTCTTCGCGTTTCACGCCATTTGCAGTCGTTTTTAATTTTTTTAAAATTTCGAAAAATTTTGAAAAATTTGAGAAATTTAAATTTTTTCGAAAAATTTCGAAAAACCGAAAAACGTTGCAAATCGTCCAAAAAGCGCACAAAATTTAGAATTTTTGAAAATTTTCAACTTTTAATTTTTTTCCCAATTTTCCGAAAGTTTTTGGTTTTGTGCTCATTTCAGAAGGTTTGCAGCGTTTTTTCATTTTTCGAAAAAATTGAAAATTTTTCCTTCTAAATTTGACCTGTCCCATCCCTATCAGGACTAGACTCCCAAGTCTTGAGAAGTCACTCGTCCCAAGTCTTGAAATGTTCTTGTCCCAAGTCTTGAGAGGTCACTTGTCCCAAATCTTGAGAAGTCACTCGTCCCAAGTCTTGAGAAGTCACTCGTCCCAAGTCTTGAGAAGTTCTTGTCCCAAGTCTTGAGAAGTCTCTTGTCCCAAGTCTTGAGAAGTTCTTGTCCCAAGTCTTGAGAAGTCACTTGTCCCAAGTCTTGAGAAGTTCTTTTCCCAAGTCTTGAGAAGTCACTTGTCCCAAGTGTTGAGAAGTCATTCGTCCCAAGTCTTGAGATGTCACTCGTCCCAAGTCTTGAGAAGTTCTTGTCCCAAGTCTTGAGAAGTCACTTGTCCCAAGTCTTGAGAAGTCACTCGTCCCAAGTCTTGAGAAGTCACTCGTCACAAGTCTTGAGAAATTCTTGTCCCAAGTCTTGAGAAGTCACTTGTCCCAAGTCTTGAGAAGTCACTCGTCCCAAGTCTTGAGAAGTTATTGTCCCAAGTCTTGAGAAGTTCTTGTCCCAAGTCTTGAGAAGTTCTTGTCCCAAGTCTTGAGAAGTCACTCGTCCCAAGTCTTGAGGAGTTCTTGTCCCAAGTCTTGAGAAGTCACTTGTCCCAAGTCTTGAGAAGTTCTTGTCCCAAGTCTTGAGAAGTCACTCGTCCCAAGTCTTGAGAAGTCACTCGTCCCAAGTCTTGAGAAGTTCTTGTCCCAAGTCTTGAGAAGTCCTTGTCCCAAGTCTTGAGAATTTATTGTCCCAAGTCTTGTCTGCTTGTTTAGGGCTGTGCCTCACCTGTCTTAGCTGAATTCAATTTTTTTCGAAAATTCTTAGTTTTCTTCGCGTTTCACGCCATTTGCAGTCGTTTTTAATTTTTTTGAAATTTCGAAAAATTTTGAAAATTCTCAAATGGGTACCCCTTTGAGAAATTTCAATTTTTTCGAAAAATTTCGAAAAACCGAAAAACGTGGCAAATCGTCCAAAAAGCGCACAAAACTAAGAATTTTTGAAAATTTTCAATTTTTAATTTTTTTCCGAATTTTCCAAACATTTTTGGTTTTGTGCACATTTCAGAAGGTTTGCAGAATTTTTTGATTTTTCGAAAAATTTGAAAAAATTTCCTTCTAAATTTGACCTGTCCCATCCCTATCAGGACTAGACACCCAAGTCTTGAGAAGTCACTCGTCCCAAGTCTTGAGAAGTTCTTGTCCCAAGTCTTGAGAAGTCACTTGTCCCAAGTCTTGAGAAGTTCTTGTCCCAAGTCTAGAGAAGTCATTTGTCCCAAGTCTTCAGAAGACATTCGTCCCAAGTCTTGAGAAGTCACTCGTCTCAAGTCTTGAGAAGTTCTTGTCCCAAGTCTTGAGAAGTCACTCGTCCCAAGTCTTGAGAAGTTCTTGTCCCAAGTCTTGAGAAGTCACTTGTCCCAAGTCTTGAGAAGTTCTTGTCCCAAGTCTAGAGAAGTCACTTGTCCCAAGTCTTGAGAAGACATTCGTCCCAAGTCTTGAGAAGTCACTCGTCCCAAGTCTTGAGAAGTTCTTGTCCCAAGTCTTGAGAAGTCACTTGTCCCAAGTCTTGAAAAGTTCTTATTCCAAGTCTTGAGAAGTCACTTGTCCCAAGTCTTGAGAAGTCACTCGTCCCAAGTCTTGAGAAGTTCTTGTCCCAAGTCTTGAGAAGTTCTTTTCCTAAGTCTTGAGAAGTTACTCGTCCCAAGTCTTGAGAAGTTCTTGTCCCAAGTCTTGAGAAGTTCTTGTCCCAAGTCTTGAGAAGTTCTTGTCCCAAGTCTTGAGAAGTTCTTGTCCCAAGTCTTGAGAAGTCACTCGTCCCAAGTCTTGAGAAGTCACTCGTCCCAAGTCTTGAGAAGTTCTTGTCCCAAGTCTTGAGAAGTCCTTGTCCCAAGTCTTGAGAAGTTATTGTCCCAAGTCTTGTCTGCTTGTTTAGGGCTGTGCCTCACCTGTCTTAGCTGAATTCAAATTTTTTCGAAAACTCTTAGTTTTCTTCGCGTTTCACGCCATTTGCAGTCGTTTTTAATTTTTTTTAAAATTTCGAAAATTTTTGAAAATTCTCAAAGGGGTACCCCTTTGATAAATTTAAATTTTTTCGAAAAATTTCGAAAAACCGAAAAACGTGGCAAATCGTCCAAAAAGCGCACAAAACTAAGAATTTTTGAAAATTTTCAACTTTTAATTTTTTTCCGAATTTTCCGAAAATTTTTGGTTTTGTGAGCATTTAAGAAGGTTTGCAGCGTTTTTTGATTTTTCGAAAAATTTGAAAAATTTTCCTTCTAAATTTGACCTGTCCCATCCCTATCAGGACTAGACTCCCAAGTCTTGAGAAGTCACTCGTCCCAAGTCTTGAGAAGTTCTTGTCCCAAGTCTTGAGAAGTCACTTGTCCCAAGTCTTGAGAAGTTCTTGTCAAAAGTCTTGAGAAGTCACTTGTCCCAATTCTTGAGAAGACATTCGTCCCAAGTCTTGAGAAGTCACTCGTCCCAAGTCTTGAGAAGATCTTGTCCCAAGTCTTGAGAAGTCACTTGTTCCAAGTCTTGAGAAGTTCTTGTTCCAAGTCCTGAGAAGTCACTTGTCTCAAGTCTTGAGAAGTCACTCGTCCCAAGTCTTGAGAAGTTCTTGTCCCAAGTCTTGAGAAGACACTTGTCCCAAGTCTTGAGAAGTTCTTGTCCCAAGTCTTGAGAAGTTCTTGTCACACGTTTTGAGAAGTCACTCTTCCCAAGTCTTCAGAAGTTATTGTCCCTAGTCTTGAGAAGTTCTTATCCCAAGTCTTGAGCAGTTCTTGTCCCAAGTCTTGAGTAGTCACTTGTCCCAAGTCTTGAGAAGTTCTTGTCCCAAGTGTTGACAAGTTCTTGTCCCAAGTCTTGAGAAGTTCTTGTCACAAGTCTTGAGAAGTCACTCGTCCCAAGTCTTGAGAAGTTCTTGTCCCAAGTCTTGAGAAGTCACTTGTCCCAAGTCTTGAGAAGTTCTTGTCCCAAGTCTTGAGAAGTCACTTGTCCCAAGTCTTGAGAAGTTATTCGTCCCAAGTCTTGAGAAGTCACTCGTCCCAAGTCTTGAGAAGTTCTTGTCCCAAGTCTTGAGAAGTCACTCGTCCCAAGTCTTGAGAAGTTCTTGTCCCAAGTCTTGAGAAGTGACTTGTCCCAAGTCTTGAGAAGTCACTCGTCCCAAGTCTTGAGAAGTCACTCGTCCCAAGTCTTGAGAAGTTCTTGTCATAAGTCTTGAGAAGTTCTTGTCCCAAGTCTTGACAAGTCACTCGTCCCAAGTCTTGAGAAGTCACTCGTCCCAAGTCTTGAGAAGTTCTTTTCCCAAGTCTTGAGAAGTCCTTGTCCCAAGTCTTGAGAAGTTATTGTCCCAAGTCTTGTCTGCTTGTTTAGGGCTGTGCCTCACCTGTCTTAGCTGAATTCAAATTTTTTCGAAAATTCTTAGTTTTCTTCGCGTTTCACGCCATTTGCAGTCGTTTTTAATTGTTTCAAAATTTCGAAAAATTTTGAAAATTCTCAAAGGGGTACCCCTTTGAGAAATTTAATTTTTTTCGAAAAATTTCGTAAAACCGAAAAACGTTGCAAATCGTCCAAAAAGCGCACAAAACTAAGAATTTTTGAAAATTTTCAACTTTTAATTTTTTTCCGAATTTTCCGAAAATTTTTGGTTTTGTGCGCATTTCAGAAGGTTTGCAGCGTTTTTTGATTTTTCGAAAAAATTGAGAATTTTTCCTTCTAAATTTGACCTGTCCCATCCCTATCAGGACTAGACTCCCAAGTCTTGAGAAGTCACTCGTCCCAAGTCTTGAGATGTTCTTGTCCCAAGTCTTGAGAGGTCACTTGTCCCAAATCTTGAGAAGTCACTCGTCCCAAGTCTTGAGAAGTCACTCGTCCCAAGTCTTGAGAAGTTCTTGTCCCAAGTCTTGAGAAGTCACTTGTCCCAAGTCTTGAGAAGTTCTTTTCCCAAGTCTTGAGAAGTCACTTGTCCCAAGTCTTGAGAAGTTCTTGTCCCAAGTCTTGAGAAGTCACTTGTCCCAAGTCTTGAGAAGTCATTCGTCCCAAGTCTTGAGAAGTCACTCGTCCCAAGTCTTGAGAAGTTCTTGTCCCAAGTCTTGAGAAGTCACTTGTCCAAGTCTTGAGAAGTCACTCGTCCCAAGTCTTGAGAAGTCACTCGTCACAAGTCTTGAGAAATTCTTGTCCCAAGTCTTGAGAAGTCACTTGTAGCAAGTCTTGAGAAGTCACTCGTCCCAAGTTTTGAGAAGTTATTGTCCCAAGTCTTGAGAAGTTCTTGTCCCAAGTCTTGAGAAGTCACTTGTCCCAAGTCTTGAGAAGTCACTCGTCCCAAGTCTTGAGAAGACATTCGTCCCAAGTCTTCAGAAGTCATTCGTCCCAAGTATTGAGAAGTTCTTGTCCCAAGTTTTGAGAAGTCACTTGTCCCAAGTCTTGAGAAGTTCTTGTTCCAAGTCTTGAGAAGTCACTAGTCCCAAGTCTTGAGAAGTTCTTGTCCCAAGTCTAGAGAAGTCACTTGTCCCAAGTCTTGAGAAGACATTCGTCCCAAGTCTTGAGAAGTTCTTGTCCCAAGACTTGAGAAGTCACTTGTCCCAAGTCTTGAGAAGTTCTTGTCCCAAGTCTAGAGAAGTCACTTGTCCCAAGTCTTGAGAAGACATTCGTCCCAAGTCTTCAGAAGTCATTCGTCCCAAGTATTGAGAAGTTCTTGTCCCAAGTTTTGAGAAGTCACTTGTCCCAAGTCTTGAGAAGTTCTTGTTCCAAGTCTTGAGAAGTCACTAGTCCCAAGTCTTGAGAAGTCGCTCGTCCCAAGTCTTGAGAAGTTCATGTCCCAAGTCTTGAGAAGTCACTTGTCCCAAGTCTTGAGAAGTTCTTGTCCCAAGTCTTGAGAAGTTCTTGTCACAAGTTTTGAGAAGTCACTCGTCCCAAGTCTTGTGAAGTCATTGTCCCAAGTCTTGAGAAGTTCTTGTCCCAAGTCTTGAGAAGTTCTTTTCCTAAGTCTTGAGAAGTCACTAGTCCCAAGTCTTGAGAAGTTATTGTCCCAAGTCTTGAGAAGTTCTTGTCCCAAGTCTTGAGAAGTTCTTTTCCCAAGTCTTGAGAAGTCACTCGTCCCAAGTCTTGAGAAGTTCTTGTCCCAAGTCTTGAAAAGTCACTTGTCCCAAGTCTTGATAAGTTCTTGTCCCAAGTCTTGAGAAGTCACTTGTCCCAAGTCTTGAGAAGTCATTCGTCCCAAGTCTTGAGAAGTCACTCGTCCCAAGTCTTGAGAAGTCACTCGTCCCAAGTCTTGAGAAGTTCTTGTCCCAAGTCTTGAGAAGTCACTCGTCCCAAGTCTTGAGAAGTTCTTGTCCCAAGTCTTGAGAAGTCACTCGTCCCAAGTCTTGAGAAGTTCTTGTCAAAAGTCTTGAGAAGTCACTTGTCCCAAGTCTTGAGAAGTACTTGTCCCAAGTCTTGAGAAGTCACTTGTCCCAAGTCTTGAGAAGTCATTCGTCCCAAGTCTTGAGAAGTCACTCGTCCCAAGTCTTGAGAAGTTCTTGTCCCAAGTCTTGAGAAGTCACTTGTCCCAAGTCTTGAGAAGTCACTCGTCCCAAGTCTTGAGAAGTTCTTGTCCCAAGACTTGAGAAGTCACTTGTCCCAAGTCTTGAGAAGTTCTTGTCCCAAGTCTTGAGAAGTCACTCGTCCCAAGTCTTGAGAAGTCACTCGTCCCAAGTCTTGAGAAGTTCTTGTCCCAAGTCTTGAGAAGTCCTTGTCCCAAGTCTTGAGAAGTTATTGTCCCAAGTCTTGTCTGCTTGTTTAGGGCTGTGCCTCACCTGTCTTAGCTGAATTCAAATTTTTTCGAAAATTCTTAGTTTTCTTCGCGTTTCACGCCATTTCCAGTCGTTTTTAATTTTTTTGAAATTTCGAAAAATTTTGAAAATTCTCAAAGAAATTTCAATTTTTTCGAAAAATTTCGAAAAACCGAAAAACGTGGCCAATCGTCCAAAAAGCGCACAAAACTAAGAATTTTTGAAAATTTTCAACTTTTAATTTTTCTCCGAATTATCCGAAAATTTTTGGTTTTGTGCGCATTTCAGAAGGTTTGCAGCGTTTTTTGTTTTTTCGAAAAATTTGAAAAATTTTCCTTCTAAATTTGACCTGTCCCATCCCTATGAGGACTAGACTCCCAAGTCTTGAGAAGACACTCGTCCCAAGCCTTGAGAAGTTCTTGTCCCAAGTCTTGAGAAGTCACTTGTCCCAAGTCTTGAGAAGTTCTTGTCCCAAGTCTAGAGAAGTCACTTGTCCCAAGTCTTGAGAAGGCATTCGTCCCAAGTCTTGAGAAGTCACTCGTCCCAAGTCTTGAGAAGTTCTTGTCCCAAGTCTTGAGAAGTCACTTGTCCCAAGTCTTGTTAAATTCTTGTTCCAAGTCTTGAGAAGTCACTTGTCCCATGTCTTGAGAAGTCACTCGTCCCAAGTCTTGAGAAGTTCTTGTCCCAAGTCTTGAGAAGTCACTTGTCCCAAGTCTTGAGAAGTTCTTGTCCCAAGTCTTGACAAGTCACTTGTCCCAAGTCTTGAGAAGTCATTCGCCCAAGTCTTGAGAAGTCACTCGTCCCAAGTCTTGAGAAGTTATTGTCCCAAGTCTTGAGAAGTCACTTGTCCCAAGTCTTGAGATGTTCTTGTCCCAAGTCTTGAGAAGTTCTTGTTCCAAGTCTTGAGAAGTCACTCGTCCCAAGTCTTGAGAAGTTCTTGTCCCAAGTCTTAAGAAGTCACTTGTCCCAAGTCTTGAGAAGTTCTTGTCCCAAGTCTTGAGAAGTCACTCGTCCCAAGTCTTGAGTAGTCACTCGTCCCAAGTCTTGAGAAGTTCTTGTCCCAAGTCTTGAGAAGTCCTTGACCCAAGTCTTGAGAAGTTATTGTCCCAAGTCTTGTCTGCTTGTTTAGAGCTGTGCCTCACCTGTCTTAGCTGAATTCAAATTTTTTTGAAAATTCTTATTTTTCTTCGCGTTTCACGCCATTTGCAGTCGTTTTTAATTTTTTTAAAATTTCGAAAATTTTTGAAAATTCTTTGAGAAATTTAAATTTTTTCGAAAAATTTCGAAAAACCGAAAAACGTTGCAAATCGTCCAAAAAGCGCACAAAATTTAGAATTTTTGAAAAATTTTAACTTTCAATTTTTTTCCGAATTTTCCGAAAGTTTTTGGTTTTGTGCTCATTTCAGAAGGTTTGCAGCGTTTTTTGATTTTTCGAAAAAATTGAAAATTTTTCCTTCTAAATTTTACCTGTCCCATCCCTATCAGGACTAGACTCCCAAGTCTTGAGAAGTCACTCGTCCCAAGTCTTGAAATGTTCTTGTCCCAAGTCTTGAGAGGTCACTTGTCCCAAATCTTGAGAAGTCACTCGTCCCAAGTCTTGAGAAGTCACTTGTCCCAAGTCTTGAGAAGTTCTTGTCCCAAGTCTAGAGAAGTCACTTGTCCCAAGTCTTGAGAAGACATTCGTCCCAAGTCTTGAGAAGTCACTCGTCCCAAGTCTTGAGAAGTTCTTGTCCCAAGTCTTGAGAAGTCACTCGTCCCAAGTCTTGAGAAGTTCTTGTCCCAAGTCTTGAGAAGTCACTTGTCCCAAGTGTTGAGAAGTTCTTGTCCCAAGTCTAGAGAAGTCACTTGTCCCAAGTCTTGAGAAGACATTCGTCCCAAGTCTTGAGAAGTCACTCGTCCCAAGTCTTGACAAGTTCTTGTCCCAAGTCTTGAGAAGTCACTTGTCCCAAGTCTTGAAAAGTTCTTATTCCAAGTCTTGAGAAGTCACTTGTCCCAAGGCTTGAGAAGTCACTCGTCCCAAGTCTTGAGAAGTTCTTGTCCCAAGTCTTGTGAAGTTATTGTCCCAAGTCTTGAGAAGTTCTCGTCCCAAGTCTTGAGAAGTTCTTTTCCTAAGTCTTGAGAAGTCACTCGTCCCAAGTCTTGAGAAGTTCTTGTCCCAAGTCTTGAGAAGTTCTTGTCCCAAGTCTTGAGAAGTTCTTGTCCCAAGTCTTGAGAAGTTCTTGTCCCAAGTCTTGAGAAGTCACTCGTCCCAAGTCTTGAGAAGTCACTCGTCCCAAGTCTTGAGAAGTTCTTGTCCCAAGTCTTGAGAAGTCCTTGTCCCAAGTCTTGAGAAGTTATTGTCCCAAGTCTTGTCTGCTTGTTTAGGGCTGTGCATCACCTGTCTTAGCTGAATTCAATTTCTTTCGAAAACTCTTAGTTTTCTTCGCGTTTCACGCCATTTGCAGTCGTTTTTAATTTTTTTAAAATTTCGAAAAATTTTGAAAAATTTGAGAAATTTAAATTTTTTCGAAAAATTTCGAAAAACCGAAAAACGTTGCAAATCGTCCAAAAAGCGCACAAAATTTAGAATTTTTGAAAATTTTCAACTTTTAATTTTTTTCCCAATTTTCCGAAAGTTTTTGGTTTTGTGCTCATTTCAGAAGGTTTGCAGCGTTTTTTCATTTTTCGAAAAAATTGAAAATTTTTCCTTCTAAATTTGACCTGTCCCATCCCTATCAGGACTAGACTCCCAAGTCTTGAGAAGTCACTCGTCCCAAGTCTTGAAATGTTCTTGTCCCAAGTCTTGAGAGGTCACTTGTCCCAAATCTCGAGAAGTCACTCGTCCCAAGTCTTGAGAAGTCACTCGTCCCAAGTCTTGAGAAGTTCTTGTCCCAAGTCTTGAGAAGTCTCTTGTCCCAAGTCTTGAGAAGTTCTTGTCCCAAGTCTTGAGAAGTCACTTGTCCCAAGTCTTGAGAAGTTCTTTTCCCAAGTCTTGAGAAGTCACTTGTCCCAAGTCTTGAGAAGTCGTTCGTCCCAAGTCTTGAGATGTCACTCGTCCCAAGTCTTGAGAAGTTCTTGTCCCAAGTCTTGAGAAGTCACTTGTCCCAAGTCTTGAGAAGTCACTCGTCCCAAGTCTTGAGAAGTCACTCGTCACAAGTCTTGAGAAATTCTTGTCCCAAGTCTTGAGAAGTCACTTGTCCCAAGTCTTGAGAAGTCACTCGTCCCAAGTCTTGAGAAGTTATTGTCCCAAGTCTTGAGAAGTTCTTGTCCCAAGTCTTGAGAAGTTCTTGTCCCAAGTCTTGAGAAGTCACTCGTCCCAAGTCTTGAGAAGTTCTTGTCCCAAGTCTTGAGAAGTCACTTGTCCCAAGTCTTGAGAAGTTCTTGTCCCAAGTCTTGAGAAGTCACTCGTCCCAAGTCTTGAGAAGTCACTCGTCCCAAGTCTTGAGAAGTTCTTGTCCCAAGTCTTGAGAAGTCCTTGTCCCAAGTCTTGAGAATTTATTGTCCCAAGTCTTGTCTGCTTGTTTAGGGCTGTGCCTCACCTGTCTTAGCTGAATTCAATTTTTTTCGAAAATTCTTAGTTTTCTTCGCGTTTCACGCCATTTGCAGTCGTTTTTAATTTTTTTGAAATTTCGAAAAATTTTGAAAATTCTCAAAGGGGTACCCCTTTGAGAAATTTCAATTTTTTCGAAAAATTTCGAAAAACCGAAAAACGTTGCAAATCGTCCAAAAAGCGCACAAAATTTAGAATTTTTGAAAAATTTTAACTTTCAATTTTTTTCCGAATTTTCCGAAAGTTTTTGGTTTTGTGCTCATTTCAGAAGGTTTGCAGCGTTTTTTGATTTTTCGAAAAAATTGAAAATTTTTCCTTCTAAATTTTACCTGTCCCATCCCTATCAGGACTAGACTCCCAAGTCTTGAGAAGTCACTCGTCCCAAGTCTTGAAATGTTCTTGTCCCAAGTCTTGAGAGGTCACTTGTCCCAAATCTTGAGAAGTCACTCGTCCCAAGTCTTGAGAAGTCACTTGTCCCAAGTCTTGAGAAGTTCTTGTCCCAAGTCTAGAGAAGTCACTTGTCCCAAGTCTTGAGAAGACATTCGTCCCAAGTCTTGAGAAGTCACTCGTCCCAAGTCTTGAGAAGTTCTTGTCCCAAGTCTTGAGAAGTCACTCGTCCCAAGTCTTGAGAAGTTCTTGTCCCAAGTCTTGAGAAGTCACTTGTCCCAAGTGTTGAGAAGTTCTTGTCCCAAGTCTAGAGAAGTCACTTGTCCCAAGTCTTGAGAAGACATTCGTCCCAAGTCTTGAGAAGTCACTCGTCCCAAGTCTTGACAAGTTCTTGTCCCAAGTCTTGAGAAGTCACTTGTCCCAAGTCTTGAAAAGTTCTTATTCCAAGTCTTGAGAAGTCACTTGTCCCAAGGCTTGAGAAGTCACTCGTCCCAAGTCTTGAGAAGTTCTTGTCCCAAGTCTTGTGAAGTTATTGTCCCAAGTCTTGAGAAGTTCTTGTCCCAAGTCTTGAGAAGTTCTTTTCCTAAGTCTTGAGAAGTCACTCGTCCCAAGTCTTGAGAAGTTCTTGTCCCAAGTCTTGAGAAGTTCTTGTCCCAAGTCTTGAGAAGTTCTTGTCCCAAGTCTTGAGAAGTTCTTGTCCCAAGTCTTGAGAAGTCACTCGTCCCAAGTCTTGAGAAGTCACTCGTCCCAAGTCTTGAGAAGTTCTTGTCCCAAGTCTTGAGAAGTCCTTGTCCCAAGTCTTGAGAAGTTATTGTCCCAAGTCTTGTCTGCTTGTTTAGGGCTGTGCATCACCTGTCTTAGCTGAATTCAATTTTTTTCGAAAACTCTTAGTTTTCTTCGCGTTTCACGCCATTTGCAGTCGTTTTTAATTTTTTTAAAATTTCGAAAAATTTTGAAAAATTTGAGAAATTTAAATTTTTTCGAAAAATTTCGAAAAACGTTGCAAATCGTCCAAAAAGCGCACAAAATTTAGAATTTTTGAAAATTTTCAACTTTTAATTTTTTTCCCAATTTTCCGAAAGTTTTTGGTTTTGTGCTCATTTCAGAAGGTTTGCAGCGTTTTTTCATTTTTCGAAAAAATTGAAAATTTTTCCTTCTAAATTTGACCTGTCCCATCCCTATCAGGACTAGACTCCCAAGTCTTGAGAAGTCACTCGTCCCAAGTCTTGAAATGTTCTTGTCCCAAGTCTTGAGAGGTCACTTGTCCCAAATCTTGAGAAGTCACTCGTCCCAAGTCTTGAGAAGTCACTCGTCCCAAGTCTTGAGAAGTTCTTGTCCCAAGTCTTGAGAAGTCTCTTGTCCCAAGTCTTGAGAAGTTCTTGTCCCAAGTCTTGAGAAGTCACTTGTCCCAAGTCTTGAGAAGTTCTTTTCCCAAGTCTTGAGAAGTCACTTGTCCCAAGTCTTGAGAAGTCATTCGTCCCAAGTCTTGAGATGTCACTCGTCCCAAGTCTTGAGAAGTTCTTGTCCCAAGTCTTGAGAAGTCACTTGTCCCAAGTCTTGAGAAGTCACTCGTCCCAAGTCTTGAGAAGTCACTCGTCACAAGTCTTGAGAAATTCTTGTCCCAAGTCTTGAGAAGTCACTTGTCCCAAGTCTTGAGAAGTCACTCGTCCCAAGTCTTGAGAAGTTATTGTCCCAAGTCTTGAGAAGTTCTTGTCCCAAGTCTTGAGAAGTTCTTGTCCCAAGTCTTGAGAAGTCACTCGTCCCAAGTCTTGAGGAGTTCTTGTCCCAAGTCTTGAGAAGTCACTTGTCCCAAGTCTTGAGAAGTTCTTGTCCCAAGTCTTGAGAAGTCACTCGTCCCAAGTCTTGAGAAGTCACTCGTCCCAAGTCTTGAGAAGTTCTTGTCCCAAGTCTTGAGAAGTCCTTGTCCCAAGTCTTGAGAATTTATTGTCCCAAGTCTTGTCTGCTTGTTTAGGGCTGTGCCTCACCTGTCTTAGCTGAATTCAATTTTTTTCGAAAATTCTTAGTTTTCTTCGCGTTTCACGCCATTTGCAGTCGTTTTTAATTTTTTTGAAATTTCGAAAAATTTTGAAAATTCTCAAATGGGTACCCCTTTGAGAAATTTCAATTTTTTCGAAAAATTTCGAAAAACCGAAAAACGTGGCAAATCGTCCAAAAAGCGCACAAAACTAAGAATTTTTGAAAATTTTCAATTTTTAATTTTTTTCCGAATTTTCCGAACATTTTTGGTTTTGTGCACATTTCAGAAGGTTTGCAGAATTTTTTGATTTTTCGAAAAATTTGAAAAAATTTCCTTCTAAATTTGACCTGTCCCATCCCTATCAGGACTAGACACCCAAGTCTTGAGAAGTCACTCGTCCCAAGTCTTGAGAAGTTCTTGTCCCAAGTCTTGAGAAGTCACTTGTCCCAAGTCTTGAGAAGTTCTTGTCCCAAGTCTAGAGAAGTCATTTGTCCCAAGTCTTCAGAAGACATTCGTCCCAAGTCTTGAGAAGTCACTCGTCTCAAGTCTTGAGAAGTTCTTGTCCCAAGTCTTGAGAAGTCACTCGTCCCAAGTCTTGAGAAGTTCTTGTCCCAAGTCTTGAGAAGTCACTTGTCCCAAGTCTTGAGAAGTTCTTGTCCCAAGTCTAGAGAAGTCACTTGTCCCAAGTCTTGAGAAGACATTCGTCCCAAGTCTTGAGAAGTCACTCGTCCCAAGTCTTGAGAAGTTCTTGTCCCAAGTCTTGAGAAGTCACTTGTCCCAAGTCTTGAAAAGTTCTTATTCCAAGTCTTGAGAAGTCACTTGTCCCAAGTCTTGAGAAGTCACTCGTCCCAAGTCTTGAGAAGTTCTTGTCCCAAGTCTTGAGAAGTTCTTTTCCTAAGTCTTGAGAAGTTACTCGTCCCAAGTCTTGAGAAGTTCTTGTCCCAAGTCTTGAGAAGTTCTTGTCCCAAGTCTTGAGAAGTTCTTGTCCCAAGTCTTGAGAAGTTCTTGTCCCAAGTCTTGAGAAGTCACTCGTCCCAAGTCTTGAGAAGTCACTCGTCCCAAGTCTTGAGAAGTTCTTGTCCCAAGTCTTGAGAAGTCCTTGTCCCAAGTCTTGAGAAGTTATTGTCCCAAGTCTTGTCTGCTTGTTTAGGGCTGTGCCTCACCTGTCTTAGCTGAATTCAAATTTTTTCGAAAACTCTTAGTTTTCTTCGCGTTTCACGCCATTTGCAGTCGTTTTTAATTTTTTTTAAAATTTCGAAAATTTTTGAAAATTCTCAAAGGGGTACCCCTTTGATAAATTTAAATTTTTTCGAAAAATTTCGAAAAACCGAAAAACGTGGCAAATCGTCCAAAAAGCGCACAAAACTAAGAATTTTTGAAAATTTTCAACTTTTAATTTTTTTCCGAATTTTCCGAAAATTTTTGGTTTTGTGAGCATTTAAGAAGGTTTGCAGCGTTTTTTGATTTTTCGAAAAATTTGAAAAATTTTCCTTCTAAATTTGACCTGTCCCATCCCTATCAGGACTAGACTCCCAAGTCTTGAGAAGTCACTCGTCCCAAGTCTTGAGAAGTTCTTGTCCCAAGTCTTGAGAAGTCACTTGTCCCATGTCTTGAGAAGTTCTTGTCCCAAGTCTAGAGAAGTCACTTGTCCCAAGTCTTGAGAAGACATTCGTCCCAAGTCTTGAGAAGCCACTCGTCCCAAGTCTTGAGAAGTTCTTGTCCCAAGTCTTGAGAAGTCATTTGTCCCAAGTCTTGTTAAGTTCTTGTTCCAAGTCTTGAGAATTCACTTGTCCCAAGTCTTGAGAAGTCACTCGTCCCAAGTCTTGAGAAGTTCTTGTCCCAAGTCTTGAGAAGTCACTTGTCCCAAGTCTTGAGAAGTTCTTGTCCCAAGTCTTGAGAAGTTCTTGTCACAAGTTTTGAGAAGTCACTCGTCCCAAGTCTTGTGAAGTTATTGTCCCAAGTCTTGAGAATTCTTGTCCCAAGTCTTGAGAAATTCTTTTCCTAAGTCTTGAGAAGTCACTCGTCCCAAGTCTTGAGAAGTTCTTGTCCCAAGTCTTGAGAAGTTCTTGTCCCAAGTCTTGAGAAGTTCTTGTCCCAAGTCTTGAGAAGTCACTCGTCCCAAGTCTTGAGAAGTTCTTGTCCCAAGTCTTGAGAAGTCACTTGTCCCAAGTCTTGAGAAGTTATTGTCCCAAGTCTTGAGAAGTCACTTGTCCCAAGTCTTGAGAAGTCATTCGTCCCAAGTCTTGAGAAGTCACTCGTCCCAAGTCTTGAGAAGTTCTTGTCCCAAGTCTTGAGAAGTTCTTGTCCCAAGTCTTGAGAAGTTCTTGTCCCAAGACTTGAGAAGTCACTCGTCCCAAGTCTTGTGAAGTTATTGTCCCAAGTCTTGAGAAGTCACTTGTCCCAAGTCTTGAGAAGTCATTCGTCCCAAGTCTTGAGAAGTCACTCGTCCCAAGTCTTGAGAAGTTCTTGTCCCAAGTCTTGAGAAGTCACTTGTCCCAAGTCTTGAGAAGTCACTCGTCCCAAGTCTTGAGAAGTCACTCGTCCCAAGTCTTGAGAAGTTCTTGTCCCAAGTCTTGAGAAGTTCTTGTCCCAAGTCTTGAGAAGTCACTCGTCCCAAGTCTTGAGAAGTTCTTGTCCCAAGTCTTGAGAAGTCACTTGTCCCAAGTCTTGAGAAGTTCTTGTCCCAAGTCTTGAGAAGTCACTCGTCCCAAGTCTTGAGAAGTCACTCGTCCCAAGTCTTGAGAAGTTCTTGTCCCAAGTCTTGAGAAGTCCTTGTCCCAAGTCTTGAGAAGTTATTGTCCCAAGTCTTGTCTGCTTGTTTAGGGCTGTGCCTCACCTGTCTTAGCTGAATTCAAATTTTTTCGAAAATTATTGGTTTTTTTCGCGTTTCACGCCATTTGCAGTCGTTTTTAATTTTTTAAAATTTCAAAAATTTTGAAAATTCTCAAAGTACCCCTTTGAGAAATTTCAATTTTTTCGAAAAATTTCGTAAAACCGAAAAACGTGTTAAATCGTCCAAAAAGCGCACAAAACTAAGAATTTTTGAAAATTTTCAACTTTTAATTTTTTTCCGAATTTTCCGAAAATTTTTGGTTTTGTGCGCATTTCAGAAGGTTTGCAGCGTTTTTTGATTTTTCGAAAAATTTGAAAAATTTTCCTTCTAAATTTGACCTGTCCCATCCCTATCAGGACTAGACTCCCAAGTCTTGAGAAGTCACTCGTCCCAAGTCTTGAGATGTTCTTGTTCCAAGTCTTGAGAGGTCACTTGTCCCAAATCTTGAGAAGTCACTCGTCCCAAGTCTTGAGAAGTCACTCGTCCCAAGTCTTGAGAAGTCACTTGTCCCAAGTCTTGAGAAGTTCTTGTCCCAAGTATTGAGAAGTTTTTGTCCAAGTCTTGAGAAGTCACTCGTCCCAAGTCTTGAGAAGTCACTCGTCCCAAGTCTTGGAAGTCATTCGTCCCAAGTTTTGAGAATTCACTTGTCCCAAGTCTTGAGAAGTCACTTGTCCCAAGTCTTGAGAAGTTCTTGTCCCAAGTTTTGAGAAGTCACTCGTCCCAAGTCGTGAGAAGTCACTTGTCCCAAGTTTTGAGAAGTTCTTGTCCCAAGTCTTGAGAAGTCACTCGTCCCAAGTCTTGAGAAGTTTTTGTCCCAAGTCTTGAGAAGTCACTCGTCCCAAGTCTTGAGAAGTCTCTCGTCCCAAGTCTTTAGAAGTTCTTGTCCCAAGTCTTGAGAAGTCACTCGTCCCAAGTCTTGAGAAGTTCTTGTCCCAAGTCTTGAGAAGTCCTTGTCCCAAGTCTTGAGAAGTTATTGTCCCAAGTCTTCTGCTTGTTTAGGGCTGTGCCTCACCTGTCTTAGCTGAATTCAAATTTTTTCGAAAATTCTTAGTTTTCTTCGCGTTTCACGCCATTTGCAGTCGTTTTTAATTTTTTTAAAATTTCGAAAATTTTTGAAAATTCTCAAGAAATTTCAATTTTTTCGAAAAATTTCGAAAAATCGAAAAACGTGGCAAATCGTCCAAAAAGCGCACAAAACTAAGAATTTTTGAAAATTTTCAACTTTTAATTTTTTCCGAATTTTCCGAAAATTTTTGGTTTTGTGCGCATTTCAGAAGGTTTGCAGCGTTTTTCGATTTTTCGAATAATTTGAAAATTTTTCCTTCTAAATTTGACCTGTCCCATCCCTATCAGGACTAGACTC
Source organism: Zootermopsis nevadensis (assembly GCF_977971745.1). Classification (NCBI taxonomy): domain Eukaryota; kingdom Metazoa; phylum Arthropoda; class Insecta; order Blattodea; family Termopsidae; genus Zootermopsis; species Zootermopsis nevadensis. The sequence goes on from NW_028259134.1 coordinate 20,188,922, forward strand.
CCAAGTCTTGAGAAGTCACTTGTCCCAAGTCTTGTCCCAAGTCTTGAGAAGTTCTTGTCCCAAGTCTTGAGAAGTCACTTGTCCCAAGTCTTGAGAAGTCATTCGTCCCAAGTCTTGAGAAGTCACTCGTCCCAAGTCTTGAGAAGTTCTTGTCCCAAGTCTTGAGAAGTCACTTGTCCCAAGTCTTGAGAAGTTCTTGTCCCAAGTCTTGAGAAGTCACTTGTCCCAAGTCTTGAGAAGTCATTCGTCCCAAGTCTTGAGAAGTCACTCGTCCCAAGTCTTGAGAAGTTCTTGTCCCAAGTCTTGAGAAGTTCTTGTCCCAAGTCTTGAGAAGTCACTCGTCCCAAGTCTTGAGAAGTTCTTGTCCCAAGTCTTGAGAAGTCCTTGTCCCAAGTCTTGAGAAGTTATTGTCCCAAGTCTTGTCTGCTTGTTTAGGGCTGTGCCTCACCTGTCTTAGCTGAATTCAAATTTTTTCAAAAATTCTTAGTTTTCTTCGCGTATCACGCCATTTGCAGTCGTTTTTAATTTTTTTAAAATTTCGAAAATTTTTGAAAATTCTCAAAGGGGTACCCCTTTGAGAAATTTCATTTTTTTCGAAATTCTACCTAGTGCATGTGTCTCGGTAGTGGTACAGCCTCAGTTCAATCATGTACATCATTCGAAGGTCTTCCTACTGCATGTGTCTCGGTAGTGGTACAGCCTCAGTTCAATCATCTACATCATTCCAAGGTCTTCCTACTGCATGTGTCTCGGTAGTGGTACAGCCTCAGTTCAATCATCTACATCATTCAAGGGTCTTCCTACTGCATGTGTCTCGGTAGTGGTACAGCCTCAGTTCAATCATCTACATCATTCGAAGGTCTTCCTACTGCATGTGTCTCGGTAGTGGTACAGCCTCAGTTCAATCATCTACATCATTCCAAGGTCTTCCTACTGCATGTGTCTCGGTAGTGGTACAGCCTCAGTTCAATCATCTACATCATTCAAAGGTCTTCCTACTGCATGTGTCTCGGTAATGGTACAGCCTCAGTTCAATCATCTACATCATTCGAAGGTCTTCCTACTGCATGTGTCTTGGTAGTGGTACAGACTCAGTTCAATCATCTACATCATTGAAAAGTCTTCCTACTGCATGTGTCTCGGTAATGGTAAAGACTCAGTTCAATCTTCTACATCATTCTGGGAAGCTGTAGTGTCTTACGTGAATCTCTTACGTCATTCCAAACTGATCCTAGTGGATATATCTGTCTAGTGGCAGACTCTTACGTCAGTCATGTACGTCATACTAAACTGTACCTCGTGCATATGTCTAGGAATGGTAATGTCTAACGTAACTCATGTAGCGTCTTCACCGAATCTTGTACGTCATCGGTAACTGTACCAAGTGAAACACCGCGGAATTTTTAGTTCCGTGCGCGAGTCATGTACATCTTATGTAAGGGTACGTATATGATAATGCAAGTGAGTAGGCTCAATCATGTATAATATAGTCACGTACATCATGTGTAACTGCGACCATCCTATGTGTTTTATAAACGAGTTTCATTCTTAATTCCTTGCTCTACGTACCCCTGCCATACCTTGCAAGTGGCAGTGTCTTATTTGAATCTCGTACGTCATACGTAAATCTACTCTTCGCGTGTCTTCAGAGTAGTGGTGTCTTGTGAGAATCTCGTACGTCACTGCTATATATATATATATATATATATATATATATATATATATATATATATATATCCCTGCGTTGCCTTCGAATTTGTACTGTCTTATGTAAAACTCGTATGACACAGGTAAATGTACTCTTGCCGTGCCCTGAAAGTGGCAATGTCTTATGTCAACTTAATACTTCATCCCTATATGTACCCGTTCCTTTCCTTCAAAGTGGTAGTGTCTTCTGTGAATCTCGTACGTCATCGCTATATATATATATATTCCTCATTTGCCTTCGAATTAGTACTGTCTTCTGTGATTCTAGTATTTCATTGCTCAATGTACACGTACCTTCTCTTCTAAGTTGTAGTGTCTTGCGTGACTCTCATACGTCACAGCAAAATGTCTTGTGTGAATCTCGTACGTCATAGCTAAATATATCAGTCCTTTGCCTTCAAAGTTGTAGTATCTAGTCTGAATCTATTACGTCATTGCTCAATTTACTAGTACTAGTGTCTTGTGTCAATCTCGTACGTCATACCTAAATGTACCCGTGCATTGTCTTCGAAGTGATAGTGTCTCCGGTGAATCTCATACGTCACCAATAAATATACGCCGCCTGCCTTGTCTTCGAAGTACAAGTGTCTTCAATGAATCTAGTACGTCATCGCTGAATCTACCCGTGCCTTGTCTTCCAAGCAGTACTAGTAGTAGTAGTAGTAGTAGTAGTAGTAGTAGTAGTAGTTTATCGGCTAAATCTCGTGTGAATCACGCACCACATTCCTATATGCAACTCTGCCTTGCCTTGCCTTCCAACTAGTAGTGTCTCGCGTGAATCTCCTACTTCATCGCTAAATACATCCCTGCTTTGCCCTCGAGGTGGTAGAGTCTTGTGTCAATCACGCACGTCATTGCTAAATGTACCCGTTCCTTGTCTTCCAAGTGGTAGTGTCTTATGTCAATCTAGTACGTCATTGCTCAATACACCCCTGCCTTGTCTTCAAAGTCATAGTGTTTTGTATGAATCTAGTAAGACATCGCTGAATCTTATCTTCTGTCAATCTAATACGTCATTCCTCAATACATACCTGCCTTGCCTTCCAAGTAGTAGTGTCTCGGCTGAATCTCGTAACTCATTCCTAAATGCATACCTGCCTTGTCATCAGAGTGTTAGTGTCTTCTGTGACTCACGCACGTCATTGCTAAATGTACCCGTTCCTTCTCTTCGGAGTGATAGTGTGTTGTGTGAATCTCGTACGTCATAGGTAAATGTACTCTTGCCGTGTGTTGAGAGTGGTCGTGTCTTCTGTGAATCTCGCACGTCATGTATCCCTGCCTTGCCTTCAAAGAGGTAATGTCTGCTCTCAATCTCGTACGGCATAAGTAAACGTGACTTCAAACTGATCATGTCTTATATGAATCACGCACGTCATTGCTACATGTATCCCCGCCTTGTCTTCAAACTGGTAGTGTCTTGTGTCAATAACTCAGGTCATCTCTAAATGTACCCATTCCTTGTCTTCCAAGTCCTAGTGTTTTGACTGAATCTCGTACTTCATTCCTAAACGCATCCCTGCCTTGCGTTCCAAGTGGTACTGTCTTCTGTGCCTCACGCACGTCATTGCTAAATGTACCCGTGGTACTGACTTACGTCAATCACACGCCTCATTCCTAAATGTATCTCTGCCTTGACTTGGAAATGGTAGTGTCTTATATGAACAACGTACGTCACCCGTCAATATACGCCTGCCTTATCTCTCAAGTAATACGGTCTTCCGTGAATCTCGAACATTGTATATTGGAAGCGGTAAAGTTTCCATTGAATCTCGTACATCATCGCTAAGTGTACCCCTCTTTTGCTTTCGAAATAGTACTGTCTTCCGTCAGTCAACTTCCTCACTAATAAATATACGCCTGCAATATCTTCCAAGTGGTATTGTCTTGCGTCAATCTCGTACGTCATACCTAAATGTACTCGTGCTGTATCTTCCAAGTCGTAGTGTCTTCTTTCAATTACGCACGCCATCACTAAATGTACCCGTTCATCGTCTTCAAAGTGGCAGTGTCTTCTATGAATTTAATATGTCACGAACATCAAGTGTAACTGCGACCATGCTATATGTCTTCTGAAAGAGTTGTCTTCACTCAGTCATGTGCATCGTGTGTAACTGCGACCATGCTATATGTCTTCTGAAAGAGTTGTCTTCACTCAGTCATGTGCATCGTGTGTAACTGGGACCTTGCTATATGTCTTCTGAAAGAGTTATCTTCACTCAGTCATGTGCATCGTGTGTAACTGCGACCATGCTATATGTCTTCTGAAAGAGTTGTCTTCACTCAGTCATGTGCATCGTGTGTAACTGCGACCATGCTATATGTCTTCTGAAAGAGTTGTCTTCACTCAGTCATGTGCATCGTGTGTAACTGCGACCATGCTATATGTCTTCTGAAAGAGTTGTCTTCACTCAGTCATGTGCATCGTGTGTAACTGGGACCTTGCTATATGTCTTCTGAAAGAGTTGTCTTCACTCAGTCATGTGCATCGTGTGTAACTGGGACCTTGCTATATGTCTTCTGAAAGAGTTGTCTTCACTCAGTCATGTGCATCGTGTGTAACTGCGACCATGCTATATGTCTTCTGAAAGAGTTGTCTTCACTCAGTCATGTGCATCGTGTGTAACTGGGACCTTGCTATATGTCTTCTGAAAGAGTTGTCTTCACTCAGTCATGTGCATCGTGTGTAACTGGGACCTTGCTATATGTCTTCTGAAAGAGTTGTCTTCACTCAGTCATGTGCATCGTGTGTAACTGCGACCATGCTATATGTCTTCTGAAAGAGTTGTCTTCACTCAGTCATGTGCATCGTGTGTAACTGTGCCCTTGCTATATGTCTTCTCAACAGGTTGTGTCTTCACTCGGTCATCTACATCATGTGTAACTGTGCCCTTGCTATATGTCTTCTGAAGAGGTTGTGTCTTCACTAAGTAACGTACATCGTACGTCATGGCTAAACGAACCCCTGCCTTGTCTTGGAAGTGGTAGAGTCTGGGGTGAATCATGTATGTCATTCGTAACTCTGCATCTGCCTTGCCTTGCAAGCGGTAGTGTCTTGTGTGAATCACGCACGTCATCGCTAAAACAAACCCCTCCCTTGTCTTGGAAGTAGTAGAGTCTGGGGTGAATCATGTATGTCATTCGTAACTCTGCATCTGCCTTGCCTTGCAAGCGGTAGTGTCTTGTGTGAATCACGCACGTCATCGCTAAAACAAACCCCTGCCTTGTCTTGGAAGTAGTAGAGTCTGGGGTGAATCATGTATGTCATTCGTAACTGCATCTGCCTTGCCTTGCAAGCTGTAGTGTCTTGTGTGAATCACGCACGTCATCGCTAAAACAAACCCCTGCCTTGTCTTGGAAGTAGTAGAGTCTGGGCTGAATCATGTAGGTCATTCGTAACTCTGCATCTGCCTTGCCTTGCAAGCGGTAGTGTCTTGTGTGAATCACGCACGTCATCGCTAAAACAAACCCCTGCCTTGTCTTGGAAGTAGTAGAGTCTGGGCTGAATCATGTAGGTCATTCGTAACTCTGCATCTGCCTTGCCTTGCAAGCGGTAGTGTCTTGTGTGAATCACGCACGTCATCGCTAAAACAATCCCCTGCCTTGTCTTGGAAGTAGTAGAGTCTGGGCTGAATCATGTAGGTCATTCGTAACTCTGCATCTGCCTTGCCTTGCAAGCGGTAGTGTCTTGTGTGAATCACGCACGTCATCGCTAAAACAAACCCCTGCCTTGTCTTGGAAGTAGTAGAGTCTGGGCTGAATCATGTAGGTCATTCGTAACTCTGCATCTGCCTTGCCTTGCAAGCGGTAGTGTCTTGTGTGAATCACGCACGTCATCGCTAAAACAAACCCCTGCCTTGTCTTGGAAGTAGTAGAGTCTGGGCTGAATCATGTAGGTCATTCGTAACTCTGCATCTGCCTTGCCTTGCAAGCGGTAGTGTCTTGTGTGAATCACGCACGTCATCGCTAAAACAAACCCCTGCCTTGTCTTGGAAGTAGTAGAGTCTGGGCTGAATCATGTAGGTCATTCGTAACTCTGCATCTGCCTTGCCTTGCAAGCGGTAGTGTCTTGTGTGAATCACGCACGTCATCGCTAAAACAAACCCCTGCCTTGTCTTGGAAGTAGTAGAGTCTGGGCTGAATCATGTAGGTCATTCGTAACTCTGCATCTGCCTTGCCTTGCAAGCGGTAGTGTCTTGTGTGAATCACGCACGTCATCGCTAAAACAAACCCCTGCCTTGTCTTGGAAGTAGTAGAGTCTGGGGTGAATCATGTATGTCATTCGTAACTCTGCATCTGCCTTGCCTTGCAAGCTGTAGTGTCTTGTGTGAATCACGCACGTCATCGCTAAAACAAACCCCTGCCTTGTCTTGGAAGTAGTAGAGTCTGGGGTGAATCATGTATTGTCATTCGTAACTCTGCATCTGCCTTGCCTTGCAAGCGGTAGTGTCTTGTGTGAATCACGCACGTCATCGCTAAAACAATCCCCTGCCTTGTCTTGGAAGTAGTAGAGTCTGGGCTGAATCATGTAGGTCATTCGTAACTCTGCATCTGCCTTGCCTTGCAAGCGGTAGTGTCTTGTGTGAATCACGCACGTCATCGCTAAAACAAACCCCTGCCTTGTCTTGGAAGTAGTAGAGTCTGGGCTGAATCATGTAGGTCATTCGTAACTCTGCATCTGCCTTGCCTTGCAAGCGGTAGTGTCTTGTGTGAATCACGCACGTCATCGCTAAAACAAACCCCTGCCTTGTCTTGGAAGTAGTAGAGTCTGGGCTGAATCATGTAGGTCATTCGTAACTCTGCATCTGCCTTGCCTTGCAAGCGGTAGTGTCTTGTGTGAATCACGCACGTCATTGCTAAATGTACCCCTACCTTGTCTTATTTAATTCATCGGAATAAAGTATAAATAACACACACACAACAACGCACACTTGCATACAACACACCATGGCATGGAACAGAATACATCATCATATAGTATAGCATATGACACAATAAATTGCAATTTTAAATATCATAAATTGCCTGTGTCATGTTACATATATATATTTCTTTCTTAACAAACAAAATACCACCTACAAAACATGCATGATGTGGATGGGTGCGTGTTTGGGTTAATCTTCGTATGGATACATAGATTGGTAGATACATGAACGGATTGATAGATATATAGATATGTAGGCAGACAGACAGACAGAAAGATAGATAGAGAGGCAGACAGGCAGATAGATAAAAGAGATAGTTTATATTGATAGAGAAACCGAGATATCTAAAGCTGGCCTGATAATCTTTTATCTAAGACATTGCGTGCTTTTATACTCCTACTATTCTGTGGCCTGAGTCAACAACCGTCTGTCGTCAAATGTTGTATGAGTAAGGATCGCTTTTCACTACATCCTTGAAGCTAATTCTGAAAATACCTAAACCCCATCTCTAATGAGTATTTGTATTCATATCATAGTAATAATATAGTTAGCTTCTTTCTCTAACTAACGAAATTAAAATATTTAAACCAAGAATGTATTCCACACATACACTTGAGTATCCACTCATGCAGCCAAAAAACTATTATCTCATATGAAAAAAATAAGGAACAAAGCAGTCCTAATACGCGCTATGTGGGACGCTTGGCGGGAGAGACAGTATAGCTCCTACTCACTCATGCAATGCATCGCGCCCTACACGCAGGGACCGTTACCTTTAAACGTCTATCATAAAAATAATGGACTTTCAGCTTTAGAAATGTACATAATCCACATATTACAAGGTAAGAAATTACTTTTCTTTTACATCAAGCAAAGAAACACAACCGAACTTTCGAATTTTTGAACCAAGTATACAGCGCGAGCGCGCACACACACAACAATCCAGTTAGTTCAACAATGACGACCTGTCTCTCACGATATCCATATCGTATACGAAAGAACACGTCACGTTTTACGACCCAATCAACATCATCACCTTCCAGTATCAAGCGCTTTGCCAACGAGACTGGTTACAGATTGCTACGATGAGCCCTACAACAGCACATTCACGAAATAAGTAATTCACAAAATGCCATATTATTTTCTCACCACTTATCTAAACAAAACAACATGGCGCAGGCACGTACTGCATATGCGAGGCCCAGATCTAAATAAACTTTTGCTTCCTAAGGCTGGACGGAAATGTTACCCCCAGTCAGGCTGCTCGTCTTGGGTACTCCCGCACCTTCCATGATTCAAACGACCGAAAAACCTAACGACTATCTCTTGCTCGTAATTCATTCACCGTAAACAACACGTGATTCGCAGCTCTCTTAACAAAATTCCGACATCGGTCAACTTCCTAATAGCTCTACAGAATAACACGTACGCGATTATGCACCAGTAATGGAACAAAACGTATCTCACATTACGTCGAGCTGCCATATTCGACCGGTTCCAATACCAATAAGAAAACTGAGCAGATGCAACGATAATATTAATATCAATCTTATGCGACTGTTATCGGAAGACACGCATTTCATTCTTCATGAGGCCTCTTGTCAACATGGGAACGAGGATGCCATTTCCATCAATTTATCTACCATTCACTTGAGCTGATAGGTTTATTACCTACAAATTAAATATACCGAACGCCGACAAATGACAATTCGTCTTCGCCCTGCGCTTCGTTGCTTCGTCGAGGACTAACAAACACGTGCCTTATCTCACGAAACATTACAACCAATTTTCAGTAGGGTCCCAACCAGAACATGTGGACCTATTTTCTAATCTGCCCCCAGATGTTATTAGTACCAGCAAAACAATCATGATGACAAGAATATACGACATGCAACATATTTCTCAAAAATATTTTAATTCACCTCGAAAATGAAATTGAGGATCGGAGGACAATATTGAATTAAAATTTATGTCCTGTATCTTGATGACGATCGTCTTGATTTTGTAAAATCAGTGACTAAGAAAGCTCGGTGTTTTAAGAACGACAATGGACGTTCATATTCCTGAAAACGCGGACATTTCCTTCATTGTCTGAGCGCCTGGCACCTGGACAGAGGCGCTTTCGAAAGTTAATAAAAAAAATTATTTCTCACCTTACACGGGCACAACATACACGGTCAGCGGCGGAAACTGTCCAAGTTTCTCATGCGTTAATTACAATCCTTCAATGCGTGCACCCTGGGTCACACGACACACATCCACACGGTGTAGCATTTCCGCTGTAATGGCCTGCAGTGCATGCGTTATCCGATCACCAAGTTCATGGATGGACGTGGGCAATTGTGGTACATAAACGCTGTCTTTAACGAACCCCCAAAGAAAGAAATCGCACGGTGTAAGATCTGGCGAACGGGGTGGCCAAGGGACAAGGTTGTCGTCTTCATATGCAGCAGCACGTCCGATCCCGCGCTGTGGAAAAACACGATTAAGAAGCACTCGTACATTCCTGTGAAAATGGGAGGGGGGGGGGAGCTCCGTCCAGTTGTAGAATGTAATCGTCATAATTGGTATTCACTTGGGGTAACAACCAGCTTTCCAACATGTCCAAAAATGAGTCGCCAGTCACAGTTGCTTCAGCGAAGACACGTACGGGACACCGCACAGAAAACGTTGACTTTTGGAGAGTCACGCTGGTGCTCGGTTCCCCAGATACGGACATCGTGTCTATTCACCTTGCCACTCATGTGGAATGTGGCTTCATCGGAGAAGATCAGTCTTTCTACGAATCCATCCTCCTCCATTTTCAACTGCATCTCCCATATCAAAATTAGTCCTGAGTGGTGTGCTTAGGCGTAGAGACGTTTCATGGCGTCGTATCGGAGCACTAAACGACAGATACGACTGGGTAGCAAGGACCACTGGAGTTACTTTTGTAGACCCGAACAGTTGGATTGATGATAGGGACTTCAGCAGGGACAGATTACACATCAACCGAGGAGGAGCGAAAAGACTGGGCAAACTATATCATAGAGTTTGTGGATTCGACGGCGGAGGTCAGAAGTTGAACGAGTGATGGTTGCTGAATACTACAAGTGAGGGGGCATCTAACATAACGCGGAAGATCATCAAGGAAAATCCGACGCTGGTCTGGGAGAAAAACGGGAGGAAGGAAGCGAGGGCAATTCAAGCTAGGGACGATACAGAAGGCGGGATAAGTGATGATGGGGTAGCCAAGAGAGGAGTAGAGCAGTTGGAGAGAAATTCGCTGGTTTTGCTGCAGGTAAATTGCAGGAGTATCCTAAATAAGTCTTTGGATTTTTGGAATTTAGTTGATACATACAATCCCGATGTTGTAATAGGCACGGAATCATGGCTTAGAGAGGAAATTAGTGATGCCGAAGTATTTAGGGACGATTACACAACCTTCAGGAGAGATAGAAATGCACGAGGTGGCGGAGTGTTCATTTGTGTAAAAAATTACATAGCTTGCGCGGAACTATGGGTGGACGAGGATTTTGAGATGTTAGCAGTTGAAGCGAAAGGTAGGGACCCTAAATTCACATGGGATATTATAGGCATCTACAGGGCTCCGAACGAGGACATGCGACTTATGGAAAGATTGGCAGCCCGAACCAATTATTTAGGAAATTCTACGAAGCGTAGCATCATTGGAGGTGATTTAAATTTGCCGTATGCAGATTGGGATGGAAACGTGCAATGTACAAGTGGAAATCAGGCATTTATAAATAGACTGGTATGGGAAAATGGGTACACGCAGGTAGTAGAGAGGCCAACCCGAGGGGATGCATTGCTGGATGTTTACCTGGTCCGGCCTGAAAGTTCCTTCACCTCTTGCAGCATAGTACAGGGGATCAGTGACCACTGTGGGGTATTATTAGAAGTGGAATGGGAAGAAAATAGCTGTGAACCTCAGGTAGAAAGAAGTGTCCCGGTGTACAGCAAAACAAATGTTTTAGGTTTACAAACCTTTCTTCGGGAAAAGTTTAAATTGTGGGCTGGAAATGGTAGTAGCGTGGAAGAGATATGGGATAATTTCAAGAATATAATATTCCAGAGTATCCAACGTTTTGTGCCACATAAAATACTGAGAAAAAATTCGGACCCTGAATACTACAATAAGGAGGTGAAACGGTTAAAGTCAAGGGTGAGAAAAGCATATAACAGCAGAAAATTAGGACAACAGCACCAAGAGGAACTGAAACGTCTATCAAAGCAGTTGCTATTAGCTAAACAAAATGCGCAGGAAACATTTTTACGGACAATATTAAGAAATGAAGGTAAATGCTGGACCGATTTCTACAAGTATGTAAAACGACGTAAAGGAAACAGGGAAAATATTCCGGCGATCAAGGATGGTAATGGACGGCTCATTACTGACTCGATAGAAAAGGCCAACTCCCTTAATTTCTATTATTCTTCGGTATTTAGCTGCGAGCGTAGCATCCCGCAGATACAATGCGATAACTCAGGCGAACCCTTCGCCATTAGTACTAAAATCATTAGAAAAAGGCTAGCAGGGATGGGAAAAAGCAAATCAGTAGGGCCTGACAGCATTTCTGGGGAAATTCTAAAACTGGGTGGGGAAGCCATGATTCCATACCTGGCGCGATTATTGGACGTAACAATTAATAATGCCACTATACCAAGGGACTGGAAAAAAGCCATAGTGGTTCCTATTTACAAAGGAGGTGATCGATCATTGGTCACAAATTACAGACCGGTCAGTTTAACATCGGTGGTCTGCAAACAAATGGAACACGTTATAGCATCGTACCTGAGGAAAAACTGGGAGGAAAAGAATTGGTTATTCGAGGGTCAACATGGGTTCAGGCCGGGATATTCATGTGAAAGTCAAGTAATCACGGTTTGTCAGGACATTGCAGACACACTGGATAACGGAGGAAGGTTAGACGCGATTATAATAGATTTTTCGAAGGCCTTCGATTTAGTTCCTCACGATCGGCTGCTTATGAAAATCGCGGCATCGGGCGTGGACTCGAGGATAGTCGTATGGATAAGAGAATTTCTTTTAGGCCGAACGCAGAGAGTTAGAGTAGGAGGGCAATTATCAGAGGAAGTCAGAGTAACATCAGGAGTACCGCAAGGGAGTGTATTGGGTCCACTTCTATTCCTCGCGTACGTAAATGATATTTGGAGGAACATTGAATCGACTATTAGACTTTTTGCAGATGACTGTATAATATATAGGAAAATTATAAATAGTAAAGATATAGAAAAGATGCAGATGGATCTAAACAGTCTGGGGGAGTGGGCGGTTGAAAATGATATGAAAATTAACCCAAGTAAAAGTAAGGCAGTTAGTTTCACGAGAAGTCGGGTGAAGGAACCACTAAACTATTCGTTACGGGACCAAATAATTCCGGAAGTGAGCAGTTGTAAATACTTGGGAATTATCTTAAGCAGCGATTTAAGCTGGGCTGATCAAGTAAATTATACGGTGAAAAAAGCCTGGAAGGCACTTCATTTTACAATGCGTGTTCTCAAAAAGGGGAATAGTAACACTAAAAGTCTAGCCTACACATCACTAGTGCGTCCGATTCTGGAATATGGGGCGGCGTGCTGGGATCCTTACAGGGAGGGGCAGATAAATGCGTTAGAACGGGTGCAAAGGAAAGCATGTAAATTTGCATATCACAGGAGCGATTCGAACTGGGAAACCCTGGCACAGCGTAGAAAGATAGCACGAATATGTGCTCTCTTCAAGGCGTACACGGGAGATCGGGCATGGAAAGCTATAGGTGTCAGATTGCAAAGGCCATACTACCTGAGCAGAGTCGATCATATTCGGAAAGTTAGGAGCAGAAAACAAAGAACAGATATCGGAAAATATTCCTTTGTAAATAGGACCATCCAACTCTGGAACCAGCTACCTGCTGAGGTTTTAGGGACTCTCTCCTGTAAACCAAGTACGTTTAGGAAGAAGGTTAGGAAAGTGATAAATGAGGTGAAGTAAAGGGAATAGATGGGTGGGTGCAGTGAAGGGGGGTAAATTGGGGTGAGGATGGGAAGGTTTCATAAGTGTAGTGAAGTGAAGAGAAGGTCCTGATGAAACGTGTGATTCATTACTGTTACTGACTTATGTCTAGTTGGTATTAATTTTTAAGTTATGTACTTTAGGTTATACGGTTTTGTAATATTATGAGCTGTTTTATTTTGAGTGTGGTGTGTTGTTTTGTTGTGTCTTATTGTTCTTGTTGTGCCTTATGCTTTTTGTGTCTCATTGTTTTTGTTGTGTCATGTCTTTTTGTCTTACTGTATTGTTGTGTCTCATTGCTTTGTTGTGTCTTATTGTTCTTGTTGTGCCTTATGTTTTTTGTGTCTCATTGTTTTGTTGTCTTATTGTTTTGTTGTGTCTTATGTCTTTTTGTCTTACTGTTTTGTTGTGTCTCATTGTTCTGTTGTTTCTTATTGTTATTGTTTGTGTTGTCTTATGTTTTTTGTGTTATTGTTTTGTTCTGTTTCATTGTTCTCTTGTTTCTTATTGTTTTTGTTGTCTTATGATTTTTGTGTCTTATTGTTTTGTTCTGTCTCATTGTTCTGTTGTTTCTTATTGTTTTTGTTGTCTTATGTTTTGTTGTGTCTTATTGTAGGACCACTGCCACCGGGTAAAAACCCATTTGCAGTCAAATAAATAAATAAATAAATAAATAAAGTCACGCCTTTTCACTTTGTCTCATGGTTTAAGAGCCTGCACCAATCTCATCTTGTAAGGTTTAAAACATAGCCACTTTTGGCATGCCCAATTCCCTGCTTCCTCTAGCCACTGACTTGCGGGGACTTCGCTGAAACACCTCACGCACTCTTTCAATGTTGTCATCAGACACACGAGGTCTTGCATTTACACAAGCATCCAGTTTCTACAAACTGTCGGTACCACCTGCTTATATTACTCTTGTGTGGTGATCTCTTTTAAACCGTGCACGAAACTCACGCTGCACTGTAATCACAGATCTGCACACAGAAAGCCTTCTCCTGCTGGAACGCCGTCTTTGAAACCGGTCCCGCGGCCACGCTGTAAGCATCAGAAGCCAACTGCTGGTAGCGTATGAGAATCTTCGACAGTTGCCGCCACTGACGGTGTATGTTGTGCTCGTGTGAGGTGAGAAATAATTTTTTTATTAACCTTTGAAATCGCACCATTCTTTTGTGTACACCCTGTATACGTTCCTGTATATCTTAAGGAATAATAAACTGTCGTCCATCAGTGCAACACAGAAAAACTTCGTTATCCATTGTGCAAAAACCGGCCCCACCTTCTACTTCCCGTATATTCCCAGGGAGTCGGAAACCCGTGCTCACCGACAACCCCCACACCATCATCAAAAATCCCACCATATGAGAGCCAGGCTACTGCTGCTACTATTCTAAACAAGCAGAAAACCAAAGGGACGGTTACATTGCATTATGCTCTAAACATAATTATCCCAAGCCCTATTCGACGAAAAACTGAGCACGCAGAAACATAACATTTTTACATCGCCAGATACTTATACGTTTATAACCAGTCACAAATTCCAGAGTTCTACAATATCCCTCAATGTTAAAAATTACGTCTGTCTGTAACCCGCTTAGTCCGACGTAAGCCACTAACGATGATTCCCCCCGCTTCCTGTATTGACTGTGATTCTACAAACGAGACGCATAAAGTAAGCCGTGTCTTGCACGACGTAAACCGCGTGTTTTCGACGTCGAGTTTAACATACCTCATTAATATCTGACACGATTCCCATAATTGTCCTCCTTCACTACATACTTCTCAAAAATTTTAAATTAAACTATGATATAGACATAAATCTACAAATTATGTCTACCGATGTTCATTCCCGTGTTCACAGCACCTGTTACTATACACTATATTATCTTCACATCCAATTTTATGTCTTCCCTTCGGGTTTTCAGACTCAAAATCCGTATTCACTTGTAATTTCTAAGTCATCCCCGATTTTTACCACGATTAATATTTTATTTCCGGACAATCTGGAAGTCCGCGGTTCAACTACCGACAGCGGCACAATCAAGTTCGGTCCAATTCAATAATATACACAGAAGATACCGTGAATTTTTCCTTCGGGTAAACCGGCTGGAACGTGATGCTGTCCACGTATCTCCATCTAGCTAGCAGTTAAATATGCACGTACCTAAACCTTCAATAACCCATACGCCTTCATGCCGTAGTACGTATTTAAACACAGGCGGAACTTATCTTTAAAAAGAAATTACTCTAGCCCGTGTAAGTAAGAAGAAGGTGAGAAAGAACAAGATAAAGATAAAGATAAAGAACGAGAAGATGAAGATTTGCAATTCGTTTTCCTTCAAGGATGGAAATAAGACTTCATTCACTAAAATCTCCCAACTACAAGATACTGGCAAAAACCAAGCTACAAACTACGACTGCAACGAGATAAATTTCACCCACCAGCGATGAACTGGAGATTTCTTAGATGACGTCGTATCTGGACATGGCAATCGTCCGTTGTTTCTCGTGTCGTCTGCTACAAGTTCACTCACGTTTCAGAGCTACGCGCTACCTCCATTCACAAAGCAATGAACAATTAGAGTTGACTTTTCTTTTGAGGGGTGGGCTCCATGACTTCTGTATTATTTGATTTATATATAATATGAGCGACGTTCTTTGCAAATGTCTTGACAATGCGAGCTTTCATAAGTCTGAAAGAACAAGGGAATTAATAGAAAGTGTCGGATGCAAAGTTGTATTTTTGCCACCAAATTCGCTAGATTAAAATCCAATTGAGAATTTTTGATTTGCCATCAATGCACAC
Source organism: Zootermopsis nevadensis (assembly GCF_977971745.1). Taxonomy (NCBI): domain Eukaryota; kingdom Metazoa; phylum Arthropoda; class Insecta; order Blattodea; family Termopsidae; genus Zootermopsis; species Zootermopsis nevadensis. The sequence continues at coordinate 20,204,373 of NW_028259134.1, forward strand.
TTTGATTTGCTAGTACGCTACTATATAATTAATAATTATAATGTAACAAGTCATAAAAATGTTAGCTGCTGTTAATATCTGATCTCACTGGAAGTCAACTCAAATACGAAAATTTAAAGACGAAATAGTGACATATGTCGTTCTTCCACCTATTATAAAGGGAAATGGAAACAAAGGTATACAAGCAAGTGTTACAGTTTCCGTTGTTTCTACAATCGGAAAAAATAAAAGTACAAGTAAATTATTTATTTATTTATTAAATAACATCTTCAACATAAAACAATCTGAAAACTTCATTTAAAATGTCACTGTCGGACGTTTCACTTATTTCGGCTTCAAAAAGCCTCTATTATTTTATTCACACGTTATCTGCATGTGATTTCGTTGTCCACTACGTCTCGTCCCTAATTTCAGTGTGAATCTCTCATCAATCCACACTTTTAAAGTCCTAGTACTGATGCCTACGATACTATAAAATTTCAATCATTTCTCAATCACTTTCACTGAATGAACTTTGTCTACGTCAGAGGTGGTCAAATTTCGACTGTACGTCAGTTCTGCCACATGACTATAATCTAAGGGCAAAGCTGCGTAAGTAAATGAGGATAATGTAGTTTTCAGCCCCATGAAAAATTTTCAAAATTGAAAATGTTCCCCGATTTATAGTTTCTCTTAGCAGACGCTTAAGTCACCTCACAATTACTTAACTTGAAAAGCTCAGATCATCAAAAGAGAAAATACCCACTTTTTAAAATCCTGAATATCTTCCAAAGCCTACTGAAATTTAACGCAAAGCAGATAAATATGGTCTATGATTTATTCCTCAACATTTCTAACATTTTGGGCAAACTGTGTCTTTGCTGGATTCCGCTGATATTCCGTTCAGCGCAGCGGCTGGACTGTAGGGTCGATGTTGTTGTTAGTGGTTAAGAATGCATGCAGCTACATCTCTACTCTAACCCGTCTATCCTCTGAGGGTAGGAAGAAGGCGAAAAAGAAGAAAAAGAATAAATAGAAAAAATCTGAATTCATTTTGCTTCAAAGGATGGAAAAACCGCAAAACATTAATTTGGAAGGAGTTTAACCTCTGCACCCCAGACGTTAGTCGTGTGTTAATTTAAAATTAAACTCATTCGTTTCACTCACCAGCAACGATGGTTGAAACGAAATATGCCGGATAGATGACAGCCGAAACTGGAGACAGACGTAAAGTTGTCAATAAAACACGACGAGAGTGCAGCGTCCGGGTGGAAGCGACTGCGGAACTCCGGGTTCCCCGGAGCGCGTAGACGCAACAGGACACAACCGCGCGGGTGAAAATCCGATGAAGATCCTCTTCTGAGTTTCGGAACCACGTGAAAACCTAAAATCCGACGCCGATGCCTTTCCCCTGAAACCAGACAGAATGCCCCATATAATGACAAGAATTTATATGTAGGGTCTGAAGCTCCATCAGTGGGAATTATATCATATTAATGGAATATGGAGTCCTTAGTTCTGTGCTCCGGAGACATTTTCGGCGTCTCGTGTTGTATGGCGTAACAGACTTCACGATTATCCTCACCGCCGCGAAAACCTTAATTAAATCTTGTACGAATGTCAATTGGTTGTTACTGCTGACCTAGAAGTATACAAAGCATCTCCTTGTTTCAGACCATTTTCAATTTCAAATGAGTCAGACCAATGTTTAATAAATTTAACATTTTCAATGGCTAGACAGAAAGTACTGAAAATAGACTCTACTATATTCCTGATGATGACAATAAATCAACTTTCTAAATGATTTCAAAAGAGTAGAGCGCTCTAAAGTATGTTTCACGCATTACACAGCCGATATTTACGGGCACTGAAATTCAACTGATGGGCAATATCGGAAGGTAATTGAAAATAGTAGTCCAGTGCACTTACCACGAGTCTCGAGTTCAGTTCTGCCACATCATATCACATACTTCCTGTTGGATGATGTAAGTAGCATCTGGAAAACAAGTCACTGGTTTAAAATTCATGTTCAACGCAGGTTCATCGTAGAGCGATACTTTCTTCTGATGTCCTCCACTTCTAAACTGCCTCGATCAAGCCAAGGATGTTAAAATGTTTCTCCGTATTTCGTTAAAAAAACTACACCCAACACTTTCGGAACCTCTGCTCTATATAGCACTACACATTCTAGCAGCTATTTCTAATTCAATCACCACGAGAAGGACGAATACGGACTTCTACGTACTCCATACGCATTTCCTTACGAAATTTATTCACGAGAAATGAAGTAAGGACGACCAGTCAGTTTTTTTAAACGCTCCAATAACATTTCTGTTTCCATACACGAAGAGAAACGCTTCGACAAGTTACGCCACTGGTATTCAACCTTTTTCATTCGCGTACCCCCAGATATAAATTCTCTTCCAAATTTGTACCCCCAAATTTGTTGGTGTATCATTCAAGTTATACATAGTATATAATCTACATCTAAAATAAATTAAATAAATTACTGATTATTCAGTGTTTATCATAAAATAATATATATATATTTTTTTAAATTTCACGTACCCCCTAAGATGTCTTCGCGTACCCCCAAATATAATTTCTCTTCAACTTTGTACCCCCAAAGTTGTTGGTGTATAATTCAAGTTATACACATTATATAATCTACATCTAAAATAAATTAAATAAATTACGTTACTGATTATTCAGTGTTTATCATAAAATAATGTTTTTTTTAAAAAAATTCACGTACCCCCGGGGGTACGCGTACCCCAGGTTAAATACCACTGAGTTACACGACTGTCAGCTACACGATCACTGCCGTGTATGTTTACAACAAGACAGACGCAAGAAATTGGTCTCATACCGCGTCTCTGTGATTGTCTGCATTTTCTCCTTTCTCTTCAACACTTCTCAAATGATCTGTAACGTTTCCTTTCTGTTTCCAACTCATGAAACAACTCGATTCCTTACCGTATGTAGCGGTTTCAAACATTCTTTGATTTTTACGATATCGGTACCTTCGCGAAATCCCATTCCTCCCACATCCACGCAGACCAGGCTTTACTCAGACACTACATTGCCGTCGAGACATACTAATTTTTACACCATCTATGAAAGTCATTACAATTTTCGATCACCGTACTCACTCGAGTCCGTCGCTCATTGGTGCCTCGTCGTTTCAGACGTCTCGTGCCAGATGACGTCACAGAGCAGCGTCCTGTAGAAAAATCTTCCTTCCGCCTGCAAGGCTCGATTCACGTTTAGAGGGTTCACGACGGTGATGAAGAATAATGATGATATCATAATCACCGTGAAAGGCTAAAATCTGACGCCAATCACCTGAAACCAGACAGAATGCCCCATATAATGACAAGAATTTATATGTAGGGTCTGAAGCTCCATCAGTGGGCATTATATCATATTAATGGAATATAATTTCTCATTGTGCTCACCGGAGTCCTTAGTTCGCTGCTGCTGCAAAGTAATTTTCGGGTTTTCGTGTTGTATGGCGTAAGCGACCTCACGATGTAAGCTGCCATTAACCTCAACGCTGCGAAAACCTCAAGTCTTGAACGAGTGTGACGTGGTTGTTACCACTGACCTAGAAGCAGATGGAATACTCTACTTCATCTGCTTGGGAATTATCACTGAACAATCAAAATGTAAAATAAAATGATCTCAGAATACTTAGTTTAGTGTTGCAACGTCATTTCAGCCATCTTGTCTTGTGTGACGTAGCCCAAGTCACGTTGTATCGGTAACAGCACGCGATATAAGTTTTGCTTTTCTCTACTTGAGAGGACGGAATATTTCATGCTACTCACCTTGAATGTACAAGACGTAGCACCCGGGGACCCACAACGAGACACACGCACGAGGATGAGATCACGATGTACTTTTTCCTGTCGCATGTGCGTGTCACAGTCCTAGAGAAAAATATATAAACGATCTTTTACCAATCCGCGACGTAATTCACCTGTAAAGCCGCCCGACACAAATGCCGATAAGTCAGGATCATTATCTATGCGACCAGGTTAAATCTGTATTCATTATGATAAGATCAAATCCAGGAGCCAATTATAATCAATATTACAATTTTAATCGATTTGTGCTTCCATTACACGTTCAGTGAGTATTAAAAGAGGCGAAAATCCACACAATAAGAATTTATTATTATTTTCGCTTCTGATTCCAGGATTAAATTTTCAATCGTGCAAGGGTTTAAGTCGAATAAAATCTAACTCAACGATTTTTTTAATTTCTACAGAAAATCGGTTAGTATTTTAACTATCACGAAATCCCCTGCATTCTTTAGAGCCTCGTAATACCACCACGAAAGCTTCAACAGCTCTTTGACTGTCGAATAGATCGAGAATTCAACCAAACACAAGCTGAGACGTAATATCAAAATGGCCGACTGAAGCCCCAACTTACGTAAAGACTGCATACATACGCGCTGTACCGGAGCAGGAGACAGACAACCAGAAAGAACCTCAACTTGTCCGGAGGAAACAGGTTTCGCGGAGCACGCTCGGAAAGCCAAGATGAAAAACTCATCCACCGCGCGTCGGCAGAGATAACTAAGGGGCAGATAAAATTATACGTCCAGTAATAAAACACTAAAAGCGAAAATACTACCAGCAGCGAAAACTCAATAATTTAATCGAATGAAACCAAATCGCGGGACGGAGGGTCAGCCACGGCCTGTGGAGAATTAAAAAAAGCTCGAAAAACGTAAAATAAATGGCAGCGTCCTCTGTGCGGGAACATGGGGACCCACCTCAAGCTCCGTCCCGCACAGAGGGCGCAAGTTATTATTTGCTTTATGAGGTTTGTTTTAATTTCCTAAGACCACTCGGCCGCTGGGGTTGAGCCCCCCTTTCGGAATTATTCGATGTCAATTACCGCGCCTTCGCTGCTGGTACTATTTTCGAATTTCGAGTGGTCCTTTCATTAGACCTAATCTTATTAAGCTCTTGCTATATCCTGTAGACAAGATCTGTTGCCAGGTTGGTTAGTCGAAAGAGTTGACGACTTGCCTCGCCCACGAGGTCCTGTTTTCCGTAGCGTGCGAGCGCAAAGCCAACGAGTTGGACTCGTCCGACTCGGGCGGTTCGTTGGAACCCGCCACCAGGCGCCCGGGCCATTGTCCGGAGCCGGGTCCGCGCCTCTGCTCGCTCAAGGAACGGCCTGGGATTCCACCTCGCGGGGGTGTAGGGCGCGGGGGTGTAGGGCGCGGGGGTGTAGGGCGCGGGGGTGTAGGGCGCGGGGGTGTAGGGCGCGGGGGGGTAGGGGGCGCGGGGGGGTAGGGCGCGCGCGGGGGTAGGGCGCGCGCGGGGGTAGGGCGCGCGCGGGGGTAGGGCGCGCGCGGGGGTAGGGCGCGCGGGGGTAGGATCATTATGGGGAATCCTGTATGGGGGTGGAATCTGCACGTGGGGAATCCTTACCGGGAACCCAGTAAGGGGAAACTTCGAATGACGCTATTCGTAAAACCCACCGACTGATATTGTCGTATGACGGTGACCTGTACGTGACCTCCAACTGACATATATTTTGTCACTCAGATTCCATAACACCGGCAGAAAAATTACATTGAAAAAATTTTAAAGGGCTCTATTCGAAAAAACTTGGTACTTACTTTGACGTTACGATGACCTTTCCGTGACCTCAAACTAACATGAGTATTGTCACTCAGATTCCTACAGATCGGCAGAAATAAGCGTTTGAAAAAATGACCTTCGAATGACCATGAGAAATTTAAATGTATCTATTCGGAACACCCACATACTGATATTGTTGTGACTATGACATAATGGTGACCTGTGCGTGACCTCCAGCTGACATAAATTTTGTCACTCAGATTCCAGCAGATCGGCAGAAAAATGCGTTTGAAAAAAATGACTTTCGAAATAACTTAAAAAATTTGAAGGCTTCTACTCCTATAACAGCACTCACTGCAGCCAAATCAACTCACTGCACCTTAAAGTACTCACCTTACGTTAATAAAATCCTGAGAGAAAAAAAATACAAGTCAACCATCCAGACTGCAATGACAAGTCCAGAATCGATCAAACAACCCAAAGAACATTCAAAACAAATCTAATCCCTATGGTTGGCACCCGGGGTGGGCGGGTGCCTATACTTTCGTCTTCAGCGTCATCTTGAGACTTCTCTGCGTAAATTTCGCGTCATAAAGGGCGCCCTGAAGCGAATGTCATAACATTCATCACCTTATTACGACATCGACGTCAGGCGTCGCGTCGCTGAACGTCGTTGTCATGCATTGCAATGGCGAAAGAGCCATATTTACAGCAAACAAATCTGATGGCATTGGAAAAGAAACTACTATACTGATGCCTAGCGTCTTTTCGCATTTGCCGACGCCATGACAAATCGCCTTTAACTGACCTAAGCCCTTGGGCATAATTTGGAGGGATGCCAGAATGTCGCCGTCTGTCGTTGCGACGCCTCACATCATGACGTCTCGAAACGACGCCGGTTTATCGCAATAAGTTTCCATATGACGTTGAAAAGGAAACTAGATATCTGAAGCTTGCGTCTCGAGGTTAAAACAAAAAATATTTAATTAACTTTATTTTCAAATACTTCAAAAAAATTTGATTTTGTGCGTTTTTTATACAATTTCCAGCATTTTTCGATTTTTAAAAAATCGAAAATTTTGAAGTGATCCTTACCATTATCGATCTCTGCCAGACCCGTTCTCAGCTACCCTTGCTCTCTGTCTCACCGGGCATCTGCTCAACCGTTCTCTGACAGACACGGTCTGTGCATCACCGGAAAATGCTGGAAACTGTCTAAAATGCGCCTAAAATCTTAATTTTTTTATATATTTGAAAACAAAATTTAATTTAAAAATTTTCAAATTCTTTTCGTTTTTTGAAAATCTGAACTTTTTATTCAGTTCTCCCGTCAGAAACGGTCTCCGCCAGACCTGGTCTTTCACGTACCCGATCTCTAACGGACCTGCGCTCTGCGAGACCTCTCTGTATGAAACTATCTCTGCCGCTCCGTCTCCGTAATGAACGGTTACAGCTGAGAACGGGTGAGGTAGTGACAAGGCCGGCAGAGAACGGGAGACGTAGACATCGTGTGGATGGAAGACACCTGGTGAAGAAGCAGACGCCATGAGACAGAGAGCGTTCGTGGCTGAGAACGGGTCTGGCAGAGATCAATAATGGTTAGGATCAGTTCAAAATTTTCAAAAAATCAAAAAATGCAGGATTGTCCAAAAAGCGCACAAAACAGAGAATTTTTTAAAAATTTCACTTTCAAAAAATTTTCAAATATTTCAAAATAATTTCGTTTTGTGCGCTTTTTAGACAATTTCCTGCATTTTTGATTTTTCGAAAATTTTGAAACAGACTCCGTGAATGCCTCATTCTGTCTGTGCCGGAGTCGGCCTCTACCTCACCCGGTTGCTGCCTGCCTCGGTGTCTGCCGCAACCGTTATGTGCAGTGACGTCACGTGAAAGACCGTGTCAAACAGAGACCGAGTCATTCACAGACCGCGTTCGTCAGACACACAGTACATCAGAGACAGTAAGACAGAGACCGGTTCTGCCAGGCATCTGGTGGGGTGAATTTTGAAAAATTTGAAACTCTTCAAAAAATTAAAAAAATTCTGGAAATAGTCCGAAGAGCGCACAAAACTAACAAATTTTGAAAAATTTCAACCTCAAAAAAATTTCAAATATTTCAAAAATTCTTCTGTTTGGCGGCGGTAACCAACGATAGGTTTTGTGATGAGCATCAACACTCAAGAACAGGACATTTCTTGAACAACTCAGAGACTGCTTATGGAAGACCTTTATTGGATGAAAACTAATTAGGCATGTTTGGAGAAAATAACTTTAATTCATACATGCACAACTGGAATGATTCAAAAACAATACTAGTGCTTTCAAACATGATGTTAATCACTTCATAAAATTTCTTAAATGTAAACCTGTCGCACATCCACTTCGATTCATTATCACAGTGTAATATATTCCTTATTTTCAATTACATACCCATTACTTCCAGTTTTAAAAATGCAGTATGTGTAAGAGTCAAATAGGTACGATATATAACTATAAAATATATAAATTATTTTCATTAGTTAATTTTCTACTGGAAGACGGATATTATTGTAAACATTATTGGCAATGATGGCTGTCATCTGGATTGTTGTGCCATTTCCTCTGGTAGAAGTTTACAAACCTGTCAGAAGTGCTTGCTGCCTCTATCATCAGGGTGACGATGATGGAGGTAGCAAGTACATATGAAACAGTAAACTACTAGCAGACTAAATGGTGCAAGACCCCAGAAGACAGCCAACTTCATACTTTGTCACATAACAATTGGTAAGTCTTGCTACCATGTAGTCCACTCAATAAAATACTCTAATCTAGAAACCTAAACTATCCGTGCTTAAATTCGGAGATTACAGGTTCCAAAAGAAATATTCTTAAAATGTTAATCCTTTGTATTTCATTAATTTGCTATTCCAAAACTAGCAGCAGAAATTGCAGACTTCAGACAGATGGCATGTGACTGCAGAAACCATTCTTTCGTATCTAAAATATATACTTAACTAGTTTACTATTGACCTACGTGCACACACTGAACATCATGGTTAGGTTGCTTCGTATTTGGCAAGTTCCAGATTCAGATCTTAACCTAGAGGCCTGTTATCCTGACCAAGGTATAGCGTGATGTTTTTCAGTCACTTCAGGAGTATTTCATGATACTACCACTTCATTATTCACTAATTATCCAATCTTTCAATGCTATATAAATTGACCTGCATAAATAAATTAATTAATAAATACATATTATGAATATTTATTCCTTACTGGTTACTGTAAGAAAAAAACTTTGCATTAACTGATCACAAATTAAAAATTAAAAATGCTCTGTTCAGTCATGTTTAAAAGTACAGTTGGGTTTGGAATAATGTTTGATAAGAAGTGTATTTATTGTCTGCCCATCTATATATATTCAAGAGATCAGATTCCCTTATATTTTATGCCCTAATTAATGGAATATCAATAATTTAATTTCAACATCAAAGTTAACACTTTTCAAATAAAGGTCAGTGCCAAGAGAAAGGAGGTGGGGGCAACCATTCAAATTATTTCAATGAAACTACAAATGCCCACTTTCTCACCTTAATTACGGTGATAATTATAAAAATAATAATTGCAGATCTTTGACAGAAGACCACGAAAGAATGGAAAGAAAACCGGTATTTAAGCGGAGCTTTTGCAGTGACTCAAGTTGATGAAAGATTGGCTGAATGGTAAATACACCATACAGGATATGGTGCATTCACCATTCAGGATACCTGCCCTATGGGCTGAGACTTGAACCCAAAAACTCCCAAATAGAAAGCACAGTAGCTAATCACTTGATTGTGATGTTTGGTAAAAATTAATGTCAACATATAATGTATAAATGAAAGAACTGGAAAAAACACGGCCCTCGACCATTCTCGATCAGGCCCACGATGATGAACGTACAAACAAAAGTGTAACAAAATATGAGTGGTTCAAAACCAGTCATGTGTCTGCAGTATTAACCATAACACTGGCAAATCTATTTAACAGTTGCATAGGTCAGTATCATCTTCATTAAAATGCATAAACTTGTATAATGAAGTTTTACAACATTTTTACCTTTTCTTTTCACAGTAAAAAAATGTAAATATATTAGCTCAGCTGTTCTCACATCCAAGTCAGATGCTGTCTCACACTGCCAAAATGTCAATATCACAAAAGTTGTAGAATAAAGCTGTGTTTACACCAGATGTTTTATGTAACTAGTTGGGTAATTAATAACAAAACAGTAACACAAAATGCAGTGTCACTCCCTCATTCACGCTTGCCATCAGGAGTGCCACGTTGGAGACTTAACAAATCAAGAAATATCTCCTATGAGATTTATATGGTCAGGAAACATAAAAATATTCCTCCTCCTAACTTTACTTTACTTCCTAATGGACATCGACACAATTCTCCAAATGGCAGGTTCTGGTTGAACTTCAGATTACTTTGATCCATCCTGGAGAGACTTTGTAGTCTTCTATCAAACACTGGCGAGTTATTAATGCTGCCGTTTCAGGTACATGAGTGAGAAACGCACTGAAAGGTTGAGGGGTGTGAAAAAGAAACATTGCAACTTCCAGGCCTACACAGTTTTCCTTCATCAAAATGCCATACAAATGTACGTTTTCTGATGCGCGTTAAACATTATCAGCACTCTTAAAATAACGTGCTTCATAATGTTAGTTTGTGACAGAAAAATTTACCTGCCACTTGAAGACAGTATGTACATAGCACATATATATAAAATTATTTTCAGTAAAACTAATTAATGTTCTCACCCTCAGGGAAATACATACTTATAGATGTTTCAGAACAAAGTGTTGAGAATTTTTGGACATGAGAGGAAATAAGAAGATAATAACATGATTTTTACTGATGCAGTCAGTAGCTCAGATATTACAGCAATCTAATAATAGGACAATTAATAAATGAATTGGAAAGGAATGACCATGACTTAATTTAAGGTACTATCCTGGCATCTGTCTGGATGGACTGAGAAAAACATTAAAAAAACTGTCAGGATAACCAATCTCTGGACCAAGATTTTATCCCAGGACCTACTGAATATTAAGCACAAGTCTGTGGAAAGAATTAGATGATACGGAGCTCTATACATGCTATTCCTCACTTAATATTCTTACCATAAATCAAGGATGAGATAAGTGGGGCATGTAGCACACATGTGGGAAATGTCAAATGCATACAAAAGTACAGCAGAACAAACCAGTTGGGTGTATATGTGTGTGGATGGGATTCAACAGGATTCAGGTTGTTTTCTGAATATGCTTCAGACTCCATAAAAGCAGCAAATTTCTTGATCAGCCGAGGGACATAAAAATGTAATCTCAGGAGTTAATCATAAAATAATTTATGTAATAATGTCACTGAAATATAAATGCATAAAATTTAAAATACTCAAATAAGGCCTCAACTTAATCCAGGGACTGACAAAATTCAATTTCCAACAAGTGTCACAAAAAGACACCTTTTATCATCCTACCAACTGTAAAATGACATGGAACGCTTAACAGAAAAACAGGGCAGGTTCTATTTGCGAAAAGTTAAGTAACACTATACTATATATACCTCACACAGTAAAATAATGTCATTATGAGTGCATTACATCATACGTTTGTCAAAAACATTTCATCCAACTAGAGGCATGAAATATTTGAGTGTAAACACAGCTGAAGTATTGCAGTATGTTTCTGCAAATAAATAGTACAAAACATAAACTGCCTGTAAATATTCAATGGTAATGTAAAACTATAAACATAGTAATCAACCATTTACCGGTACGGCAGATTCTCAACCCCCCCAACACTTACAGCTACGAATTCTCTCTCCATCTGTTTCTGAATTAGTCATGTTCAATGCACATAACAAGTTAGTGTCAATGTGACTGCCTAAGTTTATAAAATCCCCACATGGGACAGTCCTATTGAAGGTCACATTCATATTTATTTCAGATTCGCTGATACATAGAACACAATTTAAATATCTCACCAAATGACAGACATGGCATATAGTTATGGAAAACGACATTCTTACGACAGAAAGTATAGTTCACCGAGAATGATAGTTTCAATAGAGAGAAATTAAAGAGTATTTAAGTCTAAAAAACTATATCAAGTGAAATACAATATGTTTACACTACAAGATGGTAAAGGCTTATAATAATTTAGCATGAATGTTGGAATCGTTCATTTTTGTCCACTCATTATAAGGGATGCATTATTCCCTAGATTTATTATACAGTACGTTCCATAACGGTTTTCCTATTATGAAAGTAATTGACCCTTACAATGTCAGCTTCAATAAAAATCCCTGCTTAGTAATAATAAAATCTCAGCATTAACTAAACTGATCCCGAATAATCTGCATGCTGGTGCGCTGCTACCTCCATCACCAGGGTGAAATGCTGGTAAACTTCTACCAGACTACACAGAGCTACAATGCAGAAAACTGTCATCAAATAAAATTGTAGCTGTCAAATTAAAAACTGGACTCATTTCAGGGAGGGAAAAAAAACAACTGATAGATAAAATTTGGTTCCACTACAGATTCAACAAACATAATATCACAGTTTTGTTCAAACAGGGTTACTAAAGACTGCCACTCACTAAACGGTTAAAACCATAACTAAAAATATAAATGCGATCTAAAATCTTGAAGCCATCCTCTGAGATCTCACTGACATGTGTGCACAATCCAGCCCACTGATACTCAATGGCAATGATAAGGAGCATCATAATTTGTACTCTTCACTAAACAGTTAGGGAGATTAAATCGAGGAGGATGAAATAGAAGGGAAGGCCACTTAGCACAAATGTACCCAAATGCATAACTAACTACATGGAGTTAAGTCCTTCTTGTGAAGCCAACAGTTGCCCAGCTCGTCAAGAAATTCCCCACCTTTTGTGGAAGCAGAGGGTTCCTTACTATGTTTGCAAAAGCCAGCCAGCAGCCATTAGCCTCAGCCACACAAATCTAACGTACACCCATTTCCTTACGATCAATTTCAATATTAACCTCCCATCTATGCCTATGTCTTCTGAGCTGTTTTCTCCTTTTAGGCTTCACAACAAAAATTTTGTACGCATTTCACATCTCTCTCTTCCGCAGTACATGGCCCTACCTGGTATGGTCTGAAGGTAAGCTCTTCTGAACACAGTAATGAACTTTCAGTTTATATACGAGCAGGAAATTTCTTTACCAGCTGAGTAACGACTCTTCAAGGGAAGACCCTATGCTTGTGTGCAGACTTTGTTTTTGTATTACAGAGGATTTCAGCCACTTCTGCACTTACATAAGAAAAATTAATTCCTCAAGTTAGGATAATTTTACAAACCTCCCAAACAAAAGAACATGCTAGTGGCTGCTACTGCCTGTAAACAAGTCTAATCAAACTTAGACTAAAAGGAAAATAATGTAATTCTTCATATTTAATTAAAATGTTGACTATGATACTGACTTGCTAATCATTTTAATACAGGTACTGAATACAATGGAACAGTAAACATGTCAGTAAAAACTAGAAATTGCCATAAATCCCATTTCTTTATGTAGCTTAGTCATATTTTTTACTTCCATTCAAAATAGGAAATGCCATTTTGGGACATTCTCCTTAATATCTGCTGCATATTTTGGGACAAAGAAGCCAATACAAAAAGAGTAAAATGTAAAACTATCATTCCTCTGAGATTCCTTCTCATTTTCATCAAGGAGGAAACAGCTGCCTGTCTGGATGACATTCCAGATCTTGTTTCTATATTGTAAAAGTAGAGTAGGCTATGCAATATATTATTAGACTGTTACAGTATTTCAGCTGAAACACAGGTTCTCTGCTTTTCCTTACCGTTCAAAAGATGAAATCTTGTAGAAACATTTCATTCCCAATCTATTAATTTATAGCCACTATTGCACTATGTATTCCTTATAGCCCCGTAAAGCTTTCAGCTGCTTCTTTAGCTGCTTTATTAGATCGAACGGTTGAACAAGAATGGATATTTCTTTTCCTACCGCATTTAAACGATCCCTTACTTCACCATCCTTGAAGAACAGATTAAGTGGCCGCCCGTTGATTTCGGTGATTACCCAATTGGTCAGCGAGAGCCCATCGCACGTCTGCGCTCGAGGAGTCAGACCGTGAGAAGCCGCAAGTCCTCCTGGAATGACATCGCGTATTTCTGCCGTATTTCCTTCTTGTAAGATTCCCAAACTTTGGCCTTCCACTTCTCGACAGATTGCAAACACGCGTCCGAATGGAACTCGACGTATCACAAATTCAACCTGCCGCAAAATATATTCTTAATCAAGAACACATTACAAACTAACAGAGAAAATCTCAGGAAAAACCTCTGTAATACTCTCCTTGACATTGAACACATTATGAAGTTTTCACAGTGAACACTCCACATTGCGTTGTCTTCCGGGTAATGAAACGTGCCAAGAGATAAAAATACTATCCATGTTTTGGAGGAGACTGCTGTTTTCTCTTTCACAGGCAAGGAGACTTGAACTTTTATTCCTTGACATGGCACTACATCCAGAAACTGCTACAACAGGTTTAATCACAATCTCTTACTTTCCCAACATATTCTTTTTAATCTGGAAGCTAGACAGACATTATGGAGACATTTGCCTTAATAAAAGTATGCCATTGTACTTTGTTAAAGCTGGCTAGAACAGGTTATTGCTGTAATAACCCACTTTCAGTACGGTATGGTACGCTAGCACAAAAATTTATAATTTCAGATAAATGTCCTGAATATACTACATATATTAATTACTTACATAAAGACTTGTGGCACCTCGAATCAACTTCTGTGCATCAGATGCACTCTGAACCATAATACTTGCAATACTCAATAGTTGATCCCCAATGTGGAGGGCATTGTACAGCATCGGACGCTCCCTTTGTTTCCAGCCGGTAATCCTACGATTAAAAAAAACAAAAAAAAACTCAACTTTCAAAACCAGCACTAAAAAATTAATCTAAAAACATATAAAATTACCTTCTACTGAGCTGAAATAAGTGATGTATTCTGACAAGTCTCTACTTGTTGTCTGTACAACATAAGTTCAGTTTGAAATTTGCAATAAGGCAATTCCTTATATCAGCTTTGTCACGTTTGAATATGGACTTATTGGTCTAAACATCTATTTTTCATCACAAAAGAAGGAAAGAGGGAAAAATAAATTCATGAGCAGACGGTGACAGTGTCCAGCGACACCGCACCTTCACAATAACGAGTGGAATTTTGATACGAGCAATTCATGACTTCTCCCTGCCATTCCATTGCAATTGATGTACTACGTATTACGCGTCATGTCTGTGCCCATTTAAATACCTACTCAAGGGAGCATGGTTTGAAAGCATTAACGCAAACCAAACTGGCTTTTGCATAATAAATACTCTTCTGGTTATTCAACAACACTTTTTCAAAGCACAAGTTATATACAGTGTTAAATGGTAGAGTGACCATGAATAATGAAATGGAAAGGGTATGAAAGGAACAGGTATATATGTATGAGTGCGTGTGTGTGTCTGTGCGTGCGTGTGTATGTATGTGGGAGACGGAAAGAGTACGCGCTTACGTTCAATTTCATGAGTTACAGATTCATGCTATATATATATATACCATTGTACACATTTACAGAGTCCTTTTTTTCATTTACAAGCAATCAACTCGAGTCTTCTTCCTAATATTCTGATTTATAAGAATTCTCACAACCAGGGAAAATACAAGTACACATAACAGATATCCAAGCTGATATATCTTTTGTGTTCCTGTCTTTCTATTCAGTTAAAATATTAAACAGTTTTTGATTTGTCAGAGGTAATTTATGTTGATTTTTCTCAGGACCTGAAAAATGTTGTCAATCCGGGTTGTGTTTTGGCAAGGTTGTATGCCAGACAGTTTAAAAAGAATGGACAGATAGATAAGTTAATGAATATTATATAGGGTTATGCACTATTTCAAAACATGCTCACAAAAAACAAACAGCATGTCTATACATACCATACTGCACCAAATGCATCCACTAGAGCCACAGAACCAGTACAATCTTTACGTCGCAGTTGAAGACGAACGCCACCGGGATGCAGCATCTCTCTGCGTAACTGAAGTACCTGTTGCTCTCTAAGTGTGAGACGTCCTGAACCCAGTACTTCTACATTTACACCAGGAGATGCTTGCTGCAACACAGGCACAAATAAACATCTTCACATTCTCAATAAAAAAATATCAGTTTGTAAAATATAAAATGTGAAGTGTTCATAAAGACAATAAACACAATGAACCACGTAAGAGACCATCTTCATTATCAGAGACTGAAGTAAGAAGTGGCACAATTAATCCATACGGATACATACACGTGAAGATATAACAGACCTTCGTTTGCAATGGCCATGAACTCGGCAAAGGAGACAAGAATGGGAAAAAGAGGTCGATCATCACGCAGATGATCCACCTCAGTGTTAGCCTGAATGCAACAGTGAGTAAACATTTAATCCTATTAGACTGTATACAAAACATATCTACAGTATCTCTCAAATGTCTGCAAATGAATGAATTTACTAAGAGCTGAAACCGCTTTATTTTTCTTCTGTGGGCTAACAATAATAAATACCATAATTGTGATTATGAAGTCTAAATTAAATTCATCTTTAATTTAACAATATGTATTAAACACAAATGTTCTATCTAAAAAAAGCAATAAAAAATAACGCTAATTTATTGTCCCCACGTGATCCACGTATCTTATCCATCTCATTCCTTGAGATGATCATCCTACTTGATAAATAATACATACTGTAATATGATACAAATTGCACATCCAGTGCAGAAAGAATCATTAAGTAACCAAACAACAAAAACTGGAGTTCATATTATATTCTGGAATGCAATATGATAACTCCTGCAACTAATGCTGTAGTTGCATACCTGTGCTTGTCGATAGGGATGAGGAGCAGGTTGCAGTCTCCTCCCTACATCAACCCTTTGCGTGGCGGCTCGGTTTCTCTCCGCACCAGTCACGGCTGCAACGCGAACCACGCGAGAGATACCCGACGACGACGACGACGCGGTTTCCGAAGTCGAGGAACTCCTGCGTCTTCTCCTCTGCTGAATGTCGGTAAAGGCTGGGACAGTGGCAATAACTGATTCTTGAACTCTCACCTCCGTAACAGTATTACCTGGAAACAGACTTCTGACCGAAGACGTCTCAGCAGGTCCTGGTACCACGTCTACTACCTCGCTTCCCAGACGGCTTCCAGCAACAGAATTACTGGCAATGCTGATATGAGAATCTAATGATTGAGGGGACTGAGTTTCATTTGGAAGGAACACACATTCATAATAGCTACTGCCAGAATCAGTGACTTCCATTTGACCATTACCGATGCTACTTGTCAAGTCGCAATCTGTGGTCACACTTGGAGGCACTTGATGCCGCATCTCTGTCGTTCTAGCTGGTGTTACAGGGGGTGTGTAGAAATTATCACTGAATTCAAGTTCTTCTCTGAAATCCAAGTTTTCATGGAATGTGGAACTGCCAGTTGGTACCGCATGCGGTACCGATGGCAGAGCATCCTCGATAAAGTTAAAGTTAAAAACTCCTTCGTAGTCCAATGGAATGGCTGAATGAGGGACACGCTGACTGTCGCTTACTTCAATGACTGTAACATTCGTATCACCACGACTGGGTTCTCTTGACATTAACGAAGAAATGAGAACTGGAGATTCAGGAAAAGAAGCCGCTCTGCTCAAAACTGCATGAGGCCTGTGAACAGAAAACAGAATAATGCAAATAGAGATGCCTAAGCAGCAGAGGTAAAGTCTCAGAACAAGAAGTTAATTTAGTAATGGATTATTAAACAATTCTGTCAATAGCTCAAATATGGCATTGAATGAAAGGCTGTCTACTGTATAAATGGAAAGGATGTGGAACGAATAATTTAAAGCACTATCCCATCATCTGACTAGAATGACTGAAAAAACCATAAAAATGTGTCAGGATAGCTAGTCTCTAAATTTCAACATGGGACTTCCAAAAATATGAAGTGCGAATGCTAACCACTTGACTGCAACATCTAGTAATAAGAAATTGATACTTCCATTTCAGAACAATTCATGCAATGCCCTCAGTGGACAGGGAAGTACAATATGGTAAAAATTAACACATAGCACGATTTGCTAACATAGACAGTATATAGTAAAAGCTTGCTAAGAAGCTCCAAGAAAATAGCCTCATTACTCACCTTACTTTATGACAATCTCCTCTCAAAGAGCAATTAAAATACTATATTCCATCACATATTCACACATGCCATTTTTCAAAATCTGACCTACGATTTGTGTGGTTGATAATGCCAAAAATTTATGAAAATAGTTCACAATGTATTTGTCTCATCCGTAAAAATGAAACACTTTTTTTCAAAAAACCAGGAGGGCAATATATGGGGTTAACTGATAACGTAGCCTGCTAGAAGTTTACTGACATTTCAGACGCCCTTGCTGCCTCCATCATCAGGGTGATGAATCGCTGTGCAACCACCCAGAAGTCAGCCATCTTCATATTACATCTTATAAGGTTCCTGATATCAGCATCGCTAGATGAAGATGGTTAACCCATGCAGTCCAAAGGAAAAGCATTAGAATTTTAAGACAATCCACTGTTGATGTTTACTTTGATACGTCGTTTAACTCGACCCGGCTTATTACCTGGTGTAGACCGAGGGCTCCGACTGTGTGATGTAGAGTGATGTTGTAGGAGTTCTGATTTGTAGGCTTACACTGTCAAACCCTGGGGGCTGTGTTGGTGGTACATTTTCATCTGAAAAAGATTCTGCACTGTTGGTTGCCTCAACAGATCCTACTGAGCTGGAACTGCTGTCTGCTGAATACATAAAAAATATAATGCACTAGCAATATCAGAGAAGTCACCAAAAATAGCAGTTAATGCTTCCGGACACAAGTGGAGAACATATTTTGTTCTTCTTTTTGATGAAAAGGGTAAAGTTTTGGGTCTGGCCTTTCTGCCATGTGTGTTCACAGTATCCGTTGCTGCTTCTCTTATTGGTCAGCTATAGCAATGTTTCAGCAACATCTTTGAGTGAAGTTTAGTTACCTACATTAATATAAATTAATCTATAGATGAGTAGGAGGAATTCTATGCCTACATTTTAAGGCACCATTTGTCTGGAGGCACAGAATACAACAAAAAATCTCAGACAAGACATGAAATGGATATTTACCCAAGTGTGAGCCACGTGCATTATCATCGTCCTAACTTCCTTGGTAACTTCCCATTCGGTGCGAAATAACCTCAAACTTGATGCAGAATGATTCCTCACCTGAACTCTCTGAGTGTACACGTTCCACACCTGGAACTACTACTGACGGCCCAGCAGGTGGGGGAGGAAGCGGAGAATTGGGGTCTCGCGTGGGAGCTAGTGGCAATCGTGCCTCGGGCATTCTCGTGTACAGATTCTCTCTTGGTGACAGGATTCGCATCTCTCGTAACTTTGTTCTAATTGTATCTACCCACTCCATCATCAGCTCCCTGCAAGAGTATTATCTTCATATGGCATATCTGACATAATACAAAAAGAAATAAAGAAGGAAACTGCTTAAATTTTACAGTTGTCTCTGTACAAAAACAAAATGGAGAAATAAATAGATCATATGAACAACACAGAATTTTCCAAAAAAAACTAGTCAATAGCTGTGGCATGCTTCCAAAGGTAAAAAAAATTCTGGGCTCCCAGCAGACTTGGATATGCCACAAAAACGCAATGACATCTTCATCTAATTAAGTATGCCTTAACAAGATAATGTTCTATGACATTTTAGAATAATTCTTACCAAGACGGTGCAGTAAACCGCACTACATCTGAGTTCAGTGTAACTACAAATTCATATTCCTCCTCTTGGGCATAAATGGTAGGAGAAACATGTAAACAGTTGTTGAGCGACACACACCAGTCAGGTCTGTGCATGACTGCCACCTTCTGATCCACATAAACTTCTATGAATGGTTCTGCATCATCATGAACACAGAAGACAACCCAAACACGGTCCCCTTTCTGAGAAAGTAAACATTCAATAATACAAAACTTTAATTCATGAACATACAGGAATACAAATCAGGCGAACTAATCACTACACCATGAGACTACCTATACATTTTGTCTAATGCACTTTTTATTTCAGTGAATACTATAATATTCTTACAAAATAATTTTAATCATATTAAAGTGAAGCTCTAACCTGTCCAATATGATCGTAAGGCAACACTTCTGGCTTCAGTAAATATGTCAAAATATTAAATTTCAAAAAAATATTCAAACTATACCACATCTGATAGACTGAAAATGTCCATGTTTGCAATTCAAATGCCTCCTGAAGGACTGCATATTATATTTATGCGCATTGGACGAGGCAGTGTACAGTAACACAACTGAGGGAACTGAAAGAGCACAAATATCAATACAATGTATGGCCAGTTTCTTGGGAGAAATTTTGAACAAAAATAGTGTACATTATATTTGGAAAAATACAATATAAAGAACACATTTTTAAAGTTAATGTCATTACACTGAGGCTCTTTTTTATTATGTTGCCCCACAATCCTTATGTTACAGGGAAACACTAAAAGTCTAGCCTACACATCACTAGTGCATCCAATTTTGGAATATGGCGCGGCGTGCTGGGATCCTTAGAGGAAGGGGAAGATAAATGAGTTAGAACGGGTGCAAAAGAAACCAGGTAAATTTGCATATCATAGGAGAGATTCGAACTGGGAAACCCTGGCACAGCGTAGAAAGATGGCACATATAGTTGCTCTCTTCAAAGCGTACACGGGAGAAAGGGCATGGAAGGCTATAGGTGACAGATTACAAAGGCCATACTATCTGAGCAGGATCGATCATATTCGAAAAATTAGGAGCAGAGAGCAAAGGACAGATATCGGAAAATATTCCTCTGTAAATAGGACCATCCGACTCTGGAACCAGCTACCTGCGGATGTTTTAGGGACTCTCTCCTGTAAACCAAGTACTTTCAGGAAGAAGGTTAGAAAAGTGATAAATGAGGTGAAGAGAAGGTCCTGATGAAATGTGAGTGCATCAGTTCATGACATATGTAATTCATTACTGTTACTCTCTTATGTCTAGTTGGTATTAATTTTTAAGTTATCTACTTTAGGTTATCTGTTGTGTTTAAATACTTGTGTTTTTATTTTGTGTAAGGTGTGTGCCTCATGGTTTTGTAATTTTATGAGTTGTTTTATTTTGAGTGTGGTGTATTATGTTGTGTGATGTGCGTTGTTTTGTTCGTCTCATTGTAGCACCACTGCCGCCTGGTAAAAACCCATTTGCAGTTAATAACAATAGTAATAATATTCTATCAATGCCCAGCACTGGCTAGGCATAGATTAGAGATCTTCCAAACATATATTAGGAGGGTCTCCATTAGGTTGATTTTAGCTCTAGCAGTGCAGCCAGGGTTGTCTCAAGAGCCCAAACAAGTTCAGGGGTGACAATGAACCTATCAGTGGTCCAATTGTCTAAGGTGACTGAAGTTGTCCCTACTAGATCAATACCAATAAGTATCAGAAATCACACCTTTGGAAAAGACCCCGTGGCTTTCCTATCTGTAGATGGTAATCTTTTAAGCCACGCATTTTTATGAATCTCACGGAACAGAACGCTGCCAATCTGGGGTGTAGACGTGTCTTCAGCTCTGGAAGTGGAATTCACTTCACCTGCAATATGATACGGAATATAATCAGAAGACCGGCAAGTCTGACAACGGACTTGGACAGAATGGCATATACTCCATATTCTAGTACAATAGTCACAACTTGGGTTACCACATTCTCTTATCACCTACATTTGACATTCGTACTAGCTTGAAGCTGGCTGACACCTTCATTGTTATATAAGGTATATGCAACTCTTTTCAGATTTTCTTATTCAAAGTTATGTTACTAAATGTAGAAATAATCCACAACATTTTATTACTAATATAATATACTAGTATGGAAGCCTAAAGAATTAAAAGTTGCATAATTATTTGCCTTTAGCATTATGATGATGAAATTATAAGTGTACTGAATTATATCTGAGAAAAGAAATTAAAGCATTACCATGAGCTGTGTGCTGGGCTGGTGCCTGAGAACCCCTTGGCTGATCCATCAGCTTCAGTTTAACCTACTTTATTGCACACATGCACAGCCTTTGACAGCAGGCATTCTACAAAAATTTGAAAATAAATGTACAAATGTGAGACAGGTAAACGATGAAGAACAAAACAAACATACTTATTACCAACTTCAATCATAACTCTAGAAACACGCCTACTGCACTGGTTAGTTGCAACCTTAAAATATACAAATTGCACAACCTATTTCAGACAGCAATCATATAAAAGTGAGACTTGACATTCTCACAGCAGTAAAGATGTTCATGGCAGTTTCATGGTCGTGACAACATAAGCAGGTACTATAACCGTTCCACCTTCTCAAACTGATTTACAATGCTGCTCAGGGTGTTCATCTCAAGGGTCGCTTAGTGGGCCGTTGATCGAAGACAGCTCACACAGTTAGATGGTCAGTTCTGAAGTTCAAACATTTCTAATAAAGAATACAGATCATGTATAGCAAAGCTTCTCCTGCACTGTCATCTACTTTATTAAATCATTTAAAACAGAGCCTTCACTCTAGGCTGTACACCTGTATTCACACAAAACTCTACAGATGTGTCAATTTCAATACGCACGCACCATGTCTACTCTCTTAAAGGCGACTCCACAATACTAAAATTGAGAAAATAATATCATGACTTGCCTTCCATCAGAAGAATAACTAAAGTACAAAAACACTTCAGAAGAATTAACAATTGGGATCTGTGAAACTCCTTAATCTTTGAAGTCATAAATCACAAACAGATGCCAGATATCACCAACAATAGAATCCAGAAATCATAAACCACCACAGGTCACAAGTAATGAATGTCAAACTGATATAAGCCGTAAAATACCAACGACAGAAGTGGATTGTGCACGCTGACATCAAAGTAAGGTTTGCCTGGTTACAGTACCAACATTTTAGGGAACATATCACCTTCATTTTCAAGGCAAATATGTTCTTCCAAAATGTTGATATTACTTGTATGATGAAGGAATGCAATAAAGGTTTCACACAACAGTCATACTGCCAGGCAACAAGCTGATAAGCTGCACATACAGCTACCTGACCTTGCACCCAAGTACTGATGAAAACAAACACTTGCGCCTTCAAAGAAAAGCACACTCACTGCTCAGCGAGACCATATGGCATCACAACCCATAAGATCATAGCTGACATTTTCTCTTCTGTGAAAACCTCAAGTCTCAAAGTCAGAAGTTATAATATCTACTTTTCTTCAAATTCTTTCATCAGTATGGTGAGGATAGTAGATAATATAAACTCAAAACAATCAGATAAATTTTCACGTACAATTTCCACTAGTACACTCCCAGTAGGATACATTTGTAAGACATAAACTCAAAGTTTTGTACCGTCACCATTTGCATGTATGTTTATTATCTATTTCCTTCCAGCTACCGCAACCAAACTGATAACTACATACAGATTTGTTGTAAATTTCATTCAACAAAAGAACAACCTTCACAAACATTACATATTTTTACTAATATAATATCAAGATCCTACAGTAAGTGGTGATCATGTCACTTCAACCTCAAATCTACACATTGCTGCTATGTTGCTACAACACTAGAATGGACCATATTGGTAGATGTTTATTCATTTCTTGACATGACTGTACAAGTACAATAAACATGTTCTCTTAAGACCAAGGTAATTTTGCATGGGGATTATCAACTGTAAGTTTCAGTTTACATATTAAATTTTCCAAACTCTCTACCTAGCAGTCAGTGAAATTACAGTATCTGGATTACCAATTCTTTTATTAGGTTAATAAACATCATATGCCCATGCACCTTTCCTCTGCCAGTGGTATATGCTTATTTCCAAATGTTAAGATGCAATGGAATATACTGTCACAACACTAGCACCCAAAAGTTATTTATTTACTTCACTAGAAAATTATGAAGTACTGCAAATATTTATGTACATAGCTGTAATAAGTACGGAATTACAATTCAATACTGTGACATGTTCCACATCCTGGCTTGTACTATGGTGGATCTATGGAATGTAGATAAATTCTACATGTAATTGGCTAATAATATTACGCCTGTCAAACGAAGTACGCGAATTACATAAATACAACGCTACTTACAGTTTATACTCTCATTTTAACAGCGGTACATAAAACATAACCATACAATGTGCAACTTTCTACCACATGATTTAATTTACACACACACAAAAACTGTAAGGAGCAAGTTGTCAGTTATGTCGTGAAGATGTCTTACATTTAAACCAGACACGTATAGTACGATCGGACTTGAAAAAAAGTGCATGGACTACTTTGAAGACCTTGAATTACTTGTTTAGAAAAAATTTCTATTTTAAGACACAATATGATGAAAATTTACAAACATTCTTACCCTTCACTGCAACCCACTCATTCACCACGCCATATTAAAGAAAGTTGTTACGAAGTCGAATGTGCTATCTGGTGGTCATATTTAAAAACCCGTTTCAGAACAAATGAGTACACTTGAAATTCTGATGTTGTATGTTTCATTTCGTTTCATCTGTGTTCACAGTATTTGGCAGTACATATCACAAGTGTTTAGCCTGATTAAAAACACTAAAACATGAACCAGAATGCATCCTGCTGGTAACACTTCGAGGGAGCGATGCAATGAGAAATACAGAAATGTTGAAAGTCAAATTCTACCAGACTACACGATGCAACATCCCATTTGTTACTTACTACGTTGAGAACCAGAAATTTCAAATATATGAACCAAATCTAGTATTATCTCTAGTAAAATGCCACACACACCTCTGACAAGTGCCAAAGTTAATGACTGGAACTTTAGCTCTGCTCCACCTTTTAAGGATGTTGGGTCCAAATTGCTATAAAAATTATATATATATGGCAAAAAATTATATTCACTATACAATGTAAATTTCCCTGTTTACTGGACTTAAATCGCCTGTACCTACAGAGCAGATGCAAGGAATGTACTATTGTGGTAGAAAATATTCTATATCTACACACAAACCAAGAGTGTCTCTTCCTTGAAATTTGTTCTTCATGATAACATTCATCACCTGTGTATGATTAATAAAATGGGATAGAACACATTTCTTTCTGTGTGAGAGAGCTGTGATATATTCAAGTATAGCATGTAGCATAATATCAACATTTTTGCTGTCTAAACTGTAGTAACATTTTGCAACTGTGGAAGTGCATGATAGCTGTAACTCCTTGTATGTAGACCTGTGTATTTCATCAAGTTCCTTTTGTGTTAATGATGATGACTGTGCACCTTCAAATTCCACAACAAAAATAAATTACTCTGATCTTCTAATATAGCACTCTGTACTAGACAGTAAATTATTTCACCTACCTTGCTTGAAGTTTCTTGTGCAATGTTTATCATATTAAGACAGCAATAAGTATAAATCTTCTTTCAATATGCTCATCCTATGGAATGGATTTGTGAATTGCAATATGCACTCAATGTCTTACATGAAATAATTAGTGCCATTATATTGTTTTTAGACTTGTATTCACTGTAAGTAAATATATGATTGTTTAATGTTTTATCAGCAAATACAGGTGTTCTACTTCAAGGAAGAGCACACATCTTCCATTATCCTGTTTCCTGCCTTTCTAAAATATCAACATATGTACTAAAGCTTAATAGTCAAGCCAGAGTAACTGTGCAAAAATAATCAACTTGCATTTATATACATGTAATAAATCTATTTAAAGTATATTTAAACTACCTTAAAATAGTAAAGAGATGCAACATTTTTAAGGTATTCAAAAGGTTAATAAACACAACTCTGTCACCGGAACATATAGACAAAGTTAATGTTTAAAAAAACTTCCTTTCTTTCTATTTTAATGCTGCTTTTAACCTGGAAACAGTTTCTTAAATGATAATAAAATAAAACCTCAAACATTCTTATAATAAATTTACTTACATTTATTTACGGTGTATTAAACAACACTGTCAGTATCTCAGGACTACATAGGTTCAAATTATTCTATTTCACTGAAATATAATGGTGAATGAGTCTGAATTTCATTCGCCATTAAATTTTCTCTTCTCTCTATGTGCATTTAAACTAGGTTTTAAGAATAACCTACTGAAATTTCAGTAAGCTATTTACAACTTAAAAGCTCAAAAGTTACTATATCTTAATAATATGTATTGTATTATTATTGGTTTATTCCATATCCTGTTGTCATCTGGCCAACTCATGGTTCCATGGAATGTAATAAAGATGTATAAAATGAAACATAATGAATATATTAAGTGATCTCATAGCAACAAAATATAATAAATGGAAATGGCATAGAAAAAAATTAAAAGTAACAAGTCCTATACCTTGTCAAATCTGAAGAATCTCTTTTTAAACAACAATCAGCATGGGATCTAAGAACTTATTTAGGGACAGACAATAACAATTTTTAAGTACACCACAATGTTGGGCACCATATGACATTTTATAATGATACTAGCAGAAAAGATGTACTGAAAGTGAAATGAAAGTTATTTCATTCAAACCCCTTACCCATTTCTTTCCTTTAGCGATATCATATTCCATTCCGTCCTTTCTCACGTCTTCCTTTTACGCTGCTTCCCACTTAGAACAGTGATGAAATATGTTAGCCATGCTACATACCATGTTATTTCAACATTTTTTATCAATCACCAAAAGCAACATAATAGTAGTAGCAGCACAAGTAAAATCGAATATTCTGTCATCTAGCACCACTACTGAGAACTTACAGAGCTCTATGACACAACCAAACATAAGCAGTTCTGTATATGTAGATATAATAAAAAATGGCAGTTTTCTGTTGACGAAAAGCGTACGTATTCTGCCATTAACAACTGACCTGGAGTACTGTGCATTTAGAACATGTGTACTTTGCCAGTTCATATGCCAGCTGCAGGTCTACTAAAGGACCTCAGTCACTACTGTACAAATTGAGCACAGAGTGTGGATACACTTTATAGTGACTGTCAATATTTTCAATGAATAAATCTTATAATAATTACACACATAAAGAAATTAAGTAGTATACATTTGTATGAAACTAATTACAGCTAATTCACACAGCAGTTTTGACTTCAGATGCCATAAAAAATAAAATGTAAAGTAAAATGGAAATGTACGTCACATGGACAGTTCAGTGTAGTTAAGTTTGTAAGACTTGAGGTTCTCACAGCGGTGAATATGAAGATTTCTGTCTTCTGGGTTGTTGCGCTGTGTAGTCTGGTCGATGTTAACCAACGTTTCAGAGGTCATACTGCCTCCGTCATCAGGGCGATGACAGAAATCTTCGTAGTTAAGTTTCATTTCCAAGCTATTAAGCATAAGGTTCAAAGTCCTTGACAGACTGCTGAGTCTGAGTGGTTCCTGAGTATGATATCGAGTTCAATTCGTACGCATAACTGAGGTTATTAAGTTACTGCCACTAAGGGAGAATAATTCTGCTAGTTTCTCTGTTAGAATTTAAGGAAACAAATTCTGAAAACTTATCAGTTTTAAAATCTGGAAGTAAATAAGACATCTCATTACATGCTTTCACAAAACTGCACCAAATAAAAAGCTCAATGATGATGACAATGCTGTCTAGCAAACTGTTAACAGCTCACAGGCCTACCACCCACATGTTTGCCAAAGGACTTGTATTGATGGAACTTACTGTACAAGATGTGGAACAAACTAAAGTCTATCAAACCACACACAAAACAACTCAGACAAATTAATCATCTTCAAGTGCCCTATATAATCAGTGGACAATTACAGTGCTTAAGCCAGAATCTGTTGAGAAGGTATGCAGGAATGTTTTGGAACGAATGGGGAACGCTTTCAGCATGTCCTGTAATGTGGGCAAGTAAATGTTACTGGATTCTCATTATCACTGCATCTGACCGGTCTGAATGGGAGCAACCAATACAGTGTTTACTGTGTTGTGCTCCAACATGGCACCCAGACATTACCACTGTGCTTTCTGCGTTTGCGTGCGTGTATAAACACTCGCACAAAAACTGACAGTCTTGTTAAAGATTTTCTTAATTCATAGGTTAATTTAAGAAGCTGTTTCAGCTAAAGATATTATGTAACACTGAAAGAGATATGGAATGATAATCATTAATGGTAAACAGGTGAAAATTTGGAAGCAAGCAGTTATGGACGGTTTGAAGGACTGTGTCATAAGTTTTGCCTGCAAAGGATAAGGGAAGTTACAAAGAAGATGAATCTGTATAACTTGTGACCCAGCCAAGATTCAGAATGGGTACCACCAGAATACAAGTTTCATCAGATATTACTGCTATACCAGGCAGCTCAGCACTTTGCATAAAGAGTCTGCATTTCCTCGACTTACTCATAATCACTCAGTACAGCAATTACCAATCTGTGTTCTCTTGCTGAAAGCTGAACCGGGGGCTATTTTCTGAGTAAAACTGACTGTACCAGTGGCGGTGTCTGCGAATGGATTGATCTTCTTTTACAAGGATGGGTTTGTCTACATATGACTTGTGATTCCATATCATAATGTCGCGTTCAACCTGTGGATGTAGAAGTATCACATAATCATTCATTAGTCCAAGACCAAGACATGACAGTCTCAAGAATCATCATTATGGGTTTCCCAAAAGAAGGGACAAAACTGAAGAAGGATACTCCAGTGGACTACACAATTCAAGATATTTTTATTTATTTTTGTAGATTTGCTCTTCTGTATGATCTTTATATTTAAAAATATTATATATATATATACACACACACACACAAAATACTTAAGGTGATTAAATCGGAAGAAATTCACACAATATGAAGTGTGTATGGGGAAATTAAGAAATGCTACAAATTACTTTGGAAAACCTAAAATGAGGAGATCATCAGGAAGATATAAACATATGAGAGAATATCAAAATAGATCTTATGGAAACATGCTATAAAGGTGGAGAATGAATTTAACTTGTTCAAGACAGGAGCCAATGTCAGACCAGAGTAATAAACTGTTTCATGGAATTAATTAATGTCATACGGACCACTCAAGGATTGAATTAATGTAGTGTCAATAAGAGTGTGGTATTTAACTTCTTGTACACCAGAGTCTGAGTCCTAAATCCAATTAATTTGCATGCATACATACAGTACTATGCTTTGTGCTTACCATTACAGATTCCCCATAGAGAATGAATTTGGCAAAGAGGGAGAGGGAAGGGGGGCAGTATATGCGGTGCTCCAACTTTTGCAGAAGGGGTTCAACTGGTGTCACAGTTTGAAGTATTATCACTACACCAAGCGAAGTAGTCAGGTAGAGTTCGACATAGGCCGGGCCAATCTGTAACATGCACCATTGAACATTCACAAATCCGTGGTTTTATTTTAGTATTACAAGGAGCATGAATGTCCTATCCGTGGCCATGGTAGAACCTGCCACAACGCATGCGCACAATTTCACTGACTTCCCCATCATTTTAAATAAGGGGACTACAAACTAAGACCTATCATGACGCATCACTCGGAAAGTCCGTGGGAATTCAAATTTTCTGTTTTCTGTGTTTTTTATATTCGTGGAAATTCCCAAGAACACAACCCCCGTAGACAATGAGAATCACCTGTATCTGAAATTAATTGCACCTCTATTCCATTTAATGGTACTAATACATACCTGCTTGACATGGACATCCATGACAATGAGAGGAAACTTGTCAAAGAGGCGAAACTCATGGTGCAGTTTCATGGTTGCTTGATGCTGGGCATCTGCACTGGGTTGCCAGCTGCCACTCCAAACATGGCGTGCAAATCTGTAAAAGAGCCTTTCCACATACCGCAGGTCGCTGCCAGCGAGCATGGACGCAGTGTGGAGAGCGTTCAGGTGTGCTAAGTCCCCTGCATTCTCTGGGATGTCCTGCACAGCAGACCACAGACCTGATAGTAAACTTATCTTCTTAGTCTACTTACTTACTTCTATCAAATTTTAAAGATTAACCTGGCCATAATATCAGAATCTCTAAGAAACAGACCCTGGACTAAACAGAAACATATTTTTATCAGAACATGTCTCTGGCCTGAGAATATAAAATGAAAACCAAAGTAAAATTATTCCTAATAAACAGAAGCCACTTAACATGGAAACAAACAGAAAAGTCTGCGTGGATATTCAGTGTCAAGCTCAGCCAGTTTAGTGACTACTGGGTTCACTTCCCAGCACAATGTCTTGACCAGCTCTAGTCCACCCAGTCTCCTAACCAATGGATACTGGGTTCTTCCCTTGGGGTTAAAGTGGCTGAGGCATGGACATAATCACTCACCTCAATCTAGTGGCAAGTTTAAGACTACATGGAGTTATGCTTCCACTCCCTCATATGTCTGCATGTCATGATGCCTTTTAAAAACTAGTAACAACTTACATTTACCTTTTTTCACCTCTGTTCTTGTAATTTTTTTGTACTGTGTCCTGAAATGTATCTGGGAAGGAACATTCTTCTCATACACACGAATGGGAAATAACGAAGCTTAGCAACCAATAAAATATGTGCAGAATACTTTAAAGGATTATTAGAACAAAGAAAAAAGGGGAAAATGTGAAAGAAAGAGACAGTAATACACACTTTTGTGCTTAGATCAAAAAGAATACGGTTTCCTGATATAGCCATTTCGGGTCACTGCAATTACAGTGCTCTTGAATGCTGACAAAGGGAGACTTTGAAATACAAGTAGTTGATATGATATCCTCAAGAGCTTTTTTTGGACACAGGTTAGTAGTTGTAAGACACAGAAAACTGAATACCTGAAAGTAAATAAAGAAAAACTCAATACAGATCTGCCATAAAGAACATTAAGAATGACAACGTTATTGCAAAAACTGATAGCTGATCAAAGAGCGACTTCACAGGGTTATATATATTTTGAAGTGATTCACTAAGTCTTCAATATGGATAATGCGTTATTTTACGGCTCATACAAGTTCTGAACATCACCTGAAACTGAGATATTCATTCTGTAGAATGAGTTTATTGTGTATATGTTTGAATCTTGTTCCTTCAACCATCATTCAACAGCTGTTTCCACGTCACCTACTACTCCAAGATATTTTCCCTGTAAACTTACTTTCTGACCGCCTTTCGCAGATAAAGAAGTACTGAGGTATGCACAGACCACATGCGACATGTTGTCGACTCACTCTAGGAATGTGCAATAGCAGCATTGTCGCAGGTCACGCATCTCGCAGTTGAAACAAATTGTTCCTTTCACTGTGTGCTGACTACATGAATTACTGCGAGTCCATGAATAATTTGCTATGACGCTAATAGTTTAAAATCCTATGTCTTACGTACTTCCTCTTCATGTACACTCATGTATTTATGAAAGAAGTTTATTTTCATTCATACATATACACCACATCATCAACTACTGTTCTCAGCACGATGGTCAAGTCCTTAGCATGACCTCGCACACAGGTGGGAAGATCTTTGTCTGTTGTATATTTCAAAATAGTACCGGATACAAGCATTTTGAACATTCATGAGATATTAAAAAGATGCAGGTAGCGTGATTATACGTAACTGTAATGTGTAATAATGCAAATGGATATCATTTGGTACTGTTACACCCATCTTGTTAATTAGTTAGCAAATGTACGCACATCTCGGATACGTGAACTCTGTTATTCGCGCTGGATTTTCATTCTGTTCATGCTAATATCTGACTCCTTTTTCTATCTGGCAAGCAAGGAACTTCAGCAAACAAACATTAGTCTCACATCATGATAACCAGTCGCTACATCAAAGAAAACACGACACATCGCCATTACAATGATCAATCGATTAATAACACTACATCAACAAAATTCTCATATGTGAAGTTATTCTTAAAACTGTCTGACCTGCATGAGAAGTGACATGGCTCGGCAATTTTTCGTCAACTCCTCAATAATACGTTTCATGAAAATATTTTCAACCGTTCTCCGATTTTTACATGTATGGCTGGACGGGCGGATCCATGAGCAATTTTAATATGCGCTCGTCCTTCCAATATTAATATGATTCCAAAGAATCCTTATGAATGTTGTGACTTACTGCACAATAAATTAAATAAACTACTTCCACTCGTATATCTTCACTGTTACATCCTTCCTACATTTCCACAGTAACTGGTTCGTCTCTCATACAAATTGGCACCTTCTATTTAGGCAACCCATCACACACCCAATGTATTTTAGTTGCAGATAAAATTTGCATGAAGCCAACATCCCTGCTGTCACTGGTTAGTGAATGCATTCTTTATGGATTTTATACTTCCAAGATTATTTTGCGGGAAATGGGTATAATTAACACATAATTTGGAACTGACGTCCAATAACCTTAAACTGTGAAATTTATGGACGGATGTCATTTAGATTTGATGTAAAGGAAATCTATATTAAAAGTTGGTAGGCAACTTCCATTTTGTTTCACAGATACAATTTGACCCTTATTTTAAAACATGCACAATGAAAGCAAAATTATAGACTTGTCAGTTTTGCCAAGAAAAAAAAAACAGTTCATTGTACATTGGTGCACTGATCGCTCCCCTACAAGTGGCATCCAGCGAGGGCAGGGACCCGCTGGTCCGGCCAAGGTTCTGCATTGACTGACTGGTTCCTGTATCTCAAAACAGATTCCTTGAGTGCGGATTACTCAACGCCCTGATGATGGACGCAACAAGTACCTTTGAAACGTCATAAAACTTCTACCACACAACACGGCACTACATCAGAAAAGACAGTTACCTTCGAATCCCACTACAGATATCAGATTTCAGATTTATAACTTACTTTACCTTGTACGTCTTTAGAAAAGTTTCTAATTGCAGTTGAGATATTAATACGTCATGCCGGCGCAGTGGCCACGCTGTCTGAGGCATGGACCTCGTGCGCCTGGCCGCTACGACCGTGGGTTCGAGTCCCACTCAAGGCATGGATGTTTGTCCGTGTCTTTCTGTGTTTGTATAGGTAGACGCCTTGCGTCGGGCTGATCACTCACCAAGGAATCCTACCATTGTCCAAAAAATAGATCAATCATAAAACCTCCAAGAGAGGTAAAAACGCAGACCCTGCAAAGGTGGGACAAATGAACGAAGGAAAAAATACTGTATACGTCATATTCAATTATTGTGTGAGATGGAAATTCGATAAATGTAATTTTAAATTTACTACTATACTGGATCGATAGAAGGCATGATCTCCCTTACCAGTACAAATGTTTACACATCTCGGCTCACCCATTTCGAAGAATAAACACGCGGAAAGACAGATGGATGGACATTACGTCAAATTCAGGAAGCAAAATAACTAATATCGACATTGGCCACTTCATTTTTAATAAAACCACCTTTTTTAAAAAAAAATTCGCTGAGCACAGAACGCATAATAAACTGCAGACAGAAAATATTCCAACCAACGAAAAAGACTCACATTGATAAATATGAGGGATGTTACGCAACACGCTCTACGTGGCAAATATTCTACGTCTCTGTAACAGATTATGTTGTAATAGTCGACCGGAACTACAGCTGAGATTTCTTACAACTACAGCAAAAATCTCGTCGCATTTGACAAAACGTGATGCGACACGGTGACATCTGTAGAGGAGACCCATACGACCTCCGCGTCTACAAGATGAAATATGGCGAGGCCACTAATGTGACGTATGCCCTTGTGACTACCTGCGCCCCATCCGTCAGTCTGTCTACCACGCAACACGCACACACCTGACCGGTCTCTCTCATCAGGTAACTACGGTAATAAATTGAAATGGAAACGGGCTCCCCGATTGTAAGCTAAACGTTTTACGACTAGTGCGATGTCATTTGTTGACGCATTTATAGGCCTCTAGGATTTCCAAATAAGTTCTTCGTGATTTTGACGGGTAGCCTACCGCATTGGCCTTGATTCTAGTATGGCGTTACACACCATGATTTATTACATTTCATTTATTTATTTGTTTACGAACGCAGACTGGCGGAAGAGTTGGACACTACTTCCAAATGGGAACTACTTTAACGCGTTACGTTAGCGACATAACTGCACTCTATCGGTCACGTCCCCTATGCTTTATCTCTGAAACTACTGAAGGAATTTTTATTAAAAGTCGTACTCAGGGAACCAAACTAAACACGGTAACTGTACAATCTCACTGTTGCTATATTAATCATACTGCACAGTCTGAATGTTCAAAATATTATCAAATGGGGCACTGGGATTTTAATGCACCTGTACTTTAAGTCGCTACAGCAAGTTGCGTCCTACACTTTGGATGGAGGAGAAGGCCACCAAATATAAAGGATTTATTGCGAATATACTGAATAAGCAGTCGCGAACAGCCGACAAGGGGTGGTCCTCCAGGCTGGGAGCTAACAGATCCTCATTGTTACTAAAATGATATACAAGACCTTGAACTTAGAAAATTACATAATGGGATGCCCCATAATGTGTACTCTTCACTAAATATTATTAAGCCTAGAATGATACAACAGAATGGGTTGGGTGAGCACGCAGTACATACGAGTGAGATGAGAAATGTACACAACATTTTGGTTGGAGGAGACCTCTCAAAAGATCTAGGTGAAAATTACAAAAAAAAAAATGTTTAAACAAATTCTTGGGAAACAAGGTGGGAGGATGTGGAACAGTTCCATCTATTTCGGGAAGAATCTTCGGGTTTGATGAAAGGTAAGGAATGTATTGGAAACTGCAAGGAAGAATATTTTTTTTTTATTTAGTGTTCTGTCTGACGACAGGTCCATATGAACAGGATCCTTCCATCCTTTTCTCGGACTGGGACCTGTTCATATACGTTCTTGGCAGATGATCCAGAAGTGGTTTGCCATTGCCTTCTTCTGTGTGTGAATGGAGTAATTGTTGGAATGCCACGGAGAAACCGGGGAAGCCCCGGAGGAAAACTCCGTGTTGCCTAGACCACAGCCTTGCCCAACACAAGTTATAAATTCGGGCACCGCCGGGAATCGAACCCGAGATCCCAGGATTACAAGGCCAGCGTTCTAACCGCTAGGAAGAATAAGGAGAAGTAAAATATGAGGTAACTTTTTCTTGACAGAATCGATGACATATTACAACCCAAATGGCAGTCCATAAGTCTGCGCTAAATAAATAAATAAAAAACTTATGTGTAAAGTATGTCAATGCATATGAAGGATGCCACATTAATAACTGCCAGAAAGGAATGAGGTCTGTGAAACACCAGCACGTAAATTTAATATGCAGGCGATGGCACAAATTTAACAACTGGTAAAAGAAACCAAAGTGCTCCCCCCAAGTTCAAATTTGTTTTCATTTTCAACTCCCCCATTGCCCCTTACCTGAATGTGTGAGTTGACAACAAACTCGTTGCGCCCCCTATACCAAAACTGTCCGTTCTGAATCTCGGGAATGGAGGAGACATGCCAGGTGGGCTCCTCTCCCTCAGCATGGTACCACACGAAGATGATGTTACTCTTCTCACAAGACGGCCACGTCTTCGCTCGTACAAAGTCTGGTACTGGAATTTAACAATAAGACAACTGTGGGGTTCTGTGGCAGAGAAAGACAACCTTATCCCCTCTCGCAAGATGGGGATGCCAGAAAATCTGGCCATTATTTGGATTTCCAGAGTACAGGCTGACAGACAGAGCAAAAGGGACAGCTGCCACGAGTGCGGATAATACAGACTACGTGGAGGCAAGATATTCCTCTGAAACTTATACAAGACAACTTCATTTTCTTCTATGGCTCTCCGGTCCGTATTCGGTCCATGGCCTCCTCAATTATCCTCTTCCATTCGGTCCTCTGTTAGCTTTGATTGAGGTTTCGAAACATCTTCCTTTTTACGGTGCAAGGTTGTTAGCCTTGCGACCAACCCCCCGACCTGGAGGACCAGGGTACCTCTCCCCCTCGACCAATCTGGCTAGGGAGGCCCTACCAGTAGCTCTTGGGGTCACTGAGGTACTCGAGCCCCACCACCACGCCAAGGTGCAGGTATAAGACAACACAATGTGGAAATAAAAGAGATAATATAATATGACAAGCCTGAGTC
The DNA here is from genome assembly GCF_977971745.1 of Zootermopsis nevadensis. Classification (NCBI taxonomy): domain Eukaryota; kingdom Metazoa; phylum Arthropoda; class Insecta; order Blattodea; family Termopsidae; genus Zootermopsis; species Zootermopsis nevadensis. The sequence goes on from NW_028259134.1 coordinate 20,240,224, forward strand.
CAGGTCTTCCTAGTGGTCTCTTTCCTTCTGGTTTTCCCACAAAAATCCTCTTTCCTCCCATGCTGGCTACATGCCCTGCCCATCTCATCCTCCTAGACTTGATGAGTCTAATTATATTTGGCAAGGAGTACAACTTATGAAGCTCCTCATTATGCAACTTTCTCCAGCCTCCTCAGCCCCCAGGTTCTCAAACACCCTCGGTCTACATTCCTCCCTTACCGTCAGAGACCAAGATCCGTATGGAACTACGGGCAAAATTATAATTTTGTTTTTAGACTAACTAACTAACTAACTAACTAGATGGCTTACCGAACCCGAAGGTTCATCACCGAATTAACCAAAGCCCTCCACCGGACCCTGTCCTGGGCCAACAAAATCCAGTTTCCTTCAACTCCTATCTCCCATAGATCCCGCCTGAGATTATCCTCCCATCTACGTCTAGGTCTCCCCAGCGGTCTCTTCCCTTCAGGTTTCCCAACCAGTACCCAGTGCACACCTCTTGTCCCATCCATGCGCGCTACATGTCCCGCCCATCTCACTCTTCTCGACTTAATCACCCTCACAATACTGGGGGAGCAGTACAGATTTTTAAGCTCGTCATTGTGCAGTTTTCTCCACGCCCCATCGTCTTCCCTCTTAGGCCCAAATATCCTCCTCAACACCCGATTCTCAAACACCTGCAATCTGTGTTCCTCCCTCTGAGTGAGAGACCATGTTTCGCACCCATACAAAACAACAGGCAAGATTATTGTTTTGTATACTTTAATTTTCAGGTTCTTAGAAATCAGACGGGAAGACAAAATATTTTGGACTGAGAAGTAGCAAGCATTTCCGGAATTTAGTCTCCTCCTAACTTCCTCACAAGTATCATTTTGATTTGTTATTGTTGTTCCCAAATATTTGAACTTTGTAACCCTTTCAAAGGATTTATTAGCCACCCTAAGATAATTTTGCCCGCCTGTCTTCTGATGACGAGATACTAACATGTACTTAGTTTTTTCTGAATTTACTTCCAGCCCCACTTGTCTACCAGCCTCTAGTAAAACTTCTGCGTTCCTCTTTATTGTATTTATATCGTCCCCCAATAAATTAACATCATCAGCATATGCCAATAGCTGATGTGTCCCATTCAATTGCAAACCCTCCTGCCTACCTTGGACCTTCCTGATGGCGTATTCTAGCGCAAAGTTAAAGAGCAAGGGAGACAAAGCATCTCCTTGTTTTAGACCGTTCTTGATGAGGAATGTCTCAGATACATATTTACCTACTCGAATTTTGCTACAGGTTTCATTTAAGCACATTTTTATTAGCCCCACTAGCTTCTTTGGTATACCAAATTCAATAAGAATATTATATAGCACTTCTCTCTTCACAGAGTCATAGGCTTTTTTGAAATCTATAAATAACTGATGTACGGTCCCACCGAACTCCCATTTTTTCTCTAGTATCTGACGGATGCAAAAGATCTGATCAATCGTTGATCTGTTTCGTCTGAACCCACACTGATGATCCCCAATAATTTCATTCGCATATGGGGTTAACCTTGCCAAAAGAATGTTGGATAGAATTTTGTATGAGGTTGATAGCAGCGATATTCCTCGGTAATTACCACACTCAGTCTTGTCCCCCTTCTTATGAATAGGAATAATTATGGATTCCTTCCACTGTTGTGGCATCTCTTCCTTATCCCAAATTAACTGAATAAGCTTATGGATCCTCATATGCAACCCTTTGCCACCTGCTTTAATTAATTCGGCCGGAATCTGGTCAATTCCTGGAGATTTATAACTTTTCAACTTCCCAATGGCTAGTTCCACTTCATCTAAGCTAGGTTCTGGCACCAACAGTTCAGCTGTATGAATTTTAATCTGTGTAATATCACCAGTATCATGAACATTTAAGAGCTCGCTAAAGAAATTTTTCCACCTATTCACAATTTTTATTGGATCAGCAAGCAACTTGCCACTATCATCCTTTACCAAATTGGTCTGGGGTTGATATCCTTTCTTAAAGTTATTAATGCCTCTGTACAGGTCTCTGATGTTTTTTTCCTTATTATTTGTCTCAAGTTCAGCAATTTTGCCCTTCAGGTATTCCCTTTTCTTAGTCCTAAAGGTTCTACTAGCCTCACGTCTCACGTTACATAGATTATCCGCATTTGTTTTGTTTGGGTTCTGCAACCATTGAAATTTTGTTTGCTTCCTTCGATCTATTAATTTTGAACATTCTTCATCAAACCACGGTTTATTTTGCTTTCTCCTGTAGTATCCTAGTTTCTCTTTTGCTGAAATTTTGATGCAGTTTCTGACATTTTCCCACTCCCTGTTGATGTCCACACTTTCATTATCCTCATTTGCCTCTAAAATTTGAAACCTATTCGAAATTTCAACTTGATATTGTTCCTTTGCCTCTCCCTCACTTAATTTTTTCAAATCAAATCTTTCTGTGTCAAAATTTTGTTTAGTTCGTCTACTTACTGAAAGCCGCTCCCTCACTTTTGCTACCACCAGATAATGATCAGTGTCGCAATCTGCTCCTCTGAATGATCTCACATCAATTACATTTGTCTGCCTTCTCTTATCTACTAAAACATGATCTATTTGATTGTGTGTTCTGCCATCTGGAGAAGTCCAAGTGTATTTATGAACATCACGGTGTGGAAATTTTGTACTTTTTACAATTAAATCTTTTGACGTAGCGAAGGTTACTGCTCTAAGACCGTTATCATTACTAAGTGCATGGAGACTCTCGCTGCCTATTGTGGGTTTGAAGATATCCTCCCTCCCAATTTTTGCATTGAAATCTCCTAGCAGAATTTTCATGTGATACTTGCCAAATGTATCAAATACTGATTCCAATTCTTCATAAAAGCTATCCTTGATATCATCGCTTTTGTCTTCAGTTGGGGCATGAACATTAAGGACAATGATGTCGCACCAACGTCCTTCCAAAATTACGTAAGACAACCTGTCACTAACAAATTCTACTCTCTTAACTGCTGCCCTAATTCTGCTATGAACAAAAAAACCCGTCCCTAGCTGATGATTGTCATTCCCCTTTCCATAGAAAAATGTAAAATTGTCCACTGGGATCATGCCCTCCCCCTCCCATCGCACTTCCTGCACTGCCACTAAGTCTAACTTATAATTCCCTAATTCCCTACACACTGATTTCAGTGCCCCAGCCCTATAGAGGCTCCTAATGTTCCAAGTACCAAATCTCATGTCCTTTTTCAATTGCCGTGGTCGTGCCAAAGAGTCCGTCCTGATCCGAGGCTTGGTTGATTTTTTCGTAACACATATTTTTTTAAAGGTGAAAGGTTGTTAGCCCTACACCCAACCCCCAACCTGGAGGACCAGGGTATCACTCTTAGTCTAGCGCATCTCCTTAGACCTGTCCGGCTTGGGTGACCCTACCATGAGCCGAAGCTCAGGCCGGCATAGCCCTAAGGGTCATTTGAGCACGCAAGCCTCCTCACCCGGCAGATTGCCTTCGACAAGGTGGTGATACCTTCGAGAAGGTTTGTTTTTAGACTGCAGATGAAAAGACAAGAGGCCCTGAACTGAATGGTCGCAAGCATTACTCAAATTTCGTCTGTTCTTAATTTCATAATGACTCAAATTTTGATTTGTTACTGTTGCCCCAAAATACCTGAACTTCACCACATTCTCAGAGGATCCATTCCGACACAGAAAGACGCCTAATATTTTACACATAATAACATGTCCTTACGGCTATGCGGGGTATCAATCCTATAATTCCCATGTCACAAGATCAACAATTCTACCTTTTTCACTGTAAGGGATGGAGAAACACTTTCCGTCTTCGCCTCTGAATCGCCATAAGTGGAACGGACACTCCAGACAGTCACCGCGAACGGTACCACCTACGGCCATATTGGCTCCTAGATGTGGACAGTACGCATCAAGGATGTGTACGATGCCCTCGCGTGTCCGGAACACTGCAAAGTTCTCACCTGGATGTGTTCAGAAAAATACAGACAACCATCTAAAGAAATGCAACAAAACTCCATCCATCAACCATTCATATTATCAACTACCCAGTCACCAAATCAATAAAGTAATAAATGAAATGACAAATCAGTGAACCAAATAAATGACCAATATATCCTGATCTATCAATGAATCTAATCTGTAAAACAATACAAGTGAACTAAATGATCATGCGACCAGTCATTCACCCAAACCAGCAGCTATTATTATTATTATTATTATTATTTAGTGTTCTGTCTGACGACAGGTCCATATGAACAGGATCCTTCCATCCTTTTCTCGGACTGGGACCTGTTCATATACGTTCTTGGCAGATGATCCAGAAGTGGTTTGCCATTGCCTTCTTCTGTGTGTGAATGGAGTAATTGTTGGGATGCCACGGAGAAACCGGGGAAGCCCCCGGAGGAAAACTCCGTGTTCCCTAGACCACGGCCTTGCCCAACACAAGTTATAAATTCGGGCACCGCCGGGAATCGAACCCGAGACCCCAGGAATACAAGGCCAGCGTTCTATCCGCTAATCCACCGTGGCTACGTAACCAGCAGCTAATAAAACAAAAAAAATCAGTTCAACGAACACGTCAATGCACTTAAAATCAATTTTTAACCCCTTCTTACCCAGTGCAGAGACATGTTTCACTTCCCCTGGAGCCAGCTCTGAAGAATTCAGCAGGCAAAACCAGCCATTGGGGTACACAGGAGGCAGACTGCCAACCTTCCTCAACCTCCGCATCTCTCGCACCAGATCACACTTTCTCCTGCCTTTTCGTAGTGCCATCCTCCGGGCGCTGCCTTCCAGCAGGTGGCCATACCCCACATCACTCAAGTCCTGCGACAAGCACTCCCCCAGTAAACAACACAAATTGACATTGAAATCTTAAAATTTGCACCACCACTAAAATTTTTCATTATTAAATCCAACTATACGCCAAAAATTGTTTCAAACTATAAGCCATAAAAGGGTTAAACTTAGCAAGTGAGCTGTTGCACAGAAGAAACCTCTGCCCCTCATCAGCACTCTACAAACTTTATTTTAAAAACTGTAAAGAACCACTTTGCAGCAAATCATGTGCACCTCCCCTACTTTTCTTCAATCTACATTTACAAATATAAAAAAGTATCTTTTAGTTTAAATATTTACACATAGTTAAATAAATTTTGGATCAAACGGTAGGATATATTATATTTTAATTTATTTCAAATAATGAATATATTTAAAATAAATGACATAATAATAAAGATGGATAATTACAAACATGAAACGAACATTTTTCTGTTGGGGTCGATTTATAAGAAGTTTTCGCGGCCAATCAATGCCGTAAACCATCTACTCCCCCCCCCCCCCCCCACGATATGCAAAAATGGGGTTGGTGTGCCGTCATGACTCTTCGACAATATTTAGTGCGCCCCGAGTGTAGAAAGGTTGAGCAACACTGCCGTAGTGAATCAGGAGATACTTGGGTGAGAATGGCTGCCAAATTTTGCTTATTAAACATCTCGTTCATGCTCGTGAGGTTCTTTTACATGTCGTAAATCTTCGTCATGGGACCTCCAGCTTTACTTCTCCTCCGGAGGAAATTGTGCTACGGATTTCTATCACCCTTAAAAATCTATCGACCTCGGCCGGGTTTGAACCCGCGAACCTTGGGTCCAGGGGGGGCGAGCACGCCAACCATTAATCCACCGACGTCCACTGCTAATTCCATAGCAGGTTATATACTCCTGTTTGAGCAGAAACCTCTACTCAGTCTGAAGACTCACAGAGCACCAAACGTCTTTAATTACGAGTAAAATAAATGTCGTGACTGCTGAAATCCCCTTAAATCCTCGTCAGACATAACACAACACCCGCCTACTTACAGTAACTTGAATGAAATGGCCACATACAAGCTATTCTAGAAAAATGGCTCACTTTAACGTAATCCATCGGTAGAACGACGTAGTAGTAAGTGAGTACCAGCAGAACGGTCACGAACAGTGTCTGCAGCCAGGTGTAAAATTGTACTGTCACCAATCTGTTGGCAAAGTTGAGGACGCAGGGCGACAACAAATCCAGATCGAGGGTCTGACCAAGCCACAAAGCGCTGTACAGACTGATGTTCGCATTGCTACTGTCCATTTCTGCAAACAAATTACACGTAAGCATGATCTGTAACTGGATAATTATCATCTATACAACATTTCTGTCAAATAAAGGAGACGCCTTAAGTGTTCAAGTGGCGTGAACAAGAGAAGTGTACGAAACGAAAAAGTCGTACATAATTTTAATTGCAAACATCACTCTTAAAGTCCACGTCGGTCACCGATGCACTGTTGGGGGAATGATATGAAAAAATAATATTAAAAAAAAAAGTTTGTGGAGCCGTGGACTGGGTTTGACAGGTGATGGTAACCACCTACAAGATCTCATGACGTCATCATCCAGAAAACCACACTCATCTCAGACAGTTTTACTCCCTTTGAGAGAGTTGAACAGAAAGATTTTGCGTTTTCTAACCCAACAAAACCATAAATTCAGAAGTTCGCCGAATAAACGGATGCCTTAAATAAAAATGTCCACATCTCGTCAACAGAAAACGAGTTGTCTTTCACCACGACAACGCCCGTCCCCTTGTCAGCTGAAAAATAAAGGAACTGAATTGAGAAATTCTGGACCACCCGCCATATTCACCGGACTTGGTACCATCCGATCACCATTTATTCTAATCACTGCAAAACCATTTAAATACCAACAAATTTAAAACATTTGAATAGGTCAACGATGGTATTTTATGGCATATTTTGAATCAAAATCAAAAAGTTTTTACAAAACTGGAATTGATAAGCTTGTGACACATTGGGAGACGGTAATAACAAGCAATAGAAATTATTTCATTTATTAAATATTGTAAATATATTTTTCAAAAAAATTATTACGACTTTTCATTTGCAAAACGCAAACATTTTCCGTCCAACCCAATATAATTCAGCCAAGCACAGAAACAATAACACAGGACAAAAAAAATCTACGATTTGCGTACGAGATCAAGAAATAACATTAGCAGCAAAAACACATCTGGCTGAGACACTGGTTTTGAAAGTGTCATTTACCATAAACGCAGAGTAGTCCTAGTTCAGGTTACATACACCGACAGTAACAAATCTTGACAAACAAACAAACAAACAAATAATAATATAATATATAACGGCATAAACTTACTGTATTTTCGTGTTCGATCATCAGTTTGAAACAGGAACACGGAAGGGTCACCGCAAGGGAGACAGGAAAAAATATTACCTACAATCTCAAACTACTCGATACACTGCCTGCCTTACAACGTATACAACGCTAACATGCATAACAGAATGTACTAGAAAAGGACAAGGATATACGAGAGAAATCTCACTCTTTATAACATAACTCGTATATCACTGCAAACTTCAGTTCCTGTTCCGTCTGATTATACTTACAACGTTTCAGAAATCGCTTTGCTTGTGACGGTCGTATCTGCCGATATTTAAAAATTTCAAGGAAATGTGTTGCAAGCGAAATATGTTATCTTTTTCGTAAAAGAAAGAACTCTCTTTACAAGTTAAGGCAGCTTATCGTATATGTTCGATAGCTTCGTCATTGTCTCATCCCGCAACTTTGACATCAGTTACATTGGTATTACCAAGTACGGGGAATTATTTTTTATCAGTCTCAAATGGTATAACGTCCACAATAAATGTAATAAAAATCCATCCAGCCGTTCTCGATTTAGTACATTCATACAGACGGACATCACCAGAGATGTACTAAATCAAGCAGGAATCATCATCCGGGCCGATGACGCCATTACGCATGCGTAGATCATGAGTAATGTCATCATTACCCAAGCCCACATATTTCAGCATCAATGTGTACTCAAGAAGTAATGAGCATTGACAGAAAATCACGGCTAATGGCGTCAACATGATCCCACGTAGCGTGTCTGAGAAGTTAAAAAGTATATTATTATTATTATTTATTTGACTGCAAATGGGTTTTTACCCGGTGGCAGTGGTCCTACAATAACACACAAAACAATAAGAAACAACAGAACAATGAGACAGAACAAAACAGTAAGACACAAAAAAACATAAGACAACAAAAACAATGAGACACAACAAAACATAAGACAACAAAAACAATAAGAAACAACAGAACAATGAGACAGAACAAAACAGTAAGACACAAAAAAACATAAGACAACAAAAACAATGAGACACAACAAAACATAAGACAACAAAAACAATAAGAAACAACAGAACAATGAGACAGAACAAAACAATAAGACACAAAAAACATAAGGCACAACAGGAACAATAAGACACAACAAAAACAATGAGACATAAAAAACATAAGGCACAATGGCATAACGTCCTTATGAAATGTCGCAATTTGTTTTCAGCCACTCTCTAGTCATTAAATACAAACATAAGGGTATCACTTGTGCGAAGAGGTTAGGCTAAGCTAGGGTAGGGTCGAGTGAGTTAGGTCAGATTACCTTAGTAACGCACTCTCGCGAAGGATAACGGGTAAAGGTGGCATCATTCAACCGCAAGATTTCAAGCAACCCTCGTGTTGGTATTGTCGTGTGTAGCAAATTAAAAAGAATACATATCTGGCACAACGTCCACACCAAATTTCATTAAAATTCTTACAAGAGTGGACCTGGGTGGGTCCTAAAGAGGTCTTGGAGAAGATCTCGAGAGGTTCTGTAGTGGTCACAGATTCCTGGAATGATTCTGTATAGAGGAACTGGAGTTGCACAGGTAACGTGAATATGTGCTGGAGTGGTCCTGGGAAAGTACTGGCATAGTCCTCGAGAGGACCTGGAATAGTAATAGATTCCAGGAGTTTTTCTGGAGAAGTACTGGAGTGGGCCTGGAGATCAGGGAGTGGTGCTGTAGTGGTCCTGGTGAGATTCTGTTTAGCCATATATTCCTTGAGTGTTTCTGGAGAAGTACTGGAGTGGGCTTCGAGATCAGGGAGTGGTGCTGGAGTGGTCCTACGGTGGTCCTTTAGTGGTCCTGGTGAGACTCTGTTTTAGCCATATATTCCTTGAGTGTTTCTGGAGAAGTACTGGAGTTATCTTGTAGTGGTGTTGGAGTGGTCATGGAGGGATCCTGGGGTTGTCGTGAAGTGGTCCTGGGAAAACCTAAGTGTGTCCTGGGGTGGTCTTGGAGTGGCCAGGAAAGTTCTGACCAGATTTCGTGGGTTGTTCCTGAGTGGTTCTGGAGTTGTCCTAGGGTGGTCCTGGTGTTGTGTTTTAAATGGTCATCTAGTGATCCTAGAGAGTTGCTGGAGAGGACCTGGACAAGTCCTGGAGTGTTCTTTGAATGATTCTCGGGTGGTTCGGGAGAGGTACAAAAGTAGTCGTGTAGCTCTGGAGTGGTTTTTGAGAAATATTGGATTGATTCAGAAGAAGTCTTTAGTGACCCTGAAATGGTGCTTGAGAGTTCCATGAACAGATACAAAGTACAATGTTGTAACGAAAGCTTAATTCAATCAATATCGTCACCTACCGCTGAAATAATTACAAATTAAAACTTCAAATACCCAAACTCCATCACGCACGGCCGCTGTCTTTTAAAGTAATAATTTTACTGCATTATACTCCATCAACATTATCACCATCGATCAGTGAAACCGGAAATTCGCTTTATATCGATAAACTTAAAATACGTCACCCAATCACACAGTCGAACTACCCCTCCTCTAGGACATTCATTTCCCCAGATCTAACGATTAAGCTATCAAGTTAAAACATCCGTGACTACTGATTTTACCGCTGTTTCCATGTTGATCTTCGCTTCATGATTTCTTATCAGCTCCGTCTTCCTTCTTCTACTTCTAATAACATGAAAGTGCATTTGCGGTACGGACTGCGCCCCACAGTTTGAAAACCAGTGATGGAAGGGGAGTGGGAGGTCCAAAAGGTCAGTGCGCTGAACGGCCGCAGAAGGGGTCAGGATCCTCACCAGCACACACACTCCTTGTTATGCAGCGTTATTCAAACAGACGACACGACGCACCATAACAAGGCGACCATAAAGGACTTTCCCGTGACGCACATGACTCTGGAAGCCTAGTCAAGACTGCATAACCACTTCGAGTGTTACAACCGAGCATCGCGGAAGAATGCCGACCACTTCTACCTCGTATTTCGGATGTTCCTGGTTCAAATCTCGGTCTGAAAACCGGTTGCCTTGACTGAGCTCTTTTGTGATTTTATTCAGTCCCTCCAGTTCTAAGACAGCTTCTAATTCATTAATCACTCTAGCATTCGATGCTACATAGGCCCAGTATGAGCTGTGGACAGCGTCGTTAAATGTATCATGATTGAAATGCCACTGGTAATGAATACGTTTCGTTACTTTCGAGTTTGCTTTAAAATTTTATTTCAACTCTTTTAATTGCTAATAGTTTTGAACAAACAAATAATGACATCGATATAAACACAGTAACGAGTAAATAAATAACTGAATCAATTACAAAGAGAAATTAAGTACGTCGTGGCGGGATATTTCACAGAGTCTCGATATGATAAAGTTCTCTCGGGCTACCAGCCGTGTCAATAGGTTAAAAGGCGAGAAAAGCAATATTTTGAGAGCCATCTCTGTCCTCGTCCTGATACGGCTGGTAGCCCGAGAGAACCTGAACACAGGAAACTGCTTTGCTTCCAAAATACTCGTAATTACATGAGCAGTTGCATGTTGTTATAAACCCGAGTGCACACAATAATTATCACAGCAGACCGCCACTGGACCACACCATCAATTAGCCGAATTTAGACGTCTCCATAACATACGTCTCTGATATCACCATATTAAAAAATACCTTTTATTAAAAGTATCAATTTTTTAATAAACTTCATTTCAACACCCGGAGAAAAACTACAATTTTAATTGGACCAATACTAACATAAATTACATTCGCCCGACAATATTTAGAGCAGAAGAATCCCAGTTATGTACCGTCTTGACCCGTTCAGTACTCTGGGAGATAATCTAGAACATGCAAAAGAATAAGTAAAGAGCGTAGGAATTCCATTAAAAGTAAAAGAAAGAAATGTTAAGCGGTCCACTTCGTTGAGCAAGTGGTCGCTGCTTCCACAATTTCAGTTGATATTTTTATAATAGGAATACCATTTGGCCCGATCTAAAATTCTGTGCACTGATGCCGTGTGATTGACCCTTACAGGTGCAGAGACGAAATGAGGTCACAGCGAATCTCGATGGTCAGATGTTTGTTAACACTTTCTCGCCTCCATGTCGTTGCATCTGTTACACGTAGTTGGACCTACTGAACAGATTAGTCGAGGTGACTGGCACACATTATCAGCATGTTCTTTATGTAACTCTGTCCATCCCGCGAGCCCGTTGTTGCATCTCCGTGATCTTTAAAACAACTTGTAACTTATGAATTATTTATTCTAATATTTTCCATTCGTAGAACTGTACTTCTAATTTGTACTCCTTACCAAGTATTATTAGTGCGATAAAATCAATGGACGTGTAGCATGTATGGCGGAGACAAATGCATGATATTAACACGGATCCTATAAACAAAAACAATGTGGGAAGATTCGGTCTGGCTGTTTTTCGACTGGGACTCGGCAGTTTAACTCTCGGGACCCACAAGACGCAGAGAACTTCTCGTCTCTCATAGCGACTATGAGCTTCTGAAGTGGGAAATTTTAGGTTCTCGATGTCGATCCTCTGAGATGCCTAATGGGTACCAGAGTTTCGGTGGGACAGTCTCCAGGTCTCTCGGCCGAAACGTCGCTATCCACCCGGAAATCCACTTGGGTCACAACCCAGAAAGCCAACACCCACGTTCTCAAGAACGACTCTGTTGCACACATTTAGCTACATAATGTCTCAAAAGTTGGCAGGCTGCTTTCGGTAAGTCACAGTAAACATAGGAAATTCCAAAAGGCACTGCCCATTTTTAAACGTGAAAATGTAACGCTACATCCAAGCAGAATCTTTCCCGGGGTTTCTAAATGACGGCAATTGTATTTTTCGAATTTTCTCTGTGTGCAATGAAGCAGTCCATGGCGGAACAGTTTCATTCCAACGGCCGATAATAGCACACAATTACGCACGCGATCTGCAAGATTCGAAGCCGGGATTTTGCGAATAGTGGACGCCTGACGCCCAGGCCGGTGCTCTCAACACCCGACACTTGTAAAAACAGATTTGCTAATTGCGTTTGTGGGTACATATCTGACAGTAGTATCAGCATAAATTGTTACTACCTCGATGCTAAAACTTCTCCTGTTTTCCGTCTGCCCTCAAATCAGAAACGCCAGGCACCACGCATTTTTTCCCTCGGGAGTTCTCGTCAAGCAAAACCAAGGTGTCGGACAAGTTGCCGCACCACCCAGGGTGTCAAAGTCGGCCACGAACACGGCCCGCAACGTGATGAATAACATTAGAATTGACCTCCATTTAGACACGTTTTGTAACGAGAAGGATCTATCTTCATACATACATCAGACTCGCTCTGTGTGAATAGATTCCGCCTTATATGAATTCTTAATACCATATGCAAACAGAAACCTGCAAAGAAACTCAGTCAGTGGTATTTACTCAAGAATTTAAGGCACAACAGCGAATGGATTTTAAAATAAAAGTTCGATATTATTTTCACAAAAGAAATATGAATTGGGAAATTGATAAAACAGCATGTCGAGGAACTTACGTTGCTCAGTACTTCGATGTGATTGGCCTTGTTTGGCTGTTGCCAATCGCATTAATAAATTAACTCGCAAGAATGATTATTAGCAGCGGGAAAAGTATTAATTGTGCCAAAGCTGCCTTCTAGGTCGTAATTCGGTGTGGATTTGTAGGTAGATACCATCATTTGAATGAACATGCCGCCTTCATCGACAGGACTGAAGTCCCCGAAACGTCGGTATCTACCTGCAAGTCAATGCGGCGTCACAACCCAAAGACCAACATCGACGTTTTTACCGTCGTGAAAACCTCAAAGTTTTCTTTTTAAAGTTAAAAAAAAATTGTTGGACATTATACATCATCCTAATTTTAATTTAAAGCTACGTTTCGGAGACAGGAATCGGTCTAATACCTCTTATGGACTTTGGGGCGATGGGGTATAATCGGTGACCTGAACTACAGTTTAGGACAGGACAGAGTCCATTCGTCCTCGCTTTCTAAGGTTCTTGTTCAGAGCGAAACGTAATGTGGACTGTACGATCTCTGGATGACCCTGGAAGGTTAGTAGGGGCACCTCCATTCCGCATTTGACTTTCAAACCCACCCACACATCTGCTAATGTCACTTTAAGGAAACGTTACATTTAAACTAATTATGTATGACATGCGGAATAAATAAATTTGTTTTTGCCGTCGATTTGAATCAGTGTCGTCAGGAACAGAGAGGAAATTGTGTGTCGGCTGACATCCATAACGAGACACGCTTATGCCCAGTCGGGTGAGGACGAACTTCTGCAAAAAGGATCTAGAGAAGTTTATTTAGAATCGCATCGGTTAAAACCACGACATGGACTGTGGAATGAAAGGTCTTAGGGAAAGGCCGTGGTCTATTCAAATACCATCGCGGCTTTCGCTTGGAAAAATTGAATAAAACCACAAAGCAGCAGCCTGCAAACTACACCCTGCACCCAAAATTAGGCAACGATTTATTACTAGTTTCTTCAACGGTATGATTTCATTGCAGTGGTCAAATGTCAAATGATCTGAATTATCGTAAATGGTGAATACGTAAGAATATAGAAGGAAAAGGTTATGACCAAGTTACTGTCTTCGTATTCGCCTAAGAGAACACATAAAAACGATGTAAATTGTCAGCATAGATGACGCCGCGACCGGGATTCGAAAAGGATACCTCTGAAATACAGGTTTACAGCGTTACGGCTACACCGATCTGCTGGACGGAAAGTGTTGAGTTGGATAAGGTTGTGGCCTACTTTATCATAAATTTGAAACATTTTTAGTAAGGTCAGGAATGGCTCGGAGCAGAATATGCCCGGTCTAAGATTCGAATATGGTACCAAGACAACAGAAGTCAGGCCTGTCAACGCTGAAGGGCCTTTCTGGTTCGAGGGCTTTGGTTCATTTAACGACGCTGCCAGTAGCTCAGATTACACAGCATCAAATAATTACTCAACAATGAACTACACAGTACATGAAAGGAAACGATAGATCCCGAAATTATGACACTATCCCGGAATTTGCTTGGAGAGACTGACGAAAACCAAGAAACCTCCGAGCCGAGACTTGAACCCGGTATCTCCCGAATACGAAGCAGGGAAGCTAATTAATTAACTGTGACGTTCAGCAGAACGCTAAATTGGAAATAACAATCATACAATTACATCAGATGCAGCAGAATATCTAAGAAAATAGGAAAGCAAGCTGTTGGCACATACGACGTGTATCGCATGATATCGACATTAACAGCTTCGATCTGCCTAGAACGTCTCTCGCACGTGTATAAGTAAAGGATAAGCCGTATAAATTAAACACGAAAGACAAAACAAAATCTTCAATGTCAGAGAATGAAGGTTAAAAACTTATTTCATCAACTCTAACACTTACAGAGAAACTAATCGGAAGTTGTCTGCTTCAAATGTAGAACCACTTCTTCAAATCTTATATTTTTTATTCCTCCCAACTTCGAGACTTTGTTCTTATGAAAGTCTACTGATATACTAAGACTCTGGTATTATAACCGTAAAGTTCGTTATCATAACCCAAAAGTAAGATTATCGATAATTTGTAATCGATTTATTGAAAACGGAATTAATGCAACTCATTTATAACAGAATAAGGTTTAATGTTTATATCCGTAAGAAACGCAAAGTAGCAAAATAGGGAATGAAATTACTTCATTCAGACCATCACAGAACAACTTCGCGTTCTTTGGAATTAGAAGAAACTTAATGCATATTTAAAGTTCTTAATCATTATTATATTTCCAGAGAATTATTTGAGTATAAGCCTTCAAGAACAGGGGTGAACAAAGATGTCGTGAGTGATCTTAAATATGTATTTAACAAAAACATACAGAAATTAAACTTAACACCAATGGGAGAACTCAAAAAAAAAACTCCAACGATGGCTACTAGGGGCACAACTGTTGACATCCCAGAAGACATTAATTTATAAAGTGATAAGAAGCAAAATAATTTTATTCGTTTTAATTTTCGACCGACATAAGACATCCTTGAGTACCGCAAGTTAAAGATTAGCGAATTTAACAATCAACGTACTCCCCGATCATTGCATGAAGAAGCTGGAGGGAACATGGAAGGGCTGTCTTATGGATGGCCTGACCGCGATAGCTGAATACGAGATGCATTTATTCGTGTCCTCTTGCCCACACACAGCTCACTTGCATGTGTAACAAATGGTTCCCACCGAAATATGCTCGGACACCACCTTGAAGGTCACTCCAATGTCACGTTTAGATGAGCGGGCATTAATATTTCTCGCATTTGTTGACACATAGGGCCACAAAATCTCATTATACAGGCCTGTCACGCCTTCACACAAACCTGACACACTCCTTGGGCTACGAGATGCAAATACGATCTTCACCTGGTACTCTTGTTTTGACGGGAGAGAATATGGAATCCACTTTCAAATTAATATTAATAAGAAAGCAAATTTGTGACAAATTTATTATTAACAAACAGCGAAAGAGGGGTTATTTATCATATTTCACTACCTCTCACTCGTACTCCTCCTTCTAATGCGTGTGTAATCAATCCATCAGAAAAGAACTTCCAGTGTCTGAAAAGAGAGTTTCGAGGAGACGGAAAAACTCGGCAGTGGGACGACATCAGGTGAAGTGCAGGAGAACTCTGAGAGCTAAGATCAGTTGATTTACGGGCCAAACATTCCTCTCTTCCGCCACAAAAATTGAAAGATTTTGAAGCCGGAATTTATATTTTCGTCTGTTCCTACGTCTCCACAAATGTTTCTTCCTAAAGCGCTCCCGAATATAATAAGTAGTTAAATTTTGAAGGGCTGACCTCTAAGGGGAATGATTTTACGCGTTAGCCGCGTAAAGTGTATTTAATGGTTTATAAGCACACCACTCAACTACAAAGGTGTCTTCCATTAAACTAATCTCGTATAAGTTACTTTAAATAGCATTTTCCATGGTAGTTTCTAGTAAACGAGTAACATAATGGAAAATCATAATACCAAGTAATATTGTTTGAGATGCATATTATTATTCAGGCAAACAAACTGACTTAAAAATATTTACTGGAAAAAGGACCAAGCGTCAATAGCATAGTTGTTACGTAAATTTGTGTTGATTTACTTAAACTTTGCTCAAAATATCACAATTTAAAAATCACAAACTACTACGAATGCGCAAACCGGCTCTACCTGGACCAAATTCTGACATTCAGAGGACATTCTGTCAGTTCATGCGATAACCTCACTTATGTTCCTTTGCAAGTTCGAATCTTGTCCAGGAAACAATTCGTCGTGAAACATTAATTTTTCATCGTCTTTCTCTGAACTCCAGGACAGGCGACTAGTGCATCCTCCCCAGTCCCTTCCAATTCACCACACATAATTTTATTCGCACAGAAATTAAATCTTCAGTTTAAAAACCATCGTTAAATAACACGTGGGCCGACTAGTTCCAGGTGTCGAAAAATGAATGTGCCTTTCATCCACCAACGTTCGATTCTGTTAGATACATAAATCACTATCGAAATATTCTTTATTTGAACCGAAACGTGGGTAGAAAACCGATAACCAAAAGACGTTGATTCTTCGCGTTTAGAAACCAAACATCAAATTTTGTACAACTGATCTCTACATATGAAACTAGACTTTCTGAGATTTCAACTGCTCACCCTGAAGATGGAGGCAGTATGTTGCTCCAAAACGGTGGCAATCGCAAGATCAGACCGTGTCACAACCTAAAAACTACCAATCAAGAACTCATCCTTTCAAGAAATGAGGTGTTTGAGGTGAGCGTAGCTTAAAGATAAGTCCATTAATTAAGAACATTTTTCACATTACTTGGGGTATTTGATGGCGGTGACAGATCGGGAAAAAAACTAGAGATGGGATGTCGGCCGCAGCAGCACATGGACCAAGAGAGTGTTACACGTTGCATTGGCAACGGGTCCAATATCACGTCGCTTGTGAGCGAGGAGGACAGCAATGGCTCTGAACTCTTTTCGTCATATTCAAATTGAGCCAACGCGGGAAACAAGGGACATAAGTCACATGATACTGACATCCAAGACGCTCTTGGGAAGGGGGGAACAAGGGCTCAACAGCGCCTGCTTCAAACACATGGAGCAGAGCAGCTAACAGCCACTCATCTACTTAAGACATTCCTTCCATTTCATGAAGAAGAAAAAAAGCGTTCATAACAGCCCGCCAGCGGTCGCTGCCCAGAGCCACATGAGTCCAGTCCAAGTCTCCCCACTCTGTGTCCTTAAGATCCATTCTAATATTATCCTCCAATCGACAGATCATTACTTCCCTTGAGGCTCTATGACCAAAATTTTGTATGCATTTCTAAGCTCTCTTATGCGTGATACACACCCTGCACATCTCAATGTCCTATCATCCTAATAATATCTGATGGAGAGTACAAATTATAAACATTCTACTTAAGCGGCTTTCTCAAGCCTAAAGTCTCTTTGAATTTCTTGGATTCAAATATTCCCCCTCAGCACCCTGTTTTCAAAAATAAAACGCAAATATATAATTCCCTTCCGGTCACAGAAACCAAATTTCATACTCACGCAAGCGAACAGATAAAGTTATAGTTTTGGTTATTTTTAATTATTACGTTTTTAGACAGTACGTAAATGGAAAGACAAAAGGTTCTGAACTGCGTGCTGCCAAGATTCTCCTAATTTTAAGATGACTGTCTTCTGGGTTGTTTCCCCGTGTAGTCTGCTAGACGTTTTCAGGCATTTCAGGCGTCCTTGCTGCCTCCATCATGAGGGCGATGATGATGATGATTATGTAGCATGCTACACGGCGAAACAACCCAGAAGACAGCCATCTTATGATTCACCTCCGTGAAAACCTCAAATCCTACTATTCTCCAAATTTAATCTCTTAATTTCTTCGTGAATATGATGTAACTGGCTCAGAGATTATTATTATTTTTCAATGACTCTGTTCAATGTAGTTCAGTGGTATTCAACCTTTTTTTGTTCGCGTACCCCCAGATATAATTTCTCTTCAACTTTGTACCCCCAAAGTTGTTGGTGTATAATTCAAGTTATACATAGTATATAATCTACATCTAAAATAAATTAAATAAATTACATTATTGATTATTCAGTGTTTATCATAAAATAATATATATATATATATATATTTTTAAATTTCATGTACCCCCTAAGATGCCTTCGCGTACCCCAGGTTGAATACCACTGATGTAGTTTACAATCCAGATCCGTACCAAATATCACATTTCATGAAGATTTCTGTCTTCTGGGTTGTTGCCCTGTGTAGTCTGGTCGATGTTAACCAACGTTTCAGAGGTCATACTGCCTCCGTCATCAGGGCGATCATTCATCGCCCTGATGACGGAGGCAGTATGACCTCTGAAACGTTGGTTAACATCGACCAGACTACACAGCGCAACAACCCAGAAGACAGAAATCTTCATATTCACCGCTGTGAGAACCTCAAGTCTTACATCACATTTCATGTTCCAGTGGTCCATTAGTTATCGCCGTCAAACTGAAAGTTAAATGTAAATATTGCATGATCTCAATATTGTTTCACAAAACTGAAGTCCCTACTTTAAGAGGCCCAGTGTCTTCCCACTTCTCAAGTACCACGTACGGTGGCCATGTTGGTATTACTGACGGTAACAAATTAAACAATAAAAAAAATGCATAGACCTTTAGACGTATGGTGTTCAAGACTTTTTTATTTCACAAATTTATTTAAAAGTTATGACGGAAAATTTAACGCAAGAACATGAAGACGCTTTCTTTAAGAGTCTAAGGGAAGTGGCTATAAAACAGGACAAAGTCAACTTAACGAATCCGGGAAACCGAAGAGTCTAATCGTAATACGAAATACATCTCCTATTATCGACATTCCACGGCCTCTTACTGAACACAAGATAAATAGATAAGATTCAACTGCATTTATACAGGCCTACAGTTCTTACACACAACGGATGAACTGTACAACTATCAAGACTAGAAAAGTCGTTTACTGTCCCCGAAAGTAGCCCTGTCTGAGTTAAGAACAATATTAACCACAAATGTAAACACTAGCGTAATTTGTGTAGCCAGCAGACTTCATAAATTTCGCAACTCCTAAGGTTATTTCAGTCTCGGTCCATTTAACATTTCCCAATAAAATTAGTGGCGATTATGAACTGTGAAGTGGAGCGAATGTCCAAGGAAATATGACTGTCTTCTGGGATGCTGCGTCCTGTAGTTTCGTAGAAACTGACCGACGTTTCACAAGTGCTTACGGCCTCCATCATCAGGACGACGATCATCCAGCGAGTAGTCAGTCGCTGCACTGGCTAAGCTACCCCATAAAATCATTTTAACAACAGAAATCTGTCAGTGAACAATTAAGGGGTGAATCTAACAAAATACACATGGTTATAAATATCAAACAAGGCCCAAAATACTTCAAAATTACCATGACAATGGTTAAAACAACACATTCTTTTAATATTATCCCGTAAGAACCAAAATCACTTAACAACAAATGATCAACAGTTGCTTATTATTATGAAGAAGAAGATGGATGTCAGTTTTTTTCTATTAATCCTGATATAAACCGTTCTGATGTAATCCTACCCGAAAGGATCCACATTCTGTTGCTGGAACTGAAGCCACGTGGAGTCTGAACACGTACACATTAATTTACATTCGCCAGTGGTAGCTACCTTTCAAGTGTGCTGCAGACTGCAAACTGAATGCATGGACGCCGTCCCTCCGTCCACCAACAAAGATGTAGAAATTGCTCGTCTGAATCCCGCAGTACGGAAAGTTAGGACAGTCTTGATAATATGAAAAACGTGTGTTCAGATAAATCTAATCTTATCTGTAAAATGCTGTTCCAGGAACGCGTCAGACGTTTAGTACATCAAAATACATGATTCGCTTCCTATCTGAAAACTTAAATTTTAAAATTTGCTAAACTATAATTTACCTATATCAAATCTAAAACTTCTTGACGATGGTGAAGAGTCAATTGAATAAAAATTTCCTTGGATATTATCCATCGTCTTTTTTTACGTTTTATATTTACTAGACGATGGATAATATCCAAGGAAATTTTTATTCAATTATAATTTACCTGTTTTATATGGTTGTAGAACTTGTCTTCTGAACCTTCGAACATATTACAGATTTAGAGAGTTTTAGAACTGTGTCTTGAGGGGGGGATAATTGGGCCTAAATCCCGTGAAAATCCTTAAAACTTCTAATTTTAATAATTGTCCATACGAAAGCAAATTTTAAGAACATGTTAATGAGGCAGCCGAGATCAAATAACTCGATAATTATAAGAAGCTACAAAATGGGAAACTAAAACATACTCTTACGAACCAGATCATTATACAGAAAGCCCGAAAAATATGTATTTACATTATAATTATTATTATTATTATTATTTGGTGTTCTGTCTGACGACAGGTCCATATGAACAGGATCCTTCCAGCCTTTTCTCGGACTGGGACCTGTTCATATACGTTCTTGGCAGATGATCCAGAAGTGGTTTGCCATTGCCTTCTTCTGTGTGTGAATGGAGTAATTGTTGGGATGCAACGGAGGAAAACTCCGTGTTGCCTAGACCACGGCCTTGCCCAACACAAGATAAATAGATAAGATTCAACTGCATTTATACAGGCCTACAGTTCTTACACACAACGGATGAACTGTACAACTATCAAGACTAGAAAAGTCGTTTACTGTCCCCGAAAGTAGCCCTGTCTGAGTTAAGAACAATATTAACCACAAATGTAAACACTAGCGTAATTTGTGTAGCCAGCAGACTTCATAAATTTCGCAACTCCTAAGGTTATTTCAGTCTCGGTCCATTTAACATTTCCCAATAAAATTAGTGGCGATTATGAACTGTGAAGTGGAGCGAATGTCCAAGGAAATATGACTGTCTTCTGGGATGCTGCGTCCTGTAGTTTCGTAGAAACTGACCGACGTTTCACAAGTGCTTACGGCCTCCATCATCAGGACGACGATCATCCAGCGAGTAGTCAGTCGCTGCACTGGCTAAGCTACCCCATAAAATCATTTTAACAACAGAAATCTGTCAGTGAACAATTAAGGGGTGAATCTAACAAAATACACATGGTTATAAATATCAAACAAGGCCCAAAATACTTCAAAATTACCATGACAATGGTTAAAACAACACATTCTTTTAATATTATCCCGTAAGAACCAAAATCACTTAACAACAAATGATCAACAGTTGCTTATTATTATGAAGAAGAAGATGGATGTCAGTTTTTTTCTATTAATCCTGATATAAACCGTTCTGATGTAATCCTACCCGAAAGGATCCACATTCTGTTGCTGGAACTGAAGCCACGTGGAGTCTGAACACGTACACATTAATTTACATTCGCCAGTGGTAGCTACCTTTCAAGTGTGCTGCAGACTGCAAACTGAATGCATGGACGCCGTCCCTCCGTCCACCAACAAAGATGTAGAAATTGCTCGTCTGAATCCCGCAGTACGGAAAGTTAGGACAGTCTTGATAATATGAAAAACGTGTGTTCAGATAAATCTAATCTTATCTGTAAAATGCTGTTCCAGGAACGCGTCAGACGTTTAGTACATCAAAATACATGATTCGCTTCCTATCTGAAAACTTAAATTTTAAAATTTGCTAAACTATAATTTACCTATATCAAATCTAAAACTTCTTGACGATGGTGAAGAGTCAATTGAATAAAAATTTCCTTGGATATTATCCATCGTCTTTTTTTACGTTTTATATTTACTAGACGATGGATAATATCCAAGGAAATTTTTATTCAATTATAATTTACCTGTTTTATATGGTTGTAGAACTTGTCTTCTGAACCTTCGAACATATTACAGATTTAGAGAGTTTTAGAACTGTGTCTTGAGGGGGGGATAATTGGGCCTAAATCCCGTGAAAATCCTTAAAACTTCTAATTTTAATAATTGTCCATACGAAAGCAAATTTTAAGAACATGTTAATGAGGCAGCCGAGATCAAATAACTCGATAATTATAAGAAGCTACAAAATGGGAAACTAAAACATACTCTTACGAACCAGATCATTATACAGAAAGCCCGAAAAATATGTATTTACATTATAATTATTATTATTATTATTATTTGGTGTTCTGTCTGACGACAGGTCCATATGAACAGGATCCTTCCAGCCTTTTCTCGGACTGGGACCTGTTCATATACGTTCTTGGCAGATGATCCAGAAGTGGTTTGCCATTGCCTTCTTCTGTGTGTGAATGGAGTAATTGTTGGGATGCAACGGAGGAAAACTCCGTGTTGCCTAGACCACGGCCTTGCCCAACACAAGTTATAAATTCGGGCACCGCCGGGAATCGAACCCGGGACCCCAGGATTACAAGGCCAGCGTTCTAACCGCTAGACCACCGTGGCTGCTTACATTATAATACAGACCATTAACCTTGTGCGTGTACATCCTTTTGAGGTACTCTGTATTTAAATATCCCATTTTAAAAGAAGAAAATTAATTTGGTTTTATCTTACTCTCTCCCTCTGTTTCTCTCTCTTCCTTCTTGCGCATTTTACTTTGTGTCAGTTGCAGAAACATCAATATTCAGAAAAATAAATGTCAACCGAACAAATGTTTCCCAAGTAGAATCTGAGACCGCTGACGAAGCAAGCAATGGCACGGACAAGCAGTTGCTATGCGGGCTTCTGATTCCGGTAATTCGAATACCAAGAAATTTTCGAACATCCAGACGGCCGTGAATACATTACAGATCGTCGGGTAACAAATCAGATCGCGACTGTTCTGAGAGCGGGTATCAGCGGCCATCTCTGAATGAAACCAACTGTGGCCGAATTTTGGGATATAAGTTTTCCTGATACCTGAATATTTATGAATGTAAAGTTACAAATTTCCTACACGGAAATAAAACTAAAAATAGGAACAGATTTCTATATTCTTCACCAGCAGGACATAAAAAATGCAAATTTGATATACGATTCCACATAAATGTTCAATACCCTGAACCAATACATGTCACTCGTTTTATTCTATCAGAAAAGCACATAGCTAGTTAATTTTAAACCAGAGCTGTATGGAACAACACCTCACAAGGTGACGCAGCCTGTTCATAATGTCTTATGAAAATAAAACCTACAGTGTAGGATAAACAACGCTTTCTGATGACGTCAAGTTCCCATTTTACCTTCGAGGCTTCGTCAGCCGTTCGGGGTCTTATTCAGGTGCATCAACCCGTGATATTACGGAAGAGAGCCTTTCCTTGTAAGTCGCTTTTAATTTAAAATTGGCTCAGTGGAAATTAATTTCTATTCAATTTTTAAAAAGATGATAAAAACAAAAGGTAAAGCTGGGATAACACGTACACACATATTTTAGACCACCTAGGATTTTAATCATATTTGGCGCGAATATACACATATTCATTACATTCAAGTGTTCACTGAAACACGTGTCTGTTTTCGATCAACACCTGCATATATATATATATATATATATACGGAAAAGAAAAATGACTTTCTCATACAAAAAAGGGGGGGTTTTATTGTTCCAAGTTCATTGAGACGAAAATTTGTATCGAACATTTAATATAACAAAATGGCGAATTCTGTCAATCTAGATTTGGGAATTGGCAGTACTACCGAACAGTAGTGCTGCTATCTTACAGTTGCAGACGATATTTCAAATAAGAATAATGAGCTCCACTACATAAAGTTAGGAAAAATTCGACAATGTTAAGATAAATGACTGTAAACTTCACTAGCAACAAATAAATTTCAGTCTCTATATTCGTATATTTATCGGTACAAAGTTAATTCTATATTTTATTTTAAAATGACCACTCCAGAAACAGCTCGTGCAGGTTGCTATAGCGATAACAGAAGTAACAAAATTCTTTTCACTTACGAAACCCTTCTGTACTGAGCTTTAAGCGGTAAAAATGTCATTCTGCTTGTACGCATCCATAATCAATAGGGTTACAGACTCAGACACGAAAGGTGGCGGAAACACACTTTCAACATTTTCAAATAAAATTTTCCAAAGGACATTTTAGTATTTTTACCTAAAGAATCTCGATCTTAGGAAGGACATGATTATAGTCAGAAGACAAGGTTCCAATATGCTTATAACGGGAAACATCAGTGCTCACTTTACGTAAGTTCATTATTCAAATATCATTCGAACAGTCTTATTTGCAATAAAATAAATGTTTTCCTTCAAAATAATAATGCATGCAGAATCGTGATTCGTGAGCCTCCTGAAATGTGTACTCTTCATTTTGTTGAAGGTTTCTTAGCAATTCAGATCATAACTGACCTACTGGGCGCTTTGTAAGGCTTAATGTCAATCCGAAAAGAAGACGACCACAAGATTGATTTAAACACCTAAAAATCTGGGATATTTCCTATATATTTATATAACATATCCTGTCAGACAACACTGTATCTCGTATTCCAGACATTTTATTCATAGAAAGTACGTATTCTGATACATAAAAAATCAGCCAGGAACTTAAATTTCCTGTCTATTATAATACACAAGTGACTATTAATCACAATACGTCAGAGCTTCGATTTGTCCCTTACGTGACAGGCACGTCATAGAGCTTGATCAACATTCATTTCCGAAGACATGGTCCATTACGGCGGAATGCACCCTTTTTTTCAAATGTACTCTTCCCAATTTTGCACACGTTTTTTGTCCTCCGTGTTTCCCTTTTGCTGATACAAATACTATTTCATATTCAAGGTTTTAATGGCGGTGAGGATTAAAATTTCTCTCTTCTCGCCTTTGGGTTTCGTCGAGAGATGCGAACGTTTCGGAAAAACACAGTCACCATCGCCCCCAGAGCCGGTCTGGACGCTGTTGCGAAGAGACACTCCTGTCCTGCCAGGAATCGAACCCCAGTCGTCCAGCCCCGGGGCCTAATCAGAAAGCTGACTTGAGCTTTCATAATCTGTACAATACGCCAAATATTAAGGTAATCGCATCAATCAGAATGAGATGGGGTGGGTGGGTGGGTGTTAAATTTATACAAATGTTAATCGAAACAAAATAAACTACTCGAAGACCTGAGTATAGACGGAAATATAAAAACGGGAATTTGTGGACACGGTACTAAACCTTTTTAGGCATGAACGGCCGGGAATTTCTTGGCCAACTGAACGACCATCAGCTTCTAAATTAAGACTTTACACACGGAGCCAATTATAAAGTTTAAATTTCTTTACAATGAACAGAAACAGGTACAGCAGCGTCATCACGGGAGACGCCGCTGTCAGCCGCGTGTGAGGTCCGGCTACGAAGTTTTCTTAACAAGCCAAGCAGTCCATCCACCTTCCCAAATCCTTAACGTCGAAATCCGTCAGATGAATATTCCTAAAACAATTCATTAGTGTACTAAAATCAAATTCTTTTAATACACACTTATCGTATGTTATGTAAGGAACGCGTCAGGGGTCACTATGAATTAATTAAAGGTAGGCCTATTGCTCGGGAAAATGTCGTTTAAAATCCTTCGCGAGATCAGTTCGATCGTAAGTCGACCCGGATATCTCAGACAAAACTTTTTTTTATATCGACTGTCATCGACCTAGAAAAGCTACTACAATATGAGCGCGAGAGAGGCGGCGAGGCCTGAGACACAATATCTAGGTTGTAAGTTTAACGGCTAGCGGTTTCTATTACGCTCGCCACAGCTACGCCGCCCAAATGCACTTATTTCATGTACCGCTAATCCTGTTCGCGTGCATCTGTTCCATGCAGTTTATTTATAAAACAGCAGCACCACCGGCCTCAGTTTCTATACAAGCTGTTGGGTCAGTTCAGGGAAGTCAGTGGCGGGGAGGGTCTGAGGTTTGTCTTCTGGGTTGCGTAGGCAGGCACCGACTCTTCGGAGGAACGTACCTTATCTGTCTTCAGGGTTAAAGCCACACGTCGTCACAACCCAAGGTCGTTTCTAAGCAACTAATAACAGGTCATAAAGTTTAGTAACACCAGCAAAGTCTTGTTTCTGCCTCAGATTTCTGATTATTGTTCGTTACGTACTGCAATTTCGCTCAATTATGTCTCTCTCTTCTCATTTCGTGGCCGCTCGTAAAGTCCTCTTGGGCCTAAAATGCGACGTAATAATAACTGAGAATGATAACATTTGAAATGATGCACTCATGTCAATTTACCGTCCCAACGTTAAATGAACAAAAAAAATCACGAAAAACCTCATTAAGATAACAGGATTTCACGAGAAAGAACATGAAATTGGACCTTTTGAGAAGTTACGCCGTGCAGTCTGGTAGAAATTTACGGACTCTTAAGAGGTTATTACTGCATCTTCCATCACGGCGATGAATAAGCCGAGAGATTCTGAAACTCTGGTCAGTTTCCACCAAACGACACGCCGCAACATCGCAGATGACAGCCACGGTCAGGATAGCGAAAGTCCGGGAAAAGGTCCGAACCTGAGACCGCGCCGAGTACGAACCAGGGGTGACAACTACTACCACAACATTCGGTATTGACATGTGATTTTCAAAGCACGATGTTCATTGCGAGTAAATCGAATATCTTTCAACTTAAGTCTACGGTAGCAATGTCACTAAATTGATATATATATATATATATATATATATATATAAAATATATATATATATATAAAATATATATATATAAAATATATATATATACTGGTCACCCCTGAAAGTATCACAATAAAATCCACGATTATATCTGTAAAATATTCCAGCAGGAACACACTCAAGTTCATTGTCCGGCCACTCGCAAAAGTCAGGTGCCCCGAGAGTCAGCCTAGGGGCAGCGCAGACCCGGTCCATGACTGGATGATTCACTGTCTTCCGGCATCGCCTCTCACTTGTTTTCTATGTCACGGCCTGATGGATGTCCCCCCCCCCCCCCCAACGGCTAGTGATCGCCTTTTTGATATAACTTGTTTTTTTTGCTCACTTCTACTGCGCGTTATCCTCTCAGCTCTACGGCGATTTGGCGTACGTACGTGTGCAGAATCTTTTATTCTCAACACTTATTAGTTTCATAAATGCAACGTGCCTAAATCCCCTGAAGGGGCCAGTAAACAACGCTCACCCTCACAGTGCGGAATTGTTTCATGTTTGAGATCATTTAAACATGTTCTGCCATCTCGAAACAGATAAAACTGAGATCTGAGGTTCTCACGGCAGTGAAGATGCCGATGGCTTTTGGTCTTCTGTGCACTTGATGATAGAAGACGCGAGACGGTTCGGAGGAACATCAGCCCCTTATCACAACACTCGTTGGGACAGACCACGACGTTCTCGATGACCACCGCAAGTTTCGTCGAGTATGAAAGTGCATGCCGAACGGATTACATCGAGAGTGGCGGCCAAACAGTGAAACAACTGCTACACCGGCAGACTTTCTCTGGCATTAATGTTCGTATCGTTTAATTACGTCTGTGTAGGAAACTAACATTCGAGGATAAGACGTGTTTCCGCACAGAGAAGGTCCATCTTCGTCGGGAGAAGTAAGAAACGTAATCGGGAACAAGGCGGGCATGTAAGGCGATTGGACACAAGGACGCTGATGTCTGCCATCAAGAAGGCGTGAGGCTTCTGAATGAGGGTGCTGGAAAACCCTCAACGCAAGCCGGAGGAGAAAAAGACGAACTTTGTATTTCTAAGATCAGTTTCTCCGGGTGAAAGAGCTGGGAGTCGGTGAGTCAGGAGTCAGAGTGGCTACGGCCCGGACGACCGAGATTTCATTCCGGGCAGGGGAGAGGTATTTTCCCCTTTCTAGAATTGATGTGAATTAAGCCACTTTGAATATGATATATTCCTGACCAACCAACCTACATATAAATCAACTTGGTTACTCCACGTGTACGGTGCAACAGTATCTTACAATAAAAAACTATCGATTCGTCCTATATTCGTCCTTAGCTCTATATATTCCAAATGTCTCATCAACGAGAACGCCTCAGCGACTTAACACACTGTCGCACAATATCGCAGAAAACGGTTATGGCCTCGGCTGGATCTGAACCCGCATTCCCAGTGTTTCAGAGGCCCAAAAACTTGTCCGCACCTTAGACCATGCAGATATCGGAAAGGAGCCCGTGCTGCCGACCTGCTTAATCCTTGCTAATGGCAGTAAGACACTGACACCTTGTGGCCAACAACGAGAATTTCGGAGCCCCGCTAACAGTCGAATACACTGCCAAAAGATTGTACAAACATATGAATAATCAGAGGTAAAAACATGTCATGCCAGATGGGCGTAAGTGTACATTTTGTTCATAAGCCCTTCTAGCATGACGCCCTCGACATCCTTCTTAGCTTGTGTACTTAATATAGAGAAACGAAATTACCTAAGAGATATTACTGGCTCTACTGCCCTGGTCGAAAGAGATAAATAAATTAACATAATACGACGTTTTCCACGTGACATATGACGAAGTGTTGAAACCACAAGAACAAACAAGCAAATGCAATGTCAAGCAAGATCTGACAGGAACAATGAAGTACGCAAATTTTCAAGACACGTTTATTCCGAATTTTTATTCGTCTTAAGGGCTTCATTTTCATTTGCTGCAGACAGAAACAGAACTAAAATATCTTGACGATGGTGAAGAGTCAATTGAATAAAAATTTTCTTGGATATTATCCATCGTCTAGCTCTATCTAGTGGGCTCAACTGTGTACGAACCTGAAGACGGAGATAGAGTCCCATCTCCGAAACGTCGTTTTACGTTTTATATTTACTAGACGATGGATAATATCCAAAGAAATTTTTACTTAGAAACAGAACTGTTTCTTTGTCTTATTAACGTTACGCTCAACTATCCTGACAGAGATTAGCGTTAGGAATAAGTGAAATAGAAGAATTTACTGTTTTTAAAAATGTAATTACGAGCGGACGTTCGGACGCCCGAAGCCTCGTCGGAAAGCGGAACGGAACGGTTGCTGCTGATAGCGATTCGCGCATTATTTTTTCTCGTTTTCGTTTATAAATTCCCCAAATCAATGCAGATTTCGAAACAAAAGTTGTATTTCATACGGAAACTTAGCTTTTGTGTTACGTAAAATTTCTTATAATTCTTGTCTCGGCTGGAATTCGGCTTTTGGGTGAAAAGAATTCCCGAAACGTCGTATATAGGACCATGAAAATTACGCATCATAATTGGCTTACTACTTTAATTTTCTTCGGCACGATAACTGTCTGATGTTTTACGATTTAAAAAAGAATACTTTGAAGCCGCAGTTCACCTAAATAACAATCAGAACTCAGTCCGTACCACAAAGAAAACACATCTTTTCACCATTACAAAAATCAACTAGTTACTGCCGTTTAAGAAAACCCATAAACACAAAATGAATGTTTGTTGTCGAAGCAGATGATACTACTGGGCTTTAGTGTGTTAAAACGAAAAGTTGTATTCGAAAATTAACATTTTCTGCAGACTGGCCAAATCTCCATCTTCAGGTACATGGTTAGGATTCTGTAAGGCCCGTCAGATAAAGTCAGTATTTATCAGCAATTATTTTTTAATTTTTAGATACCTATAAAAATAAAAAAAGATAATATCCAATCAGATTAACGTAATAACGCCAATACACGCGCCATTAATTTTAATGTTATCAGTTTCGTGTAATGATACAGGGCGGTTCAAAAGTCCCTATGTACTTGCAAGTACACAAATTTCTCATGGTGAACTTTGTTACGGTAAGAAGTTACAGGGTGACGGTCAAGGTCGTACAGTCACCTGACACGTACACACACACACGTGCTCCATCTGGGGAGTGAGTGTGTACAAGGACTTTTGAAGCATTACCCACTTCCGAGACTTGTCATTACAGGCGTACAGGGCTTTTAAATCAGTCTGTAGAATGTGTAAATATCGTCATGGAGACAGACACGTTAATTTTTCTCCAAACATTTTCGAACAAAGTTTTCCTTTCTGTGGAAGGAAAGGGAACGCACCCAGTCGCTCGCTTTCATGCTGGAATGCGTTACAGTTATGTGACCGACCACTTGTTCCACTTTGGAGACACTCTGCTCAACTCTTTCGTTTACGATCTTACGATGTCTTCAGGTGGTACAGTGCGGCACTGCGTTCCTCAATGGTGCTGGCAAAGCACACAGCGTCCTAGCATCACGCGCATTCACGAAATTGAGTTCTGTGATAATTGTGTCGGGAACAAATCGTACCTCGTACTCGGAGAGGAGTCTTGAGATCTAATCATGACCAAGAGACCGGAAGCAATTATATTTTTTTTCGGTTTTCCTCAGTCAAATGCAAATACAACAAAACAGAGTAATAAATAACCATGGGAGCGTCTGATTTCAGACAAATTTAGTTCAATTCTGAGCCACTAGAAGTCAGATGAAAGCTATAAAACAGGTCATTTTCGGACATCCAACGAATTTTAAGCAATTGCTCACAATTTATATCGTGTTCCTTGTTAACCAAAGATGCCAACAGGTAATGCGTTTGGTGCCATCTACAATGAGTTCCTTCGACCCACAAGGTCGAAGCGTAAGCTGGCAAATCGATATTTGGGGAGTAGAATAAAACGTTCCTGTGCTGCCGCGTGGCGGCAAATGGATGAAATGAGCACCTGCCTGGTTCACAGGTTGCTTTTATACAAAAGTTACTTACGGTTTGCAGCTCAAGACAGCAACAAAAGCTCATTGTAAAATCACCCTAAAAGTGTAGCAGTCTGCAAAACAAACATTTATGAGGGAAATACCCAATGCAAAGCTTCACAAGGTGAACCGAAGTAATCATTGTGTTAACTTCGTGAAGCATGGCACCAGGTAGTTAGCTCCCTCACAAACATTTGTCACTACAGGGCGTTTTTTCTTGTACGCGCTATACGAGCGAAGTGAGTAACATGAAAGTACAATCTTCTAACCTCACCTTCAAACTTCATACTTCTTAATGCGCTATTAGGGTCGAATGTAGCTGTAGGGCGATTTCATTCGTAGCTGGTACGCAAAGAAAAGTATTTTGTCGATAAAATTCAATTACAAAGATGTGGTATTTGTGACGGAATGGAAAACATTTGTGAATCTTTGCAAGGGAATGTTCCGTTGGTATAGCCGGCGTAGTAGTTTTTGGCCGGTGGAGAAGCTAGCGGACGGGCCTACTCTGTGTACCTGAGGTGGCACGGTCAGCGTATTTCTTTTGTTTGGGCGTTCAGTCACACAAGCTCCTCGGTGCAGTCAGCATTATACGATCGCACAAGAGACTCGCTCCTAGCCTTCCCATTGAAAATTCCACTGGCCAAAAACTACTGCGCCGACTATAGTTCATGTTAACTGACCTCTAGCTCTTTTCGTCCCGAAATTAAATCGGCAGATACGTCGTAAATTGTTTTTGTCGTTCTTCAGTGTTTCAAGCACACGCTCAAAAGTTGCTTCGGTTTCGGGCCAGTGTTACCGGTAGGGAAACCTGAAGGGAAGAGACCTCTGGGGAGACCTAGACGTAGATGGGAGGATAATCTCAGGCGGGATCTATGGGAGATAGGAGTTGAAGGAGACTGGATTTTGTTGGCCCAGGACTGGGTCCGGTGGAGAGCTTTGGTTAGTTCGGTGATGAACCTTCGGGTTCCGTAAGCCATCTGGGTGGTTGGGTCCACTATTTGGGAAGCCTGAGGGGAAGAGACCTCTGGGGAGACCTAGACGTAGATGGGAGGATAATCTCAGGCGGGATCTATGGGAGATAGGAGTTGAAGGAGACTGGATTTTGTTGGCCCAGGACTGGGTCCGGTGGAGAGCTTTGGTTAGTTCGG
This sequence comes from Zootermopsis nevadensis, assembly GCF_977971745.1. Classification (NCBI taxonomy): domain Eukaryota; kingdom Metazoa; phylum Arthropoda; class Insecta; order Blattodea; family Termopsidae; genus Zootermopsis; species Zootermopsis nevadensis. The sequence continues at coordinate 20,272,257 of NW_028259134.1, forward strand.
TGATGAACCTTCGGGTTCGGTAAGCCATCTAGTTAGTTAGTTAGTTACGAGCTCTAACTAACTAACTAACTAGATGGCTTACCGAACCCGAAGGTTCATCACCGAATTAACCAAAGCCCTCCACCGGACCCTGTCCTGGGCCAACAAAATCCAGTTTCCTTCAACTCCTATCTCGGATAGATCCCGCCTGAGATTATCCTCCCATCTACGTCTAGGTCTCCCCAGCGGTCTCTTCCCTTCAGGTTTCCCAACCAGTACCCGGTGCACACCTCTTGTCCCATCCATGCGCGCTACATGTCCCGCCCATCTCACTCTTCTCGACTTAATCACCCTCACAATACTGGGGGAGCAGTACAGATTTTTAAGCTCGTCATTGTGCAGTTTTCTCCACGCCCCATCGTCTTCCCTCTTAGGCCCAAATATCCTCCTCAACACCCGATTCTCAAACACCTGCAATCTGTGTTCCTCCCTCTGAGTGAGAGACCATGTTTCGCACCCATACAAAACAACAGGCAAGATTATTGTTTTGTATACTTTAATTTTCAGGTTCTTAGAAATCAGACGGGAAGACAAAATATTTTGGACTGAGAAGTAGCAAGCATTTCCGGAATTTAGTCTCCTCCTAACTTCCTCACAAGTATCATTTTGATTTGTTATTGTTGTTCCCAAATATTTGAACTTTGTAACCCTTTCAAAGGATTTATTAGCTACCCTAAGATAATTTTGCCCGCCTGTCTTCTGATGACGAGATACTAACATGTACTTAGTTTTTTCTGAATTTACTTCCAGCCCCACTTGTCTACCAGCCTCTAGTAAAACTTCTGCGTTCCTCTTTATTGTATTTATATCGTCCCCCAATAAATTAACATCATCAGCATATGCCAATAGCTGATGTGTCCCGTTCAATTGCAAACCCTCCTGCCTACCTTGGACCTTCCTGATGGCGTATTCTAGCGCAAAGTTAAAGAGCAAGGGGGACAAAGCATCTCCTTGTTTTAGACCGTTCTTGATGAGGAATGTCTCAGATACATATTTACCTACTCGAATTTTGCTGCAGGTTTCATTTAAGCACATTTTTATTAGACCCACTAGCTTCTTTGGTATACCAAATTCAATAAGAATATTATATAGCACTTCTCTCTTCACAGAGTCATAGGCTTTTTTGAAATCTATAAATAACTGATGTACAGTCCCACCGAACTCCCATTTTTTCTCTAGTATCTGACGAATGCAAAAGATCTGATCAATCGTTGATCTGTTTCGTCTGAACCCACACTGATGATCCCCAATAGTTTCATTCGCATATGGGGTTAATCTTGCCAAAAGAATGTTGGATAGAATTTTGTATGAGGTTGATAGCAGCGATATTCCTCGGTAATTACCACACTCAGTCTTGTCCCCCTTCTTATAAATAGGAATAATTATGGATTCCTTCCATTGATGTGGCATCTCTTCCTTATCCCAAATTAACTGAATAAGCTTATGGATCCTCATATGCAACCCTTTGCCACCTGCTTTAATTAATTCGGCCGGAATCTGATCAATTCCTGGAGATTTATAACTTTTCAACTTCCCAATGGCTAGTTCCACTTCATCTAAGCTAGGTTCTGGCACCAACAGTTCAGCTGTATGCATTTTAATCTGTCTAATATCACCAGTATTATGAACATTTAAGAGCTCGCTAAAGAAATTTTTCCACCTATTCACAATTTTTATTGGATCTGCAAGCAAATTGCCACTATCATCCTTTACCAAATTAGTCTGGGGTTGATATCCTTTCTTAAAGTTATTAATGCCTCTGTACAGGTCTCTGATGTTTTTTTCCTTATTATTTGTCTCAAGTTCAGCAATTTTGCCCTTCAGGTATTCCCTTTTCTTAGTCCTAAAGGTTCTACTAGCCTCACGTCTCACGTTACATAGATTATCCGCATTTGTTTTGTTTGGGTTCTGCAACCATTGAAATTTTGTTTGCTTCCTTCGATCTATTAATTTTGAACATTCTTCATCAAACCACGGTTTATTTTGCTTTCTCCTGTAGTATCCTAGTTTCTCTTTTGCTGAAATTTTGATGCAGTTTCTGACATTTTCCCACTCCCTGTTGATGTCCACACTTTCATTATCCTCATTTGTCTCTAAAATTTGAAACCTATTCGAAATTTCAACTTGATATTGTTCCTTTGCCTCTCCCTCACTTAATTTTTTCAAATCAAATCTTTCTGTGTCAAAATTTTGTTTAGTTCGTCTACTTACTGAAAGCCGCTCCCTCACTTTTGCTACCACCAGATAATGATCAGTGTCGCAATCTGCTCCTCTGAATGATCTCACATCAATTACATTTGTCTGCCTTCTCTTATCTACTAAAACATGATCTATTTGATTGTGTGTTCTGCCATCTGGGGAAGTCCAAGTGTATTTATGAACATCACGGTGTGGAAATTTTGTACTTTTTACAATTAAATCTTTTGACGTAGCGAAGGTCACTGCTCTGACGCCATTATCATTACTAAGTGCATGGAGACTCTCGCTGCCTATTGTGGGTTTGAAGACATCCTCCCTCCCAATTTTTGCATTGAAATCTCCTAGCAGAATTTTCATGTGATACTTGCCAAATGTATCAAATACTGATTCCAATTCTTCATAAAAGCTATCCTTGATATCATCGCTTTTGTCTTCAGTTGGGGCATGAACATTAAGGACAATGATGTCGCACCAACGTCCTTCCAAAATTACGTAAGACAACCTGTCACTAACAAATTCTACTCTCTTAACTGCTGCCCTAATTCTGCTATGAACAAAAAAACCCGTCCCTAGCTGATGATTGTCATTCCCCTTTCCATAGAAAAATGTAAAATTGTCCACTGGGATCGTGCCCTCCCCCTCCCACCGCACTTCCTGCACTGCCACTAAGTCTAACTTATAATTCCCTAATTCCCTACACACTGATTTCAGTGCCCCAGCCCTATAGAGGCTCCTAATGTTCCAGGTACCAAATCTCATGTCCTTTTTCAATTGCCGTGGTCGTGCCAAAGAGTCCGTCCTGATCCGAGGCTTGGTTGATTTGTTCGTAACACATATTTTTTTTAAAGGTGAAAGGTTGTTAGCCCTACACCCAACCCCCAACCTGGAGGACCAGGGTATCACTCTTAGTCTAGCGCATCTCCTTAGACCTGTCCGGCTTGGGTGACCCTACCATGAGCCGAAGCTCAGGCCGGCATAGCCCTAAGGGTCATTTGAGCACGCAAGCCTCCTCACCCGGCAGATTGCCTTCGACAAGGTGGTGATACCTTCGAGAAGGAGTTACGAGCTCTAGCAATATTTATTTTAAATCGTTGAGGTTAATTAAAAACTCTACTAATTCCATGGGCAGATTGCTGCTTCAGAAGTTTCCAGTTGCTCACGTAGTCAAGACACCCCCCCCCCCCCCGGGCCTTTTATGAAACCAGAGTGTTCATTACCGTGTTCACAAAACCTATCCTGAGCCAGATAAACTTAATGCACACTTTCAATTGCCTATTTTTGTAAGAACCAAAAACATACATTTCATAAAAATAAAAACGAAGTTTGACAGTATCTCGTCTGTCAACTTCTACGTGAATCTGTTTAGTCTCGTACAGCAAATAACTGAGTAAATCCACTCTGCTTCTGGTGGGACATAAAACGCCTACGGTACCTGCAGATTACATTGCTTTGGTCAAGCGACCTCTAAACATGTTGCAATAACTTTTATATTTATGGCTGGAAAGGATTTTTATTGTAAGGCAATCCACTAACTTCCGTGTTGCCTGGTGCGAAGGAATGCGGCCCTCTCAGGGGCAGTGGGGAAGAGAACACGATCTTGAAAGAGAGAGAGGGGGTTGTGTGATGAAGTTCATGGTCAGGGACTCCCGGTTGCAAGAGAGTGAGAGTAATTGAGTGCTACTGTTCTCGTCTGGTGACTGAAAAATACTCTCGCCTGTGGCTGACGAGAAACCGGGCCGCTGCATGTACCGGTCAAGGATTAGGTGAAAATAGGCGCTGGGATTTAAGTCGATTGATACCCGGACCTTCTAAAACCGAAGCTCGACCTTTTATACATAAAAGATTCTATTCCTACCGCATTGAAAACACAGTACTTCGCGGCAGTGAGTTTAGGGTTGCAGTGCCATCTAGTCTGGTAGTTTATCAACGTTTCTGAGGTCCTTGCTGCCTCCATCATCAGGGTGATGAAATCGCGATACTAATGGTGGCACATGCGTAATATAGACTATGCATATTTTTTTTGTATTTCAACTAGCATCATTCAGAATTCAGAATTTATAAAAATCCCACGCGGAAACTGGGTATTCCTGTACGAATAAAATCTTTCCAGTCTTGTTACCTTTTTTTCTAAATTGCTTGATCATTACAGTTCTCTTTCTGTTATTAACTTATTATTTGTGACGTGATATGAACACACAAATAGTTTCTAAGTTTACCTACAGAAAACATCCCAATTAATGTTGTGGAATGCTATAACTGTAAACAAGAGACATGAAGTCCTTTAGGAGATTCTCAGAATAACTGGATGTTGTGACATGTTACAAAGAAGTGATAAACCGTCACTTACCGACCGATCTTCATAGGTTACATAACGCGAAATGGAATCAAGAGTATACAAGAAAAAATAGAAAAATGTGTAAAAATGCGGGAAACCAGAAATGCACACAAACATTTGGCCGGAAAATCTCAGAGAAGAAACCATTTGGGAGAGACAGAAATCAGCATAATATTGAAAAGTATAATGTGAATGACTGAGGTAGTTCTGGATGGGTGAACGCGGTGATGAACTTTCGAGTTATTTAGAATCGTAATTTCTGAATGAGCTCACTAACTCGGGGGGTAATGAAGTTAATGACTCGTTACGTTGACATTTTCGTTCTGTATCCTCACTTTCTTCACGTAAATTGTAATTTTAGAGGAAAAGACCATTAAGTGCTGAAGAGGCGTTCGTGAGTTGTTCCGAGAAGAGGCTTCTGTTGACAGCAGCGGTCAGCTCGCCCAAGTGCCGTTTTCTGTTCCCTCGGGCGTCAGTAGGGTCAGAACATTCCAACTGCACGCGTCTCGCGTCTCGATAATTGGGATTCAGGGCTACCGAGTCCCTATGTTAGCGGGACAACTTTTATTTTCTACAACGAAACAGGGCGAAGGAAATCAATGTTGTTGGGGATGGAGGATAATACGAAGAACAGGAGTAAATAAGAACTGATTGCATTCAGTTGAGTCCTCCTTCAGAAGCTACTAGTCGCTCAGCTTGCCAATAAATTCAATGCGTTTTATAGATCCCGAAAGTTAAAGACCGTGCTCACAAGACCCTTCAACCCGTCCACGTTCTGACAGAGACAGAGTCCGCGCACAACGTCGCTCCTGACTTTCCTAACAGCCATATACTTTATTTAAACATAACAAACATGGTATTTTTTTAAGTAACTCAACATGGAAATTGTTGTATAACCTATATCGAAGATTAATTAAGATTTTACAAAGTCCTGACAATCCCTGTACTCGAAAAAGGGGGCCTGAGAAATGTACAAACGTTCTGGTCCGACATCTTGAAGAGGAGGACGGATCATATGGAGGAGTTTCAAGACAAAAATTTCAGTAAAATATCTGAGGGTAAGAATAATTATGAAGCTTCAAAATCAGGTTAGTATATATCGTGCTTTATACCAGTGGTATTCAACCTGGGGTACGCGTACCCTCTGGGGTACGTGAAGACATCTTAGGGGTCACGTGAAATTTAAAAAATATATATATATTATTTTATGATAAACACTGAATAATCAGTAATGTAATTTATTTAATTTATATTGGTAATGTTTTTTTATTCCAGTGAGCTGTGATTTGCCATTTTATAACAGAGACATATTTCGATTATGCAATTATCATCGGGTGTCTGCTATGACACAGCGTCTATTACACAGTTCTAATCAAAATCATGTTCAGAATGTACTGGAAAGCGTGGTTTGGCGCTGTCTGACTTTCTACGGGGAAATAAGGAACGCTGTGTTAGTAGAATCTGAAGTAGATACAGAAATGAAATTAGTACCGCAAGTGCTTAACTTGATAATGAAGTGACATTACAATTATATAGACGCATAATGTGTCATCTGTAGTATCAGAACCATACGATCAACACATCCGACAACTTAATCACATATTTACTTTTCAAGTATCGTGCCATGAATATTGATAGCTTGTGAAGAACTTCCTTAGAATGTTACAAACTGCCAGGGAAGATGACGACCAGTAACAATAAAATGTCGGCATTCAAATTCAGCTGTTTCAGAATTTAACAATTAAGCAGATCAAAAGTGCAGACGCCGAAACAGCGCCTCGGCCCCTCCCTGCGGACCCGGATCGCAACTAGTCTGGCTGTTTAATATTTTGTCCGCTTCTTTAAGTGTAAGCCAGGGCCTTTTAATGGCTCCCAAACAAGTCCGTAACATCATTTTAATGAAACAAGTTTTGGAAGAAGTCGGAGAAGGGGGAGAGGAGAGTGGAGGGGGCAGGAAAGGGCTGTTTAAATCTGATACCATGTCGGGGTAGGGTGGTTTGATTCAGCAACAAGCTAGTTGCCAGGTGGTTGCATAATGTGTATTCACAAAGACGGGATCCCCCAAGCTAATTAAGAACAGGTCGTAGGCAGCCACTTGAGGTAAAACCACGATTTCATCTATCCGTATATAATGGGCAAAGAATTCTTTTCAGACTCAGAACAAGGATTTATGTACATTGCACAACACATCAATAATTGAATCATTTTATTACCTTTTAGCGTATTATTTATTATTTATTTCTTTATTTAGTGTTCTGTCTGACGACAGGTCCATATGAACAGGATCCTTCCATCCTTTTCTCGGACTGGGACCTGTTCATATACGTTCTTGGCAGATGATCCAGAAGTGGTTTGCCATTGCCTTCTTCTGTGTGTGAATGGAGTAATTGTTGGGATGCCACGGAGGAAAACTCCGTGTTGCCTAGACCACGGCCTTGCCCAACACAAGTTATAAATTTGAGCACCACCGGGAATCGAACCCGAGACCCCAGGATTACAAGGCCAGCGTTCTAACCGCTAGACCACCTCATCTTATTATTATTTAGTGTTCTGTCTGACGACAGGTCCATATGAACAGGATCCTTCCATCCTTTTCTCGGACTAGGACCTGTTCATATACGTTCTTGGCAGATGATCCAGAAGTGGTTTGCCATTGCCTTCTTCTGTGTGTGAATGGAGTAATTGTTGGGATGCCACGGAGAAACCGGGGAAGCCCCCGGAGGAAAACTCCGTGTTGCCTAGACCACGGCCTTGCCCAACACAAGTTATAAATTCGGGCACCGCCGGGAATCGAACCCGAGACCCCCAGGATTACAAGGCCAGCGTTCTAACCGCTAGACCACCGTGGCTGGTCCTTTTAGCGTACAGCAGACAAATGTGTAAGGCAGTCTAATACAGTCTCAAGAACAAGTTCAGTGGTCTGTGTGGAAACGAATGGTGGACCCTTAGCTGCAGAGACAGAGGCTCGAAACAGTACAAATAAGATTACTGTGTGTGGATTGATAGTAATGGCTGCGGAGACAGCGAAGGGAGGGGACAAGGAATTTGACAGGTAACACCAGAGAATACAGAATGTCAGTCACAGTCGATTAGGATTAGGGACTGTAAAGAAATTAAATTGTACCCAACAGAAATTTAATTTCTAAAATAGAACCAGTAAGACGTAGCGAAGAAGGTAATTAATTGTTTTAGTGTTGTTGTGAGCGATGAAAATTTTGTATACAAGTTCAGGACATATTGCCCAAAATACCTGACTCCTTTTTAATGTCGATAGGGTACTGAAGGTCATTTACTCTCTTATACTCCATTACGTCTGTGTACGCGAGCCTAATTTCTCCTTCTTTACGTCACCTGTAAAACTTCCGCCGAAAGAAACCTATGAACCATATCAAAAAAATAAAAACACAAACCTGGTCCATTTGAGATCTTCTGCTATGACGAGCAGACAGATAACAAGAAGGATCGCTCATTAATTTTCACTTGTTTTTGCCTTCACGGAGCACGTTCTCGACCTGCCGAATTTCTGAACGGTCCATGCATGAGAATTTGGAGGTCATCCACTTGCTTGTTCCTCTCTCCCCAATTTGTAATCAAGTCAACTGCCCCCCCTCCCAACCCCTTATACTGAATGCCGGAAAAAAAAAAAGACACTGCCCGCAAAAAGAGAGGATGTGCGGATGCCATCGCGGATTAAGAAGAATATGGACCACTTCGCTCTTCCGGCGGCTGAAGAAAAACTCAAAAACAGGTCCTCATCCACCGTTTTTATAAGCTTCGGGCTCACCAAAAACTACCAGCTTTCGAGCCGACGGGACCAGACTAGTCGTAAACCGTGCGATAGGTCAAGCTTCCAAAACAAAAGATCTGCTTCCTATCTCCGCCCCGGAAACTCGTGCTTCCTGCCAGTCAGTGAACTTAAATGTCTTCAAAGCGAAGAGAAAAACAATCCCGCTGCCGGGAATCGAACCCAGGCCATCCGGCTCGTACCAACAGGCATCAAGATAATCGGTTGACTTGCACTTGTGAAACACGCGGTTCTAGTGACGATAACGGCACAGAATACGCTGTTCTCGGTTCTCCTCAGTAGCTTCAGATGATGCGAATTGTACACTGAAGAATGTGGCCATTGCTTCCTATCTAATACCTTCCCATACACTCTAAAAGAATCTGGTATTATTCAAATATAAGTATAACTTCCGTCGGCCTTGTGCTGTGTTCTCGCCGGTAGTTGGTTGTCAGCATTTCCGAGGAATGTTCCATTCTGGAAGGAGGAGGCAAAGCTGTCCACCGAAACGCTTGTAACCACATGCAAGACCACGCGGTGTCACAGGTCACAAGACCACAATCCACGTTTTAACCACAGTGAAAAGTATTCCATTCTAGCATCCCTTAAGAAACAGACGATGCATCTCATCAAGTTCACGCTGTCCTACACCATTTGAATTACACTTCACACCGACAGGAATAACTGTTATTGCCTCGGCAATGAACTCGAAGTTCAACGCAGCTGAAACTGAACAGAATGCCGAGCCAGGTCATGATCTGTTTCGTGCGGCGTATTCTGAAACGGACTTTTCTACCTCACTCCTTCCAGAGGTTGCATTAGAAATTCATTCCCACCAGCCCCTTATAGCAATTCTACGTACGCCATGTTCCGGAGACAGATTACATGTTAGAACTATCATTAATATAACAGTGGTAACTCCTTAAACACCTCTAGATGATCAACGATTGCTAACTGAAAACTACGGCTACGGTTTCCATGACAACTACCTGAATAAAATGCTGAGGTCATTTGAAAGTACGAAAGAAGAAACTACTGTTGGAAAAAATTACATCCTAATGTGGAGCTCATCATTTTTAGTCTTCACTTTTTATACCAAACAATGAAGCACGCATCATGCTTGGGACGCAATGGGAATGCATATAAGACATTCCTAAAACTTCAAGGGACGCCAACGTATACAGGAATATTAAAATGTGGACTGGAATGAGCGACTCGGGATAGGGTCCAAGCCTTGGAGACACAATCTTCGCCAGCTGGACAACCATCGACTTCACAAGAACGACCCTGCACTATGGAGTTCGTTGCATACACATGTTTTTTGACGTGAAGCATCCAAATAGAGGCCTAGTCCTCCCAAAAACATGAACTCGTTCAAAGCCCACTTGAAGAACGCATTGCCCTTAGAGTAGACTGTCCTTGATTTCACCTTTTGGTTTATTAAAAAGTAAGGTCTAACCTAACGTCTGCCAGCCTATGGAGCACTGCCGAAACTTCTTGTTCTATTCAGAGGCCCATATTTGCCGCCTTAGACGGCGAAACGTACGCCGGCTGTTTGACCTTCCAACGAACTGGTTCAAGGAGAAAATGGCAACCATAAATCTCAACAATTTTTTCCCCTTGTAAAAAAAAATTAAACCTGAGGATATGGCAGTGTTTCTCAGCTTTTGTAGGTGGGATGCATACCAAGATACAATTACCCCCGGGCATACCAAATCGTGTAGACGGCAAGCCTTCGCCCAAAGAAGCTGGTTTGACAACCTCCAATTTTTAGTGTTCTCGGTTTCCTGGACCACGGTGTTGGGTCTTACGAATCGACGGTATTTAATATGTGAACACGCTCAAACATCGCCGACTTCCGCTGGGGCAAGGGTTGGATGGCATCCGAGAACAGATTTCTAGCTTCCAGATTACACATTCAGCACGTCTTTAGTTATAGCCTTTATATCGTTTTGAAGCTGCATTACGTACTTTCTGTATAGTACAAGACCGGGTAAATCAGTTAGGATACAATGAAAGTTAAGTGCAGCTGAGGTTCTCCCAACCCCCAATTTCCCATAGGGCCTTCGTCTTGTCATAAAATTATGTGCGCTGCCGAACAGCTACGAAGAAACATCAAATTAGCCCAACAACTTCGAGTAAAACACAATTCTTCATTCATAAGCTGATTTAACAACGCAAACGCATGTAGGATATGAGGTCTTCACGGCGGTGAGTCTGAAGATGGCTGTCTTCTAGGTTGTTGAGCCGTGTAGTCTGGTAGAAGTTTGCCGGCGTTTCAGAGGTCCTTGCTGCATCTATCATCAAGGCGATCTTGGGAGATCGGTAAACTTCTGCCAGATTACACGGCGCAACCCAGTTGACAGCAATCTTCAGACTCACCGCCGTGAAGACCTTATTATTATTATTATTATTTATTGTTCTGTCTGACGACAGGTCCATATGAACAGGATCCTCCCATCCTTTTCTCGGACTGGGACCTGTTCATATACGTTCTTGGCAGATGATCCAGAAGTGGTTTGCCATTGCCTTCTTCTGTGTGTGAATGGAGTAATTGTTGGGATGCCACGGAGGAAAACTCCGTGTTGCCTAGACCACGGCCTGGCCCAACACAAGTTATAAATTCGGGCACCGCCGGGAATCGAACCCGAGACCCCAGGATTACAAGGCCAGCGTTCTAAACGCTAGACCACCGTGGCGGTTTTGAAGACCTTATATCATACGTAAAATACCATGGAGTTAAGTCACAAAGTTCCATACGTCTGCTCATGGAATACCCAGTAATGTCCGCAGAAACCTCATCTAAAATCTCTCATTCAAATTACGTAATTGGTAGCATTGGCAATATTTAAGTTAAAAATTCGGGAGTGAGGCGTGAACAAGACATAAATAAGTTGCGTGAGGAATCGAATTAACATGTAACAAGAGCCGTCTGAAGTCTGATGAGCGGACAGGCGCATATGGTGGAGCCATAAATACCTCAAAGTAGTAATTACAACTTTCTGGACACAGCGCTTAATGATACGGTTCGCAAATCTACTGGCTGAAAAACGATTCATAATTTTCACGGAGAACCAGACGTGACAGACCAGGTGTCTAGCATCTCCGAAACACACGTGTGTAACCTCGGGTGGTGACTGTTTCTCAGAAATTAAACCTAGCCACACGCATTAAAATTCACCAACATCATTCAAGCCCTTATCTCGACTTCAAGGACATCGACAAAATTTCGTGTATCCAATTTCCGATCAACCCTTCCGCTGCAAACAAATGCGATATCTCCTTAAAGATACGCTATTTCTGATCTTAGCAACTTCTTCTCATGATAACATACCTAACGTGCAGATAAATTCTACATTATCTGTTCAAAATTCAAGGCAACCCGTTCGCGACTTTTAAACAATGGAAATTATGTCACCGCAGTAACGCATACACAAAAGATTACATTTGTTTTATAGATGAAACACAGAATGGAAATGGTTAATATTAATGAGTTGAACGATGTATGCTTCCATATTAACCTTAAATCAAAACGCATGGAGATCCTTAAAACAACTGTGGGGTCCGGGACACGGGCTGAAAGGCCAAGGTTCAAGCAGCCTCCTATCCAATGGGTACCAGAAGCTGTTTCCCCAGGATTAAAGCGGCTGATGCCTGAAGCTAACCATTCACCACCATCTACCGCCGAGATTAAGAATGGATGGAACTACAGGGAGTCCCAAAATGTGTCGCAGAAGCTTAGTGACTGGCAGAGACACACACGCGAAAATGTTTCTGCTGTGTAAGATTTGAGGTTTTCACAGCGGTGAGTCTGAATATTTCTGTCTTCTGGGTCGTTGCGCTGTGTAGTCTGGTCGATGTTAACGATCGCCCTGATGACGGAGGCAGTATGACCTCCGAAACGTTGGTAAACTTCTACCAGACTACACAGCACAACAACCCAGAAGACAGAAATCTTCATAGCCCTGATGATGGAGGCAGTATGACCTCTGAAACGTTGGTAAACATCGACCAGACTACACAGCGCAACAACCCAGAAGGCAGAAATCTTCATACTCATCGCCCTGATGACGGAGGCAGTATGACCTCCGAAACGTTGGTAAACATCGACCAGACTACACAGCGCAACAACCCAGAAGACAGAAATCTTCATCGCCCTGATGACGGAGGCAGTATGACCTCCGAAACGTTGGTTAACATCGACCAGACTTAACAGCGCAACAACCCAGAAGACAGAAATATTCTGTTTCTGCTGTGTGGGGACAACAAACGCCCTTTGTACTGCGTCTTCATGAGCGAATTGTCATTGGCGTGCAGCGAGGTCATGCCACAAGCAATTCTCGCTCTTCTCTTCGACTGCCAGAAACTTCTGTGCATTTGCGCCTGAGTAAATGTTTGACAAGTTGAGGAAACTCTGCAACAGCTACGCCATAACTCCAGTACTGCCCGTGGTTTCAGACTTGCGGGACGCAGTGTATAATTCCACTCACCCACATGACTTCACGGCGACTTAATTCGGTTGTAGAAGGAAGACTGAAGGATCCACAATGCTGATACCGCATCCGAGCAACAGGTAGGATTTAACCCTGAGCCAGTTCCAACCTCGCTGTTTCAAATTCTGTCTCCCTAAGACCCGTGTTTATGCAATCTGCTAAAATCTGTCTCAGCAGATTCTCCATCAACATTCTGCTCTTGTTACCCTACCTGAACTACAAGATCAAGTCTGTTTGCCCAACAAGGAGTTGTTTGAAACAAATACGACATTTGCATCTTTTTTTTTTTGTATCTTATATGCGTCATGTTTGTGTTTGATTAAATATATTTATTTTGTACAGTCTATACACAAACGTTTGAAGTTTATTGGTGTTGTAAAAAATTATATAATATTAAAACATTTTATTGTGTAAAATATTATATTAGCGCTCTTAATCGTAAATATGATTTTACATTATATTTTTAGCGCTTTTTATTAAAACGACATGTTTCGACGGGTAATACCGTCGTCTTCAGGTTTTTATCAATTTTAAAAACTATTAGATATTTAATGCAATATATTATAATGATCCGTAGTTCTGTTTGTAGCTTTCCATTTTCATGGTAAGTTGCTTATTGTAGTCAGACGTTATATTTATCTGTGGAATTAATGTTTAATTATTTTCTTGGAATGAGTATGAATTGACATAGGAAATAAACAAATAAATAATCGTATAAATATATATTAAAATAGTAAACGAGGAACATATCAAGAGGTGTTGTGTAGAGTAACGTGCGTCTGACAGCTGGTAAATAGAATCTGTGTCTGGTGTATGTATGTTGTTTGAGGGTTATTTATATATAAGTGAAAGTTTATATTAAATACGAAATATTATTTGCCAAAACACGGATTGGACTTATCTAAGTAAAGGGCCCGGCGGCGGCAGGTTCTAGTAAACACGGTAATGAACCTTTTGAGTTCCTTAAAAGGAGAGAACTTTTCAACCAGCTGTACAACTACCAGCTTAAAAAAGAATTTTGCTCAATGGAGTTAATTTCTGAAGAATGTATTACAAGGGCATCGATTACAGACGACGAATGGATGCATTGGTTCGCAGAAGCAGAGTGGCTTCGTTGTCATTCAGTGACCCAACAAGCCGCGACTTCACGTGACAGACGAAAGGTCTGTGGGAAAAAGGTGACCCTGTCAGCCTCGGAACAGCACTGCGCGCAAAAATTACTGTCTATATATTACAAGCGAACAGAGGAACGCCAAGGTGTGGCCCTCACAAATTAGAGTCGGGGTTCTCACTTTTTATACCCCCCTCCCCAAAAATAACGAAATTTATAGGATTCTGCAAGAAGCCGTTCTGAAATCCAGACGTGCTCGCGCATATATCGAGATGCGAGGTAGTCGTTAAGAGCTACAGAAGAGGCGAGGTTATTTAGTTATGCCAGCCTGCTCTCCCATTCATCACAAGGAACCAGACGTTCTGCCGAAAAAAGTGGGCCACAGACAGGCTGGGCCATTGATTCCGGTCTGCCTCCGAATTTCGCAGAAAATCGCCTATCTGGAGGACATCTCGCTGAGCTCTTGTAGTAGACCAACAAAACCAATTCTGTTCGTAGAGGGCGCTTCACACTGGGACGTCCCGCAGTGTGCACCCATGAATGTTACGAGCTACGAATCGGGGGGGGGGGGGGGGGTCCTTGGGCCAAGAACAGTTTTCCTATTGGTCTCAGGACCAAGGTCCCTCCTGACACAATTTTTAGAAACTAATCAATACTTATTCTAAAATGAAAAGCTACCATACTACGTGTTCAAATAACATAAATGGTATGAAAATGACTATACAGTTACATAAAACTTACCCTGCTTTCTTTGTATCTGACACAATTTTTACCTGGAAAAATGACCTACTACAGAAGAGTTTTTGTTAAAATCACGTGCGGCGCTTGAACGAAAGCAGAATACGAGATAAAATCAAGACTTTTTTTTAAATTATCAGAGTAAAGAAACCAAACGAGCTTCCAGTAACTAGTAACAGATTAACAAATAATTTCATGATCCGCGGGCCGTTAACTGTACGACGCTGAACTAAGTTGTGTACTTGTGGCCTCAAATGAGCTGGCGGCCTTTCGCAAACATTGGAATTCTGCAGCAGGGTATTTTTAAGACGGGTCATTATGTCAGCAAATACGAACGAGTCACACATATTTAACCATGCTGGTTCAACTGATGAAGTTGAATTTGAGCCTGATACCACCTCTCAGCAGCAGCAACATGGATCGGTGTCACTTTTGCACAGCAACTTTATGATATCTGTGTGTGTGTGTGTGGTTTATTTAACAGAGTCCCCGAAAACGTCGTCTGAGTCCAGAGTATGAAACGAAAACGACAAGAACAGATCCAGATGAAAATAGAAACGGCAACGCAGATTTATACAAAGATTAAAATACACGAAATGTTGTCTAAATTGCAAAAAGCGTCTAATGACCGAAGTTAGCATGTGAAGAAAGCTTTCGTATGTTGCAGTATTGAGTCTGGCTCAGACTCGACGTCGGGATGTTTTTCACCTCGTTGGCCACATTCGTCTTGTGGCGATACATGGAACTGCCTGCCAACCGCGACTCCTGTCACCCTTCTCCGAAAATCCTTTACCAGGTACAGTCTAAAGGAACCGGTCCAATGCACATGCAGAAAGTGTGCAGACGATCCAAATAAAAGTTACCTCCTTCCCTCCCTCCCTCCCTCCCACCAGATGCATTTGGAAAACTAGTTCACCGGAGCAGCCCGGCCCAAACATTGCAAGGGCAAACAAGCCCATGAGTAACCGGAATGCCAAGTTTCGGTACCACCGAAAAACCTAACGGGCGGTGCATGAAAGGAAATGCACCGCTGTCAAATAAGGCGGGACACGAGGCGAATTGTAATCATTGGCTCATGAAAGAGTCGGTTGATGCAGGTTTCCAGGAGACCAAACTCCAGCGATTGACAAACAGACGCTCATTAACATTCTGAAACTCTCAAGCTCTTCCTGGGTAACGTCTTCCTCGCCTTTCGTTCCTGTAACGCAGTTTCTTAACCTTTGCCACGTGTCTGAGCACTAAAATGTAGTCCACGGCACACGAAATCATGAACGATATTATTGAAGAATTATTTATGTGTGTATGTACGTGTCCATGCATGCATAAACTATCAGAATTTGGACTTATATAGGCTTGTCGGTGGTACTCACTGTCTACCTGAATACGCAGGCAATTTGTTCCTCCGAAACGCTGGTAACCACGGACAATATCATACGGTGTCAGGACCCAAAAGATTTCAATGTGAACTTTGACCGTCGTGAAAATTTCAGTTATCTTGCACAAAATATGTTCGTATATTCTTAGTAATTATTCATAATTAATGGCCTCAAACTCGAAGAAAGACCTCCAGAACCGCTGAGTTAGGTTAGCCGGGGACAGAAAATTGCATTGCACTTGTTACGAATGATATTAAGAACGATTAAAAACATCTTACAAGTTACAATAAAAGTGGTTATGTCAATCTTATAAACGATAACAATTATTTAAAAATCTTGAATAGTCCTTAAGTCAGCAGATACTGCAGTTCTGATAAGAATAAGACAACTTACAAAGTACCTGTAATGATTGTCTTATTAGCTGGGTATTTAAACACTCCAAAACCAAAGTCTGATATCAGTGGCGGCTCACAATTCTCTACACAGTGGGGGCGGAGCTCAAAGAGGACATTATATTTTCTAAAAATATTTCAGTGTAACATTTGTTATATCACTCAAATACAACTTACATTTACAATGCAAGACTTCAAATTTCCAGGGCTTATGACTGCTATAAAATATTCTCGAGCGATCAGCCATTATGCGGATAAAATGCAGAACTAAACGGTAAAGCAGGTGGTGTATATAGTAACCACTACTGTTTAAGGGGTTCATATATGCTGTGGTCATGTCCGTCTGCTCGTAAACTCCGTGTTATGCTACCAAACGAATTTCCACGGTGGTATGTACGGTAAGACTGGGTTCCAAATAATCTGCGTCGTAAATTTTCGTTTATATCGGTTCAGTGTAACACCAACTTTTCCACGGAGCCAAAATCAAACCCTTGTCTAAAACAATGTATAACAAACAACGAATATCATAGAGCTCATTAAAATTTATACCTCCTAATTGATATATAGCACCGTCACGGTGGTCTAGCGGTTAGAACGCTGGCCTTGTAATCCTGGGGTCTCGGGTTCGATTCCCGGCGGTGCCTGAATTTATAACTTGTGTTGGGCAAGGCCGTGGTCTAGGCATCACGGAGTTTTCCTCCGGGGGCTTCCCCGGTTTCTCCGTGGCATCCCAACAATTACTCCATTCACACACAGAAGAAGGCAATGGCAAACCACTTCTGGATCATCTGCCAAGAACGTATATGAACAGGTCCCAGTCCGAGAAAAGGATGGAAGGATCCTGTTCATATGGACCTGTCGTCAGACAGAACACTTAATAAATAAATAATTGATATATGTTTCACTGTGGTACATATTTAACTAAACACAAAATAAAATAATCTGTCTGCGTTGATTTATGTTTAATTCGATTAGGTGTCCACAACAGATCTTCGGCATAAATAACTGAGCCAGATAAATGCAAATTGTGGTTCCCCAAACTGAAGCTCATCTTTCAAATCCCGTTATTTTATTATTTCAATTAATTTATCATACACGGATGACTCAAGTTCTTACATTTCCACGTTTATTCTGAAAGCTCGATTCTTCACGGACGTATCGTTTTATATAATAAGCAAGGTTAGCATCATGCGGTTCGCGACAAGGACATCTGAATCAGCAGTTCGACTGTCTTCGACACAAATAAAAATTGTGCAGCCTAATCTTTGAAACGTGCTCTATTACTCATGTACCATAAAACGATACCTCGTATTTATGTATCCGCATTAAAGTAAACTATTTATTTTACACCTCATAGATTTAAATACGCATTACCTTTAACGCCTAGTGGCATACATCTGTCACATCTTTTTGACAATCTGTACGTCTGGAATTTTTATGTCTCATATAATTCTCAAAATAAACTTCCTTGAACAGTGTGGACGAGATTATGTTCGTAATCTTGAAGTATTGTGTTCTATCTGCGACAAGGATTCAATTAATAATACCTGCAGAGTGATAATGCGGACAAATTAGATAAATTTTTCTCCTTATTAATCTTTCCTGCTCGAAAGCTTTTAAAACGCCTGAGCATCCGATACGAAAGCCTGTCGCCGAATGTCACAGATAAATAGAATCCCTGGACCCAGTAACACTTCTCGTTATACTATTGAATACAGCAACCCCTTTAAAAGTTATTCGACAGGATTTTATCCATTGTGTCCATATGAATACATGCGTACTCCTGCCTGCAAATGCAATAAGTCAGAAAACTATTAAAAGGATTTCGACAACTTCGGGGCAGGTCCTGGGGGCCTGGAATGGACATGGAGCGGTCCTAAAATGGCCCTTGGCTGGTCCTGGAGTGGTACTGAACATGTTGCTACAGGTTCAGTTAATTCGGGTTAGGGTAATTTGGTTTGGCTAAGCTGGGTTAGGTTAGGTTAGGTTGAGTTGGATTAGATTGGGTTTAAATGGGTGAGGATGTGTTAGGTTGGGTTATGTTGGGTTAAGTTGAGTTACGTTGGGTTAAGTTGGATTACGTTAGGGTAGATGTGGTGTGTTGGGACGTGTTATATTTCGTTCGTTACGGTACGTTAAGTTATGTCATGTTATGTTATTTATTTATTTATTATTATTTAGTGTTCTGTCTGACGACAGGTCCATATGAACAGGATCCTTCCATCCTTTTCTCGGACTGGGACCTGTTCATATACGTTCTTGGCAGATGATCCAGAAGTGGTTTGCCATTTCCTTCTTCTGTGTGTGAATGGGATGCCACGGAGAAACCGGGGAAGCAACGGAGGAAAACTCCGTGTTGCCTAGACCACGGCCTTGCCCAACACAAGTTATAAATTCGGGCACCGCCGGGAATCGAAACCGGGACCCCCAGGATTACAAGGACAGCGTTCTAACCGCTAGACCACCGTGGCTTGTTCATGTTATGTTATACTAGGTTATTTTACGTTAGATTAGGTTTGCCTTGTCTTGGTCTCGTCAATCTACTTTGGGTAAAAGGTAATTTTTCCGGGTACTATTTTTCGTTTCTGCAATCTCCTCTTCGAAGAAAACGGCTTTGATCTATGGGCAATTCGTCTAACGTGCTTAGTTCCCTAGTTAAGGGAAACGCCCTCAGCAGGAATCGACCTCTGGACACTTTTCTCGGAGGTTTTTCTTTACCATCTTATGATCTCATTCTGGTCTCAAGAAATAAGCCTTTAACGTTAGGTGCAAAATTGAATTTTCCTTCTCGAGCTATTTTCAACTTCATTTGTAAGTTGTGTAGGCGAGCTTCGGCGTTAAAGGTGTAAATATGAATTAGTTTCATGTTTATATTATGAGAAGAACGAATTCTGAAAAAGGTCGCGTATTTGATCAGCTGAAATCTGCTACAGAGCATGTTCTGTTCTGACCTCATGGCACCTGTGTTCCGTCAGATGTTTCAATTTCTATGGCGAATTTTACAACAGCTGCTTTCTAATAACACAATGAAACCAGGTAACATGAAAATCCGATAACTGGTTCACAATTCAATACAAAGGATGACCAAATGGTCAGACAGACATGATATCTAAGCACGTCTTTCGTTATGAAACAAGGAGATTAAGCTAAACATTGTTACTGACGAATTTAGTTAACGGCGAAAGTGAACTAGATTTTTAAAAGAGAAGAAACGTCTATTGCTGAAACGTCGGACTAACGGCTAATAGGCCACGCGCAATTTCTTAGCATCGTGAAACAAAACTGTGGGTAGCGGACACCGGAGCTGAAATACATCAGAATTTTTTCTCAATAACTGCATTAAGGCGACACGTATCACAGAAGATATTCACTAACGGCGATAAAAGAATTTTTTTGTATTTCAACATCGCGGATTGATAAGGAGAACACGTGTTATTCTGGATAAGATATGTCCCTTATGACACAACACGCGACTGGACAAAACACGCGGCACGGCGTTTCCAACTCCGAACTGCGAGAACTCCGGATGCTTATACATGTCCGCACTACTTTCACAGCAGTTGGGTAGCATTGTCAGGCGCTGGTCAGCTCACCTACTCATAGGCCCTGTTCTGGAGCAATATTTGCGCTTTATTACACGCATATAACGAAGTCTTAAAGAGACCACTTGAAGGTAAGCGACCACTTGGGAGACCAAGACGTAGAAGGGAATACGACAAACTGGATATTCGGAGTATTGGTGCGTGCGTGGACTGAACAAAACTGAACCTGGACAGGATCTAATATCGTGCTTCTGTAAACACGGTAATGAGCCTTCTGGTTCCACAGACGTCGAAAACATCTTTCACAGCTGAGCGAAATTTGTACACTGAACTCCAGTTGCGGAAACCTTCGGACAAGAATTACTGATTTCGATCGATCGACAATTGATATCCAGGGGTTTAATTCACGAGTTGGAGATCCATTATTCTGGCTGAGACTTTCCCTTCTCTCTCTGCAATTTCTCTACGCAAATTCTGCGACATTCTTAAAATATACGACATCTTTCCAAATTCAATGTTCGATAATATCTTCCCTTTCAGCATTATATGCTGCAACACATGCAACCGAAAAAGCGTCGTTAAATGAACTATGAAAAATAGTATAGGGAATAACCAATAAAATTACCGGTAATAGAAAAATGTTGATCGATCAAGACCCTCAAGAGTAATCAATCGATTAATCTCAGTATCGAACACTGCTCGTTACGACACCGCCTTTAAAAGGCATCTCTTCGGTTCGTTAATAATTTATTTAACAAAGACATATCAAATGGAGAAGTCCTATAGATTCAAATGGGATAAGAACATGTATAAGTTTGTAAAATAAGATAACTTGATTTTACTAAACGACGTTATTTTATTGCAAACGTTTTATAACATCAAACCGAATTCAGTTAAGGTGAATTTCGAACGGGTGAGGATTTAAAAGGAGACGAACGTGACGTATTTTTAGCGTATTTCGCGGTATCAGCAAACATTACTGCTACACCAATCTGCCTGCGGTCTAAATTTGAAATTTATTTCTTGTGATATGTATTCACATCCAGTTAAGGCAGAACGCACACAGAATCATCTGAAGAGTCGATACGACATTATTAATAATCTTCGGGACACGCAAAGACGGAGCAGCGTAAATGTAGCCGTCGTGGAAACACACATCAGACAGGATGCAATTTGTAAGGACTGCAGTTGAATATCGCCTGGCTATTTCCATACGGAAATCGCCTAGACAAAGAAATGACGACACAACCTGTCTATCGCACAGTACAAGATTCAGTTTATACAAGAGTGGAGAAGCAAAATGCACTAAGTACACAAATTTCATAAAGGCATTCTCAATTTCGCTTATCAGTCTCATTGAGTCTAGTAATCATTTGCTGCAGACTAGCTCGATGGAGTTGAGTCCTCTCGAGAAAGAAATTTTATTTCGGTTTGTCGAGGAATTCGCCACAGGCAGCAGGAATTCTCCGACTCCAGTATGTTCTTGATTTCTTCGTGATGTAATTTTATTACTCTCGTCCCAAAATAATACACAAATCTATTATTACAAAGCTAAATGAGACAACACATTACAAGAATCATGAAAACGTTTCCTCGTATTTCATTAAACAGGCGCCATATCCTAATAACAGAGGTCAATAAGTCGGTTTTAAGAAACGGTATGACGATTCTGCGGGCTTCAAGTAATAGTCATATCTTACATTAAACCGAAACGAATCAAAATGAACTTCTACATCCGTTGCGTAATTGAGGAAAATAAAATAAAATAAAAACGTCCTGACAGAACAGACGGAAACTACACATAAAAAGGCAAATTAAATTCGGAAGTGTGACGATGGTTCGTATATGTGTTAGATCGCGTGTGCAGGCTAATCTGTTCTGACGCAACGAGCCTGCCGACGGATACATCGCCCCGACTCTGGCACAGTCTCCTCCAGGCTTTTGCCACTTACAGAGACAGCAATTCTTTAGATTATTACAGATCTCAGGGCCTGACACGCCTATACAACACTATTTCGTAATGCGTTCTCTGAAAAAAAATTTTTTGATAAGGTTGCCATATAATAGGGGTTTTGGATGTTATCGACCCAACACAACGCAAAATTTAAGGCTACAAGAAGCTCACATCGAACTTCACTTTAAGTTTCCTCAAAATCAGCTCCATCTTCCAACACAAAATACGAACCTCATTAATAAGGATTCTTTACTGAGCTAGACGAATTCTGTCCTCATGACATCATATTTCAATAAGATCCATTTTAATATTAGCCTCCTATCTTCTCATAGGTCTATCAAATGGTCCTTTCTCTTCAGAACTACCAACTACAAATTTTGTACGTGTTCATCTCTCTCTCACGCGAGCTAAAAAAAGCCCGCCTATCCTCCTTGATTTGATTGCTATAAAAATGCTTGGTAAAGAGTACAAATTATGCAGCTCCTCGTTGTGTCTTATTACCTCAATTCAGCGTCTTCATCTCCCTTTGATCCAAATATTCTTTACAGAACCCTCTCTTCTCTCGGCGTGAAAGACAACCACCAGTTGAGTTAAGAGTTCTGCATATTTTATTTGATGGGGTTTTTGGACAGCACACGGAAAACAAGATTTTTGAAACACGGAAGAAAACATTTCCGGAATATTAACTCAGCTTACCAATGAATCAGGTATTGTACCGGTTTTACGGAACCCAAAAATTCGTTACCGTGTTTACAAAAGCCTGTATCTAAAAGGTTTATTTTTTATGACTGTGCGTGCCCGCTTCAACCATTCAGCGGAATTACATAACCCAGCCTCTTAAATCAACGCAAATTTGTTCCTGGTTCTCAAGTACGCGCCAAGCCGAGAAGGCGTATGGTGGAGTGGAGGCATAGTTCCACGCATTAATCACCGCAATGGAACGTGGGTGGTTAGCCCCGAGGAAAGCGTTTTACAGATGGCTGGCTGGGAGGTCCCCCTAGAGCCGGTCCGGATATCGTGCAAAGATAAAGGTTCTGCCCTATCAGGAATCGAAACCCGGTCACCCAGCCCGCAGAACATCCCGGCCCAGTGACAGCGGATCCTACGCAGGACCAAAGCCGAGACCTACCCACGGAACAGACAAATAATGGGTAAGGTAATGATCCCATCGCAAGGATAAGAGGGCAGGTTGGCAAGGCTAGTGGCTACAATTACTGAGATACCGTGAATGAGCCTCCTCATTTAAAAATTTCCCATTCGCTATTTGCATATCACTGGACGCTACATGAAACAGCGTCATTTAATCGCCAAACACTGAGTCAACATGGAAAAACATAACAACGATCATAATTACTGTGAGATTCAAAGGATCACCATTACTACGAGATTAAAATCCTGGTTATTATTGTCTTTAACGCGCTGTTACCAAGGCGACAGAACTACGGTATCAGTCACATACTTGTCCTTGTATTTACTCTGTCGAAAAAATTTCAAATTTCATGCAATGAAGGCGCGTGAGAAGAAAAATCTCTATGCATTTTAAACTTCCGCACAGCATAATCCAAAGCAACGTATATCTTACCCTATCGTAACCCAATCTAAATGTTCCCCTGTGCCTAAGCACCATACCCCAAAGAGGAGCAAAGGAAACGTGGAGGTGTGGCTCCATGCATTTTAGATCTTGCTAAAACGAGGCGCAATGTGAGACCGCCAGGTCACTACTCACCTGCCGACGCGGGTCTGGGTCTGCTCGATCGCCTGCTTCCTTCCTTCCTTCCTCCAGCTGATGTCGCAGGAGGGCCAGTTCCTCGCCTCGTGTCTGATCGGGCTCTTCTCTCTGTCCGGCGCACGGAGCACGAAAAGAGAAAGACAGACAATTTCATGATAAGGAAACACATGTGTTACGTCCGTAGCGATGAGGAGAGTGCCGGTGTGGCAGGGGGAGGGGGGTACTATTATCAACATGGGCGTGATCTCGTCTTGTACATGGCTCCACCTCAACCGAATTCCTCCCCTCCTCCTTCACAACTAGAGCACGTTGTTGTCTAGCCTAGATAAGGTACACTACACAAGATGCACATGTAACGTTGAGGACGTTTTGCGAACATGAATCAAATACGTGCATTTGCACATTTCAATGGATTCTGACTTACAGCGAAGGGGCGAGAGGAGATTGCTTGATGACGGATGAGAATTCTCTCTCTCGCTAATACTCTTTTCCCTGTCGGCCCGAGAATGACATGTCTTGTTCGTCAGAGAGGTGTGGGAAGGGAGACAGAAAGAGAGTAGAAATCCCCAGGAATAAGAAAAGTGAACAAAATAAAAATCCACAGGCTTTCTTGAGGGAGAGGTTTTAGGGGTAGCGGCAATTGTGTTCATGGTCAAGGTGAACTGATATGAAGAGCCCAAGTTACCTGACACCACTTTGAGATGTGGAACACAGAGCTGGTGGGGGAGGGGAAATAGAAGACGACGATAATGACGAGGTGGGGGAATAGGTAGGAGAGGCAGGAGGGTCATCCCATCCACGTCAGTCATTGGTGGATACTTGAGTTACGTAACGGGGATGCACAGTGGTGGACGGTGGTAGTACTTGCAGGGACAACGAGGAAGACAGGAAGATGACATAAAGAGGAGAGCAGAGTATAACTGTTGAATATTCATAAATTCCACCAGTGACAGAGTCTGAGGGGAGGGGGGTGGTGGTCCTCACAAATATAGAAGGGTGACACGCTACGTCCGTGCCCTAAACCTTAGTTGCCCTTGGCCGAGAGAAGAGGTTTTCAAGCTGCAATGGCTCTGATGGTGACTTTGGGTCTGATAGCAGTGGCCGCAGCACTTCTCGGCCTCTTGGTGGCCCTCTTGCGCGGCGACTCTAAGACACAGCATGCGAAGAGACCTCCGGGCCCAAAGCCGTGGCCCATTCTCGGCAGTCTCCACCTCTTGGGGCAGTGCGAGTCACCATTTGAAGCGCTCACCGAAGTGGGCAAGATGTACGGCGAAATCTACAGCATAACCCTGGGCACGACGCCGTGCATAGTCGTGAGCAGCTTCCCGCTCATCAAGGAGATTCTCATCACCAAGGGCTCGCACTTTGGCAACAGACCGAACTTCCTACGTTTCCACATGCTCTTCGGCGGCGATCGCAACAACTGTAAGTCTATATATAACACGTTGCATTGCTTCTGTCACAGTAGATGGACAAATATCAAGGTTCGACAGCCAGTTGATCGGGCTGATCTTACAGGACCCAGAGGTCCAATACTGTCCTCGGAGCCAATTTAGTCCATCACATTTCTCCAACATCAATTTTAATATTATCCTCCCATTTACGTCCAGGTCTAAGTGGTCTTTTCCATCACGGGGTTTCAATCAACATATGTCGTGCTCGCTTAATAGCTTTTTCTTTAATTAGTCAGAATTAGTTGTAGAGCATAAGCAAATGCTTTGTTCAGAAGCTGGTGAATTTGTGATTTAATTTTGAGGGGTTTTCAGAACGGACTAACGAGGAAAACATTTTATTACGTGGTCTCACCATTCATACTTTACGTGTTGTCAATGTTGGTCTTTGCGGTGTGGTGGCCTTATGAAGATGGAGGTAGCGTGTTTCTCCGAAACGCTTGTATCTACCTACGAGTCCACACGGCGTCATAACCCAGAAGACCAACATCGGCAACTTCACTGCTGTGAGAACCGCGAATCTCATAATGTTCTTGACATAAATGTTCGTCTTACATTTACGAAATCTTTCCATCCCAAAACTTCAAATTATTCGCAAGCATCAATCATCAATCATCCCATACGCGATGAAAGGTCAACGAATTCTTAAGCTCACGACAGGATTTAGAGTAATTGAGGGAGCATTTTCAAACCCACAAATAATCACAAAAACTGACCGTCACGGTGTAGAGGTTGGTTGGTTGGTTGGTTGGTTGGTTAGTTAGTTAGTTAGTTAGTTAGTTAGTTAGTTAGTTAGTTAGTTAGTTAGGACTTACTGACAATCCTGACTTCAGTCCCAACTTGGCAAATTTTAGAACAGTGTCTTAAAATAGGCCACTGCCGCTTCCTTCCACGCTGATTCCATCCTAACATTCTACGGACTTGAAGAAGTTATTAAATATATTGTCCCGTAATTTATATAACAACGCTTTACCAACTGCACAGGATGGTTGAAGGTTAATCGGAAATTATGTGACTCGTATTAAGATAGGCTTAACTGTACAGAGTCCAACCGAAGTGACTCAGAAGACCCACAAAATTCATCAGTAAGGAGAATTAATCAATGCAAAAATTTCTAAATTACGCTAATGATTCGCTTATTGTATGATGCTATATCAACTGCTCTGTGTAGCGGTCAGATCTATGGTTAAATTATGAATGGGACTGGAATATTCTTTTATTTATTTATCTATAGTTTATTTAACGACGTTTTTTCAGTAGCTGAGACTGTATCGCGTCGAGGACTGGAGTAGGAGGAAGAAATATTACATTATTTAGGTACTATCTATGTACGCTCCTGTAGGGGCTAAGTAAAACTACGAAAAATTTTAATCACAGAAACCGTTCCCGTCCGAGATTCCAACCAGAGATTCCCGAATGCGACTTACATGCACAATCGCTGTGCGAACCTGCTGGGATCATTTTAAATTATGGGGCATTCGTTTGTTGGTAGTTTGGAAGAATTTGATGGCTTTGCAAATCCGCTTTAAACAGTTTCCGTTTATTACTTGTGATTTTACGTTTGTCTTCGTGTTTTATTAGTGGGAACAGGGAAGTTGTTCGACAAATTCCATTGGATCCATATTCCGTTTCACAGACAGGTCTTGCTGAAATCAACAGTCTGTATTTCGACGGAAATGCAAGCTGCCGGACCCATAATCCACGTATCTACAAATTTCCATTTCTCAAACCTAGAACCAATTACGAGGGGGTCCATGGAGCCCAGTCAGAATTCAGGATATCATTTCAGAATTATTAATATTGTTTTGTGTAGTTTTATGTATCCATAAAAGGTGTTCAGTTAGTGCGAATGACGTGTAGCTATTCCAAAAAAAAATTTGCGAATGTTTTCGGGCCGCGGTCACTTAAGAACAGCCTGACAGAGTTCCACCCCTGATCGTCACAGTCCGTTCAACAGGTCATTACGGTTAAAAATTAATTACAGCCGGATGCCTTCTCCTGTGGTTTAACGGGCTTTGTTACAAAACAAACACCAGATCAGTCGGAGTAACTGCTATTAATTTTCTATCTTCAGCTGAAGAAGTTTGGGCTAACTTCATGGTGCAGTGTCTTCCTTGAAAAGCCCGCATTTATTCAGCTCTTCAAGAAATTGCCCATCCCCCATTTAACATTATATACTTGTAACTGTATCTGTAAAAGATTAACATTCTAAGGAACAAATCTTAAAGTTCGTCACAATCTTCACAAAATTCGCCATAAACTTTAAGGCCCTCTTTAATATTATCCTCCTTTATACGCTCAGGTCTCCCAGTTCGTTTGTCCCTTTCAGTTTCCCGACTACAAATTTGTATACAATTCTTATTTCCGGCCCATATCTCCTTAATGTTATCGCCCAGAGCAGTGTTCCGCGACCAGCATGCCGCGAATTTTTATAAGAAATTCTGTGTTCGTAAGTTAAAGTTAGATAAAGACAGTATCTTATATTTCGTAATCTGAATTCATTCAACACGTGTAAGGCTCTGTCACATGCCTGCATCCTTAGAGGGCATGGATTTACATGCAGATACGTATTTATGGCAATATATCGTTTCGCACACCCTCTTCGTGGGTACTTTGACAAGTTAGGGTGTGACGTAGCGGGGAATAAAGTTTGCGAAATACTGCTCTAGAAATTTAAGTGTACAAGGCAAAGAGTACGAATTATGAAACTTGATCTTCAGGTCACCAATTTTATCAACTCAGAAATCTGTTCCCCCCCCCCCCCCCCCCCGGTATATTTGAAGTTACGAAATGTGAAGTTCCCCGCTCCGTGCTAACCTTTACTGACAACCACGTGTAGGCATTGTAACGCACGTGACCACAGTCCGGTTTCAGACCCCCCAAAAACCATGCCCCCCCCCCATCATTTTTCCACTGCTCTTTAATACAACACAATGTTTTAGAAAATAAGACTCCTGAAATTAACTGTGAGAACACAATTAATTCTTCCTAAATACGTCTTCTTAAACCCAAGCGCGAAGTTCGTCCATTTAAACTGAGAATTACTTTTTGCTACAAAGTGGACAGAACTGAAGTATCCGGGTTCGCATTTAGGCCAGGTAATAACCATTCTATTGAGGAGATTATACCTAAGAGACTGCTCCTAGCATTTTCTTTTTCGCCATCACGTCCATTTTCCGGGGTAAAGCCGGCCGGGGCGTGATCCTGACCACTCAGTGCCGAGGTCAAGAATGCCTCTCCCATTAAGCGCCTAGTGGGACAGCTTTACTTTGCTTTTATACATTAACATTCATTAATTCAGTATTTTACCCAAACAATAATAACCATTAAAGCTTTATGGCGGAGACGCGTTGTGTTTTCTTTGCGGTACGGACTGATCCTACAAAAACTATTCACATGAACTTCGTTCTCAGAGGACAGCAACAATTTTATTTTATATATGAATCAGCACGAAGACCGATGACTTGGGCAAAATCACACCAGAACCCGTTCGCAAAATACCTTATTTTTTTATATATCTCTCTCTCTCTCTCTCCGCTCTCTTGTTGCTAATTGATCCGTTAAACAACCGCACACTAGCCAAATTGCGCTGCTGTGAGAATGGAAGTCCGGGTTTTCAAGGTTAATCTGGCTAGAGATCATGACTGATCTTCTCGGAACATAAATCGGCTAGTGATGCGCTGATATTCTAACGAATCACAGCCGCTCGCTTCGCATACCCGGAAGTATAGTTACGAGACTCTCGCCAGATGTCCTGCTATCGCCTCCTGCCGCTGGCTGGAATTTGTTTTCTCTGTTCTCATTTTTCATGAGGTGAAACAAGAATTTTGCTGCCACGGCAGATCAAACTTCACGTAACTCGACACTCAACAAATCAGTCACCAGTTTACACTTCATAAAGTGATGCCACATTCGACTTTGATGATTTCGCACTTCGTGTTTTGCATAATTGTGTAAATTTCCTATTCGTTTGTCGCTGGGTCTTGGTCTTATTGCATTCCTCGCATGCGCCTTCGACGAGGCTCTGCCAACAGCAGTATTCAATCCACGAGACCGAACACCGTTGGTTTTTGCTTACCACACTTACTCTGCCTTCAGCAGGTTCCGGGTTCAAATCCGAGACAAAATTCATACTCCGAAGGATGATATTTGTCACTTATTTTAAATCCTGCATATCCGTTATTCACAATTATCTTCCTATTAGACACTATGCAGTCCGTGCGTGAAACTTGAGGGTCTCATGACAATGAAAATGTCGATGTTGGTCGTCTGGACTCTAACATTGCGTGGAATTGTCATTTTACCAACGTTTCCGAATAACATGTTGAAGTTCTCCCTGAAGACGGACGAATATGTTCCTCCGAAACCCTTCTATCTACCTACAAGTCCACACGGCGCCAAACCCAGAACATGAAGACAGCGTTTATCATCCAGGGTGCAGTAGGCTACGTATTTTGAAAGGAATTGGGTTACACCGTGATATCTGGTAGAAGTTTGTCGACGTTTCAGAGATGCTTGTTGCCTCATCGTGCTGATGATGGAGGCAGAAACACCTCTAAAACGTCGGTAAACATCTACCAACCAGGCTACATGACGCGCGACATCCCAGAAAATAGTCACTGGGCTTGAAGAAAGGGAAACCGTGAATTGAACCTCGGTCATCCGCAATTTCTGTGGGTAATTCGGCTTCGTTACGCGGTCAGAGGCAACCCGGTAGGAAGTGGGACTCGCGGGAGCGCCACTAAGCAGGACAAGTCGTGGCTGGGTTATGCAAGAGGATAGAGACGTAAACATAACGGATCGGTCGCCCGCCCGCCCATCTGCCCTTGGCCTCCATAGAACTGAATTTTTCTCCCTCTCTCTCTCTCTCTCTCTCACACCAATGTCACTCATTTTTCCGATTCCATTCTTCAACGCCACTTTCCACGACAACCGCTTTATTTCGCATGAAGTGATTAGAAGGTTTCGTGTTTGGGGCGAGGATGTCAATCGATTATTCAGTAAAATTAAAATATTGCTCAAATTACACAAATAGCCGACTTCAGCTGTTAATTTTGAATACCTTGTGAGAAAGGCCAGTGTTTTAAAGTGAGAGACCCCTGTCTGTGACGCGTTCGGATTTTGGCCATCAGAGCACTGGAATCGTGGGTTCGAGCCCGCGTTTCTTTTGTGTTGTGTTGTCCTATGCAGATACAGACCACACACACACATTTCGCAGTCCAACGTCTAATGAGTTTTTCTTTTCCGGTCTGAACAAGGCAAATCGGAAATTTGTGAACGCTGAGAGTAAAAGATGCGGCAATGCCAGTAGTTTCGGACCTCTCTGCATATTAATTTCCATAAATCCACTATCAGTTGTGACAGATTCCAGTGATTGTTCTTAAAAATTAAATTTTCATGCTCACGTTGTCTGTTTCTTACAAAACATCGTAATTTCCTGTGAAGTTCTTCGAACCAATATCGAATTGTTACTTCGACATTTCTGGAAATATAAATCGCACATACACGCTGTAATTTCAGTTTAATAACAGGTAAGTTCCTTTTGAACTTCAAGCAAACAAGAGTTATACGACGGCCGACAAAACCAAAATTTAACTCAAGTCAGTTCAGTAATTCTGAAGATAAAACAGGCGGACGGACGAGGATAATACCGTATTTCCTCAATTTTAAGACGCCATCGATTGTATGACGTAATAGGTCTTCGATAAGAAAAGATGCAAAATCGATTCTTGGACGCCATAAAAAGGAAGATGGACTCCGATTTCAGAAATGTTAAAATGTGAAAAAGTGATCCTTAAAATCGAGGAAGTGCGGTGCTTATTTCAACCGATTCTCCCAACTGGTGCGCCTTGGCACTTAACTTGTCCAGTCCTCAGCGTACCACTCTCACCGAAGACTGCCCCAAATTCCTCTACCTCGCTTTGTCAGTTCGTTCACTTTCCTCATCGCTCACTCACTTTCGCCGTTATTTCTGTTCATTTGGTTCTTCAAGATCAAGGATGCCCAAACTCGTAAATAAATTGCACTTAGTTTAGTGGAACACGAGCCATAGTTCACGTCCCGCCGAACAAGCTGTAACGACGCCTTCTTCGTGCAAACTACGTAAGACAAACGCGTAGTTGGGAGCTGATGTACGTCTGCACTTTCTATTATTTCCGAAACAACTGAAAATATTTGGTATTTTTGACACGACACCAAAAGTTGCTAGGCGAATTTAATTTTGATTCCTATAGATTTAACGTATATGCTGATGATGTTAATTTACTGGGGGACGATATGAATACAATAAAGAGGAACGCAGAAGATTTACTAGAGGCTAGTAGACAGGTGGGGTTAGAAGTAAATTCAGAAAAAAACTAAGTACATGTTAGTATCTCGTCATCATAAGACAGGCGGGCAAAATTATCTTAGGGTGGCTAATAAATCCTTTGAAAGGGTTACAAAGTTCAGATATCTGGGAACAACAATAACAAATCAAAATGACACTCATGAGGAAGTTAGGAGGAGATTAAATTCTGGAAATGCTTGCTACTTCTCAGTTCAAAATATTTTGTCTTCCCGTCTGATTTCTAAGAACCTGAAAATTAAAGTATACAAAACAATAATCTTGCCTGTTGTGTTGTATGGGTGCGAAACATGGTCTCTCACCCAGAGGGAGGAACACAGATCGCAGGTGTTTGAGAACAGGGTGTTGAGGAGGATATTTGGGCCTAAGAGGGAAGACGATGGGGCATGGAGAAAACTGCATAATGATGAATGAGATAGGCGGGGCGGGGCATGTAGCGCGCATGGATGAGACAAGAGGTGTGCACCGGGTACTGGTTGGGACACCTGAAGAGAAGAGACTGCTGGGGAGACCTAGACGTAGATGGGAGGATAATCTCAGGCGGGATCTATGGGAGATAGGAGTCGAAGGAGACTGGATTTTGTTGGCCCAGGACAGGGTCCGGTGGAGGGCTTTGGTTAATTCGGTGATGAACCTTCGAGTTCGGTAAACCATAGAGTTAGTTAGTTAGTTATGGATTTAACGTAAACGCAAGACGCTGAACATTGACTTCCATCTAACGCCGAAGTCGAGTTTTGCCTCTGCGATGCAAAGACGACGTTCTTAGTTAAACACGGATACACAGTCTATTTTCGACGAAGTGCTTTGTTAAGTACGTCTGTAAGGCGTGGTACTTAATTAAGCACAATACACAACTTCTAGGCCCGTCTACGTGAGATCCCGCGTTCAAATCTCAAACCGGAGACAGACAATCCTGAGTTCTTTTGTGGTTTACATCAGTCCCTCCTGGCAGATGCCAGGGCAGTACCTTGAATTTGGCCACGACACTTCCGTCCAAATCCCTCCCAGTTCACTATTCACTGATTCTACGCTGCATAGTCTGGGCTACTGTCAGACTACCGAAACCACAGGACACGAACATGATAATTTAATAGTATCTTAAGTAACAAGGCCCGTTTTCTCATTCACATCAGCTGCAGAGATCTGTAGAAATTCCTCCTCCGTGACGAAACTCAGACGGTTAACCGCAGGACTCCCGCTACGAAATCGGGTCCAGTTTGCGGTGGACAGAGTGGAACGTGGACATCCTTTTGCGATTACGTAAACTACCATTCCACCCATGTCCCATACCAGGACACCAGAAACACTAATTAAATCTAATCATCATTATCAGCAGCAGCATCCATCTGAGGCCGAGTACTTAAAGACTTTATCCATTGCAGCCTTGGCACTGTGCGACTGGTCCGACCTGCAGAAGACCCGGAGGAACATCGCCCGCTTGTATTGCTCCCCACGCTTTGCTTCCGTGCATTACGACAACCTGGACCACGTGGGCTGTGCCGAGGTGGTCGAGTTCCTGGCCGAACTGTCACGTGTCACGAAGGAGACACGAGAATACAAGGTCAAACCGCTGATCCAGGCAGCCTGCTTCAACATGTTCTCTCAGTACATGTGCAGCACCCGCTTTGCCTACGACAACACCGCCTGCGCCAAAGTGGTCCGCACTTTTGATGATATCTTCTGGGAGCTCAACCAAGGTTATGCCGTCGACTTCATGCCTTGGCTGTCGCCTGTTTACAAAAACCACATGCGTCTCATCTGCACATGGTCACAAACAGTGCGTCAGTTTATTCTGTCCCACATCGTGGACCGACAACGGCTCGCACTGGACACTTCCGAAGAGCCGAGGGACTTCACAGATGCTCTCCTCATGCACCTCCAAGAAGATCCAAATCTGAGTTGGGAACACATTATCTTCGAACTGGAAGACTTCTTGGGAGGCCACTCTGCTGTAGGAAACCTCGCCATGCTGACACTGGCAGCCGTGGTACGTCACCCTGAGGTCGCCAAGAATGTTCAGAAGGAAGTGGACGCAGCCACAGGAGGGTCGCGTAACGTAAACTTGTTTGACAAGACAGTAATGCCCTACACAGAAGCCACTATCCTAGAGGTCCTGAGGACTTGCTCGTCACCCATCGTGCCACACGTAGCGACGCAGGACACAACCATTGCAGGTACATATTAATTGTTCAGTACACCCACTCTCTCGCAGGTAACCCATAATTTTCAAGGTCCGTGTTGTATTTAAATTGTTGGCTGCATTTAAAAAAATAAAATATTAAACTTGATGTCATTCTTTAGTTTAGTCATGTTAACTTCCGAATATTATACGGACAATTCTGGAGCTTGGTGCCTGGGATCTGTCCTTTACGATGACGCATACAGAAATTGTTTTCTTTAAATCAGAGTTTGACAACCTGTGGTCCATGTAACATATTCTGGTCCCCAAATTCAAGATGGCGTTATCTTGCGTTGATATAAATATTTCAAGAGCTAGGGAAACAATAATACAGTGCTAGCAGTCTTTTTTCATTACCTTTCAGCGACTTCGATTAAATATTTGGGAACAACGGTAAAAAAAAAGCCATTCGCGAGGAAATCACGAGTATAATAAATTGGGACAATGTTTGTACGCATCTAATTTGAGAACTTTTGCCTTCTTGCCTAAAGTCTAGAACCGTAAAAATTAAAAAAATAGCCCACAAAACTAAACTTTTACATGAAATCTCACATATAATTTTATCTGTATGGTATAAAAATTTGGTCTTTGTCGCCCTAAGGGAATGATAGTCTGAGCGTGTTTCGACGGAAACTTTTTTAAAACTAATAGTTCTTTAATCTGCACACACACCTTTAAATTGCGTATTTAGTTTATATGCACGTGTAGTTAATTATGATTACGTATCTTCTATTTTAATAGAACACAGAGGCGTCATAATAGAAGTAAAAGTTTTAAAAAAGGCAATAGGAATTGAATTTGTGCCACGCAATGGGAGACTGGCAGCGTACTTGTCCTAGGAAATCCATGAATATCTGCCTGACAGAGGGTAAATGTAAAAAGTTAAAAATAAGATACCCTCCCGTCATTCTACACGCATTTCAACTGAACCTTGGTCAAAAGTTGCGTCCGACTGTTTCAGGATACCCTGTGGCGAAAGATACTATGATTTTCATCAACAATTACAATCTCAACCACAGCGAGAAATACTGGGAAGCTCCCAACGAGTTCCGTCCTGAGAGGTTCATCGCGAGTGGCAAAGTAAGCAAGCCCGAGTACTTCATCCCGTTCAGCACCGGCAAACGCACCTGCATCGGACAACGGCTAGCGCAAGGATTCACCTTCATACTAATTTCCTCCATCCTGCAGTACTATGACGTCACTTCTTCAAACGTGGCGTCCATTCGCACATATCCGGCCTGCGTTGCAGTACCCATGGACACATTTTCGCTAATTTTCACGCCCAGAAATTCTGCGTTTGTGCAATCCATTTAGTGTAGTCTCTCTGACCTTGTAAGTTCATGCCAAACATGTAGGTGGGCCTACATACATCGTCGTCATAAATAAATGCCATATCTCGTATACGGACTCTCTGCAATACATACCAAGCAATTTTGGGTTCACTTAGGGGAACAAATCAGCAACAAAGAAAATTCTTGATCGAAGGAATTTGTAGCCGGTCCCCGTTACGTGGTCTTGATCCTTGAGTTCGAGCCGCGACGATTGCTTACAAGTAGGCAACTTTACGGCGAGAACTTCCTAGTAAGCGAGCCAGGTGAAAAGTGGAACGGTCTAGCGTTGCCATGGCAACTACAGTGCGCATGCGTCAAAGTCATAATTCTTCCCAAGTGTCGGCTTGTTCTCAGGCTCTAGAATCTAGGTTGGCGTTAATATACTTGTTACTGTTGCAAACGACCTCAGAAAGACAGTCGAAGCTTCAGACTATTAGTCTATATGGCTGTGATTCATCGGAGAATAGCAAATGAGTCTTTTTTCCCCGAGTTAAAAGGTAATTTCATTTGACTACATTTTCATTGCAGTTAAAATATCGTGGTACTTTCATTTGCAAACAAACGAAGGTTCTTATCTCAGCAAGCAAAATGTATGTCAAATGCAATAAGGGTAATGAAATTCAAACACTTTGAATGGTTCAGCGATACAGAATCTGTACTAAATCATTTTGTTTTATATAGAAAACTGTGAAAAGTCGAATCGTGTAGAAATGAATTGGAACGTACGTACTGAGGCATTCTGTATATTGGTTCGCGAAGTCCGAAGCAAGTCACTAATTATTTAATTGTACCTTGTACTGCTGAGCAATTCAGCCGTGAATGTGTGCAGCTAAGTGTAAGAGCACACTTCATCAAGGACGGCTTTCGCAATCCACTCTGCGGTGGCAGAACCCAAACGTTCAACACCGCTAATACCAAAGCACACCATTAAGCACGATCTTGGAGCCAGTTCGACCTACTTCCCCATGCTCACAGCCAAATTAATCACCGAGGTGACCGATTTCAATTACGTTTTCCCACCAAAATTCAGAATTTTCACGCCATCGACAAGTCCAGCCCATGAAAACAATCTTATTTCAATATTCCAACAACATTACGTCGCCCCGTCATTCATAACCCTTTATGGATCGGTGCTAGGCGCAGGAATGGGTTTATGTTCCAATTTATTCCCCAGTTTTTAAATTAACACTATGGAGCAGCTAGTCAAGAAATTGCCCGCATTTTACAGAACCCACAGCTTCATTACCGTGTTCATAAGAGCCCACCGCCGTCCCCTATCCTGTGCCACGTACATCTAATCCACACTCTCCAACACTTTCCCTAGGATCCATTTTAATATTATCCTTCCAGCTACGCTTAGGTGTTCCCGGTGATATTTCCCCCTCGAGGCTTTTCAACGAAAACTTTGATGCATTTCTATCTTCGACATGCCCCCTATATGCCCCGCCCACATCATATTCCATCATCCGATCATCCTGATAATATATTTGGTGAAGAGTACAAGTCACGGAGCTCCACGTTATGCAGCTTCGATCCTCTTATGTTCAAATACTCTCCTAAGCCCCCTCTACTCAAAAACAACCTGGGATATTCCTTGACGTGAGAGGCTAAGTTTCACATCTGTAAAAACTGGCATTCACATTCTAAAATTAATATTAACAGTTTAACATAGCAGAAAACTGCAAACTGACTATAATTTTGTGCAAAAATGAGCACGTACGACTGAAACTTGTAAAATTAAGCATCGCAGAAATCGCACGTGACGTTGCTGTGAAGGCAAGAGCTGTCACAAAATGGACACGTGAAATTTTAGAGCGAAATTTAAACACGTGTTTTACGGGATCGTCATCTTCTTTACCTGAAGGACAATTTTTCAGATTTTAAGGCGTCCGTATGCCAGAATTTAGTTAAAAGAAAAGATTTTTATAAGAGATCGACCTTTTTTTATCTCTAGGTGGTTTAACGGATGACTTAAATACGTAACTTGCGTAGTGCCGAGCTGTCAATAATGAAACTGACGGCCGTGGCCAACTTGATGTGTTACTCGGCATTTCCTTGAAATGACCTCGGAAAACCACGTATAAGCTGTCAGAATGGCAGGTACTTTGATCGACATTTGAATCCGGTACTTACAGAATACGAAGCAGGAATGCTAACCACTGAACAGCGAAGTTTGTTACTTAAATTACTGATTTCTAAGTTTTCGTAGAAACGTGGTCTTCGCCAACTCTTATCTTCACTCACAGATGTTAAATTCTATATAGGCTCTAGAGCTGTCATTTAGTCGTGGCTTATTTTACAACACTGTGACAACAGCCAAAGGTTTATTAATCTTCACACCGAGTACAAGAATGCAATGATAGGCAGCCTATGGGGAAATTTGGTAGCGGCATTCTTTCTGTTATAAAGTAACCTGGCTTGATAGCTCCAGGGAACGCGGTCAAAGACCTCATCGAATTGACCAGTTCAGTCCACATCTCATGGCAAGTATCAGAGTGCGATGTGTTCGCTGGTTGCATATTTTACAAGGACAGTGTTCAGTAGTGCCCCGTTTGTCTTAACGCGCAAAACATCGATGTTATTTCCGAACAAACTTCTATTAAAACGGTATTCGATGTTGCTATTAAGCTGCTTAGCAATAATTCTATATATTTCTGTAACCTTCCAAGTGTTATGAACAAGATAAAACGTCTTGAAACCAATCAATCAAAACAAACTTAAACTCTGTCTGAATCGACCGATTTGCAATTTTTACACAATAAACATTTTAAGTTGCTAGATAAAATAACTTGTAAAAAAAACTTTAGACTACGCATGGAAACAAGCTAGGCTCGATCCTAGGACGAAAGTAGTTAGAGTCAGTGTCAGATATGTTTTTTAGCCCTCGTGTGTACTACATGTTCCACCCATCTCATCTTCCTCGAGTTGACCGCCCTAATAGTATTCAGAAAAGAATACCAATTACGAAGCTCCACTGGCTTATAAATTAATTCCTGCTTCACCAAATATTTTTGTCAGGATCCTATTCTCACCCTCAACATGAGTTATTCCTTTAGAATGAGAGACAGACTTAATTAACATTTAAAGTTAAATGTTTATCACATCGTAGTGTCATTTTATGTTTATATTTTTGAATGAGGAACCATAAAACCTGTGTCTTAAAAGCTCATATTTCAATAATTT
This sequence comes from Zootermopsis nevadensis, assembly GCF_977971745.1. Classification (NCBI taxonomy): domain Eukaryota; kingdom Metazoa; phylum Arthropoda; class Insecta; order Blattodea; family Termopsidae; genus Zootermopsis; species Zootermopsis nevadensis. The sequence goes on from NW_028259134.1 coordinate 20,310,439, forward strand.
TTTTTCATTTCCAGCTGAAAGGGCCCAATCCTGTGTAATTAATTTCTAATTATAAAGAGTATGCAACCTCTCAACTTGCCGATTGCAACTTTGCTAACCTGAGCGTGTGTAATGCGGGTCACTGTACAGAAGAACGTGGGAGTAACTAGTTGACACAAACACGAACAACACCGTTACAAAATACAACCTCTGAAAAACTTTGTACATAATCCTCGTGAAACACGTGTCGTATCATAATTATGCGTGCAGTGGCGGAATTACGCGAGGGCGAGCAGGGAAATTGGCCTAGGTGGAGGCAGCTCTTCTGTCTCGAAATAAATCTGATGACTGGTACACAGTTTATCATTAAGACTAGTAGTACGCCCATCAGCAATGTACAACGGCAGGCCTGCCAGTGCAGTTCAAATTCAAGTCTCATTTTCTCTCGATTTCATTTGATTTAAACATCAAGTCGTGGAAATTTGTCCTGGAGCACGAGTACATTCATATCGATGATTCAATATTATATGATATAAATAATGCCTAGAAAGGTATCGATTATGTATTATTTTCAATTCAGTAAGCATTAAAAATGTGATCTTTGTTGCCTCATTTCTCTATTGTATACAATAAATCATGACGCTACAAACAACTTTTGTGATTAAGTGAATATTATTTACTAATTTTATGAAAAGAGTTTTCATTCAAGTATTCTTTAACTGATAAAATAATTCGATAGCGCTAAGTTTATATAATGTTCAAGAACTGAGTATGTAGTTGTAAATTATTGTACTTAGGAACTAACGATATTCACTATTATTACATTTAAATACAGTATAACACACATGATATTACTTACACTGAAGTACCTACATTTTATATGTTTAGATCAATCATTACCGGTAGGTAGCGTTTTGCTAGACTTTAAAATGATGTACATAAGTTATTCAATGCTATCCTTGTGTTTAAATTCGTAATGATTCTTTTTAAATCCTTGTGTGTTTTCTTTGTAACAGTCACATTTGAGATTGGCTGCATGCTGCATTGTAAATAAATGTCATCATATACTTTATCATTTGCTTTCTTTAAGCCCTGTACCATTCTTTCGTTACTTTCCCCGTTCCAATTCAAGGAGACCATCCTGTTTTGATAAATTACGTAATTTTCCTCAAACCCTTCATGTGAAACAGTGTCGTACATGAGACTTCCTTTTCCGAACACTCGTGCTGATTTCTTTATCCCAATTTTATACAGATGTGAAAACACGAAAATTTGTACCACTTCGATTAAAACTAGAGACATAAAATATAAAAGTGTCATTCTTTATTGTACTGCCATTATCGACTCCTGGGAACTGTACGAATGCACATGATTAATAAACAGTGTACAGGAGGGTTCATAAATAGATTGAACACCTGTATTTCACACTTCGTCATAATTACTTCTTGGGAGTGTTTAATGTCTTTATTAGTTCCTTCATAGTTACATTATTCCTTAAATTCTTATACATTAACAGATTCAAAACTATTCTGACGTAATGAATCCTTTAGTTCGAGTGCACTTAGCAGGACTCGAGGCCTGTACATCAGAGGACAACATATCGCGGAAGGTAGAGCTACGAAGACATCTATGCTGATTATCGCAGACTGCGAAAGGCCAAGATATCAGGAAAACTGGTAACACCCCCCCGTGGTTCAAGTTCTGGTGAAGACAATGCCCCTGATGCTTAACTAAGCAACACGCTACGAACAAGTATGGATAAGTTACAGCGCCATTGCACGAGAAGTAGGTAGTGCTCAGCTTCACGTCCCGGCCGCATTACCCCCAAAAAAGAAATTCGTTTACCGAAATTAATTTTATATTAATTTAAAAACAGTATTTAGATTCAGTGAGCTGACATCTATACATAAATAATAATAAAGGGTAAATATGATATGAGTTGGACATGTAGCACGCATGTGTAGATGAGAAATGTATATAAGGTTACAGTCAGGGAACTTGAAGACATGGGTACAAATCGGAGGATAATATTAAACTGGAACTTAAAGATGTTGAGAGGCCATGGACTGGATTCGGGGACACAGGAAGAAGTTAAGTTGCGTGTTTTGCGAGGAAAATTATGGACGTCCGAGTTCTATAGAAGGCGGTGAAAATCTGAGTGTCACAGCACGCACAAAGTGTATGTATTTATCACATTTAACAGTAAATCATTTGAAATACGCAGTAGGAATTGAAATAAACAAAACTTATTGTGGAAAAAAAGAAGACGAAACGACGCAATTCAATTCTGACCACGACAATAATTAATTAGGAAGGAGCCCGAGACACATACAGCATTTTGAGATCAGACTCATTAAAATGCCTAATGCTCTGAGTACAAAACGCAACAAGTAATGAGGAAACTCACTGCTCTGCAAAAAAAATAAATTATTCTTAAGAGTAATTTTTAAATACGAGGCGCGTCCTCAAAGTAAGTTTCCCACTCGTCCCACAGCTAGCAAACCTTATATTGCGCGAAGCGACTGTGCGTACGTGATAGAGCAATGACGTAGCATGGCGCATGCACTAACGGTACTTCCCGCGTTCTCACAGTAGCATCGTTGCAGCTGTTGAAGATGGAGATTCTTATTCCAGCTCCCGCCGACTGTGAAGTGCGGTCAGTGATAACGCTAGGCCGCACACGGCTCGACGGACAGCAAGTCTCCTGCAGGAGTTCAGCTGGGAGGTGTTTAATCATTCACCCTACAGCCCGGACCTCGCTCCCAGTGATTTCCATCTTTTCCTACACCTCAAGAAATTCCTGTCCGGTCAGCGTCAGCGTTTTGAGAATGACAGAGAGGCGGAGATGGTTGTCACACAGTGGTTCCAATCCCAGGCGGCAGACTTCTACGACACAGGTATTCAAAAGTTGGTCCCACGGTATGACAAATGTCTCAATTCCGGTGGCGAATATGTTGAAAAATAGCTGGACACTTGCTGTATCTGTTGCAATAAATATTTCCATGAAATTGTGTTTTGTTTCTGTAAACGGCCCCAGGGAAACTTACTTTGTGGACGAGCCTCGTACGTTAACGCGAAAAAATCCTTACTTCGGATTTATGAGCTGTTAAAAACTCTGATACTGAGAGAGAGACACGCGTTCAACTGACCACAAATCATCGTGTCGTGAAGTGCATGAAAATTCATCAGTGTCACCATAAAAGCAGACGGCATGATCTAATTCCGAGTCAGTTCAATCTACTGTCCATCTCTTTTCTCAAACGTCCAAAACCAACCAAAATTTTGCGTGCTCTCGTGATGTTCCTCTCGTCCATATCCTTGGTGAGTAAGCCAAAACTAATCACAAACGTAACACGTGAAATTTCTATCACGAACTGACGTCTCACAAAGCGAAATCAACTTCCCACTTGTTTTTAAATTTCAATTAACACCGGCTTCCTTTTCACAGCTAACAAACTGCAAGGCCAGATCAGACTTTTGACAAGGCTGAGATCTGTCTAGCAGAACCAGCGTTTTTCTCGTGGACAATTGCATATTACATTTACAAGAACAAGTTCAGGTTCACATAAATAAGTGAAGACAGCGACATTTTCGCTAAAAACATTGTGTATTACAAAATACTTGTTTAATTTCTTTTTTCTGTATTTTTAACAGAACATCACAAGAACATTCAATCAAAAGTAAAAGTCTAGGCCCATTTCTGGGGCCTCACTGAAAAAGGTGGCACATCGTGACGTGGAAATTTTATGTTTGTGTTATAAAACAGCATCCAAGTTAACCGAATCGCATAACCAACCTACGACTAACGGCATTTAAAAATGTATCACACTGATTTAATGTTCATGTGAAAACTGCAGTACATTCACTAAATACGTCGAATTTCAACTACCTATTCCTCGGTACCTGGGGTCTCGGGTTCGATTCCCAGCGGTGCCCGAATTTATAACTTGTGTTGGGCAAGGCCGTGGTCTAGGCAACACGGAGTTTTCCTCCGGGGGCTCCCCGGTTTCTCCGTGGCATCCCAACAATTATTCCATTCACACACAGAAGAAGGCAATGGCAAACCACTTCTGGATCATCTGCCAAGAACGTATATGAACAGGTCCCAGTCCGAGAAAAGGATGGAAGGATCCTGTTCATATGGACCTGTCGTCAGACAGAACACTAAATAATAATAAGATGAGGTGGTCTAGCGGTTAGAGCGCTGGCCTTGTAATCCTGGGGTCTCGGGTTCGATTCCCGGCGGTGCCCGAATTTATAACTTGTGTTGGGCGAGACCGTGGTCTAGGCAACACGGAGTTTTCCTCCGGGGGCTTCCCCGGTTTCTCCGTGGCATCCCAACGATTACTCCATTCACACACAGAAGAAGGCAATGGCAAACCTCTTCTGGATCATCTGCCAAGAACGTATATGAACAGGTCCCAGTCCGAGAAAAGGATGGAAGGATCCTGTTCATATGGACCTGTCGTCAGACAGAACACTAAATAAATAATAAATATTGTAACTATGCAAAATCCATGTAGACAGACAATGTGATATTATGTGTGAACTAAATGAACAAGATAGCAAGGAACGGAAATAATGAGCGAGAAAACTGAGACGTGGGAACGACTGAAAAATAACATTGCAGAAAGACTGAACAACGTAAGGATATGAAGAGAATATAACAAAGTGGGAGAAGGATGAAGACACGAAGTACGTTCGTCAGAAACGTCGGTAACTACCTGCAAGTCTGCACGGCATCATAAACCAGAGGACCGCCATCAGAATTCACCGTCAAATATCAAAGGAATTTTCTCCTAGTTTATAGACATTTAGGAGGTAATTCGTTTTAGCACTGACCCTTTCAATTCGTCAGCATCTCTAGAATGTTCTCGCTCTATGCATATCCTGTTTGGGAATCAGCTGAGTCAGAAATCCGTGCACACGTTTGCCTCCCGGCTCACGTAAAGTTGAAGTTTCATCGCTGCGACCCGCTCCGAAACTTTACTTCTGATACAACCGACGCATTGCTATGCTATGACGCAGGCAATTACCGGTAAACACTCAGGTTATGACCTCTCGAACGGAAGAGGTTTACGACCTTCCACATCCGATATTACAGTTTTCTTCCGACTAAAATAATGTTAATGCCGTTCTATAAAACATAGGTAGTCACTAAAGGAACACTTGGCATGACACAGTAAAGTGTGTTTTATTCATATTTTGCAAATTTTTATTCGAGTTCAAAAATATAACCTCACAGCTCGTGATGTCACCATATTCGTATTTTATCAAAACGGAAAACTGAATTTAATACCAAACTTAGAAGCATATTTCATAATGTACCACATATGAGCCCATCTACAACGGCTCATAAAACATAATGGGACACACACACACACACACACACATATATATATATATATATATGTATATATTATTATTTTTTATTATTAGTGTTCTGTCTGACGACAGGTCCATATACTATGAACAGGATCCTTCCATCCTTTTCTCGGACTGGGACCTGTTCATATACATTCTTGGCAGATGATCCAGAAGTGGTTTGCCATTGCCTTCTTCTGTGTGTGTGAGTGGAGTAATTGTTGGAATGCCACGGAGAAACCGGGGAGCCCCCGGAGGAAAACTCCGTGATACCTAGACCACGGTCTTGACCAACACAAGTTATAAATCTGTGCACCACCGGGAATTGAACCCGAGACCCCAGGATTACAAGGCTAGTGTTCTGACCACTAGACCACCGTGGCGGTTTATATATATATATTAACCGTTTAAACACATTTCTGTCATGGAATTCACTAAGTCCGTCAAATTTTCGACATCGGAAATTTGCAGCTTGAAAGAGCTGGTTCAAGGCCTTTAATCATAGATGACACAGTGAAATATGGATGGATAGGGGGGGGGAGAGAGAGAGAGAGAGAGAGAGAGAGAGAGAGAGATGCTGACAGTGTTAAATCGGAATAAAAGTCAGAAGTGGACATACCTTAAGCACAGCACAGTCAGCAGATACCGAAATTGGCTGCCAGTAACGACGTCGGATAATTGTCACGACTGGACTGCCCTTCCTGTGGCTCAAAATGCGATTAGGGTCTATTTTCCAATTCAAAAAACAAAATAAAAGTTAGTTGCACTGCCCATCGCCTCATTTCCAGTGACATGTTCACACAACGGATTTCCTGAACGTGTTTCCATTTTCAGACGTGTTTCTTTCTTTTTTTTAAAATAGGCGCCATTTCTGGATAAAACTTAGACAGTATTTTTGATCAAAGTGACGTGTCAGAAATTTACGATACAACGCCATTAAATATTTCTCATGAAAGTCTTTACTTTCAATTTTGCTAGCCTGTTTATTCGCAATGAAGTCATTGAAAGATTATAGGAGCGCTAATTATTCCCAGAACTTATTGTTAAGGTTTTAATGACAGCTTCCTCTATCATCAGAACTCCCAAATATTTAAACAATGTATATATATTTATTATCTCAGTCTATACACAAACGTATTTAAAAAGACAGAAAAAAATCTACAAATATACCTCGAAATCAATAAATGCATTGCATTGAAATATATAATAGTTTTAAAAAGATAAAAACGACGATATAAACCTGAAGATGATGTCTAAAACATCGAAACATGTCGTGCAATAATTAATAAGCGCCATAATATAACATAATATAACTTATTGTAATATTTTATACTACAGATGTTATAATGTTATATAAATTTTAACAACAACATTTTAAATACGTTTGTGTATAGACTGAGATAATAAATAATATATTCGATTTCAACACAAACATGACGCACTTAAGCTACAAATTTAAAAAAAATGATACCGCCACGGTGGTCTAGCGGTTAGAACTCTGCGCTGCGACACAGAAGACAAGTCATCTTCAGCATGAGAACCTGAAATACCACCAATAACAAAGATATCATCTCCATTTCTCTCCTCAGTCAAGGGCCAATTACAAAGAATTTTACGAGTCCAAGACGACAACAACACATTTCTGGTTCAAAACCATATTCGGGTATGTTTCCCACGGTCAACATAAAAAAATGTTAGTGTACCAGCATTTAAATCGCATTCTATATAAAAATGGGGTTTCCTTTATTCAAAGTGACGTCAGTTGTGACGTTCAAATCATTTCGTACTGCGCACGTATCGCAATTATTTTGGTTTGTGAGAAAACAAAGGTAAGACACCTGAAACGGAATTGGGTATTTCCCTGCAAATTTTCCTTTGGGTGGTCCTTGTACAGATTTAGACAGGGGAAAGGCATAAAATTGAACAGTCACGCGAACGTTGCACCTTCTCATGTCACACGGTCGAATATAAAATATAAAACGGGGGGGGGGGGGGGGGGGGTGTGTGTGCTTGTGACGAAGTGATTTCGATTAAAAAGCATATATTTCAGTACCACTGGTGAATGTTCCTAAAAAGTGGCCAAAAATAGTAAATGAAATGTATTTAATATTTTAATATTTTCCGTCAAATCACAATTTTAATAAGATAATAAAATATAAAATATTTAAAATATCATTTCACGTTCCGCATCGAATGAAATGTAATAAATCCGATTAAAGAATATTACAATTCTAATCCAGTAAACTACTTTACAGTGAGACTATCATGACACGGGATAAATGAGTACAGATGGAGCTGTTGTTGGGGAAGATTGTCTTCGAACTGTTTGCAGCAAATACGGGGGAAAAAACGCCAATGAATTCCGTGTCTCTGCTGAGATGTGCGTTATCAGTACCAACATGACATTAATTTCGGCAAAATGAAAACTAGGCTAAATGTATTTTATAAAACTGGATCAGCTGGCAGTGTTTGGAGCAAAATCCCAAGAAAAATATTTAGAACTAACAGTAGCCGAGATAAAGTGTCAGAGATTGACTAACAGTTGTTAAATCAAAGAGGATTATATTGACAAGAGACGTAACAATACAGTAGTTGGGGAAAGTCAGGAATAGGCTGTTAACAAACAAACAAACAGACAGACAGCGACGTATTCCACTGCCTCGTGGCCTTCGCGTTTCAAATACAGTGTCTTCAGAAAGGGACAAAAACTCGACTCAACTCAATATTTCTCTTTTTCTCGGAGGTAAAGAGCATTATTTAGAAACTTTAAAATACTATAAAATCTTAAATCCCATTCTCAAAGAACAGGTTGCCATGAAAGTAAGAGGCAACACATCTGGGAAGTTCTTTGTTTGGCTGACAAAAGACTAACCTCAGTCACAGTTAAGCCTATTTTACGTACTTTGATTTAAATTTGGGAGATGCTTTAATTCTGGACCACTGAATTATTATAGGTTTTATTCAGTTTCTTCATGTTAATACCTCGATAACATCTTCAAATTCTCCTTTACCTCATGAACTCACTCTTTGTGGGAGTATTACCTCATTTGACGCTATAATCTGCAGTTGAAACACGACTAAAGATTCGGTCATATGTCGAGACCATTTAATCGAAATAAAAGCAATCGAATACACAAAATAAAAGTAAACGCTGTAGGAACGTCAAGGTAGAGAGTGTAAAGTCCCTCCGAATTATTAGAGGTTACACCGGAAGCGGGGATTTTCCCCAACCACAGAAAGCAAGCTCAGTTCTTAGAACGATGAACTACGATACATTAAGCTGTGACGGTCATCATGACGCAGAAGCCCTGCCGAAAATTCAGCTTCTGATGGAACCCCTGCTCAGGAGCGGCCGATACATGGAAATCCGCGTCTTGACATAATCGAAATACGTCTCCCTAAACCTTATCTACAGTTTCCTGTACCTACTTACTACGTCAGCGATGACGTTATGTCCAAAACAGACACGCGTTATGACGAAGGTTAGTTCACTGCATCTCAATTACGTTGAACAACGCCAATTTTCTAATAAATATTTTATGTACTAGACGTTTCGGTCCCGACGGGGGCAGAGGATTTTTCCTCTAGCCTCTGCGTCCAGACCGGCTCTGGGGCCCACCCAGCCTCCTCTAAAATGGGTACCGGGGTCCTTTCCCGGGGGTAAAGCCGGCCGGGGCGTGATGCTGACCACTCACCCCCATCTAGTGCCGAGGTCAAGGAAGGGAGGAGCTATACCTCCTCTCACCCCAAACGCCTACATGGCGTAGAGTGGGACAAACTTTACTTTACTAGACGTTTCGGTGGGGTTCGATCCCCGACGGGGGCAGAGGATTTTTCGTCTAGCCTCTGCGTCCAGACCGGCTCTGGGGCCCACCCAGCCTCCTCTACAATGGGTACCGGGGTCCTTTAATGGGGGTAAAGCCGGCCGGGGGCGTGATGCTGACCACTCACCCCCATCTAGTGCCGAGGTCAAGGAAGAGAGGAGCTACACCTCCACTCCCCCCAAACGCCTACATGGCGTATAGTGGGACAAACTTTACTTTACTCGACGTTTCGGTAAGTTTTACACTCCTGTCTTAAGGTAACTGGAAGCCTCGCTATGAACTGACTCAGGGGTAAATGGCGGGCGGGCTTCTTTAAACGCGACGGCGAAACTCCGGGATCCATAATAGTGGAAAATTTCTGGGTTCTCGTGTTCTTACGGAAGGACAGACAGGAGCGAGGCTAATTTTGTCCATGTTTGCAAAAGCAAAGACACGCAGTATGAACGAAATAATTAATCAGCAAATGGAAGAATATATGACTACAGAAAAAAAAACATGGCACACGTCTTCGCCCCCCCGGGACCCGGACGTCGTTAAAACCGAAAGGATTCATTCAGCCTAATCACCGGAGACAGAAGGAGAAGAAGACGTAAGTTACACGACTATGAAAAACTCACAGGAAAGAAAAGACGCGCGCAAACTTGGCAGTTCACAGAAAGACTCTGTTGTAAGTGCAGACAGAATCAATCACACATAGGAATGACTGACATCCCAGTGTCACGTACATTATGTCTGCGGCTGTAGAGTAAAGATGTTGATATAATTGATAGTTGTCTCGCTTTCAGCTGGCTTCGAACATGAATCAGGTCTGTAGAATTTACAGACAGACTTCAATTAATGTTTAAAACATTCCTACCGACCACGACATATTTGGACATTTTCCTTCAGGCTAAGTCCAAGTATTAATAATCATCTTTAGTTTAATACTTAGCTCACTGTTTCTTAGACGATGCAATAAAACTGACCGTGATTCAAGATTCAATAATGCCAACACAACGAGAGGGAACTTTTGTATTCATTTCATGTTATGACGTTATCATAAATTCAGACTACGTGGTGTACAGTGTCGAGTGATTGGACAATTCGCAAATAATAAATCAGAGGGAACATGGAAGGTAGCAATAGTGGCTAAATTTAAGGTTCTATCCCAAAATTTGACTCACGAGACTGAGTAAAACCACTAAAATCTTGAGTATAGCTGCCTCCGGATCAAGATTTTAAATCAAGTCTTCCAAATACGGCTAACCACTTGACTGTGACGTCACTTTGCCAACATCGCCACACCCTATCTCGCTGATATAATTTTTAATATTATCTTGCAATCTAGCCCTGCGCCTTCTAAGTGGTGTCTCACATTCAGGTCTTCCTACCGAAATCTTTTGTGCAATCTTATCACTTCCAGTTCGTCGTCCACAATTTGATAACGCTAATCATATCAGGCAAAGTGCTCAAATCAAAGCTCGGCGCGCGGTATTCTCCGGCATCCTGTTAATTCTTCCATCGCCAGGTCCAAAGAGGGTCGTCGTCGTCATCCTCAAACTACGTTCTCCATCAGATCCATTTTCACACCCGGATAAAAATCAACCAGACTTCTCAGCATTCTACTTCATTTTAAGGTACACGTTTCTGAGCGACATGATAGCATCGGTTCTTGAAATTTAGTAAACTTTAAATTTCTTCGTCAATACATTTAAATTCGTTACTGCCCTTCCCTAATATCTTAAATTTTGCCACGTTCATGAAGGATCCGTTTCAGGTCCTTATTTGATGATTTGTCTCTATATTTTGATGAAGAGCTGCTGACATATACTTGGGCCCAGCTTATTTCTAGATCCACTTCCGTATGATAGAGCTTGTGTGGATTTAATGGTGTAGCCCATAATATTTCGTCCACTAAATTAGTAAAGCTGTTACACTAAAGCAGGAATTAAAATCAATTAATTCAGGCCACAGTAAAACATATTTGCATTATAAGTTACATTCTAATGAGGCAAACCATGGACAGTTTCTAGGGTCGAAAAAAGGCGTTCAGTTGGTCTTTAGAGTCTCAAATGTCGTTTGTGCACATTGACTCATATTTTGGCAACGTGTAATCGTATTTTGGTCAAACTCTCACTTGTCGACCCAGCAAGATACTGGACGTAAACAAATCGATGTATCAATTCTCGTGATATAATTTATTTTTTGTTGAATCATTTTACAAAAAGCGAGCCCCCTCCCCCCTCCCGTCCCTACTTAAACCTACCCTTAGGCATCTCTTGTGACGGGAATTTCACGCTACACTAAAATAAGGCAGGGACGTTCCGCTTATTTTCTTAAAAAAAAAAGAAGATTCTTGATCTTGACTAAGGTGGTCCAGAGGTGATACTTATGTTTTTGGGCAATGTCTGGCATATCAAGGTGATCGGTTAATTCGGTGTTCCAAGAAATGGTAAATACATTTCCTCTCTCAAGATCTGTGTGTGGTCTTGCAAAAATCTTATCCTAAAACCCTCAGTCATAGTAATAAGACGACGGAAAACAAAAAAAAATGCAAAAACTTTGACGCACTTAATACACATTCAAGGATTTCATGGCTAGTACAAAAATATTTTTTCTCAGTTTCCTGGAATCAAATCGTTGGACTTATTAGAAGACGTGTCTCTGGCAGCTATTATTACGATATTACGTAACAGTGTGTTTTGTGTAGAACGTGTAATTGATATTCCGAGAATCATCGCTATTCGCATGGGAAGTATCCAAAAACACTGTCTGGAGAAACACATGCAAACATAACATCCGGATTTATCTGCTCAGTTTCCAGGAACGTGCATGCAAAACTCATGGAAACCTTTCTGAAAATCTCGTCCTTGGTATACACTGTCTGCAGAAGTCGTCTGAATTACACGATTGCACAGACGCTGCGCTGAACCAAGTCCGTCCAAGACCGGATCGGTCAGTTCCGACATAACGAAGCCTCGTGTCCATGCCCGCATGTTTCATCTGCCAAACCACTCCACCAATTTCAATTTAGTTTCGTATGGGTGGTCTACACCAAGAGCTTTCAGGCGAATTTAATTTCCGCCAGGTTAAGTCGGTCACTTGTCACAGCGACATGGGTTGCCTACCCTCAGGTAGCAGATAAGAGCGGATCGCTTGGACGCCGATATTAAATGTCTCTTTGTCTAAACACGACGCCAGGAAAATATCCACGTATTTTAGCCCTTGGGATTAGATGGTGGTTAATGTTGAGATTCCCCTTGGGCAGCAAGTAGGGTTCAAAGAAGGGACAAGGCATATGTGGGTCCTGGACAAAATTTAAATATCGAACCTACACCAACTCTTCAACACGAAAACCTAATCTTCAAAGTAAATGTTGGCGGAAAGTTAAGTGCTTCTCGCCCCTCGAATTCCTCACAGACATTTGACAGATGGAGAGAGAGACAGAGAGAGAAGTAACGCCCTGCTAGTTGCTGATGTGTTCCATTCTTACTGTACTCGATCTCTGGGCATAACCAATTGCTACAACTCACTATACCTGACCTGAGACAGCGAACAAGTGCTCAGACATGGACTTCATTAGGCCTAAAAGGAAATCACTACAGACGGACTTCCCTTTTCACTAAGAAATATCAAGGCCAGGTCTCGACTTAACATGTATGTCACATCTATGACCTACTTATGTACGTCCATTATTAAAGTACATACATCATTTTACTTTTTTTAGCATTGTTTACTTCAATACATTTTATATACGTGTGAGAATTGAGTGACATATCTCAATGACGATTGAAGGTGACCAGCTAAGACAACACTGTCTAGTTCCAGACAGACAAATAGTCTGCAAATCCTAGATCTGAGCATGCAGACCAACAATTTTGCAGTACAAAAGGACTTGAACCACATTCACAAAAATGAGACCTAACGGTATCCAGTATCTTCCACACACTGTTACAGCGACACGCCCTCAGACGAGGTCCTAAGTCCCTTTCAGAAGGTTTCCGTTCAAAACGTGCAATTATTCAAGTTTAAAAAATACCCACGCATTTATGACACCAGAAACTGTCGCCCCATACTTAAACCAATTTATTACCGAACACAACATTTAATTTCAATCTTTATTTTCGCCTTCCTTCAGAGTACAGGGTGTACCAAAATAATGTTACCATATTTCCAACATCTGTAGTTCACGTTAAGTACGTAAATGTAGCAACAAACAGCTAACAACGGTTATATATATTATTTGTGTTATTTCGGAATGACTCTACAATCATTTTTACTTGCTGCTGTATATTTCTGCTATTAACGTGTAAAAAGTAAAGGAAGATTTCTCAAAATTGTTCTTCACACGATTCGTAAACTATCACGCTCAAGTATTTCTGTTCATTTTCACATAATTTAAAACAAACGATTAAACGTAAACGTAAATTTGTCTCTTCAAAACAGAATTCCAGTGAAGAGAAAATATTTATGTTCAAGCAGGCTGTTTCCCGTTGAAGGCCCTATTTAACAGCCGTTTCCATAAATTAAGGGGAATTTCTTGACTTCCTAAACAACTATCAACTTCTCTGGAGGAATGTGGTCCATGGACTGAGTTAAACCTGAAGTACGTCTGAAACGTCGGCCACTGGGGGGGAACACGACTGACAGGATATGACGACATCCAATAAAGATGTCCCCCATTTGACAGTGCACATTAAAAGATATTACCACGAGGAACAACTTTAAGATACAGCCATTTTAGTGCAAAAATTCATATGGAGTCATATGTTGACAGATTTATCGGAAAATTTCTGACGTATTCAAACATTCACATTCAATGTACTTAAATGGATGGAAACTAACGTAAGACGACGTTCATTTGTCATCTGTTTACATTTTTCTAATAAAATTAATAGACAAGTGTTCGTAAATCTTCAGCGTCAAAACATCCCGAGAGAAAGAGGACCGGGTAACTGCTCATCGCATTTTAAAAATTTACGGGCACGAATTTCAATCCTAATTTGAAGCAGCGATGAAACAGATTCGACGCAATTTTTTCAGACAATGTAACATCTCACATGATGGATTTAAATATTGGATTTCAGTATAGGTTAGCGATAATGTTTTTAATTTCAGCCCAGTTATGCTAGAGAATTTGTTTTTAACTTAAATATTTACTTCTGCCAGACTCGTCCACTCCACATCCTTCAAGACCTTAGTGGTCCCCCAACAAATAATCACAGACGTGTTCTAATTTCGTATTGATATATAAAGACGTTCTTACATTACATCGATTCTTCTTACATTATTGGTTTTGATATTAATCTACTGCAAATACAATATCCTACTGATAATTATAAAAATACATACAATTTGTAATTATCTATCCCTTCTATATCATTAAACATTTTCAACACAAAGAAAAGTATTTTAAATTAAATTTCTCTCTCTTAACGACATCTGCATTTTACATGAATAATTCGCTATTCTTAAAAAATTCGATTTCAGATTCATATAATCCATGGGTTACATTGGTGTTATGGGACCCAAAACGAAGTTCTGTGCACTGTTTTCATCCTTCGAGTAGAGTCGAGATAAAACATTCAGACGAACAGGCCTTATCCTCATCACACACTTCGCGCTAACGACTCGTATAAATATTGGCACTGTCGGTTCTTATTTGTTAAGAGCGAAATTCCTGCCCCATATAAATAAGTACCCAATCTTACCTTATCGCTATATGAAACTGTCGACTCAAGACTCCGACCGGACGTCAGTTCGTTTGGTGGTCTACGGCGAAATAAACGAAGGCCGGAGGAACTCGTCTAGCCTTCTAAATCGAGTCAGAAATCTACTACGTAGAACAGGTTCAGACTACTGAAATACAAGACCAAAGAGAATCGGTTTGGAAAGGAACGAAATGATTTCACGCACAAATATTCTTTGCGTACAAATAAATCGCAGAGACAGATTCATCTACAAATAAATTTACAAGAAAACGGAAGTCCTACTAAGGTTGCAATTTCCTCGTTAGCAGAGGCTCTTCGTCTCTCGAAGAACAGGATTCGATTTTCAGCTCGTCGTATTTTATATGAAACAGAAAAGTAAAAATTTGAATTAAAATTCTCTTGAATATTAACCATCGTCTAGTAAAATATAAAACGTAAAACGACGTTTCGGAGATGGGGCTCTATCTCCGTCTTCAGATAGAGCCCCATCTCCGAAACGTCGTTTTACGTTTTATATTTTACTAGACGATGGATAATATCCAAGAAAATTTTTATTCAAATGACTCTTTACCATCGTCAAGAAGTTTTAGATCTGATAAAAGTAAAAATGTTTGTCGTCTTATTAAAGATGATACGAGCTTCAGATCCTAATCAAAGAACTAAGATGATGTTCTTTTAAACCGTCCCCGATGAACGACAGGAAAGTAACTGAGAATATAACACGACCGTTTCGGTTCACTCCTCAAAGTCGGCGTCTCGTTCGGGATTAACTTACGCAATTTATAAAGTGCAATTAAAGTAAATTAAGAAACCCACAACAGCGTCTTTTGCAACACATATTTACAAAAACCAAACGAGTGACCATTTCAGTTACACTTGTGTGCTTGTTTCTTGTTTAATTACGCATTTAGAGCCTGTGTCAAGCGTCATGTTTCGCCGTAAATTTACCGGCATTTCGGAGGCGCTTTCAGCCTCCATCATCAGGGTGCGGCATCCCAGAAGACAGTCTCATCTTCATGAGAATCCGAAATCTGTGCTTGCTACTATCTTTTGAGGGGATTCTTTTTCAGATAAATCAGGTACTGAAAGATCGGGACTGGTGCTTTGGTTACCCTGAATCCATTGTGTCTTGCTGTAAGCCGTCACTTGGTCTGTGCCTTGTTTTGAGCATCTTCGTCCAACCATCGTCACAAAATCGAGGACGTCTGTCAGCAATAACAGAAACCAATAAAAGGGACAGTTGAGTTCCTCTCCCCTCCGACCTCGCTTTTGTAAGAAAGGCTGGATCCTTTCTTTTTTTGTTGCACAGTTTACCCCAAGGTGATGAGGGATTGGATTCCATGTCCTTGGCAAGACATTTCTGAGCTATCTTAAATGCGCACAGTAATTTAGCAGAAACCTTCATATTTATTTGAAGGCAATATAAACCATGAAATTATAACTCTTTACGTGCAATAGTAAGGATTCATCATTTGGCCCAGAATATTGTCCGAAGGATGACTTTACTGAACATTTAAATAAAATTTCGTGTTAAATTTCATGACTAGCTGAGCGACAATTAGCTTCACATTCTTCTCCATACTGGGGATACTGAGAACGACCCGTTCTTCAAGTGTCTGAGCACTGCTCAACTTTTCGTTGGCTTCATCTATAGACATTCGTTAGGACTCCTTGGATGAGGGATCGGCCCGTCGCAAGGCCTCTACCTGTACACAGGACAGAACAACACAGAAAAACATCCATGGCTTGAGTGGGATTCGAACCCACGATCCCAGCGACACCATTCCCACTCCTCAGAACAAATGAGCATGCAGTAATATGTAATTTTAAAATAAGTACTCTACGAATAATCTTCATTTGACACGTCTATCTGTTTAACCTTTGAAGAGTCCAAATGCAATTCCTAATATTACAGTTCACGAAATTTCAAAACTTAGACTTAACTATGACAATGCACCACTTAACTCGCTAACGAAATGGAAATGTAGACGTCATAAACGTGTTTGCTGCAAATCTGTGCTTTTAGTTACCTGGTATGTATGCAGAAATAAAAGACGGGTTCTACAAGGAGTGTCTACTTTATTTGCCGTCTGTGCGCGGTAGAGTTGACCGACTTCCGTCACAGAGTTGGAACCATTGTAGAGTTTCCCTTCAGAGCCGGTTAAGTATTTGAGCATAGTGTTTCAACACGTACCAACTACTTCAAAATTCAATAACTCAGCATTTTGTTGACAGTGGTTTTATGAGTTTCGTTAGAGAAAGGCAGAGCTGTACCTGGCATTTATAAAACACCACGCCATGAAGACATACGGGATAGTGGAGGTATAGTTCCAGTCTTTCTTGACCTCAGCTGTAGGCGGAAGTGAGAGGTTAGCTATCCCCGGAAAAGTACTCCCACAGCACTCATTGTATGGGCCCCAGAGTCGGTCTGCACGCTGAGCTAAGAGAAAAATATATTTTGCCCTTTCGGGGAATCAAACCCGTCATCCATCCCGTAGTCATCCACCACACTGATTAAACTATCCCAACTCATACGGTTCGTATCTGTATGATTCTCGGAATAAAGAGTGATTGTATCTTCAAACATCATTAACCAATTAATCCTTGTAATGATGACGCGTTGTGTTATGTTTTAGGTACGAATCAAGTCTCACCCCACATCCTTCTTTAGAAGCAAATAGTCGTTCAGCTTGCCAATATAATACGTTTTCATGTCATGGAAATTGTTCGATTACACAATCCCAACACGCCTGTCAAACCGGCACAGTCTATCCAAACATTGTGGGATAAATAAATAAAATCTGGACCTTCTATATTAAATAGCGTGGCTTCTACATTATACCAAATAATGTGTCTATTAACATGCACTCAGATTTCCATACTTTAATACTGAGAAGTTTTTCTTACTTTATCTGTTCAGGATGGTTCTTCATGGAAAGGAATAACACAAACCACTGCAATTTTGTTGGAAATTCAACCTGACTTCAAAGAATTCGTATAACAAATAGCCCACAGTTGAATCACACTGGTTCACTCCGGCTAATAACATGCATAAATGCATAAAAGAATCATTGTAAAACCGCCATCACCCACAATACAGCAGCAGACGTCTCTAATGGTGGTAGGCTCACATGATGTCTCGGGATAAACGAGAAGGCAAACAGGGCAACGAGATAGTGACGTCATAAACCTCTGTTCGCCCTCTGTACAGGTGTATGATTCAATTAAACCTTCAAAGCTATATGTGCCACATGCTTTAACTGTGTGTTGTTGTTTTTTTAATTCATGGGTTTCAAATGATTCTCATCGTAAACGGGAATTATTTCCTCAAACAGCATTAGCTAAACAGTTGCTCATTGTATTGGAGAAGTGCCTCTTTCTTAATTAGCTTTTTGGTTGGTTGGTTTTGCTTGAAAGAGTTGAAGTTTTGTCATACTACCAGTAGGGCACACCACCAGACGAAGAAAATGCAATGTCAAAAATAAATGTAAAAGACCCACTATCCTGGTTAGCGTTAAAATTGCATGTTTCGTTATCTAGAGATAAGAGGATGTACGTAGTGAATCAATTAACATCCGCTAGATGGCAGCGCGATCGGAGTTGACTTTAGCCGGCGAAAACGTTGTGGTTATTATTACATCAATGATATTCTCAAAATGAGTTCGCTTCTTACTAATATTATATAACATTTCTGTGGAAGACAGTAACCAAACTTAACAGAGTTGGGCTCATATTTTGTAGAACGAATAATGTAAAAACTGTAGCAATTCACATGAGTTAAATTACAAATCCACCGTTAGAAAAAAAAACAATAAAAATGCATGCCCTATCAGTTTCAAGGAATCAAACTTGATTTGTTGTTACATAACTTCGGAAGAAAGACGAATAGGCTATTCTATAAATATAATTCTTAGAAGCGACCGAACAAAGCTGCTTTTGAATATCTTGGCAACAAAGTTTCAGAATCATGACAGGCAGGTATGTAACAACACGTAGCAAATTCGCGAAAAAAAAACACAGATTTAAAAAAATTAACACTGCTTTGAACTGATGCAGAAATGCGTTGTTACCGAAATGGAAAGGAAACGGAAAATGCACGTCTGGAAATTTGTCCCCTGTTCTTCCACGGACACTACGAGAAATGTAAAAGATTAACACAATTTTCACTTTCTTCGAAAACAATGAAATGTTACTTATTACACGACAGTCAATTATTTACAAATACCACCAATTCCAACCGAGACAGTATACACACATTTCATGAGGTTTCCGCATTACAGAGGCTACAGCACGATAGATAATTAAATTAATATTTGTCTTCCATCCTCTATACATTTTTAAAAATATTAAACACACTGAAGCACAGTTTCCGGCCCGAGGTTTCAAACAAAATAATTTTAACTTAGTCGGTACATTCATTCGGAATGGGGTTATTAAAGCAGGAGGACGGATCTAAAAGCTGCGAAACGTGTCACAGATAAATTGAAGGTTTTCAGTGAGAGTTAGAATAAACAGGACAAGTGGCATGCACCTCGACGTTCCAAGTTCGAATCCCGGTCAAGCCGGTTGGTTTACTATTGTGATTCGCGGAGACATTCTTGGAAGCAAAGAACACAACCGGCTGGGACGGAAGACTATTTGTTGGTCTACATGTGAAAGACTGAGAAGTTCACAGAGTGATTGATTCAATAACGTCATTCAGCTCTCCCGCTGTTACTCACATGCGTCACCTTCTAACATTTCATAATGCAGTGAACACAGTTCAATATTTTAAATAAAAACATTGCAGGACTGTCGTGTTCCCTATAAATGATTATAAAGGCGTCCTTGTTTCTGCACACATGATTATTGAATAGTTATTATCTTACATGTTAATAGGATAATGATTATGACTATGTGGATGTGTTTTGTATAAATCGTTATAGTCACCATGGTAACACTGTTACGCGACTTTCTGCCTAGTGGATAAAATTTGTAATTATGTATGTGTGTGTGTTACTTATACATTGTTCAAAGGTGAATAAATAAATAAGCACAAATAAATAGAAGATAAAAGCCTTAGACTAGAGCTACGCAGAGAAAGAACTCAAAAGAGAATAGAAAAATCAGAGGCAAACCAAAGTACCAAACTGATGAAACGTAAATCGCAAGAAATAAAAAATGAAGGAGAAAGTATACGAGAGAAATGAAGAGAAACGTAATTTGAAAGAGCTGCAGACTACGGAAAGAATGAGAAATAATAACCAGGAATCTATCACAAGAAACAACGGATAAAAATGATTATAATTATAATAAGAAAAAGTCTACTTGGTTGGTCTCGGAGTGAATGCAGTTTTAAAGAATTTAAGCGGTATATAAAACTAGTGCGATGTTACTACCTAGCAGGAGTCCATCTTTTTACACCGGCTTCCAGCAACGAGAAAATTTGGTATTCAAATTACATCGCTTATAAACGACAATTTTCACCATCACATGACGAAGAATAAGATTTTGCCAAACGCAAAATTATGTGATAAACTCTCTCGACAAGTTTCCTACATTTTTGGGCACGCATTCAATAAGGAAATGAATGTAATGTTTACCCAAATTATCTACGCCAGAAACAATGAAACTAAGAGTACTTTTGTATTCTACTGCCATCTAGTGAATCATACTGCCATTACGTCATCGATTCGTTACATAATAGTGTTATACAGAATTGATTTCATGTCATACAAGTAATGGTAGTTTTCTAGTGCACTGTGATTAAAATAAAATATTAATACATACATTATTCAACATTCTTCTATGTAATGAATGCTGTATTAATTAATTATCTTATATAGAGAATATGTAGACAAAAACTTTGAAGCCCGGATAGCTCAGTCGGTAGAGCATTAGGCTTTTAACCTAAGGGTCCAGGGTTCGAGTCCCTGTTCGGGCGTTTCTTTTTTTTATTTATTTTACTATTGTATTGTCTCAACGACTTGACCTACTTCTTCCAATTTTAATTATGGTTATTGTTAGGCACTGCAAATACAAAGAGAGTAATTAGATGAACATAGCCACTTCAAACGAAGCTAAAATGTCGTTTTTTCTGTGTCATATAGAATCCCTGAGATGGATATAATAAGGTTTTTCACAAAAGAAGTTACAGCATTAAAAATTAAGATATCACGTCAATAGGCAGCAGTTGCTCTAAAAAAAGTCCGGGTAATAAAGATATTTTCTAATATGGGCCCTGTGGCGCAACGGATAACGCGTCTGACTACGGATCAGAAGATTCCAGGTTCGAATCCTGGCAGGGTCGACATCATTATTTTTCTATTTTTTTTGGAACGTATTTTAAAAACCACTTTCAAACGTGTTTTTTAAAGTACAAAATAATTTCAAAGATGCCCGATCAGATATATCAAACACATCTTACCATTTATCAGTAAATCATCCTGAACCAGAAATACAAAACCTAAAATTACAAATTAAAACACATCCTCAATTATCCCATAAATCTTCAAAAATGCATTTACATAAGTGTTTGTAAATGCACTGATAACACTTGTAGTTATTAAGACAATAGTATAATGCAAAACATCAATTTTGTAAAGCAGCACCCCAGTATGTTGCTTCTGCCTCTCGATTTTAATTTCTTGTCACTGTTCACTATTAATGAAGTACATGTTTCAACCACAAACATTCATCATTAGGTTCTCAGATTGTACAAGAACTATTGAACATTTCCAGTGCAAGTAATAATTTCTTGCACTTGGTACTGTATTTCATAAAAATAAAATCTTAGATAAAATATACCAACTACCAATAGTATTTTACTTAAATTTTTCAAACAATGGGTTATAGCATGACAAGTTCTGCTGATATATTGTTGTATATGTGGATTAGTGTGTTGCATATTTCATGCCCTGCTGTTGAACAACAAAATACAATATATCATTAAAAAACCCACATTATTTGCATCGAGAACTTAGTTGAAACATGTAGTTCAGGAAAAACAGTGTGTAAAAGCGACAGAGAGAGCAAACTAAAATCAAGGAGTGATGTATAACATTAGCAACAGAATACAATTCAGTAACCAATTTCATACAAATAAATCTAAATAAAAACTCTAAATATAAACACATTTCATAGCCTACTGATACCTAACCAATAATGTTATTAACACGATAAAAATACATAACTACTGGAAAAAGACAAAGTTAAGTACACTGCAGCATAGCCACATAGAAAAAAATTAATATACAAAGTCCAGTGTAAAAATGGGGTGGCTCCAGTTTTCATGGTTACTAAATGCAACATGTGCTCTTACCTCTTTCACCAACGTTCTGTTAACAGTCTCAATGGATTCACAATAATATTCTTTGTGGTAATAAACACTTATAATTTTAATTAAATAATTTTATCGTTACCACAAAAATAAATCTGCAGCATGTAGTGAACATCTGCAAGTGTTTCCTTCCTCAACACTTAACTCTTTGGCTGCCTTCTTTGAAAAGATGTTATTCACCTTCTCACTTTGAAATGCTATTATTAAATCTATTCAAGAAAATCTCTGCTTTTATGGATCCCAAAGGACTACCAGGTTCAATTATCCTCCCAAATTCTATCTCCCTTAAAGTTTTCAGTATGTCTCTGTGAAACTGCAGCTGCTAATAGGCCCATTATCCAGCCCCCAGGAGATATAAGTACAGAGCAGGAGTGGAATGATATTGACAGAGAAAGCTCAAGAACTCAAGAGTAAAACCTGTCCCAGTGCCAATTTGTCCACAAATTGCCCTGGGTGTGAACTGCAGCCTCTGCAGGAAGAAGCCAGCGACCAACTGCCTGAGCTATGACAACCATTTGAACCACTTTTCAAGACACAGTACATACATTATGACACTGGAGGCCATGTATTTTTGTAAGCTTCTAGTTTACAGCAACAACTATGAGCAAATGGAACTGGGCACATATTTCATATGGAGATAAATCATGGATTTACTTAAGTGTAACATTAACGACACAAACCTGTGTTGATATTAATCTGCACAATAGGAAATTACACATCACGAGTTCTATCCAAATATCTAGATATGAAAATTGTATCCCCCCCCACCAAATAAAAAACAACCAAAATACTGCATATAGCAAACTTAGCATTTACAATTACAAAGATGCTGGAATTCTAAGTAACGTTTATTAACATCCATGGCAATGTTACCTTACCCACTTCCATCCCTTTTATTTAATCTCACCTGCATGATGGGCTACCATGTTTCTATCTTCATTTCTGCACCAGCTATTCACATACCATGAAGATATTTGGTGGCTGTACTAATAGGACTAGGAAACATGACAATGATGTGACCACACAGAATGGAAAGGCCATGTCAAACCATCAGCACCACCAACAAATATCCTCACTGTATTAAGTATAAAGAAGAGTTCATTCACCAAAAAGTCCAGGGTGCAAAACCAAGGAACATACATGTACCAAGAATTATGCCGCCCAGCAATGCTTTTAGCGCTTTTGTACCTCTGTGGAACTCGCAGAGCACTTCTATCATCTTCATTTAAATACTCTAGAGTTTGAAACTCAATAGAAAGTAAAAGAATTAAAATGTGAAACTGTAAATCTAAGATCAGTTTCTCTGACTTTTACATTCTCTTAAGTTTTCAAGTCTTCTGGCTGCACTAACTGCAAAATTTAAATGAAAAATATTGAATCTTCCTGTCTCATTTACATAATTATGAAACTTCAAATCCAACTGAGCAATAAAATCCATGGCAGAGACAATCACTTAGTTTCAACATCAGATTTAACTGCTGAAAGAACCCATCTACATACTTCACACTCCATTCACATACACAGCATGATTTAGGTAAAACAAAATATTAAGAACAAGTATTGAATATTAATTTTGCTTTACTTGATATAAAATGTTTCACAGCATGTCCAAGACTACATTCTTTTGTGTAAAATCTTTAAATACTATCCACCAAGCCTAATTTTAGTCACAAAGTAACCACTGCAAAATAATAAAGATAATATATATGGTTGGTTCTTGATGGTAAAACAAACTTACGATTATATACAGTGTGCGTGTGTATACATACACTCCTCACAGCAGACAGCCAACCCTATATGGCAGTGGAAAAGGTATGCAGTATCTTAATTACTATAACTAGTAAATAAATCAATAATAGACATAAATTGGATTTCCAGCTGCCCCACTCTACACAGATAAATGTACTTTACACATTTACCAAACATTTCAAATTAGTAAACTGACCATCAATAACCAATTTAAATGCATCTTTCCTTAAGCAATTGTTCTAAAATCAAAATACTTAAAGCAAGAACTATAAACTACATGACTAGCCTACAAATCAGCAGAATTGCATCTAATAAAATAATTTATTCTTTTTTAAATTACATAATTACATAAACTGCTGAAGACATAAGTAAATGTACTTTGTTCATACAAAATAAAAGTAATACCTACAGGCTGTTAAAAAATTACTTTCTTACCGAGCTACTAACTTACAATATTGTATTCTGTATAATTAAAGACGTAAGTGTTGGAACTTCTTTGCAACTGACCGTATTGGGCCTCTATAATTCCTAAATTTTCTTAGCAGATATTGCAGGAACTCCAATAAGCAAACTTAAAATGCAATGAAAACATAATTGAGAAAGGAGACAAAAGAACAGAAGTAGCAAAAATAAAATAAGAGAGCAGAAAAAATTGAATACCAAAACTGATTTCAGTTTGGTTTCCTAATGAGGCACATAATGAAGTCATCACTTGGCAGCATTTCTACATCCTGTAGAATGGAATCATTAAATATAACATACTGAGGTTAGTAGGTACCTTCTACAAAGTAAAACTGTTCCTGGAACCATACCATAAAGTTGGATGGGGAGTGAAGGTGAAGTTCGACACATTCTTAACTTCAGCATTACCAGGAGCTGCCAGATTTTGGGTGGCACAGAACAGACATCCAATCCATAGCTAGTCACTTAACTGACTAACCAACTTCAGCTCATCTGTCTAGGATAAAATATACTACACATGATTATAATATTTTTGCACTACACTGAATGTTGATATAAAAGATTTAATAATACAGTAAAAACAATAGTACTAATAACCCAGCACCAATGGTATGGATAAAAAAGCTGTCCGAGTGGGTTCCAATGTATTAACATTTTCAATGCCAACTTCAACATAAATGGACAAAGTTCTGTTTAAACAGATGGCATACAGAAATTATTTTAATACTTATTCTTGGGAAAATAATCCCATTTAGGACCAGGAAAGGTAACTCAGAATTGCTGTTTTTTCCTGTCTCTTTTTACATCCAGCGGCAGCGATGAATATTCACAAGCAATAATTTAATTTGTCATAAGTGCAAGTAAATGTTGAACTGTAGGAAGTATTAATGAAAGGTGAAATGAGTTATAAAACTTGAGTGGCCCATCAGTCTTCCAACACTTATGTCATAAATGATGCAAAATTAAGTACTACACAAGATATGTACTTAAATACATCTGTAACTGCTTTCTGAACACCCTACACTGCACAAATTACTCTAATACTTAGAAACAATAATTTTTGAACACCCTATACCGCAAAGTTATTATAATACTACCTTGGAAACATTTATAAAAGTATCAATATTCAACTAGTTCTCTACCCAGTAGTGGTTAAACTCAACTGGACCCCAATAATTAATTTCAATGCAAAGAAATGAAAGAGATGGCATTATTATATACACAAGACAGTTTAAACAGTATATTAAAAAGTAGGCCTACAATGTATAATTTCAAAACAGGATTACCAAATTTTATAAGTGCAAGAATGAGGTTAAGTGGTAACATTTTAAAATACCTGGTCACATAGACAAGTGTAGACAAAAGACACTGTTAAGGTAACAAACATCACACCTTTCATAACAATTACCTTTCTTCAGTTTAATATCTTTCATAATCAAGCAAATCTGACAAATGTTTCACCATGTTCTATCTCTTAATTTACATTTTATTTTGTGAAGATTGCAGTATTCTGTGTTATTGCGCCATGCAGTCTGGTAGATTTCCACCGTTTCAGAGGTCACACTGCCTCCATCATCATCATCATCGCCCTGATGATGGAGGCAGTATGACCTCCAAAACGTTGGTATAAATCTACCAGACTACACGTCGCAATAACCCAGAAGATAGCAATCTTCAGACTCCCTGCTGTGAAAACCTCAAATCCTACATTTTATTTTGTATTTCTTTGCATAATTTTGTAATAAATAACTTGGGTGTGACTTACATGAGGATTAACTCTTGAAGCTAAAGCTCACCTAAATATTTAAAAATTGAGTCCAACCTCAAAGAAAACAGTTCTTCATTACAAAGATCAACCTATTAATGCTGTCTGAGGAAATAATCCCTGTTTACACTGAGCATCACATTAAACCTACAAATAAAAAATGCAGAGCTACTCCTTGTTAAAGCAGGTGGTACATACAGCTACCACAGTGCTTTAAAGGGTTAATAGAAATGGTTGATCATGGTAAAGCTATATTCTTGATTTATCCATAGAAAGTAAGGGTATTCTCTGAAGTAATTGGTAGGCACTACCTGTAGTTCGTTAATAGTAAAGGAGCTATATAAAACAATTCATGTCATGACCATCATGTTCCTTTGGCAATGCATAGTTCCTTGCTTGTTACAAGTACGTGGTTGCAGTCACCATGCAGATGTGACTTAGAGCAATGACCAACACAGAATAATTCTTGCTGAATATGATGTCTTCTTTGTTGCCTTGTATTTCATATCGGATGCTAACTCTTTCACAGTTTAATGACATCTACGACATCTTTTATCCACAATGGAGAATGAAGGTACGTGAATATGTGATTTCTTTGTCTTCATCAGTATATCTGTGAACCCTTGTTTCAACCCTTGTTGTGCTTCCCTTTCTCATTTAATTCTCATGTAACAGAAATGTCAGGAGCAAGAATACTGTAAATGCTAAAGCCATATAAATTTGTTTTAGGACAGACATAAAAGTTATAACTGGTGTTACATGACAGACGAAGAAGTACGACTTGATCAATCAGACTGCTAATTAGCATCACCAATTGTGGTTGCCCCTCATACTGACAAAACCTGATAATTACATTGATGTTATGCTTTTGGGAAGTACCACATTTACTGTAATACAAAGTTATCTGGAATCAAACATCAACCTCTACAATCAGACAGACAACTGTAAATAATAAAGAAATTATATTATTTAATAAAGATCTGTAACAATCTTGTGTATATATGTGTATGTATATACATATATATATATACACCATGCTAATATATTGTGACACAGTTCCACAGTTGCTGGTCTGTTAATTCATTAGAATAACTTAGAATAGAATAGAGGAACTTCATCTGTTAAACATTTCATTCAATATTGCTACAGCGATTGAACCAAGCATGGACACTAATGGGTTATTAAAAAATGTAAGATAACCCTTGAATTCTCAGGTGGTAAAATTGTAAAAAGCATTATATTATATATGGTTATATAGTGTTCTTCCTCCCATATCATAACTACATGTGTCAGGGGTGTATAGATTATACAACAGTTTGGTCAAGCTATGCTATGCAAGTCATTATACACAATGGACTCAGCATTCTTCAGTCTGTCAACTTTACAAGCCTGAAAGAATAAAAGTAAGTTCAAATCTTGAACAAAGTTCATTATAATTATTCTTCTGACTGTCTGGCGCTCGTAAAAGTATTGCTTATGGGAGAAAAAAGCACATACAGTTTTTACTGGTGAATTACACTTACCCTTATACCTGACACTCCTGTTCCTTTGTTTTATATTTCAATACATGTGTGTATAAAAACAGGACACCAATGTTTCAGCCAAGTTACATGCAGTCTTGCACATTCAGCAGTTCTGTTTTACACAAGTTGAGTGTACAGATATGTAAGCTATTTGTTATTCTTCTATTCTGGCAAGATCCCACTTCAGGAAAGGATTCAGAAGACATGAACTTTGTTGGATCCAGTGTCATCCAGTAAGAAGTAGGCTTTAAATAAAGAAATGAATGTAAAGGGTAACACTTCTCAGTTTATTGTTATAGCTGTTGTTTTCCAAATATGTTATTATTACTTCCATATTAATAACATAGAAAGAGATATAAATCATCTTAACAAAATAAAAAAATTAATAGTATAAATAATTCTGAGACAATGACTTATCATAGCAACTCAGGTTTAAAACAAGGACGGCACAAGAGAAAAATCCAAATCAACAATTTCTGGGACATAAAATCCACTTTTCCATATAGAACCAATATCTTTCCAAAGCAGTTATCATCTGATACTCATTACTCTGTTACCAGCATACTCTAAAACAATTTAACCCATTCCATTCGTACCACTACAGCCACTACATTACAATTAGTGGTTCTCCTTCTCAGGTTCATTTGCAAGGATGTAACATATTAAATGTGAATCCATACTTCCACACTTTTCAGTTTAATGATGCTTTAAGAGGAAAACTGGTTTTGGAAACATTTTCATAGTTAATGGATATATGAGGGTCAAGGTATGCCACAGTTGCAAAACATCATTAATTTGTGATGACTGTCATGTGGCATGACCATCAAAGACCAAGAAGCAAAATGGGATCTGTTTCTTCTTGTGAACTGCATATGATACAAATTTTAAATTAACGGTTATCAGGCATGCTAAAGAGATTAACAGAAGTGAAGACACTGACGAAACACGGCATTTCTAAGAACAAATGTGCCAAGGGACAAAATACAAATTACAAGATAATTACACTTTATTAATGAGAATTATATTTCAGCTGAATAATAAAATTATCATTCCCCAAAAATTTCCAGCTGGAAAGTGTGGTAGTCACACAGTTGGGGACCTAACAGGAAAACAACAACAAAACAATTGTTCTCCCATAATAAATAATGAAAACATTACCTGATCAATGAGAAGACAACCTTAACATTTAGATTGATTCAGTGGGACTCTGGAATTCACTGAGTGCTTTGATGGGATTCTGAACCTTCTTCTGTGATCCTTTGCGCACCTTGGCACGCACCTCTTCTGGTTTCTCAGGTCTCACCAGAGGCTTCTTTTCAGGAGCCTTCATCTTCCACACTACAATTGGTGACTACAAGAAATATACAAGCAAAGAATGAATATAAATCAAGTCTTATCAGCATGCCAGTAAATTTCTAACAAATCTGAACAGGAAAACTGGTATTAAAACACAACAGACCAGTTTAATTCCCTAACATTTTTTTTATACTTCTAAAGGTTAAGTATGGACTAGAGTTAATTAACAATACACGAAATTTGAGGCTTCCATGTTGATTAAAATGCTGATTGTAATCTTATGGGTCACGATGCTGTGTAGTCTTGTAAGTGGTTACCAACATTTCATAGTAACCTCTAACCTCCATCTTCAGAATGGAAGCCTTATGAAGTCAGGAGGAACATATCATCAGCGCCTACAGGATATAAGACAGAGGAGATGTTTCTCCAAAATGTATGGTAACTATCTACAAGACTACAAAGCATCACAACCCATAAGACCACAACTAACAATGACACATACCGACCATTAACCACATTATTTATTAATAATAATCACAAACCTTCTTAAACTTCCTTTAACACAGTCAGTATCTCGTAAACCTAGTTTGGTCAGTAACGTGACTGCTACAGGCTGGATGGTTAGCAGATTAATTTTCAGTAATAGCGTGGATGCTGAGTTATGTTATAATAAGGTTTCTACAATACACTGACCTTGAAATAGTTGCAACATGATTTATAACAAGCCCTGTTTTTAAGTTAACATTTTCAAAGTTATCTTAGCAGTAATGAATAATAAGTTTGGTGATGCTGCTCAAAGCACAATTAGTACGTTAGATTCTTGTAAAATGTTGGTTAAAAATATAGTGGCACTTAAAACAAATCATTACATCATATACAGCTCAGATACAAAAAAGTAAAAAAATGGTAAAAAATATTGATCTATTGCTTATTGTTACATGCAACAACAAAGACAATTTCCATTCTTCCTTAGCAAGGGTTAAATAAATGACACCATATAAACAGGCATCTTTTCTGCCATCCCTGACATGAGAAGTGACCTTTCTCCATGTATTCAACTAAAGTTCTTGAAGCATAGTACAAGAAATGCAATGTTAGGCTTCTACTACTGCTGGGAAGAGGGGTAAAAAAGTCAAAGAGAATCATTTTCCTGCACACAAAAAATTGTTATGACCTACAGATCTAACAATTAAAAATGTTATCAAATTATTTTTCATAAGAGACATTTATGTAGCTTAAATATTTTATTAACTGATTTTCTAATAGCAGAACCTAAGGTTCAACACCTAGCATTACCAATTTTAAATCCCACAACTGAACAAAAACCTCAGCCAGTTACATCCACCCCTCACCCCCCAAATACATATCGCTCTGTTATCCTCCTGTCCCCTTGGTTTTCCAAGTGGCCACTTTCAGAACTTCTGTACACATTTGTCACTTCATCTGAACTACATATCCTGTCTAACACAACATCTTCTTCTTGTGCATACAGCTCTTAAAGTTTAGCCAGTGCCTCCTTCAATATGATAGCCCATTCGGCCCTATCTTCAGCTCTCTTCCTCCATCTCCGTACTCCTAACTCCTCCAAATCCTTCTCGACACAATCCAACCATCTGAACCTGGGCCGCCCTCTATCTCTTCTCCCATCTGGTTTTCCCATAAAAATTTTCTTCACAGTCCTGGTGTTCTCCATTCTAATTAAGTGACCCGCCCATTCAAGTCTTCTGAATTTTATTAAAGTTACAATATTTGGTTTGTTGTACAATTTCTCAATTTCCAAATTACTGCGGATTCTCCATCCATTTTGGTCTTTAACAGGACCATAAATCTTCCTCATGATTTTCCTTTCCCATCATTTTAGTTTATGTTTCATTTTCTCAGTCATGGCCCATGCTTCACAACTATAATCGCTATTGGTTTAATTAATGTATTATAAATCTGCAATTTAGATTGTTTTGATAGATATCTTGTTTTTATCAATTTAGATAAAGGTTGATAGAATCTACTTCCTGCAGTGATTCTGGCTTTTATGTCTTTAATACAATCATTATCCTATGTAACTACTGAACCTAAATATTTAAATTCATTACATTCTCTGTATTTTTCAGGGTCAATAGAGATTTCCCTGTTTTCTTCATTTCTTAATTTTCTCTTGGATGTATTCATGTAAACTCTTTTGACTACATTAATTTCTAACCCTATTTCTCTTGTAATGTTCTTTATTTGTTCCGCATGTTCATCTTAACACAGCATAGCAAAGAATTCAGAGTAAAGATTTTAAAGGACTATTTCAGAAATGCAAAATCACAAACAATACATTACAAAACCATGTACTCTGAAGTGCTGCACCACTTCCTACTCTTTATTATTATAATACTGTGACCTGCAATACTAAATGTTACTGTTAATACAAAGTCACACGGAACACATATAATTTTCCATGCAGAAACAAGAACGCTAACCAGGTTCACGCTGTAAAGGATAGCAAATGACGGAGTAATGGGGAAGTAAAAGAACGAGGAGTCGCGCTTCGCAAAACCCGAGTCAGTAACTTCCTACAATCAAAAACAGAAAACAGAAAACAGCATCACATTCATCCCTCATGCATGTAATTTTGTGCAAAGAAAAATATACAGGCTGATCTGTGTATACTATTCAATATCTGCAACAGCAAAAAGTAATGCAACTAATGCAGCAAAGTATTTGACTTATACGTATTATACTAGGGGCAGCTTATATGTAAACAAATATCACCTCAAGCTTTCTATACATTTGAAAGTATCTGTTTATGACTGAAAGAAATATCTTGAACCATTCACTTCCAAATTTCTTGTAGATTGGATGGATTATTTTAAATTTTCAAGAATGTTCACATGTCTGGGCCCAGGAGTTTAGAGAACCTGATTCTTTACTCATAATAATGCAGGGAGTTTTGTGAACAGGATTTTTCTTTCACAAGTTTTGGTTTTACCATGTGGTAGAGGGAACTACTGGTAAACTGATGCATATTCTTGAATATTTTATTTTATCCATTGGTTTAAAAAAACACAACCTTCTGAAACCTGGCTCTGCTTCTGTCATCATGGGAAACCATAAAACTAATCAGTTGGATCCATTGGATAAAAGCTAATCTCAGTCCCTGGTGTGGAATCTATTCTTAACTGATAGTGTGAGCTCACACAATCTAGCTTCCATATTACAACATACAGACATAAAGAACTTACCGAGATTGTGCCCTGGCGTGGATATTTTGTAGACGCAACATATGACGACTTCACTGTTAGTACAACAGCATTCATCAGATTCTTTGCTGCCTGAATAAGTGATGTTGCACTATCCAACTGCAGGAAAAAGCAAACATTTGTCTTAAAAAGTAAACATAAAATATAAAACTGCACAGTAAAGAAAAAACAATGAATGTAGAATGAATATTTCTCTGAACAGATTCTCATTATATCAAGTTTATACAGGAAAGGGTCATAATGCCATGTGCCAATCTACCAAGAAATGTAAGTAATCACATATAATAAAACACCCAACGTGAAAACCTAAAAACTCACAAATACTGAAGGAGACTATTTTACATTTAAATATTGTATTCTCTTATGATTTTGAAGTTAAACATTTTTGTTGAATGGAATAATACTCTTGGGATCATTCAATATAGGTTTTACTGTATGTAGTAACATCTACTATGGTCCTTACCCCAGAAACAATGAGCTCCCCACTGATATTCTGCACATCAGCCTTTACTTTAGAAGTTATGTTCATCTGATGGCAGTACAGAGCAATTCTCTGGAGGTAGGCCAGCAAGTCCTTTTTAGTGGATGACTCCGGACACTGGTCAGCAATCTGGCGTGTCAATTTGTCCAATTTTGTGCCTGCTTCTGAAATCTTCTTTGCTGCATTGATCACATCCATTGTTGTTTTCAAAGGACCACGGCCCCTACAAACAATAAAATGAATTCATGCAACAAATTCACAAAGATGTGATCACATAATGTGAATCTATGATGCCTTACCGAGTGAAGTCAGTCATTTCCATCATGATCATACACATGTGTTTTGCCAGGACAATGATATCATTGCCAGTGTCATCCCACTTGGCCACCTCACGATCAAATTTCAGTTTCTCACTGCGGAAGTATTCCACCTGCTGCGCTATTTTTTGTTTATCTTCTTCTGTCATCTTACGCATTGCTTCCTGCCACATAAAATTATAATGCACATCAGTTTACAATCAAGAGTATTGGCAATAATATAAAGACGGAAAGATAAAAAAATAGGGTAACAAAAGAGAAATTTAAATCTTAGAAAATTACATAAAGTTTGCAAATGAAACTATGGAGTATCTGAACAGTTAGTAGTATTATATGTCACATCACTGCTGACATCACTCACCCTAGCAGTGGTAATTCCACTGATATCAGGATACTCATCCACGCCATGCTCACCAGTGTGTGCACTTGCTGTAGAAAATAATGCATAATTATAGCTATTATTATCATACCGATTCATACCCACTGACAACGCATGCACCTTGGCTGGAATGTAAACAGCATGTCAAGCATATGATATAGAAATCTCAGCATACAGCTAAACCTGTGTGTCAAAAATTCTGTAACTTCTCATATAAGCTTTGTGTTTTTCCTTACCATCAACAGACTATATTACTTGATGCTTTTGCAGCAACTAAATGCAATAAAATCTCGAGTGACCAGCAGAATCAATATGGATATGTAGTAAAACATTTCAGAGACCTTCTCTGCATCAGAGAATTATTCCCTGATGATCGAGGCAGAGATGGTATCTGAAACAATAGACTATGGATCCATTTTGCCACGACTAGTCACCTGAGAAGATTTTATCATATCAATTAAACTGTGTGACCCCACAGTGTGTTATTTTTCTTCTCATAAACTTACAGAAATCATTCCATACTTACTTCATGCTCTTTCTCTGAGCCTGTCCTATCTTTCAGAATTAAGACTAAACTTTTAAAGAGGCAACTTCCATGACCAGAAACCCTTTGCTTTAACTTATGTTTGTAGGTTTCCATTTTTACCTTTAAATAAACTAACAAATTTCCATGTTTGATAATTACTGTAACAAAAAACTGCAGATCATAACAACCGTTAGACAGAAGCACAGGTTTTTCACAGTCAGTAACACAACCTAAATCCCGTAACAGCACTACCATGGCAACAACTACAATAATGCACAACATGCAAATATAAATAGTTCTGAACACTATCCTATTATGTAATATTACTATCATACCAAATGTATCACATTTCTTTGGTGTGACACACTGACTCATCTGCAATATTCATGTATCTGCAAGGTCAATCCGCAGATAATGTGATATACAGCAATGACACAACAATTCCTGCTAAATCATACCAAACACAATCGCCTTCTGTTTTCTTCATGTTTTATACCTGCCACATTCCCATTCAGACTTTGGTGACAACATTTTTTATGTGTTAAACATATGAGGCTGTATCTTTTCAATTTCACAACAGAAAATGTGGCTTCTTGAATATTTTGTAGAAATATGGTATTTGTGCTCAGTGACAGTGAAGACACAAAAGTGGGCAATTGTGACTTACATTTGCTTCTTGT
The DNA here is from genome assembly GCF_977971745.1 of Zootermopsis nevadensis. Classification (NCBI taxonomy): domain Eukaryota; kingdom Metazoa; phylum Arthropoda; class Insecta; order Blattodea; family Termopsidae; genus Zootermopsis; species Zootermopsis nevadensis. The sequence continues at coordinate 20,345,034 of NW_028259134.1, forward strand.
CTCTATGGTGTAATGTTCATCAAATTCAACATCCTCAGGATCCAGCTCCTCATCCGTCTGAGGAGAGAAAAAACAACAACACACAAATGAGAAAATGGGCTATTCTACCATACCGCAGTCATACAAGACCTACATGAATAAATATACTGTTTCATTCAAAGAAGATTAACTGAACACTTCAGTTATGCTCTGTAAGGCTAACAAGAACTGTTGTCTCTTCATACCAACAAATATAAGAAAGAGAGCATACGGAAGAAAACAATACATATTTCTCCCTATTAATTATATTTCTGTATTAGTAATTCAAGTCTACAACAGCATAATGTACAGTATATCTTCACTGTACCAACTGATCTGAACATTTAGTAACAAGTTCTTGCTCACCCTGTTCATGAGAACAGCACGTCGAATTTCTCTCACACCGTCATACACAAGCCTGGATGCATCTATAAACTCATTTTCATCCACATCTTTGGGCGGGTTGGAAGACAATGCATCCACTGCCACCTCCACACGCTGAGCAAAATTGGGCATCACTACACATACAAACAAAACACTTGTATTTATTTGAGTGTCAATATCAGTGATTATCTGGATAATAATTAGTCATTCCTTTGTGTCATGAACTCTGACTGCAGTGTTGACCTTACGGACAATTAAACTAACACAGCTCATAGTCGAGTTAGCGTAGACCAGACTTCTACATGTGCAACTTAAATCCACACACCCAAATTCTTGCTAAATGCTTCATAAAAGTATTTTTATAGGAAATATTTTACAATTCAACATGCCAAGACACCACAAGAAAAAAAAGACTAGTATACTAACCCTGGTCCCTTAAAACTTTGACTGCTTCAAGAACTCGCTCAGTGTAAATTCCTGGCTCATAGTTGTCCATTTCTGCTCCAACCACATTACACACTCGAGATGATCGACCACGAATTGCCCCTGCAGTGCGGTCAAGTGTATCAGCATCTCCCTCTTGAAGCGCCAACACACACTTGTTCACATCTTCCAGAATGTGATTCTCTGTAAGGAAATATCACATGTCAACCCTTAACATTCACCATGACATTTAAGTTCACTGTATAGTACACATTTAGTATATTAAGCATGGCAGGGACATTTAATTTTATCATTCCTGCAGTGATCCTGGCTACTCGTGTGTGTGCGCGCGAGTGTGTGTGTATAGAGAGAGAGATATTAAAATATACATAGTTATATTACTTATTGTTTTGGAAGGTGTGAAACTTGGTCCCACATACTAAGGGAAGAACAGAGACTGATGGTGTTTGAGGACAAAAGCTGAGGAGAATATTTGGACCCAGAGGATGAAGTGACAGGAGGCTGGATAAAACTGCATAATAATGAAGGCTTCACACAATATTATTACAGTAACCAAATCAAGGAGGATGAGATGGGTGGAGCATGCAGCATGCATCAGATGAGAAATGCACGCAAACTTTGGTTGAAAAGTCTGGAGGGAAGACACCACTTAGAAGACTCAGGCGTAGAAGGGTGAACAAGGTTGGAGGGTGCAGACTGGACTCATCTGGCTCAATATAGAGACCAGTGTCAGGACCTTACAACTGCATGACAAAGTATCTTACCTGACACAGCCAAGAAGTCATCAATCGTAGTGATATCATCCACAGCCTCAGTAAGGATACGGACTTGGTTCTCCCAAGCATCACGGAAGACATCCATATTCTCCTGTGCCACTTTAGAGCGTGGTCTTGCAGCAAGAATGCGAGCAGCATTAATTACTTGCGGACAGAGATTCTCAATCTGAGCAGCTGCATATCTCACCATCTTCACTCCGTCTTCATTGCCAGACATGCTGCATGCCAAGTTTGCAACCTGCAAGATCATACACCCATTATGCAGAGACATGTAAATTACTATATTTCCATGCATAATAACAAAGTTCATGGAGCACAGTGTTCCTGAAGAGTTCATTGTTACTCAGTCAGTCCTGAAATTTCCCACCATTATGGAACATGATGTTTCAATACCATAATCAACATGCCTCTGGTGGACACTATCCTGAGCCAGTTCCACCCAGTCACCATCTTCATCCTCCAGTTTTATGAGACTAATTTTTGTCCTACCGTGTATATCTAAGTTCCCCACATGGCAACCCAGAAGACAGCCATCAAATCCTACAATTATAACATTTTATTAAATATTCTAAGCTGGAAGTTTCCATTACACCACCAGGTTTATCATTTAACCTTATAGTTTATGTCACACTCAACTGAAAACTCTCACAATACCACAATGACACTGAACAGTTTAGAAAACATGCAACAAATTCAATATTTCAATGTGCATTAAAAATATGGCAGCAAAGCTAAATGACCAGTCTAATGAGTTTTCAACCAATTCTGAAGAATAATTACAGTTTTTCCAATATATAATGAACTGTAGCATAGACAAATGAAAACACAATTTACCATCATCTTGTGAAGATGGACAAAGCACTCTATCAAACGAGTCTGGAGGACTGCAGGAAGAATGCCAAAACAGTACTCACCTCCACTAGTTTGTTGGCATGTTCTGTAAAAACCAGTGCATATTCCTCCACTTCCTTTTCATTACCAGCTTTAGCAGCCTCAATCAACACCAGAAGAGGAACATTTGTTTCAAGAAAACTGTAATGATACAAAATATCACTCATCATGATATTGCACACTGGTCATTTTAGTTTGGAACATTATTAACCCAGTTATTATCTATACACTCACCTATCCGAAACGTGATCGACAACAGCTTTTCTCAGCTGGCGACGAAGATCGCGCGTCTTGCGACACATGTGATCCAGAGCTCGTTCCAAGCCCTCACTCTGCTCTTTGGTTCCCATCTACACCATACAACAATTACTCAGCATTCAAGCAATGTAACGAGACAGAACCTCAAGCAGTCTTGTCTATCAGTGGTGTAACAACACAAGTTCCAACTTAAGTAATGTCCCATTTTTCTCTGTCCATTTATTTGTCATAGTTTAATTTCAGATAATTCAATTTTAAACAATAATCCTTGTAAGAACTGTTAACAACTATGTTTCCTTTAAATGCTTCAATTTACTATCTAACTTTTCACAGAAAATATTTCACAGGTCAAACCTTCCATGATATACCTTTTCCATAAATCCTTGCAGAAATCACACAATTAAGATTTCCATTACATAATTTTAAAAAAGGGTAATTTATGATAACTGCATACATTTTTAAATGCAAATACTTGAATATAATAACGGAACATATAATAATCCCAAAGTGGCCTTGTAAGGTTGGTACTGCACAACTAAGACAAGTTTGATGTTCTGCATCTTGAAAAGAATAAACTGATATTGGATCTGTTCATCATATGAAACTAAATAAATTACAATGTTGATATACTCAGAAGGAGTATTCATATGAGTAATAACAATCACCGCTAATGATTAATTACTGTTGTCATAAGCACATATGAAGTGTTCTGCTTCCAGAATATGCCCATTATAACCACTGCCATACTTATGTATGGTAACAAACAAGCGAAAAACCAGATTACTCAGAAAAACACCTCTCTCAGTCGAATGTGACTGTCCGCCTTGGCTTCTATATCAAGAAGCATTTAACTGACATCAACTATGACTATGTACAAGCCTCACAACTACATTTTATTTTATGACCCACCTTACAGGTTATGATTAAATGTTGTACCACATATATTTAGCATACAAAGTCGATTTTGATTTCATCATAACAATTGTGACCAACACTTCACATGGTACAGCAAATTTGGATAAGAATTTTTTGGTATTCCTATATACTTTCATTCAACCAAACCTAATAATAAGTCTACAAAATTCTCTCTTGTACTTGAAATGAAATATACAGTATAACAAAGTCTCACGGTTCTTTTAATGTACTTAACAAATTAAATAAATACATCAACACCTTATCCCAAAATTTATATCCAGTTCTGATATACTCATTGGAAGTTATCTAACTTTCTTTCCTTTTAAAGACAAATTTCTAAGCTATTCTGGAATCAGAAATTTGCTAATGTTCTTCAATTTCATATTAGCAACGCTCAAGTAGAAAGAGTACCAATCACTCATTAAACAATATAAGGAATACACTTAAAAGTCACATGTTTAGTGCATTAAGCACTGGTTGTATCTTAGCAATTAGCAAAAGCAGCAACATTCAGTTTGCACAAAACGTGAACATGTTTAAACATTGAATGTAACAGCACAGCATCTTGACCTGCCATACACAAAACTGGCAGACATTTGCTGCACAAATTTCATAAAATGAGCCCTCAACAGGGAGGCAATGTATGTCTGTCCATCCTTCCATCCATATTTCATCCCTAAAATAAATAAATAGAATTTTGATAAATTTTTGGTATGAAGAAAAGTTGATGAAATTTGGTGTTGGGTGTCTTCCCCAAACATTGACAGACAATCTTGATTTTTGTTTGTGCTGGTCCAATATAACCTTCACTTTACATTAAACTGAATGCTTTATTCGAAACCGAGTACGTCTTCACTCCTGTTTAAAGACATAACATACTGCTTGTGCTGTGATTTACTTTGTAACATGAAACGTGTTAAGAAAGAAATGCAAGTTGAAAGTAGTAAGCAGTGCACTTCTAGGTGAATCATACACAGGTATGACAATGGTTGCCATACCACATCATGCATCACAAGCAAAGAGTCCAAATTTTTGTAGACACCAACATATCTAAAGGCAAGTCAATGTTAGCAGACAGATACATAGTGGAGGACAGTTTATGCTTCTGACAAACAATGAAACAGCAAGAAACAGTCATAAGCAGAAATAAGTCTTGATAGTGTGGAAAGACAATTACAGGAACACCAACAGATTTATGCAAGGCACTTACAGGACTTTGAACACTTTCCTAACAAGAAAATTCTAATTTCATATTATGCTGTTTAGGTGTCTGCTGATGGAGCCATTCTAAAACAACAGAATCTCTACTGAAATTACAGAGACACTGACAGTAGTAATTAGTGCAAATTCAGTTCAGAAACTTTGTGGCATATTAACACAAATCCCCACATCCTCTCTCTACAAGATAATTTCATTATGTGCATAAAAATCTGAACAAAACAATTTCAAGAGATCAGAATATTCATAACAAACGTGATAAAGATAATCTTTTGTTACATCTAATATTAAGACAGTAATAACAGGATCAGCTGGGTGGACTTGAACAGGCTTCTCCATGACATGTAAGAAGAAAAATATATCAGAAGAAACAATACAATTGTTCTAGTCACACACACACACACACAATGTTAGCAGTATTTTTAACCTCCTCCATTGCAGCAAATTAAAATACAATAAAACTGTTCATAGTTCTCATGGCATAACAATGGTTTACTGTGAAGCTTTGTGCATGTAAACTTTATCGCCAAATTCTGAAAGGGCCAGTTAACAGCTACAAAATACAAATCTGAGGAGAAAATGGAAGATATTATATTTAAAGTGATGCAATGAGAATTACTCTATCAGCGCTGCATGACACATAATGTGTGATGTAAGCTTTTAGCCATGTAATGTAATGACAGGAATGCTGTGATGTGCCAGACACACGATGGCTATGGCGTTGCGACTGATACCTGAGATTCAAACTACATCTATTGATATGATGATAGAGGCTTACTTTGTAAACAATTTACCAAACAGAACTACAGAATGTAATCACTTTTACAAAGAGTGAAGTAAACAATATTTCCATGATGATCCATTTTCATAAATCCCTGCATTAACATATACCAAGGCTATGATTATAACACTGAGAAAAAATGTTGCAATAAAATGTGGCATTACTCCTTCACTCCTTATAATGTAGCAGAATGTAGTAGAAACAAATGGCCCTGCAACATCTATCAAAGTAAAACATTGTAAAATATAATTTACAATTTAAATATCCGGAAAAAACTGTGATAGAGCACCACACACGAGTGTTTTATACAAAATGGGCATATGAGGCATATGTTTGAATGGTGACAGTAATTGGATAACAAAATAACAGCTTCAAAATGATAAGACCCCAATCAAATTTGGCCCTGCCTTTGACCAGTGGCCTGTATCCCTCATGATTCCCTTCAAGGACCCTCCTCAATGACTGTACTACTTCACATATAATTGGCATTCCTCAAACCATGATATATATAAATCAAGACAAACCTTTATCACATAATTCTTATCCCTTTCTCATCAATAGCTTTCAAATATGCACAGAATTTCTGAAACAGGATGAAAGTAATCCCTATTACAAGTAGTAGTATCGACAGCCATAGAAAAAGGGTGACGGCACATACTCAAACTAGAGAGCACGGCAGTAGAGCGCAACAGCACAAGTGCAAGAGGGTGCAGACATGTAAGAGACTGGACACTGTGGTTATAACTATCTAAAACACTTGCACCAGGACTGCCAACAATCCACCAATGCGCACACACACACACACTTTTAACACACTGACAGGGGTTCATATTTACCCCGCGTTTCCCTCCCCTTGCAGCTTGTAACTGGTTTAGACCAAGAGAAAAGAAACAGAGGAAAAATATAATAAAAATCAAAATTTTCATTACATACATAATTAAAAAATATACCCTTACTGACAAGTAAGTAACACATGCTTTCTGAACTTGTAACTGAAAATGATAAGGAAACAACACATTATGTGCGTACAGCAATACCCTGCTGAAAACTGCCCAAATGAATGGTCATTCGCTATTAAGCACTCTGTAAATCTAAATAAACCACCAAATTTGAAAGACATACACCCACATTGATAAGTGCTGGCAGGGATATATGGCCTATTATAGTCTACAAATAATCTAATCTGCTTGAGATGAAACACATAAATGCATGCAACACTTCTTTACTTATCATTTTTGGTATATTATAAAATTATTTACACCTATAATGTTGCACCATGTTATCACTGAACATTGTACAATGTATTTTTCAATTTTACTGAAACACTCTTGAGACTATTAAATGATACTGCAATGAATTATATGCTTGCATAGAGCCAGGTTTATTCATTAATCAATTAACTATACCAGTAGTCAAGTTAAGCCACCAAATATAACGCCATAGGTAAGATGTGATCATTCGCCATACGTGTGTTATAATGACCATGTTGAAAACTGATTCACCTAATTCTGCAACCTGAAGGTTCAACAGGGTATTACTGCATACTAAGTACCAATGGTTAGATTACTTGACTTTATTAATTAAATCTCTTTATTTACACATACCATAGATTCAGTGAAGTCTTAGAAACCATGCATTAACTAATATCAATATGATGAACAGAATTTTGCTCATTTTCACGTTAAACAGCTGAAGTAGAGAAACAGTAGCAAGAGGTAAGATTGCATGACAAATTCAAAAGCATATTCATAGTTCATTCAACCACATAAATATCACTCCTGTCTTTCTCTTGCATCACATTTATTTTAATCCCCACATCCTTGTTCAAAACAGGAAGGAAAGTATATGAAATCAGCCCTCCACATGTTACCCATAATGACTCCAAAATAATGTTTTTCCTTATAAATTTCTACGAAAGGCAGAGGATTTAAAAGAATGGAGGTGTGATCCATTCTGCCCAGTGCATATTGTAAAATCAATACATAACAGTGGATGAGTGATGGCTTGTCTTGCCAAAAACTGGATAAATGTTGGTTAAGAAAGGAGGCTGTCTGAGGAGGAAGTGGCTGATTCTTTTAAAAGACTTTAGACAGCATTTTGCTAAAGGAATTGAGAAAACCGAATAAAATTAATTGTGGAGAGCAAGCCCTGAGACTAAATCCCAGAATGTCCAAAGTAATCCATCTGTTCAGCTCAATAACATAATTACTTCATCCCCCCCAAACCCAACAACAAATTAAAAAATTTAAAATTCATGTGGTCATGCCACACTGCATGCATTTTAATCAAACTGTGAAAAGTATTAATTTTTGCAAGGGAAGAAAAAGGCCTTCAACACCAGTAAAATAATAAAGTCAGTTTAAATATTACAAATACAATATTACTGTAAAACAAGGAACATTTTTCAAGAGAAATATTTTGAAACATTCATTAAAATTCTGCACTTCTTAAATTAAGTAAGACACAGTAGTCCAAAACTGTCAGTTTGGGGGCCACTGATTTACTCTAATGACAAAAGAACCCAGTCCTCGACTATAGCGGACTGCAACGACACAGAACAAGAATCTTGAAATTGGAAGTCCTTCAATGATTTGCCCTGGAAGTGAGTAAACTTAACAAAATGGTAGAATTCATTAACAATAATGCTACATGCTCATTGTACTCTTACAGGAAGCTTAATTCAGTCTTGTTCCAATGATGTACCAGAAATGGTAAAAGAAGTGACATACAACAAGCACTTTTTCCCTTCAAATCTACCTTCCAAATGGTACTACTGAAATGATAAATAGTTGTATGACTACTTCAGATTATACTGCAGTGAAGACACTTACATTGGACATGTATTCTGACAGCAGATCTTGCAGCGCTTGACGTACAGCATTACACTCTGCAACAATTCTTTCCCGCCTCTCATCACGTGTACACGATGAGTCAGCCATTAAAGCTGCTCCGCTGATGATACTCTCCAAGCGTTCCTCCAGTGAAGGTCTGGTACGGACTTCGTTATAAGCCAGAGGGTCCATAACGATGTGTTCCTACACGTAAGTGATTATTTGAAACAACTCAAGAGGACTACAAGTTTGAGTATGTCATTACATGCTTGGAAACTACAAAATCCTGATTAAGGGGGCCCACATTTTGTGAACGCCTGTATTTAGTGAATATTACTTCTTGTCCCAGCTGAAGGTCAATAAAAACAATGTATTACTGTCCTGTAATTAACAAATTTTGACTTACTAAATAACCAACAATTAGCGAAAGAAAGTATTCAACCTTCCAAAACTCATACTCTAATTTAGTGCAATGGTGATCAAAATTCAAATATCTTCTCTGCCAAAAATCATTACCCCACAACTATAACTGCAAGATCACAAAGATAATGAACACAAACTGCTGCCACACCACTTGTGGCATCCAAGTTGTTCTATTTCTCACTGCAGAAAATGTTCTTTAGTTCCTTCTTCATTATAACTACGGAAGAACAACCTGATAATCATTAAAAATAAAAATATCCACAAAGTGGAAAATATCCAAACATACCAGCAACATAAATTACACAAAAATGATATCACGAACCATCATCTTTATGTTACTTAATGAAAAACAGTCTATGTCAACCAAGTACAGAACTGAAAGTAGATGTGGAACAAATTACTAACAAAAAAAGCTTCTGCATATGAAGAACTGGAGAAAATACAGATAGGATGGTTTGAATAAATTCATTCTGCAAACCTACCAAGCAGTGGAACAGTAATCAGAGAGAAAAATGGCAGAGCTAGCCCAAAATGAGGGAGAGACAATTTTAAACTTTCCAACAGATAGTCAGAAAGGTTAGAAAGCATCACAAGCTCACATATGGAAATACATACAAGGAGAGTGAAAGTCTAGATGAAGGTACAATTCAACAATGAAATATTAAATTACTGCCAAGGCATCTAACATAATAGTAATAGAACACAATGAAGCCCACCACTGAACCCATCAAATCCAGTTCATATTCTTATCACCTACCTTCCTAAACCAGATTTTAACAATGTTTCCATATATTTAAGTGATTATAGTCAATGAGGTTTAACAAAAAAGCTGTAAATGAATCTCTTGCTTCCATAATATGAAAAACATATCTCATATTTAGGTATATATATTGTGTCTATTCTTTGTTGGGACCTGCGGCATACCTTGTGTAGAATAGACTGACATGCTCAGAGTCTCAGAAAAGATGGTGGGCTGTGGGCCACTCAAAGTAACAAGGAAACGGCTAGTTAAAATGATAACACAGTTCTTACATCAAAGTCATCCAAAGCTGCAGCCAGTTCACCAGGACCATCAAATGGCTGCTGAGGAACAGTCGGCCCCTTTCCTTGAGCAACGTCCGAAATGGTGTTCACAGCCTCACACACTTGTTTGAAGACATAGTCTCTGTTGGCTTTGGCAGCAGCAAGTTCTGGATGACGGACATACACCTAACATAAAAAATTGAAAGCTAAACACTGAAACTGCATGCTTCAATTTCTGAATATGTTCAATATATTTACTATACACAAAACAGAAAACATTGTCTCATATAGGGATTTCTTCCACTATGATACAAATAAACACAATACAAACTTCTCAACAAAGGAACTAACAAAGCAAAGTTCACCTTCAGTCAACTCTCAATCGAACCCACAATGCTATAACATGACAGACTGCAGTGTTGACACATTTTCCACTGCATGTAGAGTTGAAAGTGAGAGAACTGGAAAAGATGTCGGTACTATGCCAACATATGCCTAGAAGGCCTGAGGAAGTTCACAAAAAATCTCAGTCTAGATGGTTGATCTCAAAGCTGAGATTTGAGCTCAGGATCATCTCAATACAACTGCAGAAGTGCTAACCATTTTTTTGCAATATTCAATAACAACATACAATATTTTCCTAATACAATTTAATGCATTTGTGTACATTCACTTGTGTTCTGACTCCAACAAAGAAACATTAAGTAATGAGGACCTAATTAAAATGTAAACTTAACCAACCTAGTCTCTTTCACTGTTGGAATAACTAACTAACTAACTAACTAGATGGCTTACAGAACCCGAAGGTTCATCACCGAATTCACCAATGCCCTTCACCGGACCTTGTCCTGGGCCAAGAAAATCTAATCTCCTTCAACTCCTATCTCTCATAGATCCTGCCTGACATTAGCCTCCCATCTACGTCTAGGTCTCCCCAGCGGTCTCTTCCACTCAGGCTTCTCAACAAATTCCCGGTGCAGACCTCTTACCCCATCCATGCGTGCCACATGCCCCGCCCATCTCATTCTTCTTGACTTAATCACCCTGACAATATTGGGGGAGGAGTACAAAATTTTAAGTTCATCATTATGCAGTTTTCTCCACGCCCCATCGTCTTCTCTCCTAGGCCCAAACATCCTCCTCAACACCCTATTCTCAAACACCTGCAATCTATGTTCCTCCCTCAGAGTGAGAACCATGTTTTGTACTTATACAAAACAACAGACAAAATTATTGTTTTGTACACTTTAATCTTCAGGTTCTTAGAAATCACTGTTGGGATATTTTTGCAAATAAAAAGAAACATACCGCAGTGTGCAGGTTTGGTATGGATATTCAGATAGGGACAAATGGTCAAAACAGATATCCAAGACATTCATGAGTAACATCACAGAGTTTGAAAATATTTTCTACTAGGGCAGAACGCTCCTTCCGGAGCTCCTCGGAGGGGTTGGTCAAGTTTTTAAAAAGCAACGAACCCCTTCGGGGGGGTTGGTTGCGTTTTAAAATCTTGTGTAAGAAACTAAACTAAACCCCCCGAATGGAGGGTTAAAACACTTGACCAACCCCCTTTCGGGGGAGCTTAATCAAGTGTTTAAAAAGCAACCAACCCCCCCGAAGGGGTTGGTTGCTTTTTAAAATCTTGTGTAAGAAACTAAACCCCCCCCCCCCCCCGAATGGAGGGTTAAAATACTTGACCAACTCCCTTTTTCGGGGGAGCTTGATCAAGTGTTTAAAAAGCAACCAACCCCCTTTCGGGGAGGTTGGTTGCGTTTTAAAATCTCGAGTAAGACACTAAACTCGGCATTGTTGTGTTGTACTCGGCATTGTTGTGTTGTACTCGGCATTGTCGTGTTCCACAACAATGCCGAGTTTGTTTATACTCGGCATTGTTGTGTTGTACTCGGCATTGTCGTGTTCCACAACAATGCCGAGTTTGTTTATACTCAGCATTGTTGATGACGTAATTTATTGACGACAACAAGGAATCACAAATTTTTATAATAGATAGATATCAATCAAGACAAGCACAGTGCACAGAAAACAGTATGAAATACAAATGTACAATACCTTGGAAGCAGTCAGCAGCATTGTGGAGTGTTTCTTGAGCACAGCACGTGCAGCAGCCAAGTCATCTCTGAGCTGTGGGTCCTTCAGCTCCTGCTGTCTCTTGGCAGCCTGACTCATCAGCTCAGATGCATTGCGGCCAAAGGCTTTTATGTTATCAAGAAGCTCTGACTGGCTAGAAGCATTCTTCAGTTTCTCAAGGTCATCTTCAACCTGAGACAAGAGGTCAACAATAATTTAGCCCATGATTCTGCCCAATATTATGTACACTATTCCAACAGCAACCCTTAATGGTAATAATATTGAATGCACCCTACAGTCACACAACCACTCACTGCATTGTATTACCAAACTATAACTCTACTAATGCTTTATTCACAGCAGTATTAGGTAAATGAAACATTATTTCTTTGGCAACTGAGAAAAATCTTTTACCCGAACCAAAATCAATCCAAATAATGATAGCAGCACCTACAGCACCTTACAAGATAATTTAATATACAGGTACTTCAGAGAAATAGCTGTATATGTACAGCTGTAACATCTGAACAGAGGAAACAAAACTATGCTCCTTAAACACAAGGAATTTCTTGCCTGGCTAAGTACCTTTCAGTTTTTCAAGGAACAGTTATGAAGTTTTAAACCAAACAGTTATCCTTCAAACTGCAGACACACACTAATTGTTATAAACATGCAAATGATAAATATAAAACACGTGAGAAACAACTTGAATATATAATCTGATTCTTACCACTCTTAATGACTTCAGTAGAAGATGAACGTCCACCATGTCTGCTAATATAAGAAGCCGAGTAACGGCCGAGAGAAGATTGCGAGCTGCTCGAACCATGTTACCCCTTTTCAATGAAGAACATGGATCATCTGCAAATTCTCTTGCTGCCATGCTCATTGCTTCTCCTGAAATTACATGCAAAGAATCTGTTTCTGTTCAAAAATTACTTAAATATTCATGAGACAAAGACTTAGTATTAGAGTAATACTCTCTATTCTTGTCCTTTGGTTTGTACGACTGCAGGACTTTGGTTTTCAGAAATAAACATACATAACTTGGCAATAGTTGGACAGATTTTCACGAAATCTGAAACTGGGAAGACTTATGAAATCTGATGTACCTGTCTTCCGAACTTCTTCCACTGCTGACAGCATTTCCTGTTTGATGTCTGGATTTTCATATGCAATCAATTCACCCTTTTCAATGAAGTTTTCTGTTGCCTTTTCTACAGCTGCTACAAGAACATGAGCTCGTTTTGATCTGCCTTTCTTCTTTTTTGATGGACCTTTGGTGTTTACTAATGTTGTCACCTGAAAGAGATTTCAAGGAATTGCAAAAGCTTTAACTCTAATTCTTTGTGAAAAGTTAAATAATGGCTATAGAATACAATGTCAAAGTACTTCCAAACACTTGTAATTTAAGTTTGTTCAACCATATAAAAGAACTGACAAAAATCACTTATAACTTTCATCTTCATATTAATGAGATACCATTTTTCTTTAACTGTTTAAATTCTCATCTGGCCCATGTAACAGACTCACCTGTAATACTAATGGTTCTAGTGTCTTCTCCACTGACATGGTTCGGATCTCCAAGTTCTTAGGATCCCATTTTAGGGTAATGGGGCCAAAATGATCAGCCATAACTGAAACTTCCTAAAATTCTTCAGTATCCTTTCTGCAATAGATCAGTAAACAAGAAGTTCTGGAAATGACTTGTGGCATATACCTTTTGTAAAGGATTCAATGCACTTAATAAAGACTGAAAAGACTATAAATTAACAAGAAAATGGGTACCCTGTGAAGTATACAAACATTCCAGAGGTGTTTTTTACACTACATCTGATGGATTCAAAATCAAATTGTTTATACAACCACTGAAAGACAGTAGCAAGAATAATTCATATAATCACTGATATACAGCAGCAAGGGTAACCTGTCCCACTATACACCATGTAGATGCCAGGGGAGAGAGGTGGCATAGCTCCTACTCATTCTTAACCTCTGCACTAGATAGGGGTGAATGGTCAGTGTCACGCCCTGGCTGCACTTTACTCTTGGGAAAGGACCCCAGTACCCATTGGACAGGAAACTGGACGCAGAGGCTACAGGAAAGTTCCTCTGCCCTGTCAGGGATCAAATCCCAGTTGTCCAGTCTGTAGCCAGTTAATATACTGACTGAGAAACCTCGGCTCTTAGGAGCAAGGGTAATAATGTCACAAGTCTTGAAAAGTATAATGTTATGGTGGAGAATCATCCCCTGACTTCATGATTTTTAACATTCATCAATTTGGTAACATCAATTGTAAGAAATTAAAAAGTATGCATTTGGACTAGCCTTCAGTCGCATAGCCTCCATACAAAATTCCTGAAGATCTATTCAGCCATCTGTATGTTACTATATGGCAGAACATGTATTTTGCAAAACCACTGATAGATTGTAGCAAAATTTTACCTGAATGACATGATTGGCAGACAGAACAATCCCATACAGCATATAGAGCAGTTTGTAGACTAGGGAAGGAGGATTAATAAATCATGATAACAGAAGTTGCTGGAGAAGCAAACACACTATTGGGAAATGAGTTAGTCACAAGGCAAAACATGGCTGTCGTATGCTACTACATGCATTCCAAGTTGTCAGACACTCCATATATCCCCTCACATATTATCAACTAAAAATGATAAATTTAACTTTCCCAAAGCATAACCTTGACAGTTTGCCACATACTATACAAAAACTGAAACATAAAGCAATGGAACACTCCACAAATGCTAATAACCACTTACAAAACAAGTATTTTCCATTAGATCCTAGGTCTGTAAAATGGACATGTTATCAATCTTATGAAAATACATGAAGATGGAAACTTATCTCATTTTAAAATAGTACAAATTATGATACTTTCTGCAGATAAGACACACAGAATAAACAACTTCATACAACACCAACAAATGACACACACTGTTTCGTTTAACTCTTTTTTTTAGTACATATGCACACATTAAAACATCGCAGCTCCCCCTACTTACATTTGTAAAATTAATGTTCTTGCATCTTATAAGAAAGCACAAATGAGTTAGAAACACAGATTAAATACAATAATTCCTAACAAGGAAACATAACCCCAGCCCTACGACTTCTTACATACAAATCAACTCATCGATATACTAAATCAAGGCAGCCTCAAGAACACAACACTCACGTAGAAATATTTATTTCTGAAAACAAAATGCTTACATTTAGATAATCCGTAATCACAACCTCTTCCCTGCTGGGTGGGTCCGTGATTCACTTCGTACACATGATGACATCACTGCATGTTCAGCACATAGCCCTATTCCATGTAACACCAAGTTCAGAATGCTCTGACCACGGATCATATCGTGATAGTAGAAGGCACATTTAACCAGAGAAAACAAGCGTGCCAAAATAGAGGAAACATTTCGCACTGTGGATGACGTAATCTACATGCCAGCACATTTGAATTTTTTGACGTCATGCAAAATTTTACGATGCTAATTACAACACCCAGTCTAAGACATATACCCACTGTTGATAACTTAAAGCCTACATTTTCTTTTGTTATCCGCTGCCCTTAATATATTAGGCCATTATTGAAAACAAAATGTTCCAGAATAGCACAACCCAACCCCACCCCATCAAAAAATACCGTATGAGTAATTACTATTAAGCAACTGAAATTCTTTGCTCATTATGGAGGCCAGGAATAAACTAAATTACTGGTATTAATATAATCCCCCTTGACATACAATGGCAACTCATAATTTCAAGACATTTGCATCTTGTTGACTTTCTGACACTGGGATACTTACTCTTGTAATAAGGCACTGGTGTCCTTTTAGTTACTCCAATCCTTTACTTTTAATATCAGTCTGACAACAAAGTTATTAGTTTAGTTTCTTCTTTAGTAGTATTTTCAGATTCTTCCACTTTAATACGTATTCACAAGCATTTACGATGTCAGTGAAATTTCATTGTTATAAATACTTTTGCTGATAATCTGGTTCTTTTTTCTAACCTCCTACATTAATGGAATAGTAATGTCAAGTTAAAGACTGCATACTTTTAAGAAAAGATGTTGATGCTGAAGCTAGGCATTCTTCACTGTCCTCAGTATTTTACTTGAAGGTAACACAATGGATGAGTTCCTTCCCAGGACAAATGAACAAACATCTGTACTGAAAATATTTACCAATAGGATGGAATATTTTATTTCTTCACACAATGTATATGAAATGAGTGCATATACAGCTGACCCTCCTAAGACAAGAGCTTATGAGTATATTACAAAAAATCAGCCACAAATGACAGAAAAACCAACAGTAGAAAAAGCACAACAGTTTTATACAAAGTTTCATTTTATTCTTTTTATTAAAATTTACATTACTAAAACAACCACTATATATGTATTACACCCTGAAGATGGCAATTGTAATATTTGCTACAGCAATCGATAATTTTCAACATTCAATATGGCACATACTTGAGAGCCACAGTTGTACACATATTGCAATACTTGCGTAAAACATTTAGAAATAACACCCATTATTCATTTATAGTCTGGTACTGATTTTGTAATACATTTTGATTACAACACTGGTATTTAAAATTGGGCAATATGTTGTTTCAGGGATGATTTTATGGGTTGTTTACACTTATCTTCAGACTCAGCTGAGTAAGCCATACTCACAGAACTGGAAGAATCAATAAATAAAATTAGGATAACTGCAAAAGAGTTGCAAGTGATGGTGCAGCAAGTGTTACAGGTAGACACAGAATAGCCCAGCCAATTACTTCTCAGACCCACTAATGTGTCGCAACCTGCAGGTAGAAAGAACTGCTTTACATAACTTCATACATCAAAAGATGTACTACACCCATTGAAGGCATATGAATACTCTATACTATATTTACTTATGTAGCTTCAGAACACCCTTCAGACTGAATCACGTATTTCAAACATCACAGGTGTACGGACACCATCCACTATGTACACGCTGATGTAACGTCAGATTCCTCATCCGCCTGAATGATTTGTTACACATATCGCAGGAATATGGACGTTCTCCTCAGTGAATGCGATAATGTATCCTCAGATCACCACTCTGATAGAATGATTTTTTACACACATTACAGGCATATGGCCGGTGTCCACTACATATTTATCTTGGTGCAGATAAATTGTATAGGCAGAATGTGAGAGGTTCTGTTTTGGTCTCAGGTTTATACTTTTCAGATTATCCTTTTACTGAGACTCTAAGAACAACCAATATTTGTATTTTCTATTTATAACCTTTCAGGATTCTTATAACATATTTAATCACTATTTAGGCATACTGCGTGAAGATTTTAATTAGGAAACAAGCCCCTTCCAGTCTGTACAATAGGAATCTACTCCTCTCAAAAGTTCACATTGTGATAACCTGCAGAAAAGTAAAACTTACCTTCCTTCTTGCTTCTGAAAATTTTATGATACAGCATTATAAGTTGGATTCTTGAATGTTGTCACTGGTGGTATGTAGAGTGGACTTGCAGCCTTTAAATAAGTAAAAAATATTAACTAAACATTTTCTGTTATTTCATGCATCTACAAGAAGATATATAGTTACCAGGCAACAAACTCCAAGAACTGTTACAGAACCTAAAACCCATTTTGATACAGTTCCTCCAGCTCACTTCTTCACAACCCATCTCTCCAAGAATAATTTTAAATATTATCCCTTCAGCTATGCCATGACACCAAATACAAAAAATGCACACAAATAACTAGTCCAGCTAATATGTGATACTGAAAGAACAGTAAACAGTCACATCTGAGAGCAGACTGAATGGCAGAGCACTCTTACACACTTATCTGGATGTGTGTTTGTGTGAGAATATTCGGAACGGTGGACTGTGTAAGTTCTGTCTCTTCCACGCATTAGATATCAGAGAGGGACTTATCTGACATCAAACTGTGAACCCACTCATGGAACCTTATGAATAAAGCTGTCTTATTCTTCAATTCTCATGCAGAGTACTAAAGCTACATTTCCTGCTCTAACCAGCATCCATTGAGCAGGATAAGCAGTTTACTTCTATCTGTAAATAGCTTTCCACATAGTTCTAAATCAAAGTTTTTACTCAGAAGGGATCACTTGAATTATTTTCCTGCTAAGTGTCTTAAGATTCTATCTTCTGATGATTTATTGGGAAGTTATCATAGTTCTGTTGGGTTGTGCCTGTCTGATTGCTGAAAGAAAATTAATATTATATATACAGTGTATACACAAAAGAATGGTGTGGTTTCAAGAGTTAATAAAACAATTATTTCTCACCTTACACGGGCAAAACATACACTGTCAGTGGCGGCAACTGTCCAAGTTTCTCATACGCATATCTGACAATAGGGAAAATGTTTACAGGCCAGAAAGTATATGGTGAATATATGAATATGAGAAACATTTGTAACAATTTACGCAACAGACGTATGTTCTATGAAATATTGCATCCAAAATTAGTGCTATAATTAATATATTTGTAGTGGTATTGATTTGACAATGTAAATATATTTATACAGAATGTGTGTGTGTAAAAATTGATATGAATGCACTTACCACATCCCACTCTGCTTTCGCTTGCTCATTCTTAAACTTAATGAATTCAAGTTGGTCTTTTCTTACAGTAATATATTTCCAAATACAAAGCGCAATAATTCCAAGGGCAAGAATGAAAGCAATAATGGCCACGATTATAGCTGGAATAAACAGAAAAACATAATTATTTTCCTATTAATGTAAAAAGCCTGTTCATATTCAACAGTGAATGATTTACTTCTTATCCTTCATTTGACTCCCTCTTCCTTCATTTCCTTTACCCCTTTCATATCTTTACCATTTTCCTCCCACAAATGCCATTACAAAACAACAAAAGTGAGTAAATAAGCCATACTTTAGGATACATTATTTGAACATTTTCCTCAGGGTCCACTACACCTTAAATAGAATACGCAAGCATAAAAGCATGAAAGAGTGTTTTTATATACCATATTTCCTTGATTTTAGGACGCCTAAGACTAATACTACTAGCAATTTGAATTCCCGGAGAATAGAAATAAGGTTACTGAAGTATATAAAACAGTATCAAACATGCACTGAAATATGGTACAGGAAGGTATCCAAGAGTCTTAGCAACTGAAATAGATCACATCCGCAAATAACACTGTCTCCTTTGCATCCAGAATTATAATACAAAATTAAGTGCGTTTAGTGGTTAAGAATATATCAGCAGTGCTTCATATTTTGAAGTAAATGTTGAAAACCTCAAGTAGGCCTGGTTTCCTGATTCATGACATATTTTGATAATATCTGGACTTGAATACAATAAATAGCCAAAATTAAAAACAAAGGTATTGGTAATGATAATGTAATTCACCAGACAGATGTTATATAATGAATGTAAATCACAAATAGCTTACGAGTAAAACTCAATTGCAAGGGGCACTTCAAGCTACGTAATGTCCTTATTATAATGCCCGATGTCTCATTGTATAGGTACTGGTATTCAGAACGGCACTCTCCATAGAATTGTACACAGTTTGTGCCCTCTGAAACAAAAAAACACACCTGCATGAATTACTACACAATGTAAGACTTTGTAGTTCAATGAAGGCTGGCACACAAGAAACGGAACAGACTTCCCTTACAACATACATACATCTTTATTACATTCCATGGATCCATAAGTTAGTGAGATGACAATAGGATGTAGAATAAGTCATAATAATACAATACATGTTATACAAATACAAGTCATACTATTATATAAATGTCACAAAATACAAACAAAGGGTTCATGTTTCATATCCTAAATCATGCGCGCGCATGCACACACACACAATGTGCAGATGAAAACATCATCAATCTGCTTTCAACCCATGACATGAATAGAAAGTATTACAGTGACCTTTACTGTTACATCCACAAAAATGTAAGGGGTTCAAATCTGACTCCAAACTTTCATTGTTTCCCCTATGGCATGTATTGTTTTCATTTCTGCATAGTCTACAAAGACTATAGTCTAGAGTTCTATTTTTGTACCTTGAGAAGACTGGCTATATAAGAAGCAGGCAAAACAATTTAATGAAATGCCATATAAATTTCCAGGTCAAATTTAAAATACCCCATGAAATGGGAAAATATCATAATTGTAAAAATTAACATCCTTTTTGAACCACAAGGGACATTTCATTTGTTGGAGAAATGCTACCTAAAATTTACGGTATAACAGTTGAACAACATGAAGGGCCTAATACAGTGTCATTTTTCAGAATTCCTCCTACTCACTGGAGAGATAATATATAGTGGACATTTGAAATGCAGTGTGTAACAATGTTGACTGTTGAGAAATAACCATCATATAACACTCATCTGGATTAAAATTCTTAATTTTGCTTTAATAATACAGTAGATTTCCAATCATCTGACATAAATGGGTCTGGAGGATAGTCAGATAATCAATAATGTTGGACAATACAGAAGACTAATGAAAAAGATGGGGTTAAATATGAACTCAATTTATGGTATTAAATTATGAGGAAAATCAAATATGTCTCCAAATAAAATAAATATTACAGACAAAAATAGTATTTAACATAATGTAAATTTGTAAATGAAAGAATTTATTTTTTAAAGAAATTAGTAATGGGTATTTGCTTCTAAGCTTCCTTCCTTTTCTTTGCAACAAGATCACACCAGTTACTAAACAGTGGTACGTTGGTAGCAAATGAGTACATTAAATGTACAGGTTGCATGGTGGGAGAGTGTGATTAATTTCACTACATGCAGAGTTGACTATTGATAAAATGTAGTATTCTGACACAGCATGTTGGATAATCAGGACTCTACTGTACATCACACCATGTTTTTCAACATCCATTTTATTAGTATCCTCAAATCTAAGCATAGGTCTCCAAAGTGGTTCTCTCTTTCAGTTTTCCAAATAAAATCTTGCATGAATTTATCATTTCACCTAAATGTGCTACATGTCCCACCCATAAAAACATAACTTAATAACAACAGTTTTTGAACAGATGTAGTCAGAAATTCATAAAT
Source organism: Zootermopsis nevadensis (assembly GCF_977971745.1). Taxonomy (NCBI): domain Eukaryota; kingdom Metazoa; phylum Arthropoda; class Insecta; order Blattodea; family Termopsidae; genus Zootermopsis; species Zootermopsis nevadensis. The sequence continues at coordinate 20,366,192 of NW_028259134.1, forward strand.
ATGAAAACTCACCCTCTTCAAATAAGTCATCTACTTCTTCAATTATCAGTTCTGTGCAGTTAGCACACTGTTCTGGATTGAGTGAATCTGTCTCATGCACTTGACAGAGAACACAGGGAAATAAATGTTCACACATTGTTGTCTGGGCTACCTGCATAGACACAAAACACTCAATGCATATAATGAAGGGACAGAATTAGTTATTTCATTAACTTACAATGCTTATTAACAACTGGCACTAAGCAACATCAAATCAGATATCATAAGAAGATAGTGAATGAAAAATCAGAAGGGGAACTCGGAGGAAGCTGCAGCAGATTATTTTAATGTCCTGTCCTAGCATTTGTTTGGAAGAATTGAGGAAGAAAACCATGAATAACCTGCTGCGATAGGCAGACAGCAGGTATTCATACAAAGATACCTACCAAACATAGATCAGACCTATTAATGCTGTCCCAAATGCTTAATGATAGTATTAACCTTTATCAGCCTTGTGTCATGCCTTACATGCAGTCCAGCTGGCCAAGAGTCACACTAGCACATTGCTAAACTAATAAAACCTGGAGTTGAAGTCCAGAGAGCAGCCCCATAGTACAGGGATTTAAATACCCCGCTGACGTACAATAAATGTTAATTTAGCATCATTGATGTAAAGACTGGTACAAGTACACTGCATTACAGTTACATGAGTGGATTATGGAAATGGCACAGTATAATTGTTTCTGCTGCATATTGCAATGCATTGTTTGCAAACATGTCTTCATATAACTAAATATATAATATATAAAACTTACAGCAGGAATGGAATTTTCACAATATTTTCCTCTATATTCTGCACTGCAGTTACAAGTACCACATTTGCAGTGGCCATGGTTGGAGCAGGGTGCACTCCCATCATCAGCTTTACAGTTCTCTGTAGAAAGCGAACACTCACAGGCCTCACCAGTCCAGCCTGCTTCACACTGACATTTCCCACATTTGCAGGTACCACGTCCACCACACAGCTCACCATCTGCCAGCCTGCATGACGAGTCATCACATTCACAATACTTGCCATAGAATGTCTGCAATTATAACAACAAACTTACAACATTTGAGGCTTTTGTAGTAAAGTGAATAGCAGTGACCTTCTGGATTATTGCTGACAATGTTAATTTACTGGGTGAAAGCATACATATCACAAATAAAATCATAGAAGCTATATTCAATGCCAGTATGGAAGATGCACAGAAAACTAAGCACATGTTCATATCTCATCACCATACTGCAGGACAAAATCATTATATAAGGGTAGTTGATAAATCCTTTGAAAATGTGGCAAAGCTCAGACATTTATAAATGATACTGACAAGTTACCAGATTTGAATTGCATTCACAAGAAAACAAACAGCAAACTACATCTGGGAATGCTTGTTACCATGCAGTTCAGAACTTCTTACTTTCCATTTGATTTCCAAAGTCTAAAACGCAATGTCTTAGCAGAATTTAGTTTTCTTGTCTTGACTAATGTAATTTTCTTATATAGGATAATTATGTGCATCTGAATTTATACACAGAAAGATAAACATCTGCCTCAACTGCATAACAAATTTACAACTTTAATCCATTTTTTAATAAATTTTTACTAAGTGGTGACTATAAAAATTCCCAACAAATTTTAAAAGAATGACAAAAATGGATAAACAAACAGGGTTAATACCTCTTCACACTGACAAACTCCACAGGTGCAAGTTCCATGTTCAGAGCAAATAGGAAGATTATCTGTGCTGGGCAAACAATCGCTGGGTATTCCAATTCCTGCAGACAGTGGCTGAATTGAGCTGCACTGACACTTTTTCCCAAAATGCATGTTATTACAGTCACAGACTCCGCACATGTAGGTGCCATTGCTGGAACATTCTTCAGCATTTTCTTTGTATAGCTGGAAGAACAACAGGTACAAGAAAGTATACATCTTTGTTAATACCACATGAATTCATTAATTATTATACCAAAAATGTATTTTAATGTACTAGCAAAAGGAAGATTTGTATAACATTACTTTTAATGTACAATGTGAAACCAGAGCTCAGAACACCTGCCATTTTACTGAAATGTGTTCACAAATGGTTGACTCTAAGCTTACATGGCAAAAATCATCTTGGATAATCAAAATCAATGTAGGTGATAGCCTGAGAGGATTTCATCATCTAAAGTTCCACTGTTGCACATAATATTAAATGCATATATAACCATACTATGAAGTAAAATAATGGTACTAAAAACAAGTGTAGTCAACCTAAGTTTTGTGGCACACTACAGTAAGATATAGATGATACTTACATGATCTTCTTTGTGCTCACAAGGGCAATCACAGTTCATTTCAAGATGAACAAGTGTTGCTTCTTGACTTCCAACAGGGAAAATCTTGAAAGTTTGCTTCCAGTCATTTCGATTGTTTGGACAATGGAGAACTTTGATTTCCACACGAAATTCCACTTCCTCTCCAATTTGAAGCTTGTCACATTTGTTCGACTGTCTTATTTCATCAGACGAACTCTGGCATGAGGTGTAATACATAACCTGGATATGTTCTGGGGCATCATGCCTCATATCAACTGATGACGAAATTTTCTGCAAAATATTTGTATTAAAAACCTTACAAAAAGATTTCTGTAGCTGTATTGCAGGTACAAGGTGTATGAATTGTCTTGAAAAATAAATTGCTTATTTTATTGACAATTTTAAGACACTATACAGAACTACTTTTATATGGTGTGGTATGTTTAATTTAATGTGTAACTGCAATTGAAACAGAAGAATCCCCATAGTGTATGAAATCACCCCCAGATTTTGTTTAAATGCAATAAGCAGACCTAGTATCTAACAAGGAATGATGACTGTCCTAATGATGGAGGCAGTAAGCACCCCTCAAACGTTGGTCAATTTCTGAGACAAGAAAACAACACAACATCCAGAAAGACAAGTCTTCTTCATTGGGCCAACACCTTACTAATTTTCTAAATAACATTTTCAGAGTGGTATACAAATATTAAAATATGCAACCCATCCCTGAGAAACTGTTAATAAAGACAGCTTATTATGATGTTCACATACTTTTAATTGGCTAATTTTCTGTCCTTCACATCCTGGTGGAAACACTAGAATTGCATTTTAATTTCACCTGGCATATGGATGTTTGTACATGATTTTCTTTGTTTGGGTGAAGGCTTCATGATGAACTGATCCCCAAGCTATGGTATCTAACTATCCATCTGAATAGTGTTTAGAAAACCTCTGAAATTAGATGAAGTCAAGGCCTGAAATGGGTTACAGTGTCCAGAAGTAGTAAAAGAAATCTTAGTTGTTATTATATGCAAATGCTAAGATGAGTCTTACCTTGTACTGCTCTTCTACCAGTTCTAAAATGTTGGAAGAGTCGGCTGTTAAGTGTCCAACTTTTGCCCCATCTATGTTCTTTGTAAGGAGTCTGTATGCTTCTAGCTGGGGTTCTGTCACTGCGAAGATTATGTTGATGGCATTCTCTCTGACTTTATGACTGAGATGTGAGACTGAAGGATAGTCCTGAAGTGCAGAATGTGTGTACATTCCATCTTCATTTAAATGGCACTTCCCATCATTTGGCTCAATGATGCCTCCTAGCTGACGAAAACATATTAAAGTTTAACGAATATGTTAATTCATGCAGAACAAACATTGCTACTAGGTCCATCAAAAATTATGAAAATATACAAACAATGTAAAAGAAATTATGTCAAAATAAAAAGTAAGAATCAGAGAAAATGTTGTATAGAGTACAAGAAAAATACTACAACTCCCTTTCAACACAAATCTTCAAGTAAAGGGATGTAACCACAACAAATTTGGTGGTTTATGGGGAAGAAAGAAAGAAATATACTAAACATAAGTCACAAATAATATTGCTGGCATTGCAAACTTTAGCCTCCACCTCCCTACATTTGAAGTGTGGTACTTTATGGTGGTTTTACTTCAGAATTCAGAAACAGGATAACTAAAGTCCCAAAATTCCAGCCAGATTTTAACTCAAAGGTGAATGGTTTAGTAGTATGCTAATGTAACACATGGTCAACAAAGTTTAAAGCATCAATAAAGGGCACTTTATAACATTAACACACATCCTCTGACACACACTATTCCTATCTTGTCAACCCAATTAACAGAAAAATAGGTCAAATGCAAATTATTTGTCTTACTGGATATATGTCTGGAAGTCTAACTTTCCATGTCGTCATTAACGACTCAACATACTTTTAGTGGAACACCCCCCACCCCCCCCATCTGAAAATCATAAATATATTATGAAGGTGACATCATTTTAAAATGAGAGCTCAATAATAAATATATGAGAAGTATGTGCCTAAGTAGCTTTCACACTGGACAAAATCTTGCTATGGCAAAACGCTATCTTCACAGTTCTGAGAACTCACCTTTCCATCACCTGCTATATGAAAGCCATTGTCACTAGAGAAAACCAACAACCTACGAGTATTTCTTCTCCAACCAATTTTTTCTGAGCAGACTACAGTCTGCATCAAGGCATCAAATCCTCCCTCTGGATCATCTATATTTCCAGACACACTTGCATCACCAACCTCAAGCTAAAATAAATCATTGCACATATTTAAACATATAAACAAATATATGGGCACACACACACAACATAACCAAAACTTGTTACAAAAACAGCAATCACTGAACATAAAAAAAGGAAATAAACTGCACTTACAAAAAAGTGTGTCACATTGTCACTGAGCTTCATGTGATTGTGAAAGCCATATGGAGCTCTGCAGCCCACGCAAGGTTCCTTCATCCTACATACAAATAAAAGAAGGACAAATAAAACTCAATGTACCAAGATATATCTTTTCAGAACACAAAGACTCATTTTACTTCAAAAACTCTTTTGAAGATGGCTGTCATCTGGGTTGTTGAGCCGTGAAAACCTCAAACCCTACAAAAACTTTTAATACACCATTTTAGTTGCTAGTCTATAATTATTTATACAACATAACATCTGAACTCTGAATGAATATTGTATATACATAAGTACTGAAAATAATAAAAATCAAATAATATTTTGATGTACAACTAAGTACATTCTTCAATAACAGAAAGAAAATCAAATGAACTCCGATCATCAGCACCATTATGTTACACTGACAAATGTATTTTTTCTTCCCATTAAATATTTATCACATCCAAAAAAAATTCAAAACAGATGTTGTGCTCAGAACTTTATTGTGTTATGTATAAATAATTTTTTACAATGAGTCACTGATAATATCAATAAAGCCTTATTTGAACAGCATGCAAATTAGGGGCTACATTGTCCTATAAACCATCCTACTACATGCCATATAGGTTGTTTGGAGGTATAGCTCCTACTCTTTCTTGACCTCAGCACTAGATAAGTGGTCAGCATCACGCCCCGGCCACGCTTTACCCCGGGGAAAGGACCCCGGTACCCATTGAACAGGAGGCTGGGTGGGCTCCAGAGCCGGTCTGGACACAGGGGCTAGAGGAAAAATCCTTTGCCCCCGTCGTCCAGTACGTAGCTAGTCACTATACTGACTGAGCTATCCCGGCTCCTGCTACATTGACCTATACAAATCAAAATTAATTCCACTTGAAAACTTTAAATGTAGAAACACACAAACAAATTTTAACTAAATTAATTCTTTATTTTCATAGATGAAATATAGACACATGGACAGACATGACCTTCCGATTAAATGATAGTTTTATATATTTTGTGAAAAGAATGAATAGATTCATCATAATTTTATTGTCTATTTTTCAGCAATGAGAAATGGTTCTTACTTGGAAGGCAAAGTGTTGGTATATGGTCTGACAATCTTATCAACAAAACTCCCAAACCCTAATTGGAAATCTGAAGTAAATTTTGTCATGAGCTCTTCCAGGTTTCTTCCAAGAATCTGCAACATGTCTTTGTCATCCTTCATTGAATAAGACAGATCCATGAGGTAATACAAATCCACTGGATATTCTGCCTGTGAATATTTCAATGTAATGTTGAATGGTTTATCTGTAAAACAAGACAAATAAGACTCTGAAGAGAATTTTCAACTCAGATGATAAAGGAGAAAAGTCTATTAATAAAAAACAGCAAGACATAAAAATCCTATGTATTACAACCCAACATAGCTTCAAGATATGAGAATTCAAATTTACATGACTATATCATCATGACACAGAAACATATGGAGGACTGTTGAGATTTTAGCTGAAATGCATTTCAAGAGGAAGACCTTACATTACAATTTTCTTACCAAAAAAGAAATGGAATAAGAACTACATCAATGACTAACTAACTAACTAACTAGATGGCTTACCGAACCCGAAGGTTCATCACCGAATTAACCAAAGCCCTCCACCGGACCCTGTCCTGGGCCAACAAAATCCAGTTTCCTTCAACTCCTATCTCCCATAGATCCCGCCTGAGATTATCCTCCCATCTACGTCTAGGTCTCCCCAGCGGTCTCTTCCCTTCAGGTTTCCCAACCAGTACCCGGTGCACACCTCTTGTCCCATCCATGCGCGCTACATGTCCCGCCCATCTCACTCTTCTCGACTTAATCACCCTCACAATACTGGGGGAGCAGTACAGATTTTTAAGCTCGTCATTGTGCAGTTTTCTCCACGCCCCATCGTCTTCCCTCTTAGGCCCAAATATCCTCCTCAACACCCGATTCTCAAACACCTGCAATCTGTGTTCCTCCCTCTGAGTGAGAGACCATGTTTCGCACCCATACAAAACAACAGGCAAGATTATTGTTTTGTATACTTTAATTTTCAGGTTCTTAGAAATCAGACGGGAAGACAAAATATTTTGGACTGAGAAGTAGCAAGCATTTCCGGAATTTAGTCTCCTCCTAACTTCCTCACAAGTATCAAATTTTAAAATAGCACTATAAAAGAACATGGCGAAAGAACAAATTCTAACAAAATCCAGACAGAAATTACAAACACAGAGGGAAACTTTTAACAACATAAAATGATGGTTTAATTATACCTGTAGCAGTCAAATTAGGAACAATATTGGAGAGAATGATGATTGAGAAGAGCCTTTAATGCACAATAAGGCAGTTAAAGGTTAAATAGGAAGGTCCCCACTGTAAAGTACAAGAAGAGAACATTTATTGGAAGAGTAAAATACAATGGACCATTTATGCAATATTTACTCAAAAATAAGATTGTGACATTTAAAACTTAGCAACTCCAAAGAGCAGTCTTTCTCGCAAAGCTAAAAGATGCTAAACAGATTAAAAAATTCAACTTTCACACAACCCCAAATTCATTACCATTTTCGCAAGTCCACTACAGAATCCTGCCTTAAGCCAGTGGAATCCTCTTCACACCCTATTTCTTCATGATCCATTTTAATATAATCAACCCTTTCCTATCTCTCAAGTTATCTACTCCATTGTGGTTATTATAACTGCATCTGCTCTCCACATGCTTGCTATATATTGTATCCATTGAATCATCATTAATATGTTCACCCTAATGCAATCATTTTTTGGAGAACAGTATCATTATATAATTTTTCATTATCCAACTGCTACTTCCTCTCTTACATCTGTGATTATAGAATGCCCTGTAGAAGACATATATTTGCACTTTGGATTAAACATACATTAATTACCTTTTGTTTTCATGAAGAGCATCAGATAACTTATCACTCAATGAAACATAACTATGACTCTTACAAATTGGTTTACAACACAGCTTTATTTAAATCAGAAAGCAGCGAGGAAAATAGTATCCAACAAAATTTTAAATGGGCAAACTAAAACAAAATAATACCATAACACAGTCTTCAATTAGCAGAAAATAATTAATCACTTATTCAACAAGTTCATACTTTAAATTAGGAAATTACAATTTTAAAATGTTAATTAAAGGTATTATTCACTCACTGATTCTCAAGCTGAGATGCACCTCCTGTGGAGTTATTTGATTGACATCAGACACAGTGTTTTCCTTCTTAAGTTCTGTGTAGTTAGTGACAGGATCCACTATATAATTCTCATTACAGTTCACTTTCTCTTGGCTACATCGTTGTTCTGTTCCATTCTGCACATAAGTGAATGAATTTGGTATCCTGTTCAGTAGTTTATTAATTGGTATTTATTGTAGTATTCTAGGTTGTCACACCATGTTGTCTTCTAGTTAGTTACCAATGTTTCATACACACTTTATGCCACACATGTAGGCTTCACTCCTGAATGTGGTGGTATGTTATTCCAGAACACTGGTAGCTAACCACAAGATCACACAGAGTTACAAACCAGAAGAACACAACTGACATTTTCACTGCCCCAAGTCCCTCAATCTGTGTTTAACAACAAAACAGTTTTGTTGTTATGTTGCTGATAGAAATTATACAAAGGGTATAACAACAAATAAAATTTTCCTTGAGAAATATATGTACTGTAAGTTCACTCCATTAACATACCAACAAAGGACCACTACACCAAAAACAACCAGGTTCTTGGATACAGGCACTGCAGGTCTGCTTGAGGTTGCAAGGATCCTGTTGCATAACAACACAATGTGCTACAAACAGCAATACAATTGGGATCACAGATCTGAAAAAGTTACATTCAAATTTGTACTCAAAGTACCTCACATTTATTTATTTCCTTACTGAACTACAGTGCATTCTACATGTTCCATATGCTTCACTGTGCTGTACTAGAGACCACATTTATGTGACATGCAGAGTACTTCATTCTTAGTGAGCATGCTCACTTAGAATGAACCACTAAGCTACATTTTTTTTTTTAGTATTTTAAATGTGCATGTAAGAACTAGAAACTGGAAATTCTCAACTCTTAAATAAGCCTCGAATCATTGAAAAAAAATTTAGGTTACATGTGTGCGTAGCATAATTCTTGTTTTCAGCCAGTTAACCTTCTGCCTATAAACAATTTTTCCATAGATTTCACCCCAGATAAAACAAGTTATAACTTAAACTTTCAGCATATTCCTTAACAAGATTAAATTACTAGTGCTGATGTGAAAATGTTTAATCACCCACCTGCTTATATTACATTCAGAACATATCTTATGCGACTACAGAAATATGTAAAGGCATAACCACGACAGTGGTTTATAATAAATAGACCTTAGAATATTTTTTAAGGTGCAATGATTGCAAGAAGGCACAGGATGAATATGTTTATGTATGTACATCTATAGATGTACAGAAAAACAAATTATAAACCTGAGTGAATCCATGTGGAAGCTCCAAACTATAACACACATGAAAAAGTCTGAGCTGCTCTCTCCCTACAACACTTAAAATTACCAATAGATACATCATATTGACATATGCTATCTAGGGCTCATGGATGTTTGCACACAATTCTGATAACCATGACAGTAAACTGGTATGAGCATTTTTTTTCACATTCCAGAAAATAAAACATCAAGGCCTGTGGTGACCTCCGATTTCATGCGACAATAAAGGTGTGTAAAGTCATATCCTTATGAACTTTTAGTATCCATTTCACTTGTAAATGGAAGATTGTCATAATATACAAGTGATTCGAGTACAGTTAATTTTAAGAAAAACCTGGGAAAACTAATGGCTGCTTTTGCAACTACAATGTAATGTTTTATAATACTCCATCTTCAAATATTTATCCCGGACAGGCAAGGCCTTATCACCAGTCTTTCCACATTTCAAACAAAGATCGTATTCAACAGGAAAGAGTAAGAGGTCAATAACCTAGCAAAGTTATGTCTGGAAACATGGTAAAATGGTTCATGAATCCCTAAACCAGCATTAACGCAATGTTATACAGAACACAGGTCACAAATTGCAAATTATAATACAAACTAGAGCAGGGCGCTCCTTTCGGAGCTCCTAGGGGGGGTTGTCAAGTTTGTAAAACGCAACCAACCTTGGTTAGTCCCAAAGGGGAGTTAGTTTAGTGTCTCATCCAAGTGTTTTAACCCCTGAGTAAGAAACTAAACTAACCCCCCCGAATGGGGGGTTTAGTTTGAAATGTTCGATAGTTGGTACAATTTCACGTGTAATCGTCGTTTCATTCTGCTTCACTCTCCGTATAGGCTGTTCATCCTCTGTAACACTTATTGTTCTTATATTCCCTTCAACTTTTACACGTTTAACTGCATGTTCAACTGCTTCACTTTTAATTTCGTCAAGATTAATTTCAATTTTTCGCTTTCCTTCTTTTTGTTTAATGTCTTTTGTTCTCCTGCAACTCATACTCTGTTCGTTCAATATTTCTCTGTAGACAACGTTTTTAATGAGATTATTTTTTCGTCCCTTTTTTAGATAGACAAATACACAATTATCGCTTGGTGCACGTAAAAATGCGACGTAGATTTTCAAGGAGGATGAGGTGGCTGGGACATGTGGCATGATGGGGGAGGGGAGGGCGCTCCTTTCGGAGCTCCTAGGGGGGGTGGTCAAGTTTGTAAAACGCAACCAACCTTGGTTAGTCCCAAATGGGAGTTAGTTTAGTGTCTCATCCAAGTGTTTTAACCCCTGAGTAAGAAACTAAACTAACCCCCCCGAATGGGGGGTTTAAACACTTGACCAAAACACCGAAGGGGTTTGGTTGCGTTTTAAAATCTTGAGTAAGACACTAAACTAACCCCCGTGTATAAACAAATATAAGGTGATATTGTTGATGACGTCATTTTTTGACAACGATGGCTAATCCTTTCGGAGCGCTTCTTGTAATCTGATATTTTACTTCTTTACGTCGCTGATCAGAGGCCAACAGTTCTTGGTTAGTCAACTTTCTACGTCCAAACCCACCCTTGCAAGACTTCTTTTTTTCTATTCTGTTTTTTGTTGAATAGTTCTGATGTTTTAGTTCTTTACGTCGCTGTTCAGTGGCCATCTGTTCTTGGTCAGCCAACTTTCTACGTCCAGCAACACCATTGCTAATCTTCGTCTGTTTTTTCTTTTTCTTTTTTTCTCTTCTGTTCTTGTTGTATACGTTTTTCTATGTTTATCAATGTAACTCTCCCTTCGTTTTTCTTTATTTATTAAATAGGTCTGATGGATTAGTTCTTTACGTCGCTTTTCAGAGACCCACTGTTCTTGGTCAGTCAACTTTCTACGTCCAATCCCACCCTTGCAAATCTTCGTCTGCTTTTTTTCCCTTCTGTTCTTATTGAATACGTTTTTCTACGTTTATCGATGTAATTCTTCTATCGCTTTTCTTTATTTCTTAAATATGTCTGATGTTGTAGTTTTTAAGTCGTAGTACAGAGGACAACTTTTCTAGGTCAGTCAGACGTTTTAAAATCTTGAGTAAGACTCTAAACTAAGTCCCCCGAATGGGGGTTAAACACTTGAACAACCCACGTTTTGGGGAGGGTTGTTCAACTGTGTTTTAAAATCTTGAGTAAGGCACTAAAGTAACCCCCTTCAGGGGGTTAGTTTAGTTTCTTTTTGGTTGAATATTATTATTAGTATCAGATTACCTTTTTGGTGTTGGCAACGTCTTCTTTCACTTTCCTTCATTTCCTAAATAGTTTTATGTCGCTGTTCGGAGGCGATGTGCTGCTTCTGGAGCAGTGATAATGCGACTGGCTTGATAGTTTTTGATTTTTTTGTTGTGAAGCGTTATTTGTTTACTCGGCATTGTTGTGTTCCACAACAATGCCGATTTTGTTTATAGTTGACAGTGTTGATGACGTAATTTATTGACGACAACGACTAATCACAAATTTTTATAAGGAGATTATACGACAGTACATATTATGTATGAAGATCATTTTATCCTTTGAAGCTAAAGCTCATTCGAAAAACATTTAAAAATTCAGTCCTTACCTAAAAGATAATGCAACACTTCTTCTTGATGAACTGGTTAATGCTGTTCAATCTAAGAATCATATAACAAATACACTCTGAGGAAAACACAGTTATCAATTATTAAAACAGATGGCACATATAGTTACTGCTGCACTTCTCACCCTCTTCACTGCTTAACTTGAACCTACAAAAAATATTAAGCTGGTTGTAAGACAATAACAAGAGGATGAAGGAACTTTCACAAAGAAATCTTCAACATATTGCTCATGATTAAATCTAGTAAGATACTAATGGAAGAAACATGAAGTTAACTGAAACCATAACTTGAAATTAAAAACATGTTACCTACAAACAAATGGCCTGATGTGATCTCCCCATCTGATTTCTATACAAAACTGAACTAAACATTTGGGAAATACAAATTTCACATAAAGTGAAATTATATATTTGGCACAAGATACAGTATGTAACCTACAATCAGTCATTCCCCTAAAGTAGTTGTTACCACCTACCACTGGACAATTAACAAAGCAAACCATACACAAATCAAAGGGAAACATACATGCAAACCTGAAAACTATGTGCAAGTATAAATTTAGCTTAGCACCTAAAACAGAAGCCCTGACTGTAGAAGAGTGTAAGCCATAATAATTTTTGACCAACTACAGGACAAGAGCATATCAAAGCACTTGTAATGGACTTCTCCGACATATTACCACCAATCTTATACATATAACCGTCATGAAGGTCCAGAAGACAGACATACTGTAAGCATGAGGGGAAAATGAGGAACTGAAGTTCATCATGAGACAAGGTAAGTTTATTTCAGCACCACACAATGTCATGTATATGTTTCGGAGTTCAAAGATCACATGCGGAAATGAAAAATGCTCAACATGTGTAAAATTAACAAATAACTGAGGAAAGAACCAGGAAATGATACAAAAGGGGGCAGGGGAGGGAACACAAACAATCTTAAGAAAATGTGGATGTCTCACAATTAATATTAAATACTCAATTTAGGATATGTGGAACACAATAAAACAGATAGGATTAGAGGTTCTCATGGCAGTGAGTATGAAGATGGCTGTCTTCTGGGTTGTAGCACCACATAGTGTGGTGGAACAGCAATCACCCTAATCATGGAGGCAGCAGTGACATCTGAAACGTTGGTAAACTACCAGACTAAATGGTGCTACAACTCAGATGACAGCTATCTACATGATGAAACAGGTCAGCCAAAATTCAAACAGACATGTTTCACCATATCCTTAGCTGAATAAGAATGCTCAAAGGTGAGGGTGATACATGGAAACAATAACTGAAGTTAGCTGTAATCAAATTCTACTGAGAAACCACAGATCATATCATAAACATTGCACACTTTTTTGAACTGGAATTTCAATATTTACTGTAGACTGAAAACATGCAAAAATCAAGTATAAATAAAACATATTTGCATTAGTAACAAAACAGGACAATTAATAAAATTAATCCTCACCATGAATGAGGTAAAACTTAGAACAAAGTGTAATTATTTTGTTAGTAAAACTGAATCCTAACTGAATATGCTTGAAGTACAGAAAATGTTTCATCACAATGTTATATAAAAAGATAAATGTAAATGACAAACACATTCACTGCCAGGTATTTAAATTCAGGTATTACTTATAAAGCTGGGGCTTACAAGACCGTGGTAGGGGGTTTACCACTGTTGAAAAAATAAGACATTTTGCGATTTCAGAGAAATAATTTTGACTCATTTCCAATTTCTGCCATTTTTTTAAATTTGTTAGTGCTTTTACTTTTTCACACTTTCATGGAACTCAAACACCCTCAAAGGCACTTAAGGCCAGATGCCAGCTGCGGACTCATACAAAGAACAATTACTGTGAGCTGCCACGTTACCATGTAAACTAAACAAAAGTGAACAAGTAATGGATAAAATAAAAATACAAAAAAGAATAAAACAGCAGGTATTTGATAAACCCCCATTGTCCAAATGATACATTAAGCAAACTCCATTCATGATGCAATCTTCCACAATCTTATTCACATTGTAAAGAGAGGCAAGTTAATCAACTTACATCAATGTTGGCACTATTGAATAAAGCATATCCTACAAAACAATTTGATTTAATTTTGGCAGTGAATGTGTTAAATAATTTTACCTTTTAACACAGTGCCTGAAACTGAATACATAATTATAATGGCAGTTAAATATCACATGAAACTCATGTTTGTATTAAATTCCACATATTGTACATACACACTGACTTAAAATTAGGGCCAACTTGTTACACAAGTTCACCTTATTAAAAATATACACCAACCACTGGGGAACTGCAGTTAGTTTACTCATGAAAAAAGAGTATCAGATTCACACCTTTGGAAACACCTACACACAAAACTTCTTTGACTATTAAATAATTAAAAAACATTTCTTTCTATGGGTCTCTGAACAATCTGGAATACAGGTAAGGAGAGCCACAGCACATTAAGGCAACACTTCTTAGAATAGTTCTAATTTATAAAGTAGTTACAGGGTTTTCAGAATTCGTAATATCAACAATTATGAAAAAGTTCAGTGTTTCATATTCTGTAAGCACATGATTAGACACAAACATGTAGCTGTATGTCAAGCTCTTAACACAATTAAAACTGAGCATTAAAATTTTCACTGTTTAATAATTTGAAATCTATGATGAAGACGTTTTCAGTTATCACTGTTTCACAAAATTTACCGGCTGTGGAGATCTCTAAATGTGCAATATCACTGACCCAACAAAATTTTGTTAACATATACCATATCTTACAACGTATGGAGCTTTGGTGGGAAAACTTGATACTTAATGTGTAAAAACACTAGGAGATAAACAAAACCACTGGTTGGCATACAAAATTATATTACAGCCTTTGTGCTCTCAAAGTGCAATCTTTCTGAAGGAAAGTAAGAGAAATTACTGCCACAGTATATAATGTCTTATACAGAGTGCATCACCGCATGGTCTGCATTCACAAAATGTATTAATTAATATTTAACTTGAAAGAAGGTTGCCTACAGATGTGAACAGCTCTTGGAAAGGCATGAAATGAAAAGGCACTATCCATGTTTTTAAAAGTGTCTGAAATGCAGTACATGTAACACTCTCACTTCACTTCTTAATAGGCATTTCCCAAATCAATTAGTTAGGCTTCAACAAATTTTCTATTCACTAAGAAGCCAACTCTAAAAAGTAAGAAGGCAAGGCAAAAAAAGTAATGTACTACATATAAACAGCTGTTTTAAAATACATTTTTTACATCAATTTCATATTAATTCATGCAACAACTGAATAGTTATACCTGCAGGTCCAGTATTATCCAAGTGTTACACATAATAAAATTAAATAAGTTTTAACTTCTTGATAAAAACAGAGCCCACGTACAAAGCGCTTTTCAAAATATTCCTGCAACAAGGCATTTACAAATAATCAATAATATAGAAAACTCTATAATACACATGCAAAAAATTGGCTGACTAATTGTAAATCACTGGTTATGCTAATCAGTGAGGCATATATTATTGTGACTGAAAGACTCTGAAGCTGCAACCTGCACATTGAAACTGCAATTATATGGGCCAAAAGTTAAAATACCAGCCCCCCCCCCCCTCCCCAAAAGATAGGCATCACGGTGAGAGATTTATTGTGTCATTCTAAGGAAATTTAAAACAATATCAACTTCTACTTATTTTAACATTCACAACACAGCTGCAATCCCCCTTAACCACCATCAAACTCATCTTAATCCCATTCCATCATTCAAAAATTTGTAATCCAGCCACAGGGTCACACAATTTCCACATAGAATATAACATTTTTCTCCATGAGCTACTGACTCTACCACACTCAATATTTTATAAAAGGAGCACGTGGCAGAACCGTAATGTGCTGACTGATGCTTCAGTTAATACCTATTATTATTCCAGGCCAAATATTACGTATTATTTTTTTTAATAGTATGTACTATACTGAAGTCTGCACAAAAATCTTTGCTCCAAAATCCTTCTTATCCTCATTTAATCGAGAAAGTTATCGAGTCATTACCCGCCATTTAGTCATATATCTCCATGTGCTTTTTTAACTACTTGTGATTTAGAACTACACACTTCACATGCATAATACTAGTACTGCTGTAGGCTGTTTAGGTCTCTTTTCAAATCCTTATTTACTTTTATCAGATCCCATTAACATATGAGAGTTCTTGTGTATACCAATCAACAAATACTGGAAATGCACCAATAATAATAAAAACTGTTAGTTTTGATCTTCACAAAACTGTTAGGCACTGGAGAATCAATGTCAGCATTACACCTTTATAAAAACATACAAAATATTTGTATAATACATTAAATACTACCAAAAAATAATTGCCTTTGCTTTTTACAGTTTCATTCATTCATTCATTCATACATACATCACACAATATCCAATCAAAATGTTAAATAAAAACTAGCTAGTAAAAATTTAAATTATTTCAAGAATGTACAACATAAACAGATTCTTGAAAATTACTTAATATGGCATGAAACCAAGCTTTAGTTAAAACTTTTAGTTAAACAATAAGCATAAACTGGCTTCGACAATACACCTAAAATTGAGTTTATGGGAGAATCACTACAATTCACTTTCTACTTAAGTTGCAACTATTCTAAATAAGTATGCACAGAAATAAAACTATAATCTGCCTTAAGGAGATCTATAAATAATGTACAATGCATTGATCACACCTGCTGACCCTTATTTCACCTGTGCACACAAACAGCAGCAGAAATCCACATACCTATAACATGCTGCAACATACAAAAGACAGTCATGAAGTATTATTTATCACTTCCTTAAGCTGAGCGCTGGGTGCAGGCACATATATAACTAGGGCTTGAAAAATTATGCCAAGTCCTATTCACAAAACTATAAATTCATTTGCCACCCCAAAAGCCTTTTGTGAAATACTGACTTATCACCGGTGAGCAGGTACCCATAATTTTTTCAAGCCCTATACAATGAAAGTAGTATTTAAAAGAAAAAGATCAGTTCTGTAACAAAGCCAGTCAATATAAATGACTATTGTGACATCTGTTCACAAGCTTGCAGTATCAACCTACCTCAGGTGAGTAGTTACCTGTATTTTTCAAGCCTTATACATAACTCTATTTCCAACAAGGAACACATACCACTGAACTAAAATGATCATGCTAACCACATCAGTAGTCCTATATATAAATGGCACTCCACAGGGTTACATGTTTCAGTGGTATACCCATGCCAAGCACAACATACTTTTCTTTACATGTAAGCCAGAAAGCTGGGGTTATTAGATCAACATGAAAACCAGACATTAACTGATACTAAACATCCATCCTACAGGACTGCTGGCCACACCTTAACTCTGACAGGTAACTGTTTAGCGATATGTTGACCCCATGCGTAGTGGTCACTGTACCTACCGTACACTTGCAGCAGAACCTCTTCTAATTGCTACCAACCACAGGAGGAATTCTACAGTTACTGTGCCACAAAACAATAGACCATTCTCATTCTGACAATGGCCAAGACTCCAAATATTGTACGCGACACAAAACATAATTTCTCCTAACTTGCAAGTGTTTCAAAATAACAAACAGTATGTATTCTCGCTTGCTTATACAGAATTATGGACACAAGGTAGTATTTGTTATAGCCTTATCAAAGTTTCTGAAATCTGTGGTTTTCATTACTAAGGTGAAACAGTTAAAATAAATCATACTGAAAAGCTGAACCAAGTAACAACAGGTTATAACAAAACAAAAGAGGGTGAAACATTGCACTATCTTCTGTGCCACTGGCTGGAATACACATTAGATAGTGTTAAAACTTCGAGGACCATAAATTTTATTCCCATTCCTTCATAAAAACAAGAGCATTATTTGAAGAGAGTTTTCAATCTGGTACACAAATAAATAACTTTGGTGGCAGTGACCGTGTTAAGTGATAATAACGATATTAGTCAGAATGTTTTAGTTATTATTAGATTACCTGTTTACAAACCACATTGTGCAAAGAAAAACAAGTCATGTTTTAGTACCAGTGGTGATAAACTGGTGATTTGTAAACAGTGCTAAATATCTGCTGGATATTCCTCTATCCTCCAGCCTTTTAAACCACTGAGGCATGTGGATTAGTTTAGAAGTTATGTTTTTATTTGTTAAACACTTTTTTAAAACGTATTTCGGAGATACATACAGACCGACAACAAATTAGTCAGTCCTCAAAGTGTTAAAAAGAGCAATGATGTAGCATTACTACCTTCTGCTCTAACATAAAGTTTTTGAGTGAAATGAAAGAACAGCAGTTTATCTGTTAGACACAGTACCGTAGTGCACAGTGAGCAAGAGGAATAATACCAAATGTGAACATATACCACCATAAATATATTAAGCAACCAACAACATTTTTGGCATACTGCTTGTGTCTGTCACATAAAGACACAAATATTCTTTATATGAATTGTCATAGCCTGAAATACAGTCCACCACAGCCTCAAGAGTTGCTCTTTAACCCTCATGTTCCAAAGTGCCTGACTTTCAGCAGTTCCTAACTTACCGAACCACCAGCACTGGCTTAAATTACAGATTTTTTTTCTTCCAAAAAGCTTTCCTTTTGATGTTTGAAACCATATTCAATATTTTAACACTCGATGGCTATTATTTTCATTATCTTTTCATTTATGTTTACAGCTGACTTTACAGTACAGTATTTTTGTGAAATTCTAGTAAACTACCCTTGGAGCCTCAGCTTATGCACCTGGGAGTAAAGAGTTAAATTCTTCAGATTGCTGAACCAACAATGTCACAAAGTATCACCTTTCTTGCAATCATTTTCCAGCGTATGTTGGGTTCTTGAAGGTAGATGTTGCTTGCTTGTAAATTGGATTTTCACCCTGTAAATACAAACAATGGTATTACCTGTACATGCATGCCAACATATTACAAACAAACAAACAAAACTTCCTTATATTCCCAATTCATACATCAGTAGAGCAAATGCACTTTCATACAATTCAATGGAAACTGCATACTTTTTCACATAGCACGTTTGTGGCCCTTACATCACTTTACTCTATGAAGCTTAAGAGAAAAATATGAAATGGATTTTAGTGAATATGACAGTACATAATGAACTGGACCAACACAGAAAAAGGTACAATGGTCAGTTTAAGCGGTGGCAATGATAACATTTTTTGATCATAAATTATGTAATTTCTTCGACAGACAAATAATTAGGCACTGTTCAGATAAAACCCGCAAATATTACAAGCCACAAGTATGTAACATCACAAAGTGAAACAGATTCAAATGTTTTAAAAGAATATAGATTAAACTCACTGTATCCCACTTCGCCATCATGCGTTCTTTCTCAAACTTGGCAAATTCACGACGGTCGTGAATAGTTGTCAGTAGTTTCCACAGCAGTAACAGAGCCAATCCAATCAGTACAATGGCACCGATAACTCCCAGCACAATGCCTATGGTATCCACCCAGAAAGATTAAAATGAAAATGTAACTTATCATGCCATGTGTTTTTCTTAAAAAAAATATTTTCAATCACATTTATCAGAATACAGTAGATTCTGGTTAATTGGGACATCGGTTAATCAGGGCAGCTGTTTATTTGGGATAAGTCTTAAAGAACAGACTTTTTAACTCCTTACTTCGCATAACTGGGGCAGCCGCCTAATTGGGCCAAAGTGTTCTAATCCCGATGTGTCCCAATTAACCGGAATCCACTGTATAATGCAATTAAATATTTTACTAGTACCTATGTCTGAAATAACATATACTATGTTTACCATAAAGTGAGCAATATACTTGGGTGTATATTACGTTACTGCAGATATAATATACAAAACAGTAAGATGAAATATGTAACAAAACCGGCACACATCTTCAAATAAAACTAGTAAGTTATCTATCAGTATAATGCCAATGAATCACCTGAAGATGGCAGTAGTGCGTATTTCTGAAATGTATAAATCAAATATACCTAAATGGACTGTGTCAAACACAATACTGGTATCTGTATTTGTGTAACACACAAAACAAGTGGTGAGAACTGCCTAACGCATGAGTCTAAAAGCCACACTATACCATGCTTCTGTTCTCAATAGGTTTACCCCCACTCTTTAATAGTTCTCATGCACACAGCCTGATAAGGACGTACCAAGAACATATATTTCTGGAGGACATTCACGCTTCTCCTGCGCTCTTACTATGAGTGTATTATTATCAGAGTATGTGTACACATATGAAAAACGGCAATCTTCTTCATCGTAATAAGCGCACAACACTTCTCCTGCCTCTTCATGAACTGAAACATAGAACAAACAGTTAACAGAAAACAACAAATTTTTAAATTATGTTTTAATTTCTCATGGAGTTTCCTTTATAAATATATTGTAATTTATTTCCAACAAAATTCACCTTTATTAACATTTTAATTGAACAAATACAGTCCCTCCTGACACATTTATTTATAATTGTTACTAAAACCCGGGAACTTTTAGAATCCACCATGACTAAAATTTTTTTTTTTGCAACTTTAGTTAGGACTTAGGCTACAACTGACTTGCCAACACAAACCTGTAACAGTTAAAGACAGCTATAAAAGACAGGCCTGATGGCAGCAACAACTGCTGCTGGGAAGTAGAGAGGTATCACAAACTGTTCAAGCAATTCACTCTGTGACATCTTCTATTCCATGCATAACAGAATGCAGTGTTGTGATATAAATACAGTATTTACTTGAATAATCACACATCTCAATGAGAAACTTCATGACAATAATCATATACACCTAAAAATGTCACAGATCAGTGCATATGAAAGCAGAGATCACGCACAAAATGCTTTACCAACAATGAAGAATTATTAGGGCAACATGTTTTGAGGTCACAGGAACACTGTTAATAAACTATACTGTTTATGATGAAACCTCTACTTCCTACATACTTACTAAGAACCATAATAGGATACAAAAAATAAAGATCAATGTAACAGATAAGTATGAGTAATCATAAATATACTGTGTAGGTAAACAAATCATAATCTCTGTAAAATAGATCATGAACTATTTGAATTCTCTTACCTTCAATGACATCAACTGAGCTAGGTGTAAAAGTACAATTGGCTAAACATTCCTCTGCAGTCAGAGACCCAGTCTTGTACATCTGGCACTGTACACACTCTTTAAACTCCAGACATCTTCCAGAGGTGCTCTAAGCATCGACAAATGTACAAATTTAATATTTATAAACAACATGGAATAGTGATTACATAAACAGACAAAGGCAGCTAAAATAAAGTTTCTACATTAGGTGAAAGGCTAGTTGAATACAGATTAATGATTAAATAATAAATGTATCTGTACATAAAGCAGGATGCTGGTATGGCTGTGTGTGTTATGCATGACTGACCAAGTTATCAGTAATGACCCTAGATGGCATAATGTTCTACTTTATAGCTACTGCTACCATTAGACAGCTCTTAGAAATACTTCTGAAGTAGTTAAAGCCAAAACCATTAGTCATAGAACCGCCCTTTCTACTTACTGGAAGCTTCTCACAGAATTTTCCGGTGTAACGTCCTTCCTTTCCCTCATAACATTCACACGCCCCACAATTGCAGTCTCCATTGCCCGAGCAGATTTCTCCACCACCTGGCGGGATACAGGTGATGCTAGAAGCTCGACAATCACATGCATCTCCAGTCCAGTCTGGTTTGCACTGGCACTTGCCACATATGCAAGTGCCATGGTCTGAACCAGAACACAGCAAACCATTTGCATAGTCACAGGAGAAGTTGTCACACTCACAAAATGGGCCTGAAATCACCTGAAAAACAAAACAACGCTTGATGTTCTTGTACATCCTGACTTTATGCAATTTTGGACATAGAGTCTCACCGTGCATACCTTCATTAGATGAAAATGTAATTACAAACATGAACAGTAATCACCAAAATTCACATCAAAAAATTATTTTGAAAGAAATCTACATTTTCATAAGAAAATGAATTACACTTACAACTGTAGCAGTGATGTTTCAGTCTTACCTCTTCAGGATTCTCTCTTGTCTCACATTCACAGACTCCACACACACAGGTACCTCGCCCTGAACAATCTACAACAGATGTGTTGTCAGGTCGGCAACCACCTACAGGAAGTCCTGTAGCTCCATTAATGTTATCACTATCACATTCACAGGTCCGTCCAAAATGTGTCTTATCACATTCACAAATGCCACACTTGTATGTGCCAAACTTAGAGCACTGTTCAGCCTTCCTTTTAAACCACTGCAAACAACAACAAAATGTCATTACAAAAATAAAGATTGCTGTGCAAAGTGTTACCTGAAACAGGACTCAAATTACACTGAATGGCAGTCAAATCTAACTTCAGCTGACCTTACTATACAGAGTGCAGGGCCCATGATCCTCATGTGGGATGGAAAATGAAAACATTCACTGGACTAACTTCAATTTAGAAGCTTTAATACTGCCAGCATTGAATAAAGACTATTTAGTGGACTTCTTATAACTTGAGTTAGATCCTGAAAGATTGCAACACCAATGAAACTAAGGTCGCTTGAAAAGTCATTTAGATTACTCTACATCAATAAATGGCTCATATTTTTTTATCCCCTGTATTTTACCTCTCTCCTTTCTTCCCTTATAATTATTATCCACTTCCAGGCCTGAGACTAGCTCTACCAGGGGGTCCAACAGATAGGCTTTCTGTCCTCTTACCCCTTTTTACCTGAAGATGGAAGCAGAATCAAAGTCCTGAAATGCTATACTTTTATTGTTCAGATAACAGACACAGTCCAAAAGAACTATTTTACATATTATTCCAGCTACCTTGCCTAAGATGTTTCATGGGTTTCTTCAGACAATCACAGAATCTTAAGAGAGGCCACACCCTTTCCAATTTATAATTAATAAATCAACCTATCATCAACTCATCATTACATATCTTAGGCAGCTTAAAAGGCACAGTTAAATAAATAAACTAAGAATCAGTAACCGTGTATGATAAAAGATGTCCACAGAACATTTACTGAACCACTTTCACACTGACATTTTCCACATTTATATCCATAACACTACTTTCTGTAAATATGTCACCTTATAAAAAATAACCACGTTGAATATAAACTCACCGGATCACCCTCCTGTTCACAAGGACAGCTGCAAAGCATCTCCAAATCAACAATGAGAGATTCATTAATACCAACTGGATAAATTTTGAAGATCTGCTTCCATTTCTTGGGATCTGATGGACAATTTGTAACTTCAACCTCTGCCTCAAACTTGACCACATCACCAACCTTCAAACCATCACATTTGTTTGTCTGAATTGCTGGCCCACTGCCTTTACAGGCAGAATAGTACGTCACCTTAACTGCATCTGTTGTTGCATTGTCCTTCATCTCGACAGAGGAAGAAATTTTCTGAAATAAAAGACAATTATACTCAAATACTTATGCAAAAAGATTTGGCATGTAAATTCATGGCTCCTTTCAACACAACACAACAACCTAACTTTTGTGAAACACTTCTACTACATGAGCTTATGTAAACACAACTGTAAAGAACTGTACAATAGGAATGTCAATGACTTTAAAATGGAAAAAGATAAACAATTTGATGCTTTCACAGTGGTGAGTGTTTGGTCCTCTGCGATGCTGCATATGTAGTCCTCTAGAAGCATACCAACATTCTGGAGAAAAATTCTGCTGCTATTCTAAGAAACATGAGGGAAGTGGCTGATACCAAGTTCCATCCTACCAAGATTTCACAATTTTTCCCATCAGTATCTTTCCACTGTTGCTTCATATTCACTCATGTATCATCTGTGGGTTGGACAATGGGACCATCAGTGACCACAGTTCCATAGAGACAAAGTTTCCCCCCTTTGCAACAATATTAGTAATAACAGGAATAAGAAACAGATGGTCACAGTGAGATTTCAGGTCCTCACAGTGCTGAGTATGAAGATGTTACACCATGTAGTCTTGTAGGAAATGAGGGATGTTTCACAGTTGCTAACTACCTCCATCATCAGGGCAATGAGTCACCTCAATGATGGAGGCAGTAAAGACATCTGAATTGTCAGTCAATTTCTACAAGACTGAAAAATGCAACATCCAAGAAGACAGTCACCTTCAGATGGCAATGTACCTATTAGAAGCATTATTTTACCTATTTTATATATTAAAATAATGAGCTGCTGATTATGTAACTAATTTATAATAAAATATACTTTGAAACACCACTCACATCATACTGCTCTCGTACTAGATCCACTACATTGGACGAGTCATTTGACAGCATTCCTGAAGAAGCTCCTTCAACATTATCCTTCAGGCGATCGTAAACGCCAATCTGTTCAGCTGTCACAGCGAATATTACATTGATAGCATTCTGGCGCACCTTAAGGTTCACTTGTGATATCGATGGATAGTCCTGTAGTTTTGAGTGAGTGTATTCTCCAACTGTATCCAGATGGCATTCTCCATCATTGGGTTTAACAATACCACCAAGCTGGAAATGCACAGCAGAACAAACAAACTATACATTCACTGGACTTATTTAATTAAATGTATAGGATGAGAAGTATGGGCTGTGCAAATTTTAAACACTTTGAGAACCACCAATGCATATCTGCATTATTCGGGTTTGCATATTAAACAAACAGTTCAGTTCATGAGCATACTTGTCCTCAAAGTGTTAAGGTTGTTTTGATATGGAATAAGCAAATTTAAAATCTTACTTCAAAAGTCAGTCACATTTTGTGTTCATTCACAAATTCTATACAATACTTTTACACAAGACAAAGATTTGTTGTTCTACTAGAACCTGCTTGGCATACACAATGAAATTATGACACCCCCCCCCCCCCCATAAAGTTTACCTCCTCCTTGTTTCTAAAGGGTTCTGATGACAGGTTATTGCAATCTGGATTACTGAATGTTTGGACTCTGTCCATTGTCTGATATTCAGAAAGACACAAAACATTTCAAAAACTGGATGTCTTTATTCTCAGGTGTAAGAGAGGGGGGCACCTAATCTGTTGGGTCCATTAGAAAGAGCTAATCTCAATGACTGGATAACACCTGGGGATGAAAAGAGATCCATTTTCCATTTTTTTCAGAATACCAGATGATGGACAAAGTCCAAAAACTCAGTAATCAAAATTACGTCTTCCTTGTTTCTGCCACACTTTCCTGATGCAACTAACGCCCTCCTGCAATACATAACTGCCTAACTTCGACATACCTTTCCATCTCCAGCATAATGAAAACCAGCATCAGTTGAGAAGACCAATAATCTTCTGGCTTTCTCTCTCCAGCCGATCTTCTCTCGACAGACCACAGCCTGCATAATAGCATCAAAACCACCTTCAGGAGCATCCAAGTTGCCGGACACAGCTGCTCGCCGTACCTCACCCTGAGGCAGAGTAACAACCAATTAGGTCACTTTATATAGTTTAATATTGCACTGTTACTACAAAAATGTTAAAGTACGCGGACTCAGACTAATTCCACTTTGCTAAACATTTTTAAATTCTCAAATTTTAAGATCAAGTAAAAACCTGTACAAAATGCATTGCCTAAAATTGGCTACATGCAATAAAGAACTTACACTTCTCTAACCTGGCTTTAAATGAGTATAAGAAATGCTACACTCACAACCGTAATCAAGTACACATACTATTTAACCATCAAACATCAAATTATGTTACGCACTTTTACGTGAATTAAAGTCTTTAATAACGATTATAAATACAATTTGAGAGGTATTTATTTTTATATCTAAATACATACACTACATCTAATTGTGATATGCTGTTAATGTCCATGCTTGCTTAGTTATGTAAGAAAATAAGCTGAATACATATTTCAGTCAATTCTTAACTTTTAACATATTGATCCAAACTAAAACTGTTAAGGAATTTGAATAATAAACTGCAAATTTCACATTTTATCCCATTATTACTGTTAACAAATTAATTCAAAATACAATTATGGGAAACAAAAAATATTGTTGGATTTCTCAAGAAATATCATAACAATGAAAGTCTTACCTAAATTAACCACCTCCACACACAACACAGTAACTGTTCCAACAACAAAAATTAGGCTTCCAAACTATGAAAAGCTACCTGTTTTTTCTGAACACTATAAAAGAAGAATGAGATCAACTACACACGCTCATCAGTGTCTGTCTTCTGGGTTGTAATGCCAACTGCAGTTGTAGCAGCCATGAAGATGGAGGCAACATGTTGTTCCAAAACGTTAGAATCCACCTAGAAGTCTACACGGTGTTACAATCCAGAAGACCAACAATGACATCTTCACCAGCGTCAGAAACTCAAATCGCACACATACACCTGCATGCATTAAATAAAACTCTTCCTGAAGAAATGTTAATCTACAATAAATACACAGAAATATTAGTAGAAAGCATGAAAGCAAGTTATTCACATTTCATAGAGCAAAGGCAGTCATCCATCCATCTAGTCAAACAACGCAAGATCCTTCTTGAGAACTTCAATGCCATTTCAACACAAAAAGTTATTTTCTTTCATACTGCATACTACTTCAACACTCGCCAGTCACCCCAATTATTAGTCTTAAGAGTTACTATTCATTCCTATATCAAAGTGAGAGACTCAGAATTGCATGCATGTCTACCCAAAAAATATGGTATTTC
The DNA here is from genome assembly GCF_977971745.1 of Zootermopsis nevadensis. NCBI lineage: Eukaryota > Metazoa > Arthropoda > Insecta > Blattodea > Termopsidae > Zootermopsis > Zootermopsis nevadensis. The sequence goes on from NW_028259134.1 coordinate 20,392,829, forward strand.
AATACTAATCAAAATAACTTTTCACACAATGTTCATACTTCAGGAAAATCACTTCCCTTTAGATTATCTTCTAGCTTGTGAAACTTCTATCTAGAGAATAAGGTATGTTTTTCGAATAAGATATTGACAAACGTTTGAACAGGAAAATTCCCATGCTTTGAATGGACGACTACAAACTAGTTTTACTTAAGAACCAGCAAATGTACAGCTGTACAGTCACCCCTCCATTTCTCAAAACTGCTATTCACAGTCAAGCTTCTAACATTGCATTATCACAAATTTTCTTTTGAGAAGTTTCCAATGGTGCATCACTGTGAACTCCATGCAATTTCTTATCATCCAGCCCACATGCACTGTATCAGTTTGCCTCATTCTACACCTCACTGTTGTACTCGAAACATCTTGCGAAGATAAGAATTCCGTTTTTCATTTTCCATATGCCCATGCCTCCCAACAGAGGAAAAAGTGATGTTAGCAAAGTAATTGCAAGTGTAAAAACTATGTACAGAGAAGATAATAGATAATTCACTGAAAGGGTGTGTATGTGTACATTCATCAAGATCCAAATATAACCCTCACAAACAGAGGTATGGCTCTGTATGCATCTTAGCAGGTGGAGTCAGAGAATGCACACGTATTAATCCTATTCTCCTCTACATACAAGTAGACGAGCATAATTATGTTAATATGTAATAGAAGCTTTACAAACCACAAGCAAATAAAAATAAATACGAATAAGTAATTACAATTGTTTGTTCAATACTTATATTCCACATTTTTTTTAATTAAGCAGAAAATCAAGAGCAAGTTGAACAAGCTAATATTATTCTGACAAATGTCAGACCACTTCTCATATTTGTAGCATATGAAAAATAATGAAAGAATGTAAGATACAGAAAACACGCATTCAAGTGATGAGATAATCAGAAAGTGTCTTCTATTTACAAAAAAGTTGCAGTTCCTTTCTCAATTTTACTAAACCACAGCGAATGTGTATTACTTTACATACAGTAGCTGAGATAAATCAGCAGATTTTCTGCTACTTTCAAGTCACTATAAAGATTCATAATGTAAATTATGTAATAAGCCCATTTTATGTTCAGCAACCCAACTTGCTTTGTTTTGATTGAAATATTTTGCAACTTCCAACATAGCACCTCCAACACAATACTAGGTGTTTTTAAATTATAAAAGTTCCCTTTAAGCAGTGCAAAGGTTATTATTAACATTCTAATTCGTTTCTGAGTACAAAGAAATGATACAGGTCTTCTAAGTAAATGCAAAATTAATACTCAAAAAGAGTTATTTATATACAAAGACCTTGAAAAGTTAATACTGGATGCAAATAAAAGAAGTGTTACAAAATTTATAAAGAAAAAACAAATTTAATTTGAATTGCAGGTGTAAGTCATGAAAGTTAGTAGCCAAAACACAACATGACTTACAGAGAATCTATTTGCGTTGTTACTAAGTGACATGATATTGCGAAACCCATATGGAGCAGCACACCCCGTGCACGGTTCGATCAGACTGGAGAACACAAAGAGATGCATACTCAATACAAAAGAAACACACAGCGCTACAACCTGGAACTGATGACCCAACTAAAATACACTGTGGTACCATAAAGTGCAGTAGTCAATCACAGCAAGGTATCTGACAAACCATCAGAGTAATAAAGAAATATTTCACGTTTGGAAAGGATGAAAGGAACAGGGGACACTGTAGACCATCCAATTATTATGAACAAAAAATACAAATTTTTTTTACAAGCCATATAAAATTTTGAAAATAATATTTAATCACTGCAATTACAAACCAGCAGCCATATCGCAATCAGTGTCATTAAACACTAATAATCATCTAATTCACTTCAGTGCAACAGAACCTGAACCCGCAGAATACTTGTGTAAATTTCTTCTCCTTCTAGAACTTGTCCTAAACCACTCTTTTACTTTGAGGTTTCAGCAGAACTGTAAACGTCTTCAATCATCAAATTGAACAGAGCACTGCACAAAACAACTGATTTCATTTTTGCTGCTCACAGTAGCAGTTACGTTGAGAAATCTGTCACCTGACATTTTATACTTCTACAGCTCCACACATCTTTGTCTGAACTATACAACCATAGGCATCCAATGTCTACGCCAACATTTTCCTCTATTCAGCGAGTTTTCCTAGTTCTGCATTACCTACCAAAGTGGTATGCTGCTATGGGGGTATTTGATGGGCTGTGACACACATGGTCTGTTTACTGAACCAATATTTTAATTTTGCAGTGACAATATATTAAAGATGAAATGTTGACATATGTAAGCTACACAGTTATCAGTGGTGCTGAAACCAGCAAATATTTTTCATTGCATTACAATACACCATGTTATAATTCATAACATACATTTATTAACAGAATTTAGTCACAATATCCATAAACTGAGAGAGAAAGTGACTTCAGAATATGAATCTAGTCGAACTACTTATGCAATACAATGTTACGCCCAAAAATGTTGATGAAAGGCTTATAGACTATACCTTTTTTCACAGATTTGTCACATAGATTACTGGATGCTATTGTGATAATCTGTGCCTAACACTTGATGCTATATGACTGCGGATTTAAACAAATTCAGAAACTTCTCTGAAACCCAGGCACATTTGCTAGATCCTGTTTGAAGGAGAAGGCACAAAACTAAATAGATTCAATAAAAATGATATAATAGCAAAATATATATGCTTATTTAGATTCTATACAAAGAGTAATTTAAGGAAATGACAGATGGTCTAACACAGCACCAACACAGGGGAACAAGCCATCTTGAAACCTGTCAGAAAACCAGTAAGCTCCAGGTGCAAAACAGAAGAAACCTCTGCCTACAGGAAACAAAGTGCATGAGACACATACGTCAGTTCACAGACCCGACCCTGGCCAGGTTTAAGGCTAGATCAATCAGAGGGGTCCACCAGACAGGCTTTCTTTTTGTCATCTTCCCCCCCCCCCTTTACCTCAAGACAAACAAAATCCAAAAGAACAACTTTACACATAAAGAGGAATATCATCTCGGCAACTCATGATTTTAATGTTGTAATAAGAGGAGACATGCATATGAACAAATCATGAGAAACTGATTTATGGGTCTCATCATATAAATAAGCACTGGAAACAACATCCATTGAGATCAAGTCCATCTCCCAATAAACCAAAGGAAATGACCCTTTGACACATTACACATATAAAACTGTTACTTCCCTATCTATAATCTGAAAGAGAACATTTCATATCTGTAACATTTGCTGCAGGGCCTGTAATCACCACTTACAGAGAATCCATGCACATTGCCACTGAGAGACATGTGGTTTCGGAATCCATATGGAGCCTCACAACCAGTGCAGGGTTCTGCTAGTCTGGACACAACGTGTTACGTTGAGGGAACAAAAAAACAAAAGCTCAAATATTATTACACAGCGTAAAAACATGTCATCATCTCCTCACCATGCATACAGGAAATCTAAACACTTTTCTTGTTTTGCAGTTATATATGTAAACAGTCTGTAATAAAACCGTTTAATTCCTGTTTTTAAGAGTGACCAGACCAATAATATCAGAACATTCAAAAGCAACAAAATTAACTTCTCATTCAAAACAATTCAACTGCTAAAATGTCTTGAGTCACCCGATTTACTTCATACATCCTACTTCTCAAAATAAAGTGATAGCGTAACACCTCCAGCAACATTTCAAAAATTATGTACGAATATCGAACATCACATTGAAGTCACCTGCTTAAAGCTGATCTAAGATATAACACTGCAAGGAAGTCAGTTGTCACCCACAACATTTTCATGTATGTGTACACTTAATAATTACCTTGTCTGTAGATCCTTACACATACAATAAAAATATTTATATGAATATAAAATTACCTTGGAATAATTACAACCTCAGCAGTGACAAATTTTCATTCAGACACAGTTCACGATTTACCCATAAAACCTGCTACAGCAACTTTATCTATATATATGTCACTTTGTAGCAACCAACAATAATTTTCAGGCAGATTTTTACCTTTAAACAATCAAAACTGTTTACAACTGTAAGACCACACATAATAATGAAAACTAAAATCATGTTTGTGATAAAAACACTGATCCTGGAAAAAGAAGTATTTTTATTACTTTCATATAAGATGACTTGATTTCTCAACACATATTCAAGTAAATATGACGAAGATACATTGCCATAACAACACACTAGACTCTGAACTCAGCCCACAAAACGGTGATAAAATGCAGAAATGGAATGGACATGTAGCATGCATGAAAAATAAAGACATGTACACAAAATTCTGGTTATAAAGTCTTATAAAAACAGTCCACCTAAGATATCAAGGTAAGGACAAAGTTAATATTCAAATGGATCCTGAGAGAAATAAGTTGGGGACATGCGAGCTGAATTAAATTGGCTCAGAATATGTTGTGCTGATGGACTTTTGAGATAAGGATAAGTCCTCAAGTACCATAACAAAAGGGAATATTTTATAACTAGCAATGATGTCCTTCTGTACTTCCATGACTTAGTATTCTGAACAAAACACAGTATTTCAAAAACTGATCTGTTTCCATCCTAATGTGAAATAGTGGGGAGAGTACCTACTCATGCCTGTGTGCTTGTAACCCCCTCCCAAAAATGTTTCACGAATACCTGTATAAACATCATTAGGAATCCAACTGAGTAGATATGCTGCAGAAACAGAACCAGTTTCAAAAATGTGTCCTTTTCAGATTAACAGATAACAGGCAAAGTCCAGTAATACTAACTGCATCACACCCTTTAAAATAAGAAGTAGAAATGTTTTCAGCAAAGGGAAAGTCCTATACCATGGCATTAATCATTCAATTCATTTTGTGCAGGTTAGGTTAGGTTACCTAGCACTAAAAATACAGGAAATAAATACTACTTACTTCTTTGGAACAGTGCTGACATAGGGCATAACAACTTTGTCAACAAAGCTCCCAAATCCAAGCCTGAAATCAGATGTTATCTTCTGCATACTCTCAACAAGAAGATCTCCCAGAACAGACAGCTTCTCTTTGTCATCCTCCATTGACTTCGATAAATCCATAAGGTAGTACAAATCTACTGGGTAATCTTGGGCTTGCGAGTAGCTGACAGTGAATCGAAATGCTTCATCTGTAACGTTAATATTTACAATACAAGAGGCATAAATTTGACTGATGAAAAGATTTATTTTATTTATACCATATGCTTACTAGTTCTACTACTCTTCATGATTTACATATCAAATTTGATCACAGGTGACAATAAGCATCCAGTAATATTTAACCCTCACGATAAAATTAATAATTGTTCTTATAATCTTACAATTCCTCAGAAAAACAAAACTGACTTACTGTGTATAAGGCAACAGAGGTAGAAAGAATACCACACATCTTGAAACCATGGCACAATTTATGGAAAATAACAATGTCACACACGTATGTGTATGTGTGACACGAATTTTAGACACACATTTGTGATGGATCAGTACCAATAACAAGGCCTCTATTAGTTAAATGTATATCAACAAAACATGCATTAACAGCAATGAGAGCATCTGTCAGTATATTCTAGCAAACTATGGTTTGGCTCTGATGATGGAATTAAAATAATGAATATGGTACACAGAATTAATGATACATATAAAATACATAGCTGTTCAAATTAAATGTCACAATTGCAATTATCATATTTAATGAGCTAGGAGTTATAACAACAAGAATACTTCCATAGAATTATATGAAGTCTCATCTTCAAGTGCTCAGTGTGCATACCCTCAGTTACGTACCTAATACATTACACTACACTACACTACACTAAAACTCATTCCATGTTCTCTACACCATTAAAACATCAACTTCAGCAATCATACATGACACTCATCTTCATAATTTTCACAAGGCCTATAACAATAGTGGTTTGTAAATATTAACCTTTACAAAAGAAAGCTAGCGTTGACGGGTGTGCAGACATTGGTGGCAAAAATATGGGATTTTTTCTATATCCAACAGTAAACACACAATGAACACCTACAGACAAAACTCAATACTTCGCTGAACATATATCAAGTCATTTCATTGTTATAATTCCTCTAGGTCATTAAATATCACTAACTGTAATTATCTCATTTATTTTGAGAAGCCACAATGAGGAATAAAAATGCCTCAGAAAATTTGGTCTTACTTTGGGATGGAAAGTACCCAAATAAATGTGACACCATGCCTATCAAAGAATAGTCTACTTACTGATTCTCAGTTTAAGTGAAACTCGCTGAGGGTAGATCTGTACAGCTTCATGGCTATGAGAACTGGTGGTACGGTTATAGCTACTGAGAGATGTCTTCCTGCTTGCACTTGCATTAGTAAGTGCATTGTACTGAAGAAGGGTATAATTGTTGCTTGGGTTCACAATGAAAGCAGCACTACACTGAAAATGTTGATCCACATTAATACTTGGCAAGAAGCAACGTTTCCGCTCCAGATATTGCTGAAAATAAAGAAATAAAACTCATTATACATTCCATGAAGTTTTCGTTGTGCACAGGGCAAATTACCACACAGCACATTTTTATGAACGGAGGAAAAGTCCAAGATGTAATGCCACTTTTTATATTTCCCTGAACACCACAGCACACTATGTTTATTAGAGGTGTAATTCCTCTATTAGCATTCCTTCTCAAAGGTTTATTGTAGAAAAAATGTTTTAAACTGAAAACGTTAATTAAAGTTTGAAAATTGAATGCAGAGTTCTAGTCATGAAGTCTTGTGCAAGATAAAATGCATACAATACCAGATATTCCATTAAAACTTCAAGGTAAACCATTGTATATTCACATATTCAACACTGATAAGAACTGCTGTACAGCTGCAGAAGAAGACTACTTGGTTCTCTTTCACTCACCCTGTCAGTCATATCCCAAGGTTCAGAGCACCAAGCACATGTGGGAGTCTGGATACATTCATGACATGTTGTTTTTGGAGCACAAGGATCTTGACTAATATGTTTCTTCTCCCCCTGTGCCTGAACTAAAGGAACTAACAGGATGAACAGCAACAAGGCATGCATTGTGACTTGTTTATTGCCCATCTGTAATATATTAAACACATATCAATTACTACATTACAAAACTAACATGCTGATAGGAAAACATCAACACTAAACTCTTCTTTCACTGAAGGAATACCAGAATAGAATAGAATAGAAGAGTTGCCCAAAAATATTACATCATGATAATATGACACTTTTCATTTGGTTTTGTAAATCACTAGACTCATATCATCTTATGGAGGAACCCGAAGTTTCATCTGACAGGGAAAATTTATCAAGCCCACTTCAGGAGTTCAATGGGTTAGCTGATACCTTGGCTTGGTGGATTTCGCCAGTGGCCAGCAACTTTCTCATTACCGCAGGCAATAGAAGAACAAAAATTATGTTGTGGACAGTGAGCAAAACTGTACTTCTTTAACTTACAGAGTACAGCTGGTGTTAATTTGGAACAATTGTATTTCTCCACACAACTGAATTCATAACCTATCGATACGCCTATAATGTACTTATTTTTTTAAAAAAGAAAAGAACATACTCGACTTCATGAAAGAAAGTTCAAAATGTTTGGAAAAATGTATTTGAAAAAATTATACGTACATATTTTTTTCATTTTTTTATTGTTTTCCAAAAAAATATTCACATTACTATTTTCAAGGAATTTCACTACTTCAAAATGAAAAATATATATAGTTAACAGTTCTAAAGAAATATAATAATGCCATTAAACTAAATAAGTACGGATTCCTACAAAAACTGGGAAATATTTAATGTTCCGACATTCACAAAAATATTAATTCTATCAAATAAAGAACAAATGTCACACCAATGGAAGGATTGTGTTAATGTAGAAAGTTAATGACAACGGCAAACAGTGAATGAAACCTGAGCTATCGTGTTCACAGAAGCCCCGTACTTAAGCATCAGTTTCATAGGAATTCTACGTCAGTATCTGTGCTAACGTAATTAACCGTGACACATAGAAGAGTCATGCAGATTAAGCAAGAACAAGGTACCTCTATTCAACTCTATGCAAAGAGAACACGGATGAATGAGATTTGCGTAACATATAAATGAAATATGCAACAACTGCCACATTATTCCTCGTATTATAGGCATGGACGATCAGAATGTCGCACGGTCACGAACAAAACATGAAAATGGCGGGTTTCGAAATTGCGAGTATAAGTGGAGGGTGGGCGCCTTACACCACACCAGTGTTGTCCCGTAAGCAATTCATGGAAAGAAACTGAGATGTCTCTTTCAATGCTTTCTGTCTGCATACAGAAGCTAGCACAAATCGGTAACTGCCTAACGCAACGATCTCTTGTGTATATATCCACTAGAATACACCCCAAATTTGGAGATATAATGATTTGCACTGGCACCACACTTATAATAACGTCTTCATAAGCATGTGAACGGTAATTTACGATTCATTTTAACACCACATTTCACAGTCCATCAGCAACAAAAACCTCGGAAAAGCAAAAACTTGGGCACATATTCATGTTATCAACCGATTTGATCTGTATAACCCATTTCACGGCATAAATATCACTAATATCTATTCCAGCTACATTATATTAAATTTTCCCTAATAGAACATCAAAGTTTCACATTTACTTTAACAAGTTAGTAAATGCATGCACTGCATAACAATTCTGGTATATTTCTTCTGTTATTGCCTACAGATTTTCAATTCATTAATGTTTTCCTGTAAGAAGCACATATAATCACAAGAGGCTGTTTGCTCTACATTGCAGGTACTCAAATGAATATATTATACATAAGCCTGTTTTTCAATTATATGTAAGAAAGAAGGCTAAAAACTGTTTCATTAAAGTTTTCAGAAATAAATTGAATGACCATGAAAATGTCAGTAAGTTTGAGTATGTAATTGAACAGATGCTGACAGTCATAACTATTTAAATCTACACGCCTGATGACTCATGAAACTTAATTCAATCTGAATCACTCTCTACAGTTTCCAGAAGAATGACATAGTTCCCTGTGACATCAGTATAAACTCAATACAGTACTAAATAATATAATTTGCAAAGAAGCTGATACAATATGATTTGAGGTTCTCACAGCAGAGATGTCAATGTTGGTTTTTTGGGCAGTAATTTCAAGCAGTTCAGTAAACAAACTCATTCCATTACACCTTGCAAATGCCTCAGAATTATTAAATTCATCTACAGACATCAAAGTTGCCAATCTCATAAGCCCGTTACAATATACACGTGATATGACATTCACATTTATATTAGAAACAAGTATTGTATTTGTGCTATGGCAAGTTCTACATCCCTCGCTCAGGCCTGTAAAGAAGAATGTAAATAAATTATATTCTACTCTATCTATGAGGAAAGCAGACTTTAAGTACACACTGCATCAGGTCATTCATCTTCCTGTATGCACCTAATCAGAGGTCAAACTATTTTGGGTTCTGCTGTTGCTCCAGAACGCCACATGAACTTACATTATTTGCAGTCAACTTGATTTACGAAATGGGTCATTACACACGGCACTTCTACATGAAATTGTTTCTAAGATGACATTTAATGTAAATGCCAAACATCGGCTAAATTGAACTTGTCTGGCCAAGACAAAGACACCGAAAAATATATATGGTAAAACAAAATCTCTAATCTACAACAGACTTACCTTAAAGCAACTTTCTGAACATAAATTAATAATATTCATTCACATGAACCCTACTTTTATTCGTTCAAAAGACAGTATGTCATTACGAAATACTAGCCACTCCTACAAAATATCACCAACTGTTATTTCTTAACACAAAATTGCAGACTTCTTAAACCATTCTTAATACTTAAGTACATAAGCTCTTTCAACTTACACAGACATGTAAAACTATACCATTCACTCTTCAGCGAAAACAACAAATCCTTACACTACAGCGATATTACCATCCCACAACCAAACTTCACTTATTACCGAAAAAGGAAATCGTATTGCTCACGGATTAGACCTCCTAGAATGAATTACTCAGACGGATATGACGTTCCCATAGCGAAAGAAGAAGGGGAGCGATTCTCCGAGATACAACACTGGAAAGAATTTACATGGTGAGCCATCTACTAACAGTCAATGCAAATATCAATGCTCCGATTACGGTAGACCTTTACTTCATGCTTTTCTATTCTATCCTATAACAGTTATTTGTGTGCGCTCGTGCAATTTTATAAATAATTGATTGATTGCAGGATTTGAGGTTCTCACGGCGAGCGTGAAGTTGGTTGTCTTCTTGTTTGCATTGCTGTGTAATCTGGTAGAAGTTTACCAAAGTTTCAGAGGTACTTGCTGCCTCTATCATCAGGGCATGAGTCCACAACATTACAACCCAAAAGACAGCCATCTTCCATCTAGTGACTTACAAAATTTGTTATAACATTATGCCATGGAAGGTCACCTAAACTTTCGTACATTTTTATTTCCTTCAGTCAATAATTACATGGCAAATGTGTTGGCAAAATTTAAATATAACTTGTCAAAATTCTTTTGATAATCTACAAATTAAAATTTCTTCTGCAAAGTTTTCATGTACAATCTTTGACAACAAATATATTCAGTATCAATGAATGTTAAGCTACATCTCAGCACATAAGACTTTGCCATTTTGACCAAAGGAAAACATACTAATTCCTGACTAAGCAAAATTGTCCTCCTTAAATGTTACAGAAGATTTAACGCAAGAGACGTGTTGAATAATTTGTGAAATTATGATGGATTACATGATGCTGCATATTTGTTCGGTTTACTGCAATGCTTTCTTTTAATAAAAGCATGAAGGATATTCAATTTGATGTGGATTGCTTCAAATCCTGTTTGACTTAAGAGTAGAAGCAATATGGTAATACTGTATTTGATACTGTGCAACCCATATGCAAGGTGACTTGTATGCACACTCCCCCTGACCCCACCCTCCATCTCAAAAATTATACTGGTAAAAATTAAACATCCTCTCCTTTGAGACACTGCCTTTACGTGGCAGAAATATTGCGTGCAGCTTGAAGCGGAGAGCTTTGCTGGCTGTAGCTTAGCTACTGATATGTCCAACCTTGCCGGACAGGTCAATGCTTAGGGGCCAGATGAAAGGTGTCTCAAACCACTCCATCCATTTTCGTTGAGCATGTGGCCGACCACCCACCCCGTAAAAATCAATTGTTGAGAAACCTTATGAGATGCCTCAGAATGTGGATTAAATTAAAAAGACTGCAATGGACAGGGCATATTCAAAGGATGGATGGCACAAGAACCCTTAAGAAAGTCCTAAATACTAAGTTTGAAGGGACAAGAACGGTGGGAAGATGCTGCGAGACGGGATGCTGCCGGTCTGATCCAATGTCAAAATTGGAAAATGACCACAAATAACAGATCTTCATGGAGGCAGAAAATTGAGGAGGCCAAGGCCCGATATTAGCTGTAGAGCCATTGGATGGATGGATGGATGGATGGATTAAACATCTCAGTTAATATATTACAATTCTTTACTGTACAATACATATGATTATACCATGATACTTGGAAGCATTAATTAAGCACATATATAAATCTGTACAATTGTAACCACATTAGAAAATGATGTCAAATATACAAACTTGGGACTTGTATTGTGGCATCCTGTTGTGTGTTAATCACATAAATATAATTTTATTACACTGTCACCTTTATACAACTTAATCAGTGATGTTTTTATAGTTTATACAAACACAGGTTTTCAAATATAGTTAAATGCAAAATTATGACTCACAGATAAATTACAAGACTTGTCTGAATCATAACTGTGCTACTGCTTTAAAACAGATACAATCCTACAAATGGTTCATTTTATCACCATACATTAGTAAGTCAATAACTGATGGTGTCTTGTTAATTTTTAACAGTGGTTCTCAAACTTCATCATGTGACCCCTGCCTACCACCATTCTACATCCATCCACCAAAGTTACAGGATTAATTCTTTAAACATTACACTGTTGTATTTCTTAGCAATAGAAAATTGACCATATGTCACAAAGCAGATGTTACCATTCCTGCCTCTTATTTGGAATATCCACAGTTTGAATCTCAAAATGCTGGGATAAGTTCTAGGTCACAACTGCTTCCTTCCAAGCCCTTCCCAATATATCACCCCAGTTCATTCTAATACTCAATGGAACATATACTGTTGATGACACATTGATAAATAAAAGAATAAATAATAAAATGTAAAGTCACAATACTTTGTTTCCTAAATATGACAAAATGGAAGTAAAGTTGATATACCAAGAGCTGAACAATGTGGATAGTGAAATACTATTATGAGCTTGAAACTGTGTCCTAATACTATCTTAAGCTCAATGACAGACTATCTATCTATCTTTAAACTGTATGACACTTCATTTTTCATAAAATCACTGACCCTGTCTACAACCTGCAGTTTGAGAAACACTGTCTCACAACAGTTTGGATTTCCTTACAGTTTGCTATATGAAACATTTCATTTTATTCTGCACATGTGCTTGAATATTAACACTATTCTAAGTATTGGCACCTAAATCATGTCACAAGTCAATTAGTGAACTGAAAATAACAGCACTGGCACCACAAGCTCACTGTTAACAATGATACTTGCAACAGCAGCACCAACAGGCAACTTTCAAAATACATTAAATTTCACAAGGATACAAATCATTCGGATAAATCCAGCTACTTCACAATAGCAACTGAATTATATTATCAACCAGAAATGGAAACTAAGTTTATCAGTGCAAATTAGTTAATCTGAATCAAAACAGTTTAAATTTCAATTGCTTTCCACTGTTTTCAGATGTGATGGTTTCTCTTCCCACATGTGAGAACTGCTTTTCCCCCAAAATAAATGATTAATGAAATATGTGTGTTTAGAGCCCATTATTTTAATTTTTATGAAGCATTCAGCAACTATGGCTTTTACTAGGCATTATACTTCAATAAAAGTGCAAAATTTTTATACAGTGAAGCCTTAAATCACTAAAATTTGAAGACAAATTTCATATATTTCACAATTTGTAAAATATAAGTAAGTCTGTCATAAGTAACATAAGTGCATGTACAACCATTGGAAGATGGCTTTGATGAAGAGTAATGCAGCGAGCAAAATAAACAAGATAATGGCTGTTTTCACTGCATTCATCAAGTTGGTGAAAATGGACATGTGCCATTTCCTTGTTTACACATAAGAAGGATAAAACCTATGGAGTTCCTACAATATTAACTGTCTACCACTGACCAGTAAGTTACCTGAACAGAATTATTCTTTCCCTTCATGTAATGGAATCAAAAAGTTTGAAAGTTCTTCATAATATAGTACAGCTCATGGAATATTCACTAACTTATAAATGTATCAACAACCTTGCTCCTGCGTATAGATAGAATTACTTGGAGTAATACTTTAGCTTCAAGAATAAAGTATCGTGTATTCTTGGTCACCCATGCCAAATGAGGACAGACAAAGCTCAAATGATCATATACATGGATAATCCAAAATATTTAAATTTCGAAGATTTCTGTCTTCTGGGTTATTGCGCTGTGTAGTCTGGTCGATGTTAACCAACGTTTCAGAGGTCATACTGCCTCCGTCATCAGGGCGATGAATATGAATGATGAATGATGAATGATGATATTCATCGCCCTGATGACGGAGGCAGTATGACCTCTGAAACGTTGGTTAACATCGACCAGACTACACAGCGCAATAACCCAGAAGACAGAAATCTTCATATTCACCGCTGTGAGAACCTCAAGTCTTACATATTTAAATTTCATTTCTCTCACAAATTCACTCACTCACATGCACACTGCATCATATAATTAGTACAATGTAGAAAATGTTCAGTCTTCAGCTTCCTCTAATTCTCTCTACAAGAATATGACATAGGAAATGTGGTTGATTATCAAATCAGTAGATGAATGACTCAGATGCTTAAAGTTTGGTAATTGTCACCATCCCATCCACTTCCTTGAATATTGAAGATTATATGCATACATTTTCTCATGAAAGTGAAGCTGTCAATTGTGATCATATGTATTGTGACAACATGGAGTATTGTAAAGAGAGAACATTTGACAGTAGGTTGGTATGGTCATTAAAAAAGAAGTATTTTACTACAAGCCAGGAATATGAATTACAAGTGTTTCAAAATTAAGAATATTTGGATTTAAGAGGGACAACAAAAGTAGGCTGATCTTGGATAGTTCAGTTTAGTTACAGAAAAGGCCAACAGAACATTTTGGGGCAGATACTTAGCTTAAATTTCTACCCCAAATGTATTTGTTTCCTCATTTAGCTTAAATTAAAAGCATCAAATATATACTGTATTTTACTGGAGAAATGTGTCAAAAGATGAAGTATACAGAGCATATGGAAATAGGCTGTGATAAGACACAAATGGAATAAGTACAGGATCATGTCCAAAGAACTCCTTTAGTTTTGGGGATGTTGAATCAACTGGAAGTGTTCATTTGCATGAAAAAACCTTACAACAGTCAAAAACCATGCTTCCTTGTCTGTAGCTGTTCTTCTCTTTGATAATCCTCTTGTTGCAAGGACTGAGTAAAATTTGTATTTTGTTGTATTCAGAGCTGAGGAAACCACAGACCCAAAAGCTTGCAAGATTCTAAATAAAATGTGATAAAATTGCCTATATTACACGCAAATGAAATGGTCATTTTGGTATGCACACAACAAATACACAAAAAATTCATTATCATAAAACAATATTGAAAAAGTACAGAGCAAAAAAAATCATAAAAACATACATGCAAAGTATTGTGTACGTACCAGTGTAAACCAGTACAAACTCAAAAAGATTATTCTGCCCATTATACTTTCAGTACCTTCATGACACAAGCCAAATTTAAGCTCACAACCTGTTGCACAAGCATATTCAGAGGTCAGTTTATAAATAACTGAAGATTATATTTACTATCAATGACATTATTGATAATAAATACAATGAATGACTGAGATTTCCATGGTAAGAAATTGGTTATGTCAAGACAAGAGCACATTAACTTCTAATTACACAAGCTGTTTACAAAAAAAAAGTACCCAATTACTATATCCAAAACAAAAACTCTTCCTTCTAAAAATATAAGAGAAAAAGAGGTTATTTCATGATATTAATAATAGATTCAGACTTTCATTTACAATTTGAATTACTTTAATAGTATCACATTTTTATCTCTGAAATCCAATCACCAAAAAAATGTGAAAATCCCCTGGCCACAAAAAAGGGTAAGGCATAAACAGAAAACAAACTTGTTCTGCCACAATGTATCATGAAAGCAAAGTGAAGAAGCCAGCAAATTGAACATTTCAACATATCTGGGTTATTTTGACAAGAAATGGATCAAGGAAAGATTGCCGAGTTTTTATAAAGTGCAAACTCAAAAATCAGACTCCTTATTTTGCACTGGCTTGACAAAATCTCACAGATACCAAAACAAGATTTTTCATCATTCTTTCAAAGGGGATACAAAAATGCTGAATACATTAGTAAATGTTTAAAAATGCCAGTAAGAACTTTCTTTAGCCGCTAAAAACAAAGTCTTCATTTTATTTTTTGTGGGGGGACACCATGAATTCTTTTAAAGCATTCAACCCTTTTCTTACAAGAGATACCTTTTAAGTACATTAGTCCTTTGAAGCTCAACCTCATCAACTGTAAGGAAACATGTCACCATTACAAAGATAAAATGGTTAAAACTGTTTACAGAAATAACTGCTATTTATTATGAGAATCACACAAAACCTGTAAATGCAAAAAAAAAGTATTACTGATTGTTGAAGCAAGTGGAACAAGACTTACCACTGAGCTTTAAAGGGTTAAATACTATTTTAGAAAATATTTGTATCCACTGAGCTAATTATAAATTCCAGGGGACATACTGAATCAAACACCATTTTAGGAGATATACTTCAATTTCACTTTGTTTAGAACATATCATTTTGAACATGCTGCATTTGACATTGCAAAATACCGCATTTTATCAAATTATCAACATGTAATAAATCAACTGGCAGTAACATTTACTGTATGATCATATTTTAGAAGACCAGAATATCCTCCTGCTCACAGGTACAAACAGTATGAACTTGTGCAATAATTCAGAACAAGAATAATTAAGGAATTCAAGTGTCTACATAAGCTGTTTTATAACTTCAGTCTTCCAACTGAATATGCAACATTTGTAGATGTACAGCATTAGCTTAAATAACATTTTATGACACACATTTCTTTGTAACTTACATTTCTGGCAAACACATCTAAATTTTCCTCAACAGTTTATAACACCCACAGACTATGAGACAATAGTTATTTCATCCTGTCCTTTGATGGAGACATAAAATACATTTCATGATCATCTATTTGAATTCAATTCTATTTCATACTTCAACTGTATTGACAGCATGAAACAAGTGTGAAGCATGAGAAATTGTGCAAGATACTACATTTAAAGGAAGAACATTTCATGTACTTTTCTTTAGTATTCCTTTTGTAATCAAGCTATGATACTCAAGCATAATTTTTTTTAAATAGATACACAATGTTCATGCAGTGTTTGGTCATTGGCACAGAGGCTTTATATGATCTTGAAACATACTTTTGCCTAACACAGTGCAGTGCACTTGCTGCAAGATTAAAGATTAGTCTGAAAGTGAGTTGTACTCATGTAGCATTTTAGAAGCCAAGAACCTTGAGTAGGTTGGGGGTGGGGGAAATGAACCTGGTCTTCAGTAGCACAGGACAAATACTCTGAATATGAATGTGTTTGGTATGGTTAGAATTTATTTTTTTAGTCACATGGAGCACAGTGGAGCTTGACAGTAAAATAGAACACTGAAATAATAAGGTGAGTAGCCATTTTCAACCAAGTTTTGGGTTACTGTAGGACCTTGGTGTATACTACACTACAAATGTTTTAAAGACCCTCACATCTGGTTCACAAGCAAAATACAATACAATATACATTTATCTTTAATAATTGTGGGCATGGTATGGGTAGTTATTTTGTTTCGTGGCTTGTAGAGGAAACCACGCCAGAATTTTAATAACTAATCAAGTATTTGGTTTAAATTGCTTTGTTTAGTTGCAAAGTTACTTCCCACTTTATACAAAAATTACCTCATCTAAGTTGTGGTATTTTAAAAAATTTCAGAACCCTTGATTGACATTAATGTGCGCACACACACACACACACATATATACAGAGCCTACAGGCAGCAACCTATATACAGCTATATTTCCTATCAGGAAAACGTCTGAAAACAGAAAGGATACACAATGCCCCAAATTTTAAAGACAAATGTTTTAACAAGCAGATGCATGAACATGAAATATCCTCACAAAGGTTGTATCAGAAGAATAATTCAGTAACTTTTGCTCGTAAATAGGTTTGCCTCCTACACTTGATTTAATTATTGAAGTCTGAATATGGTTAAAAAAAGGAGCTTTGGAATTCAGTTTTTTATAAATATATAAAGCTCAGTTCATGCTATACAAAAACTGATGAAGCCTGCATGGCAAAAGAAATTTACACATAAATAGATACACTGGTATAAATATTTATATGCGACTGCTCTGCATTACAGTCTAACACAGATATTACTGACTCGAGGAACATGTGTGTTGAAGAATCTATACCAGTCACTGACATCAGCTATCCCAGTTCAACCCTTCGTTTCAGTACTTCTTGTACGTTCGAGTGGGTAAGCAGGCAGGCAGTAGGATGGATGTGACATGTCATGTAAGGCTAGAACTGGGAAGATGACAACTATCAAAGTTCTTTAAGAAGTGCAGACTTGGCATTCTTCAATTTGTCAAGCCTCCGCTGCAGGTGAGTATTGGAAGTCTCCAGCTCTTCCACTCGCGCCTGTAATTCACGTAGCTGCAATAACGTAAGTAAAGTCTTTACAGTGATATAGCATATGAAAACATCCATGCTTACATGTTACTTAGAGTCAAGAGTATTACATACTTTAAAGGCACAAATAACTCATATTTGTGTAGTAATTTAGTAAGAGGTCCTTGGTTATGAGCTAGTAAATATGGAACGTTTACATTGCTGCAACTAATATGTTTATTAATTCCTTAGAACAATGTTACCACAAAGAAAAGCATGCTGTGCATTGCAGATCTGCAACATCAAAGATGCAGAATGCTGTTTTAAGAAATGTCAAAACTATGAATGAAACATATTTTTCTTCATCAGCCTTCAATAACCTTCCCACAGCTAATTAATGCTGTTTGTGCAGTGATGTATTAGAATTCTTCACTGCACACAGCATATCACACATTAAACATACTTGTACAATGACATTCAACTTGCACAGTTGGTGTTAGTATTGCACAAAAAAACACATGCATCTGAACATAAAAACTGCATATGTGGCAGTAAATGGAATTGGGCAGATGCAAACTTAGCATCACTTCACATTCAAAGAGAGCGTGTTTTTGTTTTGTAGTAGCATGAATATAAGAAATATTATTCATGATAAGCAGTTGTTTTCTTACAACCTTGTTTATTTATCAATGGTGTTTTGATGCATGTAAAAAGTACAAGGCAATTAATGTTAAACATGGAAAGGAGTAAAGATGAAAGAAAGACCCTTCAATAACAAAGATGTATTTGTGATTTGAGAGATAAATATTAATATAAAACATATTTTATCATTGTCTTAATTTTGTTACTGTCAATATAATGTTTCATCCACAACATGAACTCATAATGTGCAGTTCTAAAAGCTTTATCCATAGTCATAACAACTACATTTTTGAACTACTGGAGTAAAACTACCTTATACATTTCTTAGCAATAAAACAAATAGAAGTTTAGTCAATTTTGTGAATCTAATTTAAATAAAACAATCGCCACAATCTGAAGTTACAGTACTCCATTTGATCTCTGCCCTGCAATTCAAAAGACAACAAAACCTATGGACATGACAGGTAAAGAAATGGTTAAAGACAGAATTTTACAGAAAAAAATATTTCAAACAATTGTTCAAATTGTTAGTATCTGCACTTGCACTCATGAAATAAGCAAAAAAAGAGAATACAATGATTTTAATTTCATTATCTTCACCAATATATATACTTTTAAAAATTAATTTTCAATCAACAAACAAACTTAAGAAAATTCTGAACAACCAAATAATCATGCCTTTAAAGAAGATATTAGTTCATGTTAATGTTACTTATTCTAAGTTTAGCTGTGGAGCACAAGGATTTACACACAAAACCATGCCAGTTAGCAAGAAAAAATTCAATCTCAAGTCAACATGAACCACTATCAATTTCACATTCTATCAATTACTATCATATTTTTAAAATATGAAAATTTATATATTACACAGTGCCAGGAGACATATTAAAGCACTAAGGAGCCATATACCATCGTTCAAAGGCCCTAGACTTCTCAATCAAGACATAAGATGATCTCGGTAAGACCTTATGATACAATCTTTTAAATGCTTCAATCTATGCAATAAGGCTCATAATTATACAATTTGGTTATGTCTATCTTTACATAATCTTTACTACTTGAAGTTCTGACTACAACTGCCAGATATAACCACAGAGTTTCACAACATTGCCATGTTTGTCATTTTTAAGATAAGAAACTGGTTCTTATATAATCTCTACGAATGTTGCCATATTTTTTTCACATTCTATAGAAAAAAAATTTATGCTGTCAAAAGGTATTATACAGATTTCAGAACCAAACATTAAGTGGTGCTAGTGTCATTCCCACCTTACAGGTTCACACAGCTGCTGCATTGATATTACTGACAGCAGGAAATTAATAAGTAAAAATGGAGAGTAGTACATGACACCACACACCAAACAATCCTCATAAATACAGGAAAGTTGGCTACAAATGAACTTTGTGACAAGGGACTGGCTCCAATTCCACCTCAAAGCAAATGACTTAAAGAACAAGATTTTACGTAACACTAAAATACCTATTGCCTTTCTTAATCGTATCTACACTACTTCATGTACTTACCTTACCACTATCTCAGATCTTTAACACATAAACACAATACACAGTCCCCCCAACCTGAATAAGAGCCTGGCATAGGAAGATTGTTTATCCACAGAGAGAAATTTTGATGACCAGGTAAAATGCATTTTGTATCACTAGGAATGTTGCATCCTGCAGTTTGGAACACTGTTTTATGCTTACAAATATTTCACTACTACTACAAATCATATCCTAGAAGTGTGAACTGGTTACATGTTGACTTGAAACAAATATTATGGGCAGTCAGAACAACGGACCATATAATGAATGTTTTAACCGATCACATTGCTGCTGAAGAGCTTCTCTAGCTGCCTCTGCTACCGTCAACCGCTCCGTTAACATTTTCACCTAGCAGAAATACATACAGCAAAAGGAATAGATTGCAGAAGATGTAAAGATGTACTAAGTATTCTACTACTAAACCTTCCAACCAACTATAATGAGACACACAACAAGTAAATTAAAAGCACTAAAAATAAAACATACTATATGCTGATAGCCAGATATACACAGTAAGTTTTATTAGGTACATCAAACAGAACTAACATGAGAAATTTTAATACTACATAATTTTTATTACGCTGTAAGCACAGACATATATATATATATATATATATATATATAAATCAGTTTCTAAAAGAAGACCCAAGCTTTCTATTAACTTCATATACATACAAAACTAAATCTTATTTCTTGTTTCTCAGAGGACAATGCAATGTAATGCAGTAAAATTCTACAAATAAAATTTGTATCTAACAATATATACTGCATGTTCTCACAGTATTATGCCACCACTGCATTACACATGTAACGCCCGATATATCTCACCAGACTTGCTACTCTACCATCACACAGGAAATAAGATGTATTTTACAGAAGGCATGCATTTCAGCTAATAATAATCTCTCTCATCAGCCCTCCTTAGGGCACATACTTTGATGTCAAATGACAATCACAGAGAGAATTGAAAAGAGTTTTTCCTTCCTAGACAATCACAGGGTAAATTTGTT
This sequence comes from Zootermopsis nevadensis, assembly GCF_977971745.1. Taxonomy (NCBI): domain Eukaryota; kingdom Metazoa; phylum Arthropoda; class Insecta; order Blattodea; family Termopsidae; genus Zootermopsis; species Zootermopsis nevadensis. Next base: position 20,414,017 of record NW_028259134.1, read on the forward strand.
AAAAGACAATGCTGATTGACCTTCTGAGGCAAAGAAAGATGTTATAAAAACATTCACCACTCTTATAAACCATTATACATACAAGACATTTCTCACTGCTTTCTTCACCCTCTCTGCTTTCTTCACCCTCTCATGCCCCTACTCATTGCCAAGACCAGCGCTGTGATGTACAAAACTAACGACAGCTTGATAGAACCATAACCAAAATAAACAATTATGAAGAGATGGGGGTGGAATATAAATTTACTCTTTTATTTAGTGTCCTTCATCTCAATGCATACCCAATAAACAGTGGCATTTAAAATCCTACAAAGCTCAAGTGTTAAAAACGTTGAAGGAGTTCTGAGTTATACTTACCTGCCTAAATCATGAATCATTATTTGCTATCAACAATAGCATTAGGAACAGGGAGATATAAATAACTAAAAATGATGGCTGAACATGATATTCAACAACGGACAGATTAATTCAAACAAAATTACCATTTAGTTTATTCACTTGGTACTATTCTTAAATAATAAAGGAACTGAAATGAATTATTGTAAACTACATAGACATTAAAGCAAGTTAAAAATCTAAATAATAATTAAGTATAGACATAGAAATGCCAAACTAACTTAAGTTACATCGTTAACATAGCAGAAATCCCAGAAATCAAGTCAATGATATGAATCTGAGATCACAACAAGAAGTTTTAGGAATCACTTAAGATCCCTGGTTTCCTTCAGATGTTTCAATCCGTATGGTGGGCCTTGCAAAACAACGGAATAATTATACAAGTTAGTAATCCACTCTGTATAATTTTCATTAGTACAAATTCTATGCTAAATTTGTTGGACATAATATGAAGTTTTTTCCCCATCACCATGGTCGCAGTTATTAACAAAGGAAATGTTCCATATAGAATTTATACATATGTCTATGATCTACCACCATACAAAATTTCACATTCCTAGATCCAAAGGCCAGTTAGTTATAGGTATAGACTTCATGCAGCTACCTCACAGACATGCATAGACATCATGATACCGTAAGGCTCTCCCTCTACAATAAAATAAATAGAATGAAACACTTGTAATAGCAGACATACAAGCAACAACACATAATTCACCATTCTGAACTGCAATGAGACACAATACACAACGCATGAATTGTCCATCTCAGTACAAAAAGTACAATGATCATACGATGTGAGGTTTCGTTGCTCTGTAGAAAAACCTACTCTCAAACAGTGAATGACGACAGTTTATGTTAATAAAATATAATTCTAAAATGTATGAAAATACAAGTGAAAACTCCTCACCTCTCTTTGCAATTTTCTCTTCTCCACTTTAAGTTCATCCTCAACTTTTTCTGCTGTCTCTGATGCAGATTTATATCTTATAACTTGACTTTCTAAGCGTGCCACCTGAACAGAAGAAGAGCAACAAATGGTTTATTGAAATCTGTAACCTGCACAATACGGTTTTTCCTCTATAGGATCACCTTCTGTTTTGAGAAAAAGTCTTTAATTGTGCAAGGAATGTGTACTTCTAATTATACGTATCACACGCAGGGCATCTCTGAGCTTCAACGACCGTCACATATATGCAGGCTGATGGCCGGCCAGCCAAGGTACAGGGATAAAGGGAAAGTGACAGCACACAAGCTGACTTGCTCTATCCTTGCCTTTTCCATCTTCCCTTCCCCTCTTACTTTGACATAAATGAGACTCACTGATATCCATCATTCAATGTAACACACACACAAGTAAATTTCTTCACTTACATTGGCCTGCAATGTTGACACATCTTGTTCTGCTTTCTGAAGTTTGAACTTGTAGTCTCCGAGTTGCTTGTTAGCTTCTCCTTTTAAAATAAATTATATTAACAAAATAAATTAACTCAATTCAAGTAAGCCTGACTACTACCTAATAAGAACACAAGTCTTCATCAAAAATGTGCAACAAAGAGAGCACATTCGTATTGTGATATGTACAGCGTGCAGATGGCACAAATTTCATGGACACATATGACTGTGTAACTATAATGACAGAAAATCTTGACTATGAGTCACGAGATTTATTAATATATCTAATGAGTTATCACGTCACCACATGAGTACCATTTATTAAGCTAGCTCCCAGTTCAAAAACCACTGGATTCTACAAACTACATCAATTAAGGAATTTCACGCCCAAGAAGCAATGATAGACAAAAGATCAATGGAAAACAGGAAGAAAAAGTTTATGAAAAATTGAAAATTGTTACATTACAAAAACAAACTTCTTCCTTGAGACGAGGGTCAAGGGGAAAAGAGAGAGAGGAAACAAATAAATGACAATACAAACAGTTTTCAACTCACTCTGAATATCCACTAGGTCTGTGTCTGGCCCATTTAGACTAACACTGCTAGATCCTTTTTGTCTGTCTGACTTGTGTCTGCTTCTCTCCTCCTCCAGCTCTAACTTTAGATGCCGAACCTGGTCCAGAAGCTCATTTTTTTCTTCAGCAAACTTTCTCAGTCTGACATCTATGAAACCATGAAATGTTAAGATTTAGTAACCAATGAAGATACAACAGGATATCAGTCCATTTCAATCCTATAGGTCTAAAACCAACCTCCAACTTAAACACACTCAAAAACATAACAAATTACCTCATCTTCTGAGCCATTCCTACATTCTGTTAACTGTAATTTACTGACAAACAGCCCTGAACATCATGGCAGCAAGTTCTTCTTTGCTGTCCGTTACAAACCCTCACAATGTACAATTTACCTAATGAGCCTCCTCCAGCAGTTTGGAGAAGTTCTGCAGACTCAACTGACACAAGAGCTCTCCTTGGCGTTTGCTTGGGTGTGTTAATGCCTCCTTCTTCTGCACTGTTACTGTCCTCTTCACTGGATGCTTGGTCATCTCCTACTATCATCAGACCTTGCTCCTATCACACATAATATCAATTACAAACTCGCATTTAGCCACAAACAAGACTGCATATACTGTGGGTCCAATCATGAGCTCACAATACTGAAGACAATTACCCCAATTTTAAGAAATGACTGGGTCAGATTCTCCCAGCATGCATTAGTGGGGAGTTTCTACAGATATTTTTGTAAATATTTACTCATTGTGGCTATAAGGCCTGACAACCTGTAACTAGACATTTTGTGACAGATGGCAGCACTAGAGAGGTGGCACATAGCGGAATACCTAGCTGCATTAGTCATTAGAATATAACACCATAATTTATATTCAGTTCCATGCCAACAGATTGTATAGCATATGTGCTTGAGATTAATCGGTTGCATAAACAATAAAACAAGATTTTTATATAGCAAGATTACAGGATGTTAGGTTCATGGATGCCGGTAGTCACGAAGGCACAATGTATTTTACTTTAAAAAAAATCAGATCACGAAATGCCTTCCAGTAGAAGAGAAATTTTGAACAGCGGGTATTAAAGCACATTTTGTTTACAGTACAATACCACATTTAATTCTTCTTGGTTGGTGATACAATACTGCATGCCACAACTGCAGATATCATCAACCTTAAATAAAATGTTTTTATAAGGAAATATGATGACAAAAGAACATGTCTCATCCCAATGTGATACCAAAAATGCAGAAGACTGACAAATGGGGAGAAGCCAATAGATGTTATCGTACATTTTCAAAATGCACGTAAAATAAATTTGTTCCACTTTCAGACAACAGATACAAACCTGTATCAGACGATCTCTCTCTTCCAACTGAGCTTTGTAGATCTCAAGATCCTCTCTCAGTTTCACTGTCGCCCGCTTCAGTTGGTCATGCTCCCTACATTTATCTCTGTGCTCTCGCTGCAAAATCAAATGAAGTCCTTAAACTTGTCTGTTACTTCGTCTTAAATGTAATTTCATTTATTATTGTCATACATATATATATATTTTTGTTGTGCACATTTTCTAATCTGAATACTAAATGTTTATATTAACTACAAGAGATAACTACGAAAGGTTAACATAAACATATATAAGTTTTCCAAAACTAAACTGACTTGCTAACATACAAAACAGAACGGAACTCTCTAGTAAACAGTGATACACATGCAAGTGAAAGTAGCGGACTAAAACCCACTTGCAGCTGTGAATGGGCTTCCTCCAGATCTTCCAGCCGATCTTTCAAGAGTTCCACCTGGTAAGTGAATGATGACTTTTCGTTGTCCAATTGAGCAGTCTGTATCATAGCCTTGCGGAACTTCTCCTCCACCTCTTTGAGCTCTTGCTGCAGTAAAAAAAAGTTTTAAAAGCAAATAAATCTGAGGTCCTTACATCACATAATTAATCAATAACATTTTCAGTAACCTCCAAATAAAATAATGTATTATTTAATTACATAACAAATCTGTTTCAAACCACCTACAGGATTAAATCCAAGAGTACGAGCACTTGCATAGTTTCCCTGGATGCCTGAAACTCTTCTTTTCATATTTCATTGGTATTTCACCGAGAGCAACATATTTCACACTAACTTCATTTTGTGGTAGAAGCAAACATAGGAAACAGACCATATACTGTCTGCCACTGGAATGGACTGTGCAGAATCTGTCATGGTGAAATGTTTAATTATATTATTTATTATTTTTTTGTGGTCAAAATAAATTAATTTCAGTGGAGAATTTTCTTACGTCATCTATCAACAATACAAGTTTTGCTGGCATGTAGTGAATTCTTTAAAAGTACGAATACAACAAAATGGCTTCAAATTTTGATTTCAACATCAGCGACTGTTCCTCACTATCAGATCCTTATTCAATCATATGAAGATCACAAAGGTGAAGTTCTAAAGCATACTTAAATGTCAAAACTAACTATACATACATTATGTTGATATATAACTACTGTATCTTCCAACTAGTTTCATAAAACAATTGCATAATAGCATCATTCCATGATCTGAAGCATTCTGCACATACACACATACAGTACTGACCCGTACATCTCTGAGGCTAATGCCTTCCTCAAGAGAATCTTCTGAACTGCGGCGACTTGACTGATAGCTGTTCGTTCCGCCAAGTGAAGTGCTCCTTGTACCGCTGACAGTGGCAGCAACTCTTGCAGAGCGAATCGACGGATCTGCAGTATTAAAAGCAAACTAAGAGAACTAAATCTTCACTAACATATAAAACTAACAGCCAAGCACTTACTAGTTCCACACTATTAACTACGTAGATTGTTACTGTTAAATTTCATTCAACCTCAACCCACATGGATTTCTTTTAAACATTGCAGTGCTACCTCAAACAACCACATCAAGAGAAACACCAATTTACCCTTCTAATAATTAGTACATATATTTTTATAAACAGCACACAACGCATTATAGGAAAGTTATGTGTAATTCTGCATTATATTCTAATTAAACATGATATAGAAAATTCCTAATAAAATTACATGACAAAATTATACCTTGGGTATATCTGCCAGCAGGGCTGCCATTTACTTTAATTTTTAAAAGTAATTTGAACATCCACCACTCATACACATTTTATGTACAACTTCTCTGAAATGTTGAAAATTATCCAGCACTTTGGCAAACACTGCAGTTGCCATCTTCAGGGTGAATACATAAAGGTTGGGCATTTTTGGAAGCCTTATGTAAAGCAAACAGTAAATGGCAAACTGCATTTGATGGTGTTAATTGGCACAGTAAAAGAGGATCACTACCTACTGCATGACAGGTTCATGTTATAATTCCTTTTATAACAGACACTGATAATAATGAGAACTCTTTCGTCACCTCTGTACATATCATGCACACTGTCAGCATTCTCCTCAATTTCCTTTTGCTGCCTCTCCAGTTCCCTCATGCGAATTTCCCTCGCCTCAGCTCTTGCCTGTCTTCTTGCTGCTAGTCGAGCCTCTGCCTGTCGACACAACAAAAATTTGATGTGAAACTACAAATATGATAAAAGAATCCCTCTGCCTAAGCATCACTCCATGAAGGCATATACAGAGCATGGAAACAAGGCTCCACACATTCTATTTTTCATTTATTTCTTTATGGTGTACTTTATAATGTTGTCAGTAGATCATAATGCACAGCCTCAACCAATACAACGATTAATGAAATGGAAAGGGATCACGGCCTAATTCTAGGCACTGGTCCACCCCAGCCCATTCATTTCTAATGAAAATAAATAATAAGTTCCATGTTGCAGATCCATTTACTTCAAAGGAACAAGTCCCCAGTAACGTTCAGACAAGAAGCTCTGTGGGATGAGAAACGGAATACTTCTACCTTGAAAGGGCAAGTTTTACTACAAACTCTTTAATAAATAAAAATATTTTATATCTTTGCAGTACATGCACAATACTGACAGAATCATTCCTGAGCCTTTATTAACTGCTGTACTCAACTATATGGAAAAGAATAAAGTTTGACATATGTAAGTGCCTTAAAAACATGTTATAATCAGACTTAAACCAAACGTTTTATCTGTACCTGATTCACTCAAAATTTCCACAACATGTGACAGATACGAAAAAATACAGTCAGTAATCACACATCCATCACATGGGTGAAATAACAATGCGAAACAAAACTTCACAAGCAACTATAGCCAGCCCCAAAATCAACTAATGCGTAATTTAAAAAGGAAAGGCAACAACTCACATCACACCACCATTCAATCAAACACCTTTGTAAGAACACTGAAGATAAGCACACACAAAGTGTGATATCACTTGATAACAGATGAACTTCAATACCATCATTTGAAAAAAGCAAATAAGATAAAGAGAGATACATACGGATGATCTCTCATTACAGTATCAAGCACTCTTTACCTTATTCTTAACATCTGCATTTGTTTCAAATCTCCTAGCGGTGGAGCAGAATCCACTCAGACTGGCACCAAAACTCCTACGGTGACGGATTTTAAAATGTGATTTATGATGATATTAGGAGAAGAATTAAATCAGAAAATGCTGGCCACAATTCACTCCAAAACACTACAAATAAAGGCATATAAAACAATAATTTAAACAGCTGGGATTTGGGGTTCTCGTGACAGTGCGTCTGAGGTAAAGATCCAAAGATTAAAACAGTATGTCCCCCTGAGCATGTTTTACTACAAACACGCACAACACTGTAGAAGTGCCCCAGTCCAGGTTGTGACAAAGAACAGAACAGAATTTAATTACATTCTATAGATCCTCCAACTACAAACGCACCTTATCATTATTCTTATCAAGAAAGTCGACAATGCAGTCATCTTCCAATTCTTCAGATGTCCAAGTGTTACTGGTGATCTCTTTGCGATTCATATCATTCAATTTTGTGTCCTGTGATTTGACTGGTATTTCACCACAGTAATTGTCCACGTGAGTAGTTAAATGCTGCACTCCGATATCTAATCCCTCATCCTTCACCCCGTTTTCCTTGAGGCCTATTTCTTGTCCGGTGGTGACATCATCCTTGCTTCCTCCTGTATCGTTAGCATTCGCTGCTCTACCATCAAGACTTGCTCCGGTGTCGACTGCCATTTCCACATCGCCAACAGCGTCGCTGTCACGTACAGTGCTCATAACGATGGGATTCGTTTCTGTCAACCAAATGATTTGTTCGACGAATTTCACATATTGATACTGTTATCTACTAACAACCAATAATTTGCCTGACGAGCTACGCTTATCTAAACGATCATTAGGTTGATATTCTTGTTTCACCTCCTGCTACATAGCAACCTTACTATTCCCTCCTTCATTCACTCCACGAACATAAGAATATAAAACTACGTATCGTACATCTGCAATCTGAACAGATCCAAGCTATTGTGCAACGAAAAGAAAAAAAAACACCAATAAACACGCACTGCGTATAGTGGGCTATGCACAAACGTCACGCCAATATATTTCTCAGTACGTATTATATCTTATTTCAAGCAATTCTCCAAAGAACAGAAAGTTATGAGGTAATTCCGAGACTTTCGAAATTATACGAGATGCGAATCACTGTAAATGAACTAGTTTACACACACGAGGTAACCGCGGAACTACTGGGCTTCAACCGGCTCAAAACGCAGGACAAATCTCATTGAAACGCCCAGCGAAACCAAGCCCAACCCAAGACAACGTAATACTGTTAACAGCTGACTATTCGTCCGTCCCCTCCTTCATGTCCCCTTCCCCCTTCCACCGCAACATGATGTTTCTTGGTTACAGATATGAAAACCTGAATATAGCAAAGTCGCATGCAAGCCTGGTCAAACGAACACAAGAAATGTATTTACGTTGTCTAAATAGTGCATCTACTTGGCCGGGTCTGATGCAAATTCACACGTGTCCTCAACATAAAATTTCGAATACTTTTGGTTAGTGCAACAAAATGTGTGTTCGAAACCTCGTGATTTTCCTCCACCCACCGGGGCCAATGAAGGATTTGAAGGTGACCACTTCCGTTAACATCCCTCCAAATCCATCTCGTACAGAATATTCAGAGAATATGGAATTTCTTTCCCTTCTTTCAGTTTTGTTCATACTTCTGAAATCTGCGGGCTACAAAATCAGTCTACACATAATGAAAGAATTTTAAAAAAAAACTGCTGGAAAAACCAAATACTTCGAATGTCCCGCTCCAGTCTGATTGCAAATTCTGTCACCAACTAAACGCAAAAATCTTTGGGGAAACCCTACGCTGGCATTTCAGACCAAAACAGACAACTGGTCTTTCCCTTGTTTAGAACACCCACGTGACAACGAGCACACAAATAACTGACGTCAATTTTGATTCTTTCAAACTGAAATTTGTGTAACCTTGCATTTCTATCAGTGATCAATTTCGTTGTATATACCCCACCGCTGAATGGACAACCAAAAGTTCTTCTCTGCACACACACACACACACACAAGTCACTTCCGCTCATCAGGCGACCACTTGCAACCGGAACCCCTTATCTCACCAGGACATGAGGGGTGGGTACAGTGTGAGTGCCATCTCGGCAGGTCACAGGTACTAACCAGTACACAATATTCTTCAAAACATCATCGGTCAGCAGACGCACGAGAACGCAGTTCGAAACTCCTTGCCCGAACCAGCGCCATCACAAGCAGCAGAGCGGATGAGATGACGCTAACTGAGCTTAAATCAGGTCGCAACAAAGTTTCCAAACATCTAGAGACCGTCTTCAGAACTCAGAGTTGGAGGAAACGAAGATTGGTCAGAAGTTTGCAAGATTTTGTTAACGGGAACAAATCTGCGGGTTATATATTACGAAAATCTTTTTCCCTTTATTTAATCCTCCTCATAACATTCGATGAACAGCATAGATTTAGAGACCTCTCATTACGTAATTTACTCAATTCTTCCCTAAGACTTACTTCCAGTCTCCTGGGTCTCAGCACCTTGTTCCCAAACACAAAGACCGATTTCCGCGCCCACACAAAGGGATAATTACAACTGTCCGAGTTTTGCACACTTCCTTGTCTTCAGGTTTTGAAAGAGGACAATGATTAGAAAAGTATACTGAACAAGCATTTCCTGAATATTCGTTGCATAATGAAGGCCACGTGTGTCTGTCCACGATACATATCTTACACCTGCTTTACTGTAGAGAGTAATGTGTACAAGAAATAATTACAGGAACAGCGAAACACTGGACGCCAATTACCGAACAAAAGTCCTAGTTTCCCGTACCGCAACTGACAGTCTCAAAAGAAATTATCTCGTCAGACTGCGACACCTGACAACTCTCGGCCCCAAAACCAGAAGAAAAACGATTCGCGGTTTCTAAATGTGGCCATGAATCTGTTAACACGGACAGATTATCATTATTACAGCTGGTCTTACTAAAACAAGTTTCTACTCACAAAACATCCTAACATCTGTGGGATACTCTAGAGCAGTGGTATTCAACCTGGGGTACGCGTACCCCCGGGGGTACGTGAAATTTAAAAAAAAATTGTTTTATGATAAACACTGAATATTCAGTAATGTAATTTATTTATAAGATAGTGTAATTGCGTCATATTGTGAATATTATATCAATTATTTATTTTAATCCGTCTGATCACAATATAATTTTATTTAAAGTTTCTTATAATTAAGATAATAAAATATCGATCAATCGATAAGGAACATGAATGATATTTTATTATCTTAATTATAAGAAATTTTAAATAAAATTATATTGTGATCAGACGGATTAAAATAAATAATTGATATAACTTATTTAATTTATTTTAGATGTAGATTATATACTATGCATAACTTGAATTATACACCAACAACTTTGGGGGTACAGAGTCGAAGAGAAATTATATCTGGGGGTACGCGAACAAAAAAGGTTGAATACGACTGCTCTAGAGTCCTGTTTTGTCTTCTGCCCTGTGAGGCCGCTGCTGTCATGCAGTCAATGTTGTTGTTGTTGTTGTTGTGACAACGCGCCAACCTGGCTGACTAGTAAGAAACTTTCCCACTTATTATTCATCAGAGCAGTGGAACCCAAAGAGAAAAAAGTACGCGTCACCCCTGTAGACTGATAGCACTGCACCAGAAGGTTAAAAGCAGGCGAATGGAACCATTTCATCGTGCATTCAGCCGCGACTATTAAACAGGCTGTTAGTGTCTCAAACGCCGAATCTGTTTATTTGCATGTGAGCACGAACTTTTCCAAACGAAATAACTGACGAACTCGGCGAATTGATCTGAAATTCGTTTCTCTTTCTTCAGCAGTCAAGCTCATCCAAATATCCTTCAAACGTGGTTTTTCCTCGGACCACCCAGGAAAATGACGCCATAGCCGCTTTGTTTTATATCCTTCTCAATTTATTTATCATCGTCAAATTCCAAGTTAAAAATTATCACCTGCTGACACAGTTGGTAAATAAAAAGATGAGACGGGTTATAGTTGAATGTTCCATTCGAAGCTCACAAGCCATTCGTCTTACGTTCTCTGATATTCACAGCACACAATAATAATATGATAATAACAACAACAGCAAGCTTATGACAAGAGATTTGTGGTAAATATGTTGTAATGGCGTATGGACTTGTAGGCAGGTACCAACGTAACGGAAAAAGACGGCCTCCAGCCGTGAAGACGAACACAATGGAGATAGCACGTACATCTATGCTTCTCCGAAGCGCTGGTACCTACCTACAAGACCACGCGGCCTTACGACCCAGAGAACGCACAGACAAGCTTACGGCATCGTCATCAGCACATTGCTGCCAATGCACCACTTGCAAATCCAGGAATGACTCCTTAGTGAATACTCAAGTACCGCAAGGATACGCGACATATAAGTGAAGTTCCGTCCTTCTTTCGAACCCCCTAAAAACCGCCGATGCAAGTGTGCAGCATTACACGCTGCCAACTAAAAGAAAACAAAATTACCAATCGATCTCACACAGCCGCAACGTATTAGGTAATGTTGCCAGATTGTGGATAGGCAACACTTTGTCCAAAACACGCAATTCCACTTCCTTTCAAAGAGGATGTAGGCAACTCTCTAAACTTTTACTCCTAACCTACTTTCCTCATTTATGGAATTGTGAGGTTATGGTAACACGCCAGCCCGCTTGTCCACCCAACGATTCTGAACCAATCGATGAGCTTTCTTGGATATCTTTGCAATATTACTGTACACTTCTTATAAATGCTTGTCATTAGACACACGCGGCTAATGTTAAATGTAAAACTTGGGCTTTCGCGGTTAAGTCGCGTTGACTGCCGAACGTTTTCACGTTTCGGCAAATATTTGTTGTCAGGGCGAAACCTTTGGGAGAGGAGGCACCCTTAAACAGATCTAGAAGTGGGATATTAATTAGGGATGTGAGTGGACGAACAGAGGTGTGGGGTGTTATCAGATGCGGAATGACCATGCTGTTAAGGAAAAGAGAACACGAAAGAAGTTTTGGCGACCGCATTCTTCTTTTAACTCAGGTTGCAAGTTTTGTCACACGACGACACAACAGAAAGCAACAACGTATATTCTGTCACCTTGGCACATTACGATATTTTTCTCCAGATAACCGTATCACTAAGGACTGCGAACGTTTACGCTGAAAAATACTCCACCTAATGGTGAATAATTTGTCTGATAATGTGAATAACTCGTTTTGCAATAGTTTACCTGTATATAAACACCCTGAAAACAAATTCAAGAATACACCTACACCTTGGTTCGAATTCTGACGGTTATTTTTACCTGCTTAAGAAGCGTAAAACCCTGAGTGTGGCCGTTATGGGTGTAATTAACATGGGATAAAATAATAACATTACTTCCCTTGGAATTTCAAAGGGCCTCTTCGGGAGTCCTAATACAATTCTCATGGCATCATCCAGAGTTTACTTCGATGGTGACAAAGAGTTTTCAACCTCTAAATTTCTTAATGGGAACGAAATACAGAAAACAGTCCACAAACTTAACGGCCCACGTTTTGGCTTCTCAGGCACCAACAAATTCCGACTTCCTTCGTTACGATCTCACTCCACTGACCAAGAGTTTTGCAAAAAGAGATAGAGAGAGAGATAGAAGGCGAGGCCATCACAACGCAATATTCTGCCAATGCCAAGGCGTTACGTTTGTGTCTAAGTTACGCGCTTCGCGTGACCAGACTTCTGATCGAACGTCCAAATAACACACCAGAATAACAATCCAATAAATAGTACCCCGCACCGAAACACACAGAATAACCACACTTTGCACATACTTCATGAAGATTAACAAAAATCATGATAAGTTTCATGATGCAATCTGTTTTGTTTCGGAGAATGGCGTTCGGGCAGGAGGTGTCCAAAACACACGCTTTGCACAACACAACAGGACTTCTATTTTAGAGTCCCAAAGACACCCCATAACGTGCTGCGAGTGACAATTCTTCCCCTTATGCAATCATGGACACCAACGTTAATGACAAAATTTCTTTAAACTACGTAAAACATCATGCCAATTAACATCTCATCTTTACACCTTCAACATCCGGTCATCAACATTACCAACATGGAAGGGATGGAACTTTATGAGGCGACAACAAAACTATCAGCACTCAATGTAAAGTCTTGAAATATCTGCACTGAGAATTGAAGACAATTAATCTCTCAAGGTCCACAAGTTTGGTAACTGTGTAGAGTGATATAAAATTCAGCACATAAAACACTCGTCTACAAATAATCTTAAGGACAGCACTGCACCAGACACATCTACTCAGATATAATAAGGCATATGGTATAATAATATACCATTCTATATTAAGCAAGGTTTAAAAGTTTAATGTCTTAACATTTGTAACAAGAAATTAGAAGAGAAGAGGAAAAGTAATGCAACAATTATAGAAACCAAGACAAAACACAAGCGCACTTAAGATGTAGATGGAAACGTTATGTCGAACACTGCAGTAGCAGAGAACAATATGGCCCATGTTGCTCAACAGACAATACAAAAAACCAAAGATTCCAATTTGTGGCTATAAAAATGAAAGCAAGATAATGACTGAGAGGTGTCAACGCATGTCAAGTGGCAGATACATCTTCAGACCAATTTCTTCTTCAAACAAACTGAAAAATCTAAAAACAAGAAAACTATATATGATGTGAAGCTTTCACGGCAGCTTTCATTAATAAAGTCTTCTCGGGCTATCAGCCGTGTCAGATGGTGATTAATCGCCGACGTTTCGAGGACCATCTCCGTCGCGCTACGAGCCACACAGTCAACAGCCTTGAGAATGAGGACAGAGATGGTCCTCGAAACGTCAGCGATTAACCACCATCTAACACGGCTGATGGCCTGAGAAGACTTTATTAACGAAAAATATAGGTCATGAAGAAATAAACATGGTGGGATACCACTAAAACTTTTGTGTTTAAAAATGTCAAAAAATACCACTTATTTCTTCCAGGTAACCAAATTCAGTCACACCAGTACAAACGATAACCCGCATTGTGTGAATAATTCTGGTGTAGCTGCGTGTATTACCAAGTCTAAGCGTTAGGAAGTCCAACGCAATCTGTGCTCCTTTGCCTCTTCACACAGTGACTTCCCCAAACCAAATGAGACAGTGCAAATGTAAGACAGAGACAAGTTACTTAAATCTGAGTTATACTTAAGCACATCACAATGTTTCCAACGATTCTCTAACCAGTTAAGCATTCCTGCTGCAACTAATAAGCACCATCATATTCATTCCAACACTGGTGCTCAAAGAACAAAACAAATTCTACCCAAAGAAAATCAAATTACACTAACTCACATGTCTGCAAGTGAATTTCTTAGTCTCCTCCTCTGCATTCTGAATGCCTGTCCAGGAATTACTCAAATCAGAAAGTGATCGCCTCAGCCTCATGTGCCATTGGTGATAATTTAGCACATAATGCGCTGCACTATTTACTACATACACACTCATCTTAGTTTATATAAAAAAAAGACACACACATACATAAAAATATATAATTCTCATCTGACATTAGCTTTGTCAGGTAACAAAACTTAACTAAGTTAGACAGAACACAAAACAATGCCAACGGTTTCCAGATTATTAATTGTATGACTTGAGAAATCACACAGTTATAAGTTCCCAGTCACCAAACAAAGCAGAAGCCACACGAGCCACACCGTAAGACAGAAACCCTGTGTCATCTGCAAGCCCCAAGCTCCTGATCACAACACAACTTCATCTAAACTTAGAATCTTCCTAATTCTATTTTTCTCCCAACCCTTCTTTAAACCTGTCCAGCCCTTCAACCGGAACAGCCATTAACAAGAAATGGTATGGAGACAGACAATAAAAAAAGTGTCACTCCACCACAAAAAAAAAATCATGAGTCAAAAAGAAAGACCGAGGAATGTTCACTGCAGATGTTTCCTGGTTTTTGGGTATTAAAAATTATCAAGATTGCTTCAGAAGAAAAATGAGCCTAAATGGGGTACCTGGACTCATGAAAGTAAAACAAGAAGGTACTAGAACAAGAACACCACAAGCACCACTGTTGGTAACTGTGATGGACAACAGTCACTTTGCAGGATTTGAGATTTTCATGGCAATGTGAGCATAAATGAGGGTCTTCTGGGTTGTGGTTCCATGCAGCCTTTTGGATGTATACCAACATCACAAAAGAGCATACTGCCTCCATCTTCTGTCACCTTACTGTGCATCTGATATGATTAAACATACAGATCTTTTCTTTTGCTTCAAACCGTAATTCTTTAGAACAGAACAGAATTTATTTACATTCCACAGATCCTTCAGAGTTCTGAGCAATAGGTATAGAACATGTTGTAGCACGAAAACAATACTTGTTTCCAGTAAAGTAAAAGTAAAGTTTGTTCTGCTACGTGCCGTAAAGGCGCTTGGGGTGAGTGGAGGTATAGCTCCTCTCTTTCTTGAACTCGGCACTAGATGGGGGTGAGTGGTCGGCATCATGCCCCAGTTGGCTCTACCCCTGGGAAAGGACCCCGGTACCCATTGTAGAGGAGGCTGGGTGGGCCCCAGAGCCGGTCTGGACACAGAGGCTAGAGGAAAAATCCTCTGTCCCCATCGGGGTCCGAACCCCGGCCATCCAGCCCGTAGCTAGTCACTATACTGACTGAGCTATCCCGGCTCATACTTGTTTCCAGTACAAATATAAATTACTTAGTTCTTCTTCTTTATGAACATAAACAAGGGTTATGTTATGTTCCTTTAAAGCTCAAGGTGTAAATTACTTACTTATGACAGTAATTTAAGTCAATTACAGTACTGCCACAAAAATAATTGTACAAGAAAGCATGACCACTACTGCTCACATGTATTTATAACAGCTGAGAATTTCTTATTGAGGTAAATTCTTCTATGGAGTAGGAGTGAGACAGCATATACTCTTTTAGTGCCGGCTTAACTTCTTTATATAGTGATTCAGACTTTTCATAGTGGGAGAAGATTACTGAATATCTTAATTCCAGTACAGTAAACCCCTTTCTGAGCTGCAACACATGTAACCCACATGTAAAATGCACAGTCAATTAAGGTTAATCCACCTAGTCCAGTTCATCACAAGATTTCTGATAACATCTGAGAAGAAGTGCAGCAACCCCTGGGCCATTTACCTCAGTCTGTTAATTCAGCTGCATAATTCTAACTTCAGTGTTTTCACAGACCACTGTGTCCATCATCATAATGATGATATCACCAGTGGTAAATTCCTGAGGTCTCCTGGGCAACTTGCATCAGAAACACTTATTAAACTTTTTTTAAACCTTTTAGCTCACATACACAATCTGAACTGTGTCTTGTCACCATACTCATCAGACTTCAGTCGGTGAATTTCAGCTGCTTTTACACATTATGCCCATAAACACTCACAGCAGCCTCCTGCTCTCTGCTGCATACAGACAAAATACTTGTCATTTTGACATAAGGCCTGGTAGCATCACATGGAATGTGGAAGAATTACTGAGTTCTAGTGCACATATGATAGTCCCATATACTGTACACCAAATAAAATATGATGGCTATAGTAATAAAATAAAGTTTCATGGTTTCTGTCATATTTCATCCACTGTATGTGACCTATTATGTGTGTAGATCCATGCTGTTATTATGTAATAATACCACATACTCAGCAAGTGACAATTACTGGCCTGGGACCAATAAACAGTCAATGAGTAAAACCTAAAACTGAATCATACATGGCTTCTGGGTTGTAATTCCATGTGGTCTTGTGGGTGGTTACCAACATTTTAGAGAAATATTGCTAACAACTTATAAGAGTACAAATGCAGAATACAGTCGAAGTTCACTTATGTCAAGGCAACATGAACAAACCAACAAAACCAACTTAACCTAAACAAACACATACACCAAACTAAACATAAATAGGATGGAGCAATTTGAAAAAAAAACTGCAATTTGATTTGACAGTCAGTTCAAACCATACCTTACACTTTAACCAACAATAAAACTTTGTTTGCAGCCTACAGTAGAAACATATTAATAAAAATAAATCTTACCTCTTTTGCTATTTGATCTAGAGCTTGGTCTTCTGCTGAGTGTTTTGTGGCACCACGTCGACGTCCACCACCAACACCTGGGTTGTCCATGATTCATGTAGGGCAAAATATATTATTTGCAACTGAAATCAATAAGTCAATGTCAGACGTGGTTGCAAACGTCCGAAATATGAAATTCAAAATAAATGAGCAAAATTACTAGACTGTCATTTATAGTAACCTATTTTGTAGGCTAACCAACCACAACCCTAACCTACACTATGGATACCGTACGATAGAAAAGATCCATACCATTTAAAATGGGAAACATTCATACTCAATGTTTAAATGTTCCATCTGATTCAAAAACTGATAAATTATAACAGACATGAACAAAATAACTTTCCCTAGGCAACTAAACCAAGCCCAGAATTCAATCAACTTGTCAATTTCGTTTTTCAAACAGAAAATCTAAAGAAATTTATAACACACTGGTACTCACATATTACAACATCGATAAATTTATTCGTTTCACCCAAATTCCCATTGTTTGCGAAACCCGATATAGTCAAAGAAATCATCTGCTATAAATAATCAATCGCTCAACGACCTTCATGTCACTATATAAGCTCCGGAGAGTTCACACTGAGGGTGAAAACATATCACTTTACATTTTCATTGCAAAATACCTAAAAAAAACGACTCTTTATGGCCCAATCATTCGCAAAACTAGACTCCAGCTCCTAGATATCACAAGAGTCGAAATAATTAACACTTAATAAACACATGTGGGCCATTATTTTCACTGTTCTTCTCTGCTCGGTTACGCTAGGCCTCCGCTAGGTTTCGCTTGTGCGCTTGCCTTTGGTGGATTCTGTAATTTTCTTCTATGGTTACTCTTTCATCTTCACCACTTTGCTTGTTTTGATCTATGACAGAGAACCTTACATTGCGTATTTTTATTTCAGAAATTCAAATTTGCCCTAACTCTGTATAATCTCGGGCCATGTATAACGGAGGTGGCAGTAACATTTACGTGTGGTATTCCGTAATTACCGTTCTGCACATGACCTTACGGTAATACCATTCGTATGTGCCGCGGGCTATGTTCGTCAAAACGGCCGACAGTCACTTCCCATTAGCAAATTACTATGATGCTGTAGTCATATTTTATTGTGATCACATTCCAATATATTTTCGTTGTCTTCGCTCCATTCATACAATCACTCAAATAAATTTGAATAGTGGCTCAGTTGCGTATCGAGATTCTCACGGCGCCGAGTATGAAGATGACTGTCCTCTGGGTTGAACAGTGTATAGTCTGGTAGATATTTACCAACGACAGCCATCTTTACCTAAGAAAGCAATCCTGTAGCCTTATGCAAGCTGAAAATTGTCTACAATAACATCACTTATCACCGAGGAAGAAGCGAGAAAGATAGGCATGTACCACCTGATGACAATTTGCCAGAATTAAAGTAACTTAAAATTTTAATGCACTGAACTCTGTTGCCTTGTAAATTAAAATAGTACAGTATGTATCACAAAGACGATAATTTTAAAAATGAATCCAGTAATTAGAATGGACAAGACAAACAGGATGAGACACAGTACAGGCACAAAACATGCATACAAATGTTTACTTTAAAAATGTAGAGAAAATGATGCAGTCACATTTTTTCCAACTGTTAAGGTATGTGGGTTAATATGATAGGGAATAAATTGAACTGGCAAGGAAATGGTCCAATGGCTTGGCTTCATTTTATTGTTGCTGTACCTTCAGGTTCCTCCCTGACAGTTGGGTAGTCAGATCTAATTGACTGTAATTCCATATCCTACAGGAAAATTCCAGGAGCTTCACATTCTGAAAACAAATTGCAGACAATTTTACATGAGCTTGGGTTCATTTAATAACAAGTTTACTATTTGGTATTTGGATAGCAAAAACATTCTGTGTCCAGTACAATGAAACAATACATCACTACAGTTCACATACAAACAAACAGATATATGACTACAGCAAAAAAGGGAAACAGGAGTACATTTTATATTTGTGAACACAACTGTTGTTACAGCATTTTAGGAAAGTGTGCTTAGAATTGAATATTCAAATATCATATTTCTCCAAAAATTCTGGAATGTTTATTATGTTATCTTCTATTACTACAGCAAAAATTTAGACCTTTCAATTCTAACGCTGCTCTCTGCATGAAAATCGTACAAATATATTTAATAACAATGTCATTTAATAATATATTAGAATTGCCAAATTAAATCCAAAGTATTAGAGACAATTCTTACTGGTTTAGCATTTCAATAGAAGAAAGTAATTTCTAGTGAAACTAATCCCAGCACTAATTTATGAAAAAAGTACAAAGTATCTGACACTAATGACATTTCAGGAACTGTCCCATCTCAGCAGTTCTGGGTTTAGTTCTGTTTCTCCAACACAACAGGACACAATATTGCATACTGACATAAACTAGAATCTCATGCAAAAACATCGTCAGAGATGAATGGAACATGGATCTTGCTTCATCCATGATTCATTATGACAGAGCAGAATATTTTATAGGCACACATGCATGCACACTCACACATACAGAACACTCAGATCATACAACAACCAGTTCCAAAAACATTTGGTGCTGAAATAGAAATATCTGGCTCACTGAAAAAAAATTATATTTTTACTCAAATAAATAATTTATAGATGAAATTCTTATGCAATATTTACAGATGAAAACTATGAAAGAAGATAGCATAATGAAGCCTGCAGTGAAACAGTGATGCAACGATAACATAGGATATAAAAACATGAAGACAAAGAGCAGAATCAAAGGACTACACATATTCTCTGTGGAATTCTTCTTTGGGTAGTGCTCTTAGATTTGTCCTATATGTCTTTATTCAGTCTTTCATTCTTTTTGATCGAAACATACTACCTCATACGGTTTATGGACGATGATCAGAAAGCACAGAAATTGTACAAAATTGCAAATTATGTGTCCACATGATAAAACAACATGTAAGTAGACAATCACAAAATACACACACTCATGATAACATTTCTACTGACTAGCATCCAAGAATCATCACATGAGACTATCATTATGTATATAAAAGGCAATAAAAATTATTTAACAAACAAAATACTTCAATATATCATTTTCCTTACAGTTGTCTTCTCTTTGTTTACCTTTACTTTCTTTAAGAGCAATAACATACATATTATAATGAAAAAATCAGAATGTGTATCAAACATTAATATGAGTGCATACAAATATATCATAAAGTATTTTTAAACTGTGCTGTGTATGAATTGTTCAAAAAACATTCATCAAATTCTTGTAACACCAAGATGACATTAAAACTATCTAGCAAGCATATCTACCTGTCTGGGTACACTACAAACCTCAAGATTCTAACAAAAGACTCATAGAAATGTTATATTAGTCCTTGACACCATGAGGTTTATTTTCCACAGTATTAATCCCCTGCAGAATTTTTCATATAATCAAATAAAGTGTGACCCTCAGATAGATTTGTACATTTCATTTACTACCAGTGAAATGCACATTATGCAGTCCTGCACAACAACCATTGAATATGCTTGCTCAAAAACACTGGTTTTTATTTCATACTACAGCATGTGTTCTTCTTTCTGCATTCCTTCCTATCTTGATTTACTTATTCATTTTTTCCATCATCCTATACCTTATTCCATACCCCAATTTCTGAACATGATTGTACTCCATTACAAGAAGACCAACACAAGACACTTTAATATGTCAAGCATGACTACACAGAATATGAAATTTGATAGCAATAAACATCACTCTGCACATGAATCTTCTTAGCAATGTATGCACATGTGACTGACAAGTATTATTCCAAAATTCTCATCAGCAAAAATAACTACTGGAATTTGAGTGGTAATTAAACCTCAAGTTTCAAGGACCTATTTAATAGCATTTAGATTGAACTTGACTCCAATAACCAACCTTTAATCCTAGAATTGTTATAGGACATTAGAGACACTAAAACTTTATCTACACATTATTAATATCATGGTTTAACTTGTAATCATCAGTAAATGACTATTAATGTAGCAAGCATTCCTAGAAGGCCACAATAAGAGCTGTCCCATCATAATGCCATCAACCGTCAAGTGAAATCAGACCCAGGGAGTTATCATACTAAAAAATTTTGATGTCACAATGTTAACCTTTGTCATACTTAGGGTAGTAGAAAGTACTAAAATTAAATATCCTTTGCCATGCTTAATGTACTATAATGCAGTATATAACAGGTTTTTTTAAAATTAATTGGTCTGGTAGTGTCAAAACAAAGTTAATCTTATCTAAGGTAAATCTTCACATATCTATAGTAGAACTACAGACGGCTATCTTCTGGGTTGCCGCGCCATGTACTTTGGTAAAGTTTACC
Organism: Zootermopsis nevadensis; assembly: GCF_977971745.1. Lineage (NCBI taxonomy): Eukaryota > Metazoa > Arthropoda > Insecta > Blattodea > Termopsidae > Zootermopsis > Zootermopsis nevadensis. The sequence continues at coordinate 20,435,394 of NW_028259134.1, forward strand.
GACGTTTCAGAGGTTCTTGCTGCTTCCATCACCAGGGTAATGCTTCCCTGATGATGGAGGCAGTAAGGACCTCTAAAATGTCTGTAAAATTCTACCAGACTACACAGCACAACAACCCAGAAGACAGTCATCTTCAGACTCACCGCCGTGAAAACCTCAAATCCCATATAGCAGGATTATTCACTAGACACTAGCCAGTATAAAAAAATACCACCATTAAATAGCTGAAGGATAATAGAACTTTTTACTTGTCTCTGCCCTATTTTTTAAATATATGCTAGTGCATGTAAAACTGGAGACCTGAGTCCCACTTGCCCCTCACATATTAAAGCCACATCTAATGAAGTAAGTTATCAGACTTCCACTGCTATGGAGACAAAGTTCATTCTAATGGAATGAAGACTGTGCATTGTGGGTGTAACTGCTCTCTTGCAAGCACAATGAAATTCTACAGCAGAAAAATAAGTTGAAGGAATAAATATCTCAGACACAAACAAAGTCATTGTCTTTTTTTAAAAAAAAAAAAACAGGAAAATGATGCTGCATGAATGTCAACATTTTTATACCCAGGCTGAATGCTTACTAATGAACAAGAAATGCTTTTTTTTCCACTTACAAAATAAAGATTAAATTTATTCTTAAGGTAGGCATTATTTGTGGACAGCTCTGAAAGCCATTTGTGCTAATGAACAAAGATGGACGCAACTGAAATACATTTTCATTTTTAAATACAAAGGCAAGCACTGGTTGGCCGGATTAGACAGCAAAATGTGTACACTGGTAACAGGTAGACTTCAGCCCACAAAACATACACAAGTTATATCTTGTTTGTTCAACAAAAGGCTACAGCTATTCTTGTGTACTGAAACTTGCTATGTTCCCCAACAAGGCTGCGTGAAACAATCACATTGCTCGTACAACGTCAATTACATTTTGATCTCTATGTTCATCATACAGTGAATAAAATTAGAAAGCAATGGTGCTTCCCAATCATGTTTCACAAGATTCCTCACAGGCCACTGACAACTGCCATGAAGAGAAACATTATCCTTTTTATTCCTATATATTCGTATATTTGTTAAAGAGAAAATGTATCAAAACATGCATAATTCCAAACAAATGTTTCGATATATTTGAGGGTAATAAAATAATGTCGATGCAACATGTATATAATGCATTACTTTCACGTAACCCAGTAATGTACTGCATTATATTTGGTTATTTAAAGAAAAAATGTATGTAAAATAAGTACAAAAGGATATGGCTCATGTGCCTGCTGTTTAATTTTCACAAAGAAGCCCATCAAGTACATGAAATATCAACTGGCCTTTTGTCAGTATAGAGGGGAGGAGTCAAGAAGGGACTGTTTATAGTTCTCTCTCTACATCTCATGCTGTATCCCCCTGACCTATAGTTCAACTCTGTATGGCAACTGATATAAAAACTACTAAGGCTTTGTCAATCCTTGTTAGGAAAAGCAACCAAGGATATCACTCTACAATTTAGGATTTAAGTAGCATTCAATTACACGAATGACAGTTTCTCATACAATTTGCTCTTCATTCTCATTTCCATGAACCTACACACTACAAATTCTCATCACATTATAGTGTGAGCAGTAAGTCAGGCATCAGTGAGAGGGTGGAGACTTTGGGCTGGAAGGCTAAATGAACTACAACAGAATGACACGCAAAGTGAAAAATGTTCAAAACTTCCATACACAATTAGAAACAAGATATTAAGTCCACAGTGCCATTCACGTATAGGTGATTATAACTCTTTGGACATGTGCGAGTTAAAGTGCATCAAATGCAATATAATTATTCCACCAGCACGTAACCAATTTTTTTAAACTATATACTGCAGATGCATTTCAGCTGTACAGAACTATGCAGTCTACATATCATCACATTTGCTTACTTACATTTTTAAATAAGTAGACAGACAGCAGAACAACAGCTGACATGGTTTGAAGATAAGTCACATTTACTGGCAACAACCGACGTGATACTTACAGTTTTGTGAATAACACTGACTTGAACCAGGGTGAAATTGTATTAAATGCACTGTCTTTGAGTTTCTTAAACCTTGTAGGGCATTATACACAATTATTATGTATTTTAGAAACATATACTGTTAATGCGGTTATACGTTCACAAAAGATAACTCATTATATTCCCGCAGGTAAGAGTATATGAATATACAAAAACGGATTTGCATTTACATGCCTAAACATTTAAAGTTTCAAATTTATATTCAATAAAAGACAATACAAATGGCCTTTGTAATATTTTTATCAACATTTTTAAACCAACAGTGAGCAACCAGTCAGTGGTATTGAGATTACTTTGTGAACGCACCAATGTACAAAAACATGCTAACAGTATACATACATATTTACAATTACATTAATAATTCATTATACTCACTGATGACTGACTTATATTCAGTGTTCGGCAACATTTTTCCACTTACTGTACTGTATTCTATTTCTCAAATCTGTCCCTACTGCTACCATGGCAACACTTATACTAAAAACCTTTTGCAGCTGCTTGATTTTTCACTCGATCCCAAATGTGTTGGTTTCCTCGACAGCTAGCAGAAGTTTTTCATACAATATTTCAGGGGTTGGGTATGGTGGCAAATCCAGTCTGTTGAAGCAAGTGTGAGCTCTGAAGAATAAGAACACAATTCATTAATCAAACAACAAAAACAGTATGCTAGCAGAAATAGCAGTAGTGATCACTACAATGCGATAAAAACAACAGTATCGCCTGCATGGTTCCAATGTAAGTGCATATAACCTTACTGCGAACACTTGTTACAATACAATTATACATAACATTCCTTGGAATACAAAACTGTTTGAATTTTATGCACACTTTGGGTGAAAGCAACTTACACGCGCAAATATAAAAACCACGATAAGCAGTGCCAAGGAAATAATATGCTTTAAGTCCATCACCACACAATTCATGATACTAAAATTCTTGGACTGTCTAAAAGTAACTTGACAGAAACACGTGACTTAACTCTTCTTACAGTTTCTTGTACTTCATTATATTTGTACTCAGTGATCTGATGTTCATTCTGTATTGTGACACTGAAAATGTAACTGCAAGTTTGCTTCACTTACAAAATAAAATGACTTCACACTTCCTAGACCCAAAATCTGATTCCTGAAAACAGTTTCGGTAATAAAAAAAAATTGTGTGTATACCAGTTCTTATAATTCAGTTTTGAAGCATCCTTTTTTTGCTAGAAGAATGTCAATGACAGCAAAGAAAACATGTACTGCATCCTGGGCTCAAACCCCAATCTGAAACTTCATAATTATTGGAGTACTCTTTGAGTTGAATTTGGGATCTGAATCATCCAATACTGTACTTAGAACAGAGGTCTGGGATTAATTGTTAAAGGTTAATATTCAAAGTATAATGCACCAGAATAAAGATATTACTGTGTCCTACAAAATGTGCTATATTAACAAAAAGTACCTTGGTAAACTGTTTGGTTTTCCCCATTTCTCAACACAAAATTTTCGGGGTCCAGTACTACCCCTAAGAGCTGCAAATCCCTCATACGGAATACTTGATGTTCCAGTAACAAATTGTAGTAATCTTAGGCGTTGCTCATTGCTGAACCTTTCAATGGCAGTCCAGAACCACTGCATTACGGGATGATTGTCATGATAACCTGAATCGAAAGCATCAACAAGTTTCATAAATACACACATACCAAAATATAAAGACTATTTTAACCAGCAATTGGAATTAAAGAAAATTTACACTTTCACCATTACGTTGTCTTGCATAACAATAACCATTTATTAGACCAGTACTTTAAAAAACTGGCACCACAAAAAAACTATGATGGAGAAATATACCAAAACTACATCTGAACTAAATGATCAAGTCTGGAAAGAATGTGTTGTGGTGTGCACAGCTAATAACAAAACATAATTTCATTTCTTATGCTAAAATGTATACTTTATCATCAGAGTATGTGCATACACCACTGTAAAGCTCTCATGCGGAAAAATTCCGAGACCACAGGAAGAGCAATATAAGAAGTTGCAAAGATAACTGTAAGCTCTGAAATGAAACAGACAGCAGCTTGAATCACACATGCTGTAAAAACCGGCTGCAATCTAACCTGATCGATACTCTGTGTTTTTCCTCCAATCTGACAAGTCTATCTCTGCTGTTCCTGCTATAACCAATTCCAGCTCACGGGCATCAAAAACAGAAACCAGACGAGGGTCCACCACCTCATAGAAACCCCTCACAAGTGACTCCGTCTGTTCTGCAACGCCTCGTTCCAATCGCCATCGAACCACTCGTTCTAGATATTCCTATAACCATACAAAATTGCCAATATATAGTCTTCATAAAAACAGCATTTTTCTAGAAGGCTGTCTTCTGGGTTGTTGCTTATGCCATCTGGTGGAAGTTTACTGACAAAAATGATGACAGACTCAGTCACATTAACCGGTGTTAAGACAGTGACACTGTAAACAATCTATACAAATAAAATACACCTTACAATAACAAAGAAACACAAAACAATAACATCCACCTCCTAAAATTGTATCTGGATATAATGTATTGATTTGCTATTGACATTTTGCAACTCATACAAAAGTTCAGCATAATAATACATTTCTGGAAGTCCAGAAACAATTACGTAACAGCATCACTCCGCACAGTTCATTGTAACAATCAGACATGTACAGTGAGTACCTTTTTATTCTTCTCAGTAACACTGATATTCCTGCCACCCGGTTTCAATTCTCGTTCCACAACTTGACCAAAGAGTTCTTCTGTGACGGCAAATGTGAGGTCCAACAAATCACTGGAGATGTCATTTTCTTTGATCCATAACAAACTCTGATGAAATTCTCCATCCAGGGACTCTAAGTCACTTAAAGACACAGGTCTGAAATACAAGAATTATGGGTGGATACCGTCCTATGAATTATTATGACTCACAAACAGATACCAACATTTTGGAGAAGACAAGTGTCATTGTTTGGACACACTTTTGTAACAATGATCTCAGATCAGATTGGCTCAAGAATGACCTATGATGCAACAATGATACTGGATCACATCAGCGTAAGAATGACCCACAATGAACTTAGGTGACATTAGTGCAACAACAACTGATGTAATGTGGCACGAAGAACTCCTTTAGAATGTCACTGCATTGCAAAAAGCACACCTGTCCAATCTTCTTTAATTAAAGATTGTACAAAGGATGTTTAGAAAGTAATTTTGATAAGTGTATGTACAACACTGTAATTCATGTAACTGTCCAGATTAACATATCCCTTCTCAACATATTCATCTTGAAATGCAATGCACTTATTACATATCTTGACCCATAATTGGAACACATGGTCCAAACCATTCATTGTCATGGACGTTTAGCAAAGCTACTCACAGCCTCAGCAGAGCTTTGTAAAACGGTCGTGTGAAGAAAGCATCCAACAAGTACTGATGCACCAGTGCAAGGCCCAACACTCGACCACTGAACCGAAACCTAAAATAAAGAAATCTGTATCAGAAAGAAAATGATACTTCACTCAGGAATACGATTAACGAACATGAAGCAGATTCTTTCTTGTGAAACTGAGAGTTGATCAAATTGTCAACAAATTCCCTGTCGTTTACAAGACCCGAAGGAACACTGACCAAAGGACAAAGCTCAACTTCTCAGTACGCTACTGTATTAATATTGTTTGCATTAGTAACTGCAAAGTTGGCAATGGTACGAAAGATTGTATCTGAATAATTTAACAATAGCCGCAATCTGTACTTTTGGAAATTATGTAAGAAACAGGCTGTTATTTTGGACAATTGCTCATTTGTACTTCTTACTACAGTTTCATTTATAGTTCTTGCCATCTTATGCCATTTGGATTGAAACATTTAAACAAAGAAGATACTGTAAGTCCTTTGTAGCAGTTCCAGGTTTGATTTGAAGCATGCTTAACAAAGTATAATAATCATTCCAGAACTGTGTCTCCTGAATAACTGGGGAAAACCAAAAATAATTTCCAACTAGACAGTCAAACTTCAAATTTAATCTCCAGTTCTCTAACTATAAAAAAATGCTTACCATTCATGCTGATTGTCAACAAACGCTGACATAGGTGATACTTGGACAGTGTACGTGTCATTGGCCGAATATTCAAACAGACCATAATACGGGTTGAACAGCTCACGAGACAACAAAAAGAAGAACTCTCTTGATGGCCCACCATAATCAAGGCCTTCTTCCCGATCAAACGTAACATACAACTTGCATTTCTGCAAATCTTTCTTTGATGCAGCCATGATTTTGTTAAAGGCATCCTCCAGAAGGCGCTCTCGACGAATCTGCAGCCTACAAATGTGACGAGTCTAAGTTTAACTTCAAACATCCTTTTTTTTAAACATTCATTAGTGATAATTAAGCAATACTATTGTAAAAAAACTTTTCTAACTATTTAACAGACTCCATGGAGAAAAGTCCTTGAGAAAAATAAATTCCCAGCCTTATATAGAACCCAAACGTTCATTATAATGTTCACAAAATCCTACCCCTGGTCCCCATACTAAGTAAGTAGAATCCAACTCACACCCTTACATTCCACGACTTTAAGATCCACTTATCCTCCCATCTAAGCCTAGGTCAATCAAGTGATTTCAGGAGAAATATCATACAGACAACAAATTCTAATATTAACTTCTCATTAAATTATATTTGTCAACTTAATCATAAATATTCCATTATTATCATTAATTTTGATTTTGTATACAACTGGCACTTTGTTTCTGTAAATAAAGGTACCAATTCTCAGATGTGACAACGGTTTAAATTTCTTGCAAAATAATCTTTAATACAGAGAAATGTGATATTTAGTTTTGTGTGTGAAAGCCACCAGTAGGTTTATCCTGACTACATTTTTATAGTAGCAGATATTTATTTCCACTTATTTTTGTTTTAAGCAGGAATGTGCCATCACAAAGCAACGTTTTGTATTGCTGCTCCTACTACTTACTATGACTGTGTGTGTAGATTTACAATTTTGATGACCAGCGAGAACTCTTTAAAAATTAACGCAGAATTCTTACTTGAGTTTTCCTGGTCCTTGGCCATAACCTTTAGACTCCAACTTTCGATAAAAGTTTCTCAGCTTCGCTTCAAAGTCTCTTCTGTAAGGCGCGGGGGCCCGGGCATTGGCCCGTGACAGTCCGGGTGATGCCTGTGGTGAAAGCTGAGGTGAACCGCGCGGTGACCGAGCTGTCGCTGGCACCACAGGCACATAGCTCATGATCTCCTGCTCAAACAAACTGTAATATAACAATCACAAGAAATTAGAACAAGACCAACAAAGCACTGTCACCCTTGATTCCCAGGGCTGCAAATAAATCCCGCTCCGTATACAGATGTTTGACACGCTTCAATGTAAATGCACATTTTCTTCATTACAGTAGCCATAGTTATACTTTAAAGTAAGTAGAATGAAAATACAAACACTGTCCCTACACCCATAGATGGTTAACCCTTTCGAAGCCTAAACTCATCTACATAATACATAAGAATTCAGTCCTTACCACAAAGAAAACACAGAATTTCTCATTACAAATATGAACTGGTTAACAGTTTTTAAGGAAATACAAAGTGCTGGGGAAATATTTAGAGGAGAGTGAAAAAAATGCTTAATGAGGAGCTTTGTACTCCGCGGCTAATATAATTATGAAGATCAGATCAACATTAATGACCTACGAGTCAGTACGCAGGATAACAATTTTGAAATGAAGCACAAAACAGGATGTGAGGGCATGATATTAATCAACTTGTTCAGGACAGGGTCCAGTGACTGGTTCTTAACTAATGAACTGTATAAAGGGACATTTGATGAGCAGGGTAGCAACTACCAGCTTCTTATGAAGAGGTCTACTCAACAGTTACTTAGGATACAATTTAGTACTTACAGATTCAGTATTTCTAAAAATAAACACACGTTTTTTAGAAACAAACCTCAGCTGACTGGTAAACATAACTCATATGTCAGTTTCACACAAGAAAGGTGGCCTTCATTCCTGCTTCGTGTTCAGGAGCCGCCCCCCCCCCCCCCCCCGGCTCGAATCTGGGTCTTACTCAGGACTATCGTGATTCATGAAGTCCCTCCAGGAAGATTTTGATAAATAGGCCACTACGGCTTCCTTTCACGCTATTCCAATTCATCATCCGTGACTACCATCCCGTCTGCCGAAAGACGACCTTCGCACTGAGATACTGTTATTAGCTTAAATAAAGCAACAAATAAACTTTACAAAGTTGGTAACAACTTATTTGGCGACGTTACATCGCTTAAACTTGCGTGTCTTGATGTCCGAAAGAACAGTAGACAATCTCCAGGAAAACCGGCATCTCGATGACAAGGAGTTCCAGCAACTTGACAAAACAACATATTCGATATAATCGAATGTTTCATTTTGTTTGATTCTACCTCAATATACACACGTTCCGTGCTCAACTACACTTCCGTCGTGGTTTGTCTCTAAAATGTTTAATACTCTGCCTTTTCTGAACATGTTTCACGTTCTCAGATGAAATATTAAACTAAAACGTAATCCAGACGCGTTCTTTCCTGTTTTTCCCACCTCGTTGGATTTGTCTTACTGAAAAAACAGTCGGAAAGTATTTTATTTGCGTTTCGTTAAATGTTCGTCACACCGAAAAAAAGATTAATTCAAACCTCACCTAACCTTATACAGGTCAACGGACATCAGCTTTCACTAAAAAAAATTGCAGCAGAATTTCGATATTTCACCGGCTTATCCTTCATAATTATCTTTCTTTATCTTCTTTTTTCTTATCTACTATAAAAATTTCTGATTAGTCGTTGTCGTCAACCAATTTGTCGTCAAAAAATGACGTCATCAACAATGTCAACTATAAACTAACTCGGCATTGTTGTGGAACACAACAATGCCGAGTTTAGTGTCTTACTTAAGATTTTAAAACGTCAAGTGTTTTAACCCTCCATTCGGGGGGTTTAGTTTAGTTTCTTACACAAGATTTTAAAACGCAACCAACCCCCCCCCCCCGAAGGGGTTGGTTGCTTTTTAAAAACTTGACCAGCCCCTCCAAGGAGCTCCGAAAGGAGCGATCTGCCCTAGTATACTAAAATACGTGATTTGTCGTCGTCGCCGCCAAACAATTACGTCATCAAACAAATGACGCTTCACAACGACGAGATCACCAACTACCAAGACAGTAGCATGATCACTGCTCTAGAAGCAGCACATCGCATTCTTAAAAATGAAGATTTGACTGACAGTTGGCCTCCGAACAGCGACGTAAAGAACTAAAACATCAGAACTATTTAAGAAATGAAGAAAAGCGAAAGAAGATGTTATCAACTACTTGTAGTATCAACACCAACAAGTAAATTGATACTAATAATACTACTCATTCGATATATTACGATTACGAAAACTGACTTTATGATCGATTTTTTTATTTTAGAGAAAGCGCTCCGAAAGGAGCGCGTTGCTCTAGTAAAGAATGTAATTTAACGCGACACCTTACACTTCTATAAGTCGCCATTACAAATCAAGGGCATGATGCCAGAAGGGCGTATCAACAAAATGACTGATTAACAGGAGACTAAATTCCTACGCATATTTGGTTAGACAGTTGTGAGTTATTAGTGTTCATACACCCACGTGTAACGAAATGCCTGGATCTCTGTGTAGAATGGCATAGGTAAAACACTATTTTACGTCGTTAGACCACATATCTCCGATTATGCAAATACGCCGGTACACTCTTCTCGCATGACGCCCTCGAAATTATTCTAACTTGACAGCGTTAGTTCATTCTGCATCATATCCACTTTGTGAAGCACGTGACACTAGGTAGTAGTTCTTCCACAGAAGAAACAGCTGATAACACAAGACACCAAGACGATACTTACAGCGAAAACAAAACGCCCAACGTCTTTGTAACCAGCCCCATGACGAAAATCGTAAAGATACAGCGACGACAGCAGCAGCAGCGCCCGGGACCGTCGCGGGACACGTCTTTCTGTTTACTGGCGAGCAATCGTCCCTGTGCGTCGACTCTTGAGGGTCGAAGGGAAAAAGCAATGGCCCCTACACACAGCTCTGCAGCGCCTCAGACTTTCCTTCATACACGGGGCAACCCTCGAAGACGAGCAGACACACAAACGGACGGCCGGAATCAGCAATTCACCATTAAAAAGATCAACTGGTTATCGCTGTTTAACCCTTGGAAGCCGAAGCTCGTCTAAATATTATTTAGTAAATCACTCCGTACCGCGAAGAAAACACGACACTTCACCATTACAAAGATCAGCTGGTTAACGCTGTTTAAGGAAATAATCCCTGTTTACACTGAGAACAATACGAAACCCATAGATACGAAACGTAGAGTTATTAACCGTGTGAAGCAGGTGGTACATATAGTTACCACTAGGTCTTAAAGGGTTAAGGGAAAACAATCATCAGATTCATAAGAAAGCCCACAAATGCACTATGTTCAAAGCACGTGGTACATACGCTTTAAAGGGTTGAATACGAAAAACTGAGGTGGGAGCGAGTTCCTTAGTACTGCAGCCTCCAAAGACAAACTTGAGAGAGTCCCAGGATCCCAGTGTCCACCACCCTGTGATAACCATAAAATGGTCAAAATTACCCTGCCTCAAGCAGAGATACAGTTTTATTTACTTAGGATTCAGAGTTCGCACCGGTACAGAACAGTCACCGAGATTCGAATGCCATGCATTAAGACGACACGACTCTCCCGGTCCACGGTGTAAGGTCTTTCCTGACAAGCTGATAGTAGCTCAGCAAAGCCAACAAATTCACGGATCTTACAGAACCTAAAGGCTCATTACCGTGCTCACAAAATTCCGTCATTCAACCCCACGCCACATCAGGCAAGTCAGTCTAGGTGCAGGTGGCCCCCTGCACTTCATGGAGGAGCTTGACGGGAGGGGCAGAGAGGTGTGTGTATATATATAGCCCCAATTCATTCATGCCCTAGCCGGGATTGACCCCCTGCGCCAATATGTTAGGGGGGGGGATCGGTAAGGAAACTGAAAAAGAAAATCCTTTGGTCCTGTCGGGAATCGAACACCGTACTCACACACGAATATCACCGTCTGTTGCTTCATACTTCAAGCCCGATTCTCTCGCTAATACAACGCAATGACAAAACATATTAGGCTTGAAAATGGTTTAGTCTGGTACAAAATTTACCGACGCCCTGGTGACGGAGACAGCAACAGACTAGAAGACAGCCATCTTCATACTCGCCGTCGTGAGGACCTGAAACCTCACTACAGAGCCCAAAGTTTCACACCCGTACAAAACACGAAGCTGCACATCGAAAGTTCTGTGCGTCTCAACAGTACCACGCGAGGCGAACAACAGCTCGTGGTGGTGGCAGAATCTCAACGCGAAAATGAGGAGCGACTCGACCCTCCTCGATGCGTACTATTTATACGCGACGGAGGAGTGCAGTCGATGCAGAGGTTACACTGCATTTCACGGATAAAAGTTCTCGTTTAGACATTCAGGGCACATACAGTCACTATAAAAATTACGTACGATTTCAGGAAGTAAACTAAGAATGCCTTTTAATTTCGCTTTCGTCAGATATGTAAGAAGTGAACACTTTATCTTCTCTCTTCTTAAATCCGTATCTCCTACAGACTCAGCGTTATTCAACGCAGTTATTTTCATTTCTGCTATTTCAAATGACTCTAGCGCTCACGACTAACTCTCCAGGAGATCGACTGACAGTTTTGGTGGCAGGACAAGTCACGAAAGAGAAATTCGACGAACGACGTTGTTCAGAAAGAGCAATCCCTCTCAACAACTTGAGAACCGTCGAACAAGTTTTCACGAAATTTGGTACTGTGAATTTCTACTAAACTTTGTCGAAAAAACATTGCAATTTTGGTTAAAATCGTAAAATAATACCAGGCCCTTCACATGCGCATGCAAATAGCTGGGTTGAGAATCCCACAGTGGAAAATTCTTTGCCAAGCGCGCAACCCTGGCGTCGGAATCTCCAGGGGATCCTCAGAGATCTTCCCACCAGTAGCACTGACAGTGCCTGCAGTGTTACTGCAGAGAAATTCGACAAATGCTAGAGGCAGCAAGGACCTGGCGCTACAACTCAGAAGACAGCCATCTTCATCGGATACCGTTTCTTAATAAGACCCCCCCCCCCAAAGCAATGTTTTTTTCTGAATATCAAATTCCTATTGGTAGTACGGAGATCAAAATGTTATTCAGATGCTGGAAGGTCACACTACAGGCTTATTCGCAATTTCCACGCCGAACCTCATGTTTTGAAGGCGCTGCACACAAAACCCCATCCCTCATGTGAACTTGTGGGAGCGGGTAAGAAAAACACATCTAGAGCGTGAGAAAAACTGGTGGGTAAGGTAACCGCATCTCTCGTCAGTGCAAGGGAACCCTCCCTTCGGTCCTTCTGCATTGCATCTCGAGACGCGCTGTTAACACAAGGAATAAAAGGGTGACACGAATGGCAGGTGTTCTGCACATTTCTTTACGCTGGGGGGTGGGGGCGACCGCTGTGCAGGAAGACGAATCTGTTACACTTTTGATGGTTCTACTAGCTCACGCAGTACTTCTCAGCCACTTCCAAGCACCACGCCACAAACGCTAAAGTTCCATCTCAATTCAGCCCTGAGGAAGGAGGCGGTATGTTCATCTGAAACGTTGGTACACATCTACAAATCCACGAGGTGTCATAATACAGAAATCCAACATGGACATCTTCACCGCTGGGAGAACCACAACTCTGAGAATCACTGCTCTTACCGGAGATCAAACCACGGTAGTCTAGGGTGTGGTAAGTCCACCTGTTCGATATTCTAGTTAGTTTTCAGCCACTCTGCCTCAACATAATTCCACGAAAGCGTATGGGGAGCGTGGAGGTTACGTGTCCGTCATTTTCGCACTACTTCGAGGGCCAAATTCCTGTCTCTTTATTCTCCTTCAGATCTCGGTACTCACGGGATATGAGACTGGACGGACCACAAAGCCTCTGTGCATGTTTCCGTGGAGAGAACCTGGAAATGACTCGTCTTCTGGGTTGTTGGTCACATACGAGACTACACAGAGTCACAACCCAGAAGACCACAATCCAAATCTAAGCTCAGATAATGCAGACAATTCCGTGCCCTCTAATATCACAGCTGACCTCTTAGGTCTTAGCTTAATGGATTGACAGGCGGGTTGGATGGAGATGTTTACTGGTTTAAGCCGCGTGGACGTGGCCATCAACCTTGACTACGACTTGTTTATTGACGCTAGGTACCCAGGTACTGTAAAACCCGGGCTCTAGAATGGGGGAAGTGAGGTTAGGGCAAGGACAATGACACAATAGAGCAGACTGCCCTCCGCCCCAAAATGGAAATCGATCGTAAAAACAGGACCGAAGCCTGTCCAACACAAAGCAGTTTTATTTTGACCAGAAACTGATATTGTGTAAAGACTTTCTCTGCGGCTGTCGCCGAACACAAATTTTCAAGTAGGTAAAGACCCCGTGTGACGCAGACACGTAACAAGTTCATGTTTGGAACCCAACCGTTTGTTCTCGAATTAGACGTTTCAGGAATGATAATCAAAACCAAAACTTGTGTTGGTGTCAGCGGCGGTCGGCGAACGGATTTCAACAAAATTCAACACCGGAAGCCAGCTCTAAATAAAATAACACTCGCACCTCTTAAGCTCACGGTTGCCTTCCGGGATGCTGGCTCTTATAGACGGCCTGTTGACTGAGGCAGTAAGCACCCCTGAAACGTCGGTCGATTTCCAAACAGACTACACAGCGTTACAACCCAGAAGAATCCTAATTGTAACTAGCGTATTCAAAACAAGGATAAGATGGGCGGGATATGTAGCACGGATAATGAGAATCTGTAGCAATGTATATAACACCAACTGGGAAAGGAATGTGTAGATGAGAAATTTATATTAAAACGGATTTAACATAATTAAGGACCGAGGGCGTGCAATGTAATAACTGACCCAACGTAGGGTCTAGAGGAGAGCTCCTGTAAATAAGGTAATGAACTTTTCGGGTCCCATAAAAGCCGGGGACTTGCCCGGTAGAGTCCAGACAGTAAATCATCTCTCCCCTAAAAGGTCTTCCACTTGGTGTTGGTTTTCGTTGAACTATGTTTTGAACATCTTTATTGTCTTCGTCTTACTGGTGACATTTCGTTATCCGCAGATGCAATGTACCAGATTTTACCTAGGTCACTGATTCCTCGGATACATTTCTTTAATCGTTGATTCCGATATATAAAACACAATTACACATTAACATTACATTTCGAAACCTAATTTATGTTTTGAAGATGGAGACAGTATCTTCCTCCGAAACGCTGATAACCACGTACAAAGTTCACATGCCCTTCCTTACAACCCAGAACAAAATCGACAACTTCACGGCTGTGAAGTTGTCTTTTCGTAAAAGTGGATGGAAGAGACAATGATCTAGTTCTGGTCGAAGTGGAATGTGCGAGGCTTCGGGTCAGTGACCGATCGTCTCCCTGGGAACATAAATCGCCACCCGAGTGTTTTTCGCCTTTACAGGAAGGGTTAGTTGATCTTTACTCCAACAGCCCACAGTCCGCACGCCTGCAGAGGCTACCTGAATACTATTCATGAGGCCCATTTCATAACATTCGCAACTTCGCTCCAATTGTGTTAAAATTTCTTCAGCTCCGGCGATAGTTATAAAAATATGTTTGTCGAATTTCGAGTCTCGAAACTGGAAATGGCCACCGAATTACTCTCGCCTCAGTGCCTACGTTAAACCCGAACAATATTACAGAAAACAACGAAGAAGAGTCCTTGAGAAGCTGATACTCGGTCAGCTCATCAGAAAACTGCCCGCCTCTTACAAAACCACAGATGCAACGAACGTATTCATACAAGAATGCCACTGAACCGCTTTCATTACGACGCGCGTGAGGTAACGCCGATAGCGCGACACTTACGCCATTTTGTCACGCAGATTTCCCCAGTTCACACGAACGAGTGAATGGTTTTCTATATCCACGCCACCAGACGTCACCCTTGCGTCATGTCCATTAATAAGACCATGCAAATAATTTATAACCCAAAAGATCACTCCAACAAGTCTCTCATACAATCCAGTGACAAATGACGGAGCTCTGAGCGTTGCTATGACAACAATTTGCATTCACCACAACGAGATCGTAGGATTTGTATCAACTGTCCGTGCAATGTTGAAACAGTAAAACGGGATGTCTGTTAAATAGCATAAATCAATGCCTAACTGTAAATTCTTCGAAACTGAAAATGAATATCAATGAAATGACTCTTTCGTACATCACTTGGATCGTGAAGTCTCTGCACGGAGAGGACATCCGGTCTTCAAACGTGTGTACAGACACACGCGATGAAAATATTCTCCGCAGACAGATTAGAGTTACAGGAACCCGCTATTTCATCTTCCAGGCGCTACAACCTGGTTCGACCACTGAATTTGTAAAGTTTTTATTTAAGGCAGGTTCGGATTATCGGAAAGTCTTACTTACAATCATCTTATCGTTCCCTCAGAATCGTAAGTACAGGATAATTCAAACACTGTGATACCATTCCAAAAGACTTCGAGTAAAACAGAAGAGATAAAGACTCTAGAAACCAACAAAATATTATTAACTTCCCAACGTATCGATTATTTGCTTAATAAAACTACGTATGGGAAATAATAAGAGTAAATGCACATAATAAAATTTAAAAGAGGACCACCTAAAAATTAAAAAGATATCTATAAAACGGAACACCCATACGTATTCACACTTTGAAGTCAGAAACTCATCTAAATAATTTAACAAAAAGGTCACTTCCTGCCCCAATAAAAACACAATGCAAAAACAAATTCAGTCCTTACCGCAAAGAAAACGCCACACATCAACATTACGAAGATCACGTCGTTCAATGAAATAATCCCTGTTTATAGCAAGTATCATACGAAGTCCACAAATACAAAATGAAGAGTTACATTAAAATTAGAAGGTACATATAATTACCAGGGGGCTATAAAGATTTAAGACACTTCCAGAGGCTGTACGTACTTTATACAGAAAGGCGGGTGAAGAAATATCTTGT
The DNA here is from genome assembly GCF_977971745.1 of Zootermopsis nevadensis. NCBI lineage: Eukaryota > Metazoa > Arthropoda > Insecta > Blattodea > Termopsidae > Zootermopsis > Zootermopsis nevadensis. The sequence goes on from NW_028259134.1 coordinate 20,451,599, forward strand.
TAAGAAAAACGTTATCGGAAATCGAACAAGTTATCCACGGACAGAGACTCAGAAACGTCCGTAACAACCTACAAGACGTCACAATCCAGGGGATCACAAACGGCATGGATATGAAACATTTATTACGTATTTCCCAATCATAATTTACAGACCATTTGGAAGACGTGGCTGTCGATGGGAGGAAATTATCAGAACGGGTCTTATTCTGTGCGGGCGTGAAACTTAAAACGGATCTAGGGGAAACAAGGCACTGAACCTTCCATTTCCGCAAAAGCATAAATTTTTTTACCATCTCATTAACCATTCTACTAATTACCAATGATGTACAAAATCAGTTACTATGGTAAAAAAGACATTTTCTTTCCCTGGTACTTATTAGCTCCGGAACAATTACTAAAGCACCTATTTTGGATGGTTTGTAACAGATAAAATATATTTTTATTTAAAAGAAAAAAATACTTTCTCGGCTGACACTTGACATAGTAACTTGGGCTTTTCCCCAAGTCAGCAGTAGTACCAGCATTCAAATTCACCAACGTCCGAGTTATTTAGTCGTAATAGCGGAATAAACCTTACCTGAGCAAGATTGTGAGATCAATATCATCACTGAGGCGATCCAGGGCCGCAGTTCCGTCAACCCTGACGGCGTTGATCTTGTCCCTGAGTCCCTGTGACGTCCCGACCATCGCGTGCCTTTCCTTTAGGATGTCCAATATGTTAGGCTGACGAAGGAACGCGACCACCTTCTCATTGTACGCTGTGGGGATTTCTGGAGGGGCCAACACACGAGGAACAGGGGCACCACCTGAGCCTGAGCCCATGCTCGAATTGCACCCGCAGGTTATCGTGAGACGTGGTGGGGGAACAGGTGCCTGCAAGCAAGAGTGTTACAAAATAAGGTCTCCTCCTGTCGGACAAAAAATTAGAACAGCAATAAACTATCTCCCCCACACAAACAAAGTTTTGCTAATTCCAATTAGCAGATTTAAGGTCTCCCTTGTTTCACCATGTACGTTTGTTTTTATAGAAGATTTGTTTTGGCCTTCTAAAATTTAAAAAGAATGAAAAAACAAACGAAGACATAACCTAATATTTACATAAATAAACAGGCTGCTAAAGCTTTTACAGACGTTCGAGACTACACTGAAAACTATGAACTCAATGCCATCTTGTCCTAACTGGCTTTATCGTCAACCTACCTTCCACAATGAACAAGGCCAGAGTCTGAGGCAAAACTCTTACCTCCGACTCCAAGACATTACTATATATATATATATATATATATATATATATGGGACCTTACACCTAAGTTACCGTGCACACTGAAGATGTTATCGCTAGCTACAGCAGAAGATGTTACTTCAAAAAAGTTTGATCTGTTATGAAGTTAAAAGAACAGCTCACAGTAGAATCGAGACAACAAAATGAGAATTTTTATGATTATCACCTACAAATACTTACGGAATCTATTAGCAGAAAGAGAGTAAAGAGAGAGGAAAAAGTAGACGGGTAAGTGTGAAGGTAGAAATACAATTGATAGACATTGTCTGCTTTCTGAGCAATCTATAAATATTCAATTCTTCACGAAATTCCTGCTGCATTGGCACCCAAAGATAAATGTTATTCCTGCGAAGTCTGATATTAAGTGCAGTTCAATCCAACTCACAATCTGACAACTTGCGTTCTTCATGATCTGTTATACTGAACCAACTTTCTGGAAACTGCAATACATAGATGAGATAAATATTTAATAAAATGTGTACTCATGTTTCAAAATATGTCACATGCATGAAATGTATGCAGAGCCAATGGAAATGCCATTTTCAAAGACTAAGACAATTTTTGTATAATGTTTCCGACACTAGTGTCACAAAGTCCAATCTAATCTGCATGGGTGACCTGTACAGCACAACAGACACCAACCGAAATTCTGCCATCAAATCTTAAACATCTTAAGGCAATGCCATGGATCAGGAACACATGCAAGATAGTAAGCAATGCTTCCAGTTCATTAGAAAAACACAGAAAAGCCGACCTGCACAAACACATACGCTCCTCCATTCAAGATAAAGACGTAGACTGGGAGCCAAGCTATTACTAGACGTAGCTGTGTTGCGTTATTGTATCTACAGTTCTGATGCAAAGTTTGTGGAAAGATGATGGATGTCATGTGAATAAGGAAGGCGAGGAGCAGCACATCAGAACAGTCACTTAGTGGGGCTGAGGAAAGCAAAGGCAATCTGGATTCATGTCCTCACATTTAAATCCAGAGGATTTCCATATGATTCGATGACTTACACAACACCGTACGAAATTTATGAAAAATTGTTTACTCATTTTACCACATTAACTACCTCAAAAACTAAAATGATGGTTAAAACACAAGGTGTAAATAAAGACAACCGACATGTAACTACATACCGAAACAATTTGCCGCTAATGAACTCGGTCTCTTTTCTTCCATGTGCATGGCATTCTGACAAAGTCAGTTTTTCATTTCTGTTTTCCTGATTTCTCATATAAATTAGTAAATTATCATTATTCCTAACATTCAGATATTCTGCCATGAGAAAAGCACTATCATCACACCCAGCGTTCTCAGAAATATTATATTAAACCCACAGAAAGAAGCTTTACCACTACAAATATTCCTGTGAACAGAATAGCTACGCAGCTGGAGGCAAAAACAATGGAGCACTACACCCTACAGGGAAGCATAACAGCTCAAGGGAGATGCAGTGCGGGTCAATCCATGATATTTCTTTCTTCCTGCCGTCTCAGTACAGTTTAATTTCCCTGAATTCCAAACAGAAACCACCATGTCATTTCATATTGAACGCTTCTGTTTTGACATTGGGGCTCTGTTCACATTTTATGAGGCCATGACAGCAAAGAAGAAGATTGTGGAAATACTAAAGTAACCTATCAACTACTGCTTCTTTGAAACACATGATCAGCCTATGCTTGAATGACCTGTCAAACCTAATCAATTACTCCAATTATACAAAGGAGTTCGGTAATTCAACGTACCGAAATATTTATGCTGTAATACTTATACGACCCATAATTTTATACGATAAAACAGTATTAAATTTCACTGTTTTAATGTCGGTGAGGGCAAGAATGACTTTCTGTGTGACGTGGACAGTATCTCTCTCATACAGGGACAGGCAAGGACTGAGCAACTTACTCGTGAGTGGTTGAGCTCTTCCTCGCCCGCACTCCTACTTCTCCTCCGGGCCCCAGGCAGGATAAGCTTGTGGGGGTTCAGGTAGAGGGATTCAGTCGGCACACGGGGATCTATAAAAGTTGTCGTCTTGGTTGTGTGATCAATGAAGAATTGCTAGAAGAGGAAGCCACAAATCTATTGACAGATACCCAAACCACCATGCTACTAACAGCCATGTTTAATAGGAGAAGTAAGCCAGAAAAACTACAGTTAATTCTGCATAACAGAAAACACACTGCAAGAAAGAGAGAGGGAGCAGGAATGGTAATGACACTGTTCATGTATTGTCGCATACTGCAAAGAAGAAAATACTGGATGATTAAGAGTGGAGCATTTCCTACTGCCTCAGATAAACAGACTTTGGATTATACACGGATGACCTACTGGAGCTAGTCGCTGAACACGGACAAACTTCACCACTTTCAACATACGACTGTTTTTCATCACACCCAACACTACACCTTAAGAATAAATATAGTGTATTGTGGTATCCAGCAGCACCAGACAGTAATTGTTTGAAATTACTGAACAATTAGAGAATGACTGTAAATATGCTGGCACCATGTGGAAAAAGGATGACTTCAATCAAGATGATGGAGGCAGAATGTTCCTCTGAACCAGCAGTAACACAACTCACTTTCACACAGTTATTTCTAAATATGAATGCCAGTTCTGATTCTGTTTTGTTGTGGTGATTCTCTTATACTATGCTCCAGGTTAGATGGACTGCATTCTGAAACTATATTGGACTTTTGTTCTCAACTCAATTTTCCACAGACAAACTGTTTTCGCTTACAATTTTACTCATGAAAACCACGAAGGAAACTCAATAGGAGTGGCCCTTCACTTTCCTATCCCTCTGAAAATCCTGATTCTGAAGGATCACAGTTTTTCGATATTACACTCCTGTGTTCATCAGACTGTTCATCTAGTGTCTAGTGACATGCAAACAATAACATTGAATCTTAACATGAACTTTCTTTAATAAACTCCATTATTTATTGTTTTTTTTATCGTCTATGGTCAAGCTTGACAGTCGTGACCCCTTTCGGGGTTTTCTTGCGAAAATACCACGGTGATTTCGCCTTGCCTTCCGTGGCCAGTCTTTACCCACTAGACTGGAAGAGGAGACGCGGACAAACATCCATGCCTTGAGTGGGACTCGAACCCACGGTCGCAGCGGCCGGGTGCACGAGGACCATGCCTCAGACCGCGTGGCCACTGCGCTGGCGTATTTATTGTCCCTGCAACTAAATGTGTCATATGCAAAATAAAATGAAGCACAAAAATTAGTTACGAGAATTTCTATACAAATTCAAATCAGTACATCAAAAATATCTAATAAAACACCACCACCTCTCACCCCACACGCTTCTTGACTCAAATGTATTTATTTTTAATTTTGAACTCTATTCTAATGCCCAATCTTATATTGAGTAATTTCTGCCTTAGACACTACAAGTTTCAGTTTCCAAGTAAAGAACCCTTTTACCTTTCCATTTCGATCAAACTTTGTTTCCCATCCCCGGGGAAGATCCCTTAATGAATCAGCGAACAAATTGACCAACATAACAAGGTCCCTGTTATGTTGATAGCGCTCAAATGTTTGCGGATCTCGGCGGATCTTGGAAACCATGTGCTTCAGGGAACCATTACGATTGTATAATGACAGTGCTTCCTGTAGAATGAAATGAAAGACATATTAAGAAAAGTTATCTGAAAACTGCACAAAGTTCAGTGAAACTTAACTAAATTTCAGTACTGTATATGCAATAACTAAAGATGTTGATATTTTTTTGGAATACCCTGCATTTTTTAGTAAAATCACTTGGTACTTTCCAGACACATGTTTTTATTTACTTTGACACTCAAATGCTTAATGAATTTTCAGTCTTCTCCATCACGTAATATTAGTATAGTATATACATAATCAGTGGCAACTTGTAACAGTGTGAATATTTTATCAAGAAGCAAATGGAATGAATATTAATTCTGAACATTACAACTTGTTAAAATGTGCAACTACAGTTGTTTGGAAACTAAGGAAGAGCAAGAATTTCACTCAAAACAACTGAGAGCAAGATGCTATACTGAAACAGACACAGATTCGGTCATAGAAGTTCAGAAGGTAAGACACATAAAAGGAGCCAATGGTCTTAGCCTCAAACCAAAAGAATCACAGATTTGTATGTGACATATAAATACCTGGTTCATGTGCAGAATTGAGAAGAAGTCAGGTCTGCAGATGAACCGCACAGCTGGCATGTGATGGACAGCATCTGCATTCTGCAGAGATCTCTGCTGCTCCCCACCACTGCTACTACCACTGCCATCTGACATGGCCTGGGAATGGCCCTGAGCATTGTCACCACTTGCAGAAATACCATCCTCCAAGTCCAACCGCCTGGACGTGATGGTTCGACGGATGCTCTGATACCTGCATGTTCATCCAAGAACTTTTGAGTAAGTGGCAGAACCAACAAAACAGACTGCTAAGTCTTCCAAATAACCTCTTCTCCACCAACCTACATAAATATTTAATGGTGACTGCAGCATATCAGTAAATAATAAAGTGGAAATTTTATATCTGATAAACAGTATTGTGGAGCAAAGCTACATAACAACATTCACCCATGCAAACAGGGGGGAAAGTGACTGATGTTTTATGTCTGTAACATGGTTTTAGACATGTGAAGCACACAAAACATGTCATACATACTTGTGATTTCTAAACAGTAAAAACAATGCAAATAATAGTCCCTTCATTCCCTCCACAGCTTGCATCAATGCCAGGACAAAATGTCACTTTTAGGATAAATAAATATTACATATTTCATGATACAAATAAAGGTTTCACATATAAACATTTAACTTGGACTCACCTTCTGTCCAGCTGCTGCCTCTGCAGCTCATTGGTAATTGGTCTTGCCCTCATCACTGAACTGGAAGAAGGTCGCTGCCATGTTGTAGTTCTGTTCACGTGGTCGATGTAGAATATGCGTCCGTGACTGTCGATACGAGCCTCCCAATCTGAAATGTAGATTTAATCATGATGCTGATGAATACAATAGGCAAAAACACTGGCAAGGCATGTAAGTGTTTCAAAAGTGCTAAATAGGTATCACTCCTGCTGACTAAAAATATTGTATACAAACATCAGTTTAGTTTCGACTTGGATACTTTCCACAACACATTTCAAATGCTTTGTGTGCACAATGCATATACTTACAAGGAGGCAAAGGTTCCTCCTCAGCTGATAACTCTAACTTCTGGCTTTTTGCTGACCTCTCAGGGATGGACGGGAGCCGTGTCATGGCCAGATGGCACACAGGAAGGATGGAGCAGTTTTCCCCAACTCTCACGTGAGTCTGGTTCATCGGGGCACAACTCGCTTCATCAGATATGGAAGCTTCCTGAGATGAGTTTGGAAAACTGCTACATGCATTTCCAACACCTGTCAAAGGATTTGAAATACAAGTCTCATCCATAGTACTTTACTTTTAAATTACAGAAGAATTTAGTCCATTTAGTTTCAGGCCAAAGATTGTGTAAATTGTGGGTTTATATCCGTAAAGTCATGATTTTGAGTATCCAAAATCTGTCTTCAGAATTCATAACTTCGTATTTTCTTTCACAACCGAGGATTCATTCCAGGGCTCAATCAGTACTTCAATGTAATACACTGCATGACAAACAACAGATGTTATATAGTAAACATGTTATTTATACAGTATGTGATATTCAATATAAAGCAATTTATAATATTGTTTTCATAAAACAAAAACCAGAACAGTACGAATTTGATCTTGGTCACAAACGTAGTAACACCACGTGGACTTGTAGGTAGACTATAACATTTCAGAGGAACAAAAATCATTAAAACCCAGAAGACGAACATCAACATCTTCACTGTCATAAGAACCTCAAATCTCATATCAGACGAGTAGGCTGGTTAGGATGGAATTCCAATATTTATCTTGACATCCCATGAACAATGAACTAATTCAATGCAGCACTTCCAAAACTGTAATTTAAACACAGATCTTCCACCATTTTCATTATTACAGATCCTAACAATATCAAATTAGTCAGACATTACCACTAATGTCTGAACCGTCACTACGTAAACAATATTTGACAGACAATTTGTTGGTAAATTAAAAACAACCTCTATACAATATTTCACATGTACAACTCAAATGCTTCATTAGTTACTGCTCTCAAATCAAACACCAACTGCAGATTTTGTTGTTTTAAATTCTAAAACAAATTTAGAAACAAGTTGGCAACAACCGAAGTAGTAGATGACTCCCCGTGCCAGATGAGAAAAGAGAAAAGTGATGACACAGAAGAATTACGAAGATATGAAATCGAGTGAATGAACCATTTACATTTCTGTTAAGGTAATACCTAGATCAGCACCAGTTGCTGCAGCAAGGAGCTGTTCTCTTTCGGGATGCAGCTGCATCTCCTGATCTTGGAGAGGTCTGTTCGTGGGGCGTGCGTGGTGTGTGGGTGTAGGGGGACACTGAGGAATGCCCGTTGGACTTGTAACAGCTGCTACACGACTCAGCAGCCTGTAACACAATGCAACCAAGCAAATAACAGGCTCATTCATTTTACTTCTAATGACAAAGCAGACTTTTTGGGCAGCAAACACACAAATTATAACTCAGTAACAGATGTTTGGGAAACGTATTAAAAAATATTATGGTATAAACATTTACGCAAAAACTAACTTTACATTTAAGTGCAATTTACCAGGAAACAAATTATCTGGCCAAACATGTGCAAGATTTTAGATTTGCACACTGACAAGTACAAAGTTGGCTGTCTTCTGGGATGTTGCACTGTGTAGTCTGGTAGATATTAACTGACGATTGCCCTGATGACGAAGGCAGTAAGCGCCTCTGAGATGTTGGTCAATATTTACCAGACTACACAGTGCAACATCCCAGAAGATAGCCAACTTCATACATGACCAGCTTTGATCAAACTCAGTATGTTGGACCTACCCTAATTTTGTCAAGCAATTCTGATTCGGACTCTGTGTTTATCATCTTGAGGGCTCAAATAAACTTTTATAATATCTTCTGGTTCTTAAAAAAATCATATAAAATGTTATATATAGCACTCAATTATAAAAGTACCTACATGCGTAATTTTATTTTGCTTTAATTAATTTTAAGACACACTTTACCTATGACCTAAATACATTTCGCTATCTAGAATTAACACCCTCGACATTCCAAACTTGCATCCTGTTCAAGGGAATGGGCTCTACTGTATGCACTATAACAAGGGCAAAGAGCGACAAGACTACCAACTGAGACACAACGCAGTAAACTGGAAGGTGTCACAATCACATTAATGCTGATGAAATATGTGGAGCACTTCATTATGATACAGTGGAGTCAGTTACATTGAAATAACAGATATTATAAGGTCCACAAAATTAGAATAAAGGGCTACGCAACTTACCTATTGCGAGGCCGTGGAGCAGTGGCCAAGCTTTCATCCCTATTCTGATGCTGAACAGGCAACCTTGCAGCAATGCAGAAGTGTGCTGCACTTGGTTCCACACTCTGACCAAGTGTCGTCATAGGCGGGTGACTGACTTGTCTTGACAGTGGTTTGTGAGTGCGGAGTGATGGACCTGTCGAAGACACGGGCACCTCCGCGCTAACATCAACAAACTCAGCACTGTCTTCTGCTGCATTTTTCTCATCTACACCAACAGCAGCAATGCAAGAAGAAACGTCCTCATCTCTCAACTGTGAACTTATATCTTCACTACAGTCACCCAATTCGTTCTCTAATAATTCACTATTAGAAATATCTACGTTTGTAATCATTGGAACGCCAGCACCTAAAGAATCCGTGCTTGAACTGTAGTTAATAAGAACCATTGTATTTGCATCAGAACCAGAACCGGTATTGCATTCTGTAGCAGCTGAAAAAGCCATTCCAGACTCAGATGATGAATTTGTTGAAACAGGAGAAATGGACATAGATGACAGATTCGGCACTGACAAAAAACATGAACTATCGGCGTTATTTAATTCAAAATCAGGTGGAAAACTGGCACTGTTTACTGCTCCTTCAGTCTGTTTTTCTCTATTTGGCATGTCCTTTAGTATGACTGGCATTTCACACACACGATCCTGGAAACTGAATGCGTTAGCAGATTCCGACTGAGAGGCATGAAGCAGAAGTTTGCTGGGCTTTGTAGTTAAGGGAATGTCAGATGGTGACATGAATACTTTAATTGTACCATCATTTGAAGCAGATCCAAAAGAACAAGAATCTGTTATCACACCACCTGTACTGACCTGTGATGAACCATCTTGGTCAGTCTCATGACTAGAAGACATACGAATTTTACCGACATTGTTTTGTTTACCACTAGAAAGGACTTGTACGTCACTTACTGGCCAAGAATGTGTGCAACTTTGGCATTTACCGCTTTCATTTGTGGTTACAGAAGAACTTGATGGTACAATATCTTGCGGCAAGATCGGTAAGATCTCTTGTAAAGGACATATATAATTCTCTCCTACAGCTTGTTGATTGTCATGTGTAAAGAAAACAACATCATCTTCTTCATCAAGAAGATTTTCCAGTGAGGAACTATCAACTAGACTACTGTCTTGTTCAGGTGTTGCTAATGGAGCAGAAACAATGGGAAAACTTTCACCTTCTTCCACGTTGCCACTGTCATTACAAGAATCATCTGTCACTGCTAATTTCATTGGCCTCTTATGATTATCGTTTGATATTGCTTTTGCAGCATCAATGCCTTTAAAGTCATCAGAATTACACGGAATACTAACCTCCACTCCATCTGCTTCACCTGAATTATTTTTAAGCACACTTCTTGACTTCAATGAAGAAATACTGAGGGCCTGTGGAAAACCTTCATTGTTATTGTTTTTAGAAATAGCATTGCCAACATCCAACTGATGGGTTTCACATCTCCCAGTTTCTTTGAGCTTTGTACATGACACTGCCTGAGGTTTTTGTGGATTCTGACTAGAAAAGCTCATAACAGCCATGTTCATAGTTTGGACTGGTCTCAGTTCATCAGTATCAATTATTTCGAAAGCAAAACTGTCTTCTGGATTTAATAATCTCCTTGGTTTTGGAGGTAAACTTGGTCCTTGTTGATTATGCAAATGTCTATACTTCACTTTACCACTTTTACAATCTTCCTTGTCCGCACCTGTAGATGACAACACTGGCCCTGGTTTATGCTGGCGGAGGACTTCGGGAGGATTCATTGTAACAGAATCCCCTTGATAAGGCAATGCCCTTGTTCTTTCTAAAGGGCGGTGTTTTGGGCTTCTTACTCCCCCAGAAGAACTGGGAGGAAAAGCGCGTGGGGGTAAGGGTGGAGGCGGAGGATCTGATGATGGCGGATACAATGTCTCATATACCGATACCAGTTCTTCATTTCCTTGATCTTCTAGAACTCTGAAATAGAATGAAATGAGTAAGATTCACACAAATAATGTACAGGAACTACTTTGAAATATTAGTGAATGACATTAACACATCAAAATTATATTCACAAAGAAGCCAGGAAGACTAAACTTAGAGAATGCCTCATAGCATTGAATTCAGAATTTATAAAAAACCTTTAGGTATCATAAAAGGTAGGAAATTTCTGCAAAAAGAGTGGCTGTCAGCTTTTCAAGACAGACCCTTCTCCATGCCCTTGATTATTCAATGTACTACCTCAAAAGAATGGAGGAATACAACAGAAAAAAAAAAGTCCTCCCCTGTGACTGATAAAATTTTCATCCCTCATCCTGTTTTTGGATACATAAATATGACAAGTGGAATTCACGAAGAGACTTGAACTGAACCAGTAAGTGAACTAGATAATAGAGCTTAATTTTGCATAATCAACACAAAACTCAATTGTTTGGATGCAATATCTATCAACTTCACAACAGTTACAGCAGCAGTCCAAAAATATTTTAGGAAAGATACTGCATCTTCATAAATCAAAGAAAGGCAACAGTTTTTAATTCTTCAGTGTCACTTCTCTGATACAATACTGCCACATGTTGTCACAAAGATAAACTGTAATGGCCTGCAGACACACTTTGACACTGTAGTACACCATAAAACATAAATTTGCAATATATAGGTTAAATTTTGTTTTGCATTATCTGAGACGATCAATGTCAACATAACAAATATGCTTGCCTGCTACGTGAAGGTAAAGGAGATTTTGTCCAGATGGGATAGTAATCCACATTGTCGCGTAAGGCCATTCGTTCCGGAACGACGCTCGAACGATCTCCTAGATCAAGTGTTCTCTGTGCAGATTCATGCGAATTCCATGTGTGGAGTTTGTGGTTGGGAACCAAAGATGTGTCTGAATTGTCTGACTCATCTTCCCCACCTCCATTCACGTGTGGTGGATATCCATTCACAACTCTTTTATCCAGAGAATCCGCTATTGCCACTTTCTTTTTCGACAGTCTTACACTTCTCTGCTTCCTATATTTAGCAGAACTTTCAACTTCAGAATCACTTTCTGAACTATTGTTCACAAAAACTTTACTTCCCTTAACTCGCGTGAGATCAGACGATGGTAATTCTCTGCGTTTAATAGCCGACTGAGACGTTTCACACCCCATGTTCCCGACACCTTTCTTCTTGAAATTTAAAACAGGACTGTTTCTTGGTAAGGTGCCTTCAGCAACCAAAGGCTTCGCATTGCTGGACAAGACGGTGAAAGGCTCTGACTGAGCGAGGCACGTCAGACTCAAACCGCTGTAGTATCGGAAACACGTCAATTTCCCACATTCTGCAACATACAAAAACAGCGACCTAAATCTACGAAGGACTTTCATTGGTCATTAACATCATTCTTCTGCCGGTGTTGGTCTTTTCGCTTGTTATGCCCTGTGGACAAACTAAATATACGTTTAAAAAAGGCTGGTGAGTTATAGGTTTCAGGAACATGGCTGTTTATTGTGGTACTTTTTAGCAGTAAAAGTGTCTAATAGACAGAGATATGAGGATATTACCTTGATGGGTCAATGCTGGATGGGAGAGATCCAGCAGCCACATGATCTCTCCTGTGGAAGTGGCCCCCACTCTTCCTTCACTCAGGTAGGCCAGCCATTTGGATGGGTTGTGCTCAGCTAGAAACAAAAGGCAAGAACTTTAAATGATGGGCAGCGTGAAGACGACAACTCTTATGATACGGGCTTTCTATATCAAACCTACACTGGGGATTCCACAGGTAGTCATGGTAACCAAGACAATCATAGTAACAAAGAAAACTATGTTTACCAAGGTAGTCTGCACATTCCCCAGTCAGTGACTTCTGGGCACAGAAGCACACGTAAGTCTCAATGTAAATTTCCCACTACTGGTCCCCAATTTCAACCAAAATTGAAATGTAAATATAAATTTTAGTAAAACTCGCAAATACACATCCAATTTAATGGCAAACTATTTAGACTGGGCGACGCTAATACAAGGAATTTTGCACCTTTCAGTAGTGCCTATAAAAGTAAACCATGTAAGACTTGAGGTTCTCACAGCGGTGAGTATGAAGATATCCGTCTTCTGGGTTATTGCGCTGTGTAGTCTGGTCGATGTTTACCAACGTTTCACAGGTCATACTGCCTCCGTCATCAGGGCGATGAAGATTTCTGTCTTCTGGGTTGTTGCGCTGTGTAGTCTGGTCGATGTTAACCAACGTTTCAGAGGTCATACTGCCTCCATCATCAGAGTATGAAGACTTCTGTCTTCTGGGTTGTTGCGCTGTGTAGTCTGGTCGATGTTAACCAACGTTTCAGAGGTCATACTGCCTCCGTCATCAGGGCGATCGTTAACATCGACCAGACTACACAGCGCAACAACCCAGAAGACAGAAATCTTCATACTCATCGCCCTGATGACGGAGGCAGTATGACCTCTGAAACGTTGGTTAACATCGACCAGACTACACAGCGCAACAACCCAGAAGACAGAAATCTTCATACTCATCGCCCTGATGACGGAGGCAGTATGACCTCTGAAACGTTGGTTAACATCGACCAGACTACACAGCGCAATAACCCAGAAGACGGATATCTTCAAAAGTAAACCACATACGAGACTACATGCCAGAAACTACAAACCACACGTTCATTGATTTTCGTCATTGGGTGCTCTGATTATGCAGCGTTGAGTAGCAGAATGACCATGACCGTGAAAGATGTGAGATTTCGGGTTCTCAAGGCGGTATGAAGACGTCTTCTCTACACAGCGCCGAACACCCCAGAAGACAGTTGTCAATGAAAGGAAACGGCCGGTCAACTGAACGTGTTGAAACATCCTTAGTCACAACAACAGATGCTCTGTCCGAGACACGAAATAACACAAGTCAGATGCGTTGCTACGCTTAAAATGTTTACGGACCTGCGGCGAACCACGAACCTCGTGTAGTAAACATCACCTGCCTACACGATCCGTGTCTCACCAGCATTCTTCGGGAGGTAGGTCATAGCACTGAGGCACGGCATGCAGGATACAGCCAGCAAATGATCTCATGGTCACAACATTACGTAAACGAGACACATTTCAAAGTTCTCTCTCTCTCAGTAGATATTACCTTTGACGAATAAACGACAGCGACCACGCGACTTCTTTTAATTTAATTCCTTTTGTCTCTTCTTGGGGTTTGTTTAACGATGGTGACAGAAGCTCAGATTTTACAGCGTCCAAACAAAAAATTAAATGCAAAGAATATGACAGTACGCAGCAGTGGCCTACTTTAACGTACTATCCCGGCACTTGGATGGCGATAACTAAGGAAAAGTGCAAAACATTCAAGCCACGATATCCTGTGTCTGCGTCGGGACATCCCAAATACCGAGCAGGAGTAATAGTAACTCGGACCCAAAGTTCGGCGATTTCTTTAAGACGTGTTATAATGTTGATTACTCTGAAATGTGGGGTAACTAGCGAACATTTTCATCTTAGGCCTATTCGTGAAAAACTTCATCAGCACTTACAAAAACTCGGCAATAGAAAGAAACTAATGAAAGAAATCGGGCGAGAGAGAGAGAGAGAGGGGGGGGGGGGAGAGAGGGAGAGTCGATGAAGCTGAAGGCGACATGGAACTGGTGGACCTAAATGACAGAATCTGATCGAACACTGCCACAGGAAACAGGCAGCGCCCTCTATAGAATGAACCGAGACCCACCCATTGAAATTAGAGAGGTAAGTATAAATAACCAACCAAGTCCAACCGGATTTTCCTGCAACTAACCACCTTGCTGATAAGGGGCTACGTATGGGAGACATTTTGAAACTAGGCTGCTTTATCGGATTTGGGTCCATTCCTTCATTTCCTCATACCTGCCGTTTGTTTCAGGTTCCAGTCTATCCAACAATCATTATTAGCACGGTGATGGTAGGAGAAAGGACCTCTACCAGGCACTACAGTCCAGAAGACCTCAAATCCACGCTGGGCCAGTTTACAGATTCTCTCGCCCACTTCCCCCTAACCGAACCGCTGTCTACTTCTGCCATTTTCGAAGAGGATGGATTCTATGGATCCAATGCGGAGTAATAATGACAATTACTTTTGGTCTTTTAACTTAAAAGTGAACTCTTAAGGACCACCTCTCTCGGTGCTGCGACCATCACATATCAGGTAAATTAAAACTTAACTCTAGGCATAAACCCTCTCCCGCAGACAATGGAAACGATTCTCATAACGGGTGTTGAGTCATGAGAATCTTGTATCGAGAACGTGTAAAAATCTCCATTCTGATCTTAAAACCGGAGCCAGAACTGATTCCAAGCTTATCATCTGCAATATCATCCCCTATAAGAATGCATAAGGTTAGACGGAGGCCGCGGGACGCTCCTCATGATCTACAATAAAGCCACGGACACGCGAAAACGCGTATATAAGAGTCGCCTGAGGTAAGGTTCATGTCAGTGTTACCACCATTTAGATAAACTAAAACTGTCTTTAATTTCTGCTGGAATAAGGGCTTACCGACGTACAATCACCCGCCTACATACATTCCAACGTGCCACGGAACCAAACGCACGTCATGACTTATGACGACCACGTGACATGTGAGACAAGACACCAGGAAGTAACTCATCAATGAACCCCTTCCTCCGCCCCTCAAAGGAACAGACCGATGGGTGCTACTTATCTAAAGTTCCACTCAGAACAAATTCCCAGAAACACACATCATTCCTGATTACGCAAAAAACACACCGCCGAGTAACACGATGAAAATTCGAAACAGGTCTGAATCACATTCCTGCTTCGTAATCAAGAGGTTCCCGATTCATATCTCGGCGCAGAGACCGGATGTTCTTGGAATAAAATCAAACAAGTGCTACGGATAAAATGCTACACTGCACGATTGAAATTACATCCACGTCTACATTACGAAGTAAAAGGCGTATTGAATTCCGTGAATGCTTACAACCATCTCAACAGAATCGGAAGATTACAGCACAGAATTAAACAGTTACGCAGTTTTATGCAGACAGACAACGGCCAACATCGAAAAATTTACCTGTTTTCCTATGGGCATGAACCTTATTCTCTCAACTCTAGGTACAAGAACACGGACCGAGGGTGACTGGTAATGTGGGATGGGATGGGATGGGTAATGCTTGTAGCAGGCATTACGGTGGTGATAATTCTATACGTTTTAATGTACAACTTCGGCTTTCAGGTAAAATCCGCGTCGAATTTACACAATCATAAAAAGTTTATGCGAACGCTACAGTTGTCATTCACCCTGAAGATGGCAACTGCAATGTTTGTCGAAACGATGGATAAGATTCAACATCCCCGAATGCCGAAGTTTTAAGATGAACTCCAGCTGAGAAAACCTAAGGACGTCTACCGTTTCCGTTGCAAAACCTGAGGGGAAAAGACGCACTGGAAGACCTAAGCGTAGATGGATGGATAAAGCTGGCAAATGACTTTCGTGGCAAACGTACTACGATAGTCAGGCGCTTTATTTGTTGACTTTGCGTCCAAAAGTTCGTGTAATCGTCTCTGTGAGCTAAAAGAATACAATTACTATTTACGTGCGTCTATTTCCACGGCGAAACCTCATAATTTCTATAGATGACATCAAAGATTTCTTTAAACACACGCCGGCCAACTGCACATACAAAGACCTATAACAATTTTCTTCACGAGATAAGCCTTTTTACCATTTAAAATGTCAATAAACTACAGAATACAAGAATCAGTCGTAATCTACACTACGGGAACCAACCAGACAAAGAATGACAGATTTCGGAACCCGGGAAGTCCAGAGGCAAATCAGAACTGCATATTCCCACAGAGGGCGAATCACCAGTTCGCGATCATATCGAGCATTCAAATTTTATCAAATCGGTTCGGTCACGTGGCGTTTGGAGGCCATTACCGACCTGGGCACATCCGGGCAGAAGAAACAGCTGTTTTCTAAATCTGACAACACTACCGACGACTCAGATTAATATAAAATCTGGATCATGTTTCAGGTTCTCAAGGCGACGGGGATGGTAATGACGACTCTTCTGGGAATCTGTAGAATCTGACCGACATTTCGGAGATGCTTCCTGCCTCAGTCGTCAAGACGACTGATTAGTGACATGTCAAGGAGTGAATTTTGGTGTTCGTACAACATCCTGTATAAAACGTAGTGCCTGAATCGAGCATTATTAACACAGACAGCAATATCGCCATCTGAAACCCACTGATACGTGAAAACTGCACCAAAAAGGTAATTACGAGACCAGCCACCGCAGAATCCGTTGTGCAGGACGACGTTCACACTCCACAAGTCACGCGTATGCGGACTGCACGGGCGCGTAAATAAAGGCAGAGTGAGGATACGTAGCCGGCATTCTCCCAGCGCTAAACTTTCACATCCTGGAAACCCTTTGTTATAAGGACCCTCTCACTTCCAACGTCCGGGTAAGGGGAGGATTCTTGTTACGTATCCATGAGACTACTCCATTACACACACACGCGCACCCTCACAATAATAGTTCTCGATGTCGATCTTCTGGGTAGTAACGCTGTGTGGAAACCGACGTTTCGGAGGAACAAACTGCCTCCACATTCACCTCTGATGAAGTACTTTTCAGGTTCTCACGGCAGCGAGAGTGAAGACGTAATCTACAATACTGAACAAGTTGACCGACGTTTCAGAAGTGCTTACTGTCTCCATAATCAGGGAGATATTGCTGATGAAGGCAGTAAGCACCTCTGAAATTCTACCAGAAAAAACGATGCAACATCCCAGAAGACGGTTATCGGCAGACAGGATATTCCTCCAAAACGCTAGTATCTGCCTACAAGTCCCCGGCGTCACAGCCTCAAATCATTTACATCATTTTTTCTCAACAGGTGTTCACAAAGTCCGCGAATTGAGTAGATTCTACTCTCACGTTCATTATTCTTAAAAACAAACGGTACTTCCTAAAACGGCATTAACCATTTGAATCTTCATAACGGCAAACGTGTTTTCTTTGAGGTACGGACAAAATTATTAAATATTATTTAGACGAGCTTCGACCTTAAAGGGTTAGTGTTGTGAAGGTATCGATCATCGTGAAGGACAAATATTCTTACCCTTTAGTTAAATTCAATGCCGTCATTTACCTGGACTAAATCCTCTAAATAGCGGGTAGGGATGGTATTTGCAGCTTCGCAAGGTTCGGTGGTCATTTCAAAAGGACTGAGGGAGGCGCAGTTTCATGGACAGACAATAGAAACCCCCCCTAATTGCTTCCGGTTCCTGTCCGTGGCACAATGGCACTCCGACATTCTAACATTTCCGGTGACAGAAGGAACTGTATCCCGCTGTGGCGTTTTTGTGCACCGGAACATAACGCGAGTTCTCTGCACGTCATCGTAACGCGCTGGCGGTGAGAAACAAGTGACGAGCTGTGTCCAAGTTTGAACGTTTATGACGACGGTGGAATTGCTCTTTTGGACTTACGAAACGACAAAATTACAGCGTTTAGAGGGCTCGATTCTGCCTTAGTCACAGGGTAAAAAAGAGAAGGACAGAAACCTTATCTGTTGGACTCCCTGGTGCCTCTAGTTGTCCAACTCCGAGGCTAGGACGACCAGCGGGTGCAATAAGCATTCTTTCTATCCTTCCATTTTTATCTTTATCATTTAGAACAGTGGTATTCAACCTGGGGTACGCGAAGACATCTTAGGGGGTACGTTAAATTTTTTTTAAAAAACAAAAATTATTTTATAATCATTAATTTAATTTATTTAATTTATTTTAGATGTAGATTATATACTACGCATAACTTGAATTATACACCAACAACTTTGGGTGTACAAAGTTGAAAAGAAATTATATCTGTTTTTTTTATTTATTTGTAGTGTTCTGTCTGACGACAGGTCCATATGAACAGGATCCTTCCATCCTTTTCTCGGACTGGGACCTGTTCATATACGTTCTTGGCAGATGATCCAGAAGTGGTTTGCCATTGCCTTCTTCTGTGTGTGAATGGAGTAATTGTTGGGATGCCACGGAGGAAAACTCCGTGTTGCCTAGACCACGGCCTTGCCCAACACAAGTTATAAATTCGGGCACCGCCGGGAATCGAACCCGAGACCCCAGGATTACAAGGCCAGCGTTCTAACCGCTAGACCACCGTGGCTGGTTTATCTGGGGGTACGCGAACAAAAAAGGTTGAATACCGCTGATTTAGAAGACGGACAAAGTCGAAAAATGGATTTCATTTTATCACTGTCTTCTCGGATGCTGCGTCATGTAGTCTGGTATAAATTAACCGATGTTTCGGAGGCACTTCCTGCTTCCATCGTCATGGCGATCTGATAATGTAAGCAGCAAGCACCAAACGTCGACTACACGGAACAATATCGAAGGACACGCGAGAACTTGAAATCTTACCCAAGGCATTTTTATTTCCTTGGTTCGATTTCAATACAGGCCATGGCATTGGAAAGATGATCCATAACAGAAGGCCGTCGGAACCTTCACATTAATGCAGCAGAGGAAAGGACGCAGCCAAGTCATTACTCAAAGGCACGGCCACAGGGCTCAATAAGGACATAGCACAACAACAGTGCCCATCCCTACTATTAACAAAGGACATCCATGCCAGGACAACTTCAAACCTTTTCACACGTAGGAGGCGTTATCAACACTACCCACCTGCCAGCCTGTATAATCCATCTACAGGTTGTCCCAAAGAGATGTATACACATTATAAAACGGAATATTAAACTTCTCATCGATCTTCATGTGTTGTGTTTACGATGGGAACTTAGTGCGGTCTACACTTAACAGACGGCATCCCAACATTTTTTCTCATGATTCAATACATAATGGTGGAAGGTCTACTGAGTTTGTAGCAACGAAAATTCAATGAATGTGTTTTTTTCATCTTTTGGGGCATTCTGTATATAATAATCCGTGGCGTGACAGCCCTCTGAGAGCCAAAGCCGACTTGCTGGCTGCTGGCCTCACGTTCACATGCCTAAGCAGAGGTGAATGATCATCCAACCAGATATAGGGTGACGTGTGGTCAGCACGATGAACCCCCAGCCATTGCTAGCTTTCCTGACCGGATTACGCTACTCATCGTAGCTCCCCAATTTCCTCACGATGCTGGGTTGGCACCGGTCCCATACCCCGGTCGAAATATACGACGTTCTATCAACAGCAACTGAGTAATGTACATCCGAGTGGTGGAGAGGGATTTCATTACCAATGAAAAATCAGAGGCAGCAGGAAGAAGTCGTTGCCTATTTGATACCATCCGTTCAGTGCACGAAAAATTCATTTAAAATAACTGAGGCTTCAGACGTGAACAGAAAATATCTTTGGAAATAAAAATTCCACCTTGATGCCTCGCGCTGTGACGATGGCAGCAGAAAACATCTCTGAAACGTCGGCAAACTTCTATCTCCTAGGCGGCGCAACAACCGAGAAGTCCAGAAGGTAGCCTAACTTCGGTGTCTTCTGAATACGCAGTCAGAAGTATGACGAACCTACGGGTTGCAGCACACGCCTTTAGATTTCAACAGACGAAGAAATTCAACATCGTCGAATTCAGGGGTGAAAGTTGCGGGAGGCTGAAAGTGATATTGGGACCTCAGCGTGAACATAATTATTTCGTGGAGAATGCAGCACACAACCTGGAGATGGTAAACGCGGAGAATTTTTTATAAAAAAGCACCAGAAGGAAAGAGTCCACCTGCAAGACCCAGGCATTGATGAAATTATATTATTTACGTCAATCTCATTGTAACAGGATATAAGGGTGTGCAATCAATTAAAATGACTCGGGATCGGGTCTAGTGGTGGCCTCTTTTGAAGAGGATTCAAGAAAAGACGGATTATACGTAATACTGAGTTATACAGATTGAAAAGCTGCGAACTGTATGGCATAGTTTGGTACCTGCGCGTGTGCTCGAACCCTTGGTTCACTAACACACACACCCCCCCCCCCCCCCCCTCTAGGCCTTCCAGCTGCTGGCACTTGGAGTCGCTTCTTGTTAACAACTTGTCCGGCTCTTAAAATAAAGTCACCAATTCCGCACTTCCTTCCCCGACACGGCCTGTTGTTACAAGACAGACAGTTCCGGAAAGTGGCCCGAGATCCCAAATGCTGACAGCTGGGAACTGACGAGCGGAAACGAGTCCTCGATTCTTTCACGTCTTCCAGAAACCAGAACGCAAACTTACATAGACTTCAGTGCAACAACAGCGCGAACGTAATGACGTAGTTGAGCTTCCTGTGTAGCTTTATATTAAACTACGATTTTAAGCTTTTGGTTTTCTTCACGACAGTAAAAATGACGCCTTTTCGGGACTTGGGTCCCCATGTTTCACTCCCAAAAACCAGTGATAAAATTCCAATTAACTCTGGTAATGCAAATACGGCAAACACGGTGGTCTAGCGGTTAGAACGCTGGCCTTGTAATCCTGGTGTCTCGGGTTCGATTCCCGGCGGTGCCCGAATTTATAACTTGTGTTGGGCAAGGCCGTGGTCTAGGCAACACGGAGTTTTCCTCCGTGGCATCCCAACAATTACTCCATTCACACACAGAAGAAGGCAATGGCAAACCACTTCTGGATCATCTGCCAAGAACGTATATGAACAGGTCCCAGTCCGAGAAAAGGATGGAAGGATGCTGTTCATATGGACCTGTCGTCAGACAGAACACTAAATAATAATAATAATGCAAATACAGCCTAGTGTAACCAACTCAATGGAAAAACCTTCTTCAGAAGCTAACAGTCGCTCAGCTAGTCAAATTCCTCACCTTTTACAGAATACAGCGCACACAACATTAACTCGAGGTAGATAAATCCTATCCACGCTCTCCCACAAAATCCCTGTTGATATTCACCCATCTACGTCTAGGTCTCCCGAGTTTCCTCGTCCCTTGAGGCTTCTCGATAAAAATGTAAACATTTCTCATCGCCCACATTCGTGCTACATCAAATCCTTCTTTACTTTATGATGCTGATAATATCTGGTGAGGAAAATTCGCACTTTTCTCTCTTCTCGAGCTCCCTGCGACTACATAGCTCCCAAGTCCAAATAATCCCCCCAACACCAACACCTTGTTCTCAAACTGTCAATCTGTGTCCTTAGTTCAACGTGAGATACCAAATCCCACGACCATATGAAACAACAGGCAACATTACAGTTTTGTAAGCCGAGCCACGGTTAGAACGCTGGCCTTGTAATCCTGGGGTCCGGGTTCGATTCCCGGCGGTGCCCGAATTTATAACTTGTGTTGGGCAAGGCCGTGGTATAGGCAACACGGAGTTTTCCTCCGGGGGCTTCCCCGGTTTCTCCGTGGCATCCCAACAATTACTCCATTCACACACAGAAGAAGGCAATAGCAAACCACTTCTAGATCATCTGCCAAGAACGTATATGAACAGGTCCCAGTCCGAGAAAAGGATGGAAGGATCCTTTTCATATGGACCTGTCGTCAGACAGAACACTAAATAATAATAATAGTCCACGTCATAAGATAACTTAAATACAAAGCAAACTTTGGACTGAGCTGAAATAAAACTTCAAAAATTTCCTCGGACTCAAATCACGGTGGGAGAAAAATAATTCAAATAAAAGGGTTTAGGATCAGTTTTGAATGGAACGCCTTGTACCAGCATGAGTCGATTGTTAAAGTTTCGTATCTTATGAAATTGAAGTAAAAGTTGACACTTCAGTCCTGAAGATGGATGCTAGATGTCCATTCGAAACGACGGCAAAGCGCATCAACCCAACTCCGAACTCAACCGCGGCGAAACCTTCGAATGCAACACAAATTGGCATTGAGGTAGGAAAGAGACAGACAAGACCTTTCCGTCTTGACAAAAGTTGCGTGCTCTCGCATAATTATAAGAAACTGCAATCCGTTGCCACCAAAGTTCATAATAAATTCAAAAATATCGATCAAATGATTATACCAGTCACGAATCACTGAATAAAAGCAAGTCTTGGCAACCGACAGTTTTCATTTCTTTGCGCTAAATTAGGATTTTGCCAAACTGAACGATGGTTTACGCGGTCGAGTCTGTTCAACGTCGCGCTGATTGCCAGCATTTCATGCGCTCCAGGTCTCCACTGAGCACACGCGTTTGTTGAAAAGTGGTCATACTGTGCAGACGTCGGAAGTAACAATTTTGGAGGAAGGCGGGTGGCAGGCTAACCTCGTTCCCGACGGCGTCGGCGCTGTATTCGGGATGGCGAATCTACGCAAGACTCGAAGTTCACTGTGTAGTTTCATACGACGTGTCATTACATTCCTGAACGTACGGAAATAATGAAGACGTTTATCCCAGACGTCACTTCTGGCCTCATATGAATTTCGTTCCACAAATTATTTATTTATTTATTTAGTGTTCTGTCTGACGACAGGTCCATATGAACAGGATCCTTCCATCCTTTTCTCGGACTGGGACCTGTTCATATACGTTCTTGGCAGATGATCCAGAAGTGGTTTGCCATTGCCTTCTTCTGTGTGTGAATGGAGTAATTGTTGGGATGCCACGGAGAAACCGGGCAAGCCCCCGGAGGAAAACTCCGTGTTGCCTAGACCACGGCCTTGCCCAACACAAGTTATAAATTCGGGCACCGCCGAGAATCGAACCCAAGACCCCAGGATTACATGGCCAGCGTTCTAACCGCTAGATACCCGTGGCCATCGTTCCACAAATGCAAAGCAAAAATTAAACCTGGCTGAAATGTACTTGGGCTGAAACTTCTTTATGCCAAATCTGGCTTTGTAATCAGCGGTTTCACAGCAACGCCTAGAGAAATATTAGCAAGGCAACAGGAAACTGGAACAAACTCTTCAAAAACGCTGACAGCTGTCAACGGAACACTCTAAATTTGATCAGTCTGTGTTCTAATGTCACACATGAGCTTTTCTACTGCGATCATCTGTTTTCCCTAGCGTCCCGGCGGCATTTAAGACGCGCTCATGTCGCCACTTGGTCGTCGGCGTCGCTTGTTTCTATGGCAGCGCAAACAGCTCGTCGTTTACTTTTAACAGCTATTTCATTTCGCGCTCAGCATGAACATCTGCCAATGCACCTGTGATGCTGCTATTCCCGCATTTAATTTTAGACGTTTTTTAAACAAACTTAACAGAAAAGTTTGTTTTGACACGTTCGCTGGAGGCAACTTGAAAGAACTTCGTTGATGTGTTTCGGGGACTGCATCCACCTGGAGGAAGGGGGAAGGGTTGGGGTAGAGATGAAAATACACCCTTTAGAATTCTGTTCAAGGCCAAAAGTCAGGGACGTATTTCTAAAGCTTTCTTGACAATTTGATGGTACAGACGATTATGTGTCTAAAATCAAATAACATTAGTCCCGCCATGTTAAATTTGCTACACAGAAGATCAAATGCTGAATTATCACCGTGAGAGCAGTTGGCAACACGCTGTCGAGTATTTCAAGCAATCTGTAGGAACGTTTTTGACACGAAAAAAGTATTTTACATGCCTAGCTCAAACCTAAAGTTCAATACAGACTTAACACGACAACCATTTTTCAAGGGTCTCAAAACATGTTCTACAAAAGTTGCAATAATATCGCATCCAACTCGTAAATTCAATCAAACCCAAATTAGTATTACGCAAGGAATTAAAATTAAATAAAGGCAGATCGAATGGAGTCTAGCGGCTCATACCGTCCCATCAAAATCACACATTGGTTCGGAATTATATACCAACACGTCTTTCCTTAAGCAATACGGAACGTTAGCTAAAATTCTGCCCAATGAAATATTTTGTGGATGCCTCAATAAACGTAAGGTCGCACCTCTGCACCAACTCTTGAAGCTTCTAGGAAGGCCTAACATCTGCAGGTTGGAACAGTTTACCTGCAGATATTTGAGGTTCTCGAAGCAATGAAAATGTCGATATTAAAGACGACTATCTTCCGGATTGTACAGCCGTGTAGCCTCGTGGAAACTGACTTGATATTTCGGAGGTACTCGCTGCCTCCATCTTCAAGACAATTTCTACGAGACCACATCCCACCCACTGTAAACAAACTACCAAGAACAATTTTATCAAAAGTCGCGGTCTAGTGGTCAGGTCCTGGGTTCAAATCACGGTCCGAGACCGGCTATCCTTCGTGGTTTCTTCATACCCGCAGCCAAAATATCAACACAGTACCCCACATCAGGCTACGACCACTTCCTTCCACATTTAACAATTCTCCGTTCACCAACAGCACCATCTGAGCAACTGGAAGCGTCTGACATAAGATGAACAAAGGGTTTCGTAGACCAGGCAAGAGAATCAATCAGCCGCTGGACGGGTCAAATGCCACCCACCCAACAGCCTGACTGACTGCGAGATGTCTCTGTCCACATCTTGTGTTGTGATTGGCAAGATGCCCTGCGCGGAACACTTCGCTCCAGCGGTAGCAGGATGTGCGTGGGCGGGGGATGACATCAGGGCAGCGTTGGGCAGAAATTAAAATAACGACAGCAAACGGACGTCCTCACACCTTTCCCAAGGCATTTACTCCAAACTCTGTGGGCTGTATCAGAGATCAGACTCGTGCCATTACCAGACTCCACCTACTTCATTTCTGGTTTTGCGATGTTTACTAACAGACGCTGCACCAACTGAAAAGACCATTATCGTCCAAGACGAGCTGAAAAATACTGGCAAAGATGTGGTGGTAAGGCAGGGATAACTTGAAGATTTGGTCGTCTTTGGAGACGAGCCAAGTAGCTGATTTCTGGAAGAAACGAGACGAATTCTAAACAATTCTCACACTAAGACACAGGCTACGGTGGACTTATCAGTCAAATTAAATCTGAAATCAGTCCACACGAACACCCTGGAGGGCCACTACAACCACAAACCTGTTCTGTATTATCGAGAAGCCTTGTGTCACACACCATTAAATAACAACTCGGAAAGAAGTTTCAAGTAATCAGACTGTGCCTTTCAAAACAGAAATAAGTCTCATATCCGATGCAAGAACCGTTAGTAAAAAACACGCAAATAATTAATTAAATTAAATAATTAATTTAAATTGCTGTTACCCGGA
The DNA here is from genome assembly GCF_977971745.1 of Zootermopsis nevadensis. Taxonomy (NCBI): domain Eukaryota; kingdom Metazoa; phylum Arthropoda; class Insecta; order Blattodea; family Termopsidae; genus Zootermopsis; species Zootermopsis nevadensis. Next base: position 20,477,405 of record NW_028259134.1, read on the forward strand.
TAAATTACAGTACTAAAATAACGGCATTATTCAATACAAAAGTCTCAAGGATCATATTTACGGTGTCCAAAAGCAACAAGTTGTTATTATTACTATCTTATGCATTCAATACCGCATTTCATGCATTTTAGGATACGACGTAAGACTGCAAACAAACACTAGTCTCACTTTTACATTGCGTTCACTATTAAAGTCGAATGCAACTGTCATTTCCCAGCTCTCAGTCGAGTTAATTTTGGAAGTGTTTACGACTCGTGTTGGTAAAACCTCGTAGCTCGTGGAGGTGCGTCATGCAATCCAGCTCGGGAGTGACAGTTGCGCCCAACTTTATCTGTGATCGCACTGTACTCATTGAAAGTTTTTGGTCATGGCGAGGTGCGGTCGAACGCCAACTTTTCCGTCAAATTTCTGAACGATATATATCGCTTATCGCAATGTGCAAAGGTTGTTTGTAGTGGCTTACTTCGTCAGCGCAGTAGATAGTAATGCTAATTAGCAAACGATAGAAAACGCAATAGCCACGGTGGTCTAGCGGTTAGAACGCTGGCCTTGTAATCCTGGGGGTCTCGGGTTCGATTCCCGGCGGTGCCCGAATTTATAACTTGTGTTGGGCAAGGCCGTGGTCTAGGCAACACGGAGTTTTCCTCCGGGGGCTTCCCCGGTTTCTCCATGGCATCCCAAAAATTACTCCATTCACACACAGAAGAAGGCAATGGCACACCACTTCTGGATCATCTGCCAAGAACGTATATGAACAGGTCCCAGTCCGAGAAAAGGATGGAAGGATCCTGTTCATATGGACCTGTCGTCAGACAGAACACTAAATAATAATAGAAAACGCAGGTATGCAACGTTCATTTCATTCGTCGACATTAGTTTGAAAGTGCAGGCAATACAATACCGTATCACCTGTTCGCTGTTGTTCCTTCGGGTAGGAACTCAGCCTTACACAAGTATGCGACTGTAACACCTCCAGAGACTCAGGGAGCTATAATCGACCTCCATCGCCGTGTTCAAGTGTACGAGGCTGCTGAGGTTAGCGTCCGCCCACGTGACCCAGTAACACGGACAGAAGCGGACACTCACCCGGAAGCGAACAGAACTTCTCGGTTCCATGGCAACGAAAATCACGATGATGACCAAGCCAAGTAAGAATAGATGATGATGATGATGATGATGATGATGACGATGATGGTTGGTGGTGAAGGAGGGGCGACAAAACGAAAATACATACCAAAATTTGGTTGGTAAACTTGGAGAGAAAACTTGCAGTATAACGAATCTTGAAAACCAGAGTTATTGAAATAAATACATTACACAATAAACGAATATCAAATTCGGTGTTGCTTTCTTATGAGCTAAAAAGTTGCCGCAAGGCAAGTTCTACTACGAATCGAAATCAACATTTCCAGATCACGAAAACGCGAAATATGCGACGAAGAATAATAATAACAAAGGCGACCGGAAGTGGCCAAGAGTATGACGTGTGGTCTGTTTGCGACCACCGAGGACAACACACCGCCCTGATGAACCCGTCCCTCCTAAGCCGACAATGACCATGAGTTTTCAAATCCTGTTCTTCCTCACACCACAAAGCCAACTTTCAGGTGGCTGAACCTTCCGAAACGAAATGGTGTGACCCAAATCAGTTTCCGTAATGTTATTAAAGAAAATGCAGTTTCAGAACCACCCCAGAAAAATAATGTCTCCATTCTTGCCCGTAGGTTTTCACGGTTGGAGGTCACTTCAGAAGGCCTTCTGAAGATGGATGTCTTCTGGGTTGTTACGCTGTGGTCTAGAAGTTTACCGACGTTTAAGAAGTGCTTCCAGCATTCAAGGCGGCAATCTGCAATCTGCAAAGCCGCAAGAACTCAAAAGACAAGTCACCTTCATATTCGCCGCCCTGACCTCAGATCTCACCGAAGACGGGGTCCTGGGTGATTTGAAGGTGACACGGAACCGCGACCTTTGGTCTGTTGCGAACTGGATGACAAGGAATCAATTCCCGGCACAAGATCGATCTTCTTCCCTGGGCAAACCCGATCACTAACCTTCGTCGAGTACCGACGTTACTTAAGTGCGAAGCTTCAGGCTACTACATTCCCGCAAACGTCTTCATGGCTGTGAATATTTGATGAGGAAAGTTCATGAAGCTTCTCAATCACGTAAGGATAACCACATCTTATACAAACCAAGGCGTTCTATTTATTACGTCAAATTACTCTCCCTTGTTACCCGCGTACCTCCCACGTTTCACGTCATACGAAGCAGTTTTCAGTGGAGCGTATATTAAAGACGTCGAATTTTTGATACGTTCATAGCAACTCAAATACGAATCGGAATTTAGTTCAGAGCGTGTTACTCGTCTTAACAGTTTTAAAAAAACACAATTTTCTCGAGATGCCGTACTCTCCTTCTACATGTTTATCCCATCCCACAGAGACAGTTTTTTAGTGTCGTTTTGCAGTCAACGGGAACACCGAGACGCTTAAAATTTCAAGTCAAATCTGAACCGCCTTGGGGAAAAAAAAATGTTAGTTTCGCAGCGAACAAATTTCTCATCCTCCTACCACCTTTTTCTTACTTTGAATATGTCCGTAAACTTACCAGAACATTCTGCAGAATATGTGTGAGAATTAGTGTCCTGTGAGCACTGAAGTTACAAGAACACGCTCATCCGAAGTTTCTAGCACTCGTCTTAGAATGGAACACGACGCACGACCTCACACACGAACAGTCGCTTACACACTGAGGCTGCCACTGGTTTGAGCTCGTGCCATAAGAGAAGGAGGTGGGGGGGGGCAGTTTCATTCATGAATGGCTCGGCAGCAGAGGGGAGGAAACCTAAGCGAACGACGGCGTGTGGTCGGAGGGGAAGGATAGTACAGTTGTCCCTGGCATTAAACTACGCACAACGCCAAGCAGACGTATGGGGTGAGTGGAGGTACAGCTCCGGCGTTTTCTTACCCTCGACGCTGCATGGAAAAGTTCAGACCGGGAAACAACCCCGGTCATCCAACCCGTCTCCCTTCAGAGAGGACAAGGAACGTCTTCATCCTGATCTTTTTTTTTAAAGTGTTCTGCCTGACGACAGGTCCATATGAACAGGATCCTTCCATCCTTTTCTCGGACTGGGACCTGTTCATATACGTTCTTGGCAGATGATCCAGAAGTGGTTTGCCATTGCCTTCTTCTGTGTGTGAATGGAGTAATTGTTGGGATGCCACGGAGAAACCGGGGAAGCCCCGGAGGAAAACTCCGTGAGCCTAGACCACGGCCTTGCCCAACACAAGTTATAAATTCGGGCACCGCTGGGAATCGAACCCGAGACCCCAGGATTACAAGGCCAGCGTTCTAACCGCTAGACCACCGTGGCTAAAACCTGATCATCTACACAACCATTATAAGAGGAACTTCGGTATCACGTACATACAAACACCATCAACAATTTCATCAAGTATTTTAGCTGAACAGAGAGAAATAAGGCCGTGGCCTTAATTTTTACGGGCAACATTATAAAATGCTTCCCAGATGGGAATCATGGGCACGAACGCCAACGATTTCAAAACAAAATGCTGTCCGCCCACGACAAAATGGAAACAGAAAAACCCAAGACGAATTACAACGCGCAGTAGACCTAAATAATTTATACAAATAACCGCCTCAGAATTTAACACCCCATTTTGAGTAAACAGAACAAAATTGTACCAGCAAATATGCACGAATAATAAAACGGAACACGTCTGGACCTTCAGCTATCTGAGCTATACATCAGGTTATATCATACGAACGCGATAAAGCCAAGTCGTAAAACATTACGAAATTTATACAAGCGACTGGAGGTGTAAACCAAGTACTCAAACCTACATTTGTTTCAAAACAAATTAGTTAGACTTAATATTTACAAAATCTTGGCGTGCAGTGTGCTGTCATCTGTAAGCGAAGTTGGTTGTTTATAAAAATAACACAAAAATAGATTATCAGCATCGCGCAAAATTTATGAGAACTATTACGTCACAAACGAAATTTGTTAGAGATTTTTTTCGTCATAAACGAAATTTGTTAGAGATTTTTTCGTCACAAACGAAATTTGTTAGAGATTTTTTTCGTCACAAACGAAATTTGTTAGAGATTTTTTCGTCACAAACGAAATTTGTTAGAGATTTTTTCGTCACAAACGAAATTTGTTAGAGATTTTTTCGTCATAAACGAAATTTGTTAGAGATTTTTTCGTCACAAACGAAATTTGTTTTTTCGTCATAAACGAAATTAAGACATTACTGAAGAATTAAACGATATAATCTATAATGAAATTCATGCTCTGCTTTTTGAAAAACACCATCAAGAAAGAATGTATATGAATCGAGATCTGCACTCGGTTCCTGTCAGATGCCGTACCACAAGAACAAAAGTGCCTTTCGTCTAAATGACCCAATGTAGAGTAAATAACGGACTTTGCTACCATGGTAATGATCCAATTTCCGTAACAACACATAATTAATTCCGTTGCTCTGTTTATGGCTGTTTCAACCTGTATGATGACGGTTACGTATTTTTAACCCTTTAGAGCACAGTGGTGTACCAACTGCTTTACCGTTCACTAATTACACATTTTTCCCACAGTTCATTTAAGGGTTTCGATGATTCTCAGAACAGACATCGATTATTTCCTCACTGAACAGCACCAACCTACTCATCCTGGGGGAAGAAACTTCGACGTCGAAGGGAGGGGGTAACGTCGTCACTGTGGCGCAATAATTATCTTTGTGAGCAAATGAAGAACGGCAAGTCATAAACTAGGACACGTCTCGCTGACGAACACTTGGAGGGAGGCTGGAACAGGAATTAGAACCAATACTGCAGGATCACTCAAGAGGAGTGGTGTTAACTCTCACTAACGAAGGATTATGTCAAAGAAACTGCCTGAGTAACGTCACCATGTTTGCAACAGTGGATCTAAACTATCATAGCGGTTCAACTGTCCTCATTTATAACCTTAGGCCCGCGAGGCGATAAGAAACGGTGAATCTGGCCCCAGGTCTCGAGAAGGTAAAGGACCCTCGCTTTAAAATTATAGGTTCATAAAAATTTTCTAACAAAACGCCTTTGAAATCTTCTGCGATTCCGATAACTGGAACAGCAGGCCGCTAAATATGGAAATGTGACCGCAGGGTAACAGCTTCAGAAGACGAGGAAAACGCGGGCGAAAGAGTGAATGAGACAGACGAGTCAAAGGAGAAGGCACTGACACCCATTACAGAGTCGACACCCGGATCTACGAGGCAGTCGGTCGCCATGTTGCGAAGTGAAACTACAAACGACCGACAAGAGGTGTTCCTCCGGCTTGGGAGTTTTTGCGGAGGAGTAAACGAGTCACTGTAACAAAGTCAGCAGGGCGATCATCGCCTTGACGACGGAGACAGTAAGAAGAAGAAGCTATGTCGGTCAATGTCTGCCATACTACATGCCGTAGTGACCATGTTCGAGACGAAAGTTAACATTGGGGATGCTGACGTTGGCGTGGAGTTCGTGTCATCGCTGTTTGTACTGATGTTTCAAAGAGAGCTTCTTTACGTGAACGCTCAGCTAGAAAATCAGATTTGGAGAACAAAGGGGTCGAGGGAACGAAGGCAGACCGCTGGAACACTTTAATTATTCTGGTGTAATGAAGAATGTCGGAGGGAAAAACTGAGTCTGAACAAAGTGGTGGGAAGAATTCAGAACAGAGGGTTCGTATTCCTCGTACTGTCCTGCGGAGCACACATCAAGTATGACGAGACGATCAGATGGGCGCGGCACGCGGCGACTAGCGAGGAAAATGCCTGCAGATCTTTGGTTAGGAAACCTCCTCGTAAGCGGAATTTTGTATTGCAACACACGACAACAGGGCCCTATTTTGGCACAATGTGACCATAACAATGTTGAAAAAATAACATCAAAGACAATATAAAAGTAAATATTTGTGTTCAATTAAAGGATTGCATTTATAATATTACATTTAAATTTATATCGATTAAAAATACACCTGAAGATGGTTCCTTGAAAACCGAAACATGTCGTGAAAAAGATGATGCTCTAATTGTAAATCGAACATTTCGATAAAAAGAGCATCATTTTAATATATTTTAAATATTAAATGTTAATTATAGTAATAATATTTTAATATTTAATTCAATATTTTATTGTGATTAGACGGTTAAAATAAACAATTAAATAACCATCACAATATGACGCAACAATATCATCTCATCTACAGAATTAAAATAAAAATGTTGCATTCTTTGATACACTTAATAATATGAGACCCAAAGCTATATAAATCAGCTACAATAAAACACATTTTTCGTAAATCCAGCTCTACACCAACCACAGGGCTGCATTTCTGCATCAGGCCAAAAAAAGCCTATCTCAGAACTGCTGCTGTATGGATGCGTTGACGATGAACGGGAGAGGAGAGAAGTGTGTGTGTGGGAATCATCCACATTTGCGCCAACACCAGATGACCTTCCACGCCTCGGGTTAACTCAATCAAATGATGAAACTGGTGGGCTCCGGTTTCCGGTTGCGTCAGTGAATCAAGCCAACAGCCACATCGCAGCCCGGCCTCGTTCGTACACAAACGGCCTACTTTAAATGATCTCACAAAGAAAACTGGTGAGATATGCGAGGAAACCATCGAACATCATTCAAACCAAAGTGGATAAACGCAATCTGACGAGGCAGACTTCAAAGACAGTTGACAGGAACCAGAAAATGACCATCGTCGACCAACACAACGAAGAAATAAATTCCACGGCAAAGAAATTCACTGCTTTTATGGAGCCCGAAGGTTCATCACCATGTTCGTAAACACCCAATGCCAGTTGAATCCAGCCCACACCATTACACCAAAAGTTTCTATGATCCACTCAACACCTCCACTGCGGTGTCCAGACTAAAATTGTAAAAACTAGGATTTTTCCCATGCATGCTACATGTGATACACATCTCATCCTCTTTGAGTTAACCGTTTGCGGTCTCTGTCGGACTGAGACCGACATTTAAATTTCCGAGTTCCGGTCCGATGTGTTTTACGCATTTTTTACGTGATCTGGAGTGAAAACTGAGGCTGGCAAACAGAGTCAGCATATCACTCGAGCCTTCTGCTTTGTACTAGTTTTCCTGGTAAGACTCTGTATACCTTATAACAGTGATAGGAGGCAGGAGAGACAACTCGTTTTATTCTGACACGTGTCGAAGGAAGCCAGGACTCCACACCAAGTGTTTTGCCATACCTCATATAGAGACGTAATGTCATCGTGTGTGTAGCTCCCATATTTACTTAGAATAGAAGTATTTTATATCTGATACATTTATAAAACGAATATCCCATATCCCAATTATATATTTTTTAATTATTTTTGGCGCGTAGAGCAATCTACCTCTGACATGTGCACATTCGTTCGTCGTCTTATAAAGAATTCTTTATGAGTAGTGACTTATCGTCTACACTTCGCGTTGTATTTCACTTTCCTGGTGTTGAATTTGGTCTTGACCTTTCGAAAACAATTAGGACGTAAGGAAACACAGCTCTGAGAATAAGAAATCCAATGCTTATGCATCGTATATTACGCATCTCACTATCGACAGTGGTACAGTCCGTGAAAAATATTTCAGACGGTCAGTATTCAAAAAATATTAACTGTGATCCGCTCAGAACATATTTTCACCATATTTAGCAAAGTATGTTCCGTTTTATGCAAGTTAAATAGAAAATAAAATCAGTTCATAATAGTACTTGAACAGCGTAGAGGTATTTAAAACGGACAGCAAAAGATTAATATCTCCAATAAGACTGTGCGAAGATTAGGTCGAATGCCTGAATTATGAAGGTCCTTATTGTGTTGTTTTGTCAATCCCCCCCATTTTTAGGCCCCAAACTACTCAACACGTTGTTCTCATGACCTCAGACTGAAACCAAGCGTCATGCCAGTACAAATAACAAATAACATTATCTAATAAATTGCATTCTTTAGCTTTCAGATAGCTACTGGCACTATTAACATGTTCCACGCAAAAGACAATCAAGTTTCTTTCCAAGACCTATGTCACTGAACACAGATTTCATTCAGAAATATTATAAAAGCCACAAAAGAATTCTGTCAATCTCTGGTGTCAACTTATTCAACATGTCACCAGAACTCTCAAGATGCTCAGGTAACTTCTCGCCACACTATGACAGCACTGTCAACGCTGTTCACGTGTTAATTCATATACATACATGAATGAAGAATTTACGTGAAAAAGGGTGTGACCCATAAATATTCCACTCGTGTATTACGAGTGTGGAACTTGAGAAACAATCAAATTAGTGAATTATATCAAAAAGTGGACTATCAACCAAGATTGGCATCAGGAAGGAAAATGACAACTGAACAAGGCAATTCAAGCGATAACACTTCAGGATGTACCCAATTTGACTCTTGGACAAGGTATCTTATGTCTTGAGATATTTCATTGAATTTCTTTGTGCCCGGAAACTACTCTCAAATAGGTCACAATCACTTCCAAATTCTTTAAACTTCAATATTCATAACTCTAGCTGATAACCTCACGACTTGTTATTTAATGACGATGCAGACGTAATTCAACAGAATTTTGAATGGCTGCACATGAGGTCGTAGCAATCCACGTCAAGGTACCAAGCTGGAATTCAAATATAGTGACTGACAGAAACCACGAAAAATGTCAGTCAGGACAGCTGGTACCCAGGTCAAGATTCAAAACAAGTACAAGTCACAGCCTTCAGAGTTTGGGGCTAACCTCGGTTTGCCGACGGGCTAACTTCCACCGTGTCTGTCAAACAAAAGAGGGAACGCTTTCCTTGAGGTGCGACACTAAGCATAACCGGATATTGCCCCAACATAAAGCGTCATGGAAAGTAGTGCAATATTCATCACCTCACCTGCATCAGACATTCATAGAATCAGTTCCCCGTAATTTGTTTAAATCAGATAAGTAAGTGACTTCTCCAGGTAAGTCACCCAACCGCAGGCCACTGCTCTGCCTGTGCAGTTCCACGACTGATAGAAGACTTTTATCAACATCAACATCAAAAATTCAACTGCCTTTACGCTTGGATTACAAAGACTTAAAGCCATTCCACCATTTTTTGGACATCCATCCTATCTATCTGGGTCTGATAATCTTTTCTAATAACTTCAGTACATTTATGATCCAGCATTCTGTACACAGAATTTTGAAATTCCGTACCTTTCACACCTTTTGCCACGTCTATCCACACTTACTTTGGGAACAATGGTAACAAAGTTTCATTCGTGAAGAAATTAAGAGTAAATTAAATTCACGAAATACCTATAGTTCTGAATCGTTTGTCTTCATAGCTACAATGTAAAAATGTAAATATTAAGATGTAGTATAATTTTAAATCCTGTTTTCATGGGTATAAAACTTGGTCTCACACTGAGGGAAAAGCAGACTGAGAGTTGGGAACAAACTGCTAAGGTCAACGTTTGAACCTAACAGAGATAAAATAACAGGAGGCTGGAGAAAACTGCTGCATGATGAGGAGCTTAAAAAATTGTACTCATCACCAAATATTCGAGAGTGATCAACTCAAGGACAATGAGGTGGGCAGAGATGAGAAATGTATACAAAAAGTTTAGTTGGCAAGTCTGAAAGGAAGGGACCACATGGAAGACAGGAGAATGATATTAAAACAGATCTTGTGAAAACAGGGTGAGGGGATATGAACTGGATTCATCTGGATCAGGACACAGACCAATGGCCAGCTCTTACGAACACGGTATTCAAGCTTCAGGTTACACAGATGACAGAAAATTTCTTGACTTGTTAAGAAACTGTCAGCTTCTCAAGAACAACTCTGATTCATCCTTAACAGACAGATTCTGTAGTCATATGTAGCATTCTGTAATAGTACTCACTCAGACTGCAAAGAGAAATCCAATCCTGGGAATTGACTTGCTCCTGAAGATGCCACTTCAGATGAAGATGTTCTTCGTGGCCCTGTCGTAAGACATTGTTCACGCTACCATCTCCACAATTCACAACGGTAAGTCGATTTCCACTTAAACATTTTTGCCATTCAGAGTTTCTTAACATCCTGCTATGAATTTTACATTTGTTATCTGATACCAGTTCTGCATCATTCATGTTTATATTTTCATGATTTTGTACACTAGCAACACTTTCATTCACCCTTCTGCAAGGTTTATTTTTATCACTGTTACCGACAGTACACACCTGCTTGATTTCATCACCACTAAAATACTGTTCATCACCTTGGAATGTAGTTTCATCTTTATTTTTAACACTAATATCAATACAATGTTCAACATTTCTGTTGCCATTATCAATCTGGGTTCTCACATCATCTTCAACATCAAACAATCGTAAACCTTCAACAGGCTCAAACTCATCCGCAGTGTGAGAATCAATAAATGGTCCAAACAGATTAAAATCCTTTAAAGTTTTTTTCTTCTGAAAGTCCTCATCATTAAATTCTTCACTGCCTCCCTTTTCTTTGCCTTCAATGTCTTCTTCCGTTTCTTCCACATCCTGATTGGACCCATTGTTGCCATTATCATCCAGCTGTACCTTATGCAAGGTGCTGTCATCATGGTTGGCTGCAAAAAAACAAAACAAAAAAATTACTGATAACTTTATGCATTATATTACTTCAGAGGTCAGTCTTCAAGCAAAATACAAAGTAAAGCTGTCCCGCTGCATGCCATGTAGACACTTTAGGGGAGAGGAGTATAGGTCCTGCTCATTCTTAACCTCAGCATCACGCAAAGGCTACACTTTACCTCCTTGTACCCACTGGACAGGAGGTTACGTTAGGTGGGCCCAGGAGCAAATCTGGATGCAGAGGCTAGAGGAAAAATCCTCTGCCCCTGTCGAGGATCGAACCCCGATCATCCTGTCCATAGTTGGTCACTATACTGACTTATGTATCCTGGTTCCTTTGCAAGCAAAATATGCACTATAATTTTAAACATGTTTTCAAAGTTCCAAACACATATAGTTAACCCATTTCTGGTTCCTGTCCAAGTTCATGTAGAACTAAAATTTATAAAGAGTTCAACAGATAAAGGAAGCAATTCACAACCGAACTATCTCTGACATGCCTAGATCAATACAACAAACATTGAAAACGTAGATATTGCAAGAAAGGCATAATCGAATTCTTACATGGATTTGAAGCATGTGCATTACTCCTATGTTGCTCTGGAGGTGATGGGTCTTGAGAATGACTCTGTTCTCCCTGGTGTGTTAACGCAGTACCCCCCACAACATGCATGAGCTTTGACACCAAATTCCGACACTCCTGGAACACAGAACGCCATACAAAATATCAATTTAACCCATATGAAACGAATTAACTCAAACAAAATCTTAACTACAGCATATATTTACACGTCTTGATATCTGACACACGAAAACATATTTGACAGCTAACATCTCGTCAAGGCCTCACCTTTTGAAACCTATCCAACAAAGCGCATATTTAAACTACCGATTACGGAAGCATTGTGAGTTTTGATAAATTAATAGAAACATGTCTAAACAAAACAGTTTAAGTTTTTGGACAATTCCACGGCAGACTGCACAGAAAAATCGGTTCTCATATCAGCAAGCAAAGCGCCACCTACATAAACACTTCCATAAATAGCAAATGCATTGCTTTGAATATTTTTGCGCATGCGCCGGCAACGTAAATAAACGGCAGTGCGATCTATGAACGTGTTCCTCAAACTATGTACATATTCTATTACTTGAACCACATACAGTACTGACAAAAGCACCAAGAGAAAAGTACCGGGGAACTAAGTATTTGAATTAGGCGCTTTAATGTTGAAGGCAGAAAAGTACCGCCCATTAGTTGCGTTGCTAGGCAACACACAAACCGAAAGTTGGAATGAAACTAATACTGTCAATCATAAAAAAAATAATGGGCACAAATACTGCAACAAACTGGAATTTTAAACATGAATCATAAAATGCAGAAACAGATTTAAAACTGAAACATAAAGCTTTTACTGGATCTCTCTTAAAAAAATTTGAAATTGTAAATGTCACCAAGAATAATGTCAAGAATATTGCTCACAGATCACAGTGAAAATATATACAATATTGTTCAGAAGGAAGATGCAAAGCCACCTCCAAAAGTAAGGTAAAAGTTACTGATACCTAAAATGAAAAAGTTTTCAAAAAATATTTTTGTATTATTTACAGTTCACAGAATAGTCCTGCCAGTGTCTATAATATAAACGTTGATACAATGAATTTAATTGCAGTGCTGAAATACTGTTTGCTTCTGTTCATTTCAGTGCTAAGCCAACATTCATATCTAAATTTGTGAAGGCTGACATTAAAGGGATCAAATATAGTCACAAAACATTTGGTTTTGCAGACATTCCACTAAACAAACCATCAGAATATCTAAAGAAAAATTCTCGCATATTGCCTTCTTGTCCAAAGACTGGTACGTAGAACCATAAGCAATAATGATTTTTATTAGTCACATAAAATAAGAAATTATACGTGACTAAACCAGCACAAATACAATATTTGATTGTATCACACAACAGTAGCAAAAAAGTAAAGTCTTTTGTTAATTTTCAGATGAACCACGCTGTCTACTTTCACACCGTCTCCCCAAGATTCCACCACGTATACAGGCTGCAAAGAAACAGAAGCATGATATGGCAAGAGTAAGTTTTAGCTCATTAAATAAGAAATTAAGGTTGCATAACTGTATTATGACTTACCTTAGCAATTATTTCACATAATCTAAAACCAAGTGAATGTCTAAAGAAAGTACATTTAATTTTGAAATTATAAAGAGACACACATGCAATATGACAACTGCTCATTGCTACAAAGTACTGTTTTGTATGCTGAGACTAAATTTTTTATTTTGTAGTACACAGAAGAACAAGCATTGGAAGACAAAGAAGAAGGAATGGAAGCAAAACATGATGTTAAGCAAAATGAACACAGTCTTAAAGATAAAAGGAAAAATGGACATAATTACTGTTATCAAAACATAGAAAAAGCAAAAAAACTTGTTCCACGCCAACCAACACGCAATTATGTTGATACAAAAATGGGAGACACTAATGTTTTGCAGTCCTCTGGCATGGAAACTCATTTTGTTCTGAAGAAGGTACATTATTCTTCACTTGCTGCCAGTTTATACTCAAAGCAATTATATAATAATGTAATTTAAGAACACAACAAAGTAACTGTCTGGTATTATGACCCAAAGGTTCAAAACTGCTAACATGAACCTTTGACTGGTTAGATACAGCTGTATAAAGCTGTTTTTCTCCCAACTGGTGGTCAACCAAATAACATTTCAGGTTCTCACGGCAGCTTAGTATAAAGATGGCCATATTCTGGGCTCTAGCGCTGTGTATTCTGGAGGAAATTTACCAATGTTTCAGAGGTCCTTGCTGCCTCCATCATCAGGCTGATCACTCATTGCCCTGATGATAGAGGTAGCAACATTGGTAAACTTCTACCAGCCTACATGGTGCTACAACCCAGAAGACAGCCATCTTTCCACTTACTGCCATGAGAACCTCAAATCCTACTTGAGAAAACTGTCTAATGAAACTGGTAAAAAATGTTACAATCCAACCATGGATCAAATCTGAGCCACCTATGTACTTAATAATGAGAGACACCATTTATCATTCTGCAGTATTAGTTTTCCAGACTATCAAATATTGTTATCTCAGAAAGATTAATTAATTACAGGCCTTTGGAAAAATTCCAAGTTATCTGCACCACCGACAACTACACGTACAAGCATCAAAGAAGAAAATACAAGAAGAAATAAAACAGCTCAAACCTGAGGGTCATTACATTACAGAGTCACAAAGAAAGGCGTTGCTTCAGGTGAGTATACATATGATGCCATTTGTGGATACCAGAACTGGTATGATCAGCTGCATAAACTGGTTAGGAAAGAACACTTCAATGGTGAATATCACAAGATATTTAATTTACACTTTGAGAAAAGGCTATTCTTGATAAAGTGACAGGTCAAATTACAGGTTAAGTAGTGATAAGCAGGTTGGTCAAAATTTCACCTTTATCGTACAGGAATAGGGGATTTAAATCTCCACAATATGGGGCAGATGGGCAGAATTCACCTCCCAGGTTAATGGTACAGATGTGTGCTATTGCCACACACAGTCAATTGTATTATGCATAACCCATGACATATGGATGATTAGGATTAAATAAATGTACTTTGCTTTAATAATGAGCCGGGATAGCTTAGTCAGTATAGTGACTAGCTACGGGCTGGACGACCGGGGTTCGATCCCCGACGGGGGCAGAGGATTTTTCCTCTAGCTTCTGCGTCCAGACCGGCTCTGGGGCCCACCCAGCCTCCTCTACAATGGGTACCGGGGTCCTTTCCCGGGGGTAAAGCCGACCGGGGCGTGATGCTGACCACTCACCCCCATCTAGTGCCGGGGTCAAGGAAGAGAGGAGCTATACCTCCACTCACCCGAAACGCCTACATGGCGTATAGTGGGACAAACTTTACTTTACTTTTACTTTGCTTTAATAACTGATACAGTATGAACTATATGTAGTTTACATGGCCAGACAAGTTGTGCCATTAAAAAGTATTTGATGAACAATAATTACTAATGAATTACAAATGGACTGGCTACAGACTGGATGATGGTAGTTCCTGGTAGGTGCAGGAATTTCATGTATAAGCTATAGCCCTAGTTTGCCATATTTACCGATGGAAGCAACAGTTGTGTCTAAATTTTAGGGCCTGAAGCACAACTGGGAAGAACTACAAAAAACATACCAGCAGTTACCCATTATTACAGACACAATACCAAAGAAAAAGTACAAAATAAAACTCGAGGAAGAACTGAAACAGCTTGAGAGTGACATAAAAACCATTGAACGCCACAAACACATTTATGTAACAGATGCTGACTCCAGTGAGTTCAGTTACAACCTAGATTCTGAATAAACATGAAGAATACAAGTAAAAACTGCAAAGAATTGAAAATTTGTGATTCAGGATCTTACAGATCTTAGTTATACAAACTCAGAAATAGAATCAGAACTTTTGAGACAAAGAACTCCTTGAAGATGGCAGTTTTCTGGGTTGTTGTGCCATGTAGTCTGGTAAAAATGTACCGACACTTCAAGGTCCATGCTGCCTCCATCATCAGGGCGATGAGTAAGCGGTTTGCTTACATGGCGCAACAACCCAGACGACAGCCATCTTCAATCTCAACACTATGAAAACCTCAAATCTTACAAAAAACTCCTTCCTTACATTCAATGACTATCTCAGAAAGTATGTTTGAAAGTGTATATGTTCATGAATGTGAGATGAAGGAATAAAATATGTACAAATATATTCCTTGGTGATATTATTTCTTTCCTATATCTGGGAGATATGCTGAGGGCATGCAAAATTATTTATATTTATGTATTTGATGAAAACACTAAAGAAGAAAAAATCGGGATTTTTATAACAAACAGAACCTGTTTCAGATTAAAAAATAAGAATATTTAATAAAATTACAATGATCCACAAGTATGACAGATGAACCTATCAACCTAGAGCTAACCTATGTTAAATTGATGACGATAAAGAGCCATGATAAATGATGGTGATATGGATAAAGAGTCACTAAATAAAATATTCAAATGTTATAAAGCTTCTTTTTCAATTTTTCATGTTCAAATACAGTGCTTCCAATTATTTCACAAAACTTGAAAACTTGATTATGAAGCATTCTGATCTAGTCTGTGCACATTGAAATACAAGCATCCGAGGCTGGAAGGTTCAGAGGAAGACAAATTCTCACAGATGTATCAGGCAACCTTATTTTATTCAACCAAAATATAATTAACAGTGAATTCTGATGACCTAATGCAAAGGTTCCCAATCCACAGGCAGCATGAGACGCCCCCCCTTCCCATGTTTTCTTTGCTGTCCACACACACACACATTTTTTGCAATACTGTGCCAATATGAATGATAAAAAACAATTACCTAATATCAGAAAACAAAAATCATGTTAATGTTACATTTGGCTGTGAGCAACTGCTCAACATGAAGAACATCAAATCAAGAACAAGCATGTGCCCTATACACAAGCACTATGAGGAATGCAAGTAAATTGCAATAACAGCTACTGAAGCTGATACTGAAAGATAATTCAAGCACAAACAGTGTCAAATACTAATAAAATTCTCTAGGGCTAACAGCTGTGTCAAATGGTAGCCCGTGAGTACTTTATTAATTCAGTTTGTGTTGAAAGTTTTACATCATACAGTGTAAAATATCTAACGACTGACTTTGTTAAAGAAAATTTTGCAACTGTAAGCCCAATTTAGTGGTATTTTTAACAAAATGACAATGAATTTCAATAAATTGTATAAATTTATAACCTTGGAGCCAGTGAAGTGATAAGAAAGAGTGAATATGACCGTATGTCCAGAAACAGTTGAGAACTGATCTAATGGGACTAATAAACAAGAAAAGTTCTAAATAATGCATGCATTGGTACATTTTTCTCCACAAATGAAGAAATATCAATCGTACAAATTCATGCAGCAAATAATCTTTCTTTCATACTGCTTTGGCTATTATTCTTGAAGAAACAACTTCCTAACAAATAAATGTAACAAGAAGGTGAACCTTCTGCATACAGTCATCAGATGTGGTGCCTTTATACTTCCAACAGTAATAATGACAACTCCTTAAGAATTAATACATTTAAATTATTATGGGCAATAATGGTTTACCTGTTTAAACTCAGGTAATATTACTAAAGACTGAGAATCAGAAGTTACCAATCAAATTTCAATTAATCTAATACATTTTAAATTATATAAAAACCTGTCACATTTTTAATTGCCTTTGCTTCATCTTGTTGGGACATATGCTGATAACAATGAAACTCCATCGTAAATGAAGCTGTGCCCGATGTTATAGTTCGAAGATCGGTGGAATAACCCAACAATTCAGAAAGAGGCACAAGTACGTTCAGAACTTTGGACAGCCCTCTACTGGATATATCTTGTACTAATGCTCTGCGACGAGTCAGATCAGCCAACACTACAGATAAATTCTGTCCATTAGTAACAATTTCCAGGTGCATTATTGGTTCCATGAGGGAAGTCCCATCTACCTCCAGAAGCCTGCGGATACACTGAGCAACAGAAGCTGTAATGATTGTATCAGAAGTCCCTCTGCCCACTTCCAAGCAATGCAACATAACCTGAGCATTCACTACAGGACAACTTAACTTTGGCCCATGTGCCATGACAGATTCCACACCCAGTTTCACAGCATGTAAATGCTTAAATGAAATGGCTGCAATGTTGGCAGCATTATCTGGACTTCGATCCAGTAAAAGACATTCTTGCTTCACATTTTCATTAGGTATCAGGGAAAGAGTCACAGTAACAGTATGGGTACTACAGCCTATCTTATGACTTATTGTATGTGTGTCCTTTACCACAGTTCCTATGGTTTCTTTGTATGCAATCTGTAAATCCCCAAGTTCCACATCTATTTTATACTCTGATAAAATACGATTCTTGATGATTCCCAGGTGTAATTCCCCCATGCCTCCTAGAACAGTTTGTCCTGTATCTTCATTCTGAATCACACGAAAGCTGGGGTCCTCTCTCTGCAGTTCCTGAAGAGCCTGCTCCAAAGCAAGTTGGTAGGACTTGGAAGGAGGCTCAACTGAACAGAAAAACACTGGATCAGGAACTTTGGTTCTTACTCCAAACAAGTCATGTATATCACTACTGTCATCAGAGCCCTTAAGCTTCATCAACTTTCTGCATGCTGCAGATGCTGCACTTGCATTAGTTGTGACCAAGTCACCTACTACAGTGTTTTTGAGACCTGTAATAGCAGCAATATTGCCACATAAAACCTCAGACACTTCCTCACTTTCATCAGCAAATGCGACCATCAGTTTACCAGTCTGTTCAGACCTTTCTTGAGAGATGTTATAAATTTTTTGTCCCTTACTAAATTTTCCTGAGAATACTCGAAAAAATGTTACAGGTCTTTTCTGATGATCATGAATTACTTTGAAAGCCCTAGCACAAAGGTTTGATCCAAAACAAGCGACTAAATGTTTATTATGTTCATTGGGAGATGGCAAGAAATGTGTCACTGCATCCATCAATGACTGAACACCCACATTTTTATATGAACTGCCACAAACAACTGGAACACCAAGTTTTGCTAGAGTTACTCTCCTCAGGGACTCCACAAGTTCATTAGACGACACGTACTCCAAATTTTCCTGCCGAATGACAACTTCTGCTAGATGATCATCCAAATCAGCTACTTGTTCAACCAGTTTTGTTCGTGCATGTGCTGCTTGTTTCCATAACTCATCTTCTGCTGGATCCAAGCTAATTCGTTTGTATGTTAGACCTCGCTTATTGGTGTCCCAAACCAATTTCTCCATTGTGATTAGATCTATGACACCTTGAAAACTGCAACCATTTTGAGATTCATAAACAGGTAACTGAATTGGCAATGGCACAGTGCCCAGCTTCAACTGAATAGAATCAAGGCACATAGAGAAATTGGCATCATTCCTATCCATCTTGTTCACATATATGATACTGGGAAGAGTATACCTGTCTGCCTGTCTCCAGACAGTCATTGTCTGGGCTTCTACCCCTGCCGAACCATCTAAAATTACAACAACACCATCCAGAATTCCAAGAGTCTGTTCCACTTCCATAGTGAAGTCTATATGACCTGGTGTATCTACTAAATTAAATCTGTGTTTATCCCACAAAAGTGTGACTGCAACTGAAGAGATAGTAATTCCTCTAAGTCGTTCTTCTTCCATATAATCTGTAACCGTGTTTCCATGATGAACTTCTCCCATACTACGAATAGAACCGGCATAATACAACATCCGCTCTGTGGTAGTTGTCTTACCAGCATCTATATGTGCCAACAATCCAAAATTCCGAATGAATGAAACATGATCATTGACTTCCTGATTACCTTGTATTGCACATTTCTGGGAATAATATCTACATCCACGAAATGACAATCTAAATAACATTCCAAATCGGAAGACATGATTCTTCAACATTGTGGTTCAATAATGTAAAGGCAACATTTCACATAGCACAGCTTCCATAAAGTATTCTACGATCAGTTTGACCCTCTGATGGCCACTGAATTACATCTTTATATATTATAGCACATAGAATTGTAAATTTCTGGGAAATATGTCTTGACATCAGTCGCTTACGCACAAGTTTTTATATCTATTTACTAATTCACGAGCAACCTACCACACTCACGAAATCCAAGAAACGGAAGCTGACTGCCCTAACCCTGTAAACACCAACCGAACGGATAAGTAGCATGACCGAGGTTTACTGATCGCTAACTAATGTTGACGTTGGCAACACGTACATTGTACTACGATCTGGCGGTAGCTTTTGAGATTAAAACATGGTAATGGAACCACCCAAGGCCATGAGCTCAGTCGGTAACAATATTTCAGTTCATTCATTCACCCATTCGTCCAACACAGTAATAGTTGATTTTACAGTTTCTGAGATGTTGCATCATGTAGTTAGAAATTACATGACATATAAAAGGTGCTTACATGCCTCACCAAAGTAATGTCCTGAAATGTCATATCTTCTCATTTTCATTTCAAACTTGAATTTAATGAAAGTCTGTTAACTAGAAAGACTATGAAACATCATATTGCAAAGAGATAGTGAATTCAATATGGAAATGCAGCCTGACTTTTCTCACCATACTAACATTTGCCTGAAAGGGCTAAAAAAAAAAGCCAGAAGAAACCTCAGTGTAACTGGGCTTCAGGATATAATTCAAAACCTCCCAAACACAAATGAAAAGTGGTAATCACTGCACCATGAACTTTGGTTACAGCTTCTTCAGCAGTGCAACACAAACATTTCTCACCTGCTTAACTTTTGCCTGCCACATAGGATCACACATGAGACGTGAACGTTGTAGTTTTAAGTTAAATAATAATATAGAACAAAAGTGTTGTAATTCTCTAACATGGGAACTGTTAAAGGATAATTCTTTCCAGATGACAGTCTTCTGAGATACTGTGCCATGTAGTCTCATAGAAGATAACCAGCAGTTCACAGGTGCGCACTGCCTCCATAACCTGAAACATTAGTCACCGTCAATCAGAATACATGGTACAACAACCCAGAAGACCGTCATCTTCATATGTGCAGCTGCAAGAACCTGAAATCACAATTGTTTCCAGAATCAACACAGAAAAGTACATATTAAGCAATGCCTTATTTATTTGCCAGTTTTGGAAATAGTTATCCAAACTACACAATTCCAGAGTTTTATGAAATACTAACATTATGTACTGCAAATGCAGTATGTGCAAAACCCTGCAATAAAATAATGATTTTTTACAAAGGGAAGGCAATAAAGCCACCATAACTGAGCACTAAACATCATACATACAGGCATTTGGAAGGAAAGAAATGCAAGTCTGAAAACTGGTAACAGTATACTCATACTCAACAATAAACAAAATATCCTACACAGCATTACCATACTTGTTTTGTTGAAGAGATCAGGAACACCACTTGAAAGCTGTAAAATGAAGTCCCCTGTACCAATGAAACTACTTTCTCAGAGAGTAGATGAATAAAAATAGTCTGTACAATTTCATTCTATAACTTTGGACAACCTTAAATCAAAATATATTGCAATTCACTGCAGTGTCATATCTTTCATAAGAATTAAAAACAAACACATTTCTACAGAAGTAGATGGGATATTCTTAGCACTATTTAGGGATATGCAAAGCCGCAACACTTGTTGCTAGTACAACACATTAGTGTAACTCAATGGAAGTGGTTTACAGCACAGACACAGAGACTACTCAAGTGCCAATGAAGCTAATTTTAATATAAAAAAAATAAAAGAAAGGCTGCAGCACATTGTGAATGACTGTTTTATGAGTACACTAAAGCAGAAACTGTCCTCCTCCTTTAGCATAAAAAAGGCATAAGAGGAAGAAATATGCCAAGACACTGATTACTCATTTTATAATGCCAATTCCTGTAGTCATGTTTTGCAAATATGTTACAACTAAGGTGCACTATAAATTCTGCTAAAACATCACTATGTATTCATCATACAAACATATGTAGTGTGTTGGTGGTAAAGTTCAGAATTTCCATGCACTGTAGCAAGTAGTATTATAACTTACAGCTATATTTATTGTTATGCTTAATATTGTATTTCTGCTGCAATCACTTGATTTATTACAAATCCATGTTTCATCAACAGCCATAACAGTAAATGAAACTACATTTCAAATGTAACGCTGTTTAGCGCAAGTAACTGTTACTGAAAATCACTCCCTTTTACACAGAATTTACCACTATCAACAGCTCACTCCTTTGAGGCAAAAGCATCCCATCTTACCCTTCCAAGTCAAAGCATGGAGGGAAGATTCTGATATCCTTAATAAATTAAAACATGCCTTCATTACATTCCTGTAAACCATATAATAATAACAAAATACCTAAACAGAACATGTCATCATGCACTTCATAAACTGTACCCAATACCCTTCAACATAAGTTAATTTACAATGATTTCCATTTTATGTTTCTGTTTCGAGTTTACAGCGTGCAAAATACAATAATTTCAATCCATATACACAGTTGCATAAAACATTTACAGAAAAAATAATAAAAATGTCACAATTTGCCAATTTTAATAGTAATTACTGCTGCTTCATAAATAACTTAAATAAAATTATTACAACAAAACACACTGAAAAGTCACCATCATTTTCTTCCTGGTAAGAATTCACAGTATGCAAAATTTGAGTGTCATTGCCCAATGAAGTCATAGCTGCACAAAACAAAATGGGTGGAAAATCATCGCCCCCTGTAACACAACGCCAATTTGTACCAGAAATGCACATAAAAACTTGGCTTCAACCAAGCCAGCATTCTGGTTCACGTCAAACCAACAGCATTCAAAGCAACAAGACTCCTAACATGCCTTTCCACAATAATTAACATGCAAGAAGTTTATTTTGGAGGAGTGTACAGTTTATTCTACAATACATTTTAGAAAATTCTCCTACTATCTAGAATCCTGAGGTAGTGAGGGCACACTAGCAATGTGCATTAAAAAGAAGAATGATAAAAGTAAATGTAAATATGAACATTCGCTTCTGGATACAAACACAGTAAGTAGGTAATCAAATTTCAAAATCAAGCAGTTCAAGAGAACTGCAGAGGACATTATGGGCAATACCAAAGCACAGAGGACACTACATAAACCAACAGTCTTAATATTAATTAAACACAGGCATTTTATATGCAAACAGAAGCAGATCAGTTTTTTTATATCTGTAACTGGGAAAGGCTTCGTATGTCATCCACAAAAGATTCACGTGTTAAAAATCCGAACGTTGGAAAAAAATATTTACTTTTGGTTTCCTGTATGACATAAGTATCACACCAAATACAGGATTTTGTTGGCATGTTACCAGTGCGTGGGTTCTCTGGGTTGTGTACCCTGAAGGAGGAGACAATACATTCCTCCTAAACATTGGTAATCACCTACAAGGCTACATAGTGTCCAGACCTGAACACCACAGCACTTAACTTCCCATTCCTTTATAGATACCAATGAAATAACAAAACAGACTGAAAGTGTATAATATTTTATCCTACAGGGTTTTTCTTCTGAGAATGATCAATGGATTATAAATTACAAATACCCACACCACTAGAAATAAAATTACTGTCTACATGACTGCACAACTTGCAATAAATTATTGTGTATTTAAATATGTTAATTGGACTGATCTCTTCCACCAGCTAATTACAATGCTTCAAGCCAAAATGACATACCAGCTGTCCTGGGTATTACACTTCAGTGAAGTATGAACTATTCAAAGCACAAATGGGGCTAAATCTGAAACCAAAATCAATTTCCATGTCCACTACAAAATAACATGGGAATGCTAACTTAGTGAGTGCTGCCATACTGTTCAATGGCTAACAGAGATCTTTGTTTTAGTCTTTCTTATGAGGATAACTTCCACTCAATTAAAGAAAAAATGCATAAATAATGAGATCTAATGATGAACTGGCCCTATAAGCTAAGACTAGAACAAAGCTGAAAAATCCACACTACACACTGCAAAACACAAAATCCTGCTGACTTCAGGGGCAAACACTAAGAAAGACAGAGGGTCCATCCCAATGGCGCCATGTTATTTGTAGTCTTGCTGCTTTGATACAGTTAACTTACATCACTGACCTGTATGAGCTTTTCTCAATTATTATGAAGCACTATGCAGAAAGCAGTGTTTAATTAATATCCCACTGTGAGTTTCACCTAAATTTGTTACATTCATTACACATAGTATTATTATGTTTGCTTTTACATAAAAGCAGGAGCAAGACAAAATCATAATTAGGCAATGGTGCTGCAGATGTAAATATTTTACAACACTCATTCTTCCATTCTTTGGTTGCATACAAAGCCACAAAAAGCATTTAATTTTATTATTATTGTTATTATTGTATCATTTAAATATGTTTTGAAAAATGATGACTGCAAACCAATATCATTCATAACAAAATAACCACATTACCATCCAATGAATGTGGGAGACAAATATACCACAAATGGACTTGCTTGCCAGACAATAGTTTTATCATGACACTGTAATCTACAGACATCATAAATAAGACAACCTGCAATGTGAATTCAACCTCATGTTGCAAAATAACTTTTCAATGAGAGACAAAGATAAAGTGAAATATAATTACATTATAATCCAGTGTTATATTTAATAATACAAGATTTATAGTGTGTTGTGTTGTTTCCTAAACTTGTTAATCCTCCTATAGGTAGCACCTAGAGCTTACCTGAAGCCCCTCAGCTCTCGTTCATTTCTGAAAAAGGCCACACATTTCTTCATGAGAAGCCAGCATGCATAGTCACCTCAAACTTCCCACACAGGTAGCTCAATTATTTCACCACGTAATACAGTATTCCTTAGAACAATAAAACCATGGTCAAATACGTTTACATTTGCTACACATATCATTTCCATTCATTCAGACCCAGTTGGAAATTAGCAGAATTGTTTCAATGTCACCTAAATGAATGCCACCTACCAACTGTAACATGAACTGTAAGAATAGATGCTAAACCCTGTGCCATGTTGCAGATTTCAATCTTTGGCCATTTAACAGAGGGAATTACTCAGACGTTTCCAACTACCAGTCTGAATGTATTAATATGGATATAGCATCAAACGTATGATAAAAGGCTACACATAAAGCAATCAAAAGATTACACTTTTTCTCTGAATGGGACATTAGCTTGATACTTGCAGGACCTGTTCCAAAAAATGAAAGGAATGTTTGTATAGGCACTCCAATTGAAAGTATTTTTGTAAGCTTTGGTGAAGAGTCAACTGAGTGAAATGCATGGATAGTACAAAACAAAAGTCCCTGCTAAAATCACTCACTCTCACTCATTCATACCTCTGTTACCACCTGACATGATCTTCTTCTTCCGCAACTCCTCATCAGAGATTAGCCGACCAAGGGTCCCAGGCACAACGGGATTTCCTCGCAAGCCACCTGGAGTTCCAAGATGGGTGTGGTGTTGTCCTGCACGGATTGGCTTCGCTGTATAACAGACAACATTTTTAATTCCAGAAGTTTTAATTAGGACAACATTTCTCACTAATCAGACAGGAAAATCTCAGTAACAAAACAAAATGTTTAACCATGAGGTGCCTGGCTCTGCTGTCTCATGGAACAAACTTACCAAAGTAATTTAAAAACCATAATAAACAAAGCCTAAAAAACAACAGGTTCATATAAATAAAGGTCATTACTATATTAAATCAAAGGATATAAATTCCATACAAATGTATTCTATCCAGTTTTTCTTCACAAATATTTCATAAACAGTTTTTCTCCTTATGAAACATAAGGAGACTTCACTCCAAATTTTGTTGAAAATTTCCCACTGAATTAAAAATACCTTGTTTTGAAATTTTGCTTTTCCAAAGTACACCCACACCACTAACCTATCTGTGCACTGGGCCCTCTCCTGGCCAAGTTCTTCTGCCTCACAGCCTCCTTTATGCGATCCACTTCATACTGGTAGCGTTTCCTATCCTTCATAGCACCCTCCTTAGCATCCTTTAATGCAGATTCCAGAGCCTATAAAATAATATTGTATGGTAATTTCACTGCACAATTGGCCTAAGCATAATTAGTTATAATAAAATCAGAACCAAGGCTCAAATGCATTTACTGTATCAAAAAAATGCCAATAGTTCTACTTATAGATATCACAAGTCTGACATTGTCAAACAACACATGTGTCATATTGGTTATTCTCAAACAAGAGCAAAACCTAATTGCACAGCAAAAAGAAAAAAAAAGCTCCAGAACACAGAAACGTACCTTGACTCTCTCCATTGTAGCACGCAACCTCTTCTCCAGTTTGGGCAGCTCGCACCGCAAGTCCGCATTGTCTCTAACCAGCTGTTTGTGGACCTTAGTCAGCTGGTCCAAATTGTTCTCCAAGAAACTAATCTTCTGCTTCTGTGCTAACGAGCCTCCATCATCCTCACTGTCCTCGGCATTTACTGACTGAAACAATAAATCAAGCACAACTTTACTTCCTACAGAGCATAAAACATTTCAAACAAAATTACAGCAGCTCAAATCACAGAGTAAAACATTCAAAGCAATAAACTGACCTTCTTAATCCTTGCTTGGAGGTCCTGGACAAATAGTTTCCTGAGATTGTGGAGTGTCTGAAGTTCCTTAGCAACAGTATCTTCCAGCCCCTTCAGGTCCTTTCGTGCCTGTTCTCGCCTGTCATTTGTCACACTGTAGGAACAAAAGAATCATTAAAACAAGAATGAAATCAATTTTGAATTCCCTGTCATCATATCAAATTTATTCAGTTCCCAGAAAGATAGAATTTTTCTTTTTCCACAAAATCCAGACTGGCTCTGTAGTCCACCAGCCCCCTCTAACCATTAGGTACTGGAATTCTCTACACAATGGTCAGCTTGGGCATGGAGCTAACCACTCACTTCCATCCAGTGCTGACATTAAATATGAAAGGAGCTCTTACTTAACACTCTCATACAAATGCATGGTGTGGTGCTTAGTTAAACACCAAGATAACGTCTTATTTTTTTCCAGTTTAACAATGTTTGTACATTGTCCGGTACCCTTTACGGGTTCCCAACTTTTCATTTGGCTTGATCTATGGACATTCGGTAGGACTCCTTGAATGAGGGATCAGCCCATCGCAAGGCCTCTACCTGTACACAGGACAACACAACACAGAAAAACATCCATGGCTAGAGTGGGATTCGAACCCATGGTCCCTGCAACCAAGCGGCACAAGACCCACACCTCAGACCGCGCGGCCACTGCGGACCCCACCAAGATAACTTAGACGGGAAATATAGGCGGGGCTTGTAAATTATAGACCATTTGCAAGCACAAGAGATATAAAAGCATGAGAAAATCATCTTTCTTATCTCTATATCTACATCATAACCACTTCAGAAAAACAATAAATACTGCCTTAATTGTATTAACGTTTTTAAACCTGAAAGCAGTACAGTAATACATGCAATTAATCTCAAGACTTCACTCCCGTTAAAACTTTTAAACTCATCTAGTCTAATAATTACACTGATTGCCAACCACTAGATGCCCTACATACAATCTTAACCTATCCTATCCTATCCTAACCTAACCCAACCTCCATACTGACATACATTAATTCCTGCAGCTTGTTGCTCTTGTCATTCTCCTCCTGTTTGAGCCTCTCGTAGTCCTGCTGCATCTGTTGGTGTGCTAGGGTGTATTTCTGGTTCAAACTATCAACAAAAATGAGTTACCAAATTACTTTAAATGAAAGCAGAAGGAAATAACACTATTATAACTATTATTTCCACATCTCCTTCCCAGCCTCAGATCTTAATGCAGGCTAAATACAAATTCCCCAGACACTAACAATATTTTTCTCATTGCTTGTCCTTTGATTTTCACAGCTGGAGTTCACTGTGTAACTATGGCTTTCTAAACAGCTATATTAAAGGAATGCCCAGACTTAGATTTAAATTAACTGGCATCAACGCAGCAGATTAAGAAATCAAGTGTATGTAATAATTTTTTTAAGAAACCAGCTCCAAACAAATTGCCTTTACATAAGAAGCTTTCTTAGTTTATACTTGTGTACAATTATTTTATTTTTTGCATATACCACAGGTTTATTTTTTCTTGAAAATATCCACAGTCTGTGTCACAGCTTGGTACAAATTCTATATGGCAAAGCACAAAGAAAAACTCAAATAACAGGTTCACTGTAAGGCAACAAAATATCTGGAACCAAACTAATGAGATCATAAAGCTAAATACAGACAAAAATCACATCCATCATGCCACTTACCATACTTCAAACACCTCATTATATTTTAAATATCTACGAGGGTCGCTCATTAAGTAATGCCCCACATTTTTTTCCTCAGAACATATTTATTCAAGATGGCTCAAATTTAGTGACAATATAAATCAATGTTTCCTTTACACATACTATTTTTTCACATAGTCCCCATCAACTTGTACGGTTTTACGCCAGCGTGGAACAAGTGCATGCATGCCTTGCCGGTACCAGCTCTTGTCCTGTGCACGTAGCCATATCCTCACTGCTTGAATCACGCTCTCGTCATCTTCAAACCTTGTTCCGCGGATAGCATCTTTAAGTGGCCCAAAGAGATGGAAGTCGGAGGGTGCCAGATCTGGACTGTAGGGTGGATGGGGTAGCACCGTCCAACCCAATTTGGTGATTTCTTCCCGGGTTCTCAGACTTGTGTGAGGGCGTGCATTGTCGTGCAGGAGCAAAATTTCTGCTGGATGCTTGTGAGGCCGAACTCGTCGAAAACGCTTCTTGAGGGTTTTCAGGGTCCTGATGTACGCGTCTGAATTGATGGTCGCACCTCTTGGCATCACATCCACAAGAATGACCCCATCACTGTCCCAAAAGACAGTCATCATGACTTTTCCGGCGGAGGGAGTTGTCTTGAATTTCTTCTTTCTCGGTGATTGAGGATGATGCCACTCCATTGACTGCCTTTTTGTCTCTGGCTCAAAGTGGTGTATCCAGGTTTCGTCACCTGTAATGATCCGGGACAGAAAGACCTCTCCCTCAGCATCAAAACGCTCCAACAATTCAGAAGAAATTGTTTTCCTTTGAATCCTGTGGTCTGCTGTGAGACTTCGTGGAACCCATCTTGCGCACACCTTCGAATATGCGAGAGCCTGGATAATTGCAATCACACTTCCATTGCTGACTGAAAGCTGTTGGGCCAATTGTCGAGTTGTGATGCGCCGATCCTCACGAATAATGGCATCCGCGCGGTTCAACATGTCTGGAGTGGTGGCTGTGGCAGGACGCCCAGAGCGCGGCAGATCACGGAGCTCGGTTTCTTCACTTCCTGAAGCTTTAACTCTCTTAGCCCAGCGACCAACGGTGCTCCTATCGACTGCACAGCTTCCATACACAGCACACAAACGTTTATGAATGTTCACCACCGTTTCTTTTTCAGCAACAAGGAATTCAATTACAGCTCGTTGCTTGTAACGAGAGTCGTTCACAGACGCCATTTTAACAGTTCACTACAGCTCCGCTATCGGTTGGAATCATTTGAAACTCCGTACACGAACGCGGGAAACATCAAATCTCAAGCATGTAAAAGTACACTTTTCTATCTTCATTATTGGCTGAGAAAAAAAATGTGGGGCATTACTTAATGAGCGACCCTCGTACTATGTACTTAACTCAACCTGCACAGTTTTCATATTAAGCAATCAGTCTTAATGCTTTCACATTATATGGAAATAAACAATTTAATAAAAAATTAAAATGGCAATAATAAACATTTATGAATATCTACCATTATGCTGCTGATACAATAAAAAAATTCATTCCATTACGAAAATCTTTCCCATACTGTTCAAAATTATAATGGTTAAATATTCAGCTGGCCATATATTAAGTTTTCATTCTCTGAAATCCTATGTGAGGCAAATAAAATAAGCACAATTAGCAACGGTAAGCAAGGCAGTAACGAAGCAAGTACCCCACTTACCGAGAAAAAAGCTGGCCCAGGACACTTAATGAACGCACAACAAAACAGCACTAATAGTCTCAGTACCTCACAATTTTTTGACTTTACTGAAAAAAGTGCCATAACATTCCTAATGGTAACACACTCTTCAAGCTAAAAGAGTCTAGAGCTACGCCCTTGCTTCGGTAACCCTGATTTGAACTGAAACTTTTTTCTTTTCACACACAATTTTAAACATGATACACATTACTTCAATTATCCGCAAAAGAAGCCACAGTCCCTTATTTTATATTCATTTTACTATACTTTTTTTGACCACATGTAACAGTTTATAATCAGTTCTATTTTGTTTTCTTCAGTTCTGCATTCTAACCCAAATGTATTCTAGAGAAACATTAAATGTGACTTAAATATATTTGGAAATTTAAACTGACAGTCAGAAATAAAGACTGTTGAATTTAACGCAGTAAAACATTTTAATTTAAATGTGTGAGATTTGTCACAGGAAAGAAACTAAAAAATATACCCAAATTCAGAATGTAAGACAGTAACATTTCATTCATGACAACCATTCATTAATACAATCATCTAATGCCAACACAACTAATCATCAGGACAGATTCTGCACTGCACACTGCTGACGAAGCTAACGACTGCATGTGTATCATTACAAAGACCATAATTTCCTTTTGTTCCGTCTCCCATAGCAGGAAATGTTGCATACAGTCTCAAAGAGGTAAACGTGTCATACTATGTACTCAATTTTCATTTGACGATTTCATTTTACATCGGAAGTGTAAGCTTCATGTAATTTAAGAGTTTTTAGACTGACAATACACCAAATTATATCTGCTCAAATTTTAGTACAGATGTCCTACGGATATTTCTTAAAATTTGATGAATGTTCTGGTGATTAAAAGAAAGGGCCAGACTGACACAATGTCTATTTCCACATTCTGAAAGTCCAATTGCCATGTCTCAGCCTTCAGACCACCTATCCCAGTGGTCTTCCTCACTTCCTTGGGAAATGCCACGCAGTATCTTAAATCAGACCATAAACACTTCCTTCCACATTCTTCATAATCCATTATCCATTAATCGACCATCATTCAATGCTGTGAGTCCTCGCTACTGAAAGCATTGTTAAATAAAATGTAAAGAAATAAGTTCCACTTAATCCAGTTCAATCTGCATATATAACTTTCAGTGACTTACTCTTTCAGCTCATTAATAGATGCCTGCTTCTCCATAATTTCATCTCGGAGAGATCCCACTTGTTTCTGGTGGGCATCACGAAGTTGATCCATTTGAACCTCCAGGGCAACCCGCATCTTATTTGCTTGCTCCTTCTCTTCTGCCTTTTCCTTGCTTGATACTGCATGAACTTGTTCTGAACACAAATTAATATGTGATAATTTCCAAAATGGCAACTTGTATGGAATACATTTGAGTGTGGACCCATGAACTTGTACAACAGCACATAACATGTTCATACCTAACTTGTTATATAGTTCACCATTATTTCTCATTGTTTGAGGTCAAATGTCATTGACCTGTGCGGTTTTCATAACTACAGCTGTATTCTTGAACTATTACTGTTAACTATAAACTGCAAAATCTGTCAATCTCACAAATATCTGTGCAAGAGATTCTTTTTTTTGCCAGCTCTGTGACCCAACAAAATATGTTCCTTCTTATTGGTTAGCATCCCTAAGCATGTATATCTGAAAATGTAAAGGAACTGCAAATTATTCTGACAGCTGACTTGTCAAGAACAAAAACCCCAATGCTGTCCGATTCCTTGCAAAATTAGCTGTTAGTGGAAGGTTCAACAAAATCCTTAATAACTTTGCCAGAGGACCCTGTGACAGTGATTTTGAACTTTCTTTAAAAATATGAATGTAATAATAAAAGATGTTGGAAGCATTATGACCACAACACAAAATCAAAATTCTGAATCACAGAGTACATAAACAATGACAAGATATAAGCACTTTACTGGGACAATACTTTCAGTTTCAGCCAATACATTTTACTAGAATGTATAACTTTTAAACATGTTAGAACAACCAAATGACTATTACAAGGACAGAACATCACAGAACTCACCAGCAGCCTTCAATTTGGCACACTCCTCCCTCAGGGCATCAACATCTTCTTCTAAGGTGCGCTTCTTGTTTTCAGCCTCACGCATTGACTCCTGAAGTGTCTTCATACGTGCTTCATGTTGCGAGATCAGCAATCGACAGTCAGCCAAATCCTTCTCATACTCTGTGATCTGAACACACAATTTTTCCTTACTGATACAGCATGATCTTATGTAAGAAAATCACGTAAACAAATTACATTAAACAGTTACCCTATGTAGTCACCTGTTTGTAATGGAGCACAGGACAATATGAAATAATATGTATTTATTAAATAAGCAACAGTAATTAGATACAATCTTTAATAAACACTAAACAAAAGTCCTATTTATAAACATTAATCTTGTATGAAATTTAAAAGTCCAACACATATGAGAAGCCAACATTAAAACATACTTTATAACTTTAGCTACTCAGCATCATCCATCATTACAAATACTTGCTTTCACGTACTAATTGAAAAGCAAAGAACTATAAGGTTAGTACCCAAATTAGAACATAACAGCCAATAGCAGCAGGAAGAAATTAGCTGTGCCCAGTCAGCAACAAATAGCAGAAAGTTTATTATATTCAGACAATAACAATTAATATTCTGCAGGTTATTATGTGCTGAATGACAACACACACATATTACAGGTAACAAATGGAACTTCTGACTCGAAGATTTGAGCTGCAGACCCTCCAGATCTGCAGATATTACAGGGCTTTTATACTGGATTAAGATGCCTCAAAATATAATTTTAACAGTGGATCTCCTTTTTATGTATGGAGTTAATATTTGGGGTAAAATGGTTTCCATGAAATATTTTAATACATTTTATACATCATCAAGTCTCAGAAAACTTACATATTCAGGTCATGCTAGACATTCATTGCGACAACTACTTGTGTAACAATTTCAAAGCAACCAATACCTACCTTCTTATTGCAATCCAACTGGAAAGATTCTAGACCCTGACATCTCTGCACCAAGTTCTTCACTTCTGACTTCATCTTTGAAATGTACAGCCTTGCCACTGTGAATTCTTCCTCAAGTTTACCACCAGTGCCATCAGTAGAAACCTGAAACTAAGATTATGTATCGCATTCTAGCAGAAACATCATATTCATCAACATAATTAATAATATTGCAGTTATGAAGTCAATGGAGGATGAGACGGGTAGGGCTCATAGCAAATATGAGAAATAAATATACACGGATGGAAAACCCAAAGGGAAGACGGAAGACCTAGACATAGAAAGAACGATATTAACATGGATCCTACGGAAATAGGGTTGAAATGTATACACATGATTTACTAGCATAAGACAGGGATTGGTAGTGGGTTGTCGAGAGCGTTTTTAACCTGTCTCTGTGTCGCTTAACCTCGACCTTCCTACTGGTGGTCACTCTCCAGTCCAAAACTTTCAAATCTCTATTCATCAAGTTATAAAATATCAGCTACATCTTGAATAATGTCCTTTCCACGCAACAAAAAAAAAAACTTTAAAAATAACAAAGTACCTTCAAATCTCCATCTCCACCAATGGCTACACCAATTTCACCGAGATCTTTCAAGAGATTGGTTAACATTTCCGTTATTCGTTTTCGTTGGTGTGTTGACATGTCTTTCAACTGTTGCAGTTCAGATGAAGTGGAGTTCAAGTCAGACTGAAAAGAATCAAGATTCAGATTAGTGGAGAAAACAAACGAGTGACATTAGCGGCTCAAAACATTCCATAACTTTCAATTACCTTGAAACATAATACAATAACAAAAAAAGGCATCAAAACCATAAACTTAAATTTTTGTTACAGTAGGATTTAAGTAATTCAGACAGATCTTTCGTGTCAACTGTAACCTTGTACAATGAGAATTTATATAATCTAGAAACTGTTGTTCCAACAGATACCTGTAATATCTGAAAATGGTTAAAATACACACATAATTTTTGTCTGCATCCTTACATTTAATTATACAATATGGCAGTAAGGTATATACAAAATAATATTTGGGTAATATTTATTCCTTCTTAGAGAAGCTACGTGGAGATATAAAAATAAGACATAATAGTTTGACACTTGTGATATTTTTAGCATTAACCAAAGTACAAAGTTAAAGGCTTCTTCATACTTCCACAACCTCTCACAAGCACAACAAACAACTCATTAAAAGCCACCCTAAACAGAAGTCCAACAAACTATTTGTTGCACACTCATGTTCCACCACAATGTGTCCACGTATCGAACATGAAACACAAGATGTGACAGGAAGCAAATGTTGCCAGTACATGCATCTGACATCAGCCATTTTGGGTTCAGCCACCATTCTGAGCAGATAAGTCAAACATGTGCATCATAATAACTTCGTTAAAAAATTGCTTCACACCTGTTTCTGCATAAGTTCTTCTGTAAGGGTCTCATATTCTTTATTCTTCGTCTCAACCTCTTGTGACTTTTGATCGTAATTCACAGCTAGTTCCTCCAAAGCTTGTAAAACCTCTTTCACTTCCTCCTTGGCACTTTCATTCTCCTGCTGAATCCTGTTCATCTCCTGTTGCAGCAGTTCATAGTCTCGCCTTGTTGACGCAATCAACTGCAACAGTATTATAAACATCAAACCCAGAGGCAAGCCACTTCACTAAAACTCATTCTGTCATAAATATATTCCAACGTCTGCAAGACGTCGAGTGATGTAATAAATGCACTTATACGGTTAGGTGTATAAATGCAATTTAGTTATGTGTTGGATATTAGGTTTTTAGTTTTGGGATGACGCACCATACAATTTTCTGGTTATGTACCAATGTTTCACAAAAACATGTTGCCCTCATCTTCAACCTTTAAAATGAAGTATGTTCCTCTGAAAGAATGGTATGCAACTAGAAGATTGTATGGCTCAACAACTCAGAAGACCAATATTCAGTCAAGTGCCAGACAGGAAACAATTTTACACTGTGGATCTTTGGTTTTAGGGGATTATCCATGTCAATGGCAAGAGCAGTGTTCCCCAAAACACTTAGCATTTTCAACACACAACACACCTAATTCTCAAAATCTTAAGTTATACATTCAGCTCTGCCTGCTAATACCTATAAGGAGCGTAATTTACGTTCACATCTATCCCACCTAAAATGTTCACATTTACTTACATCAATTCAAGAAGTTCTGAATCTTTGATATGAGGTTCTCATAGCAGGGAAGAAGCTGAATGTGGTCTTGGTACCTTGAAGAGGTAGGCAAAAAGTTCCTCAAAAGACTGAACAGCACCACAACCCAGAAGACCACATTAAATATTTAAATATACTTCCTGATGGCATCAGTAAATTTAAATGTCTCGCTTACACAATTAGGCAAGTATGAGAAGAATAAGAAGCCATCACACTTATTAATTAACGCTTGTTACCTCTTCCTGCTCCATCATCTGTTCCTTGAGTTTTTCCACAAACTGGCTCTGCTGGTTGATTTCCTCATCTTTCTCATCCAACATCTGGTACAGACTCTCACGCTCCTCTTCCAGTTTTTGTCGTTCCTCATTGGACAGAGAGCCCATCATGATGCCACCACAAGGAGTGGCAGGCATTGGCCCCAGCACCACTTCCTTCTTAACTTCAGGGGGTTGTGTAACGGGTGTGACAGCCTCCAGTGGTTCCTAGTAAATACAATTTTACTTTAAATATGCTCACTTGTTATGTCTGCAGTGACAAAGTAAATGGGCTAAAATATCCTTCATCTGTTATTTTCAAAGCTTGGGAACTATGTAATCCTGCAGGACACATGTTTAAGAAAAAGACGTTCAGTATTCTGATTTCATCTGATACAACCCTACACTTTCTTCTTGCAAGCTCTCAACTCTGTACAGACTTGTGACATAAAAGCTACCAGCTCTTACAGCAATAGTATCCAAACTGCAGTTTGTTAGTTTCAAGATGCTGCAGAGACCTGCACAATGAGCAACTTCTTAGTTTATAATTTTCTCCAAATATTATTAGGGTAGGACTTGAGGTTTTCACGGCAGTGAGTTTGAATATGGCCTCCATCATCAGGGTGATGATCGCCCTTATGATGGAGGCAGCGTGGACCTCTGAAATGTCGGTAAACTTCTACCAGACTATACGGTACAACAAGCCAGAAGACGGCCATCTTTATTACGGTAATAAAGAAAGATCAGACAGACATGCAGCAAGCACATAAGATATGGAAAATGCATACATAATCTTGGTTGGAAAATATGGAGGGAAGAGATCATTTCAAAAATTTATGCATGAATGATAGCGTAACAATAAAATGAATCGTAAACAAACAGAATATCAGGACATGGGCTGAAATTATTTGGCTCATGGTAGGGACCAATGAGAGAATCTTGTTAATACTGTAAAGAATGTTCAGGTCTCATTAAAGGCATGGAATTTCTTAATCACATTAGCAACTATTAGGTTCAAAAGGACTATACTTTATAAGTTAGTAATGTAAAATCTTTCATTATTTTACAGCAAATTCAATAACACGAATGACACAAATGTTTTACTCTCCTCTACTCTAAACAAATGCAAATTTCTGTGATGTCTTTATTGAATAAGGGAGATATAGACGCATGAACTTCCTTTCTTTCAGAATATTTTTGGAACAGCACATAATTGTTCAGAGAATGGGGATGTGTTAGCTGTATGGGGTTTCTAAAGTCCAAAATGAAAAGCTACAGGGAAACAATTCTTTAGAGAGGAGGTGTTTTGCATTTAAAATGTTAATAGAACAGATTCATGGAATGTTAAGTTTTGGAACCGTAAGCATACCATATAGCATCAGGACCACAAATAATCTTCCTCACCTGCAAATTAACCTGCTCCTCAACATTCACTGTTTCTCCTGAACGCCACCTGCTCAACTCCAGTTCTAGCTTTTCCAGTTTTCCCTTTAATCGAGCCACTTTCTCTTTTTCCTTTTCATAGCGGCGTTTCCACTCTTCTGCTGTCAATTCTTCATTCACACAAACAACATTCTTGATCGTCTTCGCACTATAAGAAAAAGCAATCATAAAAGTGCAGTGCTCATGAACACAGTACTATCCATTTACAAAACTACACCAAAAAATGCAAATCTTCAACATTTCTGCAATGAAAAGAATATTTCAAACTCTTGTAATTAAAATCTCTTCTTATACAATGAAAATAACAAATTAAAACTATATTAAGACTGTGGCATTGTTACCGTTTGCCAAATTCGAGGGTCGACTTTGTCTCAGCCTCATTGAAACTAGCAGGAGAGCAGCAGATAATAATAGTAGTACGAGCATTTCCACCAAGAGACTCTTGCAGGATTCGAGTTAATTTTGAATCTCTGTATGGAATGTGCGTCTTGTTTCCATCAGCAAGAGCTGAAATAACGTTCCCAAGAGCTGAGAGTGACTTGTTGATGTTCTTGGCTTCATCCAATACTGTTCCTTCTGCCCCAGTCTTACTTACCTGTAAGAAAGCAGAAATGCTTCTTAAATCATGCTCCTAGACAGTCCTCTTGTGAGGACCACCTACCTTCCCCTTGAGACAGTACTTGTAAAAATGTATCCTTGCACAAATAAAGTTACGGTATTTTTTTTTATTTATGTAAGCAATGGAGGTCAAGATTTGTACGACCTGTGGGAATATAGAAGCTCCAATATATCCCGCCTACATGGGATATATGAGGGGAAATATTAAAATTAAAGTTTACTTACATAATGATGGCAGAGCATGAGGTGTCTGATGCGATTTATGTTAAAAGAAATCATTAATTACTTGGACAGAGATTCTGACACAGAAGCAAATTACTGTAATGGCAGTGATAAAGAGGCATGAGTTAGCAGCAATAGTAGAATTAGCAACAATCGTACGGTAATTAGCAAAGATAATTTGCTATAAATCATATGATTTAAAAGAGAATAAAGATAAAATTATATCCCAATATTTGCAAGATTCAGATATTGTGATTAGTTTAAAAGTTATGACTTCTTTTAATAAAAATGTGTTTTCTGGAAAAAATTTCTAGATGTTACAGGTAGGATTGGCAACCTTTCAGTTATCTTTATACAATGATTTTGTTACTTAAATATTACAAAAGTGTAATTAACTCAGAACACACTACTGGATCTCGTCTCTTCAAAACACCTGTAGAAAATTAAAAAAAAAATGCTTTAAAAATATCACAAAATTGCAAACAGACACACTACATCCATAGTCCAACAAACAAACTATTTTAACATCCATCCAGTGACATTTTACAGCACTCATGTAAGCTGATATCACCCAAATGGAAAACTATCTTAAGTTGTTTAAGCACACCAATACGATAATAAAAAATTCCTTGTCAGCAACAAACCACAATTTAATAAATGTTTACAAAACGACCCACAGCACAACTTACCTTTTCACTACCAGCCAAGTCAACAAGATAAAGTTTACCAGACAATTTCTTCTGATTTTCCAAATTTTCTTGTTTAACATTAATTAGAAACACACTATGAGAACGCGAACTGTGCTCATTCATATCTGAAACAAAATTGCAAAGAATATGTTTTATACTCTTCATGCAGTACCAGAAGTTTACTCAAAATCAAATTCTACCATGCATTAGACAACATGCAAAACTGAAAAGTTTCCCAAAAGACCGTCTTTCAATTATGTATGTTTGTAAGAAGTTTTCATTCCTCCTTGGTCAATATAAAACATCTTGCTATTGCCCAAGTCTGACGATTTCTGTCCATGCTGTACAAAATGCAAAATTATTCTTTAACATTTTCTAAACTATAAAACAATAAAAGTACAATATTTTCAAAGCTGGATTCCACTTCTGTCTTGAGGTAAAACAAGGAGAAAGAGGAGAGAAGACCTATCCATTTAGTACCCTGGTTAAGCTAATCTCAGACCAAGTCTGAGGCACAGTGAAGAACATCTGTTAAATCCTCACAAATTCTAATTAAAAAGAGACATAAACCTTTTCACACAAGAGTTGTGTTTAACAAAATATTGGTATTACATAAGAGAGTTTAAAAACACTGATACCACACTCGAACACTCACTTGTAACAGCAATATGCCTATTTGCCTTTCCTTCTTCAATAACTTCAAAAACTTCCTCTGGACTTGAAACAAACCGTTCAGTAGCACCCTTCACAAATGGAACCCTATTTTTGTCTTCATGTACACTAAGGTTAACCTTTGACACTGGAAGGAGAGAGAGATAATTACAAAATGAAGTTGAGTAATTAAATTATATTCCTTACAAGCAACACATTGATCTCAATACACTGTCCAGATACTCCTTGAAGTGTGAAGCAGGTGGTGTTTTAACAAATTTGTTTAGCAGAACTAATAACATTTTACACACGTTGGTAACTTCACCAACAGCCAATATTTCCATCTCCTGAGTACTGTTGTAAAAATAACGTTATGTGACATACACGAGTCCACATTTTAATATTTTGTTTTTCAAGATTTATACTGTTGTAGTCACACTTTTAAGATGTGAAAACAACAGGAACCTATCAGGTTTCACACAATTATCAACCAATATAAACTCATGCCCTGATGACGGAGGCAGTATGACCTCTGTAACGTTGGTAAACATCGACCAGACTACACAGCGCAACGACCCAGAAGGCAGAAATCTTCATACTCACCGCTGTGAAAACCTCAAATCTTACAATATAAACTCTACTTTGACTCCTGCAAAATAGGCAAGATTTAAGACAAATGATACCTACCATCTAAGAGATCCCTGATCTTATCCATATAGATTTCAAAGTAAGACACCTTGATGTGGAATTCCAGATTCTCTTCCATTGCATAGATGTGGTTGAAGATGTCATTCACTATCCTTGGAATGATGCCCTGTTTCACAGGGTCACCAATCACACCTTCCATCGTGTGTGTTTTGCCCGACGATGTCTGTCCATAAGCAAAAATGGTGCCGTTGAAACCAGACAGTACATCTGTAAAAAATAATTACAAACTACTAAGCCTTGTTTGCACATCCCTCTCTTTGGCAGGGCCAACAGCCTTCTAAACAAACACTTAAGGAAAACCAACACTGCATACATGGCTGCTGTTAAACAGTAGATTGCATTACTACTTTCTTTGTTTTGGACTTCATGTACTGTTAGATGTCTAAAAAAAATTTAAAACCTTAAAACATCACCACATAACCATGTTCACAACAACCGCCATTGGTCCCTATCCTGAGCCAAACAAATCCAATCCAAAAAAACATCCATCCTGTCACTTTAACAACCCTTTAGAAACACCAACAACAACCCTTCACAAACCCTAACAAAGCTAAACATAATAAAATTAAGTTAACAGAGCTCTGCCCCTCTAACATAGTAAAATAAAATAACATTTAACTTAAGTTTAAATGACCAGAAAAGAGATTGGGCTCACAGAACAACATAATAGTATTTCAAACTGAATGGGCTAAGCCTTGATTTAAAAATTAATGAGTTAAAATTATTGCAAAAGTTACATGCATGTACACTATATTCATTGCCAGTGAATAAACCACTCTGAATTTTATTGCGGTCAAATGGGACAAAGAGGACACCTGTACGCATCAACGTATACCATTGGGTTTAATTAAAATGAGACGACTTGGCATTGTGGAAAGAAAATAGGAACAAGGTATATGCAGAGCAATGGCGAATCCTGCAACCAAATTTTTGACATGGGCACATATACGAATACTGCCCACGTCATCTGATAAGCCTCAATGAAAATCAAGAAATGTACGTGAAATGTCACAAAAGAAAGAACAATGTGTCAATACATATAGAACCCAAGTATAATTCTAATGATCTGTTGATACCAACAAAAGTCTCTGTGTACAAAACAGCATGTCCACTCACCTGAGACAATTGATTTTGCTGCTTCATTATAGACTTTCTCTTGTGATGCACTTGGTTTGAAGACTTTGTCAAAAAGGAACACTTTGCTCTGCAAAAGAAATCAAATAAATATCTATTTGAAGTCAGGGAAATCCAAAAAAATTAAGACCACAAATTTTGTGGCTGTTTTAACAACCAGATTTTATGAATATTGAAACAAAGGACAAGATCCAAATATTGAAAGCATCTGCCAATGGCATGGTTCTCATTTTGGAGTTCTGAAATATTTAGCCGTATGTTTATGCTGAAGCACCGCATGAAAATGTATGACGAACTGGGTCATATTCATTTAGATCCCTACAAATAATAAGAGATTCTGTAAATTCTTTAAATATAGCAGGTTTTACTAAATCATACAGATAAGGACCCCTTAAACAATAGTACGCTATACACACACAGAAGAATGTTTCTATTAGCAAAAACAGTGTGCAGTAAATACAGAGTATGCAACTGGCACAAAAATTCCCAGAAGTAAAAGACATTTTGTGTAAACTGCAAAGACACTTCATGCAGAGATAAATTGTAAGTATAAATAATTCATTTAGCTCACAATGGGATGATATGTATAAGTAAGTTAACTCCTAAATGAAGAAAATATACTTCACCTTCTTGAGCACATTAAAATATTCCTAAGCAACTCTGCTTTGTATTCAGGAGGTCCCAGGTACAACTCTCAACCCACAGACTGGCTAACTAATGGTTTTTCATAGTTTTTTTTAGTCCCTCCAGGAAAATGTCAGGAGAGTACCTTAAATTAGACCATGACCACTTCCTTCCACATCCTCTCCAATTCATTATACACCATCATCTCATTCAACTTTGTATGGTCTAAGATATTGAAAGCATTGTTAAATGAAGTATAAAAAATATCCCTAATCTTGGCCAGATGAATCCTAATCCACAACCCCAAACCTATTTGTTCATAACAGTTTTAACATTATCAAATCATTAAAAATCCAGAATGTGATAAATTGTCTTTCAATATATTACCTCATAAACCACAAAACTGATTGATTAGCAAAAGTTCAAGTTACAATGTACAACGTTTAGTGTAGATTGAATTTTTAAATTACATGATGTAAGTCATGAATAATTTCAGTGATAGGGATCAAGGATAAAACATTTTCTCTACATATAAATGTCCTGCAATAACAAAATGTTACTGATTCCTCTCCTGACACGTATTAAAAATTTGTACATATGCCATTCACACATGACAAGGGGCTGGACCCACCCACTTATTTCAGAATTGCACGACGTCGCTTGCAAATCACTGGGCGACAAAGTGAAAACTTAAAGCCTCATGTTCTAAACAATTTAACAATTATCGGTTAGGGGTTAGTCACCATCCCTTTCATCTGTCATCACTGCTAAAAATAATGCACACGTCAGGCCATCTAATGGTATAATAGCAATACAACACAATCACGCATTATTGCGTGAACCGAAAGTTATAACATACTTACTCCAATAGATATACAGTTATCCTCAGGTCCAGAAGGAAATTTACAAATGAATTTGGAACCTGCTTTTTCTTCGGAATCGTTCAAAGGCCTAAACCGACAGACCACTTTTATGCTGTCTTCTGCAGCAATTTCACGCTCACGTTGTTCACTCGACATTTTATTACTTTAAAAACACCTTATACTAAAAATTTATATTATTTGGGAACTTAAAACCGTGCATAAATTACGATAATAAAGCCGTGAAAAAACCCATTAATGCCACTGACAAGCTACATCAAGATGGCTCCCATTTTCAGTGAGCAAGAGGCCGCCCCAGACCGGAACAGCTGACCGGAAAAATAAATCGTCACATTCAGCTATTTACGTCTTAAAATATATAATAAAATGTAATTCTACGTTCCTAAACAATGTTTGTTACGTTCTGTAAGACACCTTCGGGAAATAAGTATGGGAATACCGCAAAAATCTTCTAAAATGAAAACTGCTCACACCACCGCAACCCACTTGCGGTGCGGGACGACGGGAAATGATGTG
Organism: Zootermopsis nevadensis; assembly: GCF_977971745.1. Taxonomy (NCBI): domain Eukaryota; kingdom Metazoa; phylum Arthropoda; class Insecta; order Blattodea; family Termopsidae; genus Zootermopsis; species Zootermopsis nevadensis. Next base: position 20,519,684 of record NW_028259134.1, read on the forward strand.
TGTGACGTCATTCCACCACACAGCCATGCGCGCCGTCTATTGATCTCGGTGGATTACATCGTTGCCCTGGCTTTAGGATCTGAGTGGACTGTCGCACTGTGATTGGGGTCAAGTTACTTCATATTAGACCTAAGAAATGCAACTTATGAAAGCAATTAAGAGCACCACACACAACTGTCAACGACAAAAAACAATTTACTTCGTAATTAATCCTTCGGCTCACAAAAAGGAAAGATGTTCCCCACCCTAAATATATACTTTAATGTAATAGCAGCACAGAAACATCATTTGCCAACCAAATTCATAAACTCCATGAATATATGGAGCGTCTGATGTATCAGTAGTTCACATACTTGGTTTCTCTAGCATCTAATCTTCCGTTTCGCCTAACAGCATAGGAAGCCCATATGACAGAAAAAGCATGCAGGTGGCCTGAAGCAGATTCTACAGGCTGAATCGAAAACAAAGACAAAAACTGTTTCGAAAATTTTATATCTTCTGGAACGTTGCTCGTTCAGCTCAAAGAATACATCGTTACTTTTATACATGACATTAATTTTTAATTTAATAGATGAGAATGGCTAATCTTTCTTTGTGCCTACTGAGTCACAAAGAAGCTTGCTAATGGCAAAGAAATGTACGCTATGAAACAATTAGCTGAAATTTCGATGGTGATATTCTGGTCTGATCTCTAAGTAAATTATATTTTTTTAAGTTTTAATATTATCCTCTCATGTGGCCTCTCCGGAACATTTATAAGAACAATGCGTATTTTAAATAAGGGTACTTCTTTCGAGTCTCGTCCTAGTATACGGCTTGGAGTGAAGAGGTAAACAGTAGAACAGATGCCAGACGCCTCCGATGGCATCGATCGTTGGTGGGTTTACAGAACGCCTCCCTGGGCGTCGCCTTTCACAGTAAGATTTGTCGAGTGTTGCTTCTCACTTGGACGTCGCCGTCAGTGACTTTGTGTTCAGAGACTTCCCTCGAGAGAATCTGTTGTTCTCTGTGCTCAGCAACCCGAGGCGTTCCTCATTACTCTTTAATGATTACAAAACGGTGACCCGCTAAACAGGCATTGGTCTGTAAGCCTTTACAGAGAAGAACTGTTTGCTAATTTCCAGGCAGCCTTTTTTGAAAATGCATATTTAAGGGTCATACGTACATTCAGGTGGCTTATATTTTGACCGAGCAAGTCATACAACACCGAGCTTCTTGTTATAAGAACCGTGATATCTCAGTCAGCTGCAGAAGCGTTTATCAACTGGTGAACACCGACACTTCGAAATTAATTTAAAAATAGTTCGCAAAGTATCGTAATATCTGTGGGATATTATTAGCCCTGTTTTTGTCATCTATCAGGTTGATAGAATATTTTGTCGGAATATATTATTTATTTCCATTTTTTCCTTCCTTCCTCTCATTCTACATTTTCTTTCTTTCCTTCTTTCTTTCTATGCTCCTACACTTCCTCGTTCTTGTCGTACTTCTATCACCCGAATTCTTCTTATTATTATTCTGGAGATTACTTTCTTCTGGGGGTTTTTACCCGTGCAATTGGTTACAAAGTTTACCGACGTTCCAGAGGTGCTTACTGTCTCCATCATCACGGCGACGAGGAAGTTCTATATTTCTTACGTGTTGTCATTCTGTTCATTTACTACGCCTTCCTATAACATCAAAATATGTTAAATTTTTATGATTTATTATTCATATTACAAATACAAGGTGTCCCAAAAAGATGTATACACAGCAATAATTTATTAGCAGCGCTCAGAAGTTAAACGCTGCCCTGTACCACAGCGAGATATAGTTACGTCTCTTCACGTCACAGCAGTCCTTTGCTGACTGGCGCCTGCACGGCTACCCGCTACACGCGATGTGGCGTCGCGACGCGTCTATACAGCTCGACGGTTTCAACGTTTAAAGAGAGACAGAGAATGACAGAATATCGATAACGAACGATCCGGCTTTTGCACGATTTTCGGAACAGAGAAATAGTTGCCACCTCTGAAATATGAAGTTATTTAAAAAAGAAGTGTCTTTTTCTTGTTTCACGATAAGTAGAAGCAACGAATTACAGCGGAAATGAAAATGTCGAGGTTTGTCTTCTGGGTTGTAACGCTGAGTGGACTTGTAGGTTGAAGCCAACTTTTCGGTGGAACATACTGCTTCCTTCTTCAGAGCTGTGTGTGTACTTCCTGTTGTCCATCGGACCTTTATTGACTCAATTTAGCCAAATTACAAACTGTGGAGATCCTCGGTAAGCCTGTGTGGTTTTACGTGTCCCCCCGTTACTTCAGCTCACTTAGCTAACTAGCCTCATACAGTAGAGTCCTTGATAAGCTAATACATGCTCAGCTGATCAAGGAATTCTTCGCCTTTTATAGAACCCGAAAGTTCGTTACCTTGAAGATTGCTGTGTTCTGGAATGTTGCGCCGTGTAGTCTGGTAGTTTACCAATGTGTCAGGGGTGCTTACTGCCTATATAACCAGGGTGTTTGTCGTTAATATGTCAGTGTCTTAAACATTTCCGTACTACGCACGAGAAAAGTCGCTCAGAAACTGACATTTTTGGTCCAAAGCTCCAATCTGAAACCGCATGTTTCAGCGACAGTGGAAAGCGAGATCTTCTCACGTGATCGGAGTGGCGAAATAATCGATTCGCAATGCACGGGGCAACTTCCGCACTTTCCGCAAAGAAATGTCACAGCCAACCGTTGATGTCGCACACGTGCCCAGTCATATAGCTTATGAACACACGTGTTCGACGTAGATCGGGAGAGAAGGAGATAACAGAAAGGAGGGGCGAGATTTCATCAGCTTTCGCTCATTAGGACCTTTGGCATCTTCCGATTCAAAATTAATTTTGAAACTATGATTCATTTGGACCACTTAGAAGGGGGATCGGCCCTGAACCTACAGTAAGAAGCTGCAGACAGTATAAATTATTGTAAAAGCGAGAACATGCAAACGAGTAATCCCCACTTCAGAAGAATCAAACTAGCGACTTCTGATTTCGTAAAAACTCGTGATGTGAGACCGCAAAAATCGAAGTTGTGCGCAGCTTCCAACCGCTCCCATTTGAAAAGCGGCCGTGGGCATGCGCAGCTTTTGAACGCCGTCCGTTTCAAGTACGAGTCGTTAGAGTGGAAATGCAGCTGTTAGCTACTGTGGAAAGTTTCTTCGCCCTCGTGAATTCGTTCGTTCTGCCAGATGGCTGCGGGGAAACACAATACAAGGTTGTCTATAACATGCGGCAAGTATATTTGTGTAACCTGAAGGCTTTGTTGAGCGAGGAAGAATGCGTTTCCATTAGTCATGGGCCGTGGTTTCACCAAGGTCGCTGTGACTGGAGTCTCGCGAGGTAGCAGGAACGGAACGCGGCCATGTCTTTGCCCCTGGTTCCTTGTCCTTCAGTGCGAAGAACCATATAAATGGGCGGGGGAAGAAGACTGAGGCACCTGAACGGACGTAAACCTTGCCTCTGCGTTTCAAATAACCCGATTTGATCATTATCTCCCGGTTTCCTTGATACTGAAGAATGAGATGTGGGGTTTCTTAGGTCGTTTTATCTGTACGCTGCGGAAGAACACACGAATTTGGACGATGGCCGGCAAACGCGTACACACATTCAAGCACTGCGCAGAATTTGAACTCACGACCCTAGCGTGGTCTGATTTTCTTGTGTGACCAAGAACTTATGTGCCTGTGAGTCAATGGAAGTCAAGATATTCATCCATTTCTTCATGTACAGGCACTATCTCCAATACTTCACACATCTCACTCAAATTTGGCATGTGAAGTCAATATCAAGTGTATTTTATTTCAATCTGCATCACTACTATTAACCCTAATTTTAAACGTAATTCAAACCCACAGTAATTTTCCAAGGAAAAATGTCGGCTCATCAAATATAAAATTTTGTTCATAATATACCTAACCAGAATTGGTGTGACAATAAACAATCTACTTGTAAGTTGATACCAATGTTTTGTATAAACATACCGACTCTATCTCTAGCCTACAAGTCCACACGGCATTACAACCCTGAAGACAAACAGTTCACTACTCTCAAAGTTAGTCAACACTTGCTAAAAAATATCATCCAAACAAAACAAAGTTACTGATTTGTAACCCTTCAGATTATGTCACCCTAAATAATTATTTACATTTATGTTTTGGCTTATTACATTAACAGAATGTACTAAATAGGTTGATACTGATGGAGACAAGAAATGCGTATAATTTTAGTTGGAAAAACTGAAGAGAAGACATCACCTGAGAGATGTAGACACAGATAATGGACCATTTCTCAAAAGACTGCTGCAATTAGTTTATAACGGATTGAGTCATTGGAAAACATCCACAGTGAACCTTTTGCAGCGCACTGAAGTTTTGTGTTTTGGATCACTGCCCAGCAAAGCAAATTTCCAAAAGCCAGGAGCCTAGAAGGAAGATAAATGACTACAATAATTATCATCTTAAAATACAAGATCAATTAAATTTATGTGGATAAAAGCTGGCTCTTATAGTTCACATTAACTGACTGCTGCCAACATATTTCAATGAAATAAGACCTTCAAGAAACAATATACAGAAGAAAGAACGACAGCTAGCATTCCAGACTGCACAAGTTACGTAACTCTGACTGCTGTTCCTTTGTTGGTAAACTGTCAAACAGCGCCACTGGACTCTAGAGCTGTGGATAAAAAATACAATGGGTACTTGTGTCATGTCAACCCTGATGATGGAAGCAGACACAAGTCTCCTAAATGTAGGATATTAATTTCATTCCCAGGTGGCCGATCATCCAAGAGGACTATACTGCCAAAAACACTTACCTAGTGGTCAAACTGAAAGTATTCTGGAGAATGAGGAAGAAATCTGTAATTTTATGTCAGTTCACAAGTAACTTTATTGATTTAAGTTAATTAAGTTAGGGCAATTTTATAGAATATATTTAATATTAGTTTTAATGGTCACAAAGATTACTGCAAAAATTGTAATTTAAGTACGTATTAAGACAATTAACACGGTATTTGATTACGTCACTTATAAAATGAAACTGTTATTACATATTCTGAGGAAAAATGCAACGTTGTGAATAGAAATTAAAATTTCTTAATCATCTGGAATAATCATTTGATATATAATATTTCTCTGTTTTGAGTTTACCAGACCCAGTCATTTAAACAATTTTTTAAATGCAGCCCCCCAGAAATATACAAATCTAACATAATATTATCTTTGGTCTGGGAAGAAAACATAAATACCATTTAGCTGTGATACTAAACAAAACATCACTACACCATTATGGTAAAAATGGATCTCCAGAGATATGAGGAACTGCTTCCTTTGAATTCTTATAGCAATGGAGACGATCACTGATTTACTTTATCTCTCCTTAAGAAATATCTCTTAACATTGGAGATCATGTTAAGACTTTACAGTCAAAAAATTTCTATCATAGAAAATTCATTACTTATACTATTTTTTTTTTTTAATTCTTGAAGTATTTTCATTTTATAAATCAAATCTCTTAATGGCCTAACCATCTCATTTGCCAAAGATGTTATTTAGCCTATTCTTAAGACAAAGAATATTAATTAATTCAAAAGAGAAACAAATTGCAAATAATGGGCTGACATTAGTAGAAATTTGTACTTAATTTACAAGTAGAATCCATCAAAATATACAGGATAAACTCAATTACATGATTAGTTTTCTCACGTCTAGAAACACAAATGCATGTAGACAATAACACTATTTGTGTATGTCAAAAACTGAAACTTTCTTATAAACATTAACAAACCCCTCACAAGTATTCAATTTCCACATATCAGTAAGCCACACAAAAACTGAAGCTGAAACAACATTATAGAAGTCATTCTAGGAAATTTAAATCTTTGAAGAATTATGCATAGGAAAATGTCATAATTTACTCCAACCTCTGTAAAACAAAGACACAGAATTTGACGTTGAAGATAAATCAGTCTTGTAAGTGTGAAAGTTAATTTAATTTCAAAGCAATCAGCTTTAAATTAAGAGTAATTCATACATACTCAACTTCTATTCACTGCTACAATAACAGAGTCTATTCAGTATTGATGGCATTTTTAAGACACAAATCACATGAACTACAAAATACAACTCCTACTTTCATGATAATTTTTGAGGAAAAAGGGGAAACACAATAACTAATATAAAAATAGAGAAAGAACACATTCTATTTAAATCACTGGATTTTGATTTACTCTGTTTCTTTCTTATCTGGTAATGACTTGGAAAAAATGTGTCTTGGTATACTGCAGATTAATTATCAACACTACTACAATGGATGTAAACATCAACCAATTATCCATTATTTGCGTGTCTCTCCACGACACTTTGTTGTATACACAATATGAAATTTCACAAAATATATTCCTGAAAACAAAATTTTTAGCAGACTAAGAACATGCAAAATTTATAATAGCACTTTTTCTTAATAATTCCATTTGATTTAACGTTGATACTATTAAATCATTTTATATTTTTTTACCTATGCAGCAATTAGAACTACACTTGAATATCATAGAATAAAATGTTGGGATGCTGCATCCAACCATGCTCCAAGGGTAAAAATCCGATGGTTACCAGTACTGTAATTTTTCCACCAATGTTTGTTACTACAAACTACAATCACATGTAAGCTACAATGGAGTCTATCACTTTTGTTTGTACGTAATTATGATGCTCAAATTGACCAGTTTTCCTTACTTTGTATGCCTGAATGTTCCTTGGCTTCCAGAATGAAATATCTCAGTGAATTTTTAAAGATGGAATTTATTGAAATTTTGTAGCAATGTCTGCATTTATAAAAATCAAGAAAATGAAAAAAACCCTGATATTTTATATCATTTTTATGCAAACCTACAACACCAGTTCATAGTTTGCAACAGGATAGCACTGAACAGCTCAGCTGTTTCCCAGATTCAAAATAACTGCACTTCAATTTATTCTTATTCATTGAAGCTACTGTCTAGCATGTGATTCCTCTGTCCAAAATTACTTCAACTGGCGAATTACTCATACTGGAATGGCGGTGTTGTCGAGTCATATGTAACAGCTCCGGCGTTGCCGATGTTCTATGGAGACGGCAGCATTGCATTCCACACTGGGCACATAATAAACATGATGCTACAGGGTACGTAGTTGATCGTCTGTCTTCAGAATTCTTTGGGCGTTTCTGAACTGGGAGCTCTTCGTGCTCTTCACTATCTGTCTCATGATTTCCATCAACAATATTTGTGCCATTATTTTGAAGACCAAACGACGGAGAAGTAGCTTTGGTATCTGAATTGTGAACTCCATTTTCCTCAAATATACCCCCATTTGAAAAGCTAGAGGAACAGCTTTTTCCATTTATTCTGTTTGTTTCAAAATTATGACACTGTACTGCTCTGTTCACTAACGAACTCTTGATGTCAGTACTCTCTGAATGATCTAATCTGCTACTTGCTGGACTGCTTGAAGAAATAGTAAGTTCTGTGTCAGCCTGGCAAGAACTTGAAAGTTTTTCAACTATGCATGGCTCTGACAGCCATGGGTGTTCCAAGCACTGGTGAGAAGTAAGACGTTTACTGAAAAATAAAAGGTAAATAGAAGCCATTATCTGACAGTACATGTAACTAATTTTAGAATAAAAAAACTACAAATATAATAAGAGACACTATAGCCATGAACAACTGAATGTTTTCAAAACTGTTGTTATGCAGTTAATAGTTCTGGAGCTCAGAGATGAATACTGCAATTTAAATTCCTTATAACGAGATTAATTTCATGATACAAAGCAGCAGTTCCTATCAATGACCACCAGTTAATAGCTGTTAAAAGTCAACTACAAATGTCATTTAGAACAGATATGCAGAATAGCAACACCACCTGTCTACCATACAATTAAGTAATTTTCAGTTACAAATGTTTACCTCTATTCCGAGCCCACAAATTGCAGTATTCCAATTCAGAATTCCTTCTTACCTAGGATCCTTAACTAACGTAGCCTGAATGAAGTCTTTGGCAACAGAAGACACTCCATCAAACAGTTCATCAGGAAAACTAAGACAGCACTGCGATATATTGCAGAATGTCTCTTGTTTGGTATTGCCAGCAAATGGTGAGTAGCCAGACAAAAGTACGTATGTCAGTACTCCTACAGACCTGCAGATACAATAGTAAATACAGATTCATTGAAAAGTAAGATACTGATTTTTTGATCACTGAATCTGTGTACATCATGTGGTATTAACTGATATGAGAAGATGGCCTGGAGGAAGCGATCATAACCTTCAGTCCTCAAGTCACAAATGGCTGTTTTAGTTATACAAGAGCAAAGCTATCATCTTTAATATTCCAATAATTCAGTCATAAGAATGCTAATTCACATGCAGAGACTAGTTGTCATTCTTGGGTGTACATTTTGTGGCACAGTGTATTGTTTACACTTCACGCACAGGGATAAGATGCTTGGTGGATGCTGTGTAGAATACCACACACAAAGCCCTGTAGTCACATCCTAAATTAAAATAATTGGTAGTAATCAGATTGGTTGTTTTTCTAAATTATTTAATTACTAGCATTGCAACCATAATTCCTTCTATAATATATTTTAATTTAATTACTGGTTAAGTTATTGTGGCTGACTTAGACATAACTGGCATTTGTTATAATGTGTATTTGGAAAATCAAGATCCGAGTTCTAAACAAATGACTAGTGAATGAACTTTCATTTCAGAACTTGTTTCTAACTTATTGTACTACCCTGAAACGTGCCTAAGGAAGTGAAGAAACCCACAGCAAACCCCAGTCTGGCTAATCATTCCTGCAACCATAACAAAAACCACGCACATCCGTACGAGTTTTCAAGAAGTTCACCTGTCTCCATTGTTTTGGAAATAACATAATTTACAAAAAGCTGATTTTTATTTATTCATGTCTTGCAAACAAGGCGGACCGAGGTGACGCTTCTGATGAGACTGAGAGCAGAGTAATCCCAAGATATGTGCCATACCCGATAAAAAATAGAGCAGTCACAGCGAAGTTTTGTCTCCGACTCTGAGTCAAGAGACAGTAAGATGATCTGTTAACTATATAGTTTCTCGTTCAAATCCGCCGCTCAACGAGGGCCCTGTAACATGTTACTACCAAGTCAGTTAGTCATAATATTCTGAACTGTATCAGTGAAAACAGTACTCACCAGATATCAGTAGCGAGGCTGATGGGTTCATAGCCCAGCACTTCAGGCGCTAAAAGACAAAATATAGACAGCTATCATAAAATACCACAAAATGAGGTTCAGTCACTCCACAAGTTGTACAAAAATAATCTTCTTATTCATTACTACAAACTTCTATAACGGCCATCACAGATCAAACAACTTTTACCCAAAGTCATAACAAATATCACTAAATTTAACGCTTGCAGACCAACTGGTGATGGCTGACAGACCAACATAAAGTATCTGTATGAGAAAAAGAAATATTTTGACTGCACATGTCAATGCAAAACATGGAAAACACTTTGTCGAACAACCTCTAGAATAAAGCACTTTGCCTTCTGTTGGAATGTCAATATAATTGTTTTTTTGTTCTCAACCCCCCCCCCCAGTGGTTTGTCTGCAAACATGTTTTTTATTTTCGGATGAATAATTATGGAATGCTCTGTAGATTAGAAATAAATATAATACATCATAATGTATGTGTGTGAGAAGGGCAGAAGATAATTAAATATTTGTATCCAAATTTTTGGATACAGAAATAAGTAATTTGGAGCGATTGATTCAAATCATCTAGCATGAGGAAAATGTAAAAAATACATTATAAATAAAAATGGTGACCCTAGAATGTGTATTCCCAGTTACTGAATCGTGCAGATTATAAACCATACCAACATAATCAGGTGTCCCCAGAATTTCTCGTACTTCAACTCCACTCTTGATAACTCTTGAAATCCCAAAGTCACACAGTTTGATGTCGCAGTCTGGATAAGCACCAGTCAGGAGTAAGTTCTGTGGCTATAACAAATTAAGAATTTAGAAACAACACTAGTTTGAAACCAAACAAAATGTCAGGTAAATTTCAGTGGATGAGCCCATATTTATGAAGCAACTGCGGCACACTATAAGGAACCATCCGAGCATTTGCCCGGAAGAATTTCAGAAGTCTGCAAAAACCTCAGCTTCAACAGACTGTTTAAAAGCTGAGATTGAAATATGGGACCTCATAAATATGCAATACATGCAATTCAGTCAGTTCTTACTCCTGGCTTACCTTGAGATCAAGATGTGCAATGTTGTTGTCATGCAGATAACAGAGACCTTCGAGTATCTGCCTCATGACTCTGGCCACGTGCTGCTCCTCAAGCCCTTCTTCTGCATCAAGAACCCTTTGCAGCTCACCACCTGCAGCTCTGAAAGTGACCAAATGCAACAACTGAACACGAGTTTGATAAAGTTGATTCCTACTTGACAACTGTGCAGCACTATGAGTGAGTATCTAAAGTAGCAGGAATATGTACTAGTGGAAATGATAAAAGAACATAATTATTAACTTATAACTCCCACCACTACTTAAATTGAAGTATACGAAAGATAGTAGGCACCATACATTCTTCCCATAACTACTTGTTTAATTTTCAGATCAACAATAGCGTAACAGTTTCTCGGGGTCTGTGCTCAGCTTAAGAATTTTGCCCCACCCCCCTGACGAAGCAGCACATATCACACACCTGTCTCATGTTATGGGCTTCATCTTTACCCAGCACTTGGATTATCTAATATATATATATATGTACTCTTATATATATATATATATGAGTACATAAGACACAGGCATTGATGTTAGAAAAAATGTATGGCACCAAATTTAAACAAGAAATAAACTGCACCAATTAACGATATTTACAGTTTACATTTAGCTGCTTCAAGACACTATGTGGCCCCAAGTCGAGTCGAACCCACCCTCCAGCGCGGAAAATACTCGCTGAAAAATAATTAACATGAAAAATTACAGCTTACAGCTCTAATATAAGCGCCATCTCTGTTGAAGTTTCATAAACTTCATGTAGCCGAACTATGCGAGCGCTGTCTGCGGCAATCTTGAGAACCGCTACCTCGTGCAGTATGCCCTTACGCTGGTCCGTTGCACGTCGTCTTTTGCGGATGAACTTCGCTGCATATTCCACGCCGGTTTCCTTGTGTGTGCATTTCCGGACAGCCGCAAACTTCCCCCTGAAAGCAAACACAATGTCAACAGAACGTCCCACATTAAATATCGTAAAAGGAGGCAAGGAAAACAAGCAACAACGAGCATCAAAACGTTTACGTGGATAAAAATTGGGTTATGGTCTTCTAGGATATAACGCTGTGTAGTATTGCAGGTGGGTGCCTACCCTGACGATTGTGTCGACTGGTTGTTGCGAAAGGTTGGCAACCACCTACAAGACTACACAGAAGAGAAGTTCCATATAAATTACTTCGCAACTTCCAAGGTGGGGGGGGGGGGAGGGGGAGGGGGTTTGGTTGGTTATGAGAAAAGCCAAATTATAAAACATCGTATTTTTTAGCTGTGGTAAAACAAATATGATTTTACGTTACACAGAAATTTGCGGACTGGTTTAGTTCACTTCTTGCGACATGGCGTTAAACAGTCGCTAGAGTGCCCTTGATAGAATTGGTTGGCATGGTGATATATGAACAACACGCAGTATCTACGTCACTAGATACCGCCATCTGCTAGACACCGTGTACTCAACACAATAGGCGTTAACCCAACAAATGTTTAGGACGCTTCCTAACAAATTGTCCGCGGATTGCGACCCGCCATAACTTTATACTGGTTTATCGAATAGAGGCTGAGCTTGAAATAAATGTAGAAAACAAAGCGTAGTTCGTATATTCAAGTCTTATCACCAGAATGCAGCACAACATACTTTGAAATCCTTCAAAACTGGCGAAGTTAAGATATTTGAAATTGATAGCAATATGCTAAAATAACATCCACGAAAAACTAAAGGACAGATTAAATATTGGAACTGATTAGTATCGATGAGTTTAGAAACACTTGCCTTCCCGCCACCTACACAGAAACACGGGTATTTTATGCAAAAATCCAAGTTCCCCTTTCGTCTGATTGTGTGTGTAAATTTTTCTATCGCCCTGAGCAGGATAAACACAGAGAATGTTAAACATAACTGAAAGAAATAGAGCGGGCGAAGTGAAATTAGGAGCTTCATAATTCGTACCATTTATTTTGTGGCGATGGGATCAATGATGTAATGTAATGGGATAGACATCGAGGAGACAAACGCATACAAAATATTGGTTGGTGACTCTGAGGGGAAGACACAACTTGAGTGAGCTAAGAATAAATGGGAGGATATTATAAGTTGATTTATGACGTTTACAATACATGTGAAAAGGCGACATATTACATGTAAATTACTGTTCTTAAAATGTCTCAATTTTTCTAAAGAAAGCATCACAAATATGTGATAGGGTTCATTTCCTTACTCGTCTAAATAAAAATAAGGCGTCTTGTTTTTTCTCAGTTGTCTGTTAAATATCCTCCAAAATAAAAATGTTTTATAACCGCAGACATTATTCAGTCATGTGGGTAATCCTGTTCCAGCTAAATTTAAGAACACGGCAAGCTTCTACAAAACATTAACTTGCTTGCAAAACTAGACTAAGCGATTTTTTTGTAAAACCACAAGCCCATGTGGGCTATCCGAGGTGAAAGACCCAACAAGTGTTTGGTTCTGATTCAACTGAGAATATTTGGAACTCAGAGGGATTAAGTGGTATGAGGCTGGAGAAAATTTCGTAACAAAATGAGTCCCAACTCGGAATACCTAGGAGTAAATGGAAATATAGTATTAAGACGAATCCGAAGGAAATGTGTACAGATGAGACAGGGTCCATCTGCCTCAAGGCAGGGGGCCGATGGTGAACTCTTGTGAACACTGTAACTAACCTTCCAGGCGATCTCTTAAATAGCTAAACGAGCATGTTTCTCAAGAACTTCGGTCCATGCAGACAGACTTTCTGCGGTTGTTAAATATAGCAGGAGGTGACGGAATTTGAGTATGTATCACTTTTTCTTTAAGAGCAGCACTTGGTCCTGTAATAAAACAAACGAAGGAAAAAGCGACTGGGCGCATTCCAATCACGATGACTCGCTACTGCGAGCCGACAACAGAAATGACAAAAGAAACTTGCACATTCGCGAGCAGCGACGAAACGCTGATGCTAAAAGAAATGGAGGCTGCACACCACAAATCTTGTCGTCGTCCATTAGCACGAGATGCATCCGAGTAATGGAGAAATACGAGGTGCGATCGGAAAGTTTCAAGACTGCGCCTATAAAAACCCGTACACTTATCTCAGGTATTAAATTCATCCATCACCCTCGAAGTAGTTCTCCTGGGAGTGAACACAACGATCCCAGCGCCGCTGCCAAGCCTGGAAGCATCCCTGGAAATCTTTCTTTGTCAGCCTGTCAAGCACCATCTGCGATTCTGCCTGAATCTCTTCTATCGTCTCAAATCTCCTTCCCTTTAGCTGAATTTTCATCTTTGGGAAGAGGAAGAAGTCACACGGAGCTTAGAAAGGAAGTTGGGGTCGGTTCTTGCAAGATCTTTCAGCTCCTGACAAACGAGAAGTCGATTCTGCTTCTGGTCCTCAGACAGGATGCGTCGCATGTGGAGTTCTTCCTTTAGAATCAGCTGACAGGTCCCATAGCCTATCCCAACAATGTCGCACAAGTCGTTGATGGTACGACGTCGATCTTCGTAAATGGCCTGCCGAATCTTCGTAACATTTTCGGGCGTTGTGCTTGAAGATGGTCGTCCAGAACGCTCGTCATCATCGACAGAGGTTCGGCCATTTTTAAAACGTGAATGCCACACAAAAGTTTGTGCACGACCCATTGCGGACTCCCCAAATGCTTGCTTTAGCATTTCATAGGTTTCCGTAGCCGTTTTGGCGAGTCTTTGGCAAGAGATTCAGGCAGAATCGCAGATGGTGCTTGACAGGCTGACAAAGAAAGATTTCCAGGGATGCTTCCAGGCTTGGCAGCGGCGCTGGGATCGTCGTGTTCACTCCCAGGGGAACTACTTCGAGGGTGATGGATGAATTTAATACCTGAGATAAGTGTACGGGTTTTTATACGCGCAGTCTGGAAACCTTCCGATCGCACCTCGTATTGCCAGTTTCACGCCAGGTTAGCGACGATATGTTGCCGAGGAAATGACTTCCACGAGCATTTTACGATTACTACTGAATGCAACATTACGTCGCAAGTTTACAATTTAATGTATACTTTTCGAAAAACTAATTCCACATACACTTCCATCGCAGGAAGTTACTGTGGCCCCTGTGGACCAGAAAACAAGAGATGAAGTCAAAGCAGATCTTAATTAAGAACGAAAGTCGAGAGCTTCGAGTTTACGATCGACTGGTACAGTTCAAAAGGCAAGCCACGAAGCGCCCAGTGCTTCTGCATTTCCTATCCATGCACTGTAAGAACTGAGGTGAGTTAATGACAAATAGAATTCGACTTGGCTCCCTGCCCCATACTACGCAGCCAAAAACAATAACAATGAATCCCGAGATGTTTGACTTTGCTGGTATTCGGTACAATCGCATTTATTACTTTAAAATTAAACCAGAAGTCGTTACACTAGTGAACAGCATATTATAAGACTGTCTACAAAACACTGACACGTTCTAAAAACCTATATTAGCGGCAACTCCGACTTGAAGAAAGACTTCATTACCGCACTGAAATTTTTAAGGCAGGTGGCTGACCGAACCGCGAGTTAAAAATAAGTTATAATTAACATGGTGAGAGGATTGTTTTACGAAATAGCAGAAATTCCATCACGATGCCAAATTCATCTCACGGTTAATGTCTATAATTTATTTAAAGAACAAAGATTTCTTTGTTAGATGCAAAAAGACTTCCAAATCTCGTGATGGCACGCAGAAAACAAATGCCTTGCTCCTTCAGGTAAGTACCACGCAAACACACGATAAGAAACAAGATTAGACGAGTCTGCGTCACATACAAGTTTCTTTTCTTTGCAGCAAGACGTTCATGACATTAAGATAATAAACTCGGTCCTTAAGGAAAAGCAGGATAAGATAATGTTTGTGAGATTTCTGGTTCTCAATGCAAACAGAAGTGATTTCATTATTTCCCTAAGCAGCATTCATGAGTTCATCTCTGCAATGGTAAAACGTGCATTCTTTTGCGGTACTAAACTGAATTATTAAATATTATTTGAAAGACCTGCGGCATCGAAGGGTTTAACATGGCGATGTTTACATTTAAATTTGGTTTACCTCAAAGTAATCCCTGAAGTCCCCCCTCCCTCCCCCCAATTACACCCAGAACAGTAATCCACGCGGTTAAAGTTTTGAGTTAAACAGAATTCAAAATCATCCCACCAATGAAGCCTTCTTCGCCAGCCTCGACTCTGAGCCGTAGGTCACTGTCATGTACGACTACCTGCGCCCCAGATATGTTGGCTTCTGTTTCCGTTTGTTACGTCAGGACCTTCAATCCTTTAAATAAGATACAGACAGTCATTATCTACGGCGGAGACAGGCTTATGGGCATTATTGTACCCCACGAGTTGATCTTGGCAAGTCGGTTAGAATTGTTTCTTCCTGGTATAAGTTGTAACCGAACTGCACAACAAAGTTTATTTTCCTCTTCTTTCCGCTCTTGGCAGGCGATAAAATACGCAAACTAGAGTGCCTTGAACCTTTAAATAAACAACAAATTAACCCTCTCGGCCACCTACGATTCCATTCAGCAGTTCTGTAAAATAAGGCCCCATATTATTTACGCGAGAATAATTGAAATTCTGTGCCAGCCTCCTAGGCGCGAATTATGTACGCTGATCCTTGAAAATCGAAGTCTTATCGTAGTTCCTGACTCAACGGGAAGCTGACAGACCTTCCAGTGTACCGACAGAGTTGTACACTGCCGCTAGGATGGGTTCCTTCTTCGTCTGCGTGTATTCGAACACTGGCAGCTTACATGAAACCATCGACAGAGCTGCATCGTCTCTCGAAGGCTGTTCGCTGAAGTGAAGAAGAGAGACGCAGGTTTAAACGGCGACATCCACAGGTGATCCATGCGCACGCCAAGTCAACGACAATGAATTCGGAATGTTGGCCCGGGGGGGGGGGCGCCTCGGGTCAAAATAACCAACACGCGCTTGCGTCCCGACTCGGCGCGGCGATTACATCCTTCTTGCACCCAAAACAAAAAACAAAAGGACGGACATGAGGACGTCCTGGCGACTGCTGTGCCTAGGATCTGAATTCCTTCCTCCTTGCCAACATGCCTTGCCTTTTTCGTACAAGTTGGACACCTAAGTAACAATCTGTTTGTTGGCAACATCCCTCCCTGCTGGCAAAACCACGGAAATGAGGGGTGCACCGCCCGGCAAATAGACCTTTGTGTCTTATTTATTTAAAGTTATTTAAATATTATTTAAATCTTGTCCGTTTAATCACAATAAATTCTTATTAAATATTAAAATATTACATGATGGTCTAATATAAATCGAATATTTCGATAAAGAACATCATTTAATATTTTAAATATTTTAAATGTTAATTATTGTAATATTTTAATATTTAATAAGAATTTATTGTGATTAGACGGACAAGATTTAAATAATATATATTTATATCACAATATGACGCAACTTTACCATCTTATTTATAGTCATTTGACGACGCTTTTTCAGTTGCTCAGACTATACACCGTCCAATGAGGGATTGGAAAGGACGTGGAAAGAAGCGGTCGTGGCCTAATTTAATGTACTATCCCTGAATTTGCCTCGAGGAACTGAATAAAAACACGATAACCCCGGTCAGGATAGTCAGTCTCCGGGCCGAGATTTGAACCCGGGCCCCCCCGAATGTGATTAATTCCCAACGGCAGTGTAGCGCAAAAGTGTCTCATATGTCAATTTAAAGTGAACGCATAATGAGGAGGCCAAGCGCGTTAAACCAAACGCAACACGTTCAAGTGGAAATTGGTAAATGTAAAGTTATCGCACCACCCTGTGAAGTTGTGTGGGGGAGTGGATGTATACCCCACTCCTAGTGTAAACTGGCATTGCAGGTTTTCACAATAAGCGTTCATTTTGTATCGTACTGGTCCCTTCAAAAATTTAAAAATTTCAGCCCCCCCTTCCAAAATGGCGGATATCCTACTTGATACATAAATATATGCATTATACCTAATTTGTAACCCGACACGCGCAGGCCTGTGTTCAAAAAAATACACACAAAGAAAAACAGCATGAGTCCGTGACATGTAACATCTGTACTGTTGATAAATTTCGTCGAAACTTAATTCGTGATTAAATGCCAATTAATCCGTCAACAACAGACTTGTATTTACAAAACATCGAGGCGAATCCGAGTAACGGAAATCATGATTCTTGGCTTTTCGTATTCGTCACTTTCACACACTTCCATTAGGAGTTGGTTTAGAAACAACGCTGTATCAACTGAAGCAACTATTACCCGAAAAGACGGATCCAAACCACGAAGACCCTCACCTCAGTCCGACACGATGAAGCCGATAAAGGTCTCAACGCCTTCTTTTAAAAAACGGTGGCCCGAATTTCCTATTCCCTCGGGGTGAGAACAGTTTTCCAGCTGTGGTCTGCGGGCCACCAGTTGGACCACTCCATTTTAGAAGAATGTAACTGACAGAGATCACAGATTTTCCTCCATCACCAAGGCGTCCAACAAGACCAATTAAAGTAAACGCCACTAACTACCGAATCCATTCATCGCCGCGCATCGCCGCGAGATATTTTTAGTTCATTAATACCGGAGAACACTATTTCTAGTCATTCATAACGAATGGGAACGAGTTAAGGAGAAATAGTTTACGGGGCTTCATGAAAGACGGACATATGACGCATATCCAATTATATTACTCTACAATACTCATTTCATAACAAACTGAAGTATTTTTTAAATCTATAAATAGTTTATGTACTTCCATTTTTAGGCTCCTTCGCGACTAAAAGTTGTAACAACGGGTCTATTACTTTCCTCACGTCAGTCGTCAAGAACTCGAGAATGTCTGAACGGATTTCCATGACATTTATTATAAAATTTTTGACACATTTGTATTTGGGATAAAATCGGACAACAATGATCCCACTACGTCACAATCCCCGAGTCATTTTTACACAACCACGTAGCTCGTTTTTGGAGCAGGGCAGAAGAATTTTCGTTAACAACTTTCGCCAAGCTGATAAAAGTGAGATTTTTAGAAATTTACTACAATTCGGCGTGACATCGTGCACAGAAAAGAAAAACACGTAACCTTAGCAGCATTCCAACTTCTAGGACAAAGTCCACTTCACACCAAAAATTTATCGAACAACAGAATCTGTTTTATGAGTTGAACTATTACAGCGAAGCAGGACCGAAACGTCACTGGTATAAAGCGACGAGGAAGTTTCTCTTTTTTGTTTGTTTTGTTTATGTTTTTGTTTTTGTTTTTGCAGTCCTGTTGCGAGAATGTGATCGTCTGTATCCGGCAGCTGCCGGGTGCAACGTCTCCATTGAATTTGTGCGTGCATAACGTTAAATGAAATGTCTCATTCATCTTAACGACGTGACGAACCGACAGCCGACAGAAAGTCTCCCTCTGCCTGCACAATACTGCGTTCAGGAACACGTACTTAGTCCTAATTTCCTCTAATTACACAGATTAATCCTTTGACCTATTTCCCCTCAAAATCAGCTCCGAGATAATGTCATCGACACGACATTAAAACCAGAGATCTAAATTAAACAGCGCGTCCACAACGGATTATTTTATTAATTTTATGGCTCAAATTTCCATATTATAGACTTAATATCAAATCTAAAAGTTCTTGACGATGGTAATGAGTCATTAGAATAAAAATTTTCTTGGATATTATTCAACATCTAGTATATAAAACGTAAAACGACGTTTCGGAGATGGGGATCTATCTCAGTCTTCAGGTTCCTACTCAGTTGGGCCAACTAGATAGAGCTAATCCCTATCTCCGGAGATAGAGCCCCATCTCCGAAACGTCGTTTTACGTTTTATATTTTAGACGATGGATAATATCCAAGGAATTTTTTTATTCAAATATAGACTTAATGTTACACTCTTTACGTGATTCATTACACTACAGCTCCATTTAAGAGTATTTTGAAATTTAAAATGCAGAACAATCAAACTGAGTATGTGCAAATGTACACAAAATGAAAACTCCATCACCACACATTATTTGTTATTTTTCTTATTCTAAAGTTGACATAAACAAAACTCTCCATGTCGTGTAGGAAATTTCGTGGGAAATCTGAACACAAAACCTCTAATTTGCCATCACGAAACATTTGTTCACTCAAAGGACAATTGTTTCGTTGTCGGCCGATATCTAAATTCCGACATGGGAGACACGACGATGCAATATGCCTATGAATGGACATTCAGGGGTATTAAAACAAAGATCCATAAAATATTCCGATTTAAAACTACGACCGGATGTAGTCTCCGCCCCAGTGCTATGCTAATCTTGCATCCTTTGCCTTGCACGCTTCGATGCTCGATTATAAATACGACCAACAAGGTCGTTTGCAAATTATACACAGCGATAATAGCTTGTGTTATACGCGTATCAAATAGTTGAGAAATGAGGTCAGCTTTTCCGGGACTAAGAGACTTTCACTGGAATGTAAGCAATGATACACGTTGGCTAACATGACTTTATTAAGAAACTAGCTGAAATAAGGAAACACTGTGCTTTTGAAGCTATGACACCTGTCTGCAGACAGATCTAGTTTAGCTTAGAGATCGTACATGGTTGCAACACCAGTTTTACTATTCATTTTGCATTCAAAATATTTCTGTTTCTTGTATATTTGTATTTCGTTCCGTCGAGGACAATTTAACATTTTTCTGTCTCCTGAGCACAGGAAATACTTGCAACACAGCCAAGGGTAGAAGTTTACCGACGTTACAGAGGTCCTTGCTGCCTCCATCATCAGAGCGATAAACTTTTACCAGACTACATGCAGCTACAACCTATAAGACAGCAATCTTCGTTTCCAGAAGTTCACGGCTGTAAAGGCCGAATGTTTTATGGCAATTGTAACTGTGTTATATCTGTGGCTTATCTGACGACGCTGGATTAAATCACACTGAAATTCATAAATGAAATGCCCCATACAATTACGCCCAATCTGCAAGCCACGCGCGGTCTAACAACTGGCAGCAGGAGAACAGCTGCTGCCCAAGGACCACACGGCCATCTTTACGAGAACCATCAAACACAGACGGCTTTAACTCCACTGTATGAGCCATCCCCAGGAACTAGGCAATCCCTAAGAACCCTAGGCCATCGTTGAAGCACACTGTTCTTATATCGTGCGCAAACACGATTAAGACGTATTAGAAATAACATTTACAAATAAATATTTCTGTACTCTACAGGAAAGGATCCTCGGGAAACTATCAGCAATTTTGAGATTTGAGATTCTCGATGTTCGTTGTCTGGGTTGTAACGCCGTATGGCGTTTTCAGCCCTGGAGATGGAAGCGGTATTTGCCTTCGAAACGTCGGTATCTACCTACAAGCGCACACGGCATTATAACCGAAAAGACCGACATCGGTAACCTCAATTTTACGGGTCCGTGAGCCTCAAATGGTTAAGATCTACGGTAACATCGTTAAACAAAAGCCATCAGGAATGAACGACGAAAAACTGCAATTTTTCGCCCTTGCTAGTAACATGGAAGGTCGGATGAGTTAGCCGAGCGATTTCTAAAACATGCACACACTTCATCTGGAATTCTCAGTTCTTCTTTATTTCCATTATACAAATTAAGAGTCTGTCCACTTTCCTTCACATAATAACAAAAGAAGAAAGTTCTAATTTGCGAAGGGAATGTTGCAAATCTTTTGTCTTGTTTGCATTGTACCGTATAATAGCACTGAGACAATTAAGTTTGATGGGAGCTGAAAGACGCAAGTGAAAATGAGGAGTGTTTTGTTTCTGATAAGCAACCACCTCGTCCACTCATGCGTTCTTTGAAGGGTACGCGTACAAGACTGGCCATTCCTGTCTGTCCGTATGATTCAACTGGCTTGCATTTACTTTTATGCTCTCTGACAAGCAAAACCCGTCCACAAGCATCCAGTAATCACTTAAAAATATTCGAACCTGCACCTAGCAATAAGCCAAATTCCTTAATCTGGAATTCTGTAACGCGATGTCCAATTAAATACGGTCAGACTGAAATAACCAATCAGAACGGAAGAGGATTCAGTGCCGTCGGTAGCTCAGAAAAATGGCATCGGATTATAGGATAAATAATAACGATTTGGAAGGGATGTGGAAGGAAGTGGTCGTGACCTAATTTGAGGCGCTATCAAAACATGTGGCTGCGAAGACTGAAGAAAAACACAAGAAATCACAGTCACTTCAGTCGGCCTCTGGACCCGGATGGAAATGTGCCTGGGTATTTACGACCATCCCTGCTTTTTCCTGGAAGCACGACAGACCACAGGAAACCTTCGCCGTCACACCCGTCACCGGGCTGCGTCGCGAACCGAATGCATCCCAAACGAGAGCCAGGAACGTTACTGCTGCATAGAACTCGCTCCGTAAATTACGTCCAGACTACGAGGGTCGCTCATTAAGTAATGCCCCACATTTTTTTCCTCAGAACATATTTATTCAAGATGGCTCAAATTTAGTGACAATATAAATCAATGTTTCCTTTACACATACTATTTTTCCACATAGTCCCCATCAACTTGTACGGTTTTACGCCAGCGTGGAACAAGTGCATGCATGCCTTGCCGGTACCAGCTCTTGTCCTGTGCACGTAGCCATGTCCTCACTGCTTGAATAACGCTCTCGTCATCTTCAAACCTTGTTCCGCGGATAGCATCTTTAAGTGGCCCAAAGAGATGGAGTCGGAGGGTGGATGGGGCAGCACCGTTCAACCAAATTTGGTGATTTCTTCCCGGGTTCTCGGACTTGTGTAAGGGCTTGCATTGTCATGCAGGAGCGAAATTTCTGCTGGATGCTTGTGAGGCCGAACTCGTCGGAAACGCTTCTTGAGGGTTTCCAGGGTCATAATGTACGCGTCTGAATTGATGGTCGCACCTCTTGGCATCACATCCACAAGAATGACCCCATCACTGTCCCAAAAGACAGTCATCATGACCTTTCCGGCGGAGGGAGTTGTCTTGAATTTCTTCTTTCTCTGTGATTGAGGATGATGCCACTCCATCGACTGCCTTTTTGTCTCCGGCTCAAAGTGGTGTATCCAGGTTTCTTCACCTGCAATGATCCGGGACAGAAAGATCTCTCCCTCAGCATCAAAACGCTCCAACAATTCAGAAGAAATTGTTTTCCTTTGAATCCTGTGGTCTGCTGTGAGACTTCGTGGAACCCATCTTGCGCACACCTTCGAATATGCAAGAGCCCGGATAATTGCAATCACACTTCCATTACTGACTGAAAGCTGTTGGGCCAATTGTCGAGTTGTGATGCGCCGATCCTCACGAATAATGGCATCCGCGCGGTTCAACATGTCTGGAGTGGTGGCTGTGGCAGGACGCCCAGAGCGCGGCAGATCACGGAGCTCGGTTTCTTCACTTCCTGAAGTTTTAACTCTCTTAGCCCAGCGACCAACGGTGCTCCTATCGACTGCACAGCTTCCATACACAGCACACAAACGTTTATGAATGTTCACCACAGTTTCTTTGTCAGCAAAAAAGAATTCAATTACAGCTCGTTGCTTGTAACGAGAGTCGTTCACAGACGCCATTTTAACAGTTCACTACAGCTCCGCTATCGTTTTGAATAATTTGAAACTCCGTACACGAACGCGGGAAACATCAAATCTCAAGCATGTAAAAGTGCACTTTTCTATCTTCATTATTGGCTGAGAAAAAAAATGTGGGGCATTACTTAATGAGCGACCCTCGTAATAATAGCCCACCTTAATTCACCTCAGCACTGCAAAAGATGTGAAGAATCATTCTTCTTACAGTCCGTCGTGAGTGGACCTTGCCTTCCAGCACAATATTCCTCCAATCTTGACGGCCCTTAGCCACTGAATTCTAATTTCGTATTCCCATAATCCTCAAATCCTCTTCAACCTCACCTACCCATCTTTTACGTGGTCTACCTATTTTCCTCGTTCCTTCCATCTTATTTGTCGTTACGTTTTAGGCATTCTTTCGTTACCCATCATTTCAGCATCTCCACGCCATCTCAGTCTGAGAGAGATTCTATAAATTTTGCGATGTCCTCTATCTCCTTATTAATGCGAAGGATCATTACAGGTAGAGAGAGCAGTCTTGCAAATGGCTGCTTGCTTGTACAGCTCCACCCTTTGGAAATAGTCTAGTGCAACGTTTCTCAACCTATGGTACGGATATTAACATAAATAAGTTTTCCCTGAACGCATTTGGTTAGTGGTACATTTAATGTGTTAAATCAGAAAAAAAAAAGGGGCGAGAACCCCTGATCCAGAGGATATAAACGAGACGGTAAACAAGAGCATTACATTCTTCACACTGATTCAGTACAAGGAATGCAAACATTTATGTAACAGGTTATAGAAAAGAATAAGAAACGATCACATTACAAATATTATGACTCCATAAAAATAACCGTGCTTCTCAATCGGGATGACGGAAGAGAACAGACCATTTGCGAGTCCTAGATGTAAACAGGATAATATTAAAACGAATCTTAAACAGGTTATGAAGAGTCAATTGAATAAAAATTTTCTTGGATATTATCCATCGTCTAGTAAATATAAAACGTAAAAAAACGACGTTTCGGAGATGGGACTCTATCTCCGTCTTCAGGTTCCTACACAGTTGGGCCCACTAGATAGAGCTGTCCGGAGATAGGGATTAGCTCTATCTAGTGGGCCCAACTGTGTAGGAACCTGAAGACGGAGATAGAGCCCCATCTCCGAAACGTCGTTTTTTTTACGTTTTATATTTACTAGACGATTGATAATATCCAAGAAAATTTTTATTCAATTGACTCTTCACCATCGTCAAGAAGTTTTAGATTTGATATGTTATGAAGATGTGTTCTGAATTCATCTGGCGCAAGACATGGTCTTCTCGCGGGGTTTTGTAAACACGGCAATTAAAATTCGGGTTCCATAACAGTAGGGGAATTCTTTTACTAACTGAGAGACTACCAGCTTCTCGAGGGCTCTGCTTCGTGGAGCAAAATCCACATAATCTCCACATCATTTTCTTCTCTAACGTCCTCAACGTTTGTTCTACACACAAGAGTAACCACCGTTAGAAATTTAGTTCCAAACTCACCAGGCCTACTACGTGGCGTAGACTATATCCAAAACGTAGCCAATTTAAAACCGCGAATCAAATGATTGTGGCTTGTATCACCACCGCTCGCGAGGAAGACTGCGTCAAGACCAAACCCACGAAATCCACTTCACAAGAGCAAACGAGCACATCAAATCCTTCTTGTTTGCTCTCAGAGCGATTAAGTTTGATTTTCTGACCCCCAAACACGATCACAAAAATTATTGCAAAGTTACGACATTCGTTTTGCAAAGTACAAGCGGTCATGTGGTCTACGAGGAAAACCACTGTCTACGTGCTTCAAAAAAAAAAACGAATGAGTAACGACTTGCATGTTTAAGACGTTGCAAATCACACAGACGACATTCACCAGTAACCGAGCTGTCCATGCGCCTCTAAACCCACGGCCATATCAACGAACAAAAATGACAATGAGATGGTAAAGTTGCGTCATATTGTGATATAATAAATATATATTGTTTAAATCTTGTCCGTCTAATCACAATAAATTCTTATTAAATATTAAAATATTACAATAATTAACATTTAAAATATTTAAAATATTAAATGATATTAGACCATCATTTTTTCAGTGAAAAATGATGGTCTAATGTAAATCGAATATTTCGATAAAGAACATCATTTAATAATATTTTAAATATTTTAAATGTTAATTATTGTAATATTTTAAAATTTAATAAGAATTTATTGTGATTAGACGGACAAGATTTAAACAATATATAAAAATTACAATGCTACGTACTATTGTCATTTACAGAATAGTCTCATTCGAAATAACGAACAGGAGGGCAATTAAACCGGTTTCGTAATTTATAGTTCCTCTTGCAGTTATGTCCTGGAATACGACACAAATCAAACCTTTAACGGACGTACACTCCCTACTCATGTTTATAAAAGTGATCGTCTCTGATGATACATTTTCCTCAACACGACAAGTGTCTGGATAAACTTCCAATGGTGGAATTCAATCACAATAAGTCATGGCAAATTCATGACCGATAATTTACGCTACTCAAACAAGTATCCACCATGCATTAAGCCTAACCTTCCCTAACCTGCTCATCGTCCTCATAATTGAGGCAGCAGGGACCTCTGAAACGTTGGTAAACTTCTACCAGACTATACGGCGCTGCAAGCCAGAATATGTTGGCCACCCCTGCGCAAAGTACTCGGTTATCTGAAGCTTAGCTTTCGAAGCGATACATAATCTATGCAAATAATGTGGAAATTTTCCTGAAACAATGCGACATACATCACCTCGTTATCTCCAAATCAACAACTGTTTCTGGGTCTGGGTAAAACTTGCCAAGAAATTAGTAATTCATGCTTCGTGTATAAAACGCCACAGCATGTGTTGAAGTTCTTTGTTTGAAACACACGAGGAACTTCGATGCGAAGGCGGGCTGCCATCCCCAGGGCGTCACATCAATATCACCGTTATCACAGTAACATATGACAGCCACCTACCTAATCCTACTAATCTACTGCAGCTAAAATACTTCCCAAAGGAAGTGTCCTTATCTCTACAAAAGTTATTCACAATTCCATTTAACCTCGCAGAAAAGGGATCTTTACAGAGCAATAGTTGTTCAGCTGGCCAAGAAATTTCTAACCTTTTACGTACACCGAAAGCTCATAAAATCATCACAAGAGCCCACCAGTGAATCGTATCTTTAATTACATTAAAACCAGACCACACTCTAAATTCATATTTCATTAAGACACATTTTAATATCATCGACTTACCTACGCCCAGGTCGTTCAAGTAGTGCCTTTCTTTCGGATTTTCCGGTCAAATTTTGATAAGAATTTCTCAAATCTCATACGCGCTCTACACATCTCGCCAATTTCATCTTTCTTAACTTAATCGCCCTAATGATTTCTTTCGCACATCAAAGTATCTTACTCCTTCCACTACAAAATTCATAACAAGTTGAGGAATTCTATCATCCAATGTCCTCACCAACTCTTAAGGTCTTCTCTCAAGGCCTTCCTTGTGAAACCGGTAGCAATTCGGCTGGTAAACAAATTTTAAGCTATGAAGTGAACTCAAATGCACAAATTACTCAAAAGTGTCAGCACATTAAACAGGGGGAAAAAAACCCAAAACCAAACCAAACTCAGAGACTTCATCGAGATCTTGGTAGTGGAATTTCCTCCACTACAGATAAAACGGGTTAGATCAAATCGTCCTGACTCTCGTCTTGATCCTCGTTGGTAAGAGATCGATGCAAGTCGCTCATGCAGAAATGTGTCCATCTTAACCCTCTGAAGCCGAAGTTCGTCCAAATAATATACAATTATTCAGTCCGTACCGCAAAGAAAACACCAAACCTCACCGAGAGACCAGCTGGTTGACGCCGTTTAAGGAAATGATGGCTGTTTACAGTGAGATTCATTCGAAACCCATAAATACAATACAAAGTGAAGACTTGTGGACTGTTGAAGCAGGTGGACTACATAATTACCATAATCTTTAAAGGGCTATTGTCATATTCCCATCAAAGTCGAGGTCTCCCAAAGTTCTGACTCCCCACTAAGCTTCACCTGTTAAGATGCGCAACATCGCATAAGCATTATCTGCTTGCAGCAATTTATCGTTTACGTTAAGAATCTGTCCGGAGTTCTTTCAACGGGTGTGTGTGTGTCGAGGTCATGGAGTGTTGACGCTGGTTCTGGATGCTGAATGACGTTTCAGCACCCACGTGGAATCGCCTCGACCGGATAAGGGCATCACGGCAGGTCCGGTCTGCTCCTTCACCACACCCAGTCAGGTAAATATCTTCGATTCATCAAAACCTATAAAGGAGCCCAAAGATGGCCAGAATCGTGAAAAGATCCAAAATCATCTCACATCTGTCTGATAACAACACGTGTGTTCATCGTGGAAAGTGTTTCTGCGACGTTCAAACCTAATCGGGTCATCCTATCAGAAGAAGACGAACCTTGTTAACATAAGTAGCATTTGAGGTTCTCAAGGCGGAGAGTACGAAGATGGCTGTCTTCTGTGTTGTAGCGCCCTCTAGTTTTATAGAAGTTAACCGACGTTTCGGAGGTCTGAAACGTTGCTAAAATTCTACCAGACTACACAGCGCTAAAAACCAGAGGACATCCATATTCACACCAAAGTGTTTCAAATTCGACGCATACTATGTATGTATATATATATATGTATATATATATATATATATATATATATATATATCTTTGCATAATGAGGCACTTACGAGAATGTTAAAAAAATGTGATTTCATCTGTGCAAACAAAGAGTGGACAGATAAGGAACACAACAAAGTTCTCTTGCTGCAGAACTACATAACACACGTCATCCAAATATATGACGTGTTTCTTTGGATGAAACATGCCGACATTCTGCATTCTCTTTTCGCTTTATTCATGGAGCTGTAAGGTCGCACCAAAGCAGCTTCACCATCATTCCATTACCTTATTAATTAACTATGTGTACCGTCCCATTCAGCACTCAGTAAATCCGCATTTTGTATTTATGGATTTCGTTTGATTCTCAAAATAAACAGAGATTATTTCCCTATACAACATTTTCCGACCGATCTTTGCAATGGAGTTGAGTTATGCCTTCTCAGGATTACTAAATATTACTTAGACGATCTTCTACCATCAAAGTGTCGGTGTGTCTAAAAGGGAGTATCACACAACTTGTAACGCGACTTAAAAACCTCTTCCACCCTCCCCTCCCCCTACGAAGCCCAAACAAACAATTAAATGAGATCGCGTGTCTCAAAATGTTCATTTCGGCCCTTTGAATAGTCTTGGCAACCCGTTCCAGAGTTCAATAATTAAGTACTATTCATGACAGCAGCTGGACGTGAACTGGTAGTAAGCTAGGTCGCCGATTTTGATCTGATAAACCTACACTTGAACGTGAAGTAGTCTTGAAATAGATGTACGATAAGCTGACGATGTCAAGTTTACGTGCAAGCCTACACGCCAAAAGTTGGCACGGCCATTATTCCAACTCCTTGGCTATTTGAAGCAAATAGCTAATCTAATTCAGATTTAAAAATTCAATTATTCGTGTTTTTCCGTCTAATCACAATTGTATATAAATAAAATTTATACACAAGATATTAAAATATCATTTACACCTGAAGATGGTTCAATGTAACCGAAACATGTAGTAGAAAGATGTACCAAATATGTAAATGATATTTTAATATCTTATGTATAAATTTTATTTATATACAATTGTGATTAGACGGAAAAAAAACACGAATAATTAAATTTTAATTCACAATATGACGCAATTATATCAACTTTTAAAAATTCAGTTCGTACCTCATAGAAAACATAACGCGTCTCCGTTACGAAGATTGTTTGTGATGTTTGGGAAGAAAATAGTTTATTCTTAAAATCATACGAAACCATAAACATTTTCTGCGGACAAAATGTAAAAATTACAGAATGTTAAAGTATGTGGGTGGTACAATAAGTTACCGCTGTGCTGTAAAGATTTAACAGATATTCTGCAGACCCCTCAGTAGCGTACGAGACCCTTTATAAACTAGTACAAGCAAATATTAGTTACCGATTATTTAAAAGACATCTCAGATTTACGATAGAAAATTAACAAAAGAAAAGCTAGGATTACCATCTTTTCTACGCCACTACGCGAACTGACGACGTTTACCAAGTGTTAAACCCCGATCATCAACATTTTAATTCTTGCTAATTAGCACAAAACCCTTTGCTTAAAATGCAAAGATCCTGCCACTTGAGATTTGAAAAATATCTGCGAGAGAATAAATAAATCGAGGGTTGAAATAGAATGCTGCCAGCTTTTTCTAATAGGCCACGGGCACACAGAAATGCGACAACCGCAGTGATTGAACCTTTACCACGTACTCACTCCCCCCACATTTAATTACGTGAGATTTGAGATTCTCGCGACAGTGAGTACGAAGATGGATATCTTGTGGGTTGTAGCGCCGTCTACTCTGGTAGAAGTTTAGTAACGTTTCAGAGGTCCTTGCTGCCTCCACCATCGGGACAACGAGTACGCCGCGAGGTTGCTGATCAGAATATGCATACCTAACGCAGACGAAAAATCAGGGCGCCGGTGGATATCTTACAATAAGTCGTGGTCTTCACCAGACACAAGCGCAAGGCAATCACAAACTGCGAGCTGGGTGGGACGTTCAGAACAAATGCGAGAGAAGCGAAGTACGTAAAATGTTGTAGTCGGAAGACCTGGAGAAGAAGAGACCACTTGGCGAGACCTCGACGTAGATCGAAGGATAATATTAATGAGGGTGTTAACTGGGCTCAGGTTAGCGAGCTTCTGTGACACCGTAATGAACTCTCAGGTTCCAGAATTGCTTCGGCAGCCGAGCTCCTCCTAACATTAGTCTTAAGCCTTGTATCGACTGCGCGCGGCTGCCGCGCGAGGCAATGTTCGTTGCTTTGCCTCGCAAAGTCGATACCATGTTGCCGCGCGCGGCAGAACGAACAATGCCGCGCTCGAACTTGGCGCGTGTCGAGCCAAATCGGAGCGGTTCTTTGTCCCGCGGCAAAGGGATTTCAGTGTGCTCAGCTCACGGCTGCCGCGCTCGATGCTGGTAACCACAAACACGGTTTTAAACATAAACAAACGAACGAGTTTGCCGCGCATGAACAGCCGCGCGCAGTCGATACTCGGCTTTAAGGGACCGAGTCGTAAGCTCTTAACCCATAGCTTCTGGCTATACAAAACACCAGTGATCGTTTTTGTGCCAGTTGTCGCTTTACGAAACAGAAAACTTCCTGTAAACTGTGATATTAACTATGTGAACTTTGTTCTTCAGAGGGTTAAAGCTTGGGTTTTGGTTCCTGCACCAACTGAAGAAGTTATTTAGCTCGCACGAGAAAGAAAGGACCAGCAAGGGAAGAACAGTGTGGCCTACCGCACGGACGAAGTTCATTTACTCCGAAAACTTTCGAGAAAGCCGCGTCACTGCCAAACGTGTTTGTTGCCGCGCAACAAATGCACCTTGTAACAATTCTAAAAATTTGCGTGGGTTCAGAGACGTCACCTCGACCTGCAGGTCATGCTTGAGCAGTGGGTAGAAATTAAAGGCCCCTGAGCAGTTTTGAGGGTCAATTCCATGTTAGTGCGGCACAAATCACTGACATTATGCGCGTGTCCAAGATCAAATTCAAGACGTGGTCTCCAGCCCGCAATCCATGGCTTCGTCGTCTTCGTTAAGTACAGTCAACCACAATTAAATACACTTAACCGTGGTTTTCCATCTCCTTCAAGAACAGAGATTGTCTGTCCTGACCTGACTGACCCTTGCGTGATCTTCCTCCGTTGCGATTTGCTAAAGCAAATGGTAACACGACCTGCTTGTTTCCTGAAGCCACTTCTCTTACGTCAATCAAATCCCTTCCAAATTAATATTCGAAAATGTTTGCTTGGCTCTTCAGCTGGACAAGGATGGATCTGTGCGAACGAAACTCGAGGTACATTGGAAGGGGGGGGGGGTCCAGTAATCTTTCAGATCAAAGCGTGACTCGTACACATCACAAGCCACTTATACCTTGAACTGCAGGGCCCGGTAATGCATGAGTCACCCTAAATCCAAGTACTGCAATTTGGGTGCACAGAATTTAAAATATAGTCTTTGCGTATTTTTTCAAGACGTTCAGTCATTGCAGACACAAATATTCTCTTTCAGAAAACAAATAAATAGCAGACACAAGTCGATGACCTTCGGTAATCATTACATTTCGTGGGTTTACTATGCACCTCTTTAAGAATGCGCGGAATTTTTACGAACGACAATTATAATATCCGCGCTTGTAGTCTGTGTTTCAAGAAAGCAGACTCTCACAGACTGACTTGGGATGATTTAAAATTCAATTTATTTTAATTTTCTTCACGAACCGCAGTAAGACAGGAACAAAACGAGAACTCCAGGCTCAAAAACATGTTTTACATTCTTTATCTGCTGAACAAGTACACACAAATCCTTTCCTCTGAATCAGCCAGAGCATTTGCGTGGATTCATTCTCGTTATCTCTTGTTCTGCCAGGTACAATGACACACGAGATGAAAGGTAAATAAGATAGCGTATCTCATATGCACTGCACAGCTTAAAATAATTTGTAGCCCCACTCACACGCGTTTCACCAACAAATGCAAAGTTCGCGTAGGAGGATAAGTACAGTCCAGTACACCTAACAAACATACCAACTCCATCGAGCGAAGTTCTTGAAAAGCTGAGAGTCGCTCAGTCGTTCGGCTAGCCAAGAAACGCCCTGCCATTTATATACACCGAAGATCTATTTCCGCGATCACAGGATCCAGCCTATCTTCTCAGCACTGAGTCAGATAAATCCAATGCTGTCACCGCAAGATCCATTTTAAACATAATCCTCCCATCTACGCCTAGGTCTTCTCTTTAGGTTTTACACAATAAATTATGAAACGAAATTATGAACGCCCCCAAAACGAGCAATATTACCACACTAGCGACCTCTTGTTTCGTCATTCACGAACTGTATTCCTTTAACCGCTTATGAAGAAAAAATCTCTGCAGAAATGTTTAGTCCGTTACTTCAATGTCACCCTTGGCTCCACCGCCTAGCAATCTTCAACCCCCCACTAAATATAACTCACATTTTGCTAATTATACTGCAAAGTTGTGTTAGCTTAACTAAGCACGCGAACATTTCTGTGCTGAGTCACTTCGTATAAAATGTTGCATGCTAAGAGTCATGACGTCACTCTGAGGTAGATTCATATCACACGGTTTCTAGGAGCAGGAGGGCCGGATACCACAATCATCTGGGGAAGGGGGTGTTATGCGTTATCACCATTTGGGTACTTGGCCAGAGCTCTCAATACATCGTGTTTTAAAACATCAAGCGATGGACAAGGTCCGAAAACCCGAAAGTCCAGAAGCCTCCTAAATCGATATCATCACTGTTTATTAACCAGTCTTCGCCAGGCTAGATAACGACCAACCTTCGTGGGGGAAATACACAGATAATGAACAATTAATACGCTAACAAGTGCGCAGTGGCCTTGGTATGCGGGTGATAAAATTCGAACCGGTATTTGGGAATTACACCCACATATGGTTTTATCTTATTTATGAATATTAGGCAAGCCAACGTTGAAGGACGAATAAATATTTACACGAAGCTAGGTCCTTCAAGTACGTCGACTGGTGCCAACCTTACGTTAATAACAGACACGATAACGCGGCTAAAATGTTTCTGGAGCCAGTAAGCCTCCCGATATTCTAATTGTATTAATACAAACCGAAGGTTCGACAAAGACATCACAGCCACCTCAATCCACATAATTGCAACTATTTTCATTGGATAATTAACAGAGGAATATTAATGACAATGCGCGCTTTTACGTATGAATTTATGATAATGTTAAGAGATTTTCGGCCACATGGGACAATATTTCTTAACGTTTTGAAGCCAAGGCTCGTTTAAATTACATTTAAGAATTCAGTCCGTACCGCAAAGAAAACACTTCACCGTTGCAAAGATCGACTGGCCAATTGTGTTTTAAAGAAATAATCGCTGTTTACAGTGAGAATCAAACGAAACGTAAAATTATTCCAAATCCTGGTAAGATTAGAATGAAAACTTCGAGGTGGCTGAGTACAAAATGAAGAGTTGTTGATCGCTGGCGCAGGTGGGCGAGGACTGCATCTTACTTCTGAGGAAACAAAACATAAATTGCAGGTGCTCAAGATTAAAAAGCAGGTGAGAAATGTAGGGTTCTACTTATCGGCTCAGTAATATTGGTAAGACAATCAAGGAGGTTATGGAATCTGAGAAACAAATCTAACGAAATACTTAATTTGTAATACCACAATCTTTTACGTGAAGATCCATTTCCAAGGAATACGAAGTTGACGCAACTTTTAGTTTTCACCTCAGTACAAAGTTTAATCGAAGAGGTTCACGACATTAAACATAAGGACAAACGTTCACTTTACGTTCTTCGAGTTCAAAGAACGCATAAAATCGGAAAAGGTGGCGTGGACTCTGCATTGCGTTCGAACAGAAACAGAAGGCATTTCCTGCTCAAATACGGGAGAAGAACGAATGAGTCGACTCAACTGTGGCCTTAACTGAAGGTCCAACCGTGACAGCTTTACGTTTCTTAGCAACAGATTGGAGTAATAATAATTTTTCTTCTTAATGACGCATGATCAAGCGACAGACCGTATACCCAGGGTTGCTTAAACTTTTAAACGACGGCGACACTGTGTAGGATCTGAGGTTTTCACGGCGGTGAGTCTGAAGATGACTGTCTTCTACGGTGACACCTCACGTACCACCTGTTACAATAAACAATAACTCGATTTTCCCACTGGCGCGACTAGCCGCGCCACGTCAGTGGGTTTCGCACCTATAAAAAGCAATACAAATAACAGCCGCGCGCGACAACACTCGACACGCCGCACGCGGCTAGTCGCGCCAGTGGGTCCCTAGGACTACAAACTGGGTATCCAATCTTTCCAATCGTACCCGAGTGTCGCCCGCGACTGCTTCGTGGACAGAAAGGTCTTGAATAGGAAAACGACTCTCTGAAGCGGTTTAGTCATGCGGGCAGTCTCTCACCTACTTCAAATTGAAGTAACTGGGGAAATAATTCAGGTTATGCTGCCTTGCAGGTATATTGAAATTCTCGAACGGTCACGACCCATCCACGCACTGCCATCGGCCTCGCGCTAACTTGAGGAGATATGCAGAACCGCACGTCGGGAAGACGACTACGCTGGAGACCCCAGCTGATGGGATGCGACTCAGAACCTGACCATCAGCTTCAGCTTCCTGGTTGGAACAACTCCAAGCCACGATTTCCAGCCACGACTGGAATTCTTATTCATTTTCAATTTGTGTACGATATGACTCTTCTGCCTGTCTCTAATTAAATAAGAGCACGAATGCGATTCCACTGTCTCCATCACATCATAGTTACTGACGCGATAAAAAATTCCCCATTGCTATGAAACCCGAAGGTTCATCGCTCCAAAAGTCGCCCATATGACCCATTTATGAACCGGTTCAGTCCATTTATACGATACATTTAAATATTATCTTCCCATGTGGCGTTTTCCGATGATGATTTACAAACAAAATTTTCCATCAATCTATTTAACTCTTTATCAGTAAGTGACCAAATTCGTCAATTTTAAGGCTATAAAAATAACGTCTGAAATAACTCTTGTACGAAAGGGTCATCTTTGAAATAAATTAAAAGAGCTAGTCTATTCTCGATATACAATACGCATGCAAGAAGGCAGGTAGATAAATAATTAAACAACAAACTTTACTCAAATTCCGCACGATGACCACCTACTCTCATTAATTAGAAGAACGCACATACGCCATTCATTCAATCAAGAGCTGGATCAACCGGACCGCCTACAGGCAGCAGCTTCTTGGAGGGGGGGGGGGGGATTTCCTTTTCCGGTTTTCAGTCCGACAGACATGCAAAACCAGGCGGAAGTACAGGAACTCCCCTTCTCAGATTATGTGACCTACAAGCAACTTCAGTCGCATATTTTCTTCAAATGTTTAAACCTATCATCAAGATCAGCATAAATCACTTATAAATTATAACCGCTGTTTAGTGAAACATCTCTTCGCATGATTTCTACTAATATTTTCACTCATTCACACCCCCGAGTACGTTAATTTGTCAGCCACAATCTCCAGGTTAGAAACGTTTCACACAAACTGTTTTACGATGTCTCTGTGCCACATTTGGGCACAGCTGGCTCAAACGGTTCCCTAGTTATGGCAGCCAAATCCAAACCCAGACACAGATTCGAAGCGGCGACTATCTTTATATAACGCTACACAAATTACCTTATAAAAGTTTATTTCTTAAAAGGCTTATCTATTACCACACAAAATTTTAGGTCCCAATGTCACTGACAGGATACAAAATACAGGGTGTGTCACTGTTACGGAGCCCGTCACGACAGAATGCCACAGAAGCAGCGAGCGAACTACCGGGTAAAGAGACAGTCACAACGTCACTTCCGAGTTACGTGGGAAATCCTGTTTCAAGGCCACGTGGCATGACGCGCAAACCAAGTTTTATAAACATCCATCAAATGGACCAAAAGCTATTACGACGACGTACCGATTACCTAATCACAGAGAAAGTTTTACCGCATCCTTTGCTGTGAAATTGGTGATCGATGTATGCAAACAAACGATTCAAAACACAAAGACCACATCGCAAATACGAACCAAAACAGAGGAGCGGAAGGGACCGAAAACCCAAAACCTGATGCTAATTATGTTGCAGAATGCAAATTCAAGGAAACAACTTCACCGTCGCTCCCGTTTGGAGAAAAGGATAATGAAAAATACACAATCAACACGTGCTTTTCGCTATAAATAAATCAGATGTACCGCCACTGACAAGTTCCTCTCTGATGACCCGGACGAGATGAATGAATGACAGCGAAGCTCAGCTGACTTCAGAACGAACAAAATGGAATGCGGATCCTCTGGAAGGCTAAGAATTAGCCTAAAGGCTGAAGGCACATTCTCCGAGCGTCGGTGGAGTCTTCTACGTGCAGGAGCTGGACGAATCAGTGAGTTCCACATCCGTTAGAATTAAAACCCAAGGGGAACAGTAGGGACTGGAGGGGGCATTAGATAAGGAAGCTTACGAAACTGTAACCATCGTTTCCCAGCGGCAACAAACAAACGTTCAATGATCTCCGTAATTTTAGCTTCGGGAACAAAAAATCTTGCCGTGTGTCTGGCACAGGATGGCGACTTGGGATTCGCCATTTAATCTGAAATGTAAACTGCCCAATCGCAAAAAACGCCCCCAGAGACGTCGTTCGGTGGCGAATGCGTCGTTAACCAACGATGTTTCAAGTGCAGAGGTTATTTAGCGTGGAATAAACGTAGATCAAGCTGGGACGGGGGACTGATTCAAGGTACAGCTGCGGAATTTATTTGGCACTAGGAAGGAAAACCTCGTGTGGGACCAACGAGAATCGAATTGTGTACCACCGAAATTACAAATCACGCTTACCGCTTAATATTTACATGCTCTTGTCTTCGAACGCGTGAATTTCAATTATATTTCACATCGAGACAGCTATCTTATGGAATGTCTCGTAGAAACTGACTGCCGTTTCGGAAGCGCATACTGCCTCCATCATCAGGGCGAATATCGGCGCAACACCCCATATGACAGTCACCGCGTTCTTTCAATTGCCAACACATCTCCGGCATAACAGGCTGCAGAAATGTGAAATCTGAGATTTTCACGGCGGTGGTCCTGAAGATGGAGAAATTTTCTTTCGCCGAAACGTTGGCATCTACTGACGAGTCTACGCGGCGCCAAAACTCAGTAGAACAGCATGATAAGACTACAGAAAACGTTTTACGTTTTATATTTTATATTTTACTAGACGATGGATAATATCCAAGGAAATTTTTATTCAAACTACAGAAAAGAGTTGATAAACAACTCCGACAGGGCCGGACCGAAGTAGCATTATCGAAAATCGTGTAATCGATAACGTAAAATATCTTCTGGCAAAATAAATCAAAACCGAACATCGTACCAAAACCCGCCACTGGACACGACGAGTCGCATTTGTCCGCCATTAAACACACCAACTTCAAATATTTTAAACAGTCACAATGACTACGTATGATTCATATTATTTTCCGAACAAAAAATTATTCTTCTCGCTCCCTTTTAAGTAACTCTGTCGTTTCCATTAACCTTTCTAGTACATGAAAACGTTTACCTTAACTTCATTAAACTGTTGACATTTCGTATGGCGACGCGAAACACAAAACTTCACATCCGAGACGCAATAAACAACTAGTGCAATACAAGCGTAATCATATCCTTCAAAAGGTATGCGACGTTTTCATGACCTCCAATTCCTTTAATGACCTTACTTTCAGAAGGACGAGCGGGCATTGCCTGAGAACCTTCAGGGTCAGTAAAATATCCGTCATCCCCCATCAAAATTTAAATTTTCGGCAAACCTTCCTGTACTATGAAGTCTCTATGTCTTCAAAGTTACCGAACGAATTCAAATAAAAACAACATTATTAAAGGTATTAACAACACTGTAGTCAAATGTAGGAGGTAATCGACTATTACATTTTTTTACACACTCAGCCAACATTTACATGACTTTCGACTGGGCAATACTACCTACGTTATAAACAGTCAAGAACTACATTTTTTTTAATTAGTGACAAAGCACATAAGCCACATTCTGCAACATTAACGACGCTGTCGTCAAATGACGGCCGTGTAGGTACTGACCGCAAGTATTAAAACTGCAGTTTATAGACCTCAAGGCTGTAATTAGAGAAAGCAACTTCAGAATTTAATGACGATATACTTTTCACAGGCAACAACTGTATACCGTACACATGTGCTCCTGCAAACACTAATCACGAGTAAAAACTACAAGTGAAATCTTGTGCCACCAAGGTGATTTATACTTGTGCTGGGTATAATTTAAAAGTCCCTAATAAAATTTTTGTTCACAACCATTTAAAAGGGGCGTGACAGGACAGTGAAATGCGTCTTACCTCGCGAATGGTGTGTGTTCCACATGATAGATGTTGGATATAGGTTCCCTGTTGATAAGCTTCACCAGACGTTCTTCAGGAACACTTAAAAGGCCGTCGTGATCCGAACTCAAACAAATCCCGTCTACAAAATCTGGTGTCGACATATTTAGCGCCAAATTCAAAATGACACGAGCGCTCAAAAACGAACTAAACAGATAAATTATAAATAGTTATTTATTGTTGTTATATCTACTTGCAGTTGCATATTGCTGTATGTAAAGCATTTATCGGAAAACACGTGCCACGTTGTAACCACAACTTGAAATTTCCGTTACAAGAAAGCAAGAACTCGAACCAAGTGAAAGACGATTCACTTCATTATTCATCACTCGTGAAAGAACTTAATACGTACGAAAGATATGCTGCGAAATTAAATTAAACACTTACGAATTTCATTATTCTAGTATAAACCAAAACATAGAAAACCAAATACATTTACACGAAGAGTCGTTCATTAACGGCGCTTCTACAGTTCTTGGTGATGTCACTGATCAAACAAAAGTAAAGCCACTACATGCATTGCAAACGCTCTCCATGGCAGCCAACATTAAATGACTAAAATATTACAGCGAGGATCACAACAACCTTAGATGGCAGCACCAGTCAAAGAGAATCATTCTTATCCCCTGCTGCTGTAATATCAAACAATACCACTACTTGCGCTACACGTATCATACACAAATGACTGTAAACTTGCCAAATCGTTAGTAGCCCACATATAAAAATTGTTTCATTCATATCAGTGTATCCACCAACAGAGATGTGAATATGCCAGGAATAACCAGACTTTTTAATGTTGTTACAGCTGATAGTGTATATGTTTATTGTTAGCTAGGATATGGTAAGAATAAATGTACTCAGATAGAAAATCAGTGTGTCATCTTTTTGGTCATGTATCCCTCTGTGGTAGCCCATATTTCTTGCTCCTCTCTCCTACTGGGCTGAACTTGGCCCAATTTTCCCCTTCATGACTCCAGCTCTGTATGGTTGACTTTCTTGGCTGCTTTTTAGACATAACCCTACACAACCCATTAAGTTCCTCACCTAGTAATAGATGTGTATTATACTTTCTGTGAGTGAAGAAATAAACTGAATTAAAGGCTTCAAAATGTAAACATTAGTAGGATGTAAATCACAACAAAAATTAAACCTGATATTGAAGCATTACTCAAGCAAAAGCAATATAAAATATTTCTGGAAAACTCATTATAAGAAAATGTATGTCTAATTTAGTAGCATGTTTAATAAACTCACTTTATGTCACTAGAAACTTGTAAAAATGAAAGGAGCAATGGCAAGGAAGGAATTTTTATAAACATCAAACAGCAGGCAGAGGTATAACTCTATTTAAAAACGTGCAGTCTGACAATACAGTTTAAGGAAAAAACATTAGCATTCGTTTGTAATGTATAAAACTAAATCCCTTCACTGTAAAAATCAACAGATGCACTCATCCAATAATAAATTTCACATATAAAAACTTACATATATGTAACATGTATGATACAATAATTATTTAAAATTGTGACTTGTTTCACATGCAACATTTTAGTACTGTATGCCACTAAAACTGCACAATGAAAATTATATCTACTGGTTATTGTCATATTAAATGTTCAGCACTTCATTTCAATTGCACTTACAAACTTGCCTTCATAGCATCATTATTAAACAAATTCATAAATTTATTAGTTTTTATAAATGGCTCATATACCTGCATACAGAACTCACAATTCAGAATATGCACACACATTTATGCACCACACTTCACACTCTTAATGATTGTAAGATCATGTCTTTATTCCATAAATTCTGAGATATCTTTATTAGGAATAAAAATTCATATAAAATCTATGTTTCAAACATAATAAATCTCTACGATGCTCTGATGCTCAAGTTGTGATGCATTCCTTCATTTGCTAATATTATTCTCTGCCACACTGCTTGTTTCTTCTCATTCATCTCAATATATCAGTAGCACAAAAATGGCAAATTTATATAAATATCTCATGTTCTATAATGGTTCAGTAATATTTATTTAATTTAAATGTCTATAAGATCATATGGCCACTATGAACATTTTTACAGGTACTTTCAAATGACACAGAAGTGTCATATTTACATCACATCAAATCTCCTCCTGACAGTGTTGAAACTAAAATCCTCTTCATTTTTTTCAAAATACTACACTTTTGATCCTGATGGCTGAGTCTGGCTTGTTTGTTGACCAATAGTGACGTGAGTAACGAATGGTCCTTGTGTCCGCCCTGTGATATTATTGATTTTAGAGCCCAAAATGTTAACACCTCTGTTCCCATGAGTGTGATGATTTGATGGGCCAATGTTATGGACAAGGGGAAGTGTGGGCAAACCGTTCACACCACCATTACTACCACTACGATTGTTCTGCTGATCTATGTCATGCGTATGTGAGGTTCGCATGTGATGATTGTTACCATTTACATTAACTACGTGGGTGTTACTACTGGAGCTATATTTTGAACTTGTGGAAGACTGGTACGGGTGTTGATAGCTGTTTGCACTATCTGTAACAAAACCAAATGGTTACATCCAACACTAGGAATATTCTAACTTTTATCCACATCATCAGTTATGCCTTTTAACTAGCTAATAATGTGTCGAGGACATTACCGCTTTGTGCAAATCACTAGATTAAACCAACTCGTATCTCATATTTTAGGTTCTTTCTGTGGTGAAGATGTCGATGTTGGTTTTCTGGGTTGTGGTGCCATGTAGTCTACAAGACCACTTGATATTAGAACTAAAGGTTATGAATCAGTAACCTCAACTTGTAAATGACATTGCCACATTTGAAAATGTGTTTTAAAAACTTCCTGTATGAATGAAGAATGACCTCTGTTAAGCAGTAAATAATAATCTGTTCTTATACCTTACTTGAGATGCACTGACACAGTTAGTGCTATTTTTACAAAGACTTAACCATGGAACACAAACAATAAGAATACTTACTGTTATTTTTGTTGTTTGCTCCTTTGTTATCCTGCAACTGCATCCGTCGTTGTAAGGAGTTAGAGTTGTTGTCGACAGTGATGGTGGTTCCATGTTGATGCTGACTTGTTCTCAGAATATCATCTTTATTCAGTCTATGCTTTTGGCTCTCTTCTCGATGCTGAGAAGACCTCATGGTCTCGTCTCTATGCTGAATGGTCCTAATGACTTCATCTCGATGTTGCTTGGACCTCTTGTTCTCATCTCTATACTGATTGGACCTTGTGCCATCATCTCGAAGCTGGTTGGGCCTCATAACTTCATCTCGATTCTGACTGGATCTCATTATTTCATCTTGAAGCAGATTTGACCTGACATCATCTCGGTGCTGACTTGATTGCATCACACCTTGTACGCTCTCATACTCATAGAAATTTGAGACTGGTCTCTGGTGTGATTCACGGTTGTCACGGCGCTGAGAGTGATAATGTTGCTGCCTGCGACTGATCACAAAATGGAAGAGAATTTTGGTTAAAGATCAAGGACCTGGTTCATCAAAATAAATATTTTGGGTGACTGTCCATCAGTATTTGACACATTATTCAATTTTATGAAAAAATGACAATCCAAAAAAAGTTGAAAATGAAACAGAAAAGCAAAACATGTGTTACTGACTTCCTTAAGTTACTGTACTGTTTAGGTAACAGTGCCCAAAGGCCTCCTGGAACATGTTTATTGTTCCTGAGCAGACAGCTACCTGAACTGAGTTGGTCATTAATTCAAAACAATAAAAAATGAGTGGAAAGCTGTACAAATGCATTCTTTACAATCTTGTACCCTTCATTGGTCCTGATGATCATTTATTGCAGATTGAGCTAATCAACAGTATATTAAATAAATCATAAATTCCACTCATTGCAATGCTAACTAAGAGTAAAGACATTACACTCATAGAGTTATAAAATATTGTTTCAATATATGTTGTTAAACATACACCATATTAAAAATGTTTGTAACAAAACTAAATTGTCACGTGACCATTATTTATACCAAAAAAATTATTTTGTGTGTAATGTGCCATTATTCAGAAGATTGGCTGACTGACTGATCTTCATGTGAAGTAGGGTTTGTAGTAGATATATATGAAACACACCAGATAACTTTTAGTATAGATATCCCATACCCAATTCCATGCTGGGATCTTATCGTGGAGAGTAGTTATTCCCTACATTTGCTCTCCATTTTCTGCACAGTTTTGCATTTAGTACAAAACACAATAATGAAATTCACTTAATTCTCACAATCCCATTTCTTAAATGTAAAATAAAGCATTATAGCATGCAATCCATAAACTTAACAACATTTACAGGTAAATGAGCTCTGTATGCAATGTGCTGCTACTTCAATTAGCAATATTTACATTAAGAATAAGAATCAGACATTTGGATGCTTCAGTACTTGGCATAATTTTATACTGGTGATGTAACACGTATTAAACTTCTTCCATTTGATGTCCAAGTAACAGTTCAACACAGACAAGTTCCAGTTTTATTGATAAACATAAACTTATCGACAAGTATGAAAACAGCAAGCCTTTACATAGTGAAATTGAAGTTATGTTTTACATATCTGTACACATCACGCTGCTCTGCAGTGAGGCATCCAACATCAAAGTACATACACCAAAACAGCATGAGCATGCATTCACTTTTCTACCACTGAAAGCAAGGAAATATATACTAAGAAAGCACAACATCAAGTAATAAACATGCAAGCTATTTACACAAATACATGGTAGGTGTGTTAGATACACCGAATACACCATATTTTTATCTTTATTTGCAATTTACATTATTAATGAAATCAGAAATAAAATTATAAGATAACTAAAATAACATAAAAGAAAAGCAAAATCACTGCTCAACTATTATTATAAGAATAAAATTATAACAAAAAGTCATGTGAGAAATTAATAAATTTAATAGAAGACCACCAAATGCCATCTGCAAGTCATGTAGGTTGAATGTTACGTTTTTAGTGGTTACTGCTACTTTGATCCGTATGTGTTCCTACCTTTCTTCTTCAACTTTAAACCTCTGATGCTGAACTTGGAGCCTCATTTGCATTATCTGAACTTCAGAGAGCTGTTCTTTGCGTTTGCTTGCAAGACCCAAGAAAAAGAAGAACTGTTCGTTAGTTTTACTGTGACGAGCGTTAGAGCATAAACATGAGTGTAAAATGATCCCAAGTGCAGTGGAAACTGTTCAGATCAGTACCAGAGAACCCAGAATCTCAGAAAAAGTTTGTGCTGAAAATAGTCTTTTATATGATTGAGTGCACAACCTAAACTGGTCCTTTTGGGAGCTTCAGACTTTGTTTACAGAGCAATAAAATTTCTGGATATCATTTATGGATGTCATGTTAGGGGAACTCTGAAAAACTGGGCTGCCACACCAGGTATGAGGTCAAAGTTCTGCATAGGAATACCTTTGAACAAACTGTCAAGGGAACTACTGGCCTTTGACTGTGAACAATGCAGGATGGTAACGAGGTTGTTAAATGGCCATTGTACATTGAGGTAGCACCCACATACCAAGCTCCTCTCAGAAAGTGCAATGTGCAGGAAAAGTGGACAAGACTGTCAATGTCCATTACTGCCTAAGCATAAAATGGAGATCAATGAATCTGCATGGCTACAGCCGATAAATATTAATTGAGCCTCAATAAGTTTGGTATTGGCTCTAGTACTGTGGTCAAGGCACTCTGAAGGGCCCTACGAAGATCAAGGGCATACAATGGACCCAGCAGTGGTCTGAGTGCCTGGCATTACTGAAGTTGTCACCCAATTCAATAACAACAGATATTAATACTCTGTTTCTGATCAATGTTCCTACATGATCTGCATTGAACTTCATATCTCCAAACAGACTTAGGAAGACATCAGTCATTCTCTTCTGAGTTGTGATGTCGTGTGGTCCTGTCAGTGGTTGCCAGTATTATGGAGTAATGTATTGCCTCCTTCTTCAGGGTAAAATCTTCATCCTGATATTTTGATAACTGCCAAGGCCACAGGATATCACAACCTAGGAGACCACAACTGACATCTTCACAGCTGTGGGAACCTCAGCACATAAATGTGGGAGGATATAAACAGAGTTTTACATTTTCTTGTTTGTGCATTTGCATTGTTTTTGGAGACCATCTTCACAATCAGAACTGGTGACCAGTTCATCAACAAGCAAGACTTGAGTCTAGAACATACCAGATTGTTGAGAGGTTCCTATACTATAAGACTGGGCTAAAAAGTTCACACAACTACTGGCCATTACCTGGACATTGATTACTAGGCTCTGCAAAGTCTATACTATATACTATATACGTAACGTAATTAATATTTGTACCAGACGTTATATCTGGTTTGTCACAGATGGTGTCTGAAATGTTGGACACATTCCCTATATCAAGGCAGCTTACTGCCTGAGAAGATTTCACTTCATTTAATTGCCATGAAAACTTAAGATGTTTTTAAAATCTATGTCATTATGTTCCATTGTAATATTATTATTCCATTTATACAGAAGTCTCTCATGCAGTCTTTTCCCATAAGCCCTTCCAACCAGAACTGTGTATACATTTATTGTTTCCCAATGCATGCTACATGCTTCATCTTTATTAATTTAATCACTTGTATAATCACAAGAATAAAATATGAAGAGTACATTTTATATTGTTGATATCATGATGTAAGACTGTTCAACCATATTCACTTTCCAAAACATTAACTTTGTTTCAAAATATTATTATTTTGTCCCAGACTGTATGTAATATGCTACCAACCCCATAACTCAAAAATGTACAGCACAGATATTATACTTCT
This sequence comes from Zootermopsis nevadensis, assembly GCF_977971745.1. Taxonomy (NCBI): domain Eukaryota; kingdom Metazoa; phylum Arthropoda; class Insecta; order Blattodea; family Termopsidae; genus Zootermopsis; species Zootermopsis nevadensis. The sequence continues at coordinate 20,564,612 of NW_028259134.1, forward strand.
TTGAACTTTGCTATTGCCAAACTAATGACGACAATGACAGAAGTAAATAGAAAATATGAAAAGAAAGACCAAAGCCTGTCTTTAAGACAGTGCCCCAAAATATATATATAAAAAAGAACCACTGAAACTTTGGTGTAAATCATTCCCAGTTACAATGCAGATGCAATACCACAAAACCAATTCTCAATAAAAATGGCATGCCAGATACATGAAAGTCATCACTGTAGGCTTCATGAACAACTTACCTGAGATGCTGTTGAATCTCTTCATAGTTGACATAATGACTAAAGCGCGCTGGATCAGTAATGCCAGCACGGCTGCCAGGACGAGTCATTTCCCCATACAAATCATAGCTCGCTGACCGCACAGGCGCCTGCTGTTGGGTGTTTGAAAATTCTGGCTGTTCTAATCTCTGCCAAAACAAATATAATGACACATAATTATTCTTGAGACAATGAGCACCAGAACAGCGACATCCAGTCTTGATATACATAGTCTTGAAACAATTTTTTAAAACATTTCTGTATCATGATAGCTTAACCTATAATTTTTTTACATATTCTGGATAATACAAGGTTTCTGTTCATTATTGTATTTTTAAGCAGCAGACTGTATTAAACTGATTTTAGAGCATCGGATATTGCATGTTCTGAGAAATCAGGCTCTTTATGTTACTCTGAACTAGTATTTTTCTCAGCATTCTTTCTGCCTTTATGGTCTGTCCAAATCCACCCAGTGGCTTGTCTAGATAGACAGACATATGACCAGCCCATAATGCAGTCTTGCTTATGCACTTCAGGCAAAGAACACATAATAGACATTTTGTACATGAATACTTTATCCTTCATTTTCTACTCACCTGTCTAATAACTTCTTCGTATCTTTCCTCCCTGTCATCCATGGGATACTGACCCCTCCTCTCAGCATGTCTACGTTGATGCTGGGCCCGTAATTGGTGGATGCGCTCTGTGCGAGATTGGCCACCAGGGCCCCCTGGTGCTGCAGAAGCCTGGCTTGATGCCGAGGACGTCGAGCCCTCACGACGATGGTGTGAATGGTGGACTCCGACAGGTAAAGGACCTCCAGGCTCAGAACTTGCATTGGTGCCAGAATGCTCATGAAGGTTGTTGGAAATCTGGTTTATAAATCATGAAAAAGAAGCATGACACAACACTGCCATAAATTTAAGCAATTCAGAGATTATTATCACCTTCCGTTGGTTGAGATTATGGCTTTGGTGAGACTGATTTCTGCTTTAGGTCAAGCTTTGAATGTGTCGTCTTAACACCACCTTCACACTGCATACCGTATTTTCAGAAAATGAAGATCAAAAACTAAATCATGACAGCAGAATCATTACATCTTCAGTGGAGTAAGTGTCACTAGCAACATCAATATTCTTAATCATAGCAGTGTAACAATTTTGTAACTTTTTTATAAAATTAATACACATGGATTTATAGTCTGGAAAGAATAACACAAACAAGATTGCTGCTAGTGCTTTTATCACATTTTAGCCAAAGCTTCTTGTAAACATATCAAGTTTTCTTGACTGGAGTTATTAACAGAAGCCACTAAAGTTGTTACTGGTTGCTTACTGGATATTTCCATCTAAAATGTGGGTTCCTACCATCACCTTAGACAGGTGGGCAGAGACCACACCTAAGGCACAGCAACATAAGATCAAACTGGTACACACAGCACCATGAATTTGTATTGTTATATTCAACATAAAAGTACCAACATGAGACTCACTTGGCTCTCTAATTGTATCTGTCGCTGCATGAGTCGGCGGTATTGTTCTTGTATCCTCTGCTGTTCCTCCTGAGCAGCTCTGCGTGCTGCTTCTCTCTCCTCCTCCCTACCACATGACCCCTCTCCCCCCTCCATTTCCTCCTGCTCCACTTGCAGAGCTAGCTGCAGCGGCACATCCAGAGTTTTGCGATGTTTACCAAATCTGAAACATTCACCCTACCTTCTAGGCTTCTAGACCACTGGGTTATATACTGAAAAAATGCTACAAACTTATAACTGCAACCACGTTCGTTACTGAATAATTTTCATTATACAGAGTGATACAACACTACAAACATGTACGCAGGCTGTACAAACGACATTGGCTGGTTCCATGTTCAAAACCACTGGTTTAAACATTCAAGGCTCACATTATGGATGGACTGGCAATCTGCTTACATGAACTTGGTTTCATCAGAAGACTATACATTACGCAGCACACGGCTGAAGGTTAATACGAGTTCTGCATAATGGTGGGAGTCCGTTATTCCCCACATTTGTGAACTTTGAGACTTTTAGAGGTGACAGCAGACGTTGCCAAGCAAAGACCAGGATTTTATTCCTCGAATACCAAGGGCAAACCATTGATGTTAACAGTAACAGCCATGTTAGCCTGGACTCCACAGACTGGAACACAGCAGAACACTCACAGCAAGTGTTAGCCTCAACTACCTGGCTAACAATACCTGGATGGCTGAAGCTGACTAATGATGCATTTTATCTCACCATTACTGCTGTGTTCCAGCATATGGAATACCACTAAGCAGTGAAGGGAAGACTTTTTATTTTTGTTTGTCAAAGTGTTGCTGGGCTAACACAGTTAATACGAATGCTCTACCCCTACCTCATACTCATTAGATGTCACCTGAATCACACACCTGAACATGGAGCCAATACCCCTGAAGAGTCCAGGCTTCTTCTTGCCTGGCTTATTCTTGTTGTCCAAAATTGCATTCAGTGAAGACTGTCTGGGTCCACCTCGAACTGACCCAAAAGCACTGGGACACATTCCTGGCCCACAGTCTACAGGCACACTCACTGTTGGGGGCCCGTCTTCCTCTGCAACTGTGTGGGGGAAGAACCGATGTTTGGGTTCAAGATGCCAAGCCTGCAGCTCTTGTCTTACACTTGTTTCTGAGGAGCAGTTACCCATATCGCAAGCCAGCAACAAAGCATACAAGTGTTAGTGTATGTGTCAAGCAGTTAGAGAAAAGCATTGTACCGTGCCTCCAGTTCTAAATGACAGCCACACAGATTGAAAAATTAACATTTCCATTTTATCAGTAAGATACAACAAAGTTTTTTTCTTTTTTTCCCCCAGGGAAGAAACAATCTTTGTTTAGTTACACCAAAGCATGGAAATAAGGTTGAGAACAATGAAATATGTACATTTTAATATTTGGATTAGGTAATAGCAATATTATTATTCTCACTGAAAATGACGGATAGCAGAAATTTTCATTCTCATATATACACAACTATTCCTATCTACTGCTTATAATGAGAAGTCATGGTAATGCAGAACAAGAAGCAGACACAGCAAAGCACCACATAAACTATACATAATATTACATGGCAGAGGTATTCTTCTCTCAAAATGGACTTAGTATGTTAATGTTAGTTGTGATTAAATGAAACCATCAAACAGAAGAATATTTACACACATCAGATTGAACAGAAAGCTTTCAGTTTTGCCACTTGCTGAAGCCGTCATTTGCAGGTTGGAAGGTTGGAAAGAAAACCACAAGCCATGCATTTTAACATTTTTAATACGAGAATACAGAGAAATTTTGGAAAAGTACTAGGAATCATGATACCATGGTTTACAGGTGATATCACATCATATCATAGTTTTAAGACAATACTGGCCAATACAGTTCCTTTGAAATTTCTTTGCTCACCATCACAACCAAACTGGGTCTGGTAGTGTGATGATGAATCTGACAACTCACCTCCACTTGCCATTCATGTGCAGTACTTAGAAACCAAAATAACTTGTAGATACAGCTACTTAAATTAATTCTTACTCTTACAAAATTAAACTGTCAGAAAAACAAAGTACGAGCTGAAAGAAAACTGTGTCTACTGTTCATGACACTTTCTTATATCTATAAACTTACGAGTTTCCATCTCAATTCTAGAGCGCAGGTCTGAGAGAGGTGCTTCATAGCTACGATCCACAGCAGCTCTGAAACTCTCGTTGCAGCCTCGGCCTCGAATCACCCTGACTGCACCTTGAGCATTTCGGTATGTGTAAGCTGGATCAGAATCTTCCTGCATTTGAATCTGTATAAACAAATATGAATTCATAACTTGCCTTGAATGTATTAGATTTAAAAACAAAATAAAGGAAACCCAAGTGAACAGTTTCTGGGAAAACATGTCCGTAAACTGTGACAAACCTTGAAACTCACATATCTATACACAGTAAATATATTTCTGAAGCAGTATCATCAGATTCTCATTACTATTACTGCCATGTATGCACACAAATAACCAAATTGAATATTTTTTGAGCTGTTACAGATAATGGCTCCACACTTGAGGAACACTTATTAATGAGGTATCATCCATTGGATGTGATTCCATATTTCTGTCTTGACTTCTGGTAAACAAAAAGAATGATGCCAAATGTGGAATACTGGCTCTACAAGTATTCATTCATGTTAATTAAGTGTGACGTGCTGGTCTGGCTAACCCTGTGAAAAAATAAAAAATAGAAGGTCTTCTGTCTTACTTTCTTGATTCAGTGGTACTCCATACACTGTAACACAGCAGAACTAATCAGGCAAAATGTACTGTTAGCCAGATGCAGCCAGTCAGGTGTTGTTGGTAAGGTTGTCTTACTTCCAACGTTAGTTTATAATCAGATAAATGGGTAAAGTAAACTTGTATTTACCAGTCATATGTCTCACATATGAATGTGTATAAATTCATAAACGATAAACACACTTGTCACGGCCAACTTATTTTATCAAAGTTGAATTCAGATATACTATACTCACTTCTTGCACCATTGTCTGTAATGATTCCAAACTTGATGATTTTTTCATCCCTAGTGATGGACCAAATTCATTCTTTGTGTGTACATCTGATCCTATACATAAAAAAGTTGTGATATAGTAAATATTACTAACACAGTCAAGAAAATCCTAACTTCAACAGAATATTAATTTAAATAGCAAAACTACTATAAGCCCTCAAATGGAATTTCTTTAAGTAACAAATCCATATTAACGATCAGTTAATTTAAAACAACCAGATAATACAAATGTTACACTTTTATGAAAAGCAAATGTTTTAGGAATAGATCAAGGGGTAGTGACATTAACAACATGCTACACAATACAAACACATCATGCTCATTCGTTTTATTTCTGACCAGACTTCCAACATGCAATATATTAACAAATGACAGAACACAACACAGAGAAAAAGGTACGAGTCTATGAATTCTTGCGTTAATCCCCTTAACAAGTGACTGCATCAGATACACTGGAGTATTATAAATGGAACATTTGTCAAAACTGAGTGTGAAACATACGACATTCATAGTTACCAGAATTCAGCACTGCCATAATAACGAAAGCCCACATACTAGTAGACATTATCCTGATCAAGATGAATCTACTATACATATTCATAACTTATAGTCCTTTATCACCAACGTTCTACTGAAATGGATTTCAAAAGCAGTCTCGTACTATTATACAAGACCTGAGGAGGGCAAAAAGTTCCTCAAAAATGCCTGAAACAACCTACAAGACCACAAACCAAATCTTCTATGATGTTTACCACCAGCATTTTGTATGCAGTAGTTTACCCTGTGTGAGCTACATGTCCTGCCCATCTCATTCCCTTTTACTTGAACACCCTAATGATATTAGATTACAAACTGAAAAGTTTATGTACTTATTTCAATTCTTCTGTTGGGATAACTGACTTGTAACATAACACAAAAAAATATCAGTCAATGGAAAGTCCCAAGACACAGTGTCTCGCATATAAATAACTTTGGGTCACCTTTACAGAGTCATTCCTTTGCTTATACCTCCATCTCTGTATTGTACAAAAATACATTACTCAGATGATTAATTGCAGAAACACTAAAGTAGCGGGTGGCCCAACATCATTGTAAAGTTATTCTCAAATTAGTTACTATTAAATTTGCCTAAAATCAAAGAATACTGATTCTAACTTATAACAAGCTGTCATCGTAACAGAACTATACATAAAACTCTGATCTGCTATTATATACTCATATATATATACTGATCATACAGAAAATAAACTCTAATGAGACTGAAAATGAGAAAAACAGGACCAAACCAGTACGTACTTTCTGAGTCAGCTTGTGATCGAGTTACACTAATTATAGATTCTATTGAGTTGGCTCGAATCATACTGGATGCTATTATTTCCCGGTTTGGTTTCACTAAAAACAGATGAAGAGAACATTTTTCAATGCTCTGTACAGCAATTTACAAATCAAAGTAGATATTACGTGTTAATAATAAATGAAAAACATTTAATAACGAAGTACTTAGGTCAGACACACAGATAACGAACTTTGTTAGTTCATTTAACATTACATCCTCATCCGTCCCAATAAACATACAAAGTAGAAACACAGGAAATAAAAACAATTTAAAACAGATCACGCTTAGGTACAATCACGATGGAAGTAGGACATACAAATTTTCATATCTTTAATAACTTGTAAATTTATGGGCTTCACAAATCCATCATAAGCTAATGTAACACACACTTCATAACTCATGGCAACCCATAAAAACTAAAGCTGTTAACAATAATTTGGAGTGCACTAGATTGATCATCTATGTGAAAACATGGGGCAAGAAACAGGGTGTTATATTTTTAGTGCAAAATCAAAAGCAATGTCATTTAGGCTCAAAAAATTTTGGACCGACATGCCATATTTGTTTCTCCAATTTTAAAATCCAGGTCAAGTTTTGAACCTAGGACCTCCAAAACATGAAGCAGATGTGCGAATGTTCAATGGTCTGTCCATCATTTACAGTTGGGGTTACAGTGTTACCATATAGACAAACATTTATATGACAGCTGTCAGTGTAGACGTCAGCATATTTTTTTAAAAAAAAATGTTTATGTAGTTTAAAAGGTGAAACACATGGTTGGACAGAAAGATGTGACTTTCCTATTATGTATTTATTCCCTTTATGCACTGGGTGCAAAGAAGGCATTAAAATGACCATGCATTTTATAGAATGGAAAATATGTTAACAGATTAAACATTTTTATCAATTTCCGAAGTATCTACAATAAATAGAATCTTACATAATACTGACACCATTGTTTACATAAAGTAGAACATTGATTCAGCACCTGTACAATACACCAACCGAAAAATAGACCAGCTGAAATGTCACAATATAAAATTTAAGAAAATATTTTCACTATGAAACAGATAATAGAAATATTTACATAATATTCAGTGCGTAAAACTAAGAAAGTTAAGTTTTTAATGTGGCAAAATACTTGTAATATTATGGGTTAAAAATAAAATATTGTATGCCCTTATCAACTTCATTCTTACACCCTTAAAGTTAGCCCATTACTAATTACTTTAATTCTGCTTTTTAATCAGGGTTCTACTTCTACAAGAACAGTTAATTAACATCATTCTACTATAAAGTGACACAGTTCCTTCCCTCCACCAAAGTACATATAAGTCAGAACAATCTGCAACATGTTTGCTGCAGTTTGTTGTCTCACAGAAATAATAAAGATTGATTAAAATTTGAAAACATTTTATTATACATACATGTTAAAAAAAAGTTAGTGGATTTTCTTATCAATTAACAAAAACATTTGCTTCTTTGCCACCTGTATTAAATGATAATTATATGTGCATTTTTTGGTGGCGAAATCTGGGACATTGTCATCAATATGTTCCAGTGCACAAACTTTAATGAAGCTCAGTATTAATATTATGCCACTACATGGAAACCAAGTAAAATATTCCATTTAGCTTTCAGTTTTATGGCAATAGCTAATGATCCATTAAAGCTATCTATGGGAGCAAAGTTTTGCACATGGAGATACAACATATACTTGCACATTCCATGTCGTCAATTGAAAACATGGCGATGGCAAAAACTTTAAGATTATAGCTGACAAATGTAATGTAGCCATTGTAATTGTGCACAGAAATGTATCACTAAATAGCATATATCATAATTAATAGTTCCTGCTAACCTCAGTAGACAAACTGAAACAAATGAAGATAAGCATGCACTGTTAGTCTTTTCCAGAATGTCTTCTATCTTACCTCTATTCTTAACCTGTAATTCTGCCCTCTTTTGGTCATTAAGCTGTTGCTGCTGGAGCTGCATGTGTCGCAATCTCTCTCGCTCCTCTCTACAAACAAACAGATTTTGATTTTACCAACTGCTGCCTCCATCATCAGGGCGATGTTGGTGGCAGCAAAAACCACTGAAACAATGGTAAACTTTTACCAGTCTACTTGCCACTATAACCCATAAGACAGCCATCTGCAGACTCAGTAATGTGAAAACCTCAAATCCTACCAGAGTTTCATTACAATTAATATTGCGTCCTTACTGAAATTCATCAAGTCATTCTGATTTGTCCACACTAGACAATAGGTACTACTATTCCACATGAAATTCCAAATTTGGACTTGGATTTGGAAAATACACAAACAAACCAACCTAAGCTTCTTGTTGCGCTGGTATGTATCAGTGTGTTTTGCATCCAAGGTTGCATGACGCTTCTCAGACATACTTTGCCGTCCAAAAGCATCCCTTGTGAAGCCAGCTGCTTCCTCCAGTGATAGTCTAAGCATGATAAAAAAAATCCATGTAAATAAAACCTAATTCATACATTATTTGTTCCTTCACTGCATCATTTAATTTCACTGTATCTGATGCTTTCAGACCAAATAATTAAAATCCCCTTTACACACTATGGTTTAATGCACTGGATAAGGCACAGGAAATTTTAGTGTGTTACATTGCAACAGTTACTACAAATTATTAACATTTGTAAGCCAGTTGCCGCATTTAAAAAATAACATGTTGAGCTTGAAGTTCTTGAAAACTTCATTTCCTTACTGGCTTGCATAGGTTATATCTGCTGCATGTATGTCGCTGCTTTGATCAGATGCCGGGCCACCACTTGAAAATGTTCCTGTCAGACCACCCCTTCCATCTGGTTCTGCCGCACCTCTCTGACATGGCGGTGCCTTCTCTGGTAAAGACTTGCCTATCCTACAAGAACAACCAGCAGCACACACTCATCTAACTTAACATATCAATAGCTTTTCAAGAAGTTCATTTTAAAAATATGGTAAAATTTCCAATAATTCAGTTTCAACAGATTTGCCATCACCATAAAGGCTTTTCAACCAAACCTACATTTTATGACGTATAGATTTGAAGATAGATTGCAATGTTTCAAAACACATCCCTGAAGATGAAAGCAGTATGCTAACCAAAACCCAACATTTGCATTTGTAAGAAGAGCTGAAGTGCCATACCGGTGGGAGTGAGATACTGTAGGCAGGTTTTGTGGTGTGTACTCCTCCTCAATCAGCACCATTTCTCCTGATGGCAAGTTCACCGTTGGACTAGTCAGCTTATCAGCTGCCCCACCACTGAGCAGCACTGTAGCGTTCCATGTTTCAAGAGTTGCTCGGTAATAGCTTTCATTCCTCATGGGGTTTGGGTTCTGGGTTGCCACATGCCCCGTTAGGCGATCAATAACAGGATTTCTTGATGAAACATTCTCTCCGTTATCTGAAAAATAGAATAGATGGACTCTGAAAATTTACTGTGGATTACTGCACATAACATCTAATCTACCTATATCTAATATTAAGAACCAATCGTGCTCCTTATATAAGGAAAGTTCAAATCTGCACTGCAATCTTAACTGTTCCTCATAAAAAAATGGACTGATGTCATATTTGTAGTGATTTCATATTCGTTCTTCCTCACAGTATGAAGAGTCTGAAGATGACTGCCTAAAAGAGGATCTAATGATTATTTAGAACTGAACTACACCAGCAGCACAGCGTGTTGTTGGTGGACTACAGGGTTTCAATTACTACCTTCTCTAATATGTTACATGCCAACAACATTCTTGGAATATCGGAGATCATTTGACATTCCCAAAGTAGCAAAGATGTCAACTCTAGTTTTATGGCTTGTCATGCCATGTAGCATTACTCAAAAACACTGGTATCCACTTGCACAGAATTAACTGTGAAACATAAGACAAGACCGACAGGAAGGGCAAAGAATAAAGTCTGGGTGACAAGTACACCAACTTGAGTTTCACAAATCTTCACGAAGTCAACGAGTAATGAACGCTAAAAAAAAAAGAAGAAACGAAATATGGTCAGATAGTCCATGAATTAGCAGTCTGGTAATGGGTAATAAGAAGAAGGTTGCAATGTTAGGCTTACTTGGACAGTTGTCAGAAGATTTGGCACTTAGATGGCTGCTTTCTCTGGAATGATCAGTTTCATCCTTATAGGGTAAAAAGATCACTGTATTGTCAGAATTTTCACTTGTACCAGAGTTATCTGGAGTGTATGCCTCATTTTCTGACTTCACGCTGTTAATACACACAGACGTCTCTGTCCCTGAAACAACAAACACAGATAATGTGTACAGCGATTCTCTTTATAAATTTAAATTTTGATGGCTGATGCATTTTGTTAAGTCATCTAACAAAATTACACTTCCATCACATATCAAGCTTCACACTGTGAATATCTGATCCACAATTTACCTGAGGAACTTGTGAGGAGACTGGACACAGAATCATGACCTGACTGAGAATGCTGGAGGCCATTGCTAAGGCTGTGAGGTCCAGGGGACGAGGCTCTTCTGGCTATTGTCAAGGAGATCACACCAGGTATCGGTCCTTCCGTGTGCAGCATTGCCCTCCTGGAATACACCACATGATGAGAACATGAACAGATCAGCCCTTGTGGTCATCTCCAGGTTCCTAAACTATATTAAAAATTATATAGAGGTTTGTTCCACAGCCACTGCATCAGGATAACAATATATGTTCATGGGAGTTATAATATTTATAGTTAGAATGTGTAAGATCAAACCATCTTCCAACACTTTGACTTGCAACATATTGTATCCTCCGTAAGAATATAACTGTTTATAGTTAATGTCAGCACTCCCATAAATGGCTAATAGAAAGTATACATTACAGCCGTTTTTGCATAAATGTTCCTTAAACATGTCGATATGGCAAACTTCCAATATTCTCTGCATTTTACAGTGAAAACCTGTTACATTTCTGCTACAAATTCTCATAAGGCCACCTGACCCTTTAACACTGAGTGCTAACTATATGTTCCACCTGCTTTAACAACCAATAACTCCACATTTTTGTATTTATACATAAAAGATGAACATAATGCTGGTACAATTGGCTGATAAATATTAAAATGTTGGGCACAGACCTAAGTGTTTCCATGGCATCAGAGTTGGACTGTGCAAGAAGAGAAATCCCATTCACATTGAGAAGTTGGTCATTAGTTCGGAGACGACGATCTCTGGAGGCTGCACCTCCATGTAGGACACTCTTCACAAAGATCCCTAGGTCTACTGATGATGAACCAGGGCTTCCATTACCATGGTTCATGCTATGACTTGCAGATGTTTTACCTTTAACACTCACTCCTGTAATTTCAAGAAGACAATTTTTAAAGAAAAAAAAAATTAATCACATAATATTGATACAGATTTCAAGAAATGGAAACAAAATTAATTTTACTAACCTAGACCAGCCTTCTCAGTATCGTGGACTGGAATATCAAATGTGAGAATTTCTCGATGTTTCCATGGAAACACCATACCATCATCGTTCACTTTCTCTGGTGGCTATTGAAACATGAACAAATTTAAATTAACTTAGCAAAGTTATTTTAAAATAAAGAGTCTTTGATAATTACAATTCCTACAAAACTAAATACTAAATGATGTATTGTTGGTGACAGAGAAACTCGTAACTTTTATTTTAATAAGATAAACAGCTCTGCTCACAATTCACATTTATACAAATTGAGAATGTTTCAAATGCTTTGTGCAATGCAGGAATTCATTAACTGACCTGACCTGAACTGACAGAGAAACAAAGTTATTCAGCTATTTAAGAAAATCCTTTCTTGTCTATAGGTTTTTGTGGCTGGAGTTCATATAACTTCAGCTTTTGGGTGACAGCTGCATCAGATATCTGGTGTTAATGACAACTCCAATGTTTGCTGAAACATTGGTGAACACCTAACATCTGAAACAGCTATCACCCAAAAGCCAAAGTTATACAAAATTCCTTCTGTAATAAAATTTAAATATTTATCCCTAGATCTCCACATTTCACATACTAATTCCAAACAGTAGAGTCCTTCTTGAGAAGTAGAAAAGTCACTTCACTAGTCAATAAATTCCCTGCAAATTATTGAGCCATAAGATTCTTTACTGTTTTACAACAGCCCAACACTAATCCCAATTCCCCATTGATATAATCAATCCAGATACTGTAAGAGTTAATTTTAGTGATATATGATACATGAAAAGAGACCTCATGAATATGAGATGATCTCGAAACCAGATTTTCTTGCAAACTGCAGCTCTGTTGGAATGCCTCTGGAGAGAAGCCAGTGTCACTACCTGTTGATTCGGGAGCAACCTAAACACCACAAACACAAGACACCACACCACAAATCAAGCTCAGCAGAAATACAGCACTGAGATAAACTTGTAAGTCTGCACAGTACATAATTACAAGGCATAGTCAAAAAATGAAAGCAATTTTAGTTTACCTCAAAAGTGATGTTGGCAGCACTGAAAAAGATGGAATGGTGGATACAAATGATAGCAACATTTCCTCACTTGTCACCGCTTTGGTTTTCAATGTTTTTAAGTAGTGATAATCCTGTGAAATATTTAACATAGATGCTGCAAGGATAAAATGAACCAAAGAAGAATAATTATCTGTGATTTGATTTTTGTGGTCAAAGAGTACGAAAATTTGTGAAATTTACAAACAAATGCAAATAGTTTAGTATGGTGATAACTGTATGATCCAGGTGAAATTCATAAATGTGTGTAAAGATTCAAGGGAGATTGGGCAAGTGTTGATGATGGATGTTTTGGACAGCCATACACAGTACCATGTGTTGAAGTTAATACATTTAACTACCGTGTGATTGCCTTAAAATGCGTTTAATTTTTGAATTACCTTAATATGAAGCAACATAGGAAAACACACTTCACATACACAAATAGACGGTGCTTTCTGAGTAAAATTCATGTGTCATCAGAAATATACCAGGTTTGATGTATCACTTATCATAAGAATGTATGTACATTTTTGCAGAAAAATAAATACAATTTCAGGCTTGGAGATGGAGACAGTATGTTCCAGGTGATTCAACTGTTATAGTTAATTTCTGTTGTTTCTCTTTGATAAACAACCAGTTATATCAGAAGAATTATTCAAGAGATGCTACAAATAAAACAATGAAACACATTTTAAACTGAAAGTGTCCACAACTAAGCATCATAAGCAGTATATATGTCACATTTATACATAAACATACAGACACATTAACTCACAAATGCCACCGCCACATACGAACAATATTCCATAGCAGAGTACATTCCCTTCCTGCCAAAAGAGGAATTCCTTACATTACAAACATGGGTTGTGGCAACTTAAATAGAAAGTCAAAAGGACTGAGAATGCCAAATTACTAACGGAGAACACTTCAATACAGCACTAGTCATTCAATCCACAAAATGCCCCATTATTAAGGAAAATGTGTACTCGCATTAACAGGGTTTGTTGATATGCCTTTTTTATTCACATGATTATGTATTCGACCCAAGAATAAAAATATTTCACGCAGGTAATACATACGATTTGTCGGGGCAGTCTAGGACTTGTGCTGGAATCTTCCTGACGGGACACAACTATAGACACCTTGCTGCCTTGTGGAGCATTACGTAGAACTGAAACAGCTTCTGATTGTGTCTTGCCAGTCATTTCGACTCCATTCACCTCTAGAAGCCTGTCTCCAGGCTTCAGTCTTCCATCCTCAACTGCTGCACCCTGGCAACAACAAACCAGCTCTTGGCTTTAACTCAGTACAAAAGTGAACGCAGAAAATGGAGACAGTCTGCTGGTCAATCTCAAAGTTTTTCTTCCTATACAGCTTAATGGATTTCAACAAAGTGCGATATGCGAGATTAATGATATATGTTGTTATGTGGATTTTATTTGTTTCAGACAATTGTACCACTTGGTATAGTAAAGAATAGTGGTACACATTGTGAACGTTGAGTGTGACAGGTTAGTAATTTCATATGTGACATGCATTGAATGGGATCAGGGTTATGTCCAATGGCTGACTTTGATATTTTCAGCATAGAAACTCCAGTTTACTTTTTACACTACATTCTTACTTTTGGCAGGATGTTTTTGATGTATATAGGACAGTTGCCGCCTGCAGGATTGTCCCTTGTTGTAATACTGAAGCCAAGGCCGTACACCCCTTTGGTCAATTCTAATTCAATTTTGCGACCAATTTTCCTTGTGTTGGCAGTCTGTAAGCTGGTTGCTGTATTACGAGGAGCAGGGGAGACCTTCTTAGTTGGAGAGACAGTTGCAATCTTTGTCCTCATACTCTCTGCTGCAATGTAATATATCAACATAAAGAACAAGTGACTACTGTAAAGATCCACTAGGAACATGGCATCCACTTTAAACTGTAGCAGACCAACCTCTCTTTCTGCAATAACATGTATGTGTTTAATACATGTGCAACATCCATTGTTTTGATACCAATGTAAACCATCTGTATGAAATTAAGACCAACAATCTTAGCACTGGAAAATAGGAATGATTTTAAAATATTATTTTTAATGTTAGGAATCCTCGGTATTCAAACTGCATAACCTATTTTTATAAAAGAGAATTTTCCCAAAAAAATTTCATTCAAGGGAATGATCCGACAGTACGAAAATAAAATTAATGCAGAAAATAAATAATGGAAGCTTATAAATATAATAAATACCACAATATTTATTTTCTCTCATAAAATTATTAAATATTGATAGGGACTTTTGCTCCAACTAAAATCTGTGAACTAAAATTTAAAGACAAATATTTTAAATAAAATACACATTTCTATTAATTTTGTTTCTAGCAAATAGTCTTTCATCCTATATAAAAATGGCCTTGTGAGATGATAATGACAGTATAATTTGGAACATGGAAATGGTACTCTCTCATTTCAGTTATGGACTGATAGTTTCATCAATTACAGTAGCCATTGTAGTGATTTATGTTACAGTTGAAACCATTTATTACTACAAATTACAGGTCCTACAGATATGTGTAATAAGCAGATTTTTCTTAAAAACATACTCCGCATAAGAATGGGAACCAGTAAATATCAACTTACGTCGCTCCTCCCCTTCAACCATGGCGATGTTCTCCCTGTCATCAAGCCCTCTGATGGAGCGTGGGAAGACGGGAGGGGGAGGCTTCTTGAAGGTGTGATCCATGGCACTACTGTGGTGTTTGATCACCCTCAGTTGCAGCTCTGGGCAACGGAGGGAATCTTTGAAGATCTCCTGGACCCTGTGCAAGGGTTCTCAGTTATTCTGATACTTTGTACTTACTACATATGATAATTTATTTTTAGGACATTATGGTACATACATCAGATCCCACATTTGGATTCAACTATTTGTATAAATATCTAAAACAACATACATTTATCCATCATGTCTTACCTTTGAAAGGGCATGTTGAGCAAGTTCTGGCCATTGATCTCAATAATTCGATCATACACTACTAATCGGCCATCTCGGTCTATCCGTCCACCTGGTTCAATACCCTGCACCAACAGCCCACGATCTTTACCCAGGCGATCGTAATCTGGCACAACATGGATTCCCAGTGGCCCACTCTCATTGTGCATGACTACGTACTCCACGCTGATACCAACAGAAAAATAAATATTTGTGTACTGAACTTTCAGTATATACATAGCTTGTAACTTAAAGGCCTGACACAAATATAAGGGCAAGTTACTCTAGAAGCAATAAAGCTCTTGGCTCACCTTTCAGAATTGAGGTCATCTTCGATATCAGAATCGTGGACCACGTGACTATGGCTGTGGTGATGTGCTGTACGAAGAACAGGACTTGTAGAATTTGCTTGTCCTAGTGGCTCTTTTCTTCGATGATCTCTTGGCAGAGATTTCGACTGACCTCTAACAGCAGGTCCCGATGTGATGGCTGCTGTTTCAGCTGCATCAGCCCACCTGAATCCTCCTGCTCCATCACCGAGGAACTGCATTGACAAACGGTTTGAGCCATCACGTACAAATCGAGTGAATCCCGAGGATGAACGCTCTTCTTCATCAGTGACCTTCTCCAAGCACGACCAATCAGAAGAGAGGTAGCCATTACCGAGCTTTCCACCACGACTCCCCTCCTGTACCAAGTTAAGAATTTTCATTTGTTACACTAATGCTTCCCAACCAATGTGCTGCAACATTCTAAATTTAAATGGTTTCTGCACATTTAACTTCAAACTACGAAGTGTGGGAACTTCTTCAAATCTGTTCTTTCAGTTTATTGGCCCCTCTCCTACTGTTCCTTTCATACATCACTGTTGCATCATGATCTATCAATATCATTATATTTGTTAGATATCTGATCACTCTACCTACAAATTAATTTAAGAGGAAACAGATTTAATGGGGTTGCCAACATGTTAACATCAATATTTAAAAAATTATAACATTGAAGCAAGTCTATTAGTACAAGTTATCAACATAATACAAGCCTTGATTGCTAGAATACATAATTTTTTAATTTACAGAAAATTCTATATTAATGCAAAACAAATCACTTTAAACTGGTCATGGAAAATAATAACAACAATTTAACTTGAACTGAAAATATGGGAAATAAATCTCAATGCTGCCATTTATTGAGGGTTCAGCCCTATTTCACTAGCTCACCTTCCGGTGAGAGGATCGCTTCTCCTTCACTTCATCTTCGTCATCCACTATAATTGGAGTCGCTGACCATCTTTTGGAAGGATCTGTTGCAGCAGAGGCAGCACCAGAACCACTTCCTGCGCTGGCACAACCGGTAGTGCCGGTACCAGGTACAGGGGGTGGCACACCTCCTACAGCTGGTACCAGCTGGTTCAATGCAGGTTCACTACCCCTTCGAACTTGAAGCGGTGCTGCTATCAAACCTGATGCAATCTGCTCGCCCGTCACCTCAATGTCAGTCCGAGACAATGGCTGAAATTTTGAATTTTCACTCTGAAAAGGGACAGCGGAGGACAATGGACCTTAATATACACACAAGGCTGGATTACAATATTGTAAGCATATAAGTAATTGTACCCAGAGAAATCAGCATAGGAAAATACAAATGCTTCTGTTTACAGTTTAAAAAACTGAACACACATTATCTTACTGTGGTGCATCCAGCATTAAGAACAGGGTGTGTTGTCTGATGTTTTTTTCTTCCAGTGTTGCCACATGTACAAAGTAACATTTTCTGTTCTGTTTTCTCTCCCTGGAGTACAATGCAGTTACATTTATTCTGTAAGATGGTAATGAAAACAATTTGTATTCTACTCATTTGCTTTCATGGCGATCTACTCTCTTCTCATACTACTTCCCTGTTCAGCCTCCCTTTCTTCTCTGCCCACTCACACATATTCTAGTATACTTCGAAAGTGTGCTTAACAGTTTTAATATTTCTGTTGCATCAGAGATACCAATGAAGTGTGTGTGCATTTGCGCGCGCAAATGTGTGTTAAGGACCGGGGTAAAGATCAGCCTATGTTGAAGAGGTAGCAGGAACAGAAGGGTTTTTAGCTTTATGTGAAGTATGTTAGTCATATCGGACCACTGGGATCAACAATAAAATTAGCACACACAATATATGAGATTTGAAGTTCTAATAATGGTGGAGCTGCTGATGCTGGACGTTAGGGCAGTATATTCTTCCAAAATCCTGGTATCTACCTACATGTACACAGTGTTACAACCCACAAAACTAATTTTGACACACTATAACAGTCTCCACATGGATGCACTTTGCAGAACTGATTTTGCAGACCAAATATCCCCACAAACAAGACACAGAGTACAAACCTGGAAGATGTCCGGACTGCCCGTACCAACAGAGCTCCCACTAGCACCATCACCCCCTCCGTGATGCTGTCCATCACCATCTTCAAAGTTTGCAATGATCTGCTCACGGTCATCCGCCACATCATTGAGACGGTCATCAGGGTCAAGAATTCCTCCATCTGACTGTGACTGCAAGTTGTGGACAACCACCCATGAATCTGTTGACTGTAACAAAGAGAAACAGATGGGAAAATCTCATCAATCATTTGCCAACGGGGGCATGCCTGATGTGCATTCATTACTAGGCATTTTTTCAGGTACCAAAACGATACAAATTTTAAATTCCCAAAACACAGTTACCAGTGAAAAATACAAAGTTCATAAAAATATAAAGTAAATTTTGTAAAAGAATGACAACCCTGTACGCATATAATGTAGACATGTAAATTCATATTGCTTGAACTAGACGTAATACTTAATTACAATGTCATCATTTAAACTAGAATGAACAGGTATATTTTCCAGACTCAGGTCCATAATCAACCTCACTTTAACTCGTCTAATATTTACGAATTCAGCCCGTACCGCAAAGAAAACACAAAACTTCGCCATTACAGAGATCAAATGGTTTACGCTGTTTACACAGAGAATCACACAAAACTAAAATATCGGCGGACCAAGGGTTGAGAAAAACAGTAAAGTTACCCAGTGCCAAATAACAGGCCTCCTTCACCTAACCTCAAAGCGTATATGGGGATTGGAGGAAAAATCCAGGCAGTGAAAGTAGAAGGTAATAATTTTCACAGCTGGTCACTTTACTCTGAGAAGAGAGCCACTGGTACCAACAGAAGAACTGGTTTGCACACATAACCAAAGAGAAAAATTTCTTAACTGTCGGAAACCGAACTCTGGTAATCCAGTGTCCAGCCACTAAATGAGCAACCATGTTCCTAACGTCGCTTCGTAAACAGACCTTCATTTAAAGCACGTGCAAAAATACCAGTACAAATATCGAAAGCAAAGGACAATTAGGGCAACGACGTATCAGTAGCAAAGAAATAAGAAGTCGGCTGCATAACAATACCACATTTCAAACACGTGCGTTTATAAATGCATAGGCACGGCAGCCTCGTCCAAATCGTTATGCAGCACATCTAAAACATCTACGAATAAGTTAAGAGTTTTCGTGAGAATCGTGTTTCAGTGTTAAGAATATGGAGCAGTGAACCTAACCTAAAAGGGGAAAGAACTGTCGTCAGTTCTGACGTATTAAAACAACAAATTAAAATTGTAATAACGTTGAGGAGAGGAGGCAGGTAAATAGGTTCGTGAGAACCTTTCATGCCACAGTACATAATTAACCATTGTTGCTTGTACAACCCAGATCACAATAAGACGATACGTAACAGTAACGTGATTGTGGGTTAGTAGAGACTACAGTGAAACCATTGGATTTAATAAAACCCAAGCAAAGTAATTACGACAATATAAACAGAGACCTGCAAAGCCCCCAAACGCGTCTACAGCTTAAAAGCAAAAATTTGCATTTTTAACTGAACTCAAAATATACGATGCGTAATAAATTATTTTACCGCGGTAAAAATGTTAGCGTCTTAGCTTATGGCATCCACTTCATGACGCTCGTATTGCTAGCAACGAAATGAGAAGGCCAGTGTGGACGTGGTGGCGAATAGACAAACTCTTGTCCAAGTCAGAAATCGTGTTCCTTGCTGCTCGTTTGACAACAAAAGCACTCTTACGCTAATGTCCCAAGCCACAATGCTTTCCCAGTTTCGCCCTAATAACCCCATTACTGCTTCCTGTTTATCTGGTAACATCGCACAGACATTAGACAAGAATGTCGACGAGATAAGAACAGATACTGCAACAGTCTGGGCAGCCACAATCCGATTCTTTTGTGACGAGAGCCGAGTTCTAGCTGCGCAGAAAATCTTAACGAGTACACACCAAACATTTCAAGGGGCGAGAGGTTCAGTTCGTAGAATTTATAGAATTTAGCGTCGTGATACCAACGAATTGCACTATACTAATGTTTGCGTTCACCAACAGGTTTGTAGCTAAGCTGACATTACCTCGCCTAGCACTACCAATATCTGCTTCCACCGTCATTCCTTCACGCGCAGACAAAAGAACATCACAAAGTAGTACGACCATATTCATTGCAACTAATAAGTCCGAGGAGAAAACACGACATTCCAATACGAATGTAGGACAAATCATACAAAGTTTCTGAGTACAGAAATCTCTCGATGAGTTACGTTATCAGCTTCTACAAGTTCTCTGCCCAGTTAAGTTAATAATAAAATATAAACATGATACAGCTAACTGCAATTTGTAGATCGGCATTAATTAAACAGCGGACTACCAGTTGAGCAACATAGTTTTACGTCCTCATTCGACACGCCGAGTCTATGGGAACATCACGTGGGCTGAATACGATTAGTGATAGCATTCCCACATGACCCCGGAGAAGGGACTCGTGTGCATCGAGGATTGTCTTCTGGCGATCCTACATGACGATATCGCGACTTCTCAATTAGAATATGATATCTAACTGAAGAGGGGGGGGGGGGAGCTCTAACTTCTTACTGCTACCAGCCGATGCCACCGTGTTTTCTCGGAAGGCGTGACAAACCATACTAAAGGCTTCAGCTAAAGAAGGTAGTGAATGGATGAGTGTCTTATTTGAAGTTGCGCCTTGTAATATCGTAGAGGTGCTTACTGCCTCCATCATCAGACCCGGATGACAGAGGCAGTAAGCACCTCTGAAATGTCTGTCAATTCCGGGGCAACATCTCAGAAGACAGCAATCGTCATAATCGTTGCCGTGAAAACCTCAAATCTCACTTAAACCTACATACGTCAGTACATCAGTAATCCAACACCTGACAATATTTTAACACATCCCAAATCCACCCACCTGTCTGCATTGTTCCTGCAGCCGATACGCCGATATGAAAGGATTGTTGTCATGGAGAAGTCTATTCGTATGGAATAATGATCTCTGTTTGCTGAACCATGGAAACATCATATATCACACTCGTCGATTATCAATGTTCATATGGAAATGAAGGAGCCCACGTAAGCACTCAGGACTTCGGTCTGTATACTTCCATCAAAGCTACTTCACAGCCAGCAAAGGATATGTGTCCGAATAAACCACTAACGTGTAGTCCTACTAACGAGGAAGAACGTAAAAAATATATTGTAACGCCGCGTAGTCTGGTATAAGTTTACCGACATCTCAAAAGTTGGATGAGGCAGGAAGTACCTCTGAAACGTCGGTAAATTTCAACCAGACACCACAGCTCTACAACCCAGAAGACAGCCTTCTTCTAAAGTACACATCTCTTTCTTGCGATTATACGTATGTCACTGACCTAGGTGTTAATTTATTGCAGATTTTTACTAATTGTTTCAACATCTGAAAATATTGCAACAATTTCAAGAATCTGCAGAAAATCTCCAAAAATTAAAAATTCTCTAAACTTTCTAAAATTGGCTAAACATGTAATAACATTAAAAATCTTCAAAAAATATAGCTTTCATATGATTCACGTACGCAAACGTTCGGTTTCCCCTGTTAAAATTTTGAGTTAAAACAAACATCATACAGAATATATAGACTGTGGTCTTCTGGGTTACGACGCTATGTGGTCTTGTATGTAATTACCAACTTTCGGAGCAATGTATCGCTCCAATTAAGAGTGGAAACAAATGACACTCGTAAGCAAAAAATCCATAAATACAAGAATTTATTACAACACGTCAGAACACACACCAAAACAAATTAAAATTATAGAAGTAATATTTTAGTGGACTGTATGTGATCTTCTGTGTTGTAATCTAACGTTATCTTCACGCTCGTGCCTTAAAGAAGGAAGCGGTACGTTCCTCTGGAACTTTGGTAATCACCTATAAGATTACGCGTCATAGCTCATAACACTACAGTCCACATTTTCACCTCCGTCAAAAACTCAAATCCCATGCGCTTATATTGAACAATTTCGTTCGTAAGTTTAAAATTTTCACAATCGTGTTCAATTACAACAGCATTTCAATTTCCTTTGCAAACAAAACCCCTTTCAGCCAACATAACACGATACAGTTTGCCCGAACGTCAAACTTTAACAAAGTGATTTCAACGCGTGGATAAGACACTAGCATCTCAACACCAATCGTTGTCTCTTCACTATTTCTTGCATTTCGCCGACTGAGTGAAGCACTTAGTACCACTGTACTCCGTCGTGCACTATGTGGTCGCTAACTGCAGTACATCCATATTCAAATGCTTTTCATGATGTTATATTTAAAAACACTCTTTTCAGTATTACAAAATACAGACGTTGTTCAACGCTTTATAAGTAAACTGGTTCACGTCGGCCATGAAATGCAATGCATCCACTACATTACACGGAGCGGAAGCACGAACGGTCATATCCTGTACGACGACAGAGACACCGGCCAGTCCACCTGTTGGTCAGTTTACGATAACCTACTTCTCCACCAGCAGAACTGAGAGATTTAGCAAATTACACACAAACTCGTAACTTGAGACAGAAAATGGGGGCGAAACAGGGGAAAACGGGTCTTCTGAAGAGCATAACCTAATTTTTTGAGATTCTGTAACGGTGGCAAGGTGAAATCAGGTAAGACATCAAATAATTAATGACAATTAACATAAAAACAGTGGTGAGGATAAAACATGAAATATTTTGGATTCCAATGAGACGGGGTAAGAATAAAAAGCTGGGTAGCAAGAAAAGAAAAATACAATGAAGATAAGTCCTGAAGAAGTATGCGATGTGGTCCTCCGAAACGTTCGTATCTGCATACAAGTCTAAATGGAATTACGAGCTAGAAGACCAATATGGACACAACCTCATCGCCTTGAGTGCCTCGAATTTCATGACGATTCTGATAGACTGAAAATTTAAGAGGGAACTGAAAAGGATGATGGTTACAAGAAGACGATTCAGATGGAGTAACTTATCGCCCTGATGATGCAGGCAGCAAGGACCTCTGAAAATCCAGTAAAGTTGTTCTCTATCAGACTACACGTCGTTACAACCCACAAGACAGCCATCTTCGGAATCACCACCGTAAAAGCCACAAGTCCTAATTATGACTGACGGCTGTAAATTTATAAAAAATGAAATAATTTGATGGGCGGGTTCAAAATATCACGTTTATGGAGTATGTGAAGCGAGAACTGGTGAAAATGGAACATCCGAAGAAAAACACACAGATTTATTTGTATATCCAAACGACAACCTGCCCGAGCAATACACTTATCAGGAGTTTAGGTACTACAACACGCAGCTCCCCGTCCTTATATTTTAAGAACACACACGCGAATTGCACTAACATTCAATCACCTTCACACCTCGAGAATACAAACTTTTGTGCGGTCTACACACAGGACTGACGAAGCACACACTACGTAACATAATTAGAACGACAAACGTTTTTAACAAAAGCAAAGAAACCGATCCCACCAGAATGTGTGACCAATAAAAACTGTTGTGACGTGGTTACTAAAGTGAGCGCTCTGTTTCCTTCTTACAGCTGACTGCTGGACCGGTGGAACTCGTTTGCCTCGCAGTAAGCATGATGAGTGGGCAATCCTCCCTGCTGTTACTAGCCTTACCAAAAACATCCACCACCGCACCGAAGTAATGGTATACATCTCACCGCCCAATAATTATTAATACAATGTTAACCCAACATTTCAGTATAATAAAACACACATTTATTTTCTGAACCTGCATTCATCGCCATGAAAACACGCCAGATCTTTGAATGGTAGATTTGTAAAGGAGACTTGAACAGATGCCAATGGTAACATTTTGTTCCACTTTCTTCAACAGTCAAGTGTGGTTTCGTTTTATTTTTACTGCAAACAGCGATTATTTCCTTATAAAGCATTAGCCAAATGATCTTCGTAATCATAAAATATGATGTTTTCATTGCGGTAAGAACTGAATTCTTAAACACTATTTAGACAAGTTTCGGCTTCAAAGGGCTATAAGGAAAAGGGTTTACAGATCTGTAGCAAAGTGAGATGATGCAAGTCCTTCGTCCAGGAGCGGAATTCTGCGGAAGTGAACATGGAGGGTGGAAATACCACACACAAAGCAGACAAGATTTCCTGTGAACAATTGGGGGTTGAGGGGGGGGGGGGGAAGAGACCAATTATGAACAAGTGGACAACGCCCAAAACTTTTCGCTTTGTTACAACCAATTCTGCATTCTCCTGCCAGAGAGAAAACGGAAAGTGGATTTTAAGAACAAAAAAAAACACAATGGAACAATAACACAACAAACGCACGAGCGCAACTCTGTAGATTACTTCAGTCTGGAGAAAACAAAGTTTCGAGTATCGTGGAGTAGTGGTGTTGATCCCCTGCAGATATAACATATTTTAAGCAACAAATCAACAGTAGAGATACTGGAGTATGGGTGTCTTTTCTTTCAATTTTATTTTGCAAGAACGGAAAATCTGAAGGGAAGGAATAAGCTGGAAGGACTAAACGTAGATGGGATGATAATATTAAAATGGACCCTAAGGAAACGGATGGGTTCTGATTGGATTATCTGTGTCGGGACAGGAACTGGTGGTTGGCTATTACAACACGGCAATGAACCATCGAAGAACTTGATAAGCAACAAAGAGTTTCTCAAAAAAAACTTTACTTCCTGAGCTGCGTATTACTGAACATACAGGCTACAAAGAACACCTGTTACAAATTTACGTTTCATAATCATCAATACACACGCGAACCACCCTCATTCACTGTAAAGTTTTACTGATCTACGCAACATTTTAATTATACTGTTAAACCTTTATTTGCAAAATACTCGCATAGGAAAATTTTCTGAAAACTAGCTAGCAGCAGGTCCAGCCTTCTCAAATGCGTTGCTAATGCTTTCACAGACTTCACACGGCCAAGCCCACGTACTACGTTGTAAGAAAAGTCGCCTGATTAAGTAGCAGACATTCTTAGGCTGCCTTCACACTACAGTCCAAGGTTCGAATCCCACTACCGGCATCCATGTTTTCCTTGTGGTTCTAGTGTTGGATGTACTGGAAACAAACACTTGGTTCTGGATTTGGGGAAATCAGGGTTCCGAAGAAAACACGAGATTTATGTAGGTCTTTCACAACAGGGGCATTTCTATCGAAAGCGGTCGCAGTAGCGAGTTAAGAAACAGACTGTACGCTGTTCAACAGCTTCCGCTGCAAAGGAATGCAGTCGCTGACCGGATGGCTGGTTTGCTGGGATCTCACATGAATAACGATGTTCCATTCGCACTTCTGCACAATGGACACAGTGCACCAACAGTCAGTCCTCCTATGCTTGTCGAGGAGGAAAGACCACGCAGATCCGAATTGCGTCTTCCCGTCCAGTATCTAAAGGCTCAAAGATTACAATTTATAAAACTAGAATTTGACTTTTCTTGTAAGGCACCGAAACATTATCTCTCATGCTAAGTGAAGAAATCAGACTGCGGGTGTCGATGTTGATTTAGGAGATAAAGATGGAGGCAGTATTTTCCTCCGAAACGCTGGTATCGACCAACAAGCCCGCACAGCGTCACAACACAGAAGATCAACCTCAACATCTTCACCGGAGTGAAAATGTCGCAGATCGACGGCGTTTGGAAGAGTGCTTGGACCTAAGAGGGTCGAAGTGATAAGACGGTGGAGAAATTTACATAACAAATAGCTCCGTAATTTCAGTCAGCTTATTAGTAAGATAATTTCGAAGAGAATGAGGATAATATTAAAACTGATCTTATGGAAACAGGGTTTCAGATTGTGGATTGACTTAATCTGGCTCATGATAGGGACCACGGCATGTGCGGAATTGGATATCGGTTCAAAAGTCTTTATACAAGAAGGCTACAAGCCGGGGGGGGGGGGGGCACATACTGTGAAGTAAGAACTCATAGGAGTATTCTCCAACATGACCTTGAGGAGTGTCGGTAAGATTAATGTGGGGGGACATGGACGACTGTTCTTGCTGGAAAGGAAACCCCCCCCCCCCCCACTTGACGATTAAGAAATTCCTTTAAATGCGGTCTGGTTGGACACGAATTCATTTAAACACAGGTTACACGTTGTGCCACTTATTGTTTGAACCATGTGCTCATCCCATCGTAAGGTTCTTGATTCATTTGTAAATACAGCTGCGAAAATTACAAAGTTCCTACCACAACATTCTCATCTCTCCTGAGTGCAAATATTTACTTTGCACCGCGAGTTCTGACCAAGTGCGGTTTCACATGGCACAGGACATGCCACTTCTGAGCGACTCCCAATTCCCAAAGTCGTGTATTCACACTCCGTTCTACTGTGTAACTGGACATCCAATTTAAATTCATTTTTACAGTAAATAAAAAAATACAACTCTTATTATGTTTACTTAGAAGTGTCAAAAGGTGTCAGAAAAGCTTAGATTATTGACAATGCCACAAAGGACCGATACAAAACGAAATATTTCGTCTGTAGCATAGAATGTGCCAATGAATTAAACGTAGGAATTCACTCAAAGAATTCAGCTTTCACAGATACCGTTTCTGTTGGAGTAAAATATTTTAATCTTAAACGAATTCTTCTTACAAGGAGTAATTTCTTGGTCCGACTAAGAATTATTTCCGTGGCCATAAGAAATCGGACAAACTGCCTGGGAAATCAGAGCACAGACAACATGAATCCGTGCCTGAAGCTGGATTCAAACCCGCGATATTCTGCACTAACACTGCAAACGAGGCGCAGGGATCTGACAACACTGAATACGACCTGTCGTTTCGGTGATATGAATGCTAAATGTGCTAATGATCTGAGGAGTCTCGTCCAGTCTGGCTTCAAAGAACGAATCGAGTTTTCGAGTTTCATGATCACAGTTCCCACCTACTGTCATTTCCTGGACCAAGAAATCCTTGAAAGTTGCAGGAAAATTAGAATTGGAATACTGTGTGTGTGTGTGAACGGATGGACAGACATTACATTATTTGGTGTGCCATGACATTAAATTACATGTTAATGTTCTTTCACGTGAAAACTGTTGGAAAACATTGGTTTCACCTGCTGAAGAAGTTGTACAAATCCCATTTGCTTTACTAGTGTCTCGATAACCTCAATACTGGAAGGAAAGACACACTTTCTTGACAATTCTTCACGGTTAGTTCCACTGTCATGTGGTTTAAAATGCCCCGAACAAAATCTATGTAACTGTGATTTCGTAAAATCGTCTTTCAAGTGCTCCTAGACAGGCGCACGCCATTAAACGCACCTGGTAGTGACTTGCTCGTCAGCTGTTGAGGGAAAACGTACCGCATCTCGAGTAACGGTGATAGCGGTCAATCAGATTCTCGTCAGTGCTGTGTGGTAACCCGGAAAGTTTTTTTAAAATAAAATCAGCCAATTCTACTTGAGCTCCATGTAAAATTGGAGTCTGCGCTATATTTAACAGATAAAACCAAAATTAAATGTGTTCGATAAATTTCGGTGCGAGCCATCTTCTTCAAAATCAGTGCAATGTTTTCGGATATGAAACACGCGAAAAGGCATACACGGTCTCATCATTATACATTTGTGTGTGTTTCGTGCAAATGTTTATTAACTTTTAAAATGGAATTACCTGAAGGATAGCCATCAACTGTACAGTTGTACTTTGAGGGCGGTGCACATCTGACCTTGGAATGCCACGACTAGGCCATGCGAATATATCCGGAGGCCATGGAAACAAGGCGTGTAAAACATAATTCATGCTGGGAAAAAAAAAACACTGGCCTATTCATCTCGCGAAAAGCCGACAGAGGTTATATCAAATCTAAAACTTCTTGACGATGGTGAAGAGTCAATTGAATAAAAATTTTCTTGGATATTATCCATCGTCTAGTAAATATAAAACGTATCTCCGGAGATAGGGATTAGCTCTATCTAGTGGGCCCAACTGAGTAGGAACCTGAAGACGGAGATAGAGTCCCATCTCCGAAACGTCGTTTTACGTTTTATATTTTAGACGATGGATAATATCCAAGAAAATTTTTATTCAACCGACAGAGGTTGTTTAAAGCGCGGTTTAACCATAAACCTGAACTTGTTCAGCTACTTTCAAACCGACATCAAGTCTGCTGAAAACACAGTCGATGTTTAGAAATCATATTACAACTGAGATCAGATCTCTAAATGACATACAAGCAGTGGCGGTTTCGGGCCCGTGTACATGCATCTCTTTAATTGTGATTTATGTTTGAAATGTTTTTAGATACGGCGAATAAGCAGACAGCCGGGAAACATAATGTTATCACACCTGTCACGAAAGCAGTAAGCGCCTCTGAAACGTCGGTCTGCTTCTACTAGACCAGTGGTATTCAACCTTTTTTGGTTCGCGTACCCCCAGATATAATTTCTCTTCAACTTTGTACCCCCAAAGTTGTTGATGTATAATTCAAGTTATACATAGTATATAATCTACATTTAAAATTAATTAAATAAATTACTTTACTGATTATTCAGTGTTTATCATAAAATAATATTTTTTTTTAAATTTCATGTACCCCTTAAGATGTCTTCGCATAGAACTAGCGTATGATGAAATCGCCACAGAGTTCTTACAGAAAGGAAACAGGACAAAGGCCTGAACACCAATTAATTGCTCATCTATTCCTGCGATTGAGGCCACCGACCTCAAAAACGCGATATTGTCTCATTGCGGCCCCCGGATCGAATCCACGTTCATCCAATGATCACTCGATCGTGAACAAGACGAAAGGCAGACACGCAGCGGCGCGCAGTAAGTAACCTGGCATCCACTGGAAGAAGACAATTGAACCTTTCGGCCGTTCCTTCTGAATGAACGGAACGCTCCGTACAAAATCACAGCGTCACCTGAGATACCCCCAAGTCAGAACACTGATGGACGACGGTCTAGAAGACAGGGGTCGATTCCCGTCAGTGGAAGAAATGTATCCGGCGAAGGCTCGTTCCCAGCGGATAAGTCGGCCGGGGTGCACTAGAGCTTTCTCCATTTCCCCATACATCTTCACGGCGTGGTGTTCTAACAAAAACACATTAGGCGGTAATCGGAAGAAGTGTTCGATGGGTAATTTTTGTGAAATCTGAAGCAGTTCGCGTGATCTTCAGTCGCCATGGTGAAAGAGACAAAACCAAACTGACACTCGACAAGAGCGTTCGCCTTTCATAAGAAATTTAGGCATTTTTGGGTGAACGGATTTAGCCTCTATATTATGGACTCACTTCAAAGACTGAGTGCAAGTGCCCATTAAACATGCCGCTTTGAAGACATAGGCGTACTCACTTTTGGAGCCAAAATAAGACGAAGCTCCACGTATTCTTACCTCTGCAGTAACTGAGGTGAGTGGTCAGCTTCTCGCCCAGAGGAAAGAACCCCGATAGGAGACTGGGTGTGCCCCTGAGCCGGTCTGGACGCCAAAGGCTAGAGAAATATCTTATACACCTCGTGGGAATCGAACCCAGATCGTCCAGCCGGTAATCTGCCACTGTTATTATTATTAAGTGTTCTGTCTTACGACAGGTCCATTGCTCTGCCCAAAAAGAGCTCTCCAGTTTTCCCTATTCTCGGCTTCTCGCTTTAATTCCTGGAACGTCATCTTCTTTCCTTGTTTAAGATCGTCGGTTAGCTGTATCAATCTTCTTCCTAGTCCTCTCTTTCCTTCAACCTGGCCTTCGGTGATATCACTCATTAATCCATTCCTTCTCATAATATGTCCCAGCCAGTTAGCTTTCCTTCGTGTAATCGCCTGCAGAATGTTTCTTTGCTCGTTGACTCTCCTCAATACTTCTTCGTTGGTCACTCGATCCGTCCACCTGATCTTCTCTATTCTTCTCCAACACCACATTTCAAAACTCTCCAGGTATTTCTGTTCCTTCTTCCTGAGTGTCCAAGGCTCTGCTCCATACAGCGCGACACTCCATACGTAACACTTCACTAGTTTCTTCATCATCTCCAAGCCCAACTTGCTAGTGAGAAGTATCCTCCTCTTGACGAAAGCTGCCTTGGCTAATCTACCACTGTACTGACTGAAATATGTAAATTATACTTCCCAATATCATTCTGAATTAGTGTCAACTGTTCCAGCCATGAAACACTAACTGTGTAAAAAAAACTGATACAAAAACTGCTCTGTGACGAACCTCAAACAGCAACAGGGCTGACGACAACAAATGAAACTGGCAAACAAGGATTTGCAAAGAAAACACCTTGCTCGGCAGGTAAGCAGACTGACACAGTACATCAGCAAAAAGGAAAGTTTTAAATTATCAAACAATGTAGGAATGTTACGTAATAACAGATACAGACTACAAGGACAGGAATGCAAAGGAAAATGGTCGAAGGTGTGACTAAAAAGAACAGATGACTTAACAGACATTAAGTAGGTGCTGAACACGCGCAGAGCGATTTAAAGCACAAATTATCATTTCAAAGCAATAAAAAAATAAACGCTAACAAGAGAGGGAAATATGCTCATAATAAAGAGCAGAACACTGGGGAAACACATGATCAAACGAGACAAAGCACATTCAAAATACAAATTACACTGAAAAACTCCGTGTGCTTCAAAGAGTTTCAGAAAAATTGTGAAATGAGACTCATTCATTTGTTGTCGCAAATACAACTGCAGAAGTTGAAGATTGAGATAAATGTTCTTCCAAAACGTTAGTCTCCACCTGCAAGTCCACACGGCATGCAGACCAGAAGATGAACAATACTTTCACAGCCTTGAGAACCCCAAATCTCGCCGCAAAGTCTAGCTTCATAGCTCAAGAAGACAACAATAACGGCTGATCTTATCTTAAATCAATTCTTCTGTCCAAGTTAGGGGAAGGTGTTGGAATATCTTGTTCGCAAACGCCGTCTATATAATGTTTTGCCCACAAAGTCTTTATTTTTTCTGACGTGGAAAAACATAACGGGACGCTCGGTCTCCAAATAGTCGCGTATTTTCCAGAATTTTGTAACTCTTAAGCCAGACACAAGTCCGAAAGCCAAATGCCAGGGAAACGAACGAACGAGCCTCGCTTTGTAACTGTAGTCTACAGATTGTTTCGCTGACAACGGACAGACAGACGGGCGGGCACCTGGCCATAAAGAAGGGCCAGCACTGTACCATTACGGTACTTCTGTCACGAAGGTAGAAAATTGTAAATGCACAACCTCAGGTTCCAGTACCTGACGTCATTTCATGACAGAACATCAGTCACGATAAGAAACTGCAGGTTCTGACGTAATGGCGTCTGATCGCGTCGGACTTCGGGGACGCAACGGCGTGTGGACCTGTATCTAAACAACATTTCGGATGAACATACTGCCTCCATCTTCATGCGCGATACTAACTTTCGTACAAGTCAGTAGATAAGACCTGCAGATGAATGTGCACGACTAGATAGGGGTCTCCATCCTGTGTAGTTTGTGCTAATGACTAATGAAATGGGCGTGTGAATAAATATCTTGCGTCCCAAAAAGATGGGGAATCTAGTGTGGCCTACACTTAAGAGATGGCACCGCTGTATCTTTTCCCATGAAAGAGATTCGCAAAATGGCGGAGAGTCGATTGAATTTCAGGAACGCAAACTCATTAAAAGTGTGTATACATCTTTTAGGGACTTCTGTTTATGCTTACATTCAATAAAATGAATACCCAAACAAGTTTCAATATGGCGTAGTCATATATTAAGTGTCTATGCAAGCACAAGGACATTTAAACTGTGTCAGCATTAGATATGCAGCACATTTAGGCTGCGTCCCGTTCACTGACGGATGTCGTCAAATCGCAAAGCATTTAGACATTCTATGAACCCCGAAATAGAACAATTTTTCTATACTCTCGTCAAAGGCTTAAACCCTTTCAGGACTTATTACCTGAGATCATAAATAAATCGTAAGATGCGAGGTTCTCGCAGCCGTGAGGACGTCGATGTTGGTCTTCCTGAAGATGTAGACAGTATGTTTCTCCGAAACATTGGTATCTACCCATAAGTCCACACAGAATTTCTACCCAAAAAGACAAACATTGACATTACTCTGATACGTCCATCTGTACACACCCGGAAATTACTTAATGTGTGTCCGTAACAACTATGCATATGAAATAACGCCAGATGAATGGTATTGCAAAATTTTAAATTCAAACACTGGAAATCCACGGCATCTCCTTGGTGACTACGCGCGTAGAAGCCGACTTGGCAACGACAGCCAGCCGATGTAAGATTTTACGCAATTTAAAACCGCGAGCTCCTTGCGCCCGCTACGTCGGCAAGAACACACGACTGCTTATCTAATCGTGCAGTTCTTTCGGTCGACATGACAACGCATTTGAAGCCTGTGGCTGACTGCTGTACAATAATAAGGACGCAAAGCCGCGCTCTTTCTCACATTTTGGGTACGCCTGCACTGTGACATTCTTTCTGATTCAACACACTTCATCGACTTCGATGTTCTCTTTTTGTTGTCGAAACAAATCTTGTTTCGACAAAATTCATATTTCTTCGTCATCAGTCTTTGTGCTCTTGGACAGTTCCATTTGCAACCGTGAAATTAAAACCGTTCCAGCTTTTCGAAACCCGTTTCTGGCACCGTCTACCTTTAGGTCTGCCCTGACACAGCAGCTGTCCGATCCAGTTTTTAGGAGAGATTCCTTTCGTTACAGCCATTAATTCCAAATATATTCTGAAAGTTCTTTATATCTGCGTTTTATTCAGGACTGCTGTCAGTAGCTCAGCGTTGAATGATGGGTAAAAAATTAACTGGAAAGGATATTGAATTAAGCAATCGTTGCCTAATTTAAAGTACTATCCCGTAATTTGCCTATATGGACTTAGGAGAACTGAAAAAACCTCACCAGGGCCGAGACTTGAACCCGGGACCTCTCGGATATGAAGTAGGAGTGTCACAGGTATTTTTTTATTATTGTAGACATTTGTCATGGAAAGCAGGGATTATATTTGACGAATGTAACACAACATTAAATACGTCCGACGTCTCTTAGTGTGATTTTAAAAATATACAATTTCCCCAACAAGCGTTGACTTTGTGTAAAAGAACCAGTGTAATACACGGTGGTATAATACCCTTAGAGCTGGTGTTGTAACCACGTCAACCTAAACCAATCGAGTATGCGAAACAGAGTGTCAGTGAATACTTGAAACAAAGAGCTGTTGGGGGAACAGTCACATGAGAAAACATCATCGAAAAACAAGGCATGCCAGATATTTGTGTTTACAGTCCACTGAGTCGAAGGACGTCGTGTGACGAAACGAATCAATCTGCACGTGAACTATGCGAAACAGAAAAGCTTTGCCTTTTTCGGAGTCTTAGAAGGCAAACTTTTTTTTTGCATTCCTTCCCATGAAATGGAGTGACCATTACAGGATAGTCTGTGCCTACAAAAAAAAAGAGAAGTGTGGCAAACTGGCGAGACTCCAAGTTTTCAACCTTCCTCATTTTGCAGGGTCAACCTGTTTTCCAAAGATAATTACTGACCAACGATAACAACTATGATTAGTCTAACGTTAACAGAAAGAGTTTCGACTTTGAATACGCGGGCCACGGCACATTCATCTCATTATAATCCGTTTCACCTGACAAGCTTTTTTTGAAATGCAGTATTCTTAGCAATTATGAAGAAAAACTGCTAACAGGGCTAAGCTGGGGCACTAAGTTTCTAGTTTTGACAAGTAACAACACCGACGCGTTAGTGCACCAAATGGAAACACTGGTGGGTTGGCGCGTAAATACACCATTAAACAATTTTGAGTCAAACAGGCATTGGGATTAAGCTGATAGCAAGCACATATTTGTAAGTACTGTTACTGAGAGAATATAATCTCATTTCATTTGTAGTTGCAGTGGGTGTTAAAACCTTTTGTCAACAAACAAGAATTACGTTTACTTTTAACTTGCAGTAAGATTGCTGGAAGAAGTTAGTCTTTGGGGGGGAAAAACGGATGGGATTTTCAATGCGACCAGAAAACAAAACGCCAAAGTCTTTAATAAAAGGAGACAAAGCCTCCATCTATAAAGAACAAATATTTGTCCGCAAAAACAGATTTCCCATCATAACACGCCGCTCTTTCGGTAAATATAAACAGGCCTCAGACACAAGCATTGAAACATGCTTTGTGTTCCAGAAAATAAAACTCATCTTGAAAAGGTTTCAGTTTGCACAGCTTGAACCACAGTACATAAATGACTTTCAGCGCTGTTCTCGCATATGGCAAAGCCGCTGGAACACTTTTCAGAGCAAGAAGGCGATTAATTTGGAGCTGTGGAGTCTGACAGATCCCGTAACCCCCCCACCCAAAAAAAAAAACAAAAAAAAAAACCAGGTGCCAAGAACACTTTAGGTACAAATGGACAGTTTAAAACACACGACAGCTTTACTTTAAATTGTAAATGTGTGAGGGCAAACGCCATACGATTTTATTATACACACAGTTTCAATTAAAAAAAATTATGTTGACCTACAGACAAGAACTTGGTAAGAGTCAACTTCTTAACGGTATTTTACAAGGTGGTTATCCACGGCGACGTTTAATGGCATATGGTAATGCCTACAACTCGAAAGTACCTGAAAACTGATAAACAAAACAACAAAATGTCTGTTGCTGACGTCACATTCCTGACACGACATTTTCAGGCGACCAGTTACGCAAACAACAGCGCT
Organism: Zootermopsis nevadensis; assembly: GCF_977971745.1. NCBI lineage: Eukaryota > Metazoa > Arthropoda > Insecta > Blattodea > Termopsidae > Zootermopsis > Zootermopsis nevadensis. The sequence goes on from NW_028259134.1 coordinate 20,599,350, forward strand.
GGTGTATTAGATATACGAGCAATCGTAATACATCACAATCACAGCACAGTTAACTGCGTTTAATATATAACAAAATACTTCTTGAAAGTCTTGACAGAAAATCGTCTGGAATACTGGAACAGGCAGCAAAATACACGCGTGTAACAACATTTACCACGTGGCGACAACGAGAAAAAATGGTTCAGGAACTCACTGTACATCAAATCTTGTAATTACTACAGCAAATGTTCGGACTCGCAGCGGTAAGAACCTCAAATCTCTTTGTGTCTTAATCCTGTTTGCTGTTATTGTTATCGGCTCCGCAGAACGCGGTCTGGTGATCGATCACCGGTCCAGAGGAAACCGAAGTCACTCACCTTCCTCATAGGTTCTGCCGCGCATCCGGCCTGCGCTTGGATCCGGAGTTGTTGTTGTTGTTGCTGCAGAAGAGAATTCCTCCGGGCTACCGAGGCGGCTAAAGACCTCTGCAGTTTCTCCACCTTGTAAGTCTGTCTCCAGCCAAACAGCTGGGCCAGTTTCTCGGCAACGTCGGTGCATCGCGGCCCGGCGCAGCTACCGCCCGAGTCACCACCGTGATGACAACCCTCAAACATCGCGTGGCACCACGACTTTGTCCGAACTCACTTCATAACTTGTCGCCAAATTCCGTTCTCATGTCACCTCTGTTTCTGAGACATCTGTCGGCAGGCTTTGGCTCCTGCGCTCTTACATGGATAAAACTCGTTTGCGCCTGACAGTAAAACACGAATTGGGGTGTCATCTGTTCCCTGCTTTAATTAACATCACTTTGCCTACAACGGAGCTGAAAGGCTGGGTCATTATAAACTGGGAATAACATAGAAGGAAGTGATCGTGACCTATGCCCTGACTGACTGAGAAAAGTAGGATATAGTATGTCTCCGGGTCGAGGTTCGAACCCCGGACCTCACAAATACGAACTAGTGCAAATTACAAGTTTGAACCGTGGTGGTATTTATCGACAAAACACTGAACTGCATCCGAAACTTGTCTGCATTTACAAGTGCTTAGACCACGTTTCTTCCCAATCCGACAAACCTCGTGCAATAATTTTCCAATGTCCATTTCACTTTATAAGCGTCCAGTACGAAAGATGCTCACTTCGTCACTTTCCGCAACATTCCTGGCTTCACTCTCCCGGTTTCCGCATCTTTGTAGGAAGAACATCAAGAGTTAGCATTCATGCATCCAAAAACAATGGAAATAACAAGAGCGAACACGCCTAAATTTTTTAAGCTATGTGTAAATTTCGTAACTTCTTTGTAAATAATTTCATTTTGAATATTTCTCGATTTCTCGCTGGGATCAAGGACCTGATCTAGCACAAACAAAACCCATCCTTGTCAACGTTGTACTTCAGGACTGAGACGGAATGTGAACTTGCAGGCACGTTACGGAGAAACATTCTGCCTGTGTTACATCTTCCCGGAATATGATCCCTTGCAACGTCGGTATCTACCTAGAAGACCAACATCGGCATCTTCATTGCCGTGGGAACCTCAAATCTCGTAACATATTCACATGCAATTACACAGCCTTGATGCGGCAATTACCAGAAATAATTTGCGCGGTTCACACTGACTTCAAGGCAACGCATTGTGACTTTACTCGTGGAAATACGGACACACTTTCTAAAAAAACAACCAAGCTCCTATCGCTTTCACGCTCTGTGTCCACAATATCCCTTGGTTCTAGCAGACATGCAGAATCAGGACAACGCCAATGATGACTGTCCCCTCAAATTGCTCTGTGTGGTATCCACATACCTGACCCTGGGTTGGACGACCTTGGTTAGATTTCGACAGGGCAGGAGTTTTTCTCTTCACGCCCCCCCCCCCCCCCCAAGGGCCAAAACCAGTCATCGCTTTTTGGGTTCTTTCCGCGGAGGGCTCAAACTGACCACAAAATCAAGTTATGCCTACAGTTAAGATGTGTCATTTTCAAAAGCACACAAAGTTGATGACATCTGTTGCAGGGCAAAATGCGTGTTCATTCTAAATTTTTTTTAAAAAAAATGCTACAAATTCATCCACGACATAGACTTATCTCGATTAAGTAATCGATTTTGAGTGTATGGATAACAGGATATGGCATTGGAAAACTATAGAAGAAGAAGAAGAAGAAGAAGACACTTGAACAAGTGGAGCAAACACGAGAAATTCGACGATGGAATAAAGAAAGTGGCATATTAAGTCGTTGGTAGGAGGAGGCAGCACAGATCGAGACGATGAACTGCCTAAAGCGAAGAGAGTGACTTACACCAGCGGTATTCAACCTTTTTTGTCCGCGTACCCGAGCCACGGTGGTCTAGCGGTTAGAACACTGGTCTTGTAATCCTGGGGTCTCGGGTTCGATTCCCGGCGGTGCCCGAATTTATAACTTGTGTTGGGCAAGGCCGTGGTCTAGGCAACACGGAGTTTTCCTCCGTGGCATCCCAACAATTACTCCATTCACACACAGAAGAAGGCAATGGCAAACCACTTCTGGATCATCTGCCAAGAACGTATATGAACAGGTCCCAGTCCGAGAAAAGGATGGAAGGATCCTGTTCATATGGACCTGTCGTCAGACAGAACACTATATAATAAATAAAACCCCCAGATATAAATTCTCTTCCAACTTTGTACCCCCAAAGTTGTTGGTGTATAATTCAAGTTATACATAGTATATAATCTACATCTAAAATAAATTAAATAAATTACATTACTGATTATTCAGTGTTTATCATAAAATAATACATATATATTTTTTAAAAATTTCACGTACCCCCTAAGATGTCTTCGCGTACCCCAGGTTGAATACCACTGACTGATTTCGTTTTTAGTTTTGTGGATTCCAGGATCTGGTCGCCAAGGAACTGAGGTCGCCAGACCCCAAGGCGAGTAATATAAACACAGACACTGACTTTTCCGTCTTGTTCTGTGTCTTATGAGCCCCGTCCACGGAATGCCCAGTACGAACTTAACAGGATAGGGGAAGCCAAGGCTGGAATGTGGCTAATCTTTCAGGACAATAAAAATGGCAGTACAGAAGTGACACAGAGGAGGAACCTGATAAAGACCACACACTACAGTAATCTCGTTAACCATTAGCAGCTTAAGTGAAGCCTGTTCAGTGCTATTTGACAAATATGAAAAATTAATTATTTAAAGGTTACGTATCAACGGCTGATGAGATGTGAGAATTATCGTAAACTGAAGAAGAGACAGTGGGGGGGGGGGGGGTTAAACGGTCGTGGCCTACTTCATAATAATAATAATACGCCTCGAAAGTGGTGCAGGGAAAAATGGTGCAAAATATTACAGTAAAATAATGTCCGCATTGTCTGTCTTGCTTCAATAACTTTCGAACGAAAGGATGGAATTCCACGAAACTTCGTGTGAATATAATGACACAAGAGACCATCCCGGTATTGCACCTTTCAATTCCCTGCTATCAGTAATACCAACATGGCGCCCGTGCGAAGTGATAAGATCGGAGAGAAAGAGACAGAGAGGCCTACTATTACGACTTTATGTTATGAACAGGGCGACTAGAAAAAAATGCAACTCTTAACGAGGCAATAATTTTGTAGAATATTAAATAACAAAACGGCAGCAGCTCTGTCATGCGATGTATGCAGTGTCAATGTGGCACAACACACAGATCCACGTACGAAATAACTAACGCCACTGCAAATTAGGTTCATTGTACCGCACGGTCCTAACATGCAATCAACTGCGTCAGATGAGTTCGGGTATTCCGATGAAGCAGCACATGAGAAACGTCGAATACAACTTTGAACAAGCACCATTACGGAATTTATGGGGGAGGGAACTGGAAGGAGTTTTTCTGGCTCAGGAAAGAGCTCTTGCGAGCACATACTGAACCTACGGATTCCAAAAGACGAGGAATTTCGTGACAAATGTTCAGCGTACTATCATCTTCTCAAGACTGACTCTTGCTTTGTGGAGTTAAGTCCTAGGGAATGAGGAAAGGCAACGCCTGTAGGAATTTGATAAGACCACGGCTGTGATGCTGATTGAAATAATGCGGTCGGCAGTCTCGATTTCACAGTCTCATGGACTGAAACAGTCACGAACATGAGATTTTTACTTCAGAGGCCCTTTCAGTCTCATTGCCAATGAACTTTCTTCCACAATTACAGAGCTGTCCCCAAAAAGATGTACACACACATTCAATGAATGAAATAAAGGCATCCATCCTCAATGAAGTTCTTAAATTCAAATACGATTAAGCTTTTCTGACAAAATTTTGTTGGGAAATGGCTTAGCCAATTACGGAACAGATATTTATAAGCCTATGAGCTGCAAAAGGTATTTTTTTCTATTAATTCAGTTCATGTTGAGATAAACACCACACCACTAAGACGTATAAGATTGGGGGACCTAAAGCTCCACGCTTCGACCATTTTAACCCTGGGGAAGGAACCTCGAAGCCCATTTGATAGCAGGGTGTGCGGGAATCGAACCACTGTTACGTAGCCCGTAGTGAGTCACGTGTAACTTTTAATAAATGACATTTCAAAAACCGGATATGAAATCGCAGGCACGCTGTCGGACAAGAACAAATAAAATATTTCTGCACAGTTTAATGAATAGAACAATGCTCTTTCTGGAAGGGAAGTTGTCCTCCATATCAAACTAAATGTGTTTAAAGTTTATGATTCTTACTAAAACTGCAATGCTGTGTGCATAAAATGAATACCTAATGACGAGATCATTTCCTCTCGTATGTTTCAGGTCAAAGAATGCTGATGAAATTTTGATATTTGACGTCAACACGAAAAGTAATAGAGCGAGTTTAATTTCGACAAGCTACACACTACAACCCCTACACAAGGACCCAATCAAAATAAAGTATTATTTATTTTAATCCGTCTGATCACAATATTTTAAAATTCCTTATAATTAAGATAATAAAATATCATTGATGTTCCATATCGATTGATCGATTTACATTTCGGAACATTTACACAACATGTTTCGGTTTTTTATAAAACCATCATCAGGTGTAAAATATATCTAAGAACTTAAAACTCAATTATGATTTCTGTAGTTTTTTGGTGATGTTTCATTACGTTTGTTTTTCCATTTCGAAAACACTAGTACTTCTGGACATATCGGGACACTCACTCCTACATCTTTGGCCGATATGTACATCTAATAACATTTAAGAAAAACAACACCTTCGCCCAAAAATGGAAAAACAAACGTAATGAAACATCACCAAAAAAACTACAGAAATCATAATTGAGTTTTAAGTTCTTAGATATATTTTACACCTGATGATGGTTTTATAAAAACCGAAACATGTTGTGTAAATGTTCCGAAATGTAAATCGATCAATCGATATGGAACATCAATGATATTTTATTATCTTAATTATAAGAAATTTTAAAATATTGTGATCAGACGGATTAAAATAAATAATTGTTATAATATTCACAATATAACGCAATTACACTATCTTAAAAATAAAGTATGTTCTTATGCAGTGTAATAACACTGATTAATTAATTATACCACCGTTAAAATAACTGACCACGGAAACTCTGTGCAACCCGAAATAAAATAGGGCTACATATTATCAATCTATTTCGAACAACTCAGTTACAAAATCACGAAACTATAACACGTTATTTGTGTCCACGAGCTCGCAAAATGAATGCGGGTGAGAGGTTTGAGGTTCACACGGCTGTGAATATGCAGAATGTAGTCTTGTAGGTAGGTGGGCCACTAAACTTTCAGATGACCGTTCGTAAGACAAAGCATACTCTGAAATTAGAAGCGACACATTCTCTTAAAACGTTCGTAAACATACACAAGACTATATGTCGTCACAATCCGAATGCCCGCGACAGACACGTATGCCTAGTTCACAAATGACAGACCTACGACCTTGAAAATGTGTAAAATGAAAACTTGTGACTGGAAATCGATAGACATTTGTTGGGTGGCACAAACTGATATTCCATAACGGTTCTGCGCTGCACGTAGCAACGATCTGCTGCCACAGACTCACTCGTCAACAAACCCACGATGACGTTTCTTTCCCTCGACATGGCGATAAATCACTTCGCATCGCTGGAAACAAACACTGGCTGCTAGGAGAAAGCTCAGTTCGCGTCCAAGCGTCACTATTATATCGCGTGGACTGGCACTTCTGTCTTCTTATCTCTGTGCCTCTCACATAACCCCCTCCTTCTCCCTCCACGGCGAACCCCACCACGGCAGGCTTTGTCTTGAACACGAACTCATTACACCTCGAATTCTTTCGCCCTGATGATGAGGGCAGTATGACCTCTGAAACTTCGGTAAACTTCTACCAGACTACACGGAGCAACAACCCAGAAGACAACCATCTTCATGACATTTCTAGTTTTTAATGTAGACATAACGCAACAAAATCAAGAACGAGCACGAGGGCAGAGACGTACACACTCGTCCACATCACGCATTCTTTGCATACAGCGAACGTAAGAAAGCGTATGAAAGGGCATGTCTGTGAAACAATGAAACAACAAGACAGTAACAAGTATATATTAAATCTTGTCCGTCTAATCACAATAAATTATTATTAAATATTAAAATAATTAACATTTAAAATATTAAATGATGTTCTTTATCGAAATATTCGATTTACATTAGACCATAATTTTTCATGTTTCACGACATGTTTCAGTTCCTAAAAGAACCATCCTCAGGTGTATATAATTATATAAAGCTTCAAAACGATAAATAATTTCAAATACAATTTTCATACATTATGTGACTTTAGTGTGGGTGAACATTTTGTTGTTTTTGTATCAGTCTGTAATGTAAATAACATAAAGGTTAAATGAATATTACTAAAATAGAAAACAAAGTAATATATATTGAAGATAATTTTTTGAAACATACCAGAAATGTTTTGGAGGAGTTTACGTCTGTCTGGAAGTATTTATTGTGATTAGACGGACAAGATTTAATATATACTTATTATATCACCATATGACGCATCTTAAGACAGTAACAAGTTCATTAACGTTGCTAGGTAGAGTTTCTTGCAAGATGGCACTCCATGCCAAATACAATTAGACTGATCGAGTTAAGGAAAGGAGGCTGAGATGGGCAGGGCATGTAGCCAGCATGGGAGACTAGGGTTTTGGTGTGCAAACCAGAATGAAATAGACGACCTTGACGTAGCTGGGAGGATTAAAACGGCTCTCAGAGAAATAGGATGGGGTGGTACGGACTGGATTTATCTGGCTCAGGATATGGACCAATGGCTGGCTCTTGTGAACACGGTAATGAACCTTCGGGTTCCATGAAATGTTGGGAACTGCTTGAGTGTCTGACCTCTCAGGAAGGCCTCGGCTCGAAGGAGTAAGTAAGCAGTCAACTTGCAAGACAGAAGATAATAACAATACATGAAAAATACCTACTGCAAATAAACAGCAAGACTATGAACGAAACAACGTTGCGTCGTGTCCTTTCATATCCCTGCCTTGTGATGTGACATGGGTAACTATAAATTCTGCTACCTCGTCCGTGAAAAACTTGCGTGTTACTTTTCAGTGTTCCGTGGGAAACAGAAAGAACTCCACGATTACGCATTCAGTTCCTTAACCTGGATTCATAAAACAAGGGACAAATTACATCTGATGGTTCTAAGACATTCAGAACAAAGAAAGCCTTGCATAAAAACGTGTCTCCACGTCAGGCTGTTGGTATTAGGCTATTTAAACGTCGTCAAGTTTATTTGGCCTAATTCGTTACTTGTTCCGTGTTTAATTACTCGAGCAATGATTTTTGGGGTCCCGAAGTGTTTCTCGAAGTTTTTCCACTTCGTGGCGTCGCAAATACACTTCAATCACATAACAAACATTTACGTGACTCACTCTGAAGTGCGCACGATCACTATTTGTAAAATATGTTTACAGCTGACAGAAAACATTAACGGATTAATAAAATACCGAGGTTGGTTCTAACGGCGCTGAGCACTAGATGGCCGTCTTCCGGGTTGTAGCGTCAGTCTGGTAGACGTTTGCGACGTTTCAGAGATGCTTGCTGCCTCATTCATATTGCTAGTTGGACACCGGCTGTTAGTCAAACAAGTCACACTTCTTACATTATAAATATTGCGTTTGCACTATATTAATAGAGTATAACAAGTGACTCCACAATGGCGCGAGAAGTGACAAATATTGTTTGAAAACCCTGAAGGAAGAGACCATTTGGAAGACGTAGATTCGTAAACCAACGCCCCTAAAATACCTCCGTCTAGTTTCATGTACTTACTATGAAGAACTCAGATATCTGATCCCTCACAATGCACTTTGCAATGTGATATCCATCTGATATCGGGTTTCAGAGAATTCTATTCTTCACAGCAATCCCTTAATTGGGCACCATTCTGAGCCAGTTCAGTCCTCTCCACTCCTACTTCTCACACCTCCGCCTACGTCTCCCAAGTGGCTTCTCCTGTCATCACTCCGATGCGTAGCGACTGCATATCCCCGACCAATATTCGCCTTGTTTCAATCGCACTCACCCTTTGGAGCCGAAGCTCGCCTAAACAGTATTTAAGAATTCAGTCCGTACCGCGAAGAAAACACTACACCTCACCATTACAAATATCAACTGCTTAACGCTGTTCAAGGAAGTAAACGCTGTTTACACAAATAATCATACGAAACCAATAAATAAAAAAATGCTGAGTTACTTATTATTAGAGCAAATGGTACATATAGTTACCACCACACTAATAACACTTGAAATTCTGTCCTGATGTCGTCTGACAGAACTGAAGAGCTGAACAAGATGTGCTCAAACCGTAAGCAACATGGTTCACACAATTAGCGTGCGTGGTTTAAATATTTGATTCACAGAATACTTAACAACGTCCCATCAACTGCAGATGTAAATAAAATAAAACATGATTGCTATTCAAGTTCGGCAACAATGGCTAATTTTAAGGTTCGTTAACGCGTTTTCAATCGACGCGACTGTCAAACCATTATTTTCCTCAAAGGACAGAGGAAAATCACGAAACCAGAAGAGGGATAATTCCAGAACACAAGAGATGCGCTTTATCTGCTCGGTCAAGGCCTGGAAGACAAAAATGGAGGGAAAAGTGGGACTATAACTTTCACTGTTGATTATAACCATAGAGGAAATGTGACTGTCGAGTAGCAATCAACCACATTACCGACTGAGTTCCCGGCGTCAACTGCACTACCAGCAGCAACATCTACCGTCAGACATTTACTTGCATGATTATCGGCCGATACATACACTACCATCTATCGACAAGATTATGAAACTTCAAAGACACCTATGCCGACTTCTTAGAACATTGATAGATGGCGAAAGCTTATTCAACTACACTAACTGGTTACGAATGGTGACAAAAATGTACATTTTCATTTCATTCAAAACGGCACAAATTTTAATGTCGACAGATATTGGCATTGTTGTTCGTCACAAAAAGTGCAGGGAAATTTTCCTTTTCATATGCATCGGTCCAGCAAAATGGACGAAAAATCATATTTAGGTTCGTCACTTTTTCGATGTAATCTGTAAATATAATAATATATATAAAAAATTCAACTACAATGAAGTATGGGCCCAAGATAATATACACTGGTTCCTCAATTAATTCTAAAATTGCTGTTACGTAATTATGAATGCGTATTGTTGATCCTGGGGTCTCGGGTTCGATTCCCGGCGGTGCCCGAATTTATAACTTGTGTTGGACAAGGCCGTGGTCTAGGCAACACGGAGTTTTCCTCCGTGGCATCCCAACAATTACTCCATTCACACACAGAAGAAGGCAATGGCAAACCACTTCTGGATTATCTGCCAAGAACGTATATGAACAGGTCCCAGTCCGAGAAAAGGATGGAAGGATCCTGTTCATATGGACCTGTCGTCAGACAGAACACTAAATAATAATAATAATAATAATAATAATTGTTGATCGCTTCTGTCAGCGAAAGTTTTTCCAAATGCTGTGGCTGAGTGGTTAGCATTCCTGCTTTCTACTCAGGATATCCAGAAACCGGCTGTAGGGACTGAGATTTTAACCAGCTTCCTCAGTCTCTCCAGACAAAGACAAATGAATAAAAAAAAACACTATCTCCTCTGCTCCGTGATCGAACTAAAGACCAAGATTTGTCACACTGCAGACTTAACCACTTCAGTACTTTCCGGATCTGATCACTTGTCTATGATCAATCTGAATAACTGATTGTATGTCTACCCTGCTCGTTTTGGACTCAGCCAAAAGTATAATTTGCAGCTTCGAAAATAAAGGGGTAAAAACGTCTGGTCGCTTTTCTGGGTAGTTATAATTTGTCGTCTGACCTGACTGTACTAACACGTGCAGAATCAGATCTCCCTCCTTTAGGGTGACTTACTAGCGAGGGGGATAGTTTTTTGTACTTGTTTCGGGCACAGTGGTCATCAGGGGTCCATGCGAAATGAAGTTTCAGTTTGTCTTAAAGACGAAAACCTGTAACCAACAACGATTTTAATCAAGTCGACGACTTAAGACGCTATAAGTACGGGAAATTTTGCGCTGCGAACAAAACTGCAGTGCGCGGAGTGTCGGTTTAACCTCGCAGAAAACGCGGAACATCGAGATAGATACTTGGCGAGGGTTCGTGACCAAAGCAGACATCACGAATACGGGCATTCGTTGTGTACCATTCCGCATTGTAAAATTAAAGAGTGGACTGAAATTTTGTTACCATATAAACCTTTTTAAATAGCCACGGTGGTCTAGCGGTTAGAACGCTGGCCTTGTAATCCTGGGGTCTCGGGTTCGATTCCCGGCGGTGCCCGAATTTATAACTTGTGTTGGGCAAGGCCGTGGTCTAGGCAACACGGAGTTTTCCTCCGGGGGCTTCCCCGGTTTCTCCGTGGCATCCCAACAATTACTCCATTCACACACAGAAGAAGGCAATGGCAAACCACTTCTGGATCATCTGCCAAGAACGTATATGAACAGGTCCCAGTCCGAGAAAAGGATGGAAGGATCCTGTTCATATGGACCTGTCGTCAGACAGAACACTAAATAATAATAAGATGAGGTGGTCTAGCGGTTAGAACGCTGGCCTTGTAATCCTGGGGTCTCGGGTTCGATTCCCGGCGGTGCTCGAATTTATAACTTGTGTTGGGCAAGGCCGTGGTCTAGGCAACACGGAGTTTTCCTCCGGGGGCTTCCACGGTTTCTCCGTGGCATCCCAACAATTACTCCATTCACACACAGAAGAAGGCAATGGCAAACCACTTCTGGATCATCTGCCAAGAACGTATATGAACAGGTCCCAGTCCGAGAAAAGGATGGAAGGATCCTATTCATATGGACCTGTCGTCAGACAGAACATTAATAATAATAATAATAAAACCTTTTTAATCCGGATACCACGTGAGGTTATCATCTTAAGCACGAACTAAAAAACAAGACTGGGAAGTTTGTATTCCGTCTTTCAAAATCGACACTGAATGGCCATAAATTGTCCTCCCTTCTACGTCTTTAAATATTCACTGTATCTAGAAGCGTTTCTAAAAAATGTCGTAGATCTTAAACACACGTCAATAATCTGTCCCACACCAGTTTCTGGTATAATGAAAGTTTTCTTTTTCTTTTCGAAATCGATATGCGAGATTCATAAATAATGAAGGTTTTACCATACAGGTTTTAGAGAAGATACCCGAATAATAGTCGCTGTCTGTTCCCACTGACAGCGCGGTTTCATTTTGTCTGAACTGGTTTTGAGCCAGAATAGGCCAGAGGCCACAGGATATTTTCGTTAGAAATTAAAGAATTACGATCACATCGCCACTAGGCATGCGAATGGTCTGCCAAGTTTGGTAAAGTTCTCATACCTCGCAATCAACCAACCGCGTCCAGTTCAGTCTTCGCGGCAACTTCCGCCGGCATACGACTTCGAAGTCAGTTTTACGTAAATTCTGTAACAGCTGGATCATTTGGTATAAAAACGGCTATTGATTTGGTAAAGTCGATTGTATCTTGTTTTTTTATGAAGTACATAATCTTGAAGTAGGTTTCCTGTTTTTATAAAATAACTGAGTCGACCCTCGTTACTATTAATTATTACAATTACAATCGACCCTAGTAGATCCTTCCAGACATCTATAAAACGTACGCTTAACAGTTGTAACACAATTATCCCCACAAATAAGAAATTCCAATTAACTTAGTCTTCACCTGGAACTTCAGCATTCATAACACTGCAGGGTTTGCGGCGTTAGTTCCTGTAATATCCTCTTCAAAACAAACATTTTTGGTCTAAACGCCGTTCTTCTGTCGTGCTTAGTTTCAGAGTTACAAGAAACACCCTCACCGGAAATCGAAATCAAGACACTTCTCCGAGTTTTGACACTTGTATGATCTCTTCGTGGTCTCAAGTTTGAAGCAAGTCGATAAGTCCGTTCTCGAGCAAAAAGCGAACAAATGAGCCCATAATTTCAGCTAGACGTAATGTTTCGGGGCAGTTTCAGCTTTAAAGGGTTAACATTGGAACAGAATTTGCAATTCTCCGTCAACGCCGTCCACACGCGGCAACTTATCTGGCGCACCTGTTATGCGGGTCAGTCTGCCTACCCACATACAAACTAATACTAATACCAAGTACGAAGGTACGCAAATGAAAACAGTTTTAATTTTCTGATAAAATATACACAGGACTTGACCATACTCCATTTTTATTAATGAATTTTGTTTCTGATTCTCTCAGAATAAAATGTTTTCAGTTGGGCCTTCAGGAAGTAAATATTTTGGCAGCTCGTTACAACATAAAATAAACACTGTTGTATTCAGGAGTTCCTGAAGTAAAATCTCGGCCCGGAGACCGGGTAACTCATTTCTTCGTGTTTTTCCCCCAGTCCCAAGCAAATACCTGGATAACACCTTATTAAATGAGGCCAAAGATCGCTTCCTTCCACATCTTTCTCCATTCATCATCCACTAAATTTAGAGAGATAACAAGCTCGAAAATTATGTCTACAAGGAGTGCCCACTCCATTTGTCACGTGACATCGATAAAAGTGGGCGTGTAGGACATTCGATACGACGCTGAACGCACTGATTGTCCGCAACACCAGTTGATACAACGTAGCCACAACGGTTGAATGCAGGAAAGCATTTTAAAAAAGACGACTTAATTAAATGATTTGATGGAATACGCACACAGTTGTTGAAAATATCTTCCTTTTTCGTTGTCTCACGTTGCCACGGATATTAAAATAGTTTTAATCCCCCCTCCCCCCTCGCTGACCGCAAAAATCAGATTACACACACACACACACACACACACACACATCGCCGTTCTTGTTTGACGCGTTCTGTCAGCACAGCAGCCATGTTGAACGAGTCGACCAGGTGCAAATAAGGAAAGACTAATTCTGTTTATATTTGCATATAAACAGAATTAGTGGTCTAGCGGTTAGAACGCTGGCCTTGTAATCCTGGGGTCTCGGGTTCGATTCCCGGCGGTGCCCGAATTTATAACTTGTGTTGGGCAAGGCCGTGGTCTAGGCAACACGGAGTTTTCCTCCGGGGGCTTCCCCGGTTTCTCCGTGGCATCCCAACGATTACTCCATTCACACACAGAAGAAGGCAATGGCAAACCACTTCTGGATCATCTGCCAAGAACGTATATGAACAGGTCCCAGTCCGAGAAAAGGATGGAAGGATCCTGTTCATATGGACCTGTCGTCAGACAGAACACTAAATAAATAAATAAAAATTTGCATATAAAGTTATCCCTTCCCAAACCAAACAGAACAACCACATGACTGAATGTATAAAAGCAAAAGTTGTAAGGTTCCTCGGAAGACAAAAAATTGGGTCTGACCTGTTACGATTTTAACGTTCAGTACACAAAGCAGTTAAATCTTTAGTAAAACAATTACGTCATTGTTTAAAACACGCATTAACGTTAATCAAGTTCCTTGTTCGTCATATCAAAGAATGCCCAGATAAACGAAAGACTACAGTCATGATACGGATAACATGACCACTAAAGATCATGTTTAATATTGTCCTTCTCACAACTGAGAACAAATTATTTGATACGTATTCATGCACAATTTTAATTGGAGCTGTCCAGAGCGAGACGTCTCCATGACTTTAGTACCACATATATTTCTTAATATTATGTTGTAAATAAACACTTCGATGTGAGAAAATTATATAATTCGTGTACCATTATTTCCGCTGTTTGTGTGAGAATAAGGCACCGAGCCTCGAAAAACTCGCTTCTATTTACCGATACGTAACCAGAAAACATTGAGGGCCACGATTTATGGTACTTGGCATTCCAAGGCTGTTTTATTACCTTTCAAAATCAGATTGGTATCAATTGAATGAATGTGAAATCAGTAAATTCCGTGTCCAACATTTTACACCTGTAGGTCAGTAGAATACTTTCCGCACGGAACCCGTTTTGATCTTATCCAGACGCCAGCCTCCCTGTGAAATCGAAATTTCCTTAGTCAGTAGAAATCGAAGAGCCGCCCGTTTAAATTTGACAACTGGTTACGATTTTCCTTATGCATCATTACAAATACTATAGAATTATTTAAAGTTTTAAACTTTCGACTTAACAAGTTAGATATTTAACTAAAAAGTATAAAGGCATTTTGTACCTAAAAAGCCAGTATCGATTTTGAAACCTGGGACAGTACATGGCTATCCTGACATCCTGAGGGGTTTCGTGGTTTCTCGTAGTTCTTTGTAACATGTTAGGACCCTTTTCCCTCAATACCCTTCAAAGCGTCATTCAAAAAACATCCCACAACAAGACGGTTTAAAAATCGTTATAAATGAATCAATAATCGACTCAAATTTTCCCCCCACGTTTTACAGTTCACCAGAAATAATAATTACAGTCCTCTAATAACCTATGCTTTATGATGGGAAAATATATTATTCTACAGGCTGTCCCACAAGTCTGAAACCACAGCAATCCAGGCGTCTCTCTCAAAGTTTTGAGTCATGGCATTGAGCAAATACGAACATGTACAAGTAACCATGAACGTTCAATCTATAACTTTTTACCTGCGGATGTGAAGACACATGCTGTCAAATTGCAAAATTCTGAACATCTTCAAGAACGGATTATCACTGCATGCACAAAAAACAATCCACTTCGCTCTGTTGGACTCGCAAAAATGTTCGCGCTTTGAAGTTGGCGTGAATGGTGGACACGATGAGCACATTTTGTAACAGCTGTGTCGAAACTCAGACACTTCATACGATTTTAAATTCGTGACACACCCTGTAGGTGAATGTTAACCGAATGATCAACTTGTTCTTCATTACATTCTTACATATGGAGGGAGGTCAGCGCAATTTACATCACGAGAAACCTGGTCGGGTGTCACAAAGGTCAGAGCCAAAGTTTAAAAACGTGCTCATGAAAGACGATACGCCTCTGCCCCACCTCACTCGGCCTTGCCTTCAACTACCACCAATAAACCCTTCTCCCCTAGTGAACAACAGAAGTCACTGCCACCAATTTCGGTATCAACTAGAAGAGAATACTTGTTTTGAATGTTAAAAATTCAACCTAAAGATGGTAACCGAAGGTTCTACCGAAACACAGGATAATTTTAAAAAATTCTGCGCTGCTCATTCCGGAAAGCCGGAGCTGCATGTAGAACGAAATACCCATCCTTTCAAAATATATCTTTCTTGAGATATTTACAAGTATTTAACTGATCAAGTAATTCGATGCTTAGCAGCAAAGCCCAGAAGTTCATCACAGTCGTCACAAAAGCCCCATCCTAAGCCACCTTCGCAACATAAACTATCCATTTCCACTTACCGAATATCGAGTTTCGTTTGTTGAGAATATTTTTTTATTCTGACGATCCGAAGTTCAGATCCTGACACATTTCTTCGCAGTTTCTCCCATATCCCCTGTCACTATCGCTTCTTTACAGCTTAATTCACAAAACACCTACCATCAGACACCACCGGAACAGAAAACTGCACAGCGCAAAGCGACTTCTTGAACACAAACCAGAATTTACGGACCGGAGGGAGTCCACAGGCCATCGGGTGAGTACCAACTCCTCAAATAACGCACTTCCAAACACAATGACCCGGCGGGTCGAACTAACGAACCATGGGACGTCTCAAAACTCCAGCCTCTAACAAGAAGGCGTGGCTGGACCCCACAGTCGGCGAGAAATTCAAAGAAAAGCAGGAAAATAAGTTAGACCCACAACCTCGAAGAACCGTGTCTCGAAAATAACTCACCAGTCTTTGAAATTTGTAACTCTTCAACTGTTTCCCGTTAGCATAAAATCGTCTTAGAAAAGGGATCCTAACTGCGTAATTCGAGAATAAATTGTGGTCTCCTGGGTTGTGACGCTGTGTGTCCTTATAGATCATTGCCGACGTTTCGGAAGGTATGTACAGCTCTGAAGCTGGCGGTCAACCCAGAGAAATGCCATACTGATCTTTAACGCCGAAAGTTACATCACGTGAGAACCATTTTCGAGAATATTATGTCAATACTTAAGTAGTTAAATGCAAAGAACAAATTAACTGTGGAATTAGACCATACTGAAAAGGGGGGGGGATGTCAGCTGTTTGCTAACCACTTCAAGGTAAGAAATAACTGCTAATGTCCACATTGTGTGCATGCATACGACAAATTAGCACCTCAATTGTTGCGTACTTACATCACGTGGTGACAACAATAAGGCGATGTTTAGGTGTTCTTAAATATGCCACGGCACTTTCCTGGTACACACGAACACAGTAATATTAATTCCTAACACTGCAGATAACTGACGACAATATCTGAGGTTATTTAACGTCAAGTCAGATTGGTGATATGAATGGTGAAAAGGTACAACGTATTTTAAACACAATTCTCCGACATTTGCCTGAGATAAGACACGAAAATTCACAGTTAAAATAAACGACAATGCTGTCGAGATGTTAATCACAAATCTAAAAAAAATTCGAAAATGTTGCGCCAGCGGTGATCTGTTAAGGGAAAACAAAAAAAATAGGATCTTGCCCTGGGTCTACGTGATGGAAACCACGAATAATATACCTGATGATTTTCCAGGTTCTCACAGCGAGTATGAAGACGAATAAGTTCTGGAATGTTGTGCCATGTTGCCTCGCAGAAACTGACCAACGTTTCAGACGTGCTTGAGGACCAAAACGTCGATCAGCGTCACCTTGGTGCAACATCTAGAAGGCAGTGATCTTCAGTATGCGTTGAGATTGTCTGTAACCTAATCTAACGTAATGCTGGGACACACTCGGGCCCACCTCTCAGAACAGTGAAATCTACGACGCTATAAGGGGCCGGGCGTGTAGCCAGAATGGAATTCATGCAAACATTTGGTGTGCAAATCGCTTGGAAAACCACTAAAGAGAACACCAATTAGATGGGTAATATTAGGATGGAAAGTAAGCACATCCTAAATATCTTATAGGGATAGAATCGAATGAAATTAGCTCAAAATCGTGTATAATATGGGGTGTTGGTCTCTGCTAAAAAGGTGTTGGTTAAAGATTGCGTATCAACGGTGAAGTTAACATTTTGTGTTATCTTATAAGACCGATTCGTTGCACGGATTGTCGTCCACAGGACAACGCCGTGCAGTCTTGTAGGACTACGTGATTACCAACGGTTCGGAGGAACACACCGTCTTCATCTTCGAGGTAGATGTGACGTGTGCAATGTGCGGATTAATTGTGGAGCAATGTAAGAGCTACGACCCCACCAGAACGCTCTTTAGGCCAGTATTGCGCGACACTTCATGAACGGCCAGACCCACAACACAACAGAAGAATCTGGAAAAAATCATTTTTTTTAAGTTCCTTCTGTTTCGTCTTGAAAACGCCACTTGAAGTCAGGGCTGAACACAGGCGACTTTCGTTTTAGCCCTATGAAACCGGAGGTCGTCTAAATAATATTTAAGAATTCAGTCCGTGCCTCAAAGAAAACACAACATAAGATATTGTAGGTGCGTCATATTGTGATTTTATTTGAAAATAGTATTAAAATATATTAAAATTGTCCGTCAATCACAATAAAGTAATATAAGATAATTAAATGGTTAAAATAAAGAAATGATACGAAAATTAAAAATTAGTAATTGAATTAAGAGTTTATAACATACACCTGATGACGGCTCTATGAAAGCCGAAACATGTCGAGAATGTTCCATATGTAAATCGAGTACTCGATACGGAACAAAGGATAATATTTTAACCATTTAATTATCTTATATTACTTTATTGTGATTGACGGACAATTTTAATATATTTTAATACTATTTTTAAAACACAACAGTTCACTGTTACAGGGACCCAGAAATAATCGCTGTTTACTGTAAGAATCACACGAAGTGTCAAGTTACTGATTGTTGAAACAGGTGGTAATTACCATTATCACTGGGCTTTAAAGGGTTAATTCGGATCTGTAGACTCGAAAAATGTTTACGTTTCTCATGTGTCTGTAAAAGATCGTGAGAGTAACCTACTGACAGTTTCTGTTAACCAAAATTTTGGCTTAAATCCGTCTGGTCAGGAAGAACTGCAGAATCCCCGTGACTATCCTAAGAACTGTCTTAGTCACTTCAAGGAGATAAGAATATCGACAAAATGACAAATACGATACGTTATCACAGTCGATAAGGCGAGTGACATATATCCAAATGGACGTGGTTTTAATTAAGCACGGGGCATCGGTTATCCTGATTTACGTGGCTTGTGATTTCACTCAGTCAGTATAGAGAATGGTCACTGGATGAAAGACTTGAGTTTCGTTCCTGACCCAGTGGAAGCCGGGACTCTCCCGAGGAGCAGCGGTCACAGCGCGAAGCTGACCACTCACCTCCATTTAGTACCGAGGTTAATAACGCGTGGAGCTACATCTCCACTCCTCCACACATCTTCATGGCGTGATAAACAGCATCAGGGATTTTCCCACTTTTCAGGCTAATATTCTGAAATGTGACACAACACAACTGCTTTCTAGGTCCCAGAAGCCTTTCTAAATCGATGTACATAATCATCTTTTCATTCTGCTCACCGCCAAACAATGTCTGTTCCTAATACAGCGTCTATAAACAACCTACAAATCAGGCAAAGCGGTCCGGAGTAGAATATTCCAGAAAGTGAACTCAGAGGATTGTTTACCATTTCTTGAATCGCTCTAGAAGCCACAGATTAAATCTGATGAAAATGCGCGTTTTGGACACTCGTCTATCCCCCCCCCCTCACAACTGCTGACACAATGGACCCCGTTCAGAAGGCGGTGATGAATGCATTATGACGTGACATTAAATCTCTGGCAGGAGGGCCATAAGAAGAGGAGGTTCACGGTCCAGAGTCACTTTCATCTGCCTCCAGTATTGACGACACGCCTCATGTGTGCCTTGCCACGTGTCCAGGAGACTCAAGATGTTCCCGTAACAGGATTCATTCAAACCTTGAGGTTCAAATAATTTCATAAGAACTTTCTTTCCAAACGCTTACACGCCTAATTTCTGTTCTTCCCTTGAAGAAAGCTTGAGCTTCAGCGTTTTAGAAACTATGTGACTAATAGCGAAGTGACGCTTGGCGTCGGTTTACCAGCGTCTTGTCTTGAACCTTCACGAAGCTGCTGTACCCTTTCTAGAGAATCTTTTGTCGGCGTCTCGACGCTCGGTGTTAAGATTGTGTGTATCCTATCGCATGGCGTCTTGATGCTACTCTTGGCTCGATTTAGAACTGAAGTCGGGTTTGCGACGCGACGTTCAGCGTCGGTTCGATGTGGTAATCCCGAGGTTCGTCTGCTCTGTTTACGGCGAGCCTCGGTTTTAATTGGTTACGACAGATAAGTTGTGGCAACGATCGGTGATTCTCCTCAACTATGTGAATACATTCGCAGTTCTTAAAAGGTTATTGTTGTCTGGGCTGAGGACATCACAAGAAAAAGCCGGGTGGGTGAAGGTTTCTATGGGGATGACAGATGCACGCGGCGTGTGCCGGCAATGCGAACACGTGGCCGTTAAAAAACCCGTAAACGGCCAAACGAACCAGTAACGGCAGCTGGTAAACCACCGCAGGAATTCAAACTGCGGATCGATAGAGACAGTCGAGAATTGTATACGTTTGATCTCTCTAACGCAACCGACGAGACGCTGTTATTCACAGCGGAGCTACTGGATGGGCGCATTCAACTCTCCAGGCTTAAATAGGTCCAACGCTAATAATCACTCAGTTAATCAAGAAATTTCAACTTTTAGCACAAATAAAATATTCAAATTAAAAAGCGTATGGCCTACTATTCATTAGGATAACAGTGTTCAATAAGCCAAATTCTGGCTCTGGCTTTGAAGACGCAAAATTTCAAGAAATAATCTGGAAACATGTGAACTCCAAACGTTTTAACTCGATCGAAGACACGACGTTTCGGAGACTAAAATTTGTCTCTGTCCTCGGGTAAAAACTTATTCTGTTGCAACCGATCGATAAAAAGGGTCCATCTACCGGGCCGAATCGTCATGTTTTAACAAAAAATCAAGACAATGGATAATGTCCAGAAAGTTAGTTATTTTTTCTCCAAGTTTTAACAAAAGTGTGAGTTGGCCCACTGTTGATCCTATGGCTTCATTTCAGGCTAATTCCTATGCTGGTCAACAGAGAGCTCTGCTTTATTATTTATGCTACTCGTGGAAAATACTGGAATAAATTAAGCGGACCGAAAGAACGCCACAAATCACACGGAATGTAACTTCACAGCTAACAAAGCCGGCCTTTCACCTGCCAGAAGTTGCCTGTCTCCTAGATAGGCCTACGTTTACTCATGTAAGCAGACGAGGCACCTTATCTAATCTTTGGTTTGCACTACCAGAATTTCTCATGATTTCCGGGGTAGGTAAACAATTTGCTTCATTAATATCAGTAGAGACTATGTCAGGGGTACAAGAAGAGGCTTTCTTCTCGAGATGATTCTTACTGAACATTTAAAACATGATGGTAACTATATGTACCACCTTCTTTAATAATATGTGACGTTGCTCACCGAGAACGTAATCCGTAGCCATCAGGCTAACAACGCCTGATTGGCTAAAGCTGGCTAACGATACATTTTGTCTGAGAGGTTTCAGTTCATGAAGTACCACTCAATCACAAAATAAATAATTTTTTTTTTTAATTTTTCGTTTTCCAAAGTGTTAGCCGGGTTAAAGAGGCTAACACGTTTACAACGCACGATCCACTCCTGATTCTCCCTTACGGTCTGAATATATCTGGAATTCAGTGAAAGGCTTCTAGACGCTACTCAACAGCAAGAACTCTTTTAATGTGTAGATTTTGCGCAACAAAGATATGTTACAATTTAAATATACCAACAGTTTCAAATAAACTCAAGCCCAAAGTACTTTATTACTCACACAGACATTAGTAACGTGAGCCGAAAACTTTTTGCCCGTCTTTTCCTCAGAACACTGCGTCCGGAGTTCACCGAACTCTGCATGGATAAAATCCTCCCACGAATACGAGCTCCCCCCCCGCCCCCTCTCGTACCCTAACCACAATAAATTCTTGCACGCATAAATACATGCCCCTGCACACACAACAGAAAACTCTCTGGATTGGTTCCAGAACTGAAAATTCATTCTCGACCTCGCTTATCTATCGACTCAGTTATCTACACATCGATATTTGTCCTCAAACACAGCCATGAATTTAAGAAACAACCTATTAACCGACTGACAGACTGACTCGCCTGTTTCACATTCGGAAGGCTGTGGAGGCACGCTACACTGAGATGCGCCGTGGTTTTATTCAAACCCTCCAGGCAAATTATGGACCAATGCCCTAAAAAGGCCACGAGCGGTTCCATCCAAATCCAGCCCAAGTCATGATTCATAAACCCCCTCCTCTGTGTCATTACATAACATATGCAGTTGAGGATGCATTGTGAAATGAACACTGACGACAAACGAAGTAGGACTTGAGGTTCTCTCGACTGTGACTACGAAGATGGCTGTCTGCTGGGTTGTACACGGCGCTACAACCAACAAGACAGTCATCTTAAGACAAATGAAGTGTTAAACTACGTGATATACTTACTCATAAACGAAATGACAAATTACTCAGTGACTTACTCACAGACTTCGTTCTGTGAGCTGACCTTCAATGACCTGCATATACAAAATTTAACGTAAGCTTGCCAATTTCTTCCCGAAAAGTCTGCCGGGACATTAACATACAGCCACAACCAAGTACATCATACTTCACTCACACATGTCCTTATATGAAGCGGGAAGTGGACTAAACTGGCTTTTCTCAAGGCAAACGAACACTGCGACCAACTTCTTAACATTCCTCAGGTCCCGTGTTCAAATCTCCACAGAAGACACGGGACAATGCCACACTTTTTCAATTCAAATTGTTTCATTCGAAAACAGCCCCAGGAACCCTTTCAGCATCCTTATATAACCCATAAAACATCCTTGTGCAGACAGGACCTTCCTTCATTTCAAGTCACGTGCTCACGCGAACACTTGTCGTATGTGCAGTAGCAGTTAGTACGTTCGCTCCTCGCGTAAGCAACTCCACCAACACACACCAAGGCTGACTGCTGATTGCATGCAAGGTGTGATCTGTCAATGAATGATCGAGAAAGTATGCGACTCGAGAATACTGCGCCTTGAAAAAATGTATTAAATAAGCAACTCACGCAGCTTCAAATCACAACTGCCAATAAAATATTAACTATGGTGAAGAGGGGCCCTCTTTGGGTCAGTTCCCTCGTATATTAGAACGTGAAGAATTGTGAATGTTAAAGCAGGTGGTACATATAATAACCACTAAGCTTTGTAGGGTAAACATTATCTTCTGTATGTGTGTGACTGCAATGTAGCCAGTTTTAACGATTAAAAACCTTTGTCTACAGATGTCTGTACTTAACAGGCGATTTAATCTAGTAATATTTTTCTCTGAAAGTAGAAATATAATTCATGCTGTTCCCCCCTCTCCAATCTCAGCCCTCACTACCACATTTCAGACTTCAATTTTCTATTATGTTTCCTGTTATACCTGTTAAAATATTAATTATTTTAACACTTTATCAGACGTCGGGCCTAAAATTTGTTTCTTATTCGGTATAAACTCGAAGGTAAACAAAAGATAATATGATTTATGGGAATGTTTTACAAAAGTCAAATGATATTTCAGTTCATATTTTCTACAAAATGTGCTGGCCTTCCGCTAACCGCGATAACTGAGTCGGTTGCCGCGTCTCCTAGTCCTAGCGGCACAGCCGCCAAATCTTCATCAATGGAAACAAATTAATATTACCCAAATTCTCAAATTAGACTTCACTATGCAACGAGAGACGAAGTACTGACTAAAATCACAGACTGCAGGATTTAGGACCGTAAGTTTCAAGCCAATAAAATAAGTTCCTTTAAAGCTATTTTGTATCAGAACTCTTCTGAATTTTCCTCATCACGATGAACAAGAACTTTTGGAAGTAAACAATGACGCACAGTTCCTGTAAAGTGTCTTCACCTCTGTGATTAGACACGAGTTTGCGATGTAAGAAATTTGTATGCAATTGTATTTAATTTTCTTTATTTTTAAGTATATTTTCTATGTCTTTTTAAACGCAATGTTCCTTGTTATATACAGAGCTTGGTGTGTTGTACCCTGAACTATTGGGCCCCACGCCCCAAGTTTTTTGGTCTACCTTGTTTATTCCCGGAATCGTTACACAAGCTAGTGATTGGTAGTCATTAAAATCATATAAACTTTTCATCTGCCCATGTACAAATCACAAAAACTGCGCAATAGGGACTATAAATTAACAATTCTATAACTTACTGATCTAAGTAGGATTTCAGGTACAGACTACACTGCGCTCCAACCCAGAAGTCAGCCATCTTGGAACTTATTTTCGGGGGGCATTATAAATCTCCGTTGTCAGATGCAATCTCCAGACTTCGGGGCTGTATTTGTAGTTTCTAATATAGAGAACAATCTCCGCGATCTGCCTCTGTACCACATTTGAGCATTAAAAATGGCTCGTCAGTTGTCACCAAACAACAGAGAGCATAAGCTCAGGACTCAAGAAAGTGCTACATCGTTGTTCTACATTAAAAAGACAATGGTTTTGTCAAAGTTCTCTATTTTACTTTAACGTCCCTACATTCAACGGCTCTATCACCCACGCCAGAACTTCGCACGACCTCTACTTTCGTATCTGCGGCATTGCATCCACAAGACGTCTCAAGAAACTGACCACATCACCGAAAACTCCGGCAGCGACACTCCTTGACTCCGATTTTAATCCAAGTGAACATTTATTTAAACAAAATAATGATAATACTTCCAGACACATCGGAACTCATCTACCCTCTCATCTTTGGCCGATGTAAGAACATCAACAAAAACATTCACCGACAAAAAAGTTTACTTAAACACGACGCACATATGTAAAACAACTTCAAATACATAAAAATGGAATCTGGAAGTGAACATCACTATTAACTGATAAACAACTATAAAAAAGTTGCATATAAGAAATTACGATTAAGTTTTAAGTTTATATAATTTTAATTAATTTTTATACACCTGAAGATGGTTCATTTAAGAACCGAAACATGTCGTAAGAAAAATATGTTCTAAATGTAAATCGAATGTTTCGATAGGAACATCACATGATATTTTAATTATCTTAATTTTAATTTTAAATTTAAATTGTGATTAGACGGACAAGAATAATTAATTAAAAATAATGAGAGTCTTCAAAATGATTTCAATGCTGGTATAAGAGTCTCAAAGGCCACCAAGATCAGAGAAAGTCAGGAGGAACATGCCTTCACTTGCAAAGCTCTGAAGGACATGGCTTCTGATCTCACGAACGATACGGCTAATGGAACCACGAAGCCCATAGGAAAACACGAAGTGTTTACAGAATATGTCCCAGGGCAAACTGTACTCCACGGGAGAGAGAGAGAGAGACGGGTCTACTGGTTATCACTCCTGTGCATGGGAGGTCCAGGGTTCGAATGCTCACTCGGAGAGAGGCTATTCTGAGGTTTTAATGGTTCCCTCAATTCATCGAGGCAAGGATAGCGCATTAAAACAGGCCATAACAGAATATTCCAACGTTCTTTCCAATTTTCTAACCACATCAGACGCTATATAAACTGGGAACTTAAAAATAACAATAATTATTTTAAATCAAATCACACCTGTCTTTATTGGAATAAAAAGCGAGGGGCGATTTCAACCATTCTGCTGGTAACAAAGTGAGTGGGCGCGTTTCAAAGGCAGTGGTCAGCGATATTACCACGTGCAGATCATTATAAAACAAGGCGTTGTTCCCTCGTTATGCATATGGACACTATTCGCGAAGGAATTTAATATACCAGCTGCAAAGGTTTACCATTTGTTACACAAAAGGTTAGTCACGTTACAAACATACGATCTGCAGGCAATTAATGCTCGGTCGTTTTATGACGCTCGCATGTTACGTGCGTGCGTTGTGAAGTTTTAACATGTTTTATGTTACGTAAGAATTAAGGCTGTCTGAGCCAAATACTTTGTTAAAGAGCTGTTAATTTCTCACTTTCATGGCAAGTTGTAATCCGCTTTATTTCAAATTGGGTTCAACAGCAAACAGGAGAAAGTAACTGCTGTTTCAAACATCAGACACGGAAACAAGTATGAGCATATGTTTTCGATGGAAATGCTATACTACACTTCGTTCCTAACATGGAAATGGTTAAAAGTGGTCGTCGTCACACTGGATTTTTGGTTTTCTAATGTGTTGTGTCTGCTTAAAAGTATCAGAGTTATTTAACATTTACAAGATGATATTAATCTTACATGGGTTTGAGCACACTGTAAAGTAAAGTACTTTTTCCCAATAAAATATTACGAAATCTCTAATGTTAGTACTTATTAGACTATGAATAAAAATAAGCTTCAAAATTCTTTAAAATTTATTCTTCTTGAATAAAATTTGAAACGAACCAATGGACCGAAATAATTTTTCTGCGTGTGTAACAGTAACCATCGTGGTAATTCTTTAAAGCACAGTGGTAACTTGATGTACCACCTACTTTAACATTAAGCACCTCTGAACTTTGACCATAAAATGTATTTTTAGGTTTCGTATAATTCTCAGAATAAACGGCGATTATTTCCTTGAATAGGATCAACCACTTGATACAGGTAACGGTGAAATGTTGTGGTTTCTTTGCGGTTCGGGCTTAATTCTTAAATATTATTTAAGATGAGAGTCGGCCTCAGAGGGTTAAACAAATTCTGACTTTGCAGTGTGTCTAGTCCGTGAACACACGTGAATAATTCAGCTGGCTAAACCTAGAAGATTGTCTTTTATTTTATTTTATAAGCGAAATCTGTAGTAACATGTTCATACCGTGTTTAAATCAGCAACTGCATACGTTGCGAGTGATATGCATCATATTATCTAATTGGATTACATTACAATCCGAAGCGAAGTCGTTCAAAAGCGAGACTGGAGAAGACCTACATATTAACACCCTGTTCCCCCCCCCTCCCGTCATAAGGGTGAAGTTACCAGGCCAGACGCAAACTATGGAATATTCTTACGAGACTATTCCAGTATGTTGCACCGTGTAGCCTGGTACAAACTAACCGATGTTTTAGGGGTACGCACTTCCTCCACCATCAGGGTGACGATGGGCGACGAAGAGTACGCACCTCTGAAACGTCGGTCAATTTCTATCAGGCCACGTGGTGGAACGTCCCAGAAGACACCCACGTTTACGCTCGTAGCCGAGATAGCCTGAAACCTCACTCTCATTAGATTTTTAGAAAAATAATTCTTTCAGACTATACAATGTCACGGTAAGATTAATAAATATCTGGAGAGTCTGTTCAAAAGAGCGAAGCGCCACATTCAGGATAACGTAGTAGATTTCTGTGCGTTTGCTTTCAAATTAATAAAGAGAAAAACGTCTGTATCAATATCGCTAATTAAAATTGTGCAGGTCCGCGGACCACCGTTTGATAAACACTGACTTTACAAAAGAAAGAAAGAAAGAAAGAAAGCCTGTTGGATTTAATAGCAGAGTGCTTAACTGTTAGAGCCAGACGACGATAACACAGAAAGTGCATTCATCATGCTGAGGAGAAACGCCGAGATAAAATGGCATACTGGCCATTAGTAACTGCGAGTACTCTGCTCTTTATGACCAGCGATAACGGCTGAGAGTCTAGTGAGGAGACACGCGGCAGAGAAATAGTTTCTTTCTTAACTGAGCTCCACACAATACGAGTCGCGACATTTCTCTTTACAGTGCCTTTTTCATGTACCCATGTTTCGTAATTTCATGGCATGTTGCTCCTACACTGCTGCAACCTTCATACTTTATCACATTTCGTTATATTTCTTACAAACTGCTCGTTTTTGGAACAACAGTTTAAACCGATTCCACGGAGGACAGGCTTTCGCTCGTCTGGTCACGAAACGTTCCCTGTTCCTTGTCTAACACGACGGTTCATCGCCGTGTTCACAACAGTCTGACCCTTGTCTGCGAGCCGAGATTTGAACCTGTGTCCTCTCGAATAAGAAAAAAGTGTGACAACCACTCGGCCATGACATAAACAGTGAAAAAAGAATCGTAAAATAAATGTATAAGAGTAATTCGGAAAATAACACTTTATAATATGACTGCGTCACATATGAGCATCTGATCCTCTGACTAACCACAGACAGATACGATACTACACGTTAAAAATAATTCATTCGAATGGATCTCTGGAGGAAGGTGATTCTTGGTAATCTTCAAGTGATGATTAGAAGTGTGTGAGTCATGGGTAAGGTATTCGCGCAAATAATGACACAATGAGCAAACAGCTTCCATGTGTGCGCATGGCAATGAGACGTAAATTTGACTGCCTACATTACAGAGCGCAGCCTCTCCAGCTGGACCACCGATTATGCCCAGTATGCGGACCAATCAATGAAGGAAGGAAGGAAGGAAGGAAGGAAGGAGTTTCCGTGGTTGCAAGAACACAACATTTAAAATTAAGGACGTCGAGCATCTGTACCGCCAAAGATTCGAGGAAATTTGGAAAGAGGAATGGGGAAAATGTATGTCAGCATGTGGAAAAACCGGAACAAATTTATTATGAGCGAGAAGACATAATCGAAGACGCTATTGAACGTATTATAATTGAAGATAATGGAGTGAACAGCAGATGAATCAAGTGATGTCAGAAAGCGATGGTCTGAGAGGAGTGGAAGAATTGGGAGAGGACCGAAGAGTTGTGAAGAATATAAAATTATCTACTACTCTCTGCAGTGTTAATTTTCTATTGACGTGTAGCGTAGTGAAATCAACATTCCTGTGCTACATAACGCGGTGATATTTTATTTGGAGTGTACTGTACGCGGCCTGCTACAAGTTCACCGGTGCCAGGTTCAAGGCATATAAAGTCATACGATCTGTAATCTATCAGAACTATTACACGAGTCCTTGGTTCATGTGTAAATTAGAAAATAGACGCTCCTCGGGGATGTGAACGCGCCTAAACACACTATTCCAGTCCAAAATTGGATTGTGACCGCCCAGTCAGTAATCCGTCACTGCCTGATGGAAACAGCCCACGCCTTCAGATCTAGCAGATCACGACGAAGGAAACAACGCGTTACACTCAATTCTTTAACGAGATTTGAATAAACGGAACGCCATTGTATTGCTCACGTCACACAAAATACAAAGGACATTGTTATCCCACAATGGACGGAACGCTTCAACAATAACATTTAAATACAATCGATAAAGGAAGTTTCTAGATCCAACAGCTGGAGTGTTTTGGAAACGTGACCAGATTCGAACTTTCTTAAATTCTGACTCGGAAATTAAAACTGTCATTGGCATGTGCAATATGCCTAACCACTACACCATGAAAACGAACATGGAACATGGAGGTAAATCCCCACGCAGTCCTACCTCTGGCACTGGATGGAGGTGAAGAGCCAACTTCACACTCTCAAGCCCTGGCCAACGCGGTAGGGACGCAGGGACGTCCTGTTCCTGACAAAGACGACGAGGTGCACGTCTCCTTTATACGCGTCCCAGCGATGTGTCAGTCCAGTCGACAGACAAGTCCTTAAAACTGACTTCATAGCATCCCAGAAGTTGACCGACACCCTGATGATGGCACTTAAATGTGGGAACGCCTGTCTTAAACTGGCTTCAAATAGTTCTTTCTAAATTGGGTCAATACACCCAGGAAGATCGGTGACTAAATGTAGTCACTCTCGAAACACGCAGAAAAGTTCATATCGATTCGCCGCTTTACTTCGGAGGTCGTGCCTCCCACGATGAAACTCCGGGCCGTCGCCTGGCACAAACTGATTAAAACTGGACGCCAAAGCTTCGCTGAAAGCAAATACCCCAACTACAACTTTATTCGGCGTGAGTTCCGAGCACGTCAAATTACTTCGAGACTTAGTCGATCAGCAGCCCTTATTTAGGCTAGTACTACTCGCCGGTCACAGAAGTTCCGAAGATGGCACTCAGGTTCTTTCAACCACATCCGAAAATGTATTAGATAAATGTAACAGCCCGTGGTTGGTCCTATATTTTATGTCGTGTTACTCTTTTTATGACAATCAGTGATTTCGATTTAATCTTCACGAAAAATAAGAAATTTAAGCTTATATTTTTATTTGCGCCCAACAACCTCACCCTTTGATAAATTTTCATTTCCTTCTTGAATTCTTGGAGTAAACCTACCGTTGCGAACCAAAATGAACTTATTTCGACATCCCAAAAAAATAATTAAATCAAGATTCGAATATTTTTGACGTTAAGTATTTTGAAGACGAGAAAAAAACTGCGTTCACGTTTTACAGACCGTGTAAGCAACACACAACCTCCAACAGCTACTTTTAGTAATAGGTTTCTTTACACTGACGACACGATCTCCAATCTACGAGAAATCGGTCTTCTACATGACAGAATTCGTTCCACGCACAGGAAGTTTGTGGTGTTGTTAACACAGGGCGTTGAATCCGATCTCGTAATGAGGGCCAGTTCATTCAGGCGAAAATGCATCCAGCACTGGGACCAGACCACAGTCTGCCGGAAGCTAACGTCGACGTTGACTGCCTCAATCAACTGTCCGGATATAGGTCCCACGGTCGTTCAGCCAGAACAGAGGGCGGTGAATCGCTTATCCAAATTGCAAATATTTCACATGCCAGGCACAAAAGAATTTACAACTGCAGTCTCATTTTCAGGTTTTTCACGTCGAGGCCATCACGCCCCAAGGACGTGTAACAAAATGGCTGATCTATATGAGGCTTAAATTCTTACACCTATTTGGTTTTGCAAATGTTCATTTTTGTTTTGTATCTTATATGCGTCATGTTTGTGTTTGATTAAATATATTTATTTTGTACAGTCTAGACACAAACGTTTGAAGTTTATTGGTGTTGTAAAAATTATATAATATTAAAACAATAAGCAACTTACCATGAAAATGGAAAGCTACAAACAGAACTACGGATCATTATAATATATTGCATCAAATATCTAATAGTTTTTAAAATATTTTAAATTGATAAAAACCTGAAGACGACGGTATTACCCGTCGAAACATGTCGTTTTAATAAAAAGCGCTAAGAAATATAATGTAAAATCGTATTTACGATTAAGAGCGCTAATATAATATTTTACACAACAAAATGTTTTAATATTATATAATTTTTACAACACTAATAAACTTCAAACGTTTGTGTATAGACTGTACAAAATAAATATATATAGTTCATTTTTGTGTTAATACGCCCGAACGTAACTGCCCGTACTTTTGTGTAGAGTAACATGAACATTATGCCCTTCTGGCATGATAATCAGCACACATGCACAATTTATTCTCAAACATGAAATATAATAATTAAATTACATTAATTTATTCTGTGTTTGACCACACCCTAACAAGGTCAATTACCGCCATTTTTTTAAAAAACAACATACCAATAGCAAATCATAATGACATAAAAGATCAATAAACTACCGTAATACATTAGCAAATTTACATTCTGTGGCTTCGATCACAAAACTGAAATACCAGTAACTGAATAAATTATTAAGTGCACAAGATTTGTGTGTACAGAAATTTTCAAATACGAAAGCAGACTTTATAAGATCTGTTTTGAACTACTTTATATATCAACACAAATCAGCTGTAACGAGTCTGAAACACAAACCAGGTTGACACGCAGAAACGTCTTAAGTTCAGTCGGACTCCTCTTACACAGTTTCAAAAACGCTGCTTGTAAACAAGAGGACGATAGAAAAGAAACATGTTTGACATACGAATTGCATTGTGTGTAATATTGGTATGTCTTGCTTTGCTACGTACCAAGGCGATGCGTCAGAGATTTCTTCCTCGCGGTTTTAATTATCCTATTGTTATTCAAAACTGTCCTTGTATATACATTATTAAGAATCACGCTGTTGTGTAACACAGGAATTGTTCCCTTATTTGCTTAAATCCAGCACTGAGAAATTCGGTCGGAATGAAAGTAATTCTCCTTCTGAGTTGTCAAAAATTACGCAACGAAAACTAAGATCTTCCTTTGTCCTCACAATTGTTTAGGCTTCACTTTCGATTTTAAAGCTTTGGAAATGGACATTTCA
The DNA here is from genome assembly GCF_977971745.1 of Zootermopsis nevadensis. NCBI lineage: Eukaryota > Metazoa > Arthropoda > Insecta > Blattodea > Termopsidae > Zootermopsis > Zootermopsis nevadensis. Next base: position 20,631,062 of record NW_028259134.1, read on the forward strand.
CGCCTTAACAATGCCGCGTAAAGGTCACTAACCCTTTAAAGCCCAGTGGTAACTATATGCACCACCTGCTTTAAGAATCAGTCACGGTATAAACAGCGATCACTTTCTTAAACATCTTTAACCAGCTGATGTTTGCAATTGTGAAGTGTGGTGTTTTCTTGGCGGTACGGACTGAATATTTAAATATTATTTAGATGAGCTTCCGTTTGAAAAGATTTTTTATTTCATTTTTAAAATCTACAAGTGAATCATGCTTTCAGACTAGTGCTATAATCAATCAAATACCATCATCGCGGTCCCTGGTTCTTATCCTCATTCTTCTCCTCATTCTTCTCCTTTGTGACACCGTTCATGAAATCCGCAGTTGTCAGACGAAAGACAAGGACTGCAAGCAGAATTTTGGTCAGGAAACCTTTCCAGGGAAAAACACCCGGTAGACAGAGAAGTAGAATGGATGGATAATCTTGTTTCTGATATTAGCCGATTTAATTTAATGGTTTTACACCGGTCACTCAACACGCCTATGCTGGTCGTGACATGCAGATGGAGATGTAAGTGGGCCATATCGTCGCCTGGAGATTACGTAATCCTGTAACACAGCACCACACCACACATCGGTCAGCGATATTTGACTCCTCGTTCCGAGTCCGCGATCTGTTGTCGCCCTCAGATTGCAGTTCTGCTCAGTCACGGTCACCAACTAGCAGCGTGAATTTAAAAGTAATACGTTCCTTGAAAAAATAACTGTATAGTGCGTCAAAACCTCCGTAAAATAGCCGAACTATTAGGAGAAATTCCATTCCGTCTTCTGATCTCGGAAAATAATCTCTTCCCCTAATCAAAACAGCATTTTCCGTTGGCCGCCAGCCTTCAGTCAGACTTGTTAAAGTTAAAATGAACCGTGACTGTCTACTTGGCTTTCGGACTGGACGTCTGAGATTCGATTCCCGGCAAAGACCCGATATCGTGTCCATACAGGGTCGCATCCAAGTAACGATTCGAACATCAAGGTGATAATTCGCCCCAAATATTGCTTCCTTCATGAACGGTGCCTGGGCACAGGGGTGGCAGAAGGGCGTGATCTCCCCATTACGCGTTCACTTTGTGTACTGAACGCAAAGGATGAATCAACACTCAATGAGCAGAATGGTAAGAACGAACCAAACACGAAGAACAAGGCACGAGCGAAGTAGGCACAGTCCGGACACGCCGCCTGTTGTCTCATCCACACCGCAGATGGAGAGTGCAGAGATCATGAACGACCACCTGGTACAGGTAGCTGATAATCCACACGAAATAGTCTGAGCTAGTGACGTCACTGCCTTCGCTTCTTTCGTATTTATCTTAGTCATGATGTCCAGAAAGCTACTCGAAACCTTATGTCGATTCCCCGACAAAGACTCGAAGACAGGGCTCCCAAAATCAAGGCACATACAGGCGCAACACAACTATCGCCCGCTCTGATCAACTCCTCGCTCAGAGCACACAAAGGATACGTAAGAATCCAGTTGGTGTTTGGACTTCGAAGTAATTTCTCGGCACGAGCCAGTATCCTATATTAATCACCAACAGCACAATGGAAATCACACATTTCCTGTGCAAATGATTCATCCCCCCGCCAAGCGATTTCATAATCGTTCTAGTCATGGCGTATCAACGCATGAAACCGGTGAAGACGAAACTAAACCCTGAAAATTGACGGAACTTTAGGGAGTAGCAGCGGTCATCATTTCTGGTTCGTAAAATGACGATCCTAGTTTCAAAGTTTTCCCCAGTCCCTGTGGGAAATTTTTGAAATAAATAAGATCCGGTTATCACAAATTTTCAAGGGATTTGATGAAAACTTAAAGTACGCTGTTGCTCAGCAGTGGAGGTTTGTTTCTTTCCCATTCTACATTTTCCTTCCTTCCCTCCTTGCTTTCTCCTTCTGCTGTTTTCAGAAGGCAGCTCGTCAGCGCATTAACACGTAAATTAAAAAAAAAATCGAAGTACGAACACAGTATTTGCATTAACGGACTTTCAAACAAACCATTTTCTATAAATTTCTTGCTGTTTCCAGTTTTGCATAAAACAGATTCCTCTATTACAGGCAATTTTACTCAGGTTTCCGTTTTCATTTTTGACAGGTATTAAAGTAGGCCACGGCCTCCTTCCAAACTTCGTTTGCTATACAGATCCTGCCACTTCCCGCTGGCGCTGTTAAAAAATGCACCTGACGTCCTCAAACAAGCCACGCCACAGACAGACACAAGATAATTTGAGAAATATCATTTGCGTCCGTCCGAAGTCTGCAAGTCGACTTCTTTCTGCGGACTGAGGTCAATGCATGAAGGTCGAGTTGGAGACGCAGGACCTGAACGGTTAGGCTCCAGAAGAGCAGACTTGTAGATAGACAAGCGAAAGGATAGAAGACTTCGTGGCCTCACTGTCGACGACGAAGACAAAATTCCTGTCCCTGCTGGGAATCGAACACCGGTCGCCTAGCTCATAGCGACGTTACAGAACCAGCGGGCGAGCCCATACGAAAACTGGCAGTTCAGTTTTTAAACCGACGTGTACGAGAAATGTCCAGGCCTATGTTGCGTTCTTAATTTCGGAGTTTATATTACGTGACAAAAACTGATGTACTCTCTGACAAAAGAACCTAACCTAACCTAATTTAATTCTCATAAAATGAACTTCCAACTGTGGTCACTAAGCATCACGTCCTCCCTCTGCTTCCAAGTCTCACCCGTTAAAACCGCGATAGTATACCTAAACGACACTTTCCCCTTTCACTTTCTTCACAAATAAAATCTGTTGTCAGCAACAACCACTCAAGGTTACGTCGCATCCAAATGGCTGCGATAACATTCAGATGTGTCACGTCTCTCAAAGACCACTTAACGAAAGGTAATTGCAATAGTGTATAGTATATCAACACGCCGTTCAACGTCTCATGCGGTAATGAGACAGAGGAAGGAGACAACGTTGCTGCCATCAGCAGGTAAGAATGACAGACATAAATCAGTAATTTTCATATTGCATAGCACATTTCATAATGATCTGAACAGCTTCTCACTTCTCCAGTAAAACATTAAACTAGTTATATTATTATTAGTTATTATTTAACTCGCCTTATCCTGTTGTTGTCAATCACGTAAATAAATTAATGTAATCTGTATATCAAGCGCGATAGCTCAGTCTGTGTAACAACCAGGCTAAAGTCTGAACCACCAGATTTCGATTCCTTAAGGGGCAGGATTTTTCTTTTCGTCATTGGCCTTGGAGTCCGTCAAGCCCCCTAAACGAACTGAACGTGGATTGCCTAAAAAAATAAACGTCATGCTTCTGTAGCTGTTAACGTCAAAGACCGGTCAGTCTCGAACATCCACACAGCAGACTAAACTCGCTGACAGTCACAACGTAAAATTACAAAATTCTTCACACAGCAAGGCAGATTTGAAGTAACAAAAATCTCAGATATCCCCACAAATCGATATTAAAATCTATATCGATTAACCCACTGGACTGTGAACGAATAATTGTGGACCTCTATAATTTACGTTACTGCAAGGATGACTTCTTTCAAATTACTGCACAGAACATGAGTGGAAGACCTAAGTTAACAATGACTTCAATTATTTTAACAACAGAATGTCATTCAACTTAACAACAGACATCAAAACCAAATCACAGCACAAATTCAGTTTACAGTTTCACACCCTACATTCTCAGATCCACTTTAATATTGTCATCCGAACCTACGCGTTAAACAACCAAGTGGGTTCTGCCCAAGAAACTGAACAACAAATTACAAGAAAAACCGGTCAAAAGCAGCTTTCGATGACCTTATCCGAACTTGTTCCACACACATTTTCATCTGACTAACGTATAGATATATGGAAACGTAATACAGATAAATGCATGTAAAAATCTAGGCCGCTAGAAAATAATAAACTGTAGGCCTAGGAAACAGAGTTTGATTGAAATCGGTCACGTAGTTTCAGCACAGTTACATGCCGATAGATGGACATCACGAAACTGGCGTATTTTCCTTCATCAGTGGAAAGTTTTATGGTCATTGAGGAATGAAAAGTCCAATGAAACGAGAAAATTATTCTTCCACAAACTTTTGATTTTTGATTCCCCGGGATTACATGACCACGCTTTCCCAACTGTGTAGTATACAGCTTCCTAGCGTCGAGTGGCAAGATGATGATGAATTGGTAATGATGAAAACGAAATCTGCTTACTTAGATACCGTACTTATCGTATTCGCAGGGAATGAAGAAAACCACACAAACCTGAGACGGCCTGACTAGCGATTTTCCAAAGTCGAATCGGGCAAAGTTTATTTAGTTTATTCGACGTACTACGCAATTAATCATTCATAATCACGTGATCCAAAGCAACGTAACCTGTGCAATTAACAAGGTAAGAACAGTTGTACACCGTCATGGCACAAATGGTAACAAAACTATTCTCATTCAACTATACCTTTCCTGTGGCTTTCTTGTATCTTAGTGTCGCTTGCCGTATCAGGTCTCGAACCAAGATTTCTCCGTCTCCACAAGGCACAATCACTCGCACAGAGCCGAAGCACACGGTGACCTTCATAGCAGCTACATGAAGTATCCATAAAATTATGACACGTATATCTATCTAAACGCTCCTCCTCCAGTGTCTTTTGTTTTGGTGTATAAGGTAACAGGATGCACACATAAACGGAGAATGACACAATTGTCTCAACACTCACATTCTCATTATCACATTCACTGAATCATGCAACAACTTATGTTTTCACTTTAAAAAGATACATCACATACTACAACATTCGTTTTTATGAGAGCATGTCATACCTAAACATTCACCTGGTAACAGTTTCGGATTGCCTGCGAACATTCAAACCAGAATAGGAACCGCCTAGTTTAAAAATAATACCAACATTTTGTACATGAGCATCAGTAAACGTAATACAGACCGATATTCATCGAACTTCACCATCTCGACTACTTATGTAGGTAAACAAGCTTACAAACCACCTGGTGAATGAATGCCTTTTATATGGCCACTTGTTTCGTAACGGCAGAAGTTACTTTAGAAACAAAACATATGTTCGTATGAACATTATTAACTAAATTTCTCATTACCCGGAATATTCTAGATCGTATAAATATGTATTGTTTGTTAATCCTGCACACATGTTAAGTAGTGGTAGTTTTCACTATAATACACAAACCAACACACACACAACAATTCCTCGTGCAGTGCTTCCATCGCGTTGACTGCCCTGACAACTTTTCCGAAGCGGTTTCCCCCACTCCATCACCCCAACCACTCACTGCAAATACACCAATGGAAGCCTCTCTAAGCGACATTAAAGTGGCGTTGCTGTGGTACCCAGATGTCTGCTTACCTGTCTCACAGGAATGCAACCGTGCAGTTGTGACTACCACTGACATCTACAGGAAAGAATTCTTTATAGCCGATCGAAGTTTCATGGGATCAGTCGGTAAAACTGGTTACGCTATAATGAAATTCAGTGTATTTCCTAAAGAAATTTAGACGTAAGACTCAATTTATATATGTAATTGGGATAGTTGCCAGGAAATTGGCAAAGTGGATAAATTCTTCGAACATTTCCCAATGTTGTAACTTAAATCTATAACAAATAAACGTAGAACTGACAAAATACAAATAAAGTAAAGTGTCAAATTCTTCAGAGCATAAAATAACCAATGTAGTCAATTCGCTAACGTCTTAACCAATAAATACAATGCAATGCAAATATATTAAAGGTTTAATTCCTTCTGAACACAACGCGAGCTACAATAAACTGTTGTTTGACTGTAACCTGCAATTTTAGCGCTGTATTTTGAAATAATGCCGATGAATTGGGACCACAGTAAAACGAGACAGCGTAACTCACACGTTGTCCGTATGAACGCGGTTAAAAATGCGTGGATCTTACTTTCATTTTCCACAAAACTTCACATCACGTGCTTAATTGAGCACAAGAATACATTTACCTTTTACCTAGAAGACGGTCATCTTCAAGCTGGTAAGGAAACAAGGATTTGGTTCTTGTGATTGGTACCACTGCTGCGTGTAAAGACAACGCCTTGTTTCAGTTTCTACTTAAAATTATTATACATCAAAAGCCAAGTAGCACTCAAAATAAATCTCTTAACTAATGTTAAAGTAATATTTAAATTAGTCATCACAGTATTTGCAAAAATGGACGGATCTTATTCAATAGTCAGTATTCAATCCCAAAGCGATTGTCAGAGTTGTGCTGCAGACAGGATGTGCCACAGTCAAGGTGTCACGGTATTATATATAAAAGAAACACAAGTGTGATTTGGTAACACTGCAATCTAAATTAACACACACAAACACACATTTAACACCCTCCTTACACAAATCGGCCAACAACCATATTTTTACACGACGAAATTATTCACCGAGACGTCGTTATATTTCTACGGAAGAAATATTCTTTAATCAGTGAAGACATTTACGTAACTTCAGTCCATCAAAAGGACATAAAGAGTTGCGTATAAAAACAATTGTAATTAAAAGTAATTGAAGACCATAAAACGAAAATACCACTTGGTTTAGCAGTCATTTTTCGGTTTTAGCAAAAATGACCTCTAGATATGGGAAAGAGCTTAGAATAAATTCAATACGAGGTCAAATTGTGGATTTTGGAGTGGTTTAAGCGTCGGGCTTATAAAACCACTGTGAATGCAATTTTTAAACAGATTTATACTACGTCACGAGCTACTCAACTTACATTTTTCGAACAAGACAAAATTATTCACAGATAATTATGCTTATTTGCAAGCCAATTGGATTTTATAACTGAAAATTGTCCACTGGGCGTTTGCTAAGCGTTTTAAATAGCTGCTTGAGAGTTAAAAATCCAGCCTAGAGATGTAACTTTGACAATTATTTTGTTAACAAAACAGAAAGTGTTTCTTTTGATGTTCTGAAGTTTCTGTCATTAATCTAAGAGGAACTTCACATTTATAAAAAACAATTAAATCCCTTTAACAAATAAACTATGCTACGTTTATAACGTGGGTAAACAGTTGCGTAAATATAATGTGATAACAAAAAGGAAAGTTGATGTTGAATATTATAATATAAATACGTAGTGTCACAACATCGTGTTACTTTCTTTCTGATTTCACATTTTTCCAAACATTTTGTACAACACACAGGTACTGTCACACTGGTTTCGCTTTTCGTGAAAACAATCCTTAACACCTTAAAACCTAGCGGTACTTATATGTACCACGTGCTTTACAAATTTATAATAGTGCATGTTTTTGGAACAGCCTCCAGAGATATTAAACTGATGGAAAGTATCTTAAATAAATTCACAGAGATCCACAATACTCATGCCTTATTTCTTACCCGAAGCTTGTCTAAGATCAGCAAAGTCAGTGCGGGAATACAGTAAACTACAAATCCGCAGTAGAAGACATTTTAAGTCCGTGCCGCCATTTTATAAAATAGTCGTCATAATTACGATAATAGTAGTGAAACCAAAACTGGTTGAGTCTATGGCGAAAGAAGAACTCAAAAAATATCCGAATCTTAATTTTCGATTAATTTGTAATAGTCTATTATTTTCTTTTATATATTAACAGATTAATAAATAACTATATATGAGTATTAATGTTCTTTTAATAACACGTTAAGGTAATAGTGTACATTTGATAATTAAAAACTTTTTTTTTTGTAAACGATGATAGACATAATTTAGGCATTAATCAACTAATATTAAACTGTTAATCAATTAACATCCGTTGGCAGTATCGTTAATTTCTAATTGCATAAAGGCTTACTGCCAAGAATAACTCTTTACAGAATAAACACGTTTATATGCTTCTTACGTCAACGTGTGAGGGCGGATTCACTTTCAATAAACTATAAAATCGAAAAAAGTAGTTCGCAATTATTCCCACGGGATAAGAATTTTTCATAAAGTAATCGATCGCTCGTCTTCATTGGTCCCAATTATTTATCGCTTTCCTTCAATGGGTGTAGTGACTATAGGTCTATTTGTTTATTGACTATAAACAGATGTATCACACTATGCATTATAAAGCAATATATTTGTACGTTAGGTTAAAGGCAGTTCGCTTTAAGAACCGTCTTTCGAGTTTTTGAGCCACAGACGAAATCGGCCAGTCTCTTTGGTCGCGTACTTTCGACTGATCGAAAGCAAAGAGTATGATAGTGGATTCGAATCTCGGTCTAAGAATTCTTGATTGTCAGTTTCTCTCTGTACTGATCCGTGTTCTTACGAGAGCCCGATAACACAGCAAAGGAGTCTCACGTGACGTGTAACAATGTACAGACACCTCTACATTGTTACAGAACAAGACAACGTAAACAATATTACTACAGCAAACTGAAATAATTATTACGTCTCCAGTTCAATGTGGTACACCATTCATGTTCGTTTAACTTTCAAGACCTGACCATCCGTGGAACGACGCCTTCCTTATCCCTACTCTTTATCACCTTGCAGACATTTTCTAGGAAAGAGACTGCCTAGCTCGTTGATAATACAAACTCAGTTCAGACCGAGAATTCCTCGCTGGCGGCTTTAAAGTTTTATGACGAGCTCGGACAGAATCTGCGAATAGTTGTGTTCGACGTTCAGAGAGGGCAGCGACAACGACTTGTCACCGTCCTTCAGAGAAACCATGGCCAGGACCTGAAACCGGGAGAACATGTTAGAAACATTCGCTCGCACGTGTTTCGACAGCAAATAACGCTAATAAGCAGGGCTTCATGAGCTGGCCTCTACGAATAACAACAACAACAACAACAGACCTGTTGTCCCTGAGCAAGCCTAGACGCGTGAGACCCTGACCCAGTCCTGTCAGGGATCAGTGGCAGGATGGACTCGGTGACTGCGCTGACCAGGCAAGGGTCGTCGTCTCGTAGAACCCTCGTCAGCACGGTGGAGGGGGGCTTCTTCGGTCTGCAATCATCGTTAATTCGTTTAACAGGGGAATAACTGACGTTCTGCGAACCAGTCGTCTACCAGCAGCTGCACATATTTCACGAAGTCTCCCAGGCGGTAATGGAGTCCGGAGGACGACTGGAATCACTAAATACAGGAATAACTTATCTGACGAAGGAATGCACGAGGCCGTTTCGCGAACTATGTAAGCTATTAAAGTGCTGATTTAATTATCATACATTCATTTAGTTAAATTCTCTATATACAAGGCTGTTTCCACCTAACATACGGTTTTTTTTGCGGTCCACAGATTCCAGTATAACTGTCTCTAGTTGCATAATTTTATTTTTGAAACAAAAATTACTGATTTTATTCGACAACTCTGGTAGATGTCCACCAGACTACACAGCGCAACAACCCAGAAGACAGCAAAACCTGAAATCTTACATTTATTCTACAATTTACACGGTTTCACAAACAAATGATTGATAATCCGTACATACATCTCGCCTTGCATTCCCTTCGCCCTTCAAGGGTCCAAACGGTCCTGCCGACGAGAATAAACACTTAGCTTCAAGGCCACAGAAGGACTTGACACCCGTTACCGCGCGGCTCCAAAGTTGCCGGCTTTGCTACGACGCACTCACTCGTGCTGCAACGATGACCTTGAAGTGCGCAATTGGTGACGACTACTATAGCGGCCTCTAAGAAAAAAGTGCACAGGTTATAAACAACTTTCGTTTTCAGTCTGCCACCAGGCAGAGAGAACGTTCTCCATAACCCACCTTCCTCTGCGAACTACAGTCACTCTCGGCTGCTCCTCTTCGATTCCTCTGAAGAGACTGAAGAGCAGATCTGTGTTTGCGACGCTCACTTCCCGCAGAGGGTGAAGTCCGTCCTCGGGGGGAGACGTCGATCTCACACCTAGAACCGCCACGAGTAAGTTGTCAAACACTACAACGGGTTAACTCATGGCAAGGCCAGTCAGTGGCTGGATGCAGGGGGGGCGGACGACTGGGATACGACGTCGAGACTGGCTCTGGAATCCGCCCACATTCTTCATCCTGAGGTTGAAAGGGTCGGAACGCGGAGCTAGGCGTTTAATAAAGGACAGGCAGACGTCTTCATCGTGCTTCGAAACAAGACACCCCAAGATCAACAATTTATTCGTTTCGTCTTGTCTATACGTCCGTCCGTCCGCCCTGAAGTGACAGGCGCCCAAATCACTAAGTTTCTAAGTAACATTTTAAATGGCGTCTTTATTTTCAAATACTCGTAACTAGTATTCATACAAGCGGACACCTCTCCAGCTGTTGTTTGCAAAGAATCCTTTCAATTTCTAGATACGACCAACTGAAACAATCTCGAAATGGTAAGATGCCTTATGGCGACGGAGTACAGATTACAGGCTATATACAGGCGTAAACTATTATGTCATAAATTTACTAAAATTTACAGTTAAAATTTTAAATCAAGCATGTTCATATGATTTAAGTGGAAAATCCACAGAACAACTGATCAACAACTCATAATGAAATTAAATCTACATTTCGGGTAGGCGATGCGTAAAAAAACGTTACGAAACATAACCTAACCTGAAGCAACCTTCGTTTATTTTACATTTTAACTGTTCTCACACAGTTTCTTCGTAGAATAAGTAAATATTTTAGGGAGTAACAAGTTACAGTACAACATTTGCTTCTCATTAGGGAGGACTACTTTACCTAAACACTTCAATTAATGTATGAGATTCCTAGACGCAAAAGAACTGGAATGAATTCAGTCTAAATAATGACAAAAGATGTCAGCACGAAAATATGACAGTCATGTTAGTTCAAAATATTGGCAATCAATAGTACTAATAAAATTAAAATAAATGATACGTGACAAAGCCTTGCACGTATAAGAGTCCCATTTCGAAGTAAAATAAAATCAATTCTGCGTTTGTGGAAATTACGATTTTTCAACACTTTATGAACTATCTGTTCGATGATATGGGCAGATTTTACACGAGAGAGCACGCTAATGGACCAGCTGTCGGCTGAAGAATGCGAAGATGTGTCCAGCGTAAACAAATTAACGTAAAACACTTTCAACAGTAGAGATATTAGCCAACATATCTACAACACAAATTTTGTCTAAGAAAATTAGCTTCATGAGTCATACATCAAGACTTGATCCACTGTAGCGCTTAGTCGCAGTCACGGTAGATGGAAACAACGTGTTGTTGTTGTTGTTGTTGTTATAGGCGATCGATATGCAGCTTCACACTTTGAAAGGATGAAAAGGAACCGATGATTAATAATGCATGTCTCTCCCACTTGTTTATCGTCTTGAGAATGTCAATAAGCGATCATAATAAGACTTGTAAAATATGTAGACTCATGCTCATAGTCTACTTCATTAGGGCCCAATGGGAAGCAAGTGACATTTCCACGAAAATTTCTAGCACCGCTTTCCCATATGGATCTTTTGAGTGCCTTGGAATGATTGATATTCTGACAGGCGTACAAAAATAACTTGTCCACTATTCATTCAAAGAACGCATAAAAGCGGTCTGTCCCGAGACGACATCTGACATCGATTCCTGCCCTGACTACAAACGGACAGCGTAAAAAGTCCAAACGTTTATGACATTTGCGCATATTTTACTGTGACCGAGTTCTCGAAAGGCTACCTGAAATCGATACATACGGAGTCTGTTGTAATGCGCATGTCTGACTGGCTCTACTGTTAGGCTACCAGAGCAGTCAAACTGACTCACAAAACCTTCCCCAGAAGCTGGTTACATCAACATGAAGTGGTAACATGTACAGCGCGTACACGGGACCTTCCGAATATGAAGCGGCGGTACTAACCACTTCACTGGACTGCGACGTTCAGTACGTGCTGCTACCAGTAAACTCCATCGACTTCCCTGCGCAGTTAAAACAAACCGGCCAACACAAAATAATTAGACTGTACGCGCTGAAGTACTTGTTACCTGCAGCGACGCTCTCCACGTCGTCTTTGGCAGCACCGAACGAGGAAAGAGGCGGCAGGACCGGGTAGACCGCCCCGGGCGACAGGGAGTTCGTGTTGTTCGGCTGCTGCCAGAATGACTGAGGCAAAGCCCGCAACTTCATCGGTAGAGGTTCTGCGACAGAGAAACAAGCAGCGAGGAGCATTCTATAGCAGCGTCGCCATTTAATAACCCCTGACTCCAGCCTTTGACGTAGCAAGCCCCAAACTCTGGCCCAAAAGTGTAGCTCTGTTTTAGCAAAGGTTTATGACTTACTTATCGAAATAAATCGAGAGGCTTATGGCACCATGTCCCAGTGTCAGTTTTCCCCTAACAACTTCTGAACAAGGGCTTAAAAATCACACTACAATTTCATCTTTCTACAAACACAACGGCCTGAGAGCACGTGACGCATTAGAATTACGAACGCAGCGACAGATATTAAACAGAATTCCATGCAAATTGCCTACACGCGACCACGTAAAATAGGCCTATCATATTTTTATAGCCACGGTGGTCTAGCGGTTAGAACGCTGGCCTTGGGGTCTCGGGTTCGATTCCCGGCGGTGCCCGAATTTATAACTTGTGTTGGGCAAGGCCGTGGTCTAGGCAACACGGAGTTTTCCTCCGGGGGCTTCCCCGGTTTCTCCGTGGCATCCCAACAATTACTCCATTCACACACAGAAGAAGGCAATGGCAAACCACTTCTGGATCATCTGCCAAGAACGTATATGAACAGGTCCCAGTCCGAGAAAAGGATGGAAGGATCCTGTTCATATGGACCTGTCGTCAGACAGAACACTAAATAAATAATAAACTATTGAAGCTGTGGTGCAAGTCGTGAGACAAATCACAAACCTGCAGATTCTGTATGGAAAATGTATTCGCAAATCACTATATTCTATAACAAATGTAGTCGGAAATCCCTAAGACAGATCGGAAGAAAATATGGCTTGGAGTGGATTAATCTGGCTCAAGACAGGATCCAGAAGCATGCTGTTGCAAATACGACCATGGACCTTAGAATTCAATACCATTCTAGGAATTTATTGACTATCTGATGACTGTGTTTTACATTTAATTAGTTATACGGTCTGAGAAATATATTCTGGAAACCGTCGGTCCATAAACATTCTACGCTGCAGGTTCATGTCCTCAGACACGCTCGGTGCACGTTCCACGCGAACCGAGTGAACATGGCGATAGTTATCGAACTGTGCGCCAGAAACTTTCCCTGAAAAACAAAGCTTGCAGCAGTTACGAGTTAAACTAGCCACCTAAAGCACGCTGATAACTGTATGTACCACCTGCTTTAACTTTCAATAACTCTCCAGTTCTCGAAAAATTATATGGGTTTTGTAAGATTCTCAGAATAATCAGCGATTATGCCCTTAAGTAGCACTAAATGGCTGATGTTTGTAATGGTGAAGCAGAGTGATTTCTTGCGGTAAGGTCTGAATTGTTTATTATTACGTGTCGTGTTGCATAAGTTATAGAAAAATGATAAAAACGTCGTTAAATAACCCATTGTGGTCGACAGGAAACATCCTGAGGCCTTGTACAGTGTTCTCAGAGACGGCTGTGACGTAATACACAAGAATTTAATCTACTGGCTCAATCACTTCAGCGTACGCAAATCTTATTATCCAGGAATTATGTGCTAAGAGCTCGGAATTATTCCATAACTAACTTGAAAAACAATACATCATTTAGTAGGATTTGAGGTTCTCACGGCATCGATTACGAACATGGCTGTCTTCTGCGTTGTAGCGTAAGAGTTTTAGATGTGTAAGACTTGAGGTTCTCACAGCCGTGAGTATGAAGATTTCTGTCTTCTGGGTTGTTGCGCTGTGTAGTCTGGTCGATGTTTACCAACGTTTCAGAGGCCATACTGCCTCCGTCATCAGAGTATGAAGATTTCTGTCTTCTGGGTTGTTGCGCTGTGTAGTCTGGTCGATGTTTACCAACGTTTCAGAGGTCCTACTGCCTCCATCATCAGGGCGATGAGTATGAAGATTTCTGTCTTCTGGGTTGTTGCGCTGTGTAGTCTGGTCGATGTTTACCAACGTTTCAGAGGTCATACTGCCTCCATCATCAGGGCGATGAGTATGAAGATTTCTGTCTTCTGGGTTGTTGCGCTGTGTAGTCTGGTCGATGTTTACCAACGTTTCAGAGGTCCTACTGCCTCCATCATCAGGGCGATGAGTATGAAGATTTCTGTCTTCTGGGTTGTTGCGCTGTGTAGTCTGGTCGATGTTAACCAACGTTTCAGAGGTCATACTGCCTCCGTCATCAGAGTATGAAGATTTCTGTCTTCTGGGTTGTTGCGCTGTGTAGTCTGGTCGATGTTAACCAACGTTTCAGAGGTCATACTGCCTCCGTCATCAGGGCGATGAGTATGAAGATTTCCGTCTTCTGGGTTGTAGCGTAAGAGTTTTAGATGTATTTATCGCCCTGATGATAGAGACAGTAAATATATCTGAAACGTCTGTTAACTTCTACCATATTTCACGGTGCCACAATCCACAAGATTCATCATCCAGACTTGGCCCTGGTTTATGACCGGAAAGGAAAGGAGAAAATTCTTGGCAGATCGAGGAGATCATGAAACTACGAATTTTGATCTCAATGAATTAATTCAGAATCGTACGAAGTGTGGGATTTATGTTAACGGCACTAAACCTTCCAGCCCCGAAGGTTGTTTCAGTAGGTTCGTCCAAAACCTTGGTCCTCATTCTCAGACCCATGAAAACATGGAATCTCACATAATAATGTGCCCCAAAATTATGAAATCTAATTTCTATGGAAACTCCATTTTCCATAAAATAAAAAAAAGAACAGTCGGTAGAACGTACCTTTCTTTGGTTTATGTTTCGATGTCGTCTGCTGAGATGGATCCGTCTTTTTGACCGCCTCAGTTTCATGTTTACCATCCGACGTTCCGAAGACCACACTCTTCTTCTTCTTACTTGTAGCATTCGAAACAGAACCATTCTGAGACGCCTTGCTGCTGCTCCTAACGTGTTCCTGACCGCACGCGGCGTCCTGGTCGTTGCAACTCAACTGTTCGTCCACGCGCGACGCGAAAGGAGCGTGTGACTTCGAGCACTGCTGTCTTTTCCTCTGGATTTCGAATTCTTGGGCGTGGTGTTCGAATCCCGGCGTGCGCACGTAAGTGGGCCCCTCAGATGACGCGTTACTCACTCCCCCAGGAGAATGAACGCTGTCGTAATCAAACGGCGACGATGAAGGAGGGAAGGGATTGTTATTTACTTCCAAAGATGGCGGAATCGAATCGAATGTTTTCGACCTCGTCGACAACACAGCCTTCTGTTTTTGCGGTCTTTGAACAATCTTTGTTGATTTTGTCAACTCTCTAATTTTTTGTTGATTCAACTTCAAGAAACTTGTTCCACCGTTGTTCTTACTCGAATTTCTATCATCGTCGCCATAAAATGGGTACGTGCAGAAAGGTGACGATAGTAGCAACGCGTTTGGTGATATTAATGTAAGCGATGATTCTGGCGATGGTTTTCTCTTTCCACTCATTCTGAAGTTACGAAAGCAGTCGCATATCCACGAAACATAACTCCGTATAATTCAAACACCGGACCATTTCATTCATCTCTTAGGGCACAGCAATGAACAATCAACAGAGAATTGACGAACTCCGTTCTAAAATGTACACGCACGCTGCCGTGACTGTTCAACGAACGAAAAACTCCTAGGACTCCATTGGAGAACCCCAATCCACAAGTCACTTTTGCCACCAAATACTCTGACCACCTGCCTGTTTTGTTTACGGTTGCTAAGCACATTGGGAAGGCGGAGCGATGGTTGCTAAGGAGACGACGTCATTAACACGTGATTCCCTGACTCGTAATTCATTGGATGATGCCTTATCAGTTCCCTTAATTCCATGTAAATCGCCTATGTAAAACCAAAAGATTAATGTAGCAGAACGAGATTGATAAAAAAGTAACACGTAATTGAAAATACAAGATATTTGTCTAAATGAATTTCAATTGTCCTTTCAAGCACAGATGTTTTGTGTGTTAAAGTACGCACTTCACAAGTTGGCCTGTGTCATCATGAGGTTCATAAATGATTTTTCAGTTTTATTCAATAGGCATTTGTTTCTTTTTACATCGCTAATCTCAAATACCAGTAGAGACCACGAAACGAGAGCTTCGTATTGAAGAATGTTGACCTTAACCAGCAGCGACCATCTTATCGATCTGCAGCAAAATGAATTCTTACGCCGATGAAACTCCACTTGTTAGTAACTTACGTTCTTAAAACACAAAACTATCACAAGTTCCGAGGTGTTAAATTACGGCAAAACAACATATTTAGTCCAAAGATGAATATGCAAAGCGTAAGATGTCATATTAGTCCTGAAGAATGAAACAAATAAACAAAAACTGGGTAACCACACGCAGGAGGAATACGATACGAGGGTATAAGGGTATACAGAACAAGTTCATATATGCAAGAAACGTAGGCGGTTAGTGGCACGGTGACCTACGATCCTGACTGAAGGTTTTCGTTATTTTCCTGACTATTATTATTATTATTAGTGTTCTGTCTGACGACAGGTCCATATGAACAGGATCCTTCCATCCTTTTCTCGGACTGGGACCTGTTCATATACGTTCTTGGCAGATGATCCAGAAGTGGTTTGCCATTGCCTTCTTCTGTGTGTGAATGGAGTAATTGTTGGGATGCCACGGAGAAACCGGGGAAGCCCCCGGAGGAAAACTCCGTGATGCCTAGACCACGGCCTTGCCCAATACAAGTTATAAATTCGGGCACCGCCGGGAATCGAACCCGAGACCCCAGGATTACAAGGCCAGCGTTCTGACCGCTAGACAAATGCTAGCAAATCACCTCAAAATAGACCACAACCACTTCCTTTTACATCCATCCCAACTCATCATTCGTAACCATCTTCCCATTCGACGCCATGTAATCAATGCAGTTGAGAAAGCATCATGAAATCAAGTAATAATCAACTAAACAAATCAGTTAACAGGTTAAGAGAAATATCGACATGTATTGTGTACATTCCACGAAATAAACAATATGCTAACCTCTCTCAGTAGTTCCATAGTTCGGGATTTTCACCGCGGAGACCTGGGTACAGACCCAGGACAATCCATGTAGGATTTATGGCGGATGAAGTGGCAGTGGGACAGATTCTTCGAGTCCTTGGGGATCTTCCTCTTGTCAGTATAATTCCACCCCCGCTCCATATTCAGTAATGTACCATCTGAGGGATCAAACAAAAGAGTATTATAGCGACTGCAGTTCCACAAAGACATAGTCTTGCCCCCTCGTAACATTAACAATGACATCCTCTCAACAACCACTTTCTAATAAGCACATTAAACGGCCGAACATTAACATTTAAAACGTACGTTCATGATATTTTTTCGCGAGAGAGAAATAAGCCTTTGTACTGAAAATATCAAGGTACAAAGAACTCATACAAATTCCGTGTACTCCAGTATCGATTGTGTTTTTTTAAATCTTATTTATTAGGACTATAGGCCTAATTCGTGGATGGAAACTTACAGTATTTTACGTTATAAAGTTGGCGAGTTTAGAATTACTGAATTTGAATACCACAAGCTATACAATCCTTATGTAACGAAACTATGATAAATAGTTCAAAATTCATAATGTAAGAAAACATGATTGGGTTATTTTCCTGTATGGACCCGCTTCGTAAACGTTACGAATTGGGTCATCTTCCTTGATGAGAATAAGAAGCTGAAGGTCGTGTCCACTCACGTGCTGCTAAGTGCCAAGTATCGATTGTGTCTCTCACAGCCTTGTCCTCCTGTTATGTATTATTCATTGTTTCTGACAGCAATTGCTACAGCCACATGCAAAATTATACTATTCACATCAAACACATGCAACCTTCTAAACGTCACCAACAAACGATTTAAATATCAGATTTAAACGTACACGTGTAAACTCATACTACTAAGACCAAATACATGTACTCAAACGTCAACGAAAAGCAATCTACAACTAGATTTAAGCGTCCAACATATAAAATGAATGTGCCCAGTCGTAAGTAACACTGAAATTTAAACATTCACATGCAAAATAATAAGCGATCTGCATGTCAAATTTAAACGTAAAACCGTACTACTGAAATCAAATACGTGCTCAAGGAAGAGTTCTGAAACTCAAATTTAAACATCAAATCGTACAAAACTGTGGTAGTCATATCAAATACACTTACTTGAACTTATGTATAAGAAAGAAAAAAAACGTCCACATGCAAAATTATACTAGCCATATGAAAGACAATTATTCAGAATCATAAATATGCACTCCTAAATTTAAACTGCATGCCAGTAACTTGATTTTTTCTCTCTCCATATTTCAATGCACACATTAAGCTGCACATACCATCAAGAGAAAAGTTCAGTCACATGACATAAAATACAAAAACTCAAATGTAAATATGAACTAGCAAATACCAAAAATTGGAAACATAATTACACTAGTATAGAAAGAATGAAATAATTAAGAATATCAGTTACCTGTACACAAGTGAAGACTTAACTTCCTTGGTTGTGAAATTCAGCAATATTTACGTCTGTACAACTTAAGTTCATATTTCAAGAGCACTTGAATTTTTCTCATAATTTTCAATCCAAGCTCCAGCTGCTACCAAGTGCTCTTTAACTGCGGATAACAGCCGTGGCAGCAGCGTGAAGCCGAGCACTTGGAGCCGTACGACGCCGACATCCAGAAGAAGCGATTCATCGCCACGCCCTCTACAGCACGCTGTTCGCGCACAGTGGTACATCGTTTGTGTGTTGGTAATTACATCGAGCAATACATAAAGGTCTTGAAGCAACAAACCATTCCTCACCGTCATCCAAGTTGATAGAAAATCCAACTGCTTACTCTTCCATATTTGTAAACCCTTACATTCATTCATTTGGCAGGCACGCTCCATAAAAGACAGACGCCCTCATTTCCATCACATGCGGTTTTATTATTACCGTAAATGACTGCGTTTGTCAAACTCAGATTTGCTTCCGGGTCAATTTTATAACCTGACGTGGCCCAGGCATCATCGCTAGAGAAAGGAAAGATGGGTCTCATATGTGCACAATACTGAAAATGTAATTAATTATTCTTAAACCTGATGTATAATGGTTATTTATACACTGGTATTTTGACACTAATTTAATCTTAACAATTAAAAATGCAGAATAATAATTCCAAGTCCCACGAACAACATCATATTGAAAGTACAGTACTGAAAATTATACAAAAACACTATAATTTGTTGTAAGTCTGCCAACATTTCTGCGCTTCAATGAGGGGATTTTTGCAAAATCTAAGAGAGCCACATCGTTCCGCTTCGCAAGCTGCTCTGACAGGCCTTGCTTTAGGCACTTTTTGTTAGCATACACCGCCAGAGATTAGAAATAACTAACTAACTAACTAACTAGATGGCTTACCGAACCCGAAGGTTCATCACCGAATTAACCGAAGCCCTCCACAACCCAAACCATTTGTAAAACTGTCGATGTTGGTCCTCTGGGTTGTAATGTTGTGTTTACTTGCAGGCAGACACCAATACTGCCTCAATCTTCAGGGTTGAAGATGGAGAAAGTGGGCCTATGTTTCTCCAAACGGTGGCTACAACCCAAAGACAAACATCGCCATCTTCACTGTGAGAAACTAAAATCTCACATTCATACCACCGTTTATAAGTCAGGAACTGGGGTAGCTCAGTCGATACAGCGCATGACTGCAGACTAGGTGACCAAGATTCAATCCCCAGCAAGGGCAAAAGAGTTTTACTATAGCGTCTCCGGAACTGACCCAGCCTCCCATTCAGAGCACCGAGGATCCTCTCCCAGGAGATGAAGTGTGGCCGGGGCGCGATACTGACCGCTCATCCCCACCTAGAGCTGTGATCGAAGACGAGCAGGAGCTATATCTCCTCTCCGTCCCAAATGCCTCCACGGCACGTAGCGGGACAGCTTTATTTTAATCAGTAAGTTATGCTACTAACATCAAATCCTGCAGACGTGAACACCAGACCCGGCTGTCCGTGAACAGACAGCGACTGCAATTCGTACGCAGTCGAACTGGATCCTTGCTGCGAAATAGCCGACACAGGTATCTGAACGGCTGACATGGGGAGTTGAATGTGAAGGGGGACACCGTTACTTCCGTTTGTCACCGCATCTGTCGACGCTACAGGATTGTCCGGCTGAGCAGTCGTGAGTTGGATGTACTGGGACGTCACATTTCCAAGGTTCATATCATCAACTAACGGAGCCAAGTGAACAGCATCAGCTAAAGTAAACACAGTATTGGGAGGTAGAGACTGATTCTGTCCGGGGTCCAATTGAAGCAAGATTCTTGAACTGTTTGCAGCAGCATTTCCGTTCTGGATAAGCGCAGTGTGGGCGCTTTGTGACTGTGCAGGATCTATCTGTAAGAGGATCCTGTTGGGGCTTGAATCGCCGACTCCGCTGCCTTGGGACATTGCTTGGAGCTGATGTTGCTGTGTTGCGTCTAGCTGCACGATGATCTTTGAGTTACCGTTAGTTGCATTACTGTTCACAATGAGAGGCTGGTTTTGAATTTGTGTCGGTTCCAAGTGCACTAATATCCTCGAATTTGAATTTCCTACGGTCCCTTCCTGGGTAACTGGCATATTCTGCGTCTGCATCGAGTTCAACTGCACTAAAATACTGGCGTTCACTTTTTCATTTTTGATAATTTCTTGACTGTCTTGTTGTTGACTTGAATTCAGCTGAACCAGAATTCTAGACTTGTCTCTATCAACTTGGGAATCCGTCGGCACAGAACCCAAATTCATCTGTTCTGGTAAGTTCTCCACTGCCGACGTTTGTTCAGGCGTCGCGGCTGCAATTTCACCGTCTTCATTCGGACCTGACACCACTAGTGGGTCATCAGGGTCTTCATTCTCGTTGCGATCACTTGACAAGTGAGACGTCGAAATGTTTTCAACAGAAACAGGAGGCGAAGCTGTTGCGGCTGATACAGAGTCGACAGAATCTGGGTGCTGCTTCCTGTGGAGTGAGACCAGAACTAGACAAGAGAGGCAGACCTTATGTTACGACACAGCGTAATCTTCAGAAATAAAATATATCAACCACAAATGACTGAAATAAACTGTTTACACATAAAGTCTATTCAGGATGTGTATGAAGCAGACATCAATAAACACTGGCCAGGGAGGAACATAATATAAACTTCTTACTGGATAAAAGCCAGTTACTAGTAGCACATCTACAGATGTGTTTTTATAATATAAAAATTAATGTGTTTATGCAGAATTAAAACTGCAGAAACATCTGAGAACAATAACCATTTTATTATGAATGAGGGTACAGGAAGTAATTTCACTTATTTGAAATCTCCTGTTTCTATGTAACTGATTGAAAAGTAATAGTAACTGGCTGCCTTAGTAAGATTTCATGAAAATAATGGCAATGTTCATGTCCCAACAAGCAATTTAGTCACTAAAAGAAAATGAAAAGCAGTAAAACGC
Organism: Zootermopsis nevadensis; assembly: GCF_977971745.1. NCBI lineage: Eukaryota > Metazoa > Arthropoda > Insecta > Blattodea > Termopsidae > Zootermopsis > Zootermopsis nevadensis. The sequence goes on from NW_028259134.1 coordinate 20,652,599, forward strand.
TACTAGTTGCAAAACAGCTTTCTTCTAAACTATGTACAACATAACCAATAAAACCCCGAGTAAAACGTGTGGACGAGCATAAATTAAATGCAGATCACCAGTTAACAAGCACTGCGTTATGCAAGAGCCACAAATACGACCAGTTTATATTTTGAATAAACATACTTATTATGAAGTTTCAGATCCCAGCCAGCTGCATATGACTTATTGCAAATAGAGCAATGGTAACGTTTCTCTCCGCGATGACGCCGCATGTGTTCATCCAATTTTGATTTGCGGATGAAACCTTTACCACATGTCTGGCACAGATGTGGTCGTTCACCTGCGTACAAATTTAAATAATTTGTAGCCATTTGTAAGACAGCTTCCTTTTCAGAGATAATCAAGAAGGTTAATGCATACCTGTATGTATCCTTGTATGGTATTTCAATTTCTCCTTCAGCCGAAACATCTTGCTACAATAACTGCAAGAGAATCTGCGTGTTTCAGTGTGAGTATCAAGGTGTGCCATTAAACTGCCATAGTTGCTGAACTTGTTTCCACACATCTACATAAAAATAAAAAGTGATTTATTATCTGTTATCATAATTGTAATATAATAGGTTTTATTGAAACAAACATCAAAAATACATACTATATAATATAATCATATAATCTGAGCTACTAGCAAAATCCCTAAATAAAGCAAAAATAAAATAAATAAACAAATCAAAAGGAAGATCACCAGTGGTACACTGTACAGCAAAACTGATCCATTGGTGTCTATAAGAATGATAGACATAGCACAATCAGGAGACAAATGGAAGGACGTATGAATCTTGCTTACGGAATTGAAAGGAAGGAAATCTGTTTCTCTGCAATCCTAAGAGTGAAATATAAAAAAAAACCACATTCCTGCAAAACCAATGAATACCCCCTTAAACTGATAAATCTTATATTTACAGTACATACCTGACATAAAAATTTCCTTTCAATACGATGGGTGTTAATTTTGTGGTTTGTGAGCTGTATGCGCTTTGTGAAGTTCTTACCACACTCTTCACATGAAAATGGACATTGCTCTGTTTCATGGCGCTTCACTTTATGCTTCTGGAGTGATGTTCGGAACTTGAACGTAAGACCACATTCATCACAGAAGAAACTATTTGCACCCCTGTAAAACCACACATATCATAACATTTCAGCTCAATATATTCTATATGCAACATGTCATTTTGCATGTACATAAGACAAATATGATGAATTTAAATAATTCAGCTACTGTTCAAAATAACAACTACACAATGCACGGATGAAACAAAAAAAATCACTGGGACTTCAATCCTGGTTCTATTTCAAATATCAAAATTATGAAACAAGTAGGCAGATTTCAATAACCCATATGATATTTTAAAATATAAAAATACAGCATTAAACTTTACCTGGAATTTAACCCAGAACTATCAGAAGTTTGTACATAAAATCAGCAAATGCACTGGAAGAAGGTATAATGCTATGCATCTGATATATGCATTACAATCATAATCACTGCTGATTTCAATAGACCAGCATTTTTCTCTGACATGAATCCACACGGCACCAAATGCTACAGTCGAACAGTCAGCCCTTCTGCTTCATATGCGGGAGATCTCTGGTTGAAATCTTGAACCAGAGATTGTGGACTTTGTGGGTTTCAACATTCCCTCCAGACAAATACTGTGACTTGGCCATGAATACTTCCATCCTACCCTTTCCAATTATTTAACAACACAAAATCTATTGCATTTGTCACACAGTGGTAAATGACAGAAGACACAATGATTAAAGCTAGCGACTAGTGCAATAATATGGACTATTGTCAGCAAAACCACAAAATAATCTCAGCCAGATGACAAAAACTGGGCAATTCCCAACATAGAGCCAAAGTGCTAACTGGTACACAGCAAAGAATAATGGTCATAACTGTAGCCAGTGCTTCACTTACCTATGTGATTTCTTTTTATGCAGATTAAGGTCCTTCTTGAACGTATATTCCTCAGTACATAGTTCACACTTGTAGGGTCCCTGAGTACAGCGTGGGAGGTGATATGACATGCGTGCCATGCTGCGATATTCTTCGTGGCACAATCCACACTTGTACTTCTTTAGGGACGTCAGTATTTCCAGGTCTGTTATCAACTGCCTTTCAGTTAACTGCATATAATTATGCTAAAAATACATTAATATTTCTGAAGAATTTGTTCAATTGGTTTTATGAAGTAAATTCAGGAAAAATTATAACTTTATTTTAATATATGAGGCATAATCATTTCAAACTCCAACATGTACTACAAAAATTGTTTTATTAACTAATTAACCAACTACAAGGAGCAGAGTTCTTTTTCATAAGCTTAGCTGGTCAAGAAATTCTCCCCCCTTATAAAAAACTCAATTACTGATTACCATGTTCATAAAAGCCTGCCACTGGATTCTGTTCTGGGCAAGAAAATTGAACCCACAGCATCAAAAAATATATTTTGTAACTATGCATTCACTTTTTGGCTAGCTGATTACATGACCAGAAGACTACAGTTTACCTAACAGGTGGAAGAAGGTTGGGTCAAAAGTACGGTGTACCATTCTCTAAGCAGAAGAACTGTTCAACCACTATTGACAGGACAGTTGGACCTGGACAGGTTACACCTTCACAGTGAGTGAAGGACTGTGGGATGCTCACAGAATAATAACACTGGATTTCTGGTACTCATTTTGGTTTCAAGCTACAGATTCAAATGTTTATATATTTTTAAGATTAATTTGAATATTATCCCATATGCCTACAACATTTTTAATTAGGGGGTAGGGAATATGGTAGAGGTAAACTAAAGTTCGTTCTGTCTTGGCTCCTTTGACACAAAGAAGACATCATGTTCAGAGCCATTATGCTGGTAAGCACAAGTATCAGCTCATCATAAAAAGAGAGAACTGCTTACCAACGTGGTTTCTCCATCCAGATTGTTTCCTCCATTCTTGCAAATATGCACTTCAAACTCCTTGCAAGTCTTGAACACCACTAAGCACATATTACAGCAGTAGAAAGGCAAATTCTCAGGTAGTGATTGTATTTGGTCATTTAGCCTTGTCGAGACTTCTGGTACTGTGCACGAGGCTTTGTTGATGTCTTCAGAGGTTATGTCACCTCCTATTTTGTGAGTCTGTAAGCAAGCAATGCAGATGCATAATGTATGAAAGATATATACAAGAGAATATCTGACTAAGCAACAAGACTGGAAAGGTGTTCATGAATTTTGACTATATATCTTTTAGAAATGCACTCTTTGTGTATCTTGCAAATACACTGTACTAATATAATGTAATATCTTATTTTTTACACATATCAATGAAATGTATCCAATTCTATTATAACTAATTTTGTGTTAGATTATTTTATACATGCATCTTTAATAATATTAATAAATAATGTAATGAATAACACAGCACTTTAACTTCTTACTGAGAAATCACTCTTATTTATGTATGTACTAAAAATAAAAATGTGACAACATGCTTCTTATCTATTATTTGTGTCTGCGACAATAAGACAACAACACTTGTACATTCCAACTAGGCAAACGTATGCATTGAATCATATATGGCTGCCTTGTAACAAAATGGCAATTTATATAAATTACCTTATGCATTAGGCTATAGCATGTATGGTCTACAAATAACCACACATAAAGAAAAAAATGGGAACAGAGAAGTAATTTTATTTTACAGATACAAATGAAGAGTTGACAGGAGTATGTATTTTTACAAATAAAACTTACCCGTCTTATATGTGCTGTTAAGAATTTTCTTGCTGTGAACACCATATTGCAGTTTTTACAACTGTGTATTTTACTGCCTCTAGATTTTGCTTTGGTTGCTGATCGTACATCTTCCTGACATTTTGCAACATGTACGGCTAATTTTGTTTCGTTAACAAAATTGCTGTGGAGTTTAAAAATTTAGGAATTAGTCAAGTACTAGAACATTTTCTACAGCTGTAAGTAAAGAATATAGCACAGAATTGATAATCAGGAGGAAGAGTAAAAACAACAACAAACAATTACAGTGCATTTCTTTCTGTTTTATTTATGGTTAAAACTTTTACAAGGTTCTGTTTTTAGTTACACTATAGTTTGTAAACTCTACTCTTCACAGCCAATTTACCGCAGCTCATTTACATGAGATGGCAAGACTGCCTGATTTATCAAAGCTTGCAACTCTGCAGGTGATACACGTGGATGATTATGTGAGTCTGAGTACAGCAGCAGCCATAACCAGCATACTGAAAATCACTTATACGATGCTGGGACCAAGGCATGGTGTTACATGGTTTTATATTAAACAATATCTACCATTCTATTCATTATGATAACTTACTACACCTTGCATAATGGTGCTTTGTGAGGGGTTCATGATGATGATGTTATATCATATTCAATTTATGTATGTTTAACGGTGTATGTCCTTGTTGGGACTAGCAGTTAAGGGCAGGATCAAATATAACTTCATTTCAAAAAGTATTCATATATATATATATATATGTTTTTATCTTTAATACAAAATTGTAGGAATTAAATGTTAGGCAACATATAGATTTTAAATACACATATATTTACTCACATACTCAAGTGGCTATAAATGACTTCTAGGCAGGATGTGTATGTTCTTTAAAATACTAAACTCTCTTGAGAGGTTGTAATAAAACTTTACTGGGGGATTACATTTCACCAAAGCCCTTCTTACTGTGAAACAAGGATTATTTCTTCATTAATATGCATCTATCAGGAAAAGATTTCAGCTAAAACTTATAAATCTTAATAAGACAACCTATTTGATATCACGTATAATGCTTACTGCAAGTGATATGAAACAACATGCTAATCTATCCACACAGCACCTCTCCCACGTGAAACTATCATTAAACTGATAAAGACATCCACAAGAAGTTTCTCAGAATGATCTTGACCAAGTTCCCCTGCACAGCTGAAACTCACAAACTACTATGAAATTTCTACTCTATATGCTCTGATTTAATATCTTACCAGTTACTTACCAACTGCATATCTCACACTTAAAACATTTGACTTCAGTAATTTCTGATGCTGTTTCATTCTTTCTCACTTGTTTTTCTTGACTTTCATTTTTCTTTATATGTGATAACTTAATTGCTCTCTGTTTTAATCGTGCACTTCCAGTTTCCTTACGTGATACCATACAAACATGTATCTTAGAATTCTTAGTGAGAATTTGTGTTTCAGAGATGTTGTCATCACTGTATAAAGAGAGTGCTAATGGCTCTTCCTTGCCTGCCAAGTCTTCTGTTTTAACTGACAATGCTGCTGGTTCACTTGTCTGAGAATTTGACTCTGTTATGTTCAAGTCTGAATTTGAAACTGAAATCTGAAGTGTGTCCACAAATTCCTTCTGTTCACTACTTTCCTTAGAGAGAAGCTGAAAATGTGATGATGTGTAATTAATTTTAAGAAGTGTTTAATTTTATTAACTGAAGTATTTACATTTAAAAAGATAAATCTACGAATACCTGTAGTTGATTTGCCAGCTCTGTTACAATGGTCAGGAAATGAACTGCTAATGGATCAAGCAATCCCATTTTCACCTTATAATTGAATATCAAGGTTTCAAAAATGTCAAGTGTTGCTGCCTGTAATAAATTGTTGCAACGTTTACAGTTACAGGAGATTATGGAATGTTCCTCACAAACTAAACTAATCTATATGATATTTGAGGTTTTCATGGTAGTGAAAATATACATCGTGATCTACTGGGCTGCAATGCTGTGTAAGTAGCTACCAACAATTTGTATAAATGCAATATTCCTCTGACTACCTACAACATTATACAGTGTCACAACCTCTGCCATGATCCATATTCTCAAAACTAACCTATGGGCCTACCATTCTAACCTATAGTAACTAAAGAGAATCAACCACACAAAACCTAACCAAGAAAGTGATCAATACATGTTCTATTCTATTCAACAGCATTAGTTACTCTCCAAACACAGAAATCAGCATAAACAAAAATGTACAGGAATGTTATTTTTATGTCTTTACTTAAAAAGCAAAGAAAGCTGTAATTCACATAACCCTAAAAATGTGATTCAAAATAAACTAAAGAAATCGATTTACGGTCCACCGACGATATTATTCCACACGTATAATAAAAGATACTGAACATTAGCGATACACCGATAAATTCTTACTTTCTGTAAGAACAGTTCCAAATTCATTAATGTTTTCCTGACGATACTGTCACACAACGCCATTTTTTAGTGTATAGTTTTTACTGACATCTGATGGCAAAATACTTTGAAACAAAATCAATATTTAATGCACCATCTTGTTACACACATGTGAACCAAGGAATAACATCTCTTCATGTGTTCCAGTGTAATGGTAATTTATGCCCTACCTACATTATTCTATCCTATACAAAAATGTCATCATAAGCTGTCAACTAGAAAAAAATGTAAATGGTAGTCCACAATCAAAAACATAACCGCCACACATGGCAGTTGCCTTGGACACAGCTGATAAGGCCAATCAATCACTATCAAGAAATAACCTTAAATAAAAAGTAGGTCATCATTGAATGTTATCAGTGTAAGCAAAGTGTATGAGATAATTCTGTATGCTTGCTACTTTGTAAAATACTTATCTAGTGTTTCTAAGTGGATGGGTGCTGCTTGTCTTCTTGACAAATTATGGACCCCTGTTACACACAGTTTAGAGTTGCAGGACATGCCTTTAGTCATCTCTGAAAAAGAATCCTGTTAGAATCTGCCAACACCATGAAACGTCTGCTACAAAGAAGAAACTGGATTATGATACTGCAGGTACAATGCCTAATTCTTTCAGAAATTCCTGTTAACAGCATATGTAATTTTAATGCCTGGGCCACATAGCTTCTGTATATGATGCCAGTATAATTCAAGATGGAGCTGAAACAAAATTTTTGAGGTAAAGTACTCTTGTTATTTGTGACTAATAAAACACATTAATCATATTTAATACCTGAATTACTGCTTCATGAAATTTATACATATTTAACTGCATGAGGAAAATTTCGTTGGTACCAGGTTTATTTTTGATCATGCTAATCACATTTACAAATAGTGGCAATGAGATTAAATTGCTAAAATTTTTAATGTCAAAGGTAGGATGGCTTCAGCTATAAAAAAGAACTGTACATTATCATGATTTCTGTAATAATGATGAGTATCAAAGCCATCAAACCAGATATTTTTAACCATTCTCCAGCAGGGTTAAGTGACAGTTAAATTGTATACCAGAGAAATGCAAAATTTAATGTAAACAACCACAATACATATATGATTACAATTTTTTTTTAAAATCTGACATTACATTCAGAATACTATACAGATTCACACTGGTGAACCCAATGCTTTAAAAGTAAAAACTAGTACATGAAACTTTGAAACATTTTCAAATAGTGTCCATTCTAGTGCATGCTAGGGACAAACAGCATATATTCTTAGTGGTATTGTCTTCTTCTCAGTTGGCTGTTTGTCTCTTCAATAATATGAAAAAGTGATTTGTTGAATAACAACTCAGAAGTATCCACAATTTCAAATGCATGTTTTGATGCACTTTGAGGAGTGAAAGTGCCTGTGGAATTTGTTCTTCATTCAGTGTAGTTTTATACTTTTTCCCATTATCACAATTTACAACAGCATCACAAAGAGCACATTGATCAACTGCAACTTCAAACTATCCAACTTTTTCAGAATAATTCACCACCAACTTCCAGTACCACATAATCATGCATAATTTTCTACAAAACTATGCCACATTTGGAACATTAACATTCATATTATAAATACTTTATACAAAATAAAATTCCTTTAAAATATTAACACATATAAATAAAACACTGCAATATAAGGAACATATGCCATACCAAAATTAACAGCAATACATATATTGTATTTTGTACCTCAAAATATTTCATATACTGATTATGTTTCATTACAGTAAAGTTTATTTATGCACCTGTTCCAGGCCAACACATCTGTAGTTGTTCTGTTACTGTCTTTGTGATACTCAATGGCTGTTTCTCATTTTTCTACCATAATTCACTTCTATATATACCCTCACAGGTTTTTCCTTTTGATATACCACATGCTTGGCTAAATGCAGGCTGATTTTCTAATGAAAAGATTATAAATAATAATAAATATAAGATAATGAAGAGAACTAACACAGAACTTCAGATATGGCACTGTTATAATCTATATATATATATATATATATATAAAATGCAAAGATGTTAAAATCAAAATACATCAGATTATAATTTTACCTGTTGTTCTGTATGACTGTGAAACTTTGTCTCTCACATTACAAGAGGAGCACAGATTCAGGGTGTTTGAGAACAAAGTGCTAAGAAGAATATTTGGTCGTAGGAAGTTGCATAATGAGGAACTTCATAATTTGCAATATTCAAACAAATATCAGGATTAACAAGTCAAGAAGGAAGAAACGGGAGTAATATGTTGCATGCATGGGGGAGATCAGAAATGCACAAAGATTTTGGTTGGGAAGCTTCAAGGATACAGATTACCTTCGCGAACAAGCATAGACAGGAGGATAATATAAAATTGGATCTTAGGGAAACAAGGTATGAGAGTGTAGAGCAGATTCATCTGGCTCATGACAGGAATGAGCTGTGGGCTCTTGTGCATATGGTAATGAACATTCAAGTTCTATAAACATGGGTAATTTCATGACTAGCCAATGACCCACTGGCTTCTCAAGAAGCGCTTTGCTCCAAATGTGTGTTTTTACATGTACAGATCTGTACACTATTGGTGCTCAGCTACACAGATTATACAGCATCAAATAAAATGGGAAGGTGACAATGAATGGTGAGTATTGAGAATTTGGAATAAGGCTGTCATGACTACTACCACAGCACTTGCCTGAGGAATTTTGGAAAATCACAAAGTTCCTGTCACTTTAGGTGGTTTAGTTGGAAAATTAATGAAGGTAAGGCACTAAAGATACTACTGATCACATACAAAATTATGCTGGGTTTCATTTATAGGGTTTGACATTGTGTCAACAACATTCATTGCTACCTTTTATTATACAATTCTTTTCATTTTAATCGGCCCTGCCCACTGATTGCTCTAGTTCATAACCTTGAATATTCTAGTCTTCTTGCATATCACAACATTTTTAATTAGAATTCATCACCCATCTCCAAAAAAACCATATATATTCTTTTATTTCAAAGTATTATGATAAAATGCTTTTTGCAAATGCTGTGATGTCTTCGTGGATAAAACATATATTTTCTACCAGTATTGGTACATGTTTTCACCTGTGTCACCAAGAAGTTTGATATTAACAACCCAAATTGGCAGTGTATTCAGTTTCCTTACTTTCAACTAAATCATAAGCTTTTTAGCCTTTCCAAAACACTAGTCAGTGACTCATGGACAGAACTGAATGCTGTTACCATCTCTTTTATATACTGTGAGTCTGCCTTCTACTGTGGCAAAAAAGAATATAGTTGGTACACTATTTCTGCTCGAAAGAGAGATGACTTTTCCAGACAATGTAATAAAGTCTTTTCAGTGAACAGCCAAGTGAGAATGTCCCTGAAACATTTGATTAAAATGCCATATCACTCAAATTCAGTCACTGTGAAAGCTTAAAATTAAACACATTTTTATATGGAATTTTATAAAATATATCTTAGTGTAATTATTATTACAAATTAATGACTGCATTATTACCACCAACATGTTGAAAACAAATAATGTGAATGGCATTGACATAAAAGGCGAGGCATTACCAATTATAAACGAGTGAAAAGGCTTGGTCTTGGTGAACATGATTAGCACTCAGCACTACTTTGTTCATATCTCTTTCATCTCGGCCCACTCTGCATATTACACAGTTGATAGTACAATCCATGTTTTGCCAGAAGTTCTGTGTGTGTACCCAGCTCAGCCACCTGCCCACTGTTGATTACGAAGATCACATCAGCATCTTGTATAGTTGAGAGGCGATGTGCAATTGTGATACAAGTGCGGCCCTCCTTTGCTTTGTCCAATGCTTCTTGAACAATCTAAAAAAATTAATTCAAATGCTATTTTCTTCAAAAACAATAACTTTCCTCAAAATCTGGTGGGTCCTTGCAGCTACATTATCTTCCTACCAAATTTTTATTATAATCAGCTTTTAGTTTATTCTCTTATTCTCATAAATATATATACATAAAAATAAATAATGAAGGAATGAGAGAAAAGAAATTAAGAAAGAAAATGAATATTTAGGTATAACATAAAAAACAAAACTGAATAAACTTAAATATAAATTTAAGAATAGCCATGCAAACAGAAAAGTATATTCAGGGTAAACTATTAAAATGGCTATCTTCTGTTTCTGTGAGCCTGAATCCTCACAAAGAGTAAACTAATTCACAAGTGTGAAATGTGAACAAAGACAGTTAACCATTCCAAACACTTTACCTTTTCACTTTCAGTATCAAGTGCTGAAGTTGCTTCATCAAGCAGCAATACTCTGGGGTTTCTGATCAGTGCTCTTGCTATGGCGACTCTCTGTTTCTGTCCTCCAGACAGCTGCGTTCCTTTCTCACCCATACGAGTATTATATCCCTGTGGACATGCAGGTGATGTCAGGTCACATTACAAATGTTCCTAGCAGCTTTTGTAGTAGTAAAGAATCAAACTGACAAAGTAATTTTATTTGTAAAATGCACAACTAGAACATAGTGGCTGCATAAAATCTATATTTAGCTTTCCATTTGGTGTAAATACCTAATACATGGTTGGAGTCACACTTGAGGTCCTTTGTACAGACATAAATCACAAATATACCACAAAGTCTGTATGAAACATTTCTATGTGGTAATGATGTGAAATTTATGTAATATCTGACAAGTTCAATACAGTCAAATCAGTACTGGTGGAAATTACTAAAAAAGAGGTTCATTTAATTATAATTTTGATTGAAGCACATTTCAATTAAGAATGTTACAGTACAATTAGTTTAAAATGTATAGGAACTTACTAGTGGCAAGGAAGAAATAAAGTTGTGTATATTGGCTTTCTTGGCAGCCTCAATAATTTCTGTCATGGGGACTGTTCGGCTGTTGTCGCCATATGCTATATTTTCAGCTATTGTTCTGTCAAACAGCACTGGTTCTTGCGATACAATACCAAGTTGCAACCTTAATGAACGCAAAGTAACTGACGATATATCACGCCCATCAATATTCTGCAAACATAAAACACAAGACCTTGAAGAATCGTCATTTTGGAACTATAACGTCATTTGTATCTGTGGTCACAAATCTGGACCAACCAAAATACATGTGCACAAGTTGTATAACGTGAATATGAACAAGAAAAGAAACTTGCACCTTATAAGCAAGTTTCTGTAAAACAATTGTTTTAATTTGAATTGCTCTTATTTATGATACAATTATAACTCACCACAGAGCCAGAGACAGGATCATAGAACCTTTCGAGGAGCTGTATACAAGTTGACTTGCCACAACCACTATGTCCAACCAGTGCTATACTCTGACCTCTCAGCACATCGACGTTCAAACCTCGCAGAACTGAGACATTGGGCCTTGTTGGATAGAAGAATTCTATATCACGGTAGCTCACATTACCTTCTGATCTCTGACAAGGAAATAATAAACAGTTTGAATTTCAAAAGTTTAAATTCCAAAACAAATGACATATGTAACACGAGCTCTGTATTATGGTATTAATCAACTGCTTATCAATATTATTTTGTTTGCCATGACTGTTATAAATAATCACAAAAGTACAAAGACAGCACTGCAAAGAGAAATCCTCCTTTTTATAACACATTACCATGTACATGCTATACTGCCCATACAGCAGGTAACCAGGTATATAGTTGGGTTAATGTGGGACTGAAATATACATGTGTGTTGACAATGAAAGGGTTTACTCAATGCATTAGCAGGAGCCTCTATAATATGTGAACGCATTGTCTAGCCTAGATATAAGAATGACATACAGGCTGCAATCCCACAAGAGCAACACAGGTTACCAGGACTGACTTAAAATGTGGCATGGAAGAAAGAGAGAGAGAAGAAAAGAGCACCATAACAACCAACTGTGAAAGTCCTAAAACTTAAATTTGTTTGGTGTTAATAATCTTTATTATAGAAATGTTCAGTGGTGTACATACCCAGTTCTCTTCACGTGTTCCTAAAGGATCAAAGATTTGTGGTTTCCTGTCCAGAAGATGAAAGATGTGAGAAGCTGCAACTATTCCTTTTTGGAAGTTTGGAGCAAATGCCATGGCATTGGCTATTGACACTGTACCCATAATTAGTGCCTGTCCCACTCTGTATTGAGGAAAAACAAATCAGACCACACAGATAATAAATCTGTAAGCATAATATTTTCCTGAAAATATTTATTTGAACGTAGCAGTGTTTTCTTATTCTTGGTGGCTCATTTTACAGCAAAAAAAATACCACTTGCAAAATGTCTCTTTGTGGATACCTTACTTGCTCAAGCGAATATTCATTAACTCATAGTACCATTCAATACAGCTGAATGGAAGACGAAGAGAAAAGAAAACCATTAACAATAACATGTAAATGGCAGTCTTTTGGGTTGTGCCGTGTAGTCCCGTTTAAGACGTTCTTGCTGCCTCTGAAACATCAGTAAACACCTAACCTAACCTAACCTAACCTAACAACCCAGTGGAAAGCCATCTTCATACTTGCCACCATGAGAACTTATAATCTCATGCAATAACATCCAGTTATACTTACTTCAGAATAACGTCAAAGGTAATACCATCTTCAACCACAAGTTGTCCACCATAGTACATGGTTGTAGAGTATGCAAAAAACATTATACTTCGGGCTAATCCAAATATAAGTCCCCGTATATGAGTGTTGCGTTTTGCCAGTTTATGGGCTGGAAGTAACTCCAACATGTACTGCTGGTGGAAAGTTCGTTCTCGTCCAAGACCTGCCACAGTACGTATATTACCAACTGCTTCTACTGCAAGCTGAAAATAGGATTAACTACATAATTTTCGTATTCAGACAATTTCCCATACTAGAACTTGAAAAACTCATAGTGAAAGGCTCAATGCTCTGGTTTTTTACTACAGCATGTAACAATATCCACTCCTGTATGACCATAACTTATATTCAACTAACCTTGGTGGACTTTTCCAATGCTTTCTGGTTGCCAAATGTTTCACCTCTGGCTGTTTTCAAGAATAAGAATTGTGCCACTAGAATGACAGGGGTGAAACACAATGTAACCAGCCCAAGACGCCATTCATAGTACAAGGCAAATCCTACTCCCAAGCAAATTGTTGATATAGACTGCAGTACTATCCCCACACGCTGCCCTGTGGCCTGTGAACAGAACAGAAATAGCATAATGAAATCAACATATAAGCATAACTAGTAATGCTGTCTTTTCTGCTACTTCCCAAGATGTTTCAACGTTATCTGATAACCAAGCTTCTCCATCCACCTGTCTTCCCACTGCTCCTCTGCTATAATTCCTTCCCTTCATATAACATCCCTCCTATCCTGTTGTTCACGCTTTCAACAAAATATCCCTCTTTAGCATCATCCTTTCATTTTCATGTTCGAAACTTGACTCATTACTAAAATCTGTCCATATCATCATATTGTTTTAATTTCTTATTCTCTCCCTTTTGGTTTTCCTCCTGTACTCAAGAAAAGTTTCATCTCTGTTGCCATTAGACTGTTAATATCCGTATTTGCCCATGTCCAAGCAATGATCTCCTTGTTAATTCAAGCACCTTTCGGACTTATGTGGATGACCAACACGTCCAATGATTTCTCTGTTAACAGTAATTTTTCACACTGCTCTGCAATTCCATAATTACAGAGTTTTGATGGAAACTCAAATACCAGTGTTCAAGACAATAAAGCATAAATAGGAATTTTGGTTTTCACAGTGGAGTCAGAAGACAGCCATCTCCAAAAAGCATAATGTTTTATTTTACCTACTAATTAACTTGCCATTCCTCCAAGCATTAAAACACACCTAACATGTCTTGTGGTGGATATGGTGATCCTGGAGCAGATTTCTACCAAACTATTTTATTTCTGTTAATAATTATTCCACCAATGTTCTATACTCATCTACCACCACCCTCATCATCAGGAACTGGTACAAAAGGCCAATTGATTAATTATTTACAGAATTTAGTGTTAGCATTTTGATACCTTAAAAGGAGAGGAAGAAACTTCTGCATTTGATAAAGCTATCCCAAACATAACTTGCTTCCTAATCAGATCAGCCATTTTCTGTGGAGGGGGGGGGAGGGGAAAGGAGGGGTAAAAGAATCCAAATTTAAATTCAAGCTGTATAATTAATCTGTAGGTACAAACACCCTGAACACTTGATGCATCCCCCGAGAGACGAGCGCAGAGAGAACCAGAGCTGTTGGACTTATTATCAAACCACGCAACCTCCTGCCGCACCATTGCTTCAAACAACTGCCCACGAAGTCGCATTGTCAGCTTCTCACCAGCTATTCCATATGTGTAAATCTGAAATAATGTACAATTATTAGCATTAAATATTAGTCTAATACAATACAATGATGTTCTTTAGTTGTAAGTTCTGAGGAGAATCATTTTGTATTCATGTAAATACATGTTATAATGTTACAATGTACCAGAATAGACCTTGTAAACTATGATACTACCATGAAATTAAACACTATTATACAGTAATAAACACTGATTGATTCACTGTTAAACTTAATTCTGTATAACATAAATTGGGGTAACAGAGAAAAATTCTGATATGTATGATTTAAGAATCAAGAGACTTTTCATAACAATGACATTTGCTGACTTACTTGTAAAAAGGTGGCAAAACCTACACAAATGCCAGCAATAAGAAAATAAAGGCTGTACTCATTTGTTCCATCACGCACTTCTTCGTCAACAGGATTGGACATGACCTACAACAAAAACAACATATATGAAGATCTAAGCTACCACTGAAGTCCTCATTATGTGGAAAATCATCTGAAAGTAAAACAAGCAGAACTCGTAAAGATGCACAGCAGTCCATAAACATACAATCAGAGTAAGAAGATAATGTCTTACATCCATATGATACTTACTTACTTAGGATACTTAGGCAACCCGTTCTTCAGTGCCATGAGCATGTGTGGGTCCCAACTTTTGTTGGCTTTAATCTATTAGACAGTCGATAGGACTCCTTGGACGAGTGATCAGCCCATCGCAAGGCCTGTACCTGTACACAGGACAGCACAACACAGAAAGTCACGGACAAACATCCATGCCTTGAGTGGGATTCGAACCCACAGTCCCAGTGACCAAGCAGCACACAGCCCACGCCTCAGACCAGACGGTCACTGTGACAGGTTCCATATGATACAATAGACTAAACAGCATGACATTTAGAAAAAAGCTTTTGCATTCAATGACACTGTCTTAATCATTGAAAAAGTCAGTATTATTACTACCTTAAAAATTCTGATTGTTTATATTTCATGCATCTAGAGTAACTTTGTCAAATTCCAAAACAATGGCCATAAAGCACAAACACAAATGAACAAGATTGGTTACCTCATCATCGGACCAAATAGCCTTTTCCTTGACTTATTTATTATGACTTAACAATCTATACTGTAAACACATGGCTAGCACATGCACTCTCACAACACAGTGTGATATTTTATTTCTCTTTTGCAGCTGTACACTGGAAAGTATGGTAAAAATGAGTAAGCCCACACACAAAACATCTCTTAGACAGAAAAAGTGGAACAAAAGGAACACCCCACATGATGGAACTGGTCTCAGAACTATACAATGTGCAAATTCTGCTTAATTTGTGAACTGTTACATAACTGAGCAGTCTTACTTATCCCACTACATAGTGCAACACTGGTTTACACTTACAAAATATAATTAATTAATAATAAAAATATCTACCCTTGGTAGTAACTGATAATTAAAAATTAATCATAATTCAAGCCATACGTCTATTTCACTTACTCACCCCCAAAATATCTCCAAAAAGAACCCCAAAAATGGGCATGGCAAAGCCGATGACAATGGAGCCAAGGCTTCCCACGACAATGAATGGCCACTCAGGCTTGTTTTTCTTCAGGATATTCAACATAGAAACTGGTGGAGGTGGTGCTTCTTCAGCATCTTCAATCACTGGTGGTCTCTCATCTTCATGAGTGTCAAAATTAGATCCAGTGGAAGAAGCTTTGCTCCCAGTACTCATCAGTCTGCCAAGTTTTTTCCTCTCATCTGCACAGAAACCATACCTCAGTACCATAAACTACCAAATCAATTTAGTGATGATAAATCTCCACAGAATGAATGCTGGCTTTTTATTTTAGTGATTGTCTGACTGTTCTTCGATCACATTTAGGCCAGAAAATCAGGACTCTACTGCACTTTTATCTGGCATTTAAGTGAAATGTTAAGGAAGAACCACTAAGAAAACTCAGTCAAGATTTGTTCCTATTACTCCATTCTCTCCTTAAATATATGCAGAAATACAGTCAGTATATGTTTTTAAATATAAGTATACATAAAACGTATATACTCATTATAATTCAACATATATTTCAGCATAAAATGGAAAAATAAAATAATGGGAAGAAATAACCCACTTTCTGAGGGGTTCTTAAAGCGTTCTACCAACCCATACAAAGCAAAAATTATGGTGGATAATAAAATACAATAAACACAAATTGTTGTGGTGATATTAACATACAACAAAAGAATGAGAAAACATAGATGGTGAAAACAATTAATTTGCCAAGTACTGACTGTAAGTATGGAAGGAGGAAATAGGAAACATGTTGCTTATAAGAAATCTACAAAGAAACAGAAAAAATGAATCTGATGAAAGGGAACTATAATTTTTGACAATCATGGAGTATGGAGACATTTACCACAATTTAGATGCAATACCACCTGACAACAAACTCTGTAATGTCCTCACAATGACTGACCTTCAGATCCCTCATGACCATTTTCCATTTCATCAACTGTATTTAGGTGCTGAGCTGTCACCAGTGCGTGGTAATGTCCTTTCAGGGCCATGAGGTCCGTGTGTGTTCCTTTCTCCACAACCTTACCATTAGAAATGACCACAATTGTGTCCGCTGTCCTAATTGTTGAGAGGCGATGAGCAACGATAACAGTTGTGCGACCTCTGCTTACCTGCCATATCAGGAAAATCTAGTTATTTTTGTAACAAAACACCCAGGAACAACCAATCTCTACAAGCATTTTTCAAATGCAGAAAAACTGCACACTAATTGTGTTGCAACACATAAAATACAGATTTAACCACTGATAACACAGTACCGCCTCCAAAACTCAACCACCATGCGCATACATGCCATGTTGTCATACGTGTGAGACCACAGAAAATATAACAAACTCTCACCTTATCCAGAGCCTTTTGGACTTTTGATTCACTTCTTGTATCAAGGGCTGATGTTGCTTCATCAAGAAGCAAAATAACTGGTTTTCGTACCAAAGCACGAGCAATGGCAATTCTCTGTTTCTGCCCACCTGACAACTGCGCGCCTCTTTCTCCAACAAGAGTGTTGTAGCCCTGCAAGAAATAAAAGCAAACAGATTGGGAGAAATCAAATACAGAAAGACTTGTTATCATGAATACAAAATGTATCAGTTCACTGGTAATCAGCATCAAACACAAATATGTAATCAACACAGTCACTTTCCAAACAAATTACAATAACAAAAGTTTAATATCTTTAAAACTCATAGTCCAAATTTATAAAAATTGTATATTCACAAATAAAATATATCTTTGTATGTGTAAAGATGAAACAAACCTGTGGTAGTTTTGATATAAAATCATGAGCATTTGCTTCCTTAGCAGCATCTTGTATATCACTCTCAGTTGCTCCATCAGTTCCAAAACCAATGTTCTCAGCAATGGTGGTATTAAAAAGAATTGGCTCTTGACCCACAACACCAATATGCTTTCTCAACCATGAAACATTCAGTTCTTTTACACTGTTACCATCCACTATAACCTGTACAGAAGAAAGTTTCCAAGCATAATAAAATTCAAACAAATAATTACAAACACTTCTGCTCTCAATTCTTAATATATCCTCTGCCTAGGTAAGTCAACTGTCACAGCTATATTCATTCTGTTCTAAATACATTCGTAATAATGTGACAGCCTATGTTAAAATTCTACTATCTAAATCAAAGACTATATGTTTAAATGTTAGTACATAATTCCTGTTACAAAAGAGAGAATTCAACTAAAAATACTCTTTTCCCCGTCAGCTAAAAATGACAATAAGAACTTCTGAGTGCTTAGAAATAACAGCTTCTCAACATCACGGATTTTTGTGCCTCTTTTCAACAACTATCAAATTCCTTCCCGAAACAAAGATTCTGTTATGCCCTCGTTTAAAACTTATTTTCAACGTAGATGTTAAATGTTAGCCACTTCTTCCAACACCACTCACCACTCATTCATCTTACTATTCTCATTTGACACAAGGTTTATACAGCATCCTAGTTGAAGGAACACACAAGTAAACTTAACCTGAAAAGCCAGCATAAATGACTGTTCTAATTTCAGTCACATTCTTGGCACCCATGCAGCCATATTTTGAAACATTTCCTGTTGACTGATACGGCAATAAAGACAGTTTGAATTTCTGTTATTCACAAATTTCTATCGATAATACAAGAACTCTAATATATTTCATATTACTAGTTCTAGCAATATTGGTGTGTGCCAGGTTGATATCAAACAGTCATCACAATCTTCTAATTTAAACAGAGACAAGCATGATAACAACGCTTACTGTTCCTTGTGCTGGATCATAAAACCTCTGGATGAGCTGGATACAGGTTGATTTTCCACAGCCAGAGCTTCCCACCAAAGCCACTTTCTCACCACGATTTATGTCCAAGTTCAAACCCTGAAGAACCTGTCAGGAAAATGATTCTGAATTTCTTTTCTGAAAACATATTATCACCTTCAACCACACATGAAATTTGTTCCATTGTACTGTATATAAAAAAATACCTTTGTGAAATTTCTTTTTGGATATAACTGTTTATACTCATTCACATACTCACCGACTCACGAAGCACAATTACTAATATCATAATTGTTTTGTCATATGCACACTGTATTTTGATAAAAAATTCATCTTTATGCATCCCTTATTTTTGCATCTATTCAAAATGCTTTATTGAAAATCTGAAAGAAACTTTCTATGGCAAATTATGACATAAAAAATGAAGGAATGCAAGAGACAGGCCTCTGTGTAGTGTTAACTCACCTTAACATCTGCCCTGGTTGGATATTGGAAGTGAACATCTCTGAAAGATATGTTGCCGTTCATTTGCTCTGGACGCTTCCCATCTTCAGACCAGCTGTTGATAGGCGAGACACGGTCAATTACTGAGAATACTTTTGCTCCAGCTCCCATGGCTATAGAAAATGCCTCAATATATGGGGATGACATCCCAAAGTTCATTGAAGCCATCATAACACCAAAGAACACCTGTGACAAAATTATTGCTGTTTAAATATTTTTATAATATGATCCACACATCACACTTTGGCGATATGAAACATTTTGACAGACATGTAATTACTCAAAACAGTGTTTATTACAAAGCGGTCTGTGGCTTAATTTATGCAAATCCACAAATTATACCTGGCACTGTATTAAATGTATTTTATCACAACTCTAAAAACTACCAACTTTCACTGTTGCTTTACTTTAACACCACTACTTTTTTGTCTCTTAATTCACAGAGTACCTGTCTACAATATGGTCAGAACCACTTCCTCACAGGACATGTAACACTATGCCTCTTCTGGGAAATAATTAGTCAGTCAAGCATGATTTCTCACCGTGACCATAGTTGTTGGGGTGTACACGATTTCGTCTTCAGGCTTATATTTGTCTTCCAACACTAGACCAATGCCATACCAAAATGCTAGTGCGTAACTTGCATAGATGAAGAACCAAAGGCAACCAAATCCTATTCCTGAAAGGAATCCTCTCCTTACATTGATGTTTTTGGCATATACAAGATTATCTTGGTACCTGTGAACAGAATTAGTAAGTTAATGGGTTAAGTTTGTAGATCTAAGAATAATTTGATGGCTGTTTTCTGGGTTGCAGTGCCATGAAATCTGGTAGGAAGTTTATCTACGTTTCATGGCAATTACCCTGACGACAGGGGCAGAAATTACCTCTGAAACTTCTACCAGACTAAACAGTGCTACAGCCAAAAAAGACAGCCATCTTTGTACTCATAGCAATAAGAACCGTAAATCATTCTCAGAATACCATATTAAATGAAGTTAACATACCGCTTCACCTCAGAATCTTGCCCTCCGAAGGCTATTACAGTCCTGATCGAACTCAAAACTTCTTCAGCAATTGAACCAGCGATGCCATAAGCTGTCAACTCCTTTTTTGCCAGTCTTGATGATATCTGCAAAGGTCACTAAATTAAATTCACCACTTGGAAATAATGACAATAACAAATTACAATAACTTACGCTGCCTCCTATCCATCAAATGTTTCAAAACACATGGTCATGCTAGTAAGAACTATAAAACAACAGCAAAAACAGAACTTAATTTAGTGATCTATTCTGTGCATAATTTCCACTACTACTGGTTCTGTTAAAAGCGTCAAATATAACCTCAAAGTTTCACACAACCAACACTAAATTAACATTCAAAAGAATGTTTCATATAGAATTTATACAAATGTTTAGAAAAGTAGACTACAAATAATATTGACGAGAAATTAAGAGTTACTGCCAACAATTTCAACCAAAATATTTCATCTGTTTGCACGACCTCCACTTAATTACAGGCCAACCTAAATACAGTTATAATTTTAACTTTTATGAGACAATTGAATAATTAGACTGACAATACCTTCAATTCAGGCTGCAATAAGTGTTTTACTTTGTTTCCTATGCTAAAAATAAGCAGAAAACAAAATCTGCTCAGATCACTTAACAAGATTTATGGAAAACTCTGCAAACTGCAAGTCCCTCCTATTTATCTTGAATCAATCATTTTCTCCATCTTCCTGTTGTTTCAGCAATGCCAAAGTATTTCCAAGTCTGAGCCCCTTTGTCACATTTTGCAACACAGTCTTCTTTTCATGAAGAGAGGCTGTTGGCCCCATGCCAAACCCTACATCTTGTTACCTGTCTGTGACTGTTTATTGCATTAACCAGGCAGAATTGATACTTCATGATTATGTTTACCAAAACTGTGAAAATCTAAGGAAAGAGCCAT
This sequence comes from Zootermopsis nevadensis, assembly GCF_977971745.1. Taxonomy (NCBI): domain Eukaryota; kingdom Metazoa; phylum Arthropoda; class Insecta; order Blattodea; family Termopsidae; genus Zootermopsis; species Zootermopsis nevadensis. The sequence continues at coordinate 20,674,009 of NW_028259134.1, forward strand.
AATAAAATGAAGAAAATAAATCTTAGTACGATACGAGCTTATCACAGTGGTGAATACAGAGATGGCTGTATTCTTAAATAAATCTTATAACTCTAAAGGTTCCATTTTATAAGGTCTTTGTTTTAGTATAATTGCTGATGAAATGGATACTGTACCACACTGACTACTGCAACAGATATCAAGGTGACAGGAAGTGAAGATAGGCAAACCAGAGACAGCAGCCAGCCCTTTGTGAGAGCCAATATCAAGCAGCCCAGAAATGATGCCATGAAGTGCATGAACTGAACCACTTTCTCTCCAATTCCATCCTCCAACTTTGTTAAATCTCTGTTACATAAAAATAACACAATGCATAAGAACACAATACTCCATATATATTTCTCAATTAGTCAGTTAAAAACTAACTACCTACCAATAAATCAACCAACGAAGCGACTGACCGAGTAACTAATTAACTAACTAACTAATGTTATGCAGCAGAGTCCTGCTTGGAAAGATGACAGTCACTCATCTCCTCAAAAAATTTCCCACCATTGTGGAAACGGAAGGTTCATTACCATGTACAAAAAGTACCAACAAAAAATAAATGAATGAAGAGAACAAACACTTTATTTATTTCGTTTAAGGTTATTAAATAATGCTGTATCAACTAAAATGTTGTACAGTAACAAATGAAGTAAGATGGCAATGAATTTTGAATTGGAAAAAGTTGGAAAGCACAGGTCATGGCATATTGCAAGGTACTATCCTGTACTGGACTGGAAGGAAGAAATTTTCTTAAGAAAAATATGAGAAACCTCACGACAGCCAATGCCCAATCCATGAATCAGACCCACTAGCTCCTAAATGTAAGTCTGAAGCCATATCACTTATCCTATCAGCTTGGTATTTTATGAATGTACAAATTAATAAAATATGAATGTGATTTATTAAAGAGCATCATATATTTAAACTTACTCTGACATTCTGCTGGCAAAATCCCCAGTTTGCTGTACATCATACCACCCAATGTCTTGTGACAAAGCAGACTTGAAATATAAGTTCCGAATTCGAAGAATCTAAAAGTAAAATATCATAGACTTTTAAGAAAATAACAACAGAAGAAGAAAAACCATGTCTTGGCCAATTTCCCCTAGCCTAGCCAATCCCCTGATCCTACATAAACTATCCTCTACCCTGCAACCTAACTTCAGAGCTGATGGAAGTAGTGTTTTCCTCTGAACACTGGTATTGACCCACAAGTACACATGGTATTACAACCCACAATACCTAACTGCCACAAGAATTACAAATCTCATAAATGTCCTTTCATATTACAAATAATTACTTTGATTCCTTAATCTTGTACAAATATGTCCTATGAGAATATTTCAATGTGCATAACATTTTAATTCAAAGCACAAGAACAAAGAATTTAGGCTAAGAATTTATTTATTCTTTTATATCTTAACCCTCAGGACTGAATTAAAATAAATCATGTCAAATTCATAAATTTTAGTCTCAGTCCCTAAAGAGTAAGATCCTTTCATACATGTTAAAAATTATTACATATATCATTAACTTATTAATAATTTGAAATATTACCAAATACAGTGAAACCTCTATCCATCGTTCCCGGAACTATCGTTTTCCCGGATGCATCGTCCGTTTTGTTCGGTCCCGAATACATCCCATATAAAATAATGTTACATTTTCCCGCTTCTATCGTTCCTCGAACTATCGTTTTATCGCATCGATCGTTCAAAAACCTTAGTCCCGGCCCACAATTTTCCCGCAATGATCGTTTCTGAGAATTTAAAATGCTGGGTTTAGAGATAAATTAATACCGAAAGACGCATAATGTTTTTGGAATACACAGTAGCGGTAACCTGTTATGTCGCCCAACCAGCACATTCTTTTGGAATGAGGGTCAGCGGTGCAGGGGTGATAGTTGGAGTGAATGGCGGTGCTCATTGTCAGAAATTTTACGATTTTAATTAGGGTGCACTCATATTTCGTTCCAGCGATGCCAGATGGCATGTGCAGTGTGAATTTCTTCACAAATGCTTTTATTACAAGTACAAAGGAAAGGCTGGCGGCACTTTTCATTCTTCTGGTTTATCTCGTTTCCAGCGGTTCAGGGTCTTCTACAGCTACGTTTCGTTGAGTTCGGCAGTAATAGTATTTCCATTCTTCCTGTTATTGTCCGCAAAGGGGGTTGGAGCGGTGAGAAAGAGGAAGACGACGAATGCGAGCCCGAAGCTTTGCCGAGTTTTGCCGAAGCGTACGCTGCATTGGCGAAAGTGAAGTTCTTTTATGCGCTTAATATTAGTGAACGTGACGAGGAAAACATTTTGAACGTGGAAAGTGCTCTGTTTGGTCTAAAACGTAAAGTTTCGACAAACCAGTTGTCCATTAAAGACTTTTTTGGTAAAAAGAAGTAACTTTGAAAGAGAAACATTGTTTTTTTTTAAATTTTTAATGCTTTCCCGCATCTATCGTTTTCCCGCATTCATCGTTTTTATTTCCCACCCCCGCCGAAAACGATGCATCGAGGTTGCACTGTACTTTATAATCTAAAAATATTCATGTTTAAAAACTGGAATGAGACTCTTTGAAAATGAAACTGTTTAATCTTTGAGAAAGTCCACTTTTAGAGAAAAAGTTACTTTTGTTTTCAGTGCTTTATTAGGAAGAAGATTTCTACATTTTTATGCTCTACACATTTTCAATGGGAAATGTTAAAGCTACACAATGTTTACGAAGGATCTTTTATGTTCATGAAGTGAAGTTTACATTAGCACTGATTACCATATTTAGGACAATTTATTATCCAATCAGATAATAAAGCCATCCTTTCTTACCTGTCTACTGGCCACAAAATTATAAGTCCAGACTGACACGTACGTCACCAAAAGCATTTCAAGTCCAAGTAAAGAGTTCAGGCCTGAGAAGCGCTCAATAGCATCCAAGAATGCTTCAGTATCAGGAACTGAATTATTCAGAACAGCCATACCATATGCCACAAATTCTCCACTAAGGTCACCAAACAACCATATGTTCAATGGAGCTGTTGCACCAGTGGCAAGGGACCCAAGAAAACCAATAAAGAGCAGGACCCTCTCCCCCACTGTTGCGAATCGAAACTGAAAACAAGCAAATGAGGAATGTTTGATAATACAGTAAACTGTCTCTCATGAGAGACATATTTATGACCTTTCCTTTCAAAATAAAAGAAACACAAGCAAAGAAGTAATGAAATAATTTTAATTTTGATCAAATGCAGATTTTGTACAGTACTATAGAAAAACCCGAAAGGATATTATGAAAGTATAATTTCTGAAAGAATATAAAATATTTTTGAAATATCAATCCAGAGAAATGGAGGGCCAACTGCTGGGATGTTGGCCAGCTGGAGGACTGAAGGTGCTATCAGAATATAAAATTGTAGCAGGCCTATTTCAACTTTTATAATGATACTGCTTTACAGACGTGTTTCATGCTACATGTAGCCATACAATGCTTCCACATTTAAATAATCAACAAAAAGGTTCATACCAGTTTCAAAAATGATACTGGCTGAGTGTCATCTTCCTTCTTTTTTTCTACTTTAGGTTCAGTAAATTCCCTAAAAAAGAAACAAAAATTAAACAATTACTGCAATGCTGTTGAAAATCGTCTATGAACCTGGTAAAAAGCAACTGTGACATCAACGAGTTCAACACAAGTATTCTACTTCTTACAGTTTCATTTGATACTTACAAAGGGATAGAATTGGAATACAGTTTTTAAAGAGGAAGTAAGAATCCAAAATTTGTTAAACAGAACTGCAGGAGAAATTACTACAATGCGCTGGATATTTCAAGAAAATTGGATATTGAAGAGGGCATTCATTACGATTAAAATTTAGAGGAAAGAGACCCATGGGATAAACCAGAACAAGACGGTTCAACAGGTACTATAGGACATCATGGAGGAGGACAGCAAGAAACCAAAAAGGAAAGACTTTAGGGAGACAGAAGAGAGCGAAGGCTTTCTGTCCATTAAACCATATAAAACAGAAATAATAAGAGGAGAAGAGGAGGGAGGTCTAATGTGTATTTTTGCAAATAGCATTTTATGTGATTTAACTATGCTTAGTCAACTGCACAGAATGCACTATAAAAATATGGAAGGGGTTGTGCCATATTTCATAGTATACAATCACTACTATTGTTTTAGGGACTCTCAATAAGACATCAGAGATTTAAACCAGGCACCTCCTGAAATTGAAACTACTACACCTAGTGCCTTTGCCTGCTACAGTTACTACTTTATTAGTAAAATGTTATTTATTACACATGGTTCCAGCACTGTTACCTCATGTGCTAAATGTGCCCTCTACTTTAATGTTTCCATTAGTTGTGCTGAAAAGGGGATTTCACTGAAAAATTATTTTCTTTCTGTTCACTGCCTAGACCTGTAATATATATGAATTCTGTTACAAGCCACATCATAACAAAGAAACTGTGTATGAAATAGACACTAGCACACTACAGACATCATGTGATGGGCATTAAGGTTCGGTGCTTCATTTAAAGATACTCACATTTCCAGTGGATTCTTTTTGTTTGAGTTGAGGTCATCTTCATCCAATGATCTTATTTTTGTCACTGATAAGTTGCTACTATCCTCAACTTTCCCATTTTGCTTCATCTTTCACTGCAATAAATATTACTGAAACAATGATGAATATCTGTCAATGAAGAATAAATACATATATTATAATCAATAATCATGGTCTCCCTTTCTCTCCACTGTTTTTTTAGTGGGGTCTGGAATGTAATTATTTGATAGCTGTTACATTCAGCGAACTTCAACAATGATTCTGCAAATGAATTTCACTCACTAATGGCAAAAGTTATTCCATTCTATTGATGATATATTGTAAAAACTGCAAATTTATATCATTCTTCATCATCACATAACTGTTTAATGCCAACACATATGACTGAAAACATGGACCATAAGGACGACTGATGAGAAGACTAATAACATAAATTCAAATGTTTCATAAGAGAGAGTATAAAAGAAATTCATTCACCACTAATAAATATTATGCAACCATATATAAGAAAGTGGATTATCACATTTCATATCAAGAAAATACATGATTTAAAATAATATTTTTATATATATACAAGGACTTCTGAAACCTAATTTTGTCCTAAGACACTTATGAGTAAAACCACAGAACATCTTAGGTCTTTCATCCCTAGTTTGCTGCAGTAAAACCTGGCCTCTTGACAAAACAGGCCAACCTTAAAGTATGTAACTTTATAATGGGATATGATGATAATTTATTAGGAATATAATATTGATCCTGGAAATGGCTTTCATATGATTAATCATGATGATAAGCATTTCTGACATCTTATCAACATAGATTATATACTTTATCACCTTATCTTATTTTACAACCTGCAGTTTCACTGTGGCTTATCATAATGGACACACTTTTAATATCACAATGACAGCTGCCACTCTGGAAAGAGCAGAAAACAGTTATGAAGGAAGTACTGAGAACCATATTCAGATGAAGGGATGCAAAGAAATAAGCTTACAGTTCTTCTGAAAAACTCCTTGTTTTCATTTTGTTTAACACTCTCAATAGTTCACATTTTTAGAACTGAAAAACTCCTTGATGTTTATGAGAAAACTGATTATGCATGGCTGCACAAGATGTTGACTACAGCAAACAATTAAAACAGAACGTTCTAGTGACATTACATTAAACAATTCACATACTTTGATTTTAATTTAAAACCGAAAATGATCTTGTTCCTCCTAACACTTTACGTGAGTCGTCTGAATAACAGCCTCTCCATCCATCTCTTTGCCATCCCACAGTTCCTCTTCTTCATCCTCTTCAGTTTCTTCCTGCATTCTCCCTTCCCTCAGTATCACATCTTTCTGAAAATACTGCTGTCTTGGTCTCAGCCATCCTCATTTTACTGCTCAAAACCTTCTCATAAATTCTCCACGCATTCATTTTTAAAATATGTTGAAACTATCTCATTCTGTTATTTGGCAGTTTGTCTTCCAAGGTGTTCAACTTTAAATTCTCTACAAATTGTTCATTTCTTATTCTACTTCTTTTGGTTTTTCCTTCTATACTTTTCAAAGGTCTCATATCTGCCTTGATAAAGGTCCAAGTTTCTTCTGTTCCATACATTAACACGGGCATCCAATTAATAACTTCCAAATATGCATATTTCACCCTTCTTAGCCATTTCCCATTTCCGAAGTATTCCACTAACTAACCATTACTTGGTTACAGTATCACCATCTTCTGTACACACAAAATATTAACCTACTGAAACAAAGTTTTCACATAATCAGACACAGAAAGACTAGGCAGAAACAAATTTCTCTTCTTCCCACAATCTGCACACAATATAAAATCCTAACATGAATAATGATAACCACTGTACATACCTAACAGTTCAGACAAATGGTCAGGTACTACACAACACATATACCAGACTATCTTTCCTCACTTCAAGCTGGATCAATACTGCTATGGTGATAGGGTATCCATAAATTATATACATGTACACTGATCAATAGAAGCTGAGACATGATATTCAAAATCATACGGCTTTTTCTATAAACCTCCGTTATCTTAATTTAACATATCTACCATAATTAAATCATCTCAAGCATACCAGACAAGATAACAATCTTGCGTGTGTATGACCAACTGATACTAGAAAACACCACATGGCATACTTTTATCATATCTGTTGCACAATGTAACTCATCATAATCATCACACTTCCATTATTAGATTTGATCATTCTGTCACAGGAATTATAAAACAGAACTGTGCCATCATTTAAGAGAATTTTTAAATTTCTTCCTCTGATAAAATATTTAATAATTTCTTGGGGGTATCCTATTTCAACCTCTTTAGCACATTCAAAGTGCTTTATTTTCAGATGCTTGTAATTTGTGTTCTTTCATAAAAGTAAGAGACCACGTACATGAAAACTACTAGTAAAATTTGTCTTTTGCTGATTCTGATCTTGAGCATTTTGGAAAGCATATAAAATAATAACTTGTTACAGTGTTATAAAAAATTGGTTATTTATGAAATCTGTAGTGACATTACTTCTTCTTTTCTTGCATGGCTGAAAAGGGCGACCACTGTCCACATCATGAAATGCAATTTCAATGGATAATATTCTCTCTAGTCCACCTGAGAGACTAACAGCTGCTAAAGGATGTATGATCCTTGGAGTGAATTACTGATGATGCAGAAAATTAATTCAGGAAGTACATATAGCACAGATCTCACAACTTTAATTTATGTCAATACACACAGTTTAGTTGTTATAAGCTGTTTTTAAGAAACATGATATGGAATCTGAACTTTATGTTAAACAGAGATAAAACAGGACTGATATGAATCTAACATAAAATAAGCCAGACAGCACAATACCAAATGTCCCTGAAATCCAGCAAGCAATTTTGGTTATAAAATATGGATGGACACATGGAAAACAGAATGTTTATTTAATGTACCTTATGAAGAGAATGCTTTGAATCTAATTTAAATTGTTCAGGAAGACCAGATTACATCACTCATAAAGCTATTGCAACTTGATTTTCCTGTATTATCTTTATCATATACCAGCAAATGCCACAAGTTGAATGACTTGCTTGTGCGGATACCGAGAATTCTTCAATTGCATCACATATTAATAGCCATGGTTTAATATCAAGTGTATCAAACAAATATAGGAAAGAATGTTACAATTCTTCCTTTTATTTGTAAAAGGTTATGTATGGCTGCATGACCAGCAAACCAGTGTTTCTTTTCACCTACCCACAAGAACGTCTTAATTTATTGGGGGGCATCTCACATTCCAGTTGCTTTGGAGGGATTATTTAAGTGTAATTATAGTACGCGACTGAAAATCTTGAGACTTGCAAGGAATGCAGGAAGTCTGATGCGTTAAAGACTGACGCTATCTTTCCTCCTTCCTCCTTCACCCCACTTCCTCACCCCGCAAGTCTCAAGATTACAGTCTTACACTGTACATTCTTCAGTGTTTCATAAGCAGTTTAAGTCCAAATTCAGTATCAATTTCTTAACATAATTTCCACTACTACAGACTGTGGCTTAGTTAATTAAATTTATCAGATGAGACATCAAATATTACCGCCACCTAATTGGTAATTTGCAGATTTGTAGTATGTTTATTAACCACACACAGATTTCCATGCTGACAGCTACAATAATTAATTAGTTATCACCAATAAACTAAAAGCTAACTGCGGCTGCCATGCTTTTTGACACAGTACATACAAATTTATCTCAACAAGTACAGCCATTCTCACACAAAATATCACATACCTATGCTGGTGTGCAATTAGTGGCACTAATGACACACCCATCTCACAAATTTTCAAGGGCATTGTGTCCTTATATTTCTCAATAGGAAAGACCCCCAGTGGCAAAATGTTTACACCTAGTTTCTATGAAAGGGTCGACACATGGACAAGATACCATAAGCCTGCCTTTCCATTCAAAATCAGAAATGAAGGCTAAATGGTATGGCAAAGATAAGTACTTTGGAAATGAATAAGATAAAAATAAAACATCAACAAATCCTTTCTTACATGGATCAATAAGGACTATTCTGAGAGTACCACAAATGTATTCTTTACAATGACTAATCAAATTTGCAAGTAATAAAAGATGAGAAAAAGTCCAGTGTCATTCTTAAAAAGCAAAAATTAATTGATATATCACAAAGAAGGAGATAATCCTTTAAACAAAAGACTGATTACATTCTGATGAGTCTGCTACAATATTATCTACAATAATTTCAATACAAGATATGAAATTAGGATTACAGTATATTTCTATAATCCTGTAAAACTGAAATCATTCTGAGAATGTAAATGAGATTTACTATAATGAACTTCTAAAAGTTTGGTAATTACAGCAATACTTGTAAATAACAACTTTAAAAAACAATGCTTCAGTACTTTCTTGTTTTGACTGAAAAATGTTGTTTGATTCAATTTCTATTGGAATAAAATAGTGTTATTAGTATAAAACAAACATACTATACTTTACAAAAATCCATGAGCCAACCAACTGTAACAGTGAACATGCCAATGACACAATAAGTTGAACACCTCAGAGAACTCCTCGTCATAATACACTCAACATAGGGCACAAAAAATGTACTGGTGATAAATAATTTTTTTTTATATTTTGAGTATGTTCTCTGCAGGAAGCACATGGACATAAATCCATACGTGAAAGGAAATTCCTTTTTGGTCATCCAACCACATAGTTCTTCTCTAAAACACAATGAATTTTAATTAAATTTATTACCGCAAGACTACAGTGGAAGTTGTCATCATTTTTGACTCTATCTGGACAAATAATAAAAATTTTTCGTTAAAAATGTCTAATGTGAGGATGGTCGTATCATATCCAAGGTCATCTTATAAATATGATGTAAATATTGCATTTTTCATACAAAAATCTTTCTGTACATTGAACGATTCCAACAAAGCAACGGGAAAACTCAATAAATAAAAGGAAACCTACAGTGAATCTGCATTTTCCTACATTTTTTAAACTCACATAACAATTTATATAAATTAGTAACATCCACTGATGCTACGGAAATAAAAACACTGCATACCTAGGGCGACTTCTTGCTTGACAATGCTGTGACAGAATGCTTCATGTCTTTAACGGCAATATCTATGTTATCTCTCGTTGTCTCTCTTCCAACACTCAAACGAATAGCATTCACTGCTTGATGATGCGGTACACCAGAGGCAAGCAGAATCCCTGTAAATAAGGACCAAGTGTGGCAACACAATTTATGCCATTGAAAGAAAGCTCGTAATACAACAATGAATGCATCACAGCAATAACAACTGTGATTTTAATACCTGACGGTTTGTTTTGGGCGTGACAAGCAGCTACAGTACTGGCCATAATATAGGTGCATCTGGACAGCACCACATGGCCCACAAGACCTTCACCTATCAGCGAGACACTGCATGTATTTGGGAGACGTCTGACACCTTTACTGCAGTTAAATGCAACACAATCTTCTCCAAATGCTTCCTGAACCAAAAACATATACAATATAATTCCCTTTTCATGTCCCTCAACTGAACCTCTTCACTGCACTGATCAAAATCTGAATGCTACTCCCTTGCCATAGGAAGTAAACATTATCAAAACTTTGCAATTTTATTCTCTGGATTGTTTATATATGAGACAAGTGGAATATTTCTGAAACTGAATGACAAATAGTTGTCACGGGTTTGAAAAAGCTAATGAGAATACAATCATATTTGTTATATAATGAGCTGTTTTTGATGAAAATTATCAAGTCTGATTTGAACTTATGTGTAATGGAGGTAATAATAGAGCAATATGGCATAATAACAAATTTGCAAGACAACTTTTAGTGCAACTCCCCACTTACAATACCAAATTTCACTGAAAATCACTGAGTAGTCATGGAAATTGTTTTTCAGTGTTTTCTTGTGAAAATAATGCTTCATATTTAACTCATCCCGCACGTACAGAATCTTACCAACTGTCTGAATGATATGTAGAAAATCTCCAGGACTAGCAGAAGCTAAGATATGAATCACACTGCTGAATAAAGAGTTAGATATCTAAATTCTAAATCTACATAAATAGTTAATAGAATAACATATATTTAAATTATTACTATTTAAAGCTGAGATTTATGTTGTTAAATACGCATACTTAGGATTGGATGAGTGACATACCTTAAGCTTTTCCTCCAAATAGTCTCTTATTTCCTTCATATGTCTGTAATATTCTGTTAGGTTTTCGCACACCAGCCGTGCTGCTTCTCCAAGACCCGCTATCATTGCAGTGTTCTCTGTTCCTGGACGATATCCCTGCTCTTGACCCCCTCCATGCAAGAGTGGATATACTGGCGTTTCACGTCCTAGTCCATGGGCATAAAGGCATCCTATGCGTGGCCCATAGAACTACATGAAATAAATACATACAAAAATCACGCTATTATCTCATAAAAACAGAATTATGAAATAATATTTGTACCACCACACAGTTCAAAGTTCTACATTAAATGGTATTTGATTCTCACCTCTAAAGTACACACAATCACTTACTGTGGCAGTGATATTATAGCAGGGAAATAAGAAGTATGAGAGTTGAGAGGGAGTCATAATGAGTCAGTTGGTTTGAAAGTTTTTGATGGTGAAAGGAATAAATCAATCCACACAGACATACCCATAAGCATATATAATAATGCTTTACATCTCAAATGAGGTAACATGGTCTCACAATGAAAAAATAATTCAATCAATTAAGAGACGGTGAGACACATGGTTGGGGGAAAACCATTTCACCATGACTGTACTTTCAGAAACACATTGAGCTTCAGTATACTTCAAAGTTTGAGTAAGAACTATTACAAATCATGCCTATGTTTTTAGCATGCATGGTACATTTGAGCAGGCCTCAATAATTGCCTTGCCTTATCTTTGTTTGAAGATAGTACACAACCAAAACATTTTCAGTACTACCTTGTGCCCCACAATGGTGAGATAGTCAACACTTAGTTCATCAGCATCCACCCTGATCTTCCCTATACCCTGTGCAGCATCAGTGTGGTACAATATTTTTATCAGCTTCTCTGCCTTCCTCTGCTTGTTAACTTCTTTTAAATACCTTAAACAATACAAAATACATTGTATAATCAAAAGACACTTTAAAAACAGTTCCTTATATAAGGCGATCACCTGGAAGATGGAGGCACCAAGTACCTCTGAAATATTGGTACATTTATAAAAGACTACACAGCGCAACAACCCAAAAGACAACCATATTCATACTCACTGCTGCTGAGAACTTGAAAACTGAGTTTGTCAATGATCACTGGAAAAATGATGTATTTCTGTAATAATTTATTAATGAGTCTGAGTAACATGAAATAAACTTCATACTACCTGCCAATTTCTTCTACTGGCATGATGACTCCTGTCTCATTGTTCGCTAACATAATAGTAACCAGGCATGTTGTATGCCTGATCTCTGATATTACATCTTGTGGAACTATGCAACCTTTTGGGGATACAGGCACGACACTCACATCTGAACAGAAGAAAGAGATCACACAGGTCTACAAACTAAGCTAGAGTTTTGTTTAATTACACTTTCAATAGTTCAGTACAGTAGCAAATGGGAGTATGACTGGTAAATAAAGAATTGAAAAGGATGTGGAAGGAAAGTCATAGCATAATTTAAGGTACTGTCTCTGTATCTTTTAGATGAACTGAGGAACATTATAGGGAAAAAAGGGGGGGAGGATAGCCCATGTACTGGCTGAGATTTCAAAGTGGGAACATCTTAACAAGAAGCAGGAGTATTAACCATTATATGGTGACTTTCAGTGAATGCAATAACATACGAGGTACTTATTTATGGCGGCCTATTCCCTAAGAGGCAGGATAAAAGATAAAAGTCATGAGGAAATTAAAATGATCCCAAATGTCAGTAGGAGAAGGAAAGGCAGTGTAAACAAAACTATAAACCTGAAAGCAAACATTAACCTTCAAATGAAAGACAGGTTATTTAAATCCTTCACTATGACAGGTTAAATGGTTCACACTGATTTAAGAGGACTTTGAACTGATAATCCCTGGATACCAATACACCAGCAAACCTAAGTAGATGACATTCTCAACATTCTTTTCATATTCAACTGCCAGATTCACTTTTATTTTAATTACTGTGTGTGAATTCATATCCCACATTACCAATTGCTCCCCTTTTTTCTAAGTACTTGATTGGCAGCATCACAGAATCATGTTCTACATTTGTTGTTATGACATGTGGTTTATCTGTGGTTCCTTTACCACATGACACTGACTTCAACCAGTCTTCATAGTAATCGACAATTCCAAAAATGACCATATTGTTGGCCTGCAAGAAAATCAGAAATGTCAGTCACAGTCCTGAGAACAAACCAATAAGCAAATTGAGTTACTGTATGTGATGTAAATCTTTCATGGTGAACTGAATTCCTAAAATCCTCTTGGGCTATCAGCTGTATCAAATGGTAAAATCTTGCTAACATTACAGCGACCATCTCTTCCTGTTTATAATGGCTCAGAGTTCAGTACCAAGGGTAAACCTAACTTCTCATGTGCCATCTACAGTCATGGTTAAGAAAGTGTGAAGCTATACTTCCACTTCCCCTATATATCTTCAAACATGGGAGTAACTTTATTTTTTGTAACTACTAATAAGCTAAACTAAGCAAACATAAAATTCCGCAAAAACTGCACAAAGGGAACCAAAATTACCAAATTTAATTTCAATATTACCTGAACATAGTGTGGCACCAGGCAACTTCACTGAAAAATACTGAAACATCTACATATCACCTGAAGTACAAGTCATAACTAGAGAGAAGCAGGAAAATAGACTTGTTACCAGTTCTACAAATCTATTTTACACACCTCTGTTCCACCAGATGTAAATATGATGTCTTCAGAATTTCCACCTATCATTAAAGCCACTTGTCTTCTTGCTTTTGCAATACCCTCCTTAGATTTAACCCCAGGCTCATAACCAGAGCTTGGGTTGCCCCACTCTTCATTTAATGAATCTGTTATCTTCTTAACTACATCTGGAGCAACTGGAGTAGTTGCATTGTGGTCCAGATACACTGCCATAACTGTAAAATTAAACTTAATAAACACTGTTTTACACAAAACTATATTAAATTTCATTTTGAACAAAAATATATTAGTAGCTTATGTCTGTATTGTTTATCCTTTGTGACATTTTCATTTGCTGGTTAACCCTATAGATTTAAACCCATATGTAGCTTGTTAGCCAACGTAAAAACAAAATGAAGCCTTTAGCACTAACCTTTTTCTTCCACCACAATACATCAATGGCATGGTGCTTATTCTTTTGCACACATTTAGCACAAAGAATTCTATACAACTAATTAAACACCTTTTCAAAATTAATGTTAGCTTGCAAACAAAACTGTTCCTTTGATATCAACAATATGTATACCAATGATGATGTGCATGCGCAGGTGATCATGGATAATGGTTTTATCATCCAACATCATAATTCCAGAATTCATTGTGTTATTACCAAGTGCAGTAATAAAGGCAATGTAAACCTGACATTTCCACATATGGCATAAAGCTAATATAAAATTGTATGAAAAGCCTCACAGGATTATAAAATCATTAAATGCATAAAAATGATCATATCGACTAAAGGCATTTGGTTAGATGAGGTAAAGTATGTGATGTGCGTGCGCAAAACATCTTGGGTAATGTTTTCATCACCATCATCCCTCTTTGTGAATTTCAGTATCTATCACGATGGTATTACAAAGCTCGGAAGTTGGAAAGTATTAATTTGGAGTAGTGGCCTACAGCATTATGTCCATACCATATTTCATTAACTTCTGTCCAGTCATTCTCAATATGAGCAGAATGTCACTTGTGAAGAAATCTGATGAGGTAAGGTTGGGGAACGTGACTGAAGTGATGAGCAGGCACAGAAAATCGTTGATAATGGCGTTATTATCATCCCACCTCATGACTTTGAGCTGGATGCTCAAACGTGTAAGAAGTTACAATGCATGAGTTTTGAGTAGTAACCTATGGCATAATGCCCACACCAAACTTAATTCATTTCTGTCCGTCCATTCTCCCATTATTAAATGTGTGCATAAAGAATCAGTTTTGAAGAGGATAGGTTAGGTTAGGTTAGGTTAGGTTAGGTTAGTGGCAAACATGCGCAGAGGATAGTAGTTAATGTGAACATCCATCACGACAATATTACAAAGTGGGAAGTTTTATTAAAGTATGATTTTGGAGTGGGCACACATTTTTTCTTTATTTCTGTCCAGCCATTCTCTAGTTAATAAATTCGAGCTGAAGGATATCAGTTATGAAGATGTTCGATAACGTTAGGTTAGTGATGCGTATAGACAGAGGATCGTTTGAATCTTTCTTTTTTGTGAGTATAAAATGTAGGTTATCAGACTTCCCCACATTCGTGTACACGTACGTAACACTATATGTCACTAGATTAAGGTTATAATCTGTGAATATCATTATAAATATATTCAACAATTTTATATAATTAAACGAATTATGTCTTTAGCTTAAATTTAAAACTTCGGAAATACTAAATGGAGATACATTTCAAGTTGTTATAGACTCTAATTACATGGAAGAAAAACAGAACATGCAACAGTAACACAATTTTAGACATATTACTATTCGAACTACGGTTTTATCTAATTACGTGTAGAGACACATAGAATTTTTGTTTTGGAATGCATTGACATCAATAAGTCTGTGTATTTTCGTATTCAAATTATTAACTTACGTGCGAGCACAGTAAACACAACTTATAATTAAGATGAAAGGCTGGTGTTAACTGAGACTAGCACAGGCTATACCAACGTCTGAATAGTGAAGAGGATTTGAAGTCACAGTTGAATGTCAGGTTCTCACGTCGTTGAGTACGTTGGTTGCAGTTCCGCGTGATCTGGCAGAAGTTGATTTGACATATCTAAGGTGGTCTTCATAGTCAGGGTGATCACCCTGATTGTGGTAGTAAGCACTTTTAAATACTGGAAAAATTCTGCCACAGGACATGGCACTACAACCATGCACAGGATGCAATTTCATCCTTTAGCCTTGTAGATGTGGTGCCTATTCAGTATATTGACATATGGACCTGTATGTTCACCACATGGGTCCCATATAAAGAATGCTAGGTCATTTTGGTGTAGGTGTTTCTGTAACAATTTGATGTTCTGAATGCTGGTTTCACATTGTAACATGTAAGAAGTTTTGCTATAATTGTAAGTTTCCCTACCAATGTATGTAAAGTAATCCCACTTATACTCTTATTACACCGCATAGATCTTCAGGTAGTTTTTGGTATTCATAACTCGAATGAGCTTGAGATACCAAAGGAACATTTTATGTGACATTGTACATATACTTTCTATTCATGAGAAAATGAAGTTAAATTATCTCCAACTAAAGAAATTTAAAATTCCAGTAGAAACTGAAATTTCTCCTAAAGAATGAGCTCTGATAGGATAAGCCCTTCTTCCAATCACTTGAAAGAAGTAGGTGAAGGAAATAGAGGAAGATCTGATGATGGGAAGGAACATGATGATCAAACATACACTTTTAAAAGAATTTAACATTTTAAAGGCCAGGGTAATTATATGTACCACAATCACCAACTCTGTATTTTGTATATGTGGATTGGATATGATTCTAACTGTAAACAGGATTATGATGTGATTAAACCATCTTCTTATAAGAAAAGACATTCTCCTCTTTTTACAGTTCATAACTTCTGTGTCTGATAGCTTGAGAAGGCCTGTATATGAACATTAAGAGTATGCATTTAAAAAATTATATATACAAAAACATTATATAAAGATCTGAATAAGGTGGAAGTGTAGGGATAAATAATTATTTTAACATTATCATCTTGTAACAAGGGATTTAAACACCTGTACTATGGGACTGTAGGCCAGACTTAAGAGTAGGGATAATTGTTTAGCAGTATGCTAGTACAACACATGGTCTGCTGGGTTGTGTGTAAACAGATGATAAAAGGTTATAATATTTGATAAAATTAGAGAACTTATAAGAGACAATGTGATTTTGAATACCCTATGATCTAGACAGATCTGACATTTGCACACTTTCATTCATGTTGAAGTTCCCTAATCCCATTTTTAAACAGAATCAATGGAGAAGCAGTTAAGCAATAATAAGTTCTTTTACATACAATTAAGTGTGAGCCGGCGTAGCTCAGTCAGTATAGTGACTGGCTATGGACTGGGCAACCGGGGTTCCATCCCCGACGGAGGCAGAGGGTTTTTCCTCTAGCCTCTGCGTTCAGACCGGCTCTGGGGCCCACCCAGCCTCCTATCCAATGGGTACCAGGGTTCTTTCCCAGTGGTAAAGCACGGCCGGGGCGTGATGCTGACCACTTACCCCTATCTAGTGCCGAGGTCAAGAATGAGTAGGAGCTATACCTCCACTCCCCCCCAAGCGCCTACATGGCGTATAGTGGGACAGTTTTACTTTACTTTTACATACAATTAAGTACATGTTTAATTTCAAAATATTAAATGAATGAATAATATTTAAATGACCACTGGATTATTATCAAAAACTGCATTAAGACTGTTTAAAACATTAAATATTGCATTTTATGATGGTGAGATTTATTAGTATTTAGCTTTTGTTAACTCTTTGCATTAAACTGTCTTCACTTTTCACATTCCAAATATGATCATCCTTAAAATGGAACTGGTATTTTATAAAGCTGGCTTGCCTGCAAGGTAACTGAACTAAACATGTACTTAGATGAAGAGCAGAAGTTTTCATACACATTGTCTCTTTTCTCATCTTTTACACAAATACTATAATATTACTAAGTCTTTTCTTTAAGCTCAATAAATATAATTTAATGTTCCAATACCAAGATTATAATATCAACATACATAGAGCTGATATCAAAGTTCAAGTAGTGTATGTGAATGAACCATATCACACTGATTTAACCATTTAAGACTTAACTTGAATAAATGTAGCAATTAAAACATTATTATAGAAAATGGTACCCATAATATATGACATTAAACCAGGTAACAAAATTCAACAATCTGAACCAGTTTAAATATAATATAGAACAATGGATGTTATAGCCCAGGCCACATCAATTTGCTGCAGTCTGTATGAGGAAAGGATGGATTATGGGGACTGAGAAGCAGGGGGCACACATGTAAAACTAGGAAGGGACTTAACTACTGAATTTACCACATAGTTAGTCTGTCTCTTAGTACTCAAACTGGAAACATGCTTTAAATGTATTATATGCATAACCCAACTTCCTCTAAATCTATCTGGAGTCAGCAATGATTCACTGGGGGAAGGGAATAGCAGTGATTCCTTTAGGGCTGAGCTGCCACATCAGCATGAGAAGGACCGACTCCGGCCAAGAGCAACAAGATGTAGCAACATTGACATATGGAATAATGGGGACTGTTGTATTGTTTTCTGCGTCACTGCAGTTTGTCAGAGAAGCTAAGAGAACATTAGAATAAGTATTCAATATGAAACTAAACTTTTTCTGAAGTACAAGTTACAATCCATAGCTCTGAAAGTATGTGTAAGTTGTCTCATCCAACATACAAGACTGCAGAAAAATGTTGACATTCGCCAGGAAATATTTCTGTTAGATATGTTTCCAGCACAGTTATACTAATGTCTCCATATTTCTTAAATATAAATTTATAATCAGAAATTTGACAGTTGTAAATTGAAAAGGAGTTCAGTGCAATATGCCCCATCCATTTGGACTGGGAGATGGAGAAGTACATGGTAGTGACACTGATCAGATTGTTGAAGTGTTAAAAACTTTATGTAGCATTCTTCAGTGCTATTATGAAGTATAAAAACTAGTCAGACAAAACTATTCAGTATAGATCAGTTAAAGAAATGCAGCATTTTCATTCCTTACACAGTTACAGTTCTGTGCACTAATATGTGCATACATCATAAAAAGAAATATTCTCTCTCTATGTGTATATTTTAAAAGAAAAATATGCAAGAATTCATTACATCAAAACAAATGTGTCCACAGCTTTTTAACAAAGATTAACAAGACATATTATCCATATACAAAATGTACACATCATTGAAGTCTTTAACAACTATTTAATTTTAAATAATGTCTTCAATTATATTGGTGTTCCCTTTCATTGCATCATTTCACTGGCTTATCAGTCCAGTTTGATCATGGCAGATAGCTACTACTACTACTATATTATTTAAAACTGTAAAATTGCCATCAACATTAAAATTATTAGAAATCTGTCATTTACATATTTCAGTAGTGCATTAATAACATTTTAAAAACAGAGTACAGAAAAAATGCACTTTTACTGCAACTGTGAAAGTAAATAAAACCAAGGAAACTTGTTCACAGTTTCATATGTATAACATAAAAAGCAAGAGATCAGACTGTTCAAAAAACTCTATCATTCTCATGAGCCTGTAGATACAAAGGTGAAACTCTCTGATGTGCATCTGATGTTTCACCTATATACTGTAACCATTACATGAATACTTTGTGTATTTAATGTACTTACAAGTATGAATATATAATGTGAACACACACACACACAGATTATGTTGACTAGGAAATTGTGATATATTTATTGCATACAACTAAACTGTTAATTGAAATACAAGTAATTAATACAATCCTTATCAAGTAAATATACACATTGTATTACAACTGCGCATATTAAAATTGACTTGTACAATACTTTCAATCAAGGATTTCAGGGTGGTCATTTAAAATAAATAAATATTCATTGCAGTAAATTTATCAATTTCAACCTTTGTTTCAATACATTTGTGTATATTATATTTATTATTTACAGTATCATTAAAGTACTTGTACTAGAATTATTGAAAGCAAAATTTATAAAGTCATTATTTTCCCTGTTTGTCTCATTTTTCTTATATTTATAACTGCTACTACTGATTATCTTTCATTGCTCTGTCTTATCAGTCATTATGCTAATTTTACTGATTATCAAATTTTTTAATTTCTTAAATCCTTTACAATGTTACATGGAAAAAAAATTGTAATTAAAATTCTTTCATCGTACAGAATAAAATTTCTTTAACATTTAACAGCTATGTACAGGGAGGGAGTTTTGATGCTTTGAAGTGCAAGTGATTCATTGCATAAACACATAAATCAGAAAGTTGAGTGATTTTTCCATTTCCTTTTTGAGCACTATTACACCTTATAAGTAACTTATGTCTTTATTTGGGTCACCTATTCCATATCTTTAAACTGAGTATAATGTAAATGCAGGCAAGAAGCTATTTTGCTCATATAATAATTATGTATGGATAAATAAAAAACCCTCGGTTTTCAGCGTGTGAAATTAAGTTGGTGATATAAAAAATACATGTTATTTCCATATGGAAAATTCTGCTGTCATTTTAAGGACTGATACAGGGCACCAAATATTTGTCTTTTTCAGATACCTGAGAAAGTGGCTCATTTCCTCCAAATTATCCTCTTTTTATGAAACAGTCATAATAATAACTAGAATAAAATCATATCACAGTACCAATCAGACCTTAATATTTCTTAAATTACAGTTTATGTTACCAACTAAAACCAGGCAATCTTCTGTCCTGTAAAATAGTGCTCTCCATTTGTGTTGATGCTATGTTGGCATACAGATAAAGATAGTGATTGAATTTAGAATAGGCTGCATTCATTACACTTCATTTTGAAGTACATCCAATAGCATAAGTTTCTTTCATGCAAAGAATCCTGAGTTACATACTAGGCAATGGTACATAGTGCCAGTCTCCTGAAATTTCAAAAGAACAGTTTCTATCATACACCAAACTTTCTATCCAACCCATTTATCATATCTTGTAACAGAAGCCTATAGCCACACAAGATAACAGTGAAACATGATTGTTTCTGCTATGCAATTTCAAAAAGACAAACATAAAAAAGAACAAGGTTTGGCAAATGCAACTCATCAAATTCCACACTTGTTAAACCATCTGGCAGTTTTCATAATATGTACATATATTCCTGCTAGTTTTGCTTCAACATTAAACAAGTGCAGTAGGCATGGTTCCTCACCAGGTTTCTTTAACCCTGTCACTGTTATAAAATGAGAACAAAACATTTGCCAATAAATTATACATAGTCTGAGTATGTACTTAGCAGGATCTGAAGTTCTCATAGCAGTGAGTATAAAGACAGCCATCTTTTCAGCACGTACTTATTTGGGTTGATGTAATGCAGACAGTATACACAGCCTTTGGATGACAATGAAAGTGTTAACAAAGTTTAGTTAGACTGTAAATCAAACTATACAGCAGGGAAACACAGTGAAATCTTATATTCCTCTATTCTAAAGTAAGAACATTAACTTAGAATACTGAATACAAGGTTCTTGTTTCTTAAGAACAAGGCTGGATTACATGGGAGACATAAACTTTCCATTTTGTTTATGGATAAATGTAATTATTATGAGGAAGAATGGACATTATATTGTAAGTATGATTATTATTATAAGAGTGTGACACTACATAGACTGAGCAGCTGACAGCCTTGTTAAATAAACTACAAATAAAGTACTGCACAATGGGATGAATAACAGCATACAGAAAGACATTCTTAAAACAATATTACAATGCTTCTGAGGATTTATTATTATGAAAAGTATAATTTAATTTGATTTAAAAATCTTACAAGAATAAACTCTCCATCTAGGGCCTGGCAAATTGCAAGAGACCCAATTAATTAAAACATTAAATAATTTACTGAACAAGCCTGTATCTTATTTTCTAATAATTCCTCTGTAAGATGTTACATTTCTCTGACTGATTTATTCATACAATTAAGTTAGAACAACACAACAAGGATTTTCCATCTAGCACTCAAAATGAAAACTTGACACAATATGAGGGGTGAAATATTTTTGTTTTCTCATACCAAAAAGTAATCATTACAGACAATCTAACTCCTTATAAAAACCGAGACTTCACATCTGATAATATGAAGACCAGTGCATACTCTTCACACATTGAACAATGGAACTAAGAATGCATCATCCATATTCCAAACTTGCATTAAACCCCACTGGACAAAATGATCTTTTAAGAGCTTATTTTCAAGAAAGAGAGAAACAAAGATACTAAGATGTATTGGTATTACAGTGGAAGAACAACTGTTAACTGTCTGAAGCTTGCAAAAAAATTAATATGGTAAGCTCTTGTTTATTCACAAATATATTAACCACTGTGCTTCTAGAAATTTCAGTAGCCTTAATATCAGGGAAATTATTACCTGAATTTCTTTAAGTGTCTGAACAGTTCAATCATACTTGCCACTGGCCCTAGATTCCTATTACTAACTTGTCACTGTAACTGCCCAGCTGAGGTGAAGCAATTCAGGTTCTCAGGGTTTCCTGGGTGGTAGCTCAGTGAGATGAGCTTTTCTCTCAGGGAATATATGTGGAGGCACCATTTGAAAAGACAGACGTTTGTGTCGGAAACTGTACTTTATTGCGCACACACACCAAATGATGGACACGAAGTTTCACCTCAGTTTTGTCAAGCACTTTACTTTTGACCACTTTAATTTGCCAACAGATTAATTTACTTGTAACAAATAATATTAATGACATTTGGCTAAAGATTATCAGCAGGTTTAACAGCCTGGCAAATTTCATGTTGACAAAAACGCAATTTAGATCTCCAAGTACTTCCAAAAATGCAGGTGCAACCAACAAAGTGTGTAGAGACCACAGACTTTCAAATATTCTCTTTACAGATTCCTTTTTTTACATATGGTTCTTACAATTGCTTTGCTGAACTGCAACAAAAATGATATACATTCTTATTCAGCAATATTATACATGTGCCATATTTTGTTGAAACATTTTGGATTTTGCAATGTTGAAAGTTTTCCTTCCATTCTGTAAAATTTTGGAGAAAAGATGTAAAGAGACATCTCCAGAAGTTCATCAATTAGCATCATGACCTTAAAATTAACTGGAAGAAGCTTATACTATTAAATGCCTTATATGTAATAACATGAGCATGAAATACGGCAAAGTCAACAACCATAAGAAGACCATGGAAATTTGCTGCAGAGTTAGATGGAATATTGAAGTCTCTGGCAGATTGTCAAAATGTTAACATCCACAACAATGGACAGTGGTATCAGGTAGATTGTATGATTCGTGGTTATTAGCTACTGACTAACAATGAAAACGTTTGCCAAAAATAAGACCAGAAATGTGAAAAAGACAAAGGAAGGATCAGGAAGCAGTACTAATTCCTTTAAACAAATCAAACATACATCTATTTAAGTGGACTGAAAGATTACCTGACTAATTGGAACAAGCACACACTGTTTTCTGAAACCAGCATCATGTAATTACCATAAACAAGTTTAAAATGGCAAGTAATTTTAACAAAGTTTGGAACTATCTGTAATGTTATGTCTACTAAGAATAATAAAAGGTGCCCTTTACTGATGTTGAAATATGTACACACACACCTTTAACTTAAACTACTAGTTTGTTGTAAAATTGTTATTACACCATGTTGACATGTTTCTTGTTTCACTGGCTGTCTGTCATTAACTAAAGTTCTATCAGGAGACCAGTAACATCATCATAATTTCTGGTACTTTGTCAATTGATAAAAGAAATCAGTAAACACACATAGGGCTTGGTTATAAATTTCACCCAACTAGATATATTTTATCACTTGCAGTTTGTAATGACTTCATGGTTCATTCATACATAAACAAAGGTACACTAAGACTATAGCTTATACACCAATTAAACAGTTAATAAATATATAAAATTGGTAATATAACCTTTCAAAATGTAAAGTTAAGCTACAGTAAAAAACATCACTTAATTTCTCTTACTTAATTAACCAGTTATGGCAATATTCCTACATTCCCTGAATCAATCCCATACCTTACTCAAAGTACTAATGCATGGAACATTTTTATATTAGACTATTTTTTATATGTAATGAAAACTTTTAATTATGATCATAGTCTAAGTAGTAAAGGAATAAAAACACAGTGCAGAAATATGGAGTGATGAATCCCAAAATCAAAACTTAAGCACTACTAAATTGAAAATGGTAATATTGTCTTGTAAATTCCTGGCATTGGTGTGGTCTGTAATTCTGATTAAGCCAGAGAGATGGGGGAGGGGAAACTTTAAAAGTATAAAATATAGTACATAAAATGATAATAAATTTAAAAAAAACACTACTCAAATTTAAACAGGCCTGGATTTGATACCAATTTCCATTAAGTTCAATAACAATAGTCTCATTTTACAAATTGGAAGTATACATTGGTCGAGGTCAACCTTCAAGAAATGTACTCAAAATCAATCTTAATTGGTAATATTATTTAGGAAAACATGTGATATGTAAAATAAAACAAATACATTGTTTTAAAATATTGTTTAAAATACTACAAGTTAATATTACCATTATTATTACTCTTTACATAACCTAATTTTTCAATTTATTTTATTAGTATTTAAGCAAATCTAATGTTTCATATTTGTAATTTAATAAAGAATATCCTTCATATGATGATACTGCATCAAGTCTATGCCTTGTGGCAGGACACACTACAGTAAAAAACCAAGAAAGCTGATTGCTAACACTTTTTAACAAAAACAATTTTGAGGTTGAATGCTATTTGATAAGTACATGACTGTAATGATTTCAAAAGTTAAAAATATGTACAGTGTCATCATACTAACCAGTATAATAACGATGAAAAATGCTGTATTTATATATGAGTTGAAGCTGGTTTTATTATCTACAGGTTTCATATGCTACCATATTTAAATGTTTGTACATTGCAAGTTACTTCATTTTATTTTAGTTAACAAAATCCACTGTGATGCAAGGGTGGAACATGCAACAATTAAAATTGGAAAATTCAAACTATTTTGAATACTTGTCACATTCAGAATTAATTGAACAGTTAGATATACATACATATATAAAACCAGAATTGTACAGAAAATTCTCAGCTAAAACTTTCAGACACATTTTTAGTTTATTTTATTTTGCATACATTTAAAATAAAGCAACATTTTCAAAGGGCTATCGACTTGATGGTATGGAAAAAAATACTTATTTTGATTTATTATGTGCCCACATCACAATGATTTTTGTCTACTTATCAAAACTACAGGGTTTTTTATTCAAAAGTGGTTATATTTCATAAGCACCTGAACTTTATAGATAAGAAGATTGAACTTTTAGGCATGATGAACAATGATATAATTAATTATTTGCACTTAAAGAATTAATAACAATAGTTTATGAGTTTCTCAAGTCAAAACTATGCTGCTCCTAGCCTAGAAAGTTTTTAAATATTTGTAGTAGAATGAATAATTACACTAGAATTCTCTGTTTAAAACTACAAGTTAAAAGTTGTCATGAGAGGAACGCATTGCCACATGTGATAAGTGAATGGAAAGTCTACAGATAAAATCTGAGTCATTATATATATATATATATATATGTGAATGCATTAATCATGTGTTCTAAAATAGTTACATGTGCATGACTCCTTTTTGGCAATCCCTTCTCTAGGTAACTGTGTTTAAAAGTGGAAACAATTTAATGTGCCACTTCTTAATGGGTAAAAATTGGCAGTGGTTACGCACTTGAATTTTCATAACAAGAGGTAAGCAAAATATGTAAAAAACAAATTCTCTCCCAAAATCAAATTAATGAGGATTAAACAATTATCACAATTTTTCTAACCATCCTATCAAGTCATGTGGGCTTCAACTGAAAGGTGAAACTTCAACTTTGTGTACAACTTATGGGCTTTGATGTATATGCAAGATAATTCCATGTGAACTGAAATATCAGAATACTAGTATTTCTGCCATCAGCCATAGAGATATAAACTGATCATCACTGTCAAGGAAAGTACTGAATCCTACAAAAACCTTTCCATTGTTCCAGTAATCTTTTTTTCTCTCTCCATGACCAACTGCATTACAACAGTACTAAATTGAATGTCAGAGATATAAATATATATTAAATAGAATTTAGATGTCCTTTGATGATCATGTTATAATACATTCCTGTTACTGACTGGTACATAAGTTAACTACAATTGTTAACAAAGCATATTTGATTGTTTTTCCTTTACACAGGCATTACAATGCACTACATTTCAAAGCCTTCAAAAACTAATATCTACCTACAACTGTTGCTACCATGGCAATGAAGACTTTGGATCTTCCAACATCTGAATATTGTATTAATAAAGATTAAATTCAACAATGATTAAAGCTTGGAAAGATGAGTTTTTTAATAGTATGTCAATATGTTCTAGAGCAGTCTTAAGTCTATGTTTATGATATTCTTTTAGATGTATATTTTTCAATAGAGAAATAGAGAGAACAAGAGAAGAATAAATGACAAACAAATATTCAAGAGTAAAATTGTCATAAGATAGCCTTCAAGTACATAATTCTAATTCAAATGTATCCAGTGTGTATTGTCGTCTTGTATATAGACGAGCACACAGCTCCATTTTCACGTTTAGTTCTCACTTTTTAACACAAGATACAGTAGTCTACATCACAGCTTCAGTATCTCACTTTGTAAATTTCTGCACAGTTCATTTACACGACATCTGACCCTGAAAATTGTTACCTCAATGTTTAAGGTAAAACAAAAATCCATGCTCAGACAATATTTACAATTCTAAACTGAAACGCATTTTATACTAAATCTATAAACATCTTGCCATTCCTAACTATCAATTAAATATAACTATTTAACATTTAAAATAAATTTAAGTAGTGTATAATATTTCAAATATAAAACTAGCATGAAAACAAAGGCTTCTCTCTTTTTCTCTTTAAATATAATATTTACAAATATATGGGGACCTGCCCCCCTTGGTGCACCAATGAATAAACTAAGACAACCATCTCTGCTCGTCATTCTATAAACATTGAATATCGATATCAGAAGGCAAAGACTGTATATATGACAGAGAAAAAATATAATTTCTTACCTTCTCTGATCACTCACAATTTTTCTATTAATGTAATATTAATTAATAGAGTATTTAAGTGAAAAAGGAAACAAATATGAATCCTGACCATAATTAATTTGTCTCCCATCAGTTCCAATGGAGAGAACATCGATCATACTTTTCTTGTAAAACTGTTGCTACAATACAATATGCCATGCTATAGAAGCTCTGTTATCTGGGTCCATGTCAGATATTGATCACTAAAAAGTAAGTTATTTCTTACTGTACATATGGCCATGAAAATCATGCCAGAATCCCAATACCCCTCGTGTCTGTCAAATCAATCATTTTGCTTCTAGCAATTAAAAAACAAAATGATCTTCAGAACCCTTGTGGTGACATACAAAACATACACACGACATGACAAAATTTTTTGAAGAAGCATGAGCATAAGAATAGGAACAATTAACTATTACTTCAAGAAGAAGAAAATTTATTATTAATGTATGTGTTATGACAAAGAAATCCTCAGCAAAACCGACATCCCATTCAAGGACACAGATTCTCAAGGCCACACTGTTTAAACAAACTGTCGTTCTGAGTCCAACTTGATTAATGGTTTAGTGCCTCAAACTGGGCCACACATGGACTGGATCAGTTTGTAACCTTTCCTACTACCAGTCATGGTAACTACTTCTGTCACTGAAAGTATGGTTCATGTTCATATTACTAAAGTATGACTGTGCCTTGGTTATTTGTAACACTGATACTAATGGAAGATTATAGCATTTTTAAATCATGAAGAAATGCATCAATTTAAATTGCAGGTTTGTGTGAACACAGACTAGCATGCCAAAAAGCATACTGTTCTAGGAAACGGAATCTACAGTTCTTATCTCTTCTAAAGGAATGGCTTGATATGACTGGTTAAACTTGCTGAACCCACATTAGTCACAGTTCAAGTTAAATATAAAGATGTTTAATGGTAAGGATTAAATTTATTCTTCTCAGTATTTTCAATTTACCTTGCCCCTAGTTGTTTTGGTCACTGTCCTGCAAGAGGATCAATACAGGCCCCTAGCAGAAGAACTAAATCACCTACAGTTTGATAATCTTACACATTTAACAAGTGCGAATTAGTCTGTCTTTTCAGTTAAGTTGAGAATCAGGTTTTATCTGATGTATCCATTGCAAGGCTGTCTTTGTGTCTGCAACCAAACCAAACACAATATGTAAAAAATTAGAGGGAATTATTAAGTTTCTTTTAATTGCACATAGAAATTTTAGTAACAAATTTAATACTTTCAAGACTGAGTACTGACTGGGTTCTAGCACATAGTCTAGCTGGCCAGCTAACACACAACAGAATTTTTTCCACCTTTTCACATCATTCTAATGTTTCCTTCTTTTGGTTTGAAATTCTTTTATTGTACCAGCCATTTTTTCCTGTTCCTTCTACAGAAGCATATAAAGTCTGTCTGCAGAAGCTGTAGTTCTTTTATTACATAATCATTTCAGACAGAGTAAATTTTAAAAATTAAATTTATAAACAAATTTTTCCTCGCTCAACAATATCTATTTATTGAATTTAAAAAATGACACAATTCAAACTTATTAGACTTAAGGACTAAGATAGTAAATTGGCTGAAATATTTTGTCCACACTGTCTATTATCTTTGTGAACAGTGTTCATTAATGTATATCTTAAGGCTTAGCTTTGATTAAATGTTCACATTCTCTATTAAAAAATTTGGATATCAAACACAATTTAGCAACAAAATGGAAATCTGAGCATTTAGTTCAGTGTGCTGTAACTTCCATGTCACTGTCGTTCACTTCTGAACAAGGCACACATTTTCTTTTAAGTTTAATTTGCTACATGCTATTGGGCATGGCATGTAGCACAGAGGGAGAAATGAGAAATATTTACAAAAGTTTACTTGGAAAACCTGAAGGGAAGAGGCCACTCGAAAGACATAACACATAAAAGGAGAATAATATTGCAGTGTGTCTTAAAGAAATATGTATATTGTAGACATAGTGACTGGAGTCATCTGACTCAGGATGGGATTAAATGGCAGTCTCTTATGAACATGATAATGAACCTTTGGTTTCCATTAATGATAGGGAACTTCCTGACCAGACGAGTGATTAACAGCTTCTCAAAAAGGAGTATGATGCTCCATGGAGTTAGTACATTCACAAAATGTGGTAACAGTCATGAGACCAATCATTGCATAAACAGCAGCAAGCATACAGTCCCACACAATGTGCGATTATCTCCATGCAGGCGTAATAATCTTATTTTTTAGTACTGCCCAATTTTACAGTAAAATTATCTTGAAAATTAACCATCACATTAAATTTGTTCTTGAACATTTTCAAGTAGACTTTTTTACAAAGAATAATTCTATGGACAACTTAACTGCCAATTTATGTTCATTCCATATAATATATTTTTAGAAGGCATTAAGGATACTGATCTAAGATTAAGAGTAGAGGGTAGTAAAATATGAACACATCACAAAACCAAAATCTGCTACACAGTCATATTGTAACAAATTTAAAAAAGTTACATTTAAATATCTGTGAACAAGAATGAGAAATGAGTTGAGAATTTCACACAGTGTGAATTTAGAGTGATCTGGGTTGCTACACTTCAGATTGTATGCCACTGTTCTGGAAGAATATGCTGTCTCTGACTTCAGT
Organism: Zootermopsis nevadensis; assembly: GCF_977971745.1. NCBI lineage: Eukaryota > Metazoa > Arthropoda > Insecta > Blattodea > Termopsidae > Zootermopsis > Zootermopsis nevadensis. Next base: position 20,703,413 of record NW_028259134.1, read on the forward strand.
TTGAAGTGAGGACAGTTAAGAAGTTGATGGGCTATATAAAGTTAGGTGGATCAGGCCACGAAGATTGCTGGTATACAACCATAAGGCTACAATCTAAACAGTGAGTAAAATTATGTTCACAGAGAATTTCAGATAATACATTTCCTGTTACAATATAACAAAAATTTCAATGTAGTTGCAAATGAGTCTAAAAACCATAACTCACTGAACAAAGATCACATTCTGGATATCTGTATTTAACCTGAAAATATAATGAGATGTGTCACTAATTTGCATTATGCAAATGTGAGATCTTTAATGCCTGTTGTAATGAAAAAGATGAAGTTATCAAGTTCATTACAACCACTATTCTTAAAACTATGTTATGCAAGGATTGAAAGAAAAGAAAATAAGTAAATCAAAACATTTTGAACAAGAAAAAGAACTGAGGCCAACCATACAACACAAGTCCTTCACCGATTAACAAATTTCCCACTGGCCAGATATTCAGCAGCAAAGACATCACCTTTCCAGATGAATATCAAGTTTAATTACATCTCCCACACAGACATATTCTAAAATAAAATGGAACTTGAGACCTTCATGACAGCCCATAATCAATGCAGAGTCTTCTAGTTTGCATCATGTTGAAGCAGTAAAAATTACTGGAAGAACTTGATGCTTCCTTCTTTGGGGCTAAAGTGATGCCTCTTTAACCTTGAAGACTGAGACATAAAATTCCTTTGTTTCTTCAATAACCGTTACAGCTTAAACACATGGCAATACCCAGAAGACTCTACAGCTAATATTTTAAAAGGTTCATGTGATTTCTAATGTACTGAAGCTCACAGAATGGCAATTCAGTGTCCTTCCTTACACACCTGAGGCTAGTCCCACCATTACTTGGGTCGGTGCTGGAGTAAGCCGAACTGTTGTCTGGACAGAGCGACCTTTGGCGGACATCCACTGACAGGTCCTCCTGCCTCTCTTTTTCGGCTGCCAAAGCTCGCTCTTTCTGTAATCTGCGTGTCAGTAGCAACAGCAGCAGCAGTGGCATTGGTGCAATGTGGCAACGTAGCAGGTGACACGGCAAGCGAAGGGAAGCAGACAGAGAGGTGACAAGTCAAAGAGAGAGATACAATTAGAAAACAATGGTACCAATAACAGAGAAGAACCAGACAAGAAACCCTCAAATCACAATGAAAAGGAAGTATTATTTCAAAGTCATTTAAATTTATATGTGATTAAGATAAAAAAATAAAACAATTTGTAATTTCTGACATTTAATTCTTGACCGTCTTCTGACATTTAGATTTCTATATTTACATGATGTGAATGTGTAGATACATTCCTAGTAACAAGATATTTGTATTGTTAAAATGGCAATGGGCTTGTTGATACAGCATCAGAAACACACAATTTTTCATAACTAAAGTGGTACACAGATGAATGAAATGGCATTGGGTTCCTGAATAAACCCTTTTTTTTAAAATTATTTCCCTGAATGGAGTTTGAGCAAAAGAACCAGTCTTTATAATATCTACAGCTTTCATCTGAGCATAATATAAAATAAAATGTCTACTTTGATTTAAATCAATATTATAAATTATATGACAAAATAATTATAACTTACAAACTGTTCTGTAACAAATTAAAATATATAAACTGTTAAAACTGTAACACTTTTCCTTTGATATCACATGTCATTATGCACTGATTGCAATGAAATTGTTCATGTTTGTACAGTGGTGCTGTAATAACTCTACGTTATAATTTGACAGTGTGAAAATATAATTATGTTTCAATTCTCATGATATGACATTGTGTTGCGACAGGATAATGAGCCATTTTGCAGAACCAGGATGGCTCCATTCCCATGACGTGGCTAGACAGTAGCCTAGTGCTGATATTTATAGTTCCAGGCCACAAGGTAGTAGGAAGTTCCATGCTCTGATGGTAGATGTGTTAACATCAAGGAACAAGAACAAAGATTAAGTACCTGTTCAGACCCAATTTTCAGCAACTTACTTCTTTCAGTGTTTAATCCAACATCCCTCTAGAAGAAAGTCTGAGAAATTTGACCCTGAAAAAGCAACCTAAATTCTGATCTGCTTCCTTATCCAACAATAAGAGCACAGAATCGAGAACTATAAATATAGGTGCCAAGCAGCTGTCACTTTGGCTTGAAGAGAGAAACAACTAGGTTCTTCAAAAACATCAGCAACCACTATGCCACAACATGGTACCACAGCCAAAGAACGGAAACAAGATGAACAATTCAGTTAAGAAGTAAACAAATTTTCATCACAATATCAGAATGTTATACAGAAAGAAATAACTATTAATTAGTCTAACAGCATCAAGATACAGGGAACTTATAAGGTGTGGCAAAGGCTAATGAAAATTTTACTGCATACTACTGACAAAAATTTGAGATGATGAAATCACACTACATGAAAATATGATTCATTAGACCAAAACAACTCTAACATGAAGGCCCAATTTTTGATCAGGACATAAAATGAATGCATAGAGCAGAATGCAAATCTGTCAATCTATACACGTTTGGGTATCATATGATTCTCAGAATAAACAGCAATTATTTCCTTAAGCATCATTAATCAAATGATCTTTGTAATGGAGATGCATTGTGTATTATTTGAGGCAGGGGCTGACATTTGAAGTTATTATTTAGACAAGCCTCAGCTTCAACGGTTTTATGGCCCTTTCCCTGTATATGAAATCACATACTTCCACCCCTATTTGTCACACACTTAATTATGGTTCCTTTATCATCGTACCAAAGTTGAATCATACAGACAAGGATAAATCTACAGAACACAAGGACTGTATCACTTAAGAAACCCCAAGCGGACAGGATACAATGTATAACTACATGAGGAGGACCCATCAGCACTGATATATGTTGTGGCATGACACACATTACTATAAGACTTGACTATGTTTCAAAATTAAAATATCTGTATGCACATTACACCATGAAAAAATGTTAATAAAAGTGGAAAAAGTATAAACTGATGAAAATAGACAGTCCACCACCACTGTAACACTCACCGGATTCCCAGGGCTAACATCCCACAAGCTGTATCAGGTAGCATTTAGAGAAAGAAGCAACTGATTAGTTCAAACACAAGTGCACAACATGCAGGGCACCTTTGACCTTACACCAACCAAAGTTTTCACGAAGCACAGTTAATCACACGAGCAATCTTACTTGAAGTGAATGTATTGTGCTGCGTAAGGAGGGCTGGAACATGGAACAAGCAATGAAAAGAAAACAAGGAAGGGAATGAAGCAATGTAATCATCAATGTGCAAAGTGTTTCACTCAAGGATCTCTGCAGAATAGAATTAGAGTCATGTTACAAAGGTGTGTGTCTCGATCGATCTGTTCCCTGACATAATTATGGACACCACTGTTACGGATGCTAAGTAACTGACATCCATGAAAACTGGTATGATCAATTAGAAGTCACCACTTGGTGCTTTTTAACTTCATGTCATTAACAACAAAAGACAGCAGTACAAATCTGTGAGGTCGGTACAATAGCAGCACGATGACAGATCTCTGAAAAAGTATGTATATTTTCCCCAGGGTAATCTTTTATGTAAATGGGACAACATAGAAACCATGCAAAATATTTTGGCATGATGATTGTAACATAAAGTGTACAATTTGTATGATGGTATGTTTTAAACAATTCTGTTAATATTATATCTGATACTAAAATCAGCATAATCCTTTGAAACCCTAAGATACACCACACCGACAGTGAATATTTTAAATCTTCCTGCAGTTACTCACAAAAGATTCTTTGTTTTACTGTTTCTTTTTATATATCAATGTAAGGCTTTTCTTTCTGTTTTCACATAATTCATCTCATAATTCAACACAATGGGGCTTATGGAAAAAACAGTGAGTCCATCAGTTATAAAAAGAATTTATAATAGCATGAAAAAATAAAATGTATTTAAACAAGCACTACGATAAAGTCTGTGCACATAAACATTTGTCTGTAGCATTAGATTGACAGACCACTGTTTGACAACCTTGTTTTAAAATATGCCATTAGAAAGGTTTAAGAATATCAGGAGAGATTGGAACTGCCTGGAATGAGATAACATGGAAATAAATCAGAATCAAAACATACATATAATAATTAATCAGGTAAATGTAGTTTGGTTATAGCTGGTTAACATCTGCTCGCTTATCACCGTGTCACAACGTTGATATTACTGTTAGTTGTACCTTCTGTAGAACACGATGCAAGGTACTGGGTAAAACTCCACTGGAAGAGAAACACACTCAGTCATATAGCCACAATAAAGTACTTACTTGTTTTTAGACTGTCGCATGAACTGCTGAATTTTCCTGGCTGCCTGATGCTGTCGCCTCTGTGAATAGGTTCGCCTGGAGACAGAATTTTCGGGTTTTCAAAAGACCGTAAAGTGTTTGTGGCTCATAACCACAGCCAGAAATTATATGTGAACTATTTATAGTCTAGAACAGGGGTGGCCAACCCAAATGATCTTTCGGGCCACTTTGGAAATGCATCATAACTCCGCGGGCCACATATAAAATTATATATCCCCATATTAGATTTAGATACACTATAGACATTTTTTTGGAGTGAAAAATTGAAACATAATGAGTTATTATTATTGTGTTTACTATTATTCTTACATGTAAACATAGATAATATAATAATAATGATACTAAGCGTACATTTTGTAAAAGTGTGATGAATCTCGCGGGCCGGAAAAATGTTCAAGGCGGGCCACATGCGGCCCGCGGGTTGGCCACCCCTGGTCTAGAAGCTACTTCCCATATATCTATGTCTTATGAAGAAGCAAATGAAGCAACTTTTTATTGCATGTCATTTGTTCTCTAGGGAAACAGTGTTCATATTAAAAACATAAGACTGACATATACTATTTGCTGCAGTGGAACAGCAAGCCGAAGGAACACGTCATTAAAACAATTCTTAAACATGGGAAGTTCTTAATAAATTTAGTGGATATATGATGACTAACAGTATCCATGATGGAGCAGCAGCTGACTAACTCTGTCCACAATAGACACGTACCTGCAATAAATGAACACAGAGTAATGAGAGCAAAACACACATAATGCATGATAAAACTCTCCCTTCACTCTTTATTTTGCATTAACTGTTATTAAATAAACTGGAAATTAAAAAATTACAAATTTGAGTGACATTATGTTTATACTAAATTTTGTGAAAATCTGTCACATTATTCAAAAATTCTTAAACGGGACTGCCATGATGATAAATATGAGGATATCTTTTCTTATAAAATAAGAATGGCAGACTAAGATATAGACACAGATCCTACACAAAGAAACACATATATTCTTGACATAACTCTGTTGAGTATGGACAGCATTCTGCCCTGCAATAAATGGATAACAAACTTGAATTAGTGTCAATGGTGGTCTTCTGGGTTGTGACACTAGATGTTCCTGTAGGTGGTTACCAGTGTTTGAGGAATGTATCACCTTCATCTTTATGATGAAGTGAGTCAGAATTGTGATCCAAGACGTTTCTATATGTGGAAAATTTCCTGGAAATGGAGAGGGAGAAAGGGTAATGGGAGAAAGTTGCACAGAAGCCATAAAACGTGCAATTCCAGTGTACACCCTAATAAGGGATTCTGAGGCAATATGTTCATCCAGATGGTAACCATCCACAAAACCCCATGGCATCACTACCCAGAAGATCACAACCAATATCTTATAGCCATAAAAACCACAAGTCTCATAAGCTTTAATTAAATTATTTTCTTTGTTCCTGAAAGTTTATAATCATACATCAAATTCATTTGTGTTAAGGTAAACTGCAAAGGTTACAAAGACATTAGTCCAAACTAATAAAAGTATGGTGAGCTACTGTACTGGGGGATGAATAAAGTTTCACTGCAAACTGTCTGCACAATTATGAAGAATATCACTTACAGCCATCCAACACACACTTCAACCTTATTGTACCATATCAGTCTTCACATGTTCCAATGTATTTATTATACGTGTCATCAACAAGAGATTGGTATATTTCACTCATTGCATTTTCAATCTTATGGTCAATTTATTGCCTTTCATTACTAATAACTAAATAAAATTAGAATTTAACTGTTATTTATTTATTAAGTAATGTGTTATAAAGTTAGCTACAATTAGTTCCATTATAAGAATCAATTATTATACACATTTATGTTAAAATTTTGTTTAATTATATAATACTGAAAAATGGTACATTTGAAGAAGGGCTTAAATACAGATTCATTCGAATTATATTTTAATTCAAAATTCATTATGATCACTGATTGTAATAATGTGACTTGGTTTTGACTACTTCTGTAAATAACACACACTTAACAGATCAAAGCATGTTGTTACTGATATGACATATAATAATATTAAATGTATGTTACACAGCTATAAGAAACAATTTAAGGTACTACTGACTCTATAATATAATGTGAAGTTTGACATTTCTAAGTTTCTTTTATTTCTGTGAAAATAGTATATCCTTCAAACTCTGACTTCTGTTTCAGGAACCAAGAAATGAAGACACCTTAAAACAGCAAAGAAAGAAACATTCATGGTTAGAGGAAAGCAACACCATTTATACAGAGTTTCCTTCCTCAATGAGCACTTAACAGAGAATAGCATAGTTACCGAGACGAGCACATCTGAACTACCACAGTGATACACAACCACACCGAAGCAGGCAGGGAGACAGTGGGAAGCACTTCACTATTATGCCATTCTCATTACCACACTTACATGTCACTACAGATGCTTCATTATGCTTAACTTTCTTGGTACCATTATTAGAAAAAACTTATATAAATACAAAGACTAAGAAAAAATGTGAACTGTGAAACGGCGACTATTAATCCTCAAGCAAAGGTAAAGTTGTCCTGGTGTTTATTAAAGAATCATGCATTAAACATGTGTGGGGTAGTGGAGGTACAGTTCCACCACTTCTCGACCCTGCTTTCCACTACATAGGAGGCTGAGGGTATGAACTCGATTCAACTGGCTCAGAATGGAGACAAAATGTGTGGCAGTTACTGACCAGTTCAGCCACTTCCAGATTCTAAAATAGTGTTCTCTGGGGTTAGTAATATAATACTTTTATACCAGGAGATGCCACTTGGCTTCTAGCTTCCCAATGCAAGACAGCATGAATGAAAAAGTGGCTAAATGAAGGCTGTTATTATTCTCACGAAACATGCTTCTCCGACTCATCGAGTAAGAATGTTTACATCACAATTATATTCTGTGCATTAAAATAGCCAATTTGTTTCTCAGTGTAACATATAAGTATCATCCTGAGAGATGGCATCACTGCAGGCTGGCAAACTTACTTGAGACCACTACTGCTGGTGTTACCACTGCTGTTAGCATTAGCCTGACCAGCATTACTAGGTGTTCCCTCACGACTCCCTCCTCTCCCCCCCTGCTCCCTGTAGTTGCGGTAGTAGTTCTGAATGCATACAGCTGCTTCTTGACTCTTCTTGAACCGCTTGTGTTCGCAGTATGAACGGAAACCATTCTGTATTACCATGGCTGCACGAGTCATTTGCTTGAAGTAGGCATACTGTAGAGCAGTGGAGATATACGGAGTTCCAGCAGCAGTCATAGAATGGGAGAAAGAAAAAGAAGAAACACATAATCATCACTTACACAACGCTTTGCTTTCAACATATTCACAATTCTTACCACGCAGAGGACGAGGCACAAATCTTGTAGTGCTTTAAATTCACGCAACAGAGACGGATTACAGATATGTATGTTTTATAGCTGTCATTGTTTTACTTCAATAACTTTTATTATTTTATAAAACTGACCCAAATTTCAGATGAAGTTATCAAAGAGAAAGGTAAAAGAATAATGCTGTCCTTGTGTTTAAAAGCTCCATCCCATGAAGATGCATGGGATACCGATCAGTTGCATGCCCCAGTACCTTATGATATGAAGCCAGCTGGGCCACAGAGCTTTTCTCAACATAATGATGACCTGTTGAGAACTGAACTCCAGCCATTTGGTGAATACTCACTATAATGATTAAGCTGTCATGAATAAACTTATTTTATTTCCAAAAGATACTTTCTATTCAATATTTATTAAACAAATTGCACAAATTAGGAATGGAAAAATAATATCCAATGTGCAATTACAGCAAATGTTACAAGAAATCTTGTACAAAGCTTATGCAATTTTTTACTAAATTGTACATATATGTTCAACTTGAATATATAAAATATATCTAATCTCCATTTGGTAATTCATTCAAAACTTCATCAGAGTATAAATTTTTCTTAAAAAAATTAATCAAGACCAGAGATATATAAATTAGAACAACCTCTGCATAAATTGATTTACTGAAAAGGATGCACATATAAAAGCAGAACCAAATTTGATACTGAATTGACACACTTTGTACGTGGTTATCTCATGTAGAAATAACAGACATATGCACATGTGCGCACGCACACACATGCGTGTGCATGACATGTGACATACTCCATCTGTCTCTCTCTTTCTCGCATGCACAGTAAAGTAAATGAACACTAGAAATAATTTCTACAACAGTTATCACAAATAATGAGATAAAACCTTCCATGTAAACAGCAATGTACAATATAGATTAATGTTATTATTCACTCTATACTGGCATACCTGTTTATAGCGGCGATAATAATTCTGTATAAGAACAGCTGCAGCACGTTCTTTATCCTGCTCCTCCAACTTCTTGCGGCCTTTGTATGATCGGTAAGCCTTCTGGATTATTTTAGCTGCTTCATACAATTCCCTTTGCTCACGATCTAATGTTAACAAGATAACATATTCTCAATTTTAATTTAAGATTAAAATTAATTTGAGGATTGTGAAGGTTGATTGATATTGGAGATAAGAATTTAGATATTCATTAACAATTTAAAGCAGGAGTATCTAGTTCTGTTACATGATGTGACTGAAGTAACTTAACTTCGTTCTACAGTTGTTACATGTGGATGAACTGATTGACATGGTCAAACTCTTTTTTGTAATTATTGTAGTAATTTCCATAATTAGGCCTACTTTTTAATTCATGTGTAGATTGGCTTTTAGGTATGTTTCTTTCCTTATACTGTACCAAATGTTCTGTACATGTTGGATCCAGTTTGTTAACAAATGATGCTTACCAGACAAGGTGAGATTTGAAAAGTCCTTTTCAAACAAACTGCTAGAGGCCTGGAAGAACTCGCAGAAGTCAGCAGTTGTGGGTGGAGGTGATGGAGAATCCAGAGTAAATGAGCATGGAGACTGCAAACAACTAGATGACGCTGGGCTTAGAGATGAACTGGGGGTACCAACATCATAATACCTGAAAAAGATACATAACTTATTAATGGTTTATTTTTACACTGTGCTTAATTCACATTCACTGCACTTAGAACATTTCAACACAGAAGAGAGAAATATCTTTTAAAAAAACATAAAAAATGTTGGTTCTACAACAACCTAAGATGATTCTAACAGATATTCAAAATATAGACAGATACACACACACATTTTTAACCTAATGAGAGCATTAGACTGTTTTCTGAATTCATGAACATGACAAAAATTTCAGGAACATACATTATGTGATGCTAGTGCTTTTTCCCACCTCAGGTTGAAAAACTGTCATATTAATATTATTAGTGGATGAAATGTTATAGTAAAAGAGTAGGGCAGCCTTTAACAGCACAAGTAGGATTTAAGGTTTTCACCGCAGAGTCCGAAGATAGCCGTCTTCTGGGTTGTAATGCCATGGATGGAAGCAGCTAGGACCTCAGAAACATTGGTGAACATCTACCAGACTACACAGCACTACAACTCAGAAGACAGTCATCTTTTTTAATAGCACAATGTTTGAAACAAAATACACAAAAAATCCATTCATTGGTTCAAAACCTAAAAGGGGGACTGACACATAGAACTGAGTGAAAATTTCAATGGGAAATAAACAGTATATATATTTTTTATATGATAAAAAGGTACGGAAAACCTACTAAGAATGTCAAAGAACATTGCTAGGTAGCTCTTTATATTTATGCACACAAGTACCAACCTGTAGTTATGATCACTAAATTCAAAGTTAAACTCCACTGGTTCAAATGATGATGATGGTTCGTCCATGAGCAGTGGTTCCATGAACACTTCACTGAGAGATTCACTGGCTGTTGTCAAAGATTCTGGTTGTGACAGACTGCACTCATGTACCAGCATCATATCCTCACTCTCATTCTGGCAGCAGCACAAGCAATTAATGAGACAACTGGCATTTACTGTACTCTTATACAAATGTGATTTGGAAAATAACATTATGAGCATTACATGCTACAATAAGAGAATATAGGAGGTCAATGCAGCCTTTAGTGAAGGAGCAACACTATAATGGCTACTATACAAAGCCAGCTGACCAATGGAACTGCCTTACGGGCAGTCCAACTGGATGTATCTTGTAGTAGCACAGGGTTAGACCACGGAGTTAAAATATAGTTGGCAGCCCCATAGTACAGTGATTTAAATCCCATTCCTGTACGGTACCAAATAAAGGTAATTTCTATTTCTGAGTACCAGCACTTTACTGACAATGGAGAACACTTATTTCCCCTCTATTTGTAATGGTAATTTAAATATGAAATTATGCAACTGACCTTTATCCTTTCTGGCATAGCTGCAATTATCTGTTCAGCCAATGTGAGTACTCGAACCTCTTGTTCCCCTGTGAAATTAAATGCAATATGGATGATATAAAATGTTTATAGCTTTTAAAAAAATTGTAAGTAGATGTTTATATATTTCATAGTATATCCCATGTGTTACATTGTCACTTGGTCGAACTCATACATATTAACACATTCAGACCGGCAGTTAGAAACTTAATCTCTGGCGCTTTATGATAAAAGTCTGCAATCAGAATTTTTGATGTTATGTGAGTGTTCTTTCAGTTTGTGTCAATTAATAGATGGGTCTGCAAAACCCAAGTACCAATAGGCAACTACATATGCAAAATTCCTCCAGGACAAAAATGGCTCCTGGGATAGTCTGACAGAATTGCCTGTGTGTTTGAATGTGTATGATAATAAGACTGTACATGAGCAAAACATTAATTTGACCATACAATTAGTGTCACTTCCACAGATCTGTCTAAGACATTTTATATTCCCTTAAAACCATATATTACTCCAGTAAATTATATAAAAATCAAATTAAAAGCAAAAATCTTGATATAAATTTATACTTGGAATGCAAATGAAAAAACCATGAACAGTGATCACAGTTGGAATTCAAATGGCTACCTTCAAACTATAAGGTATATGTTTAGTAAATGTGATACATATGCAAGCTTTGCAATGGTGTGTTTATGGAATATTAATACAGGACTGCTCTGAATCTACTACCATTAATACCAGCATCAAGTTTCATGAACATTCCTTTGTTTGATTTTTATCTGTAATGGCAAACACAAATTTGTCTTGCTGCAAATGTTAACACAGAATTCTGTATCCATGGGTCAGGCTCTCTTCATTTTATAATTTACAGGAATATATTACTTTTTCCAGGTCTAAAAATGTTGAATAATACAAACAAGTACTGATGCATTTTTGTGCACATTTCCCTTTGTTTATTAGTTTAAGAACACACAACATATCAGCAGTTGGCTCTGCTTCGGTCATCAGGCTAAACTACACAACCTAATTAGTTAGGTCTGCGGAAAAGTTAATTTCAAGGAAAATGTCCAAGAATATGCATCAGTTTAATATCACACCTTCATCAAAATCCTTCATACAAAAACAAGATATATTGTTGGAAATTTGAGATTTTCACAGAAGTGAAAATCTAGATTGTGAACTTCTGGGTTATGATACTGAATAGTATTACACGTTGTTAGCATTTTAAAATGAACCTCTGTAACACTGGTAACCATCTGCAAGACTACACAGAATCATAACACCCATAAGACCACAATCCACAAAGAAATACTGTCAGTCAGTTTACACAGCATGGAAGACTATATACAACAGTAAAGTGTATCCACCAGTAGATGTGCAGCTGCGAGTGACTGACCTACAATGCTCTGTTTAGCCTCCGACTCTTCGTCCGAGACGGCCTCCACGTCAATGATGGGGCTCTCACTTCTGGGCCCCGTTGCCACTTCGCCTGAACCAAAATTCAAGCGTGAAGAAGAATTGTAGGAAAAAAATATAATACCAAGTAAAAAATGCAGAAAACCAAATGCAAGCAAAAATATAATCTCACCCAGATTCCCTAGTTACAATGCATATATTAAATATGTCTCTTGGAATCCAAATCTGAACAGGTATGAGACACATGAGGCTCCTACAGGCATAAGGTCCTGGCCTGCCGCCCACCCTCTTTGCCATCACTGCACCAGTTAAGCCTAACAAACATGTATGCAGATTATTGAGTTGTGAAAGAAAGAAATCATTATGAAGATTAATTAGATATCATGGTGTGAAAATAAATAATCATTTATATTTCTCATTGCATACATACTGAAAGAAACTTTTAATAATATGCACAATAAGGATGGAGCTACTAAAAAAATATATAAATGTTACTGTTAAGACTTGGAAACTCCAGAAAACATAGAGACATCATGCTCTAACAATACTTTAAGAATGGATATTTATAAGCCTTCAAGAAAAATAAATAATGGTATTATGTCAAAATTAACTGAATTATAAATATTAATATGTAACCAGTAAATTATAATCATATTTAGTATATATAAAATGCAAACCTAAAAATCATCTTCTAAGTCAAATGCATTTAACATGTCACTAAATGTTACCAAAATATTACAAAAAATTGCATCTTCACCCAAAAAAAAAAAGTCTTTGTGTTGCAATATGATGATGGACTTGACTTATTACTTGAATTTTATAAATATGAAGTCTACATACAAGACGAAACTGCAACACAAAAAAGGTTTTCTGAGAATGGTTTAGATCCATCTAACAAGCTCTGATGGGTGCAATGGTGAAAGTTGAAAACAAGAAAAATCTGCATAATTCCTGTTAGAAATGCAGATAGCAAAAGCAAAAGTTTTAAAAATGTAACTAACAAGCATAAAAGACTATCAAGAGTTAATTAATTAAATCCTACATTGTAGCTTTGAACATACCTGTAACGCAATGCTTCCCTTCCTAAGTAAAGCAAATTTCTTCCATGCTCACATTTAAAAGTACAGTGGAACCTCAATATAACGCACGTGTTGGGGGACAGTTTTAGTACCTGTGTTTAAAGTGAAAGACATAAAACTTATGTAACCATATTGGGGAACATGATCAAAGCTCCCATATAAGCAATTCCACAGTGTAAATGGGTGCATTATATTGAGGTTCCACTGTACTAAACAAATACATGGCTACTTATCACTCCTTTAAAAAACACAGTCTTCTTTTAATGTAATTATCATAAAACAGCAATATAATATTCAGGCGTGTTTCTGGCATCCATTCTCACAGGAAACAATAATACAAAAACACTAAAAAACTATATGCACACTACTGTCAAAGATGGGCTCATGACCTGCTAAACTGTAGCGTGGGTACAAAGTGAACTCTCTTTTTAAAGATGCTGTCATGAAGGGATAACATCTGTAATACAAGCTGAGATAAAATTTTGCATATTAACCCACTGGCCATTCTTTTCCTATATAAACTACTTACATCCCCATACTGACTCATTTTAACCCTCAAGATAGAAGAAATATGTTCCTTCAAAATTTAAACATGACTAAACAGCATAACATCCGAGAAGACCATAGTCCATAAAGAAAAAAAAAGTCATTGTTTATGCTTACCATTTGAAAATATTTCTTATGAAATAATCTATGAGAATTTATAACATACACAAGTCCTCAAATTCAAAACTAGCAAACTGTTAATCTCATCTAGTGAGTGCCCATCTCATGCAAAGAACTCCTGTAATGTGCACATTCTTAGCCCACTAAGAACTCTGATAAGAGTTTGCAATATATCTCCCAATTATTACATCTATTATAAGTGGTCAGTAAATATAAAAATACACAAAACTGAAGACCACAATATCCATAACTACACACAATACCAGATTAAAAGGATACAAACAAGATGCAAACATCAGGAATAAAGTGATTTAAAAGGTGCACTATTACTTTAAATAACGTTGTTATTTTCAAATAGACAAGCAATAAAAACATAAAAAATTGTAAATACTGTTACATGCATTATAATTCAGTTTATGACCTTCAGCTCCCTGACCAACTGCGGTTGAAATCAAGAATCAGAACTGGAAGTTAGGAAATGAATGCAAAATTTAACAACGCCAGAATAAAAAAAAAATAATAATAACATACAAAAAGTAGTTATAATATTTCATTAGAGCAGATATTTTGAAAAGTCAAAATAAAAAGAAACAGTAGTAGGCCTACTTTTCAAACTGGGACTTTAAATTTTGTACAAGCAATAGATTATAATAACCTATCTGACACTGTAACTTTGGTATGAGGTATTCTTACATCTTATTCAATTTGTCATGCCAATCAATATGTGGCTGACACTTGAAAGCTTCTGCACATACTGCACATTGCACAATCATTAACCACACACACAGCAAATTATCAATGAAAGTTCACTCATGCAGTACTACAACTCAGTTTACAAACAAATGGAAATAATTAAATAATTTGGAGGTTTTGACCAAGATATATAGTTTATTTCCATGTAAACAGGATATGAATGAGGAACAATAACAGAATATGAGACTAATTTTATTACACATTAACAATATATACTACAGGGACAATCAGCCATGAGTCATTTACAACTGTTTCTGACTTCAGCTCACATGAAGGAAAGTTGCTGCATGCAAAACCAAAGGATTGGAACATTCTGATCTATGTATCACATGGAAAGTTTTAGAAAGATATGAGAAGTCTAACTGAAGGTTGAATGTGCTCTGAAAATAATAATAAACAGAAAGAATAAGATAAACTTACTAAGAGAAAGATGAAGGAAGAAAACTTACCTTGCTTTCAACTTTCACACACCATAGCTGCTGATTGAGCTTGATTATGTTAAGTGAATTGCTGTTGAAATAAACAGCATCGTATGTTGCAAGC
Organism: Zootermopsis nevadensis; assembly: GCF_977971745.1. Lineage (NCBI taxonomy): Eukaryota > Metazoa > Arthropoda > Insecta > Blattodea > Termopsidae > Zootermopsis > Zootermopsis nevadensis. Next base: position 20,718,603 of record NW_028259134.1, read on the forward strand.
GATGTATGTCTTGCTGATAAATATTAAAAGCTCCCAATTAAATTCTCCAAGTTCTGCATTCAATGCAGCTTTATAACTTTACAAGTACTGTAGTTTTTTTTTTTTTTTTTTTTTTTTTGGGGGGGGGAGTTATATATAAATGATTACCCACACAAAAAGGGGGAAAAAATGTTAGATGATAAAGAATAAAATTCAATAACAATATTTATTATAATTTTAAAGTGATGTATTAAACTGAAAGTTTCTGTCTATCCTGAACATAACCTGGAGATTCAGAATTCCTTTTAAGTAACAATCAGAAGACAACCCGAGTAAAGATTACAAATGTGTAAAACTTGGAAAATCTAGCATGATTTTTAATATTCATCAACAGTGTAAAAGAGACATAAGAAGTCCTGGTCTTAATTCATGATAATATAAAAAGGTTCTAAACCTGAGCTGTAACTCACAAAGTGCAAAATCCATTCTTCTGACTGGAGAATTTCTCATTATGTCACGACTCTCAGAAATCCCACAGTCATACGAACTTTCAACACCAGACATCGGCGAATTAAGTGGTAGGGACATGCTGCGGTCGAAGCTGAATGAACAAACAAAATAAAAATTTGCTTTAAAAATATGTGGCTCAAATGTTCCTCACCATAAAAGTTTTAGGCCAGACAAAAAAAACTGTTTCAACCATCTAGTTAACAAAGAAGCCATGGAACAGAATTAAAAATTATGGATAAGGTGATTAAAAACTATGAGAACAATTTGGCCTCCATTTACAATCATAAAGTTATATGATAAAAAAACTAAAATTTTACCTGTTGTTTTGTGAAAGTGTGAAATTTCTTACTGTGCACAAGACAGGCATCATATAGTTTGAGTGGGATAACACCCACAGACAAACCAAGTTAAGAGAGATATGGAAGGGAGAGAACGAGACTACAGGATGGCAAATTATGTGTAAGAATTGGCAGATACAGAGTTGGAGAGTCCTATATGAGAGTTGACCCAAAAGTGTGGAAATTACACATGGAAAGGGATGAAAAGGAGGGCAGTATATAGTATCTGGTGCCTTTATGCCCACTAGTATCACTACAATAAACTAAACTTTACTCATATGGCAATCATTATCTGGATAAGGTATCTCACAAATGTAAATTAGGCATATTAAAGCTGTTCCAGCTTTGCTGTAAACTAAAAGTACTGTAGAAAATGCAGTGCATCATGTAAATAATATACCGTGAAAGTTTTGGAGTTTCTCTTCCACCACCCATCTTGTTTCCATGGCATCTCAACGAAGACAGGCTGTCTGAGGACTGTACTGAACCAAGATGAATTCCACTGTCCACTGATGGTCGCTTCGTCAGACGCTGATGCTGCTGTGATTGATGTACAGATGTATGTCCACTGTTATGCAGCTGTGCTGTGCTTGAATCCACAATCCCTGTATTTAAACATCACATCACCCATTACGTAGGCCTTTCTAATGAGAGTATTGTTCTCCATGGCTGATACATCACCATACAGAAATTATTAGCACTATGAAAATACTAAAATAAATATACAAATTAACGCTAATCAATAATCACTAAAATAACTACAAAAAGATGGCTGGGACAAAGTTCCTGTAACTAGGTCGCAGTATTACATTCTGTTTAATTAACAAACTTGTCTTTTATTAGCTATACCAGGTGGCACAAAAGTTGTTTTAAAAATACTGCAAACAAGAATGGCTCTACTGGATTTAAATTAAACTCATTTAATTGTTGGTCATCATTTGAGCTGCATATGTGTCACCTGCCAACTTGTCTGATTTGTAGTACAGTAGAAAAAGAAGGGCTTGTAGCATGTAATGTGAAAAATAATAAATGCACACAAAAGTTTTGAAAAGCACACTTTCGAGACCTAAGCATGATACGACAGTATCAAAATGAATCTTGATGTCATATGAGTCAAGAGTGGACTGACAGTTTATACAATAAGAATCTGTACCATATTCCACAAAACAACACAATATCTGCCTCCTTCAAGTGTTCATTCAGAAGTGCACATACTGAAACTAGCAATTCCATACAAACCTGGAATGGAACCAACCGGGCTGGAAGAAGAACTGTGATTGCTACTGGCACTACCTGCTTCTCCTGACTGAGGAATGTTCACATGCAGCTCTAGACTCACAACTCTGTACTTCTGTGACTCACTTCTGTAAAAGTAGCAGACAAAAGTGGAAACGTTACAGATTTAACGGATATGTACCTTCCCACTTTACACCTCTCAGTGGGCTTTCCATCCCTTTATATTCAACTAGCACAGAAATCTGGAAAATTCATCTCTGCTAGCCTCTCAGACAACGGGCTTAAAAATATGATTCTTTTCAGCTGAGCACATTCATCTCATTCTCCTGCACCTCTATCCCACTGTTTGTATGAATTCCTCACCAAGAACATCTACTAACCTTGTAACAACACCAGGCCGAAGGAAAACACCATCATGTGAACGTGCTGTAGACGCAACAGAAGCCAAGGATACAACTGAACCAGCTGGGGACAGAGTTGATACATCTGGGGATGCTGATGAACCTAGCAGCATAATGTCTGTACCTAGATTTACTGGGGAGACAGAAGACACCTCTGTCCTTACAAGAGTGGATGTTGGAGACCCTAGTGAAGTAGAGCTTGTAGGCGAATTTGTGGCGGAACCTACAACAAGAATTTGTGCTTATAGTAATATGCCTATGTGTCAGTGAACCTGAGGCAGGCACAAAGAGGCAGCATAACTCTCAAGTCTTACCAAGAAGTGTCATGTTATTTTTCTCTCGTGCTGCTTCCAGTCGTTCCATTTCTTGTGCAAGATCCTCATGTTTATTAGAACGTGCACAATCTGTAGCTGTCTGCGCAGACAGGTTACGCACATTTAAGGCTGTGTGATTCCACCTGTACAAAAGGATAGCTGTTTCCTGATGACCTCTGGCACATGCCCACATCTAAAACATTAGTCACAGAGAAAATCAGTTTATTTATGGCATCAGGAAAATAATCACTATTTATACTGACAGCAAAATAAACCCCACAAATATACTCATTTGATAAAGAAAATGAAAACTAACTGAACATTAAAAAAAGGAGGTCCAAATAGTGAACACTGGTATAAAACGTTAAATAACTCTGATCAAAATAATTGATTTTCTTGTTAACATAAATCTTTAAGAAATCTCCACCCTGACTTTCACAAACCGATAATATTAATAATATAATAAATCTGTACCAGTGGTGTATACCCATCTTCATCCTGACTGAGGGCATCAACCTCTGTTTCCAGTAAAAGAGAAGAGTTCTCAGCACGCCAGTGCAGCATGGCACATACCAACCTGAGAACAGAAGTTTAAATAAATTCTTAATAAAGATATAAGTACTATAACTGTATTAGTCAATTAACAAGCAATCATATACAACTAAACCATTGTTATACACTTGAATAACACTTTTATAATATCATCCATTTTAAGAAAGGACAAAAGATTTTAATGTTGATTTCTGGGATGATGTAATGCTATGTTGACTTGAAGGCAGCTACTAATGTTCCTAATACAATACAGGTAATGGTCTAAAAGAATCGGTAGATACCTGATACAGACAGTTACAGCTTCCAGAAAATGAGCAGCAAGCATATGAGGATAAAGTACCCTTACCGCGAATATCCCAAAGATGCAGCCAAATGAAGCAGTGTCATTCCCCTGTGGCTTGAAAACCATGAAGGACCGACTTCCTCCCCTGACCTCCATGCTCTGGTGGTCATTTCTTGGCAATAACTAACTAGACGATCCTCAAAGTTGCTTTGGTTGAAAACTGCAGAACCCTCAACCTGAAGTGTGAAGCGGATCTCCTGTTATTGTCATTACGAAAGCAGTTTTCTTATACAAAATTCTGTTTTATATGACTTTAAATTAAGACTATTATTTTATAATATCAGGGCAGACTCACAAGTAAGATTCATAACCAAATATGGAAAACACAATTTTATCAGTGGCATTCATTTTGTGGGCAAATATAACTTCCAGGTTTCATATTCAACAGTGCTCTATATGGACTCCACTGAACTGATTTAAGATGGCAGACCTTTAAATTGGCTGTGCATAACCACCTGGTTACAACACTAACTGCCAAATGAATGGGTATTAATAGAAAATAATATATGAACAATTTTGTACAAAAATTTATTCTAATAAGCTTTAGATTGACACTACTGAAAGGTAAATATTAAATTGAAGTATGATTCATTCCTTATCACATTTTCTATGGCCATAATTTATACGGAAAAGAGGCTAACATACATGGTACAAAAATAATCTTGAGTTTTACAAGCAACAAGCCACTCACCAGTTCTGAGCAATCAGGCTCCTGCTTTATCTGTAGTCGGTCATCCATTGCCTCTAATCGCTGCAGAAGAGTAAACTTCAGAAGATTGTCACTACTACTTTGCTCCAGCTTTGGCTCACAGGCAGATGTTCGATCTTCTTTTGCTGGCTTCTTGTACTCAAATATCACCGAGTTGGAGATGACAAAACCCTCGCAAGCTACCTGAAGCGTAGCCAGGCCAACTTCATGGGCTACAAAAAGAAAGCATATGAGATGTGAGGTTCTCAAGGCAGTGAAGATCACAATGCTGGTCTTCTGAGCTATTACACCACGCGGACTTACAAGTGGGTACTAACATTTTGAAGAAACACACTGGCTCTATTTTCAGGGCTGAGGGCACATTGTTGTTTTCCTTCAACAATATTCCCCTTGAAAATGTCATAACCTCATCAATCATTACCTACATGATATTTGTATGACTTGAAATTACTGTAAAGTTTAATTTATTAAATGACCTCTTATATACAATATGGATTCTAGAATTTCATGTCTAGATGATATATAAAACTACAAACATCAAAATCAAAGAAAAACCATGTCGAGATGGAGAACAGCAGCATGAATATTTGTGCTTACATTTAAGTAAGGAATGAAATACCTGCAGACACTAATTCTGGTCTGGATTCAGCTATAGCAAAACAACAGCTGTTTATAAACCATGTAGTGTAAAGAAAAGCAAAGTTAAGTTTAGTAACCAGACTAGCGAGCTGGTGATTTTGTAAACACAGCAAATGTAAATTATTACTGAAAGTTCCCTCTGCTGGTCAGGCTGTAACTACAAGAATTAATGGTACAGTAGTATACTAACATAATATATAGACAACTAGACCAAATGTAAAGATAAAGAAACCTTCCATATGGGAGGAGGCAAAGGCTCGGCTTCAGGCTTCTGCACCATAGAGTCGGTCAGTCAGGCCACATGTAAGTCATAACACATGGCTAATAAAAGTCAAAAGTGTCTGGCATATACTGGAGGGGGGGGGGGGGGGGGGGGGGAAGGGCCAGTCCTCAAAGGACTGTTACAATTTAACAAAAAAAGATTTGATATAAATTTCAAGTACCTGGGCAGAAACACCTAAGTACCCCACTTTGCACCAATGTCGTGGGCACAGGGAATGTGTCAAACAGCACTGTGTATGGAGAAGTAGTAGAATACCATGGTCCAGTCACAAGAACCTTCACTCCACCCTGTAGAAAAGAACAAGAACATCTAAGCACAAAAAAATCTTTTCTAGGCCATGTAGAATGATACCAATACTAAATGTGGGCTGATGCTACATCGTCGGCACAAACAGCGTAGCGACAACCCACATCAGTATTGCTACTTCTTGGTCAACAATACGAAATATTGCTTGTTAAGGCTGCGCCAAGTCATCTGTCTTCACGACGCTCGATGTCGGTTTTCCGCCATAGGTTCAAAAGGCATCTGGATGTTGACTGCAGTAAATATTGCATATTTTGTTCGCTGCATGACGACATGCGTCGGAACGCTTGGCACCGGATACCTGCCGAAGTTTTCAATGGCATTCCGGGGTTCACTTCTAGCAAACATACCGTCTGCTGTGCCAGTTGCCCAATTAAAATCAAGAATGAATAAATAGCGCATTATTTATCAACAAACTCTATTGTGCATAATGAAAAGCTATGGGGTTTATAAAGAAATATGGGCAATGATGTGAAAGTAGTTATTAGATCACCTGAGTTACATACACCAGACCGACACTTACCATTCTAGTCCTTAGAGGGGTGGGGGAAAGTTATTTCAGATATAATAAACAGCTTATAAATGAAAAGTGACAATACCTATTTTTTTAATCCTTCAGCGTGGGAGCATTTAAATCCCAAGTCTATACCGTGCTGTGGGAGGAGTTTCTGGTTGGGGATTTAATTTTGAGCTGAAAGTGCATCATTTTACTTATATGGGCACAACTTCCCTAATAATTGATGAATTTTAGTGAAACTTTGAACAAAATGTTCACAACACACTATGCTTTATAGAAAGTTAAAAAATGTACCTTAAGCAGCAGGACGTGCCACACTCGGTAAACTGCTCCCACTTTGTTCACCGTCATTGTATTCATTTTCAGATTCGTCACATGTAAGAAATTCACGAACAGGTAAATCATCGATTACACTTGATTCATCATCTGAATCGAACACGCTACTTTCGGAATCAGTGAGAGGTTCGTCTACACTTCTAGCAATGTCTTGAGGAGACAAAAAACGCCTGCTACTCGAAGCCATATTCACGGCTGACTGACGGCAGATATGTACTATAGAATTCTGTTCTTACCAAGGGGAGAACAGAGAATGCATTGACTAAGGTCGTTGAAATCATATACCGTTAGAAAGGTTGGAATGTGTCCTACACAGCCGTCGAAACCTTAAATCTATTACTCCATTTGTCTTCCCTAGAGAGAGCCACAAAGCAGAGGCTGAATGCAGTTGAGTTCAAAAATCGATCTATATTTCAAAGTCGAAAAACACTGGTAAAATCGATCTGTCAGAGTCATGTTATATATCAATCGATAGCCAGCATTTTTCTCTACATGGCTACTGGATCCAGAAAACATAAAATACAAGGTCAGTCGCTACGAAGAAGGAGAAGTCTTAGCGCGCATTATGCGAGCAGTGCTCGGCACTCCACGCCATGGGATGACTAAGTCATGACGAGCGATGTTCGGCACTCCACGCTGAAGGGTTAATAGTGATTTCTGTTGTTCTTAATTCAGTTTAGAAGTGTTGTAGTAAATGGTGACACAACACACTCACCTCAGGGTAGGCCCACTCTGGCGAGTAGTCGGTAATGTTTGCCGTGCCTTCTCGATAGTCCATTCTTGGTGATGATTGATCATTCCCCTTATCCACAGATGATAATGTGACAGACTTTCCTCTTTGATTTGAAGGGGATTCAGGAGTGGTCTGGTCCATTCCTGTACTCCCAGTACTGTTAACTGCTGCCGTGTTGCTCTCTGTAGAAGATTCAAGAATTTCCAGCTCTGGAAAGTCCCCCAGCATGTCAAATGCATCAAGATTGACAAACACATCATCATCCACCTAGAATAAAAAATGAGATATAATAACAAAAGTGACATTTTTAGATAGCACACATTTTGAGGTGTCTTAAGTTGTCTTGAACAGTTTTTAATCAAAGGATATAGTACCTATACTACAAGCAGGTTTTACTGGTCCTATACAAATGATTCTGTTAGCTCTGAAAATTAGTTACTTGATTTGATAAAAAAGTATGTAACTGAGGTAAACTTACAAAGAAGATACTTTTGAACTTTACCTGTTAGAGCTTAGTGCCTGTTTGTTCCATTACAAATTAAGCCCTTCATAAAACACTGTTGTCATACAAGAAACATAATCAGCATGTAACCATAAATCCAGGACAATGTTCAACTGAGAATAAATAAGAAGGTGGAAGACAGAAAACATCAAATCTCATAAATCTTTGAACAAGGATACTGTGGAGTCTCAACTGGGGGCTCTAGTCCTTCAACTGATGACAATGGAAATCTTTGTTTAATTAGGAACTGTTAATAAATCATATTCTAATAAAAGAAAAGTACTTTTTTGGTGTGTGACTGTGGTTTTAGAAAACATACAGAAATGTCTATCACATTAGAAAACCCAAAATATCTGCATAAAATCACACTCTTCTCTTTAAAATTACAGTTTTTCGTGTTCAGAAAAAAAGGGAAATCTCTGGATAAATATTCACAATACAATGAAGCACACACGTGCACCATTACATCACCTATGAGTCTAATTTTTATAAAGCAGGTATTATTTCAGCAAGCTTTTAGATTAGTAAAAGAAGTTCTTAAAACAAGTATATTGCGCAAGACTGAATTTTGTAAAGTTCGATACACCTTTCTCTGGAACAAATAACCTAAAAATATCATTCTCTTACCATGCTGGAACTTCAAAAGAACAAATACAAAAGTAAAAACTTTTTCCTGATAAAATTATAAAAAGCAGCATACCAAATTGCATGGCATGGAGAAACACTCACTTGTTAGTTACCACAATCAATATAATACTACTTTGCACTGTTACCACATTGTGACTGTCTATTCATCCAAAATTATCCCTGCAAAGATGTGTCTTGGTAAGAGATTAAGTCACTTATGGTAGTCTCTGTTCAAGGAAATTTACGTAAAAATCTTGGAAATTTGTTTTCTTGCTCAACATTCTACAAAAAAACATTTCCAAGAAAATGTTATAACTATTTATGGTCAATTAAATTGTCAAATAAACTCTTAGGTATATAATCATTGCAAATGTACCAGACATCATGATTAGTTACACATCTTCACTTTTTAGAAAATCTAACACAAAAATATTTCACTGTAATAGGAAAACTATTCCTCGCTTGTTTTCTAAGACTGTTCTGGGCAAAATACAAACCTGTGTTGGTGATACCACTACATCACAGCTGTCAATGAAATCCATTGGATTGATTTCTGGAACTATGACATCATCAGGGGACATCTGGTCTCCACTGGAAGGAGCCATAGACTTGGACGCAATAACATGATGAGCACCACTCACCATACTCCCACCACTACGACGGTGGTGGTGGTTTAACTCTGCAGAACATGACAGAGGCATGTTGGCCGACAATGTCCTTTGAATATCTTCCTGGGACAGGTCTAATGTTTCATTAAAGAAACCACCGACCAATGAAACAGTGTCTGTGTTTTTCATCCCAGAATTTGAGCTTGAACTAATAACTAAAACAGTATCACTGCCACAGTAAGTCTGTTTTATGTCCATCAGGTCTTCTCCACTTGTGTCCATGTGTTTGGCTGGAGTGGGTGGAGCACTGCTCATGGAGGAATTTGGGGTTGATAATAATGCTACATGCTGCTGCTTTGGAGTTGCTGATCTCAGAATGCTCTTGTCTCGATTGCTACTTAAGTACGTCGCACCATTACTGTCAAAACCTGATGAGACATTTCCATTTGTAACGTCCATTTTATTACTATCATTGATATTAATATTATTGTTGTTATTGGTAATGTTAATGTTCAGCATGCTATTACTAGTTGCTGTGTTGCTTTCAGACACCGAAGCCTGGTGACAACAGGAAGATGGCGACGAGCCTGTTTCCATGGCTTCCTGCTTCAACACTATTGTTGCTGGTGTCATGGATTTTGATGAATCATTTGTAAGATGTTGGTTTTGATGATGACTCCGCTGGTGATGTGCTGAATTGGCGCTGCAGACAAAGGAAGTGACGGCAACGGGAGAAACTAAGGACTGATGAGTTTGGTTCGTCGAACTGTTCCCAGTGGAACTATTAAGGATGAGGAGGCCTCCACCACCTTGGATTTGGGACAAACTGAGAACAAGAGGGGGGGTTGATGTGGTGGTTGGGTTGCCAGCGCTACCACTAGATGAACTACGATTGTTACTGTGATGATGGGAATGCTGTTGTTGCTGCTGCTGCTGCTGGTGGGAATGATGGGAGTGTAAAGAGATCCCGTCTCGGGAATGGAGACGTGCTGCACTGCTTGCATTGTTGGAAGTTGATGTAAGGATCACGCTTCCTGAGCCAGTTGTGGAAGAAACCTACACATGGAATATAACACTTCTATGAACAGATGCTTAACTGGCATGCAACTTAACAGTTCTATGAATGGTTAACTTTTATGTTCATCCATTAGCAAGTTCTATAATGGTGCCCTAAGAAATGAGTTATTACTTGTGTCTGTTAAATTTTGCTACCTCAGTTTTAAATACATATTTTACTACCACTGCTGCTGATAGTGTCATCCAAATATACTTTCCTAACAAATTCCAAAACTGTAATTAATCAACCAATCACTTAAGTTTCATACACTACGATGCAAGACACAGGTTGGTGAAAATAGAAGGTGGACACAAACAGTTAATTCTGTATTATACTATGGCCAAAACCTGAACTAAAATAGTAGAAATTATTCCTCCATAGATGGCAGAAGCTAATTAAATAATTTATGAAAGTATTGAGTAAATAAAAAGCATACAACAAGATTGCAAAATTTAGATCAAATCTACTTGACTACAGAAAAGGAAAACCATTTGGATGAAATAAAATACTCTATTACTAACTTTGAACACTATACTGAAAATTTATATTCAAAACGCCATTCTCATCAAAGGTTATGAAATTTCAACTGTAAGTGAATACCTGGTTGTTGTTCTCAGTGTTGATAGCAGACATACTAACAACAGCCTGTCGAGCGTTGGAACTGGATGTGAGGTCAGTGGTACTAGTCTTCGCTGCCGTTATCCGCCGCATCGGGTGGGAACAGGTTTTCCCATCAGCACATGTTGAGTCAGGGCAACCACACTCCAGCTGTTTGGTGAGCGCTGCTGCTCGGGCCAGACGCTGCTTCTCCATCAGCTGAGTAACAATGGCTTCCACCGTCTCTGCCGTCTGTCAGAAAAGTCATCACCAGATGCACAAACCATCAACACTATCGAGCACCATGTAGTTGGTATTTGTTAGTTTCACGTCAGGTCAAGTTAAATGTTATGAATTTCAGATTTATGGACTTTTTCAATCGCCACTGGGCTTCCTCAAAAAATTTTAAATTGGTAATTCAACACCATCGCCAATGACATTTAGAGATAAATTGAGTTAACTGTGTTTCAGTCAGTTAAGAGTTAAACTGAATTAGGAAAGCATCTTACCGATATTTCCAGCTCATTATTGAGGTCCGGCTCATCTTCACTGAAAACTGAAAATAAAAATGGAATTAATGATCCATTACAGAATTCTTTGTTTTATAGAGGAATCACAAATATGATAAAGGAACCCTGAATTTTAGTTTGCAGTATTGTACTTCAAACATTTCATAATAAATTATGACTACATAATATATCAGTAAAATCAGTTACCAAAATGAATAGTGCACATGATACGAAGCTGCAAAAGTCACTGGGTAGCAAGGTTACGTAAATCTGGACTATCTTGGTGATTCGCATCTTACATGGACTGTAGAGGTGCCTGGTTCAAACCCCACTTGGGATAATAACTGATATGACAAAAAATATTTTTGAGGTTTCCTCAGTCCTTTCAGGCAAATAACAGAAGACCAACACATAAACTACAGAAATAATAAATTGTGTGAAATTAGAATTTCTGATAGTAAGAACTTTAAATCCCTGAGGTTAACATATTTTGATAATGTGAGACACTGTAATAAGTCTAATTTATTTTGTTTAAAATTTGAAACTGTCAGACTGGACAGAAACTTGAGTTTCTGAATATCAAACTGATTCTTACAGAACTTTCTTTATGATATATCTAAACACAACACAAACCTCGAACATCAATACAAATTTGTTTTGACTTTTAAGACCATCAGTCTTGTCAGTCTGAGTCTGGCATTGGACCGGAATATGATTTAAGTGTTTTCTGGACTAGTCTGACAGAAGAACTAAAACAGTTATTATCCCATTGTGTGGTAATGACAGAAGATATGTACCATACAATTTTATCAATCAAGAATGCAATGCATTGCAGCTGTCTATCCAGAATTACTGTGTCTCATAACACCAAGGTATTCCTCTTTCATCCGAAAATTGAAGACGAGCTTTTCCAGAGATGGCATTGCAAGTAGTTTGAAATCCAAAGATAAAATGCCACTACGCATGATGCTAAAGTTCTACATATATAAATATGACTACAAAGTAAGGAAATACCAGAATAGCTTAGAACATAAAGGAGACAGTGGGAAATTAAGGTAAAAGCTGTTTAAGTGTTCATGCCAGGTCATCATGCATATAAAAGGCATTAAAATGCATAAATTATTAAGAAAATTCCTCTGACTTAATGTAAAATCATACAAACAATATGTACAACAACGAGGAACATTTCCGAGTAGGATTTAAGAGAGATCATGTATGAAACTACGATGTGAAAATATATAATAACTGTACATGTGCAATATGATGAGCAAACCCTCTATAGATACATTTTACTCACTTTAAGAATTAAGCTCCAATATGGTCACCATATTGTAATATACTGCCAGAAATTAAATTTCATTTTCTAATATAAAATTTCACAGTAGACAACAAACAACTGCTGCTGCTGCCCCTGCCGAAGATGACGTCTGCTGCACACGTAACAATTTCTAAGGTTAATACCGTCGGTTCTTAACCTTTAAACTAAGAGATCTCCCATGTATCCCTAGGCCCCCTTCCTTCAACAAAGTAGGACTCAGGATTGAAATTCAGAAAAAAAAATTCCATTACTTTCCTCAGAACCCCCAGGAAAATTTTGGGATAGTACCTAAAATTAAGCCATGTTAACAAATTTTAGCAGACCTTATCAGTACCTAATTTAATGTAAACCTATTCAGTGGTTTTCAAATTAGTACATGCAAGCAGGCACACATACAGACAGACAGATATGGTAAACGTAACAGGTACATTTTTGAAACTTCATTGTGAATGTACCTAAAAATATGAACATAAAAGGATGTTCACAAGAACACTATCTTATACACTGTTAAGATACAATTATAGGACAGAAATAAACTATATCAAAACAAGTTCGCACACTGGGACTGTATTTAACGTATAGTCTGCAATGTACCTGAATAGTCTTCTTTATCTTGTGAATGCAGCAATGCTGATACTGTAACAGCAATGGTTCTTTCTACACATCAGAGAATGCACAGCAAATATTAAAAAAATTAAACCAAAGTAAAAGAAATCTATAATCATACCACCTGATGTGAACAGGTTGAGTGTGAGTGAAATTTTTTCAACAGATGTGATTTTCCAGATAACAGAACTTACCTTGTAAATGGGTGTGTCCACAGCCAGAATTAACAGTATTTAATAAGGAGTCAAGTAGTAAGCAAATAAAAGTAAATAATTTGCATGAAATTCTTGGTGGATGCAAGAAAGCAAAGAATGAAGTGCCTGCTTCCTATAGCCTGTCAATTTAGTGGCAGTGAAAGAGTGCTAGTTAATAGACAACTGTTATGATTATTCATTGAGCTCTGTAATTCAGTTCAATCAATATTCATGTGTTCTTTTGCAAACTGCATGGGGAGAATGCATTATGGGTTGGTTGTGTCCATCTATCCAGTCAATTCTACTTGAGAACCACTGGACGTATTTCGATGAAATCTGGTAAGAGGTCATGCCATTCTGCACAACCTCAAAATCAAACTTTGATAACAAAGAGACAAATGAGGAAAGCCATGAGTAGACAATGATATGCTGCAATCTGGTGGCCAAAGTGGGAACTATTAAACAAGGCAGATATAATACCTCTAAATGCAGGTTGCAAAGAACGCATGATATTGTGTGTTTTCTGGAATGGAATACACTTTCCAAGCTTGTTTGTTATTTCTTTACTATTTTTGGCATCTCTCCTTACTCTTTCTCAATTCAAGCTGCACGTTCCCTGAACAGAAAGCTTCATGAACCTTTTTTTATCAAGGTTTTCTAACATAAGAATACAATTTCTTGAGTGTCATGAAGTTGTTCAATGTTTCCTTAGGTCTCTCCAAATAAATATGAGAAGACAAGTTTTGTCCAACACTCTTCTCAAACACCCTTCATATTGAAGATGGCTATCATCTGGGTTGTAGCGCCATGTAGTTTGGTAGAAGTTTATCAACGTTTCAGAGGTCCCTGCTGCCTTCATCAGCAGGACAATGAGTGAAGCAGCAAATATCTCTGAAATGGCTATAAACTTTTACCAGACTACACGGCGCTACAACCCAGATGATAGCCATCTTTAGACTTACCACCACAAAAACCTCAAATCCTACCCTTCATATTAATAATCATGTCACCATTTCTTCTTCAACGCTATATAACACTGGGAAAACAGGAAATAAATATAGAACACCAGCTTGATATTCTCAAACAAAGAAACTACTTCGAAAACTAGATACTGATTATAAGACAATATTAAAGTGCATCTTAGAGAAATGTGTTTTAAAAATGTTAACTTGTTGAACTAAACCAGTATAAAATAAAATGATGGGTTTTTGTGGTCACAGTTATGGACTTTCGAGTTACATGATAACCACGTCTTGTTCAGTTAAATGTGGTAACTATCAATTACTCACAAAAGACCCTGTACCATTGGATATCACTTGCTGGAACAGCGGTATTATACAAAGGAACCATTACTGGTACGTTAGAAATTCTTAAAACATAGGCCCATGTATAATTCCTGGCTACACAATTCTGAAATTTCTGATAATGCAAGAAACAATGAAATCTGACCTAATGAGAAGCCATGCGGTAAAGAGAGGGGATGATGCAGCAAGCAACACAGATCTGTTTTCACTTCACCCTGCATAACACCAGCACCACTGGAGTAGGAAGAAGAAGAAGTAGAAGATGTAGAGGATGTACAGGGGGCTGATGGCGACTCACACATGGGCCTGAGCTGCGACACCAGTTCTTCCTTGGTCCACTCCTTTTTGTCACCCCATAAAGCCAGGCTCGGTGTGATTACTGCCAGTTTGTTGTCATCTGGATATGGCACATTGAGGTAGTGGACCAACACTATATCTGGGTTCTGCAACACATCACACTCTACAGTTAAACTGTTCAATGTCAGTCTCTCAGGACCCTGAAATGTATGCGCAAAAGCTGTCATGATTTCTATGCAATTTCAGATATAACACATTTACATTTCCCATCTTGTTGGCATAGTTTCTGCATTCTTCCACCAGGGAACAGGTGCATTAAGCAAATCAGAACGGAATTTATGGCAGACCAATACCAAGCCCACCACAGTTTCACACGGTTGCCCTGCTTGTATATTAGGAATTACAAAGTTAAAAAGCACAGTGTAGCTTTCTTGGGTCATCACTAGTGTCAGCACGGGACACGCTTCCGTTTCAGAGACCGTCTCTGCCACCGTCATCCAGTCTGTGCTATCAAGGTGTGTGTGTCAAGCATACAAAGCACAACAAAACTAATAATCATTGAAGATTTCCGTCTTCTGGGTTGTTGCGCTGTGTAGTCTGGTCGATGTTTACCACCGTTTCAGAGGTCACACTGCCTCCGTCATCAGGGCGATGAGCGCAACAACCCAGAAGACGGAAATCTTCATACTCACCGCTGTGAGAACCTCAAGTCTTACATAATAATCATTGCATGGGGCTGAACTTCCACAAGCTCAGACTGACTAATGAAAAGTAAATCTACCCACCATCTGCACATAATGTTCCCATATTAATTTAGCTCCTTTAATTGCATTGCTACAAAGAAATGAGTACAAGTAATAAGGCATCTGGTTTTATTAAAGTCGGAAGATTTACGGATACAAATGAATTTTTAACATCAGCACTAGAAAGAGTTTATGGCACAGTATACGCAGATTGTTAAAGCGCGCGATATAATGTGTTACAGTTAAAAGTCTTTTATGCAGACTCCAGCGTCACATTCATTTAACATCCTTGTGTGTGTTCTGCCACTGAATTAAAAACACGGGCCTAAATTCCTCTTCTCCAATAAAACAGACACAACGGAAATCATGGCACAGCCCAACTGTTTACAGGGCCTGCAGTTAGTGTTGAGATCAATTTAAATGTAATTAATGATCTTACCTGGAGTAGCCAATAGCATCTACGATGAAATGTCGGCAATATGGCTGAATGGACGTAACACCCGTATATACACTGAAACACAAACATATCAGTTGCATCTAGAGCTCATGAAACTATGACAGGATTCTCAATAACCATCTGTCGCAGACACTTACTGGCTTTTTCTGAACCAGGAAATTAATTACCATGCACACAGCAGATCAACACTGGATCCTACCCTGATCCTGATAAATCCAGTCCATACCTTCGATCATTTATTTAAGATACATTTTAATATTATCCGCCCATTTATACCTGTGCCTTGAAAGTGGTCTACTCGGTTCTGGTTCTGACTACAATTCTGTAAATATATTTTTCTTTTCTTCAGTCCAATTTGGTTTACAGTTCTGCTTTTAAGGTAAATGCAACTGGAACTGATATTGCTACGATTCGCCATCAGAAATGAATGCCCTTCCAATTGAACGGGGGGGGGGGGGGGGGGGGGGGGGGTCCAATTTCTTATTAGCAATGCCAATCTAATGGGAAATCAACATATACATGTGGTTGTTCACGATACAGATTCAAGTAATCCTTAGCTGTTTCAAATTAAGTTTCATAACATGGGAAACTGTAATTAATTTATTTTATGATTCACAAAGTTTTGAACACAAATTACCAAAATAGAGAAGATTAACCATTTTTTTTCTTGGTTCTAGTATTTACCATTTTCCTACGATACCACCGTGTAAATTATTTCAAAAACCGAAAACTTTCCGGGGTTCATTACCTTGTTCACAAGGGCCAGACATCGATCCCTAGCTGAGCTACAATGACGTCAATAACAGGAACATAAATCCTATATCCTACTATAAATCCTAACGACTCTCTCACAAATAAACATATCAGATTTCGTTCGTCACAGAAAAAGTCGTAAGTTTAGCGTGACAAAGATACAGTCTAAACAGAGATTACAGTCTGACATAATTCGGTTCCACTTCTCGGATGTCGGTGTGAGAGATCAGCTTATATACATATAATTAATTACCATTCAGTTTTTAACCATTCCAATTTCAAACACTCTTCTCCGATTTTTTTTCCCCCAAATAAAACACGGAGAAATGGGAAATACAGTAATTAAATTTCAATTTTTTTTCAATATCCACGAAAACCACTGAATACATTTTAATACCAATCGGCATTCTACGAATCTGATTCAGGAAAATAGGAGGGTTGACTTATAAATCCCTGCCCCCCACCCCCCAACTCTCAATTCCACCCGCTGGATCAATACGCGTTTCCATTTAACCCTCTCAAATTTGACTCTAAATATCAAGACCAGCGTGGAAGTAATAACATCCGATGCCAATCATTTTAGGAAAAACATCCATCAAAAAAGCACTGCGTCTTCTGTAAAAATAAGCGTTGGACTGCAGAACTCGAGACAGGGGAGCAACCAGACAGACAAACAAACATGTTTAAGATGTTTGAGAACGCGCTAAGTAGACCGATGCAGTAGTTTATACTTTATTCAATATCCAGATCAATTTTAATAAAATCTTATTCAAAATATAAGCACCACGTGACACACAGATAAATTAGACTTCAACGCTTAATATAAAATATACAAAAAAAAACCAGGAGAATACAGGCCTATATGTCGACTGTCGTCTTCTGGGTTATGACGCGAATGTAGGCAATACGTTCTTCCGAAACGTCGGTTAAGTGCCTGCAAGACCACACGGCGTCACAATCCAGCAGACCACAATCGAGATATTACCGGCAAAGCCATGAGAACCTCGACGTTTCGAAAAGGCCTACTCCTAACCAACTCTCCAAACCTTTTCGTGACTAGAGTCGTTTCTCCGATGATCAAGATATTTCTTACGAGATGAAGGCAATGCCTCAGTTGAAGAAATCCCTTACTCCTGCACAAAAAAGGTAAATCACTTTGACCAAAGAAGACTGCCTGCCAGGTCAGTCCACTTCACTCCTTCACAACTTACGCTCATTTATTTAATTTCAATACTCACCCCCCCCCCCCCACCCTCCAAAAAAACCCACGTCTTCTTAGTGTTCCCGATAAATCTCTTACCCCCTTGCGTCTCACATACCGCGCTCATTCCGTCCTTAATTTGCACTCAGCTTAACAACACAAAGATTTCTGGTTCTCACGGCGACGCACTGACGATGGCCGTCTTCTGGGACGTTGCACCGCGTGTCTCGTAGAAACTGACCGACGTTTCAGAGGTGCCTTGTGCCTCCATCATCCCTGATGATGGACGCAATGTGAGTCGTCATCTGTCAGCGTAGACGGCGCAACATCTCAGAAGATGTCTGTGTTTGTACCAACGAACATCACATTAAGAAGGTAAATCTGTAAGACAGCGCAAGCCGGTTCACCGCTACGCTAAAATTCCGAATGAAATTTGACGTTCTAACGGCGGAGAAGGTGCCATGTGATGCTGTGGGCTGATTCGTAGCACGGAAGAAACCTTTTGCTATCTACCTACGAGTCTGCACAACGCCTGAAGTACGGTATTTTCCTTTCCACATAATTCACCAACATCGCGATTAAAAACAAATTCGAGGGGTTTTTTTCTCTCCCTGTGGGGAGAATTCCGGCGGGTTTTATATCCCGTTCACAGCAGAAACTCTCCTACCATAAACTAGTCTCGTACAAAGGAACTCACCTGAAAAAGCATGTTTCGACCATTCGTGTTTTGTGGTTCCTCTTTGATCCGTTTCAATTCTACACATCATTAGTAAAACAGAGATTGGGCACACAAGGAACCACACAACATCACATAAATACATATATATATATGCTACCTTTTATGTTGGAGGGCAATAACATAAATTATAATATAATAACCACGCCTCCATACTCCAACGACAATCTCCACAGTTTTAGAGAGAGATTACCAGAATGCGGCATATTGAATTATACTCGATGGGGAGTTCGGGGTTCAGAAGGGGAGAAAAAACCTAGAGAACAGCACTCCTAGGATTACAGGAAGAGTAAACGGGAGAACACTGGAAGACGGGGAAAAGACAGGACATCCCGGAACACGGATGTTACTGAACTCCGTGGTTGTTGCTTACGTTCTGATGTTAGGTTTCTGTCTTACGCGGGACGTATTCTAAGAAAACCGAGGCCTGATTATGGAGGCAGCAAGCACCTCTGAAACGTCGGCAAACTGCCAGACTGCAAACACGGAAGACAGCCATCTCCAATTTACGTACAGTTACTGGTAAGGACAGTTCAGTACACTAACACTCAAGTGCTAGTTAAGAGGTGGTTAAGAGGTTTCTGTTGGCAATGAAGTTTATTAACGACGTGCGCTGAACAACAATTTAACATAAGCCTGCACGCAGTGACACGCATTAATATACATTCAAAATTATTTCGATAAAGTTTATTTTCGTACGAAAATCCAGGGCAAAAACGGGCCCGTACGTTCAAACAGCGGTCTACCCAGAAAACCAGCATCAACGAAGAACGGAGATGTGCAATTTAAAAGTAAAATTTAAAAAAAAAAAATACAAAACTGTCCATGAAATAAAAATAAATAGTCTACAACAGAGAATTCAGTCTCGGTGACACTTCACACAGTTATAGCCACAGTGCATCTAGCACTAATGTGACATAAATAAACCTTAAACCCAAACTGCAAACTATAAACATTTTACGACAGGGGGGAAAACCCCTATAAACATTGCTGAGAACTTTACCACGGGTTGTTAGACCCATTAACCAATTAGCAGAACGCGCGGTTTTGGTACTTAAATTGACGTCAGAGCTAACGTGGAGCAGTGCGCGAACATCCACCAGTATCGGCGAGCTTCATGTAACTTAATACCACGACCTGACGGCAGAGGTTCCGCTGTGGATACTCGTTTACGTCGTCTCAAATAACTAACAGACTCGTCGCTTGCGTGTATGATGTACAGTCCTATTGCTTTATAATGGTCGCTGGCTTGCGCAATAGGGGAGGGAAGTAGGAAGTAGTGGGAGAAGCAATGCGAGGCAGAGTTCTCCTATACTGGCAACAGAAGCAGACGCACGTACGGATCAGAAATACAACACGGGCCCGTAATTACCGTGACACTTACTGATGTTAATGAACTGATTTTTATTACGCGCCTCTAAAATTCTGGCTGGCCACGAACTTTTCCTTTTGACTATGTAAGCCCACGTGCTACCATTGGTCCACTCCCATACCTGCTCCCATTGGCTCGGGGCAGGCTACACCTTTCACTTCCCGACCTATAAATCCAGCTCCTCACACCCTATTGGCATATTCATCGCCCTGATGACGGAGGCAGTATGACCTCTGAAACGTTGGTTAACATCGACCAGACTACACAGCGCAATAACCCAGAAGACGGATATCTTCATACTTTATGCTCCCTTGCATCATAAAGGTAAAACCCCCTAACACGAAGCTACCAGCAAACTCAACACTGCGCAGCCAAAATTCAGCGGTCTCCATAAAATAATGAAACTGTAGCAATAATTTAGTCTGCAGTGTGATGAGGCAAGATTGTTTAATGGAGTCGGAAGCAAGAGAGAAGATAAACAGCACAATTAACAACATCGCATCGAATTCTGAAAGACTCGCAACGTTTTGAAGTCTCTTGTTCGGTACATACATACATATCTTATGACTATATTAAAACTGTGAGTTCCGAAATTCACGTAAAGACAGTGAACGTAAATTTCGCCCTTTCAGAACTCAAAATACATTTTACACGCTTGAGAGTCACGTTTCAAAGAATTAATAAAAAATGCATCAACCTCACAGAAACTGAGAAAGAATCTGACAGAGAAGACGAAGAAAAGTTCCCGAGGGATCAAAGGGAACTTGAACAAACAGGAGGAGAAAGAGAGAGAGATAGGCTTAAAAGCAACTCAGGATAATACAAGGGGCTCATCTTCCTCCCTTTGCCTTCGAGCCAGTTTTAGAGGAGAAATCTCGAATCGAGTGCCGTACTTTTCAACTTCTTACACGAAACTCCTCTTCAGCTCAAAATTAACCGGCAAATATGGAAGGTAACAGGTCGTATTACACGGGCAGCGGAAACAACGAACCTGGGCTTTTCCCCAATTTCGCTCCAACTCTCTCTCTCTCTCGAGACACGAGTTTATTTCCTGGAAATAATCCTGCAAGAAACTAAACTGGTACTTGGTTCGAGGATTGTTACGACTCTACATCAACTTCAGAGATTTATTTAGCCTACGGGCGATGTACATATTTCAGAACTCGGGAAAATGTTTTATAGATCCAATTGTAACGAATCACTTATGGCTCTAACTAATTAATTTAAACTCCAGCTAAACACTACGACTAATTAAAAAATTAGATTCCTACACCGAATAAATGCGCTAAACATGCCCCGAAAAAATAATCATTATTTATTCTGCCATCGAACAGAAACGTGTAAATTTATTTTAACGTGCAAAATGCCAGGTTACTGACCATTAAGAAAATTGGCACACATAATTCACATAATTGCTCGTATTATCCTTTAATGGGTTTAAGTAGGAAGGGGAGGCGAGAGGCAAAACCACGTAAATATCACTGCGCGGCTTAGTGGAAGGGCTTCAGAGGATGCTGAAAGGGGAAACACGAGAAGATAAAAGAACGAAACTTCATCTGACACGGAAAAGAGAGCGAGAAGGCAGTGAAATCATTTCTGTGACTGGGGAAAGGGTTGCAAGAAGTTTGCAGCGTTGTTTGTCGACGCCAGTCGTCATAGCAACGTTGTTAATATTAGAAATAAAGCGAGAGAGAGAATCATTCACCGTGGGGACTTGGGGCAACAAAAATGTTTGCTGCCACGTTACAACTCAACTCAGGGTCACTTTCTACTTTCACCGTTCCCTGATTTATGTAATTACAGACAAATATCAAGAGATCTACCTTCTGATATTTATATTACCACGTATTGTACTTTCATTAACATCGCACGTTTCTCCTAGTGATGACCTAGCTAGAGTAGAAACATTCGGGAATTAAACAAATAAAACAGCCATCAATTGCCTTGTGTTCTTAGTTGAATATGGATTGTCTCTAGAATAATAATCTGGCAGCTTAGGAGGGCGTAAGAAGGTTCCAAGGAAAGATCCGAGACACGAAGGATACAACAGCTTTGCTTTAAAAAAAACGCTGTACTTTGCTTAGCTCTCTGTGAAAAACAACTGAAATCTGACCAATTTGTAACACAAAACCACAGGCAACACACATTAACCCTTAGAAGGTAAAGTTCGCAGAAATAATATCTAGATTCAGTCCGTACCGCGAAGAAAACAAAACACTTCACCATTACAAACTTTAACTTGTTTGATAGCGTTTAAGGAAGTGATCGCTGTTTACTTAGAGAACAAAATGCTAACTCACATATTCCTGAAACCGGTGGCACAAGTGAGATTTCAGGTTCTCCTGGCGGCGAGTCTGAAGATGACTGTCATCCAGAATGTTTCGCCTTGTAGTCCCGTGAAACTTTACCGACGTTTCAGAGGCGCTTACTGCCTCGATCATCAGGGTACCATACTACACGACAAAACATCCCAGAAGACAGCCAGTGTTCAGAAGAGCCCTCCACTGACCCCTACTCCTAAGCCAGATGGATGCAATCCACATCCTCCATGTTAATGTCTAGGTCTGAGGGCCGAGGGTCAACTTACCTCGGTGCCCTGCACCTTGAGCTTCATGTGGTCCTCACGCGTCGTCTTTCCGTCTTTGCGTTTCTTCCAGCAGTAGCCGTCGCGACGGTATCGCACCTTCTTGCGGCTGTACAGCAACATGGAGCCGCTCTTCGGCCTGCCAACATGAGGCAAGTACAGTTCACAGACCAGGAGAAAATCCCTGCTAGGAATTCGATATACGCGCATGCGCAAGATTTCGCGGTTTGTGACGACCCATCCTAAAAGCATTCGTTCCACAACCACTGAACGAACAACAGACAACAATCTTTCATGTGTTCTAATGGGTACAGCTTTAAGATTACCTCACAGCGGCACAGCGATTTAATCTATAATATTATCGCAACACCCGCAGAACACATTACAAGTGCGCTCACTACACGCTACTCGTAACTGCTTGATGTTTTCAGTCTGTGTGTAGTAGAGTAAAACTCTGACGTATCACACTTCCCACCAATAGCAGCCCTCTAGCCCAGCTGATAAGTAACATTCCCCCCGCACCGGGTTTTTCTCCTGATCTGTGGACTGTACATTGACGCGCCACTAAACATACTCGAGGCCATACGACTTACACGACACCTAAATATAAATGAACTGTAGAGTTTAGTGGTCCATTTCTGTGCAGATTTGTCAATAAATTTATTAATACCGGAAGAATGAAAATGCAGTTAAAAATCGAATGAAATTTCACGGCTTCCTAAGCCATTATAGACAATTCGATTTAAAAAAATCATCTCATTCGGGAATCGAAGCTCAGCCGTTCGCCTCGCAGGCAAGCACGCTATCATTTTAACTATAACTAATCTTATTACTTTTGCGAACACCAAATAAAACTGAAAATAAAACAATGTATTAGAAAGAAACAGCGTAGCGTTGACACATAACACTTCGATCATGACGGTGCACCGTCATTTTGAAAAACAACAGCAAAATCGGGGGGGGGGGGGGGGGGAGAGGTTTTTCGATCGGAGTCCCTTGTTATCAGGACAGCCTGGAAGCGTGGACGAGTTCATCTTGGTTGTGGCTGTGAAACTAAAATGGAACGAGGGCAGACAAAACCGGAGAGAAATATGTGTGTGCCGTCTTTTTATTCTATAACTTTCGCTGTTTCTCTTAACAAACTTTGCTGCGAGTGTACACATGTAAGCTGGAAAAAGGCCCCCTTAACAACAGCACAAACGTACTTAACTTATGACTGTCCATTGTTTCCAGCAAGATTTATATCGTAACAGAATTTACTGTCCGCTTTAAAAGTTAAGTTACAACTACGTAAAATGCAACAGCGGGGCGTCGGAAGGGAGAAAAGGCATTTGTTGGATGCAGTCAGACACAAATAAATCCTGCGCAGTTACACTTTCACGTACGCCCGCAAGTCCTCGGCACTAGATGGGGGTGAGTGGCCAGCATCACGCCCCGGCCGGCTTTACCCCCGGGAAAGGACCCCGGTACCCACTGTAGAGGAGGCTGGGTGGGCCCCAGAGGCTAGAGGAAAAATCCTCTGCCCCCGTCGGGGATCGAACCCCGGTCGTCCAGCCTATAGCTAGTCACTATACTGACTGAGCTATCCCGGCTCATCCTCGAAACCGAATCTCGTTCAAATAACATTTAATAATTCTGAATTAACTTAAATTAAAAACAGAGGCGCAAAATGGCTCAACGTGGCTATCCTGCCATCTTCCGATCACGTGTCACGAAATGTCAATCCAACAGCGTGGTTTTCCTCACCTGATCTTGACCTCCTTCGACTGCCATTCGTTGTGCCTCTCGAAGCTGATAAGAATGGCGGCTATCTCCTAGAAACAAGGAAAAGAACGTCGTTTAGCAACAAAATTCAGTTACTAGACACCAGAACAGCAAATCCTTCGAAGCTGTGACAAACTAAAATATCTGGAACAGATTACAGCTACGACGATGTTGTTCTTCTCAACTGTGACACCGTGCAGACTATTTGGTAAATATCGACGTTTCGGAGAAACGAACTGGCTCTTTATTCCTAGGTTACCGTGAAATCCAAGTATTCCGGGTAAAAACTCCGTCAGATACAAGCTGTTGCAGGAGACAATTTATAAAATATGTGTACATTGTAATTTCTGCACGTTTCAATAAAAGAATATCTGAGCAAATACTATAGCAATGTTCTGTTGTCTCAATAAAGAGAGAGAAAACTGGCCATTAGATTTAAAAAACATTGCAAAAAAGGGGTTTCTTGACCACAGAGCCCAACAAAGAAAACTATTCTTGGCCCGAAGAATATAAAAATGATGGACAGCCCTGTTCTAAAGTAGCCACTGTTTCAGAATTAATTCTAAATAGCAACAGACCAGTAGCCTCATCCGTAGCCGCTGAGCAAGACAGAAAACATCCTATAAAGCTCAAGTAGACCTTTAAGGTTTTTTTTTTGTTGTTGACTGAACAGTAAGTGCCACCACGCCTAGCGCCCTGTATTTACAGGATTACAGCAAAGCGTCGTCTTTGTTTCGCCTGAAGAGAATAGAAAATTTACATTAAATTCCCATTATATGGTTTTGCATTAGCTCAGAGTATGGCGAGATTTGCTATGAATAGAATATCAGTAGCCCAAAGTATCCCAGGGAACAACAAGACTTCTGTTTGTTGCTTTACGGAACGCCGTTTGTAACACCGGGTAAGGTAATCGAGAACCTAGTTGAGCAGATACCGAAAAAGAACAAGATATAAATTAACAGCATCCATAAATCAGAACTGTACACAACAAGTTAACACCAGATATGTAATTCACGGAACCCGAGGATTTCGACAATCAACCAGCATGATAGTAAAATCCCTTAAGAAACATACATTCGGAAGATGGATGTCTTCTGGGTTATATTGTTCTCAGGTGTCTTAATTCCTAAACATTTTCCAATAACTTATTAAGCACCCCTAACTTACGAGGTGCGATCGAAAGGTTTCCAGACTGCGCGTATAAAAAAACCCGTACACTTATCTCAGGTATTAAATTCATCCAACACCCTCGAAGTAGTTCCCCTGGGAGTGAACACAACGATCCCAGCGCCGCTGCCAAGCCTGGAAGCATCCCTGGAAATCTTTCTTTGTCAGCCTGTCAAGCACCATCTGCGATTCTGCCTGAATCTCTTCTATCGTCTCAAATCTCCTTCCCTTTAGCTGAATTTTCATCTTTGGGAAGAGGAAGAAGTCACACGGCGAATAAGGAGGGTGCGGGATGACGGCCATGGTGTTTGAGGCCAAAAACTGCCGAACTTTGAGGGCGGTGTGCGCTGGCGCGTTGTCATGATGCGTCGCATGTGGAGTTCTTCCTTTAGAATCAGCTGACAGGTCCCATAGCCTATCCCAACAATGTCGCACAAGTCGTTGATGGTACGACGTCGATCTTCGTGAATGGCCTGCCGAATCTTCGTAACATTTTCGGGCGTTGTGCTCGAAGATGGTCGTCCAGAACGCTCGTCATCATCGACAGAGGTTCGGCCATTTTTAAAACGTGAATGCCACAAAAGTTTGTGCACGACCCATTGCGGACTCCCCAAATGCTTGCTTTAGCATTTCATAGGTTTCCGTAGCCGTTTTGGCGAGTCTTTGGCAAAATTTGATTTGTTCATGAAAATCCGCCATTGCGAAATCGCAGGAGGGTCGGTGTAATGCACTACCAAAACGCCCGTAACTAAGAAACAAATGCTAATACGATGATGCCGGCTGGCACACTGATTCACTATGAATGTAGGCCGCACCCCCTAGCGGCAGAAGCTCGTACTACATTCGGTTCGCCCTCTATTGACACAGTCTTGAAACTTTCCGATCGCACCTCGTATAAATCTGTCTGAGATTCTGGTTTCACGACAAGCATGTACAATTTTATAATCACTTCCAGATAAACTTCAGTGCCGTAATTACGTAATAAAAAGTTCAATTTCAGTTACTCATTTAATTTAATATGCAAGTTGTTCAGTCTTGGGGGCACAGTGAGCTGAAGTTGTAAAACCGACATAAAATTGCTTACACAGAGCAGATATAAAAATTCGTAGAACTTGATTATCAACTACCGCCACTTTCTGTTATTAAATTAGAAGCCTGCACGCAACGTCATTAATTTCTACAGCCACTTCGCATCGGTTATCCACTACGTAAGCAAAACAAACAATATTTGCGCTCTTGTAGTATCAAAACAAAATAGCAACGCTGTCCAAATCATATTGAAATATGGTGAAGTGATCTTCAGTTGTACAATTTCCAGAGTCAACATCACAATGTAAACACCTCACATTTTGCCTTCTGATTTACACATATAATGAAATACGATAATATAAAATTTATTACCATGCAGTAAATTTGAATCCATCCTCACGGTTGAAGAAGGACATATTTGGTACGTGTACAGCATGTCATAAACAGACATGTTTTTTCATAAATCAAATGAAGCAACACTTATCAAAATAATCAGTTTTTACCTCTGAATATAGAACCTTACTCAAGAACCCACAGATGGGTCTCTTATGATTCTCAAAATAAACCGCGATTATTTCCTTAAACAGCGTTAACGAATTGATCTTTGTAACGGTGAAGTGTGGTGTTTTCTTCGCGGTACGGACTGAATTCTTAAGTTTCATTTGAAAGAGCTTCGGCTCCAAAGGTTAATTAGCGTTTTAGTCGTATTATTTCCTTAAACAAGGTTAACCAGTTGATCTTTGTAATGGTAAAGTGTAGTGTTTTCTTCGCGGTACGGACTGAAATCTTAAGTTTCATTTGAAAGAGCTTCGGCTCCAAAGGTTAATTAGCGTTTTAGTCGTATTATTTCCTTAAACAAGGTTAACCAGTTGATCTTTGTAATGGTAAAGTGTTGTGTTTACTTCGCGGTACGGACTGAACCTTTAAGTAATATTCACATGAGCATCGGCTTCAAACGGATTAAAACGGAGCATTACGGAAACAAGTTATCTTAACTTGATAGAAGTTCCTGACACATTGTGTACTTTTCTATTATCGATGCCGAACCATCGACCTCTGTTACTATACAGTCAGTTAACTGTATCTACAGAAGCCATATGGAATGTTTAAACGTAATGGAATACGACAAATTCATTTATAATTTGACAGAGACAAATGCGTCCCTCGACGGGCATCGGCGACGTGACACATTCCACTGTTGCAGTGAGGTTATTGCGTACAGTAAGCTTGAATGTCACTGGCTCAAAAGATGGATGTTCCCCGCTATTAATAACGGCGGTAGCGACGTGTAGGGACGGCGAGTGAATACACACAGATGACGGCATGCGATTAAGATCCTATATTATTACTCGCGACTAGTGCATTTCTCTACGTCCGTGTGTCTTTCTATATTAAACTCCCCTCATCTACGGCACACAATTCTCATCTTTACGACATTCATCACTCGCATCCAACCACCACACCACGTAATATTCATGGGCATCTCTCTCAGTCTGCCACTGCTTCTCAAAATGCACACTTTTGTCTGCATCCGTTCCTTTCTGCGAGTCCATTTCATGTTCCTTCTTCGATCCTCAGCTCAGGACAAGCATGACACTGCACAAGGCGTCGTACAGTTCAAACACCACAAGGCTACACATCCAACATCCATCACACATCATATTAACTTGCTTCTGACAGATCCGTACGCAATCCTGATTTCTCTGTATGAGATTTGAGGTTCTCAGGGCGGCGAGTATGAAGATGGCTGTGGCCACAAACTTCTTTATGCCGAAGACGACTCACTTCTGGGACGCTGCGCCCTATACTCTGGCAACGAGCTTACACTCCGACAGCTTAACCCCAGGGAAGAAGAATGACTTTGAATAGCTGTCTTCTGGGTTGTAGTCCCGTGTATTCTGCCAGAATTTTACCAATGTTTCAGAGGTCCTTACCCTGATGATGGAGGCAGTAACGACCGCTTTATCAGCGACTGAGATATATCTCCTGAAAGACTTGAGGTTCTCACAGCGGTGAGTATGAAGATTTCCGTCTTCTGGGTTGTTGCGCTGTGTAGTCTGGTCGATGTTTACCAACGTTTCAGAGGTCATACTGCCTCCGTCATCAGAGTATGAAGATTTCCGTCTTCTGGGTTGTTGCGCTGTGTAGTCTGGTCGATGTTTACCAACGTTTCAGAGGTCATACTGCCTCCGTCATCAGAGCATGAAGATTTCTGTCTTCTGGGTTGTTGCGCTGTGTAGTCTGGTCGATGTTAACCAACGTTTCAGAGGTCATACTGCCTCCGTCATCAGAGTATGAAGACTTCTGTCTTCTGGGTTGTTGCGCTGTGTAGTCTGGTCGATGTTAACCAACGTTTCGAGGTCATACTGCCTCCGTCATCAGGGCGATGAATATGCCCTGATGACGGAGGCAGTATGACCTCTGAAACGTTGGTTAACATCGACCAGACTACACAGCGCAACAACCCAGAAGACGGAAATCTTCATATATCTGCTGCTTCCTACAACACCCGGCGTACTCTTAAAGCTCTGGCGCTGTTAGTGTTGAAATGTTGGGTCCTTCTACCATATTACAACACCTCAGCCGCTATTCGTTATAGGATGGATTATACACAGGTCAACACCCGCGAACCCACAACCGAGGAATGAAATCGGAATAAAAAAAAATTGCACGGCGTTGAAAATTATTTTTTGTGCAGGTGCAGCGATCACTACTGCTGCACTATTTTAGCGATGCCATTTCCTGTGTACACTGAGAGCTACAATGCGCGACATTCGCTCCTCCATTCTTTATTACTCGCGTCACCTAACAGAACCAGCCCTTCTAGTAAATGTTCATTTATATTCTCGTACAACTGATATTCTGCTCATAATTAACAGTTTAACTGCAGTGTTACTTCGAAAACAGTTCGGTAACATTTTATATTCATAGCAATTTAAAGTAACATGTGGATGATATGGAGGAAATTAACGTGAAAATAATAGAGTGATGTGGGATTCCATAAACATTGTTCATCCAGCATTTTGTAACAGAAAAAGGGAGAATTCATGCACAGGTCGCTATGCGGCAGCATGCAGCACACGTGCATTATTGAAGATCCGCCATTAATTAAACTCGCATGAACAATATATGTGCGAACAATCTAGTTTCCGTATAAAAATGCAGTGTTCCATGCAGCAGGAGTTTCACTATTGCAAAGCTAAAAACTCCGTACCGTTTTCCCCCCTGATTAAATAACGGGCATTAGTATTACAGATTAACGAAATTTCGTTAATATCGACATGAATTAATTCCAATGAAGTCCACTTCGTCTTGGCACTTCGCAGTTCCGTCATCAACACGACGTGAAAACAGGAACAAACTTCAGTGTTGAAGATATACAGAGTGTTGCACTTAAAACGCAACCCAATAATTCCCTACTGTGTTAGAAATAGTATCTGAAGCAGATTCATCCCGCATAAATACCCTTTTCCAACCTCCCCCGTGACACTCGAGTCACGATCACCCTTGCGTCAGCCGTGCTACGTACTACGCTATTCTAATGACAGCAGCAAATTGCAGGCTATATAGAGGCGATAGTTCGCTCTGTTCCTGTAAAAGTCAGGACACACCACGTGCATGGCATCGCCACATCGTGAAAGATATGAAACTACTGTCCACAGATCACGAGAAAAACCCTTCTGAGGGAAATCGTTTCTGGTCGGTGCGAGGGGAATGTTACTTATCAGCTGGACTAGAGGGCTGCTATTGGTGGGAAGTGTGATACGTCACAGTTTTATTCTACTACACACAGACTGAAAACATCAAGCAGTTACGAGTAGCGTGTAGTGAGCGCACCTCTAATGTGTTCTGCGGGTGTTGCGATAATATTCTAGATTAAATCGCTGTGCCGCTGTGAGGTAATCTTAAAGCTGTACCCATTAGAACACGTGAAAGATTGTTGTCTGTTGTTCGTTCAGTGGTTGTGGAACGAATGTTTTTAGGATGGGTCGTCACTCATCGCGAAATCTTGCGCATGCGCGTATATCGAATTCCTAGCAGGGATTTTCTCCTGATCTACGGAGAGTACAATGCGTCCACTGGGGGCGCACACAAACACGTTTCGTACGTACAGAAAGTCCAAAATACACTTGGATGTTCGTGTTTTATTCTCCACGTCTTATCTCACATTAAGGAATAAAAAACCGAACATGTCTTTATGTTCGTCACCAAGACGAAAGAGTATTTACTCTCAGACGGTGGTTAGCACAGTCCCTGGATTCCATAAATACGCTGGGCCTACGAACGTTTATCAGCTCCGTCCAAGTAGGAACTTCTCTTTTCCTCACTGACGGCAATGAAAGGGGTTTAGATAATCTCCTTTTGCATCCACATTTCCCTGTGCAAATGAACAGACTCTTATCGAAATACATGTAAATCTTCTCTCATAAAAGCGAGTACGTCCATTAGCATATCTTTAAAACTGTATTTCATCACACCTTATTTTACTTTTTCACGTGTATGTTTCCATTCAAGTTTCACTTTAACCCACCGAAGCATAAAACTCGTCTAAATAACATTTAAAAATTCGGTTCCCTCAAAGGAAACACAACACTTCGTTCAACATCACAAAGGCCAATCGGTTAATGCCGTTTGGTAAATAAACGCTGTTTATTCTAAAAATCACACGAGGCCCATACATATCGCACACTGTGATTAAACCGAATAGTTAGTGGTACATATAGTTACCGCTGGGTTCTAAAGGACTGACACGGCAATATTCGGAAAAAAGCCTCATCTGGGTACTACATATTAAATTAATTAAATAGATTGAAGTTGACACTACTTTTGTTCAAGTATTCCCTTATTGTCGACTGGCACACGAATGATTTACTGTCCACTTAAACATCGCTACGGTCTAAATTCGCGAAAGAGATTATTGGCGAAGTTCGTAAGAACTTTCACAAACCAGACGAACAAGAAATCCGAGGAACATAAAACTATGTACAACTACGGAGCCTCTATTACACCACAGAACTTTGCGAACAGACACTGAGCAGCATTAGGAATGCAGCGAACTATAAACTGCCGGAAACTTCGATCTGGAGCAAAGTGTGAAGATGCGACGACAAATGAGAATTATTACGTTAATTCTGGTCCATTCTGAACTTTGATGTGATCCATTCTTGGGCTATTTAACGACGCCTGATCAACTTCATTGATTATATAGCGCTCAATCTTGTTAGGATGACAACAAATCAGAATGAATGTGGCAGGTAGCTCACATTAAGGCACTTTTCACGAATTTATAACTTCCTGCAACTGTGAAACATTCAGCATTAGAGGAAATGTGATCATCTGAAACGTCGGTAAGAAGTAAAATTCTACACGGTCCATGCACCCAAAAGTAGGTTCTTCATCTAGTCGCAAAAACCCCCTAGAACTTCTACGCCATGATAACAACTTCAAAGCACTGAGTCGTAACACGATATGTTTTTTTTTTAAAGTTTCAATCTATGCAGTTTCCTTTATCACGACTGTACAACTCTCGCCCACGAGCCATTCTGAAAAGCCATCCATTTATCCGAGCCAATGCAGCGTGCGCGGTCGAGGTACAGAAGTTGCTTCTAGAGTCGAGCTAATCCATCCATCCATCCGCCATTGATCGCCCGGTCCACGTCGGTGTCTGAGGGTAACACGGCCACAAAGCATCGCTATTCCGACGTCAGTTCAAGCTGCCACGCTACTTGTATTCGCCAGCGACTTCTGCCTTCCCGTTCACCGTTCATAACAACATCCTCATTCGTAAGTGGGATTTGAGGTTCGCACTGCGGTCAGTCTCGTAGAAGTTTACATTGCTGCCTCTGAAACGTAGGCAAACGTCTACCAGACTACGCGGCACTACAACCCAAAAGACTGCCATCTACAGTATCCTCATTCGATGTTAACCAACTTTTGTAGCTGTCCCAGTTTTATCACTGTTCTATCGCCTTCCGGACTTCCGTTCCGGAAATACGCACCGTCTCCATGTTTTAATAGTTCTATCTGAGAACTGACGTTCTCGCGGTGGTGATGATGTCGATTTTGGTCTTCAGAGTTGAAAAGTCCTGCGTGTAGCCTTGTATGTCATAAGTTCTAAACCCGTGGACAAACGACGTGTCCTGAGAGACCCACGTATTTTTTTTTTTGTAACACAACAGTACCGTATCTCTTTTGTAATGAAAAAAAAACAGTTGTCGCTTAATTAAATATTTAACTTTCAATCAATAATTTACAAGAATAAGAAGGCTGGCAAGAAAATTACTGACCACAGCGGTCCCTCGATTAATGATAATAACTGGTTCCACGAAAACCATCGTTAACTGAAATTATCGATAACAGAATATAGGAAATACATGTTAAATGCCCAATTCGTTCCGAGACAAGTAACGCACATCAAACACTGAAAGGGTAGCCAACTGAACTCATAAAAGGTCTCGTTGATTGGCTGAGGCCTGCAGAGTCCACCTAGGAGCGCTCGGATTGGGCGAAATTGAGGGCCATATGACATCATAAACATGTCATTAATCGAAACTGTATCGCTAATAGAAACAATAGGACCCTGTTGGAGCCGGATCGTTAATCGATGGCATCGTGAACCGAGGGACCACTGTAATACGTAAATATGTTTGCTGTAGTAAGTCAATATTATTTCAATAAAATACCACGATGTTTCACTACTAAGTTGTCGTCTTCTATGACTCGGCAATCTGCAAGTCGACAAGACAGGACTGAAAATTGTGCGAACCTCTGCTACTGGTTCCTCCGAAACGTCGATAACCAACACAAGATTACACGCGTCACGGCCCAGAATACCACAACCGACATTTTCGTTTCCTTTTATTGATATTTCATCTTCGCCTGAGCACTGCAGGATTACGTTCAACTGCCTCTCCCGAAGCCCATCCGCGTGTCCTCCGGTCTCTGCGCCGCCCCTTCGCGTGGTCGTCGTCTCCTCCTTCCAGCGCCTGTATCGATATTCCATTTGTCTTCATTGTGTATTGTTTGTGCTGCACCCAACTCTCTCGGCACACTTCAGTTTCATTGGCAGTAACGTATCTGGAACCAACTCCATGGATCACAGCAGAGACGTGAAGTTTCTCAACCACGGGTCCAAACTTCTACCCGAGGGGTCCGCCAAGTTCAGTAGATTCTACTCTCTTGTCTTGATGCCGAGCCGCAGTAAATTTTGAGCTTTTCTGTACCATACTGTGCCACGGTGGTCTAGCGGTTAGAAGGCTGGCCTTGTAATCCTGGGGTCTCGGGTTCGATTCCCGGCGGTGCCCGAATTTATAACTTGTGTTGGGCAAGGCCGTGGTCTAGGAAACACGGAGTTTTCCTCCGGGGGCTTCCCCGGTTTCTCCGTGGCATCCCAACAATTACTCCATTCACACACAGAAGAAGGCAATGGCAAACCACTTCTGGATCATCTGCCAAGAACGTATATGAACAGGTCCCAGTCCGAGAAAAGGATGGAAGGACCCTGTTCATATGGACCTGTCGTCAGACAGAACACTAAATAATAATAAGATGAGGTGGTCTAGCGGTTAGAACGCTGGCCTTGTAATCCTGGGGTCTCGGGTTCGATTCCCGGCGGTGCCCGAATTTATAACTTGTGTTGGGCAAGGCCGTGGTCTAGGCAACACGGAGTTTTCCTCCGTGGCATCCCAACAATTACTCCATTCACACACACAGAAGAAGGCAATGGCAAACCACTTCTGGATCATCTGCCAAGAACGTATATGAACAGGTCCCAGTCCGAGAAAAGGATGAAAGGACCCTGTTCATATGGACCTGTCGTCAGACAGAACACTAAATAATAATAAGATGAGGTGGTCTAGCGGTTAGAACGCTGGCCTTGTAATCCTGGGGTCTCGGGTTCGATTCCCGGCGGTGCCCGAATTTATAACTTGTGTTGGGCAAGGCCGTGATCTAGGAAACACGGAGTTTTCCTCC
This sequence comes from Zootermopsis nevadensis, assembly GCF_977971745.1. Taxonomy (NCBI): domain Eukaryota; kingdom Metazoa; phylum Arthropoda; class Insecta; order Blattodea; family Termopsidae; genus Zootermopsis; species Zootermopsis nevadensis. The sequence goes on from NW_028259134.1 coordinate 20,753,195, forward strand.
GTGGCATCCCAACAATTACTCCATTCCCACACACAGAAGAAGGCAATGGCAAACCACTTCTGGATCATCTGCCAAGAACGTATATGAACAGGTCCCAGTCCGAGAAAAGGATGCAAGGATCCTGTTCATATGGACCTGTCGTCAGACAGAACACTAAATAATAATAAGATGAGGTGGTCTAGCGGTTAGAACGCTGGCCTTGTAATCCTGGGGTCTCGGGTTCGATTCCCGGCGGTGCCCGAATTTATAACTTGTGTTGGGCAAGGCCGTGATCTAGGAAACACGGAGTTTTCCTCCGTGGCATCCCAACAATTACTCCATTCACACACAGAAGAAGGCAATGGCAAACCACTTCTGGATCATCTGCCAAGAACGTATATGAACAGGTCCCAGTCCGAGAAAAGGATGCAAGAATCCTGTTCATATGGACCTGTCGTCAGACAGAACACTACAAATAAACTGTTTACTCCCAAATGGAGTAAATAAAGCATCTTCTGACTATTTCACATAATATATACCCCTTGAGGCGAATTATACGATAGTGCATTGAAATACGCCACAGCCACTTCATTCCACTTAACGTTCAAATTCATTATTTACAGTCAACATCAAATTCGACACAACGCAACTATCAAGTTGATAACGCTTCATTAAAACAATGACGTAGAATGCCTTTGGAAATTCTGTACAGTCTGCTTCGGATAATCTTGTTACTAAAACACTATAAGGCTTCCAAAGACAGACAGTGTACGTAACCTGTCGCAGCTCGTGAAGAAGGCGACATTTCTTCGACTACTTACTTCATCAGCAATTTCCAGAAGCTCAAGTACTTTCGTCCTACAGATGTTTGTCTTATCGGCTGTGAGAAACATACTGCCCTTAAGATGGAGATAGCATTTCCCCCCGAAACTTCCAGTGCACCCGACGTCACAGCCCAGAACATCGACTTCTTCATCGCCGTGTGGATCTCAATCCACCGTAAAGTGCGAACGAGCTGTGGGCTGTAAGAACCCAGTGTTAACCGGACACAGCCTTGCATATAAATAAAACAACAAATCTACAGTTCTCACTGACGACATGACAAAAACCGCCTTGTTGCCCGCTATTAAATTCTCGGCCTCTTTTCTTCGCAGCCAAAGACCCACACATCCCTCCCTACAAAGATAAGTTTGTAAATGGACTCGCCCAAGTTTATTGCGCAGTCGAAATTCATCAGCATCCATAAAATAACGCGACTGCATCAACGACACATCATATCTCTTCTCTCCGCTTTAACCACGTGGCCACAACTAGAACTGCCATTTTATTAAATGTTAAACATTCATAAAAAATTCTTCATCTCAACTTCCAAGTAGAAGATGAAGTTTTCAGCTTTCTTTGACCCCATCAGGCAATTTCAGCGCCATCTTCCCATAACCTAGATGACATTTTTTAATGACAGAGCAATCCTGCAGTTTCTTATCATAAGTTTCCAGTGACTATGCAGCAAATCTAATGCGCTGGATATATTAACATTTAAATCCACAGTTAAATTACTTTTAAAAAGGCTTCTCCAAACGCTAATGGTATGAATGCTGATTTATGCACATTTATAAACAAAGTTCCATTTTAATTTGAATGCTAATAGAAGCAACTTACACGCCTTCAACAAATAGCGGAATTTCTTTTCCAACAAGGTTAAATGCAAGATTTGTATACGAGATGATATATTTCGATGTCTTCACAGCACTTTACGTGAAGTGCAGTCTGTGACGGCACCGAAGACGCCCTCGGCCAGCAAATAATTGTAGGCCACTCGGTGAAAATGTATCAGTTGCAGAGAACGCACGGGATGTGAAAATGATAAATTATAAATACAAAAAAATAATTACTACGGTGTTAATAACATTTATTTGTGGATAACTGAAAGACTTGTATGAAGAAGGTTTCTCTTATGGCATGTTTGCGTCGTGTGATCTGGTAGAACAGGGGTGGCCAGCCCGCGGCCCGCGGGCCGCATGTGGCCCGCCTTGAACATTTTTCCGGCCCGCGAGATTCATCACACTTTTACAAAATATATTTATTTTATAATGGCCAAAGTAGTGAAAACCAATGTATTAAAAAAATACATTATTTGTGCATCCATATATTCAAAAATTATCTGTTTACATGTAAGAATAATAGTAAAGACAATAATAATAACTCATTATGTTTCAATTTTTCACTCCAAAAAAATGTCTATAGTGTATCTAAATCTAATATGGGGATATATAATTTTATATGTGGCCCGCGGAGTTATGATGCATTTCCAAAAGTGGCCCGAAAGATCATTTGGGTTGGCCACACCTGTGGTAGAAGTTTATCGACGTTTCACACGTACGTGTTGCCTCCGTCATCGATGTTCATTCTATGAGCATACAGTTCATTACGAAGGAAGGGACGTAGGTAACAATGATATTATATTTTGCGCATGCAATGGCTGAACGCTGTTGGTTCTCAATTGTTACGGAACCACACGACACGATAGTCGAGATATTCATAGAAATAAAAAAGGACATCCCCTCCCGTCATGTTCTTTTGTTCCCAGGAGCTACACGAGGCAACAGATGGGAAAACTCGAACGTCCAGATTCCGATAAAAACACAAGAGAAACATTCTGTTGTTTCGATTCTTTGTGTTGCGACGAGAAAAGCGGATCTGTCAGTGCAGCAAAGAGTAAGATCTCACAGAGTTTCTGCCTACCTTAAGACGCATTTAAGCGCAGAACTTGTGACAAGGAACCAGACGCACTGACTCATCAGAACCGCCGCCGCCGCCGACGACGACGACTATGGGGAAAAGTCAAAAATGAAGGCGACAAAGAGAATGTGAAAAGCTTACTAAGCACACTAAGACTATTTTCACTATTTCGTATCTTGTGTCTGTCCATCCCTAAGAAGTCTTGGCCGGGCGTCGCAGATGAATGTTAAGTACTCAAATCTTGGCCCGGAGTCCGGCTATTCTAATTCGTGGTTTCCCTCAGACCCTAAAATGGAGGTATAGCGTCTTGAATTAGGCCACGACCGTATTCCTTCCAATCCTTCCCAATTCATTAACAACCATACCATCCGACGCCCAAAGTCTGAGCCACAGATTCTATAAATGAATAACAATTTTCATGAAAATTATATGAACTTAATGTCGCTAGAGGTGACGAACTCCGACTTCATACACCCAACACCAACACAGCAGCCGTGCGAAATTTTGTCAGAAGCGGTCTTAGCACATGTATCATCTGGAAGTCTACATTACTTAAAGAACTAACTAAATATGCAAGCCGCCCGAGGCTATGACAAAAAAAGGTAATAATTTTGTCTTATGTTGTTCTTTCACAGCACATTTCATTATGATCCAGAATGCAATATGACATTACGCACTCAAGCGAAGCAAGTTTTTGGCAGCTATAGATTTTAAACCACCATGGGGAGGGGGGGGGGGCAGAATGTTGCATTTTCTGTTCATTCATACATTGGACGTATCAATTCCAAACGCCAACCTGGAGCGGGGAACAACCCCATTATTAAATCTGTAACCATAGTTACAGCGGAGAGAAAATATGCAGCAGGAGCAACTCCGGGAGATGTTAACATCGACCGGCCACATGGTTTAGTGCAAAAGAAGCATTTTCACGCATCCAGATTAAAGAGAAGAAAGTACGACAGAACTTTCAGAAGCAGGCAACTTGTAGAAGTTGCCACTACTTAGCGCAACTCCGGCATTCATATTCCTATTTATAGCTTATTTAACGACACCGCCACAAGCTGAGAGCGCCCAGAGCGATCATTTCAAAGTAAAACAAACCGAATTAATTAAAAAAAAACCAGACTTTAACAAACTGATTCTGTAAGTGCGTGCTCTGAAGGGACCACGATCTAACATCGCCTGCACAGCAGGGTTCTGGGTTTGAACTCGACCGCGCAGTCCTCACAAACGTAGAAGGTGTTTTGACACGGTATGCAGAGAGCATGGGGCGGGGGGGTTCAATAAAGAGAACGGACCCCTACACAAGGGACAGAACGACAGAAGAAAGAGATGGAACACGCGCAAACGGAGGGAGGAAAACAGAGAAACGATTAATTAATCCGTGTCCCCAGCGCCACAGATTTTATACCTCCAAAATTCGCAAATCCCTTTCATTCGTTTCCTCTCAGCCAGTTTGAAACCTCTACATAGGAGACCGGTCGCTGCAACTATGGTTACAGATGTAATGCAAAACAAAGATTAAAAACCGGCCGTTTCAGGCTGACATTTGAAATTGATACGTTCCGCCGTATGAATGAATAGAAATTGCAACATTCTGCCACCCTTTCGTGGTTAATTGCATAGAAAAACTTTTTAGGCTTCAGTATGGAGTACTGTTACGGTTACGAAAGTCGGTCACCAGGGCCGAAATTTGAACCCAGGACCTCCCAGACACAAACGAGGAATGCCAACCAGGACACAACAACGCCTGGGTTGACCTTCACCTCTACATCTGACACAGCCTTCTCTGGCTTTCAACAAACAGCCTCTTGTTAATTAACTTTCCACGATTGAAACTAAGCTGAACCCAGTGGCGTTAGTGCCTTCGCACACAAAACAAAAACCTTGCTCCAACAGCGCACGAAAGAGAAATTTTGATAAGACACGCAGAGTAGTAAGCAGATCGGATCAAACCAACAAGCCATTAAAGCCGATATTATGTAACAACGAGTAACCCTAAGCTTCAGAACCACACCATAAAACCTTATGGGAAGTGAAGACTTCACTTCCCGAATGAGTACAAAACACTTTTTCGACCTAATAACGAAGTCTGCTTCATTTAATTTCGGCTGCCGACAGTACGGCACAGGAACTGAACCTGTACCGACTCACGCGACGTCCACTCTTTCCCTCCCTCGGGAATGACGTGTGTTCATTGTGCACAGATAACGAGCTAACACAAACGCGAGAAGAGAATAAGATTGGATCGATAGGGGAGAATGAAACAGCCTCGCCAAGAGTGCGTCATCATAATGGAGGTAGAAATTACACGCCTACCAGGAGATTCATTACTGATCACATCGAACTTCAAACATCGCCCAGGTACACGGCATTCGAACACACATCAAGCACATACGATCCGATGCTGCTTATTGTTTTATTTAACGATTATGTGTAAACTTCGAGATTCATGTATGGACAACTGAGAGAGGGACTACAGGTTGTACAATTAAAAACGTAACCGAACAAGTCACGCACCACTGAACAAAAATTAAATCAGAAGTAGGTCCACCCCCTGTAAATACTCAAGGTCACCATGGTTTAATTCTTGTCCGAAACACGAGAAGGACGCCAAAACTTTTATCGGAAAAATATTATTTTGCGTCATTTAACATTTCAAATTCTTACATGCAGTCAAACGAAACAGACTACACATTTTCTTACGTCGTTCTTGAACAACAAATAGAAGTTGTTTCTTTTTACTAAAGACTTCGTATCAGAACTACGTGGGACGGGTCACAAGATTCCATCGACGTAGTATTGACGAAAAAATGCTAACGTCTATAGTGAAGATTTTCGTCTTCTGGGTTGTTGTGCTGTGTAGTCTGGTCGATGTTAACCAACGTTTCAGAGGTCATACTGCCTCCGTCATCAGAGTATGAAGATTTCTGTCTTCTGGGTTGTTGCGCTGTGTAGTCTGGTCGATGTTAACCAACATTTCAGAGGTCATACTGCCTCCATCATCAGGGCGATGGGTACGAAGATTTCTGTCTTCTGGGTTGTTGCGCTGTGTAGTCTGGTCGATGTTTACCAACGTTTCAGAGGTCATACTGCCTCCGTCATCAGAGTATGAAGATTTCTGTCTTCTGGGTTGTTGCGCTGTGTAGTCTGGTCGATGTTAACCAACGTTTCAGAGGTCATACTGCCTCCGTCATCAGGGTGATGAAGGAGGCAGTATGACCTCTGAAACGTTGGTTAACATCGACCAGACTACACGGCGCAACAACCCAGAAGACAGAAATCTTCATACTCACCGCCCTGATGACGGAGGCAGTATGACCTCTGAAACGTTGGTAAACATCGACCAGACTACACAGCGCAACAACCCAGAAGACCGAAATCTTCATACTCACAGCTGTGAAAACCTCAAATCTTACGTCTATAGTAAAATTTGAACTCCATTTTTTTAACCAATGACTAGCAACTTTGCTAACTCAGACACAGTGATTCACAGAAAGAACTGCGAAGAAAATGAAATAAGCAGAAAATAATTACAATGACAAAAAAAGCAGATACGCTGAGTTTATTACTTGAGACAACGGAGCAAGTTCACTGCCTCTAACTGTTGTAACAGACGAAGTGATATCCCAACAAATCAAACCACAGGCCAAGCAAATAAGGGAGAAAACATTGGCGATATTAATTAATTTTGTTTTTTACTTCTTAAAACCATTACAACGAAAAAAAAGTAAAATGGAACTATGAAGTTTTCATTTTAAAGAGATTTATTATTGAATGGCAATCTAAATTTAATTTAAGATACCCAGGAACTAATAAGGTTAATTAAAATGCGTCTGAACAAAGCTTTCCGATGACACAAATTTCAGGCTGACGAATTTCCAACTCGAAGTTGTCTATCCATTTTATTTTTCAAGACGACACACGGAAACTTAAAAAAAAAATCTATAGAAACTGTGAATAAATAAAATCCGTTAGCTGATGATGATTTTAATCTATCAATAACATAAACATAACAAAGAAACACAAGAACTCCTTTTACAGCCAGTATATGTTTTGTGCAACCAACATTTAAAACAGATTATAATATTTATGATGTTTTGAACGGTTTTGGGGCAGTGAAGATTCGTTAGAGGATGCCAGCATTTCGGAGAAACATTCTGTTTCAATCCTCAGAGCAGAAACATTGGCGTGCCGTCAGAAAGTCATACACTATAAGTTAATGTAGTGTAGAAACAATACCACAGTATGGAACGCCAGGTAGGAGCGGCAACTTCTCCGACTTCTCCGTTTCGCGTGTAGTCTAAACAAAACTCAGCAGGCGGTTCGGAAGAGATTCCCAAACACTCGCATACAAAACGCAAGTTTCACCTCCGAATTTGACTTGGTCATCACAGCGTTTCAGCCGTCGAAGACCCGCACACCACAGACCACGAGGTCGCTGAGGTATGCTTCTCAATAGTCCACGACATGACAGTACACAGAACTGACAAGGCTATTTCAGACTACACTTTAAATAATAAAACTTTATTTAATTAAATTCGCGAATAAAAGATCATCTTGTCCAACCACCACGCCATCTAGCGATGCGCTAATTAACTTATTACTAAGACGGACTTGTTAGGATCGATGACATTAATCTGCAAGAGATCCCAAAGGCCATCTGATACTTGAGAGGTGACCATGGCTTCATATAATCCTGAAAGGTCAGGTACGTGTCAAGAATGAGACAAGTGAGTTACATCGAGAAGAGCCACATGGAATTTATAATCCACTTTTACTGCCGTCTAGTTACCACTCAATTCAGACCACTGCAGTGTCTCACACCCAAAAGTACACAGAACCTATTAGCTTATCTCTCGGTTTACATCGGTGTGAAACACGATCTGTCACCCTAAACGAAAAACAGATTCAGGCTCTTAAGAAAACGAAAGATTGATTTGCCTCCAACAAAGAGCAGAGCTCTATAATAAAAGGCTCACACAGTGCAAAACAACAGGAATGATCCAGGAATAAAGCAAACAAAATAATAATTATAGACATGTTAATACGATACATATAAAATAATATAAAAGCAAAAATCACAAAATAAACATTGCCTTAAACATCAGTTATTCAACATTTACTTAAGTCGAAGAACGTAAGACTTATGCTACGTATTTCGTATTCTTAAAAAAAAATTGATAGGCAGTGTCGGACACTGCCGCAGTTATTTTCGTGAAAACGTACGTAATTGGTACACATCCATATTTGACCAAGGCTCGTCAGATGCCGCCAGAGTTGTCCGAGCGCGCTTACGTTGCCTATATTCGCGGCAGTACTGCGCGTTGGTTTTGGGTCCGGGCCGGGCGTTTTCGGTGTCATTCTCTTTGGAATTTTGTGCTCTACGCATTTGTACCCGAGTTTTATAATTCTGGTTGTACTTTGCCCTCATATATCGCAACATTTTAAGAAAATCGGGAAATTTTCAAACTTTTTCAAATTCACAGCCTCGTATCTTTTCGAGTTTTTGAGATACACACTTGGAGGCCAGGATGAGTTGTAACATATACACTCCTCTTCTAAACAACATTTGGTTCACTCGGATCGTATAATTAGTCTCTGAGATATGATCCCGTTTATGGACACGTGTCAAATCCGGAAAGTCGAAAATCGTGGGTTCAATTTGCGCGTGCGCAGTTCGCGTCGTCCGGCCGCCACGAATGTCGGAGCGGTACTGGCACAAACGTTCATCCTTCCTCTTTAAAACGAGACTAAGATGGCGGCGCTATGTCTATTTTTAGCCGAGTTATTGAAGTCTGAAATTACTTCGACAGAAACTGTCGCTCATTTGGGCGCGATTGCCTCCCCACATCCGGCATCGATTTTAATGACGTTTTCAAGTCAAAAATCAAGGACGATAAGATCGGCGGAGCATGTAACACGCATGGTCAACATAAAAACTGCACACAAATTATCGGTCTGGAAATCTGAAGGAAAGAGTCCATTTGGGAGACTCTGCTCCAAGGAGTTAGTTTCTTTGCTGTGTTATTCTCACAATTAGGAATATTTCGACATCAGCATTCGATTAGAGTGAGGCCACGAAACACGAGCGAATTTTATGTCTGATTACCTCAGAGTTGAAACAAAATTGGGTGGGTTACGTTCAGTGTTAACGAATGCATTAATTTATTAAGTTACAAACGTACACTCACACAGATTCTTTGTCTGCTGGTAAAACACATGGCCTGCCAAATGTGATACTTCAAGTGGGTTACGTAAAGAAACAAAAGGCACAGGAGTTCGTACCAGAAAAAAACCGTGAGGGGGAGAGACATGACGCGAAGCTTGTTGTGGGAAGATTCCAGCACGCTGAGCTAAGCTACGGGCGGGATGGGTGCTTGTAGCCCCAGAAGACTGCATGGGGGGCGGGCGGATAGGGGGGCAGACAGACCCGTCCGACCGGCGGGGGCCTTTAGGGGGGCGGGGAGACAAACGGGGCGAAGGCCGGGGCGATCAATATACACACACACACACACCCCAGGCCGCTGGCACTCCAGTATCCCGTTCCATGTGCGTGCTCCTGAATCCAAAGCTAAATAAACACACGATAATCTGGCCTCATGACTACCCCGGGTGTCACTTAGATCTGCCCACATTCCGCTAATTGCCCCAAGATTCAATATTCCACGCCGAACACAACGAGACTCCCCTTCAATTGCCACTGAACTGGCGCTGAGCTGAAAATTAAAAAAAAAAAAAATACGGACGTGACATTCTCAACCGGTGCTGCAGTACGGAAGGTCAACAAAAGCTGAAACTGTGTCTGCTCGTCACCCCTCACCCCCAACCCCAACCCCCAACCCCTACTTAATGTGTGCACGGCGGAAGCTTTTGAAAGATCCACGCACAACGGCAAAACACGTACTTCGCTGTGGTTGAGGAATCAGGACATAGCAACTGTCGTTACATTCGAGTAACGAAGCTACAAAATAGTCTAACGCGGAGAAAATCAGTGAAAATTACATTCCGAACACGGAAATCAGCAGCAGGTGACAATATACAGGGCATACACAAAAGAACGGTGCGGTTTCAAAAGTTATAATTGGTATTCAGTTGGGGTAACTTTTGAAACCGCACCATTCTTCTGTGTATTCCCTGTATAAATCGATTTGCTTAATCACAGTTCTCCTGAAAGACTGATCTTCTTCCGACAAGACTTACCCATAACAATACAGCCTCCTGGAGAAAGATTCAGTTCCGTGCTAGGGTTGCGGTTAAAATAACTTTACTTAGGGCTCTGTGGTGGTAACTGTGTGGACAGGTTCGCATTGTTCTGAGTCTCATCCGCGAACTTTCCCGGGGTCCTCTTTGAGCAAACTTCTCAGCACTTCGGACACGCGAGCCGGGAACGGCGAGTGTCAATATTATTGTCCCGAAGGAAAGATACCTGAGCAATGCAAGGGCACACACGTCTTTTTCACACAGAATATCCCAAAAAGACGTATACACAATGCTGACTTATAAAATGGATACAACTTTTTGGAGCATTCTATATTTACCAGTCTGAGCCGTCAACAGTACTGTGTCCAGCGTGTACCTCGCCAATACTGACGCATGGGCGTAACCCAGAAAGAGGGGCAAAGCGACGGAATGGTGTAATCAAACTTGATCCTACGTCAACTGTGGTTATCAACTGCGTACAATGAGATAATTTCGACTTGAAGTTGTTTCCATGTGTCACGGGTCAAGACATTTCGTCGAACAGTAAACACGTCTTGTAACTAAGGATGAGAACCGTGGTAGCCCTACTAAAGGCTCCGACATTCACTGCGTTTACTATCAAAAAAACTGTATCTGTTGGTGGATTTTAATCTTAATATGGGACTGCAATCAACACACACAGTTAAAGATACAAGTTATGGCAGTTCCGGCACAGTTCTCAGATAAATTCATCAGAATGCCATAGCACTCTACATCTGCTTGCGACCATCGCCCCGATGATGGAGGCAGCATGGACCTCTGAAACGTTGGTGCACTTCGACCAGACAACACGGCGCTACAACCCAGAAGACGGCTACCTTAATCTCGTTACGTGTTCCCCAAATTTCTTACTTTACTGATCAATTCGTTTGGAACACTCGCAATCTGTGCCCCCTACCCTCAAATTTAGAGACCACGTTTCAGTTGCATTATTTAAAGACGACGCGACGGCATTTCATAACATTTAACAAAGCAGATGAAGACTGAAGCTACGATATTATGCGATCAATGAAACAAATGCTAGAAGGAAGTTAGTGAACTATCCAGTTGACTAAAGAAACTTACAAAGTGTTGCATATCATTTCAGTTGCTCCAGTCATAAAGAATGAAATATATTAATTTCTAATAACCGCTAATAACTCTAAGAAACAAGGAAAGAAGATGAAGTTCCAGGAATTAAAACGAGAACCTGAGAATAGGGGAAAACTGGAGAGCTCTTTTTGGGCAGAGCAATGGACCTATCGTAAGACAGAACACTGAATAATAATAATAATAATAATAATAAACTCTAAGAAAAAAACCTAAAGCGGAAATTCACTCACTACGTATTCTGTGTTCAGTCAACGATATTGAAATATTTTATCGTGTTATTGGAAATATTACTCAAACACTGCAATTACGCTGTACAGTTCCTTACAATTCTTAAACACTGAATCCGCATGACGAAGAAAAAATGATGTAAAATGACGGAACTGCGCACTAAAAGAAGAGAGGAAACAGAAAATACAAAAGATAAGACGTCTGTGTTTGTTCATTACGTAACTTGGTGGGTACAAAATAAACAATGCTGAATTACACAACCTATTTCCTCTGCTACAATAATAATACACTGGAAAATACAAGTCAGGAAATATGCTTCACTGCTTCTATGTCTGTTTGCTAAAAACGACAGATCGAGACAAAAGCAGTTGAAGGAAATTTTATTCATTACACGTCTTGATAAAAACACGTGTACTAGACATCCTCGGCGAGACTTCAGATTCTCAAGGCACCAACTACAAAGATGACTTGTCTTCTGCGATGTTGCTTCGTGCTGCCTGGTGGTTTACCGACGTTTCAGACCACCCTCTTGATGGACACAGTAAGCATCATCTGAAACGTCTGTAAACTTCTACCAGACTGCATGGCACAACATCCCAGAAGACATACATCGCTTTCGTACGTCAATGTCCACGTTTCAATGCGTTCGGGCCAAAGATTCCGGTTCGATCAGAATAATTTCCTTTCGGTCGGGCATTAAGCCATTCTTGCACATTTCATCCTCATGATTGATGCTTATTTCAGATGCAATTTCATCAGTGCTGATGCTCCGGTTGTCCAGGATACGATTATCGATCTGGGCCTTAACCTCAACACATGTTACAGTCGATAGTCGCTCTGAACGCCCGTCATCAACAACACGGTCTGCCCTTTTTTGATCGTTCCACCCATTCGTAAAGTTCAGTGTGGCGCATACAATAAAATTCCCACCACCTTCAACAGTTTTCACACCCTCAGGCAAAAACAATGGCAGGTTTTCTGCCTCTGACGGCGCTGGGTTGTAGCGCCATGTAGTCTGGTAGAAGTTTACCGACGTTTCAGAGGTCCTTCCTCCTCCATCATAATCTCATCGCCCTGACCCATAATCTTAAGCGAAGGTCTTCATATTTGACCCAGCACGTGGTTAGTCTCGGTGCACGGTAATTTTTTCAGACGCGACACAGGAAAAGTCCTCCTTCAGCGCTGCCTATGCAACGTCTCAGACAAACACAAACTGCCTCTCATTTGTTAACTTTGCCACTTGAAATTCAAAGTTCTCGGATTTATTATTTAAACCCTTTAAGTCGTAGTGGTGTCTATCTACATGAATCATCTCCTTTAATATTCAATAATTCTGCATTTTGCAGTCAGAGTATTCGTTTTCGTATGATTCTCACAAAAAACTGCAATTCTTACCGAAACAGCGTTACCCGATTGATCTAAGTAATGGAGAAATGTTTCTTTAAGGTAAAAACTGAACTTTTAAAAGTTATTTCGACGAGCTTCGGGCTTTGAAGTATTAGAACTTAACAGCTTTGTTGTGTGATCAATATGAAATCCCTTACGATACCAAACGAAACAGTGCGGGAAACGCCATATTACGCCATAGAACTAAACCACAAGGGAGAATTCCACAAATATCGATATTATATGAATATCGCTTACAGAGAACTATGACGCAGACGTGGTAATACTATTCGTTCTGTGCCTTGCTAAAGGGATATTAAATCGCGTTAAGTACAATGCCTCCCACTCCTACCATCGCTCAGGGACTTTCAACGCAGTGTTACATGTACAGTGAAATTATTAAACAACTCGTCTTCATGTACTTACAATGCAGCCCTAATCGGGTATAATCCACCAACCCAGATAGCGTATCTACACAACATATCTTCATTAAAGTTGTTTCTTGGATCTTGTCCATCGTTCTCAGACCTCCAGGTCTGAGTGTACTAAACCAGGGGGCCCAATAGAGAGGATTTCTGTCATCCCCTAATTTTACCTGATGAAGGAAGGAGATAATGCTTCCGAAAAGCCGTGATTATCTTCTAATCTAAGCGTGATAACAATAAAAACAATTTTACATATAGAAACGCAAAGACTTCGTGGAATTGCTTGCTAAACACGTCTAAATTATGTTTTAAGAAGCAACTTCGCTAAAAGATAAACTTTACGTCCAAAAACGCTGTTCACGTGCTGCCAGGAAGACACTGAAAACAAGACAGTGCTTCAAATCCGATTAAACCAGCCGCCAGATTAGCATCGATCAGTGGTTAAATCGCCAGATAAAGCTCAAATTGATTACTCAGTCCACTTACACGTAACGAACACAGAACACTCCTTGCCCGCGGTCACTGCAAGAACAGCCCCAAGCGCTTCTGAAGTCGTTGTCGTCTTCAGATGTCAATTATTTCTGCATACGAAATTTCACCAGACACAATATATCAGGAATTTAAAAGCAGTCGTCTCAATTACTGGACAGGTAAGCGTGTCCCCAAACGTTAAACTCAACCCCACGAAAATTCACTTGGAGATTCATGAGGTGATATTGTTGCGTCATATTGTGATGATTATAATTGTTTATTTTAACCGTCTAATCACAATAAAATATTTTATTAATTATTAAAATATTATTACTATAATTAACATTTAATATTTAAAATATATTAAAATATATTAAAATGATGCTCTTTCTATCGAAATGTTCGATTTACAATTAGAGCATCATCATTTTCACAACATGTTTCGGTTTTCAATGAACCATCTTCAGGTGTATAATCGATATAAATTTAAATGTAATATTCTAAATGCAATCCTTCGTCAGATGTCCATTAAATATCGGAACAACATTGAATGTGATAACAAAGTACAATTGATCTAGAAGAGGATAACTTTCCGTTATTGTGATTAGACGGTTAAAATAAACAATAGGAGATTAATTTTATTTAAGGTGCAATAGACCGTCAGCGCTTAATTATTTATTTATAAAAGGGGGCAGCGTCAAATGCACCTTCATATTTTTCTTTGCAATCCTTTCTTTCTATTCGCCGTCTTGTACAAAACGCAAATGTATAAATGGGAAAATGAATTAGCAAAATTCCATAAGCTTAAACGACGATCCTCAACTGGCCACAGACATCAAAAGAGGCAATGAGAAGCAAAGAAGCAGGACCTTCAAATCTCTCGTAAAAATCCCTCTTATTGCATGAACGTATTCAATTTCCTTCACATTAATTAAAGATTAATTAATACACAAAATAATTGGCAAAATTACTGTTCTGTATAAACCTCAAACTCATCTTCATTATTATTATTATTATTATTTAGTGTTATGTCTGACGACAGGTCCATATGAACAGGATCCTTCCATCCTTTTCTCGGACTGGGACCTGTTCATATACGTTCTTGGCAGATGATCCAGAAGTGGTTTGCCATTGCCTTCTTCTGTGTGTGAATGGGATGCCACAGAGAAACCGGGGAAGCCCCCGGAGGAAAACTCCGTGTTGCCTAGACCACGGCCTTGCCCAACACAAGTTATAAATTCGGGCACCGCCGGGAATCGAACCCGAGACCCCCCAGGAATACAAGGCCAGCGTTCTAACCGCTAGACCACCGTGGCGGTCCATTTTCATTACTGGAAAGAAAAGAGTGGAGAACAGTTTCCGAACCGAACCCTTACCTCAGCATAAACCCTATTTGTCTTTCTCAATGTTGTTCCACGCATTCTTAATGATTTATCGCATACTTTAAACAATACATTATTCAAATATTCAAAAACCGGTATAAGAGTCATACGTTAAAATGCATTAACCGTTATCAGATAGGCAAGACCTTATCACTTCTCCTCCACTTTATACGTCGTACAAAAGGACAGACTCAAATATATGGAAATTTAAGCTTGGATTTATTACATTTTAGTAAACAAGCTAAAGTAGACTTCGAACGGGGTTGAAAGCACCCAATTCTTGCAGAAAGCAACGAAAAAATAAGAACATTAATTTCTTTAAAAGAAATAACAATGCACTTTCTTGGGGGAAACTGCAAACGAGGAAGTTCAATCCGACAATGTACAGAACGCAAACCAATTTCATCTCAGTCGTCCCGTGAACATCCTTCCCGCGTTTCCTGAATTCACCTTTCCTAAAAAAAACCCATCATCATCAACGTGACAGAGACGGAGACCATCAACATGGGCTCGTTTCCATCCGCCCACGGGCTATGACGAATTGACTGATAACCAATAAATCATTTTCGACGAAACAGCGGTGGCTCGGCCGATGTACAAGTAACGGAGTTGGTGTAATTCGTAACAGACAAATCGGATTCTGCCAGGGTCAAAGAGAACGACGTAAATACGACCGGGAAAGACTAGGAGATCGCTTTACAAATGATTGCGAAGCCGCGTTATTTCCGCCAGGATAGAAAATTATTTCGACAGAGGGGGGGGGGGGGGGGGGAACTGGCTTGTGGGTGACATCACAATTCCAGGAAACTGGTAGCTATTCTACTAGTAACTGAAACCCGAGATAAATGTTTTCTGCAAGGCGTGGCCAAGACTTCCACCGCGACAGCTACGAGCCGCTCGCATCGGTAGGACACGCGCCAAGAGGTTTGCCCAAGTGCTCGGTACTAGAAAAACCCTTTCCATAAGAGGAACGAAGGAAAAAGAATTATGAAGTCGTTTTCTGATAGGTGGAGGAAGGCCACCAGGCATGGACGGCAGCTGCGAATATACTAAGCCGGAGCAGACAGCCGACAAGGGGAGGTCCTGCAGCTTGTTGGATGTTCGGGGGACAAACAACGCCCGCCGTAAAAAAATTAACACCCCCCCCCCCCGAGAAATTAAACAGGGTCTCGGTCTTGAGTTCCTTGAAAGGAACAAAAAAAAAACTTACGACTTGAAACTTTGAAAACGTCGGGTTGAATGGGAATAACAGCAACACAATTAGAAATGCATGAATTACATATCAAATCTAAAACTTCTTGACGATGGTGAAGAGTCAATTGAATAAAAATCTTCTTGGATATTATCCATCGTCTAGTAAAATATAAAACGTAAAACGACGTTTCGGAGATGGGACTCTATCTCCGTCTTCAGGTTCCTACACAGTTGGGCCCACTAGATAGAGCTAATCCCTATCTCCGGAATTACAGTTTGTGAGAATACGGGAGGTCAGATGGGACAGAGGTGGCACTAAAGATGGAGACGGTATGTTCTTACAGTGCTGGTATTTACCTAAAGATGTACACAACGCTGATCATCGACATATTCACCGAGGACAATGATTCAATGTCCTCTCTGACAGCACAAACGCGGTTCTGTCTTCTCTACAAAGAGAAGTCATCTTGCGATCTTTACGTCATTCGCTTCGGTGGTATCGCCCCTTGGAGTGTCGTGGATGGGGGGGGGGGGGGGTCGCGTGACTACAGCGAATCCTCTTATCACGCGTTACTTCCAATCCATCAGCTTTCAAAGCATCGCCCACACAAGAAACCTTTATCGGTCCGCGCTACTTTCCTCTCGAGTTACAAGCCGTTCGTTAATTAAGCTGCAAAAGGACAGAGAGAAACGGAATATGACACCTGCACTGTGGCGACCACTTCGCATCACAACTCTCACAAGACCACAATCCACGTGTCGCATTTGCAGGTGGTTGCCAACGCTTCGACTCTAGTGGCAAAATGTTAGTTCGCTATTAAATCTGGTTGAGATTGGATTTGTAAACTCACTTCATTGGTGTTCCAACGATGCCGCTGTGTGGGGAAGTGGTCCGCCTTGGGAAGACTCTCCAAGTTCTCTGGTAACTTGATTGGCTCCCCATCTGCAAAAAACAACATCACTTGTAAGCAGGATCTCGGGGTTCTGACGGCGGTGATACGAAGACGGCTATCTTCCGGGTTGCAGCGCCGTGTAGTCTGGTGGCTCACCACCGCCCTGATGATGGGCTGCCTCTGAAACGGTTGTAAACTTCTACGAGACTACACGGCGCTACAATCCACAAGACAACCATCATCATCATCATCATCACTTATAAGATTTAAAGCCCTCGTTTGCCTGTCAATTACTCACTGCATGTTTCGTGTGGAGTGTAATCCACCGAACTAACTCTGCTAAAGACGAGCAGAAATCCGCGCAGTATCTACGGGGAGTACCTGGGTAGAATCAGGACGCAGTGCATATTTTTGGAAAAGGGATTTTACATTTAATTTAACCTTCACCAGACGCCAATCGTAACCTTGAATTTTGACCGTGCTCTCCCCACCTGACATAGACGCCAGACGATTGTAGCATTAACTATGAGCAGGGGATAAAAGCAGTCTTCATCAAAGCTTCACAAGCTTTCATGGCGACTGACATTAATAAAATATCCTCGGGCTATCAGCCGTGTCATCTGGCTAAAAACCACCGACGTTTCAGGGATCACCTCTGTCCCCACCGCCGTCACTCCTACATCACAGCCCTGGTGATGTGGGGGTAGAGATGCTCCCTGAAACGTCGGTGGTTTTTAGCCAGATGACACGGCTGATGGTCCGAAATTTTGTTAAAGTATAGACAGTTCAGAAACGTAAGTCCTCCACTGTAAAAAATATATATACAGATGTTGGTTACATATAGTCGCAGCTACTCGTGTGTTGTAAATAAAGAAAAAGTTGCTCAGAGAGAGTACGAAGGTTGAGTGATAGCGACATAATGAAAAATGTCTGCTAACACTGCGCCCATGGATGCTATAAATGTATGAACTGGAATTACTATGCCAACACGTTCGCGGTGGTTTTATGAGTCAAACTGAAGCAGGCAGAACAAAGCTTTTCTCTGTTCTGTACAAAACCATTCAATCAAGTCTTGCTTTAATATTAATCCCGATGTTTAAACATAATTTTCACTGCTAATGAATAACATCGAATCATTCAGTGACCTTCACGCACAAAGCATGAGGAGTAGAAGTTCTTCATTGTCATTTTCCGGGAGACTTGAAATCGGGTATAATTCTTCTCCGGTGCAGGCATAAAGCCAAACCTGACGGGGCGGGGGACAGCTGAGTTATGCTTGCTAGAGGGCGGCTGAAGTTTGGCTAGACTTCTCTCTCTCTCTCTCTCTCTCTCTCCCTCTCTCTGGGGTGAAAGGGGGGGGGGTTGAAGAGGGACGGTACCTCGTACCAACGCCATCGATTTACCAATCCAGCAAACGAGGCGAGTGGGCTGCTTCAGGGACACGGAAATTTTCAACATCGAGGTTTGCGAGTAGGAAACTAATTAAACGTTCAACTCTTTAAAGCACAGTGAAGACTTTACGCACAACGCACTTTAACATTAAACGACCCTCTCTGCCTTTCGCACACAGAATGCATTCTCAGTGCAATCGACTATTATCTCCTGAAACAGTTTCAAACTTTATTTATTTACAATGGAGACACCTTGTGTTTTATTTGAAGTACGGACTGGATTTGTAAATATTATTTAAAAATTCCTGCCTCGGCTCAAAGGCAAAGGACCTTCTTTAAACAGTTTGATTACTTCTTCAGCCACTATCCAGAGAGAGAGAGAGAGAGAGAGAGAGAAACGCATCTACAAACCCAAGGCAATTTATAAGCTTTAAGATACAATAATAATCGTTAATTTGCGCTGTTATTTGCGGCTGTCTCAATATGATTGTTACCGTTGAGACGGGATGAGACTACGTCTCCGCACATCTGTGGCCGCTAACGGGCCGATTTTCCGTCTCTCAGACGACACATCGGAGAATATGAATCGAACTGAGAAAAACATTTTCCAGTGTCACGTCATCCACCACAAATCCAACGGGGGCTGCTTTGGGTGTGAACTCAGGACTCAGCTATGAGAGCGACCGGTGACTATCCGCCTGAGCTAAGGCACGGCGGCCAGCTCTGTGACCCTACAGTGCTATTCCCTCTACCATCGACTTGTATCTTACTAATTTCATTCTTCCATTTACATCGAACTGCGTACGTCAGAACAACTTATTATCTTCCTATGGGCGAAAATTTTATTATTATGTTGAACAATTTATTACACAACAAAGTGTTTTCCTTCACTGGCTCTCTACGAACATTTTAACACTCCGGCTTGTGTTTAACGCCTTCCTTCCGCACGTTCAAGGATGTCAGACGCAATTGCAGTTTCCTATTCAGTGCGACCAAAATACAACACGAAGAAGTTTATTTTAAGGCACTAGGCCTGTACCAGAATCTGCCTTCAGTAAATGACCGAAACCAGGAAAACTGCTCTCTCCAAAATACACGTCAGGCCCATAACCTCCTGAGCTAATCTCAACCAACATTCGGGGGGGGGGGGGGAGGCATGATACTTTCCCTCAGGACTGGCCTGTAACAAGAGGCCAAGAACAACAGCTTTCTCCTACAGCCTATTTTTCGTAATCATAAATCATAGGTCATTCATTCTCTTTTATTACTTTCCAAAACATTGATTTCTTGGTAACTGGTGTTGAATGAGGTGGCCTGAGGGAGACATTAATTATTTGTTGGGTTAAAAACGCAGTTCGTAAGTTAAACCGCCGAAAAGTTTCGCTTCTCTCCCACATGCAACGAATCAGTCACCCTCACGATGACAAATTACCCGCAGGTTTCATGCAGCTCTTACGATAGATTCACAACAGCCACAGTTCAACGCAGACTTTGCATTCGCAAGTTTCTACGTTATCTGAACATTATACAACTTGGTCGTTCCATAACACTGTACTTTCACAATCTCCGACACTAATAAATTGACGCAAAGCAATTCTAACGTCACCTCGGGCTAATCCTTTCGCCTCCCGACGCTACGTCATTTCCAAGGCTCGAGACCTGGCTTCTAAACGACCATAACCGGGTTTTACGGCGCATAAAAGGATCTGTGTCCACAGGTTGCCACGCCAGATGTCAGTGCGAGCGCGATGCGACGGTTTCGACTGTGGTAGCAAGAAACACAAACGAGGCTACGATGGGTCCTATGGAAGGGCTTGGCGGGTGCCTGAACCATACCACATGACAAGGCCACGCTATCGCAGGCAAGAGACCAACCACAGTTCTGCAGATATCACACGGTGTTTCCAAGTTATGAAAAAGTCATCAAATTATTAATGATCCCTCACGTTAAATCCATGCAGATTTTATAACGGACATTCCACCCCGATGTCTCGGCAACACTTTTTAGAAAGTTCAACAGTAACAAGGTGTCCGTGAATACACGAAATTGTGTACACAATTTATCAACACGTTCATAATAATTACGCGTTTATAACAAGACTTCAGGTGAAGAATTCAAACATGGGGGCAGATGTCAAATACAGACAACCTCTGACTCGACCGGTTCTTGGTGTCAGGCAACTGAAGCAGACAGGCCACGACCACCTCCTCAAATGTTGGCCCACAAATGAATTTCACGTTGACTCCCTTCTCCGGGAAACAAACGGGGTACCTCCTAAAGACGAAGCGCGATTATTATGTGGTACGAAACTCACCAATTTACTTCAGCAGATCACAACACAGACGAGGATCTCTGCTATCATGAAACCTCAAAGTACCATCGTCACAAATGTCAGCTGCTGAACCACAGTCTGTTCAGTCCAGGACACACGTTCTCAGTCTCCTTCCCGAACACCGACTATGTTATCACCTGCTTCTCCCCAGTCACATTTTCCTTTAAGATTTTCCTGCCAAAATTTTGTTAGCACCTACTGGTTCTCGCTGGGTCCACAATGTATTACCCATGCAACCCTCCTAGCTTTAATTAGAATAAGTAATAAACACAAAATGTGATATTCCTTGTTACACGACCTTTCCCGTTCTCCTCTGCCGAATTTAGTTACGTGAAATTAAAAGACAAATCACAAATTACTCAAAAAGAGAAATCGAAACATAAACACTGGCTATGCTGGCTTCAAATTTGTTGTAGTTTGAGATAATTTAAAGAAATGTATTTCGCCAGCACTTAAAGGTTAAGAAAGCTTAAGGTTTACATGCGTCATGTTTGTGTTTTGGATTAAAATATATAATAAAATACAGGTCAATACACAAAACTATATTTGGGTGTTAAAATTTAAAATTTAAATGTTAAAATTTTAAATTTTAACACCCAAATATAGTTTTGTGTATTGACCTGTATTTTATTATATATTTTAGGTTAAGAAAGCTTTTTGTGGATTCTCAACGAAAGCAATTGTGCCTTATGATTTGAATGTATTAAAACACCTCACATGTTAAACCACGGGATGCATTATAAAGTCGGTATAGCAGAACTAAAGCCACTCTCATTACAGTTTCAGTAGGGACATGGAGAAATATTTGCCTAAGAAGTGGAGACGGGATTTCCAACACCCAGTATCACGAATTACTGAGTCAGCATAACAAGTTATACTCTTCAGCAAACTAATCTTATAACCTTGCAGTTTAATTAAGGTCGCAGCCTTGGAAGTCTTCGTTCTGTTCGTCATGACCGGTCGCGCAGAATACCATAGCAACAAGAAGCAGACGGAAACATCAACTGATGCCTGCTTATGAAAAATTCGACCTCCTGCCCAACGCGACAGAGAAACGTTAGGATGATGGACATTTGCAGGTCTGACGGGCGTTCAAGAAGATAGACTAGACTCGTAAACTAAGACCCACAAAATCACTTACAAGGGCCCGTCGTCTAACCGAGAACCGAACCAAGCACTCCTATAAAAATCTGATCCTGGTACGATAACAAAGGTCCTTCGGCCGGACAGGCCCTGCTCAAAACAATAAAATTAAATTCTGACGGTGGCGGCTATGGTAGCAAGAAACACAAAGGATACTATGGTGGAGGATGGAGGAATCTGTTAGCGCTCGCGAAACGCAAGCAGATCCAGACAGTTTTGTTGTTCAACACAAGAAAATCATCATTGAAATTGCAGCAATAAATTAACAAACACTAGAAAGGAGTATAATATTAAAATAGATTTTTGGAGCAACTTGTGAGGGCATAACTGTAGCAGCTGGTTCAAGACAGCGTCCGATGGCGGGTTTTGTGAACACGATAATAAACATTCCAGTTCCAACAACAACAACAAAACTGGGAATTTTCGTGACTAGCCAGCGCATACAAACCTTTCAAAGGAGTCATGCACAATGGAATTTGTAATGTGATATGGAAAGACCAGACGAAAAACTCCTACCAAAATACGAACAATGTATTTCAGTGACACGCACAGAGCAGACTTAACAGTCCAGCACAGCATTTCTCGCATCGCAACATCGAAATTAACCAAATCCACGCTGCAGTACACGCAGTTTAAAAATCTGTTGATCTCGCGTTTTAATCATCCTAAGAATATGTAGGATTTGAGATTTTCACGGTGGTGAGTCTGAAGATCGCTGTCTTCTGGGTTGTTGCGCCGTGTAGTCTGGTAGGAGTTTACCGACGTTTCAGAGGTCATACTGCCTCCGTCATCAGGGCGATGAAGGTTTCTGTCTTCTGGGTTGTTGCGCTGTGTAGTCTGGTCGATGTTTACCAACGTTTCAGAGGTCATACTGTCTCCGTCATCAGAGTATGAAGATATCTGTCTTCTGGGTTGTTGCGCTGTGTAGTCTGGTAGGAGTTTACCGACGTTTCAGAGGTCATACTGACTCCGTCATCAGGGCGATGAAGATTTCTGTCTTCTGGGTTGTTGCGCCGTGTAGTCTGGTAGGAGTTTACCGACGTTTCAGAGGTCATACTGCCTCCGTCATCAGGGCGATGAGTATGAAGATTGCTGTCTTCTGGGTTATTGCGCTGTGTAGTCTGGTAGGAGTTTACCGACGTTTCAGAGGTCATACTGCCTCCGTCATCAGGGCGATGAGTATGAAGATTGCTGTCTTCTGGGTTGTTGCGCTGTGTAGTCTGGTAGGAGTTTACCGACGTTTCAGAGGTCATACTGCCTCCATCATCATGGCGATGAGTATGAAGATATCCGTCTTCTGGGTTGTTGCGCCGTGTAGTCTGGTAGGAGTTTACCGACGTTTCAGAGGTCATACTGACTCCGTCATCAGGGCGATGAAGATTTCTGTCTTCTGGGTTGTTGCGCCGTGTAGTCTGGTAGGAGTTTACCGACGTTTCAGAGGTCATACTGACTCCGTCATCAGGGCGATGAAGATTTCTGTCTTCTGGGTTGTTGCGCTGTGTAGTCTGGTAGGAGTTTACCGACGTTTCAGAGGTCATACTGACTCCGTCATCAGGGCGATGAAGATTTCTGTCTTCTGGGTTGTTGCGCCGTGTAGTCTGGTAGGAGTTTACCGACGTTTCAGAGGTCATACTGCCTCCGTCATCAGGGCGATGAGTATGAAGATTGCTGTCTTCTGGGTTATTGCGCTGTGTAGTCTGGTAGGAGTTTACCGACGTTTCAGAGGTCATACTGCCTCCGTCATCAGGGCGATGAGTATGAAGATTGCTGTCTTCTGGGTTGTTGCGCTGTGTAGTCTGGTAGGAGTTTACCGACGTTTCAGAGGTCATACTGCCTCCATCATCATGGCGATGAGTATGAAGATATCCGTCTTCTGGGTTGTTGCGCCGTGTAGTCTGGTAGGAGTTTACCGACGTTTCAGAGGTCATACTGCCTCCGTCATCAGGGCGATGAGTATGAAGATTGCTGTCTTCTGGGTTATTGCGCTGTGTAGTCTGGTAGGAGTTTACCGACGTTTCAGAGGTCATACTGCCTCCGTCATCAGGGCGATGAGTATGAAGATTGCTGTCTTCTGGGTTGTTGCGCTGTGTAGTCTGGTAGGAGTTTACCGACGTTTCAGAGGTCATACTGCCTCCGTCATCAGGGCGATGAGTATGAAGATATCTGTCTTCTGGGTTGTTGCGCTGTGTAGTCTGGTAGGAGCTTACCGACGTTTCAGAGGTCATACTGACTCCGTCATCAGGGCGATGAAGATTTCTGTCTTCTGGGTTGTTGCGCCGTGTAGTCTGGTAGGAGTTTACCGACGTTTCAGAGGTCATACTGCCTCCGTCATCAGGGCGATGAGTATGAAGATTGCTGTCTTTTGGGTTATTGCGCTGTGTAGTCTGGTCGATGTTAACCAACGTTTCGGAGGTCATACTGCCTCCATCATCAGGGCGATGAGTATGAAGATTTCTGTCTTCTGGGTTGTTGCGCCGTGTAGTCTGGTAGGAGTTTACCGACGTTTCAGAGGTCATACTGCCTCCGTCATCAGGGCGATGAGTATGAAGATTGCTGTCTTTTGGGTTATTGCGCTGTGTAGTCTGGTCGATGTTAACCAACGTTTCGGAGGTCATACTGCCTCCATCATCAGGGCGATGAGTATGAAGATTTCTGTCTTCTGGGTTGTTGCGCTGTGTAGTCTGGTCGATGTTAACCAACGTTTCGGAGGTCATACTGCCTCCGTCATCAGGGCGATGAGTATGAAGATTGCTGTCTTCTGGGTTGTTGCGCTGTGTAGTCTGGTCGATGTTAACCAACGTTTCGGAGGTCATACTGCCTCCATCATCAGGGCGATGAGTATGAAGATTTCTGTCTTCTGGGTTGTTGCGCCGTGTAGTCTGGTCGATGTTTACCTACGTTTCAGAGGTCATACTGCCTCCGTCATCAGGGCGATGAGTATGAAGATTTCTGTCTTCTGGGTTGTTGCGCTGTGTAGTCTGGTCGATGTTAACCAACGTTTCAGAGGTCATACTGCCTCCGTCATCAGGGCGATGAGTATGAAGATTTCTGTCTTCTGGGTTGTTGCGCTGTGTAGTCTGGTCGATGTTTACCTACGTTTCAGAGGTCATACTGCCTCCGTCATCAGGGCGATGAGTATGAAGATTTCTGTCTTCTGGGTTGTTGCGCTGTGTAGTCTGGTCGATGTTAACCAACGTTTCAGAGGTCATACTGCCTCCGTCATCAGGGCGATGAGTATGAAGATTGCTGTCTTTTGGGTTATTGCGCTGTGTAGTCTGGTCGATGTTAACCAACGTTTCGGAGGTCATACTGCCTCCATCATCAGGGCGATGAGTATGAAGATTTCTGTCTTCTGGGTTGTTGCGCTGTGTAGTCTGGTCGATGTTAACCAACGTTTCGGAGGTCATACTGCCTCCGTCATCAGGGCGATGAGTATGAAGATTGCTGTCTTCTGGGTTGTTGCGCTGTGTAGTCTGGTCGATGTTAACCAACGTTTCGGAGGTCATACTGCCTCCATCATCAGGGCGATGAGTATGAAGATTTCTGTCTTCTGGGTTGTTGCGCCGTGTAGTCTGGTCGATGTTTACCTACGTTTCAGAGGTCATACTGCCTCCGTCATCAGGGCGATGAGTATGAAGATTGCTGTCTTCTGGGTTGTTGCGCTGTGTAGTCTGGTCGATGTTAACCAACGTTTCGGAGGTCATACTGCCTCCATCATCAGGGCGATGAGTATGAAGATTTCTGTCTTCTGGGTTGTTGCGCCGTGTAGTCTGGTCGATGTTTACCTACGTTTCAGAGGTCATACTGCCTCCGTCATCAGGGCGATGAGTATGAAGATTTCTGTCTTCTGGGTTGTTGCGCTGTGTAGTCTGGTCGTTGTTAACCAACGTTTCAGAGGTCATACTGCCTCCGTCATCAGGGCGATGAGTATGAATATTTCCGTCTTCTGGGTTGTTGCGCCGTGTAGTCTGGTCGATGTTAACCAACGTTTCGGAGGTCATACTGCCTCCGTCATCAGGGCGATGAGTATGAAGATTGCTGTCTTCTGGGTTGTTGCGCTGTGTAGTCTGGTCGATGTTAACCAACGTTTCGGAGGTCATACTGCCTCCATCATCAGGGCGATGAGTATGAAGATTTCTGTCTTCTGGGTTGTTGCGCTGTGTAGTCTGGTCGATGTTAACCAACGTTTCGGAGGTCATACTGCCTCCATCATCAGGGCGATGAGTATGAAGATTGCTGTCTTCTGGGTTGTTGCGCTGTGTAGTCTGGTCGATGTTAACCAACGTTTCGGAGGTCATACTGCCTCCATCATCAGGGCGATGAGTATGAAGATGTCTGTCTTCTGGGTTGTTGCGCTGTGTAGTCTGGTCGATGTTAACCAACGTTTCGGAGGTCATACTGCCTCCGTCATCAGGGCGATGAGTATGAAGATTGCTGTCTTCTGGGTTGTTGCGCTGTGTAGTCTGGTCGATGTTAACCAACGTTTCGGAGGTCATACTGCCTCCATCATCAGGGCGATGAGTATGAAGATTGCTGTCTTCTGGGTTGTTGCGCTGTGTAGTCTGGTCGATGTTAACCAACGTTTCGGAGGTCATACTGCCTCCATCATCAGGGCGATGAGTATGAAGATTTCTGTCTTCTGGGTTGTTGCGCTGTGTAGTCTGGTCGATGTTTACCTACGTTTCAGAGGTCATACTGCCTCCGTCATCAGGGCGATGAGTATGAATATTTCCGTCTTCTGGGTTGTTGCGCCGTGTAGTCTGGTCGATGTTAACCAACGTTTCGGAGGTCATACTGCCTCCGTCATCAGGGCGATGAGTATGAAGATTGCTGTCTTCTGGGTTGTTGCGCTGTGTAGTCTGGTCGATGTTAACCAACGTTTCGGAGGTCATACTGCCTCCATCATCAGGGCGATGAGTATGAAGATTTCTGTCTTCTGGGTTGTTGCGCCGTGTAGTCTGGTCGATGTTTACCTACGTTTCAGAGGTCATACTGCCTCCGTCATCAGGGCGATGAGTATGAAGATTTCTGTCTTCTGGGTTGTTGCGCTGTGTAGTCTGGTCGATGTTAACCTACGTTTCGGAGGTCATACTGCCTCCATCATCAGGGCGATGAGTATGAAGATTTCTGTCTTCTGGGTTGTTGCGCCGTGTAGTCTGGTCGATGTTTACCTACGTTTCGGAGGTCATACTGCCTCCATCATCAGGGCGATGAGTCTGAAGATTCCTGTCTTTTGGGTTGATGCGCCGTGTAGTCTGGTAGGAGTTTACCGACGTTTCAGAGGTCATACTGACTCCGTCATCAGGGCGATGAGTATGAATATTTCCGTCTTCTGGGTTGTTGCGCCGTGTAGTCTGGTCGATGTTAACCAACGTTTCGGAGGTCATACTGCCTCCATCATCAGGGCGATGAGTATGAAGATTTCTGTCTTCTGGGTTGTTGCGCCGTGTAGTCTGGTCGATGTTTACCTACGTTTCAGAGGTCATACTGCCTCCGTCATCAGGGCGATGAGTATGAATATTTCCGTCTTCTGGGTTGTTGCGCCGTGTAGTCTGGTCGATGTTTACCTACGTTTCAGAGGTCATACTGCCTCCGTCATCAGGGCGATGAGTCTGAAGATTCCTGTCTTTTGGGTTGATGCACCGTGTAGTCTGGTAGGAGTTTACCGACGTTTCAGAGGTCATACTGACTCCGTCATCAGAGCGATGAGTCTGAAGATTGCTGTCTTCTGGGTTGTTGCGCCGTGTAGTCTGGTAGGAGTTTACCGACGTTTCAGAGGTCGCCCTGATGACTCCTACCAGAATACACAGCGCAACAAGACATCCATCTTCACCCGAAGAATACATTATTTGCTGAGAAGAATTATGAATCTCTACATTACGTAGCTGTCTTCGCCTTCCTGTTATTTCCTCTCTACAAGGTGCAAATATTCTCTTCAGATCAGTGTTGTCAAATCTACATTGTCACCACTAATTACAACAGCTGTGATGTAACTGGCAAAATATTCCACGGCAGAAACACGGACTGTTCAACACAGGAGAAGAACAGTTTAATTCAAAACAAAACAGCCAGAGCTAGAGACACCAAAGCTCTTTGTCGTCAATGTTTTCTGAGGCCTATCATTCATAGTTCTGGCCGCAAAATAACCTCGCGGCTACGGAGAGCCCAGTATTTGGAAACGTTTGAACATGCCTCTGCAGCACCAATTTACTTTGTAACGAACGTCGATTTCAAACGTAACAAAATGAAAAAGCTTTTCTGCTGCGAGGAGCAACATGGGGGCATCCAGTTAATACCTGCGATAAGGGAAGGAGTCGGTCGGTACAGATCTTGGGGGCAGATAAGCTCTGTTCTCACAGAATGTAGGAAACTAAAATTTGTGCTGAAGAAGCCACGCTCTTTCGTTCCTTCATGGAACAGAGATAACACTCCTGTAATAAAAATGTGTCCAAACGATATAAGACCAATTCACGGTTCTTTTGTAAGAAAAACAAAGACTTTAAATGAACTTCTGTGATCTTCCCTTATGAAAAACAAAGGTCACATTAATAACAGAGAGTCATTCACAACAACAACGAAGCAAAGGCCAAGATATTTCGGGAAAAATACATTAATTCAAAATGAACTATTTGTTCAATCGTAATAGTTCCTAGTTGTATTAAATAATTATGCAATAACATCACATCATTTCAATTGTAGTTATTTCCTCTCATTTGAGGGGAATTCCAAATTTCCCTGTAACACAATAAATGAGAGTTACGAATTCACACAAGCCTATGCCGGCAACATAGCATTAAATCCCAATGCCAATATATTTCTCTGGTCAAATATCCAAATGCAATTCCACAAAATTTCCTTCCGTGTAACTTTTCGCTTAGTTCAAAACATTTCTCTGCAAGTTCACTGCAGAAAGAAATACTTTACTTCGCATTGCACACAAAGACGCTTTATAAGTGTGTGTAAATATAAATCAACATCTGATTCGCTCTACGAACGGGGGGGAAATATAGGACGGCAAGAAACTGTTAGAACTAAGCACTGTCCTCAACTTTATTTCGCAGTGTAGCCCTGATGATGGAGGCAGCAACCACCTCTGAAACGTTGAAAAACTTTTACCACCGTACACGGTGAAACAATCCAGAGACTGCAACCTTCGTAACTGAGGTTATGAGAACCTGAAATCTCACAACTTTTGTGTCTTCAAATCTGTCCGCAGTTCTTCCAAGGCCAAGGACTTGCGGAACTCCCTATATATATACGGCTTCTCATTGCTATTATACTTGGAATTATTATTCTAGGGCCCCGTGGCAGAAACAAATCACGCCCTCGTAACAGCGGACCACGTTACAAGCGGCTGCTAGCATTTCGAAACAACGCTACCACCACCAGTAGCCAGCCAGCCAGCCCGTCGTACATGCTCACCGGAGCAGAGACAGCGCACACCACAACTCAGCCTAGTAATAACGCCCGACGGTAAATTCGGTAAATTCAACTGCTGCCTGCCTGTCTTCAATGCAACAGAATGACAAGACCTGTACTGCCCTAAAGACACGCGTGACTTTCAAAATCTTTGACCCTTTAGAATCGAGTGGTAACTAAATGTACCAGCTGCTTTAGCAATCACTAACTTGCGTTTTGCATTATTCTCAGCGTAAACAAGGACCACTTCCTCAAATGGCAAAAACTAGTTGATCTCCGGAATGCTGAAGTGTTTTTTTCTTTGCTGTACGGACTGAATTCTTATATATCCGGGCCCAAAAGGTTAAATACAATTAATACCGCTGACGTAACTGGACAACACTAAATGACTGAGGATTGAATCTTGGCAGCGTGCCATTTCTCTCATCCCAAACGGCTCCACGGCTCAAATAGCCACCAACGTAACTGGTACCGGGAGGAGTGGGGTTTCTTTATCCGGGAACAAAACGGCCGGAGCGTGAAGCTGATCACTCATCTTCATGTAGTGCCATGGTTAATAAAACATAAAAAAATCACTGTCACTTCTCCACACGACTTCACGGCACAGCCCCAGACCACAAATACTAAATGCGTAATAGAAACTCACGTTTCACTCCAAAAACAAATTCCAAAGCAATTTGGTCCGTGGCGACCAGCGGTGTATTAACGGAGTTAATCTCCATCGCTTGGTTAGATTGAACAACATCAATATCGCACAAGATAATTTCGTTGCATTCAGTCGCCGTAAACATTTCAAGTGCCAGCACTACAAATCACAGAGCTCCTCATTATGCAGTATCCTCTCGTCTCTGGAAGTTACTCCCCTCGCTCGGAGGCAGCTTTTGTCTTACGGCGGGACGACGAGTTCAGATACTTGGAATTGTTACGGTCTGAGATCGGCAAATTTTCACACAGACAGACAGACCACGTAGTTCCGTAATTACCAATTGATAAGTAAGGACAGCGTCTCTGTACAAACCGAAGCATTCAAACAAACGTAGCTTCGCCTCATACGTTATTCCAAGAACGTCTAACGTCTTGCTCCTGTGCAATTGTCACATCCTTCCCCACATAACCTTCAGATTGCTGATATACGACGTGCTTACGTAACTTCTTGCTGATTTCTAGATTCTATAGCGTCCCTGAATTTACATAACCTTTTCAGGGTTCATCCATTCAAACATACGAAGGAGCCAATTTACTGTCCACGTATTTTTCATCATGCCAGAGCGAATTTCCTCATCCCTGTCTGTCTCGCTGCTAGAATAAATGTAGGAAAATAAAATATAAATTACAAAGACAAATGAAGAGGTGCGAGATAAGATCTCGCAGACACGTACATACGACAAAGAAACATTATTTAATTCTAAACACTCACGTCTTATATCCAAAAGAAATAAATTCCAACAAATGGTGGCACACTAACCAACCAAAATTACACGTAAATATAATACGAGTATTTCTCCACACCGAAAACTAAAATAGTAAAGAAGTAACGAAGGTATATTCAAAACGTAGCTGTTAACAACAAACCAAGTTCATAGCGAGACCAATATTCATCTACAAAAAGCGAAACATGAAAATGAAAGCAAAGTAAGAAATGATAAAAGAGTTTTGGGCCCACAACTAAGGCTTATCAGATTAGACGACCAAAGAAATTCTGGCGTTAAACAAACAAGGAAAGCCAACCAGCAAACTCACCTTTCTCTCTCTACTTTCTCTCCCTCTCCCACTCTCGCCCACGTGCTACCATTGGTCCACTCCCATACCTGCTCCCATTGGCTCGGGGCAGGCTACACCTTTCACTTCCCTGCCTATAAATCCAACACCTCACACCCTATTGGCATATTCATCGCCCTGATGACGGAGGCAGTATGACCTCTGAAACGTTGGTTAACATCGACCAGACTACACAGCGCAACAACCCAGAAGACAGAAATCTTCATCGCCCTGATGACGGAGACAGTATGACCTCTGAAACGTTGGTAAACATCGACCAGACTACACAGCGCAACAACCCAGAAGACAGAAATCTTCAAGAATTGGAAAAATACAGCGTTTCACAACGCCATTCAGTTACCGACCGAAGGGGAAAACGAAACTTTGGACGACGGAGAGATAGAGACGCGTCGGGACGCGCAGACACAGGCCTTAACGACAAAGTCCCACAGAGCTCTTGGTGATCATAACGGTTGTAATTCGTCCCCGTGACTAGCAAGTCCATCTGAAATCTGTGAATAACCGTGTACTTCTTAAAATCGCATCTCCCGAACCAGCATCCACCCATCGCATCTCCTGATCATTCTTCGTTGAAGACGACCACACCAACAATCTCGTCAGCCCTGCAAATTGTGACTACTTGGAGGCCCTTGGCCGAATTACAGAAGAATATAGTCTATTTCCAAAAAATACCAAGAATTTAGCAACACAGAAATCACAGTTGCCATTAGCAGCGACCTAAGGAAGTGTTAGCTCGAAATACACAAATTGCTTGTCACGTAAGGAATGTGTCCGCCAGATTTCCGGTCTATTACATTAGAAACTACACTGGATCGAATTTGGCGAAACTTGGTATAAACAGCGTGTTCTCCGCGCGTTTCAACTTGCTGTCATCAACAGCAAAAACATGGCCGTGAGAACTTGAAGGGTAGGAAAATACCCGTTGGTGCTACGTCAAATACTGCACTGCCATCTTCCCGAGAGCTGAAATCGTCCATTAAATTCCAGCAGCGAAAACTCGCAGACTAGAAACACGAAGTTTTGTACAACAGCTGATTTTTTAACAGCACGAATCTTTCATTCCAATGTAAAACAAAACATAATTTTAACAAAAAGATGATATCGCGAAATGTTTTTTTTTCTTACACAACGATAACGAGTAACACAGCGCACTTAAGCATGCCAAACTTTAACGATGGCATCTTTCCAACATGTCTGGCACTACAACACTACAAACAAGGCCTTTTCTTCGGAGCCCTAAAATGCACTGTCAACGCCAATAACTATCAATGCCTGTCGTTATTTGAACAACAAATGGAAGGAGGAAAATAGGGAACACTAGAAAATTAGAGCCTCAGCAAGGTTACTAGTTAAAGTCGAGCGAAGTTCGACTCAGTTCGGATCAAAATCTCGTATTCTGTCGTTGCGCCGTGTGGTCTGATATAAGTGTACCGACGTTTCTGAGGTGCCTGCTGCCTCCATCATCAGGCGTAATAACTCAGAAGATAGCCATCTTCATACTCGACCGCGTCAGAACCTGAAAGCCCACACAGGTCTTGACTTCAGGGAACTCGGGAGTCGATTACAGTCGACAACAGCAGACGACCACGCAACTGACGAAAAGCAGATCTGGACAAACATTCGACCGATTTCGGAAATGAGGCGTTGGGCAATAACATGTTTTCGAATCAAATAATTGGGGAGCACACCTGGAAAAAAAATGTTACAGAAGCGAGTAGTCACGGGGAAGCATTAAAATTTTAAGGACATTTACGAAACACCGTGTAATCTATACAGTTCACTGAGCACGCCAATTTTCATTATCTCTCTGAAAGCTTGCGATATTATTTACGACCATTTCATCCTATTATCATCATCACAGTCTACACCGAAAGTTCAATTGCTTTTTCACTTGGAACGGGGCCAAATTAGTAATATCCATCCCACCCCTTGCGAGGGACAAGCTCTGATTGGACAATGATGTACAAATGTGATATCGCGGACAGCCAATGGGAGACTTCGTTTGCTACACTACTTGGAAACTGAACATTCGCCTATGACACTACAAGTAACACTTCTTTGTAAAAATTGTCGCTCGCCGGCTTCGCACAGCGGAGAGCCGGGTTTGCGCCAAGGGCAGTCCATGTGGAATTTGTGATTAACAAAGTGGCACTGGGACAGGTTTCTTTCCGAGTCTTTCGATTTCAACCTGTCAGAATCATTCCACCACTGAACCATATTTACACACGTATCATCTGGAAATTACAAATACTTATTCAGAAAAATAAAATTTGGTACTCGCTGTCCATAGCCGGAGTTCAAGTGTCGTAGTCAATGTCACTTCCATTACAGGAAAAAAAATCCTTTCAATTAGGAATTTACTAGCTTGTACAAACAATATGTTTAGCATTTATTAGAGATATGTTTACAGATCGTAAATATGATCACAAAATATTAAAGTATTCATGCAGGCTAAAGTGTTGATCTATGTCAAATTTTAAAATCGTAAGAATGCGATGGAGATCTTCAGCTCTGAAAATGGAGACAGAATATATCTTAGAAACGCTGGCATTAGTTGAATTCACACGCTCCAGAAGCCAAACCACAATCTCACATCACAAGATAACACTCACAGACTTGCAATCTGCACGTCTGTACAATCCTGTTAATTTAAAGCGGTCAATGAGTTCACCTGCGCAGAAACTCCCGAGTCACTCACAAAGTCGTCTCTCAGGAGCGAGGGCGTCGGTTTACTAACAGATGAAAATGCCAACTAGACTGTGAAAAACAGACGACGGTGGCATTACAGACCACAAACTGTCAGTGTGTCGCCTCTACTGGGACACAAATTATGAACAGCAACAGAGGTCTACAGGTACGAGAACAAAAATAATTCCTGGTATATCAACAAATATGCCAATTAACGCTCAAAATGCCTTCAAGATACCTGTAAAACCTGTCACTACCTCTCCATTCCCTTAAGATATCGGAGCTCACAGGTTTCCTTTTCCCCCACTACCGTTAGCATCCACCCCTCACGCGCAGGCCAGAGGCCCGCAATGATAAAATGACATGACTGTATACTCGTGGTTGACACAACTTACTGGCGTTGAGAGGCGTCAGGGTTAGGCCGGTGGACGAATGTTGGTGGTGAGACTGGTGCAACACGCCTGCAGCCATGGAGTGGCGGGCCCGCCCCTGCTGATGGTGATGGTACGACGTCACACTGTGATGGGGGCCTTGCTGCTGCAGATGGCCGTGGTGATAGTGGTGATAGTGATGGTGATGTCGCGAATACCCCTCCAGGGTGTACAGAGATGTCGTTACAGCCGAACCGGAAGCGTTAACCACTTTGACCGCAGGGGAGGGCGTAAGTTTCGAACGACGGACGCCATGAATCCGCTGAAGACGACGCAACGAAGTGACTCTGGGCGGCAAGGCGAACCTGTGTTGGAGCCGTGTTAGTCGGCTTCTCTTGATCAACTACGTTTGTTCTGCGGGCGACCTTGTCTTCTCTCTCTCGCCCTTACTGTCGTGATAATCTTCTGATCCGTTTACACTCCTTAAATAAACAAGTGAGGATAATATTCTCAGTATGCTGCACTGGGCAAATCATATTTAACTCCGCTAGTTATAAACTGTATTACTGCTTCTACAAACGTGAAGGGACTGCGAGAACTGATATTATTGGCACAAAACGTTATTGGTAAGTTACCTAAAAATCGCAGATAATCTAACACTCTTCCATCGAATAATTAAACCTAACTTCTTGAAACAACGCGATACCCAAGTTATTTCCTGTGCATAACTAACATCTTGAGCCAAAATGCATGTACAAGGATCATCAAGAACACGGTGACTGGTGTTACAAATGAAGGCTACTTTGGTTACTTGATTTTAATTTCATGTGACACAACTGACCTGTGATAAAACGATCACAACATATAATATTACAAACGAATGGATTATGTACCGTATCGATAATTTACCTATGAATAGTTCTGAGTAAGCCCCGGGCGGATGCGAGGTCACAATATTAAGCGACGATCAATTTCCTTTGAAAAGGACGGCATTGTGGGTTGTTGCGCCGCGTAGTCTGGTAGGCGCTTACAGACGTTTAAGAAATCCGTGCTGCCCCATCATTAGGACGATCATAAAAGAAAGCAAACAGCTCTGAAACGTCGGCAAACGTCTGCCAGACTACACGGCACAACAGCTGAGAAGACATCCATCTTCAGACTCACCCCCCGCGAAAAAAACCCAGATCTCAATTTGTCTTGACGTGAACACACTTTATCGCTTGGATTCCTCGTTTAGTCGCGGTTTTGCTGAGGAAAACATGGAAACACTCATTCAATGAAGGGATAAGAGACCAAGTAAAGCTATGAAGATGACAGTACAAAACATCAAACGCCTCACTGGGGCCTAAGAATGAGTCACAGAATTCATTGCATTAAATCCTATATGTTTTCTTGACACCTGGAACTGTACGAACAGTTTGCAGTTCGTGTGGCTTCATGTCCTGAAGCCACACGAAAATATGTGTCTTATGACGGGGCTTCATATTACGTTAAATATTTTAAATAATCTGGTCGTAAACGCGTCCAGTTTACACGTCACTCCACGTCAACCACGTAAAGCATTGGGCAGGCTTACACAGCAACGAAAAACTATCGCTGTTCTAACACAGATAATGCATTTAACGATTAATAAATGAACTTTATATAAACTTTACATAAGAACAAGCGTCATAAAAGAGTACAACCAACAATGTATCTACAACTAAGTGTTAAAATTATTAGTATAATAATGACCACGATAAAGCCCATAAGAATTTTTATAATTTTATTCTAGATTAACACTTTAAAACCCAGTGGTAACTATACGTACCACCTGCCTCATCAATAACTCTGCATTTTTCCCAGTGCACTTTCGTTTGATCCTCAGAATAAACAACAATTATTTACTTAAACTGCATAAAGTAACTAGTCTGGACTTCATAGCAGGAACGCGTTGTGTTTTCTTTGAGGGAGGAACTGAATTTGGAAATAGTATGCAGATTAACTCTAGCTTCAAAGGGGTAATAACACGAAAATAATAGAGTTGAATTTAAATCGTCCTCGTAAACACGTGGTACTCCGTGTAATAAATTATTCTGTGAACCTAAACTGAGGCCTAGCACGAGGCTATTATTCATACAATGAGCGGTTCTGACACACAATTCCGCCCGCGTGTTTGTTCGCCTCATCCCGTATCACATTAATGCCGAAGCAGAATTCAAACATGCCCGCACTGTCCACGTGAGAATATCGTACAACAGAATTTACAATCTACTTTAAGGTAACAACCGTTATCGAGATCGGCGACTTAATGACAGTTCTGATCACAACACCCTGGTCAGCGCGTAGACAACCCACTTCACGGAGCACGTCGAAGACACCTGCTGCTGCCACCACGAGAACACGAACACTGGATGAATGACAATTCACTTAATCGAACGAAACATTACTTCCGGGACGTAAGAATTTCGGGGCACCCGGTTTAAAGCGTTGCGTGTACCTCGTCTCCGGCCACTGGAAACTGGTTCAACTAGAGTCTGGTTATCGACGACTCGAAATAATTACAATCATATGATCATTTGATATCGTGACTGCTAGAACTGTATACAGAGCGGTTACAGGACGGAAAGCCGCTGTTCTATTCCAGTCAGGGACAGAGTTTTCTTCCTCTCTTCATCGCCACGTTGCTGACAAATCAAATTCTCTGATGGAGATATTACGAGTGGAGCCAGTCTTCCACACTTCACACCGCGGGGATTAAGTACAAAGAACGTCATCATTCTGCATGAAACATGTTTATATATTAACAATTCCATAGACAGCGACAGTTTGAAGTTTCTATATTATATCTAATAATTTTAACGCAATTTGAGCTTCTAATATTTCTTAACTTTTTGTTTTCACGGTGCTGACAAGCCCCCAAGCCGGAGTACCCCCAGCCCCGCCCACTTTCGGAGGCCCG
The DNA here is from genome assembly GCF_977971745.1 of Zootermopsis nevadensis. NCBI lineage: Eukaryota > Metazoa > Arthropoda > Insecta > Blattodea > Termopsidae > Zootermopsis > Zootermopsis nevadensis. The sequence continues at coordinate 20,790,291 of NW_028259134.1, forward strand.
AGAATAATTATTCTGCATACTGGCAGACACCCCCGACATACGACGACCCCTCGTTAACCTCAGCCTAAGGATGCCCCATGCCCCCGTGTCAAGGGACCGACCGTACATTAACACCGCATCTGTAACAGCAGAAACGTTTCTACACGAGATGCTTCGTTCAGAATTTTCAGACGGTAAGACAGCTCTCGTTAAAAGAAATCAAAATTGCGCAATTATTGTATTATAAAAATATTACATAAAATATTAGCATTTAACTACAAAAATAAGTACCCCAAATTTAACATTTATTTAAGAAACTGGCCTTTCTATATACTGGTTACAGACTTCACCAACACATTTTAATACTGAAGGACATTTTCCGAGCCGTACACAGGCCCTACATAAACCAACAATCAAAAGTCCAGACAAGAATACACAGTAACAGGTTTTTATATTTATGACGTATGACTAAACTTGACATTGTTCCGCATTATCACGATAACAGACTGACAGAATTTCGAGGGGGAAAAAACCACTCCGTCAGTTCTAAACCAATTACACAACATACGTCACATTCGAAGCTGATAGTATGCTAATGTAATGTGCTCACGCTGTGCGGACGATAAAAATACCGCTCTGTAAACTTTACTATCACACTCAGCGAGTTCTAACATTTTACGTGACGTTACAAATGACCATACTTCCGAACAGTAATGAAAAATCTATGTTTAATTTCAAAACTCCCATTTGTGACATAATTTGCATAGCCTACACCACAACCACTAATGCGTGGAATCTAAAAGTCTTAACAACCACTGGATGAAAGTGAGCTATTAGCATTAATGACTACGATAACAAACACAAACCTTCAATAAAGCCTACGACCTAGATCACGTAAACCGATAATCAAGTTTTTACCTACTGCATTTCAGACATATCCCCTTTCTTACACGTGTATTACCTAACAAACAAGAAATGTTGAATGAATACACTAATTTTCCACATGCCACTTGGAACGTGACCCACATAAATGCATACATAAAACAATTTCAAAATTTCATTAATTTTTAAGTGATTAGAGAACACATTTTTCGTCACTCAACCACGAGCCGAAGGATATATTGCATCTGCGTTACAGCCACCGATTCTGTGTAACACACCTGGTACCGACCAACGCTATAAGCCTTTATCCTTCGTATTCAGGTGCCAGCTTCGAGAATAATCTCAGACGGATTTCTGAGATAACTGAATTTTTGCTGGAAACCGTCTACTTCCAGTAATTAATTTACCATCCAGAATCATCCTACCGTACGGCGCTGTGTAACTAATGCAGTTGAAATAGCATAAGCCAATACATCGTCACTCAACACGTGAAATAGGCGAGACCGGTAGAGTGCGTACGGACATTAAGCAGGAAACTGATGACATAAAGCTATCTCTAGCATGTAAAGATTTTTCTCAATTCCTTGAAACATCGACACTCATCATCAGGCGTCGAACACTTAGCCTCTACGTAAAACAACAAGAACATTCTCAACTATACAAGAAACTTCATTATAAATTAAGTTCTACTAAATTAAAGTCTTCGAATTTGGAATTCACAAAATGGCAAATAGAATTTCAATTACCCTACAGACATATGTTCCACCATTACGTTAAAGACCACTTATTAACCCATTCAACGAACTAACAAAGCGTGTGTTCATACCCAACATACGTGGGCAACAAACTCAAAGCCTGAAAATGCACTGATCCATTTCTCATTTCGGAAACATGGCCACGTCGCACTGGGTGCACAACCAGCACCGCGAACACACACCGATACACGCACGGGCCGAAGTTGACGTCCGTCCGAGGCCAGAAGCTGGCCCAACGCGACTGACTGGCTGGCTGGCTGACAGCGGAGCTCTGAGCGAGACGCCACCAGGCAGACGCAGGATCTCCTATGTCCCGCACACAGCTCAATGGCGCTCGTAGTAATTCTAAACCATCAACTGGATGAGAAATCCATAGATACGTCTCACCACCCTTTCCTTCCACAATTCAAAAGAACAAGAGTCCTCATTTGTATGGCCCCATTCCCTCAACTATCGTCTTTCAATGTATGTTACTAGTAGTGTAGCTGTACAGCTCATTCAGAGATCAATTCGCTTCTTATGCTGTCTTTGCACGAGGTTCAGTGTGTGAGCGTCTCCCCAAACGTCTCATTTCCTATTAAATGTGGAATGAAACGTCTGCCCTAACTTTTTTTTTGGGAGGGGGGGGGGCAAACAGGTTATTCGTGGAATTGTTCAAACACCCCAATGACTCAAAAATTAAGAATAGCTCATCGAACAGAAAATGGGTACATGATATAAAATATGGTCTCACTGTGACATTTAGTTAGCACATAAACAATAAAAATTATGTTTCTGTGTATAATCTACAGCAAGAAATATATTTCTGTCGGCAGTGACAAAAGACGACGAACAGGGATGGACATCGAAACAAGCGCATTAAATGACCATGTACTCCAAACTGGAGTTTGTTTTAATCTACAGGAATAAGTGGTTACGATCGTTTTGGAAGAACTTCATCTTCAGGATGACGCACCACAAACTGAAAGCTAAGTACAATTATGATCTTCTGGGTTTTGGCGCCGTGTAGACTCGTCAGTAGATAAACATACCGTATCTATCTTCAGGGTTAAATATGGAAACCCAAGTGAACATCACCGCTCACCGCCATTAAACTTCAAATATCATCCAAAAACTTCCCAAAATCCACAACATTTCTAACATAATATTCCTGAAAACCCTCTTTTTTGTGACACATACATTTAACATTCTCACACGTCCGCCATACTCTCAATAACTGTATGACATTAGCAAGAGAGTGGGGTAGGCTCTGACGAACCTAACACTAATACCTAGTTTATTAAAATCCGATTACTTTCTTCAACAGATAAAAAAAGACACAGAGACATAGCGGTAATCTTATAAGCATACATTTCCCCTTCAAGAAGGGAAAGGATAATAAAACGACACGTACTTTGGTCTATACCATTTCTCTACCAGTTAAAAAATCCCTCTGATTTATAAGCCCTGGTGCCCCGTGTTATATTTCCTGGCCTCGGCCTCGTTAAAATAAACTGCTCTGTTCTCGACAATTCTTTATGACGCACCTTTCAGGGGCGAAAAGCCAATTCCCTTTAAGCACACTTCGCTTTTGGAAGTTCCCATTTTATCTATCCTCGACTTTACTCGCAAAAAAATAAACACCTTCGTTCTTATCTCTACTAAGAATTGGTAACGTGGAAATAAATTTCCCTCCGTTAGGTATCGGTGACTAGAACACAATTTTCTTTAGGTTCTCCTCGCCAAATGAAAGAAGTTTCATTTTATCCAGTTCATTTCAAATCGAATGTGATTTTCTGAAATGTGACGCGGTACAGAATCTTTAACCCCGAAGATAGATAAGATTCTCCTACACGTTCGTAACAATTCATTAGACTACACGGCGTCAGAGCCAGAAGACCACATTCGACATCCTCCCCGCAGCGTTAACCTTACATCTTTGTTTCTTCCAGGTTTACTGACCAGGAAGTTCACACCACCTGCCCCCTTCTGGCCATCTCACAATTATAGACCAAGATGCCTCCATCCTCTAGAGGCCTGCGCCCCTATAATTTCTTCCTAAATACGCAATAATGTCTTATTTTCGAAGGTACCACAAAACAGCATTCAAAAACACGCTCTAAATTCTTAAAACCAGGCACGATCTCATCTGTAGGCAGAGGTTTTATGAATGTACTGGTCTCTTTCCCTCCTCGATACCTCTTACATCTCTTCCAGTACTTCATCAAGCATAAATCCAAACAAACTACTTTATTCAAACAGTAAATATTACGGGATTGCCTGGCAAATATTTTACAAACAAAAAGTAAACCGGAATAAATAACAACAAACAAACTAAAAACACAGCCCTGGTTTCAATAAAGGAAAATCTTCATAATTAAAACACCACTAAAAATAATTTCAAAATTGCAATTACACAACAACCTTCACTTTTAATAAACCGAAGTTAGAAAATTGCTGTCTTATGGGATGCTGCACCATCTGGTAGATACTGACAGATAATTCAGAGGGGCTTACTGCCTCCTTCATATGAGCCGGGATAGCTCAGTCAGTATAGTGTCTAGCTACGGGCTGGACGACCGGGGTTCGATCCCCGACGAGGGCAGAGGATTTTTCCTCTAGCCTCTGCGTCCAGACCGGCTCTGGGGCCCACCCAGCCTCCTCTACAATGGGTACCGGGGGTCCTTTCCCGGGGGTAAAGCCGGTCGGGGCGTGATGCTGACCACTCACCCCCATCTAGTGCCGAGGTCAAGGAAGAGAGGAGCTATACCTCCTCTCACCCCAAACGCCTACATGGCGTATAGTGGGACAAACTTTACTTTTACTGCCTCCTTCATCACAGTGGAACACCCCAGAAGACAGACATATTCATAATCGTTGCCGTGAAAAGCTCAAATCTCAGCTCAGAGATCGATTTGTACCAACATTTTAAAGCTTTAACTCAGTAACAGCAAATCACATCTCTCCCACTACAGGCGAATGGAACAGCGTTTGTCAAACAATGTGCCGCGAATTAAGTGACAGCGAGCCGCAAGCATTAATCAGAATATGAAATAATTCGACCCATCCATCTCTTGTCTCCATGGATTAAGCAATGTAACGCATGTTAATTGTGACATTTTGTAAAAACAGTTTTCATTCAAATTGATGAGATCATTCAATCCAGAGAGCAATGACAAATCACGTGGCCTACAAAACCGGCGCCATGAGTCGTCATATCATTGACAACTGACACATGAATTGTACATGAGAGGACGTGTGTTCGATTCGCGCAGAGTCCGGGGTCTTCACGGTACAAACACTCGAATGTACCAGCGCGTAAACCAGTTATCACAAACACATGTTCGCGAAAAAAATATGTGTCCCTATTAACAGCCATGTTTATTTACGGAACACACTGTCATTTAGACTCAAGGTCATAACCGTTTCGTGAACTCTTGCAATAACCCACGTCGACTGTAGATGACTGCCCTCTGGGATACTGCGCCATGCAGCCTGGTAGAAGTTTAAAGACGTTTCATAGGTTTTTACCGTCTCCATCATCAGGGCGATGAGTTACCGAAACGTCGGTCACTGTCTACAGGATTACACGGCGTAACATCCCAAAAGAACAGTCATTGTCACACTCGTCGCCCTGAGAACCTGACATCTCATCTTCGCAATTTCGGGATGATTACCCAAATAATGAATCGCTCCACAACGAAGCCAAAATAATTTCACTTGAAAGAAACTAGCAAAAAAAAAATGACACCAGAATTTAAGTTAAATAAATCTATTCCTGAATCGACATAAACTTAACAAGGGCTACTACAGGATACAGGGAGAAAGAATTCCTGACGAAAAAATACGATTACATGAAGGCGAACTTGTGCCAAAAAGGTGAAGGACATCCTCTAGGATAGAAAACGTGCCAAGTTTTTCGACGGAAAAACTAATTTCCTCTGTCTCGAGGCCGATACAATGGGTCATAACTTCTCAAAGATTCAATGCGCATGCACAGTAAAACAACAATACAAGCCTACACGGTTTCAGAAGCAAAACGTAAACGTCACATCGAAGACAGCTGACTCGCGCACGAAAGGACACGAGCCTCGTACCTATTTACACTGCAAGCTAAAGTTTCCACGCAAAGCAAAAAGTCCGGAAGTACAACACAAAGGAGGAAGTTTCTGTCAAACTGTGCCGACAATGAGCTAGGCTGATACCTGGCAGGGACAGGGACTTATCGCTTCGTGACCACCGCGAAGAGACGGGCTCTGAGGGACGTCCAACCCTGTCAATTGGGCACTCGGGGCTCCCTCCTTGCAGGTATAAATTGTCACAAAATTACGACGTTTCGGAAGTCGGATTCTGCTACCTTCGTGAGGTAAAAAGGGAGAGAGGGCAGGAAACTGTTGGGTTCCCTCGTTGAGTAGCCTCGGACAACTGCCATTTTCTCTCCACCTTCCTTTGTAATTCTGTCACAGACATTTTCACTATTCTTGTAGTAAAGATTTCCAAAAACGTTGAGATTGCATGGGTGTGGAATTTGGTCTCTTGCGTTACGGGCGGAACACAGACTGAGGAGAATGTTTGGACCGGAAAGTTGCAAAGTGGAAACAGCTCAATGACAATCTCCACAAACTGCACTCTTCCGCAGCTTACTAGTATCCTAGGATCACCAAATCAAGGATGACGGGAGCACTGAGGCTGGTAGAAGTCCACCGATGTTTCAGAGGTGTCTGCTGCTTCCATCATCAGGGCCATGAGTACGCCTCGCGACTCACTTCAAATGTGTTTATACTGTACATTATATAGGCCAACATTTCATGCTCGCGAAACGTCGAATCAGGGCAAGCATTTAGTCTGTACAACTAATGATCCAGCGTACGCAGCATTTCAGTTCATCCACCACTCACAAAAGCAACCAGCGGTTTCTTGAAACACAATGTACCGAAGGAATGTGAAAAATGGGGATCGCCCTGGTGATGGAAGTAGAAAGGACCTCTGAAACGCTGGTAAACTACTACCAGACACCACGGGGGCTTCAACCCAGAAGACAGTCTCATCTTAGCTGAACCTAGTATCAGCTTTACGAGAAGAGCTGTGAAGTTCTGAGATGCACAAAATAGAGGACGATGTGACGTGCACACGGTTTCTACCTCCGCTCCAGCGAGCCAGGCAAGGAGAAACCCAGGTCGATAGCTCGCAGCCTTGCAGCCCGAGCAGCAGCGAGATAAGGAAGGGAACACAGACAAAGTCGGACGAAGAATGAAGCTGTGTAACAAACATAATAAGCCAATATTACAATCACACGCTGTTCCAAAAAAGGCTGAATCAGAACTGAGAATAAGGTGTCCGCCTTCTGAATTGTTGATCAGAGCAGCAAGCACATCTGAAACATGGTAAACCAGGCTACAAGGCGCAACGACCCAGAAAACAGCTATCCTCATACCTGCCGCCGTGAGAACCTAAAATCCTACAAACCGAGGAAATCTAGACACACTTCACACCATAACATTATTCTGAATTCACAATCCAGTGATTTTTTTCTCAGTTCGGAATGAACATAATTTAAAGCAATTTAAAAGGGCGTCCGTGCAGCCGAGCATCGACTCCCGGTGCCAAAATCAAAAAAAAAAAAACTCCGCCCTTCTAAGGCCTATATCAAAATTCAAAATTGTGCACGCAGGTAGGAAGCTCCTCTCCTTGATCCACTTTTCACCACATCTTTTCCACTTCCAAATGCCTTACCCTTACTAAACCTATTTCTACCAGGAGCTTCGTAGCCGCAAATCAAAATTTGCCCCCCGCCCCGGTTAAAACAGTAGTAACTATCGTCACCCCCCCCCCCCACTTTCGCCTCTCTCTCTCTCCCTCTGGCTTAAGGGGTAACATGAGAACTTCAAACATCCAGTCATAAAGCATCAATAAATGTTAATAACAAAATTAGATACAAAGTCACATATCAAAGATATGGACCACAGTGTCCTTCCCCCCCTTCCACGCAGAAACAAGACCCGATCGAAGTCCACTGGCGGCAATTACCGTGTGGATGGATGTCCGCGTCGGTCTGCTAAGTGGTCTGCAGTGGCTCACGTTTTAAATATTTTACCACTTCCATTGCAACTTCTAACGCGTCGGGGAAGTACTTAACACCGACTCCGTGGCTTGGGTTCGCAAATAAATATTCCATCACTCGTTCATGTGTCAATTTCAACCTTAATGCCACTCAGTTCAAATGAAACACAAATCTCACAATTTCCTACATCGTTGTGACCTATTCTCCGGTCAATCTCGAATCTTGCATAATATTTCTAAATGGAGACATCATAAAACGACTAACCATACAAATTATGTATGTAAATACTATTCACATCGTAACAAACACCGACTAAAATCTGTAACACAGACGCGGTGCGTTCTCTATGTGGTACGTCCTACGCGTCCAAATACGAGGCGCGTCCTCAAAGTAAGTTTCCCACTCGTCCCACAGTTAGCAAACCTTATATTGCACGAAGCGACTGTGCGTACGTGATAGAGCAATGACGTAGCATGGCGCATGCACTAACGGCACCTCCCGCGTTCTCACAGTAGCATCGTTGCAGCTGTTGAAGATGGAGGTTCTTATTCCAGCTCCCGCCGACTGTGAAGTGCGGTCAGTGATAACGCTAGGCCGCACACGGCTCGACGGACAGCAAGTCTCCTGCAGGAGTTCAGCTGGGAGGTGTTTAATCATTCACCCTACAGCCCGGACCTCGCTCCCAGTGATTTCCATCTTTTCCTACACCTCAAGAAATTCCTGTCCGGTCAGCGTCAGCGTCAGCGTTTTGAGAATGACAGAGAGGCGGAGATGGTTGTCACACAGTGGTTCCAATCCCAGGCGGCAGACTTCTACGACACAGGTATTCAAAAGTTGGTCCCACGGTATGACCAATGTCTCAATTCCGGTGGCGAATATGTTGAAAAATAGCTGGACACTTGCTGTATCTGTTGCAATAAATATTTCCATGAAATTGTGTTTTGTTTCTGTAAACGGCACCAGGGAAACTTACTTTGAGGACGCGCCTCGTATTATTAACTAAGATATAATTTGTGTCAATGGATAACAGAAACCGATCACTTACATGATTTTATAATTAAAATCAGACGGCCCGCAATCATACTGAAGTGAAATCTCATGTCGTATGTATGGACAGAAACAGGTCAACCAAAAATCAGTAGCACCAACGCAAACTAACGAATAGTTACATCGGATGGTTCTTCCAACATCTGAAACGGCTGGGAGATACAGCGGAACGGAATTCGAAACCACACGAAATTTTAAAACAAGACTTGCCGAACACGCCTACTTAGAAGAGCTAAGGCCCCCCTCTGCTTCTGCTCCGTTACAGTGGCAATAAACCTCGCTTTCGAAACAGAAAAGGAGCTCAAAGGAGTGACGAAACAACCGTGTCATTACAAACATAATTAAGCTCTTTAATTACGTGTTTCTTCCTTACAATCTACCATTAATCTCTGCCGTCAGCAGACTATAATGCTATCGTATTGTATTCAGGTATCACCAGTGATGATAACTGTATCAATTGCACGAACACAAAACTGATAATGGCTTCGTATTTTCAGAATGTCATTAACTTCTACGTACAAACATTAATCAAAATGAACTTACGATCCAATGCAAGATCAGCATTTGTTGTGAACACGTCAAGGTTTCGGGAACGAGACGGAATGAAATGCGTGTATACCAGAGAAAGTTCTACATGGATCAGCACTAGAACTACGCCGTTCAGTCTTTAACAGCTCGACCCTCGACATAAACCTTCATGCAATTTGACAGTTGTCTCTGTTCACATATTCACAGTCACATTCAGAGACCGTAATAAATTCCTTGCCGTACAATATCCCATAATGAACCTGAAATATACGGACACAAAACTGGCTGATTTATAAAAATTCGAAAAAAAAAAGTCTAGCAACGTTACGATCTGCTGCTATACATTTCACAGGCTCTGGTATCACGAGAAAGCAAAATTCAATCGTTAACCAATCTGTAATTCACTCCATCATCCACGCTCACAAGACACGCCACATAGATTTTATATTTCACAAAAAAGTACTTACACACATGAAGCATCTGGCTGTAAAATAAACTAAATTTGCAGATGAACGTATCTCGTTTCTGCAAAGCCAGAAATATCTTTATCACCCAAGAGTATTATCTTTATTTAAAACAAAAAAACGTGTCAGGATAACCTGTCTCCGGGTTGAGATTCGAACCAAAAATTTGGTCCCACTGGTCATTCAACAGACACTTATTCTCCCAGCAAAATTAAGCAAAGATAACAACACCGCAAATTCCAAGCTGGTGACATGCACGAAGCAACGCCTTCACCCGTAAAACCTGTACAGAGTCCTTGTACGCGCAGTGCAACCAAACAGCCAGTCTCATTCTGTCTGCAGATGCACATTTACAGCAGTTTCTCCCTGTTTAATACTGTCTATACGAGCAAAGTTGCTCTGCGCGGTCGAAGCTTATGTCATATGACGTAATACTGACGACGAAGTAACGTAATGTCGTGAGAATACGATGCAAAACGTCGCGGTTTCGCGTGAAGTTCCGGGATACTTATACTCCCTACCGTCTGACACACTCCACCGGCGTCACAACTCCTACTATTTTATGGTGACAGCTGAATTCTGGCTGCGCAGTAAATTCGGTCGAGTCCACTATCACAGAGGGCGTGGAGGTTCAATTACTGAGAGAGAGAGAGAAAAGGTGTGCAGCGTTTGGTATGGCGAAGGTGCCAGCTACCCAGCACAATAATAGCATCAAGAATATAAGCATTCCAGAAAACAGCCATTTTCATAGTGGTCGTAGTGAGAACCTGAAATTTCACATAAGAGTAGCTCTACACGCCTTTTATACTAAGTACAGTACCAGACGAAATTATGCACAGACGAACAAGAGAGAAAGCTACCAGCCAACCCGGGTGATAACACCAGAGTCCTTATGAAAGGAATTGTAATTTTAGTTCTTGTCATTTTGTTTTCGAAACGTCGTCAGTGGTGGGCATACAGAAAACCTAAAATCACACAAATCCTAACGTTCGTGTAAACGACATTGATCTCGTATGATATGAGGAGAATTGAGGCAGCAAAAACCTCCGAAACGTCGGCAAACGTCTACCAGACTACACGGCGCAACAACCCATAAGTCAGCCATCTTCCAACACTGATCTCTTTTGACAACATGAGTGTTTACATAAAAAGATGTGTTAAACATAGATCAGTCAGTCCTTTCGTGATGATCCCGTATATGAGAAAGTCTTACTGTGGTGATTAAGTTTTAAGCTCCCCACTACATTTGTAAGCTGTCAGTCCTCAGCTTCTGCAACAGATATCTGAAAGCTCCGGCTTGCTTTAATCCAGTACTTTCTCAAGCTGTGGCCAGAGGCCGTTCTGCAGAAACAAGGCGACACTCTCAGCCTCCTACAACTTCGCTCTGCAGTCATCTAGAAGTCTGCAACTAAAAGGGTCCCGCGTTCCCATCTGGGCCTGGAGACCGCCAGCCTGAGCTTTTAGCGGTTTTATTCAGTCCCTACACGCAAAGGTTAGGTTAATTCTGCCTCAAATTCGGCCACATCCTTTTCAAATCGTTATGTGACTCCACCACTTGTCGTCCCAAATGTCCTGAGCTACTGAAAAAACTAAATCTAAAAAGTGACGAGCCTTGGCACACTGACATCATGTTCGAACGCTTTCGTACACCGTTGTTAACCCTCTCAACCCTAGTCCACAGCGAATAAGGTACAAGAAAAGACAAAGGGAGACGATGAGGACTAAAAACAGTGACGTCAGTGCAAGATGTATGGCTCTGACGGTACCAACAAAGCCTGTGAGGCTGAGGGGTGTGAGAAATTTAATGATAAAACTTGGCTGAGCGAGGGACGAGGCAAACGTCTTCGTCTACGCAAGGTTCATCATGCCATTCCAGTACACTACACGTTATCAGAGTGTGAAGCCTTTCTGCTGACAAGCCCTCCGACCTTACCCGTGCTAGTGACGTCAGCTCGACATAAGGTAATTCTCTCACGCAATATACGATACACACACGCGTTACTGATGAAACATTTATTTAATGAGAGTATAAGGAACACGTATAATAGGCTCCTAGACTTAATGAGATTTCTGTCAAGAGGATCCACTGCCATGCATCCTTATCTGGGAAGGACGGGCACTTTCACACGCCAAAAATTCGTGTCTGTAATTCAAATAATTGTAAACAGCAAAGTTTATTGGCCAGCTGAAAGGACAAAAGTTGCTCAAAAACAATCAGTACCACAAAATGAATAGCCACGGTGGTCTAGCGGTTAGAACGCTGGCCTTGTAATCCTGGGGGTCTCGGGTTCGATTCCCGGCTGTGCCCGAATTTATAACTTGTGTTGGGCAAGGCCGTGGTCTAGGCAACACGGAGTTTTCCTACGTGGCATCCCAACAATTACTCCACTCACACACAGAAGAAGGCAATGGCAAACCACTTCTGGATCATCTGCCAAGAACGTATATGAACAGGTCCCAGTCCGAGAAAAGGATGGAAGGATCCTGTTCATATGGACCTGTCGTCAGACAGAACACTAATTAATTAAATTACCACAAAATGGCTGTCTTGTGGGCTGTAGCCTCCGTCATCAGGGCGAAGAGTCATCGCCCTGATGATGGAGGAAGCATTGACCTTCGAAACGTCGGTTTCCTTCTAACAGACGTTTAGGCACTACAACCCAGAAGTGGGCCATCTTCAGACTCAACGCCCTGAACACCTCAAATCCTACTTAATCAGTACCATCGAGTTAACTGTTTAAAATATAAAGGTAGACAACGCAGAAACCACTTCACAGCAGTTTGAAAGAACAACTTTATACGAAAACTGAAAGACAAAAAACTGCTACTCCGCTGTACACAAACGAAATCAGGGTAAGTTGCATCAAAAGTACATTTATCCGAATAAAATGCGAGGAAACGTTAACAATACTCCTTAGAGGATTATGCAATTTCGCTTTTCCTACACTAACTCCTCATTTGTACACAGCAGGCACGATTTATATTCATACAGCGACAACTCACTCACATTTCATTCCGACCACATATTTTTTGTAAATAAATTCCGTCATCATCCTAACGCCACTTCGTGTACCAAAAGACTTCCCTTTAAAGTGAACAGGAATAAAAAATACTAAAACATTGCCCTTTTGTGCTGAATATAAAAGCGTAGCCCACAGGACATTTATTGCGGAGTTACAGAGCACAGATTATGTTCGCACTTTTGTTCTGTTTCGTTCGACAATGAACGGCTTTGTTCGGAGGAGCCCTAGAACCCCTCGGTTACATGAGACATAATAATTACGTTGTACATTAAGCAGAGAAAATGTATATACCACGACCAGCGGAGTAGCACAACTAGGCCGTGTCGTGAGACGAGTAGTTGAAGAAAATGAACGCGAACTTGTTCTGCGGGCGAACTTCGCTTTTAGAAACAACGACAAAAGAAACACAGATGGTCCAACTTGTACTCAGTTTAAAATGAATTGGCTCAAAAACTGGAGTTCAAATTTCGATTTATACCGTACGGTTTTTGCTGCCCTCAAAAATACTGCGATGCAAAAGAAGATTAGCGTATCTCGTGAAGTCGTTGGGGGGAGGGGGGGGGTCAACTCCTGGTAGCCCTCCTTCGTTACGCCACTGCCCGGAACGACAATGTCAGAACGGTGTTAATGTGAAAACGAAGGGGCAAACTGACATGACTTTCACGAAGACGAGAGTTCAGATTGTATGTCTCTTGGGTTACCGTTGATGTGGGCGGTTGGACGGATGGATGGGTGTCACCCGGGCATCACGTCTTTCCGAACGGTCAGTATGTTCCCCCGATACGTCTGCAGCGACCCACAGGGCTGCGCGGCGTCACAACCTGGGACGAAGTTTCTTTGCAGTGGCCGGTCTTAACCAAGCGCGGCTTAATTAGACGAACTGTAAGAGCCACACGCCCAGTTTTTTTCTCATTCTTTCCTCCGCCACGTATTCCTCACAACCTCCTGCTCTGCATACTTCCGTTTTTTCCTCTCCTATCTGTCTCCTTCTGTTCTAAACTCGAGATGCCGCTGTTTTCCCCTTTAATCTTTCCAACTTGCCACAAACTGATTTCCATAACAAATGGAGAAGCAGACGCAGAAGCGAGGATTCAACATTGAGATTCAGAAGGAGAAGGACACAGCCTACTCAAGTCCTGCAGGACCAAGTGAATAAAGTGCCCGGACGCCAAAGGCGACCTCCAAGAGCCAAGGCCGAGAGAGACATTGGAGAAAACCGGGCAGGGGTCATTATCTACGCAGGACATTTCACTTATTTCTACACAGACCTAACCACAAATCCAAATTCACATTCATAACGTATCTTACAATGGCGATGCTTAACATTCCTGCTTCGTATTCGGGAGGTTCTAGGTTCAAATCACGGCCCGGAGACCAACTATCCTGACTGGGGTGTTCGTCGTTTTCCTCAGTTCCTCCAGGAAACTGCCGTGATAGTACCTTAAATTGGGCCACGACCGCTTCCTTCCACATCCTTTGCAATTCACTACCATTCTCTCATTCGATGCTATACAGTCTGAGCTCTACACCATTATTAATTCCACAAAAATAATGGCACGCGTAGTGACTTCATTAAACAACGTTAACAGCTAATCTTAGCAATGTGGGCGGGTTGAGTTTTCTTTGAGGTACGGAATGAACTTTTTAATATTATTTAAATAAGTTCCATCCTTCAAACGGTTAAAATTCTTCTATTTTCGGATGCTAAAATCGTTTTTATAATTACAACTGGTCTAAAACAATAAACAGAGCTATGAAAGGGGCACAGAACATGAAAAAAACACAGTTCTGAAGTTCGTTCATAAACCTTTGGTTACTGGAAGCGCTTATAAATTTATCACGAATTGAACTTACGTTATGGGACAGCAGAAATTATCGTCTGAATGAAAGCAAAAATTCCAACTCACCTGGAAAAAAAAGAGAAAATTATGTATCAGACCACAATAAAAATCAAACGAGTATACTAAAACTACAAGACTCCGATCCACACAACGGACCGGGTATTGGCTTAGCTTTAATCGTTAAACTTGGTTCTTTATTGCAGCCGCCAGCCTTGTAATACTTCGAAGAACAATGCAGTTAAAATTAAAGATTTCTGTCTTCTGGGTTGTTGCGCTGTGTAGTCTGGTCGATGTTTACCAACTTTTCAGAGGTCATACTGCCTCCATCATCAGCGCAACAACCCAGAAGACAGAAATCTTCATACTCACCGCTGTGAAAACCTCAAGACAAAACCTATATAACGCACCAGCAATTCCGTCTCTCCTCTGTGTCAACAAAATCTGGACAGTGGAACGACGCGACAATATGAACTACGAGGCAGAAAGACAAAACCGTTGCGACAAGTGGCCACCAAACGAAATGACTCAAGTTAAGAGCACTCAAAACTGTAATTTCGTCTGAGACCGCTTTTCGTGACTTTTTCCAATTCCGGTGGACTAAGGCCTGCCGTAACGCGAGAACTGTATCAACCACGCCATCCGAAACACCGTTCTGTAAAATTCGATTCTACATAGCCCATAAACCTCTATATTATTTAAAACGAAAAATTTCGAAATAAAAATGTCAAAGTGTTGACTTGACATCACAACACTGTCAGTACATAAAAACAGATTAATTAACGATGTAACCCCTTGAACCAGAAGCTCGCGTAAATATTATTTAAGAATTCAGTCCGTACCGCAAAGAAAACGCAACACTCCACCATTACGAAGATCAACTGGTTAACCTTGTTTAAGGAAATAATACGACTAAAACGCTAATTAACCTTTGGAGCCGAAGCTCTTTCAAATGAAACTTAAGAATTCGGGCCGTACCGCGAAGAAAACACTACACTTCACCATTACAAAGATCAGATGGTTAACCTTGTTTAAGGAAATAATACGACTAAAACGCTAATTAACCTTTGGAGCCGAAGCTCTTTCAAATGAAACTTAAGAATTCAGTCCGTACCGCAGAGAAAACGCAACACTCCACCATTACGAAGATCAAATGGTTTCAGCTGTTTAGGGAAATAATCGCGGCTCATTGTGAGAATGATATCAGAGTCCCCGTGTTACTAAATACCTAATTCTGATCAGCATTTCTCACAGAAAGAGTACTGCCGCTGGGAGGTATAAAAACTCCTCAAAGCAGAGAATAAAAAGAGAACAGAGCAAAAACGTAGAACACAAAATAAAGATAATAAAAATGAGAAAACTTGAGATGTCAATACGACTGCGAATTAAGTAAATTCTTGGCCTGGTACGGGCTGTTACCTCTTCTTGTTAATTCCGCCTCACCCTTTCCTGCTACTTACTGACTTCAAGAATTTACCAAAAAAGTTCGAGCTATAAATAATTTTCAACTACTCTCTGTGCAGCGATAATTCGTGCTGGTCGGTAAGGCTTGTGTGTGTGTGTGTGTGTGTGTGTGTAAGAAAACTTTTAATTTAAGTGCCGAAGTTTATTTTTTCGCGGAGAAACGAGAAAAAGGACGAAGATTAAATTAATTTCCCTTGCAAAGGCAGACTTAATTCATACAAATATTACTTTACCGTAAACAGAATGCGCACCTTTAACGGCGTGTACTGATATGGTTACGCCATTGGAGGTTATTTCATAACAGCATACCAAATGCTGACACATGAAATGCAATCACACTGCCCTGTGAGAAGGCCTGATCCCCTTTCCTTCATTTCTTACGTTCCAGCCCTCGGATGACTCGACAGATCCGGAGAAAATTTCGTCATTTTTGAAAATGTTAATGAAACCAGGTATGAGCGTGGAGAACATGGTGGTCGCTGTTCACTGTTCCACTTCTTCGTGTGTCAGAACAACTGTCACACGAGTCCTGGTACGTCGTCTTCTTGCCAGTATCGTCATTGGTCGACGGGCTGGGCTACCGGGACAAACCTTCCTCCTCCCCGCAGCCGCCAGCTCGAATGCGGCGCCCTGTCCAGCGGGTAGGAGAGACGGTCGAGAGTAAGAATGACCCGAGTTACACCTCCACTTCCCCAGACATATTCATGACGCTTACCGATTCCAAAAAATGATCTTCTTGTCACGAAAATCTGCAGTCTCGTTGGCAACGAACTTTCACAACCGCGCCTCGCAGCTTCGCCATGTTCGCATGTAACTATTCAAGAGCCACTCGATATATTTTCGTTACACCTACTAAAATGTGTCAACAGTGTCACTCGACGGCCCGACATTCCTCGACAAATCATTAAAACCACACCCCTACGAGAACTGGCGTTTTTGAAGAATTATTCTGCTAGCTTTTCAAACCCTTTGCTAGGAGTCCTTGGACAAGGACAAGGCCAAGGCCGTCGCACGGCCTGTTACCTACACAGCAGGACAGCACGACACAGAAAAGTACAGAGTGGGACTCGAACCCAATGGCAGCGCTCGCAAGCACACATGCCTGTTACGTTTTCGCTTTGTAACGAATTAATCAAAGCAAGGAGCCCACAGTTGGTCTGTCAGTGCACGCTGAGCCCGTTTTCAATGCAGCCTCAGCGTATAGCGTGCTGACAACTGAGCTCCAGGATCAAATGCCAAAGGACTAGCTTCATGAGGGCTACCGTAAGTACCAAATGTACACAAATACAGCCATTAAGCCAATCACACTGCATGATGGTCTAGTTACACCTGTCAAAAATCAGTCACGACGCAAAATTATAGCTACTCTTTAGGCTTTAGTGTGTGTAAAAATAACAATAAATTAACTCATTAGGAAATAATCATACCGATTTCCTAATTTCTTCCATATAATCGTAAGTGAGAGCACTATTTGTTTGGACTTCGCAAAACTCATAACTTATTCATATTCACATGTAACGGAATGAAGCTCACGGAAAATCAGCAAGAAGACATTGAAATAACTTAAGACAACCACTTTTCCAAACGCCTCAGTTCGTATGACGACGCTACAAAGAATTACAAATGTACAATTTTGCCAACAATAATATCAACAAGGCAGCATGACCGACGATGGGGTACTGAAATATGCAACGAGGGATATTTAGAAAGAATAAAGATTTTTGCACAAAAAGTACAGTAATATGGCGAATGTGAGAAATTTGTTTTTTACTGTTCCGACTTAATATGACCAGATGATGTTTCTTAGAAACCAGATACGTGAAATTTAATACTACGATATATTTATAATTAAATACAAAATGTTCTATTAGGCGTTACAATTTACAAAAGTGGCGGTAGCTTTAACGTCTCAACCTGCGACTGACAACTTAAAAATAGTGAAAATACGCGGTTTCGAAAATCCTTAATAGAATTATGCAACCAAACCGTAACTTAATGGGTCATTCTGTACAGACAGAAACATTTACACTCGAAGGTACAAGCTAATCACGGAACACGCTGCCATCTCACTCCATCACTTTAATTAAAAATTACTATCTGCTTCCCAAATAAACAAAGACTAACACTCTTTTAGACAGCAGAGACATCATCTGTGAAGTTCAAGAACTATAGGCGTCTCAGTGCTAGTATTTTCAATTCTGGCACAGAAGCCACAATTTAATTTGTAGTGCGGGAAGATTTGCCCCCCCCCCCCCCCCCCAGCACGAAATGGCTCACGGAGAATTGAAGGGCCACCTTTCAGCCCCAATGGGAACGTGATGTTCGCGTGCGCAAGCCGCTTACAAACAAGCTCGGAAATATCCTCGTGCGTCCTTTGCAGAGTGCATTTAGAGGTATTAAAGCCGTCTTGTTCGATAGTTCCAATTCGAGCACCGGATCGCAGCACCTTAATGTCTACCTTACGAATTTTTCCATCATTGTCACAGCTCGTAGGATATTCAGAAGTACACAATAGCACAATCTCCACATCAAATTTCATCCAAATCCGTCCAGCGGTTCTCGAGTATAATCCAGTGTACGGACAGACAGACATAACCAGTCCATAATGCGTTCTCCCTACGCACTTCGTGCAAAGAACGCATGATAAGAAACCATTCAAAAACATGACCGCATTGACGACTGCCATATTGATACATATGAAACGTGCTGACCGCTTTATTTGTCATACATGAACCATAGCGGTTACAACGATTTCCTTACGTGAGACACTTCCATCCACACCTCTTTAAGATACATTAAGAAAGTATCTTATTAATACTGTCCAATTAATGTCAGGTGTGGAGGGCAGTAGAAGAACTGATAAAGAGAGATAGGGGAGAGAAGTAGAGCCTGTGTCCTTGGATGTTGCTCCGTGTAACCTACGAAGTACCCCTGAAATGTCTGTAAACTTCTAAAAGACTACACGGCGCAACACCCCAGAAGGCAGTCATCTTCATGTTCGCCGCCTTGAGGACCTCGTGTTTGTGGTGTGCAAGATGAGATCTCGAGAGTTAAGCGATGAAATAAAGAATTACATGGTCTGGGCATGCAGAAAATTTTGGTCGGGAAACCCGAGCCCAAGAATTCAGGGAGGTTGGAACAGATCCTTACACTCTATGCATCCCCTGCTAATAACAGATGCGTTAACCCTAAAAAATAAAATAGAATCAACGCACTGTTCTGTGGATGTGTCTATAGAGAAACTACGCGGACAATTAATACTTTGAAAAAAGGGGGGCCTTTAAGAGACTCTGATATAATGTACTTCCTATGCATTTGAAGGCAAATTTCACTGTATATTTGGCACATAAACTATTTCTTACAACCCAATATGCCAACTACTGAATGGCGATTGCTATTCATAGATCTGCAACCGAATTTAGACGACTTTCTGTGGCTGGCAGGCGATTTCATTCGTAAGGTAATGGGCACAGTTTTCTAGCATGTCTACAATTACGGTACCCAGCGTGTTGACATGCAATGTAGACCTGCTCCTAGCTAATATCTGGCATATGATTTACGACGTATAATCCACATCTGTAAATCAATATGAAATGACTCTGTATTCACAACAACCATATTTCCAGTTGTGATCAACGTCTTTTCAAAGAACTGGAATGTAATATTAAGACGGTCATGAAGTCATTAAACTGCAGGACTAAGATTCATATTGTGCTAGAACTGGATCCACCGATTATGGCCGCTGACCTTGTAGGGAGAGCCCAGTATGCGGACCACTCAATGAACGGAGGAGTTTCCGTCGGTCAGTACAGTCTGTGTCAGTGCAGAAGTGTGGAAGCCTGGTATTGTCTTGTGACTGTGCCGGGTTAGCAACATTACACCTGTTCGTTGCAATCTCCTTTCACAACACTCAAGACAGACAAACCACCGATTTCTTAATCAAAGAAGAACGAAATGAAAGCCTGGCTATTGGAAATAAACATTCCATTTTGTGACAGCTGTACGATTTAATCAAATTAAATAAGTCAAAGCACAGATATTATGTGATTGATCAGGCATAATCGGAGACGCTATTCAACGTTTTACAATTTAAGATAATGGAGTGATATGTCAGAAAGCGATGGTCTGCGAGGAGTGGAAGAATTGGGAGAGGACCGAAAGTTGTGAAGAAGACAAAATTATCTAATATTCGCTGCAGTTTTAATTTTCTAGTGATTTGTAGTGTAGTGTAATCGACTTTCCAGTATTACATACCGTGGTGATATTTTATTTGTAGTGTACTGTACGCGGCCTGCTGCCATCCTTTCCAGCAAACTTCTGGTAGGTGACTCGCTCCTAGGTTCCAATTCACAAAGTTCAGCGGCCAAAAACGCTGGAACGCAGTATACTAAAGTTTACAAACTGCAAACACAGAAGCCCGACACTAGACCCATTCCCAAGACGAAGTTAAATTTCAAATACTTTTAAATATTAACTTTGTCCCATCATGTACTATGAGTGAGGACTGTGATAATGGAAAATTAGAAACCTCTTTCAAGTGGCCTCGGCTAGCATAAACTTCAAAACAAAATTAACATTTTGCTGACAAAGTGTATCGGGAACGAAGCACAGACACCAAATTATATCATAACATAAATATAACTGTATATATTAAATCTTGTACGTCTAATCACAATAAATTCTTATTAAATATTAAAATATTACAATAATTAACATTTAAAATATTAAATGATGTTCTTTATCGAAATATTCGATTTACATTAGACCATAATTTTTCATGTTTCACGACATGTTTCAGTTCCTAAAAGAACCATCCTCAGGTGTATATAATTATATAAAGCTTCAAAACGATAAATAATTCAAATACAATTTTTCATACATTATGCCAGCGTACATTTTTATCAGATTAGATTAGACGGACAAGATTTAATATATACTTATTATATCACAATATGACGCAACTTTACCATCTTATAAATATAACTGTTTAAAACATAAATAAACAATGCTGAAAACAATGTGCTATACCAAACCATACGCGCTCACAATCTTGTAGAGTCGAGACTAGAACATGCAGCAAACTTACAGCATGTGTTGTCGCTACGGAACTAGTATTGAGAATTTTGCTCATAGCTTCGGTCAGCTTTTAGCAGCAATTCGAATGAATTTTAATGTACGACGCTATTCCCTCCATACAGCGTGACGTTACAATCTGAATTTCCACAGAATAAATCTAATAATACGTTATAAAGTTTAAAATTTGCAAAGCCGTAAAATTCAAGGCAAAATTTGATCTGTGCGCTTACACTTTGGCTAATACGAGGCTCGTCCACAAAGTAAGTTTCCCTGGGGCCGTTTACAGAAATAAAACACAATTTCATGGAAATATTTATTGCAACAGATAGAGCAAGTGTCCAGCTATTTTTCAACATATTCGCCACCGGAATTGAGACATTTGTCATACCGTGGGACCAACTTTTGAACACCTGTGTCGTAGAAGTCTGCCGCCTGGGATTGGAACCACTGTGTGACAACCATCTCCGCCTCTCTGTCATTCTCAAAACGCTGACGCTGTCCGGACAGGAATTTCTTAAGGTGTAGGAAAAGATGAAAATCACTGGGAGCGAGGTCCGGGCTGTAGGGTGGATGATTAAACACCTCCCAGCTGAACTCCTGCAGGAGACTTGCTGTCCGTCGAGCCGTGTGCGGCCTAGCGTTATCACTGACCGCTCTTCACAGTCGGCGGGAGCTGGAATAAGAACCTCCATCTTCAACAGCTGCAACGATGCTACTGTGAGAACGCGGGAAGTGCCGTTAGGCATGCGCCTTGCTACGTCATTGCTCTATCACGTACGCACAGTCGCTTCGCGCAATATAAGGTTTGCTAGCTGTGGGACGAGTGGGAAACTTACTTTGTGGACGCGCCTCGTACAATGACATACGATAAACGGACTTTAGCGTGTGTAATCATGTATGCTAGCGCCTTGCATCCGCAGCAACTTCTTCTGTAGCTGTGTGTGGAATGCAGTATACCCACATTTCTGCAGGCGTCACATAACTATAATTCAGGAAGGCCGGCTGAACCAGTTTTTTTTTTTTTAAATTTAATTGTAGTTTCAACTGAACATACTTCGTTGCGTTCAACTGTGCAGTGTTATATGAATGATGGCCGTGCTATCATAGTATCTGCAGGGAATATCTGAGTAAAACAAAGAAAAGCCTCTGTCTGGATAGCCGATCTCTGCGACGATATTTGAACCCTGAAAATCACTGAACATCGACGTCTAGTAATTGAACCACAAAACTGAAAACGCCCTGAACCTCAGACGACCTGGGGCGTATTTCAGATATAAAGCGTCCTGATGGCAGTAAACTATATTTCACGACATAATACCGACAGCTTGAAGGGCAGTCTCCCGTAGCGTGGTGCAGCACTTCGTTTAATTCTGGAGTAAGAACTAAATAAGTAGTTCGGGGAAGACGTCACAACGTTTAATGCCCTTCAAATGCTCCAGTCTCAATCGCGAGGCCAACAAAAACTATAAACCAATAATTACACAATCCATCCACTTCTGTGCATAAAGTTCTTTACATATAACATGAAAGCAAGACACAAATTTCGTGAAGTCATGTTGCTCTACTGCGGTAGGTAGTGAAACAGTGGCGAAGTGGCGTGGTATGAAATGGGAACACCGTGCCAAGTTTCATGAAAATCTGTCCACTGATCAAAAGTTTGATAAAACTATATTTTAATATTTTCCGTCAAATCACAATTTTTAATAAGATAAAATATAAAATATTTAAAATATCATTTCACGTCCCGCATCGAATGATCGATTTACAAATTGGAACGTCTCTTACGACATGTTTCGGTTATATTTAACCGTCCTCAGGTATAAATTTGATTGGTAAATTTAAAACTCGAATTACAATCATTTACAATGTTATGCAATGTTTATTGAAATGTTCTTATCAGATTACTCTTATATATTAGAACGCCATATAAAAAACAATGCCTTCGTTCTAATATATAAGAGTAATCTGATAAGAACATTTCAATAAACTGCATAACATTGTAAATGATTGTAACTCGAGTTTTAAATTTACCAATCTAATTTATACCTGAGGACGGTTTAAATATAACCGAAACATGTCGTAAGAGACGTTCCAATTTGTAAATCGATCATTCGATGCGGAACGTGAAATGATATTTTAAATATTTTATATTTTATTATCTTATTAAAAATTGTGATTTGACGGAAAATATTAAAATATTAACCTAATTCGCAATATGACGCAAATATACTACCTTGTGATAAAACTAGTGTTACGGGACAGTTTCTCACCCGGTGTCCAGCAAATTTCAAAGGAGAATCAAATATTCGCGCCTTACAGTTATAAAAAATAAAAATCTTATCTTTCGTAATTAGAATTCGTAATGCACATCCAAGTACGTGATCGATTGTCACATTCAACACATGTTATGTTTTGTGTTCATATTCCTCCATTCTTGCAGGGGAAGGAGTAAACTATCGATATAGTATATCTACGTATGGTCATACATCTCTGTGCTCTGTTTTCGGGAGCGAAATTTCGTGGTGTGCCGTCGTGTGTCTTTGACAAATCAGGGTGTGCCGCGAATTAAAGGAGATTTCGGAACACTATTATAAGCTACGTAAAACCTGCATATCAAACCCTTCCCCTAACAACGTTCTAATAAGCAATGTGAACTACCCGCGGAAGTTGTCACACAGCCGAAGGCACACCAACGTAAAATCCGCTTTCATACTTCTCTGGTTGTCTCCACAAACTCGCGACATCAGAGCATCTTTCCTTTAAGTCTGCCGGGGGTTTTAGAATGCGAAGAGAGTAAAACTGCAACGGCCGATGTTTCAGACACCGTACACACTCTCGCCTCTTCAAAATTTAAGCACGTGAACAGCCCAGGATGACACTCAGGCTTAATACTAAGCCAACTGCCTCGGCCTCTCTCACATCAACAAAGAACCTCTTCAGAAGCAAAGAATACAAAGCAAGGAAGTGAATGAGAGATAAAGAATAATTGTGAAATAACGAAGGTAAGAAACACACGGACAAATAAAGAAGCAACAGATCACAAACCCACACACGCACGCACGCATCATTTTATTTATATTTATTTAGTGTTCTGTCTGACGA
Source organism: Zootermopsis nevadensis (assembly GCF_977971745.1). Taxonomy (NCBI): domain Eukaryota; kingdom Metazoa; phylum Arthropoda; class Insecta; order Blattodea; family Termopsidae; genus Zootermopsis; species Zootermopsis nevadensis. Next base: position 20,814,489 of record NW_028259134.1, read on the forward strand.
CAGGTCCGTATGAACAGGATCCTTCCATCCTTTTCTCGGACTGGGACCTGTTCATATACGTTCTTGGCAAATGATCCAGAAGTGGTTTGCCATTGCCTTCTTCTGTGTGTGAATGTAGTAATTGTTGGGATGCCACGGAGGAAAACTCCGTGTTGCCTAGACCACGGCCTTGCCCAACACAAGTTATAAATTCGGGCACCGCCGGGAATCGAACCCGAGACCCCAGGATTACAGGGCTGGCGTTCTGACAGCTAGACCACTGTGGCGGCACGCATCATATACACTGAAATTACGTACCCGATAATATTAAATGAAACATGACTTTTTTTTATTTAATGAGCCAGTTTATTCCCCATCGACTGCAAAAAGAATAATTCAACCAATGAAATTTTTCCTGTATTTATTTAACCTTTAGCTACACATTTATTCACTTAACCCATTCGCTGGGTATATACCACTATTATAGAGGTTAAAACACGAAATGATCCCTCCCTAAAACATTCCTGCAATTATCCACAGTCCAGGAATAAAAGTGTCGAAAGTAATTACGTGGTCCAGTCGATATTACGTGTTTCCGGACCATATAACATCACACAGCCCGCAGGGCACAGCAGCATGGGGGCAGACCTAAGTCGTCTGTAACACGCCAAGGTGAAATTCGGCTATAAAAACCTAATATTCCAACAGAAACTCTTCTCTCCATGCACCCCGTCCGTCTTACAGCAAGAACGATCCATGTAACTAGCGTCCACTCTACATTTTTTCGTGCAGTGCAAAGTTTCTGAAAAATGTTTGCTTTGTCCCAGCAATGCTGTCGGCGGACGAAGACAAGATGAATAATCAGACACTTTCAGATCCAGTACCGGTTCGTGTTAGGACCTTATGATGAATAGCAGGCTTTATCAGAGAGCCAGTGAACAATCAAGCGGAAAATCAATGTGTACGGGACGAACAATGTCGGGTTAAAGAGAGCGTGACTAGACTGAATAACAATAATCATAATAATAATAATAATGGGAAGGGCGTGAGATTTCCTGTTCTCACAGCGGCGAGAATGACGCCTCCATCTTCAGGGGATTCTTAGTGACAGGTCCATAAGAACTGCAGAACCCCCTATAATTCTTCAAAAATTGAAAAAAAATATTTTTTGTGTTTGTATAATTTGTAACACTTTATTTCCTCTATATCATTATTTTAATATTGCCCCTTACGTTGTCATTATCCACTAATCGGCTGAACCGATAGTAAGTCCACGGGCGAGGAGCGCGAAGCAGAACGGGGCAAGGATTTCAGCGCGGTTAGCCTGTCAAAAGTAGACAGCGTATCGAAGCCGGCTTATAGTAAACGCCTTTGCCCGGTACCACGTGTTTTAGACTGGTTTCTGTATCACGAACTGTTTCGTGGTTATTGTTAATGAGTGTTCAATAATTCTGTGCGCTATTTTTTGTTCTGATAATGATAATGAGCAAGGGAAGTGTATCATAGCTATGGCAAATAACTTATTCTAAATTGTCTTTGAGTGAAAAAAAGTGATAAGTCGCAGTGAAGTGTCGGAGAAGACCTGGGTAAGACCTGCGGAATTTCAATCATCATGGAGAAGTGCTGGAGAAATCCAGGAAAATTTCTGGATAAGTCGTAGAGTGGTGTAGGATAAGTCCTGGATAGTTTATACGGAATTTTATTGGTCATGGAGAAGTGCTGGAGAAATCCTGGAGAAGTTCTTGAGAAGTCCTGGAGAAATTCTGTATAAGTCCTAGAGTGGTATAGGATAAGTCCTGGATAGTTTAAATAGTCATGGAAAAGTGCTGGAGAAATCCTGGAAGGTTATGTGGAATTCCTAAAGGGGCGTTGGTTTTTATCTTATGCGGGTGTTTTTTTTATTATTCGTTTAAGTTTCATTGGTATAAGTTATGTTGGATTAGGTTGGATTTTATTGTCTTACGTTGGGTTGGGTTGGGTTGGGTTAGGTTAGGTTAGGTTAGGTTAGGTTAGGTTAGGTTAGGTTAGGTTAGGTTAGGTTAGGTTAGGTTAGGTTAGGTTGTTTAGTTTTGCGTTGGGTTAGATTGTCCTGGAGGATTTCTAGCGTGTTCATCTAGTGGTCGTGGGGATGTCCTGGAGTGGTGTTGGAGAGGTGTTGGAGAGGTCATGCAGAATTTCTGAAAATGTCCTGGAGAAATTCTGGGTAAGTCGTAGAGTTGTGTAGGATAAGTGCTGGATAGTTTATGCATGAACAATTCAGTACGTATTCTATAGACTCTGGGTGTGTAGTTGCCTGGTTTGTTCTTTGATACAGACAACTAAAGACAGCAGGAGACTTAAAAAATAATACCATACAAGGAGACACGCGCAGACGCGTGTTGGCGATAAATGACAATGAGCTTTAGAAAACTCAATAAACCGCCACAAGAAACCACGTTCATGGTCTAGGCAAAGCGGAGGTTCTTTTCTAGACAGAAACAAGGACGAGCAGCTGAGTGAAAGGAGAGCTAAGGAGTACATACAAGGAAGAAGTTTTCAAAATTCACTTCAGCTAAATTACACAAACGGGAATAAAATGAGGAAGCGGGAGAAGTAGCTTTGATAGTCCAGGAGAATTATCAAAACTCCAGTGACAGAAGAGTTCCTGCACCCCCGCACCCCCCGCCTTACATCGAGATTTAAAGGCGTGTCTCAAGTGTCAAGAGATGTAGACACAAAACGAAACAGAACGACACCATTAAGTGTTTAACGTCGATGTGATACAGCAGCTGCAGCATCCAGGACAGACAGATCTCCGTTCAGAGACATAATTACACCACTCGTGAAGTGCTTTTGTATGTCTGTGTACACAGTTCTGAATTTAAAACGTCGCTTGTTGTTTTGGCATTTGGACAGGAGGAGAGAGAGAGGGAGGGAGAGGGATGGAGGGAGAGAGAGAGAGATCCTGGCTGATCCCTTATCTACATCTGCTGACAAGGATTTGAGATTTTCACGGCGGTGAGTCCGAAGATGGCCGTCTTCTATTCTAGGTTGTAGTACCCTGTAGTCTGACCTCCATCATCAGGGCGATCGCCCAAGAAACAATCAAGGTCGAAGAGATGGAGGATCATATAGCATGCATCGGTGGATAACAAACATGTCAGACAGGGTAAAAGGAATACAAAAGTCTCATGGTAGGGTCCAGTGGCGGTTTGTAAACATGGCAATGAACCTTGGTATATATATATATATATATATATATATATATATATATATATATATTGACCAGATAAGCAACTATCAGATTTCAAGAACTGTCATGGGCAAATGATTACTTTGGAACAAGTGCCTAGTTGCACCGAAGGATGGATATTTTGTAGCTGAAATCTCTGCGGCAAATAAAAACAAAAATTTGTCATCCTCTGTTCTAGTCCGTTGGGGATTGTAATTAAAAAAACATGTTTCAGCAGCTCGTTCACGACATTATGCCCGCTAATAGCGCAGCCTGCTGGTGCAGTCGCCTGCATGAGGCAGTAAATACCTCAACTGCCGTGCCCACTGCAGTTCCAAGTCAGAAGTTTGCATAATGTGAACTGGCTGCATAAATTACTTGCCGTTTCTACGACGTGCAACCTCTAACAGAGGCACCAGACAACCAACTCCAAAATTAAGAGGGGGGAAGGGGGGGAGACCCTTCGAGAATGTCAAACAATCATATGCGAAACGTCAACAAAACTTGCAAACTCAGATATTACTGACAAATTCTGTTTGTATAAACACAAACCCGCATAATAGAATTTAAAATTACCTATAACCTGGTAATAACTGTTACCAGTTTAACGTTTCTGCGATCCCTAGTGATCTCCCCCAAAACGACGCCACAAGATCACAAATTCTAGACAGAAATGAAACGCATTTTATGCCAAATCAGCTTTCCCTTAAGACTGTCGGTTTTCGGGATATGCCTTGCGACCTCACAGCTGGTTGGTTTACTAAAGCACCAAAGCTACAAGCCCCCCCCCCCCCCCCCCCGAGATCTAAATTTATGTAAATTACCGTAATGGTCTGTCACGTACTTCGGACGTCTATCAGAAACAGCAAACAGAGAAACATCGCTTTAATCAAAGAGTCAATTACAAAGTATACATTCATCAGCAAGGCCTGCAACCTCCATGACGCAACTCCATAGTACCGAGTCCTTTCAGTCCAGCTCACATTACGCAACGCATTTATCTAATATTGCAATAGTGCCGAATGTTTTAACCCTTTAAACCCGCAGTTCGTCTAAATAATGTTTAATAATCCAGTCCGTACCGCAAAGAGAACATTTCACCATCACAAACATGAATCGGTAAACGCTGTTAAAGGAAATAATCCCTGTTTACATTGACAATCATACGGAACACATAAACACAAAATGTAGGGTTACTGGTTGTTGAAGCAGATGGTACATACAATAACCATTTAACTTTAAAAAGGGTTAATATAGAAGTCAACTTTCTAACCAGAGTTCTTTTCAAATTGTCACGTGCTCCGTCCCAAGTTGTGGAGCTAGCCGATGAGTGGCACAGAGAAGCCACGAATGTTAGCGGCGTCTCTCACAAAGCACCGTTAATCACCTCCAACTTTCTAACCAGACTGTACCGAGTCCTCTCAAATAATAATCTTCCCACCCTTTCGCCTGCCGTGGGCAGAGCCAATTAAGAAAACTTTTCACATTCCTCCTCCCGTACTTCTTATTGACTTTTAATTTCTTTCTTCTTCTTCTTCTTCTTGTTTTTCTTTTGTCCTTTTACAGAACAAAACGAAACGAAATAATAAAGTTTGCAACGCACGAAACAAGCATGGCGAACAAACGTTCAACTCAGACACCAATTCGGAACTTGCTTTTCTAAGAGTGACCACGTTGCACACCCACACACAAGAACAAGAAAACACAGTTTTGACATTGATAATTACAGAGAGAAGCACCCCAAAAGGGTCAAAGGGTTTGGAAGCACGCGATTTACAATAAATCTTTCTCTCTTAAGAATGTTTCCGTCTTGTGCCAAATAACCGCGTCCTGTACTGATAATATAATTCTACATGCTCTACTTACCATTGCTGCCTGTTAAGCTGGAGGCCCCACCGCTCTCGGCTCCGCTGTCCAATGGCTCGTTCTTGACGAACACACCCCTCACGGAAGCGTTCACAGCCGGAAGTCCCGGACGTTCCATCGAAACTGCTCTTGAAGTGGCGCCACTGATATCCCCATTCTCCGAGAGAACTGAAGCCCTCACTACCTGCCCTTCTGCGCCGCCAAGAATGTTATTAATAAGAGACGGATTCTGGAGGTTGGCCGAACGTCCAGATGGCCCACGAGTGTTGTCTCTTGCTGTATTCTGGAGAAGTTGTTCCTGGCCAGACGATGCGACTGTCGGCAGAGAAGTGTTTGACCCCACACCTGGAAACCAGAACAGACATCTGTGACTTTATGAAGATGCCGACGTTGGTCTTCCCGGCTGTGTCGTCCTGTAGACTCGTAGGTACACACGAATGTTTCCGGGAGAGGGGTCACATACTGCCCCCTCCATCGTCTTCTGCGTGGCGTCACAACATCGTCAAAGTACGAGGCGCGTCCACAAAGTAAGTTTCCCACTCGTCCCACAGCTAGCAAACCTTATATTGCGCGAAGCGACTGTGCGTACGTGATAGAGCAATGACGTAGCAAGGCGCATGCACTAACGGCACCTCCCGCGTTCTCACAGTAGCATCGTTGCAGCTGTTGAAGATGGAGGTTCTTATTCCAGCTCCCGCCGACTGTGAAGAGCGGTCAGTGATAACGCTAGGCCGCACACGGCTCGACGGACAGCAAGTCTCCTGCAGGAGTTCAGCTGGGAGGTGTTTAATCATTCACCCTACAGCCCGGACCTCGCTCCCAGTGATTTCCATCTTTTCCTACACCTTAAGAAATTCCTGTCCGGACAGCGTCAGCGTTTTGAGAATGACAGAGAGGCGGAGATGGTTGTCACACAGTGGTTCCAATCCCAGGCGGCAGACTTCTACGACACAGGTGTTCAAAAGTTGGTCCCACGGTATGACAAATGTCTCAATTCCGGTGGCGAATATGTTGAAAAATAGCTGGACACTTGCTCTATCTGTTGCAATAAATATTTCCATGAAATTGTGTTTTATTTCTGTAAACGGCCCCAGGGAAACTTACTTTGTGGACGAGCCTCGTACACAAATGAATACAACTCAAACTGTAGCAAAACAAATCAACAGAAACCTCCCCGACTAGTGGTGAGAGAGCTGAGTGTGTATGCCATCCACCAGAAAACACGGCTAGAAGCTTTGCAGTCTTAATCACATCCAAAAATATAAACATCTTCACCCCTTTTAGGACGATATACTGCAACCATTTACTCACTTTTAAGGCGCACTTTACTTAAAGTGGAATAACCTACATTAATACTCCGAGTTGATAGCTTGTAATTTTCTAACTCCTACCGGCACTAAATAAGAAATAAATGTACGAGGAAAAAGTCTTCCTTCGCTTGCCCATATATTTCCGCGTTCTCTAAATTAAATGGGAAAACTGTGGCCATCATAAAAACGGACATGCTTATCCGGTACTAAAATTACAGCATCAAACTAGATTCAGCAGCGAAATCACGTCTTATAATCTAACAGAAAAGCAAGTAAATTGAACTCAGAAATACAGTAAAATATGCTCCTTTAGAAAAACTGTAAAGGTAACAGCTACGAACATAAAACGACCAGACCTGACGGATCGTAATCCACAGCCTCATATTTTATTCTTCAGAAAGTGTCTGATGGGCGAAGTTCGTGAGGATCATTCAACTTCGCTATTACTCGCAAAGACAGTGAGTGATCGCCTTCATCTGATGGTCGTTGTAAAAATGACCTCGAAGTCTCTCCAAGACGAGTAAGCTCCTGTACTGCGCCAGCACTGGAACCACGAATCACAGGTTCCAACCCCGCTCGGAGCATGTCCTTTTGAACTGGCGTTTGTTACCCCATCCACATAGGGGCCCGGCCATACAACATTTCAGACGGATAGTCGCCGGCTTCTCACCACGGAGACTCAAGTTCACGCCCAGGTCAGCCCTTGGACTTGCGGTGGACAAACTGACATCGGGACAATTCTTTCTCCGGGTCTATCGGCTTCCCCCTGAAAATTTAACTCCACCCCTGCTCCATATTCACTCACGCACCATCTGGAGGATGAATAAGGGGCCCGTCAGTGGCCAAGGTCCACAGAGACATCGTCTCACCCCATGACAGCAATAACAAGGCCTCAATGATCGATGCCGCACGCAAGGACTCCCACCAAATATCGAACAATTCATATTTTTAAAATCAATTCTGAATAGTAACAGATAAAAGAGTTGTTTTTATGGGAGATGGAGACAATGAGGTGATATAATTGTGGAATGCACACGAGAACATGAAATGTTACATTCTTTTTATTAGTGTCTATATCAAAATAGTTCGGGCGGCTAACTAGACGGATTCTGCTCTAAAGCAAGTACAATAATTGGGGGCGCATATATCTATATAACTAACAAGTTTTGTATCGTTCGTTCGTTGACGATCACCTCCTGTTAAGGTATTCTGAGCCTTATGGGATAATATGATAATTCATCTATAGCCCACTATGTGCAATACTTCTATTGTAATCTCAATACAAGATCATACATGTAAGACTGCACTGCACTAAATACTATTACATTCTTCAATGAAGCTAAGATAAACAGGCTGCTTTGTTACACTTTTCTATGAAAACGTATTTCAAAGTAAGATTTTTCCCGGTCATTCTCTACGGGCAGTTCTTTACTGGGCATATGAAGTTCTGTTCTTTAAACACGCCACGGAACTCCTCAGACGAGAAATTTGCATATCACAAGGAGTCTCGTATCACAGGACACACAGATTATTCTCACGTTTGAACCCCCGGGGGCGAAACAGCACGTGGCTGGAGCACGTCACTGCAGACATTCTTCATACACAATTTACAGGTCTTACACCGCAGTGCCAAATGTTAACACTTCGGTGCATCGACTATGTATAATCCTCCTCGTATCATATTATGCAGACACCCGGGAAACAGCGAGGAAGTCATTCTTGCCTTTTGATGCATCTAACACAGCACAATGCAGTAGAGATAAACGCGCCCCTCCAGCGTTTAACGTACTAGAACGCACCGTGTGACTGATGTCAAGAAACTGTGACCGGGGAGGGAGGGCTAGCTCAGTTTATGGTCTTAGGTTACAATAAATTCAAATTGTACGACAATCGGACGAAAATTTCCGACAAGATTTCCCGTCTTGCCTGAATACAATTCCGATCAGGTTTTCCGTTACACCGATCTCCCGATGAGTCCTAGCAACGAATAGGCCTGCACATTTTCAAAAGTGAATTCTGAATTACATAACAGATCACTGGTCCCAATCTGTAAAAGACGAAGCCTTCGTGCATTTAGGGGCACACCGAAAGCTTAAGTCAATACGAAACCGGGTGTCCCAGCTCCACGTGACGTTTCTTAACTTAATGTCTGTCTTCCTGCATCATGTCTCCATGGCGACCGTGTACAACAGCCCAAAATATAAACAGACAACAGAATAGACTCTGGAAAGGCACAGTTCAAATATAAAGTACAAATTACTGCTACCTCAAACGTACTTTAAAAATTACTTCTTTGCGATGTCACACAATTATCTGGCCTTCATTAATATTTTTATTACTGACGCATTGGGTTAAAATTACAACACATTTCTTTAATTATATTAAATTAGTTCAAGCACATCTCGCTTAAATAATATGAACTCTTTCTTCCAACAATCTTCTGGGTTTACTTTCGATTCCTATAACTTATCGCAATATTTAAGCAATGAAAGTAGCTCAAACACGTAATAACAAGAATTTTTATAAATATGGCGGTCTTCTTACATGTTACGTTGTACTCGTATACTCTGACAGAAGTTTACTAACGTTTCACAGATGTGCTGTGGACACTATCGTCTGTGGTGAGGTTAATTACTTGGATGGTGATTCATTTGGGCAGAAATCCCAGAAATGGCGGTAAGCCCCCTAGTGAGAACAGTAGAAAATTCAACTCAATAAATGAATGATCATCATTATCAAGATAATAATAACAACACGGTATAATAATATTAGCATACACTGCCTATTGCCACGGTGGTCTAGCGATCAGAACGCTGGCCTTGTAATCCTGGTGTCTCGGGTTCGATTCCCGGCGGTGCCCGAATTTATAACTTGTGTTGGGCAAGGCCGTGGTCTAGGCAACACGGAGTTTTCCTCCGTGGCATCCCAACAATTACTCCATTCACACACAGAAGAAGGCAATGGCAAACCACTTCTGGATCATCTGCCATGAACGTATATGAACAGGTCAAAGTCCGAGAAAAGGATGGAAGGATCCTGTTCATATGGACCTGTCGTCAGACAGAACACTAAATAATAATAATAACACTGCCTATACGCCGTCGAAAGCGATGTACAATTTCCAAATGCCACACTGTCATCTAGATGTTGACCGCTCAAATTGAAAGGCATTTTATATAGGCCACCCAGACAGCAGACCGACCTCAATCGCAAAACAAACGCCCTTTTTTTAATTGCCGTCTATACGGATGCATTTTCTCGGTATTCTTATTCGACTGAATCTTGCGTTGTAATATAAACGTCACATTTATACCACGAAAACTTGCGAAAAGATAACGAAATGAGAATTGATTATAAACAAAAGGATGTATTTTACGGCCAAAACTCCGACAAACGCCAAGAAAAGGCCAAGTCACGATGCTGAGCCTCTGGGTATGATTAATGAATATCCAGGCACGATAACTGCCTCATAACCGGAACAGCGATGAAATGCCAACAGTGATGAATGTCCATGTCTAAAATCAAAGTAACAGTGTAACAGACAGCTAACTTCGAGTAGAGAACAAATGCCCTGACAGACCAAGGTCTCCGGGATTTCAATTCGGATGGTGCTTTTAGAAAGAAATTAATAGAGAGATATTTTCAGTTTACAATCCTTATTGTACACAGACAGGCAGACGCTTTGTGTCATCACATCCGTGTGTCTGTCATAACTGATAACTTTGGAGCCAAACACACGTATTTTAATGAAACTTGGTACCAACATCATGTCAGTAGAAGTCACTCCAAATTTATGATGGAGGCCTGATGATGGAAGCAACAAAGACCTCTGAAACGGTAGTAAATTTCTACACAGCTCTACAACCCAAAGACAGCCATCTTCGTACTCACCACCGTGAGAACCTCAAGATTATACATCATACAACACTAAGGACTCGAATTTAAAAACTCCATGGATTAAAAAAAAATAGCCTGCTAGTAAATAGGACTACGTACTTCATACATCAGTCGAGCTTTTACCTTTATTTACCTGAGTAAATTACAATTAATACTAAATATGTATGCACAGATTCTAACTATAAAATTCCTGAACAAGGGGCGCTGAAGTGGACTAGTTCTGCACGAAATCCAATTCGGAGTTATTTGGCTGGTCTGAAACTGCACCAGGATTTTTAAGTTATGTTTCGATCGGCTGAACCTACCGCTGAAATTCAGGTGCCAAAAGATACACAATTAACTTCTCTTCTTCGCTCAGTGGACAACGTGTTTAGCCTCAGGAAGAAAGAAGCTATCTTGCGATAAACTACTTCCTTTTAGCCTCAGAAACTACCTTGGGATAAACCACTCGCCTATTTTGTAAGTGTAGCAGAATACCCCACAAATCTTTGTGTCTACCCATCCACGTAATGAGGTTTTCTCACGGTAAGAGGATAATTTAATGCGAGAACAGCTTATGTCTACAGTTCAAACCATTTGTCCCAGCAAATGCGCGTAATGAAGACTACAGTATCCCATCAAGAATTAAGATGTCTCATGCGACATTATGTGAGTACTCAGAATCTGGTGAAATCTTAAGACAACGTGTATCTGTGTAGCCTTCTCAAAACTGAAGCATTGAAACGCAAATGCCTCAAAACGATTACACTAATTCTGCACGAGTGGGGCCTCGCATTTTTTGCCAGATACGTCACTCTGATTGGGTAAAATCTGACAACGGTCAAAGCGGCTAATGAAGTCCAAATGGATCGATGTTCCGCAGGCGTCAGAGTATGCTGATGGATTAATCCAAATAATAATCTTACTCTGAACCTAACTACAGAACTTCGGACCGCAGGCAGTGAATCTGGTGTCAATTACTAGCGACAGACCCAGAAGAAAAAGGAGAATAAGAAGAATAAGCAGGCCTAAAAGTTGAATCAATATCGGAACGTGCAAGGAACTGCAATTGATGAGATGATAATGTTGCGTCATATTGTGATGATTATAATTGTTTAATTTTAACCGTCTAATACCAACATTACTTCCAGACGGACCTCCTCCACTCTTCATATCTGACCGATTATAAAAAAACCACTACAAACATTTCACCCACGCAAGATCACGCTATACGCGACATACATTTACGAAACAACATTGAATGTGATAACAAAGTACAATTGATCTAGAAGAGGATAACTTTCCGATATTTAATGGACATCTGACGAAGGATTGCATTTAGAATATTACATTTAAATTTATATCGATTATACACCTGAAGATGGTTCATTGAAAACCGAAACATGTCGTGAAAAAGATGAAGCTCTAATTGTAAATCGAATATTTCGATAGAAAGAGCATCATTTTAATATATATTTAATATATTTTAAATATTAAATGTTAATTATAGTAATAATATTTTAATATTTAATAAAATATTTTAAAATTAACCAATAAGGAACTGCAAATAAATGTGTTGTTGGCATTAATATCAACGTATTTCCACACGATTACCAGAAACAAAATAAAATTCCGCTGTCGGATACACACCACAGTTATTTTGACTGACACAGTGAAAACTGTGTTACTTGTCAACAACAACAACAACATTAATAAAAATAAGTATTTTTTCTGTATACGTAGCTTAGAGAGATTAACGTTTTCATACAAACAGCTCATTACTTCATAGCAATTCATGTGAGGTCCTTTCGGGCACAGACTTCCAGAATGAACGTTAAGATCCTTTATGCACTTAAGAATTAGCGTTTAGTGTGTGCTGTAGATTCCGGAATGGTTCACGATCCTCGAGCTTCGCAAGAGGAGGTTAAACTCTGAATTAACAGTGCGAGGAACGACCCTAAGACTAAGAAATAGAACAATGGATGTTACAGAAGAAGAAAACTTGGCTCTGGAAGGAGAAGACGCATGACGGAGGAAAATTGGAACAAGAAACCAAGCGAGTCAAGAGTTTACGAGAAGTAAACAGAGCGTTCGAAAAGAGAACGTACGGCTTCAGGGCGACACCGAAGCAAAGGAATTAATTACAAAAGTAACAGTTAAAGAGAAAATCCGTATAATAAAGCACAGCAGACGGGCCATCTCAGAAAGTTCGCGTCTTTAGCAGGATCACGGAGCAAACACACACTTCTCTGGAACAACAGCGGGAGGAGCGTGAAGTCGTCTTTCAACTCCAAAACACGGCATCGTTAACCACTACAAGCCTTTCGGTACACAGCCCGTACCGCAAAGAAAACACAACACCGCACCATTACAAAAACCAGACTGGCAATGCTGTTTAAGAGCATTTACTAGTTGTTTTAATCACGGAAACCTCTGATTACTAAGATATTGTAGGTGCGTCATATTGTGATTTATTTAAATAGTATTACAAATATATTAAAATTGGCCGTCAATCACAATATAAGATAATTAAAAGATTAAAATATCATTTTTCGTTCCGTATCGAGTACTAAACATTAAAAACATTAAAAATCAGTAATTCAGTTAAAAAGTTTATAACATAACACCTGATGACGGCTCTATGATAGCCGAAACATGTCGTAAATGTTCCATATGTAAATCGAGTACTCGATACGGAACGAAAAATGATATTTTAATCTTTTAATTATCTTATATTGTGATTGACGGCCAATTTTAATATATTTTTAATACTCTGATTACTACATACAAACGTCATATTGCACAGTCAGGTTACAAAAAAATGGGTACGTCCATTAATATGCCTGGCTACAGCGTAATCATTACGACACTTTGCGACTTATGAGTACACTCAACATGGCATTACAGTGAGGATGGAGTCACAACGTGCGATTTTCAATACATTAACTACGAGACAAGGTCCATACAAAATTTCAACAAATTCCCTTCAGCCATTACCTAGTCATGAAAATCCAGAGATCCCAAGGACCAGTTAAGGTTAAGTTAGTGAAGTGAATGCATAGACGACCATGTGTAATGTTCGGTTGCTAATGGGTAGTTTCGGTTAAGTCGGGTTGCGTTAGGTTACGTTACGTTATGATAGGAAATGTTAGGTTAGGATAAGTAAGGCACGTCAACCATAATCCATACCTCGACGCTCGAGGTCGCGCTGTATGGTTTCCGAGGTTCATCTGTTATATGCGTCGTGATGCTCGGCGTCGGCTTGCCCGAACTGTTTCGCATGCATAGTATTCCGAGCTTAATTTGTGCCAAATATGGCGTCTTGCGGGTGCGTCGATTTTCCAAATTCGTGCTCAAAGCCATATCGAGGATCACCTGTGCCGCCATGAAAGGCGTCTGTTGTCCTGTGACATCACGAGGTTCATCTGTCCACCATATGAAGTATTGTGGCGTCGCAGTGCTCGGCGTCGGATTATCAACGTCGCTTCCAATGGCGCACGGAAGCTCGTCTGAGGTAAGTGTGGCGTCTCTTGAAGGCGTCACTGTGACAGTCGTTGCGACACTATACGGTGGTTCTCCTACTTCGCAATAATTGTCTCGTGGTGTTGCGACGCTGTCCACGTTCTCCAGCTTGGTGTCAAATGCTATCCCGAGGTGTTCTGCGGTGGTTGGAAACTTTTCGTGGCGTCGTGACGCTTAGCGTCGGTATTCCAGCATCGTTCCTTATGCAATCCCGACGCTTTTCTTGTCGACATTTGAAATTGTGAGTCGTCGCCGGACTCTCAGAAATGGTTTTTCTTCGGCGTGTCGGATCACATCTCTAAGCTAGTCCAATCAAAGTACGGGGTCCAATGTCGGCTTGAGGACAAGTGGCATCGCGACGCTGCTCGTCCGTGTGCCACTTCCCCTCAACAGGCGATTCTAAGTTTGGTTCGATGTTCAGAGTCGGCGTCGGCGTCGTTTCCCCGAAGTCGTGTGTTCATGTTCACGAGAACGGAATCTTTGGGTCTGGTGCAAATCGGTTCATCCGTCCTTGAGCCATAAGCGAACAAGCTCATAAACCCATAATTTCAACTTGAGAGCGAGGTTCTTTGGGCGGGATTCGGCTTTCAAGTGCATCCGCTTCCGTATTTGTCCACTGCGTGGTTACGACAGATTGCTTTACTTTTCCGTGCATCTGTATACACACAAACACTTTCCATCGAACTGTGGTCCCGCCTACACTGCGCCTTCAGCACCGAAGTCCATACAAACTCTCACAGAAGACAACGTCTTTATCTCTACGGTCTCAGCCCACGTCCGCGCTTTAGCACCTTTGTAGGTTACAGCATCCTCCAAACTAATCATCATCATTGAAGAACGCAACGTTAAATCTGTACTGAGTACGCCCACACTCCCAGAGTTCATGGGCTCCGGCTTCCACATCTCTGTTTCTTCTGTTACTTTCAGTTCCATCTTTTCTTTGGGGGAGGGGGTGGGGGAGGGGTGGGGGAGGGGTGGGGGTGGGGGTTGGTCTGTCATACAGGCGAAGAAGCAAGGGGTCGATATAACTGAGCTTACTTTGGAAAGTGGGTAGGGTCGGAGTTGTCGTCAGGTGTTGAAACCGTCTGGGGACTCGTAAAACGTAGTCCAAACCGTGAACACACATCTGGGGTCCGGGGCCCTGTCTCTACTTCCACCCCGCTAACCCTCACCGTCACGCCACGTGATTCCTTGCAAGCCTCGAAGCAGCAGAGGCGGACAGGTCAGTCAGATTAGCAAGGACTGTACACCCACGATTCCAAAATGAGAAATCAACGGTAACCAAGCGTCTCACCTGCTTCAAGGATCACTAACGTTTCCTTTTTTCCCCATTTTTTTTATAATTCTCACTGTAAACAGCAATTACTTCCTTAAACAGCATTAACCACTTAACTTTTGTAACGGTGAAGACCTGTGTTCTCTTTGTGGTACGGACTGAATTCTTAAATATTCATACGAGCTTAGATTCGAACGGACGGCATACAAGTCCGACACACATCTGATTTGTTCGGTCCATTTTCCAAAATGCATAAAAGAACAACATTGTTCTTCATGACCCTGCGCGTGTCTACCCAGAATCTGAACAAATTAACAGGTTTTCACAAAATCTTGTATAAACGCCACGCCACTAGATGTCACCAAACCTTCATACTTCTTAATTTCATACCATCCATAACACCAACATGTCGACCGCACGAAACTGTGATGTGCGAGCACATCACTTACAGGAGGGCCCTGGCATCTTTCATGGCAGTATACAACTGATAAAAGGGAGGAACACGAAGTGAAATCTATTCCTCCGAAACATGGTAACGCCGCTCGAACCTCAGATTCCACACGCTGTACTTATTACCCTCCTCTGCTCATGAACGAAGCCGCCACTGGCGTTTTACTTCTGTGCCAATCTGACTGGGGATAAGGCAGCTGTACCCTGTCGTGTTACCCTTCCGTTTGAGAGCCTTCATGAACCCTTCGGGCTGTCGTATATAAAACAGAACGACACGAGGCTTCAATACGGTTAGAAATTTTATATCCGCCAAGGCATCCTACCACGTATGTCAATTTCACAATGGCACTAACAACCAACGGAACAAGACACTTTTCTTTCTATCGCAGTGATGGGTCACTTTATTTTAACCCTCATACGCCAACTACAACAGGCATTTAGGAGCGATCTTCATCGACAGTCACAAATTTAATTTATTAGTTGAATACATCTCTCTTCTGGGTTGTTCGCAGCGCAGTCTTGCAGAAGCTTATCGGCGTTTCATAGGCGCTTGCTGCTTCCATCATCCGGGCGATAAGTAAGGCATCAAACACACCTCTAAATCGTAAGTAAACTACTACCAGACTACGCGGCGCTACAACCCAGAAGACAGCCATCTTACTTCGTCTTATTCTGAAGGAAAACATTATGGACTTTTTATTTAGTGTTCTGTCTGACGACAGGTCCATATGAACAGGATCCTTCCATCCTTTTCTCGGACTGGGACCTGTTCATATACGTTCTTGGCAGATGATCCAGAAGTGGTTTGCCATTGCCTTCTTCTGTGTGTGAATGGAGTAATTGTTGGGATGCCACGTAGGAAAACTCCGTGTTGCCTAGACCACGGCCTTGCCCAACACAAGTTATAAATTCGGGCACCGCCGGGAATCGAACCCGAGACCCCAGGATTACAAGGCCAGCGTTCTAACCGCTAGACCACCTCATCTTATTATTATTTAGTGTTCTGTCTGACGACAGGTCCATATGAACAGGATCCTTCCATCCTTTTCTCGGACTGGGACCTGTTCATATACGTTCTTGGCAGATGATCCAGAAGTGGTTTGCCATTGCCTTCTTCTGTGTGTGAATGGAGTAATTGTTGG
The DNA here is from genome assembly GCF_977971745.1 of Zootermopsis nevadensis. Lineage (NCBI taxonomy): Eukaryota > Metazoa > Arthropoda > Insecta > Blattodea > Termopsidae > Zootermopsis > Zootermopsis nevadensis. The sequence continues at coordinate 20,831,121 of NW_028259134.1, forward strand.
GATGCCACGTAGGAAAACTCCGTGTTGCCTAGACCACGGCCTTGCCCAACACAAGTTATAAATTCGGGCACCGCCGGGAATCGAACCCGAGACCCCAGGATTACAAGGCCAGCGTTCTAACCGCTAGACCACCGTGGCTAATACTATGGACTACGTGCAGACATTTCTTGGTATAAGTTGTAAAGACAACGAACAAGCAAACCAGAAATGACCTTTCTGAAAAGGCCTGGGGAACTTCTATGAAATATGTCGACACTAAATGATGTTTCACGTCCCCTCTGGTAAAAAAAAAAATCTGATGCCAACTGAGGTGTAGAATGTATTTCAATCGTGACTGCGGACAATGTGAATGACGTCATAACCAAAACATAAGAACGACGAACTGTGCAAAGTTTCCGTAGTTTTTGGCCGATGGGAATATGTGTGCAGACACGGTGCAGTGAATTGGCGATGCCAAACACGAACTCGGATTCTCCTTTCTATGCCCTGAGGGGACAGATCTTGAGACTTGCTGACTGAACAACTAACTTACCCAAGGCGGTACACTCCAATACCCTTCAAAATTGAATGGACCTTCGAATTCTCTTCGCCCAGCATTTTTATCCCATCTCCTATCAGCGAACAGTAGAGGGAAATCATGCATCAGCATAACGATTACTCCCGTGAATTCTTACTCTGCTCGCCACATTACTAACTGCCCCCTCATTTATATTTATCGTGTCTTTTCACACACACACAAGCATCTAAACAGTACCACAAGTCTGAGATTTCACGTTCTCAAGGCAGAGAGAATAAGATGGCTGTCTTCTGAGATGCTGAGATGTTACCGACGTTTCAGACGAAAGAAGCAAGCAGCTGTGAAACGTTCGTAAACTTCTACCAGACTACACGGCGCAACATCCCAGAAGACAGGAATGCTCGAGCGTTATTAATCTGCCGGCCCAAAAACATCCGCTTCTAATGACGTCAGAATGTTTAGCGCGAAATCGTAAACTTTTTTTAGAAAAGCTGTTCCTATTGAGGTGAACACCAGTCACAAATTTCAGTCGTATATGACAGCTGAATTATAAGTTGTGCTGTGTGGAACATCCAAACATCTAAAACCATTTAAAAAATTAAATAATAAAAATTTAACAAAATCATGTTAGAAATTAACTTAAACTGTTCAAACAATATGCAACGCGTTTACCCAAAATCTTCAGATAAATGCAAGCCTACGTGTGTCTAAAGACAAGGAAGCAAGAGTCTATTCAAGTTCACTACAAAACTCTTAAGTTTCCAATGGCAGAGTCCGTTCACTTCTTTCGTACAAGGATATTCTCGCATTTCATAAATAACTATTCTACAGATCTTGTTGGCATTTATTACGACAACCGAAAGAATCCTCCAATACCACAAGGACCCACACTTATCTTATTTTTAAACTGAACAGATGAAAAAAAAAAACTCCCTTAAATACTGAGCTCCAATACAAATTTATATCTTTCTACGAAGAGCGATGTGGCGGAACTCCGGTGCAGTCCGAAAGGGGTCGTGACACACGGGGAATAAAGGATCAGGCACACGAAAACCGCTTCCTGGATCTACAAGAAGTGCACAGAAAAATCGAACGGCAACAAGAAGAAAGGCAAGGAAAAGTACAGGGGAGGGCTGATTCCAAATTCGACTCGCGTCACGTCAAAAACTGCTCAGCGTTCAGCCCTTTCCGCTTCCTTCCTCATGACCTGTTTCTCATCCAGACTCACGTACTGTACCATCTCTCACACAATGCAACGTGCCTGAACATCCACGATGACGCTCAATTACAAGACGCAAACTGCGAAATCAAACACGTCATTCGTGTACCTGTCCGAAAGAAAACGAGTTAACAATTGCGTTCAAGGTGGTAAAGTGGACGGGGCATCTTTTGTAGAGATAACGGATAGAACGCTGGCCTTGTAGTCCTGGGGTCTCGGGTTCGATTCCCGGCGGTGCCCGAATCTATAACTTGTGTTGGGCAAGGCCGTGGTCTAGGCAACACGGAGTTTTCCTCCGTGGCATCCCAACAATTACTCCATTCACACTCACACAGAAGAAGGCAATGGCAAACCACTTCTGGATCATCTGCCAAGAACGTATATGAACAGGTCCCAGTCCGAGAAAAGGATGGAAGGATCCTGTTCATATGGACCTGTCGTCAGACAGAACACTAAATAATAATAAGATGAGGTGGTCTAGCGGTTAGAACGCTGGCCTTGTAATCCTGGGGTCTCGGGTTCGATTCCCGGCGGTGCCCGAATTTATAACTTGTGTTGGGCAAGGCCGTGGTCTAGGCAACACGGAGTTTTCCTCCGTGGCATCCCAACAATTACTCCATTCACACACAGAAGAAGGCAATGGCAAACCACTTCTGGATCATCTGCCAAGAAAGTATATGAACAGGTCCCAGTCCGAGAAAAGGATGGAAGGATCCTGTTCATATGGACCTGTCGTCAGACAGAACACTAAATAATAATAAGATGAGGTGGTCTAGCGGTTAGAACGCTGGCCTTGTAATCCTGGGGTCTCGGGTTCGATTCCCGGCGGTGCCCGAATTTATAACTTGTGTTGGGCAAGGCCGTGGTCTAGGCAACACGGAGTTTTCCTCCGTGGCATCCCAACAATTACTCCATTCACACACAGAAGAAGGCAATGGCAAACCACTTCTGGATCATCTGCCAAGAAAGTATATGAACAGGTCCCAGTCCGAGAAAAGGATGGAAGGATCCTGTTCATATGGACCTGTCGTCAGACAGAACACTAAAATTTAATTAATAGCAAGCTGTCAATATATCAGCATGTCAGTGTTGGACCTCAGGAGGTTATAATGCCTCCTTCAACTTCAATCCAAAAGACCAACGTCGACATCTTCACGGCCGTAGGAACCTCAAATATCTCACGCACGCACGTGTATGACGAGAGGTGGAATGTCAGGGCGATTAGTGCCGAAGAGGATAAACTGGAGGTGTGGGAGACAAATGCCACGAGATGAAAATTGTCGGTAATATGACAGGACGACCACAACCAGACGTACATAGGAACAAGACGAAGACGTGGAAACACGGAAATCCTATTTAACGGACAGATGTCAATTACATAAATGATCACACAATGCTCTTAACACGCCAGACTCGGCATTCGACACGCAGTTTCAAAAGAGACTACAAAATTTCCCATCGAATTTGTATAAAGTACAAGAAGTCGAAGTCAACTCTTCCAGTCCACGGCGCATCGCGTCTTCTGCCGGTTGCAATGCGTCTCGATCAATTCAGCAAACTCGATTCATTTACGTAAATTCCAAGTGAGCAGTCAGCTTTATTATATCCAAGTGTCACAAGACGAACAAAACGTAAAGTGAAATTCTGATTCCGCCTAAGTAAATTACCCAGTTCGCGCATTAATCAGCTCATCTATCCAAAGCAAAATGACACAATCCTAAGAAAGGGGTCACGTTCGACTTCGGTCATGATAAATACACTCTTACTTAAGGTCGACTGCTGTAATTGAATGCTCCATGAACAGTTTCCGTATTACTTTAACATCCGCGATATAACACCTGTTTAACTTGTATTCCTGTGTGACACATTAAACGCAGACACTGAGACATTAAAAACTCCACTAACTTCTTCTACCTGGGAGTAAAACTTGGTCTCCAGCGCTAAAGCGAGAACAATGAGAATATCAGTGCCTGAGAAGAATTACGTGGTAGGAGACTGGAGAAAACTGCGTAATGAGAATCTGCAGAAATTATACTCTTCACAAAATACAATTAGGATAAGCACAATTTATCCAGCCTCCTTCTGTCGACGTTTCGCTCTCTCTCGCTTCTTATCGGCCAACACCAGATTCTTTCAAGATGTTGACACTGGTTCGAAAAAGCTGTTTTACCAATCTGCCAGCATCTACGTCTATCGCCAAATCATTATACATTCGTTTTCTCCCTCTCTGGAACAAAACTGTCCCAATGTCTGGATTCATTCGTCCTCGTTTCTATGAGAGGCCTTTCCATTCCGGCAATACGAGGTGCGATCAGAAAGTTTCCAGACTGCGCGTATAAAAACCCGTACACTTATCTCAGGTATTAAATTCATCCATCACCCTCGAGGTAGTTCCCCTGGGAGTGAACACAACGATCCCAGCGCCGCTGCCAAGCCTGGAAGCATCCCTGGAAATCTTTCTTTGTCAGCCTGTCAAGCACCATCTGCGATTCTGCCTGAATCTCTTCTATCGTCTCAAATCTCCTTCCCTTTAGCTGAATTTTCATCTTTGGGAAGAGGAAGAAGACACACGGAGCTTAGAAAGGAAGTTGGGGTCGGTTCTTGCAAGATCTTTGAGCTCCTGACAAACGAGAAGTCGATTCTGCTTCTGGTCCTCAGACAGGATGCGTCGCATGTGGAGTTCTTCCTTTAGAATCAGCTGACAGGTCCCATAGCCTATCCCAACAATGTCGCACAAGTCGTTGATGGTACGACGTCGATCTTCGTGAATGGCCTGCCGAATCTTCGTAACATTTTCGGGCGTTGTGCTCGAAGATGGTCGTCCAGAACGCTCGTCATCATCGACAGAGGTTCGGCCATTTTTAAAACGTGAATGCCACACAAAAGTTTGTGCACGACCCATTGCGGACTCCCCAAATGCTTGCTTTAGCATTTCATAGGTTTCCGTAGCCGTTTTGGCGAGTCTTTGGCAAAATTTGATGCACACGCCATTCCGAAATCGCAGGAGGGTCGGTGTAATGCACTACCAAAACGCCCGTAACTAAGAAACAAATGCTAATTCGATGATGCCGGCTGGCACACTGATTCACTATGAATGTAGGCCGCACCTACTAGCGGCAGAAGCTCGTACTACATCCGGTTCGCCCTCTTTTGACACAGTCTTGGAACTTTCCGATCGCACCTCGTACATCTTCCAGACGTGTAATTCCTGCCTTCAGCAGTTGCCATTAATGCAGACAAACAGGCAGGCACCAAAATGGACTTCTCTCATCTCGTTAACAATTCGCTGGGTCTTCATATCAGATTACAGGGACAACGTTGCCCAGTACTTGATAAACTACAGATAACAGCCTAACAAAGCGTCAACCCATCGATTTACTTCATGTTCGCTCTGCCTTCTGCCTGTTTCAGCCAATTCAATTCTCCTCGTCAAAACAGCGCAACTCTTCGACCCAGCGAATTGGCTGTTACTTACACGCTCATCAATAGCTAAACGAAAACTGCAAGATCATAAAATTTCATGCGTCGATCTCTCTCCAACGCCCGCGTCCTTCAGAAAAACCAAAAATAACTTCAAAACCTTACAATAAATACATTCATAACTTCCCATCACCGACATGTTGGTATTATCAATGGAAGGAAGTTAAAAGAACAACTGAAGAATGCTGTTCATTCCAAGTTTCTTTAAAATCCATCCACAGTCACAAAGACTACAGACGAACGAACAAGACTGCCCTAAAATAAGGAGGGTTTGCGGCTAAAAATTGTCGTAACAGAACCGTCAATTAGTAATGCGATAAAGCTTTGATGTGACAGCTAGGTCCCTAACTTACTTTTAACATGCAGTGCGAAATTTATCTGTGTTGCATAACAGCAAGTCTTTCCGTGCTTGTTCGAGGCCACAGAGATGTTAAAATGGTTGCGGAACTCGGGCGAAAAGTTGATGTATAGGACGGCTTAAAGTTTTAATTGTTTTTCTCCTGTAACGGCGTGTTCTGGGACACACTTCTTACCCACAAAACAGAGATGCCATAGCAAGATATAGTTAGAAGTGCTGTGAAGACAGATGTAGAAGGGATGTGCGATTTAGACACGAAAAGAATCAATTGAATAAAAATTTTCTTGGATATTATCCATCGTCTAGTAAATATAAAACGTAAAACGACGTTTCGGAGATGGGACTTTCACTTTTTACTTTGTCCGGAGATAGGTATTAGCTCTATCTAGTGGGCCCAACTGTGTAGGAACCTGAAGACGGAGATAGAGTCCCATCTCCGAAACGTCGTTTTACGTTTTATATTTACTAGACGATGGATAATATCCAAGAAAATTTTTATTCAATTGACTCTTCACCATCGTCAAGAAGTTTTAGATCTGATATACGAAAAGAATCATTCCCCGTCGAATTTCATGTGAAAGACCCATTTTACAAATTACACGTGCATATTATTAACAAATGTGATTGTTAAATATTACATCTGCCATATAACTCGGTGAGTGTTCGGCTGGACACTGCAGTCCACCGCACAATGAAACAAGCCGATGCCAAGATAAACGGGTATAAGTCACAAAAGTTCAGGGCCCGTCAAACAGTCTTCGGAAAGTTGTAACCAATCAAGTTTAATTATTTTTCCGAACATTTACGGAAATGTAATCGTTCAATTGACACACGAACTTCTGGCTGAAGTGAGAGTTTTGATACATTAGGGTACATGTACATTTAAACACGTGTAGAGAAGCAGCAACTGCACTTCGGTTGCAGTTTCTGGACTTACAACCCTTTGCCTTGGCACAATCACTGCTCTAACATCTCGTGGCAACTTGCGTGATAGCAGAACATACGTCAGCGAAGCATCAACACGACTGAAAACTAGAAGGGCGCTTTGTGGAAAATGTTTGGCGCACAAAAGAATCGCCGTACATGTGACGACCGAGTCCGTAAAGTCATGTCCACGGAAGGCCACGCCGTTAGCGCGAGTAACACGAGAATATGGACAGCCACGAGTAACGCCTCCCGAACTGTTTTCGTCGGTTACTCCAGGCAAATGTCGTGGCAATGCCTTAAATTAGGCCACGACCGCTTCCTTGTATATCCGTTCCAATTTATTATTCATTAATCATGCTGTTACTGGACAGTGCATAGCGAGATTCGCTGACAGCGTTCTTAAATAAACCACAAATAAACACCTTCGTCACTCAAATGATGAGTAACGTAAACACTTCAATTGTACGAGTGTCAGAGGAGGACCGACACGCAGAAAGAATAGCAAATACAACAACCTCTCAAGTAACAACTTCCTGGACGCGTATTAAAATTTATATGCACAGCTCCTGACTTTTTTTGCCCCGGAAGTAGGCCAGAAGCCCCACTACGCGAGTCCCTAGCACGCACGGTGCATTCATCAGGGCAACACGACACGTGACGTCAGGATCTTACCTCCCTCCCTCGCTATGGGAATTATTCAAACTTTGTTCGTTCTTCTTAAGGACTAGTTCCAGATTATCTCCACAGTTTTACAAAACGAAGCATTCACTCGTTCAGAGTCAGACGTGTGGCGAGAAGTCTCTGGAGCCCGCTCAGCTCCGATAGCTCATGTCGTAAAGTGATTGGCTACACGCCGGTCGACAGGGATTCGATACCGGATACGAGCAGGCACTTCTCCCCCCCTCGCCCCGATATCCAGAATAGCTCAGTCTGTGATCCATTTGTGAGATACACGACCTTACCTTCATTATACAGGATGTTCCGAAACTGACGTTAAACAATTCAGAGGTCGTTTTCCTTGACTAAAAATAAGACGACCCCCCCCCCTTCGACGCTAATGCTTCGAGTAATACGTTTCTGGCCTGAGAAACGTGGCAACACCGCGCTTTTAGTGACAGTACACGAACCCGGACTTTCAGTACCAGAGATGTCGGCGTGAGTTTGTGATCATCCTGCATACGTAAATTAATTAAAATCATTCCCAAAAGCTTGAAACATAAAAATTTATAGAATACACTACACAGATTCTTCACCTGGCAAGGTTCGAAATAGAGACATTCAATTGATATGAGTGTAAACATAAATCCAAAGTAAAACTTGGAACCCACTTCTTGATTGTAGACCAGAGACAGAAGTTTTAAGATGTTTCGACCAATCAGGAGAAACGTAAAATGTTCATGTCCCAAGAAATATTCACGAATATCGGGCAAAGGAAAGAGAAACATGGGGCGTCAACGGAAGACCTGTTTTAACATTTCCAGATGTTACATATTTTAAAATAATACAAGTATTAAACACCTACCACAGTTACATACTGAAGACTCTTCAGGCCAACTCCTAATAATCACACTGGCAGCCTAATCCAGCTCAGCGGCGCTTTGTAATGCACAGTCTACTCACCGATTTGTAGACTGAGGCAGAAGACAGCAGAAGACGCCATCGAATGTGCACGCACCACAGAGAAAGTTAAGTTGCAGCGTTCCTCAAGCCGCAACTTTCGTTCCTTCCTTCGGCCACCCGGAATGGCCCCCTGCGAACGCAAGTGCACGGCATTTAGACATCTGCTCGTTGCTCACTCATCCAACTTCTTGTTTAGTCCCCTCAGGGACAGCGTCAAGAATTTGGTGTGCTGAGCGCCAAGTTTGCACCTTAAAAAATGTCGATATTCCTCGACATTCGCTACAATTTAACACGGTTGTTACATCACACTAACACGCGAGATGCGAAGGAAAGATTGAAAAGGAAAAAATGCTCGCAGCCATAGACAATTTATGAAAACTTCGAGATAACACACAATTCGTACGTGTGAGTTGAAAACAGAATTTAAATTGGTTGCTCCGGCAAGGTGAAAACAGTGATATTTTAAGACACAGTTCTAAAGCAAGAAAGAACGGTATAATTTACAACTGCATCAGTACGCGTATTTGAGAAAGGAATTCTGAGACGCAGATCATAATCGTTTCGCCAAAAGCAATTTGCAGTATTACTGAAATACAGAGCAACAGAAAAGAAAACAGAGTTTCTTTTCCACCACAATTTCATCTGTGTTGCTTCCAGTCCTCTCCTTTAAAGCCACTAACAATCTCGACGAGTGGCAGTTTCACATTCTGACCAATTTATTGACCTGAACATCAATCAACCACCAACACATTTCCAGGCACACCAAACTCTGACTGATGCGCTAAAAATATACCACCGCCCACGTTCTCAACCTCTTCTTAAGACGAAAATAAACGAGAAGAATGAAAGAGACGTCTCATATGCTTTGAGGTTTATGATAAGAGGTCGCTATAAAACGTGAAGAGGCTGACACAGGCACGTACGAAATCTGGTCTCTTGGGACTATCTTCCTTCAGAGCCCCCGAAAACAGATTCCAAAGGTGCACCCCAGTTTTAAAAGCGTCCTTTCGCAGATGTTAACGTAGACGGCTCAACACCGCTAACACCAAAGCAAATTCCGCCTCCAACCAAATCGCACGAAGTTTCGCGCTAAGATCCATCTTAATATTATCCTATCCGCCGTGTGGTCATGTTCCTTCAAAAGTACACACGGGGAGGATGTAGAAGGAAGTGACATTTGCCTATGTGAAGTTACTATTTCAGCACATTCTTGACGGACTGCAGAAATCTACGAAAATGGCCTGTCAGAATATACGGCGTCCGGGCCGAGGATCGAAGCAGGGACCCACACCCGACCGCGAGGCACATTTTCATTCGACTCCTTCAAACACCGTCCTTCTCATTCCTATCTTTTGGTCAAGTGCTTTCCTCTTGCCTACACACGACAGACTTTTATCTTAACATAAAGATTACAACTTCACGAAACTTTTATCTGTCATCTCAGAAGCCATTTGTGTTACTATATTAAAGTACATATATCACATATAGAAACTGATTACTATAACGGAGCTTTTATTTAAATTCTCGTTCTGCTGGATTTGGCACTCCGATCTCCCAACTAAGAATTAATTTTAAGACAATAAATCTTCTCGACAATCGATGAGATTCCTTAAACGGAAAATCGCTAATTACCGTCATAAAAAAACGCCAATGGACCACATCCTAAGTTCGTTTCCCAATCAAAGTTCTGAATATGTTTTACTGCCCTTTTAGCATAAAGAAATCGACTGAGATATTCAGCATTTCTGTGTGTGTTTCGTGTTTCCCTCATGCATCCCACACGCCCTGGCTACGATCACACAAACTACGAGCAGACCAAATTCGGGAACGTGTGCCACCCGAGAAGATTGGTGGGGCATGTAGTGGCCACGGGGAGATGAGAAATGAGTACAACATTTCGGTTGGAAAAGACCAAGGAGCACATTGGACGATAATATTAAAACTGATCTCAAGAAAATTTGGGAAAGTGTGGACTTGATTCATGTGATCAATGTACTACAATAGGTCCAGGAGTTGAGAAATGCTGAATGAACCTACATTTAACACTTTCGGACTGCACGCCGTGTGATGGATGACACGGAAGGAACAGCTGAAGTAGCAATTTCAAAACTCTAAACAAATCACACTGGCGTTTCTCGAGTTTCCACCAGGCTCCGAGTATCTGTCTCCAGTCACGATATTTCTTCTCTCTCCTTATCTTCGCAAGTTCTTCTCTCGTCTCCTATGTACCACCACCTCATTCCTCTGTCTCGCTCCAATTTACCAATATTCCAGATATTTCATTCCGAGCATCGCCACCGAATCCAAGAGTTCCACATTTCTTTTTCTCCATTCTGGTTCATTGTCTTCCTCCTTCCAGCCTTACCCTGGAAAGACGTATACACAACTTCCTTTTTACTCTACATGGGCGTAATGGTGTGAGCGCCATGGAGTCACTACAAAGGACACTTCACTTCGGAAGACAAGACAGTGTCCTTTTCACGCATTGGCTCCATAATTCCCAACCACCAAGCACAGCACAAGAAAAGGTTGTATACAATGATCGGACAAGAAACAAAAGTATAAAAGAAAATTGGCATCTTCTGGGGGGCAATAAGCTCCTTCCAAACCTTCGTATCCACCTCCAAGTCCACACAGCGTTACAGCCCAGAAGACCAAAAAGGGAAAGTTATTAAACGATAAAATGATATCTTGGTTCCGTGGCGCAGAATACGTAATACAATTCCGTATCTAAGAGATTAAATAATGTTTTTTTTTAAAAAAAATTACACTGCGTAGTACCTGCCTCGAAGAGCTGATAACAGCTAATCCGGTCAAGAAATTACCATTTTTATCTAAGTCGAAGAGTCCATTATCTCGTCTTCAAAAAAAACCCGTCATGACTCCACATTCCGAACCAGTTTAATACAGTCCTACACCATCATGTCGTATTCCTTTAAGATTCGTTTTAATATTATCCTCAAATGGTCCCTTCACTTCAGGCTTTTAAACTCTATATGCATTTCTCAACCGCCACGGTGGTCTAGCGGTTAGAACGCTGGCCTTGTAATCCTGGGGGTCTCGGGTTCGATTCCCGGCGGTGCCCGAATTTATAACTTGTGTTGGGCAAGGCCGTGGTCTAGGCAACACGGAGTTTTCCTCCGTGGCATCCCAACAATTACTCCATTCACACACAGAAGAAGGCAATGGCAAACCACTTCTGGATCATCTGCCAAGAACGTATATGAACAGGTCCCAGTCCGAGAAAAGGATGGAAGGATCCTGTTCATATGGACCTGTCGTCAGACAGAACACTAAATAAAAATAAATAAAATGCATTTCTCATGTAAACCACGCGTGCTAGAATCCTACCAATCTCGCCCTCTTTTACTAGGTACAAATTAGCCCACGACGCTCCTCTGGCCCTTTTACCCGTCCTCTGCAGCCTCCTCCTTCGATCCACAACAACAAGCGAGTTTCGATTGAATAATATTCTAATCGCCATCTTCATTTTATTAAGGACTGCATTTTTGTAACCACGTCCTTTTTCACAGTGCATATTTCTATAAAACTGGCACTTAAACGCTTCTTGATCTATGCAACTGAAACTGGAACTCATCCACTACTTCCATTAGCAGCAAGGCTGTGGAATATTCCTACATAACAGTCCGTATATTATCAGAATGGGATGACATAAGGCAACACAATTTCACGCTGTTTTATTAACCTACAACGTGAATCTTCTTGGAAAATGGAGTACGAAATTGCAGGCCCAATCTTTCTTTTGTTCGTTCCACACATTTCAAGAATTTTGTAACGTGGTAGAAATAACGTTTAACCAGTCTTCGTTATGATTTATCTATTATCTCCTACGCGCGAAACCAATATCAGGTATTTCAACATAAAAATTTCTGAGATGATAAAAGTTGCGTCATATTGTGATAAATATATATTTGTTTAAATCTTGTCAGTCTAATCACAATAAAATTCTATCAAATATTAAAATATTACTATAATTAACATTTAAATATTTAAAATATATTAAATGATGTTCTCTATCGAAATGTTCCATTTACATTAGAACATCACTTTTTACAAATAAACAAATAAAAATTTCTTTAAAATTGACGTAAGCCATTCCAACCAATCCAGAGCCAGTTCAATCAAATCAAAATAACCGAAAATTATTTCTTAAGCTTCATTTCAATACTGACTGCGTCTTCCCCTTAAAACTCTGCTACATTTCTTGTTTATCCATTTCAGCTCATCATCTTCACTTCTCCAACAACTAACAGAAAAATTGCCCGTTTCTTGAATATGATTTAAAGTGGCGACTTGAAGACATGATGGTGTTAGGGCTCGTGGGATCGAATCCCGGCCGGAATGAACTTCCGTCCGTGTCTCTGTAGCGGAACATCAACGATACGCCGAGTCGACACGACAGGAATCGACTCTTGAATCAAAACAGACCGAGAAAGACAAGGCGATGAATAAAATAATTCAAAACACGAGAACATGACCGTCTTATCTCCACAGCTGGATACCACGTAGGTATCATGCAAGCAGCTGACCCGGCCTGCAGACTGGAAAGAAAATTACTTTCCAAGGCTCCACTCGTCGTACGAGGCACAAGGTGTCCCGGAGATCCGGGGGTGCGGTGGGGGGGGGGGGGTGTAATTTGGCAGGTTATCCCCGTGCGAGAACATAAGCCCCAGGGGCGGGAGCGAAAATCGTGCCAAATGGGCGTTACGTCGACCACACTCAGAACACGAGCCTTCGGCAACTAACAGCGAAGTATGTCAACCACTTTTGTGATATTGCGCAAGTCCAAGTTTCCTTTCTTAAACGTTCTTCTCCGTTAGCCTAAGCGAAGAACACCCTATCGGCCAGCGTCCGCTGCATTCGATGCCATTGGTGACAACTTTGTTTCCATGCTGAAGTCCTCGACCGTACTGTGGCGTAAAGGAGACATTTGTACCTTTAGTGTACACCTTAAAGTATATATTTTTTTAATCTTATTAATTAAAATACATTACTACTTACTTTAAATTAACACGATTAAATTTTTTAATAATTATTTTTACAAAATATTATCCAATTTCTGAAAACGTTCATTCAGAGAAGGTAAGAAATACTAAAAACGTACATGAACATCTGCAAATTACGGAAAGAAAAGCTCCTTAAAACACTTTTGAATTAAACAGACTTGCATTACGAGGTCAGGGCAGCAGGAGCAGACGGGCAACTACAAGAACTGGTACATACTGCACGTTCCGAATGTTCTGGTTAGAAACTGCCTTCAACCAGAGAGAGATCTTCAGCTTACAAAAACTACAGCACATGTCTGTGAAACCTTTAAGAAGGGAGGGGCCTAACAACGGTTCTGAAGTACTCTGAGGTAGGCCTAACCCTCAAAAGATCGAAAATTTAACACAGCCACACAGCTACTGGAAGGAAGATGCTACTAAATTAGAAAGGTTTCTCTAAACTATGGCCGGCACATAACTAACTAAATCCAGACTGTCTAATGACACTGACGATTTAAATCGAAATTGGGAACCCCCCCCCGGTGTGTCTGTCCGTCATTCATTTTTCTTTCATTTTAGCAAACAGACTTGTTTAAAAACTCCATCCTCACAAGGATTTAAACAATTTAATAATTTATCATAACAAAAAATCAGAGGTATATTCTCAAAATATCTGTATATTTTCCTCCTAAAAATTGCCAAAAATGGTGTTACTTCCCGTACAATTTCTATTCGCTAATGGATAGAATGCAATAGAGCTCGTTCCTCGCCAATAAACCAGCTCGCATTTTAAAATAGGCACTAGAATACACTAATAGAACAGGTTCGCGTGAAAGATGATGAGCGTCTTACAATTTAAACTTGTTTCTAGACTGGGAAAATTATAATCTGATTTGCAGCACGAGCAATGCACGATACCCACGTTAAAGTGCGATGTAACTTTAAGCTGCATGTTAGAAATTGGAGCCTGTAAGATACTTTACATTAATTAAAATACCACAGACAATAATAGTGACGTTGCGCGGTGAAGCGATGCCTTTAGTCAGGTAATGTCATAGAACATGAGCTCATTTATGATATCAAATTACATTCTCAGTGTCAGAGTAATGCGTTTTACACTTTTCAAGGCTTACAGCTTCAGTAATTAATACTATACGTACTGCAATTAACTGTGTTTATTTATAGCATGCAGCCACACAAACTGAAGACTTCAAATTGCATAATGATTAATTAATTATCGTTATCAATCCAATTTATTGCGCGCGGTCGCCATGCTGGTAGGCCTTTTTCCACTTTTCTCCTACAAAAATACCGTGGCATATTTTTCACGCTGGCCTTGTAATCCTGGGGTCTCGGGTTCGATTCCCGGCGGTGCCCGAATTTATAACTTGTGTTGGGCAAGGCCGTGGTCTAGGCAACACGGAGTTTTCCTCCGGGGGCTTCCCCGGTTTCTCCGTGGCATCCCAACAATTACTCCATTCACACACAGAAGAAGGCAATGGCAAACCACTTCTGGATCATCTGCCAAGAACGTATATGAACAGGTCCCAGTCCGAGAAAAGGATTGAAGGATCCTGTTCATATGGACCTGTCATCAGACAGAACACTAAATAAAATAAATAATAAAACACGAAGACACCAAACCGAATGTTTTGAAGGAGTAGTTAGTACTCCTACTTGTGTTCCAGAGGTCTTTGCTACAAATCCTTACCGAGGATGTTCGTGGTTTTCCTTCGGTACTCCAAGCAAATGCGTGAAGAGACTCAATCAATGTTTATAATGGCAGAAATACAAATAACAGACACAATTTCCGCTGTGCACTTCAGATGGTACTAGCATAATATCGATATCTTAGACTGAATCGAAACCCGCCCATGCAGAATGTTAAGTATTGTTGCTCAAGGAGACATGTGGTCAATAGTACGACAGTTTAACTTTCAGCACGCCACTGCTAGAATCGATCCCACCTCAAAACACGGCAGGTTCGCGCTGACCATGACCCTTCCCTCCCATACACCCAGTTACCCAGTTCTCAGACATTATTTCGCGTTACATCGCGTGCAGACCGAATGCAAATCGTAATTTGGACGATTTCCATCCAAATTATAAGACCTGATTCTCTCACGATGATTTCTTTTCATATACTAGTTTCACCAAACAACGTCACGTAGTCTGAGCTACTGAAAAAATAAACCATAAATAAATATTTTCAACATTTTAGAAATTTTGAACAGCGGGCCCATTCCTGTTCCGTATTCTGGAGGTCCCGGATTCGAATATCGGTTAGAAAACCGCTAAGTTGTCGAATATTTTTAATCCCACTCGAAAATACTGAAATACTGCTTTAAAATATATTTTATCACCTTGCAGCGGTATATTTCTCAGTCTATGGATTATGTTGAGACCACCAAGAACTGCAATGTATTCATCCACTCCCGAGCATAATAATTATCTAAACCACAACAGATTCAAACTGCATTTCACACGCCAACTACAATTTTCACATAATTCGAGCCTTCAAAAGTCTGTAATTCTTAAAACATAAGTTAGTCATACAAAATCAGAAAATAGTTTCATTTCCACATAAAATTTCACATGTCCATCTCCAAATGTTCACTAGTTATTGTCATCAATCCGAAAACTACATATAAAAATCGCGGACCCGCCATGTTGTTTTACATTCTACAAGAACAAATCATCCTGACTGATGCTGATGGGACGGTCACATGTTCTTCAACGATGAGATCGTCTACTTTTATATAAAAAAAGTAAATTATGCTAAAATAGGCTATATTTTGAGCGCGTCTTCAAACACTCAATAGCCCATCTAGTCACACCGGTATAAAATAAGAAGAAATCTTGACTGCCATCTTTCGAGCATCTCCTAAACATTACGAATCATACAATCACATGCATCAAATTTTGCCAAAGACTCGCCAAAACGGCCACGGAAACCTATGAAATGCTAAAGCAAGCATTTGGGGAGTCCGCAATGGGTCGTGCACAAACGTTTGTGTGGCATTCACGTTTTAAAAATGGCCGAACCTCTGTCGATGATGACGAGGGTTCTGGACGACCATCTTCGAGCACAACGCCCGAAAATGTTACGAAGATTCGGCAGGCCATTCACGAAGATCGACGTCGTACCATCAACGACTTGTGCGACATTGTTGGGATAGGCTATGGGACCTGTCAGCTGATTCTAAACGAAGAACTCCACATGCGACGCATCCTGTCTGAGGACCAGAAGCAGAATCGACTTCTCGTTTGTCAGGAGCTCAAAGATCTTGCAAGAATCGACCCCAACTTCCTTTCTAAGCTCCGTGTGACTTCTTCCTCTTCCCAAAGATGAAAATTCAGCTAAAGGGAAGGAGATTTGAGACGATAGAAGAGATTCAGGCAGAATCGCAGATGGTGCTTGACAGGCTGACAAAGAAAGATTTCCAGGGATGCTTCCAGGCTTGGCAGCGGCGCTGGGATCGTTCTGTTCACTCCCAGGGGAACTACTTCGAGGGTGATGGATGAATTTAATACCTGAGATAAGTGTACGGGTTTTTATACGCGCAGTCTTGAAACTTTCCGATCGCACCTCGTACATCGGAACCCGCATTTCTTCAATTCAGTTGACGTCTTACGGGACCTCTCACTTCAACAAGCTGCTACATTTTAATTTGTTAACAGGATCAATCGAATGTTTTTCTCCAGCGCATTTTTCTATATCTTTCTAACATGTCTTCTGTACCATTTCATTGCTTTCATAAAGAAAAAACAACTTTCTTTGCCCTACGAAATATTATTCACTGCTTACTTTACCTTCTGGTACTATTTCACGTTATGTACCTCACGGTTCTGACGACATTGATTCGAAATCACTCCTCCGCTTTGAGAGAAAATACAGCGTACGTGGCGACTGGGACAGTTTCCATTAGCGGCAGAAGTCAGCTTGTCACCTCATTTCGTTAAATGTCATTTCAGCGGGAAAAGTGGGGCAAAGACCAGATCGGCTGCTCAGAGACTTTGAAGGCACGTCAGATTTTGAGACTGCACGCCTTATACGACATTCAAACTGAGTTAATTACCTAAAAATCCGAGCAACTGCTTGCAGAAGTAATGGGCTAATGTCTCAAATCCAAGAGAAACTTTTAAAATGGCCGGCGCGTCTGCTCTACGACCTTGCGGTGGGAAAACTGACATCCATTTTAATGTGAACGGACAGTACCGACTGTGATGGTGTGATGGAATTACTGGCCGCCTGCCACTTCCCTGTAGCCGGATCTGACAAGCTGACAATGGCTGTCACTACCAATCGTTTCCGGTTTAAAGACGCGTAACTTGGTTGAGGTTATGTGGGAGCAAATTAGTTGATACCTTCAGTTAATCGGTCACGGCTACGAGGTTAATAGTACACAGTTTATATTTTCAGAACGTTGCCTTTACGTTCAAACGAGGTGTCCGTGTCGGGCTACTATGCTAACATTTCGGACGTTTCGTTAATACCTGAGAAAAATATTCTTCTTCTTAAATAAATCTGTTCTTACAACTGCACTGCCCCACAGAAAAGAGTCCTTCTTAAAACGCTATTGTGGCTAAACTGATTGAGAACTTCCGAACAATTATGGAGACAGAAGGGTCGTTAGCTTGTCCACAATAGTCCACACCCTCACACCACACAGTTCATCCTATCTACGCCCAGGACAAAACCTTTCCCAAGTGACGTCTTGCATTGAGGTATTCCAACCTAAATTCTGTATGTATTTCTCTGTGTTTGTAAATTCTCTCGCCAGATTCAACAGATGTTAATTCCAATAGTTTTAATTACCAAACAGACGCCTAAACATCCGTCCAACAATACGTCGACATTCAAACAACAAAACATCAAGTACTTGACAGCGAGATTATTTGTAAAATAGTCTTTCTTACAACAAGGGGGGTGAACGATGAATACAAATTTCGCCTAGAAACTTTGTGTAATCAAATGGAAACTCCTGTCTAACATTTTATGGCGAACCGAATGAATTTACTACAGAACTGCTGAGGGCAGGCAGGCCACTGCTCCTGGCATTTGTCGGCTATTAAAAGCCAAGGTTTGTTGTACAGACAAAGATGTTAAAAATACTACAAACTTTTATATTAAGATGCCTGTGTTCTGATTCGAGATTTAACGACAGAAGCACATCTTTTGTAACTCTTGTAAGGTATGAAGAACACATGAACACATTCATATTAAAGGCGATTAGAGCAAACTCTACTGACAAGTGAACAATCAGTTAATAAATATACAAAGATGCACTTGGAATATTTTCTATTCCATATACAGAATCATGTAGTAATTTACAGTGCTGGACGCCATATTCACGTGAACGTGGAGGAAACAAAAATGCCCACGTGGAATTCCATTTGCTTGACAAATATGATAGCATGCCCCTAACTAGCTCCGTCCTGAGCATATGAGAGCCATAAAACTCAAGGTCAGGCAAGTCAAATTCGCGACTCTCACAAACGACGGTTGTCTGCGCAGGAAAAAGTACCAGCAGATATTTTGTGAGGGGAAAAGTGCTGAAAACATTACACAGTCATTGAAAACGGTTGACACGTGTCAAATTGCCTACTAGTATTGTTACTACGAGGCAGATTTCGTTCATATTTATGCAACGCGGATCTCAATTTACTTTTAAACCATTGATTTCAAATACTGGTTAATGGCGTATCTCTATTTCTCCCAGGGAAGGCTTAGGCTGATATATATATATATATATATATATATATATATATATATATATACATTCATATGGTAAATATTACACCAAAAATCATAAACACAAACATATGTGCCTTTGGTAGAAGTTTCTTGCATTTTTAAACAATCCTAAATCGAACTGCAACAAGAAATAACTTTCACTTCCGCATAAGATAAAACGATGAAGTATGACTAAATTAAAATTCTACCTTCTTACAACAAAGATTACAGAATTTCTTATGGCACACAATTCGAAATAATTAATTTGAAACAATTAAATAAACGCTGCATATGCTAACACGCCTATATTTAACAAAAATAGTGAGGAGGGTTTTCTCCTACCCCCCAAACAACTATCTCCGCAATTACATAATAAAACAATGAACATTTAGGTTCACCACTCACACTCTCTCTCTCTAGAATGCAAACACAGCTGACGCCTATCGGTGACACGCTATTTTATTGCTGAATACTTGCTACATTGTGAAATATCCTACCCCACCCTGTGACGTTCTACATTTGCATTTATTTAAGAAAACTTACTTAATAAAATTAGGATAATTAATTAACAGTGAGGATCTATACTTTCAGCTCCATAATTATTTTCAACTCTGTAACATGATAAATAACGTGTTTCGATTTAAAAATGGGTCTGTAAATTTTTACATGTAACAATTTCGGTACCTAAAATTCGTTGGGAAAAGGTTCATAAAAATATTAAGTTATTAACAACGCTATATAAAATCGTACAATTCTTGAATTCGCAAAAAATAATTAAGTACAATCGAAAGAAATGTAAGAAATGCACCAGTAAAAATGTTCTCCCTCCGACATGGAGCTCGAGAAGGAGGAGTGGCACACTTCTGACGTTCACGAAGTATTCGACGACACACCTGTGGCTGCTTATTTGTTACACTTATACGTCCACATATATTAACTAAGCACGATGTATGTACTTTCAGACATGTTACGTACATTCTACTTCAGCAAGTAATAATGTTTCAAATACATTTACCAATCTTGATAAAAGAATGACATTGCCTGCTGCCTGCTGACGACACAAGATCGAAACAACTCGTTGAAATCAATGGATTTTTTTAAAATTAGATATTACACACAGAATAAACACATGACCAGAATACACAGTACCTAATATTACATCAATTAAAATATCGTATTTACTTACGAAGTATCAATAAACTCCATCACGACAAACACACTAGCCTACAGAAATTCACTGCGTTACTTCCCATAATGCACCAGTAAGAGAACCCAACTTTGCAGAATTTAAACCGTGCATTAAATTTATCTTCTCACAACTAAATTCCAGCATGCGGCTTACTTAATATTGTTATTATATTTTACTAAATGAAATAGATCTACTTTATTTAATATCTCAACACCTCGACAATTTATGGTATCCTAAAACGAAGCCATAATTTAAACACTTCAGTTGTCATGCCTGTATAATGGAAGACATATTTCATTCTAGGCTAATAAAATCCCATTAGCCCCGATTCACGGAATCTGATGCCACACTCCATTCCAGCAATTAAAATTAATACGTATATTACTGACTACACGAATCAAAATTCTTGACGTAACAGTCGATACACATACTAAATAGAAAAACACTATGCGTTAAATGGGTTAAGCAGACAGCTTTTGTGGCGGGCAAATTCAAACAAAAGTGTTCCTTTCACTTCATCTCAAACCTTAAATAGCAGAATTAACACAAAAAGTTTCAAAAAAAGTCTCTTAGTTTTAAGTTCAGCGTCAATTTTGCTGTGAACTAAAGGTGTCCTTCTATGCTCTATGTAGGCACATGGGGGTTTAGATCCTATTCATTCTTAACCTTAAGGCTAGTTAGGGGCAAGCGGTCAGCATCAGGCCCCGGCTATGACTTCCTGGATACATACACCCAAACCTGGAAGCTGAGGCTAAGGGAAAAATTCTCTGACCCTGTCAGAGATCAACCACGACGTCTAGTTCACAGTCAGTCACTATATTGACTGAACTATCCAGACTCCTCGCATTTACTACACCACCCAAGTAATACATGCATATACACAATTACAGATTTCTGGGTTGTGACACTACAATTTTGCAGGTTCATACCAGTTATTTGAAGGAACTTACCAGTTGCATCTTCACTTCCAACCTGAAGTCAGACACAAAACTATCAGTAATCAATTGCTATACTACAAAGCATCACAGCCTTCAAGATGATAGTCAATCCCTTCACAATTGTGGTAACCTCAATCTCAAGTGCATATATTATAATTATACATCATAAAAAAATCTTGATCTGAAAAACATGCTACATGCAAGCACTGATTGCTGAAAATAAACACAAAATATGGACTACACATTTTTGAAACCCAGGTCAAAAATACATATAAAAACTAGTAACATTTTACTGTGCCCCAAAATATGTCAATCCCCCCAAATACAGTGGAAAGGAAGGCGTAGAGATATTCTAAATCTTCAGATATGTTTTAAGTATTACAGTTTGACATGTTATGATCCAGTATCACACATGTTTAAGAGGAGACATCTCCACATTCAAACTTGCCATTGGAAATAAAATGTTCAGTGCTAAACACACAAACCATCAGCACTCAATAACTGTAATCCACAACTGCATTTCATTCTACATACACAATATTTCCAACAAACGTATATACCTGATTCCTAAGATTTAAAAATTAACCAGCAACCTTCAAGTTTCTTACACAATTTTATGAAATATTGCTGTGCTCATTCTAATCAGCACTAAAACTTTTCATTGTTATTAATGCAAAATCAACAGTCAGTAGTACTAAAATAATAAAGTAAATTAATTGTTTTCAAGGCTTTTGTCTCCTGTTACATTAGCAACACTTCTGTAATCACATTTTAATACATATGACATACTCTGTACATATTATGCATGTATATGTGTATGTACATACGTATGAACACACATAGGGTACATTTAGCCCACTGAAATCAGCTGAGGCACCAACAAACAGCAGAAATTCCAGACAATTAAACACATCATTATATATTTGACAAAGTATGCTACATTCATCACTTAGATACGTGTATGTGTAACTCCTTATTAACAATAAGACACATTTCATTTGATTATATCAACAATAACTCACATCAAAGCCACAGTAATATAGACTTGTATACATCCAAATAAAAAGAAAGGATTTACATTTAATCACTGAATACCTTCATAGAACATTTCATATCAATGCTTCTCTACAATTCACCTGGAAATGTTAATAGCAATGCTTACATAATTACTCACAGCATTTCTTACACCTCCTGCTCAGATCTATGCCTTAATTATATCAGTGCCTCTATAATTAACAACGTGTCTCATATAACCCACTGCGACCAATATATCTTACCCATTTAATAACATCATGATCTGAATAATTCAACTTTGGTTCAAACACCTTCAGGTACCGAACCTTAAATCCAGAAGGAGCAAAAGGTACCTGAAAAAGTAAATCAAGACAAAGTCATATACCTTCCTCACAAACTATAAAGTATTGCAAATATAAAGGTACAATGGGATTAGAAGAAACCCTTTCTAAAAACTCAAATATTATATTAGTATATATATCTCTCCGAGAATGATATACATATATTTAAATTGAGCAGAACATAAAAATAACATTTCCAGCGCATTCATATTTGGACTTTTCCTGTTCTACCTTATGGTAACGACATCTATTAATGATAAATGAAAAAGGGTGTTATGGCATCTGTTGGTGACAATTTGAAATATAAAGGTCATTTGATACACAGTAACAACTCTATTTCAATATTGGTCAAAATATTGGCAAATAGTACCAATGATCACACCTGATATTCCAATATATTGTTTTGAAGAACACCTGATATAGGAAAATTATGAAATATGTAATTCTTTTATAAAATGAACCTCCTTTCTAATCAGCATACAGTATCCTTGAATGACAATATACATTCTAATGTTTATCTAACAAAACATCAGGGCCTCACTGCTATCACACCTTCTAGATAACGACCGCCATAAAGTCACCCTACCTCAAAATTCATTGAAATCGGAGGACGAGTCCATTTCTTTTTGGTATCAGTTTCAAGAAGTTCTATCTCAGCAGACAACTGAGTTTCTTTCATACCAGCCATTCTCTTGATCCTGGAAGATAAATACTCATAATGTAAACCATTACTGCAGGTTACACAATCTATCAAATATACACAGCATCCGAATGTCGGAACATGCAGCAAGTTCTAGTTCTGTATAGTTCTACATATAAAGAATTATTCTACTGTAAAAATTAGCTCCCAAGTACTAATTTAAACATGTGCTTACCATTCTTAAGCTTAAATTAAGTCAAGGCGAAACAAATCTGAGGACGAGGGAATTGTAATACCAGGTTAAATTTATGGGGTACAGATTCACACAGTTCCATAAACCAACAGCTTCTCAAGGATTCCATTTAGTGAAGGTAATTACAATTACTACAACAAAGTATTTACAACAACAGAGAAGTGTGAAATTAGCCATTTTTTACAACACTCTTAGAACAAATGATATGGCAGAATTTTCAATCTTTCCTTTAGCTGTAAAGGTTAATACCACCTGTAAGGCCAAGGCTAAAGAAGGTTGTGCTGCTACTGAATATCAATGAATAAATTATTACCAGAAGAGAAAAATGATGCAGAAATATACTGTGTATGCAGTATCTATTTAAATATATAGTATTTGTATTTTATACCACTGTCCGTTTTTCTAAAAGCAAAATGTTAATGAAAAATTACAGTTCTCAAGACAAAATCAACATAACAAACGTACACGTAATATGTTATATATGTGCAAAGGATTTAATATTAATAACAACTTCCTTTATAACATTTTAGTCTCACCAAAATGGTCATTTCTTTGTCAGGGGCATCAGTATTGAAATAAATACTGTAATAAATGCTCCAATAATAAAGCTCCTATTTGTACAGACAAAATAATATATTTACTCACTTCCAGACAATAGCATTTTCTGATGCTTTATACTTTGCCTTTCCCTTCAGGCAAATCAACTGAACACCTGATGTGTTCAGAGGTGTTGGAATCTTCACTTCAATCTTCTGTCCCAGCAATGATGGTTTAAAATTTGACTTCAAAACAACCTTCACTTCCATTTTAGTGCGGCCAACTTCACGAACCAATGGAATAACACGGAAAGGCAAAGAGATGTCTTTAGTTGTTCGGTACCTGAGAATGAAAATTGTTTATATGTTGCAAAAAAAATATTCACAAAAATACTATTTTCCTATTGTCACCCTCACAATTCCTCAAAATTGAGAACATCTGATTTCAAAGCTAATGAGCAGCAATGATCCTAGCTGATCCCAACAAGAATACATGAGGTAATGCTTGCCAATATCCTTTCAAATAGAAAGGCTGTAATCCAAAAATCTGGATAAACAGTATCAATAGGAAAAACATTAAAATAAACGCTGTGCAAGGTCAGAGTACAATTTTAAATTGACACAACATTATCAGCACATGTTAAAAGCAGAGGCCAAAATAGAAGGACATCCAATAAGACTTCACTCTGATTCGACCGCATTATCAAATTGTTATTTTGTCAGAGAATTATGAAGGCTAAGACTTCAAACTGCGGATAAGCATAAAAAGAAAATAACACTAAATACCTCATTAGTTCAAACTCTCCATCAGGTGGGATAAAACTAATGGAGTGTTCAGTTTCAAACTTGGACAACTTCACACATTGATGGAATTGGCAGTCGTCAATCACTACAACTGGTTTTCCAGATCGAGCTGGGTCATCACTGCCCCCACTCAGACCCTTTCCTTTCGCTTCCATTACAATTTTGTCATTAATGCCAAATTTGCATTCTGGCATTCCAGAGAGGTAAGACTTCATTACAACCTTCCCAGCCACATGTGCTGACAGAACTTGGCCTAGAATAATATTGAAAATCATTACTTGCAAGTTTCTTTGAAGAAACAAAAATAATACTTGGATTTATATTGCAACATACTTATACAAAATTACAATAAACTTTCTTTTAACCTGCTCCTTGCTCTGAAATATACAAAGTTGGGTAGTCATATAAAAATGTGACAATCATACCAAGTTTCATGAAAAGCTGTTAATTGGTGCAAACGTTATTAGGAAAGATAGACACATGGCAGGATAACTGCCATATACTTATTTACCATCACAGAAAATATCTTTTTATGCTACTATTTACATTTGAAGGCGAATTTTTAATCACAAATCCAGACCTACTATCATAAACCTAAACATGTCTTACCTTGGGGAGACATAAGAAGATTGACATATTCCAACACATCAAGAAAAAGTTCATTACGCCTATACTTAATTCCTTCCCGCCGCCAGCCAATTTGTCCAGTAACTTGAGATGTGATTTGAGCTTGTTCCTCTTTTGTCTGGGATTTAATACCCTGTTGTGTAATAAATGTCTTCAAAACTCCTGTATCAGAATTCTGAGGATATCCAAAGTCCAAGATTTCTGTTCCCAAACAAATTCAAACACAAGTACAATGAAAAAATTCATAACACATCTGGACCAAACTGCATTTAATATTCTTACAGAAGTATTTTTGCAGTAGTCTTTCAAAAACATATATTTTGTGCCACTACTGCATAAATCACTTATCAAATGTTCTGAAGTAGTGATAAAAATGAGATGGGTAGGATAGACAGTGAGTAGTCGGCAATGAAGAGCTGGGATTGAAACAACATTGGTCGAGGCATGGCTCGTATAAGTAGCATATATCTATGGGAATATTCCTTCACTAATAATGTTATTATCAGTGTTTGTTTGAATACTCTATAAGTAAATTTTACAATTTTATACCAATTCTGCATAATGGTTTTGTACTGATGCAGTACTAACAATATGAACTGCAGTTTATTATATTTATACACTATATTGTTGTTTGTGTGTTGGAAGTAGGCCTATAACCATGTTTTATGCAAAAATGTTAAATTATGTTTTGTGATACAGTAGTAATAACAATGCACAGTCTGTTCTGTTGACAACCCATATTGTCCAGTAACTGTGAAGCAAGGCATTTTAGCTGGGCTTCTTGTGACCACTTTTCAATTGCTCCAAACACCAGGTTACCCATGTTTTGTAACCAAACAGTAAATTCAGTCTTCTTGTTTTATCAAAAGCACAGAATCTATGCTCTCATACATGACAGGTCTTATACAGCTGCAGCCTTATATGCAAGACACAAAAGTTGTCCATATTCTAAAGAACTTTCAAAATCATAACTTACCATCAAGAAGTTCATATATAAGAACAAAATTATTCTTAATATTCTCCTCAGAAATCTTCCCAAAATATGACTGCATGACATCAATAATTTTCAGAAGAAATTCGAACACCATTGCAGCATTCACATTTTGTTTTGTCACAGCAGCCAGCCAAATGTTTGCTCGCTGAAAGCAGGCAAGAAGCATCAAATCTTGTAACACTATAAACCTATGACACATCTCATAAACAATGTATTTTTCCACCGCTTTTATTGTATCGGTGGCATTATAATTAATTAACGTATTTTATCAATGTGCATTCTGGCAGTTCGTTGACAACCAACAGTAGTAAATAAAACCATACTGAACTAAATCTCCCTGTAATTAGTGACAATCTATTCAAGCCACTTTGGTATGTTGGGTCCCTTAGAAAGAGCTAGTCACTGTCACTGGAGGTCCAGTCGGTATCTCTCACCTGAAGACGGAGACAGAAGCAGCCTCCGAAACGTCGTGAATTTTAAAAAACAGACGATGAAAAAAGTCCTGACAACAAATAATTTTAAGAATAAAGAATTGAATTAGTTGTGTGGTAAACACATCAACCTGAACCCAGTCGAACTTCCACATAAATTCTCATATCAAATTGAATTTCTGAAGAGAAATGCATTAAGTGGCTTCAGAAGTGGACATGAATGAGTAGACATGCCCACCCCCAATCACAAGCAAGAATTATACTGAAATTGTAGAACATAATATTCATTAATTCTGTTAATGGCTAAGGATCTAATACAAATAAGGCACAGTGAAATAACGTACCTTGATATGGAAAAATGAAGTTCTTGCAATGTTTGTGACAGGAGAGCGAACTTGCTGACGAGCATGAATAACATTTACACGAAATGCATCAACAGCATTTCGACCAATGTCATCTCGATATACCCTTGATATTAAAACTTCTCCCTTATGATTATACACAAATAGCCCACCAATCATGATGATGGGTTAGTTGTCTCTCGTGTTACTGTCTGCAAAAATTCAGAAAAAAATACAAATTCCACACAGCAGATCTCTACTTGAAAATCTAACTGGTACTCAGCTAGTCAATAAATTCCAGTACAGTAAACTGCTTTTTTTATATTTACTAAGTTTAGTGTTTGGCATATGAAGTTTATGTCTGTATCTTGTATTGAGGCTACAAGAGTTTGTTTGAAATTTTTCTATGTTGCCCAATACAAATGATAATTATGAGGATGAATTCCTTGGCTAATGGAAGAATACGAATTTATTAAATAATACCATACACTTTTTGCGGTCTGTAAAAACTTATATCTACGAAGTTACATAATACCTTCACCTTCTTCCTATTAATATTAATTACGAAAAAAGTCAGGACACAAATATACACAGCTGTTTGAATCTGACATCCGGCATAACAGCATTATCCGCCTCCACCCACAAACATGGCTTCTCTCGTTTTCGATAATTTCCAGAGAGTGTTAAATCCCATTTATTACGCGGTTTATTTTAAAAATATATATAAAGTACAACTCACCTCTTAAAAATAATGTTGCTTTATTTTGAGTTATACTATCTATATCACATGCAGTAATGTTAAATTATGGTCATATGACTAGAGATATAGATACTTGCCATATATCGATCATATTATCTATGGTCATAGATAACCATACATTTGGTACACATGCTCAGTATAGGGCACAATAAAAGCAGAAGAATGAGAAGTATTAAATGCTCCCAGTTAATGGTTGTAGTACTTCTAAGAAATTGTGATCGAGTTTTCAAGAATAATCATGGCTGAAAATGACACTTCTGGAAATGCAGAGAAACAGTTACCTAAGCCAAGAGAAGACCTTGTACGCTAAATTATTTATTATTTAATGGAATATTGGTATCCAGAAGTAATTTACTTCATGGGCTATGGGGTGCTGTGGTCAACATAATGTATATTTTGGGGGTTGAGGGCGCAGAGTTAACAACTAATCATCTTCGACTGCCGATGTTATTTTTGGAATGACACTACCAGGCTTCCTTAACCTTCTTGGCGTGAATAACTTTAGGTTTGAACTTGCAGCAAATTTAATCCTTTTCCCACTGACCATGAATATACTTCAGAAAAACCCCATTTCCCTTTTACATTCTGGCCAAGTACTTAGGTAATATATTTCATACTGACAATCCTTGTGCTCTTTAATGGTATATCATATCATGTTTTGATTCTGGATAGGCCAGAATAACATTAACAAGTTCATGTAATAACAATTGAATCAAATTAATTTAATTGCAGATAGGAACAGCTGTGAAATTTTTACAAAATCCCAATGTCCAGAAAAGTTCTTTGACACATCAGCAGGCATTTTTGAAGAAAAAGGGGCTCACAGATGAAGAAGTACAAATTGCTTGTGAACGTGCAGGCTGTGTTGGAAGGCAAAGCAGTAATGTATGTATTTTCATGTCTATCCTTCAATTGTTGTAAGGTTCCTTCTAAATTCATGACACAAATCGGAAGACACATTCTGTAAACCTAGCAAAGCGTAATTACAGAACAGCATTGGCTTTGTGCAAGTCCTTCCTGCATCAAAATTGATAAACTGTAAATGATGTAACATCCTTCTTTCAGCAGTTACAGACAGTGCTTCAACATACACCTGTACCTGTGACATCTCTTCCTCCACCTTATGTGTTGCACCATCAGTCTGTTTGGTCCAAGTTTCGAGACACATTAAACACAATTGCGGTCATAGGAGGCATTGCATATGGAATATATTGGTTTTACAAGGTATGCTGTTCATGCCATATACAGATATGCCATTTTGAAAAGGTAGAGATGGTACAGTGCCAGAGTTTACATTGGTGTATTTTTCACATTTTTATTAGTATTATAAAGGCAATGAGAACTGTTAAGTTCTTTGAATGAAAGCAGTTATGTGATTGTATATGCTTTCAGAAATTTGTAGAACCATTCTTATTTGGTGTAAAAGAGAAAAAGAAGTCTATTGAAGATTCAATATCAGAAATGAATGAAGGACTAAATAAGGTTCATGTAAACCTCGAGAGAATCTGTGATCAACAGCAACAGCAGCCTGAACAGAGCGCTTCCATGTCTAAACAAATCCAGGAGTTGAAAGGAGAAATAGCAACAGTCAAAGGACTTCTACTTAGCAGGTTAATGACTAATTAGTGACTTTGCATGGTGGGTGAGATAAATGTTGACAGTTTATCTTAAGTCTAATGAAAATACACATAACCCTATGGAGCAGTTTGTCTTAATTCTTCTCAAGATATCGAGTATACTAATGAATCTATTGGCATTAACAATTTCTTTAGTTCTATCTCCTAGTCATTTTCTACAATATGAGGTGAGTAAATACATGAATTAAACCTTTGACATTAAGAACAAAACAAGGTGAGTAGAGAAATACTGATATATAATATGAAGCTTTCACAGTGGCAGTCGTTGATAAAATACTCCTTCAGCTCATGTAAAATTATGTCCTGAACAAGTGTCACCATTTTTTGACAAAGGAACAACATACTGTTTCAAAAGACACTGAAGACAAATGATATTAAGTAGCAATTGAAACTTGTTAAGTTACATATCCTGGTATGTGGCATCCTTGGCAGTGCTTTATCAGACCTCATATAATTATTAATCCATGCACATGAATAAATCCAGATTAATTCTTGTCTTCTGCATAAAACCATTATTTTTTAAATGATACTAATGCAACCATATAAGAAAGGGTCTATTATGGGCCACTTTCTATGAATATTTTGTAGAGTCAAACACATTTAAATACAGGAAGATACGCAAGACCTAAAGACACTACTGTAAACTGTAGGAAAACAAAATCAAATAGTGTTCTTGGAAGTCTGAACTGTAAGCAGGCAAAAGCTATATCAAAATATTTGTGATGTG
This sequence comes from Zootermopsis nevadensis, assembly GCF_977971745.1. NCBI lineage: Eukaryota > Metazoa > Arthropoda > Insecta > Blattodea > Termopsidae > Zootermopsis > Zootermopsis nevadensis. The sequence goes on from NW_028259134.1 coordinate 20,861,217, forward strand.
TTATGTTAACAGATTATAAGCAAACACCATAACAGCATGCATTGAATACTAACAAAGTGTCATATGAATTAATTTAAAAGAAAAATAACTAAAGGACAGAACACTGAGTGATTGAATATTTTCTTATTGCAGGCACCAATTCCCAGCCGCTACTTCTAGCAATCCACTGGTCCCTCCTTCCATCCCTGCATGGCAGCTGTCATCATCTCCCCAGGCAACTGATGGTGATGAAGGAGAACAAGGACAAAAAGAAGGTGACATGGAGGTGTGTACAAGTGGCTCGGGCTCCAGTGAAAATGAGGTTGTCATTAATACTGGTAGTGACAGCAGCCTTGAAATGATCAGGGAATAGAAGCAAAACAAGTACCAAACACTGAAATCCAGTGCAGTGCTTTTAATGGCTTCCATAGTATCAGCCACTAAGAATACTTAAATTTCAGGAATGGCATGACAGTAATTAGTGTTTCTGCATCTTAACTGATGCCAGTCAAAAAGAAGACATGACTGTTATGTGTGCATTTAATGTGATTATATGTGGACATGAAATTAATGTATTCTTTAATGAAGAATACAGACACTTGAAATCATCTGCTTTGTTTTCCCACTTATAACTTTGGAAATGAAGAAACAACACCTTCAAAAATTCTGCTTTATAAATTTGTACTGTGGTGTCATTTTGTTTTTCATTCTGTCTTTCCAGTGCATCACAACAATTATTATATTAAACATGATACACAAATGAAAAGAACACAGTCAACATTGTATAATTTGTTAGTTCTAGTTGAAATGAAGATGAGACAATATGAAATACATCTGTACATTTGTCAAACAATTACCACAACAAAGCTAGTCCAAATATGTACAGCGTGAATATCATCTTAACATTCCCTTTCTCGCTACACAGTTATTATGAAACATGATTTTTATGTCTAAAAGTAAAAGACTTGATCAATGATTTGTGGCAAATAGACATGGATTTGTGGTACTGCAACCCTGCTTTAGCAGTTGGCCTCTAAAATCTGTATGAACACACAAAATTATTAACAACATATAATCACCACATTTGTATATGGGGATGTTTTCAATCCTGTAACTCCGGAAGCATGTTATCCTTACAACAGCTCACTGCTGTACAAATTATCACTTTTATAAGACAGGAAACTTTCTTTAAAAAACAAATACATTAGTGCCTTAGAATAGAGAATAACACCAAATTAAATTATACTTCTCACTAAAGCAGCACTTGGGGTCTTGTACCACACTACAGTCAAGTTGTGGATGCCACATAACTCAATAAAATAAAATAAAATGTAGAGATCAAATAATGAAAATCACAACTTGGTTCAAAATGACATCCCAACCCTGCTAAGTGTTACAAGATCCTCCATACAGTGCAATGCCATAATTTCTCTTCTCTTAATAAAATCTGTATTCAATGATAAACCAAACATAAAAGTCAAAGAAGACTAGCATTTTATGTGTTGGTTTCTGGTTAACTTTCATTTTACTTTACAAGTAATATTATACAGAAAAATTCTGTACATGCACATAATATTAAAAAGAAACACAACACATATAAATTTACAGGACTTTACTTTTTTAATTTTGTTACCATTATGAACATCACAATTAGTTTACTTGTACTCAGAAAATTGATTATCTATTACTAACTGAACTAAAATGTTTTCTTCTTTCCCCAAAAGACAACAATTAATTTTACTATCATTATCCTGTTGAAGTGTATTTACAATAGTGATTCACTGGGGTGCCAAATAATACCTCAAACTTAACTAATACCTTGTTAAAATTCTGATTCAGTAAATCTTAACTGTTTCAGGTATTCGTAATGCAGTGCAAACAAACAGATACCACACTATCAAAAAGTCCTCTTATCTTTTCCCAAATTAAATTAATGGTAACACATGAACTAATGCATTGTGTACAAAACACATCTAATCCATGAAAAGTCGTAATTACACTTAAGTGGTTAAATTTAAATATGTAGCCTTTGGAGAATTCCAATTCATATTATTACACACTCTTTAATATGAAATTTCTCACCAAACAATGAGTGTTAAACCTAACTGACACCCCAGTAAATTCTCATAAATACATTGTTATACCAGTACACATCACTGAGTGCAAAAGGATAAGACTGCAGTTTTACTATATATTAAGTTTTATTAACAAGTAAATAAAAAAACTGCTGAGACTTGTGTTGTAACCAGTCCTAATGTAACTATGTTTTCTGATACAGAAAACAATAATTAGTTACTTCATAACTGAAATCTGAATACTTGAATTCTAACATAACATGTGCCAAGTGTAATAGGGCTACTTTGTGCCTGTCAACAGTCCTCCTCATTTGTCAATATGATTAGAAACTGAGAATCTGTCCTTAAGTTAATAAACATTATACTGTTCGAGGAAGGAATGGTGGATTCAAAACAAGATATTCACCATCAGCATCCACTCGTCAAACATTCGTACCATAGTTTTTCTAATATCAGGGTAAATCTCTTCCTTTAGGATCCTCTTCCTGCTCTTGACTTGTTTTTCTGACACAATAAACCTAAACTAATTTTTACTTATCCCAATGCACCTGGCTGTCAACTGTTCTTGTCATGATGTTCTGTATAACACATTTTGTTTCACTCAATTCTGTACACAATAACTCGGAAGTTAGGGTGAGGGGCAGAGCTAACAAATGACCAACTACAGTATTGGCTGAAGTTGTGTCCACACTATATGAACCTGTAATGAAAAAGTAATGTATAATTATTAATGCACTATTTTGTTCTCGCATCATGACAACCTCAAGAGATGGTCCAAAGAGTAGGATATTGTGTACTATTTAACTCAGTTAAAATTCCAGAGAATAGACAGGTAAGTGATTGGGCAAGTGGCTTCATGTCTTTAGTGGCATTTAAGGGAACTTCTGTGTAGTTCTTCATGACATCTAGGTTTTTACCTTATAAAATGACAAGAAAACTGCATAATGAGCAACTCCAAAATTTGTACGTCACCAAACTGAGGAGGATGAGATGGGTGTCACATGTAATGCACACGCCTATACCCTTACAACATATTATAAAACAAAATTAAATGTTGATGAGAATGAACAGCAGTGTGAATTGGAAGTGTTTTAGGCTCACTACAGATTACATTCATTCAAATTTTAATGCAGCCAAGATTTCTGGAAATTCCAAATTCAGCTACAATGTATTGCATATTTTAGACAGACATACTATTACAGCCATGATCAGTGTGAAAAGGAAATGTACTTTTCCAAAACAAACAACAACACTAAATGAAATTAAATGATCAGTAACTTGGAAATGCAAAGTAAATGTTTAAAATAATTAAAAATAACTTTATGATGAAACAAGCATCCTATACATTTATAAACAGAGTAGAGTAATACCTAAAGTTCTAGACCATTTAAACTTTTCAATACAGATTATAGGCATAACACATTTAAATTTCAAAATCAATGAGTTAATGTAAACATCTACTTACCCGTGGTGCCAAGCACTGCTACCAGAGTCGATGCAGATGAAGATTTCGACTTAAAACACTGCGAACATCTTGGGTAAAACGCAATGCATCTAACACTGGCAAAAGATTCAGCAGTGCTGTATCCATTGGATCACTGAACCATGACTTGATAGGGATGGCATTGTCTAAAGACAAGAATGAGACCATTAGAAAAAGCAGGTTCTTTTGTACCTTAATTAATTAAAATATTATAAACATAAGTATGGAATTATTAAATACTGTAAAATAACAATTACAGCACAGGAAAACAACTTTAATACAGTAATGAACTTTTTAAAAATTTTGTAAATGAAAATTTCATCATATAAATATTGAAATATACAAATACTCCTGATGAAGGGCAAACCATACAGGGTTGAGAGCAAAGATAAATTTGTATGCATAAAGTTATAACTGATGGCTTTAATCAATAATCTCACTAGACCATAAAGGTTTATTCAGCACTACATTACACAGTTCCCACATGCATTTTTTGCAAATTCTGAATGTAACAATACATACCATACCATACATAGACTATGTGATGGAAGTACTTCCATCAGTACTGTTCACATGATTAAGCAACAGACTGCAGGTGTTGTAGAAACATAAGCGTGTCTCTTCAGTTAAAGATTCATTCATTGCCTCTTACCCACTTATCTTTTTATTATCTATCACTCACTCTATGGTACAGGATATTTTTTTAAAAGTTGACTGTAAACTCAGTTTGTCAGAGAATAGCCCACTTTCTTGATCAAACCTGGAGGTTCAAAAAAAGCCAACCACTGGACCCTATCCTGAGCCAGCTGCTCCATCGATTCCTATTATTATTAATATATGAATGATCAAATTGCTTCCTAGTTTTCACCAAAATGCACAAAGATATATTTTAAACATTGTTTATTCCTTCTCTACCAATTCATCTGTTTATCAAAAAGTGACTGTTCAGAGAACAGCGTGGATTCAAATGGCCTAGACTTTCTATTGTAATCTTATCAATAAATACAATGTGTAGCCTATGAATGTCTCTTAATCTGGAAATTTTAAGGAAAAAGTATTCTCAAGCTCAAACATGACATCAGTTATCTTAACTTTGAAAGCTTTAGTTTAGTTTAGTTTCGTGCATTCTTAACATATTTTTAAGTACTGTAAATCAGTGCCAGTATAAAACAATGCAAGAAAACTCTGTAGCAGCATACCGGAAGACATGCATGTGGTCATGGGATTAAATCCCGCTTGCCAATGTCTTCCATTGATGCTGCTGCCATGTTGTTTGACATAAAAATCACATGTTTTAAAAAATTCATTTCCGTACATCATCAAATGATCCTAATGTAAGCAGCACTGGTGTCTATCCAACCTCAAACCTACCAACTGTAGGAAACTGAAAATTATGTTTTAGGGTAGACTCCAATTATATTTGGACCAAATTCAACCAAAATCCATTCAGCACTTCCTGAGTTGGATCACATGGAGAGACAGACAAGGTCAGCTCTATATCCATTCATTTTGTGCACTTCATACAAAGAACACATAATAATGTAAAATATCAAGTATCAACTTACCTGGATAAGCTCTGTATGCCCCTGGTGAATTATCCAGAATAAATATACTAGTAAGATCGCCACAAATTGCTGACAAGTCCTTGGTATAACTGCCCAAGTCTGGGGTGCAATGTTGCCTATAGTAGCGTCTCCTCAAAATTCCACGATTGTTGTCAAGTTTGTCTGCTACAGCTGCACCATAAATCTCCATGCTTGCCGTAAACACGACCAACTCATACCACTGTGACACCTAAAAAAATATGCAAGTACTTGTAAGATATCTGATTTATAATTTTTCTCTATATGGATTGAAGCATTTAAAGGGAAGTAATCACCCAAGTTCCTCCTGGAACTTTCTATTGAATTTTGTGAGCTCAAAGGAAAGTGCAAACAACTTTCAATAGACTGATGCATATTTTTGGACATTTTCCTTCATCTATTAGTACATTTCACAACTTTTGGAAGCTGACTCTGCTTCTATTATCAGGCAAAACTATACAACCTAATCAGTTAGGTCCACAGGATAAAACTAATCTCAATTCCCAAAACTATGTTGGAACTATTTTGTGGTAAGTAAAATCACTACTACCGCTCCAATTCTCAATGATTTCCCACTAACATTACTACAGCAACAGCACAAAAATCACTTGCTCTTACAATATCCAGGAAGAAATCCACATGTGGTCGTTTGTGCACAAAGAATCTGACTGGATGCCTGTCTATCGTGACTTTCAGAACAAAGTCGGGTGGTGTCCCTGGCTTCACTGTTTGTCGCACCACGCCATCATGATGTGAGTGGATCAATGTCTCGTCCAAATCTAAAACCAACACCTTACGCTTCACTATACCTGGGGAAGAAAAACAGAATTAAATCCACTACTCCTTTTTAGAAATATTAAAAACAAGAAACTAAAAACATACACTCTAGATGCAGATGGAAGTAAAAGCTATGGGAAATTAACAAGGATGAAAATAAAGACATAGTATTCAGAAACATGCAGTAAGCCAGGATACTTCATTGAACAGGCAGTTTGAAACTATACCACTGGTGGTATGCGAGCCAATGTTGAGTGGTACGCGGACTAAGTAAGAAAATCAAAAGATAATATAAACATAAATAAGTTTTCCCTGAATGCATCTGGTTAATGGTACATTTAATGTGTTAAATTAGAATTAGTGGTATGCCAGCGAAAAAGGCTGAGAACCCCTGTACTAGAGCAACATCAAATTTTTAAATAATGGTTCACTGTAAAAATATATCTAATTCTACAAATTTTGTGCCATCTTTTGTAATCTGGTGGAAAATATATGTACTTAAATAAAAATGTATTTTGATACACAAACTGCTGTTGCAATTGGCAGAAATGTCTGAAAGAACTATTCTGTTTTCCTGTTTTAGTAAGATTTCCCAAAACATAAGTTTACACAAATCCATTCACTAACCCCAGTCACAGGCATATGGATAATTTATATGTAACTTCCTCATAAAGCATTTCATAATGTCATTTTCTTCTTCAAAAAATGCCTAAAAATCATCACAAGAAAGTATCTGCATCAATCATTATCTTCAGGTGATAATGAACTAGATATGACCAAGAACAAATCTGATAATATTCATATATCAATATAAGATGCATAATGGCCTCTCTGCTAGGTTCATAAGATGTCAGGATTACTACTCTAATTTACAGGAGTAGTTACATATAAGCCTAAAATGACCTGAAAAACATGATTCTTATTTCATTTGTTTGTGGTTCACTGAATGACTGTCAGAAGCTCAAACAACTAACAATAAATGACATGATGATTAATAATGAATCACAAATTAAACATTAGGGTCATGGCTTGGTTTAAGAAAATATCCTGGCACATGCCTCAAGGAAAAGGAAAATAACAAAAAATCTCATCCAGGACAGCCAGTCTCCAGGCCAAAAGATGAACATGGGACCTCCTAGAAAGGAAGCCAGAGTACTGACCACTCAGGTTTGACAACATAATGAACAAACATACACAGCAGCACCTCATTTTCTGTCTGATTATGTACCTGGAAAGCATTATTCTAACTAAAAATATGCAAGCTAAAAACTATAATACCATAAGAAATAACTATATTTTACTTTAATGTATAGAGTCCTATATGCTATTGGTCTGTGGCTAGCTGGTTCTGCTCTCATATGCTAAAGCTATCATCACTCTCCTTACTCAAATTTCAGCTACTTCACTGTATTTCATTATGTAAGCCTTATCTCTAAGGCATACATAATACTGGAACTTATCTGGGTCACAAAATCACCCAGAAAATTAAAAAAACATGTACCCCAGCTACAAAGCTTTCATACTTTCACTGCCTATTATTAATAGTATATGAATTTCATACACAACATATAATAATTTAGACCAAAACTTACTAAGCCTATGTCTTGAAAGAGGTGACAAAGGAAAGATTTCATATTTTACTGGTTGATGCTGCACCACCTGTAATTAAAAAGAAAGAGCATTTAATTCTGAATAAAAGTCAGCAAATAATGGTTAACTAACACAATTACAATATCATGTAAACGCAAATTGGAACTTTACACCAATAACACAGATAGTAAACCCCACAGGTAAAGACCATTATGAAAGCATTACAAGATCCTTGGTAATATTACTGCATGTTCTTTGTACAATGTGAACAAAATAAACATATATAAAGCTAACATGTCTGCTCATATGTTACAATATGAGAACCACTGTACAGATTTTGATCAAATTTGGTATGAAAATGATGCCATTGAATGCCAACCCAACCTCATACCTTTTAATTTCCTACAATCAGTAAGAACAAGGTGGACTTGTAAACTTATGAGATGCCACTTAATACAGGATTCTGAAATTAATAATAATAATATACAACAAATTGAATTATTAGTGTCTTGCCTCAACAATAATAAAATAATAATAAATTCTAATAATAAAAGAATATGTAGTAATCACTATCAACTTAAGTACATTATCAGAGCAATCACTATAAGATTAATTGTTAATTCACTTGATCCAAACAACTGCCAAATGAATTGTGTTTGTATGTATCAATAAACATTCAAGATGCCATGGTGCAGCAAATGCGTGTAAAAACTCTGTATACTCAGGTATGGAGTGCACCTATCCAGTCTTCTTGAATAAGTCAAGCATCTACTAAAATAAATAACACCAAAACAAAAAAGTACCTGTCAGAACACAGTAAAATAGGAACTACTGAAATATGAACTTGAGATAAAATTAAATCAATAAACATTAATACTAAAACAAAAATTCCTGAATAACCATTAACATTATTCAACTAACATTTCCTAGTGGCTGTTGGAAATATCTTCTAAAATACCAACAATGACAGTGAATCATTAAGTCACATTTCATTTAAGATGCACCGATTTCAAAAACACTAAAATGTGAAAAAAGTGTCTTAAAATCAAGGAAATCTGGTAATTACAAGTCCAAACACAAACAATCTCAACTTATTCAAGGTAACTGATCATTGTGTCTTAACGAAACAGCAAAATACAATCATAACATTCTACCATAACAATGAAACTATGTTTATTAATCTGGCAATAGTGGAGATTCCTGCGCATATTACATAATCACACCTGTTTCACTTTTCATCTAAAAATACTGTTTGGAGGAGGGGGGCTTCCCATGATGTTGAGCATTGCTAGTGTTATTCAAAACTAACATTTCTGCTCACAAGTGTCTCAAGACCTAAAACAAAATGCCACCATAAATTCTGATATTTGCCAGCACATGGCCATTAGACAAGTGATACAGGTCAGAAATACCACAGTAAGTGACTTTACTATATCAAACTGAAATATTTTACGTATGTCTGAACTTCAAAATAAGTGTTGTCAATTCATGGTTACAGCATATATATTTTGTTTTCTTGACAAGAACCACAAAAAATGTAACTTGAAACTGACGATCTGGCAATTCCGACGAAAAAGACGACACACACTGACCCAAAAACCACACAGACTACTATTTTCTTAGTCAGGTATTGATGCTGTTAACAAGTTTAGAGATAACTCTGAATGTATCAAGTACAGTTCAAGATCAGTATACCCAAATGTTAATTCAATTTAACAGGCCATCAGTGTATTGTGTAACATATTTTACGGCGTCCCAATCAAACTGCGAATCAATTACTTACTGCTCTAACCTGCTTCTTCAACAAGAAACACACACAAGTCCAAACTCTTGATGCCAGTAATAAAAACGCACGAAGGCCCATTTGCAATTGCTTCAGCATTGGTAAAGTCTTTAATGAACGTCCTATTAAAGAATATAAAAACAATTCTAATACAGTGTCAGCTTCCCAAGAAAAACGTGAAGAAGCATCACATTTCTAATTGCACCAGAAAACCCCACAAGCCGCCATGATCGACCAATATCCTATACGCACCGTCTATGCGCATGTCAAAACAATGTTTCTGTACCATTTGACAGAGGGCAGCATCAAATAATCATAACACAACTGCCAAATATGAATGAGTATATATATTTTTTTAATAAATGAGGTAGATTTGTAACGGAAGAGATTTTTAAAATAGAAGTCAATTGACGTCTTCTTAAAAATTGGTTTAAATTGTATTGTTATTTGCTTAGACAAAAATTATGAGTGACTGTAAACTAAAACAATTCATTTATGAAAAGTTGGTTATGTCAGGATTTATTTGTTGACATGCTTATCATTCTGCAAAATGTTTGAATCAAATGACAGCTATTGAGACGGTACAGGCCGGCATAAACATGTAAAGTAATGCCATATGGATAGTCTCTTCTGTGCTGTGAATAATATGATTTTGCATGGTTAGGACTCCCATTATGTATTTCGGTGTTCAAGGATCAAACGTCATGCCTATAGACCGCCTATTCTGACCAAGTTTTTTCTGGGTTTCCGCAGTCACTACAGGAAAACTAAAAAAGTCTCAAAAAATAGGCAATTACAGCTATCTGCCGCATACAGTTTTCATTCAATACTATATAGTCAGAGCCACTCAAGTAACGCACTTAGTCCCACACATTCTATTTTATGTAATGGGAGGAAAATGCAAATTTTGTAAGCTTGAGAAAGAGATGAAAAAACATTACATAAAAATATTGCACCCATCCGAGAGAATGTTGGAATTGGCACTGAGGTTTTTCCCCCTACCAGTCATTCCGCCAATGTTCCACGCCACTATTGGCAATAAGATAGGCCTAACCAGCTTCAACATGTCACCACCTGCCCTTTAGCATCACCTCTGACCCAGTACTTGGCTAGACTCAAAATAGAAAAGTTAACTTTTCACATATTGCAGCTTCTACAGATACCTGGTAGGTACACCAGGCACACTAGACACACACTGGAGCATACTTTGAAGATACATTGGAAAGGATACAAAAGAAAATGACAATGTAGTGTTGTCTGGAGGGAAAAAGGAAATTTATGAAAACCCTCAATTATATTTCATGGCACGCAGACTGATAATCAAATCTAGGATCCCTAAAAAATTGTAGAAAATCTCAGACATCATCCTGTTCAGAGCTAAATAACTATAACCTATGATGGTGAAAAAGAGTTTTTCAATAACTTAATGAGCATATAATAAAAGAAATGGTTATTTCATCATGCCATAAAGGACTATGAACTCCACTGAAGCCTCCACTGGGGTAACTGATCCCTGCAGGGATTGAAACCAGGTACCACAGGCCGAGAACTCTGCTGTGGTTCCACAGAGATTTTATTTCAAGCAACTAACAATTGTCCATGCCAATTTAGAAATATGACATATTATAAACAGATTACAATATTAAGTTTATAGTTTAGATGCGTCATGTTTGTGTTTAAAATTCAAATATATATTTATTATTCAAGTCTATACACAAACTTCATCAAAGATCAAAGGAACACCCACAACAGTAATCTACAATCTACAATCAATGAAAAGCTTGCATTAATAAATATAGAGTAGTTTTAAAGATAAAAAACCTGAAGATGATGCTATGACATTGAAACATGTAGTAGTATAAAGCGCAATATTGTAACATCGAGATAACGATGAATGGCGCAGAATATTAATATTAATTTTAAATTTTAACATCAACAATTTAAAAGTTTGTGTATAGACTTGAATAATAAATATATATTTGAAGATTACAATATGTATTATGGAAATAACATATAAATTCAATTATAATTAATTACAAATGGCTTAAGTATTTGGAAAGAATATCTAAGAACCAAATCATGAATGTGCAAGTTTATAATCCAAATACTTCGTTATATATTTTTAAATTGTTTTATGAACACCTTCCATAAAGATTCTTGGACAGATGACCAACAAATCCTAGAATTCTTTACTCAAGTTTCATATCACTCTAAGTTTACTTATAGTGTGTAATTTCCTGGAGTAACTTGAGTGCACCAGTTGGATTATCTGTGGGAACCTGAAAGAAAATAATACATCATGTAAGCATTTAGTTATTTAAAGTTTTATTGAGTTATTAGGAGTTACTGAGCATCTCAGGTATAAGGTAGCTGTCTTCTGGGTTGTTGCACTGCATAGTCTGGTAGAAGTTTACTGAACTTTCAGAGGTCCTTGCTGCCTCCATCATCAGGGCAATGATGATGGCGCAACAACCCAGAAGACAGCCATCTCCAGACTCACCACCATGAAAACCTTAAATCCTGCTTTATCGAAGTTATATTAATGTTATTCAAGTAGTCAAGTAAAACATTTCATAGATGATATTATATAACTACGAGCTTCAAAATTTATTAAAGTGACTTACAGTGCACCTGGCATTATTAACATTTATTATACAGAAATAACATTTAAATCCCTGTACTATGGGGATGCTGGTTGAACATCAACTCCATAGCTTAGTGGTTTGGTGATATGCTACTGCGACAGACAGCCAGCTGGACCACTCATGCACTGTGACACATGACCAACTAGTCTGCTGTTAAATATACCAAGCAATGCTATAAGCTCTCACGTCCAATAGCATGATCCATATAAAGTCACATCTGTTTCAGATTTTCCACATTGGGATGGAAAATTTCATGGCAGTGAAAGCAATTTTTACTGCTTTTCCCAAGCAACATCAAAGTTATAAGGCATTTATTTGTACCCAAGTTACTGAATTATGTTACAGAGACTGGATATTGTGTTTACCATGTGTCCTGATCGGAGAAGCCAGTAGAAGTGGAAATTTCCAAATGATTTTTTGTAGCCCTCAATGATGCCATTAATGACCACCGGTGATCTTGTAGCAGTGGCCCAGTTTTTAGCTTCAGACCACTTCAACTGTTCAGCCCAGAGCAAAGTGCCTGCAACATTTCATTGTCAAACTTTCTATGGGAGGGAGTATATAGGAATGTGCTCAATGTATTTATATATGTTTTTGGTAGTTTCTAGTAATTAATTATGTACAGTAATGACAGTAACACAAACTATGCTGCTTGTGTGCCTTGTGCGTGAAGGGGATATGTAGTCAACTTCACGTACCAGCTGCTTAGCCTCTGGAGAAAGACACCCACAATTTTACTGTAGAAGAGACTGCTGACATGGATGTGGTGGCAAAGGAAGAGAGAAAAAAGGAAGAAATAATAGTAATAAGTAACAAGCACACATCTGTGGGTGGCCATATTTATCAGGAAAATATATGAAACTAAAGTATGCATCTATAATTTTCTAAGTGAATGAATATTTGCAGTATGGCTTAAAATTATCAGGGTATATATAATAGTAATATAGACTGATTCTGCAGAAAAAATTAATGAAGAAACTGAAAAATGTTTACAATAGATTACAGGAATGAACAGATAAGACGGACCCTACAAATTAATAATCATTATGGAGACATGGATGCAGATAGGGAGCAAACTTGTTTTCAAAGCTGTAGGAAGGAATGGAGAATCTATAATAAATCATAATGATGAACATAAACATGCACTGTCAGCGAGAAACAAAGTGTTATACAGTGTATCATAGCTAACAAGAGAAATGTGCTGAACATAATTTATACTAATGTATTTTGTGGCAGTGAAATAATTTCCAGTCAGTTCAAACATCTACTGACTAACAAAATGGAGAAATTTTAAAAACAGAGGGCCCCAGAGCAAAGATAAGTTTGGTGTAGCATTACTGAAAGAAGAAAAATTAGAAAATTGTTCCAGTTAAGAATACAAAGCTGTTTTAATGGAACTTCAATAATAAATACTATAAAATTAGAATGGGGAGAACTAAGAATATTATTGTCTGCAACTGAAGAAACCACTGGAAAAGAAAATACATCATATATAAAAGTAGTTTATTAAATCTGTGTATAATGTATTGGCAAGAAAACGTCAAGACACTGCAGTCAACATTTCTATTAAAATATCACATGATTATAGAAAACGACATTAAATTATTGACAGTATTCCTACTACTTAACAACTATGCTACATAACAAAGAACATGCAAGAGCAACATCATTTAATAAACAACTTAGTTTATCTACAATAAAAGAAAGACCAATGATGGATGAAAACTAATTAACAGAAGAAAGTTTTTCAAAATTTAATGTATTCCAAACTGAATTATCACTCTCCATACTTGTTTAATTTCAGCTTACCCGGAGTGTCAACAATGAGATCCAGCTGCCCCGTAAATACACACACAGTTAAATCTGTTTTTTCCAGCAGCTGCTCCACTGTAAAATAGAAAGGATGATCAAAATGCAACAAGTTGTGGTTAAGTTGTCATTACATCTCAACACCATATATTAGGAAGTGGATGTAATGCTCGATGCATTGTGGTCCTTGGCACTGAATTGAGATAAGTAGTGAGCTTCAATCTCTGGAGAATGTACTTACTGAACAGGAGGCAGTTTGAGTGAGTGTGGTGGCTAATAGATAAACTGCTCCTTCTACCACATATAAAAACCTAGTCATCCAACCCACAGCCAGCTATCCCAGCGCATAACTAGCAGTTAATTCTTATATATTCTGTAAAATATAATTATTTATACTCCCATGCACATTATAATTTTAATATTCAGACCTACTCTCTGGAGTACAATGCCCCTTTCTACAAAAGTCATTTGAATGAATGCCTAAAATTGTTCTGATATATACATACCAACTTCTGTAGCTGGTTTCATGAAGTCCTCGGACAAGTAATCGAAAACGTCACCGCTTTGTCCTCCCCAGGTAACCTCTGCAGGGATTTCTAAGGCTTCTTTCACAACAGTATTCATAAAGTGATCCAGATCATCATCATCCCTCAGCAACAATTTGTTTACGAGACCTAGAGAACAAATAATTGGAGTCTTAAACCACTCAGCCATCAGAATTTCAGCATGTCACCTTCAGTACGTGGATGTCTCACAGATAATTAAATGTACTAAGAAGAGAATAGCCATTATTTCTAATGTCATAGTTGATGGAAAAGTAGTATGTTAATTTCTAATTTCAGTAATTTTAAAATTGTAATTTCACTGTAAGAAGGTCTGTAATGGAAGTACCAGAGTGGCTCTGCAGCATCACAGCACAATTCTGAGTAAGATTTAGGAAACTTCTATAGTAGAGAGGACCAATCTTCTAATAGCTAATAGCTGTAACTAATGAAAGAAAACCTTTTACCTCTGAACGAAGTTATGGGCCGAGATTTAGAGCTACTATGGACAGGGAACAGAACATTGTAAAAGTCAATGCCACCTGTCACTTGCAGGATAATCATTTCAGTTCTGCCCCAGAGATCAGTGGCCAACTCATATTTTCCAGCATCAATAGCAGCTTTAGTTTGCTGAGCATAACTGTCAATAATGTTGTATCCTTCAGTGTCTACAAATCCCTGCAAAAGCGACATTCATGACAAAGTAAAATTTTCTTCAATGTGTGAATAAATGAGTAGGAGTTTTTAAATTTATTATGAATTTTGAAATATCCATAAAATATATATGAGCACAGAATGAAACCAATGCCTATGATAAATAAATATAAAGACATAATAAATCATTAGTTGATTACTCAGTCAGCCACATAATTAACCAATAAGTCAATCAGTTTGTGTTTTATACATGTACTGCAAGAGTTCTGGTAACAGAAATTTGTGAATGGATGATTATGTAAAAGATAAATTTTAAACCTGTTGGGCATAGCAGGAAAGCAGATATGTGCTTTTCTCAGGCATTATTCTGCCCTTATCTGATTAAAGATATGATTGTGCATATATTTAATCTATAAATAGTTTTTACTTAAACAGAAAAGAGCTTATACTGCAATTCAGTTTAATCCTTCTAGATCCAATGTCTACAACCATACCATCTGTAAAAGAAATGGTGCCCAAGTGAGAACCGAGTCAATGGGAGAGACCCAGGAGTCTCCAAGAGCAACTCCTTCCAGCGGTACTTCAATATTACCGTCTTTGATTGCCTGCAATGGAAATACTTTATTACAGTAGTTTAATAACAAATAACTTATTTTCCTTATTAACTATAAGACAAGGCTTGCATCATACAAATGGTTAGAAGTAATTTTTTCTGCTTCAAATATCCATCAATGACTAATAATGAAAGCATTAAAGTATTCAGATCATTACTTAATATAATCACTCAAAAGTAATGGGACTTGACAATCATGTCTTCATCATTCATACATTTCCCAATATATATTAATGTAACTTCGATTTTAATACTAAGAAGAAGACGTTAAAAAATACTTTTAGTGTTAATACACCATGGACATCCGATTTCAAACCAGTATGTTTTGAAAACTGCTGCATATCATTAATCTATAAATCAGTGTAAAAGTTGAAAATGTGGCCCAAGAGCTTTGTGTATCGTCAGATGCAGTAAATTTATCTTGATTTCCTCTTTATGAAAATGAGTAAGACTACCTGGACCTGCTCCAGGTCTTACTTTTGGGTCTCTTGGTATCTTCCCTTCATTAAGGTTTATATTGCAGTGTTTTCTTAAGCAATCCCATTCAATGTATTTCTCACTGTATTGGTCACTCCACTATTCTCTAATTTAATTGTAAGCGTATCTTAAAGAGAAAAATGTGACCTAACAATCTTACTGTTGTATTTCAGGTCTCTTTACCTCTGCAAATAATAAATTACTATAAAAAAGGAACCAACCTAGTTTCATTTTTTTTAACAACATACAAACCTATGATTTTACAATTTGTAATATTTATTTCTACATACTATAATTTTTAAAAATTCTCAGTAAACTAACCCCATATAATGATGTAAGTAACACACAGAGTGCTGAATTACTGCACTTACAATTGCAGAAAAATTAATTACCTTGTCCAGAAAGAGGGCATATTCTGCAGCCATCTTCCCACCATATGATTCAGAGAAAATATAAAGTGGAACAGTTTTGAACTCAGGATGAGCCTCAAGGAAGCCTCCAGTGAATGTCACAAGGTCTTTTGCAATCTGTGAATTGTTTGTAGTGAGTGCAGAATAGCTGTCCACATAGCTGAAGCCTGTACCCACAGGGTTATCAATGAACAGGACATTCACATGTTTCACCTGCAAGCAGAAAGCAGACATTAAAGTAATCAGATAACTGGGGTTCAATTCCTGGTAGAAACATTGGATTTACCTGGGAATTGAATATGCTCAAGTCTTGAAGCTGATCATTCTGCTGAAGTCAGAAATTCTGCCAATTAAACAACCAAACTTATTTTTGTAAGATTTGAGGTTTTCACAGCGGTGAGTATGAAGATTTCTGTCTTCTGGGTTGTTGCGCTGTGTAGTCTGGTTGATGTTAACCAACGTTTCAGAGGTCATACTGCGATGATCGCCCTGATGACGGAGGCAGTATGACTTCTGAAACGTTGGTTAACATCGACCAGACTACACAGCGCAACAACCCAGAAGATAGAAATCTTCAAACTTATTTTTGTTAAATACTACATATTGTCCATAGTGCCTCCATGGTAAGTTCCTCCAGAACACTTGTACCCACTCATAAGTCCACATGGCATCACAACCCAGAAAACCACCAATGACTATCAATGATGGCTTCTATTTAACAAAATCTTTTCCTGTTTAATATTCCCATGGGAATGTAATATTTTAATTTCTGAAAAATCAATGCAGTTAGTTCTGAATGCTGAGATATGGTGCCCTGTCACTGAATTTCTCAGTTGCTGTTAAGCGAGATATCCTGAATCCAGCATGGAAAGGATTAATTCAGAACAGAGCTTCCCTACCCAAGAGTAGTTGCGGACGTTGAGGTTTGTGTCCACAATGCCTAGTTCCTCAAAGTTTCCATAGCCAGTAGATGATGCGCCAGGACCGCCCTGCAGCCATATAACAAGGGGATGTTCAGTAGTCCGTTCATGATAGTACAACCAATAGAATATGTGAGCTTCAGGTCGCACTGTCACATAGCCCCAGTCCTGTTCCCCAGGACCAACCCCAGACCGGCCTGAAACAAATGACAAAGTTTCACCTGGGTCATGCTGCATATAGGGGACGTCGAGGTAAGGCCTTGCGTATTATTAAAGTAGGCATTAGGTGGTCAGTGGTCAGCTTTTCGCTCCGACCAAATTATTCTCGTCATACTTTTGCGGTTCAGTTATACTCCATACACTATAACACAGCAGAAGTGGTCAGACAAATCCTATTCTTATGCAGGTGCAGACAATCAAGTTCTGTTAGACACTGATTATTAGACTAATATGCTTAACATAAACTCTCCTCAACTTTTGAACTCTGACTGAAGTACCCTGTAATTTTCAACACCCAAACCTACCTACTTCAGAGCAATGTGTCTTTAGGAACGTTCAATGGAGCAGAATCATTCTTGAGAAGCTGAGAGTCGCTTAGCTATTAAATACTTTTCCGGTCTCTCGTTCCATAAAATATTTTATTTTTCGTTTTTCAAGTTTTAGCCGGGCTAACACGGTTAACAGCTTCCCAACGCCGCCTTTACAATTCCTTTGCCTCTCCTTGTGTGTTTTTGTCTATTTGTTTAATAAACAATCAAAAGCAAGTATTTGATTACACTGCAAACAGTTAACTGCATTGCTGACATTCCCAGTACGGTTCTCACGGCGGAGAGTAAAGAATTACATTCTTCTGTTTTGTTGCGTTGCATAGTCTGATAGTACCTCACAGACGTTTCAAGAAGATCCCTGGAATATTCAGCGCAACACACGGAAAACGGTCTTCTTCAAAATTTTAATGAAGAAAATCAGCAGATTTACTGCGGCGAATTTTCCGTAACTGGATTAGATGATCCAGTAGTTGTGTGAATGAAATGCAAAAGCACAACAAACTGCACGTATCTGTAATTCT
Source organism: Zootermopsis nevadensis (assembly GCF_977971745.1). Lineage (NCBI taxonomy): Eukaryota > Metazoa > Arthropoda > Insecta > Blattodea > Termopsidae > Zootermopsis > Zootermopsis nevadensis. Next base: position 20,879,626 of record NW_028259134.1, read on the forward strand.
AAAAGTTCGCTGACAGAGCATCAATATTTTTCTTAAATTCTGTTAAGATACGACTTTTTTCCAATAAGTTTAATGACGCTATTATGGTTCCAACATTTACTTATGTTATTATTTTAAGCTGAATAAGTTCATCTGCAAGGACTCGGTATTTTTTTTTCCAAAACTTTCTGAGTAAGGTGACAAGTTGTCTTTTGGGAATATTAAAGGCAAACTTCTTGTTGCAGCATAACATACCTGTTACAAAGCCGATGAAAAACAATGCAATCAAGAGCAGAATCATTTAACTTGCTTTGTTATCACGATACGTATACAAATTCAAACTTTCACGCCAAGTCTGAACACGGCGAGTACAAAATTAGTTACATTTATACCTATTTACCTACAGTTAATCTCTAATAAAGTGGGGCAAAGAAGATATATTTCTATCAGATAACAAGAACAATTACTTGATAGGTTAAAACACTTCAGATATGAGCTTGCAATCAAATACAGACCATAGAAGAAAGTTCAAACTACAAATAAAGTACGAGGGTGGATTTCCGCAACAATGTAATATGAATTCATATTTGTGATAGGGTCGAAACCCATCCAAGGAGTCCTATCAAAATGTATAATACTTTCAAGCTCTACATAGGAATTAATAAATGTATGTTTTGGCAACCAGAACAAATAGCAGCGAAGGAAATGTAGTAGTATTCATATAACAGACTGGTTGGTTCCAGTCACTTTTTTCCCTGTACCTGTTAAATGAAATGGTACTGGATGGGTCACAGAGCCGGTCTGGTTGTTTCCCATAAATTGGGAGGAAAACTGTAAGAACATGTTTGTCAACTGAATTGTCAGATAATTAAAATACAGCAAGTGGTGCGCTGGTAAGCGATACAAGTATCTGATTTAACCTGTTAATCTTTGCAGTAACTCGAGAATCGATCTTATCTTATCTGTAAAGTAGCGATTTCGCTCACTTTTCACACTCGCTTAAAATAATCCAGGGATTTCCAGAGTAATGTCCTATAATTTTTTTGCAGATTTTATTTTCAAATGTCAAGCAAGTCCGGATCTGCAGTCGGATTAGAGGCTTCTCATTACTGCAAAAAACTTCCCGAATCCTATTAACCAAGCGACAATAGAGAGCTATCGATTGGGCCTGAGAACGGAGACAGATTATAGTCTCCAAAAGTAGTTTTTAAATTAAAATTAGAACGAAGGGTAGGCACAAAAGGGTTTGTCAACCACCATACAATAATTATGTCAAGAACAGTGAATAAGCTATCGGCTATGAAAGACGATTGCAGATACCTCACCTGTGTACATATCACAGATTTTATCCTCAAAGTGTAAACTATTTTTATTATTTGAGGTATTCAAATCACATTTTCGATCTCTGAATCGTATAGAGGTCTTCGGCATGAGTACAGTAAACTTAATTCTTCATTTCAGTAATTAGAACGTTCTCATTTGTTTCATACAAACCACAATGACGCCTTTTATGAATAATTTGGAAGTTGAATCGTATTTAAAACATGAATTACTAAGAAATACGGTGAGTTATTTTTACAGTATAGGTTAGGTTTAGGCCTATATATGTGAATTGAGATGTTCTTATATATGGAAGCAAAATGTTCGCTTTTAAACACAAGCAACAGCTTTTAAGTAACTCTGTGAAAATTATTTCTGTTAGGAAGCGTGCCACGAGTCTCAAATAGACAAACTGCTGTCATGGTTATGTACAGCACCAAAGTTTACTACTTTCCGTGTTAACACTCTCGTGTCCACTGTGGATGAAGTTTGTGAAATACTTGCACATCACCTTTACAAGGTTTGATACAGATATTTACAATACACACAATATTGGAGTTGCATTTATGAAATATTAAAACTTTAATGTCTGTCTTGACATGTCTTATGAGCCATCTGAACAAATTGCAATGAAATGCATTTGTATTGTTTATTTTCCTCTTTAATGTCTGTACTCATGAACCTAACTTATGTCTACTGACAGCAAGCAGCAGCTCATGGAAACTACCCGGAAATTTATAATGTGACAGTTCATCCCAAGTTACCAGATACTATTGTAATAGGCAGTATGGATAAAGCCAATATAAGGCCACAAGGAAAGGAAGTTATTGTTGATGCTACCTGTGGTGCAGCAGTGTTAAGAGGGGCTCATGTGTTTGCTCCAGGAGTCATGGGCATGCCAGCAGGTGCTTCATAGACTAAAATAGAACTTAGGGATATTCTGTATTCAGGTATTCGTGTTTGACTTTTTAATACCATCATAACCAAATGATGTAGACTGTTGCATAAAAGACTATTGGAATTACTATAATGAACCTCCTATGCAATTAAGAGAACTTTTAGCAGACAAACTATGTATTTTGTGGCTTAGTTGTAAAATTATGTTTTCCTCATAAGGAACATATAATATACAAAAATTAACCAAGACGGACCACAAACTACTTCTACACTGTTAACAATATTTTATAATACAATGAAAATAACTAATATAAGCAAATTTTAAATATCTTTTTAACAGTAAATCCTTATGGGTTAGGATGTTTTATGTCAGGTAAGGTTCCTCCATTCTTCATGAAAATGTTTAGCATTGACACTAAAATGACAGAATTTTGGGTGGGATGGGGTATCCAGTTCCTGTAATTTGTATTATGAAATATTCTACATCTTTTATCTATGGTAATATATTGTAATTATATAATTGCAGGTATTCACTGTGGAGACACTGTCAGTGTTTTTGCAGATATTGTAGGCCAATGCAAGAAAGGCTTTCAGAAACCTTATGCACAAGGTTCCAGAATGTTCCTTGGGATTGGCGTTGTGCGTATGGAACGCAAGCAGTTATATGCCAAAGACTTAAAGCCAGCGTGAGTTAATGTTCAGTATCATTGAACTTCACTCCTTGCTGCCAGTAATGCAGTAGGTAGAACACAGTTCATGTTAAATGTTGTGTACAAATGGCATGAAAATTAAGTGGTTGTAAAAAAGAATACAGTGAATTTAAATGACCCAATAAAGAGTTAAATCGAATGTAGGATTTGAGGCTTTCACAGCAGTGAGTATGGAGATGGCTGTCTTCTAAATCCAAGGTGTTTAGAATTTATCAATATTTATTACATAGGTTCTTTCTTGATTTATATGAGTCTGTCTGACAGAAGAATTGTAGAACTAAGTGCTGAGGACCTAACAGAGATTAAGTAATGGAGGAATGGAGAAAACTGAAAGAAGAGGAACTTCCCATTAAATACTCTACACTTAATATTGTTACAGAAATTAAATCAAGTATGAGGCATTTGGCCTGCATAGGAAAACAAAATATTGGTTGGAAAATCTCAAAGAGATAATCTGGGAGACCCATGCATGGATGGATGATATTAAAATGAATATAAGAAAAAGACATGCTGTGGAGATATTTATTTGTTTGAATTATCCCAGCATAGGATCCAGTGGTAAGATTTTGTGATGAAAGTTGTACTTGTTATTCTACTGCGATGTATTTCTTTACCAGTTGACTTCTGCCCAAGGCTAACCTTCTATCACGGAATCAGTGAATGATGTGAAACGTTAAAACTAACTTTTGTTATTACAGTGGAGTTGCAATTGAAATGACAGCAACAATATCTGGCTGTCCCGTGATAGGAGCAAATTGTTTGCCTTCTAACTTAGCCTTACTGCAGAATCTGCCCTCAATCGTGTGTGGTCATGTGCTGAGTCCCCTGCAAAATGAGATAATCCTTGACATGTGTGCAGCTCCAGGAAACAAAACATCACACTTAGCAATGCTTATGGGAGATCAGGTAGTATGTCAATGCAGTGAAGTCTTCTTGAACAATCGGCAGCATTGGTATGGAGTAAAAGTGTGATGTTTTGTATGATTTTCTCTGCTTCCATCATCAGTGACTAATCATCGATGCAGAGACAGCCTCTGAAATGCCACTCTTTCACTCCATATCAACATGCCTGATCACTCAAGAGTTCACCGCATTTAGTCAGCATGAAAATATAAAATTCTATATAGTGTTTTACTTTAGATCTTAACATATTATTTGTGTTAATTATTTATAGTTCTTGAATTAATTAATACTTTGTAGGGTATCATCATAGCACTGGACAAGACAAAATCTAAAGTGAACAACATTGTGAAACGTTGTCAGCAGTTCTCACTTCACAGTGTACATACTTTTGTATGTGATTCCACCAAAACTATTCAGAAAGTCGCAGATCCATGTGATCCAAAAGAACGACATAATTTGGTTCTTCAAGGTCCACCATTCAGACCAGAATCATTTGACAGAATTCTGCTTGATGCACCGTGCAGTGCATTAGGACAAAGACCTCAACTGGCAAACAGAATCACAGTTAATCAACTCAGATCATATCCACCTCTACAACGCAAGCTGTTTCACTCGGTAAGTGATCTTACATTATAAACATTCAAATTATGTCCTCCTCTACAGTTCAATTGATAATGATTGTACATCACCACATATATGAGTTCTATGAGAGAATATTCTTTGAAATTCTAAAAATATGTTAATGTCAGTCTTCTGAAGCATATAGGTAGATACCAACATTTCAGAAGAACATTCTGCCTCAAATTTTATGTGAAAAAAATAATTAAAATAATTTGCAGAATATACACTACCATGTGAATTATGTTATGATTATAAAGGTTAAACATGCCAAGTATGATATAATTAAGGCACTACTAGATGTACAGTCAAGCTCTACACATGCTGATAATCAGCATGGGCATGTCAAGTTACATGTTATGATTGCTTTTTTCTATAAGAAAGAAACCCATTAGCCACTGGAGAGGCTAGGTAGACTTTTACCTCTACCTCATATAATGTTTGCTTTTCAAATAACTTTTCTCTAAAACTGGTAACAGGACTCAAATTAATAATATGCCATTTAACATGCAGTTCACATGCAGCATATATCATTTCCCCATTGTAATATAATCCATCTCTTCAGTCTACCAAATAACTTCTTATCCCAAAAAAATTCTGTATTTATTTTTTGTTTCCACCTTGAAGCTACATATCCAGTTTTTGGAAATGTCCTTGATTCAGTTATCTTAACAGTACTTGCTTGAACGTATACATTATGAAGCTCCTCCATCCCCCACTTCCTTCCACTGTCGTGGGTTACTCTTCTCTGATGTTTAATTATTCTTTCAGGCAGTGTCGTTGCTGAAGCCCGGAGGTACTCTCGTGTACAGTACTTGTACAGTGACTGTTGATGAGAATGAGGGGCTGGTTCTTTGGGCTCTGGAACATTTCCTGAATTTAGAATTAGTGCCTGCGGAGCCACTGTTGGGTGGGCCAGGACTGAGAAGATCAGGCCTCACTGAAGAGCAGAGGCAATGTGTGCAGAAGTTTTGTCCCCCAATAGTAGGTGATGACTGTGACACTGATACAGTTGGCTTCTTTATTGCATGTTTTCGCAAGAAAATGCAGTTCCTATAAGGTGATTTCACCAGTTTGTATTTTCTCCTAGCATATTGTGGCGTTCCATGATATTTGTTCATGACTTAGGCTGAATATATGTATACACAGTAATAATTTTCCTCTTGTAATGAATGTAATCATATATGTCTTGAATTGAATTTTAAGAATAAATACTCCAAAAGTGAAATAATGTTATTTTATATACATTACATTTGTACATTTTAATATAACATTAAACATGAAATGCTGAATTGCAGTAGTAGGATAAAAAGCATAACACTTAATAATAATCCATCTGGCTTCAGAACCTAAAAAAACTTGGTTCTCGATGTCCACTGGAGGGCTGTTTCAAGTAGCAGCCAATAAAGCTCAAACTGTTATGCTGATTGCCAACATCCGGAACGGATAGGCACTTTAAGAAGAAGAAGAAAAATAAGGGTGTCTCTCTTACTGCACATGTAATTATAAATCTTGCATTATGGTAGCCCTCAAATTAAAAATATAAAGTAACATGTACAGACTTTCTGAATTCTTTGCGAGTGCATATAACGATTAGTATTTAACATTTATAAATCGGAAAGTATATCACAGGATCACTATTTTATTAACGTGCCCACTGTAAATTTGGCATACTTAAAATGTTAATTTCCCATACCTGTTGTGACATATGTCCCTTAATATTAAAGAAAATATTGTCATGATAATATTCAAATTGGACATATTCTACAACAAACTGGCTAGACATATTTTATTAAGACCTTTCAACAAGCACCATCAATTCAAACCTTTCAATGAAAAACTAAATTCTCCCTGCTGGGGCTAATGTAATAAACATTTTGAATACGGAGCATTTAAATTAAATGGTTTGACAGAAGCAGGATACAGTGGATTTAACTCTTTAAAGTAGTGTTTACTACATGAACCACCTTCTTTAACATTCAGTAATTCCACATTTTGCCCACTGATTGTATTGCTGGGTTAGAAATGATTTTCAGCATAAATAGCATTAATAAACTGATCTTTGTAATGGAGATACACTTAGAACTAAAGACAATTTTTAAATATTATTTAGTGGTGTGCATCAGAAGTAATAGTAAAACTTCAGTACCTGTGATGAGGAAGCTGTGTGTACCCCACTTCTAAAACCATTTATATGCTTGGGCTCATTGATGTAATGACTGGATGTAATGGAACTCATTTTCACCAGGATCACGATCGCCCCATACAGGTATGCTCACGTTCCTCAGCCTAATCTGTGAGTAAAATACAACAGTAGGCAGAACTTCCAGTAATGTGTTAGAGATTATAAGTACAGCACTGTTATCCAAACTAACCACTTTTAATTGCTTTAACAATCTCTACTGCTCCTGAACTTACTGACAAATATTAAGCTAAAAATGGGGCACACTAAATATATTAAACTGTTCCTCTCCAGGATATGGAACTGAACTCAGTAACGCATTAATATATTGAAGTTTGACATTAAAATTTAAATTTGCTGAATTTATATTCTATTCTTAATTTCCTACTGAATGCAATTTCAATTTTCCACTATCATACCAAATATGTCACCTGCTGTTCCTACGATAATACAACTACATTTGAAGTTAGTTCTGGAATTTCAAAAACTGTACGAGTTTTATGATGACGTCATGTACAGTTCCGATATCATCCACCATCTGGCGACACTTTACATTCCACAAAGGGCATATCATGTTCACCAACATAACCAACTTTTTCATTCTCGGGTTGTGGTGTCTGTTTATACAGGTGAAAGATATATTCATCAGTAGCTGGTGCAGAAGAATTTTTGATTGAATAGTCGCTTAGTGTATCAGCAAACATTTTTTGCGTTGATAACTATAAATGGCCCAATCTAGTAGAATATTTATGAGCAATAGGGCTCTAGGTTATGTTAGTAACCATATCCCATTAGTCGTGCGATATATTCGTTGTAGAAAAGAAAACTTGGTCGTAACATGTGTTGGAAAAGCATTTCATACGTACGGCTGTTCAAGATTTACATTGCTTAGTGTCAGTGGCTTGCATTCTGGTGAAGTAACATGTATTGCTGCAGACGCTTATCACGTGTACACTGCAAGTGATGATGTAATTCGTGCTTGGAGGCGAGGAACAGAACTCAAGCATACATATGTTGGACATTCCTGTCCAGTGCACCTGCTTTTGCCCTTTGGACCTCATCTCCTTTCTGTTGACGAAAACAACATTCTTAAGATATGGGATGTCAAGTCTGAGGAGTTGCACTTGGAGCTGACATTTGACAATAACACATTTAATATAACCACAATACTTCATCCTGTAACATACTTGAATAAGGTTTTGTTAGGTAGTGAACAAGGAATCATGCAACTATGGAATATTCATTCAGCAAAACAAATTTATGTTTTCAAAGGTTGGACATCAGCTATCACTGTTCTGGAACAAGCACCAGCTATTGATGTTGTAGCAGTTGGTTTGGCTAATGGTAAAATAATTCTTCACAATCTAAAGTTTGATGAAACTGTCATGGAATTTATGCAAGACTGGGGACTTGTAACCTGTTTGTCTTTTCGAACTGATGGACACCCAGTATTGGTTTCAGGTAGTTTGTCAGGACATGTTGTATTCTGGAATTTGGAAGAACGGAAAGTAATGAGTCAGTTGCTGGCAGCACATAATAATGCAGTAACTGGGCTTCAGTGTCTTCCAAATGAACCCCTTTTTGTCACCTCCTCTCCAGACAATTCATTAAAGATGTGGATATTTGACATGCCAGATGGAGGGGCACGACTTTTGCATATTCGTGAAGGGCACAGTGCACCACCTTCATGTGTTCGATTTCATGGAAGTAACGGTCACAATTTGCTGAGTGCAGGAGGGGATTCCACACTTCGAATATTTTCTACTGTAACAGAAACTTTCAATAAGAATCTTGGACAAGCTTCATATAATCGCAAGCTCTCAAAAAAGAAAAGTAAAGGTTTGGGAGATCCTCTAAAGATGCCCCCAATTGTGCAGTTTACATCAGAAACAACAAGAGAGAAGGAATGGGATAACATCGCAGCAGTTCATTTAGGTTTGGCTACCGTCACAACGTGGTCATATGACAAGTTAAAGATGGGAGAGCTCAAGTTATTACCAGAAAGATTTGATGCTAAGAAATCACAGTTGAAGGTGAACATTGTTGCAACATGTCTGTGCCTCACTTCCTGTGGCAACTTTGTGCTGATAGGATACAGTACAGGCCATGTAGATAGGTTCAACATCCAGTCTGGTATTCACAGAGGAAGCTATGGCCACCCATCTGCCCACACAGGACCTGTGAGGGGTGTGGCTACAGATAACTTAAATCAGATGACAGTCACTGGTGGAAGTGATGCACTGGTCAGATTCTGGCATTTTAAATCTCCAGGTAAGTGACATGACATAACCTTCCATTTGCAAGGTTTCTTCTGATGACTTATTTTGGTAATTGTGTTCAACAGGGTCTTGATAACCTACATCATGAATCTGGTAATACTATAGGATAACCAGCTATGAGAAGAACTTCACCCACCACTGCTCATGTTTCTATTACTGACATGAGAAATGTACACAAATATTCAAGGACATATAAGAAAAGGCACAGAGAGTAAACTCATATTACCTAACCAGACTTTTATGACTAATATTAAGATGATGCCTCTTTCCATTGGTTGTAATTTTCATTCATATCTGGCATCCCTGAAACTCTGTCTCAAGGGTACATATCATCTGATATACCTCAGAACATGTTCTTTTGACAGGGTGAATTAATCTACCTGTAAGTTTGTTATGAATAATCAAGATATGTGAAGTTTTTACTTTTGTCCCAAAGGTTCAACAGCAGTAACAAAGCTTGATGTAGAAGAATCAGTGTCATTCTTTCGACCTCACCATGACAGTTCAATGTTGGCAGCAGCTCTGGAAGATTTCACTATTATCATCATAGATTTGGACACTCATACAGTTGTGAGGAAATTCCAGGGGCATAAAGGACAATTGACCGATGCTACGTTCAGTCCAGACTCACGCTGGTTGGTAACAGCTGCTATGGACTGTACTGTCTGCACTTGGGACATTCCATCGGCACAGCTTATTGACTGTTTTCAGGTTTGTACTGATTTAATTTTTGTTTTAGATAATAACATAGAGTACAAAAGTGGGGTCACCTCCAGTTTCATGAAAATTTGTTGGGTCAAAGGACATGGAAGACAAATGCAAGCACTGGTACGTAATACCATAATCGTATCTTTCCTTATAAAGTAAAGTAGTTATGCTAAAAATATTTCTTTTATCTAAAATATTAAAATAGTAAACTTAAGTGCATGACTTCTGTTCACCTTAAGTTGCCTGATCCCTCCAAACTATACTGGTAGACGGATAACTCGGACAGATTTCATCATGAACACCACTCATAACATGCGTTTCCCTTATTTTTAGCTGGATGCTGCCTGCACTTCACTGAGCCTTTCACCAACTGGTGACCTCTTGGCAACAACTCATGTGGATTATCTTGGTGTGTTCCTTTGGTCTAACCGAACATTATATTCACATGTTTCACTTCGTGCAATCTCTGAGCCAACTGAAGTCCCTTTACTAAAACTCCCAACAACCATGGGTGAAAAACAGGAAGGAATGGAAGACAAACTCAATGATGGAGAACCTGAGTTTAAGTCCTGTGATCAAATCAGTAAAGACCTTGTAACATTGTCTTTGGTTGCGAGTTCAAGGTGGCAAAACCTTCTGGATATTGATATAGTAAAGAAGCGCAACAAACCTAAAGAACCACCAAAAGTACCAAAAGCAGCACCATTCTTTCTTCCAACCATACCATCACTAAACCTTCAGTTTGACTTAAATAAAACAACTGACAAAGAAGAAACAAACATCAGAATGCCTGCAAGTCTACAGAGTCTTTCAGGTTTTGCACAGCTGCTAAGTGATGCTGCTGAAACCAACAATTTTCAGCCAGTTGTTGCCAAGCTGAAAGCCATGGGTCCTTCAGTGATTGACTTTGAAGTCTCTTCTCTTGCCCCAGAAGGAGGTGGGTCATTTGACCTTATGTTACTGTTCATGAAGCTTATTGAGTCAATGTTGATTAGTAATAAGGACTTTGAACTAGCACAAGCCTATCTAGGACTTTTTCTCGGAAGACATGGGGACTTGATTGCATCAGAAAGACAATTAAGGGATTACATACCTAAACTCCAAAGCTGTCAGATCACAGGTTGGGAATTGTTACAAGGTAAATTGTTCTACAATCTCTGTGTGACACAGTCATTGAAGGGGATGTAAGACAAATCTAAAGTAAACATGATATTTTAAGTAAAATACAAATCTACCACTTATTTACAGTTACCTTCATTCTATGATTTCTTTTGAAGTTCAAGCCTGAGGTAAAAATTTCCACCCCTACCAAACCTTCCCATATCTCTGTCTAATAACAAATTAAATTCTGTTGAACCAAACATTTCAGTTAGGTGAGGAAAACCTTACTTCATATTTTGGTTCCAGGTCTCCTTTTTGTCCAGAAACTGAGTCCCTTGACTGAGGTTTCTTATAGATTTCTTTGGTTCCTCCAATCAAATGCTGGGATAGTATCTTGAAACAGGTCATAACTGATCCTTCCACATCAATCCCAATATGTCTTCCTGTCCTATGCTGCATGACCTGTGCAGATGGAAATTATCATTAAAGTAAGAAACAGTTGCACTATTATTTAAGGACAGTTTCATATGGCTTGACCAATTAAATCTGTTCCTAAATTCTTCAGCTCATACCATTTGATACACTTATATACTGAGCAAGTTGGCTCAAACACCACTGTTTTTAGTTCCACCAAGCAAATGCCTTATGGCTGAGATATTGTAAAACACTAAACTACAACTGAAATAATGATTAATCCACTTAATATTAAACACTGAAGTTGAGTGGTTAGCACACACCATTTGTATTTGGAAGATCCCAGGAGCATTTTACTCAAGACATACAAGGATTTTGCACCTTAAAACAAGTCACGATCAATTCCTTCTGTGTGTTGTAATGGTCACAAACACTTCACATTCAAAATTACAAATCCTAAGATGATAATGAGTTGTGAAGTAAACCAAGAATCGCTCAATCCACTTATTACTGAACATCTGAAGATTTGCATCTGTGTGTGTGATGTTAATTCTTCTTTATAAGTGTTAGCCCTTATTATTTTATATGAGAGGATAAACATATGGACTCACATCCATGTGTGTCTATGCACACATATCCTCCCTAATACCTTCAGAACCAATGAACTGATCTTCATGAGCACTGATGTCAGTGAACTTCAGAGGTGTGAATGGAACTAGTGACATCTAATGTAAATAAACATTTATTTCAGACAATACAGAAATGCCAAGAAAAATAATCCGCACGCAAAAATGCAGGAATGCTTACAATACAATGGAGGTCACTTTCAAGGCATTTTCAAAATAATTAATGTTAGAAGACTAAAATGCTTAAATATATTACTGACTTGTGTAATCCACTTTTTATGACTAAAGTATTTCCTTCTGTGTTAGTGTGTTTCAAAATATGTCAGATTATTGCAGCATACTCTATAAAACCCCTAAACCTTGGCATAAGGAAACTATACATTTGAGGTATCCAACCTGAAGGACAAGGGTCAGAAAATGTCTGATTAGTTCACAACTCAAATTATGCTGATACTCATCAGATACAAATACTTTTCACCAGGAAATACAATGATACACACACTGCACACAATCTAAGTTCCAGAAAAACAATTTAAATCTACTTGATTAATTCATGCTTACTGAAAATCTCTAAACCCATACATTTATACTAACGATAATGCTGTACTCACTGCCTGTGACAAGAACATTTTTTTCAGATATGTACATAATGTAATGATGGTGGTGGTGGTAATAATAATAATAGCAGCAACAATAGACACTTCACTCATGGTCAACAAATGTAACCTAATTCACCAGCTAAATAAAAATTCACTTAACACATGACTGAACATTCAGCACAACAGAGAAAACAGATAAGCAGTAATTAGTTTGATTTGTTGAGCCATGCATATTTGGTAGACATATTCCAATTCATTTTCATGCGAAAACTTAAACAATAACATGTAATGACTTCCTAGACATTTCATTATCTGATTAATCATAATACATTCGTGTATTCACCAGCACACTAATTTTGGCACATGCACTAAGTCTCACACAGCCAAAACTTGTGGGTTGATTACAGCAAGGATTAAAAATTATGATAGGCAAGGAGAATGACTTGAGATATATGTTATCTCTGTTCCAAAAACATCCGTTATTTGCGGGCTACATCCAACTCTCCAACAGCACACACCATTACAATGAGACATGTACAACAGACTGCTCCACTCACAAGATTTTGCTGTGCAAGGTTAGTGACTCCTGTGCACAAAAAGTACTCGCACAATAATTGCAAAAAAGAACAGTCTTTACTGCATACAATATTATCATCTACAAAGCTCTTATCCACTGTTTTTCCAAAATGAAAAGTCACCCTTCTCTAAACATCAAGAAATTATGAAGTTGCTGTAAAACGTCTTTTCTTAATGGCAGTTCTTTCACATAGTCACCAAAAGTAACACAGATACAGTACAGACTCTGCTTCACAGCAGATTGCAAAGCAGCCTTCATTTTCATATCATAATGCTCAACTTTTTGAGACCTCTTATAATTTCCAATCTTCTGTAGTTTGTCCATAGCCTGTTTCAGCTGAAACAGGGCTGTGATGATGGCTGGCAAGTCCTTCTGCACAACCCCATAATGGTCTTCTTTGAAAGAAGACGCTGCCAGGCGAGACAAACCCTGAATGGCCCAGATCACTGGTTGGCACTGAGCCAGGTGGTATCTCACCTTAGCATCAGGAAGTTCACCAAATACGAAGAAAATGCCAGGCTTCCTGCATAACACACCCACAGCCCGACTGGCATACACCTTCAGAACCCTAGTTATGGATTCCTGTGAGATGCTGACTGGGGGTGACTGGAATTGGGCACTATTTGATGGAGATTGGTAGAGTGATATATCAGGCGCATTCTGAATTCTCAAAGACATATTTCTCATCCTAGATATGGAAGTGGTATGGTGTCCAGCTGGAATAACTGCAGGATCTTTTGAAGGAAAATAATCTTTGGGGATGCAATGCTCTTTGTTTTCTGGTGTAGATTGTGCTTCAATATTTGTTTGATTTAAATCTTCTGTGAATTTTGTTATAACCTTCAAACTTTCTTCTACTACAGCATTCCAATTATAAGGATGTCCACCAGGATGACTTAATGCAAACAACTCTTCTCTTCTGCCATGGTCCTTCTCAGCCAAAATCTTAAGATCAAGGAAACCCAAGTAACATATAATAGGAATGTCTGTCAGAGCCAAACTCTGATGCAATGTAAGACAATCAGTATTTCCAAACACAGGTGTCACTGGAAAGACAACGTGTTCAGTCAAGTTTACTTGAAACATGAGCTTCATGGTATATATGGCAAAAATAAAAGTACTATTAAAAAACCATGAATAGAATAACAGGGACACATTCATCAGTCTAAATATTGTCCCTTGGGATGTCTCTTCTATATTACAGTTCAAGAAGTCACTAACATAACCTCGAACAGCTCCTCCATACCAGTAATACATTATAACAAAATACATGGTTGGTGAAACAGCATCAATCATTGCTTGTTTCATAAGTGGTTGCAGTTCTGATTTTACCTGCAAGAACTTCAGCTGCTGAATTATTGGGAACAACAGAGCCTTAAGCCCAAAAACATGGTCATGTACAAAAAAATAAATACCTATCCAGAAACCGTTTAATATTAGAAATAAGTATCCTTCAATTAGGCAGGTCTTCTTGTCATCACTACTGCATACATCAAGCATCTTCCCATACTTTCCTCCAAGCAGAGATAAATAAATCCATGTGATAAGTCCACCAATAACACTGTACGAAGTACCTATGATCAATGTATGAGGTGAGAACATACTACAGCAAACAGCAAATCGAGTACCACAGTACCTGTTCACCACAAGAAAATCTTTGCCACACACTATACCTTGTGTACAAATTACCAGACCAAGAGGAACCAAGTATAGCCAAGTTCTCAATGACACACTGAAGGCTAATGACTGTTGAATCCACGCGATGGGATGCCAAAGGTTAAAATTCACTACGAGCACGAACGCAATTAAAAACACAGCTTGTAGAACAAAGCCCCAAAATAAAGCTGCTGCTACTCTCCAGAATAAAATCTCTCTGTAAGACATATTAACCTTTGCTTTCATGTTAGGTTACACTTCACTATTTTCCCACAGTGGCCTTATGCTTTATTTAAGCAGATTTGAAGACACGACAAAAGTAGTATTACAACAACAGCAATTCAAAGACCTGCATACAGTGAACACTTCTTCACATTTGCAATATATAATTGAAATAATTATCGCGCCAAACTACCTCCTATACTTTTCACATGCAGCACAACTACCAACTTATACAAGGTTAGTTGGCCCTCAATTTATTTCTCTACCTTCAATTCGGAACACATTATTTCCCGCCATAAAGCAACGTAAAAACGTACACTGAAGGAACTTTCTGGCTATTACTACGAGTAACAATTAATGTTTTAATTTTTTCTTCTTATTCATGGACCGAAAGCGTCCAGTCATTGCAAATACTTTCTTTCGTTCGGAACGCCCATGTTACCCACACTCATATTCAATAACCAAGAACCTTTTCGGGTTAAAGCGGTCGCAGCGCGACAATTACAGTTCATCAACGTTTAATGCAATGTTCTAGAAAACATTGTTTAGAAGTGTCTAGTTGGTTCCTATTATCGTAATTTGTTAGCAATAATCATCTTACCCAAATAAACGAGGCATTTATGTGGTGCGAAAACCCTTTCCTTGCATCTCATGAATTGAGTATGGATATTGTTTCTCATCAGCACATCCTGATTTAGTAATTAAAGAAGAGAAAGGCATTATTCATATTGTTTCACAATAATTGTACTTTTACTACCTGTACTGTTCTTTATGAGTGTTTTAACCTTTGTTAATATTGAATTGGCATTTTATTTTATCTCCTGGGGGAGGCAATATTGAAATGAATCTTATGGAAATATGATGTAAGGGTGTAAATTTAATTCAGCTGCTGGATATCTGGTCGGGTAAAAATATATAGCCAAAAGCTTTGAGCACAACACAATGAGAGAAAATGGAGTATGGGCTTCTGCGTTACCTGCCCTAAACAAAAATGTAGTATGTTGCAATGAGTTCCTCTTAACCTGATAGTAACCACACCTGAGATTACATAGCATCATAAGATGACTGTTTCCACAGTTGCAGCACCATTTAGTCTGGTAGAAGTTTACCAAACATCTACAAAACCACTCAATGCTACAACCCAGAAGACTGTAATCTTCATACTCACTGCTGTGAGATACTCAAATAGAACCATAATACACAAGACATTCAACATGTTAACTGCTCTGTGAACTTCAGATATCAAATACAGGAACAAATAAGTAATAATAAGAAAAAACTTTGTTTTATCATAGTAAAGTAGAATGCTGAAAGAAAGCAGTTGACTGAAGTAAATGCTTTGGGGCAAAACCATTTCAACTTCATAACTGAATATACCATGATGCACATTACAGTAAAATTACATAACAGTACCAATAATTTCAGCAAAACTGGACAATTCATAATGGCCAACATTTTTTTACAGCTGGAAACAATATAATACATCTGAAAATGAGCATGACAGGTTGGACACACATTTGTCAAATTAAACAATTAAACAATGATAAAACGTATACTGATAAGTACTCACAGAATTAAGGATGTAATAAAACTTCTACTTCTACTGTTGTTCAATAGATATCTCCTCTATAGTTGTATAAGCACAAATATCATGAAGAAGAAATTTAG
Organism: Zootermopsis nevadensis; assembly: GCF_977971745.1. Classification (NCBI taxonomy): domain Eukaryota; kingdom Metazoa; phylum Arthropoda; class Insecta; order Blattodea; family Termopsidae; genus Zootermopsis; species Zootermopsis nevadensis. Next base: position 20,896,085 of record NW_028259134.1, read on the forward strand.
AGTGAAGTAGAGAACACAGCATGAGGATGTGAACAAAAGACTCAGGTTTTAAATGATAGTCAAGTACATTTTCTTAAGTTTTTTGTAACAGCTTGCATTTTAAAATGCTAAAACAAGCATAACATAAATAGATTTTACACAAATAACTACTTTGTTCTCAAATCTTCTATAAAATGTTCATTGCAATACAATTTATTCAAATAAGGTCATTTTAACAGACACATGTACAGAAACAAATAAACATGCCATTTAATTGTACCCAATTCAATGCTATAATTCTAAGCTCAATACAGTCACTGCATTTAAAGGGTCGAACAAAATACAATATATGAACTTCTAATGTTTCTCTTTCTTACTTCAAAATACATGTTTAAATCAATGTTAACATATTAGTTAATACAGAATAATAGCCAATTCATTTCTCTTTGAAAATCCTTCTTGAGAACGATCTGTCAGATTCTCCACGTGTAATGGCTGTACAAATGTTTTCCTTTCTTCACAAACATTTTCATCCCACGAATCAAAATAATGGTCTCCATTGCTTTCACAGAGGTTGTGAAGAACCAAACAAGTCTTAACAATATTGATCATATTGTCCAGTTGCAAGTCACATCGTTTAAATAAGATTTTCCAACGTCCTCTTAAGTGACCAAATGCTATCTCTACAGGTGTGGTGGCTTTTTGTAAATGGTAATCATATCTTTTCTGCATTGAATCTTTTGATTCATTAGATGGAAAAGGTGTCATAAGCCACTTTCGTAGAGGAAATGATGAACCTGCAATTAAGTGAAATTCTTCTGGTAGCACCTCTCTACAAAGAAAGTTATATAATTCACTTTTCAGGAATATTTCTGCATCATTCATTCCGCCTGGTTGTCCCACATCAGCATACCTGAAAACACCATAATAAATGGTAATCCTTCAACCCTTATTTACTAGAAGTGAATAAATTGTATACAATAAATTTTCAGTGACGATCATGAATTGTGAATTGGAAGTGATGTATGACGAAATGGCCAGGGTTGAATTCAATGTAAAATTTTGACATCAGTCTTGGAAAACTGACAAAGTTCCTTCATCACAGCTCCCAACTAATAAAAATATAATTTAGTACCCTCTCAACAAATGAAAATTGTAACTACCACACCAAGGACAAAACTTGAATTTCATATAAGGGAGATATCTGAATTAGCCACTTCATAACCCTGCTGCAAGATACTGATGTTAAATATACTAATATATATAGCACTCCAATGTTCAACAGCTGAAGTTGGGTAAAATCCTCAGGAGTGTGGAAATAAAGGAAGAAATATCAATGTTACTGGAATCAAAAAGATGATATGTTCCAACATTTGAAAGATGAAAACTGATTTCGCACTCCTTGTTGACGTGGATTATCCGAACATCTTAAAAGATTTTTAAATGAAAATAACTTCTCTAACATGAGTCAGTTGTGTTGATTTCCTTAACTGTTATGAGAATCCAAATACAGTAATTTCAAGGGAAAATGTTTTTAATTGTTGTGTCAACTTACACCTTGCAAATAATTTTCCTTAAAGGAGTAAAACAAATCAGAGTTGAGAGTGCAGATGACTGATAAAACACAGCTGCAATTTTGCTCACTGTACCATAACTTCCAAGAAATACTGAAAAACTTGTCAGAAACTGCAAGCAGCATGTGGCTCTATTTTGTGAGTACTGACATTGATGCACAGTGACATATTCTGCAGAATTTCAGCATTCATACAAGTGCAATACAATGACTTACCTAAATGTATACTGATGATCTACAACAACAAGAAGCACTATTGAATGGTATCCCTCCTTGTTTAAATAACTACTTGAAGACAGTGATGGTGACAAAATTGGAATATGTGAAGTTCCCAATGCACCCATGCATCCAGGAAAATGCCATGTATTGCTGAACGCATTCACAATTTCTTCCCTTTCCGTCACTGTAGCAGGAAATGTCACAATTTTGTCATACAAAGTTTTACACACAGCACTACTGAATTCTTTCAAAATCAGATGTACTGTACTCTTTCCAATTCCAAAGTGTTTGGCAACCGAAAGAAAATCGTCACTGTTCTTCAAGACTGTAAGTGCTACAGCAATTCTCTTATCTACCGGAATTGATCGTCTCATGTTTGTATTTTCTCTAACTAAATCCACGTACAGTTCGTCGACAAGACATTGAAATGTTTCACGACCAATGCCAAAATGTTTCAGGAAGCTGATGTCGCTGTATGTTGGCACAACTTCTTCCCAAAATCGTCCTGTTGTAGGATAAGCCCAACAAGATTTTACCACATTTCTCCTACGCCGTTGTCGCAAAAGACGCAACATCAATAACCTTCTGCGGCGAAGTAGCCTCCCATGTTCTTCTTCGTATCCTTTCCGGCGTGTATTCCAGTATTCAAATAGCCAGTGTGTGATAACAGAAATAATCTGCCACATCTGATATGAATATTTACTAGTTTACCACACAGTTTCACTTACATATTACTCAACATCTCCAAACCATTTTACACCAACCAAAAACACAAAACATTACGGTCTTCACTTTTATATTGCCACCAACATGCACACAATATCATAGAAAATACCAACATACAGATCGGTAACTCAAATGTTAAACGTTGGCAGCACATTTCGCCTATGACGTCACGTATATATTAGACCAACATTACTAAGACGAAATACAACACCGATGTGCAACTCAGTACAACTGTTTGAAAACTTTGCGTCAAGCATGCCCCACCATTTATTCATCAGAAATGATTAATACAACTACGTGATATGACAACTGTAGATATGTCGGTATTTGAGATTCCTACTAACAAATCTTCATCATTCAATATAGGTTATGTTGTAAAGCTGTGATGTCTAGTAGAGGTTCTTTTGCAACGAGACTTGACGCTAGAGGCAGCAACGACTTCTAAAACGTTGGTAAACTTCTACCATACTACAAAGTATTACACCCCTCATACACCCATCAAATTATTTCAGAAGTGATCTAATTATAACAAACACATTATGTTCAAAGAGCCACAAACTCATTCTATTTCAAACAAGAATTGCCATAGTAGTGGATGGAATCTATTACAGTACTTAAATCAGACTAAAAAATATTAAACTTAAAAGCATGGAGGAAATATGAAATATATACAAAGATTTGGGTCACACAGTTTAGTATGTGATTAGATATAAGGCCATGCTGATGTGTAGAGGAGTCAGTAGAGCATATGTTGGCAGCATGTAGTTTGCAATTCTCACTTTCAGATTCATGAACAGTTGACTCATGTGGGCTGCTGCCTGAAAGATGCATCTAATCATTGCAGATCCTGGAACTTGTAACAAAATCAGAACCTCAGAAAGAATCCAAAATAAAGACCATCAATAGCCCACACTGACTGTCCCTGGTGAAAATTCCTCTGTCCATGACAAATTAAGAATAACTATAACTATATCACATGAAAAAACAAGTAAATAATCAATATAATGTATCAGAATACAAACCCAGGATAAAACAAACTGAAACTGAACAGATGAGATGTCTGAAGGGACAATACTTCTCTTCAGTTTGTAAAGCATCCCTAGTTTCATTCCAGCTTGTTACATTATGAGATATAGAGCAGACATGATGTCCTGGCTGCTGGTATACTTCACATAATTACAAATGTATAGTAGGAATATATTTTATGAACATCCAATACTACATTCACTACTGTAAATGAAAAACTCAAATCTAATCTCTACAAAACATTTTATTAATTACAGAATATTTCTAGATCAAGATTCAATGCAACAAGTGCTTATTATACCCTTTTATGTTCACACGAAACTACTCTGTTTAGAAGTACATATCTATCAAGACAAATGTGCACATCAGTTTATTATCCAGGTACTGTTCTACACTTTCTTACTTCATTGTAATGAATAAATATGAAGGTATGATTGCATTACAATGAAGAAGTATGCAGTTAATTCTGCAAAGCAGCTGTATTTAAATCTGGAGCATCCTTCTTTGCAATTCCTGATAGAAGTTTTTTGATTTCAGCAATAGCTTTTCCAGGATTCAAACCCTATAAAAGAAAATAAAACAATTAAAATACTACAAAAATGTAATATAAATAAATACATTCTATATTTGCATACAAGAATAACATACCTGTTTAGGTCATGTGTGTGCATTCTTAAAATACACTATTGAGTAACAGACAATGTAAGATTAAATGAAGACTTGTATGATGAAAATTCACTTAAAACTTGTATGGAAAATTGGACATACCAATTTTTCTAGTTACTGACCTTCGGACAAGTTCGGGTGCAGTTCATAATTGTGTGGCAACGGTATACAGAAAATGGATCTTTCAGTTTGCCAAGCCTCGCTTCTGTTGCTTCATCACGCGAGTCAATGATCCACCGATAAGCCTGAAAAACGAACTTCCATCACATCTTTCTTTGCACCAAATTATCCTTAGTTATGAAACTTCTCTTACACAAATCTATATTTATATTGGTATTTACTAGTAAATGAATAATTGATCTGTAGTTTTTAACTGCTAAGATAAGCTGGCACAGGAATGTAAAAACCTGTATATAACCTATGTCACTAGTAGATTAAATTTTTTCAAGGCAAAGTGTTGATTCTTAGTGTCCCATTCCATTATTATGAACTGTTACAAGATCATGACCAGTTGAGCACTTATCAGTTTCTCAAGAAAGACCCTGTTCCCATAAGTTAGTCTTCCATTCTTTTGAAATAACTACCTCATTTGCATGTAAGTACGACTCACCTGCATGAGAACAGCTGGTCCTAGATATTTATCTCCATTCCACCAGTAGGATGGGCATGATGTACTACAGCATGCACAGAGGATGCATTCGTACAGACCATCCTAAAATAGTAACACGTCAAATTCTGTTTTGAATAAATGCACACATAAGCCGTTCTTACATTCTGCAGTATAATTATTGATGGAAGTAAAAATCAAAACACTTCATTATAAACAATTAATGAGCTGCAGGTTTTCTGCCTCAATTTTTTTTTATAGATATTCATTCAGCTGCAAGGAACTTCATTATCCATATGAGATAAATTTTCTGTGTTTCTAGTTTTGCAACAATGGTACAAATGTAATGGCTTTAACTTGTAAACTTGCAGTTAACACCAGACTCAAAACGCCAAGATTCTTAAACTTGCCAGTTTCTTGCGGTCATCAATTGATTGGAGGTACTGCCGATTTCCAGTCTTTTTTTCATCCTTGCGCTGAAGCCATGGCTGGATAGAATGATACTGGGTATAGAAGTTATTCATGTCAGGAACCAGGTCCTTTATAACATACATATGTGGCAATGGGTAGATCTTGCTAGACTTGCTAAGATTGGTGTCTATTTTGCTATAATGCAAAAATACAGTGATATTTAATTCTACCAATAAGGACATTGTATGCTTGAAAAAAATTATTTTATTAAAACATTATATTATCAGTTCAATGTACAGGAATGAAAGTAAATTGAGGAATATTTCCGCTATAAAACAAAACTGGTTCATATGTTCTTCTTACAAAGAATTTTGACTTGAGTAACTTCAATTTGTGTGAAGAGACTGCAACGATATGTTTTAACTTCTGAGATGGAGACAAATATCATGTATTAAATCCCACATGCCAAAATTTTATATTATGAATAAACAGAGATTTCCTTACTACATTTTTAGTATTATTTTAAAAAAACTGATGCATTTACCTGATGCAAGCCAGTGTGTTTACACCACCAATGTTCATAGCACATGAACCACAGATACCCTCTCGACATGAACGCCGGAAAGTAAGCGTAGGATCCACTTCATTCTTTATTTTAATAAGTGCATCCAAAATCATGGGCCCACATCTGGAATGGTATGAATGTGTCTTCAAGTATGTTAATAAAAATATGAATCTGCTGTTCTTTGTCATAAATTTATTTAAGTTCCAAAGTTATACACATTGGCAGGAACTGACTTTTGTTGACATCAAACCATTTCAATGCTTCTCCGAGATAGTAAAAATACAGATTCATTTGTATTATTTGATATAATTATTATAAAACCAAATATTTACATGGAAGATTGTAGCCCAACACAGACTTTTCAATGATACAATGCTATACAAGGTGTGGTTAATTCTCACGTGTTCAGATCTACAGAGTACTGCTGCATCTGAGGTTTCTCCTCAGGTTTATCTGGGTTCCATCGGTAAATGTCAAACTTCTTCAGCCTCTGCCCAGCTTCAGATGCAACAACTGCAGACACATGGACCTTGCGTACCTGAAATACAAAAGTCATAATCAGCCACTTAGTCTGTGAAATGGGTAATAACTGTAATTTACAAAATAGTTTATGCTCAACAGCAATGGTATACACCAATGACTTTAAATCAAAAATTTGTTTATGCTTTGGATTCCCCATGTGATCTTAGACTTGTAGGGTGTTTAAAGTTTTTACCATGTCAGAAAACAGGGAAATGTATACATACTTAAAACCATGCTATCTAAACACTAGGCACAAGCTCCTAAGCAAATTTTGGTTATGAAAGAAAATGGCTGGTAGGCAAATGCATTGCTCAGGAAGTATCGAAACACATTTTTGTGCACGTACAAGTTCCACAAATACCTACGTTTGGGGGGTGAAGCTTTAATTTGACAGTTTCTTTCTGGTAAGGTAACCACAGCTACGTTTCCAAAAACTAACCTAACGAGTATAGAAATGAGAAAATACTTCCTCTCAAAATCGCTAGTGCAATTACAGACGTCTATATATATAACAAATACAGACGCCTGTTAACAAAATATTATTACGTCAAGGCATTATGCGAGCAAAGGCGATGTACATAACTGAGCAACGAATTGTAAAGATTTATCACAATTCTTTAATACTAAACTTGACGAGTGAAAATATAGACTTTTTCATTGTCTTTACTTTAAAATCGGAAATACAGATCACTTACTTGGACGAATATCCCCATACAGCCCCTTAAAAGGCAAAACTCCTTCGCCATTTTTAAGCACAGTTACATCACAGAGGACCCCCACCCCCATCCTAAAAGCACTTGAAGTTCGAATAGTTATACACAGTTACAACAACCTCACACAAAAATGTACCTATCAGTGCTACCACAGATACTTTCCGGCAGTGAAACCCTCGCAGTGTTAATACTTAACAATTTTACCCCCAGAGAACAAAGCAGGTAATAACATGGATAACTTCAACTTATGAATTTGTTTCGTATAAACATCTCGATAAACGTTACGAATGAGGCCCATGTTGATATAACATTTTTCAATTAGAATTGCCTCATGAATCAACCAATGAAGTCTTGAAATTTCCTCTCAGGTCATGCTGTATCATAATATATATACTTTTATAAGCTCTTGAAAGCTTTGTTTCTTTGCTTTTATAGTTTTAATCCTTATATTTTAATATCATTATCCATGCACATACTGGTTCATATTGCACTGGAGTGTCACTGTGCTTGTAATTCAAGCAGGTAGCAGCACAGTGACACAAAGTTCACTTTCTCTTAGTGGTGAAACCATTCCACCAGTTTTAATTAAAACTATTTCAAATAACATACCTTAGATAGGTAAAACGCAACTGTTATAGTACACATCACCTAACGCAAATTCTCAGAACCAACACAATTTGAATTATTCAAATATTCATGAACAGTGGTGTCATTCTCCTCTGGGCCCAATGCGAGGTGTGGTGTCAGAATTTCAATGGAAATTGCTACCGAGTCATCACTTATGCTTGCCCAGGTCTGAAAAGAACATCAGTATTTCTTCCAAGTATACAGGCCGGTCATTCCTCACAGTTGGACTAATTTACACTCAAACTTACACATACAGCCATATGGAAATAAGTTGATTCATACCTAACATGATCAAGGTGTGGATATAAACCTGGTAAAAGAACCAGGAAAACAAGAAGAAAACCTACTTCACACTGAGCAAAATTAGGAATAGTACTTGCTACCACAAATCAGTCCTAGGAGAAATAAAACACCACATTTTCAAAACCATGAAAAACCTCTCATTGAAGTACTTAAAACTGATACCACAGTACATTCAACTCATTTTATACAAATTCCATGTACAGGGAGAAATATAAACATTTCTGAGTCACCTGATAGTTCATGATGTAGGTGTAAAAAGGTGAGACAACTACTTTGTAACATATTAATTTTTATTTTCAATACTCAGTTTCCACTTGGATTCTTACCTGGCATAGCACCACATTTCTCTATTACTGATACATGCATATTAATACACGAATCCTAGGAGAGTACAAACTTCAGTATCATACAGAAGGGGCTACTGATATTCAGTTGAGAAGTTTGTATGGTATAGTTTTTGTGAATATAAACTCAACAAAGGATAAATGTCTAAGTAGAAATAATAATTAAAGCAACATACATATGCTATAATGTACACCTCCTTCACCCATATTGTTAAGCTAAGGCAGTCATTTTCTCAAAAATAGCAAAGAATGCAGAAAGCAAAAATAATAATAATAAAAAAAATATATATAAATCCCATATTTCAAACCAAATGTTTATGTGAAAAATTGAATACTCGCTTTTACAAATCTGGAGGCTACTTCGGTCAAGGCACAAAATTGTATGTTTTCGTGTCCCTGCCTGCAACAATCATAATGATGATTAAATATATAGAAATTCTAATGACAAAAGTGTAATAGAACACAGCAACTATATGAATGCATTTAATCTCTTCAATGCACCTGATGCAAGAATTAATGAGGGCTTTCTTTTTCATCTGACCACATACTATATAAAGCAAACTCAGTTAACATACAACAAGTTTTCCCCCATTATAAGCAAGGACATCCCACTGCAATCTGCAATCCTGCATAGAGTTAAGGACTTGCACAAAAAAGAGTCAGTGGGACTTGTGTTCTGTAGCTTGTACACGCTCAATATAGTCATGGACAGACTTAACAATTTTTTTATTTTCATTTAGTTTCCCAATCAGATGTAGGCATGTATATAAAATTGATATACTTCTGATACAAAAGCTTGGGCTGGCAGCAATATATTACTTCACATATTACATATACACACAAGTTGAACTAGTCCCAACATACATACCACTGTTCAACTTCATGACAAAGATAATGACCACCATCCGCGCACACATTCACAAAAACAGGCTTTTCTCATATTTACAATACCACTAGGCCTTGCTCAATACAATGGATAAGTGGAAGGCCATCTGTGCGGAAGCCAAGAAATGTTTTGTTTAGTCTACATATCGATATGTAAGTACTGTGATCACTTAGTCAAAGTATGTAGCAATTTTCCACTTTTTGAGCCACCAGGTTATTTTTCATAAAACTGTGAACAGGGGGATAAAAACCTAATCAGATTCAACTGTCGATGTATACTGGGAAATAAACAGGAAGCTGTAGCTATCATTCCTGTGGAATTATATGCTGAACTACTTTGGAAAAGTGACATAATGTGACAGAAACCACCTCCCCCCAGATCTGGAAAAATGGTACCTAACATGGCTTAATAACCATTTCCTTTCCATCCACAAATGTGGATGGAATTGTTAATCTAAATACATGGGGCAGAGGTACGGTTGGGGGGAAAAGGGAAGACCTTTGAATTAACATCCAATCAGCAAATACCAAGTCTCGGAGTCCAGAGATAACAGGCCAGGGTCGTTAACGCAGCAGTCAGTGAAGGACAGGGAAGCCACCCGAACAATGTATTATAATTTACCAACATTCCTCCTTTTTTCTTTAGTCCAACTTAAACATTCGTGCTGAGGAGATTGGTCACGCTTGAAAAAGACTGTCTTGTTATATCAACAGTATTACTACTGACTTTTTTAATTAAAATAATAATGTACTCTGAGTTCTATTATCACTTAAATACTAAATTCGTTTCAACCTGCTGTGACAATGTATCACTTTATGCTCTATTACCAGCTGTCACTACATATATACTCTATCTCTTCCATTTTGACTATGTCAGAGATATAATAGTGGAGTCCAATGATAAGACATCAAGTAAATGAATATGCTGTATACCAAATTATGCCAGAATGTTTTCATGAGCTGAATACAAAATTTGCAGTTTTGGGCTGCCTTATTAATAGATGCCAACACAAATCATCCCAAGGACAAACATGCTGTTTCTGTCATTATACTAATCCATTAGAGTACACAAAACTTTAATTAGGCCAATGACAAGCCATTCTCATTCTATATAATCCCATATTTGTTTAATTGCTACAATAAAGACAACAAAGATGACTGAACCCAATCTAACTGGTATACACAGTGTGTTAACTCCTAGTATATCTTCAGTTCAGTTCCTAAAGATAAATGAACAAACTTACATGAACATGCTCCACCTAAGAATATGCTGCAGTTTCATTTAAAGCAATATCTGAGCATTGCATCAATTTGTACCATTCCAAGGAGGTACATATATGTAAATAACTAACGAAATGATAAACTGTCAGTTTATATCATAACTTAAAAAACAGAATTACTTTAGTAAGAGAAATTCACTACTAAATGATTATGTGAACACAGAAGATGCAACCCATTCTTAGGAAGATGTTACCATGAACCAGAGTGAATATCTTAACGACGAGAGCCCCAGGCACCTGATGGAGAAGGGACATTTTGTGGAGTATCTCCACCACCTCCAAAGGACGGAAACTCAGACGTGCTGGCTGTATCAGGAGCTCTTTGTTCCCAGGGTCCTCCTTTCACCACAAAACCAGAAACTCCTCTACCGTGGCCTAAAGAAGCATCATCGTCACCACGACTGGAGTTGGGGCGATAACTTTCCCTTATCTCTGCCTCATTTACATCCTGCATCTGCACAGATATTATAATTATTCATTAACCAGTAAACAAACTCAAATTTCCCTATTATTTGAGATAAAGTTCAATCTACACAAACTTTTTTTGTGGGGGGGGGGGGGGGGGGCAGGTATTATGTAAAGAATGTTATCAGGAAGGAAAAGGTCTTACCAATTTTAACCAACCATCCCTGCAGAAATTCTACAACTGACAAGACTGTACAGCAAAATAGCTTACATATTCTTCTTCTAGGTTTAAAAGATGTTCTCTGGCATCCAACACATTCTCTTCAGCACCAATCACAGTGACAATATCCGGGTCTGCATCTGTGCTTCTAGGGAACTTGATATCAACATTATACTGTTCCATGATCTTGCGTATGTTGCGTCCACGAGCACCAATGAGTCTCGAGTGGACTCGAGCATCAATATGTACCTCCTCTTTTACCATGTCATTCTGAAAACAATGGAATTCACATCTAGGTATTTTGTAGTACCCATGGTTGCACATCTCTTGAAACTGAAATAACCCAGAGAAAACTTACAATTTTGAACATAACTGCTATGCTTAATATTTAGTTCCAAGATGCCTTAATGTTAATGCAGCAGCCATGTAACATATTATGTAGACACAAAACTAATTACCCATATGTGAAAGGGATAAAGCTGAAGTATGATAATAATTACACTAGGTAAATATTATGGAACAGCTACACAGTTGGACTTAACAAACCTTCATTCAGACTGCTACAGATCACAATTGCATTTCAGTTTACTCTGTACACATGAACTAACTAGTGTGCAATTTACCAAATCGTTGACGATCTTCATGATGTCATCCCTAGCAGCTAGCGTGCTCTGTTCGTACCCAGTAATCGTTATGATGTGTTCTTCAGGATCTCCCTTCTTCAAGAAGTTGATCTGTACACCATGATCAGACCGAATTTTTGAAATGACAGCGCCCTTCCTCCCAATAATCTTGGGATGGTATTCTGGATCAACTTCAATCTGAAGAGACAGAAAATTTTCATTATGCTTTACCTCACTCTGACAGTGAAACCAAATGGTCCCACCATTGCTAATATTAAAGCCTGCTACTGGACACAATCCTGTATACAATCCATTCATCTACAACCCAAACAATCTATTTTCTTAAGAACCACCTTAATGTCATAAGAATAACAATGATGGTGATAGCAGTGTAATGAGACAGAGTCCCTTGGTATTACAGGGTCAAATGGTTCCACTGCACCATCCCCTGATGAAGGTGATAACAGATGTATGAATCATTGGCAATATGATGACAAAAAAGAGAAAACTGAGACAAGTACTTCCAGCATTCCTCACTTCCATTGCATCCATGTTGAGTACCCTGAGATTGAACCTATGCTCTGACAGTGAAAAGCCAGTGGAATTTTTTTTTTTTTTTTTTTTGGGGGGGGGGGGCATGACCTTAATATTACTGTTCCACCTCAGTGGTCGTTCAAGTGGCTCTACACCAAAAAAATTTGTTTCTTCAAAAGAGGAATGTACTATTAACTACTCAAGGAGGACTTGGACCTCTGTAGTTAAGTCATAATGTTATGTTAGAAGAACTACAAGAATCATGTTAAAAATGAACATATAAATGTGACTGTGCCAGCAAATAACATAAACTTGCAATATGAAAACAGAACACACAACAACAGTATGTACTTACACAACTGAACTGTTATTAAATTAAAACGTATCATTATTACCTTAAGTTCAAATGATTTCAGAATGCGGTCCTGTCTCTCAGCTTCCAGCTCTTTGCAACGTTCCTCTATTGCTACTTTTGCTCTCTCGACACAGGCTGGCGTACCCGATATCTATATTACCACAAACATATTACAGTTCATTGTACAGCAACCAACCAAATTTGTGGCACTATTTCATAACTGCAATGACAGGAGCTAAAATAGATTCAAGAGAAACATTATGAACATGTATTGTACGTAGGGCAGCTCTCATCTTGTAACTACCACCTTACTTAAGCAAGACCAATCTATGAAATAGGTTATAAATGGTTCCCATATAACAGAATTTGTAGACCATTAGGTCCACTGCATGTGTGACATGCAACATTACGCATTCAAATCGAGAGGTAATTTCAAACAGCTCGATACAATATTTTATTTTCCGTCTATACACAAACTTAAAATAATGTTGTTTAAAATTACTTAAAATTATAACATTCTCAGTAGATACTGTATCTTGTTACATTTTGTATTGACGACATGTTTCGATGTGTATTACATCATCATCAGGTCTATCAATTTTAAAAACTGTTGCACATCTTGCGTTGCGTATATTGATTTGTTTGATTTTTAAGTCTCTTCCTTTTAAATTTGAAGGTTGTGCTTGGATGTTTTATATCTGTAAAATTAATTTTCAAATCGTGATTTTGGATATTGACATAGGAAATATAATAATTTACTAATTTAAAGAGTTATTACGTAATATAACGTAATACAATGTAAAAGAATGTAATACACATCGAAACATGTCGTCAATACAAAATGTAACAAGATACAGTATCTACTGAGAATGTTATAATTTTAAGTAATTTTAAACAACATTATTTTAAGTTTGTGTATATACGGAAAATAAAATATTGTATCAAATAAAACACAAACATGACGCAATTAAGATATAAATTAAAAAAAAGGAAGATATAAATTCAAACAGCTCATCACATAACTGTTGTTCAGTTCTTTTTTTATCACTAATTATGTAATGGTCTTTACATTTTTGTCAGCAATACCTGTGAATGCTATTCATTCACCTTTAATTTCCCACTGCAAAGTACAATCCATGTCCATAACTTTACGCGCTCATAGTCCTTTTAACACTCGAGAATCAGGCACATGTTCAGACATTTCTGACTAAAACTGTTCTAATTAACAATATACTAAACTTTAATCATTCATAAATTTAAATATATTAACATTTTACTATAAATGTCAATTTTTTTTTAATCTTTATAAAATTGTCCAATGCAAATGTAAAATTAAAACAGAAATATGCAACACACAGGATGCCAAATACTCTTTCGCCTAAGAGTGATTTAAACTTGACATTACTGTAGTTCCTGTCCCGTCATTTGATGTGATCTTGATGGAATATTACACAAATAAAGTATCCTCTTATGCAGGCAAAGATAGGAGGATGCCCTAGAAGTTCATAAGCAGCTGCAACAGATAACTAAAGTATACAGAGTTTAAATTTGTAAACAGCAGTGATTTAAAATTTGAAGGTACAAAATGGCCAATATGATGTAAAATGTGGACATGTGGCAGTAAAGAGATTAATTACAATCTCCAGCAGCCAAACTTTATGGACATATATTTCAAAAGAACACTTACCAGAAATGCTGAAGAAACCAAGTAGCTTACCTTTATAATGTCAAGCCTCTGATCTGCTGGTGACAGTACAATATGGACATCATACCTTTCCATGAGTTCACGCACATCCTTACCTTTCTGGCCGATGATTGAACGATGAAAATCGAAGGGAACATCAACCTGAAACCAAACAATGCATATATGTAATAAAATATATTGGCTAACAAAATTCTCACAAAAAATTAAGTAGCTTGAAGAAATTAAATGATTCTGTATAACCAGTGGCAGCTATATCGAACTGTTAAAAAAACAAGTAGTGTGTCAACACACGTTCTGTAAGAAACCTTATTCTGTTACGCCATGGAAAAACAAGGAAACATGCAACTATGTTAACTGGGGAGTGGGAGCGAGAGAGAGGGAGAGATAGAGAGAGTTGTCTCATACACAGGGAAGATGAGAAAAACATACAAAATTTTAGATTGAAAACTCCAAGGGAAGATACCACATGCAAGAACTAGACACTGACAGGGAAATAAAGTTTTTTTTAGTGACTTCTTGTGAACACAAGAATAAAATTTCAGGCAGGGAACTCAAATATCTAAGCAAATTTTAGCTTTCGAATAAGTACTATTCCATGGAATTGGTCAGCTACTTACCTCAACAGTAACAGGTACTAAATCCAAGAGTGCTCTCTTAGCTGCCTCACAGTTTTCTTGTTTGCCAGTGATACGGATCACGTCACACATGCGTACAGGTTCATGTTCCTCAACAACACCATTTGGCTGTTGCCCTTCATCCTGGTGATTGTGATATTCCTCTGGAATGTGTCATAATTTTTACTTTGTTATAATTTTACTGAAAGCAGCTCTGCCCACACCTTGAGCTTTACCATAATATTCAGGAAATGGTGCTCGCCCTTAGTTCTTACAAAGTAGCAGCAAAAGAAATCATTCTTTGTGCTGTTATTCTTCAGAATGGTCAATCATACAACCAAGACTGACTGATCTGTTCACAGAATGGAACAGAAACATCCACCAGACATAAGTCTGTGTGATTACCTCTTCCAGAAACTGAACAAAAACATACCTTTTCAATGTACATAAATGCACATATTTATATTTAAGCCAATGGTTTTCATGTGGAGCGCACACAAACGTGTCATAGGAGAGAGCATAGAATGTATTCAATTCTTATGAAACCATTTATTCTGCAAATAGATAAGAAATCTATACACATATAAATGGTTATTAATGCAATCAGTGACCTGTAGATGTTATAAAAATTACTACACAAGCTGTTAATGTCAATTCAAAACAAACTTTAAGCACAATCTTAATCATTATTGTAACCATATACCAAGAATCCATACCTTGAGCATCACGATCAGGAAATTTAATTTGCACATCAAATTCAGATGTGATTCCCTGTACCTTGAAACCTTTAGCTCCCATGACAGTACGATGATGCTTCTGGGGTATTATGCACTCTATACTGATCATTGATTCCTGAAAATCAAATTTACTTATAGCTGTAAATACACTATTTTAAATCAATTAATTTTATTTACATGACCAAAAGAAAACAATACAATGCAACAGTGAAATAATGAAACACGTGAAAAGATGGCAAAACTTTTAGTCTTATCAAATATCTCACATATTACATCTATTTCTCTGTACAAGCTCATGTTCATTAATTTTTCATTATGGAATTTAATTTATCGAATAGTTCACATTTATAAGCAGAAAATGAGCTCTTAAGATAGTTTAAAGAAACGTATTTTCAAACAGTACAATCTCCGAACACAAAATCAAACTTCTCACGAAGTGTTAAGAATAAAAATTATACAAATCATAAAGCCACAAAATAAAGCATGGGTTGATGGAATGGTTTGATGAAACAAGTTCTTCAGACCTACCAATCAATGGAACAACAATCAGACAGAAAATTACAGACAACTATAAAATCAGAGACTGATAATTTTAAAGCTTTCAATGGATGGCTTGACAGGTTTATGAAGTACCATGGTCCTCCATATGGATATATGTGTATGGACAGAGTCTTAAGTTAAGACACTGAGGAATATCAAAAGAATAAATTACTACAGAATAAATTTTAGGGCTATAAGTCAAAAGCAAATGGCATTTTCTTCAAACTTCTTCCTCACAACAGCAATGCACGGACTACATATGAAATTTTTAAAATCTTCCTAATGTTGTCTGATGCAATGATGGGCATTACACAAAAAGAAATATTCCCTTGCTGATCAATGTATGTCTGGCTGGGAATGTGAATACAAACTTACCAGATCAGTAACAATCTCTTGTATTCTCTGCTTGGCCATTTCAATGCATTCCTTTGCTCCCTTCAGCACCACCCTATCACTCTGCACCCCCGGGCGGGGGAAGGAGATCATTACACCACCACACTCATCTGAGATGCGATGAAGGACGTCTCCGCGTCGAGCCACAAAATGACGGTGATATTTTGGCTCCACACTCATATCACTTTCAACTATGTTGTCCTGTGGGTTACAGAAACAAAAAATTGATATTCATATCCCATTCTTAAAAAAGTGGAAGCTATCATATTCTGCATGTCTTGTTTGCCTCACATATCATACAAGACTAAACCATCCTTACTTCTACAATGTAATGACAAACAGTCATCCACATCATCTCTTTCCAAGGGGTTTTCTATGCAAAGTTTTGAAAGGATTTCTGAAGCAGAAGTCCGTTATGAGAGTTCAAAACATTTGGAAAACATGTTATAACAAATACCTGTTACATGTAATTAAAAATCAAATGGTAAAAACTGCAGTCAAAATCACACAAAATAATTAACTTACTTCCATATTACTATCTATACAGCCTACTGAAACAGCATAAATATCAAAGCAGAGTGAAAAGTTGGTTCAAATCAGAAATTTTATTACATGAACAGATACTGATTTGTATATTTATACATTTGAAAATTAAACTGAAGTTAAAGAAAAATTTGAATTTCAAACACTACGCACATACTTTAATCCGTGCTTTTGATAAGCCAATGTGATGGCATGTCTTGAATGGAATAATGATTCTGCTCTAATTTCATGATTTATTCCTGCACATAAAAGCCTGCCCTCATGAAACTTACTATTTCCTTAATAGTGGCCTCAAGCTCTGCTTTGGCATGTTCGACAGCCTCTTGTT
Source organism: Zootermopsis nevadensis (assembly GCF_977971745.1). NCBI lineage: Eukaryota > Metazoa > Arthropoda > Insecta > Blattodea > Termopsidae > Zootermopsis > Zootermopsis nevadensis. The sequence goes on from NW_028259134.1 coordinate 20,913,528, forward strand.
TTCCAATAATAGTTATGGCCTCCTTATCGTCATCCTTGTCAGTTGGGAACACAATGCGAGCACCAGTAAGATCACGAATCTTCTTAATATTGACACCGTTTTTCCCGATAAGGAACTTATGATGCTGGGGTTTAGCACGAACTTCGGCCGAGTAACTCGACAGTTGTCGTTCTGTTGTGAGTTCCAAAAGTTGCTGGCATGCCTTCATCACATCTTCCTTTGGACCACGAACTGTTACCTTTGATTACAATGATAACAAAATCATAAGTGGTAATAAAACTATAAAAAAAATAACAAGATACAAGTCGATGCTGTCTGACCTTACATGTAACCAGTTTTAACGAACCTTATCACTGCGACTCTCTGCTTGAGGAAATTTAATGGCAACCCCTCCACAGTCCTCCATAATGGCATGAATAAGTTTCCCACCGGCACCAATCAGGGAGTTGTAAAACTGTGGCGGGATCACAATCTCCTCTGTCACAATATTAGCCTGTAAATATCATGTACTCATTATAAAATAGTGTACTGCTTTATTCACATATACCTAATTTAATCCAGTCATTCACTTATTTTCATAAAAAAAAATGAAGGTGGTCATGTATGGCCATTAGTCGATCTTCACGGTACTGGGAGAGACAGGTTGTCGAACGTAAAATGTGATAGGTAATTGTGAAATTGTGCTGTAAGAGTAAAAGGCTTTCCATGAAGCTCAGATTGTTACCCAGTTTGTCAAGTTTCTCTGAGAAAGTGGAAGTTTCCCAGCAAGGAAAATAAAATCATGCCACAAAATACTTAAGAGACTCACTAGTTCATTTTGTATCTTCTGGATCCTCTCCCTAGCTTCCTCAACATTCTCTTTCTTCCCAGTTATAGCGATGACATCACTTTTCTCACCTTCTGCTGGCAGGTCAATCTTAGTCTGAGTTTCATCACGAATCTACACAACATCAAACAGATCCAATATTATTCACAATTCCAACCGAAAACAAAAAATAAATGTAAAAACGTATGTTCTTAAAAACAATTTTTAATCCTCCTCCTACTATTAATGCATGAAATTATCTGCTACAAACAACACATAATAAAGCTCTTCTTACTGTGGGGAAGATATTTTCACACAATAATTTACCTCCCGAGTCCTATCTGCAAGTTCTGTTAAGTATGAAATCAAGAACAGAAAAATCTAACAGAGAAACCCCATCGCCTGGCAGAAATATACAAGGCAACAAACCAATTAATGGATTTAAAAGAAATTTGATGGAGTTCCAGTTTTAACCAGTGTTTGTATGTGACAAATTACACACCAAAAAATTGAGTAAATTACAAGAGTCATGAATCATACTCACCTTTCGAATGTTGGCACCACCTTTACCAATAACAAACTTGTGGAACTGTTTGTAGATTGGTACTTCAATCATGTAACTGCTCTCATTCAGTTCTTTCACAATTTTCAACAAGTACTTATGACACTTGTCCACATCTTCTTTAGGGCCACGGATCTTCACAACGTCACGCTTTTCCCCTGTGAATGCAGCACATGTTAAACCATACAAGAAAAACATAAAACATGCTCATCTAATAATGCAGAGATTATATACAAAGGACCTAAATTAAAGATCTGTCAAAAATGTACGATGACAAAGAATTAACATGCAAATGAAACATAAAATTATCTATCATGATGTCCCAAATTCAGAGGCACCATCACAGGTAATAAGACTACATAACTGTGAACTGTGTCTAAAAATAACTTACCTGGGCCAGGAAAAGTTATCTGTACTTGATTGAACATCTCTCGGATCTCACGGATATTGTCTCCTTTACTGCCGATGATATTGCGGTAGAAACGATGATCTATGATGATATCCCTCTCCTTCTCATTTTCCAATTTATGAACCATATCTTCAAGTTCCTACAACAAAGAAAGAAATGAATGATTTAAATGTTTTCTACTTCTTGTTCAAACTTAAAGAAGTCTCATGAATTACAATGTGACACAGAAATCATAATTTTAGTTGCTCTCATAACAGACACACAATATAATTTTTCAACATTTCTCTGCACATGAAGCAAAAGAAAATCACCACACATGCAATATTTTTACGCCCGGAGCTTCAAATATTTGAATGACAGTGAAAAAATCTTACAACATAGACAGAAAGAATGAACACTGATAACACGACCAACAGATGAATAGATCATAATACCTGCTTTGCCCTTTCTACACCAGATTTGTTTCCTTCTATACGGATTACATTGTTACCATCATTCTCTGCAATGTTAATCACCACACCAAGTTCATCCTTCATCCGATTAACATTAGCACCACTTTTCCCAATAATGTGTTTATAGAACTTTGGATCGACCGTCATCACCACAAATGTTAACTTGGATATCAGGTCTGCTGCCATGGTTTCTAAAGCAGCCTGAGCTTTCTCTACTTCTTCTGGAGGTCCTTCAATCTTGATTCTGTCTTCCTTGTCAGTGAATTCAACGTGCACCTGGAAATGACAATTTGGAAAGACAATATATACAATCATGCTGTACAGATGATTAAACCATGACCTTGAAATACTGAATACTGTTACTTGTCTAAAATTAAGTGCTGCAGCTTCTGCATAAACAAGCTCAGTCTCTTTTGTCTGCAGACAGTTGACAATGGCACAGAAGTAAGAATATGCTTTTGGAATTAGAGCATTCTTATATTTAATTTGTCTTTCTACACCCACAATTTTTCACCAAACTGAAAATATCAGCACCCATGCTTAAGAATATATGACAAATATATACACACTAAAGCCCTGATATGACATTACATAATTACTAACATTTATCAACATTAAAGAATATGAAATCACAAGATTTATTTATATGACTTTAACATTGAAATACCTTTGTTAGGTCCTGTGTGATGCCACGTATGTTAGCACCCTTACGTCCAATGATGTACTTGTGAATCCAATTTGGAGCATCGACAGTAGCCGTGAGAACACTATTTGCCTTCTCGTACACCATGCTCAGTGCTACAAATCCATACATTAATACACCTTAATATACAGTGGCCCTAAATCAACAGGTCTCCAACCTGTTATTTCATTAATATATTTCATGCTGTGATTTTCAGTATTACGCAAAACAGCAGAACATACATGCAAATGCTAACATTTCCTAATACAATTCTTATAATGTAGCTTATCTTTCATCTAAATCCCTAAAGCAGGCTGATACATCAATTATCATGCTTTAACGTGCTTTTAATTAAGCAACGGCAACAATAATATCTCAAGCTATAAAAAGTGTGGTGACCTCAAGATTAAATTATGATAGCAAGTGATAAAACTTAATAATCATTTATGAGCATCTCTCTGATGTAGCAAAAATGGCAAAGTTGAGTTTATCTCTGTTCACTTGTACAAATACCCACCGACACCAAGTTTGTCATGAGGACCTCGAAGATTTATGGTGCCTGTACTGGAGTCATTGGGAGGCATCTCTACACTGACTCCAGTCGTATGCAAGATTTCTGCAATGGTGCTGCCACGGTGACCAATCACATATTTGTGTTGAGACTTTGGCACTTCTACTGACACAAGTGTGCACTTCTTTTCCTATAATAAAACAATACATGCCTGAGTGGCATTAAAACAGTTTGTACTTGTATCCACACAGAAAAACTACAATGTCCAGAACTAAATATCTGATATCCTCCTCCTGTGGTTCACAAAGTGAACTCACCATTTCCTGATAGATGCTGAGAATGCGCTCTTTAGCTGTCATCACTCCCTCCTTCTCTCCTGCAATAGTAATATCATCTTTCTGCACTGAAAGAGGAGGGATGTTGATCCTTACACCAGTCTCATTCATAAGAGCTGTCACCTTTTCGTTATGTGCTCCGTAGATAAACGGATGGTACATCTTTGGCACAGAGATGCGCTCATACGCTTGCTTGGACTGAAAGCACGAAGATCAATCAATGATATGTCTCTGACATAGACACATATTCATATACCTGCTTTAACTGAAATGATTCACATAAAATAATTATAAATCTATATTAAAGAAAAATGAACAACAATATGAACACTGACACAGCAGAAAACAACACAGACATGAAAAATATCTTTGTAATAAAGACCAAAATTCTCCACTCAGGGGTGCTGCAAACGCGCGAGTCACTTACCTACCACGCCATATATGTCACAAGCCTACACATATTTTCACATAAATCATGTAACAATGTGTGACATCCAAACACATGCACGTGTGAGTGCAACAAAGATAATTACAGCCCCTTTTAATTTATGCACAAATTCAGATTTACAACATTTTGTTTTGTCCCTACCTGTTCATCCGATGTTACTTTAATTTCATGCACTGCTTTCTCTATGCCTTCCTTTGTTCCAGTGATGGTAATTTTATCTGAGCTGTCAGCCATATTGGGTACAGAGATCTTGGTTGCTGTCGTCTTTTCCAATTCCTTCAGTTTGGTACCACTTTTTCCTAGGATAAAACGATGATGCTCCTTTGGAATGGAGATGGACATACTCGCCTGCAAAAATTGAGACAAACATCATTCTCCATAAAAATTCTTAGCAGTATTGTGCCAATGGTATTCCTTCCAATAACTTCAGAATTCTTTAAAAAAAAAATAATGAAAAGGTACCGTCAATGTACTGATATTTGCTACATGGTTTCTTGGAAGTTTATCAATTACTTATCAAAGCTGTAATGAATGTCATAAAATGAAAGATTGTGAAAGGCGACTAGGGAATAATGAGGCATAAATTGTCATGGTCCATTAAAGATTCTATCCAATAATGATTTACTAAGGAACAATATGAAAATCCTCAGCTACAACACCGAGTGTTCCAGGGGCACCTACCAAATTGAAGTCACATTTTTGCTTGGTTATGTAGGATCAATAGAGACATAGGTAAGCAATATATACCACTAACAACAAAAGCCCAGTAAAAAGAAATATGTCTCTTCATTAATTCTTTAAAACAGATACCATGGGAGCAATTCCCATTTTGACAGCAGTTATGCTGCTTACAAACACATTTGAAAAACTAAGGTTACAGCAAAGCAAACAAAAAATTAGAATCTTATTTTTATGTTTCACCATTTTTCTATTTTACCTGTGTTTGAAAATGTGTCAGAATCCTTCGTCTTGCATCCAATACTGCATTCTGTTTCCCAGTCACTAGGAATGTCAGGGACATATCTTTTGATGATGATATTTCAATATGTGCCCCAGTTTCCTTCATGATCATTAGACAAGTACGCAAAGATTCACCTTCACCAAATTTATCACTGTGATCAAATTTGCGTTCCTCAAAAGGCACTCTGAAAACCTGTACACACAAGAATACAATGTAGCGATCTGTTGAAGTCTTAGAGAGTGATGCATTTATTTCTGTAGATGCTGTAATATATTATATTCAAGAGTCAAAGTTACAAACCCAGCTGTAAAATATATTTTATCTGAAAGGTAAAACTTCATTCATCCTGATGTTGAGAAACATGACAGATTCTATTTGCTCTAACTTGCCAGCTGCCCACTAAGCTTGCATTTTACTTTGAAACAATACTGGGTTGTATACCAATATCTAGGAAAATTATGTGACATTTATATTATTTCCTGTCTCAACTACAGGCAAGATCTAAAAAAAGTTTGCAATTTCCATTCCACTAACATCAGAGATGGGCCTCAACTCCATAACATGGCACAAATAACTAAACTACAATGATGTCTCTCACTTCAATGTACTGCTGAAGACAAGCTGTTGTTTCCAAGACAAAACTCATATGTCCATGTTTAACTGTCTAAATAGTGCATATTTCATAATTAACTGGCTGCACTGCACTAGCCAACGCTCCTGGAAAACGTTAAGGCGCAATCTCAGAACACTACGAATAAATAAACAATCTGACTTCTTAATAAAATCATGCAAAAGAAACCAATAATAAAATAATAATAATAAAATTTGTATTCTTTTTTTTTATCCTAACATATTCTATTTAATGTACAATAACAGCTCCTGATATGTCTAATTTGCAGATGCTCCACAATCAACAAATGTAATGCGAGGACATGAACTCACAAACTTAACAATGTAGTTCTTCAGGGGAAGATTGTTCTCTTTCAGGGACGTTTATACATGCTGAGGGCTGGTCTTACTTATGGGAGAATATGAAATCTAAATAGAGCTGCAGTGATATTCTTCGTCTCAAATATTTCCCTATTAAAATCAGTCTTTACAACAAATCTGCATCCATAAAAGTTTCCATCCATATATGCTTTCACTATGTCTGAAATATGAAAGACATTTGTAAACCTTCTGCAAGTCTTGAGATATGCATACAACAGTCATCAGCTTAGGGCACTTAAAGTCTTCATTTCCTGCTGTCTTCCAGGCCTTTTCTTGCTCAGCACCCACTTCCATAAGATTTCCATTGCTGTAATCTTCCTTTTAATTCTCAGTGCTCCCTTGTACACTTGTGCTTTAAATTTCATCCAACCCAAAATCATTTCAAAGAGCTATTCTAATGTTTTAAACTCTGCAGTCTGCAGTCTTTTCCAAGATGTTCTACACAAAATTCATTTTCTTCCTAGCAAGCACAACTTTATATTTCATGCTTTATAAAATTCCCTTAGGACTACTGCATTTTTGCTCTCAGTCCCAGTATAAACAACCTAGGTGAAGTCATAATAAGTCTTGAAAGTCACAGGGTATTACAACAAACCTAAGGCATAAAAAGTAGCTTTCAAGTAACCTCTTTCACATTCTGAAAAATGTACCTCACTGCTATAAGAACCTCATCTCTCATATATACAGTTTCCTTGCATTATAAATTCCATCACACATTTCCTGCTCACCACAGTACAATATGGCACAATAAAGCTGCTCACCTGGGTAACCACAGAGGAACCAATTCTCATTTTATTGTTCCATTGTCCAAGCTGGTTTACGGTTGGGGAGGCTGACGTGACAGACTCTGGTAATGCTGGAAAAGCATCATCATATTTAAGAGATGGGGGCTCATAAGCGGCTTCCTCCTCCATCACTGCTTGCTGCATTGTAGGGATGTCCTGATTCGCGCCAAGTCGTTACAGTAACACTGCATAATAAACATACAATATGTAAGGCACATCGAAACAATATCTTACTAAATTGTACAAAATTAAGAATTTGGGGATCCCTTATGGCAAGCCATATCAAGTGCTAGTATGTCACCATAAAATCCTTAACATAGTATAAACAGAAACCGAAAGTTACATAATTACGTTATTAAAAAATTGACCTCAAGCATTACATTATAATCAAAGTGCCATACATAAATGAAATTGTGCTTCTTGGGCAGTCGACGTGTCACGGTCAGTAGATTATACCCCACATTGACGTGGACTCTACTTACTGTACTGTAATCCAGATAATCCGTCCTAATTAATTCTTAATAGCATCCCTTTCCCCAGTTCGACTCGGCGTTTACCTGCAATTGTGAGACATGTAAATATAGGAAATAAAAACAATTTTATAATTAAATACACTACAACACACTCTCCAGCACCTTACCGATGTCCAACCACAAAATGAACCGGCTTCTTGCGCATGCGCTGCATGACGAAGCGATATCATTGAATAACAAATATGTCTATAAAATTTATACACGAAGTAAAACACAAAATGTTATTTGCTATGTACGGCTAATTTGTTCAATAAACGTACTTTACATTCTTCAGATAATACCAAACTATCGATTACAAAATTAATATGGTCCACACAATTCTGCGGAAGGATACAGTTGCCGAATGGCACATTTCTAATAAGGTTTCTTTAAGCACAAGTGGAAAGCATGACATTGTTTTGGAATTGTCTGGATTTTGATGACCTTATTGAATTTTGTTCGTTATTCACCGAGTATCTACACTGTACTTGTAAAATACTGCAATGCAAGGTAACCTTCCCTCTAAGTATTACCTACATGGCGCCAATTTTAAACGTAAGAGGACACATCAGCTATAGGACTCCCCCCCCCCCCCCCCCCGTACCCATAAGAAACAAGTTGGCAACATTATCAGCGACATCTTCGATGGCCTCAAAATAATAATGCGTCAGATGTCGCCAGTTGCACAGACATCCTCCAATTACAATTGTGGGTGCCATTCATTCAGTCCTACCAATTAGAAATCAACTGTTGTAATTTTACCTGGTGACAAGAGAGCCAGCTTCTGAAATGGTAAAATTAAAACTACCAAAATATTGGTTAGTTCCCGTAGAATTTATAATGATCAGAGTAGCACTGTAGCAATGTTTGTTTCCAAGTCCTTCAGGTTTCTTGTCATCATTCCACTGCTGCTCCATATTCACTTGAGTATCATTGTGGGATGGACAATGGGTCCATTAGGGGTCTAGTTCCACAGTTTTTTACCCTACCACAATAAAAAGGAAACTACAGCCAGACCTAACTTTGGATTAAAAGAAGTTGGAAAATGTATACATATGCATAGCATATGAATTCTTATGATTGCCAGAATCTGACTGACCATTAACATTGGTAATCACAGCAATTATTGTAATCAAAGAAAGTAGAGAAAACTGAAGTCTGATGATTCCTCACTTCAGTGCACAAAACCGCATGTACATATCCATTACTACTTGATTTTAATAAAAATAAAAATTGTAATGTTTTGACATTGTAACACAACTCCCTAATGTAAAATTTTATGAAAATCCCAACAACCATCCTTGAGTTGTTTCATGTATACAGATGGACATTAATTAGAATAAATAATGTAAACTATGTCCTATCTGCACATGTCATATTTAATCTGCAGATCAAAGGTTTATCACTGTGTTCACAAAAGACCACCACAGGACTATCCTGAGCTAGATGCATCCTGTTCAAACAAATAGTAACAGTTCATTATTTGTTTTCAAAGCAATGTCAGATGTCATGTGATATCTCTTCTGGATCATTTAACATAAAAATAATCATCATTTTTGTATATATATTACCACACCAGTACATCATTCATTATCCAAATTCTATGTCCATTATGTTGTTATTGACTAAGAAATTAAGTACAAGGTTGAGGTAGCTTCCAATGTCAATTTCCATACAAAATCTTGTGGAAATCAGTCAAATTGTTCAAAAGTTGAAAGATGAGGGGCCATACAGATAATATGGTAAAGGAAAGAAGGCTAAAAGAGTACAAAGGCAGTCTGTATGTGAATGATCAGGAATAGTATACTGTATTCCTAAGGGGTGAGAGTTTAAACCCCCAAACAATAAAGGCACAACACACACTGTGTTTTATTATTGGCATAAAATTAGAACAGAGGTAATGTGAATAAAATACATAAAGAAAATGCATGTTAAATGTTTTAATTATGAGTTATGTTGTTACAAAGAACCTAATGCTGAACTCTGAGCAAATATTACCTCATCATAACAACATTTAGAGGACTGAAGAATGCTTCATTCTTCTCTTACTGCTCCGGGCACCAACGAAACCTTTTCCGACTACAATGAAATAAAACAATAACCCTAAATTTCACTACAGTTTCATTGAAGTGTTTAACTGAAATGCCTGCAACATACTTAATGTATATAAATTTATTTCTGTATGTGTAATTTCCTTATTTTCAAGAATGAGATAACTGTTACATTAAGTAAAAACACACAAATGCAAAATGTGTAGCACTAAGATGACCAAAAATGATAAATCATGTCCATCACAGGTGACTAGGAAAGAAACAGGTGTTATAATTTCTTAATGTCAGCACACACTCTCTTTCGCAATCCTCACTTTTCCTATTTCAAATTGCTTCTCAAATTCAGTGTTGAATCAGCAATAATTGAAGCCATTCCAATTTTGTTCTACCTCAAACTGGATCACGTATTCCCATCACAGTGGGACCTTTTCAAATCTATATTACTGATTTCACCACCCGAATTATCCATAATTTTAATGTCACTTAGAACTAATCACCTTGCCAGAGTCTTCGTGCCCCTGGTACTTTGGTTTCCCATGTGTGAATGGAAGGTACCGATATTTAATCATATGCTGAAACAAGAAAAATAAACAAAAAATGATGACAAAAACAATAAACTCTACCTATGAAAGTTTTACATACATAATTATCTAATCTCTCTTCTACCTTTTTTGGCATTAATTTTATTTTTCTGAAGGAAATTTTCAAACCACAGGAACCACATTTGATGCATTCGAACCTAGTAATCACTGTTCCCCCAGAAGATATGTGGATGATGACAACACTGACAATGGCCAATCTGTGATGTGGAAGACGAGCGTCTTCATCCACTTCCAGGTTCTTCTGCTCATACTGTAACTGGTGGACACCCAGTCACTTCTGTCTACATAACCCATTTAGATACTATAGTCTTGAATGACCATAAGTTCATGGTAATACTAAATTTATTTCTGAAGTCTGAAGTTTCCTTCAGCTGGTAGGTTACAAATACTGGTCAGTGCACAGACTGACAACATACAGCCCTCAGGTAAGCTCATTCCCAAAACATTATATCACAGTTCTTCTTATACAGATCCTTTGACCCAAACCTGGATGGAACATTGCTGTAGCAGACTGTACTATAAATTATTTTCTTCTTATACAGGTCATCACACAGTAACATGAAGGAAACTACTTTCACATACAATTTATGGCCCATTCCTTGCACTTTTCAGACAAGCTGCAGTACTGTGCCATAAGCAGACATAATATCAGTGACAGAAAATTCTGTCTACAGAGCTACACATTTTGAAAGTGTAACCTGACCTGTCACAAAAGTCTGTACAGCTTTCTTTTAAAATTGTTTGTACTTTTAGGGATATAATGCCTAAATACAACTTTCCTGTGTTCGGTATACTGATACACTTCTGAAAATCTTAAATTCAGAATGTCAGATACATTTCTATGCTTCTAAAATCTGTCACTATTCAGAGAATTTTTATCAGGTAGATTTTATTGCCGGCAAAATGTAAAAGTTTTAGAATATGCAAGTATTGTTTGAGGGAAAAAGGGATTAGTCTGCTGATTGTCCTTGGACCAAGAATTCATAGAACTCTATTCGGTCATGATCCATTCAGATTTTAATGGCTATGAAAGACAGATTTCCTCCATTTTCACATAGCAGAGCAGAGGTACTTCCTGCACTTTACTGTCTCCACATAAACACATGAACAGATATGAAACTATGGCTTCAAAATTGTAAACTATGATAACCACTGCCATAAAAAAAATTCATTTCAATAGATGGTGTGTATGCGTTCTATATTCAAAAACAATATCCACTTTGCTGCCAGTTTTATACTGTTCCTTACCTTAATTTGTCTCTTCATGGTAATACAGAAGAGGGTGATGAAATACATGACAAGAATTGGCCAAAAGACAGGAATGTTGAAGCAATCAAAGAACGTGCAGATTACTGCAAACACTGTTGACTTTGTCACCGAATACCAAAACTTGAACTCGGGAAGTCGGCGGATGAATGGTCGGAACTCTTCATTTGCCCTTGTGGGTAGCTCTGGACCTTCATCTAAAACATTTGATATTACACAAGTAAGCTACAAAGATGGGCTGGCACATTTCATAAACCACATAACTATAACTTCAACCTTGGCAATTACAAAAATCTAAGTACCTTCATAATCTAATGCAGGATCTATCTTGGGTGAAAGGAATGCTATGAACAGATTTAAGTGGTAAATCCCCAAAGCATATGTAATAATGTACCATCCCTGAAACAAAGACATCACATTTAAATACACTTAATCTTCATTAATCATTTCAGTTACCTATATCTGTAAAAATACACTAAAAACAACAATATATATTGAGGAAAAATTGAGAGCTATATATACATCAGTATAATAACAACAAAAACCATAAAATAATGAATAGAACAATTAGAAAGAATGCTTGAAAGCAGAACCCCACAGATGTTCCTATTGATATAAAATGAGGGACAGAAGATACCATCGACATATGACAAAGAAAGAAACAGTTTCAGTCCTTGTAACTGGAATAAGCTACGAGCTTAATCCATAAAGGTGATGATGATGAAGAGTATGGACTATAGGTTAGCTGTGGCTAACAATCAATACAGGATGATCCTCAAGGTCCAGGATCAAAGAACTGAAAAAGAAAATCACTAAATTATAGGTTCATATGAAAGGTCCAAGAAATGAACACTGATCATGTTATATCCCTTTGATTAATGGAGGAAAGTAGAATGTCTGACTTAAACATTAATCATAACCCAAAGAACAAATGTGGTACAAAACTACAAATATCCTCTAAGCCACAACCTGGAAAAAAATCTGATATTCCCCTAGTAACATTCTTGCCCATCTAATACATTAAGAAATATGCTACATGTAATAAAAACAGCAATGCTTAGTACTCATAAATCTCATCTCTTCTCACACAACAATACCCAGCTATCTGAGAAGCACTAAATATATTTCTACTTGTACTTAAGTTATGCAGAATCTCTGCCTCAAACCATCAACTGACACCACAACCACATATTAATATACATCTTATGGGGCATATTTTCAGTGAATACAAAATTAAATATATATAAATTAAGTATAGCATTTGTGCTATGACATGTTCTACATCCTTCGCTTGGGCCCATGAAGGATCCATTGAATATAATAAATTATATCCTATTCTACCATATTTTTAATAAATCATTAAAAGTTGCCTGAATGAAACCTATACTTTAGTTTTATAGATAAAATACCCATTAAAATACTGAATTTATGATTAAATACTGCTATCAGTTTCAAATCTGCATACATTTACCCTTGCATATCAGCCTATTAGTATAGGCCACACAGAACATACCTGCAGCAGAAAAACTCTTCCTAGGAAGGCTAATGTTAGAACAGCTGCAAACAGCCACCTTGCCATTGCATATGGTGTAACATCATCTAGCATCTTCTGGTAGATCTGAGAGAAATTAGGAGAAAAAAAATTAATTTTTCCCGCTACTTTAGAACAAACTTTGGCACTACATGAGAATCTGCATATACTTGTTTCCACCTACAGTACTAACTCAACTAATTATATAATAGCAAAATTATCTACAATAATTTATGGCAGACAGCTAGCAGAGGTGGCATTATATTGAATGACATGGGGAATTTCTGTTCCAAGAATTTAATGGGCACAATGTGAGATTTGTGGCATTCAGAGGAATGTTGTATCAGAGTTTCAATGTAAGAAGAACGTTTTCATACCTGTTGTAGGCGTTTCCAAGCTTTAAATACCACATTCCCTTTGGAATTAGAAACTGTATCATCACCTTCCATCATCATAGATATCGTACTTCATCTACCAGTTTACTCGTCCAACAAATAATTCCGTCAGCCTGCGTGTTATAAATATTGTATTAGGTTATGTTCTATACATATATTACATTAACAAAAAATGTAATGAGAATGATCAAGCAGCACAAATAACAGAGTTGTATACAATATCATTCATCTGTAGAATCAGTTCTTGTTTTCAAATGCATTAATAAAATCAGATATTTTAGGTTTTATGTGAGCTAAAGCAGTCGAAAATCGTAGCCCTTGTGAACGATCCCAGAATAAGCACCTCCAGCTACTATGCCTGAATGGCCGTATACTGACCATATTTCTTACAACACAATAATCCTTACTTCTTGGTAAAAATGTGTGACTGTCACTTTATACTTGCATGAAACTATCCACGTCGACCACCTTTTAGCCATACAGAATAATCGAAAAGTTCGCAGATAATACACCGTGTATCCACACCGACGAAACGAAACAACAGCGATGTCGTGACAAATTTAGATAACACAGAGATCAGAGCTCTAGAGGCCGTTTCACAGCTAGTCGAAATACATAAATAATGTAGTACATATGATTAAATTCATTCTTAAATGACATGAGACCAGCTACATGATGCAGAGAATTTCCGGCAATGATTATTATTGTGTTTGTATGGAGCCCCTGGGCCTATTACCGAGTTCACAAAAGTGTGTCATTAAACTCTGTGCAGCACCTAATCAAACGCCACATCATCACACATGAATGATAGTATAGAATACCACTTTAATGTTGTAAAATTATGCCAAAATCTCTGACTACAAAGGCTATGATGTAACTTGACAATGTGAAAGTGAAGAACTAAACCCTGCCTTTTTCTTACGATTGATGTGTTCACCACGGATAACATAGTTTTCACAAAAATTGACAGTAGAACCACGGTTCCGGAGAATCTGGCGTAAATACATCTTTGTATTTAAATTACATTTAGGCAATAAATAGAATGAAAGGAAGTTTATATATTAGCTTTATTCTAAATATTTCCTTTATCCATGCTTTGCAATTGAGTAAATAGTTTGATTAAGATATTGCTTAATTATCTATCCCTCATACCTTCAGCATTAGTTTTTGGTATTTTTTGGAAACTTCAGGTTCATTATTTAATACTTCTATTTCTTTTACGTTTTCTGTACTGTCTCATATATTCTGCATTACGGACTCTTTTAGCTTCAATGTCATCCATCTTGTTATCTGTACATAGTATGACGCAACACAAACACAGCAGTAGCATGAAGTGCGATGCGCCTTTATCCCTTACCTCGAACTTTGTTCAAATGTAAGAGACCACGATGTCCACGGACAATGATCAATTTAATCAAAACTAAAATGGAGGGAGTGGAGGGCAGTATCACAGATTTCTTAATAATTCTTATATAAGATAAGTATTTGTGATATTCTAAAACGTTTTTAACAGCACAATATTATCTACTCTACGACGCACTTCTTCAACAAGCGATTCACAGCTCAGTTCTTTCCGCAATAACGAAAGCGGATTGTTGACGGCTGTAATGAAACACAACAATGCCGAATAAACAGATGACATAACAATTTCTTATGTAAAGTAAAAGTAAAGCTGTCCCACTATACGCCATGTAGGCGCTTGGGGGGGGAGTGGAGGTATAGCTCCTACTCATTCTTGACCTCGGCACTAGATAGGGGTAAGTGGTCAGCATCACGCCCCGGCCGTGCTTTACCCCCGGGATAGAACCCCGGTACCCATTGGATAGGAGGCTGGGTGGGCCCCAGAGCCGGTCTGGACGCAGAGGCTTGAGAAAAATCCTCTGCCCCCATCGGGGATCGAACCCCGGTTGCCCAGTCCGTAGCCAGTCACTATACTATGTAAAGGAATAAAGCAATGTTATGCACGCAGGAGTTCATATAAAAGCTGACCATTGTCGGTCCATATTTACACATTGTTCGTATGGATCTTACACATTTTCCTAACGCTGTTTTGCCGAATAACCCTTCCGTATAGACGTATTTACGTCAAAAATGCTTGAAGTCACATGTCAGGTAGGGTAAAAGAGATTTTATATGTTATAGATAAATATTCAACACTGTACGGTATACAAGGTTTTAAGATTTTTAAGGGTGAAAGAGAGATATTTATAACCGACTTTTCACTTTGGCTGCACTGATAAAACAGACAAGTACTATGACGCGTTATTTATTGTTTATATCGTACATAGGTACACGGTTTAGGTATATTAATATTAATTTTTCTGTGCACACAATGACAGATATATGTCATATATTTCTCGATGATATATATGGTTGTGGGCTTCTTTACAAATAGCTAACCGTTGTGAATTTGATGTATATTGTTTTACTAAGATTTGTTTGGTTATGTTGGTTATTAACTGGATACAGAGCATCCTCATATATAAATATTCAGTTCCCGTCAGGGTCAAGAATTGTCCTCTTTCCCTTCGTTTAGATGCCTGTGGACATTGACTGTAAAATAATAACGTAGTTGTGCTATATGCTTCCATATGAATTCATAGGTATAGGTGCATTCTGTAAATTCTACGACCCTTTACTTCAGTAATGTACCAGAATATTTCCATTTTTTTAGGGGTGCACAGAAGCAGGTAGTAAATGCAGAACTAACAAAATCAGATCCTGAAACAGTTCAGGGAATTCTTGAAATTTGCTCAAAGAGTTTTAAACCAGTAAATGAACCACATGTTTATATATCAAGCAGGTAATAATTTTATTTATTTTTAAAAATCAGTGTGATCAACAGATATTAGGTGTCTCATTATTTATACTATCTCTCTTC
Organism: Zootermopsis nevadensis; assembly: GCF_977971745.1. Taxonomy (NCBI): domain Eukaryota; kingdom Metazoa; phylum Arthropoda; class Insecta; order Blattodea; family Termopsidae; genus Zootermopsis; species Zootermopsis nevadensis. The sequence goes on from NW_028259134.1 coordinate 20,929,706, forward strand.
ATGACAGAACAGATCGCGGAGTCCATGCACTGTGTTCATCTGCTCACGTAGACTTGGAACGTAACGGTTGTTTGAAATATGATCCAGCACATTTAACTGTTGCTTATAATCGGTATTTCATTAATGCAAACGTTGACCTTAGGTAAGGAAATATCTTTGTATTGGTATCAAATCACATGTTGAAAGAATGATAATAAAAACATGCAAATGACTTACGACTTCACACTTTCCAGTTCTGGTTAATCCATTGCTTGTGCATGCTAGATTCTGAACTCAGACATTTTTTTAAGACAAGCACAAGAAGTGTTTTAAAAACATTTAGAATCTGTTGAATACTTAAATGAATTAAACATCTCCCAAAGCCAGTAAAGAAAGAGAAAATTAATTTTAAGATTATTTCAATACCATAAGAGTAAAATTAAAATTTCCAAGAAGTATAAACTTTTATAGAAAATAGAGGAACTTTAGAAGAATTTCGAACAACAATTTTAAATGCTATCATAACTTCCTGTAATTATGACATTTCAGAGTTCAGAGTGTGCATATTGTGCCCGAGACATTTCACGCTCGTTACAGTGTTAAATCTCGAACATACTTGTATCGTCTGGCTGTGAGGAATCCAGATGCTCCACCTCTCAACAAAAGTAGTGCTTACATGGCAGAAATTCCATTTGTTGAATGGAACAGATGCCATTTCATTCAGTAAGTAGCTATTAGTCACAATAAATATGACTGACAGTTCCACAGAGTATTTAACATTGATTGTAATAGATAAAAGAAGTAATTTGACAGGTTATGTGGTATCACCTATTGATAAAGCTGATAAACCTGCTGAATTTTAGCTGCATCCACACCATATATAATTATATTAGCCTCACCTTGATTATCCTATAGTGGACTGTTTTAAAGTTGAAATGTTAAGAAATTAATTTAAGATAAGCACATTGAAAACCAGCTGTGAAGCCCTGAAATATATTCATAAGTACAGCATGATACAGAATGTACTTTTTAGTGGATATGTTGGAAACAATGCCTATGACAGTGGACATTTGCTAGACCAGAACTGTCTAATTTTTAAAACCTAGCTATGTTCTGACTTTCCAGGAATGTGGATAAATTTGATATGTCACTATTGAAGGCTGCAGCTACTCTCTTCCCTGGCACAAGGGATTTCCGTACATTTATGGGACAGAGTGCCGGGAATTCTCACATAACCACCGTTAAGGAAATGTACAAATTGGACATCAGTCCTGGCCGACCTTTGATAGGAGCTGAATACTGTTCGTGCTGCTCACATTATAGTTTCTGGGACATCACATGCCAAGGCAGATCATTCCTTTATAGACAAGTAATGTGAATTTCTTACAATATGAAATCCACTTTCTTCTTAAATCAATATCCATATGAATTTTTGGATCTGTAGAGAATAAGTCTTAACTGATTGTGTTCTCTGATACCGGGTTTACAATTTATGTCTTTCGAGGCGCGCCCGCACCGCGCGGTCGGCTGGTGATCTGTTGACGTGGGCGGGACTAGTCCGTGTTCTTCCCATGAGTAACAGGCAAATCAGTTTCATTGCCGCTAGTAACAAGGAGCTGCGAGTGTTTCTCGTCACTGATACATGTTATTACATTAATTGTTCTTACCTTAAATCACAAAAGATGTTCAAAGTGACTTCCTTGTGCTTGCAGGCAAGCTTCACATCTCGTTAACATATTTCTAAATACTCGACGAAGCTCTTCTGGGATATTGCCAAAATGAATTGTCGTTTCCTGTTCTTCTTTTTATCCAAAACTGATCCTGTACTACAAATTTTTTTTACTAAGCTCTCTATCATGGGCCTGCTAGGAACACTTATACCAGGAAAATGTCTGCGAAATTTACAGCGGCATCTTCCGTAGGATGAATATTTGGCATATGTTTCGACTAAGAACACACGTTGCTTAATACTATACACCATATTATCAACGTCAATCCGCTACAAGAGACGCAATGAAACTGATTCGCCTGTGACTCATGGGAAGAACACGGACTAGTCTCGCCCACGTCAACAGATCGCCAGCCGACCGCGCGCGCCTCAAAAGACATAAATTGTAAACCCGGTATAAAACTTTGCATGTTTTATAACTGTACACTAATAATAAGATTTTGCACAACAGGTAAGGCGAATGGTTGGAGCACTCATTAGTGTTGCTGAGGGTCATATTTCTGTTGGAGAGATCCAGTATATGTTGGAGAATCCTTCAAAACACAGCTGGAATAGCAGAATAAATGTTGTTCCACCATATGGTCTGTACTTGACTAAGGTGGAATATGATCCCCTAGAAATGGTGATGCCACAAGAAAAAGTTGAACAAGATGACAATAATAATCCAATAGATTTTGCTGAAGTGTAATGAACATGTCTTCTTAACATACTGATCAGTGCAAATTCATCGTCCAGTCCCTATCCAAATTGTTTAAAGAATTTTCAGTAAGTTAGTAGTGCTGGACTGAAATGAAAATTTGATCAATGTAATAGTATGTTAAGTGGATGACTACAAGAACAATTCTCAGACATTAAAGTACTAGGAATAAAATTTACATAAATTGTTAGAATGTGGTTTCCTGTATAATTTTTTATCCATGGACAAGCAACTCAAATTGCTTTTAATTATTAAATGCATCTACTGTGTGAAAATTAATTGAAATTTCCATTAGATATGAGTTTTCTAGAAAAAATAATAGCCCGCAAATCTTTGCTGCATTCCTGTGAAACCACAGTTACAACTATATCTGGGCACAGTTACAAGGAGAAGATTCTAGAAGATGGAACTATGGTGATGACACAGCCACAATTTGGCGCTTCTCCTGGTTATGTTGTTGACACTAAACCAGACTTTCAGATGGCCTTGGTGCTACCTGGACTGTACATGGGATCACAGGATGTTATACAAGATGCTGACTTACTGCAAAAACATTCTGTTACTCACATTTTGAGCCTAGGTGTGAAGCCCATAATAATGGATGAAACACTCACTCACATGTACATTCAGCTTCTTGATCTTCCTGAGAGTAACCTTGTAAGCAATTTAGACCAGTGTTTCGCTTTTATAGATAGTGCAATACAAACTGGAGGATGCGTGTTTGTACACTGCAATGCTGGTATTTCAAGGTCGGCATCAGTGGTTATAGCATATCTCATGAAAAAACAAGGCATGAGCTATCAGCAGGCATTTCTCTACCTGAAGGAAAGAAGAACCATGATTAATCCAAATCCTGGATTTGCCCAGCAATTGAAAGACTATGAAAAAATGCTAAAGACTCTGGATGGTGAATAGCTGCATTGTCTTAGTAGAATTTGTCAATCATATTCACATGTTACATGTTTTCTGTGCTCATGGGAAATGTGAGATATATTCTCAAAATTCCAACATAACTTTTATATTTAAATTATTAAATGGTTTAATATATAACTGAGATGATTTGCATGTAAGAAATAAAGGAAAATAACCAAGTGACATAAGCAAAACTTAGAGTTTTAATTGAAAGAAGCCAAATTCTGCCTGCTGTGTTATTTGTAGTATATTTCAAAGATTGTCCCACATTATTTCATTGGCAAAAGACCTTTCAATATAACATAACAGTTCTGGAGGTTATGTTTATATAGGTAGAAGTAAAAATCATATTTCAGTTATGTATACATAATTTTAATATGCTTTACAATAAATTGTCCATATCTGTGAGGTTTTCCAATCAAAATCCCCCCCCCCCCATGTCCAGCCTACCCAACCCTCTTGATTCAATCTCTGTAATAGTAGGTGTAGAGATTATGAAGCTTCTCATTATAGTTCTGTTATCCCTCTTTTGACCGTGTGTTCTCAGTTGTGACACCTTGAATCTGTAATCTTTCTTGAGAGGGAGAGATGAAGTTTCACACCCATATAGAACTACATATAAAATTTAGTTCTGTATAATTATGTGTTTCGATAATTTGAAAAGGAAATGATACAAAAAGTGTGATATAAATAATCACATTTATTTGCTACTGCTATTTGAAATTACTTGAACTTGATCACATTTCATAGGGTTTCATGACACACTTACATCACACGATTTTTCGAGATGGTAGCAACACAAAAATTCACAACTGGAAGTAAAATAAATTTTATTTTGAACAAATGTTCAGCTGCCAGTTTTTCAGTACATAGCACATGGAAGACCTTATAAAGTTTGTATGTTGGTAATATATACATAAGGCACAGAACTACAGACTGCTATCAAAATAACTACCATCAGTGGAAGCAACAGCAAATGGAAGTACAGAAATGATAGATTATATGCAAAATAAATTTTCTTTGAGCATTGGACTAAAGATATCTTTGGTGTGATTACACCATAATTTCACCTGTGTCAGTAGAAGCCCATTATTATGTGGCTGGTGCCCCAAAAACCTGAAGTTTCTCTGAAGTTACCACGTGTATTATTGCAGCCAGGAGTTGAGAATAAATACATCCATATAAAGGACTAGCATTTAACAAAGAGACAAGTATTATTTATTTATTGTTTGTTTGGCTGTCCTTGTTTAGGAACTATTAGCAACCTGAGTTTTGACACCAATTCTTTATATATTTCCACTCTCCTGGTACTAAGAGAAATAAAGTGACAAAGAAAAATAACAAATTCGGTAGTAAACAAGGGACACTTTCATACCTTTATTAAATTTAATTCCTTTTCCAACTTTCTGTCACCAATTTCTCAGTTCTTCCTTTAGACTATGAACAAACTGGCTCCATATACTGCCAAAGTCAAGTATGCCAACAACAGCCATACTGGGGCATCTGATGTTTGTTGTCACATTATCACCGCCAAGGTAACGGCAAAGTTGTCCCCAGCGTTTGACCAAACACCACACCATACAGATATATGGGGGAATGGCTCTGAAAAAATAAGAATTTGGCAAGTCTTCAATAAAAGTAATATTAGTTACATGTACTTCCTATTTGAAAAGCAGTTTCTTTTCAGTTATATTCAAGAGATTCCTGTTGTGATGTATTTTAGTTTTCAAGTCCCACAATGGGTCTGCTTCACATACTAAATTAGTTCTGTTGCTGTCAACTATCTTAGATCTGATTATGTGATAAAATTAAGAAACAAACACATTCTCCTTCCAGTGTGTTGAAACATACTGACAAAGTTATTCATCACTAATTACATTCTCAGTGTTTTTCTGTCAAAATGTAATCTGATGAAAATAAGGCAAATTATAAATACAGACCTGTATAACAAATGTGTGCCATCTTTCATCTCAGATATAGTGAATTTCACTGCAGTGTTATGTCACACAGTTCCCAAAGCAAAAATCCATCTAATGATTCTGCGCATATCATTAGATCTTAAATTTGGAGTTCATACTCAACTTCTTCTCCACATTTTAAAGGAATGATTTTTGTTCTGTTGTGGAATTAATGTTCATATAGAAATGGATGACAAGAAAATGTTGTTATTTTAAGAATTACAATTTCAAGTAATGAAATACTGAGTTTATGAAGATGGCTGTCTTCTGGGTTGTAGCACCATGCTGGTAGAAGTTTACCATCGTTTCAGAGGTCCATGCTGCCTCCATCATTGTCTTGATAACCGAGAAGACAGCCACCTTCGTATTCACTGCTGTTAGAACCTTCAAATCGTACTTACTGAAGCCCATTATTTACTATCCACATGAACTGATTATTCAACAAAAACTGACACACGTATGTTGTTTTGTGAGACAAATGAGAATCATATTTGTATTTATCAAAAAGTTCATTTAATACATATACTTTGCATGCAATTCTAGTTATTTCATTTTCCTGTTTAATTTGTAACTCTAGTTTTGTGGTTTCCATGTTTGAGGTTATTTTCCATTAGGAATTTATACATTCTACATGTTTTCCAACAGACTATATATTCATGTCAGTATGAGTTGCCATTTTTGTGTTGGTGACTGTGTGCATTATTTTAACCCACATTCCTACACTCAATTAAGACAGTTCATGAAAAGTAGAACAATGAAAAGAGAATAAAAAATAATGTTCTGTGTGCTTGAGTGTAACAATGCAGTCATGCTGGTTAAGTTATTAAATTACTTCAACTACTTACTACAAAATATGGTTTCCTACATATTATTAAAAATTCTTTCTCTTGTGCAATCCACTGTAATAAAGTTACACTGTACTTTAATATTATGTTTGGCAATGGAATGTATTCAGCAATTATTTGTATTACCCAGCTAAAATTCAAATTTTCTACCTGATATGACTTTTGCACTGAACTGTTTTAGTTAATGTTGCTAACTACAACATATAACTGGTGACACATCACAGCAATGGGTAACAATGACTCTGAATGAGATATGAGTAAAACTGTACAAACCAATGATTCAGATGGTATATTCAGGTTTAACCTGAAAAGTATGGCAAAGGGATAAATATGATGTGGGCAATACTTGGCAAGAAGACAGACCTGGACAATGGTGACTGGTAGTGCTAAAAATCTCTTATCAATGTTCCAATGTTACATAACTGTGTGAAGTGATTCTCCTTTTCTCATATACCCAATTTTACATTAATTTCATTAGTATATTTTTGTGCAATTTCTCTTAGACTGTATGGAAATTTGGTCTCTAAACCCACAGGACAGACACTAGTTCAGTACATAAGTCATGATTACTGAGCGTGAAATATCAAATGCCATACAAAAGTTAAGTATAATGTCTCTTATAAATATACATTTTCAGGTCCCCTCTGATATTCAGTAATTTAATATATAATATAATATTATAAAAATGTACAATAAAAATATGTTTCCTTTCACTTATTTTGAATAACTGTGTATTCAAAAATCTTAAGTACTACCAACTGCTCACTTCACAGTTGCAAAACACTTAAGAAATAAATAATGAGATATGTATGTTTTTAATACAATACAGTAAAGAAAGTTGGTTTACAAATTTGTAAGAAGTGTTGCAATATTAAAGAACACAAACCGCTACTTGCATAGCAGATGAAGATTATATATATACTGTGTGCATATGATTGACTTGACTGACAGGAGATGGTATTTCACCTCTTTCATTCTTTGTGATGAGTAGCATTATGACCCCACAAAATCTCTTGCAGTCCAATCAAAGGAAAAGGAGATGCTGGAAGACTTCATTTAGAGCCATGACATCATCCACTATAAGTTCATATTTGATGATCCTACCATCAGTAAATAATTTCCAAGAGAAAAATTTCAATACCTGCAGCAATGCTTATTGAAACAATCACAGCTGCACCAAACAGCAAACTGGATACGACACCATGACAAGGCAACACAGCCACAAGCGTCTGGCAAAAGCATGTCTCAACTAATTTACTGCCAATTTCCTCGTTTTCCTGAGAAAGTTCCCCTGAAGGGAATGATTCAAGTCAGGGAAGAGAGTACAGACCAAAGACAGGAGTATTATGGACAAAGGTCTGCAATATTAAGCACTTTATATCAAATGGCAGAAGTGTGTGATAGCAGAAGGTATGTAATTCAAATGAGGCAAGGTATAAAATGTGTCATATTAAATAAATAAATAAATACATGTTGAAATCTGGAAACTATTTGAGTCTACCATATATGCATAAAAATTCATCCACCATTTGTTTACCACAATATTTCCAGCTATGTGACATGTATCAGTACCTCATAATTCCAGTACATCTTGCCAATCTTATCTCTATATCAGTGTTTCCTACAAGGCAAGTATGCATCATCATATATGCTAAACAGTATTCTTAATTTGAGCTTTACAGCACTATCAGTGTGTCTTCTGGGTTGTAATGCTGTGTAGACACCAATGTTTTGCATGAACATACTGCCACCATTTTCAGAGCTGAAGATGCAAACAGTATGTTTCTCTGAAACACTGGCATCTACCTACAAGTCTATACGGTGTTAACAACCCAGAAGACCAACATCAACACCTTCACTGCCATGAGAACCTAAAATCAATATGGTACAGATGATAATATTCCCATATCAGTGAAAAATATAATTCTTTCGTGTGAATGTTGTTTTATAGTCTACTGTCCTTTTATAATAGGCTGAAAGTATTACCTCCCCATTCCAATAATTTTTAAGCAACTTACAGATTTAAACTGAATGAAACTTGGTATGAACATCATTTCCTTGTACTATTTATACCAATAACACCAACATGAAGACTCACATGAACTTCAGAGGTGGAATACTTGATGTATGAATTTTGAAATTTTGTAACAAACCTTAAAAAAAAATATACAAAACAGCACTTTGGCTCTTGCCTTCGTCATCCCAGATGTTTCTACTTTGTCTGACTACCTAGCCTCTCCATCTACCTCTGTCTTACAGAAATGTGAAATCTATATTACCCTTGACTGATATCAACAACTAATGAACTACTGGAACTATGGTTGTTAACATTTGTATGATTACAGACATGACAGGATGAAACTGTGAGGTCATGTCTGAAACATCTGACAGTGAATCTATACTGCTGCAGATTGTATGCATAAGTGGCTCACTGAATTATATACAATTATTCATTCATACTTGTAGCTAATCTTATCATATAAACTAAATTACTTTAAGGACAATAAGTGTCATAAATTTCCCTCGTTTGTTTTTACATAATAAAGAACTGAAAATGACGCTAATTCTTCTGAATTACACAAAACAGAAACAAAGCCACTGACTTGATATGGGAACTGTACATGGCCAGGTCATTTTAAAATCCCTTCTTTGAATTATGGCATATTACACTCAGAAGCACTGATCTAGTACAGTTCTATAGCTTTTGCCAAGAGTGTAAAAATTATTAGTAACACAGCATTTTAATAACAGAAAGGATTCTGGCAAAAGAAATTAACTACCACTTTATAATGACAAATGGTATTTTCACAGCAAAATTTAGACTTTATCCTTAGCAACTTAACTATCTTAACATTGTTCCTTCACCAAACTACAATAAAATATGCTGAAGTCCAAGAATCTTCCAAATGTCCAGATAACCCTCAACTGAGAATACAAGGTACATCACTTATAATATGCTTTTTACATTAATAAATATGGTTGTATCTGAACCCAGTACAAGAAAATATAGAAATTAAAAATAATTGCTGTCTACTAATTCTTACATGTACACTTATAAAAAAAATACAGATGTAATACAGACAGACAGACAGCAAAAAAATTGAGCATATCACAAGGAGAAGACAGTCTCAGCTAATGTACGTATTCATACAAACTCCTGGCTTCTCTTAGGGAGCTGATAATGCTGAGGCTTCCCAAACAGTTTCAAGTTATGAATTAAGTATTTACTTAAATCAGAATAATTTATTTTAATGTGACATCTAATTTGCTACAAACCAGTGTCTCTCTCATGCTCTTCTCATGGCTAACGAACCAGTATCACTGTGGAGGAACCACAATGACTAAATGTAAAATGGTGTGCTTTCGGTTATGATGGCATGTGGACATCACCATAGAAGCTCTAATACAGGTAACTTCTATGGAGCAGCGACACACTGCAGGGAATAAAGCCAACATGGAAACACAACTCAGAAGACAACCATCAACATCTCCACAACTGTCAGAACCTCAAATCTCATGACCTTAAATGTCTCTCTTCACTACAGGATCATCATATACTGCTACAAGACCTGCTTAAAAAGAGACTTGCTATAAATTATTCTACTGAACAGTTATGAAGAAGACGATTCAACTCACAAAGTGAAATTCATGTAGTAAAAAACTTGCTTTGCCATACTGATTAAAGTAGGTGCCAAAAACAAACATTCAACTATTTATCCAGAGCTTCACTGATCAGAGTATGGCAGTACATCTGTGTTCTTATTTACTTACATCCTCTCATGAATGAAGTTCACAGTTGTTAAGTGCAGTGTTCACCTGTGTAACTCTGGTAAATTCCACATTTATAATTAATCTTTTAAGTATGATGTAGGTGCATACCAATTAACAGCTTTTCTCTCTGTCTCTTACCCAACCTGAGGGTGAGAGAAAGTGATAATGAAAAATTAAACTGTGCACAACCTCACACCCTGTACCTTTGAGACATATTTTGCTATTAAATTCCCATACATGTTTATAACTTTAAAGTGGTTAATTTAGGTATCCTAACTAAAATTCTGTATGCATTTTTCATCTCTCCCAGTTAGTTACCAAAAAAAAAGTCCCAGTACTTATGCACATTATATGAAGGTGTTTCTGATAATTTGCAATTATTTCATAACACAGGCCTGCCTCTGCTATGAGACATTGGAATAGGCTCTCTTCATGGTACATGGCCCATTAAATCTTTTACTTTGCTTCACACTGCAGTTCTAAGACTTGCGCCTCTGGCAGGAAGAGAGTTGCTTTTGGCTGGGATCTCCCTGGAATGGGAATGTGCAACTACTATAGACAAACACTGGACCCACTCTTCAGCATTCTTGCCATCCTTGGGTTTAAGGATAAGAGACTGGTCACCTGTGAAGATCTCAAATGCCTTAGGAATGTTACGAGCTCCTCGGCTCACCTTCACGCTGCGGATCTGATTTACTTCAATTGGTATCATGTCTTTGTCATCCTTCTGTAAGAAAATTACAGAACATCTATCATGTAATGATGGATGACATAAATTTTTAAAGCTCAGACTGTAATTCAGAGAATCCTGATTTACCTAAAAAAATCTATTTATTGTGTAATTAATGTTCTTGTTTTAAATGGACTGCAACTTCAGTTCAATAACAAGTTTGAAATCTGACAGTTTCATTTTTTGGTTTGAAATTTCAAAATACCATTATCAATTATATTTACTGCCAGTTCCCTTTCATCTTGAGAACAACACAATAAACGTTTATTAAGATACCACTTACAGAACCCTTATATGAAAGATGAGCTCCAGATAATGTGAAGTATCTTGTTCTCCAACGTTTGAAAATCTTCCAGCGCCCCTTCTTCTCCTTCAGCTGTCCTTCAATAACAGGCTGACTGTCTTGTAGGAACCCCACTGCTCTCTCAGGATGGTTACACAGAAAACAACCCCACTGAGCTCCCCCACTGGGACTTGGGGTCCCAGCTGCTTCAAATACATCGAAGAAACCACTGTGACGTAGTTCATTCAGTAGGGACTCTTGGTCCTACAAGCAACAAATAGTTCCTATTTTACTTTAATCAGCTGTTATATTTAGGATTGGTCAGTTAGCCATCAACAGAATAACAAACATTGCTAGACATTGAAATATAAGCTGAAGATCACTTATAATACAGAGATGTAGATGGAAGGATAATATTAGAATAGACCTTAGGGATATTCGATGTGAAGACAGCAGCAGCGAACTGGCTCAGGATAGAGTCCAGTGTCAGTTCTCCTGGTCAAATAAAAGCTGTAATTTCTTTACCATCTGACTTACTATCAACTTTTCAAGGAAGACTACATAACAGAAATAGGAAGGTAGGATAATACTTCATACTTCCTCCCTCAGCAAGAAAATTAGGTAATAAGTGAAGTTAAGTTCAGAACAACTAACCTTAGCACATGGAAATGCTGAGGTGACAAGAGTTAGGAATGTTTTGTTCTCACACTTCAAGATATCCCAACAATTCTTTAAGCTGCTTACTGAAGAATCTCTTGAACTCAGTGCAGACTCAGATCTTGCCTGCAACATAAAGTGATTTTAAAAAAAATCTTGGCTGTCTGCCCTTAAAAAAATTGAAGTTAATTTTATAATTAGTTTTTAACAAGATATTGACACAGTAGTTGGATGTATCTTATTTTTGTATTTTCCCTGCTTTTCAATGCATCTGGCCCAATATTCCAGAGTTTCATCATTCAATTAGAAACAAAATGTTTCTGATCTTAAAACCTTGCATACTGTGTAATGTATTAGAATATAAACTGTTTCTGGATGGGTGTTATGTCATTCTTGCAATGCTTACCATGACTGATGCTCATAATGGACATTTAATTTCACATTGTCATGAAGTAATTAGGACAATCCTTTATCTTCACTGACAGTACCAAATATTAAACACTTGTTGGGCTCCTTACCTGCAGGGCCAAGAACATCAGATGAATCCATATACGAGGGTTCCTTGTCTTCATTGTAAAGAAAGTACGGTTATAGAGACAATGCTCTCCACGACCTTGACAAGCAAAATGGAGTTTGGCTAGCTTCTTTGCGCGACGTTCTGTGACAGAATAATTAATGCTTTAATATCATCACCATCGTCCAACAACTACTGAACATCCAAATGAAGCTAACTGGAATTTCACAATGGAATAATTTATGGTGGAAGATGTAATAGTGAGTTCTTTAATGATGGAATACTGTATTTAACCAAATGTAAATACTCAAAACACAAGATCTGCAACAGGCTTATTCAATAAGAAGCATAATTGTTTGGAGAACATTCAAAATTTATTCTCAGGTTCACTCGTGTTACCAACTTACCTTCAATTGTACATTTTGCTGGAGGTGGGATACGAACTGAAACCTTCTCCATGTAAGACTTGATTTTGTCCAGATGTTTCTCACAGAAATGTTGTACAGTGTCTCTCATAGGATATGGTTCAAACACACTTATCCTCTGAAAAAAAAAAAATCATAAGTGCAAGGTGTGGTAAATTTGTCCTGGTACTTTTGCAATTTTCTCCATCTGTATCCTTCTTCTAAACACTAAACAACTGACCCCATGTAAAATGGGAGACATACCTTCCTATGAATATTGTGTTCATTCAATTGTATGCTCATTTGCTCCATCCTGTTGCTATTTCTTCTCTCTTAGGACCAAATAATCTAGCCCATACTTCACTCTCAAACACATTCAATTTATATTAATTATTCCCTTGGAGTGACACTACATTTTTCATCCATATAAAACAGCAAGTAAAATTATAGTTCTGTGTATTCTACATCATAGATTTTCAGGTACAAGACAGGAAGATAATCGATAAGCTGTTCTGCAGCTGTGACATAAGTCCACAATATATATTTTTGTATTTAACATGAATTACTTTAATATGAAACCAACATCCCAAATGCCACAGTTACTCATGGAAAAATGGTTTAAAGTTAACTTACAACCTGGTAATTTATTTATAAAAAATAATGGGATATACCTGTGATGCAGCAGCAACAGCAGCATTGCTCTGTTGGTGAGAATTGATGATGGTCACACTTGTGTTTGCTCGTCTTGATGTCACAACTGTAGTCGGTAATATCTGTGAAGTTACTGTCTGCGCACCCAAATTGTGATGTAAAACTGCGACTGATTGACTTGTGGGATGTGTAGTTGATGCTGAAGTCAGTGCTGGTTGATTAAGAGCAATGCTACCAGAACTACTAAGTACACGAGATGGAATCATATGAAGCTGCGATGAATTGAGGTTATGTATCTTGTTGCCAGACTGACTAAGATTAATGCCTGTAAAGTTGCTGTTATTAGCTGAAAACAAGAATTAATATACTCCCATGTAGATTTATACTAATATTAATTATCTGAGTTATTTTATACATCTATTAGGACTGATCATTTTATCTTGCTGGAAAATATTTGTAAGAGAAGAGAGTATATATCCTACCTATTTCTCTTGTTCCAGATTGTACCACCAGAGGACTATTATTTTGCAAAGGTAAAGGGTAAGATGCAGAGATGGACACAACCAAGTCTTTGTCTTCCCGCAGGCCAGAAGAATTTCCACTGAAAAGAATAACATTTTTTGTCATGCAACATCACAAAAATTCCCGACTTTCAGCCAGATGCTTATTTCTTTTAATTACTCAACACCAATAGGAAGGGGAGCACAAAGTCATGAAACTACTAGCTGTACTGTCTCTTACATGATGCTTTTGTTGGGACTTGCCGTGGTTACTGTGACACCTCCACTGGAAACCTTCTGAGCTGCAGACACGCTGTACTGTCTTCCCCCGTTAATCGTGGTGATACTGCGGTTATTGCTTGTTACAGTGGATCCACTCACTGAACTGGGCACTGGAACCAAGTTGATCTGTTGACTGGAACTCAGTCGTGTCATGCTTTTATGGAGACCACCAACAGAGCCCACTCGACTCCCACCAACTGAAAGATTGGTGAAGGCAGTTAAAGTAAGTCACTGCTTTTATATATACAGGTTATGTACTCAATGACTTACCCTCTAACTCTTGTTATTATAACTCAAACAATCAGCACCCAAAATACAAAAGCCTTAAAACTGGGAACTTCAATCTATCTCATGTACATATAACCCCTTCTGATACCTGTTATAATACAAGAAGGCTACACTTAACTATAGTAAATCTTATGACATTCGTCCCGCGCGGTCTGAGGCATCATGCTTCGGACCGGCGATACGGAATGTGCGCTGGTTCGAATCTCAGGGGAGAAGAAATTTTCTTATGAGCTTTCGACCAGTGTATGGGACCAGTACCAAACCAGCATCGTGAGGAAATTGGGGAGCTACAATGGGTAGCGTAATCCGGTCAGGAAAGGTAGCAATGGCTGGGGGTTCATCGTGCTGACCACACATCATCCTATATCTGGTTGGATGATCGTTCACCTCTGCTTAGGCATGTGAACGTGAGGCCAGCAGTCAAGCTAGTCGGCTTTGGCTCTCTGGAGCTGTTATACCACGGATTTTTTTTTTTTTTTAAATCTTATGACATTCACGCCCATTTCATTCTTACAGAATTCTCTGACAATGTATTTTTAAATATGTAAAAAATAAATAAATAAACAACAGCAGCATATGAATAAAACATGCCAAAATTAATACAGCCAAACACACACATATGTGCATGCAAACAAACAAAATGTAGGAAGTTGAAGATACTTTCTCAGCTGTCTAGGTTAAGTAGTTTTGAATAGTAGTATAATTTATGAATAATGTGCAGAGACGTGGAAGTAGTCAAGACCTTCTTTCACTGAAAGGTAAGTGATGTTAGCAATGTAAATGGAAATGTGACATCTGAGACAAAAGAAAAGAATAATATAAGATTTTTTAAAATGGTATATTTATCTATTTATTTAGTCTATAATCTCATTTGCAAACTTTGCTAAATGAGATCTACTCACAAACATATTCTCCATAAATACAGAGGTAAACTTGTGCTATACAAATATTTGTCTGGATAGATGAGTAAAATGAAAAGGAGGAATGAAGGAAACAGCAGCAGAAAAAGAGGAAGCAGAAGGAAAAGTAATTCAATATTCTTGTCATGAAATTGTCTCTTCCTAAAAATGCACTTATTTCTTAATACCTGGGTGTGAAGGAGATAACCATAAATTAAAGACATTTTACCATCAAACACGGTTAAACAAAATGAAGTTCAAAGCATCCGATACAATAACCCACCTACACAATAAAAACACAGAATTCTTCATTGCATGTATGATTATATCATAACACAGAAATAAAAATCCCCTACACAGAACATGGGTTAACAAATGAAAAAGAGCGAAAGCCAGACAGAATTTTAATTATTAAACTTAAAATAATACAAACCAACGTTTAGTCTTGTCATACTCCTGTTGCCCACAGACGTGTGTAACCGCCCTGTACTCCGACTGTCACCCCCCAGTCTTGGACGGTTTATCACCAAGCGATTCGCTTCCTGACGATTCAACCAGCACCCTCCAATATCTTGCTGTGCTAGCACTGTTTGCCTAGGACCTGAGATGAACTGCTCTCTTGGTACAGCGGCTGACACCACTTGTTGCTGGGTAAGCTGCAGATCTGGCCGACTTCCACCAACTTTTACAATAGTTACGCCACCAGACATCTGGTTCACCTGTGAACTTCAGACACATTCGACATCAGAATACACACATCTTGGTTAACAAACAAATTTCTATGCACTTAAATGACAGGTGGATGGTGTAAATTTAAGTGCAAAAAAATCACAATGACACTAATTTGGATCTTAAGGAAATAAGGTGTGAGGGTGCAGACTGCATTCAGCTGACTCAGGATAGAGTCCACTTGTGGGTATTTATGAACATGGCAATAAGCCTTCACGTTACATAAAACTTTCCAGCAAACACAACATGATAACTAATTTTCACATTTTAATCAAATCAGTTCATAAATTACCGTCATAAAGTTAAAAATAAAATCAATATTTTAAAAGTGGGAAAAATATCACCAAAATTAGATTGTAATTTTTGAGGTCAGGTGCATGAAAGATCAAAACTGAAGTTGAGATATATTTTACTCATGTTCTCTCTCTCTCTCTCTCTCTCTCTCTCTCTCTATCTATCTATCTATCTAACATCTTGTCAGACATGTGGTGACATGATAGTGTCTTCTTGACATACCATTTATGCTTTCATGGGTTTACTCACGTTATTATACCACAAATCAGGTATTACTACTCTAGCCAACGTACAGCAATCTAATTTTATGACAATGTTATTCTGCTGTTTTCAGATGCTGTGAAGACTTATATTTAGATACCAATGTTTTAGAGAAACAAAATGTCTCCATCGCCAAGGCTGAAGAGGGAGATAGTATGTTTCTCTGAAACGACAGTATCTATCTACAAGTCTACACAGCATTAAAATCCAGAAGTCCAATATCATCCTCTCGCTGCAAGAACCTCAAATGTCACAACTTTGTCTTATATTCTGAAAGCAACGTCTGACTGGCAGATACATTATTTTTGTATTATGATTCTTACTTGTTATTGGATTGATTCTTGTAGCTGCACTGCTTCACTTCTGCCAACATCTTCTCATTCACCAGAACTGGATAGCTGCTGCACAGAAGTGTGGCCTCTCTTAACAATGTTCCTTGGCTTCCACGGTCAGCCTTTGGCAGATGTTCCAGCACAAAGTTCAATGCTTCTTGAGCACGATCCTTATTGAGCTTACCAACAGATGAAATGACTTGTGCAGCAAGGCAGAGAGTATTGGGATGACATTCTGCTGCCTGCTTTATCTTGGACAGATGGTCAACAAGCAGCTGTGGCCGTTTGCCAGCCATATTAAGGAAGACTTGCATTGTTGCTGATGCAGTTGAGGCCGTACTCAAGTATTCACAAAGCTGCGGCAAACTCGGTTCCAGTAGCTGAAACAGATTATGACACTGCAGTTCCCTGTTTCAATTCCAAGTTTCCATCAAGGAGAATGAAAGATACACACCTATAATATTTTGTATCACTCTGTATCATGAAACACCATAAAAGACAACTGTGCTATCTAATCACAGCAATCTATAAAATTATAAGGCACAGTAACAAATCTCTTCACTTTTCTGAAACGTTTCTTCAGTGTAATGTTGATGTACAGAAATGAATAAAAGGTTTGCTTAATAACAAGGCAATGTCCTGAAAAATAAGTTGTTGAGCAAGATGTTCGCATCAGAATGGAAACTTTCTACATAAGCACAAGTAAACTATTATAATTTGCACAAATTATATAAAAGCAACAGACACAAATGAAGCTGTTTACAATAAATTAAGTAAACATCAAACACCTGTAAAAATTGCACATGCCTTCACACTTCACTTCAGTGAAAATGTTGCAGGTCATACCGATTGATTTTGTTTATTTAACAACACCTTTTCAACTGGACTGGTTATTTATCACTGGATGGGAGGGAGGGAGATGAACTGGAAAATATATGGAATGAAAACGTATCAGCCTGTTATATAAGGTAGTAACCTTGTAGCCAGAAGAACCCTGTCTCCTGGTAAAATATTCAAAACAAGAAATTCCCAAATACAAAATAAGAATACTGACCATTCAGTCACATCTAGTACAATGCTGTGTTTTTACATAAATAGGGAGTGCTGGTAGCTGAATGTGCACTCTTTAAAATTTATGGTCCCACATGAGGTGGGGGGCAACACAATCTGACCACTAGCAACTTTCAAGGGCTGTTATAATGAAATGTCATTAAATAAAGTATATCTATATTCAATACTACTATACAATGAAACACACACAAGGAATTAATAACAGCTAAAAACATTATACAAGAATCTTATGTTCACAGGACATGATGCTTCAATATAACATAATCAAAACTGTAGTTTACATGTAGTGTTCCTCTGTCACAGGCTTTGGTCCACAGAAAAGTTTTTGTACAATGTGGTATTGTTTAAATTCTTGAAAAGCTTGATTTGAAATTCATGTAAAGTTGAGGTAATACTGGTTTGATACATATCAACATTAAATCTGTAAAACATTTTAATACCATATTTCAAATAAAGCTGTCAAACACTTCTACAAGATGAAGTATTCTGATGGAAAAACATGATTTCAGAATTACGTACGTAGTGCAAAGAACATTCACCTTCATGTTCTCTTCCGTAATTAGCTTTTAACATTAGACTTTAAACTATAACTATTGAAAAGGGCCCTAAGTCACAAATATCTATTGAGAACTGTTTAAATCAAATTTTTAGAGGCATATAATTGTAGTTCATAAAAATCTGCACTTACAGATGGATTATTTTTTGCTATGAGAGCAAATAAGTTTAGTAGTGCCAGTTTCTCAGGATTTTCACATAAAGGCAGAAGTGAGACAAGAGCCATCACATGTTCGTGAAGAGGTTCCTTGTTTACTGCATAGATCTGTGGTAGCACACGACAGAGTGGATAGTTGCCTGTAATCAAATGTGACAAATGAAGCTCCTTAGTTGTCATCAACTACAGATGATATCAAAATTATTTACGTCTTTATTGTTTACAGACATATATGTTACATGCAGGTGAAACATGAAGTCTGATCAAAAAGTTGTAAGACTGAATTTATTTCAAGGAAATGAAGTATAAGTCAGAATATTAGCAATTCTCACTAATCTCATGCTTCTGGTGGAAAGTAATAACATCCATTTTATACAGACTAATTACTCAACACAATGCATTATAAAATTGAATATAAACTATTATAAATTATATCTAAGAATGAAACATTCAGCCAATCAAAAACATTTCAGTGGTTTGGTTCCTTTAGAGATGGTTAAATTACTGACAAGGGTCATGCATACTCTTGTTATCCATTAACATCACATCAATAAGAAATCAATCACTCTTGTTCATGATAAAATTTGTTATGACAACAAAAAATTGTTAAGCAGCAACAGAAATTTTAACCCCTTTGACACATGATTTTTTATTTATTTATTTACTTTTTCTTTTTACTGAATACTGATATTTAAAATTTACAGGTTATACAGTGTCTAATAAGATAGAACGATGATCATGATTGGAAAGTATGTAAGAATATGGAAGAAGGCTAGCATTACATGATGACAAATAATGAAATGGAAAGGATGTGGTCACGGTCAAATTTAAGGTACAATCCCAGCATTATCCTGGAGAGACGAAGGGTAACCACAAAAAATCTCTCTCAAAATAACCAGTCTCTAAACTGAGATCATCTGGCAATGAATAATGTGCGGTAACCACTACACCATGACGCTTGGTTAAAAGTTGACTGCACTAAGAAATAAAATGTACACCCCTCTGAATGGTTTAGCACATGCAGGAATGTTGTAGGTTGACAACATTTCATCACTTTGTCAAGATTTGTTTCACTCACTCATGAAAGAACTGGAGTTACCATTAAGCTAGAAGATCTTACCTGAAATAATGGAATCAATGATGAGCTGAATATGCTTTGCAAGAAGATCAGCATTTTCAATTGCAGCTAAAGACAGGTATGATGACATATTTCGGGACAATTCCTTATTGCCTTTATGTAGGAATTTGACAGCTACAGGTAACGCACGCTTCATCACATCCTTTTTACTATAGTTCTGTAATAAAGGTAATTTATCACAGAATGTATGAAATTTTCCATCAAAGCTCTTTTAATTCTTTAGGATTAATGGATATTTATATTAAACACTAGAAGTATGTATTTTGAGATCTAAATACCCTTCAGAAATGCAGCAGAAGGTAATTTAAGCATCATTTGTTATTATGAAAGGATTAACTACTAGACAGAAGAATTTCTTCTGATAAAACAAAAGCAACAACTTACAAGGAATATACATGATATTATGTCTGATGATATTTTGGCATGTGGAGGATCCTCGTCTTTGAGTGATGGCTTCAGGTTATGGTTGAGACATGATTCAAGCAGAGCCACAAGGGCTTCTGCATGCTGCTCCATTGATCCTGTCTCCCTGAAACAAAATAAACAACATTCTTCTATACAGGTCAAACAGAGAAACATAATGATATGTTACACTATGTAACACCAGCAAAGCTGAAGCCATAATCCCCACCCAGTACTGTGATCCACAAATGAGTTCAGTCTTATACTGTAATCAAACTCAGTTTTTCTCAGTTTTATCAAATATTTTCAAAATCTGTATCAACTAATAAAATGACATTCATGTACTTCAACATACCTGATTGCAGATGTAACTCGGGTAATACATATTTCAACGACACTCTGATCATTATCATTGTTCATATAATCAGGAAGACTAGTTATTTCAGAGATTGTGTTCACAACTTCTGTTAAATCATTCACTATCGCATTGTCAGCTACTGAAAACAGATCTCCTGCCTGAAAAATAATTCAAGGATGTATTTAGAAAGTTAACTTATAAAGAAGCAAAACCTACTAATTCATGCAAAAGTATCTACAATGCATACTGTACAAGTTCTAAAAACAGTACTATACTGGCATCCCTCACAGAGCTATTTAAATTTACTGGTCCTCAATTAAACCATAATAGTCCAGCTCATAATCAGGTCACAATTCTGAATGTAAAATTATAAAATATTAGCAGTGACACTGTTCAAACAAACAACTGAACTAAAAATATTATCAATGATGAGACAGACTTTCTGACACTGCCTGTTTACAAAATACCATTTGATTTATATGGGGAAGAACAGAAACCTATATGGCAACTATCCCAATGAACAAGAATGCACAATTCAGATATAGCTAGAACATATCTATTGTAATCTTTATAAAGCGACTGCTGATGCACACAGAGAACAGAATCCTTACCTTAGACAAATCCTTTTTGCTCAGCACTTGTGTGAATAGTTCATGCATATTTATATATATTATATCCGCAACGTATCAGTTGTCATATCTTGGCAATCCACACGTCTTTATACTTTCTTATACGCATCACTGCAATAAAACATATAACAATTTTTGCAAACGCCTATCTAACTGGTTATCCTACAAACCCAAATGTCACCTGACACAAGGTTCACTCAGGTTAGGAAAACATCATGTATTTAATTCAGGTATTTGCTAGCGTTTTGAAGAATGTTAAAAATAAGAGTTGCGAAACATTAAAAATGCAAACAGTTACAGCTTAAAATACCTCACTTATAGTGTATCCAATAATGTACATATCAAAACAGTATTGTGCCACATATCTGAACTTCCACACTTTCTCCGTCCCAGAGCAATTATGACGAGAGATCAACTACGTGGTTAACGACCGGTGTGAAGATAGCACAGAAGATAGCGATTATATCGTGTATCTGTTATCGAAAAATAAGAACAGCAGAATCCTACCACACTAATACCATGCAAACAAATGACTGGAAACGACCAAATTTCAAATACACGATGTGCTGTCCACGGTTTCCATGGACAAATCTGCACGAATAGCGGTTTATCACGACCTGACTGTACTGCATTTGTGGCAAAAAGTGCTCGCCGTATAGTAACCTGAGTTAGGAGGTAACACCAGAACTTGTCAGCAGGGTTGTGACAAAAAGCAGCAAGGCATTTCAGAACACATTATCCTACACATTTTTTTTACTTTACAACAGATCCTTAATATTGAGGCGGGGTCAGTCTAACTTGTGGACCGAAGTTCGATTCTTGACAGGTTGGGTTTTTTCAGCACACCCATGTCAGGTCTAGAACCCACTCGGCCTATACAGTGCATGTTGGGAAAACTTTAAACCATTTTTGGATGTCAAATTAACCGAACCTGATCTGCCTGTACAGATGCAGCAGATCCAACCTAGCTTAACATATCCCTCCCCACCAGAGTACCTGAAAGCCTCTTTCCACATCAGAAGTTCCTTCTGCACATTGTAAATTTGTAAATCATCCATCATGTTTCATAAGTATGTCATTATAAATGTAGATCATATCTCAAACACAGCAAAACACCAATGCATATAATATAGAGCAGTCTGGCCAGCATGTCACTTAACAGATGGTAAAATTCCACTTATTTGTTTTTAGCCGTAATGACAATCAAATACCTGCAGCTAAGGCAGTTGTTCCGACCCCATGGAAGTTAACTTAAAAGGTAGCAGAATGGGACTTCAAGACTGGTACACTGTGTGGTAGACAAAATACCATTGCAAAGAACTTACAAGTAATGGCACAACACTGTAAACCCAACATGTGAAAGTCTGATGATTATGACCTAACTCATAATCAAAACTGGAGTACCAGGTCACATTTTTAGGACACTTGTAAACTTTTTGGTGAATAACTACTTGTTCTTTCCTCTACTTGTAGTTTTCCTGTTGAAAACCACCTTAGTAGTATAAAATAAAAGTAAATTAAGATGTACTAAAATTCATCATTCTTATTACTAATAAAGAACGCATTTCCGGAAGTCAGCATGTTTATACCAATTGTTTGAATGCAGGAAACTGCATGTTACAAACAGAGAATGGATAAACATTCTGGAAAATCATGTTGGTTGCCAGGGTGCCAGGTAATAATACCAACTTCCAATAAAAGGAATTCTACTACCCTTTTCATAATCAGGAATGTAAAGGAAAAAGTCAGGAAATGATACTCTCAAGCAGTAAATACCTTTTTGAGCTATAAGCAGAGACGATATAAAAAAACAATCTCATGATGCTGCATTTCTGATTATAACTTCAAAGGCAACAAATGTATTTACCCTCCAAAACTGTGTTAGTATAACATTTTATTGTATTCTTCAAATTATACTAAGGTAATAAAAATAGCTTCCTTTTAAACACATGTATAGAACATTATATATATATATATATTTATATAATTGGCATAATGTTTTGTACAGAGTATATTTACAGAGGTACTATTTACATAGGTGCGAATGTTAGGCACTAGTCTCTTCATATTCCAAGCAACTTCATTTACTCTTTGCAAAAAGGCCATAGTGACTAGGTTTAAAGAATGACAGAGCCTGTTTTGTTCTGACTGCAATCAAAAAACCAAGGAGATTTCACTTCCAGCAACACCGCATTTACTGGGGCAGTTTATTTTTCTCATCAAGTTTCTTCATATAATAGCCACTTGTTCCTTTGAATTTTTCACCTCACTAAGCAGTGTCATCCCAAAACTAATAATACCACAATTTAAATATTTTAGGGTGCCATGACTATCATTACTTATAAGGCTTTCACAATGTTTAAAATTAGTTGTAATTGGTGACCAGCTTAATTTTGATTGCAGTCCCAATTTATATGATGCAAATAAGCTGCTGAATGAAATAAGTTTTGTATTACATTTATGTTTCACATATGGGAAAATAAGCTTCACAGCACTCAAATGTTAAACCAAAGTATGACTGACTATGCATCATGCATGCATACATATATACACTCATTGACCTTAATTACATGGAGCATTGGCAACCTCATTTTCATCTGAACATACCTAATTAACAAAACTTGCCTAAAAATCCCGTAATGAGTTAAGAATGATTGTGAACTACATAATTTTTCTGAAGCATGGAGGTTGAACAAAAAATGCTTGTAGTCTTCATTAAGCCCTATTCAAGATGTGTATGGAATGGAAGTTAATATACAGGAGGAACAAAAACAGGTGATGTGCTGTTCACAATTAAATGACAGTGCTTCAGCCTCAGACTACATGAACTGAATAGGATGAACCTCACAATGGTTAAGGCATGAGGAAATGTACATGCTCAAAGGTACTTGAAGCTAACTACTTTCTGGACATTATCCACTGTTCCAGATTAAATAAAACATGATGTCATGTTTTATTTAATCTGGGACGATGGATAATGTCCAGAAAGTAGTTTGCTTCAAAAATGCACCACTGTCACAAACCAACAAAATAAAGTCAAAGGTACTTCCACCTTTCAAACAATATAAAGCCAAAATATCACTCCTTGTCCACTATTTGTTGATATCTGCTCTATACACGTCCTGAATAGACCATAGATACAATGAACACACAATAAAGTTTAAGAAACCATGGGCATATAAGCAGTGGATATTCATAAATAGACAATACTGATTATAATTTGTAATCTGTCTAATGCCCTGTGGCCGAAATACTGCACTTTACAAAGTGTACTGACTAAAGATTTTCAAACTGTCAATAAATATTACCATGAAATATTTATGCCTCTGTAATGAGACAAAATTTTAGTACAATTTTATATATATACATAAACAGATTTAGAGTTCTGTATATTTTGTCTACCATGTTTATTAAATTCTATCCTGTTACTGATTTCATGTAGGAATAGCACAGTCAAAAATATCTTTTCACCACTAACTATAAACACAAAAAAAGAAAGCAATTTGACACTGTTCAAGAAAAGATCCTGTGATGACATTAACAGTTCACTCAACTAAAGCTGAAAACATCCCGGACTTAACATTATTTGGGTTATTAAGAAAAGGAACTGCCTGCCAGAACCCAAAGAACATAATGAAACAAACTGAAAGTTGCTGTATGTTAACAAATGCAAAGTTAACGAGCCACATAATTGGCAAATAGTAATAAAAGTCAATCACTTGGGTAATCTTCAATAACATTCATTTTAATAAAAGTAAAAAATAGATTGAAACAAAACCACACTGAAATTTAAACACAACTATAATGTATATTAAACTGCTAAAATGTTACCCAAAAATTACTAAATACTTTAAGCAGCAATTACTGTTTAAATGTTGATTTTATGTCTCTCCTATTAAAGTAGTGGCTTTAAAAGCCAGTGACACAAAAGCATCTATGACACTGTTGTTAAACAATAACAAACATAATGTACAAAATACACATTTATTCATTTATTAAAGTGATTAACTTGCTTAACAAGCTGATGCAAACTTTCAATCAGTCTTCCATTTTGTTTTCTACACCCACTAATAAAACCCACCAGGCAAGTGTGCGCGGGTGCACGTGCACACACAGAAAACCTCTTGTAAGAAATCTTTGTGCTTGCCTTTTTGGTTTGTGACCTTCAATGTGCTTAAAAACCTTAATAACCACAGCCACTGGCATAAAAACATCACACAAAAATTATAATTTTAAATTGGGTACCAATTTCCAAGGTGAGCTGTCCAAAGGAAAATACAAAAAACAATTAGCTTGTATTTCTTTCTTTTCAATAGAGAATAAATGTCTTATTTAGGTAATAAGTATGACCCTCCATTGCTTGATATATCATTCTACCAAAATAATTAATAAATACTTGTAGTGATACAGTTTCAGAAGCATATCAAATTATTTAATTTAACAATTATTACTTGGACGTTTTTTGTTCATCAACCTGTATAAAATGATTTTACTGCAACATTTCTCTCTCAATCATCATACACGTCTTGCCCATTACATCCTTACTGATGTACCATGCTAATAATTTTATCAGTACTAATTAAATGTTCTCTCAATAACTATTACTTCTAAATGAAGCTGTTTGTTGGAGCTCACAACTTGGAAATTGTACATTAGTGTACAAACAGTGTAAATTCTACACAACATGTGAGCACTATGAATGAAGAGTCTGTAGTTAAGAAACAGCACTAATAAGAACATATTTTACCTGGCTATATACTTTATAGCTCAGAATGGCTGGTTTACACTGAACTTACATAAAGGATCAACAATGTTTTTAACAAAACCAAGATACAATGAAGGCACACTAAACATATCCCTAAATCATCCATGTTGTTTAATTTAGAACCACATTCAGCAAATTCTGAATTAAATCTCTGAAGCTAAAGTTGCTCTGAATAATTCGCTTCCTACCAAAAAGAAAAAAAGTCTCCATTAAAAAGACCTTGGTAAAGAAAATAATCACTGAAGATTGCTGTCTTCTGGGTTGTTACGCCGTGTAGTCTGGTAGATGTCTACCAGACTACATGGCGCAACAACTCAGACTCACAGCTGTGAAAACCTCAAATCCAACATAAAACAATCACTGTTTACATTCAGAATCATACAAAATCCATAAGTACACTCTGTGGGCAAAATGCCAAATTGCTGATTAAAGGTAGTGGTACATACAGTTACCACTGGGAATTACTGAAAGTGTTAAGGACTGCTAAGACCCAAAACAATATTGTAGTATATAATATAATACAATAATTGACAATATGAACACTGTTTCTGAATCTGAAACTAAGTGTTTTGTCATTAATATTTTTGAAATTGAATCTTAAGAGCAAGCCAATGTACAAACATTAAGAACCATATGAAATAAAATCATAAAACTGTATTTTTGTCTCATGCAGAAATGAGAATGGGCACATCTACTCAGATTTAATGGAATTCAAGTCTAATGTAAGACAGAGTGGGCAATTAATGCCAAGCAGGTAATAACACTATTGATCATCACTGAAAGCAGTTATAAAAATGGCCAATAGAGTTCACAGAGATTAGTCGCCGTGAACGTAACAGCACATTCACTCTTTACCTGTGTCAACTTGAAACTTCCATATATTATTATTATTTGCTGGAAAAGCTCAAGAGGTCATTAGCTACCACTATTTCGCAACACCTCAATTTATTACAGTTCTGGTCACACCACAACTGTACATTTGGCTAACAATGTCACCTGCTCACTTTACACTTTACGAAGTAGTTTTATGTGAGAATAAGAGAAAGCCTGACTTCTATTAAGAAGCTTAACTAGTTTCTGATAACATAAATACACTTATTGTTCTTCTATGAATAGTTACACCCCCATCCATCATTCTTTCCATTGTTATCAGTAATTTCTTTCAATTTTGGCCTGACTTAATTTTATTTTAAAGTATTCTTTCCAAGTCACACGGAAAACATGCATCTGTGGAGCTCTCCATGACTGCTGTAAAGTCTGTAACACCCATTGGAGCTGCATCCAGGACACATGGTATACCTACAAACACTTCACGATTGGGTTAATCCAAAGATATCCCTGTGCATAATCTTTGGCATGAATTTAAAAAGGTTCAAAGCAATATGACTTCTGTGTCACTTCAACAAACATTGGCTGTATGGCAGAGCCCTTTTAATTACTGACAATAATGCTCATCACCTTTCCTATTTTATGAATGAAGCATAAACACTAAATCCAGTTGTTTTGACTTCCAGCTCATGACAGCCATGAGCTCCATCCACTAGAGTGAAGTGTGCCCAACCTTTAAAATTTTATTAGAATTGAGCTATAGATAATTACAGCAGAAAAATCCTACAAAAAACTTCAGTTTCCAAAAACTACTTGCTAAAGTTTGGAAGATTATTGCCACCCCAAGATTTGCAGTTATTGGATCTAACAGTTAGGCCACACATAAAAATGTTCATCATAGCAGTGATGTGCTACAATAACATTCTTCTTTGGATTAGGCTACTGGACAGCAACACTGAATTATAATCTAGATGTGCAAAGTTACCACATACACAAGTCACCAGGCTTGCAGCCAGCAAGTCCATTCACCTTCTCAACACTATCAGAAGGAAGTGAACAACCAGCCAGACAACCCAGAAGAGCATCTAGCAAAGAAACCAACCCATCAGGATGATGTTGGTGGTATGTGGCCACTCAGAATCTGGAGCCAGACACAAACTGGCTATGTCACCATGTTCTCTCAAAATTTGAATACCTAGTAACAATGTTCTATAACAAAGACTGTAACAGGTTAATATGAAAAGTACAAACCCACATTGTTGCAACCAAAAACGAAAGTGAAATCTGGAGCAGTATACAATCCCAGTGACACATACAAGTACAGGCAACCCTCGATTTATGCCCGGGATGAGTTCCTGGACGAACTGGCGTAAATTGAAACTCTTTTATAATGTAAATCAATGGGAAGTCAATGACATGCGTTCCCAACACCCAAACATTGACGAGTAATATAATGGCATTACATTTAAAGCTCTGAAATAACGTAAATTAAATGAAGGGAATTTAAAAAATATATTTTATACACTTACAATTGGCAATTCGTTGGTCCCAGCGATTGACTGCTATTCTTTCATGTGATTGATGTGTACAGTCATCTCTGCTGTTATGCGATAGTTGCATTCATGTAAGACGCCTACCTATAGAAAATCGCTTACTAAATAACTCCGGTACCTCCGTTGAGATTAAATTAGTCCTTTGAAAGTTTAAAGTGCCAGGAATGAAATTGCATAAGAGCTAACTCACATATGCAAAAGTTTGCAATTCACAAACAGATTTTAGCGATTCATCGATCTCATTGGAGCAAATTCGCGTTAACGAAACATACGTAATTGCAGAGATGATTGTATTTATAATTTTTATCCAAAATCAGTGATGTAAGAATTATGATTTATTATAAGAATCAGTACGAGATACATTGTAAAATGTTATAAATAATAGTAAAATATTTTTTTTTCACTTTTTGACTTTCTGGTTTCAAATTTGGCGTTATTCTGAATCGGCGCAAATCAAGGCTTACCTGTACTACGTACCGAAAGGTTGCCAATGTGAAATTACATGTGACCACATTGCACTTAATGTCACAGCTTAAAGATGTAACAGATCATGTATGTGGAAATAACATGTTTTCTATTTTAGAACATAATAACCATTAGTGCTACAAAGGTCCAAGTCTGCGACCTATGTGAGGAGTGTCAAGAATGCTATCTGGTGTGTATGATGAAAATTCTGTACTCAATGATAGTGGAAATGGACATATCAGAGAATAAGAAAAGGGAGCAGTTCACAAACATTTACAAGCAGAATGGTGTGAACATCACTCAAACTGTATAACATTAAAAAAGACCTAGATTCAGGAATATGATGTAGATATAATTTTTTGAACATGATATTTATGTTCATGCTAACAGCACTGATTCACATGATAAGAGAAAAAGATGAGAAGCCAGGTTCCACACCTAGTTCTTGTTCTTTACAAATAATTTCATGCGACATGTTACGAAGTGCATGGGGAGCCAAACAGAGGCTCTAACATTGCAGCTCTGGAATAACAATATGACTATACTAATGTTTCAGAATATAAAGATCACCCTGAAATACATAAACCTCTAAGATCCCACATGCTGCAGGCACAAGTAGGGACCTGCTGCATCTGTCTCTGTGGTTCAATAAGAAGTATATCATCAGCAAGTCACAAAACACCTCCACCATCTAAAATGGGAAAAACTGACTGCATAGAATCAAAATTTAAATCAGACAATCAAACTGTTCAAGATATTATGAATGACAGACAATGAGAACAAAGAACCTTACTAATATATAAAAGCCAGAGCACTGGTTCCCAAGCACTTAGGCAGAACTCCCTGTGCAACCAAAAGGAAACAGCAATTTTCAAAACATAACAACATATAAGTACCCCAAGTAAATCAGATCTGCTACATTAAGCTGTTGTTAATCAAACTACACAGATCCAACATCCTCAACCTCACTATACTCTTCTACTTGCACAAACTTCAACAATAAAATGCATTATTTAAAATGTTGGTCTTTAGAATGTTCTGATTGATGCACAAAAACAAACCACTTTGGTGATGAAAAAAAATATAATACCACAAATGTCATATAAGTCACACAATTCTTTTTAATGGCAGTGAGATAATGCACATGTACATTTTTAGTGACAATAACAAAGAATGTGTACTTGAGAACAGAAATGCGGTTTGGTTTCAAATGTACACAACTGTTTTTTTTAATCTTCTTACAAACACATGTACACAGCATCCAGTTATGCCAACATTTCCTTGCATTCTAGTTACTTTGGATTCACCAGTTTCAGCATGGATTGTACACTTGGCATCTGAAGACTTTATTTTGAAAGTCAAATTAAATATCAAAACAAATGTTTACTTCTTTCTCATTGAATCATGCCCAGTCATAAATTTCAATAACGGACTGCTGGACTGTTCACTGGAACTTCAAAATTGGCCACCTGTGGTTACATTAATGTTATTACCATGGCTGTTATACCTAATTAATCAAGATGAGTAATTATGTTACTGATAAGTAGTTAATACATGTTATTTTACATCATTAATTTGCACAATTCAGAAGTGAAAATGTAGCTTAAATATTACTGTGATCATCAAAACTTTATCAAATGGTCTCCACACTGTCCAAACTGCAAAATGTAATGAATTAATGTTTTCTTGTCACAGATTCAATATCATGTTTATTATTCACTTAATAAATTAATAAACCATTGTGAACCACTATTAGCAAAGTAATTTATTGATTAATCCATTATAAACAGTTAATTGATTATAAATGTTGACTGACAGACAGGCCTACCTATTCACCTAAGCTCTTAGAAAGTTACTAGAGTTAAAAATAAATACCTACAGCATTTTGTCAAATACCCCAAACACTTTTCCTTAAAAAAAAATGGAATGTGTGGCTTATTCGTGACAATGTTGGCAACAGTAATCATTCCAAATTCCATTATAAATGTCAAAACTTCCTGTTGATTTCGTATATCCATGTTGCCAAACCAAGTGCAGCCATAGAGTACAAGTGGATGTTAATCTGTAAGGTACTGAGGTGTCACGCATTCTGCTAAACATGCGCTTTTACGATCTCTCACAGTTGTGAAAAACTGAAAATAACTCAAGAGGGGAAGAAATCAGTAACTGCATGCTGATAGAAAATATTTTTAAGGAATGGCATGGAAGGGAAACAAAAGAGTTGATACTGCAAAGCACTGGTAGTCTGAGAGCTTCCTGAGAATAGAAAGTAAAATATCCTGAAAGAGAACAAAAGCATTGTAAATAAGCAACAAGCAGCAGTTCCAATGTGCAGTATAAATCAAATTGTGCCAGTTAAAAGCCCTAGCAGCAGCAGCAAAAGAACATGGAATCCAAGGTTTTGAGACAAGCTGATGATTGATGGTTAGAATGTTTGAAAAAAAAAATGTAATTATATTTATAGCTGCAATGCAAAAACAATACACAAAATGGATAACTACAGGGAAAAATAAGTTCACACCACCGAGGAAAATCAAGCCACTTTGCATGTGGACAACAAATGCGAGAGCATGAATTCTACCCACGTCGGTTAAAACGAGCTTTAATAAGTGTGGAACTGATGACGACCATCATGGTACAGGGGACGACTATTTACAGGACACAGATCTTCACCATGTAGTGGAGTGATAAATATTTTTACCTCAAGCTTGCACAATTTAATGTTTGATTTGAACACGTAACATCTTAGTAGTGACACAATGCCGCTGAAATATTAACATGCACCATTCTCATTCTGCAGGAAAACAGATCCTGCAAAATACAAGGCTGCAGAAGAAATAAATGAAGAACACCACATTTTAATTTAAAGTCACTATATACCAGAACGCTTGGTCTCAACACGTATATGTTAATACTTCAACCAATTCAAATAAAAAATTGTTATTTCTTAAGACATGGTGTGCATGGTTTCTTCAAGAATGAAGGGTATTTGAGAAAATACAGTAATATTTGTCTGCCCATTGACATTTATTGGCCAAGCTGAGACCGTACCTGCAGCTCCTTAGTCTTTATTATTTTAGCACCACACCAATTAAACAGCAGTCATCCTGAGCACAAGCTGCTAGCAGTTGGATGTATCACTACTGTACATCTTGCCACTCAACTGGATGTGTATGGGTGGCTGTGGGGCCTGTTGCTTAGCAGCATATGTTACCAACTGTTTTACTGAAAGAAAAGGGAACAACTGTATACAGGAAAAAGAAACCAAAAATATATCCATTTGTGATTCTTAGCAGGTTATACAGAAGGTAGAGGTTCCGTCTTACATAATATATTTTATTCCCAGTGAAATATATTACTAGGGCAACATGTACACTGCCAATGTACACAATTTCACATTAATTTTAATCATCTGACTAATAACTTCAACATTTAAGGAAATAATTACAATTCTACTGCCATTTCATATTACATATATATAATTTTGCCTCACATTATATTATAAATGTATCCATAAGGGCCTGAGAATGACCCTGCAAGGTCAAAATATGTCACCCTAATGACATTTTTGATTGTGAATAAAATGTACTGTGGAAAATGGAACCTGTCCCCTGAATGCATATTTTTGGTAAAGTCATTGCTAGCTGTGATGTGGCACGCACAACTTTGGAATTTCAGTGTACTCCAAATAGTACACCATTTCAATGTAGTTCATGTACTAGCACTGCACGATTATTTGAGCTGGTTTACTTTTTGTTGTTAATAAAACACATTCATATGCACTATTTCTATGCTGAGAGCTTAAATATAAATATATTCTCTTTTTTAACTTACCATTTCTACTGTTGTAAACTTTAAAAACCCTCTGGAACGGTTGCGGAGTTGGAAATTCATGCACAGAATGAAAACAGTCAGAAAACCTGGACTCTATTTCACTGCAAGATGATGATGCCCCATTTCGTATTGAAGTATTCCGAACTGGCGGAGGAGGAGGAGGAGCAGAACTTGGAACCTGAAACTCAGACACAATCAATTGTGGTTCAAATACATTTTCATATTGCATTTCCTTAGAAGTATATTTTATATTATTCTCTTAAAAAGAAGCTTCTATGTATACTTTTATAGCTCTTCAGCATTTAACATGCTTTAACATAAGAAACAACGTCAAAGAAGAGGTATCACATACTGATAACATCCAGAGTAATACATAAAGACAAGTATTTATACTAGATAAGACATACATGTATACATAATGACATGTGTAAGAGAAACACTGTATCATCGCCCTGATGACGGAGGCAGTATGACCTCTGAAACGTTGGTTAACATCGACCAGACTACACAGCGCAACAACCCAGAAGACAGAAATCTTCAAGAGAAACACTGTTACAATGTGTCCAAAAAAACAAGAAGTATTTAAAATACAAACACTTAAACTGAATGGAAAAACTATTGCACTTATATTTAATAATTATTTTCTTACAGATATCAATCTCTTTTTTGGATTTTATATAATCCTCTTAAGTGAGTGAGTGTTATTCTGGATTAACTGTACTCACGGCTGGAGCCAGTCTTGTCTGTGCTGAGGGCGGATGAGGTGCAGGTGAAGTTCTATGCGGGGGTGGTGGTGGTGCAGATGTTGGCGGCGGTGGTGGTGGACATAGCGGAGGATTTACTCCTCCACCTAATGACCGAAATGGGGGTGGTGGTGGTCGGGCCACAGGAGGTCTTGGGGGAGGCGCCATTCCAGATCTATGAAAACCTGAAGATGGCGTTGCAGGAGGTTGCGGAGCAGATGACTTCAATCCATGATGACTTAAATTTGAGGGCAATGTTGCAGTTCTTGGGGGAGGAGGAGGATTTGTACGATATTGATGTAATGAGTCCTGGGACTGATGGAATGATGGTAAAACTGAATTGCCTCCACGGTAATTCCCTAGATTCTTTGTTGATGGTGGAAAAGGAGGACCCTGAGGAGGAGCAACAGGCGGTGATCTTGGCACACGCATACTCTGTGCACGTGTCACAGGAGGTCTATTTGTGTTTCCCACTGTACCATTTACTATTAGTTTCTTAGGAGGTGGCGACGGTTTATTGGTGATGCTGGCAGCATTTGGAGCAATACCAGGAGGTTTGGGTGCCAAGTTTGGCTTACCGTAACCCCCTACAGGTGGTTTGCTGGGAAGGGAAGGAGGACCACCACTATGTAGGAAGCTTCGGTTATTCACGTGATCATGGTTGTTGAAAGTGCTGTTACTTCCTGTCCGTACATTTAAAGCTGAGCTACTGCCTGTCAGTACAGAATCTGATGTGCTCTGAAACAAACAGCAATATAATGTCTATACAGCTTTTTATACACACACACAAAGTTTTTTAACATCCAAATACAGAAGTATGAAATTTGGTGCATATATTCTCAGTGTTCTTTGGTTACTGGCTTGCTTAACAAACATGTATCACACCACAGGTTATAAAGACAAATGAGAAATTATTTATGTATATTTCTGTACAGTTTTGATGGTATCAGCCCTATGCTGGTCCTTATTAAGGACATTCAGGAAGTAAACAATTTCTATTTCCAGGACATGGTGCTCATTCATGTTTTATCCTATCTGAAACGTATTATTAAATGCTTAAAATATACATTTAATAGGCACTGTGGTATGTTAGGTGTATTAACAAATCTGGAAAATTTATAAATATATTCTTACTGTAGGCATAGAAGGTTTCTGTGTAGATGGAGGAGGCTGCGGGGGAGGCCCTCTGTTTTTAACATCTCCTGGAAACGGTCTGCGGACAGGATCTTCGCTCTTAAGAACAAAAGATAAATTTCAGTACGTCAGTATGTTGAACTAAGTTTTGTTCACAAATTTCAATCTCTTGAGTAATGAATAATGAATTGGAATACACATTTGGACAGCAGTCTATATAAGCTGTTGGATTATTTCATTTAATTTTGAATATTCAATACCGGACCACTATAATCCATACTTCATACAGGTGCGCCATGAGGATAATAAAACTATGAACAGGATGCTTTTTTTAGCAACTACGTTTCAGTAAAAATTAATTAACCATTTATTCTCAAAATTATATTCTTTTGTATTTCAAATCCCCTTAAAAATGAAAAAAATTAAAGGGTCTTCTTATCATATTTCTGGAAAAGTAAACTTTTATATTACGCCTTCAAATTATCATAAAATGGGCATCTCCTCAATCCTGTGGCACATAAAATTATTAGGCAGAAATAGACTGTTTTGTCACTACCTACTAAACATGGTTTACTTTTAATATTAAAGCTGTCCCTAAGGTTAAATATCAAAACCATGCATTCTTAAGCTCAGCACTACACAAAGGTAAATGACCATCTTCATTCTATGGTCACTTTACAACCAGAGAAAGAACTCCCATCACCGGAAAGGAAGCTGGGTGGATCCCAGAGCCAGTATGGACACAGTGGTAAAGAGAAAAGTCCCTACCTCTGTTTGGAATTAAATTTTGGGCATCAAACACATAGGCAAGCATGAGAGACTGAGCTATGTCAAACATAGTCATTACTGCAATGGTTGTTATTACTGCCGTTCTTCAGCACACACTGACGTACGTACAAGAAGTGAATACAAGTAAATGCAGCTGGGCCAGAAAACCATCACCTCATGCCAACCGTATTTGATGCTCACAAATGCGGAACACATTATATATTGGAAATTACACACATATCTCAATATAATATAAATAATTAATAAAAACTATTGTACCTACCCCTGTCGCAGATGTTTCATTGAACTTGAATCCAGGTCTACTGAGGACAGATTTATGATTTTTTGGAGCACAGCCATGCTGATTCCGACCACATCCAGGACTAGCAGACGGTATGTGCACTTTACTGCTTAGTCCATTCTACCATGCAATTACAAGATCCATTAAAAAACAATGCTACACTCCATGCAAATACATGCATACTATAGGCTCTCACTCATATCTGACTAATGACAGTTGCAATGTGTATTGTTCACATACAAGACAGATTAAACTAACAAGATGCTATGATCTGGGATGGCAAGAATTTTAAAATAAATGTAAGTCAAACTACTAAATAAAGCATGGCTACATTCATCTATGATATGGTTAAACCAACTTGATTATGAAAACAGATAATTACTTTTATTATCAGTAACATTTTATGAATCCTTAAAAAAAGGTTTACTTTGTACCAAAATTGTCAATTATTTTACAATCAAGCAATTAAAATCATGTACGTCACACATATAAATTTATATTTTAATAAATTGATTTTAAAAATGCTGTGTCACTGAACGTTTTAGTTTTCTGACACATCATGTTAAGCAGTGTCATTCAATTTGTACAACATGGCAATCTTTTCCATAAAATGCCACACAAATACTGTCAGAACCACCAACATTTTTTATTCTCAGTAGAATGTTTATAAGACTGTATTATGCTAAGGAAATGGAAAACATGACATGTACATGTTAATGTAAACTATTCAAATTCATAAATTACACATAATAAATGTATATAATTTGCCATAATCACAAGCCATAAGCTTTTTGATGCTCCTGTATCTGAGCAAATATCATTATTAACGAAGTAAAAGTTCAATAAAATTATCTGCTTGTATTCTTCAAATAAACACTATCTCACAAAACATAAAGTTCAACAGACGTGAAATATAATTTTGTTTCTGTCAAAACTATTTTATGGGTTTATAAATATCTTGATTACTTACACCAGTGCTAAATGGGTAACTGAGAGCCAGTAGTTCCCAACGTCTGATTCACAGACCAGTAAAACAGTAATGGGATTTCTAAGGTCTGTCATGCTTTCTATGTTCAAACATTAAATGTCAAGTGACAGACATATTTATTGAAGCCATTGAAGTCAAACATCTTGGTGATGTTACAAGATTCAATTTAACCTTAGAGTGGGACATAAAAACTTTCAAATTCACTAATATAATAAAACGTAACACAAATGCAAGACTTCTTACAGTGAAGACAAAACTGGTTTGAAGAAGGTGCAACAATTTAGAAGACTAGAATGACCTCCATCTTCCAACTTTGGGAATAATTCATAAAACCATGCTTTGCTATTAGCAGATTCCAAATTATTTGAACAGGTAAGAATGAATTTACTAAAATATAAAGTTTATCTTGCAAACAGTTTTAACTTGGTACACCTTAGACAGTGATGAACCTTCAGGTTCCATAAAGAAAGTGGGCTATTCTTAGACAAGCCGAGTATATGACCGACTATTCAAAGAATTTCCTGCACCACAGAGAGAGTGACTGGCACCTCAGATGATAAAAATTAAGTGTATGAATCACCATGTATTTATTTTCCAATGTTGTCAAAAGATATTCTGGCTATCTAATCAATACTGGGAGCCTATCTTGAAGGTTGAACACCATTAACACCAAAGCAATCAAGGCTTATAAATGGAATGTGATTATATATATATAGTCCGTGAGCCTGCAAAAATTAATTTTCCTGAGCTTTACCATAAACTCAAGTATCCATTCTTAACCACTGTTTATATTATGCATTCTTCACAAGAGTCATCAAATTCCCCACCCAACTCTGTTGGCAGCAATGACATAATTTGACATTATATTATGATAACCACGCAAGAAAGAAAACAGAAAGGAAAACTGCATTAGGCACTTAAGTTGATGCAAAGTGTCATCAAGCTATAATATAAAACACACAACAAAATCAAAATCACAAACACGTAAGACAAACACCATATTTACTCATATAAATAACCTCATTTACCATTTCTCTTCCAAAATCTGTATGCAGGTCATTGCTATAATATATATGAATAATGAATTCATAAAAATTACATGTGTGTGTGCATGTCTTTCAGCCAAACTGTTTTACAGTGTGCACAAAGTTGCCAAATAACAATCACCATACAAAACGTCAATAAACCGCATGACTGCCATGTAAGTATTACTTTTGTTAGAATATTAAATAAAAAGAGTGAGATGTCCTTCTATGATAAGACTTATTTCATGAAGATCTGATCTCACAATTAATTAAATCAATAAGAGGGTGAGTGAGTACACAAGCAGACACAAAACAAACAGTGGTATCATAATCTTACCCTCATTTAATATAAGGAAAATAGAGGCTATGGATTGGCAGAAGGGTGTGGAGGTATGTAAGCCTGTCATTCATGTAGAAATGAAGAAGAAAAAAAAGAGAGATGAGGAGGAGGGGAAAGGCAAGAGGAGACCACTGTGGGTATAGCAAGTAAGCAGAACAAACTACGTTGCATAAACTGACCTACCAACTTTATTCACTGGTGCCTGGACAAGCCCACTTTTACAATTTCATTTCATGCACCAGTGTCACTACTTTTTGCCCAAGCTTGAAGTCATCATTTCTAACTGCAGTAACATATGCACAACTGTCATAATGATTAAGCTGATGAAGTCACAGCACTGAAAAATCAATGATTTATACTGTACAGCAATCAAACAGAACATATAAAAAATATATATACATATAAAAATACCTGTGATGATGATAAACTGGGTTTTTCTGATCCTGAGCTTCTAGACATGCTCTGAGACGTGTTACTGGCATCTATAGATTAGAAATAAAATTTGGTTAATGACTTATTCATGAAAATATTTTTCAACTGGTCTCTCAGCAGCATTACACACCAAAGTATAAATCAATTAGTGATATGCAATTCACCGACAACCTAATAAAAAAATGGATAATTTTATTTTTTGTGGTCTGATAGCAAAACTGTGATTAACTTTGGCACAGCATAATAGTATCCATTAAAATAAAAATTCATAAAATAAAAATGTTAATTATATTTTCACATATGAATACTATCTTTGCCTATAACTATCACACTTTAGATGCATTTCAGAACAATGACAGGAAGTTATGTATCCTGTAAATACAATTTTTGTTATATTCAACTTCATTCTAACAAAATATCACAGAATAGAAATTGCATCGTACAATCTCAATACTTACTGTATCCTCGTCCAGTGGGCTTCAGTTTGGGCATTCCACCTGCAAAAAGTCCACCAAGCCCATTTCGTGACATGTCTGAAGCACCTCCATAATTGTTGCTTCTAGGATTACTGCTACTGCTACTCTTATTATTACTGTTGGAGACACTGCTCACTTGACCTACAAAAAGTAAATTAAACAACATGACAAAATATAAAATACAAATCTTTAATAAACACAAGACAAAGATAAAACAACATAAGCACATAATCAAGACACAGACAGCAGATAAAACATCTAAAAGATTTTACCATGCCCTTTTATTATTTTAATGAATTTTATCTAATTTATAAAATTAACATATTACACATGTTTACATTAGGGAGGTGCACTCGCTTACACTAGCAAACTAATGTAGAATGAACCTGACAATGACTGTGTAACAGACAAAGTATGTTGTTCCAGTGAAGTGCTACAATATGCTACAATACAATAAATTACAATAGAGCAAGAGCACAATAAATACTGATGTAAATGTGTGATGAGTGATGGTATAATGCAATCACACTTAAACAATCATTGTAATTAACATACCTTTTCAGTTAGGCATATGAATGTTTACTATAATCAAAATTCATCATGCCTTGTGTATGGTCCCAGGCCTGAACCATTCCAACAACCCAAAAAAAAACCATCACTACATACATGAATCTCTCAAAATATATAATTGATGACAGAAGATTAATATCAACATAAATATATTTCATGAGGAGGATCACAGGATACTCTCTTTCAGGATGATGATGGAGGAGGCAAGGACCTCTGAAATGTTCATAAACTTCTTAAAGACTACACAGTGCTCCAACCTATATGACAGCCACCTTCATAGCATGATACATAGTTTATCAAGAGTGGCACATAGAAACAACCATACTTACATCATTACTGGATTTCCTTTAAAACTGCTATCCTATGCAGGAAACAATGTGTTAAATGTTATGACCGTATCTTCCATTACCAGTACCTCCATCTGCTACCCAGTTCGTCATATGAATGATCGAATGTACATTCAATTATTCTTCAGACTAATTCCATTTAATGTCATTATTGCAAATCATAAGTTAAACCACTGTTCCCATGTGCATGAGTTGAGACTTAGCCATCTTTACCATTGACACTGCTGAATATGCAAATACTACATGATCCCCTTATCACAGGTCCCCAAGACAGATATAAATCCACTGCTACATAGTAAAATATTACTTTCTTTTGTGAGGTAACTTCTACATACAATCCTTAACTGTGGCATTATTGTAAGAGAACCATCACAACTACAAAGTAGGATCCATTGCAGGTAAATAAACAGTTTTTAAGTTAGGTGTTCAAACCTTTAAAGTCTATGGGAAATACAGGTTTTATCAATTAATATCTCTGAATTTTGCATTTATGGGCTCATATAATTTTCAGAGTAAACTCGGATTATTTCCTTTAACAGCATTAAAAAATTGTAATACTGACAGAATACAGAATTTTGTCTGAAGTACAGATTGAACTCTTATATATTATTTATATGAAATTTGGCTTCAAGGGGTT
The DNA here is from genome assembly GCF_977971745.1 of Zootermopsis nevadensis. Classification (NCBI taxonomy): domain Eukaryota; kingdom Metazoa; phylum Arthropoda; class Insecta; order Blattodea; family Termopsidae; genus Zootermopsis; species Zootermopsis nevadensis. Next base: position 20,969,937 of record NW_028259134.1, read on the forward strand.
AAATTAAAAAATGACACCACCTTATAATTACTGCCCTGCCTTAAAACCCAGTACAATATTCTTGCAGCAAGCTATATGCTGTGATATTTCAGATTTCTAAGGAAAAACTCAAAACTCAAATATTATGTGACCAACTGCAGCTCAATTCTGTTATCACAAATAGAAAAGATGTTTGATAAGTCAGATGCACTCAAGTTCACCCCTAAAGAATACCCATGGGGAAGTTAGAACTTACCTATCATGGGTGAGCTACGATCATTTGTAACAGTTTTCTTCAACGTGGTTCCTTGACGTATAGAATCCAGCAAAATATTTCTACCTTCTCCATCTGCATGTAAAGTTTGGGGGCCTCCTCTCCCAAATGTCGGTGCTGGTGGCCCAGGTGGAGGTGGAGGGGGCGGAAACGGCATACTGCTAATCCCACCTCACCCACTATGGGAAATTCTGACCTGTAAAATGAAACACAGGAAAAGTATAGACTTCTACGATATGGGAACTTATACATAAACTGCAACTCTCTACTGCTTTCCCATTATGACAACACATTCACAACGTCTGATACAGCACTTAAAATTCTTACACTCCTTTCAACATAATGGAATCTTACATCAGAGCAAACATGTAAATTACAAGCACAGATCTTGGATGACTCATGTGCAAGAGTACCCATGCCCTACCTTAAGAAAGAACGAATGTGAGAAAAGTTCAAAGGTGTAAAACAACTTTTAAAAATATTCCTAACTGACATTACGAAGAAAATTTATATTTTAATGTCACTGATAAATGTAAACCATGCCTCCTGTTAATAATTAGTATGTGCAAACCACTGCTTGTTGGCCCTCTCACGACGTTCGTATACTTGAAACCGTAAAAGCCATATGTTACAGAATAAAGGCAGGGAGAATTAAAATGTAACTATTTACCAATAAACTCAACTACACTAATAAATTAACACGCAACACAGTTTTCTTCTCCATACAAGGACACCAAGGTTGTTATCTTTTATATCAAAACGACTTACACTATTTTAAGCACTGTCACTTTTATTCATATACAAATATATGTGGACGTACATTATCATGTACCAGTAACATTCAAATTAATTTTAATTACTTCTGACCACTCTCAAGAAATACGCTTCGTGCGAGAATTTTCGGCCATTACTACAAGGTATCATAACTGTAGACGTCCTCTTGACACTTACTTGAATTTCACTGTTCTTATTTAAAATAAAGGAACTTCTTCACGTTTACATATTCACACATTTTCTATCATTAATTACATATAACTTAGCTGATATCAAAACCATTCAAGTGAAGTACTGATAAATATTAAATACACATCCGCTTTCTACTGCTCCACCTTGCACCAATATGGCCGTCTTGGTGGGTGGGATTATGGGAGTGTAATGGATAGATAGTGTGTGGTGCTGGTCTTTAGTTCTGGTAATTTTCCTGCTTGATGTATCATGATGTCAAGTTCGCACTAAACAAAATACGCATATTGGCTGTAGAAGTGCTTTGAACACTATGAACGCATTGAACATCTGGATTATGTTTACCATTTAAGGAAATTCTATTATGGCTGTCCTGAACCTTGTAGTGAATATAATCACTACATAAAATATGTCCATATGTGCTTGATTCACAATAGAGGTAGAGATTTTTCTCATTGTCACTTCTGCCTTCTATAGAAATTTTACCTAGTGCTATCTCACCAGGGATGTCAGAATGTAAAATTGACCACCCACTGTATCTAATGTTACAGCTATTCCTCCTACATGCCTTGTGTAGTCTTACAAATTGACATTCCACCATCACTCAGGCTCCATACAGCAGGAAATCAAAATAATTTACTCATTAAATGTCATTCCCTCCTTCAATCAAATTTACACTTTCTGGCACATTATAGACTTGTATATTATTCAGCTTACTGCCATATAAAGATATTGTTCCCCAGCTTCTTATTGCACTTTGAACCACACTGTCTTTAAGATAAGTTGTTATAATTCAGTTTCAGTGCATATCATATAAAAGTAAGACAAACTTTTTAAATGAAAGTGGAGATAAAGCATGAACTACATTTGTTGCTGAAGTCATATGTTTGATATGTGAAAATGAATCCCCTGAACTGATTAAAATTCACTCATTATAGTAGTCTTCCCTGATGGCTGTGAACGTAATGTTCTGAGATTTCAGGATCTAACAGCAATTATGAACATGGCTATCTTTTGGGTTCCTGCATTGCATATTCTGGTAGATTTCTACTGAGGTTCCACTGCCCTGATGATGGGTGCAGGAAGCACCTCTGCAATATTCGTAAAATTCAACCAGGCTGCATGATGCAACAACCAAGAAAACGGCCATCTCTAAACGTAATATTGTTACTAGCATTTGCTAGCTATAAAACCAAATTCAACTAGAGTGATTTGTCTGAGACTTGTGCATGTAACATAATCAGACAATCTATAAAAAAAAGTTGAGTGGAACCACGGTTCAGGAGAATCTGACGTAAATACGTCTCTGTAATGTAATAATTCTTATATAAGATAAGTACTTGTGAAATTCGAAAACGTTTTTACCAGCACAATATTTTCTACTCTACGACACACTTCTACAAGCGATTCACAGCTCAGCTCTTTCCGCAATAACAAAAGCGGACTGTTGATGGCAGTAATACAATGCCGAGTAAACAGATGATGCAACAATTAGTTTCTTAGGTAACATAACAGTGCACGCAGGAGTTCATATACAAGCTGACCATTGTCGATCCATATTTACACATTGTTGGTATGGATCTTACACAACTTCGTTACGCTTTTTTGCCAAATTACCCTTCCGAATAGACGTATTTACGTCAAAAACATTTGCATACAAGTACAAATTCAAAACTTTAGAGAGATTGCCAGATTCTGAAGTGGTGGAATTTTACACTGCATTCATTTGACAGATTACTTGGCATGGCTAAATTCTAGATAAAAAAATCAACTTCATAACAGATCCAAATGAGCAGGGAAGTGGATCTTCCTAAATGCAGAAAATATAAGTTAAATATTCTGTTTATGGTAGGTAGCTGACAAAAATAATTAAGAGTTTTCATAATTATAAAAAAATTTATTTGTCACTGATACCATAATTATTCCAATGAATTACCATGACAGGGAAAACATGAAGTTGATGAAAACTAGGTACAATATTTACAGCTTTCCTGGTAAAACAAATGTAGTGAATGTACAAAAACTATGTTGTTTCTTGAGTTACTGAAAAAGAAAGAAAAACTGCATTATTCCATCCAAAAATAAACTAGAGTGAAGTTCTCATTTAAGACTTGGGAGTCAGGAGATCTGAGCACCAAAGTGACGAACATTTTAAGTATCAGCTTACTGTCTTTGCGTAGAAAAGACCTCTGAAACCATGTGAGGTAGTTCAGATTTGTTGCAATAATGTCAACTAAAACATGACGTTCCATATTTGTGCCACTGAGCTTAGCTCAGTAGTAGCAACTCACCTTTATATGCATACTCTAGAGCACTTGTAATTGTCCTCATATCTCCCTCTATGCTGTGAGCCCAATTCTCAGCATCTCCAATCTCTTTAAGTGCTCCACTAAAACTTTCAACAAGATTAACCCACTGCTGTGTCTGTTTGGCAAAGTTTGTTGCACTATGATGAAGTTGCTTGGCTTCTGCATCAAGTCTCTTTTGATTTAAATAAGCTTGAGCTACTCTGTGGTGGATGAAGAAAAGTATGACTATAATTTGTACTCTTCACCAAATAGTTTATGAGCAATCAAAATCAAGGAGGGTCACTTGGATGGGATATGTAGTGCAGTTGGACAGATAAGAAATGCATGAAACGTTCAATGGAAATCCCCAAGGTAAGAGCACTTGGGAGAACTTGCGCACAGATGCGAGGAAAATATTAAATCCATAAAAAGCAAGGAATATCTTACTGACAATCACCTGCTTAAGGCCTCTGCTTCATGGAATCAGTTAACTCAATAAAACACAACGAATATATGAGTTTCAAGGTTATGCATGCTGTAGCTGATTCATTTCTATAGCCAGTGATTAACAACAATAACATGATAAACCATTTGTACCAGTTTCTAAATTTGAGGCCTACTTCATACTGACAATACCTATTTAATCCCAATAATGTGATTTAATTTAGGTTTTATTTAAAGATAACTACCCTAACACTTACAACTCAAACTTAATGCAACTGACAATTGTTCTTACAACATACCAAATTCATTACTAGCATGAAGGAGGGGCAATGACCTTGGAGTTGTTCAACTGAAACATTGGTTACATTAAGTTCTACAATGTTTTTATAATATGGCATGAATGCCTTTTTGTTCACATTAAGTTTTGATACAATTACACTATTTACAGAGAAGGTGGGGTATCTCATTCAGTATAGTGACTGACTACAGATTAGATGACTGGGGTTTGAACCCCAATGGGGGCGGAGGATTTTTCCTCTACACTCTGGGGTCCACCCAGCCTCCTGTCCAATGGGCACCAGGGTCCTCTCCCATGGGTAAAGCACAGCTGCCCACTCACCCTCATCTTGTGTTGAGCTTAAGAATAGGTAGGAGCTATACCTACTCTCCCCTCAAGCGCCTACATGGCATGTAACAGCACAGCTTTATTTTTTTTCTTTACACTACTTACAGGCAGATATCTGTAGTTACATGTATGGATTAGCAAGCAACATTATACCATGTTCTCTTCTTAATAGATGCCCATATATTTTGCTTTCCTTGGTTTACCAACATTTTACTGCATAATGTTTACTTCGCTGTGTAAAAGTATGAATTTGATAATTACCCAACATTAAGATGGTCTACAAGGGCTTGGGTTAAATTATTGGCAGCAGCTACTGCTTCTTTTCTTTTTTGTTCTGTAAACAAACAAAATTATCAGAAAAACAAAGCATTACACTTCTGAATAGTCAAAAATGGTTCAGTCTGAAGAACATACATTCACAATATCTGTATTATACTTTTCTCTCTCTCTTTCTCATACCTCACTTTTTATCTTAACTTGCATGCACCTTTTATTTGGTGTGTATGCCCAAACTTTTCAGGCATGCAATTTTTTTAGATTATGAATAATGAACCAAGAATAATTAGGGTATCCATTGCTGTACACCATATGCAATACTGGAAAGTAACAAGTGTATCAAGCATTAGTTGGATAACACATTTTGTATTTCCTGGATATATATAGAACAAAATCTGTTGAATGACCGCAATGGTCTTCAGATCTCAGTCCACCGTACTACTACTGGGGCTTTGTGAGGGCACACATGTAATCAGAGAAGATTAACAGGCTACATCTTCATGAACATGTCACTGAAACATGATGTCCTTAAAACATGCATTATTAAATTTAGATATGTTCTGAACATGATGAAAGGTACACTGAACACATCTTGTGCTTTCCTAAAATGCACAACTTTCTTAAGACTCTGGGTCATTCTGAATAATGTATAGGGTTACATATCCCAGTTTTGAGATCTATGGTTCTTTCCTAGAGCCGAACAGCCTTTTATATAGTTCTTTTAAGCAACAAAATGTTACTAAACATAAAAAGAAGTCAAAAACAGCACTGTATTAAAAACAACAAAAATAGACAAAAATATTATATTTGTTTCTGCCTTTATCCCAAAGCACTCACATCATAGATGGGGCAGGTTTAATCATAAAAAGCAAGGCCTAGAACAGACATTAATAATGAGGTTGAGTATTAACCATAAAAGTTTTTTGCTTCATACACTAAACTTTAGTTTCAAATAGAATAGGAATAATATTAGCAGCCATGAATTTCATGTATGCAACATTTCGTGTGTGTGAAAAAACTGTTATGGTTCTGCTTCCTATCTACTACAATTCTGGTGCTTGTGGTCCCAGTTTCTTAAGACCATCAGTTATGAAATACAAAATACTTATTTTATATCAGATATTTTTCTATCCTGTGAGACTGCTTTCAACTGTGTGGGATATGAGGCTCTAATCACAATGAGTACAAAGTCTTCTGGGTTGTAGTGCTGAGACAGCCACATGCTTTCAGCTGGGCTGATATTTGTTACAAATAATCTTCAAATATAAAATAAAAGTTACTATCCCACATTAACCAGCAGAAATTATTATACATGTCTGCCTTGCAGTCTTTAGGCTGCAAAAACTACAGGTGTGGGTGGACAGATGGGTCAGTGTATGTAGGTAGCAATACATCTAATCAAAAGTTAAATAAGATTATGAGTGTTGTTCATAAGTCTATAATGCATGGTGTTTATTATATGTACAACCTAATTTAATATTCAATAACTTTTAACATTTTGTCCAGTGTGTTTGGGGGTTCGGTCTGATTCTTAGAAAAAAGAAGAGCTATTATTTCCCTTAATAGCGTTAACAAATTGATCTCTGTAATGGAGACATATTATATTTCTTTGTGATAGAAAATAAATTTTTCGATATTATTTGGATTACCTTCATGTCTCCAAGGATTAAGACCAAGGAACGTTTAGGCTACTCCAAAATAGCAATAATTTTTTTCGGACAACGGAACGAAGGCAGTGGAATCGCAATTTTTTGAAGCTGAAAACAAAATAATCACACAAACCTTGCTTCTCTTTTCTAGAAGCTTGTTTTGCTTGATGTTCCTTTACCATTGACGAAAGCATATTAAAATACAATACCCAGAACTAATATATGAACATACAACGCATTTCCTAAAAAAGAACTTCTACTATTCCCGATGCCCTTTAGCAGCCAATTACGAACATAATACTTTCTGAGATCACGTTTATCACGTTTCTTGGCCAATCCTGTCAAAGTCGAGCAAATACACCACATAAACAAATTCCAATACTATTCTTTATTACCAAACCCTTATATGCCATACTATCAAACAGAAGACACACGTCCGGAAGTTACATCGAGCAGACAACCTTACAAACGAAAATCCATAGAATAATACCATCATACCCTCGCTAAGACGCATGGTGTTGAGCTATTCATGTTACTCAGTAAATAATTTCATATATTGTTATAGACGGAAGAAAATCTCGTAAACATTTTTTCTACTGAAATTCTGGTGACTTTTACATTGTGGCACTACCTTAAATTAAAAGTGCTACAAGCAATACATGTTCCTTACCAACATATAAACATATAAAGACAACAAAACAGGAAGTTTCCAATAGGCCTACATAAAAAACATAACTGGCAAAGTACAATCAACTGATAAAATAAAACCAATGTATATAATACTGAAATGAAATATTCCCTCAAAATTTTTGCTTGCAATAATTATTTTTTAACATCTACTTTTACACAAACCTCCTCAATATTGATACCAATTTTACATTGCTTACAAAGAAAGCAATGCCTAATACCTATACATTTCTCTGCAGATTTCTCATTAAGTATGTGGTATCTATATATTTCTCTGTGCCCTTTATGCAGCACACCTTAATGTAACTGGGGAATAATATTAACATTTTAGTTAAGTATCTCAGCATTGAGTCTACATGCTCCATCAGTTGTGGCAGACAGTTTTTAGTAAAGTGAAGACAGAATTCAGCTAGTAACATTGGTCACTGTACATTAATACATTCAGATACAACTGATATTTTCTCTTTTTATGCAATCACTATTCATCATATACCAAAGGTCTATGTGTCAGTATTATGATAACTGATGTTTGTGGTGCTTGCTGCCGTCATCATCAGGGCGATAAGCAAGTACCTCTGAAATGTTGGTAAACTTCTGCCACACTACATAACACAACAACCCAGAAGACAGCCATTTTCATGTTTGCCACTAAGAGAACCTGAAATGTCACAAAATAAATACTTGTGGTGTCTGAATAATTCTCATCATCTGCTGTGACAAGACAAGATGGTGACACTGGATGCTTGTTGCATATAGCGTTTTCTGGGAGTCTTCCTTCCGTTTAAGAAAGTACAATGAGTGTTTAATTGTATGTTGCTTGTAGTAGTACTACTAACAGAATTATCATAATTAGCAGCTGGAGATCAAATCCTGTAAATACACATATATGAATTCTTCAAGTGCACAAATATACACACAATTTAGTGCAGACATGAGTGCACATCCCGACACATAGAGCCATTTTCGTAAGAGGTGGCAAAATTCTTTACAATTAAGTGACTGACAGACAGCTTTGAGAAGAGGAAGCTGCAGAGAATATTCAGACCTAGAAGATTATAAGAGGAGACTGCAGAATATTATGAGAAGCTTCATAATTTGATAATTTTAATAATTAGGATGGTGAAATCAAGGATGACATGAGTGGACACGTGGCATACATGGAGGATATTTGAAATGTATTTTAAAAATTTACTTTGAAAAATAAAGGGAAGAGATCACTTGTAACATCTCTGCACAGATAGGAATATCTCAGAATGGATCTTAAAGAAACAGGGTAGACTGGAATCAACTGGTGCAGTAGTGTTCAGTGGTGAACATGGTAAAGAATCTGCAGTTATGTACAAACTCAAGCAGGACTCTGCTCCATGTAGTTTTATAAATATGTATATAATTTTCTATTAAGCCATACGTCACAAAATTACACAATAGTCTGCAAACAATAAATAGAAGATTTGATTCAAATCAGCATTTGCAGCATTTTAAAATGTTAACAATAGCGTGCTTTATTTCTTCCACATACACAACAAGGAATGGGCGGCAGTGTTGAGAATGCTGAGTTTTGCTATTTGGTCTGTGCCTCTAATTCCCGCTCCACTAACCGCCTGTATTCATCAAAACCTCCTTCAATGCTTCTGACACTAATATTTCCACAAACCCACAGTTCTTTGCACACCATACGAATCAGTCGCTCATCATGTGATACCAGAATCACACCTCCCTAAAAGAGAGACATAAAAACTGTTAAGAACATATAAAGATAGAGCAGATAAAAAAAATTGCTTGGCCTTGATGTTAAAACTGTCACTTAAATATTATACGTGAGCAGACTACTGTATCAAAGCCATATCATTATGTAATAACAGCAGTGATAATGTAGATTATGCTTCCTAATATGACATTTAAATTCCTGTCAGTAAAAGTGTCATAAGTTGTCAGTACCTTACCTAGTATTTTCTCTCATATTAATCACAGAGCAATTTAATAAGTGGGAAGGAATGATAGTACACTGTGTATCTAAAGAATCTACCATTAACATGTAACCTCAACAATGAGGAAAATAAAGATATTAAATATACAAATTTTGTACACACTCACTGAAATATGTGTGATATGAACACTTTGCTGTCACAGTCAACCGTGGTGCACATTTATTATTTTGTTTGAAACTGACACCTCAAAACATTGATTACCTTATTTTAAATATTATTCTTTATAGATGAAATAAATTTATACAAAAATAAAATGTTCTTTCTTCACTATGGTTATGATTATATTAAAAAAAGCATTTCCGGGCAGCTGACAACAGATCACATAATTGATACTCAGTAGGGTCTCGCATCCTCATTCCATAAGAAACTAGCATATTATAAAATTGTACATAATGCCTCAGACTTGGAGGAAAATCTGTTCTAAAGTTCTTACATGTGCATGGATGGACAAGGTGATTTTAGCAGTTACTCCACAGGGATACAAAAGTACCTAAATATGAGTGGTCAAGAGCGACATTTTAATAGCCTACGTCTCAGTTTCTGTTTTATGAAAAACAAATTAAAATTTTACAGTATGAGGCATACTCACTGTGTATTTGTTTATGGCCTTCCCAAGTGCTTCAATAGTTTCAATGTCGAGGTGGTTTGTGGGCTCGTCAAGCACAAGGAAATTGGGACTGCCCATGCACATCCTTGCAAAGGCCACACGTGACTTCTGCCCTCCTGATAAGCTGGCTACTGTCTGCAAAGCCATGTCACCTGTGATCCCGAAACTTCCCAACTGGCGACGATATTCCTCAATTGGTTTACCTGTTTAATGTAATTATAATAATAAAATTAAAGTTTAGTAAATCCTAAAGAAATTTCTGTGATTGTTATCCCAGAGCTAAAATGTGCAAGGCTCATATTTTTCAACTTAATTAGTTTACCTGCATATTCAAAACCCAAAAGATTGGAATGAAATTATCAGCTAAATTTTAGATATCTGCTATTCACTTAGGTTCTTAAAAACAACTTGTAATACTGCACCTGGGTAACTTGACTGCAGCAACTCTACAGAATTGGCATTCATATCGAGTTGGTCAACATGATGCTGGCTGAAGTAACCAAATTTAAGGTTTCGGTGAATATGACGAATTCCTTTAGTTGGTGTCAAAATGCCCATGATGATTTTTAGAAGTGTTGTTTTACCAGTTCCATTATCACCAACCTGAAATGTATGTTCTCTTACTCCAGCACATCAACTGCTAATTTACATAACTCTGAGGACACATTAATTAGTGTACTATATTCATCAAATATATTTTTATATCAGTGATTAATGTAAATAAGGGTTTTCACGAATGAAATTACATTGCATTTAGTCTGATCAGGAACACTTATAAAAAAATTCATCAATTAGTTTCATTATGCAAAAACCAGAACTGAAATTACTAAAACTGGTGTGACAATTCTGAAGTACAAATAAGTTGTAGGATTATGAAAACTTTAATATAGCAGCATACTGTACGATGGTATACTTTTGGTTTGACAATGGATAGTTAGGAATAAAGCACATGCATTGTTGTGTAGGAATAAAATACATGAACTCCACTTTTTTCTCTTCTTGCAGCACAAGCTGTGTCAAAATACACCACTCATCAATTACTCACAATGCATATCCTAGATTCTAGTGTAGCACCCAGATTTACATTGCTGAAGATCACTTTATTAGGTGAATAACAAAATGACACTTCATTAATTTGTAGAATCGGTGGTGAGAGTGCCTCAGCCTCGGGAAACTTCAGGATAACCTCGACGTCTTTCTCAATGGCCTTCAGTTCTGGCCTGTGAAACAGAATTCATATTGAGATGTGTGCATATCTTCAACACCAAGTGCACAGCATAGGAGGCTTCAATCTAATCAAGGATAACATGTTTAATTTCTTGAATTTTTCCATAATATAATGCATTCAACTCATGGAAATTCTCATAACTTCTGCATAATTTTTTGCATACCAACTACTGGAATGACCTGTTTTATACAGACACTTTTCATGACATTTGCTGTAATTTCTGTTTAGTTCTGGACATACAATGATGTTTGAATATATGATCTAAACACACGAGAATAATGGTTATTTTTGTAATAACTATAAAAAAATCCACAATGACATGCAGTGATTCTAGGTGAATAGTTAAGTCTTGAGTACAAAGTAGCATACTCACAGCTTCTCCAGCATTTTGATTTTGCTCTGTACACTGGATGCCCGATTGGCATTGTATCGAAACCTGTCAATAAACTCTTGAACATGAGCTCGGTGCTGCTGCTGGGCTTCAAATTCTCGTTGCTGATTCCGAAGCTTTTCTGTCTTGGTCTTCTCAAAGTTCTCATAGTTACCTCTGCACAACAAAATAAGTATTAGTAGTTTTATGAGTTTTAGGTCAATAATGTTCTGTATTACAATCTTCTGAATCTCTATACTGTAAGATACTTTATATTTATACACAGAGCTTGATTAATATCACTGTTCACTTAGCAAAGGCAAGATGAGAAATTTACAAGTCTCTAAAATTAATGAAATTCATTTCTGTTTTTCTTTATCTCTAAAGAATTATGTGTATATTCTGGAAATACCTTTAAAACTATTTTATTTTACATTAACTACAGAGTATCAAACTAAATCAAAGTTAAAATTATTTAAATGTATATGTAGAGATAAAGTAATTTCAAAAAATTAACAAGATTAAAATTTTGAAACTGTAACATTACTGTCTCTTTGTGGAGAGCTACAAACACAAATTTCATGCACAACACATTCTGAATTCATCAGTCTTGACCTTCCACTTCTTATATATAAGTAGATGAGCAATGAATGTAAGATTATCAATACCTCAAATATGAACCTGTGAGAACACGTACGTTTTGCACAGTTACACTGACCTGTATGCATCAATACGCTGTGAATGGAGATTCAAAATATCTGTTGGTACAGTGTCAAGAAAATTTCGATCATGAGAAACAACAAGTAACGTAGTCGGCCAGTTCTGAAGGTAGTTTTCTAGCCAAATAATGGCCTTGATGTCTAACATATTTGTTGGTTCATCAAGAAGAAGAAGATCTGGTCTGTTAGAAGAAACACAAGCAAAAACATTAGAACATAAACTTCAAAAAATAAAGCCAGCTTTCACAGTACATAGCCATAAAAGGTACCAATTAAGGAAATAGGTATGTAGGATTTGAGGTTTTCACGGCGATGAGTCAGAAGACTGGAATCTTAAGGAAATAGATACAAAGTCATTTTCAATACCACTGTTAGTGCAACCTTTATTTTCTAACAGTTTTAATATCTTTATTCCTCCTTCAGTTTTAAAGTGAATTAAACCAATTATCCAGCCATAGTACTGCCTCTCTATTCAGTAATAAACCAGGTAACAGTCTCATATTTAAATAAAAATCACAGTAATCTTTAAAAAAAACGAGGCCTTCAAGGGCAGAAATGTGACACTGTGGATAAAAATAAACAAAATCATGAAAAATAAAGTGTGCCACCATTTATTTACCTTGAGAAGAGGGCACGTGCGAGGGCCAACCTCATACGCCAACCTCCAGAGAACTCTTTAGTTGGGCGCTGCTGCATTTCAGGTGTGAAACCAAGGCCATTCAAAATAATACTTGCTCTCGCTGGTGCTTTATCAGCCTCAATATTCTGAAGCTGTGCATACACCTCCGTAAGCTGGCTGCTAAGCTCTGGATCTGTACATCTATTACAATGATTACAACACAATAAAGTATGTAGTTCTAGCATGATCACAGGCTGACTATTGGAACAACTAAAGACATGAACAGGTTATGATGACAGAAAAAAAAATGAAGCTGAAAGGCTGATTTATTGCATGAAACAGTTAAAAATATACCACAGTCAAACACATCTGATGGTCACTTGTGACTTCAGGACTGCCTCTCTGCCTAATTTGCACAGAATACTATAGCACACACAATAGCATATACTGTGCATCTCTTAGGGGCTCTTTCTGAGTGATAAAGTTCCTACAATCTTTGAAAGAAATTACATATGAACAGTCATAAGCTGATCTGCAGATTATGGAGTTCTGAATTTTATAATGGTTTTCCTAAGCAGTGCAATTAATATTGATCACCAATGGCTTTTACTACTACAGAAATGTTTGAGTTGTGTGTGACAGGCACTTTTAACCTGTTATTCTAAATAAAATGCATCAAAATTATGGAACTTATTTCTATAAGATACATCTACTTAATGACTGTAAATACAGGTATTTTAAAATAATTTTCTACATGCAACTTTAATAAACTACACAAATAATGTAAACAATAACAGGTACTTAACCCCATAACTGACCATGATAGTGCACTGCAAGAAGCAAACACTTTTATCATTCTTACTTTCACAAACCTCAAGTTCTAAAAACTGCAGGACATGCCTTATTGACCTTTCCTGCATCTCTTTCAAGTACAAAATAGATTGCTTTATGCATTAGACCTTATACAGTCTCCTCGTAACAATGAAGCACACAGAAGTAAGGAAATGGGAAGACAGAAGGATTTACAGGAGAAGCAGTGAACTATGTATACAATGTTTCACTTTTTTGTGCAAATACATACCCTTTATTGATACTGACACTAATCTCACGTTCTTTACTCAGTAGTTCCTCACGTAATGCATCACATTGTAAGACACTTTCCAGTGCTGGTGTATCATCACCCACCACTTCCTGCTCAACATGTAGCACCGATATGTGTGATGGTATCCGCAGCTGACCACTATATGCAAGACAGACTGTAAGGCACTGCAGATGTACATTATATTCTAAGCATTTTTCTTCAAACATTGCCACTTTCTAGCAAATTTACATAACATAAACCACCAGTGACAAACTGCTGTGACTAAACAGTAGTCTAATTTATAATCCACATTGCTGCCACAAACAAGAGCATATAAAATAATTATAATTATTTCATTTACTGCAGCCATAGCATAGAAACTGAAATGTATTGTCATAAATTGCATTATTAACAAAACTAATAATACATCTGCTGATATTGCACTGTATACAAATATATAAATTACATGTTCCTTGAATTTTATTAAATACATCAATCAAAATATGTTTCCAATGAATTGTACAAAACACTGATCACATATTTTATATCATGTACCAATGTTCACAAAGAGTTAGGATCTTATTGGAGCAACGCCAACTGAAATGTTCTTGGAAATTCCCAATACCAAGTTTCAATTACATCTAACCCACCATATCAGACAAGAAAGTATACTAGCAAAACAGAGCTATCTAGAGGGGGTCCAAATAAACTCTTACAAGAGGAAAAACTAAAAATTGATGTCTAAAAATATAAACCAACCAAATGTATACATATAACGCAGTCTACATAGACTGCAAAGCTGCAGAACAATAAAATGAGATACGACAGAGATTACAAGTAACAAAAAGAATAAAATAGCTGCAGAGTTAGTCAACAGCAACAACTTCAGAGAGAAGAATCTGACCAGAGCATAATTTCTAAAATCTCAGAATTAATAAAATGACAGGACTTGTCTGTGTGACTCCACCTTGCACATTCTACTCGATATGCCATCTGTACTAACTATATTTCAAAGTCAATTCCATCCAGAAGATAAGGAAGTTAAAGAGGAGATGTTAAAAAGCACCATGGTATATACCTAGATATCATTCGAAGTAATGTCGTCTTTCCTAATCCATTTCTTCCAACCAGCCCATATCTTCTTCCATATGCTAATGTAATATCTGCAGCTGCAAGTAGAACCCTAAAACAAAAAATATCACCTAATGCAATAGCCTGAAAACTTGGCTGCTTGCACATCCATAACCAAAAGCAAATACTCACAGACAACACACATCCACACACCTGTTTCCAAAAGCCACATCAAAATTCTCAATACGAATGTCCTGTGCACGGTTGTTTCCTTTGTCCTCCATCTTAGCCTCTTTCTTACTTGTAACTTGTGATGCTGTAGCAGATTCAAGACGCACCGCTGTCACAGTGTTACGACTATTTGCAGAGTCTTGACTTCGCTTCTCTTGTTTCTGTTGTAATTTTGCTTCTGCTTTTTCTAATTTCTTTGCATCAACTTTCTGACAATAAAACAATAAAATATTATTACTAGTATTACAACTGCTGCTGCCATCACAATCTCCTACAAACCAACAACATTTATAAATTACACACACAGACAACCAAAATTCTTATTAAAGATTAATACGTCCCTCCTTCACAGGCCTAGTACAATGTTCTCTGAAGGTGGCGCACACAATTAACACTCAATCCACCTGAAGCACAGCACAACAAACATTACAGTAAAACCAGCTTAAAAAAAGTGGTGGTGGACAGGAAGTTGTTAAAAAAGTTTATGTGGTGTGATGTGCTGTGTGTGTACCTTAAAATATAGGGTTAACTGCCAGCTTCTTTTGTCATGATAAAACCAATCTTAACCACAACTGGCATAGTATGTGTCTCAAGAGTTCAACAAGTCAGTTATTGCTGTGAACAGTGTTTATTTTACTTGAAGAATATTGGTTCACTGAAATGAAATATTAACACACATTCACTGAAATAAGGTTACATTTTAAGAACCTGATTAAGATGTAATTTTGTAAGTGGCACACTAGACATAACGGTATAGAGAGATTCACTCTTTTTTTTTTATTTCAGGAGAATAACTGACCCTTTTTGCCCAAAAGTTACTTACTTCTGTCTACATCAGTCTCAACAAAGTATGTTGTTGTTTTCACTATAATGTTTATTCTCCCTAAGGCGAGACACTCTTAGCTGAAGAACAGAACTCTTCCATATCCTGTTACAAAGTTGCTTCAACTGTATATACTAATGAACATATGAAATAATATTTAACTCACAAGTCCATCATCCCTTGACATGACCCAAATACTTTTAATGGCTTCAACATTATTCTCTAGGTTGGCCGCCATGGTTGCAAGATGCACAGGTGCATTAAGCACCTTTGCTGATCCAGTATTTATCATGCTGGCCTTTTCAGGTTTCATTATATGCAGGAGTTTATCACAGATATTTCTGGAAAAGAGTCATTTTTATTATGTTTCACTGTAAAGTACCACCAAACATAGGCCAATTTATCAGCCATACATTTCCTACCTAAGGTGAACATTTGTTTTTGATTTAAATTTTAAATTTCAAGAACTACAGAATTATGCTATAGTCAACTTCAGAATAAAGTAACCTATATACACCAAAGATTTTTCTGACCAAATTACAATACACTTTAGTAGAAACACACACTTACCATTTTCCCATTCTCTCTCTTTTCTTTTCAGCTCTAATTTGCATCTTGTAACTCATAAAAATGTCTTCATAATACATCCTGTTAGTTTACCATAAATAAATTACCTTTTTACTAAATTATAATTCCATAAAATACCTTTGAATCCAAGACGATTTCAAGTGTTGTCAGCCTATTATTCATATTCTATTCTACATTATAACTAGACCATATCATAGAGTGTGACTGGCCCAATGGCTATGGTTTCTATAATCAGAAGTTTAGCCTCAGTATCTACAGCTGGACCATTCCTGTTCACATGATAGTCACACTTAACTATTAGCTCTGGATCTGACAACTCCTCCTTTCTCTCCTCCACATTTATATAATAATCTTAGCCAATTTTACACATTTTTTATTTATAAACTTCTTCAGATCCATTTAAGTTGAGATAAAGTGAAAACTCTTCAACTTCTGAAATCTATGACTATTTATTGAAAGGTATGTGTTTACCTGAACTGTAAAGACACAAAATTTGTGGTAATTCTGAGTTATGGATGTTGCAAACAAATACAGGAAGGTAATCATAGCATGTGCTGCAACATAAGCAAGATAACATGGCTCAAGCAATCAAAACTAACTCTTAGAAGGCAGTATTCAGGTGGGCATCAATTTGGCTCCCCAAATACCATGATGGAATCTGATGTTAGTTCAGCAATGTCTGTTAAATGGAATATGTCTTCTAACAATAGATGTGTACTGAAATCCTTGAAAATTCAAGTCAGATACAAATTTATTGGCATTTATGGAAATGGATATATCAAACTTTTAGAATAATCCATTGAAAAGGACTAATTCTAAAAAATGAATAAAGAAAGGTTGGACTCTTGTATAAAATCCTTCACCTTCATTTTTGATATTAGTTACATTTCTTAGATTACATGTATTTTAATTTTTATTAAGGTGTGAGCCCAATAGTAATTTGTGTTTATGTCACTGCATTTCAGTTCATATTTGCAACTATCTTTCTAAAGTGAGGATATTGGTGGTTCCATATGAGTTTCTGGCCACTTTATGAATGTGTAGTACCAGTGTGTTATACAACATTTCACGTTGGAGTGCAACTGGATGGTTGATACTAGAATAGAATAGGGAGTGGTAGAAGAGGGCCAGAACAATAAGTTCCTATATACTACAAATTTTACCTTGCAATAAAAAGGGAATAAGCATGAAGAAAATTAAATTCTTTGATTAAAGTCCAACTAATACTATATACATGCAGCATGACCTAGAATGCATTACAAACATCTGATTGTCACCTAATGTCCATTTCTGACTTCTCTTCTGCAACCTCATGTAGTACTTCTCCAATAGCATCATAAAGCTCTCCACTGTCCTCAAAATCATCTGCTCCGCTAGCTAGAATTCCTGTAAAAGCACTTATAGTAATTACTATTTAAAATAAGCAACACAAAACTTCTAAAATTGGTTGGGAAATAATAAATCATTGTACAGCCTAATTAATAAATATAACTATAACAATAATACCTCACAGGTGTAAAAATAAGAGTATGCTACTTTTTTCAAACTTCTCAATAGCAACACATACCTTCTACATATTGATATAAATCATCGTCAATTAACGGGAATTCTGATTTAATGTACTCACTGCAAGCTGCCATGTTGCAGAATGCAATTAGGACTGGTACAGGATGACCAACGTACTATAAGAAGTGTAAAGTGGAATTAAATAAAATGTATTAAAATCAACTAATTTACATTAGTATAGTGACGCAATTAAGACAGTATTCTTTACACAGTAGTTTACAAGAAATATATTCTTTTGAATAAATGAAGGGTAACCTCAAAATTAATATTTTAATGTTCTGATTCCATTTATTCGTGTGGCCTTTTCTTGGGATATAATTACGCAAATGTTTGACACCTGTTATACATTCACAAGGTTGTTTTGTTAGTGTACTTTACCACGCAAACTTCAGCCTGGATAACACATGAACAGAAATTGCAAATATACATTTTATTTTAACTTGGCTCACGAGTAACAGCAAATTGGTACTTCATTCATGTGTTCCTCATTTTAAGCTGCCCTGTTGTGGCTGCGAACGATGACGTGCATTGAAAAGTCGCTTTTCCACGCCTTCACAATGCTTTGGCAAATATTACGGAAGTTATCGATTGAGTGTCATTTAATATTTTTCGATATGCGGGGCTCTCGAAATTGAACGTGAATGTTCCTTATACACAATTTTAGTGTAGTAAAACTGTTAACGAAAGCCAACAGTTATCGGTTACATTATGTGACTGTATCTTGTCTTTATATCAAAATAACTTGTTGACCTATGTTGTGAAATGTGCCATTATTCTGTACATTAAAAATGTATTGTGTGCACTTTATTATAATTTTACCAGATGCATCTATTTACTGCTTCATACCACTTTTAGTGATCAGTTTGTATTTACTCTTACTGAAGCAAACTACCACCTTATCACCAGTGCCCCTGAATGCCTTCAACAGTGTGGTGCATAGGTATGTGAGGCTGTTCTTCATTAAAGCAATAACATCAACTCTGAATTCATTTTCATTCTACATTCTCCAAATACTCACTTTCTCATTTTTAATACAATAGTTAAGAAGTAAAGGCAATGAATTATCAGTACATAATTTATTTTATCATGACCATTAAAAGTGGTTCTAACCTTATGTTGGTTGGTTACTTACCAGTACAGGAGATACAATGTTCAGTCTCTTCCGTGGATAAACTGATCTCACATAAACTGCAGATAACAAATTTCATTTCATACACTTTGTTCTCCAAAAATTTTATTAGTTATTAAAAACATATGTAGACATGTCTACATAATCACAATTAATTCATACTTTCATCACAACCAACAACCAAAGAATCATACAGTGACTGTGGCACATTTACATATGGTTCGTATGTCCACTTTGGAAATACACGTTTGTAAATATTCATCAGCACTGTGTCTTGAGATTTCAGCTGTCCATCAAACACACACTTCATATGACCATGAGTACCTGAAATAAGTGAAAATATAAATGTACTGTAAGCTTTATACACATATTTTTAATAATATCACTATGTGGACATCAATAAAAAGATCAGAGTGGATCACAGAAACACACTGTGCTTTTGACAGAGTGCTGTTCTATTCCGAATTTATTCACAATTCTGCCACATTCTCTTACATCACCTTACCAATATGACTGTATAATATCATTTCTCTCTGTTATTAGGGATTTGTGACTTCTGAAGTGTACCTATTTTTATGGAACATCTATATTAACAAGTTGATTTCAAAAGAAACATTCAGTGTTAATGTATATGCAGCTCAAACTCTCATATCACCTACTCATCACCAAGATAGATCAGAAAATCACTCATTTGACATACTTAGCTGTCCTATATCAGATTAAATGCAACTGGGTTAAGTAATGACAACTTCAAGTGAAATTGAAACAGGTTATTTTCTCAAATATCCCAATCTAGATGTTCGAGACACAACATGCATATTTTAACTATGTTTTCTTGATCCTAGGATACCTAACATGTGAGTATACTTCTTTAAACTATGTATTAATATTACTCACCTAAGGGTTCTCTAATATGTCCCCTCCGCCCATATTTTGTTCTCAATTCTACTGGCTTAAACCATTCTATATCTTCGCGGTTGAAGAACATGAATCTTACAACTGCAGAACGCTTGTTCACTTTAAACAGATGTCCTGACAGTACAACACGCTTTGCAATAATTCGGTCTGGGTTCACAGACAGCAGGTGTCCTGTTGCAACTAGTTCCTGCAAAAAATAAAGATTCTTTTGCTAACACAATGATATAACATTTGAAAACATTCTACATTTACGAAAGTACTTTGCCTACTTCATAAGATGAGATGCAAAATTCAGAAATGATTTCTGTTGATTGTGTAGAGCTATTCTTGTAATATAAAAAGTTTCCACTATTTCATCTTAGCATCTGCATAACACTTTTAAACTATGAAAAAAAAGCACCTAATTCATGAAACCTACCTGAGAATGATCTTTCATCTCCTTGTACACTAACACAGAGCTTGGTGGGAACATAATTGGAGCAAAAACACTTGCTACCACAGTACCTTCTGGCCGGAAGAATCGTTCATACTGCAAAGGAACATAACCGAAATTTTAAAAAAAAAGCAAAAGGAAAATTACATTTATCCAACATTACAATAATTTGTTCACACCTATATGTGTGTGGTTCATGCCATTCTAGGTTGATTTCTATAAATACTTAATTCCTCTTTTGAAGCACTGGAGTTTGTATAATCAAACTAAGTGAGAAGAAATTGAGGAATACCTGTGGCAAGATAAAGATGGAAAGATATGATTGTCAGATGACTCACATAAAGTAGAAGGTTTTGAACATGAAAGCAAAAGGAAAATACCAAAAAGCCAGACTGAGACCAAGATGTAAGGAACCCAATTATCATATTCAAAAATGCAACAAAATTATAATGCTTATCATTTCGGATGTACACTCTCAGACAAATGTTTGGTATGTTTCAAAATATGAAACTTACTTTATACAGTACTGTGGAAGATCTAGTACTTCAAAAATGTGAAAATACTTACTTTATGTTTAGTGCCATTAGTATGTTGACTAAAAATAGGGCATGCTTTAAATCTCCTGTAACCACAATGGAAGATTAGTTGCTCCTTTGCTCTGACTGGCTGCTGTGTGTGCTTTCCAACATTTGGATGCCTGACAACAAAGTTCAGAACAGACATTTTTTGTTCATGTGGCAACATTCCACATAGAACAAGTGGTTGATTCGGCCGACGAGAGTTAAACAGATGCTGTGGAACTCCGATGACATGAACAGTGACATACCAACCAGGCTGCCAACAAAGCAATATATGAACTTACATATTCATTTGTTTAACAGAAATATAAAATTAATTACAAAAATCATCTCCCATAATTAATATATTTTACTAACACACACTTCATGGAGATCTTAAACCTAGAAAGATGTATGGCATCCAGACTGACAACTATCAACATTTATTCTCTTTTTTTCCACAGACAGGTACAATGAACTTTCATAGAAAATATTACATGTTAAGACTCATAAATTAACAATAAATATCATCAAAATATATAAAAAGAAAGTTCTGATTGATTTACCCAATTCTAATGTGTCAAGAGTTAGAAGTTATTCAAGAGCAACATAAAAATTGCAGTGGCTTAAATTCATGCTTATTTGATTCAGTATACACACCAAAACTCCTTCCTTTGATTCCTCCTTCATAATCCTTTTGCGTGTGCGATCAAAGTTCTCAAACTGGAATATCCTGCTATATTCACTTGGAAGATTCTCTTTGGGATCCCATGGGGATGTTCTAAATGACTTAAGACCACGATACTTCTGAAAACGGACCCTTGCTGGAGTATCCATTGGAGTGTCAAGCTCATCAGGGAAGAGTTGCTCCATTCGTGCTTCTGGAAATTAAAGAAAAAATACTCTTCATGCAGCTACACAACAATATGCTAATACACTAATAGCATATATCCACCTATACATGTTTTGATAAATGTTAACACTATTTTGCTTAACTCAAATGATTACTATCATTAAATGAGCAGAACCTTTTCCATTCACTACCTACCCTTAATCTTCTTCATAGTCTCTTCCTCCTCCATCAAGTCCATTCTTTCATCATATCGTTCAGCATCAACACCAAAGTCAGTCATCGTCACAGTATCAAATTCCCCTTCATCGGCCTGTTCTCCATCAGAGGTGTTTTCTTCGCTCACTGCATCCAAGTCAACATTCATACCACACTCATCATCTTCACTAATATCAACTTCCTCTGGAAAAGAAAAGTTGCAAAATACCTATAACAGAACTTCTTTCCAAGGTATTAAGATATTTTCCATTTCCAGGAACTTGCTAACAGTCCTAGTAAAAGGTACATATGTCCCTATGCTTAATTAAGCGAGACACAATGAGGATGCGTGAGAAACTAGAGGCATAATTCCACAAATTCTTAAACTCGGCACTAAATGGAGGGGAGTAGTCCCTAGAGTTACTCTGGATTCAATGGTGAAGTAATGCAATAGTAAAATTTGACACTTGAAAGATCCAATTCTTTGTGTGAAATTATTAATTAGAGTAGCAATTATAATGAAATTAGAGTAGCAAATTTCGCCACTTCTGAAAATATAAATGCCAAAACTGCATACAACATTTCAACACTGCAATATACATAAACCAACTTGGACCTCTATGTAGGATAACACAAAATCTGATCAATAATGTCTTAAGAGATAACAGAAGGGATTCAAGTATAAATGACATCCAGTCCCCTACAGGAGGTGAATGTTACACTGATTGCAAAATTTACAAACATGAGGAAAAAAAAACGTTTGATTGCGTTCATGGCATTAGTTCCCATACGTAGCACAGTCACAACACATCACACCTTCATAAAATGATATTGCATACGAAAACATTCATCTAACAAAATTCTTCCACTGTATGATATTTTTAGGGACATTACTTGACTTACAGTACACCAAAATGAGGTATATAATTCCATCTCATATAAGTAAAACTCTATCACACCTGCATCACTGTCAGGTATCCAAGCTGCCTGATACTCTGACATTCCCTTTGGTACCTTCTTTATTCTGCGTTTCATAGCTCTAGACTGCTCCTCAGCTTCTGCAAGTTCCTCCTCAGTAGGCCATGTCTGTTCACCTTCCATAGGATCTGGGATGTTTTCAGTTTGAAGTGACTCCTTCACATCAATATATAATCATAATAGAGTGAGACAAATATGACACTAGACATGTGAGTTACAAGATCGGCTTCCACAATGAGACGGGTAGCCAATTAACTGAAAGAATCCTCTGCATGGGAAAAAATATCTTATTTACTCCCTTCTTGTGTTCTTACAACCTTATGTGCTTGATTCTAACAGCTCTCTTTCTACAAAGGAATTTATCTTTAGCATATTACTTCATCATCACGAGCACACACAAGAAGCCTACAGCAATAACATCTGATTTTTCAGACCACACAACAGTGAAGTACAAACCCAAATATGCAAAGAAAACATCTCACAATACAATTTGTAACAGTGCTTAAAAAACAAATTAGTATATCAACACAACTCTGCTAAACCCTGAGGAGATCGTAAATCAAACCTGTATCACGGGATCAGCAATTTCCAACACCCTCTCATCTTCATCCATTGTTTCATTGACATCTTTTCTGCCTCCTTTCCTTCCTTTCTCCAATGGATGTGGATCCTCAGCAGCATCAATCTGAGACATCTGAAAATCTCCCCAGCCTGGGATGTGGACAAGGGAATTGACACACATGGGTTGATAGCGCACATAGCCAGTCACTTTCAAAGTGCCTAAAGAGCCCTAAGAATAATAGGCAAAACAATTCAATAGTCAGTTTACAGATTTACATCTTTTGTGCTACTAACAATGCAGTTAACCTTACCATAAAAAATGTGACCAACTTAATAGGGCATAGTCCATAATGAGACACTGACAGTTGCTCAAATGGTTCTGAAATTCCTTACCTTTTATGGAACCTGATGGTCCAATAACCTGTTCAAGAGAGCCTGATATTGAACCCTGTCCAGAGCCAAGTTAAAAGGTCAAAAATTATTTCTATAAGATCAATTTCAATACCATCCTTAAATATATGCCTGTGTCTTTTAAGTAATCGCTTCCCTTCAGACATTTTGACCAACATTCTAAAAACATTTTTCATGTTCCTTGTGTATTATACATGTGCCACCCATCTCAAACTCTTGATTTGATCATCACCACAGTAAATGTCTTATTAACTAATGCACAGTGAAAATTAAATTACATGTCCAAGAACTGGAGCACATAAGTTTTAAACCAAAATGATACGTAATGTGCTAAGATGTTAGCTACTGCTAAACCAACATGCCCTATATGCAATCACCTCAGCATCTGGAGTGTAATCCGCAATTTCTGCAAAAAGATGGGGTCGTACATCACGGTGGTTAACAGAACGCTGCTTCTGACTTCCTGTTCGCCGAAGAATTGCCAGTCCATCAGTGGATTGGCTCAAAGTCATAATTTTTTCATCAGGCAACCAACATGATAATGCTTTTTGAAGATTCTGCTTTCCATCATGTCGCTTCTGCAACAAAAGTTGAATAAATCCCATTTTAATACATTTGTATTATATCCCACAACAACTTGGCCATGAAGACAGCAATTATGACATTTCAAATGTTCTTTGAGCCCCTTCTGCTTACATTGTGATCAAACTCTGAATATAGAAGACTTGGCCAATTCTACAGACTTTATTCAGCAATGTATGCAAAAATGAAGGGCTCAAAGAGAAAATTTCATAGGTAGTTTCAGTCCCCAAAGGGCAGAAAAATATATTTATATGAATCTGTAAATACACTTGAATTGTTTTTAAACAAAGAATTTGTTCCAATAATTCTTGAAGCGAGAAATAGCCAACTGAAAAAGGAGCAAGACCAAAGTCGTGTGTTGTCTATCACAAGCACAGGAAGAAGAGGAACAGTGTTTATTGGTGTACGAAATGTGATGACAGGCTCCACTCTAAAAAGAATATGTGGTCATGTAGTAATTTGTATGTTATTCTGAATGTAAAATGTGAAAAATATTAACCATTTAATACAGTTTTCTGGTTTTAAATGTTTCTCACCCTCAGCTGTAAGTAAAATTAAAATGTCCTATGGTGATGAAGTTTAGAAAAATGTAAAATATATTTTATTAACCACATAATTTTAATGGAAGACTCATCACAAAATCCAAATGAAAATGTCTACAGTAAAATTATTGACTACTGTATGATAGGAATTTTTACAAATCAGTTATAGTCTACCTTGTCTACTGTTTTCTGAGCAGTGATTTGTTTACTATATTAGCCAATCCATTTTCATAATTGTTACCTTGGGTGGTAAGCTGTCCAAATCCATTACAGCCACAATGGTGGAAGGTAGTCCCTGTGCTAAAGAAGAGGTCAATATCTTTTCTCCCACTGCATCCACGCCATGTTGCTGACATGCCGAGACCAGGAAAAGGACTGTGTCAGCCACTTTTAATGCATCCAGAATGCTATACAAATCTCCATGCAAAGGAACCATGACTGAGAACCGCTGTTTGAACCTAGGAATGCTGGAAGAAATAAGGCAGCTTATAGCTATGACTGCAGAACTATCTGATAAGATAACCAGATGGTATAATACCCAAGAGTGGTGAGCTATGCATTCAGAAGGTACTGGGCCCAGACACTGTCAATACTAATTAAGGAATCCAGTTTTCTTCAGCCCATCCAGATTAATGCCAGGTTAGTACCTTAAATCACGCCTCAACCACAAGGATGATCCTATACCAGTTATATCAATTTCATATGGTCTGTAATATTATCCTCCAACCTCCTTATTCTCAAGTCAAAGAGGTTTTCCACCAAACTTCTGCAAGCACTTCTTCTGTCCTCCATTCCATGCTTACTTTGTACATCTTATGTACAAATGATCTCCTGAACATTTGGTCTTATTCACTTGCGCACAGTGCTAATAATCAGAGTGATGAATTACTCTTCTCTTTATAGTTGTCATTTCCTGAATATCCAGTTTTCAGTAACTTGTTCATCACCTCCCACCAACCAGCTACATACATAAATTTTATGGCAATGCTAATATATATGAAGAAAATTAAAAAGAAATAATAATTCTTAGATGTCATTATCTCTGCTTCTGCAGCCTGCCCTTTTATGATTTACTGAAAAATGTACAATTTAGGACAGTATCAAGCAAAATGTTTACTACAGAGGCTTCTTTAGTATGATTAATTTTACCTTATATGTAAAATTCCTTCACGACTCTGTGTAACAACTGCTTCCTCATCTGCTTGCTTTAGAAATTCCACAGCACCAAGAGGGTCAATGTCATCACACAAAGAAATAACTGCTATAAGAAAGGGCGCTGAAGATCCACCACCTAGAGAACGTTTTCTGAATAAAATTTCATCCCGTTTCTTCTGCCTTATTTGGGAAGCTTTATTCCTTCTTTCCTCTTTACGAAGTTCATGACGTGCTTTCTTAGTGAAAACTTTAGCTGAAGTTCTCCCTGCAAAAATTGTTGCATTTTACAATACTTCTAAATTAGTCATTCACCGGCAGGTAAGAATACATGTTTAGGGTTTCTGAAATCATGGAGGAAGTAACAGGATGTAAAGATTTTAGGTTGTCAAGGTGGTCAGGATGATAATATTCTTCTGGATTTTTGGTGCCGTGTGGACTCGTCGATGGTTCTCCATCTTAAGGGCTGAATCCCACTTCCCAGCATCGTTACTTCAGCCCTGAAAATGAAGACAGTATGTTCTCCTAAACTTTGGTACCTACTGACGACTCTACACGACACCAAAATCCAGAACATCATCATCCTGACAGATATGAAAATCTCAAATCTCACCACGTCTATATTATTTAAAAAAAAAATCGAGTTGTTCCAATACCTTTTATAGCACTGTCAATGGCGCCTTTACTTCTGTGCCTACCGTGCTTATGTGCTTTATTCTGTTGTTTTAGTACGCCAGGTCGATGTCTTTCTTGACTTGTTTCAAAAACCATTTTCTGACTAACTTTTAATTAAAACCATCACAACTGGCTACCATGTGCTACCATAACTCCTACTGCGACTTCATAAAAGACCACAATGTTCCACACACGAAATACCAACATAAGTGACGTCATGAGGATATCAACTGTGCTCTCTGCATCGGAATTACGATCGATAATTCCATAGCTCTTCGAATACCAATTGATGTATTTCGGCGAACTAATTTCGTCCGACAGGGTCACTCTATTAAAATAAACTGAATACATTTTTTAAGGTACCAATGACAGAGTTTAATATGTTATTTTAACAGACTTCAAAAATGTTTCAGACCAATCCATTCTGTCTCAAAGTCCAATAAATCAAAGGTCAAAATCCAATATGTAGTATCTTTTTTAAAGAAAAATAATGTTTCTATTTCCTTTTGTTTGAATATCAAACAGTACGTTTTGACATGGCTGACAGCAGTCCAATATAAACCAATAAATGAAAGAAATTGTTACTTTAGGGGCAGATACTTTGCAAATTCCTGATCACAAACTCAAAACTTACCAATTGAAACACAGCAATGACTTCCCAGTAGATACTCAACCATTATGTACATACATTTCTACAATAAGCCTCTTTGTGCTACATATCAAAGTTCCAACAGCAATAAACAAATTAACAACAAATGACATTATTATCAGCAAAATTTATTGAATATAGAAGACAGATCTAAAACATGTTTTACTGCTGGAACTCTGCTGTAGCAACAGTAATGATGGATAAATGGGAAGGGACAGGAAGGAGAACTTTTCCAACAGGTTAGAATAAAAATAAAATTTTTAATAGACCTCTATAACTGGTCACCACAGAAGCCATTGGCCACATGTAAATAAGGGAGTGAGAAAAATAGGAATTTACCTCATTTTAATCTCAAGGAACTGGCATGAGAAAAAAATCACAGCATAATGAATACACACATAAAACAGCTATGAAGTTCACCATCCCATGGTGACATATAACGTTTGTGAAATAAACCCTGAAAGTAGTTTAAACAACTGGTAAACACTCTGGTTTCACAAGAAAATTTGCAGCTAACTATAGTTTACAGGAAATATATTTCAGTCTTTTGTTAAAAAAATCCAACCTCTCAAAGTAAAATACAGAAAAACAATTCAGTTTATGATAACTTACTACACTGTGTACAATTCTTGTTGAAATATAGTGCCTAATAAAAATAATATTTCTAGACATAATTTTGCATATAAAACAAGACTAAAATTAATACATATATTATGAACTTATTAAAATGATACGAGAACACTTGAATTACCTATACCTCTTACAAACATGCACAGCAACAAAAAGGAAAGGCATTTCTTTGTGTGTTGAAGATCAATTTTCCTGCAATAATTTTCTTCAGTACTGGGAGAGAAGGTATGCCCACATACAATATTCATTAAGCTTTTCTCAATAGAAAATTAAGCACACAAATTCTTTAAGTCTCCCACCTTCTATCTACCACAAGAAATGTTAACTACCTCTGGTAGATAAGTAGTGGGAAGATGAAATAATGATGAAAAATTTCACAATTCTGTCATAATTGTGAAATGAAAATAAAAGACCAACAATTTGATTAATCAAAATCTCAGAACTAATAGATATAGGCTTAAGCTGCTCTCTCCCATGGCATAAATTACAAATATCTGACACTTGATTATACAGATTAATTAGTAAACTTGATTAGTGAACTGGACAAGATTAAATGTCATGTATGACACAGTGGTTTAACTTTCTCATAAATTTTGTGGATCAAACTTCATAAGAAATGTTACTAGTAAAACTGAATGAAGATGCAAACTTCAATAGTTCCAACCAGTGTCTATACAAAAATGGTAACAATATTGATCATAAGAAGTGTCAATTTTAGATCATAACTAATCCCTCTTTACACATGCACTATGGATTTTACACAGTATTGCAGCACAAAGTTCATAAATATTTTATGAAACAAACCAGCGATAAAATTATATCTTGGCAAGTGTGTATTTCTGCAATAAATATCTTAAAAAACTTGAAAAAGTGTATACAGCTAAATTCTCTTGCTCCAATTTTCAGGTTTCATGTGTTACTGTTGACCACCAATAAATATGATCAATTTCCTACAAAATGCTGCACTGGGCAAAATGAAATACATATTCCATTAAGTAGACAACAGAAGTCTAATACAAATTTTAACAAGGCCTGTAGTACATATGTAACCCTGATATCATATCATACTTCCAATTCGTACTGTATTTTATTCCTAAGACATACTCAATAGTAACATAATAAACCAATTTTAGACCAGTCTTAAACATCCAGAGAGGGCCAAAAAACCTTGAACATATTAAAGACATAATTAATAACCAAAATGCAATGCAATAAAATGTAAGCTGTTCAAGGAATTTTTGTCAACCTTTCATATTCAGAAAAAAAAAAACATACCACAAATAGTAGAGAAGACTAATTCTAAATCTAACTTCATGAGAACAAGAACAAACATATTTCAGTAATCTTCTCCACGACTAACAACCTCTTTACAAGTTGGTCTCAAAAGAATGGTATGTTCAAATTGTGCAGTGTAACTTCCTTTCACATCACACAATGGAGGATAGGGATCAACAACACCCTTATCACATAGATCCTTAAGAGCCATCTGGTATTTGGTGCAACCAACACGATCCAGCCAACGGCGACAGAAAGCCAATGTACCAAAATGCTTGTTGATCACATTCAACAGAGACTTTGATGACAGCAATCTGGAAGGAAAACATGATAGATGAAATACAATCACACTTACACATTATGCATATACAGAGGGTTCCAAAAAGAAGTATACACATTATAATACTGAATATTAACCTTGTTATCAGGTGCTGACCATTGTCAACTGTGCCACAAAGCTAACAGTGGTTATTTTGAACACCAACAATAGATCTGCTAATTCACTAAATATCAGTGCTGACATATGTATTGATTTAGTTTATTAAAATGTCTATATTTAATTCACTAAATGTGTATACATAACTTTTTGGTATACTTCTATATTTATGACTATATATTACAAGTTAATATGAATCTAGCAGCAAACAAGTATGTGAAGGGCCTATAAATTTTAAGTAGTCACTAATAAAATGTATTTTTAGCATTAAGCCACTGTGATAAAGAGTTACTTCAAACCAGATTTTCTTATTATAAAAACACAAGCAAAAACTTTTAATATCAAATCAAGGTCAAAGTTACCATACAAAGCTGATTCAACTATAGTCAGGAGAGGTACCAATGGTCTCTGATACTGTCTACAAATCACATCACAATACGCTAAAGCATGATCTTACCTCAATGGTACATAACCAACTTCAAAATTCTTCATATAATGTGATACTTCCATATCATCATGAACTTGGCCACGCCCTGTTGAGCCAAATGTTTCAATCGCATAGTACTCATTTTCCTCCATGACTGTTGCTTCCCCACCTTTCACTATTGGCACAGTCTTACCAGCATGGATACCTAGCAGAGAATAATGAAAGGGAAGATTATTAATATCACATTTACCAACCCTTATCTGCAGAGCACATATAGAGCTTACTTTAATATTAATGCGAAAAATTTAGAAAAAGAATCTATACATAAGCAGAATATTTTAGTGTTAATTAGTAATAAATACACATTAATGCTGATTGTAAGAACAAGATAGGTCTTCAACACAAACCACATTAAAACTATGAACATGATCTTTAAACTTGCATAAACATTTGCAAACTCGAGGATGACTTCTGTGCAGGCTTCTGTTGGGTAAACATCTATAAATTCTCTTTCATTCTGTGTTCTAAATTTTGTCTCTGCACCCAGCAAATGCTCCTTGAAAGTGGTTAGCCAATGTAATGTCCACCAGGTAATTCATAATATTGCTTTATGTTCCAGGACGTTCTTCCTGGGAGAGTGGATGCCATGTCTGTTTAGGGGTGGGGGTGAGAATTACAGCTGTTTGGTGTTCCCTGGCATTAGACCAAATTACTGTGCGTTATTGCACATCATATGTATATATAATATTTCTGTTCTTACTGAATTAATTACAAATTATGAATATACATACATTTTGCATCCATTAACTGACCTTCCACCCTATTTCGTGTTGCACTTAAAAATATGGGTGACCCACTAGATCCAAGTACTATTTGTTTATAATATGGCACATTATATTGCTTCTTAAACACAAAATTCGGACTTCATTGTCACATAACAAGAACTCATCTTTTACCTGCAATAAATAAACTTCAAAGCCAATGAGATATTCAGGATCACACAAGCACACGTGCACATACACAAAAAGCGTAAAACACCACACTGCTGCCAGTTCTGTATCTCAACATGTCACCTGTCTAGTAAGAGTACCATATTTGAAGGTTGTAATATTCAACTTTACTATCCATATTTATGTCTGCTTTGAAGTACTTACGATAAGGTGAGATGGAGTGACCATTCAGGTTCCTAATGGACTTGACTTGATATACCTTACCATCCAGCTCCACCTCATATGACTCCATTACCTCTTGGATTGCTGCACCTATATCACACAGCTGAACATCAATACCAGCAGCCTGAGAAAGAAAGTTATAAATGAAAACATAAATGAAGAAATTCCAAGCAGGTACTGCAGAGTTGGTATACTGCGTGGATTAAGAACAATGGTGTATGAAGCAGTTCGTGCACATATTTCTTCTCATTTTCCATGTTATTTGTTACAGTGCCTCTGAAATTGTGATCCACAAAATTCTTGTTAGCATTACATTAAATGTATTTTACCACAACCATCAGAATCAGTAATTTACAAAAACAATTCATTCATTTTTAGCTTACTTTCAGAAATTAAAAAGTCTGTGTTGAATAGTACTATTTTCTTCTTTCCATCTTCCTGTATTCAATTCTCTGCCAGAACTAGTGCTCTAGAATGTTTGGGACTTCAAAAAAAATTAATTTCCAGCTTATTTAAATCTTACCTTAATTCCAGTATTTGTAGCATCACGTACAGCTTCAATTAGCTTATCATACTTATGATCAAATGCCAAAGTGAATGCACAATCAATAATACGACCTGAAAGGAAAACAATTAAAATTTAAACTCTGCAGCTCTTTCATCTCACATTCAGGAAACACAAGATCTGAATCCTAACTGGCACTGGTTATCATCCTGATTGGGGAATCTTATGGTCCTTGTTGGTCTTGTTACAGAGCACATTCTCATAACAGTGCAATGGGATACACATTTTCTTAGTCGCAGCAGTAAAAATTCAATTCAATGTGATGACGTTAAGAAATATTCTAAGAGCATGAATATTTCTCCAACAGAATTTATCATCTGCCTGCTGTCTAAAAATATAGAGAATAAAGAAATGACACCACATTGCTATCACGTTTTCCAAGACACTGGCATCACTATCTTAGCCATGAATTTGGCCACGTACAAGTTCTCTGTAATAAATGAAAATCAGTTTACCACACTGCACAGTTAAAACTAAAAATGAAAGTAAGATTATCCTGAAAACCTTTTATAAAGACTCCTTTTTTTTTTAAATCAGTGAGATTTCAGATTCTCACAGTAACAAGTATGAAGATGGCTGTACCATGTAGTCAGGCAGATACTGACCAATACTGATGATGGGGGCAGTCAGAACCTCTGAAATATCTATAAGACTACAAGATGCAACACCTCAGAACAAGCCTACTTTTTAGATTTGAATCCTTGATGCACTATGCATGTGACACCAACAATGACTCACCATTGATATGAGTTCCAAAATCAATCTTGGTAACATCGTCATACTGCAGAACAGTCGTGTCACCTGCATTTGGAGTGTAATGGGCAGCACAATGATTGCGAGAGCAGCCTGTTGGGAATGCCAATCCAGCTTTCAGCCCATCTTCCTGGATCAACTTGCGCGCTACTGACTCAAGTTCTTCACAGATTTCAATCATTGTCATCCCCGGTTTAACCCACTTCTGGATGTGCTGCCGAGTCTGAGAAATAAATTATGTTACATGTTGGGATTGGGTTGGTCAAGGCCTATAATAGGTTGTAGAACCCATAATGATGACGACATGTTGAGATACAATTGCAACTTGACACGCTCAACAAATGAACAGAATTTAAATTTAAAGCAAGGAGTAACAAATACCATTACTTAACAGCAACTGTAAAGCAAAACTTGTCTTAACAAAATTAAAGGACAAAAGACAAAACCCATAAATGCATTTTCTAACAAGTGGATATCATCATGTACATGGATCAAATTCTTGTCATTAAGTCCTACATATGTCTCAAACATTTCTTGATACAGCAAATAATTAATGAGATTCTTAGCAACTACTGCTGTTACTCTTCTGTTCCGATTACACTTGTAATTAGACCAACAACATACCTGTCTATGAACTTCTGCTGCATGACGTACTTCATTGTAAATATCATTATGAAGTCGGTCAAGTGCACGTTTCTCTTCACTTGTAAATCGGTCTTTAGCAGTACGAGAGTCCCCAACTAAAGGATATTCCATTTCCTCTCCTATAGGGAACACACCTACAGCACAAAAATATTAAACACACGTCACATAATGATAATGAATGGTCCTAAAGGGCTTTCTAAGTGTGTTTCATCTGCTTTTCAATTATTATCTCATACAATACCACCAAAAGCACTCAGAAAAAACTGTCATGTTATACTTAAATCTTATTAGCTGCGATCTCTTTTTTTAAAAAAAACTAATAACAGGATTTCAGTGCTCACCATCTGGAAAGAGTTCTGCAATAGGAATGGAAGGAGGGTCTGTCTGGATTTTCTGGCCTTTTCCTCGACTTTTACGCTTTTTTCTCTTCTTTTTTGCATCATCACCTAACTCTGAAACACAAATTCACATGAACAAATAGAAAACAGCAAGAGAAAATAATCAACAAATTTAAAAGACTGAAGGTAAACAACAAGTTCAAGCAATGGAATGTCACAAATAAATCACAGTATCACCAGCAAGAAAGTAATTAAGAGACATGAACAACTTCATAATATGGCACATACTAAAGCATCTGTAACATGTATTTGTCTCATCTGCTAACACAATCAACAAAGACTTGTTTTATTTATGCATAACAACAAAAACAATATCAAGTCAATTAAATTAAACAAACCTGTCACACATTAAATACGTGAATAAAATTGCAGAATCTGGTCCACCTAACCATCTCCTCCCCTTTCACTCATCCCCTTTGGTATACTATTTCTCTATAACCTATGTGATACCTGAAGCCACATTGTTTCCAATTCACTTACATCTGTGATTAAAAAGTACTGATATCAATTTAAATAATCCGAAATCCAAACATGCCCTGAAATGAAAAATGCTAAATCAATGAATGATTAATGAATAAGAAATCACATGGAAGGAGGTAGTCACACACGTTCAAATTACATGCATTACTCTATTAACTCACCATCTAGTTCGTTCTCTGCTCCATTAATTTTTGCATTTCCTAATTTGTCGCCAATTTCTTCAATCACGTTTTCAATTTCTCCCCCACCTGGTACATCAGCGGATGCTTCACCAGCGCCTGCAAGAAAACGTATGTGTATGTATATATATATATATATATATATATATATATATATATATATATATATATATATGTGTGTGTGTGTGTTTATTCATTCTTTGCGCGTTAATGTTTTAAGTCGAACGGCATACAATACATTTTTCTGAAAACTGGCCTTTGAGATTTCAAAACGACACAAACCCAAATTCCGGGGTTGGAACACGTCTAATAACTTACGGTTTAAAACATTTTACTCCTTACCAGCCTTCTTCTTTTTCTTCTTCCTTTTCTTTTTCTTTGAAGCTTCTGTTGCTCCATCTTCACCTTCTATATCGTCAATTTCATCGATATTTCCATCGTCCACCAATTTTTCTTCAGATTTTCCTACCTCATCCAAAACGGCAGCCATAATTACTATCTCCAACAGGCTGCCCAATACAAGTCATTACTAGTATCCACAGATAATAAAACAACTAGTATCGGATATTGGGCCGCAGACTCTCCACAGTGTTATATATTTCGTTACCGTCGAAATCGACTTGATTTCCGTGATTATTAGTCTCTGGCTTTCTCTGCGTTCCCTGGTGCGCAGTGGTAGCAGAATTGTTTTTCTATAAAGATTTCTGTCTTCTGGATTGTTGCGCCGTGTAATATGGTAGATGTTTACCAAAGTTTCAGAGGTATGAACCCTGATGACGGAGGCAGTATGACCTCAGAAACGTTGGTAAACATCGACCACACTACACAGCGCAATAACCCAGACGACATAAATCTTCATTCTCACTGCTGTGAAAACTTAGACTACTCTCCATTTATTTATCTTAATTCATGTGTTGGTTCGGAATGCAGCGACATCTTACATGTACGTGAAGTAATGTGGCAGACATCGGTAGTTCTGTCGGCAATAAGAGTGACGACGTATCATGTCTCCAAAACACAACAAACACCTCATGAGGTCTGTGTGTGAAGGTGAATGCCTTCTGGGATGTAATTTACTGCCTCCATCTTCAGGATGATAGAGGTAGCAATCGGAGACACGTGTTGCTCCATAATACAATGCGATACACATAAGAAAATAGCTCTGTTTGAATGAGCACGTGATTTACAATATTGACAGTTAACGTAATAAAATGTGTCTGAATATGGCATTAAACATATGTTACTGTATGCAACACTGAACATATAGAATTATAATAACTAAGCCTTCCATCTGAATACAGTAAAGATAAACTACGCGAAACTTAAACGTTATATGTTACTTCATACGAGTGAGAAACTTAGTCACGCACCCTGAGAAAAGACCATAATTGGAGTGCTTGAGAAAAACCTGGTGAGGAGAGTGTTTGGACTGAAGAGAGAAAAGTAACAGGAGGCTGGAAAGAACTGCATAATAAGACGCTTTATAATTTTAACTCTTCATCAAATACTGTTAGGGGTGATCAAAGTAAAGGATTAGACGCCTGTGGCATAGAAATGCTGAACTTTACCATTTCTTTGGCGTTGTTCATAAAACCCTCAACATGTTGAGGGCGCGGTTTTTTTGAGGTTCACCAGACGCCAAAAGATTACAAAAGAACGCAACAAAAATATAATTTTTTACTCTGTCTTTCAGAAATGTTGATTTTCGAACGTAAAACGCATGTATTATTGCTGTTAGTAGATATGCTTTGTCTCATTTCGTCTTGCTGAACCTGACTTCGATTAAAATAAACAGATATTCATCAACGACATGCATGCATTTTTGTCTGAGTTGTACTGAAAACTCTTATCACCCTTTCCCACTCTGTTGTATTCTGCCTTCAGGGTTTCTCTGTTTGGACTTGTTTCCTCTCATTGCTCTCAACCCAAATACTCCAAAATCTTTTGTCCTGATCAACGATGACGCACGTTTCTCCTTCTCTTTTCCTCTCCCTTCCCTTGTTTCATAATAATGCTCACAGGGGTCTCCTGCGTGGTTTATTGTTTTCAACAGAGTTGAGAGTCTGCTGCTGCAGCTTCAGCTCCTTCCTCCCCCAGGATTTTTCTCTCGCTACTGTGATGGACCTGGCTTTTGCCACTCATCTGAAAGTAAAGCTGACGATCAATACTTATTACCCCAGTTTTTTCCACGGAGTTTTATAAATTCAAAACTGCCACGACAATTCTGCTAACCATCTGGTTTATAATCACGACTGGCGTCTTGGTGGATGAAAACTTAAAACAATATTACAACACGTTTTTTTTTAAAAAAATACGAATTAATATTACAGCAAGTTATTGTACCACGCTGTTAAAATATTCGTGTTACTCGAATGAACACGTTCAATTAGATTTACGATAAATCCGAAATACAGACATAAATATTGCATCAACCCCTGAAGCAACTATGTAAAGGGCGATGTTACATCTGCAACAGCTGCAGGACTGGGCTAACTGAACAAGTTTTTCTATGTTTTTACTCTATAGAACAGGTGATCCGGTTTGAAAAAAAAAAACGTTTCTGCCCTCCCATTTCCACCAAACCCAACTGTGCTTGACAAAACTTTCCTCAATAACTGAAAAGTATCCCTTCTCTCACTCGCTTCGTTCCCTCACCTACCTTTACCTAACCTAACCCTCGTCCCCTTTCCCCTTCACGACAGCTCATTGTACCCTAACCCAACCCCCAGCGCCTGTAATAACGGACCGACGCGAATGATCGCTCTCCGCTCGGCAGTTGTTTCTTGAGTTGCAGCTCACGCACAAGCCAGGATCTATTGTCGCTGAAGTTTGGACCTGCGTCCTGACATCGCAAAACAGTGGAGCGCGTCGTCTTAAAAGTGTTTGAAATTCAAAACAAGAACAAGTACAAAGAATCCGGTATTTTGCAGCTGGTTACCATTCCATGCTATGCTATGCTGAACACACAGGATCAATGTAACAAACTCTTATTTTCAAGTTCCTGTTTCTTAAACGTTTTTGCGGATTTTTGTGGGATCAAAGTTTGTTCGTTTGAGAAATGTGAATGGATTTACGATACACAATGAAACGCACAGTGATTACATCTACATTACAGGGTAAGTTAAAAAAAAAACTTACTTTATTGTCTACTAATTTGTTGGAAATTCATTAGGATATTAAATAAGTGCAAAAAAAAAAAATAAGCACATTATTAAGGAGTCTAAAATTATCCGCCATATTTGCAGAATTTATTTAGGTATCCCGTATTAATCTGTTTATTCCAGTAACTCATAAACACGCCGTTCAAACATGTTTATTGATTTTAAATTCATGCAGTGTCAAACAATAGATTATACGCTGCTGTTTCAGTAATTCTGTGATATAAACATTCCCGCCAAAATATCACGATACGAGGATGGATCTTTTCGTCACGTACAACTTCTGTACAATCATGTTATTTTGTAGGGTTTTATATCCTCTCTTCTTAGATACAACAAACGTACAACCCAACTAAATCTCGTTTTCTGATCTCGATGTTTAGGCAGGCAAAGCACATGGTCATTTAGAAGCACGCATAGCCGCCATGCTTACTTTCAAAATGTAAAACGTTTTTCGACATTTATTCCTAGCAAGAATTTCAATGCATATAATGCATGCTAATTTCTGTATAAGCCCAGTCAATAAAGTGACAGACTGAGGGCAGAATGACCTGGCTTCGATTTCTGGTAAAGTCAGTTATCTTTGCCGCAACGTCCAGGTCGACTCTTGGCTTCCATCTAGTCTAAGTAAACGAAATAGAGGGCAGAACGGCCGGAGCATGAAGCTGTCTATCTAGTCTAGTGTCAAAAATTAAGAAACAGCGAAGTTCTATTTCTTCCACAAACAACGTTTAATCCTTCGACGTTGAAGCTCGTCTAAACAACATTTAATAATCCAGTCCGTACCGCGAAGTAAACACTACACTTCACCATTACAGAGATCATCCAGCTAACGCAGTTTAAGAAAATAATCGAGGTTAATCCCGAGGATCACACAGAAATTATGAACACAATCTGGGCCTAAGGCAGAGTTAATGATTGTTAAAGCAAGTGGTACATATTGTTACCACCTGGTTTTAAAAAGCTGTTGCTGTTGATGACGACGATGGATGAACAGGCAATTCGTCATTGAAAATTTTGAACATCACAGTCATTCATAGCAGCAGTAGCAGCTGGTATGTCAGAATAAGATGTGTTCTTATTACGCGCTGCTTACACAAACACTTGCAGAGAACCTTGTGTGAAAAAATCAAAATCTTTGCATTAATTTGGGAAGCAGACGCCGAAGAGAAATTTGAGTCCAAAATACCCGGGTACTTTTAAGAACGTAAAAGCATTCTTACGGGTGAAATATCGTTCGCTTGTTCTACATAAACGGAATTCGAGTTCGTATTTTTCTGTTCTCGTACTGACCAAGTTCAGTCATGAGAAAAGGGCTCTGTGTGATGAAAAATAGCCGAGGCGCCAGCTCAGTTGCGCATTTTTCACACATCACTCGAGCCAGCAGAAGGGTGACGAGGGGACGGACGGACCGTCATCGTGCCTCTCACCTGCTCAGCCTCGGAAATCACACCAGGCAAACAGAGAGTCTTAGACGTCGTCAACAACACATTTCGACCAACATTTTTTTTTACCGAGTTTCTTCTTTAAATGAGCAAATTTTCAACCACCAAAATTACCGACTGAACCTAGTAACTTCGATTATTTACGCTCCTGTAACAGAGATAATAATGCAAATATAAACCACTTCTGTAAAACTACGTACGACACACACGTACGTCTAAGGTTAAGTAAAATTGCCCGTGGTCCTTAAATACGTTCCAGCTGCTTTACCCAGTGGCTAGGAGGCTTTCAGGCTACTAGGAACGCGCCGACCGCAGGCACGGACTGCAGCTCAGACGGATGACTTCAAGTCAGATTCACAGTGGATCACGTGACACTGGACCATTTCTCTCTCCGAGTTTTTGTTTCCTCCGCTAATCACCATTCAACCATTGCTCCACACTCACGTAACCTAACCTAACCATTGCTCCACACTCACGTAACCTAACCTAACCATTGCTCCACACTCACGTAACCTAACCCAACCATTGCTCCACACTCACGTAACCTAACCATTGCTCCACACTCACGCAACCTAATCATTGCTCCACACTCACGTAACCTAACCTAACCATTGCTCCACACTCACGTAACCTAACCTAACCATTGCTCCACACTCACGTAACCCAACCCAACCATTGCTCCACACTCACGTAACCCAACCCAACCATTGCTCCACTCACGTAACCTAACCCAACCATTGCTCCACACTCACGTAACCTAACCATTGCTCCACACTCACGCAACCTAATCATTGCTCCACACTCACGTAACCTAACCTAACCATTACTCCACACTCACGTAACCTAACCATTGCTCCACACTCACGTAACCCAACCCAACCATTGCTCCACACTCACGTAACCCAACCCAACCATTGCTCCACACTCACGTAACCTAACCCAACCATTGCTCCACACTCACGTGACCTAACCATTGCTCCACACTCACGTAACCTAACCTAATCGGGACCTCTTTGACTGCCCCATCGTAACAACAGCGAGTAACCCGCATAAATCATAAATTTTCTCGGAAGTGAAATTATTATCGTGATCATTTCCACGTCTTAGGCCCGGTGACTTGATGCGGTTCCGCGTCAACATTTGTACATTGTACCATTGCCTCTTCCCCACTTTTTCGTCCGGCCGGTTAATACATCCCAAACCAATTCATCGCCCTGATGGAGGAAATAAGTACCTCTGAAACGTCGGCAAGTTTCTACCAGACCACACATCTCAACATCCCAGCATTAAAATTTGATCGCATCTGACAGTTCTGCTGAGTTGTTGTGACAGACATATTCTTGCATCGCATTTCTTCCGGAAACTGATTCAGCCTACCTCACCTCGTACTGTTGGCTTCGGTCCAGGAAGCAGGATTACTTGATTGTATGCACTTGAGAGGCTTCTGTTTGACGTCTGAAGTGCACAAAGACGATATCCGGTGTAAGTCCACTACGAAACTTCGCTCGGTGTAGTGGGCACATTTCCTTTTTCCACCCCGGCCAAAAACAATTTCACCTCGCAGACATTTTGTCTTTTTCAGCGATCCACATGGCGTGGGGAAATAATCGGTTTTGATCTGCGTTCCCACTTGCCCGCACATTCAAGTTGAGACGGACCCAGGGCCTGTAAAAGAGCAATCAAGGTTAGACCTTTAAAACTCACAGGTAAATATATGTACCAACAATCAACAATGCTTCAACAATCAATTAATAATTCTGCATTTTGTACACATGGATTCTGTATGATGCTCAGTGCAAAAAAACAAAAACAAACAGATTATTTCACTGAACAGCGTTAATCAGTCTTTTTATTAGCGAAGTGTTGTGTTTTCTTTGCGGTACGGACTGAATTATTATAGAGTATTTAAATGAGCTTTGGTTTCAAATGACTAAAATGACTTTTAAAATAACTTAACCTGGCCAGTTAATAAATTCAGCAACTAGACTGCAGTAAACATGTTTAGCTATTTTCATAGAAAGGAAAAAAAGAAAGATTTTTTTTGTGTAGTGATTGTGTAGCTCCGCGCGTTCTAAACCTCGGTGAAAGAATGAGGTGTCAGCTGGTACACCCTTGAGGAAAAATCAACCGAGCAGATGGCTCCAAAGATAATTGGACTTTGTTTCATATGATTATACACGCACACTCTCGTACTCCAGTACGTTGAAGAATCTAGAATACTAGTAATAGGGGGGGGGGATATCCTATATCCCCCCCAAAAAAATTTAAAAAAAAACGATCACCACTGTAGGCCGGACTGAATTTTTCCGCGGACCACATTTTGCTTTCTCCTGCTAGAGAGTGCTCGAGATTCACTAGAACGAGACAAGCGCTGTCTGAATTAAGCAGCAAAGTCATTATTAGCAGAGGTCCTTACAGTTGGGGCGAAGACCGTGGAAATGTAAGTCCTTACGTAAAGCAGCCTCATTCAGAAGGGGACCCCAGGCTGTGCGACACATAACAAGTTGTATAATGAACTCTACAACTTTGTGTCGCTACTGCCTTTAACTACTCAAGACTGCAAAATATTCCACAAGATCACAACTTTTAGCTGCATATCACGCTGCATTAATAGCCATATTCAGGATACAAAATTCATTTCTTCTTTCTAAATAAGATTACGAGACATTTCGAAAACTCACGCCTGTAATTTCATTTCCTTAACTCGACACAGATCTTCAGTCTAGGCCTACTCTACTGTTTTCAAATCATATCTGACAGTGACATCTAGGAGGCCGTGAAGAGCTTGGCATATAGCTATGATGGAGAAGGCCACGGTGTACACATAATATTAATGTGGAAACCTCCTTAAAGACAAGAGAAGGATATTTGGAAGTCCAATAAAGACGGGCCTCAGGAGGAAGATTATGAAGATGGACAATAATCGAAATCATGTTCATCGTCGTTCTCTGAGTAACCGTTACATTTCAAGGACCAGCTTAAACGCGGGCACTTTCACTAAAGTTTTCAAATTACTTCAACAAAGGCATTTTTGTGTTTTTACTTCTAGATGTGGTAGCAACGAAAAATACCTGTCCCCGTCGGGAATTGAACCCCTGGCCGTCTAGACTGTACTGACTCACCAGAGCCATTTAATCCCTCTATGCTGTGAGCTGCCTGAGGGCATGTCTCTTAAACACGTGCAATGTGCTGGGCAGTTCCTTTGTCCCGACCCGTATTTTTCTGTCATAGGAA
This sequence comes from Zootermopsis nevadensis, assembly GCF_977971745.1. Taxonomy (NCBI): domain Eukaryota; kingdom Metazoa; phylum Arthropoda; class Insecta; order Blattodea; family Termopsidae; genus Zootermopsis; species Zootermopsis nevadensis. The sequence continues at coordinate 21,012,445 of NW_028259134.1, forward strand.
CGAGCTCGGATATCAGGTGACACTTGATATCCCAGACCTAGTATTAAATTCCTACCTGCCATGCTTCCTTAACTTCAGGGTAAACAATTAAAAACAGCAAAGCTGTCATACCCTGACGAGTCACCACAAACTCATTGTAAGAAGTAACATGTGTGAACATTTTGATCAATATCTGTTTCCTTTGGTATTAAGATTTCTTGCAGCATGTGTTTGCATCAAAGTGTACGCTTAAAGGTAAAGATTTCCCTGTGGTTCAAGCACCACACCATCAACATATATGAAGGAAGAGACAGAGCGCCACAGGTTCTTAAACTTGGTGGTAAGCTTCATACCCTGGCTAGGGTGGATGAGGGTCCATTTTTGGCAAGGGCACTTGAATTTTCCTGAAAACTACCACATCCAGAATGACTCTGGCAAATACTCAGCCTGCTAATGACAACTTCACATCTCTAACCTACAAAGACAATAAGAAATCCTTTTAATAGGTTTTCTGGAAAATGAACTACAGAATTATGAGTGCAAGAGAAATATTACATTTTCATGGCATTCAGTAAAGGGCTACCCTGGTTACGTCTAGTCCTTCGGTCATGATGTGCGCAACCAAACAGTAACACTATCGCATGCACGTCAAGTTCTAAACTTACGATACATTTCTAGGTCACTAGTACCCAGACACACTACAGACTGGACGGCCTTTTACTTCGGGTGGCCGTGAAGTACACAAATGACACCAGTGTTACCACATGCAATATGTCCCACTAAAAATGTATTTAGCCAATATCCTTATTTATTTTGAAAATGCATTATTCCATTCTCTTTTTGCCTTCTTTGTTTCTCTCTCTCTCTATCTTCCCCTTTCACAGTAAAAATATATGAATGCATATAAAGGTTAAGGTAGTCTTTTAATTATAACACTATAATTTTGTGCAAACTACGTTCTTACAGTCATCTAAAACCACATTCAAATGACGGATTTGCATTTGCAATCATTTCACATCTGACTGTCAAAATCTCTAATATGTACTCCTTTCAGCATGTCTCATAGAACACTTTTTATTTTACAAATTTTTAAGCTCGGAATGAATGTATTTGTATTAACCCTTTGTAGCAAAGGTTCATCTAACTGATATTTAAAGAATTCAGCCCACACAACACAACACTTCACCATTGCAAAGATAAACTGTTTAACGTTATTTAAGTAAATAATCGCTGTTTGCAGTGAGAATCATACAGAACCCATAAATACAAAATGCAGTGTTACTAACTGTAAAAGGTTAATACATTTGTTTTAAATTGGAATATACAGATGGGTCTCATTAGTTTTACTGAATACAACAGTTGTAAGAGGGAAAGACACTACTCCTGATATGCTAAGTAACAACCATACTTAGGGACTGAATTTATTTTTATATCACGAGACACTCTCATGTAGGGGTGCAACATTCTCATTCATTGCTAAAAATTTTCTCAAATACATTCAAAAAAGTACGTGCGCTTTGAATTAAACTTGATACCAACATTGAATATCACATGTTCATTTCCTTGTTCTAGGTTTACAAAGCCTTTACCAACCTTGTCATGGCTTTGTATATTATCCACAGAGCAGAACTGAGAGTTCTCCTTAAAGCGATCGACATCTGTGCTCTTAAGACAGTGCAGTTAGCTCAGTGACATCAGGTGTTAGAGTTGCTGCTACTGATATTACAGTTAGCGTTATATAGCAAATGGTAATATTTTCCCAGAGCGCTTAGAACACTACAAAATATCCTCATGGGACAGCTTGTAAGTGAGCGGACATTTCAACTGGATGTCTCCTGGCAACAAGTCTACTGTCGCACACAGATGTGGAACAGGTATTCTGGAGTAGGAATTGCATTCTCTGCTCATAATTAAGGAAATCACTGTGGATGGGATATCAAGTGGTAATGGGTAGATAATTTATATATAATAAATTGTCACTTCAAAAATTAAAACAGGAAAAAAAGAAGTATTTTTGAATTGATGCATGTTTGTATTTTCTGATTAAAGGAAAATGATATCTTGGATTAATGTATCCATATTTCAGTTCATGCAACACATAGTCTATGTTATCAGCATGCTTCTATAAACAATTCCAAGGGTCTAATATGTTCTCTTTCATGGAGCAGATTCTTTTTTCGGAAGCTTATAGTCACTCAATTAAACAAGAAATTTCTTGTCTTTTATGGAACCTAAAGGTTCATTGCTTTCGCAGGGGTACACACACTATTTTCTAAAAAAACTTTAGAATATCATATTTGTATTTGCTGTCTGTATATATATATATATATATGTACTCATAACCTACGTGAAATTTACACCAGAAACCTAACACAGAAGAATGTATAAATGTCTACAACGGCAATCTGAAACCACGACTTTAATTACCAAACATCCGTCACCATCTGCTCAATACAAATGAGACTTGTTTGAGTACTGGTTTCAAGTTGGTGGTAAGATACTTCTTCATTAAAAATTCTAGCACCATTTGAAATCAGTGCTTCAGTAGGTCAAGCCACCTAAATCTACAAACATAAGGTAAGCACGCATGTTATTAAAAAGTGTTACAATTATAAAGAACGTGCACATAGAACAACTATTAATATTTTGGTACAAAAGGGTGAAGTTTTACCTGGTACATATTAAGCACTGCATCATGAAGACATAACGGGATGGTAGACATAGATCCACATTTTCTTGACACTGGCACTAGACACAGGTGAGTGATCAGCTTGATGCCCTGGCCACTTTACCCCCAGGAAAAGTGCCCCTGGTATCCACTGGATAAGATGCTGGGTGTGTCCTGGAGCTGGTCTGGATGTGGAGGCTACCAGAAAAGCTTTCTGCTTATTCTTGGAATTGAACCTCAGCTGTCCAGACTAGTCACTTACCATCGCTTGTTAATATGAAAAATCAAACATACACAAGTTAGTATTTAATATAACATTCAAATTTTAGGAAAGGGAACCTATATGTAAATTCATTTTTTTTAAAAATAACAATGATGTATTAAATGCAGATGAAGGTGACTCTCTGAAGTCCAAAGTAGAAGTATTTTTTTATTTCAGCTATTTCTGAAGCAAATACACAGCCATAGACTAAAAAAAATTAAGTTGAAATCATAATATTGAAATTAAATAGTCATTTTTGTGTGTGTACTGAAAATGTAACAGCTTGGCTTCAGATGATCTGTTAACTTAAATTCCGCTTTCTATCATGCCATACATTCAACAGGTCTTCTTCTATCATATCAGTCACCAAGCTATAATTTTAAAACATTAAATTGTTACATGTTGAACATTTTATTTCCACATTTTAATATTTACCGAATGCTTCATTTCCAGAGCTTATGCAGTCTGATGTGAGATGCCAAAAATAATGGAAACAGTGCATACCACTTCAGTGATTTTTAATATTCTAGCCTCAAAATTCTTTTAACAACTTCATCTTCATCATAATCCAATCTCGAACTTTGGCCAGGGGTTGGCCGATTTTGGTTTCAACATTAATGCCATCCAGCAGTCTTTTGACTGGGCACCCAGGTCTTCTTCTCTCTTTCGGATGATATTTCAGCAACCTGTGATCTTCCATTCTAGTTACATGTTCCAAGCAATTGTTTCTGTATGTGGTGAGTGTATTTTATAGTGGTTCTATGTGGAGTTCATCTAAAATTTCTTAATTTCTCTTCTCAAGTAGTGTGTATCCTGCCAACCAGTGTAGGTATTTCATTTCTGCAGCTTTCAATCTGTTCCACTTTTAACAAATTTTAATACTTAAATTATATAATGAGCATAAATTAATATTTAAAATTGTATACTAACCGGGTAGAAGATTAAAATAATTCCATCAATCCCTCTGTTTTGAACTTTAAAGTTAAAATTTTCTTGGACTAAAAAATAATAATTGAATAATGAATCAAGGTATAATTAAAAACATGTAATAAACATTTGAGAGATTATGTTATATTTCACTTTACACAATTATTTGTATTAAACTAACAAAATCGAGACACCCCAGAAAATCCCACAAAATGCCAAGGAACACTTCTACTGTTTCCTAATGGGAACAGTTTACTTATCAACTTACTGATCTATCCTTCTGCAACAAAACTAAGGATAAGTCAGTTTATTAAAACAAAACACTTTCCACTTTACATGGAAACTTTTCATACTACTTAAACATTTACATTAAGTATTTCTTGTCATCACATAGAACTTATTACATCAGACAATGTAAACAAAGTATTATATATTGGTGTGTTTGTTTATATATACATATTGGAAATAATAATATAATAATTATATACAATTTGGCATAATGTATGCCTACATTTATTGCTGTATATTTATGAAAGGGAAACCTGTTTTTATATTCTACTAACATAACAACACAACAATACATTTGCATTAGGCCGTGAACACAAACAATTACAAACTTTAATTTCTTAACAAAAAATAAGAATCAATTAAACATACTGAAAATATACAAGGAGTGATAATCAGTGTATCAGGGATCGATCACATTCTAAACTGCAATTTAAGCGTCAGTCGAGGCACTGTTTATGAAACATAATTCAGGCTTTTATAACTGACAGGTACTTACATATAAAGTTCACACACGTGGTTTGAACTGGTGCACAAAAAATTCACGTTTATAGTTTAAATATTTCCAAATGTAATGAAATGCAACAGACTTGTAAAACCAAATTGTTTATGAGTTTCTATTAAAACATTTACTATAAGAAACAAGTGCTTATGAATAAAACAATTTCAATCACAATGATTAATGAACCATGAATATGAGCAGTGATCCACACAAGACAACACAACTGATGTGACTATGAACATCAAGAAAGCTGGAAACAAAAACTTACCACTTGCCTCCAGCAGTACTCAAAAACAATCGAATCTGAACTTGTGCTAACCCCAGACACAAATTCATATTAATGACTTAATGCAAGGAACAGCTTTTAAGCACACTATTAAGGCAGTGCTTTACTTTCCAATGCACAACAGAAGCCTACATTAATTAATATTGTTCAATATAAAGCTCACAATCCAGCAAAGCATTGTCAGCCATATATGATGTGAAGCTTTCACGGAGGCTTTCATTAATAAAGTCTTCTCGGGCTATCAGCCGTGTTAGATTAATCAACATCTAACACGGCTGATAGCCCGAGAAGACTTCATTAATTGTCAGCCATTTTAATCTTGTACATTTCTGCTACAATCTTTACTTTATCCGTTCAGCATATCTAATGGACTGTGAGCAACACACAATACCTAATATTAATCCCTGTTGTGTGTCTCACATCATGATGTAAATGGCTGTCGGATGGATTAAAAATAGTAAAAGCTCATGTAATTCAGAACAACCTTCAGCTTAGTTGTGCTTTTTCCAGAGGAACATATGTTAATTTTATGACATATTGACACTTATGCCTGGTGATTGGACAGGTAAAAAGTAAAAAGTGTCTTCTCTTTAAGATGCATTCACTAACTGCATCATCATATTCATGCATTACAGCTTACAAAGCACACAAGGAATTGAAAAAATGTACACAGTAAAAGTTGCCAAAATACTGGCTATGAGAGCCTTCAGAAAGTCATGGTATTTCAGAGAAATGAATGAAGATGGTTGTCTGCAGTTTACAGATGTTTCAGAGGTAATGTTGGTAAACTTCTATCGGGCAACGTGGCAGTACGAACCCAGACGAAAGCCAACCTTATGCTCACAGCTGTAGAAACCTAAAATCCTACTACAGAAATAAATATTTGTGTACAGAAACAAACCTGGCCATTCACATTTACCGCCTCTTCACACAGAATAATCAAAGTAGTCTTTCAATTACGTATTCTTTCCTTCACGTTATTTGAATTTTGTTATATATTTTCTTCTGAGCACAATTACTAATTAGCATAAAAGTTCTAATAATTATAGAACAGTGTAACATGCGTAAACTAAACTATAAAATACTGTATCAAGTAACTACGTCAATTCTTGGTTTTTCCTTTTATAGATGAATATCATTAGAATTCTGTTATCTTGGGGAGTCATTACAGAGCTACAATTCAATATTCTAACACGAACAATTGCCACCTGAATGAATGACATCAGTAGAAGGCATTTTGTATATTTGCAACAATAAAAATTTGTGTCAACATCTCACATCACAATCACAACTACACTTAAATGTAACCATATTCAGTGAAGTGTAGTTCTGTGGTATCATCTTCCACAGGTCTGGAATTAAGATACACATATATTATGTATTGGAATAAAACTATCCCAACACGATATAATTAAATCAACTCAAGATGCTTCAGTTTTTGCAACTGGGCTATACCTAACCTAACACTTTAACAATAGGTAATACTATTTTGGCACAATACACAATCTTATACTTCTAACGAGTGTGCACATAATAGGTTAGTATTTTTGCAAGAGTTGTGTCATGTCTCTGAGACTCGAAGTTGGAAATATGCAATTGTTGACTACACGTGTCAATCTCTTATTTAAGACAGACACAGAATTAATATGATAAATTTCCTCAAACAATGTGGATAGACATCCTTAACAAGAAATGACCTGGAAGTGCCTTAGGAATATATTATATATTTGGTAATAGCAGCTGACATGTTCTGTACATAGTAAAATAAAATAATGGGAAATGTGTCTGTCAAAACAAGACTAATGAAAATTATGATTAAATGTATGCAAAAATATAAAAAAAGTAAAGTAAAGCTGTTCCACTATAGGCCACGTAAGTCCTTTGGGGGCGAGGAGGTATAGCTCCTACTCATTCTTAACCTTGGCACTAGATGGGGGCGAGTGATTAGCGTCGCGCCCTGGCCGCACTTTACTCCCGAGAAATAACCCTGGTACCCATTGGTTAGGAAGCTGGGTGGACCCCAGAGCTGGTTTGGATGCAGAGGTTAGATGAAAAATCCTCTACCTCTGTCAGGGATCGAATTTGGTCATCCAGTCCAAAAGCCGATTACTATACTGACTGAGCTACACTGGCTCATGTATGCAAAAATATATACTCAAGAAAGGGCAGAAACAAACATGCAAGTACATCTAATATCAAATCAATATTACCAAAAGTCAACACTTTTCTGTATGATCAGATCAAATTCTTAAAATAAGGAAACACATTTTTGTAAACGTGGGATGCAGTAAAACAGTTTGAACACAGTAGTTTCAATATAGATTCATAAATAACTAACAATTTGATAACAGAATTTGAACACTAAAACAGGTAATACCAGAACTGGCAATTGAACATGGTCCTGATCTTGTTCCACTCACCCCCATCCCTGAAGATCTATCTTAATGTTATCCTACCTGTCATTACTTAGTCTTCCATAGATATTTCTCAGGATTTCCCTACCAATATTTTGTATGTACTTCTCATCTTCCACATCATTAACAAGCTAATGAAACTGTGTTTACAAATAAAAAATCTGGTCACTAGTAAATGATCATCAAATCCTAGTGAATAACTTACGTACCTATACAAAATTTCAATATTAAACAAATTACGAGAATCATAACATACTCATACCTGCACATTAATGACAAGAAGATCTTAAAAATATATGCCTAAAGAGAAATTTAATTACATTAAAATATAAAAAACTGAAGCCATCAACGTAACAACTACTTTACCACATCCAGCAACAAAGCAGCTTCACTGACTGCTAAACCACTCTAGAGACTGTCAGCTGTACCTACCATGCTGACGGGTGTAACAGTAAATACGGACTCACTCTTTCTCGATACTGTTTGTTGAAGTCCCGCAGCTTTAAAATAATTTCAACATCACTGAATCCTTTAGAGCCTGAATACAATTTTGGATATGGGGAGACTGTTATCCCCATGAAAAGCGAAAAATGTATAAATAGGAAATGGCAGTGCATCTTAATGCCCAGAGCCATCTAACAACTGGATATATTTAGTATATACAATTCCTTATACTCTTTCACTAAGTTTAGCAGGAGACTGTTCAAGAACAACTAAAAGAATGAAACTTTATTATTATGTACACTGAAACAGAAGACAATATACGTATTTATATTGAGACGAGCCCTCTCCGCTGCTGGAGAAGGGATGCGGCAGGAGCTGGAGCTGAGCTTGGAGTAGTTTCCTTAGCGACTGACACTGATACGGTTGCAGTTGAAGGGGCCGAGGGCTTCTTCTCCTTTGTGATCAGCGTACTGGAGGAAGTGGACTTGGAAGTTTGTCCTTGTAACTTTACCCACGTTTCACCCAGAGCTTTAGCAAAGTGATCATCCACTGAAACAAACCCATTATACGATGTACGAACATAAGCTGAGGCAGATATAATGATTTTCATTTTCATTACACATTATGTCAACTTCTCTTATGGAAATTATTAGAGAAAAGTGCACATAACAACGTCTTACCTTTTTCAAGTAACCCTAATGTCCATTATAAAAGTCATAAGTGAGGTTATGTCAAATGAAACCTGTTTAGGGATTGTTCTGGGCGAAGTCCACTGCTATTTTGTCAAAGGCAGCCACACACAGCTGAAATATGATCTACTTGATATTTAAAATCTAAACAGTGGTAAATATTAGAAAAGATGTTGGATGACATTTTGTTTTTAAAACCTGACAAGTATGATACCACAAGGTGTCAAAACTCAAAACCACTCTTGTGAGATCCTCATACCCACCTTTGGTTTCATTTACCTTCCACCTTATGACGCTAGAGTTGTGTAAAAAATTTTCACGCAGCAGAGCAAAATGGCAGAACGTTTCTTACCTGACAGACCAGTAACAGTAATGCTACTATTGCCATTACTGCTATTACTGTTATTATTATTGTTTGTTGTGGTACTGTCTGAAGAAAAGAGACTCATGTAGTCTTTGCCAAGTGATCGCCTGAAGTGTTCATCAATAACAGGATCACACATTCCTGAAAAAACAACATTTCTTATGTACAAAACTAGAAGGGAACTATTTTAAACGTAGGATTCGAGGTTTTCAAGGCGGCGAGTTCAAAGATGGCTGTCTTCTGGGTTGTAGCGCAACGTAGTCTGGTAGAAGTTTATCAATGTTTCAAAGGTCCTTGCGGCCTCCATTATCTGGACCCTGATTGCCTGGATGATGGAGGCAGGAAGGACCTCTGAAATGCTGGTAAACTTCTACCAGACTACGAGGTGCTACAACGCAGAAGACGACCATCTTGTATTTTAAACGTGACCACACCCAGTAAGAGTTACGAAGCACTCACTGTGACTCAGTAATGGGAAGATTTCTCATGAGTCAGTCATTCCTTCACTGTCAAAAGCTCATTTACAAAGAAGAAAAAATACGCGCATATAAACACAATATTTGCACTACAAAGAGTCAACATTTACACTACTATTTATATTTCATTACATACTGCAAAATATTTGAATTAAAGTAGTAGATCTTAATGAAATCTATTTCATGTTATCAATAAGTTTGTGCCACGAGTCATTTCTAAAAGAAATAAATACAAAGTTTGATTGCAGAATCATGTAAATGATGATGATAGTATATGACAAACAAAAAAATAAAGATTATTTTATAACTTTTAATGTAGACCCGCAATGTCAACATTTAATTTTTAGTACATTCAGTATTCTCGGTGCTAAAACATGCAGATTTATGAGCAGAGACAAAACTCCCCAATACATATCACATCTCAGCACTTTGTGCAGAGGACAGAATTAAATTCAATGACTATTTTAAATTTCAAAAATGAACATGAATTTCTGACTGCCATGCTTCATATAACTTACATCATACGCATGAGAGAAAAATGGCTCAAAGCAAAAATATCTTTTTACGAGCACATCTTAGGACTAAATTATTGGATTTTTACTTTAGTGCTGCTTCATCACATTTACTTCTGAGCAGAAGTAAGTCATAAGAATTTAATGTTCATATTCTGACAAGATTATCAACAGTATCTTTTCACGGTTAAACAGAACTGGTATTTTTCACAGGAAAGTCACTTTTACTTACGTCACCAATAATACTGCAGCACAGTTTAAACTTACCAGAGAGCAATTCACGCCTGTGGCCCTGTCTTCCATTCTCATCTTTATTTGTGCCTTTATCGTCGGGACTTCGGCCTCCCCACAATGTTGCAGCGGGTGGTGCACACGTGATCACCGAAGGACGAGCAGGGCCATTTCGGCAATTTGCAACCGACTGACTGTATGATGGAGGAGGTTTGCTGCCTCTTGTCATTGTCATGTCAAGGGGCGTGTCTCCTGTAATGGAAGTATGAGTATGTGTCCCCAGGGCATCTGGCAATGGAGGGCCTGCAGGTGTATCATATGGTAGGCTGTAACCAAGAACCAGTCATCAATCTTAGTTATTTAAATCTTTTCAAAATTAATTGAACAAAAATTTACTTGGATATTATCCATCGTCTAGTAAATATAAAGCGTAAAACGACGTTTCGGAGATGGGACTCTATCTCCGTCTTCAGGTTCCTACACAGTTGGGCCCACTAGATAGAGCTAATCCCTATCTCCGGACCGGAGATAGGGATTAGCAGGGAGGAACCTGAAGACGGAGATAGAGTCCCATCTCCGAAACGTCGTTTTACGTTTTATATTTACTAGACGATGGATAATATCCAAGTAAATTTTTATTCAATTGACTCTTCACCATCGTCAAAAATTTTTAGATTTGATATACTTTTCAAAATTAGTTCTAGTGTCAGGATAAAAGGAAATCAATCCAACCAATTCTCAAGCAAAATTATAATCTCAGACAGATTACTTATGATTAGACGTGCATAACTTTATACTGTATTTAACTTAAGAAATATCTACTGAATTACGTCTATATTTCCGAAACAGTTTCCCAACTTGAATGGAGCAAAATGTAACAGGAATCTACCATTAATATACAAAATATATGTAAGTTTGTGGATTGATTTTTCCGAAAATTAACACCATGTAGTAACAGTTTATAAAGTCTCAAAATGATAAGTATTCACAACATACATGCCATGGGTAGCCTTGGTCTGTTGCGACTTTGTATAATCACCAAGTTTATCCCTGCATCTACGTTCTCGACGCCACCTTGTTGTCGGAAGTTCCTTTGTGGAACAATTCCTCTCATCACCTGCACACAAAACAGTTAAAATATGGATAAACTGTGCAGAATGATAGAATATTACATATTATTTGTGGTTCTCACTTCTCTGGAGATTCAAATCAAGATAAAAATCTACCAGACATGTTCTGTTTTTTACTGCATATTAACCCTCTGAAGCCGACGCCCGTCTAAATCATACTTAAGAAATCAGCCCGTACCGCGAAGAAAACACAAAACTTCACCATTACGAAGCTCAACTCGTTTACACTGAGAACCATACAACACCCATATATACAAAATGAAGCAGGCGGTGCATATAGTTACCATTGGGCTTTGAAGGGTTGAAAGTATAAAAATGGGGCGTGGTGGAAATATGTAAATTCGTTCAATAGCCACTGGGCGTTTCTTCATATAAAGAAGCGAAAACAGGCATTAGCGATCTTCTTGGGTTGTGACGTCTTTTGTACACCGCGTCGCAACCCTGAACACCACAACTGACATCTCGGTGAGAAACCCGGGGTCCAAGATTGCCGACGTACAAAGTTTAAAACGCTCGAAGACCACGACAAATAGCTGGCACAGGACGGAAGCTTGCCACAAGCACATGAACAGACTGTACTACCACCTTGTTTAGGGGCAACAACACAGAAAAACGGCTGGAGGTTCCAATTTGCCTCAGGTAAAACAGAGACCGAGCCGAAATCTCTCAGGTGGGCAGAGCAGTCGGTGGTCGACCTTCAACCGACCTAGGTCCGTGCCAGCTATCACAGCAGGGGGGGGGGGGGGGGGGGAGAGAGAGAGATACTTCGCACTCAAAGTTCTTCGACACTAACGATAACCTCTGAGTTTAGACTTCCGCCCCGATGAAGTCTTCTGGGTTGCATCGCCCTGATGATGGAGGCAACAAGGACCTCTGAAACACTGGTAAACTTCTACCAGATTACGGGGCGCTCAAAACTTGAATCACGTACAAGCTGAACTAACCTGCTTAGTGTCACACACACCTCTGATCATCATCTAATTTCGCGATCTTCTGTGAAAGAACCAATGGAAAAAGTTGGAAACGTGTAAGCCACTATACGAGGTGCGATCGGAAAGTTTCCAGACTTCGCGTATAAAAAGAGCTGAATGATAAAAATGGACAAGAGTCAATGCCGTCAGATAGAAGGATATTGCCATAACGTAGCGATCGCTCATTCATAAAGGACTCCATATCACAGCAATATTTAACATAACGAGCAAAGAACCGAAGTCAGTAGACACATTCGCTCTGGAGGCCGGCATCCTTAAATTCGTTACACGCCTCGAAGTTCTACGGACTGCAGTGAATCGGTGAGGCCCCCCGAAAACTTCCCAGTGCTTCTTCACCTGGGAAGATCTAGCAAATCTTCCGCAGGCTATAAAAGGAAAAAAAAAAACTGGAACTTTAATTTCATTCAGACCCCTAACAGAACTCTACGAATACGACACACATTAAGTCTATGCATTCATAATTAAAACAGGTAGCATTGCTTCTAGTGCCCGCCGGCTTATACAAGCAGATCGGTAAACGGCGAAGCAGTTTAAGTCAGGTGCCTTAACACACGCACTAACACGATTCATTCAACAACAGACGACTTTTAACAAATCCCCCGCCTTATGATTCAGTGGCGAAGTTACATAAGGATTTTTTAACGGGAACTCTCATAAAATTAGTCATCTAATCGTAAAATTTATTATCTGAAATGTAATTCAATTAATTCAATTCAATTAATTTATTTACGTGTTTGCCAACAGCAAGAAGCCAATAACAGGCAAACACTGATAATATATACAATAATAGTGAAATAATAATGGATAATATTACACAAACGGATTAACTAAACTTATACATGTACAGTATTAAATATAACTGCCAAGTACAGGCAAACCCAAAATAGAAACAATATTAACACAGAGCAAAAAATGAAGAAATATAAATAAAAACAAATAATCCACTTAGGGAACACTAATATAATTGTAAAACTTTAAAAAATATAAAAAGACAGATAACGAAGCTAGATCATTTCCCTTGTTGAGAACGTTCGCTCAAGGGAGACAATGTTTATGCTAAATACGTCCAAAAATTTACAGACGTCATTTGCAGCGATGACGCACCTGGCTGAAGGACTATGTAACAAGTGATAAAGTTTTCGTCCAAGTCTAACACAGAGACACGTAAAGGGCATTCGAAAAAAAAAACCCTCATACAGAAGCAGAGTGTAACTTACAGAAAATAATTGAATTAATTAACACGGACTCTGTGTGACATTAAAGACGCAAAATATCTGAGGCTATCCTGAGTAAATGAGCGACTACAAGCTTCCTCAGTGCCAATGATGTCGTAATAAACTTACTCTAAAGCGTTATTATCACAACACTCCAAACAAAAACCACGTCCTTAGAGCAAAGGAAAAAGTTAAGATTGTGGGCGAGCAGTCATTTGGGTTGACATACAAAAGATATTTTTTTTTACCACGGATGCGTGCAATCACAACATAGCATTCGTGGGAAGAGGAGAGATAGAATTTTCAGCAACCGACGTAGCTACAAAGAAAAATCACGATTTTAACTTCGTACTTCCCCGCGGCAGATGCCCTGGGGACGACGGGTTCATACCCTCTTATTTACTTTCACGAAGACCAGCCGTACAACAATAGGACAAGAGCAGCCTCTGGCTACAGCTGAAGCGCCTGTGGTTCTCGCAACTTATTCTTCAGTGCTGTAATTTGGGTTGCAAACTTGCAGGTGTTCAAAGAGAAAAAAGGAAACCCACAATGAAGCAAATCGATAATAGTTTAATCCACATTTCGTAATTCTTTTTTTTCTTTTAGAAATGATGTATTCATATCTGCACGTGATATGAAGATGGATGTCTTCTGGGTTGTTGCGCCGCGTAGCCTGATAGAAATTTACCGACGTTTCAGAGGTACTCGCTAACTCCTTCATCAGGGTGGAACAACCCAGAAGACTTCCATCGTCATATTCGTCGCCGTCTAAAACTGAAATCAGACCTGGAGGGAGATCACCTACACGTAGATACATGGATAATATTAAAATTAATTTTAATGAAACTGGGCGGGGGATTCGTCTGCCTCAGGATACGGCCCATTGACGAGTTCTACAATGAAAGGTGGGGATTTCTTTAAGTAGCCGAACGATAAAGAAATCTGTACCTTGACTTAAGTTAAGTAAGGGACAAAGGTTGTGGGCGGGAAACAACGGGAAAAAGACAGCGGCAATGTCCTATTTCCATTAGAAACAGCTTCCTGGATGAATAGCCGGACTCACGTCAGACATGTTATAACGACTCCTGTGAGACGCCATACCGCAATGCACTAGCAAATGGAGTATCGTAATTTCCATTGCAAAAGACTCTTAGTACAGCGCCGTCATCTGGAAAACCACATTTCATTCAATCTTATCAAACTATATTATCATATTTATTTACTTCGATTAATTTATCCTTCAAGGATTAACATGATACCAGCGATTTTTAAAAATTTATACCACATACAAAGGCAAACGCGGGCTTTGCCCAGGTCATCAGACGCCAGTGCACAGTTATAATCTGCGAATGAACGACCCTTACAGCGTGTGCCAACAATTATCTGACGCATAATTACATTTCCATTATCACGTTCCACTTGTGGAGATACGACAGGCGCTCATCTCAAGTGAAACAATGACCAAGCACTCCAACTATTCAGCATTTTTTCAGACTGAAATCAACCAAACAACGTAGAGGTTAACAGACTTACTAACCAACCAGCCAAACGACAGAGAAACCAATGCTAATAGCAGAACACAAAGGCCCGCCACTGGACACGATCCGGAGGTACAGAAATCCACCTCCGATGCTGACATCGTAACTCCCAAAAAGTCTTCGGGCTTACAAATACAGGGTGAGTCACAGAAGACAGCCATCTTTGTACTCACAGAAGTCACAAAACACCAGATCCTAGGAACTCGGCACCCAGGAAAGTTAAAAATGATTCTTGAACTCTTCAGAAAAAGGGTACGAGCCACGGCACGAAGGCGTATTGGGGAGCGGAGGTAATGCTTCACACATTGACCTCGACACTAGATGACGTGGACAGTCAGCTACACGCTCCGACCGCGTTACTTCCAGGACATGGAGCTCCGGCACCAACCGAATAGTAGACTGGGCAGGACTCACAGCCTGCCTGAAAGTGGGGGGAATAGGGAAAATCTTACCCGTGCCGGGAATCGAACCCCAGTTGCACAGCACGTGGTCAGTTACTTAGAGCTACCCCACAAACGAATAAATAAAACCAGATATCATCGTACTTCTAAAACGCAATTCCGGTTGGATTCGAACTTTAGGGCAAAGTCAAATTTCCCACTTTCAACACCGACAGCAGCGAACGCCGTACCTAAGTCAGCTCAGACACAATTAATCCTTCAAGCTGTGAACGGATGCAAATAAAACAACAAATGAAATGACGAGACCCCTACCTGGTTTATCAACTGTGACCCACGGTTGCCACACCCTGGGTGCCGGTTGCGTTGGCATTCTGACAACCAATGTATCCATGACGCTACCGAATTATTCTTTCAAATAAGAACAGCTTGAGAAACTCGGTCAGCAAACTTCTTCCAGTCTCGTTGCGTCTACGTCGTGCGTTCGTCTTCAGAAGGCAAAACTATTGTTCACAGCTACAGAGATCTCTTCTGACGGCTTACGTGTTGCTGTGTTTATCTTCCACGACCACAAATATTATTCTTTTCGTTTCATTCGGACATATAAAACCAGTTCTTAACACAATACAGATCTGGCCATACTCATGGCTTCTCTTCACATACTGACTTTAACTTGCAAGTTGAATCTTAAACGCGAAACTTACTTTAGACACAAACGCAAAGCAAATCTTCACTCACGGTAAAACTTCAGAGCAACGAAACTACAGGAATCAAAATCGGATCACTGTAACAAGTCCGCTAGAGTTCTCGTGTTTACGATCTAACAGAATCATGCATCGACTAAAGTTGG
The DNA here is from genome assembly GCF_977971745.1 of Zootermopsis nevadensis. Taxonomy (NCBI): domain Eukaryota; kingdom Metazoa; phylum Arthropoda; class Insecta; order Blattodea; family Termopsidae; genus Zootermopsis; species Zootermopsis nevadensis. The sequence continues at coordinate 21,028,606 of NW_028259134.1, forward strand.
AAAATATTCTTCCCTCGAGTCTCCTTCATTCACGATTTGGCTGGGTTGGCTTAGCCGCAGTCCTGCCCGGAGGCACTTCGGTCGGGGCTCATTTCAAACACGAACCTGAACAAAAAATAAACTACACCTTAGGCAGTTCACCTCGGCGTCTTCCAGACTGATCTGTAGTAGCAAGCGCGTAAAAAGACGAGGCCTCAGGTAAGAAATTGAAACGTGGAAATACGATCGGCCAGCACAAAACGTATAACAACCACTGACTGTCTTATTTTTCACGTTAACGCACATCAACAAACCATCCAGTTTCGTATCTTAAATGCTCGAAAGTAATCAGTAAACAGAGCCCTATGTAAACTCCGACCTTCCGGGAAAATGAAGATTTGTTTTCAATCAGTTTCCTTTCGCCTGTCACGAACAATAAAGCCTCCCAATGAATGAAACTATCGAATGCTATGGCTCTGGACTAAGGTTTCTTCAGAAGGCATCCAAGCTGATCAGACAGGCCACTCCCGACACCTAGAGGATGCTTGGCGGTAGATAATCTCTACCTCTCCCCTCCCCCCACATACATACTCCGCCCGCCCCTTCTCATAACCCACAACCACCCTCAAAAGTGAGCACATTTTTTTCTCTAAAGAATCTTGTAACAAAAACGTCAGGTTTCGTAATTAAAATAACAAAGCACAAATCAACTCCACAGCTCTGAGAGTCTGGATGACGATTCGATTAACTTTTAAACAAGTAAAAAACTGTTCGCAAGGCGCAATGATTTTGGTGCGTTCGTCACAATTTGATGATATCTGGCTTCTGGGAATGGACCGGGAATTTCCCCCCCCCCCCACACACACACACGTAAGAAAGCGCTTTGTAGGTGTTCACGCGGACTGAATGTTATTGCTGACAAATCTTAACCAGAACTGGAACGTGCTGACAAATCTTATTAAAACTCCCCATTATAATAACATTTCGTGAGAATCCGTTCGCTCGCTTCTAACACACGGACGAGGGCCAGCTTTACGTCCAGAGCGCTTTGCCCCCCGGGGACAACGCTCCCGATTCTCACCGGACAGGAGGCGAAAACAGAAATCACTGCCCCCGTCAGACGCGGGTCCTCCGAACCGAGCAAGGGCCGATTTTCCACTGCCACGCGGCGACTTGGTGATGGGGAAATTGTGAAAACGTGACACGATGATGTTTAAACGCACAGGGGATTTTCACCTGAGGTCCACAGACGTAGTCGCCAACTGCATGCTTGCTGAATGAACATGATAACAGAGGTGACTACTAAGTCCTTTGTTGACGTAATCACTTTCACCTCTTTAACTTAATAAACCCAAAAAGTTTAAAAATCGCGGTCTGCTTGAGTATGGTTGAACACCAACCCTCCATGAAGAGTGTGGCTTGACGTTCCGACCGCTTTTAGTTTTGTCCAACGAATTACCTGTTCCCGTAAGCAACAAACAAAGAATTTAATTCCGAGAGACTACAGAGAACAGATTGAACAATGCAGGCGAGTTACACAAATAGACTGTCGTCTGGTAATCAACATCGCCGAACAAGATTAACTCTCCACAAATAGAAACTGATAACTCACAAACCGTGGACTGTCCGACCTTGAGACTCGCAGACCTTAACCCTCTGAAGAACTAAGCTAATCTGAACAATGTTTAAAATTTAAGTTCTTACCTCAGAGGACGCACAAAGATTAATTATCTAACGCTGTTTGGAGAAATAATCTCTGTTTATTCTGAAAATCACATGAAATCAATCCATAACAAATTGCGTGGGCATTACGTAAGTGACTCTGAGGTGGTGCATGATATTATCTGTTGTCTGTCTGTCTGTCAGCAGAATTTATCCTACGGGAAACCTGGGCAACCCGCATGACCAGAGGTCGGAACAATGTTGTGCAGCAAGAATGACCTGGAGTGCAACAATATCATCGAAAACACAAGTGCATAAATGGCCCAAGGCATTGGATGACGTAAGAGCAAGAACGACCTAAGGTATAAACACTTATTTCAGAACACGTTAGTGAAACAATGACCTATGCGATTCGGCTTGAAAAACACTTCTGGAACGATAATTCACTCCGAGGAGTACACTTTCCAATCATGTCTTCTGTAGTGTAGGTACAGACCATACGATGGAACCCGAAAGAACACTGTAGTCTTCATTGGTACGTAAGATCCACTTCAATCTTAACTCTCCTGTTCCTTTCAAGTTTTGTGACTAAGATTTTGTATGAGATTGTTTATACACGTGAGTAAGGTCCAGTACACGTTACAACGTTAAGCAACAGAGACAAATTAGTTATTTACAAGACACTTAGTCCGTACCCCCATTCCAAAGACGACCACAAGAAGTGTCTCTTGTCAATTACACACGGCTGGATTAAAAATGCCAACACTGCATCAAGAACAATGGCACGTTAAGCCCACATGCCCGATACGTGATACCGAAACATCTCTACATTCTGTCGACGAATGAATTATCCCTTCATTTAGAGTAATTTACCCAATTCTGCTGAATATTCAAACACGAATCCACGCCAACAGGACAACAGTGGTTTAAGTACTAGGGCATAATTCTTTCGTAAAATCTATGTAATCATCATATTTTATCCTTCGACTAATCTTCAAACGCAAGCTATTTCATTAAACTTCGTTGCATTTTATCACCTTCCAGTCAAAGTTGGGTTAAAAACGAAGCAGTTTATATCCCGAAGTTACACGCGGCATGCACTGGACGATGTGACGTCACAAGCATTCAAAACACTTATCACTTCCATGAAAGGAAGTGGTATTAATCCCAGCGTCTTCAGTGCAATGCACGCAGTAACGACAAACACAATCAGCCAATTTGTTTTAAATGCAGTTGTTTATGTCTGTCACATTCAGCCACTGAACTGGGGCACTGTCAATGCGGTTCAGATACTCAGTGGCTAGCAGTTATTACCACAGTCCATGGCACATTCAATAAACAGACCGGATTTATCCCCCACTGCACGAAGACCCGTTTAAATATGATTTTATTTAATCGAATTCCTTGGAATTAACTTTCAGGTAGCACCCAACCCAGAGGTTGTTGGAAGATCCATCAACTCCATCTCTCCGCCTACAAAATATAAATGTGCGAAAAGCGTATCCATTACATATTCATCCTGAAGATGACACCTCAAATGTTTGCCGAAACGTTAGATAATTTTCAAAAATCAAGGCGGCTCATCCCCTAAAGCCCAGACTTCGCATTAAAATTCAACCGCAAAAATCTAAGAAGAATTCTTTCTCGCACTTGCGGTTCCCAGTACTGTCTTCTTGCGACACCAACAACGCCCCGGAGTCTCCAGATGAATAACTCACGAGGTAGTTTGTACGTATCCACACGAAACACTGATACCGGCAGAATACAAGGCAAAGAATCGTGGAGGAATTTCTGTACGTACCCTAAAAGGAGAAGCTCAGGCGGTTAGCATGCAGCAAACCGTTGGGGTCGCATCCCCTATAAGGGCAACAGCTGGTGTATGCAACCCACCCACCATTGTCTCCGCGGCATAATGTTTAATGACGCTGCGTCTCCACGCGTCGTTCTGCATGCAAGTACCATCTCATGTGACTGTAAGGGCTGACGAGATGAGTTCGTGGTTATGACCTGGGTGAAATATGACTGAAACAACTGCAGTAAACAGACGTTACCTTGCCTTCGAATTAACTCCACGGAGAACAATCATTCTTAAACAAGCGGACAGCAATTCCGCTGACCAATAAATTGACCGCCTCCAATGGAACACGAAGGTTAATTCCGTGGACAAAAGCGACACCACTGGACCCACCAGACTGCTCTGAGTTTTAAATTTAATGACGTCCAGCAGAAGACACAAGCGTCTTTGGATTGGATTACTTCGATTTATATTAAAGTTGATATCAGGACAGGAGAATGGACAACTTTTAAAACGCTGTCACTTAGGGAATTTTCCGGCAGTGAAATCCATTCCGAATCCTCATATAATAAAACTAATTTTAATATTATCCTCCCATGTACGTGTACACTCAGGTTTTCTCACCAAGTTCTGCGACTAAAATCCCGTATGCTACATGTACTGCCCATCTCGTACATTTCAATTTGACCGCGTTAATAATAACTTACATCTAGCGAAATAGATCTCTCCATCTTCCTGTTACTTCAAATACTTTACGTTAATACATAAAAGGAGGCGCACGACTTTCGTTCTTGAACAAACTGTTCTGTTCTACGTCACATTTCGTGATTTCCCCTCTGGAAACCCCCCCCCCCCCCACCTCCAATCACGTTCCAGTCATGTCCACTAAATATGTGTAAAGACTGCAGAAAAACTCCGATCAATCAACACAAGTGCATGTAGTGCGGGTCACATGCGATCCCGTCAGGCGTAACAAGTGCAATCAGCACCCGGGCCTAATCCAATCACACGGCTTGTGGACGGCAACGTCAAAGCTAGACGTCGATCGCCCATGCACTGCGCATGCTCGAAAGCATTTACACTCGAAAATAACTTCGCCTTGCAAGCCGATTTTAAAAGAAGAACGTTATAATTTTTCGAAATCGCCAATCGTATGCGCGAGATCTGAGATTCTCACGGCGATGAAGATGGAGGCAGTATGTTTCTCCGATAAAAATTACGTAAGCAGCAGAGAGCGAGAAATTCGATCAGCGATTAGGCCTTACGACTTCTGACCACTCACCCCATCTAGTGTCGAGGTCAAGAACGAACAGTACATATACCACCTCTCCCCCCGAGGGTCTCCATGGCAGCTTTACTTTAATAATACATTAAAAGCCATTCAGATTTTTAGTGTGCACGCGTGCAAACGACTTTGCAGTGCCACAACGCATTTCAGTTGCGCAGGAATCCGAACTTTTTGACGTCAAAAGAGAAAAAAAACTTCATTCCAAAACGACGAATCACAAGAATGCACGTGGCAGTGAAGTATCTGGGTCATTGAAGGAGCAGAACAAGTTCAGACATCTCGTCTATGTCGGAACAATATGTCGCTGCATTTTCTCTCTCTCAAAACGAACCTTCGGCATTTCTAACAAACGCATTTCAGGCCTACAGTCTAGCGCCATAGACACATCGGTTCCCACTGCCGACAATTCTCTGCATGTACCAACATCAAACAGAATCTCCTGAAAACAAACGAGTGCCTCGGATCTCCTCTCCAAAATTATCTCGTACATTTTCAGTAACAGTTAAAAGGTAAGGCTTCTCAGTCATGAATCAACTGCAATGTGGAAATAAAGATAAGATTAAATATCTTTGAAACTAGCACAAAACGTGTGGGGATCCACACCAACTTGCGGGCCCCGGTTAAGAACCACTAATTTACTGGACAATCATTAGTGTAAGAATGCACTGACACTAATTTCCGCAACGAAACTTCGAATCTGGAGGTCGATATGGCGTTACATTCTGAGAAAACGCGAGAAGATACGATTCCAACAATTAGGGTCTATCTACAGGAACGTAAAGATACCGACACGAGCCCTTGGCGATTTTTCAAGAAATATTATTCAACGTTTTTCAATGGAACTGTTTATATTGACTCCGAGCTCGTCCGTTCCTCGAACGAGTCTCGCCCAACTTACGTCTCCAACGATATTTTTCCTAAACAGTTCCATCGAAAAACGTTTAAATAATATTTTCTGAAAAATCGGCAAGGGCTCGTGTCGTTATCTTTACGTTCCTATATAAATAGACCCTATATCGACTCCGAGCTCGTCCGTTCCTCGAACGAGTCTCGCCCAACTTACGTCTCCAACGATATTTTTAATAAACAGTTCCATCGAAAAACGTTTAAATAATATTTTCTGAAAAATCGGCAAGGGCTCGTGTCGTTATCTTTACGTTCCTGTAAATAGACCCTTAACTGTACAGAGCGTGCAACGTGACGTTTGCAAACTGGAATCAATGCAGCTACAATTTATACAAAAAAGGGGGCAGAACATGAAGACTTGAATATGATTTTTTTTAGCTATCTGCACTACAGCAGCCAAGAAACGACCTTCTTCAATGAGGATTTTAAGGTCTCGGCCGATTTATCAAAACTAGGTAGAAATATTACCCCTTTTAAGGAGAATAGGTCACTGAAGGGTTTGAAGTTCGCTTCAGTAATTCGACAATTAACAGAACAGCGCCTGAAACATGTTACGCAAAACAACATGAGTCACGAAAACCGCAATTCGCATGAAATGTTGCTGGAAAGTCTAATCATACTTAAATGCGGCACGGTTGCCAGGTTGGCTGTTCACGGAGCGAACACCGCTGTCAACGTCCCGGAAACCGCAAACGTGTAATTTTGTCGTAGTTTCAACCGGGCACAGAAACGACACGGCGTGTAATTAGGCTACACTTTGCACACGCCAAAAGCGAAGTTCTTATGACTCAGCAGCACATGACCAGATCGAAAGGCACAGGACGTTTCAGCTTAAATATTTACGAGGATATATGGACGTACGAACGATGAAGAGACGAGGATCTGCATAAAGGGCGAGGAATTTGTTGAAGAAGAAATATGCTCCGTGGAGTTACAGTCTACCTAATTTATTTATTTATTTAGTGTTCTGTCTGACGACAGGTCCATATGAACAGGATCCTTCCATCCTTTTCTCGGACTGGGACCTGTTCATATACGTTCTTGGCAGATGATCCAGAAGTGGTTTGCCATTGCCTTCTTCTGTGTGTGAATGGAGTAATTGTTGGGATGCCACGGAGGAAAACTCCGTGTTGCCTAGACCACGGCCTTGCCCAACACAAGTTATAAATTCGAACCCGAGACCCCAGGATTACAAGGCCAGCATTCTAACCGCTAGACCACCTCATCTTATTATTATTTAGTGTTCTGTCTGACGACAGGTCCATATGAACAGGATCCTTCCATCCTTTTCTCGGACTGGGACCTGTTCATATACGTTCTTGGCAGATGATCCAGAAGTGGTTTGCCATTGCCTTCTAACACCGTGGCGGTTTGTACCTAATATGAAGGAAATATTTTGGCATTAATTATAACAGAGACTTCGCAGATCCCCCCCCCCCCCCCCACCGAATCTGTTGATAAGAAAGGTTCGACGGACATCAACACCTCCCTGATGAAAGAGGCAGCAAGGACCTCTGAAACCTTTTGCCTAATGCGACATGGCGAAGACCGTGTGTGAAAAGGCTGTCAGAATTGCTGGAAATAAAACATCTGAATAAAGAAAAATAACGAAGCGCTTCCTGTACACAAAATATCTTCACAATTTAACGCATTTTCGGATGTCACGTGTTTCGGTCACCTACAACGTACGACAAGAGGATGGGTTATATTTATCGGAGTTTTCCATCGAATCTGCGCAATCTCTGGGTATGGGTGCACGGGTTACACAATGCAGCCAGTTGCCATATAACAGTCCCAGCGTAAGTGTACTAAGTGACAAACAAAACCAGTGGGCCACCACATGGTTTCAGGGGCGCCGCGAACTTTTACAAGGAATTGCACATTAGCACGTTACAGTTATCAAGAGACAATACATCCGCATGTTTCAACTCGAGAATCGCTCAACGGATTTGGATGAAATTTGGTGTACACTTTGTGCCACTGGAGAGTGTGCTGTAAAATGGTACTCGACCCCTCTCCCCCCTTGGTGGTTGTTCACCTGATACAGCTTCCTCGCAACTCTTCCTTGGGTGAGTAACATTTTACAGCACACTCGAATGGCACAATGTCTATAACAAATTTCATCCAAATCCGTTCAACAGCTCGTGTTGAAACATGTGGACAGACATGACCAACACCATTTATTATTTATTTAGTGTTCTGTCTGACGACAGGTCCATATGAACAGGATCCTTCCATCCTTTTCTCGGACTGGGACCTGTTCATATACGTTCTTGGCAGATGATCCAGAAGTGGTTTGCCATTGCCTTCTTCTGTGTGTGAATGGAGTAATTGTTGGGATGCCACGGAGGAAAACTCCGTGTTGCCTAGACCACGGCCTTGCCCAACACAAGTTATAAATTCGAACCCGAGACCCCAGGATTACAAGGCCAGCATTCTAACCGCTAGACCACCTCATCTTATTATTATTTAGTGTTCTGTCTGACGACAGGTCCATATGAACAGGATCCTTCCATCCTTTTCTCGGACTGGGACCTGTTCATATACGTTCTTGGCAGAGGATCCAGAAGTGGTTTGCCATTGCCTTCTTCTGTGTGTGAATTGATGCCACGGAGAAACCGGGGAAGCCCCCGGAGGAAAACTCCGTGTTGCCTAGACCACGGCCTTGCCCAACACAAGTTATAAATTCGGGCACCGCCGGGAATCGCTGCAGGAAGAATGTCCGGGGTTCAATCCTTCTCTTTGCCACGTAAACATGAACACCTAAGTTTTCTTCGGGGACAAGGCGGCCTGGGCGTGAAGCTAACCACACGCCCATCTCGTGCCGAGGTTAAGAATAAATGGAGCTATACCTCCACTCACCCAACCTCTGCCTTGCGTGGATCGTATTTTATTTCCCACGAAATAAGTGGGCCCCAAAATTAACATACCAGAACTGCCTTAGCAATCCTGATAAGGGCACAGTGAAATATCGTCAAAACAGTCGATCAAATGACCAAAGACAAATGCCGAGTAATTTCACTGCGAAACGTAGATCCACAAGCTCGTCATAACCGCGGGTATGCGGACGAGCGCTGGGCGCGGATCAAATAACTTACGTCGTTGATGCTTTAACGTCGAGACGTGGCTGACGCGTATTTTAGCTAAGAAGAAAGTTATTTCAACTATTTCTTTATCGCACGGAGGCCCGGACAAACACTCGCATATTTCTAGGTATTAAGCTTTGTCTAGCACTCAACGCCATGGCATTCCTACGGACATTCGAGGAGGACATACAGGGAGACGAAAATAAAACGGGAACTACTTTCAGCGGTGGAAATTCTGTGCTATTTTCTTTTCGTTGTCAATGAAACTTTAATTTTGTACTGTGGAAACGCATTCATACTTTGAGACGGAGTCAAAATTCCAGCGAACTCGCGGTGCACGTACTTAGATAAATGGTACATATCAAATTTGATTCGGGTGGCAACTCACAACTAAAATTTGTCACCCGTCATTCATGAAGGAACAATCTCGTGTAACTTTGACTTCATAAGTAGATGTCTGGTAGGTGAGAAGAGAGACGGACATAGTTAAAATACCTTCACCAAAACGGTCCTGGCCTGGCAAAACGCCACATTCTTACGAATGTGGCGGCGAAACTCGAGTAAAGCAGAACATTATTAGCATGTCACGAATTTAAACTAAGCTGCAGATATGAACACGTCCACGTATCGTTAAGGCACAAACTGCGAACAACGGGAGGGTGGCTTTCGGTTAATTTGGTAACACTGGGAATAAGAGCGGTGGTCGTTGAGCTCTCACGTTCTCAAGGCGGCGAAAATGTCGATGCCGGACTTCTAGGCTGTAAACTCGTGTGGACATGTGGGTAGATACCAACGTTTCGGAGGAACATGCCTTCTCATTCAGGGTTTAAGACGGACGCAGCAAGTCCCTCCGAAACGCTGGTACCTACCTACAAGTGCATATTGTGCTAGAACTGGATCCACCGATTATGGCCGCTGACCTTGTAGGGAGAGCCCAGTATGCGGACCACTCAGTGAAGGAAGGAAGGAGTTTCAGTCGGTCAGTACAGTCTGTGTCAGTGCAGCAGTGTGGAAGCCTGATATTTGTTTTCTTGTGGCTGTGTTAAAAACATGACACGCCTGGCCACGCTTGAGTACGCGTGGTCACTAAGTCACGCTTACGATATGTTACGCAAGGTTCAGTTAATTTTGGCTACATTACAATACGTTCGATTAAGTTTCGACATGCTGGGTTAGGTTAGAAATGTTCGCTTAGGTTGGGTAAGGTTAGGTTGGGTTGGGTTAGGTTAGGTTTATTTAGTGTATTTTCTAAGGTTAGCTAACGTTTTGAAAATGTTTGTGACGTTTCGACACTTATGACCACAACTCGCCACGCCGTGGCAGTACGTAACGCCTAGTCACGTTTTGTCATTATTTTCAAATATTCGTCGTATTTTAACACCTAAGGTGACCTCTCGTCACGCTTTACAGCAGATCACACCTAGTCACGCTTGGTCACGTTTAGTCACGCTTTGTAAAACTTCGTCACTTTTCGACAAATATGGTGATCCCATATCACGAGGCCAGAGCAGATCACGTCTGATGACGCTTTGTCACGCATGGTCACTAAGTCACGCTTACGTTATGTTACGTACGGCTCGGTTAATTTTTGGCTACACTGCAATACGTTAGATTAAGATACGGCATGCTGTTATGTTAGTTTGGCAGATTACATAACGTTTTGAAAATATTCGTCACGTTTCTGCACTTATGGCCACATCTCGTCACGCCGTTACAGTACGTCACGCTTGGTCACGCTTTTAAAATCTTAGTGATTGTTTTAACACGTAAGGTGTCCTCTCGTCACACTTTAAAAGGAGGCCAGCCTTGTGTCGCTGCCACTAATATACATAATATATTTAATTGAAGATAATGGAGTGGACAGCAGCGGTTGTGATGAATCGAGTGATATGTCAGAAAGCGATGGTCTGCGAGGAGTGGAAGAATTGGGAGAGGACCGAAAGTTGTGAAGAAGACAGAATTATCTAATACTCGCTGCAGTTTTAATTTTCTAGTGATTTGTAGTGTAGTGTAATCGACTTTCCAGTATTACATACCGTGGTGATATTTTATTTGTAGTGTACTGTACGCGGCCTGCTGCCATCCTTTCCAGCAAACTTCTGGTAAGTGACTCGCTCCGAGGTTCCAATTCACAAAGTTCAGCGGCCAAAAACGCTGGAACGCAGTATACAACCCAGAGCCTACAATGACGTCGTTGATTCATTACGTGTAACTATATTATTCTTCAGCGCACAGTCAAGGTTGGAGATTTGCTTTTTTGGCAATGACGTGACGATGGAGGCATGAACTATACGGAAAACGGGTCAGACACCCCCCCCCTTCTCCAAAAGCATAGGCGCCAAGAATTCTTCCAGCAGAACTCACCTACAATATTATTCGTCATATGTTATCACTGGCAAAAGTTAAGCAGTTCCTCAACCAAACTTGTGATGGAGTATTCCCTTTTATTATAAATCGACATTGTTAAAAACTCACTTAATTTTTAATTACAATGTGGCTACATGTTTCGACATATGTATGTCATCTTCAGGACAATGTTTACCCTAATTGCTAAATGGGTCATAAACCAATCACGCACATGTCAGCGTGCGAACGAATGGATGGACAAGCGGACGCATGTGCGTACTTCCAGCACCAAGGACTCGTGAGACGCTGGAATTGGAATGCAGACCAGTTTCCATGTTCAACTGCTCAGATATTTCAACTCCCGCCGCAAAAAGGCGACAATTCAATGAGTAACATTTTGACTAACTCCTCACAGCGGAGTTCCTCTTGAGAAGCCACTGGTTGTCCAGATAGTCAAGAAATTCCCCACCTTTTACAAAACCCAAAAGTGTCCGACATTGGTCCCAATACTTTAGCCACTCTTTTCCCAGTGAATCCAGTCCACAACCTCACATCCTACTTCTTGAAGATCCATTATTCGTCCATCTACGCCTACGTCTTCCAACGGGGTATTTTCCCTTCAGATTTTCCTACTACAATTATGATATGCATTTCTCATTCATCCCATGAATGCTAATTCCCCATAAAACTCAATCCCTAAAAAATTTGACCACTAAAACAAAGCTTGGCGATGGGTTACTTGCAATTATGAAATTTTCCCCTGCATTCAGGTGCATTTAGAATACACACATCTGGAATCGTTAGAGTGGATCATGAACCAGGGTTTCTTCAGTCAATAAAATTTCGTGAGACGCGATCACGGCATCACGAAGATCAGCAAAAGAGTTTTCCCGATTCATTTCAGTCATGAACAGAAGGAACTTTGGACACTAGACAGAACAACGAAAAGTCACTGCGCACACTGAGTTCGTTAATTTATATTTCCCTGCGTTAAACGAAAATGTATTCTAAAACGGAAAAGATGTCTGACTAGATTCTGTTATACGCAGACAGTATCAGCCGACGATCAAAACGTCGTGGCATTCCACGAAATGAAATTTGGCGGTCAAACGCGATTCGATACACAGAGAATCTGCCAAGGATAGCAACTGGGCTTTCTCTCTTGCCACAAGCACATGAACACGGACGTCTACAAACCACGCACCCAAGCCACTTTCGTCCCCACAACTTGTTCAAACACGAAAAAACAAAAAAGTAAATTCAGATAAAAGTCTCACTGGAGGAGTGAGAGAAACGCTAATCTTTCCAGACTTACCTCTGTTTACTTATGATCTTACATTTTTGAAATTCCTCTACTGTCAGCTGAGTCCTTAATCTATTACATCCTAATTCTACCTTAAATGCGATATGGGTTCTGTACTTTCTCGCGTCAAAGTAAAGTAAGTTTGTCCCACTATACGCCATGTAGGCACTTGGGGGGAGTGGAGGTATAGCTCCTCTCTTCCTTGACCTCGGCACTAGATGGGGGGGGGGGGTGAGTGGTCAGCATCACGCCCCGGCCGGCTTTACCCCCGGGAAAGGACCCCGGTACCCATTGTCGAGGAGGCTGGGTGGGCCCCAGAGCCGGTCTGGACGCAGAGGCTAGAGGAGAAATCCTCTGCTCCCGTCGGGGATCGAACCCCTCAAACTGTTTCCAATGTTCAAATCGAATTCCTTCCTAAAAGCGTGGCACACTTCCATCTAATGCCAAAGTCTGAGAATGGCGAATGGTCAGTACACATCCTCGTGAGAAGAAAGAAAGAAAAACCCTCTCTGGTACAGGTAAGGCCCGAAGGTTAAACACCAACGCCCACGACTGGACACGATCCTGAGCCCGTTTTGTTCGCCTTCATTCCCCTCACACCCTTCGAAGTGGACTCGCAACTGAGAGTCTATTTACATTCTCGGCCACAAACCCAGACATCGCAGATCGTAAACTCCTAGACACACGCTTAAGACGCGAAGTTAATCGTCACACACACACACACAAGAGTCTGCCACTCCCAGGACTTCTGAAGGGCCACGTCGTCAACTCCTAACCTCTGACGACGACAGATACAGAAGGATGAAGAAGACCATCTTCGGTACCACGTCGTGTGACCCGGATACAAATAGAAGAACTTTTTCTGGAAAGATTACTGCGATGATAATGTAGGAAGTAACCGCCTCTGAAACGTCGGTCTATTTCTACCAGATAACACGGCGTAGCTCCTCAGAAAACAGGCTGCCTTAAGAACCTGATACCTCGCCTCTTCGATTTAAACACAGGCCAGATCGGAAAATCAACTCGTCTGTCGAGAGGGATCGATTACAAATCGGCTAACGCTGTTTACGAAAACCCACAAATACACTTGGGGGTCGGGGGGGAACGCAGAGTTACTGAACGTTAAAGTAGGTGAAAGGTTTCAGTCAACAGCGGCTGGCGTTAACAATGCCGAACGTTTCGTATTCACAGCGACGATAAATAAAAGAGGAGAGATGCAAGAAATGAGATGAGTAGTGGCGTGGAGAAAGCTGGTGGGACCTGGAATGCAGTCTTTTTAAACTGGACGTGATGTGCCCACCTACAAACGGAATTGCTGTGGCAGGCCACGCTCCTTCAGTGCCACGAATTACTACTCCTAAAACAACCACGAAGCAAATTCCTCTTTAGACTGCAATCATTTCTAACGGCTCGCAAATGTTTCGAAAACCAACAACGAGCAACTTTGCTTTATACACTCGACTCTCTATGTTGATGCTATCACAGCCTACAGTCTCGTACGCAGATACCAACGTTTCGAAGATATAAACTACATCCATCTTCAGGTCTCGCTTTTTTAAGTTTAGAATTTTTTTGGTTAATGCAGAGTTAATTCTTCTGGTTCAATTGCCTGACTCTGCGTATTTCCATTCGGGTTTAAGTTATGGCGAAGACTGTACTATGCTGTGCGTACTTGAGGTAGGAGGTTTTACCTGGCTGACTGACCGGCCAGCGGGCTATGCCATCGTCATCCAAGAGAGAGCCAACTAGCAGTTCCATGAACACAGGAATGCAGGAGCAAAATACGACCACGACGAAAAGCGAGCAAAGAGAGAGATCCACCACGGCATGGCAACCCAACTGCCGCACCAGCTCACACAGACCGACGTTGGTCTTCAGGACAGTAACGCCGAACGTTTCGAATGAGCACACTGCCTCCACCTTCATGACTGAAACCCACACGGTGTTACTACCCCCAACACCACAGCCCTGAAGATGGAGGCAGTATTTTCCTACGAAACGTTGGTATCTACCTGCAAGGCCACAAATTGTTATTACCTAGAAGACTTTGTCGACATGTCACCTCATACATGGGATGGCTTCTATTAATATGGTCACAAGTTCGACATAAACCATAACTTTCCTTTTTTAACCATCTCTACGGAGCTCAGTCCTTCTCTGAGAAGCTCTAGTAAAAAAATCTTCAACGTACTAGGAAACCCGAAAGTCCATTTTCGTGTTCACAAGAATTAGCTCGTCACTCGATCCTATCCTGAGCCAGATGAATCCAGTTCCAGTCCACAACCTCACACCCCAGTTACTTCAGATTGGCTTAATTTCCACCCTCCAACCCTTCATATTCCATATACACAAAAGTTCCATCAGTTTAATGATTCACCTTTGGTAAATCTGAAGGCGAAAACAAATTCTACTATAATAAAAGGAACGTTTATTATTTCAGTCTATACACAAACTTAGTTTTTAAAATGTTGTTGTTAAAATTAAAATTTAGCGCTTTTCATCGTTATTTCGATGTTACATTTCAGCGCATTATTATTTTTTTTACGACATGTTTCGATGCTATTGCATCATCCTCAGGTTTTTTATTATTATTTTCATCTTTAAAACTAATACATATTTATTAATGCAACCTTTTGTTTCACAGACGCAGACACACCACACATCACAACTCTTGGTATGTTTCTTATATTCCTATAAATTTTACAAATATATTTTCTACGACAATCTCCAAACTCACTTTCATATTAATAATTAATAATTCAAATGTTAATTAATTGTTTCACAGAATAATGAACAACTGACCAAAATATGCAAAATACTACGAAGATCAAAAGGAAGAAATCTACAAAACAAATAAATCAATAAAAGGTTGCATTAATAAATATGTATTAGTTTTAAAGATGAAAATAATAATAAAAAACCCGAGGATGATGCAATAGCATCGAAACATGTCGTAAAAAAATAATAATGCGCTGAAATGTAACATCGAAATAACGATGAAAAGCGCTAAATTTTAATTTTAAAAACTAAGTTTGTGTATAGACTGAAATAATAAATATATACTGAATTTTAACACAAACATGACGCATCTAAACTATAAAAGGAACGTTGTTAATGCTACGGACATATTTTAAAAATACGACAAAACATATGTTTTATGATGTCTACAAAAATGGAATTAAACTGATTACATTAGCTGCTAATGCATATTAATTAATTTCTATTACTCAGCGCTGTAACTTCAACCATGATGGGTTTCAAAGTTGCATTTACCACGAGGTACACCAATAGATCGAAATTCTGACTGTACAACCTTCAAAACAATTTCATAATAATATGAAACAGTGTGAAATCAATATAATAAGAAACAACTCGATACATAAAATCTATAAACATCGCATGTAATGAATAGTTTGGAATATAAGAACATGGGTCGATACGTTATATTTCAAACAACGCTATCATCTCGACAATCAGTTTCCGATAAAAGAATTAAACTAGAGCAGAAAGATCAAAGTTGACGTTCAAATTCAGGATTCTATGGCGATTGAATATAAACTTGATTGCAGAGCATCGCCGCTTCTCTTTGTGAAAAATGTGTGAATGTCTTCACCAGGTCATTCGAATCGCTAGCCGCGTTCAATACACCAAGAAACTAAAACCACGTGTGCAAACTCCCGTTTTAACAACTAACTCACTAGATGGCTTACCGAACACGAAGGTTCATCACCGAATTAACCAAAGCCCTCCACTGGGCCAACAAAATCCGGTCTCCTTCAACTCCTATCTCCCATAGATCCCGCCTGATATTATCCTCCCATCTACGTCTAGGTCTCCTCAGAGGTCTCTTCCCCTCAGGCTTCCCAAATAGTGGACCCAACCAACCAGATGGCTTACGGAACCCGAAGGTTCATCACCGAACTAACCAAAGCCCTCCACCGGACCCTGTCTCCTTCAACTCCTATCTCCCATAGATCCCGCCTGAGATTATCCTCCCATCTACGTCTAGGTCTCCCCAGCGGTCTCTTCCGCTCAGGCTTGCCAACCAGTACCCGGTGCACACCTCTTGTCCCATCCATGCGCGCTACGTGCCCCGCCCATCTCATTCTTCTCGAGTTCATCACCCTGACAATATTCGGGGAGGAGTACAGATTTTTAAGCTCATTATGCAGTTTCCTCCACGCCCCATCGTCTTCCCTCTTAGGCCCAAATATCCTCCTCAAACACCTGCAATCTGTGTTCCTCCCTCAGAGCGAGAGACCATGTTTCACACCCATACAAAACAACAGGCAAAATTATTGTTTTGTATACTTTAATTTTCAGATTTTTAATAAAAGTACACAGCATAAAACTTTATGAAAATCCTTTCGGCAGTTATTGTTAGGAAACATACGGCACATACATCCAAACTGCGTTCTAAACGTGGGTTATATCTTTATTCCAGAGGATAATTCGGTGGACTTTTCTTGTAAAAGACTGAAGATTGGATATAATTCCACAGTAAATTAGACTACCAACACCCCAAGGTCTCTGACGTCCAACTAGGCAGTAAAAAAGCTTGATAATGTCATCATGCCTGCCACTATTAGTGAAGTGGCAAACAATAACAGATTAGCATGTTTACTACAACAGTCATTATCACAATGAGTGAAATGGCAAGGCCAAATGCAACTGTTGGTATGACCGTGTCAACACACCGTCCTTCACTTCACCATATAACCACGAAGAAACATCAGCAGTGTAGTCCTAAAAAGAAAATTTCAGGGAAATCGAGCACTCAATCCCAGGTTTACTGAAAGAGCCATGAATTACGAAGATTGTAACTCTATTCCTTTAAACGCAGAAACTGACAAAATTCTGCCTCTGACAGATGTCAGAAACTGAAGTTCTTTCTAAGACCTTAGAGAGGTGTACTCCATACCTTACGAGGGATACTCCCTTCACCCTTCGGGCATGCCACCCTAAACAGCTCGGATTCAACTAAAACCCCAGCAACAATTAAAAAAAATAATATTTTTCATTCTTGAAATCAAGTTACCAATTCTCATGCCTCAATATCAAACACATTTTTGGTGGGAAAATACGCGACTACCAGAAAAATAATATTAACAGAATAACCTGTGTCGTTAAGAGCGGGTCTCATTAACTTATAAGTTTAGTTAAGTAAGATTTGAGGTTTTCACAGCGGTGAGTATGAAGATTTCTGTCTTCTGGGTTGTTGCGCTGTATATTCTGGTCGATGTTAACCAACGTTTCAACCTCTGAAACGTTTCTTTAACATCGACCAGACTACACAGCGCAACAACCCAGAAGACAGAAATCTTCATACTCATCGCCCTGATGACGGAGGCAGTATGACCTCTGAAACGTTGGTAAACATCGACCAGACTACACGGCGCAACAACCCAGAAGACAGAAATCTTCAAGTTTACTTAAGTTATACCATGTAACAAAAGCCTGTATGTAATCTACAACTTTGTGTGGAGTTTTTATTATGGAACACACTGTAGGTTAAATTGACAACACCCATTTTCAACTGCTCTTCAATAAAAATGTCCAAACTTCAAATTTTGTAGAGCACCACAAAAGATGTGGAAGGAAAATGTTATGGCCTAATTCAAAGCAGTATCCTGGCATTTGCCTGAATAATTTGAAAAAGAACAAAAACCTCAGTCAGAACATATGGTCTCTGGGCCAAGATTTGAACCTGGGACCTCCTAAATACAAACCAGAGGTGCTAAACACTCGACAATACTCAGCAAGCTCTGTCACTTTTCCGCCTCATAAACTATACAGAAGAGCTTCTTGTAACAAAGTAGGTTGAGTAATCTACCAAAACATTTTTTCATTCATCATTTACATACAATACCAAAGAAATCTTATTACGCACGTAAATACAGTACAAATGCATATTCTTAAAGAAAAAGTACATTTGTGGAATGTCTAACTATAATTTCGTAAAGATTATTCCTCTAAAGGTCACAAAGGTGTACAGGGGAAATGGCCACGAAGCTATAGAATCAAGTAGTTAACGCCCACACCAGATGCAAGTGACCCATCAACTTTATGTTGTGACTACCTTCCCAGGGACGAAATCCTTAGTGCCCATTAGGAATACAAGGTTGAGTGGGTACCAGAGCTACTTAGAATATCCCCCCCCCCCCCCAAAAAAAAGAGCCCACTGTTCATGAACTACGACCACGTCACGAAGATGAATGGGTAAATGAGTGGAAGTATAATTCCACGCAGTCTTACGGTGATGGCGACTAGGCCCACTGGACAGGGAGCTGAGCATGCCCCATAGCCAGCGATAAAAAGAAAAACATAACTAGAATTAATTTAATTAAATAAAACTTCAAGGTAAACATTGAAATAAGAAATGTCTCCTTAATTGAATTGATCATCAGAAGATACAACATTTTAAAAGTAATTTAATTTAATGATTTATTTTTGAAAACAATTTTTTTAAGATGTTATACTGAGTAAGATTCAGATCCAAGTAGCCGCTGTCCCTACTCTAAATACCAATTCTGGAGTCACGCCAAGAATTTTCAAAGGACAGGCAATGAAGTATCACAGTCTCTTGTATAAGTTATTAAAATACTCATGAGTTATAAGAAAGCAAATCACAAAATTCAAAATATTGGAAATGGTAGTGACAATAATTAACACCTTTCGGACTAGGTATCAAATAATCTCTGGCACAAAGTGCAAGGAAGCCAAAGCGTACAATCGCGCGAACGTACGACCGACTGCCAGCCATCCAGATTTACCTGTCTGGATCAGGAATTTGGGACTCTGTCCAGAAGAAAAATCTCTCAGCACACAACAAAACTGCATACAAATAAAACCAATACCAAGATCCCAAATACCCGTACGCTGGTAAGAAAGAAACGGTGCGTATTACATATTAGGCATAAGAAACAGAGTGTTTTAGAAAAAATTCTTTCATCAGGCCTATGTCTGATACATGGCACTAGTTCATCAGTTACAGAAACAAAATCTCAACACCCCAACACTTCCATCTAAATTACACCACAAAATGATGTTATCACATATCATGGCTACCACAAAATAGACATGTTATACCAAAATACAATCATTAAAAAGTTACTTCATCAGAAAGGACATATGAAGCAGCCAGAAAACTATCAAAACTAATAGAAACTCACTTACGGAATCAACTCTGTATACTTAGTTTCTGGTTGGTATAACATAATAATATACAGGAGGATTTGAGGTTTTTATAGAGGTATGAGGATGGCTGCCTTCTGGCTTTTAGCGCACTGAGAATGGGTCTCTAAAATACTGATCAGACTAGCTTGCACTACAACCCAGTAGACAGCCATCTTCAAAACATTATATATACTGGGCTGTTTCAAAGATGCGTGCATATGGCAGCTCGGACCTTCTGTGCATATGGGGAAATTTCTTTAATTCTGACATCACAGTTGACCTGCTGATGTGCCCTCCCCCCATTCTAACTACCAGATACCACACACATATAGCGCATGCTGTGTGGGATAGGATCGTACCCCAAGAGATCAACTCACGACGTTTTTCACGAATTGATCCACGCAGCCCATCATCCTGGCCGGTATAATGGTGTACCTGAAGATGATGTGGTGACCTTCTTCGATACTGCGCTTGGCCACCACAGACTCTTGTTGGTACAGGCATAGATACTTTACATGTTCTTAACACCTCATCATGACCCATATGCCCTATAATATGCTTTGCCACATTCAGAAAGGATGCAGCGTATCAAGTCAGCCTTCAATGATCTCAGCACGCGCACATTCATTTTGGCTGGCACATGAACCATTATTATGTTGAATTCCATCCAGCAGTCAGGGGTGCCTTGCATGAAGGATATAGTGACCAAACCCCCTGTTGTGAATACATCCTCTGTTTGAGGTTGAATAGCCCTGCGCTGTGGCCATTTTGTCAGAATATCTTCGCCACTGTGACTTTCAGAATCATAAATGACACAGTTCTGAGATCAGTGTGGAAGGAGAATCACATTTTTCTGATGGAAATCGGCATGCGGTATAGATATGTATGTGTGGATTTTATGTAAACTGAAAGACCCAGGGTTCATTGCATTCAGTCACAATAAAAGTTTAAAATATTGAAAATTATTAAGTTTGTTCTCTGACTGTCAATATTTGTCTGAAGTATTACACATTCTCTTTAATTTTCACGTTGAGAACACTTTATTTATTCTTGCTACAGATTTTTTGGGATCCACGTGTAAATATTCAGAAGTTTATAATAAGCCACATTATTTAAAGTACAATCTTCTTCCTTTCATCTAAAACTATCATTCTAAACAGTCACCAGCAGTTTAAAGTGAGGAAAGAGATAAAATTATTATATTTTCAAAGAAAAATAAAAAATAATCCTATATGTTATTGACTAAATAAGTAACTGGAAATAAACTCACCATAATCAGGTGGAGAGCTGTCCTGTACCATTGTCGCTGCTCGTGACAGAACATCAAGAGGAGATTCTGTGGCCTCCATCATTTAGTATCTGTTACAAGAAAAGACAGAAGATTTGTAAGGGAAATCTCTGCGATCTGCGAAAAAAAATACTCTTTTGGGTGATACACCACAGCAAATGTTTCGCCATCAAATGCATGCCAAAATAGTGAACAGGAATACAAATTAATACGTACTACATTGCTAGACCAAAACTGTACGAAATAACAAACGCAATGTTATGTCCCTCAATAAAAAATTCTACTTCTATGCAATTAAAAAATTTCTTCCTTTACCCGATGACATTTAGTAAATCATAAAATAAAAACAGCATTCAGCTGTCATTCACACGTTTAAACTTCAACTTACGTGAAGTGCAAGTCGGCGAATCGTTTCTTCAAAAGATACGGTTGCAACAGACCAATTTTCATGCGTAAAATTATCAAATTCCACAGCGCTATTGAGCTAACAAACAGACTTCTGACATTCTGCCCAACCTCGGCATTTTGGAATGTAAGGAATGAAAAGAATGGAGCCACCAATAATACTGCCATCTATGCTAAAATACGGGAACTGCTTGCTTAAAGGTGTCTTCTCTTGTGATTGGCCGTTATAATACACATTATAATATTCTACTCATTTTCTTTATTCAAAGATACACGGGGCCAATGTGCAGTGAAATAATATGCTGTGAATTTTCTGGATTAAAGAACGCACATGTAATATATAATGCTATTAAAGTTGATGGATTACGATTTGTGAATTTCACAAAACATTTTATTCTTGTCGTCATCAATATGGAATGTTTCTCCACACCCACAAAATCATGTAGCCAACATCGTCAAAACTTTGATCAAATTTAAACGCACTTATAAGTCATCGTTTACTTGAAACAACCTAATTTATTTAATAACGGGATAAAAATATACAAGTCACTGTAAATTATGATATATCCCACATACTGTTTCTATAGTTAAATCTGTAGTATTTCCGTATTTGTGTGAAGATGTTGGTATTGATTTACTACTGCTGCGTAAAAGGTCTAACCAGACTTTTAATTTTGCACAGGATTATATGAGCACTTATGGGAGTGTTTATGTCGCTAAAATAATTTTTACAGAATGGTATATTCTTGCATGCAAGCTGCTAAGTTCTTGGTTAAAACCACGAATTCTCGCCCAACAATATATGCACGTTTCATTTCCTCGAATCTTACTCATTTCGAATACACATTTGACTTTCCTTATTGGTTTTGCTCCAAATTTTTTTGTTTTCGAAATAAAAGCATGATGTTGAAATTGAGAATATGATGAGTTGGGCATGTAGCATGTACGGATATATTAGAAAAACAAATTCTTGGTTGGGAAACGACCGCTTCAGAGACAAGGTACAAATGACAGTATAATAATAAGATGAGTCTTCTGAAGCTAGAGTGCAAAGTAGATTCATATGGACTTGAAAGAAAATTAAATATTCCACAGAGGCCACATCTTCTAAATTGCTTTATAAATAATAAAAAAAACCCAAAGAGCTAGGTGAATCTAGTGGTTGGAATTTCAACCATGACAGGAAACCCAGATGTTTACTCAAGATACACTAGAAATTAAATGACAGAAGAGTAGATTTATTGAGATACATTTTATAAAAACGATGCAGCCAACAAAAAGTACAATATGTACCAAGAAAAGAAAAAATGAAGCCCTGTGTGACAATTTGGATCACATGACATGATGACAGCCCTTTGGCAAGAGGAATTCTATAGGACCAATTCATTTTATATTTATGTACATCTGGAAGGCAAGAGAAGCAAAGCCTTCAAAACTTCCTATAGCTTCATAAATAGTTGTCATCCTATGGTTCAAGTAACAGAACTTATCCTGTTGCAAACTTGTTTTTGCAGTCTAGCAGAC
Source organism: Zootermopsis nevadensis (assembly GCF_977971745.1). Taxonomy (NCBI): domain Eukaryota; kingdom Metazoa; phylum Arthropoda; class Insecta; order Blattodea; family Termopsidae; genus Zootermopsis; species Zootermopsis nevadensis. Next base: position 21,051,364 of record NW_028259134.1, read on the forward strand.
ACCGACTTCATACTCATCACCATGACAATCATAATTCTATTTCTGTCTTCTTGAAACTATTATTTATTTGTAGAAATCTGTTGTCAAGGCATTTTAAAATTATGCATAAAACAATGTCTATTATTTATAAAAAAGTATGGCATGAGCAGCTTCAACAAATATTTTAAAGGTGTATTGTTTCATGGAAACAAAATTATCAGATACCTCACAATTACCTGACACAGCTGCCGGGCCAACATGTTCTTGTAATAATATCTATCTATAGTGGAATACTGACAGTGTCCAGATAATTTCTCCAAAGTGCAAACAATAAATATCAGTATTTGATTCTATATTCCTTTCGTTACAGATTTTTAACAAAGTTATGTCAAAAATATGTTTAACAGAAGACTTATAATCCCCTGAATGCAGAGCATGAATTTAAGACACTGTTAAATATGAGCAATTAAAATGATTCCCTACCACATATAACAGATTCCTTAGTGTTAAGTATGTACTTCATTTTGTAATCCTAATTAACAACGCTGAGAGTCGGTTGTGGGGCTAAATACATAATATAAATATATTACTGCAAATTCTTTTATGTTCTTAAATGCCACAATGCATTAGAATAATTTTTACATTCAACAATGCCCAAATGTAACTTCAAATGTCATATAGCAGAATCTAGGATCTGGGAAGATGAAGATGTAAATCATTCGATATAGCATCACAACACGCCTAATGTAGCAAACCATAATCATAACAGATGGCAACAGTATAGATTCTATAAAACTGTCACAAATTCAGTTGAAGTTAATTCTTTAAATACTAATATACAAGAAGATACCTCAAATCTCACCATATAAACTTCTTATGGATTCTTAGCACCTGTACATAAGATTGTGGTGTGGTGCACGCACCTGTAAAAGAAACCAGTCCATCTGTATCCAATCAGCATTATACTCAACAATATTAATAATAATACTTCCATCATTGTACTGTTATCATCAACCATCACATCCATCATACACACACCATGCAGCAAATATACAGAAAGAAATACATATAACATCATCATAATCACCATAAAAGAATTAAGCAGTCTTCAGCAATTAGCATAAATCATTTTCCATTTCACCCTCTCTCACTCCATTTCACAGCTATCTCCATCACTCAGCTCCCAAATCTATCAAAAGAGAGAAAGAAAAATAAAATAATTATTTTCAAAGTTGGGGGGGGGGGCAGAAACTGGTAAAAAGAAAGAATTATAGCATGTAGAATACAGTTTTTAAAGATAATTTTAATTTTAGATTACAAGTAATTCTAAAATTAAGAACTTCGGACTGAGTGTATGTGGATACAAATTTTTCTTTACAACGAGAGGTCTCAGTCTGATCATCAAGTGTCTGTACAGACCAAAGCTTCTTTATTGGTTGTCCTTTTTCTATAGGGAACAGTACAGCCCAAATCTCTATCATTAAAATATGAGTAATAATCTTAATTTCATCAGCTTGCAGCACATATGGGAAAACAACCAAATCAGTTTAAAATCAGAACTCCTAAAACAAGGATTAAGAAGTGAGTAGGAAATCAATGACAAAGAACATAAATAAAGTTGTAAAAATGCACGGTAAAGTATAATACCTCTGCTGCTTCTGTCTCTTTGTGCAGCTGCGTTAGACCAGTAATGTCCTCCAAGTAATCAGGAGTGTTGAATGCTTGTAACAAGAACTCAAACCCTCGAGTCTCATATTCACAAAGGACCTGTCACAAAGGAAGAACTAAGATGTAACACAAAAGTAAGTAATATGCAATAATATGCACATTATCCGCCACGGTGGTCTAGCGGTTAGAACGCTGGGCTTGTAATACTGGGGTCCCGGGTTCGATTCCAGGCGGTGCTCCGATTTAAAACTTGTGTTGGGCAAGGCCGTGGTCTAGGCACCACAGAGTTAATGTGTGTGAAAAGTAAGGATACACGGCTACTACTTGTTCTTGACCTCAGCACTAGATCAGGGTGTATGGTCGGTATCATACACCAGCCATACTTTACCTCCAGAGAAAGGAGGACCCCCCCCCCCCCACCAATACCCACTGGAAAGAAGGTTGTGTGGGCCCCACAGGTAGTTTGGGCGCAGAAACTGAATGAAAAATCCTTTGCACCTGCCATGAATCGGGACCCATATGCCCAGTCTGTATCAGCCATTAATGACCAAGCTACCCCAGTTCCTGGTTAATGAGTGCAAAATACAAATAATTTTGAAATAAATGAAATTCTTACTCTATTGTACTTTTCAGAAATTGATTATTACTTGTAGTAATTTATTTGGGATGCCTTTCATCTGTCAATATGTCAAATCATTTTTTTATGTACAACACTAATTAGGGGACTCTCAATTAATTGTGATAGTATCTAGTAATGTGTCAGAATTTTTGCTGATTAAGGGGAAAATACTGTTACGTTTATTTCTACGCTTTAATACCTCTCTTGTTAATCAGTTATCTACCACACCTTGTCTGAACAAGCAATGCAGCGTGAGAACATGTGACTGGCTGGTAGAACTTGTTGGAACTGTGCAAGAAAGCCTCGAATAGAATGTGGTACCAAACCCAGAGGACTCGCTTCTTCACTAGCTTCACTGAAAGGTTCCTCTACGCAGTTAGCAGGTGCATAGCCTCTGAAATAACCCACAAAGAAGGAATAAAATTAAACTAAATAATGTGTAGTAAAAGAAATAAAAATATTTCAAACGAAATATCTATTTACCAGACTACAAGATGATTCCCTTTCCTAGTGGGCAAATTTTGAGGAAAAATGATTTTACTACGCATTCAGATACAAATTCTAGGTGTAATTCTCCTCACAAATATAAATTTTCTTCTACCCTATATAGAAGTCTACAGAATGTTTTTTGTTGGAAGTCTTATTACATCGTCAATCTGTAATTCTTAAAACACATGCTCACTAACAATTTTTAAATATTCACAACCTATTCTGTTCATATGAATATGTGAATATGCTAAAGTTGTGGTCAATAGTTACTTTTAACTAAATACAGATTTCATGTGGCTGCTATATTTTACATTCTACATAAAATTACCATAACAGGAGCTGCATACTTTCGAAGATATACAACCTACATCAAGTGACACTGTTCTTACCAAACAAGAATGCATAGTAACTAAGTATTACTGATGATAGAAAATGAGAAATAAAAATATGTATTTGGGGTGGTGGGTTGGCTTTTTAGTAACATGACATTCACAACATGTCACACAAGGCACAAAGTCTAAAAATATATTGATGTAAAGGGGAAAAGAGAAATACAGATGATCTTATACCTTACATAATAAGCAAAGTATGCCAATTTACACCATTTTAATTACCTCAGAGGATGTTGCAGAACAGACACCATAAGCTCCACTGTTAATCCACCGGCTATTGAAGAGATTCCAGGCCTCGTAACTGTGCATTGCTGATCGAGAGTTCTGTCCTTCTGGGACTGACAACAAACGTTAGCAGATGCATAAGCATCAAATAATTTTTATTCTCTGCTAAATTACAAGCAAGCCAATTCTTATTATTAGCAAAGGAGGTCAGTTGTGATACCATACATCACAGAATTAATGGGCTGTAAGATCAGATATTTGTGATTTGGAACAAAGTATATTAATCACATGCAGGAATTGACTGTAAAAATTAAATGTGACATGCAACATGTGAAGTGCTCTTCACCTTATTATTAACTTCCATACATTAATATCTAAACATCATTACAGCAGCAATGCACTTACATTTCCTGGTGCAGTAACATCATTACAAAAGTAGCATCCTAATTTGTGACCAGGAATTGACTTGTCAGAGCAGTCAGGAGTAGAATTAACTGCATCATCAGACTTCAGACCATGTCGCATCACGAGGTACGTATCAAACCCCAAGGCTGCGTTCATTACCAACTAGAAACGCAAAGAATAAAGTCTCACATATTTTCTACATTCTTTGAGCTCCTCTTGCCAGAGCAAAGCAAGACTCTGTCGGTACAAATAACACTGCTGAAGGTTACAAAACAATCCATTTCTTTTTTCCCTTTACAGACTTCTGGGCATAACTGAAATTATAACAATGTGTGAAAAATAAATTAAATTACAGACTAAATGGTTAAGCAAAAACCTGGATCAGGACAGCTGGTCTTCAGGCTGAGATTTAAATCTGTGACCACCTGAACACAAAGCTTCAGTGCCAACCACTCAGCTTTAATGTCTGGCCGAAAAGTATAAGTTACAATGGTTATGATAGCAAAGTTAATTTTCCACTTGGGAAGTAAAAATAAATCTATTAGAATAATACTTTGTTTCACTACAAAGTATATTAAACTTTTTGCAGTGCAGACTTAATATAGACTACATTTATTAAGTCCTGTTTCAAGTTTTGCCTTAACAAGTCACAAACAGATGAAAATCTTTTGATTCAGTCATAAAGAGTAAAGTCAAAGATCCTAAAAAAATTTTTTGAGAGGCTATCGAAACTTTAAATTAATTAAACCCATTTTCCATTTACGGTTTATGTATAAAATTATCGTACTTTTCTCTTGCTTGCTGCAATAAGCGTGGGAAGCCAACGACTCTCCCTGGAGTCCATAAGGAGGAACAATACATCGTGACTGTCTATCAGCTCTTCCAAAAGCTGAGTGCTAGTTTTAGTATCAGCCAACAGAGATGGACCAATGGGATGACCCGGCATAGGAATATTAAGTTGTACTCCCCGAGATTCCTTCATGTTATGAAACAGTTATAAAACACAGAAGTTTAAATTATTCACTTTGCATACTCGCTTCTAAACGACAACTATACATTAATATACAAGATAGTAAGATTTCCAGGAAGAACACAAAGTGTCTGCTTTCCTTTAAATGCCTCACAGGTGATGACAAGTTAGTAAGCAAAATTTCCACCATAAGAGTCTTTCCTTAATAAAGACAACCAAATCCCATGTCCTTGCAAGAAACACATATATGTACAGTTTAAAACCAGTAAAAGAACTTCAACAAAGATCAACATTTTTAATATTCTCTAAAAACTGAGCTAACAAAACAAACGTATACATACTCAAAGTGTTAACATTCACTGGGATGATTTAATTTTAATTTTACTCAAGGCTTTATAACTGATTAAAATGTAATGCAAAGTAAAGAGAGTAAACAGGACATGCAGAAAGAGCAACTCACCACTCCTGGAAAAATTGCCCTTAATGCATCTGCAGCAGCTTCAGATTTGGGCCGTCCACTGTTCAGGCTGTCTTTATACGTGAAGAGAGACTGACGCACAGGATTTGAATAGGAAACACAGCCATTATCTACTAATGTTATGTAACGAACTCCCCAACCCTGAATGACAATACACGATATCAGACACATTATTAAGGAAAAATAATATAATCCACAGTGCAGTACATTCAGGCGATCATCCATGTAAGAACAGAGTTGTGTTCCAACATTTCAGAGTATGTTCCTGCTGCCATCAACAGAGTTGATGACAATCCTGATGATGGATGCAGAGGAAGTTTCCAAAATATCAGATAATAGCTCCATTCTCACACAGCTGATCCCCTGAGAAGACTTCACTACAATCGGTTACTGTAAAAGTTTCAACTCTTAAAAATATAATTTACATTTTCAATACAATATATCAGCATGTGATGACATTATTTTTAAAACATAACACCACTCTGTTAAACTAATATATATTCTGGCCTGCTGACTTCAACACCTGATAATATTCAACAAACCAACAGTGTTCGAGCGACAGAGCAGCCAAGAGTTCCAGAACCAAGAAGCAAGCACCGACTGTTTTTTATCAAGTCAAGGTCCAGCTGTGGCATCAAGCGCCATTTCATCAACTTCAGATTCAAATCTACAGATGTCTCAGCTAACCTGAAAAAAGAAGTGTATCAGACTATTACACACGAGGAGCGGGGCAGTTACCTTACTGCTGTAGACGAAGTTTATACAGGTAACAAGGGCCCACAAATTCTGTAAATGTAAATCATACTGATAAATTAAACAAGGCTGTCTCTACTTAAACAATGCAATAAAATTAGAAGCATACCATGTTGCATATTTACTGGTTCAAATGTACGCATTTCTTTGTTATCATAATTATGCCCTTTTTGAGAAATAAGGCAGTAAATTACACCTACTAACTAGTGGATAGTCAGCATAACATTAAACAAGCAATTATAATTCAATCTTGTTCAGCATGCATAAATTCTACCTGCATCTAGTTACATAAAATGACAAAGGGAATAATGCTCACTTGACAGGATCCATAGATGAGCTGAGATTCATCTTTCTTGGACCAAACTTCCCTCTTTCATTTCGCTCCCATCCAACCCATTTTAGCTTATTTCCAGAAGAATGGGCTGTGTTATTCACATGAAATGTCAATTCATTAGGTGAATCTAAGGCTTCAGACTCAAAATGTGGAGGAAATGTTTCTGGAGAGGGAGGTTCTGTGGTGGGAGAAGGAGGTAATGTGACCTCCAGAATAAGGCTGTCTTCTGTACTCCATGTTGAGCAGGGCCGCAATCGAAGACGAAGGCATAACACTTTCAACCTGGATCCCACTAATTCTGAACTGTAAGGACAAAGACTGGATTACACGGATTACGCATTAAACATTTCATCGTGTGGAGAAGATTCTGATAAAATAAATTAGTAAACAACTACAAGGAATTGATGAAAGACTCTCAGGTTACAAGCCGTGTCAGGTCAACTTCAGTCGCTGTGAAAGCTTCAATTTATACAATAATACAAGGAAGTTAACCACTTAGTAAAATGAAGTTATAAATAAAACTTTCTTCACTTAAACTTCCTCAGCAGAGATCTGTTACAGTAATTTTAATAAAATACTATATTTTAAGTCAGGATTGGTCCCTACAGCATATGTAAGTGAGGGAAATGTCTAATTTTGTAAAGTTTGATACAAGAATGGTTTTATAATTCATACCAATGATAAGATAACAAAGCTAGCAGGTTTCTCAGAGGCCAACCAGGATGATCATGTAATGGGCAGGGATCAGCCACTCCCACATAAATACCCTCAGTCTTCTTAATATCTTCGCCATCTGGAATAGCTACAGGCACCGCCCTTACATCACATAATGGAAGAATGCTAATACAACTGGAATCACCATCACTGTCAACTTTGATAAGAAAGTACCCTCGCTCCCTCCAGTCATCTACTTCCAGGTATACTTTTGCAAGTTCTGTGACCTGAAAAAACCCAGCCAAAAATCACTAATATGTAGAACATAAGCTACTGTTTTTGTGTCCACTTGTGTGAATTCATTCTACTCCATATATTTATATTATGGTATGATATGTTTCATGTCCTTGGCTTAGGCCTATGAAGGATCTATGGAATAAAATACATTCTATTCTACCATTTTGAGTGCCACAACCATGTTTAATCATGTGTTTCACTTTCAAGACTTTAAAATAAGGTTAATATATCTCATTTGTTACCTGCTTTTCTGAGAAAACATCAGCTAATCTTAATGGCTGTTTGTTTAAAGTTATTGTTGGAAAATTTGGTGCTGGAAATGCACACCAATAGTAGAAATGGTACTTTTTAAGATCCTGAAAAGAAGCATAAAGAATAAACATTTGCACAGGCAGTAACTAGAGTAATTGATATGGTGCATACAGATATTACATTTACCGCATATGTCAGTAAGAAGAACCGAGATAATAAGGCAGGGTTTTTCAGTGCTTCTCCACTAGTAATATTCTGCCACAACTCTTGGCCAAGTTCTTCTAACAATGCAATTTTATTGCAATTCTTGAACGCTTCAAGTGTATTCTTATTAAGTAAAATACCATATGAAGCAAGAAGTGGTTTTTGTACTTCATACTCCCTGAAACACAATATTTCAACATTAAAATTTCTCATATAATCAGTGCAGTGCACAAACGTCAATCTGGAGTTTAAACATGGCCTGTAAAAAATACCAATTATGTAAATCTTATCTCACTTGATAGTTCATAAGTGAAAGTTATAAACTGATGCAAACATAATAACATATCTCATAGACAAATTCGCTGATGAGCATCATTTTACTGTATTGAAGCATATTTAAAATTGTCCAGTTCATATCAATGTATGAGACAAACTACAAAATTTTTATTTCTTTGTTTCTGTTAGCTTTAACAACTTCTTTCCTTCTTTTAAAATTTTGATTGAATGGGCATGATGAAAAATTGTAAACTGATGATAACAGGCATAAACATGGTGATTTATACGGAATGTAGTTAGGAGAAACAAAGCTGTTAATGGAGATAAGCATCTAACTGGACAATTAAGATAACCCACCATCAGACAAGCTGACCAAGAATATTATGGCTGACTTATGGACTTTTCAGAAGTGCAGCATACACCTTTAAAATGTCAGTAAACTTCTGCAAGAATACATAGTAGAACCCAGAAAAAGCCACTTTCATACAGAGTAGGATTTCAGGTTCCTATGACAGTGAGTTATTTATAGTTTCAGCTGTGAGAAATCTCACAGCCCTTTGGTAAGACTGGACTCCAGTCACACATATGCTTTAATCAACTGAAATATTACTTAATTATATGTCACAGAATGTTGTGTAGCTGTGAAATGCAATGATTTTAAATGTGAAAGTCTGGCAGAAGTTTACCAAGGTTTCGAAAGTCCTTGCTGCCTCCATCATCAGGGCGATGTGTAAATCCTGAGGGTTTTAAAATTATCAGTGTATGCCTTAAACATTACCAGAATTCTCGTCTTTCATTCTTACAGTATTCGAATATAACTGTCTTACGTGTTATATGCACTGCAGTCTACATGAAGGTACGATGTCAATCCAGGAGGAATTGCATTTGAATAATATCCCCAAATAGGACGAACTTTTTCTTCCAGTCTGTCAATGTCGAGTTTCACATGCGATAATTTATGCCAAAAACTTGGATCCACTGACGAATTAAAAGGAGAATACTGCAAGATATTCGAGGCTTCAGCGTGGGACATTGCCTTCATTCCTTTACAATCATTATCAAAGCACAAAATTCCTTATACTTTGACAAACCCATTTACAATTTTCAACAAATAATATCCATTATCTCTCTTATGTTGGTATTATTTTTCTTCATATCGTTGTAGTAACATCTTGTCGAGAAATTGTTTGTTAATTTGACCTCTCGAAAGTCTGTTGCGATGGTAACGATTATTTTACATCGATCACACAGTTTGGCGTTACTTGAATGCGTTGGTGACCTGTGGTCAAACATTGTTGTGTTAAATATATAAAGACGTCTTCAAGATGAAGATAGAAGAAGTTAAAAGTACAGCCAAAACTCAAAGGATTTCAGCACACAGTCATATTAAGGGATTAGGTTTGGATGATGGTGGGACAGCAATTCAAATGGCAGCCGGATTAGTTGGTCAGGAATCAGCACGTGAAGTTAGTAGCGATGTTACTTACACAAACTGAATGATGTAGAACTTCAGTTGTCATCGATTAATGCTACTGAGAAATTGTTAATATCAAGTTGCCATATATTAAATGGCATTAAGACCAGGCTGTTTATTAAACTGATATCCTAACCTACCATTTCCTATTGACCAAGATGCCAGCAGCACTATTTACGTGTATGTATGTATGAAAGCAGCATTGTTCTCTCCCATACTCCAGAAAATATCCCATGCCCTTCTATACTGTGTGCCTTATAGGTTGTTTACCTATACATCATAATACAGTGACCATGAAGTAATATGTATAAAATGGTTTTGTGAAAGCTTTTAACCTGAAATAAAACCCAAAATTGGTGGCAGATTAGAAGTGTGAAATAGATTAGTATGGTTTGTTTCAGGTCTGATAACTAAATAAACTTCCATTTAACAGGTGTTTAAGTAATAAGTGTGTTAAGTAGATCAGAATTATTTGCTAAATACAGCTTAAATTTAAAACAGCTGTACACAGTCAATGTGTTACAGCTTTCTTTATGTTTACCTAGTAATAATCAGTCTTTACTATATTACTGTTACACATTGAGCTTGTACTGCTGACAGTTCATAAGGCATTTACAGAAGTCTTTAAAGTTGTTTTCTTCTTGATAGAATCTTCTTGTGCAACAAGCCATGTCAGTTGTGAACAAAAGCTCACCTCTGCCTCCATCATGGGATGACGGAGGCAGAGCTGGTCTCCGAAACATTAGGCTTTGATCCAGAACTTACACAGCTTGTTGCCTGAGATTTTATAGAGTTCAGTCACTGTGAAAGCTTGAAGTATCGTTTTCTTCTTTTCATGTGAAACTATAGAAAATTGACAAAATATATTAATTTATGTTGAAAACACATTCTGTTTCAAGACTTGATTTAGTATCCATAAATGAAAAGGTAGAGATGAAATCTAACTCACTAACCACGGATTCAGTTTTGAAAGGCTTTTCTAAAGGAGAGGGTACCATTCTGGCATGAGTAGGGCTAATCCCAGCAATCTAAGCTGAAATAATAATTTTCTGTTGCAAGTAATACATTTTCCTTAAAGGCTGCAGGAATTGTAGTAGACATGATTAAAAGCAAGAAAATGGCTGGCCGAGCATGTCTTCTAGCAGGACCACCAGGAACTGGAAAAACAGCAATAGCTCTCGCAATTGCTCAGGAATTGGGTAACAAGGTATCTACATATTTAAAGTTGCTTTTAATAAAATGATATAACTGAACTGCTAGTTATCCTGCAATTCATCTTATAGTCTTGATTCCTTTATTGTTCAATATCTCAGTTCCCATCAAATCCACACTGCAAAGAGGTATTTCTTTCAGCTGTACTTTATTCACTAATTCTAAGTAAAACAATCTTAGTATTATCTTTCATGACAAGTTTTAATTTATTGTAGTTTTCATGTACATATGTACAGCACAAGTCTTGAATAAGTTCACAGTACAGATTCTCTTTCCCTGCTACATGAACTGAAGATGGCCTGCGAGTAGAAGGCACCAACAGCTTAACATGTGGTTTGAACCAAAATGGTATTTTCTATACACAAAAAGTTCTGACTTCATTAGGCAGTAAGGGATGTACAGAATTTCAAACTTGATTTGGCTGGTTTCTAACCTGAACCCACCTGCAGTTGACTAGGAGTTTCCTTTCTGTAAAATGTAAATTATTACAGGGTATTGAAAGTTAATTTCCCCTTGAACCTGCATAAAAGCATACCCAAGATTTATATGTTGTGCTCCTACAACTAATGTACAGAAGAATAATTAGTCTGTATTTCCACAATATTTTCTTATGATCATAAAAGGCCTGGAACCCACCCGGTCTGTTTCTGTATTACATTTAGTCTTCAGATTATGAATATTTCTTAAGGATCAATTTACATTGTTGACTTGATTGGTAGGTTCCATTTTGTCCCATGGTTGGCTCAGAAGTTTACAGTTCTGAAATAAAGAAGACAGAAGTATTAATGGAAAACTTCCGCCGAGCTATTGGATTAAGAATCAAAGAAACAAAAGAGGTTTATGAAGGTGAAGTGACTGAGTTAACACCTGTAGAGACAGAAAATCCAATGGGAGGTAAGTAAAGGTTATATTTATTGCGAGGTTACCTTTGGTCTTTACATCTGGAAAACTAGTATCGAAGGCAACTGGGGCAAGAATATTAATTTAAAAACATGAAAATAACACATTTCTTTTAACAGAATAACTTCAATTGCCTTATCTTATACTATATTATAGTTTGGGGGGGGGGGGGGGGTTTACAGCCTTGAACAATTCTGTCTGCAATTACTACTAGTTGCACATTGAAGGTTATTTATATTTTCATATATCTTCAAAAATTGTGGGACAGGTGTATAGCAACATTGTGGCTGGTAGGATGGAGTGTCCTCACACATCATGGAGACTTACATGTCCTCTAAACACGTGGAATTTTACAGTTGCTTTACATTTACAGTTCCTGAAGTAAAAAATCCTCCATGTTAAATTGCTGTCATTTACAAGATATACAGACTAATAATTGTTCTGTGCTCATAGGGTATGGCAAGACTATAAGCCATGTCATAATTGGACTTAAGACAGCGAAAGGTACAAAACAGCTGAAGTTAGATCCATCAATTTATGAATCGCTGCAGAAGGAGAAGGTGGAGACAGGTGATGTAATTTATATCGAGGCAAACAGTGGCGCTGTTAAACGACAGGGCCGAAGCGATACCTTTGCAACAGAGTTTGATCTCGAGGTAAGTTCATGTGTCCGTTAAGCATATTTATTTGATGATGTAACACAGATATCACCGTCAACAACCAGAAGTTACTTGACAACTACTTGAATCAGTGTGCATCCACTGAGCCGACTGGTGGTTGCTTTCTGGATTGAAGTAGGATCCTGGTCTCATCTCTTGTCATACTGTTCCCTGCAATAAATCCTTCAGGATCTCTCAGTGAATGTTGATGGGAGTGTGATCAGTGAAATGACATCTGTAACATGCAGAGCTGGCTGCACTACTAAAATTATTCTATGGCATGAAGTGCTATAATCTTATGAAGGGCATATTTTACTGTAGTGACATCAATATATTTTACAAATTGATGTATGGAAAATTAGAAGACCTTATATATAAATTTTAATACCTGTGAATTTCTCTACCTACCTTAAATTCCAAACTTTTTCTTTAACTCATAAGGAAAAGATATTTTTATGGTACCATGGATTTCAAATGTTCATTGTAAAGTTAGACCAGTTAAATTGTTTACATAATTAGGCAGAGGAGTATGTTCCACTTCCAAAAGGAGATGTGCACAAGAAGAAGGAGGTTATCCAAGATGTGACACTGCACGACTTAGACATTGCTAATGCAAGACCGCAGGGAGGCCAAGATATCCTGTCCATGATGGGACAGCTAATGAAACCAAAGAAAACAGAAATTACAGGTATGAGTAAATTTCATTTTATAGTATTTTCCACATGTACTGCAGAAGTTTAGTTGAAGAATGGGCTTGGATAGTTGCCACATACCAATACAAACAGTTCGCAGCATTTTTGGAAATAGTAATAAATTAAAGATATATAAAAAGACATTCAGACAGCAACATAAGTACGAGCTGATGGCATAATGAAGGACTAGACAAGAGCTTGCTTATTACTACAATTTGAGAACTTGTTAAATATATACAGAAACATTGGTCTGAGCTGCTATTCCAACATTTACATTACCATCACCCTGCGTTTCTTTCTTCCTGTGGGCTGCTGAGCTAAAATGATACCTGTGGGTCATTATATCTTATGTGTACAAGATACTTAATCATACATTCTTTGGCAGACAAACTACGGAAGGAAATTAATAAAGTGGTCAACAAGTATATAGACCAGGGCATTGCAGAATTGGTTCCTGGAGTCCTATTCATTGATGAGGTTCATATGTTGGATATTGAAACCTTCACATACCTTCACCGGGCTCTGGAGAGTGCTATTGCTCCCATTGTCATCTTTGCAACAAATCGTGGGCGTTGTGTTATAAGGTAATATTCCTTTTAGTTTCAGAATGCTCAATGCTGTTAATTAGAACAGGATGACACACAAGTCCGAGGAGGCTAGGGCTCGATTTTGGGCTGTTACGCCATAGTAGTAGTAGTAGACACACAAGTCACTTTAATGCTGAAAATGGTGAAGTTGTAGATATAATTCAGTGCATATAAATGTTCTGTCTGCTGTAAAATTTGTCTCGCTGTTCTGCAGGGGTACTGAAGACATTATTTCCCCACATGGAATACCTCTGGATCTTCTTGACAGGCTCCTTATTATCCGTACATTGCCATATTCCCGTGCAGAGATGGAACAAATTCTTAGACTCCGAGCACAGACAGAGGGCATACAAATTGATGATGAAGCTCTTAGTATGTTGGGGGATATTGGCACAAAAACAACTCTCCGGTAAGTTTCTTTGGACTTCCTAAGATTTAAATATTTTATGAACAGACCTGAACTGTCATCAAGCAAAATACAAACAATAGAAATTAAGTTTTTGACAAGTACTGGGGGAAGAAAGAGGGGATAGGATTAGAAACAAAATGTTTAAAATGGAATCCATAATTCAATATGATTAGAAGAGAAATTACTAGAATGTTCTGGCAGTATATAAAGAATGAATTGAACAAGCATTAGAATTACAATTTAGTGGAGAGGGGCCCACCTGACCACCAGGATGGTCCAAAACAAGATGACTCAGCCAGGTATATTTCACACATTGGTTTGGATTTTTCCAGGTATGCTGTTCAGCTGTTAACACCATCATCTCTGACTGCGAAAGTAAATGCACGATCAGTTATTGCTAAAGACGACATTCAAGAAGTTGGGGAACTATTCTTGGATGCAAAATCATCAGCGAAGATTCTTTCACAGCATAAGGACAAATATATGAAGTGACCATTTTCAGCAACTCAACTTGTTTTAATAGGGACTCCAGAGGCTGTCGACATATTTCTGATTCAAATGATGTACCGAACTCATACCTGAATGACACTACAAAGCTGTGGTCATAATCTGAAGCAAACTTATAATTCTTAGAAATTATCCTATGACATAAATTTGTTTTCAGTATTTGAAACTACTAACATGTTTCACCTAGCTCTGAACTTCATAGCAAGTAATACTTTGTTGTAATTTTTATCATGTAACCTAATTATTATAGAAATGCCTCATTATTAAACTTTTTCTCCTCAGTATGCGGCATTTAATAACCTCGACACCTTCTGTTCCTTTCATTGCCTACAGATATCTACTGTGTGAAAAGGGCCATATAGCTGGGATAAATTTGTGTCCCTAATTTTTGAAGGCATAGTTATCAGTTTTAGTTCACATACTCTGTACATTTTTATTTCAACAATTTCGGAAATTTACTATTAAATACCTTACACCTTATATGATCTGTTTTCAGAAACATTAGATGGGGGAGAAACATGTCTGGCCACAAACTTAACTTTAGTGTCATTCACACAAGTGACAAAAAAAAGCACAGCTCAATCCAAACACACGTACGCGGTTACCACATTCTTAGTCTTACACAAAATGTTATTGTACCTCACAACCGAAGTACCACAATAAAAGTAAATGTTTCAATCTTCTGTAATGAATGTAGTCTGCACAATATATAGCCTATATCCTCCAAATTGTGTCATGTTCATTGCTATAACTTGATTCACATATCTCACTGTATCAATTACGATAAAGCAATCTGGATTCCAGATTACACTTGGTTTTACAAAAAGTACCACATATTTTTAAAGATAAACTTTCCAAAGCTTAATATTTAGTTCCAATTGTTTTGAATATACATACTACAAACTATAACTTTCTGAAATGAAGTAAGAATGACCAAAATCCCTTATAATAATCTCTCTCAAATATCTTCCGCATTAACACTGACTGGTTTTCCCTGTCAGTGGTATCTTTGATTTGCTATGTATGCATCTTCAAGGAAAGTGACATATTGGTCGATACTTTACTGAGATATGTATGAATGGATTCTATTAAAAATAGCTTTGTGACTGAGGAAATTATGGAGCTTACAATTTAATGACTACTTTCAGAGGTCTCATTACTATGCAATGCAGTAACTTAAGATGGGTCAATAAACATGAAAGAACAAAAATGTAAAAAATGAGTAATTCATATTTTTCTTCCATATATCAACTTTGAGTTGGTAAAATAAAAATGTCACACACCTCATATATTAACAGCATTGCACAACCACACCATCTTCATATTTTATCTTCTTTACTTGAGTACCACACACATTCCAGTTTGTGGAGGTAGGCTAAATAGCAGCAACAGCAGTTGAAAGGGTTATAACCTTTAGCACATATACTTACAAATGACACACTTTTGAGAGAATTGTAAGAACAGCCGGATATTAAAGAACTGTAATACTGCAGATAAATTGGTTTTTAAAAAAATATATTAAATTTTAATTTTCAAACTGTTATAAAGTGGAATTCAAGCAAATCAAAGACTGTTCCCTTAACAGATCCCTGAAGAAAAAAATCAACACTTTTTCATTCAATAACTTACCGAGTTCATTTTAATTTTAAATTATTCCCTGTTCGAGTCAGTAAGCACTGCAAAACACACATTGGCACGAAGACTAACCAAGAATTTACCAGCCCCATTTCATCCACATACCAAATTCACAACTCACTGAAAGCTCTTCAGGAATTTAAATGCACTTGCATCTCCTTTCTATGCACTATTTTAAATTCTCAGAACATGCAATATAACCCAGCTTGCTACTGCGTCCAATCTGGTTCCTTTGGGGAAAAATGTAATTAAAAATAGTCTCTATAATCCACAGTTCAAGTCAAAGACTCAATTTCTCCATAAAATTTTACCAAATAATTAAATTCTCCTTGCATACAGCGACAACACAGAGATGTGTATACAAATGCTTCATACTCACAGACCTGATGCCTTTAATCAACACATATTCCATGTAAAACATGAATTCATTTCGATGTTTGGATACCAACATTTTGAGTGAAAATGCTGAAAAAAAGCTACAAGATCATGGGTACTAATATTGAATCCACAACTGCAATGCGTATGTGATGTTTAAAACAGCAATGTACTCATGCCGCCCATTTCACTCTGTTCTTTAACAAAAATTTCAAAGTACTGATAAATAATTGTAACTGCAAGGAGAATTCCAGTGCCTGACCCAATGGCACCCAGGAAATCGGCCAGGACGGAAAGCGCCCCAATACAGAGACCGCCAAAGGCCGCTGCAGTTGGGATGTAACGATTCAGCTCTCGGATCATGGAGTTATCACGGTGACCTCTCATTACCATCTGTTGCTCCTTAAGCTGTTTGGCAACCTGCAAAACATATCAACATATGCAACAAAAGGACGCTCTGAGCACAATGTGCAAGGCAGTGAAATGAAACAAGCTAAATTGCAGTTACCTTACAGAAATATTAAGTATAAGTCTTAATAGTCTTCTGAGTAAGTTTACATGAATTCCATTTGAATCTTGGAGAGAAAACACTGCAGACGCACAAACTTTCACACAGACCACAACCACTGCCTTTTAAATTATTTCTGACTCAGTACAGTGGGCCTTTGATATAAATCGTTAACCGGTTCCTTGAAAGTGCGACAGAGAACAAAACACCAAATAAATGCTAAACTAAATTATAAATAAGGAGTTGGGCTGGAAAGGGAAGAAATTGTGGCTGTTATTAAAATAAAATGTTTCAACTGAGATTGAGGCACATGAGGCTGGGGTACCATCAGTGCCTCACCCATTTCAGATGAATTTTTTCTTCTTCCAACAACGGCCATCCTGCTAAAGACACACAGGAAGGTGCTTTATGGAAGATTCAAGAACCAAAGTTGCTAGAACGTCAATGAGAACTGAATTTAATTCCCCACGGTCTGGAAAACTTTAAACCACATGCATCTCACACTTCAGCAGTTACATTAGATTGTGTTCTGGGCTGTTGTACTATGTCTTCTCATTGCACAGACATTTCTGAAGAACATGTTGCTTTCACCCACAACCCTGACACCGTAGATAGCACGTTCCTCCTAAATGGTAATACACAAGCACTGCCTTCTATACCTAAAATTCTCCTTAGCTACCACGGCAAAAACAATTCTTGCTTACATCCTTTGCAGAAGATCCTGACACATCTATCCATGTCTTGGAGAAGAACGCACAAGAACCAAGCATGAAAAATATGTATAACACGGCATGGACTGGGTCTTCAAGAATGTGGCCAATGTTTTCAGGTGGTGATAAATAGTAACATAATCCACCGACTGGATATGCTCGTGCAGGGCCGCCGCCTCCAACATCTGCCCACACTCCAAGCAGGTTGACAAAGAAGTTACCGGTAAATTTCACTGCCAACATCTATCAAACAGGAGAAAGACATTTTACCATGAATAACCATACACAACTTAACCCTTAAACTGTTCATTATTTTCCACTACTTTGCTAAACTGGGGGATACTGGGAACGACCTGTATTTCAAGTGCCTGAGCACTGCGGGTCCCAACTTTTCCATTGGTTTTTGATCTATAGACATTTTGGTAGGACTCCTTAGATGAGGGATCGGCCCGTCGCTAGGCCTCTACCTGTACACAAGACAGCACAACACAGTAAAACGCAGACAAACATCCATGGCTTGAGTGGGATTTGAACCCATGGTCCAACGACCAAGCGGCACAAGGCCCACGCCTCAGACCGCGCGGCCACTGTGGACCCCACTTTGCTAAAAGAATGTAATTTTAAATTAAAGATCTTAATTTATTATGAGGCTCAGGTATACATATGAATAAAAATTACCAACACACCAAAATCAATTATTATATTAGCAGCCGTTTACAATATTAAAACCACTTAAAACCAATAAACATCACATTCAAAAGATGTAAATTGCAATGGTGTAGCAGTACTGTGATAACGACGACAGCTTTATATTGTTCAAACTTGATAATGCTGTCCAACAAAATATCTTTATAGCTCATGTAGTAGAATGAAATGTAGCAACAGAAGCAAATGACTACTCTTTGAAGTCAAGCTAAATGTGACAGTATATAGAAATGCACATATTCGACAAAAGCCAAATGTTGTAGAAGAGGGGCTAAGTTTAAAACCTACAAATACAATTAACATCTCCATTTAATGAACTTCATTACAACAAACATCAGTAGATTTTAACGATCTGATACTTCACAATATTTCATTTCTCTACAATAGAGGTAACAGTTTTATTTCTGACATACCAGCATATTTTGGGTACGTCACATACTTCACCATCGTTTCAAGTTTAAAACTTTACTGTCTCATACAAGAACCAAGAATGCAACAAGATGCATCACACTTACTGTATCTCTCTCTGAAATAAAAAGTTTACTGTCTGAGATCATGGCCAAAGTCAAACTCTTGTTTCAACCAAGTTTGAGGCACACGCGATAGACAAACATCTGCCTCACCCACTTTAGCTGATTTCATCTCCTTCTAAGCAACGACCTCATTGCATAATGCATACAACAAGGTGCTTTATAGAAGGTATCTACTGATATTCCATGCAAGTCCGTCAGCACACAATTTAGTTCAGTGCAGTCCAGTAGAGGATTTTGTTTAAATGAAAAATTGTCTTACCTGAGAAATCACATACAAGTTGGACACAAGTGCAGACTGAAGAATGATTGGAATGTTGGACGTGTAAAATAACTTGATAGGGTAGCTACTATACTGGCCCCGGTAGCGTGCAGACTTGATTGGCAGATCCACTCGGAAGCCCTAAGAAAATAAATTCTACTCAGTTCTCGATAATCATTCTGCAGTGTCTACATATTAAACCATGTTCTACTTCTTCCGAAGTTTTGACTTCATTACATATTTTCACTTCACAAATTGAACACATACAGCTCAGGATAAAACGTTCCTAATGTAGGGAATGTTTCTCACTCCACTCAACCACGACAATGTTTATTTATATAAATCACAATAAATACATGCCATGGAATGTAGCAGAATGTATTAAAGGTATGATAGGTTAACATGAAAAAAAAATTAAGCCACACTTTATTCAGGCCTGTTTTATTCCAATGATGCAACTGGACCAGAGTCGGTATTCACAGACTTCCAAGAACATTGACACCTAGCAATATTCTCTAATTCTTAAACACATTTCAATCTTTCTGGACTGAAATATGCAAACCTCTGCATCAACAAAACATTTATGCCAAAATGAAAATAACATCTAATTAGCAGCTCCATCAACAGTTGCTGCCTTGAGCCTGGAATTTTGGAGTCACTGGAGAAACACTCTTTGATGTTATAAACAGTGTAACCGCATATACTAAGAATTTATTTTCCTTTCCTTTCCTAAAGTAAAAACGTGCACACACACAAATAATCAATCACAAAAAATTGCAGAAAAAGCATGTAAACTACCTCAATAAATAAGTAGATTGGAGGATAATATTAGCATGGGTCTTACCTAAATTATGTATGAACTGGAATTACCCGATTCAGAATAGGGTCCTGTAGTGGGATCTTGCGAAGAGCGACCAGCTTTCAGGTGCCACAAAATGGAATTTCTTGGCCAATCGAGTAATTACATTTCTCAAACGCACTATTCTATGGTTGGGATTAGTTAACAGTTATACATTTTACATATATGACTTACTTGGAAGTATATGACAATGGCAAACACAAGAATTGTAGCCAGCAAATTCATTAGGTTTGGCAGATTCTGTCTGTAGAATGCTTCACGAAGTGCTCTGACTTTGTCTTGCCTGGTTGCCAACAGATGGAACAATGCAATTACAGCACCTTCAAATTCTGTTCCACGGCCTGAAAGTTAAAAGAGGGGGGCAAAGTAAAAAGCTGTCCCACTATATACCATGTAGCTGCTTGGGAGAGGACGTATAGCTCCTAATCATTCCTCATCAGCACTAGACAGGTGAATGGTCAGCGTCGCAACCCAGCCATGCTTTACCCCCAGGGAAGTACCCGACACAAATCAGACAGGAGGCTGGTTGGGCCCCAGGGCTAGTCTGGATGTGGAGAATGGAGGAAAGATCTTCTAGCGCCAGGAATCGAACCCCAGTTGTTCAGTTCATAGTAGGTCACTGTACTGCAAATGTTTCATGGCCAAAGAACTATCATTCAATCACCGGTAAAAAACCAAAAATCCAGCCCACAGGTTTCTTCTTCTAACTCTGGATTCCTGTCTTCAACTCAGAGAGTCAAGAAAGGGACCAGAAAAATCAAGGGTCACACAAAGAAAGTGAAATATTGTTTTTAATTTATAACTACTTGTAGAAACGTGCTATTTTGCAGTATAATATATGCACACAATGGACATTAACAACAAATGGGCATTTATGCAATTAAGTATCATGTGAAATATGAGAACTAAATAGAAATTTATCAATTTAACTGGAAAAAGTAAAAAAGAAACATGTGACAATTTGTTCTATCAAGAACACAGGCCCAAGTTCATCTCATCAATGGAACACTGCACATTCATCAACTTTCTATTTAAAAAAACTCCATATTCCCCCTCCCCCCACATGCACGAACTTTACTTGTGCAAAGCGTAACAGATGCAACTGGGGCTGAAACAGATTATTTCCTAAAATGAATTTGCCACAAGCACACAAATCACTATTATGCTCAGTGAAAAGCATACGATCAAAAATACAAAATACTTTGTTCAGGTGCCGCAAAGTTCTGTCTGTATAAGCACCGACTTCAAATGTCGATAAACAAGGCATAACATTTCTTATTCAACCATAATATAATTTCGTTTATCAATAAAATAATACTCTGATTATAAATCACACCCTAGTTTTAGGAGATGCAAATCTGGAAAATACATTCTTATATTCACGTATATATGGTATATACAAAGTTATCATTAGAGTGCAAAACCCAAATGTTATACTCACCAGTGTTCACAGTGGCAGGACTAAATGCCTTCCACACGATGGTCTCACAGATGTTGGTAGCAATGAAGAGAGAGATGCCTGACCCAAGACCATATCCCTTCTGAAGCAGTTCATCCAACAGCAAGACAATGAGACCAGCCACAAACAGCTGGATGATGATCAGTAAACATACACCCGCACCAATCTCTGCTGGATCTCCATACATTCCAGTCATCACATAAACAATTGCTTGTCCAACAGTAATCACCATTCCAAACACTGAAACAGGTTAGCAGTGGCTAACAATTTTAACACATTTTAATTATGAACTGTATATAATGCATGCACCAGACCAATTACCAACTGGAGCACATTTCCAAAACGCATTCTCTTCGATTAGTTGCCATCTCACACGTATCGTGTTACCAACCCACAAGAACACGAAGTCTAAATTCTCCACTTTTACTCAGTAACTTCCCAAACTGCAGCTGAATCTGTTGTATAAAGTGAAATTCTTACACAAATTCACATCATAAGGGTCCAATAAGCATATTACTATTTTCAGCATCATATTAGGCAGTTAGTCCTTACATTTCTGTGCTCCATTAAAAAGTGCTCTATCCTTAGGAGTGTCACCAACTTCAATAATCTTAGCTCCGGCAAGCAGCTGCATGATAAGACCTGATGTGACAATTGGTGAAATACCCAACTCCATCAAGGTTCCCCTGTTGGATGCCAAAATTACACGTATCCAATAGAAAGGATCTGCCGAGTCTGAACTCATGATACCAAACAATGGAATCTGTAACAATCATATATGAACATTACTTTAGACTCTTTCACATTAAAACCCACAAAAAATGTCAAAGATTTTTAAAAATGTTTCTTTTACGAAGTTATATATTTTATACATTATCCATTGTCTGTAACTTGTATATGGCATTCTCAAGCAAGAATGAAGTTCCCTCCCATCTTTAAACACATAACAATAATGTACTTACTTGACAACACACAAGAAAAATGAAGAGAGTGATGGCAGTCCATAGTACCTTCTCTCGAAACTGGATCTGTAAAACACATGCAACACTTGAATATGCCATATGGTATATATAAAAAATGTTATATTGCTTTCATACAAATTGAAATGAATTTTTAATTTTAATATAAATACTTTCAATGCAATAATACGCATCATTTAATGAAATATAAAAAATGTATACCTTCCTTTCAGGCTTTGCTATTTCTGGCAATATGCTACAGAAAGGTTTTATGACTTCCAGGAATTTAACTGAAAATGAAAAAAAATGCATTAATGGCATCATGGTCAATATTCCTTATCATGTTTCATTTACTTTACAGTTCATCAGTGCTGAATTAACGTTTTATTTGCTTTACTGTTCCTAAGTCCTTAACATCGTGAAACACACCGTTAGTTGATGGTCATATCTATGTTCATCCTTTTGAAGACAAAAATATAGCATCAAATTTAATTTTGTGTCTAAGTCTGTTCAAACAAAATGGAAAGTTACTCTCAAAAATAGATGGATCTGAAACAAAGCCGTCCCACAGCACCTTACGATGTAATGGCCATACCAAACGTTCAACATATGTACAGTTACACAGTGGACCGACTTCCATTTCAAACATAATTCAATTATATTCATATAAATATAATTCTATTCACAACACCACTTACTTCCCATTGTAAATTAATTTTTTTTTAACACTTTAGTGATCAGTCTGCGTTTACTAACACGTCCAACCTTACACAAACTGACCAACTTTCGTTCTTCGACGCCAACACATATACTCAAACTATTTTACACGTCTACAGAGGCCTGATCACGTGACTGGTGATGTTGGCCCACATTTATTGACCCATCACAAAAGAGTGCTCTGCTAACATCCGTATCCGGTTCCAACTATTTCTCATCTGTGACTCCAATGGTGGTCAAATCAGAGATGTTTATATTAAGAGCAGGGAATGGAGTGGGTGAAGTTAAAATGGATACAAAAATATTAGTTATAAGTTGGGGCAACAAACAATACTACCTTACCTCCTCATTTGTAAATAATATATATATAAAAACAACAGTAAAGAAAGCTGAAGTACTCCAATGGGAGTACATATATTTTACAAATGAATTCATTGATATTTTGCATTCCTTTGACCCAGATGTTCCTTTATTGTTTCTACGTTAATCAGATTGGACTTATCACAATGCAGAGTCGGAAACTATTTTTCCTTGTATTTCATTGGAAGTTCCATATAAAAATACATTTCAAATAATGACTGTGTATCTCAGTGATGGATGTTCACAGTAAAATCTGTAGCCATGATACAATGGTGTTTATTACTTTAACATATATAACTAACTGAACAAGTAATATTGGACAAATCCTCTATTCCCCCACATAATCACCAAAGTAAAAATGAGGCAAGTGTCTTAAGTAATATATATATTACCCATCTGATTTCCAAGGAAGAAGTTGACAGTGGAATCACGGTTCCGGAGAATCCAACGTAAATACGTCCCTGTAATGTAATAATTCTTATATAAGATAAGTATTTGTGATATTCTAAAACGTTACACATCTTCGTTACACTTTTTTGCCGAATGACCCTTCTGTATAGACATATTTACGTCAAAAATTGACAGTGGAACCGAGGTTCCGGAGAATCTGACGTAAATACATCTCTGTATTTAAATTATATTTAAGCAATAAATACATTGAAAGGAAGGTAGCTGAATGTAATGTAAGGAAATGTAATGAAATGTAATGTCAAAATTATCTAGTCTACGACGCACTTCTTCTACAAGCGATTCACAGCTCAGCTCTTTCCGCAATAACGAAAGCGGATTGTTGACGGCAGTAATGTAACACAACAATGCCGAGTAAACAGGTGACGTTTCCTATAACATAACAATGCACGCAAGCTGACCATTGTTGTTGGTCCATATTTACACATTGTTAATATGGATATTACACGTTAGGTAACAATAATGCCGAGTAAACACGACGTTCCCTAGGTAACCATTGTTGTCGATTTGTTGATACGGATCTTACACATTTTCATTCCACGTTTTCGTTACACTTTTTGCCGAATGACCCTTCTGTATAGACGTATTTATGTCAAAAAATTGGGGTTCAGTGTCTTCACCCACTGGCATACCTCTTTTACCTCATCACATCACAAGAACTTCCTTCCTGTGCTTCTCCAGTGGTCTGATGTTGCTAGGTATAAGGTCTTAGCTAGACAGTAGAGGGCAAGCATTCCCAGCAAATCCGTGTTGTCACGGAGAAGAATCACCTTCTCTGCTAACAAACATGGGCAGTCCTCCAGATGGCATCCTATAGGAACTGCAGAGTTGTGCTGTATCATACATTCACTATTTTCCTGTAGTTGAGGAACACAAAGAAGAGAATGAGCTCTTAATTCACATGATTAGTGTCTGTAGTTCATGTCTCCCATGATGACACTTGGGGAATGTGAACTCTTAAAGAATATGAGAAAATAAGTAATATTTTTAGGAAAAAAAACCCTGCAACTGCAGAGGATAAAGCAAAAATAACAGGACACAAGAGTAAATACAAGAATAATGCCAACTATGACCAAATGTACCAATTCTTTTCATACATTGCACATAAGGAAACAAAATATAGTCACCAGGATTCTTTAGAAAAAGCACAGCTTTGGTGTTACTCTTACTGAAAGAATTCCTACCTAGTTTTTCCTTTGCACATTAAACAATAAACACATTTTAAAGATCTGCAGTTGTCATGATAGTGAAGATGTCAATGTTGGTCTTTGGGTTGTAACGCTGTGTGGATTAGATTGATACCAACATTTTGTAGGAAAATACTGCCTCCATCTTCAGGGCTGAAGCATTACAAAGCCAAAGTCCAACATCAACATGTTTTGACAAATTTCTGAAAATATTTTAATGTATCAGATCACATGAGGAATGGGAGGGAAAATGTAATGGTAGGTCTTTTGTATCACATTTTAATGTATATTCAAAAAAGGAGATCGTAATAGATTGCATTGCTATACTTTCTGGTTTACTAATTGCTTTCTACTTATTTCTGTGGCATATTCCACTTTTATTACATTATTTTTTGGCAAGGAAATTATATTATTTTTTTTCATTAGCGCACAAATGCAGATCAGTATTATGAATTATTTTTGGGTTACCTGCCATGTCAGGTGCTTGAGTGGAGAAGATGAAATGTGTATTCTCCATTCAACCACCAGACACGGCTGGTCGTCTGAGACAAATTCATTATACTTCATCGGCATGAAAACTTCAGATCATACAGATTAGTATTACTTATGCATATACAGAATAAGAAGTAAGGTTTCAGGTTTTCACAATGGTGACATCAGTTATGGTCCTCTTCATTGTTATGTAATGTAGTAAGTAGTTTCAGATATAACCACCCACAAGACCACATAGAGTTACAATCCAGAAAATCAAAATTTATATAAAAGTGTTGCATGTGATACACATATCTACTTAATCAGTGACATTTGTATGTATGTCGCTTTGCTAACATGACAAGGCAGAGAATTAGCAATCTAGCAAACACTTTTACTATGAATTTTATCCACTAACTAACCTGTTTATCAATAATATTAAAGTTACCAACTTCATTTATGAATTGCTGCTTCTTCCTCTGTCACATGGGTTTCTTGATTGTGCAATGACATCTCTCCCTCAATGTTTGTCATTTCTTGGTCTTCCTCTGATATGGTGTTTTCAGAGTAGTTAACTTCACAATCGTTATTCTTCTCAGATTTACCTTCCCTGTGTTCTGTAACCATATGCTTATTCAAATTTCGTTTTTGTGTAAATCCTTTCCCACATTCTTTGCAAACGAACTGCTTAACTCCTGTATGAGTTACCTCATGGTCTTTCAAATTACGCCTCTGAGTGAAGTTCTTACCACATACGTCACAAACATGCCTCTTCACACCTGAATGTGTAGCAAGATGATCATTTAGATTTCTTTTCTGTGTGAAACCTTTATTACACACAGAACAAATATGAGCTTTAACTCCTGTGTGTATTTTCAAATGGTTTTTTAAATTACGATTTTGTGTGAACGTTTTATTACACACTTTACAAATATGCCTTTTTTCTCCAGTATGTGTAGCTTCGTGATCTTTGAGGTTACGTTTTCGAGTAAACTCTTTCCCACATTCTTTACACTGATGTTTCTTACTATCCACAGAATCCATAAAGTAGTGTAAATTAGTGATGGGTATAATAAAACGATGTAATACTTCGAATATTCAAAAACAATGCAATGTGCGTAGTCGGTGTTCAGATACGCCACATATTACAAATACTAACTTTCACAAATTACACACCTGAGACTAAGCAATAATTCGTATCACAGACGACAGAAACAGATATGTAACCTCAAGCTTTGCGTTGGAGAGGTATGTTTTATGTGACAAAACATACAACCCGGCACCCATATACAGTGTAGAAGAGTAACCACAGTGGCGAAGCGAAGTGTAGACATCTTTAACTAAGAGCCAATTCCCCCCCCCCCCCTCTCAAAGATGTCGAGAGTTTCTTCGTCCTCAACAATATTAATCGTGGTTTAGGGACTCTCATATTCGTAAGAATGAAGGGCACATCTTCCTTCCTCAGAAACCCTCCACTTTTTGTTTTTCTTCAATGATAATCAAACATAGACTCACAGTCAGAACTTGTCTAGGCGTGATTGCTGGTGTTGTGTGCTGCCTAGATTGAAAAAGGTTATGCCTCACTGAGTGTTTGGTCACTAGGGTTCAGGGTAATGAAGCAAATGCTTTTCTTGGGGACTGTTTGAGCAGTCTTATTCCTTGGACCCAAGCTGATTTAAATCTCACTTTGTGTTGGTAAGCTCAGGAAGCCCAAGTGCAGGAAATGTGGGCAGGAGGAATCCTCATATCTATACACTGCCTGAGGCGACTCATATCCAAGATTGGAGCAATAATAATAAAGTCAAACACCTTCACCCACTATGAAAACCTAAAATTTCTGGCTCTTTACCATGTTTGAACTAAGTGCAGGTAGGAAGTAATATTAAAATAAGAATTAAGGAAATAGAATTTATAAATAGATTTATGAAATTTTGTGAACCTTCAGTTCCAAAGAAGGAAAGGCATTACTTGACCAGCTAAGATATTATCAGGTTCTAAAGAACACTGTTTTCCATAAAGATTCTGGAAATGCTGAGCATGGTGTATATAAGGCATCCAAAAATAATCAGTGTTTATAATGATGTACTAAAAACAATCACCAACACAATTACCAATATACAAAAACACACTTTTGTGAAAAGTGTTCACTGTTGTAAGACTAACAATCAGACATGCAATAAACAGTGTGAAGTCACAATTTCATTGCTTTGGACACTTTATATATACCAATGGGAAGGTTCCTTGAACAGTAAAAAGTAAATTAATCTTGTTTCTAACAATATCAATTGCTTTATTTACTTACAGTAATAGGAAGCTTTAGTTTTTATTTAAATTAGTAGGCCCTACTAGAACCAATATAAAATTAAAAATCGAAAGACATGATCAATTACATCAATTAGTCTGGTTTTCACATAAAAATGTAGTAAAATTTAAGCCACCCAGACATCCTTGATACAAGTTACACTTCTGAAAGTAAAAAAACATTGTTAATATCCACTGCGTAAATATTACCTCAGCCAGCAAAAGAAAAAAACAACAACAAATAATTGTTTAATATTAGGGGAGCAAGCAAGTTCTGAAAACTGTAGAAGGTCGAGACCTGTTATGTACACAGTTTTCATCGACTATATAATTGTTTTTCAGAAGGATAGAGCTGTGAATGGACCTCTGTTGCAAGCAGTTATGAGTAATGGATTCGCAACAATTGCAGCTTAAAAAATGTATGAAAATTTATCTAATAAGTGAACATTAATAATAATTATGTTAGTTGATTGGTTCAGAGATTGGCAATGAGATGGCAACACTGGAGCTCTGGACTCTTGGCAAGAATAAGCTAATTTCTCAAGATTTGCTCCTTGAGCATGATCCATCATTTCTGTCTACCTGATCTAGAGACAATGATTACAACAAATAATATATAATAATACAAACATACATACATAACAAAATGTCTATCATATTCAATGCATCCAAAAGCCTTCATTTTCATTTTTACATCAAACCTTAGACACATGATATATTCACATATATATATATATTATTACATATGAATATATGTGTGTACCTTTAGAAGATTAATATTGTTTCTTGCTCCATTTCATATCCATAATTGTGCATGTGAATATGATAAATAATTTTGATTTTACAACAATGTATGCTCACTATAAAGTCTGATAATTTATGCTAATTTACAAATCTGTACAAAATACACATCAGTTTTATTAAAGGAGGGCTTTGAAGGAAGCATGTATTTTCTCTTGGATGAAAGGATATCGAGCTATCAAGATAGGAACCTTACTTCATGCATTACATTGTCATGGAGGATCAGTCTTGGTCCTTAAAGCGGCGATACACTGACTGGACGTAAGTGAAGACACACTTCCAGTCAGGTTTACGCATGATAACCATGTCCTCAACGTCCAGCAGAGGTGCGATCCCAGCCTTTTCACTGAAAATATATGATGAGTCATAATCACTTCAAGAATTTACACAAATTTCAAACTTAAATAATGTAATGAAATTTATTAATTTTTCATTATAATACTTAGTTCATTAGTTTTTCATCCCTGCTCACTTCTGTTCTATGTTTCAAGCACCAGGCATTACGATAATGAAATAAATGAGCATATATGGAAATGTGGGATAATAAATAAATAATCCAACAGAAATTTATATATACGCAATGACAAAACCCACCATTTAACATTACACTACAGAGTTTGGGAGGGAAAGAAAAAGAAGAAACACCATCTTGTCCTTTATTAACTATCCGCTTGTATTTTAATGCTTCCCACAAATAAGACGAGACACTTGTACAGAAATGTCTGGCAGCAATTTATGTCTGTTGGTGGAGGAACTCGGTTCATCTTGGAACATGAAAAATTAACAATTTTCAAGATTGTCTTGAAACCTATATTGTCATAAGATGAATTAAGGTAAGTGTATTGCTTTGAAATGGTAAGTTTTCATTGAAAATTAGCATCATAGTAATAAAAACCCACAGAACTATATTCTCTTCCTTCAACCTGAAGTTGCTGCTTGTGTCAGTAGCTAATACTGTTACTTAATGGACAAGTCTTGTGTCGTACTTATCAGAGAGACATAACATTCATCACAGATGTGTTCAATTAGAACTTACTCAGCTACTCGGAAAGCGAGCTCAAAGTTCTTGCGCCGCTCCTCAGGCCTAAGGGAATCATACTCGAAAGCATCAGGGAGGAAATGATGGATAAGAGCACAAAATGCCAGGCCATTGCTCCAGCTTGTTGAGAAGTTGTCTATTTGAATGTTCTGCAACAGGCACAAAAGAATAATGTGTATGTGGAATCATACAGTCCTTAATGCTATTAGATTTTTAACAGACTTAAGTATTTTGATTATCATGCAAGAACACCACAATGATTGACAATGTTTTTTAATGTGTCTTCAGTCATTGAATCATTATATACTATGCAATCAATCTGTCTTTATGACACACTGTTTTATAATACATACATTCCAAATGTCATTCTTACTATTATTTCTTTACAATACAGAATACAGTTCCAATGATAAAAATTTAATCTTATAGAACATATTCTTTAAGTATGCAAAAGTCATAATATTGCATCAATTCGTAATTTGTAATTTATTGTTATACACACCGACAAACATTTTCCAGACACAGTACTGTAAGGAAAATAATTTGTAAATATTTCTTTGCAAATAGTCCAGAATTACCAAGACTGCTTCTAACAGTCTTGTCTGAGGGCCATGCCATAGCTCAGGCAATTAGTCATTCAGCTTCTCACAGCAGAGGCCTGGGTTAGTGTCAAAGTCAGTCCATGTGAGATTTGTGGTAGAAAAAGTGGCACTGACACAGGATTTTCTCAAGAGTCCCTCAGTTCTCCTCTGTCAATACTCCACCAATGCTCCATGTATGGGACCATTAATGGCCCAGTTCCACTATCTCACCCCATTGCAATGATAGTAACAACAAAAACAACAACCTTTTTCTACATGGTTATAATTCATTTTTAAAAAAACCTACCTTGATAGCTTGCAGAAAGAAAACTGCAATTCCCATGCAGTTGCACCAAACACGTTTACCAAGATGCAATGCACATTACACGAAATGACAACTCACAAACATCAAGATATGTCTGACAGTACTAGAATACATTTTCATTAAACAGATTCCCATGCTATCTGTGAGTGTAATGTTACATTAAAAAAATGTGTTAATACACAAATTGTCTAATACCATCCATGGACTAGTAAAGAGATTCCCATTCTTCACATTAACACATTATCTATAAGGTACTCTATCACTTTTTTAAAAACCACTGAAGTATACTGTTACAACATTTGATATAGAACACATTAAAGGTGCACTACAAATGTAATATAAAGATACCTCCATGCATTAACACCTTACTGCCCCTTCATGCTGAACCATGAGTGTGTGTGCATACAAAGCCATGCAGGAGACAGGTTATCTAATGTGGCTGTTATACCTTGTACTCCTTGGTCTTGCTCTGACACCAGAATAGAAGCCTGTCCTTGACCCCCGAAGCACTCCGGCTCAGCTTAGGGTCCGTGAATTTAAAAAGGGGGGCTGCAGTTGTGACCTCAGGGGTCTTAGGGGAGCTGCAGGCACAGGGGAGGCACAGACAATGTCAAGAGTTTCTCTTGGTTAGTAAGGAGAAAACAACAGAGCCAATGTTAGTATGTTGTTATGTTTCATTTAGAGGACATTCCTGCACATCAGTAGCAATTTAGTTTTACTGAGATTCCAACATCGCACGATAATCAGCTACATGGCAGATTATGCAGTTATTCAGCTGATTGAGATATTCTCTGTTGTTATGGAATCAACATGTTAATAAATGTCATCCAAAAGCACACTAACTGAAATATGCATTAATTTCAATGCTCGGTTACAAAAATTTGCTGCAAGTCTTTCAGTCAAGATTTCTATAAATATTTCTCTGCTCTAATACAATTTTAATAACATTTATGGTAACACAAACTGTTCATAAAAATTGTATTACGAAGGTAATAATGTTTTGTGAATTATATTTTTATTTCATTAAATTATTTTGAGTTTCATTTTTAGATGAACATCTAATAATGTTTTGAACACAGCCAATTCCCAGCCTTTCTTAACAAGGACCAAGATCTGTTCAAATGCAGGAATCACAAAACTGTGAAGATGCAAATAGTCAGTAGGTTCCAGTTATAAGAATAAATTACATTCTTCAATTTTATGTAAGATACCAACTTATCTGTAGAAATCTATGTAAGGTGTCCATTTGAATTTTTTAGACAGTTCACAAGCAGGATGTTTGGACTATGTTTTAAAATATCTGAAATACAGGAACATTCACAGTACATTTTCAGCTCAACTACAATAACTAGCATCAGCTCTGCAGGAAATTAAGCAAGAGGCAGCTAGGGGATATGTAAGCACCACAATTAAGACAGGAACCCCTCCGCTTAAAGCCAGCCAAAGTAAATGAAGTCTGATTGTTTACTTAATGTCTAGTTTATAGCGAACGTTTGTTAAACTATTTAACCAGCATCAACCATGATAACCCATCATGCTACTTGTAATATGCTTCAAAACAAATCTGCATAATGTAAATGCATGATGCTCTTTGCCACTGTTGCTTGCCTTCTGCACAAATGTGGTAAGTTTCCCTGTTCTTTGGCAGAAAGTTTATACAGATTATTTTGTCTGTCTCCACTTTTCACTACTAGAGCTGATATGATGCAGGATCTTGTTTATTAATTCTGTGCATATCAGAACAATTTAGTATTATCTGAACAGAAATGAGTTAATCACAGATCTTTTCCTTACTACCCACTCTTCCAGTTTGCATTTGAAAGAAACTCAGAATATGGGAAATATCAAAATAAAACATATGTTCATACATTGTAAAAAATAATAAAATACTACATATAAATTTGTAACTAAGCTATTTTAAAGTTTTCTAGAAGGCAACGGATATTTTAGGTAGCATTCAGAAACATTCATTTCCAAGTCTAGATTTCCGTGATAACAAATGAGTATCTTTAAAACTACTACGAAGAAGCAATAACATTTCGATTTTATGTAAGTACTCATTAAAAACAGAACTTCATCTTCCAAAATAATCAAAGAAAGTGGAAAGAGAATTTAAACTGGTTAATGCTGGTTGAACAGCTTCAGAAGTGAATACAGGGACAATTACATATTTATATATACACATATTTAATTTCTTCTGTTGTCCATTAGTTTGTGATAAATATTATCTACATTAATTAATGATTTTAACCAAGGCATACCATTAATAAAAACAGATGCCTGCAATTATGCGAATCAAACAATCAACACCAATTTCTTATGACAGTTAAACTGAGTCTCCAATTGAAAACTGGAATGAGCTGTTTTGCAAACTCAGTGTAAAATATTATCTCAGCTGATTGAAGTTCCCGACTTGATCACAGCGGTGATTCAGATTGTTTGACTTGTTGAATTTTATCCTTACATATGCATCCAGATAATCATTTTTTAAAATAAAAAAAAAATCATAAAAAAGGAAATTCAATGCATTTTACAATAAACTTTTAAGTATCTTGTGTATGTTGTCAGACTGTGCTCCTGCATGAAAGAGACACGCAGACCTCGTTCATTACTGAACCTTTTATTTAAATATACATGCAACTTAAAAGTATAAAATATGCAGATGAAGCATGCTTAAGATTTGCCATGGTTGATGATGGACTGCAAGTTAAATTAAAGAATTTCTATCAGAATTATTAAAAACAGTTTGGGGATAAGATGAATAGAGGCTTCCCTGTGGAAAATTGTGTTGAATCTTCCCCCAACTGTCTTTTATACCCCTAAGAGCAGCAGAAGTTAGTTCTCTTAATTCTCTGTAGTATTTATACCCGATTCCATACAGAAAGAGCATGTACTACTAAGTACAGTATACAAATTAACATATTAAAATACAAATTATGCTTATTATAAAATAAATCAAAACACTAATGCTTCCTTCACTTAACGGAATTTTGAAAAATAACTTCTGCCATTAACTGTGATTATGATTCAATGATATGCTGCACATTATTAATATAGCTATGTACAGCGGCTGTAAGTTAATGCTTATGTATTTTTCTAAAGTTAATGGAACGTTTCTAGAGATAATATAGACTATTTGTAAAATAATGTTACTTTCTTTTAGAAGGCAGTAAAATAAAGCTGCATTATCTAATTTTTTACTACAGGTTTCTTTCCTTTATTATAGCTGATTTTGAAATGAAACAGAAATATTTATATTAATCATTTGCTCAAATTACAGTGTTAACTGGGTTTGTTTTAACTTTAGAATAATGCATCACAAGAATTTTGATAATGAATCTTCCTGTATTAAGCATGGTATTGTACTGAAGTTTGAGCACATGACAAGACAAAAGAATAGATATCAGAAGATAATTTCACCATCAAAATTACAATCTACATTGAAATGAGATGTGTTCCAAGCTGGAAGATTGAGTCTGCTGCTTTATGTAACTCTTGCACTTCACATCACATGAATGGAGTGTGAATGACTCCTCCGCCTGTTCACCACATACTTACAGAAGTACCTTTGAATAGGGGCACGGCCTGTGATGCAAGCAGTTTGTTTCCTTGCCATTTAAAATAATAAGAACTTTTTAATATACCCCCACAACAAATCTAAATTTTCTCTAAAAATAAATTAAATTTATTGTAACTCTGGGCTGAATTATGTGGATATTTACAATTTACGACAGTGTTGTAAGTCATTAAGATATAAAATACTAAAAGTGAGCATATTACAGCTATAAGAAATAAATTATGTTGTGTCAATTTTTTCATCTTATTCCATTTATATTTGAATAGCCTCATATGGAATGATCCTGATTCATGTTGCACTATGTCAGAAAACTATATGTAACAGTAATACTTATGAGGTACAAGTAATTACTACTAAAATAATCAATAGTATGATGATTTTGGTGACATTTAAGCTGTATGTGGAATGCAGCATGGAAGTGACAGACAAGGGCACGGCATGCAACTCACCTGGGTGTCGACTGGGAAGAACTCTGACGGTCCAGCTGCTGGAACTTGGCGAAGGGGGACATCGCCTTTCCAAGGGGGGCTGTAGGGGGACACGCCAGTCAGACAACAAACCACACAGCACACTTCCAAACAGGGTACACATAGTACGGAGCTCAGTTACATTTTAGAAAAGTACCGAACAGGAGGCTGGGTAGGACCCAGTCAATGTGGACATGGCAGCAAAGAGAAAAATACCAGTTCTCACAAGGAACTGTGCCCCAGTCATAGAAGATACAAATTGTCACTTTGCTAGCAAATCTAACTTCACTTACAATTTTTGTTCTAACCAGTGGTAACTGAGCTCAGTTTACTGTCAAATCAAAATTAAAAAGGGACCACACTTATATGTTCAATTTGTGACGTGTTCTTCGCACAAACATATAATCCTGAACGTAAAGGTATAATATTTTACATGTTGCCTAATAAGTGTATAAGAGATGAATGTACAGCTATTATATGTCCTAAGGAACAAACAACACAGACAAAAACACATGCAATAACATGTTATAATGGATGTACATAATTAATATGTGCCTGTTTGAAATTTACAACATTCACTATAGAAATTCTAGTTGCTGCTAACTACAATGCAGTATCAAGCTTAGTTACAGCCTTTGAAAACACAAGTGGTGAGTCCTTGATGCCTCCTTCAAATAAATACTCAGTACAGCTGTAATGTAAACATGCTAATTCTTTCTGCAATTACATATCCTATATAACATGTCTGCGTCTCATTCCATGTCAAGTTTTCAGCTGGGGGGAATTAGCAAATGTGTGCATAGTATAGCAGTTCTGGTATACTTGAAAGAATTTGACCTCTGGCATTTGTGAATGGTCAGGAAATTATCTGGTTTGGGATTCCCAATGCCGGAATTCCCCAACTTTTGTCTGATTTTTGTGTATGTCAAGGGAATTCTCCACATCACTTCAGAGCATAGAAACATGTGTAGGTCTGGATTTCAACCAAAACTGTAATGTGCCTACAAATTTTAGTAAAATCTGTTCAGCTGTTCTTAAATTGTTATATGTGTATAGATGCGCAGAGGGACAAACAGTGATTTTTAATAGGTGCTATGCAGGGTTGTGAATATACGTAACAACAAGATTAGGAAACACTGTATCAATAAAAATTAAGCTGCCACTTGTTAAGAAATAAATACAGAATTCCTTCAGTAATAAAATTAACATTTTAATTGCAAGGGTCATCCAGTCGGAAAACAGAACTAAGTATTTACCCAATTTGAACAAAATTATCGCCATCTAAGTACTGAATGTTACCAAAACCAATCTTATCTTACATTATCTTTGACTTATTTCGAATATTAAAAGTGACCCTAGAAACTCTTTGGAATTAATTTCCTGTTTCACTGCGTACACATTCTAGAATGTTGCATTTTATCGAATGTCTAGGTCAGTGGTTTCCATCCTATCACGTCACAGTACCCATGGAGTGGTTGTGTTGACAGAAATTCAGTGTTCCAGTTACAATGTGGTATCCTGAGTATGACTGACTGGTGTGTCAAGTTTCAGTTCATTGTTTTTAAACTAGTGGTTTATGTATTTTAGTTAGCATTATATTTAATTTACTACAACAATAAAAATTATTTTCAAACAAGTGATGTTATCACTTCTTATTTCCTTTTAGTGAATAAACTATTTGAATTTTAATGTGACTACTTTCTTCCATAGAAGAAAGTGCAGAGTTCTGGGGTTGGCTGATGTGTCCCTCGTAAACAGGGAGTTGGATGAGGTGACAGTGAGTCATTACCCCAGATCCTTGTAGGTTAAGTGCGTCTGACAACTGATTTCATACACTTTTGTACATGAATTGTAATTTGAATGTTCAGCATGATTGGCCATGATTTCTTATGTTGTAAATGAAATGTTCACGTTAGTATTAGATGTGTACACAGCATGCTGGCTCTCTGAATGCTGTCATTTTAATAGTCTGTGAATCTCATAAACTATTCGGAATGACTGTTATACTCAATATGTATGATTATGCGACACAATTTGAATGAATCAGTGACCTTCACCACTCATGTCTGCAATGGCTTTGGTTAGCCTGTGTGTTGATAACCAACGGCACAGGGCTATTCTACATTAGCCATAGCAGCTACCCGCTATCATTCTAAATAGTAATTTGGACTGTAAAGGCTTACAGAAATAGGAGCTGACCAGGTCTAACACATCTGAGTTCATGGTCATGACAACAGCATTGGAAAGAAAACAGAAACAAGACATGTTACAATGGAAAGAAATCTTCTAGAACATGTACAAAAGACTAACTTGTAGTATGGAATGGTTTAGGTGGTTCATATACTACGCCACCATGTTTCCATCAGATTACACATTAACGTTAAATAAAAAAGAGAGGTTTCCTAGCTGATCCAATAAGAGACTAGATTTTTATCACATACAAAGAAGTGCAATATAAATGGAGCAAGTAAATACAAAAGGATAGAGGCAATGGAACAAGTAT
Organism: Zootermopsis nevadensis; assembly: GCF_977971745.1. Classification (NCBI taxonomy): domain Eukaryota; kingdom Metazoa; phylum Arthropoda; class Insecta; order Blattodea; family Termopsidae; genus Zootermopsis; species Zootermopsis nevadensis. The sequence goes on from NW_028259134.1 coordinate 21,088,598, forward strand.
GCAATCATTAAGACAACAGATGATTCTTCTGTTGCATTTGAATGCAAATAAAGGGGAAGCTAAAATAATAAAGTAACTTTATGATATAATTCATCTAACTGAAGCTTTCCAAGAAAGATATATCTCACAGTTTGGAAACAATAAGCATATTTGTATAATTCAAATCAACACATGAATCATATACTCTGATATTTAACAAAGTTTATAATAATAGTGTATTCCAAGTGATACCTTATTTAATGCTAAAGGAAATATTTACCTTTGGAGACCTTGCTTTTCCCCACTGTCGTTGCCGAGAAGCTAGACGTCTTTGTTGTTACTGTAACAAAAATGTAAGCATGAGCTCCTTCCAAATGTACGGTCGTTTGGTGGGATTTAGCATAAAGTTGTTTGTACTGATCTACTCTGGGTCCCATACTGTCCTGTCTATGTAAAGAGCATTAAGACAGAGACATTGCAAAATAAATTGTACTTATTCAAGTAATTGTGTGAATAAACACAAACAAGGAGTTAGAGACAGAACTCCTGCAGCTTACTTTCCAATTTACAGACTTCTAGTCCCTCAGATGACGTGAGTGTTAATGTTATAATGTAAGTTCGTGATGCAACAATACAATTAAATTTAATTATAAGTTAATATACTGAGTTTATAATCAGGTTCTCACAGCAGCAAGTATGAAGACACAAACATGATCTCATCCTACCAAGTCATATTCTCTTTCATTGCTAACAACTGCACGTATGTTACATGCAGGCAACTACTGTTATTTTTAGGAATAACTTATAACTCGAGTACAGATTCTCTTTGTCAGATATAATCCTCAAAGTATTAACCATTTCCATGTTCATAATTATTGACTTATAAACAAAGGTTACATGGAAATATTCAATATAGCTGTCATGCTGTTTTACATTCATCAACATATTTTTTTCTGTTACGTTCAAGTGACAGGAAGTAAATATGTCTCACCTTCAGTGTGGGTGGTACCATCAGTGGAGGACGATGTCACCTTGGACTCGGAATGTCCTGTAGAGAACCAAATAAACTTTTAGTTTCAAGTTATATTAGGTTAAACAGACAGTTACAGAAAATACCTATAATATATTTTTGATGGAAATCATATATATTTATCACATGTAATAAAAACTGATTCTCCAAAAATCTGTTACATTTTAACGTCAATTCACAGTAGTGAATGGCATATTTTCATGATCTAGAAAATGATTCTTGTATTAATCAAGATTTAAAATAACTATCTGTGCATTATAACTATACAACACGGATATTGTAAAAAAATAAATGAATTCATTGCTTCAACATAATACAAACATAAAATACAATGAAACCTCGACATAACACGGGTTTCGGGGGACAGCTTCAGTACCCGAGTTATATATGAAATATGTGAAACATGTAATCGTATTGGGGGACATGATCACAGCTGTGGTATATCCGAGTCCGCAGAATATCAAGCTTCCACTGTATATAAATTATCAGGAAATACAAAGAATTCTTATAGTACGTTTACCACTGATATATTATACAATGAACACTTTAAACACTGGCAAGTATCTGCAGTTTCTAATTAGAGTGATATTAACATCTATACTGGACTACATATATTGTATACAGCATTCAATAACATGGATGAAACAAACTATATACAACAAATGTTACAGTTCAAGCATATTTCATTACGTAAATTTCAATAATTTCTGAACATAAAATAATAAGCACAACTACTATGCATTCTGTTAAATGTCTTAATAAAGTATTACATCACTAAACAGCAATAATGCTTAAGTTAAGTAACAGAAATATAATATGGCTTCCATACGAAAAGGGAAACTAAAGTAACCAAGCAATTCTGCAAGTAAAAATGAGTATTAGTAAAGGGCATTTTGTATGGTAACCTTTTGTTTATGTAATTTGACACTTTTATATTATGTAACAGATCTCTGACACTGCAGGTGCAGCAGCATAAGTTGAAAACTACACACATTGAAATGTTTACACACTAACTTTAGAAATGCAAAATGTGTAATTAAATTGTGAAAGTCAAAAATTATAATGCAGCGAGGTCCCGGGTAATCAGCTGCGTGAGAAAGGAATTAATATGAAATTATTTGTATAAGCTTATAACTCTGCTGAGTGCATCTCAAACTTCTCTGCACAACAAAGTATACTAAGAATGAAAACCTACAACATGCATATATACAGACATATTAATCGTTTACAAAATATAAATTTCATGCTTCTAGTTTAAGTTTTGCTTTTAACTTCTGTGTTTCACAAAATGTTACTGGCAAAAGATCGAAAATATGTAAACTAGCCTTTATAAAATTTTCACGGCTCCCGAGACTGATAATTTTTATCTATTCATTTGTGGTTATTTAATGATGTCAGCAGATCAGACTATATACCATCAGCATGACACTGTAATATGTCCAGAATCACTTAATTCTTAGACATAATCCAAGAATTTAGTGATCCCGACTGTAACACACCACCGTCAGTACCATTTAAAATTGAATTGTAATATGTATGTAAAAAATTCCAAAAATTGTGTACTCTCAAGAAAGATTTTAAAAGTTTTATTATAAAATGCTATAAAAATATTCAATTTCAACTTCTTCCTATCTAAACTGTTATTTAATGCTGATCATTTTTCAGAGGAACAAAACAGACAGGTTGAATTGTATGTACCAATCAAAACCCGTGGAGCATAAAGCAATGTGAACACAGAGTTTAGTGCACAAGTTTCATCTACCTCTAACCAAAAATATTTTGTTGTTTCTAAAATGTTTAAAATGCCCATCACTAATAAATCTGCTTCACAGCAGACTCCAAAAACAGGTAAACATTATTAGCAGTAATGCTAGATTTATGGAAGCAACTGAGCAGATTCTGATGATACAGTATAAAGAAATAAGCTGTGTAGCTTTAAATAAAAAAGTATTGATTGAAGTTTTAGAAAGCAATCAACTTATTTCTAAAGTCAGAGTCTGACTTCTGTAATATTTAAGTTTTGATATCAGGAATACCATTTTTACAAAAAATTACAAAACCTTATTTCATGTTCAAAATAAAAAAGAACATAAGCATACTATCAGTAACAGTAAAATACTGCTCCGCAGTTTTTTGGTTATTTGGCACAAATGAACAGACATTTCCATGAAGTCACGTTGAATAATAATAATAAAAAAAAAGGAAGAATGCACATTCTTTAAAACATGCACTTCAAATGGGGCCTGAAAGATTTAGGGTTGGTTTCAACCTCCTCAGCTTTGAACATAAATCCACTTACTGCATAGTAAAAAAAGTCAAAATACAAAGTCAATATCATATGAGGCAATGAGGGTTGCACATGATGCTATTATTATGCAAAAACTCCATGAAAATTCCATATGGCAATAAACGCAATTCATTATATAAGGGAGATGCAGAGATTGTTAGATAAATCAATCACATGAGCAGTTGCTAGTGAATAAACACAGGGAACCAATCAGGGAAACACTTCCGCATGATGACAACTTCTACTATGAAAGACAAGCAGAAAACATTCCATGTAAGTTGAAAAATGCAGCCAGGGAAATAAATTTCCACATGATATGATGTTTCCGACTCACGGCTCCTGGATCCATATCCGAATTGATGTTCATTCACATTGCTTCACCCACAACTTGCAGATCTCATGTCTTTGGACCAACCAACACAAGGATGCTGGAGCTGACGTGGTTTACAAACTTGCAGATGTTCCAGTTAGCACAGCAACAAGCAATTGTTCACGTTCTTTATACAATTATTTGCAACTAACTAAAGCCAATGCTTGCAAAAAATGAATAAAATCAAGATACTTGTTTGTCTAGGTATCAATCTGTTACTTCTCAGTAGTGTTTGACCCTTGTATTACAAAAAGAAGCTTGGCCATTACATTGCGAGTGAGTCTTATCTACATAAGTACAAACACTGCACAAAATGACGACTACATTAGTGTTCAGCTCTCCAGGCTGCAGGCTGCAGGCTGCATGACTCCATGCCAGATGCAGCTACTTACTGCTCAAGTGATGTGCCAACTTGGTTCGTACCATGCTTGAGTCTTCCCAAGCTTGCTGCTTGCGCACAAACTGTGATGACGTACTGCGACTCAAATGGGATGGGATGTGTTCTTCAGTGGCAGGCTGCCTCAGCAGTCGTTTTGTCTTATGTGTTGTGTTTCGTTTTGATGTGGTTTCACTGTTACCCGATATAGCAGCATTAAATACATTTTCAAAGGCTTCATCAACATTCTCAAGATTGTCACCTAGAACCAGGAGCTCACTTGAAGGAAGCACAGAGTTACCTTGAGATTTCTGAGCATTCATTTTTACTTCTTGAGTTTTTGGCTTGGCGGAACTTTTAAGATATGCTTCTACTTTACGCTGTTTGTTCTCAACACTTTCAGGTGACAAGGTAGCTTCAAATTGCTTGGGGAATGATAGGGAATGACTTGATTTGGTTTTGGGTAATGCTGGTGGAATTCGGCAAATATTACCACTTGGTATTGTGAGATCAGGCAAGGCAAGACTTTGTGGACGTTTGATTCTTATTCCCTGCTGACCTGGCACTAGCTGATGCCACGACTCAGACTTACGAAGGGTAACAGAAGGCGATATGGAAGGAGGAGTGTTTGAAGATGCAGCTGTATTGTTGCTTGGACTAGCTGTAACTGAAACATCATGCAATGAACTAGAACGTGGGGCATTAGGAAAACTCTTTGCTAAGTTTTGTACTTTGTTACTACTATTATAAACTGGAAATTGCAGTCGTGTTGTTAGCACTGATTCTCCACTTTCCTGCAGCTCCTCTTTACTAGTAGCAGTGATGAGAGATTCAGTCGAAGCAGGACGCACTCGAGTCGCCACCAACGAATGATGGTCTGATTCTTGAGCCAGGCCAGGGACACTTCCTGTGTTAATGAACTGTCCCAATCCCCTTGCATGGCCTCTTGAATGCTGTGGGTATCCAATGCTTTCAGAAATGCCATTCTCACTTTTTCGATAAACAGGACTTCTTGAATCGTTAATATGATCAGCTGCTTTTTTTTGGAGCCTCTGCTGGTACTCCATAAACTGTTCATCACTTATCATGGATGTAATATCTGGTTCACTGTGATGCCTAATAATAGGACTTGTTGGAGATTTAATTTCTTTCAGTGACTGTTTTGAAAGCAAATGATGCTGCTTCGATTCTCTAGCATCCTGCCTTAACCTATCAATGGTGGGAGACTTCTTTGATGAATTAACTGTAAAGTCTTCTTTATTTATATGTACTTCATCATCCTCACTCTTTCTGTTTAAAGCAAGTGTAGGAGATTTACTGCTTGATTGCTTTGATGTGCTTTGCAAGTTCCTATTTTCACCAGCAGATGAAAATTTTATAAGAACAGAACTAAGGTTCTTCGCAGCAGAACTTCGTCCGTTGGCTTCATCCATCTCATCAAATCGATGTCTTGTTCTCTGGGTTACAGTAACTGCCTGGTGGGATGTGGGACCTGCCATGACACGGGATACAGCCGTAAATGCTTCTGGTGAAGGAAGCGAATCATCAGGAGATTCTACTGAATCCAAGTCTGGTTGCTGCACAGCTGAGTTGAGCGTGAACACATTCACACTTTGTGGATATGCCAAAGACTTTGATACGACACTTCCGCTGTAGGTCTGAGGAACAGGACTAACATCTGGAAGCTCACAGATTTCTTGGTTCCCATAATCAATTTCAGTAGTGTAGCTTTTTGTACAATATTGAGGTATCACTTCTAATGTCTTATCCTGTAAATTTTGTTCAATAGGATGGATTCCATCTTGACATTCGTGATCTTTATGATAATGCTGCTGACTAGTATCATAATTCTGAATGAGATGCGGAGCCGTGAGCATTGGTGGTGTTGGAATATGAAGAGGTTGTTTTGGGCTGTTTGAAGACAGGTCTACATTCCATTTCTCTTGATAACGTCCTTGCACAGAACCAGGAGTGTGTGAAGGAGAAACATAACTTTTAGGAGCTGGAACAGTGGCATTCTGTTGAACAAATACGCTCAGATTTCCTGACACAGCAATTTTTTCTTGGCTCTGACTTCGAGGTAATGGAAGTGGAGACGGTTGAGGTGATGTTTCTCTAGAGATGTTTTCAAATTTCACTACAGTTGAGTTAAGGACGCGGTGCTCCTGTTGGATGCCTTCTCTGGTCCATGGAAGAGTTGGGCTCACTGGAGACAGTAATTCCTGTTTTGTCTGATGGGTAAAACCTGTCCTTTGCTTACTCAGATAAGGAGTAGTAGTAAACTTCTGAGTTGGCAACTGTCTGATATTTGTATTGACAGACTGATTTACTGTGTCCAATTTTTGCTTCTTATCGATAGGTCGGAAGGCCGACATGGGAGCATGAGAGAATTTATTTATATTAACAGGAGCACTGACTGTGGCAGGGGACTGTGGTGGAGTGAACAGCTGCTTCTTAGAGAGGACAGATCCGGTGCTAGATGCCACTGTAAGTGACCCAACCACCACTGAATCATCGGAAACCACATTTTTCTCAGTCCATGGAAGTTTGCTCTGTTGCTCCTGTTCTTTTTGTTCGAACAACTTCCTCAAGAAATTGCTCCCTTGCCGAGTAAGTTTTGGGCCACTTGTGGCTGCACTCTTCATGACTGTGACTGAATCATCAGCTGACTGCCAGAACATCCTTGCAGCTGCTGGACCTGATGATACCAAATTTCTTACTCTTCCATGATCACCTCCATCCTTCCCCACAGATGTTTCAAATGCCGTTTTAATGTTTGTGAAGCGGCTGCTCCAGTGATGACCGCCCCGAGCAGAAGGATTGTAGCTGGTGGTTTTGGCTATTCCCCCTTCTCCCTTCCACACACTTCCCTTACCATCACTATGCTGCTGGAGGAAAGCCAAAAATTTACGATCACTGTCAGTCTTTGGCTGAAAGGCTGGTGGCGGAACCTTGTCTCCAAGGACATTATTTCCACCACCTACTCTGATTGGACCACGAAGAGCAAGATATGCAGCTCGGTGCTGGTCACTGGTTGAACATGTCCCACAATTGATATTCTTTTCTCCTTCATATTCTTCCCCTGAAGAATAATCAGTTTCATCTTCAATTTCATAGAAATTGAGTGGTTTTGGAATGTCAATAGTATTAGCACGTTTCATCTTGACTTTACGATCAGAGCGCCCATGTGATCTACTGACAACTGCCTTTGTGTCTTTGGTAGCCATCTGTAGCAGTCTTTGTGCTGATGATACGGTGATACAAGTATTCATGTTGCTTGTATCTGTTTCAGTATTATCTGGAATTTTGCAAACATTTTGTAGTGGATTTTGAATTGTGTGATTAGTATTTTGCACAGTTTGCAGAATTTGATTAGGTTTAGCAGTGCTTCGATTCCAGTCTTCACCAGTACTCCATGTATTCTGACTTGTATCTGGAATTTTACCTGCATCATTTCTCTCATTGTTTCCACTAACATCAGTACTGGCCTGCCAAGACTCCAGTTCCCCAACTTTCTGCTTTGAATTACAGCTATTTAATGCTGTGGTTTGTGCACATTTCATACCTGTTTGGGAATGTCCGTCATCTTCAGCCTTCACACTATGATAATGATTACTACTGATCTCATTTTCGTGCTTTTCATGAACAGCAGCTTGGCGAATAGTTGAAGTGTTATCTTCCTCCTCCTCCTCATCTGTTTCAGGACTGCCTTCATCCTCACTTGATGCATCCACCTCACTACTGTCATCATCTTCACTGTTGTAAGCGTTGTGAAAAGATGGAGCATTAACTTTTTGTCGTTTCTCTTCTTCACGGGACAGCTGTTTATTGATGGCTGCCTTATGAACAGCAATTTGAACGGACTGAGCCGGTGTAAACAACAGTACACTTGGATCATAATCTTTACTATCACTATCAAGAGATACAGAATGTAGAACAGTTCTGTGTTCTGGAGCACTGCATTGAGGCATGGCCAAGTTGCTGCTACCAGTGTCCAATGAGACAGACTGTGTCACCGCCCTATGTGGAGATGAGCTATCAGTCACTGTGGGTTTATGAATATGGTGGCTAGGCAGAGAGCTGCCACTGTCAGATCTTGGGGTTGATACTTTCGAATCCGATGTACTGCTCACTGCTGAACCTTGAGAAACTGATCTACGCAGAACTTTCTCCGCAACAGAAGGTCCACTATTTGATCTTCTAGGAGCTGAAGCTTGAGGTACAGACTTATGAGCGACTCTTTCACCTATCAAAGTTCCACCATTGGATCTTTGCGGAGTTGATCTTTTGGAACTTGAACTGCTATCCAGGGATGAAGCCTTAGATACAGGTTTATGGACAGTCTTCTCTGGAACTGACGTGCCACTGTCTGATCTCAAAGGAGTGGAAGCTTCGGAACTGGCAGTGCTACTAGACGATGAAGAATGTACTGGAGCTTTCTGAATGGCTTGCTCAGCCAATGAAATAACACTCTGTGTAACTGAACTTGAGTTATCTAATGAAACAGACTTTTGGATTGGTCTTACCACTTCTTGCCCAAGTTTTCCTGGTTTGTATTCTCTGTGAACTGCAGTTATTGGCTGCATACTGACTTTCTTGTCTGAATATGGATGAACCTGATTATAATCACCATCCTTCTGCAAAGTGCAACGAGGATCATCCTCATTACCTAAAACGGAAAAATCAGCTTTTCCATCAGGATTACTATCTTCTGGCATTGTAGTATTACTCACATTACACAGGTTACCTAAAGATGCTGACTGCTCTAAAGGTCTATGAATTCCGTTAAAATCTGAGATAACAGTATTATCTGCATTAGTGTCTGTATCACCACAACTGCTCCTTTGATTTTCAGTCTGAGACTGATTGACTGAGGCACCAGCCTTTCGCACCTGAGAAAGGTAAAAGAATGGTTTTGCGGAGGCATTTCCGTTAAAGATGGGACCTGGCAGAGAATGTCTTGGGGCAAAGTGGACAGGGTGAAATGCAAGCATCGCAGGGGACCCGATAGATGACATTACTGTTGTATTTTCTGATAAAGCTAAGTCTCCTGCAGAACTCTTTTGCACCAATTCCTGTGCAGTCTCCACAGTTCCAGAAGCACCCAAATTTGAGATTAATTTGTCCTTTGCTGAATTTTCTTCAACCAGTCTTCTTGCATCAGCCAACTCCTCACTTGTTACCGCAACTGTATGCCTGTTTTGGCGCAACATTCTCTTGTTCTGAAATTTCTGTGTTTGTTTCTGAGAATGAAGCATTGCTTTAGGACTATTAGTCTTTAAATTTTCTTTGTCTGGTGGAGCAGGCAGACAGAGCGACGCCTGAAGCCGGGACACGAGTTGCAAGAGCGCTTCTCTTCTCGCAGGGTCCAGCACTTCTCCTTGCCCCTCTCCAATACTACCCAGCTGCAGTGATGCCTCCAGACGTGACAGAGCAGTCTGAACCTCTTGTAAAAGATTTGGTCCAAAAGGTTCTGTTGATCCAGAAGTGGAGTTTGTCTTCTGTGTAGATATATCGAGGCTTTGCTGACGGTGAAGTTCGATTGAATCCCGAAGCCCAACGGCCAGAAGTCTGAGATTGTCACCAGATTCGGTACCTGAATCTTCGACTGTCCTCAGCTGTCCCTCCTCAGATGAAATTTGGGCAGAATGAGAGTGTGATAGAGGGACAGCTTGAGGAGCACAACCTGTACAATTTTTTTCAAGCAATAGTGAAGAGCGTAACTGTTCCACTAGCAAAGGTAGGAGCAGAGACTCACCCTCTGCTACGCTGCGGTGAATCACATCACCAGTTTCCCCCTGCTCTTGTTCACTTGCAACTTCCTCATCGGCCAAGGCGGCAGCTACTACACCAGCACAAGCTGCATCAATAAACATGTCGCTCAGCATGGACAGAATTTCATAAATATGGAGTTAATAAAATTAGAATTTCAAAAAACTTGATTATAAACTATTTGGTACTATGTACCCATATTTCGCAACTCAATTTACTGCTATAAATATGACAGTACAAAACATGTCAGGACCTACACACCTTTCTGTTCTGCCATAACAACTCGCAACCTGGCTCTAATTTGGCGTCTCCCTTCGTAATCAGAGCACTTGTCCAGCTGAAACATCGGGTACTATTAACTCACATTTATTTCTGTATTGCACAACTCACATAACTCACCATGATTTAATGTTACACTAACAAAAAATAACAGCAAGAAAGACGTAACTTACATAAGAACTCAGTAGAGATTTATAATTCTTTAACTGGCAGTCTGTATAATAAACTGCATTCAATTTCTTAAATATTTTAAAATGCTTTGCTTTAAGCTATGGTCTATTTGTCCAACACCTAATTTTACCATGTACAATAAATGTAATTAATTCAAAGATCTATTATATTGTTCAGTCAGGATTCTGGACCATTATGTCAATGAGTTGTACAGTAGTTTAATTTCAGGATTTCCCAAAAATTTTTACTTCACTACAACTTGAACCAAAAAATGAAATTCATTCTTTCACAGACGCATATGTCCAAGTATTACATATGTGCCTCTTTCATCTTCTTCATAAATTTATGCATGGATTTTAAACAATAAAATTTAAATTTTCTGATTCGTCAAACTTGATTGGAGAACAATTATAAACTTCTCCAATTAACATAATGATTTTTAAAGTAAATACTACCCGTAATTTAGAAAAACTGTCGCTCCAACCTTAAACGTCAGGCCTAAATGTTTACATAAATCTTTTAAAAATCAATAAACCTGAACAAATTTATATGCATGTCTAAATATGTTAAAATATATAACAGAAACAAACGTACAAATTCAAAAAAAAAAGTTTACAATTTAAGGAAGTCATATGAGCTGAAACGAATCACAATAAAAATTAATGTAAATATTATAGCGTGTGGTCCATTTCCACGAAATTTTTCAAACAAAAAATACGGCATCCATTTTTATTTTTAAGCTTTCAACTTTCTGAAATTATCATTAACAACATATAACAGACAGGAATATTAAAGAGAACATTGTGATAGGCTACGTATTCACAGCACAACATTAGTTTTCATTACCTGATTAATTAATTAACTTACCATTTCTCCTTATGCTATGTGACTTAATTGTAATTACAGAAAACAATGCTTTTGCTCTCCTGATGAGCGTTTGCTCTTACCAATTGTCGTAGCAGTCTCTCGTCCCAAATTTCCTCGAGGTCCTGCTCCAAGTCTTTACTTGTTGTCTACAATGAGAGAAAAGATACTGAGTTAAACATAACAGAAGCAGTGAACATGTGGCTGGCAACGTGACAGAAATATCCTGCAAAGCTGGGTATACCATGACGTAAATAGCTCCTCTTGATGCATCCTTCTCTTTTACATTATTTCTCTCATATGCTAAATTTTTTACAAGGCACAGCGAATGTATTTCCAAGTACCAACTGAGAAGTATCAAGTCTGCATGTCCATCAGCTAGCTCGTGTATGTACCTAATGTAAAAAATTGTTACGTGTAACAATACTTTGCCAATGCATCTGTAATTGTTTACAGAAAATTTAAATTTGTTTATCATATGAAACTGACGAACATGAAAGAATTATGTCACAGAATGTTTTTAATATTTTTTGGTTATCTCATGCCTAGCTCCAGTGATTCAACAGTCAATGCAGTGAAGCTGAAAGCCAAGGGTAATCTTTGCTGAGCTGTTTCCTGTTCAATAAAGCCAACTTAATAAAGCAATGCGACATATTTTTCAATTATCTATTACCATACATCGCTTCAAGACACATTACGTGACACTGGTGTCGCTCCCACCTCAAAAATTTGCCGCGTTGTCACGTTATTAACCGACTGCTCAAAAAACGGATTTTGGGCAGCCTCCAGTGACGTAACACGCATAACAAATGTCTTAAAAAACTGTCACACGGTTCTTTAGCTGAAACAAGTGAACACTTTCGTGCAAAAAAGTTTAATATGTTAAGTCGTAAGATTAATAAAAAATATATTCTGCTGACGGTAATAAACATGTTATCTGTCAAAGTACACATTTTCAAGAAAATTTTTGGGTCGAATCCTATAATTAAACACACACGTATACAATGTTATGTTAATTCTTTTTCAATTAAGTCCAAAATCGAAAGCACGATTCTTTCGCGGGTAGGACGTTCCTTAATGAAGCATGGCTGATGACAGTCCCAATTTACAGCGTGCAGTCGTGCTCCGCTGCCCAAAACAGGCGCGATTCGTCGTAATGAAGGGAACTGTGCGGGCTGGCTATTTCCGGCATCACCTCGCGAGCCAAGACAACATTCCCCACGTGGTCACAGACAACAATCACACACATTCAATGTACTGTCCACAGATGACGAGAAAAACCCTGCTGAGGGAAGTCGTTTCTGGTCGGCGCGAGGGGAATGTTACTTATCAGCTGGATTAGAGGGCTCCTATTGGTGGGAAGTGTGATACGTCACAGTTTTACTCTACTACACACAGACTGAAAACATCAAGCAGTTACGAGTAGCGTGTAGTGAGCGCACCTCTAATGTGTTCTGTGGGTGTTGCGATAATATTCAAGATTAAATCGCTGTGCCGCTGTGAGGTAATCTTAAAGCTGTACCCATTAGAACACGTGAAAGATTGTTGTCTGTTGTTCGTTCAGTGGTTGTGGAACGAATGCATTTAGGATGGGTCGTCACTCACCGCGAAATCTTGCGCATGCGCGTTTAACAAATTCCTAGCAGGGATTTTATCCTGGTCTGCGGACTGTACGTACTCAGTTCTCTTCTATTAAACATTTACATCACAAACCTCTCTCTTTCCAGCCGAACAGATTACGAAAACCTTTCACGTGCTGATCTACCTTCTGCGTCCAGCGAGAACAGATTAAGATGTGGTTATGCGCACTGAATTAAATGGTGTTCAGCCACCAAGAATGGGAGGGGAGAGAGGAAACCGGACTGAACCAAATTCCGCGTGGAGCTAACAGTATTATGAGAGTAGGGTTGATTTCCCCTTCTGCCTTGAGTTACCTAGGCCGCGAGTAATGAATCTAATTAAGGGTTAAAAAGATTATAATATTATATTATTAACGGAATTTGCGCATGCCTAGAAACGATTACTGAAAATACACTCTTTTTTTTCGTAAAACGCGGTAAAGGAATAGAGCGAAATGTAAAATTCTGCGGTTACAAATTAAATTATTACACGAATATTGCTTTCGTTTTATACTGGAAGATTCTTTTTTATTACCATTTGCCAACGACGAAAGTATATAAAGATAAAGGACGCAGGACTAACAGCTGAACTTCTTCATGGGAAAAAAAAAGTCCTCAAAACCAAATTATACTATTTCCAAAGCTCTTCATCAACCAACAAGAAGAAGAACCCACACTTTCTGAGGTCACGTCTCTTGGTCGATCCCGTCCAAATCGATCATTTTTCACGTCGATTTCCAAGACACTCCATTATATTAGTAGTATTTATATATGACAGACCTTTCTAGAAATATTGGAAGAGATCTACATGACTGTTGTTGGCAACTTTCGACCTAGTTTTTTTGTTAAGCATAATGTGTACAATCAATATTGAAGTGTAAATAAAACAAGACAGATTTTGCCACAAAGGTTTCGGGAATTGAAGCGAATCGCGAATAAACTTGACTTGTAGCTTGGGTCAAATGACGCGTACATGAATCTCAAGTTGAGGCAACACGAAGCAGCTCGGCGCCCTCTGACAGCAGAACAACACTTCTGCTTCCTTCTCGCGTTTAAAACTTTCTTCAGCGAGACATCTGGCCTTGAATTACAGGCCAGATATATTTTTGGCGTCTGAGATTTAAACTGAACTGGCGAAGCAAACGCACAAACTTAAAAGAAAGCAAATAAATGTAAAGGAGGCAGAGGTCCGTCATCTGGGTTATACAGTCTGGTAGAAATTTACCAACGTTTCAGAGGTGCCTGCTGCCTCCATCATCAGGCGTTGATTAATCATGAAGTCGTAAAACGTGGAGTACAGGTCAAGCTTCAGGTATCTCAAACCTTGGAAGGTAATCGGGTGTAAACCATTAGCTTCTCGCTCGTCGCCTTCCCCCCCCCGGAGAAAAGAAATCCCGTATTCACTGACGTCTTGTGTGCCATCGTGTATGTGGACGGTTTCACGAGCCCGAACCGGAGTAATGCGACAAATCGGGGACCATGAGCGAGCAGTCAGGACGAAACTTTAACACCACACGGGTTGTAAGTGAAGTGACAGTCATTCCGGACAAACTACTGGAGAGTAAAATTCAGAATATACACGAGGGTAACATAAACCAGGCGTCCCAGTTGGTGACCAGTCACTTTACTGACTAAAACTTCCCCGCGATTTGTCCTTCGGAACATTACAAACGAGAAAACAACAGTTCCACCATTGTAGACGTCGGAAAACAATACACCAGCAGCTCAAGACTCTTATTCACGACGACAAACAGCAAGACAGTAACAAGTGTGAAGCACTTCAGGCACATTCCTTTTGCTGCGAGGTTAAGGAAACTGAACTACAGGTCAAGAGAGGTTAAAAATCCCGGTGGGACCGCACGACGGGACTCGTTCGGTCGGCGGTCTTTGTGTCTTCACTTGGCTCCATATTTAAGACGCGGCAGGTCTCTTTTTGTCCGAGCTATTCCTGGCCGCACTCACCTACTATGAAGACCTGCAGCGTCTCTCTCGTTACGCGGGTATTTCCGGCGAACGGCGTCGTTATTATGCCAAAACAATCCACACACCTGTCTCACTGCCACAAAATCTCTTTGTGGCACTCGAAATGAATAACCTGGATCTCCTCAGTCCACGCCGTTGCCTTACGAGGCCTGGCATCTATTTAACAGGACTAATTAATTCTACATCGTTCGCCGAAGAGCAGACCACTCTCAAGACATCGCGTACTTGCTGCCAAGGAGATCTGAAGATGGAGGCAGCAAGCACCTCTGAAACGTCGGTAAAATTCACCATACTACATGACATCTTGAGACGTGTTTCGGCTTGGACTATTCCATCCACAAATAAGATATCGCTGTGCTGTAGGCGATCACCGTACGTGCGTCAGAACCTATTTGAATCAATTCCAAACCCACGGAAATTGGAGCCAGTCCCAAAAAAAGGTGAAAGAAGACGTAATATGGTCGATCAGCTGATCAAAAAATGATCCGGTTTCTACGAAATCCAAATACGAATAATGTATATTAAAGCCAGCCACGAGAACCTACGCTAAGACAAATGAATTCAGCCCAAATCTTCACACACAATTTAAGATCCATTTTAATATTATCCTTCAGTTTAGTATTATCTGGAAGTATGGGGACATGTCTTTCATAAACAAGGGACAAACGGTGAGGGACTACGTCATCACACCCAACTTAAGATCGTCTTTAAGCATAATTTAAAATAATTTTCACTTAAGTTTGAGTACATTTTTCTCAGATTTTGGCTTTAGTTTGTTCCTTTTTTTCCTTCGTATCGCTTCGTATTAATACTGCTATTTATGGGCGAAAACATAAACGAAGATAATGAATAGATAAAATAGGCCCCACTTATTGCATTCAAAAACTACGGTCGACTGCGCACATGTTTACAAAATACGAGTATACTCCACCAATAATTCAATTCGCACACACGTGTTCTGTCCATACCTGCAGAACTCCTTCTAAAGGCTGCCTTGCACCGAAGGCGTTACAGTCATTCAAGAACAGTCAATTGTTAACGACTTGGCGCTGCTGTGTGCTGAGTACTTCTTAAAAAACATTTCACAACCGAAAAGGCTTCTTTGACGTCGTCAAACAAAACTATTTTCGGATGTTACGTCCTTCTAAATACATTTCTATCTCAAGACGTAGACCAACCAGGGCGTTAGGCGATTCAATTCAAATTCTGATCTACATAAAAGTAACATACTCGATACCGAACATAGACCCACATTTACAGTTTTTTTGGGTCAGCTTTTATTATAAAAACTACAAACTATCTTGTACTTTAAGTTTACGAACTGTGCCAACAATCAATGACTGCGTTTTGTATTCGCAGATTTCGTATGATTCTCACTGTAAACAGCGATCATTTCCTTAAACAGCGTTAACCAGTTGATGTTTGCAATGGTGAAGTGTAGTGTTTTCTTCGCGGTACGGACTGAATTCTTAAGTTTCATTTGAAAGAGCTTCGGCTCCAAAGGTTAATTAGCGTTTTAGTCGTATTATTTCCTTAAACAAGGTTAACCAGTTGATCTTTGTAATGGTGAAGTGTAGTGTTTTCTTCGCGGTACGGACTGAATTCTTAAGTTTCATTTGAAAGAGCTTCGGCTCCAAAGGTTAATTAGCGTTTTAGTCGTATTATTTCCTTAAACAAGGTTAACCAGTTGATCTTTGCAATGGTGAAGTGTAGTGTTTTCTTCGCGGTACGGACTGAATTCTTAAATACTATTTAGGCGAGCTTCGGCTCCAAAGGGCTAATGATCGTGTGTACCAGAGGCGACATTACTAATATTTCGGCATATTTTTCGTGTCCTACTGCGTTCAACTGTTACGTACAGCCGCAGTGGAGACATGCAAGATGCATACAGCTGGCAAAAGTGTTAATATTTACAGTTCTGCAATAGAAAGTCTTGAATGGCCCGTCTTTGAAAACAGCCCTAGTTTAACCGTGGACATTTGGTGTGGCGTTTAATATTCCGAATAAAGCAAAACAAATATGGAATTCTATACAAATGTGGCCATTATTTACAAATAAAGGTACTTCCGAAATGTAAACACTGCCTCTCGCACGTGTCAGCAGTGACGCGATTACGCATTGAAATTCGCTTATAACGTCTATAAACAACCACTAAATCTAAACTTCTAAAAATAAAGCAAGAGTGGCATAATACAGTGGTATTCAACCTGGGGTACGCGTACCCCCGGGGGTACGCGAAGACATCTTAGGGGGTACGTGAAATTTAAAAAGAAAAATATTATTTTATTGAATAAAAATTTTCTTGGATATTATCCATCGTCTAGTAAATATAAAACGTAAAACGACGTTTCGGAGATGGTACTCTATCTCCGTCTTCAGGTTCCTACACAGTTGGGCCCACTAGATAGAGCTAATCCCTATCTCCTTTGGTCCGGAGATAGGGATTAGCTCTATCTAGTGGCCCAACTGTGTAGGAACCTGAAGACGGAGATAGAGTCCCATCTCCGAGACGTCGTTTTACGTTTTATATTTACTAGACGATGGATAATATCCAAGAAAATGTTTATTCAATTGACTCTTCACCATCGTCAAGAAGTTTTAGATTTGATATATTATTTTATGATAAACACTGAATAATCAGTAATATAATTTATTTAATTTATTTTAGATGTAGATTATATACTATGTATAACTTGAATTATACACCAACAACTTTGGGGGTACAAAGTTGAAGAGAAATTATATCTGGGGGTACGCGAACAAAAAAAGTTTGAATACCACTGGCATAATAAGGATTCCATTACCTGCCTGAGACACAATGCAAAAGCTAAACAAAAGAAGGCTAGCCAAAGTAGTTTATGTCGACTACCCAACTCAAGACTGCGAAGATCTCAAGGCGGACAGCACGTGGGTTCGAATTCTGACTAAGGTACGAATAATTCTGAGGGCACATCCCCATAATCTCCCTAAATGGGGTGGAAGGGCCGCGACCCCCTGTCTATATCATCTTTAGTGTGGAGGGACTAAGAAAAATCACGCATATAAGGTGACCCAGAGACTTCTCAAGCACACACTGTCGCTGAACTAACTTGCTGGGTAATCTGTACTGTTAATGTTAATAATATTAATCACAGCAGCAAACAATAAATGCCCTGGTTTCCTCGAAGAACTTAAGAACGTATCTGCAGGATTTCTTTTCCCAGCATAAATGAACAACAGATTTAAAAAATTGTGTTTAGCAGCTACGTGAATGAATTTCACTGTTCTAAATCCTGCGGACTACTTCTAGGAACTTCACGCAAATCACTTGAAACCATGTAAGAGGAAATCCTGTTACCAAGGCAGAGTGACTATTCAATGGTTAATACGTGGCTTGATAATTAAAGGGCACGCCATCTACTGCGCCTATCAAAAACACAAACAACTCAAAGTAATTAAGGTTCTTTGTTTCTGTCATTGCAGTCAACAGTATTACTTTAAACTACACGACGCTGTCCGTCTTTAGAAACTGACAGTAGCTTATCTCGTCATGATATATATCGCCTTTTATGGTATTAGAATGTTCATTACCAGGTTCACGGGACCCCCACTCCCCGATCTCTACCCTGAGAAAGCTGAATCAAGTCCACACTCTAACATTTTAAAATTAAGGTGCAGTCTTCTACCATGAAGACAGAGGCGATAAGTTCCTCCAAGACTGCACGACGTCGTAACCCAGAAGAATACAATCCAAATTTTCATCGCTAGGAAACCTGAATTGAAACGCACGTTTTTAAGAGTGCACGGAAAAAAAACCTAACCTAACCACGTGGTAAAAGCAATCCGTAAAATGATTTTTACTGCTTCGCACATTCTGAAGTCACCTGATCGAACCCAGGCGGTAACACTAAAGCATTAAGCCTAATTACGCTGCGCTGGGACCATCAACGGATTTCCTCTCTCACCTGTAGCGTTCCGGAAGCCCTCAGATGCACCGTCCTGTCCTACCGCCGCGGCTTTGCAACTAACACTGCCCCACAAAACACCGCGCGCGCAACTCCTGAGCCAAAATTAGCACCGCACAATCCGCTTCGTCGTCACGTGACACTTATTTTTGGTATAAATTTAAAGGACGTACCGAGGAATGTATTAATAAGACGCACGACTTTTGTATAGGCATTTATTTCCGCACATGGGTGCCCATGTTTTATTTCATAAGCAGCACGCCGTGAAGAAACCCCTAGGTTCACCGAAGTCGTCAGTTTGAGTCCAATTTTTATCACGGGAATCCATTTTGAGCAAACTTTTCCTTTCTTTGAGCTCATACTCCATCAATGTTAATATGGAGTACACAAATAAATATAAGTACGGAAAAAACATGTTACAGAATTATACGAAAATAAAATAGGTTCACTCAAGGCCGTCTTGCGTAGTTTGAAGGCAAAAGTCCCTAATGACAGCTCTTAATACAATAAGAAATACATTCAGGAACTACATTCTCACAGCCCACCGGTTAAGAACCGCTACTTGAGTAACCTGTTCCCATTCCGAGTGGATTAAACCGCCTTTGTTAGATTGTCGCTAACATATTTATTTATTCGCTGTTTATTTAACCCTTTGAATCTAAATAATATTTAATAATTCAGTCCGTACCTCAAAGAAAACACCAGACCTCACCATTAAAAAAGATGAATTGGTTGATAACGTTTGAGGAAACCACAAAATCAAAACGCACCCCAGGTTATAGTGTCAATAACAGGATGATTAATGAATAACTATTACGAAAGGATCTGGAAGGAAGCAGTAGTGGCCTAGTTTTGAGGAATTATAACCAAAAAACCTCTCCGGGCTGAGACTCGAACCAGCATTCTCAGGAATACGAGGTGCAGGTGCTATGAACGCGCCTTACTCTAGCATCATCTCCAGCTACGAAGACGCCCTAAATGCGCCCCTGAGAGAGCATCCTGTTTCTGCCCACTCCTACAGATTCTTGGCAACACGTCTTAGCGCACACCGAGACCGTCAGCATGTAAACTGACAACGGGTAGGCACGATCTTTCGCGATTCTGATGTTCACATGTTCAAGACACAAAATCTATTGTTGGGAAATCAACCGTAGCACGGCGCTGCAATTGCTTTCAGTTTTATTTCGTAATAACTACATCGCATTATCGAAAGACGCTGCTAATAAAGACGAATCTCTTGCTTTATATTTTGCGCCTCTCCTGCCGAGAGATGTGTAAAGATTAATTTCGTAAAGAATTGTGACGAACTTCCACACGTCCTTGCCTCGTTTCCTTTGTCTTTCGGTTAGTCATTAAAAGTTTAAAAAAGTACATCAGAACATCCTAATGTCACTGGCGAACAGCCAACCAATGTATTTTACTAAGAGTCGCAGAATCTGTACTGCCGTAGTGTATTCTCGTGAAAGCGTATCTTAAGAATTGCGTTACGAAGAATGTACGAAGTGTAGACCAAACCCTGGGAGTTCTGTGCTTCAAGAACATCCATATGGTGCCTATTCCTTGCAGTTCCTCCAATTCTATGTTGGACCTCGTCCATTACCTAAAGTATATCTGATACGACGTTTCGGGAGTTAGCTCTATTCCCGTCTTTAGGCCATTGTTTTTCTTTGTACCATGTATCAAATAACCTCATACGATGGATAGAGTTAATATAATAAATTAATAAATAAACTGCCTGAGAATCAGTTCCTTCAATAGTAAGGTTAATGACTTTATGTCTAGTGGCGAAACAATGTAATTGGACTGGTTATTGTTGCAAAGGCACCAATGGCATTTTCTTCCTCTTTTCCTTTCTTCCTCTATAATTTAAATTAGAGGAAAAAGAAACAATTTGACATACAAGCAATTCCATAAAATGGGAAAGTTTTTCAAACATGACACAATCGACAAGCTGAATCGGAGATACGATCTTAACTTACGTGCCAAAACCTGGCGTTGTAGCACTGCGCTATAAAAAATAAAAAAAAATTAAGCGTCTCAAGTTCTTTTGTAAGTAATTACACCAAATTTGTATCTTCAGACAAGCTGCTGGAACGTGAATTTGTATTTGTATTATTGTGAAACAATTAACACAGCCAGTTAAATGATTCAAAGTATGGGTGAAGTGGCAACTGTGAGCCATCAAAGTTGGCAAAGAGGCAGGAACCCACTGACAAATTTAGTATAGAAGGCAGAAAAAGGTCAAATGAAGTCAGCCCTTTCAACAAATTAATCAAGACATCTGCCATGCTTTGCACAGTAACAGGACTATCGCGAGACCGAGCTCCATTCCATCGCTGATTTAGTTTCATTGTTGACGTACGAACGTTGCGGGAAGAGAAAATCTTCCAAAGTATACGGTGAATCCAAAAGTGAGTAGACATGAAAGCCAGAGTGGCTAGCCTCAAAGGTTTCCATGGTTTTCCTCAGAGACTCCAAATCAAAGTCAGTATAGCAACCTACAATACATCAGGCCACTTCCTTTCCAATTCATGGTGCATATATCATCCTACCATTAAACAATATAAAATTACTGGAAGCACTGTCAAATAAAATAAAAATAAATAAAAATTAAATTTGTTCTATACTCTCTATTTTAAAAACATATTTGAAATGTGTTTTGATATCGTGTAACTTTTAGACAGAATATATCAACAGGAGATTTGGTAGATCTCACTGTAGATCAAAGATTAATAATAAGATCGATGTTTAAAAAGTAGGGTTGTGAGGGTGTGGGGGTGGACACGTCTCATTCAGAAAACAAGTGGCTGACTCTAGTGGACACAGCAATGAAATCTTTCGAGTCCATGAAATGCGGGCCAATTTCTTGAAAAGCTGAACAACTAGAAACATTTCAAGGAAAAATACACAATGCAGTTGGAATATTTAATGACGAATAAAGTTAAATTCATTCCTGAGCCCAAGAACTACACCATTAAATCACGCATGGATACCGTAGGCAGACATCCACGGATTCTTAACGTCAGAAGTAGATGGGGACGAGCGATCGAACTCATGTTCTGGATACTTTTCCCCCCAGGGTACAAGGAAAAATAATTTCTGACTCTACACAGCATAATATCCACAGTGCGTTGGTTTCCCAACAATACATTTGCATGTAAATGAAAAATTCCAATGTATGAAAAATTAAAAGCAGTAAATTTGAGAACAGGGAGTTCTTAGGTCCTTTTAGAATTCAACTGTGGTATATCATGGAACCATGGCCACAAACCTTGGACGACAGCCAAAACTGCTGTTGTGTTAAGTATTTAAATTGGACACATGTGCAATGAACCTAGGTCTGGTGTTGAAGGAAGCAAATACGGATGAGCGAAAACAGAATAAATTAAACTCCGCACACAACACATCACTCTCCTGGCATCGCGGAGTGAGCAGCGGACCTGAGAATGCAATTATCATCTTCAAAGCCGTGATTGTGCATCACCGGCTGTCATTTGAGTCTCAGGAACTGAGCTGCCTCCTGCGTTGAGGCTACGACGCTACAAGCACGGCGATGAATACGTGATCACAGCGACTGCGTGTCATGAGCTGAGTGGACAGCTTGCGGTAGTCATCATTGGACAACACATAGCTTATTTATCAGACAGGGTGGGGCCCTAATTTAAGTTGGATTTTATGTTATTTCAATATGAAAATTATAAGAGAAGAGTTCATCATGAGAAGCTGGCAGTTACTCAGCTCGTCAAGAGCTTGCCCATCTTTTACGGAACCTGAAGGTTTATTGACGTGTTCAAAACAGCCTGATAAAATTTCAATAAAAGCCCCCCCCCCCCCCCCCACTCACATATAATGTCCAAAAACAATCAAATGCAGAGTGCCGCAGCCTTGTTAAACAGACAAATTTTCATAATTTAACAACTTACTTTAACCATTTCAATATTTCCATTTTTTTCCCTTCAGAACAGACTGCACATATTTTATTATTATTATTAACTGCAAATGGGTTTTTACCCAGTGGCAGTGGTACTACAATAAGACATAACAAAACAATGAGACACAAAAACATAAGAGACAACAAAACATAAGACACAACAAAACAATGAGACACAACAATAAGACGCAACAAAACTGAGGCACAACAAAACAATGAGACACAACAAAACAATGAGACAGAACAAAACAATAAGACACAAAAAACATAAGACATAAACATCTTGGCTTTCGCGGTAGTGACTGCATGATCGCGTAGTTAAAAGGATTATTTACGCTGTAATCTCAACCCGTGGTTGAGTTCGTCCCAGTTATCAAGGCAAAAAGCAACATTATTACAAAACAATTCTGAATAGGAACGTATCAGACAAGCGTACCGCAGGACACATTCTAATGCGTTTTATCTAACGTGTTCTCTGTGAATACAAGATTCAATTAAAGTGTAGCAAAATACTTTTAAATTACATGAGTCATAGATTCTTTTAAATATCTGACGTACTACCTCCCATGGTAATTTATTTATTACATCAAAATTCACGCTGATGTCCAGATGTAAAATTTAAATTATGACAGAGATAGCAATTAAATGACTGGGCACAAAGTACGAGGCTGCCAGCCAAACTTTAACGACAGGGTCAATGGTAAATGTATGGCCAGCTGGATTTTACGGATGAAAAAGTTTTGAGACCTACCTTCTGTGAAGAGAGCACCCGCTGCCTTTCCACCTGACTGACAAGTGCAGCGCTCTGGGACTGCGAAGCCTTCACCAGCGGCTCCATTCCTTGCAGAATCACTTGCGCCCCGAGGAACTTGTTCAGCAGAGAACGAGCCTCTGCATCCTCTTTCGAGTCACTAGCTGCGACATCTGAAATATATGGCACTTTCATTAATATTATTTTACAAAATACTTTATAATATAGACAAAAAAAAAAATTGTAAAACCAACACGCACTAAATACAAGTCAATCAGAAAAATTAAATTTTAATAAGATTTCATTTGTCTTCCATAATTCTATCGTTCAATGTCGCATCAGTGGTTGTCTGTCGGGTAACAAAGCCATTTAATTCTCACCTTGATCAGCATTCTTCATGCGAGTGAGCACATCTTGAACGCCAGTTACACGTGTCTGGTTGGTGAGGAATGATTTGCCTTCAGTCTCAGTAAGGGATGTGCCATATGCATTATTTGTAGTTGACCCCACATGCACATCCGCTGGCACAGACTGCTTCAGATTTGCTGTGCCTAAATAAACAACGAGGGTAAAACAATAATTTTATTAACACAAAATAAGTGTAATTTTCAAGGAGACGGTCAACACACCTGTCAATATGGTGAATAATGTTAAAGTCGTATTTTGTTGCGCTGTGTAGTCTGGTAGAAGTTTACCGACATTTCAGAGGTCCTTGCTGCATCTATTATTATCCTGATGATTGAGGCAGCAAGGACGTATGAAACGTAGGTAAACTTCTACCAGACTACACGGCTCAACCACCCAGAAGACAGCCGTCTTCAGACTCACCGCCGTGATAACCTCAAAACCTGTGTAAATACATGATGACAAGTCCTTCTTGAGAAGCTACTAGCCAGACAGTCGATAAATTTTCTGCCATTTAAGGAAATTGATGGTTCATTACTACGTTGTCACTGATACTGATACTAGCAAGTACCAGATTTCATACGGTGAACTACGTGTCAACAGACTACTGCTGTGGCATACGCTAAACAACAAATCATCGCGTTTATTTTAAAAATAATATCTTATTATAGTTTAAATATTAAAATCAGCAAATATTCATGCAATGATAATATATTCATCACCACATATAAAGAGATGTTACTTTTATTCAATTTCCAAGAAGTCCACCATGAAATAATGCATAAATAATGTCAATGCACGTAGGACACCTAAATTTGGTTGGTTATTTTGTTACTTTATAACACTATATTGACAGTTCAAGTCATCTGGCATTAAGCCAGAATGGTAGAATAATTGTCAATCTCATCATGTATGGGCAAACTGAGGAAAACCATGACGGGACAGTTTATGACTTGGGTATGAACTGAACGCCTCCCGTGCAAGGCCAACGCACTAAAACTGCTAAATGTACTCTCCCACTCAGTTTCTGCATCTGTAGGTGCCCTGCCGTTCTTTCCTTCTATCTCATTCATATGGAGAATTTCAGTAGGACTTCATACAACAACGCAGACACGACCAATCCTCATCTTAAGATTCGGTAATTACCTGATGCCTCCTCCCCCATGGGAGTCGTGGCAGGACTGGTTCCGTTGCTAAGTTGAAAACTTGACGAGCGGAAGATGAGCCCAGCCTTGGGGTAAGAACGCTGCGAGCGAGAGTTGTCACTGCTATTCGCCTCGGCTGCTAGGTCATGGTGTCAAATGTTAAGAGTGGTAGTAGGGGAAGCAAGGTCAGGGTCATTGTTATTGGCAGCTGTTATATTGCACACAGATTTGAAGAGGGGAATTAGCTTCATTACACGCTGCAGAAGTGACGACGTCGTCATAACAAAATCAGTGTTTGTTCTAACAGTTAGAACGCAGTATAAGTCAATAAATAAGTTTGCACCAGTCACCATTCACTGGAAGAGACTTTCAATCGTGCTTCTTACTTTCACAAATTTATGATTTAAAACATCAATTAAATAAGTCGTTAAAATAGTTTTGTACATCATAAGACATTCATGTGTAAACTATCTTAATGGAACGCTGCTACTTCGATAACATAAAAATAGTCCGTCCACACCTGTTGGTGATATGACCATTTAAGAGAAACAATTTTATTTCTTTAAATATTAATTAACTTGTTGTGTATGGGCAGACGAGTCCAAAGACTGCTTTGGCGCATAAACATCGTGTAAAATTAAAATTTTAAATCACTTTACATGGGACGATTAAAATTGCTATTAATGTGAGTGGTGTTAATGTTACAAAATGTACGTTCCTGCTTCCTCACCTGCAGCCTGTTGGAACTTCTGTGACAGAGCTCGAACGGAGCCCGCACGGGCAACCCTAGAGAATCCCGAGCTGCTGGTACCAGGTAGAGGCGATGCCTCTCTATCGCCATCTAGCGCAGCTGACGATCTCCTTCGGCCCGGCCCACTCATCTGAGGGGTTGAAGATCGCGAACGAGCGGTTGTCTCGACTGTCGTCACGGCCCCACTGCGATTCTGCGTCGCTGAGCTGCTGCTGCTGCTATTGTAGCAAATTTCTGACCTCTGCACTTCAGTCTCTGTTTCACTGGAATACCTGTCACAACATGACACAAGGCACGAAGACAATCTGCGTTACTTACCAATCCATCGTAACCAAGAATAATAAGTGAGTCTATTCTTGACTAATACATTCATTCAGCTCAAAATTCCTAGATTGTATTTATGAAATATCCACATCCTGTTTACTGTGTACTCTACTGGAAGACACATCCCTAATAACTTTCAGAGTCAAAATGGCAAACTACTGTGAAGCACGCCGAGAATGAACAGTGAATACTAAAGCATCCCCTATTCATTATTTATTTTCTAAATCCAGTTTAAACCATTTGATTAAATTAATTAATTTCCTTGATGCCACTGATGATGACCTCTTGAGGTTGAAACGCGTATGGCAATAGCGTCTTTTTTATAGTGTTAATAGTTTGTTTGTTTGTTTACTTATTTTATATGCCATTCATTTTCTCAACATGAACTATTCCAACAAGCAACATACCTTCTTGATGATCTTTGTTTATCTGATTCAGTCGTAGATCTCGACACATATCGATACCCGTCATTCTCATCGTCGTTGTTGCTCTGCACGGAGCTCCTGCTGTCGCCTCTGCTTCTCCTCCTCTCTGAATCCACAAAGTAATTTGTGACCTGTCTCTCTGTTTCAGATCTATTGAATGAAGTGCTGGAATATTTTTCATAACCAGATGCTGATGTCTTCCTGGTACCTTCAAAATCATCGTACACGGACGCCGGTGTCCTTCCGGACTGCGTTACGGCAGAACTTGCATATTTCCCATCCCTTAAAGTGGCAGGTTCTACTTCAGTGTCGGTATCGACAATGTTTCCCCTCTCTGGAGAGGAACGTGATGGTATCCCATTTTCATCTGTGACTTTCTGTTGACCTGACAGAAATGCTGTTGCCGAGCTCACAAATTTCTCATCATCTTCAGTTGTCGCATCTGCTGTAACCTTGGACTTTCTGATCGTATCCTGCGTAGTGGTGCTCCTGATTTTGTCACATCTACTTCTGTCATCTTCAGATATCTTTGACCTTCTAGAACTGTTACTACTTGTAACAGAAGAGGTCGTGATACTGGATAATTTCACGTTCTCATCCGGATATCCTCGTTCCGACGACGGCGTATTTCCAGTCGATGATCTTCTATTGGATGTGGTGGATTTTCTTGTAATATTGCTCTGGTCATCATAATCATATCGATCGTAATACAATGGTGCAGAAGTAGTTTTATCTTCCGGAGTCTTGTAGCTGAATTGTGTCCTTGTTATCCTTGTAACAGGTTCCTCACCTAATTTGGCTACAGTTTCGCCTGTTGATAAATAAAAAACATGTCATCAGTTCATATAATGTGTTTAAAAAATGATTTATTTGCAGGAAACCGAAATCCCAATATCATTAACCCATATAAAGAACTTCTTCTGCTCTGCGTATTTTTTATGTTAATTATTAACATTTTTACGAGACAAGGCAAGTGAAGCACAGCCAAATGACACCTGCAAATATAATGGAACTCTAGTCAGTATAGTGACTAGCTACGGGCTGGACGACCGGGGTTCGATCCCCGACTGGGGGCAGAGGATTTTTCCTCTAGCCTCTGCGTCCAGACCGGCTCTGGGGCCCACCCAGCCTCCTCTACAATGTGTACCGGGGCCCTTTCCCGGGGGTAAAGCCGGCCGGGGCGTGATGCTGACCACTCACCCCCATCTAGTGCCGAGGTCAAGGAAGAGAGGAGCTATACCTCCACTCACCCCAAGTGCCTATATGGCACGTAGCGGGACAAACTTTACTTTACTTTTGGTTAGCACAAATGTGTATTTACCTTTTAATAAAATTCTGAATTTGTTATTTTGGCAGTAACATTTATGAATTGACAGAATAATAATCTAAATTATTTACCAGATGTAATTATACATATATTATACTACCTAACAGGTAAACAAACACCGGTAATAAAGACGGCTATCTTCTGGGTTGTAGCACTGTGCAGTCTAGTAGAAGTTTTTCATTGTTTCAGAAGTACCTGCTGCCTCCATCATCAGCCTGTTAATGGAGGCAGCAAAATCACATAGCACTACAACCCAGAAGACAACTATCTGTGTACTTGCTGGTAATGAGGATTAATAGGCAAATTAAGACTAGCAATTTATTCTAGCTAATTAAAAGAAAATTAAAAACTGTAGATACTGTTTTGCCATACAATCAAATATCAAGACTTATATTGAACACACTTCCTTACCGACATCTTGTACCGCCTGGTTATTGGAGATGACAACAAGTGAAACGAGGAAAACCATAACCATTACGAACAGAGTGGGGAAGAATATCCACAGCAGTATAATCGTCACCACGATCGCAAACAACAAGAATGCCACAGGGGAGCCACTTTTGTCAGACGTTGTGCCGTCTTCCCCGTCGTCCACCTTCTCCAAATTGTCGCATGACAAAGCCATTATATATATATATATATATATATATATATATATATATATATATATATGTCTGAATTATGTTTTTACTTTTAAATTCTTTCACCACATTTCTTTGTTATTAAAATATTTTCTTCCATTTCCTTTTGCAAATCTCAAATAAATTTTATAGACATCCACAAAAGTCTATATTTTTTTCTAATTTTATGCTGGTCTCTGCCGTTCCTCCAGTTTCCCATGTGACTACTACAAGATGTTAGAGACAAACTCTTTCCACTGGGGCCACCAACCGACTGAGTTGAACATTCTGACGGCGGGTTTACAGTGGAGCTAGCCAAAAATGTGGTTTTTTTTTTTTTTAAATGAGGCAAGTTGCCAAATCTCTATCTGCGAGTTCTAAGCGCACGACAACGTGGAAGCTCCATAAAGCCACGCTACAAACATTTTAAAATGTGCAGTGTAGGACACTTCAGAAGACCAATGCCCCATGCCACGGCCCTTTCTTCTGACGCCAGACAGCGGCGTGGCTATTTTAAAACTCCAAGTAGCTCTTGATATAGGAGTGACACAAATCCATTCTAAAGAATATTCAATTCACCACTCGGAATAAATAATCTGAGCTCAGAATTTATTTTAATATATTCGCTGATTCTGACATATTTAACTAATAATATGATATTTTAACCCTTACTTCACCAGATAAAAAAAAAGCTTAAAATCCAAACATCAGTGCAGTGTATTTTTTTTTTTAAATTAAACGAAACTGACATTTCAGTCGACAGTAAGAACGCACAGATAAATAATTCAGTATGAAATAGGCTCACACAGTCAACATTACTGTAGCATTCCGAGAAAATGATATGCATGCCTGCGAGGTCTCATTCCCAAGTCTAGTGGCAGCGTATTACTGATGTTCTAACATAACGGACGAGTTCTAAATTTCAAAATGAGTCCAGGAGTTGCAGAATACACTAGCCACTCTTTCCGTGTTTATAAAACGAGTAAGTAATGAAATTAAACTAGATAAGGAAGATGCTGCGTTACAAATATATGTACCACTCTTGATTCAATAGGACTCCCCACTAGCTGGCCAGCAGTGGCCGTAGTCTGCTCAGTTATTTCCAGAGTCGGTCCTTGGCAATGGGCCTGACCAATAAGACGCAGCACTTGAAGAAAAATAATGTTTACATAGTCTGAACACATGTGTCTTTTACTGCAAGCGGAACTGCCGTTCCACCCAGATCTTTTTTTAATTCATTAAAAGCACACAAATACACAAAAAATAACTGTTCTCAAGGTCCAATAAAATAAATGGCAAAACTTAATAAAATTATAGAGTTCAAGAAGACGTAAGTGCCGTAACACGACCATCGTATATTTGATGTACAGCAAGAATGGCATAACTCAACCTTCAATACCGTACGGACCAGACCTCCTGCCAAATACCATGGGAAATCCAGGAAGGTTTATTATTCTTAAAACTAGAATCGCACGCATTTCATCTCACTCGTCCCTCATCTAAAATTCATAATGACGTACTTATAAAATAGAACTGTTATAATGGCAATTCATTAATATACCCAACGCAATATAATATTTTTAAGACGCGATTAAATAAATATTTTAATATTTTGAAGTTTGAATACGTGTTGTAATTTTATTTTCACGAGGGGAAAAAAACGACGAGAAATAAGAATTCCAAATTATCGGCAAAGCCAAAATTCTTTTAAATAAATTCACAAGATTATATAAACAGCAATAATTTTTTTTTTTAATATTTTGAAGTTTGAATACGTGTTGTAATTTTATTTTGACGAGGGGGAAAAAACGACGAGAAATAAGAATTCCAAATTATCGGCAAAGCCAAAATTCTTTTAAATAAATTCACAAGATTATATAAACAGCAATAATTTTTTTTTTTTTAATATTTTGAAGTTTGAATACGTGTTGTAATTTTATTTTCACGAGGGGAAAAAAACGACGAGAAATAAGAATTCCAAATTATCGGCAAAGCCAAAATTCTTTTAAATAAATTCACAAGATTATATAAACAGCAATAATTTTTTTTTTTTAATATTTTGAAGTTTGAATACGTGTTGTAATTTTATTTTCACGAGGGGAAAAAAACGACGAGAAATAAGAATTCCAAATTATCGGCAAAGCCAAAATTCTTTTAAATAAATTCACAAGATTATATAAACAGCAATAATTTTTTTTTTTAATATTTTGAAGTTTGAATACGTGTAATTTTATTTTCACGAGGGGGAAAAAAAACGACGAGAAATAAGAATTCCAAATTATCGGCAAAGCCAAAATTCTTTTAAATAAATTCACAAGATTATATAAACAGCAATAATTTTTTTTTTTTAATATTTTGAAGTTCGAATACGTGTTGTAATTTTATTTTCACGAGGGGAAAAAAACCGACGAGAAATAAGAATTCCAAATTATCGGCAAAGCCAAAATTCTTTTAAATAAATTCACAAGATTATATAAACAGCAATAATTTTTTTTTTTTGACAGGATATTTTTTTTTTTTATTAACGAAAGATAGACTTGCATGAAACTGACCTTGGATGACATCCCTCTTGAGTGAGACTGTACCATCAGCTTTCAGGGTCCCCCTAGAGCTGATCACAGTGGCACTACTGGTACTGGTACTTTCTGTCACCACCTGGTCACGTCCATGTTGCGTCTTCAGTATTCCGGGCCAGCGAGTCATCTCGTTATCTCCTGTTCAGTTGAAACGTACGCAAATATGAGTTGCTGTTGCTGTTTATTCCAATCCAATTTACAATAAATAAGATTGATCACTTTTCAAGCTCAAGTTGAGCCACCTTGCCAGTTAACGTAATGTTAACCCTGATAACGTTAAGGCAGAGAGAATCACAGACGACTAATCACAAGTGAGAACGTTCAATGAAGAAAATTCTGGAAATCTTTACATTCAATACTTCCTGATCTCTCCGCGGATGCCGAAATGGTAACAACACCGTCTGTGGACCTCAGAACGTGACAGTAAAATTTATTTTTATTCGTCCACAAAGAATCATCCTCAACAACTCTGTCAAAACTCTCTCTGCAACTGATGCAAAGTCATTAATAAGCAAGAAATCGATCTTTTAAGCCCTCTTAACCCTGACTAATTTTGAAATCGAAAAAGACGAGCTTGCTCGTGAATTTACCTGTGTCAGGAACAGCTTCGTCCGAACGAGGTACTACGTCACTTCCGATGTCATCTGCAAAAGGACCAATAATTGCATTCATTAAACCAGTGGTATTCAACCTTTTTTGTTCGCGTACCCCCAGATATAATTTCTCTTCAACTTTGTACTCCCCAAAAGTTGTTGGTGTATAATTCAAGTTACACATAGTATATAATCTACATCTAAAATAAATTAAATAAATTACATTACTGATTATTCAGTGTTTATCATAAAATAATATATATTTTTTTTAAATTTCACGTACTCCCTAAGATGTCTTCGCGTACCCCTGGGGGTACCCTGGTCCTCCAGGTTGGGGGTTGGTCGCAAGGCTAACAACCTTGCACCGTAAAAAGGAAGACCTTTCAAAACCTCGATCAAAGCCTCGGACAGACAGACCTAACAGAGGACCGAATGGAGGAGGCCATGGACCGAATACGGACCGGAGAGCCATAGAAGAAGAAGAAGAAGAAGAAGGAGGAGGAGGAGGAGGAGGAGGAGGAGGAGACGGAGGAGACGGAGGAGGAGGAGGAGGAGGAGGAGAAGGAGGAGGAGGAGGAGGAGGAGGAGAAAGAGGAGAAGGACGAGGAG
Source organism: Zootermopsis nevadensis (assembly GCF_977971745.1). Classification (NCBI taxonomy): domain Eukaryota; kingdom Metazoa; phylum Arthropoda; class Insecta; order Blattodea; family Termopsidae; genus Zootermopsis; species Zootermopsis nevadensis. The sequence goes on from NW_028259134.1 coordinate 21,120,729, forward strand.
GAGGAGAAGAATGAGGAGACGGAGGAGGAGGAGAAGAAGGAGAAGTAGATGATGATACAGCTGCACGACTTTATCCTGGAGGAACGTGCACGATGGAAAAACTTTTATGTTAAAGTACAGCTTGATTTGCTATTATCATATTTCCTCAGCTAATCATGTTTTATCTGATACTGTTACATATTCAGAGAAACAATTTAAATTCTTATGGCTTCACCAGCACAGGATACTCTCAAGATACACTTTGAAACAACGCAAATAAGAGACCACAGAAAATGATTTTCTCACCACGGCCAATCTTTTCGTGCTTTTGGATAACAGCCTGGAAAGAACGCTCGTCGGACTCGTTGTCCTGGGACCGCCGGATGAAACTGTCGCGCAACTTAGCACGTGGTTTCTGGCGAGGTGAAACTGGATGGGAGATCGCATTGCCACCTGTAAAGAAGGAAGGAGCAATATTTGGCCGTGACTGTCCAGAATTCTTATCTCTTCCTCAGTGTTCTCGCATCAAAGTCAACTGGGAGTCGACAAGTACGCCGACTTACGTGAATTCTGTTCGTGTTTGTTGACAAGTTCACGGAGATGCGAGGAGACAGGTTGCTCAGGCGTGCTGTCATTGGTGCTGGGAGCCTCATGGGGACCACTACTCCTCCTGCTAGAACTTGTGGTGGTCGCTTTTAGTGCTGCAAGGCCTCCAAAGAGTGGACGTCCGCTGGAATCACGAATTTCTGACCGTTTCCTGTCTACTTCCTGAGGCTTATGTTCCGGCTCAAGTTCGCTTATGGGCGTATTGTCAACACTATCTAAAATTGTAAACAAATTTTTTTAAAAAAAAAAGTGAGAGTCCAGGTTCTAATGGCAGGAAATATAAGATGACCGTCTTCTGGGTCGTTGCACTGCTTATTCAAGTAGAAGTTTACTGATGTTTCACATGTATTTGTTGCCTCTATCATCATGGTGATGACTAAGCTGAGCGACCTCTGGTCTACTTTGATTTAGAATTAATTTAAAACAATAAATTAATTATATATGTAGGATGGATCTCTGGATGAAGGAACGGTTCATCAAAAAGTCACAATATGTACACAGGTAAATGTTTATATAAAAAAATATAATACTCTGAGTATGTGCTTTCCTATGGATTTTTCTATAAACCCCATAAAACTTACGGAACTGTGGCTAAGACGTGTACACGGCTTACCTTGTAATATCTGAATGTTGTTGTTGGTACTTTGCCGCCGACGTAGTGCACTCAGGCCAAACAGTGGACGTCCATTTTCGTCTGTAGGGCCAACACCATAGCTGGATGTGACACAGTCTGTGGGAAATGCTTCCCTCGGTGGTTCACCGAGTGAAGATTTCTTAACTGGCGACTTCACTGCAAAACAATCAACAATATTATTACTTTTATCAACATGACATGTGATGTTCTCATGGCAGTGAATGGGTCAATTATTGTCTCCTGCTAAAACCCATAAGACCACAGCTGACACATACATCAATTATTTGCCATTTCATAGCTTCCCTTAGTATACCAATTTAACCTATCTTGAAAATATTATTAAAAATTAATTATGTCACGAAAAGCTAGGTTAGTCGTAATTTATTCTACAGTTTGACCCAACTTTATTAATTCCATGCAGGAAGTTACATTAATTATCTCCACAGTTTAGAACATCTAAACAGAAATTATTTCGTATAAACATGGCTGGGAGAAAAATGAAAAAGTGTTTGAAAGACCCCAATCTACGTACCAACATCAACTTGTAACCGTCCTAGAAAATAAACATTAATTTCTGCACTCAAAATAATATTCGTCTTCATGTGTTGAACCAATAGTTTCATAAAATAGTGATTGTTGTGAAAATCTATATTATTTCACTCTTAACACATCTCCCTTCCACTTACTTTTCACAACATTTAATTTCTTTAAGTAGTCTATATTGTCTTTTCCCAACTCACAATAGCAAGGCTAAAAACCGTGTTAAAGTGAGTGTAATAACAATGGACCAAATGCATGTAATAAATAAATAACGGTGAAGTTGACTTTTATAACTGAGGAGACTTTGTCAACAATAATACGTAGCTCTATTCAACTGTCACTTCAACGATAAATTGGTGGTTCTGCACGTGTTGTGGGCTACGACTTCCAGCAATCTCTCATCACCTTTGTGTTGTTCATGCTGTGTTCGTTCATTATCAGCTCTTTCTTTTACTTTTCTTTCCTTCTCGTTTCCCAATTTACTACGGGGACATGGCAGAAGTATCAACGATATGTGTTCCCAAATAAATTAAGTTCAATTGTTGTGTACAGACGCCAACCATTAATAAAACGCGGCATATAAATAATTAATACTTTCAATCCGTATACCTTCCCCTTGACAGACCTATTATTTCACACATTACGAAGTGTACGATACTAATTAGGATGTAGTAGTACAAGACTGATGAATCTAGTTGCACGGTCTGATTCGCCAACTCTCGCTCATGCTCTGTTTGACTAGACCACAGAGACCTCATTCGAGAAGACAAGACACTAAACAGAAATAAATGAACTGCCGTTGCGGTCAGTTGGCTCTCTGCCATGGCCGCCTTTTCAATGTCGTTTCTACAAATGGATGTCGAGGTAGAAAAACCAGCGACTCCTCATTGCTACTTGCCTGTTTAATTCGAGTACACGCTGGAGCACGTATCTAAGAGTATTTTAAGAGATCGAACGGACTGCCGAGGACGTTTCAGGCTTTGTTATGGGTGGAATGGGGACAATGATTAAAGCAGAGCAAACGATTCAGCAAAAACTACGACACGTTGCATTGTTCATGCCACGCGAATCAGAAGCGCAACGCTCTATGGATCTTTAGGTAAACACTAACGTTTTGGAGGAACATACTACCTCCATCTTCAGCGTTACAACCCATAACATGAGAACCTCTGTCATGCAGGAATCTGGTAATCTGAAAAGGATTTAATTATTCGGCTGAACGAATAAATTTTCAGTTCTTACAAAAGGCTCTGAATCCTGTTACAGCCTTAACAGAAGAGGAACAGAGTAGCGACTGTGTTGCGTCTGCGCGGAAACACCCACGGGTTTCACTGGAGGGGAAAAAAAAGGCGAGTGTGAAGGACGATTTAATTTGGGAGCCTAACAAATGTAATGGTCAATTGGGACTCTTTAAAGCACGACCAACCACATCCTCCAAACATTAATATGCCCATCTGGCTAACGCGCTCTGTAAAAAAGTCTGCGACCTTGTGAATTTTCTTTTGAAGCGGGGAGATTTCAACAAGATCTACTGTACGTCACTGGCACTTGTATAGATTTAGAACAAAATAATTTATCATCCTCCAGCGTGACAGATCAACGTGGTATGTGATAAAATTGTTTTTGAACGACCTTCATAAAACTAGTGGTTCAAACTTAGCAAGCAGAATCAATATAGAATGGTACATTTTTTTAATGCAAAACACGACTGTCTTCTGGAACGTTGCTCCGTGCAGTGTCGTAAGTTTACGGACGTTTAAGAGGTCCCTGCTGCCTCCATCACACCTGATAATGGAGACAGAGCTAGTCTCCGAAACGTTGGTCTTTTGTTCGATACCGAATACGGCCGATAGCCCGAGAGAGTCAGGAATCTCCCAAACAGAGTGCGAGATTACACATTATGTTACAACATTCAACCGACGCTGTATCAGCTGCAGAGTTTACTTCGTGTCGGATGGCCACGGAGATTTCTTATGTCGTGCTGTACTTCAAGTAAAAATAATGTTAAGCCGTCCGTGTGCTAAACGAAACACCACGTATTGTTAAACTTCGAGCTATGTTAACGGGTGAGTGGCCAGCTTTACCCGCGATGAATAACCCCGGTAACCATAGGAAAAGAGGCTGGGTGGGGCCCCTGATCCGGTCTAGGCGCTGTGGCTACGAGCAAAGTCATACTCTATCGGGAATCGAACCTCGGTCGTCCAGCTAGTGGCCTAGTTACTACACTGAGTTATGCGGACTTCGACCCAGATCGAAAACCGTCACGAATGAACTAAAGAAAAACAGAGGCAGGTTTCGAATAGAACAGGCCAACAAGCGAGACGCGCTGACCAGCTGTAACCCAACCGACAGACAGGTAAACAAACATAGTTATCTAACTGTACACTTGTTGCTTAGCCTAACGATGGCGGTTAGATACAGGGGCCAGAAGGTACGTCCTTCCACTCTCTTCTGTAGAATGTACATACCCATTGTTCTCAACACTCCAGTATAAAGATTCTAATAACAATTACCAACTTCAGACACAGTTTACAACCCTGCACCACGGTACAAACAGACCTAAACCACACCACGTGTAAAAGAAATGTAATAATTACGTCTCATCACGAAGACCACTTTATAGGATGGCTTTTCCGTTATCCTCTTGCGAGCACAGACCACTGACTGACGCTTGTTCGTCTGACTGGCTGGGCTGGAATGTACCGTTTGTTGTCAGAATGCAGGAGGGTGCCGAGAACTGGAGGGGGAGAAGGGGAAGGAAGAGGTGCTTGTTGGATCATTGCAGTGCAAACGGAGAGAAATGAATGGGAGATTAGATTAGTATTTACAAGAAAAGTCGTTCTTTCAGGAAATAAATAATTCGTGGTTCAACAGCCTTTGCCGAGAAACACACGCGCGCAGATATACTCAAAAGAAAAGAAAAAAATGAAATCAGAATCAGGTCCACCCCCCACCCCGTACAACACACCCTTCTGACCTAACCCGTGACACACCAGACAATGGCGCCCTGTTTGCGAGGCCTCAGCGCACGTCACCTGCGCAGAAACCGTGTTTGTGGCTAGTAACGCGGATCTTGGCAAAGAAGTAACTGAGTAATCTGACTGGTAAAAACATTTCGGGAGACGGAAAGCTACTACTGGCCTGTTGCAAGTGCTCGCCGACCGATAAAAGAGTTTAAACACGGCCGTGGCGATTTGAATCAGCTACAACAATAGGAAAGAATCCACTGTTGCCATCGCTTTCGTAATTTTGCGCGTGAAGTGGCCATGTATACAAACTCGAACGTGTTTGATAATATCTCGCCGAGTTAACATTTTCTTGCTTGTTTGGCTTCGTGATGTTTTGTTGAAAGCCCGGTGTCAGAACTGGCATCTACATGCTGTTGCTATGCAGTTGTTTTTATTAGATTACGGTTTATCTGAAATGCCTAAACTCCGTGTTGTACGAAGTGACGAAATACGCTGACCTCACTGGCTGCCGAGTCAGGAGGGGGCATTACGCGCCACATACACAATTTCATACCCAGCTGCCTTCCCCGTGTCTTCTTCTACGATGCGTCCCTCCTCAAAGACTAATATTTAATATATAACGGTACTTTGGTCCTCATGGTTCCTTTTCTGTGGGGGGGGGGGGGGGGCCGCTAAAAGCCCCTAGGCACGAAGCCAGCAACTCGTCTCAACCCAGCGTTGAGGTTAAAAATGCCTCTATTTTACAAAGAAAACCACGACGTTTGAAGGATATAAAAGTAAGTGGTCAGCCTTGGCATTCATCTATAGTGACTGAGGAAAGATGCGATACGTATATCGCAACGTTTTAACGCTGATGGTTGCTCGACCGGTATGGTTAATTAGAAGAAATCGCGTGATTTTAATCAGTTTTAATTAATAAAATTATTTATTATTATGTAACAAAATGTGGACACTATTTAACTATTCATTTATGTGTACAGGAGGTAGAAGATGATGGTTTTTGTTGGGGTCCTTGAAATATCGTAATATAGGCCTCCTACAGAGGTCCTTAACCACGAAAATGTTCCAAACCAAGGACTGTTTCCAACGGCCGAATTCACGGACAGTCGGTAAATTCAAGTCCTCAACAGCATCGTGTATGAAGATGACAGTCTTCTGGAATGTTACGCTCTGATGCACCTCCGGAACGTCGGTCAAATTTGTATCAGACTACACGGCAGTACAACCCACAAGACAGCCATCTTCAGACCTCAGATCCTACTTTGAGAGAGACGGACATGCACTTTTGACTGCAGAAAAAGATCGACCGCGCAGGTAAGAATTTGCCCATGCGAGTTTGAACATGACACGAAACTACACAAAAGGCCACTGCGTAGAGCTCCTTGTCTTAACAGCGGCGTACTGTGTAAGTAACAGTTTAAACAACCCGGCAACCTGCACGCCTGCGCGGAAAAATCCTCTCATGAAAATCCACCTTGTCTCAACACAATCCACTTGTTAACACAAAATCCTTTCTGGGCGCAATACAAAAAAATACCATTCCCATCGACACTCCCTGTCGAACATGCAATGGAACTAGGATTTTAGCAATGACCTCTGAAACGTCGGCATATTTCTACCAGACTACACGGTGCCACAACCCATCGACTGTAAGTTCTAGACGACAGTCATCAGTAATCACCGCTGTCAGAACCTCAAATTCTACTTAGTTCTTTGAAATACAAAAACTTTAATTTGTAAGTTGTTGCTTAAGCCACTGAGAGACATTACTGAGGCAGAACCAGTGCAGCACTGACTGATACAATTCATCCGGGGATCGGGGAGGGGGGGTATTTCCCCCTACACTCAAACAGAAATCAGCAGGTAAGTCCACAGACCGTCACGAGTTCCGGCCAAGCCCCGGATCACACGTAAGAAATAACCATGCCAAACGTGAATGTCAGCTTTAAGTTCCGGCCGCTTTACCTCCGGGTAAAGAATATTCGATACGCTTTGGATAGAAGCCTCTCCGGACGGGACAGCAAAGAGAAATATCTCCACCCCTGTCCGTCGTCCAACCTGTAGCCTGTCACCATCCTGAACCACCCCGTCAAAACACCAAACACCCGAATTAGGGAAGGAGGTTGAAACAAAGTAGGCCAGGAACGACTAAACTCGGGCCGCCGTGATTAGAAACAGCATTTTGTCTTAAAATGGTGTTATAAATTACTTGCACTTTTTCTCTCCAACGTAAAGTAATCTTATTTATTTACGGTTTGATGGTCAACCGAAGCGAAGTCCTACTAACCTCCATGGAGTTTCACTAATGCGCCTGCCGATAAAAGGCTTTTATTGAGGCCAAAGCTTGTATAAGGAAAATCGGGCCCGTACCGCGAAGAAAACACCACACTTCACCATTACAAAGATCATCTGGTTAACGCTGTTTAAGGAAATAATCGCTGTTACAACTGAGAATCATACGAAAATATAAAATGCTGTTAATGATTCTTAAAGCAGGTGGTGCATATAGTTACCACTGAGCTTTAAAGAGTGAAAATGGTAACACGCAACTACAATTTTCATTATTAACGTCTTTCATACGTACAATGATAACAGGATTGTGACAAGTACGGAAACATGGCCGGTTCTGTCTTAACGTATACGCCCAAAAATAGCTCACCAGAGCTGACTATTTTTAAAATTAGCTCACGTCATGCATATAAGAGTTGATATGACATCAGAATTTAAATATATATAGCATAACCGTTTTAATGTGTTTTTACAGTGCGTGTCAGTGCGTAGTTAAATATCGCCCAATCTTATAGACACGTAAACCTAAATAATATTTAAGATAATTAAAATAATTAAAATATCATTCTGTGTTCCATATCGAATAATCGATTTCCAATTGTAAATCGATTATTCGATATGGAACACAGAATGATATTTTAATTATTTTAATTATCTTATTTTAAATACATTGTGATTTGACGGAATAACCAAATAATTTAATTTTAATTTAATAAATCACAATATGACGCAACTACACTATTTTATAATATTTAAGAGTTAGCACTGCGCTTTAAAAATTATTGTTCACTTTCTTAAGGTCAAAATCCAGACAAACCGAAATGACCCCGAGCGTTTAACCGCTGGATCGTGTCTCACATCAGCAGCCATGATTGCATTACGAACAATTTTTCTGGTGACAAATAAAACGGGATACACCCAGAAATCGTTCTCTTCACCTCAAGATCTTTAAGTTGACAGAAAGAGCTTACGAGTACGTACGCTTATCGGACACGTGGCTGCTGCCTCCCGACCGCGGGCACAGTTTTCAGCCTACTTTCCTTTCCCCAGGAAAAAAATCTAGACTTCCGCTATCCCCTTAGAACGTCTGAACCAGGTGACCGATTTCCAAAAAAAAATTCTGTATGAACGTTCCGCAATTGAAGGCGGAATGGTGTCCCGGAGGAGGGTCTGTTAAATATGCTTTGTCCGTCCGCCCATCTGTGCGTAGTAAATCTAGAAAGGCTCAACAGATTTCTTGGAAATTTTCACGAAAAACGTCGAGACATTTCAGATATAATTTAGCGAACACAATTTTCCTGGCTACTTTACCTAAGATCACTTTCTAGATTCAATGTCATTTGATCTTCGTAATGGTGACGCGTTGTGTGTTTTCGACGATAGGAATCGATCTTTCATTTACGAATTCCAGTTGTCATGACAAAGGCTTATGATATATATTAGTAAATCTATCGACAGTTTATTTTTCGAACACAGTAAACTCTTGGTCATTACAAATCTCAAGAACCTTTTGACTTTCTTCCAATTTTATACCGAAAGTCATTTATCTTCACGAACTGAACAGTTCGAAGAGTTACGCAATGCGTACAATTCCTAACTTTATAGTTTCCTATAATCAGCAATTACAACATGGCGATCGTGCGAATTATGAGGTTGGAGCTACATTACCACCACTTAAAAAAATGAGTTTTGAAATATGTAACTTTTGTTACGGTAATATTTCGTGAAATGTAAAATAACAATATGGCGGCCGTGCGTAATTTTAATTTAGTTGTCGATCTGATGGCGATAACTAATGAATAAATGAGGATAAGCAATTGAAATTTGGTATGGAGATAGATAACAAACATATATATATTATACGTCAACAGTTACAAACATGGGGACGGTGCATAACACGAGGCTGTAGGCGGTAAATCTGAACTTCAGTACCTAGCAAGCTAATCAGAAAAATATTCTATAAAATTCTTTAAATTGCAAGTGATAGCAATAAAAACCTGCACATACGAGTCCTGCAAGCTTAATTCCTGAGACAAATTGCATATCTTTGTAGGTTCATGTTCTGACATTGTAACTTACAATATACCATTAGCAACGCAATGTTAGTAGGACTAGAAATCTGTGTAATAGGAAAGTAGGCTTTGTGATCTTGCATTTGGTCTCGCTGTTAACGAGTGAGGTTCGTTGTGCTGGCCAATCAGCAAACTAGGACGTTGAAAAAGCTTTAAACGAAGGAAATGTCATTCGACAAACAATCACAGCCAGCCGATACGACAGACTCTTTGTTGTGTGGTAAAAGCTTTCCCAACAGGAAGTACCTTTGCATTTTAACACATGAACGCCCCTTTCAAAGTCCGTACGAACTCTATCAATTCCGGGAACGATAATTTACGAGACAGAAATGGAGAATGTGAATGAATTATTCGTAAAGAAGATGCTGACTGAAGGTTAGTGGCGCTGTAGGAATGAACAAATCACGACGGCTCCACCTCGTACTAAGCTCCACAAGTCTCAAAGGCGTGATGCGAGAAACGACTTATGAATATCGATTCTTTATCGATCAAAGCACGTTTATCGCATCAGTTCTTGATGTCATGTATGTTGTTCATTGTTTGACTGTAAATGTATTTTACACTCCGTAAGGAAACTGACTGATTAAACAACTAATAATTTATCAGAACCAGACTGTCTTTCCTCAGAATAAAATAATAAATTTCTTCTCACACAAATTAGAGCCTTGCACATCTCAATGTCAACTCCAAATCCGAAGGCTATGAAATGAACAAGCAATCAGCATACGAAGTAAAATAGGAAGATATCAAAATATTCTGCAGTTTACTTAGATCTATAAAGCGTTTTTATCGAACCGACTACTGCACGTCTATTTTAAGCCCAGACTAAAACATCATCAAGTCTGCAAGCGTCACACGTCACACTGTAGGAGGAAAAATGTGAAAATTCTGCCAAAAATGATAGCACATTAAGAATAAATCGATCAGGGTTAATGAGATCTGCGGCTGTAAGACGAAAATAAATTTTCGGTGCCTGAAATGGTTTTCATCACTCGCTAATGACTAGAGACAACTCAGTCGGTAAAGTGGATGGCTACGTGCCGGACGACCTGGTGGAGGGAATTTCGCTTTTCGCCACGACGCGAAAACCAGAGGGACTCCACAGTTCGGTCAAACCCGCAACCCGATCGATACCAGTGGGCGAGACGACTGGAGTTAGAAGTCCATGGAGTTTTACGACCACCAATAAGTGTTCATGGCGGGGATCTTAAGAATGTGGAAAATTTTACCTCCTTCACCTGGTGAGGCGGACACAAAGCAAATCAGCGTCTAATTATACATAATAAAGTGCACGGAGTTTCACACTCACCAGGTGATGACGTGGCTGGCCTCAATTCAATGTTGAGCTCAGTCTTCGACTGCTTTCTGACAGGACTCGACTTCCAGTCCGGAGTTTTCTCAGGCACAGGCTTTGAGTCGCTGGGAAAAGCAGAATGAGATTTGGGCGTGGTGTAATATGGTTTTGAATCCTGAACCACCGGAGAACCACTTTGCTGTTTCGTTTCCAGGAAAGACCTCTGCATTAAAGACGACGTCTTGTGGCAGATGTCAACATCATCCAGTCGCCTTTCAGATGGCGCGGAGTCTCTGACGACAGGTTTTTCATTAGTAGAAGGCTTCTTCCTATAAATTTCGGTGTGGAAGTCGCTCTCAGCGGCAGGTTCCTGCTTGTTGCCTGCTGAGAACTGCTCAAAGTCACTGTCACTGGACGGTTCAGATTTTCCTTTTGATTTGTCAGTCACTGCAGACTGCTCTGCCATCAGTCGGCGTACGATGCGGATCTGCGCTCGAATGGAACGACGCTGATCGTAGCCCACCGCCTTCTCCAGCTGTGGAAGAAAGCACTCTGTCCTATTCCATTTTGATCTCTAATAAATTGTGGGTCTTTGTTTAGTTTGCATAAACTGAATTCATTTGACTCAGGATGGCGTCCAGCAACGAACCTTTGGAGTCCATAAAAGACAAGGAACTTCTTGATTGGCTGACTCTCAGTGCCTTGTCATCTGTTTGAATGAGTGTGACTGGGGGAGTTCTCACGAAAACCTACCGCCATATTTTAATTTGAATATAAATACGTAATAAAATAACAACTTACCAGTCTCTCCAGTAATTCAATGTCGAAGATCTCCTCAATATTAGGTTCGTCTCCTTTCTTATCTGGGCCTGCTGCATGCTTTGGCGACTCTCCGCTGAGACGCCGTTGCACTGTCGTACTCACGGTAGATCCCGTGCGACGTAAGTTCACCCCAAAGCGTCCGCTACCTCGAACAGTACTTGTCTCTGCATGTTTCTTTTCTTCCTTGAGATGGGATCGATTTGTCTGGGAATCTTTCCTCGGAGTCGTAGGTTTTGTTTCAGGTCTAGTCGGCGAGGTTCTTTTGGGACTTGTCTCCCTGCTAGATGGAGAGCCCTCACGAAGGTACCTGTCGTCTGACCCTGGCTGCTTTCTAGTTGGGTGACTCTCTTTTCTTGTTGGAGATGTTTCTAATGGAGTTTCATCTTTGGGATGTGAATCATATGGAGAAGAAATTTCTTTTTTAGGAGAGGTAATGTTACGAGAGTCATCTCTAGAATATGAGTCCTTTCTTAATGGATAGACATATTTGGGAGATGAATACTTTCCAACAGGGGAGCTCTCTCTAGAAGACCACACTTCAGGAGATGATTCCTTCCTTGAAGGAGACGTGTCCTTGGGGGACGTGTGCTTTCTGACAGGGGAAGTATCTCTAGGAGATTCCCATTTAGGAGATGATTCCTTCCTTGTAGGTGATGTGTCCTTGGGGGACGTGTGCTTTCTGACAGGGGAAGTATCTCTAGGAGATTCCCATTTAGGAGATGATTCCTTCCTTGTAGGTGACGTGTCCTTGGGGGACGTGTGATTTCTGACAGGGGAAGTATCTCTAGGAGATTCCCATTTAGGAGATGATTCCTTCCTTGAAGGAGACGTGTCCTTGGGGGACGTGCGATTTCTGACAGGGGAAGTATCTCTAGGAGATTCCCATTTAGGAGATGACTCCTTCCTTGTAGGTGATGTGTCCTTGGGGGACGTGTGCTTTCTGACAGGGGAAGTATCTCTAGGAGATTCCCATTTAGGAGATGATTCCTTCCTTGTAGGTGATGTGTCCTTGGGGGACGTGTGCTTTCTGACAGGGGAAGTATCTCTAGGAGATTCCCATTTAGGAGATGATTCCTTCCTTGAAGGAGACGTGTCCTTGGGGGACGTGTGCTTTCTGACAGGGGAAGTATCTCTAGGAGATTCCCATTTAGGAGATGATTCCTTCCTTGAAGGAGACGTGTCCTTGGGGTACGTGTGCTTTCTGACAGGGGAAGTATCTCTAGGAGATTCCCATTTAGGAGATGACTCCTTCCTTGAAGGAGACGTGTCCTTGGGGGACGTGTGCTTTCTGACAGGGGAAGTATCTCTAGGAGATTCCCATTTAGGAGATGACTCCTTCCTTGTAGGTGACGTGTCCTTGGGGGATGTGTGCTTTCTGACAGGGGAAGTATCTCTAGGAGATTCCCATTTAGGAGATGAAACCTTCCTTATTGGAGATGTATCCTTGGGAGATGAATTATTTATGGTAGGGGAAGTATCTCTAGGAGATTCCCCTTTATAATATGGCTCCTTTCTTGTAGGTGCCAAGTCTTTTGAATATTTTGTGGTAGGATAGTTTTCCTTAGAAGATGTAACTGCAGGCTGCACAAAACTCACAGCATCAGATTTATCTCTGGGGCTACTGAATCTTCCAGTACGAGGAGAGTCTTTTGCAGTAATGTCATCTTTAGGACTGGTAATCTTTCTGGATAGGCCAACATTTCCTGGCTGATCCTTCCTCTGAAATGTTGAGGTCTGTGAAGGGCTTTTTTCTCTTCTAGGATAAGTGTCATATCTTGTTGGTTGTCCCTTTTCAGATCTTGGTCCAGTATCCTGTCTTACTGGAGAATCCTTCCTTGGGGCAGAGTCTTTCCTGGTAGGAGAAGTATCATCTTTGGATGGCTTCCTTTTTGGATACGTGTCTGTTGAAAAGTTTTTTAATGGTTGTGAATCCTTTCTCTCAAAAGTAACAGTGTTGTGGGCATGATATAAGTCCTGTGAATGTTCTTGGTTTGAATAAGTTTCAGTTCTGGAGGGAATGGTATAATTTGGGAATGGTTTTTTCTTTGTGAATGTATCTGTGCAATGTTTTGTATCACTTCTTACTGGTACATCATTATCAGAAGGATAGCCAGATGTTTCAAGCTCGTTAGGATGGTCGAACTGTTCTGGTTTCACAGAAGGTGCCACACATCTTGCCTCAAATACTGAAGGCCTGCTCAAGATATCTTTCTGTCTCAAGATTTCTCTCTGCGTTGTTGTATCCTTAGTAAAGGTCTCAATAAGAGTGTAATCCTCCTGTCCTGATTGCCTCCTGGGGTGCATATCTTGTGGCTTATCTTTCCCAAGAGGTGAGTCTTTCTCCTTTGAGTGTGTGTCTACAGAAGGCTGTCTCTTTGGATACTCCTGAGTTTGTCCTTTCTTAGGAAGTGAATCTTTCCTTGTTGGTAAATAATCTTTAAACTCTGGAGAATCATCATGTGATGGCTTCTGTTTTGAGTAACTATCAAATGATGGCTCCTGCTGAGAAACTCTTTTGATTGGTCGATCATCCTTTACTGGAGAAGTGTCTCTGTGTTGTGTGACACTAGGTAAGTGTGATTTTACCACGGTTGGTTTAGATATTGGAATGTTTCTAGAAGACTTCGCCTTCGTATAGGTATCATAATTCCTGTTATCAGGGTGTTCTGAAATACCAGTTGGCTTATGATGAAGACGTGCATCACTCGGCATTTTAGATGTCGGAGAACTATCGCGAGGTTGAGTGTATTTTGGTACTTGGCACTCTGGGAGTTCAGGAGAAGGTGACTGGTGGTAAGTATAAGTGTTTGTCAATGACGTTCTTGGTGTATCTGCACCCTCTTTGCTTGGGAATGGATATGAATCTCTGTAATATGGGACATCCTTTTCTGTAACAATAGGAAATTCATTAACTGATGGCTTCTCTGCAGGATACTTGGTATATGGAGTCTCGCTCAGAATACTGTCTTTCTCAGGAAACTGCCCTTCAGTGAATGGTGTTACATTTCCAGGTTCACTCTGATTTTCTTGATCGCTGGAATGATCTATGTCTGTTTTTCTGTTCTCTAGTGTAGGGGACTCCCTCCTGTGAGTATCAAATATGTTCATAACCTCATTTTGCCTTGTAGTTTCTTTATGTGTGGAGGTCTGAGAACTAGCTATAGTTTCAAACATGGCTCTGGCCCTTCTAACAGTGCTAGGACTATCCAGAGATTTTTGGCTGATGTCAATTGATTGTGGTGGTTCTGAAGCTTGAACAGTTGAACGTGCTACATTTCTAGTTGTGCCCAAGAAACGAGAAACTCTGTCTGCTACACTAACAGACCTGTGAATATTATCAGTTTCTGACTCTTCATCTAAATCTGTAACTTGTACTGAGCGAGGAACCACAAAGCTTGGGCGATCATTTGGTTGTGAACTTTCCGCTGGTTTTTTAGTCTTGGGTTTGCTGTCATCATCTGTATACTCTTCATCAAAATCCTCTGGATGTATAATAGGTTTCTGGAATGCTGCTGGCTTTAACTTGTATGGCCTTGATATATCATCATCATCCTCAGGTTCACTAATTCTGTCAGCATATCGTGGCTTAATTCCGTCCTCCGCTGTCCGTCTAGGATATTCAGGGGATGATTCCCTGGATGATTTGAGAGGTTGTATAATGACACCTGGAATGTCATGGCTAGGAGACAGGAGTTTATGTTCTGATGTTCTTAGTGCTGTTAATTTGGAGGCATACTGTAGTTCATCTATTCTCCTAAGCTCTTCTAGCTCCTTTATGTAAGATTCGTTGTGCTCGTCATCTGTATATATGAAAACTGTTTCCTTCTCATCATCAGTCAATGCTTCAGGTACTTCCTGTTCATCCTCCGATGATGAGGCAAGTGCCTTTTCTGACACCCCATTCACTAATTTCTTTTTAGTAGTCTTATTGCTTATTTCTATAGTTTGGTTCTTGGTACCAATTTTCCTAACAGCAGCAGTGGCTGTTGGTTTAGGCCTGTCGTTAATCCTATTCTGTTCTTCAGTACGAGCAACTTTCTTTATAGCTGGCTTCACTGGAGATGCTGGTACTTTTGTTGTTCGAGTAGTCGTCACTCTTGCTGTTGCTGTCGATACAGTGGTTCCTTGCTGTTGCCGTGCAGTTGATGTGTTTCTTGTGATGGTAGTCTGCAAAATGGCCATTTCTGGTTTTGATGTTTGGCATCTTGGTTGAACGCCACTAGGAGAAGAAGGATGTTTTCTAATGACATTCTTGTCACTGCTGGATCGTGTTATTCTTATGTCTGCTGCAGTTATATCCTTTGGCCTACTCTTTCTCTGACTGGTTGGAATAATTTGTTTTTCAACAGCTGAGAAATGAGGTTCCTGCTTCACTCTCTGTGTTTCACTTGTTATGGTTTGTCTCTTGGAGATTTTCGCAGTGACAGTTACAGTTCTGCCAGATTTCGAGGGAGTAGGAGTACTTTTAGTTGGTTTACTTCTGGGAGATCCATCCCTTGGTACCCTAGTCTGTGAAGCACCTCTAACACCTTCAGGAGATTTTTGAGGTTTCCCTGGAACTGGATATGACTGAAATAGTAATCCAACAGGTGAATCATCTTCAACCAGAAATTCTTCTGGTGGGGCTTCATCTGGTAAATCATCCACATCGTACTCATCGCTGCAGTATCCTTTGTGTCGTTTGTTCTCAAGTGTATCTTTGGTTGTTCTTTTTTTATTTGATGTGATTGAAATTGTCACAGATGTGGGTACAATTTCACCTGTCTTTATAATCTTAGTGCCTGTTAGAGTGGAAAGAGACACAGGTGTGTCATCTTGATTATTATCTGATGGTGAGGAGTCCCTATCATGCGACAGCTGGGGTACAAACAACTCCGAACGTTTATGTGATGTTGCAGTAATTTGCAGACCAACTACCTGGTCGCTAGCGATATATGTGGTGTCTACTGCAGTACTATCTTCTGCAGTTTTAACAGTTTCAGGACTCGAAACAGTTGATGAGCGGTCAGTTGATTGTTCGTCATCTATTTCATCTGGTTTCTGCTGTTTAGGCTCCCTTGTAACAGAATTATATTTTATTGGAGAGAGTCTTGTAGATTGTTTAACTGGACATTCTTGGCTTGGATATTGATCAGAATTATAACCAGGTTTCCCAAGAGATTTTGAAAAATTAGTACCAACTTTTGATGTTTTTGGAGTTTTAACAAATGCGGATTTGACAGGAACAATGTCTGATCTCGATTTCTTGAGCTTCTCAGTTTGGTATCTTGGGCCTGATGGAGATGAGCTGGGAAGTGCTGGACCTTGACTGAATCTTGCTGGAGAGTGATCAGTTCTTGCAAGTGGTTGACTTCGTCTAGCAGGTGATTGGCTTTCCCTTGCTGGCGAATGATCAGGTCTTGAAGATTGTTTAGAAGGATACAGTGGTGAGTAGTTAGGCCTAGATTTGTTTTCATTAGGTCTTGTTAATGGCTGACTGTGCCTTACTGGTGACTGACCTGGGCGGTCTTGTACGCAACTGCTTGGAATCCTAGATATTTTTTCTGGACTGGATGACGGAGAAGAACTCTGCGGTATTCTAGAAGAAGGTTTTGCCTCAGAAGGTCTAATTTTTACCGGATTTCTGTGTCTTTCAGGGCTAGATGAAGGTGTTTGATCAGGGCTTCTGGACACATTGCTTGAATCAGTAACTCTATCATGTAATCTTTTGGGAGTTGTTGCTCTGTTTGGAGATGCTCTATCAGGACTTGAGTGGGGGGAAGGACTGCTTTCTTCTGATTGTCTCCTGGGTGTTTGTGCACTACTTGGACTCCTCTTAGGTATCTGTTTACCATAATTCAATGTAGCAACTTTGCGTGCTGAATGCTTCCCACTTGGCTCAGGCACACTTTTAGGTTTTTCTGGAATATGGGATGGTGACGGAAGAGAATCACCTAATTTTTTTATTATTGGCTTCACATGTGTATCTGAGATCTTGTTAGAAATACAAGTCTGCTTAGAAGGTGAAGTATCGCCTGACTTCTCAGTGCGACTTCTTATTGGAATTGTGCGTCTCTTCAGATGGTCTCTCTCAGGACTAACGTCTGATGGGTATTGTTGATCTGGCTTCTGAGGTACTGCTGACTGACTTGGATAATCCTTTTCAGGCCTAGGTTTCTTTTCTTGGGGTGAATTCTTAATTGGTGTAGTAAATGTCAGGGTAATTTCAGCAGTAGTCGTCAATGGTCTCTCCAGACTGGACGAACTTGGTATTTCACTTGCTTGAACATAATTTTTATCAATTTCTTGGTCTCGTGTTTTAGGCTTCCTTACACATTCAGGGAACTGCTTAATTTTATCGTAAACATCCTCTGGATTTTCCTCCTCTAGTTCTTCTGATGGCTGACACAGCTTTCCAATTGTATGTCCTGGTTCCTTTCGTTCAGGAGGATTACCTACTGAAATGGAACCCAAATCTTGAGGGTATTTTGTTGTGTGACTGTTAGGTGTTCTCTTTCTTGTCGGAGACTTGCTATTTTGATCAAGCTTATCTTTAGTTTCCAGAGTCTTTTGTTTTTTAAGGTGAGTGGAGGTTGTGTCCATGGGTGTGGAAGGTTCAATACTGAAAACATCAGGCTTTCCTTTAGCTGACGATGGAAACTTCTGCCTACTAGTTGGACTTGAATAATCATTTTCAAATGCAGGTGATGTGTTTGGCCTCTCTGGAGACTTCTTGAAATCAATAGCTCTTGTAGATATTGGCTCTGGAGCCTTGACTGGTTCTCTGATGGTGCTGGGCTCTGTTGACGGTTTCATGAAATTTTCAATCTCACTTTCCTCCTCTGTTGCATCATCATCTTCATTCTTCCTCTGAAATGACTTTGTTGGTGATTCTGGCTTCCCTGGACTTGCTTCAAAAGGGGCTTGTTTCTTGGGATGAGCAAACTCAAGTGTGGATGGACGAATTTCAGGACTTGTTCTGAAGCATTTTATAGGCTTGAAGTTTTCTCTCTCTGGACTCGAATCAGGAGACTCCTTTGTGACGTGTCTTGGCTGCTTCACAGGGGAAGACACATCTCTAGGCGTATCAGCCGTCGACTCTCTTGGATACAGTTCATTCACAAGTGAACCCTCTGAACTGTATTCTGGTGATTTGTCTCTTGGAAGTTTATCCAGCATTGATTTGGGTGATTCTGTGTTTGTTGTTGGAATATCGGAAGGCAAACTATAATTTGATTCTTTACTGGAGGGAGTGATTTTAGTGCCTACGTCATCAGGTTTAGTTTTCTGTGGTGAAGGACTCCTCTTACTGGGATGGAAAGGTTCATCTTTGGATGATTTCCTTACAGGCATCTTTGCTGTTGTGGGTGTTGAATCGTCACATTTCACTGCCTTTCCTTTGACTGTACCTTTTGGTGAAACCTTTCTTGATACAATGTTAGTGCTGGAACAGACTTCTTGAGCTCTCTCAGGACTGGATGACAATGGCGACTTTGTCTTAGTTCTTTCAGAGCCGTCATCTTCAGAAAGGTTTTCACTCAAGTCAACATCTTTATGAGGATAAGGAACAGAACATGACTTTCTTCCCTCTGGTACTTGTTCATCTGATTTATTTTTTATTTTGCTCGACAAAACAGTACCATCTTTTTCATCAGTTGTTATAGATTCTGTACTGATTTTGTTAAATTCTAATCGCTTAGAAACTGTTTTTGCTTTGTCAGTTGCAGTTTCCAGACTACTTTTATCTGTTTTATCCTCAGTGTAAATTACATTTCCAGGTTTCTTAGGCTTGGCATCCGTATCACTTCCCTCAGTGTCAGTATTAGAACGGGACGACGCTCCTCGAGAACGGGGTCGGCTCTGTCTTTCAGTAGAAAGAGTGGTTTCATCGCTGCGGGTTGGACTAGTGTGAGGGGAGACACCCGGTGTTGAGGATCTCTTCTTAGTTGTCGCTCGAGAAAGACCTGATGATAACTTGCGTCTTTCTTTTGTTATTTTAACAGCTGAATCCCTGTCAGAGGTAACTAATGCAGAAGAAAAAGTCTTTATGGAATCTGACGTTTTTCTTGTTGGTGAGTAAGCAGTGACAGTATCATGTGGTTTATCACCAGAGCTGACCCTCCTCTCTGGCAAATGAGAAGTTTTCCCCTGTTGTGAATTATCAGAAGAACTTACTGTTGGAGAAACTTTTTCAGCATGTAAAGGTCTTGTACTTTTCTCAGGGCTTGCTCTAGGTGAAGACCTATCATTCTGTGGAGTCTTTGTTGCCTTTTCTGGACTACTTCTTCCATCCATGATTGGTGATTTCCCTGTCTTGTCAGCACTTTCCCTTTTTGGTAAATGAAGAGTCTTTGTTGTCTTTTCTGGACTGTCCCTGCTAGCAGCCATTTCATCAGGATACTTAGTTGTTTTCTCGGGACTAACTCGGCTAGGTGATCTTCTTTGTCCTGGACCTTTCTCTGGGCTAGAATAGGTAGGTGATGACCTGTTTGTTGACTTTTCTGGACTAGCCCTTGTTGGTGAAGACCTGCTTTTGGGTGTCTTATCAGGACTTGTTCTACCAGTACTCAACGAGTTATCAAGACTGGTCCTATTACGGTAGGTTCTGGTCAGTGGTTTGTTAAACCGATCAGGACTGGAACGATCAAGAGATGTCTTGGAAGAGGAACGTGTAGATGAAGGCGTCGCCCGCTCTGGAGAGGCACGCAGTGATCGAGCAAAAGCTTCATGAGTTGGACTGAGGTCAACACTGATTCGTTTGTTCGTGTATGCTTGCTGGTATGTTGTCACATACTGACCAGTGGTGTCAGCACCGTCTTTCCCGGTTGCCGTGCCTTGATTTGCGACCCCTTGTTTTGGTTCTTCAGTTGCTTCACTAGCTGGTTTCTTCAAATCTGGTTTATCTTCCTTTATTGTGATGGGTGTCTTCTCATCAGTACCTTTTGTTGACTCTAGAACG
The DNA here is from genome assembly GCF_977971745.1 of Zootermopsis nevadensis. Classification (NCBI taxonomy): domain Eukaryota; kingdom Metazoa; phylum Arthropoda; class Insecta; order Blattodea; family Termopsidae; genus Zootermopsis; species Zootermopsis nevadensis. Next base: position 21,140,872 of record NW_028259134.1, read on the forward strand.
TCATAGCTGTGGTTCACAGTGGAGCTTGTTCTTTCCTGCTCTATGATATTAGTGTTTTGTTGTGTGCTAAAGTCCTTTTCATCTTGAGCGATATGACCTGAGCGAAAAACAAATTCGTCTGTGGCATTGTTAACAGTCTGATTTTTATCAGATGATACGACTGTCCAGCTGCTGGAATCATGAGTACCTCCCTGGCTTATGTGAGTGGAATTTGCTGCTGTATTCTGTGTGGACAGGAATGAGTCCAGCTTGTTAAGCTCGCTCATAATGTGCTGTTCTACAGTCTTATTACTGCTGCTACTGCTTCCATCCTTTATGAGGATGTTGCTGGAAGCCGTCGCTGTCCCACAAGGTTTATCGATAGCTGTAATTTTTACATCTGATGTTTCAGTGGTGCTTTGAGCTGTCCTTCCAACTAGTTCTCCTGTTTGTGAACGTTGCGTTACACGATGCTTACCGCTTTGACTGCTACTGACCTGATTAGATGCCGTTGTAGTCGAGCTATTAATATTAAGGCTGCCTCCAGTGGGTGAAGATAAATTTGCTGATTCTGATAAAGTTACATTTGAGTCTTCTAATCCTGAAGATATTTTGGAATCTTGATGATCACGTGTTGTGGAGGAAGTAACTGCTGATGTTTTCTCATTTTGCTGATACTGCTGGCTACTGCTTGCAGAGTAAGAAGTTGATGATGCTGAAGACCACTTCTCTGAATGTGATCTGTTTGCTGAGGATGCCATTTCATGGTGGGTGGCATCTTCTATGTTGCTTGTTGAAATTAAGGACTTATGGCCTGTCGTATCCAGTTCAATGGCACCGCTACTTTTAGGTATGCATGATGTGTGCTCAGATGAACTCACTTGAGAGGCAGTTTTAAAGCCCTCATGTTCAGAATCTCCCACAAGACTTCGATGCTCATTCTTGCTAGTGGTGTGAATTACAGTGTCTCCTATTTGACCTGTGGTACCTGTCGATTCATAACCTCCAGAAGAAGACTCCTGAACAATCCTCCAGTACTCTCCTCCACCTCCAGTAGTGGAAGTTGAACTTTCATTCTTCGCATTTCTTTCTTGACGCTGGTGAAATTCACGTGTAGGAGACTCTGAGTCACGGATCTCCTTACTCTTGAGAGTGAGGAAGCCTTCGTCTGCCAGTGAGTCAGCATGTGTGATGTTGTAGCCACCTCCAGAACTGCTGGTTGTGTAGGATGAGCTCTTGCTGATAATTTGGGAGCTGCTGCTGAAATGTGTATTACCAATCAGTCAGCTAACACTTGAAACAGGATGAAGACACAATACAATTTACTTAAATAACTTGTACAAAATCAAAATTATTTCCAACACGCAATTTCACTGGTAACTCCTTTCAAGGGAAACAAAACGGAATGTCATTCCACAATATGGATTGACCTTCTCAGCAGAATACGATTATATAACATTCATACAAGCCTCCTACACAAATTGAAATTTCCCTTCTTAAACAGACATGACTCACGTATAAGCACACACTTTTAAAATTATATTTCTGAAAAGTTCCGGTTAAATTAATGGGAACAGACTCCGGCACTCAGTCTGCGTTATGTCAACATGCATTTACTTGCAGTACGCCCTACCTCTGGCTGTTCTTGAGGTTGGACGCACTGACGTTTTTCCTTCCGCCATCCAGCGAGGAGGTACTTGTGCTCAGTACATCCGACAACACCTCGCCCGTGGTATAGAACTCCTTCAGCCTCTGTTCTCGTAGTTTATACATGCGAGCTCGAATCTCCTTCCTACGCCCAAAGTCCTCCGTTTGTTGCCACTGTCAAACCAATCATAACCACATTAGATCAGCACAAATCCCAGTCCTTCATTAATCAGAACTTCGCCGTCAAATAACTAATTTGTTCTGACAATTAGACACAAAATATAAAAAGTCGTACAGCGAGGATAATTTACAAGCCAAAACACTCGACTCGTTTCATATTCTATTACAGTAAAAAAAGGTCTGTACAGTAGACAGAACCAAATACCGCAGTTGGAAAAACTTAAAACAAACTGAAAAGAGCGGTTGCCGACGGACTTAACCTATTCGTGGTTTATTTAACTTCGCTGTAAGTAACTCAAGACACAATACGTCGATTGGCACGATGATTAACCAATGGGAGGGAATTTGAAATGTAATCAACGGAAGCAGCTGTGTCCTAATTTAAGGTCCTTACGACAAACATGTCAGGACAGCCGGTCTCCGGGCCAAGAATTGAACCACCCGAGACCTCTCGAGCAGGAAGCACAATACATAATTACTATTAAATAAATTGGTGTATATATTAACTATGACTCACTGATAGTACGTTTCTCGTAGTCTGATTTGAGGCGACCCTTCAGGGCTGAAAACCTGAGCAGCGAATACTACACCAACGATGTGACATCGTACGTTTCCCACTGAATCCATACTCCCTCGGGATAGACAAGAAGTTGTCGTAAATTGTCCAAATATCATTAACTTATTCACAAACTAACGAACATATTAATAAACTCCGTGGATCTGAGTCCCACAGTACCAGGAAATCGCCGAACTGATCACGAAATCCGATACCAAAGGTTCATTACCGTGCCCACAAAAGGTAGTCAACCATCTAAGTACTCAGCCAGGATAGTCCATCCAGTGCACGGTCTCGCATCCTGTTTCCCGAAGATCCATTTCATTATTATCCTCCCACCTACGAGCGGTCTCTACCCTTAAAGCCCTCCAATCAGCATTTTGCCCAATTTCTCATCTCGCGCCCTTTTCATCCTCACTGATTTCATGACGACAAATTATTTTCGTGTGTGCGAAACACAAGGCATCGAAAACGGTAACATTCATCCTTATGCTTCGCGTCAAATCGCCTGAAACTTGAAGTCGATACTTGATGTCGATACTTGAAAGAACAAAGAGACATTCTCAGATGCCTGAAGCTGGAGTCCAGCGCAAGGCGATTGATACTGCAGTCTGGTAGCAAGAGCGTGAACAGCTTATTCAGGTTACAAATCGAACTACTTCCTAATAAGGCAATGCCTTTAGTGACTTGCAGAGTAGGACAGGGCCGCATGAACAAGGGGTCCACTCGGCCCCACGCGCAATTAATCAGAGGAAAAGCAACTACACAAATTGACAAGCATCGACACTTTTATCCGGGTTAACATTTCTGACTCACTCAAGTGTTCTGCGTTTAACCTCGTAAGGTAATCGTAAAAAAACAGTTCGACAGGGGAACAGAGCTTTGGAAAAATGAAATGGTTCTTCCGTCCATTTTCAGACAATGAACCTGATGTAAGAATAATTTAACCGGTTATTTTGACCCTTTAGAGCACAGTGGTAACCATACGTACCACCTGCTACACAACTCAATAACTCTGCAGTTTGCCAACACAGTGTATTTATAGGTTTGGCGTGATTCTTACAATAAACAGAGTTAACCAGTTGATCTTTGTATTGGTGAAGTGTAGTGTTTTCTTCGCGGTACGGACTGAATTCTTAAGTTTCATTTGAAAGAGCTTCGGCTCCAAAGGTTAATTAGCGTTTTAGTCGTATTATTTCCTTAAACAAGGTTAACCAGTTGATCTTTGTAATGGTGAAGTGTAGTGTTTTCTTCGCGGTACGGACTGAATTCTTAAGTTTCATTTGAAAGAGCTTCGGCTCCAAAGGTTAATTAGCGTTTTAGTCGTATTATTTCCTTAAACAAGGTTAACCAGTTGATCTTTGTAATGGTGAAGTGTAGTGTTTTCTTCGCGGTACGGACTGAATTCTTAAATACTATTTAGGCGAGCTTCGGGCTTCAGAGGGTTAATTTCTTTCACAATACAACGCAGACTATTGTTATATAAGGTACAGCTTGTCTAGTTTTTAGGTAGAGGTCTCTCATGCGAATTTAAAGACCGACAAAATGTCTCTCTCTCGTCATATTTCTCGCACCGGTAATCGAAATCAGATACAAACAGGTACCCCCACAAACATCATAATTCCGTTGCCAAGGAAACTCCATATGGCCCGCCGGCATTAATAGCACGCGTCACAAGTCAGAAATCACCCTGATCTCGTCTCTGGTAGCGCAGGGTTCGTTCCCCAGTGCCAATGGATAGACGAGGCGGTGTACCCCACATTCCAAAAATAGCCTAAATCTGTCCACAGATCGGGCAAGAAATCCTGAATCCCGTGAACGTGAGTCTGCCTCAGACGCAGATGGGGCCGAGCGCAGTGCGTGGGTGGCAACGGCCAAATTGAGGCATCCTCTTGACAGAGATATATTTCTGTTCCGCGGGCAATGCCCTCATTCACTGATGACCGGTGGATGTTGTGATGGCGAGAAGGCCTCCTTCAGACGCCATTTTTAACTAACTGAACCGATACTTCCTGACAAGCTGATAGTCGCTCAGGCATTCCATGAATTCCCCGCCTTTTATGGAACTCAGAGATTCGTTAGCGCGCTCACATGGTTCGCATGAATCCAGCCAGTCCACGCATCCACAGACTATTTTGTCAACATCCATGTTAGTAATACCATTATTTTATCAAAGCCTAGGTCTTTCAAGGGGTCTAATCCTTTCAAGACCTTTTTACTATTCGTTATGAAACTAAAATACAGAGACCTGAAAGAATAAGTATTAGCAAAAGGCATCCAAGTCGGAAAGACTGCGTAATGCATGTCCTAAACACAGACGGTGGTTAAAATGTCGTTAAAGTTTGAAGGTTTTTTTAACAGGAAAGTTCTCTGCTGGGGGGGGGGGGGGGGCGCAGAACTATAACCAACTTGAAGATTTCTGTCTTCTGGGTTATTGCGCTGTGTAGTCTGGTCGATGTTTATCAACGTTTCAGAGGTCATACTGCCTCCGTCATCAGGGCTGTGAGTATGAAGATTTCAGTCTTCTGGGTTGTTGCGCTGTGTAGTCTGGTCGATGTTTACCAACGTTTCAGAGGTCATACTGCCTCCGTCATCAGGGCGATGAATATTCACACAGCGCAATAACCCAGAAGACAGAAATCTTCATACTCACCGCTGTGAGAACCTCAAGTCTTACATATAACCAACTTATTTTATAAGAAAGTTAGATTGAAATTGGAGGGCATACACATCCCTGGAGGGACCGAGGAAGTAGGAAGGGTCTCGGGACAGCCAGTCTCCGAGCCGAGAACCGAATCCACGACGTCTAGAAAACAAAACACTACCACCAAACACTTTATCTTAAGTACGTCACACAACTGTGCTGTGACCACTCACCATTCTGCGCAGAAGGTCCTCATCTTGAATGAGAGAGACGTCATTCACTTGGGCCGACATGGTCTCCGCTCCTCCACCTGCAAAGTGGTAATACAGATTGTGATAATTACGCCGTCCAGCCAATAAAATTATGCAGGTATATCTATGACCTTTCCTCTCGTAAAGTTAACGGTTCATTATTTACTGAGATGACGAGAAAAACTAACGGATTTTGTTCCGTCCGCCATGTTTCGTAGTATACGTACAATAAACGCGATCTTGACAAAAAGTCGCGTATTTTTCGAAAAATCTATTACCGCGTAACATTTCAGCATCAAGAAATTTAAAGATGCCAGCTCGCCCACGAAAGTGAACAAAGGAGATCCATGAAATATTTATTTACCACTTCAGAATCCAGTTATGACGTCATTCCGCACTTCCCACTCAGACAGCGTCCCACTTGAGTCCATGTGCGGAAAACTGACAAAGCAGAATACTAACTAACTTTCGAAAGACACCGTTAACAAGCGAGGAGAGGGAAAATTTTAGGCTGGTTTTAGAAGGGAAGAGGCCTGGGTTTATTTGAGTCCCTTTCCTGGTTACGTTAAATTCGCTAGTGTCTATAGAAACAAATTAGAAAGGTCAATTAAGGGTCACCCTAATGCCACGTCTCTTAAAATCCATTTATACGACGGCCGTGCAATATTCTAAGATTAGGGACCGCCCAGCTCCAGAAATAATAAATAAATTAATAATATCAAATTTTTATTTCCCAATCTCAACCTCTGAGAATTTTTTACATCTTCTATAAGAATATTTATATGAACCACGCTGAAAAACTTAGGGCAAGTAACAAGTAGATTTTCTCTTTGTGACCCACATTTAATCCAACGAAAGTCTCTACCGAAATTTAAATTCAAGCTTGAGCAGCACAATATTTCAAATTCCAACGCAATCTGTTGTATAGCCGATCTTTTCACGTGCTGTTTCTATAAAGCGCGTAAAATTAATTTAAATTTGCCACTCAGACGTCCAACTTAAGAAAAGGCAAGCCTCCTTTGCCCTAGTCATCACCGCTCTGTTTCCAGGCAGCTGTTGCGTGTCTGATTACACCTGAAAATCATGGCCTTGCTTTTGGAAAGGGAAACAATCATTCGCTGGCAGGGTGCAAGTAATTTACTCACCTTCAATGTCTTGGAACCAGACAGACACACAGAAGCCATCACGACACACTAGATTCATAATTAAACAGATGACAATCTGTTTCTGCATTGCCACTTAGTAATTTTCAATAGTGTTCGCAATGTTACTGTAAAACCACTTATAAAATGGAATTACAATCTGGTTAATTTAAAATCCCCCCCCCCCATTCTTTTTTATAATTTTGCAAGTCCAAGGCGTCTAAAAAATATTCAATCAAATCAAATTGGCAACCTGATCACATTACCAAAATACAAAGAGTATCTGCTTGTTAGATGTGATCTATACGTGTCAGTACAGATCCTGTGACTATTTGGGTTTAATACGTATATCAGATAACATACGCCGAATGTCCGAAATTCAGTCATCGTTTGTAAATTTGCAGACACCCTGGTTTAGACGGAGTCCTCCAGTGAACAAATTGCATCTGTCAATACGTAAATGTCCAGTGCACATGAAGTCCGGTTAATTTTGTAAGCATGTCTGGCAGTCTACGTAAATGTTTGTGGCAGACGGCTTAGACACTGCCAGAATAAGACCGAATTTACAACCTGGTGAATGTCGAATGCGAGCGACCTCTTGTGACCACGGTAATGAACATTAGAGTTACAGAAAAGTCAGGAAATTTCTTTACTAGCTTAGCCACTACCAGCTTCTCAACATATCTCCAACATAAATTTAGTGTTTAACCTGCTGATGAAACTATATAGGCCCTGCTGACGTTTCAAAGCTAACAAAAAGTGCAAAGTTAAAAGGAAACTTTCTAACGCGTGGGGTTCTCTCTCTCCAAACGCCCTACGGTTCGAGTCTCGGTCCCGACATGTTTCTGGTCTGCCTTGAAACTGACAAGTGACGTGGGAGGCCTGGACTGAACTTGCTTTGTGTCGGTATTGAGAATGACAGATAACAGGACGAGACAGTTCAGCAGATTTATCAAACTTCGAACCACGATTATACAGAGGTGGAGGGCGCACACATGACAAGACAGATGGACGTACGTCCCATGTAAACGGATCATCGTATGTAATATGTAAGCATGTGAGAGACTTTCGAGTAAATAAAAGATGAAATGAGCCTACCCGCTGCAATCGAAGGAATGCTCGTAAAACTCTTCATAAACAGATCGTTCAGCTTGAATCTGAGAGATCAGTTTCTTTAACTATCTCATATCACGTGTGCGTGATATGTTTATCAAGTTGCGAGCATTCAAAATAAATACTCAGCTAGTACCGTTAATAGCTGTAAAAAAATTGTTGCTAACTGTCGGTACAGATTCCGTCGTAACAAATAGCTGTTGAACAAATCCTTTTTAAACGACGACTAAAAGACAAAAACAGCACGTCAAATATTCAGCGATGTAAAAAAGCTGACCATTTATTTAACTTCCAAATTAATAACTTCAGCATTTTTTAATATGCAACTCAAAATTTCCGTCGTTTCACTTTATCCTTAACAGAAGGACGAGCTGGCATTGCCTGGGGACCTTCTAACCATAAGATGCTCTTTCTCCCCCCCCCCCCCTGAAATCGAAGTGTCACTCACCCATCCCCGCATCAATTTCCTCTTTGCAAATTCTGCTCTTCTGCTATCCTTCTTCTGTCTCTCAGTGCTGCTACAGGAGCCACCGTGGCGACCTGGGCGACCATCGCGAGTGTTACGTAAGAGCGGCCTTCACGACGTGTGCAATATGGCAACCTCGCAACATGTGAGATTCCGGCGACATGTACGACATACATGAGAATGTCCACTTGCGCTTCGGTTAGGTGTGAATAGGGAAAATATGTTGGGCTCGGTTAAGTCAGGGAAAATCAGGTCACAGCGGGATTAGTAGGATTGGGTTAGGAGAGGTTAGGTTTGGTCAGGTTAGGTTAGGTTAGGTTAGGTTAGGTTAGGTTAGGTTAGGTTAGGTTCGATTGGGTTGGGTTGAGTTGGGTTAGGTTAGGTTAGGTTAGGTTAGGTTAGGTTAGGTTCGATTGGGTTGGGTTGGGTTAGGTTAGGTTAGGTTAGGTTGTGGTGTTAGGTTACGTCGGAGTGGTCACATTTTTCGTTGCTACGACCTTTTTTGCGACGCCCGGCGTCGGTTTACCAACTTCGTGTTCGAAGGCATCCGTGTGCTTCCCTGCGCTAAAATGGCGTCTCTTTAAGAGTTAACGACGCTGGGCGTCGCGACGCTCAACGTCGTGTTACTAAAGACCTTTATAATGACATCTAAACATCTGCGGTAATTGTGGAGTTGTTTAATGGGCGTCGGGACGAAAAAGCGTCGCGACGCCGGGCGTCGGTTTTCCGAAATTCGTGTTCAAAACAATCACTTCGCCTTTCTGTGCTAAATTGGCGTCTGTTGAAGACTTACGGAAACTCGGCGTCGCGACGCTCGGCGTCGAATTTCCAAAGCCTTTAGAGTGACTTCCAAAATTAAATATGGTAATTGCGTAGTTCTACTGTGGGCGTCGCGATGAATAGGCGTCACGACGCCAGGCGTCGGTTTTCTAATTTAGTGTTCAAAGGCACTATTGCGAATTTTGTGATTAATTGACATTTATTTAATACGTAACGACGCTGGGCGTCGCGACGCTCTGCGTCGTTTTTATAAAGTCAGTTATAATGACATACAAACATAACTGCGGTAATAGTGGACTTATTTGATGAGGTCGCCATGAATAGGCGCCGCGACGCCGAGCGTCGGTCTATGAAATTTAGATATACATGTTCAAGGGCACCCCTGCGCTTTTCTGTGCAAAAATGGAGTCTGTTGGAGACTTAACGCAGTTCGGCGTCGCATTTCGATCGTCCTTTCTAATGGCATCCAAACTTAACTGCTGCAATTGTTGAGCTTTTGAAGCGCTTTGCGATTGAAGACGTCGAGACGCCGGGCGTCGCTTCTCGAATATCATGTATAGTGTCATCCTACGATCCATCTGCCCTAATAATGGCGTCCTTTGTCGTGTCGGCTGGCTTCGCGACGCTTGTCTTCGGTTTTCCAACGTCTTCTATGATGTTTGGGGCTTTATTTGTGCAGAGGGCCACGACGCCGTACGTAGAGGCCATCTTCGTCGGTTTCCCACTTTGTGTTTAAATGAATACTAGAATGACGTCTGTTGACGGCGTCATGTTCTGCATCGCGACGCTCGGCGTCGGCCTTCTAACTTCATGTTCAAAGGTACCTCGACGCATAGTTATGCAAAATGTAACTAATGCTAACAGCGTCTTGACGACTGACTGTGCGACGATTGGCGTCTGTTGTCGTGTGGTGGCGTGGTGATGATACGCGTCGCTTTTGCAAATTATTCTCCAATGACATTCGCTGGACGGCATCTTTTCTTGTCTACGCGACGTCTGAAACCCGTTTTCCATGTGTTGGATGGGATCCCGATGTTCATCTTGTTTCGTTTTAAACGTCATTCCGTCAAACAGCGTAGACGATCCTCGAGATGACATCTGATGCGATGCTGGAAAACCGACGCTCATATACACTCTACGTGAAGTCAACTGCAGGCGTCTCGACGCCCGGTGTTGGTTTGGGTGTATCCTGCCTATGGCGTCACGATGCACATTTCGGCTTGATTCGGAATTGAAATCTGCCAAGTTTGGTTCAAATCGGTTACTCCGTTCTCAAGCTTTTTCAATAACAAACACATAAACCCACGTTGCTAGGCGATTCTCAGTGTCCCACCGCGAGTTTTCCTTCGCTGGACAGACGAAGAACGATGCAGCAGACGAGGGTCAAGGCGTAGGACGCCCAGCTTGCCGTAAAAGGATTTGAAAATGGAGGCGGGGGGACACATATCCAGGCTATCGGGAATTTTTATTATAATTCCCGCCCATCGGATACCCACACTAACAACACCTACAGACATCTAGTGGAGCACGAACGACTCCGAAGTATTCATAAGTACACCTATCTCTGAATCATACAACGTATCATAATAGTCGTGTTTATTCTATTATACTTGATGAAATCTTAGAACGACTCGAGTGTGAGGTACAGACACGGACAGCGAAATTGACATTTGTCCAGATTAAAATACAGACTTCCTTGCGAAGCAAAGAGTCGTTTAGGTAATCGAGGTATTTAATCCCTGCCTTTTATGGAATAAGAAGGTTTATTTTCGTGTTCATAACAACTAGGATCAGTTAAATGTAGTCCACATTCCAAAATTTTTTTTTTATTAAAGGTCCGGTTTAATACTATCTTTTCTACTAATTAATAAATCTCTCAAGTGGGCCCCTTATATGATATATATATATATATATATATATATATATATATATATATATATATATTCTGATGAAAATGTTAGCATTACAACGATAACAAACCCCATCAATAAATACCAGGACTTGCTCGTACAGTCATGTCAAATTTGTCATACACAAATGTGTAGAAGAAAAAAAAAACACGACGGTCTATGAAGTTGTGTGATTAATAAAATATGTACCAGACTGCAAGACTTTGAAGTAAATTCTATGTATTCTTATAAAATATATAAAAACTCTCAGCCCAACACAGCTACTTAAAAATAAGGAAAACAGTAAGAACCACAGTTGTGAGCATAATTCAAAACCAGTTCACTTTTCAAGCTCATCTCTTTCAAATTTGAACCACGTAATTAAGAAATTGAATTTGTCGATTAGAGCAATAAATAAATAAATAAATTAAATACAATACTGTGACTGTTCAGTTATACAACTGTTATCAGCTAATTCACATTTGAAAATAATATCTATAAGCGTAACAAATTACAGATTCCTACTATGATTTTGTGCTTTGCCTCTTAGCACATGTAAGGGGATAATATTAAAAAGAGGCGTCATCAAGGAGACGTTTTCTATCAAAAGAAATAAGTGAGAAATTTACAGTCACGAAATGTAAGCTGTGTAGTTCCAAGCAATTAAACCCATGAAACCGTAATAGGCTGATCACGTAGCAGGCATAAGAAATTATATTTTGGTGAGGACAATAACTGGGCGTAGGATTTTCGTATCTAATTCTATTTACGTGGGCATATTTGTTAGGTAATTTGCATCGTAATAATCCTTAACGTAAACTGAGTTCTAGGTCTTGTACAAACGGCGTATTGGAGTAAAAAGTAACCAACCGATCAGTTTGCACACACCTTGCTGTTTTAAGTGATTTCTATTTAACAGGAAACACTTCTTAGATGAGCCTCTGAGGTGGAACGCCACGAAGTTAAATAATAATGACGTAATCGTTGTATTTGTCCGATTTCTTTCAGTGCTTCAGCTCCATTATACAATTATTACGTAAACATTTTTAACCATCCGTATCTGGATCTGTGGGACTGCGCAGTAAAAACTCCCATTCTCGTACGCCCTACAATTTAAAACCATTTAAAAATCACCGGATTAATTGCCATCATGATTCATAATCACACAATCAATGCAATTTAAAAGACCTAATACAACAAACAGAAAAGAAGGAACTCTTGTTCTGGGTCGTGACGCCGTGTGGAGTACTAGGCAGATGCCAACGTTTCAGAGATAATTTCCCCGCCGTCAAAACCGCAACTCTCTCTCAAAAAAAGGCATGTTTGACTACAGACCCTGTCAACCTGAGGGCATATATTGACATGTTCATTGACAACTGCGTTCAACAACGGTTATGTCCACCCGCGTTACTGCATAACCGACCGTAAGGTCTTCTTCAGTCATGTCCTTGACTGTTAATGCAACAGCGGAAACTTTCTCTCGCAAAATTGAGGCGGGTCCTAGTTTCGGGCCGTCACCATAAACAAATGTCTGCCTGACGAGATACGTACAAACAGAGCCCCGCGGAAAGTAAGCATAACATGCGTTCATTTTCTATTCTGATCGTAGGATATTAAAGACCGTAGAATTGACGTAGTGTCCAAAGGCACGTCCTTACCAACTTTCGAAAATATCAGCTGGTTCAAACGTTAGAACGGGGACATGCATTCACATGCAGAATAACAATCTTATAATCTTCTTCATCTTCAAGAGATAGGATTTTACCCGTTAATGCGCAGCGTACCACCTGGTGTCAAATTAAATAACTACATTGTGCCCACATTGCATTTACAAATCTGGCATGGTTACCAATGAAACAAAAATTATTTCTCTATTATTAAAGAAATGTAATGGAGAAGTGATGGAATTCCTTTGAGGAACAAATTGAATGTTTTACTTGGGTGCGCTTCGATATTAAAAAAAATTAATTACGGAAACAACTCTTCTTTTGTCTTAACCTTGGCTATGACGTAGGAGTCATGATATAATAACAAATTTGCTGTAAAGGAAATATCACTCCATTAATTAAGTTTAGTTCAGTCGGTCGGTTTCTACGGCAGGCAAACAATTCAGGTGGCTGTTGGCCTTGTAGGAAAATTAGCGACGTTACGAGCAAATTTTAAAGCAAACTTCACTGCACACAATGTCACCTTTATTTTTACTCCGAAAAATTTCTGAAACCAAATGCTTACAGACAGATAAGCAGTCCTGATTTGCTCTGAAAAGTATTTGTGGACCATGACGCGGGCTTCGACACTAAGAAGTTAGACAAAGAAGAATATGCTCAGGTACAGAGGGCGCGAAGAGCCTGCAACTTCAGTGTCGACTGAAATATGCGATGCCATGTCACGTGTGGCATTTCTTTTGGAAATGATCCTCAAGTTTAGACAAAAGTCACCGGACACGTTGTATATAACCCACGCTGTTGAAAAGACATCGTTAAAAAGTATCAACCATCTGAAGGCGTCTCAACTACGAGGCTGGCAATAAACTGAAGAATGACTTGAGTTCTGTTGTCCGCTAACGCCTGGAGACAGAAAGCGGGTAAGTCATTGTGCGTGGATGCCGTTCGCCGAGCGCTCTAGGCAACACATCTAGCGCTGCTGCTGATCGGGCAGTCGCGACGTAGGGGTAATCGACTACAACATTTTTGCTGAAATTTAAGCAAGAAACTGGAGGTAATTCTCTTTCAGTATGATAAACATAATTTTCACGGACCTCCATGGTGTCCAGTCTTAATGTTTAGATGGAAAACGCGACACGTCGTGAGCCAAACTGCGGCCTGTCCGGCGTCTAGAAAAGAATTTGTCTCATTTAAACCAGCACCGGTTGAAGCCGGAGCTCGTCCAAACGATACTTGAAAATTCAGTCCGTACCGCGAAGAAAACACAACACTTTACCATTACAAAACATCAACTGGTTGACGCTGTTTACGGAAATAATCGCTGTTTACAGGGAGAATCACATATTTTATTAAAAAAAACAATATGTACAGATGTTACGAGTAAATCAGGTGATACACATATAATTATCACTGGATTTTTAAGGGTTGTCGATTAGTTCCGGTAAGCTCCTCCGGATCTAAAATTCACAGCTGATCAAGACAACCAATCATTCGATTTAGTACCGTCCTACTGTTGGATCTAGGTCAACAGATTGGGGTCTTCCCTTCAGGCTTCCTAACCAAAATTGCTTATGCATTTCTTATCTCTCCCATCTCATCCTCATTAATCTTATCGTCTAACTTTTTTACACTGGATTCACCAAAGGCGACCCGTCATTAAAATGAGAGTTTGGTTTCAATCTGTAAAGCCAGCTGAATGCACTCCTGTTGTCGATGAACACAGTGAATCTACCTTACCGCAGAAAGTCAATGGCGCAGTCTGGACCGTCAGTTGCTAAAGAAATGTTGTTTATGGCAACTGACCACAACGTCGTCCAAACATCACGTTCACTGCTTCCGAAACGCGCGGTTATGCACCACGATCTAAAAAATATTCGACCTTCATTTGTTCGTAATGAACACAGCAGTGGCAACAGCCGATAAGACGGACATGCAAAACTTCTGCCAATCAACACGTAAAGTTCAAGGACGGCAACACATAAATTCCTACTCCACGCTTCTTAATCAAACGAAATTCTTGAGGAGATGTTCTTGAGAAGCTGAGGTTCAACACCTTGTCACTTAATTGTATACATTTCATTGAACCAAAAGGCTCATAACCTATTCACAAAAGCATGCCACTAGACTCCATCCTGAACCAGATGAATCCAGTCCAAAATCACACCTTATTTATTCAATACCCAATTTAATATTATCCTTCATATTTTCCGACTAAAATTAAGTATTTCTCATCTCCCCCTGCGTGCTACATACCTGGTACATTTAACTCTCGTGAAGCGTATGAATTACGAACCGCATTATTCAATCCTGAGCCAGTTCAGTCCAATTAATATCGTGAACCCCACAGCTAATAGGGAAACAAGACTTGTACAATGCGAGCAAATGAAAGAATCAAAGTATTCTGCATTATGCCGCCAGGACTTGAACAAGGTAGCACACGGCGTGCTGAAAAACCAGCAGGTTCGCCCACACGCCCACACGCCCACAGACGTCATCATCCTCACAACAATATTTGCGATAAAGCACGGAACGAGAACCCGTTGCGTCTCGTTACGATACACGAATCCGAAAGTACGGTCATATGATCCCATATGATTGCTACAATCAGTTTAATAACATCTATAAACAGAGGCCTAGAATTCTTATTACTACTGGTATTCGCTATCGTTTGTTTGACGGGTAACATGTACCAAGGGAATTAAAATACATATTTACAAACTTAAAGTTGCAATGATGTCATTCTACTCGAAAGGCAATGGATTGGTAGATCAACAGACACGTAAGTGGATAGACACAAATATAATGTATATAAAGAGCCATAAAGTAGTCGTCATGCAGTTTGTAGGTGCAAAGACTGTGTTTGCACGGAGAGACACAGAATCAAAGGCAGAGAGAGAAGAGTAGAGTGTTACGCGGGTCTGCCTAACGACAGGAGCAAACAGGCACGACTTAGTAGCGGCGGCGGCGGGGGGGGGGGGGGGGGGATAAGCTAATAGAGACAAATCACCAACGAGGTCGTAGCCATGCGTGCAGATCATCAGAACACAATAATTGTGTAATGACTCACTTGAACATCTTCTGAAGAGCACAGCTTACATATCCGACGTTCGAAAATCTTAAATTCATTTCCTTCATCCCACGCGTTTCGTATGTTCCGTAGACATGCGTCATCTTCTATCGGAAGGTCCAAACTATTTTATAATAACTCATGCCGATATCTTAAGCGTTGTTTGTGCGTGATTAAACATTCATCAGATAGTCCACACGCGCACTAAATTTATTACGTTAATTTTGATCTCCTGTTTTATTCGTACGTTTATCTTGTCTTGTATCTGAGTTATGTCTAAATGTGACGTGTCTCATTTCATACGTGGCCAGCGATTATAAATCACCAATTAAATCAAAGTTATTGGATGTTTGTACAAGCAGTACAACGAATTCCAAAATAAGACAGAAAAACACGAGATTCCCATCCAGCGTGGTCTATTTAAAGCGAATGAAACTCGTGCATCACCTGGGGGTTCGATTGTGCGGGAAATTGGCTCCAATTCTGGCCGGTAGCGCCGAAGACCGAAGGTGGGAGTACGAATATTTCATCTCTGAGTAGGAAGGATTCGAGGGGGGAGGCGGGAAGCTGTGAAGACACGCGGCGACCGAACTGGATTCTTCACCGCAGCAGTCGCCAGCCAACCTACACGGGATTTGGCGACGAGGCGGTACAGCCTCGACAAGAACACTGTAAACAGTACACTAACTCCACGGTCAAAGGTCCTTCTTAGAAAGTGACAGGAGATCGCACAAACGAAATTCAATCTCTTCTGCCCCAGGAAGGATTTTCTTTGTCTCTGGTATCGCCAATGTTCGTTACAGTGACACCGTTCAACAGCTTTAGTGTCTAATACGTCGTGTTTTAAAACGATCCGAAAAGTAAGTGACAGGAAAGTGAAGCCTTGCACGTTATGAATTGATAATATTAAAACGGACCTTAATGGCAAGGCCAATGAGACTTAGAAACCAGCGTAAGTGTAATCAGGAATTTTAGAGAAATTAATTTATACAAAACAAAAGTTAAACGAATGAACATTTTGTTAGGAACAAACATCAGGCATCTTCGTTTGTTAACTTAACTGGATGTTATGCAACCATCAATGTACGCAATTATTTACTTCCGGTTAGTGCGTCTGTGGAATTTTTCTGCGTTCGTTTCGTTTGTAATAGTTTTTACATTTGAACGGAATCACCACGCCCTTCAAAGTGACTTTGCAATTCGGCTTCGTTTCTCTCATGTTTTAATGCATTAAAACGCCATTATCGAGTTCACTTTCGAACTTTGTAAACACAAAACTAATAACAATGGAATCACGAATTCGAATCTCGCTTCTGGCACAGCGATGAGCCGATCTCCCACGCCAGGTAACAATTACCAAATGTCAGATTAATTCTTTTGAATCGTTCATAATTTCATAATTAACTCTCAATCAGGATTGTTCACAGGGCCCATTTCGCGAAAGCAGCGGACGACGAGACACACCCACATTCATTTTGCCTTAAAATATTTATCTGCAAAAAGTAAAAGGCAGCCAAACCCTTGTGTGCTTATTTCCACTGTGAGAAAACATTTATTGAGAATATTCATGAGCTAAATGGGGTATTTAACAAAGCTGTACCAACTGATTTCAAGGTCACTTTGCGGCATTAAGACCTGCGGAAGGTGAGGGACAGCGTCAATGTTTATTTATTTATTTAGTGTTCTGTCTGACGACAGGTCCATATGAACAGGATCCTTCCATCCTTTTCTCGGACTGGGACCTGATCATATACGTTCTTGGCAGATGATCCAGAAGTGGTTTGCCATTGCCTTCTTCTGTGTGTGAATGGAGTAATTGTTGGGATGCCACGGAGAAACCGGGGAAGCCCCAGGAGGAAAACTCCGTGTTGCCTAGACCACGGCCTTGCCCAACACAAGTTATAAATTCGGGCACAGCCGGGAATCGAACCCGAGACCCCAGGATTACAAGGCCAGCGTTCTAACCGCTAGACCACCTCATCTTATTATTATTTAGTGTTCTGTGTGACGACAGGTCCATATGAACAGGATCCTTCCATCCTTTTCTCGGACTGGGACCTGTTCATACACGTTCTTGGCAGATGATCCAGAAGTGGTTTGCCATTGCCTTCTTCTGTGTGTGAATGGAGTAATTGTTGGGATGCCACGTAGGAAAACTCCGTGTTGCCTAGATCACGGCCTTGCCGAACACAAGTTATAAATTCGGGCACCGCCGGGAATCGAACCCGAGACCCCAGGATTACAAGGCCACCGTTCTAACCGCTAGACCACCGTGGCCGTTCGTTAGTGTTTAAGGAACGGCAAAGTTTCAAAGCGAATATTACCATAAACAAATCACACCGAACGGAATTTAAATTCACAAAACATGGAAGAACAAATTCACCGAATACTTGCGACGTCTGTCGTCATACTGCGCAGGGCTGTGACTGGCTGCATCCCAATTTTGAGACCCGGGTTCGTTTCCACCTCGACACTGACTGCGAGAAGTTGGTCCTTGCATTCACCGTCACGTCACGTCGGTTCGCCCACACATGCAATGAATGAACTAATTCTTTTCCCTGTCTCATATTAGGGGATGTGCTCAGATTTAGGACGTTCAAGAACTGGGTGTTCATCTAAGAGGGACGAAGTGACGGAGATCTGGAAGGAACGGATTAATGAAAAAATGAGTGGAAAAGTTCAGTTGGAAAGCCTGAAGGGAAGGCACTACTTGGAAGACGTAGGCGTGGATAGAAGGATAATATTAAAATGCACCTTAAGGAATTACGATGGGAGGGTGTTGACTGGGTTTGCCTGACTCAGTCAGGGGCTGGCGACGGGTTACTTTAAACATGGCAATAAACAAACCGGTTCCATAAAAGACGGGTTATTCTTTTGACTGGTTAAGCGACTGTAAGTTTCTCAAGAAGAACTCTGCTCCATGGTCTGGTACTAATGTGTCACGTGAGAAGAAGAATAAATCTGTTTTAATAACATTTTAATAAAATAAAAACGCGTGCTAGCTTCGTCGTTAGGTCAACGCCGACAACGGTTAGTCCACTGGAAAAGCTTGAGTTCGTTAACGATGTCTGCCTTCCTGGATGTTGCGCCGTGTAGTCTAGCAGGGAGTTACTGACGTTTCAGAGGTGATTACTGCCTCCACCTCTGAATCTAAGAAACGTCGGTCAGTTTCAACCGGAACACAGACATCTTCATACTCGGAGTCGTGAGAAACTGAAGTCTGAACACGTAAGGAGATTAAATGTTATGAGAACGTCACAGTGTAACGCGCCTGACTCTTGTTCGGCACGTACGAGGTTCAAATCTAGGCTAAGGTATCGGACATATTTTTTTTCGTGCAGATCCACGGTCGGTGGACACTAATTGCAACTGGCCACTACAGCTTCACAAACACGTCTTATTAAATTCTACGATACATAACCTGTCTACTCGAAATTCCGTCGTTAAATAACCTGCGACCGAGAAATGAATGTTCCTCGGCTATCAAACAGTAGCCGATTCCAATTTGGAATACCCCGAGTTCGACTCGCGACATACGCTGGCGGTCCTTTGAAGGTGAAGCCACACGCGAAGTCTGAATCGACGTTTTCAGAAAGTCTGATTTTCAGCTTCAAGTGACATCTGCGCGTTCTTCTGTGTCCCTGTCACAGAAGAACACGCAGACAATTCGAATACTTATCACGCCTGTCAAACTAAACTTTGTTTGGTATGCAAACTGCAGGACGCCTTTTCACGAAGAATCCGCCCGTGACATTTCTCAGCGACGGCAAGAAACATCGTGCCACTGAATCATTCCTAACACGTAAGGTTTTACGACCCCATAATCGAAAGAAACACAACGGTGATGGTACAGTAACAAGAGGTCACTGGTATTTGTTAAGGGTAAGATTTCATAGTGAAATAGAAGTTGTGTATCAATGTGCAGTGATTTGGCAACAAGTGACAAGCATTATACACACACTTAATTTTGCCCTCAACAAGATACGAACCTACGATTTTACTAATCAACTATCCCCATGTAATCTTTAACTCGGTCTTCCAAGATGCCGCTTTTCAAAATCTTTCCGTGACAAACTTGAGTTCTCACTTAATTTCTCCTTATTCGATCTACAAGCCCAGCCCACTGCAACATATTTCCTCCAACAATTTCATCAATGCATGAAGAACTAATTCATGAAGTTCCTCGTAGTGTAATTTTCTCGATTCTCGCCTAATTTTAACAGTATCTTTGGCAAAGATGAAACTTATTACGCATTTGGATGCCATCAGGATTTTCATTGTTTCAAAATAGCAGTTCTTTGTGAATTCAATTCGAAATGTACTCGCTTATTCCCGCGGCATTTCAGTCTGTTTTACCACATTTTTCCCCCAATACAGCGACTTTAAAAATTCGAGAAGTGGCAATATGACGTATTACAGACGTACCGGAGTAAAACCTCGGCAAGCAGACGAGCTATGACGACGGTTGTTTCTGACCGGGGAAGATCCTGGATGGGTGTCTAGGGCCGCTTATTTCCCGTCGATCGGCGTTCTCCTACGATTCCTACGACGCACTCCCAGGCTCAGCAGATCTTCGGCAATCGCTTGTCCACACAAAATAGAACGAACATTGCGACTCACCGTTGCTGGTGGCGAAGCTGTCCAGTCCGTGCACCAGCGGCGCTGATCGTCGAATCTGTCCTTCCCCCTGTTTAGCGATCAAAGGTTTGTCCCGTCTTCTGTTCGTGTCAGCTTTCTTGGGCTGTCGGTCACTCAATGCCGACACACACACACACACACTTGTTTCTTCTCCAGCATCCAGCTCCAAGTCTGGAAAACACGAAGTCACGTGACCAGATCTGCCTTGGCTACGTCACACAATTCGCAGTCCCTCCTCTCCTCAGCGACTCTGAGCATGAATATGGCAACAAATTTCACTCCCTTTATGTCCAGATGCCTGACCACAGAGGAGTGGGGAGTCTTATCGCAAGCTTGTTCATGGAATCAAATTATATTCCATTCATTATTCTTGGAAAACACAACTGACCTTCTATCTACATTAATAACTATTACACGATAATTAATTCCATTAACTGCGTGCCAAATAGGTCTCCTTCCGAAAGGATATTCAGGGCGCAGACATAGGAGACGGCTTCCAGTAACGGGGGGGGGGGGGGTACAGCGAATAGGGCGAACCGGGGCTGGTTGCCACATGACTGAAACCTGTGAGGATATTTTAAACCGTATCGGCACGAGAAAATTCAATTTCATCGAGGAACACAAATTTGTTATTTATAGATAACAATACATTAAAAGGATTACTTTCTGTTGCAGCTTGTTCGAGTGTGGTTTGTAACACGCATTCATAATAATGTAAATGTTCTCAGACTTCGTGTGTTATGAATTCGACTAAACGCGTAAGTGCTTTAAAATGCTTCGCTTGGCACCTAGATACAAATGTGAACATATTATGTCGCTCTGGGAACAGTTCCTCCATTAAATTCCACAACCATTCAGTACAGCGTATTAAAGTCAACTTATGCATATCACAATCTTCAGGATCTTGGACAGGAGACGAAATTATCAAAGATTCTGAACTGAATGTCAGCAATCATACAAGGGGCTTTTCCTTTCCTACGAAATACATCATAGGCAGTTGATACAGGATCTCGTATTAACCCAAAAACCAGGCAGTAGCCTTCAGGAATTATCATAGTCTACTGTGACGTCACACAACCCGAAATAGTTTAAATCGATTCGACGCCCCATAATAATACATTTCCAGTTTAACGCGTTATGTCAAGTATGCAAATACGAGCACCCACACGTACAGTGAGATATGTTGTTGTTTTCGGAATCTGAAGTTTAAGTTGCGTTTGGGTACGAAGCGGCCATTTGTATGTTTATGTAAAGCCAAACAGTCCTTGACCGGTTCTATGGGCAAAGAAAACTTACGTTAGCCTTTCGGTTAATCTAAAACCACGTGACACAGCGTGTTCCTAGCTAACGGGACGACTCAGCAAGATGGAATTTAAAATTGCTCGTATTTGATAAACTTAAATTTCAGACGTGTTTACCCTGAAAGGAACGGAAACTTGCGAATAACTATATCATCCTGTTTGTCCATAATGAACAGTCAAATCTACGAGGGTTAGTACTGGTTCATACAGGTAGCGGTGGGCACACGCCGTCCTTTGGGTTTTGTGGTTAAAGTTTCCTGATTTTTTTTGTAATTTTGTACACTCTCTTTCCCTAAAACTGAGCGATCAACTATGTATCTGCATTTGTGAAATCGTTGTTAACGTTGATAAATGCCAATGTCGAATTTTCTACTCTATGTTGCGTTTTTATTAAAATCTTTATTTACTTTTTGCGATGAAACTCCGGATTAACCAGCTTCTAGAAACACCGATCACGTGTTCACGTGGTTTAAGCAGGAGCCCACTGTAACACGTTACTTAACACGGGCCGCGATCCCTTTCCGATTTCATTCAATCTACATAATTTTTTAATCCAATAAATTCCCCAATTGAATATCGTTTCGTTCGCCCCGATGTCCAAAATGCCCTCCCCATTTATTTTCACGGCGAAGGGTTGATGTACCCTCAAGGTGACCCACGTGTCAACAAACGCGTAGCTAAAGCAGTCTAACATGCAGGGGTAGGAGCTGATGATAACATGGAGAACCTTGGACGAGGTAATATGATGCAGTCTGCCAAGAATAAGCGAGATCGAATGCAAATAATTTCAGTGATTATCTGCGGGCGGCTGAGGGCTTTACGTTCCTCGTTCAAGATCATCAGCGAATTCATTAGAATTATTCCATGTTTTCAAATCTATATGGGAAAAAAAAATAATACAGTTACCTTCTATATTGACAGTGACATGTGATTACAGAAACAATTTCCTTCTGACCTGTTTTACTTTCATGATAAATCTGTTATTGACCCACAATGTCTAAGATCCATAACGAAACGAAGGCCGATATGAACTGAGAAAAAAACGTTACGTCACACTGGTCTATCGTGTTTAATATGCGGATTAAATGTGGCGATTTAGTCCGTCTACAAAGCGCAATAGACAATTCTTAGTTAGTTGGCGATAATTGTTTTTAATTCGCTCTTTGCTCCGAGTGTATATAGCCGTTATGGGATTTTGGACCTCATGTGATAATATTTATGGCTACGTGTTTAATACTTTAGATATTATCGTAACTTTTTCTGGTGATTTTCTAGTTATAACATAATGATATTACAATAATATTTTAATATTTTCCGTCAAATCACAATTTTTAATAAGATAATAAAATATAAAAAATATTTAAAATATCATTTCACGTTCCGCATCGAATATTTTAAATATTTTATATTTTATTATCTTATTAAAAATTGTGATTTGACGGAAAATATTAAAATATTAACCTAATTCACAATATGACGCAAATATACTACCTTATTACAATAAACTAAAATGTTCAATAATTTCAAAAAAATATCTTACGTTACTTAAAACCTCCCTGTACATTGTGTCACACTGGTTAGACTCTCTGTTATGAAAGAAATTATGGTATTATGCCAGCTGCTGTATTTCTCGTAAATTAACGACACTTCGACCAGCTCAGACTATATATAGCCTAATGACATGACGAATAATTAATAATGAATTAAAAATGACATAGAATTAAGCGGCCGTGACCAAATTTAACGCAGTTTCCCCGCAATGTATCTGGAGAGGCTGAGAAGAACCACGATTGCCCTGTCAGAATAACCGGGCTCCGTGATCGAGATTTGAATCCTGTACCTCCCGAATACGAAGTAGAGAGCAATCCAATCGGCCACGACGTTCGGAGTTCTTGCAAGTCATGCGTATAATTTATTTCAGGAAATTCAAAATTGTTTAGTCTTTTATCAGTGCCAAGTGTGTGTTGTTCTACAGATAAATATATTTAAATGCACAGGTCATACGTCTTCTAAATTTAAATCAGTTGGTGATTTTGAGCGAAGCCAAAAGTGAGTAAACGGACTTTTAATCAGTTTCTACTTCTTGTGACACGAGCTTCGAGGATTAAAATCGTGTAACATGATCTTAACGATTTGAGATGCATCATTCTAAGCGCAAAATTCTTCTATTTAAATTACATTTATAACAATTTCGTGTACTCGGTAAGACACTCAAAAATTGTGTGGGTAGTTTACGTAAACATAGAATCACGGTTGTAGTTTGTGTTAATAAAAATAAATCCACATGTTAATATTATTACAAAACGCTGTAGTAAACATCAAGTGTTTCACACCTACTTTCATGATTAACGGCTGAAAGCCATTCATATTTGTTCCAGTACAGCCTGACTCCTCAAACTTGTGACAGACTTAACAAATACGTCATATCGTATCATAATCGCCTTCATATATCCTTAATAATATTCAGATATGTAAGTGGGATTCACAGACTAATATTCCTGTGTTTCTGTCATATCTCGCGATGTAATAAGGCGAAAAATTAGAAAAATTATAGATTTCAAGGGCCAACAAACCCAGGCAAAGCCTGAAGGCAAGCCATTTTTTATAACAGACTGAAAGCATCCTCTGAGCCAATAGATTTACCTTAACATTCATTAGGTTGAAGTTAACAGGTGAATCTTTCAACACAGTAAAAGAACACACAAACACTGGTCAGTTATCTTGTAGAAGTTAAGTAACGTTTCAGAGATCCTTATTGCCTCCATCATCAGGGCAGACAGCCGTCTTCCGACTCACAAATGGTCAGTTTTCCGTTTTTAAATAACTCACAACGAAATTTTTTTTAATTTTACAGTATTTGGATTGCAACTTTAACATCTACAAGTCCGAACACGGTATTATTATACTACTTTTGATGTCGTAAATAATAATGGTAATTATATGTACCACCTGCTTTGATGTTTAATAACTCTACAGTTTGCACACAGAATATGCAAACATGCTTCTCAAAGCAAACAGCGATTACTTCCTTGAACAGCGTTAACCAGTTGATATTTGTAATGGTGAAGTGTAGTGTTTTCTTCGCGGTACGGACTGAATTCTTAAATACTATTTAGACGAGCTTCAGTTTTTAAAGTGTTCCACAAGGTAGTTTATGCTTTAAATATTCTAACGTTCAGAAAGAGACACTTCACTCCATCTCTCAAGCAAAGATACACAAACGCAAATAAAAAGTTGACTGCCGGACTGAGGAATGAAGATCCGTATGCATTATAGCGTAAACATTCTTCAGAACAGGTAAATTGCACGTTAAAGGTGGCTGCAGAGGAAACTATTTAACACGTAATTATCTCTCAGCAGGCAGTTCTAAACCATTTCTTACCCATGAAACGGCAAAACAGCTAACTACAGTAGGATTTCCATGGACCAGGTACCTTGTACAGTACAGTACAAATAATAGTACAGACATATAGTTATTTTATGCGGAATTAAAATAGGAAGTATGTGATAATCGCCAACGCCGAACACCCATAACCACAGAGGGTACATCTTCCGTTGATAAAGACTCCGTAAAAGAAAATTAAAAAAAAACCATTACGAGGCGAAACACGAGAAATTCAGTTAATGTAAAACTCATTCTTTCCAGCTGTGAGTACGTAAAGCTTGTCATAATTTGCGAATAAGCTTAAATTAATCTATGGAACGAAAGTTGTACTCGGACGACGTCGCAGACAAGGCAGAATGCAAAGTGGATGGTCCTGTTCTCTAGTCCTGACCTCAGGCACTTCGTCGTACGTATTTAAAAGAAAAAAAAAACCTGGAGACGTTTCGTCCAGACGCGGAGTCACCGAACAAAACAAACCCAAGACTATCACGTATGAAAGCGAAATGAGCAGCTTAGCTACCATCATCGGCATGCAGCGTGTATCTAATGTATTCAGGCCAGATTAATCTAGACGGTGCTCCGAGTTGATCGCACGAGGTCATGAATGCAGCAGATGTGGACGCAACGCAACACGTGCGACGAACTGGCCGTGTCTGGAGCCGACGCACAATGGATTATGGGGCGCGGCGCCGACCGGGGGGCAGATTGTGACGAAAATGACAGGAAGGCGGGAAGAACGTTTCACCAGTTGCCGGGAACGGGCTGGAATGACAGGGAAACACCTCATCACGGACACTTTCACTGCTCAATGACGTCACACTGCGAGTCAGCTGACGCGATGGCACGACAGTCGATATTACAGCTGTACGTATGACCGATGTCGGAGAAGGGTTTCCATTGTGGTCAGTTTTGGGCTAACATCGTCTTTCAGCTTCGTCCTGCAATGACTCCATGCAGCATATTCCTTCCTGAGAAGCTAACAGTTGCTCAGCTGGTCAATAAATTGCCTTTCTTTTTTTTTTTTGAAACAGGAGATTCTTAACAAAGTTCACAACAACACTGGATCCCTGTCCTTTGCCAGTGTAATCCAGTACATCATTACGTACTTCCTCAAAATCCTTTTAATATTATCCCCTGTGATCTCTGCTTCGGTCTTGCGGGTGGTATCTAGCAGCGGAAAGAAATGTTGGCTCATCCCAAAGTGGTTCAGCTGGAAGAAGGAGCCGATAGCTAAGTCGGATAAAGTGGACGGCCGTCAGAGGAAATGCCTGTGGCGTCTTAATGAGAGAGTTCGTGTCTTCAGACCGTATTCAATCAAGAAGTATTTAAGAGCCAGTGCTGAAAGGAGGAACATCCTTGTTTCGGCGCTGAATGCTGTCCCCTCGTGTTCCCACCAGCCGTTTTATTCGCGTATTTAGGTCACAAACTACTAATACTTATCGTGAAATTTTGGCTCAATTAAACTGAATTCCATGTTTTATTACTTTCAAGCATTTATAACATGATTATTTTCACAGAGAAAGTTACCCTTTTTCACAAATCATAAAACACAAAAAGTAATTTATTTTTACAATATAACATTTATTTTTTTTTAAAAAAAAATACTCATATCGAGAGAACTTTTTTGAAATGCGACAGCGTGTAGTGAATTTCGCGCTGTTGTGCCCAGATATGAAAATGTTAACATAATTTCGAACACGTCTGTAGTTGCATGTGGTTTAAAACGAACGGCCACGTGATTCAGTGTGCTAAATGGTTTCCAGCACAAGGGCGAACAAGTAATCGGTCAGACCGCAGTTCAACGGAGCTGCTTCGTGACCACACGCACTGGCGCCATCGATAATCCGTGTTTCCTACATCGCGTGAGTCATGTAGCACGCGTGTGTGACCCGTAGGGCTACACGCATGCTCACAAGAGGTTGCCCTTGGACCCTGTCCTATGCCAGATGCCTCCAGCTCGCGAACTACCTTATCTCCCCAACATCGTTGTCATTTCAATGTTTACGTCTTCAAGAGAAAGGATTAAGTACTCGCCAAATTCTTTATTGTCGTTCCTAAATAACTTTTCCGCATATTCGAAGGATGTATGTAGCCTATTGGCTGCCTGCGTATTGCAATGTCGACGAGACGTAAGTATCAACCTAGTTTTACGTGTGTTTACTTCTAGATTAACATCCCTAGTAGCGTCTAACACCGTAAGCAATTATTTTTCCGCCGTCAGATTAATATCATCGTCATCGATCATAAGATGGCGTGCTCCAACCTCCTGATTTTCTAACATTTTTAGAATGACGTAATTTAAAGCGTAGTTAAAAATACATAGCGATAAAACATATCTTTCAGACCATTCTGAACACGAAACACTCAAGGAAATTATTTAACTTTACAGAATTTACAACAGGTTTTTAAACAAAATTTAATTATAGGAATTAATTTCGCAGCCACACCAAAATCCTTCAATACAATAGCTTGAAGCACAATGACGTATGTTAACAAATTACTCTGTTATTGCAATGATTCAATTACACTCAGTGATACGCTTTAAATACCGCACTACCGGCCATGTTATCAGGCGTATTCTGCCAGAATAACAAGTGTGTAAACATTATAGTGTCGGTTGACCGTCAATCATGAGTTCCCGGGTGCTCGACAGCCGTCACTACGTGTGCGACGTGGCCCATAACTCTACAAAAAGATTACGCGCTCCTGATGAACAACTTACAAGTGCTTTAAAACGGCTGGGTGGAGTCCGAAGAACTGATGTGCGGGCCGACACTTCCACCGTGCATTTGTGCTTGTCAGATCATATCCGTCTGTTACAGCTGTAAATAAAATGAATTACCACCGCACACGTAGTTCGTCCAAGGGAATCTGGCACCATGACACATTTAAAATCTCTTGTACGTACTTCTGAGATGATTGTGCCTCGGCATTAAACACAGCCACAAATACAAAATTTTATTATACTATTCTTTACAATTTATTGCCAAAAGATATTAAATTAGAAACTATTTGCCTCGGCATCAAATAAGGCTATTTAATTCCTACATTGGAAATAGCTTCAGAAGCCTAATTCGCACACAGACGGACACACTGCTCTTACGAGGAGGATGAGATGGCACGAGCATGTAGCACGCATGGGGGTTAATAAACGGTAAAAAAAGACACGTCTCTAAACTTTTGAACAAAAATCCTGAAGGAAACAGACCACTCAGACGACAAGTGCGTAGTTGCAAAGATAATATTAAAATATTATGAGTGAATGTGGATTGGATTTAACTGGCCAAGGACAGGGACCGATAAGGGGCTCATATGAACACGGCAATGAAATTTCGCGATCCGTAGCAGACGGTAAATTTATTGAGCAGCTGAGCGGCTATCAGCTTCTCTAGAAGGTCCTATTCACTTCTGATGGACTGCAGTCAAGTCCCTTCGAGCTCGTACTGTGTCGCCAGTATGTCACACAGCATTTGTAAAGCCTCGAACCATGTGTCCGAATTAATAATCATAATGGGCGAGAAGGGGTCAAGACAAGGGCACCCCGTGACGTCACGTTTTACTCTGCTCCTTAATTTTAATTTCAATCGCCAGGAAATACAAGCCGAATACTGCCCCACGGACAGTAAGCTGGTGCACTAGATCAACGTCTCCATAAGACATCAACCCTGGAGGCTGACAGAGCAAACTCACGTATTTCTCTTGTAATGGCCTCGTACAAAATGTCTGCACTTTCGACGTTCGTAATAACCTTTCGACCCCAAATAACCCTTGATTCAGAATTAGGAGACAAGTAACTGGCCACCCTCTAACATCTAACAAATATAAAACAGGGAGACACAGACGGAAACGTGGCATATTGGAGGTTCTAAGGACGTCAAAACCACAATCGAGACGCAAACAGACAAACATGCTGGCAGGTACGAATTAGTTTTACGTAAGGATACCTTTACGTCGTGCGGTAACTCACGGGAGGTAATTAAAGGACATATAATTCGTTAACTAGTACGGCTGAAATGGTTTCAACTGCACAACTCCGCTCTGAAGACGCCAGGACCTATCCGTGTCCCCTGTTTTTTAAAAGGACGCGGGGAAATTATCTCATTTTTTCATACTGCCCCTACACCTCAGGCAGCACGCGACTCACTAAACTGCAATTATGCAAAGTGCTAATATACCGTGTTACCATATCATTAAATAATACGAGAATTATGTAATGGTAACAGAGTTAAAGACTCTCCCATATGTGAAACCAATATAATTCTTATTTAACATGGTGAACGTTTCCTAGAATATCCAAGAACTTATAATTTTCATAATAATTATTTAGCACGCTGACTTCAAGCAGAAGCTCGCGTAAATATTATTTAAGGATTCAGTCCGTACCGCGAATAAAACACAACACTTCACCATTACAAAGATCAAGTGGTTAACCTTGTTTAAGGAAATAATACGACTAAAACGCTAATTAACCTTTGGAGCCGAAGCTCTTTCAAATGAAACTTAAGAATTCAGTCCGTACCGCGAAGAAAACACTACACTTCACCATTACAAGGATCAACTGGTTAACGCTGTTTAAGTAAATAATCGCTGTTATTCAGATAATCATATGAAACCTATAAATGCTAAATGGAGAGGAAATTTAAATCGAAGCAGGTGGTACATTCAGACACAACGGAGCTCTAAATGGGTTACGAAGAAAATGTAACAATCTAAAATAAAAAAAAATCATCTCAACTGCAGAAAATTTTGACGTGATGATGCAGATATTCTGAATACAGCATCAAAAGTCACGGGAGCCCTGTCAGAGATTAGAAAGGCGGACGGACTAACAGTAAACTCCTAAGATTTTAAGTAACTGTACTTAACACAGTCTGCGTGAGCATGGCTGATAAAATTGTAACTGTGTAGGACTCGCACCACTTTTTTCAATGGCTGTAAAAGTATTTGATTTATTACCCCTAAATATTCTGGCATCGACTTTTTCTCCAATAACTTATTACACATATTTACGCAGTCTTAACACAAAGTACGTACACACCAAATTGTTACTAATTTACCACAAGTATTAGACCCATCAACTCTCCCTGTAGGCCTGCTACGAATACAAAGGACATGATATTATTAATTTGAGATTAAAATAGTTTAGAACCATCTTGTAACAAAATAATTTGTATAATATAAATTTAACATTGCAGCTAAAGCATGTATTTTTTTTCGAGAGTTGTACATAAACATTTAAGATATAATTATCACACTGTAATGTAAACAAATTTCCAGTGGTCAACAGTGACAAGATATATTTGCTCGACAGTAAAATATATTTCATTTCCCTATTCAACAGGAGGACTTAAAATCTCCCAAATTTGGAGGCTTGGAAAAATGAAGGATTTCTACCACAGCTTCTTAAAAGGAACTGAACAGGAAATTACTCGTCTGTTATTTTAACTTGCTTTGGCCTCGAGTATAATTCTACTCCTACTAGAGTGTGGAGTGTAAATTTTCACAAACCAGGCGTCTGGACAAGGACATCTCCTAAAAATTGTATGTTATTCAGTGATATGTAAAGACGGGTGGCTTTCGGCGATCTGAATTCGTACTGAAATGCAGTAATTAGCCTGCAGAGGCGTCGGACGGGAACATTACAGGGTTTTGTCGTCCTACACGCATTCCGTAATGACAAATCCTAATTCCACGCACGCGAATGTCACGTCTGTGAAAATTAAACTTTACTTTTAGGATCTGATCTTCTCACGGCAATGAATATGAAGAGGGCTGTCTTCTGGGTTATAGCGCCCTGATGTACCGCATTTCATGCCCCGCTCTTAAACCATCTTGGTTTTGAGGTGATGTCGTTTTACAGACTCCTTCGGATTTGCGTGACCTCTGCACCTAACTGGAGGACAGTTATTTCCGGAAAGTTTTAGCAGAGGTTTGCTGGTTTAAACAGTCTTGCACTTGTGCAAGATGCGACGATGTGACCAGCTCTGTCCTTTCGCGGAGGATGAGTGGGGCTCAGCCGGCTTCTCCCACGCGCAAAACCTCATGCCCTCACCTTCACCGAAGGTCTCTGCCCACACCACCCGCTCGTCCACAAACTGAAGCTCGCTTTATTAAGTCTCACAAAAAAAAATCGTTTACTCGGGGCCCAATTCTTCGTGTAGGTACCACGTGCTGTAAGGTTCAGTAGTTTTGAACTTTAACCACGCAGTTCACTTACGTGTTTCCTTAAACAGCGTTAAAAAATTAATCTTCGTAATGGTGAAGTGCTGTGTTTTCTTTGCGGTACGAACCGAATTTTTAAATGCTATTCAGACGAACTTAGAAGAATGAGATTGGCGGGGCATGTAGCGCGCATGGATGGGGAAAGATGTGTTCACCGGGAAGCCTGAGGGGAAGAGACCTCTGGGGAGACCTAGACGTAGATGGGAGGATAATCTCAGGCGGGATCCCTGGGAGATAGGAGTTGAAGGAGACTGGATTTTGTTGGCCCAGGACAGGGTCCGGTGGAGGGCTTTGGTTAATTCGGTGATGAACCTTCGGGTTCGGTAAGCCATCTAGTTAGTTAGTTATTCAGACGAACTTACCAGAATGATGAGAGGTTAACGCAAGAAAACTTTCACTGTTGTGACCTCGCCGTTACATGCAATATCTGTCACAACTCCCCGTCAAAATTTCTCTCTCTCTCTCTCTCTCTCTCTCTCTCTCTCTCTCTTAGTGTTTAAAATACATAATTCACGCCATTTTATCATCATCTGATTTTGTGTCGACTTATTTACTTACTTCGAGCAACAGACTTAACCTTAATTTCCATAGAGCCTCAGAATTCTTACTGTGCAAGAAACGCAAAAGATTTGAATGAAAAACGAAGCATTACGAGAAACTGTACACTGTCACAAACTTTCGGAATTCAGAAATACCTAAATCAGAGATGGACAACCCACGACACGCGTAAACAGTAAGTTCGATTCTTCGAGATCCAAAGTCCATTCTCCTGTTTTGTGTTTATCACGCCATCACTCTGAAAATGCGCATCGGACATGCCATGATCCAACGCGTTAATCTCTCTGTCGGAGGAGACAACGCACAAAGACATGTTTCGTCTCTAGAACTAAGTACACATAAACATTTGAGTTTCGACTTCGCTCCAGGTAAATTGGCGACAATCAAATGACCAGGAATCGGGATAAATCCTGGATACAGTCTCCAGATGGGCTCAGTATGACTCACGGCATAAAAACGCGGTGATGGATTTACCTTTGAGGACTGTGCATTTGACCCTGACATCAGAACTGCTCCTGAAATTAGGCCACAGTTAAGCAACGGCTGACTGGTTCACAATGACCACTTACAGTAACGTCACTAGTCCACGTAAGCATTTAACTTTCACTTCTACAAACTATTTCAGCATACGTTATTTTCAGAATAAAATTGAACCAACGAATTCAGACCGACACAACTACACTTCCGGTCTTCAGCCACAGGACACAGCAAAAAACATAGAGAAAAATGGAAAATCTTAAAATTGAAACAAATGAATGCAGCGCCGATGTATCAGAAGTGCGACCTCTTACGTTACTTTCCGCCATTGCCCCTGAGCGCCTGACGCACGCAACCCGACCCCAAAACAGTTGCCCTGTTGCTGCATCCAACATTCATCATTAATTTTTTTATTCCCTGAAGCAAAACCTCGAGTCTTATCTTACGTCACCTTTCACCCCCATTGTTAAATCGCGCGTCCGCCATGTTGACTATATCTGAAATTGTTACTCAATGTTGACTAAGAAGCAGGCGGAGATAAGCATATGGGGACCCCTAATAATTTACTTCTTTGTAGTTTCTCAAATCTTAGGACGTCATTGGGAAAGCGTGGGGTTGTCTTCTAAAATGGAACACTCTGTAATTGTGGTCGCCCCTGGAAACAGTTCATTAAATTACATGATTACATTTATAATTCCCAAAAATCTAAATTTTTCACAAATTAATTCTTTTCGATTCGACATTCTGTTAGCACGCAAGGTTCTAAGACTCGTTATTACGAATTTTAAAAATAAACATTCTAGTACGTCAAAACTGTAATAAAATTTTCATGCCAATGCAATCTCAAACAAAATGTCTCCAGATGCAATTACAGCAGTCACAGAGGATGTGGGACATAGCGAGACCTTCTCTGAGGTGTCAGAAGTCTTGGCAGGAGGCCCTTTCTACCTTCAACAAAGTCTACTCTTCAAATTCGGAGAATAACCCACTCCAGTGAGGTCAGGGTCCACGACTCCAAGCGAACATCACAATCTTCAGACTAATGGAGGTGGTAACTCATTTTCATGACGCTCAAATCAAACTTTATCGACTTTATCAGAAAGACTCGTCCAGGGGCGTGTTACCAATGTGTTAATAAGCGTCTCCCACCAGCAAACTGTATTTTGTTTCTAGTTTTCGTTGAGGCATTTACAGATAGGGGACGTATCGATTGATGAATGCTCGTATAATTACCCCCAAAATTAGTAATCGGCTCCCGAGAGCCCCTCGGAGACCCCAGCAGCACCCCACCGTGCAAAACAAACAAAAAGATTAGATACATGCAGATACCAGATTACGTGCCTACATTTAAAACCCGAATTTAATTCGTTACTAATTTCGCTCATAATTTTTCCACGCTTTGAATAAATTATCAGTTCCGTTTACTTCCGGTTCGCCATTCGTGCAACCCGATGGTTCATTACCACGTTGACAAAAGCTACAACCGGTCCTGTCCCGATCCAGATGAATCCAATGAAATTTTTATTCGTTACGGAACTATGAAGAATACATTTGGAAATATATTTGTATTTCAGTCTGCAATTACATCTTCTCCTAGTATTGGTGACTAAAAACCAGAAATTAGTAGCCTTTCTAAATTTACGCCTAATTTTCAATGACTAGTTCGTCACCCAGTGACATCCGACACGCGGACTGATTTAAATTCATCCGCCAAGGAAAATAATCACATCAAACACCCGCCTACAACAAAGATGAAATAAGCATGGCAAACTGAAGTCACTTTTAAATTTAGGCACGTATATCGAAGGCTATTTAAGGATATAAGGGCAGGTGGGAGTGAAGCAACAAGATGACTTTTGACCTCGACTACAGAGTTTCAATTTAAATGTGTCGCTCTGTAAATCACTTGTTCTTAGCTAATGCACAGTTACATAAATAATTTTTAAAAAAAAATAGCACAGTCGACAGCAGTTGCCTCGGTATGCAGCTTCGCTCTGTCTGCGCAAGACTGCAGTTCATTAATTCTGAACGTACCCTGAACAAAAATGTCGCTTTGATCCTTACTAGTCATTAAATTAACCCAATAACTCGTGATCAGTTTCGCAACATGAGACAGTCGCTGTTGGCGAAATTCGTGCGGTATTGATTGATTGACTAGATAACCTAAACTGTTAGCAAATCACACAAATCCAGTCGCAAATCAAAGATTTAAACCTTAAACTAAGTGAACCTGAAATTTGGAAGTAGCAAATTCATCGGATGTTTTAATGGTAATCTGATAGTTCATTTTTCTCATTAGATGCTACGGTTAAGACAGCTTTGTTAGTAAAATAAACTGAGAAACGAATTTCATCCGAAATGTATCGACTCACTCCTCCCCTTCAAAAAAAAAATCGCACGGCACCAGAAAACATAACAAATATTTTTGATAATAACTTCATCATCACGTCTACTTTCTTTTGGATTTTGTGTACAGTTAGTCTGCAAGTAATTATAGAATTTAGTGGCATTTATCTTGGTCTTAATATCCTACAGTAATCTATAAATTCTGCTCCAGAAATCGCTGTAATTTATTACTTACAAAAGAAAATATCACACAAAATTTTGAAGCCAACTTTTGTGAGGACACAAACAACCATGAAGGATTCATTCTGTCAGGTTAGGTTATGTTAGGTACGAATATAGAAAGTAGGGTTTCTATGGGTCAGAGGTCAGGGGTCACAAGTTTGGTGGGTTCGACTTTGAGCTTAGTAAGCTAAGTCTTCAACTTCGAATTTATTGACTCCATCGGAAGAAGCCGCCCCATATTTGGCGACCATAAGGACACTGATGTTTGAATGACTGCCCTATCATAAATCTTCATCTGTAACACGATGCCTATGTGTTCAAAGGAAAATCCCTTCTTTGGAAGTAGCAAGACAAGTTATGAACTGAGAGACAGGAGAAATAAGGACGAGAATTAGAAATTTCTGAGGCACCAGAACCTGGAATGTCGTACAGAGACAGAAACAAAAGATATAATATTCATATTGCAATAATTATAGAAACTGAAAAGAAATATAACAGACTTTCTTTTTCCTCTGAATGGAAAGTAGGCTGAAAGCTTATTACCTGTTAAATGTCGCGATCTGAAATTGCGATCTTGTGAACATTACTGTAAGCTGCAAGTGGTTACTGAGAAGTGAGGCGTGTCATTAGGAATTCGAGAGGAGACGCCCTTCTTCACTCGGAGATAATTACGGACAGACAAACGTTCAAATATCAATTCCCCACACATACAAATTCGAGAGTTAACGTCATAACATTTTCATACCGTATTTCTAATTGTTCTCATAATATATGTCATATTTTCTCCAAATTTCATAAAAGTTTCAAACTCGAAAGACGGTAGTTACGTGCTATAAATCCCACCTGCTATTCTTACAGGTTGACTTAAAACAAACGAAGCGCAGGGTTACGACAGCAATGGACTGTGTGTGAGAAAGCAGTTCGTGTTTTAAGACTCGTCTTTAGGTGGAGTCACTGCCTGTCACCATTTGGAATTCCACACTGGCGGCACGAGGCAATGTACAAACAGCGTCTCTGGAGATTATAACTTATTATTTAAAGGATATGATACCAACTGCCGAATCACAGCTGCAGTAACTAAATTTCGGTTAAATCTGCTTCGAAATTCACAAAATATGAAGTTCAAATCAAACGAAACTCGGATTAAGACGGCACTAACCAGTGACACAAAGCAACTTGGAACTCGAATGCCTGCGACGAATAGTTTAAAAAGAAAGGATTTTGAACTGGATTTAAACATAAGTATAAAGTTATCACAGCATCGACCGGAAATTCTGACTTCAAATATTATCATACCATTCGCTAGGAAGAACAACACATCCTTCCCAGTTTATGTTCAGAATCCTCTGTTAATTACGACGTATAAAATTTGGAGACCGAGGAATCTTATTGAGTGCTGTCAAATGTAACTGCTATTTACATAAGACACACCACGTACAAAAATAATTGCCAGCTCGTAGGAGTCGTGGTCTTAGATTTCGAATCGAACGCGTCCAAGGACAAATGAAATTCAGATGCTTAACGAACAAAACAAGACGAGGCAAAGTGACTTAGAACAGGTTTTGTCTGTTTCCCTTATTTTGCATATCAGATAGGCTTCTCTGGGCAACGCTGCACACAAATGCAAGAACGTGTCGAGTGTGCTAGGATGACCAACTGAACCCAAATGCACAGTAGACTACGTATTTCAAATGAACAGACGCTTCTAAGCGACGTAGACTGAGCTACATTGGCGTAAGGTTTGTCATTTTTTAACTGTTTACTATGTTATTAAATTTTTATTAAATAAATATAGAAACTAAGATTATGCGGTCGTTCGCTTACTTGTTAAACAAATAAACTTAAATTATCTATTTATTTATTTATTTATTAAAAACCAAATGTCGCGGCCGAGTGGTTGAAAATCCTATTTCGTATTCGAAAGGTCTCTGATTCAAATCTTGTCCCAAAGATCGATTATCGTGTCAGACAATTTTCCTTCAGTTGTTGCTTTCTCTGCTTTCTTTATTTTTATTTCACATCCATAAAGCTTGATACTTTCTTTTCACTTTCCATACATCTTATTTCTTTGCATTTCTTTCGTATAAACTTGTTCTCTTCCAAAAAATTTTTCCAAACAATTAAAACCCATCACGCAATTTTAAAGACCGTGGGTCCGTAAACTTCCCTTTTTAAGGCCTTTCTCACGCATTTTATGACCCCCGTATCAGATAACCCACGAACAGAATTTTTGTTCCTTGAGGAATAATTTTTAAAATATCTTCTACCTCATCCCACTGTCGCAATATTCTTATATAACCACAACAGTTGGAAAGAACTATGTAAAAAATGCCAGATTTAATCAGTATTTAGCGTTGCTTGGATGAGATATTTTAACGTCACGTGAATTTTTTTAAAAAAAAGTGTAAGTACAATTCATTTCATCCATTGACCTATGTCAACAAAACAGACCCTCATGTCCCGTCTCTAAAAGTTTCTCATATAATCTTATCTCGGTGACGAAGTATATGCATTATCTGATAAAAAGAATCGATGGTTCTGAACTCGACAGCCAGACGTTTCAAAACTTACGTTAGTGAATAGCTCTATTCTAGTGACCTACATATCACATCACCAAATTTGGAAGTAAACTGTTGCTTACAAGCACAGCCTCACGTACATAAACAGAATCACAGGATGTATAAGAAACGTGTCCTCAAATCGGTCTGCGACATTAACAGCAACACTGCGGAAACATCAGACAAAACTGATTTCAACAACAAATTCAGGGCTGCAATTTTAACTGTTCACCCCAGCCCATGCTTAAAATTTGATATACACCAGGTACGTAAGAAGAATTGAAAAATATTCATAAAGCTATGAACAAGCTTATTTGGACAATTTTACTATCATATTCTTATATACGTAAATAAATTTTTAATTTTAATTCCATAGCTACTTATAAATCAGCCCCTTAAATCCAAAATTCAAATAGTACAATACTTTTTAATCACAGAGAACAATTAGTTAATATTTTTTAATGAAATTATCGCTGTTTCCACTCAGAATTATACGAAATTCATAAATAAACACTGTGGGCAGTGCTGAATTGCTTGTTAAAGCACGTGGAACGTATAGTTACCACTGCGTCTTAAAGGGTTGATGTTAACCCGTGAAATACTAAACACATCGCTGTAATTAACATTTCACATCTGAGACCAAAATTACAGCCACAGGACCTTAAAGGACCGTTGTGTTTGAAAACTCGCGGTGTAATTTACGGGATAGGACAAATATAGGTCAATGATCATTTAATAAACACTGTTGAGTTTTAATGAATTTATAGTTACCTCAACTGTCGTAATTACTAGCTACGTGTTAAGAAATGAAACACAAATTTTACAAACATATCTAACTCCATGAAACAAAGTCCTTTAAGAACCTAACGGTAGCTCAGCTGATTACCAATTTTATTACACCCATGTGACACATACGAAGTGACCAAGATGTTGTTCTGGGTTGCGAAGCCGCGTGTTACCCAACCTCCGCAGACTTGACATAACCATATGAAGAATCCTGACAACATCAAACTCATTATGATTTATTATGACCAAGCTGAACTCTGGATACGAGGGCAATTTGAATTATTATTATTTTATGCGGTAGTATTTCACGAGATGATATATCTAAGAAGCAAGTACGTTCATATCAGTCATATCAAATAAAATTATTACGCTACTTCATAACCTAAAAGTCCCCTAAACGTGACGCCATCTGTTGCAACAACTGTGACTGGTTGCGCCACTGATCTCAACAGATGGGTCAGACGCAGAATCTTATATGACATTTTCCTTGCCTAAAAGCCAGAATTGGAAAGGATGAGTCCGTCATTCGCTTGGAGGACTTCGTTAAACCACGAAAACTCTAATCAGGATATTTACCACCGTACGCTGCTCGACAGGAGAGTTAAATGCTGTCGCGATATTGAGATGGTGGAGTGGTGTAACTGTTAAAGAAAAATGTTAATTTTTGTGGATATAAATCCGAATTTATAACTTGTGTTGGGCAAGGCCGTGGTCTAGGCAACACGGAGTTTTTCTCCGGGGGCTTCCCCGGTTTCTCCGTGACATTCACACACAGAAGAAGGCAATGGCAAACCACTTCTGGATCATCTGCCAAGAACGTATATGAACAGGTCCCAGTCCGAGAAAAAGATGGAAGGATCCTGTTCATACGGACCTGTCGTCAGACAGAACACAAAATAATAATAAGATGAGGTGGTTTAGCGGTTAGAACGCTGACCTTGTAATCCTGGGGTCTCGGGTTCGATTCCCGGCGGTGCCCGAATTTATAACTTGTGTTGGGCAAGGCCGTGGTCTAGGCAACACGGAGTTTTCCTCCGTGGCATCCCAACAATTACTCCATTCACACACAGAAGAAGGCAATGGCAAACCACTTCTGGATCATCTGCCAAGAACGTGTATGAACAGGTCCCAGTCCGAGAAAGGGATGGAAGGATCCTGTTCATATGGACCTGTCGTCAGACAGAACACTAAATAATAATAATCCTCAAATATGATAAAATCAAATTATTTATTTCATTGGTGTGAAAATAAAAATTAAGAAATTATTTATCATAATTTGAATGTAGTAATTAAATAATAAACGTGGGCCGACAAATTCCTAACCCACCAAGGAACAAGTGAGACAGACATTATTCGAAACACCTTCGAGGGGTCGAACTGCTACCCGTTTGCAGGTGGTGATAATCAATTTAACAGCCTGCATCTACGAGCTGCGATTTTTATGAACAATTTCGCTGCTTTAAACATATTCTACCAAACAGAAAACGTGGAGTGCGATGGAATCGAGGAACACGGCGAATCATGTGGGAACACGGGGCTCGTGAACGCGCCTTCAGCTTCGGACACTGCAGACTGCAAGACGACCACTGAACCACATACAGAAAATACTAGGTCGGCGTTCGATCGCTCGCTTTCAAAACAGTCACTTATTTTCCAACAAGTGTTCTCTATCCCAAACAGTCTGACTGAAAGTGTTTAGCGTCCGGATAGCAATTCGATTATTCAAATGCGACGTCTACTGTTTCCTTATATAGAAACCAGACGTTAGCCTTTTTCCTTATGTGGACGCCAGCTTGTCAGGTAGGACGACTCACACAAGGCTGGAAACATCTTCCTAGTTTCTCCTCATCAACTTTACGCTGATGCCTGATAGTTATA
Source organism: Zootermopsis nevadensis (assembly GCF_977971745.1). Lineage (NCBI taxonomy): Eukaryota > Metazoa > Arthropoda > Insecta > Blattodea > Termopsidae > Zootermopsis > Zootermopsis nevadensis. Next base: position 21,180,621 of record NW_028259134.1, read on the forward strand.
ATACAATATGACAGATGAGGAAAAACAAGATCACATCGCCCAGCATCCCAGAAGACATCCATGTTCATATTCGTCGCCGTGAGAACCTGAAATCTAACCATATATGAAGTTAGCTTTTAAACACAAGGAATATTACAGCCATATGGCGACCAGACTCGGAGAACTGCATATGTTGCGACATTATTGCTGGTTTTATGACACTTTAATTGTAAATAAATAAGTTCGAGAACAGAAGAGCCGACAAGGACATAAGTAGGTAGAATTTTCAACACGCTTCTATCGAAAATAGAAGCATAATTACATAATTAAGCACTTTTATTCATTGAAAAGTTTTAATTTTGTAAACCCGCAGACAGAAGTTCAGACTAATCAATTTCAGTAAATAAAAAGAATGTTGAGTCAAGGAAATGTTCATATTTAAAGTTTGTACACACACGCGTCAAGGATCGCCCTGCATCTCTGTTGATTGTTAGTTAGCAACTTAAGCAGATGTAACCAAGGCCATACAAAGCTGTTATCTCTTATCGCGATGATAATAATAAAGACCAGCGTTCACGAAACCTTTTATAAAACTGTTGTACGTTTGAAATTCCATGAAACACCGGTGTGTCTGGGGGTGTGCAGGCACATCGCAACTTATATAGGATGCTGCCGAGGGTCCTCACCCCACGAAAAGTTTGCAGAAGAAAGAAGCTTATTAAGCCGTTTTAGCATAAATAACTTTAAATTTGAGTTTGTTCATTATGGTATTATGGCAATAAATATCTCAAACAAAAAATTAATTTATTATTATTATTTTATAAATAAAAGCATTTAGCTACACCAAATACCTGGGTCCTTAAACCTTCTAACCACAATGGTAACTACCGATAATCAATAATTCTTCATTTTGTATTTATGACTTTGGCAGAGGTCATTTCCTTAAACAAGGTTAACCAGTTGATCTTTGTAATGGTGAAGTGTAGTGTTTTCTTCGCGGTACGGACTGAATTCTTAAGTTTCATTTGAAAGAGCTTCGGCTCCAAAGGTTAATTAGCGTTTTAGTCGTATTATTTCCTTAAACAACGTTAACCAGATGATCTTTGTAATGGTGAAGTGTAGTGTTTTCTTCGCGGTACGGACTGAATTCTTAAGTTTCATTTGAAAGAGCTTCGGCTCCAAAGGTTAATTAGCGTTTTAGTCGTATTATTTCCTTAAACAAGGTTAACCAGTTGATCTTTGTAATGGTGAAGTGTAGTGTTTTCTTCGCGGTACGGACTGAATTCTTAAGTTTCATTTGAAAGAGCTTCGGCTCCAAAGGTTAATTAGCGTTTTAGTCGTATTATTTCCTTAAACAAGGTTAACCAGTTGATCTTTGTAATGGTGAAGTGTAGTGTTTTCTTCGCGGTACGGACTGAATTCTTAAGTTTCATTTGAAAGAGCTTCGGCTCCAAAGATTAATTAGCGTTTTAGTCGTATTATTTCCTTAAACAAGGTTAACCAGTTGATTTTTGCAATGGTGAAGTGTAGTGTTTTCTTCGCGGTACGGACTGAATTCTTAAGTTTCATTTGAAAGAGCTTCGGCTCCAAAGGTTAATTAGCGTTTTAGTCGTATTATTTCCTTAAACAAGGTTAACCAGTTGATCTTTGTAATGGTGAAGTGTAGTGTTTTCTTCGCGGTACGGACTGAATTCTTAAGTTTCATTTGAAAGAGCTTCGGCTCCAAAGGTTAATTAGCGTTTTAGTCGTATTATTTCCTTAAACAAGGTTAACCAGTTGATCTTTGTAATGGTGAAGTGTAGTGTTTTCTTCGCGGTACGGACTGAATTCTTAAGTTTCATTTGAAAGAGCTTCGGCTCCAAAGGTTAATTAGCGTTTTAGTCGTATTATTTCCTTAAACAAGGTTAACCAGTTGATCTTTGTAATGGTGAAGTGTAGTGTTTTCTTCGCGGTACGGACTGAATTCTTAAGTTTCATTTGAAAGAGCTTCGGCTCCAAAGGTTAATTAGCGTTTTAGTCGTATTATTTCCTTAAACAAGGTTAACCAGTTGATCTTTGTAATGGTGAAGTGTAGTGTTTTCTTCGCGGTACGGACTGAATTCTTAAGTTTCATTTGAAAGAGCTTCGGCTCCAAAGGTTAATTAGCGTTTTAGTCGTATTATTTCCTTAAACAAGGTTAACCAGTTGATCTTTGTAATGGTGAAGTGTAGTGTTTTCTTCGCGGTACGGACTGAATTCTTAAGTTTCATTTGAAAGAGCTTCGGCTCCAAAGGTTAATTAGCGTTTTAGTCGTATTATTTCCTTAAACAAGGTTAACCAGTTGATCTTTGTAATGGTGAAGTGTAGTGTTTTCTTCGCGGTACGGACTGAATTCTTAAGTTTCATTTGAAAGAGCTTCGGCTCCAAAGGTTAATTAGCGTTTTAGTCGTATTATTTCCTTAAACAAGGTTAACCAGTTGATCTTTGTAATGGTGAAGTGTAGTGTTTTCTTCGCGGTACGGACTGAATTCTTAAGTTTCATTTGAAAGAGCTTCGGCTCCAAAGGTTAATTAGCGTTTTAGTCGTATTATTTCCTTAAACAAGGTTAACCAGTTGATCTTTGTAATGGTGAAGTGTAGTGTTTTCTTCGCGGTACGGACTGAATTCTTAAGTTTCATTTGAAAGAGCTTCGGCTCCAAAGGTTAATTAGCGTTTTAGTCGTATTATTTCCTTAAACAACGTTAACCAGATGATCTTTGTAATGGTGAAGTGTAGTGTTTTCTTCGCGGTACGGACTGAATTCTTAAGTTTCATTTGTAAGAGCTTCGGCTCCAAAGATTAATTAGCGTTTTAGTCGTATTATTTCCTTAAACAAGGTTAACCAGTTGATCTTTGCAATGGTGAAGTGTAGTGTTTTCTTCGCGGTACGGACTGAAATCTTAAGTTTCATTTGAAAGAGCTTCGGCTCCAAAGGTTAATTAGCGTTTTAGTCGTATTATTTCCTTAAACAAGGTTAACCAGTTGATCTTTGCAATGGTGAAGTGTAGTGTTTTCTTCGCGGTACGGACTGAATTCTTAAGTTTCATTTGAAAGAGCTTCGGCTCCAAAGGTTAATTAGCGTTTTAGTCGTATTATTTCCTTAAACAAGGTTAACCAGTTGATCTTTGTAATGGTGAAGTATAGTGTTTTCTTCGCGGTACGGACTGAATTCTTAAGTTTCATTTGAAAGAGCTTCGGCTCCAAAGGTTAATTAGCGTTTTAGTCGTATTATTTCCTTAAACAACGTTAACCAGTTGATCTTTGTAACGGTGAAGTGCTGTGTTTTCTTCGCGGTACGAACTGAATGTTTAAATGTTATTTAGGCGAACTTCGGGCTTCAGAGGGTAAAAAACGCAGTTTTAACCGGCACAAGGAGTCAGCTAGCACTGTTGACTATCAAATGGTAAACGTAGGCCGCACACCGGCATGCGTCAAGACATGTAACAGTCAAGACACGATGTCTACGACATGACGCAAAGAAAGGAGCACAGTTGAAACGAATGAGATTATGAAAACCGTCACACACCGGTCTGAGTCATGATGCTGACGTCAGCTTCATGCTGCAGACACGTGTTCCTTTTCTGTGCGTCAAGACTGAGACATCAGTACGTTATCGACATGAGTGAAGAGTGAACAAATATTAAGATAGTGCAGACGGTTGAGAAACTCTCTGAAGAAGTTCCTTATAGGATTTTGGGGACATTCGATAATAAGACTGAAATTTTACCGGATCGTTTAACAAGTCGAGCGCTAAAACGTACGCACACGACTCATTAAAGTCATGAATCCACTTCCTTTTCCTTCTTTTACGTAATTTCAGCCACATGCACATTAAAATATCTTCCTCACTGGACGAACGTCATGTCATCAACTAGAGAAGATGTGATAAGACGCAGACAGACTCGAGTCTGAATGACGAATGAAGCAAGAATGCGTCTCTTGTCTTGATGCTTGTCTTGACGCAGTTGGTGTGCGGCCGCCCTAAGGCAGACGTTGATGCAAGGGTGGCTGAGGAAAGTGGCGTGGGTTTCTTATGCGAACGATTACACATCCTCGCTACGTGCCGCGCAGTACGAGACCAGTCTTAGCCAGTGTCAGTTTCCATATTGGGACGCGTGTCATGCGGTTTCCGTACGTAATTCAAACGAATTGAAACCACAGGAAAACTACGGACCTAATAGAAAGAATAAATAAAGAAACGAATGTGACAAGTAGGGAAGGAACATAATGAGTATCGTAATGACTGTACTGTGGGCAGTTTGCATTATCAACTGATCCGCCATCTTGTGTGGTCGTGCCTCATCACAGATGTTGAGTAGATGCCAGGCGGATCATTTTGGATTCCGACTTTAATTTTCCAAGAGAAAGATTTGAAATAGATCAGTAAACAAATGTTCGGATATGCAAATACAGTCCTTTTCATTAACGAGAATTTTTTTTTTCACATCATGGACAGAAATAACCTTGTTAGTGTCCCAAACGTGTAAGGGAGAAAGTTCGAACTCTGTTCTAGAGGATAAACTGAGGTTTCATTCGGCCACGTAGATTGTCTGTACGGAAATTAACTCTTGTGTCGCCATATTCAAGAAACATGAAAATTATATATTAAATTTTTGTCCGTCTAATCACAATAATTCTTATTAAATATTAAAATATTACAATAATTAACATTTAAAATATTAAATGATGTTCTTTATCGAAATATTCGATTTACATTAGACCATTATTTTTCTCATGTTTCACGACATGTTTCAGTTCCTAAAATAACCATCCTCATATACTTATTATATCACAATATGACGCAACTTTACCATCTTATGAAAATTATCTTATTAACTACTAGCCTTGAGTTTTCTTAAGGTAAACAATACCGAAACAATTCAATTACTGCTTAAATTACTTAATTGTTACTTAAGCTTGCTTAATGCATGTTTCTATCCTTCATTAACAAAATCTAAGTCATTCTATTCTTACTTATCACTAAACTCAGGATCTAAACAAGGAGTAGTGTGGGGTTGCCTACCGACGAAAAAGCAGTGGCCATGGACCTAAATCGCTTCACTGGGGGTGTCACTTCTACTTTCTGACTCACTCCACCACCGCATTTAAATTTGCAATCTGAATTTTTTTCAACCTACAGCACGAAACATCCCCCAAGATGACGGGTACAGCGACCAGCGCTGCGGACTGGAGTCTGGGGTTACCCGGTGGTGCCACCCCCAAGACGGAAAGAGAACAGAGTCTTGATTTATTTAACGACGCCTTGTCATCGAGTGTCAAGACGAATGTGAATAAGCGGCCGTGTCCCATTTTAATACATCACATTTCTTTCCCCTGAGGTGACTATAGACACACGCAATCAGCGGTAACTCTGTCGGCCATGAAACTAACCCGGGTCACCCTGAACTTCCGGCGTTCACAAAAGCGAGGAATTTTTTGACAACTGCGAGAACTATTACCTTCGCAATGATGTAAATTAGCATTTTATTCCGAACATCATCATTCCCATAACAGACAAACACGAGTTCTTTAATTAATTTGACTTAGAACGGGTCAATGTACGAATTTATCGAGTATACTCGGTGATATGCAAGGGAGAGAGTAAACGGTGCGTAGGCTGTCGAGTGGGTGCAAGACATGCCCGGTCATCACGGATTAAACAACATTTTTTGAACCACATTAACAAATACTCAAGAGCTTTCCGTTGTAAATATCGAATAAGACATTTATTCAAATCACTGACCCTTTAATAACTTGGATTACAAGCTTAAACTGCTTTCCAGTTCAGTGAATAGCTGAGATCACCTACCCACGACGCCTGTCGACAAGTCACACTTGTTTTACGAGATGACTTAAAAGGATCAAACTCTGAAGGAAATTAATACATAATTGAATTTATGGTTATTAAGGAATTTCAACCCGGTTTCAAACTTCTGTAAGTTCCTTCTAACATTCTCGGTTCTTATTTTCGCATGACAACGTAAACTGTACACACAAGTACAAAAGTTATTACATCTTCTTTTGAGTAGGTGTAAAACCTTGTATCTCACATTAAAAAAAAAAAAACTTGGGAAAGAAGGAGGACGAGGTGGCTGAATAAAACTCCGTTTTCTGGAGCTTTACAATACATATTTTTCACCAAATATTGGGGCGATAAAATAAAGCAGAATGTGTAACACGTATGGAAGAAATGCGGAGACAATTGTTTTAAAAGCCTGCAAGAAAGAGGCCACTTGAAAGGCAGGTACGCAGGATAATATTAAAAATATAATCTTTGTACTGTAGGCCTGTTGCCCTGATTCAGCCTCATGTTAATCTAATTCGTGGTACTTCCTGTGAAAAAAGTTTCATAGTGACGTACGTGTCAGATATAAACTTCTAGAGATGACGTACACAGACTGAAACAGCAAGGTCTCCACTTAACAATACTTAAATCAAAACTAATTAATTATTTTTCTTTTGGTATTTTCTGGAGTACGAGTGATGTGCTATATAGCATAATAATAGCAGACAGGAAGTGACGCCATTTCTATGAACGGGGCGAGAACTGTCCAAGTAATTTCCTTCTTACAGACCGAAATTAAACAAACAAACAAACCACAGTCCTGGAGAGCTGGCGGACATCAGCGAAATAATTGCGACATGGCTTAGTGATACATAAACGACTTTGTAACCGGAATAAGCGCAGATTTTAAAGTTCCCAGCTATAATCAAGAAACTGATAGTCGCTAAGCAGGCTAATAATTTCCCCGTCTTTTACGGAACATCAGATTTCATTATTTTCTTCAAAACAGATTTGAGTCCACTTAACGAAGTCCACACTTTGACATCTAAACACGTGGAAAATTGACGCACAGAGGAGACCAATCAGTCTTTGCACCTGCTAAGATGTCAGAGTGCGGACTGATGATTCGAAGGTGAAAAGTTAAAAGACTTTTGATTAGAACGCCAATGCATTTTTAATATTCCTGAGTACGCCTGTTTCGATGACGTCACACAAAAGGACCACTACCTCCAAACTTCTGTTAATGAAATAAGCAAAACATAAGTCAAACAAAATCAGTGTCAGTTCAAATAAGCACTGACAAATTAACTTTTTTAATATTATCCTTCTCACATGAGATTTGGGAAAAAGCATGGCATAATTTATATATTTTATATGAAGGAAATCGTAAAAAAAAATACGCTGGTTTACATAAGAAAAGTTCCATAAATGACAAGGTCTTGTGTTAGTCACAGAGTGGGATTTCAGGGCCCGTAGGCACAAACACTTAGATAATAGATGACGTGTTTCTGACAGTGTATGCTAAACTTCATTGTTATTACACATTAATGGGTTATTAAATCCCGTAAATGATTTACTGACAATGTTTCACTTTAAAAAAAATTGTATTCCTTTTAAGTAACAACGCTTTGTTTTCACAACATCCATTTTATCCATCTTATTGTGATTGTTAGCAAGTCATACGTTGTGCGTGCGTGCTAGTTCGTACATTAGATCTTTTGTCCAAAAAACCGCGCTGGCCAATGTACGTACTTTTTACACTTTCAATCTTTTCACTAACAAGTTCAACAATTTTGAAAATAATTATAGGACCACAATTCTATTACGACTATATATTAAATCTTGTCCGTCTAATCACAATAAATTCTTATTAAATATTAAAATATTATAATAATTAACATTTAAAATATTAAATGATGTTCTTTATCGAAATATTCGATTTACATTAGACCATCATTTTTCACGATATGTTTCAGTTCCTAAAAGAATCCATATAATTATATACACCTGAGGATGGTTCTTTTAGGAACTGAAACATGTCGTGAAACATGAAAAATGATGGTCTAATATAAATCGAATATTTCGATAAAGAACATCATTTAATATTTTAAATGTTAATTATTATAATATTTTAATATTTAATAAGAATTTATTGTGATTAGACGGACAAGATTTAATATATATTTATTATATCACAATATGACGCAACTTTACCATCTCTATTACGACATAAAATTCCAGACATTTTCATATCACATATATGAAATTTTGCCTAATATTATATAAATGTATTTGTGAGGACCTGAAGATATCCCTGCGGGGTCGAAACATGTCGCCCTAGTAACACCCTTCATTATGAATAAAATATATTATGTGAGATGGAACGTCTGCCTTCTGTATAAGTTCGTTTTCCTTTTGCTAACAGCACATGCAATCATAAAAATAGCATAAAGTCTACCAGAATAGTGCAGACACCCAAATACCAAATTCATGTAAAACGTTGGGCGGACACACCGGTTACCCCCCATTATGCACTCACTTCATGAACTGCGTAAAGAATTGGCAATGAAACGCAAAGAAACCAACTGCTGTTACAAAATTGTGGCCTTGAATACAAATATAAAGCTGAAGTAACTTCAACCTACATTCTGTTATATTCAACTCCAAAACGGACGCAGTCAGCACGAGGACAAACCTCTACTGCAAATGAAGTCGGGTCTTCTACGACGCAATGCGCAAAGCAACACGGAACTCGAGCACATCAAGTCTGATGACAAGACAATACGTTTCAAGATGTCTTCGGGGATGTTTACTGGTGTTTCACAGATTTTTGCTGCCTCCATCATCAGGGCGCAACATCCCAGAAGACCGTCGTCTTCTGCGTCCATCTCCTTCAGTTTTAACTGAACTCGGGTGTTCTTAACGTGGAGATCAAAAGTACAAAATGACAATCAAAGTACGAATATTTAACTTATCTGTCACATCACGAAAACACAAACAAAAATCATCACGCCTTTAGCCTTTTGGTGACACCGACAAACGGACAGGATAGAAAAAAAAATGATACACATGCCGTCATATTCTTTTGACGATACAATCTTGCATACCCTCAGGAGAAGACAGATGATGCAGAGGCGATCGTAGGTAGAAAAGTGGCTAAACAAAGCTAAGGCTTGCCCTTCAATTATGCAAGAATAGCCTCGCCTTAGGGCAGGCAAGCTGCACAACACAAAAAGATCGTTGCGATTACAGATTACCACGCAGGCAAACGTTTCCTTCGAAAGCAAACAAATGAAACGCACAATTGTCAAGAGTCGAGTCCCAGATGCACTCAAACAACGCCTTTTTTCAACATTACACAGCTCTGCCTTATTCACGTTGATATAAATCTTACAACGGAACAACAATTCAATTCTCATCGCGTCATTAAAATCATCGAACATCATGATCGAGTGGTTAGCGCAAATCCTTCGTATCCGGGAGGTCACCGGTTTTCCGTGGTTTACCTTAGTCCCTCCAGGCCAAATTCCGGTATAGTATCTTAAATTACGCGTTGAACATTCCATATCTTCAATTCATCATTCATTAATTTTATCATCTTCGACGCTACATAGTCTGAACTACAGACAGAAGATGGCTGTAACGCCGTGTAATGTGGTAGAAGTTTATCAATGTTTCAGAGGTATTTCCTGTCTCCATCATCAGGGCGATGAGTTACATAGCCCTGATGATGGTGGCAGCAAAGATCTGTGAAACGCAGGTAAACTTTTACCAGACTACATGGTGCTGAAACCCAGGAGACAGCCATCTACAGACTCTCAGCATTGAAATTCCGTACATAAGGATTTGATAAATTTTGTCGAGACCTATTTTTAGTCTGTATAATTTCAATATCACTGTATACCTTGCCAGGAAGCTTCATATTATTCAGTCCTTGAGCAATGGAAATCTAAAAATTCTTCTTCCATTTTATGTAATAATCTAAGAATTTACGACAAATGTCTGGGCAAACACACACACAGTATTCTGGTCACGAAATAATAGTTGTGGACTACCATTTCTTGGCTGTAACATTGTTTTTGTTTTTACCTGGTTATCGAAGTTTTGAACAGTTTCAAACGAATATATCACCTCCATCTTCCAAGAGGAGAAACATTCAAAATTTTCACTGCTGTAGAAAATTCAAATCCTATAGAGTTCAATACTATTTATCACATTATATCAGCATAGGACACAGCTAAAGACAGTTTAGAAAATAAAGATTGAACTAATCCAGCATTACGAACTTCGTAAAAACAATGCCTGGCAGCTTCGCCGCAGAACACAAGTAAACTGACAGTCAAACTAGAATGAGAGGCACGGCGGGTCAGCCTAAGGAGAACACGCGTGTACGAGGGAGGGCCCGCGTTCCAAGATCACTGCACTTCAATACAAGAAGCACAACGCGTATTCTCGGGTATCTGTTCCGTGGACTGAATGTTCTGAAGAGAACGCTTCATGGAAACAAGACAGAAACAATGAAATGTGTAAAACATGTTTAATAATGCAAATCTTCTATGTGGGTTACAAAACAATGGGCTTAGCCCCTGTAACTGCATGCAGGGGGCCATCCATCCAGTGACCTTCTACTCATCTGTCAACGAATTGAAAGACGCCCATTGCAAAAATTAACCTCGTGTCACAACTCCAATTTCCACTTTCTTCGTACCCCTTAAATACTGTTTTACACTTATAAACTGAATAACTACCCAAATATTTATTTACTAATACTGAGAGATAAAGTTTTACACAATACACAAGTTATAAAGAATAGGAACTGAAAGAAGACAATAAGACATAACTTCTTTCTGAACCATAAGATGATCTCACGTTTCGTAACGAGGTCACTCTTCTTCGCCCACTGCGAACTAATTCGTTAGTGCCATTCTTCACGCGCACCTACAGCTCCCATTTTCCACTTCTAATAATATTAAAATGTGTAACGCACGAACGGCAAATACAATACATAAATATTTCTAAGTGCTCCACATACATAGACATGTTTAATTTTAAGTTTATATAAGATGTTAAAGTGGAGTGACCAGAGAAGAAACATGCCACCATTACGCTACAAAATAATTATAAAATATTTAAAATTACAATCACATCGATCCACCAAAAGTCACGAATCTTATTACTATAATTATTATATGGCGGGTTTAACCGAACTCAAGACTTCAACTTTAAAGCGTCTTATAGACATTGGGCAAACTCCGCGAATGCGACGTCTACTGTTTCTTCCAGATGATACTCGCTCGGACTATAAATCATTTCTTTAACACAAACCAATTCAAAAATACTTCCAGACAAATCATTTTCATGTTATTCGCATCTCATCGACAGATTTAAAGTCAAATCTACGTCAAACCTTAAAGGAATTAATATGGAAACTGGATGAAGTAGGAAGTTTACCATCAAATCTCAGCCCCGTAAGTTAAATGGACGGACCAGTTTAATGTAACTAATATTTACATGTACTAACAAACGTCGATCGTTTTATACAAATAACAATTTTGTGGCTGGTAGTTAACTGGAATCTTACTATAACAAAAATTACATCCAAATACATTCTTGAAATGAGTGATAACAATTTTTAAGCACTGATTACATATATTCTATGACAAAATAAAAAATTCAATTGAACAATCCAGTACCTGGTCTCCTACTCCGAGGATTGTAAGATCAATCTGCAGTACATGGACTGAGCTTCCGTTAAACAGAGGGTAAATTTTTTCCGAGTAGATGAATCTTCAGATCTAATGAGTTTGGTAAATGTAGTTATATAATAAGTAAGTGAAACTATCTAGAAACACGGTCAAAAACATGTGGCAACTGCAGCGTACAGAAACTGTTACGCAGTAATTCAGCGCCCCTCAGCAATGCGTTACAGACCATTCCCTACAGCGGACAGAACCTTCTCAATTAATTAAAAGAAAGTTTCTGGTAATACGTCCCACAAGCGGTAATTACGTTATCAATGACAACTAATTTCTTCGCACCTATATCTGATATATGTAACAAATGGACCGTACAAAACGCCGACTTACCCCCTGGTCGCACGTATTTCACATCGGACCAACATTTAGCGACAGCTTTACAGTCGCAAAATGACAAAACTACTAACATTTTATAAATTCTGTGTCTAGAGTCCGTTTTCAACTCTGGTCACTTCACGAAATAAAATTACGCTGGTGTATACACTTAGATATCATAAATATGTTCCAAGTGGCAAAATTCATTACCACCAAGTGCAATACTGATTCCATTCAAAACAACCCCTATAACATTTCTGTAAAAATTCAATACTTAACCCTCTTCAATTGCACGGCAATTTATGCCATCGCAAAACGTCTTAAATTCCGATAACTTAAAGCACGTACTTCGACAAAATTCAACTCTGAAATTACTATTACCTTCCATGGTACATTCGGTAAGAGAATAGACAAATATCACGCCTGAACATACAATATTCCTCACAAAAACAAAAAAAAAGTAACAAATTTGATCAAAATCTGTGCTCTGCAAAACCAATAGGACGCCTGGTTATACAGAAGCGATTAATCGTCGCGCACGTCTGATTTGATTCAGTCTCTGTAAAACATATACATTATTTATACGTTTTCATTATTTACGCATCCCAAGATTTTTAAATGTGCTGCAACTGCGTTTCACAGCATTTCATTTTACGTCCCGGCAACATCGATACGACAGTCACACAAAATGAAACAAGATATTATGACCAACCAAATTATCATTATTCATACAATTCAAAATTAAAATAAATTAATTGCTATCATCTTGCTCGAAAGCTACAGCCATACAAATAAGATACCTTAAAAACCAACAATTTAAAGGCGTGTTATATCGAGAGCGACGTCACTTGCCGACAAACAAGCTGAAATATGTCAAAATACGACCGGTAATCAGCACGGCACGGCACGCGACGTCTTGGTCTCTGATCCGGGCACGGGCTTCACTCATTTATAATACGATACGCCATTATCACGTTAATGTAAAAGTAACTATAATGTATTCTAAAATATATTCTTTAAAAGAGGCAGAGATCGCACTTACACTTACCTTGGGTACATGCAAAGCCAAGGGAAAAAAAACCTAAAAATAAAGTTTCATTCAATTCAATTTACATAAATTCATGTAACGTGATCAATCACTGTTACTTTCATAGCCATTAATGGAATGTGGGAAGTTTCAGGGTTCAACCACATGACAATTCTTTTTAAAACATATTTTTTGTGGATTCAAGGTCAACACTGGAACATACACAAAAAGCCTTTCTTTGCTCGTAATTAACCAAACTTTACATTATCAGTATAACAACAATCAAAAGACAAACCAGTATCAGAATGCAGGGGGAAAGAGTCGCTGAAATGCTAAGAAAACTGTGGTTATAAATTAAAGAATAGATAATGAATAACTTTTCTGTAAGACATAATTATCACACCTACTGCACAACGATGTGACATCCTACAGGCCGCGCGTGATTCTTGCGGTTCAGGCGGCAGGACGTTCAGAAACGGTCTGTGGCTGCGGCTGTGGCTGGGGCTGGGCCTGAGGTGGGACGGCAACAACCGCGGATTCCTCGGCGACGTCCACGACTGCCGCAGTGGCGCTCGCATACGAAGGAGGGGGAGTCGGGAACTTCTTGGCGGCAAAACGAGGATCGCCAACGGCAGTTTCATAATCAGGCAGGTCCGGAAGCAGCGACTGGTTATCTGGGTCGATGTAATGAATGGTTCTCTGAGCTGCTACCATGCGGAGACTCAGGTACTTGTAGCACCTCCACACTACCCCAATGAAGTAGGTCTGAAATAGTAACGTTCATAAAAAACATAAGTACTGACACAGAAAAATATTACTATTTTTTTAAAAGTAGGTCACATTATGCAATGTTTGTCTCATCTAATTACACTTTGACAGGTATTAATGTGCACTGCGCTAAGGCTCCACCAACCTTAACCATCATTGCTGCCATGAACGTAAACAGAACAAGAAGTGAGAGACACTGAGGGTTCAGCCGCAACAATTCTTCCTGGAAGGGTAAGTGAGGATTTTCTGCAACCAAACGATGGATGTCTGGCAGATAACAAAGATACCCCACCGCTGTCAGGCTGAAACAGACACGCTGTGATCGATATTCAGCATGGGCACACAAATTTGGTGCACAAAATTAGTTTAAATATCAAAATTTGCTATCACATCAGTAAAATGCTTGAAACGCATAGATCAGCAAGACACACACTTACCTAGCAATACAGAAGTCAAAGACCTGAAGACAGAAAAATGGCATCAGATACGATGGTTTCCCCTTCACAGCGCCAAAAACCATTAGAAGAGTGATGGCAAATGTGCAGAAAGTCACAAAAACACCAACATTCAGGTCCTCTGTAACACAATGCAGTTTAATCGAGTAGAGGATAAACAGCCCTAGATGATCGTATAACGTTTGTCACTGTAAAAGCCTCAATTCTTAATACTGCACTTCTTTTCGTCCACGTTTCACACGCATTTATCACTAACAGAGATTTTACACCGTTAACCTAATTGATTTTCTTACTGTTCTCTAAACGCCACAGTCAACGATGGTCAGTCACAAACATACTGAAGCAAGGGAATATGATGATACACAACGCAAAAATTTCTGGAAACCCTGCATTTCACAAGTCATGCCGTACTTAATAATTACTGGATCAACAAATTGTGATGAACATCAGCTTTAATAACATGGGCTATCAATACAAGCATGGCTGCATAGCTTTTGTCTTGCCGATGACACGTCTTAATACAGCGTTTTGGTAATTTAACCAATGGCACAAATGTTGTGATCGTCCAATATAAATTCCTTTCATTCCGTACAGAAGGAGATAAAAAGTCTATCAGACCCATTGAGCTAACCCTTTAAAGTCCAGCACTAACTATATGTACCACCTGCTTTAACAATAAATACTCCTTCATTTTCTATTTATGTTTATCCTATAATTCTCAGGATCAACAGTGATTATTTCCTTAAAACAGCATTACCCAGTTCATCTTTGTAACTGAGATATGTTTTCTTTGAGGTATGGACTGAATTCTCAAATATTATTTGCATAACCTTTTGTTTCAAGAGGTAAAGACAGATATCTCTCAGGTTACCAACAGAATAAGACTCACGATGATTCAAACTGCGGCGGGTAAATATGTCACGATAACCATGGGCTGTGGAAAAGCTTGTTTGATGCCTGGTGTCATCAGGATCCTGAGGTTCCAGGCTTAGCTCAAGATTTGGACTTATAATCTCCACAACGGGTTCCTCCACCTCACTCAGAGGTGTTGGCAATACAGGGCCCATCATCAAGTCATCTACCATTTCAGAGTGACGAAGCACCACTGCTATTACTGACAATGCCAGTAAATGGATCATCTGGAAGCAATACATTACAATTTCTGAATGCCTATAAACTAACCAAGGCATACCAGATTACAAACTGACCATTTCCACCTTTCACTCTGTCCTTCGGCTCTTTCCTATATAGTGTCCAGGTCATGAAACAAATAAGTTATTGCAGTTCATGAGGTAACTAGGAAATCTGAACAATTAAAGAGTTAACAGTATGTAATCACTCTCGAACCAGGAGCATAATCTTGCGGTAGTTCATTTCTGTCATGAGGCAAACAACTCTTCTACAGATGCTCCTTATGAGAAAACTGCCAGTTCTTTATATTGAAAGAGCTCACTTACAGTGGCAGAATATCTGTTCTTTGCCAACAACTTATATGTGAAAATTAACTCCTTAACAGGCAACATTTTTGTAAGAGATAACAAATACTTACAAGATGCCATATTCCTAAGAATATGGTCCCAGTCCTTACATGACAGCAGAAACAACACTTCCAGTCGTTCCTGTGATCTCCAAACTTGAGCCTCATTCCTTGCATGTGATAAATCTGCAAACAAAACTGATGATTGCTTTCAATGTATTCTATTCCACTGTAATAAACTCTGGTTATTTAGGAAGGGCTTACTTGAATAATAGTAGAAAATAAAACAAGATTAATAGGATTCAACACAAATAAGTTATGCAAACAAAGAACGGAAACGTTTATCTATTCAGATACGCAAACGCACAAGTCATTCGATAAGGAGTCATATGACAAATCGACCCTGACATCTTGGAAACAAGTTTGATTAAACAGATTTTGACATGTTTACTTTAACCTATGCTATTTTAAGATATGGTAAATAATACTACGGTATTGTGCTTACCTATTAAAATAAATCACAAAAGAATGCCAAGAAGCTAAGCACCTCTTTTCAGAATACGTTAATTTCGCAGCAGCCTTCCTTAATGGCGTAATGACGTTTCTAACCACGAGTTCAAAACTAAATCTAAATACGTTACACGGTCAATGGTTAACGAACAAAATTTTTATTAGAAAACATAATTAGGTTACTGATTATTTCATGTACGGATAAAATAGCATGATATTTATTCTTCAATGCTTTTTGAGGACGCAATTTGAATAACATAGTACACACAGCTACATCCGTGATGACGCAGATACAGACATCGACATTTACTCTAGCGGTGAAGACAAGAACCACAGCGAAATCAGTCCCCTCTACAGCCAAAACAATCAACTATGATTGACTGAACGGTGGTTATAAGCTTCATTCTCAACCTGGTCAGCTTCACGCTCCGGCTACCTTATTACCGGAGAAAAAGACCAATTTTTCACAGAGATTGGAGGCTGTGTAAGTCCCATGACCGGTCTTGACGCAGTTCCAAAGAGGAAAATTTCTGTCCTTACCGTAAATCAAATTTCCTACGGACTAAGTAACAAGGAGTAATTCTTTTTCGCAAGAGAAGTGAAAATTCGGTGGATTGTAACGATTTATACAGAAGGTCACAATCAATATAAGACTATGTGCAGTGTTTAATACTGCAGTTATACTACTTTTTGTACGAATTTCAGAGATGCTATAAAAACAACGATTCTGTTAATTCAAACCTAATTAGTGGTATACATGAGGTTTTAACAGTACTACTGCAGAGATAGCATACTGTTCCCAAAGAAACACTTTAAATTAAAACATTAAAGACGAAAGAATGTGCCAATACGTATATTTCTTAGTATTAACGCGATTGCTTCATGCACTAGACCGTATATGACCGCCCAGTGGTGAAATAGCGGTGGAAGATACCCCCCACCCTTGAAAAAAAATCACTGGAGTAAAGATTAATGCGTTTAATATGGTCAGAAAACTGAAAAAATATTATTCTGGCAACAACGTAAAAAAATATTACTTTGGCAACATGTACGAGGTGCGATCGGAAAGTTTCAAGACTGTGTCAATAGCGGGCGAACCGGATGTAGTACGAGCTTCTGCCGCTAGGGGGTGCGGCCTACATTCATAGTGAATCAGTGTGCCAGCCGGCATCATCGAATTAGCATTTGTTTCTTAGTTACGGGCGTTTTGGTAGTGCATTACACCGACCCTCCTGCGATTTCGGAATGGCGTGTGCATCAAATTTTGCCAAAGACTCGCCAAAACGGCTACGGAAACCTATGAAATGCTAAAGCAAGCGTTTGGGGAGTCCGCAATGGGTCGTGCACAAACTTTTGTGTGGCATTCACGTTTTAAAAATGGTCGAACCTCTGTCGATGATGACGAGCGTTCTGGACGACCATCTTCGAGCACAACGCCCGAAAATGTTACGAAGATTCGGCAGGCCATTCACGAAGATCGACGTCGTACCATCAACGACTTGTGCGACATTGTTGGGATAGGCTATGGGACCTGTCAGCTGATTCTAAAGGAAGAACTCCACATGCGACGCATCGCAGCCAAGTTTGTGCCAAGGCTCCTGTCTGAGGACCAGAAGCAGAATCGACTTCTCGTTTGTCAGGAGCTGAAATATCTTGCAAGAACCGACCCCAACTTCCTTTCTAAGCTCCGTGTGACTTCTTCCTCTTCCCAAAGATGAAAATTCAGCTAAAGGGAAGGAGATTTGAGACGATAGAAGAGATTCAGGCAGAATCGCAGATGGTGCTTGACAGGCTGACAAAGAAAGATTTCCAGGGATGCTTCCAGGCTTGGCAGCGGCGCTGGGATCGTTGTGTTCACTCCCAGGGGAACTACTTCAAGGGTGATGGATGAATTTAATACCTGAGATAAGTGTACGGGGTTTTATAGGCGCAGTCTTGAAACTTTCCGATCGCACCTCGTATGTTGTTACCCTAACACAAATTATACAGCAATTTACTTTTCGTAAGGTACACTACATCGAGCTCTAAAATTGAGAAGATAAACATATTTCAAAGAAGCAGACGTTTTAAACATCATTAGAGTGGAAATCATAAATAGAATAAATTGTGTATACATACTGTAATTTCAAAAAAACACGATTAACACCTCAGCGAATCTAAATTTAGACAAGCTAGCGAGAGGGGCGTCAACACCGAATTCTGATATGCAGGAAGAAAACACGGCCCTTAATATCACATAGTACGTATTCTGTATCTGTGCATTCTAGAGCAGGAAGTTTTTTTCCAGCGTCGTAAAAATATGCTCTAGGTCATCGGGTGCATCTCTCGGTAGGACTAAGCTGGCTTTACTTATTATTTCCGCGGCTATCCTCTGTTTCGCATTACAATTACCGATTGGAATCAATTATTCGGTTTTTGTCCGTCTAATCATAATTCGTATTTAAATTTACAATTAAGATAATTAAAATATCATTTTATGTTCCTCATCGAACAATCGATTTACAATTGGAACACCTTTTTACATGTTTCGGTTTCTATATAAACCATCTTCAGGTGTAAAAGTTAAAATTATAAACTTAAAACTTAATTACAATTTCTGATATGCAACTTTCTGGTGATGTTCACTTCCAGATTCATTTTTATATTGGAGTGAATGTTTTGGAGTGAATGTTTTTTGATTTTTTTTCACTCCAATATAAAAATGAATCTGGAAGTGAACATCACCAGAAAGTTGCATATCAGAAATTGTAATTAAGTTTTAAGTTTATAATTTTAACTTTTACACCTGAAGATGGTTTATATAGAAACCGAAACATGTTGTAAAAAGGTGTTCCAATTGTAAATCGATTGTTCGATGAGGAACATAAAATGATATTTTAATTATCTTAATTGTAAATTTAAATACGAATTGTGATTAGACGGACAAAAACCAAATAATTAATTAAATTTCACAATATGACGCAACTATATCATCTTACGATTGGAATAAAGCCAAAACGAGCTACTGCTCCGAATCTAATGACCCGTTTTTATAAAACGCAAAAATATTCATTACCGTACTCACAAAAGCCTGCCGCTGTACCTTGTACTGGACCAAATGATTCCTGTTTCTGTAAGATCATTGCCAAGATTATCCATTAATCTCTTGGACTCTCTGCCTCTTGCATTTCACAGAACAACAATATGGAGCCAGGCACAAGAGAGCAGGCAGTGGCCAATTTGCACCTGGTGTGCTGTGCGCCACTTCTCACCTCGCAATTAGCTCGGGTAGATGTACCATCAACAAGTTATGGAAACAAACTAGCCATCGGTAAACAGTCTTTGTTTGGCACACGTCGATGGTGACCTGGAACTGACTTACATATACGCCTAAAAGCCAGACACATCTCAGTGGTTCGACGCGCTCCGGGTGAGAGCAGTCTCGGCGTCATCAGGTAAGTTACGATATCGTTGCAGGCCTACGAGTACTTCACGGAACAAAGGAACGTCAAAGAAATTCAGAGTGGATTGTTCCAACGACGCAGAATAAATATTTATTCATATCCATGTACTTGTAAAATATATTCGCAAACACAAAACTGATTACACGGAGAGGAAATCTTCTTGAGAAGCTGATAGTCTTTTACCTGGTCAAACAAATTCCCCGCCTTTTACGGAACACAAACGCTCATTACCGTGTTCACAAGACCATATCCTGAGACATTTGAGTCCAGTCAAAACCCTATTTATTTGAGATTAATTTTTAATATTTTTCTACCACCTACTAAACCTTTGTATTATTTTCGTTTATTCAATCATGCGATCTACATGCGTGGCTCATCCTCTTTTATTTTAGCTTTACGTATGTTGAAGAGTACAAATTATGAAGTACATCTCCCAATATCTTTAATTTTCTTGTATTCTTTAGCATGAGAAAAGTAGCCGACAAAACCCACACAGGTCATTAGACTTCGAACGTCTCCGAAACGTCGCGAAGACCGGTCCCTGACATTCACTTCTGCAGAATCGCAGTCACAGTTCGATAACAAGTTTGGCTTCTTCAGGTTCATGTCAGAATGGCAACAAATATCACCGGAGTGGTTTCCATGGCTACTGCCGTAGGTAATACTTCCCTGGCAGATATCAGCACGGAGATGGAACATCTCAAGAATAATATTGACGACGTGTTCATAACAACCAGCGGCATCACGGTCTGCTGTGAGTAAAGCAAATTTAAAATGTTTGTTAATTAATTTCATGACGCTGTGTCATCTTAAAACGCTGAAAGTTGCTCAGCTGGTCAAGATATTTAACATATAATTTTTTTGTTGGTTTGTTTTAATATTCCGCCACTGGACCGCAATCCGCATTTTCATATTATTTATACAAGTAATTTTTACTTACCTGAACTAAATCTTTGTTGTCATTTTGGGGGTTCTTTGAAACTTAAACAAAGACCTCTGAGTAGACAGAAGTTTTCACTAATATCACAATCAGTATTTCTATTACCATTGTCATCGTCCTATGGCCTCTCAAATACATAGAGCAGAGTTATTCTTGAGATCGCCAAGAAATTATCTGCCCCTTATAGTGTCCGAGAGTTCATCATCGTGATTACAAAATCCCGTGCAACAACAGAGGCGTAAGGAAAGAACAAACAACAATCCGATAAATTAGTTATCTTGAAACAAATGCGATGTTTTCGACAATAAACACAGAGCGCAATTAAGAAGTAAGATACTCTTCTATTTGTGCAGTGATGCAGTGCGGGTTTGCATGCCTGGAGGCAGGGGCAGTGCGGTCCAAGAACACAACGAACATCATGATGAAGAATATCATGGACATCTGTGAGTAGTGCGAAAAATTATATCTGCACTTTTGTGTTCGCAGTCAACTGAGAGGAAATATTACATTAACAATACAAATATTTTTACCAAACAACGTCAGTATAAATCTTTTGCTGTACTCAATATTTGTTTAAGACGTCTGTTTTATGGGATCTTGCATCGTGTACTCTGGAAGATATTGGCCGACGTTTTAGAGGCACTTGCTGCCTATATTATAGCCCTGATGATGGAGGCAATAAGCACCTCTGAAACATCTGTCACTAACTAGCTACACGACATGGCTCAATATCCCAGAATACAGTCTCACCTGCATATTTGTTGGTTTGCAGTCTTCGATCTGAGTAATACCTGACATTTATTTGAGTGTCACCCTGTAGTTTCAGAAAATCACTGTAGAGCAGCGTTGTTCTGTTTCAGTCATTAGTTCAGTGGCGTACTGGCTCTTCGGCTTCGCTCTGGCATATGGAGATGGTAATTCTGTGATTGGATACACCCACTGGGCTGGAATGGGTGTTGATTATGGTAAAATGGCCGACTGGTTTTTCCAGTGTATATTCGCCGCTACTGCTGCCACCATAGTGTCTGGAGCAGTGGCAGAGAGATGCAACTACATTGCCTATATCACCTACAGTTTTGTCATATCAGGTATTACGATTAAGTTTAAGTGATGCCATTTACATCGGTGAGCACCTTACGTCAGGCAACACAGCTCTCTTCCGTGTTAGTTGGGTTGCAGGTCTCTCAGGTTCACAAAACCTTTACGAAGCACTGGGTTAAGACTTGCTTGCTAATATTCATATAATAAATATATCATCTTAAATATTCTTACAAGTCTAGAGGACACTTTTTTCAATCCTTTAAAGCCTAGTGGTAACTATATGTACCAGCTGCTTTAACAATCAGTATCTCTGCATTTTGTATTTATGATCCACAGAATAAACGTATATTATTTCCTCAAAATCGTGTCGTGTTCTCTTTGCGGTACGGACCGAATTCTTAAATGTTATTTAGACGAACTTTGGCTTGAAAAGGTTATTTTAAATCATTTCAGTACGAAGAATGGTCGCGAATTTTGAATCTGTTGTTATGTATTTAATTAGCGATGGTTTATTCCAAGTGTCTGGTTCAGTTTCAATCAGACTGTCTTATAAATTCAAAATACAATCCAAAAGTCATCCGTTTTAGTTATTATGCAATTAGCATAAAATACTGTCTGTGTGTCCAGTTATACACGACTTTCTTGTTTTTTGCTGTTATATTTATCACACATTATTACGAATACGAAAATAATTTTTTAACTGGAAGAAATTCAAATTAAGGCTGAATCAAAAAAACGACGTTTTTTGAGGAAGAATAATACAATTATCATTAGTTCGCTTAATTAATAAATTAATAAAAACATTACACGTGTAAGAACGTGCGTGTAACCGATATAAGAGAATCTGTTGAAATGCAGGCTTCGTGTATCCTCCTGTAACTCACTGGGCCTGGACAGAGCATGGATGGTTGAAGAAACTTGGCTACGTGGACTACTCCGGGTGTGGACCGATTCACCTGATCGGTGGGGTCTGCTCCTTCTACGGGGCCTTCTTCCTGGGGCCCAGAATCGGAAGATTTGCGAAAAAATTCAACAATTCAGAGAAGGAAGAGCTAGTGGGTCACTCAGTTCCGGTAAGTTCAACTGAATTTGGCGAGCTTTCAGGTTCTCACGGCAGCTAGTATGATGGTACAAGTTTGCCGATGTTTCGGAGGTGAATGCTGTCTCCATTATCAGGGCGCTACATTCCACAACACGGTTATCAACAATGTAACCAAGCGGAAAGCTTGATGTGAAAAAAAGCTGTCTTCTAGGATCGTTGTGTAGATTGGGTGATTCCCCTGAAGATGGAGGCAGGAACTACCTCCGAAACTTCGGTAAACTTCAAACATTCTACACGGCGTAACAACCAGAAGAAAATCATGTTCATTGCTGTCGCGACTTAGTAGAGTTCTGCAGAGTTCCTGGGACAGAGACACTGACGTCGAAAGTTCTGGCACGTAAGCTGAAGAGTGTCGCTAAGTCCAGATGTGGGAGGCTGGAAGAACTCTTACACGCGGTTTAGAAACACGTTTTCCTGCAGCTGACGGGTATCGGAGGGCTGATCCTGATCACGGGATTCCTGGCTTTCAACGCGGGGTCCATCGGTTCGATGTCGAAGCCCGGCGATCACATTGTCATCGCCCGGGTCATCACCAACACAGTCCTGGGCGGCAGCGGTGGTAGTCTGGTGATGTTGGCGATGTGCAAACTTGGACTGGGCGTTAAATCGGCCTGGTCCTTTAGCCACACTCTCAACGCAGCTCTGGCCGGCATGGTACGTACTACAAACGCATTTCACTTTGCTGATCGAGACGTTAAATAAACCACAGATAAATAAAATATAAGTAGCCGAATAACAAAAATGTTGGTCAGAACGCTGGCCTTGTAATCCTGGGGTCTCGGTTCGATTCCCGGCGGTGCCCGAATTTATAACTTGTGTTGGGCAAGGCCGTGGTCTAGGCAACACGGAGTTTTCCTCCGTGGCATCCCAACAATTACTCCATTCACACACAGAAGAAGGCAATGGCAAACCACTTCTGGATCATCTGCCAAGAACGTATATGAACAGGTCCCAGTCCGAGAAGAGAAAAGGATGGAAGGATCATGTTCATATGGACCTGTCGTCAGACAGAACACTAAATAATAATAAGATGAGGTGGTCTAGCGGTTAGAACGCTGGCCTTGTAATCCTGGGGTCTCGGGTTCGATTCCCGGCGGTGCCCGAATTTATAACTTGTGTTGGGCAAGGCCGTGGTCTAGGCAACACGGAGTTTTCCTCCGTGGCATCCCAACAATTACTCCATTCACACACAGAAGAAGGCAATGGCAAACCACTTCTGGATCATCTGCCAAGAACGTATATGAACAGGTCCCAGTCCGAGAAAAGGATGGAAGGATCCTGTTCATATGGACCTGTCGTCAGACAGAACACTAAATAATAATAAGATGAGGTGGTCTAGCGGTTAGAACGCTGGCCTTGTAATCCTGGGGTCTCGGGTTCGATTCCCGGCGGTGCCCGAATTTATAACTTGTGTTGGGCAAGGCCGTGGTCTAGGCAACACGGAGTTTTCCTCCGTGGCATCCCAACAATTACTCCATTCACACACAGAAGAAGGCAATGGCAAACCACTTCTGGATCATCTGCCAAGAACGTATATGAACAGGTCCCAGTCCGAGAAAAGGATGGAAGGATCCTGTTCATATGGACCTGTCGTCAGACAGAACACTAAATAAATAAAAAATAATAATAATGAAATGGAAACGATGAATAAAGCGGAGTAACTGAGGAGAACCATTTAATGACGTAATTAGTCTGTAGGATATTGGTGGTCATTACAGTGAGAGTCTATTTTGTTAAAATAAACTATTTAAAGAATTAAATTTGTTATTTATTTGGCCATTTCAATTAAACAGACGGGTGTTTTGACCTTGTCGTCATCACAGGTGTCCGTGTGTGCTGGGGCCGACGTCATGAGGATGTGGGCGAGCTTCCTGTCAGGGGCTCTGACGGCGCCGATCTACCTGGGGATTCACCACATCATGATCTGGATTGAAGGTGGGTTCAAATTTCAATGAGGCCGTCCGCCAACACGCACGCTTCTTCTACCAGACGCAACAACCCAGCAGACTGCAGTCTTTACCCCACTCTCATGTGCCTTGCTTCAGCGGTGTTCGTACGACGGCTTCGAGATCGAAAAGCAGGCACGAGGTTCAGAGAATTTCAAAAAACAAAATTCCGTGGAATGGAACTGGTTTCAAGACAGAGAAATTCTGGGCACTGAACCTCATTACGTGATGAAATCAAAGAGCATTGGACGGGCGGGACATTTCCACGTACGGAAGAAAAACAAACAAGGGTAGAACTTCAGTCGTACAACCCAACTAAACGCGACGACTTGGAACAGGAAGGTTAAAAAAGGTGGGAAAGAACTAGTGTGAGAGATCGTGTTTTGGAATCAAGTGGCCCAGCGGTTATGGGCTCTTGTAAACGCAGTTAAAAATATTCAATCTCCACAAAAGACGAAGAATTTTTTGATCAGTTGACTCACCATCATTTTCTGAAGAAAGTCTCTGCTGCTTGGAGTTTGTTCAATGTTTGCTCAGAATAAAATATTTCTCCTTGGGGAAATGACTGATTAAAATTTTAAAAAAAAAAAATTAAAAGTGACTTATGTAATAATTAGATAATACTGTTAGTGACATGTGACATTCTACTTCACAGTTGACGATCCGCTAGACGCCGTGGCTGTTCACTTCGGCGGCGGATTCTGGGGTCTCATATCAGCTTCGCTCTTCGGCCTTGGAGGAATTGTGTATGGGGCCGGAAACGAGGCTGGCTCGGTAACAATTTCCAGTTCAGCTGATAAGAAATACGCCAACATCCTCGTCACTGGGGGGGTGGGGGGGGGGGGTGTAATGGATTAGCTCAATTGTTTTAACGCGGGGTAGGAGAAGACAAAGATAAGGCATTTGGAAGTTGAAAAGGTGGGGTGAAAAGTGGATCAAGGACAGAAGTTGACTAAGGTCTTCCTGCGTGCGTGCACATTTTTGAATTTTGATATCGGCCTTTGAAGGTCGGAGTTTGGTAAAAGCTTTTGTGTTGATATGGGGCGGGGGGGGGGCTACTTTGGGGCGCAATTTTAATATTGGCACTGGGAGGGCCGCCTGAGAAGTACGCAGAGGAACGTGGAATTTGGGTACCAACCCAGTATTTGCTACAGGCACGAGGAAAACCACGGAAAACCTTGATCGACTTCCGGATACGTTCTGACTTCTGACCAGCAGTCCGGCATTTAAATACGTGAGCCCTAAAGGTATTTTCCAATCGACCTGACGCTTATTAAAAATTAATACACATTTGTTTCAAAAAATAATTTGGATAGGAAACGAACAATTTGGTTTGTTCCATGATGCAGTTACAAGAATCACGGCTACAGAAATCACATTTCAGATGCCAGTATCCCGTTTCTTTGCTACTCTTGTCCTTAGGTTCAAGGTTGGTCGGTCAAGCGGAGGTGATTGATCGATGCGACCGCCTGAGGAATGGACCCTCCTGGGGCACCTACAGCCGAATGGCGGTGTCCTGCGATGGGGTCTACCAAAAAATCAAATTTTAGCTGCGTCTGTGTGGGAGATGGGGAAATCTGAAAGTGTATGTTGCAAGGTTAATGCCTCAGATCACAAAATAATACGTAGGTTATCCTCTAGCCGTTTAAGAAACTAATCGAAATTATATTTAAGAATTCAGTCCGTACCGCAAAGAAAGCACAACTCGTCACCATTACACAGATCAAATGGTTAACGCTAATTATTTTGATAATCGTATGAAACCCATTCACATATTCTGAAAAGAAAATTCAGAGTTACTGCTTATGAAAGCAGGTGGTGTATAAAGTTACCACAGCGTCTGAGGAAAAGCTCGTATTGTTCACCTGTCCTTTCAATTCTGTTTCTGAGATAAACTAAAACTGTCTTTACGCGTTCATTTCTCTCGTGTTTCCGTTAAGGGTTTGGTAATGTAGTATCTTACCTTTAGTGTACGGTGTTTCAAGAACAGTGTTGTAGTACAACACATACAATTATCAATATTTCTCGCATTGTTTAGCGACGTGCTGAGTGACTCGCTTTCATGCTGACTGAGTAAAGAATGCCATGCGTGGTATAACCTAGCCTGAAAATGTCTATTTTTTCCTCAGTTACAGTGCTGTGTTTACAGATGCTGTGGCACAGAATTGTAGGCGCATCTGTCATAATCCTGTGGGGATCTGTATGGTCCTGCGTCATGTTCGGGCTCCTGAAATGGTGCGGGAAACTTCGCGTCACAGAGGAACAAGAATTAGAAGGTGAGAGGAGATATTCATCCACGGAGTCTTATGGGACGATCATCTGGGTTTAAGAAGCGTCTGAACTTGTAGGTAAATACCAATGTTTCGACTGAAATTTAGTCCTGATGATGACGGTCGTATGTTCCTCCGAAACGCTGGAATGTATCTACAAGTCCACATGTCATTAAAACCCAGAAGACCAACATCAATGCCTTCACTCCAGAGCGAACCTCAAATGTCACTGAATTGTTGCTGGTTAACAGAAAGTTTTAAGTACAAAATTATGTCACAACACACATTTTCTGTTGTGTACCGCCACGAAATCGATCTCTTTGTGCATTAAATGCATATGGTAGATACAGGTCACTCTCCTGAGAGCCACCAGAGAGCGTTGAAGGAAACATAAAATGCTTATGGAAGATAATGCAAGTCAGAATTTGGCAAACGCCAATCCTGTTACTTTGTAAATTAAAATGCTTTGTCCTGCAGGTCTGGATATCGCGATGCACAACGAACCAGGTTACCCGCTGAAGGGGTGGAACGTTCCGCCTCAATTTTCTCTGCATCCCGAGACACAATACTCCGTGAGGCCTCACTACGAACCGCTTCCGAGAACAGAGGCGGAACTGGACGTGGAACCAATAACGGAAAATGGAACACAGAATTCTGTGAAATCCGCCACTGATACCAAAGAACGCAACAACGAGGCCGAAGTCTGATAGTGAAGCCGACAGATACCTTCCTCGTAGATTAGTTCACAACGATTTTAAATAGTGATCCACTGTCATCGTCTCACACAAAAACATTAAGAAGATAGCTGTCTTCTGGGTTGTTGCGCCGAGGTCCTTGCTGCCTTCATCATCAGGGAGATCGCCCTGATTATGGTGGCAGTAACCACCTCTAAATCACCGGTAAACCCAGAAGACAGCCATCTTCTGAGTCATCAGTCAGCCCGTGTTTGGATACAGCAAAACGGTCACATAACTTTAATCCAGCCCTCGACGTTTAGATACATCGAGCGGCTTTGTAACTTAAGAAATATTTCCATTTAAAAACCCGCAGCATTGTTAATTCAACACCTGTGTGTGAGTTACGCATTATTTCAACCATCACAGACTCCATACAAAATAGAAGACGCGAGATATTGAAGGCTATTGATCGTCTTAAAGGTGTAGATTGCCATATCTGCGAACTATAAATCTTAGGGATTTGCCTTCTGACTTTGACAGGTGTTGGAAAATTATGGCCCGCGAGTCGCTTACAGCCTTGCACTAACTCGATCAGGAATTATTGACCATAAAAATACGGTAGTTTTTTTTTATTTTCGTGCAGAGTATGAGGAATGCACAGAATTTTTTTTAAAAAAAAAAAATACGAGTATTACAAAATCTAACATTGACGAAAACTCATTTTCTGAGACCCTGCGGCACGTGCCGTTTGAATTTATTGTTCCTGAAGATGGGAGTGAGAAATCTGATATTGTATTTTTTTAATTTACTGGATTTTCTCGCGGCAATGTATGGTCGCCTGTCACTTCCAAACAGAATAATCCGGTATCAAAATAATAAAAAAAAATGAACCTGAAAAACCGCTTTACCAATTTCTATTCGTTCATAAGAATTCCACTCTAAATAAATCCTCTGGTTGATACAAGTCCCTTGACCTGAGTATAGCGAATCCCACTCACAAAAGTCGAAACGAGGTCGGGGCCAAGTGCTCGTTCTTATTTCTGCAGGCCCACACTGGTTTTGGCTTTAGAACCGAATGCCAACGAACTACTCGCCTCCAGGTGAGAGCAAAAGGGAGAAAAAGTTCATGAGGTGACCTCGACACTACAAAGGCCACTGGACACGATCATGGTTCATTTCTTTACCTTCAAAGTGACACAACTTCTTGGACCGTAATCCTTTCAACCAGAAGCTCGCCTAAATAGTATTTTAAGAATTCAGTCCGTACCGCGAAGGAAACACCACACTTCACCATTACAAAGATCAACTGGTTAACCTTGTTTAAGGAAATAATACGACTAAAACGCTAATTAACCTTCGGAGCCGAAGCTCTTTCAAATGAAACTTAAGAATTCAGTCCGTACCGCGAAGAAAACACCACACTTCACCATTACAAAGATCAACTGGTTAACCTTGTTTAAGGAAATAATACGACTAAAACGCTAATTAACCTTTGGAGCCGAAGCTCTTTCAAATGAAACTTAAGAATTCGGGCCGTACCGCGAAGAAAACACCACACTTCACCATTACAAAGATCAACTGGTTAACCTTGTTTAAGGAAATAATACGACTAAAACGCTAATTAACCTTTGGAGCCGAAGCTCTTTCAAATGAAACTTAAGAATTCGGGCCGTACCGCGAAGAAAACACTTCACTTCACCATTACAAAGATCAATTCGTTAACGCTGTTTAAGGAAATAATCGCTGTTTTGAGAATCAAACGAAACACATAAACACAAAATGTAGAGTTGTTGGTTATGAAAGTAGGTTGAGAGTAAACTAACACTTGGCTTTAAAAGATAAAAACGTCTTTACCAAGTTATCAATTCTCTTGCTGTTTAGCCCGGAGATTCCGGGTTTGATTCCCGGCTCATTGGTGTCTATCGCCAATTGCCCTTAGTCCTTCCACAGTCGATTCACCGACGCTATGAAACATTTGGAGTTCACACAGAGTCGTTGAAAAGTCAAAACACGGTTTTCTGATATGAAATTAAAGAGATAATGGATGGACATGTCAGCTGGCCTGGTGTTGGGAGGTAAGAGGGCAGGGGAGGGGAGGGGGGGGGGGTAAAGGCGTGAAGAAAAGTTGTGTAAAGTTCACAAGCGCCTTAAGAACCATAAACTTTGTGACGCTATTTAAATAAATTACTGTCCCCGCCATACCAAATTCCACGAGTGTATCTTCATCGATTCATGAATCAACTGACACGATTATATAACATTTCCTCTCTGGTTTCCGTATCATTATCTTGCAAATTTCGTCATACACGGCTCTGCTAGACTTACTACGTCAGACCGATGTTGTACACCCAGGGTATCTTGAAAGGATCGTCAGATAGAAACGTCGAGAACACAAAACAACCTTCTCTCAGCGACCTTTCTCCAAAAACAATTTTCTTTTTAACATTCGATGTGTATGCTGCATAAAACATTCCCAGTTATGTAACAAAACTGAACACAGACTTGAAACTAGGTTGAATGTTTAATTTATGTTCACCACGCACATGGAAATTGTTTATTGTATCCTTCAGCAGAAACCAATTCATTTGTAGCGGTAGAGTGAATACGCTTTACCGTGTGACCTTCCACTAGCAATTTTTTGTCCAAAGATTAAACGAACGACATCAAATATTCCCGACTTTCATATTCCGAAGTCCGTGTCTGCGCCATGTTCGTCCGTGTGTTTGATTTGTGTCCAAACCCCTCAGAATATCAAATTTAAAGTTGATTTTGCAACAGCTTCTAAAGGTTGTAAAAAAATGTTTTATGTTCTCCTGGGCTGTAACGTCGTGTGAACTGATTGGCTGATACCTACGTTTGGGAGAAACGCACAACCTACATCTTAAGCCCTGAAGATTAATGCAGTGTGTCTCTCCGAAACGTTTATATCTACCGAAGATTCCACATGGCCTCAGAACCCCAGCAGATCATGATCTCGTACTTGTTGAAAGTCTTCGGTTTTATTCTTTCTCGGGGCAGGTGCGCGATTTTCTTACGTCACT
This sequence comes from Zootermopsis nevadensis, assembly GCF_977971745.1. NCBI lineage: Eukaryota > Metazoa > Arthropoda > Insecta > Blattodea > Termopsidae > Zootermopsis > Zootermopsis nevadensis. Next base: position 21,211,171 of record NW_028259134.1, read on the forward strand.
ACCGAGTTTCAGTCGCTGAAGATTGTGAAGAAGTGTGGACAAGTCACGTGCAAACGCGAGGTGACGACCGGGACATGCGGCAAAGTGTTTGTTTTCTTTGTTTTGTTGAGACATACGTGCACATATTCTGTGAAAAATGAGTACAAAAATGCTTCTAAAAAGGTTACTCGAAGAATAAAAAGAAGATGATGTGTTGCTGTGTTTTTTGTTCCGAAAGAAACAAAGAAAACCTATGAGTTCAATATTCAAAACCAGACGTGAAGAAGGATCTTTCTGTCGGTGGTCAGTGGTCGGTTTTCTGCTACTAATTCTACCAATTGCTCATCTTGGTCACCATTAATTTCTGCCATTATTTTACTCAACAACACACGTGCTGCCTGAGCCCGTCGCGAGACACTACTGGTCCGAGAGCGGTCTCCTGTGCTTTGTCTCTGTCGCCTGTCTTTGTCTCGCGCTCGTAATTGTACTTCATACGATTGTACAGAGAGCAGACAGGAAGCGACCAGTCTCGGTCTCGCAACTCTGTCGCCTGCCTCGGTCGCTTGTCTCTGTCGCGTGCAGCCAAATTGTACCTTTACTCGTAAGGGACTCTATATTATTATTACACACAATGCCGCCTTACTTCCCTTTATCAGGAAAGTCCTTAGGTCCTTAGGTCTGCCCTGGGTTCTACCTAATTCGAAGGGCATTTCGTAAGTGAAATACCTAACTTCATATTATCGGAGATATTGTGTCCTGAAGGTGGTAACCAGCGACTGGGATTAGGTGACCACCTAGAAGACAACATTCGACTAGTCGATAAACATTCCATTTTGTTAAAATTAAGTATCAAGACTTTTAGAAACGTCACATTTCGGAATATGTTACGATTTGCAAATGTCTGAAACCCCGACAATTTTTTCGCCATTGAAACATTTTTAGGTCTTTTTTTATATAAGGGTCACGATTTTCTTTTTCAAAATTCCAGATGTGACAGACTACATGTTTTCTTTTGTCGATATTTTCCTGTTTTCAGCACTAGAATGCGAACACCGCAGATGAGCTGGGGGGGGGGGGGGGGAACCACAACCTTGACTTCACTGCCAACCACTGTCGAAACAGAGTTCCTGGAACGCACTGGCGGAAAGCAAGGTAACTGGCAGATCACGAAGGAAGAAGCATTCGTCATTTTAGCAAGAACCGTGCAGTGGACTGGCGGCACAACCACGCAGGTAAGACGCTCGGCACTTGGCTGCCATGTTTATTGCACAAAACGTAAATGTTTAACATTGCGAAAAAAATTAAATAATAAAATAAAATTAGAATCTTGGGTAGCAGTAGTGTCTTACGCCTTCACGACACGGATTTTAAGCGCGGAAAAAAGTTTGCCTCTGCGAGAGAAGTTGTAAATGACTTCTGTCTTAAAATTAATTTTGTTTTGATAATGCAAGTTTATAATCTAACAATAACGAGCAACTCTGTAATGTAGCTTCACGATGTATTACGTTTTTTTTTCTTATAACTTTCACTTTTTCGCCAACAGAATGCGAAACACGCAACGCAGATAACAAGACAACATCATTGTGCCACGAATCACTTCTTTAAATATTTTAGCAAAACACTAGCCTATTATTTTGTTACGTTCTACCCACTATTTTACCTTCAACAAAATTAAATATCTTGTGCACGTAACTATTATTTCAAATGGCTTATGTAGAATCCGAGTTTGAAATGATGATCATTTTTGATCAAAACATATAGTAAAAAATTGCATTCTTTTTAAAATATATTACAGCACCGAATTTAATTAACTTTGTTAAATCACACTAATGTGGCTCCCACTTCACAAGACCGTATATCCGCCATTATTATTAATTAATATTTCCGACTGTATGAAATTAAGAATTATGGGGTTTGAGTGACTTTTAATGTCAAAAAGTTCATACAAAATTTGAGTATACCAACACAACTATGCCAAGTAAACAAATAACGTGGCATTGTTTGATGACGTCATTTCTTGACGACGACGACAAATCACAAATTTTTATAGTAGATATTTAATTATTTTCTACAAAACATTTTGTAAATATTACATCATATTTTGAACTTGTTAAATTTGAGCTAGTGTATTCGTTTGTGGATAGGATTACAGCGTGCGCTTAAAATCCGAAGTCAACAATTAACTGAATAAGCAATCGAGGACATATGACAAGAGGAGGTCCACCAAACTGGTAACTGTGTTCGGAAACATAAACCTCTCACCTCAAGAACTGACATGTCACAAATGTTATACAAGCTCTCGGGCGCGAGGTCTTTTGTGAGTACTGTGATGAACGGTCGGATTTGATAGAAATCGGGTACCTCCTTTACCACCTGAGTTACTGCCAGTTTCTTACGAAGGACTCTGCTTCGTGAAGTTTTTGTTGTTGTTACATTACTTACTTAGTAGCGTACACTGAGTATTGCTGAACTATCTCCATGTTTCACGTGGGTATGACTGTGGCAATGAATCATGAATTTACCAGGTTCCGTCGTCACAAATTGTCAGAAATAAGAGAAACCGGGGAGACCCGAATGTGAATTACACATTGCAGGATATGCGTCTTAGGGCCAGAATTTGGCAACTTCGTATGATTATTCACTGGCATTAAGAAGACAGCATTAGCGGTAAGTCATGCAAGGTTATCTAAAATTCACCGGAAGTCTGGTTTTTTAACGACGTTATATGTGGTTTCCTTCGGTGTTTTTTTTAAATTGATAAATATCGAGTACGAAATACGGACCACTGCTCCGACAAATGCGAACATCTGCATTTATTTAAACAATTTCAACGATTACAATTTCGGGACAGAAAAATTATTTGTTATAGACTAATGAAGGCTTCTCAGATACTAGTCTTCAAGATTTGTAACAGTCGCTTAGAACATTATTCCATGCACACATCAGAGACTTCTACAAACCTCGAGACTCAAAAACTTCAGATCCCAATAAATGTTTTATGAGCCTACAGAACGTGTTTTGCTACTGCATTCCGATATTAAAATCAAGAACACTGTTGTTAAATATTAAGTATCGGCATAAATATTCAAGTCGCAAATCGCTGATTGTGATACATACAGGGTGTGTTTAATTTGGTTCGTTTTGTATCCTACTAAATGCAAAATAACTAATAGCTTCTTCAGAATTCACTGTATACAACCACGCTCATCTAGGCCTATTCAATCAAAGGCACATACGATCTGACCTAATTAGCAAATTCTGGTCAAAACAGACCGGAAAACTCAAGAGTGGACAGGAAGCAATCAGATGACGTAATTACAGATAATGATTACTTATCATTAGCTATGCTTTCACCAGTCTGTTACACTGTACGAAGTTTCCAATGAAAACAGTTCTCAATGTGTCCCTCGTAGTCAGAGGACAGTCACTTGCTGGTAACACCAGGGCGATATCTGTGTCGCAGGCGATACGCTGCGAGCGTGTTTAAAATATGGTAATTAACGCCGAATGGTTCCTTCTACATTCATAAATTTCGTTTGTTTATCTTAATCACTGCCCCGTCGGGCATACGTTTACACAGAGAAACTCCTGAAGGTATAAAGGTTACTGGCGACCTTCATTGGACTACAATATTCTTCCTAAAACAAAGCACAAAGGCATTTATGTAAAAAAACGAGTCCTTCTCTATTAACTGTAACAGTGCGCGTCATAATTCCTTTGTAATTAGCTACTAATTTGACTCGCGTTCCGGGAAATCTTTATAAAGTAACCGATAGAAAATTATATATCCCTTACCGTTTAATTTTAATAACTACGGGGCAGTAGCGTAGCTCAAGACATGAAGAAGTCGCCGGACACTTAACCCCTGCTCCGTGTATAATCTAAGGAATCGACATTCGTCAGCGAAACATCGCAACAGCTGTGACGTTACAAACACGCTGCCAGGTTTCGACGAGCGACAAATTCAATTTCTTTTCCACGACGCCTGGGCAGGCTTTGGGTCCCAAAGTTAAATATTTTAAATTATAGCAGTACATTTTTTTCCCCCGCCTAGTTTATCAATTAGCATCTCTTAATTTTTGTATTTATTTCGTATTACTCTCAGAATAAACAGCGATTATTTCCTTAAACAGCGTTAACCAGCTGATCTTTGTAATGGTGAAGTGTAGTGTTTTCTTCGCGGTACGGACTCAGTTATTTAGCCGAGCTTCGGCTACGCATTGTGTTTTTGTTGACGGCCACAAACCGTAAATTAGTAATGTGGCTGAACATCGTTATCTGCGCATGGCAAATGCTGTTCAGGGACAAACTATGAAAGAATATTTTATTTTCCCTGGCAAGGCAAGAATTTGTAACCTCGTACTTCTTCAAGCATTGAGTAAGTTTTATTAAAACAAAACAAAACATAATATCAAGCCCATGCTAATACAATTCTGAAGTAAGACGCAGGTGTTCAAACTTCTGCGGGTATGAAGATTTATGTCTTCTGGGTTGTAGCGCCGTGTAGTCTGGTAGAAGTTTACCGACGTTTCAGAGGTCCTTGCTGTCACTCATTGCCTCGAAGATGGAGGAAGAAGGTACCTGTGAAACGTTAGTTACTTCTACCAGACTATATGGCGCTGCAACCCAGAAGACAGCCATCTTCGTGTTCAGCGACGGAAGAACTTCAGATTCTACTAAGATAAAAATACAGATTGAGAAGCTTCATAATTATTATGATGATCGAATTAGGGACGACGAGATTCGAGGACAATGTAGCACGCATTTGGAGATGTTAAATGTGTACAAAACTTTCGTCGAAAGACCTGAAAGAAAGAGACCACCCGAAAGACTTAGACATAGATGGGGGGAAAATTAAAAGAACAAATTCTAAATAAATTCGATGGAATGTTGACTGGATTAATTTGGGCTCGCAATGGGGATTCGTGAATGGATATTTTAAGATTCTATAAAAGGAGGAGAATATTTGGACTACATGAGCGACTATCAGTTTCTCAAAGGCTCTGTCCCATGTGCCCAGCATAAAATACGTCAGTACATAATGATTCTAAGGAGATCTCCCGTTTTTCAGCGCTCGATGACTTGTCTCTTTGTTTCAGAAAGGAACTAAGAAGGAAACACCGTTTGCAGGAATGGCGACCAATTCTACTGACCTGATCGAACTAAAGAAAAATGTGGACAATGTGTTTATAATGACGAATGCCATTATCGTGTGCTGTAAGTTTCGTTAATGCATTACAGTATTTAACATATTTTATCAGTGAATTTATACCTGAATATGGCGGCAGTATTTAAGTCCGAAACGTCGGTATCTGCTCACATCGTCAATTACTCTGCCGTGAGAATGTCAACTGCCACATTTTTATTTATTCTTGGGGGAAAAAAATAAGGTTTGTATATTTATTTAAATTGCCTCCTTTGATCATGAGCTGAGGAATCGAACAAGCTCATTTGCGTGTAGACAACACCCCCCCCCCCCAAAAAAAAGGTCAAAAATGAAAAAGGATTTCCGTCACAGATAATACGAATCTAATAAATCCACGTTGTCTGTCACGTCACCCCCCCCTCCCCCCCCAAACACACATAATTTTCTTGTTTTTATAGAAATGTAATCAGGATTACTGTACAAATGACCAATTATGACGGTGCAAGGCGGAGCTTGGTCGTTTTTCTTCGGGAATTCCCGGCTCTTTACGTGACATTTTCATGTTTTTTGCTCGGAGCTATCCTGTGACAGCCACGTGAGTTCACTTGACGTTAGGAAATCCCCATTCATTTTCATCGGAAAATTATGACATGACATAGTAACGAGGTCATCGTACCATCAGCTCAGCACGAATGACACAGGACTCACTTCTTTAGCATAAAATTAACCAGTTCTTACATCAGAAAGCAACTTAAATTGGCAATGACCCAAAACTCTTCTGACAAAAGAGAAAAGTATAAATCTCGCAATGCATTTGTTCTGCAGGCATCAAAAACGAACTGACTCACGTCATGGAAAGCAGCAGTCCCAATCAAAAAACTTCGTTTGCGTCGAATTAAACTCATTATTTTTGATTTGCAGATAAGTGACGTGTCGTTCAATGCCTTCATAAAGCGTTTCCGGAGAATACCTCAAGCGATGTCTGTTCTGTTCCCACATCAACTTGGCACTCTCTGTTACATAACAGATTTTGTACCATTTGAAAACTTTCCAGTGTTATCGTATATAAATAGAATTACAAACAAGTCCACCTCCTTGTAACAGATTCGATTTAAGGTCACGTGTAAATCGTTTTCCGTGTTTGGTGAAGCAATTTATCAATGCGTGTCCTGATAAGACAATCCTCCGACTCGTAACACAATTTCTGGACACAAGAGGTGTTTGCCTGTTAACAAGCGCTCACGGAGCGACGAGACGGCTGCAAGAATTCAATATTGCCATTGTTTTAGTCTTTCGGTGCCGAAAGGTTTCACGAGTGACACCCTGTATGCAGTTTCAATTTTGTTTCCTTCTTACATATTTTTGTTTTCGGATGTTCAATTGCGAATAAATTTCTGTTATGGAGATTTGAGGTTCCCGTGGTCTTGAATGTGTTGGTCTTCTGAATTGTAACGTTAGTCGTCTTAGCTATTGGTCAAGACGCCGTTACCACCCAGAAGATTAATATCGGCAACTTCCTCCCTTAATTTTTAGTTGCTTCAAATTTGTAAAGGATAATATCTATAGTCTTTTGTGTTCATATTTCACAGTGATGCAGAGCGGGTTTGCATGTCTGGAGGCAGGGGCAGTGCGGTCAAAGAACACGACGAACATCATCATGAAGAATATCATGGACATATGTGAGTACCCAAGACACAATGTACAGAATTAATTCCTCCATCATCAGGGCGATGTAGTCAGAAGCATCTCTGAAACGTCGGTCAGTGTCTACCAGACTACACGCCTCAACCTGTCAAAAGACAGGGATCTTCGAGAAATCTCTGGCTCGTGACTTCTAAATGTCTTTGAGCACAGACTCCAAGAGGTTTCGACCTACAGTGCATGGTCGGGAGCGTTTCCCGACTGATCCTTCGTAAAAACTGTTATGACGTCAGCATCCGGGGGAGGGGGGGGGTTACACAGATTACGTGACGACTGCGACTCAGAAAACACAATGGGCAGCGCATACTAGCGGCGAATGTTAAAATAAATTACTCTCCATTTTCGACTTCAGCGTCAGTCACAGTCCTGGCAGAAAATTGTAATGAATTTTGTCAGTTCGTTGTTCGTGTCTCAAAGGAATGGTTTCCAAAATTTTTGTCATTCGTGGTCCCCGACAAATTTCAGTTCACTTCATTACATTCTTTCTTCTCAAAAATACAAGTTTTTCTCTTTTTTTTTTTTACAACTATAAGAATTGACGTTTCAGAGGTACATTCTGTCTCCATCATCAGGGCCCTTCTACCAGACTACACGGCGCAACAAACCAGAAGACAGCCATCTTCTAGTTACAAACTGCGGTTTAAATTAAATGCTACAAACATTGGCATTTAATCCTCGTTATTCGCTGGGTTCAATTAAAGAGTGAAGTAAACATCTCATTTATATCTTCTACCTGGAACTTCAGAGCATAAAACTGGTCTTACGACACGCGAAAAAATACTCTCCACGTGTTCACCCACCTAGTCAAGTCTGCTTCATGCTACTAACGACTGAATTTCCCTTATGAACCTGACAAAACACAGAAGCTGACATAAAAGGGCGCCTTTCTTTACACCCTTAATCAAGCAGCCTAAATATTATGGTCACTGACACATCAAATTACATCACACATCACGCGTATAAATATTCCAATCTCAAATTCGACAGAGGAACCAAACGTATTGAAGTCTTTTCTTGTCGAACTCCTCAGATCCTCCCGATCTAACAACTCGTTATGAGGGCTCCCGCGTAAACCTTCCCTATTCCAGCTACAAAACCTCTGAAGCTGAAATAAGGTCGCTAAATGACCCAAGAACTAATGTTTTGCAGCCGAAGGCCCGGGATCAAGGCCGGATGAATTCAAGTGAAATGTGGAGTAGGCAAAGTGGCAATGGACCAGTTTCTTTTTATTTTTTGTGTCCCAGTTTTCGCTCCTCCAGCTAATCGCCGTTCCATCAATCTCTTCGTAGTCACCAATCACCGCCTCTCAAATGTGCGTCAACCCTGACACCCTTGGTCCCAAGTGACGGGATTCATGTCTGTGAACCAGCACTTGGCTGATCTCCCAGTAAAGGTAGCTTAACAATTTTATTTATTTCTGACAAAAAGTGTGGTTTGTGAACATGATTTCGTCTTTCTTTAACCTAAGAAGAAAACCTGAATCATGCATTTCAGGAACACGAGACACCCCCCCCCCCCCCCCCACAAATTATAACCCACCAATGAATACGTGAAGTATAATACGTAAAGTTCCATTTAAAACGCAATCATAAATAACATAAATATACGTGTATGTAACCTTCAGTAACATCGTATGTTACGAAGAACTAACAGAGCGGCTTCGCATTTGTCAACATTGTCCGACGCCGTAAACTTCCTGTTGTCCTACTCGGCATTTCCTTTTCGAGATAAGAGCTGTTAAAGTGCATCTCGAGCAACAGAAAACCATTTCGAAGCGAAGTAATGTTCGAGAATGAACACACGTTTTGGTCGTAAACGCCTCGTTCGCATCTAAGCAGCTTTTGCGCAACTGGCCTGAGTAGCGGCCTAGTAACCAGGGTGACCTTGAATCGAATGTCACGGGAGCGGACCTACATCTGATTTAATTTAATTTTTTTCCCCCACGTAGTACGTGATTGGAATTTGGTTGCGTTTTAAATGGTACAAGATTTGCAATAAGTTATTTATGATTGTTTATGACTCTTGTTCTCATTACCCTTACTGAAAATGGAAAATTACACTACGCTGCGTAAGACAGATAAACGTATTTGATTTCGTATTTCATGAACAAAAAATCTCGAAGTACTGCATTTTTGCACTGTTAATGTAAAAGTCTCTCAAGTTTCACACGGACGTATTTCTCGTGTCTGCAAGTACAAACATGACGACGGACCTCATATTAGCGAACGTGTGCTGTCCGACCTCCTCCTATTGGCTACCCTGCTCTCACCCGATCCTCACCCTTTGGTTCGACCAAGGTTCCGATCTTGAACCACTGCGTACATTGTCATGTCTCCCGCTTGATCACGTCAACACAACAAAATTTATTACGCAACTCTTATTTCCGTGTGCTCCATACCCCGCGGAACACACATTTCTTGATAAAAATCCCTTCGTAGGTAAATTTAAATGATTTTTAAAATATAGACTGATCTGTATTCAGATAAGATAACAATAATGGCGAAGTAATATTGCTTTTATATGTTTTTCATATCACGAAACTCTTCTGTTCTGCGTCTCTTTCATGAATTCTCAACAATAAATGATGGTGACGTCACAAAACACCAACAGTAAACCTCAACCTATGCGCGGAATCGTGTGCCAAACTTGAATGCATTCATGAAGCAAATTACTTCGTGCTCATAATAAAAATTATCGTAACTACTTTGCATGTATCGTAACAAGATTGAAAGGATTGTTGTGTTTATATACACGTATCCTCGAACTTACAAGCCGTCTAGCAACTGTCGGCGTTACGTAACTGGAACCACTAAGGAGACGAGAAGAATACTTTTGTTATATGGTAATGGAAGTGAGAAGTTGGCAACACTGAGCAACACTTTGTAGAGACCTCTTACGTAATGACATAATGGCGATTTCTTCAGACACGTGTATGAAAATGAACAAGGAAAAGCACCTTTCTGGGAAAAGTTGTCAGTGGAACCACGGTTCCAGAGAATTAGACGTAAATACGTCTATACGGAAAGGAAGTTTATATATTGGCTTTATTCTAAATATTTCCTTTATACATGCTTTACAATTGAGTAAAGTTTGATTAAGACATTGCTTATTTAACTTGAATTAGTTACGCTTAAGATGGGTCTGTGGTAGCTGAATGTAATGTAAAGTAATGTAATGTAATGTAAGGTAAGGTAAGGTAATGTAAGGTAAAGTAATGTAATGTAACTATGTAGGTAACCATTGTTGTTTAATTGTTGATAAACAGATGACGTTTCCCAGGTAACATAACAATGAAGTTTGACGTTTCCTAGGTAACATAACAATGAAGTTACACTTTTTCGTTTCCCTTTTTCGTAACACTATTTCGTAACACTATTTCGTAACACTTTTTCGTAACACTTTTTGCCGAATGACACTGACCCTAAAATATAGAAGTATTTACGTCAAAAAAAATCATAACTTCTTTCTTGGGTAGAACTATTTGACACTCTAAGTTGCTTTAGAAATGCTTCTAGATTTGTTAAAATTCGACATTTTATGGGACCGCAAATGCAATCCATTGCAGGACTTAACATGACCAACTGAGCGTGATACGTGATCCCCTGCCTTTGAACATTCGCGGGACCTGACATATATTATGCAGCTACAGATAACAGCTTCATTCGGAATTTTAACTGTACCAGACTTATCAGAACGAACAGCGATCATTTTATTAAACAATATCAACCAACTGATCGTTGATACGGAAATGCGTTGTGTTTCCTTTGAGGTAAGAACTGAATTTTTAAAAGAGATGCAAAGTTCTGACTGACGATCAAGTATAATTTCTAACACTGCGTTTCAGTTATCAGTTGCATCAGCTACTGGCTGGTGGGGTACGCGCTGGCGTACGGGGAGGGTAACTCCATCCTGGGGTACACGTACTGGGCAGGGATCGGACTGCCAGCAAACAAGATGTCCCACTGGTTCTTCCAGTTCATTTTCGCAGCTACGGCTGCCACCATAGTGTCTGGAGCCGTAGCAGAGAGGTGCAATTTCATCGCTTACATCGTCTACAGCATTGGAATATCAGGTGAGTGACAGACAGACAGACAAACTACTACAAAACCCTAAGGAAAATAAGTCTTGTCGCCTTCACAAAACAGAAATCAAGATCAGATGGTCACGAAATCTTCCCACCCCATTGCTTGCAACACAAATGTTCATTGCCGTACAAGAAAAATCTCCCCAATTAACAGTATCCTGAGACGGCCAAATGTTCAGCAACTTATTCTTTTGTTTAATGACACTTTCAGTAGTTCAGGCTACTGAATATACCGTCGAATTACACTATGACTAAGGATTGGAAAGGATACGATGTGAAGTGGTCGTGGCCTGATTTATATCCCCGCGAGCCGCCACGGTGATCTAGCGGTCAGAACGCTAGCCTTGTAATCCTGGGGTTCCGGGTTCAATTCCCGGTTATGCTCAGATTTATAACTTGTATTGGGCAAGGCCGTGGTCTAGGTAACACGGAGTTTTCCTCCGTGGCATCCCAACAATTACTCCATTCACACACAGAAGAAGGCAATGGCAAACCACTTCTGGATCATCTGCCAAGAACGTATATGAACAGGTCCCAGTCCGAGAAAAGGATGGAAGGATCCTGTTCATACGGACCTGTCGTCAGACAGAACACAAAATAATAATAAGATGAGGTGGTTTAGCGGTTAGAACGCTGACCTTGTAATCCTGTGGTCTCGGGTTCGATTCCCGGCGGTGCCCGAATTTATAACTTGTGTTGGGCAAGGCCGTGGTCTAGGCAACACGGAGTTTTCCTCCGTGGCATCCCAACAATTACTCCATTCACACACAGAAGAAGGCAATGGCAAACCACTTCTGGATCATCTGCCAAGAACGTATATGAACAGGTCCCAGTCCGAGAAAAGGATGGAAGGATCCTGTTCATATGGACCTGTCGTCTGACAGAACACTAATAATAATAATAATAATTATCCCCGCATTTCCCTTAAGGCGTTGATGAAACCCACGGAAAGATCTCAGTTACGATAACCGACCTCCTGAATACGAAGCAGGAGTGCCAACCTAGTCTTTTATTGTTTACAACTGAAGCCAAAATGCGATGTTCGCTTGTTTATGAAGTATTTACAAACTGCTAATGGCCAATTCGAGCTCTAAACCTGACAAGGGACGTCATCGTAATGCAATTTAGACAGAGCGGAATAGTTTGTGACGCAGAAACATTCTGCATCTGTTTCAGGAATCGTGTATCCTCCTATATCCCGCTGGGTGTGGACTGAAGTCGGTTGGCTCAACAGGTTAGGGTACGTGGATTTCTCCGGTTGCGGACCCGTGCACTTGCTTGGTGGAGTCTGCTCGTTCTTCGGCGCACTGTTCCTTGGACCGCGACTCGGAAGATTTGAGTCCCAGGACGGAAATTCAGAGAAAGAGGAAATTGTCGGCCACTCCGTTCCAGTAAGTACACGACACTCAACCGAATGGAATATTCACGTAATTCAATAATTTTATGTGGATCGGCGGAAATTAATTCTGTGAAAACCTTGGCAGAACAGTTTTTTTCATCGAAAACCACAGGAAAATAACGGATTGCAACCTGCACAAATCAAAATGTACCTCGCAACTTCAAACCTCCCTCAAAACACTTTTGTCTACCCTTCAGCTGGTGGGACTCGGAACGATGATCCTCATAACTGGGTTCCTGTCCTTCAACGGCGGCTCACTCGGTTCCATGACGAACCCAGGAGATGGCGACATCATCGCGCGGGTGATCACCAACACCGTGCTGGGTGGAACCGGGGGCGCAATCACCATTCTTATCGCCAGCAAGATGGGGTTCTGCGGGCCGCCAGTGTGGAACTTCAGCCTCACAGTCAACGCAGCGCTCATCGGCATGGTAACTAGAACTTGGTGCAGACACTCTTCATAGACCGGATCAGTAGCATAGTAAATCGGACACAACTAGGTCCAGATTCGTTATCAAACTAAGCTGATTTCTTCTCGTCATTTTATGGATTAGGTCACATGATCGGTTCAAAAACAAAGCTAATTTACAAATTAAAATTTTATTTTGCTCTAAAATATTAGCAGGATATCTACTGCATATCAGATTTCATTTTCTCACGGCGATAGGTATGAATATGGTTGTCTTCCAATCGCCTTGATAATGGAGGCAGAAATCACCTCTGAAACGTCGTTAAACTTCAGCCTGACAACACGGCGCTACAACCCAGAAGACAGCCCTCTTCATACTCATCGCCGTGACGAAATCAGATCCGAATCGAACCTTTGCCGGATGTAAATTGGTTACTGAAGAAGGTTTCTCTATTTTATTACGAAACAAGAAATAACAGGGACTTTGTTTTGGGTAGCGTATGTTGTAGAACTTCTTAGAGGATTGTACGCTACCTAGAAGTGAGTGAGTGACAAGTATTTCGCCTGGTACTTTCATGCAAAGTCTTCTAGTCGCCTGCATTACGTTAAGAAATGTCTGACTCGCCAAACTTCGCGTGGTGTTACAGGTTTCAGTGTGTGCTGGAGTCAACAACATGGCCATGTGGGCAAGTTTCGTGTGTGGGGTTACAGCTGGGCCCATCTATGTTCTTATTCGTTCCATCATGATTCGCTGCAGAGGTAAGCAAGAAGTACGAGAGGAACTACGTCCTGTCACGAAATATCTTTGTTCGTATGCACAAGGTCCAGAGATAAATGTCTTCTGGGATTCTGCGACGTTTTTGAGATGTTGAAGATCTGACCTGATAATGGTGGCGGTAACCACATCTGAAATGTCGGCAAAATTATTTCCAAATTACACGGGCAACATTCCAGATGACAATCATCATCTTAGTCGTTGTCGTGAGAACCTGAAATCTCGCCTCGTACGAAGTCTCATGGTAGATCTCGTTGAATGAGATTTATCTTCCTTCACAGCGCGATTTCGCTATGAACTTATCAATTAACGCCATGAACAAGAACTCTCTTTTGATAATCTGACCGAGGTCAATAAATTCCCTTACCAAAGTGTCATCACTATGCTCAGAGGAGCGAGCCCCTGTACTCTATCCTGAGCCAGATTAATCCAATTCACTTTTTCACAGCCTGCTTTATAAAGATCAGATAAATTACTGTTCAGAGATATTTTTATTTACATTTTAAGTTTGGTCATAATAATTATGGTGCTGGTAACAAACCCGGTTGAACCAGAGGATAAATCTTATAGCGGTTTATAATTTTCATCTGGAATTTACGATCTCTGTTGGACAGTCCATTTTATTTCGTGTTTTAGGTTTCTTCTGGGAGCTTTGTAGACACTTTTACTAAATTTAATTTTCTATAATCGATATTTCAATTCGGTGCCAAATTTTCAGCTCTCTGTTCAAATGTAGCGAGAATGTAAAAAAATACAATAGCTCTGACATAATTGTTTTGTTGTTTACTGGGTTTGAGGACATCGAACAACCACGTGTTAGTACGTTTCCTCTGTACGTGACACAACAAAGCCTTGAAAACCATATCACTAGAGCGTGAACATCTTTCATTTCAAACAAGTTCCTGTTTAACACATACAATTTCCTCTAGATAAAGAAATCATTTACGTTTATTACTCTACCTACAAGTCACAAAATAATGCTGTACATCTTGAATACGCTGCTGGTTGCCACGTTCACATTATACCCCGACATTACTTAATAGACTTTTGTCCTTTGTGAATTAGTCCTCTAATATTTTAACACCTGGTAGGTAAGAGTCCAATACACTTGTCTTATATAATAAATAGGTCATTTCTACTCCATGCATTTGGCATTATTAACACTGAATGAATTATAGCTTCGAACTTATTGGAGTTACAACGTTAATTGATATTAAGTAATAAATCCACAAGAATAAAGAGGGCTTGAAATGGTAAGAACAAAGAAATTTCCATCTGACAACTGTGCAGAGCTTTGTCATCAAACGGCCTAAGGTCGAGACAAGGCCGGTCCGTGTCATTACCCGTGCGTATCCTCGACTGTGACACCGATGACAATTAATCTCAGCAGGAACCCACTCACTTATCGATGGACGCGTAAATCGATTCCAGAAAAAAGTCATGAGATTCAAAATATTTCTGTTCACCGCTTTCATTTTGGAGCACGAGAAATTTATTATAGCGTCAGTCGATTAAGAAAGTAATTTATGAAACAAAGGTGGTAAAACACATCATCTTTAAATTATTCCATCGGAAATTACAAACTAATATCTGAGATGATGCGTCATATTGTGATAAATATATATTTGTTTAAATCTTGTCAGTCTAATCACGGGTTACAAATATGGCGACTGTGCGTGTGTTTGTAGTCTAATAGATATTAGTTTGTTTAAATCTTGTCAGTCTAATCACAATAAAATTCCTTTTAAATATTAAAATATTGCTATAATTAACATTTAAATATTTAAAATATATTAAATGATGTTCTCTATCGAAATGTTCGATTTACATTAGATCATCACTTTTTTACACGACATGTTTCAGTTCTAAAAGAACCATCTTCAGGTGTATAAAAAATTATATAAACTTAAATATAATTTCTTAAATGCAACTTTTAGTCAGATGTTTATCAGATTTCAAATGATGTTTTTCTTCCAGATTTTATTGTATTTTTAATATCGTATTCGAAGTTGTTCTGTATGTACGTCGTGCTTAACATGATTTTGTGTGGGTGAACGTTTTGTTGTTGTTTTTGTATCATCCAGAACTGAAGTTGTGGAGGAGTTACGTCCGTCTGGAAGTATTGCCGTGTAAAAAAATGATGATCTAATGTAAATCGAACATTTCGATAGAGAACATTATTTAATATATTTTAAATATTTAAATGTTAATTATAGCAATATTTTAATATTTAATAGGAATTTTATTGTGATTAGACTGACAAGATTTAAACAAACTAATATCTATTAGACTACAAACACACGCACAGTCGCCATATTTGTAACCCGTAAACGAAACAAAAAGCTCGTATAAAAATTTGTTGGTAAGAGCACGCTCTTTTAAATTTTACATTATTCATATATTTAAACTCAGTATAAACGTAGAGTATACGCTCACCTGAATTTAAAGATTTATAAATACTTCTTTTTTTTAATTAATTTGAAGCGATTTCAAATTAGGTTCTTTAACTTTGACAATTTAAGACTTTAAAACAAACGTACAAATTTCGATATTTTTAACATTTTCTGATGACATGCCTAATTATCGATGATTTCAGTTGATGATCCACTGGATGCTGTGGCTGTCCATTTCGGTGGCGGTCTCTGGGGACTCATCGCAGCATCACTGTTTGATAACAACGGACTGGTGTTTGGCGCCGTCAGTGAATCTTCACTGGTACGTTATCTGAGAAAGTCTGTCAATTGAAACAGGGGTTTTCGAAGGAAGAATCATTTTTCCCGTATTTATTAATTACGAAATTAAATAAGCTACAGGACCTGATCTGAAACATCAATAAGCAAACGTCACAACAAAACTGTCAGCATTTCGTATTTATGTTCTTTCGGAATCGCTTGCAATTCGTTTTCGAATTATTTATTTTAAAATAACTCGTGGGTCTTACGTCAGACATAAAAGCCATTGGAATTTAAGTGGATGTATAATAAAATCAGAGAGAGTTATCACAGAAATTTAACTGCCAAATTTGGCAAATGTTCACCAACGTTGCCTAAACAAATTTTTGCATAGCTTTAATACTTTAGAATGTGCAGAAAAGCAGTTCGCTCTGAAGTCTCTAAGACTAGCAAAACTTTGTCGTACTTTTCGTAACTCGTGATTTTTTTGTTTTGCAATTTTTATCCGGGACACGGTTCTTACTGCAGTCGACGATGTTTCAGATTCTTTGGCACAGAATTATCGGAGCAGCGGCCATTATCGTCTGGGGAGGATTCGCGTCCTGCGTGATGTTCGGAACGCTCAAATACCTCGGCAAATTGCGAGTAAGTGAAGAGGACGAACGGAGAGGTAAGGACATTTATAAAATTCTACAACGCGTTTATTTACACACTGACAATACTGCTGCATCGTAGTTCATTCCATATCAAACATAAATAATTATGAAGACTGTCTTCTGAGTTCTTACGCCGTATAAATTTACCGACGTTTCGGACGTGCTTACTGTCACCGTGAGAATCTAAAATCTCTTCTTCAGTATGTTGTTTTGTAAATTTTACGAAATGAACCGGTTTTTAGAAGTTCTTTACGTTTTAAGGTAAGCGACTGACATCTTATAGGCAGGTCCATGTCTGTCCGTCTGTCCGTCGCGTCTATAATCACATTTTTCAACAGTGACCCTGAATATAATTGTTTCCTTTGATGTCGTTGTTTAATTGGCTTCCCTGCTGCCTTCATCGCCCACGCAGTGTCGTAAAGAACACGCGTGCAATGTTAGTGTTCTCCAAAAAGGACGCCTTGTTAGTCGGATTTGTTCCCGTGTTTGTTAGTTATCTTCGTTGAGGGTCTCTGCGAGTGGGCGTCGATGGACACGGCAGTCGCAGAGCCGCGGTGCTGATTTCCACACAAGCTGCGTATAAATAAATAAATATGGCCGTGGAGCGAACGAACTTGCTAATGTGTCCTAATTAACAAAGACTGTGGCAGTCCAGCCCGAATGTGCAGGACTGCTGGTCCAAGAATCAGTCACTGGACACGACTCCTCAATCTTTTCTTTCGTACTGCCTGAGATACATCTCCTTCCATCTCCTTCTTCGTCTAACTACTGATCGCTTTCCAACGAGCTTCCCCATCAAAACTCTGCGTGCATCTATTTTTCCCGATTCTACAAATATCGTAGCCACCTATATTTCACTGCCACGCATTTATTTATCGACAGATGGGCCGTACATGTAGCGCGCACAGACATAAGAAATGTGTACAGAATTTTGGTTTTAAAACCTGAAGGGAAGAGATCGCTGCTAAGATTAGGAGCAGATTATTATTATTATTTAGTGTTCTGTCTGACGACAGGTCCATATGAACAGGATCCTTCCATCCTTTTCTCGGACTGGGACCTGTTCATATACGTTCTTGGCAGATGATCCAGAAGTGGTTTGCCATTGCCTTCTTCTGTGTGTGAATGGAGTAATTGTTGGGATGCCACGGAGAAACCGGGGAAGCCCCAGGAGGAAAACTCCGTGTTGCCTAGACCACGGCCTTGCCCAGATACGGGATAATATTAAGATGAATCTTAAGAAAATTGGGTGCGAGGTAGTGGATTGGATTCATCTGGCTCAGGACATGGACTGCTAGCGGGGAGATTTTTTGAGTAGCTGATAAACCATCACTTTCTTAAGAGAGGCTTCTGTACCACGGATTTAGTTACATAACAACTCTTTCAGTTGGTCTCTTGATACGATGATTGATCAACAAACGGTTTAGACGGAGGCATTTGTGGGACAACGTAAGGTCTCGAAATATATTTCTAGGTATACAGAATGTTCTGAGCACAAGACACGCGCCTCACAACATTTATTATTAGTGACGACGAGTGTGCTCCGTTCCAGGTCTGGACCTCGCGATGCACAATGAACCCGGCTACCATCCTTCGGGCTGGAAGACATTTCCTCCAGTAGCTCCGTGGCAGACCTCGCTGTTGTCAACAACTGACGTCACTCACCGCGGCAGAAAACACCAAAGTATGTTTAAATCTATGCAATTTGACTTAACAGAGCGTTTCACAGAACTTTAACAAAGAAATTTAATCACACTTTTTACTACCATGTTCACAGAAAACAACGCTCACAATCTACGCTCAACTAATTTCGTAAACGAGGCTTTTGTCGACACGGAAAACGGAGATCGCGCAGTGGAAGAAACGAGCAAGATGTAACTGTCCATCGAGCGAGCATTCCCATGAAATATTACCAGGACCTCCGCGGCCCTAAGTCTCGCAGTCAGAGGCGAAGTGAAATTCAACGCCCGAGAACACCTTCAAGCCGTACTACGATCTATCTGGAATTGCCACCACAGATCGTTCGCATAACCCGCTCCTTACCCCATCCATTGTCACTTCTTTACGATATTTTAGGTTATCACGTCGGTAAAAATGTCGATGTTGGTCTTCTTGAGTTGTGAGGGCTCGTAGGAAGATGCCACCGTTTCGGAAGAACATACTACCTCCATCTTCAGGGCTGATAACATTTCAGACGAACCAACATCGACACGTTTATTCTGTTACCATTTAATCGGTGCTGACAGATTCGGCGGTTGTAGAACAAAGATAACCACTCAATTCCACCCATGCCAAAGTTTTCCCTCCACTTTTAAACACGCTTTCATAGCGTGGTGCTTAGACACAGGGGCCACATCGCCTCCACGTCCCTTAATACCTTGCAACACATGACCACAATGTGTGTGTGTTATGGTACACACGTCATGATGTGTATGGATTTTGAGAATTGGCATAAAGGATTGCCATGAACCATGGTAACCATTGGAAATATAGAACGCAACAGTGTTATCCAATGTCCTTGTTGTAATAATGCGATTACAGGTTATTGTTGCAACAGTGAAAAATCCAACACCAGTGGCCTCATTGCTGCAAAAATGTGCCCCAAGCAATGACCTGGATTCGCACTGTAGTCAAGAACGCGACAGACAGACAAGGACGAATCCATAAGGCGTTTCCCGCTCACTCCAGAGCTTTCAGAAATGGACTTTAATATTTTTAAGTACGGTTCTTACCGTTCGTTTCCGTGCGTTGTAAGATTCACGTATTTTCGCGTCGAAGGTATTCATTGTGGTCTTGTACCCTGACGATGGAGACGATACGTTCCTCAACGTGTTGATAGCAGTCTACAAAACTACGCGGTGTTACAGACCAGAAGATAACGGATGTAAGCGGATATTTGTATGCCATTTTAAAAACTAAACTTTATTTACGTGTAGAGGCATTTTATCTTGGAGCACCGTAAATTTCAATTTTCATGTTAGTATGAGCGTATCCAGAACAAGTACTCAGCGTCCATAAGTGTCAACCAAATTAGACGTCAAATACGAATAAAGGCATGTACGTAAGTGACTTTCCAAAATTTTACAAATAGTTAATTTGCATATCATCCAACATGGTTTGTCCTTTCCTTTAGACATCGTCACGGGATTGCAGTTTTGAAACCTTATATTAATAATTTTTTGATTGAAAACTATTTGTAAACCCCCGATGATGTCTGAATAGCATAAAACATTTATGGTAAGAATCAAATAATATTTTATAACATCGCGTAAGTAGAAATGTTCTTGAGATTTTAATATTTCAGCAATAATAATTATTTATAATTGACGGTAAATATACATACCACTTAGCAGTAATACAACAGTATGGAGAATGTAAATTGGAGCTCCACAAATTTATCTAGAATCACACTACGAGGTTTCAGTATTATTGGCCTAATGGATGCCTTTAATGACAACACACAAATCCATTTATTATAAAGATGTACACTAATATGCCTGCGCTTTGTATAAATACGCATTATTTATTTCAGTGCTGTTTTATTCAATGTTTATTACAAACTACTTTCTCTTTAAACTTTGATTAACGCTGATTAATCAAAACTATTTGTGTTGTTAAAACTCTCCGTGAGTTCTTACGAACGCGTCTAGTACGTCACATTCCTGAGAATATTACACGTATTTTAAAGTTCAAAAGTCGTCACGTGTTGTCATCGCAAATATTTATTTATTCCTGTATTATATTGCCCTAAAAGTAACGTTTGTCCCACTATACGCCATGTAGGGTTTTGGGGTGAGTGGAGGTATAGCTCCTCCCTTCCTTGACCTCGGCACTAGATGGGGGTGAGTGGTCAGCATCACGCCCCGGCCGGCTTTACCCCCGGGAAAGGACCCCGGTACCCATTGTAGAGGAGGCTGGGTTGGCCCCAGAGCCGGTCTGGACGCAGAGGCTAGAGGAAAAATCCTCTGCCCCCGTCGGGGATCGAACCCCGGTCGTCCAGCTCGTAGCTAGTCACTATACTGACTGAGCTATCCCGGCTCATTATATTGCCCTAAACCAATGCTTAATTTAGAATTATACTAATGTATTTAATTTATAATTGAAGTAATAAAGTTATTTATACCGTGTTCGCCTTGATTCACTGCAAACAGAGCTACACGCCATGCCACGCATTCAACTTTCTTAGGATCAGTGCTGTGAAGTCGGAGTCGTTAAAAATGTACCGACTCCGACTCCGACCTGGATATAAAATCTTAAGAACAATTTCTATACCGTGTGAGCCGCTGGTGGTGAGTCCGAAAGTTTTCTATCTTCTGTGTTCTAGCGCCGTGCAGTCTGGTTGAAGTTTACTAACGTTTCGAAGGTCCTTGCTGCCTTCATCATCAGGGCCGTCGCCCCGATGATGGAAGCAGCAACCCAGAAGACATCCGTCTTCGGTAAATCCCTTGATTTTCTGAGGGAAAATCGCGTTCTGCTCCATGACGTTCGTTGGTTACATAATTAGATTTCCAAGTCTGAAAAATATTCTTGGGTGGATAGGTCACTCATGTGAATCTGCACCTCGGAGGTTATAGAACACACTGAAGCGACGGGCCAGCCAGTTGGCCGAGAACTAGGACAGGTCTCTCTCTCTCTCTCTCTCTCTCTCTCTCTCTCTCTTCCAAGGTGAATTACTACGTCAACTGGTATTATAGTCAGTTCGCAGGTGACAGCGCATACAAGAGGAAGTCAGTGGACAGGTAAGAGAACAGAATTATAATCCTACGAAGCAATAAAGAAAGGGATAAGTAGTGACTTTCACTACTTTTTAACTGGGGGGGGAGGGGGGGGGGGCATAAATTTTGATTTTCGGCTACGAAGGTCCCCAGGCAGTGCTCGCTGGTCCTTCAGGTACAGAGATAGGGTTTGTAAAGGTAAGGCATTTGGATGTGGAAAAGATGTGGTGAAATGTGGATCAAGGAGAGAAGTTGACCCAGGTTCTTCCTGCGTTCGTGCACAATTTTGAATTTTGATATTGGCCTTGGAAGGGCGGCGTTTAATGTGGAACTTGGCGATTTATCGCTTGCTGATAAGATGACCTCGCTACAACATTAAAAATCTAGGAGTGTATTGTAGTAGACGATAGTTTCGACCTTTTCACTGCTTTTCCAACAGCAAGCATTCGTACAAGTTAACTCGCCGTCACACAAAACAATTTTCATAAAATACAATATAGAAAATGTTACTTTGTCTTAGGATTTCGAGTTTAAGGCAGTCGCTTCGATCTCTGATTAATATGCTATCTACAAACATTCGATTTTGACAAAATTATTCATAACTTATAAATTAATCGTCCGATAGACGCTAAATAGCTTTTATTCAATTGTTTTGTTACTAAAACACTTCGTATTCTTTTTCAATACTTCTCAGCTAAGACTTTCAGCCTCGTATAGACTTAAAATATGTCTCCATGCGTAAATTCGTCTTAATTCTACGTGTCCTCCGTGGATAATACCTACCATCACCAAGTACCAGCCAAATTACCTACCATCTTACCATTTTTTTGCAGATACTGAAATCCTAAATTATATATTTATAAATGTATTTTCCTGATTAAAACGCTAAGATCTATTGTGCCATTGTTTTCTCTGTGTTGGTACCGCGTTATGCAACAGCGATCAGTAAGCGTGAGTGAACACACAGGTTGCATACAATACGAATAGCAACGTACAGTTAAGAAAACTTTTACTCAGACTTCGAGTTATGAGACAAGGTTTGTAGGCGTACTGACTAAATGTAAAAATTCTAACTATTTTTATATTTCCTTAAGATAAAGAAACAAGCACGTATTCATGACTCCAACAAAAATACATAACCGTTATGATATTGTGATAAAAAGGTTTAGCACGTTCCTTCTAAAGTAATGAAAATGTTCCGCACGGAATGTATTTCCACAAGAATGTTCTCGTCTGGTTAAAGTAAATTATACTTTTTTTAAATAAATGCCTTAGGTTTAATATTTTCTTAACATCAAAATGCAGCAGTTTATAACAATTAGCAGACCAGCTACGTTTACGCAATATTTACATCTGTTTAAAAGTGACTGTTTTTTTAATTTTTGCTAAAGTCTGTTCTACTAATTTTTCTGTAGCATAACTTTTCCCCCCCAACAATACGCAGTTGGACCTTCTTCTGTTTTTATTTTTGCATCGTAGTTCGTGTCTGTTTTTGAGTTGCGTTTTAATTTATATACTCAATATATATTCATAGAACAGTGTTCGGCGAAAGATATTAAACTTCCTGAGATAGCCCGCTATCTTACGTCACGATGCCTGAACATGGTCTACTAACATAGGCAAGTTAATTTGCTAAATAAACCCCAAGGCCAATGCACAAAGCCTACAAAGTGGGAAGGATACGTGGATATCATAATTACTCAACTAACAGCTGTGTAAAATTTCCCGAGACGTACTTCCATTGAGAAGAAACAGTAGACCAATCCACAGCGTTGGAAAATCTTTAACAATGTAGAAAAACGTAATTTCATCTACTCCCGAAATTTTAAGTGGAGGTAGTCTGAAAATAATGCGGATTGTTGCATTTAAATGTGATTATTCGGTGTTTATCATAAAATAATATTTTTTTTTTTTAAATTTTCATGTACCCCCTAAGATGTCTTTGCGTACCCCCGGGGTACGCGTACCCCAGGTTGAATACCACTGCTGTAGATAACTGATGTACTTCCATAGTAATTCAGTCCGTACCGCGAAGAAAATACAATACTTCGCCATTGCAAATACAATCTGTTTATCGCTGTTTAAAAAATAAGAAATATTTTTTAGTTCAATACAAAATCCACAAATAAAAAATGAATACTTACTGATTTCTTAAGCATGTTGTATACATACATTTACAACTGGAGTGTTAGGAGTCCATACCTTCCCTTCTACCATGTAAATTAAACATTTTATTTTATATATTTATTTTGTACAGTCTATACACAAAAGTTTGAAGTTTATTACGATTAAGGGCGCTAATATAATATTTTACACAACAAAATGTTTTAATATTATATAATTTTTTACAACACCAATAAACTTCAAACGTTTGTGTATAGACTGTACAAAATAAATATATTTAATCCGGGATGGGGCTGTAAACCCCACGCCCAACCCCCAACCTGGAGGACCAGGCCTCCGAATTTCTATCCCCCGGAGACAGGGTGGCCCAGATATACCCCCGGGCACTGGGTAGCTCAGGTACCTCGGGATCGCCATTTCCCGTACCCACTAATGTGAGCCCCTGAGGGTATGCAATGTTCACATTTAAAAAGTTAATTACATCAGATGATTAAAACACTAAAAATTTCTAATATATAAAATTTTTGTATTTCCTCCATGTTGCATCACTTTTGGACATGAATTCTTTCTCTGAAGAAAGGACGTAAGTTTCTACGCTTCGACATAAATCACAAGTCTGTAAACACACAGCAGAGGTACGAGGCTTTGTTCAACATGGAATGCTGTACCAACTCTTACGCATTATAATTTGTAAAATTTGTATTCGCTGGTGAAACGCATTGACACATGATGTATGTTCGTTGCGAATTGTATGCACATGTAAATCGAATAGCATTCAGTAAGAATATCAATGACCAATAAGAACACACGTGTTGAATTACAATTTACCAATAAAACTAAGGTAGACAAACAGAAAGGAAGCTATATTTTAAGCAATTATTTAACTGGAACTTATATGGCTGTGTAAAAGTATATTTGTACTGAAAATAGTAACTTGTTTTATCTGAAAATTCAAAAATATGCTAACTTTTCCAGAGAGATAGAAATATTTTCTAACACGGTCAGTTGCTCACCGCTGTCAACAGCGCCATTAAGATAACGGTGGTTATTTCGAACACCTACAGTAAATTCGCTACTTTACTAAATGCTAATGTTGACTTACGTAATGGTTTTAGTTTTTTAAAATCTCTTCAATTGATTCATCGAATGTGTGTATACATATTTTCTGGGCACCATGTATACAAATTTAAAACGCGATGTTTACTACAGGTACAACCAAATTTAAAATTAATAACTCTATGTCTTATTCACGCGGTCTATCTATTTAATCAGCTGTTATTTCCCTAAACATAATTAACCTGCTGTTTCTTTTAAGTGACGTGTTGTGTTTTTTTAGGGTTAATCGATGGTAACGCTAGGATATATTGTACTTCGTAATTAAAAATAAATTTTAACGTCTTTCCTGCTTCTACGAAAGGATGAAAAGGAGTTGACTACAGCGGATGGGACAAGTGATCTTTGGTGTGTTAACGAACAGGACGAAAACAAGTTTCTTAACTTTCAGGTTTTCATTTCTACGAATAATAATTGTTTATTTTTAACATTTGTAAACAGGTATTGTCTCAGCAGATAAACAGAAGTATCGCGAGAAATGTATGTGGAGACCCAAAATACGAAATGTCAAGTTTGTTGTTTCTCGTTTCGATTAAAGAGACACTGTCATTAACATCTGAATTTAAAACCTTTGATTGAAAGATACTATTAAAATGTTTATGTTTGTCTTCTCCCTTTCAGGGACAACTCATGTGAAGGAACTGCATTCTTACAAACATGGCTACCAACACCACAGATATCACTGAACTGAACGACAATTTGAACGACCTATTCCTGTTGATAAATGGAATAATTCTCATATGTAAGTAAGTTAATTGCATGTTTAAATAAGTGTAGACATGAATACTGCAAAGGAAGACGTTCAACCATTGACCATTTGAAGTCGAAGCTCATCTGAAGAAATTTTTTTTTTTTTTTAAGAATTCAGTCCGTACCTCAAAGAAAACACAACACTTGACCGTTACAAAGATCTATTAGTTAAAGCTGTTTAAGGAATTACATATCTTACACTGTACGTAAACTGGGTTAATATTACTGAATAAATATGATGTCACATTGAAAATTAATTTGACTCAAATTGACAATAAATAGTTGAAATTCAGAATTTACTGTTGTGTTCCAATTAAATTCAGGTAATATTATGTACGTTACAATAGACAACCAGGTTTATTTTCTTCGAAAATTCTCCAACGTTTTGTGTTACAATTTTACGTGCACCAACTTAAGAACACTATAACAATTATTTATTTTAATCCGTCTGATCACAATATTTAAAATTCCTTATAATTAAGATAATAAAATGTCATTCATGTTCCATATCGATTGATCGATTTACATTTCGGAACATGTACACAACATGTTTGTACAGAAATCTTAATTGAGTTTTAAGTTCTTAGATATATTTTACACCTGATGATGGTTTTATAAAAACCGAAACATGTTGTGTAAATGTTCCGAAATGTAAATCGATCAATCGATATGGAACATGAATGATATTTTATTATCTTAATTATAAGAAATTTTAAATATTGTGATCAGACGGATTAAAATAAATAATTGTTATAATATTCACAATATGACGCAATTACACTATCTTAAAAATAAAGTATGTTCTTATGCAGTGATGCAGATTGGGTTTGCGGGCCTGGAGGCTGGGGCAGTGCGGGCCAAGAACACAACGAACATCATGATGAAGAATATCATGGACATCTGTGAGTAGCTTCATCTCTGATCTGTGTACGTACCTAGAAAATTGCCCGTCAACAGTGACGGGTAAATTCAATCGTGAAAGTTTCAAATCGCATATTTGTTGACGCGTTCTAAAGGGAATTTATTTTATTTAAGTATTAAAAATGACCGCACAGAAGAACACTTTTATGTTAAACAGCAAACATAAAAATTCCAAAATGTGTGGGTACCGGTATATATAATATTTTCCATTTTAGAGGCGCTTTTCCCGGACTTAAGGGCGTAACTAGGATGGAGTTTAATGCAGTAAGTACACAAAATGACGCTCTCTGCGATAACATTACATTTCGCCTTTTGTTAAATTAAGAATCTCATTACTCTGAATTTAATAAACGAATCAAAAACTTGGCATGCATTTACGCATCTGTTCTCAGGGGTAAAATTTCCGACCACTCTGAGTTCTCTTGTTCTGAAGCAGGGGCAGGTAACAACAGACTTCGCGGTATCCACTTGTTCCAGCTTTCAGCTGCGTCAGCTACTGGCTCGTGGGGTACGCCCTGGCTTACGGAGAAGGGAACTACTTTTTGGGGTACACGTACTGGGCCGGAGAAGGGCTTCCGGCCGCCAAAAGGGCCCACTGGTTCTTCCAGTTTGGATTCGCCGCTACTGCTGCCACCATAGTGTCTGGAGCCGTGGCAGAGAGGTGCAACTATGTTGCTTACATCGTTTACAGTATTACCATCTCTGGTACGTATTATTTCAGTAATGGACTGTAGAGCCGTATAATCTGGTAGAAGTTTATCGACGTTTCAGAGGTCCTCGCCCCTTCCATCATCGGGACATTTGAAACGCTGATAAACTTCTACCAGACTACACGGCGCTACAAGACGCTGGTTAATTTTTTTTTTCGAAATGCATCCCGGAGACAGAGTTATGTTGAAATATTTTAGGGTTGATCTACCCTCCCATCACACACTGGGCGTGGACAGAAGAAGGCTGGCTGAACAAACTGGGGTACGTGGATTTCTCAGGCAGTGGGCCGATCCACTTGCTAGGGGGTGTCTGCTCCTTCTTTGCTGTCATCTTCCTGGGCCCACGACTGGGGCGATTTGGTGCAGGAGACAAAGAAATCGTGGGACACTCCGTTCCGGTGAGTCAATAAAAACATTCCGGAACCAAACAGCAGAACTTGTCATCTAAGATGGCTGTCTTCTGGGTTGTAGTTCCGTGCAGTCTGCAAGAATTTTACCAACGTTTCATTCGACTTTGCTGCCTCTATCATCAGGGTGCTACAACCCAGAAGACAGCCATCTTCGTTCTCACCCCCGTGAGAACCTCAACCCCTACTCAATTCCGTCACCTATCGCCGGTACTGAGAACTTGTTCGCACAGTCCTGAACTGAATCGCGTTACATTCCCGTTAACACCTGCTGTTTTCTGCAGCTGACGGGGATAGGAGGAATGCTTCTCATTGTGGGATTCCTGTCGTTCAACGGGGGATCCCTAGGGACCATCACAAACGCGGGAGACAGCGCGACTGTGGCCCGAGTCATGATCAACACTCTTCTCGGTGCAAGTGGAGGCAGTATCGTAATCCTAGCCTTAACCAAGGCTGGATTCTTTGGTCCCGCCACCTGGAACTTCAGCCTCACACTGAACGCTGCTATTACGGGCATGGTAATTGAAATTAGTACCGCCAGACTTCATCTACACGTTCGTTAGCTTTACAACAAAATTACTCTTATTGGTATTCTGTCGACGCTGTTAGCAGCTCAGACTGCATAGCGTCGGATAACGAGTGATGTCCGTTTAAAGCCGAGGCTCTTTCAAATGAAACTTAAGAATTCAGTCCGTACCGCGAAGAAAACACTACTCTTCACCATTACAAAGATCAACTGGTTAACGCTGTTTAAGGAAATAATACGACTAAAACGCTAATTAACCTTTGGAGCCGAAGCTCTTTCAAATGAAATTTAAGAATTCAGTCTGTACCGCGAAGAAAACACTACACTTCACCATTGCAAAGATCAACTGGTTAACGCTGTTTAAGGAAATAATACGACTAAAACGCTAATTAACCTTTGGAGCCGAAGCTCTTTCAAATGAAACTTAAGAATTCAGTCCGTACCGCGAAGAAAACACTACACTTTACCATTACAAAGATCAACTGGTTAACGCTGTTTAAGGAAATAATACGACTAAAACGCTAATTAACCTTTGGAGCCGAAGCTCTTTCAAATGAAACTTAAGAATTCAGTCCGTACCGCGAAGAAAACACTACACTTTACCATTACAAAGATCAACTGGTTAACGCTGTTTAAGGAAATAATACGACTAAAACGCTAATTAACCTTTGGAGCCGAAGCTCTTTCAAATGAAACTTAAGAATTCAGTCCGTACCGCGAAGAAAACACTACACTTCACCATTACAAAGATCAACTGGTTAACGCTGTTCAGGGAAATGATCGCTGTTTATAATGAGGATCATACGAAATACGTAATGAATCACAGAGTCTGAACGCGGCTTCAGAAAGAACTGCATGCAAAGAGTGGCGTGCTGGTTGCAGGTGTCGGTGTGTGCAGGCGTCAACAGGATGGAGTTTTGGGCGAGTTTCATCTCCGGAGCCATTGCTGGACTCGTCTTCGTAATGATTCACTATTTTATGCTCAGGTGCAAAGGTCAGTTAAGTCACTTCTACATATTTAACCCTTTAAAGCACACGACCTGCTTTCAACATCCAGTAAATTACGAAATGCTACGATTGGCCTAATCGTTAAACAAACTAACAAACAAATCCAAATTTATTTACAGTTGACGATCCGCTGGATGCAGTGGCTGTTCATTTCGGCGGTGGATTCTGGGGTCTCGTATCAGCAGCTCTGTTCGCTCATGGAGGGATAGTATACGGTGTCAACAAAGAATCTGGCCTGGTAACATTCCCCGTACTTGCTTTCATTTCATGTCTGTTACATTTTTTTATTCCTGTCGTGAACAAACAGCCGTGTATTTTATACTAGAATAATTCATTACAACCTAAACACTGAAAGCATTTTTCTAGAGGCATTTAAATTAATCTAAACCACTATCAGATCTGTGTCCATCCTTCAGTCTGCTGGTAACAGCGCCTAAATTACTGTACCAGACCGATTTGGTTCAAACTCGGTATTACAAACATTTACCAAATGCTGTCGAACAGTGTTGAATATTTACTACAAAAAAATCAACTTCTTTCTATAGTACGCGACTGTAATCTTGATACTTGCAAGGGATGCAGGAAGTCCAAAGCGTTAAAGGCAGACGATATATTTCACCTTCACGATATCTCAAGATTACAGTCGCGGACTGTAGTTTACACGATGTTTCACGTATCAGTTTCTAGGCTACGAGATGCTTGGCGC
Organism: Zootermopsis nevadensis; assembly: GCF_977971745.1. NCBI lineage: Eukaryota > Metazoa > Arthropoda > Insecta > Blattodea > Termopsidae > Zootermopsis > Zootermopsis nevadensis. The sequence goes on from NW_028259134.1 coordinate 21,240,972, forward strand.
CTGCGCCATTATCATCTGGGGAGGGGCGACGTCCAGCGTCATGTTCGGGATCCTGAAGCTGCTCGGGAAACTTCGGGTCAGCGAAGAGGAGGAACGGAAAGGTAAAACAGTTTCAAGACCAAAATTCGATTTACAAATACAGGCAACCTGGCCGGATTTGGGGCCCACTAAGCCTCTATACAATGGCTCCTTCCTCAGAAGTTAAAGCGGCCGGAGCGTAAAGCTATCCACTCGCCATCTAGTGCCAAGGTTAAGAATGTCTACGTGGCAGTGCTTGGTTAAATACCACGGATAATTTAGCCAATATACACTGAATAGCTGAAAAAATATAAAAATTTAAATATAATGCTGATTATTTTGGAAAATTATAAAATCATAATTCTCTGTTTCCTCCACTAGCGTTTATAGCGGTTAGAACAGTGCGCTATTTCACTGTTACAGGACTGGACATTGCCATGCACAATGAACCAGGATATCACCCGATGGGATGGGAAACCTTCCCCCCGGTGTCTCGTCAGACATCGCACGTTACTCAGGATGCTCGCGACAGTCAAAGTAAGTCGTGAAATTATTAGCTTTTCCTGTCTTGACTTGTTCTTTAAGCCTTTAAAGCCAAAATAACACGAAAGGATTCAGTCCGTACCGCAAAGAAAACATCACAATTCACCATTAACGCTGTTTAAGGAAATAATCGCTGTTTATTGCGAGAATCATACGAAATCTACGAATACAAAATTCGGCGTTACTGATTCTTAAAGCAGATGGTACTACCCCTCGGATTTAAAGGGTTAAATTGTAAAAAAAAAGTGACTAATATAATAATAGCATTTAAGGTACGGCCTACTTTAATGAAAGAGATTTTCCTAAGAGTAGGGCCTCTACACCGAAGCCATATAAAACCGTTGTTTGTCCACGCACTGAATATAATTACGTATGGAAACAAGACTGGATGTCTTCGCCCCGATGATGGAGGCAGCAAGTACCTCTAAAAAGCTGGTAAACTTCTACCAGACTACACTGCGTTACAACCCCGAAGACAGCAGTGAGAATTTCAAATCCTACATACGTAGAAATTTGTAAAAGAAAATTTTACAAAAAAAAAGTGAGGGCCTTACAGCTATATACAGTCCCTTTTCTAGCTTATAAATAGTAAAGAAATATGAGAATATTTATTTAAACGTAATAATAACTTATTCCAATGCTTACAGAAAACGCATACAGACTTCGGAATTCCGACTTCACAAATCAAGCATTCCTGAGCACGGAAAACGGCGGAGACCCGCATCCTTCTGAATTCTCAGTCAGAATGTGACCGGAAGTGAGACTTCTGTCTACGACAAATGGACACGTCACTTGCAGCGATCGGACTGATACTCCGTGAACATGTGTGTTGTGTTACGAGTCCACTAGCCGATACATGGAACGCAAACTGTCACATTCGTATGTGATGAACCTTTTAAGAGGCCACGAAGTTACCTTACGGAAAAAGCTAGTGAGGCTGTGATCGGAAAATTTCAGTATAAGACATTCGTGCATCATTAACCAGTAATGAGAAGTTTCAGAATTAATAGACTACCTTCACGAAATATTAATAGTGGCCACATCAGGTGTGATGGTCTTGACACGTGACACCATTTGCTGTAGATGTACAGGTTTGTAATAAAAATTATTTCAAAACCTGTTATCCTTTAAGTAGGCACACCATTATTACGATATTTATAAGAAAATCTCATAGATTTTCTCATTGCTCTTGTGTAAAGACATTGACACTCAACACAAAAATAAAACAATTATCTTGGATTTTTAACATAACAAAAAATTTAAATTTAAATTGTTGGTAATGACATTTATTCACTCACACAAGACACACCGCCATGAGTCGGTCGCCAGAGCCTCGTTTTTGGAAATGGATGCGAGTAGTGACTAAGGGAGCCATATCGTGGTAATTGCCTGAAGAAATGAGGAAGTCCATACATCTCAAAATCTTTTGAAAATATTCTGAGATTTGTAACAGGCTACAGGGTGGTTCCTCTCGCAATAAAACAACTATTTACGCTCCGATGGTGCTCAAATACTACAGGTACACACCTTTCATATAAGGCGCTTTAAGTGATCGCCCCCGGTGTCCGACACGACGCGTGAAGCTTCAATTTTGTATCAGAAACTGTAATTTCATGAGACCTCTGGCTGCCAAGGTCACCGGATTATATCCTGCCAAACGTTTTCTTCTGGGGTCTACATGAACACGCCTCGCACTACATAGGCGACCTCAAAGAACACATCTGCACAGGAGACTGCGTCTATTCCCGCGGACACATTACAACAAATATTCGCCGGTCTGAATCATCGCGTTAAATTATAAATGGACTCCAGGGTCGACCTTTGTCAGCGCCTTATATGACAGAATAAATTTCACAAGAACTCATGATCGTAGCTACAACAATTAATCGCCATCAGTGTATAAATAAACAGCAGTTTTATTGCGAAAAGTTAATGTTTCTAAAAAAAACGATCACCCTGTATATCCCCAAAGCCTTGTATTTTCGTATCCAGTCTTCAGAAACTCAGTTAAAACGTTTCCTTCAGACGAAATTAAAACAGGAAACTGTTATGTGGGCTGCATTTCGTTAGTCGAATAGAAACACGTGACCTTCTTCAAAGGGTTTCCAGAATGAGCCGAGGCCAGAATTTCTTTCATGTACAATTCCCGCGTGACTGCGCACGTCAGAATCATGCGAGTGTAAGATCGAGATGGAATCTGCTCGAAACACATGTAAACGCCTTCACGATTTAGTCCGCGGTTGGGCTGAGTCCAAGAGCAGACACGGGCCGGCTTTTGGGTGCACATGTGCGTCATTTACAGGTACGTACAGATCAGTAATTTTGTAATGCATGCCCAATAGCCTTCCAGGTTGTATCTTGATCAGATGCGTTTTCTGAATCGAGAATCTCACAAACTACAACTACAACAACAACAACAAAACCCACGAGATAGTATAGCTGCGTCATATTGTGATATTAATTAAAATAATTATATATATTTGTTTACCGTCAAATCACAATAAAATAGTAAGTTAAGATAATTAAAATGATTAAAATATCATCTTATGTTCCATATCGAGCATTCGATTTACATCGGAACATTCACAACATGTTTCGGTTTATCAAACCGTCATCAGGTGTAAATTATAAACTTTTAAACTCAAATTACAATGCACTCCAGTACCTTGACCCCAACCCTGACAAACCACCTTTAACCCACTTACACCGCAGTCAATAACGAACCTTGTTCCGAGATGGTAACACTTCTGGATCTCTCCTCTGAACACATCTGAACCGATTGCTATTTCATATATGGTATGTTTATTTGCTATAATATATTATTTTAGTTCATTTTGTTTTCTATATTCAATCATATTTCATTAATATTTTCGAATCTTTTACTTCACAGACTGGTATAAACATCAATAACACCACCTCAACAAATAATGTTATATTAATAATATCTAAACACAACTTCCAAGAAATATACTGAGAAAGATGATAAAAGTATAAAATTGTAAAAATTATAAATAATTGTAATTTGAGTTTAAAAGTTTATAATTTACACCTGATGACGGTTTGATAAACCGAAACATGTTGTGAATGTTCCGATGTAAATCGAATGCTCGATATGGAACATAAGATGATATTTTAATCATTTTAATTATATTATCTTACTATTTTATTGTGATTTGACGGTAAACAAATATATATAATTATTTTAACAAAACCCACACAAATTTCATGCTATTTAAACGTCGTGCTTTTGAATTAGAGTGAGCTTTTGCTTCCAGATCGATCGAAGACAGCAAGGATACTAACATAAAGCGAGGCGAAAGCTCCTGATACCTCTTGCTAACATTTTATAGTTTAGGAATTAACACTTCACATGTTTTCTGAATGACACGGTTAATTGCAGCCGAGACGAAAATCCGGCTACATCAACGATGGCAAATACTGGGGTCGAGGAACTCTCAGAGCTGAAGAAGAATATCAATGACGTCTTCATCTTGACGAACGGAATCATCGTCTGCTGTGAGTACAGCGATCTCAGTATCTTCCGTCACCAACTATGATTTAAGTGCAAGCAGGAACTAGAAAATGTTTATGAAATTCTTGAGTTCATTCTGGCCAAATCTAGATGAACAACTACTACCTTTATTCTATTCCTGAGAGTCTTAAATAACTTCTGATGAGCTCATTTTAATTTTGTTTTGAGTTCCGTATACTTTTTGGTGTTTGCATTTCTAACGTTTCTATCATTTCGAAAGACAAACCAGGCGCCTTACCAAGCTGCGATGAACGCGACTTCTCCTTAAGCCACGCCTTACTTTCGCTCATAATGAATTATCATTACCTTCATCATCTGTATTATTGAATTCACAGTGATGCAGTGCGGGTTTGCATGCCTAGAGGCTGGAGCAGTACGTTCAAAAAACACGACCAACATCATTATGAAGAACTTCATGGACATGTGTGAGTATTAACTTTCCAAAGCCAGTGGTAATTATATGTACCACCTGTTTCAGCATTCATTAACTGTACATTTTGCCAAGAGTGTCTAATTTATTGGCTTAGTATGATTTTCCCTGTAAACCGAGATTATTTCCTTAAACAACGTTAACCAGTTCATATCTGTAATGAAGTGTGGTGTTTTCTTTGCGGTGCGGACTAAATTCTTAAATATTATTTAAACTATGTAAGACTTGAGGTTCTCACAGCGGTGAGTATGAAGATTTCCGTCTTCTGGGTTGTTGCGCTGTGTAGTCTGGTCGATGTTTACCAACGTTTCAGAGGTCATACTGCCTCCTTCATCGCCCTGATGACGGAGGCAGTATGACCTCTGAAACGTTGGTTAACATCGACCAGACTACACAGCGCAACAACCCAGAAGACGGAAATCTTCTTATTTAAACTAGTTTCAAGGTTTTTGTAATTGTGCGCAAACCCGGGCCTCCGTGGCGAAAAACCGGCGACGAACTGCCTAAACTATATCGCGGTCAAATCTAAGGATTACAAAATCGAGTTCTTGATTTTTCAGTCATCAGTGCCCTGTGCTACTGGCTGGTAGGATACGCCCTGGCACATGGAGAAGGCAACCCGTTCGTGGGACACACGTACTGGGCCGGCGTTGGAATCCAGGGGCATCAGATGGCTCATTGGTTCTTCCAATTCGTGTTTGCCGCAACGGCGGCTACCCTCGTCTCCGGGGCAGTTGCCGAGAGGTGCCACTTTGTTGCCTACGTCACCTACAGTGCAGTTATATCAGGTTATCGTACGGTCCATTTGCCATCGATTTACATGTTCTTGTACTTCGGGTGTACAAAATGAAGACTTTTCGTGTCTCATTTCCGAAAACACGTCACACTTATAGTTTAACGAAAAACAAAATTGTATTTTCAATGTTCCAGAAAAAATTGCATCAAATTTTGTTCTAACTCAGCTTCAAAGAAAATTTTGCGTAGTACGTAACCCGGCGACGTTTTTGTTTTGTTGCACTAAAACACACTAGCTCACTGCTGACAGCGTACTTTTAAGAGTCTGTAATAATACATCTATGAATAAAAACACTATATGCACAATCCTTGTACTGAATTCCAACAAACATGAATACATTATGTTCAAAATTTCAATAACAAAACGTCTGTCAGTCTATCCCGAGGGAAGAACATGGCGTAGGTTGCCAGCGACAACCACCAGACATGTCAGTAACAAAATCAAATGCTGATACAGACCGATAATAAACGCATGCATACGTAAAACACCCAGAGGAAAGTCACGTCTTTTCACGCCAATGACAGAAGCTCACGAATTCAGATGTGAAATGAGTGCATGAGGAAAATCATTTCGACACAGCTCTGTGCTTGTCCAGGCTTAGTGTACCCTGTGGTAAGCCGCTGGGTGTGGGCAGAAGAAGGATGGCTGAACCAAATGGGATACAGAGATTTCTCAGGCTGTGGACCTATCCACCTTCTCGGTGGAACGTGTTCTCTGTTTGGAGCCGCTTTCCTGGGCCCTCGACTGGGACGTTTTAGCAGCAAGGCGGAGGATTCTCAAGAGATACCAGGACATTCCGTGCCGGTAAGTGTTTGCAAGTATATAGTTGCATTACACTGGCCCAACACTAACTCTTTGTGTATTTACGGCTTCATATGACTCTTAATGCAAACAACGATTATTTCCTTGAACAGAAATAACCAATTGATCGTAATGGAGACAGTTGTGTATTCTTTTAAGATACGGATTAAATTAATATTATTTAAATCAGCTTCGGCTTCAGGGTAACTTTCCAAATTACAGCTTCGATATTCACCAACGAGCAAATAAAAATTCTGCCGTCTCTGTTAGCAACCTATCTAACTTTATCCATACCAGGACGAGTGGTCATTGCCTGGGAACCTTCTAATTCTAACCTGCTCTTTATCCCCTGCCAAATTTTCTGTTTGCTTCTACTCTCTTGATTTCCCACCAAACTTCCTCTCTCTCTCTCGGGTTTTAGTCACAGGAATGTCTAAGATAACTGAACTCGTTCACACCCTTACGCGTTCTGAGAGTATTTTCTCATTTGCTGTGCAGCTGACTGGTCTGGGGGGCATGATCCTGGTAGCAGGGTTCCTGGCGTTTAACGGTGGCACGCTGGGGTCAATGACGAGACCCGGAGAGAGTGAGCTGATCGCCCGGGTGATCATCAACACGGTGATGGGTGGCACAGGAGGAAGCATAACGGTCATGTTGGCGAGCAAATTGGGTCTGAACGGGGTCCCCAGCTGGAGCTTCTTGAGTACGTTAAACGGGGCCTTCATCGGCATGGTAAGCAATGTTAAGAGTTCGTCTGAATACTGACAGAAACAGATCATCACATTATGAAGCCAATGAGAATGTATGGGCATGAGAGTGGCGAAATGAAGATACTGGAGAAACTTACACGAAGTTCATAATTTTTGCTCTATTTATTATTAAGTGTTCTGTCTGACGACAGGTCCATATGAACAGGATCCTTCCATCCTTTTCTCGGACTGGGACCTGTTCATATGCGTTCTTGGCAGATGATCCAGAAGTGGTTTGCCATTGCCTTCTTCTGTGTGTGAATGGAGTAATTGTTGGGATGCCACGGAGGAAAACTCCGTGTTGCCTAGACCACGGCCTTGCCCAACACAAGTTATAAATTCGGGCACCGCCGGGAATCGAACCCGAGACCCCAGGATTACAAGGCCAGCGTTCTAACCGCTAGACCACCGTGGCTCCTAATGATCAAATCAAGGAGTGTGAAATGACTGGGGTGTACATGGAGATGAGAAATTCGTAGGAAAAAGTGAAAAGCCACTTGGAAGACTTGGCGTAGATGTGAGGATAATACTAAAATAAATCTTATGAAAACAGGGTGGGAGAGGCAAAAAAAAAAAAGCATCATGGTTGAGCCATTCTGTTTCCTGCTTTGCATAACAAGTGTATTCTGTGAAATATTTAAAACAACTGATCTCACATTAACAGGACAAAAGAAGTTTCAATCCATAATTAAAATTGTGGTATATTTATACATCTATGAAAACAAGCTCAAAACTTGCCCCCAATAAGAATGTTATGGTGTCCACCTGTTGGCTAAATGTATAACTTATCACTTTGTTGCGATGAGCTATACAGTCCAACGGCCCGTACCTCCGACGTTCCAGGTGTCAGTGTGCGCGGGTGTCAACAAGATGAACATGTGGGAGTGTTTTGTGTCTGGGATGATTGCTGGTCCAATCTACATGATAATCCACTACGTTGTTCTGTGGTGTAAAAGTAAGTATGAAATGACGTTCATTACGTTTAGTACACGGTTTCTTGCTACAGTAATACAAAAATGTAAATTTGTCTCTGTATGGACACATGCGAAGACGAGTTTAAACTCCATGCATTCACTAAAACACAAGAATATGAAACAACAAGTAACATTTATGACCAATAAATGCAGCAAATGAAAACAAAATTCTTTTCATATGAAACTTGTAATATATTTGTAACATTACCATACAAATTTCCATTTCAAGTAACAATGATTCGCCAACTCATGTCACAGTCCACATGAATAAACAACAATTCAATAAAAAAAATGCAAATTTTTGAGAAATATAAGACCACACAATGAATTCTACAAGTCCACATGACGGCCACGTCTGTGCTGTCAGCATTTTGAAACGCGCTGTTCACACTAGCAATGGCAGTCATCAATGCAAGAACAGCACAAAGTAAGAGGTTCCTTTAGACTCCTAAGAATAAAGTGACATCTTTTATTATCAGAATCATTGTGTAGTGGTTATAAATCCAATTTCTATCATACTGGCGCTATTCTACAGTTGACGATCCGCTGGATACCGTAGCCATTCACTTCGGAGGAGGATTGTGGGGTCTCATCTCAGCGTCAATCTTTTCCAACAACGGACTCGTGTTTGGCATCACGAGAGAATCCTTGATGGTAAGAACATCCCAAGCTCTACAATAATAAAATATGCATGTATATTCTCAAAAAATTAGATAACATTTTAGCAAAAATCAACATAATTCTTTGTTTCTCATCGCTCCAACACCATCTTTTTTAATATAAATTCTATTGGCAAGACATTTTAAAATACTCACCCTGTATATGAGAGCTGTCCAATGCATAGTCACAGACAATATTTAGTTTCAATTAATTTCTACCAAAATTTAAATTGTTCTTCCAGCTGTTCGCTTATAGGATGGCTGGAGCATCCATCATCATCCTTTGGGCATCTGTTGCATCCTGTATTATGTTTGGAATTCTAAAATGTGCAGGCAAGCTGAGGGTCAGCGCTAAAGATGAACAACTAGGTAAGCCACGATTGCTTATATGTGAATTCAGAACGTCACACACTCTGTCTCAATGCTCGTCTCAACACATACACAGAAATGGAAATGAACAGCGAGATCTCGGGTCCTTACAGCAGTGAAAATGTCGATGGAGGTCTTCTTGTTTGTGATGCCATGTGGACGTAATAGTAATATTAACCGACATAAAGATTGCTACTGAATATGCTTTAAATGAAAAGAATAAAACAAAAAAGTACATTCAGTCACTAGATACAAGCTCTGGCCATCTTTTTCAAAAAATGTGTGACTTAATTTAATTTCTTTCAAGTATTGAATGATTAACAGTATTATAAAACAATCTGACATTTTTGTTTTACCACAGGTTTGGATATTTCTCTCCACAATGAGCCTGGATATCCTGTGAAGGGATGGCAGACAATGGTTGTATCAGTCAGAGGGAATGCCATGTAAATTCATCAGTGTTGTTATTTATAATTTCAGCGATAAGGTTACAAGCAAATAACACAATTTTCCAACAGCTTCTAATGTACATTAATTCACTGCAAAATGGAATAAAACAGAAAAATGCATATCATCATTTACTCCATTGCAGTTCTCTACCAATTATACAACACATCGTATTCACGTTACAATTATTTATAAGAACAGACATTACATTTTTAAGTGTTACAATTTTAAAATCATTACAAAAATACTTGGTACGTTGTATGAAACATCAGCCTTAAATTAATATCTTTAATACAGTTTATGTAAACTGTTGCGTCATATTGCAAACAACATGGCAATAATAAGGCCACGACTCGGCTGCGATGGAACTGCCGAATAACTCAAGACTAGAACTGCCGAGCAATTTCCTGCAAGAGACTGTTCATGTATAAGAATCATCTACTGTGTGTGGTACCTGCACATCACAACACAGGGAAATGCCTTAGTTTCATACATACTAACAAAATAAAAATACCAAATTCATTCATTAAAAAAAAGACAACTTCATAAGCAAACGCCATAAATCCGGAGACAACATAAATTTAAAATAGATCACCAGTACTGCTTTCCGAGTTTCTCGCAGGAAGCAAACAACATATTTTCCTGTATCTTAATGTATCTTGTTACAAACACAAATCAAATAATTCTGGAGTAAACAATACCAAAAATCAGGGCCCAATTTGAGGCGAGAAACAAAAAAAGCAGCCACAGGTTAAAAATGAGACAGTCTTGAATCACAGGTACTTTGTGTAGCCTCCACACAAGCTGCAGAATATCTTTATGAACTCAGAAATGTACGAATGTACTCACAAACTGATACAGACTAATATAAAACACAGACTTGCGGTTTATTACCAGAATTCAGATGGGCTTTAAATACTGAAATATAAACAGAAGACTGCTCTTAAACCACAGTGTATTTTATTCCCTTAAATGTTATAAAATGGAAGCTGTGGATCCTGTCTCAGATGCCTGTATCCACAGGAAGTGTGACGGTTCTTGGGCCATGACCCTTTTATAAACTCAATGACTCATGGAAAAACTGAAAAAAAAATCCATGGACTGAATCTTGACAACAGAAGGTTAACTACTGACAAAGCGACAAACTAACTGCAGATTAGTCATAGTTCTGCTAACGAAAATCATCCATGACAGAATTAATTTCCAAAAAGTTTGTGCAAAACAGGTTCTCAAACACCACACAGAATGCCATACACATAAACTGTTTGGACAGCTGTTAACGCTTTTGGGACAGGTATCAAGAGAAAGGAGTGACCCGAGTCCTTTCTGCATCACTGTCGCATGTGATGAAACGCAGATCAACTACAAACAAATGAAGAGTAAACAACTGAGTACAAAAAAGGAACATCTGACATCTCCCATCAAAAAACAAATTCAAACCTCAGTCAACAGGACAGAACACGTTACACTTTTCTGGTATTCTTAGGAGTAATCCTTGAGCATAATCAGTAATGTAGTGTAACTATTAAGAGTGCACTTTATAGTAAGATTCTGTGACCATGGCGCTCTGCTGCTACATGACAACGCCCATTCTCACGCTGCTGGCCAAAACATCTGAACACTCCAGCAGACGCATTGTGAAGACACACAACATCCACCATACAGCCCTGACCATGCCTACTATTTGTTAAACCCCTCAAAGATGATCGAAAAACTGCTTCAAGTGAGCTGCACTGTAGTGGGACTACAACGAAAAATTATGCGCTTGTTGGGTTCTGCACTGTTTTGTTAATGCACAATATTCTTATAAAATTTCATTCTCACATATTAAAATTGGTCCACTAGTTTTGAAGAGTGCGTGAAAATTTAACAATTTTTACTTTAAACCATGTAGAGCCATAGTTTATCTTCATATTAACAAAAATTAATTATCTGAAATTAATAAATATATGTCTGTGTATGTATCCTGATTTTCAGTTCAAAATGAGAATCAAAAATATACAGTGTACCATCCTACAAATCTGAATCCATCTGTCACTTCCGAATGACCAGCTACCAACTGCCTACCTTTGGTCAATTAATTCTAATACCAAATGCTATTAGGTTGCTATTTATCTTCAAATTAATATGGCTGCAATGAAGTCAAATAGTGTGTTAAGTAGTAGGCACAAGTTAACGTAGATTAGGCTGCAATAGTGTTGAACAGCTTGTTAAGTAGTTGTTAACGCTGTGAATGAGTAAGTTTCATAAGCGAGTATCCTGTTGTAATGTTGGTATGTGTTTGTAAATGAGTGATGTGGAAACAGTGTTGAATAATATGTTAAATAGTGGTAATCGCTGTACGGGGATAAGGATGCAACAGTTCCGAATAGTGAGTTAAGGTTGTGACTGGTTAATGTTAGACATGCTGCCAAAGAACATGATTTTTGTGAGATATGAGGTTATAATGGCGAGTGTGAAGATCGCTGTCCTCTGGGATGCTGTATCATGTAGCCTGATAATATTCCAGAGGAGTTTACTGTCTCCTTCTTCTCAATGTGATTTTTGTATGAATCGTACGGGAAGTGTGAAGCAAAGCAGCGGACCCCGCAACCATACGGGACAAACGCTAAAGAAGAAATATGGGAAGTGTCATTGTGCTAGAACGTGTTGGAGGAAATTTTGCATAAATTCCTGAGGGTCATAATATGACACACAACAGGTATTTATAGGCAGGTCTACCAGAACACTTCTGGAAAGTGAAATTGAAATGTTGGTTCAACCTTACACTTCTATTCAAATACCTTAAGTTAAGGAAAAATAATAAATTAAAATATAAGGAAATGACTTCCATGTCTGCTATAAAACTTAATTTTAACTGTTAATCCCAGCTTAAGCAAGAATTACTTACTCAACTTAGTAATACATGCAGTGTTCACTTTGTACCGTAACAGCGTGATAAATATATCTATATCACATAGGCCAAAGTATAGAACTATACCGGCTCTTCTTTAAAAATATCAAATTTTCATGTCATCAAAGAGAGAGCTACACACAACTTAATGTGACATAAACAAATGTCATAAAAAATTTGGCAATCAATAGCTTCTCAGTATACTCTCGTGTATCATCCTGCATCAAAGATTTGTTTCAATTTATATTTGTACTGCAACATTATAACGTAAGCAGTACAAATCCTGTAACACTCAGTGCAGTGGAAACCACACACATAAAATTATCAGTTATTGTCCTACTCAAAATGTTAACAAAAGAAACAATATATATTATATTTAAAATTATATTTGTGTATTAGAATGTTTCTTTATGGCCCTTTTATGTATAATTGGCAACTATTCTCTTACATACAGCAAGCAAAATGCAGTTACAATTAGCAATACCATGTATTCATGTTCATCATAACCTATTATAACGCATAAACAAACAGGTCACATATAGACTTTGCCATGGACTAAGCCCTTCTGAATGTACTTAAGCATAATTACTAAGCCCATTCAAAATAATCACTAGAATTAATTTATATTAATTAAAGACTACACAATACTGCAATATATTTTATGTACTTAATATTAATTATATTAAGCAAGACAGAAATATCAAGGACAAATACATTATGACCTTCCTCCATGAGTTGACTCTGTATGTCTGTGAGACCTTGAACCACTAAGTATACCCCAAGTCAATTCAACTTAATTCACTTACACTGAACTTGTCGTAATATTACACCTTTAATGGAAGCATTACAAACGTTCTGATCTCGTCTGTTTTAAATCAGAATAAACTGGCTACATACATCTATTATTATAAATCTATGTTAAGTATACTGAATGGAAGAACTAGTTGAAAAGTTTAAAATACTGCAACAATAGATGAAATTCATCCTTTAGACACTGATCATATGCAAATGAAATAGTTTCACACATTCTTAGGATGTTCCTTAGTGTTCTCTGGTGGTGTTGTTGGCTTTGGATTGAGAGTTTCCATTTCTATTTGATCATCTGAGGTTGTGCCTGGCAGGTAACCATTACTTCCAGTTCGATGAGTTTCCTCAAATGAACAGTGCCTTCTCACTAGTTCCTCAAAATCAGGATAAATCCCTCGCAACACAAAAACAATACCAAACACATTTTTCATAAGAAAGATGGAAGCATTATTTCCATAGGAAACCCAAAGATAAAGACGGACTACAAGATATGGAATGTCAATCAGACATAAATGAAGAAGATTGTATACAATTTTCAATGGCAAAGACAACCGTTCAGATATGAGATCAGACAAACTAAGTTTGTAAACTGCGAGTGTTGGAAGAATGAAGTTGAATGAGCAAAGAATAAGTACTATATTTTCCAATGTGAATGTCAGGACCATTTTAGTTTCATTCACTAGTAATAATGCCAGAAGATTCACAGTGTCTAGAATTTCAATTCCTGTTTTGGCACACAGTGATGTTACGTAAGTGTAACGAGGACTGTCACGTGGTGCCCAATTGTGACCTTCCACTAGCAAAAGGAAAATGACCCCAGATGTTGCAATTGTTACTTGAAGCAGCTGTGGACCAAACACCTCATGATTAATCAATTTATCTGGAATTTCAGATTTGAATATCATCATTACTTTAGACAGAAGAATCCCTGTATAAAATAACCATGAAACATAACTTAGGGGTAATACTCCAAGTTTTGATGTGGGAAATTTGCTTCCAAACACCTGTTTTGGTGAATATCTATATACTCTGTCTTGAATGGAAACATCTTCACTTGCTGTTAAGTACTGATACGCAATTGTCAGTGTGCCAAGGAATGCAAACAAACAGGCAAAATCAGCAAGAAACCAAAAATATGGGAACACTGTGTTGCTGTATTGCCTGACGAGATAATAATTTAGGATAGTACCCTGCACAACTAGCAATAATGTCATGAATGTGGCATCCATAACATGAAGAACCATTTTCTTTGGCAAACAACACCATACAGGATTGGAGTCTGTCTCGGAAGCCATTACTGATTCTGCTTGCATAAATTCTGGAACACTTGTTACCTGCACATAATAAATCTTGCAGTCGTCAAACAGCTTCATTGTATCAATACAAACTATAATATAACATAACAATCACAGAAAATCTCATTTACTTACCTACTTGCTTGCATTATCACTTTCCAAGTATTAAAATATCGTAAATTAATACATTTCCACCATACACTACGACTTTTACAATAAACTACAAGATACTAGAATATACAAGCATCACGGTATAAAAATTCTAAATAATTCGATACATCGAGATTATTCATCCTCGATATTTGCTACTTCCAATGTAACTGACATTGTTATTGCATTATACCACTGAATCTTAAATCTGGTCTGCGCTTTTCGAAGAATGCAAGTAAATCAGAAACATTCCCCATTCCAGAAAAAAAAATACAAAGACAAGTGTGATACACGCAGTCCTGACTCTTCTAGGTACATAGTACCTAAAACACACTAATGGTCTTCACTAACAGCTTGAGAAGTGGCTGGGTAATATATACGACCTACCCCATTTCGTTTCAAAAAGATAGATCGACTATTCCCACAGTAAACAAAGTCCCTACATTTTATGACATCTGTGGTTTACATTAACAGCTGTCGAAAACATTCTTCCGGTTCCAGTAAGCAAGAAAATAGTCCAAGTAGAGCTTAACGTTTCGTTATTTTTAAATGACAGATATGTTGAAGTATTACGGTATCAGAGACAAGGAATTATCTTTATGTATACTGGTTGTTTCATCAGATATCTTTTGTGAAAGGCTATCTGATGCTTTATACAGTTGCAGTAAGAAGCAAGGCATATATAAACTGGTAACATATGTGTCTAAACGAGTGCAAGATGTTTTAAATGTGAATTCATACTCTCATGTTGACTTTGTTGTATTTGGAATTGACACACGGAACAGATATTGTGTTAAAGAGGTGGAAGAGGATATTATGTTAATGAGTACTGCTTTCACTTTGGGGCGTATGTGCTTTGTCCATGATAATAGCATTAAGCCATTTGAGATGGCTGTGAACTTCAACCGTATACGGGATCTTCAACGTAAATACGGAGGTTACGTATTAGCAGGGAGTGTGGCAAATGAAGCCAAATGCTCCTATCTTGCAGAGCGTATTTTGAAACTGCTGTCAACAGTTACTGGTGTATATTCAGGTATACCATACATAGGATGTCCAGGGAAGAAAGTTGAACAATAAATTAATCCAGAAGTATATACACTGATGCCATATAAATAATCTATTCAATGTTTAACTAATTCTCATACATTGTACCTACATCTGTGAATGTATCTAACCACTAAACAGCATTGGACTCATGGAATTTTGTATAAGCAAGCGGATGGTCATAGTCAGAGAAGGATCGTTATATCCACCAGTTATTTTTATCATTATTTTGAACATCTGATATCTGAGAAAATGTTAACAAAGGTTGAAAAATATGTGGACTACCCTGAGATATATATTTTGTACATGCACCTTCTTTAATGTGGTACCATTCTTGAGAACACAGAATAAGAGAAGGCATCACTCCAGTATCAGTCGTATTAAATTTCAGAATATACAAATCAAGATCATTTTTCAAGTAATGAGGCATAACAATCAACACTTATATCTTTTATATGTTTTTTGCTTAACCAAAATATATTTTTGATGCTGCTTGTTAAACATTCTTGGTCAACACATATCAATTTTTCCTGCCGTATACTGTACAAAGTAATTTCCTTTCTTCAACTTTATGTGAAGTTCAGGGAATTCAGAAAAGGATAAAATCTCATACATTTTATACGCCAAGAGAACTTAAGTTAAATAACATGAACTTAGACAAATTGTGTTGGTCGGCTTCTGCGAGTGTATCAGCAGAAACATACCAGAATACTAGATGAATAACCTCTAATAAATAACAGAAAATTATATACAGTTGAGCAATAATGTTGAGGGCCTGTCTACCTACTTCTGTTTAGACAGTCAGCCTTCTAGATGACTTAGATTAAGTGAGCAATGATAACAAGGTGCCACTTAAAGCACAGAGAGTAATATTTCAGCACCAAATATCTAACCCTTTTAGGTCTTCATCAATCTCAGTATGATAATCTTAAAGTTTAAAATACTGTATTTATCTTACTTTCATGATTTAAATAAGACTATAAATAAACTTAAACAGAGTTCAAATTTGACCGGGAATTGTCACTGTTTCTCATAAACCTCGATGTGAATGTGTCATTTCTGAACATAATTTCTTAGGATAAGACAGCTTTATATAAAATAGATGATTCATGTACAATGCAGTGATCAAAATTCCAGATGAAATATGAAATTCCCTCATAAAAGAAGCCCTTTCTCAGATTTTGTGCTACATTTGAGAAATCAAGTTCCTGTCTGATAATTTTAAAATTAAAAATATACTGAGCCTAGTGGAGCATCAAAATGTATGTGGATTATGAATGGTTGAATTTCATGAAGCATATAACTTAGCTTTTACCCCTGAAAATGACTTGCATTGTTTACTCAAATAGAAAAAAAGCAACATTTGATGTGGCTTATCCCTGAAAGCTGAAGTTTTACATTAAACACCAGCAGCAAAAATCTAATGACAATAATTAAGCATATATATCTAATCAAGATTGTCTTACAATGCCAAAGCTGAGGCGAAGCTGCTCATAGAACACAAATGTTAGTACTGTGTGTGGTGCAAGACGAGTGAACCGTAGTATGTACCCCTGAAAGAAAGAAAACAAGAATTTTTCTTAGAACAGTCATTTACGTTTATCTGAAGATATAATTTAAATATTGAAGTTGCTGGTCTTTAGTGTAAATTTCCAAAATATCAGAATATCAAGAATACTCCTAAATTATCAAGTAATAATTTTAATACCAAATACAATTAGAACACAGAAGTTGGTAATATGTTAACATTGACCGTGCAAAAATAGTCTTTTACACACATCTGCAAATGCATGAAAGATTTATGACATTATCAAGCAAACTACCTAATGCTCTGACAGATGGACAGAACAGGTTAACTTGAAGATGGCCGTCTTCGGCGATGTAGCACTGTGTAGTCTGGTAGATACTGACTGATGTTTCAGAGGAGCTTATTGTCTCCTTCATCACAGACAGAACCTCAAATCTCAACAGGATTAAGTTGTTTAATTGTGTGATCAATGTAACATTTTATTAAAACTATTTTCAGTGTCAGTTCCTTTTCCTGCATTTTTATTACCTTGAAAAATCCAGCAGGGCCCAGTTTTGCTGTGTATGTAATTATATGCCACATATTCTGAAACATACACAAACCACGGGTACAGTTCAAGGTGACATCAGTTGTTTTATTGAGTTTTCAAATTTCTCATGGACACACTCTTTCTTCCCACACTTTTGTTGACAGCATAATATTTTGTTAAATTTTGCAATGTTCATGCTACCAAATAGTTGGAAATACACCACACTTTATTTTTTGTACTATACGTAACAATAATGATCTGCAGCTTCTGGTAACACTGATAACGTATGAATTTTCAACGAGGTCCATGATTTAGGCTAGCCACAATTTTTTAAACCCCCAAAGGGAATTTGTGGACACACTGTAGATAAGATTCTGGTAATATGAAGTCGTAGAACATTAAATATGATTATTTACCTTGAATTCTCCAGGTCTGGCATTCATCGTCCTCGTTTTGATAACATCAATTGGTTGAGTCAGTGTTGTTGCTACCCAACCCTGTAGCACAAATATGAAGTGAATCAGTGATAAATTATCTGAAACAGAATTAATAATGTGAAAGTATGTTGATTAAAAGAGAAACTTCTCAAAAGTTCACTATTAGGTGCTGAGCATCAGACTGAAGTAGATTATGTCAAGAAAGAACTGAAAGCACTCGCCATCAACATAACTCATTCTGACAGAATAATACCACATTGTAAGAAGTAAGTCGGACAGCCAAAATCAGAGCAATATCAAAATTTTACAATATGGAAAGTTGTTCTAAATGCAGAACATGCCTGAAGTGATTTCATTCTGACTTGTGAGTGCCTTAAGACATGTGATTATGTGTTCTGATAACTTTCTGACATATGCATGATCATTATTTTGAATTCTGTATATGAAATAAGCTTCCATGTGTACAGTTTCTCTTCCTTATAACCCCAAATATATAAACTGAATGGATAAATGTCTGGGCTATACAAAAGTCACACTTGTCATCAATTTCAGCAACCCAGAAACAGCTGAAATACGCACAACAAATATGTGAGAGGATTACAAGATCCTGCAGTAATTTCTCTAAATTTTGGTTCAGCTAGACTTCAGAACTTTCATTGTATTGTTTGAGAAAGGCGGTAAAAATAAAGACAGTCTACATTTCCATTTACGGCATGTAACCGTGTCTAAACTCACGGCGGCAAGGCTGGCGAGGAAATGCGTTGTCAGGTTGTCTGCATAATTCCTATTCAGTAACACTGTTTTGAACTGGTCATAAAAGGACAGCTGTCCAATAGTCATCAGCACTGATCTTCCAGTAGCGGTGGATGCACCAGAAAATAAATGCCGGAATCCTTCTTCCTTATACACCCGGAATATCCCGTCAAATGCATGACGATAACTGAAACACAGTAAAAGATTCTACTCTACAATACTTTAAAAATTCAAAGTCACTGTATACAAGTTGAATTATACATTATTTGAAGTGGTTCATGTTTATCATATAATTAGGTTTTGAAATGGTGAACATAATAAATTTCGATGTATACATTCTGCATGAACAAGAAAGATGAAACGTGATTTGGTACTGCTATATGGACCACATTTTCAAGTACCATATGTTGCTCTCTGGTTTGCCATACAGGTCTGCACTTACTTCCTCCTCTTAGCAACTGGCAGCTTTATATCGTTCTGCATACGAACATTTATGAGATCGGCTGGAGTCCCAATGAATCCGCCGATTATTCCTCCAGCAGCTGCTATTCCAATTTTCTCATAAAAAGCTACTTCCTCACCTGGTTTGGCAATGTATTCTTTAGCAGTCTATAAACAAAACAATTAGGTGCATCACCAAATTAAATGTAACTCATTCGACAAATAGTACAATACATCCAAAACTAACCAGTATTATTTTGGAGCAATGGCAGACTGGATCAGTAGTCAACATGCAGTGAGTCATTGGTGAGGTTAATACAGGATACCAGATGAGCTACTGAAGGTTCTTACCACTTCCAATGAATTCCTTTAATTACTGTCGTATCCTCCGACGTCCAAACATATTTCTAAGAGACATGATACTTTTGTGACACAACAGACTGTGTTCGTGACTCCCACATGCCAACCTCTGTCTGATTCAGCAGATGCTCAGAAATAATTATCTATATATATATATTTTTTTTTACATCTTGATTTATAGGGGATGGCTGTCTTCTGGGTTGTTGCGCTGTGTAGTCTGGTAGAAGTTTACTGACATTTCAGAGGTCCTTGCTGCCTCCATTATCAATCACCCAGATGGTGAAGGCAACAAGGACCTCTGAAACGTGGGTAAACTTCTACCATACTACATGGCACAACAACCCAGAAGATGGCCATCTTCAGACTCATCGCCTTGAAAACCTAAAATTTACAGACTGAATTTTTTTAATTATAGAAATTAGGTCAAGTGTTATTCTATGTAATATTTCAGACAGAAACTTGATTTTCTTGTGTGTAGAATTTGTTTAAAAATGAAATGATCTTGCACTTCTTCAATGAAATGTGTAAAAGAAAAAAGAATAAAATTTAAAAAGAACTCAGTCTGCATTCCTATCACAGATATAATTATATTTTCAGTAAGTTTGTTAATGCACAGACTGCTGACCCCTATTCTGGAATGAATGTGTGCTGTGATCAGCCCACCAACTGTGCAGACACACTGGAAACAGTGCAGCAGACATAAATACCTCATAGACTGCAAACCTCGTAGTCGAATATGTGAGCTGGCGTAACACAGCTGCAGTAAGACCATGGTTGAGGCTTAAAAATCCATCGTGTTTTATGACATTCATTGTTAGGCGGACTATTGACAGGTGTACATCTTGCTGAGTTTGTTGATGTATCTGTCATGGCAAGAAAATGGCTACTGGTGACCAGACATGACAACAGTTTGTATCTCCTGAACAGTATATTATATCTTAAAAAATGGTGAAGAATAAAAATATTCATTCTGATACAGAGTCCAGTACCCAGAATTTGAAAGAAATTTTGTACCTCTATAACAATGCATTATAAAAATAATTGGCTAACCATAAAATATAGGGTCCTGAGTTTAAGGCGTGATGGATATCTCTAAAATATTGCATTATAAAGGAAATAATTCCTTATTTTGAAGCAAAATCAATACAGAAAGTAATGTGACAGCTATTACATAAATACTGATATGGATTTAAGGAAGTAACGGGCCCCTGGCCAAGATGGCAAATAAAAAACTACATATTTTGCAGGACTTGAGGTTCTCAAAACAGCAAGTATGAAAATAAATGTCTTCTGGGTTGTAACGCTGTGTAGTCTAGTAGAAGTTCACCAGCGTTTCAAAGGAACTTACTGTCTCCATCACTGCACAGTTTACCTTTATTGTGTCCAGGAACTGTGTGAAACAAGCAGCTGCAGCAGAGGCCACACCCCCCATCCACCACCTAGGCACTCGAACATCCACCATATTTCCTCTGTAAATTCAATTAATATGCAATGTAAACAACTTTCTCCAAAGATTTCAAAGATCTGACTCATTTTCTCATGAAAGAATCATTAACCATTTTCTTACAAAATCCCAAATCAGAATTTGTCGGATCACATTAAATGCAACTTGATCATCACTGAGTGGTCAGCACTCCTGCTTCATATTGGAAAGTTTTGGGTTCAAATCTGACCACACCAAGGCCATAATGACCCAAGTCCCTCCACACATAATTGGATAGTACCTTAAATTAGGCCACAACAACTTCCTTCCATATCATTCCCAATTTGTTAATCATGCTATCACTTGACATTTGTCAGTCTGATGAATTACAGGGTTACTAAATAAACAAACAAAACTGAAATGCAATTTATATAAATATATCAAAAAATAATATTTGTCCCTGTGGTGAAAAAACCGCAAGAGTGAAGTTTAATATAAGAGCCTAAAATATTATGTAATGACACCTTTAAAAACCATCAGGTCCCAGTTTTATAGAATGGGAAATAAGTTGTGACAACAGTTGATACTTTCAATAGCAATAATTGATTAACTATCATAACTGGGAATAAAAATTTCATACAATGATTGATAGCCATGTTAAGTAAGTCCCTTGTCACTAAGGTTGTGGATCGAAGAAACAGCCTCTGGATTTTGAAGATAGCTGTAAATATACTGAATAAGTATCCAACAGCAGACAAGAATGGTCCTCCAGCTTGGAGGTTTGGTGGGGAGCTAAAAATTCCTCACAATAAAATAAAACCAAGTTAAAAAATGATGTCCAGGCAAGCAATGGAACGTGGGCATATAATTTGCCATGGAGTTACACGGAAAATAAAGAAACGAATCGTTTAAAATTTTCATGTCTATGAAGATTTGGATTGGGGTATTCTGGGCCGAAATGACGTGCTATATTAGAGGTGGTGATCAACGTATTGCTTCCAGTCTACCATCACTTCTACCCTGAAGATGAACGTGATATTTTATCCTTAACAGACTCACATTTCAGAAGACCACTATCTACAGTTGACTAACTTGGTTAAACAAGTCATAACGATAATTATGTATTTTTATAAGATCTCTTGGGAATGAAAATTATGAACTTAACAATACAACATTATTTTGTGGTTATGTCGGGCAAGTAATTACGTTAATTTATTGTATATGTGTTGTTCTGTTCAATTGGTAATATTCACACCATTCTAACAGAAATATTAATTTAAAACGTTGCTTCATTATTGCAATAATTTAGCTGTTTCTTATGTCCAGTTACAATAGGGTTTTGTATAACATTTTTGAATAATTATATTTTGCATCCCGAATCATTTACTTACGACATTGCGCTGCATACATATGATCGGTTACGGTAGCTCCGTCAGTAACACAGATAACCACCATGCATGCACCATTCCCATAACCAAAACACATATTCCTCATCAATTTTGAAAAGTATAATTTTCATCTTTGGGGAACGTGACATTGTGTCACGGATAACAGTGTGCATTCCTGTTCTAAAATTTTGAAGAATTATAAAAATTTTCAAAATTTGCTTAAAATCTCATAAAAATAAAAATGTGTCAAAACTCAAAGCACACACCCTTCACATTGGCAAACGTCAGTTGTGGTTTTCAGGTCAGATCAGGTTAGGGGAGGTTTGGTTGTTAGTTTTATTTAAGTTGTGTTAGGTTCGACCAAAGTATTGAATACTTTACAAAATAAAAAAATAAAGAATTGGAAAAATATCAGTTGATAGCATACATTTTCAAAAAATTTCAAAATTTGCGGCACAACCTGTGAACATTATCATACACATAAACAACAATCTTATGGTTTTCTGAGGTTTAAATCGTAGACTTCTCGAACTACTGCCGAGATAAAATCATTCAGTATTTTGACATGGACATCCATTTACATAAAACATTAAAAGTAGATTCATGACAATGATCATGATTGTATGTATTTCTATTGGAACACTTTTCTTATGACTACCAATTTTCACCTTCCACAAGACTAGCATCACTAACCAGAATATCACAATCCAAACAAAAATGTCAGTTGTTTTTTGTGTACCAGTATTCAATGAATCTTGCAGTTAATTTGGCTCTTATACAAATGTAGTACAGAAGCAGCTTATAAATTCTAGAATTTGATTAATAATAAACTGAAGAGGCTCATGTATATTCCATCACTCAAGTATACATCCTGGTCAGTTAACTTGCAAGGCTTAGAATTATAAGGTTATGTATTAAAAAAAATTGTAATTAAATGGTGACACACAAAATTATCTTTCATCCAAATCTAATCTAATTTGTTTCTAAAAACAGAAGTTCTGTTTCTTCGTATTCTTTTTTAAAACATTCAACACTTCCTTACTAAAATAACTTACCATCATTAAGCATGTTGCATTAGGATTGATAAGTATCAAGGACAAGGGAGGTAACAATATGGATCCAGTCTCAGAACATGATCAGGAAACTACGAAAAAAGAAACACGTAACATATAATGTATAGTTCAATTTTATAAATGGTTCCTAGGGTAAAAAATACACCTAGATCATAACTTCTTAAAAAGCTTAAATTCTACTGTCTCGAGGCTATGAATTAAATTACGTCTACTGATGCACCCAAATGCAGCCTGCACAGCTGCACATGTTAATCACATTAGACAGTCACAAGGCTCTTGCCCTCACATAAAAAAAACATCACACATTCATTCAAGTCTGCAAACTGCTGGCACGGTTCAGCAACAGCTCTGACATACGTACAGTTCCAGAGCTGTGGAAAACCACAGTGGAAACGTTCCACAGCAGTTACCTTTGTTGTTTTACTTTAGAAAAATTAACGTTAAAGCACTTTTCTGGGCCTACAGCTGAAAGAAAATTAAAAATCATCAGATGCTCAGCCAAGCACACAATTTGATTTTTGTGGAAATCAAAGATTCATCAACATGTTTTCAAAAGCTTCCAGTACCAGTTCAGTTCTCCCTACATCCTCATACAGTCTTTAACACTAATTTTGCACACATTTGTCTGATTGAAATTTTGTATGTATTTACTCAACATTTCTTTAAGTAAATTATATTGGTAAGTGAATGTAAATGTAGAACGAAATGTACGCACATTTTGACTTGTTGAACGTCATCAGCAGTTCTACACAGCAGCCATCTCAAGTTCTCAAGACAAATGTGACTATCTCGATGCCTTCCAGTGGGCAGGAGTGCGAGATTCGAAGTCCTACATCATGCTAATTTCGTTACAAAAAATTATTTTTCTAATTTTCTTTCTACATTCAATGAACAGTGCTTTAGAAATACAGAAATACTTGAGCTAAACTTTTTATGTGTCTTTGTTTCACTTTTATACACATTTTTAGAGTGATTATTTAACAGGATCATGAAAGTTTAAAGCACTGCGTATGTTTCACAAGTTTCACATGTTCCACCTCATAAGACACAGAGTTCATGAAACTGTACTTATACTCATTTCCAAACAAACAAACACACACACACACACACACACACAGTAAGATGATATAAAATAATAAAGAGATTCATTTTGCAGCACATTAAATTAGATTTGTAACAAAAAGTGTGTCGTGGCAAGAATACTGCTCAGTTGCACTCAGCTGTTGCTGAAAGAGAACACCTGTAAGATACACTATTCAATTACTGCGGTCTGAGTCAGGGACTTCGTAACATTTGAATAAGTATAAGCATTTTTATGAATTCCTCAGTAAATAAAGTGACTGCCATATCAACATCACACCCTTCAAGTATCAAAAGCTTGGTTTCTGCTGACCTGTTCTTGAGGACATTATCCTGCAATGAACAATATTCTGAATTTTAACGTCACTATGTGCAGGCAGTTATTTCATTAAATATTTGTACTAGATCATATAATGCTTTTATGTTGTCACATTTCTTTCTCTTGCCTCTGAGGTGAAGCCAAAATTGTACAGGATGGTCAAGTCTATTGCACACTAAACATTAACGAAAGGATGACTGAAATGCATGGAGGAAACTTGTTCTAATTACACTGTGTTCACCACTACTATGGTATAGCAAGTCTCTAGATATTCGAATTATCAGGAAACTTTCACAAACTAAAAATTTAGACAGAGTTTTAAGTATTGGTTCATGTGATTATTATGCAAAAGTTCTCGGACAGTACAATAAACCACCTAAGAACGATTGGAGAACTTTCATAGTAAAGACCCTTAAATTCATAAATTATCCTTGCAGGCGTTTCCTTTCAGAATGAAGAATATCACCACCCAATCCACAAAGCTGCCTATGCCACAGTGCTTAGTTTCTGCATACAAGTGCATTACAGTAACAGTTGTGGTACATGGGATTTAGAAACATTCATTCATAAAAAAACAAAACAAAAAAACATTTAAATTCGTATGATGTGTAATGAGATCTATACTTCATGTCACATATTACTTCCTTATGGAAAATTATAAAGTTTAACTTGAGCATAATGTACAGTATGTGTTACATTGGCCTGACACCAAAATTAAATTCGCTTCATTAAGTTTTAGTGTAGATCCCCAAAACTAAACAATGTTGAAATTCATTTGGTAATCTTAAAAACGAACTAAATGGACGGACAGATAGACACGACATCCCCATTTTACATCTTACGGACATTTTGTAGAAAACACATAAAACTGAGTTTCCTGGACCTCTTTAAAGAATGTAAGGTGAAAATCCTGATCCATTAGACAGTAGTCTCTTAAGAAATCGAAATCTTTAAAATAATGCTCGATACTGATCACTGCACTTGTAGACTGAAATACAGCTTTCCTGAGACTTTTCGACAAGTTCTTGCTTTCCCTTCCCGTACTATAGCTGCCTGCCACACATACGTGCGCGCGCGCACACACAATTTTCATACCACTGATATAATAAAGGGGCTAAAAATAAAAGTAGCAGTGATAACGACAATCCATTCAACACACAATGTCTCACTTCCACGACTATAAGAAGTGGAAAGAATCATAAGAGGCAATTTGTAAACATCAGTCTGTCATGGCACAACACTTACAATATGGCAGTTCCATCATGTTAGTTTTGGCAGTAGCATTCAGAACACAGCACTGTAGGCCTACTGTCCTAACCCTGTGATGGGAAATGCAATGGTATCACTGCAGACAGAGAATACGATGTATAAAAAATTCGCTTCAACATAAAAACTGAAAGAACATGGTTTGTACACTACACATATTAATTAGGACTTGCACACAAGCTAAATGGTCTCTCAATAAAGAAACAATATTATTAGAGTACTTTTCATGAAAATCTCTTTAATTACTGCAAGCCATGTTGTATTGCTAAAGAAATGTTGGTCTGCACCTAAACACACTGCACAGTATCATGTCTCAGAAGACTAATATCAGCAACCTTACCAATGTGAGGGTCTCGAAATTCAGATTTTTCATATACTGCTTAATCAATGTAATATGGAATGACCAGGTAGGTCGACAGACATTAGTAATAAACTTAAAAAAATTCGAAGATAAACTTTGTACTCTGAAACAGAAATGCTTTCAATTCATTTTCATTTCTTGGAAAATTTTCTGGAAATAAAACGAGACAAATTATTATGCAGATCTTCTGAATCTGATTTCATCCGTCATGTAATGAAGCTTAGGAATCTACCATCTAATTATGCTTTGATTCCATCACCAGTTAATTATGTCCAGATGGCGCATCAGTCCAATTCCCACTGTTCTGACCCTCCCAGGTTTATTACCATGTTCATCTTGCCACTGAACTATATCCTGAATCAGATAAATCCTGACCATATCCATACCTGCACAAACAACACAACTGAAAAAAACACTTTTAAATAAACCACATGACCAATCGACCTTAAAACAAATCATTTCTTCTCTCTCACATATTGGTATAGAACTAGGCCTCATAAAAACATTGCATTTTTCATCACAAGGTTCAGACAAGTGTTTCACGACATTTAGGCTGGCTGCAGTTCCTATTCCCTTCGTGAGAAGCAGCTCTGAACAACGCGATACTAGGAACTTGCTCAGCACTCAAACTCAGATGCTGTGATGGCATTCAGGTCCTTCATCAGACCCTCAAGATTAGCCATCTCCTGGTTTAGTTCCTCTGTGCTGTATGAAGGCTGAAACACAATCATATTCAGGCTTGACTTGTCCTCAGTTACTCTGACAATAAACAAGCTGGAATTTTAGATGCAAGTGTGAAAGACATGCGAGAAGTAGCCCATGTTCACAGCATGTATTACAAGTTGTGATTTTTCAGTGTCTGAGTAATTAATTGTCTGTTCTGAACATTTCAACATGCCAGAACATTGCACTTGTATTAATTAACTCAGTGAAGGGAAGCCATTCTTGACAAGCTGATAGTCATTGAGCTGCAACCAGAATGTGTCCTGTATCAGGTAAGAACTATCAAATATCATATATTTGTGTCAATATTATTATGCTGTCATTTGTTAAAAACTATTAAAACTGCTTTCGCCATATGAATATACTAGATTTCAACTTGGCACAAAATGCAATTGCATCAAGGTTTCAATTTCAGGTGAAATGTTGCCTAAATCTAACCTGCATCCTGCTGGCATCTTCTGATGAGGCTGGAGCCGTCACTGTGGGGGCAGTGGAAGGTCCTGGAGCCACACTGCGCCCTTTTGCAGAAACAGCGGCTCCTGAAGCCAGGATATCTGCCTTCTTGTATGGACTTGACCCCTGGGGCCTGACAGTCACTGAAGGAGCTAGGGAATAAAAGCAGATAATTCCAAACACACCTTTTTTTGTAAGTACCAGTACATGGTAAAAGTGAGATGGAGACTTAAAATCTGAATACTCACCCACGTGTTTCTGCTGAGGGGTGGAGGGCGCTGACTGTGGAGGGGGTGCAGGAACACTGAAGCTTTTCAGTGGATGGCCCTGCAGTCGCTTACCCATGGTCCCAGACCCTGTGCCATCCTGGGCAGACATTCCAGTACTACAAACACATCAGAACTCACAATACACTACCTTTCAAAACCTAACACACATCTTCAAAATAGGCCACCTTACTAAATGTACCTATAGGGTCCCTGTTGTGTGCCAGTGACACCAGGATGGTGGTGAGGGGGGCCTGGAGCCCCCGCTCCAGCCAATGGCAGACTTCCCACAGTGCCATAACCTCCCTGCAAGGAGTAAGGGTTCTCTGGTGATTGAGCTGAAAAATAGACAGATACTGTTGGTGATAGTCCCAACTATAAAATCAATGTCTTTATATCCTCCTCCCACACCAATGATTTTAAACTTTTTCTTTTTCATCTACTCATATGTTAATATTTATATATATCAGTGACTGTCTTACTGGCTGCTAACAGCAACCAGACATATAAAACAGCCTGTCATCCACAAGCAATGACCAGAATGGCTCAGTTCTGCTCGTACCTGCTTGGTCCAGTGTGACATGGGCCCGCGAGATAGTGTACTGGGTTCGTGGGTACAGTGGTCGACTGCTCCCTGTTTGAACCATGTCCACACTTGTCCCCTGCTGGCTTCCAGGCATATTACTGCTGCCTGCTATTGGAGTTGCTGTTGCAATTGCTGTAAACACGAGTTCATTACATTAGACGATTATACCTGCAATCAATTAATAATTAGAGATCGTGTTTGCATGACTAATACAGTAGAAGATACTGAGATATACCAAGTACACTGGAGATAACAGAAAGAATGGAGAACATACTGCATAGGAAAGCATTGTTATACAAACCTCAGAAAAGAAGAAATGTTGGGAGAGCCTAGAAGAAAAGATGGTCTGATCAGTTTTGAGACTTGGAACAGACCCTGGAGGCCAACCTCTGATTGTTAAGAAGCATTCATAAATTATATCTTGTTAGTACATATACAGCTTTCTATCCGACTGCTGTCATGGTATCACATTCTTGATTAATTTCAACAAAGTGCTGTAAAGTATCTATACACCAAAAACAGAAAACTTACAGAACAAATACAAATATTTTATTTTCTTTAATAATCTTTGTGCAGACTATTCTTTTCCCTATTTAAATAGCATGGGAAGGTTTACGATACCTCAGCACTACTCCCGTAGCTATAAATTCAATGAGATGTGGGTATGGGACCAGAGAACATGGACAGCAAAGACAGTATATATATCACTAATGCTAAGTACATCAAATACACACAGTTTAACATATTTGAAACATTTACATGTGCATTCATAAAGTATAATTATTTACAGCTTATAATGCTCATGACACCATCAGACCTAACAGGTTCTGTCCAGTAAAACAGATACGGCAAAGTCCCGACTATCTGAACTTCCATTATCAGACATTCCATTTTATCTGATGTATTCATTATTAATTTCCCCCCAAAATATACTTTAATTTACAAATTTTTAAATTTGTTAAATATTAATTTAGTTTGGAGATTTTTTCATTTGATGCCCTACTGTAGTTTCTTCATAATATAATAATATAGTAAATCAAATTAAAGACTGAGTTGACATTTACCCTTGTCATTTTCATTACTCGTCAGTATTATCCGACATTTTTGATTATTCAACCATCCTTCGGTCCTGCTGAGGTCAGATAATTGGGAGTCTACTGTACTGTAATATTTGTGCGCAACAGTACACATGCCAGCTATGCAGACCGAGCAGAGCTACTCACGTTCTCGGAGAGGTACACTGTCAACGGGCAGCATGATGGGCTTGGGTTTGATGATGCGCCGTGCGGTTGACATCTTTTCATCTCCGCCTGGTACAATGCGATTGTGCAGGGTGATGCAGCAGCCAAGCGAGTGCAATGATACATTCAGAGTAGTGTACATTTTAACAATAAAACAGGGAACACTTATGCCCCTGCAGCTCTACACATACACTAAACATGGAAATCATTCAAACAGATAATATTTTCTGGGCTTAAACACAAATGGAAATTAAAAGAAAATCATGCACTGATCATAAAAGTTTTCTGATGGACCTAGAAACATCAAAACACACAACGGCAGTGATTGTAAAACTGAAATTTCACCGTCTAATTTTTAAATGATGATCAAGCTCACTGTATGTTAGCTGCTGGTGTGCCAAATACTAACACAACTACGTAACCAATGCAGATAAAGTGCACTGAGGTGCCAAAGCTTCATATATATGGCGCTAACCCATATTTTCAGAGGAATCAAATTTAAAGCTACTCCTCAACCTTATGAATGTGAAGTTGGACATATTTTGGACAGATATTCATAAAATAAGTAAATCTGTATAGAACATAAACAGATAGAAATGAAACACAAATTGCATTATTTATTTATTCTTAGCTTATTTAATGAACTGTCTGAAGTACATGTTACATAGCATGCAATACCATCGACATATGACCATCCATTGTCAATAACGACCCATACAGAAGCATTCATGGCATACTGTGCAGTAATATTTTGGCATTAACCAGGCAAAACTGAAAAAAACATGACAGACCTCAGACAGGATAGTGGGAAGTCTAACAAGATTTAGACTACACATCCTAAAAACAGTGAGTTACCCCTTACCAACCTCCTTCGTAAGATGGGTTAACACTGTACTTAGGGAAATTTCATGGGAATTAAATTAAAAATGTATATAACTGAAGAAAACATAAAATTACAGAAACATAAATCATATTCACTGCAGTACAGGTTTGTGTACTAGGTTCTGTTTGTTTGGTTCAAATTCAAGTTCATTCTGAAATCATGCATGGTCAAGAAACAACTGCATCCTGCACGGCAACCAGAGCACATGAAATTATCCTTTTCATTACCTATGTAAGAAGAGACATAGGTTCGCTTGTCAAGAGAGTTGCTGTGATGATGCGGGTCACCAGATTCAAAGTCTTGGCCACCTGACGTACGAGGCAGCGTGCTCACGGCAATTGGCACTCCAGAAGGACCATCCCCTCCCCCTACTCCTGCTCCTGACTGTGTCTTTTCAAGGGCTTTCAATTCCATTTGGTCATGATGGATCCACAAGTCCGGTGGCTTGATATTAGGTTTGCCTGGCTTCCCCTTGGCATTGCCTTTTATGTAACTGTAATCACAAATGGACGAAGACTATGAGGTGAAAGATTTTAACATAATGCTGTGATAAATGTACCCTTTTCAGGACTTGAAGAGAGGTGTAATCTATGTAAAGAGGGCAGCACACTAGAAAGATTCAGACTGGATAAATAATAGCCATCCTACAGCTTGGTATTTCAAAGATAAACAATATTCTAAAAGACAGACATATTTTATTTTCTACTAGTTTCAGCAAAACATTCTTATCATGTGGGATGACATATTACAATCAAGCTGGGCAGACTAGGCAATCGTCATGTCCCTACACAATTATAGTGCTGAAAGTTTAAATAATGTCAACTTTATAGGTAACTCACCCCTTTTTGCTCCGTTGCGCTGATTTACGCCGGCAGCACACAACAACCCCAACCACTATAGCTGTAACCAGTACCAGCCCACTGCCCACTCCGATGTACATCAGAACTTTTGTGTTCAGCCCACGACCATCTGAAACATACAACACTGAAATTACAGCAGTTCGTACAACGTGCAAATCAGAAAGAACACACACCCAGTTTCATTTCTCTTCTTAGCTTAACAGATCATAAGTAACACCAAATAATAATACAAAATGTTTCTGAATTACGCCAACACTCACAGGAACTAAAAACCCTCGAGAGGATGCAGTAGATAGAAATGTATTGTATATGACAGGTTTTCTTAATGTGAATATAACCAGATGAAAATGAAAATCGAAAACGTCATTCTGGGAAATCTGAGCAAAATACCAGGCAGACATTAAGGAACAGAGGTATAATTTATAAAACTCGAATTTCTGTTGTCCCTACATTCTCATTTCCATACAACTGTTGTGTGTCCTTTTCTTTCAATTAATATCCCAACAACCAAAAGCATTTAATTAAATTTAGTTAATTCCCGAGTCAGCACAAAGCTTATAGAGGCTAAACTACATACATTCTGAGAACAGAAAGTTTAGTTCCATGGAAGTAAAATATTTTAATTTCAGAAATGGACAGTTACAAGGCAAAGCTTCTTGAAATACTGGCTTATAATTTTATGTAGAAATAACACTGACTGATACCTACATATTAACAAACTAATGAAGAATGGTATAACAAAAGCAATGTTTCACAGAATTAAATGTCTGAAGTGTACAATACAGACAATGAGGAGGAATATAGTAACCTACAGCACACAAGAGCAGCAGAAAATGAAGACTGCAAAACAGAGAAAGATAGTGCTGAAAGCAATATACAGAAAGCCCACAGAGAAGCATAGGACATGTTTGTTAACAGGACAGTAGGAGTCACAAAAACTGACCAACAATATAGAACAGCTAACTCAGGTTGCATAAAACACAAGGAAAAATGAACGTTACAATTATTTTAAACATTTTTTTTCCATCCTCAAATTAAGAAAACCTGGCCACTTTATTAGGATGTATGTAACGAACTACAAATATATGATACTTCATTGTATAAACTTAGGCCGTTGCCGTAAAAATATGTTCCATCTGTGCCACACATGGCCTCCACAAATATTCCTTATATAACACCTTCACTGTCTTTTGAGAATAAAATATGGACACACTACACAAACCATCTTTCACCTGCAAAAGACTTAATCAATGCAATACTCCCACATAACATATGAGATGTATTCTGTCACGTGTGCCAAGTAAAACTACTGATTCCTTCAATTCTATTCAACCCATCCAGGTTAAAGTGAACTGTGTGACATTTTAGCCAATAAATAAACATGCTACAGTACATCCTGGATTTCAAGTTCCAAAGCCAGCATGTGATCATAAATAACTAGAAATTAAAATGTAAGCTGCACAGAAACAAGCATTTCTAATCTCTATAAATTAAAAAGCAGAAACAAATATTGCACAAAGTTGTCTTTATGATAGTATTCAAATGCAGAAGCAAAGAAGACTGATGAAACTGGCTAAACTCTAAAGTTGCAAGATAATGCTTACCTCGCATAGGCTGCCCTCTATCGAAAAAATCAAACCCGTTGCCTATGGCGATGTTGGAAACAAACAAACAAACAAACAGATAGACAATTACGACACAAAGATCAGGCATCTCAAACAAAGATATACAACTCTATTCAATGCTGACTGTAACACAGCAGTGGGTAAAGAAACTTGCAGGTAACTGCTGTAAAAATTAAGAGAAATTAATAAAAAGTATACAGGCTACATGATGAACTGGCACGGGTCCACAGTCGAGAGGGGCTGGTAAAAATGCAAGACAATAAATTTCCACGAGCAATGAACTAGTCACCGTGGACTACGCCATGGCACACAATAAAGTTTACTCATCAAAATGCATTATCTTAAAAACTTGAAAAAATATTCAAAAATATTTTAAATGCACAGCCCACAGTTTTGATTTTACAGACACACTGAAACAGAAGGAAAGTTCTTGGTGAGATATACTAGCCGCAACCATACTGACACATTGATCTCCTAGACAGCCAACCATTAGAAACATTTACAATAATTTAGTTGTACTGCCATCTATGACTTGCTCGTATCTTCTTTTCATACAAGATTGGTCATAATACAAAGAATTCATACTGAACTCATAAACACATTTTCATAATTTAAAAAGCGAGTAGATTACACCTATTAAAATTAATGTTATCAAGTATACTTCAACATTATATTAAACCCAAACAAACTCAAACAGAGGCATACAATGATTTTATGAGACAGACATGTAATTTTTTGTGAAAAACAAAAACTGATGTACCATAATTGGGAAAGAAAACTTCCACAGACTCACCTAAAGATCATAGAAATTCAGGATATGACATGTGGAGACAATCCCGTTGTTATAATACGTTTCTATTTTGCATCGTTTCCTCACCAAGGGCCTTCCTGTACTGACACACAGCTAAATGCATGCATGTGTACTGAAAGATGTTCATACAGGACATGCAACTTTACATAACCTATCTTCATTTAATCTCAGTTCCCCCAAATATGTAGCACTGTCAATCAGTTGGTATACGGGATGGATAATACCACGCACTTACATTTACATGGTTCGGACCACAGATAAACAAAAGGAAGAGCACAGATATACTAACTGGTATTTCATCACCATTTTTACTTCCTCCCTATCAACACTAACAAATTCAATTCAAAAGTTCTTAGTAAAAGTTCTGGAGTGATATATGATGTCAATGTTTTTTGGAACACACTGTGGTAAGCGTTAGTTACTGGTCACCACATATTTGGAGTGACTAAAGAAACACACGACACTCATGCTCATTTTACACCATACAATATAGTTACTCACTTGGTCCAGTGGTGAAGGAAACGATGTTGGAGAACGGGCCGTAGCCCTTGTTGTTGCGGGCTTGAATCTTGAAGTGGTACATGGTGTCTGCAGTCAGTCCTTTGATGGCTGTAGTCATCTTGTCTCCCAGAATACCTTCTACTACCCACTCACGGTCTCGCTGAGTATGATCTGTTGTATACAGGATCACATAGCCTGCCAACACAACTCATATCAAAATGCAATGAACTTTGAAAATGAAAAAAATGTTAAGACACAAACTACAGAGTGAAATTATTTTTGGCACTTCGGACAAAGACTATCACAGCAAGAAGCACTCAACCAAAGAGGATTAAAAAACAAATACCTTCACCTAATATCATTAACGTAATTAAATATAGAAGAATGAGATTGGTGGGGCATGTACGATTAGAATAAGTGAGACTGAAATGAGAAATGCATGCAAAATATTCGTCTGAAAATCTAAAAAAAGGGGGGACTGTTCAAGAGATCTGTGAGCACATAAAAGATTAATAATGAAACTGATTTTTGAGAAATAGATGCTGGATACAACTGGCTCAGAATAGATTTATCTTAAAACCTTTGCAATCTATAAAATCAAGACTTCTTTTTCCCTTGAACTGCTAAATAACTATCAACTGATCAAGGATGAACTTACATCATGGAATTCTGGCAAGACCAGAAACTGGGTCCCCTTTCCTAATATGGAAGTATAACATGGACTCCACAGCTGCTATTCTTCGTTGCCATAAAGGTAAGTGGTTAGGTCAGTGTCCTGCAAAGGGTTGCCAAAACAGTAATCACCTGTGATAGGTCCATTGGGCTGTTTAGGTGGCTGCCAATTAAGGTTGACAGCACTGGGGTTATCCTCCACAGGGACAACAGTAAGGTCTCGGGGCTGGCTGGATGGTGCTGCCTCCTGGGTCATGTTCAATACAACCATGCTCCAAGGGCTCTCTCGGCGACCCTGCACACGAAACACGCATTACAGTAACGCTTCGCAGTTTTTACAACTTCCTCGTTGCATGTTAATGAGCCTCACCTTGACAACCTTAACGGTGAATTCGTACTGGGTACTTGGCTTCAGGTCATTGATCATGCAGTTGAGATCAGTGGCATTGAAATACTTGTAGCGTGGATTGTTAGAGTAGTGAGATGGTGTGTAGCGTACCACATAGTATCGATTATCCGTCACAAACTGCAACATAAGATAAACAGATGAGATTTGAGGTTCGCACACCAGTGAAGATGTCAGTGTTGGCCTTCTGGGATATGATGTCATTCGGCAGATACCATTCCTTAGGAGGAACACACTACCTCCACCTTTAGGGATGAAGGCCACTCCAACATGGAAAGATTTTCCATTCTTATTTTGGGAAATCTTACTATATCTCTGTATTCTAAAATTCTCTGGGCCATCCAATTTGGCTCCAAACACCACAGATGTAAATGCAATGGTTTTCTTTGTTGAAAGTTTTTAGTGTTTACCATAAACATGTTACAGAATGCAGCAAAGACTAAATGGAAAAAAAATCACACACAAGATGTATCCTGTCATGCTTGTGTGTCTGCAGGTTATATGTAGTCTGTACTGACTTGGACACGTGATTACATCACCTGACTCTTGGAGAGGGTGGTGTCTGTCCAGTACACAACCACTGTCGCGGAAGAAAGGACAATGGCCATCAGTCCCACAGGAGGTATGAGTGGTGAGACAGGTTCTGGAGCAACCATCTCCTTTGTACGCATAGATACATACACAGGGCGTCCATCTCCCATGTCATTATATGCTCTCAAGCTGATGACATACTCCGAGTTGGGCTCTAAATATCAATACAAAAATAAGTGAATGAATTCAAAAATGAAGAATGTAATGGCTTCCACTGAGACAGGAACATTTAATGACTTAAGTGGAAGGACATCATCTGATATTTATTGAAGTATTTCACTTTCTGTATTGCTTCTGCCTGTGGAGGCGACAAAGTTCCTCTGAAACATTTGTGCCAGTTCCAAGACTAAATACGATTACAATCCAAACAGGTTTTGTTCTTCTAAAGAACAGAGGCGTAACTACTCTGGCAAAATTGTCCTGGCACTCATATAAATTGCCAAATCTGATTAAGACACTATGATGCCAAAGTATAAAGCACTCTAATTTTACCATAGTCTGAACATTATAATCTATCTGTAAACTGTGTTGTTTCACAGAATGTTCAATCTAAGGTCATGCACTCACCAACGCCCTCAATAACGTAAAACCTCTGTTTCCCATCCAGAAGTTGCGTGTATACATCAGGGATGCCTTTCCCCCAGCCAATGGTATAGCCCCGTACCATGATGTTCTGATTATGTGGTGGGTTCCACGAAACAGTGATAGTGTCTGTCATTGGTCGAGCTGAAACATAAATGTAGTTGCAAAAATGTAAGACAAAGCTTACTAAATTGATGCAGCAGAGACCAGGAACAGAAGATGACATTTACTCAGCGGCTTAGAAAAGTCTTATCCTTTTATAGACCTTGCACATTCATAAATGTGTTCACAAGACCATACCGGTGCATGCTGAGTCAACTGAACACAGTCTACATACTCATGCCATATTTCCTAAAATACAATTCATTCAATCCTCCTATCTATGCGTGGGTTAGACTTTCCTATCAATGTTTTATATGAATTCTTAATCTTGCCCTTGTACACTACATGCCCTGCTCATCTCATCCTGTTCGTTTCAATCATACTAATATCTCTTCTTCTTCTTATTTTTCCTGTTTAACAATGTTTGTACAGTTTCCGGTACCCTTTACGGGTCCCCAACTTTTCATTTGGCTTGATCTATGGACATTGGTAGGACTCCTTGGACGAGGGATCGGCCCATCACAAGGCCTCTACCTGTACACAGGACAACACAACACAGAAAAACATCCATGGCCTGAGTGGGATTCAAACCCACAGTCCCTGCGACCAAGCGGCATAAGACCGACGCCTCAGACCGCGCGGCCACTGCGGACCTCATACTAATATTTTTGAAAAGTAAAAATTATCAAGCCCCTCATTACGCAACCTAAATACATAGACAGACGTTTGAGGAAAGCAAGGCTAGACTTAGTCCAGTCTACATCTCACTGTACTTACTCTTGACTTGCAGGTTGTAAGTATACAGTCACTTAACACTATTTTGTACTTACTGCATTTTGTCCTTACCCTTCAGTGCAGTAGGCATATCAGGAACTTGGCTCTCATCCAGGTCGTTCTCATACGTCTCAATGGTATACCACTCTGTAGGAGGACCTGTCCCATTAACATTGAGGGCCCACAAGCGGACCTGGTACACAGACCGTCGCTCCAGTCCTACCAATGTGTACAGGCGCCTGTCACCAGCTGTTGTCACAGTGTCACCTCGACGTTCTCCACGTCTGTCACGTTTCCTGTACCTCAGCTTGTACCCTGTGATGATTCCATTGCGACCTTCCTTCGGGGGGGCCTCCCACCTTACTGTCACACTCTATATATATATAAAGAAATATTGTGCATATCTTGCTCACAAGCAACAGCTGCATTACAGAATGAAAACTACGTCTACTACATTTACATCCTGAATAGAACACAAGTCCAAGATATCAAAAATTGTTTTAATATTTCATATTCTATGTTAGTTACAGTCATTTACCGTTGAGCTGCTGGCTTCTAGCGTGACATTTTGCGGTGGATCAGAGGGTACATCTGACAAAGTTCTGCACACCACCTCCTCTGTGCTGGAACCGGGTCCATTCTGATTGAATGCCACAACCCAAACGCTGTACTCTGTGAACTTGTTGAGACCCATCAACTCAAACTGCAAGTCTGATGTCACCACATGGTGCTCTTCTGCTGAGTCTCCCTGAAAAAACACAGAACGCTATTTGCTTCACTGCCATTTCAGAAGGCTCATACAGACTCATAAAATTCCAGCATGATCTATCTGTACATCCAGACATGAAAGGGTAATTTTGAAATTCTAACTCCTCTGAAAGAGAGGCAGATCAAACTTATGAATTAAAATTTATGGAACTCAGTACCCCATCTTTGTATAAAACTGTCAGTATAAAAATTCTAATATCTGTCAGACACAATCGGTTGGTCTTCTATGAGAACGTTAATATAAATTCAGTCATTTGTCTCTTAAGTTCATGTCACTGAAGTAATGACTTTTTTTAAACATACAAGAAAAGTAACTTCACACATGTTTACAATTGCTCATCACACAACATTTTATTTAAAAAATATCACCCTCCTGCCAAATATCATCTCTTCCACGTACAGAGTATATGCACTTTCTGCTTCTGGGTTAATATTTTACAGTTCTATCACAGTTAATTATTTGAAAACGTCTTTTACTACAAACTTAGCATTGGGTCCCATCAAAAGAGGGGAAATCCTTGACCACTCATGTGACTAACAGATTCTGAGGGAAAAATCTGCTTATACAGCTGGCTAGTCATTTCCTCAGTCCAGGTTACAAAGGCAGTGCACTCTCAGTTCTAAATTCCCTGCTCTTATGACGCCTATCACACAAACTCACCTCCATATAGAACATGTTGTAATGCTGGATGTGTCCATTGCTCTGCTCTGGTGGGCCCCACTGGACAAGCAGGCTTGTTGGGGACGCGGGTATCACCCTCAATTTAACAGGAGGGCCTGGCACATGAACCTCAGGCTTAGTGGTAACTTCCAAAAGATCTGAACCCAATCCTCGACCACGGGCACTGTATGCTAGCACTCGGAAGAAGTAAGTACGGTCAGGAGTCAGTCCTGCAATGTTGACTTCCTCCAACCTTGAGCCTGTTGTGTTCACAACACGTTCTCTAAGTGACAAAAGAAATTCAAAACACATTAACACGAAAAGGATTCAAAATGCTCATTAATAAAGGTAAAGTAAATCTGCCTCACTATAGGCCATGTATGAGCTTGGGGGAGAGAAGATGTTTTGCTTCTACTCATTCCTAACATTGGCACCAGATGGGGGTAAGTGGTCAGCGTCACAAAACGGCCGACCTTTACTCCTGGGAAAGGACACTGGTACCCACTGGATAGGAGGCTGGGTGGACCCCAGAGCCAGTCTGCATGCAGATGCTAGTGGAAAAATCCTGTATCACTGTCGCGGATCAAACCTCAGTCGTCCAGTCCATAGCTAGTCACCATTTTGACTGAGCTACCCCAGTTCATCAATGCTCATTAATATATTTAAAATAAATAACTAAACCAAATGTATGTATAAATATTTTTTGATCACCATATGTCAGAAAAGTATTAGTTTAAAAATTACAGTATATCTGTATGTTACCGTCATCCGCAAGTATCTGAATTTTGTCGCATTTTAAAAAACACGGTTCCCATCTTTATATCATAATTCATCCAACATTCTGATGATGAAACATAAATATATACTTAGTTTACTCTGCAGTTTTTAGAAGCTGAACACCCTACCTTTCAGATCCTTCTTGGCGGTAGAACACGGAGTACGTAATGATTGGAGCATTCACTTTCTCAGGAGGGTTCCAGCTCAGCGTCACAAACCTCGTTGACACAATAACAGCCTTCAGTTCACGTGGTGCAGAGGGCAGATCTGTGCCTCCTGATGGTTGTGATTCCTTCCCACTGTTGCCTTCCGCTCGTACATCTGTAGGAGGCGGGGCCGTATATGCTGTTAGTACAGCTCCGAGCCCAGGAGAACTGGGGGAGGAGGCCACTGGCAGGCCTGAGGCCAATCAGGACAACACAATGCGGGAGAAATAAAGTAGAGGAGAGAAAAAAACAAAACCAAAAGTAAATAAAAATAAAAACTCACAGGAAATAAATGAGAAATAAAAAATACTAATAATAATGTGACAACACAAACAGGTTGATTACAAACCTGTGAGTTGCAGGTGAAAATCAATGAAACTCACTTATTATCAACAAACAATACATTAAGAGGAAAATAATTCACAGTTTCAGCACTGTGTCAACAAGAATAATGGTTTACAAAATAGTGTAAGCAACACAACAGAAAGACAAGTGTGTGAACAATTCCTTGTGATCTTACTGTTCATTTGCTACAGTATAAATCTGGCTGATGACTAAATGAACTTTGGTGATATCACCAGTTCTTATAAATAATTAGTGATCCAAGTCAGCACTGATCTACAGTAAATAATATGGATCATCCTTTACACAAAAAAGCTAATGTATGAATTAAAGAAATAGTCATACTCTGTTGACATGCGGATGAAATTTACAGAACACTAAAAGAAAACCTTAGCTTATTAAACATCAACATGTGCAGAATGTGACACTTGTATGGGACAGAGTGGCAGACGAAATACAAGAAGAAACCTGTCCATTACGGGTTGAATGAGTCTTAGACAGAAGTGGTTTGAAGATGTGTCAACTAGTCTTAAAAGTAAATGTGAGATCAAACCATTCATAAAAAATAAACTAAATTCAAACAGCATATTCAACTTGTTACAAATTGCACATCACAACTGAACCACATTCCACGACCGAGCTGATAATATGCATAATGTCACAGAAAGATGCAGAAATATTTCAATGAGATCACATTACAGAACAGATGGGAAAACCACAGGTTAAAAAATTCAACCTAGCCCAAGTTAATGTTAAGATATTATTAATTCAGTTTTCTTAAATTAATTTTTCATATGTAAAAGTAAAGTAAAGTTTGTCCCGCTATGTGCCGTACAGGCGCTTGGGGTGAGAGGAGGTATAGCTACTCTCTTTCTTGACCTCGGCACTAGATGGGGCGAGTGGTCAGCAACACGCCCCAGCCGGATTTACCACCAGGAAAGGGCCCCGGTACCCATTGTAGAGGAGGCTGGGTGGGCCCCAGAGCCGGTCTGGACACAGAGGCTAGAGGAAAAAATCCTCTGCCCCCATCGGGGATCGAACCCCGGTCGTCCAGCCCGTAGCTAGTCACTATACTGACTGAGCTCATAATTTTTCATATGTGCTTTAGTGAAAGTATTGTAAATGCAAGAAAAACAGAAGAAATAAAATCTTGATTAAGACAGAAATATAAGTGCAGGGGTCCCTAGTAACTATATTTACAGTGCATACAGCTAGCGAGAAAATCAAGCGAGGTCCATTCTGGATTCTGCTTATCTTAATACCTTGACAACATCAAACAGAATTAGGGACATTGTACCTAAATTAATGTCTGTTGGTATCAGAGTAAATAACAGGTAATTACCTTAACAAATAAATGTTCTAGTATGTGGTCACTTAACATACAGACCCATCAGGCATCTAGAAAAGTATAATAGCCTGCTAACATTACTAGAGAAACTACTGCAGCGTTTGAGATGCTGGGACCATTACATGCAAGGAAGAATCTTAGTAAGATTTGAGACCTGGCTGGACAATGGTGAGCATAGCCGCAGCCTGGATGTTGCCTGCAGCATTTGAACCTATGCACTGGAATACTCCAGCATCCATTTCCATGAGGCCAAGGATGCGGAGATTGTAGCCATTCACCACCTGAAGGTAGTCATTTTGCGAAATAATATCCCCGTTCTTCACCCAGTGCACGTGTGGTTCTGGTT
The DNA here is from genome assembly GCF_977971745.1 of Zootermopsis nevadensis. Taxonomy (NCBI): domain Eukaryota; kingdom Metazoa; phylum Arthropoda; class Insecta; order Blattodea; family Termopsidae; genus Zootermopsis; species Zootermopsis nevadensis. The sequence goes on from NW_028259134.1 coordinate 21,282,964, forward strand.
TTCCATACACGGCACACTCAAATTCCACGTCCTCTTTCTCCAACGCAAAGTGATTGGACGGACGCTTCAGAAACCTTGGAGGAACTGCAAAATAAAAGCACACAGTAAAGCATAAATATCCATAACATTATAGTTGCACAACTGAAGCACCAATTATATTATGTAACAGCCCAAAGAATCAAAAGCCTGCGGATCAAATGGATGTATACCGTGCACTTCAAGTGTGGCAGTTGCATCCACTGAATCGTCCCTGTTCTCGGCCCGACACTGGTATGTGCCTTGGTCTTGTTCCACAACGTCACTGATCTGCAAACTACCCGTCCCCACTTTGCTAAACCGACTGCCCAGCTCCCTGCAACAGGAAAATCTCAATGAAACTGCAGTATAATCTCACAGGTGGGGGGGAGAGGATATATATATATATATATATATATATATATATATATATATAAAACGACAAACAGTTTGAAACATCTTTCATATAAGTCACATTCACTAATAAGATGGATATATTACAATGTTCAAGTCTTCATTAATATACTAACTAGAAAAATCACAGTTCACTTTAAAATTAATGCTTGCATCTCATCACTTACGCCATGTCAATAGCGATGCCATCCTTCAACCATGTCAGCCACGGTCGAGGCTGGCCATTGGCTGCACAGTCCAATGTCACAGTGCTGCCCTCTGTTACCACAGATGACCGAGGCGTGGCCACAAACACGGGTGGCACTATGCTTGCTCCAGCTTCTACCAACAAACATGATGTTCATTGGAAGGATAGCCATCTGACATAACATATTCTAATTCATTCTACGGTGCAGCAATGCTAAGATAAATTCCCCAAACCAACTACTGTGGCATTCCTGAGCACTTATAGGCAAATTTTCCCAATTCACATCACTTGTAAACACCATGCCATCAACAGTCCTCATAAATCTAATGTGAAAAATGTATTAATCTTCATGTTTTTTCCCCTTGACACAATTTAATAAAAAAAATAGGAAAGAAAGAAAAACATTAACTGCTGTCACCTGTAACAGTCTACTTCAACCTAATATTTTACTAAACAATTGTCTATATTTCTGTCAGACGACAACTTTTAATCATCGAGTGTATTTTATACATATTGGCATATAACAAATGCAAACACCAGACCTTTACATGAAGATATAAAATAGGAAGTATACATTTCATATATGCACTTATAATGCTTATACAAGCATATTAAAAAATGGCCCATCCAGACATATGACATACATATCATAAATATAAAATTAGTTATTTTAGTGAAACTCGTTGAATTATTAAATTGTTCAGTTTTGTTCATTATGTAGCTTAAAAGAACTTAAATTTATGAACATTTTGGTCTTGTTAAATGTGTACAGTGGTATATGTAACAGCTTGTTTATTTGACGGTCATGGAGTTCTCTGTGGCGTGGCTGATGGTGGAATGGTATGTGATGGTTTGGTGCACTGTCCACTATACAGTACAGAGTTGTTTTAAGCACAATGGCATAATCTCCACAGATGTTAAGATCCATATTCTTTCTTGTGTTCTTGTAATGTAAGTCATTCCTAGCATGGCCTGAAAAGTTCTTTTTTATTTGCATTGCTGTAAACAATGAATACCAATATGGCATGACACGCCAGACAGATATTTTGCAGAAAACAGACAATTGATAAGATTACAGAGAGGTCCTCAAACACGGTCAGTCCGTTACACCAGTTCAAAAACTTTTCAAATGTCACAACAATCTCACCGAGATTCAAGTCAATGCTGAGTGTTGCAGCGACAGTGAGACGATGCTGGTCCAGACTTGTGGCATTACACTGGTAACTGCCCTGATCTGATGCTCGTACTTCATCAAGCTCCAGCGCTCCTATAAACAATGTATACATGGAATTGCATTTGCCAGCATGAGAAGTCGGTCCCTCCTTTGAATATTCACTCATTATCAAGTCTCGACCTTACAAACCCTTGCTGATGCACGATGCCTTTAATACACATACTTAACATCTCACTTATATATATACACAAATCTCAGAAAGCTTACATACTCTATATTTACAAAAAATTCAGTGTTACCTTTCAGCCATGAGTGTATTTAAGATACCAAACTGCCCAGAAGTTCATTGAAAATACATGCAGAAGATTAATGTAATATTCATATATAGTTACAAGGATTAAGTGTACTTTTATTAAACCGTACGATATCACAAACTATTGTGTAACAAGTTCATTATTTGAATAAATTACATGGGTAAACAAGATCCGCAACTGTACTTTTATAAATTCAATAAAACGGGGTTTGAACATACTGACTTTTTAAATATTCTAGTATTTCAAAAATAAAGTTCAAAAGTCTGTATGTCATAAATAAGTACAACGCAACTATGAATTTTACTTGCATTTTCTAGATACATTAGCATTCCGAAACTGAAAACATGTTTCAATTCTGCACAATCTTCAGTTTGCCAAGTATTAATGTAGTAACAAAATAAATTAAAAGTACAATATAAACTCATTAATAAATTCAGGAAAAAAGCAGATCATTTCTTAAGCACACACAGTCTCACCAGAGGGCAGGACCAACATGCGACTCTCATCCAAATGCAATGGTCGTCCATCTTTTAGCCAAGTGACAGTGGCTGGTGGAGTAGCATCCACCCAACAACTAAAGTAAGCAGTCTGTCCTGGGAATACTTGCTGGTCTGCCGGCTGCTGCTGTATTTGTGGTAGTGCTGTACAATCAAACACGAAATTGTGTTAATGTTGGACAGTGAAGGTTAAAAAACAAAACATCCCCTGCAAGAAAACAAGTTTGAGCATTATATTACTATTTTATTCAAGGTGACACAAACTCTCTGTTTACCCATTCTTATTATATTTCTTAATTCCCGAATCCCTTGCTTGAGTTCTGAATACAAATACATCTGAGCACATATTCATATCTTGTCACCAGAATGCAGAATAATATTACAATACTGTAATATTAAGACAGGCAATAAAAATAAATCCTTTGAAAATGGGGCTAAGTTCACACATTTTGGAAATACAATAACAAACAAAAAATTACACTCATTAATTAACTAAGGACAGATTAAATCCTAGAAACACTTGCAACCATTCAGTCCGGTATATTCTGTCTTCTCATATCTTATCTGCAACATAAAGATTAAAACACACAATATAATTTAACTACTATTTTGTATGGGTGTGAAACATGACCTGTCTCTCACACTGAGGGACAATCTGAGGATGTTTTAAAACTGAATATTTGGACCTAAGGGAAAGGAGGCAATAGGTAGAAAAATGCTTAATGACAAGCTTCAAAAATTGTACTCTGCTGCCAACACACCTGACGTAAATTTAAACTGAATTCTATTTCATAAGTTTATTTTGATAAATGGATTATGATACTGCATAAATGTTTCGTATTATCAGAATTATAAACTCAGTAAACTTGTGTATTTTACACCCAAATCCTGCTGCACCAATAAAATAAATACTTTTTCAAAGTTATCTTTAAAGCAGAATTTTAAGTGGCATTCACCATGGTAAAGTATTACTGCAGTGAATAAAACCCTTCAAAACTGTGTGTACTCCATTAAGGAGTATATATTTCCACACCAGTAAAGAGTGAGTAAAAACTGAGAAGGAATTCTTACAATTATTACAATATCTGTACAGTTCCACAAACAGACCAGTTTTGTGTCACTTGTACTGAATGGCCTTTCATTACGCTGTCGCATGACATCGGAAACAGTATTCATGTGCAGTGTCCCTTGACCACAAAGAGAATTCCCACAAGAATAACAACTCAGTAAATCACAATACATCACCCTCACGGCAATGTGTCATTATGTCATCAATGATGAATCACAACAGAACTCAATCTATTGGACCCAGAGGAAAATTGTCTTAACTCCTACATTAACTGATAACATTTCCATTGCGCTTAGCGCATAAATGAAATATAATAGTTACTCCATCACAACGTTTCAAGTTCTCTTCACTTTAAAATAATGTAAACACTACAGACTGCAGACTTCTCAATGCTATATAAAATATATTAACATTAATTCTGGACTATGATGTCATGAGGATTTGCAAAAAGATATCAACATTTCAAAGAAACACACTGCCCCTATCTTCAGGGATAAAGACTGGATTCACGTACTTCACGACAGAGACTGTTGGTGCATTCTTGCAAACATGGTACTAAACATTTGTGTTCCATAAAGTAAAACACAAGGGATTTCTTGACTAGCTTAACAACTATCAGCTTATCAAAAGTGGAAGAATGAAAATGAACAATATGCAAAACAAATATTGAAGAAAATCAACAGAAATATGATGCATTGCATGGACTAAACAGAGAAGGCAGACAGCTCACTTATTCAAAAGTCATCTCCTCACGCATGCATACGTACTGCATATTATATCATATCTATATCATGTCAGGCACTTTAATATTCAGTTACTGCTGTTCTATTAAGTAAATAAATGTTAGTTTGTGTCCCTGTGCACTCTCTGTTAGGGTTTTGTGGGGTGGAATAAATTAAGCCGCAAGTGTGGAAGCAATGTTCGGCTACCATGTCATTACGTTACCATAGCCACTGGGGGAGAATACCCTCCATCCCCTCTACACACTATAGGGATAGAAATCAATTCCAAGGAAAGAGCCCATTTGTGAATGTAAATGCTAAACCACTGACTGCAACAGAACAAGATTAACTCACACATAGAACAAAAAATACCCATTCAATACCACATGTTTCCATATAAAGTGATTTTAGAGAAGGTGGTTCTAACATGCAATTCTTAAATGACAAGTCAGACAATGTCATGACAAAAAGTTCTCACGACTAGCCTATTACGTCATCGTTCAATTATCTGACATATGAGTAAATAAGGCACTGAACTTCTGTTGGCATTTATTCCATTTTAAAGCTCATAATAAATTGCTTTTGGTGTGATTGTAACGTACCACTAGAGCCCATGGAAGTTCTTTGACGGAATGGAGGTATACCATCTATTTGTTCTTGAACCCAGAACTAGATAGGGGTGAGTGGTCAGTGCCGTGCTCTAACAGCGCTTTACCCCTGGGGGAAAGACCCCCAGTACTTACTGGATAGGAAACTGAGAAATCATAAGATCAGTGCTGCTTTACAAAGCTTCCAGACACTGGAGCACAAGGCAAGGGGTTATGAAGTGATGTATGGTCTTTGTGCCAGTGATGTATGTAAAGCACTCCCAATGTACAATGAGGAATCCCACTCCCCAAACAAGAGCGTCCACCCCATCAGGCAGTTAACAAACCCTTTTTCAATAATTCAGCTTCTTTCCCCACTGTAACTTGATACTACAAGGAACATTACAATGATTGACTTTTAATGAGAGATGTGCTCAAGACGCACCATATGGAGTGCACTTGTCATAAGGCCATTGTTTCTGTAGCAAGTTGCCCTCTTATATAACTGCCAGTTTGCTCTTAATACAACACAATGGCAGTGCAGCATTGGCTCCAACATTTGAAAAGGATGAAGTAGTTTACATGAGTCTACCAGCAATGAGACGACAATGGTTAGTCTCATATGTAAACAGTAAATCCACAGATCCTGTACGTACATCTTCTGTGGGAGTAAGACCAGCATTATGAAATGCCAAACTTTTATTTCCAGACTGCTACCAAATCATGGTCATATTCAGGCATGAAAACATTTTTGGCAACCAAAAGCCTGTAAGTTGGTCACGTTATTGCCTTACACGTTAATAATTTACACATATATCAGTTGGTTATATTTTCTCTGACCATATTTGTGTTTCACTGATATATTATCATTACGATATACACTTTCAACACTAATTCACAGATATCAAACTAGAAAACACGCTTTCCATTTTAAACTACATATTCTGAACTTACATTTCTTCCACATAGCAAACAGCTTGTATTAAATTAGCGCAATGTTATTAAACTTTCTGCAACACACACACACGTGTAGCAGCAATTTCATTTCCAAAAAACTGAACCATCCACCTGGAATGGTGTGAAGAGGTTATCTCATCGTATTTTCTGCCCCGGCTGCATTAAGTGTTTCCCTCATCTCAGACTGCTTCCTCTGGAGGGCAATTCTACCCCCCACCCCCACACCAAACACATACAGTCTCTGAACTTCAGCAGTTTATCTTCCAGCCCCTTCCTTGCACACCTTGCAGCAATAAACTCTCCAGCTTGTCAGCTAATAACAGCTCGGAACTGTCACAGTATAACTGAGCCTGCTATAGTCAACCTTCTTTTACATCACAAATAAATGTCTGTGTATACATAATAAACCTACAACGGACAACAAAATTATTGATAAGAACAATTTTAGATTATTATCAAATTAATTACTGTATTCAACTCAAAGTCATCTCCAAACTCCATATTTAACTGCCCAACAAATTATCTGCTGGCATGAATTAAACGGTTTAACACCATCCCCACAAAAGTCCAAACAGACAGCATCATAACTAGCTCAGTTCAGCTCAAAATTCCTCAAAACTTTCCAGTGAATAAATTAAAACAAAATGTGCATAATTTACTGCAGGTAAGTAGAGCCAGTGAACGAGTCTCTACAATCTGTCGAAATATACGGCAAACTACAATGGGCCGCTGTAACGAAAATCACGGACAGTGTCGCAGTAAGTCGGCCACTGCGCGTGGTCGCATGCTTATAACCCAAGCTAAAAACATTTACCACAGACCAGTAGCTCCTAATCACTATTCTGAAATTTGAAAATCCCATATAATTATCCATGACACCACCAGAATTAAAAATACTATTCCTATGAGAGGTCACTAATACATTCGCCAGTCGCAGTACTTGCCACCTGGTGAACCGAATATTTTTCTCTGCAATAGTAGAGGGGCAGGCAACAGTCCTATTCAGCCCTCACTCCCGTAAAACTTTTTAATGATTCTAATGCTTTTAGTTGCAGTGGGCCCGCTTTACAGAGTGATTCATTTGGCCTATAAGCCCTGGGCTTTCCGCCCCTATAACACATCACCTTAAAACATCCCTCTGCTGTAATCTACATGGGACGAGAGAGCGGGACTCTGATGAGAGGGTGGCTGTTACATCTTTAAACTTTCCACAACAAGTGGGATTGACTGCCCTTCGCTAGCTTGTTCAGATTCATGCCAATCAGGGTTAAGTGGGGTTTGCAGAGAGTGTCATGTCGGTGTTATATCAAGCACAGCTGTCAGTTTATCTCACTGCACTGCTGATCCTCATCAGACATGCAAAGTCAAACTGCATTATTCACAGCAGGTATCAATTAGGAGGAACAAGAATGGAAAGATCTGCTCCAAAATTCAAGCTGATGTACACTCCTTTTGTGTTCCATTTGAGCAATTTAGAATAATTAATTTATTTATTGCATTTAAAAATCTACTGTTGCAAAAAATAATCTTACTGCAGATATCATTATACAGAGAGAAAATGTTTCCATCTAATTAAATACGCATTATCCTGAAATTGTTTTAAATAAAAAAAAAGGCTGTGTGAAATCCATGTAGATTCACAGTACATGACCAGCATTTCATGAGGCCACACTGCATCATAACCCAGAAGGACATCAACATCTTCACAGACACGCAAACCTCAAATCTCACACGGCAAAAATTTCTTTCAATTGCGTACCGTATACGGACTTACGCACTATTTCCTCACGCAATGAAGTAATCACTCCTACTTACTTGCAACTTTGAGGCGTGCAGTGTGGCTGACAATGGAGCCAACATTGTCAAGTGTGGCTACACACTGGTAGTCACCTTTGAGACCCTGCTGCTCTGGAAACATTGTGGTAATGTATAGCGATCCATTTGATAGTTGTGATCTGGAACAGGAAAAATTCACGGAAACTATCACAAAACTAATAGAAATGTGAACAAATGAAGCAAAGGAAATTGGATATACATTACACTTTATAACTCGGCAGCTGTTTATGTTCACATATACATACAGTAAATGCACATTGTAGCAAGTGGATTTGAATTAAACGTTTTTTTTTTTTTTTTTTTTACAGTAACAGATTCTTCTAAAAATACAAAATTAGCCAAATGAAAGATTGAGTATATTTTCACTGATATAAAATATGTCACAAACATTTTATTTAACACAGTGATTACTGGAGACATTTTCTCAAGAAGAAGCATTTTTTGCTTTTCACATATTATGTCATTCCTCAAAGCATGACTTTTGATAATTTTCTTTTTTATATCACCTTTGTAATATTCACAAAAAAATACAATTTCTTTGAGAATACATTTTTATAGCACCCTGTGGTTATAGTTATAATTTAATGTTTGTCATTTTTGTATGTCATGTGCAAGAGAAAAGAAACATGTTAGTTTCTTTCCATCTTTAAACCCAACTACCGAGTTACACGTTTCGTGTGAACATATTTTTCACACATCCTGAAGCCAATACTGCGAGTCCGATTTGCACTTTAAAAAAAGTCTAGATGAAAATTACTTTTCTTTCATTAAGAAAATGTTATGCTTTGAATTTTCAGAATATGACTTAATAAAGAAATGACTACACACCGTACTTCCTGAATGGTAAGAAATATTACATCGTAATCACCGGATCCAAACATGCATTAGTGAAGCATTTACAAATGCACATACATGTTTTAGCAGGAAACTGTTCCAGCTGTCTGTCCCAAAACCACTTTTACCAGTAACACTCATTTTTTTGGCACGGTACATGAATGTTACATCTCATACTCTCGTTATGAAATAAAAATCAGCACACGGGAGGTTTATTTGCATTTATTGGTGAATTAGAGGGGTGGCAGTTGAAAAATCCCCGCCACAACAAAAGAGAGGAGAGTGCCCATTCATTCAATAAACAACCAACGCGGTTTGCATTCTAACTGAAAAGTGTTCACATGTGAAATGAAGCTCTGATTGAAATTTGGTGATGGTCAGTTACAAATTCTAATGCACGTGCATGTGTCAGTAAGAAGGGCTCAAGATCAAATCAGCCAGACCGGGCTCCGAAACGGATCAACTACTGAGGAGGTTCTGCAAGAACTGCGGACTGAGGGAAGTCGATTGACACCAAATGATGGTGGCCTACAGAGATAAAATAATGGTAAGATGAAGTAGCGACCAATGGGCGTATCCTCCTCTCTGTATAGGACAAGTATCTTAATGTAAACTCATTTCAATCCTCAAGATGGAAGCTATATGTTCCATGGAAACATTGGTTACCATTTATGACACTATCCTGCATCACGCGCAGCCCAGAAGACCACGGCTGGCATATTCCTTACCATCAGAACCTAACATTTCACATATTTAAAAAGCTTCCAGCAGACTCACATCTTCCACACTTCATATTCAAACAAGGCCTACACTCATCTGGCATTTAGAACTCCCACTTTCACAAAGAGAAATAAACAATGTAAGACTTGAGGTTCTCACAGCGGTGAGTATGAAGATTTCTGTCTTCTGGGTTGTTGCGCTGTGTAGTCTGTTCATCGCCCTGATGACGGAGGCAGTATGACCTCCGAAACGTTGGTTAACATCGACCAGACTACACAGCGCAACAACCCAGAAGACGGATATCTTCATACTCATCGCCCTGATGATGGAGGCAGTATGACCTCTGAAACGTTGGTTAACATCGACCAGACTACACAGCGCAACAACCCAGAAGACAGATATCTTCATACTCATCGCCCTGATGATGGAGGCAGTATGACCTCTGAAACGTTGGTTAACATCGACCAGACTACACAGCGCAACAACCCAGAAGACAGATATCTTCATACTCATCGCCCTGATGACGGAGGCAGTATGACCTATGAAACGTTGGTTAACATCGACCAGACTACACAGCGCAACAACCCAGAAGACGGATATCTTCATACTCATCGCCCTGATGATGGAGGCAGTATGACCTCTGAAACGTTGGTTAACATCGACCAGACTACACAGCGCAACAACCCAGAAGACAGATATCTTCATACTCATCGCCCTGATGATGGAGGCAGTATGACCTCTGAAACGTTGGTTAACATCGACCAGACTACACAGCGCAACAACCCAGAAGACAGATATCTTCATACTCATCGCCCTGATGACGGAGGCAGTATGACCTCTGAAACGTTGGTTAACATCGACCAGACTACACAGCGCAACAACCCAGAAGACAGATATCTTCATACTCATCGCCCTGATGACGGAGGCAGTATGACCTATGAAACGTTGGTTAACATCGACCAGACTACACAGCTCAATAACCCAGAAGACGGAAATCTTCATACTCTGATGAAGGAGGCAGTATGACCTCTGAAACGTTGGTTAACATCGACCAGACTACACAGCGCAACAACCCAGAAGACAGATATCTTCATACTCATCGCCCTGATGATGGAGGCAGTATGACCTCTGAAACGTTGGTTAACATCGACCAGACTACACAGCGTAACAACCCAGAAGACAGATATCTTCATACTCATCGCCCTGATGACGGAGGCAGTATGACCTCTGAAACGTTGGTTAACATCGACCAGACTACACAGCTCAATAACCCAGAAGACGGAAATCTTCATACTCTGATGAAGGAGGCAGTATGACCTCTGAAACGTTGGTTAACATCGACCAGACTACACAGCGCAACAACCCAGAAGACAGAAATCTTCATACTCATCGCCCTGATAATGGAGGCAGTATGACCTCTGAAACGTTGGTTAACATCGACCAGACTACACAGCGCAACAACCCAGAAGACAGAAATCTTCATACTCATCGCCCTGATGATGGAGGCAGTATGACCTCTGAAACGTTGGTAAACATCGACCAGACTACACAACGCAACAACCCAGAAGACGGAAATCTTCATACTCTGATGAAGGAGGCAGTATGACCTCTGAAACGTTGGTTGACATCGACCAGACTACACAGCGCAACAACCCAGAAGACGGAAATCTTCATACTCATCGCCCTAATGATGGAGGCAGTATGACCTCTGAAACGTTGGTTAACATCGACCAGACTACACAGCGCAACAACCCAGAAGACGGAAATCTTCATACTCTGATGAAGGAGGCAGTATGACCTCTGAAACGTTGGTTAACATCGACCAGACTACACAGCGCAACAACCCAGAAGACGGAAATCTTCATACTCTGATGAAGGAGGCAGTATGACCTCTGAAACGTTGGTTAACATTGACCAGACTACACAGCGCAACAACCCAGAAGACAGAAATCTTCATACTCTGATGACGGAGGCAGTATGACCTCTGAAACGTTGATAAACATCGACCAGACTACACAGCGCAACAACCCAGAAGACGGAAATATTCAGAAATAAACAAGTTTACAAACGTTTTTAACAGTCTCTTTGCCTGCTGCTTGTATAAATTTTACTTGCATTAAAAGTTTTCCCACGGTGATAATTCCTTACACATTTCACAGTGTTACGTTTCTGCGAGGTTTCTCCATTAGAGCTCCCCCCCCCCCCGCGATATGTGAGCATATTTCAATTGCTAATTGTCAATACTCCACATTCTGACAAGTCTACTGCCTGCTAGAAAAAGTGAGTAATTCGTCTGCCAATTTGACTTTTTGTTGAGCCAAATATTGTAGTAGAATAATTAAATTTTATTCAATGTATAATGGGACTAATTTTACACTGTATAAGCCACCTGCCTCAAATGCACCAAAATCCTTTTCATCAACGAAATTCTACACAGAATTTATCTATCAACATTTATAAGACGTAATAACTTATTTAAATCTCGAATCAATATTATATATATATAAACATTACTCTCTTGTCAATAACAAAACGTTCTTATTATTTAAACGCAATGCGTGCGCACGGAAAACGACGCCTCACCTGTACTGGTCGCCGATGGAGGACAGAAACTGCCCGTCTTCTCGCCACCGGATGGTGGGGGTCACGCCTGGGTTCGAGCTGGTGGCGGCACAATTGAATATGGCGGCACTGCCCGGCACCACGACGGTGTCCTGAGGCTCCACCGTCAGCTCCAGTTCTGACACACCTACGGCGAAAAAAAGTACGTCAATCTTTCGCACGATACGTCGACTTTCAGTACTGAAAACAATTCGATTTCAAATTAACGAAACGTCGAGTTGAACAACGCTCATCCAAGGAGGCAGATTAAACAATTAATTTATAAAAATTAGAATTGGAGTCGGTGAAAACATTTGTGCCAATGCCATAAATGTTGTCTACTGCGATCTGAGCAATCCAGCCAGCCACAAATTACGTTAAATGTTTATTTATTTAACGATGCTTTCGCCAACTAGGCTATAAAAGATCCGGATAAGAGGATTACCATGAATAATGAGCTGGAAGGGACGCGAAAGGAAGCGGTGGTTGCCTAATGTAAGGTACTATCCCAGAATTTCCTGGGTGTACTCAAGAAAACCGCGAGAAACTTCAGCCAGAAAAGTCGGTCTCCGGACCGAGACTTGAACCCGGGTCCTCCCACATACGAAGGAGTGCTGACCACTCATCTACGACGTTCCGTCAATTGAGGCCAAACATTTATACCAAGAAGCACAAGAAGATTAAAAAAACGACCCAGCCAAACCAACGCTGAATCACGAGCCTCAAAGCAAAATACGTAAATATTTTATTCATTCGACGTTGGATCACAAATGGTTTCTAATGACGTCATAATTGGGGACTATCAGCTCCTTCCTCCCCCTCCTCACCCCCCTTCAGTGTATTTTGATGGAAATGGATGGATTTCCAGAACGCTCTTCTGTCCAATGCTAAATGATCCTCTCATTTCGCTGCGACGACGCCTTACAGGATAATCACAAATGAACTGCGCACTTTTGAAGATTTGTTCGGAAGGAACAAACGACAACACCGCAGTGCAGAGACTTGTGTGTCAGTCTGTACTTTGTCGCTGGTGAGGTTCCAGGGTACTTGAAGATCCCCCAATTGAATTTCAAATATATGGCGGCGGTGGTTTCAATGCCGGGGTGGCGTATAAAGAGAGTGACAGGGGGGGTGTCTATCGCCCCTTCCCATCTCCGAGAGTGTTGGGGGGGGGGGGGGGCAGACTACATTACTGCTCTCTAGTGGGTGCTGGTAACAACAACCCGACTGTCAATTGTTCCTTGTCTACATTCCTCAATCAACTTTTTTTTTCGTAATACGTAAACATCTTCACATATCTGGCACTGAAATGTCGTAAGTTAAAACTGAGAGAATACATCGCTTCGTGTCTTTTACCCAACAAACGGAGAAGACCATCCTCTGGGACGTTGCGCCAGAAGTTTACCGACGTTTCAGACATGCCTGCTGCCTTCATCATAGCTCTTAGTAGTCAGGAGAGACGGTCTGGGGTCGAGACTCGAACCTGAGATTTCTTGAGTATAAAGCAGGGGTGCAAACTATTTGGCAGCAACATTCCGTGTTCGTTTGGCGAAATCCTCTTCTAGTTCAGAGATATCAGAGACCTTTAATTGGTTCAAATATTTTTATGCGATAATGAAACTCAGTTTAGTAACTTTGACTCCTATAATTTTATGCGAAACGAAGTTGTCGTGACGTATTTAATAAGCATTCTGAGGTGGGATGGAATGGAGACATCAATGCTTACATCGTCACTGAAATTAAATGTCAAATTTCTTAAAAGGATAACAAAATATGCAAGTGACTCGTGCCTTTCTCTTTTATCCGCTTAATAAGCGTAACATCTGTGTCTTTGACATGACATATTTCAAACAGACCTAAATAAGTTTAAACTTTAAAGGTAAAATGTTTAACTTCGGCAAACACCCTAAAGCTGAAATTATACATTGAACTCCAGCAGCGAAAACCTACTGACAAGAGTTTAAAAGTAAAAGTACCCAATCTTTGTAAATTTATAATTCCGGAATTAATAATCTGTCATGCAATCGTTAGCGTGTCGAGGGTTGCGTCTTGTTAGGAGAATAATCGCTGGTTATTTTGAAAAACATAGTTACTCAATGTTAAAGTCTGCAGCACATAAAGAACCAGTGTGCTTTATAGGGGTGACAGAAAACAAAGTGGCGTTTTGTAACCGTGACTTTGAAAGTAGGTATGATTACGCATGATGCAGCTGAGTGGATGAGCCTCCCCCCCCCCCCCGCGCGTGCAAATGGGATTAAGAGAGACAGCTTGCACCTGGCGACGGGCGAGTTAATTAAAAGTAACGACCCACCCTCTGCAGAAGTTTCATCGTAAAGCCGCGTGCGACGAACTTTTCCAATTTAAAACCATTATCATAAATTCCAATTCTAATTTTAAATTACGCTCAAATCATGTAATACACCTTAACTCGGAAGATAACCAACTGTACGCACATATCTGGAGCAGCAACCAGTCGATTCTGATAAGTTTTATAATTCATTGATGCCTATTGACTTCTCCGATTAGGATTTGAAGTTTTAACGACGGTGAGTATGAAGATTAGATGTCTTCTGGGTTGTAGGGTGATGACAGCCCTGATGAAGGAGGTAACAATGACCTCCGAAACGTTGGGAAACTTCTACCATACTACACGGCGCTACAAACCAGACGTCAGTTTATCTTCGCATGTCTGGTTATTTACAGTGTGTTAGATTTCACGTTGCTATGTGTAAATCTATAGGATTCTTTCCCCACACATTAAAAATGTAATTGGACTAGGAGTAAATCACGTTGGATCGCCGTGCTGTATAGGCAACTTCTCCGCCTCCACTGCTTAACGTGTAATCTAAACCGCACGCTGCAGGCGCAGCAGTAAGCCATTAAACTCAGACATTGCTCATTTCGAGCGTGAAGAGTATGTAACCTCGCGTTAAAATCGGTGATACGATTTGAAGCATAAGTTCTAAAACCACTGACTGTTATCCCAAGAGGAAAGTTGCAGATTCTCATCAACTTCATGCTATTCTCAGCACTCAACAGCAATCTCAGATGACGTTTCATCACGCTTTGTATCTGGTCAACGCACTATTTGACACTTTTGCGCTCGAAATACATTAATTCAAACATTTAGGCTAAAATGTCTCAAAATTATCATAATTTCACAGTCTAACTACATCTGTTGTCCAATAAGAGACGATATAAAACCCCCAAAACAGTTACGAGGCCGCCGGTTGAGACAGTAAGCCAGTGGAATAACCGAAGAGTACGCTCAGCTAGACAACAAATTCGCCGCCTTTCATGAAACCCCGAGGTTCATTACGTGTTCACAAGAGCCCGCTACCGGTCCCTATCCTTAGCCAGATGAATCCAACCAATGCCCTGTATCCGTATTACCCAGAAGTCTGGAGCTGACAGCAGATTCTAAAGCCGTAGTCTGATAAACGCCTTGCAACTTCCTGGGCGGTTTCCTTCCCGTTCGCGATATTATTTAATGGTCGACATTTCCATGCAGAAGCCGTGCCGTCGCGGGATAATGACTGATTAAACCCTCGATCATCCAGGGTGGAATGTCACATTATCGACAACGATGCGGGTTCTAAACATAGGACCCCTAGCACCGAGTGCACCACTCATCAAGCCTAATCACATCAGCAATCAGGTGACAGAGGCTCATCAGCTCTTCATTGTACTGGAGCTCCGGCAGTTTCGCGACGCGATCGACAGAGGGAACTATAAGCGGCTATTCTTTTAAAAAAAACGGTGTTGTTGTCAAAGGAGCGTACTTATTCCTTGACATGGCTCTACTTTTTAAAATAAATTTGTAGGCATGCCTGATAAATAAAACCACTGTAGAGACTGCGAGAAATTTAACATGGCCAATAATAACTGAGTAAAAGCACTGAACTACGATAACATACTATAAGACTGGAGAGAGAAGTTTCATTTCTTATGTAAAGTCATTCATGAGCTTAATTAATAACCACGTCATGAAGGCGTATCGTGTGGACTTGTAGGTAGATACCAACATCCCGAAGGAACATGTTGCATCCATTTTCAGCCCTGACGAAGGAAGCAATAAGTTCCTCCGAAACGTTTTACCTACTTTTTCAAGTCCACACGGCACTATAATCCACAAGACTAACACACGTAAAAGTGTTAGTCTGTCTCAGCAGCAAGTGTTCAACGTAGCTGGACTCGACAAAAACCAAACCGAAATGGCAATGGCTGACCTAACATGAAACGCGGGGTCAAGATCGCTTCTCGTGCGTCGTCCTAAACGCCGCTCGCTGGATTTCTACACAGAAATAGGAAACATCCCGTAACCAGGAACATTTCCGGAATGACCCAGGAATCCCCTGACGCCTTGCGCCGCTGTCGATAAACAACAGTTGAATTCCAATTCGAATCCTGCGCGACCAATACCACGAAGCCAGCTCGCATCGAGCATCGGACGACAAAGGTCAACATCTGACCTCAAACAGAATGGCACAAAAAGGAAGTAAATGCCACTGGGGTAAGGTTTTCACGACGGTGAGTTCGAAGATGGTTGCCTTTTTTGGTAGAAAATGATGCGGGAGACAGCAAGAACCTCTGAAACGTCGGTAAACTTCTAACAGACCACACGGCACAACAACCCAGAAGACAGTCATCTCTAAACTGGGGTAAATACGTTTAAATTGAATACGCTCCATCAGTTTTAATATCTCTCTTTTCAGGACCTGTGCTTAGCAGAATATATTAATATCCCGGTCGGAGCTTTATTTTCGATTTACCATGTTTCTTACCCAAGTAAAATAACGTTCAGAAACTTACGCGCCGGTCATATTATAACATAATGAACAGCGCTAACGCCTATAGCAAGGTAGCTGGCTTTCAGAGGTCGCGAGACCGTGGCTAATGGATGTGGTCGACACACCACACTACCGATATCCGCATTTTGAAACCAGTTTTCGCAGAGTTCCATTTCAAAGCCTCAGACAGAGGCTGTGTAAGTTAAGGGCATTCAAATAACATCGCGGTACTGCACAACTATAAGAATACAATACACGGACGTGTCAATTCTGTAACCAGCACAAAGAACACTTTGTGTTCCGACTTAACGCAAATTTATAACTTACAACAACAGAAGTGACTACACTAAACAGTTCAATACTGATTTTACTCAAACAAGTTTCTTTCCTCAAAAATATTTTCAAATGTTAACGTGTAATTCCTATTATTGAAAAGGAAAGAACATTTTGTTTTAACTGTTAACAGATGGCGGGACACGTTTTCCTCATTACACATCCCGAACACAGACCGGAAGGAGTGTTTCTGAACGAAATATCTCGTGAATAGCATGGAAAGAAGAGTCTGGTCTGGGTTGTGAATGCGAGTAGCTTTGTAATGTTACGCTTCGGATTCACTTAGCAAACCATCTTCAGGACTACAGGACGTCACAAAGCGGAACACAATCCACAATTTCATGTCCGTGAAACCTCAAATGTCGGTCCGGAGCAAGACAATACAAGCTGGGGATCTTTATGCTGTTTTCTTGGGTCCCACGAGAGCAATGCCTGGACATAGCCATAAAATAGGTCACGACCACTTCTTTACACACGCCCTTTATAAATTTATCATCCTACCAATCCACACTACGTAGCTAGATGATTTAGACAGGGTAATGGAATAAACAATTCATCAATCAATCCATATTGTAAACAGACACATTTACAAACACTGAAATGAAATGTATAGACGTGCATTTAACTCTAGAAAAAAGTAATACGAAGTTATATCAGATAAATTTTGAGCTCCAGTTCGCGCGGGGAGTTGTCCCCTCGGCCGGGTAGCTCGCCAGCCTTCAACTGCTTGTTTCGTGTTGAACCAAGTGACAGCGAGCTGAAAATTAATAACAGCGATACATTAACATTACGCGTCAGCATTTGCGAGAAGTAGTGCTCGGCATTTATCATCATTACGCGAAATTTACAAGTCGCATTTTTAATACAGACAAAAGACATCAGTCTGCGGACGAACGCGTACAAACTTTCGTGTCAAAAGGGGACCGTTCACGCACTCAGTTTTTGTAACAGACATCAAGATAAATTACAGCGACAGTTCACAGAAAGCGGGCCATTTCTCAATATTAAGCCGCGAAACAAAAACTTCGATGCAGTGGTTGGCACTCCTGCTTTGTATTCAGAGGAAGCCGGTTCGAATCTCATCTGGAGCACCGCTACCATGAGACGAGACATGCCGTGGTATTTCTGAGTCCACAAGGAGAATTCCGAAGGCAAATACGCCCTGAAGATGGAAACATTATACACCTCCGAAACACTGATATCTACCTACAAGGGCGTTACAGGCCATAATACCAACATCGATGTCTTCACAGTCGTAATAATGTCGAATCATTGTCCTCCGACAATCGCCAAACATGAACCAGTGCATGGCAACCTGTGGCACGCTGACGTCAGCAAAGGAAGACGCATGCAGTTGCCTGCATGGGTTTTATGTAACCAAACTGCGTGTGCACAATCCGAAGACGCCTTCGGTTGCCAGGGCAACGATCTTAGCCAGTCGCCTGCGTTCTGTAAGGATTAACACTTAACAAAAATCAATCCCTCCACACGGAGTAGCTGGCTACAATTTGCCATCCAGCAGCCCCGTCTCGGAAGACGGCACAAGAATGTATGCTGTTGAGTTACAGTTACGTACTTCCTCGCAAATCGTAACAGATCAACACCCAGCATCCTACCCCGTCCAGCTGGATCCGTTCACACTCCTACGCCGGGTCGCGAGAAAACCAGAAGCCGAATGCAGAGCTCGTCAGCTCGCATTTTAATGCGGGCCCCTTTGAGGCGACTTCGTAATTACCGAAAGACAAGAGACGCAAACGGGGGAGGAGGAGGAGGGGATAAGCATTCGACGACGTCATCAGATCCTCTACAATGCAGATTTCGTCCCGAGGCGACCGTCCGTAGTTTTCAGCTCCGCAAAGCAAACACGCCACCTGTCGCCAAGGAGACGGCAAGCGCTGCGTGCAACAACGGTATATACGACGACGAACCGAAACTATCAATAACAAGCGACAGGATTTTACGAAAATAAATTCCCTTTTACTTTGCTTTGAAATAACGCTATAAATAATAAGCCATTGATCGATTGTCGTGTTTCCTTCAGTATAATATTCACTTTCTTCCACAGAAAAAAAAATCTACAAAACACTGAGCATTATTCTTGTACAGATTCAATTAGGCGTACGTTAATTGAGTTTATAGTTTAGATGCGTCATGTTTGTGTTAAAATTCAGTATATATTTATTTATTTATTATTTCAGTCTATACACAAACTTAGTTTTTAAAATGTTGTTGTTAAAATTAAAAATTAAAATTTAGCGCTTTTCATGTAACATCGTAATAACGATGAAAAGCGCTAAATTTTAATTTTAACAACAACATTTTAAAAAACTAAAGTTTGTGTATAGACTGAAATAATAAATAAATATATACCGTACGTTAATTATTCTACTATAAGCTACTGCTTACGTAGTTATTTGTTAAGATTAATTTCATTTTATTCTACGTCGAGACAAATTATAAAGGATCATACAAGAAATGGTACAGCATATATATGTTTAGTTCATGCACCGTTCACTTCGAATCCAAACAAAAATTAAACGCACATCGTATTGTTTCCTTACGTACAACAAACAACACACGAGGTGACCAATGCTTTGCTCCTGCACACAAAACTACGCCGGCTCTAGACATGTTACACTGTTGCACTCACCCAAAAAGATGTATATACATTTTAATACGGAATACTAACTTTGTGTGTATACATGTTTTTGGGGCAACCTGTATATGAAACCGACAACGCGTAAATTCAGTAGCGCAACAAAAATCAGGTGAAGGATCTGGCTAATGGATGCCAACAGCACCAATAAAAGGAGAAGACCATTTCCACATGCTGTTGCCTGCCCTGATAAAACCGGTACGGAAGTTAAGAAGGGGTGCCAACACTCCCATTGCGATTCCGCCAAAATAATAAAAAAAAAAAACATTAAGACACTTCAACGCCCCGCCTCATCTATGATAAAAGTAAATTTCTTTGGCTTAGAAAAAGAGAAACGCAAAGCAACTTCATTTCTGTAAAAGATGTACAGGCGTCGAATATCAAACACGACGCTGAGAAGACGCTATGGGACAGGCAAATCACGACACACAACAAACGCGACATCACACTCCGAGATAGAAAAATAACACGTCTACTAACTCACGTATCTATGCCAAACGGCAGAAATAAAGCGAAGAAGAATATAAACATTAATCAAAACACAGCACGCGAGGAATGTTCACTTGAAGATAAACCGACAGGCTAATTATTTGAGGCATCGTGCTGAAGCTTGCGTTAAAAGCCTTCAACGATTAACAGACTTAGTTCTAATTATTGTGCACTCAACAACATAATTTCTGTTAAAAATACATTTATGATTAGTCTTCTCTTACGGCGGACTCTCAGTTCCAAAGCGTCTAATATACCTCGACACCCAAGCCTTTAAGTACCATACACATTACAGTTTTCCTGTTCAGTGTTAAGCTTACAGAGCGTTATATATCCCTTGCGTGCAAGTAGAAACGCCCTGTATATGTACCGAACCGATTCAGAGACAGTCTACACGGATGGCAGCATTATTCGAGACTTTCTTTGAATTACACTATGTGAAATGTCATTTCTTACGCAGCAAATGACTCAAGGTTTCCCTACATTTAATAAATTTATTGTTCTGACTGCAATATTAGAAACTCCATTCTTCTTTCTCGCTGTTGTAATTTATTGGACCGCCACGTGAACACAACAATCACTCTATTACAGAAAACGCGAGAGCAGCAAATTTAGCATGTCAGGGTGAAAGTCTCTACTTATTTAATTGTCTTATTTTTCACGCACCGCCCGCAAGATCAATTGCCTGTCCTGCTCTTAGCTGAAACTGCCAACGGTCACGAGTCGCTGAACATAATAGTTCCTGCTCCTTCCGTTTGGCGGCGCGCCAATCGCTCAGCTGCATCATTGTTGAATACGCGTCCAGACGATGGCAATAATCCAGCAATCTTTTGTTTATGTCAGATATCAATCCAATATAAAGAAGCGAACATCGCGTTCCTGCCACAGGAAACTAATAACTTGCAATTACCACCACAACAAAAGATTCCCCAACAAACAAATAAAAAATGGCCTCTCGAATCTTTGGCAATAATAAATTCATTGGACTCGGTCACTGCTTCAAGTTTCTTTGCACGTGGAATTCTTTACGGCACTTCGATGAGGGGAGGGGGGTTAAGATGAATCGGTATTCGCCAGAAAGCCTTGATTACAACCAAGCCACGGTGGTCTAGCGGTTAGAACGCTGGCCTGGTAATCCTGGGGTCTCGGGTTCGATTCCCGGCGGTGCCCAAACTTATAACTTGTGTTGGGCAAGGCCGTGGTCTAGGCAACACGGAGTTTTCCTCCGTGGCATCCCAACAATTACTCCATTCACACACAGAAGAAGGCAATGGCAAACCACTTCTGGATCATCTGCCAAGAACGTATATGAACAGGTCCCAGTCCGAGAAAAGGATGGAAGGATCCTGTTCATATGGACCTGTCCTCAGACAGAACACTACAAATAAAATAAATAAAATATAGTGGAAAGGTACATCTATGGAGCACACAAAATTCCCAACCACGGCCCTTCCGAATACAAAGTTAAACATCCAACACACAAAAAATAAATTCAAATAATAACTACAGTTACTCACATTTATAATTTTAAGCCGACTGCAGAAATTAAAAAATTCTGGTTATGGAACAATAGGCCTATAAAGATCTCGTCAGGGCGATGAGGTCGCAAGTACCTCTGAAACGTCGGTAAACTTCTAGAAGACTACACAGCGCTACAACCGAGAAGACAGTCATCTTCGTTATTTTCCACTCATTTCACCAATACCCACGCTTGTAAATAAAATACGGACAGACAGAAGAACTAATGTGATGTGCCTCTATTCGCATCTCAGCCCCTATCATATTTGAAAATCAGCAGAATCAACGAGCAGACCCTGAGGCTTGTAACAACTCACCCGAAGAATGCTCGCCGTCCTCGGTCGGCAACTTCTCCGACACATTAGTGAGGCAGGTTGCCTACACGCGAACTTGCAGGCGCTAAGGCAGCAGATGGCAGTAGTTCCACACAGCGTCAATATGTTTAATGGCCGAACAAAGAACACCCCATGACATTTTCGCATGGGGTGTGCACCCCGCCTGTTATTATTAGGGCGCCGTCAATTGATGCTTCGACACAATGCAGATTTAAATCCATATATTCTTATCTACCCTCCAGATCTATATAAGAGACGTACGCTGTTCCGGAAACTTTTTCACCAACAGCTTCTACAGGGAGATTATCTGGCGACTGTGCCTGGACACAGCCTTTCCGCTACGCGCGATCACTGAATCGGTTGCTATTTTTCATATCTGGTCAACTTCAAGAGTCTGCTGATAAGAGGAAGTGAGGACATTCACATGTGATTCTATGACACAAGTCCCACTCACTTCACGCATCCTCCAATCAATAAATTAAACAATGTCATATAAATTGCACGAATTATAAAGTTCCCCAAGAAGTATGCTTACTACTTTGATTCACCCCTGTGCTACGTCTTCGTAAATCAATATTCCCAGTCTAAACAGCGATTATTTCCTTAAACAGCGTTAACAAATCCATATCTGTAATGGTGAAGTCTTGTGTTTTCTTTGCGGTACGAACTCATAATTATGTAGACGAGCTTTAGTTGTGCGTAAGTTTATATGAACCTTATGTAAAGTGCAAAATCCACTAGAAAGTCATAGAAGATTTTCCGAAATCTAACTTCGCCGTAGAAAGTCGTCAGATTTGTGTCAATAAAGTAAGAAGATGTAAGGTAATGCTAATACACGCAACATAGAAGTGTCTGCGTTGAGTATTAACAAATATAGAACGAATTTTACTCCAAAGAAACGCGGCACCCCAAAAGAATTCTACGCATTTTACTCGTTAATACCTCTTCATCTAGAGTGCAGCGTTATCGCCTGAAAAAGCTCGCGGTTCACCGCTCTCTTGTCACATACATCACGACAGAATTTGTTTCCCAGCTTCTTTAAAAGAGGAAAGAACAGAGACGAGGGGACGGGAAAAGTTGAAAGGGCGTCTTGCGCATTTTGATTCTACCCTCGCGCGAAGGGTTGGGGGGAGGGTTGGGGGGTAGGCACCCACAATCGTTCAGAGTTGGGTGGCATAAAAAGAGCTGATCGTCCTGGAAAATAAAGTACGAAGAGAGAAAAGATAAAAAGACTTCTTTATGGTTTGTGCACGAAGAAGTTTTTGTGATATAAGGGTTTTAATCTGAAAAATTAAAATTAGAAGTTTTTGGGCAGTGACATGTTAAGTATAATATCATCATCTCGTATATTAACAAAGAAGCTTTACATTACATCCTTCCTAGTCTTCGCAGATGAAGGAACTTTTGTTTCTGCAAACAGACGCGTGTTATTAATGATCCAGTGTGCAGTTACAAATTCCTTACTCCATTATTAAAAGGTATTAATCCCTACCATCAGTCGAGCGAGCTTCACGTCTGCCAAGACAGTCATCTTCCTCTATGTACGACGTAAAACAACGATTCCAGGAAGAACAAATCTTGATGCAAAATTCTGCTTTATACTTGGAAGAACCAAAGACGGGCACACCCCCCACCCCCCGTCCTGACTTGAGATTTCCGTGAAATTCCTCGGTTTCGTCCACATAACTAAAAACGTGATCGGCTCCCATCTCCATCTTGGTCTTGCAAGTTTCCGCTGACAAAAGATCAAAATTTTAAAAAAAATACATAACACTGCAATGAACTGCTTGATACGAAAGGTACAGCGCACGAACTTAAAATCTTCTTTGGAAAAAAAAAAAAAATTACTGTTATTGCCGTATGAAGCACTGATATCGCATCAGAAAATTCTCTATAGAAAGCTTCAATAACGCGAAAGAGATACGGGTTGAAGGAGGTACGGAAGGCGCAAAACATCTGACAGCAAGACGACATTTACTGGAAAAAAAAAATCACCCTGAGTTTTCGGAATGAAGAGCGCGAAGTTGCGCATTTAACAAATTCGGTGAAGGATTCCGAAGTGTGAAGAACTGATCTAATGAGGGCATTCAATCGAGACATTCTTCACTGGCAAGGCGTCTAACCCATCACACTCACGATTAACCCTTTGCGGTCTCTGTCGGACTGAGACCGACATTTAAATATCCGAGTTCTGGTCCGATGTCAGACTGAGTCCGCCACGTATTTTACGCATTTGTACGTGATCTGGAGTGAAAACTGAGGCTGGCAAACAGAGTCAGCATATCACACAAGCCTTCTGCTTTGTACTAGTTTTCCTGGTAAGACTCTGTATACCTTATAACAGTGATAGGAGGCAGGAGAGACAACTCGTTTTATTCTGACACGTGTCGAAGGAAGCCAGGACTCCACACCAAGTGTTTTGCCATACCTCATATAGAGACGTAATGTCATCGTGTGTGTAGCTCCCATATTTACTTATAATAGATGTATTTTATATCTGATACATTTAGAAAACGAATATCCCATATCCCAATTACATATATTTTAATTATTTTTGGCGCATAGAGCAATCTACCTCTGACATGTGCACATTCGTTCGTCTTCTTATAAAGAATTCTTTGTGAGTAGTGACTTATCGTCTACACTTCGCGTTGTGTTTCCCTTTTCTGGTGTTGAATTTGGTCTTGACCTTTCGAAAACAATTAGGACGTAAGGAAACACAGCTCTGAGAATAAGAAATCCAATGCTTATGCATCGTATATTACGCATCTCACTATCGACAGTGGTACAGTCCGTGAAAAATATTTCAGACGGTCAGTATTCAAAAAAGATTAACTGTGATCCGCTCAGAACATATTTTCACCATATTTAGCAAAGTATCTTCCGTTTTATGCAAGTTAAACAGAAAATAAAATCAGTTCATAATAGTAGTTCAATGTACACAGCTTAGTGGCATTTAAATAGACCTGGAGAGAGCCGTAGTGGCACTTAAAGTGGACCGCAAATGGTTAAGACTTTTCTAAACACATAACTGAAGTAATAAACACAATGCCACATGGACAGTGAACTGATTTTGTACGAACAGAATTTGTTTCTTTGTCTGTAATTGTCCACCCATACTTACTACAACACTTTTTTAAAAGCAGACTAGTCTCATCAGTTCGACCACTTGAGATGACTTAGTAAGCCGAAACGCGTCTCCAAGTGGGGGGAAAAAAATCTGATAAGCGCTGAGGGACAGTTACAAAAACGCCAAACTTTATAAACGAAACACAAAAATCTTTTACGAACAAGATTCGTGCCCAATGTGCACCGACAAACAGATACTTTATTGCAATAAATAACTTTCAATAACGTAAGCAGGGCCTGCATATTAACTAACCAGCCTGAAATAACAAATTCCCCACATTTTTCATTCGGGTTATCCGTCACGTTATTGACAGAAAGCCCTCAGGAAACTTCTAAAGCCGGCTAACCACAACGGGACACATCAATACAAAATTCCACCGGGACAAAAGACTACGGAAACCCGGATCACGCTGCCCTACACCGTGACCCAACGGAACTGCACCGTTCTTGAGAGATTCGAATGCGTCGGTCGATTCGTGGCCTCCTGGAACCTCAAGATTAAAAAAAAAAAAAAAAAAAAAAAAAAAATCTCGAAACTGCCAACCGGTTTTCATTGTTCAACGTGTTAAAATACCAAGCTCGTTCGTCCTACTTCTCAGGAATCACATGCTTCATATTAATACAACAATAACGCTGTGGCGGCGTAGACCACTTTTGTTCTGACTTCAATGAATCCTGTGCATTTAAAAAACAGAGAATCTCCTAACAGTCTTGACGCCATGAACTGTTTAAACACTGTGACAGCTTTCAAATGAAGACCTTTCAAAAATATTCTTACAATCAATTTCTGTTTCTCGCTGTTCTCTCCTGGTTCTGTCAGAGCGCAGCAAAATTCTTCCCCGAGCGCAGACCGGTAACTAAATTAATCCGTCCAGTTGCTATGGTGACAGAAACAAACTCAATAGGGGACTTATGATGCAAATCGAGTGTCGAAGTTCCGGGAACTCCCCTAGAGCTAGTAAACAATGGGACAGCACGTGGAGTTCAGAGATAAATTTTCTGTGCTACTACAGGGGAAGAAGACCACTAGCCCTGAGTCACGTCCCTGGTAGCCAAACGCCGGACGAATTATAATCCACAGGTTAAACATCCCGACTCGGACTGCACAGAACACTAGGGGACAAGGTAACAATTACAACACAAATTCCAATATTTACATCTCTTATTACGATTATCAATATAATTTTTTTATAAGACTTCGAGTCCTCGCGGCGATTGCCCTGACGATGGAAGCAGTACGCACCTCTGAAACGTCGGTCGACTTCTACCGTAAAATACGCAGACCGTCAGATACAAGCTTCAGAGGGTGGGGAATGTCCCCCTGATCTTCCTCGACCTCCTACGTCACATCAATTCGGACATATTCCTTAATGTATGAACTTTTATCTAATAACACCCATTTGCTTCAGGCCCCAGCACTGTGATTTGACAGTCAGCTTAAGTCTGTCTGACTTGGAAGGGTCTGAATAAACTCCCTGCGTCACACTGTAATCCTGCACTAACAATGTTCCTGCCGGCCTCTGGCGACTCAACAATATCGCTACCTAGCACGCACAGGGCAGCAATCGAACACGTGACAATGTGGTGATGGGAGAAGATTCTTTTACCATCGTCTCATTTAAATCAAGATGTCCCACGTGTCTCATTCAATGGGAAATTCTCCTGTCCGAACGTTTGTGAGAGAGGTTTCAGGTTCTCAGCAACTTGATGAAAAATATATAAATATATGCAAGCAACTATATTAATCTTTACTCGTTAACAGACTACTTGTCTACTGCAAATTATGGCAACGAATTAAAAATAATAAGTACACATTATACGGTGGTCTAGCTGTTAGAACGCTGGCCTTGTAATCCTGGGGTCCCGGGTTCGATGCCCGGCGGTGCCCGAATTCATAACTTGTGTTGGGCAAGGCCGTGGTCTAGGCAACACGGAGTTTTCCTCCGTGGCATCCCAACAATTATTCCATTCACACACCGAAGAAGGCAATGGCAAACCACTTCTGGATCATCTGCCAAGAACGTATATGAACAGGTCCCAGTCCAAGAAAAGGATGGAAGGATCCTGTTCATATGGACCTGTCGTCAGACAGAACACTAAATAATAATAAGATGAGGTGGTCTAGCGGTTAGAACGCTGGCCTTGTAATCCTGGGGTCTCGGGTTCGATTCCCGGCGGTGCCCGAATTTATAACTTGTGTTGGGCAAGGCCGTGGTCTAGGCAACACGGAGTTTTCCTCCGGGGGCTTCCCCGGTTTCTCCATGGCATCCCATTCACACACAGAAGAAGGCAATGGCAAACCACTTCTGGATCATCTGCCAAGAACGTATATGAACAGGTCCCAGTCCGAGAAAAGGATGGAAGGATCCTGTTCATATGGACCTGTCGTCAGACAGAACACTAATAATAATAATAAAAAAATACAGTATGCACAGAATAAAATGTGAAGTCCTGAAACTGTTTCTACGTCTAAAAATAAAGGCCAGGCGACACCTACAAAATTATTTGAGAGGAAACTCCAGTCAACTCGCACATTTAATCTTGTTAGCCGACGACACTTACGAGTGGTTCTTTAACACGACTCTCGTACTATTAATGGACTATGACGAATATGAAATTACGCAAGTTTAATGTTATCAACCATAAA
Organism: Zootermopsis nevadensis; assembly: GCF_977971745.1. Classification (NCBI taxonomy): domain Eukaryota; kingdom Metazoa; phylum Arthropoda; class Insecta; order Blattodea; family Termopsidae; genus Zootermopsis; species Zootermopsis nevadensis. Next base: position 21,310,788 of record NW_028259134.1, read on the forward strand.
AAAAAACCTGTCTGAGATAAACAATTTCAGAAACACTGATCTGAAACAAAGCAGCATTTGAGATCAATGCACGCGTTGTCAACATAAACGCACTCCGTGAAGTAGTTAACTGGCGCTGGCGCTGGTGTTCGGTAAAAGAAATCGCCGATCTGACATTTGATAATATCAGATACATCATCGTCTAAACGAAAACGAGACTTGAGCCACTAATGCATGCGGGATGAGTGTTACCATCTATTACTATTGTGAGTATAGAACAACAGCAAGCCAATAGAGGCCACCAAAGTTTGGAATGAGTGGGCATAATGATCCTTGTTGACAACAGGATAACGCCGCAGCCACAGATTCAAACTTAACACTGGGTGATTGGTTTAGGGCAGACTGGAAGGGAAACTAGATTTAGGTCGAAACAGATACTGTGATAAAAGGAGATAAATAAGCAAGGCGAAACCAAGAGAAAGAGTAGGCAGAAAATATAGAGAATAGAATACAAAAAATCATATGAAATTAAATAGAATAAAAATTTACTTGGATATTATCCATCGTCTAGTAATAAAACGTAAAAACGACGTTTCGGAGATGAGGCTCTATCTCCGTCTTCAGGTTCCTACTCAGTTGGGCCCACTAGATAGAGCTAATCCCTATCTCCGGACCTTCCATCGTCTAGTAAATATAAAACGTAAAAACGACGTTTCGGAGAAGAGGCTCTATCTCCGTCTTCAGGTTCCTACTCAGTTGGGCCCACTAGATAGAGCTAATCCCTATCTCCGGACCTTCCATCGTCTAGTAAATATAAAACGTAAAAACGACGTTTCGGAGAAGAGGCTCTATCTCCGTCTTCAGGTTCCTACTCAGTTGGGCCCACTAGATAGAGCTAATCCCTATCTCCGGACCGGATCTAGTGGGCCCAACTGTGTAGGAACCTGAAGACGGAGATAGAGCCTCTTCTCCGAAACGTCGTTTTTACGTTTTATATTTACTAGACGATGGATAATATCCAAGTAAATTTTTATTCAATTGACTCTTCACCATCGTCAAGAAGTTTTAGATTTGAAATTAAATAAATAAGAATAGTGAGATATAAAAAGAGAAAATCATCTACTAAGGCAAATAACGAAGATCAGAAGCAGAAGAAGGAGAAGAAGAAGAAGACGGTTCGCACAGCCGCTGAGCCCTGCACAGGAAAACTGCAATCAATGTGTCAGTCAGCCTAATTAAAAAATACGAACATGACGGCTACGACATTCGAGACGTGGCCAAGTGCCCATGGTACCAATCACGTCTGGATACAAGCGAGGGGCCGACACAAGCCTGGCTGTGACGGGGCTTCCAAGGCGTATAGGGGGAGCGGAGATGGCCGTCTTCCGTACACCAGGCGACAGTGCTGATAGAACCACAATTGGTGAAGTGAAAAATTGTACCATCCTCAATGGGGTTCGAAACATTTTGACCCTAACGTCTACTGGATCACTCTTTATACACCGCAGATAAAATGTCAGGATGCTGTAACGCAGAGCCTACTTTCCGAGTCGACTTCGCACCTGCAATGAAGCCACGAAACCTTTTCCATGGCAACAGTTGCAGCAGTCGCGTGTTTATTTGGAACAAGTTCCAGGCGGCCGGCGCTTCAAACGAACAGCACTGGTCTCTTGTAACAGCTGAGAGCCGCCCATGTGCCTGCCGGAAGTGAACACAAAAGCTCACTCTCTTGACGGGCAATGACCCGCGACCATCAGCGAATTCCAGTGTGGGGGTAAAGTTTTCGGGGATTGGGTTCCCGTTCAACTCGTACGGGGGAAAAAAATATGTCTGCCGTATTTGCCCTATTTTAGTACGCACATAAATTTTGAAAAGGACAGTTCCAAGAAAGAATAAACATCAGATGTGAAGATTTCCGTCTTCTGGGTTGTTGCGCTGTGTAGTCTGGTCGATGTTTACCAACGTTTCAGAGGTCATACTGCCTCCGTCATCAGAGTATGAAGATTTCTGTCTTCTGGGTTGTTGCGCTGTGTAGTATGGTCGATGTTAACCAACGTTTCAGAGGTCATACTGCCTCCGTCATCAGAGTATGAAGACTTCTGTCTTCTGGGTTGTTGCGCTGTGTAGTCTGGTCGATGTTAACCAACGTTTCAGAGGTCATACTGCCTCCGTCATCAGGGCGATGAGTATGAAGATTTCTGTCTTCTGGGTTGTTGCGCTGTGTAGTCTGGTCGATGTTTACCAACGTTTCAGAGGTCATACTGCCTCCGTCATCAGGGCGATGAGTATGAAGATTTCTGTCTTCTGGGTTGTTGCGCTGTGTAGTATGGTCGATGTTAACCAACGTTTCAGAGGTCATACTGCCTCCGTCATCAGGGCGATGAGTATGAAGATTTCTGTCTTCTGGGTTGTTGCGCTGTGTAGTCTGGTCGATGTTAACCAACGTTTCAGAGGTCATACTGCCTCCGTCATCAGAGTATGAAGACTTCTGTCTTCTGGGTTGTTGCGCTGTGTAGTCTGGTCGATGTTAACCAACGTTTCAGAGGTCATACTGCCTCCGTCATCAGGGCGATGAGTATGAAGATTTCTGTCTTCTGGGTTGTTGCGCTGTGTAGTCTGGTCGATGTTTACCAACGTTTCAGAGGTCATACTGCCTCCGTCATCAGAGTATGAAGACTTCTGTCTTCTGGGTTGTTGCGCTGTGTAGTCTGGTCGATGTTAACCAACGTTTCAGAGGTCATACTGCCTCCGTCATCAGGGCGATGAGTATGAAGATTTCTGTCTTCTGGGTTGTTGCGCTGTGTAGTCTGGTCGATGTTTACCAACGTTTCAGAGGTCATACTACCTCCTTCATCAGAGTATGAAGATTTCTGTCTTCTGGGTTGTTGCGCTGTGTAGTCTGGTCGATGTTAACCAACGTTTCAGAGGTCATACTGCCTCCGTCATCACGGCGATCGCCCTGATGACGGATGTGAAAACCTCAAATCTTACATCAGATGTATTGAAACAGACTGTAGAATAAAGTAAACTATAATTTAAACTAATAACTATATTTCCAGAATTAACTTCTAAAGAAACACATACTTATTTCTTCTTTGAAGATAATAAATTCTACGTTTGGGGCAAACTGCGTATTATTTCCCATAACTGGGCTTCTCCAATTTAATAGGAAATTCTTCTAACATCATCGGAAGGAAATGTAACACAACGATGGAGGAGGGGGTCTTCTACTTTGTGAGAAACTTTCTTTTTAATTCGCTGGATATATATATATATATATATATATATATATATATATATATATCAATACATTCAAGGGGAGGACTTTCTTTCATATCAGCGGTGAGTAAAACTTTGGATCACCGGGCTACAAAATACCAAATGCTTTCAGGGATCAATGTAGCTAATGACACTGGCAAGATACGTAACACTTTTACAGCTTTTACGACAAGAAAACAACGGACAGTCTACTGGCGTCATTATTAAAACACTGATTACGTGTACAAGACGTCAAGAGTCCTTTAACTAGACGCATGTGGCAAGCGAATGATTGTTTACCCCTGACACATGTTTCAGGCTTTGGAAGGAAAACTTGTCAAAGTTATAAATTAAGCACAGTTTCCGATAATATCGACTTTCCATACTCGGAACTTTGCGAAATTAACCTGAAAGTTATGAGCGTCGCCATGTTGCCATTTTTAACGCACACATATAAAATCATAGAAAACTCAGCAATGGCCTTTGCCACAACACACAATTCTTTATCGATCTATAGTCAGATTGCCGTACTGTATTTCTTGATGAAAACTATGTTATGAAAAAATGCACATTTTCCAGTCTCACAGTGTTGTTACAACGGTTTCCATAGCGACACTGTAAATGATGAAAAGTTGACATCTACCAGTATACATGACGCAACATCCCAGCAGACAGCGATCTTTAAAACAATTCAGCAGTCTCCTGAATTTGTGGCGTCGGTTCAACACACGATTCCAATAACACAAAAAAAAACATTTGTTTGTCACGAAATATAACAACAGACTGGATGAAAAACAGCTTCACTTAAACAAGACAGATTAATTTTGTTTTAAATCCGCCCGCAAACTATCAAGGCCGGACGACATAGAGAACACTCACTCGTCACATGTCACAGGCCAGCCGTATTAATGGATTTTACTCTATTTCTGAATACGTCTCAAACGTTTCAACGTTATATTTCAATATGGGGGGAAAAACAACAGAATTCTAATGAAAGCGAACTAACTTTTGTCATAAAACAAACAGTAGGATGACGTTCATTTGGTTGTCATATGCAGCACATTAGTTCAAGGAGTCTATCGCATGAGGACGCCACATGTCAGATCTCTACAGCACTTCAATGTAACAACGGCATACACCACGCGTGAGTTTATTCAATGGGTTTATAATATACTTAACCCTTTTAAGGCCTAGTCTGATATATCTCTCCGACCTCTGCACATTATGTTTCCTAGAATTCTAAGCGTAAATAGCGATTATTCTGAAGTTTAAAAACGTGCCAGAGGTCCTTGCTGCCTACATCATCAAGGCGATCATCACCCTGATGATGGAAGCAGCAAGGATCTCTAAAAAGTCGGTAAAGTTCTACTACCAGACTACACGGCTCTACAATCCAGAAGACAGCCGCCTTAGCACTGAACCCTATCTGTCTTTCGGGCAGAGATACATGGGCTCACAGTTCTTGGCACATAACAAAACTATAGGTCATGAACATAATGTAAACTCCTCATACAGTGCTGGCTGCAAGGGAAAACCTTCCCGTCATTAACACAAGAAACTAATTACGACATGGACGAATGAACTGAGTTAACTGTGTTCAAACTTCGAGGCCTCGAATCCAGAGTCACAGAATGCCAGGATCAGAATTGCCTACGTGTGTCTACCTCGACCAGGAATTGCTATATTTCCGAGCAGAGTTTCCTCTAAGAGTGACAGAAAGGCTCAAAGAAACGAAACATGTGGTTTTCGTCAGACTTCCTCTGCCAGCTCAATGCAACAACGACTCAAGCATATTCCTAGGGAGATACAAATTAATTTTGATTGCACGATGTCCCTGTAATCCAGTAAGATAAAAGTTATTAAACCAATGGTTATGTAGACCGTGTGACAGATAACCGGCTATTATGAAGTTTCTTTCTTTTTCGGTGTGGCTGAATATTTAAGAAGGCTGACATTTTAAAGTTCGCCCGTGACGTTATTTAAATATTGTACGTTTCACATGCCTTTCAAGAGCAGGGCGCACAAGTGCGTAAGTAACAAATCTCGTTGACGTTTACAGCACCCACTGATCCATTCTACCACGTTTGTCTGTTTTTGTTATTCATCGCGCGAGCCTGCACGAATATCTCAGAGAAAAATCAAACCAGAGGAAAATAAAACATCGGCTGTATCTCACCGTCTGGTAGTTCAGCTTTAAAATACATTTCAAGTGTATCTACGTAGTGTCAAAATTCGTTGAACTTAAAATACGAGGCGCGTCCTCAAAGTAAGTTTCCCTGGGGCCGTTTACAGAAACAAAACACAATTTCATGGAAATATTTATTGCAACAGATACAGCAAGTGTCCAGCTATTTTTCAACATATTCGCCACCGGAATTGAGACATTTGTCATACCGTGGGACCAACTTTTGAATACCTGTGTCGTAGAAGTCTGCCGCCTGGGATTGGAACCACTGTGTGACAACCATCTCCGCCTCTCTGTCATTCTCAAAACGCTGACGCTGACCGGACAGGAATTTCTAGAAGTGTAGGAAAAGATGGAAATCACTGGGAGCGAGGTCCGGGCTGTAGGGTGAATGATTAAACACCTCCCAGCTGAACTCCTGCAGGAGACTTGCTGTCCGTCGAGCCGTGTGCGGCCTAGCGTTATCACTGACCGCACTTCACAGTCGGCGGGAGCTGGAATAAGAACCTCCATCTTCAACAGCTGCAACGATGCTACTGTGAGAACTCGGGAAGTACCGTTAGTGCATGCGCCATGCTACGTCATTGCTCTATCACGTACGCACAGTCGCTTCGCGCAATATAAGGTTTGCTAGCTGTGGGACGAGTGGGAAACTTACTTTGAGGACGCGCCTCGTAGTTGGAACATTTTATGTGCCCCGATTTGAACTGAGCCGCCAATAAGGGCTGAAACATACTCTGAAGATGGAGACAATACGTTTTTCCCAAAACACGGGCATACACGGCGTCACAACCCTGAAGAAAAATGAAAAGACGAGATCATGCAAAAATGTACTATCGACATATTCGCATAATGGCGGGATGCACGTCATGCCAGAAGGGACACAGCCCCGCGCAAACCGAAGTATCTGGTTCCGATAGCCGTTCTTACTCCGGTCATCCGCGAAACTTGCGTGATGGTACATACGCCACTACTGCACGTATCGCAATGGCAGCCGAGTCGCGCACTGCGGGGGGGGGGGGGGGGAGAAGAAAAACTTTTAAATATATTTTCGGTGAATACAAATAGGAAATAGGGTGCAGGGTGCAGACCGCACAGGCAGATGGGTCGCTTTCCAACCTGCGCTGTCACGTTTAGCGGAGTTTTTCCCCCCTCAGGCCGTGGCTCTTAAATAGTTTCATCTGTTTTCTTTGGTGTCAAATTCCCAGGCGCGTCCACCCGCAAAACGCACAACGTCGGTAAAATTTATTATTAATATTATCAAAATTACCCTAACCCTTATCGGCGAACTTAAATACGGTGGTAAAAACAAAGACTTTGGGCTGCAACTTACAATAACACGAACTTCTTAAAATATGAAACGGGTGACTCCCGCGTTTCAACAAGTAGACTTTCACATATTTCGCCTCGGATAGGGTGCAGTGGCGGGGTCTTGTGAACACGGTAACGAAGCTTTGGGTTACGTGAAAGGAAGGGGGGGGGGGGTTCCGCAGCATCAGATGAAATTCGCTAAACAACGAAACGTCCATGTAGGTTCTCCCCAGCGACAAAAACTTCATAACATTCAGTTACACGACAAATAACAAAGCAGTGAACCTGGGCACAAAGGGAGGATTACTGTCCTCTGGAACGTTGCGCCCATACCAAAGTTTCGGAAGAAAATACTGCCTCCATCTTCAGGGCGATATTTGAAGTTTTCACAGCGGTGAGTATGAAGATTTCTGCCTTCTGGGTTGTTGCGCTGTGTAGTCTGGTCGATGTTTACCAACGTTTCAGAGGTCATACTGCCTCCGTCATCAGAGTATGAAGATTTCCGTCTTCTGGGTTGTTGCGCTGTGTAGTCTGGTCGATGTTTACCAACGTTTCAGAGGTCATACTGCCTCCGTCATCAGAGTATGAATCTTTCTGCCTTCTGGGTTGTTGCGCTGTGTAGTCTGGTCGATGTTAACCAACGTTTCAGAGGTCATACTGCCTCCATCTTCAGGGTTAAAAGAGGGGTTTCATGTAGGCTTAGGGGAGAGAATCCGGCCAATCAGATGGGGGGAAAAAAGACAAATCCGGGTCCAGGAAAGTAGGCAAAAGTCGTCTCCAGGACAGCGAAAAGGAAGTGTCGATAAGGAGACAAAAAAAATGAAAAGACGTAAAGGTAAAGACGAAGAGAGCCCAAACCGTGTTTAAGGAACACATCGAAGGTAGTTACTGGCACCGCTGAAACACACGAAAAGCTGCCTCAGACTCGTCGTCGGGCGCTTTGCAACAAGGCTCATTCTTCAATGGCCGTCATCAATTCAGAGAACAGTCATCTGTTTCATGTATTACTTTGGGGCTCGAGAGATCCCCATCACTCTAGCGCTGACAGAATGTCGATTACGGCAAAGCTCCACCACGCATTCTCATGAAGCGTGAAGTCGCGCCACGCTACCGCAGAGCCTGCAGGAGACAGAGGGACACAGCAAATACAACCTCCTCCTCCGCCGAATCTAACTTCGTACCCACATCGCATTACCTGCCCGTCCCTTGCTAACAACTACAAACACAGCCCCTTGAAACTCGCCAAAACGGCTACGGAAACCTATGAAATGCTAAAGCAAGCATTTGGGGAGTCCGCATGGGTCGTGCACAAACTTTTGTGTGGCATTCACGTTTTAAAAATGGCCGAACCTCTGTCGATGATGACGAGCGTTCTGGACGACCATCTTCGAGCACAACGCCCGAAAATGTTACGAAGATTCGGCAGGCCATTCACGAAGATCGACGTCGTACCATCAACGACTTGTGCGACATTGTTGGGATAGGCTATGGGACCTGTCAGCTGATTCTAAAGGAAGAACTCCACATGCGACGCATCCTGTCTGAGGACCAGAAGCAGAATCGACTTCTCGTTTGTCAGGAGCTCAAAGATCTTGCAAGAACCGACCCCAACTTCCTTTCTAAGCTCCGTGTGACTTCTTCCTCTTCCCAAAGATGAAAATTCAGCTAAAGGGAAGGAGATTTGAGACGATAGAAGAGATTCAGGCAGAATCGCAGATGGTGCTTGACAGGCTGACAAAGAAAGATTTCCAGGGATGCTTCCAGGCTTGGCAGCGGCGCTGGGATCGTTGTGTTCACTCCCAGGGGAACTACTTCGAGGGTGATGGATGGATTTAATACCTGAGATAAGTGTACGGGTTTTTATAAGCGCAGTCTTGAAACTTTCCGATCGCACCTCGTATGTCTACCTACCCCTAGTACGTCAATCTTCCACTAAAATAACTACAAACAGTTCCCACAGGATCATTAACAGCGATCAACGAACATTTACTCAAGTACAAAAATCGATTATCATAAGCATCGGCTACACCGCACGTCAATGAATGATTTGTCCATCAACTCGACCACTGATGCGCGTCCAGAAGTCGGCTCCTCTTTGCGGCCTCACAAGCCACAAAGTGACTTCAATTCAGGGGACAAGTTGTGTAATTCGTCAACTGCCTGAGACGTACGTCTGTCAGAAGCCTAACCTGTTGTGATGGAGTACTTAATCTATCCCAAGCATTATCTCGGAGTGACTGAGGAAAACTACGATAAATCTCGGACCGGGATAACGGGGGGCGATATCAGAAACCGGGGCCTCAAGAATGCTAAATATCACACAAGGTGAATAGTAGGTACCTCGCAGGATTTAGCGTCAACCAAGAGACAAACACACAGATGATGATAATAAACATTATTGGCAAACACAAGGCAAAACTTACTTTGCAGTACATCGGAAAATACAGCTGGATCCACAAGGCAAAGTGCCCTGATCAGTACGACGGTCCATATCTGAATGCGTCTAATACAGTTCCGACATAATTGATTATAGTGATATTCATGCCACTGAGATAAATATTCTGTACTTCTAAAGCCACTAATGATCAACTATGGAAAGTCTCCACGCCACTGACATGACTACAACGCGGCCCGAACGCCACTGACGACACACTCAGCACGTGTTAACATGACTGTGATAAATTTGTGGGGAACCCCAATGTGACTGCACATCTTCGAAACGTTCCACGCAGTTTCCATGGAGACCAAGTCTCCCTTCAGTCGAATGTCCGCACGGCAATGGCCACAGCTGACTGCACGCCAGTGAAAAAAGGTGGGCAGAGAGGCCAGACGCATTGAGGACTCGGACCAAAGATTGCGTAGCGCTAAAAGCTTCTCGTCAAACCATCGCAAACGTCTCGACATGAGTAATGAACGGGACATCAGTCCCGGACACTTAACTGAAGAAAAACTCGAGGTCGACGAGAAAAATGCGGACATGCGCGTTGATTGGACTGGCTAAAATAAAGATTCTTCGTGATTCTGGGCGTTTATTCTGTTAAACGATCGCAGACACATCACGGGAACAAGCGGCTGGCTTTTGTGAATATGTTAATACACATTCGTGTTCGATAAAATAAGGACTTTTCCCGATCGTCTGAAAAACAAACATTTTTAAGCAAGACTACATCAGGAAATAGTTCCTTATGAATTTATAATGAAGCATTCACTATACTATAGTAATAAATTCTTACATATTAATTAATCGTTAACAAGGGCATAGGTAATGAAACAGCTGGTTTGGAGTTACGTCATCGCCTGCACTATAGATCGGTCTTGCAGTATGAGCATTCCCATTACAGGCGCGAGCCTCTACAGACCACATCGTGCCTGGCAATTCGAGAGCCATTTTCGAAACTGACGCTCGCCAAAAACCGTGTCTCCACTGGGCGACTTCGCACTAGCACACGAAAACTGAACACAATACCAGGGGCACGATGCTGCACCGCCTCACATACATCCGTGATAATGAATAAGTGGCATAACCGCCTGCAGGAATGCAAATTAAGTTTCACTTGCAACCTGACGAAATTAAAAGTGTCACACTTAATAACAACTTTCATGTGAACGACAAGGCGGTTTTCACACGTTACTGGTCGCGCATAAAATCACGACGGCTTGGTACTATGTCTGCATCAACCCGTGTTCCATTCAATCAACCCCGACGCAGTGAGCTATCAAATTGATAAATTAACAAATTTTGAAGTACACAGCAGACTCAGCTATGGGTATCTCGAAAACCTACCAACAGATTGAGCCAAAATATGAATCTAGCGTCAGACAGCACGTCTAATCTCAAAAACAAAATAAATGCACTCAACGTCGTATATTAAAACATCAGCTTTGCCCTCTGTTCGTCTCACAATTATAATAATAATAATAATAATTAGAAAAATAATAATGATGATGTCTTCCTTCGCCTGAAAATGCATAAAACATTACTTTCACGATTTCTACAAACCACGATGACAGAGTTAAGACCGTAATTTACCACTAGAATATGATGATGACGACATTAATACAAGCATAAACAAACTCAATTAAGACCCACACATTTCTGAAATTTCATTTATCGTACAAACTGCCTTCATGACTCTCACGCGCGTTTCGGGGATAAACTTGGCAATAAGGGTGGACAACAACAACAACAACAACAACAAAGGGGTGGGACGATGCCAGGGTAATGACGATCCGTCCCCCCTAGATACAACATTGACAGCACTTACAAGTATTCTAACCCACTACAGGCGATCCTAACCATCACACCAGCACACATCACGTTGGTAAAACTTCCTGTAGACGGGAGACCGTTTTATATGAGACGGCTCGGGAGGCGCAAAGTCGACAGGAGTGAAAGTCTGTAAGGGAAGTTCCGTGCACAAAATTACTTCCTTGTTCCTCTTGAAGTGAATCATTTCGGCACGGATACCGGTTTTCGTCTCTCGCGCCAGAAAATCGCTGGGATATTTCCTTAACAAGCAGCGGAAATACGAAGTCAAAGAAAGTTAATGAATACAGAAACAAACAATCACAAGTTTGGAAGACTTGAGGTTCTCACAGCGGTGAATATGAAGATATCCGTCTTCTGGGTTATTGCGCTGTGTAGTCTGTTCATCGCCCTGATGACGGAGGCACTATGACCTCTGAAACGTTGGTTAACATCGACCAGACTACACAGCGCAATAACCCAGAAGACGGATATCTTCAATCACAAGTTTGGAAGTAAACACGCGCGGAACAATTCCGGTGCGTTCGCCAAAATTTGACCTTTGGCGTTTTTGAATGGCATCACGACCAACATTTCAATGGTAATGGCCATATCGCCGAGGGTCTATTCTCCGTCTGGGAATAACCCACGACGAATTCCCGGATGGAGATTCCCCACCCAGTCATTTCTGTGCGCAGAATTGCACTTCAGCGTTCAGGCTAAGGGCCCGTCTTTGCTGTCAAATTTCAACCAAACCTGAGACATGTAGACAAATTACAGTAACACTCCCCAATATCAAATTTCAAGAACATCCGCTCAGACGCTCCCGGATTGTTTAAGTGCGTACAGACGGGACGACAAAGCTAGTTTAACAGGCGATCCGTATGAATACAAAAACGCCTAAGCAAAAGACAAGATTCGAATTGACAATATTTCAACGTAGAAATGGAGCATAAAATGCTGAAGCTAGCGTTGTAAAGTCCCGTGGAATGTCTTGAGTCCCATAATATCCTCATTGTGCCTGGTATGCGAACAATCCCTTAATAAAAACAGGGGGGAAAAAAAAGTGTCGAATCCTTGCGCCTTGTGCCACTTTCGCTCTCCTATCTTACCGATTCCATCGTGGGTGTTCCGCGGTAGAAACTTATTTATCGTTTCGAAAATTTGTATTGCCATGCCGACCCACATACGCGGAAACTGTTTCAATCATGCTTCTAATGCCAATGGTTTGTTTTAAAGGAGGTTTCTTCGTTTTATTTTCAATTTCTGCTGCCATAATAAAGTCACCGTAGTATTCGCACTATTTTTGTCGGGCGCCCCTGATATTGCACAACACAATTATTACCTCGCTGAAGTTTCGTTGTAAAATGCGTTATGGAATTTTAAAATACTTCCCACTTGCTAATACCATAACAAGTCTATTTATTTAGAATGGCATAATTGTGTTTTATACCATCGGTTAAGACAACACGACTACTATATCGGAGTAAATACAAATAAAAATGTTGAAACGATACAACAAAAACTGAATATTTCTGGCGGAAACCACGCTCTGATTTGTCCCAAAAATTACCTAAACTACATCGCGGTGCCCGAATTTTTAACTTGTGTTGGGCAAGGCCGTGGTCTAGGCAACACGGAGTTTTCCTCCGTGGCATCCCAACAATTACTCCATTCACACACAGAAGAAGGCAATGGCAAACCACTTCTGGATCATCTGCCAAGAACGTATATGAACAGGTCCCAGTCCGAGAAAAGGATGGAAGGATCCTGTTCATATGGACCTATCGTCAGACAGAACACTAAATAATAATAAGATGAGGTGGTCTAGCGGTTAGAACGCTGGCCTTGTAATCCTGGGGTCTCGGGTTCGATTCCCGGCGGTGCCCGAATTTCTAACTTGTGTTGGGCAAGGCCGTGGTCTAGGCAACACGGAGTTTTCCTCCGTGGCATCCCAACAATTACTCCATTCACACACAGAAGAAGACAATGGCAAACCACTTCTGGATCATCTGCCAAGAACGTATATGAACAGGTCCCAGTCCGAGAAAAGGATGGAAGGATCCTGTTCATATGGACCTGTCGTCAGACAGAACACTAAATAATACTAATTGCCACTAGCGCTGAACACACGCCAGATCTTCGCCGCACGTCATGTTGGCATTTTAGCGTACAACGCTAAAATACGTCTACAGTAAAAACATGTGACCTTGAAAGCTGCCACCTGCTTCACCATTCCGTGATTCGGCATTTTCCCGCCGTGCATTCAAGCACTTCCTGTGATTATCGCAATAAACAGCTATTTCCTTAAACAACATTAATCAACTTATATTTGTAACAGAGACGTGTTGAGGTTTCTTTGCTGTATAAAATTAAATTTTAAATATAATTTATATAAATTTCGGGATTCAGAGGGTTAAAAAGTTCAAAGCGGAATTGTGGCCTAAGTACACTGTTGAATTCAGACTTATTATTATTTAGTGTTCTGTCTGACGACAGGTCCATATGAACAGGATCCTTCCATCCTTTTCTCGGACTGGGACCTGTTCATATACGTTCTTGGCAGATGATCCAGAAGTGGTTTGCCATTGCCTTCTTCTGTGTGTGAATGGAGTAATTGTTGGGATGCCACGGAGAAACCGGGGAAGCCCCCGGAGGAAAACTCCGTGTTGCCTAGACCACGGCCTTGCCCAACACAAGTTATAAATTCGGGCACCGCCGGGAATCGAACCCGAGACCCCAGGATTACAAGGCCAGCGTTCTAACCGCTAGACCACCTCATCTTATTATTATTATTTAGTGTTCTGTCTGATGACAGGTCCATATGAACAGGATCCTTCCATCCTTTTCTCGGACTGGGACCTGTTCATATACGTTCTTGGCAGATGATCCAGAAGTGGTTTGCCATTGCCTTCTTCTGTGTGTGAATGGAGTAATTGTTGGGATGCCACGGAGGAAAACTCAGTGTTGCCTAGACCACGGCCTTGCGCAACACAAGTTATAAATTCGGGCGCCACCGGGAATCGAACCCGAGACCCCAGGATTACAAGGCCAGCGTTCTAACCGCTAAACCCCCGTGGCTTGAATTCAGACTATAAATTCAAAAATCAAAGCAAAATTTGTTACAGCGGAAGCGCCTTCATGCCGGGTGGAATTTTTCGGGTCAAGTTTGCAGTAATCCTTCTACTTTCATTCGCATGCGACACACGTTTCTCTTTTACGTGCATTCACACGTCTTTTAATCAGTTCTTAAGGAGCACACACGCAAAGACATGGTGTACGTGCAGACGTAGAGACGACGACCCACGGATGTCTCGCTCCGCTTACAAGAGAAATGACAATGACCTAACGCTGCTAATCTCGTTATTAATATCGTATTTAGTGCGGAGACTTTAAACATAATTGTGAGGGGTTGCGTTGATGGTATCGCACACAAATCTTCATTACTAACATCAATAACGCCTGTAGTTTCTCAGCCAACTTCATTTCCCATACTAAAACAAAGGAAGCCTTTGCAGTTACCACGGAAAGAGCTTGTTGAGATGTTACGAGATTAATTTCCAATAGAAATTCTCGCACCACTGCAACTTCAAATCCTTTGAAGTCTGCAGCTGCTCTAAATAACATATAATAATTCGGTCCTTACCGCAAAGAAAACACAACACCTAACCATTACAAAGATCAACTGGTTAACGCTGTTTAAGGAAATGATCGCTGTTTCTTGTGAGAATCATGCGAACCTGATAAGAGCATTATTCTGACAAAGAACAATTTCTGAACGAACAGGTGATACGTCGCGAACCTTGACCAAACTTCAACTATTATGCCCTTATTCTAGAGCAAGAAATTCCATACTTAGTGCATTGTTTGCACGAAGTTTATGAAATTAATGTTTTATGGAAGAACGAGTCAGTCTGTCAGCATATCTCTGAAACCACTCGACATACTTAGAGGCAACTTGGTACTGAAAGTAGCCACTAACATTCCTTGGAAGAATTTCCTTGTTCTTCGCGTCAGTCTTTTACTGGGCGTTTCAAAAATGTTAGCACAATTCGCCTATGTGATTTTATATATATGCTTATCTTTTTAATATCCGAGAAGTAATATTTTAAAACACCCTGTATAACTCATACTTTACATGGAGTTCACATGGAACATTACACGGATCTAAAAAAAAAAAACAGCAAAGCAGTTACGTTTTGATACGGTCAATATTTAACGACAGGCAATGTAAACAATTTGATTCTAGGCAATGTATATCCTTAATGTGTGTACTGACTTTGTAACGATCCGTTCTGATATGCAATAACTGGATATCGAGGCCAATTATGTACAAAATTGTAGAGAACACGCGGAAAATTTGTGTAACCAAATAGGTCCATGTCTTCCCACACTTGTTTACTCAGAGTCTGAAATCCTGTAGCCTCACTCTTGTCAAATTCGTATCTGTAGACATAAAACATAAGCGATGTGAGGCCAGGTGATTGACGTTCTGGCCCTTCACGACTTTATATAAATTATTCAGATGAACCAAGGACTGATATACGATATTAGACGCACACAAACCATTATTTCGTTCAAAATTCATCACCATGTTTTATGAAAGAGTAAGAGAAATGAAAGATGGCAGATTTCCAAACCAGATTCAGAAACCTAGACTCTCACAAATCGTACGGAACTTCATCACAACTCGATGAATATATCTGGCACAGCACAACCGACTTCGATCTGAAAATAAAATTATTAAAACAAGCAATGAAGTATGCTGGGGAGACCCACACTGTACTACCCCGGAATTTGTTTTAGAAAAAAAAAATCCTGCAATCAAACGCTACACTATCCTCTATGATAAGGGCTTCTGATTTAGGGTTTCAATTATTACGATCAATGCAATGCAAGAGTGACACTTTTAAAAGCAAATTCTGGGACACTACCCTAAAAAGCGACAATCCGTCCTCTAATGCCCTAAAAACACATCCATACAACGAAAGATGTAAATAAAACGTGTGAAAACATGAAAAACTGCTGTAATGTTGGAAATATTCAGCTTAAATGAACATCCCATATATACCTTTAGAACACGTTGGCAACATGCACCAACAACGCAAAATATATATATATAAGCGTCACGCTTTCATTTGTCAACCAGCAAATTACTACATTAACTTTCCAGGTACACTGGTTCATAATGTTACAGTGAATGAGATAAAACCCGACATCAGCTTCCTGGCAAATACAACTGAACAAATCTGTTCCTTGAAATGAATCCAATTTGTCTCCGAAATTCGTTCGTTGCTTAAAAGACAGCGAGTAGCACGAAACTGATTTGCAACGCATTGTCTGACAAACCTTTTTATTACCTGAATTTTTACTGATTAAATGTTAGTAACTCTTCCTGAAAAAAAAATACTTTGTACCATTTTATTTATTATTATTTAGTGTTCTGTGTGACGACAGGTCCATATGAACAGGATCCTTCCATCCTTTTCTCGGACTGGGACCTGTTCATATACGTTCTTGGCAGATGATCCAGAAGTGGTTTGCCATTGCCTTCTTCTGTGTGTGAATGGAGTAATTGTTGGGATGCCACGGAGGAAAACTCCGTGTTGCCTAGACCACGGCCTTGCCCAACACAAGTTATAAATTCGGGCACCGCCGGGAATCGAACCCGAGACCCCGGGATTACAAGGCCAGCGTTCTAACCGCTAGACCACCGTGACAGGACTATAAATTCACATCCGCCCCATAAACATCAACGAAAAACCGAATTTGAAACTGATTTTGTGACAGGCTTCACGAACGTGACCTCGATCCTCGGACGGAGTTTCATTTGTCTTCGAGCCGACAATTAGCGGGATGAAAGAAAACAATTCTCTGCAAACACTCCCAACGTCAACGCCGCTCTGGCCAATTGCGTCCTTCAGACATGAGGCGGATGAGGGAAACAGATACACGTCACAACCTTATTCCAGACGATAATAACACACATTTACGCTAACATGAAAATTACCACCTCCGCTACGGATGGACTGACCGTGCGTGCTTTGGCAGTAACAACTATCAGTAGTAGCAAAGTCGTGAAAGTACAGTCCCAGGACGCGCAGGCTACAGAACTCCACAAAGTACACTACAAGTCTACATAATTTTCCAAATGTGTTCTACTGAATTCTTCATACGTCAGTGGTCTTGACGTTCACTTGTCGCTGACACAAATCCAACAGTGCTACAGACAACAACGCGGTCAGAAATTAATTTCATTTGCATTTCGTATCCGACGACCGGGGTTCGATCCCCGATGGGGGCAGAGGATTTTTTCCTCTAGCCTCTGCGTCCAGACCGGCTCTGGGGCCCACCCAGCCTCCTCTACAATGGGTACCGGGGTCCTTTCCCGGGGGTAAAGCCGGCCGGGGCGTGATCCTGACCACTCACCCCCATCTAGTGCCGAGGTTAAGAAAGAGAGGAGCTATACCTCCTCTCCCCCCAAGCGCCTACATGGCGTGTAGTGGGACAAACTTTACTTTACTTATCCGCTGAAGACGGATTTCAACTAAACAATATATAAACATTCGGTTCTTATGTAAGACTTGAGGTTCTTACTTCGAATAAAACACAACCCGTCTCCACAACAGCAATAAACTGGTTATTTATTCTGAGAACCATACAAAAGGGTACACACTGCAGGTAAAAAACATTGTTACCGAACGTTAAAGCAGGTGGTGCACTGTTACTATTGGGTTTGAAGGATTAATACCGACCGTAACGAGGTCAAGATTTTATGTCATGCAACACAAATCAGGTGCTATACTGAATCAACACGAACCAAAATTTTATAGATGAATTGCTAGCTCTGCGCCCCGGCCGCATTACCCTCGAGAAAGGAACCCAGTTACTAACCAATAAGGAGGCTGGGTGGGGCCCAGAGCCGGTCCGGACGCTGTGGCGAAAAGTCCTCTGCCGGGAATCGAAACCCAGGCATCAAGTCCAGCCTGTAGTTTGATCACTACACTGACTGAAGTACCCCGACTCAAAACCGATTTTTATAAACATAATAAAGTTTAGGTTTAAAAATCTTCTGGCCTTCGAACAAATTTCCACTGACCTAACGAAACTGTGAGCGGCTACCAGCGAACTGCGGTGCCCTCACCTCGCTGACACAATTCAATGCATTAATTAAACACGTGGCGTCTATGGACACGTGCCAGTGCTCTGTCCTTTCACACTTCATCAAATTATTTACTCCACGATATAATCAGTTTGAGTAGTTTATTTTGAGATTCATGTGCCTGATGGACGAACGAGCCGACGCTGGAAACAAAAACCACGATAATTTCACACAACACACGCATTCGATCCAGGGACTTCCAAGTCCGCCCCCGTCTGGAGAGAGCGGAACTAATTAAGATCGGGGCGACACTGAAAAATGGAGATGGATTCCTGAAGAGTCAACCTATTCATTAATTATGGGCGTTAAAATAGGCGGAACGGAGAATAAACGACCTAAATCACACACGTGCGTACTGAATACCTGAGGAGAGAGATTCGTTTCAAGGCCTTATGGATAAAGTCGAGTGAGATTTTAGGATCTCACGGCGCCAAGTATGAAGACGATGGCCTTCTGGACTATTGCGCCGTGTAGTCTCGAAAGAGCTGATACACGTTTCAGAGGTGCGCACTGATTCCATCATCAGGGCGATTAAAATCACTCTCAACAGAAGAGCGTACAACTTGAAACACGCAAAACCGCACAGCATACACTGTGGAGCTGGAGGATGAGGTACGCGTGTTTTGTTCAGTGCTGTACCTCTCTCTTCCACTTTGTTTCTCGGCTAATAGATGGTATCATCTTTATTCCATCAGCTCCTCCCCCCCCCCGGGCCATCAGCCTCCTCCTGACTGTATCACTTATTTAAATATTTATGGCGGGTGAAGGACCTCGTCAGTGCGACCTTCGTCAGAGGTCTCCAGGAAATTCCTGCGAGCAGACAACCTTGTACACGGACCGCCGCGGGCTCCCGGCCCACTAACAGCACGTCCTACCAAGAAAGAAAGAAATTCTGAAGTGCGAAACTCTTTTCTGTCTCCACGGCAACCCAAACTGACTTGGTAGCAGGCTCCAATGCCATATTACTTACCACCTCGTGCAGCTGTACTCTAACGCAATAGCCTACACGTATTTCCCAAACGCATTCCTCACTATGTTGAAGACTTCAACGCCTTTGGTGTATAGTTTATTACCTGAGGATTCGCCCTCAGAGAGAGAGAGAAAGAGGAAATTGGTGGGGGAGAAGTGAGAGACACTTCGATATCTGGGGGGAGAAAGAGCATCTTATAGCTAGAAGGTCCCCAGGCAATGCCCGCTCGTCCTTCTGTTAAGGATAAAGTAAGAGTGAAGGCGTTAGTGTGATGATTGACATAAAAGACGGAATTTTGAAATTTTGAGACTATTAATTTGGAAGTTTAATACATAATTTAGAAGTTCCTACTGAGGGAAGGGGTGGTGAATTTTGATTAATTTACATCGGGAGGGCTGCATGAGAAGCTTGCAGTGGCCCTCAGAGGCCAAAGCGTGTCCAAGTATTTAAGAATTCAGTCCGTACCGCGAAGAAAACACACCACTTCACCATTACAAAGATCTACTGGTTAACCTTGTTTAAGGAAATAATACGACTAAAACGCTAATTAACCTTTGGAGCCGAAGCTCTTTCAAATGAAACTTAAGAATTCAGTCCGTACCGCGAAGAAAACACTACACTTCACCATTGCAAAGATCAACTGGTTAACCTTGTTTAAGGAAATAATACGACTAAAACGCTAATTAACCTTTGGAGCCGAAGCTCTTTCAAATGAAAATTAAGAATTCAGTCCGTACCGCGAAGAAAACACGACACTTCACCATTACAAAGATCAACTGGTTAACCTTGTTTAAGGAAATAATACGACTAAAACGCTAATTAACCTTTGGAGCCGAAGCTCTTTCAAATGAAACTTAAAAATTCAGTCCGTACCGCGAAGAAAACACTACACTTCACCATTGCAAAGATCAACTGGTTAACCTTGTTTAAGGAAATAATACGACTAAAACGCTAATTAACCTTTGGAGCCGAGCTCTTTCAACTGAGACTTAAGAATTCAGTCCGTACCGCGAAGAAAACACAGCACTTCACCATTACAAAGATCACCTGGTAAACGCTGTTTAAGGAAATAATCGGTGTTTACCGTGAGAATCATACGAAAAAACCCTTAAAACACGTAAACATACACGGAATGAAGGGCAGCAGACGCCTTCCTTGTGCCACTTTTGCACAACACATGAGCATCCTCTTTTACATTCGCCCGGAGGGTACAATTAACGTTTGCACATTCAGATGTTTCCAGAGTGTTGCTGGCAAACAAGTAGAAATACCACCACACAGCGTTACCAACATAACTTCGGCTACAACTTGCAACTTTGAAAAATAAGTTTATCTTTTATCAGAGAATTGAAGAAATAAGCTGGAACAACAAAACGTTTTGGGCTTCTGATTTATTCCTTTGGCGACACTGTGCTCACCAGCTGCTTCCGAGTGAAATGGCAGGTTATCACAGCTGAACGCCTCACAGCGAATATCCCTGTACCTTCAATGATTCAATCACAAAGCGACCGGACCTGAACGCTAAACCATTCACCGCCATCTGGTGTTAACATTGATAACACAAGGAGCTTTATCTATACGTCCCCAATATGCCTGCATGACGCGGTGCTCAGGCACAGGGGTGTCTACCATCAACTTAACTGTACCGCCCGTTTTAACCTCAGTAACTCTGCATTTTGTCTCCAGAGTGCGTGTGTACTATTCTCAGAAAACACGATTTCTAAAACTTCTTGACGATGGTGAAGAGTCAATTGAATAAAAATTTTCTTGGATATTATCCATCGTCTAGTAAATATAAAACGTAAAACGACGTTTCGGAGATGGGACTCTATCTCCGTCTTCAGATTCCTACACAGTTGGGCCCACTAGATAGAGCTAATCCCTATCTCCGGACCAAAGGAGATAGGGATTAGCTCTATCTAGTGGGCCCAACTGTGTAGGAACCTGAAGACGGAGATAGAGTCCCATCTCCGAAACGTCGTTTTACGTTTTATATTTACTAGACGATGGATAATATCCAAAAAAAATTTTATTCAATTGACACAATTTCTGTAAACTATATTAACCGACCGTTGTAACAAAGACGCGTTGTGTTTTCTCTGAGGTACGGACTGGATTTTTAACTAGGTCTAATATTCAGATGATCTTCGTGCCTCAACGAATTATGTTATGGACATCTGAAAACTGGTATAAATACACAAATTTCGCGAGAACAGCTATGCGGCGAATATATATAGGTTTTGATTTCACTGGACTGAAAAGTGTTCAACACAAGATGTACTCACAAGGAGCGGCGAAAGGCACGTGGCGCCAAATGAATTAGGACGCCTCAAGACGGCGACATCCCGTCGCCACTGTCAGTCAGTCCAGTACATGCATTTCCAGTGTCCAGTGAAATAAATAAACAGATAAACTCGTTGACAACCTTATCTTTTTAGTACGACTTTCTAAACGGGTAAAGGGTCTTCCTCAGTGTACGTCTGTCCTTCCAGAAAAGGAGATCTTTGAGAGGATTAAGGTCGTTTGGTCTCAAAAAAAAAAAAACTCGCAAATAATAAACACATATGGCAATAATTAAAATTTTAACAAGGATAACTACTTAGCTTACCCATCCTATAAATTTAATTCGAGGTTACGTTTTCTTAAACGGCGGATACATCGGGATTATTTGTTATTTAGTGTTCTGTCTGACGACAGGTCCATATGAACAGGATCCTTCCATCCTTTTCTCGGACTGGGACCTGTTCATATACATTCTTGGCAGATGATCCAGAAGTGGTTTGCCATTGCCTTCTTCTGTGTGTGAATGAAGTAATTGTTGGGATGCCACGGAGGAAAACTCCGTGTTGCCTAGACCACGGCCTTGCCCAACACAAGTTATAAATTCGGGCACCGCCGGGAATCGAACCCGAGACCCCAGGATTACAAGGCCAGCGTTCTAACCGCTAGACCACCGTGGCTCTACATCGAGAGAAAAAGATAAAAATCATGTACAAACAGACGATATTGTTGTTTTCGGATTTTATATGCCAAAACCGTGTATTCATTACGTAATAAGACGAGTGCTTACAGTACAATGTAAACGGGACCACCCACTTTCATCACTAATAGATAATAGAACGCGGTCTTTCATTTCTTGCTGTTAGAAACAAACGCTTGTGACACTTTAACTAACTCGACGGAGTAACACTTTCAGAAGCTAAACAACAGCTCACTTTTCCAAGAGATTCCCTACCTTTTATGGGACCTGATGTAACTTTTGGTACAAGGGCGATTCACGCAGTAACAAAACAGTGGGCCAGGGCGACCGTCAGCTCATTGTGAACTACGCTTTCACTTGCCCTGCCTGGGTTTATATGCCCTCACATTACACGCGACCCATTTCAAATGAGATTCCACGTATTACATGAACTAATGCGTAATAGAACATCTTCTCTTATATATATATGAACATGGCCGGACAATCGTAAATATGACACCTACAATGAATTTTAAATACCGATTCCTTTTGTCACGTCTAATAATTTTTGGGAAAATACATTTTTTATTTCAAATGTGAGTTGAGAATTGATTCATTTGGAACAAATCAGTTTTATGAACGAAGAAGAAATTAAATACTTCTTATATTAGTTAATATTCTTAAAATTTCTTTGTCTTATAGAAACAAAAGTAAACATTTCTCTGCTGAAAAAAATACAAAGACAATTGAAGACCCATAAATGAATATGGATGGAAACTGCAATTTATTTTTGGCTCGTAATAAAAAATTCTGAACAGTTTTCAATTAAATCCATGCAAATTCTTCGCTAAAAGAAACATTTTTTCTTCTGAAAAGTAATTTTTCCAATACTTCGGTATCCCCAAAATTCTCCGCAAAAAACACAGCACAAATTCAATTACACCTCTCAGCTTGAGTCTGCTACAGAAATCCGGAAGACGAGGAAATTCAGTTACACAGCTGCCAACCTAAAACAAATATCCCGCAGAGAGCCTCACAACTGTCCGTCTATATGAGTGGATGGGTTGGCAGACCGGCTTCCAACTTCACTCAAAGAAACAGCAGACGTTGTCAGACCCAATCGATCACCTAAGAGTCCCGATATGCATGTTCGAAAGTATACAAGAATATTTCGTCCGAAAAAAATATGTTCTTAACGATTTCATTACAACACATTAGGTAGCAAGGCACATTTTTCGGTTGCTAGTAACATGATACATGCATGTAGCACAGTGCATATGCCCTGATTATTATTATTATTATTATTATTATTATTATTATTATTATTATTATTATTTAGTGTTCTGTCTGACGACAGGTCCATATGAAGAGGATCCTTCCATCCTTTTCTCGGACTGGGACTGTTCATATACGTTCTTGGCAGATGATCCAGAAGTGGTTTGCCATTGCCTCCTTCTGTGTGTGATTGCAGTAATTGTTGGCATGCCACGGAGGAAAACTCCGTGTTGCCTAGACCACGGCCTTGCCCAACACAAGTTATAAATTCGGGCACCGCCGGGAATCGAACCCAAGACCCCAGGATTAAAATGCCAGCGTTCTAACCGCTAGACCACCTCATCTTATTATTATTTAGTGTTCTGTCTGACGACAGGTCCATATGAACAGGATCCTTCCATCCTTTTCTCGGACTGGGACCTGTTCATATACGTTCTTGGCAGAGGATCCAGAAGTGGTTTGCCATTGCCTTCTTCTGTGTGTGAATTGATGCCACGGAGAAACCGGGGAAGCCCCCGGAGGAAAACTCCGTGTTGCCTACACCACGGCCTTGCCCAACACAAGTTATAAATTCGAACCCGAGACCCCAGGATTACAAGGCCAGCGTTCTAACCGCTAGACCACCGTGGCGGCCATGCCCTGATTATGGTTAATTATCCTAAAACTTATTTTGATCACTTCCACACAAATTCACAAAAACTGCGATCCTACAACTGGTCGACTCTCTCACAGTCCGCCACTCACCTTTCACCGCCCCATGAGATGTGCGATAACCCTCGAAGGGCAGCACACTGTCACGCCCTTGGTCTCAAGTTAAGGGTTTCATCTCTGACATGGCCACTTTCCTGGTCTAGGGCAGGTCGCATGCAGTGGACAGTCGTATTACTTTAAACACCTGGCATGGTAACCAAAGTAGACTAAAGTTTCCTCAACTTCGGCGAACGGATACATCTTCAAAAAAAAATAGTACGCTACTGTTACCCGATTCTGAACAAAAATGCAAATTGTAAGTAACATTTTAATAAAACCGCGTTATATAAAATTTCACGAAAATTCATTCAGCCGTTCTCGAGTTATTTTCACGCGTGCAGACGGACGGACAAACTATTTAACAGGCGCACCGCAAGGCATCGAACGCGCTAAAGATCTGACATAATTACTACCCGCGATACTGCTCTATCGTGAGCAGGAACTCCGTTTCCCTCGTCGTAACAAGATCCAGTCTTTTAATATAAAAACTAAATGGATCAGGTAAAGCAGAAACACACGCCAGAGCCACTGAAGCGTGTAAAGAGAGAATTAGATGACAACAAGGTGCATCACAACTTACACTACCATCAACCACAGGGCGCCTCAAAAAGCATATTACCATAGCAACGTAAGTTACACTACTCACAACTACAGAATTAAGAATATGCAAGGTGCGCTAAAACAAACCACTGGGTGCCCCATAAATATACATCACCATTCGCACGGTGTTAACAATTACCTTTCCTATCACCAACAGCGTGCGGAAAGGAAATAAGTACAGAGAGGTACACTGTCACCTGATTCTCAACAACTCACAGACTGTGCCAAAAGTTACTTTACTATCAACCACAGAATCGGACACTGGAACATACGTCCACTGACTCAAGTGACATCACAATAAACCACAGGATCCCTCATAAAGTGCTTCACTGTCATAAACAGCAGAATGCATAAGTGGTAGCGATTAAGTCAAACCACTAAGTACCCAGTACAAAATGACATACCAAGTTGTTTTCTTAATCGCTATTCGTAGTACAACGCGGCATTAGGAAACAATCAGACACAGGGTGCCTCATAAGTAACGCCATAAAAATCTAGTATGCCCCACTAAAATGATACGGCTATTAGAAGTGTAACCATGGCCCACAGAATGAACATTTAGCAGCGTGTCCATAATTCCACTAACAGCCCGAATATGCCATGTAATGAGACGAAACCCTCTGAAGCCGAGAATTGTCTAAATACTATTTAGAAATTCAGTCCGTACCGCAAAGAAAACAGGACTCTGAGATGTGGGGGGGGGGGGGGGGCAAGACACAGATACACTCCATGGGTAAAATACAGAGTTACTGAACGTTAAAACAGAGCGCACGCATAATTACCATTCGACCTTGAAAGGTTAATACCGTTACTACATGCTGTTACAAAAGCCGTAACCAGAACTCAACCGAAAAATGCCTTGAGCCGCTGTTGCGCCGAGCAAAGTTGTATTGTTGCAATAACATAAGCGAACAATTGAAAGTCATGAAGGGAGCCGTAGCCATGACGACATGTTGTACTTTGGGGGGGGGGCGCACTGCAATCTGCGTGATGGTCACAAAACACGTCTTCGGGGACTCATTCTGCGAGGCTAATGACTGATAAAACGCACAACGACCCTTCTCTGCGTCGTCTGCAGGACATCTGCCGCATTTCCGACGGCGCTATTAACGGTGAAATTCACAGAACTTCGCTAAATTCAGGCGATACAAGTCTATTTCCGGCTCTGCGGTCCACCTAGCCCTCTATAAAACGGGTACCGTTAGGGGCAGGCGGTGAACAGCCTGGAAGAGAGAGGCTGATCACGCACCTTCGGTTATTGCCGGTGAAGCTTTTCCTCCACTCCCAAATACGTCTTCATGACGTCCCGCTTATATTAAGTACAGTGAGAACTTTACCTTCATATTTCACAAATTTACTTACAACATCGTAGGCCGTTATCAAACTAATATCATTCAGATGTGAAACATTGTTCTATTATTATTATTATTATTAGTGTTCTGTCTGACGACAGGTCCATATGAACAGGATCCTTCCATCCTTTTCTCGGACTGGGACCTGTTCATATACGTTCTTGGCAGATGATCCAGAAGTGGTTTGCCATTGCCTTCTTCTGTGTGGAATGGAGTAACTGTTGGGATGCCAAGGAGGAAAACTCCGTGTTGCCTAGACCACGGCCTTGCCCAACACAAGTTATAAATCTGAGCACCACCGGGAATTGAACCCGGGGCCCCAGGATTACAAGGCTAGTGTTCTGACCACTAGACCACCGTGGCGGTATATTGTTCTATACAATGAATAATTTAAAAAATACAACCAGTTCCTGGTTTTATACAGAACACATTTGCAACAATAAATTTACCGACGTTTCAAGAGATACTTATTAACATTATTAAGGCGATGGTTGCAGTAAGCATCTCTGAAACGTCGGTCAATTTCTACCAGACTACGCGGAGCAAAATCAAAGTAGATAAGTCAGTTACCTTCAAACTCTCGTCGTGAGAAACTTAAACCTCACCAAGGCTAATGAGATCTGCAAAATCGCATAGAAATAGGCGTTTTAAAAATGAGTTCCTCCTACTCTACCTTGCAATGAATACATCTCATCGGTAAGCTACACGCAACCCGCCCTATACCTGTTGGCCAACGCATAAGAGTCGGAAACCATGCAGCAGGTCAGCTGTCCCTGAAAGCAATTTTCAGCCCCTGTGCAGCTAATTACAGGCACACTATCACCATTAAAGCCCCCCCCCCAACCCCTTTGTGAGGGGAGAAGACACATGGCTTGCAGACGATCAGACCTGCTGCAGCAGTTCAGTAAGACTGATGATGGTTTCTGAAGCTCCTGGCTATCCCGACGAACACCGGGAGAATCTAAGTAACGAACCCCTTTATTCCAGCTTTATCCTACTTTATAGTTCCATCCTTCAGGACTACGAAGCACTGTCACTCTGCCACTCCACCCAAGGTCTCTGTAACTGTTACACCAGAACATACAGCAACACGGACCTTAGCACACTCTTGCACTACCGCGCGGATCAAAGAGCCCTTGAGTACGCAACGCACGGCGCTGGGGGCTGAGACTCGAAACGTCTTCTTCGAATGCACCGCACTTAAAACAAAGGGACCACGATAAGCGCAACACAAGACGGCCGTTGATCAATATAGGCCCAGAAGGGGGGGGGGGACAAAGCCGAGGGGCAACTGCATTAAAAACAACCGGGGTGCCCGCCCCAGCTACAAAAGAAGTGCGCACAGATACTTTGTTACACGGTGGTCAATGACTCGAAATAAAAACACATTTCTGTGAGCATGACAGCTTTCTGGAACTTTGCGACATGCAGTCTTGGAGAAGTTTACAGACGTTTCAGAAGCGAGTACTGTCTCCACCCCGGTTGATTCAAGATTTAATTCAAAATCCAAACTCCACAGAAAAATATGTTCATCCTGGGCGGTGGTACTTACCGCGGACACACGCAAAGTGCACCGAAGCTGAACGTGGGTGCCCCGGGCAACTGAGTAAAAACATTAAGATACTTGGCCTGGACAGACGATCGAGAGCGAAACTCTGCCGCGGCAAAGTTGTTACGACTAAGCGACGGGGACTTAAGTTACTACCCCGTATCTCAAGAACGCAGTCTGAAGACAGAACACCACCATGTTCGATCGATCGTCATGCCATCTACATTCAAAATACATAAATCATAAACTCCAAATTCTAACTATATTACGTCATTCAGTTGCTTTTTAAGTAAACAAGTTAGGAAATGGGCGTCTAGCGTAGCAAATAGCATCGCCTTCGCTATGATACTGCCCACACATTTTCAGTACTATCTGAATGCAAACTTTTGGTGTTCTGTTATAGCCTAAGTAATGTGTAAGAGGTGTGTCGCAAGAGAAATGATACCTAATATATGATCTGATCCAAACAGTTCCAAAGTTTATTTAATTACTTCAAAAACTGAAATATTTGACAGAAAAGTGCAGTATGTGTAAAGCATTTTAATTTTCTACAAAATTTTGCTCGAAAAATTTCCATACTGTGGTCACGAATTATGCTAATATCAAGTTTCATTAAAAATCAGAAAATTAATTTTAAAAAAAGTATTGGGTGGGGTTGGGGTTCAGCCACAAGAATGTGAAGCTACCACAACCACATCTTTCTTCATAAAATACGTATATCAGGTTTAAAATTAAACACACTTCCCTTCTGGACTTCAATGTATAATAATAATACATTCTGCAACAAAAATCGTCTAAGTTTTGGAGCAGACTGTACTATCTGAAAGGTCGCTGTTCCCCTCCCCAAATAATATGAACCAGGCGTACTAAGGCTTCCTGTAACAACGGCGTACGACGCGATGACTGGAATCGGTGAAGTTGACACTGAGGGATTCTGGGTAACGTGTTACGACGCGGCAGCTCTGGATGCCGTGAATCTCAGCGCAGATGAGTAACTGAAATTTCAAGCACCAACACAGACTCACTCAGAAAATACCCACATCGACCTTTCTTTCTTGCAGACTATTCCCACTATTGCTGGTTTCTTCGCAAGAGTAGCTTAATATTTCACTAATCAACGACATGTTCGGCCTACATATCAGTGTACACAGATCTTATTACGAGTTCCTTGTGCAAACTGAGTGAGGGAAAGCATATACAGGAAAGTCGGTTGATTTTAAGCTTTAAAACCCAGTGGTATGTATATGTACCACCTTATTTAATAATTAATGATCATGCAATCTTGTCCAAAATTTATAATAGTTGGTTTCCTATTATTTTCAGCGCAAAACAGCATTAAAAACAAATATATATATAGGATCTCGTTAAGGCAAGCTGCTAATATATGATGACGATGTTTCATATGTTTGAAGTTAATTTCTGTAATTAATTGTTAATTGGTATATTGTCTGTAATTAATTACTTAGTAAAGGGAAGGAACAAACCTGACCTTGTAACAATTTTCCCCTTCACTGTAACAACCAGAACCTTAACAGGGCATATTGTTACAAACCGCCTTCTCTTAAATAAACAAGTTTTGACATGAAATAAAAATGAATAGGCATTTGAAAAAATGTTATTAATATAGCCGAATAGTGGTAGTGCTTGAATCCACAATTGCTAACTTTGTAAATTGTAAAATCGTAATTGAAAATTGTATGAACTAGCCTCTATCTCCCCTACAATCCCTACTTTACATGAAACCCAAATCGAATTTCATAAGGATCCTCGCACACGGTCAAAAGAAAAAAATTATAGGGGTCGTGATTTTAAACAGTTTTCCCAAAATAGCTGTTATTTAAAATATTTTTCGATTTCGGCCAAATGCGTCCCGGATGACAAGAAGATATCGTTGTGACCGTTAAGTGTGGCGTCTGTACTTCGATCAGCTGAGCAACATTCCATTCGTAACTGCAAGAAATGAACATCAAGGCCGGTCACGTTTGCAGAACTGTAAACTTCTCCACTGGGTAAATATGTGAACTTCGCCGACTCCATTTCATTATTTGACAAATGCTACCGTCTCGAAACGAAGTAGTATGCAGAAACAATACCAAAAAATCATTAGTTAAATCACGCACAACAAACATTTTTGCAACTTACCAAAATAAATGTAAAAGAACTTTAACAACAGACGTCTTCAAGTGTGGTAATTATGCACTCTAATGTCATACAAGATTAAAATCACTATGAACATTTTGTAAGGAATTTAAATTCCACCATCAGAGCACTGACTGCCCAAAAGTCTCACCTAGTACTCGTTACGCAGTAAATGTAATAACAAATCACAATAAAATTCGAGAAGAATGTTCAAAGAGGCATTTATTTATTATTTATTTAGAGTTCTGTCTGACGACAGGTCCATATGAACAGGATCCTTCCATCCTTTTCTCGGACTGGGACCTGTTCATATGCGTTCTTGGCAGATGATCCAGAAGTGGTTTGCCATTGCCTTCTTCTGTGTGTGAATGGAGTAATTGTTGGGATGCCACGGAGGAAAATTCCGTGTTGCCTAGACCACGGCCTTGCCCAACACAAGTTATAAATTCGGGCACCGCCGGGAATCGAACCCGAGACCCCAGGATTTCAAGGCCAGCGTTCTATCCGCTAGACCACCTCATCTTATTATTATTTAGTGTTCTGTCTGACGACAGGTCCATATGAACAGGATCCTTCCATCCTTTTCTCTTCTCGGACTGGGACCTGTTCATATACGTTCTTGGCAGATGATCCAGAAGTGGTTTGCCATTGCCTTCTTCTGTGTGTGAATGGAGTAACTGTTGGGATGCCACGGAGGAAAACTCCGTGTTGCCTAGACCACGGCCTTGCCCAACACAAGTTATAAATTCGGGCACCGCCGGGAATCGAACCCGAGACCCCAGGATTACAAGGCCAGCGTTCTAACCGCTAGACCACCGTGGCTAAAGAGGCATACGGCGATATAATAGAATTCCGTAATGAAGAGAACAGAGAAACGCATGACAAATCAGAAATTAGGAGAAGGCCAACGTTCATCAGATACACGGAACGCTGTCCGCGTTGCTAAGCAACATGGCAAAAGGGGTTGGTTTCGTAGAGATCAAGTTACACGATCACACACGGAACGCGTTTTGCAGTTCAGTGACCACAGAGTTGATTGTCAACTACCGAAACAAACAAAAAATCCAAACAGCAAAACCATGGCCTAACAACCTCATTCGCCGATGTTTAATTACGAAGTAAATAACTTAGGAATCAATACCGTTGAACCAACCACCTAGGCCAGGAGCTGCAGCCCGCGGCTTTGTTATGATACGTATAAAAATACAGCCATCTAAGAATCTATAACACACCAAGCCTATGTGAACTAACTTTTGCTAATTAATCATAAAGTTCCGTTTCCAACGTTACTTAAACAGAAGATGGAATCTGAGATTATTTCTGCTTAAAATTTTTTAAACATAACCAAGAATATATCAGAGGATTATAATTCAACACAGAGACTCCCACTGTTCGACGCTCTCCGAAGCTTAAAAAAGTGCTTGTCGCGAAGCTCAGGTCCAATGTGACAAGACAAGTTGCTTGGCTGCTGTGCTGCGAAGTAAGACCCACAAAAACGTGTTTATATTTAACCCTCGAACACAACCAGACACATCTGATGAACACCCAGGAGCCATAATAAAAATATGGTATCCCATCACCACTTAAACGTCTGTATTCTACGTCATCAAGACAGACAAACAAAGGTCATAACCCCTTAGCGCCCAATGAAAACTATACGCATCACCTGCTACAAATATCAATAATTCTCCATTCCGCCCACAGAGCGAATTCGTATTCGAACTGGAAGGCGTTCGAACAATTTCTTGACTGAACGTCGAGGCAGTGTGTCCCGAATTCTAAATTTTGGCTAGAACTGCTAACCTGACTGGAACTACCCGTTATTTTACTCAGTATCTACAGGCAAATTCCGGAACAATCTTAAATTAGGACATGACCGCTTCCTTCCACGTCCACTCCAGTTCATTATTCGTTAATCAACCAATAATTCGGCGCAAAATATTCACGATTAAATAAAACAAACACATCGCTGCAAAGAAGATGATCAGTGAATGATGAATTGGAAAGGATGCGAAATGAAGTAATCGTGGCTTAATTTAGGGTACTATCCCGGAGTTTTCCTGGAAGGACTCAAGAAAGTCGTACTAACTTCAGCTCAGCCGAGATTTGAACCTGGAACTGGTATATGGCGTAAAATGTAATTTGATTGATAACACCAACTTTAATTGAAAGCTTTTTTTTAGCTCATCTGATTAAACGCGTGTAGAATCTCTTCTGTTGATTTGCTTTGTCCTCAATAGAATTTAGTCTTTGTAATGCATTGTCTTATAGACGAGCGACAGCCATTTCGGATTGCGGTGGGGCAAAGCACTCCAACAACAGCAAGAATAAAAAAAAGTAACTTAAATTGAACTGCTAACCGAACACAACAAATAAATAAATAATAGTCTTAAGACATAACAAATGCGGATAGCGTATTTGGCTACTGATCCAGCATCCACGGCCTGCGTATCTCCGAGTATCTGAATGGTTCGACGTGTTTGCTACGCGTACATTTCTGCGAACTGAAACAGAACGCAGACACAGATGTCTCAGAACGCTCACACTGCACATTTAAATAGATAGTTTCGTGTTTTGCTTCTCTGGGTTTTCCTTTTAGCGACGCTGACAATCTTGGTCCGTGTTACGACTTCCGGTAAATGGCCACATGGAATGAGTCGTGCTGTTATTTTTGGTACCGGTTATAAATTAATTTTTGAGAAGGGGGGATCCCCAAGTGATGTAGAAATGCTCGCTGGTTTTACGAGCCTGCTCTCCTATACGGTGAGCCCCGCGAAGGTTCCAGGAAATGTTGCATGTCGCGCTGATGGCTGTGTGGGATCTTGAGATGGATTTTCAACACGCTGCAGAGCCGAACAGAAGAACTACAGCGCCCTTAAAATGCCTCATTTTCTTGTACGCAGAGACGGAAATATCAGAATGACCTTGAAAGACCCCCCCCCCCCCCCATGGAACATAGAGAAAAGTCCAAATATTTTGCCCGTGATTGACCTGCGATCTTGGTTGGGTGAACTGAGGAAAACCACGAGGAGAAGGTCCAGATTCGTATCAGAGCTCTGAAACACTTTATACCGCTACGTTAACTCTGTGAAAATGTCTAGTCTTAGTAGTATATATTATATAATGAATTCTTATCGGGTTAATACCCGTGTAAGGTTGTTTAATGAAGTCTTTCTTCACACTTAGTCGCCGTGAAGGCTTCAGATCCTACGTCTTGGCTATCCCTTACACGAGATAACGTTTGGAGGCAAATTCACGCTTACACGAACATTCTGTATCTGATGTATAAAGTATATAAAGGAGACATTATTAGCGATGCTTCATGGTAGTAAAATACTCTTAGAAAGTTAATACAGTTTGGTTCCAAACTTATCCCTGAATTGAATTATCGACTCTAAATACACGCTTTGAGTTACATAATACTCTTTAACAATAAAATAGTATTTCTTGACGTACGTTTTGTTACGAGACCGTCTCATACAGACTTAAGATTTTGGGTTCTCGTGGCGAAACGTACGAAGACTCTTGTGGGATTAAATTAATTATTCGGTTTTGTCCGTCTAATCACAATTATATTTAAAATTTAAAATTTACAAATAAGATAATTAAATTATCATTTTATGTTCCACATCGAATAATCGATTTACATTTGGAACATTTTTTACAACATGTTTCGGTTTCATCGAACCATCTTCAGGTGTAAAATTATATCAATAAACTTAAAACTCAACCTGAAGATGGTTCGATGAAACCGAAACATGTTGTAAAAATGTTCCAAACGTAAATCGATTATTCGATGCGGAACATAAAAAGATAATTTAATTATCTTATTTGTAAATTTTAAATTTTAAATATAATTGTGATTAGACGGACAAAACCGAATAATTAATTTAATATTTGATTCAAAATATGACGCAATTATACTATCTTGTGGGATGTTGCCTCTGTAATTATCGCCCTGATGATGGAAGAAGTAAACATATCTGAAACGTCGGTCAATTTCTACGAGACAACACGGCACAACATCCCAGAACGCAAATTTCTTCGTGGTCTTTCTTTTTTTACGTTTTTTGGCAGCAAAATTACAGGTATATTTGGTGTCGGATAATTTAAAATGAAACTTTGGTATAAAACGCTGACCACTGTAGGCTTACGTGCTGGCCACGTGGAGTTGATTTCATGTCATTTGTTTGCAGAAAATGAGGAATGCAGTGAATTAATTAGGCATCGTTCTGTTTAATTGCTGTTGAAGCTTCGTGATCACGATTATCTTTTCTTGTTCACATATTAATAATTTTAAACTCGTTTTTCGAAGGAACATTTAATTTTTGTTAAACTTGAAGTTTTCACGGCGACTGGACAGAATGAAACCTTCTCGGGCAACATGACTATTGAAACTGAGGACTTTGATACGCTCAGTGGT
The DNA here is from genome assembly GCF_977971745.1 of Zootermopsis nevadensis. Classification (NCBI taxonomy): domain Eukaryota; kingdom Metazoa; phylum Arthropoda; class Insecta; order Blattodea; family Termopsidae; genus Zootermopsis; species Zootermopsis nevadensis. The sequence goes on from NW_028259134.1 coordinate 21,344,946, forward strand.
TGGCAGGCTTGTACTTTTGCACAGACGTTGAAACAAAAATTACATTTAATGTTGTGCACGGATTTAAATAAAAATTTCATTCCGGATTCTTTTTCCACCCCCACAATACTCGGTGGTAAACACCGCCAAACTTATAAAATAAATCCTACACAACATAACAGTTATCAGAAGCAAAACGCGAAATGAGTCCACCTGACAGGTCGTCACGAAATACAATGCGTAGTCACGAACAAAGGACTGTCGTCGGTGAATTAATAAAACTTCTCCTGCTTAACAAGAAAAGAATTCTTTTAATTTAAAAACAAAAGTTTCCGATACCGACTGGCCTCTCAGAATTCTTGATGAACAAACCACGTGACTAGGTCATTTGAATTCCTTTTATAATTTCAAGCATTTGTTTGCGTGTAATATTTAATTTGGGCGACTTTGACCCTCGGGGCCCACAGGCCCTTGTTTTTATGCACAGAACTATACTAGGCTCAGTTCTTTTCGTCTACATTTCAAAACTGTCACGCTGGACTCGAATTTAATTTTTTTTTATTTCCCACTTAAGATGTAATTATCGCAACTAATGACAAACGACCAAATCAAAATATAAATTTATTGTTTTAATTGTTCTATCCTCGGGCTCATTCAGAATATCAAGACGACCTGCTTATTGGTTACTCTGCTTACTACCGCCTTCCTGATTAAAGATCAAAGGTCTGACTGTGGCGAACGTGACAGAAATTGCTATTTTAATTTTTTTTTTCCTAACTTGTTAATATTATCATACGACCTACTTTCTGTGTTCAAAAAGCCCCTCGATTCACAAACTGAACTAAACAACGAATGAAATAGGACTACACTTTTCAGTCCTTCGAAAAATAAACAAAGAAAAAGGATTTGTACAAAACAAACAAATCAATGATAGTTGCATTAATAAATATACATTAGTTTTAAAGACGAAAATAGCCTGAAGATGATGCAGTTGCATTGAAACATGTTGTGAAATAAAATAATGAGCGCTAAAATTGTAACATCGTAATAGCGATGATAAGCGCCAAATTTTAAAATTTTAAAGTTTAGCTTTAATAACACCAATTTTAACAACTAAGTTTGTGTATTGACGGAAATAAATAAATATATTAAAGAAAAAGGAAATACGTGTTTCCTGAAACTTATATTTTCTCGCTCCCCACTGAAAATACAATTTTAGTTTTACTGAAGTTTTCAGGCATTCAAATGTTCCAATATTTTTTAATCTAATAATTTGTACAATTAGTTTCTATTGATCCTGAGTTATTTTGACGTCAAATGACGCGTTCACACGGCGGGCCTAAGATCAAAATGTGTCGTCTTTCAACGACATATCAAGTAAATTAAAATGGAATCGACATTTACGGTAACGAAACCAAAAATTATTACTTAACATGCTCTGTGTAGTGACAGTCCTTTACCTCTGAGCTTCCAAACCGAGTGCTGGGAAATTGTAATGGAAACGTCACGTATTAGGGTCCTCCCTTCATTAATTTACGTTTTTATGACTAATGGAAGATTGTGGCAGGGTAATTACGTGGAATGGAGAAAAGTTAGAACCAGACCGAATCTAAACTTGTGGATAATAATAATTACAGTGGTCGAATTGTATGAAACAACAAATTCTATAAAATTAGAAGGTAACACGACATGCCGCCTCTGAACAATATCATCGGCCAACTCAATCCAATCAATTACCTAACTTTTGGAATCCAACGAGAAATTATTCATTTCGTCTCTTCTACACTCGGCCCTTTCGAATCTTTAACTGCCCCCCCCCCCCCCCCCGCAATCCTAGTCCTTTCCCTGTTATGATATTTCTACGTTTTCGTCAGCCATATTATAAATTCTAAAAGCTGTACAATGTTGTAAAACACACCTAATGGCATTACTGAGAATATCCATGGTTCTCGGAACGCACACAAACACGCCCATAAATATGAAAAGGGCTTTTGTAGACCTAGAAAATAGATACACCTAGCCTTCTAGAAACTTAAGACTCCCATATTACTACTAACAAATTCATAAACTTATCCAAATCGATAGTCTTACAAGTAATATTTTAAGAATTCTTTCAAACAATCGATTAAAATAAATACACGGGTTTAACCGCAAGTTTTATTACCGAAATAAGTTGAAGCACAGAAGTTGGTTCATGTTGTTATCCTATATATAATTACGATTAGTCCCTCACTATTTCTGCTACATTCGGTCTGAAATGTTTCACGAAGCACAAAGGCAATGTATTCGTCTCTAATTACCACTGTCCATCTTATCTAATGTTGTTCTACCCTGCGAATTACATGCCACAGTATAAAGCAGTCGATACAGCCCCCACGCGAAGATATCGGGAAGGAACAGTCACGTTAACCGAGCCCAAGCTGTCGGGTCGGGAAGCTGTTTCTACCTGAACGCGAAACAAAGCGAGGATGACCTGTCTGGAGGTAGGCGGCGATACCCTAATGCATCGTTATTCAAGCGAAGTGGCGTGACATGTGAACGGGCGAAAGGACCACATTGGTTGCTCATACCGCAATGTCTCAAGAACCAGGCAAAAACTGACACGACGAAAGGAATTAAGAAACTCGTTTGGTTACGAAACAGCAAACGTAACAAAAGACAAAGCAAATTTGCATAGATCGAGTTTTTGAAAGGGAAAAAAAAAAGTCTCCTCTTGTTTTATTTCCAATGTAAGCCTAACATTCGTTCTGGGACGTGTTTGCAATGAACGAAAATTACATACTTTCTATACGGGTAGCAGTGGGAAGAACAAACATGGCTGACACACAGCGCTAAAGCCAGCGAGCATCGCATTCCAGAACATTCCGGTCGCTAATTTCATTAAAATGATACGAGGTACATCGACAGCTGGAGATAGCCGATTCCTTTAATCAACACCAACTGATATATGGACTACTCAACTACTACGTTTAATTGAACGACCACGCAAAAAAAAAAAAAAAAATCTAACTCGCGAAAAGCCACAAAGCAAACTGCTAATTTAAAACCAACAACTTACGCCATGACCAGATTTCTAAATAACTCACTGATAAAGCAGTTCCATACTAAAACGACGAGCTTCGGCGCCAATGTACGTCCTGAGACGACGCCAGTAAAGCCTGTGGACACTAGAAATGAATCAATCCTGAAAAAACTGTTCTGTCTGTCTGTCTGTCATTTTCAGTTGCCCTGCGCGTGTATCATAGATCACAGTTTCTTACTTTCTTCCATATCAGTCCGTCCTTTGAGAGAGGCACTACGAGTCCCTCAGCTGGCCAAAACGTTTCCAGTTCTTACGGGATCCGAAATTAAATTACAGTGCACGGTGTCTGTTTAACGACGCTGTCACTCGCTCAGATGGTCATGTCAGATGGTGGAATTATTCATAAACTACAAAATTTTTGGAGGTACTGAGGAAAAAACTACGAGAAACCTCAGACAGGACAGCCGTTCTCTGGGCCCAGATTTGAACCCGTCAACTCCCGAATACGAAGCAAGTGCGATGTTCTCACTCGGTTGTAACGTCAGATCTGGGCCAATTTAATCTAATCAATCTCTTCACATCGATACATGACCGCGTCTTTGTGTCGAGTGTTGTGACTGGCCTATCCCCTGACCAGCAAATAATCAATTAGAAGCAAAATATTCAGAGCCCTCCTCTTGACAATATGGACAGCAGAATACTTACACTGACATAACGAACTAGATTTCGATTTAGTGCAAAAGTCTCAGTTCCCATTTAGATCTCGCCCTATCCAGTTGGTGTTTAAGTGATGTTACTACTTTCTCTACTTTCTCTCCCTCTCCCACTCTCGCCCACGTGCTACCATTGGTCCACTCCCATACCTGCTCCCATTGGCTCGGGGTAGGCTACACCTTTCACTTCCCTGCCTATAAATCCAGCTCCTCACACCCTATTCGCATATTCATCGCCCTGATGATGGAGGCAGTATGACCTCTGAAACGTTGGTTAACATCGACCAGACTACACAGCGCAACAACCCAGAAGACAGAAATCTTCATACTCATCGCCCTGATGATGGAGGCAGTATGACCTCTGAAACGTTGGTTAACATCGACCAGACTACACAGCGCAACAACCCAGAAGACAAAAATCTTCATACTCATCGCCCTGATGATGGAGGCAGTATGACCTCTGAAACGTTGGTTAACATCGACCAGACTACACAGCGCAACAACCCAGAAGACAGAAATCTTCATACTCATCGCCCTGATGACGGAGGCAGTATGACCTCTGAAACGTTGGTTAACATCGACCAGACTACACAGCGCAACAACCCAGAAGACAGAAATCTTCATACTCATCGCCCTGATGACGGAGGCAGTATGACCTCTGAAACGTTGGTTAACATCGACCAGACTACACAGCGCAACAACCCAGAAGACAGAAATCTTCATACTCATCGCTGTGAGAACCTCAAGTCTTACGAGGTTATGTTAGTTTACCGAAAGAACACAATTTGTGATATGATAACAATTTAACCAGCTGACAAACCAACGCGAAAAAAGCAAGCAGAATGTTGTGCATTATTCAAATGGCTGTTACATTACTTGTTACGAACGTTTATTGGGCCAATAAGACACACGTTTTATTTCCAGCGTTAAGCAGCAGAGGAGATGAACTTTGAAACCGAGTCTTATAAACCCCTGGCGACAGTCGTCAAACCGATTTACCATTTTCGATCAAGTCTGCATCCATCTTTCGCGTATAAGTTTTTCTGTAAAACAGATTTTGATGGAACCTCCATCAACGATTGATAACATCAAAACAAAAATTGTCCATGTTACATTAAAAAGGTGGTAAGTTCCCTTAACATCACTGGAATCTGGCAAACCTTCAATTTCCAATCGACTGGTAAAAATGACAATTGCAGTCACCAATTATGCTACAGCTCTCCTGAAAAAAGTTACAAAGCCCTTTTCAGTCGTAAGTTGTGTAAAAAAGCAGCATCCACTGCAGCGAAATTACGTACAGTGAACTGGAAAAGTAGGATGAGATAGTGGCCTCAAAAGGCAAAGCCCCCGTGAAGGGATGTTGAAACCGTACGACCGCCAGTGCCACCGCGGATATTAAAACTCTGCGCATTCAACACTCACATATTCTGCTCTCGAGAAATAAAATTTCTTGAATCACGACATAAGTTCCGCCATCAACAGCAAGGTGAGACAGATGCATGACACAGACTGTACCTCCCTCCAACACAGAGGGCAGCAGAGACTGAAACTGTTGCTCCCATTACCGGTCCAAGCTTCGAATCCCGGTAAATTGACATCACGAGGGGTGAATGTTTTCAACGGGGATGATACGAAGGGGTGGATCGAATCTTTGGTGAGTCAGTGATGGTCTGGAGTAAATGTAGGGGAAAGAATGAAAGAGAAGTGGCAAAGCTGAGGAGAAAGGGAGAGGAAAGAATGGTAGAGAGGATTAGAACACAAGAGTACAGTCAAGTCAGTATTAAACTGCAGCCTAGTCGCTCAAATGAGACAGACAGACAGACAGACATTTGAAGTGCAACCACTGACGAATGTTCAGCGTCCGTCCTTACAAATTTCAGGCTAGGACCGCTTCCTTCTACATCCTTACCAAGTCACGGTATTTCATTCGAATCTGTGTAAGCCTGGCATGACATACAAACATGGCGTTACGTCAACATCTAGATACAAATTAAACTAAATACATGACAAATTACTTAACTCGGCAACAATGTAATAATATACTAGCTACCTAGGTGGCTTAGGGAACCCGAAGGTTCATCACCGAATTAACGAAAGCCCTCCACTGGGCCAACAAAATCCAGTCTCCTTCAACTCCTATCTCCCATAGATCCCGCCTGAGATTATCCTCCCATCTACGTCCAGGTCACCCCAGCGGTCTCTTCCCCTCAGGCTTCCCAACCAATACCCATCCATGCGCGCTACATGCCCCGCCCATCTCATTCTTCTCGACTTAATCGCCCTGACAATACTGGGGGAGGAGTACAGATTTTTAAATTCGTCATTATGTAGTTTTCGTAATAATATACTACACATAACAAGCCACCGGAAACGGCAGTAACAAACAAATTTATGCAAAATAAAATCAGGTAAACGACAAATTAGGAAATATTATTCAGTCCAAAAATTATCATCCAGTTTATTTTATGAAGTAAACAGAAGTTCAAGACAGACAAAACAATTTTGTTGCTTGTATTTTTCTTTGACGGAGGACATTCAGGAAAATATCTGGGCCTGTGATGAATAAAGCATGGGTAATGTAGGATATCAGGGCATTTGGTAATGTCGAATGATGGCAACATTAATGAAAACCATGACTGGAAAAGACTGGAATGAGGAGTTCCGGCATGCCAGTACACACTGGGGAAAACAAAGTTACAAAAGGAGATCCCCAAACCGAGATTTGAACCTGGGACCTTCCGAACATGAATGAGGAGTACAGATTACTAATGGATTAAGTAGGTTTGAAAGGTTTATGTGAAGGCCAGTTGTGTTAAATACAACCTGAGTTAACTAAGCAGGTAAGGCAGAAAAAATCCTTAAAATAATGTACAATATGTGCCAACAAATTAATTTTGTCACATACGTGTGTGCACTGGTTATAGCTTATCTGTACTGGAAGTGATAAGCAACATTTTTAAACACATGGCAATCTTGAATCTATGCCATAACCACGTGTGTATGTATATCCAAAACAGTTTTGTCTAGATGCCGTCTAATTTCACATCTTAAAATGCATGTCCGATGATAAAGACAGCACGTACGGGAAGTTCTTTTAATATTCTGTAACTCTTCACGGATAAAATGAGCAATAAACGATAACAGGGGGGCCAGTAATCGCCCGTCGATAAACTCTTGCAGTTATCACACAAAGGTATAGCCTAGCAATGTACACAAAACGTTCTGATAAGACGAAAGCAATAATCTTAATGTTGTGTTTATCAGTTAAACCAATATGACATTTGCGGCCGATGACTAATGGTGTGTTCTTTCAAAAAGCCCTTGTTCCGACCAACACAACCCAGTAATGGAAACACACGTTTACTTAAAACAATAATATGAAAAAAATAAAACGTTTTCAAAGCAGCACTGACTTGAAACAAAAGCAGAGTGTGATAAATTATTGATTCAGAAAAATAACTCAGTTATTTATTCCTGGAAATCTATGTTTCTCTCTTTTCTTATTCATAACCCGTTGGCTTACCTTGCACAACCAATGTCAACAGCGAAATGATTCCGATAGTAGTCCATGATTTTAATGCGAATATCTTCCCTCCTGTCCAATTCATCTTGAGGGACACTTAACGGAACAATAATCCATCCATTTGGTTTACATTTTCACAGTTTACCTTACATGAAGTCACATTAAATAACTACAAAATGTCAACACGTCGTAAACAAACCGAGCCGGACAACTCCACCACTACAGCTGCCAACAAACTGATGCATCGCTGTAGGCGGAATGTAATCCCGCGCGGAGTGATACAAGTTTTACATACTACGAGAATGTTTATATTTTTTTACCGTAAATTCATTTTAAATTTTATTGCGATATAAATTCAAGCACAACAATAATTATTAGCAGAAGAACAAATATACGTTTAAAACCATAAACACCAAAATATCGGTCAAAGTCTTTATACAACGTACACCCACGGACATGCCCTGCCATCTATCAAGCAACGACCAAACGATACACCGCTATGTCAGCGCCATCAGAAAATTCAAACCTGTCACTTGGTTTAAACACAAAATAATATGGAATTGTTAGCAAGGACCACTAATATTGCATGTTATGTAAATTCATTCGATACGGCTTTCAACTACATAATGTATTTTCATACACGCGTATTTTTTGAGTTCCCAGCACGGATGATAATTCTACAAAAGCCTATCTACATACATAATGAGTTTGTATTCAGTGTGGCGGAAAAGCACGTGGTTGAGAAAAGGAGACAAAAGGCTTTCTTAACACACACAGAGGAAAGATGGTGGTTAAAGAAGTTCTCGTGAAAACAAGTACTACTTCTGCTGCCTCCTTTCCTACTATGTCATGCTAAGAATGCTGGGTTTTTATAGGTTAAAATAATGAATACAAACACAAATGCCCCCCACAACTGCAAATTAACAACAGACGTGTTTCTGACACTTTGGTGTAAGAACCTTACACCAAAGGGTCAGAAACACGTCTGTTGTTAATTCATCTCACATCTAAGAGGGACAAAGAGTTTCAGACAAATATGAAACAACATACAGAATCAGCCAATTATTGCAATGTCAAGTAATAATTATACAAAAATAAGTACACCATATACAAAAAAACATAATATTATACATCAGCTCTAAAGAATGCCACAAAAGTATGGACAGCACATCACATTACAGAAGTCTGCAAACACAACCAAAGGAAAAAAAAATTGCAACTACGCAGATAAATGCTATATATAACCTGCAAACATATGCTCTGATATCAATGGTTTGGTCACCCATTTTCTTTTGATATTCATATTCAACACAATTCTTTTTTCCTAAATGACATGACAAAAACCATGAAAATGTCATGTCACTGTCAACTTGACCTCTTGAAAAAGATAAATATTTATCTGAAAAATTGGATGATGGGTTTAACTTTTTTCTGTATTCATTAACTTGATCTTCAAATGACACTCTTAATGCCGCTGTCTTGTCTGTGGCTTAACACGGATGTAAGGTCAATCATAAGGCAAAATACGGTATTTTGCTTGCACAACAACGAAGTAAAATAAATACTGTCATTTAAAAACAAACAAAAAACCTTCTATATCTAAAACACTTCTCATGAATATCAGACTTAGTGGCCGACTACTCTGCTTAGAAATTTCCATGATCTTTCTTAGTCTTTTAAATATTATTAGGACAAAATTACTCTCCAAAAACTTACAGTGTGAGTATATCCAATGCAGTATCATGTCCATTACGTATCTGTCCTACAAAAGTGTACCACAGACAAAATATGCCTTATGATCCCTTTACAACCGCCAAGGGTCGCAAATATTAACCTCAGATGGTCAACGTCATACATCAGCGCTGTTGGCTAGTCCGCAAGCATTCAAATTATCTGCATAAATGCAAGTCAGTCAAAATGGCGCATCATCGACAAATTATCAGCTCAGGGTACTAATGATCATCAAAGCCAGGCATGGGAAACTTTTGAGCAAAGTTGTGCACATCATTTCGCAGGTCCTGAAGCTGGCGTCTGATGTCTGGATCAGAGCTTAGTAAATCTCTGAAGTCTTTAATTTTGCTGCCTACAAACAAGAATAAGCACAACGTTAGAGGACTGGAAGAAACAAACAGAATCATATGGTCCAGTACATGAACCGCAGTAGAATAACACCATATTTTTAAATCGCGCAATTACATAACAATATAAAAGACGATTCAGTACTTACCTCTGTCAAGTACGGTTCTGTCCACATATTCATTAATTTTATGAACAATGTGAAAAGAAAACAAAAAAAAATAATAAATATAGCTGTGATGATAGTATCTTACAGATTAAAATAATATTTCCTTCAGGTAGCAAAGGTCCAGTAGCGTCCCCCAGCTATCACTCCATGTAATAAGATATTCATTCATTCATTACCCGATTTGATCTTTGCCTCTGCTGCAATAGCGACACCGCGGTCCAGCATTTCTACCACTTTAATGAAGTCTGCCTCTTTGAACTGCCGCGATGTCAGCGCAGGTGCACCTGTCAATAACCAATCACATAATTGTACACAACTTGTACATCTTATAACTTACATATTAATTATGTTCCATAAGCATTGTCATCATTACATTTATTTCACATAAGGAAAATAAACACAATTTTCTCATAAAAAATTTACATAATATTTTCATACATTTTGATACATTTAATGTGGAACTCGTTAATAAAATTCAACTCGGCCAGTCACTGCAGTCATGTTGCATAAAATTTAAAATTAATTTTTAAGAATATCTACATATTTACAAGATCAAAAATTTTCACACATTATCTACAAAACCCAGCAAAGTAAAAATGTTACGTTACATACTTCTTCATTATGAAGAGCCACTTCCTCAAAAAAGAGCTTCTAGTGACAAAGATATAAAAATGATAGATTTATATTTTATGACAGTTCACATAATTAACTGAAATTCTGAAGTCGGAAATGAAGAGCTCAAAATCTTACCAAGTCTAAGACCACTGGGATTCAGAGCGCTGCGGTCACCAGGACAGGCATTTTTGTTAGCTGTGATATGGCACGCATTGAACACAGATTCTACGCGTGCGCCATCCAGACCCTTGGAGCGCAGATCCACTAACACGAGATGTGTGTCTGTCCCACCAGACACCAGAGCGTAGCCTCGCTCAACCAGAGCCGCAGCCATTGCCTTTGCATTGCGTAGGACCTGGCTCTGGTATTCACGGAACTCGGGCGTGCGAGCCTAAAAAAAGTAGAACAGAGTTTCACAGTGCTCACTGTATCAACCTACAAGTCCAGTGGTGTTACAACACAGAAGACCAACATCTTTATCACCATGAGAACCTCGGATCTCACCGTCAGAATGCTCTCAACAAGAACGTAAATTCCAACATATCTCTTGGACAATCACACAAGTGATGAAGAGAATTGCGCTGAGTACATCAACGCCTCAGAGTAAGCACCACCTCCATTTTCACCTGTTTCAGGGCCACTGCAACAGACGCTATGGCGTGGTTGTGAGGACCTCCCTGCAGAGATGGGAACACAGAGTTGTTGATACGACTCTCATAGTCATATTCAATGGGCTTTCCTGTTTTCTTGTCTACCGACTTTGTGCCTCGTCGGAAGAAAATCACACCGGACCTTGAAAAGAAAGCGATGCTTGCGTTATGCATTCAGAAGTAATTTCAGAGCACAAAAGAGTGAAGATGTCGATAATCGACCACCGGAGAGACTAGGTGGAGGAAGGTATGCAAAACGGACTAAGGAAAGAGTGGACAAAGAAATGAGAAAAGTGTATATGGGACAATAAAGAAAATTTGAGAAGACTGTCATGGAAACCCTCAATATATGACGAAGCTCCTACAAGCGTCAGCAGAAGGAATACACATTAAATCTTACTGAACGTAAGCTATTAAATACCTCCCTCCACGCAGGGTCTTGTGTGTCGTAGTGGTGACAATGTCTGCATACTCGAATGGAGATGGGATGACCTGCGCAGCCACGAGACCTGAGATGTGTGCCATGTCTGCCAACAACACAGCCTTCACTTCATCACAGATCTGAAATATAAAGTTTCTGTGTCTTGTTCCAGCGGCAAAAGTACTTACCTAGCATCCTTTGACGGCAGTGACTACCACCACCAGCTACTCAACAGGGTCACAGAGGTTATTATAAAACTGGAAATATGAAATAAGGTTCAGAATAAGGTTCAGTAATTTTACAGGTAACTTTGTGAGAGTGGACACAACTGAACTTCTAATTCCATCGAAACTAAGCAGCATCAATATCATAAATATGAACGAGACAGCTAAAAACATTCATGAATTTGACAAGAACATCTATAATAAGTTTTTAAATATATGAGATGTTAGAAATCTGACAAGAAAATAAAAGTGTGTTCAAGGGAAAAAAATAATATTACATACACTAAGATGGGATATCGTATCAAAGCGTCTCACAAGAAAGGTAATATATAAATATCGATCAATAAACAATTTTTAAACTGATAGCAATGAGAATGCCAGTCCTTATTTTTATGTAAACTCTTCTTTGGATTAAATTACAAGCACATGGCCAAAGAAAAATCAAATTTTGCTGCCTTGTCAAACACGTGCAAAGTTCTGAAAATAATGCTTCAAAAGATTCAATGAAGAAGATAATCAAGTTTCCATGAGTTACAGACAGTTACCAGGATATAATCCTGTATCTTATACCTCTCTGAAGCGCTTGTAGTCCAAGAGTCTGGAGTATGCTGACGTCCCAGCAATTATAAGCTGTGGGCGAAACAGCACTGCGGTCTTGTAAAGCATGTCATAGTCAATGAGTCCAGTGTTGACATCAAGACGATACGGCATTGATTCAAAGAAGATTGATGTGGCAGACACCCGCTTTGTATCGGTCATGAAGCCATGGGTAAGGCTATTAACACAAAACAATATAAAATTGTCGACATAAACCACATATTTATGAAAATGAGAGGGCAGACAGTCAATGCCATGAAACACTGTCACCAAAGCTTCCATGGAAGTTTCATCCTTTAGAAAGTTCCATGGAAGCTACCCTCCTCCAGGGCCTTTCTTTTACAGTAATATATTTTGTCCTCATTCCCATTGGCTGCTCCGACCCCATATAAATGACTCGCATCCTGAACTTGACTCCAATCTACAGTGAAAATGGAGACAATATATTCCTCCAAACTGTCGGTAACTACTTACAAGATTACGCAGCATCACAAAACAGAAAACCACAATCCACAACTACACGACAGCGAAAAACTAAAATCCTGCATCACTAAAAAGAAAGAAAAGAGTACAGGCTGTCCTAAAAGTAGTCACTCCAGAAATATCTAATTATGGAGGCTAAATATACTATACTTGCCATATGAACCATATCTTGAGCCAGATTAAACAAGTTCATGTCCTCACAAACTGTTTTGGCAAATTTTTGATTGTCAGTGGTTATGAGGCATAATTTTTGACTTCTCATTTACATTACAATTTAATTCTGTCATGTCAGCACGATACTAATTTCATAAACACTGTTCTTACCAGCAATAAGCGCGTTATATATACTTAAAAACTGACTCACTGTCCTCCGTGCGGCAAGTCGAGCCCCATAATGCGATCATGCGGTTTCAAAATGGCAGAATACGCTGCAAAGTTGGCTGGAGAACCAGAATATGGTTGAACATTGACACCCCACTCAGATGAGGTGAGATTGAATGCCTCAAGCGCCCTCTTCTGACACAGCAACTCAATCTTATCGATCACCTCCGTGCCACCATAATATCTGGGAACAGCAGAAACACCATTCTGCAGTCCATGGGTGGAAGAGGGAATATTGTGTGATATATTTTTAAAAATTTGATTTAGCCTTTCAAGTCAATAATATATGTACCAAATTCACATCTTGACAACGGGATGGCTATCATGACTGACAGTCTCCATCTAAATATTATTTAAAAAGTAAACTCTTATCTCAAAGGAAACACAATTCATCTCCATTGCAAAGATCAAGTGGTTATGGAAATAATAATGGATTATTATGAGAATTATAAAGAATCCATAAATACACACCATGCACAGCGCAGATTTACTGATTGGTAAATCACATGGTACATAAACTTACTACTGGGTTTTGAGGGGTTCGTAAGTATTTTAGAAATATTGTATTCACGCTGGAGAACAGGAAAAGGAAGATGACATATCAAAGCAAGTATCTGCAGAAACACTTCCAGGTTATAACACCATATCAAATACTTCTCCAGAGAAGAACCTAACCTAAAAGAAGTACAGGTATACAATAAACAGTTGGCAACAGCTGTTGCTATTGATACGTGACAAATACGGTTGATGTTTAAAGAATAAGCAATCACTCGAGGAAACAAACACAGAATTAGCTTCCCACGTGTTTCCTTATTATAGCAATACAAAGAGAAAATTCTGCCAGTACTCCACATCCTTGTTACATTTAAATTACAGAAATCAGGAAGCAAGCAGAGAGGGGCATACCTCTGTCCAGGATAGCCTTCAGAATATTTGTTGTTGAGACATGAACCCAGAGCATCCAGCACGGCTCGACTTGCAAAATTCTGGAAAAATAAACATCGGTAAGGAGCATACAAGGTAAGTCAGGGTGCTGCCATCTTCTGGATTTATTTTAACTATGTAAGGATACCATGTCCCCAATCTGAATTTACTGGACACCTTTCTTGTTTGCAGGTACTGGTGGACAGTTTACTTAAACATGAGACGATGACAGCCCTAAAGAATCTGCCAGAAGTTTCCTGTATTCTGCTCTGTTAGGAGTAGTTGACTAGATAAAAGACTCAATAACAAAGATAAGGGTTTATATCCAGAACAGATGTAAAAGGTAAATGTTGAACTGAGGGTCCTTAAATATAAAATTCGGTACTTGTGGGTTATCGGGACACATTGCTTTAAAAATAGGTTAGGTTAGGTTAGTTGTCATTTATTGAAATAAAATATAATAACTTTCAAGTATATGTCATTTATCCACACACACATTAACCTAACCTAACCTATTTTTAAAGCGATGTGTCCCGATAACCCACAAGTACCTAAAATTCTTATAGAATATTTGTGTTGAAGAAAGTGTGACTGAAAATTTCACCAAAAACAACCAGCTTTTTCAATGCGATATAAAAGAAATATATAGAAATAAAGATAATGTTTCACAAAATATGCCTGCTTCAGGGTACAAAAACAGAAACCTCATCTCACGCAGCAAAGAAACTGTTGAAGCTACAGCCTTATGCTTCTACATTGTGAAGGAGCAATGCTGCAACTTCACAAACATAATTTTAAAGTAGAATGTTATGACAACATCCTTTTCCTGGCTCGTATATGTTGCAGTGGTACACAGGAGCATTTACTGATGCATAAACCTGTCACCTGTTTCACAACTAGCAAATCATTCTGTACAAGCTAAGCAGTGTCGCCACTATTTCTTTACCAACTCTTGTATGTGTTTAACAATGCTAGTAAAACTACAGATGTTGATAACCAGGGCTCCAGAAATACAACTTAAATCTACTAACCACTGATGAAAATAAACTTGCCGACAGACTAGCAGTTATTATTGATCGTATATTTGACACTGATCTCCATTAACTCTTGAAATCGCAAGCAGACAATTGTTTTTCTAGATCCCTGAAAATAATTTAGATCGAAACATCATGCAAGTATAAAAGGTCACTATAATGTAAAGACAAACCATGGGTAAGATAAAGGCTCCTTTTACATATGCATCACATAATAAAGGGGTATGGATTTATTCACCTCCGATGCAATGAGCTCCAATCCTGACTTCTGTCTCATCTTTTCCTCGTGGATAAGAGCCCACATTTCTGGATCATCCTGCTCGAGGGTCTCCTGTCCTGTCCACCTTGACATCAGGCAGTGCAAAATGGCAGCCCTTCTGCAACCCTACGGGAAAAAATCTTCACATGTATCGCTGAGGAAACATTCAAATGAAAACACAAAAAAAAAACCATTCGCAAATCACATTACTGTGTTTGTTAACATAGTTTATATAAATTATATATTTTTTCTTTTATTATAATTTCCATTTTGTTTCTGATGTATATTTTCATCAAAACATTTAAGCAACAAGCAAAATATAAAACTAATGTTATTTCTTCCTGAACATTACTCCATAAGGTGTAACATCTAAAACTTTGAAAACACGTGTAACATAACCTAAATGTAACCTCAAATTACTGCACAAATTAAATTTCATTTCATAATTTGGAAATGAGATTTCCTACAACTTCTTACCGGCGTTATTGGCCATTAAAAACAAATACAAATCACTCACCTGTCGAACATTTGATGACACAAATGGCACGAGTACAGACAACATTGCGAACGGCAATTGCTAGTCGTCTGGTAATCTACACACTTGATGAGGGAAATGAGCAGGGTTAACAGTCTGGAATGAAAGCACAAATAAAGATATATAAATAAACATAATGGATGCTGACCTTAGATTGCCTTGAGGCCAACCAGTACAGTCAATAAAAACCAATAAGCTGAAAATCACGTTTTCAAGGCCACACTTCTGGCTTGCCAGACAATTTCGAAACTTTCCCCTTCTGAGAGTCAAATAATCAGTGACAAAAACTAACTGATATATGAAAACCCGAACATTCTAAATTCATGTTCCTACTGACCCTTGATCCATATTTAGCATCAACTCGCGTCTCTTGAAGAATTTCGTTAAAACTGGATAGAGGTACATTGAGGATATTTGGCTATACGGCACGACCTGTCTTCCGTTAATGCGTGACTGCTGCTTCTGACTGCCCAGGTTCTTATTCCCTGCGGCACAGCCGCCAAATTTCCTGAACTATATTTGTGTCTTCCGTTGAGATATCAAGAGGATGTTGAGAGGCGGAGAGAAAGAAAAAGTGGTGGACAGATGACCAGATTCTGGACAGAAATCAAATAGTTCAAAGTTATTAGAAAAAATACTTGGCTTTTATTTAATTTGAAAATCCTAAATTTTACGTTCAAAAAAATTCTGCACAGACTGGTATGGGAAGTTGCAGATGGCTGTTTCGAGCAGAATACTGTGTTCACTATTTTCAATCTCTGTATGAATGGTATAAAATAACAATATACATATTTTCAAAATTAGATATTGTTATGATGTCTGTCCTACTGACTTGTACACCTCATTAACCATTAAGTAATTACAGATACAAATCAAAATTAAATTTCTCAAACATTCACTCGACACCCTCATACCGAATTTAATGAATAAAATATGTAAGCAGGTGGACAGACAGACATATAAATCCCCATTATGCACTTGTTTTGTGAATGAACATAAACACCAAGGTCAACAATTTACATAATCCTGAGATACCACTGATGACCTCTCATTGTCACAATCTAAAACTGTATGATTGCCCTATCCTTGCCCTTCCACCATCTTCCTACTTTTTCACTTCAATTAATATACTTCATAATGTGTTTAAATAAAAAATTTAACAATATGCAGAATTTATAAACTGTTTTTAATAAAATATTTCAGTACACTGCTGATTATAACAGCTTGCAACACTTCCAAAAGCATTCTTTGATATGGTATTCCTAAATGACGCAGTAATTTTTGATATGAGCTATAACATCATTGCACAGGACAAGTGTTGGAGAGCGATGAAAATTTCAGAATGTGAAATGGCAAACATAAATAAATATACCATTTTGTGGCCTTCCAATTTATTACACCATGTAGTTTTATGGATGGTAACCAACATTTCAGATGAAAATCTATCCTGAACATAGAGACAACATGTTTTTTTTAAATGCTGGTAATCACCTGCAAGATTGTATTTTGGTACAAAACAGAATACTACCATCTGAATTCTCTCCATGATGAATACCTCAAGCAAATAAATAATCTTTATCTTGCATCTTTTAAAGAAATCATGTGATTCCAAATGTGACAATGATTAAAAAGTAAATTGAACTGGATTTCGCTGGAAACGTATGATAACGAGGTTAACAGTACAGGTCAAACCCCAGCCATGGAACCAGTTTTGTTCGGTTTCATCAGATAAGTCAGTGCTTATACATACTTAAAGGTGTCATGTTTCTGGCTCACAGACATAAGAAATGATCTGAAATGTTCTAAAATTGCTGTGATTCAGAAGACGACCATGAAAGTTTGACCTCACAAATATTTTTATTTTAATGTCTCAGGAATAACAATGATTTATTTCAAAATAGAGCACTGTCTGATTTGGAATTCCATGTCAGAACTATGGACAGAATGCTACTTCAGTGGTCTTATCCTTTGATTTCAAGAATAAATAGAAAAAAATATTTCCCATTACGACAGTAACTAGCTGAAAGTCGACAAGCTTGTGATGATATGAAGTTCTTTGATGGACTTGTATTATTTATTTCCCTTTACATGTTTCACATTAAACTTACAAATTAAAACTGATACTGCTTTTCCGCTTGCTCACAGCTCTGATGCTAGAGACAGTACACGCCTCTGAGATCACTTTCTCACAGCAGGGACAACAGTTCAATCCCATGAGACTTCAAGAAGTTTCATAATGGATGAAATGGTAATGCAGCAAATTTCTATTCAAGTTCTACAGCTTTCCCTTCCTAATCATCATTCCACCATCCCTCCACATTCATCACCCTGACCAAGCAGCACATTATCATACATTTTGGTTTTATCTGGAGCAATACGAAAGAATTCAGGATGTCATAGAAAAGGGCGTAACAGACCAGATCCTATAAGGGCACATGAAAGATTCTCGGAAATTGAAAGCAGGCATTACCTGGCGAATGACGTAATGCCAATACTATTGTGAAGTCGGAAACCACCTCAGGTCACAAACTAACGGTACTGACGGGTTATGCTCGTTCGAGGGCCGCTCTTTCACCGGCTGTTGTGGGCTTCTTTGTGAAGGTTGCGTCTGTAGTTTGTGAAAGTGAGTGTTTCAATATGGAAGTTCGCAAGACGCCAGCGTTCTTTATACTCCTGTTGCTGCCTTTGATTTCCATCACGACGGATGTGGACGCCTTCCGAGGGGGTAAGTTGGTTAACGTTTGTTGATGTCACTGGCTTGTGCAACTTAACCGGATGGTGGCTGGTGTAGCTTAATTCGTACCTTGTTAACAATAGTTTTCTTTTTGCTTGAAAACGAAACCGGTTTATTTCTTAAAACGAACTTTGACATCTTTGTGGGAGGGTAAGCCCTGTGCTCAAGCACCAAAGCCATGAAGGTGCATAGGAGAAAAGGAGGCAAAGTTCCTCTCTGTCTCAATCCAAGAACTAGACGTCGCGTCGTGGTTAAAGCTCGGAAGCTTGCGAGTTCAATTCTCATTCCATATGTTGACTAATCTGACTTCTCGGTTAGTAAAAATGGCCTCTTTTCAAATTTATTCGTAATAATGCTCCCGATCTACGCCTTGTAATCTGAAACTCCATGGCGCAGAGTTGCACTTGAGAAAATTGTTGCCACTAAACATTTCAAGGAATTCCCCGCCTCGTAAGAAATACTGTTGCCTCCTAAAGATGAATTTCAATATTATCCTTCCGTCCATACCTGTATCTTTCAAATCGTTTCCTCCCATCACGTTTTCCAACCAGAACCCTGTACGTATTTCTCATCTCCCATGCGTGCTACATACACCTCCCATCTCATTCTCCTTCATTTGATCATCCTAATATTTGGCAACGAGCATAGTTATGCAATTTACTCCATCCTTCTGTCACTTTATAACTCTGAAGTCCAAATATTCTTCTTCCAAACACCCTTAATGTGAGAGACAAAGTTGTTATTATATTTAAACGTTTTTGGCCACTGGATATGTTTGAATTCGTGTGTTATATCATTCATTCATACCCCTTAATGCGTTCTTTGCACGAAGAACATAAAGTGAACGCGTAATGTAGGCATGGTGTCTGTCCGTTCGCCCTCGTTTTTTAGCTCTCTAACAGCAGAACGCAATTTCACGGAATTAAATCATTAAATAATTTTTCTTACTGTTGGTTTGAACCTAGCTATAGTCCATTATTGTATGAAGCTCGTATAAGAATTTGTGCCCCTCCTAGAATGGTTTATCTTGCAATGTGATATCTACAGTGCGATTACAATTTTATCTTTAATAAACTGGTATTAAGGTCAGTGGTCAATACAGCGTGCGGGATTAGAAGGAAAACATCTATGAAATACGCGATCTGTTTCCACTCTTGTTTATTTTAATGAACAGTGAACGGCTTAAACACAAGAGACAAGAGACCATTTTTTTGTACAGAGCTTGGAACATCAACCTCGACGATCAAGCGTCAAAACACAGACCGATGAACCAGGAAGTGAGGAAACATGACTTTGCCGAGCTACCGTACGGGATTACCGGGTTGTTTCATTTTCGCGAAATCCCGAGTTATTTCCATCTCTACCTACTACGTGATGCGGTCATGGTTGCCTATGCTGTTGGAGAAGTCTTACCGGTTGCAGCTCTCACAAATCGATGTGTTTAGACCTTTGACTTCACCGGAAACGCTATTCCCGAGAAACTCTTGTCTTGCGATAGGGGAATTGTGAAGAAAACAAATTTATGAACTGCCTTGGGTTTTTAGCGGCCATATATATCAGCTGTCTACCAGTCAAATGAAATCCTTGCTGTACTGAATTCAATACGCAAAATTAGGAAAGTGGTAGAAGTTTAACAACAAACAGAAGCAGTTATATTTATATTGTGTCAGTGTTGGTCTCCCGACTGAATGTTTAAATATTACTTAGATTACCAATGTTGAAGACTGAGAATAAAATGTTTTCTTAATCACATTGCCAGGTAGGGTAGGCTGTAATCGTCATTTTGCGTGTAGACGTATTCACCATATCGGAAAGTATACATCAGATGAACAGATGGAAATATTTTACCTATATTATGTACAATTTTGGAAATAGAACTTTCTTCAGACATATTTGATTTTGGTCCAAGCAGTTTAAGTGTGTCTTTGTAAACTTCAGACTGCTTCCACAGAAAGCACTCCTCTTAGGTCGACAGTGCGTCAGTAGTCCTCTCAGGCCAAGGCATAACCTTCCTATCTCAGCATGTGAAATCATTTTCACTCTCTGTTTGGAATCCTAATAGTATATGCATCCTGTTACGCAACATAAACATGGGATGAATTTTAATCATTTTGGTTGGGGGGGGGGGGGGCAGCCACTAAGAAAATATACCTTTCATGCTGTGTATTGTGTGTCCTTTACAACATGTACCAATTGACTTGGGTCTTCACAGGGTCAGATTTGGATGTGCTGGGGCCCAAAGTTACATGACAATATGAAAAGAAATATTAACGTTTTAAAGTTGTTATGTAGATGGAGTGGAAAACCAATATCATTTATTAACGCTGGTACTCTTAAGTTGTGTGTAAATTTGCAATGAAAAATTTTAGTTTGTTATCAAGTACCAGATTGCCTTAAAATCCATTTAGTAGCTTCAGAAAACAAGCTTGCAGACATGACTTCCCAGTGACTGCTTGTTGCAGGAGTCGGGGGTGCCACCGTGCACGGCCGACTAGTGGTCTGTTATGTGAGCACTTGGTCCGTCTACCGAGTTGGCCGAGGTTCATGGTCGCTAGATAACCTCGATCCAACACTCTGCACACACCTCGTGTATGCCTTCGCTGGGCTCGACAACAGGACCAACACAATCCGGAGCCTAGATGAGTACCATGACCTTGAGGACAACTATGGCAAAGGTGGGTCTTGAATGATGGTTTAAGTTGTGCAGATAATGGCAGCAGTTGCGGGGGCCAAGCAGACATCTTCAAAATTAAAACTATCTTAACCAATTTTTTTAACTGTTTCCCTGACTTGTGTTTGATTCACTTTGGTACCATATCCCGGCCAGCAGTGGGACCCACCAGTCCCCTTCGGGCTTTTTCATCATGGGAAAAGCAGTCAGGATTTGAACCTGACCGCATGCCTCCATCCTTTACTGTATTGAAGTCAGTCGCTTGTCCTGAACCGAGTTTAAAATTTAGATTAAATGTGCGTGTTACACAGGTAACTACAAGAAGATGACTGCCCTGAAGAACCGTTACCCACATCTCAAAGTGTCACTGGCTATAGGCGGCTGGAACGAGGGGTCAACCAACTATTCTATCATGGCTTCAAATCCCGCCAGCAGACAGACCTTCATCAGTAGTGTTTCCAACTTCATCAGGTAGTTAGAGTTTGAACTGTTCCTTAGTTTGTGGGACTGTTTAATGTATTAAAATAACAAGTACAACACACTACCTCACTCACTACAGATGAGAAATGGTATACTCCGCCTTGAGTAAGCAAATTTTCCAAATGCTTTCTTTGTCATTTCTTCATAACTCGCTTATTTTGATGTTCATTTATTACAGATACAAATATACAGTTGCAAAGTAAAAATTACCTTAGCCCCGTCATAGCAACTTAATGTCATAAGTCATCAAACTTCCTCAGTACTCTGTGAGATTACAAAATTGAAAAGTCCACTACAGCCTCTGTCAGCATCCACCACTGGACCACACCTAGAGCCAACTCGTCCCATTTAATGTATTATTTCCCAGAATTCTATTTCATTGCGGTTTCTTAAAGGAAGACACAGAAATGATTGTCAATGAATAATTGCAGCTGTTCTGGCATTCAGGGAGCACGTGCCACTGACAAACACTTTCTTTGTCCCAAAATTCTGTTACAATTTAGTGTATTGCCTTATTTTCTAATTCCTTGTTAGGACACACGTGGCTAAATGTTTCAAGAACACCTTTCAAAAACAGGTGTGCCCCATTCACTGGTTTGTCTGTTAAAGGTACCAAAATGATGTCGTTGTTACGCTTTTCACAGGTTGTGTTGAATGTTGCAGAAAATATGGTTTTGATGGCCTGGACTTGGACTGGGAGTACCCAGCAAAGAGGGGTGGGGCCCCTGGAGACAAGGAGAACTTTGTACACCTTGTAAAGGTGAGCATGACGAAGTAAAAGTTATCAGCGATGCAAGGAGAGAGAATGAAATATAATACTAATTGCCGAATCATCAAATAATACGATTATTCATGAGTAATGAATTGAAAATGATAGGGAAGGAAGTGATCGCGGACTAATTGAAGGTACCGTCTCAGAATTTGTCTGAATGAACTGAGAACCAGAAGAACATTAGTCAATATAGTTAACTCCAGTCTGAGAACTAGCTTTCTTTTTAATTGGATCTCATCGCAATTTCCGTGGCTTATGGACGGGCTGCTGCATTATAATATGTGTTGCAGGAGTTGCGTGAGGAGTTTGACAAACATGGCTGGCTACTGACTGCGGCACTGGGTGTGGGACAAGACACGGTCGACGCAGCGTACAACATACCGGCGCTCAGCCGGTACCTGGATTATATTCATGCGATGTGTTATGACCTTCATGGCTCCTGGGACAAACGCGTGGGGGCCAATGCACCCCTGAAATCCACACAGCCAGATGACACGCTCACCGTGGTAAGTTCCCTCCAAATGCATTTTCTACACATTCCTGTGGACTGCCTTTGCTTTAGACTATACACATCACTTAACTTGATTTTGAAGTTTGTAAATATAAATAAAACTAAATATGGAGCGTATGTACACGTTTCTTTCTAAAGATGTCTGTCATATATATATATATATATATATATATATATATATATATATTTAGCTAGACTGCACATATTTCACAGTATGCCTAGAGTCTCAAGAGCTATGCTGGCGGTAGCATAGCTACTGGTAGGTCCTCCCTAGCCAGATTGGTCGAGGGGGAGAGGTCAGACTAAGACAGGTACCCTGGTCCTCCAGGTTGGGGGTTGGTCGCAAGGCTAACAACCTTGCACATAAAAAGGAAGATGTTTCGAAACCTCAATCAAAGCCTCCGACAGACGGACCTGACAGAGGACCGAATGGAAGAGGAGAATTGAGGAGGCCATCGACCGAATACGGACCGGAGAGCCATAGAAGAAGAAGAAGTCCTAGGTTTAATAATAGCATACAATTAGCGTCAAGCGTTAATGTTGACAGGAATATGCAATCAAGTACTTGCTGAAGCAGGGAGCCCCGGCCCGGAAACTGGTTTTGGGACTGCCGATGTACGGCCGTACATTCCTGCTGGAGAATGAGGACAACCCCATGGTGATGGATGTACCTGCAAGTCCTAAAGGTTTCCCTGGACCTTACACCAAGGAGGATGGATTTATGGGATATAATGAGGTATCTAACACAGTCAGCAGTTACAAAGAGAGGGGTCAAAGTGCTCTGACGACAGAGTACAACTCCAGAAGGAATTTCAATGCATTTATTTACTACTTAATCTTTGAAGATTTCTGTCTTCTGGGTTATTGCGCTGTGTAGTCTGGTCGATGTTAACCAACGTTTCAGAGGTCATACTGCCTCCGTCATCAGGCCCTGATGACGGAGGCAGTATGACCTCTGAAACGTTGGTTAACATCGACCAGACTACACAGCGCAATAACCCAGAAGACAGAAATCTTCATATTCACCGCTGTGAGAACCTCAAGTCTTACATACTTAATCTTTATCTAGTCTCTTAAAGCATATTGCCCAGGATAAGGCAGTTCGATTCTGGGTTCACACTGCAGATGCCTGACGCTGCTACAACCATTGAGTTTAAAAGAGGTCTGACCAACTACATCAATACTTTCGTTATTTTGAATAAATAGGATTTTTAGATAATTCCTGCGTAATCCATCCGTTTGTTCCCAGATATGTGTCAATATATCGAACGGTTGGAAGACATTCTGGGATGACAACTCCATGACGCCATATGCAGTGCAGGGCAACAAAGTGATCACGTACGACGACGAGCGCAGTATCGCAGAGAAGGTAAATGTTCTCATGGTGGACTTGTGAGGCAGTACTCAGGTCTAAAATGAATCGTTTCTACAGGCGGGACTTCTGTTGAAATTGTGTTAATAATTTTCTTGATGCAGCTTTCAAAAGGGTAATATAGGGTAGGCTGGGTTGGAGGCTTCAAAACTCTTCTGAACAGATAGGAAAATCCCTGTTCCTGCCAGGAATTAAATCTTAGTCATCCAGCCTGTTGCAAAATATTTTACTGAGCTATTCCGGCTCATGATGAGTTACAGTAAGGTTTTTGACACTTCATTCCTGTTTCTTTCAGGTCAAGTTTGCCATAAAACTCGACTTAGCCGGTACAATGGTCTGGTCAGTTGACACTGATGACTTCCATGGAGATTGCATCAACAACAGTGGTGGTGGCTCCAGTAACTATCCGCTCATGAGGACAATTAGCAGGACAATCACCGAGACACTGAAGGAGAAACAGGAGGAGGAGGAGGTTGATAAGAAGCAGACAGGGCACACCACAGAACAGCCATCAGCAGCTTGCAGGCATGAGGCTATGCTGGCGGTCTTGGTGACCCCCTTCGCTGTTATTCTGCGTATGGCTACCGTGTGAGGGTTGTGACAATGTAACAGATTTTGGTGTGACTTGACGAGAATAGTTTGAAGTAATGAGGATAAAATAAAAAATAGACTGCATTTTGTAGAGTCAGCTGGCAGCCAGGGAGACAGATTTAATGCAAAAGTACTTTGAGGTACTTATATATTGTATTGCTTGAATATGTTAAATGTATTTTATTTTTTTATAGAGACGACAATTATGTTGGACATGGATTACTGTCTAGGTATATTTAAACTTTATTGGCCTTTTTCTAAACTGTTTAACAGCTTGTCGATTTTGACGTGCAACGTACGAGGATGCTGCTAAAATATCTTCTCATTTTGAACCAGTTTGTAAGCAATTATGGCACTGGAATTTTGCCCACTGCTCTAATTGAATTGCTGTTGTGCTTTTCTGCTCTAACTTGGATGTAACACTTATGATAGGAGGAAAACTCTTACTGGCAGACGGTCCAGATCCATTTGTGAGGTTATGTCATTCCCATAAACGCACAGTTTTGTCAGCTCTCTGAGATAGGAGTTTCCAGACGTGAGTCAGATGGAATACTAAAGTAGTACAAAAATAAATAACATACCTCTTGTATACTGTGTGTTTGTATGTGAAGGGGAGGGTGGGGTTTAGAAACTTTCTTGCAGATTTACTGTTTAAGAGTGGTACACCATTCTCAAGAGAATACAGTTTTCTTCTCATTGTAATGGCGCAAATTTTGTATAAAAATAAATTAAAGAGGAGCTTACTTTGGAGATTGTTTCAAAAAACTTAATATCCTCCGACTGTGAATGTGACCTTGAGCTTCATAAAGATGCTGCAGCAGCAGATCATAGCCGTGTGGCCAGAAGCCGAGTAACAGAAAATTGCCAATGTTTCTGATGTGCTTACTGCTGACATCGGTAGTTCCAGTTTCCCTGTCATCTGAATGTTATCTACCCGACACCTCAGTTTCCAAATACATTTGCCGAACAAAACTGAGCATGTATTTCTTGTTTCCCCAAGCCATGCTAAAAACTTGTCCAGCTTATATTGGCCTCCTACATTTCATTACTTGCATTGTCTGCATAAATCTGGTGTGTGCGTGTGTCATTCATTCGTGGGCCTCTAACAAAAATGTGCCAAGATGTGTTCAGGTCCCTCTTCCAAAATTTAAGATTAATTTTGACGTTTTCAGCCACGGAATTAAGAGACCTATATTTGTATTAATAAAGACCAAGAAGCTCTTCGAAGCTCAGGTATTTTTCCTAGTGGTTCGTTCAGACATATTTAAATGTATTTTTTAACTAAGAGAGAGAAAGACGCTTATCCAAAAGTATCATTGCATCTCAACTGGAGGAACACAGTAACACATTCTCGAAAGTAACGGGAAGAAATGTGTCCAGTTTTCCCGAACGCCATTCTTCAGGACAGCTCTGAAGATGGACTGGACACCTTTCACACCTCGGTCCGTAGTCTCACGCTTACAAATCCACCCAAACCTGACCCAACAACCTTCTACTCTCAAAATGAGAACGGAAAATCAACCCACGTTATAAAAATTATAAATGTATTTCCAGAAGGTAGCTGCCTGCACCATCTAGCGGTCACAGACAGAAACACGTGCTCAAACCTCCTTCTATCGGCAGCTCACTGTCGTATTTCCCCTCCACCATGTAAAAGGACGACGACAAACGACAGAACATAGCATCAACACCGCAAGAAGCCAGCCGAGGCCCAGACATTCAGTTGTTCCGACGCCTTAATTCGAAACGAAAATGTGCCATCACCTTGGTAAGAAATAACGTCATCTGAAATCCTCTATTACAACATTCCAATATAAATGTAAGCAAATACACAAAGAAATCAACACAAAAGCTGCTAATTATTTATTACGCAAAACAGACACCACATAAAATTACCTTGACATGCGTGATATATTTTATATCCTCGTTACGAAACGAAGTGCATCTATTCTGGTAGGAGACGCGTTCGATCCCTTGTCGATACACTTCCCCTGGCCAGCTGAGCAACCAGAAATGGTATTCTGACGCCTATCCACGTGGATGAAGAAGGCGGAGCGTGAAGCTGACGGCGCACTCCCATCTGGCCGACTTTTAAGAGGGCATCCTGTCTGCACAACTCGCCATCTTCACCAACATTGGTGATTAGAGAAATTTCATAAACTGGTAAGCATGTTATCTCAATGGTACACACTTTCACGGGGCCTGAAACAAACGAAAGACGTTCTGTCAGAACGGTAACAAACAACTTGAGGTTAATTCAAAAAATCACCTCAGACAACTTACCCCTGCTTCTGACTCCCTTCTTCTTATTGTCTTCATGTAAATGTAAATTCAGACGCACAATTCTTGGTGGATTCGCTGTACGTTTTCGTATTTCTTATCACGAACTGAGAGAAAAATCTGTTCATTGCAGTCGAACTTATCATCAAGTACAAATCAAATGAATTTAAAATACGATATTCACAGTCGAACGCCACCAACCCGAGACATTTAATGACGAAAATTAAACGCCGCCAAAATTATCTTCCTTACTTCGACTATCATGTGAGAACGGAAGCCAGACTTGCTTTGTCACGACACTCCGTTGAATTCGAAGATAAAACGAAGTCCAACCTGCAAAGTTCCCTCCCTGCACTTACCTTGTTGCTCATGAAGGAACTGGTCGCCAGAATAAGTCCGGTGTCAACTCAGCTCGACGTAAAATGACGCATTCGATTGAAAATGTATTTCAACGCCAGTAACTTTTTTTTCAATACGTAAAATCTTAATTCGGTTGCGTCTACTGGAACGTGAAACGCAAAATGTAAACGTCACGGATGCCCGTTTATCGATAATTAAAAAATGCATAAAACAATTACATCTAATTATTCGCTTAATGCGTTTTTCTGTGTAAAAAAAAACATTCGATGTCGTTCTCTAATGTTGAATCTTGAACTCATTTTGTAGACAAACATGACATTTCACTGCTCTATAGATTCAGACGGTTCTTTCAACAATGAAGTGAAAGACCGAGAAAACTAAAATCAAGTTATGTTTTAAGTTAAACTGAATCTTTGTCCTCAACCACTAAGAGTTCGGCCGACACTAATATTAACGTTACGGTTTGCGCGTTGCTCTTCCTGCCATGGTCCCTGGTTCGAAGTCTGCCTCCTCTGAATCTGGACATCGAAGTCTGCAACTGCTGTTTCCATTGGAAAGCTGCAGCCGTTGACACAACACAGCACCACAGATACTTAAGAGAGTCCTTGTAATCACGCGCGTGCGCACAAACACAATAAAACCACAGCACCTGATGAAGTCCTCGAGAATAAACGCGTACACTTCACAGCCGCATCTCGAAATTTTTGACCGCGAACAATACAGAAACTACGCGACCACTACAAGAAATGGCGTGATACAATTCTATTGTTTGTAACAGTGCATAAAATGTCGGATGTCAGCTAAGACTATTTGCATTTGCTTGGTTTCCAGAACGGTTCCACAAATCCCCAGTAAAAACACTACGTACGAATTAATGACTCATTCTAACATCTGCACTCTAGTGCATTCGGCCTGTCCATGGCTCCCGAGTGCCCGAGACTTGTTCTTGGAACTTTAGTGCAAGCATTCTAACATTATTTTTGGAAGACGGTCATTTCTAGCACACAGAAAATACAACACAACAAATAAATGAATGAAATTAATTAAAACATCCTAAACCGGAAAATGAATCTTTCCTTACAGTCACATATAAACTTCGTTGTAAGTTTTAATATTCATGTTGGCACCAAAAACAATCTTAAAATTCCAAAATGGCTACATCTTCTCAAATAAACTTTGCTGTCGTCACAAATGGCGCTAAAATTCCTACAGAATTTCCAACAAATTTTTTAATTACGCAGTTTAACAGTAAATTTTAAAAAAATAATTTTAGTGTTATAATGAGTGTTTCCACACTCACACATAAATTTTATCGTAAAGTTGTAATATTCATGTTGGCGCCTGAAAGAAGCTGGGAAATCAAATATGGCTGCATCGCTTGCAATAAACTTTCCTATCGTCAAAAATGGCGCCATAATTAATGCGAATTCTCCAAGTAATTTTAGTGACAACTAATGACTTCTCTACATAGTAATTATGCAATTTCTATCCTCGTAATATTTACGTTTGATCTAAGTTAAAATTATTACTGCAGAATTTAAGAAACTATTAACTTATAAACTTCATTAAAGTCACGATGGACCCCACTCACTGCTCAACTAACGAACTTGTGTAAAGTAGTTTATGAACATTTTTGAGCTTCTACAAACTTAATTAATCACTACTAAGCAATAAATACTTGCAATTTGTTGATTAAATTCACTATAATGCAAGCTGGCCTACTACAAGCGGTTGGTTGCACAGAAAATTGGTAAGCACGTAACGTTGCGTCCACTCCATACGCGATCCAAGGACTCTCTGAACTAACCGCCAAAATGGCTGATTAATGCTTTCCGACAGATGTCTCTGTTATCACCTAACGATTAGCGGACTTTATAATGTGATTAACAGAAAGAATTCAAGAATTCCATTTGTTATTAATAGTAATTCTGTTGACTTGTGACATGTTCAGAAGTTTGTCAAACGTGCGTCCCACCACTGCGTCCCTCTTTGACAAGAGTGACGTCACCACATGAAAGTAGCCCCGAAGCGAGCATAAGAACGCACTGATCCAAGTCCTATGTGCTGTGCAACAAGTGTTCCCCACAGTTAGGTAAATTGATAATCTAAAATAAAACAGTTTATCTCATACGAATGTGTTTTTGTTTTTAAGCACATTCTACTCCTAATCTGTTTAAACTTATCTGAATTACTGAAAGCCAAGAAACAGTATCATAATTACGCGGTGTGTCTAGCGGCCCCAGACCGAGCGTAAAGAATTTCAAAACGTAAAATCAGACATATGTTAATTTATAATTTAAAATAGAAGATTTTAGCCAATATTAATGTATTTTATTGATGAATTAAATTATTGGTTTAAATCTGTTTTATTTATCTGAATTACAGAATACCAATAAACATTAATTATAATTATGTGGTAAGCCAAGTGGTCAGAGATCAGGCAGTAATGGCTTCCAATCATAAAAACATTACACCTTAATAAAATTACATTTTCTAGAATCGTCTGTCACCCCGTCCTCAACCGACCATTTTCATAATGTTCCCCCCTGGATTTGATTTTTTGAAGTAACTGTGTGCTCAGAAGCTAATAGTTGCTCAGACTGTCACAAAATTTAAACATAAACATGTGAGATTATTATACAGATTAGATCGGAAGAGAGGATTGGGCTACCAATGTGTTTTTAGGTCATTGAACCTAGCACTGTAATGAAATACATGAAAAACAACGTTAAAAGATCAGCTAATAATTATTCACCCGGTCCTCTGGGTTTCCATCACCACGTTAACAAAATCTAGTCTGTGGGTCCCTTCATCACCCGTACGTTTCAGACACAAATAACTAGTTTTTATTTTACGAGATTTAAAGTAACGTTAGTTTAATTGTATTTGCATCAGAAATGCTCCGTATTATGTTTGGTAATTAGTGAGACGAGGGGGGGGGGGTCATAATCATGCTTTTCAGCGTTCCATAAACCCAAACATCTGGTTAACAAATTTCTCAGAAAAATACTGATGTTACCAAAACACGTAGAAAAATAAATACACCATTAAGGCCAGTACTAAATCTGTAAGCGTATAATAAACGCGCATATACGTATATATGTCATCAAAGAGGCCTGTATTTACCCATATTTGTGTCTATATTTAACGAAAGCCAAGATAAAACTTTTCTGTAATCCTTATGTTAAACAGGGAATTCAATTGCTGTGTTCCTGATTGTTTTTTGAACTGTCTTTATGGAAGGTACAGTTGATCATCTGATCCCTGCCCCATTTTAACTGTGCACCTGCGTTCTTACTGAAACTAAGGTAATAACGAAGAAGTAAACAGACCTTGGAAGGGGGGTGAGTCACTGTCTTGATGATTTTTCGCGTGGGAACGACCGGTCAGTGGAGATTGTCTGCCTTTACTGTGTTGGGTTTGTAGTGATCGTAGATAACAAACACACCTGCCTAATGATTGCCATACAACAACGGATTACGATGAGACTTTGAAGTTTAGAGCCATGGACTGAGTTCGAATTGTCGTATTCCATTGGTTACTGCTTTAAGAAGTCTCCATGACTGAAAGTTAAAAGCATTATGTGCGCACCCAGAAATGCATTATGTGTACGTGTTCAATCTTTAGAATCTCTCAGTATCGCTACAACAAAAGCTGAATAGTGATCAGCAGAAACAAGCATCTTCCGCTAGGTTCTTATTGTAAAGAATGCTATTGTTTAAGAATCCTCATATTTCTAAGAACACGGCTACTTGGCTGCACGGAAATAATTATGTGCGAGTTATATACTCTTTACATTACCAGGCTATTTTACCTTCGTTTATTTGTATCATTCCATGATTTTTAAAAGCTTCAATTGCTTTAAAGCAATTTCTAAAACATTTCATTTACGTTCCATTAACAAAACAATAATGAAAATGACTGATGATTTTGTGAAAATGGAATAAAGACCATGTTGATCTGATCGGTTAGTAAAATGATTTATCAGTTCCGTAAAAGATTTAAATACACAAAAGATATTTATTGTTGTGTTGTGTTACTAAGGTAAGCCCCGGAAAGAACTGGATATTTATATGCTATACCGAAAATTAAATCGTAATTTGGCCTTGTAATCCTGGGGGTCTCGGGTTCGATTCCCGGTGGTGACCGAATTTGTAACTTGTGTTGGGCAAGGCCGTGGTCTAGGCAACACGGAGTTTTCCTCCGTGGCATCCCAACAATTACTCCATTCACACACAGAAGAAGGCAATGGCAAACCACTTCTGGATCATCTGCCAAGAACGTATATGAACAGGTCCCAGTCCGAGAAGAGAAAAGGATGGAAGGATCCTGTTCATATGGACCTGTCGTCACACAGAACACTAAATAATAATAAGATGAGGTGGTCTAGCGGTTAGAACACTGGCCTTGTAATCCTGGGGTCTCGGGTTCGATTCCCGGCGGTGCCCGAATTTATAACTTGTGTTGGGCAAGGCCGTGGTCTAGGCAACACGGAGTTTTCCTCCGGGGGCTTCCCCGGTTTCTCCATTCACACACAGAAGAAGGCAATGGCAAACCTCTTCTGGATCATCTGCCAAGAACGTATATGAACAGGTCCCAGTCCGAGAAAAGGATGGAAGGATCCTGTTCATATGGACCTGTCGCCAGACAGAACACTAAATAAAAAATAAATAATGAAAAATAGGCTTTCAAATTCTGCTGTATCCACAGCTGCATTTAATAGATAGGAGATGTCAAACAGGCTTGCCAACTACGGGGCATTTATCGACAATAAAACAATTAACATCTTTTATTACAAACTGCAGTCTTTATAATTTAAATGTAGCAAAATCAAGACATAATAGGCTTTGTTTACGTGTTCAGTGATTAAACGGGTACTTGTAAAAATAGGGGTTGATATACATCGAAGTATCTGGTAACGTCGCTGTTACATAGATATTTAATTTGACGCCGGGGGTGCCATAGGTAATGAGGCATAACAGAAGAAGGTTGATTAATCCGAGGCCCGATGATGGATCTAGCGTCTCCTAACTTGACACTTTCATCATGTTAGTTCTGAGACCAGCTTCTGCAGCGCCATCATCAATTATGAGCGGCTTCGTAGCACCCTTAATGACATCATTACACGCATACTGTGGGCGAGACTAACTTGATAGCTGCAGAATAAAGCACAACAACAAGGACGGTGCCTTTCGACATTACACGATGCCTTGAAATAATATGCCAGAGGTTGAAATACAACAAATAAGAATTAAGATCGAGTCTACACGATATTTTCTGTTATCTGCCAATTCACGCTATACACATCCCGCAAAATCGTGGTTTTATCTAGTTATTCATTCAATTAATGGCGTTGGTTACATAAAAATATCGTCGAACAAATGGATTATAAAACAACGAATAAAAGAAAGTTCGAAAGAAGAGGTCGTGAGCTATTTTAGGACAGAATTTCATAATTTTACGAAAACCACTATAAATCTCAGTTATCGCACTGATGATGGAGGCAGGAAACACCTCCGAAACGTCAGTCAAATTTCAAAGCGGACTGAACGGCTCAAGATCCCAAAAGACAGCCATCTTCATATTCGTCGTCATGAGAGAAGTTGCCACACCGCATGTCATGGCGTCTGTGCGCTATCCTGGAGGCTTGCGGGCGTGCCAAGTAAAAGTGGACAAGAGGTCGACGTTTTCTGGCAGGCCACTATCTCCTGCATGATGGAAGTTGTTCGGTACGGCTTGCATCAGGGTTAGAATTAATTTCTTCAGGGATTCAAACTTGATAGCGGGGAAAGGGGGACCGCTGGGATATTAACCGGTGGATTATTGTTTAATAATTGAATATTATCCTCGTGGAGTCTAAAATTTGATTTTTCTAGACTCACAGTGGCGTGGCGCGAGACAGCTACAGTCAATAGGGGAAAACAACTAAAGTCTAAGACGTAACGTCAAGGAGAGAGGTAGGAACACTACATCGGCGGCTCGAATTCATTTCGGGGTGAACAGAGGGTTGTCGGCCACCCCTTTTCTCCCTGAAACCGAAATTCGATATAGTTTCAATTATTTTTTTTACTTTGCGCAGATGTCTGGTCGCTTTTTTAACACTTCACGTGGTACAAACAAGCTATTTATTTTTATTTATTATTAGTGTTCTGTCTTAGGACAGGTCCATATGAACAGGATCCTTCCATCCTTTTCTCGGACTGGGACCTGTTCATATACGTTCTTGGCAGATGATCCAGAAGTGGTTTGCCATTGCCTTCTTCTGTGTGTGAATGGAGTAATTGTTGGGATGCCACGGAGGAAAACTCCGTGTTGCCTAGACCACGGCCTTGCCCAACACAAGTTATAAATTCGGGCACCGCCGGGAATCGAACCCGAGACCCCAGGATTACAAGGCCAGCGTTCTATCCGCTAGACCACCTCATCTTATTATTATTTAGAGTTCTGTCTGACGACAGGTCCATATGAACAGGATCCTTCCATCCTTTTCTCGGACTGGGACCTGTTCATATACGTTCTTGGCAGATGATCCAGAAGTGTTTGCCATTGCCTTCTTCTGTGTGTGAATGGAGTAATTGTTGGGATGCCACGGAGGAAAACTCCGTGTTGCCTAGACCACGGCCTTGCCCAACACAAGTTATAAATTCGAGCACCGCCGGGAATCGAACCCGAGACCCCAAGGCCAGCGTTCTAACTGCTAGACCACCGTGGCTTCTAAAAACGAGCTATATCGTTCAGAAACACCTGAAAATGAACTCTAAATACCTTCGGTGTTTGACAATGGCAATTTCCCTCATCATTATTTTGTCAATTAAAAGTGTTTGACGAACTGATTTATGAACGAATGTCATGTCGTGACAATACGTATACATAGTCAAAATAAATTTGATAAATAAGACACAGGATAAAAATGATAAGCGTTTACACAGATATGGGTTGTTTTTAGATAAATACTAGAGGGCGGGCCGTTGAAATCAACGGGACATAGAATATAAACAGGCGTAATGTTCTCATATCAGTTGTTGATACAAATCAAGAAAAGTCTCCCTGAACTCAAAAGAAGTTCGGTATAACTCTAGAGAATGAAATCATAAGCGTAATCAAAGGGTTCTCAACCTGAGGCACGCGCACATGTTTTGTGACATCACCCACGTTAAATACAAAATAAAAGATTAGCAAACGTTCAGTGACGAGTGGACTTGTTTGAGTATCATTTTTATGAATTTGTTACGACGTTTCAATAAACTGCAGCGACGTTTCACGCCACTGTTCTGAAGCAACTACAGGCCCATCTCTGCGCCTCGTGAGGAGCGAGAAAGGAAATAAGGCAGCGAGATGATGACGTCATAAAACTGGGCTCGCGCGCCGTTCCTTCCAGGTTTATGATTCAATTAAAGCTTTATCACACTGCCGCTAGAGAACAGCGCCGACAAAGAAAACTGCAACATCGTGGCTTCGTATTAACAAGGGCGTCACTAAAAATACGCATTTAATTCACGCATAAAGCGTGGCTTGTGAGTGCGTGGATGCACGAAAGGGTTTTTGTGCTGTGCTCATTAAATGGACCTCGTCAGATGACGGGGCGATCGCAATGATTGCGATTGGACAACGCTTACGATGGCCCAGAAACTTTGTGCAGCCATTACAAGCGAAATGACGTATGTTTTATAGAGACACACACACATATACACAGCTTTATTTGAGATAATGTTCTCTCACTTGAACACTTAGCGAGATACATAAAAATGTATTCAGGGCCCTAAAATTAATTAGTGTATATATTAAGTTACATATTGCGATACTCAAAAATTGTACGTATGACAAAATTAAGAGAGACAATTTTTGGCTGAGTGTGTACGACGACGCCAAATTCAGATGAGAAGAACAACAAAATGTTCGTCTGTTACGGGAAAGAGATTAGTTGAAAGCCCTAGAAATAGATGGGCGAATAATATTAAACTGCATTTAAAACCCAGAATTTGAAAGTAAATAATTACTGCAATTCTTCCGTCGGCCATAACAATCATATTTATAAAAGAGACAGAGAATTTTTTTTATTTATATTATCACCAAGTCCCGAAAATGTTGAAAGACCCGAATACCAGCTGCAAGACAGCACAAGAATGAGGGAACATTGGGATCGAACCCAAGTGGTTCTGTCCGAAATGTGCGGGGGTGAAGTGGGGTTAGGGGTTGGGGGTTGGGAGGGGGGGGATCAGTCTGCCGTCACCATGGAAACGGACTGCACGTTTATCGGGATGCTAGAAAATTTAATCTGGGGGAAAAATGTGATGCTCTCTTGTTTAAATTTATCTTTTGGGAATATCCGTATGGAGGCGCTGGCGTAGACGATACTGTCAGTGCATGAACAGAATGAAGCAAGTACAGCCAGAGGAAAAATTGCGAAGCGTGGTGTCTGTACTTCGATCAAGTGACAGGAGGCTGAAGAAAGTTTCATTTGAGGATCTCCATAGTTTTTGGTTTTAATCTGATATTATTAGGATAATCAAATCAGAAATTTTAAGATGGGTTGGACATATAGCACTCACTGGAGAGCATAGAAATCGATAAAAAGAATTTATGGGACTCCTGAAGCGACGAGAACACTCAGAATTCCAAGGCGTATTTGTTAGGATAATATTAAAACAGATTTTAGGGCAATATGATGGCGAGATGCGGATTATATACATCTAGTCCAGAATAGGAATCGGTTGCGGGCTGTTGTGAGGAAGGTAATGAACATTTTGGGTCTATAAAAAACGGCATTCCTTCACAGCTGAAGCTACCGTTAATTTATCAAAGGGCACTGTACTCTACCAGACAGGAAGTTGTCGACTGGTAGCAGAGTTTGAAAAATAATGCCCCAGACACGCCTTTCAGACTAAAACTTTAAAACAAAGCTATGTTTTTCGCCTTCAGAGTGTCCCAGTAGACTATTAAATGCTGGCCAGTTGATTATGACAACACATTTTCCTCATTATACTACGTTAAAACTTAACCACAGTACATTAAGAATTAATATCTTAGCGATGGAAAAAATCAACAGAATATACTGTATATGTTGTCTGTAAAGTTTTTCACTATTGTAGCAAAATTAACGGTACAATTTTAGGAGCAAAGTTTTAAATTTCTCTGAATTCGTTTATCTAATACGTACGCTCGTTTGACGATTTGAATGAAGTTCGACAATTGACTTTCAGAACCGGTAATGCTTCATTCTGCCCGCATTATCCAACATCATTCTCTTACATTCTATAAAAACATGGCCACAACACTAAGTTGCGTATTTCTAAAACATAATCTGCTACACAAACTTTCAGGGGCATTGTAAATTATGGGCTATGTTTGTGCCATTCACAAATTCCCGATGCAGCATCGTTGCTATTATTGTTTAAATAAATTAAGAAACTCAAAGGCAATAACAAAACAAATGATATTTGCCTTTACCATAATTAAAAATAATCAGTCTAAACCTACGACCGCATTTCTTGGTGTGATTTGTGGTTCTCACGGAGGTGAGTATAAAGATGCCTGTCTTCTAAATGAGTACGCCGTGTAGTCTGGTACAAATTTATGGACGTTTCATAGGTACCTACTGCCTTCATCATCAGGGCGACTGCACGGCGTAGTATCCCAGAAGACAGTTCTGAAAACTTTATCATACGTTTTGTTGGTGCGCCGTACCCGCGCGGCAACTTCTCCGACACCGTTGTTACACGGGTAGTAGTCGTGCAGGCGTCCGAGACACTTTATTCAGCAGTACAGACTTGCGCACAAAAGTGGAGGAGTTATGACAGCAACAAAGAGATATCTATAAGTGTAAATGCGACCTTGTGGTTGCATGTGACGACAAACCTCTGCTGACTGTCATCACTTACCATTGGAGTGATAACGAAGACAATGAAGAAAATAAACTGAAAACAAAATCTCAGATAATTCAACTATTAAAACGTGCCAGAATTACAGTTGTCTGTGCAGCAGTTACAATTACATTATGGCAGACATCATAATTCCGCCGTGAATAGAACAGTGTCGCGGAGAAGAACATTCTCAATGCTCCGTATCTTTTGTTGATTATTATTATTATTATTATTTATTATTGACTGCAAATGGGTTTATACCCGGTGGCAGTGCCCTACAATAAGATACAAAACAATGAGATACAACAGAACAATGAGATACATCAACACAATGAGACAGAACAAAACAATAAACAAAAGGACACAACAAAAACAATAAGACACAACAAACAATGAGATACATCACCACAGAGACAGAACAAAACAATAAAAAAAAGGACACAAAAAAAACAATAAGACACAATAAAACAACACATCCCACTCAAAATCAACCAACTCATAAATTACAAAACCATCCAACCTAAAGTTGAAATTAAAGCAATTTAGAATAAATAATGGAATAGTATAAACGCAAGACAGTCGGCATTTCTTAATAAAACTTGGTCATTTAATTCTACGTTAGCATTAAAATTACTTCAGCACAGCACCGATGTAGTTACGTTTCTAAATTTAAAGGGATTTTATGAACACCCTGTATAGTGTCATAGAATTTCCTGCGAACTGGGGAGAAAGAAGGAATGCGATTTATGAAGACAACCCAAATCCGAATCACTGAACACTGCAACAAAAATGTGGAAGACATCTCTAGGTCGAAAACGACAAGACACTTCTGGAATAATAAGCTGAGATCTGCTACAAAATGGAAAAACCGAATCACAAGGATTCTGAGTGATGAAGATTTTAGATTTTCCTGGCGACGAAAATGACGACTGCGGTTTTTTGGGTTATGGTGATTACGTCCATCACCCGCACCAAAAGACGGCGCCATAAGCCAGAAGATTGTATTATGAAAATGAAGTGCTTTGGGTTGTGGTATTAGAAGAATCAATTGCAGCGCAAGCTAGTAACAACCTACAATCCAGAGCCATCTACTCCTAGGTCTTCCAAGTGTTGTCTTCCCTCTTAATTTAGAACCGAACTGTATTAATATCTATTCTCGTGCGACCGGTACATTCCACGCCTAGATCTCCTATTTACCGTTATAGCACAAAGTACAAATTTCCCTTTCGAAAGCTAAAATGTCATAATCGAGTCCCTCTGACTGATACAGGGAACGGGGGGGGGGGGGGGGGGGATCATAATCGCGTTGTATTTTATGTAAGGAGAGGTCCTGTACGGAGCGAAACAGTCCTGCCAAATATCTAAAATTAATTCCAAATTCGAAGGGTCTCATCGAGAAAGAACAAGAAACAGACTGCGTCAACAACAGGCCTACCAACTGTTTAAAAGAGCGACAAGCAGAGAAGGTTTATCGGCTCTGTTGTGAGATTAATGCAGAGGAGAACATTTACAAGCAGGATTACCCTACTTGCCCCCTACCGGCCAACATCATTCATCATAAAGACAGCGGGAAATCCCCACAGATCTGTTTATAAGCCTCTCGACACTCTGACCCCACCAAGTGGGCACCTCATTGTCTGCGCGACCCCTCAGCGCGCCTGCCTCTCTGTGACTTCCACAAGCGTCGAAGTGACTATAATATTAAATTAGGACATACAGTGTTGCCAACATTAAATTCACGCTCCTGAAAATAGGCTAAAGATGGTTGTTGTAACAGTTTTATAGAAACTGACCGACGTTTCGAAGGTGTTTATTGCATCCATCATCAGGGAAATCACTAAGCAGTAAGAGCCTCTAAAACGTTGGTCAACTTTTTACAAGATTACACGACGTGACATCCTACAAGATAGTCAACTTCCTACAAGTGCCCCTCAGAACCTGAGATGTCATCTGCATACAAATATTTTCTGATTCTACACTTTTGCGGTTAGCCCTTTGATGCTGATATTAAATAATTGTTAACAATCCCGTTCTTTACTGAAATAATCCACAAAAGTTTCCATCACAAGGATCAGCTAATTGACTTCATGTAGGGAAAGTAAGTTCATTCTGTGAGATATAAAATACCCACATAATAATTTCTTGTGTGGGCAAACTGAAGGGTTCATGAACATTAAAGCAGGTGGCACGTGTAGTTAACTATGGAATTTTAAGAGTTGAAAGCAGATCTACAGATTCTCTTAGCACATTGTTTTCGCCAGGTCAGACGGACCAAAGAAATCTCGTCGCAGCTGGAAATCACAGAGACACGCTGACTGCCATCTCCTCTCAGAAATCTGCCCATTCATTGTTGCGACTGAGACGAGCAAACCTTTTCTCACTCTTGCACTCACACTGAGGATAGCGTCTGTAATCGATAGAAAATGGCTCCCAAGGGCCAAGACCTGGCTTGCAACCAGCTATATAGCTCATCCAAAAACATTTGGCTCATTTTACAAACTTGTCAGGTGACAGGTCCTAAATATCGAATTGTAGATTAGCCAGATGTTTAAACCTTTCAATGCTACGCACGAGATATCTCGCTTAAAGTCTCTGGTTCTTCTGGTCTGATTTTATTTGATGTCTGAGAAGAACAACGAAAAAAAGTATCCCGCCATCTTTCAACAGTTAACACGAACTATTCGTGGCTTTTCAACAATAGAATTTATTTGTTGTCATGGGAATATTTTATTTTTATTTATTTAGTGTTCTGTCTGACGACAGGTCCATATGAACAGGATCCTTCCATCCTTTTCTCGGACTGGGACCTGTTCATATACGTTCTTGGCAGATGATCCAGAAGTGGTTTGCCATTGCCTTCTTCTGTGTGTGAATGGAGTAATTGTTGGGATGCCACGGAGGAAAACTCCGCGTTGCCTAGACTACGGCCTTGCCCAACACAAGTTATAAATTCGGGCACCGCCGGGAATCGAACCCGAGACCCCCAGGATTACAAGGCCAGCGTTCTAACCGCTAGACCACCTCATCTTATTATTATTTAGTGTTATGTCTGACGACAGGTCCATATGAACAGGATCCTTCCATCCTTTTCTCGGACTGGGACCTGTTCATATACGTTCTTGGCAGATGATCCAGAAGTGGTTTGCCATTGCCTTCTTCTGTGTGTGAATGGAGAAACCGGGGAAGCCCCCAAAGGAAAACTCCGTGTTGCCTAGACCACTGCCTTCCAGACAGATCATTAGAACAAGTAACAACGTAATTAGCCGTAAATCTAATAATACCATTAGCATTCTTAGTGACTGGCATTTGTCACGTATTCCCCCGTAAGTCACGGATCTGTGACAAAGGTCGGGTTTTCCAAATACCCGAAAGCTGTCTGTCTCACATCGTACAAAGCCTGCTAATTAGAAGAGTCCACAAATCGAATTACTGCCAAAATGCCCCACACGTCCTATAATAGAATGCTGTTAATAAATCTCAACGTTCAGACATGCAGGTCTGTGAGCTAACGACGGTATAAACTCAGAACTTAATTTTACCTGTTTTTTGTACAGGTGTAAAGCCCGGTCTCTTACAACGCGGAAACAACACATAATAAGTATAAGTTAAAAACTCGATACAACGTTTTGGTTGGAGGACCTGAATGGAATAAACCATTCGGAAGACCAAGACGTAGATGCGAAATAATATTAAAATGGATCTTGAAGAAATATCTTTGGATGGTTGTTACACTGAAGTCATCTAATGGCTATTGGGGTGCTGCTATGAACACGGCAGTTATCGTGCGGGCTCCCGTACATACCAGGACGTCTGTTGGCTGGCTGAACGACAATTAGCTTATCCACAGGGTTAGATAACCGCTGCTGCTCGTTTCTCGTGCAGTGCTGTACTCGCAAACCTCAGCAGCTTATCCTGCTCGCTTTTTGTTGGTCCGGGAGCCATTACACACGATTACAGGAGCCATCATCAAGTTGCCTTGTTAACCACACGCAGGGCGCAGAGACTAGTTCGCAAGTTCAGAATTAGCCTATACAGTCTTGCTGTTGCTTAGCAACCAATAAGAGAACCAACTGTACAGTGATCTTTCAACGCAATTTCTGTCATCATGTCTGCCCACGCAAAGGGCTGGTACCTTTATTATTAAAGCTGATACGAAATAAATGCTATTATAAGCCACTCTAACTGTGTACGTCTTCGCAATCACCACCCTAATTTAGGCAGAATTTCGTTCTCGGGATCAATTTATGAACTTTCTTCAATTATTTTCGTAATTAACGGGCGTTAATTCTCACGATTATCGATTATTTATTGTTGACAGAGCCATCTATCCGTCGGAATTACGTACTACCGTTTCGTATCAGCACAATCTCGGAGTAATCTCAGATGAAATTACATTTTTATTTTACAGAGAGACGAGCGAATTTACATTGTTGGCAGTAACAATGACAGCCTTTCATTTAAAATCGAAAATAGTATATTATATTTTACTGTGCACTCGCCACTGACAGTCAAAAACTAACAGCGCAATTAGGTTAATATATCGCCCCATTGCCGATGTCTGCAGAGCTGCAGTCGTCTGTTTCAAAACAAGCTGTAATAAGCTATTCTTCAGTTCCGGTTCCGGCAGGCCATCCAACCCTTCATAAAAAGCCGGAATTAGCTACTTAAGCCGCCAGCACTCCGTAAAACAATCTTTAAAACCGGCTGTTGATTGTGTTTTGTCTGGACGAAAATGGCGGTGGTTCCACACGGGCGAGACATCTGGCGAAGAACGCCGACAACCCGAATGACTACTGACCTTGTGTCCTGGGATCGAATACAGTAACAATTCTTCAAGTATTCCTGCGTATTTTAAACCAGTGGTATTCAACCTGGGGTACGCGTACCCCCGGGGGTACGCAAAGACATCTTAGGGGGTACGTGAAATTTAAAAAAAAAAATATATTTTATGATAAACACTGAATAATCAGTAATGTAATTTTTTTAATTTATTTTAGATGTAGATTATATACTACATATAACTTGAATTATACACCAACAACTTTGGGGGTACAAAGTAGAGGAGAAATTATATCTGGGGGTACGCGAACCAAAAAAGGTTGAATACCACTGTTTTAGACTACTGAATTAATGGAAGTTCTCCTTAGTTCAACAACATTTTATGTACCGCCTGTTCTAATATCCAAACTCCGGTCCTCGTTTTTTCAAAAGACATCCTCAGAAAAAGCTGGTCTCATTCGTTCCTCACGTTCGGGGAAAGATAATTTCGTCACCTGAGACATTTCTGTTATAATAATTACACACGCGAACACCTCAAGAGGGAGATACAGCTCGCATGGGGGAGTCGAAAGTTTCATAACAATTTTGGTCGTAAAACTGAGTTTCACAGACATGGTGATCTTCACATCTTTAAGCTTTTACAACGTGAGTTATGAAGTACCCTAACTCATTAATATCCGTTAATTACTCGCGAAGTTCTATTATAGCACGTAAAAACAATTTTATTTATAACACAAACAAAGAAGTATATCAGATCTAAAACTTCTTGACGATGGTGAAGAGTCAATTGAATAAAAATTTTCTTGGATATTATCCATCGTCTAGTAAAATATAAAACGTAAAACGACGTTTCGGAGATGGGACAACCTGAAGACGGAGATAGAGTCCCATCTCCGAAACGTCGTTTTACGTTTTATATTTACTAGACGATGGATAATATCCAAGAAATTTTTTATTCAATTAAACAAAGAAGTGTTCAAAAACTTAAAATCTTTACACGTTTTGTTAAAATGCTGGACATTATCCATCGTGTTGTTTCTCATAACAAGACGTTTCGGGAACTGGATCTGATGGAGACTAGCTCCTTCCAAGGGACCCCTCAGAGTATGAACCCCCTTGTTATTCGTATTTTACCTTTTGATGGAGTACCCGAAACGTCTTGTTATGAGAAACAACCGACGATGGATAACGCTCAGAATTTTAACCACAACTGTAACAATTCCCCATGGTCAATATCCTTTAGAATTATTTTAAAATCGTTGCTTATCATTACTTAATTGAAGAGTGAAGGCAAAGTACGATTTAATTTAATACAAATTTTGATTTTAAAAACGATCAGCAGTCAATCAATCAACGAAGACTTTTCTATATTCCAGTCTCAGTAATCTCTTGATCTGTTAGTTCTAACACACATGATCCATTCGGACTTCTTCATACATATTCATTCGGCGCAACAAAATTTCCCGTAACAAGTGAACTATAGCCAGTGCGGACGGCAGCCACATTAGTGACGTAATAATGCTCTTACCTATATCGACCTCAAGGCGTTGCATTCTCCTTTTCAGCGACTCGCTATCGAGAAAGTTACCATAGAAACGGCATCGTAGAGGGGGAGATAGGCGGAGCTTACATTCATCTGCTCGTCTGGACCAGTATCGTAAAAAGGGTTGCCTTCGCATGCAGGAGTAGTATAAGGAACGCGTATTTTTAATCAGGAAAATTAGTATTCAACGATGCGAGAAACTCTAATCCTACGTAGGGCCTGCAAATTTTTAGGACACTTAGCGATGACGAGTCACACAAATTGTTGGGCCGAGCGTAAAAGAAAAAGTTATATACATCGCTTATTGAAATTGTAGAAAAGTAATCTATAAATTGTCATTCATTCATTCATTTGTCCAGCAAATCAATGAACTCTGACATGACTAAGACCCGATATGATAAGGCTGAAAGAATTCTTTTGGCTATAGATCGAGATTCTGACAAAATACTTGTCCCATGATTTCAATTTATTGTTAAATATGTACAAAGAAAACAGCAGGAAAATCCATTGCAGAAAATCTGTGAGAAGAATTTTGGTATGGGATCGGGAAACAAAAGAGACCTGGCCTAACTTAAGAATTTATACTTTCAGCATTTGAACGACTTTAATAACAGTTGAAGGTTCTCAGGAGTCACAATCAATAGTCCAGAATTTTCAGGAAATCGAG
The DNA here is from genome assembly GCF_977971745.1 of Zootermopsis nevadensis. NCBI lineage: Eukaryota > Metazoa > Arthropoda > Insecta > Blattodea > Termopsidae > Zootermopsis > Zootermopsis nevadensis. The sequence goes on from NW_028259134.1 coordinate 21,389,171, forward strand.
AAGTATCCAGTTATGAAAATTACTTGTCTTTGTTTCCTAAACAAAAGAACAAACCGGTTCCATAATCCCTCCATTCAGCGTCTAGTGAGTGATTGTGTTCTTAAATTGTTTGGTCAACAGACTAATGTCCCCTGTCATCTGCTTTGTTAACCTGCCATTGTGAATCTGAGACAAATCCTATTAATTGTCTTCGCCATTAAATTAATGATCCTAATACCTGCGGCGGGTGGGGATTAGGTAGGACAGAGCTCTGTGGTGAACCTTGATGTGATTTCAGGTTAGAACGGCAGTGATGCTGATTGTGATCGTCTGGGACATGACGTCGAGGACTTGTAGGAGTTTATAAATGTTTCCCAGGCATTTGCTCCTTCCGTATTCAAGTTTAAAAGAAGTTTTGATCTAAAGTAGGGCCTTAAACTTGTCGACATTACTTATATTTAAATAAGGTTAACGAAGACAGCAGACACACGAAGTTTAAGACTGAAATTGACAAAGTAAACTTCAGAAATTAAAAAAAAAGCATAACATTTTAAAAACATTAGATTAATCGATACAAAGCCTTTCAAGTCGATTTATAACACCATTAAAGTCTTGTGTGGTCTTGTATATCTGCATTGTTTTTCTCACAAAGAGACAGACAGACATATTTAGAATTTATACGACAAGAAATATTTAAAGCCTTCAGCCCAAGTAATAACATTATCGTTCTGGTTTCCAATTCGTCACACACATAATATTTAATAACCGTTTCAGACAGTCGTCCGAAAACTGTTATTACGCGGTATTGCGGATTTCTGAAGTCAATGTTGTTCCTTTTTGTAAATGACGTAAGCCTACAACATAAACAAATCGAAAATGAAACTGGCGGAGTTGTATGATGGATCTGTAACTGAAATCATCGTCGTACTTAGTTAAGTACCAGCAATGGCGATTAACTCCGTGCTGGTTCGACTACTTATCAACGTATATTCGCTTATTTTGTTTCCATAAGCAAATATTACAGTGTCACGGTGGTCTAGCGGTCAGAACACTAGCCTTATAAGCCTGGGGTCCCGGGTTCAACTCCCGGTGGTGCCCGAATTTATAACTTGTGTTGGGCAAGGCCGTGGTCTAGGCATCACGGAGTTTTCCTCCGGGGGCTTCCCCGGTTTCTCCGTGGCATCCCAACAATTACTCCACTCACACACAGAAGAAGGCAATGGCAAACCACTTCTGGATCATCTGCCAAGAACGTATATGAACAGGTCCCAGTCCGAGAAAAGGATGGAAGGATCCTGTTCATATGGACCTGTCGTCAGACAGAACACTACAAATAAAAAAAAAAAGCAAATATTCTAACTCCGGGTTAACAAGCTTTTACATTGACGACATTTCAGGTACACAAGGCGACGAGTGTGAAGATTATTTCTGTTGAGGGATGTTATGGTACGAAGTCTGGTATAAATTCACCGAGTTTTTAAATACGCTACGCGTCGGGGTATCTGTTAGATTCTCAGGATAAAGTCCAACTGTTATGAACTGTCAGGATCCGTGAGATGCAAGGCATTTCTTGAGCTGTAGGAAGCCATCAGCTTCTCAATAAGCACTAGGCCTGTTACTATAAATAGCTCGGCTAGCTGTAAGCCGCTGTTTCCCTCAGAGGGGTCTCGCTCCTCCCCGTTGTAACCCTGGCAACCAGTTAGGGCAGGCCCAGAGTCGCGACCAATGAGCGGTCGTGACACGTGACTAGGGGGACTTGGGGCTTGATGGGCCCCAGCGGTGATGATAGCTCATCGCTCACGTGAGGAACGTCAGTCAACAATTAGCAGGACGTCACTACAGGAGCCTTCTCGACTTCTCCATGTGGTCACTGAACAATATCGTGTTCTGTTCCTCTGTTTCAAGAAACAGTTGAAAAGCGAAGATTTTTCGTGGAGAATTGTCTTCGCATAAATTTGTTAGCGGAAGATACATCGAAAATTCGTCTCTGTTTCATTCTGAAACTGACATTTTTTAACGTGGGTGTTCGATTGTTCTCGGTCCGAGACCGTTCGTCTGACTTTGGAACGCTGTCGGACGGAAGATGCAGGAATCATTTCGAGTTCTGCAACAATCCGGCGGAGCGCTGGACCATCGCCAGAACGCGACGTCGCACGCAGCTGAAGACTTCAGCATTTCCGGCAGTAAGAGTCATCACCATCACCACAAGACGACAACGGCCACCGTGGTGGTTGACCTGTTGCCACCGGCGTACACATCAGTTCTCGGGCACTCGCACCTCCAGGGGCCCCCATCGTCACCCCAGAAGGGAAAAGTCGACACTTTGATAGGTGAGTTCCTACACACCTCTTTGTTAAGTTAATACATTGCTGGATTCTAAGCGGAGGGATTTTGGAAATGTCGCATAATATTTTCAAATTGTTCCGGCTTATTATCTCGTCGTCTGCATGAAGAAACTGAGGAAAATCACGAAAGTACTCAAGAGGGCATGATATTTTAGGTTCTCATGGCAGTGAGTATGAAGATGGTTTTTTTATGGGATGTAATCTGGGAGGAAGTGACCTCTGAAACGTCGTAAAATTTCTACGAGATAAAGCGTAACTTCTCAAGAAGAAATTCATCTTCACGCTATCAGATTACGGCAGGAGATTCGGAAAGTTACACATCGCTCAGCCGCGAAGTTCGATTCAGCTTATGGTAATAAAGTTATATTAAACAGTCTTGCAATGTTTGCAAGTAGATAGAAAATTCAACTAAGCCTGCGCGAAGTGTTCCGTCAACAGTAAATTACGAAGAATATTGGTAGAGTAACTTTTGGTAATATTACACTGAACACAATCTTGTCTAAACAGCGTTTAAGAATTCAGTCCGTACCGCAAAGTAAACAACTCTTTACCATTATAAAGATCGAAAGGTTGGGGAAATAATCGATTATTGTTCGGGGAGAACCACATTCTGTGTCCAAAAGGCAGACGTAATGAATATTAATATACATAGGTGAAACACGTAAGTTATTATTCTTAACGCACAAAATTTTTTATTTTTAAAATAGCTTGTCAAATGTCTCCTTGCTGCAACGATGGATCGGTTCCTGAAAACTTATAATACCATCTTAAGCTAACAAAAAATTTCGACTAATTGTAATCCCTGTCGAGTCTAATTCTAAAAATTTATAATCCCGAAAACTAAGCTATAGAAAAGTTGATATAATTGCGTCATATTGTGAATTAAAATGTAATTATTCGTGTTTTTTCCGTCTAATCACAATTGTATATAAATAAAATCCAGTTCTCCTCGGATACGTTAGTACTTCTGAATACCTTCATGACATATTCACGCTCTTCCTCGGCCAATATTGAACCACTATCACTTCAAAATATACCCTCATTCCAATGAATTTGGCAGTAAACATCATCAGAAGTTACACAACAACAGTAATTAAGTTTTAGTTTATAAAATTATAATTTTTAACTTTTAACTTTACACCTGAAGATGGTTCAATGTAACCGAAACATGTAGCAAAAAGATGTACCAAATATGTAAATGATATTTTAATATCTTATGTATAAATTTTATTTATATACAATTGTGATTAGACGGGAAAAAAACACGAATAAGCTAGTCTCATTCATGATAATATTTCTTCGTCAGCAGCGAGAGACTTCAGTTTTCGCTTGAAATTGTTAGTGATTAAATAATGAGGTTGGAATGGATAGGAAATGTAGTACGCATGGATAAAATCAGAAATTTGTAAAAGACTTGCAGTTTAAATAGCTCATACGAAGAGAACACTTTTGGGGATGATATTGAAATGGAGTTCTAAGAAAGTGGTTTCGATGTTATCAATTAAACTTGCTTTGGGGCAGGTGAATATTAATAAATCTTTTCCTAAACGTCGGTCTACAAAGTCTTGACTAAGTCTTTATGACCGACATTTCAAAAGTGCTTACTGCCTCCATCGTCAGTGATACCATGGAGAGAGTACATATTTCCGTAATATTTGACTTCAGACTACACTGAGGTCGGGCCTAACCAGAAGATGATCGAAATTCTTATTGCAGGTCAATCAGGTCCTTGCTGCCTCCATCATCAGTGTTCTTCAGTTTACTTATCATGTATATATGATTCTCATGACAAACAGCGATTATTTCCTGAAACAGAGTTAACCAGTCCACCTTCGTAACGGTGAAATGTTGTGTTTTCTTTGCGGTACGTACCGAATTTTTAAATAATATTTAGATGCGCTTTCCTTAATGAATGCTGGGGGTAGAGGGGTGGATATTACCTTGAAATACTGCCGCTTCAAAACGCACCCCTTCCTACTCACCACACATTTATAACCTCATCAACTGATAGCTTACTGTCAGCTTATCATTAATAGCTAACCGCTAACACGCAAAGTGTCACCTAAGACATTAACTGTCCTAAATATTTGCCGTGGAAATTTACGGAGCGTTCTTTCCTTTGTTGGCCGACCGCAGTTTTCGCGGGTGTCCTGCCCCCCTGTCATGTGTCCACACCTAAACGAGCAATTTGCGGTGTCGCATTGTGTTCTACCACGTGGGTGGTGTCCTCGAGGCAGCTGGACAGTCATTTGCGCGGGGAAGCACTGGGGACAGAACCCTCGCCCCCTCGACATAATTAGGCCAGTTTCAGAGCCCTGCAGTCTTCACGGACAATTCAGTGTCTGCCATGTCCACAAATGAACATATCAAGACGACAGCCTTCCAGGATTCTGAGCCGCGTAGCCTCACAGAATTTGACAGACGTTTCAGAGATGCTTGTTTCAACCAGACTACGGCGCAACACTCCAGAAGACAGTCATCTTCAGACTCGTCACCGTAAGACCCCGAAACGTGACCATAAAGTTATAAGGTTTACTTACTCAGCGATGGACCATAGGACGGATTATTTTGTCTCAGAAAAGTTTCATTAAGAAGTTACGTTCAAGCCATGGTGACGGAGGTCTTGTTGAAGGCATTGCGTTCCCTTAAACTAAGACACTGCTTTTCTTAACCAGACAAAACCTATGGTAATATCAATAACGCCCAGAGCATTTTAAGAGTGTGTTCTAGAGAATAAGGCAATTTAAGGCGGTCTGTTTGTACACCATCACATTCTGTGCTTATTAGGAGCTGCTGTGATATCAGGTTCTTGTCTGTCTTATTAGAGAGCCATCTGGACAGGAAACAAGGGCAAGAAAGTGTTAGGATGAAAACGCACGACCACAGTGTGATGTGGTGACACTGGATGCACTGGCCGATAGACGCATGCACTCCCGCAAGATTTATGCGCCAACACTCAAAAAATCACCACCATATTACCAACCGTTTAAAAAATAATCCCCCTTTCAAAAGAACTTGCCATTAAGAGCCATTTTTGTGTACAAAATAGTAACTTTCCTGTAAGCACTTAGTCCTTATCGCTACTTAAACAGCCTCAGACATTGATGGCGTAGCTCGATTATGCACATTGCCCGCGGCTCTCTTTTACCTTTTTTGTTACTTGTAATTTTTAAGACGCGCTGAGCGGGCACGGACATACAGAAGGCCGTGAAAAGCCGGGAGCAGAGATAAGTAATGGACACGGCCTCCTGGAATCGCGGCTTATTCACAAGGACTATACTGGGAAGTCCTGCAAATAAAAGTATTTTGGAATTTATGGTGATTCTACTAACCGGACTGCATGAAGTCACCTTTTTTTATTATTTTCTACGTGACAGCACGCTAAAAACAGGACGGAACACTATATCATTGTTGTTGATTTGTGAACAAATAGAGACGCATTTGAAAATCAAGACGTCATGGAACACTTAGACACAGTTTACTATAGGCCTACACCAATGTACTTCCATTTCGGACTAATTTTTCCGTTTTCAACATTAAATGAACCGCTGTACAGGCCTACAACATTTTAATAGCTGGAATCTGATTTGTTAATTTGTACTCCACATGTTTCAGTCTATTATCCTGCCATCAATACCAACGTTTTCTCCCTTCCATTCAGAATTTCCGGCTAAAATACTGTATGCATGTCACATCTATTCCATGCGTGCTACATGTCCCGCCCACCTCATTCTCCCTCATACGGTCGCCATAATATTTGGCGAATGATATTCATTACTGTCTCATTTTTAAGGTTTTCAAGGCGGCAAACGTGTAGATTGTGGTTATTGTATTGGTCTTCAGCCTTGAAGGTGGGGGGGAGATAGGTTTGTCGTCAACGTTGATTCCAGAATACGGGACTGCACGGCCTCGCAACCAGGAAGACCACAATGGACAATATTCCGAACTGTAGTTGGCAGAGAACAAGAATTTGAATTTATGTCGGCGTGAAAGCCGGTCCCTGGGGGTAAAATAATGGATAGATCGCCGTACAGTTGACACAGAACGTATCGCTCAGGCTCACTGATGCTTTAGATGTTGATGACTGGCTTGTGAGATCTACTAACATGGTAGCCACTCCGTGGCCCAATGTCCCTCCTGAAAAGGTCGTGTATAATTTACGCTTAGGTACAAAAGAACTCCCCTCCTTTTATGAAATCTAAAATTTTATTTCTGTTATCAGAAGAGCCCGCTATCGTTCCGTGCCCTGATCCAATTTAAGCTCGTCAACACCCGAAACAAAATTTATCTCGCATGTAGTTTAATATTATTCACCCATCTACATCGAGATCTTCCAAACGGTCTCTTTCCTTTAGACTTGCCAAATACCTTTTTGTAGTCATTTGTCGTCCTCCGTGCGCGATACACGTGCCAACCGTTTTATAATCCTAATCCTATGTAATTCATTACTGTTACTGTCTTATGTCTAGTTGGTATTAATTTTTAAGTTTTCTACTTTAGGTTATCTGTTGTGTTTAAATACTTGTGCCTTATGGTTTTGTAATGTTATGAGTTGACTTATTTTGTGTGATGTGTGTTATTTTGTTGCGTCTTATTGTAACACCACTGCCACCGGGTATAAACCCATTTGCAGTTAATAATAAATAAATAAATAAAATAAATAAACAGGGGTTTAAGTCAAGCAGTGACTAAGGTTTTTAGAAGCTACGTAGTGCCCATAAGAATACTGACGCTCTGAAGCCAAAGCTCGTCTTAAAAAAATATTTAAGAATTCAGTCCGCACCGCGAAGAAAACACTACACTTCACCATTACAAAGATCAACTGGTTAACCTTGTTTAAGGAAATAATACGACTAAAACGCTAATTAACCTTTGGAGCCGAAGCTCTTTCAAATGAAACTTACGAATTCAGTCCGTACCGCGAAGAAAACACTACACTTCACCATTACAAAGATCGACTGGTTAACCTTGTTTAAGGAAATAATACGACTAAAACGCTAATTAACCTTTGGAGCCGAAGCTCTTTCAAATGAAACTTACGAATTCAGTCCGTACCGCGAAGAAAACACTACACTTCACCATTACAAAGATCGACTGGTTAACCTTGTTTAAGGAAATAATACGACGAAAACGCTAATTAACCTTTGGAGCCGAAGCTCTTTCAAATGAAACTTAAGAATCCAGTCCGTACCGCGAAGAAAACACTACACTTCACCATTGCAAAGATCAACTGGTTAACGCTGTTTAAGGAAATAACCGCTGTTGCAACTAAGAATCAAACAACGTCCTTACGTATAAAATGCAAAGTTACTGGTTGTTACAGCTGGTATATATAGTTACCACTGCGCTTTGAGAGGTAAAGCACCACGCTCCTGCCTGCTTGCGGCTTATTCGACACACCTTCATTAGAACTTCGTCCTCTGCCGGACTTAGGGACAGTTCAGTCTCTAGTTTGTGCGCCCTACCTGAAATATATCCTTTTAACACCCCTAATGGGCAACGTGTGTGCGCATCCCAACAGGAGGACGAAGTGGTGACAGCTGCCTCCCTCCCACCCCACTATGATCCATTAACAAGTGTCGATTTTAGGGTGGACAATTACAGTGAATCCCATCTCATACATATAAATTGATCATCACTATGAATCCCCCATCGGAGCATTTGACCGTTCAAGTAATTACATGTCAAATACACATAGAGTCCTGTTGTACCTGCCCCCCCGCTCTTCATTGTAGCCATATCCATAAACATGGGTCTATATCTGTACGTATGCACGTAGGACCGCGTAACAGAACAGTCCTCAACCTTCCGGGCCCGTAGCTCAACTACGAAACATTCCTACGAATTCACTCATAACATCAATGTGGAAATCTGTTTTGGAAAACGTGGTATTGAACTATATGAAGGTACATAATACCCCAGAGAAAATGTCACACAATTGGAAATCCCGCGGAGAGCAATTCGGACGTGGTACAGCCAATCCAACCTGCTTCATAAGCCTCCTTATTTCTTGTAAGATTTGAGGTTTTCACAGCGGTGAGTATGAAGATATCCGTCTTCTGGGTTGTTGCGCTGTGTAGTCTGGTCGATGTTAACCAACGTTTCAGAGGTCATACTGCCTCTATCGTCAGGGCGATGAGTATGAAGATTTCCGTCTTCTGGGTTGTTGCGCTGTGTAGTCTGGTCGATGTTAACCAACGTTTCAGAGGTCATACTGCCTCCTTCATCAGAGTATGAAGATTTCCGTCTTCTGGGTTGTTGCGCTGTGTAGTCTGGTCGATATTAACCAACGTTTCAGAGGTCATACTGCCTCCGTCATCAGGGCGATGAGTATGAAGATTTCTGTCTTCTGGGTTGTTGCGCTGTGTAGTCTGGTCGATGTTAACCAACGTTTCAGAGGTCATACTGCCTCTATCGTCAGGGCGATTAAAAATATGAAGATTTCTGTCTTCTGGGTTGTTGCGCTGTGTAGTCTGGTCGATGTTAACCAACGTTTCAGAGGTCATACTGCCTCCATCATCAGGGCGATGAGTATGAAGATTTCCGTCTTCTGGGTTGTTGGGCTGTGTAGTCTGGTCGATGTTAACCAACGTTTCAGAGGTCATACTGCCTCCTTCATCAGAGTATGAAGATTTCCGTCTTCTGGGTTGTTGCGCTGTGTAGTCTGGTCGATATTAACCAACGTTTCAGAGGTCATACTGCCTCCATCATCAGGGCGATGAGTATGAAGATTTCTGTCTTCTGGGTTGTTGCGCCGTGTAGTCTGGTCGATGTTAACCAACGTTTCAGAGGTCATACTGCCTCCGTCATCAGGGCGATGAATATTCAATAACCCAGAAGACAGATATCTTCCTCCTTATTTCTTCATCGTCATATTCTGTTCGCAGTTCCCGAAACACGGAATATCCCGGGTCAAATTCTGCCTTCCGCACTTTTAAATCTCCAAGTACAGTAAGTCCACGGAGCAGAGTCCTTCTTGAGATGCTAAAGTTCCTCACTATGCAGTTTTCTCCAGTCTCCTGTCGCTTCGCCATCTTGGGTCCCAATACTGTCCTCAGCGCCCTACCATTAACCTTCCAAGAAGTCTGCTTTTATCTTCGACAACTTTCCTAGGGTGAGACCAGTTTCGAACTAATCTTCTTACTTCGTAAACTATTTATTCAGGTCATGGACTAAATATTTCTACTTAACTTACTGGACAGTCCGTGTGTTCCCGTGGGTACGTGAAATCGCGGGTCTCCCGTCTGACAGGAAAACAGGAAAACGCGGGGAAATAAGAAAAAATCGAATCTGGTGATTGAAATCACAGAATTTATTTCCCGGTTCAATTTCCAACTACTTTCAACGAGATATTTAATAAATGTCTTCAGTTTCCCCAAGCCAATTCTGCGATAGTCCACGGCCACTTCTTTACAGGTTTGTTACCCTCCCCACGTCGATAATCATCTTCTCATTCTTTCGACAGTATCTAACATCTGTACTTGAGACATACTTAAGAAACGTAATTAGACTGATTATTCGACGCAAACAAAGTATAGTTTTTGTGTAAAGAACGCCGTAAGATTCTCGCTCCGTGCGGCAGAAACTGCAAACATCGGTTCTTCCCACGGACTTACGGAGCACTTGACTTATCTTGCGGTGCACGAGAGCCCACAGCCGGAAGATGGCTCTTGTCTCGACAGCCGCCAGGCGCCCGCCCGACTTGCCACGGACACCACTTTGTCCGTTCTGCCGGCGACATCGACACAACAAGGTCGGAAACTGCACTCCTAATGTATCCGACGACACAGATCCAACTGCAGAAGTTAGTAGCGGCTAATAAGAAGCTACAGATTGATCACGAACGCTCCGAGGTATAAGAAACTTCGTTTCTAATTTCAGGGTGATCGTTAAATGAATGGGAATATCAGGGAACTGAGATATACTTAACAAATTTTGATTGGAAACTCTAAAGGGGCCAGACAATTTGAGAGACATGTCCTTCTCCAGAACGGAAATCTTCTTCAGAAGCTGAAAATACGCTCGGCTAATTAAATTGTTGCCATTCATAAAACACGTTCGTTATCGTCCTCGTAAGAGTTTACAACAGGTCCCTATCCTGAGCCAGATGAATCCAATCCACACACTTCCAATCATATTCCTCGAATATCCATTTTAGATTTATCCTCCTATCTACGTCTAGGTCTTCTCAATGGACTTTTCCTCCCAGGCTCTCCAACCAAGATTCTGTACTTCTCATCTTTCCACAGGCCCCGCCCACTGTAATACCAATCTTTTTAATGCCTTAATCTTGAAATCCAAAGGCGCTAATAGCCAGTCCTGATATTTCTTACATTTTACACCGACGACTTATGGTTTGTTATAATTTTCTTTGATCACCAGATGGCAGTTCAAGCGGTGGCGGTGGTTCGTCAGCAGTCGCAGAGCAGAACATCCGACGCTACCGAACGGCGTTCACACGTGAACAGTTGGGGCGGCTGGAGGAGGAATTCTATAAGGAGAACTATGTGTCGCGGCCCCGTAGGTGCGAACTCGCGTCTCAACTCAATTTGCCGGAATCAACCATTAAGGTATGAAGGCCATATATGAGGTTAGGTTAGGTTTATTAGCTTTTTTTTAACGACAGTGTTTCAATTGAAGGCGTCATGTACCTAGCTCAAAGCATGACAAAATTGTCCGTGTGTAATTCATTTGCAGGTTGTTGGGTAGCTAACGATTTGGAAGACAGTTGTCTGGACCTTTTCAAAGTACTACGGCGGCATTGGCCCTCAGATACATCTAAAAGCCCTGAGATCATAGTCAAAACAAGGTTATGTCCGAATACACCTTTTAAATAAATTTTCGTAAACAATACAAAAAAATGCGTGAGATGAAGACGGATTGCATCTTGTTCATTTTAAAATTGCTTTCTGAATAACTTAAGTCTAATTTTTTATGTGCGGCCTAAGAAATCAACAGATTACAAACACACAGCTTTAGACTGGCCTACAATAAAATCCAATTAACAACCGACAACACGAAACGAGGCAAAATTTATGCGAAAACGAGAAGATATTAAATTTATCACAGATGGCATTCAAACATCAGGACTTTGACAAATTCTTTCGTATTTGGTACATCCGTCTTTGATCTTTAATCGGATACAAGACGTCTTCATAGTAAGAAACATCTGCCCTGTAACGAGTTCAACACATTCGGTGCGTGAGTGGTATTTGTACGCAGATACTGTAATGAGCAATTCATTCTCCACGGGGATACGTCGACCACACAAGATGGCGGAGAGAAGTGCTGTAATTAGCACCTCCTGCTGCATTGACAATGCTGAAAACATAAGCTCATAATCAAAATGAAGGGCTTTACGTAACGTAAATAATACATAAGAATTAAGTCCGTACCGCGAAGAAAACACATAACTTCACCATTACAAAGATCAAATGGTTAACGTTGTTTAAGGAAATAATACGACAAAAACGCTAATTAACCTTTGGAGCCGAAGCTCTTTCAAATGAAACTTAAGAATTCAGTCCGTACCGCGAAGAAAACACTACACTTCACCATTACAAAGATCAGATGGTTAACGTTGTTTAAGGAAATAATACGACAAAAACGCTAATTAACCTTTGGAGCCGAAGCTCTTTTAAATAAAACTTAAGAATTCAGTCCGTACCGCGAAGAAAACACAACACTTCACCATTGCAAATATCAAATGGTTAACGCTGATTAAGGAAATAATACGACTAAAACGCTAATTAACCTTTGGAGCCGAAGCTCTTTTAAATAAAACTTAAGAATTCAGTCCGTACCGCGAAGAAAACACAACACTTCACCATTACAAAGATCAAATGGTTAACGTTGTTTAAGGAAATAATACGACAAAAACGCTAATTAACCTTTGGAGCCGAAGCTCTTTCAAATGAAACTTAAGAATTCAGTCCGTACCGCGAAGAAAACACAACACTTCACCGTTACAAAGATCAAATGGTTAACGTTGTTTAAGGAAATAATACGACAAAAACGCTAATTAACCTTTGGAGCCGAAGCTCTTTTAAATAAAACTTAAGAATTCAGTCCGTACCGCGAAGAAAACACAACACTTCACCATTGCAAATATCAAATGGTTAACGCTGATTAAGGAAATAATCGCTGCTTATAGTGATAAGAATTGTATGAATCGTACATTTAAAAAATTCAGCGTTTCTAAAAATTGTTAAACTGGGCAAGTTTCAAAATCACGGGGCTACATTACGCCTCACTGAAATGGCGCTTTGGTACAATGTTTGCCTTGTACATTCCGGTGTCTCACGGGCCACAGAGCCAGAGATCTCAATAAAATCTTATTCTGTATCAAAGAAAGCCAAATGTTTTCCGAACCGCCCTGCTAGACTCGCACAAAGAATTGCCGCTCACTTGTTTATGGGCGCGATCACTTAGCAACCACATGATGAAACCCTTTCACGTGCCGCCATCTTTCTGCCATCATCACAATGTTACGTTTGGTAGCTTATGTGATAATTATATTATTACTTCGACTGCTTCAATATATCCATTAGTACCGCTTTCTTCGGCGTTAATTACTAGCACGTAAAAACCTTTTACAAAATTTTAACAGCCGCCAGGTTGTCTACCTGCGCAAAGTGCAGTGATCCGACACTGAACCAAAAACACTGCGACTCCCGAGTACTGACACGTGACAGGTGCGATCCATCAGACGAGAAAAAACTATCTTCTGGGCAGTGACGTGTAGTTTCATAAGCAACTACCAGTCTAACCTACTTACAGCATCGTTAAATAAACCACAAATTAATAAATAAAATTAACATGAACGTTGAACGGAAGTGGGCAGTCAGCTTTGAGATCTGACCGCTCGTATCTCTTAAGAAACAAAAGTTGTACTCTGAGTACAGTAACATCCCAAGGGCGTCGCGATGTCATTATCGCACAAATATTAACGTGGGTCATCGTGAGTCTGAGCTGCATTTTATACGATCGCCATGTTGTAAGCGTTACTCGGGGTCTCATCACTCAAAAGATTTGCAATCATTCGCTTGGTGGCAGCAGGTAACGTCAGCTTAACGTCGTTTTAACACCTGGCCCACTCCACAGCGCAATTAATTAGCGGCCGATAAATGCTTCATTAGCGACTGGTTGGCATGGCAGACTCTCCACACTGTTTTTTGCGAGACAAATTAGCAGATCCGGAGTCAGCTGATGATTTCCTTCCACTACTCAACCATCTTCAGGGCCTGATGGTTCTCGGTTCAGAGACCGACTCCTCATGCATCTGCACGCCATAATTTCATTCCTAATGGTCGTACGTCCTGATGGAGTGGTTAGCACTCGACATTGTGCTCGAAAGATCCTGGGTTCAAGCAACAGCACTGAAATCGGCCACACTGACAGGTCTTTCATGGTTCCCCTTAGTCACTCTAGGACAATTCTGGGGAAATTTCTTAAGTTAATCCATGATCGATTTCTTTCAAATTCATTATCAGGTTTTCTTTGCTGTAGCGTAAAAGAACCCGTTCATTTCCGTCTGTCGCGTTCTTCGCCAACCGAGGTAATTTTTGGATCACACTGCTGCAACTATTACCTCGGCCCAAGTCTGTTAATGACGGGAATCAAACCCGCGGCTCCTAGGCATGCAGACCACGTATGTACATGTGTATCCTGTCCCTGCTGCAGGTGTGGTTCCAGAACCGACGAATGAAGGACAAGCGACAGCGGATGGCGATGGCTTGGCCGTACGCCGTGTACACGGACCCCGTCTTCGCGGCCAGCATCCTTCAAGCTGCTGCAGCCAGTGCGGGCGGAATTCCTAGCATCGCGGCTGCCGCCTACAGCCCCTACTCCTACTACCACCCGCTTCACCGCTACAACCCTTTCCCACCCCCAGTGCCACCCTCGCCGCTCCACCGGCCGCAACCCTACCTCTCCCACCGCCAATCCTCTCCGCCGCCCCTCCTGACGACGTCTAACGCCGCGGTGCCCTCGCTGGGCGCCGAACTCAACCTCCCGAATATGCCGATTCTGCGGCCGTCGGCGTTCCCCGTGCGTGGTTCCAGCCCCGCACATTCGACCCGGTCGGAGAACAGCAGCCCGACGCTGAGCCCGCCCTCGGCCAACACCGACGAAGGCAACTGCGACGGATCGCCAAGTTGCCGATGCGGCATCGTCAACTGCGTGACGGGAGACGGCAAGAACAGTGACTACAGTTCCTCCGCGCCACCCGCCTCCTTGATCATGACGACAGCGCTCAAGGGCCCCCACGCCGAGCCCCCCAAACTGTTTCAGCCCTACAAATCGGACCTCACCGAACGCGCGTGAACCGTGATGTGTGCAATGCAAAGACCACGGTCCGACGACCAGGAACTCGACAAGAGGACCTTAAGGCAAATATGCACGGACACAAGTCGTGGCCTAATTTAAGGTACTATCCTAACATTCAGCTGATAATGAAATGAGCTGGTGTCCGAGGTGAGATTTGAAATCATGGACCTCCGGAATACGAAGCTGAAGTACTGACCATTCCTCCACGACGTTCGCCAATACGAAAGGATTATTTGCTCTTGTCGGGAATCGAACCTCGTTAGCCCAGACTGTCCTTGTAGCCTAAATATTCTATAGGCACAAAATTTACTGTTGAACACACCTTCTCGCGGGCATTAGACGGGAACTTTCTTGTTTAACCACAGACGTGGTGAACAAACCTGGTTTCATGATGCAGACAACAGAATTACCAAGAATAGAAATGATGCCTCAGTTCTGTAGACTGAACGGACATCAGAAGGTCTACGCAATTAGACATACGTAGGCATTTTAAATGCTCCCAGATATCTTAAATGGCCTGCCATATCAGCAAAAGTGTCTCCTTAATTTATTTATCAGACCAAAACCCGCCCGAGAGATAAAAACACCCATCACAATATTTCATTTTTAAACCGACACTTGGAAAAAAAATTAAAATACGTACTGAATACGTCGACTGTACCTACAAACTATTTAGATTTTAATTGAATAAAAATTTTCTTGGATATTATCCATCGTCTAGTAAATATAAAACGTAAAACGACGTTTCGGAGATGGGACTCTATCTCCGGTCCGGAGATAGGGATTAGCTCTATCTAGTGGGCCCAACTGTGTAGGAACCTGAAGACGGAGATAGAGTCCCATCTCCGAAACGTCGTTTTACGTTTTATATTTATACTAGACGATGGATAATATCCAAGTAAATTTTTATTCAATTGACTCTTCACCATCGTCAAGAAGTTTTAGATTTGATATTTAGATTTTAACTTATCAAGGGCGGTATTAAATGTTAGGAAATTTGGAATTACAAGTTTACAGGCGTTCGACGGTGATACTTTGTTTATCAACCAAAGAAAAATAGTTTTGTGTTATTAAGAAACAATGGCTGACTGCTACGTTTGTGTAAGGATATTTGCACTGCTAAATTTACGCTGACGAGTTGGAGATGGAACATTTGAAGACAGACGTGAAGTGAGAGGCTAAACTTTTTTTTTTCTAAAGTTTTCTGCAACGTGCATTATGAATTGTTACAAGTCATATAACTTTGTACATAGCTTAACATCTATTGATTTCCATTAAGTTTGTGAAACTGAATTTAAAGTGTTATTATAACATTCTCTCCTAAGTTACATCTTTCAGTGACTGTTCGAGTCGACTAAAGGTAAAACATGCATCTTGAATTCCACTCGTACAGCGCAGTTAGCTACTTTGCTAATCGTTTATCACCTGATATTTTGTAAAAACACATCAGAATTTTCCTATTTTAATATTATCTTTAATCTTTTAAATTATGCGGTATTTATTTCTGTTACAGCTTTTTAACAGTTGTCAATTGTAGTGTATTTGAAACTCAGTATGTTTTAAGTATTCTTATATTAATTAATTGTTTCATCTCGTTAATAACAATAGCCTACATAAGGTTTTACTCTGTACTTCTCCAGTGTCATGACCTCATTGATACATAAGTGGGAATAATTGCTGAAATTCAACTGTCGACGAGTTCCTCCGTGTCCTGATGCGTCGACCTCCGAAAGACTACCATCTCCTAAGTGCCACTAACAGAATATTCAATTAGGTTTTGCTGCATTGGCTTCAAATCTTTGCAAAAAGTAAGATTCCACATTCTGAACCGAACTGGGGTGTTTCCCACGGCTGCCTAATCATGTTTCTTGGTACGACAAACTTTTCCCTTTAAATATTCTTCTTACAAGAAGAGGTCACAATGTTTTGGTTGAGTCGTTGATACTGAGAGATCATTTATGAGCTTTTGGAACCTATTTTTCTGTACGTAAACTATTTCTTCTTCCTGTGGGGATGAACAAAGAAAGAACTTCATCGAATACAACCAAGGAACATTATTAAATGTAACGAAAAAACAAGCCTAACGAATATTCCAGTATTTGCAAACATTCATCTACTTGCATACTCAGTAGTTTTTCTTTTGTGTGTTATTTAAAAATTTAAAAACCCAATTGTAACTTCTGCCTCCATCTGCTTCAACAATTAAGAACTCTTCCTTTTGTATTTGTGGTTTCCGTATAATTCTCATTGTAGACAGCGATTATTTCCATAAACAAAGTTAACCAGTTGATGAAGATTTCCGTCTTCTGGGTTGCAACAACCCAGAAGACGGAAATCTCCATACTCACCGCTGTGAGAACCTCAAGTCTAACCAGTTGATCTTTGTAATGGTGAACTGTAGCGTTTTCTTTGCGGTACGGACTGGATTCTTAAATATTATTTAGATGAACTACAAGGGATTAAAGTTGTCTGTTATTGATTATAAATGAGTAATATTAACGTTAGTGGTTTATAAGTGTTTTACATGTTTCTACGTACGTGTCACATTGCAAAAATTACCTGACTATCCTTTTAGTTTGTTAATTCAGATCTTAAATAGCATGGAGTGTGCAAAAGGCTTATTTGTAACAATTATTGGTATAATTGGCAGCAATTGCCGGATTTATTTTCCCTCTTGACAGTTTAATTATGTTTATTGTCATTAAATCATTAGTCGATGAACCTAAATATTTGAACGTCGCCTGAGGACGTGTTGTGATTTATGAGAAAGAAGTCTGTGGTTGTTTTAATGATGTTTAAAACTAAGAAATAGTGCATCGATACCGCCTATAGAGAATATGTTTTACTGTGTATAGCCTGTGTTCTATTTGTACATAGCAAATGTGTTTAAGTGGAATAAAAATATAGGAAGTTATTAGAACTGACAGCAAAATTTTCATTTCATTTTTCCCGTCTTCCTCATTTCCAAGTTCGATTTCCCAGTTTCTTTCATATTTAAATTTTTAATAAATGAGCGTAAATCAGGCCTGAAATTGTACCTAGATCCCTTAATCAGCATTAAAGAACTTGTTTTTGTGATGAAGACGTCTTGCATTTTCTTTGAGGTAGGGACTGAATTTTTATTGCTGAACGAATTTCGATTAAATTTGGTGTTAGATGTCTACATGAAAATTTGTAAGAGAATTTGTTTTATTTTACGCAGAATTTGATCGTCTTTGTGGTGACGTGCGCTAGATATTGGCCCTCTGGTCGTGCAACGACGTTTCAGAGCGACATACTTCGTACATCTGACCCCCAAAAAAACCTGACCTTAACTGTGCAATTCACGAAGGTCAAATTCTGGCGAACGCTCCGTGATCTTTACGCTATGCGCACATTTCCTAACTTGTTCGGTATTGTGAACATTTAACGACATGCAACGCAGGCGCTGATTTCCTCTCATTGGCCTCTTAAAGGTCGTTCCGTGACCCCTACGTCTCACACTGCAAACATGCATAACGCATTTCAACTTAATAGTGTCTGGTGGTAATGCAGGAAGTTTCCACGCCGATCTGTGTAGTTATTATTGAATGCCCGGTTTAATGCTGTGGACCAGTTGTATCAAAACATTACACGCGCTTATCTGGATCAACATGTAGGGGCGAATGACATGACAAATTGTAGGGGGGCATAATTGTCAGCGTGACCTCGCTTTTGTGTTTCTTATTGTCGTCTTATAATGGGGAGGCAGCGATCGGAAATTGTCCATGCGGCCCGTGGACAGATGTCTGCACACACACTCCACCAATCTCTGTCATCTGCGGTTCATACTCTGCGGTCCGCGACACGGAACACATGACTTCCGAGTGGCAAATGCACATCTCTGATTAAATTTATCCCATTTGAAACAAAATTAACCCTGTAAGAGAGACTTTGTCGAGTTTTATTGGGGCATAGACGCTTTATTAACATCGGTACTGGCTGAAGAGCCACGGTGGTCTAGCGGTTAGAACGCTGGCCTTGTAATCCTGGGGTCTCGGGTTCGAATTTATAACTTGTGTTGGGCAAGGCCGTGGTCTAGGCAACACGGAGTTTTCCTCCGTGGCATCCCAACAATTACTCCATTCACACACAGAAGAAGGCAATGGCAAACCACTTCTGGATCATCTGCCAAGAACGTATATGAACAGGTCCCAGTCCGAGAAAAGGATGGAAGGATCCTGTTCATATGGACCTGTCTTCAGAAAGAACACTAAATATACTGGCTGAAGCTAAGTGGTCAGCTACACGTTCCGGTAGCTTTACCCCCGTTGGAGAAGTCCCCGGTACACACTGGACAGGAAGCTAGTTTTCCCCTAAAGTCAGTTCAGTTGTAGTTGTGGTGCCCCTGCTGGAAATCGAACCTTGGTAGTCCAGCACGTATCCAGTTACTTTACTAAGGCACTCCGGTCATATTAACCCGAGGTTAGCTTTATAAATTCCTCAAAGCATCAAACTATTTGTGTTTCGTAGTACGAAAGATTACAAACCTTGATTTTGTGTGTGGACTGAATTAAGTTCACTGAAGATGAGTAAGTGACCTTGAACTTGGACATCGGGAAAGTGTAAATAGATTCTCAGTCATATGAATGCAACGCTTCGCTACGAAGTTATTCTGTATCAGATCAGTTGAAGAATTAAAGGGGCCGGGGTTAGTCACAGAGACGAGATGCCTCCCCCTCGTTCTTAATGACAGATGGAAATCACAAAACGGACTAATAAATAAAACATGCAGAAATAAAGACAAATAACGAGAGATCCAGAGGCTGTGGAGTGAGGGTACATGACAAATAGAGAAAGAATGAAATACAGAATACGTAAGAATAAAGCAAAGAAGATAGTCAAATGAAAACAAGGAAAACGTAACAGATAATACACACAAATATTTGTACCCAAGACATGAACGTACAGAAAAAAGGAGAGAAAATTAGTGAAGCAGACTGTGAAAAGAAGGCACGGAGGATGGTGTCGGAAGCTAAAGTGCATGAACAGCTGTCCCTCATAACCCGTCGTCTCCACCCTCCACAGAGACAGCTTTTAAAATAATTTGTCCCCTCCCCGTGTCACGATGATACATCACAGAAAGATAAACTCACAACCCTTCCACCGGGACCTGGAGGCGCTGTAATTCGCTGTCGAGACGGATGGGCCCCAGCGGACCGCCATCATTCCGGATTAAATCAGATTATTTCAAAATATTTTATAGGGTGACAACATAACAAGCTGAAAAGTTCCTGTTACATCGCTGATTAATTTGAAGTCTGGTTGAGAGCGAACGTGTGATACGACATTCACGATTCATCATTCATTGTTCTGACTACTTTGAGCCCGTCATATTCAGATTGAGAATTCGTAGGTGTACTTGTTTTCCTCACATTTTGCAGCTACAGTTAAATGCACAACGCTGAAGATGACAGCTGGAATGACTATCGAAACTACGGTAAATTTTAACCATTCGACAAGGCTCATCTCATCCCCGAAAGACGATGGATGTCCATTAAAACTAAGACATGTAAAAAATCGATCAGTCACTAACATTTGATGTTGACGCTACAACCGTCCGGGTGGTAAAACCTCTGCTCCTCAAGAACTTGGAAATTAATTAATTAATCCCGCGATTGGTCCAATCAGAAGAAGATGTTAGTTGCATCTGCATCCTACATTGCCATTTTCTATGACGGAGTGCGAACAATGGACGAGTTTGATCTTTTCTTGAGCATTGCAGTACAAAACACACTAACACACTCTTTAAGCAAAACGCACACAAATTTGATTAAGGCAGGTGGTACATATTGTTACCACCGCGCTTTAGAGGGTTAACATCACAGTTGAATAACCACGTATGAACTGTTTTCACAGACAGAATATTGAATAACAAAAATAAGGAGAAATTATTTCATGGAGTGACAATTTTATTTATTTATTTAGTGTTCTGTCTGACGACAGGTCCATATGAACAGGATCCTTCCATCCTTTTCTCGGACTGGGACCTGTTCATATACGTTCTTGGCAGATGATCCAGAAGTGGTTTGCCATTGCCTTCTTCTGTGTGTGAATGGGATGCCACGGAGAAACCGGGGAAGAAGCCCACAGAGGAAAACTCCGTGTTGCCTAGACCACGGCCTTGCCCAACACAAGTTATAAATTCGGGCACCGCCGGGAATCGAACCCGAGACCCCAGGATTACGAGGCCAGCGTTCTAACCTCTAGACCACCGTGGCTCTTGGAGTGACAATAGAGGCCAATAATATTTCATTCATAATATCTGAGAGTGACTGTACATGTCTCTCTCTCTCTCTGTTTTTCTCTTTATTTGCTCTTATCTCCTCTCCCCCCTAAAACTACTGCAGCATAAACCAGCGCTACTTACGTCAATTTGCCAGCAGCCAATAGGAAGACGTGTTTTGACAGAAGACCAATCAGGGACAGGCTCATATCGCGTGCTTTTGTATACACACAAACATTCTGTGTATGGGGCAAGATAAATGCAATGCTACCCCGCAAACCATGATCGATTACTAACATTATGGACTGGAAGCAGGCTGAGCCGAGGCCTATTTTAAGCCACCTCAGTGGTATTTACCTGTAGGGGCAGAGAACAGCCAGAAAGTGACTCAAACGAGATATTAATCTCTGTTCGACAGGATCAGCCAAGATCGGAAATAGAAACAAATCTGAGAAAACTGGACACTGGACACTGTACAGAAACACACGAATTGAGACATTACTTTTCTAAGATCCAATTTAATATTATCCTCCCATTTATGAACAAATTTATCAAGTGGTCTCTTTCTTTCAGGACTTCCGAGTCGCATTCTGTACGCATTTTTAGTGTACACGCCCCATTGAGACCAATCACTGACTTATTTCGTAACAATTCTGACTGTCACCTGTTTCACCTGCGATGTTTCTCGTCTCTAAAACGATGTTTAATTACCAAAGCCACTAGTGGTCGGGGTGAACCATGATTAAACATGGCGCGAAGCGATTAGAGCCCACGAATACTGCACTAATGACGTGTGAAGCTTTGACGTCTTAAGAAGCTTCGTTATTACGTGTTAAAATAGTAACCAGGCAAAATTAACTTCTTCACTGCAGTTTGCAAGAAAGCCAGAAGATGTTTATCTTCACAGAAATATTTTTAACTCCGTGGTGGTGGTACCACTTCGCAAAAATCTGGTATTTCCGTGATTTTAGGGCAGATTTTGGCACTTCAACTTAACCCTTTAAAGCCCACTGGTAACTATGTGTACCACATGATTTAAAATTAAGAATAAACTTCATTTCTAAGATTCTCAATTTAAACAACGATTATTTCCTTAAACAAGGTTAACCAGTTGATCCTTGTAATGGTGAAGTGTAGTGTTTTCTTCGCGGTACGGACTGAATTCTTAAGTTTCATTTGAAAGAGCTTCGGCTCCAAAGGTTAATTAGCGTTTTAGTCGTATTATTTCCTTAAACAAGGTTAACCAGTTGATCTTTGTAATGGTGAAGTGTGGTGTTTTCTTCGCGGTACGGACTGAATTCTTAAGTTTCATTTGAAAGAGCTTCGGCTCCAAAGGTTAATTAGCGTTTTAGTCGTATTATTTCCTTAAACAAGGTTAACCAGTTGATCCTTGTAATGGTGAAGTGTAGTGTTTTCTTCGCGGTACGGACCGAATTCTTAAGTTTCATTTGAAAGAGCTTCGGCTCCAAAGGTTAATTAGCGTTTTAGTCGTATTATTTCCTTAAACAAGGTTAACCAGTTGATCCTTGTAATGGTGAAGTGTAGTGTTTTCTTCGCGGTACGGACTGAATTCTTAAGTTTCATTTGAAAGAGCTTCGACTCCAAAGGTTAATTAGCGTTTTAGTCGTATTATTTCCTTAAACAAGGTTAACCAGTTGATCTTTGCAATGGTGAAGTGTAGTGTTTTCTTCGCGGTACGGACTGAATTCTTAAATATTTACACGAACTTCGGCTTCAAAAGGGTTAATTAGCGTTTTAGTCGTATTATTTCCTTAAACAAGGTTAACCAGTTGATCTTTGTAACGGTAAAGTGTTGTGTTTTCTTCGCGGTACGGACTGAATTCTTAAATATTTACACGAACTTCGGCTTCAAAAGGGTTAATTAGCGTTTTAGTCGTATTATTTCCTTAAACAAGGTTAACCAGTTGATCTTTGTAATGGTGAAGTGTAGTGTTTTCTTCGCGGTACGGCCCGAATTCTTAAGTTTCATTTGAAAGAGCTTCGGCTCCAAAGGTTAATTAGCGTTTTACTCGTATTATTTCCTTAAACAAGGTTAACCAGTTGATCTTTGTAACGGTAAAGTGTTGTGTTTTCTTCGCGGTACGGACTGAATTCTTAAATATTTACACGAACTTCGGCTTCAAAAGGGTTAATTAGCGTTTTAGTCGTATTATTTCCTTAAACAAGGTTAACCAGTTGATCTTTGTAATGGTGAAGTGTAGTGTTTTCTTCGCGGTACGGCCCGAATTCTTAAGTTTCATTTGAAAGAGCTTCGGCTCCAAAGGTTAATTAGCGTTTTACTCGTATTATTTCCTTAAACAAGGTTAACCAGTTGATCTTTGTAACGGTAAAGTGCTGTGTTTTCTTCGCGGTACGGACTGAAATCTTAAGTTTCATTTGAAAGAGCTTCGGCTCCAAAGGTTAATTAGCGTTTTAGTCGTATTATTTCCTTAAACAAGGTTAACCAGTTGATCTTTGTAACGGTGAAGAGTTGTGTTTTCTTCGCGGTACGGCCTGAATGTTATTTAGACGCTCTTCAGGTTTCAAAGAGTTAAATGTTTTACATTGAAATGCTTTGGGAATCAGCTATCAGTATGAGAAATTTAGTTGCGTAAATACATTTAGAAAATGTTTATTTTTTTTGTTTTTGTTTTTGTTTTGCGTAATGGCAGTCGCTGATAATCGGGACAGCTGAGTCGACTGTAAATTCAGTACCGGCTTGCCTGTAAATTAGCGAATAGCCCCTCGGTCCGCGGGCCTTGTGCGTTCTCATGAAGAGTTCTGTACGCGTAAGTAATTCGGCGCTGGCGTGGCCAGCCAGAATCTTCATCAAGTCGCCAATAACGGAGTGAGGACGAGGTGCGGCGGAGCAGCTTGGCTGGCCATTACAGTAGCGGCGATAAAACGCCAGCCGAGTTCCTATTATTGTGGATCATAGCAACGCATTGCGCGGTACACCCACGCACAAAAGTACGAGCACCTTTCATTCCCCTTAGATGAACACCGGAAATTCTTGCTACCATTCAGGACGGAATCTTTTTTTCTTTTGTGCGTCGTAATTTGATTTAGAACCGCCACATAAAAATGACAGGATAATACTTTAAATAGACCACGACCGCTTCCTCGCATGTCCTATCCAATTTACTGATCGTCAATCAACAAACATCTTAAACTTCGCAATCTGAACTACTGAGATCGTAAATAAATGAAATTTAGTAAACGTCGTACCGCGAATTTGGTAAATTAATAACAAAACTGAATAATAAGATATAAAATCAACAAACAAGCATCAGTTAAAGATGCAGGTCTGAGAATATGTAAAATAGTAAATGAGAACATGGCTGTCTCTGGAGATGTCCACCCTCATGATGAAGGCAGTAAGCGCCTATGAAACTTCGGTAAATTTCTACGAGATTACAAGGCGCGAGATCCCACAAGACAGCCATATTTACGCTCGACGCCGAGAAAACCTCAGAACATCAGCGAACTGACTCTCAGTGGCTTGTGCTGAAATGGATGGCTAGTCCTATCATGTTGCCCTGTCCGGCCTCCATCTTGTGTGGTTCGCTTTCTTATTATTCGTGAATATAGCGCAGTATCATCTAACAAGATATCTTTCCCAAAGCCGTAGCATTATTCCCTAGTTTATTGTACGCCTGTCGCTCAGAATACGTCCCATTTAATGGACCTTATGAAATGAATTGCCCGCAATAAATTGCCTGCCCCCGACCCCCTCAGCCACTATCTGCACCCCCGCTTTTAAATCAGTACCATGGCTAGGACGTGTTGCGAGGAACAGCGGGCTATGGCGTGTCTCGGTCCGCACACTTGTTTGTTGGCGTTAAAGACCAACAAGTGTAAAAGGTACCGAAACGTCCTCTTAATAGACATGGCCTTTTCGTTAAAGTTAACATAAATGATCAAGGAATACGAGATGGGCGAGACATGCAGCAGGCATCGGGTCGTGGGGAACTAACACCAAATTTTGGGTCGCTAAAACCCGCTTTGGAAAAGGCCGCATGTGAGATCCCAGAACACCAAAGTCTATTTAACTTGGGTGCTGAGTCTGAGGCCCCCAATCGAAAAGCAAGACCGACGAAGGAGTGGATTAAACTGGCTTAATATAATGCCCAATCGCGGGCTTTGAGCAGTTTTGATTCTATATATTTTTTTTAAATACGATACATGAAGGTGCAGAGTTAATCAGTTTACGATCTGATGTCTGTTAATTTTTAAAGATTTCAATCGCACCTTCGGGACTAGAAACAGGGCCAATTTACCAAACGACGCTCCATAGTCCATTTCTGCGCGCAAACCTCGTTCTCTGGCGCACATTTCCCTCTCCTTGTTATCAACGGCAGTCACTGCCTACTCGATTCGTTATTGTCTATTCAGCTTTATAAACTGTTCCTTATCTGAACACACATCGAAATGTTTGTCGAGAGAACATTCATAAGGATAACTTTGGTTGGTCGGGGGGGAGGCTCGCTGTGAAAGTCTCTTCATTCTTACGATATGCTATTTTAAATTACTATACAAGTCACCATATTGACTGCAATTTTGGAAGTGTTTAACGAATTACAATTAGATCGACAAGAACCCTACAAGTCCCACAGAATAATAGGCCTATAAGATATCATAGGTTTCATAAATTCGTTTCACTGTGTGTACAAAACGAACGCACAACAGAGAGGTCGAGTCCGTACAGCCCATATCTGATGCTCGTAATACTAAATGAGTTACGATTAAACTTGGTTCTGGAGTGTCGAAGTCAGACGTCAAAATTCAGTTCTGATTCAGTCCGACTGGATTTCTACTTGCCTGAAGGTTAAAATGAACTCAGGCCTAACAAGTTTTTCAAGAATGATTGGGAACTGCTATATGATATAAAATATATTTTCCAAAAACATCCGCTACTTTAATTGAATAATTTCTTGATGGTACGCGTAAGGATAGTCTCGGCTGAAGTCGGTCATTTTACATTTTAAAGTAAGAATAATAAATATAGCAGAGTTGCCATGGTAATGCTGTTAAGGCATTTTCGGCATTATTTTATTTAGTGTTCTGTCTGACGACAGGTCCATATGAACAGGATCCTTCCATCCTTTTCTCGCACTGGGACCTGTTCATATACGTTCTTGGCAGATGATCCAGAAGTGGTTTGCCATTGCCTTCTTCTGTGTGTGAATGGAGTAATTGTTGGGATGCCACGGAGGAAAACTCCGTGTTGCCTAGACCACGGCCTTGCCCAACACAAGTTATAAATTCGGGCACCGCCGGGAATCGAACCCAAGACCCCAGGATTAAAATGCCAGCGTTCTAACCGCTAGACCACCTCATCTTATTATTATTTAGTGTTCTGTCTGACGACAGGTCCATATGAACAGGATCCTTCCATCCTTTTCTCGGATTGGGACCTGTTCATATACGTTCTTGGCAGATGATTCAGAAGTGGTTTGCCATTGCCTTCTTCTGTGTGTGAATGGAGTAATTGTTGGGATGCCACGGACGAAAACTCCGTGTTGCCTAGACCACGGCCTTGCCCAACACAAGTTATAAATTCGGGCACCGCCGGGAATCGAACCCAAGACCCCAGGATTAAAATGCCAGCGTTCTAACCGCTAGACCACCTCATCTTATTATTATTTAGTGTTCTGTCTGACGACAGGTCCATATGAACAGGATCCTTCCATCGTTTTCTCGGACTGGGACCTGTTCATATACGTTCTTGGCAGATGATCCAGAAGTGGTTTGCCATTGCCTTCTTCTGTGTGTGAATGGAGTAATTGTTGGGATGCCACGGACGAAAACTCCGTGTTGCCTAGACCACGGCCTTGCCCAACACAAGTTATAAATTCGGGCACCGCCGGGAATCGAACCCAAGACCCCAGGATTAAAATGCCAGCGTTCTAACCGCTAGACCACCTCATCTTATTATTATTTAGTGTTCTGTCTGACGACAGGTCCATATGAACAGGATCCTTCCATCCTTTTCTCGGACTGGGACCTGTTCATATACGTTCTTGGCAGATGATCCAGAAGTGGTTTGCCATTGCCTTCTTCTGTGTGTGAATGGAGTAATTGTTGGGATGCCACGGAGGAAAACTCCGTGTTGCCTAGACCACGGCCTTGCCCAACACAAGTTATAAATTCGGGCAACGCCGGGAATCGAACCCGAGACCCCCAGGGTTCTAACCGCTAGACCACCGTGGCTATAAAAATATTTATGACTATGTGTGTTTAGTATTTTAGATTTTCCCCCGTCATTCTTGACGGGGAATTTACTAGCGTGTTTATAATACAAGTAGATTTAGTTATTACTCGAGAGCTTAACCTCAAATAGAAATCAATTATGGCTTCAGCTGCTGAGATTCTACATGCACTTTCAGTGCGATATTCGTCTATTTATTTACACAACTAATTCAATCTACTTTTGCAAAACGGAGCAACACAACTACGAGGATTTAAGAGGCGCAATAAATTTGCTGTTCAACCGTATTTACTTTGATTTGATTCCGGTTCCCTTCTCCTGTTTTCTAAAGCCTTTAAATGGCGGCTGCCAAACAATGAAGACAAATGACTGTCAGCGCGCGTGTTCTAATAAGGGCAGGGCGGAATTAAAGCTATTGATCACCCGCCGCTAGGGGCGCAGGTGTCGCACACAATAGCGGGGAAAGCCATTATGGCGGACGATTAATAAGTTCGCTGGAACAATGGCGCGACTGATTTTCTACCCAATACCCACTTTATTAAGGCATAGCGATTTCTGCGCCAGATTTACATTTACTGAAACCGAACAGTTACAATTTCGCGACAACAAGAATTCGAAGACGATTAAGCGAGGAATAAAAAACACATTAAGCTAATTACACGTCGGTTTCACTTTAAAAACTCTGTTCATACTATATACAATTGACATGTCGAAATCAACGCCAGCTCGTGGCCAATTGTCGAGTTATGCGTTATGATTGGATCAACGTCAGTTTATTTAGTTTATATTTATTATTTATTTAGTGTTCTGTCTGACGACAGGTCCATATGAACAGGATCCTTCCATCCTTTTCTCGCACTGGGACCTGTTCATATACGTTCTTGGCAGATGATCCAGAAGTGGTTTGCCATTGCCTTCTTCTGTGTGAGTGTGAATGGAGTAATTGTTGGGATGCCACGGAGGAAAACTCCGTGTTGCCTAGACCACGGCCTTGCCCAACACAAGTTATAAATTCGGGCACCGCCGGGAATCGAACCCGAGACCCCAGGATTACAAGGCCAGCGTTCTAACCGCTAGACCACCTCATCTTATTATTATTTAGTGTTCTGTCTGACGACAGGTCCATATGAACAGGATCCTTCGATCCTTTTCTCGGACTGGGACCTGTTCATATACGTTCTTGGCAGATGATCCAGAAGTGGTTTGCCATTGCCTTCTTCTGTGTGTGAATGGAGTAATTGTTGGGATGCCACGGAGGAAAACTCCGTGTTGCCTAGACCACGGCCTTGCCCAACACAAGTTATAAATTCGGGCACCGCCGGCAATCGAACCCGAGACCCCCAGGATTACAATATACAATTGTATAAATACGTGTCACGCGAAAGAATATATTATATTATTTTTCTTTACAGATTCTTGAGCAAAAACAAAACCCTTTGCGTTACATAAATGGAGATGAATTTCTCGATTAGGTTGTCTGGGAGGACTCTGTTCCATTAAGCGTTAAGTTAGGTGCTTTCCTTCTCACTTGTTGGTGTTATAGGCCTGTCCTAAGATTACTTTTACTATCAATGATTATTATTCGTCCTATTGCGCTGTAGTTATTAGCATTCTTATGGCCACTTCTCGCACTGCACACTGTCATCGGCCAAGGACGCCAGTCAGCAGTAAAAACAGGGCATTACGACAATCATCCGCGTCATAATTGTGTCATGAAATACACACCCCCCAATAAACCCCTAACAAATAAGTATATTTTCTTGTAAAGATGCGACCTTCACCTAAATTTTTACTTTCTTTCAAATAGCAACCCCCACCCCGGCTTCTCTCCCTGAAAACTGCATTCACACAAATGTGACACACTGACCTTATTGAGGCATTTCAAGGGCGTAGACACAGTAACAACGAGCAACTAGTTAGGGTTGGGGGGGCCTGGTTATTATACGTATGTTTGCTTACCCAATATATACGAGCTTATTATGTACGAGAATTAGGGACCGCACTGACCCTGACTCAAATTGCGACTCCACACAAAATGACAGCTGAACTCTACGGGTTTCACTTTCTTCTCGTTCAGGAAGGCCTCTGCTCTGATTTGGGTCATGACTCAAGTAAGCCCATGTTCGCCTGTCAAAGTTGCGCGATCTTTATATTTCGCAACACAATTGCACCATACCTCAAACCTCTGAAGCCGAAGAGAGAGAGAGAGAAAGAGGAAATTGGTGGGGGAGAAGTGAGAGACACTTCGATATCTGGGGGGGAGAAAGAGCATCTTATAGCTAGAAGGTCCCCAGGCAATGCCCGCTCGTCCTTCTGTTAAGGATAAAGTAAGAGTGAAGGCGTTAGTGTGATGATTGACATAAAAGACGGAATTTTGAACTTTGTATTAGCGAAAGCTGAGGCTATTAATTTGGAAGTTTAATATATAATTTAGAAGTTCCTACTGAGGGGAGGGGGGTAAATTTTGACGGCGTTAAGGGGTGGTAAATTTTGATTAATTTAAATAGGGAGGGCTGCATGAGAAGCTTGCAGTGGCAACTTGGAACTTGGGAACCATCTCAGCATTTGCTTGAAGACAGAGGAAAACCAAGGAAAACCTGTGTCGAGATGGCTCTGAAGCCGAAAGTCGTCTGAATAATGTTTAAGGATCCAGCCCCTACCGCAAAGAAAACACCACACTTCACCATTAGAAAGATCAGCTGGTCTACGTTGTTTAAAGAAATAATCGCTGTTTATTCTGAGAATCATATGAAACTCGTATACACAACTGAGGGATTTTATAGTTAAAGTACGTGGTATATGCAGCTGACACTCGACTGTAACTGATTTCTTTTTTGTCATAAGTTACTTAAAGAAGCTTTCATAACGCATTCGAAGCTGTTTCTTATTTAAAGAAAACTTTTTCTGTTAGCACACACTTTCGTTTCATCAGAGAGCCTAGAGGGAGAGCGAATAGTTAGCCAGATGTCGGGGCATCTTTCTTTCTCAGACACCAAATGCATGCAACCGAGAAGGACCAATGTTTATGAACGATGTATCACGTTCGTAGCACGGAAAATGATAAGGTCATAGATAATATATCGACTAATAAGGCCATAAATATAATGTATCGAGTATAACGTCTGCGAAATAAATAGATATTATTAAAATAATATCACACCATCTGCCCGGATCAACCGAAACATGGACAATTCCATCAGGATAACCCACACATCAAAACTAGGATCAACCAAATACAAAGCAGGAGTCAGAAATTCTTACTGAAGAAGACAAAAACTAACAGGGAGAAACGTTCCATGATGAAGGCGACACTTGAACAAGAAATGTGACATTATTGAGGCGCTGGGCGTCAGGCGGTTGACGTACGACACGGATATTGGTCCAGCACATCCAATCAGGCTCGCTCGCTTACTGAGGACATACGTCAGGTGCCTCGTCCTTACGAACTCCTTCCATCAATTCTCAAAACAACGCTGTTATTTATTACATATTTTGTCTACTATATGTAAGTCTGTTATATAAAAGCTTGTTTTACACTTTTAAGTAAAGTGGATCTTAAATAAATTTATTTGAATGGAATTTACGCATGTTAATATTGGTAATCCTTATTTCGTACATGATACCGAGTTTAATTAGAATCTGTCAAGATCTCAAAAGACTGTACAGACTACAAAGAAGTTTGTCTACGTCTTTAAAATTAATTAATTTGAATGAAACATAACGAATACATGAAAAAACTCGATGGAGATGAGTAGTTAGCTTCAAGCCCCCGACCGCTTTAACTCTGAATAAATGACCCCAGTGCTTAGTGGATAGGAAGTTTGGTAGGCCCCGGAGTGTATTTGAAAGCGGCGGCTAACAGATCTCTTGCCCCTGGCGGGGATCGAATGCCGGTTACCCAGTTTGTAATCCCCTCACTAGAATAACCGAGTTATCCTGGATCAAAGGACTTAGTAGACGAGTCCTTATGTCTTCGAACCCGAAGCTCATCTACGTAAATAGTATTTAAGATTCCAGTCCGTACCGCAAAGTAAACACACCTCTTCACCATTACGAAGATCAACTGGTTAACCTTTTGAAGTCAAAGCTCGTCTAAATATTACGTATTTAAGAATTCAGTCCGTACCGCGAAGTAAACACGACACTTCACCATTGCAAAGACCGACTGGTTAACGCTGTTTAACGATATAATCGCTGTTTATTCTGAGAATCATACATAACCATAGAAACTCAAGTAAACCGAGCATTGATATAAATGTACGTAAACCAAAACAGGTGTCTGGATAAAATTCAGTGCTCTACCTTACTGACAATTGGAAACGCGTGTTACCAAGTGCGTATATAATCCTTTACCTTTCACAGTTCACGTATAACATAAATATTGTGTAACATAACCTCTTCGGTCTAAAGTGTTTATAGTTTTTTCGGTTTAATTTATGTGCGTACAAACTGTAGGAGGATATGAGTGGTCCCAAGTGACGTAACAATCCGCGTGAAACAATTGAATCTATCCTCTGCGCTCAGGATTCCAAGACAATGCGGACACGACCTTTTGGTCACTTCACGCAAAACGAATGAATTGGCGTCATCAGATGCGGTGTGTATTCCAAGGCTGTAAATTCCGTCACTGTCAACACACACACAAACAAACAAACAAAAGACAGTCTTATTTTCCCTCAAGACAAGGCATTTTGAGACTAAAACCGTGGGAAAGGACTCGTAGCTTCCGATCTGACCAGAAGCCTTGACCAAGTTTTCGTCAAGGGCTGTTGTAAAGTCGCCCCAAATGTCAAACTGTTAGTACAGAATGATGAACGAAGGAGGCGTGACGAATCAGGGTATTGCCTCTACCATGGCAATGTTTAACCCTCAACTACATTCTATGTGGGTCTGATATTGCTTTCTATTTAGGAAACTAACAACAGCTTTTAGGGCTTCAAGACTGAAAGAGCTTCTTTCCTTCTCCAGCATATTAATACGTGGGGCCTTTCCGATTGAAACTTCTTTAATTGAGGTCCAAAGATTATCTGGACACTAATGTTTCATTTAATATCGATCTATTTAAAATATTCGAAGCATTCTTTTCGTGTTTACAAACTCAAAGTCCATAATACACTAAACTATAATTATATCTGTTATATTGCAAGGCCGTGGTCTAGGCAACACGGAGTTTTCCTCCGGGGGCTTCCCTGGTTTCTCCGTGGCATCCCAATAATTACTCCATTCACACACAGAAGAAGGCAATGGCAAACCACTTCTGGATCATCTGCCAAGAACGTATATGAACAGGTCCCAGTCCGAGAAAAGGATGGAAGGATCCTGTTCATATGGACCTGTCGTCAGACAGAACACTAAATAATAATAAGATGAGGTGGTCTAGCGGTTAGAACGCTGGCCTTGTAATCCTGGGGTCTCGGGTTCGAATTTATAACTTGTGTTGGGCAAGGCCGTGGTCTAGGCAACACGGAGTTTTCCTCCGTGGCATCCCAACAATTACTCCATTCACACACAGAAGAAGGCAATGGCAAACCACTTCTGGATCATCTGCCAAGAACGTATATGAACAGGTCCCAGTCCGAGAAAAGGATGGAAGGATCCTGTTCATATGGACCTGTCGTCAGACAGAACACTAAATAATAATAAGATGAGGTGGTCTAGCGGTTAGAACGCTGGCCTTGTAATCCTGGGGTCTCGGGTTCGAATTTATAACTTGTGTTGGGCAAGGCCGTGGTCTAGGCAACACGGAGTTTTCCTCCGTGGCATCCCAACAATTACTCCATTCACACACAGAAGAAGGCAATGGCAAACCACTTCTGGATCATCTGCCAAGAACGTATATGAACAGGTCCCAGTCCGAGAAAAGGATGGAAGGATCCTGTTCATATGGACCTGTCGTCAGACAGAACACTAATAATAATAATAATATTGTATGGTGTGAAACTTGATATATTAATGGGCTGTATGCCTAAAATTTATGTGTACATTGTAAGAAGACTGACTGTTGACTTATTTAACGACACTGTTTCATCTGCAGAGAATATGAAATGGGCATGACTGATGAACAGGCACGAACTTTGAAAGAAGCGGTCATTATGGATCACGAAATTTATCGTGAGATTACTGAGGAAAACTAAGAACGAAAGAAAATAAGAAATTAATTAAGAGATGATTTATTGCACAAGAAAAAATAAAGATATAACAAAATTTAGTAATTGATTCCAATCTTCCATAGCAAAGAATTACAACCCGACAACTCTGAGATTAATTTTAATTATTGTGTAATGTAAATTGAAATTTCCGTGAACCCACAAGCGGTTAATTCAGTTATTCTGTAGACACTTTTAACGAAATTAAACAACACACATGTTTAATCAGTGTGAGAGACAGGCTCACTAAAAGATTTAAGTGGCCGTGTCTGGCTTCACTCGCGCTCAGAAATGACGCAACAAATGTTACCGAACATATTCATTGTTTAGTGGAGCCATCTAGCAGCACGCCCATACATTCACGTCAGCAACACAGACTCGCTGCTCGTCTCTGCTATCTCGTAGCTACTTGACAGCGTTTCACAAGTTCCTGATTGCTACCGGCTGTTTGTCAAGCATAGCAACATTCCTTCCACGCCTTCTGCCGAATACGACATCACTCGGGGTCTATACGCGGTCGTTTTAACCCTCTAAAGCCCACAGATAACTTTTGAATATGCGTTTCATACGATTTCAGTGTAAACAGGGATTATTTCCTTAAACACAGTTAACAAGTTAATATTTGACACGGCGAAGGGTTCAGTTCTTAAACATTATTCAGAAGATCTTCGGTTTTAAAGAGGTAATTTAATTTTTAAAAAGATATTGCCCATTCTTACTGCAAAGGTTTAATATAACGATAACAGCTGTAGTGATGCACAGTTTTGAATCACAAAGAAATTGTGCCATGTCTGATGTAAGAAAAATCTGTAAATTTCCGATTTAAGAGAACAGAAAGTGGGAAACAGAAAGCCGGTTAAAATATCATTTCTGTTATTTATTATTTCATCACACGACAGAACGTGTGTTACTAGACAGGTATGCCAAGATTACTACTCGTAAGAAAGGAGGATAATATTAAAATGGATCTTAAAGCGTGAGGAATAATGTGGCTTAGATATGGAGCTGAGGTGGGATTTTGCTGACTCGGTAATTAACATTTTGTTTGCATTAATGGCGGAGAAATTCTGACTAGATAAGTCATTATCAACTTCTCAACAAGGACTTTGCTCCATTGGGTTACTTAATTACTTAGGCTAGTGCCATGGTATTAGTCTGTTCTCATATCTACCACATCAGGAAATCAATTAATTTTCATTGTATAAAATCTATAATGACGTATATGTTAATTTGTACGCCGTTATCTCTTTAGTTCTCATTAATACTTTCTGTTGTCAGTCACAGTGTAAAGTGTTTCGTAACACACTGTACCTTGTTCTAAGTGCAAGTATGTCGCCGCGGCACAGAATCCGAAAGATACAGCCGGAATTAACAACAAATTACTCCCTGCTCACATCTGCATGATTATCGCGAAGTGAGTCGCACAATTCAAGACAGCTGCTGAATACTCCAGACAAGACTTTTACAAATTTATTACAGACATTTCATATTAATTTCACTGATGAATCTTCAAATTCAATGACTGCGTTTAATTTAACGAGAAACGCGTTATATATTTGTTAGTCTATCTTACAGAGATTTTGCGTGGTTTCTCTCAGTCCCTTTAAGCAAATGCACGGATAGTAATTTAAATTAATAAATCCACTGCAGTTTCCTTCCACACATTTTCAAATTCACTGTTCACAAACTATGCCAACATTACAAGCTTGTGCAGTGATCTGTTGCTATATCACGCCATTTTTAACCTCAAAAAATAATATTAGATAATTCAGTCCGTACCGCGAAGAAAACACAACACTTCACCATTACAAAGATCAAATGGTTAACCTTGTTTAAGGAAATAATACGACTAAAACGCTAATTAACCTTTGGAGCCGAAGCTCTTTCAAATGAAACTTAAGAATTCAGTCCGTACCGCGAAGAAAACACTACACTTCACCATTACAAAGATCAACTGGTTAACCTTGTTTAAGGAAATAATACGACTAAAACGCTAATTAACCTTTGGAGCCGAAGCTCTTTCAAATGGAACTTAAGAATTCAGTCCGTACCGCGAAGAAAACACAACACTTCACCATTACAAAGATCAAATGTTTAACGTTGTTTAAGGAAATAATCGCGGTTTGCAGTGAGAATCATACGAAAGACATAAATACAGAACGCACAGTTACTGGCTGTTGAGGCAAGTGGTACATATGGTTACCACTGGGCTTTAAAAGGTCGAGGAAAACATTCACGTCATTAAGGTCTAATAATCCTCACTGACTCCAGCTAAAGAATTTTACGATAGGCCCAGCTAAACGACCATGAAGCATGTCCGCATTTTATGACATTTTTCACTGAAGGTATCCTCGTTATAAATCAGTATTAGGCGCTCAATGTGGTGCACGCGGACCCCATGAGGCAAGGAAGTAGGAAACTGTTAGAAGTGGTCACCGGTTTTTATCCATTGAAATATTCAGCGCATTCCGTCTATTTATTTTCTACGTCCGAGACATGCTGATAAGGGTGGATTTCCGTTGATCTAACCCCCTTCCGCCATTAGAATTTTCTATGTCGAATCGTTTTAGACTGACTCACAGAATAATTGTGAACACGAGAGAATTGTGTACTGATATGGAACTATTAACACTTAGTCTATTGACACAGCAGTTTTCTGAATACCGAGGCCGAGTGACTACATCGGATTCGGGTGGTCCCGCGTTCAAATCTCGTCACGGAGACCTACAATCCCGGTTGAGGTTCTTCGTGGTTTTACTCAGTCCATCCAGGGATAGCACTTTAAATCAGGCCACGACCTCTTCCTTCAGCATCCTTTCCAATTCATTACTGACTATTATCTTCTAATTCGATGAAATAAAGTCGTTAAACAAACTATGAATAAATAAATGAAACAGTTTGATTTGCGAACTGCGACCTCAACTACTCGCCTGAGCTACATCCTTCGTTATATCATACGTACTTTCATTTTACGAACCTTGTCCGTGAAATGTCTTGGACACGTCCATTGGCTTGTGCGACCAGCCCATGGGACGATAGGGCTCGGCTGAGTGACCTTGAAGTGAGTGTTGTATTTTAATGACTACCCTCAATATGGGTATCCATCCACCCTGCAAATCAATAAACGCCTCACAAAGTGGAACTCACGGACCAGAGCAGAAGAACGTACCGTCTCTGTAAGACTTGAGGTTCTCACAGCGGTGAGTATGAAGATTTCTGTCTTCTGGGTTATTGCGCTGTGTAGTCTGGTCGATGTTTACCAACGTTTCAGAGGTCATACTGCCTCCGTCATCAGGGCGCCCTGATGACGGAGGCAGTATGACCTCTGAAACATTGGTAAACATCGACCAGACTACACAGCGCAACAACCCAGAAGACAGAAATCTTCATCGCCCTGATGACGGAGGCAGTATGACCTCTGAAACGTTGGTTAACATCGACCAGACTACACAGCGCAACAACCCAGAAGACAGAAATCTTCATACTCATCGCCCTGATGACGGAGGCAGTATGACCTCTGAAACGTTGGTAAACATCGACCAGACTACACAGCGCAACAACCCAGAAGACAGAAATCTTCGTACTCATCGCCCTGATGACGGAGGCAGTATGACCTCTGAAACGTTGGTTAACATCGACCAGACTACACAGCGCAATAACCCAGAAGACAGAAATCTTCGTACCGTCTCTATTTTCGGAGTAGGGGATATATGTTCTTAAACGTTGGTAACGAGAGTAAGGCCTTACCGAATATTTGGCTTTTCCATATGCCCCTCATCGTCTGTCTATGTTTAGGCCAAAAGAACATTATTCTAAATAAACGCTGTTCATTATCAATTAACATTCCACATTTAAACACTAGTTTCATTTCGTAAATTCTGTGAATGTATTTTATGCGAGATTTGAGGTTTTCAGGGCTGTAAGGATGATGGTAATGTTCTTCTGGGTCTTAACGCCGTGCAGACTCGTAGATGCCAATGTTTCGGATAAACTTACAGTCTCTATCTTCAGGGCGAAAGTGGAAACTATACGTTGACATCTACTGTGAGTTTACAAGTACAAAACCTCACAACAATAACGTCAAAGTATTGCATTGTTGCCCTTAGGTTTTCCAACGTTTCGTCAAATATTATTGTTGCCATTTTCAGGGCAGATTTGTAATGGTTGAGGCTTGTACAGCGCACGAAGCAGGCGGCGAGTTGGATTTGATGACGGATTGGTTTAGCGGAAGAGTTTCGTCAACAGCCCAGAGGACCGCAATGTCGACACGGATAATCCTTTAAGTAATGTTTGTGTTAATGCTACCATGGCAGAAGGAATCCAAAACGTGACTAATGAGTAGAAATGCTTCGTGTTATTTGAAAATTAACTGGCTTGGGAAACAGTCCCGTCCGATAGACCCTTTCAGCTGCAGAATGCTCGATGTTCGTCTTCTGAGACGTTTCTTAGAGAAACTTTCAAATCTACCTGCGCTAACAAGCGAGTAGCCTCTTCGAAACACAGGAAGGGCAGAAACATTCCCATATGTCTTTTTATTGTTCTTTACAGCCCTTATACAGGCTTATAGGGGGTGAACGAACCCGTGTTACCACCACTTCTGACAGGTCAACGACCCTTAAACAACATTTCGGTGCAATCAATGGTAATCAGGATGTATCCGAGTTATCAGTTGGGGTAGAAGGAAGTGACGTCCCTCGGAAGACAATGACCTCTCATAAATTTACGCAGAGGAAATGACAATACATGTTCGAAAAGGGCAGCC
This sequence comes from Zootermopsis nevadensis, assembly GCF_977971745.1. Classification (NCBI taxonomy): domain Eukaryota; kingdom Metazoa; phylum Arthropoda; class Insecta; order Blattodea; family Termopsidae; genus Zootermopsis; species Zootermopsis nevadensis. The sequence continues at coordinate 21,427,185 of NW_028259134.1, forward strand.
GCCTACCTCCACATTTTTCTGAAGTGGAGAATAAGCGGATTTTTACCTCTACGCCCCGTATACGAGCTCATGACTCGATACCGGATTACAGCGTTACATTATAATACATTTAACACGAGCTTTAGCTAGTCGCCTGCACATTCGTCGTGTAGTGAACACTCGATGTCAGTGTGTCGGAGAAGTTGCCGCAGTAGCAAGGGGCTATCGGCTTTGTCTGAGCGACGTGAATTAATTTGACACAAAATAAATATGACTAATCATGTCCTCTTGTTAACTAACTAGATATCTCAGGTACATAGAAGTAAATACCCTGAAAAATGGTGAATAGATGGAATAATCATAATAATCATAATAATAACAAGAGACCGCTGGGGAGACCTAGACGTAGATGGGAGGATAATCGCAGGCGGGATCTATGGGAGATAGGAGTTGAAGGAGACTGGATTTTGTTGGCCCAGGACAAGGGCCGGTGGAGGGCTTTGGTTAATTCGGTGATGAACCTTCGGGTTCCGTAAGCCATCTAGTTAGTTAGTTTGTTGTAATAATAACAACAATAAGAATAATAAGAAACTTGCAAAACATGAAAAACTCAGATTGTGTTAAGGACGGTCTGCCTCCATTTTAAATTACAGGTATCTAAAGTAAGTTCAGGTATAATGTTACAGAATGGACATTCCACTTACCTTCAATAGGTAGAGGCTATAACAAATTATTTAGTGTTTAAATTCGATATCGTGCGATTCACGTATCTGAAAGGAGACAAGAAAGTTACAGCGACCGTGTGACTACGACTGCATATCGGCACTAAAGGGTGTCAGAACAAGGGGGTAAGGGGAACCAGATGCAGAATGCTGGCACATTGGCGCCACACAAATCCTAATTGCAGGAAAACGTCGGTTTTCTTTATTCCAATGCAGGGAGTGCTCGGGTCGGTCCGTCTGTCAGAGTGTCCCGTTAATTCTTATGTGGTCATCAAAGCTGAATACACAAAAAAATGTTACATGCAAACTACGTATTCTATAAAGGATAAATCCCGTCCTAGCGGTGCCTTGGAATTTGCGAAAAGGGCTTTCTGAGCCAGTCGGCATTTAGCCTTTGTTACTGGATTACCTGGAAAGGGTTTTCTACAACAACAACAAATAGACGCTTAGCGAATTTCGTTTGTTTTCTTAAAAGGATGGATGTCGCTAGACAGGTTAGCAGTGTAATAAAATTTAGCTGCATGGGAAAATGCGTGTAGACATATTGTTCCCGGGACAATGAAAGTTATCCGTTAAATTATTTGTAATATGACGTAAGTCCGTAATAAGAAACTTGAAAAGATACGATCAAAACGTGAAAGTCCTGTACTCTGATGGCAACAAGTAGCCATGTTCGTGCCGCTAAAGCAGAATTATTACATATAATAAGAAAGGAAAACTATAAAATTAAGAATATATAATCTCCAAATTTCGCCAGTTTATTACCGAGAAATAGGACTGTGAACTTTATGACAAAGATACAAGAAGATCAGATGCTGCATAAGTGACAAATATAAATTCTTTAGCTGGATATGAAATAATATCAATAATAATATAATATAACATTTACACTGTACTCACTTCGTATAGGCTTATATGAAATATACGATTAACTTAATTGAAATAATTTAGAAATATGTGAGCAATGTGAAATCATTAATATAAGTGGAAAGGCAATGTAAATAGAATGAACATATCATGGAATTATGAACGTACAGAAGTAAACATAACAACAGACCTAAAATATTTTGTTAAAATATTATTTTTAGGCCTGTCTTGTGAAGACTAGATCCGTAGATTCATCAATTGCTATCCTTTGAAGCCGAGAGAGAAAGAGAGAAAGAGGAAATTGGTGGGGGAGAAGTGAGAGACACTTCGATATCTGGGGGGGAGAAAGAGCATCTTATAGCTAGAAGGTCCCCAGGCAATGCCCGCTCGTCCTTCTGTTAAGGATAAAGTAAGAGTGAAGGCGTTAGTGTGATGATTGGCATGAAAGACGGAATTTTGAAATTTTGTATTAGCGAAAGCTGAGGCTATTAATTTGGAAGTTTAATACATAATTTAGAAGTTCCTACTGAGGGGAGGGGGGTAAATTTTGACGGCGTTAAGGGGTGGTAAATTTTGATTAATTTAAATCGGGAGGGCTGCATGAGAAACTTACAGTGGCAACTTGAAACTATCTCAGCATTTGCTTGAAGACAGAGGAAAACCAAGGAAAACCTGTGTCGAGATGGCCGGTCGCAGGACCTTCCGGGTGCGCGCTGACTACTAGCCAGCGGTCCGGCAGACAAAAGAGGAAATTGAAGCCGAAGCTCATACAAATGTTAGTTGAACATTCAGTGCGGACCGCAAAGAAAACACAAAACGTATCAATTATAAAGATCAATTGGTAAATAATCGCTGTTAATTCTGAGATACAAAACCCTTATAGGCTACAAAATTTTGTAGGTAAAATTTCAGAATAACTGACTGTTATTAAAGTAAGAGTTACGTATAGTTAGCACAGATTTAAAAAGTCAATAAGAATTCTTCGCATGAAACAGAAAATCGCAACTCGTCTGTGTGATGTTCATACGCGTGTCCTGGTTTCCGTCCGTACCATTGCATCCGTAGTGACCTTGGTGACATTTCAGATGCCCAGGGCGGCGAGTACGAAGATGGCTGTCGTCTGAGATGATGAGCCAAGTAGTCTGCAGTACAAGATCAACGTTTCAGACTGGCATACTGCATTCATCGCCCTGATGATGGAGGTATTGAGGTCTGGTGAAACACCTGTCAATAACTATCAAACTACGAGATTCAACATCCCAAAAGATAGCCATCTTCATGGAGGAATGATTTTTTTTATTTCTGATGGGGAATGGTCACTATAGCATTTATCTCTCGCGCGGGGGGTGGGGGTGGGGGGTTGTCAGTCAGAGAGCCCCTTCCAGAGGATAAGGCGGCCGAACAGTGAGGAGAATTGGAATTCGTGGAGCGTTTCTTCCGTTCGCTCGGCCATGCGCCTTCAGTGTCATATCCTACCTAGGCACAGGGACGATTGTTAGTTTTTCATCTCTCAATGTCAGAAAACAGTGAGGCCATAATGCAAGTTTTCAATTTATAAGCGATTTATTATGGGTGAAAGCTGCTAAAACCATCAAAACACGACGACCATTCCCTGGGTTGCAGGAAATCTGGTCTGCTGACGTCTGTATTGCTCTGCCTTGTAAATCATCCCCCAGCCGGTGACAGGGGTTCAATGGCGGCAACTCCTAATCACTACCCCTCGTAACGCACTTTTTACTGTAAACTTCCATACAAATACTTTATTGGGCTCCTCCACTCTCGACCCGTGGGAAGGGTGCTAAGTAGGACACGAAGGTCTGACTTCTATTAAGGGATATCAGTTCATATAAGGGCGGAGACGGGTAGTAGATCTGAGTTTGTGTTTAGCCCTGAAGATGGAGGCAGTATGTTTCTTCGAAACACTGATATCTATCTGCAAGTCCACACGGCTTTACAAACCAGAAGACGAACATCGACGGAATTTGTCTTGTTACCAAACCAATGGGTACAGAAGGAGACCAATATTTATTAAACTAACTGCAGGATAATTTTTAAAACGCTGACAGTTACTGAGCTGGTGGAACGCGTAGGTTCATTCCGTTTTGTCACATGAGTCTTTCGTTACATCCTGTTCGAAAGCACCATTTGCTAATATCTTGTATTTAAATACAGCTACATTTTGACATATATCCCTCCATCTATACCAAGGTCTTGAAAGTTGGCTCTTTCCTGTGGTAGGGTTTATACACAGTGTACGTAACGTGGACAATCAGTAGTTAATGACATTAAAATGACGACACGCGAACAAAAAATGTAAGGAGATTTATGTTTGTCGTAATTGAAGAGTGCGACACATTTCCAGCAATGACGAGTGTAATTCAACGGCGTTACAAAGACCACGATTATAATTATTTATGCATAACAAAAACACACAACAGAACTCTTTATTTATTTAGTGTTCTGTCTGACGACAGGTCCATATGAACAGGATCCTTCCATCCTTTTCTCGGACTGGGATCTGTTCATATACGTTCTTGGCAGATGATCCAGAAGTGGTTTGCCATTGCCTTCTTCTGTGTGTGAATGGAGTAATTGTTGGGATGCCACGGAGGAAAACTCCGTGTTGCCTAGACCACGGCCTTGCCCAACACAAGTTATAAATTCGGGCACCGCCGGGAATCGAACCCGAGACCCCAGGATTACAAGGCCAGCGTTCTAACCGCTAGACCACCGTAGCGGTAACATAACTCTATTAGTATAAAACATTCTTAATATTAACTACATTTTAGTTTCTTAAATAATAGCAACACTCAGAAAATAGCAGGTCGTCACTTACTAAAATTTTAGAATAGTTCGCAGAGGAATTAGGTAAAAGTGTATGTTACATGCGAGATGTGGAAAATTTGTTTCCATAGCAACTAGCCCACCAATGCACGCAGTAAGAAGGTTTTGATTTTCCCTCAGTCACGAGTAATTTCAATTTGAATTTCGTTTAGGTGCTCACTGAAATTATCTTGTCTCTGTCGGCCATTGTATCTCTCTGACTGCCCGGTAGCTTAATGTTTTTATTGTAGGGTCTCTGAGGGTAAGTTCAAATTGCAGCAGTAAAATTTATAAGGGTCGGCTCTTAGCTCGGGACAACGTAAATATTTCAGATTTAGCTCACAGAGAATCATCTTATTGTGCCCTTGAATTTCGTTGGCGCTGACAGACAGACAGACAGTGCACTTTTGCTGTGTGATTAATTACGTCAGAATGTTGTAAATTTGGTGAATCTTAAGGCTTCCGAAGCATTACGAAACTTCTACAGAACCCACTCAAATTCAGAAGCTTATCATTCTGATGGAACAAATTCGTTTCTTGAGTAGGCGACTGCTTTAAAACAGTCCCTCATCATCAAAACACAAAGCATTCTCAGGTTGAAGCCGATAAGGAAGGTCTGTACCTGTGAATGTGCTAATGGGTTACGCCAGGGGTCGCTAACCATGTGGTGATTTTTTTTAAAATGTTCAAACTGTGATTAGACGCGGGGCTAGGCATCCGTCATCATGAAAAACTATTACGCCAATTTTACGCTTATTTTACAAAATCTTGAAAGTATATATTAAATCTTGTCCGTCTAATCACAATAAATTCTTATTAAATATTAAAATATTACAATAATTAACATTTAAAATATTAAATGATGTTCTTTATCGAAATATTCGATTTTACATTAGACCATCATTTTTCATGTTTCACGACATGTTTCAGTTCCTAAAAGAACCATCTTCAGGTGTATATAATTATATAAAGCTTCAAAACGATAAATAATTTCAAATACAATTTTCATACATTATGCCAGCGTACATTTTTATCAGATTTTTACCAGATATTAAAATTTTGAAACTTATACCTCCTCAGGTGTCTCTGAAACAAAACCAGAGACATAAAGTCTTTTATTTTCAGGATAAACATTGTTTTATTTTATTTTAATTAAAGTGACACGGTGTTTCACAGGTCTAAAATGTTCAAGGCTGCCTTTGGAAATGGGGGTAGAAATTAAACACACAGAAGAAAGAGAAATTAGTGGAAATCGCAAAGTCAAAAAGTGACCGGACAAGAAAACATTACGTAAATACTCGAACTACCTAAATCATTAAAAATAAGTGAGAAGCAAAATGAATAACAGGACAGAGGAAGGAACACAGAGGAAATTAAAAACAAAACAGAAATTAGAACCTGGTGGACCGCACAATGCACCACGTGATGTTTTCGCGTGGACTGTACGTTCGTCAGATCAATACGTCTGTAATCTCGTTGTTGATAGCGCGTTCGTCTTACGTGGGCCGAACAGTCGACGTGAGATAACGCTCCGTACTGTTCGCTCATTGGCTCGCCGGCAACGCGGGGGAGGAGCTAAACGTGCTACTATCACAACAGTAAACATAAATCTAGCTTTAGTAGTTGCCGAGAGTACAGTAAAAAAAGTATTACCTTTCAATTGTTTTCATGTAAAAAATCATATTCAGCTGTCACCCATAATTTAACAATCGATTCGTCCAAGAAATACGCCCCAAACCAACTGCCAATGATCACGTGAGCAAGAATTATAAAATTATCGTCAATACAGACACTGGGTACCACGAGAAAAACGTTGGTAGAGGCGAAGGGAGGACAGACTTATCTCACGCGAGATATGTGATTTGGATGCTTGGCAAGAGCAACGTTCATGTTAACTGTGTTAGCCAGGCTAACACTTTAAAAAACGAAAAATGTCGTCTCACGTTCATTGTTCAGTACTCCATACACTGTAACGGAGGTGAACCGATCATATCAAATGCACTGTTAGCCAACTAGTTCAGGCAACGCTCGTCGGGAGCGTAACAACACTTTGTTTTTCGTGAACGTGGTTAACATGAATGCTGTCCACCCGATTGTTGAAAATATTCTTCTGAGACGTAATGCCATGTGGACTCGTAGGTTGATACCAGTGTTCCGAAATGTTAGTACCTGCCTACGAGTCCAGACGGCGCCATAATCCAGAAAAACCATCAAGACATCGCTGTCGAAACCTCGAAACTCACAAATGGGTCCTTGTGTACCGTTTCACGCCAGGAACCCGGTTAATTACCAATGATAACGGCAAACAAAACGAGAAAACATAAATCGAAATTGTACCATTGTCATTTATATCACATTAAACATACAACACAAAGCAAAATTTCCGGGGTTGCCTTAATTTACTGTAAAGGTGGCAGTAGAGTTTATGCAGATTCTGCCATCTGTTAGTAACAATTGGTAGCATGTCCTACAGAGCGGTGGAACACATGAATAATTGACGGTCATTGACTCTCCTAGTAGCAAATGAAGTGTCCCAGGGGAACAACCCTTTTGTTTCATGCAATAATAAACAGATTAAAATTTGAAATTCGACTTTTGTATTTACTCCATCCCCTATCCAACACAATCAATTTCAGTGACTGTCACATGACTTTAAATAAACGAGTAAACGAAGGAAATTTCCCAGGAGGTTTTCCTTTTAGGAATCCGGAAAAGAACTGGAGTCATGAATTTAAAATCAAATTGGGGGGGAAAATCGGACAATGAGGTCAAACCATGGGATCCCAGGTTGGGAAATGTCACTCCCTGATTAAAATTAAGTTAGAGGCACCGATGCACCTTCATTAAAAATGGGGAAAGCAGATACCATCGGTCAACAGCTCAAAAGGTAGAAAATATTACTTCAAAGGACTGATAAATAAAAAAACATCATTCTACGTAAATTCCACAAATAAAGCGGCAATGGTCCATTTCTGTCTACAGATGTTGTACAAGCACGAACATGACAGTCTTATGGGATGTTGGGCCATGAAGTCTGGTAGAAGTTAACATTTCAGATATGACCGCTGACTCCATCAAAAAGACTCCGATGATGGAGGCAGCAAGCACATCTGGAATGTCAGTAAACTTCTACCAAACTACACAATGCATTATCCAAGAAGAAAGTAACAATCGTGTCTGTCCACGTTTCATTTTGAGGATCACCGGATGGATTTTTATGAAATATAATATTAAGGTTTTGACAAATTATATTCCGTTGCAATGAATATCGCATCAGGAGCAAACACCACTGTCAACCACTACAGAAGTAAACCAAAATTTTATAAATCTTTTCCACATTAAAACATTGTTCAGCATCTCTTAATACACCAAATTATATTACTAGTGTACATTTTGCACACGTGTGGGCGTGTACATATCAATCCATTTCTACAAACTTTAACGACATTCTGGAAACAAGAAATACATAACTGGAACAAACAAACAAACAGAATATTAAGATTAAAAAATAATCCAATCACAAACTGGTGGAAAAATAATGCTTTATTTAAAAAAGAAATGGTAGGAAATATTTTCAGACACATCATAATGAAGACGATACATTCTGAGCAGTACAAACACCAACATTACGATAACATTAACAACAATATCAACAGTTTAACAAAGAAACAGCATCACAAGTTTATGCGATAACAATACAATCTGAATAACACATTCAATGCACCTCATAAATTATGCTTCGATCAATATTGAACAATACCTGGCAATTTACAACATTTTGTATCGTTCAACAGCAACTCGAAAAGAACGACGCTCACATCTTAATGGGTCAGCTGCATGTATTTTACTCTAATATCATTAATAACATGAACAATTTTTTCACCCATATCATAGGAATTTCCATACGTACGTGCCACAACCATCCCTTGCAAATTTATGTTGCGAGCCGCCCATAAATTAATTTCCACTTCTATAAGACCTTATGGAATTCTCTTTCTGGCTCAAATATTAGGATGTAAAGAAAAATAAAGTTCTCCCACTATATGCCAAGTAGGCATTAGGAGGTCGGAGAGGGGGTATAGCCTCTACTCATTCTTAACCTCGGCACTAGATGGGGGCGAGTGGTCAGCGTCACGCCTCCGCCACGCTTTACCCCCGGGAAAGGACCCCGGTCTGTGGCACATCCTACGTCCCTTGCATAATCATATATAGGGAGTGATGATAATGAACAATAAAAACAATAACAATAATGATAATAACATCAAGATCACAGCCATGTTCCAAGGATAATGACTTGGAAGTTGTTGCATGCTTCATTCTAATTAACCGTTGCCTCAGCAACAGACTTCTAATTCACTGCAGTTTTGTACCAGAAGACACCGGCGTCGAGACCTGTTCATCACCTGGGAGGCCACGTCAGGATACGCATCAGTGCACCCTTGCGTCATAACCGCAGCAGAGTTGTTGTGGTATAGTTGAAAAGAGAAAGCAGTACTTTCAATGCCTGGTCAGCAGTCAAGAGTAAAGAACAGATTCAAATTAAAAAGATTATAACCACAAAATAAACAGAACCACGCAAATTGATAAAAAAATCACCCAGATCACCTTCCTGGAGATGGGCGAATTGTTCAATCAAAAGCAAATTATAAATGCAGAACCCAGATACAATTTTATATCCAACACCCACCTTCGATGCATACAAACCCAGCCAGTGGTCGACCTTATTCCCCTTCGCGGTTGCTCTGAAGTCAAAAGGCAGTGCACCACTCCAGGATCACAGCGGCACACAAACTGCGTCAACACAATGGGAGGGAGAGAGGACAGTTTCAACACCGGAAAAGTTAGGGAAGAAACGCAGGTCAGACTGAAGATTGAGGTACCAGGTGTGCAGTAATGACATTAACCGAGTCATGATTTGGATGCTAATAAATAAACTTCAATATGAATATAAGGGCACCCTCATTACATTACATATATGCAAATATAAAATAATATAATATTATTACTATTATCAACAACAACAACAACTGTTATTAAAATGTGCACGTTTCACAATAGTCATAAAATTCGTGTGTACTATTACTACTACTTGCAATATTCTGATTTTCAAGGATCTTTTCTTGAACATATGCACGTACCTTAAGATACAAATTCTGGTAACTATCTGTTATATAAATCATATTTATAGGCCTTTTCTGCAGCGTGAACACGGTAATGTTTTGACAGACAGCCACTCAAAGAAAACTGTTTCTGGCAAATGTTACATTTATATGGCTTTTCTTTCGTATGGACCCGCAAATGCTTCCTCAAACTTCCACTTTCTGAAAACTCTTTACCACATTCTTCACATTTATATGGTCTCTCACCAGTGTGGATCCGCGTGTGAACCTGAAGAGCTCCACCTTGTGAAAACTGCTTGAGACAAATTCCGCACTTGTACGGCTTGTCACCTGTGTGTGTACGTGTATGCGCTCTGAGGTTACAGTTCGTGGCAAACTTCAAATTGCAAACTGTACACTTAAACGGCTTTTCCCCGGTGTGAATGCGATAATGTCTCTTCAAATGACCGCTTTCAAAGAACTGCCAATCGCATACTTCACACTTGAAAGGTCGCTCTCCCGTGTGGGTTCGTGCATGTCTCTTCAGAGATGAATTTAGTGAAAAATTCTTACCGCAAACTTCACATTTAAAAGGGCCATCCTTTCCATACCTTTGGGACTGTACTTCAAGTTGTGAATGAGAATAATGAGCGGCAACATTCACCTTCTGCTCAGTCCCCACTTGCTTTTCACTGTGAAATAGACGTATTTATCGTGACAAAATCTTCATCCATTCTCTTTAGACTACTACAATTTTCCTGGTTAACCCAATGCATGTACATTCTGGAAGGTGAGAATTTGATAGATGGCAGCAGTTTAAACAAAATAATACCAGAAAGTTTAATCAAAATGCCCATTGTTATCAATAACATGTATTTACAACAAGAAAACACAGTGATATCAATATTTTACACTTACTAATGCCAGAAGAATTGATAACGCAAACAGTATATTATAGTACAGGTTTGGCAGTCAATCTCTTACATCGAGATGCCTTGACTTATGTAAGATATATTAGTATAGTTATGTTTTTTAACTTGATTCCTAACAAACGTTTAATTGTGTTTGTATTTTTCAGACTGAGCAATGAACAACTGTTGAGTAATAATTCAATACACTAAAACCACATTTACCTCTCCCGGCATAATTCTGATCCCTCGGCGGTAATTTCACCTTCCGTCTCTTCCCTTACAGTTTCATCATCCCATGACTCTTCCTGTAATAAGAAGTCGTATCTAAACACTGCTCTTGCTTCATGTGTGTCAGAGTCTTTACTGAATTTAAACAATTAAAGTATGACAATGAATATCTTCACCATTTGTTTCCAAATTCAAATAGCAAATTATGCCCCCCATCAAAGCAACTCAACAGTAATTATGTAAACTCTGATAGTGAAAAGTCACTCAAGAGTACGAAATATTTTACTTCCATGTTTCACTGCAATTTGGAGGGCAACATATCCACAAAATTTTCTCTTTTAACCCAAGTATGAATATAAATCACTTCCTGTTTGTTTCAAAATGCATATGAGACTGTTTTTTGACAGCACATCTTCAACTTGATAACTGATTATTTGAGCACGTTATCTTATAGCTGGGATACGAAGCCCGATAGCACCCCCAGCAGTAAAACCAAACTGTTACTCATAAAAGCTGATGAGTCACCTTGTAATTTACTAAAATAAAAACACAAAAAGATTTTTTCATCTGCAGCAACTTCTCAGACACATGATGGCACAAAACAGAACATGGCACAGGTTATCTACATGTACATCGTTGTGCCATGAGAATGCAAGCATTTGAAGACAAGAGGTAATACATGTTGAATAAAACAACTGATGATGAACCACTGTGAGTGTGTGTGCGCATGTAAAGTGCAGTTTCAAAAGATATTGTCTTTTTCCAATTATAACAAGCAAATATAAAATATTTTTTTCAGAAATTTGCAGCACATCTGAAATCTTGTGGCTGCAGAACACTGCTCTGGATCATGTCACATTGACACGAACACATGTGACGTACTCAGAATAGTGACATCTGATTAAATGGCAAACATGTTACATAAGAAACTGCTCCCTAGCCACAACATTGTGTTACATGTTAAGTGTTGTACATTTCTAAAGCTGAATGAAAACAAAATGCAGAGACGATGAACAATGAATTAATATTTATACTTCAGAGTACAAGCCAAAGTCGTGGAACATATAATCATATGAATACGAACACTTACTACAACGAAACAATGAAAAAATATAAAACTGCAAACTTGATTATGGCTATTTATGTAAGTAAATGAAGCATTGAATAATTTCCAATTGAAGTAAAACGCCAAGTTTTGTCACAGTGATGAAGTTGAGAAGCATGAGAAGGGTGGGGCATGTGGTGTGAATGGAGGTTGCAAGAAGTGTGCACCAGGTATTGGTCAGGAAGCGTGAGGGGAAGAGACTGCTGCAAAGACCTAGACGTAGATGGGAGGATAATGTCAGGTGGGATCTATGGGAGATACGAGTTGAAGGAGAATGGATTTTGTTGGCCCAGAAAGGCTTTGGTTAATTTGGTGATAAGCCTTTAGGTTCTGTAAGCCATCTTGTTTAGTTAGTTAGTAAATTATTCTACAAAATAGGAGTAACATTAAAACATAGTCTTGTAATGCTGGCTTAAATACTTCTATATCATGATTTAAACTCTTAATACTGTCTGGATGAGCAATGAATACTTTGATCTCTGCATAGAAAGCACCTTTCTGATAACTAGTACATCTCAGTTACAGGATGACAGTACAAAATTGAAAAATGATCACATGAAAACTCACTGTTATTTCACATTTCACTTGAGCCAAAGCAAAAGGTGGGGAAAGAGTTGGCTCTCTCATATCAGTGACTTGATCTTCACTGAGGGTCTGACCATCTGACTCAGGTTCCACTTTGATTACATCCATGTTATACTGTAAGAAAATGAAAATCTGATACAGAAAACCAGATAAATAAGGTCTCATTTATATTATATTTACCACAAAGTCGCCTTTACTTACATGGAATAAGAAGGCAAGGAGAGCCCTTATTGTACATTGAGTCAATACCTTCAAATTCAAGCCTTCTAAGACTACTACCTCAGCAAATTAATGCAGAGAGCAAGGAAAATTACAAAATATCATTCTTTTATGTCCTGATATGGTTCTCTGGAGTTCATCCACAAGCCTACTGAGTGAATGACATTACCCATACAAAGAACAGCATGTAAGATTACAGCTTTCATTAGTCTAACCTTAATATATTATAAAAAAAGGTTCCAAACTGAAAGATAGCATTCACATTTGACATCCCCATTTACAGCTAAAATGGCTCATTAGTAATCACATAAAACCAACTACGTAACGTAGATAACGTAATTTTTGATTCTAAAAACACAAGTTTCGAAGACCGAATGTCTTCGTCCTTAGTTCTTTCTAACGGACCCAACAGAATATGTGCCCCCACCTTCCTTACACTTGGGGTTGAAGACATTCGGTCTTCTAAACGTTATGCGTTTGCAGAATACTAGACAATGACCAAATCCAAAAAATTCATGCCATCGTCAGAATCCTTCGGAATTAACAAAACATTACAGCCATCCTATTGTTTTACATTCTACAAAACAGTATCTTACACACGCCATACTTTCGGAAGGTCTCTTTATTACCACACATTTCGGGACCCAACTTTCGTTAAATAATTAAACCCGAGTTTGTACGACAGTGGTTTCGGTATTTTATACAGATTTTATAACAAAGAAAATGGATTGGGGGAGGGGGCAAAGCACAGGCAATCTGTTCACATTCCTCTTTTTCACGTTCACCGATAATTTTGTACTTACTGTTCAATAAACATATTTCACTGTAAACGTGTAATGCCTACTCAGACAATTTACACGGAAATATTTGTAAACTTTGCAAAATCCCGTCTACCTACAAAACAGAAATACTGACATTTTTCAAGACGATGTTCGTACTATAACGTTGACGTTGCCAATGTATGAATACCAAAATACCAAATGTCATGATCACCAACACTGAAATTTCACAACCAAAAGATGACGGAATTTTTTACGAAGAAAACACTTTATGTCATCACATTTGTGACAAAACTATTGTTTTTAGTCGGATGCCATTAAAGATACCAATCATTCAGTTATAGTAATTTAGAAACATATAAGGTCCTGCAAAGTGGATACCTAAGTTGCCTATAATTTATGGCAGTCTTCTGGTCTGTCATTCCAAACATTTCACCAGAAACATCGTAAACGGATTCAGTTAACATTTGATGGTATATGGTCTTTCCTATTTAAAATATTCCAAAGCAGTTGTCGGTTATCATTATCGAATTTTTTCATATAGGAAGTCAATGAACAAGTTACTGAGTTGAACCCTCTCTCAACCGATGAATGAATAAATTATCAGTCATTGCCTTGTAACTGTATAAATATGAACAATGGCAACAAAATATTCAATTTCTCTAAAGAAACAGCCACAATACTGACCTACCAAGCACATCAAATAACAATATTCTTCTAGGTTATGATGTCAAGTAGAATCATAGGTAGACTTTAGACCTATTTTTATTAGAAATGTCTCTCTCAGTCGACTACAATCAAGTAGAGTAAATGCATTTGAATGTATTTTCTGTGTATCATCAAATATATGTAGCATAAATTAAAGGAGAGTATAGGGAATATAAGGTGTTTTTTAACTTTATAGCCCATGATTTCTCACACAACCTGGCCATTTAGGAAATACTACAAACATGAGTAACAGTATAACCCTTACCAATGACTCTACTGCTATTCTTATTGAACAGATTTTGTAGGTGACAGCTGCTGTTAAAATGTAATCCATACAAGAATGCCCATTTTCAAAACCTGATTGCTTTTCCAACACAATATCTTCTGTCATACTAACATTGCATACATTTTACAGAATAACAGTGACAAATCAAAATTGCACTCATGAAGAAATTAAGAGCAGATTAAAATCAGGGAATGCTTGCTACTAAAGCATGAAAATGTGTGAATCAAACATTTATTTTAAATGTTTAATTTACTGATGATGCTACTTACAATGTAATCGTAAATGTTTAAGAAGACTTCCTTTACGCGGAAAAACTTTACTACAAATATCACAGATGAACGGCTGTTCTCCTGTGTGCATGCGTTGATGTATAACAAGATGCTCCCTCTTCAAAAAAGTGTCAACACATTCGTCACATTTGAAAGGTTTTTCTCCCGTGTGTGTACGCCGGTGTGTGATGAGACTTCTACTTTGAGAAAATACTTTACAACACACATCACATCCATATGGTTTTTCTCCAGTATGTGACCGTCGATGTTTAACAACTTGACTTTTTGTTGAGAAAAATTTACAACATATATCACACTTAAAAGGTTTTTCTCCACTGTGCATGAGGTGATGTGTGCGGAGACTCCCTCTCTGCGAAAATACTTTATTACAAATATCACATCTGAAATGTTTCTCACCAGTGTGTATTTTAAAATGTACAAGTAGACAATCCCTTTGAGAGAATACTTTACTGCAACTATCACACTTGAAAGGCTTTTCACCAGTGTGGGAACGTCGGTGTCGAAGTAAGTATGTATTCCTGGAGAAAGCTTTACTACAAATGTCACATAAGAAGGGCTTGTCTCCTGTATGGACATGGCGATGCGTATATAAAGCTCCACTCTGTGCGAACACTTTTTTACAAACATCACACTTAAAAGGTTTCTCCCCAGTGTGTGTCCGTTTGTGTTGAATCAAGTTGCTGCTCTTTGAAAATATTTTACTACAGATATCACATTTGTAAAGCTTCTTTACAACCTGTTTCGGTAGATGTAAAACAAGATTTTTACTTTTCTTATATATTTTTGCATTGTGATATCTTTCCTCCCTCTTCAAAAGAGTATGTTCCACTTCATGCTCCCATTCAGATTTGGCACACTGTACAGAGTCAAGATTCAACTGTCCAATAAGATATGGTTTCATATCCACTGCAATTAAATTGGAATTCTCATTATTCATACTGTCACATTCAATTTTTCTGTCATGCCATTCATCAAGGGTCCGGAAAGATGAACCAACTTCCTCATCACTGGCGCACACATCCACACTGAAATATAACAATTTCACAGCTTTCAAATTTAACCTGCAATTTTCTAAGTAATTGGTAGTGTTAACCTCAAAATCTGTAGCATCTCCCATTACTCTTCTGAATCACAAACAAAAACTGCCAGAACACTCACCCCTCCTGTAACGCTACATGATCTTCTGTTATAACCTCATCCTTCATTTCCTCCTTTATTGAAGCATTTCCATCCCATGACTCCTCCTGCAATACAAGGAAGACAATTAACACAAGTTACTCCAAAGCTACAGTTGGATTTTCAGCCCTGAACCTTCCTGAATAAAAATCTTGAACAATCACTGCTTCTGCTGTAATTTTCTGGTACAAAATGATGTTTGGGGAAAATGGGTATAACACCAAAATTTCCATATCACACAACAAATTTTGATTGTTACACTGTTCTTTAGGATAACACTGCCCACAAGTGGTATATAATCTGACTTGTTAATAAATTTCCTAGTCCTGTATATACCACTCTTAATTCATACTCAGGTCTAACATTTTGAGGGGGGTGGGATGAAAAAACAGTATTCTGACAAAGGTCTTCATAATATTCCTCTGTCACCTCAACAAAAATTTCGAGACAGTACCATAATACCAGCTATCACCACATCCCAATTCATTTATAATTTATAAAGAGCCCTAATTTCAAGCTGAATTGCCTATGTGGTTGTAAAGTACTACTTCTTCTTCTTTTGTAATCAATCCTAGGAATGGTTGGCAGCAGCTGTGTATGCCTCATATCTAACAAACTTCATCTTCTGAGTTGCTGATACTTGGGATATCGTGAGGATCTTTAAAGCCTTCCGCATCCTATGCCGTTGACCCATCTGAGTTCATCCGCCTTTAGGGGTGATTTCTCACCCCAAGGGCATAAGGGTGCCCTGAACCTCCACCTGCTCATCTACCCTCCAAAGAGGCTGTTGGCACTTGGTAGAGGGGGACCGCTTTTACCGGTGCTCACTCGGTCTGTGGACGCAGTTTAACGTCATGCCCGGGACGTAAAGTACTATTAAACAATAAAAAAATTATAATGTACCAAACCTTCATTATTAAAAGCTATTACAGTCTCCTAAGTCCACATTTAAAATATGCATATCTGTAACATGAAATAAAAAAAATGTGAATAGCTCAGGCAGAAAGGTAAATTACATTCCAAAAGGTATATTTCACATTCAACATATCCAACTCTGGATATATTTACTTTTGTTATCCCAACAAATGTGTAACAGAAAGTAAAAAGAAACACACAAATACAACTCACTTTTACTTTAATTACTGCAGAGGCAAATGGTATGGGAACTGAATCTTCTTTCAGTTTTGCAACTGTGATCTCATCTTCATAAGCCACTGATGATAGGTCGATATCTGCTTTCAGCTCCCCTTCTTCCATGCTGTGCTGTAAATTACTGCATTCACAACACTACTTCATTATACACACCATGAAGACTCTTATAATTCATCTAGACACACACAATGCCTCACATCTGTGGAGAACTAGACTTCTTACTTTTATCAACATCAGCTAAGAAATGACAGAGAATGTATTAGGGTTACTTTGAGACAGACTTCCACCTGTACTCCGAAGACTGGCACTCTGAGTGAAAATCATATTGATAGTTTCTCTAGAAAATTTGAATGATTCAAATGTGCACTAAAAAGGGTAAAATTTCGGCTTTCGGGGTTAAGCCGCGTAAAATTTTCAAAATTATCCAACGTTTCGGCAGTTCGTCCGCTATGGCTGTTGTACACCTGAGTAACTGAGCCCAGTACAGCGGGGCTAAAGACCCTCAACAACTGTGTGTCATAGCTATTTTAATAAGCACGTTAAAATGTCGTGATATATCTATACATTTGTATTTTACTTCAAACTACATACCAAAACTGCAGCAAAATGAACTACCTAACCTGAGACTGACCGCTTTGTTTGTATTCAGATTGCAACTGTTGCTAAGAGCACACAGTTCGGCTACCAAGAACATCTAAATAACAAACATATACCTCTTTGCCACTGCTTTTACCACTTTTGTCGTGATAGAAATTCTATTAAGCCGTGATGAATGTCAAAATAACGCAAAGAAATTGATGCGTCCGAACAGTCAGAAATGATTTTGATCGTCATGTCCTCACGTCCTTTATAGGTCTGGTAAGTTAAATAAATTGTGAATGTTTAGAAAGTACAGCATGAAAGAAACGCTCGAAACATCGTACTGTTTAGAATAACACTTTTGCCCCAAACAATCGATAACAACGGAAAATAAAGAAAAGTGAGATATATAAATGAAAACCCACGATTACTCCTGATGTAACATTCGACACACACGTCACATAAAATTAGATACTAAGAATGAAGAAATGTGATATCTCCAAGCAAAGTCTGTAAACCGGATACTCACATAATGGGCTGAAAGATTTTTATAGTTTCTCAACTTGCAAAGGCAACACAAGAGTATCATATTTTAATACACTTACAGGGTACCATATCTACAAAGCTTCGAAGTCGGAACTTCTTCCTATCGCTACACCTATAATCAAATGTTTTAACTTTAACATAATTAGTTCCACTAGATATCTGTAGTAAATGCGGTATGAAAGCACCTTCGTGCCTTCCCTTACCAGCTGAACGGCCCATACACCAGCCTGAATTGTTATCAACACAGAAAATAAAAACGATACAGGCAATACTGGTACCTGTAACCAAACCCAAATGTGGAAGCAACCTATGCATTTACTTGCAATACTTTACTGAAGAAGCTGCAGCTTACATTTTCCACATGCTTATGTACAAGTGGAGTGGTAGTGGATGTTCCTCTGTATAAGAGACACAAGTTTCTGATGATCAGCATAATATATATATATATATGTACATATATAAAAATGCCCTGTTTTATTTTATTTGCAGTTATTCTAACATGAAATAGAGAATACAGCTTACTTTTTGAGCCCCTTGTTACGAAACTGCCAGCTGCAGGGAAATAAATACAGCTACGTCATGTCATACTATAGTAATAATAAACTTATAACTATTGTTCTTCACCAGTGCTGACCTAACGATTGCTGAAATTCCTTAATTAATTAACAAAATTAGGACAGCTAAGTGGTTAGCATTCCTTGTATTCAGGATGTCCAAGGTTCAAATCTCTGCCTGGAAACTGGTTGGACACAGTGGCAATGAGGAAGAATTTTGCCCCTGCCAGGAACGAAACCATAGTCATCAAGCTTGTATCCTGGTCACTGTACAAAATTAAATTTATTTATTGTTTATTCAACAATGCTTTTTCAGTAGCTCAGACTATATAGCATCAGAATAAGGTTAAAGTATTTAATTCCTCCTTGTCATTTTATTAAAAACTTGTACAAACTGCATTCATATCCTTTAATTTATATACTGCTGTGCTACCAAATGTCTTCAAATACGACTTAAGCACCGGATCATTATCATTGGCGAGCTCACTTATTTCAGTGAACGTATGCAACCTGTACCCAGTTGTCTGTACATGATGTCAAAGCCAAGCTCTTGGTCTGGTTCTATGATGTCATCTGAATGAAAGCGGAGAACAATTGGGCCTGCTGCATAACCTGAAGGAAACAATGACAAATTCCAACTAAGGATTAACAGCTGTTTTTTTTTTGTATGTTTAATGAGCAAAGAGTGAAGATGTGTAGAAGAAATGCTTAATAGATAGAAATGTGCACATAAACATTTAAAAATCCTTTTAGAAACCATAAAATAAAAGAAACTGCACAAGGACGAGCATTTTGCAAGTTACCCTCATCAACACAGATTAAGGTCTGGCTCATTCCAGTTAGAATAATCAAATCAATCTTTTCACTCGATGTCCTTTTCACCTACTGTCCTATTTATGATGACAAAACAGTTTCAGAATCCATTTTTCAGGCAGCCATTCTAAATGTTCTAGCAAACTGAGCAATAGTTCTTTATTATTCCCTGACCTCTAATATTTCCAATACATTATCCTGCAGTCACACTGGATAGGAGAGTGGGTGGGCCCCAAAACCGGTCTGGGCGCAGAGAAAACTGTATGATCATGTTTGTACAAGTTATTCAAAAAATCAATAAACCTGATTTATCAGGACTTTGTGAAACTTGTCAAAGGTTATCTTCCGGGCAGTGATGCCCTGTTACCAGTCATTATCAGCATTTTAAAGGAATGTATTGACTCCATTTTCAGATAAAACCACACAGCAGATTTAAAATAAATATGAGTATATTAGGATTTGATGGGAAAGATTGCATGTATGTTAGGAATACAATGTTACACTTACTTGTGACAGTGGAGGCAAGAGTGTTATTGTCTGGTGGATCCAGTACATAGCCAGATCTCATTCGATCTGCGGTCTCGGTTACTGCGAGACCTGACAAGCTGCGTCCACAGAACTTGTCTGCTGTTGGTTCAGAGAAAGCACCTCCAGGTTGCCCATCACTCCCATCTCGTCCACCTGGGATGTACAGGTAGTCGTGAGAGCTGAGGTCACAGGCTGCAGCACCTGCACGACCCACTCCCTCCTCTAGGTACATGCCTGAAATAATCAGATGAATCAAGAGACTCATAAAATTTTAGTGTGAAAACCTTGGAAGACAACAGACTGGAAGGCTGAAATAGAGACATGATGCCATCGCAACTCAAACTATATAGTGCTGAATGATAGGATGATTAATGAAATGACAAGGATTTGTATATTTACGGTCCTAAAGGCACTCTTTATTCTGAAATCAGACCTTACTACATTTTAAAAGGATGAAGACAACAGTCTTCTGAAATGCAGTGCCATGTAGTCGTGTACAAGTTACCAAAGTTCCAGAGGTCCTTGCTGCCTCCTACCACTGTGAAAACCTCAAATCCTATTTTAAAAAGACGGTTATAAACAAATAAACATTCATTGTAAAAATACCTCATGACTGAAATTCTTTAGCAGAGTTGCAAATTTCAAGAAGATTTACAAAAAATGAGGATATGATTATAATGAGTTCTCAGACATTACATCCACTTTTTGTTTTTTTCCATTGTGAAATGTTTGTCCAGTCTGTTGTAGGTCCTATTTGTTTTATGTCCACAACTTCTGTCCAATTGTAACACAAACCATCTGCAGTGTTGATCCAGAAAACAGAGTTCTCAACCTGGTTGAACTCAACACGGCAAGTGTTTGGGGATCGCTGGATGCAGATGGCATAGTCTAGGTTGCTCTGATAGTGACCACTATCAACTGGATCATAGTTAAAGCTTCTGATGTTGCCACTGAGATCTGTGTGGTACTGCAGACATCCATTAGGGGCTACAAAATAACAGAAAAACCAGTTCTGCACACATTACACATTAAATTCAGGAAACAAGCCAATATTTACCCTGATCCTAAATTCAGACACTTTCAGTTCTTTCCAAAAAGCTTACTCTTTTAATGTCCATATGGAAGGGAAACACAAATGTCAGGAAACTAATGATGGAACATGACAGCAGGAAGTTCAGAAATAACACATTAGGTGATAAATACAAAGTGTATTTTTACTTACCCACAAGTTCGGGTGTAGTCCTGCAGTCTATCTGAGTGGCTCGGATATGCCACTGGTAGGCCTTGGCACCAGATGTCATCACCATAAGAGAGACAGATGCACTGCCTACAGTTGCATCCACAGGAACATACACTGCAGAAATAATATGGGGTATCATTTAAAAAGTTACCAAATGACCAATAATATTACACAAATTATCTGAATAAACCTCTTACAGTGCTGTCCAGCATTTTCGCCGCAGAGCTCCGATATTCCTATGCCATTTGGCAGTGATGTCATGGCAACAAAACGATCGCTGCGGCAGATTCCCATAGTTGTATGAGGTCCCAGCAGAGAGAATTCCTCCAAGTCAAGTCTACCAATACAAATAACACACACAAAAATCATATTTATTTCAATTTACACAGTTACAGTACCCTTGGACTGCAATATGTTGGCTTTAATTGAGATGTCATTTGTGGTAAGTAACTTTAACTCAGTGAGCAGAGACGGATGTAGACATTTATTTATCGTATATCTTGCTGAACATGACGTGACGTCTGTAGTTAGTACAGATACCAAGTCATCATACATATATGTACACACACTCACCGGACCTGGCAGACATTTTTGTTGGTGATGTCAATGCGAAAATCACAGAAGGATCCAAGACGGTCCCTGTCAGGATAGCTTGGGTTCACAAAATAGGAAATGGCCTGTTTTGTTATGTTACGGCAGCTCTTCTCAACTGAAGGATAAGACAAGCATCATAGAGAAGTAGCAAGGTAGATGGCATTAGAAAGAAATAAACATCTGTACTAAAGAAGTACATAACCTGATCTTGGACTCAGTGTCAGTAACCTAAGAGATAAATGAAATCCAGGTTTCTGTTGCTTTATAACCTACAAAATTATTTTCTTTGACTTTGCACATTGTCTAAATTATACATAAAACAACATTTCAGAAGGATGCTCTGCCTCTGTCTTCAGGTAAAACAGGAGAGAATAGAAACCCTCTGTTGTGTTCCCTGGTTAAAATAGCCTCAAACCTCAAACATGTGCAAACAACTGCTTAATAATCTAATTGATATCTTATGTTTTTAATGCTTATTTTCTTATCTCTTCTGAGTCTGGTTGATGACCTTAATACATATATCCAAAGGTCACTGTGATCTTTATTGACTGACTGGCTCTCAGATTATTTCTAAATGCTGCTTGTGCACCTCACCTATGCAGCAGATTGGACCATCCTCTCCAGTATCATCATCGCACAGCCCAACGCTCCTGCCATCTAGCTCTGTGCATTCACTCTTACTGTAACACAACCCGGTTGTCCCATCCAGTGCCCGGCATGCCATATTCTCTATCCGAGATGTTGCTGCACCCTCTTCTTCCATGTTTGAGTTGGTATTACTGTTAGGCTGGTGTCGGCGTGGGGGCATGAACAGAGATTGGTATAGCAGTATGTCTATAACAGATGATGCCAATGACGAATTCCCAAAGATGTGATGATTTAAAGTTTGATTTATTGAGTACAGAGGTCATTTGCCCTAAGTGATACTGGCTACAATGATGAGACTATTGGAATGGATTACAAGGGAAATGGAAGAACCCCAAAATAAAACTGGTTGCCTCTATCATAAAGGTATGACTAAGTGCTAAATCTTAAGCATACATTATATATATTTTTTAGATCTTATGTTGTATAATTGGTATGGAACTCTCAAGGTGTCAGAATTAGAAAGCAGACATACAGATTATCTTTAATCTAATGCTCACTCCACTAATAAGTCTGTAAAGGAACTATATTACATTTGGCAGTTCTTTGGTCTTTGCACTAGTTAGCAACACAGCTGTTACCTTACAGAATCCATGAGATAATGCTTTAAAACAGGGTTCAGCATATCTTTCTTCACCCCCCTCCCCATATTGCATAATCATTTTCTGGATATAGATCTTGTATGTTTCACCCATGAGCTGGTATAGTCCAAGGTCCACAAGCCGGGTCTGTGTGTTCATATAAAATTAATACATGGAAACTCACTGCGCTGGTCTCGGTTTGTCGAGTTGTCAGCAAATTCAAGTCTTGCCTGAGATGTCACCAACTGGAGCGTGATGCATATTAGCAACAAACCATAGGCCATAATCATGTTGCTTCAAATTTGAAGTTTGACCTTACTCTCTTCAATCCTTTAAATTCTGTCAGATAAAATTAAAGATTATCAATTTCTTCACATTTTTTTTAAAATGAACGAACGAAAAGAGAATTATGATGTAGGCCTTTAATTCTGTGTAATTGGTTGGGTTTTAACACCTTCCAGGGATGGTACAATATATCCTGACCTCTGCTAAACTTACGGGAAAAGTTGCCCACGGAGCAGACTGTATTGCCTCCAATGATGGGGCAATTCAGCACAGAGGACTTAGGGTTATGAACCACAAATTGGGGATTGGTAGAAGTGAATGCTACAGATCTCAATCCTGTGTCTTAGCCCAAGACTACAGAAATGAGCAATCAGTAATTTTATATCTCAGTCATACTCACATGCATGTATCAGGTAGAGATACTGAAATTTATACTTGAACTTGCATACGGTACAAAATTTCACTTATAAATCAATCATAAACAATACAATAATAAAATTTTCATATTATTATTTATTGTGATACATTTGAAAAAACTTAGAAATACCTTCCATGACAATTTAACACTTTTACCGTAACCATTTCCATAATTTAATTGCAAACCCTGTGTAAAACAAGTTCTGTTAAGATTTGAATTCTGTTGAACAAATTTTCCATTTCCATCACAAGACTGCTTTTGTCTAACCGAACATAACAAAATAACAACTATCATGCACTCTAGAAATATTAATGGCAATGAGTATTTCCAGAGCTCTGAGAGCTGGTCAGTACAAACCCATCATGTAATTCATAACATCAACCCTGATGACAGGCAGAGCAGTGCCCACACTTCATTGCATTCAATTACTGTGAAAGCTTTAACTTTTAAATTATTTTCCTATCTATGAAATTTTGTTGTTTATCTCTATAAAAGACATACCAGAAAAGTCCTGCGACTTACCACTCCAACTGTTGCTGCCATCAGTTGCACTCCCTGAGGTATGATTGATGCAGAAGTGCTGAAACAATATTTATACCAGTAGCAGGCTGGCCTGCTGTCCTATTATGAGAGTCCACTGACCTCAACAGCTCACCCTCCAGCTGTTGAAAATTACTGTTAACTGTGCACACACCTCAAATAGTCTACTGCAGTATCCGCACATGGGAAATAGCTGACAGCAGTCTGACAACAAGATGAGAAGTATTCATTAGATCAACTTAGTTTTGAGTTATTTAAAACCACTAAAACAGCTAAAGATGTGTAGAATGAAATGAATCTGATCTGACAGTATTCAGCAGAAATTACTCATAGCAAAGTTCATGTCCTTCCATTAGCAGTACAGCTTAGGATACCAATATTAAGTTGAAATTTGGGCCCATGTTCTACTTCATAGCAAGAACAATATGGCATTAAGCTTCATATTTCTGAATGTGAGCTGTGCTGACCCGGCAACCTTGTAAATTAAGAATGACTCGGTACATGTGGAGGAACGGGACTTAAAACATGCCGAGTCATGTTCCTTTGTGAAGACCGTTAATCGGGCTACATCAATCATCTTGGTTCAAGCTTCAAGCTGTCTGTCACAAGTGATGGAGTTACACAACATATTTTATTCTTACAGTGACATGATAACCAACTCTGTAACACACTTCTTTATAAATTGAGCTGAAATTAGTCCAAGGAAATAAGAAACAGCTAAACTTGTTTCGACACTTCAATAAATTGTTTTGAACCTTACACAGTTTAAATTAGAGGAACACAAATACAGGAAAATTTGTTGTCAAGATTTACCAATGAGAACTACAGTAATATGACAAAAAAATTTATGCAAGGTTAAAGGTAAAAATAAATAAATGTAATTAGTATAAATTATTAATTGATGAGCCAAACTCTAAGCTTCAGTACCACTGACTGAGGAAATCCATGAAATTTAAAGGAACAGTCGTGTATTAAACTGATGAATTAAAAATTTCTTAAGTAAATATATCTCCCCTGATATCGCAATCCTTAATGTTAGTACTTTTTACCCAGTAACTACTGCAATGAATGGACTTACAAAGCCTCATTTGGGTACTGACTTGACCACATGAATGAAACACTGGCATTAGAGTAAAAGTTTCTATATACACATTCAGTACCCAACAACCCACACATATATTAATCTCTGAAACTACTAAATGATTTTTGTCAATTTTTTATGGCAGATCTAAACTAAAAACTGTCAAACAAACTTTATTTTGGTTTTTATATCCCAATATAAGCACTAATTTAAATAAACCTAAATCAGACTTTAGTAATTGCTTCTTTGTAAAAAAAAAAACTGCATAAAATACAATTTTTTTAATATGGTGATTATTTACCTATAAAAGATAATGAAAATAATTACTGACCCTGCAGTTTCAACAACTTTGCAGTAACTTATTTGTAGATTCAATGGTTCTGAGGTATTTTAATGATATTATTTCAATATAGGGGCTATAAAGTATCAAGGAAGATGGAAAGATGATTGTGAATACCGTAGAGGGTGGAATGTGGTAGGAGGCAGCAGTGGTACATTTTCTGGTCCTTATACTGGAAACTGTACGAAGGGAGTCCACAAAATAACCCTCGTGTGGGTCCAATGATGAAAACAGCTAACACCGCATACAAATGGAGAACACCACTCCTACACCAGTAATACTGCACAACAGGAAATTAAACATCTGAAAAATATAATACACTGTCTTGAGAAAGCAAATTTTCAATTAATTTAAAACAACCGACAGCATTAAAAGCAGAACGTAGCTACGTAATTTATGCATAGCTTCATAATTTCTCCAAAGATCATTAAATAGTTCAGTGTCTCATTAAGAGGTATTATATTTCAACCACTATCACTGTTAAATATTCAAGAAAGTGTGACATGTTTAGAAGTAAGACATCTTACTTTGATTTTAGGGCATCTGATGATAGTAGAACAAAGGTTAAGGGGGACAGCAGGAAAGGACACAGACTGCAACAGAAAAATCAGACACATAACAAACTGAAAGGAATGGTTTTAAGTTTTAAATATTTGATCATTATACATTATGTAATATTTTGTTAATAAGTTACATTAATGAGAAATATTCTGGCGCTTGCAATATACACAACACACATCATGTTCCAAAATGTCAGCTACTAGGACACCTCATCCTTGATGGTGGTGAATGAGCACTGACATCCCTACAGTCAGATATAGGGTCAACCAAAAATCAGTATACAATTGGTCTTTAGACTGTAAAACACTACAGGCAAACATATCAGTTTCTGCAATATGCAGCACAACTTTGGAAATAAATTAAAAGTATTTTCTTTGGATTATGTCTATCATATGAATAAAATGCATATATTTTTCTCCATCTTTGACTTCAGGTATGAAAGTGGGGTGGCTACTCTGTGTGGCATAATAGTAGTTTAAATCACTAGACCTAAGGTAACTTTGTTTCCATTTTCAAGCTTAAAGTAAATGAAATTACTCTGGCTACCAAGTATCATACAATTCTTATCCAGATGATGGATAAAGTCCAAGGAAAATACTCCAAAAATACACTAGATTCTGTCACAAATCCTTAGAATCACAAACGTATTTGTATGTGTGTGTGTGTGAACAACCATATCTGCCTCCTCCTAACCCTTAAACTGTGTCAAGTGGATTACTTTAAATCTGATATAAATCTTTGTCAATGCCATGAGTGAAATGAATTTCGTTGTCATTTACAAAAATGTTGTGTAAATTGTATGAATGCACATCTCACCGCCTATGTTCCCAATGACAGAAAACATATTTTGCAGGCTTTCGGGGAGTGAAAAAGTCTATCATTTGCAACCAAGAATTTAACTTGACATTTTTCACTCGGTGCAGGCAAGTCACCTGGATAACTCCAGTCAAATGACACTTTACTGACCTGAAGCCATTTGCCTGCTATACTTTATTAGATATCTATAAATAATAGAGCAACATACAGCAACAGATAAGAGGGTTTTGAAAGTTATGAATCACCCCTTCACATTTCTTGCATACATTAACAAAACCACCCATTCAGAAAACAGCTCATCAACTTGTTCCACATTTAACTCTGAAATTCTACATCCTACAGATACAGATTTGTAACCAACTTGTAATTAGTTCAATATTTCTTTATCAAATCTTAATTTGACCATAATAATATAAACAAATCTATATATAAAATTGTGTTACACTGTCAGTTCATAAGACTGTACCTGAATGTTGTCCAATAGTTCACAAACTATCAAACCAATAGTTTCTCATCTTACAAACATCAGCAATGCTAGAATACCTTAGCATTTGTTAGTTGTTAAGTAGCCAATTTGATAACTTGCACATTATAATGTCTTAAAATCCCAAATGATGTAGAAGCAGCTCTCTAAGAAGCAATTTTTGTGTTATCACCGCATTATCATACCATCGGAAAAAAAAAGTGACATGGTACAGTCTCAATCCCAACAGCAAAGAGCAGACAAACAATCTATGTACAATGCAAGAAAGAATTCTTCCAACTGGTTATAATGCAAACATATGCACACTCACACTAGTATAAACTTTTCTGAACTGTATCAAATCCCCCACTATATTTCAGCAACACAACATTACATGTAATGCAAAGATAACCACACAGTCATTTTAGAGAAAATACAAAGCAACTGTTTTAAAATCTTGATATTTATGTCTCACATTATATAATAAACCTCAAACAGATCATACACTGGGGGGGAAAAAACAATACACTATATCATCATCAGCTATAAAAATGGCACACAAAATTATTTTAACTCAATCTTCTGCAGTTCCTTGCATGTAACTTACACCAGTCCTGGAGACAGCAGTATTTCAGTACATACAACAGATCAAGCCAAGTCCCAGTAACACTGGTATGTTAAGCAGACTGAAGCAACAACATTTGTTGAAATGTAAGGTTCTTGCAGCAAAGATCTTGACTGCACAGCACGCAGTCTTGTGGATGGTTACCAATGTTTTTGAAGAATGTCAGTAGCCACCTACAAGACTACATGGCACCAAAATTCAAAAGCCCACAGACAACAAACAATGCTTCTTATTTTCATTTTGCAACAGTTAGTTTATAAAACACATGTAAATTGCTTTAACCCTTCCACCGCTCGCACACAATGCCGAGCAGTGACAAATAATACATCACGTTAAGCACTGAATGGGTTAATAATGTCAAAAAAGATTCAAACTAAAACAGCGGCCATCTTAGCTTCTTTTGACTAGCACCACTGCAACAAGTTCCCTTAGTGTACCATCCCGTTTCTCTCTTGCGAAACGCAAATCTGGACAAGAATAGCCGAGCGATGGTCACATCACAGTGTTCCTGTAACTCACTATATCATCCACAGAAAGGCCTCAAAATATCTACACTAAGTGTTTTTTTACATCTTATTAATTATTATCCTCAATGTTACTTACAATACTAATAAATCAGCAATGGCTTGTATCACATACATGCAGCAAACACCCAGAAATAATTTGAAATTAAAATGCATTGTAATCAAGTCTTTCCATGTGAGATTTAAGGTTCTCATGGTGGCAAGCATGAAGACAGCTGTCTTCTGGGGTGTTGTGCCATGTCACCTGGTAGAAGCTTGCCAATGTTATCAGACATGGCGAAACAACCTAGAAGACAGCCATCTTCCAGTTTTTCCTTTCTTACAAAGATAACAGTATGTTCTTATTTCAACAAGATCAAAAGGTTCAATCTAGTACAGAGTGAATTCAGATGGAAATGACATACATGTTTCAGCAAACAGCATGAATATTGTCAGAAATAATAAAAATATGACCAACTGCAACCACCTGTGTGTTTAAGTATATTTTATACTTCATAATGCTAATCAAGACAGGCTTACCAATGCACAGCCATTTTTATGGGAGCAATATTGTTAGAATATGTTATCTCAGCGTTTTCCACTATTGAAAATTTACAAGAAATCCACTTTTCTAATGGAACAGAACAAAATATATTCAAATTAATCTTGCTGCTATTTAAATCAACACACCATAGTGCAAGAAAAAGTTTTTATTAACTGTCTCTACACTGTTCCAATGCGTCATGATTCAGAAACAAAGCCTGGTTAGTTGAGCAATATGAAATACAGAAAACATGCCTGTCAGTTTTTGCCTTATTTTGGGCTACATCCTGTTCACTTACGTTTATGTGTGTACTTGATATTTTCATGTAATCTAGTGTGTATAATGAATATTTCATAGTCAGCTCTGTACCTGCACTTCAAGGTTCACAGCATTATGCTCGGAAATGGATTAAGCGGTCTGAATGAACACTCGTGAATTAAGACACTTGCTGAGAGGCTTCACTAATTTATGTAAAACAGAGCATGCACAATGCAAAGAGGGCAGATTCTTTAGAAGTTTTTTCAAAAACCAAACCAAAACAGAATAAACTGAAGCATGAAGCATCATTAATTCCAGCCCATAATTAATTAAATAATAATTACGCTACATTTGCATGACCCAAATACTGTGGCCCTCTGAAACAACGTAAAATAAGTGATAGAACTAATCTCAACAAGTATGAAGTATGGAAAAAGTCTGATGTAACAGCTACAGCCTATAATGCGAATCAAACTTCATCATTTTTATACACACAAATTTAATTATGTCGAATCACAGCAACACACTTCAGTCATGGGTACTTTTTTCAGAATTTCTGCTGTAACAAGTGCTTTTCTCCCATTTCTGGATTTACATGATACATATTTGGCAACAAGTCTTACCTGTTTATTTCCATTCTATGCACATAAAATGAGAACTACAGCTAACACAGCATTCTTATATCTTGACTCATCGGGAGCATTAATAGAGAGAGATGCAAAGAACCTTTATGTCCAATCCTCTGAATACATGTATGAGAACACAGCTGTTCCCAGGACCATTCTTCCAGCAGATGCAGAGCCTTGTGCATGGTTATCAGTGTTAGCCCCCCCTATTATCTATCAAGAGTAACACCATCAGTACAAACATCGGACACCATCGGAGTAACAGTACTTTTCAATAAAATTTTCTGTTGGTACAACACATGGAGAATAACAAAAACATTCAACATTTTTTAATCTCTTCCCTATGGAAGCAAATGGCCTGACGCACACCACGGAGATGGCCGTCCCCCTTCGACCAACCTCTACGTTACTCCCACTCACAGAACAGCAATTCACATTTCTCATGCTCTCATTTCCTGCAGGAACAGTAATATCATCTCCCAGCGCATGCAAACTTAGTCATAACAGTGAAACGTTGTACTTACGTAAATTCTGTATTTCAGCAGTAATAAAAAATAAGTTACCAGTAATGCAAACTGTCTCATTTTCCTAATTTAATCATACTGTGTCTTACTGCAGCACATTATATAGCAAGATGTTTCTCATTTTAAGATTTCTAATGCATACTTAGAAAATCATGTATCAATGAGCACCGTATATACTCATGCTCGGCCTTAAATCCAATTACAATTTACAGACCTATACGTACATCTTATTAATGAGACAAAACTTCCCTGATGTCCTTGATATTACTGTCTCCATAGGAGTGTGAATCGATGGATGAAAAGTCTCCAATCATGTCTATCGAACCATATTTTTTTCTTCAATCCACACCTTACCTCCATTTTTAATATCACTTGTGTAACCCATCTTGATCTCATTTGTCCTTTGATTCCGCTCTGTCTCTGACTGCAAATTCCAGATATTTTACTTACTACTTGAACAACAGCCTACATGCAGTCCAGATGGCTGTGTATAGCAGTAGCAACAAACCATTACATCCCTGATCTGAAGTCCGAGCAGGAGCCTCAGAGGTCAAGCAACGACAAATTTCCAATTCCTCTCCAACTGTCACATTCCTGTGTATTAAAAAACTATCCCTTCACGAAGTGATAAAAGTTAACTTCACTGTTCTACTTATCTCCCCTCTGATATTAACTTCACTGCAAAAATTATAAATGTGGATATTTACTTTTTCAATTCATAATTTATTTTTCCTGTAATACGTTCTACAACCTTGAAATATCTGCGTAACAACTAGTTTGATATGCTGATCAACCTTGTAAGAAAATGTTTATTGTTTAAACTTGTGTAATAATACTCAGCACTGTTTTATTCGAAATCAATATAAAACGAGTTCATACAATTTAATCTCTGTATTCTACATGCTGAACGCTTCACACACCTGCTCTCTTTAGCAAGATGCTATCTCTAAATACTGCTGATTTATTTTTCATTTTTTAATGTGCTCCTTTAATTTAAGTGACAAGACCATCCATACTATTGCAAATCATTCTTTCATTTCAGTGTTTGTTGCACAGTAACATTCGTTATTCAGAGCTCTCTTCTAAAACCCTGCTCAGAGAGTCAAATGGTAATGTAGAAGACTGTATTCCCAGAAAATATATCTAAATATGTATTTCTCCACAACAGAAGAAGTGCACACAACTATCTGATAGGGACACAGCATCCAAGATGTTTAGAGAGGGACTATTCTGATAAAGTGCAGGTACTGAAAGATACCATTGCGCCACTGATCATTAACACACTCTCCTCCAAATTACCATTTGAATCTCCATACAGAAGGAAATTGTGAAAAGTAAAATTTACTTCATAATAAACAGTTAAGTGAAAGAATGACCTGCAATTGCAGATGGTCTAATTAAAAAAAGCTAAAAGAACACAAATATGAAGTAGGAAAAATCATTATTAACAGACAACATCTTGAAATGAAGAACAGGTGTCTCGAGAATGCAGAAAAAGAGCAAAACATTTAAAACAAAGATTAAATCATAATAATTCATCTTACAGTCATTTAGGATAAAAACAGTACTACGAGTATTACAAGAATTTAGACAAGAAACATTTTCTCACATAATTAATCGGAATCAAACTAATTATTCCAGAAATATTACAAGTATATCACCTAGCAAGTGTCTCATGGAAAGGAAAGACGGTGTACCTGCAATCTCATTATGGAGGGGCATTCTTGGGGGAGGTGGGTACAGAGGATCCCTGTTGTGCACGTCTGATGTACAAGTGCAGAAGCTTCAGTTTGCTGCCATTCAGAGCCTCAAGGTGCGGCTGCAATGCATCCTCTCCCACTATCGAGTGCAAAGCCACCATGCAGAACACGGCTGATTTGCGAACTGAGCTATCTTCATTGTCATATGCCTGTTTCAGATAGAACATCCTTAGTATTGTGACTACATAATGACTCCAGGATAGCCAGTTATTTTTTTTTATTCTTACAGGAAATAAATAATTGAACTGGCTGTCTTCTGAGATGTTGCACTGTTTAGTCTGGCAGATACTGACTCCAAGTTTCTGAGGTGCTTACTGCCTCCATTATTTGGGCGATGAAATGCCAGTCAATATCTTTTGGACTACATTGCACAGCACTCCCGAAGACAGCCGTCTTCATATTCACTGTCACAAGAATCTAAAATCTCACCATATTAACCTGTTCTGCCATCTTCCACTTATTCAGAGGATAAACATTTTTTGCCCTGTCAATTAGTTAGTCTTCAAGACAAAGATCTGCTATATCAGTGGTACTATGTACTGAAAGGAATCATCAATGAAGCTGTGATATATTTGCAGTTTTATTTAACAAAACTGTCAGTTGTATCCTAATGTAAGGTACTACCCCAGGATTAGCCTGGAGGGACTGAGGAAACTACAAAAAAAAAAAACCTCAGTCAGGACAGACAGTCTCCAGGCAAACATTCAAACTCAAAGATTTCTGTCTTCTGGGTTGTTGCGCTGTGTATTCATCGACCTGATGACGGAGGCAGTATGACCTCTGAAACGTCGGTTAACAACGACCAGACTACACAGCGCAACAACCCAGAAGACAAAAATATTCATACTCATCGCCCTGATGACAGAGGCAGTATGACCTCTGAAACGTTGGTTAACAACGACCAGACTACACAGCGCAACAACCCAGAAGACAGAAATATTCATACTCATCGCCCTGATGACAGAGGCAGTAAGACCTCTGAAACGTCGGTTAACAACGACCAGACTACACAGCGCAACAACCCAGAAGACAGAAATATTCATACTCATCGCCCTGATGAAGGAGGCAGTATGACCTCTGAAACGTTGGTTAACATCGACCAGACTACACAGCGCAACAACCCAGAAGACAGAAATCTTCATACTCATCGCCCTGATGACGGAGGCAGTATGACCTCTGAAACGTCGGTTAACAACGACCAGACTACACAGCGCAACAACCCAGAAGACAGAAATATTCATACTCATCGCCCTGATGAAGGAGGCAGTATGACCTCTGAAACGTTGGTTAACATCGACCAGACTACACAGCGCAACAACCCAGAAGACAGAAATCTTCATACTCATCGCCCTGATGACGGAGGCAGTATGACCTCTGAAACGTCGGTTAACAACAACCAGACTACACAGCGCAACAACCCAGAAGACAGAAATATTCATACTCATCGCCCTGATGAAGGAGGCAGTATGACCTCTGAAACGTTGGTTAACATCGACCAGACTACACAGCGCAACAACCCAGAAGACAGAAATATTCATACTCATCGCCCTGATGAAGGAGGCAGTATGACCTCTGAAACGTCGGTTAACAACGACCAGACTACACAGCGCAACAACCCAGAAGACAGAAATATTCATACTCATCGCCCTGATGAAGGAGGCAGTATGACCTCTGAAACGTTGGTTAACATCGACCAGACTACACAGCGCAACAACCCAGAAGACAGAAATCTTCATACTCATCGCCCTGATGACGGAGGCAGTATGACCTCTGAAACGTCGGTTAACATCGACCAGACTACACAGCGCAACAACCAAGAAGACAGAAATCTTCATACTCATCGCCCTGATGAAGGAGGCAGTATGACCTCTGAAACGTTGGTTAACATCGACCAGACTACACAGCGCAACAACCCAGAAGACAGAAATCTTCATACTCATCGCCCTGATGACGGAGGCAGTATGACCTCTGAAACGTCGGTTAACATCGACCAGACTACACAGCGCAACAACCCAGAAGACAGAAATATTCATACTCTGATGACGGAGGCAGTATGACCTCTGAAACGTTGGTAAACATCGACCAGACTACACAGCGCAACAACCCAGAAGACAGAAATCTTCATACTCATCGCCCTGATGACGGAGGCAGTATGACCTCTGAAACGTTGGTAAACATCGACCAGACTACACAGCGCAACAATCCAGAAGACAGAAATATTCATACTCATCGCCCTGATGACAGAGGCAGTATGACCTCTGAAACATCGGTTAACATCGACCAGACTACACAGCGCAATAACCCAGAAGACAGAAATCTTCATACTCACCGCTGTGAAAACCTCAAATCTTACATTCAAACTCAAACTTCCATAAAATTAAGAAGCTAACCTGTCACCAATGAAGTGTGGCGCAAAAATTCAGGATCCAGGGACTAAATGTTATTATTATAATCTGCTATGATGGCAAGATCATGTCATACATACAGCTGATCAGTCTAAGCTCAATGTAATTGTAACACAACGAGAAATTTGTTATATATCTAAGAAATGAGATTTTGGCAGTATGAGCTATTCTCCTCCAAAGTGAAATTCACTGTATCAGCTCACCTTGATGAGTCCTGGCATGATATCAGCAAGGTGTGGTTCCATAACCTCCTTGCTCTTCTGTTCAACCAATTTTGTGAGCATTTTAATAGCTCCCTGGTTCACTGGGTATTCTCCCGTTGTAATGAGTGGGTTAAGTACTCGGATCACAACATCAGGAGGCAGCACTGTTCCCATTGTGGCTGCGCACGCCTCTGCACTTCTCAGTACCTGTCACAACACAAAAGATACAAAGTACATTCTGAAGCACAAAATGAAATTATTCTGCTAGAGAAAAACTAAGTAGCACAAGGAAAAGTTTTACTCCCATTTTATGGAAGACAATTTGGTATCTGCTCCTAGTATAACAGTCCATGTCCATCTATGACACTTCACTGTTTAAGTGTGCCATTCGTGCAATGCAGAAATTTTTTTAAAGTAAGTCCTGATGGTGGAAACCCTGGTAGCAAAAAATGCTGACAAGGTAAGAGTGTGTTCTGGCAGTGTGCAAGTTTTGGGGGGAATCTGGCTTCAGTCACTATGAAAATGTTTTTATGTTTAAGTTAATATATAAATTATATCACTGTTGAGCAAAATGAGGTTTGTTTCCATCAACTATGACTTAGAATAATGTGCATACAATTTATTGCTAATTTCCATCAAATAACACACATCAAAGTCAATCACTTAGTATGTAAGCAAAATTACCTCCTTACTGCTGTCCTTGTGAGACTGTAGCACTTTGAGCAAAAGCAGCTCTGTATAGTTATGGAAGCAGGCACCAATAGAGGGCTTCTTCAACATTTCTGCCAGCACAGTAAGAGCCAGTGCACGCACTGACCCCTCCGGCTTCGTCAGCTGGTCCAGCAAAACCCTCAACAAAGTCCTGCAACAATAGATCTGATTTAGTGAATTTACTCAACTTCTCTACTCAACTACTCGACTTGTAGGAAGATACCAATCTCTCACAGAAACATACTGTCTCCCACACACTCGTTATCTACCTAAAAGTCCACGTAGCATCACGAACCAGAAAAAAGAACATCATCATTTTCTACGCACTTCCCCAACCTATCAGCATTATCATCAGCTCCTCATTTCCACAATTCTGAGCCACAGAACTGGACAGAATGAAAATATGATAAGAATAATATTAAAGATGCTGAATAAAATGATCTTAAGGAACAATATAATGATCTCAACTCATGACCCCTGGTAATATTAGTACTCACTTGAAGTTCTCCATAACAACGAGGGTGCTACACTCCCTGATGAGGCGAATAAGTTGCATCAGCACTGCCTTACGCTCTGCTTCTGTTCCTTCGCACCCTGGACTTCCTCCACTCTGTTCTGCTACCCGCAAAGCATCAATCACCTTCCTAACTTCTTCACTCTCCTCCTGGTGGTGACTCTCTGAAACATGTTTCTGGAATGACAAAAGCTGAAGAGGCTCAATTGTGAACAGGCAACGAAAGTACAATGTAGTACAATAGTTACCATGAGGAATGAAGCCGTTGTCTCCATCCAGCGAGATCTCTGCCATAGACTTTTCAATTCCGTTATAGTCCCGCAGTGAGTTGAGGCGGTGTGTTGGTGACGACAGTGATGACGATCGGCCCTGAAATACGGCAGTAATTTACAGTTTGAGTTAAATTTCAGGTTCTTATGGTGGCGAGTATAAAGATCAATGTCCCCTGGGTTGTTATGTCATGTAGTCTGCTAGAAGTTTGCTGACATTTCAGAGCTGCCTCCTGCATTTGAAATGTAGTAAACTTCTGTCAGACTACATGGCATAACAACCCAAGAGACATGTCTTAATATGACATTAAAAAATACAAACAATTAAGAAAATGGGCTGTGTTATGAGGCATTAAATACAAATGGACAGACTAACTTGAAAAGATACAATCAGAATCACATAGTACCTACTTGAACTTTTAATTGTACTCATAAATCAATTCCAAATTGGAGCACAATGGGTTAATATCAAAGCAGGAAAGTCCTGAAAACATATATTTTTGCATATTCTATGACTCCAAATCATGACTGAAGTTTACCAACATTTTTGTGAGATTCTATGGGCAATTATTTAAAAACTGGAAGTAAATTAATATTACTGGGTGTGTGGACTTTGTCAATTATTTGATATTCGGAACAGAACAGAACTTTCAGAAAGTGAATCTATTTCCCTCCTCAAACAAGAAGGTGGGGAATACCCACTCAGCTTGGTCATCAAAGAAAGCCAACGTCAATCACTGGATAACCAAAGTCAGTGGGCGATTAACATCACCTTACAAAAGGGAGAGCCACACCACAGGGGAACATTACGTTTTTCTTACGAGACTAATTATGATACATAAAAATTGACAAGGAAGAAGGCCGTGTCAAATTACAAATGCTTTAAAACATTTCTATAGGTTGGAAGGTGTGCTCAAATGCCTTTATTCAAATCAAGGGAGCACTTAAAGAGTTCGGGACAAGAGCTAGAACATTCATCTTGTTTCTGTTCCCAGCCAACATGTGACTAACCGAGTTGTCCCTGGTAACGGACACGTCCTCCATGTGTTCCTCTAATGTGTCCATCTTGTCTCCGGCCCCAGCTGACATTTGACTGATGCCAGAGTCCTGAGAGGTCGTGTCTCGGTCACGGTCCAGCAATTTGCCAGAACCAAGAGCCTCAAAGCTGTAGTTTTGAATCTCAGCTGTTGTGCGACGCAAAGACCTGCACAGTAAAAACAGTGTTACAGTTTAATGTGGCAGATGATTCTTTTAAGCTCAAAAATCAAAATGTCTCGCTTAAAATGTGGTTTAATTTTTACGTCCTGAGTAAACTACTGTACAGGATAGTGGAGCAAAAAGCATACTGACTCACGTCATAGAGCAGACCCTGGATAATGCCATTTTAAATGATGATATTCTGGAAAACAAGTTAGAGAGCACGGCCTCATATAATAACAATGGATGAGGAACAACAAAGACCATAATATGATGTGCTGATTGTGGGATAGACCAATGACAACAGGATGAAGATAAAACAATCAGAAAATCATGTCATTCCACATTTAATCTTCATATAACACATATTTTCACCTACGGAACCCTTCCGATTTTTTCTGTAACAATTTTCAAGGCCCACTGAAATTTTATGTAACACAATTTCAACCCAAACGCTTTGTAACCTACTGATTCTACATCCCTGAAAATGAAAACAAACATGACAGCAGAAAATAAGAGTTTATAAAACAACCTAACTAGCCGACAACTACACCTTGTTTCAAGAGTCTGTTGCTCCGCATGCCCTGCATATGTACTAAATGCAAAGGCACGCACACAGGCTGCGTGTCTGAGCTAGCGAAAACAGATCATGTTAGCCAGGCAGTCAGTTTGGCATCAAAGGTCATCAACATCTGGCATAAACTTTTATTGGAGGTGTCTTACAGCTTACATGCAGTCTAAATGGCCATGCACTGTAGCACATATTACTCAACCAACAAACTCCAGAGTTAAGGAGTTAAAGGTCAGGCTGAAAGTTCCATAATAAAGGAGTTTAAATGCAATATTACCATACAATAAGGTCAAAATCTTCTGAATTCAGTCCAATGTTGCATTAATCGCTACCAAATAACTACATAAACCATACTTCAAGCAAACAAAGAACAGTGACATGCATCTGCAGCTTTAAATACACTTTGTAATGTCCGCAGTTGCAACTGCCATGGTTTCCAGTTGATCACTCACATTTTTACTCTTACTCTTTCATAACAAAATTTAAATAAAATTGAAACATTCAAACAAGTCACATAACAGAACCAGACAGATAACACAGCGAAGAAAACTGTGACCTTGGAAACTACGTCCTGAAAAACAGCATCCACAAGAATGCAAGAACTGTGTTCACACCACAACACAACAATCAGATTGCTTACATAATAAGGCACACAGAAACATACTAATTTTGGGAACAACTAACAATATCTTCCCAAATGCATGTTTTCACATGTCCTACGCTCAGCTCACTGTGATGTCATATGCAAGGAATGTGACTGCACCAGTGGGTAACACCCAGCAGTTATGCCAAGTAATGATACCCAAAGTTTCTCTGTTAAGGAAGAATGCTCGCAACACATAACCACACTTTTCATCAGGCAGTGTGAGCACATCAGTTCCTCACTGGCAACTGATCCTTTCTTCTTAAATCGGCTCACTTTTCTTCTTCAAATTTTCAGCCTAAAAACATGTTTCACAAAACCTCTTTTTTCAGAGACATTTTACTTTGAAATAAAAACGTGTAACAGATATACGAGAAATGAGAGGATCTGACATGATCAAGACTTCTGAAAGTCCATGTTCAACTCAGAGGGAAATAATTTCACCTCTCAGATGTGTTCTCTGTAACACAAAACTACAATCCTCACAGCACAGAGAGAAACACGTGAAGGAAAGTGCCCGAAGTTCTTCTCAAAACTTATTTTCATTTAGACTGTGGTCTGCTTATACTATTAGTTGAAAAAAAAGAAATGTTCATTTTTTACAGTCCAGAAGTCACACATTTTTCAATCATAGTGGCATCAGGCTGACTCTCCCCCACATCCAAGGAATCCTATTCATAATTTCAGAAGTATTTTTGGGCCACAAAACCCAATCCATAAAATATAACGAAGAAGTCCTGCCATTTCTGACGCTTAATTTTACTCCACTGGTGCAGTGAGCGGATGCAGAGAGATACAACAAAGAGATGGAGATACTTACCAGCGCTCGCTGTTGGGAGAGAAACAACAATACTTCAATTCAAGGCAAAACATGATGGTGCAGCGACCACCAGCCATGCACCCCCACACAATACATAGTTACTGCAGCTATTCACCGTTCGGGACACAAATCTACCGATATTTTGAACAAAATGAGTCCGGCCAGCTACTGTAATGATATTGCTATTACCGGTGACTTTGTTCATCTTATGGTATTCTGAAACTGGATCTATTTCTATCCTCAAATAAAAGGGTAGGGAGTATGTACTCAGTTTGGTCCATTGGCATGAGATTAGCTGTTTGTAACGGGGTAAACTGAACAGGTACTCCAAACCTTTTAATCTGAGGACAGAAACAGATTAGTAATATACGAGTGACAGAATCTTTTATAGTTTAATGATGTCCTGCCATGAAATTGAAATGTGTTTACTCACAAGAACAGACAGCTGCTTTGATACAGCTCAAATTACTGCAACTTGAACAGCACAAAAACAGAAAGTACTCAACTAATAATTATTTTTTCCTTCAATACTGCACTGCAAAGTGCTTTCACATATTCCAAAACATCTCATGCACTCTTTTTAGGGCTTTCACAGTCCACAATTCATTCTGTGCGGATTTTGCTGTTCTGACTTCAACAGGTTTATCCAAGAATAACTGCATACATCACTATTCATCAAAGTAATTCCAAAAAATGTGATCCCTATTTCCAAGAGAATGCACTATTATTAGTCTAAGGATTAGTCACACATAACTTTATGACTGAAATATTTATTGCATCAGTAAACATTATTCTTCAGAGCAAGACTTTATTTTATAAACCTGCTGAAACCTGGATGCGACTTTCTAAATCTCTCAATGGTACAGCAAACTAAAAGCCGTGTACCATTATCCTCTTTATTTTTATCATGGGTTCGTTTTGTTTTCTTAACAAAAAAATATTTTAACCACAACAGAAGTAGGAGGTTTTGGTATATGTGAAGGTTATACCGCTCCAAAAGTGCAAGTGCAGTCACATGTGCGCATCACTACTCTACTCATCCTCCCTGCCCTTTTAAGTTTAAACTTTCAAAATCTGAAACAATTCATCATAACTGCATACGTCTAGTCTGCATAATGTGAGCAATGTTCACTTCCCCAAATTGTTCGAGTCTAAATGCGCTAAAAAGAAATCATTTGTCTTTAACAATAAAACCGAAAAAGATGGGATGTGCAAAACTGGGGGCCGCACAAAAATTATACATCTACTGCCTCATCTTCCTTTAAATATACAAATACGTCAGTGTGTCAAATCTTACAGCATGCAGACAGAATTATCTTTCAGTAACAACTGTACACGAGAAAGAGTTCAGGCTATACAATAATTTTCAGAGTGAAATTTATTTACAACAATCCAGTAAACACTCTTACTTTGCAAACATTTGTTTTCAACAGCACAAATCCTTTAAAATGGGGCACAACATACTTATCATGTGAAGATGCAGTATGTTCCAGCAGTAAAAATATTTATAATATCATAAGAATTACCAGTAAATGAGATGTTTAATTCAGTTTCAAGAATGTGTAGCATTCTTCCAGAAATTAAAAATTTATAAATTAATATTATAACACGAGGACACATGGAAAATTGTTGTTCGCTTCAAGAGGAACGTGTCACTAAGTGAGGTACGTGTGTACTTTCAAGTGTAGAAATGTTTAGGGCAATATACTACTCCTGTATGATCTGAATGAAGAATTCCTGGAAAGCAACAAGTGCTGTGAACACTTCATTTAACAAGTAAACTAAGAAACATAAAAACATTTCTAAATTGTGGGGATGGGGGAAGAGTTCTAGGGGCAAGGAATATTAGTAACTGCCCTACCATATGCAAGTGTAGCATTAACGTAGCACAGCCAACGGACAGCGAAAACTTCAAAATAAAAATTTATTTATATAACCATTATGTAATGAAAATGATCTGGAAAATATCTGTTTCAGATTCAAAGAAAACAAACATGCACTTTCTAACTGTAATTTTGTGATCTTTAGAAGAAACTGAGGGTATGCTCCAATGAAAGTTTTTTCAGTTCAAAGCTTTCAGAAGCATACAGACATCAAGACATCGCAACCCAAGTTTCATTTTAAAATATGCACAATGCTTATAATAAAGTTTAATACGAATAAGAATAAAGGTTTCCCCATTCTCTACATAGGGACGCATCAAATTTGGCACTCATAACATCGAGTATTACATTATCCTCAAGTGAAGTTCACAGAAGGTTAAATGAACCAATAGATACCAGTCATGTTGCATGTAAATAAACAATAAATAGTTCACATTTACTAGCATCACTTACCTGTACACTTCTTCTGGGTTCAAGTTGTCATCATCAAGGTTTCCAATGGAGTTGCCACGCAAGGATCCTCGCGGCTGCAGCTGTTGGGGTGTGGTGCATCCAGGTGACTGCAAGCGAGGCGAGGACGTGACATGAGATGATGGAACTGATGGTGACGGAGGAGAACTCCCACTGCCACTGCTACTTCTGCGAAGATGACTATGTACCAGTGTCGCTGCAGCCTCCTGCAACAGCAGAACAATTTAGTACATGAAATTGTCATCTGTTCATTTTCAAAATAATTTCCAAATTTCTTTCCAGTGCTTTGAGACACTTTGCTGTCTTCTTATTGGACTGCTAGCCTGACATAGAACTTCACCTGGTAGTCAGTTGGTAGGCCTGCCAGTATCATTGTGAACTGAGGTGTGTTGAGGTTGAACAGTGCTATAACGGCCGCCTGAGCCGCTCTTCTGATCTCACTGGACTTGGCATCACTAGTCCACCCAATTATCTTAGAAAGGGCAACAGGTGTGCAGTCTCGGCCTGAGATGATCACAGGGCCAAATGCCGATGCCTCCATGCATGTGGCAAGCTGAGTAAGAAATGTCAGGATTGCCACCTTCACCTTCGAGTTGGGTGTCTGTGTTCCATCCACCAGGAACCGCATAACAGCATTCATTTGCAGCTCTGCTGGGAATGATTCCCTACACAAGCGAGAATAAAAACAGATCCACATAACAAGTTTAACTCCTGCTGTACATGATGCTCTAATTAAACATTACACTTTTTAAGAAACATGGCTCAGAATACATTTTATCTGTAACATTCATATTCACCACATAGAATAATGAGCTTTCCCAAAGAATGCACATGGAAAATACATTTACTACATTGCACTGGATATTCCAAATCTAGTTCTGTTAAACTTACACATCTACAGCTCCGTAACATCAAACACCATCTTGTAAAATTAGAACACACTAAATTCCACTTTCATTTATTGAAACATAAATGCATGTTGCATGCAGTTTTTATTTATTTATAGCTTACATAACACAATAGCAAATAAATTACATATTACACTTGTGTATGTGGTGGTGAAATATGTGCCATACAGCATAGTTAGATCCGAAAGAACACAATGTATTCCAATCCACAGTGACATCAGCTAAGCGCCAAAATTTGTTTAATTCTAATGAACTTGTCCATGTTTTCAAACAAAAATTTTAAGATGCCTGTCAACTGAGACGACATATGCCGTGGAGTCTTGTAGAAGCTTGATGACGCTTCAGAGGTATTTACTACCTCCACAATCGAGGTGATGACAAAGGTAGTAAGCATCTCCGAAACGTCAGTAGACTTCTAATAGACTACATGGTGCAAGATCCCAGAGGACAGCCATCTTCATATATGCTACCACGATAATTTGAAAACTCGTTTCATGTAAAGTTTGTCGCAAATGCAAAATTATCGCTCACCTCACAACAGACAGGGACTTGTGTATTTTGTTCTGAATGGAGCCTAGCAGGTCTCCACCCAGCTTGTTAACAAGCCTTGTCAGCAGCACATACAGCCAGTCATTCATGTCTGCTTTGTGGGTCAGAA
Source organism: Zootermopsis nevadensis (assembly GCF_977971745.1). NCBI lineage: Eukaryota > Metazoa > Arthropoda > Insecta > Blattodea > Termopsidae > Zootermopsis > Zootermopsis nevadensis. The sequence continues at coordinate 21,470,791 of NW_028259134.1, forward strand.
TCAGCTCATTCAGTGTGTCCAGGAACAGGCTGAACACCTGTGCAGAATATAAATGTTATAGTACACCAGCTGCTTGTTGCATTCACAAATTAAGTCGAGGAAAGAACACGGACTGAGGGTGTTTGAGAACAGATCGCCGTTTGGGTGATGAAGTGATTGGAACAAGGAAAAAGCTGCATGATGAGCAGCTCAATAATTTGTACTCTTGGGATGAAAAAATAAAGAAGGATGACATGCATAAGTATGCATAGGGGAAAAGAGAAGTGTGTACAAAATCAAGAGACAACTTGGAAGACCTAAGCATAAATGGAAGGCGATTAGCAGAAGGGAAATAAGTGGGAGGGTATGGACTGGATTCACCTGGCTCAAAACAGAGACCACGGGCAGACTCTAAACAAACCCCTTCAAAATGTACTTAACTAAAATTAAATTACTGACTCACCTTTGTGTGAGAATCCATGAACATTTTGGTAAAAATGTCAGTGACTCGCTTTAGTTCTGACCCTGTGAGAGCATTTCCATTCTGAAAATAGTTCTGCAAGCCAACCAATCCCTCCTTGCGGTCCGCCCAGTGCGTGCTAGCACAGTTACCAATGATATCTGTAATGTCCTGAACACACAGCAACATCAACAGCTTTAATTCAGTACGCTGAAAATGGCAACACAGCTCAATCCAACAACAGCCAAGCACATTACACTACTACAGTGTCATTAAATGTAAAGAGAAAAGATCAAAGGTTTGGCAGGAATATAACATTCTACAGACAATTACAGCCTTTCCCTTACTAAAATTCCCTCACTTCTTGGTAGAAATTACAAATCAATGTAAAAACTTCCCTCAAATCCAAATAAGAGATGTTTACAGCACATTAATAAAACTTCTGCACGACTATCTGCAGTAGACAGCAGAAGAATTTAATACCATGAACGCACCATAACATTTTCTAACCTGGCTCCCACTTCCACCACAACATTTTTGGAAACTACCTCCCTGATATTAAGCCACATGCCTCCATCTAACAACACATGCATCCCATTTTGGGCAGGCAAAATCTATAGCAGAACAAATATAGGATATTATCTTCAGAAAGATTTCCAAAGGTTTCATTAAATTTTTTTTTAACTTTTTCAAAACTATACTTAGCTTGTAAAATTTAAAGCTTAGCATTCTTAGCTTTCTATTGAAGATAAAATTCTACTGCACAATTATTATGTTACAAAAATTTCAATTCAGAAGTTGTTTCAACTTTTAACTGCACCTCAAATTAGTGTGAAGCTTCAAGGACAGTGAAAACCAAAGAATCCAGATAGAACAAAGTTTAACTGCAGCCTATGTGATACTGGCTCAAAAATCGAAGATGAGCTACAACCACTCCCATTCTCCAAATCCGTAACTTCAACTTTCTATTTCTCATTTTTGTCAGAACTGCGAATTCCTTACCTTGCTGACTGATTCCAGCATGTCCCTGTAGAGGCGCTGCTGGGAGCCACTCCAAGAGTATGACTGAATGTGCATGTGCGAACGGGGAAGATGTTAGTAAGGGTCAGGCGGGCGGGCAGGCAGACGGGCGGACAAAACATAAACAGGGATCAAACAAACAAGACAGTAATCAAACAACCAACCACAAAAAGGAAGCTCAGATGAGACAGCAGTACAATATTTGGAGATCACAGGGCAAGACCACCTGCTTGTTCTTCGAGCCATTAATGTGTCAATAGCAGATATTACACTTATTCCAAAACCACACCCCTCAAAATAAGCCTATACTAGAGCACAGGAATGCAAAAGGGAAGAAAAATTTCACAGCACTGAGTTCACACCTCAATGTGTCCCGTACACATAATACGCAATATTTTTAAATCTTCTCAGCACAGAATTGTAGACGAAAAATGATTATGTACTGGCAGTAAACAAAAGAGCTCATTGTGTATCTCGAAATACAGATCCTCAGTGAGGGGTTTTATTTAATTAATTAATGTCACTGTCATTACCTCAGACTATTAGAACTGAATGACAGGGTGTTTAATTACAAAGGATACAGAAGGAAACAGTCACTGCCTAATTTTAGGTTCTCTCCTGGAATCTGCTTGGAGGTACTGTGGAAAACCACGAGAAAATTTATCATGACAGGTTGTCTCTGGGCTTATGTTTGAACCTCGCAAATAAAAAGCAGGAGTGCCAACACAGTTAAGAGAGTTTGTTAGACTGGCTTAAGAAACTCCAAACCTACTACTACAGCAGGTAATACAGCCCTAAGACTCCAGCCCAGCCACAAAAAGAAAACAATGCACTCCCCACAAAATAGGCAAATGAAAACAAATTACAGCAACAGCCAAATGTCCAGCAGAGCGTGAAAGACAGAACGAGATAAACCGAAAGGTTTCTTACTTCAACACACGCAAGAGCTGAGCATTGGATCTATCTTTCACACTCCCTGGAACACAACGTTCCTACCATAAAACCTCAACAATCACAAGATCTCAACAGAACATGCCACAAAATGGTCATGGCTTGCTTCAATTTCGCTTTGCGGGCTACCACAAATCCCACTCAGCACAGAATAAATTTTAATAAAAGGTGAGCATAGAAAGAATGCATGATTATAATACTAAATTTTACTTGTGTAAAAACAGGTGCCACAGAGGCAAAAAATTATCATCTTACATTTCTTTGACATGTTAAGTCATTTTTGAGGGAACATTTGTTAATGTTCAAACAGATTTACAATAAATAATTTCTGGATTCCCCTAGTGGCAAAGACACAAAATACTGACCTGTGTCTTTTGACAAGAAAACATCATCTTCTCAAGCTTGACGATTAAAAGCAATAAAAATTGATTAAGAATTTTATCTGAAGTTGGAAACTAAGTTCAAAGAGGGGCAAATTCCCATTCATTTCAGAAATTCACAATGGATTAAGACACCTCCAGGATAACATTATGGATAGGACAAGAAATAAATTTATCTAACTTCCTAGTCTTCATTATAAGATGAACAAGGTCCTACTGAAGCATCTGTTGACAACTGCACTCCCATCAGCTCATGCTCAAGTATTACCGCTCAAACCAACCAAAAGCCTCTGCATTAGAATTCTACAAAATCTACAGCAGGCACCACGCTGGCAGTACATTCTTGTTCACATGATGGGCACATAACTGTGTCTCGTCAAACATTACTATTCGCAGGATTGTACTACATGACACTGATATCTGCACAAAGTCCAGTAATTCAGCGCCTTCTCCTACTTAACTTATGTGACAGCCCTGAATCTCAAAACAATAACCTCATTATTCTGTCACTTCTCGTACAATTCTACGTGGTACAGTCAAACGAGACGGCACTGCACAGCATGCCATCTGCACAACTATATGGCCATACTACCACCACATGAGTAAAAAATTGTACTCACATCTGATGTCCTCCGGTACGATTCAAATGAACGCTCGGAACAAACGCTTGATGTCTCACTGTCATCCGAATGATCATCAAATGGGCGGTAAGATTTCCTACTGTTGGGGATGTTGCGCCCAAAATCACCACTGTCCATTGTGTCAAAGCTCTGTAATAATAAAGTATCACATATTTTGTACAGACACGTTGCATTTAAAAAGCAATGGTGAAAACAGAATGTGTATTTACAATGGAAAGAAAATGAAACAGTTCATACCAGAGGAAGACCAGGTCATTTTCTTTAATGAAATATTTCCATCCCTTCACTACACTTGATTGATATGTCAGTATAAATTGTACCTAAGCACAGAACCATAGAGGTATATAGGAGGGCTGTACGTAAAGCTACACACATTCGTAACCTCAGGTGCAGACGCGACAGAGTGGCCAGCTCTAAACTCTGGCTGCTTTAGTCCCAGCGAAAGTGTTTCTACTTGACAGGACAAAAGTACTTACAAGTATTATAAAGGTCCAGGTTCGCAGAAGCATCAGATGTTTGCAAAAATGTTAGCCAACACCTGAAATAGACTTAGAGACTGACTTTCTCTCAACGTAATATGAAAGTACTACATTTTCTTATGGCATGGCAGATATAAGCCTTTAAAGCATAATGGCAACTATATGAACCAGGATAACTCACCTACATTTTGTATTTATGGATATTATATAATTCTCAAAATTTAGAATGATTATTTCCTTAAACAGAATTAATGAATTTCTTATGTAATGGTGAAATGTTCTGTTTTCTTTGAGGTATGGACTGAATTATTAAATATTACTTAGGCAAACTCCGGCTTGAAAGGGTTAAAATGTTCGAAGTCTGAAGTTTCATTCAGCCAAATAAAACGTAATTCACATTTAAACACAGGCATTACAGAAAGGAACAATCAGTTTCTCGATTCTGGATGGCCATGACTCACCAATGCATCCGCCAAGGCCGACTCAGCTTCTCGGCTCTGCTGTAGAATCTTCTGTGCCATGACGGGTCGCTGGGGCGGACGTTCCGAGCTCATGCTATGGACTGGCCGCCCCCTGTTTCAAGAAAGCGTATGTCATAACAGGAAGTTGTAATGGATTGTTTGCCTATCAATTAATACGCCCAGACATTAACCTGACTCCATTCCAGGTTGTAGTCACGCCAATTTGTGTTTTGCGTTTCACGGAGTAACTGCTCTATCGCCAATGGAAGCCCTTTCCTTAACCCCCTACATGCTACAATTTTACAAGCCTCTTCAATAACACGCACAGAATATTTTTGCCACTTACAGATTTTTGTATTACTGTATTTATAACAAATGAATCTTCATTTTGTTAATATTATAACTATAAACATAATTAAGAAGGCTTTCAGACATCTTTTAGCACTATCACTGTCATTATTTATGTCTGTCATGTTTACCACTGGCAACTGACTAGTCTGATTCAAACACAAAATGTATCCTTCAAATGAAAGTTAGATCAAAGTTAGAAAATGTGGAATAATGAAAATAACGTAATCTATTTTTATGAGCTAGGCTACATCATGTGTGGTTTGTTATCTTTAAATCTGTGTCTTTCAGAATCTTACAAAGCGGACCCACAGCAGCCACGTTAAACTTTGTTTCCATTTTTCTCGTTTAAAATGAAGTGTGGGCTAAGCCCAATGTCGTTCCCAACTCCTGTTTCTGAAAAACAAAACTCTACATTAGAGCACCAGGGTTCTGAAGATAAATTTTTAAGAGCTTTTCAGAATTTTTGTACAGATTACAGACATGAATCAGATTCTCACCAGAGCTTGGAACCAAATGACCGATCATGTATTCCAGTCATGCCAAAGCGGTTCGGACTCGTCTCTCTGCTGCCATCACGGCTTGCACCTGTTGAGCGGGGTATTCCGGAAGACAATCTGCGCGGCCGACCCACAGAATGTACACCATCACCTGTACTTCCTTCCCTACTTGCTGTCGAGTATGTCGCATAGCTCAGTCTTGATGATGGGGATCCTGATCTGCTGCTTGCTGTAACATTTGTTTGATACAAGAACTCAACAATGAAATGAACGAAGTTGTTTGGCATTATTTACAAAATTTATCAATTCCTTTATATTAACTGCAACTTTGGAGACTACTGTTTTAAATAAATAGTCTGAAGGAAATTACATTAGTACTGTGCAGATAAAATGTTATAAGCAAACAATCTTTGAAACAAGTTAAAAGTACAGAAAGAACAATAATAAAGGAAACTTCAAAGTTGAAAGTGAGAAATCTGAAAGTTGTGCTGCTGAAAGGCAGCCACTCTACGAACGTGCCAAAGTTTACAGTAGACTGCTTATGCACAGCAAAGTGCACAATACAAACAAGAACTGAAAAACAGAAAGGTACGAGAGAAAGATTCTATCTTACTATTTTCTTTACTGCGCGCACAACACCGTGAGACCTCAATACTAGCGTAACATCCACTACAAGACACAACTTACGCTGGGACTGGGAAACGCCTGCAACCCGACTCCTCGTCCGACCAACCCGCTCCGGTGAAGTAATGGCACTGATGGTCATTCCTCCACTAACTTCTGGTGTCTTCCTAGGACGAGCTAAAATAGGACAACCCATATCATGCACATAATTCATCACCTCACAAGACTAATTCTAGGTAAGTTCTCAATTCTAGGCTACAATAAATCAATACTTTTTAATAATAAATCTTACAAACACAATTATTTGCATAAGAAAATGAATTCAAGTGTTAGAGATTTCATCATTTGAGAATGTTGTGTTACATCTGTGAAATTTGAAAGCCAATAAAATATGCCTATAAATTTTGTATGAAACACTTATCCTTGTGTTAAAAATTATAAACCTAAATAAAATTGCAAAACTATGACAACTTTCAGATAGTGAAAGCTTACATTACCAAAAATTATGCGTAGAAATAGATCAGCAATCTTTTTAACCCCTTCTGTATCAACTTCAAGGACAAATTACATACTCAATCACGCTGATTCATGGCACAGATTGTAAGCCTTCCACCACAATTAGTAAGGCTCCCCACAGCACACAACAAGACAATTATTAATTTATAATGTATACTAGCACCTCTGAACAGTTCAAAATACTTATAGGAAAGAAGGCATTACATTTTTACCACAAATCTTTGTTTTAGCTTGTTCAAAATAACATAAAAATAAAACTTCAGAGCAGCCATCAAACAAACCAAAAGTTATGCAAGTACACAACAGGGTTTCCAAAGCCAATGCAAAAGCATTTGTAGTAAAAATGTACTCGAATGAGTGTAGCAAACACACAAATTTATACCCCTTAAATTAAATTTAACATACACTAGTAGTAACAACCGACAGTCAGTCAACTTAAATACAGAAAATGTTATATATTTACAAGATTACATGTTTCAGTAAACATTTCTTTTTAACATACTGATATTGATATAAAAAGTAAATAAAATTAGCCAGTCCAACACTGAGACTTCAGAACTTAATTTAGTACATCCACACAAAAATGTACATGTTCTTATAACATGCATATGATGACAGAACACGAATTTAAGCGATGCATTTCAATTGGTACCACTCATAAGAAACAATGCAGTTATTTTTCAAAATATTAATGCTCCAATTCTTCCATTTTTCAAAAATAAATTATATTCCAGAATTAGAAGAATCAAATAAACAAACATAAGAACATGCAAACCGTTAAGTTCTGAATCACATGCACAAACTCACTTGAACTATGTTCATCACCTGAATTCAAGCAGCATTAAAAAGGAAACAAATGTTAGAAAATATTGTTAGCATGTGAGCTGCTTTCTCCATCTTCCTGACAGTTTCTATAAGAAAGTTTGCTATGAAAGACAAGATATAGAAAAGATGCAGGCAAAGTTGTCAGCATGATGAGATGATGCATATTGATCAGTGTAATTGATAATATTCTCCTCACCATAATTTCTATCCCTCCCATAGTTCATTTATCCATACACTTGGCTTCTACTGGTAATTTAAACACAAAAAATTTTGATTTTTAAATTACATTTGGTTGTTTTGCTGTAAGTTTCATACGCACAATTTAATTAAATATAATCAAAGTATTTTAAAACTTCACATGTTCACTAAAATGCACCAGAATAGCCTAATGCCACCACAAAGACCTTTCATTCAAAATATTTTTATTTCTTGATTAAAAAATATTCTCTTGCTAGTAACTCGACAGATTATCTCACCACTACCTAATACAACTGATTTTCACAAAACTTAAAATAAGTTATTAATATTTATGACCAAATTACATACAGGATATTTTTAACTGCCATTTTGCATGAAATTCCACGCCATGAAAGAAACCCACATTCAATTCAGAGACTATTACAAACTTCATTACTTGGACATCTTAACTGAAGATTGATAAATATTTTATAGAACAAGCAGAATGAAGGAATGAATTTGCAAATATTCTCTTCAAATGATAAAACAATGTGTGTACAGAAAACTAATGTGACAAAGTATGGTAACTAAAAATGCACTGAAATACAGAAAAAGAATTTGTACCTATGAGAAAACCAACTGTTATGAAGTGCAGAAGATATACTGGCCTTAATCATACGTTGTGCAGACTGTCTCAACAAGCCAAAGCCGATCAAATTATCCGCACAACCCAAAATTAAATTTTTTATATATCTCTCTAACAAAATTATATAAAATGTGGTCATGAGAGAACTATACTCAAGAATTACTGAATAAATGTAAGAGTAATGAAAATGTTAAAAACTTTATGAAAAATATTATGTTACAAATGTATGCATATCTCGTTCAGCTGACTTGACACTGCAATTTGAAGGTAGGCTGAGGGAGGGGTGGTCTACAACTTACGTAGGGAAGCACCAGACCCCACTTTGTGTCTGGCGAGGGCAGCATACTGTGCCCGAGCTTTGGCCCGCTGAGCTGCCTGCAGGTCGATGGCGCTGTTAGAACGCAGAGCTGATACTCCGGGCGGGCCAGAACCCCGCCGGGGAGATCCATCTGTACCCAACGCATCCAAATGTTCAATGTTAACAACATTCTGGGTTGACTTTGGCTTACCAACATATCGAGCCATAGGCATTTAAAGCCTCCAATGATTGAGACTTGTCACTGATAAGAATGTAAAATTATTTTCAAGGATTCATTACCATTCTCTACTGATTAAGCAAGGAATTGATTAAATGCAATAGTCTCTTCAATCTTAAGACACAAACGTTCATACTTTATCAGTTAATTTTGATTTAACAAGATACACCAAAAACATTAAATGAAGGAACATTCAGTGCATTCAACTCAAATTGTTGAATATTTGTTAAACAATTTATATAGTTACCAAGTTATAAGATCACTGATGACTGTGAAAACAAAAACTGAGATTACTTACTGTAACTTGAGTTGTAATGGCTCTCATTTAAGAACAATAAATAAAAAAATAAACAGCACTGAACAAGAAAACAAAACATCAAATCTCAGAGAAAAAAGAATGAGTGCAGAATAAAGACAGAAGTGTGCACAGAAAAGGAACAGACAGTGACGACAAAAGAGGTGCTACCAACATTCAAATGTAACAGCTGCACAGGCTGAGCAATGGCTGCAATCGAACATCTGAAGACTTGAAATATAACGCTCATACAAGAACATGAACCGCACTGTTCGATGACCGCTTCCTTCCATATCCTTTCCAAGCCGTTCATTAATTATATTATAATTTAATACAGTACACTCTGGGATACTGACATTAAATAAACCGCAACAGTTTTACTTTTACACCAATTCTTTTTCTGCATTATACTCAGTCAATTACAGAACTTTCACATATACTTGAAATGAACAAAATCATGGTAGATTTTACTTATAATGTGTTACAGAAAAGTTCTTTAAATATATTACATACAACTGCCGTTATAATAAAAAAATTGGTAAAAAATTACTAGTCACCTTACAGGCAAACAAAATGGTTGATATACATCTGAAAAAGCTATGATAAATTCATAAAAAAAATAGACTCTATGCCAACAACCATGCAAAGCAAGACTGTCATATTTATCAGGCTATAACACACGTTTTTTCTTTAAATTTTATTCTTATTAAAATACAGGGGACAGAAAACCATAAAAAAAAACGACTTAACAACTTCTATGTAACTGCAGTAGCTTGCACATTCATAAATTGTATTCATATTCAGAACAGCAATCGTGAGATTTTTGTTGGTGGCTGCCATACTGACAGGCAATACTATATTCTACATTTCTAGAGCAGTGGGTCTGCTTTTGAACTACATTTCATAAAGCTGCAGCATCCATCATACTCACTTCGACCAAAGGAAATGATTTCAATACTCATATTAAATATTTATATGTAACTGATGTTCTTTTAAGAGTTTCAGTTCTTAAGCATTACAATAAATATACCTATAGAAATGTTACTAAATTGTAAGAGATAATATCTACAAATTTTATCTGAATAAATAAAAAAAAAATATTTGAAGTTAACCATTACGAAAAGAGTCATCTCATATCCAAGGATGTCTTATAGTCAGATAAATTTGGAACCTCCAAAGGATCTTAACACATTCACTGCCAAAGTACAGAATTTACATTTAGCAGAGGCAATTTATAATGGCGAGCTCTGAAATTCCCAATTTAGAACACCTCCTTTTATACTTATATAATCTCTGGAGAAATCCAATTAGCTATAAATACAAACTGCTCAACAGATAATTTTTACGACAATGCATTAACCCTTTGATGCCAAAGCTATCTAAATAATATTTATGAATTCAGTCCGCACCGCAAAGAAAAAACAACTCTTCACCGCTACAAAGATCAACTGGTTAATACTGTTTGTGAAAATAATCGCTGTTTACACTGAGAATCATACAAAACCCATGAAACAAAATAAAGAGTTACTGATGTTAAAACAAACTCTTACCACTGGGCTTTAAAGGTTTTATTTCTTTCTTTCTTTCTCTATCTCTGCGTATAAACTGCATAATTCCATTTTGTGAATGTGATAACTAATCATCAGCCTACTTCAGAGTTACAGCAGTTTTTGTTTTGCATTCCTGTAACATCAAAGATGATATCAGGCATTCTATTACTCCCTTATGCTTCATTCTGTGTCCCACCAAAGCACAAGTCATGGGAGCACAAAAATTATGAATACAAAAAGCTGATAAAATTACAGAAAATACAAATGATCTGAAATACGACTGTACACACTCTCAGCACCAAAGGTGATAAATGTACAGCAAGATATTGCAAAGTGTCTCTCATAAAGAACATCAAGAGAGAAACAAAAGATTTCTGCGTGTTCCGCATTACGTTCCTATGTATCCCGAAGGCGGCTATACACAATATCACACCCACAAAGTCTACTACAGGCAGAGTGATGTATTTAATTTATCGCCATTCCGAAATTTGTAAAACGTTACTTTTTCTATAGATAGTGCAAAATAACACCAATGAGCTTCATGCCCCAGCATTTAAAACAAGGCTGGCAGTGAATGTTTAAACAAAACCATCTCACAATGTTCTCTCACAAATAGTGGGTTGCGCTGAAATTCACATATACACATATATGTCATAACAGCAAACAAGCTTTATAAAATAATATTACATTGGCGTTGCCTTATTGCAGGTGGTGCTTGCAAACTAAGCTGGATCAGGGTACAACAAAAAATTAACGGTGTCCCATAACACAACTCTCTAGTGGTTCCAAAACAAAGAAGAGACAACTAGACACACATCAGACCTGCACCAACTGACTTGGGCCCACTTGCCGCAGCAGCAAGCACTGGAATACCCGACCGATGGTGACGTGTAAGCGAGGGAGTGCGGTGCAGACCCGAGTGGTACTGTGACTGCTGATGGAGGTTCTCGGTGCTGCCTGTGCCACACCCAACACAACCAAACACCCTCACACAAAATTTCCCCACAGTACTTCAGTAAAGCCTTGACTGCCAGATTTGATTCACATGACAGATATAAAATATTATTAGACATAACTTTACACTTCTATCAAGGATAAGGTAGTATGTATAAACATTAAAATGAGGTTCTATAAACCACTTTTGCAACAGATAAGTAAAGGGTCATAAAATGTAGGAAATGTCAGCTTTCACATTCTCATGGTGACAAGTTTGAAGATGGTTGTCTTCTGCACCATGTACAACTTCGGAACATTAAAAAGAAACAAAAGCAGTATTCAAAGTACATATAAATTCACAACCACACTTAAGACTAAATTTTGACATACATTCAATAAACATTGTTTTATTTCCTTCATACGGCATTAAAATCAAAACAAAATCATATTCAACCATATCTAACATTTATAAATAAAAAATTATGCACAACAGGATAAGTAGAAATCTAGGCGAGAGCTATGTCGAATATTTGGTGTTAAATGTTCCAGCAAACACTGCAGGTGCCTTGAAAATTGCAACTGCAATGTTTGACAAAACGTTTGTAAATACCAAATATTTAATGCGGTTCTCACCAAAAAGCTGAAGTTATACACTGAACTCCAGCTGTGGAAACCTCTGGGCAAGAATTAATCTAAAGTCGACAGAAACCTAACATACCGTTAAGTCAGTGTGCCTCCATACTAAAACGTAGTCATGATCAATATTACGTATTTAAATCACTAAAAGGAAATTAATAATGAGAACAAGCTGATAGCTGTAGAGTAGACACTTTTGTCACCGTAGTAAAACATACGCAATATAACGCAAAACAGAATTTGTAGACCTCAGGTTCAGAAGCGCTGAACTATCACATGATACAGTTCCTTGGATGACACTGCTTGCTATACTACCGTTTCTCTCAACATGCATGTGCATACATAACGGCTGTAATTCTACATGCATTCAAGAAAACACCACAGACAAACAGGGTTCCTGGGCCAATAAGGGACAGTACATATACATGTTAACAATTAAATAATAATTTCACTGAATGGGCTGACATCATCATCAAGTTCAATCCCCGTCACGTCCGTGACTGTTCTTTATAATCTAAATTTATATATAGTATAAATCCAAACCACTTCTTGCCTCACATTTAAATATTCTGAAATCTACAATTTGTGTTGGGGGGAGCCTTCCCTGGCAATGTGACTTGCCCCATTAGCAAGGCTTACCAGTGGCACTGCTGGGCAGTCGAACTCGGGGCGTGGTACCTCCGCTGCCATAACGAGACACCGTCGAGCCTCCACCCTGGTGGTGTAAGGAGTTAGTTGAGCTGGAGTTTGAGAGTGTTAGATCTCCATTTAGAGCTCTTTTGTATTGGATATCCAGGGAGTTCAGAAGTGAGTCCGCCTGCTCTGGGAAGTGACTTCGAAAACTCCAGTATGCCCTGCAGACAACATGACATTTTAAACCCAACGGCTTGCACATGTACCACCTACAACGTTCACCATCTCGTTCTGTATCCTCACTTCAAAATGGCCCATATTCTCACTCCCACTACCTAAACAAATGTATTAGTAATTAACTCTATTCTTAGCCATTCAAAATAATGAAATTAGCATACATGGTGTCACAACCCAGAAGACCAACACCATCATTGCATTTTAAAATAAGTATTTTAACTCCATTTAACATCTTTCCAACTGTATAAACATGTTATAAGCATCTTGCACAGCTTGATTTGGTTTTGTGCTTATGTTTCCTGAATACACACACACATACTTACCTGTTGTTCCTTCGCTTAATTAAGCACCAAGCCACGAAGACGTGACGGTTAAAAATTTAACTCCACAGAGTCTTAACTCTCTAAAACCCTAAAAAAGACCACCCTCAGTACTCAATGAACAAGATGCTGAATGGAACCCAGAGGTAGCCTGGACATGGTGAAGAGAAAAATCCATGCTCTTGCCAGGAATCAAACCCAAGTTATCCCGCTCATAATGCTCTTGAATATGACTTACTGTCTGGCACACAGCCTAGCCTCAGGATCTGCATCGGAAATGCCCTTCTTGATGGCATCCTGTAGCAGTGCAATGTGCCTTTCCAGAGAATGCGTTGACCAGGAGTGCAACAGCTGTTCTAAGAATTCGCAGCATGCGCGGCGAATATCTTTTGATTTCGAGTTGAGGTTCTGGGTGATGATTGGAATTAGGCGTGGTGAATGTGTGTACCGGATGATGAATCTCACCGTCACCACGCCAGCTGATGCCATTATCTGTAAAATATAAAGCAGTGGCACATTTTAAACACACTGATACAATAAATTTTCGCCACGAGGGCTCTGAATACTGGAATATTTCACTTCCGACAAAATCATCAGAGCTCCATCATACGAATAAACTTTGCTGCAGTCAGACAGACTAACTGATTCTTAGTTTATTTAATGCCACTTTTAAACTACATAGGGTATAAAGTAGGAAGCGGTAGGATGACTGAAAGATGAGGAAGTGGTCACAGTGTATTTAAAAACACTATCCCTGCATTTTATCTGGAATGACTGGAGAAAAACATGAAAAATTTATTCATTATAGCGGTCACCAGGAGAGATTCCTGAACATAAAGCAGAAGCCCTCACAGCAATATTTGGTCTGGGGCCATGAATGCATGTTTTTTATCACGAGAAACCTGAAAGGTTTTAATTTTCAGCCTTCTCATGTAGTCTGTTCCTCACATCCTCATACTGTGCATCCCGCATTTGAGATATGTATCCAGCCAATTGAACACAGTCTCCCAGATTTCCTAAACTACAGTAGGTAACCTGTTCAAATCATGAAACGCATTTTGTCCGCACAGCAAAAACAGAGAAATACAAGGGTGAGTCAAATGAAAACCGTAAAACTGAGATAAAAATTCGAAATATCGCGCCATTGTCCTATAAGTTGGCAGACATGTTACCAATGATATAAAGAGTATCCTATAGGTGGTAGTATAATGCAGACAAACAAATCGCCATCACAGTGCCAATTTGAAAATGGCTGCTCCACTAGTTACGTGCACGAAAGAAGAACAACGTTCTGTAATTCGTTTTTTGATCAGTGAAGAATCTTAAAGAATCATCTTCGACCTGCAGTCAGATCAAAGCGACGTGGACTTTTGACTAGAGGTGTCCTTGACATGACAATGCTCGGCCCCATACTGCCCGTGCAACAGTTGCAACAATCCAAGACTTGCACTTTGAGTGTCTTCCACATCTGCCATACTCACTAGACCTAGCCCCAAGTGATTACCACATGTTTGGGCCACTCAAAGAGGCGATGGGAGGAAAGAAGTTCCGTTCTGACGAAGAGATACAGCAGGCGGTGCATGAGTGGTTGCGCAGACAACCACAAGAATTTTTTTCTAGAGGAATCCATACACTTCGTAAACGCTGGAGGGGCCTGTATTGAACGAAATGTAGACTATGTAGAAGAATGATATAGTTGTGTACCGCTTTCACTCAATAAATTAAATTTAAAAAAAAAATTACGGTTTTCATTAGACTCACCCTCGTATTTCATGGCAGAACGTTAGAAGCAGCAAGTTTTAGATCAGAAAATGGATAATGGAGCATACAATTTGTACACTTCAGACTGAAACCACAATAAAATGAAAACCATAATTCTAAAGTAATCCCAATGCACTACAAAAATACTAACTCACCTTGGCTGAGTTCTGGATGAGACTGATGAGACTGTTCAGAAGATCTTCTGCAAAGTGGTCACACCTGGGGCCCAACTGCTCCGACAGGAATGCTATCGTGTAGCATGCTTCCCTGACCACCTGTGATCTACAGTGTGGCAAAAATGCAGTGTAACTATTTGAAACACTGTATTCTTTTATTAAAATCAATGTAAAACGACTAACTAAAGCACAAAACACACCCATTTTTCCTTTAAATCTTTTGTTGACATGACATCATGGTGACATACCTGAGATCTTTGACGGAAGTCTGGAATGAGGGCTCCAGTAACTTGAGGTGAGCGTAAAATTCATCAAAACTTGATGCCCCAGCAATGACCAAGGATCGAACCTTCTTCAACTGTAATCCAAGACAACAGTCTTTAACCCACTCGCTCTATGTACCACACGCTAACATCATTTTACCAATAAAGTGTATGTATTTATGGATTTTGCAAGATTCTCAGAGCAAACAATGATTATTTCCTTAAGCTGTATTAATTAAAATGATGTTTGTTCTGAAGACATGTCGTATTTTCTTTAAAATAGGGATTAAATCTGTAACTATCATTTAGATGAGCTTTGGCTTCAAACGCTTAAGTCAAAGACTGGTTAAAACTTTGTCCAGACTGAGATATGAATTTATTTCTTTCAGTGTAAGAATGTTTCAAGTTGCACAACACCTATCATTCAATCCAGAGTTTACGGATCATTCCCGGACAATGGACCTGTAAAATGCCAGTGGATTTTCCAAATAATAAAACCCAATCTGTCTCATAGCCTGGACACACAATTATTACTAACAAGCCTAAACATGTTTATTCGTAACACAAAAACTAACGTCTTCATGCGGTATAAAATACTAACTACGATATGTGGACTTACATAATTGCTTGCATGAGTAATTTAATATCACTACATCAACTGCAGAATCAGTTACATCAGTAGACCCTCAAAATATATTGCACATGATGAATAGTGTTACTCACTGCATCTACCCTCTTGGACCAGTCCTTGTTGGGGTCAGCAATTGTTTCACGTATTACCGTCAACTGCTTCTCTAGATCTCGTGCAGAGAATAACTGAATGGTTGGTACATCTTCAAATGCCCTACTGAATGTCTCTTCATCCACTGCACCAGCCTGACCTGTTAAAAGAATCATTCCAAATATGTACAGAAAGTAGCGTACATTATATTCTACTATAAAAATTTGTGATTTGTCGTCGTCATCAAACAAATAACGCTTCACAACGACGAGATCACCAACTACCAAGACAGTCGCATGATCACTGCCCCAGAAGCAGCACATCGCATTCTCGAAAATGAAGATTTGACTGACAGTTGGCCTCCAAACAGAGACGTAAAGACCTATTTAAGAAATGAAGAAAAGTGAAAGAAGACATTATCAACTATTTGAAGTGCCAACACCAACAAATAAATTGATACTAATAATACTACTCATTCAAGTTATAATACTCATTCGATATATTACGATTACGAAAACTATTACAAAAACTGACTTTATGATCGATTTTAAGACAAAGATTTGCAAGGGTGGAGTTGGACATAGAAAGTTGACTGACCAAGAACAGTTGGCCTCTGAACAGCGACGTAAAGAAGTAAAATATCAGATTAGAGAAAGCGCTCCAAAAGGAGCGCGTTGCTCTAGTAAAGTCATAATTATGTAACTCAGTAAAATGGAGTTCGAAATTTTATAATTCTGTAAGGTGGTTAGTTTGGTAACGCAACTGACACACGTAATATTAACTACCCAAGCAACAAAGTCAAGTCTTCACTGAGAATTTATCACAAAATTCCCTAATTCTATGAAACCCAAAGGTCCATTACAATGTCCACAAAAATCCGCAGATGGACCATATTCTGCACCACTTCACACCTTATTCCTCTAAAATCCATTTCAATACTATTTCATCAATGCCCCCTGACGTCTGAGTGCCACAGTTTTGTATCCATATCTCATTTAACCTATGCAAACTACATGCCCAGCAATTTCACTTTCTTTGATCTAATTAGTGTAACAAACTCAGACGAACAGTGAAAACTATGAAACTGAAGATCCAAAGATCAACCAAGATCAAGACAACTTAACCAAAAGATAAATACTGTTAAACAGTGAAGAAAAATACGAAAACGTAGGAGATATGTGGAGGCGTTTCACACGCTGACATATCCTTGGTGGAAATGATGCCAGAAGAGTTCATAAAAAGTAAGCAAAGTAAGACATAACTTCAAACTGTACTCGTGCAACAAATATCTCCTAAAATATGTCCCATAATCTTATAGATGACTCTCACTGCAAAAGACATTCAAGGTCCAACTGTTCCTCGAGACAATGAAGGTTGTCTACTGTGAACAGGTTCTGTGAGCAGCAACGTGTCACTCCCCATCAGTGTAATACGATAATGTACCAACAAACAACCAGCTGACAGGTGTGCTATTACAGGAACCACAACACAAGAATGACTTACAGCAATAACTGCTCAGTATGCATCTTGGTCTAGGTCCCCGATGTGGCACTGCATGGCAGAAACATAATTACCTTTACGAAAAGACAACCAATATACATGGCTATGTGTCTTCTGATTATACTTGAAACTCGTTCACTTTTACAAAACTGAAAATGTTCAGTATTAATATTCAGGTACCGGAGTTTTCTAACCTCCAACTAACTTATGTTTAATTTTTCTTTGCTTAATCATATTACACTTTTGCTCACAGTTCATGAAGAGAGACAAATGTTGCAATGATAACACACTGTGAATTCTCACGACAAGTACTGTATAATAAATGCCACCACCCAGTAAACAACACCATCACTAAAAACTGACAGAGCTTAGTATAGCGATCCCAGTGAAAGAACAAGACAACGACGCTAAAACAATATAAACTGTATTCTGAAACATGTGATCTGCAAGGAAGCAACAGTGGTCTAGTTGTAGGTAATATAACAACTGCCCGCAGAGACTGCGGAAAACCATAAACGCTAATTCTCAGCAAAAAAACAATGCACATACAATACGAAACATTGCATGCTTCATGTTGGACATTAGCAGAACTGATATTACAACATCTAAATACAAGATAAACATCAACCGAAGATACGAGATGAAAACTGTAAAACATTTTTACCATCAAACTATGCAGCTTCACAGCATTGATAACATTGGGTTCTGATAAGAGCAGCATTAGTCTTCCTACTTATAATCCAGCTAAAAACTCAAATTAATCTTGATTTAACTCCATTCAGAATCCCAGAATGTGTTGTCGTCAGCAGCGCACAGACAGAGACTGACCGAGTAAGTATCGGGACATACCTCCTGCAGATGGTGTCGGCCGCCGCAGGGACGAAGTTCTCTGTATCTTGCTCCCGGTTCCAGGGGGGGCTGTTCGGCATGCACAGTCAGCAGCAGCAATCCAAGAATAAGAAAGGGACAAGGAAGGAGAGGGCAAAGGGTCAGGTAAGAGAAGTGTTAGCACAGAACACAAACACAAACACCTAATGCATCTGACAAACACTGTTACTGAAAGCCTCCTGGAACCCATCAACACAACCCACAGTAAGGGACACGCCTGGAAGTTACGCTGACTTGAGAATATAAAGCATGACCAATGCAATCAAAGCTTCATGCAGTCCAATCAAGAAGCCTACTCGCGGAAATGTACGGAATGTAACAATTCTGGCGCTTTTACTCTGTTATTACTCCTAGATTTACAATTTGTAAAAAATACATTTTTATTACCTCAATAATAACAGACTTACAGAAAAAGTGTTCAAGTTTTGTTCATAAATTTTTTGCTCCAACAAACACTTCATGAGTTACACATGTACATTTTCAAGTAGTGTCCATTACTCACACCCAAATTTCACCCAAACTGGAAAATGTCAAAAAATTTTAGTAAAACTTCTGAAATTAAGATTTCGTTGAAATTCATTCAACAGTTCTTGAGTAGTCAGTCATGTAAAATTTACTGGGTGCACTTTATGTCAAAACTGAAGTTTTGGGAGAAAATTCAGGTGACACGCCTCTTGCCCAAATGTTAACAGAATACAGATACATGCACAGATGATGGATTCCAGGTTTGTCAAAGTACTGTGACCAGCCAAAGCATCACACAGAAACGCATCATGCCATCACTACACGCCAGTACCACACCAAGCAGCGGTCCTCTTACATTATTACGTGACACTTCAGACTCATTTTAATATTATTCTGAACTTCCTTCAACAGGTTTCTGTTTCTCATTTTCCACTTTGGACGCTATGTGAAGAAAAACTTGGAACGAGCAGCAACTGAATTGGTAAAATTTCAAGGAAAAAACATTCAACTGTACCTACAACAACAAGCATTCTTTCAACTTCATGTCACTAAAGATTTTCACAGAATCTGGTTACTTAACTTTCATGGCAACCTGACGACCCGTACTGCAAGGATTACATATTTCTAACGACCAGTAATGTCTGGTAGCAGGACAATTCAAAATGCGTGAACTCAAAACGATACTCACCAGGTGTGGACGGGACAGACTTAATAGCAGAAAATATCCCTCGCCTTGGCACACTGTTAGCTCGCTTTGTTGCAGATTTCTGTTGGCAAGCAACGATTAATGGATCAGGGAGACGACGTGACAAATATTTGGTATACTTTATGCTACAATATTTAAGTTTGATTACAGAGGGGAATTTCAGAGATGACCCTTCTGCGCTTTCAGAAAGAATACGCAAACCAATCCAGATTCAAATATTTCCATCAGATCAAAACCAAACTGTTACAAAGCGAGAAGTTCTGGAAAGAACAGATGACGGTCCCTTTCTTTAAGTAAGTGTTACTACCTAGGCCAACACACAAGGAAGTTCATACTTCTGCAAAATACCTAAAGCTTTTAATTATAGTAAAGGTATGAGTACTTACAACGATGCCTTCGACCTCATCATCTCCTCGGCCACCTGTAACAGAAAACATACCTGAAATGGACATTTCCAAGACATAAGCTTCTGTCAAGACTAGAAATTTACATATCAGTAACCCAATTATTAGAAAACAGCTTCGGTCATTCCCCATACGTGATCTGTCGCAAATTTCGAGAAAATCCACAGACATGAAAACACGTGAAGAGTAGAATCTGTCCTGTGCCCAAGACAACCGCGTCCTGTTTACATCGTTCACGTGTTTCTGTCAAGTGCGGCCCGACTAAAGCATATTTCTGAGATGGGAAACCACCCATCGCAGCATCAACTGGGCCTACTCATAACATCCATAATCTGTTGCAAAGTCGTTCTCCAAGACTTTCGCTGGGCAAATCCGACCAAGGACTGGAGCATCTTTAGTGGCCAGAGGAGATCCCATTCTCAATAAACAAAGAAAAGTGACAGACACAAACAAACGAGGCTACAAAGCGTTCTTCGCCCAAGCCACAGCGTGAAGAACTCCTACCGAGAAAAATCATGTAAAACCTTGGTCCAAAAACCTGTTTCGAAGAAACGACGAACGTGAGTGGTTCTGAGAAGAGGTCCTGACATTTGAGTAAACATAAATGAGCCAAAAGCTCAGTCGGCAAAGACGGAGGAGAACTCACAGACATTAAACCGATCTAACCGTTGAACAAAGGCATCCGGCTCAGTTGCGAAAGATGGAAGATTATCGTGACACACTTCAAGGCACTCCGCTACTCAACACTCGCCCCCGAGCAAGCGAAAATCTACTATAAAAGGCTCAGCCAGGAACGAACTCCGATCTTCTGAATACAAGCCTCATACGGGGGTTACCTCACGCCGTTGTTCAGTTGCAATGGACGGGGTCCTTGTGGGCGTGTAGAAGGCAAAGGGATCCTTCGCCCTGTTTCTCCTTTTTTTCCCCCCTTCACTCCAAAGTAAGTCATTACAGAACATTCAAAATAATCCTACTTTGTGCAAAGTTATCTTTCCATAAATTATTACGTCAAGTTCATGACAGAATCTCGTGAACTTCCTGGCATCAAGAAACATCACGACTACGACCAATCGTTTTCCGCATTTTGACCGCACTGGCAGAAGACAACCTCGGGGGGATGTCATCGCGATGACTCACAGCCCAGACGGAAATCTGTTCGCGTGATGACGCACCTCCGTAAAGCAGTCCATCTTCATCAACGTCCGAGAGATGTCTCCATTAACGAAAGAATGGGCGGACACTAACAAGATCAAGATCCCAACCAGCTCTCAGCTTCCAGGGTCCAGATAAAGATGCAGTAGTACCGCTGCTTAATTAAGCACGACGCCACAAAGATGTATAGGGGGACTGGAGGTATAGCTCCACGCTTAAACCTAGGAAGTATTTCCACCTTTACCTGAGGCGAAACAGCCCTCGCCAAAGACTGGCTCCATCTTCTTACAACTGGGCTTCAGAGCGTTAAATTTCGAAGATTTCTGTCTTCTGGGTTGTTGCGCTGTGTAGTCTGGTAGATGTTAACAACGTTTCAGGGGTCATACTGCCTCCATCATCAGCGAAACAACCCAGAAGACAGAAATCTTCATACTCACAGCTGCGAAAACCTCAAATCTTACGTTAAATTTTGGTTTTTCATTGAGAAATTCAAAGTTCTGTTTTATGCACAACTCTGGTAGTATTTTTCAATGCCAAAAGAATTTCAAGGTACGGAAAACAATGCACTACACCAGCGTTTCTCAACCTACGGTACGCGAGCCAATGTTGAGTGGTAAGCGTTTGGTTAGTGGTACATTTGATGGGTTAAATCAGAATTAGTGGCACGTTAGAGAAGAAGGTTGAGAACCCCTGCACTACACAAATGGCTTAACAACATCTTAAGCACAGTACTTGTACTAGCATGTGCTAACTTTGGTTAAGTTTCTCCTCTATGGACTTTGGCGTTGTAGTCGTGGGAACTTCGCCTTCACGCTGTGAAGATTGGAAAGTAAAAACATTCCCTAGACACGCCCTCGTAGAATTACCTCAGCAGTTACATAACATCATGACTTTACAGCAAGTCACGCCTCGTAGGGAATAAGCAAGGATCCTAGCGGGATTCGAACTACAGGATGTGACCTACCGAACCTTTAAAAAAATGTGGTTAAATATCCCAGAGGTACAGACGGAACATTTACGATTATGACGAGAATGTTAAAAAAAAATTACAGAATTTTCGAATACCCAGTGGGAAATACGTAATGACATCCCGAGGCCTGTACGATTTTGTCCGATAACCTAAACCACGGAGAAGCTGACAGTGGCTCAGTTGGCAAACCAGAAGGTGTCCATTACCGCGTTCACAAGAGCCCGTCACCAGACGAATCCACTTTGTACTTACATTGACGTGACTCTGACATGACGATGACATGTACGTTACCTCAAAGTGACATAAGTTTTAGCTCTCAGATTCATACAGATCGGGAAATATGTGCCTTTGAAAAATTGACTTTCAAATAACTTCGAAAAATTAAAATGTCTCTATCCTCCAAACCCTTCGACCTACATTGACGTGACTCTGACATGACTCTGACATGTACGTTACCTCAAAGTGACATAAGTTTTAGCTCTCAGATTCATACAGATCGGGAGATATGTGCCTTTGAAAAATTGAGTTTCGAATAACCTTGAAACATTAAAATGTCTTTATCCTGCAAACCATTGAACATACATTGACGTGACTGAGACATGACGATGACATATACGTTACCTCAATGTGACATAAGTTTTGTCTCTCACATTCCTGCAGATCGCGAGATATGTGCCTTTGAAAAATTGACTTTCGAATAACTTCGAAAAATTAAAATGTCTCTATCCTCCAAACCCTTGGACATACATTGACGTGACTGAGACATGACGATGACATATACGTTACCTCAATGTGACATAAGTTTTGTCTCTCACATTCCTGCAGATCGCGAGATATGTGCCTTTGAAAAATTGACTTTCGAATAACTTCGAAAAATTAAAATGTCTCTATCCTCCGAACCCTTCGACCTACATTGACGTGACTCTGACATGACGATGTCATGTACGTTACCTCAAAGTGACATAAGTTTTAGCTCTCAGATTCATACAGATCGGGAGATATGTGCCTTTGAAAAATTGACTTTCGAATAACTTCGAAAAATTAAAATGTCTCTATCCTGCAAACCCTTGGACTTACATTGACGTGATTCTGACATGACGATGACATGTACGGTACCTCAATGTGACATAAGTTTTGTCTATCAGATTGCTACAGATCGCGAGATATATGCCTTTGAAAAATTGAGTTTCGAATAACCTTGAAAAATTAAAATGTCTCTATCCTGCAACCCCTTGGACATACATTAACGTGACTGAGACATGACGATGACATATACGTTACCTCAATGTGACATAAGTTTTGTCTCTCATATTCCTGCAGATCGCGAGATATATGCCTTTGAAAAATTGACTTTCGAATAACTTCGAAAAATTAAAATGTCTCTATCCTGCAAACCCTTGGACTTACATTGACGTGACTCTGACATGACGATGACATGTACGTTACCTCAACGTGACATAAGCTTTGTCTCTCACATTCCTGCAGATCGCGAGATATATGCCTTTGAAAAATTGAATTTCGAATACCCCTGAAAAATTAAAATGTCTCTATCCTCCAAACCCTTGTACTTACATTGACGTGACTCTGACATGACGATGACATGTACGTTACCTCAAAGTGACATAAGTTTTAGCTCTCAGATTCCAACAGATCGGGAGATATGTGCCTTTGAAAAATTGACTTTCGAATAACTTCGAAAAATTAAAATGTCTCTATCCTGCAAACCCTTGGACTTACATTGACGTGACTCTGACATGACGATGACATGTACGTTACCTCAATGTGACATAAGGTTTAGCTCTCAGATTGCTACAGATCGCGAGATATATGCCTTTGAAAAATTGAGTTTCGAATAACCTTGAAACATTAAAATGTCTTTATCCTGCAAACCATTGAACATACATTGACGTGACTGAGACATGACGATGACATATACGTTACCTCAAAGTGACATAAGTTTTGTGTCTCACATTCCTGCAGATCGCGAGATATGTGCCTTTGAAAAATTGACTTTCGAATAACTTCGAAAAATTAAAATGTCTCTATCCTGCAAACCCTTGGACATACATTGACGTGACTGAGACATGACGATGACATATACGTTACCTCAATGTGACATAAGTTTTGTCTCTCACATTCCTGCAGATCGCGAGATATATGCCTTTGAAAAATTGAATTTCGAATACCCCTGAAAAATTAAAATGTCTCTATCCTCCAAACCCTTGTACTTACAATGACGTGACTCTGACATGACGATGACATGTACGTTACCTCAAAGTGACATAAGGTTTAGCTCTCAGATTCATACAGATCGGGAGATATGTGCCTTTGAAAAATTGACTTTCGAATAACTTCGAAAAATTAAAATGTCTCTATCCTGCAAACCCTTGGACTTACATTGACGTGACACTGACATGACGATGACATGTACGTTACCTCAATGAGACGTAAGGTTTGTCTCTCAGATTGCTACAGATCGCGAGATATATGCCTTTGAAAAATTGAGTTTCGAATAACTTCGAAAAATTAAAATGTCTCTATCCTGCAAACCCTTGGACATACATTGACGTGACTCTGACATGACGATGACATGTACGTTACCTCAAAGTGACATAAGTTTTGTCTCTCACATTCCTGCAGATCGCGAGATATGTGCCTTTGAAAAATTAAATTTCGAATACCCCTGAAAAATTAAAATGTCTCTATCCTCCAAACCCTTGTACTTACATTGACGTGACTGATACATGACGATGACATGTACGTTACCTCAACGTGACATAAGTTTTAGCTCTCAGATTCCTACAGATCGGGAGATATGTGCCTTTGAAAAATTAACTTTCGAATAACTTCGAAAAATTAAAATGTCTCTATCCTCCAAACCCTTCGACCTACATTGACGTGACTCTGACATGACTCTGACATGTACGTTACCTCAAAGTGACATAAGTTTTAGCTCTCAGATTCATACAGATCGGGAGATATGTGCCTTTGAAAAATTGAGTTTCGAATAACTTCGAAAAATTAAAATGTCTCTATCCTCCAAACCCTTCGACCTACATTGACGTGACTCTGACATGACTCTGACATGTACGTTACCTCAAAGTGACATAAGTTTTAGCTCTCAGATTCATACAGATCGGGAGATATGTGCCTTTGAAAAATTGAGTTTCGAATAACTTCGAAAAATTAAAATGTCTCTATCCTGCAAACCCTTGGACATACATTGACGTGACTGAGACATGACGATGACATATACGTTACCTCAATGTGACATAAGGTTTGTCTCTCACATTCCTGCAGATCGCGAGATATGTGCCTTTGAAAAATTGAATTTCGAATACCCCTGAAAAATTAAAATGTCTCTATCCTCCAAACCCTTGTAATTACATTGACGTGACTCTGACATGACGATGACATGTACGTTACCTCAAAGTGACATAAGTTTTAGCTCTCAGATTCCAACAGATCGGGAGATATGTGCCTTTGAAAAATTGAGTTTCGAATAACCTTGAAAAATTAAAATGTCTCTATCCTCCAAACCCTTCGACCTACATTGACGTGACTCTGACATGACGATGACATGTACGTTACCTCAAAGTAACATAAGTTTTAGCTCTCAGATTCCTACAGATCGGGAGATATGTGCCTTTGAAAAATTGACTTTCGAATAACTTCGAAAAATTAAAATGTCTCTATCCTGCAAACCCTTGGACTTACATTGACGTGACTCTGACATGACGATGACATGTACGTTACCTCAATGAGACGTAAGGTTTGTCTCTCAGATTGCTACAGATCGCGAGATATATGCCTTTGAAAAATTGAGTTTCGAATAACCTTGAAAAATTAAAATGTCTCTATCCTGCAAACCCTTGGACATACATTGACGTGACTGAGACATGACGATGACATATACGTTACCTCAATGTGACATAAGTTTTGTCTCTCACATTCCTGCAGATCGCGAGATATGTGCCTTTGAAAAATTGACTTTCGAATAACTTCGAAAAATTAAAATGTCTCTATCCTCCGAACCCTTCGACCTACATTGACGTGACTCTGACATGACGATGTCATGTACGTTACCTCAAAGTGACATAAGTTTTAGCTCTCAGATTCATACAGATCGGGAGATATGTGCCTTTGAAAAATTGACTTTCGAATAACTTCGAAAAATTAAAATGTCTCTATCCTGCAAACCCTTGGACTTACATTGACGTGATTCTGACATGACGATGACATGTACGGTACCTCAATGTGACATAAGTTTTGTCTATCAGATTGCTACAGATCGCGAGATATATGCCTTTGAAAAATTGAGTTTCGAATAACCTTGAAACATTAAAATGTCTTTATCCTGCAAACCATTGAACATAGATTGACGTGACTGAGACATGACGATGACATATACGTTACCTCAAAGTGACATAAGTTTTGTCTCTCACATTCCTGCAGATCGCGAGATATGTGCCTTTGAAAAATTGACTTTCGAATAACTTCGAAAAATTAAAATGTCTCTATCCTGCAAACCCTTGGACATACATTGACGTGACTGAGACATGACGATGACATATACGTTACCTCAATGTGACATAAGTTTTGTCTCTCACATTCCTGCAGATCGCGAGATATATGCCTTTGAAAAATTGAATTTCGAATACCCCTGAAAAATTAAAATGTCTCTATCCTCCAAACCCTTGTACTTACAATGACGTGACTCTGACATGACGATGACATGTACGTTACCTCAAAGTGACATAAGGTTTAGCTCTCAGATTCATACAGATCGGGAGATATGTGCCTTTGAAAAATTGACTTTCGAATAACTTCGAAAAATTAAAATGTCTCTATCCTGCAAACCCTTGGACTTACATTGACGTGACACTGACATGACGATGACATGTACGTTACCTCAATGAGACGTAAGGTTTGTCTCTCAGATTGCTACAGATCGCGAGATATATGCCTTTGAAAAATTGAGTTTCGAATAACTTCGAAAAATTAAAATGTCTCTATCCTGCAAACCCTTGGACATACATTGACGTGACTGAGACATGACGATGACATATACGTTACCTCAATGTGACATAAGGTTTGTCTCTCACATTCCTGCAGATCGCGAGATATGTGCCTTTGAAAAATTGAATTTCGAATACTCCTGAAAAATTAAAATGTCTCTATCCTCCAAACCCTTGTAATTACATTGACGTGACTCTGACATGACGATGACATGTACGTTACCTCAAAGTGACATAAGTTTTAGCTCTCAGATTCCAACAGATCGGGAGATATGTGCCTTTGAAAAATTGAGTTTCGAATAACCTTGAAAAATTAAAATGTCTCTATCCTCCAAACCCTTCGACCTACATTGACGTGATTCTGACATGACGATGACATGTACGTTACCTCAAAGTGACATACGTTTTAGCTCTCAGATTCATACAGATCGGGAGATATGTGCCTTTGAAAAATTGACTTTCGAATAACTTAGAAAAATTAAAATGTCTCTATCCTGCAAACCCTTGGACTTACATTGACGTCACTCTGACATGACGATGACATGTACGTTACCTCAATGAGACGTAAGGTTTGTCTCTCAGATTGCTACAGATCGCGAGATATATGCCTTTGAAAAATTGAGTTTCGAATAACCTTGAAAAATTAAAATGTCTCTATTCTGCAAACCCTTGGACATACATTGACGTGACTGAGACATGACGATGACATATACGTTACCTCAATGTGACATAAGTTTTGTCTCTCACATTCCTGCAGATCGCGTGATATGTGCCTTTGAAAAATTGACTTTCGAATAACTTCGAAAAATTAAAATGTCTCTATCCTCCGAACCCTTCGACCTACATTGACGTGACTCTGACATGACGATGTCATGTACGTTACCTCAAAGTGACATAAGTTTTAGCTCTTAGATTCATACAGATCGGGAGATATGTGCCTTTGAAAAATTGACTTTCAAATAACTTCGAAAAATTAAAATGTCTCTATCCTGCAAACCCTTGGACTTACATTGACGTGAGTCTGACATGACGATGACATGTACGTTACCTCAATGTGACATAAGTTTTAGCTCTCAGATTCCAACAGATCGGGAGATATGTGCCTTTGAAAAATTGACTTTCGAATAACTTCGAAAAATTAAAATGTCTCTATCCTGCAAACCCTTGGACTTACATTGACGTGAGTCTGACATGACGATGACATGTACGTTACCTCAATGTGACATAAGTTTTAGCTCTCAGATTGCTACAGATCGCGAGATATATGCCTTTGAAAAATTGAGTTTCGAATAACCTTGAAACATTAAAACGTCTTTATCCTGCAAACCATTGAACATACATTGACGTGACTGAGACATGACGATGACATATACGTTACCTCAATGTGACATAAGTTTTGTCTCTCACATTCCTGCAGATCGCGAGATATGTGCCTTTGAAAAATTGACTTTCGAATAACTTCGAAAAATTAAAATGTCTCTATCCTCCAAACCCTTGGACATACATTGACGTGACTGAGACATGACGATGACATATACGTTACCTCAATGTGACATAAGTTTTGTCTCTCACATTCCTGCAGATCGCGAGATATGTGCCTTTGAAAAATTGACTTTCGAATAACTTCGAAAAATTAAAATGTGTCTATCCTCCGAACCCTTCGACCTACATTGACGTGACTCTGACATGACGATGTCATGTACGTTACCTCAAAGTGACATAAGTTTTAGCTCTCAGATTCATACAGATCGGGAGATATGTGCCTTTGAAAAATTGACTTTCGAATAACTTCGAAAAATTAAAATGTCTCTATCCTGCAAACCCTTGGACTTACATTGACGTGATTCTGACATGACGATGACATGTACGGTACCTCAATGTGACATAAGTTTTGTCTATCAGATTGCTACAGATCCCGAGATATATGCCTTTGAAAAATTGAGTTTCGAATAACCTTGAAAAATTAAAATGTCTCTATCCTGCAACCCCTTGGACATACATTAACGTGACTGAGACATGACGATGACATATACGTTACCTCAATGTGACATAAGTTTTGTCTCTCATATTCCTGCAGATCGCGAGATATATGCCTTTGAAAAATTGACTTTCGAATAACTTCGAAAAATTAAAATGTCTCTATCCTGCAAACCCTTGGACTTACATTGACGTGACTCTGACATGACGATGACATGTACGTTACCTCAACGTGACATAAGCTTTGTCTCTCACATTCCTGCAGATCGCGAGATATATGCCTTTGAAAAATTGAATTTCGAATACCCCTGAAAAATTAAAATGTCTCTATCCTCCAAACCCTTGTACTTACATTGACGTGACTCTGACATGACGATGACATGTACGTTACCTCAAAGTGACATAAGTTTTAGCTCTCAGATTCCAACAGATCGGGAGATATGTGCCTTTGAAAAATTGACTTTCGAATAACTTCGAAAAATTAAAATGTCTCTATCCTGCAAACCCTTGGACTTACATTGACGTGACTCTGACATGACGATGACATGTACGTTACCTCAATGTGACATAAGGTTTAGCTCTCAGATTGCTACAGATCGCGAGATATATGCCTTTGAAAAATTGAGTTTCGAATAACCTTGAAACATTAAAATGTCTTTATCCTGCAAACCATTGAACATACATTGACGTGACTGAGACATGACGATGACATATACGTTACCTCAAAGTGACATAAGTTTTGTGTCTCACATTCCTGCAGATCGCGAGATATGTGCCTTTGAAAAATTGACTTTCGAATAACTTCGAAAAATTAAAATGTCTCTATCCTGCAAACCCTTGGACATACATTGACGTGACTGAGACATGACGATGACATATACGTTACCTCAATGTGACATAAGTTTTGTCTCTCACATTCCTGCAGATCGCGAGATATATGCCTTTGAAAAATTGAATTTCGAATACCCCTGAAAAATTAAAATGTCTCTATCCTCCAAACCCTTGTACTTACAATGACGTGACTCTGACATGACGATGACATGTACGTTACCTCAAAGTGACATAAGGTTTAGCTCTCAGATTCATACAGATCGGGAGATATGTGCCTTTGAAAAATTGACTTTCGAATAACTTCGAAAAATTAAAATGTCTCTATCCTGCAAACCCTTGGACTTACATTGACGTGACACTGACATGACGATGACATGTACGTTACCTCAATGAGACGTAAGGTTTGTCTCTCAGATTGCTACAGATCGCGAGATATATGCCTTTGAAAAATTGAGTTTCGAATAACTTCGAAAAATTAAAATGTCTCTATCCTGCAAACCCTTGGACATACATTGACGTGACTCTGACATGACGATGACATGTACGTTACCTCAAAGTGACATACGTTTTAGCTCTCAGATTCCTACAGATCGGGAGATATGTGCCTTTGAAAAATTGACTTTCGAATAACTTCGAAAAATTAAAATGTCTCTATCCTGCAAACCCTTGGACTTACATTGACGTGACTCTGACATGACGATGACATGTACGTTACCTCAATGAGACGTAAGGTTTGTCTCTCAGATTGCTACAGATCGCGAGATATATGCCTTTGAAAAATTGAGTTTCGAATAACCTTGAAAAATTAAAATGTCTCTATCCTGCAAACCCTTGGACATACATTGACGTGACTGAGACATGACGATGACATATACGTTACCTCAATGTGACATAAGTTTTGTCTCTCACATTCCTGCAGATCGCGAGATATGTGCCTTTGAAAAATTGACTTTCGAATAACTTCGAAAAATTAAAATGTCTCTATCCTCCGAACCCTTCGACCTACATTGACGTGACTCTGACATGACGATGTCATGTACGTTACCTCAAAGTGACATAAGTTTTAGCTCTCAGATTCATACAGATCGGGAGATATGTGCCTTTGAAAAATTGACTTTCGAATAACTTCGAAAAATTAAAATGTCTCTATCCTGCAAACCCTTGGACTTACATTGACGTGATTCTGACATGACGATGACATGTACGGTACCTCAATGTGACATAAGTTTTGTCTATCAGATTGCTACAGATCGCGAGATATATGCCTTTGAAAAATTGAGTTTCGAATAACCTTGAAAAATTAAAATGTCTCTATCCTGCAACCCCTTGGACATACATTAACGTGACTGAGACATGACGATGACATATACGTTACCTCAATGTGACATAAGTTTTGTCTCTCATATTATTGCAGATCGCGAGATATATGCCTTTGAAAAATTGACTTTCGAATAACTTCGAAAAATTAAAATGTCTCTATCCTCCGAACCCTTCGACCTACATTGACGTGACTCTGACATGACGATGTCATGTACGTTACCTCAAAGTGACATAAGTTTTAGCTCTCAGATTCATACAGATCGGGAGATATGTGCCTTTGAAAAATTGACTTTCGAATAACTTCGAAAAATTAAAATGTCTCTATCCTGCAAACCCTTGGACTTACATTGACGTGAGTCTGACATGACGATGACATGTACGTTACCTCAAAGTGACATAAGTTTTAGCTCTCAGATTCCAACAGATCGGGAGATATGTGCCTTTGAAAAATTGACTTTCGAATAACTTCGAAAAATTAAAATGTCTCTATCCTGCAAACCCTTGGACTTACATTGACGTGAGTCTGACATGACGATGACATGTACGTTACCTCAATGTGACATAAGTTTTAGCTCTCAGATTGCTACAGATCGCGAGATATATGCCTTTGAAAAATTGAGTTTCGAATAACCTTGAAACATTAAAATGTCTTTATCCTGCAAACCATTGAACATACATTGACGTGACTGAGACATGACGATGACGTATACGTTACCTCAATGTGACATAAGTTTTGTCTCTCACATTCCTGCAGATCGCGAGATATGTGCCTTTGAAAAATTGACTTTCGAATAACTTCGAAAAATTAAAATGTCTCTATCCTCCAAACCCTTGGACATACATTGACGTGACTGAGACATGACGATGACATATACGTTACCTCAATGTGACATAAGTTTTGTCTCTCACATTCCTGCAGATCGCGAGATATGTGCCTTTGAAAAATTGACTTTCGAATAACTTCGAAAAATTAAAATGTCTCTATCCTCCGAACCCTTCGACCTACATTGACGTGACTCTGACATGACGATGTCATGTACGTTACCTCAAAGTGACATAAGTTTTAGCTCTCAGATTCATACAGATCGGGAGATATGTGCCTTTGAAAAATTGACTTTCGAATAACTTCGAAAAATTAAAATGTCTCTATCCTGCAAACCCTTGGACTTACATTGACGTGACTCTGATATGACGATGACATGTACGTTACCTCAAAGTGACATAAGTTTTGTCTCTCACAATCCTGCAGATCGCGAGATATGTGCCTTTGAAAAATTGAATTTCGAATACCCCTGAAAAATTAAAATGTCTCTATCCTGCAAACCCTTGGACATACATTGACGTGACTGATACATGACGATGACATGTACGTTACCTCAACGTGGCATAAGTTTTAGCTCTCAGATTCCTACAGATCGGGAGATATGTGCCTTTGAAAAATTGACTTTCGAATAACTTCGAAAAATTAAAATGTCTCTATTCTGCAAACCCTTGGACTTACATTGACGTGACTGATACATGACGATGACATGTACGTTACCTCAACGTGACATAAGTTTTAGCTCTCAGATTCATACAGATCGGGAGATATGTGCCTTTGAAAAATTGACTTTCGAATAACTTCGAAAAATTAAAATGTCTCTATCCTGCAAACCCTTGGACTTACAATGACGTGACTCTGATATGACGATGACATGTACGTTACCTCAAAGTGACATAAGTTTTGTGTCTCACATTCCTGCAGATCGCGAGATATGTGCCTTTCAAAAATTGAATTTCGAATACCCCTGAAAAATTAAAATGTCTCTATCCTCCAAACCCTTGGACTTACATTGACGTGACTGATACATGACGATGACATGTACGTTACCTCAACGTGACATAAGTTTTAGCTCTCAGATTCCTACAGATCGGGAGATATGTGCCTTTGAAAAATTGACTTTCGAATAACTTCGAAAAATTAAAATGTCTCTATTCTGCAAACCCTTGGACATACATTGACGTGACTGAGACATGACGATGACATATACGTTACCTCAATGTGACATAAGGTTTGTCTCTCACATTCCTGCAGATCGCGAGATATGTGCCTTTGAAAAATTGACTTTCGAATAACTTCGAAAAATTAAAATGTCTCTATCCTGCAAACCCTTGGACTTACATTGACGTGACTGATATGACGATGACATGTACGTTACCTCAAAGTGACATAAGTTTTGTCTCTCACATTCCTGCAGATCGCGAGATATGTGCCTTTGAAAAATTGAATTTCGAATACCCCTGAAAAATTAAAATGTCTCTATCCTCCAAACCCTTGGACATACATTGACGTGACTGATACATGACGATGACATGTACGTTATCTCAACGTGACATAAGTTTTAGCTCTCAGATTCCTACAGATCGGGAGATATGTGCCTTTGAAAAATTGACTTTCGAATAACTTCGAAAAATTAAAATGTCTCTATTCTGCAAACCCTTGGACTTACATTGACGTGACTCTGATATGACGATGACATGTACGTTACCTCAAAGTGACATAAGTTTTGTCTCTCACATTCCTGCAGATCGCGAGATATGTGCCTTTGAAAAATTAAATTTCGAATACCCCTGAAAAATTAAAATGTCTCTATCCTCCAAACCCTTGTACTTACATTGACGTGACTGATACATGACGATGACATGTACGTTACCTCAACGTGACATAAGTTTTAGCTCTCAGATTCCTACAGATCGGGAGATATGTGCCTTTGAAAAATTAACTTTCGAATAACTTCGAAAAATTAAAATGTCTCTATTCTGCAAACCCTTGGACTTACATTGACGTGACTCTGATATAACGATGACATGTACGTTACCTCAAAGTGACATAAGATTTGTCTCTCACATTCCTGCAGATCGCGAGATATGTGCCTTTGAAAAATTGAATTTCGAATACCCCTGAAAAATTAAAATGTCTCTATCCTGCAAACCCTTGGACATACATTGACGTGACTGATACATGACGATGACATGTACGTTACCTCAACGTGACATAAGTTTTAGCTCTCACATTCCTGCAGATCGCGAGATATGTGCCTTTGAAAAATTGACTTTCGAATACCCCTGAAAAATTAAAATGTCTCTATCCTCCAAACCCTTGTACTTACATTGACGTGACTCTGACATGACGATGACATGTACGTTACCTCAACGTGACATAAGTTTTAGCTCTCACATTCCTGCAGAAAGATAAATTTTTATATTCTATTCTTCTTCCGTCAGGTTTTGCAACCAATATTCTGGACGGAATTCCTCCCCTGGTACTTCCATGTCGTCTTATCCCACATCCAAACTCCAACATGGAGGACCACTATCTGTCAAGTTCCCGCGACTAGATTATTCAATAAATTCAATAAAACCACTATTTCGACGAATCGACTGTAAAGACAGGAAAAAACGTAACACGATTGCCGAAATTCTAACCAAATATATCTCGAATACAAACCTATACATAAGCCTTAGTGCTCCGCCACTCTTTTAACGTAAGAATTTAACATTCTTTACCTTATAATTTCTATTGACTTTTCTACATTCATACGGAAAATATGGAACTGGAGAATCTGAAGCCCTGCTTTCACATCGTTTTCGTAATCTTGACCCTGAGATAAGTGATTGCAGTCATGTACCGCTCGGTTACCTTGGCCATAAATCATGGTCCACGCCACTAGCATCAAGTGTTAGGCAAACTAACTACAAGGCACTTACAAGTTGCGAAACAAATTCCGAAGGACCTGAACTCTGTGACCCCACGGCCAGAACGGAACGTTCAAATTCGAGGGCTATCAGATCAGTGCCTTCTTTGGCATTTCACGCAGAGTAAAGTGTCAGAATTTTAAAAAGTCAAAGTTCATAAAACACCAGGTTAATGCAATTTAAGAAATCGGTCTACTTACACTGACGATCATACGGAACCCATGAACACGAAACGCAGGGTTAATGATCATTGAAATAGATTGGCTAGTTACCACCCAACTTTAAATGGTTAAAAGACGAGTGTCCTTAGCTCTGAAGGCAGGACCACCATCGTGCATGAGGGTGACACGAGACTGTCACCCCATTTGTGTGCGTCTCGGGTTGAAACAGCGAAGAGACTTGAATGAATCATTGACTACGCTTAATAATTCAACACGAATTGGGATGAGGGTAGAAATCTGTACTATACCCCACCAAGCGATCCTCCCTTACAATATCATATTCCAGCAACCCTCTCTACAGCGGGCCATATGGCGATATTTACCGACAAGAGAGGGTGTGTTCCATTGTGAAAAAACCCGTTCCTCCGGCCACGCTGCTGAAACTCCGCACAAGATCAGCTACGCAACGCGTGGATGTGTTCACTGATCGAGCCGTCCAATTTTCATGAAATGAAACGTCTCTACGTTCTCATAAGAGCGTCGGAACAAATCAAACGCGAGGCGCCGACGACAACGTGAAAGCGCAATGAAAATCTGGCGAGATCCGTCAGTGGCTCGAAAAGGGAGACAAATGCATGGAACACAGCGCCCCAGATAATCGACAATTTCCCCACCTTCTGTGGCCTTCGAAGGTTCATTACCGTGTTCACAAAACCCCGCCACCGGTTCATATCCTGAGCTATATATAGATCCAATACTCATCCCAAACTCGACTTGCGTACGATCCGTTTCAATATTATCCTCCCATTTTCGCGCAGGTTTCCTCAGTCACCCCGATAATGGAGACGGCAACTTAATACGAGGACATCTAATGACCGAACTCAAAAACATCGTAGGCCTACAACACACTTAAATAATTTAACGACACTCTATCGGCTGACGAAACTAGTAGTGTCTTTCCTGCCTTTATTCGGCTGGAATTAAAAAAATCCCTTGGGCCACAGCGGAGAATGGTGTAGGGGCGTGAAAATGACACGCTTTGCCACCAGCAGGGACTTCGAGTTCGCTCCCGTCCGTATCCGCACTAACGAGGTTCGAAACCTCAATCAAATGCACGAGATCTCCACACGCAAATGCAGAGATGCCTCAAATTCGCCCACAATCTTTGCCACCCACAAACCCCTGCCTCGTTAGCCTAACCAACTTTCAATTCACACTACTTTACATTCGTAACTGACAAAGAACGTTCGTCCCAGAAGAGAATTTTGTCTTGCCTGGAACGAAAAGTTTCAAAACGCCTTCCGGGAACTACAGAATTTCAAAATACGCCGTGATGTTTTTTTTTTACCCCTAATTTCCAATTCGTATTTTACCACGGACATGAACCACAAATTCAGAAGGATTTTCAACAAGCCAACAGCACTTTTTCTAGACGATATTAGGAAGACTGAAGACAAACCAACCTGTCCCCGTTTCATTCTAACCCAGCGAGCCGGTCGCAACCGAGGGGCTGCGGGGGTGGTAAGGCGGCAGGCGGGAGCTCCTGAACCCCAAAGCAAGGAAGCTGCAAGGTGAAGAAGAGGCTGGTTTCCATGACAACCGCCTAGTAGCGCTGGTCAGTTCACAACTTCATCACTACCACGGCAGAGGATGACGGAAACCACAGAAAAGCTGTTACCGAAGGTCAGAGGGGGTGCACGCTGACAAGGTCATCACTACTCCCTACCCTGGGACACAGGAATCCAGTCCACAGCCTCACCCCCTCTTTTCTTAAGGTCAATTTTAATATTATACTCCCAACTACGCCTAGGTATTACCTTCAGGATTTCTGATCAACATCTGCCCGCATTTTACACCTACTCCAATGCGTGCTACATGTCCCGCCCATCTCATTCATCCAGAGTATCTAAGACATTTTACAACAGAGCTCATTGCACCCCCAAACTTGTC
Organism: Zootermopsis nevadensis; assembly: GCF_977971745.1. Classification (NCBI taxonomy): domain Eukaryota; kingdom Metazoa; phylum Arthropoda; class Insecta; order Blattodea; family Termopsidae; genus Zootermopsis; species Zootermopsis nevadensis. The sequence goes on from NW_028259134.1 coordinate 21,507,939, forward strand.
TTACAAAGAAGAAACACGGTGATGAGCCATCGACCTAATGACGACGACAGTAAGATCATCTGAAACGTGGGTCAATATCCATCATATTACACGACGCTACGTCCCAGAGGGTGAGAACCTGATATCTCGCCCACAACAAACAAATTCAAAATTCACCTCCGACCTATTTTTCCGCGACTTTTTCAAGTCACAGCAGCTAAGACAGGCCTAATCCTGGCCAAGTAGCGTGTATGACGAGCGACTTGGCAGATCTCCGACAGGAGTCACCTTTCCAAATCGAATAATTCATATTCATCACGCGTTGCGGGTTTGCTGGTTTGCAGAATACTTTCTGGAAAGACTTAACGCCAATTTCAAACGGAAGCTTAGCAATGTATTCGTCGAAAACCGCGACATGTTGGCCGAGGCAGCTCGTCAGGAAGGGGACAAAGTACCAACTTGTTGAGACTGAAGTCTTTATCGATTTCTTCTCCATCTCAGAGGAATTGAATCAATGCTAGGTCCATTGCACATGGTCGTAGCAAATTGGATGTGGGATACATGTGATCCTGAGGGGAGGCGAGTTACGAACTGTAATAACGAAGAGGGTTCTGGGGTGCTACCTCCCTGGTAGAAGAATACCTCTGGCAAAAATTTCTAACCCCATCATAACCCAGAATACAAACAGCAACAAACTTAGCGGCTTGGTTTGTGGCAAACATTCGTCAGACAAAAAAAAAACACCCGATGCGATCTAGAAAGTTGCAACCCCTCGCAAGTGAAATTTACTTCATCCCCTAGACATTAGGCAGAGTCATGAGTCGGGAGATCTGCCAAGTTTCACCCCACTCTTATATAGACTGACTCTCAAAAACCTGACGGTAGGGGTAGACGTGATCGATAAGACCCCCAAGTCTGAACGCGTGCTGGGTTCTGCCGCCCAGCCCCCAGGAAGAAACACTACCCACCCTGTAGAAATATATTCAGTTCTACCCCTGCATTCCACCTGAAACACAAAATACAACCCCCCCTGACTTGGACACAACCCCTTCACGAAAATTCTGCTTATTCTCGTAATCCAGAACCGAAGTTCACGTGACTCGTAAGAATCTTTCGACAAGGGGGTAGTACGTGCGAGGGGGTCGGGGGGGGGGCTCCCTCTCTCTCTCTAAACGCAGAGGTTGAGACTTCACAAGTCACCAGTTGCCGTGGAAACGAGATAAAAGAGCAGTTTGTCATGGATATGACAGGCCAACGCATTCAAGTAGACGACAGACCTTGTGAGCATTATTTAAAAACGCCAAAAACTGGCAACTGGTGAGGGGAGTTTAATAAAGAAAAACATAACAAAGACAGATCAATAACTTGAATTTATGGCGACTGTGGGCAAATAAAAGTGGACATACGCAGACGAGTGTGCATAGGATTCACAGAAAATCTATACGTGAGACGAGATTTTACTATCCCCGTACGCGTGTTCACGACCCCAATAACATAACTATCATCACACGCCAGCTCAGTCCAACGTACTTGTGGGAGAAATATGTCAAAGCATGAGCGAGAAAATGTGCTTATACTGGAAAAGTGAAATCCACTCTTGTTTGAATTTGTACGCAGTTACAAAGCTGTTTGTTTGTTTGTTTGTTGGGAAGCACTTCATTGATACAGCGCGTATCAAACGTTATTTGTAGACAGATTATATTATTATTATTATTATTATTATTATTAGTGGTAAAATTTTAAGATCACGGTTAATGCGTTTTCTGTACTGCAATCTTAAAATTGTGACTGATCTTAAACAAGAAACAAATGAAAGTTACCGCGCGGCTATTTCCTAATACAGTGTAAATTCCAAGTTCCATATAAAACCTGTTCTAACAAATGCCAGGAAATTACCTAACCTTCCGTACGCTCCTGTTATTATAATCATTTTCTTTTCTGACTTTTCCATCCAGTCATTAAGCGTGCTTCGTGTAATGCATTTCCACATGACGCACGGAGACGTAATTAAGAACACGTTCAGCTAATAACCGATGTCTTAGACGTCTACTTATTAATCTGTTTATTTGTTAACAGTTTATCTGAGACGCCACCAAAATCTCAGGTAATACAACGTCGACCGATGGGTTAAACAACGAATACTTAACTGGAAAGCACGGAAAAGTGGGCGTGGCACAATCTAAGGTAATATCCCAGTATTTGGCTGGAGGGCCTGAAGAAAATCACGAAAACTGTCACGATGGCCGGCCTCCTAGCCGATCCTAAACACTAAAGCAACGAGAAATATGAAAGGACGATCAAATTGTGCAATGAATATCTCAGTAATGTTTCCTGCGACGGAAAAAACAATTATTACGTTCTTGCTTTTTGTTTCACGCAATAAATCTTTAGGTTTCGTGAAGACAGCGTAGCAGTAATAATTCTGGACCAAAATGGTAAGATAAATTTGACGAGTCTGTAGTCATGACAACGTAAGGCTGGCTGTCAACGTAAAAAATTGATAAATTATCAATACGAAAAGCAATGCTGTGGTATTTGTGGGCAAGGGGGGGTTTAGAAACTATTCTGAGGGGGGCGGCAGCGGTTACAAGCTTTCTGTACTTTCAACCTGTCATTCCTGGTATCAGACGCTATTGATTTCAGAATACGCACGTTTAACTTGAAAAATAAATGACCGGAGAAGTCAATGGCCCTTAACAATCGATCTGCGTGTTTCATAACGCATCGAAGCGCCGAACGTTTGAAAACGCCGCGCAAAATTCGAAATACAACGGTTACTGACAAATTACTGATAAGATTTCGTACGTTGCTAACAATTTGATAAAAAAACAGATTCAATTCAAACTTAGAGCCTTCACGACGGTGAACACTGATTACTGTATTATGGATTATGACGCTGTGTCGCCTTAAAAGTTATTACCAACATCCGAAAGAAACTTATCTCCTCCATAATCAGGGTAAACATTTCACGTATGCTCCTTCGAAACGTCGGAAACTACTAGACGGTGTCATAATCCGTAATTTACTTTACTACACGTATACACAATAATACAAACATGGCGACAGCGCGAAACATGCTTTCTTTCTGTCGACAGACGTGACGGTGTGGGAACGTCTTACAAACATGGCGATGGAAACATCGTTTCCTTTCAAAGCCATAAATCTCAAATCGACATCGTTACATAAACCTGCCAACGAATGATTCTGGGCCAGTTGCAAACACCTCGCATCCATCTTAATGCGATGAAGCCATTTCCTCCAATGTCGTCAAAATGGCAGTTTTCCAAGAGATTTCCATCTACAAATTACGTATGCATTCCTTGCCTACCGCATCCTAGATAACGCCCATCAGACAGCAGTCTCCAAGAAGAATACCCTAACAATATTATGCGACCTGGAGGGGGCACAAATCATTTAAATCTTCGTTATGGCATTTCAAACTTTCAAAATAAAGTCTTCATGAAGCTTCTTCTCAAACTCCTTGCCCATATTCTGACAGAAAAATGCCTACATTTAACTACAGCTAAAAGGGTTTATTGTGATGGGCAGATCCAATTAGAACAGCGTCTTCCAGATGGATTAAATTAATGAGAAACTCCGGGCTCCCGCAATAAATAATCCCAATTATTTTACTGCAACACTGTTAAAGCCCACACGGTTTGTATCAGTGTACGGTAGGTCTCCCCCCACCTTAAGACAAGTTGGAGCCCATTACACATTATTACCCTACTCTATCTTACCGAGGGAAATATCTCCCGCAATAAATTTAAAATATCCCCAACTGCAATAATTTTCAAGTAAACCCACAATATTAATCATCTCTGTAGCGCAATCCACGTAAGCGGATGAAAATAACTTTCTGTCTCACGGAGTGTTGCAAACGATTATTTTGGTAAAAAGCCCCTACAACTTCAGACCGACAAACTACGTAATCAATTATTAGAACACCAGAAAATTATCCCTTAACAGTATCACCATGGCACAAATTAACCAACACTTGTCAATTAAAGTCACACTTGGTGCCTCCATCATCAGGACGATGACAGAGGCAGCAAGGACCTCTGAAACGTCGGAAAACGTCTACCAAACTACACGGCGTAGCATCCCAGAAGACAGCTATCTTCGTAATAAAAACAGACGCTATAATTATCTGAATTATTCGGTCTCGCGCGTGCTACATTCTCCACCAACCTCATTCTCCTTGATTTGATCACTCTGAGGAGGGTTCACAATACAGCGAAGGCACGCGCCGATACGTCGTCCACCAAGCACCGTACACAACAGTTCAAGAAATCAGATAAAGTTTCGTTATCGCTATCTCAAGGCCATCTGCTGAACACACAAACAACCTCGCGCCCTGAACGAGATATGTAAATTGATCGTTTATATGGCAACTTCCACCCCGCAGAGGAAGTGACTGCTCCCTATACATCGCCCGACAACGCTGTCTGAAGACGTAATCGCTGTATAATCTGAGCGTCATAATAAACCGATACATACAAAATACGAAGCTAATTACTGTCAAAGTGGTACATATAGTTACCATTTGACTCTAAATGGTTAATAAACATTACTTAACACAAAATTTCGTACCTGAGTCCAGGCTGCGGGACCTGTCATGGACGTCACAGTGGCATCCCTTGCATTTACCACCGGGATGTTTAATCAAGTTGTCAAATTGCAGAATCCAATTCGTGTCCTGTCCCCAAACTGTGGGGTCGGGCTCAGGTATCGGGCTACGAACCCGCGACCCGCCCAGCTCACAAACCGGCATCACAAAAAGCTACCAACATTCATCGTAAAAATACGACTATCGATATATCGATCACGTCACAAACATTACTATTCTCGATATCACCCAATTAAACAATCGATTCATAGACCGAGACGACTCGAACAGTAAATAACAATGCCCACTGAATGGAACACAGCCTTCTACTAACACGTGAATAGGGATTTGAGATTATGCACTGACATTCTAATATATTCAGACACAGACCATTTCTAAACAGCGAAGAGATAATGAAAGGAAATTATATGGAAATATGACGGTATTTCTGATTACAATTGACACTATTGCAGTTTCAAAACTCGATAAATGTTGTCCATAGTTTCAGTCTCGTACCTCTGCAGCCACTGATTTGTCCTCGATTTTTAAAAACCAAGGATTTCCTATTTGAAAAATACGATTACGGTATAAATCTGCGAAGTGACAACTATGGAAAGAATTTTACGTAAAAGAAAGTGAAAGTTATATCAGTACTTCAACAAAGTATCCTCACTAAAAAGCGAAAACAAGAATTGTGTCATTCAAGCTTTACATCTCGTTTCTTTACAGACAAAGAACGTGTTTATTCTACCACCAAAGCGATATTTTGTTATATAAACCTTCTTTCCGAAATGCCACAAAACTGTCACCACATAAGCGACCTAAAAGTAGACACAACAATGTTCAGAGTTACTCGCGTCTACTAAAACCTACAACCACAACTGAAAACGAACGTGACCAGTCTCACTCAGGCTAATCCGATTTCAATCGCACAACACTACAGTCAGCTGCACACGCATTGTTGAGCTGTGGTGTAAACATGTCACGTGCTACGTCAGAATTAGGTCGCTGTATTACACACAGTCGGAAAAACGAATCTCGTCATCTTTCGACAAGACTCGAACCCACGCGTCCACCGTGCAAAGACGGACACACGCTACTAGCTGCATGGACCCGCTTCCACGGCAGTAAGCCCGATGCTTCCCCCACCCCCCCCAATTATCCGGTTGGGGGGGGGGGGCATTTCACCGACTACACTTCCTTTTATATTTCACTTCGCGCAAGCGCATTTATATTCGGCTTGATAAATGCAGAATCCCTTATCACTTACGGAAGAACGAGCAGTCCTTAACAATTGTTTATAATTGTTTAATTTTAACCGTCTAATCACAATAAAATATTTTATTAAATATTAAAATATTATTACTACAATTAACATTTAATATTTAAAATATATTAAAATGATGCTATTTCTATCGAAATGTTCGATTTACAATTAGAGCATCATCTTTTTGACGACATGTTTCGGTTTTCAATGAACCATCTTCAGGTGTATAATCGATATAAATTCAAATGTAATATTCTAAATGCAATCCTTCGTCAGATGTCCATTAAATATCAGTTATCCTCTTCTAGATCAATTGTACTTTGTTATCACATTCAATGTTGTTTCGTAAATGTATGTCGCGTATAGCGCGATTAAAATGTCGATTATGGCAATTTATATTTATCCAAATTTCTGTCGAGTACGTAAACGGTATCCTCCAATATGCAGCGTCTCTTAATCAAGAAATTTCTCGGTAAACAAATTCACGGCATCTCTGTCAATGTCAGTGGTCAGATAGAGTACAAGTTTCGCGACATCGGGCCTAGAAATTTCGACATTATTCGTGTCATCTACTGCAGAAAGAATATTGTACTCCTTCCTCACAAAGCGATTCTGCATTACAAGGCGGCATCCATTGAGAATCAAAAGTCACCCTAATACACAGGGCGCCTGGTACGCACTCGGAACAGTCGACCGCAACACACAACGTAGTATCTCGTTGACATCGCCAAACACGAGTTAAACAGTCCTGTAATCAAAATTATCATCTCCCGACACACTTAATGCGAGATATTATCACGTTAATCTTGTCGTCAGTCATCCATTTGCATCTTTCAGACAATAGCAACTTAAAGTTGTCAAGGAAACGTACATCAAATGTCACTGTAGCAAAACATTTTGAAACAACTGAATAAAAAGATAATTAATCAAGGCCGATCCCATTATTATCATCGTTCGAAGTTTGTATTTTATCGCAGTGATGAAAACGAGCAATTTTTAATTCAATTCTTGGTTTGACGTAACACAACACAGTACGGTAACCGATTCTGAAATATCACGTGATTTTAAATAGTCTTACGGGCACGACGTTGGCCTATAAATATTGATAAAAACATTCGACACGATTAAAATAAAAGCTACCAAGTACATCATAAATATTCATAAAATTAAATTTCACCTAACAATAAGAGCCCTCAACATCCCAATACTGCCACTACAGCAGAACGAGAGCGTTTCAACACGAAGCCAAGAGCTTAAGTAAACTTTCTTTTGTTCTACAGTTGTTATGAAATGTTAGACGATATACATCGCAGCCTGCCACGAAAGACCGAGCACATGAACAAAGTTACTCGAGTTACGTGTTGCGGTCTTGTAAACTGTGACGCCGTGTCTTGGGGGCGGTTACCGACGTTTTGGAGGAACGGTATCAGGACCATCTTGAGGGTAAAACCGCTGGAGAAACTGTTAGACAGACATGACCCGTCGAATTCGACGGGAATTAATTTACTGAAGGCTTATCTTTGCAAAATCGCATTGGAAGTATAGATTTTATAACGATTCTATATGAAGTAAATTCAATGTCAAGCGACTGAAGCCAGATTTATCCCAAACGCAGCAACACAAAAACCCACCGCCTGACTCCAGACCCCACCACAGGCGCCACCGTAGCCTCGAATTCTTGCTACCAGAGACGATAAAGTCAGAACATTATATTCAGTGTTCTGCGCACTGACACAGTCAATCTTGACGAGCATCGTCCATTATAAAAAGAGGAGATTGAGAGTGTCGTATCTTCCTTCCGATGCACGAAGGTCTATTTCAGGGAACCCCAAATTCCCTCTCGGACTATTTTCGAAATAAAAACTGCATTTATTCAAAACCGAGATCCTCCCCCAACACAAAGTCGCGATGCTGTGGGAGAAACTCCGGCATTTCACTGGAGTTTCTCCAGCCACAATCAACGGAGGGAGGCCCGAAATGCGTTGGGGGAAGAAATAAATTAAAAATATATCACGCGAGAAACACACCAGTGGCGACATCTCACGTCAGCCCGTATAAACGCACGCTCCAGTGGGCTGATCATCAGCCTCCACTCGGACAAGAAGCAGTTCGTAGCCTGGTTTCCTCCGTTAACCCACAGCTAAACATCTGCCACTTCCGACATCAGAAACGTTGTCTTGTAGGTAATTCTACCCTGAAGATGGAAATCACAAATTCAGCCGAAACGCCCAGAAGATAAAAAGCAGCCAGTGAAATGTTGGCCATTAATTTGCATTTCGTGACGTCTAGAATGCGTGGAGTCTTACCTCGAAGCCTCCCGTTCACCTCCGGGCAACTTAACCTCTCCCGACGACCACCTGGATAATGCCTCCGTACAGACAGACACAATGCGGTATTGTTTTCATTATATCATTACTTAAAGCCTCGGATTCGTGTGTAGAGAACTCAAGCAGTCAGCGATATACTGACGTCATTTCACACGGCGGATGGAGTAACTTCAAAAGAAGCGACGTAACTTAAGAACCCTTCTTTGTATGCGAAAGACTTAACGTTGAACTAACATTTACTGCATTCCGAAAACATAGACACATTTACTCGAAGCATAAATTTGATAATGCGATGAAAAATCCAACGTTACTCTCAGTATGGCTACAGCTTTGAGTGTGGAAAACTCGCGAAAGATACATTTAAAAAACCATCATCGTGTCCGATACGAGATTAGATTTTCATGACGTCATGACTTCAAACTGTAGGGAAAATCGTCAAAGTCCCGTGTCCCACTGTGTGTATACACCAACATTTCGTAGGAACACGCTGTGTCCATTCCAGGGTTTGAAGTAGGAATAATAAATACGTCTAAGTGCTAAGAACGCTGGCAAAATATTAATATAAATATAAATAAAAATGAGGCGGTCATAATTACGTAACGAAAGACCGATGAGAACAGAAACGGAACAAATAATCACTTCTCTGTGAAATGTTGTCAGATGTTCATAAACTTTTTGAAAAATCAAATTGTAGCCATAGTCACTGCGCTCAATAGCCCCTGACATGGCGGAAACTTCTCCGACACGCGTGTAGTGCGGGCACAGATTAAAAAGTTTAACACCCTCCCGTCCCACAATTCACAGGTGCTAAATAAAGTGGTGGTACAGCCGAGGTCATAATGGACCGACACAGACCAAACTTCGATTCAAACAACTCTCGTTGTATACACGCCAATACGAAATTTAATATAAATCCGTCGAGTATCTTCCGAGACACGACCTTCCCGCTGTGCGTTTATTTAATTTTTATTATTTAGTGTTCTGTCTGACGACAGGTCCATATGAACAGGATCCTTCCATCCTTTTCTCGGACTGGGACCTGTTCATATACGTTCTTGGCAGATGATCCAGAAGTGGTTTGCCATTGCCTTCTTCTGTGTGTGAATGGAGTAATCGTTGGGATGCCACGGAGGAAAACTCCGTGTTGCCTAGACCACGGCCTTGCCCAACACAAGTTATAAATTCGAACCCGAGACCCCAGGATTGCAAGGCCAGCGTTCTAACCGCTAGACCACCTCATCTTATTATTATTTAGTGTTCTGTCTGACGACAGGTCCATATGAACAGGATCCTTCCATCCTTTTCTCGGACTGGGACCTGTTCATATACGTTCTTGGCAGATGATCCAGAAGTGGTTTGCCATTGCCTTCTTCTGTGTGTGAATGGAGTAATTGTTGGGATGCCACGGAGGAAAACTCCGTGTTGCCTAGACCACGGCCTTGCCCAACACAAGTTATAAATTCGGGCACCGCCGGGAATCGAACCCGAGACCCCAGGATTACAAGGCCAGCGTTCTAACCGCTGGACCACGTCATCTTATTATTATTTAGTGTTCTGTCTGACGACAGGTCCATATGAACAGGATCCTTCCATCCTTTTCTCGGACTGGGACCTGTTCATATACGTTCTTGGCAGATGATCCAGAAGTGGTTTGCCATTGCCTTCTTCTGTGTGTGAATGGAGCAATTGTTGGGATGCCACGGAGGAAAACTCCGTGTTGCCTAGACCACGGCCTTGCCCAACACAAGTTATAAATTCGGGCACCGCCGGGAATCGAACCCGAGACCCCCAGAAATGCACTTTAATAAATTTAACTAAGAAAACATAAAAATTTATGCAAAGTCGCATGTCTTCATGGTGTAACAGCGAAACTTGTTATCTGAGTAACATGATGTATGTTTACTGAACCAGAGCGAGTGTGCCAGCCATATTTTTTCCTAAGTATCCGAGACTTCACAGGAGCCAACAAATCAATCTGAAACACATCTCTTTGTTTTTATTACGTAGGACCTAGCAACCATGTAATTCCTCCATTTTGTGACGCCGTCAGATACGAGAATTCCTAACGGAAATGCAAACATTTTGTACTAATGGTTTTAAATTTTGCTAAGTGCCAGCCACTCTTACTACGCGCAAATATCTACATTCGCACGCCTTGGACTTCAACCTATCGCCTAGGAGCACGTAGCCTGCGGAATCGGAAATATGGATTGGACGGACATCAGGAAGTGGTCAACGAAAACAACACTTGGTGTCAGAATTGCAGACACCAGAAAAGTGGATAACAAGAAATCCTGAGAAGACTACGACGCCAAAGTATCCCCAGATGTTCACTAAACGTTTGCGATACGGTACTAGAAATTATACGTTAATTATTATAAGATTCAATGACAAGGGTCCATCCACAACCTCCCAGATATAACATTCTTCGCCCACTCTAAAGCGTAAAGAACGCCTGAAAAGCAATATGGCGTCTACCGCGTAGCCCGCCACGGCGAAGTGTTACATAACACCTCTTACTTCATCTCTGTAAACAATCCAGAGGCTACTTCAGGCAAATCTCCGCGTGATCCAATCGCGAATCTCATTAAATAAAATCTGTGTTTAATTTACGTTTTAAAAAATATTCCGCGAATACTTTCTGATCCTCCCGGGACTCTTCTCTTCCAAACACTCCCAAGGGCAAGATCGTACCTTAGTACAATCAATTCACCCCCCCCCCCAAAAAAAAACTATTGTCTATTTTAAGAATGGCGGTCGTCACACTAATTACTCCATTGTTTCTTCCAATAAAATCAATGAAGCAGATAATTCGTCCGTCCGTCCGTCACACCCAGCAATCTGACGTCATACCAAACAATAAACAGGATCACCTTGACTTTTAACTATCTGCGAACCTCCTCAAGCGAGGAGCCTGGGATCGTATCTCGATCAAAACTAGGCTCCAAAATAAATCGTACCTAATAACGACATATTACGTCTTAAAATAGGAATGGGTCGAATGCATGTGGGTTTCCATGGTTACCGCTAAAGTTATCAAAACCTTGTAACGAAGGAGTTCTCAACCCGCGGACAGACGATAAGTTTGGTTCGAACCGCGAACATTTTTATTATCAATGTGTCAGCCCCCGTATTACGAGTTACCTGATATCAGAAAACACGATCTGTTAATATCGTTAAGTTTTTGAAAATAACCACGAATAAACAAATGCACGATCTGACGACGAACGTGAAATCAACAACTCGGACTCGTCTTGAATTTGGTAGTGACAGATCGCTCAAGCAAGAGCTCGTACCACGCATTCCTAGTACATAAATACCACACCTGCGCCAAATAGAGAGATTGAAAGACAGATTATAAAACCACGCAAAACGTACGATGATCTAATGGGGAAAAAGAGTGTCCTCTCACGTGGAGTGGGCAGGGAAACACGTGTTGACCACGTGAACTGCGCACTACAGGAATTTACTGATGTCAGTCTCTTTGGCAACACTACCGAAACAGGACATAAAGTTTTAAGTCTCTGTATCAACTGTTGACGTCAAGATGCCCCGACAGTGCGCCACGCTTGTCGAAATTGAAGCTTCTCACGTCTTCCGGGACAATAGCCGACGTTTCAGAGGTGTTTACCGTCGCCCTGACGATTGAGGCAGTAATCACTTGAAACGTCGGTATATTTCTACGGCGTAACATCCCAGAAGAAAGTCATCTTCAAACCGATCTTCGGCTTCTTAAGACTGATACCCCCACATCAACATTCCCAACATTACGCACTTCTAAAACAATAGCTACTTTAGGTTACGTAACTTAAAAAATCTTTGGATATGGAATTGTTTGCAGTTTCGACAACTACTCAATATGCAGAAGGCACAAAAATGACGTCAAAACAACAACCGGTAGATTACCTCATCGCTAGTAAAAAGCCTTGGCAGATCATTCAATCGACAGCCAACAGCTTTTTACGGTAATTGCAAAACTGCGACCGAACTACGCGGGAGAATAAATAATCGACCGGATTAAACCAGCTTCACGCATGGATCGAGAACGTCGCTCACTTGGCAATAAACACGAAAAGACGTCGCGGCTCAGTGGTTAGCACTCCTTCGCATCCAGAAGGTCCTGAGTTCAAACCTCGGCCAGGACACCGGCTGTCCTACAGGATTTTCGTGGTTCTTATCACCGCCTCTATGCAAAAGCCAGGATAGGACATTAATTACTGTTCGCGACTGTAATCTTGAGACTTGCAATGAATGCAGGAAGCCCAAAGCGTTAAAGGCAGACGCCTTCCTCCTTCACCCCACTTCCTCACCCCGCAAGTCTCAAGATTACAGTCGCGAACTATAGGACGCGAAAGATTCTTTCCAATTAATTATTCATCCTATCACCAGACACTGAAATATGAGCTAATGACGTCATTAAATAGACCATAAGTAAATAAAAAAATATAATTTTCGAAAGTAACTTATTTTATCAGAATTGCTTGAAAATCATGTTCTGTAATATATTTTGCATATATTTGTACCAGAAAACGCGAGTTACTTCGTAATTTACAATGGTCACCTACAACACCTGATACGATACGTTGGAGCCAGACGCGCGAATCTGACGAAAGACATTAAAAACGCATACAAAATGTTGGTGGTGAAACCTCCTACATAACAAACACTTTAAAGACTGAGATGAGATAATAAAGTTAAGCCAGATCTTAGCGATACGCCGTGGTGACGGGGGGCAGACTTTGACATCAGCTACGACAAACCTTCCAGCCCCACCAAAGATGAACAGGACGGGTCAAATGTTAATTAGACGACATTCAGAGTCTAAATGGGTTAAATTAAAACACAATGCTGGTAAAACGAGATTTATAGAGGTGTATGCCAGACTACGGTATAATTAGACGCCACTCGTAGCACGGAATGTCTAATGACAAACGTAAAGAACCTCCTTCTGGGCATTGACTGAAACGGACTGCCGTATGCCTCTCTCCCTTTCTTAAACATTTCACAAGTACAGGAACGTGTCTCTAACAAGTTATTAACATGACAAAACATGTCGCAATACGGGCGTCATTTATTCCATTACGGCACGCATACCAATTTGAACAATAGGAGGCTGATTTGACGGAGGCATTCAAAGCATCCGATCTACATTCAACGCTTACACTCGTGACATTACAGCATCAGACTAAGAAGACATCCATGACGAGTCACAGAAACATAACGAACTCTTCTCTGCCGCTAATAATTTGTACTATCTGAGGTTACAACAAATTTTTAAAAGTCAATGGACGATAAAACTTCAAATTGCATAACACAGTCCGCAGGTTTTAATTTTTCTACAAATGCCACTAATATGAACGTATAAAGACGTCTATTCTTATGCACCATTCCGCGCCTCTGAGACCTCGGAACTAAGTCGAGGCGAGAGGTCAGCGGTTATCCCGAGGGAAAGAGACCCTGATACCCAGAGGATTGGACGGGTCTGAGAGATGAGTAAAAACATGAACAGCAACTCCGCAAGTCTAGGAGGAGACGTCGCAATCAAGAACCACACATACGGATGCTCCTCCAAATTACGCCTTGTAAGTCCACTTCTCAGACGTTACACGGTACACCACGACACCTTTTGAGATGCATGAAATACACCAGCGCACAAAGAGACATTCACTACAAAGTCAAAGAAAATAGAGCGAAAATAAATTAAAATTAAAATTAAATTATTCGGTTATTCCGTCAAATCACAATGTATTTAAAATAAGATAATTAAAATAATTAAAATATCATTCTGTGTTCCATATCGAATAATCGATTTACAATTGGAAAAAATTGGAAAAAAATTGTAATTGAGTTTTAAATTTAATATAATTTTACACCTGATGATGGTTTAATAAAACCGAAACATGTTGTAACTGTTCCAATTGTAAAATCGATTATTCGATATGGAACACATAATGATATTTTAATTATTTTAATTATCTTATTTTAAATACATTGTGATTTGACGGAATAACCAAATAATTTAATTTTAATTTAATAAGTCACAATATGACGCAACTACACTATCTTATGAAAATAAATGAGTCAAGTAAGTCATGCGGGTCCAGCTGGGAGCCAAGAAGCGACAGTCGCATTCAACTCCAGCAGCAAATACCCCGTGCAAGCGTTCGTGCCTTTCTAAGGAACGGTACATACGGTAACATTTGGTCTACATGTGGGAGCACACGCACGAATGTGACTTTCCGTCTGTCCGTTCCCCAATTTAACTTCTAGATCAAATAACAGATATTAGTTCTGGAGACTGGAATGTAGCCCGCCTGCTATGGTTCTTGAGTCATAAAATTAAAAGTCAATATTTACATTTCCCATAATCACCACTTCCTACCGCGCTTGCAGATGTGAAGGCCGTGACATAAGTTGCCGAGATAAATCTACATGCGCCCAAATTATCACAAACGAGGACACGAAACAACGCGGATTACTGAGTGAATTCAAAAGGCGTCTGATAACGGCAATGTCTCATCAAAATAAATATGACAAAATCACACAATCTTATGACGTCATCGCTAAATCCTATGCCAACAGCAATTTAAACTTATCTGCCAGTACGAGCTTATCTATCTAAGACCTAACAGAAATACACTTCAGTTAAAGAAGCATACAGAACACAAAAGCACCTAGACGACGCCTCCGTTTTGGTACTTAACTTTTACGAAGTTTACATGCGAATAAACTGCATGGATCGTATAACATATTCCAGCATTTGTTCCATGCCCCAATTATATAATGACATTTACTTACAAACAAACAAACAAACAAACCTATTTTTGAATTAATAAAATGAGAAGAAATTTCCTCTGAAACCAGTTTTGAATCTATCATCAGCCAAATCAATTCAATTCGTCAGAGGGACTAGTCGACGTAAATACGAAGTTTACGCTACGTATGGGCACGTGAGCAACATCGAGGGACTTGGCATACGCTGAAAGCGGAACTTTCTATGGGGAGAGTTTTCAGGAGCCAAGCCGATGTACGATCGCTACATAAATGGCAGATTTTCCAAATCAATCAGATGCGATGATAAGTGATAAGTTTGCGGCAGTGATAAGAGGAAGTACAAATATTTATGAGCGACTCGATGTCGCAAGACTTCCTTTGTGCAGGGCAGGGATAAGTTTATACCGCTGAAGGTGGTTTTATATTAAAATTACAGTAAGAAGAGTCAGGAAATTCATAACAGGCTTTCCAAGCCTTCAATTTCCACACAGAAAACTTGTTACTAAAGGAAAACTACTGTGTCAACAGTCAGAAAACAAAAACATCTCAGAAAAACGTTGGACGACATCGGAGATCAGCTTTGACGTTCACCTCGCAAAGCCTCTCAAGTACGTTACACAAGAGACAGAATTATCAAAAAAGCCTGCAACATTATTAAAAATACAGCCTTTAAAGACCATGTGATCAAGCAGCTAGACCTAATTTTTGCGACAGCTACGTCCAGTCAGCGAGGATATTTAAAAACAACGTCTATGAAACAAAACCACACACAGAAGAACACAAAGAAATCATTAATTTTGCTATATTACATATATCCAAAAATATCTGCAGCATGAGAATGTATTCAAGCCGATGGAGAACTTTTCAGAACCCCCTGTAAAGTTAAAGTGTGGGGGCGGAGGTATAGCTCCTACTCTTTCTTGACCTCGGCTCTAGATGGGGGTGAGCGGTCAGCATCACGCCCCGCCCGGGATAGGACCCCGGTACCCGTTGGACAGGAGGCCGGGTGGACCCCAGAGCCGGTCTGGACGCAGAGGCTAGAGGAAAAACCCTCTGCCCCCGTCGGGGATCGAACCCCGATCGCCCAGCCCGTAGCCAGTCACTATACTGACTGAGCTACGCCGGCTCCATCCTGTAAAGTTAAGAAACTTTAAAATATGACACTGATACCGTATCACTATCGCCACTACTGACGTACTATAAAGATGGCGACCGACACAGTGTACTTGCACAGCAGAAATGCCATGACCCACTTAACCACCAAAAAATCTCCTTGTAATTACTAGTTTTATACAAAAGATGTGTATTACTCACCGTCTCCAACCGATGCTGACGGCAGTAGATCCCCAGCTGCTCGCAGTTCATCGAACCTCGCCATTAGAGCTGGCAACCTGCAAGAAAATTCATGCACAATCATCAGTAATATTACAACTTTTGTCTTCTATATCTGTAAATACAGTTTTACCCGGTCGTCCTGTACGGGAACAATCACATTAGTGCAAAACTTTCTCAAATATCTTTAAAATCATCAAAAATATCCTTACTCGCCCATTTTAATTAATTTGTGTTCAAAATATCAGTAACCTTAAGATCTGTTTCATCTTAACACTCGACAGAAAAATTACATGACAGGACCTTGCACAGCAATAAAGGGGAAAAAAAACCCATTTCATTTCTAGTACTTACTACTGGCAAATGAGTCAGTCGCAACGCAAAACACAGCCGTCACACGCCATTACGTCGGATCCGAGTGGCGAGGTACTCCCCATAATTTCAATGGTGTACATATTTTTACGACAAAATAATTATGTCTGTATTATAACAACTTATCAGTTACCTTTACATAAGATAACAATTTTAAAGAACATACATTTTTGCAATACCTCAGTGACCCCAAGAGCTACTGGTAGGGCCTCCCTAGCCAGATTGGTCGAGGGGGAGAGGTCAGACTAAGACAGGTACCCTGGTCCTCCAGGTTGGGGGTTGGTCGCAAGGCTAACAACCTTGCACCGTAAAAAGGAAGATGTTTCGAGACCTCGATCAAAGCCTCCGACAGACAGACCTAACAGAGGACCGAACGGAAGAGGAGAATTGAGGAGGCCATGGACCGAATACGGACCGGAGAGCCATAGAAGAAGAAGAAGGTTTACCTGAACATGTGTGTGTGTGCATATCACAAACACTTATTGCTTCTGTCATTAAAGGTCATGTGAAAACACAAATTAAGTAATTAAAATGGGAACAGGCGCAAAATGTCCAACTGCTAGAGGTCTGCAACTGGAAAACAGACTGAGAAAACAATAGTGTGCAGTTCGTGAAACAGACGACTTCTCTTTCCACACATACTACGCCCCTCTTCTCGCCACTTGAAGTTTATAATGAGCTAGAAACTCATGTGGAAACTACACGCACCCTCAACATATCCATCTCAGACGCTTATCGCAGCAGACTAATCTCCAAGCACTGCTCCGTAGTTAATAAATCCCTGGATGTGATCTACTCACAGCAGTAACGCAACTTCAGAACATTCAAAAGACTTCCTCTGATCTCCGAGGACCAAAATTGCATAACTATTCACACGACAGTTTCCTACAATGTGAGCGATACGTACTTGGACGCCGGAAGATTGTGCTTTTTCTGCAGGTCGATGCGCAGTCTGTCGCCAACGTGACGGTACACTTCCACCAGCGTGTTGAAAGCTGTATCGCGCACTGTAGACATCGGATCACCCAACAGCTTCACTATGGAGGGGATGAGTCGTGAGACAGACAAAGACCGTGCACCGTGTCTGAAATAGACCATATTAACATTAATAAATGTGACCTCAGACTAAGACAGGTACCCTGGTCCTCCAGGTCGGGGGTTGGTCGCAAGGCTAACAACCTTGCACCGTAAAAAGGAAGATGTTTCGAAACCTCAATCAAAGCCTCGGACAGACGGACCTAACAGAGGACCGAATGGAGGAGGCCATGGACCGAATACGGACCAGAGATACATGTTCATGCTGTTTTGACAACAGCAAGTTACTCACTGTTCCCTTTAGTTACACAGTCTTTGAGAAATCTTTGGAATCGATGTAGCACAGCACAGTTTACAACCAAACCGCAGAACAGCGCCACATACAGCTCATGACCAACGTCACTCACTCTGTTAGTGTGGTCTGCAGGCAGTTCATCACCTCTTCTCGGATCTTGCCGTTTTTGTGAGAGAAGGCTGGTGTAAGCTTCTCAAAAAGTGATGAAGGCGTAATGACATCCCGTTCCATCAACTTCAGAATCAGGAGCTGTGCCTTTTCCCGCACCACCTCCTTACTATCCCCTGCCAACACAAAAATCCAAGTCAGGAACAGAAACAGACATCCATACACAGTTCTTTACATCGAAACTCCTACTTATATTCCGCCATTTTCAAAATCGTAGGTTGCCTATTAAACATATACATTCATGAAATGTAATAAATTGAATTTATTTAAGTATCTGCCAATCAAACAGAGAAAAATTCCTTTTCACAAAAGAAAACTGTACATCTTTCATCCAATATTATAAGGACCTCATACGTTCTGCATACTGGGTTGAGCTAGAATTGAACAACCATTTATGCACATACAATGGGGCTCTGTCCCTAAACGCTTAATTTTCCAACCACCACTGGGGGGTATAGGGCTCTCATTCTTCCATCTCTTTCCTTTTCTTCCCCTTGTTTTAATGAACGCACACTCCTACCATAACCTAACACAGTGTAATCACATTTCAATTGCTGGCAGAGCAACCTACCTGCAGAATTTGGTACTACCGCTACTAATGGCAAATACTCATGCAGTACGATAATGTCTCGTTTTTTCTTACACAGGGGCTACTGTAAGAAATAAGCCATCAGAAGGGCACATTATTTTGTGAAGTTTCCTCCTAGTCCTCATCCAAATAAAATTATCACCCACACACATCACACACCATCAAATAAATATTTACATGAATTTGTCTAGGACACGAGAGAAAACAGAACTATATTAAATTTTTTTTCCAGTATTTACTTGGATAAAACTGAGGAAAATATTACAGATATCAGTTAGTATAGCTGGTCTGGAACCAAGATTCAAACCCAGGGTCTCCAAATTACAAAGAAGGTGAATATCGTAAGACTTGAGGTTCTCACAGCGGTGAGTATGAAGATATCCGTCTTCTGGGTTATTGCGCTGTGTAGTCTGGTCGATGTTAACCAACGTTTCAGAGGTCCTACTGCCTTCGTCATCAGGGCGATGAGTATGAAGATTTCTGTCTTCTGGGTTGTTGTGTTGTGTAGTCTGGTCGATGCTAACCAACGTTTCAGAGGTCATACTGCCTCCGTCATCAGGGCCCTGATGACGGAGGCAGTATGACCTCTGAAACGTTGGTTAACATCGACCAGACTACACAGCGCAACAACCCAGAAGACAGAAATCTTCATACTCTGATGACGGAGGCAGTATGACCTCTGAAATGTTGGTTAACATCGACCAGACTACACGGCGCAATAACCCAGAAGACGGATATCTTCAAGGTGAATATCCAAAATGGGGGCATGAGCTTCTTTACATGGACGAAAAACAAATTTTGTCCCCTCATCACAAAGTCCTACCCTTACATATTCACTGCTTTAGACTTTTCTTTCACAATATGAAACATTTTAAAAACATTCTGAGGAATATTCTAACTCCTTCCTAAATGTGGTTCACACACTGCTATGAACATATCTCAAGTGGTTGATGTTTATCATCAGAAGCAAGAATATTCCCCTTTGATCCCTCGTCCAAGGAGTCCTACCAAAACGTCTACAGATCAAAACCAACAAAAAAGTTCGGACCCGCAGTGCTCAGGCACTTGAAGAACGGGTCGTCCAAGTATCCAAGTAACACTAATTTGAGCTGCCAATTCCAGTTTCAACTTCATTCAGGCACCTGTATTAAATGGTGACACGTAAACAAATTAAACACGACCCACATAACTGGCATGAAATCTGACTATTCTAAAAAAAATTATAACAGTAAAAATCACAAAGTCATCCTAATATTTTTTGTGAAAGCTCGTGTATTTTACGTCAAACCAGGGGATCAGACGCGCAGACACTGACTCACCCAGGCGGTCAATAATAGGTGGCAAAACAGTTGAGATGTAAGGACGAAAGTCGACAGCCATTCTGTCCACAAGGTACGTCATGGCATCAATGCCATTCTGCGACACCTGAAACAATATCACCTCATTAGCATAAAAATTAATCACACGAAGACACCACCACAGTCAGCGTATCTTAATCATGACGCAGAAATATTTTCTATGCAGTGCACGATACAGGTGGTAGCAAAGTGGGCAATGGCCCAGGGCCTTGCGACTGACTCTGCCACCACTGCATGGTACCATGTGCTCCCGAGGGTGTCCCCATTATCTTACGCTGGTTTCTTTGGTCCAGGCATGCGTATTATATTTATTAACGCTGCGATTAAAATGAAAAAGGACCACAACAGATTCTTACTTAAAAGAACATCAAAGTTGACCACATAGTAACCTTTTACTTTTATCGCCCTACGTACATTTCAAAATTGTATGGGAATCAAATTAAGCTTTTTCGGAAATCATGTACAACAAGTTGTTCAGATTTCATACGACCACATGCCAGTGCTGCAAAGTGCCATCACCAGAACAAAAGTGGTTGGTCCATATCATAGACGTCCATCTGGGACGCTTCTCTAATAATCCATGGAAATGGATTTGGAATCTCTGGCAAGTTCTCCACATTTGCCTCTGATTACAATTGCCCCATTTAATATTGGCATAAAATCACCAACACTATTCGGATTATGTAAGACTTGAGGTTCTCACAGCGGTGAGTATGAAGATTTCCGTCTTCTGGGTTGTTGCGCTGTGTAGTCTGGTCGATGTTAACCAACGTTTCAGAGGTCATACTGCCTCCGTCATCAGGACCCTGATGACGGAGGCAGTATGACCTCTGAAACGTTGGTTAACATCGACCAGACTACACAGCGCAACAACCCAGAAGACAGAAATCTTCATACTCATCGCCCTGATGATGGAGGCAGTATGACCTCTGAAACGTTGGTTAACATCGACCAGACTACACAGCGCAACAACCCAGAAGACAGAAATCTTCATACTCATCGCCCTGATGACGGAGGCAGTATGACCTCTGAAACGTCGGTAAACATCGACCAGACTACACAGCGCAACAACCCAGAAGACAGAAATCTTCATACTCTGATGACGGAGGCAGTATGACCTCTGAAACGTCGGTAAACATCGACCAGACTACACAGCGCAACAACCCAGAAGACAGAAATCTTCATACTCATCGCCCTGATGATGGAGGCAATATGACCTCTGAAATGTTGGTAAACATCGACCAGACTACACAGCGCAACAACCCAGAAGACAGAAATATTCATACTCATCGCCCTGATGACGGAGGCAGTATGACCTCTGAAACGTCGGTAAACATCGACCAGACTACACAGCGCAACAACCCAGAAGACAGAAATCTTCATACTCTGATGACGGAGGCAGTATGACCTCTGAAACGTCGGTAAACATCGACCAGACTACACAGCGCAACAACCCAGGAGACGGAAATCTTCACTATTCGGATTAATTTCCCCACCTGCTAGAAAATTTAAACTCTACTAACAGAATCTGACCTTTCAAAACTGCTAAAGTAAAATCTGCCATTGGACAATGCCGACAGCCACGCAACCCCGACATTCTAACTGTACATTTCAGAATACACAGCAACGGAGCATTCAAAACCTGGGACACCGTGAAGCAGTCAGTGCCAGAAGAGGGAGAAGAAGACTGATGATGAGCTGTCGGGGGCATGACCTTTAAGAAGGTTCATGAGGAAGTGGAGTGTGAGAATAGGAAGGTCTACATACTTCGAAACACCACCATTGTTTTTCGGTGTATTCTATTTGTTTCAGCATGTCAGCACAAGTACCCAGACTCTCAAACCCCAAGTCTTGACCCCCATTACAGCCATGGCCTTGTTTCCAAACAAAAGAAAGTTAGGAAATGTATGAACAGCACACAAATTCTGGTCCATTCGCCAAGCCTTTACGAATCGCGCTGGCAAATTCAAAGTTCGATGGCTCGGGTCTCGGGCTCTTGTGAACATGACAATGAACCTGAAGGTTTCGCAGAATGGGATGAGTTTCTCAATGAATGACTCTGCTCAATGAAGTTAGTAATTATCACTAGCCCTGTACAAAATACAATCACGACAACCCCAGAATGTTCCTGGTGGAAACACCTCCACAGTGCGATGAATTAAGGTCGACGATTTTGGAAGTAGTTTCCACGATTACAAGTCTTACGAATGGGGTACAGACGTCAGAACACAGGCCCGCCTATCCCGACAGCCGTTCAATTCCACGGAATGACTCCCCTCAATCAAATGCAATGCAAATTGGTCACTACGCAAAACCTGGCCGAGACTTTTTTACAAATGGCAGTGAATCAAGTTAGCACCCGCCGGCTAAAGACGGCGCGTGCGGGCGCCACGGCCAATTATATCAAATTATCGCGGTTGCTTACAACTTATCACCCACTCCTCCCGCGTAACACCAAACCTCATACCGGGTGCCTCAAAACTATGAAACCAGTGTGAGGAATCCCATCTACGAGGCGCGTCCTCAAAGTAAGTTTCCCACTCGTCCCACAGCTAGCAAACCTTATATTGCGCGAAGCGACTGTGCTTACGTGATAGAGCAATGACGTAGCATGGCTCATGCACTAACGGCACTTCCCGCGTTCTCACAGTAGCATCGTTGCAGCTGTTGAAGATGGAGGTTCTTATTCCAGCTCCCGCCGACTGTGAAGTGCGGTCAGTGATAACGCTAGGCCGCACACGGCTCGACGGACAGCAAGTCTCCTGCAGGAGTTCAGCTGGGAGGTGTTTAATCATTCACCCTACAGCCCGGACCTCGCTCCCAGTGATTTCCATCTTTTCCTACACCTCAAGAAATTCCTGTCCGGTCAGCGTCAGCGTTTTGAGAATGACAGAGAGGCGGAGATGGTTGTCACACAGTGGTTCCAATCCCAGGCGGCAGACTTCTACGACACAGGTATTCAAAAGCTGGTCCCACGGTATGACAAATCTCTTAATTCCGGTGGCGAATATGTTGAAAAATAGCTGGACACTTGCTGTATCTGTTGCAATAAATATTTCCATGAAATTGTGTTTTGTTTCTGTAAACGGCCCCAGGGAAACTTACTTTGTGGACGAGCCTCGTACGTAACATGCGAGCGTTGGCTGGCTGGTAGCTTCGATGGTTGGTGATCGTTTGAGGGATTTGGGCCTTGCGGGGGGGGGGGGGAATTTTATGACCACGTGTGTTTACTGTTTTAGATTTCCCCGTCGTACTTGACAGGAACCACTAACACACTGCCTCTAAGTGGCTCTGGGTGTATTAATCATTTCGGGAATGAATTTCCCACTATTAGACGTTGACAGGATTCTTTTCCATTTGAAACACGCGTGTGTCAGGATGACGTCAGTAGCACCGATATGCCTCACAAGAGGCAGATGCACGTCCAACTCTGGCCTACTTAAAGAGACAGTGGTTTGACTACCACAGCGCCAGTTTCTCTTTCCTTCTTGATCAATTCTAGAAACTCCATATGCGTCGAACTTGTTGAATTCACCGCCTACGTGTAAGTTGCTCGAGGCGTAACGCCCGCACAAGATGATAATTAACCCGTCTCAGTTCGTTCTAACATCGACGACATTATTCAGCGATATAAAAAAATTGTTACCTTTCAGTTACTTCGATTCCTAACAGGAAATGCATATTATTCTTGAAATACCATTTAAATATCACAGCTAAAAGCGCGTGGAACTCCTCAGTACCATTACAAGTAAGGCTTGGGGGGTGTTTCGTAAATTTTACAGTCGATTTCTGCAAAAAAAAAAAATCACAGCCTCGTTAACCTTTTGATTCAATGACGACCAAGAAACTCGATGTGAATAATTTAAAAGTAGGTTATATTAATGCAGCCCAAACCCGTATTCACTGTACGGGAGGCCAACACAAGATGCAAATGACAACAGAGACGTAGTCATGGACGGACAGACACAAGTTACGAACAAATGCGAGATAGGAAGTTTCAAAACCATTAATTATATGCATGGCAGCTATTTAGCGAGTTAGCGAGAAATTCAAAAAGATTCGAAAGGCACTTCATAGTGCACATAAAGCAATTTCCCCCAGGGAGGGGGGGTGTATATTAGACCTATCACACCAGATTTTTGGGGTCTCACGATTTTTCGAAACTCTCACACCGAACCCTGGCAAATGTCTATACCAAACGTAACAAAACATCGAACTCTACTCAAAGTAGAAGAATTTTTGGGCGGAAAATCTAGTTCGTATCATGGAGATGGGGGGGGGGGGGGGGGGGGGGTACACAGGAACCGACGAATTGTGGACTGAATTTCTGTACATCCAGTGTGGTCCGCCCCGAGTCCCCGGACGGGTTAATCTCCTACAAAGTTTACAAGACATCCGTTTTCCATGTTTTAAGACCAGAGTTAACTGCGAAACCGAATGCCCCGCGCCCACACAAACCCAATTTCAAACCGACACAACACCAAAAGAGAGCAGAAGTTAAACAAACACACGTACCTCGGTACCACTTCCGCGACCTGCGACCCGCAAGATTACATGAACTGTGCAGAAAAGTTAAACTTTCTTCGGGGGGGGGCATTAAAACTCAACTTTACAAAAATAAACCCAAGATCTCACGATCAGCGAAGTAAATTACTTTTGAGATCTGACGTTCAAACGCTGATGATGTAGACCAGGGGTCGGCAAACTACGGCCCGCGAGCTAAGAACGGATTTTACCTATTTAATTCTTTGAAATTTCACGAATATATTTTCTGAACTCAAAATACAGTTCCAGCAGCGTTTCTCGGATCTTGATGAAAGTGCAGAAGACATTTCCATATTTCAAAAAACCATTTGACTGTACAACTGAGAACATTCCACCTAACCTTCAATTGGAAGTGATTAATCTGCAGTGTGATGACATGCTAAAAAGGAAATTTCAAGAGAAGAATCTAACAGAATTCTATAAATGTCTTCCAAGCGATGAATATGGTCAATTAGGATCATATACTCGGGGATTTATATCTGTATTTGGCAGCGCCTACCTGTGTAAAAAGACATTTTCAAAGATGAAATATGTAAAATCTCAATACAGGTCAGCATTAACGAATAAACATTTACAATAAATTTTGATGATTGGGAGTACTGAATTTAAACCTCAGTTTGGCGAAATGTTATCTCATAACAGGCAATTCCATTCTTCTCATTAGCAGAGCTGTATTTCAAATTGTAGTCTAATTATTATTACGTTACATTTTGTTCAATAAATTTGTTAAAACTTGTTTTTTTCTCGTTACATAAGTAGGCTTACCTATAAATATCCTCGGGTTTGCCTCCTGGCCCTTTAGAAAAAAATGTTTGCCGACCCCTGATGTAGACGTTGGTCTGTGCGCGCATGCGCGTAACATTCGTTCATCACAGTTCGACGAAATTATTTCCATCACTCACGTCGGAGAACCGTATAAAAGAACCGAGCTTTGGAAACGTCCGATTTTACCACTCACAGTAAAGATGATTTTATAACAAACATAATATCACAAAATTCTCTCTACATAAAACGGTAGTGGGGGGGTGGGCAGTATTTATAGGGGAAAAAAAATCCCTGACGAAGTCAGGCCGACATAATGCCTCCAACACTGTATTATATTTTTCCCCATTCGTTGATACGTTAATCCGGGACGGTAGACAGCTCGTCCGCGCTCACTCGTAGGGAACACGCGATAATCCCACGGACCCCATTGTATCTTTATCTTCGCTTTTTGGGAAATAAAAGTTTCATAACATTACGCTGCAACGTATTGAAATTCTGGATAGGGTGAAAAGTTAAGATTGCTGTTTCATGGGCTGCATGTCTGACATTAAACCTCACAGACAGACGACGTCTTCCTGAATGTTCGCCTAACAAACATTATTATTTAAGTTTTAAACAAAGACCACGTTTCCTTCTGCCAACACTTAACCTCCTCCATCCTGACAGAATTCAAATAAAGTTCTTCGGCTACCACATTTCCGTGTTAACACGTAATTTCTATTGGTAGAAATAACCAAATTGCTAACATTAACTGGGAGATAAATGAAAACACTTATTTAAATGCCAAGTTTTCCATGTGCTTGTAAACTGTACGTGGGAGTGGAGGTATAAAACCACGCATTCTTAACCTCGATACCAGACGGAGGTGAGGGGTCGGCTCAAGCTCCGGTCGGTAACCCCCGCTGAAAATAGTTCCTAGCACCAAAACAAGGGCTGGAAGAACGTAGAAACGGTTTCGACGTGGTGGTAAACACAAAGGCAAATATTCCATATTTATTATTATTTATTTAGTGTTCTGTCTGACGACAGGTCCACATGAACAGGATCCTTCCATCCTTTTCTCGGACTGGGACCTGTTCATATACGTTCTTGGCAGATGATCCAGAAGTGGTTTGCCATTGCCTTCTTCTGTGTGTGAAAGGAGTAATTGTTGGGATGCCACGGAGGAAAACTCCGTGTTGCCTAGACCACGGCCTTGCCCAACACAAGTTATAAATTCGGGCACCGCCGGGAATCGAACCCGAGACCCCAGGATTACAAGGCCAGCGTTCTAACCGCTAGACCACCTCATCTTATTATTTATTTAGTGTTCTGTCTGACGACAGGTCCATATGAACAGGATCCTTCCATCCTTTTCTCGGAATGGGACCTGTTCATATAAGTTCTTGGCAGATGATCCAGAAGTGGTTTGCCATTGCCTTCTTCTGTGTGAGTGTGAATGGAGTAATTGTTGGGATGCCACGGAGGAAAACTCCGTGTTGCCTAGACCACGGCCTTGCCCAACACAAGTTATAAATTCGGGCACCGCCGGGAATCGAACCCGAGACCCCAGGATTACAAGGCCAGCGTTCTAACCGCTAGACCACCTCATCTTATTATTTATTTAGTGTTCTGTCTGACGACAGGTCCACATGAACAGGATCCTTCCATCCTTTTCTCGGACTGGGACCTGTTCATATACGTTCTTGGCAGATGATCCAGAAGTGGTTTGCCATTGCCTTCTTCTGTGTGAGTGTGAATGGAGTAATTGTTGGGATGCCACGGAGGAAAACTCCGTGTTGCCTAGACCACGGCCTTGCCCAACACAAGTTATAAATTCGGGCACCGCCGGGAATCGAACCCGAGACCCCAGGATTACAAGGCCAGCGTTCTAACCGCTAGACCACCTCATCTTATTATTTATTTAGTGTTCTGTCTGACGACAGGTCCATATGAACAGGATCCTTCCATCCTTTTCTCGGAATGGGACCTGTTCATATAAGTTCTTGGCAGATGATCCAGAAGTGGTTTGCCATTGCCTTCTTCTGTGTGAGTGTGAATGGAGTAATTGTTGGGATGCCACGGAGGAAAACTCCGTGTTGCCTAGACCACGGCCTTGCCCAACACAAGTTATAAATTCGGGCACCGCCGGGAATCGAACCCGAGACCCCAGGATTACAAGGCCAGCGTTCTAACCGCTAGACCACCTCATCTTATTATTTATTTAGTGTCCTGTCTGACGACAGGTCCATATGAACAGGATCCTTCCATCCTTTTCTCGGACTGGGACCTGTTCATACACGTTCTTGGCAGATGATCCAGAAGTGGTTTGCCATTGCCTTCTTCTGTGTGTGAATGGAGTAATTGTTGGGATGCCACGGAGGAAAACTCCGTGTTGCCTAGACCACGGCCTTGCCCAACACAAGTTATAAATTCGGGCACCGCCGGGAATCGAACCCGAGACTCCAGGATTACAAGGCCTACCAGAAATCGAACAAGTGAATACAAATTAAAATAACCAGCGCTTCCAGGAAAGTCACCTCGTACGTATCACTGAAAGAGTTAAGGGCACTGATTATGTAAGCAACATTTTGAACAACAACAAACCTAACTTTGGAACAGACAGTCCACATAAAAAAACAAATACATTCGATCAAATCAATTAAGCTAATGGACTGTATCGAAAGTGAAGACATGGAAAGACGAAGTGGGGGGAGGGGTTGGGGGGAATGCTGTCTGAGAATGAGAAAAATGGGAGGTTCGGAATCAGCAGCAGCAGCAGACACCGGAACAAGGCGGCATTTATAGACTCCACTCGTCACACAAAAAAGGGGAAAAAAAGGAGGAAGATCCCCGGAGTGGTACAAGTAGAGGATACAGGGAGACGCTCACAGAAATAGAATCACGCTCTAAGACAGAGGACAGCCTGCCCTCTGCATCGATACAACAGGCGACACGGTGCAACTCAAAATTCTGAATAATACGTATTAGTATTATTATTCCACCTTTATAGGGTATTGGCCAAATATTTGCTGAGTGACTTGGAGACAGTTCCAGTCGCTCCTATAATTATTGGGATTACTTTTCCTTTCACTTTCCACATTCGCTGCATTTCGATGAGAAGGTCCTTGTATTTCAAGATCTTCTCCACCTGTTTCTTATTTACATTTCTGTAACTTAGTATTGCTATATCAATCAAGAGACAAGTCCCATTTTTGTTTCGGATTATAATATCTGGTTTGTAATTATTATTATAAATATCGGCTGATACCGACATGAATTCAGGGCGTCGATATACATATATATATATATATATATATATATATATATATATATATATATATAACGTAATATCTTGGTAGTACAAAATTTCTCGCGTTATTTTCCAAAAAAGAAAATCTTTCTTAGTTTCTTCTGGATTGGCCACATTGATTGAAGAAGAGTTTAAAAGTACAACTGGTGTAAGTCATTTTACACAGTATCTTTCATTTTCAAAGATTACTGTATTAAAACCACGCAAGTCACGATAAAATTTAATTTTGAAGACGAAAATTTTCTACCTTGATTCAAACAATATCTTTCGTCAAGAGAGATACATTACGAACCCCCTAAAAGGCAGGGATATATAACCTTTTTGAAGCCAAAGCTCGTATAAATAATATTTAGGAATTCAGAAGTCACTCTCAGTGCACGTCATGACAACCGGACATGCATTAGGCTTCGGGTGTAATTATCCATCGACATTACGTCATGGCCAAGAACTGCTTGCTTATCCTTGTCTGACTTGCCGACAGAGATTAAGGATTTGTAGGGAATGTTTAAAGGGAATTTATTCAGAAGACGTTCTAAATCCCCATGGAAATTTTAAAATCATACTTGTGACATTTATTCCCCTGAAGACAAATCTCGTCTAAATAATATTTAAGAATTCAGCCCGTACCGCAAAGAAAATACAGCAAATCAATAATGGTTAACTAGGTTTAATGAAATAATCGCTGTTTGCAGTAAGAACCATGTAGAACCCACATATACAAAATGAAGCACGAGTTACTGATTGTAAAAGCAGGAGGACATGTTGTTACCACTGGACTGTTGAAGGTTAAATACGGATCCGCCACTGTGGAGATTCTCACAAATGAATTGGCATGTCCTCGTCCTTCATAAAAATTAGATCCCATTCCAAGGTTGGTAACACTGACTACGAAATACAGGCAAATTGAAAATGTTCCTGGGGCCCCCCGAAGAAACGTGGATGTTCAAAAATTCACCAACCATCGTTCAGCAGGTAAGCCTTGACAAACGCTGGGCTGTTACCTTGCCTTGACCTACTCTGAAAAACCTGACTTTATGATATTATGGAACACACGTACGCCACAACAAAAACAAAACTTTATCGTGAGTCAGCGTACTTCAGTTTACATCACAACAAATCTCCCCAAGATTCAATTCTAATGTTACCTTATCTTCTTCAAGTGGATTATTTCATTTCTTTTCTTTGCATGGCAAATCCATATCACCGTAATATTAATACTAAGAATAAATCAACTTTCTTGTAATTTTATCCACTCACTCTGACATCCAAAAACTAATTTCATTAAAATCTGCAACTTTGATTTCAAACATTTTTCAGCGCTGTGAACATTCAAAAAATAAAAGTAGAAATAATGCCCGCTTATGTGCAATGGAATGGATTCATTATCAGCAATAAACAAAAACGAAAATTTACAACAACAAAAAACACGTTTGAAAAATGCATGAACTGCGTAACATACCACGACCATAAGCGAAGCATTAACCACAAACGGCATTATTTAAATTATTCCGTCGACTGCAAATGAATGCCAGAAATGAAATGTGATGCAATCTTTGTCCTGTGAATAAAATCCAACTCCTTACAATAGCAGAACCTTGGACCACAACCACTTAACAGGTTAAGCATATGGAACATCAGCTATAATGTATACCTAGCACCAACAAAAAGGCCAGATGTACACCCCTGACACACAGCAGCACTGAACCAAAATAGTGTGACATAAACACACCCTCCTACTTCAACAACTCCAGAGGGTACATCAAATTCATTTGAACATATAATTACAGTAGTATCTACAAGCAAGAGTATTCATGCAAAAACTGCTCTAAACGTGCAATGCCAAAGTAACAGTACAGACAGTGCATACAGATTGCTTGAGGAGGTGACACAATCCCACACAACATGTCGGAATTCCTCAAAGAGTCGCGACCTTCGCCACGCAGGTCTTTAAATGACCACACTCCTCTGTGATTAACAAGTTAGACGATTACTGCCTCATGACAGCTCAGGGACAGAAACATATTTTCTAATTACACCACTCACGAAGACACACGCCATGTGACAAATATAATTTTCTGGCATAAATTCTGCAGGGTAAATGCTGAAGAAAGCCATGAATAAGTTACTTACCATTTTTAGTTTAAGTGTTTTAGGAACTCTTCTTTTAAGATATTATTTCATTTGTGGTCTCAATATTATATCACAATACATGAACTTACTTAAATTTAAAATTCTAGAGCGTCGACAAAAAAATTAATGGTACTTGTGGATTATCGGGACACATCGCTTTAAAAATAGGTTAGGTTAGAGTTGTTGTTATCTGTTAGTTCGTTCAGTTATTTATTGCTGTCCACACACGTTAACCTAACCTAACCTATTTTTAAAGTGCTGTGTCCCGATAACACTCAAGTACCAAATTAATTAATCCAACTGAAGTTGATCACGTTGCTTCAACTGCAGTCATTATATAGCATGAATGGACAATCAAATAGCGAACATCGTAACCTTTATTAATACATCTGTTAGAAGACCACAACCTTACTGATCCTCACAACCCACAAGATACCAGTTGAGTACCCTTTCCAGTCAACAAAATGTGCTGTAGGAATGCAGCGAACTCTACTAATGCCTGAGCAAACACACTCAGAAGTCAGTTTATCAGAGTAATAAACAATATGAATCACAGTAAAGTACTCATTGTAATGATAATTAGTTTACAGACCAAGGTGTTAAAACTCTTCACAGTCCAACCATAACTGGAGTTAAAATAAAAAGTGTACCACCATTTCATCTTGACCTTGACAGGCCTTCAAAATCAGAAGCAAGGACACCCAGCACAGAAAAGGAAGTGCCCTACGTCACAAGCCACTGCCCAAGAGTGCACGCACATCTCATCAAATTATCTCCTTTAGTCAGGTATCAATACCACAAACAAAAACAGAATTTGTGCACATTGGAAGGGCAGAATTTCTTACCAAATTTCACTGAAATTCTATTCCCAGGGACAAGCATGTAAGCAATTACTAAATATTTAACTGAAGCACGTAAAATGTCAACTGGGTGACAGAAAATTTAACAGCTGTCCCTTTTACAAAATTTTCAAAATCTGTTTTTACCAAGGAAAGGAACATGTTATTCCAACCTTAAGAAGACCACAACTGAAGAATTATTTCCACCATTATTACACTACAAAGTGTTTCAATGATGCCTATTTTAACAGCAGCAAAAGAGAATTTAACATCCAAAAGAAAATCATCGCAATACCAGCAAGTGTTGAAAGAAGATTCACTTTCATAAAACTATTAAATAAATTTGATATATTTTCCCTTACTTTTTCAAACAAATTCTGACAAACACAGTATAAACACAAGGCACAACCACAAGCCAAATTATAACCTCACGACAAACCAGTTGGGGATAAAATTATTCAATACTCTTCCAGATAATATTATAAGTTTAAATCAAAATATAAAGTATTTAAACCACCAATAAAGTAAGATTTGAGGTTGCCACGGTGGTGAATATGAAGTCGGCTATCTTCTGGTCAGTAGTCTGATAGAAGTTTGCCAATGTTTCAGAGGTAATAGCTACCTCCAACATCAGGGCAGTTACTGAAGGCATTGAAAAATCACCTTTCACGTAACTCCTACTCCGTAGAATAATTCACTTCAACTGAGAAACATTAAATGTCTATCTACAAGTCCACATGGAGTTACAACCCAGAGAACCAACATCAACTTCCACACTGTCAACAGAAACTTAAATCTTATCTAAATGCTTATGCCTCTACTGACAATTTCACTGTCTCAAGTTAAGGAATAGCTGGACCATAAAGGAATCACAACAGGATGAACCATGCGGTACTCGAAGCTGGGACAAAATGCACTTACCTTGTTGTTACTGCTCTGCATCCATGGTATCAGACCATCAATAAACTGACCAATATCAGAGCACTCTATTGAGTTGTCTGGGTCACCAAGATAATTTATGAGGTTCATGGCCAATGTCAGTTTTGTTCTTGTATCTGCTGTCGCAAGAAGCGGAAGAAATCCATCCATATCCTTTGGTGAGAGTGCCATATTGATTGATACCATAAATTTCAATGGAAGAATTCACAATAGTTGAGTACTTTAACACTACCACACTCACATGAAAACTACAGTTTCACAATCAGATTCATCTTCCATACTTGTAATGTTCACACTACTGAAAACAAGCAAGACGCAGAATTTTGTCACATATTACAAAGTTAATGTCAATTCATCACCAAAGAAGCTATTACAAAATAAATATAACAGTTTCTCCACTAAACATTCATCCTCCCCACATTGTAACTTTCTTGAACAGTATTTTATGCGCTAATACCAAATCACTTGATTCTGCAACACTATCTTCTTTATACCTGAAAAGACAAAATATTATTAATAAATCTGCTATAAATTACTGCAAAGAATGCTGACAGTCTTAAACCTTACATCTAATAGTGAATATTGTTAAGAAAAAACTATTGCAAATGAAAATCAGAATAATAAATCAGTATGAGATAACACAAAGCAACATAACAGAACGTTAGCACCACACCTCATTATTACAAAACTATGGACCAGTAGTTAGCGTGCTCGCCACTGGTCTTAAGGTTTGCTGGGTTCAATCCTGGCCGGGTCGATGGATTTTTAAGGGTGATAAAAATCCGTAGCACAACTTCCTTCGGAGGGGAAGTAAAGCCGGCGGTTCCATGTCGTAGATTTACGGCATGTAAAAGAAACTAACGAGCATGATACGAGATGTTTCGTAAGCAAAATTCAGCTGCCATTTCTCCCCCGTCTCCTAATTAACTGCTAGATGGCTCTGGCAGTCAAATCAGGATTGAGAAGAAATTGAGTAGAGTCAGTGGGCTGGTCACTCACTATTCATAAATGCACACTTGAATACCAAGAAACCTCCGAAAAGTAGGCGGTGAAAACCCACAACTGGGTTGTAGAGTCAAGAAACAACAACAACATGGATCTGAAGTTGTATTTAAAACAAAAAAACTGGACTTTTCATTCTTCTGACAACAGTCTAAGGATTGAAACCTCCGGTGAAATAAGTATAAGATACTTTCAACTTTTTGTCTCTATGACATTACTGCAATCTCACAATTATTGCAGCTGACTGGCTATCAAAGGTAGTAACAGTGATCACACATAGCTTACCTGCATATGAGTTATTTGCTTCGTATTAGTCACAATGTTCTTTTTCATTTGCTTTACAAAAATTAGAGCTTAATACAAATGATCCTCTTTTAGGAGTGCCGTGTAATGAGTATTTGGACATTTTATCAATTTTCTTCTTCTGCTTCTAAAATTAGATGTAAATTCTTTACTATGATCTACATCTACACCAGAGGAAGCTAATTCAGTCATTAATATGAAATTATAAACATGTCAAAAGCTTTAGCATGAATGTGTTTGTATTTAGTTTTGTTAAAAAATTGGTATTTTCTAAAACCAAAGTTCTCATTAAGCAAAATATCATTAGTTTAAATGGGCCATTATTCATAACACACATTTTCTCAAATATCTTATGAAGCCAAGAAAAATTAAAATTTGCCAGCAGTTTATATGTATGACTTGTCCCCTTTCCTATGTAAGGGTTTTCCAATTGATCATTTAAGTCTGGAAATAAATGGTTACACATTCGTATTACAGCTTCACTATACAAGACTCGACTTCTTCATTCTCAGATAAGTCTTTACTTTTATGCGATTTTTTACAAGTTTTTCTTTTTCATATAATCAGAAAACTGTTATTTTGTGGCCAGAGTTCTGACCCAAATATTCTAAATTTACAAAATTTACTCAAATCACAAATTACAGCATTACAAAAACAGACCAAAAATTAAGTGTTCCCATAAACTTCATAAAATAAGAAGGTTCATGAACATCATAACAGACTGACGCACAAAAATATGAAAACTGGCTCTTGCTGAACAAAATATACAAACGACACCACGGACATATACTTTAAACACAACATTGATAATTATGTACTACACAAGATAAATGAAATATAAAAAGTACACAAAAATATGGAAGAAACCTAATGAGAGTAAAGTTTAAGTTTTATTTACAAATGTATTTTGATACCCTCCCTTTCCGACATTGGATCCCAGTCAAATTAGGGCAAATATCGGATCTACTGAGAAGTGTGTATAAAGCTTATAACTATCACATCTAATAACTAAACGCCGATATTTACCTTAAGTAATTACGTACTGTCCGAAAAAAACATCCATAACTAACAGTTCCCCTAGCATTATTGACACTTGCCTCTCCAAACTAACTCCTTAAACCGCCATGTTGGAAATGTGCAAAGATTGCTTTAGTTATCTGAGGTTTGGTAGTTTCACTGAATACGAGAATACATGGTGTGGGTTGCAAGTATCCATTGGTATTACCGAACGTCAACAGAATACACCGCTACTAGCGCTGTAGTACAAACTATTCTACCACAGAAAATGAAAAAACTTGTTTAAATTAATTTTGAACAAAAGTAGCATTTAAAAAAAACTCAGCCTAATTTTATTACAAAACAGAAATGTCCAACCCAAAGTTTATAATGGCATTACCAATGACAAACTATACATTACTCACCTAACTCAAACTCTTTACATCTCATATTAGCCCAAACAATTATTAACTGCAGAATGGAAGGTCAAAAATTCATGTAATTTTGTATGGATGTTGTGACATGAATATGGAAAATATGTTTACTCCAAACTGCATTATAACTTTTCACTTGTTTGCTATTGCTCACGACAGTATAATAAAATTTCACATTACAAAACAATATTGTCAAGAGGAAATTTTGATTACTTATACAACAGTTACTTGCAGGACTTCATTTACAAGATGTCTTCAGAGCCCAACTGACTACAACAAACATAATTCAGTGTTGGATTTCTTGAGGGTCAAATGGGTGGGAATATATAACACACAGTAATGTTAGAGTTGCTTCATCCAATCTACATCTTCAACATATAAAGACATGAGAATTTATTATAAAATAACTTTTTAATATTTGACAAGATTTTTTATTCTTACCTTCACGGTGAAAATATAATTTTCTCTTCCTGTCTGTTACATTTCTACAACAGATTTACAAGGGCATTAATGGTGAGGTATTCAATGACTTGTGGCTGAAACTATCCAAAATATGAAAAAAAATTCCAACATTCATTCCAAACCAAATATCACAATCAAAAATTATAATAAACAAATCTTCTTTCATGCTGCTTGAAGCTGATAATGTTCAGTGCACAAGATCAACTGTATGTCTGTGGCTGAGAGTTCACAAACAGAAATTCTGCTTGCACTACCAAAAAGGCTGCTCACAGCATGGACAAACTGTTCAAATTAACCACAGTACTGTAATTAAACTGACAACTGGCCATGTAAAAACAAGATAATGCAAGCAAGCAATCAATGCACAGGGTATGAAGGGTAACACACATTAGATAGAATAGTAATTATTACAAAGTTTCTTCAGGATGGTTTTTCTTTACTGTAATACTTTTCCATTCCACTTCAAGTCTAAATCACTTAGTTCTGTGACACTGTTAACTCCCTGAATTCTGCATGAGACCTGTACCTGCAGCCATCTGCCAATTTGTTTGAATTCCACACTACAACTGATTCTCATTCAAAAATGTTAGTTCATTTTTCAGCGACACATTTATTTCATGGGTGAGGTACATACTGTTCCAGACCTGACTAATAAAATGGTCACTAATATCTTCGGTGAATGACAAATTAATTCCATGTGCAACAAACAGTATGTATAGTTTCATATCACAGTATATTATGTATGCAGTACAACACGCATTGTGTAATTCTTAATATGCCATTTCTTTTCCATGTGGTCTGATTACTGCTCAGCATAACTCAACATAAAATATCCAACAAATCAACTATAAATTGGAAGTATACATCACGTAATACGGTCATACAATGTGGGAAAATTTAAAAGCTATCAAATGTAAAAATAAATAACCTGGCACTGATAAACACATAAGTTTTTAAAATTTGCTATCATTAATAATATTTCCTATACAGAGACTTCTGTTACAACTTCCTGTACCCTCACCTGTTCAGTAACACAAAAAATGTAAACAAAAAACAAACAAATTGCATAAAACAAGGGCGCAAATGTTGAATACCTCAACCACATGTGACGATTATCTCACGCAGAGGTTAGACATATATTCATGTAGTAAAGGAATGAGCTGAGTAAAGCCAACTGTTCTTCAAAATAAATGTAATAAAAAGGCCATCAGGTCACTGGTGATGTTGAAAAATGATCCCCAATTTTCAGTTCCTGATTTATTTATAAACCTATATTCATTTCACTATATTTTATGAAATTCAATGATGGTGAAAACACAAATCATCACACAACACAGAAGAAGTTGTTTGTTTCATACTGACTGAAGACTGAAGTACAATCCAGAGAACGGAACATGTCCATTGCATTTGACATTTGACTGATATACTTTGGTATAACTGAATATAATTTGTCTTTGTGGATTCAAAAACCTCTTATAGTTTACAGTGAAAGAAGAGAAACGTTATTAATCATGACTGAACACCAAAATATAACATCATCAACAAAAGTGATATATACATTCTTATACTGACACACGCAACTTCAGATGACTACCAACGTTTAACAAATTTATTTGAGTCCAGCATAAAAATTCATTTCTAAATTTTAGCACAACCAAATCAATAATTCACTAGGAAAGTAGTTCCACTACTTCCAACCACTGAACCAGAACTGCTAATAGCTACATAAAAATACATGTCCTTTTTATGGTTGAGCCAGCACATTCTTATTTACAAAACAAATTACTTCATAACACATAAAACAATAGGAATGACAACAATTTATAATAGAGTAATAACAAACACATATTACATGAAATTTACACAGTTAAAAAAGCCTTTTTGCTAAGAAACAAAGACACTAACAAAATAACTTTGTAAAAGAAATATGTAGGATTACAGATATTTTTGACAAGAAATCAATTCACTTTCAACAAACACTCTACATTTAGATGGTGCAATAAGAGTGTGGTACATAAAAAAGATCATGAAAAATGTACAAAACCAGGCCACACCCAATTCTAAGTCAAAAAGTCAGACACAACTATTGGGATTCAAAAACACGATCAAGAAAGCAGTGCACTTACACAACCCTCACATCATGATGATTACACAAGCATGTGTAAAGACTAACTAGGAAAAATCTTGACTAGGCGAGTAATAAAATACTATTATAATTCACAAAGACTGGAAAATACCAAGCAACAGTGTGCTGTTGTAACGATCAGTCCTTGCCAGTATCAACTTAACATTCTACCCATGTTACAGGCATTTAAAGCAGCTTTTAGTATGAATGTCACTGAACATCCCTCCTAAAAAATCACGTAAATTGGTTCCCATTTTATTTATTTATTTACTTGTAGTTTATTTCATGGCTCAGACTTTCTAGCACTGAATGGCAGTATAATAAATAATGAATTGTAAAAGATGTGAAGATTGTTGTCTTCTGGGTTGTTACGCTGTGTAGTCTAGTAGAAGTTTACGGATGTTTCAGAGGTCCTTGCTGCCTCCATCATTCTACCAGACTACACAGCGCAACAACCCAGAAGGCAACAATCTTCAGACTCACCAACATACCAACATCTGAGAAACCAATTTACCTCAGTGTTCCATAAATGAGAAGCTAAGCCACTCACAGCATGCAGCAAAATGGTCGCAAACTTTGCATCCAATGAAAAAAGTCTAAATACTGGCTGGAGATTTCAAATACAGAGGTACATTTGACATACATAATAGGTAATAATAAACTCCTGGAAACTACATTAACACATCCTCCATAAGAGTTGTGTGCGCACTTCTGCGATTTCAGGTCACAATATTATCACAACAGCATTGCTGTTATCATGTGGCAATGTTCTTTTAAGCTCGGGCTGTATGTTTCTATACTTATATAGTAATTATACCATTCTAATTTCTCTATTTAACCCTCTATGTGCTATGATCTTAAATCTTTTCTAATGCCTGTGGTGAGTATTTTGAAAGCATGTCATCTTACTTTTGTATTTTCTTATGACTGTAGATCTGAGTGTAGCAAAGGTAGAAGAGAAATGGATGCCCTTGTACGTAAGCATGTAGCACTCAAAGGGTTAAACAGATTCTTATTTTACGCCAAATACTACATCTGCCCAAATACAATAAACTATATTTAAAATCATTCATTAATTGTGTAAGGTAACTAAACAATACAGAACAGAACCGAATGCACGTAAATATAAAGAATGTTAAATCTTTTCGAGGTATCTGGAGAAAATACATGTGCATCATATTTGGTCAAATGCAGTAGTCAATACAAGAGCCTTTGTACCAGCAATGCCCGACTGCCAATCCAGAAAACAGAAGTCCTTGTACATGAGGCAACTGTAACGCAGCTAAAACGCTTCTTCTCACCCAGTATGTGAAATGACACAAGCCATCAGTCACAGCTTCAACTTCATACCATTTTCACTACATATATTATATATATATTATCTATGAAAGACTATATTCAATAATTGTTAAGTTAAATGAAATTCCTTTCAACCAGCCTTCAAATCACCTGAGTAACTGAAATGGTGGTATCCTGCAGGTCAAAAGAATAACAGACCTTGTTTAGCCAATAAAATGCACCAATAGTAAAGGAGGAATGAAAATGGACTGACAAAGAATCTGCCAGTCATTCCCACAACAACATGGAGCACACAGAAAAAGAGCCGTCCGTTAATACTGCATCACAGGATGAAAGCCAACAGCTGTGAGGACAACAAACACATCAAGAACTTGCTGCACCTAGAGCAGATGGGACTAAGACGGGAGCACAGAATGACCAATCAGCAAAAGACTTGTTATTACATTACAGAGAGAGGCTAAGCGTCACGGAAATTGCACACGAGCGACAATCTTTAATATTAGTTCTGTGTGGATACAATTCGAATCATAACATCTTAATTTATTTTGAATAATTTTATCCGAACAACGGATCTCCAACTTAAAACGCCACACAAGTGAAGACAAGGAAAAGAACAAGACAGAAGAAATCAAGATCAAGATCCATCACATTCATTTTTCCACACTGTCTCTGGGTATAGTGAAAGCCTCTTCACCCTATATCAACTATAAAAATAATAACAGAGGGACTGAAGTAAACCACAAAACCCTCAGACAGGATAGCTGTCTCTCAGCTGGGATTTCAACTCAGGACCTCACAAATATGAATCAGAAGTGCTAATCACTTCAAAATAGTTACATCAGAATCACAAGAAGATAATACTGTTAATTGGGACCTGAAGGTACGACAAAAACACAAGCTACTGTTCAGACTAAATTTACAGATTTTCCCATAATGCATTTTGATTAACAGATATTCGAAGAAGTCGATGATTTATTGTCTGTTCAGTGTTTATCACGTTGTCTGCATTAGAGAGCTGGCTGAGAGGAATTATTGTTTATCTCACAGCAAGGCAAACATACAATGAGTTCTGGCAAGCCCTAACCTTAAAAAAGGCTCCCAGTTACTCTAAAGGCCTTAATACTAGCAAATACAAACAGATATTTCAACCAAGTCCTTGGTACATCAGTAAGAACAAATGATTTCTAATAACTGACATAACCTCAAATTGCTAGTTCAAAGGATGGCCAGGCACAGCATTCAACATAATAAATTTTTACAAGTACCTGATAAAAATAAATAAATAAATCACAATAAACCTTTATCATATGGTAATGGGGCTGCTCCCCACTTAATGGTATCTGCACCTTGTCGTGGTGGTGGGGCTTGAGTACCTCAGTGACCCCAAGAGCTACTGGTAGGGCCTCTCTAGCCAGATTGGTCGAGGGGGAGAGGTACCCTGGTCCTCCAGGTTGGGGGTTGGTCACAAGGCTAACAACCTTGCACCGTAAAAGGTAAGATGTTTCAAAACCTCGATCAAAGCCTCCGACAGACGGACCTGACAGAGGACCGAATGGAAGAGGAGAATTGAGGAGGCCATGGACCGAATACGGACCAGAGAGCCATAGAAGAAGAAGAAGAATGGGGCTGCTGGCCAAACCTAAACTTCACAGTTAAAAGACTGGACTGCGTGGAAATTGTGATGCACGGCTGACGAAGGTTAAGCACCCACCTTTTAATTTGTGCCATTTGATTTATTTATTCTGCCCACTAAATGAAGCACCCATTCTTATATAATAAGAAATATATATGTTACTGCTTTTTAGAGTATGACAAAGATAGAAATAACGAGAGATGAATTAAATTTTTGTGCCAGAATTCTCAACCACTTCCTGAAACTAAACCTGGGTTCAGAACAGACAAAATCCCAACTCTTGGGGTAGAAATGAGAAAAAGTTTAAAAAAAAATCCAAAGTAATGTTATGAGCACGAAGACAACATTTTCATGGACATATTCAGTGCAAAAGCTTCGTACAAATATTCTAAAAAATCACTAAATCGCAAAATCATTTTGTGCCACAATTAAACTGTACACGTAACCTGGCCTCGATGATCTAGCATTATGACACATTCGTAAAGAAACACACTTACTCAGACACCCATGACTTGGCTTCCAGTCTTATTATATTCCTGACCCCTACCAAAATCTCACGTTCATGCAATCGGTGGGTCATCATCGTCTTCCTGTCCAATCCGAACCTCGTCATAACGCCGTTGTCTCAGCTGGCGAAACCAGTGTAGCCAGTGGAACCGGCGTGCAGAGTACAGCAATCCTACCACCACCACAATCAGCACCAGTGGAATCAGAATGCCGGCAGCAATGGCAGAACCTGGCAAACATTAAGTAACTGTTCGCAACATACAACAAGAATTGTATACAGAAACAAAATAAATAGTAGTAATAACAAACTTTGGTGATGAAAGGAAGTTATTTAAGTGACAAATATTTTGGACATTTCCCATTGTACTGCTTCCTAGTTAAAATACACATCTCAATAGCTGACTCTGCTTCCACCATCAGGTAAAAATATAAAACCTACTACATACGGTCTGTAAGATGGAGCTAATACCTGGTCTGAAATGCAATGCACTTCAGGCCGGCTGATATTGGCTGACATGCATACAACAGCACGCACATGATCAGAAGACTACACAAAGCTGTACAAAGATGTATTATTTCACATACAGATCTATTTTTCCCACCCTGATGAAAACTTTAATACTTCTTCACCAATTTTTGAGTTATAAATCAACTATATTAGCTACTAGACCAATATCTCAATCACCAATTTTACTTCATTTTATAGTAAACAAAAAGCAATGAATACAGATGTATTCTGGCATGTTGTGCCATGCAGTCTGGTAGACAATGACCAACATTTTGGAGTAGCATACTGCCTACATCATTGCTCTGATGATGGAGGCAGTAAGAACCTCCAAAACCATCTAAGAAGCCATCTCCATACTTATTGCTGTGAGAACCTGAAATCTCATGAACAAAAGCTTCCATTAAAACATGAAACTTTCAGATGAAACCTCAAATTGGGCAAGTCCTTTATCTGTAATTCTTGCTAGCTAATACATACAATAATGTAAGTGGAATAGAAAACAGTACTTGCAACAGATTACACCCGAATTCATTACCTGATACGTTAGATGAATGTTCTGTCTTTGGTGTTGTAGGCTTGTCATCTGAATGTGGGTCTGGAGTGACTGGCCTGGTCTGTAAGCATGGTTCCGCGGGGCTCTGTTTCCTGTATCCAGGTTTACATTTGCACACACCAGTATCATTACTTGCTTTCTGTTGGTAACAAGTTTCATTAGGATCTGGGCACGCACGACCCACTGTATGCACGGTACATATCGTTTCTGAAATAAAACTTAGTTAAAATCACAGAAGTCGTCTTTTCAAATCAGTTACAATACAAAATTAAATTTTACTAATTAGTACATTACGTTGCATATGTAATTAAATTAAATTAAATTACAATAATGCAGTTTAAACAAATCTTTTACCTGAAGCTAATATGCTTTCAAACACAAAAACACCGATAAAACAAATAACAAAACTGCAACGACTGTTCATTTTCTTCCTTGGTTAAGTGTGACACATCAATGTAAGTATTCTCTCTTGATCTTAACGTATTTGTTTGCATATATGGAAAAATACAGTCAGCCTTCAACCTTTCCACTAAAGCACAATGACAGGAAATTTGCCCCTGAAAACTACGTCGCGATAATATGTGCCCACTTGATGCTTTCCATTGATATTAAGAAAACAGTGTCGCCAATAGTCACAATACAGGTCGTAACATGAGTAATTTAAAAATCAACGTGAATGAAATTGCAGTAAGAACTGTTTCCATACAATTCCTGTAACACTCGAGACAATTATAATACGAATGGCAAACCTGGGCACAAACAAACACAGAACGATAAATGCAGAGAGAAACTGTAATCTTGAATCGATTCTGATTCTAGCTGTCATGTACACCCCTAGCCTATATCTTGGAAACAAATTGTTTGGCTAATCAGTGACGTATGACAAGTGTACACAAAACGATGTCTTCAATAAAAGAAACCCGTAGGATGTCAAAAAGTAACCAAATAGCATCAAGAGTTCACAGTCTATTTGACCTCTATATAGGTCACGGAATACTACATACCGTAGTTAAGCTTACTGACTTTGAACTAGCTGATAATTATCAAAATTTGCATAGTATTATTTTAAAACAGTTGTCATTCGATGCACTAATTTGTATGTGATGTAAAATTATTGCATTTCCCCCCCCCCCCCCACAAACATGCCTTCAGTCAACAGTGAATTAGAACAACGTGTGAGAGTGTGTGTGCCCGTAACTTTTGTGGGAATGAATATGTCACAATTCTCTTCCTATATGCTAGTAAAAACTGAAGATATATGATGTTATGCTGTATATCTGAATGTTTAGATATTGCGGAGTATCATTTAAACATTTATTATGATAATTTCTTTAAATTTTCAAAATTCAAAACATGTTTATATAAGTTCTGATGTTTTGTGGTTATATTACAGTTCCTCGAGCCATTTAAGTCTGCATTTCCAACTTGCGAAAATGAGCGATGTTTTTTTTTAATTTTGCTCTTAGATTCTCTGTTTTATGAGCTGGATAGGATAAGATTTCGGGTGGACCCCAGAGCCGTTCTAAATTAAAAAGAACAGAGAAGAACCGTGACCCTGGCGGTAATAGAACACCGATCGTTGTCGGCCATTTTTGTTCACAGAAAATCAAAAACACAAATTCAGCTTTTTTCTATCACAAAGGAAGTATTACTTAAGGAGTGAGATTTAGGCAAAGTAGGAGTTAAAGCAGGACTGCCAACTATTTTTGGATTGTTGTTGCTGAAAAGACAGAGAGAACGATTTTAAAAAGACCAGGAGGAAGGATCAGGGACAGCGGGGTTCGTTACAGTGTTACTGTTATAAATGCTATTTGAGAAGAAGGCTGTAGAACTGGTCTTCAAGTAGACGAGGAAGCTGCCTGTGTTCAGTTGAACTCTACTGCCCCAGCAATCGTACGTAGGTGACGTCACATAAACACAATTGTATTTAAACGTCAGCTTGCGCCTTTTAGCTATACTTATCGCACTAACGACAAATGATTGCACGCAGAATTGTGATTCAAGGACTTCACTCATCCAGGTAAGAGCTCACTGCAGGACAGTGAGAATGAGGATATCACACTGCAGGGGTGTGCAAATCCGGACAAGTTTTCCTTCATATTTTAATTTAAGAAGAACGAGACATTTCTACTATCTTTTAAAAACGGTCTGTCCAATTATTTTAACAGGGAACAATTTTTTCCTGTGCAGGAAGTAAAGGCAGCTTAATTTAGATAATATTTCTATGTTCTCGCATTAAACGTCTGTACTTAGACGATTTAGGAAGATAATCAAAACTCCTCTTGTCCAATTCAAATGTTGGAGACTTTACTGGAGAGCTTACTGTGTTGCGGTAAGGTAAAGTTCATGGTGCTTGATTAAGTAACACTCCATACAGACGCATAAGAGTGTGGCGGTATAGCTCCACGTATTCTTCACCTTGTGAGTGTTCAGTTTCATTCCCTGGTCTTCTAACTTTCGGGGAAATATGCCCTGTTCCCACATCACAGGAGGTACGGACTGTTCCAAAGTCGGTCTCAAC
The DNA here is from genome assembly GCF_977971745.1 of Zootermopsis nevadensis. NCBI lineage: Eukaryota > Metazoa > Arthropoda > Insecta > Blattodea > Termopsidae > Zootermopsis > Zootermopsis nevadensis. The sequence goes on from NW_028259134.1 coordinate 21,552,897, forward strand.
GTGGCGACGCAGAGAAATACTTATGACCCTGCCGGGAATCGAACCCGTATCCTAACTACTGCACTGCTGAATTGCACTGGCTTCCCCATGGCTTGCGAAGTTTACACATTACAATGTGACTTATTAATTACAAAAGCAACACATCTTCTGACGAGAATTGTCTTCGTGTGCAGTTCCTTTGCAGAATTTGGCCATACAATATTTTAATTAACTTTCCTGCATGTTGCAGAATGCAGTGGGCTTATCTATTCACATTGACAACTTTCGCAGTAGCCTATTGTTACCCTGCGTTACCATGCCTCACTCAAGATGGCTACTGCACTGAATTGCAGTGTGCCATTAAGCAACCTGACGACTGTATTAATGGACACTTCAAACCAAATGTCAGTGACTGTGGATGTTGCCCATCATGTATAAAATTCTTAGGTGAGTACACTGTACTGAAATATTACTATAAGCGCTATGGTTCTACTTATACACGGTGAAGGCGGAGAAAAGACAAGATACTTCCGGAAATACCTGAAGTAACACGAAGGAAGGGTTTCAAAATCCCCAGCTTTCGTTAAAACAGAAAAAAAAACACATATACAAAGACCCATGTCAACAGCATAGTTGAATTCGTGAATGTCGTCAATTCCGGGGTGTGTTCAGGTCAAAGATAAACCGTTCATGGTGCTCCCGGAAGTAGAGGGCTGAGAAGAGGGTTGCTACACTTCCTAACGCTTTCTCCAGTTGCTTAATATAATTAAATTTTCGGCACCCGATTTCATCCCCGTCAGATGCAACGTATCTTAAAAATCATTTAAATAATTTTCTAGATCGCGGTCAGCCGTGCCATCAAGTCGAGATACCAGCAGAATATGAATGTGGTGCAGATCTAGTATGCAGTGAAAGAACTGGAACGTGTGTTCCTCCGTCTGGTGAGCATATACGTAGATTGTTACACAAAAAATTATAATGTTCTTAAAATTACAATAACAAACTACATTAATAGTACAATGAACATATCAATCGGCGTTTATAACTGTAAATTTCTAATCCTTCTTTTCACTGGCCTGTTGGTCTAGGGGTATGATTCTCGCTTCGGGTGCGAGAGGTCCCGGGTTCAATTCCCGGACAGGCCCTATTTTTTTTTTTCTTCATGTGATGTGCATTTTTCTTTGCTTTCGATCTTGAGTTCAGAAAAGATTCCATTTAAGAAAAGAGCATTACATTGTCAATTTTGATGTAAACAACTCTATTTGTAAATACCTAAAACTTAGAAATCATAAAAATTATTATAGAGAAAAACCAGGTTATTCATGTATTACTTATAAATTTCAATACATTGCCAAAATAGCTAAGATGAAAGAGCATTAGACTGAAAATCTGAATATCCCAGGTTTAGACACCTCACATTTTAAATTTGTAGATAACCTCATACTTTGCATTATAAATCTGCATAAATCTATATTTTATGATTCAGCTGAAACTCCACTGGTGGAGGAGGCATCCAAGGGATCAAACCAACCAAATATGCCATGCATGGAAGCAGTAAAATTGCATCCTAAGAAACCCCCTGCATGCACACCTGAAGGTGCCTATGCCCCCAGACAGTGTCGCGGTGAGGTGTGTTTCTGCGTCACGCTTGACGGAAGACCGATACCCTACTACAAGGTCATCAGGAAGCTTGCCGATTCTATGGAGTGCAGTAAATATATATTTTTAATTTTTTTCCTGTGTGCGCCACTTGGATTGGTTGCCTAGATAAAAAAAGTGTAACAAATTTTGGTAAGAAAATCTCATGGAAACGGGTCTCTTCATGTACCGACAGACATTTGTCCGTGTGCCTTATGCACAAAGCCATGAATGCATGTAGGGGAGTACAAGTAAATCTCCATACATTCTTCACCTTTTCAGTAGATGGAGGTGACTGATGAGTTTATGAGCTTGCCCTCATAAAAGGGGGAAGATGGGCTCCAGAGCAAGTGTTCAGAGTGAAGGACTTTACCAACCAGCCAAGAATCAAACCCTAAAATAGTATGACATTATTAAATTGAACCCTAAGGAAACAGGATGTGATAATATGAACCACATGTCCATAATGCAGAACGGTTATGTTCGCCAAAGTGGAATTTAATTAATATCTGTTTTTTCGCTGTCCAAATACGAACTGTTTTTAGTAATTATTTTTTGTCAAACAGTGGACACAATTTTAGAAGTGGGCCACACAAAATATATTTCTTAGCCATGGGTTAGGAAACCATTCTACAGCTTCAAATGGAATTATACTTCTGGTTAGCCAACTCCATCTGTATAAATAGCCATTGAAAATGTAACATAACACCACCTAGTAAAATAATGTGAAATATCATACTGCTTACAGATTGCGCCAGAGTCGAGATTGCTAGGAACAATGGTCGCATGTGCAACAAGCTGGGAAACTTCAAACCTCAGTGAATAATTATGCAAAGTGACGGAGAAACTACAATACTTCTGTTGGAAACCACTCGTCTGCTGGTACTGAATGAAAAGAAATAGGATATATTCACGCTGCCATTGATGGTCATTACCCAGAAAACAAGTTGATGCTTATAAAGAGAACATGCATAATATATCAGTGTAAATAGTGATCGTAGCCTGCGTCTGAAACACACACACATATATATTCACTGGTCGATATTTAAAATAAACTTTCCAAGATATTTACATCACTTTAATTGTGAACTGACATTACATTCTACCCAAAAATTTAGCCGAGACTCTAATATTAAACATAAGGAGATTTGTCCAACCAGATGTAGAGATAGGGGGATACAGTTGAGATATGTGAACTTGAAAGACTCCACGATCCAGAACTTCCGTCATAATTAGCCAACAAACATTTAATACACATAACAGTTTGTCTATAACAAATTAGAAGCATTAAAGCAAAAGAGAGCATTCCGCTCACGTCTTTCTTGTTCCTTTATATAAGACGCATTAGCTGCTACTGATCAGCACAACTGTACACAAATAAATTGTTTGTATATGCAATTATGTAGTTTCATTTTATTTTATATTACTCTTATATTTCCGGTTTAACAATGTTTATACATTTTCCGGTGCCCTTTTACTGGTCCCAACTTTCTGTTGGCTTGATCTATGGACATTCGGTAGGACTCCTTGGACGAGGGATCGGCCCGTCGCAAGGCCTCTACCTGTACACAGGACAGCACAACAAACATCCATGGCATGAGTGGGATTCGAACCAAAGGTCCAACCGGCACAAGGCCCATGCCTCAGACCGCGCAGCCACTGCGGACCCCACTTTATATTACTCAAAATTAAAATACAAGATACAGCTTGCTGGTGAGCCCCCGTTAATTTGGCAGTACACCCATTGTACATATATTGTACAATTATGTGATTATAATCAAGACAGGTTAATTCAAATGAGTGATTTGTATTTGGGAAGTTGCCTATTAGATAGGACAGACTAACACAATTTCACTCGTCTTCTGGGATAGAAGTGCTTTAATATGAACAAAATGTATTTTGTAACCTCGAGATATGGTTGAATAAAATCAGAAAGAACATGGCTACTGCTAAACCATTAATTCATGACAACAAATCTGGCTGGTAGCTCTGCAGTACAGAATTTAAATGCCTTGCGACAGAGGTTGAAACTTGTAACCCGAACTCAATATTGTCAACATTTTCATTCAAAACCTTCAGTAGTCGAACGAAAAGTACTTACCTGCATATATTTTCCAAGTAGTACTTCAGCCAGTTCAAAGCATTAACTTGATTTCCCAGAATTAATGTAATTCCTTTATTTCTGGTTTTACCTACCTGCTTGCCCTTGAAATTTACTAGGCAGTACCTCAGAACGGACCTTGCAGCCAACTTCCAAACTACTGGAATATTTTCAGTGTCGATATGACATGAAAAAACATGGGTCACGCTGGGAGGTTCTGGTTAAGGAGAGGTTGGAAATTGAAAACACAATGTCAATGTATCATAAACAAAAGGGAAAGTATTTTCATTACAATAACAAAACATCATCTTATAGAGTCAATATATACAGCATATCAATTTATGTATCAAGACAGAAAATCTATCAACTATAACAAGAATTACAGGAGGTAAAATTATATCCTCGGTGCTTAAGAATATGTTAAGCCTTTATATGAAAAATATATTTATTATTCAATCTAACAGCATCGTAACTATATAAAGTGTAATATTGCTTTTTCTTCGATTTAACCATTGAATTCAAAATGCATAATAAAGCTAGCATTTTAATCCATGTTTTGACAATTAAAAGGAATAAGCTCTATCATTTATTACTAATTAAGAATGGTTTGTAATTTAGTATTGAAGCTTATATATATATATATATATATATATAAACACGCGTGTCAACGCTTCAAGAAACTTGTTTCGCATCTCAAGTCATAAGGTGCAGAGAAAAGAATACTTGTTATGAATTATGGTACTTGCAGAAGGAAACGTTTCTTGTGCATCTGATCATACGTGCAGAAAAGTCTGAAAATGTTTTGTATCCAAGTAACAATAAAAATATTCACTTATTTTTCAATTTTTTTTAAATATTATACAATAGTATTAATACACATAGCACTTCATTTGGAAACCCCCCCTTTTCCAAAAAAAGGATGACTTTCTACGTATCAATATATTGGTGAAAAAAAATACAATAGGCTGTACATACGGTCAGAGGCGGAACAAGACCTTCCTGCCAAAAGTGGCATTATTCGTAACAATTATTCTTTTCCTGGCACCTAATGGACTGTAAGACAAGTTTCCTGCAGTACTGACACACGTGGTAATTTACAAGCTGCACGACTAAATTACAAACTTTTTTTAATTGGCAATAAATTATATCACAAATTCGTTTACTTTGAACAATCATTACAGTTTCTTCTACTTCTTAAAATTATTATACATCTCAGTTTTCATCTGCCACAATAAACTATGTACAGTGAAATACTGAAATTCTCAATCAATACGAGCCGAAACTACCTCAGTGGAAGACTGGACTCATCACGTTTTAACATCTCGAGTTTTCTTCTTATGGACAAAGATGACGTACCGTCGAGCTCTCTAATTCACCATCTATGCAGACACAGCACCAAGTCTTCAGCCATTTTGTTTAAATTAATTCAACTCTCACACTGCACACAATCATAATGAATAATTACAGAAATATAATTAATATTTCTTACTATGTGCATACATAAGAAATATTAATTGCAGTATCTTGGCTCTCAGTTCATCCATGTCCACTGAACAGAAAATTCTGGCTGTCAAAGATGATAATGCAGCAGTGTAGACAACTAAAGTCAACAGAGTGACTGAGTAGAACACTGACATGCCCACACACAACATCTAGAAGAAAGTTTATAAAAAGGTTAATTCCAAACACCATGTTAAAAAAATTAAACTCATTTCAATGCCATGTTGAATAATGGTGACCTTTTCAATCACCATTACTTAGATCAGAAGGAAATAATGCAGATTAACAATCAGTAGCTTAAAATAACTCTGAAAATATATGAGAAGCCTTACCAGAACTTTTCACAGCATCTGTTCATCACGCTTACCTGGCAGAGAGGCACTCTAAAGTATTACTTCCTAATTACGAAGTGGATCCAAGCTTTCTAGTGAGAAGTCTTCATTACCGAACGAAAGTCCTCGACTGAAACCATCCTGTAAGCAGTTTGATCTATGAGAAGGCTATAAAATAAAGTATTTCAAAGACACCTCAGGCAAAACCTCGAAACTCTTACATCCTAGACAAGCTTAACCATACTTCAGGTCACAAATTTATTTAAACAGAACTATAACAGTTTATTACAAATCTGATATTTTCAGCTCCATTATAACTTTAAATTTTTCCTAACAAACTGTACATTCTGCATGTAAAAATATATCATTTATATTTGAGACCATCTTACCTTCATCTCCAGAAGTCTCTTGTCTAGAAGTCCAATGGCGTTCTCCAGTTCTTGCTGCGACGGTTCTCCACTCTCTTGGTTTCCAAAGTCTCCCATCCCAAACGGATCGGAGAGAACGCCTACTGCTGAAGGCACCTGCTGCTTCAGCGCAGACCTGCGACAGAGGAAAAGACATAAATGAGCTGTTTTGTCTAAAATCACTTATGACGTGTAGCCGAGTCACTTCTTGGCAACAGACCAACAATTCTGGTAAAGTTTCTACCGAGTTCTTCAATTCTTCCAGGTAGTAGAGATAAAAGTCCAACCAATCATCACATCCTATTTTCTAAAATACATTTTAGTACTATCTTCCCACGATTGTTCCAATCTTCTAAAATACTCGCAATCCATTTTCTTTTCTCAGGTTAAAAATCAACTCTTTTACACATACAAAATGGCACATCTCAGATACAGATTCTGGACTGAATAAAACACATAACGTATCCTACCTGTTAGGAATAGGGGGTGCTGACAGCGTCGATGCCGAAGCAGGGTTAAATGGGGTGGAACCGAAGAGATCCTCCTTGAATGGATCTGCATTCTGTGGGGTTGTACCATTATTATGCGTGTGCGTGCGTCTGGACGAATCTCTGGGAACTTTTGGAGGTGGAGCCACTGTCAAATAAATTGTCGCCATCAGGCCAATATTCCAACTCTCAGTTATCCACACACACACACACACACAAGGCAACTTACTAGATGAAGTCCGTACTTTTTGCAAACGTGCATCCCATAACAGCATTCTGGTTCTATAAATTTATGATCAACACCATAATAAAATCATGTTATTGAGAATATAAGAATGGAAATTGTGTTCTCTTCTGAGATATGAGAATCTCATGGTGAAGATGTCAACTACAATTCTCTGATTTCTGACATACCGTCTCCATCATCAAGGCCAAACCTTCAAAATTTAAGATCGGTAAAACATATTCCTGTGAAACAATGAATGTTGGAAATCACCCACGAGACTATATAGCGCCACAAACCAGAAGTCCACAACTGATATTTATTACAGAAAATTACAAATAACAAAAAACCTGCAGTCTTCAGTGGAAGCCATGACGACTGCATCCTTTATAAACTTACATAAAGGTGGAGAAGAAATGGAGCCATTAGACAATGAAAGACTGCCACTGTCATTAATGTTGCTGCTCATTCTTTCATATGCCCGAGGATTGAAGTCTTCCTCCAGTTCATCCAGTAGCAAACCTTCCAGTTTCGTTCCAACGGATGGCTGGGCTGACGACAACATGTCGCTTATAAAACTGTTATCTCCAAATGACTTGCTGCCACTACTGGCCTCAAAGGCTCTGGGAGGAACAGGTGGTGGCTGTGCGAGGCTTGCAGCGATGGGGGGACTGCTAATTCCGTTACTGGACCCAGTGCTCAAGTTTAGGAGGTTCCCATTCTCCTACGGAGCATAAATCAGATTATTTAGCCACCACGTTGCAAAGTCACTTAGCCATTAACCAAAGATTATCTGAGTATTTATTTATAAGGCGCAGGTAATAAGGACGAAGATAATACAAATTTAAATTTTATATTAAATTAACTATAAATTACTGTAACAGAAAATATGCCCCAACTGGGCCTGCAGCTCTTTCAGACAAACCCGAAGTCCATCTGTGTTAATTATTCTTCAGCATCTCGGCATAATTTGTAAATATTTTTATTCGCACAGAAACTAATGGCGAGGAAATTGTTACATTTCTTAGCAAGGTTACGTTACGTTCTCTTATTTACAAACTGGATGTTGAAGGTATGAAGAAAGAATATATTAATGCATAAAAGATACAAATATTACAGCACTATTTGAATTCTAAGTAAATATTGAACAAGATACAGCCGTCAGGATTTTTCTCTCATTGGGAATTAATGATACTTGAAATCTCCCGAAAATGTTGGTATGGGATGCAGTGCAGTTTACCTTGTTCTGTCCACTGTGTATGTTGTCAGAACTGTAGTTAAATTCATTGCTGGAAGGTGATGTAGTGGTACCACTGCTGCTGGAACTGCTGCCAACACTCAGAAGATCTGTGATTCCATTCTGTGACATATATTCTTCAATATCACTCTGTAAATAATCACCATCACCGTTAATAAAATATTACCAGGCTACCAGCCATGTCAGTCGGTTAAGAATCGCCATTTCAGGGACCAACCCTGTCCCCGTCACCAGGATTTGGTGTCGCAATTTATCCAGGCCGTCCAGTTGAGTTTCGGAAAAATGGCGCATAGCAACACCAAGTGTTTAAGAAGAAAGAAAAAAGAGATTTCTTCTTTGCAGATTACGTTCAATCAGATTATAACTTCCCAGCCGTCATCCATTACAACTGTATTCCATTAGTATCATCATCTGATATTGTCCATTCTGTCGAACTCGGTCATCTACACTTACATTTATTTTAAGAAATGTAATTTTTACTGCCTGAATTTTACCACCGTTTGTTCTACCCAGTGGAGATTTCAACACCTGTACCAGCCATTTTTCAGTGTGGGTATCTTTTTAACATAAGTTGAAAAAAATCTAAATATCTTACAACTATTTGAAATAACCCATCTCTTGCAAAAATGCAAGAACTGATTACAATAATTTCTCCACATCAGGAAGTGTATTTACTGACCTGCCCCTTGATCTGAGCAACGTCGCTCAGTCTCTGTCGCAGTAACGAGTTCTCCGATTCCAGACGTTTCACTTTCTGCTGCAGCAACATGAGTCGGCGCTGTACTTCCAAATCCTTGCCAGACGTCTCTAAGAATCGTCGATAAGCCAAGTCAAACGCTTGTCCAATTGTCAGCGTAATCTCTTCTGCCTATATTCATCACATTTAAAATCACAGTCACAAATAACAGGCGACCCGAGTTACAAATTTCTTCTACACAATTCAGATTAGACGGCAAAGTCACCGAGTTTGGGCTGGACGACGAGGGTCTGATTCCTGACGAGAGCAGGGCTTGCACTTTTTACCATAATGTCAAGACATTCTTCATCTGCCTAGCCACCTACCCAATGGGTACTGAAGTTAAAATGCGTGGAGTTTTACCTCCGTGTTCACTGCGCAGACAGTACTACTTGCGCACACTGCAGAAACAGTGGCACTACTGTTGCTACCACATTATAAATTTGGGTGGATGCCATGTTAGTATTATACAAGCAAGAAACTATTAATCGCAAAGATAAGATGGCCTCTATGATGACATGATATAGCAAGTTTAATCTAAATCTGTCCACTGCTTCAAACAATACCAGGGATTAGCATGAATACATAATTACAGCAATACCATAAGCTTCTATTTACCTAAAAAATAAGGAAATAAAGATAAAAATCCAACATTATATATGTAAAGGTTCCTGGCAATCTACTGCTCAATGCAATAGCTTAGCAGATGCCATTATGAGGAATATCTCTTTACTAGTATCGTCTTCAAACTAGTTTCATGACAACTTACTAGCTTGTCGCTAACGAACACAAAGCACACGTGTCTCTCGGAATCAGGCTCCTTAGCGATGAAGCTGAAGAATTTCTTCTCTCCCTTGTCATCAGCACAGTATGATATGCGATGCAGTGGATACTGGTGCATGATGCGCTGCGGAAGAAACCAACCCAGCGTACGTCATTCTTGAGGAACATTTCCACAAATCACGGCTCTGAACTCGACAAAACCTACGCACACTCTCAACGAGGCATACTTTGTGCAGTGCATCGTTTTCAAATGTTGGCTGCCTTCTGGGCACCTGCGCTGTGTAGTCTGTTAGAAGTTTACCAACGTTTCAGAGGTCCTTGCTGCCTCCATCAACACCTCTGAAACGTCGGCAAACTTCTACCAGAGTACACGGAGCAACAACCCCACAAGACATCCATATTCAGATTCGCAACCACGAAAACCTCAAATCCCACTTTTCAAATGTTCTTACATGACAGATTATATTCTAGGGGGTTCAATAAATTTTCCACTGTCTGGATGTACAGGGGTATACAAATGGGACTGATTTTCCCTACTCAAATTCTGTAGAATTACGGGAATTCTCACAGCAGTGAGACTTTAGACATCAGCAACAAAAGAGTAAATGCAAATTCATCTCATACTCGAGTTAAAAAACGTGTGGAGATGTGGTGATTAGGTAACCGTAACTTTACCAGAAAAGTTTAGTCTTACAGACCTCAGAACTAAGTCGAAACAGTACCTTCGTCTTTGGTTCTTGTATAGCGACTCCATCTATACTGATGGTGAGCTCTACTTTTGGCGTCTTGCTGCCCTCTGCTTTCCGCAACTGCTGGTTGAATTTCAGTTTACGAATTCCCTCTTTAACCACCTCAATGCCTTTTGGCTGGTCCACTTCTGTACTCCCTAGAAACTACAACAACAAAAGACCATCATGTGACAGAAATGAAGACGCCTTTTACTGTATTACATATTCATTTGTTTCCTGAGACTCTCAGGTTAACCAGTCGATCTTTTGCAATGGTGAAGTTCTGTGTTTTCTTCGCGGTACGGACTGAATTCTTAAGTTTCATTTGAAAGAGCTTCGGCTCCAAAGGTTAATTAGCGTTTTAGTCGTATTATTTCCTTAAACACGGTTAACCAGTTTATCTTTGCAATGGTGAAGTGTAGTGTTTTCTTCGCGGTACGGACTGAATTCTTAAGTTTCAGTTGAAAGAGCTTCGGCTCCAAAGGTTAATTAGCGTTTTAGTCGTATTATTTCCTTAAACACGGTTAACCAGTTTATCTTTGCAATGGTGAAGTGTAGTGTTTTCTTCGCGGTACGGACTGAATTCTTAAGTTTCATTTGAAAGAGCTTCGGCTCCAAAGGTTAATTAGCGTTTTAGTCGTATTATTTCCTTAAACAAGGTTAACCACTTGATCTTTGCAATGGTGAAGTGTAGTGTTTTCTTCGCGGTACGGACTGAATTCTTAAGTTTCATTTGAAAGAGCTTCGGCTCCAAAGGTTAATTAGCGTTTTAGTCGTATTATTTCCTTAAACAAGGTTAACCACTTGATCTTTGCAATGGTGAAGTGTAGTGTTTTCTTCGCGGTACGGACTGAATTCTTAAGTTTCATTTGAAAGAGCTTCGGCTCCAAAGGTTAATTAGCGTTTTAGTCGTATTATTTCCTTAAACAAGGTTAACCAGTTGATCTTCGTAATGGTGAAGTGTAGTGTTTTCTTCGCGGTACGGACTGAATTCTTAAGTTTCATTTGAAAGGGCTTCGGCTCCAAAGGTTAATTACCGTTTTAGTCGTATTATTTCCTTAAACAAGGTTAACCAGTCGATCTTTGTAATGGTGAAGTGTTGTTTTCTTTGCGGTACGGACCGAATCTTTCAATAATACTTATTTAGATGAGGTTCCGGCCTCAAGGGTTGAGGGTCCGAAACTGTATGACCCAGATCACACAGAGGGGATATTATTACTGTGGCACATAATCTCACAACGATGAACATACTCGATATGAACGTATGGTTATTTTTAATTAAGCACTGAGTCATTAGCACGGTCATGACGTCATAATGCAATGTCAGCGGAATACGAGTTGCGTGTTGCAACGGATGTGCTGACGACTGGCAAAATGTTCCCACCTTATGGACCCGAAGGTATAACATTTTGCTATCATCGATATAGTTGGGTGTGAAAGTCTTCATCATCATCACCACCTTCGCCGTTCCAGCCTCTAATTTCTTACGTCTCCTTCCGGTATCAAAGTGAAACTATTAAAGGCTACTTAAATTCGTTATTATCAGTGACACTTGGACAGATGTCGGAACATTTTCAACCAATATTTTGTACGTATTTCTCATCTACCCATGAGTGCTACATGCTCCGCCCATCTCGTACGATAACCCTAATGACATTTGGTGAAGTACACAAATTATGGAGCTCCTCACTACGCGGTTTTCTCCAGTCTCCTGTCACTTCATCCCGCTTGGGGTCCAAAGGTATTGTATTTCAGAAACGTCCTCAACCTTACAGCAAAGACACTCTTCAAGACGGCTCTCCAAATGAAACAACAACCACCCAGGAAGACAGCCCATCCTGAGAAGCTAATAGTCGCTCACACAATCAAGAAAGTTGCAAATTTTAGGAGCAAATTCCATCTACTGCGACCTCGATTCTTGTACGAAATGAAAGTGACTTACATTTATGAACCCCCTCCCCCCGTATTGACCTGTATTTCAAGACGATAACGGTACCTGTTGCTGCCACAACTATGCCACTCATGCATAACCACCCATTCGCGGACACCTTGATCATCCTTGCATCGACGTAGCCAGCAATGTCGGTCCAGGCAGACCACAGAGGCACAAGAAGATTTGTCATGTACCTACAAAATGCTTATAAGATAAATCAGTTCTAAGAAAACCGATTTCAGCGTCATGTATTAACCAGAAGCCAATTCGCCCTCGTACCAAATTTCAATAGCATTCGACAAGTACGTATGATTTGGGGTTCACACGAGTTCGAAGATGGATGTCTTCTGGGTTGTAATAAAAAACCAGACAGACACAAAAGCCCGGATCCCCAGGTGGGGCGGTAAGTACAAGACACGCGAGACCCAGTGCTCCATTTTAACATGGTACTTACCTATTTCACGGTAATTCCTAACCTTCGATTGTGGTCTTACATAAAAAAGTGGTTTATTGCACGGTAGACGAGATTTTAATTTTCCCTCTAGAGGCCTCTGCTCCCTAGTCAACTAATTCCAGATAACACTGATTCAAGTCACCTAGCAAAACAGATTCCACACGCACGCATAATCAGGACATCATTGTTTTTGTTTTTCTCACAGGGCTGGTAAAACAATTGCAATTCTAGAACCATCGAATTCGCGGGACAAACTAAAAGACGATCACATCGTGAACACGTGACGGGAGATGACGTCACCAGGTTGGTTCGCTGATTAGCGTTGCCTTGTGTCACTCTTACTCAAAAGATGTAACAACTTCAACACCGAATTCGATCATCTACTTTGACTCTGGTTCCTACCGGCGCCGAACATTTTTTACGCTCCAAAAGAAACATTTGTGCCAAACAATCAGAATTGATTACAGCATCAAAGATCAAGCAAGTTTTATCGATTTTCAAAAGACGCCTTAATGAACTGGAAAGCATATGGAAGGAAGTGAGTATATTTAAGGTATTATCCCGATATTAGCTTGGAACGGCTGAGTGAAACCACGAAAAAAACATCAAGAAAACCGATTCTCCACGACGAGATTTGAACCCGGGACCTCCCGAAAACGGAGAGCCGATGACTCAGCAGCGGCGTCCGGTGGTAGAAAAGACAATTTAAAACAGTTTCGGGCATGTTGGATATTTAACGAAATACAAGGGAAATATTGCATTTGCTCTTGGGCACTGTTACACTTAGAGCGATTAGCTTCGCAACACGAGATTCAAGGTCGGCAAGGCATGACCGCCAAGGCCAATAAGGTACGGAGAGTTACGAAGAACTCACTTGGTACATACGAGCTCTTCAGCCATAGCTAACATTTCCCCACTTGTGACAGCAGACATCCTGTTTAGTATCACTTTTAGCTTCCCTGAATACCCATTTGAAGCCCAAGCTCGCGTAAATATTATTTAATAATTCAGTCCGTACCGCAAAGAAAACACTACACTTCACCATTACAAAGATCAACCGGTTAACGTTGTTTAAGGAAATAATACGACTAAAACGCTAATTAACCTTTGGAGCCGAAGCTCTTTCAAATGAAACTTAAGAATTCAGTCCGTACCGCAAAGAAAACACAGAACTTCACCATTACAGAGATTGACTGGTTAACCTTGTTTAAGGAAATAATACGACTAAAACGCTAATTAACCTTTGGAGCCGAAGCTCTTTCAACTGAAACTTAAGAATTCAGTCCGTACCGCGAAGAAAACACTACACTTCACCATTACAAAGATCAACTGGTTAACCTTGTTTAAGGAAATAATACGACTAAAACGCTAATTAACCTTTGGAGCCGAAGCTCTTTCAAATGAAACTTAAGAATTCGGTCCGTACCGCGAAGAAAACACAGAACTTCACCATTACGAAGATCAACTGGTTAACGCCGTTTAGGGAAATGATCGCTGTTTCTTGTGAGAATCATGCTTGAACACATGCAACCGAAACGCAGTGCTAGTAACAAAACAGGTGGTACATATAATTACCAATGAGCTTTAAATACCTAAATTGCATGTCAGAAATTAAAAATAAGTTGGCCTACATTTTAACTACTGGAACTAATCCAGAATTTCTATAAGTCGTCCGGCAGACGAATTCACCTGATAAATGTACGAAAAAATCTTATTGAAACTCAGCCTGGTTCCGTTCGCCTTACATTTCTCAACAGGCTTCTCAAACAATCAAGTATATTTTTTTAGGCGAAATAATTCGGTATGAAGTGTGTTCAAAATAACAGAAACCACGACTAATCTGTGGCCAAAACTCAAAATTCTGGCAAGAGCATTACAGCATTTTCTCTACTTCTCCGTACCAAACTCAGGCGCCCAAAATAAGGGGCTTCTTCCGTGGCGACACGGAGGCCACAGAGTAAACCTATTTGAACCCCGTCTAAAATACGTTGAATCCTGCCTCCATCACCCGTTGTGGCGTCATTAAACACCGTTTACTGGTGTATTTATGTACACAAAGCCTCGAGTCAAAGTAGACTTATCTGTCTCTGAAAATCCAGCGAATTCGTATCGCATCTGAGTCAACAGGACCCGTATACTTAGTCACTTATCTGTCTCTATGCGGAAATACACACGTGACAACAAACAGGTGCATGCAAAACAAAGTTACTCTTTCCTGCCGAACAAAGGACAAGATTTGAAATGGCCAATCAGTAGAGGACTGCACAGTTTCCACATGGGTTCTTGATACATCGGGAATCTGAATGCGTCTTATCCGTAAAACTTTAATGAAAATATTTTAGCGCATAATTAAATGTCGTGTTCATACAGACATCTTAGAAAAATCTCAAAATGTTCTTAGATTCGTTCTAGAACTCTATATACCAACGTTTTAACCCCATCCGCGACCCTTCAAACAATCTGGCGCATTAAAACCAAAAATGTATGTCACGTCCCACTACTAAAATATACACGAATAAATTAATTACCAGCTGTAATGCCAACCTCGCTACATTTCATATGTTGCTAATTATTTCCACGGTTTCTGAAAAATTTTAATATGCAAATTAGTGGTCACTCGTTACCTCGTGACTGTCGTCAATGAAGTATAGTGGAATGCACCGACGAGGTGGGGAGCTGTTTCACCGACACGGACGGGTTGTTGACCCTAATACTACTCACCCTGAAAACATTTCTTCAGCTAATAATGTTATCATTAGTGCTCTGCCCTCGGGGTTCGATCGCAAGACCTTTCGACAGTTAGGAGGGCAGACAGATGCCGGTTGCCTGTTTTATGAAACCTGTCTAGTCCTGTTGTCTGAAAGCACAAAGCAAGCGTGTACTCCATGCTGGATTCTGGGTGGAGCCACCATCTTGCGCTACGTACTTAGTATTAAAAGTTTGGCCGAAAGAGCTGTAGATAAAAGAGTTCCGAAAAAACGTATGTCATTATTTGATACAAGTTTGTTTAACATACGACCCCATTAACAAGAGGCATATATATTTATTTATTAATATTCTGCCTTAATTTACGGTACAGAAACTGTACTGTTGTTATAATTAAAATCATAAAAAAACACATTAATACTCTGAATTGTAGACAATGGGTACAATGTAAGGTTTGCCATATTTCTGTTGGATTTCACTTTATCCTTGAGTCTACTTCACTTACGAAAAGCAATTTAAAATTTAAAAAAAAAAAATGTCTACATCAGACTCGTCAATTTTCGAACTGCTCAATGACCTAACCTCACAACAAATCTTTCCGTGCTTTATTACAGAAAATAAAACGTAACACACACGTCTGCAACTGTCTCCCGTGGTACAAGTCAGCATCCATCCTTCAACAGCCGAGCCGAGCTGACAAAGAACAATTGGAATGTTGGTTACTGTAAACTCCGTCTTACCTCGCCGGCCATAGGAACGTGCCAGTCCACTGCTGATAATAGTTAAGCCTACATGCCACAATATATGGCCGATTCGAACCTCGCCTTTGCTCTTATACACGATTTGATGTGCTCTCATTTGTAAAGAATCTCACTGAACACTTTCTAGTTCACGCTTACGTGAAAAATGTTTTAGCAGACGCAAATATTAACGATTTACAATCCAGTGTTAACAAAATGTATCACCTTCTTTAATGATCATTAACTTTCTAACGTTAACCGGTTGATATCTGCAACGGTGAAGAGGTGTGTTTTCTTTGCGGTAAGGACTGAATTCTTAAATATTATCCAGACAAGCATTGGCTTCTAAAGGTTTCGAATATGACCAATTATAAATAATTTAAAGACATACAAATATTAATTTTCTGCGGATGTTATGGAAAAATTATATTTTCAGGCACTTCCGGTATTAATAAATTCTCTGGCATACTGGGCGTAAATCTACTGGAAGCGTTTAAACTCTACCTAAAAAAAAATGTCACATTTCAATTATTTGCCGAAACTTCTACTCGAACAGATGAAAAGCTATTCTGAGGAACTCGATCTTACGAGCATAAACAACTCACGAACCCTGGACGACTTCAAGCAAGACATTAGTGTGCAGAAGATGATCACGGAAAAGTCTGTGCTATCCCAAACAGTTATTCAAACGTTAAGTCGGCCGCTAGAACATTCACGCGTAAGGTGTGTGATGTTCTGCACACAAAGAAGGGACAAGCTGCGTCTTAGACATTTACCAGAACTTCACCTGAGCACGCACTGTTCCAACGATGACGTGTACCTACAAGTCTACATGGCGTTACTAGGCAAAATACCAAGATTATCTAATACGTCCAGTAGCTTAAGAATTGCGTAGGATATTTCATTACAAGGACAACTGAGTGTTACGAAATAACATAACAGTGTTGTCCTGCATATCTATACATAGGTCTATTTGCCACAAGATTTTGCGCATTAAACATTAATTCTGTTACAACATCGACCTTCGGATGGCTTCCATCTGGCCTCTTTGCAACATCCAGGTGTTCAATAAACCTACTCAGAATACCAAGTTCCACAAATTACATCTCATGTAGGCTAAAGAGTGTAACATGTGACGAACTCCGTTCGGCGAACAGCTTTTCTACGCAACTTCAAGGTGGCCCTGAACTGTTTGCCGCGTGCTAAATTATTGCAAGGTGCATTCACAAAGACAAACAATTCCACGATGCACCTTAAAGAGGCCTCTCTTCTTTAATGTCTAAATCGGAAATTATTATATGCGTGTCGGAAACAACACTAAAACCATACACCCACAAACATCGTTAGCATCATCATCTGTATCCGGAGACTCGGTCCATCACCTATTTCAGACTTCAGCTAGACCCATAACGATGACACGAAAAAACATTACTTCAACGCGAGTGTTCACTCATAACGAAAAGAATATCGCGAACAATGGCGGATGTTCTGGTCTGATAAGTTCTGAGATATCAGACCACTAAAACTGGATACATATAAAAGAAATGTAAGGATGGAGGCAAATTGTTATTACTAAAATACGAGGCGCGTCCTCAAAGTAAGTTTCCCACTCGTCCCACAGCTAGCAAACATTATATTGCGCGAAGCGACTGTGCGTACGTGATAGAGCAATGACGTAGCATGGCGCATGCACTAACGGCACTTCCCGCGTTCTCACAGTAGCATCGTTGCAGCTGTTGAAGATGGAGGTTCTTATTCCAGCTCCCGCCGACTGTGAAGTGCGGTCAGTGATAACGCTAGGCCGCACACGGCTCGACGGACAGCAAGTCTCCTGCAGGAGTTCAGCTCGGAGGTGTTTAATCATTCACCCTACAGCCCGGACCTCGCTCCCAGTGATTTCCATCTTTTCCTACACTTCAAGAAATTCCTGTCCGGTCAGCGTCAGCGTTTTGAGAATGACAGAGAGGCGGAGATGGTTGTCACACAGTGGTTCCAATCCCAGGCGGCAGACTTCTACGACACAGGTGTTCAAAAGTTGGTCCCACGGTATGACAAATGTCTCAATTCCGGTGGCGAATATGTTGAAAAATAGCTGGACACTTGCTGTATCTGTTGCAATAAATATTTCCATGAAATTGTGTTTTGTTTCTGTAAACGGCCCCAGGGAAACTTACTTTGTGGACGCGCCTCGTAACTTAGAACTGTTATGCGGTTGTTGGACGAATTACAAAATATTTCATTTATGGATTGCCAATAAATGCCAAACGGCGACAAGATGAACTATAAACAAGTGATTGACAATTTAAAACACTCCCCCCCCCCAAAAAAAAAGACAATTACATTGAAAGTCTTTCGGTTTTATGGAAAAAGAAAATTGGAAATAACTTGGTGCAGAATATTCCTCCTTGAGAAGCTAACTGTCGCTCATCGACGTGATGATTACTACATAAGAGAAGACAGAAAAGTGCGAACATCACGCCAAGGTAGACCGCTTTCCCACACGACAAAACCTTTCATAAATCCTCAACATGTTCATGACGTTAACCGCACCTGAAATTACAGTGAACGTCTGCCCAGTTGCAGAAGTAAGACGAACTGGTCTTGAAAACCATTAAACAAGTACTAGGTAGTGGAATAGCCATTCCTGAGATCATCTTTGTCCAACTAGCTAGAATTCCCCAAGTTTATTACTGTACTCACAAGAACCCACAATTGTACCTTATCCTTAGCCAGTTGAATCCAATGAATAATGAAATCCATTTTAATATCATTTTCCGACCGGCCTCTGCAGTTACGCCCAGCTTCTCGATGAACTTACATTTTCGCGGACACAGAATTCAATGGATCGGTTTCCATTTGCCAGAAGTAACGACACAGCTCACCACTCCACCCCCAAAAAAGTTAACTTATCCTCAACACATTGCTCCGGAGAAGTTTTTAGGCCCACATTTTTTTTCGAGCACTGAAGCAGAACGGAAACAAAGTAAGTGTGGACGCTCATACCTTGTGCAAGGCACTAAATATGTCGAAACTGTACCAGAAACTGGAGCAAACGGTCCAATGGTGTCAACGCATGGTTCACTTAGAAGTGACTAAGCAAACAGTGGGTAATCAAGGGGTCTAAACTCCATCGGGATTCGATTCGCGATCCTCCTCGATAAGAAACAGTAACGAAAGCAGGTCTCCTTCACTCTCCAAAGATAAAAAAAAAAGTTACTCGTCTGAGCCAGCATTGAAGTCTCCACAGCAGAATATTGCAAATATTCAGGACGCATGACTCGATTAGTGGTCGGAACCTGCAAAATTCTTTTTTGGCTTTGAAGGGATGCAGGTTCTGAACAAACAAAAAAGAACCCTTTAAAGCTTAATGGTAACTATATGTACCAGCTGCTTTAACAATCAGCAACTTCGCATTTTGTATTTACGGGTTTCGTACGATTCCCAGTACAAATTGAGATTATTTCCTTAAACAGCGTTAACCAGTTGATCTTTGCAATGGTGAAGTGTAGTGTTTTCTTTGCGGTACGGACTGAATTCTTAAGTTTCATTTGAAAGAGCTTCGGCTCCAAAGGTTAATTAGCGTTTTAGTCGTATTATTTCCTTAAACAGCGTTAAAAAGTTGATCTTTGCAATGGTGAAGTGTAGTGTTTTCTTCGCGGTACGGACTGAATTCATAAATAATGTTCAGACGTCCTCCGGCTTTAAAGGGACCATAAAATAATGAATATTAATTAGAAATAATAAAATATTAAAATTAGCCTCGACTGCCTGTCCTCTAGATACGTGCAGGGCGTGTATTAGCCAAATGACAAGGCGATAATAAAAGGTCAGACAAGGGTTTCGGCAGAACACACTTGTTTGTATGTAGTTGTATCCGGCTCATTCATACATAAAGACCGAAAAAAGTAAATCATCTATTAACTGCTCCAGCCGAATTTGTAACGGGGTACGATTTTCAAATTGTCATAATCCCAAGTCATTGGACTGACGTGGATTCTAACAAGACCGGCGTTATTTACAACACGGAAAACGTCACGAAAGCACTGCACAAACAATATCGCAATTCTTCTTTTTAAAAAAAATGCGACAGCTAGCGCGGAAGTACAATGGTACAATATTTCTTTGTTGCAAGCCAATTTAACAAAAATAAGTCCGTCACGATTCTGACCTCATTTTTATTCCGTTCCCTTCACCCACAGCGACCGGATAAGTTTTCCATGGACTCGCCTCTCCAATTTTCCCTAATCTGATGACAGAGACATCTACGCCTGGTTATACAGCCAACGTCCTTCGCGATTTCCTCGACTGCATGTACGAGTTCGCGGAAGGTAAAAACTAAAATTAAGCGAGTCTGGTAGCAAGAAATGCAAAGGAAGCTATGGTGGGGCCTAGCGCAGCCTTCGTGTGGCGACAGTCTGTCGGTCTCCGCTGGCACGTTCGGCTGTGAAGACTTTTTTACCATTAATTGACTTTATAAAGAAATTTAACAAGTGTCATACTTCAAATGTGCTATTCAACACAAAAAAGGGGTTCATTCCCGTCACCTTTGACGGGTTTATTTATTTATTTATTTAGTGTTCTGTCTGACGACAGGTCCATATGAACAGGATCCTTCGATCCTTTTTTCGGACTGGGACCTGTTCATATACGTTCTTGGCAGATGATCCAGAAGTGGTTTGCCATTGCCTTCTTCTGTGTGTGAATGGAGTAATTGTTGGGATGCCACGGAGGAAAACTCCGTGTTGCCTAGACCACGGCCTTGCCCAACACAAGTTATAAATTCGGGCACCGCCGGGAATCGAACCCGAGACCCCAGGATTACAAGGCCAGCGTTCTAACCGCTAGACCACCTCATCTTATTATTATTTAGTGTTCTGTCTGACGACAGGTCCATATGAACAGGATCCTTCCATCCTTTTCTCGGACTGGGACCTGTTCATATACGTTCTTGGCAGATGATCCAGAAGTGGTTTGCCATTGCCTTCTTCTGTGTGTGAATGGAGTAATTGTTGGGATGCCACGGAGGAAAACTCCGTGTTGCCTAGACCACGGCCTTGCCCAACACAAGTTATAAATTCAGGCACCGCCGGGAATCGAACCCGAGACCCCAGGATTACAAGGCCAGCGTTCTAACCGCTATCAGACGCTAATAGCAAGTGTTTCTACGAGGCAATTGTCAAGATGAGGCAGTGGGCGGAAGACAGGAAACCAAAATCACGAATAATCACAAGAAACTGACCTTGACTAGATAAGCTATGTGACCCCGCTGTAAAGCATCCGGTGGGTGAATCCAGTTTCTGTTACCTGCAACAGAAAGAAATGTATCAAACTTTTCCATTTAAGCACAATGGCGAGGTTGTACTCACCACCTCCGAATCTCCTGAACAGATATCGATCAAAATTGTCACTGTTGGATTTCTGGACTTTTTCCACTGTCTATTATTCCAAACGGAACAAAGCATTTCGTAAACTTTATCTAATTAAATCCTTTGGGGAAAAAACATGTGGTTACTGTTGAGTAAATGAGATGTGTCCCGACATCCGTCAAGAATTAAAGCTCGTGATTTTTTAAATTATAAAATATTACAGGTTTACAAGAAAAAGGTCTGTGTGTGCAGCCTAAGATAAAGATGCGCCCTGTCTGACCCTGATCGCACTGCAGAGACCCGGGTGACCGTAACCGGTGTGTACAGACAGATCAAAAGACGCTGCAGTGAACCTCTCGAGCACGTGTTTCGGGATGATCGCGCTGTTTGTGCTGGGGCTCGCGAAACCGTCCACATTCACGGAGAACAAGCAGTCTGGACGCATCTTTCGCAGAACTGTGGACGTAAGAGGTAACTCAACTTACCTGCCGACTTATTACCGGTTTGCTTATTGTTACTGTTGTTCTGTGCCCATTTAAGAAGCGTTGAGTTCCTCATCCCGGCTCGACAAGCGGAACCTCCCTGCAACAGGACATCAGAATGTCAGTAAAGGAATGCTGTCTGTCACCTGCCTGTTGACTGTCAATATACAGACATTTTAAATATAACGTACGCGCCCTGACTGTCGTAACGAAACAGTAGACTTACGATTTTGGAAAGTTAACGTGCAAAAATGTGCAAAATACAGCCAATGCTTGTAAATAATATAATAATTTATTCACCGTCCATACACAAACTTAAAATGTTGTTAAAATTACTTAAGATTACATAAAATTACAACATTTTTT
This sequence comes from Zootermopsis nevadensis, assembly GCF_977971745.1. Taxonomy (NCBI): domain Eukaryota; kingdom Metazoa; phylum Arthropoda; class Insecta; order Blattodea; family Termopsidae; genus Zootermopsis; species Zootermopsis nevadensis. Next base: position 21,575,117 of record NW_028259134.1, read on the forward strand.
AGAATTAGATCTTGATACATTTCACATTTGACGACATGTTTCGGTGTATTTCACCATCATCAGGTCAATCAATTTAAAACTGTTTTAAAAACTGTTGTACATCCCGCTCCGCGTATATTGATATGTTTGACTGTTTTGATTTCCTTCCTTTTAATGCTTGGATGTTTATAGCTGTAATATTAATTTTCAAATCAAAACAGTCAAACATATCAATATACGCGGAGCAGGATGTACAACAGTTTTTAAAACAGTTTTAAATTGATTGACCTGATGATGGTGAAATACACCGAAACATGTCGTCAAATGTGAAATGTATCAAGATCTAATTCTAAAAAATGTTGTAATTTTATGTAATCTTAAGTAATTTTAACAACATTTTAAGTTTGTGTATGGACGGTGAATAAATTATTATATTGATTACACAAACATGACGCAGTTAAGATATAAAGCTTGTAAATAACTTGCCAAGAATAACATTTTTGCCAAGTAAATTAAATATAAACACATATTCGGCGATGTCTACACCTGAACTTGCAAGTAATATAATTTTTCTGGGCGTATCTGGACAGAAGCTGGATGACAGATATTCGAAACAAAAAATTACACACATTAAGATGTAAATGCTAGAAATAACACAGACCATAAGTCACTTTAGTACTCCATAATTTTACATACATTCAGGTAAGAATATCCACCCAATCACGTACACGAAACATAACACACAGGACAAAGTAACAAAAATGAGCCCTAAGACCAAACTAACAAGAGGAACTTTGTCAAGGATCCACAACTTTGTGCCTAAGGAGATTTAGAAACGTCACGCATGAGATTCCACACACAAATACAATAGGAGTAACTTCAAGAGATAGAAGATGGGTGTCCTGTAGCGCCGTGTAGTCTAGTAGGCGTTGACCGACGTTTCAGACGTACTTGCTACCTTCATAATCGGGACGACGAGTATTTCTGCAGCATGTTCATCTGAAACGTCGGTAGAGTCTACCAGACCACACAGCACAACAACACAGGAGACAGACATCTTTGTAAACACTGCCTTCTACGTGTTAAGCAGGTCTATTTAAAACATTCCACAAGAAATGAAATGTGTCGGCCCATCGATGTTCGTCTGTCTCGAGACATATCGAGAGTCGCACAGTCACCTGTTTGGTATTTTATTCATTGCGCGTGTAATCCAGTCTCTGTGGCCCATCTGAGTTACTCGCGAGGTCTTGAATTAAAACATCCCAATGGCGGGACAGCCTACAAGGGTGTATAATAAATCCCCGAACTCAATTGATTTGTTAAGTTGCGCTTTGAATGAAATGACGAGGACATTACATGCAGAACGCATCTGACATCCAGTGGCGGAAGTATGAATTTTACAATTCAATTATTCCGTTATTATTCAGATCAGACAGACATACCGGAGGACAAGAATCTGGACACAGAATTTCTCATGGCTCAAGGAGTTCCCATTTTAGAAATTCAAGTCGTGTCTCCAGCAATCAAGTATAATTCTGAGCACGACTTACTTGTTTACTTTATGGGATAAGGTTTTATCCAGAAATTCTTCTACGTTACGATTAATCGAAATCCTGGGCCAAAAAATGGCGAGCACTTCATTCCGAAAAACAAAGTCCTATTGGCTAACGTACAGCCAATAACACGACAACTTCAGTACCCTGAGGAGGAGGACGAAGAAGGTTCTCAAAACGTTTTCTCCATTAAGCCACCTTACATGGCTAGTAGCCCGAGAAGAATTAATTACATTTCTAATATATTTGCAACAGCACGGCACGGAACAATAAATAAAACAACTGAATACGATGTAATTGCGTGAAGAATTTCTTAACTACGACCGGCGCACTCATAAATAACACAAAAATGGTGGATAAAGTAGGGATGTTCTGTGACCTATTTTAAATCCGTACCACGAAAAAAAGTGATTGGCCCACAGACCGAGATACGAAAACACGTACCTGAAGACGTGGCGCTAAACCTGCTTATCAGGGTCTACAATCGACTATGTGATACACGACATGACAGACAACTTGGTCACGATCCACAATATACAGACACTAACAAAATTAGTTACAGATTTTTATTAAAAGCGACAGAGTTGCTTCACGAACTCACGAGCATTCTGGCAACAAAATTACAGAACTGTACACGCATCACGACGGTGTATTTATGGGTTTCATTTAATCCGAGGCTAAAGAACGATTATTTCCCCAAATATCATTAACTGGCTGATGCAATGGAGACGAGCTGTGTTTTCTTTGCGGTAGGGAGTGAATGTTTAAATGTTATCCACATGAGTTTTGAGATTCAACTCCAAACAGCATTGACCAACTGACGTGTTTTCTTAGCGGTACGGACTGAATTTGCAAGTATAATTTAGATGCTCTTTGGCTTAAGAGGGTTAATATTATAACTTAGTTATAGTGGAAGTAAATTCAGAAAAAACTAAGTACATGTTAGTATCTCGTCATCAGAAGACAGGCGGGCAAAATTATCTTAGGGTGGCTAATAAATCCTTTGAAAGGGTTACAAAGTTCAAATATTTGGGAACAACAATAACAAATCAAAATGATACTTGTGAGGAAGTTAGGTAGGAGACTAAATTCCGGAAATGCTTGCTACTTCTCAGTCCAAAATATTTTGTCTTCCCGTCTGATTTCTAAGAACCTGAAAATTAAAGTATACAAAACAATAATCTTGCCTGTTGTTTTGTATGGGTGCGAAACATGGTCTCTCACTCAGAGGGAGGAACACAGATTGCAGGTGTTTGAGAATCGGGTGTTGAGGAGGATATTTGGACCTAAGAGGGAAGACGATGGGGCGTGGAGAAAACTGCACAATGACGAGCTTAAAAATCTGTACTGCTCCCCCAGTATTGTGAGGGTGATTAAGTAGAGAAGAGTGAGATGGGCGGGACATGTAGCGCGCATGGATGGGACAAGAGGTGTGCACCGGGTACTGGTTGGGAAACCTGAAGGGAAGAGACCGCTGGGGAGACCTAGACGTAGATGGGAGGATAATCTCAGGCGGGATCTATGGGAGATAGGAGTTGAAGGAAACTGGATTTTGTTGGCCCAGGACAGGGTCCGGTGGAGGGCTTTGGTTAATTCGGTGATGAACCTTCGGGTTCGGTAAGCCATCTAGTTAGTTAGTTATACCTCGATTCTCCGAATATCAATTCGATCCCGCATGGACTACACACCATTAACGGTGGCTGGTTTGGAGCAGTTTATTTATTACGACGAAATGAGACCAATTTATGCGACAATAATCGAGCCACTACCCAGAAGTCACCCATTCTTCTATTATTAGAACTGATCTTTCATTCCAGTCACGCAGTGTCTGACAAGACACTCGCCTTGTTTGTATTTAACATCATTACAGTGACGCTCTGCCTTGTCCAGCGGCGATGCGATCAATCGCCCTTACTTCAGGGACGATTTAAGAATCGTACTATTGCAATTCTTGGAAGAACAGAAGAAATCCGCTTTCCCTTCTTTAGATTAATATTTATACAATTCATCGATTATATTTCCGTGCAAAATGTGAACATTTCAAAATTTGTTGTTCTCAGTTATATATTATTATTTTTAAAGTTTAAACATTATATAAACCAGACTTACGTTAAGAGTTAACCAACATTCAAGTTCGTCATAAAACAGCCAATTTTAAAGGTCCATCGTTATAAAAAAAATTGCATAATACTAGTCTCAGAACGATAAAGTATAATGCTGACGTGTTATTAAAATCACTGTTCATTTTTCTGACTGGATGATACACGTAGATCACACTGTTGCAATTTTCTTGCAACAACTGTACCCAGAATTGCAGCACTCCACGTGTCTAGCGTGCAAACACAGTTAAATCGACCTCCTTAACATCTGCGTCAACGGTACTAATCATATAATCGAACGAGAAATTAAGCAAAGTGGCACAGATGTCACTTCATTGTTATGTAATGGAAACGGAAGATGTTCTTTGAGGTCAGAATCGAATATGATATCACACTTTCGCCGGCGAATCACGCCCATAAGTCAACAGAAGAGACGAGAGACAGGTGAGACTGACGAGCGTTGACGTAACAGCTTTCAAAGGGTCTGTTAAAGAACTTTAAATTTCCCGGCATTCCAAGGTTTCTAGATCAGTGTGACCAACAACACGCCCGCGATTTCCCTGTTATCTGTACAGCGCTGAATATAGGAGCAGTGCTTCAATACCGGCCACGACCGTTCTCTGTGCCTAAAAAAAGAGGGCACAAATTCATTAAAGTACACGCTGTGACGGACTAGAATGAAGTTAAAAGTTCCGTGGTAACTATATTAAAAATCTGTACTCATCCCCCAATATTGTCAGGGTGAAGAATGAGATGGGCGGGGCATGTAGCGCGCATGGATGGGACAAGAGATGTGCACCGGGTAGCCTGAGGGGAAGAGACCTCTGGGGAGACCTAGACGTAGATGGGAGGATAATCTCAGGCGGGATCTATGGGAGATAGGAGTTGAAGGAGACTGGATTTTGTTGGCCCAGGACAGCGTCCGGTGGAGGACTTTGGTTAATACGGTGATGAACCTTCGGGTTCCGTAAGCCATCTGGTTGGTTGGGTCCACTATTTGGGAAGCCTGAGGGGAAGAGACCGCTGGGGAGACCTAGACGTAGATGGGAGGATAATCTCAGGCGGGATCTATGGAAGATAGGAGTTGAAGGAGACTGGATTTTGTTGGCCCAGGACAGGGTCCGGTGGAGGGCTTTGGTTAATTCGGTGATGAACCTTCGAGTTCCCTAAGCCATCTAGTTAGTTAGCTAACCTCACAGAAAGAACGGACGACCTTCGAGATATGTTTATTTACGAAGATCGTCGTGAGAGTTAACGTTTTTAATGTTGGTGACACTGAAACTCACTTCACTTAGCTATTCCGACATTCCATCGAACAACGAGGACACACGGACTTGCGTCTTACTGCAAGAATTATGGGACATGGTTACGAGTGGAGAAATCTACAGTTTGGCGGCGCTAAATTGGGATAGCGCAGTCAATGAAGCTGCAAGGTGACACTAAGTTACAATGCAACGGGCGAAACTGCGCAATGAGCTGTGACCGTGAACCAAGCTGCCATGTTTTATTTGTTTTTTTAATTTACCTTAAGGCATGAAAACGAATAGTAAACACGAATATAAGTACAGGAGAGGTGAAGTCAGTGATTAAGAAAGCCTTTCTGGTCTCAAATTGGGTTTTGATAAGAACACAGCTGAGCATCATCTCGGACCAAATTCGTAACCTCAATTTTCGGCCTATGTTAAATGTTGATTTAGCCGACTCCATGGAGCAGAGTCGATTCTTGAGAAGCTAATAGTATAATCGGTTTCAGAAACGACCATCACCAGTCCCCGTCAACATCCTGTGACACGAATCTAGACCGGGCCTTCATCGGCTGCATGCACCTAGTCATTTCCACCGCTGTTAAACACAGTCTTCCATTCAGCTGAAGGAGTGACACGAGGAGAAAGTGGCAGGCGGTCAGCGATGTGGAAACGGCTCGCTGCAGCGTGTCCTCCTCTATTTGTCCTGAGTCAAAGCGCAGGTAAGTCGCGGTCTGGTTTTACCTAACAGTTACGTCAATCCACATTCGAGGCTCTCCACTTTCAATACTTTTGGACTTTTACGCGCCGAATGCTAACGAAAAAGCTGTTTGTCCGTCCGTATAAACACGTCAAAACGAGGCAGCTCTTCTTTTGCCATGTCTTGCCACCAGAATGCAGCATAATTCAAATACACGAGGACAGCAACAAACCTAAGTCACATAAATATTCATGATTTAATTCTCAAAATTTCACAATTGTTACCATTTAGCGCAGAACAGTTTATCTAAAATCGAAAATCTGCCTGTAGTGAAATTGTGTCTGGGGAAAAACACGGGCCTACTTTTAGGACCGGGGTGTTCGAATACAAAATGCTGAAGAAGTTATTTTAAACCTAACAGAACCGGATAACTCTACCTTAAATGCAAGCGCCATCCGAAACATTTCCAGCGTGGTTTAGAAGCATTTTCATATTTCATTAATACTGATTCTGGTTATCTGTGAATAAATAGAAACACCTTCTCGTCCATCCGCACTAGGATTACCCCTCGCAAACCCTCCACCTCACCCGTCTGGTTCTTCCGCCCAGGCTGAGGCATGCTACGTCACACGCAAGCATGGCCAGACGTCACCATACCCCGGTAGAATGTTGTTACTCAAGATTTGTGTGGACTTCCCGGGGGGAAATTCACGAATCATCTTCCGCTCTTCGTAATGAAGCACCACTGGAAGTTATGAACAAGATTTATCAGGAAGCAACAGGCCACATTTTCGAGCAGGTGTCAATGTGTGTGTCATGCCAAGAACAACTGTCTGCTATCAAGACTCATTTCCGCCTGCTGCATCCACTCGTCTTTGATCCACAACCAGAACAGACAAAAGTCAACGATCCAGATTTAATTTATTCACGGGAGGGGAGCGTCGTTCGAATCTCGAGCGGTTTACCGACCATACTGCCTCATGTCGATGTTAGTCTTCTGGGTTGAAACGCAGTATTGATTTCAGCCCTGAAGATGGAAGCAGGAAGTTCCTCCGAAACGTTGGTCTACTGCCATGAGAATCAGAAGTCTCGTACAATCTTGTGCATGTTATTTCAAACAGCCACTAAGCCTCGTTCATAAATGCTTATAATTTACGGGAATCTTATTCTACGCAATCTTATGACAAGTTATCTAGCCATGGATCTCTCCCTCCGCTTCCCCAAAAGCTTTCACGAGGCATAACACTTTGGCACAAGGACTTCTTCAGTCGTTCGAACAGAATGCAACCTTTGTTATTTGTAATTCGGGGCATTGTTTGTTAAATGACGTATTGCGCTGTGTACAACATTGAACGTGAGTCCTATTACGTAAGGTATACTCCATATCAAAAGCTGAGCACATCACGTGAAAGCATCCATACCAACGGAAACATAAAATCCCTGGTTCTGACTGTCCTTCATGCCACCGAATTTGACTATACTTGGCACCTCGACGCTACCGCCAGCGAGAGATGTCTGTACTACACGTGTAAGGTCTTCAGGGAATCCCCGCATTTGTTAAACACAGACCCTAGGGCCTAAAGACCTTGATGCTGGGCATTCTCTGAGTTAACTTCTTTACGATCACGTGTATCAAAAGGAAAATCCGAATGCAAACTCTAAAAACGCGTTCCTTGCTATTTATAATACCCCACTGACCTTGTTAATTTGTTGCAGACCTCAGGTATAATCGCAATACATGCATGACACTGCACAGTGTCACGCTGTATTTCGTCAAACACGGACCACACCGGAAGAAAAATATTTCAAATAAAAAAAGTTTGTTTACACTAAATAAATATTTACGTATCTATCGGTATTTTTTTTATGAATACTTTGTAACATCAGCCGTTTGTGAGAAAATCAACAAAGTTTTGCGATATTCGTGTTATATTTGCATTAGACCGATAAGGACACAAATTCGCTTCACTGTGTACCTCAAAACACCACATCTTATAGCAAGACGGTTCAGTACTTCAGAGAACAATCCTGAAGACATGCGGGCACGACCTCACCATTACGCGTTCACATCTCGCAGTTTGTTCAAAGACGGATAATATCATACCGGCCGCCATCTATGCCATTTACCTCGAATTTGAAAATGAGATCCGCTTTCCGTGAAAGAAAGCGGAAGTGGCCGGACACTGGCAAATACTAAATTTAATCGAAATCTGCCCCGTAGGCCAGTGGGCTGAAATTACACTTGACAGATCACTCATTATGTAGACTTCGTGTTATTCGAGACATGAATCACTTTCGCCCGCATGTTACTGTCCCAGACAGGTCTCGCTGCCTGGCTGTGCACTTCTATGACCTGCGCTGTGCCAACATCAGCGGTCGTAACACTCGACGGCCATGCTAATTCGCCAAACCCAGGGCTCGTAAGAACTTACAGCACACAAATCTGTATTGTGCCTGCAAACACTTTAAATGCCAAGCCTGCAGTTTCGCGAGTTATCTTACTGCGGAGACATGTTTTGGTATTTTTCTGGTTACAGCCCAGTGGTAACCAATGCATGGTATGCAAGTGCCTCGATCTACAAAACGCCTCAAAAGTCTGGTGTCGAACCAGTGCCCACGGGATAGTTGACGCAGGAGGAAGCTATACAACCGGCCGTACCAGACCGTTCCTGGTACAGAGCTGGCAGCGTGAAAAAGTGCACTCGCAGAAGGCCACTGGTTTCTGCAGAGGCAGGACGACACGCGTCAGAACCAAAAAACAGATGACTCTGTACCAAATTTCGACAGCTTTGGGTTAACTGTATATAAACGTTCATGTACGAAATTGTGGGAGGGAGGAACAAAGCTACAAAATGTTTCCAAAATACATTCAACACGAAATTGTCTTCAGGCAGTCAAGAACGCCGAACACAATAAGTATAAAAGACAGAGAATTACGTAACTACTCTTGTCGACTTGTTCCACAAGAGACAATAAGAATGTCGAATGTTTATTTTTTTAAAAAAAGGGCCGCGTTCTTGGATGGAGCACCGTGTAGGTAATTACAGGCATTTCAGAGAAGCTTACTGCCTTCATTTTCAGGGTGCCGAACTTTCGCGCTGCGGATGGAGGCAGTATTTTCCCCCCAACAAAACGCCACTGCGTTGCAACCCTGAGGACCAACATCTAGTACCTCGAGACAGTTCGATGAGAAACAAAGTACAGTTATGCACATTCGGAGCAGTCCCTATGCAGCAGGGTGGACGTTGTAACCTCGCCTGCAGCGGTCTCCTTCACTAAGACAGGCAACAATCACGTGCCGTGACGTCATGACATTTCAGGCCTCCCCCATGTGAGTTTATCGGCCACCACCCGGAGATGAATAGACGAAACAAATGAGATCTGTGGTTCTAACAGCAACGAGTACGAAGACGGCTGGCACCCGGGTCCCTATGCAACGCAGTCAATCTCTTCCCTTCACACTTTCTAACCAAAATTGTTCAAGCATTTCTCATCTCTCCCATGCGCGCTACATACCCCGCCCAACGCATCCCTCTTGACAGGATAATCCTATTATCTCCTGGAGAATATTTATTATGCAGCTGAAACCCACATCAAGTTTAATTAAATCTGTCAACTGGTTCGTACTATGTTGGCGGGAGGGGGGCAGAGACGCGAAGGGACACCCGACATTAATTAGGCTAAACCACGCGCCGGTCATAAAGAAAGTGGGGTAAGATTAAAAAGTAACGTGCTCAAATAGAGGCAGAACGTCCTTTCGTGTAAAACAACGAAGACAGTCGCATGATCAACGTTACGGCCATAGAACGGAACTGCCAGTAAGGACCGACTTTCCACCGATGACACTTGCAGTGCGCTTTCTCTCAACGCAGATGTATTACGAAATTCAGCAAGACCTTGTAACGACAAAGGCTGGGAGGTGCGTAAAGGCCTCTGCTTCCTGCGGCAACAGCAGGATGTGTAAAACTTTCCCAGAGAACGCGCAAACATTTCCAAAACACTCTGAAGCTGACGTTCATCTAATATTAAAATATTCAGTCCGTACCGCAAAGAGAACACAGCTCTTCACCATAACAAAAATCAGACGGTTAACTCTGTTTAAAGAAATAATCGTTGTTTATAGCCGAGAATTATTAAGAAACTCAAATTGATTTGGGTTAAAATATATCCGTTTCACACTAAATCAGGCCGGAGATGAAATGCAGTGTGAAGTAACCGGCATAGGAATTTTCCAAGCTCCATTGCAGTCTCTGAATTATATTTGACTTACGCATCTGAAAAGGAATAGTTACATAGGACAAGAATAAATTCTTCTCTGTTCGTCAAGCCGTACCTTCCTTGACCTTTTAGAACCTAGTGGTAACTATACATACCACCTTTTTCAAGAATAAGGAACTCTGTATTCAGAATTCACGAGTTCCGTATGGTTCTCATAATAAACAGATATTATTTCCTTAAACAGGCGTTAAATAATTAATCTCTGTAATGGTGAAGTGATGTGTTTTCTTCGCGGTACGGACTGAATACTTAAATCTCATTTAGACGAGCTTCGGCTTCAAAGAGGTTAGTTACGAAAATAAAACCCATCTGTAAGCTCACAGGGTGTAGCAACAGCAGTTACCAAGGACGCTTAATCGACAGGACGTTCAGAAATTATCTTTTATCAAAACGCCTCAAACGTCCTTCCTAAACAGCTTATAGTATCTCAGTTGATCAATAAATTCCGAACTCGTGACCTAATCACTGGGTTCGAAACTCTCACAATCCAGAGACAGTTTCATAGAGTCACATTCCATTTCTTTAACATCCATTATAACGTAAGCCTAGGTCCCCCAAGCATTATGGTCTTCCCCGTTCTTCTACTGTGCCGTGTGTTTCCTCAGTCACACTGTCGCCAGCATTAACACTGGGATGCGACGGAACTTTCACTGGTGCGACCTGGCACGAGAGAAACCAACATCGGATTTCACCACAAAAACACTCTGGTGTGTAACCTGGCCAATCCAATCTCTGGATCTCTCTGAAGAAACCAGTACTACAAAAAAAAAAAAGAGCCGGGTTTTCGTTGGGTTGGGTTGGGTTCGACTACTTCTAACGTACTGCGTCACCATCTTAACCCCCTCAAAACACAGTGGTACACGTGGGATCATCACCCTATCACCGCTACATTCACCCTTTAAATCCCAGCGGAATCCGTAAAATGTATGCACCACCTGCTTTAACAATCATAACGCGTGTATTTTGCCCACACTTTTTGTGTGGTTTTGTACGATATCCAGAATAAACAATAATTTCCTTGGCAAAGAAAACTAAGCTTTGTAATTGAGACGTGTTTTCTTCACGGTAGGAACATTTAGATAATTTTCGAACTTCCAACGGATAGAAAACTAATTTTACACGCGACTTCATTCAATACAAATCCTCTAGAAGGCTGCCATTCGCCTCTAGGATCTGGATAAAATGGCGAAAACACCTCCAAATGCGAACAAGTTCTCAAACACTGAACCTAATCCAAAAAATGAACACTGAAATATCCTAATATTCGTAATTTTCTTAGGCAAAGTGCGAAGCACTGCGAACACCAACACGGCCTGTATGGAAAATTAGCACATTTTCGAGGGCGCCTGAGATACGCAACACACCTACTGTGTAACAACGCAAATTTGTTCACAGAGCTCTGAAAATAAGAACAATTACAATACGAACAGGAAGTGATATAACACGTTGGATGAGGAAGATGAAATATCCGACCAGCAACTTTCTATGAATAACACAGAGACGCCCTCCACACAATCCGCGTTACCAACATCTGAAACTCAAAATACGGTATCCATATCACCAGGCGAAACTACGATCACAAACCCTGGGTCAAATTAAAATAATTGCTTTCTGTTTAGGTGGGACAGATACGTAGTAGTAATAATCGGATTCTTATTAGCATAACCTCACAAAACCCGAGTCTGTTATAAGCATACTAACCCTGGATTGTGATACAGTATAATATTGGTGGTTGGCAACGTTTCGGCGGAAAGTATCACCTACATCTTCAGGGCGGATGTGAATTGCGATGATGATAACCACATGATTCGGCGTCACACAACCAGGGGATCAGATATAACAAAAAACCGCGTTATTTTTGTCGGTCTGTAACACTACGCCCCCAATTTTGGTGGTGGTGATGAATAAATGAGCCCTCACAAATACGAAATTGTGGGGCCCCAGTCAGAAGCCTACTTCGGACAGCACGAAGCTGTCCCATGTTCCATTTCACACGATCGAGTATAAACGGGGTCAAACACGTACAGTGACGGCGAAGAGAAATGCATCTAGAGCCATTGAAGGAAGGAACAAAAATCTTTTCGACATGAAGGGACATGATTTATGGCGACAATACTATGTACCAGCCCGAGAATGTATCTTACAAAGGCGTTCTCTGTTCCCCAGTGGCACTGACGTCCATTTACTGCAGACATATTTAGTTTTTCCTTCATCCATCTTGTGCTTAACAATTACGGCAGAAATTTCAACTAAATATTCATAATGTGGAGCAACATCAGTCCAAAGCTGACAGCTTTAGGAATGCAGACATTTATTTCAACTCTCTCACAGCGGTAAGAATTTCGATGTCTTGCCTTAAGATCAGCCTAGAGTTGTAGCACACACTTCAGCCTTGAAGATGAAGGCAGTATGTTCTTCCGAAACGTTGGAATCCAAAGTCTCCATTGAATGGTCAGTAGAGGATTTCGATTTTAATGTCTAAAAAAAATGTTCTAAGAAGAACAAAAACTCATAATTTCAAGTTCTCTCTGCGGCGAAAATGAAGATGATCGTCTTCATCGCCCTGATGAAGGAGGCAGCAAGCGCCTCCGAAACAACGGTAAGTTTCTTCCAGAACATACGACACAACACCCCATAAGACACCCACCTTCATGAATTGAAACGTTCTGTTCTTAACGTGTACATGACTGAAATAAACAATTTAATCTGATAGTAATTTGTGTTTCGGCCTAACGCATCATGGAAATGACGTACTGAACTATGAAGTTATATATCACTAACCTGCAATTACAGCGAATTTGGTAGCAGCTGCTACAAACGTTATTTAAAAAAAAAAAAAAAAAAAAGTCCACAACACAAATGTCATTCAACAGGTAAATAAATGCATATACTGTACAAGAAATATACACAAAACAGACACACTATCGCAGATCAATAGACCTGAAATAATCTACTCTGTCAGAAAAGTTGAATCTACCAAGTTTATAACACGATAAATACCACACTCTGAGCACGCGCATAAACTTACTTTTATGAGAAAATAAATTAAAATCAAACAGACGCACAGCCTTCTTAACAGTACGCACCTATCACGACCTGCGACCGCCAAGTTCGGCTTGCAACTGACTTCAAGGCACAAGGCATCATCGCGACTTCTGATTCGGGTGGGGGGAGTAGAACCAGTAGGACAGGTTGCAAGTTCGCGAGATGCAAAAACATTTTTTGGGCTCATAACCGGACGACTGCTAAGTTACCCTGCAGATGGACACAGTCCCTTCTTCATTATTACAAGATAATATTATACGACTCATTTATTTTACATAATTTATCAAACTTTTCAGTATCTCAAAAAAAAATATTTAAAAGCGTATCAATACTAAAATAATAAATTAGAAAATATATAGAAAAGCTTTCAATGTATCGTTAAACGCAGTCCTGACTTTTGCCTGGAGGGAGAGAGGAAAACCACGAAAAATAACGTCAGTAAAGATAACCGGTCTCCGAGTCGGGACCTCACAGACGATTCGACCAAGACATTCGACGAGCATATAACAGACTGAAATGTTCTCAATTCAACACGATTACAATTTATTTATGGCTTCCGTTTGTAAAACCTTGCAAAGTATGAAACAGAAATTTAAGACAGACATTAACTTCTTACCACCTGATCACAAAAAAATTAATGACAGGGGAAAGTACGTATCTTCTACGCGTAAAAGTACATCGGACGAAACACGTCATAAAAAGGAGGTCTCTCGCAATGCATCAGTACAAAAAAAAACATCTAAACTTACAGGCATAACAGACGATTAACATAAATTGTCACAATGTTCACCGGGAGAATTAATGATCCATGAGATTATTCCTAAAGTTCACAAAATCGGATTTCCAGCTGAGGCGGAAATCTTAATTCTCAACTCAGGAATAAACACGAGCTTTCTCTCTACATTTTTGTGAAGGCCTAAATAGCAAACTTTGATACTTTCCCCTATCTAAGCAGCAATACAGACAATGGCATCTACATGAATGAGTTTTATTGCCTTTCTGAGACTAATTCTCTTAAAACACGTCGTTCGTTTGTATTTAAACGAGAGTTTATATCTCAGTGCATGTCCCCCTAACTTATAATTTCCATTGTTAAAATCCAGTTAGCTAGAAAAAAAAATCTTCAACTCTAAAAGACAGCAAGAAATGTTTTTTTTTACTGATCTCAAACACGTGATAAAATGAGGCCAGAAGGTCTGTATTTCTTACGAGTTATCTCGTACGCAGCACGTAAATGGTTACAGAAAAAGGGAGGTCTCCTCGCATACTTCAGGAGCATCGGAGTAGCATAAAACACTTTCATTTCAAGTTCACTTCAGTTTACTCGTAGAATGCGAAAGTCTGTATACCTGGTTGTTACGTCACAGGATACAAATAAATTGTTTTATTACACGAAGGCCGGGCAGGGAATTCCAGTAGATGTGCCGCACAAGGTGACACTGTTTCGTCAGCGTCCAAGAGCTCGCTGTCTGCGCGAAGGCGAACCTATCCTATTTATTTATTTGGTGTTCTGTCTGACGACAGGTCCATATGAACAGGATCCTTCCATCCTTTTCCCGGACTGGGACCTGTTCATATACGTTCTTGGCAGATGATCCAGAAGTGGTTTGCCATTGCCTTCTTCTGTGTGTGAATGGAGTAATTGTTGGGATGCCACGGAGGAAAACTCCGTGTTGCCTAGACCACGGCCTTGCCCAACACAAGTTATAAATTCGGGCACCCCAGGTAATCTAACCCGAGACCCCAGGATTACAAGGCCAGCGTTCTAACCGCTAGACCACCTCATCTTATTATTATTTAGTGTTCTGTCTGACGACAGGTCCATATGAACAGGATCCTTCCATCCTTTTCTCGGACTGGGACCTGTTCATATAAGTTCTTGGCAGATGATCCAGAAGAGGTTTGCCATTGCCTTCTTCTGTGTGTGAATGGAGTAATTGTTGGGATGCCACGGAGGAAAACTCCGTGTTGCCTAGACCACGGCCTTGCCCAATACAAGTTATAAATTCGGGCACCGCCGGGAATCGAACCCGAGACCCCAGGATTACAAGGCCAGCGTTCTAACCGCTAGACCACCTCATCTTATTATTATTTAGTGTTCTGTCTGACGACAGGTCCATATGAACAGGATCCTTCCATCCTTTTCTCGGACTGGGACCTGTTCATATACGTTCTTGGCAGATGATCCAGAAGTGGTTTGCCATTGCCTTCTTCTGTGTGTGAATGGAGTAATTGTTGGGATGACACGGAGGAAAACTCCGTGTTGCCTAGACCACGGCCTTGCCCAACACAAGTTATAAATTCAGGCACCGCCGGGAATCGAACCCGAGACCCCCAGCGTTCTAACCGCTAGACCACCGTGGCGTGAACCTATCCTACAGACACATAAATTTGCAAACCTAACCTAAAAGTCCACATGACATCACAACCGAGGCGATCAACATGAACACTTGTCATCACATGCGATGACTAACACTGAATTTAAAGGTGCCCCTGATTAATTCAACACGACGAAATGAAAGCGAATGGGGGGAGTGGAGTTATAGTTCCACGCATTCTTAATCTCGGTGCTACATGGATGTGAGGTTAAATGCACACGAGACACATAGCTAAGCTTCCGTCGTTAAGTCTCAGAGATATTTCCATTACGATTCTAACATTTTAAAACATCCTGTGATACTATGAGAAACGATTATCACCAAATGTGTGCATAATGCAACACTCAGTATTGACGACTTCACTTCTATGAGACTAGCGGGAAAACTTCACGGGATGAATGACGTATGTTGTTAAGTACAAACTTATTCAAGTTACAAGTCCCGTTTTGATCCAGTTAGACAGGCAGTCTGTCGACTTTCGTAACTTATAATTCACCACGCACTGTCAGAGCAACACAGAACAAATTCTCTTAAATCCATCACCGTGTTCACAAAATCCTACCAACAGATCCTATCCCGACGAAGCTGAATTTTTGTACAAAAATTTTCTACGGCGAAATGCAACATCGATGAAACACTTGCACAACAATCACTTCAGTGCAAGAATGATTACGAATTACATGATTGTAAAAATGGCCTAGATTATGTGGGGGTGAACAACACCTTTGGAATGTGAGTGTACTCCAAATAGAGTACCAATCTTATCCATATCTTCAGTCACTTTCCTTCAGGTATTTCGACTAGAATTTTTGTATACATTTCTCATCTCCCTCGCCCATCTAATCCATCTACTATCTGGTCTCGTCTTGTCAACGTCCCTCTCAAAAACACAAACGTTCTCTCCAGCACTCGTAAGTAAGTGACGTACCCGAACATCTAACACGCAGACAAAACATTTCGTGAAGATCATTAAATATTCCGTATTATTCAGATGAGTTATGGGGTTCGGACTTCATGTACGTTTAAGGAAGCAAATCTCGATTAGGCACGCAAACACATCAGTAGCAGGGCCTCCTGAGAAAAATGAGATATGTCACGCCTCTTCCGGTTTTAATACAATCAGACCCTGGCAGGAGAACTCACACAGTCGACAATCGAGCTGTAGTTAACTTTTAAACACCGAAGTAACTCAAAGAGTAAAAAGTAAAGTACAGAAAGAATTGTTCGGAACGTCGATACGTAGGAGTTATAAAAACACTAAGTTCGTGCGAAAACCATGTTTGTACGACATTCTACAGAGTTCCCACAAGTCTTGCTTTCAAGTTTATAGCGTCACGATACGTTAGTAATGAAGCTGTAATCATGTGACGTAGCCAGTTTCTATTAATGTTATCCGCCTGTTTAGAAATTCATGGAAGTTTAATTTCAAGGAACTGAAAGACGATCATGTACGTTAACCCTTTGAAGCCCAAGCTCGTCTAAATAATATTTACGAATTCAGTCCGTACCGCGAAGAAAACACGGCACTTCACCGTTACAAAGATCGACTCGTTAACACTGTTTAAATAAAAAATATGGCAAAGAACGCTAATTAACCCTTTTGAAGCCGAAGTTCGTGTAAATATTTAAGAATCCAGTCCGTACCGCGAAGAAAACACTACACTTCACCATTGCAAAGATCAACTGGTTAACCTTGTTTAAGGAAATAATACGACTAACACGCTAATTAACCTTTGGAGCCGAAGCTCTTTCAAATGAAACTTAAGAATTCAGTCCGTACCGCGAAGAAAACACATAACTTCACCATTACGAAGAACAAATGGTTAACGCTGATTAAGGAAATAATCGATTTTTACAAAGAGTCAAACTACGTACAAACTCCACATCAGCCACAATAATCATTGTCGTAAAGAGGAAAACAAAATCAACAGGTAAACTTTCCCCATCTACGCCTTGGTTTTGCCATCGTGCGTCTGTTTCCCTAAAAATTCTACCATCACTGTGCTAGGCAGAGATTTGCAGAATGAGAGACTACTCATTACGTAATTTTCTATAGGATAACTCACACTCCATTTAATTAATTCCACACTAATTACCAGGGAAACAAACGATGATGGGAAACAGTAGAAAATGAAACAGAAAGTGTCCGAGAACAAAGAGTTCCCCATCTAGACGAACGAACTTAAAACAGAGAATAGTGAAAGTTGCATAATTTAAAAAAGTTTGGAGAATTAAATAAAAATATGTTAAATAATGAAGAGGCACGGGGTAAGCAAAATGTAATTCGTGTGAAGGAGATTCTAAAAATAGATCATCCAAGCCTACTTCCTGCATTTATTGAAAGCATAGTTTGTTTGTCACCCATTAAATAACAAATTCTTGTTACAACAATAGAACTCAGGTGAAGAGTTTGGTACAAAATTATAATCAATGTCTAGCTTAATAAATCTGTAAATACGTAATAATCGAAACTAAAACAATAGGCCATGGTTGTCGCTTTAAACATTTCGTCAAACTCGGACAGAAGAAAATTCGAGTGGGAAACTTACATTATTAATAGTGTTTCACTGTCCTTTTTCAACAATTTCAAAAATGTATTTATTAATCTTACCAAATAAGTGTGTTTGTCCATCTTAATCCGAATGCAGTTATTGTACTCCTTCCTCTTTGGCCGGGATTCAAACACGTCCTAAGTCTCCGGACAGCTTCAATCGAGAGGGCGGTGGTCTACGAATGGCACATTTGGGGGGCGCGGTGTATAAAGTTACCTCAGACAAGGGGCGTTGTAGTAACTGATATGTTGCCATGGTATCTCTCTTATTTAATAGCCATTGTCACCACCATGAAGTCCTCAAATTCTCATACAGAAATTTAAATTTAATTGTGACAGACATGTTACATATTTCTCAAACGAACGCAACACGACATATTTCCTGTTACGTTACTCTCATGTTATATCTGGCAACTGTCGATTATTTTATGTTTAAAAGACAATGAGTCGATACTGTAGCCGGCTACAAAAGAAAAAAAACAACACTATAATCAACGACATCTATCAACCGACCCATGAACTTCATACGACTTAACTGTTTCCTTGGATAACATTTTTGTAATTTTCCACTGATTTCTGTAATATATATCGAAGAGCCTTCAATCAGCATGTGCAGTCATTCGGAACATAATTCTCCACCAAGTTACGCGCAGATGCATAGCAATGGCGTATCATTAGAAATGTTTAACTACGATCGTATTTCATGCACGTGATACGCCTTGTAATCCTTGAGGACGGCATTTGTTTGTACAGAATATGTGCTTCTTCTCCTTTTCCATACAGCTTCCACACTTATGTCAATAAAAACGTACGGTTTATTTAAGGAGTTACCACTTACGAAGCCAATAAATTTCTTGAAATGTCTCCCTGTACAACGTTATTCATTGTTTGTTAGACCTTCTCAACAAGTCTTCATTTCTAGATCTTTCACTATGACGGAACTGCATTCTTAGTTATGGTCATTGTCTGGACAAAGGAGGCTGGAATTACGTAATCCGTTCTCTGATGGAACTTGTTTGTCTTTACATACAAATGCCACAGATTATATCGACTTAAAAACTGTGTCGAATGCAAACTGATGCAGGATTTATAAACAGTATGTAACTCTGCAGCAATATGCGCATAAAATTTATATTTGTATTGTCTAAAATCATCTTTCGTAGGCAAAATATTTCTAAACAATGACGTCTTCCGAAAAATAAACTGTACGACTAATAACATGTTACACGTCTTGAATCGTATGCAATTAAAACTCCTACTCAAAACGTTTTTAAATCCTACAGGAACCTACAAACTAACCTAGGACGAGATAGTGTATGAGTTTTGCATTCTACTGTTGAATTCTAAACTTACGCTACATTACCTAAAAAGTTATGAAAGCAAGATGTTGGGTAGAATGTCTTTGCAAATTCTGCCTGGAACTCTATTTTACAATCCGCGCGCCCCCGAACACAATGAAACAGTAATAACACGGAAACAATAAGCCAACAATAACACTCATCTTAAATTCTGTGACCGTTTAGTAAATAAAGGTTTTTCGTTATTACCAGACAGTACAAAGGTCATGTCGACGTAATAATGAGACAAAGAATTATGCAAGGCTGGTTATCGTAACTTGACCGGTTCACAGATAAGCATTTGACTGTATCATGATGTACATAAACAAAACATAAATATGCAATACGTCTGATATTAGTACCAATTAAACCATAGAAGTTCCTCCAAAACATTGGCAACCTAACCTACCACACTATTCGATGTCACAATCGAGAAAAAAAGTCGTTCAGGGCTATTATAAAGTGCAGTATTAGTGCATAAAATTCTCTACGGACGCAATGATAAATATCATGGGGAGACAAGCAGGTCGAAAGGCATGGCCTGCATTAAAAGAAGTTCGTCAACAGAACTCGAGACAGAATAATGGGCACAGTTACCCAGAAGGCACACCCCCACCATTTTTGGCTCACAATTGATGTCGTAAAACCTCTGGTAAAAACATACCCTGCAAAAATTTATTGGTTGCAGATTTATATGTCCTCAGTAATTTTCATAATTTCAGTATAATTTGTACAAAGTCGTATCACGTAACAGTATCATCAAAATAATGGTAACAAATTATCATATGAATAAAAGACCCATGCCCCATATTCCACCCAACAAACAACCTGCAGATGCAAATGCTTGAAGGTGTTTTCAAGTGAAAACCAAATGCCTGCAAGTAAAACTAACTTCCTCTTGATTTAAAAACAAAACTGCTTATATAAATATACATTAGTCAAGAATAAAGCATTCATCTAATCATAAAGTTCTTAATATCAAAGGTAGTATGCAGAAAATGTCCCTACCAGCAAAGTAACGGAGTCGTACAAGCACCTGTCACCACTGGAACAACACAATACCCAACCCTGGCCTCCTAAGACACTGACTCACAACCCACTCCTTCCTATTACTGAATTACGGCATGCAGAACACTGCCATCTATCAACATGGAGTGTAACTATATCCAATTACTTCACGGTTTCATGTTTATACAACATTACTGTTTCTGTTAGAATGTATACATACTAACTGTAATACACATTTGTCTAATCTTAACTTATACTGACAATATTCCTACATAATAGCGATAATATAATTATTGTAGGGATTTTACAAAACTCGAAGAATAGCGTAATGGCACAGACTTCTAAAACACCATTTAATACTGTCGATGTTATTCTTTTGCGTTGTAACGCAGTGTAGGCTTGCAGGTAGATACCAAGGTTTCACAAAAGTATTTTCTAATTCAACAACATAAGTTTATGAAGCTAAAAGTTAATATGAATCTGAAATATACGTGACAGTGCATCTATAGTTGTCCGACAGATGGCAGCACTAATACAACCTGCACCACTACAAACAGCAATTAACGTTGCCATATACTGCATGAAAGCAGATTAACAAGCTAAATGTGCTATGCTGGGGAAATTTTTGGAAATAAAATTTTTCAGACATAAATTAAAAATAAAATTTACTACACCTAACAATTGTTTAAATAGGATTTTCATGTGCAGAAAGCTGCAAGTTTCAAACAACAAAGAAGTTTCAGGACTTTGTTCTTTGATACATTCTAATACATACAAATCTGCATAAATCTGTCAGCATTTTAAAAAATTACATTACCACGAAGTCTCAAAGGGCGTAAACTAAAAACACAAACCTGAAATAAATTCATGTTCCAGGAGCATTCAGACCTCTGTAGTTTTGTGTCAAAATGGCTACCAAAAATGTTGCAGACGACACAAAAATCGAGTAATAGTTGAATATATTGTTATATCTGTTTAACAATGGCAACTAAAATTCAGTCCAATGTTTCTTCCGATGTTACGGACATAGATAAATGTAATGATGAAGTGGATCCACGTGTACAGGTTACGTTTCAACTTTATGTAATCTGCAGACTTACGGTACCGCATTCGTGTAATGTATAAGAAATGAGACTAATACCAACTGACATGAATAATAACAACATAATTTTAGAATCAGAAGTAACAGTATTCGATAATGTGCATGTTCATAATATAATAAAATAGGTAATATATTGCTTATGAAGAATGATGGGAAAATCTAAAATAGTAAAAACACAATCATAAATATTATCCTGTAAGGCCCAAAAACCCTTATCAACAATACCATGGCAACAGTTATACCAACACACAAATATCCCTTTAGGTCCAAAGTCCCATAACAGTATATGATCACCAGCCAACTAGCACTTGCTTATTTAATAGACAGACATGTTTACATATAATAAAACTGTTATTACATACTTTGCATTTTACTGAAAATTGTTTATCTGCTGATTTTTTTTACTATTTAATTGTTACAGATTGAATTAGAACGTCTAAACACTGCAACTGATGACATTAATAAACTTGAAGTAGATTTGGATGTAAGTACTTACTTACCAGGGCTGATTGATAAATATTAAATCATTTTTGTTTACAAAGAAATATTATGAATAAGTATAGGAAGATATGGTAATTTTTAGTGTGTTGATGGTAGGAATTCAAGGGTGTATCACTTACCAAGAATTCTGTTGAAGTAGGAGTGCTGTAAACTCAACCACATTTGGTGGAAGGTGTTCAGCACAACCATTGTTTTTTTTCCTTCTGATTTGCCTCAATTCTTACATCTCCCTCATTATTAATAGACCATAATCTCAATTCTTGCCACTCAGTAATCCATAGTTATATTTTACAAAACTATCCACAGAAGCAACACTACTATTTTCATTGCGTAGTATCCATGTGGTTAAATGATTCACAGTTCCACCATTCAAATGCAACCTAACACCAATCACATATTACAGTACAAAAATTTCACCAGAAGCAGGTCCACCCACACGTAACTGACACAACTTCCTCCATGACACTCAAGTCAACGTCACCGTGGCTGATTGGCCATTTGTCTTTGAAAAGGTGGTGGACACATTCAGCACCTGCTTTAAAGCTTAAGTTATGTCTAACAAGTAAAGAATTATATTTTCACTGCCCTGAGAACCTTAAATCTCCATCATGAAGATGAAAACTGTACCCTATGTAAAAGATACTGGTTGACATATGAAATAGTTACAATTCTATCACCAGGAAGCAAGAGCTGCATTCCGTCAACTGCTGTGCGAATCAACTGTTCGTATTGACAGCCTGGCTAAGAAACTTGGAGCCTGCATCGATAGAGCGCGGCCTTATTATGAGTCACGCATGAAGGCCAAAGAGGTAATCATAAATGCGGAGCTGGTAAGTCAGAAGCTGTGCTGTATGTGTTCTGCCAGCAGTGATAGTTTCATTGCAGAATGATCTTTGATAAGGATGCCTGAAAGCAAAAACATAATTGGGATTTTAAACTTACTCTGTTCATGGGTTCACAGCTGCTAGCAACAAGTGTATTTATGTGCCTAACTGCATTTGATAACAGGTGCCATCTGTTGATGTTATATGCAGTCTTGTACACATGACCCTCATTTTGGATATAATATCACTCATTCTTATTTCAGTGAATTGACTGCGATGCTACAGATTCATTTCACATGTATGCAAGTCTCCTCTCTGTTTTTCGTCATCAGTCCGGCTTTCAATGTTGAAAGTTGGTGACCCTTCATTAGAATTCAAATCCGTGATGGGTTTTTTTGGGAAATAAAATCTTGAGGTAGTTTCCCGTTGCTTTCCTCAAGGTTTCTTTTAGGCCGCCCCTAACATGGGGAACAGACGCCTTTTGCAGCCGTCCCTAACCTGGAGTACAGATGCTACATGATAGTTTTCAGTGGCATTTCCTCCACTGAGGGGACCATCACCCCCACCTAAAGGGGCTCCTCCGCCCGAAGCCGTTGGCCCCCTTAGGGAGTCTGGTTATTTCCCGCCGCCCGACACTCGGCGTCGAGTTGCTGGCTGTATGGTCTACTCGGTTACCGTAGCGGGATGACCCGGCCAGACTGTTTTTACCACATTTATATTGCCTTCACTATCAAAGTTTACTTTGGATGCCACATGGTACTATTTTTATGCTTCTCCAATTTTATCTTCAACTTATTAAACATTTTCATGTGACTGCAGGCGCTACAGGATACTCAGCAAGCCGCAGTGAGATTTGAGAGGGCGAACTCTGCT
Organism: Zootermopsis nevadensis; assembly: GCF_977971745.1. Lineage (NCBI taxonomy): Eukaryota > Metazoa > Arthropoda > Insecta > Blattodea > Termopsidae > Zootermopsis > Zootermopsis nevadensis. Next base: position 21,598,589 of record NW_028259134.1, read on the forward strand.
CATGCAGCTGCAAAGGAGATGGTGTACTTGGCAGAAGAGGGCCTCAGTACAGAGGGGCGAACATTTGACCATGCATGGCAAGAAATGCTGAACCATGCGACTATGAGGGCAAGTCACTACCCTTCATGGCTGTATCTTGCTTGAATAAACGCTGTCATTTCATATCTTAAAACAATGAAAGACCCTGCATTCTGTTTTACCTAATAAAAGGATATCTCAACCTATTCCAGTCTTTGTCTTGGATGTCGACGCCATTCAGTCTTATTCCCTTTCCTCTCACAAAGGGTAAATCATCCTTCTGCGAAGGAATCTTCAAGTCTTCATTATCATCTATTCCATCAGGTGAACGAGTCGGAGCGAGAGAGAACACTGAGTGAGGTGGAGCATCGCCGCACCTCACAGTCCTACCACCGCGCAGAGATGCGTGTTCAGCAACTACAGAAGGAACTCAAAAGGGCCATTGCCAAGTCCAGGTAAAGGAAACGCCAACACCTGACCTGGTGACCATCAGCAATTGGCGAAAGCAGTTGTAGTTTTGGATAGGGAGTTTATGATTCTGTGGGTACACGTCACTGAGGTGAGCACAAGAGCTTACTTCAAAATTATTCCTTTTAAAATTGTTATAACTCGAATAACAATTTTTTGCTCAATGTTGATGTGTAAGATCGACATTTTTAACGTGTCTTATTGCTCTCGCTGACTGTTATCTTTAAGTCTTTTATCTATCTGGGTTAAACTTCGGACTTTAATGGACAGACTTGCATTGCAGACATGTACTTTGTTCTCTGTTGTCAATATGTAAATTTTTAACTTATTTGAAGCATCAAGAAATTAATTACACGCTAAGTGAACCTCTCTATCTGACATTTACTGTTAAAACTGCTTATTCTTTGTCTTTAAATCAGAATCATAGATGGACACCAGCACCAGCCAACTGCTTTTGCTTACTCTGGTCACTTATCAGTTATTATGGATCGTGCTATGTAGAGCGGATGCACGCGTATTTGTTGCATGGCACTAATTTGATTATGCATGAAAGAAATGTTGACTAATTTACATTCTGTTAGTGAGGAAAACATCAGTTTTAATATGATTTGCACTTTGTTTTGTGTACAGAACCGTAGCATCCAAAAGCTCTGAAAAATGGCATAATTGCCTGCTCATATCATCATCCGACACACAAATACACGTACTCCTAAAGTAACGTTCTTGTAAGGCACAAGATTGTCACAGTTCTTGGATGCTGATTTTGTAGTACAACTTCTTTCATTTGGGACACTCAGTTGCTATTGTACTACAGTAAAACCTCTCTAAGTTGGACACTTGGGGTTCCACGAAAATTTGTCCAACTTACAGAGGTGTCCAAGATAGAGGGAAAGAGAAAAAATCAGATTGTGGTCTAATGACAATATAATCTATTTACTTACATACACTAATTACTGTAGACTTACTTCAATTAAGAATTAATGACAATGGTATTAATAATAATCTTTTGAAGCCCACTCCCATGCATTGCACATTACACCCCAGCCTCAATAACATTTTCTAAAGTTTATTCCACCGATTTTCGCTTCCCCATCGCAAAAGGAAAAATTGAATTTCTGTTAACGCGATCTGAACTCAAATGCAAGGGCAGTACTGATGGAGTTAAAACTGCGTCTTCTGCGATACTGTAGTCCAGTTAAAGGTTCAGCAAAAGAATGGTTAAACACTTGCAATGCATTCCAATGCTGGGTTCAATGTCCGTAAGATAATCCTCCAGAGAGTCAGAAATTCAAAATAATAAAATATGCAACTGAAAAAGTTTTCCTGAAAAGCGTCGAAGTTAAGTGCACGAACCTGTCCAACTTACAACAAAAGGGGTGTCCAATTTACAACAAAAGGGGTGTCCAATTTACAACAAAAGGGGTGTCCATGATGTAGGGTGTTGTGGACATGTAAAATTATAGGATATTCGTCGGTTCCAATTAAAAGTATCCAATATAAAGGGGTGTCCAAGTTGAGGGATTTTACTGTATTTGCAAATAGCAATGTATCCCTTTGCCTCTGGACTATAGTGGATACATGAGCATACTACTGTACATAACCAATGTTCATGTCATGTGTTTTTGTTCTGTTTCAATGCAGTTCATATCTCCTTCTCTTTTAGGTTATAGTACGCAAAGTTGTGTTCGTGGGTCAAAGTTTGCAGGCGGCTAGTTGGCGTTCTATCGAATTTTTTCCATGTATGTATGTGTAGTCAATATAGTGAATTCAGTTTCATAGTTCCCAAATTGTAAATTCGTTTATTTGAAGTAGAATATGACGTTGACGGGACTCACTTAAATGAGTCCCACTGCTTTAGATTCAGAAAGAGTATTGACATTTGACAGGTCAATAACTGAGGGTTTATTTTAACATGGGCTCATCCCTCATCCAGAGTGTCCCAATAAGATATTAAAGGATTTGTTGTTTTAGAACTAATTCTGACTTGGTAGAGGTCGGAGGTCATAATACATTAGAGCTGAGAAGAATAAGAATAATGACATATAAGGACTGCTGATGGACCCACAACTAAAATAGGAGGACATTTGACTGTTTATTATGTTCTGAATGTGTTTCTTTTCTGTTTTGTACCCAAGCAAGATATTGTTTTAATTTTCCCATTTAATTTTTGTGTTTTCGGCAGCTTGAATGCACGTCGCAGCTTGCTGCAGATTAACAGTCTAGCCTATCAGCATCAGCTGCAACTCCTGTAAGTAGATATCCCACCCACCATATAAAAGTAGTAGCAGTGTATGAAACCTACTTTTTGTAGTCCAGATGGCCTGAATGTGGCTAGAAGTTCCAAGAAGAACAATAGAATTAGTGTTATTTCACATATGTGAAAGCAAATAAATTTTTTTAAAATTTTACATGTCAAGAAATCCAACATCAGATTCAGTTTTTAAAAATAGTCTTTGTCTTGGTGTTGTCATTTGAGTTTATAGAATTATTATAACCCTTCCAATGTTTTCCTGCCATATTTTTGTTGTGTAAATAGGCTAAAATAGTGAAATATTACTTATGTTTACAGCATGTTTTTAATTTTTTGGAACTCTTATAAATACAGGTAAGATACCACCCTGGCACATACTAGGCTTTGACTAACTACTACAAATTGAAAAAAAAACCCTTTGTTTGTTAATTTTCTCAAATGCACATGAAATATGGTGTCAAAGGGAGGTTCATAATGGATTGTGGATAATGAAAGATGTTTTATCTCAGCCGAGAGGGACTGACGGAAACGTCGAGAAACCTCAGGTCACTTGATCTCTGGACTTGTGGTTTTAAGAATAATATAAAAATATTATTTGTAATTGGAAAATGGTGACAGGAAACAGGAAACAGTGTCATTGGACAGTTGTGGTGGTGCGCGTCTGCTACGCTATTATGCGGCATTTGAAGTGAGTGAAATAGAATCAGAGAAGTTGGATCATGGTTAGAATAATTTTATATTATACAATTCAAAATATGTCATAATCTGAATCAGTCTATACTTGGAGCTACAACCAAGAGTCTCGAGAAGAGTTTTGAAAATCATATTACCTTAATGTGTCTTAAACAAAGAAATATTTGTGTATAATCTTATTTACGTTGCAGGCCGTACTTTGAGATGAAAGCTCAGTTCAACCAAATGCTGGAAGATGAGAAGAAGCGTGTCAAGAGCTTGGAGCAGCAAGTTGGGCATGCCAAGATGAGCTATGCAGAGGCACTGAGGAACCTTGAACAGATCAGTGACGAGATACACAGGGTCAGTTGCAAGAACATTTAAAATCAGCTGAACAGAAGTCTCTTTTCATTTTCATCACCGATATTAATTAATGTTACATTTTAAACACTGGATCACTGACTATTTAATGAATTACAATCAGTTGGAGACAGTTACAGAAGCAGGATAATATAATAACTGAATCAAAGTTAACATATTGAGGTAGCAGTACAAAGTTCTAATAAAGTTGAACATCTCTGCTGCAGACTCGAAAGTATGAGGGACTGATCGCAAGTGGAGGTGATCCTCTGGGTGCACGAGGGGCTGGTGTTGGGGCCGACTCTCCGCTACCTCTCGTTGCCAGTTCTCCGGACACAAACAATGCTGAACCTCTGTCCCACAAGGTCTCTCCTTCTGGTCTCAGCTCATCCTCCGCACCAGACACAGGTACCGAGGGTGACAAGACATGCTCTGCTCTGCTGACTGAGATGTTTTGACAGCAGTGAGGATGTCAGTTGTAGTATTCTGCGTTACAGGCGGTTACCAATGATAGACCCTAAAGATGGATGTGATGAGTACCAATGAGATGTCGATAACCATTAACAACACTACATGATGTCGCAACTCAAAAGAACACGATAATCCTCTGTTGTTTGCTAAAAAAGTGTCCTTTTTTATAACCCTTCAGCGCTTACCAATGTCACAAGGAGTCTCATAGAAGAAGCACGGCGTCTCTTTTCAAGAGAACTCATTCCGACCACACAAAAGCAGAGAAGGTGTGCAACATGTCCAAATTAAAATAATTAAGGGTCAATAAATAAATGTGTAGATGCACATGATGTCAACAAATTACTATAATAAATTATTGTCCTCAGATTACTGTGCAGTACCCTGAGGACGAGCATGGTTCTCAAAACGTTGATGCTTTCTCCATTAAACCGCTTTACACGACCCGCAGCCCGAGAAGAATTCATTACACTTAGTCGCCATGAAAGCTTCAGATCATACAAACGAATTACTAGTTTCCTGCTTGCAGTTGTTACTGGTGATAGGCTCTTTCAGGTGGTAAATCCTTTTTTGGTGACTCATGGACTGGTGAAACAATAGTCAGTTCTATTGCCAAGATTTATACACGCTGATCTTATTCAGTAGCCGCCACTAACAAGATACTGCACTCATACTAACCAGACATTTATACAGTGAGGTAACTAACAAATCTGGTCCCGTGCCATAGCCGCGCAGTCTGAGGCATCACGCTTCGGATCGGCGATACGGAATGCGCGCTGGTTCGAGTCTCGGGGGAGAAGAAATTTTCTCATGAGCTTTCAACCAGTGTATGGGACCGGTGCCAACCCAGCATCGTGAGGAATTTGGGGAGCTACAATGGGTAGCGTAATCCGGTCAGGAAAGTTAGCGATGGCTGAGGGTTCGTCGTGCTGACCACATGTCACCCTATATCTAGTTGAATGATCGTTCACCTCTGCTTAGGCATGTGAACGTGAGACCAGCAGTCAAGCTAGTCGGCTTTGGCTCTGGAGCTGTTATGCCATGGATTCAATTTTTAAACTAACAAATCTGTGGTACCAGCATGATTTTTATAGCTGTAAGTAAAGTCTATAAAGAAATTGTTTATTTATTAACTTTTTTAGGGATATTGAAGAATTTTGTGGTTGTTTCTAATCCACAGTTGTTCTGTCATAGCTACAAGCTGAGTAATAAAGCGTAAGGACTTTCTTCATACACAAGAGAGAAACTGCGTCAAATTACTGCGGGTATTGTGTTTGTGTATTTGAGTTATAAAATTTTCAGTGATGTTCATTGTTTGCAGACATGTGGTCTGATTCCACTGGCACAGGGCCCCCTGACTCAGACTCTGGGGAGGAGTTTCTGCGCCTTCCTGAGAAACTAGGACCAAATGCATCACCTGTTGTTTCCAAGGTTATCATCCTTTTTTTTTTTGTAGGTGTTATGTCCATAGCTTAACCCTATAAGTGAGCACCTGTTGGCTGTATGAACAGATACATTTGTCTCACTAAAACTGACACTAGTTATATCAGCCGTTTTGAGCTGGACATCATTTAAATTCTTTTATTCATCTTCTTAAATAGTTCTGAGGTGGAAAGAAAACATTTCAAGCAGCAGTAGAACGCTTAATAAAGAGAAAATCTTCCGCATGCCAAAACCAAAATTTTGAGACTCAGAATATGCATAACAATTTTGGAAGCAAAATTAACACCAAATTTAATATTTATAGGAATGATGTGCTATTTTATTCCTGGAGTTATATTTTCTAAGCTTATTTTGTCAAGTTCAAGCTCATTTGGCATTACTGCATCTTTGGCAGGGTGATAAAGAAACTGGCTTACGTACGTCTGAATACATGGGTCTCCCTGATCTTTCTGGAAGTAAAAGCATGTCAGCTGAGAACACAAGCATCATTCAACAGACCGCACAGCTGACAATACGATCACAAAACACATTGCAGTCTGTGTCAATGTCACCAAGACATAGCATTGCCAACAAATCAGCATTAAAGATTATGGAGACAAGTTTTGTGGATCAACGTCAAGTATCGACACAGATGGATTCTGATCCATTCTTGCAACAAGGAGATGATGGCCAGGCCGATGACAGCGGTGGTGGCGGTAGTTCTGAAAGTGAGGATAGGAATAGTTCAGCGGAGAGTCCACTGCTTCCACGGAACGACTCTAATGATCAGATCTGGACTGAGATTAGCCTTGTTGATTCTCCAGAGGAATCGTCACAAACGTTTGCAAAAATGGGGTCAGTTGCCTCCAGACACATTGACAGGGACTATATTCAGTACTCCCCATTGATGGACCAGATGCCATCCACAACTATGCAGAATGACTTGACAACAAAGTCTGAATCATCTGGTTTCACCAGTGTTCTTAAGAATCCATTCCTACCTGCAGCGAGCTTCCCTGAGAGAACATTCCAACAACTCAGCCCCAAGTTACTGAAGAAAACAGTTACCATCTCTCAGAATACCTCTCCAGTCATACAGGCTTCTGAAAATGGACAGATGTGGGCTGAAACAGCTTCAAAAAAATACGAGGAACACCCTTTGTTATCAGAGAACTCAGATGGACAAGTCACAAAGCCGGAAGAGAGAACTGCAGTTGGCCACATAGTGACAAAGGCCAAACTGGACTCCAGCATATCCGGATGGATATCACGGTCAACAGCATCAGCCGATATCAGCGAACAGAACCAGGGGAACTTGAACCGGCGTCAGAGTCTGGACACACTTCTGTGGGGAGGGCCCACTACTGAGAGAGTCAAGGAACTGCTGTCCCATGGCATGATGATGCTCAATATATCATCGCTTACTGAAAGGCGAGCCAGTGAGCCACGAGCAGTGCCTGATAAAGTGGAGCAAGACAACAAAATTAGTGCAGGTATGACATCGCACCTCTCACATCTGCTATGTAGAGACAGGATTATGATAAATAATTCTGGGCGTCTGCCCCCCCCCCCCCCCAGTCACTTTTGGGTCACCTATTTTTATGAAACTTGGTCATGTCACTACAATAATATAAAAATTATGGATGTACAAATTTCTGAGATGGGATGGATACTGTCACCTCTTTTGTTTAGTCCTGTAACTTCTTGTGGTAATAGCACTTCTACATAAAGTTGTAATTTCAGAGGGGAAGGGAAGTATCCTCACCAAGAAAGTGCCATCACCGCTGGAGAAGTCTATGACATACCTCAATGCTGAAGACGACTCAACATCTGACAGTGAGAGTCTTGCTAGGTGAGCTACACTCAGTTCAGTCTTACTTTGCACGTGATCTTTAAAAATCTTACCAAAACACGCGAACCATACAGCACGCAGTTCTCACTGGGTACAGGCAGGAAGGGACTGAATATGGCAATTTAAAAACTGTCACCGTAGCCAGAGACTGACTCCCAGTCTCTCACTTCCATGCTCGTCTATGCAACTGAGGACGTTCCCTGGTAAGGTTTCAGGAGCATTCCCAAAGAAAAGATATGACATTCTTCAGTGTGGTGTTCCAAAATACAGTAGTGTGTAAGCACGTGTTAGGAAATGACTTGGACGATTTCATAATCCAAATCATTTCCCATAACTTACAATTTCCACATTGATATTAGTGTGTGCTTTCGTGGTGGCATATTAAGAAGGGAGCTATTTTGTTTTTACAGTGTGGAGATGTTAACTGATGACCAGATTTCATCATTGATGTTGGATCAGGAGATACAAGATGCGTGTGAAGAAGTTTTAGGAACACCCATATCAGAAATATCACCGCTTATCCAAGACCTGAAGCAACGTGAGGAACAACAGTCGCAACAAACGCCACAGCATAAAAGGAAGGCAGTTACCGCAACACATACTCGTCTAGAAACAAGCAAAGAGTAGAGAAGGACGAACCTGTTCTTCTGAAGCTTACATTTCATTTCACATTGTCATTGGGAGAGTGATGCTGTTCTACTGTCCTTGTACATCTCTTCCAGTCATCCATATCAAAGATTCGCCACTGCAGAATTGACTTACACCAGAAAATCACGGTTATGGTAGAGTTTCAGAGACGACGACGAACGTTATAAACTTTTATATTGGTATAAAATGAAAAATGTATCAGATGCGTAGCATATTGTATGTCATTGCAAATACAGAGTGCTGTACTTAGAATGTAAAAGATAATTTTTTAATTCTATTTATATAGAATGTTCTTCAGAAGAACATCGACACTGCCGCTGTGACAATTTCAGATCTCGCACTGTGGAGGTCCTTCAAAATTTTTAAAACTGGCAGAAATCACGTGTTGTGTAGCATCACTGGGATCTGGACCAACTACATAGGACTTCAGACTCTGTGAACACGCTGTCTGCCACATATTCAAGTAGAGTGGGTTCAAAAAGAACTGCAATTAACCACGACAAGATTCAATATGAATAGCAATTGTAAAGTTTCTCAGGAATGTATTCCTTCATATTGTTTCTCTGCGCTTTATTTTTAAACTGTATAATTTTAATTTAATGCCAAAGATAAAACTTGGATATATCATATTAAACTACTAAGCAATACAAAAGTCCTTCTGAAGCAATATTCCATAGCAATCAAGTGACATGGGCTTGTGATTACTCATCATGTTTCACGCGGTTCATCTGCTCTGTTGTCCGAGAAAAACAATACGCAGGCTCATGGAAGGCAGTGAATGAATGAATTTTGTGTTGAAATTAGCCATTCGAGTGATCCTGTAGCCTCTTATGTAAGAAGGTGGTTCCACATGGAAATCTGTTACTAAATATGTCAGATGATAATTAATTAATTTTAACTTAATTTAAGGGCCCTTTATATGCTACATTTTAGTGTATTATGCATGACAAGGAACATTTAATATTACTGTATTCCACTGAATTAAACATGGCAAAGCATGTAGTGAATAACAAACAAACAAACAAGTTAAGATTGACTACGCATTAAACAAGGAACGAGTCTCGTCTATACGCGGCAAATGAGCAGACAAAAGACTGAAACTGATGTGACTAGGAGACAGGGTAGCTCAGATCTCTGGCAGACACAAAGAATTATTATTGTAGCCTCCGCATCCAGACTGGCTACGGGGTCCCTTCCTTTGGGGGGTAAAGCATAGCACCATTCACATCCACCTAGTGCCAAAGTCAAGAACGAGGTGCTACAATTCCTAATCCCCAAGCAACTTCATGGCAAATAGTGGGACAGTTTACTTTTACTGATGAGCCTGATATTAAGAATGATGAATATAATTCATGTGATGATTTTATTCCTTTTTCAAATACCATAATGAGCAATTCTCTATTTACGCACACTGTAGTATCACCTATAAACCCACAGAAACAGCTTGCACCTTAGTTTGCTTGCAGTGTTCTTACTCCCAAACATTTATAGTCTAATCTAGCCACTTGTACTTCCATCTCTCTACTTCGTTGCTCTTCACGACAACCCTCCTTGCCTCACGCATCAGGTCGTGCAAGGTACATGGTGCAGGGCCATTTCTGTCCGTTTAGTATCACCCCTGCTTGTCCTAGTGGTTCTGATGGCATACACATGTGGAGCCTGTACTGCCTTCAAGACGTCGAGCTTAGTCGCAGACGGTCTTTTCTCAATTTAAAAGATCAAGACCGATGATCATTTCCATTATTTTTCAGTCTTGAATGGAAAACTAAAATCAATTTCCAAACCACCGAAACACGTTAACAGTTTACATGAGGCGTAGGTGGTACTGGTATGAATCGTGAATTGTTTCAAAGATCAGCCACAGACTTTGTAACTTCCAGCTGTGCTAATAGATTTTTTTTTTAATAATTGTGTTGCTTTAACATCAAGAACCTAACTGAAGCACTGTTTTACCAAAATATAAGACTTAATTTTTGCTTAACGAAAGCTATTGCTGTAAATACATATGTATATACAATGAGAAGGTCTGAATAAAAATACAAGACATGTTAGTGTACATTTCAAGCATAAACACTGCACCTCTCCACTGATTCCCATCCCGAAAGTAACTTGATCCAATCTCATCGTATGTACGCACATTCCAAACTGCACACAGGCGTGTCAAAAGATTTTCTTCTCCACCAAATTCAAACATGTTTTTGTAACAATCAAAATTTTGTATCCAGATGCCTTAGGACCAAATGCAACAACCACAACCCTGAAGAACACAATATGAATGAATATGAGTAAAAAATTATTATTCAGGTCCATCTGTGAGAGACGGCAACATCAGAGATAACTTCGCTGTGAGACGAAGGTGTTGGAGGATATTATTAAAATGGGCCTTCAGGAAACAAGACAGGGACTACATTGAAATGGCTAAAGATAATGTGTACAAAGACACTGTTGTTATGAACAACTGATGGTTCACCAGTGAGAAATGTTACGTGTGCTGAATTGATAGAAAGAAATAACTACACACACAGTTTTGGCAAGGAAAAATTCAGTACCATAATGCTTGAAGACCAAGATGGAGAACAGGAATAATACTGAAATATGTCTTGGAAGACAGGATGCAGGAGGTGGTCAAATGGCATTTCTGAACATGAGAGTTCCAACATTACCTGCCTCTGTACAAACTCATGGTACAACGGTAGCATGGAATCAAATGACAGATTTCAAAACCACAAAATAACCAAAGGACCGGAGAACAAATAAGGGAGCAAGAGAGGGGGGGGGAGGGGGCAAAACACCAAACGACACATGGAAAAATGGCACATTTATTATGTCACTGTTATCTTGTCAAATATTTTTCCATTGAAAAGAATCACCAGGAGCAGGCATTCTTCTTGTTTTTATAATAATTACATTTTGGTTTTTAAAAAGAAAAAAAAAAGACACTTTCTCTCAAGTAACAAGCTACCAGATGTATGTTACTTCTCTCAGTTATACACTTCACATTCTCCATGGCACAATTTTTCGGAATTCCATGGGGGAGGGGATAAAACAATTCATTTTTATGTATTCTCTGTTAAAGCAGGATCCGAAAATATTTGCACCAGAAAAATAATAAACCACCACTCACACAGGCTCCCACTGAGAGGGACAGGAAAGAAAGAGACGCTGCATCCTCCTTGCAGCAATAAGAGCACTCTAGAATTTGTTTTAGTTAGTGGAGCTGTCTAGCGTAATGAAAATTACATTATACTATTATAGTGATAATATATTACACAGAACAGGTTCATCATCAGTTATCACAACTGATTCACTGTTACCATTTTATAAAGTTATGATGTTAAAAATTTGGATTAATTGTTCCATTACCATTAAACGCCTCTTTAAACGCGGAGTAAGGCTGGGGAACTTGCTGCCTAAAGCCATTCTTAATCAGAACAGTAACAAATGAAATGCAAGAACAATGATGATACCAGCAAGGATAAGTATTGCCAACTGTCAACTGCATATACCAACAATGAAGTTTTGCAGATATTTATGAACTAAAGCTTTCTTACTATTACAAAACATTTACCAAGCGTCTTTCCGTTCAAAATTCTCACCTTATACAAATATAAAATCTTAAGAATGCCATATGTCACTCTCACAGAACAGTGAACAAAATTTTTGATTCAGCCTTTAACCAAAATTAATACCTGACACAACTTAATATCCCATTGGTTGTCAATTGTCAGGTTATATTTTTTGTTGTTCTAAATTTCTAAATGAACTCGTCTGCACCATTTTCTTTTCTCCACATACTACATGTATAATTGAAAGGATGAGAGAAACAAGGCTTTGTCCACATCACATAAATGCTTATATAAGGCTTAATCAATAGTCTTCTGTGATGTGATGCTGATTTTGGAGGGATGTATCACCTCCCTCAAGAAGGTGGTGATATGTGCCTGCAAAATGCTGGGAATCACACGCCATAATAACTTGAAAGACCACGGTTCACAAAATATTTTTTTTTCAATGTCGCCTTCAAAAACCCATTCTGTATTGTTACTGTGAAAAACTGGCAATAAATGTTCCAAAAGATATATTTCATATACAGCCCAAATGCACATAATTTAAGATAAAAATCAGGACCCCACTAAAAGTATAATCAAATTTGTATTCTTCTCAATTACTGTGATAAATTTTTTATTAGACAAGTATATTTTAAACAAATATTTAAAAGAGCCTTCTACTAACGATGATGAGACAACAATAAACTAATGTAGGGATAAAAGAAAATCTTGCAGGATGCAATATATCCATAGCGAAATCCACGTATGTGAGTTGACAGTTGGCAACCCCACTTGCAACAAGAAAACAACTATGAACAGATGGTGGTAGCACTTCCGTACAAGAAGTAAGGACTTGTGGTGTTTTATACAGTGCTATTACAACTAAATCTGAGGGTCTGTTCTAGCTTAAAACAAGTATCAATTTAAGTCACAAAATTAGAAAATACCAAATACTAAACCTCAAATATATTCATGTACAAAATAGCAATTTTGTAAAATCCCCATAAATGCTGATCCATAATTACTATTAAAAATCAGTCTAGAAGAGTTGTTTCTGTTACATAAAATTAACTCTTACAGTCCAAAATGCACAAAGTACAGCTGCAATGGATATATTAATATGCATTATGAATAAGCTGTACCATTATTTAAAATTTAGGTTGATCACCACCCTGTTAAGAGAATAGAAATAAATAAAGTTGGTACGAATTGTCTCTTAATAACTTTGGAAGGAAGGATGTGATAATAACATTAAATTAATAAAAATAATAATGAATAGAAGTAAACATTAAGACATATTAATGCAACTTGCGAACTAAAAACATGTCTAAATATGCTACAGACAAAAATTAAAAATATCAATTACGCATTTCGCGATTATATCTTTTAGCTACCATTAGCTACCTAAAATACATTTGGGAAATGTCAGAACAAACAAAAAAAAAAAAAACTAAACACAGAAATAAAATTATACATAACATACAAACATTTGACAATGGGACTGCCATGAATTTACAAAGAGATATATAACCTTTGTTCAAATGCTTTCCAGCAATTTCCATATCACATATGAAACCAAGAAGCAGTTGCGTGAACAAAACAGATGCTTCAAATACTTTACTAGTATTAAATATCTGACAAGGCACAAATGTCAATGATTAGCTGAAAACACTCTTAAGAATATCTCCGCTTCACACCAAGAGAAATTCTTCATGCATTCCTTTTGACGTCTTACTAAAACAACTTCATCCCTCTTTGCACAGCTGTATCTAATTTGTACTGTATGGACACAAATCATACATCACATTCACCAATAAGCCTTTATAAATTCTATGTTCTATTGGTCGAGCTGAAATTAAATTTTCTTGGTTTTTGTATATCGTTAAAGGGGGAAAAATTTCCCATAATATATTACACTATATAGCCAAGATTACCATGAACCGCATAGGCAAACATTTCAAAAGTGCTGCTGTACAAGGCTGTGAGGTTTTGAGAAAATATTCATTGTATAATGTATGAGATCTCAGAAACCAAAGTATTTTAACGCTCCTTTCCTCTCCGAATCATAACTATCAGACAAGCAACAGAAAATAATTTTAATTGTGCCCAAATTCAAGACCAATGATTTGAAGCCAGAAGACACTAGAGCCTACATCAATCTCCATAAGCTACACTAAATGGTTCTGAAGTACAATTAACAAATATTTTTGCATTTACTGTACAAACTATGTAGCACAGTGTGACCAGATTCGCTAATAAAAATACTATCAAATCGAGAGCATTGGCACACTAGGAAATGTCCTAATTTCTCTAATTCCATTTCAACATTTTCATGACACGATATAACATGTAGAAGTATACTTTATACAAGATATTTTAAAAAAATAGCCTCAAACATGTATGATGTCAATTTTGCAAAGAATTTTCCTCACAAACACAAGCCCTTTGCAGACGTTCAAGGGTTCAAAGTATTTTATCCAAATGAAAACGAGTCAAATTACAATCCAATTTCTAAAAAAACCTTGAAAACATCACTATTTCATATTTAATGTACCCGCAAATAAATTACAGCCTTCTAAAGGCAAGAGGCTACATAATCATTCTATATATCGTTGTGAACATTTCAGGGCACAACCATCTTGGGGGGAGATAGGATGATTTCTGGAACGCTGTACAATTAAGTCCCTGACGATAGAGGCATCAAATGTCTCTGATATGCTGATCAATATCTACCAGAGTAATGGTGCAATATCCCAGAGGACATCCATCTTAATACTTGTCGCCATAACAACCTGAAATCTTGCACGCAATACCGAAGTTTCGTACTTGACAACATACAGGATATAATGACTGAACTGACAATTCAGATGGAAAATCTCAATAAAAATTTACTTGTAGTACAATGATTCTTAGTATAAGTACGTCGGTTCAAGTATGTGAAATGAGACGGGTAAGTTGGAACACATTCAGATAAACATAGGCACATACGTGTGCATGCTCACATTTCACTGTTTTACCGTATTTAATGCGATAACTTTGAAACAATCTGATAGCGCAATAAAAGTGAAACCGGAGGACGCAAATACATGCGAAGATAATAAATAAGTCTAAATAGAAAATTAAAAAAATTCATTAAATATTGCCAAATATTTTTATAAACAAACCTAACTTACGTGAAACTTCAGGTTATCACAGTGAGAAGAATGAACATGAATTCTTGGATCTTGCACTGTGCAGTCTGGTAGAAATGTACAGTAATCTAACCATTACAAATCATAATTGTTTAAATATACCACAATTGCATACTGAGCAAACTTACAAATTAGAACGACATAGCATAGATTCTTTCTGGCCGCAGTTCAGGGAGCTTCTAGGGAACATGGGCACAACTCTATCATTTTCTGTTTTTTTTTATTTATTTATACTTACCAATCTCAATAATCTCAGTCTATGGCAAGAGATGAAGGAAGCATTTATGATTACAGTAACATAACCTCACAAAAGTTCTTGTTGGAACACACACTTTGCTTCTTGGTTCCAAATTCAATACATTTCTAAACAAAGCAATAAAACTTTTACAAAAATGATGACTTTACATAATATAGCCTGTAAAAGAACAAAAAAAAAAAAAAAATCAGCAAAGCCATGAATGATCATCAGTTCTTCAAAGCATACCAAATCAAGATAAATTAAGCATTAAAACTGCCATGAATAATAAATTTGCCCATTCAAGCAAAGACAGCTTACCAGTACGAAATCCACTTCACAGCAACAAGAAGAAAGTATATTTCAAGCACAAATTAACAAAACCTCAAGGAGAAAAAAACAAACAAAAGAACTGTCTTGCTGCAACAGGCATGTAGCACACAAATAATCTCAACATCAGTGAAGTCTGCCCTCTATCCATCACTTAACTGGTTTAAATACAATTATTACACTTAAACAAATCCACCAATACTCTTCAAGCCTAACTTCAAGTTGTAAATAAATATAAAATTGTTGACTTCATAATTCACTCTAAACAGACTTTCTGGAATTGTCATGGCCTCCTACTGAAAAACAAATGAAAGTCGGGTTGTTGTAAACACAAAAAGTAGGCCATACACATAAATTGCTGTCTTATATTGGAAATTGCTGAAAAGAATAAAGCAGAAACTTTTTACAATAATTTTATTAAGTGGAGGTGATTAATATTTCCAATTAATCTCTGAAACCTGTGGGCCATTTTCTGCCTTACTTGAACATATTCTTACTTCAGTTCATTATTGTGTATGTTCTCTGCGTGGTAGAGTTATAATTCACCAAATTCGTATTTTTCCACTTAATGAAAAAGTTGTAATAATTGAAAATAAAAATAGCACCCTCCCCAGATCTTTGTAACCCCTTCCACACAATCATCTCAAACCACGCCCTGTCAGCTTATCACATATGTAACATGCCCAACATACCGGTCAGAAAATCCAGTTCACGTTCATTGCTCGTGCTGGAAAATTACAAAGCAGACATACCTTGCTAATGAAAATGTCTCAAAAGTTTTATCACTTCACAATATCCATCACTCTTGGGCCTAATGTTTGTCAACTTCTTGAAAAAGCAAAACAAAAAGGAGTAATTTCTAAAATATTTATTACTGTTATACAATTAACCCGAAGATAACCTTCATAATTTGTATCTTTCCAAATAGATTTTTTTTTCCTATAATGTTCTTGGGACGTTCAACTGTGCCAATTTTTTCAGACAAAAAACAAAACAATTATATTACTCTTCCGAAAAAGTCTGTATAAAGGCAACTATCTACTCTAACTCCTTTCTCTTGCACCATAATCTTTCACACACTAAACACTTCCAGTTGGTAGGCTGCGTTCCATACAATAAACATCGTCTTCATACTTTTTCACCATTCTTTCATATTGTCGCACTTACTAATAAAACTATAAAATATGATAATGTACATAATAAAGGACAGGAGGGGGAGGGGATTATTTGTTAAGGCAGCTCAAGTTAAAATATAATAATAGGACTGGGACATCATAATATGGCTATTATTTGCTGATAGGAAAATGTTTGTAAATGGCATCATGAAAAAAGTATATGTATATATATATTTTCATATATTTGTGGAACATTGAACTCAAGGGGGTAGGAATTATTGTTTTCTCGTATTAAGAGATTTTATCATCATTTTTTCCTCTGTAACACACACACTGATGTTCTTCTCTCTTCTAGATGTACTGGCCAAGATCAATGATTGTGCCTTAGTTTCCGATATACTTACATGATTAAGATAGGAAATCGACTGCCGATACCAATACCGTCTGTCATGGGGGGGTGAAGAGGTTAATCCTTCCTAAGTAACACCCTTCTAAAGGATGAAAAAAAAAAACAAATTCTTCACATAGTCCATTCCCCCAGTGACACGTCAGTTTGTGTCCATGCTGTGCGTTGCTCCATCACACACACTGTCATTCACAGCAAATGATAACTTTCCCACCCCCTGATGGAAAGTCCCATTCCATGGTCTTCACCTGGAATCATAAAATGGCGGGAGTTCGAAGATCATCCCCCTCTGCTACTGGGGTTGAGATGGGTTGTGTGGTAAAGGTGGACCCTAAGAAAGAAAAAGAACCGGCGTTAACTTCGTAGCATCATGGTACAGGACATAGAAAGGAGAGAAGGAGAATCAAGAAAATCATCAACCATTACGATTCTGACATTTCTTATTAGACTGAAACATGCTGCATATATTTTACACCAAGCTGCAAGTTCATAATAAAATGCACCAACAAACTCAATAATAAAATAAACATTTTCACAGGGTGGACAATTACTCAGGTTGGCTGACTGCGAAGAAGGAAGAGAAAATAATGTTGTAATTAATACTGGGTTATGTAAATTATTTGATAATCTATTCATGTAAAAACATTACCAGACTACAAATACATTTGAGTATGTTATTCATCTGACATGAACGAGAATTTTATTTTCAATTAATACTCAAATTCGCTTACTGGCATTGCTGGGAAAGGTGGCTGTGTCATGTGGGGTGGTCCCGGGTGGCCGAGGTGATGTCCTGCCAGCTTAGGACCATCCTCTGCTTTCTCCTCTTCTCGTCTCTTCAAACAAGCTGCTTTAGGGTTCAGATTCCGCTCTATAGGAGAGGGGAGAAGAACAGCAAAATTTTGATTTAGTGCACCTTTGAGGCAGAATTCTACTACATTCTTATACTCGATTAAAATCTACTCAGTCATATAATGTACATAACATATTAGTTTATTCAATGTTTTGGCACATATTCAGCACTGTTTCAAGCAAACTTTCTGAAGGCACCAAAAATGTTTCTTCCTGCTCAAGACCTATTCAGGTACTTCTTTCCAAAAATAATGTGGCTGTACTACATCAAACCAAAACAGTATGACCAACAATAATTAAAGACATAAAAATAAATGGAATCAAGTATTTCGTAAGAATTTCCCTATGCAATAAACACCAGAATAAAGGTGAACCTTATTTACTTGGGATACCTTTTACCTTCCAAAATCCACATTCAATGAATGGATGAAAAATTGCGTTCTCAAGAAATAATATACATGTCTTCTTATATTCTCTATTACGAACTAAATGCACTGTCAATCAGATCACTACAGCAGACCTCTGACTTGCTGCTCCAAGTTCATGATGACCTCGACGGCCATGTTGAGGATGCCGAGCTTCGTCTGGGGTTTGTCTGTCTTGAGGTGTGTCATGCACATCCTCCCAAGCTCCTTCAGTGCTTCATTGATGTCCCGGATCCGTATCCTATAAGTACACACCACATACAGCAATCGCAAGACACCCTGGTCATCGACATGCCTGCCATTCACAATGCCTGACAGCCACTGTAACAATTCGTTTCAATTTAAATACCGCGGTAAGAAGTGCCTTTGCCACTTCTGTGACGGAATAGCAAGAATACAATAAACCGCGGAACAGACCCTGTGAATGGCGAGCGTGTCGAGTCACTTGTTTCACACGTCCTACCTCGTACTTGCTGCTCCAATGCGGTTATAACCTCAACGGCTTGGTGCAGAATATTAAGTTTGGATTCGACTTTGTCTGTTTTAAGATGCACCATGCACATGTGCCCCAACTCTTGAAAAGTCTCATTTATGTCTTTCACCCGTATCCTGTGACAGAAAGAACAGACAATGTCTTTCAGTTCGGCTGACTGACTATTTTGTGTCACGTGTACCATTAATATTATCCTTTTTGAGAGTTCAGGTTCTAAAAGCCATGAGAATGAAGATGACTGTCTCTCGGATGTTGTGCCATGTAGTCTGGTAGAAGCTTATCAGCATTTTAGAGGTGCTTGCTGCCTCAATTAGGGCTCTCATCACCCTGTGACAGAGAAAGCAAGCGCCTCTAAAATGCTGATAAGCTTCTACCAAACTACATGGTACAACATCCCAGGAGACAGCCATCTTCAATATTATCATTCCTTCTCGGGCAAATTGCCATTGTTTACTTGTAAAATTGAACAGTACAAATAAAACACTGGGTTAAGACAACCCCATTATTTCAATTTAGTTTCAATTTGCATTTCTTTAACAAGAATCCCAAAAACAGCACAGATAAAAAACTGCAATATCATGTATTTCTAACTTTAAAATGGAAAAGGAAACACGCTGTTTATAAAAGACATTTTCTGTTCTTTGTGTCATGTCAGTGGAGTTTGCATTGGGATAAACGATATGAACTTACCAATCTTCACAGCTTCTGATGTGTTTTCTTTAAAAAAAAGTAGTGTTAAAATAAGTGAGCTTAAAAATCTGTACTTTTCCCCCAATATTGCCAGGGTGATTAAATCGAGAAGAATGAGATGGGCGGGGCATGTAGCGCGCATGGATGGGACAGAAGGTGTGCACCGGGTACTGGTTGGCAAGCCTGAGGGGAAGAGACCGCTGGGGAGACCTAGACGTAGATGGGAGGATAATGTCAGGCAGGATCTATGGGAGATAGGAGTTGAAGGAGAGTGTATTTTGTTGGCCCAGGACAGGGTCCGGTGGAGGGCTTTGGTTAATTCGGTGATGAATCTTCGGGTTCGGTAAGCCATCTAGTTAGTTAGTGTTAAAATAAGAAATTTAAAAAAAAACACCACTAAGTCCTCTTCCTTCAGCATGACCTTACTGGTATTTTGACAAGATAAATTGTTGAAAGAATTCACAAGAATGCAATTGTTCACAAAATCACATTCCATATAAAAAAAATTATGCATGCAAATGGTTCTGCTAGATTGTGAATTGATGCAGCTAAATATATTTCCAACATGACAGAGATCATTGGAGAACATGGGCTGAATAAAGAACAAATAACAAATCTCTGCATAAACAACATTTCATGAAGAATAACAATACACATTGCTTAAATTTTTTTAACTGGTTTCCTAACGCATAACTTTTAAAACTGTCGTGCACAAATATGATAAGTTCATAATGTGATTCAATAAAAATAAATTTAAAAATTCCTCTAATTTATGTATCACTGAAGGCCATGAACAGAAGTTACAGTTACACCCCCCCCCCCCCCCATCTTGAATAATTCTCAGACAAAAAGTCTACAAACTGAAAATATGACATTGCTAGATTTTGACAAATGTGTTTAGGAACCAGACGTTTTGCAGGCAGACAGATGGACAGCTGAGCAGTAGGTATGCAGCAATGTTTACATGGAAACAGTAAAATATTTATCAGCCCAGAAATACTTTGGAGAATCTTGGTACTGATCAAGTTCTTAAAAAATACTAGTTACTTATGTTCCCCCCTGTCCCAGTCCAAAAGGAACACTGTAAAAATTGTACTTGAGATCGCATAGCAAAACCTTGTGAGTGAAGGCGCCACACTGCAAGACATGCAGAAGGCATTAGATTTGTGTTTCACTGTAGTTGGTTTACAAACACAAATATAACTGTGCAATATGAACAATCACATCCTTATGACATTGGCTCCAGTGCAGTTCTCCTCACTTTACCTATGAGTTACAGGTTCAGAATTTCTGTTGACAATTACCAATTTCATACGCTGGACAGTGTCCACTGTCTGAAGTACTGTATATTTGATATGCAATATAATTTTAGTCCATCTTCGAGCGACTTTTAATTGCACAGACTGATTCACTTTCATTTTCGATAATAGAAACAACAGTCAGGACTGAACCCAGAACCCTCTCAATATTAAATTTGTATACTAACCACGGTAAACCACCAGGGTACGGAGTTTGGTCCCAATCACAGAAACAGATACAAAAAATAAAACTAACATCGATGTCAGTACAATAACAAGTAATAACAAAAGGCAAATCAAACCTGTCAAAGTTTCTGCGATTAATGGTTTAGTGGTATTCTAGAGTGACGCAGGGTTGGGCAGCGCAAGGCAACAAGTGACGCAAGGAATATCAAGGTTAAATGAAACAGCAGACGATGTTCAACATTACTGCAATGCAATTCAACAGCTTGCTCAAGCAGTGTTCGATTCATTCTGAAAAGAAGCTGTGATATATAAATAAAGGCATTTAAATGGTTCGAACACCACAGTGACTTGGCTGTACCATCGTCTAATTAAGGCTGCAAATCTCCACTGAGCAATCAAGGATACCATCAAACATGACAGAAAAGTTGCAAAGAGCAAAAGGGATAATATACAGCGAGAGAATAATTTTACTTTGGTTTGTTACAAGATTCAAAGTAAAGCATAAAACACCGGATCCTTGTGCTTGGAATGTCAATAAATTTCTTTTAAGCAAAGTAATCTTATCAAGAAGTTCACTGAATATTTTAATTTTTCATTTACCACACACACTGCTGTAAGAAACACTAATACAACAAAATTAAGTTGCATGCACGACCAACAAACAGGCCACATGAATGCTATAATGTAATAAAGCAGCACATGTATGGCTAGTAGAAACAAAAGTGGACGTATTTACATTTTGTGGGTGCAGAATGGATTAGTCACAACACATACACAACAAAAATTCAAAACTTTCCATTCTGAAAAATTCTGTACAACCTTAGAGCCAAAGTCCACACAAAGTTTTGTGGAACAATAATATTTCTTACACACAAAACATGCCAATTCTATAAAACCGCGCGTTGCACGGACATAATTCCTGAAATACAGAGGATTATTTCTTTTCATTAACCACTAACAACAGAAATCAGTACAAAGCACAAATTAATTACATGACAGCATTCTATTGGCCACGCAACTTAAAATATCAGAAGGGCAGCGTTTGCGTGTTTGCTCTCCACTCACCTCTCGCGTGCATTGTTGGCTTGCCTGCGCTCCTTCTCTCTTGCTGCCTTTGTATCAGGATCTTCCTCTTCATCCGCGCTCGAACAACAGTTGGTACAAGAGAAACATTTCATGTAAGTATGACGTTTCCTCCTTATATTGGATGCAGTGAAGAACAGCATGTTGGTTACTGAATATCATTATGCAGCAATTCTTCACAGTCGTCATTTTCATAACTCGCTTCCAGACGCAACATGACTTAAGTTTTCTTTCAAATGAAATGTTGCGATCGAGAACTTAGCATTCCTGCTTCTTGTTTATGTTATTTAAGGTGTGATTCTTGGCCTTGATGCTAAAATTTTTCATAGTTTCCTTCAGTCACTTCAGGAAAATGCTGAGACAGTACATTTACACAGGCTATTATTATTATTATTATTATGGCTTCCCCTCACATTCTTCCAAATTTTTCATTTAAAATTAATATGACATGATCTTACTTCTATATATTAGCACCAATGTATGTTTCTGAACGCTCGAAGCAAAACAGCACAATATAAACAAAATCTAACAGAATCTCAAATTAAAGTATCCTGTTCTTACATTTCAATTCCTCTCCTTCCAACCCAAACATCACAGTGCTAAATCCAGTCCACACGTGGTTTTTAATCGTCCGAGAGTTACTAACGAAACACCGAATCTGTGACCTCGCTAACTGCAGTGCTACTTACAAACCCATTTACCCAGATGTGCATGTCATATATAACAGTATGCTGTCAACATAATTTCTTTTAAAAGTTTGGTGCACTCACGTTAATAGCTTACCATGACCACGGCGGGGCAGGGGCACTTAATGTTGGTCTTCTGGGAAGGAACACTGTGCGGACTCCTACGTAGATACTAATGTTCTGAGAACCTCAAATCTCTTATAAATGAAATACGTGCATATTTTGTGGACGAGGGCAGATAAGTAATGTCTATGTCAGACAATGGAATGGATAATCCCTGGTAGGAGCAAAGGCTTTTTCTTCTAGTCTCTGCAATCAGATCAGCTCTGGGGCCCAAAGAGTCTCTTACCCAATGGGTACCAGGTGGCCCTTTCCCCTGGGTAAAGTGTGGCCACGTTGCAACACTGACCACTCACCCCATCTAGAGCCAAGGTCAATACATTCAACACCCGGCATAGTTTGTACCGATTATTCTCTACGAAAAACAAATTCTCTCTTTCAAGCAACGGAATTAAGCTCTTTGGATACACATTTCAGTTTCTTTGCATTTACTAATTCCAAGAAACAGAGTCTGTAAGAAACAAGTAGTATGCTCAGTGGGTAATGCCATGGGGCACACAAGTTAGAGCATATACAGACCACTCATCTTAATAAACCGATAAGGGTAAGAATATGTGGAGCTCTACCGCCACTTTCCAATGCACATTTATGGTATAGTGCGACAACTTTAACTTTTAACTTACAAATTGTTCAGACCTATAAGTTGCTGAATTTAGATCTGGTAAATGTTTAGAATCAACATTAAAATGGCAGTGGCACACCGCATAATTTCCAAACCTGATCCATATACAGCCACGAAAACAATTTCTTAATAAGTCGGCAGAGTCAGATCAAAATATTTTTGGTGTTTCTGTTATAACATGTGAAACAGCTTCAAAGTCACAATTTATCGTTGCTCGTAAGTGTGACGACAACACTTAAAATTTTTAAGGAAGTAACTTTTAACTTGTACCTACCTAATTTGAATCTTGGCAGGTTACCGACTATCCTGAGATTTCGCAGATGGATTTGATGTCTCCCTGCGAGACGTGTCAATGAGGCAGTTACGTTCTTATGAAACACTGGTATCTACTTTTAAGTCCACAAGGTGTTACAACCCAGAAGATATCTTCACCAAGAGAAATCTCTCACTTACACAGAAGTCTTTTATGTCTGAACATCTTATCACCAAAATAGCAGCAACTTTAGGGAACTTTATTCGTAGCATCATATATAATATAATGTCGGTAATAATGCACAGAAATCCCGGTGAGATATCCAATATCATAGACAATCCACACAGATATATACCACGATCCATTTTTATAAGTCACATAATCAAGGAAACACAATGCTATGATGTAATTGTTCATAACAAAAGTGTCTCAGTTTAACAACGTTCCGTTAACAGCAGATTGCAAATGGACACAATAATATTGTAAACAGTGAGTTTGGAAGGACGTGTGAGCAAGAAACTATTGCCCATGTTTGAATTACTGTACTATTTCAGCATTTCTCTAGATAGAAAGACGAAAATTATGTAAAAATTGGGCACGTGTCAGTTTGTTCCCAGTCAAGATTCTTTTCTCAACATTTCATTTTCTCCTCTATGCCTTGTGGTTGCTTCTGAATTTCAACCCCCCGGTCCTCCTAACATATCAAAATTAAAAATGACTTACCCCTTCCGCATTTAAATGTAAATATATGGAATAAAACTAGTCAGTTAATAACTAAATCAAGAAACATCATGCTTGCATTAACACAAAAGCCCATCACTAACCCAAATTGAAACCAAATTAAATCAATCCATTATCTCTTAATACCCAACCTCTTAACATCATCTCATCCGTGCCTAGGTCTCTCGGCTGAAATTTGTACGCATTTCTCACGTTCCCCGTCTATTTGGAGATATGGAATTTGCAAAAGTATGGAGTCCTTATGAAGAAAATAAAACTTTGGTACAATAGTGAATACTATGCAAATTATATGCACATACATAAATGCGCATAGTTTTATACACATATATATATATCTCCCTCTCGCAGAAGATTTCTTCATTCACGTAATGTGGGAATATGAAAGACAGGATGAATTGCTAAAGACATTCGAGTAACCATCATGAGAGAATACTGGGATCACAAAGAATATAATTAAACAAAATAGGTTATGGTAGACAGGAATAACGAGCGAGATCGAGTGAGCAACCACGCAAACGCTTGCCTCCTATCGAAGCCCGTATTCAAACAGAACACTACTTAAAGGTGCAATTCTTGCTCTGATGCTATCGCAACACTCAAGTCACAATTACAGTTGCGCATGCACAAGCGTGAGGAAAACAATCTGAAATTTTCATCAATACATCACATAAATTTATTTGCACAAATCCCTTTTTCTTCAAATTGGTGCGGCCCAACTGTATAAAACATAATACAATCAGAATTTAAAAAAATCCAACTGCAAAAATTAGAACAATTCAAAACATGAAATGGCGAACATAATTGCGCTGTATAAAAAATTTATTTGCACAAATCCCTTTTTCTTCAAATTGGTGCGGCCCAACTGTATAAAACATAATACAATCAGAATTTAAAAAAATCCAACTGCAAAAATTAGAACAATTCAAAACATGAAATGGCGAACATAATTGCGCTGTATAAAAAAACAGCGATACAAATGTACGAAAGAATCATGTGAAAATATTGTGATGAATGAATGACCTTTGTGACTTGAGTGTCGGTTGTGAGTGTGTAAAAACAAGGTTACCAACATTACATGCCTAGTCGGCCTATTCGCAAACTTGGATCGAGTTTGGACTAGTTCTGTTACGGCTGCCTGCGCGATTTTATGCGGAAGGCACCCACTTTACGCAGTTTCATGCATAATGTCCCCATAACCAACACAAAGTGTTAAATTAAGGGAAGACACTAAGCAATTGAAATTTTTTAAAAGGACTTAGTAACTTACTGGCATGACTATAAAGAATATAACGAAAAATTAACTGATCTTTGCCAGATGTACTTTAGCAACTGAGCAGCACAGGGTGTCCAGCCTAACAAACACAGGGGCAGTCTCAAACTCGATCCCATTTCTGAATACGGGCCACTACAGAAGGAGAAGCTAAGAGTATGACCGCTCACTTACCTCTCACGCACGTTGTTTGCCTGGCGACGCTCCTTTTCGCGCACTGCCTTTGTGCCAGGATCCTCCATCTCTTCATCAGCACTCGAGCAACAGTAGGACCAACTGATTGTCAGTTTGTAATCTATACTAACCCTCATTCAATTCAAAATACATGTTACACAACTGCAATTTCTAATCCAAGTGGTGACCGTCATGTGATAACCTGTTTTAGCTACGACAAAGACTGCATCGTGCGATGCTTTTAGAACTACCGTAAGATTTCTGATAAGCCTCCCAGAATGTAAGTAGGCCCTTAAAAATTAAACTCAATATATTACATTATGTGACGATCTATAAAACTGTAAACTGAATACCATTTTCCCACGCAAAATGCTAGAAATAAGGTTTATCAATTACTTCCCCTTAACGTATATTATCAAACATCAATATAATAAAATACCATTTTGATATACTTCATAATCTCCAACAGCAACATTTATCAATAAAAATTATAAATACATCCCAAGAATAATTTTCTTTCGACACGTACACCGAATTTTAAGGAGCGAGGATGGAAAATGCTGTGCGCTGTTTCAAAAAAAAACCCTCGTATTTGTCCACAAGGTCTGACAAACACCATAAAAGCTTTTGGTAAGTGGAATTTCGACTGAATTAAAACTTGGTACAGGAAAGCCTCATTTTAAAAACATTCACTTATAGGATCTTATGTAAATTCATTTTAGCGAGAGCAACAGCGATAAGCCCATTTCATCATACCTGACGTATGTTTCCAGCCTTGCGCACAATCAATCTTTATACTGTGTTTTTATCTGCGTACTGTACTCACTATGCAGTTTTCTGAAGTGACAACGTGGAACACAAAACAGGCCTTAATTTAATTTGTGGTGAAATTAAGCAAAGAGTCCAAAGGTTAACGTGTTAAAAAATAGATCGTAAAGGTGGCGTTTGTACGGTGATTGCCTGGCTTTCAGAAGTTCACAGGCTGCTCTGGGAAAATCTGCCATCCTGCAGGTTATTCATGTTAAAAGTTACAGACTAAAACACATACCGCTTTGCTGACGAAGAAAATGGTATTTTATATATCGACAGACAAGGTACGAAAAAAGCACTCTGTGGATACAGTCAGAAGAATCATGATTATACAGTGCAAATATTAGCAGTAAATATTTCCATCAGGGTAAGTCACTTTTACACAACAAATAACAGAATCACACTAAATCATGTAGCGGCCTTAAAAATCATTTTTAGTCATATCTTCCTAGTCCAATTACTGAAATATTCTAGCATCTGAAAAATAAGAAAAGGCCTCAGTCAGGATTCTATTTTCTTAACGAGTTTAATCACAAGTATTCTGAGTGCATGTAACAACTGTACTTCATCAATGATTCTTCCGAGCCTGAAGTCAACGTGGGACAGAATCGCATACAAGGCTGCAACTTACTATCTCCGAGACCGCTTTGAACCCTTCTGCCCTGAAGTGGAGTTGGCAGGGGCTGTTGTATTGGCACCCGTGCTTGCCTGACTGCTGACAAGGTCACTGCTGCTCGGTTTCGTATCAGATAGTCCAGGTGGCTCCTTCCGCTTCTCTGTTAAAACACAGAGCTAACAGTAAATCTCTCACACCAAGAACCTGCGTCAATGTGGAGCACCAAGTGTTGAATAATTCTCCAGCAACAATAAATGTACATAAATATGATCACCCATTTATGTACTACTACGCTGGCGGTAGCATAGCTACTGGTAGGGCCTCCCTAGCCAGATTGGTCGAGGGGGAGAGGTCAGACTAAGACAGGTACCCTGGTCCTCCAGGTTGGGGGTTGGTCGCAAGGCTAACAACCTTGCACCGTAAAAAGGAAGACGTTTCAAAACCTCGATCAAAGCCTCCGACAGACGGACCTAACAGAGGACCGAACGGAAGAGAAGAATTGAGGAGGCCATGGACCGAATATGGACCGGAGAGCCATAGAAGAAGAAGAAGATTTATGTACTAGCCTCCTTTTCGGAGGTTTCTTGGTCTTTAAAGTGAGCATTTGTGAGTAGTGAGTGACCAGGCCACCGACTCTGCACAATTTCTACTCAATCCTGATTTAACTGACTGCCAGAGCCATCTAGCAGTGAATCAGGAGACTTGGGCGAGAAATGTCCGCTGCATTTTGCTTACGAAACATCTCGTTCCTGCTCGTAAGGTTCTTTTGTGCGCCGTATATCTACGACATGGGACTGCCGGCTTTACGGCGGTGTTATGAGCCAGGAGACCAGCATCGACAGCACGCTGCATGTCTAATGTAACGCCCCACACTTTACAAGCATCAAATGTGACCAACATTTACATCAAAGAGCATCCCAAACAGCATATATTCTCAACCATGCGCACACTCAACACTTACTTGCAGTTGTTCCAGACAGCCTCTCAATCTTAATTGGTCCGTCAGTATCAGGTGTTGGGGCAAGACCTGGGTAGGAGGTTGGCGGTGCTCCAACCGTTGAGCCCGGAGTGCCAGGATGTGGACTGGCCTGCAACGTAACATCAACACAATAAATCTTGCTTTATTTATCTTTTTTTACATTTAAAAGTTTCTTCACTGCAGGTGAATAACAAGGATTTATATAGCACTAATAACAGTAATATTCTTAGCGTCTATTAAACTGTGTCAGATGCATGGCTGAATTGAACTATCTCTTTGCAAAAAGAACATATTCTAACATTTTAAATTCAGCTCTAAATGTTAGTTCCTGCCATGCCAAAGCCACTATCAAATGCAGACAAACACTTCATTCAAGATTCTAAATATAAATTTGGAAATAAACTTTATGATACTTAATCTATGACTTAAATAATCAGAGAATGATTAAATATATATAAATTCCCATTTCTAATAATAACCAGCTGTTTAATTCAGGCAAGCTAACCAGTGGACCCTATCCTGAGCCACTTCAAACCATTCACAACTGTCAGAGACTTCCCAATTTCTATTCAATCCTGATTTGACTGACTGCCAGAGCCATCTAGCAATGAATCAGGAGAATTCACAAATCTCTTGAAAGAAAAACCTAAAATTAGTGAGAAAGAAAGAAAGAAAGCTACATTTATCAACTCTCAACATACACTGCAAAGTTCTCGTACCAGATGTGAATCCAGTGTGGGTTGCGCAGTGTGGTGGTACGGGCCAAGCAGGCCGTTGGAATGTGTTTGTAGGTTGGCAGCAGCTGCTGCGGCGGCACTGGAGGCAGCTATGGCATGAAGACCCAGTGCCTGGCTCTCGGCATGATTTCTCAGCACGTTGATGGCATCGTCGAGTCTCTCCTCCATCCGCGTGCCCTGCGTCATAAGTAACGCATTCTTACCGCGCGCCCGACCCAACACTTCCTTTGCACTCGCTATTTACGAGACAAATGGAATTACTCTGACTAATCCCTAGGTGGAACATTTACGTCAGAGTTGACGCGAACGGCGAAGCTATCCGCCTGTGCTCAAATTATGACAGAGAGCGCATAAAAAGAGATGCGAAGGCTTATTATTTCTACACTTCGCGCATCAAGGAAGACCTCGATAAAAATTAAAATTTGCTTATTAAGTTACAATTTACAAAAATTTGTTAAACAAGAAAAAAAAAAATTGTTGCCATCGTCTCAATCCCAAGAACCAACGGATCAAACTATTATGTTGTATGGTTTTATTTATAACCTTGCTGCCTGTAAGTTGATATAAGAGTGTGAATTTCACCCTGGGTACAGAAAATGTTAAGAACCCTTGGATTAAACCATCTCAGAGCATTTTTAAATCACCACAACATGATAACGGTTTGATCAAAAATATTTTTATGATAATAAATATTAATTCTAACAGTACCATACAGTACAAAGTTAATAAACAATTTTTTCAAAGCCTGAAATGTTCAGAGTTATTCAGAGTAATGTGTTCTTCATCGCACCATTCCGAATGATTAAAACTTGAATTATATCAGTTTCCAAAGATCTTTCATAAAATCCTCTTAACAACAGGTTACAACCCAATCAACCAATGACACGCAGCAGAACCAAAAGTCAAAAAAACCACATCTTAAAATAAACAAATAAAAAGCAACTCTGCATTACCTCAGCATGATCTCGCAGAAACCCAATTGCATCATCTAACCTCTGCTGCTCGGGGGCGGCCTGCGATCGGTCCGACGGCGATCGCACACGATCGGTTGTCGAAAACAGTGAGGGGAAGGGATGCAATGCACAGGTGAGTGGAGGTGAGAGAGAGAGAGATATATAAAAAAAAAAGAAAAAAACAAAACCAGCAAATTACAAACCATGCAAAAAAAATTAAGAGGGTGGGGAACAATGCCACAAACTACACAAAACATATAAATCAGGGTGGACCACAACCAACCCTCTTCACCACCATTAATGAGAAACAGGCACATATATCGTTCAACTCACAAGACAGTGACTGAAAAAATGAACAAAATTAAAATTAAACAGATGAAAACAAAGAGTGGGAAGACAGTGACTACCAAAACACATACACATGACACGGCAGAACACGCACACACGTTCCATACGACGTGCCAACGCGACACTTCATTAGGAACGCAATATCACAAGATACTAAACTTATTACCAGTCGTGAAGTAACTTCTATGCGCGTAAACAAGCGCTCATAAAGGGGCCTACCCGCAGGTGTGTTCTGTCACTCTACCACAATTTTATTCCGAGCAGGTTCGGATCATTCGTCGAGAAAATACTTACCGACACAGGAATGACAAAATTAATGCAATTCTAAGGACTATTTCATATTAAAATTTAGAGATACTACATCAGGCCTGGAAAAGTCACTCCTTCAGGGGGTTTGATTCCTGGCAAGATAAGATTTTGCTTTTCACCCAATCGTCAAAAACCAAATCTGGGGCCCACCCATCCAATTGGCGCTGGCGTTCTTCATGGATGTCATAAATCTGACCAGTGCTGAGGCTACGACTATATGGAGCTACACCTCCACATCCCAACACATCGTGGTACATAGCTTACAACGGACAAATTAATGTTTATAGGATTTTTGGATTTCGTAGCAACCTTAAAAATGTAACTTGTTGACATCCAACCTCGTACTTCACTGAAACTCACGACAGCTGTTCCAGAAGTGAAATCTAACGAGTGCATTCAATTTATATATTTTACGCAAATACTGGCACTATAAGGCATCCTGGAGATACTACCTGTACAACACACTTGCAATCGCCAAACCCATACGCAGGTCATGTACCGACACTTACCATGTGTATCGTGCGGTCAGGAGCAGCTACGCTCGCACTGCTGGGTGTGGGTGTGTAGTGCGGTGAGGTGGGGGTGGCCGCATGTGGGTGCGTGTGATTGTGTTGCTGTGGCCCTGCCCCTGGCGTCGCGCCGCTCGGTGGCCATGCGCCTGCCCCGCTACTGCCACCTCCAGGCCCGCCGGCTGTTAGGGGCGGCGGTGAACTGACGGGTGTAGACGGGTTTGAACTGTAGCTGCTTACGCTCTGGTCGGTCGGATAGATCTGCAAGAACAGACGAGGCACTCGTAGATAATTGAAACACATCTTCATTCAGCTTACCCCGATTACTTTCGGTTACACAAGAACCAATGCTGTTATATCAGCATCAGGGAAGGAACTGATATACGCTGTACTGAAATTAATAAATGACAACACTCTCTAGACTGTGCCATTTAGTCTAGATCAATGGTCCCCAACCTTTTTGTGCCTACAGGCACATTTGAGAGTTTATGAGATAGTGGCGGGCACCAATCAATTAACAAAGCCAAATTTTCTTTTCTCTGGACAAATAAGATATGGACACCGAATAATACGCAAAACAACACGACGTTTAATGATACAAGAAACCGCGAAATCAAAAATACGTACTTTTATAAGTACAATTATTATTACTCAAGTGGGAAGTTAGTGCGATGTTTGGCGCTGCATTTCATCAGCCAGTTTTTCAAATTTGGGAGTATAGGATGATGTTGCTGCTCGAAAACAATCGTCAAGACGGCCGTCAGTAAGTCGAGATCTGTGCTTTGATTTTATGATGTTCATGGCTGAACGGCCTTCATTATTCAGTATAACCTCTTTCCGTAACAACGCTGGAACCCAAAAAAAAGCCTTGGCGGGCACCGCGTTGGGGACCACTGGTCTAGGGCTCATGTTTCTCAAATGCATTCTTTATTTTACATACGCCACTGGCCGTGATATTCATTTATTGCAAATATAAAAACTCTACATATATCACAAGTAATAAATTATTTCTCCTTGTATTTTTGATATATACACACAAGAAACTGAAAAAGTGTTTTCAATTAAAGTCGAGAGTTCTGATAGGTCTGTAGTGTACGTTAAAACTAATATTTTTTTGGTGTGCGAGTGAGTGAAAACTGTTCGTGAGAAAGTTAATACAGTCTACTTAAAGTTTCAGGGGGGGGATTAGACTTTATACTAGAAAGACTAACTTTTGGTGTATACCAGCAAGTTCAAATTTCTTCAAAATCTATCAGAGATAATCATGCATTATTTCCGTGTTATGTTCAATTACAACATCATTCCACTTACTCGCGTAATCACAAATACCACTGGTTTGTTCATCCCCTGCACAAATTTTAATGTTGCTTCCGAGAAACAAAATGGAAACTGTCCCAGTGTGAACAGAAGTTAAAATAAATGTTCTCAGATCCAAAGCCTCCTTCTATGGTCCAGATATTACATCACATATTATGCTCTATTACCTGTACTCTTCAGTTGGCAACACTGAAATATAAGCTAGGTTAAGTGCTCAGTGAGAGCAGTAGAACAAATCCATCAGCATATCAGCACACAGGAAGCAAATAAACTGAACTGTTTCTGGGGAGGCAGGGCATCTGGACAGTGTCTTGACGCACCTCTCCCCCTTGCTACTACACTTCAGAGGAAATATCATCAGCCTACACTACTATCCACAGAGAAACATCAACCCTTTCCAATACTACCAAACACAAAAACATTAATCCACAGAGCAGATCTCAGTCGTCATGGCGACCGACTATGGACTGGATGACCAATGGCAGCCGAAGGATCCATCATCACATCTGCTCCGGTCTTTATCGAGACGTAGAATCCTGAAATCAGCTCGAAGTAATAAAGCCTCGATTACAAATATCAAATTAAAAAAGCAAAACTCACTGAGGCCAGAGCTTTGCCGAGGGTGTCTCCGGACGTCTGCGATTGCGGGACACCGACCGCTGGACTATGACTGCCACAGTAGAGGGCTTGCGCAGGGCTCGATGTGGGAACACCGACCACACCAGGAGCGCCAGTTGAAGTCACCTGCCCCCCTGGACCTGGACCCGCCACGCCTCCTCCACTCCCACGGAAAGTTGACATGGGAGGAAGACCAGTGGTTGAGTTGGAGAGGAGAGATGTGGGTACTGAGGACGTGGGATCCTGCTGTACACCGCCACCAGGAGACATGGTGCCATAACCCTGAAACCAAGCAGTGAGAACTACATTCTCTGGGGGAACAGCAGATAAAATGGGCATTTAGGCATTTTAAAATTGAGCCTATAATTTAAATCCAACGACGTCACGAAACCGACGAACTTCTATTACCGCCAAAGTTGGCTGGGTCATACTCACCATTGGGTCATGTGGTATGTGCATGGTTGGAGGGGGGAAGCCTACTTGGGACAGATGAGGCGCTGGTGCCCCCGAGAGAAGTGATGCAGACGAACCGTACCCCGTGTAGGGCCCTGACTGTAGCTGACCCCCACTGGACCAGGGATCCCCTGTTCCTGCGCCACTGCCATCTGAAATACAACGAAAAACACGTTTCTCATAGCAGCAAGTATGAAGATGTCTTCCGGTAGTCTCAACATTTTTTTAAAGTTTACCATGCTGCAAGTTCAAACATCTTCTCAGCATCTAAGCGTGTCATGCCTTGCAGTTGTACCAACGACACATAAAGAATTTCAGCTTTTCCCCTGTACATCCATGCCCCCCCTCACCCCAAAAGAAAAATAGGTGATGTTAATATTTTAAACGGTGGTGTAAACTCACGCACAACAGAAAGAATTCACAAAAGAATTGATTTGCATATTTGACTATTTATCTGTGATCACATGATGAATGCATCCATTAAGAATACGGATGATTTCCAAATCTTCCACATCCTCTCAACCATCGACAACCAGGATTTTAAACTGGTCTTTACATTTAATAAAACAGATTTTTTTCTCATAAAACTGCGTGTCCAGTGTCAAAACACGTAAGCCTAAAAGAAACATTTTTATTTTCAGCAGAAAGAAAGTACTCCCTTAAGAGCATGTTAGAACTATGGAATAATGGCCAATCACACGTAGATGAATATGAATGGCAGACAAACAGACTGCCGACACAGAAATCATCAAATCTTTGTTTTCTTACGAAAGAGGTGCTCCCCCCCCCCAATACACTGCCCAAGTCAACAAAGATTACAGCCATTATTCCATCTTCCAGAACTAGATGGGTTAGGCTCACAGCCAAGTCTGCCAAATTTAGCAGCACAACGCACCACTCATCCTCGCAATGCACTTAATTTCGATCCTGTAATCCAATCACAGCCATTCGCTTACCAGTGCCGATGATAAATGAGGTCATATGGGCTGAAGAATGATTAACTGAAGAAAGCACTATTAACCAATGATTTGGGGAGGGGGGGGGGGGTTGCTAGAACAATATTATTCCTGTGTAACATTTGAGGTTTTCACAGCGGCGAGTATGAAGATTTCTGTCTTATGGGTTGTCGCCCTGATGACGGAGGCAGTATGGCCTCCGAAACGTTGGTAAACATCGACCAGACTACACAGCGCAACAACCCAGAAGACAGAAATCATTATCGTCCTGATGACGGAGGCAGTATGACCTCCGGAACGTTGGTTAACATCGACCAGACTACACAGCGCAACAACCCAGAAGACAGAAATCTTCATCGCCCTGATGACGGAGGCAGTATGACCTCTGAAATGTTGGTAAACATCGACCAGACTACACAGCGCAACAACCCAGAAGACGGAAATCTTCATACTCTGATGACGGAGGCAGTATGACCTCTGAAACGTTGGTAAACATCGACCAGACTACACAGCGCAACAACCCAGAAGACAGAAATCTTCATACTCTGATGACGGAGGCAGTATGACCTCTGAAACGTTGGTAAACATCGACCAGACTACACAGCGCAACAACGCAGAAGACAGAAATCTTCAATATTTTCCCTATTTGTATTACACCACGCTCCCTCTTTTAACAACACTGCCAGATACAGATTGCTCTGGGTTGAGTACGGTACCAGAACTTACCAATGTAGTAGGAGTCGCCATAGAGACTGGCTGTCTTGGGTGAGGTGTAACGAGGCGAGTCCTGTCCAAACTCGTCTGATCCATACTGCAACAAAACAGAGCACAATCATGAATTTGAGGGTTACTCAGATCTGGGCAGTCCCAAGACAAATTAAGATGACAGGGAATGAGACAGTTGTGACCTATTTTAAAAAAACTGTACCTCAAGTCTTTTTTATCTGTCTCAAAGCAGCAACGAGACGGGCAATCTGAAATCCAACTGGCACAAGACATAGCAGATCACATCCATAATCACTTCAACCGCACGTTGATAGTCATTTCTGAAGGCTCTGGGTACTCATGCTCCAGTATATTCAGACTATGACAGACTCCTTACAAACCCGTTCTATTCTGAACAGGCTATCAGTTCTTTATTTGCATTTAGTTATGGTTTATTTAAAGACGCTCTCAGTAGACCAGACGAACGACGGATGATTAATGAAGGCTTTCCGGATAAGAAGTTGTAATGCAAACGAGTCGACCGCGACTTTCGGCTTATATTTACATGGATGACGATCATCGCCCTGATGATGGAAGCAGTAAGTACCTCTGAGACATCAGCCAATTTCAACCAGAATACACAGCGCAACATCCCAGAAAACAGTCACCTTTCATTTTCGACGCACTACGGAAAATCAAACCGACGAACACATCCAAGACCTTCCCGGTCAAAATACTTCCTGATGAAGTCCTACATCACGCAGGCGAAAGTTACGCGAAAAAATGGAAACACGGAAGGAGCAGTTTGAAATTCATGTTACAAAGAGCTGATGAAGAAGCCATTAGCATTATTCGCAGGCAGACGGAACGTCTCGGTCGAACGATGCTACTAATGGGCAGACAATGACTTAAGCACGGAATAATTCAAACTCCCCAACTTCATCCTGCAACCCTCTTACATATATCACAACCCCAGCCCGACGCGCCACTTTCTACGTGAGGATCACCGTCACAAAACATCCACCCACCAGCGTCCAACTTTCTCCCCTCACAGGACGTGCACACATTTACCGAGTAACCATTTATTTCATCCTTCACTCACGTAGAAACACCGTCCGTCCAACGTACACGTATTTATCCGTTTGTGTCAGCCTACAGTCGCCATTTCACCTACAGACATCAGATATTTGAGTCGAAGTCGATAAGGAATCGACAGATTTCGGGGCTTTCCTCAACAGGAGAAGGGAAATTCGATAAAAAAAAGTTATCGTAACCCTCAGAAGCCCGAGGTTCTAATAAAAAAACATTTAAGAATTCGGGCCGTACCGCGAAGAAAACACTACACTTCACCATTACAAAGATCAACTGGTTAACCTTGTTTAAGGAAATAATACGACTAAAACGCTAATTAACCTTTGGAGCCGAAGCTCTTTCAAATGAAACTTAAGAATTCAGTCCGTACCGCAAAGAAAACACTACACTTCACCATTACAAAGATCAACTGGTTAACCTTGTTTAATGAAATAATACGACTAAAACGCTAATTAACCTTTGGAGCCGAAGCTCTTTCAAATGAAACTTAAGAATTCAGTCCGTACCGCGAAGAAAACACCACACTCCACCATTACAAATATCAACAGGTTAACGCTGTTTAAGGAAATAATCGATGTTTATTGTAAGAATCACACAAACACATATTTTGTGGTAAAAATACAAATTCAGTACATGTTAAAGTAGGTGACGCGCGTAGTTTCAGAGGGTTAAAAGCATTAAGGCTAGAGCAAGTTATATTTTAATAGGAATATGTTTACACGTGAAAGCAAGAACCCATACTTAGCACGTTAGCCAATACTGACCAATATGGACTTAAGACAAACTTTACAAAGAACCAACAGCCCAATGTTTAAAAAAGATGTTCGAAGCGTATTGACTGACGACGTTAGGCACCAAACAGATCCCAATGACAAGCTATAATGCCTATTTCGCCGACCGCTTTTAAACTTTTCTTTAAAATTACACACAATTCATGCAAAAAGGAAATCCCGGCGACAGTTCTAGATTATAACAAGGGTTTAACCTCAAAGGCTAAAACTTCTTAAGATTTTTAGGCAAAGAAAGGCAGTGAGTGAAGTCCACCTCATAAAATGTTATTATCTTTATTTGGGGGGCTCACGCTGAAGGCATCAGAGAATTAGAGCAAATCCACTCGGAGGCAATCATAAACACGCGAACGCTAATGGAGTGCAGACTATAACAATTTACATCTCCGTATATAAACAGGGAACCGAACGGTTTATTTAATAATTGAAGCTTTCACGACGACTGAATGCAGGTTCTCGCGTCGGAGACGTCTTCTGGGACGTTGGGCCGTGCAGTCTCGTAGAAATTAACCGACGTTTCAGAGGTTCTATCTCCATCATCTGGGCCTCTAAAACGTCTATCAATTTCTAAGAAACTGCACTGGGCAATATCCCGAAAGACAGAGACTACTTTCAATGTAACAAAGGCGTTGTAATTCATGGTTTCGAAGAGTATTTCTACTTCCATCTTCAGTAATATCTGACAACTATTACAGTTTTCTCGTCTGGGGGGGGGGGGGGGGGGGCTAATGTCCAGTCGCCCAGAAGAGTTCACTGATTTTACTTTTGACAATACAAAATAAGTATGATACATGTAACATAACTATATCAGCTCACTAAACTTCGGCAAATACAATTTATATTTCGCCCTCATGTTAGTGTAAGTTCAGTTCATTTAAAAAAAAAAATTCCAAAAACGTTAACAGAGAATTCGCCAGTGATCGGACAGACCAAGAACGAAAACGACATCATAGCTCTGTCCAAACTTTAATGGTAACGCGCTGACAGCTGTTAGATTCCAGCAGTAGTTACTTTATTACACATGACGTAAGCAAATGGATACAGCACTTTGAAGTTTTCAGTTTTACTGCCAACTATATGGATGGCATAACAAACTCGAAAATACCGCGTGTTCCAATGACCATGTGGTGCAAAGGAACACGTCGTATTATTAGCCGTGAATCTTCATCATAAACGAGGAAACAAACTTTGTCTGCATGACAATGAAATACAACTTAAAGCCCGAGATTCGTACAACACCGGTGTAACAGTTGCCACTACAGGCTTAAAGCGATTTACGTATTCACATATACAGAGTGTCCGGATTAAAACTATTACGAAGAGATTTAGATAAGATATACCTTGACAACTTACGACCATAAAAATGCGAAAATGTGCAATGTGGTAGAAGTTTCTTCTAACGCGAAACATCGAAGCCAAATTTCAGAGCGATATATCTCGTTCTTAGCATCGTCAGTGTTAATGAAAAGTTTCATTTCTCAGGTAAAGCTGCGATAATTACATTTTCAACAACACAATTTGCTGTTCTGTGAAAACAAACGAATACATCTACAAAACCAATCAAATTAACGCAAAAAAAACCTTCTTGCAAACCTTGTAGTCGCTCAGCTGTTATGAAATATTATGTTGGCAATACTGTAGCTTGAATAATGATTTTAAGAACGCTGTTACGAATCGACTACGACGTAGAACAGAGCAAGATATAACAGGAAACTGTGGTCTGTTTCCGGAAATGACGACACGAATTGAACGCAGTAAATTTAAACTTACATTTGGTGGGTAGAAGGCCTTGGATGGTGGAGGAACGCAGACCAGAGAATTGTAGCAACAGAACATGCTCGCTGAAATCCAAATAACGCGTCACTTCTAACAATTCCAGCGCACACACAGGGCAACAGTCATTTCGCACAAACATGCAAATTTAAACACGTTCATTACGGTCAAGGATGCGATTAAACATTCGAGTAGTAAGAACCACAATTTGGAAAATCAAATCCAGCACGTCCAGTCGTACTGGTGAATACAATGGCAACTGGGTGACTTCGCGCCATACGACGGGTTGGGGAGGTGGTGTTGGGGGGGGGGGACCCCCAGAAGAAGAAGAAGAAGAAGAAGAGAGGAACGGTCTGTGTGATATTGGATGTCTGCGGTATGGTGTTCACGGCCCCAAAATTCCACCCTTTCAACCCCCCCCCCCCCCCGCACACGAGCGACGGCAGTAAGGAAATTGATCCAGGTCCCTCTGAAAGCCACACAATCACCCATTCGCAAAAATACGTGTTAGCTTCTCACCGGGGACCACCACAAGCGAAAATCGCGTCTGACCACGGAATAAGCAAGCCACGCCGCTCGAGATGAAAATATCTGGACTAGTCTGGAGGGAATCGAGCAACATAAAAGACCTGGCACGACCGGAAAACACCCGCCTTCACCGATTTCCTTCTTACAGACATCAGAATATGAATTGCTCCACCACTTTGCACGGGACATTAATTTACTCAACACGAAAGACATGGTTTCTGGTGATCATGAGGGCGACGATGGAGGCAGTAAGGACCTCTGAAACGCCGGTAAACTTCTACCAGACTACACAGCGTAACAACCCAGAAGACAGCCGTGAATACATCAAATTTTATTATACTCGACTAATTATTCCAGTTGCATCCATGAGCTGTGCCACAGGTGAAAATGAAAGTTGTGCCAACTGGACACGCCTGTCGCAAACACGAAAATTCATCCCCGATATTAGATCAAAGCCGCTTTCGAAAGTGAGTGGATTAAGTCGCAAGTGAAAATCACAATATTATGGGGCAGGAGAAACTGTAGCAAAAGTCCCTTAGTGCAGACAGACACACAGACGCATTCCCAGGGCTAGGGCGCCATGAATGCGAGGACGCTGGTTTTTTTTTCTCCCCGAGAGGAATCTTCTTGATTTAGGGGGGGGGGGGGGAATCTCAGGCCATAGCGGACATCTGTTGCAAGCTATCTCGGTCACAGTAAAGAGCGGATTGGTACCCTGAGCAAAGTAGAGAAGGCGAAGTAGTCTGCGAACCTCTAGCCACTCAGAGCACTGCCAAGGAAACTTTCACGTTTTGCACAAGCCCCATAAACACTGGTATCAGATTATTAACGAAAAGTTTGGCAAAGCAACACAAAACTGTTGTTTGTTCGTAACTCCGAAATACAACAAATTCCACTGACTCTAAAACTTACGCATAGAAAAGTCTCGTGTGCATATAACTAGGGCTTGTCATGTTTGCCGAAACGTCGCGCTATACGTAAGATGTTTCAAACATTCGATTCGATGATTACAATTGAGACGATTTGTGTTTTCTGCGAGGTAGGAGCTGCATTCGGCTAGATGAACTTCATGTTTCGATTTAGTAACGAGAACATTTTACCGGGTCCTCGAGTGCAAAACCGGATTGCCTGAATTATTCCGAACCTGTCTTGCGTAACGGATTTGTAGACGGAAGGACGGACACATATATGGCAACAGGAGGCGGTCTACTTACACAGAACGTTTTAAAACTACAGACAAGTGTCTGAAATTTATTTAAATTGCTGGAGAAACACTTAATTACTGCGCGGCCAACTGTCAGGCGAAAACACAGTCGACCACTTCTCTTCGAATTCGACCTGCATAGCATTTCGATAATTATTTATTGCTTTGTTAATTAACTTCGTTACACCGCCACCAGGGGTCCCGTCGCGAGACAGTTGACGGGCAAAAACCGCTATCAGACTGCAGCGCCAGTCCCAATACTGAACGAAAAGTCCACGCATCAAACTCTTAAAAGGTAAACTTCCCGATGTTGCCATGGGAATGGCGTACCGTCAGACCCCAACATCTGTAAAATCAGAACGGCATTTACGAAGAAGTCTAGAGATTACTTATCACACAGTCTTCACTTCTGCTGTCTAAAACATAAAGATTAAAATTGTGTTTATTTTTTGTGTGGGTGTGAAACCTGGCCTCTCACGATAGACGAGAGAAACACTTTAAAGCTGTTTAAGAAGAGGGCCCCGAGGACAATATTCTGACCAATCAGCGATCAAGTGACAGAAGGCTAAATGGGTGGCAAATTAATGAAAGAATGCAAACTATACTGTACCTAGGAGTAGATAA
This sequence comes from Zootermopsis nevadensis, assembly GCF_977971745.1. Lineage (NCBI taxonomy): Eukaryota > Metazoa > Arthropoda > Insecta > Blattodea > Termopsidae > Zootermopsis > Zootermopsis nevadensis. The sequence continues at coordinate 21,639,785 of NW_028259134.1, forward strand.
AAGGATAATATTAATACAGAAAAAAGTCAATGCGGGGAACGGAAAATAAATACAGTAATTTAAGTAAAAGTCCGCTTGAACATCTGTTCATATACTTCGATACAGGAGTGTACTTCCTGGAAGTAATCCAAGTAGCGCTCATGTCACAAATGGGAAATGATTAAAACTGACACTCAACAATGCCTACAGAATACTTTAAAGAATACTGAGAAAGGAGTAAAGTACACAAGGACAATGGGGGAGAAATTGTACGAGGCTACTCAGACTACATACCAAGAATTTATGATTGCCACGTTGACATGTGACAAGCATCGTGCAACAATCGGACGTGAAACCGTTCTAAGCGGGTTTGATAATTCAGTTCTACACTCTGCAAAAATCAGCGCACAAACCTAGATGAAAGTAGACAAGTTCAAGAGATCGCGTAAAGTCGCCACTACCTGACACGACGAAAACGAGTAATTAGTTACATCCATCGCGTATGACCGTCCTTGAAAAACTGGTACTCGCTCGCCCAGTGACAATCCCTGCTTGTAGAGCCACGACGTCCACTGGTGTGTTCAGAAAAGCCTTGAGAAAAGGATCTTCTTCAAGAGTTATTACCGTACATCTGTTGAACGTGCTCCTATCTGAAATGTTCCAGCGGCTGCCATAACATGGCCGGCCTCAAATGCCACGGACCTTCGTAATGGGTTTCGTAAATGAATTGTTATTAATCATTTGAAACCAGACGCTCGTTTAAATAACATTTACGAATTCAGACCGTACCGCGAAGAAAACACACTTCACCATTGCAAAAATTAACTGGTTAACGCTGTTTAAGGAAATAATATTATAAAAACGCTAATTAATCCTTTAAAACCGAAAATCGTTTAAAGATTATTTAAGAATTCAGTCCGTACCGCGAAGAAAACACTACACTTCACCATTGCAAAGATCAGCTGGTTAACGCTGTTTAAGGAAATATTATTATAAAACCGCTAATTAATCATTTGAAACCATACGCTCGTTTAAATAATATTTACGAATTCAGTCCGTACCGCGAAGAAAATACTACACTTCACCGTTACAAGGATCAACTGGTTAACGCTGTTTAAGGAAATAATACGACTAAAACGCTAATTAACCTTTGGAGCCGAAGCTCTTTCAACTGAAACTTAAGAATTCAGTCCGTACCGCGAAGAAAACACATCACTTCACCATTACAAGGATCAACTGGTTAACGCTGTTTAAGGATATAATCGATGTTTAAAGTGAGAATCATACGAAACCCGTTAATACAAAATTTGGAAACAGTGACTCTTAAAGCAGACCGTATATTCAGTCACCCACTGGCCTTTAGGCAAAGTTGTTGTTTTGTTTTTGTTTGTTTTTGGGGGGGGGGAAGACACACCCCACACAGACTAAGACTTAAACGTAAACTAGAAACACTAACAGAGAAATGAACGGCTGATGAAGATGGCGGAACTATGTGTTGTTTACGGATGAAGACGGTTAGAACATCCTTTTCAAACGAATCCACGTGAAATTAATAATACATTCACCATCTCCCATGCGGTCCGCACTGGGACAATAAAAACAAGACCAGTACCACCCGCATATCCTGTCGCAGCACGTGCAGATCACCACCTGCGATGTACTTCAGGCAATGACCGACTGACTTGCTTGCTACAAGACCTATCGATACGACGCCGTGTTTAACTACGACCTCCAGCTTCAAGCTGAGTGAATGGCTTGTACTTTCCTGTGCCAGAAAGGGCTTTCCATCTGAACCTGATTAAGCCTTTTAAAAGAAATTGCTGTACTCTGGTTGATAAATGATGGAAGCAGCAGGGACCTCTGAAACGTTGGAAAACTTCTACCAGACTACACTGCGCTATTCTATTTACGTCATGCGAGAAATTCATGGCGTAACTGTTCTGCGGTTTTCACTTGCCACTGTTTGCAAGTTTTGTATGTGCCACGGTGGTCTAGTGGTCAGAAGGCTGGCCTTGTAATCCTGGGGGTCTCGGGTTCGATTCCCGGCGGTGCCCGAATTTATAACTTGTGTTGGGCAAGGCCGTGGTCTAGGCAACACGGAGTTTTCCTCCGTGGCATCCCAACAATTACTCCATTCACACACAGAAGAAGGCAATGGCAAACCACTTCTGGATCATCTGCCAAGAACGTATATGAACAGGTCCCAGTCCGAGAAAAGGATGGAAGGATCCTGTTCATATGGACCTGTCGTCAGACAGAACACTAAATAATAATAAGATGAGGTGGTCTAGCGGTTAGAACGCTGGCCTTGTAATCCTGGGGTCTCGGGTTCGATTCCCGGCGGTGCCCGAATTTATAACTTGTGATGGGCAAGGCCGTGGTCTAGGCAACACGGAGTTTTCCTCCGTGGCATCCCAACAATTACTCCATTCACACACAGAAGAAGGCAATGGCAAACCACTTCTGGATCATCTGCCAAGAACGTATATGAACAGGTCCCAGTCCGAGAAAAGGATGGAAGGATCCTGTTCATATGGACCTGTCGTCAGACAGAACACTAAATAATAATAAGATGAGGTGGTCTAGCGGTTAGAACGCTGGCCTTGTAATCCTGGGGTCTCGGGTTCGATTCCCGGCGGTGCCCGAATTTATAACTTGTGATGGGCAAGGCCGTGGTCTAGGCAACACGGAGTTTTCCTCCGTCGCATCCCAACAATTACTCCATTCACACACAGAAGAAGGCAATGGCAAACCACTTCTGGATCATCTGCCAAGAAAGTATATGAACAGGTCCCAGTCCGAGAAAAGGATGGAAGGATCCTGTTCATATGGACCTGTCGTCAGACAGAACACTAAATAATAATAAGATGAGGTGGTCTAGCGGTTAGAACGCTGGCCTTGTAATCCTGGGGTCTCGGGTTCGATTCCCGGCGGTGTCCGAATTTATAACTTGTGTTGGGCAAGGCCGTGGTCTAGGCAACACGGAGTTTTCCTCCGTGGCATCCCAACAATTACTCCATTCACACACAGAAGAAGGCAATGGCAAACCACTTCTGGATCATCTGCCAAGAACGTATATGAACAGGTCCCAGTCCGAGAAAAGGATGGAAGGATCCTGTTCATATGGACCTGTCGGCAGACAGAACACTACAAATAAAAAAAAATGCATTTTAGTAAGTTTTTGCATGAAAACAACATGGCGGCTGGGAAAAAAAACATGAGTCACAATTACGCCCGATTTAAAGAAATCACAGCTCTGAAATGAATAAAACTGTGGAAAACATTCACATCATGCTGTTGCACTGTTCAAAATTTACATTTCTGTATGTGCTCAATATGTCTGCAGTAAATTTATTTCAGGAGTTATAATTTCTTAAAATCGGGACACTAATTGTAATTCATCCTGTGCCTTTCTGCTCACTTGCGACGGCACACTACAAGGAATATTGGTAAGCATTCTTTAAAAAAAATCCACGTTATTTAGCCTTTACGGAACCCCCCTCCCCAAAAAAAAAATCATCACAGCCTACGAACACAATGCTTTAAAACTTGTTGCACACACGTTATCACTTTTATCACAAATATTCGTAAACATAATTATAAACGATAATAATCCTTATGTGCATTTCACAGGGTGCGCGCGCACACACAACCAATTGCTTCCTTTTAAATTAAATAAGAAAATTACTAAAGTGCGTTTGAAAAACAAAATACTGTTCCCAGTTTTGAGATGTGGCCGCACGCATTTTTAATTTTCCTTCCCAAGTTTCGCCTGAACGCCATGTTCTATCCTTTGTGTCGTGTTAATCTTCACATGCAGCTTGTTGCCTTCGTGACAAACGAAATAAAACAGCAGCAAATGGACGACAGGAATGCATATACAAGAAGCCCAACCCCATCCGATAATGTGCACGCTCGTAAAATTACCGCCTTGTTATTTCACGACTCTAATTTGCGTTGCGACTAATAACACAGCAGGAATTCATTTGTGTGTTTACAGTTCCAATACCGGCGACAGTACACACCAAGGAACAAAAGTATGACCACCTTCATAGCCCAATGGTAACTATTTGTACCACCTTCTTTAACTATCAGCGCATTTTGTATTAACGTCTTTCGTATGATTCTCAATGCAAAACAGCGATTATTTCCTTAAACGGCGTTAACCAGTTGATATTTGTAATGGTGAAGTGTAGTGTTTTCTTCGCGGTACGAACTGAATTCTTAAGTTTCATTTGAAAGAGCTTCGGCTCCAAAGGTTAATTAGCGTTTTAGTCGTATTATTTCCTTAAACAGCGTTAACCAGTTGATCTTGGTAATGGTGAAGTGTAGTGTTTTCTTCGCGGTACGGACTGAATTCTTAAGTTTCATTTGAAAGAGCTTCGGCTCCAAAGGTTAATTAGCGTTTTAGTCGTATTATTTCCTTAAACAAGGTTAACCAGTTGATCTTTGTAATGGTGAAGTGTAGTGTTTTCTTCGCGGTACGGACTGAATTCGTAAGTTTCATTTGAAAGAGCTTCGGCTCCAAAGGGTTAATTAGCGTTTTAGTCGTATTATTTCCTTAAACAGCGTTAACCAGTTGATCTTGGTAATGGTGAAGTGTAGTGTTTTCTTCGCGGTACGGACTGAATTCTTAAGTTTCATTTGAAAGAGCTTCGGCTCCAAAGGTTAATTAGCGTTTTAGTCGTATTATTTCCTTAAACAAGGTTAACCAGTTGATCTTTGCAATGGTGAAGTGTAGTGTTTTCTTCGCGGTACGGACTGAATTCTTAAAAGTTTCTTAGACCGCTTCGGCTTCTATAATTATTTTACGACGCTTTCCAAACAGCAAAGGCCCACCGTCAAGTTGGAGTATGAGAGTGAATGACTGGAACGGATGTGGAAGGAATCGATCGTGACCTACAGTACTGGCCCAACATTTGTTTAAGGAACTGGGCAAAAACCAAGAACACGCTCAGTGCGAATCGCCGGCTTCCGGGCACAAAATCGAACTCGACATTTCGGAATCCGAATTAATCTACAAACAATGCGACCTCGTGCGCTGCTGTTTGGAATAAAAACGTCGAAGTTGTTCGCGCCGCCCTCGCATCAGAGAAGCCACCCGGGGAGATGAGGCATCTGCCTGTCATCAGGCGGGAGTCTCTAATACTGACAGGCTGAACCAGGTTCAGCACCCATTACTCCAAACTTCTTAAAAAGCCCTCTCAGAAAAGCGTACACAATCACTCAGCCTCACGAGAGCAAACCAATGGCATTATCTACATTCTTACAATACACGCCGAGTTTTACTTATTTTTTAAGTAATCTCAAGAAATTCCACTGACATGACTCGGTTCACACTGTAACGAGTGTCGAATAAATTAAGATACATTTACTCCTCGATCTTATTTGAAACAGTCTCGTACAAGACCATCTTCAGAGATTCAATGGCTATTCAAATGTACAAGTACTGGAGTGACAAAAGTCTCGTTAGATCTTAAACAAAAAGAGATAATTAAGGCTTTGACCGGGATGTTCTTTTGTTAAATCTTATGTGGCACCGCCTGATTCGACTTCTAATGGTTAAGTGAAGTGTTTTCTTCGCGGTACGGTCTGGATTCTTAAATATTATGAAGACGAGCTTCGGCTTCAGAGGGTTAACCAGCTGATTTTCGTAATGGTGAGGTGTAGTGTTTTCTTCGCGGTACGGACTGAATTCTTAAATAATATTCAGACGATCTTCGGCTTCAAAGGGTTAAATAAGAACACCAACACCAACATTTTAAGATAATATCAGAAATATACGCAGAAGGGTCGTAATTCAAACGGACGTGTTCAACAACTGTTTCGAATTCATCACGATACGGTGTCGCCATCCAGTAACAAACGCCAGAATCTTTTGTTCTGTAGTAAACAGCAAAATGGAGCGTTGTGGCTGCTTAAAGGAGGAAATGCAGTTTCTTCTCATTTTGAGGCCGAGATACAAAAAGTCTTGCAACTTGCATTTTTGTCACGATCACATACTCGGCGTTGGAATGTGCTCACTCGATCAAATTGTACACACACACACACAGACATGTGCAATAACCTCTTATTTCAGTCTCCCTTCCTTCCTCTCTATTTCTTCCGCAAATGGAAATTCCTACACAACGGAATAAAGACGAAGGAAAAACAACAAGGTTTATGTTATGTCCTCGCTAGACGGAGTCGAGACGTGACCGAAATAATTTTATTTCTTTCGATTCTACCCTCCGACCTCCTACTATAAATCTACAGGGCGTTTCAAAAATCAAACATCACTGTCACAGTCAGCGGCAATAGCGAACAGTAAGAAACGCGAAATGTTCCGAATCGGGGCTTTTTTAAAAAATAAAGTGTGATACAAGCCTCTGGCGAAATTCTAGTTCTCAGCTGATTTCGGGACCAACATTCTTTACGCGTGCGCAGACGGGCGGGGGAGTCATGCTTCAGGGGAAATCGTATCACGCGCTTTTACTACGAGGCGCGTCCACAAAGTAAGTTTCCCACTCGTCCCACAGCTAGCAAACCTTATATTGCGCGAAGCGACTGTGCGTACGTGATAGAGCAATGACGTAGCATGGCGCATGCACTAACGGTACTTCCCGCGTTCTCACAGTAGCATCGTTGCAGCTGTTGAAGATGGAGGTTCTTATTCCAGCTCCCGCCGACTGTGAAGTGCGGTCAGTGATAACGCTAGGCCGCACACGGCTCGACGGACAGCAAGTCTCCTGCAGGAGTTCAGCTGGGAGGTGTTTAATCATTCACCCTACAGCCCGGACCTCGCTCCCAGTGATTTCCATCTTTTCCTACACCTCAAGAAATTCCTGTCCGGTCAGCGTCAGCGTTTTGAGAATGACAGAGAGGCGGAGATGGTTGTCACACAGTGGTTCCAATCCCAGGCGGCAGACTTCTACGACACAGGTATTCAAAAGTTGGTCCCACGGTATGACAAATGTCTCAATTCCGGTGGCGAATATGTTGAAAAATAGCTGGACACTTGCTGTATCTGTTGCAATAAATATTCCCATGAAATTGTGTTTTGTTTCTGTAAACGGCCCCAGGGAAACTTACTTTGTGGACGAGCCTCGTATAAACTCCTTAACGTGTGATAAAAAGTAGACACAGAAGTAAATTAAGTGGAAATCGAGGCAAAGTGCATTGCTTCTCGGACAGGATCACAAGCAACACAACAGGACCTTCAAAGAAAATAGAAATTAACGTCAAAGACGCGCTCACCAAAATATTTCGATCAAGGAGACACGTCGATCAACGCGAGGTAAAACACAGAAACACGCCCGAAGTAATTACGTATTGAAAATGATCTGCCAATTACTACAGCTTTGTCGCCTACACCATTTACATGCACACAAGAATGTTTGAAACCGGATCTGAGCTAAAAGGCAAATTCCTCAAACGAAGAATGTCCCCGATTCCGGGAACAGAGAACGAACATTAATGCAAATCGTGTTTAATAACATTCTCGCTAAGAACAGCGATCACTTCCTTAAACAGCGTTAACCAGTTGATCCTTGTAATGGTGACGTGCTGTGTTTTCTTTGCGGTAAGAACCGAATCCTTAAATATTCTTTACAAAACAAATCCACATGGTTTTGCGACCGGCAACTCGATTAAGGTTTTCCGTGGTTTTCCTTGGTCCTAGAGCAAATGCCAAGTTCATAACAAAATTTTACGTTGCACTGCACGCCTCACACGCAGACCTCCCAATATTAATATCAAAATTCATCCGCTTTACCCACGGCAGGCACTAAAAGTTATCAAGACGCCGGATACGTTCTTCACGTGGTTTCGATATAAAAATTCTACTCAAGCTGGGGATCGAACCGGGTCCTACAGTGTTTAATTACGTTCGGAAGATCGCAGTTACCACTGAAAGTTAAAACCTGTGTCACACAAACCTACAGCTGTGCTTCCAAGGGCGGACAAAGGAAATTCATAGATACAAATCGACCTTCATCAGATCCACTTTCCGCGTCTACGATGAGCGAATCGTGTATGTCAGAAGGCCTGGGCATTAATTACCGCTTCTAGGAACGACGCGCGGTAGTGGCTGTATAAATACTCCCAAGGACGCGCCTTACGCGAGGCTATGGCGTCAGGCAGTCTCACCCAGCATCCCCGAGTGCAGTCGGCGAAGTCGCCTGACTTGTCGACCGCCCAAAATAGCTGCACGCTGCGGTTAATTCTGGTGGCAGGCCGACCTGAGACTCGACCCACGTCCGCCTCGCTCATCGTCAGTAGCAAAGGACTGAGGGTTAATGCGGACAACGGAACACCGCGATCCAGCCGTCTGCATCCCGGGTTCAAGGGTCACAGATTATCGCGACAGAGTTTTCGTGGTTTACATCAGTCCATCCCTTCAAATGCTGGGATAATGCTTTAGAACGCCTCCTTCCACATCGTTTCCTATTCATCCTATCATCCGACGCAACACCAAAAATAAAAAAAATAAAATTAAAATGGACAGTGATACAGTAAGAGTAAAATATATTGTGATTTTATTTAAAAATAGTATTAAAATATATTAAAATTGTCCGTCAATCACAATAAATTAATATAAGATAATTAAATGGTTAAAATATTATCCTTTGTTCAGTATCGAGTACTCGATTTACATATGGAACATTCTCGACATGTTTCGGTTTTCATAGAGCCGTCATCAGGTGTATGTTATAAACTCTTAATTCAATTACTAATTTTTAATTTTATTATCATTTCTTCGTTTTTCATTGTATCAACATTTATTGTTGTGTTATAATTTGGTATTATTTTGTTTTTTATGCATATTTTATTGAATCTAATATTAGCATTGCATTTTAGTAATTTTCGTTTTAAGTTTATATATTGATATACGCTTTTTACTTGACTGTCGTTTATAAGATATTGTAAACCTTCTCTTATAAGGAAAGCGAACGCAAACAGAAAACTAGAGAAGACCTACTTTACTTATCATAACCCAATTACTGCTATCTCTCCACATAAAGATATGGACGGGCAGGATACATGTGACACTCACGATGGCCAATGGCACAGTCCTCACTGCCACTTCTTCCAATTCCATGGCCATCGTCCACTGTCGACTTTACCACGCGGGGCGGTTTTCGATTTCCCTGTCCCAAAACACTTCCTGATTCAAAAATGACACGAAAGATAAAATATCTAAGTTTTACATGGGTTTAGCGATGTTCAATGAGAACTGCCGGATTCATGCTGATCCTCGTTTCAGACGTGTTTCCATCATCAGGGCAGCAAGCAGCTCTGAAACGTCGGTCAACTTCATACTCGTCGCCTTAAGAACCTGAAAAGTCAACCGGTAATGTTTCTAGTCCTGTGCTTCAGTTTCTGTACGTTGTTTTCTGAGAATGCATGAACGGGTCCGGGGTCCATGAATACGTCATCCGGGTCACTCACTGAGAGGGGCAGAGTCCGCGGTAAGTCAGATGGAACCTGCAGCAGCTGCTGTTGTATTAAGTCCGAAGATCGGCGAAACACAACTTATTACGGCAAATGAGTCGAATGTAGTACAGAATCCGCAAGCCGCAGACCGAATAATCACGTTTCACCGACAAATACACTTATCACAACTCTTAATTCGGCGAATTTTCCACAGACATAAAACTTTTAACGCGAAAATCAAGCAAACATTCAGCCCGTACCGCAAAGAAAACTCAACACTCCACCGCCTCCAAAACCAACGGGCAAAGACGTTTAAGAAAATAATATCTTTTTATTCCAACGATTACACGAGACCCATAGATACACCCTTTGGCAAAATTCAAGAGCAGCAACGTTAAAGCAGGTGGTACATATACTTACCACTGTAATGTTTCGGATTAATGCGTTAAATACGCTTTTAAGACATCCGACTGCCTGCTGTTAGCAAACGAAGAAACGAATGGGGGGCAGAGCGAGAGAAAACTTCATTGGAAGACAGTAAAAATAGTTTCCCAGAAGACGCAGAGGAAAACAGACTTCAGGCAATGAAACAACGGAGCATCGGAATGCAACGTCTCGGCACCAAATGCAGACGCTTGAAGTTGCAGATGCTGTTTTTTTTTTTTGGGGGGGGGGGGGGCTTCCTAGCAGAAAGTAAAACTGCGTTCACATTAAATACCAAACACTAAATTAACTACGTTCTTTTGACAAACTCTCAGTTATAACATCGATTATTTCCTTAAACAGCGTTAACCAGTCGATCTTTGTAATGGTGAAGTGTGGTGTTTTCTTCGCGGTACGGACTGGATTCTTAAGTTTCATTTGAAAGAGCTTCAGCTCCAAAGGTTAATTAGCGGTTTAGTCGTATTATTTCCTTAAACAGCGTTAACCAGTTGATCTTTGTAATGGTAAAGTGCTGTGTTTTCTTCGCGGTACGGACTGAATTCTTAAGTTTCATTTGAAAGAGCTTCGGCTCCAAAGGTTAATTAGCGTTTTAGTCGTATTATTTCCTTAAACAAGGTTAACCAGTTGATCTTTGTAATGGTAAAGTGCTGTGTTTTCTTCGCGGTACGGACTGAATTCTTAAGTTTCATTTGAAAGAGCTTCAGCTCCAAAGGTTAATTTAGCGTTTTAGTCGTATTATTTCCTTAAACAGCGTTAACCAGTCGATCTTTGTAATGATCAAGTGCTGTGTTTTCTTTGCGGTACGGACTGAGTTCTTACGTACTATTTATTTGGACGAGCTTCAGTGTCAAAAGGCCAAATGCTTTTTTCACACTTCCGAATGAACCTGAGGGCCAAAGAATGAAGTTTCATTTCAAAACATCTGCGAATCGCGACAATTAATATTATGACGTGACTAAGTTCATTTTAGGTTTTGATTTCTACAGTTTCCGCAACTACACACATAGTTTAACATTGAGCAATGTTTCTGCAGATGATTAACCTTGCATTTCATATCCAAACAACGGCTGCTTTGAAGTTGACATCCGTACATAGCAATTCCATGAAACGAGCTGCAAGAATCATCCATTTCGTAACGCATAATAATAATAATGATGTGGATCGGAATTTCCTTTCTTCTCGTTAATCCGCGATAATTATCACTGCTGCCAACAATACTCACTTAACATTCCTAAATTCAAGACTGAAGATACCTAGAAATTTCTCAGGTTGTCTCTAAAGTATTATTCTTTAATACGTCACATAAGACCGCCACGGTGGTCTAGCGGTTAGAACGCTGGCCTTGTAATCCTGGGGTCTCGGGTTCGATTCCTGGCGGTGCCCGAATTTATAACTTGTGTTGGGCAAGGCCGTGGTCTAGGCAACACGGAGTTTTCCTCCGTGGCATCCCAACAATTACTCCATTCACACACAGAAGAAGGCAATGGCAAACCACTTCTGGATCATCTGCCAAGAACGTATATGAACAGGTCCCAGTCCGAGAAAAGGATGGAAGGATCCTGTTCATATGGACCTGTCGTCAGACAGAACACTAAATAATAACGTCACATAAATAGGCCGGCATGGCCTTTGCCTGGAATCGAACGCTGTCCGCGAGAATACGCGTACCGCTGATATAATCTAATAAGGATAAGGATATTGCCCACACAGCACAGAGCAAAGAAAAACGTTCATGGGAACCGCAACCAAATGTCGAGTTTCAACCGACCAGGTGTGCAGATCCAAGGCGAGTGTCACAGTTCTGTTGCCACGAAACAAATAATTTACCCGATCGCCCACGGCACTGTCGGATATCAGAGCAGAGCGCGCTGTCTGTGTACGTAACTTTGGGGGCTAGCCAATAAGAACTATTACATTAGATAATGTAGTACAGGTCAGCGACAAAGAAATGAAACAACTGAAGCTACTTTCATCTCACCTTAACTCAATTTCACTTCCGACTTTCGAAGTTTTTGTAAACGTCTCTGAGTCACCCCCCCAAACGACGCAGAACCTTTCAATTAGGACTGGTTATCGACACCCTGCAATTTTCACCAAATTTTCGCCTTGCATTTTTAATGCTGATCAAATTCTCAGTTCTTGAAAGGCATCGCACCTGGCCCCGATCGAAACTTCTGAATATTTGAATCCAAATCCACTTTTCACGTGACACTTCGTGGACAGACTCTCAACTTTTGTTACACACTGAATAACAGCTCGGATATAAGAAACAGCACCGCCTCACTGTACGAGATCTGAGGTCGCTTCGGAGGTGAATACGTCGATGCTGATCTTCAGATCTGAAGATAAAGGCAGTATGTTCATCGGCAATGCTGGCATCAACCTACACGTCCACACAGCGTTACAACCCAGAATATCATAAAACAAATAAAAAAAACCATTCTTACAACTCAGCTAGTGTTGGACAGAAAAACGTGCTTATAACAGAACCCAAGAAACGTGCAGAAGACATTCCGTTTCAGACGGGCTAAATATTTTTAGACGAAACGTTCTATAGTAGGAGCTAGATATCTCTAACCAAGCAGCATACACAAATTAAAATCATTACTTACTTTGCTTAATTACGAAAGCTAATAAAATAATATAATAAATAATATAACACCGAAAGCCAGGTTGAAGGAAAGAGAGGACTAGGAAGAAGATTGATACAGCTAACCGACGATCTTAAACAAGGAAAGAAGATGACGTTCCAGGAATTAAAACGAGAAGCCGAGAATAGGGAAAACTGGAGAGCTCTTTTTGGGCAGAGCAATGGACCTGTCGTAAGACAGAACACTGAATAATAATAATAATAAAAAATATAAAATTAAATAATATAAAAAATATAAAATGATTAACGGATCGCAATGTGACATATGATCTTATTTCGAGGTTAAAATAACTTTTGCTGGTTCATAGCACAAGCCTCCTCAGTATCATTACCATGGCAACAGTCATAACATTACGTCCTAAAAACTGTGAACAGCAGCAAATTATAAAGCAGCAGGGTCCGAATAAACAGATATTCCGTGCCCTACCGACAGATTACAGTCGCATTTTTCCTTCTAGCATCACTGGGTTGCTGGCAACTTCATCACGTAATAAATAAAAAAAAACTACGATACCTGAGGTCGTGGTCTATTTTAAGCCATTCCAGTTTAAATCAAATGTGTGGTCGTTCCCGTTGCCAATACAAATTAACGACCTGATGTAATTGCCAAGTTTAATTTATGTACTACATTTCCGAGAAGTGGATGGCGCGAAACCCATCCGATCCGAATTTTGAGTCACTCACCTGTAAAAATAATCGAACGCTAATCGTAACGTAACGCAGACAGAGTTGCTCTCGTCTGACGGTCATGTGTTCCTTGTCCGTACGCCTAGCCATTAACCACATCGTCTGGATATACGAAAGCACTTTCTAGAACCTATTACACGTTTCACGATTCACTATTAGGCATACACATTCATTTAACTGCTACACGCAAATATTTTCTGGCATTAAATACGTGTAACACGTAGCCTGACAAAGACCATAATGCAACCTTCTCAAGAATTTGATAGTCGACCATTTCACTGCATTAAAGCCTCGTTTTGATAACAAATCGAATAACACAGATACATTTTTATATTAGAATTTGAAATTATCATGGCAATGGCTGGATGAATTCTGGGTTCTTGCGCCGTGCAGTCTGGTAGACATCAGAGGTCCCTGCTGCCTCAATCATCACGGCATAACAACCCAGAAGACAGCCATCTTCAATCAATAACCACGTCTCTATACATTTCCTAAACAGCTGATAGATACAACGTCTTTAAACAACCACGTATAGAGAGACACGCGCTCCTCAACTATTTCGTCAAACGTGCAGACTTAACGCCTCCAAACATGATCGCGTTTCTTTCAACCACAGAACCAGCTGTTATGAAACATCTTACTTTGTATCAATTTGTTTAAAAACAAACCAAATGTTTCAAATCATTCGCCTACAATTTTACATCGCACGCAATTTGTTCGAGCATCTTTTAAAACTAAGGTTATTTATTAACAGATGGCAGCACAATACGCCAGCAACATACCCCACTCTCCTGACCGCTGGCTGCGGTTCCATTGTAGTTCCAGTACTGTTGTTGTTGTTGTTCCTGAGGGACCAGAAGATCCGTGTTTATAAATTCTGGGGCAAAGTTCATCAAGGCGCGTCTGTTAAAAATTCGCGTACTGTTATCATTGACACCCATTATCACAGAGTTCATACAGGGGTTGCCAAAAGAGACGTTCTGACGCATCATCTTGATAACATTCACGTGTCCCACACAATCACAATTAATAAATTCACTATACGTTTCTAATTAGCTCACACCAGCACCGCCTACTGTCAGTTTCCATTAATTACGAGCACGAAACAAGCGCGAACATCTGTAGTCATAAAGTAGAAATCCTTCAGCACTCAGAATTAAAAAAAAACACTTATTTAAAAATATATATTATGACGCATGCGCGAAAGGTTTAAAATCGAGCAACAGGTGGTTTACGGGAATAAGGTAAAAATAAGTTTTAAAAAAATGAAACTACCTTTACCCCGAGACCAGCGAAGTGCCAGGTCACAGACAGAGACGAAGCCCTTAACTTAGTACGCGTACGAAAACATACGAAATTCTTCACAATGAATTTCGCACCAGCTCTTAAAAACTGACGCAAAGGTTCAGAGTCCATCTCTTTTTAAATAAAATTAAACGCGTGGATCAGCCTGCCGATCACTGCCAAGCCCCCCCCCCCCAAAAAAAAAGCCTGCGAAAACGACGTGGCAATATAACTGCGCCCTATTTTTGAACCACAGCATGCTCCAAACAGATATTAAATATTTCCGTTTACAATTTAGTCATCAAACTACCTTTGTTGCTTTGAACGGTTATAAATTCGTCGACAACAAAGAACAGCCACAAAAGAGACGCTAAAATAGGTCAAGAAATCTGATTTTAGATTCTTACGACACAAATAAACAAGGAGACTGGCAGAAAAGCGTCTTTGATTTGTGACTATACATGTAACAATGATTTCGACTAGCAGCACTTTAAGTTGGCAAGAATGGCGCAAATGAAGACAAATGGAAAAAAAAAATAATTGAAAAGCAACTCAGACGAACGTCGCGTAAAGCTGTCTAATCTCACAGACTCAGACTAACAAAGCGATAAATACGAAGAAAGACAGGTTGCAGACAGTAAAATCCCCATCACAATGTAAGAAGGAAGCAGGCATACTACGATAACAATGAACACACCATAAAAACTTCGCGAAACAAAAATTCTGCCACACTTAACACAAAGGAGAAAGAAATCCCAACACCCACTGTTTCAACAATGAACAATCACGTCAACAATCAGTCTGGATGCACACTGAGCCCTACAGGGCGTAACAGTCGAACTTTGGCGCACAGAACGCAGACCACAACCAACAACCGCCAGCTCCTCTACATTTATCGCTCGCTAGCCGTGAGCGGCGTGCAAAAGATGTAGGAAGAAGCCAAGAGAAAAAAAAAGAAAGACATCCGCTGCCAACCTTACCAACCGAACCCCCCACCCCCCTCCAGGCAGAGAAACGCCCACTTCAGAAGCTTACTTGCATAACAACCAGCAAAACCAACATGACAGACGCTTTGGAGCCACTGATACAGGCCTGTTCAGTCGTCGTACGCGAAGTTGTACACATCGTCTGAATATTTAATAATCGATCCCGTATCGCAAAGAAAACATGACACTTCACCATTACAAAGTTTAACAGTGCTTAGGGAAACAATCGCTGTTTCCACTGAGAATCAGACGAAACGACTTCGAGATGTGAGGAAGGCGATAGATAGCAGCACCATCAGATGTCGTATTAGTGATGCTATGACAACAATCGCCACGTGCCTGAGACTGAATAACCATCGTTTCGTTTCACCTACAGTCACACAGCAACAATGAGTGTACTCTTGCATACTCAGGTCTTTATTGTTGAAAAGCCAAAACATTTATCGCATTTTATCGCACTGATGGCTGTCTTCTGCGTTGTAGCGCCGTGTAGTCTGGTAGAAGTTTCAGAGGTCCCTGCTGCCTCCATCATCAGTCTCATTCCCCTTATGATGGACCTCTGGCATTTTTAGGGTTAACTGAGACCAAGAACGAAGGGTGGTTACTGAAATGACTCGGGATATACGCACCATCGCAAATACGTGAACCCTGTATCTGGAAATCTCTTGATGGGCATATCGGCTACGTAGCCAACTATTCTGGTATTACTCAGTCCCTCCACCACAGTGGCAACCGGAACTCCGGGAACGTCCGTCAGAAAAGGTTCTCAAGGTGGTGTTTGTTAAACGTAGCGTAAAAACAATATGATTTCACTGCCGCTTATTATCGGAACAGAAGTGAGGGGCAGTAGGAGGAAGGGACTCGCAGTTGGCAGGCCTGGTCACCAACCCACGCGAAGACACGCAACTTTTAGCTTTGTAAATAGTCCGGTTTAAGACGCGGATCCGTGCCGTGGCAATGAGAAACCGTGCCGTGACGACTGGCCGGCACCAAGCAGTCTGCCAGACAGAATAGCCACGTCCAAAAACCAGTAGACTCGTAAATCGTTTAACGATGACCTTAGAATCTTTTATCCCTTCAGGACGACGAAAACTCTCGGCCCCGCAGAGCACCAAAGGGGATTTCATTCCACGGCTCGTCGTTTGTCAACCAATTTCCTGTCGCAAATGCCTTCATCTTCAGTACTGAGTCACCCTACTACAGCCCTGAAGATGGAAGCAGAATGTTAATCCGAAACGTCAGTGTCTATCTACAAGTCCACGCGGCGTTACAACCCAGAAGATCAACATCTTCAGTCCAGAGAGAATCTCCATCTCAAGAAATGATCCGCTTTCATGTATAAAAATTCCTTATAGTTTTCAGCCTGTATCTGTCCAGAGCCAGATGAATCCAATCCACACATCATCATCACGTATCTCGAAGATCTATCTCAAATTTGAAATGCCATTTAAATGTCACTTATGAAAGTGTTTCGGGATAACTAATTTTTATTCCTAACTCTTACTTCTCTCTCTCTCTCTCTCTCTCTCTCTCTCTCTCTCTCTCTCTCTCTCTCTGAGAAACAATAATGCCGAATTAAATGCAACACGAAAGACCCCCGGCAGGGACCACCTAGATTAGATTAACCACGTGTTTCAGGGTCCCAAAAACAAGAAACAGTGCAGGAGCGCACGTCTGTCGAAACGTTTGCAAAAACTACATTTCTAAGAAGCAACTAACCCAAATCACTACGAATCATTGAAGATCATTAACGCTGCATGACCGACGACAGACAGACGGAGTTTTAGTAGCAACGATCAGTAAGATATCCAGAGAATCAAAATAAAATACTTTATAAATTTTATTCTCATAAAACGACAAAATCCTTGAAACAACTCATCGCCTTAATACAGGAACCACTTTCCTCATCGTAGAGTAGTAAAACAGAATCACACGAGATGTCTCTGCTCAATCATAAAGCTCAAAAGGCTCCCAAGATTTTTCTGTAAAACTTCAACAGTCTTTTATTATTTTTTATTTAGTGTTCTGTCTGACGACAGGTCCATATGAACAGGATCCTTCCATCCTTTTCTCTTCTCGGACTGGGACCTGTTCATATACGTTCTTGGCAGATGATCCAGAAGTGGTTTGCCATTGCCTTCTTCTGTGTGTGAATGGAGTAATTGTTGGGATGCCACGGAGGAAAACTCCGTGTTGCCTAGACCACGGCCTTGCCCAACACAAGTTATAAATTCGAACCCGAGACCCCAGGATTACAAGGCCAGCGTTCTAACCGCTAGACCACCTCATCTTATTATTATTTAGTGTTCTGTCTGACGACAGGTCCATATGAACAGGATCCTTCCATCCTTTTCTCGGACTGGGACCTGTTCATATACGTTCTTGGCAGATGATCCAGAAGTGGTTTGACATTGCCTTCTTCTGTGTGTGAATGGAGTAATTGTTGGGATGCCACGGAGGAAAACTCCGTGTTGCCTAGACCACGGCCTTGCCCAACACAAGTTATAAATTCGAACCCGAGACCCCAGGATTACAAGGCCAGCGTTCTAACCGCTAGACCACCTCATCTTATTATTATTTAGTGTTCTGTCTGACGACAGGTCCATATGAACAGGATCCTTCCATCCTTTTCTCGGACTGGGACCTGTTCATATACGTTCTTGGCAGATGATCCAGAAGTGGTTTGACATTGCCTTCTTCTGTGTGTGAATGGAGTAATTGTTGGGATGCCACGGAGGAAAACTCCGTGTTGCCTAGACCACGGCCTTGCCCAACACAAGTTATAAATTCGGGCACCGCCGGGAATCGAACCCGAGACCCCAGGATTACAAGGCCAGCGTTCTAACCGCTAGACCACTCGGAGTACTTAAATAAACAACCAGCTAATAAATAAAACACGAATTTATTATTAAACGAATAAACTGTTCATGAGACTGACATCTGAAGTAAATAGTTACGTCCAGACAGCATCAACTGATATCACAGAATTAATGGTGTAAATCTTCCATTACGAATTCAAAATCCTTGGGCCATCTCCTGACTAGCCTACAAATTTCTTCACACTTGTGAAAGCAAAACCATTTCTACGCATGCCACAAATAAATGGGGGAGAGAAATACTACCAAGGCGGTTGGTTTGGGCAAAAATTGTCGAAGATCCTTGAGTAAAAAAAAAAAAATCCATTACTTTCACACGAGTTCTTGGCGGACTGTACCCTCAACAGTTAATACTAAGGTCAGCTGACCCCTCGGGGCACAAAGATGATGGGCGAGGCCTCGGGGGGGGGGGGGGGACAAGATGGCTGACTGCTAACAAAGACTGGCTATGTTATCTTAGCCAAGATAACACGCCATCTGCCCTGGTCTGAGGTTTGAATCCCAAGTGTAAAAACGCTGTTTTCTCAAACTGTTTCGCGTTCACAAGTAACGTGAACTCAGGATTTTCACGGTTTAAGGAAACAAAGCTCGGAAGATGGACACGTCTACAAGAAAGAACGATTCAGCATTTGGCAGAAATAAGCTAAAAAAGAACGCGAGTCAACAAATACATTTTCTGAAATGAAGACCTACTGGCTACTGCCCAATGCACATCGGTCTGATACACGTTCAGAGCGACGCCATCGGTAAGAACGAACAGCTTCGCGTTCCGGCCGCTTTATCAGGGCTTAAGAACTTCCCTTAACTGTTACAAAGGACTGTGGGTAGGTCCAGATGTGGCCTACACATGACAGCAACAAGAAAGATAAGGTTACCTCGCTGGGAGTCAAACCCAGTCCTTCATCCCACAGCCAACAAATTAATTCGGTGAACTTGAATGGTTACTCAGTCAGCATCAAGATGAAAGGAGCAATCAGATTTATTTGGGATGAATTTTCCCCCTGTATGAACGCGAAATGAGTCTTAAATAGCACAAAAGCGCGGATCAACGTTTTTAAAACGGGCTGTACAAACAATGAGATCATCGCTACATCAAAAGGCGTAGTGTAATTGCGTGATTTTGTTTGTGTACGCGTGTCTTATTCTGCTTACTCCACATTTCGTGGAATGCGATAATTCGACGTCGCCTACTGAACGAAAGAGCGGGCCAAGTACAGTAAGCCACTGCGCTGCAGAATTCATACCGACACAAACGGCGAAATGAACTTCATTTACTGCTTATAGATAGAAGCTTCTTAATATTTTAATATTTTCCGTCAAATCACAATTTTAATAAGATAATAAAATATTTAAAATATCATTTCACGTTCCGCATCGAATGATCGATTTACAAATTGGAACGTCTCTTACGACATGTTTCGGTTATATTTAACCGTCCTCAGGTATAAATTAGATTGGTAAAATTTAAAACTCGAATTACAATCATTTACAATGTTATGCAGTTTATTGAAATGTTCTTATCAGATTACTCTTATATATTAGAACGAAGGTATTGTTTTTTAAATGGCGTGGTTCATCTGATGTTCAATATTAGTCTGTAAAGCAATGATTTAAATAAATAAAACATTAATAAATATGGAGTAATATAGAAAACAAAATGATGGAAGTAAATAAATAAATAGTAGAATGTATCTTATTAAAATTGTGATTTGACGGAAAATATTAAAATATTAACCTTATTCACAATATGACGCAAATATACTACCTTAGAAGATTCTTGTTTGCCAAAGTCCATCACACTACAAAGTGGAGAGTTTGACAACGTCACGACCCTTTAATATGTATACAAGGAACCCTTTTTGAGGAAACTGACAAAAATTCTATTTGAGAGCTGCTTCATATTCAATTTTAACTTCATCGCTCATATCAGCGCCGGATGACAATAAGATTAATGAAATTATAGAAAAGATATTTCCATACGGAACACACTACCTATGAACCGCGCTACAGGAACCTACAGATGATCTTCCACCAATTAATTTCCTTCCTCCGGTCTGCCATAGCCACCGTCTGACGCGAATGCACACGTTCCACTCTTACCCTTAAACGAGATGACGTCACGATGCTCTCTTCTTTCGATGAAAGGAATCTACAGGAATCCGATGAGCTGTCAAGTTCTCTCGCCAGGTGGCCCACTTGTTTGTCCGATTCACTCTGCGTCAGGGACAGGAAAGGAGTAGGTACAGAACGGATTCGGGGCGGAGTTTACATCTCTTCGTAGCAACGTGGGGTGGGGTGGGGTGCTAAACATGTCCCTGAAGCAGTCTTACCAACGTCTAACAATACAGAAAATGAATTATAATAAATTTTATCCGAAAACCCTTACAAGAATACGTCGCTTCAGAGACTTACGAGTTGAATGAAGTATAATATTAAAATTGATCTCAAAGAAATTTAGGTGGGGGGGTATTAGTGATTGTTTAACGACGCTGACAGCGGCTGGGGCTACAATACATGATGATAATATGGTGGTAACCGTGTTGCCCATGAATATGCGTGGAGAGACCGAGGAAAACCTCAACAGGGCAGTCCGTCGCCAGTTCCATATCTGAAACCAGGACCTCAGGAATGCATTCGACGGGCTGGAAGGGCGAACGCCAAAATTGCGAGCAGCTGAGTGGGGCAAATAAACTAATGTAACATGAAGTAATATAATGTTAATTGGCAGAATAATTAGATGGTATGCTGCGGTTCGCTACGTCGGACATTGACCACTGAGGAGGCTCGGATCAGAGACGGGGCACCGCTTCGAGCAGAACTGCAAACAACGTCACGAGGCGTTCGCTAAAGGATCGGCACAAGACGACATAAAAGTTTTCACAAAAAGGCGAACAAAAGGAAAGGTCATTAATGGACTGGAAGAAGGGCGTAAGTCAGAGAAAAACGTTCCGACGTCGAACGACGGTATAACATTTTTTTTTTTAGTGTTCTGTCTGACGACAGGTCCATATGAACAGGATCCTTCCATCCTTTTCTCGGACTGGGACCTGTTCATATACGTTCTTGGCAGATGATCCAGAAGTGGTTTGCCATTGCCTTCTTCTGTGTGTGAATGGAGTAATTGTTGGGATGCCACGGAGAAACCGGGGAAGCCCCCGGAGGAAAACTCCGTGTTGCCTAGACCACGGCCTTGCCCAACACAAGTTATAAATTCGGGCACCGCCGGGAATCGAACCCGAGACCCCAGGATTACAAGGCCAGCGTTCTAACCGCTAGACCACCGTGGCACGGTGGTATGACATATGAATTGAAAAGTATGTGAAAAGAATTATTCCAGTATTCGGCACGTTTTACAGAGTAAAACCACGAGAAACGTCGCTCACGACAGCCGATCATAGAACAGAGACGTGAACCATGGACATCCCGAATACGAAGCAAGACTGTGCAACGACCTCTGGGTTGCGACCCCTTGTCTCACACCTTCGGGGGGGTGTAGCAACTTCTACCCTGAAAATGGAGGCGATACGTTCCTCTGTAACGTCGGCAAACGTACGTAAATGTTACAAGTTAAAATATTCCTGATCTTCAAGAATGTGCTCCTGAGATTCTAAAAACCGAAGTCCCCTCCTGCTCCGTGGTTTCTGGTTCCTGCGATCGCTTAGCGATCGCAGGACAAGACAGCAGGGAAAAAAACAAAAAAAAAACAAGATTCTTTAAAAACACGTAGTCACTCCCTCTCACTCCTCAAATACATGATAGTACAGCGGGAAGTCTACACAAGGCCGTGCAGGGGATGATGCTGTGTTCTCTGGTCCAGAGAAATGGTCCCAATAGTTCTCCATGCCGCCAGAAGATGACAGGACGTATCAAGTACCTTTAGAGACATCTAGCGTGAATACGCGTGGAAATACATTAACGGAAATAATATCAGTAACAAAAACATCGCACTGAACCCGACAAACAAAGGAACCGTGAATGATGATTTTTAGCATCGCTGTGTTGAAAATTTTGAATTTTCTGCTCAAGAACTAACCACTGGTATATACGTATTCCAACGAGGCGTCTTTACAACACAAATCTGCAACTTATAAACCTTTCAAAGCCGAAGCTCGTCTACAACTTATTTAATATTTCAGTCCGTACCGCAAAGAGAACACTACACGTGAACAGGTTAGCGATGTTTAAGAAAATAATCGCTGTTTACTTTAAGAATAATACGTAACACCGTGAAAATCAGAGCTAGGAACAGAAGCGAATTAAGTGGCAGACTGTGATTCGACCGATAGCGGAACGACACATCGTATCACCACAAGAAATAAAAAAAAAAAAAAAAAAGGCAAGCGATGGATTCCGTGACACCCCACCGAACCCTGAACAAGGGATGTTATAAACTTCTTCTTGTTTTACACACAATATTACAAGAGGGGGGGCAGACGAGATACGACACAGACTGACGCATACACTTAGCCCGAATGCGGGATGCTCTGAAATCCAGCGCCCCCTAGGTCTACGACAGAGACATCGGTCTGCAGAACTGCTAGGTCCAACTAGCGACTTCAGGTGAAGTTTGCCACGTTGGCTTATAGGCGGTTATCGGCGTTTTAGTGAAACGAATTGCCTCTGTATTCTGGGCCGGCCTAATACGAAACCTCAAGTCCGTACCGCAAAGAAAACAATACCTCACCATTACAAAGACCAACTGGTTAACAATGTTTAAGGAAATAATCGCTGTTTACTCTGGCAAAACGCAGAATTATTTATTTTTGATGGAACTGATAAATGTAGTTTACAAAGAGGCTATTTGAAAGGCCAAACAAATACTGAACGTAATGGACTTTCTGAATAAACCGTTCATGGAACTGAAACGTTTCACGCTGTATAATAAGGTAGGCTCGAAACATACAGAAAATTCTGATTCAACAGATTTTCAATATTTTTGGTGACAGAAATTCTTGCCCCTTACTCAAATCTAATTTTAAGTTCTGATTCTTAATTTGTTTAATTACACTGCCTCAACTTCCTGGACCATTTGCAGCGTCACATGACATGGTAAGACGGCAAAGAACAGAGATCCACGATATAACGCAATTCATTTTTAGTTAATCGAGAAATACAAGGAGATCGATCAGTATTTCGCTTATTCAATACGACGAGGCAACACTTAGGGACCGACGATCATACCGCGGCCACAAGAACCGTAATTCTACGCAAAAGACAAATCGGGGACTTCCGCCATATTTGTTAAACAAACAAATTTGAGAATTATGATAAAAAATATAATCAGTAACAGCAAGACAGATTATTCCGCGTTGTATAAACCGGGATAGGTCAGTTAGTACACTAAATGTATATGCGCTGACAACCGAGGATCGATTCCAGGCAGATGCAGGGAGATCTGCCTCTTCGACTACACTGAGGCAGGTTCTGGGGCCCAGTGAATACCCGGAGATCCCATCCCCACGGAAAACGCGTGCTACCCCCAGCGATTAACCGTCAGCTCAGATCACGAGGTAAAACTGCTTACAAAGACGCATCGTAATAAATCCGAACATAGACTTGGAAAGCGAACTATAATCAGAAAACGTCATACTTTCGCTGCTGAAACAGATTAATGTAAATTTACGAAACATGGCCGAGTAATCGACGGAATAAAATAACACAAAATCACACACCACCACGCAGATCACTTCACTGGTACATGACCCCTGTCAAGAACAACACATTCACTCAAACGCTTATGAAAATCGCAACGATCCACAGCCGTGTTCACAAAATACCACCACAGTACACTACCCTGAGCCAGATAAACCCCATCCCACACCCTAATACCCTATTTCTTAACTATTTTTTATTTGTAGTGTTCTGTCTGACGACAGGTCCTTATGAACTACATTTCTAAGAAGCAACTAACCCAAATCACTAAGAATCATTGAAGATCATTAACGCTGCATGACCGACGACAGACAGACGAAGTTTTAGTGGCAACGATCAGTAAGATATCCAGAGAATTGAAATAAAATACTTTATAAATTTCATTCTCATAAAACGACAAAATCCGTGAAACAACTCATCGCCTTAATACAGGAACTACTTTCCTCATCGTAGAGTAGTAAAACAGAATCACACGAGATGTCTCTGCTCAATCATAAAGTTCAAAAGGCTCCAAGATTTTTCTGTAAAACTTCAACAGTCTATTATTATTATTTATTTAGTGTTCTGTCTGACGACAGGTCCATATGAACAGGATCCTTCCATCCTTTTCTCGGACTGGGACCTGTTCATATACGTTCTTGGCAGATGATCCAGAAGTGGTTTGCCATTGCCTTCTTCTGTGTGTGAATGGAGTAATTGTTGGGATGCTACGGAGGAAAACTCCGTGTTGCCTAGACCACGGCCTTGCCCAACACAAGTTATAAATTCGGGCACCGCCGGGAATCGAACCCGAGACCCCAGGATTACAAGGCCAGCGTTCTAACCGCTAGACCACCTCATCTTATTATTATTTAGTGTTCTGTCTGACGACAGGTCCATATGAACAGGATCCTTCCATCCTTTTCTCGGACTGGGACCTGTTCATATACGTTCTTGGCAGATGATCCAGAAGTGGTTTGCCATTGCCTTCTTCTGTGTGTGAATGGAGTAATTGTTGGGATGCCACGGAGGAAAACTCCGTGATGCCTAGACCACGGCCTATACATTTTAATATTATCCTCCCACCAAGTGGATCTTCCGACTAAAAACGTGTATGGAATTCTCGTTTCACACACGCGTCTCCTGTTCCTCGACGGTGTCACTTAAAGTTGATTTCTTGGTGACGACGCTCAAGAATGTGGCGATCGGGATTCGCCAGGAACCAGCCAGTGATTCCAGTGAAGTAACTCAATTGTGGAACTGGCGACCGACCGGTTGGGTCTGCAGGGTATAAATATTAAGCACTGCGGTGGATAACGTTTGTGGCACACCTTCTATGTTTCTGCTGCAGTAGAACAGGGAGTCTATAAATTTTGACAAATTGTCTTTGTGGATGGAGGGAGTGATGTTGCTGTTATTAAATTTTTTAATGGGGGAAGTCCTCCCGACCCTCCAACATAACCTACCCGCAGTATGGATTGACGGACCCCCGTTTCAGTTGTTATAGGCTGTGCGTTTTTCTCTCGCCCGGCGGTAAACACAATCGTAAATTTGACTATCGCATAATGTGAACCGGCATCTTCCTGTCGCCATGACGACACTTGATGTTTCGGTTTAAATCAATGGCTAACGAGCCATTAATCGTCTCACGAAACGGTCTTACGAAGTGGTGATGTGATCTTTTAAAACGGTCGCTACAAACATTTCTTATTCACGGATCCGCGCCCTGTCTCATTGAACCAGTGGCGTATTATTTTGAACATCGGTACGAACCTTCGAGTTCCATAAAATCGTTTATTTTTTTTAATAACTGGCTATTAGCTACTTCAAAAACGAGTCTGTGACATGGAGCTACTTTAATTCTGGTTTAGTTCAGTGAATGCGTCAAGTCCTCATTTGTGGACGGAAAAGTTTACGTCGTCAAAAGACGCAGATATTAATTGAATAAAAATTTCCTTGGATATTATCCATCGTCTAGTAAATATAAAACGTAAAACGACGTTTCGGAGATGGGACTCCATCTCCGTCTTCAGGTTCCTACACAGTTGGGCCCACTAGATAGAGCTAATCCCTATCTCCGGAACCTGAAGACGGAGATAGAGTCCCATCTCCGAAACGTCGTTTTTTACGTTTTATATTTACTAGACGATGGATAATATCCAAGAAATTTTTTTATTCAATTGACTCTTCACCATCGTCAAGAAGTTTTAGATTTGATATGCAGATATTAATGTCCAGAGTACAAGATAACAAGAAAAATATCAGGCTCTATTATATATTTTACAGCCCTGAACAAGGGGACTGTATGTTCCGCCGAAACGCCTGGAAAATAAACTTATGCCCACTAAGCAACCTCATTATTTCAACACAAGTTTATTTATTATAAAGGGTTCCCCCCCTACAGGCATAACCCTGTGGGAGGGGGGGTCGACTGCTTCTCACCTAAAAAATTCGATTCACGCCACTTAAACCCCGTTTTCAGTTTTCCGGGGCTACATCACAGACTTCGTAATTCAAATACGAGAAACGAACCCGGCCAAGCAGTTTATAATCTGGCCTCTGGGCGAATGTTTTTTGAACAGCTAGTACGAACCCCCCTCACGAGACGCCCTATACTGCCGTAGTAAATATTTAATTCCCAGAACATCCCAGGAGAAGCTGCAATTCCCCCGAGAGACTTCCCTCCACCAAGCCAATCCTCTAAAAAAGAGAAGCTGAAGCAGGCAAGCCAACTCAACTGACAAATAATTCCCGTTCCATCCCACGGATCACTCGCAGCGTCTTAGGAGCCAGGACCACGAGACTTATAAAATCAGCACAAAAGCGTGTAATGTCCTTAATCTGTTTGTGGTTATCAGTGCCAAAGAAAACCAACAACTTACTTCCAGTGACTTTAACATCTCGGAAATAAAAACCCTAATTGTATAAACAGGAATACCAACAAAACCCACTTATTCGGTACATTAAAGCTATCAAAATATGCTGTTCAGACTCCAGATCCAAAACAAACGGCAATGAACATGTCCCAGGAGGAGTGCAAGCAAACGTCTACATTTCTACAAACATCGACAATAGACGGACGTGAGATATCAGCTTCACGCTCCGGCCGCATTTATCCTAGGCAAAGACTGCTCGATATCCTTTGGATATTAGGCTGGCTACGTCACTTGATATCCGTCCGTGTCTCAACTTTGAAGTTCTTAGGACCTTCCGAAGAGGACACGCCGACTCACAGACAAAATAACTGCCGCAAAGTTCACGAGTGGCCTTCTGGACTTAAGAACAACGTAATAAAGTAGCTGAAGTCCGACGTTTCAGAGGAGCATGCTGCCCCCATCTTCAGTGGTGAAGACTGTGGGTCTAATGATCCAAAACCCCCGACATTTCAATACCACGTTCACATTATCCCTGCAACAGACGCCTTCGATCTGTTTTCCTTTTCCATACCAACAAAAAAAATATACCTCGATGGTACTTGTCTGAAAAATGTAGACTTTGCTCCATTGGTCCATTAAGATATTCTGGGCAACTGAGTAACCAACCTCCTGCGCTCGACGCAATCATGTGAACATAGCTCAAATACCTGCGTTCGCATGTGACGTGCTTATCGCATGTTCCGTACACACGTGACGTCACAGCATGAACGTCTATTAATAATTCGTGATAATAACGCCAATATTAAATGTCATTAAAATCGATAAGTAAACCACAGGGGCAGTCTGGGACCGGGAGGATTACGTAATAATGTTTTACTACAGGCAAAGTGATCTTACAAAAATAGGCGACGGCGATATACCTCATTCAACCGCGTCGAAACACTTCTGAATGTTAGAGAAACACGTAAAGAGACTTGGACTGCGTTCAAGTACAGAGGCCTTCACGGACACGATAATGGACGATAAATTTCTACTGTCGTTAATCCTTTCCACCTTTCCATGCTATTGACGAAACATCTCACTTTGAAGTTCTGATCCTGTCTCGATTTATTTGGTGTCTTGAGATCATTGAAATAAAACATGCCCCTACATCCACAAGAGCGACGGTGGTCTAGCGGTTAGAACGCTGGCCTTGTAATCCTGGGGTCTCGGGTTCGATTCCCGGCGGTGCCCGAATTTATAACTTGTGTTGGGCAAGGCCGTGGTCTAGGCAACACGGAGTTTTCCTCCGTGGCATCCCAACAATTACTCCATTCACACACAGAAGAAGGAAATGGCAAACCACTTCTGGATCATCTGCCAAGAACGTATATGAACAGGTCCCAGTCCGAGAAAAGGATGGAAGGATCCTGTTCATATGGACCTGTCGTCACACAGAACACTAAATAAATAAAAATACATCCACAAGCAGTGTGACCTCACACTATAAGAGCAACACGCTGCCATGGAAACACAGTGACAGAAGGATTCTTTATGTAGAAATCAAGGTTAAATACTCCAGAGGAAGAGAGTGGTCGCGCAGAACTGGATCAGTCACTACCTTGGAGTGGCTCGCTGCATGTCTCTACCATCAGTTCACGTAAAAACAAATCCAACATTTGTAAAAGTTTTGCGAGTGTACGTGACGGCGTGATGATACGGGGGGAAGGGGGCAGGAATCGATACTCACAATCCGGAGAAGTTAAATAATAAAAAAAATAACAACAGAGCGTGGAACTGACTGCGTGCCTCGGGCACGGGGGCTCCAATTAATGTTTAATCTACTCGCCACATTGCGAAGCCGTTCGACTGCAGGCGGGCCTTCCACGACGTTTCGTCCCCAAGAAACAAAACTCACGGGGTAAAAAAAATGCATGTTTCGATTGCCGACAGTCATGGTCTCCAGTTCCTTTAAAAAAACCGGCAGGAAAGAAACGCGTTTATGAAGGTAGACGACGTTTCGGTAGTTGGGACTATTCTCCTCTTTCAGGATGCTGATAGTCAGAGAGGCTGGGGAATGAACTGAACGCATTCGGGATATGGCACAAGGTCGACGTTTCGTGAATACGTTCGCAAACAATCATGTTTCAAAACACCTGAATCTTCTTCCTTGGCCAGTCGAATAACTATAAACGTTTAAAGGATAATTACGCAACAATTAATGCCCCGCGCTGACCATTCATTCCTCCAAGCTTCATAGCACGCTCCTTGCTTTGTGCCGTGAATGAACTCTATAAATTTTTAGTGAGAAAAAGCAGTTCTTCGTGGCGCAGAGGTTCAAAAGCGCAGGATTCCAGAGACACGAGCCTCACTGGAGCTGGGGATCCAATTCCTTGTACTCTAATTGTTATGTCAGTCAAACGGGTGGTCCCAGTCAGCTGAGGGAGCACGGAGTGCAGAATATTCGACATCGACGGAAAAAGGGCCCGGAAAACGATCACATTTAAAAAGCGAAACAATAAAATTAACTGTATCTGAGCCCTTTGGAGCAAGCCGAAGCCCGTCTGAATAATATTTAAGAATTCAGTCCGTACCGCGAAGAAAACACTACACTTCACCATTGCAAAGATCAACTGGTTAACCTTGTTTAAGAAAATAATACGACTAAAACGCTAATTAACCTTTGGAGCCGAAGCTCTTTCAAATGAAACTTAAGAATTCAGTCCGTACCGCGAAGAAAACACTACACTTCACCATTGCAAAGATCAACTGGTTAACCTTGTTTAAGGAAATAATACGACTAAAACGCTAATTAACCTTTGGAGCCGAAGCTCTTTCAAATGAAACTTAAGAATTCAGTCCGTACCGCGAAGAAAACACTACACTTCACCATTACAAAGATCAACTGGTTAACCTTGTTTAAGGAAATAATACGACTAAAACGCTAATTAACCTTTGGAGCCGAAGCTCTTTCAAATGAAACTTAAGAATTCAGTCCGTACCGCGAAGAAAACACTACACTTCACCATTACAAAGATCAACTGGTTAACCTTGTTTAAGGAAATAATACGACTAAAACGCTAATTAACCTTTGGAGCCGAAGCTCTTTCAAATGAAACTTAAGAATTCAGTCCGTACCGCGAAGAAAACACTACACTTCACCATTACAAAGATCAACTGGTTAACCTTGTTTAAGGAAATAATACGACTAAAACGCTAATTAACCTTTGGAGCCGAAGCTCTTTCAAATGAAACTTAAGAATTCAGTCCGTACCGCGAAGAAAACACTACACTTCACCATTACAAAGATCAACTGGTTAACGCTGTTTAAAGAAATAATACGACTAAAACGCTAATTAACCTTTGGAGCCGAAGCTCTTTCAAATGAAACTTAAGAATTCAGTCCGTACCGCGAAGAAAACACAACACTTCACCATTACAAAGATCTGGTTAACGATGTTTAAGGAATAATCGAAACTTGCTCTGAGAATCATACGGAAACGCATACAAATACATAACGAGTTGTTTGTTAAAGAAGGTGAGACATTTACCACTCAGATTTAAATGGTTAACCTTAAATATCCAACAGAACTTGACTTCCACTGAAGAAAACCACGAGTACTTACACTGAACTATCAAAACATGTCATAGGAGCATAAGTAGCTTCAATGACGTAAAAACATTCAAAGTTTTCAGGACATGCATTAGGAAAGGGGGTACAGAAGACTTTTGTGTTAGCTGTATCGAACATTCGGTTTTTATTCCTAGTTCAGAATGACGTCTTAAACCGCCCACTTACGACATGTCGGTATTCAAGGCATCTGACAGATGTCCCGGCTTCTCAGAGTGAAAAGGGAGTTTCGGCAGTGGCTGGATGGACAGACACTGATTAAATCTCATTGAATGTCCGACATCTTTAACGGGGTCGGTGGGGGGACGCACTCCACAGACTGTAAACTTACGACTTATGTAAACCGTGAAGGCAGGGCAGTCTTTGTTTAGAAACAAATCGGAGGACAAAAAGAACAACAAATTGACTAATCCGTCACTCCGCGACACTGAGAGCAAAAGCGACACAGAGGCAATGCAAATCTCCCATTACCCACCCTGCAGCCCGAAGCTAGTCTGAATCAAGTTTAAACATTCAGTCCGTACCGCGAAGAAAACACAACACTTCACCATTGCAAAAGATCGACTGGTTAACCTTGTTTAAGGAAATAATACGACTAAAACGCTAATTAACCTTTGGAGCCGAAGCTCTTTCAAATGAAACTTAAGAATTCGGGCCGTACCGCGAAGAAAACACGACACTTCACCATTACAAAGATCAACTGGTTAACCTTGTTTAAGGAAATAATACGACTAAAACGCTAATTAACCTTTGGAGCCGAAGCTCTTTCAAATGAAACTTAAGAATTCAGTCCGTACCGCGAAGAAAACACTACACTTCACCATTGCAAAGATCAACTGGTTAACCTTGTTTAAGAAAATAATACGACTAAAACGCTAATTAACCTTTGGAGCCGAAGCTCTTTCAAATGAAGCTTAAGAATTCGGGCCGTACCGCGAAGAAAACACTACACTTCACCATTAAAAAGATCAACTGGTTAACGCTGTTTAAGGAAATAATACGACTAAAACGCTAATTAACCTTTGGAGGCGAAGCTCTTTCAAATGAAACTTAAGAATTCAGTCCTTACCGCGAAGAAAACACTACACTTCACCATTACAAAAGATCGACTGGTTAACCTTGTTTAAGGAAATAATCGCTGTTTATTTTGAGAATCATACGACACACACATACGCACTCTGTGCGTTAAATGAAGTTACTGAAGGTCTCCAGAAACGAGAGTGAACTCTACAGAACTTCTTAATGAGCTCCATCGCCGGAAACGATAACACAGTCAACATCTACACTTTACTTACACTTGTTTAACGGCGTCGTCATCAGTAGACATAATGAATTAAAAATTCCGCGGAGCAGTGCCCTTCGTTAGAAGCTGACAGTCGCTCATTTAGTAAAGAAATTTCTCGCCTCTTACGAAACCTAAAGGTTAATTACCATGTTCACAAGAGCCCACCATCCATACCCTCTCACCCCAATGCATGCCACGCCCATCTCATTCTCATTTATTCGATCACCTTAATAATATTTGATGAAAAGTATGTCTAAAAATTATGAAGCTCCACGCTCCGGCCTCGCCCCTCTTAGGTCCAAATATTCTTCGCCGCACTGACGTCAAACACCGGAACTCTGATTACCTCCGCGCACTTTTAATATCTACAGATTCAGACAGAACGCGGTACGTACATGTTCCAAGTTCCTTATTCGCCGTTCTGCATCTTCGTCATGTAGGATTTTTGGTTCTCACGGCGCGGGTTGGAGAGGTTTAACGACGTTTCAGAGGTACTTGCTGCCTCCACCACTTTCATTTTCCTTCGTGTTCATTTACTACAGACCTGAATATGCCATCGCCCACCACAGGACATTTCGTAACACTGGCCCACATCAGAATATGACTCCAGCTCGTAGGATCCACGTTTATGAGTTCCCCAGTTCTGTACCAAACGTTTGTGTGGTTACGACAACGTCATCCTCCTGACATAAAAGCAATACACTGTATTCTATTAAGCAATCCAATACATTCTCTGCCACTTCCAATCCAAACAGTCCGTTCGCTGGCTGGCTACACGCGAAAACACCTTACACGCTAAAGCCACGATCTGATGGACTTACGAAACGAAAATTAATATCTGAATTATAACGGCAAACGACAGGATGTGTAAAAATAAATGTTCTTATGTTGAGAAATACAAACAAAATGTGCGAAACTTGAAGACGTGTATGTAACCAGATAAATTGCTTAAAAAAAACACGACAGACAGAGAAGAAATTTGTTTCGAGACCGTTCATTTACATAATCACTAGTTAAAACATGTCCCGATACAAATTTCACAGGTCAGGACAGAATGTTTTCCCCTGTCCACCAAAATATTACTCGACACTATTAGCCTAAAACAGACAGACAATCATAAAAAGCAGGACGAGTCTGAAAGATCTTATTACCATACGAAATGCAACAGCCAGCTCGAACAGTTCTTACTTATCAAGGTCTCAGTGAGCCGTGTCACTTACGCCACTGTTGCCCCACCGGCTCACAGCCTATTAAGACGCGAAATCGTTTATTTCACTTTATTTTCCGTGCTTCGATTTCTTCCCTCCAATTTTCCTGGTGCCTTCGGGGAATCAAGACATGGAAATTGAAAGAGGAGGTGGGAGGTCAGCGCCCACCAGACGTCTGACAGACGCAGCGTCGAATGCGTAATGCGTGTGACGCACGTTACATCGCACCATCACCGGACACATTCGTCACTTTAAACGACGCGACAAAGTTCATGGCACAGAGCATTTATTTAACACTGAAACCCCAGCTCGTTCGCAAATGCAGTCCGTACCGCAAAGAAAACACGTCTCCATAACAAACATCGACTGATTAATGGCGTCTGAATAAAAAAATCGCTCTTCGCAACAAAAATCATACGAAACCCACAAATACAAAATGTGTTGTTGATTGTTAGAACAGGTGGTACAAATGGTTACCACTGGACTTCAAACAGCGAAAAACTTCACATACACATATGAACAGGTCCCAGTCCGAGAAAAGGATGGAAGGATCCTGTTCATATGGACCTGTCGTCAGACAGCACACTAAATAATAATAAGATGAGGTGGTCTAGCGGTTAGAACGCTGGCCTTGTAATCCTGGGGGTCTCGGGTTCGATTCCCGGCGGTGCCCGAATTTATAACTTGTGTTGGGCAAGGCCGTGGTCTAGGCAACACGGAGTTTTCCTCCGTGGCATCCCAACAATTACTCCATTCACACACAGAAGAAGGCAATGGCAAACCACTTCTGGATCATCTGCCAAGAACGTATATGAACAGGTCCCAGTCCGAGAAAAGGATGGAAGGATCCTGTTCATATGGACCTGTCGTCAGACAGAACACTAAATAAAATAAATAATAAATAAATAAAAATATCAGTGGCCCACTAAGAATCCTAACCAAGGAATACCCAGTCACCTTTATTAAACGCATCCGGTCTGTTGTAACTTAGCGGTACTTGAATTGTGTAATATAATTCATAACATCAGAAACGCGAATGTACTTTTTAAAAAAAAGCTAGAAATAGGAGGTTTAAATTTTCAGTCATGCCTCGTCTGTGTGGCGAGAAGGTTCCAGTGAACACTATTGAATACTAATCTGCAGTTGAAGACACATGGCGCCCGCGAAAGTTTTGACGGTCATCATAATATAAACCTCATTTGTGCCTTGAAAGTTTGTAGCTTTGGAAACGCACCACCGAACCAGGCCTTAAAATCCCTGCTCAATCTTTGGGGGAACAGAACGTAAACTTACATATTGTCGTGACACGACACCATGATAAAAAAAAAGCACAACTCCTGACATCTTGTATCTGTTTATAAAATTACACTGATATCATCCGAGTGACGCAAACTTTAACCAAAGGAGAAAAAAAAATGTCTATCACACAGGAAGTCAGACAAACGTTTAGGTCTAACATCCGATGCATCCAGACTTACACAAAGCGAACGAGGAGAACCTTCCGCCTGGCAATTACGAACCTCAGCTCAGATAAAATCTCGTAATCTGGATCGATACTTTATCAACTTGCGTGGGTTGTGATCAATGACGAAACTTATGCTTTGTTCCACAGGTTAATTATATTCGTAAATATCATCCGCATGAACCTAGCTGTCACAATTTTAAATTTTTTCCGGCTTATTCAACATTAAACATAATGATACACGCTGGTTTTCCCACCAAACAAAAACTATTGTACACAAAAAAAAAAATTCCGTGGCGTTGAATATCAACTGGTTGACAAATTAGTTTCTTCTGCGGGACGAATCACGAAGTTATTCTGTGACGTCAGAATCGCCAAAATAATTTAAGGATGAAACATGCCAACTTCTTTGTACACATATTAATTTCGAATTTTAATAGAAACCAATTAAGTTCCGAGGGTGTAACTTACTGACTGACACGACATCGCCATGAGTACTTCGTTTTACGTATTAAGATGGCTGTCTTCTGGGATGTTGCACCCTGTAATCCGGTGGATACCGACAAAAGTCTCAAGAGGACCTTCCAGAAGACAGCCATCTTGACATTCATCGCCGGGGAAAAAAACCTGGAATTTCAAACTCTCCGTATTTGTTCAAAGAATTCGTAAAATCGGGAAAGGTAAGGAAAAAACCCTGCGATATGTTTCTGGCACACCCGGTAGCAAATCCTTCCGAGTCCAAGATACCACTACCCAAAGAATCCGACAATATGCCCCAGGCGGGATTCGAACACACGCCAAAATGCCGAGAGCAAGACGGTAACGGACCAAGGAGATCTCTGATTGGCTGGAAAGGCGAGCACCTGGTGTTCCTCCTGCCAGCTGGCCGGTTCCGCTGTTGCCATATTTCGTGTTTTGTTTTTGTGCTGAGAAAAGTTCAGTAACTTGTCCGACATTTTGACGCCGAAATTCTCACCTGCAGGTAAGAATGGTAAGTGCCACTTCATCAACGTTCCAGCATGAAGACGCAACGCACACAAGAACAAGGACCACGCCGAGAAGGCGCGTAGGGACGTGACAGTAATTCTTCAGGTATTGCAGACCTCCAATTCCAGGCAATGAGAACAGAAGCCCACCAAGGAACACGCACATGGAGAGATAAGAAATTCTGATCCGAAAACAGTAAAGGAAGAGATCACTTTGAAGTCCGAGGCGTAAATGCGAGGATAATATTAAAAACTATCTTGTTGGTAAGGGCTAATGAGATTAATTTGACCGAGGACCGACGGCCTTGTAAAGATTGCAACAAAACTTCGCTTCCCACGAAAACGGAAAAGTTACATGATTTGCTGAGAAACTGTTAGCTTCTCAAAAAAAAAAACACTCCGTGGACTTACTTAAACTTGGTGCTAACGTAACAACTTTCTTATTAACTACACGCCACAAGTAACTTAAAAGAATGACGCAATCAAACAGATAAAGTTTACAAAGCTGCCAGCAATTAACAGTTAGCTCATCAAACAGCGTTATGGCGACTATTAATACGAACAAAACACGGTCGCCGTTTCCATAACAACGGTAATAATTCGGTATTTTGGGCACGTAACACGCCACCGAGATACGCATTACCAATGACCCGTGTCCCTTAAAAAAAAAATAACCCATCATCCACCAACACAAACATGCCATATATTTAGTATATAGCTCCCAGCGTACACACGAAGGGTACTCAACAGCTACGAACGAGGGACACAGACGGATTTATGAACATATCAGAACGACAAAACAATGACCAAGCCCTGCCCTACGCATACGAAAAGTGGAAGACAAGTTCACACTGAGCCGAAGGTTGTACCAAAGCACCTGAAATTTTTTAAACAGAAACTTGCCACAGTTTGACCACCAATTCCTGCACTAACGGTTCCGATACACTTAAACCGTACTGAATTAGTGTACTAATATCATGGCTGTTATTCAGCTTAAACTGTGTTTATCGGAACTTCCGTCAAAAGGTCCCCGTATCGATGGGGCTTATCTACCAGGAACTAGACATCGTGAGCGAAGTACCAATTTGTCAAGTACATTCAGGCTATAAAGAGAACGTTCTGACTACAGATAACATGTTCCTTTTTCGTTTCATTATAAGCTGAAAATGACTTGTCTTGTGGGATCCTGCGATAATCACCCCGATAATGGAGGCGGCAGGAGCCTATTGAGCCGTCGGGCAATTTCTACCAGTCTACACGGCGCAGCATCCGAAAAGACATCTTCATACTCAGAAGACGGATATCTTCTGGGTTGTTGCGCGCTGTAATCTGGTAATACTTTACCGACGTTTCAGAGGTCATTGCTGCATACATCATCAGGGCGAGGCAGAAATCTTCATACTCGTTGCCGTGAGAACATGAGATTTTTACCAAATTACAATCTGGCAATTGGCTGCTCCTGGAGTACAGGAAGCTTCTTTGTGTCACATGTAACGAGACCATTTCGATGTGACGACCCACGATGGACGTCATTTGCAAGAACGCGGTTATCTTAAACCCTTGAAGAAGCCTCTCAGCACTGGAGACAGCGGTAAATTGAAATTTAGTTCTTAAACGGCAACTTTCGGAAAAAAGAAAGCGATAATCAGACACTCGTGCAATGTCACGTGACGTCGGACTTCCGTCCTGCATTCTTCTGATACCTGTCCAACCGCTAACAGACGTAGTTTTTTTATCTAAACACGGCACGCATTTTATTTGCATTTTCTTCATTTTCAATTGCCTATGTTGGCAGCACTCTCCGGTACTTTCCAGCCAGTTAACCTATTGTCACGCGGAGGGAATATTTCCGGTTTCAGTTTTGTAATGGCACAACTGATATGCTCTAAAAAAAATATTCCCATCGAATGTCGTGGCCAGTGATCGATACCCCTGTTTCTTAAGGCTTTGACCGGGATGTTCTTTTGTTAAATCTTATGTGGTACCGCCTGATTCGACTTCTAATGGTTAAGTGAAGTGTTTTCTTCGCGGTACGGTCTGGATTCGTAAATATTATGAAGACGAGCTTCGGCTTCAAAGGGTTAACCAGCTGATTTTCGTAATGGTGAGGTGTAGTGTTTTCTTCGCGGTACGGACTGAATTCATAAATAATATTCAGACGATCTTCGGCTTCAAAGGGTTAATCACCAAGTTCCGGGTTCAAACATCGGCCCGGAGAAAGGATATCCGTATGCTTTTCATGGTGTTCCTCAGTCACTACACTCAAATGACGGAATAGTAACTTAAATCAGGCCACGACCGCTTCCATCCACATCTTTTATAATATATTTTTCTCTATAATTCACTTAGCTACTGAAAGTATCGTTAAATGATCTAGGGTCACAACTTCATCGGCGATGCTACGACCTTCAACTCGACACGCGGAGTTCTAAAAAAAGGAAAAATACTGCCGAGAGAGAAGGACCTTCTGCTTAAAAGCACGACAAAATTTTTGGGATAACCAATGCGAGCGCATAGCCAGAAGGCGACGATACAGAACAGTAGACGCTCGACTGACTCCGTCAGATCCGGGCAGCAGCTTCCACAATAGATCTGTAAGGAAGAGTTCCGGGTTCGTGCCTCAGCGTATTGAGTAGGCCCAATACGGCAGTCAGCGATACACACCACTGCGCCTTGTGAATCACAGCAGCTGCGAACGGTTTCGGGGAGGGGCAAATAGAGATATCACGGGGGTTAGTGCAATGGTTTATTATAATGCACCACAGTTGAGGGGATGCATACATTACTGCATTGCATAATGGCGTACAGGAGCCATTGAGACCTGAACGTCAAATCTTTAAGCTAACCAATGTCGACTACTAATGGGCTATAAACAGCCCCGCTCTGATTTTAACATTCAATGTTATGTATTGCTAGGATCATCCTAATTGTAGCCTTGCTAAAAGGGGCGATTAATGTGACGGCGTGTCTCGGAAGTCAGTTCCACGTATGCCAATAGCTTCGAACCCATTCTGCCGTCAATAAACAACATTCTACAATTTCAATTAACCAACGACGGTGAGAAGGAACCCTACAAGAGCACGATTTTAAATACTTCCTTGGGACTGAAGTGCTAATTTCTCTTAATCACACGTACTATAACTTCTCAGGGCGACCAACTAATTAAACACTGTGCTCCGGCAGGTGAGAGATTGATAAACACAATTCTGTTTTCACCTGGGGATTTTACACATTACAAATGCGACGATAACGCAAGACTTGGAGGATGTGTCAGGATATTTCTGGTAGTGGGAACAACTTTCGCCTACGAGATGTGAGAGGTGCAGGCAGATAGACAGACAGATCATCGCATTCTGTAACAACCTGGGAATTTAAAAACTACTTATCTATATTTGTGCGCATTTCGTGACACATTTTCTATCAACTACTTCTGTTAAACTTGAAGAAACTCTATTGCCGCTACGAATGATTACACAGGGCAGGATAACGCGGCGGTTTGTCGCACTGTACACCGGGCAGTGTTAACACACACAATTAGCTTAACATTACAGTAACTGGCAATTACTTCTATGACTGGAATTTATTGGGTTTATCTCAAACACTGCGCTGCTAACTGCCTACCAGTAATACGAGGCTGTGCACGCGCGATAAAAGTACTAAGTACTATTGTTCCCACGAGAGAGACATTATCGGTGGTTAAGTACTTATTCCCAAGACCACGGGTTTGAAGCTCACTACGGACTCAACTAACGAGATGCACCAAACTCACGTGTTTCTACGTTTTCTAGACGCGATCAGCAAAAGATCGAGGGTTACCATCGTTACGAAGGAAAACAACTCTGATTTCACCTTTGATTGTACCACCAACAACTTCCACCACAGAAGCCACTGTTGCATGAATCAGCACAAAACAACCCTTCTGTCTAGATCAAACACCATAACCACAAGGAAACCAGCAGCAACAAGAAATTCCACTCACCCCCATCAGCATTCAACCCTCCAATGTATTTTTTCACACCCCTTCACCTACTAGCCTACCTCCAGCATCACCCCCCTTGCAACCAGTGAAAAACCATCTGCCGTCTGATGCTGCTACCGGGTGCCTCAAAAAATAATACAGCACTTGTAGGATTTGATGATTACCTGGTCATGTAAATATACATGGAGTATCCATCAGCCTTTATGTTAGTCCACAAAGACGATGTCTTCGGTGATCACAGTTGTATTAGCAATTCCAAAATTATTGACTAAAACGACAACGGAACTTTTTGAAGCACAAGACCTACAGCCTATTCATTTAATATATTACCCCCCCCCCCACCCCCCAATTACAGCCATTGGACAAAAGAACAGCAAACGGGGGGAATGCCCGCCAGTCAAAATAAAGGGTAACAGGTGGTTCAAAATATGGGAGAGTCACAAAACAATACACTGAGTGTCCAACCAAGGAGGGCCCTCTGAAATGAGCAGTTCGTTCCAACGAGTGAAGTAACTTGTGAGGCATCCTGTGAAAGGTGTGGAGGGTTTTCAGCTCCAACAGGAGACCTGTTGGAGCTGCTGTACCCTCCAGGGACCCCAGCCGCCTACACCAGTCTCACGACAGGATTCTGTTTCAACCCCTCCAGTGGCTCCCAATTCATGCAACAGGAAAATTCATGTTGGCTTTCATCTACGAATTTCTTAGTCCCACGTCTTCGCGACTATTTTCTTAAGTCAACTGACACATCAGGTACCGAAATAAACTGTTTTGGCATCAAACCGAAATGTAAAGCACGTCCGAATAAGAACTTTAAATTCTACAAAAATTATGTAACGCCTTCCTGAACATTCTATACATCTACATTTTCATAACACAGTGGCATAGTACGATTCTTAGAGCAAACAGCTCATTATTTTCCTAAGCAGCCTTAACCAGCATGAAGATGGTTGTCTTTTGGGTTACAGCACCGTGTAATCTAGAAGAAGTTTACAAACGTTTCGTAGGTCCTTGCTGCCTCCATCACCAGGACGATGATGGAGGCACAAGTTTGGCCATTGACTTAAGCGAGGCTCTCATCAGGAACAGGCTTATTTTATTTAATTCTACGCGGGTATTTCGAAAAGACGAAACCAAATAGCACCCTGTAGAAGTTACGAAAAGTTAGGATTTACATACAACCGATACGAACCAAATTAAAATCGTCAGCCCCACTGCCAAATTTCATCTAAATCCGTCGAGTGTTTTTTTCAGATATGAAACGTGTGGGCGGAGAGAGACATGATCTGGTATCGGCCGATTTTATGAACTTTGCTTCGAACCGTCGTTTGGGAGTTCGGCATCGAATCTGTGGCACTCTCGGCTACAAACCCACTGCCAACTGTGCTGAAAAAGTTTCTGTAGCGCCCGACCGGCGCCAGAAGATCTACCACTGGCGGGTGCAAGTAAAACTGGCATCTCCTTTCATTGCGTTTATTTGCAGTCAAAACAGACCCTCGCCCTATGTTATATTACTTAGGTACTACCAGGAGGGAGAAACAGGGACGCGACAGCTGTCGAGGTCCGTCGCGAGCCGGAAGATGGCGGATGCATCGCAGCGAATGGTCCAGCCAGACTCTTGACAGTGCAGGTAACTAACCACTTTCGGTGTAAAAGTACAGTGGATATATTTTTTATATTAAAAAGTAAATATTACAATACGTAATTTTACTCCCTGAGTCTCAAACTTAACCTAAGGCCGCTTAGAAGAATATTTAAACTTACGAGGAATGAAGGAGGGTGGTTAGAATTACATCAATAAATCGTATTCATCACCAAACATTGTCAGTCTTGTAAAATCAAGGATGATAAGGACGGGTACAAAATTTGATGGAAAGAGGCCACTTAGAAGACAGGCGTAGATGAGAGGATAATATTAAATGGAATCTAAAGAAATGTAGTGGGTGGGTGTGGACTAATATTCGTGTGGATTAGGATAAGAACCCACGGCAGGATCTTACGTGCAAGGTAATAAGCATTCAGGTTGTGTGAACGTCGGTAAATTTTTCACTTGGAGTTGCCTCGGAGACCTGAGTTCAAATCTGCACACGTATTCTTTACCACGACACCAGATGGTGTCTTGTCAGATTCACATGCCTATCACTTTACGGGCCTCCGGTACAAAGTACCCGGTTACATCACCAGCCGAGATATTCCCAGAACCTAATATCGGGTGGATGCCTAAGTATCAGGCTGAAAACACATACAAGCAAAAGATTTAGCAACCTGACTCGGAAAATTAGCTTCTTCAACACGACTTGAATTATACATAAAAAGCAGTACTTCCAGCGCTGATCAAACCGGGCCCCTAAGAACTGAATTACCTACTAGAAGACCCCGACCTGTAGAAAACCACAAAGTGGCAACGTCGCTCAGGGTGAGGGTGAGGTACTTCCTGTGCGTTCCATACCAGTTCACTGGACAGCTGTGTGCGTCTCCAGCCTTCTTACGTTACAGCAGGAAGACGCAATATGTGAGTGAGATCAGGAGGCCCAGTTGCCCAAAGTCTGGCAACTGGCCGCGTGCAGAGCCTAGGCGTGATCGCCGCGCCGGGTGACAATTAAAGGAATCTGCTCAGTTTACAAAAGTAAACTACAGGAATTTAATTAGTAGAATTCAAGATAGTTTACATAGGAGTACTTCAATTCCTGAAAATATTTTATACTCTCCTGTGCTAATGTCTAGCAATTAAGACAAGCCAGGAAGACAAAGTTATTTTTTGGGGGAGGGGGAGGGTTTGCACAAAGGAATCGAGGACTTACGCCACGCCTACAGAATACAGAATTAGGTTAACATAGCTACAGAGGAAAAGTCTTGTTTCCACGTGGAACAAACAAAACTACGTTCCAATTTTCTGTAGCCTTCAGGAAACCTCAGAAACATTTGAAAACCCGTGTCTCATACATTTATGTACAGTAGTCGGGGCGAATATGTGTTCAACGTCCGTTAACAGTAAAAGGCAAGGAGACAGAAGGATTGGGAGGGATAGCAGAAAAGGAAACGTACTCAATACGGTTGTCTCCTGGGTTGCCGCGTAATCAATCTAGTGGACGTTTCGACGGTAATTCCTGCCTCCATCATCAAGGCTATGAGTAAGCCGGGCTTGTAAACCCCTTTTCCGGCATTCCAAACTTGAAACTACGACAGTCACCTCCAGATCCCGTGTCAGAGGGTCATTACTGTGACTAGGGTGGAGACTTTAATGCTAGAATAAGGCGGAACTAGGTAGAGACTTCAATGCAGGTATAAGACATGATTCGAGTGAATGGGGGAGAGGGTTGATGTTTTCTAACGATATTTACACGATGTGTCTGGTTCAACATGATTAAACATTTCAAAGCTGGTTCTTACAGATTCCTATTCTTGAACAAGAAGATTCTTCCATAGTAACGAATAATTTTAACTGTTGACAGACGTCGGGACACGCTTCTTGAAACGATCTACTCAATCAAGAAATCCGAGAAGAATGGTCAGTGCTTTCAAACCAGATATCTGCGGCTTAACATCGTAAAGAAGCTGTCTTCCAAATACCCCTCTGCTGGAAAGTACTGGTCACTGTGGAAGCTGCTTTCCTTTCACGGCTTCACGGCATGGTCCACTCAACAGGTAGCCGATATTTTTTCTGCCTGTGGACCAGTTCTCACACTAAGCTGCTGCAACCCCCCCCTGCCCATTCAAAAGGTGGAGGTGCCCTCACCTTGACCCCTGACTGTTTCCCACGGCAAACTGCCAACCCCTATATATAACAATACTCGACACGTCGACAATAATCCCTGATTAATTTTACAATGGTGGCTGTTTTCTTAAATCCAGCGAAGCTGTGTTATCATTACACATTCCATATGAATTTAAATAAGTTTATCCATGTCCAGGGTAAGAAAATACAGCGCACACGGTTTCAAAATGCACTGTCCTTGTTACGAAGCAAGCCTTTCATGCAACTGACCTATTCTTACCAACCTAACAAAATATCCACTGAGCAGAATCCTTCCTGAAAATCTAATGGTACGCTCAGGTGGTAACAAATTTCCCGCCTTTTATGGAACAATGTTCTACACGTGGAGACGGACAGAACTACGCGCGCCTTGTGCAAATAATGAACGTTCACAACAAGAATTATATAAAATGTATACTGATGATAACATTCGAGTTCAATTCTCCCTACTGCATACTTGTCCATTGCCCCGAAAAATATTTACGAGCAGAAACACAATCGGGTCATATAAAGGTTCGTTGCTTCGACCCGACTTAATGAAAAACTGGAAAATTACACTTAAAAAAG
Organism: Zootermopsis nevadensis; assembly: GCF_977971745.1. Taxonomy (NCBI): domain Eukaryota; kingdom Metazoa; phylum Arthropoda; class Insecta; order Blattodea; family Termopsidae; genus Zootermopsis; species Zootermopsis nevadensis. The sequence continues at coordinate 21,683,460 of NW_028259134.1, forward strand.
AAAACTCCGGAATACAAAATTTCATGCAAAATTCGTTCAGTTGTCCTGGAGTTTGACAAAGGTTTTGCAGAAATGCCAAGAATCAACACACTTATTTTCATCTGACATTAATTAGCATCAAAGTCATTATGAACAAAATAAATCGGGTAGTTTGACGAAATATCTCTCTTTATTACTAAGGAAAATTGCTCCAGTGGCAAAGCATCACATCATGAAGACGTAAAGAGCGGAAATGAAAGGAAAAAATCTACTCATAACCTCGGCATTAGGTGTCAGATGTTCGATCTCAAGCTCCGTCCGATTTACCCCAGGGATCAGAAAAAAAGGCAGGGGTAGTGCCTAAAACCGGTCCGGCCACAGTAAGTAAAAAGCACAGCGCTTGCAGGGGAATGAACCCCGGTCGCCTGTAGCCAGTTACTTTGTCACTGGGCTATTGAAACTCGAAAAGGGAAGGAACAAATGTTCCATGGGCCGTGAGGCACATGAGTTGGGGTCAGGATACTGAACTTGCACAGGCCCGCTCCTGCTGAGGCAGTCGAAGGTCAGCAGGATGACGTGTAGGGAAGGAGGCGGCACGCGACCACTTACGAGAAACAACGGCACTACTCCAACACCCATGTCACACTACAAAACGTACCAATTTCGTATTACAACTTCCCTTAACGAAACGGCCCCAGGCTACAAATATTTAAGAGCAACACAACGAATATTTGCCAGCGTTTAATTATGCTTTAAAAGAGATAAAACGGTATTTTTTATTTAGTGTTCTGTCTGACGACAGGTCCATATGAACAGGATCCTTCCATCCTTTTCTCGGACTGGGACCTGTTCATATACGTTCTTGGCAGATGATCCAGAAGTGGTTTGCCATTGCCTTCTTCTGTGTGTGAATGGAGTAATTGTTGGGATGCCACGGAGGAAAACTCCGTGTTGCCTAGACCACGGCCTTGCCCAACACAAGTTATAAATTCGGGCACCGCCGGGAATCGAACCCGAGACCCCATGATTACAAGGCCAGCGTTCTAATCGCTAGACAACCTCATCTTATTGTCTGACGACAGGTCCATATGAACAGGATCCTTCCATCCTTTTCTCGGACTGGGACCTGTTCATATACGTTCTTGGCAGATGATCCAGAAGTGGTTTGCCATTGCCTTCTTCTGTGTGTGAATACGAAATAACAGAATTGAGATAACACACAGGTTTCAGAACACACCCACGGTGTTAACAAAGCAAATTAAAGGCGAGCACAGCCCCCTACTTGGCATGCAACCAACACGAAAATTACGACCACTTGTTGGAACTATCGACATATCTCGACAAAGATCGACTGTAAAGCACTCGTCGAGCGGCAGAACATTTCCCGGTCTTTAGGTGTTATTCAAGCTTTAAGAGTACATCTTGTCTGTCGATCGCGTATTTCGTAATATTATTACAAGGACAATTGTCATAATTGCATTTATTAACTCCTAATTTGTCATGGCCCGTGATGATGCGTAAAGAATACCTTCGGAATGTTAGTGTACTCCAAAGAGTACACTAAAACCAATATTTTTCCAGGCAAACGTAACACCACAGCCTTGTGTCCACAACACTAAAACGGTGTGCTCGAACTGGGAAAATCCACGTTTTTAAAAATGGATTCTCTGACGTTATGCGAATTTCAATAGCCTTCAGTTTCATTTATAACAGATAAAAATCTACAGCTGCACACGCAAATGCGATAAGGATTCCGCATATCGGAACACGTTTCAAGTGAAAGTCTGAAGACAGTTTCAACATCTGAAAGCCTAATTCACAACCAGACGAAAGTTTTAACATCAAAAGTATAAAATTCTCAGCGCCGCTATTAAAACTGCAAATGCTATATACCAAAGTCATTAAAACTCCTAAACTGAAACACTGTCAGTACTCTACTGACTTAATCGCATCAGGAAACTTCGCCTCACGACATCCAGCAGCCAGCTTATGTGAAGGTTCCAAAATCTGCATAAATAAAAAACATTATGCTGTTTCTATGGTTACATCTAAATAAAGATTCATAAGATAGTGTAATTGCGTCATATTGTGAATATTATATCAATTATTTATTTTAATCCGTCTGATCACAATATAATTTTTCTTTAAAATTTCTTATAATTAAGATAATAAAATATCATTCATGTTCCATATCGATTGATCGATTTACATTTCGAAACATTTACACAACATGTTTCGGTTTTTATAAAACCATCATCAGGTGTAAACTATATCTAAGAACTTAAAACTCAATTATGATTTCTGAAACATCACAAAAAAAAACTACAGAAATCATAATTGAGTTTTAAGTTCTTAGATATATTTTACACCTGATGATGGTTTTATAAAAACCGAAACATGTTGTGTAAATGTTCCGAAATGTAAATCGATCAATCGATATGGAACATGAATGATATTTTATTATCTTAATTATAAGAAATTTTAAATAAAAATTATATTGTGATCAGACGGATTAAAATAAATAATTAAAGAAAGATTGTCTATTCTTCCTACTGCTACGCGGTAAGACATTACGACATGGAAAAAATTGGTGTAAGAAATCAGCATCGATAGCAAACGAGCCGGCAAAGTCAGCGAAATGAATGCCTACAGACAGGAGGGGGCGGAGTTCGATTCACGGCAGAGGCTACGTTTATCCTCTTCGCCGCACCGCACAGTCCGTCCAACACCCTGTTAAATGAGAACGCCCGGTGGTAAAACACTCGGACAACTCGCCTTTACCTAGAATGAGTGGAGATTTCCTCCAATCCTTCATACAATTGTATGGCATGAACCTTCAAAGCAATACCAACTAGACGAGACAAAGGGAAGGTCCCAGATGCGAACGTGACCTCGTAACTGGTGTTTGTGATGACCGTGAATGCAGCCCTAAATCCGTTCACTGTATCAACTTGCGTCCTGAGCAAAAATAACCGTGTGGCCGCGCCACTGCGGGACGCCTCATCAATAATTAGCCACTTGTTGCGTCGTATCTTCCGTAACCTGGCGACCGACCACAGAAAATGCATCATAAAGATTACCTAGCGGCCGAAAACGCAGTTAGCAACCGCCTCCAAATGTCGCATAAGAAAATTCCGTAACCTAGAGACCTCAGGAAGACCCGAAAGGGACATGAAATCCTAAAACAGAAAAGTCTGACGTCAAGGAGCCTTCTACTTTCTTCAAAAGCCCGCGAAAGGAACTTCTCAGCTTTCTTATTCCAGCCATTGCAAGAACAAACGTATTTTCACCCCTAACCAGCTAAACTACGAAGAAAAATAGTTAACTCAGCGGTACGAACTCCTAAGTACAGCAAATGCACGCGTTTTGAGGTGGTTATGTCCGTCCGTCCATCTCCGAAAGGATTATGATGATAAAACTCGGTACATGAAGATGTCCGCACGAAACTTTGTCGAACAAATACAATTTCAGTTCATGCTGGTACAACTCCTTATTTCGCACACCAACTTCAAACACAACTTCCCAAAAGTTCTCAAAAAGTCGGTCGTCATATCAAAAGAATTTTTACATGTATTTCAAAGACTTAATATTTACATATTTCGCCTGAAATATCTTAACATAACGTTTAATGAATTTAAATTAACGAATAAAAACTGAACTCTGCGCAGTGTAAAACTGCAGTCTAAACGGATGTGTATCTGCGACAAATGAAGATAAATACCAATTGAGAACATGTAAAACTATGAGGGATAAGTTTAGAAAAAAACAGTGTTTGTACTCCAGCAGGAGAGACCACACAAAACTTCCGATGTCCCTCGCAAAAATATCATATTAATAAAAATTAAAAAGACAAGGAACTGTTTAACATAAATCTGTACATTACCAACAGCCAGTGCACAGTTCTCTGAGGAAACATACCTGCAGAACAGAGAAACGAAAGAAAATCAGAAGAACAGTTGGAAACAATAACTAACTAAAGTTAACAATATAAAGACAAATTTATAGCAAAATTATCACACATATAGCCACGCTGGCCTTGTAATCATGGGGTCTCGGTTCGATTCCCGGCGGTGCCCGAATTTATAACTTGTGTTGGGCAAGGCCGTGGTCTAGGCAACACGGAGTTTTCCTCCGTGGCATCCCAACAATTACTCCATTCACACACAGAAGAAGGCAATGGCAAACCACTTCTGGATCATCTGCCAAGAACGTATATGAACAGGTCCCAGTCCGAGAAAGGGATGGAAGGATCCTGTTCATATGGACCTGTCGTCAGACAGAACACTAAATAATAATAAGATGAGGTGGTCTAGCGGTTAGAACGCTGGCCTTGTAATCCTGGGGGTCTCGGGTTCGATTCCCGGCGGTGCCCGAATTTATAACTTGTGTTGGGCAAGGCCGTGGTCTAGGCAACACGGAGTATTCCTCCGTGGCATCCCAACAATTACTCCATTCACACACAGAAGAAGGCAATGGCAAACCACTTCTGGATCATCTGCCAAGAACGTATATGAACAGGTCCCAGTCCGAGAAAAGGATGGAAGGATCCTGTTCATATGGACCTGTCGTCAGACAGAACACTAATAATAATAATAAATAATAGTTAAGGCACATTAAAATGTACCCGCCCTGATTTTTTTTTAAAAAAAAGAAAGTCACCGACGCAAAGAATGTCCTTCCTACAACAAATTTTTGCATCCCCCCCCCCCAGCCCCATAATATTTTCACTCGTTCCTAAATTTGCTGTCTTACACACAGCGCCAATCCAAGCTGTCACTCTTCCGCAAATTTCACTAGTTTACACACACCGACGCCAGAGGCGTCGTACTTATGTCCCTGTTGATATCTCACGCTCCATCAACGTAACGACGATGTTAAACGTCTCACAGCAGAATCACTGCTCAAAACACAATAAATAAAGCCGAGATGCAAATAAGAGGAGGTGTGTGTTGTTTACATCCGCCATTTTCACTGCTGCCAACATCACATCTAAAGCAAATTAAAATTCCCTTTATTTACGACTTCCCCTCTTTACTCAGCCAAAGCGTGAGAGGAACGAATTCTGCAAATTCACGTCGCTCTTTCCACCTAAGACCAAGCACGCATCGCAATCAGGCGAGGAAGCCTGGCAAGATTAAATATTAAATACGATCAAACTACATTCCTCACTAACACGAAACAAGCTCAAATGGGCAGGGACTTGGAAGGGCGACAACGCAGCACGCAGAGGCTCACACCTGTCGTGACGTCACGGTGACGTCAGCCTACTGCCCGCAGGAATTAGCATTACACCACAAACAACAAACACGCTCGTAAAAAAAGTTATGTAGCTGATAAATAACATCGATTCATTTCTCCAAATAGTTCCATACCCGTCACCCACAACGACGCCGAGATGCTGAATCAGAAGGGATTAGATTAGAAACGCCGTAAACAAAGCTTGTACGTATTACCTAAGAACCCTTGAGTTACTTTCAATAAATGTGTGATTTAGGCACGTAAATGCTTTGAAGCAATTCAAACAAAGACTTTCTCTCCTCTATAGATATGGTACATGCAAACGTGATGTTTGAAGTCATGAAGATGTTTAACTTTTCTGGCGCTACAAACGATGTTTGTTAACTCAGTTCGTCAGGGCGCCCTGACGATGGAGGCAGCAAGTACCTCCGAAACGATGGTACACTGCCACCAGACTACACGGCGCTACAACCCAGAAGACAGCCATCTTCGTACTTGTCGCAGTGAGAACCTCAAATCCTACGCAGGCAAATCGATCAGATAATAAATTCCTGTTGAATGAAGGATGCCTCTCACGACCCACATAATGGCCGGCGGCAGACTGGCTCCAGTGTCAGCATCCGTGAGAAACTGGTGACCGCAGGACCCGCCACAACACCCGCAACAATAGAAGGGACAACGCTTCTGACCGAGATATGTCGTGCGTGGCATCGAAGCTATTAAAAGTGTAACCATTATACATATGACCATCCGATGACGTCACGGTCACGTTGTTGCGGACGGACAAAGAGCTCGTTTCACTTCCGGACGTGGAAATGGCTCACAAAACCCGTCTTAAAGAACATCCAGAACAGAATGTAAAAGAATCGTCTCGTGTGCAACACAGGTAGAGAGGAGGTCTTCTTACAGAGGAAACCCGGAAGTTTCAAATTCCTGCTCATTACAATCTGTGAGGTACCAAAGATTCAACCACACCCACAATTCCGACCATACCTAGAAATAACAACCCCGAAAATCACTTTCTTCCGGGTAGCAGCGCCGTGTAGTCTGGTAGAATTTTACCGACGTTTCAGAGGCGTTTGCTGTATCCACGATGTGTGATCGCCCTGATGACGGAAACAGAAAGTACATCTGAAACTAGGATTTGAAGTTTTCACGGCGACGAATACGAAGATGACTGGTCCTTATGATGGTGGCAGCAAGGACCTCTAAAACGTTGGCAAACTTTGACCAGACCCCGAAGGGCAAAAATTCATCCTTATTACACGCTACACACTAACGCGAGATACCAAGTTTCACACCCATACAAAACAAAAGTAGAAAACTGCAATGATGTGTGGTCTATTTAAAGTAGGGAGAATGCTCTGTGCTAAGCGGAAAGAATATTCCAATCCCTTGGGGTCCCATTACAAACAAGTTTCAACAGACCGCGGTACTTCGTGTTCCAACCCGTGAGTACGCCAGGCGTTGAAATTGAGGAGGAGGCGGTCTGCAGGGGAAAACTGCCCTGAATCTGAAAGGAGCAGGTATGGCTGACCTATATGCCAATGACAAGAGGCTTCAACTGCAGGCACGCAAGACTGGCACAAAGCACGGATTAAGACACTGCTAAGTCAGAGGCCGAGGACCCAGTTTCATTCCTCGGCAACAAAAGTTTATAGTGACGTAATTTTCTATATTAAGGACTTCTCCTTCTATGGTGTGAGGTTCTCACGGCTGTCTTCTGCGTTGTATCGACGTTTCGGAGTTCCTTGATGGCTCCATCGTCAGGGCGATGAGATCTCCCCCGACGGTGGAGAAATTATACGTTCCCATAGAAATATAATAAAAGAAGGTTTATTTATATAAACTGGGTAAATCATCCAAATTCGAAAAATGACGAGGAATTTAATATTTCAGCCACTTGTGTCACTTTTCGTCGAACGCACATGCACCACACCTATCCCTTCTACACATTAGAGGCGGGTTGCAAGGGGAGGGGGGACACGGACATTAAGAGGGGCAGAATATGGAGGGACGGATTTTTTTTCTGCGGGAGAAACGGAAATGCCATCAGACGGACAACAAGCCGGCAGTGACGTCTACACGACGCCATATCTCACAAGGCTGCAGTCGCTTGTTTAACAGCGCACTGTCCTTACTCCTCTCAATACTTAACTTGCCAACAACAGCCACTCGTCAATTATTTATCGCTTAAGTTTTGAAAAGTTTCACAGTTTCTCGGCTGGACAGCAAATTCACTACGTTTATGAGGGAAAAGGCGTTCAGATACATTTTCAATGTTATTTAACGACGAACGTCCAGGTCTGTCACAAGATCAAAGACGCGAGGGATAAAGCAGATAGCTGTAATATCGACAAAACTGTGGTACCTCAGGGCAGGGTTCTCGAACGAATATTCTGATCAAACGGTGGCGAGATGAAAGGAAGCTGGACACACCCGCATCGCAAACATCTCCACAGTTCGTACTCTACGCAAAATCTAATTAGCGTGATCAAAACAAGGACGATGAGATGGGTTATGCATGTAACGCGCACGTGTAGAAAACTTTAAGCGTCTACTCGGAGTGCCTTGACGTAGACAGATGACAATATTAAAATGGATCTCAGGTAAATATAGTCTGGGATGCTGATTGAATTATAAGGACCGGCATCAAGCTCTTTTTGAACACGGTAATGAACATTCGGGTTTGACCAGATAAGCTTAATGTCAGCTTTTCAAGATAGTCTCTGCTCCGTGGAGTAAGTTAACAGTATCAATGCATTAGCCTGTTTATAATCTGCAAGCGTTTACAACGGAGATGTGGGCGGATAAGTGTCGCTAAAACAAGTGAACGTGTGATGACGTCATTTGGCCGAGAACGAGTCAACTTCCCATAGTGCACCATAAAACGTGACGTCGTCGAGTGAGCATCTGAAACCGTCGCCAAGGACGCGAAACCAGAGGCTCCCTTCCACTGCGGTAAATAATAACAAGGAAGGCGCAATGACAATCGCTCGCTGGCGATGTTCGGTCTTCTCGACTAATTACTGGATCGTCAAATGCAATTCAATGTCCCCGAAGCTTAACCGAGCTCCAGGCCTTGATGACGTATGGGGGGTGAGCGTAAGTATAGCTCCACGTACTCTTAAAATCGCCAATAGACTTAGCTGAGCGGTCAGCTTCACAGCCCAGCTGTTTTAACCACGCCACCCAACAGATAGGAGGTTGGGTAGGTCCGGACGTTGCGGGAAAGACAAAAATCCTACTCCCGACGTTTACATTACTGCATTCAACTCCGATTAAGGTATTACGTTGTACCCCGCGACCGTTCTTTTACTGTAACAAAACTGATTTAATGCAACATAACAAACCCTTCAAATCCGAGGTTAGTCTGAATAATATTTAAGACGATTTTCCAATTGTTCAATGAATTTTGATTTCTACTTCTATTCTTTTACGTTCCACGGATGGATGGTGTGGTAATGCCTTTTTATTCCGGGACTTTCACTTTTTAATTTGTCCGGAGATAGGGATTAGCTCTATCTAGTGGGCCCAACTGTGTAGGAACCTGAAGACGGAGATAGAGTCCCATCTCCGAAACGTCGTTTTACGTTTTATATTTACTAGACGATGGATAATATCCAAGGAAATTTTTATTCGACGGAGATAGGGATTAGCTCTATCTAGTGGGCCCAACTGTGTAGGAACCTGAACACGGAGATAGAGTCCCATCTCCGAAACGTCGTTTTACGTTTTATATTTTCTAGACGATGGATAATATCCAAGAAAATTTTTATTCAATTGACTCCTCGCCATCGTCAAGAAGTTTTAGATTTGTTCTGTTCTGACCTCCACGTCGCTCTGCAAATCGATTTCCGTACGTGTGGGCGGTCGGGAGGTATAAATTGAGTTCAGAGTCGCCCTGTGCGTGATTGGTATGCTGCGATAGTAATAATTAAAAGCCCGAAGTGTACAAGTAGTTACAAGCGCGATTACATGCAACCACTTGTGTATACTGCGCAGATAGCAGCTTCGTGATGCACGTTCTACCTAAGAAGTTTATATGCATGGCTTTTACGAATACGACAAATGAATTCGCATTGGTCTGTCAGTACCTTGGCACATGACTCGGGAAACTGCAAGCGAAAACTTTCACCGTCTGATTAATCGTAACCCAACTTAGATAACGCGTATAAAAACTCCGAAGACAGCGACTCTAGCAGACAGCTGCAATTTCTACATAACTCCATCTTATTCTTTGTCCAGCTGACTCAAAATATTACCTGCCTTTGCAAAAACCATGTCTTTAATCAGCAAAATCCCGCCACAAGATTCTATCCACGCAAATAGAATCCAGTCTTATCCACCTTCCCAACTATCTATTTTAATATTATCTTCTACGTCTAGTCTCTAATCTTAAGCTTTTCCGACCAAAAACGTGTATGTATCTCTACCATGCGTGCTACATGAAACGCCTTTTTAATTCTCCTTTGGCAATATTTTGTGCAGATACCATAAACACAGTCGTAAAGTTAATTAACAAAATTACACCACTGGGATCTCTCCCGCTGTTTGACATCCAATTTCAAGAGAATCACGATCAGAAACGAAGAATAATATAAATCTAGGCCTACGCAATGCAAATGCACAACACATAATAAATATACTTCACGTACAAATGGATGGAGAATGAGCTAACTTCATATATTCCGCATAGAATCAGCACGCACATCTCCTGTTTGGACAACCCTGGTCCATAATGCGATAAAGTCAGAAGAAGAAATATGGCTACTGTCTGAAAAGACCAACCCTACTTTGTAGCTTGTTAACCTCTTCTGTGCTATTCACGAAATATCTCGATAAGAAGCACTTGCCTTCTTGAACGGAATCATGTGGTGTTTTGAGATGATAAGTGGAAGGAGGAGAAGAAGAAGAATAAGAAGAAAAAAAAACCTGTCCTGCCATCCCTAACGATAATCGTGAAATTTCAAAAACAGAAATTTTCGTTGCCAAGGAATTTAGACACAAACTATCGCCGAAAGGTTTAGGCGAGGTAAATTATTCTTCGAGTAGTTGGCAATGCAATACCGTTGCAGCAGAGGCGAGCACAGGGTCTGTAAGGTCCCGAAATACTCCATTTAATAAGCAATGACTCATAACCAATACAATACTGGCCTTGGACCATTCGCCTGCCGTGTCATAAACTCGCTTTGTAAGTCTTCATTTGCTGATTCTACTCTGTTTATTGACTTACAGCTCAGCCAGACTGCCATGATTGATGATCCGGTAGTTATGAATTGTTTCTGCGACTGAAACAATTCACTTTGATCTGATCACTTGAGAGGACACAATGACCTGCGAATGACGAGACGTCGGGCTGCCCTTGGTGCTTCTTCAGGTGGAGAATACGACAATCACTTCCTCATTCACACGTCCCTAACAGTCGCCTAACAGTTCCAGTCTTTGTCACGAAAAGTCTACTGTCTATAAGAGTCCGGCGCGTCCAACTTTGAAACTTAGTGCAGGGTTGAATTGTTCTCGACTTATTTAAGAGCGATGTTTCAGGTCCGAAGGAAAAAAAATCCTACCTTACCGGGAACTGAACTCTATTCGTCAAGCCACACTACCTTTTTCCGTTTGAAATTTCGACACACGACGAGGACAACAGCCTACAATTTGACAATCTTAAATTACGCACACAATCAAGCAGAACGCAAAACTGTCCCTCAATTAAACATCTAGGATCATTTCCAACCCTTCGGAACGTCTATTACAATCGCTCCGTCCGCCCATACACGTATGAAACTCGAAAGAGGACGAACACATTTTCATTAAATTTGGTACTGCGGAATTCAAAAAGATGTCAATTTATTTTAATCTGTAATTGTACTTTCTAATTTCAGTTACCACTTTACATGACAGAAAAACATTTTTCAGCTTATTTTGTTATATATATATATATATATAGCAACATATTAGTCGGTAATAATGCATACAATTTTACCAGCGTCAACACATTAGAATTTTCTAGCTATTTTCCGAAATTATTGAACTAAATCATCCAGCTCTTAACGCAGTAAACAATAATTTTTCTTTCTACTTTAACCTGGGGGTAGGGGGTCAGACTTCAGGAACTGACGACAGACATATTAAGTACTACGGTGCTGAGGTCAAAGGCCACTGTCCCATACATGTCTGACCTCAAATTATGCCTTAAGTGTTCCACCACGCGCAAAATTCTTTACTTGTCGGCAATAACCTTTTGAGGCGCAAGGTGGTATAATTAATAATTTAATAACAAGTTACTACCGCAAAGAAAACACAACACTTTTAAAGACGAACTGTATGATGGTGTTCAGATAATCAATCACTCTTTATTCTTAGAATCAAACGCAACACATAAATACACTAAGTGGTAAAAATGCTGAGTTGCCTATTATTAACCCTTCGAAACACGAACCTCGTCCAAATAATATTTAATAATTCAGTCCTTACCGCAGAGAAAACACAAGTGTTCGCCATTACAAAAATCAAATGGTTAACCTTGTTTAAGGAAATAATACGACTAAAACGCTAATTAACCTTTGGAGCCGAAGCTCTTTCAAATGAAACTTAAGAATTCAGTCCGTACCGCAAAGAAAACACTACACTTCACCATTACAAATATCAACTGGTTAACGTTGTTTAAGGAAATAATACGACTAAAACGCTAATTAACCTTTGGAGCCGAAGCTCTTTCAAATGAAACTTAAGAATTCAGTCCGTACCGCAAAGAAAACACTACACTTCACCATTACAAATATCAACTGGTTAACCTTGTTTAAGGAAATAATACGACTAAAACGCTAATTAACCTTTGGAGCCGAAGCTCTTTCAAATGAAACTTAAGAATTCAGTCCTTACCGCGAAGAAAACACTACACCTCACCATTACGAAAATCAGCTGGTTAACCTTGTTTAAGGAAATAATCCTTGTTTAACGTGAAAATTATACAAATCCATAAACACAAAATGCAGACTTACTGACTATTGAAGAAGGTGATTCTTAGTTACCACTCTGCACCGAGGGTTTAACGCATGTGGTACACATAGTTACCATAAGACTTCAAAGGGTAAGAAGGTTCAAACAAAGGGAAGAGAGTAATAAAAAGTTCCTTGTCGTTGCACTCCAGAGCCACTTACATTGACCCTTGACCTCACCTGATGGCTAGTGGTGTAGGTGGCGTTGCTGTAGGCCGGCAGGAAACCACCTTCTTCAGGTAGTGACATGTCAGGCTCCACTAATCCTGGCATCTTGTATGTCAGATGATGTCGGTTATTGTTGTTATGCAACTTTATATCGTCTTCAGAACTATGGATACTATTAGTGAGCCGGAGGTAGATAACTGGCTCCGAATCGACCGCTCGATCCACCACTGCCGAATGGTGTAAAGATGGCGGCTGTCTATGCATGTTGTCCATACACACAACCTGACACGTACTCTAAACGTGTCAAAAACAGATATAAATTGCAATAATTACTCGCTTCCAGCCGTTAAAAATACATGCCCCTACAACCAATCAACAAACTGACGTGTGTTAAAATTAGCTACGATGATGTAGTTAAATGTTAATATCAAATCCGTTCACAAAATGTCTGTTTAACCCCCCAGCACAAGAATAAGCACTTCAGCATCGCCTACAATGTTCTGTGACGGACATATGCAACAACAATACACATTCCAGACACAATTTACAACACTTTTCTTCTTTTTACGACAATATTGGTGGTTATTCAACACACATTTCATCCCAGAATCACATATTATGAAGAGATTTTTATTTTATTTTTAAAAAAAAGGCTATGAAATCTGGTTTAAATAAACGCGTAACACCATTCAAATTAAAATAAAACACTATCCTGTTTGTCTACATGAATATAAATTTTAAAACCGTCGTCATGGAAACGTATACAGCCAGAGATAAAAAAGTTGAGCGATTACAGATATTTTGCAACTATGGCGTGTTTTCATTATCCATGGGCGCACATAACTGAACTAATTTGAAAAAAAAATTTCACTGCGACAGAAAATGTAATACTTCGGAACTTTAAACACGCATCCAGCTCTTAGATTACCTAAACGTTCATAATAAAAACGTCATATAAATTCAAGGCACGAAAAACAACGTTTACAGATTCACGTGTGAAACTGTTAAGTCTTCATGAGGTCAAAGTTCCAATTATGAATAAATTTAAAAAAAGTTTGTGTTTACAGCAGAGCGTTAAAACGACCTATGTTTATTGTCTTTCTGCGTGTGTCTTCAAAAAGGAGCTTTGAACTAGGATAGTTTGAAAAACTTATTTCAGTTCATCACAGATTTCTTCAGATGCTGTAAAGATTCTTCTCGTCCGCAACCTCCATCATATGTAAATATAATAACGTGGTTTTAAACGGTTGCTATAGCAACACAACATACACTTCCCTACCAAACACCCATTGCCACCGGTAAAAAAATAAAATCACTACGTACGAATTACTAGAAAACATTAACGCAGTTAAAGACACCTCCTGGTGCACGTGGAAATTTGGCTGAAGCACACACGAAACAAAGGAAACTCGAGCGGCGAAGGTTGCAAGCACGCTGCACTCCTGCCAACTGACAAATGTTGGCTGCACGCACGCACTCACACACACAACTTTTTTTTTTCCCCCAGCATCACGATTTTCCACTACGCGGAGTTCGAAGGAGGTGGAGGAGGCCATCAGGTTTCGCCACGTACTACCTGTCGTAAAAACATCCGTCTCAGCGGACTGGAACACGGACCGTGGGAACGACGGGACATCTGGCGTAGCCTGAGGAAAACCCGCTTTCAACTCTAAACTTTTTCCTTTGTTTTAGCGATTAGAATACACAGGTTCCCGAGAAAATATGCATAAATGCAGAGCCCGGGCAAGCAACAACTACCAACTAAATAAACAGATTTTTAGTGATATTTAATTTACGAGTGCAGACTGATTCCGTATTACGATATTATATCCTTATACAAATTTTTACAAAAGAAATACCTTCAATCTGTCGCAGAAATTCCCTCACAAGCAAATCACAGCTCTTGTCTAAAACTACTTTTACTCTAACCCTTTTAAAGCTTAATGGTAACTATATGTACCAGCTACTTTAAAAATCAGTAACTATTCACTTTCTATTTACGAGTCTCGTGTGGTCCTAAAAATAAACAGCGATTATTTTCTTAAACAAGGTTAACCAGTTGATCTTTGTAATGGTGAAGTGTGGTGTTTTCTTCGCGGTACGGACTGAATTCTTAAGTTTCATTTGAAAGAGCTTCGGCTCCAAAGGTTAATTAGCCTTTTAGTCGTATTATTTCCTTAAACAAGGTTAACCAGTTGATCTTTGTAATGGTGAAGTGTGGTGTTTTCTTCGCGGTACGGACTGAATTCTTAAGTTTCATTTGAAAGAGCTTCGTCTCCAAAGGTTAAAATCTTACGTCAATAGAACGACTTCTTCCGAGTGCATAATCCTTCTGGCTACAACACCTTGAAGCTCTAACAACGAAACTTCCTGTTCGTACACACTCAAACAAAATGAGATAATAGCCATAAATGGTGTGTATTTCGGAGTCAGTCGTGGCTGATTTCAAGAGAAGTCGTAACTGACTTGTTCTTCACTTTTAGTCTCCCCCATAACTGAACACAGCAACATCAAACGTTCAACGTAGAAACCCAGAGAAATGTTTAAAGACACTGTTAATATTATTACTACAAACACACTCCATTAATTCGACACCTGATTACAGCAGACAAAAAGACATTCTTTTATTTTCGGTAGATGGGAGGATAATATTAAATTGGATCTTAATAAAATATGGTTGGAGGGTGTGGACTGAAATGTCTCACAGAAAAGGGACCCCGTGGTGGGATACTGTTAACACGATAATGAACCTTCAGGTAAAAAAAATTCCTAGATTAGCTGAGCAACTATAAGCTTGTACAGGACACAGACACGCCAATACGATGGCCTCATCAGATGTTTCAAAAAAAAAAGAGGGAACGTAAGAAATGGGATCTGTTGCCATGGAAACAAATGCTTACTTACTATACGACTGGTAATAGGGTTCCAACAGTCGTAAGAACCGAATTACTTAACGAGACTAGTAGTAAGCAAGGAAACATAAAGAAACGGACGAGGGGGGTGGTGAGGGGGGGGGGGCTAAATAGGAACGGCGGAGTGGGGGCACAGTTATGGGGGGATGGACCAGAACACGCGGTCCCGTAGTATAATACCCATACTACAAAGCGAAGGAAGATCCACTCTTGAAGCTGAGGATCTAGTTACAACAAGGTCTCTTCAATCAAATGTTAGATACGTAAATACATTCAGCTGCCTGGGAAAAGAGCGGCGCAGACGACGACCCAAATTCCCGTCGGCACTCTTGGTGCTTTGTAATTTTGCGAAGCTAAACAAAATGGCTGATGCAGTAACTCCCCCCTGAACGAAGCAGTAAATTCCTTAGAAAGCGAACATTCGTCCTGTAGTTTCCTGGTTTTGTAGGGCACGGAGGTGTCTCATCGCGTGTACACGAGATCGCTAATGAAAATTCATCTGACGCACCTGAATCAAGTTTCTGTTTCATCCATTTTTACCCAGTCCACCTAGTCCCAGTTCCTCAAGTTGCCTTTCGCTCTTAAATATTTCGACAAAAATTCCGTGTTTCACATTTTCCCCATTCACGTTACATGCCCGAAAATCTCGTATTTATCGAAACCCGAAAATATAAAATCCTTCGAAAACAGACCAAATCTAGAGTTAACGCAGTCCGCTGTGCAAAGGAGTCCAGAGGAGCCTATGTTCGAGTGGATAAAGTGGCCTCAGCGTGAAGCTGATGACCGCCCACTTTCACGATTACAAAAAAAAAGCACGGAAAACGAGAAGAAACAAAGCAGTGAGAATGAGACAATAATACCTTTCGAAACACGGATGCCAACACATCGATGAAAATTACAAAATTTCTCTTACTCACAAGATGAGAACTTTAACCTGGAAGTGAGATAATTTCTGCTCAAGATGAAGGACCGCTATAAAGATACTGCAGACGACAGTAACCGCAGAGCGCGCCAGGAACACGATAAGACAGTGGCATATTTGATGGCGGAACGTCGAGTTCAGAAAGAGTACGCTATATACAAAACACCGTCAAACGATTTGCGCAAAACCACATTTTAATTTACGTATAAACAAGCAAGAGTGAAAGTGGGAAAGAGCAAATGTTACAGACGGATCCAAAACCAGCTGAGACAAGTAAACCAACCAACAAACGAGGACACAAGTACCGCGTCACGCAACGAGACCGCGGTGTCGGATTTGGCCCACAGAACCACGGAATGAAAGCCAAGACTGGACTAGGTCAATCAGTCAAAGTGGGGTCAAAGGTCATCACAATGCGCACCTGGCCCTGATTGTGACCTTGAAACTGAGAAATGCACATGGTCCAACGCTTGCATCATCCCTCATGAAGCGTAATATCCGACCGCCTTTACCCTCAGCCTGCCAAATTCTTCATTACGATAATGATGACACACACAATTGGTAGTTCATACGTTCGCACTACTTGGAGCTCATTTAAGCCAGACAGACTGTACTTTCACCATCCAGTGGCTAAAGTCGTCAAAGACTTAGATCACAAATTTCTTTCACGCTGGTGTTCGACAAAATATGATTTTGAAGGGAGGGTTAGGTTTTAGCCTAGAAGATGACGGGATAATTAATTTTAATTTATACGTACAGCAGGCTTCAACATTAAGCGATCGAATCCACAAAATGTGGGCGACTATCAGCTACTCAGGGGCCATCAACATATTCTTTTCTCGGTTACAGCATCTAGACCAGTGGTATTCAACCTGGGGTACGCGTACCCCAGAGGATACGCGAAGACATCTTAGGGGGTACGTGAAATTTGAAAAATATATATTATTTTATGATAAACACTGAATAATCAGTAATTTAATTTATTTAATTGATTTTAGATGTAGATTATATACTACGTATAACTTGAATTATACACCAACAACTTTGGGGGTACAAAGTTGAAGAGAAATTATATCTGGGGGTACGCGAAGACATCTTAGGGGGTACGTGAAATTTAAAAAAAATATATTTTATGATAAACACTGAATAATCAGTAAAGTAATTTATTTAATTTATTTTAAATGTAGATTATATACTATGTATAACTTGAATTATACATCAACAACTTTGGGGGTACAAAGTTGAAGAGAAATTATATCTGGGGGTACGCGAACAAAAAAGGTTGAATACCACTGATCTAGACGATCTATACCCTGTCCTCTATCCAACGATGGCTGTGCCAAGGTTAAGAACAAGAGTATCCACACCTCCACTCCCCCATACACCTAGCTTTCCCTTAAAAGCATAATAGTATTCGATACGTCTTATACCGACTAATGGAAGCCTACACGGATAATGATCATCAATATGCCTATCAATCCAGCTTCGTCATCAACATCAGTCTTCGACTTTTTAGGCCCAGTGAACTGTTACGGCCTCGAACCAGCGTTTTTGTGTCTCCCCCAAAGCTTTCGTTCGTTTGACAAAAGAGTTTACTGCGCGATAAATTGAAAATAAGCGATTATCCTCCCAGTTCCCTCTGAAAATTCCCTGGCTCGCTATCTATTCAAGTCCTTGGCTGTGTCTAAATTTCTATTACAGTGCAAACGAGTACCTCCTCTGCCCAGCCTTCGCTGCCGAAGACAGCGCGATCACGCAAAGTCTTATAAACTTCAATTCTTAACATAAGTCTCGTATGATTCTAGCAATAAACAGCGATTATTTCCTTAAACAACGTTTACCAGTTGATCTTTGCAATGGTGAAGTGTAGTGTTTTCTTCGCGGTACGGCCCGAATTCTTAAGTTTCATTTGAAAGAGCTTCGGCTCCAAAGGGTTAATTAGCGTTTTTGTCGTATTATTTTCTTAAACAAGGTTAACCAGTTGATCTTTGTAATGGTGAAGTGTTGTGTTTTCTTCGCGGTACGGACTGAATTGTTAAGTTTCGTTTGAAAGAGCTTCGGCTCCAAAGGGTTAATTAGCGTTTTTGTCGTATTATTTCCTTAAACAAGGTTAACCAGTTGATCTTCGTAATGGTGAAGTGTAGTGTTTTCTTCGCGGTACGGACTGAATTGTTAAGTTTCATTTGAAAGAGCTTCGGCTCCAAAGGTTAATTAGCGTTTTAGTCGTATTATTTCCTTAAACAAGGTTAACCAGTTGATCTTTGTAATGGTGAAGTGTTGTGTTTTCTTCGCGGTACGGCCCGAATTCTTAAGTTTCATTTGAAAGAGCTTCGGCTCCAAAGGGTTAATTAGCGTTTTAGTCGTATTATTTCCTTAAACAAGGTTAACCAGTTGATCTTTGCAATGGTGAAGTGTAGTGTTTTCTTCGCGGTACGGCCCGAATTCTTAAGTTTCATTTGAAAGAGCTTCGGCTCCAAAGGGTTAATTAGCGTTTTTGTCGTATTATTTTCTTAAACAAGGTTAACCAGTTGATCTTTGTAATGGTGAAGTGTTGTGTTTTCTTCGCGGTACGGACTGAATTGTTAAGTTTCGTTTGAAAGAGCTTCGGCTCCAAAGGGTTAATTAGCGTTTTTGTCGTATTATTTCCTTAAACAAGGTTAACCAGTTGATCTTCGTAATGGTGAAGTGTAGTGTTTTCTTCGCGGTACGGACTGAATTGTTAAGTTTCATTTGAAAGAGCTTCGGCTCCAAAGGTTAATTAGCGTTTTAGTCGTATTATTTCCTTAAACAAGGTTAACCAGTTGATCTTTGTAATGGTGAAGTGTTGTGTTTTCTTCGCGGTACGGACTGAATTCTTAAGTTTCATTTGAAAGAGCTTCGGCTCCAAAGGGTTAATTAGCGTTTTTGTCGTATTATTTTCTTAAACAAGGTTAACCAGTTGATCTTTGTAATGGTGAAGTGTTGTGTTTTCTTCGCGGTACGGCCCGAATTCTTAAGTTTCATTTGAAAGAGCTTCGGCTCCAAAGGGTTAATTAGCGTTTTGTCGTATTATTTTCTTAAACAAGGTTAACCAGTTGATCTTTGTAATGGTGAAGTGTTGTGTTTTCTTCGCGGTACGGCCCGAATTCTTAAGTTTCATTTGAAAGAGCTTCGGCTCCAAAGGGTTAATTAGCGTTTTAGTCGTATTATTTCCTTAAACAAGGTTAACCAGTTGATCTTCGTTATGGTTAGGTGTAGTGTTTTCTTCGCGGTACGGACTGAATTCTTAAGTTTCATTTGAAAGAGCTTCGGCTCCAAAGGTTAATTAGCGTTTTAGTCGTAATATTTCCTTAAACAAGGTTAACCAGTTGATCTTCGTTATGGTTAGGTGTAGTGTTTTCTTCGCGGTACGGACTGAATTCTTAAGTTTCATTTGAAAGAGCTTCGGCTCCAAAGGTTAATTAGCATTTTAGTCGTATTATTTCCTTAAACAAGGTTAACCACTTGGTGTTTGCAATGGTGGAGTGTGGTGTTTTCTTCGCGGTACGGCCCGAATCCTTAAATATTATTCAGACGAACGTCAGCTTCAAATGGTTAATTACGGCTGTAGATGTTGCCAGGAACTCTGTTAAGAACACAATTTTTACTTCGAATTGACTTCCCCCACTGAAAATCCATTACTTCAGTATGAAACAAGACCACAAATCATATTAAGAGTTCCTTGATACACAGAAAGACAGACAGCACATTAAGAGTCGCCATTAAACATCCTACAGCATCTTCTCAGCGAGTGCTACTCAAGTCCCGTTAATGTTGATCCTAGATCCTGCCAGCCCACTCTGCTGGATCCCTCTTGAAGTCACTGAACCAGTTCTGGTCCCGGACACAAAGTTCACTACTACCCGTCACAAAAACACTAGACACAAACAGCTGCTCTGAGAACATAATCGGCATTAAAACTTAATGGTCAGAAACTGAACGACATCTTACATATCGGAAACCTGGCTTCTAACTGTCCAAAGGCACTAATGATTTTACAAATGGTGAGGTAAGGTATAACACACGCGTTTTCCAAATGTATTCTTTGCAATGCCACACACCTCGTTGGTCTTGATGTGTACTTACCGCCGATCAAAATGTTGGTAGGAGTGCTAACTGCAATACAGAGATCGCAATGCACGGCCAGAAATTGTAATTCGTGTTGCCCTGTTGACATCACTGCGCCCCCCCCCCCCCCCATGTGGTACAAACAAACACCTTTTGAATTTCGGTGTACCCGATACTGATACCAAAGGCAAAAATGACTGAGGTTAGATTTCCAACAGGGGCATAAATCTGCGGTTTAGCCACAACTTGCAGACTGGCTTAACGACCACCCAACCTCACAGAATTGGTGGTGGACGTTCTTTCATGTAGTTTTAATCCCCAAGCACAATGGTAACTATATGTACCACCTGCTTTAAAATCCAGTAACTATGAATTTTGTCTACTATGTGTTTCGTATGATTCTCACAATTAACATCGATTATTTCCTTAAACAAGGTTAACCAGTTGATCTTCGTAATGGTGAGGTGTAGTGTTTTCTTCGCGGTACGGACTGAATTCTTAAATATCACTCAGATGAGTTCCGCGTTTCGAAGGGCCAAAACCAGTTAGCGTAAAGCAAAATACTCCGTCTCCATTTAGTGACCAGCATCAGATTGCACGCAACTGCCTCCAAGGCTCGGTACTTAAGAACAGGCGACTTACACCTCTTTTCCTCAACAGACCTTCCCTTATTTCCAAATACTTTACACTTTGGGTAATGCCTTCAGAATATAAGGATGTTGCAGAACGCCATACACACAGGCTACATTACATATCTGTATCTATTAATAATATCCTCCACTTTCCTGCAAACACTCAACTGTCATTCACCTACCAGCAGATACAATAGTCATTACATTTCCACGTGTGAACGAACACACAGAAAAGCGG
Organism: Zootermopsis nevadensis; assembly: GCF_977971745.1. Taxonomy (NCBI): domain Eukaryota; kingdom Metazoa; phylum Arthropoda; class Insecta; order Blattodea; family Termopsidae; genus Zootermopsis; species Zootermopsis nevadensis. The sequence goes on from NW_028259134.1 coordinate 21,704,636, forward strand.
TAATTGAACGGCCGTCCCGCGGGTATTGTTCTAATTATCGTAATAATTACATAAAAGCGTGTGAATAAATTAACAGACGGGGGGCAGCCAACAGCATCGCCCCTGGAGGACAGACAATACACCGCACTGGCCAAAGCCGACCAAGGACAATCATCGTAAGGCGACACTCGGTAACCGCGACGACTGAATTTTTGGTACACGGATATGTTTCCGATATTAATCGATATGAGCCCGATCATCACGTATAAACACGTTAAATAATTAATCATGCAATCAATCGTTTGAAACAGCTTCGTTACGATGTTTAACCACAAGAACAGAGTCTATTTGATACGCGGGGGTGGACCTGCTTCTGAGTACGTGACTGGTTTAATTTGTACACTCTTTGTATGTTCATTAATACAGGTAAAACGGGAACAAAGCGCCTACTGCCCATTTAGACAAAGTGTTACATGTTCTTCTGAAACAACTGACAGTCACCCCGTGGGTGGTTGTCCGTGCCGTAAAGAACAATTACACGACACTGCTATAGCAAACATAAAAAAGTCGAAACATACGCAAACGATAAGTAAAAGTTGGTAATGCAATAATTCTGTCTGAAATCAGTAATAAAACTTACGGCATTCAATAGGTTTATCAGTAAGCGAGTTGCAGTAGTGGGTGATAGCAAAAAGTGATAGAAAACCAACTACAGAATGTCCCGGAAGTCTGAAACCACACGCAATATCTAGCTGTCAAAAAACATACGCCTATTCAAGGGGTCCAGCAACGTCTACAAACTACAGCTGACTCCGACGTCAAAACAGCATAACTACTCGCACACAATGGCCTTTACTCCCACCAATCACAGCTGCGACACAGCTAAGACGTATACTCCCATTGGTTCCAGACTTATGGGACATACTGTAGAATCCTAAAGTCGGAACACACACACAATGTGTACAGCCCTGGCGTTGGGAGCCAAATACAGTCAATCTGAGCGATTTTGAAGAAAGAAACATAAAGTGAACATCAAAATGAAGAAGGGAATATGAAGGAAACACGTCAGAGGACACCAAGAGAAACGAAATAAGTAAAATTCTACGGGCAAATTCCGTCCTCCTGTCAGCAAGTCACGGCCAGAGTGTACAACCCTGAGTGGCAGTGAATGGGATCCATTAGCTACTCTCAGCTAGACACGATAGGTTGACGAATAATTAATAAAGGAGCTGGGAACTACGTCACCAGGTCAGATGCGCGCTGCATCGAGACCTCAGTGACCTCACTCGAATCCCGGGGCCACCTCTGTGCGCGTGGCATGAAAACGGAGAGAATTTCTTCATTAGGAGCTTGACGATATTGTTAACGATTGCAAATTGAATAAAGGTTGCGTACCTAATCACACCCAGCACAACCAAAAGTTATTTTACGTCACACTTACAAACAGGACGAAATTTTTCCGAAATAAAAATTGCACATGTAGGACGCGAAGGCTTCACGGTGACCGAATTGTGACTTCCGAGATAATCAGCAGCGTTAGCATGTCGTTCATATCCGACGTTTCGGTAGAGTCTGCATAACATCATCCCTGATGACATACCCAGAAAACGGTCTCAGAATCTCTGGGAATGACTTCACTGCACGACGAGTCTACGAGATACGAGGACTGATAGACGGCCTTTGGGGTTTCGCGTCCCTCAGGTTCACCACCGTGCTACGAAAAGATTTCCTGCCAACCTTACATGCTCAACATTGCGATGACATAACTTTCATGGCAATACCAGAAAAAGACATTGTTACACAACACTGCTAATTCCTTAGCAATCGATAACTACGCAAAAGCAGGTCGAAATACCATCCGCGTAATAAATCATTCCAAGTAGAGGTTGGGTAATGCCACACCATATTAAGGCGTACAACTGCAATATGAGATTAATCGACTAATAAAGATCATGTTTATTACAATTTCTACAAGACAATAGCCCTTACAGACTTCTACCTACGGCGAGACAGCAATCGGATATCATAAACTTAATTTTATATGCCTGCCGAGACAATGCCAGTCGATAAGGTTCATTATTACGACATGTTCAGATGGAACAATAATCCTTATGGAATACAAGACAATGTTACCAACACGCCAAGGTTCAGTTACACGACAAATACAGGTTACAACGACCCACTGTCATTTGCATTTATAAGAAAACGTCTCTTATATCACATATTTGGCAGCTTTCTCAACAGTTCCAATTCAGAATCAACTTCTGAAACTACAAATTATCTACATCGCATCTATCACGGTTCCTACGTCTCTACTTACACGACAGATAAAAGACGGATGCACAACTTTGAAACAAGAAAATTCCCACTTGCTCAGGACTCAATTTTGAGACCGGATTCCCTACAACAGAATCGCGAAGCAAGGCCCAGAACAGTACACGACACGTCAAAGCCATCACGCATAATACGTAATACTGAGTTACCACGACAACTTTAAATAAGAATATTTCGAGCCGCATTTAACGACAGTTTTTACTGTACGTTTAAAACTAATTCCAGCGAATAATAAGCAACCATATTTTAAGATAACTGAAACAGCATAGAACATAGTTTTTAACGACGTGTACTCTAAACGTTGTGGAAATTAAATCGAAATTCTAACACAAATGCCTGTTCACGATTCTTCAGAAGCTTATAGTCGTTGAGGTGGTCAAGAGATATCCCATTTTTTAAGGACCCCCTCCCCCCAAGACTAATCGCCATGTTCATAAAATCCAACACCGACTCTTATCTAGAACCAGATGGATGCACTTCATACCCTCATACCTAAGAACCATTTGAATATTACGCACCATCGTATATTTCCGACCAAAGGGCGTCTCTTGAGCGTGAACGGCTATCGCAGGACCCCCTAACTTCAATTTCAATATTTTCTAAGAAACGTAACCCCCCCCCCCCCCCGTAAACGCAGAAGTCAATAAAAAATTAAAGTCACGAACGTTGATTTTTCGATTTCTGGAGCGTAACGCGCTTTTATGTTACAAATATTTTACGTAGATTAATATAAAAAGTTATTGAGCAACATTCCTCATATAACAGAACTTCAACAATTCTGTATCTGTAACCAAGTTTCGAGACTTTCGCTCTTTGGGTCATGAATACTGGATTATGGCGCTAACTTACCCAGTGCTGAGCCCCTACAACGTCTGTTCCGTCCGTCGGGTCCAGCGTCTGCAAAGAAAACACAAACCTCAACACAACATCCAGAATCTTCTAACTGAAACACTGAAGTTAAGTTAAATCAATCTAATGAGCTCAGAAAAATATTCCCTGCGTTAAACACAATCTGTAGATTTTTCTACGTCGGACTGAGGAAGAGACGAGGATAGGAGAGACAGGAAGTGATTACAAAGTTTTGGTGGGGAAACCTCTTGGAAGACCGAAGCTGCTACGATAGCTTTAAGATGGATCTCAGAGACGCAGACTGCGTGTGCAAGAAGTGGATGCAGCTAGCTCAGGATCACATCCGATGGCACGTTCAGATATCTCAGCGGTTAACTAACACACGGATCTGGCACAGAGCCAATTACCCAAATTACGAATGTGATGCACATTCACTAGAACAAGAAACTGAGGGCTACGGGCGAGGGACGGGGGAATCACTAACGGGAGATTTAACGACACTGTATCTGCTGCAGAGGTTTATGTAATGTGAGGAAGGTGACGTTCTGGCAAAAACTCTGCTCTCAGAAGACCAAGGTTCGAAATCCGGCAGGGCCAGAATTCCGTTTGTTCCTTGCCACATCTAGACAGGACATGGGGCACATCAGGCGCCCCTCCCCCATCCTACGGGTACCGGATTCTCTTTCCCAGCCCAGAAGTTAAACATCCGAGGCGTGAAATTCCATGTAGAACGAAGCTAAGAATGAATAGGCGTTTGTCTCTGTTCTACCGAAACACCGCTGAGGCGTATACAATTTAGCATTCATATGTCTTAGTTTCGAGCACTTAAAGAGAACCACCTGAAGATGGACCTAGTAAGGTCGAAACATGCGGTGGATTTTAATGAACACTGAGACAGTCGTAAAACGTCCTGTGTATATGAATTGTCAGGCTATTAAAAAATAAAGAAGGAAGTTGGATTATCTCCGTGCGTCTTCGAGACGAAGCAGTCAAGAAAAATCAGCATCGAAACAGCCGGATACCAAACGGGAACACGGCACAAAATGTACTTTATCAGTCCGTCCATTAAGACAAGACGCACAGCAAAGAAGAAAATCCCTACCCCACGATACAAAAAGCTACCCTTAATTGCATGGCCCTCATTCCACCCCCCGTTCTGTTGACCTATTAGCTTCTCCTAATAGCTTAATAAACTCCTGCATTAGCTTATCTCCTCTGACTGCAGCATGATTAGACCTGCAATTTTCCCACGGCTTGCAAGTAATCCGGAGTCTCTAATCAATATTCCACGCGGTAACTGACATAATATGACAGGCAAGGACAGACTCAAGGGGGCGATTCTATGACATGGAGTTTCAAGACGACTAAAAACTTGGCGACAAAGGTGTTGTCTATATAACAGGGGTAATCACAGAGCGACTCTAGGCGAGATTAGCATGCAGCTGTTGCAAATACAGCACAGGCATATTTGAACGCGCAACTAACGTACTCGTCACGAAACGAGGCATATCGAGGGCATACCCTGATTCTTACTGACAAGTCTGATACGGTATATACTCTATACTGGATGCGACCGAAACGTCGATCAGGAAACATTATGCCTCTCGTAACCGAGTAATGCCGTCATTCTGGAATAGTTCACGGCATGATTCTCGCAATTATAAATTACGCAAAGGGGCACTGTTACGTGACGCGAACAGTCGAAGTTAAAGGCACGTACGGCATAACGCAATGAGCGAATTTCAATTCGTCCTCAACAGCGCCACTAGACCTATTACTTTAATGTTATCTTTCAGGAAGCAATTCATAAAAATACACTTAACTAACTCGTAATCCACTTCTAAGGCTGCGTTACCGTGACTACGCTTATACACAGCACCGCAGTGTGTGACCTTGGACATCAGAGGCGGATTCTGCAGAGTTTAAAAAATACGTGAGTTGTCTTTTGGAACCATTCTTTCAGCCTCGAAACATCATCTTACGTACGTAGTCTCATCTCCAAGTTCTGCTTCGCCGCACTGAGCTACATGGTGAGATACCAGGTCCTCTAGGTGGCTTCTGAGATCGTCGTCATACGTAACTTCTATAAAAATTGACCCTTTCAGTAAAGTTTCCAAGGGGGTAAGTCAACGCGAAACCTTGCGTTAGCCGTTTCTCCTCTCAAAACCAATCGTATGGAATTCTACCTTTATTTGGACCCAAAACCCGGATGATCATTTGACAGATGATGGGGCAGTAATTCGACGTCACTGAAGACTTCCAGAAACCGTCACAAAGCCAATAAATCATCGTAGTTTTACGCTGCACAAAAGTATTAACTTTATGTCATTGTCGCTTGCAGAAGATAAGATAGCTGCTTTATCTGCAGCGTGGCTGTCGTCAATTAATTTATACCTCTCACGGAAAGGAACGGTTTATCGGAACCCGTCACCCGCGGGCTGAGGAGGCGACTACGGGTTAGTTAAAATGGTAACAGCACAAAAAGAACTAGCAGGTACATTTACACCAGGTACAGATCTAATTAGGAGCAATGCAAGGGATGTACGAGGGGTTAAGATAACTAACTAACTAACTAACTAACTAACTAGATGGCTTACCGAACCCGAAGGTTCATCACCGAATTAACCAAAGCCCTCCACCGGACCCTGTCCTGGGCCAACAAAATCCAGTCTCCTTCAACTCCTATCTCCCATAGATCCCGCCTGAGATTATCCTCCCATCTACGTCTAGGTCTCCCCAGAGGTCTCTTCCCCTCAGGCTTCCCAAATAGTGGACCCAACCAACCAGATGGCTTACGGAACCCGAAGGTTCATCACCGAACTAACCAAAGCCCTCCACCGGACCCTGTCCTGGGCCAACAAAATCCAGTCTCCTTCAACTCCTATCTTCCATAGATCCCGCCTGATATTATAGTCCCATCTACGTCTAGGTCTCCCCAGAGGTCTCTTACCCTCAGGCTTCCCAAATAGTGGACCCAACCAACCAGATGGCTTACCGAACCCGAAGGTTCATCACCGAATTAACCAAAGCCCTCCACCGGACCCTGTCCTGGGCCAACAAAATCCAGTCTCCTTCAACTCCTATCTCCCATAGATCCCGCCTGAGATTATCCTCCCATCTACGTCTAGGTCTCCCCAGCGGTCTCTTCCCTTCAGGTTTCCCAACCAGTACCCGGTGTACACCGTTTGTCCCATCCATGCGCGCTACATGCTCAGCCCATCTCATTCTTCTCGACTTAATCACCCTCACAATACTGGGGGAGGAGTACAGATTTTTAAGATAACGGGAATAAATTATGGCAGAAAGATAATAAATCCGTGGACAAAATCACTCAAGAACACGTGCCCAGATGCAGGTGGGAAAAAAATATACTAAACATAAACTATTAGATTGGTTGATTAAGTAGAAAGTTAAGAAGATCCACTGGATCTAGCAAATGTACCCAAACTGGCCTACACGTGAAAACATTTCTTAAACGGAAAGTGCATACTAAAACGAAATGGAGGAAAATTTAACTGACGCAAAGAAGAACGTAAGAAAACTTTCTAATATCAAGGCTTTCCCTATTTCTTCCCGGCAAAAATACGGGTAAAAGTAGACCCGTGTTCTCAACGCGACTCTCGAAATTTACAAATTTAAATCAAAACATCCCCCTACGTATGCCATACATAGTTTCGTCGAGATCGATCAGGAGGTTCAGAGGGCTGTTGTTCTGGAAGAATGGACGGACGACCGTGACAGGAAGACATATGGAGGTATTCCACTTTTATTTAAAAGCGTATAAGACTTGTAAAAATAAGTTAAGTCCGTCTTCACCATTCATAAGCATGAAACAACACACTTAGCTGTAGCACGTGATGGTTCAGAGTCTACACTGACGATAGAAAACTCACCTCCTTCTTCCTATTTTTCACCGCCGGCCCTGAAAAGAAACAGAAACAATTAATAACCACTGCACCACAAAGACATCAGCACCGGTACAGTTCAGATAAAGATAAAAGTCACTGCTGATGAACACAGTTCGTGTTCGATATGGACCTCAGAATCCTGTAACCTTTTCTGTGTCATGAACGAGGTTTCTCGCCCATTTCCGTGCTGAGCAAGTCAACGAAAGAAATATTTCCACCGCCTTTCTGTTCTTATCAGCGAAAGACAGAAGACAACATAACCTTCACACTCGCCATCGTCGCAAGCTATTAATAAAATCTCAACCTGGTTATGAAACGTGAAATTTGAAATGTGCTCCGAAATTTCTCCAACTGTAATGAGTTACAGTTGGAGAAACAAACTTAAGGCAAAGACTTCGTTTAATCGTGCTCTGTTTTTTTTTTTGGTGGGAAACTCACTCACTCGACTGCAACAGCGTCTCTAAGCCAAGCTTCTGCTACACGACAGAGAGAACAGAGTTCGCGCGTCCGGAGACAATGGTTCGATTCCAACGCGGTGGAACGGCATCAGAAAACAGGAGCAGGTGCGTAGTTCCCACACGGTGACCGTCCACGTATCCACTCCAATGCGCATAACATGTCAGCCGTTAAATAACCCAGCGTGTGGTTCAAAATTACAAAACTAACCTACACAATTTCAGATATTTTCAGGGTCCCTTAAACCTGGTAACAAATCCTGATGCAGTCCCAGCGTTAACAACGAAATAAACTCGGACAATTAATTAATAATTACGTGACAATCTACAGAGTCATTTCTGTACATTACTCTTAACGGCAAAGACTCCAAATTCGTTCATTCTAAAACATACAAAAACAAAGATTCGCATAGTCGCCATATTAGGAACGTTTCGTGAACAATTTCTAAGCACATTTAATGTTAATCTCTACAAGAGACCCTGAAGCTTTTACACCCTCTGGGCTACTTAACCTCGGTCCCGGGCCCTGAGAGGCTTTGCAACCTTGACCCTGCCTTCGCCGTTTTGGACACCCCTGGGCGGCAGGCCTGAGGAGGATCTGGACTGCCCCGTGGGGGTTAGCCGCCCACGAAGCTCCCCTATATTCGGGGACTAAGCCCCCAGATAATACCCCCGTCTATTCAAACCAGATTACGAAACTCCTGGGGCTTTGTCGCCCAGGATATTTTCTTCGATGGAGCATGGCCCACAGCGATTGTTGCCCGAGGGGCTTTGCCCCACGGGCCACCTCTCCCCAGCCTTCGCCACCGGGCCATGACACCCCTGTGTTTCCGTCATACTGGCTGTAACATTTGTGCGAAAATGGTCCAAGCACTGTTGCCTCAGATAACGTTAGTGCAACAATGCTCTACGTGACGTGGTCTTGTCTGTGTACTCCGAAGAGTACATATCTCGAATCGTATCTGAATTAACCATTACATTCAGGGTATATGAAATTCCGGGATATTCGTTGTTTTATCCGGGATTGGGGGGGGGGCGCATTTCGCACTCACGGCTTCAAACAGTCTCCAACAGCGCTGGTACCCGATCTCATTTACGAAGGATTTCCATATCAAATCTCAATATGGAAACGGGGAGATTATAGGCCCGATCCTGAAACGTCATTACACTCTCATGCCCTGAAAGCACTGTTACCAGAGTATCTATTAACTGGAAGCCAAGAAGTGGCAGCTATGAGCGCTCCAGGGCTGGCCAGCCGAAGCAGCTGTACTCCATAGCGTCTAGACACGGAATGGTGAGATGTGACGATAAGGCAGTAAGCATTAATGGCCGGAGATATCGCGTTCGAATCCCTGGCATGGATTCACTTGCCTAACGGACGTATGAGCACGTTCTTCTGGGTTGTGATGTCATGCAGACTCATAAATGGATACCAACGTTTCGGAGAAACATATCGTCTTCATCTTCAGGGCTGAAGTGGTGATGCATGGAGCTGCAGAGATTATTTTGGGTCAGGGGGACGAACTATACGATTGCAGTCGACAAATGATGGACTGTGGACCGAACCAAAAGGGATTCGGCAATCAGAAAGACAGAAAGGCGATGCGGTGGGGGGTAGCGGGAAGACGACGATAGCTACCTACGAGTCCAAACCCATCTGAAATCTCACAAGATAGATATCTTGAGTCTCTCACCGTTCACAAACTTACCGCTGTATTTTGTGGTGAAAGGGATTAAGATAATTTCCCAACTGAACAGTTGAGCCAAACAGATAGGAGGATTTTGAACGATTAGTTATGAAGAATTCGTTCGCGTCCTGTTTTACAGTGTATCACTGCGCCTGAAGATACTGAAGGATCCTTAAGTCAAGACAGCCGGTCTCCAGCCAAAGACGAAATCTAACCTGGGACCTCCCTACACGTACCTGGAGAACTAACTACACGCGGGTAATGCTCAGTAAGAATTTCAAATTCGGCAGAAATTCTGCATAACCTCCTTAAATAGCGCCGCTGAACACTAAAACACACGTGGACAGGGACACGTCCCGCACAGCGTGTAATTAATTCAACACTTTCACAAAGTACAAGAAGCATTCCTGGACAGCCCTGAGAAACGAAGTATCGAGGAAGCAGATAAACACATATATTATCATTAATAAATCTTGTGATTGTGTAACGTGACGTATCTGGAACAGTAACAAAAGACTAGCGCGATGGGAGAAAAACAAAGGTTCTCTCACTTGGTTCCGTGTCAAGGTGGCACTACTGGGATACAGGCAGATGGACACGCGTCCTGGCACAATAAGTTGGTAGCACTCGTCGACATTAGATTATTAACTGTTACTGCGCATTCAACAATCTATGATGAGCCACGCACAAATCATGGGGGGGGGTTTTGTTGGCAAGATGATGAACAGCATTTCTTGGCTAACTGAGCGACTATCAGCATTTCAATTAAGATCTTAAACAAAGGAATAAGTTTGTTATAATTACGACGCAGATCGAAACATAAATAAGCATAACAAAGTCGATATCGATTTGAACCAACACACAAAGATCGATTAATTAATAAATTATTTTACGATATGAAGGCTACTATGAAACATAAATGGAATAAATTCTGGTAAGTGACCTCTTTACCTTGAAGTTTCATGCGTCAAATTCCATTTGCAGGGCAAATTCTCCTTTTTCGTGTCTGATTTTCAATGTCTCCCAGGGACATTTATTTTATATGCTTAAGGCTTTGACCGGGATGTTCTTTTGTTAAATCTTATGTGGTACCGCCTGATTCGACTTCTAATGGTTAAGTGAAGTGTTTTCTTCGCGGTACGGTCTGGATTCTTAAATATTATGAAGACGAGCTTCGGCTTGAGATGGCGAATTATCCAGCCACAAAGAATTAGGCTGTATAATTCGCCATCTCAATTCACGCAAAGCAGCTGGTCCCGATGGCATACAGAATATCGTTCTGAGGAACTTGCCCCCACCAGCCCTCAAATTCATAGCCACGCTTTTCAACGCCTCAATAGCAAACAACTACTTCCCGTCTCAGTGGAAGGTTGCTAAAATAATCATGCTTCCCAAGCCGGACAAGGATCAGTCCTCGCCACTTAATTACAGGCCAATCAGCCTCCTAAATTCGCTAGCAAAAGTATTAGAAAAAATAATCTTGAAACGCTTAAATGCACAGCTAAAAGAATTAAACTTAATACGGGAGGAGCAATATGGTTTTAAAAAAGGTCATTCAACCACTCACGCGCTGACACGCCTCATTGAACGCATTACCCTGGGATTCAATAACAACAAAACAACACTAGCCCTCTTTTTGGACATAGAAAGAGCTTTCGACAAGGTGTGGACAACCGGGCTCATTTCTAAACTCATCAGGGCCGGAATTCCCGCACAGTTTGTCCACATTATACACAACTACCTAAATAACAGAGTCTTCACGGTTGTCCATGGAAATTCGGAATCCACACGGCGACCCATTCAGGCAGGAGTCCCCCAAGGCAGCCTGTTAGGGCCAGTTTTATTTAATATTTATATAAATGATTTACCGACCATAGAAAATGATAATAATGTGGCCGTCTCAATTTACGCTGATGATACGAGCGTCACTGCTCGATCAGGCAGCGTACAGTTGGCGGCATATAAACTGAATAAAGCCATTACAACTTTCGAGCCTTGGATTGAAAAATGGAGGATTAAGATTAACGTTCATAAATGCGCGGTGACATTATTCTCTAAACGGCTGTCGCACCTCCGCAGCGAAGTACCTCCCCTGAAGATCTTTGGAGCAACCATCCCCCGGGTAAATGAAGCCAAATACCTTGGCGTCATCCTGGACCGCAAACTCACCTACAGATCACACATAAGTAAAGCAGTGTGCAGAGCCAACCATAGGCTCAGCCAACTCTACCCAATCCTTAACAAGTCCTCCTCCATCAACATTAACCTAGCACTTACAATCTATAAGACACTCCTCCGCCCAATAATAACGTACGCGGCCCCTGCATGGGGACACGCGGCCAAAACTCACATTAATAAGCTCCAAGTTTTTCAGAACAAGGTGCTCAGAATTATAACGAAACTCCCAAGGGTAACGTCAATCGAAATTTTACATGAGCAAACTGGCATGGAGACGTTCCGCAACCATGTCAGGAAGCTAGCAAACAAATGTTATGCTAAAAGTCAAGCGAGTGAGAACTCCCAAATTAGGCAGTTAGGTCAATATGACCCCATTTACGATAAATACCAGCGACCGCGGGCCCTACTAGGGGGCTGATCCTGCACATACCCAACAAATTACATATATTTAAATAAAGTAAAGTCCATTTTGGGCAAAACCCTACTGATTTTATCCAGCCGTTCATCGGAGGACGCTCCAGCGGAACTCCTGCCATGGACCAGACCACGAAACCGTCAGCTGAAGAAGACCACGGAAACACGGATGACCTGCATCCATCATATTATGTTGTATTATTACACCAAATGTACCTGACTTTATCAATAAAGCCAATGGCACAAGTTAGGGAAACCTAGGGGTCGTACTAATCTCTCTTTTGTCTGCCGGACCGCTGGCTAGTAGTCAGCGCGCACCCGGAAGGTCCTGCGACCGGCCATCTCGACACAGGTTTTCCTTGGTTTTCCTCTGTCTTCAAGCAAATGCTGAGATGGTTCCCAAGTTCCAAGTTGCCACTGCAAGCTTCTCATGCAGCCCTCCCTATTTAAATTAATCAAAATTTACCACCCCTTAACGCCGTCAAAATTTACCCCCCCCCTCCCCTCAGTAGGAACTTCTAAATTATGTATTAAACTTCCAAATTAATAGCCTCAGCTTTCGCTAATACAAAGTTCAAAATTCCGCCTTTTATGCCAATCATCACACTAACGCCTTCACTCTTACTTTATCCTTAACAGAAGGACGAGCGGGCATTGCCTGGGGACCTTCTAGCTATAAAGATGCTCTTTCTCCCCCCCCCCCCCAGATATCGAAGTGTCTCTCACTTCTCCCCCACCAATTTCCTCTCTCTCTCTCTTCGGCTTCAAAGGGTTAACCAGCTGATTTTCGTAATGGTGAGGTGTAGTGTTTTCTTCGCGGTACGGACTGAATTCGTAAATAATATTCAGACGATCTTCGGCTTCAAAGGGTTAATAACGAGGAATCAGGTCTGAAACCAACGTCCAAATGCTGCAATTTCGAAAGCAATATGCAAAGAATTACAGAAAGATAACCTACACGTTCAACTCCGTTCTAAGCTCCCTTGCTTACAGACTCTTTCGTCTCCATACGCGCATAGGCAAACTACAAGCGCCAATACGCTCGAAAACACGGAACAACCCGTAATATCGACTCCACAGGCCTGGAACCAAAAGTGTGGGACAAAACTGACCGAGTGCCGCCTAGAACAGCCCACGGACAACGGAAACAATCAACAAGTTGGGGTGACCCCAGGGTCTGCGGTGATTAGTTGGCTGAAAACCAGTAATCTGATGATGAACTAATTAAACATGAACCAACCACACATTTGTAGGCCTATAGGAAGCGGGAACCAATCGCTCTCGTACAAAAATACAACTTGTCCTTTAGGATTCCAACATGCAGTGCTTTGATTTCAGAAGACAAAACATTTTAACCTGGTCCCCAAAGAGGCAACAGGTTCACTCCACAGTCCACGACCTTTCTTAAAAGCATCATACTGAACTGGACGTCACACTAAGGTTCATTACCGTGTTCACAAAACCCAACCATTGTCCCAAAACAATTCATTCATGATCATCTCTTCGCACTGAATTTCAATGGCACGTACCAACATTCTGCACGTAAATTTGCCATGCCTACTAAATGTCCCGTCTATCCCATTTCCCTAGATTCGACCGTTCTAACAGAACTGAGTGCAGAATAGATATTAAGAGTATCCTCAAGAGATAAATACAAAAGTTTCACATCTATACAACTTGGAATTGTGGTGCTGTGTCTTTTAATCTCCGGGGCGGAAGATAAAAGATTCTAGGGTGGGATATCAGTGTCGTGATATCATTATCTCATCATATCTGCAGAATTTTTAATATCATACTCATGGCATTTACGGAAGTATAAAAGCTTCCACCGTGACCAATCGACGGTACATGAGCGCGCAATTTCGAAGAGCACCAGGAAAATTGTTTAACGTAAGAATGTTCTCAAGTACAGCCAATCAGAGACGTCCGTTTACTTTTCCGCAGATAATGTATAATGCGAGATGTGGACAAAATCTGGGTTAGAAAGAGACCCCAAGGACTGGTGGGAGGATAATAAAATATATGTTAGGTAAATGGAGTTTGACGGAATGGATTCAACTGGCTCAGGACTGGTAACTGGCTCTTGTGAACACGGTAATGAACCTTCGGGTCCCATAAAACATGGAGATTGCGCGACCATCAGCTTCTCAAAGAAGTACTCTGCTCCATGAAGTTTGTTGAGGATATACACAAAGCGATAGCAAATCTGTCGGCCGAAACGTCCTTACGATTAGGTTCACAGTTACTTCAGACTTTCTGATACTGATTTAATTTAAGGAAACTTGAGTCACAACATTTCCATGGTAACACAACGATTTGTTTTTGAAAAGCACACGAGTACTTAAATTGAGGGGCACATTTGAAACAGAAAAACCAAGGATCTTAAGCGAGATTACTCACGCGAAGCCTACAAAGGGCTACAATCGATACTAAGTTCGAGTCATGTGTCAAGTCGACAGACCCCGTGGTTAACTGTTCCATCACCTTCACACCAAGTTCATGCAAAGTGCGCCTGTTATACACAACAACGCGAATAGGTCTACGCGGTAAATTGTACTCCGGACTTACATCAGCGAACCCCCCCCCCCCTCTCTCTGTGAAATACAAATATGGAAGTGCAAGCCGGAATTTAACACGCAGCGAGGGGGAAAAAAAACCTGTTCCCGCAAGTCACGGCGCCGATAACTTATCTTGCGACCACAGTAGAAATCCCGTCATCTGACAGTCACGATTCGACCCCCGGCCGATAAATTGTGGGTCGGGACCTCGGCACAGCATCGGTCAGTGTACGGTGAGAAACTGCCAGAGGTCGGGCTCCTCAAGTCCTCGTTCTAGGGACCTCTCGCCACACTGTCGACAGACTCCTTTCTAGAAAAGTTTGTTCCGTCTTCCCCGTCCAGCGCAAAGCAAAAACAGACGAGAGCTGGAGCCAGTCCGCGGAACTATCGACACGAACAAACGTCGATTAAATCTTGTACGAGAGGTCATATCGATCAACTACAACCAGCGTCTCACAGTGCCTCGTCTTCGAGGCAGGAACACCATGTGAACTAAAAGGCAGACGCCAACGTTTCGAGAAAGCATATATCAACCTTCTTCAGGGCTGGAGTGAGGTTGTTGGCAAGACGATTTTCTACACTGGCCTTGAAATAACTAATTTAGGGTCAACCAAGGGTAATAATGAAGAAGATAAATGCCCCATGCAGGGAATCAGACAGGGGAAATGGTATAGCCCTTTAAAGGGACTGGAAGGGACCATAGATGATTTGGGGGATAGGCAGAGCCCATTCAGGGAACCACACAGTCTCCTCCAACTCAGACGAAACAAAGATCATCACGATTTTTAATGGCGCACTCCAGACGTGAAACAACGGCCTCTTGCGTTTGAGTTTTTAAATCGCTTTGGCAAGAGGAAAACCGAGCCTCCGGCATACACGTACCATTTCAAGAGGCCTCTTTAATTGGCAGTGATGCCCCCTTCATTGAAGATACGAATCTGCAGTCGCCAAAAGTTAATGACAAGAGACATTCTGCACCAAGCACAAAAATTACTTTTAATTGTACTTCGTTACATACTTTAATTTTAATTAGTGTTCTGTCTGACGACAGGTCCATATGAACAGGATCCTTCCATCCCTTTCTCGGACTGGGACCTGTTCATATACGTTCTTGGCAGATGATCCAGAAGTGGTTTGCCATTGCCTTCTTCTGTGTGTGAATGGAGTAATTGTTGGGATGCCACGGAGGAAAACTCCGTGTTGCCTAGACCACGGCCTTGCCCAACACAAGTTATAAATTCGGGCACCGCCGGGAATCGAACCCGAGACCCCAGGATTACAAGGCCAGCGTTCTAACCGCTAGACCACCTCATCTTATTATTATTTAGTGTTCTGTCTGACGACAGGTCCATATGAACAGGATCCTTCCATCCCTTTCTCGGACTGGGACCTGTTCATATACGTTCTTGGCAGATGATCCAGAAGTGGTTTGCCATTGCCTTCTTCTGTGTGTGAATGGAGTAATTGTTGGGATGCCACGGAGGAAAACTCCGTGTTGCCTAGACCACGGCCTTGCCCAACACAAGTTATAAATTCGGGCACCGCCGGGAATCGAACCCGAGACCCCAGGATTACAAGGCCAGCGTTCTAACCGCTAGACCACCTCATCTTATTATTATTTAGTGTTCTGTCTGACGACAGGTCCATATGAACAGGATCCTTCCATCCTTTTCTCGGACTGGGACCTGTTCATATACGTTCTTGGCAGATGATCCAGAAGTGGTTTGCCATTGCCTTCTTCTGTGTGTGAATGGAGTAATTGTTGGGATGCCACGGAGAAACCGGGGAAGCCCCCCGGAGGAAAACTCCGTGTTGCCTAGACCACGGCCTTGCCCAACACAAGTTATAAATTCGGGCACCGCCGGGAATCGAACCCGAGACCCCAGGATTACAAGGCCAGCGTTCTAACCGCTAGACCACCTCATCTTATTATTATTTAGTGTTCTGTCTGACGACAGGTCCATATGAACAGGATCCTTCCATCCTTTTCTCGGACTGGGACCTGTTCATATACGTTCTTGGCAGATGATCCAGAAGTGGTTTGCCATTGCCTTCTTCTGTGTGTGAATGGAGTAATTGTTGGGATGCCACGGAGAAACCGGGGAAGCCCCCCGGAGGAAAACTCCGTGTTGCCTAGACCACGGCCTTGCCCAACACAAGTTATAAATTCGGGCACCGCCGGGAATCGAACCCGAGACCAGATTACAAGGCCAGCGTTCTAACCGCTAGACCACCGTGGCTTGTTACATACTTAACGTATCAAAATAGATTCAAGTACTTTATGGAATGTACCAATTAAACTTGGTTTCCTGTAAACCAGGGTTTATACTAGGCCGAACCTAACCTAACCAGAACTAATGAAACACGAAGAATTTTGGTGGCCCCATATCCCCGATACTAAATTTAATCGAAATACATCCTGTGCTTTCCAATATAAAAAAAATCCTTCAGCATTATGCGTTGTTATCGACTCCGTGGAAAAGAAATGCATCTTTCCTACACATTTCTGCTCGCAGAAAAGACATTATCATATCGCCTACTAGAATCAGAGGAACATGTCAGCTGGCACCAACAAAACTCAAGTGGACACTGATATAATAAGCACGATGGAACAATGGCGGTCACGAGCTCCAAATTCATAAACCGTTCCGCGGTTAATGAACTCTACCAAAATTATCATGAGATGTCGGTTTAAGATTTCCCCCCCCCCTCCGCAAAGAACTTCACGAATCATCACCGCTGTGACGTCAATGGGAGTTTGTTGCACGTGAATAAAATGAGCGGCGCCAGTTTTAAAGTCAGACACCAGACGGCAGCCCCACGAGCGTTGACAAAAAAGTTTTTCAACACTTAAAAACCACAAATCACACTAATATCGCCCTGATTACTGGGACAGCATGACCTCTGAAACGTCGGTAAACTTCTGCCAGACTACACGGCGCAATAACCCAAAATACACCAATCTCCAGAATCACCGCCGTGAAACCCTCAAATCTTACATACAAACGTCATAACTAACACAAACTCACAATTCAGCATCACCTTTCGAAAATTTCCGCTGCATCTTTGAAATATGATCAAATATACACATCGAAAAGATTTCGCTAAATACCAAGGTGCCTTCTTCAGGAAGTACTCACCTGTGACCGGCGGCCGGCGCGGCGCGTTGCCGAACGGGAAAAATGGAGACTCAGGGCCGAACGTTTCATTCCCCGTTCCACCGTAGCTGTTAGCGTACGCCTGAAAATACAACAACAACAACAATTTCACAATTCACATCAGCAAAACGCAATACCGCTTAACAACTACTGGAAAACCGAGAACTTAAGTCCTTATTGCGGAAACACCAAGCAGTCATGGAAGAAACAAACAAACAAAGAGGAAACAAAGAAAAGTCAACCAATTTGCCACTTCCGTTGACGACTCGTGTTCATGTACTCTCCTCACTTAGCGGGTCGAAGAACTCCTTATTTTGAAGCAGAGTTCATGTCAAAGACAAGGACCTAACCTAAGATTCTGAGACGCACAGAACTACTCTCCATAATGATCGTTTGAACCAGAAGAATTTATTGTTTTCCTCGAAACTTATTTTGTTACAAAATACTAAATACATTATACCGAAATTGTCTGAAATAAAAATTACTCATCGTAATAATATCCGTACTTTGTCATAAGCCATTTTGGGATTAACAACAAAGTTCAATACGCGCTTATGTGCTAATTTGTTATACTGGGTCAATACCAGCCCGTCAACTTCGGGCGTAGACTCTCCGATATAAAATTTCACCTAAATTCGTTCAGTAGTTTCGCCCCAAACTACGTTTTTCGTTCAAATCGAAAAAATTGAAGTATGGACGAACGAAATATATTTCGAGGCCGCATACAAGGCGTGGACCGCGAGTGCCATAATCAGTTACCAAATTTGGCACAAAATAAGCCAACAAATGTCATAGATTTCAAGTTTCAAATCCATCTACCTGTACCAAACCAGACCACAGGTCCCGACACACCTCAAACCTCGTGAAAAATGAAGTGGTCAACTTTATCCCCGAAGAAAGAGTTCCGGGTGTATATCGGATAGGAAGCTGCCGGTGCCGACACAGTGGTTACAAACCGAAACGTTCCACCCCAACCGTGAATCGAACACCTGTCACCCGCCACGCAGACACTCACTTCAGCAAACAGTGGGAAATGACGAAGAAACTGCTTCCTCACCAAAATTAAGGACGACGAAAACAACGGAGAAACCCGTAATACAAAATCCGCTTTAAAAAAAGGTAATTCGTATGTTCAAATATTCGAAAACGACACTAACTAATAAAATCGGAGCAGATTAAATCCAGAGAATGCTCGAATCATTCATTTACCTTCAGTATATTTCGGTTTCCTGTCTGTTATCAACACCCGCGAATATTAAAATATACGAATCTACAGGTGTCCCAAAAATATATACACGAAAGTGTTCCCACGGCTCGTCAGCCGTAATACAAAGGCATGCGATATCAACAAGACGTCATAATGATACCTGTCCTTCTGCATGGGTGTGAAACTTGGTCTTTTGCTACACGGGGTGAACATATGGCAGATTATACCTGGACCTAACAGAGATCACGTGACAGAAGAAAACTTTGCCCTCTTAATCAAATATAAAAATGAGCAGATGAAGAAGGATTGGGCGGACAGGGCATGTAGCACGGGTGGAAGAGACAAAAACCTAGACGAAAGCGAACGCTTGGTAGACCGAGGCGTAGAAGGAGAATGTGATAGTGTGAACGGGACTGTCCGGGAACAAGACCACTGTAACGCTGTTGTCAACACGGTGATGAACATACTGGTTACACAAGAGCCAGGTAATATCTCTGTACTACACGATCGACACCTGTCGACTTGTTACGGAGATGTGGTGTCTTTCCCCCCTGCGATAAGTAGTGGATTTTTAAGTGGTATTTAGATGTGCTTCATTCAAGGGGTCAGTTCATACTTTGATTTCGCTAGGAAGACCAGATATTTCACCAGGGTCCACAATTTCGACGTTAAGGGACAATGCAAAGATTCGCGTATCGATAGTAGACATCAGAGTTTCGGGACACCCTGTGCGTGTCGCAATGAAAAGGCAAGCAAGCACAGACAGACCTTAACAACATCGCCAAGCTGCTAAACTAAAGTTTTCCTTCCCGCTGCCTTCAACGTCTTTTAATTCGCCTTACCGTTTTCAAAACTTTTTCTTCCCCTTTCGTTCATTTCTTTCTTTCTTTCGTTTTTAGTAGTTCCTTCATCGTCTCATTCCGCTACTACTACTACTGCCTGGCTCTTTCTTCCTCCAGTAAGAGTGCAGCATATCCCAAGGCAGGGAGGGGGAGAGCTACCTGCATGACCTCTTCAGTTGCAAAAGCTAATTAAGCAGCAGTCAGCTGATTACATGATTACGTAAACTCAGACGAGGAGCGAACAACCTCTCGCAGAAAAACGAGAGGTATAGAGGACATCAAAAACAAAGAATAACCAAAAGTCAAGACCGAATAGTTTGTACACCTGCCTCGTATTAGTATATCGGCTATACTGAGGCTACTAATGTTTTTCCTCAGGACCCCCATGAAAATACACGAACGGTATCTTAAATCTGGCCATGACCACTTCATTTAAACCCCATGCGGGTCTGTCTACAAATTCCACGTCTCGAAAGTAATGAGGAAAACGACACACACAGGACAGCAAAGTATATAATGTACTTATCAAACACCAAAGGCAAATTCTTGCACGTACACAACGTCATGATGTATAAGGGACGTGGAGGTAACGTTCATTCTGGACCTCAGTAGGTAAGCAGAGGTGCCTGAGACAACCGAACCCCGGCAGCTCGTCATTTTATCGACAGAGTTATCGGAAACGGGCATGGACACATTCAGAATAAAAGTTGTCTCAACAGTTTTATCAAAATCAGCAACGCTTTACCGAGAGACCGAGGTAGGTACATAAAGAGTCCTGATGGGACTTAGATCATTCTTGCAGGCAACGTAAGCCACCAGCAAAGCAGTAATGGGTCCTAGTTCCAAACAAAACAAATAAACTACAAACAGAAAGAACAAAAAACAAACGGAACCTAAGAAAGGAAAGTTAAAGGAGAGGCAAAACGTACAAGTTGGAGAGACGGGCGCGTCCCACTGTGTAATTTGCACAGCGCTGCCCCATTTTTATTGGTGAAGGGAGACTAATGAGACCTTGTACTTAGGCTACTTGGTGAAAGCCGAGGTTCTCACGACAGCCAGGAATAAGCTACCCCTGCGGAGACCACTTCCTGTAACACTGCATCATCGAAATCAGTTTACCTGATATCATAAAGCACGTCTTGTTAACAAAAAATGTAGAAATTAAATATCAGAAGAAACACGACATGTCTCCGCAAAGTAAAATTAAAGTATATATTAAGTATATATTATATCTTGTCCGTCTAATCACAATAAATTCTTATTAAATATTAAAATATTACAATAATTAACATTTAAAATATTTAAAATATTAAATGATGTTCTTTATCGAAATATTCGATTTATATTAGACCATCATTTTTCATGTTTCACGACATGTTTCAGTTCCTAAAAGAACCATCCTCAGGTGTATATAATTATATGGATTCTTTTAGGAACTGAAACATGTCGTGAAACATGAAAAATGATCGAATATTTCGATAAAGAACATCATTTAATATTTTAAATGTTAATTATTGTAATATTTTAATATTTAATAAGAATTTATTGTGATTAGACGGACAAGATTTAATATATACTTATTATATCACAATATGACGCAACTTTACCATCTTATAAAATTAAAGTGATGGGTGATGTACGTAGCATGCATGGGAGAGACCACAGATACAAACATTCACTCAACAAACACCGACAGAAGACACTACTTTGGAGACTACATCGTGAAACAATGTATGATATTAAAATGGATATTCGAGAAATAACAAGGGTGGGCAGGATACAACAGGCTCAGGAAAACCTTTTTAAAAACACGGCAAATAAACCTTCGGGACTCTACTGGACGTCCTTTGACTGACAGAGCGACTGGAGACTTTCCAAGAAAGACAGTGCGCCATTGAGTAGTTGTATAGACAGAAGAAACTTCCAGCACGAATGTCATCAAGTCTCAACATCCGGACGCAACCGCAGAGTTCAACGAGAAAAGATAGGACGAAGAAGAATCAGAAGGAACACGCAATAAGAAAATAAAAAGAGATAAAAAACATATAACGTAAAAGATACATAAAAAATTAAAAGACTAAGAGGAGTTAAAAAAAATAAGAAGAAATAAATATCAGAGCCGCCACTGGTTGCCATGACAACAGAGGGGAAGACTGACGTAAGATGCAGGCATCATTAACAGAAATCTTCCTCTTAAAACAATCTGAAGCCAAATACAACGGTATCTTTCGGTATTACAAAAAACACTCCAGCCTGGACCAACGCACGGCACGGCTGAAGAAGATTACCAGCGTCAAACGCTGAAAAGTTCTCCGTTTCGGCAAACACTACAGTTGCCATCTTCAGGACGAACGTGTATCGCGTGATGTGTTCGGCAGCTTCACATGAAGCAATCAGCAGGTCGCGACGGCGTGCGTGATGTGGAGGACACGATTCGCAGAACTCAGGAGCGATCTACTACACAATCGGCAACAAGCACGTGCCTGAGGAAAAAACTGTGACTAAAATATTTTCGATTCATCACCTCACATATATATTACATCATCAGGACGATGACGATGGAGGCCATAAGCACCTCCGAAACGTCGGCCAATTTTGTACAACGCAAGATCCCAGAAGACAAGCCATCTTCATAATCGACGCCGTAAGAACCTGTAATCTCACCACGCTACTTCTGGCTCTTACACCTGACCTGTTGATGTCCGATTTCTTAAGAAGCGTCCGCTCGATTTCACTTCTTGGTAAAACGATGGTATTTTTTTTACGGCAAACATCTTTCGACGCCAAAAGTCCCTTTCGCCCAATTAATTCACTGTAAATGTACTTCAAGTATTCAGAATAGTTACCGACTCCAACGAATGTCCAACCATTTTAAGCAAAAAGAATTTTGCATTAATTCGATTAAATCGATTTACACTGAGAACAAAACACGATTAAGAATTAATGTAAATTTAACCTCTGACGCAGTCTTCCACAAGAAGTTTATAACTGCTCAGTTGGTCAACAAATTACCTGCCTTGCCCACTGATCCATCTACGTGTTCACAAAATCTTACTAAATCTTTTAATAAACTTAGTTCAGTCCTTAACAAAACATCCAATTTCTGAAACATCAATTTTAATATTATCTACGCCTACGTCTCCCAAGTTGTCTCCTCACTTCAGGTGTCGCAACTGGAATTATGTATCTTCAATATCTAATTTCCCCATGTGTGCTAATTATCACAACCGTGACTGATCATATGACATGAAGCTCTTCGTGGTGTAATTTTCTCCATACCTCCTGTTTCGTATGTCCAAATACCTTCCTCAGAAATCGCTTGATACGAAAAACCGAAAGCCCACACAGAGACGTCAATATGACGGCTTACTCGGATAAGCTTTTTAAATGGTTATCTCGACTACCACCAGACGAAAGGTAAATCAAGTTCCTGGATTGTAGTTGTTGCTGTTTCTAGCTCTGACCAACGCAACACAAACAAACAAAATTCTCACATCGACAAGACAAGTTAACAGCAAAGCTCAGCGAACGTTTTCGGGACCTTTTCCACTTCGAATATTGGCCAGGTGACCGGTTATGCACACGACGTGCGAATAAAAAAGAGATATTACTTTCAAATGAGTCTCGTTTAAGCACTTCAAAACGCTCACACACTCTATTTAAGAACATATTCTCACCTCACTCAACTCACTCACATGTAATTGAAACAGGGTCTAAATTAACCAAACAAAAACCAATCAATTAGTCTATGGCACCTCTGCCCATCGTCTAAAACAGTGGTATTCAACCTGGGGTACGCGTACCCCCGGGGGTAAGCAAAGACATCTTAGGGGGTACGTGAAATTTAAAAAATATATATATTATTTTATGATAAACACTGAATAATCAGTAATGTAATTTATTTAATTTATTTTAGATGTAGATTATATACTACGTATAAATTGAATTATACACCAACAACTTTGGGGGTACAAAGTTGAAGAGAAATTATATCTGGGGGCACGCGAAGACATCTTAGGGGGTACGTGAAATTTAAAAAATATATATATTATTTTATGATAAACACTGAATAATCAGTAATTATTTAATTTATTTTAGATGTAGATTATATACTACGTATAAATTGAATTATACACCAACAACTTTGGGGGTACAAAGTTGAAGAGAAATTATATCTGGGGGTACGCGAAGACATCTTAGGGGGTACGTGAAATTTAAAAAGAAAAATATTATTTTATGATAAACACTGAATAATCAGTAATGTAATTTATTTAATTTATTTTCGATGTAGATTATATACTACGTATAACTTGAATTATACATCAACAACTTTGGGGAGAGAAATTATATCTGGGGGTACGCGAAATCAGAACACGCGCGCTTAAGCTACGACAAGTCATTCAACGAAAACGCGTTGTTAGCATCCTTCCATTTCTTTAACCAGCGGTACTACCCGATCTGTCCATCTATTTCTAGGTCTTCCTATTGGACTTCTCCATCCCTTTTTGTCTACATGTACAATTATCCGTGGTATCCGATCTTTTTGCATACGCCGTGCGTGTTCTTATAATTTTATTCAGCATTCACCTACTTTCTTGTCCTCACTTGTTCCTTCAAATGCGTATCGCAGGAATAACTTCGCTCATTGGCTCCTATCTCTTGCTGCTACCATACAGATATTCTAGAACAGCCATTGTCTTTTTTAAGCCTGGTTTATATTATTCTATTGTTCATGGTGCGCCATACATTGTCCAGCTATGTTTTTTAATTTGATAATTGATAACAAGGCACGTTTCAATCACTCCGTTATCTACGGCAAGTTCTGATTCTGCAGGTGTACATTCCTCCTTTCTATGACACCCATTTCATTTCTTTCGCCATAGTTAAACTTGGCATTACTTATCTCTTTAATTACGTAATGAAATGGTCAATGTACGGCCAATTCATTATCACCTACAAACACGAGAGATAACATTTTTTTGTAATAAAATTATTCGTAATGTTTAAAACATCCCACTCATCTTTCTAATAAGAAGCCACATTATCTAAATAAAAACTGAATGGTACTGGGGAAAGGCGAGAACGCAAATCATTGTCTAACTGCAATGTTAAACTCAAGACACTAATAACATGCTCTGACAGTTCTTGCCCTGTCCAAGATTTGCTACAGTTTATTCGTGTTAACCCTGTCGAATGCCTCAGTCTAGTCGCAGAACAAAGGTTACGAATTACGTCTCATCTAACTGATGTTTCTCCTAGCACAAACTCGTTTATCCTTTCCCAAGCCCTCACGTAATTGGTTTTAAATTTTAAGTAATTCCTCTCAAAATTCTGGTCGGCATTTTTGCATAAATCTCGTATAAATTATTCTAGTTTTCACGTAAATTTTGATTCCTCGGTATAAGAGCCATTTTCATTTTTTCTGGTATCTTTCCTTGTTGTCAAAATCGATCACACAGACAGTCACAAAGATTTATACAGCATTCCACATGTGATGTAACCCATGGAGGACACCCCTTGTAGAGCAAAGAGAGGGGTGGGTGAACTGTAGGGTAGGAAGTAATCGTGGGAGAAGTAAATTGCTCGATTACATTTACTGGTGGGGAAGAGATGACAATCCTCACTGTTAACCATCAAAGAAAGAACATTCACCGGTCTGTTAAATCACACTTACAATGAACAGTTCGGGTTAGTAACTACCAGCTTCTCAAGAAAGGACCAACACCACGGAACTGTGAATTTTTCACGACATAAATCCTACTTTCGCTTCGAAACTTTTGCAGAGAAAATAACACCTAAAGAGCACAATAATTCCGTCAATTTCAGACGCCATCTTAAATTGCCTACCGAATCCGACAATTTTACAAACGCGTTTATGTGATATTCACATACAATTAACCCGTAATTTCTGGCGTAACTTTTAATGTTCATTAGCCCTTCCAATCAATGGTAATTATATGTACCGTACCCACAGCATATTTACGAGTTTAAAATTTATCTCCGAATAAATAGCGTTAACCAATTTATCCTCGTAACGGTGAAATGTTGTGTTTTCTTTGCGGTACGGACCGAATTCCTAAATATCACTCAGACGAACTTCGGGCTTCAGAAGGTTAACCTCGTCACCCGAACAATCTATCCGATCAACACAGCAAAACAAGTGAACGCAGCATCCCGTCAAGAAAATGGCTGCCGCCGAGGCACAATCTGTTTGTTTTAATTAATGATCCCACGGCCACGTGAAACACCGATATAAGGCACGTCTCTCGTGGCACCACCATAATATCTGTGGGATAACAGAACGTCAAAATGCCCCAAACCGGATCGGATCGAGTGACCTCAAGCAATAAAACCAGTCCATTGCAACTTTATTGGTTCACATGCACCTGCACCTTCGGGGTTCGAGTCCCACACTACCACTGCAGGGGTGTCCATAATACGGTATCAGCCACCACATGACAGGTTAATTAACATACGAGTACGAGGGTAAGAATGAAATTGATGCAAAAATAATTAAAAAACAGAACCCAAGGCAAGGTAAAATGGAGGCAGCAGTGACAAAAAAACGTAGTCCGCATGTAAAATATAGAAAAAATACAATTAAAATAAATGACCCACAAATTAAAGCACAAAGCATGAAATAAAGAATTGAACAAAGAAAAACTACAAAACAAAGTGAATAAGATTAAAGAAATAGGGACAGGAAACTTGCAATGAAAGAGAGGGAAGTGAAATTTAAATAAACACGGACTAAAAAAAATAAAATAAAATATATCAGAGCGACGGAAACAAATAATTGTCGTCGTACATTACAAAACGAGACAAAATGTCAAGTGCACACGCACTGGCGAGTGGTCGAGAATCGAAGGGATGAGAAATTGACAAGAAGACAACAGCAGAGACAAAAACTTAACACGAATAAAAACAGGTTAGAAGTTGGGGAGCACGGGGCACGACAACCCCCTTAAATCAAACTGCAGTCTAACAAAATAAATATTTACTTCGCAGTGCTGAAATTTTACTACCAAATACTACACATATTTAGATAAATAAAATACAAGAAGACAACTTCGTAAAGTCTTCATTATCGTCATCCCTTTCACATTCAAATGAGAATGTTATCGCGACACAAGTACAGTCTCCTCGTTCTTCACAGATCCTCTTTCCCATATATACTGTGATCTTCCAATCAGAAAAAAATTATTTATTTATTTTTAATTTTATGAAACAGGACAGTCAAAATTCCGAAACCCTCATTTTTAAAACTCAATACTTCACAAGTTACAGCAACTGGTCAGTCTCGAACGATTACGTAAAGAAACTGAACGCAAATTTCAATTCACTTCACAATGCTTGGAAACATCGCAATTATGTTGAAATTAAAGTACCATCAACAGGGAAACAGTCTGATCGAATGTTAATCGTTACCTAATTCCAATATTTCCGTAAAATCTATTAAATTACAGGTAGAAACAAAGCAGGAACAATGATAAGAATGTCGGTCCATAAGAATTAAATAAGAATCGATTGAAGAACATGGAAGAAGTTATAATTATTTTAAGGGATCAATACTTACCATGCCATTATCCATGGTGCCATACGGCGACTGGAAGCCTGCCTTGTCTGAAACAGATTAAACACAAGTCAGATTACAATGCTTCATAATGCAGGCCGATTTAAGACCAGAGGTCCTGCAGACTGAAGGTCAATCCTGGGTTCCCGAATCACCTCTTCCGTTATATACCACAGCCATTTCATTTAATAGAACAAAGGTCAGTGTCTCACAAAATTAAAACGCTCACGTAATGAAGAAATCCCTGCATTTATGGAACCCAGAAGTTCAATACCTTGTTCACAAAAGCCTGCCACTGGATCACATCCTAATGTCTGCGACTAAAAGTCCCCCTCGCCTTCACGTTCTCCGTCAAACTGCGCGCATTTCGCCATGCATGCTACATGTCTTACACATCCAAATCAACTTAATTTTATCATCGTATCAATGAACAGTATAAGTTATGAGGCCCATCGTTATATATTGGTCCATATTACATTAATTACATTAATAAAATACAACTTTTATCCTATATCTGACCGTTTTAGACCATCAGTTACATTTTAAAATCCAAATTGTAGTTTCTCGGATCCAAAAACTTTCCTCGCCAGTTCATTCTGAAACTAACTGAAACATCGTCAAAAAAAATTAAATTTCGTAAATATTCTCAAAAACAGTTCCATCTCAGCGAAAATTTGAACCGGCCACATCGACACGAAATAAGACCAGCTTTTTGGATACCGCCTTTGAAGGCCAATGTCAGAGGCGCAGAGAGAGAGAGAGAGAGAGAGAGAGAGAGAGAGAGACATAATTAAAATGGCAATGTGGCCCAAAACGGTAAATGACCTCATAACAAACCAACGGTAAACGACCTCATGACAAACCGAAGGCAAATTAAGGTGGGAATACGAACCACACTTACAAAAGACAACATTGTCCCACTAACCACCTGCCAGTGATGGCGCCAGCGCGCAGATACTGATCTCAGAAACCAATGGAGAATCAAAAACAACTTTCCAATTGAAGAACAGATGTCACTAACGAAACCTCAACAGTGGACAATCACACAAATCTCAACACCAATTTGACTGGTCCTTCAGAAATATCTCCAAAAAGTGCGTCAATAGAACTTTAAATAAACCTACATTCAAAAAACGGATAATTATAAAAAATTAAAACGTTGACCAACGGAGTTCAACATGTTTACTAACTTCAAGGTGTGAACTTGAAAGATCAATTTTTCTTACCGTGTACATAAAAACTGTCACTATGCATACGGATGACCCATGGCAACGGAGGAATCTTTCAAGACAGTATTCCGACAAAGCAAAATGAGTTTCATTAACTAACAATGCAGATAATCAATACGGGGACCGTCTAAAGACCACCAATTTATCATTGTCCCCCCATCAACGCCCTGGTCTTCCAGGTGTCATCTTCCAATCAAACTTTCCCACCCTTATTATTATTTAGTGTTCTGTCTGACGACAGGTCCATATGAACAGGATCCTTCCATCCTTTTCTCGGACTGGGACCTGTTCATATACGTTCTTGGCAGATGATCCAGAAGTGGTTTGCCATTGCCTTCTTCTGTGTGTGAATGGGATGCCACGGAGAAACCGGGGAAGCCCCCGGAGGAAAACTCCGTGTTGCCTAGACCACGGCCTTGCCCAACACAAGTTATAAATTCGGGCACTGCCGGGAATCGAACCCGAGACCCCCAGGATTACAAGGCCAGCGTAAACCATGCAGTATTGTCCATCTTCACTCAACCATGAATTTCGATGCCATCAACGATATGCAGGTGGTTGTGTTCAATTTCAAGGTACTGAGGAAAATCACGGAAAGAAGCAGTCGCAGAGGACTCGAATGCAAATACTTTCTCTTCGTCAAAAATATTTCCGTGACTTGAATCGTTCTAATAACCGGGATATCAGCCGACATTAGGAACACTGCCAACCGAATGTGATTGGTGCCTTATTTGGACCGTCCGTCAGTAGCCAAGTTCCCACGTTTCAGAAAACAGGCCCGGTAATTGCGCGCGGATCCTTTCACTCCCCCGGGGGGTCACACATGACCGTTCGCACTGCTTTGTTTCCTGGCTTTCTGAAGCATTACGCCATAGTTACATCACAGTCGGATTCAAATTCTGTCAAAATAAACGACAACGACACGACCACGTGCGATGTACTATGATAACTGAGCCACAGGTCTTTGCCCATTCTGAGCACAAAAATCCCTCTTAAGCCGGCTGTCTTCTGGGTGTTACAACGCCTCCATCATCATGACCGGAGCCAGAGCCTTTAAAACACTTTTAAAAGTCTACCAGACTACAGGGCGTGATAACCTGACATCCTACTAAGAATAACTCTACTCAAAACTTGGGTTTGCCCAATGCAATCATTGGCTACTGAGGAATTTTCTTTCGCATTAATTTCTTCCAAATACATCCACAGCGAGTGAAAATTACTTTCAGACATTCCTTACCATGAAATAGTAAACGAGGTCAAACTTTCCACATGATTTTGTGGCGGGGAAAAAAATCCCACTTTATACTTTACTGAAACTCTAATCACTGGTGAACTTCAATTGTCCTGATAAAAGCAAACGACGAAGAAGCTACAGTGTTTGTCAACAAAACTTGCTACTGGATAAGAAATTCACGCCCTGTGTGCCATTAGAAAGCCACTTCAGTCTCTTCTGAACAAATGGCGAACGGCCGAGATCTCATTTCCGACCGGATCCGCTGACATCATTTGGGTAACGTTTCTGGACGACAAATCTCGTTGGAAGCGTGGAAAGCGTTAATGATGAATAATATTATAGACGACATTCCGATTCGTTTAAAGCTCCATCTTTCCTTTGTTACACGTGACCTCACATTCCGACGCATTACAAAGTATTAGCCGGCAGTGATTAATACTCACGTACAGTAGGGCAACTGAACACTCAGTTCTATGCGACGGTGCGTTCGAGGTTAAAAAAAATGGGTGTTTAACGTTGATAGACGACACATTAACCCTTTGAAACCGAATATCGTCTAAACAAATATTTAAGAATTCAGTCCGTACCGCGAAGAAAACACTACACTTCACCATTACAAATATCAACTGGTTAACCTTGTTTAAGGAAATAATACGACTAAAACGCTAATTAACATTTGGAGCCGAAGCTCTTTCAAATGAAACTTAAGAATTCAGTCCATACCGCGAAGAAAACACTACACTTTACCATTAAAAAGATCAACTGGTTAACCTTGTTTAAGGAAATAATACGACTAAAACGCTAATTAACCTTTGGAGCCGAAGCTCTTTCAAATGAAACTTACGAATTCGGTCCGTACCGCGAAGAAAACACTATTCTTCACCATTACAAATATCAACTGGTTAACCTTGTTTAAGGAAATAATACGACTAAAACGCTAATTAACCTTTGGAGCCGAAGCTCTTTCAAATGAAACTTAAGAATTCAGTCCGTACCGCGAAGAAAACACTACACTTCACCATTACAAAGATAAACTGGTTAACGCTGTTTAAGGAAATGATCGCAGTTTATTTTGAAGATCATGCAAAATCCATAAATAGAAAATACAACGTCATTGTTAGAGCAGATGGTGAAGTTACTTCCAGGCTTTGAGCTGCTAAAGACTGAATATCGCGACCCAATTCCCGAATAACTTGGACACGTATGCGTAAGTATGAATAAAAAATTGTCTGACTTTGTTAGGTTCCGGTACACTCTCACTGAAAACCTGAGACTACATTGCTAATAAAATAAAATTATACACTCAGTACGAAACGGTAACATAATGCCAACACCACAGCTATAAAATCGCAACAGCAGTTGCTGGAATTCAAAACCAGAGCGAGCCACCTGCATGGTTGTGAGCACGTGCGATCCCCCTGAGAGCAGACAGAACGCCATACACGGACGATATGTCAAAGCAATGGCGTGTATGACACAAGTATTGGGTGATAACAAAATGCATTTCGCGCGTGGATGGACAACAAGATTAATATACTGAGCGTTCCCAAAAATCCTAAATGAAAACAAAATTTTGTGTTCCATTTAACATTGGCCCAACTTCTAGCGGTGGACTGATTCTACTGCCCAGATTACTTTAAAAGTTTAAGCTCAGCTGGTATAAAAAGTCTCCATTATGATGGATATAGTGAGCACCTCCGAAACGTCGGTAAATGTCCACGAGACTAAAAATGTAAAGCTGTCCCGCAAAACGCCATATAAGCGCTTGGGGGAGGAACATGTCATATCTGACGGTAATGTCCCTATATTCGCCTGAAGACACTGAAAAGATCACGAGAGGCTCAGGACGGACCGGATTCCCCTGAAAACATCCATAATGATACCGAAACACCAACGTGATAGGTAACAAACTTCTATGGGCACCCTGTGTTAAGACAAAGAACTTTTGACGGATTTACAAGTACTTGTGTCACTGTTGCGTGCGCATGACCGACAGAGGTCGGATAGAGAAGTACACATAAAACTAACGTCACCAGACATGCACGCCCCGACAACAATTTTCTGGGTGACTCGCAGTGCTGCCAACAGCCTTACATGGCTACCAACTTAGCTCAAACGTCCATCAATAGATGTTGACATAAAGAGAGAACAAAGCAAAGTTGGGAGTACCAGAACATCGCGAAATCTTTCCATTTCTTGGTCGAAATCGGTTGACCACCTTCTCATCCACTGCGTGCTATGTGTAACCCTCTGAAGCCGAAGATCACCTAAATAATATTTAATAATCCAGTTCGTACCGCAAAGAAAACACAACTCTTCACCATCAGAGACAACAAAATTATTTAAGAATTCAGTCCGTACCGCGAAGAAAACACGGCACTTCACCATTACAAAATCAACTGATCGCATCTAAAATTATTTAATAATTCGGGCAGTACCGCGAAGAAAACACGGCACTTCACCATTACAAAGATCAACTGGTTAACCTTGTTTAAGGAAATAATACGACTAAAACGCTAATTAACCTTTGGAGCCGAAGCTCTTTCAAATGAAACTTAAGAATTCAGTCCGTACCGCGAAGAAAACACGGCACTTCACCATTACAAAGATCAACTGGTTAACCTTGTTTAAGGAAATAATACGACTAAAACGCTAATTAACCTTTGGAGCCGAAGCTTTTTCAAATGAAACTAAAGAATTCAGTCCGTACCGCGAAGAAAACACTACACTTCACCATTACAAAGATCAACTGGTTAACCTTGTTTAAGGAAATAATACGACTAAAACGCTAATTAACCTTTGGAGCCGAAGCTTTTTCAAATGAAACTTAAGAATCCAGTCCGTACCGCGAAGAAAACACTACACTTCACCATTACAAAGATCAACTGGTTAACGCTGTTTAAGGAAATAATCGCTGTTTTGCATTGAGAATCATACGAGACTCGTAAATATAAAATCGAGGGTTACTATCTGTTACAGCAAGTGGTACACATAGTTACCATTGGGCTTCAAAGGGCTATGTGCTGCTATGTCTTTACATCGCACAAGGGAAGAGAGAACAAATGAAGATGAAATTCTCTACATTTACCATAAGCAAGAGAAAGGTTGCCTCGTGGCGCATATGTTTAAGCACTGGGCCCTCGTCTGTTTACATAAACAGCGATTCCACCAAACACCGTTTACAACTTTATAATCTAAATCATGACGTGAAAAAGAAACAGGCCTACAACATAACACAAAATTTTATGACATCATTTTCATACCACATCTAACAATGCCTTTCTACTTTTAACAACACTGACTCACTGAAAGTTCTTTTTTTTTTAAGTCGGTTTCCAATTACTTATTCGCTCTGATTTCCCGTCAGTAATTAAACCCGCTTGTTTACTTAACTCACTCGCGAAAGCCGTGTTTGTTCAGCGTGTCATTTTTATCTTAACTTGCGTGGACTTTACACTAATCAAACTGTGATTCCAGCCCTATTTCTGACAGACGGACGGGTTTCTGGTGAAATATCATGCAGAAAGTAAGAATTTACTAAAAACACAATACAATCTTGACGATCACGACCAATCACATCACTGATGATGAAGTAACATCATAACCCTGACAGCCCGAACTTAGTCGCCGCAAGGCCGTGGTCTAGGCAACACGGAGTTTTCCTCCGTGGCATCCCAACAATTACTCCATTCACACTCACACAGAAGAAGGCAATGGCAAACAACTTTTGGATCATCTGCCAAGAACGTATATGAACAGGTCCCAGTCCGAGAAAAGGATGGAAGGATCCTGTTCATATGGACCTGTCGTCAGACAGAACACTAAATAATAATAAGATGAGGTGGTCTAGCGGTTAGAACGCTGGCCTTGTAATCCTGGGGTCTCGGGTTCGATTCCCGGCGGTGCCCGAATTTATAACTTGTGTTGGGCAAGGCCGTGGTCCAGGCAACACGGAGTTTTCCTCCGGGGGCTTCCCCGGTTTCTCCGTGGCATCCCAACAATTACTCCATTCACACACAGAAGAAGGCAATGGCAAACCACTTCTGGATCATCTGCCAAGAACCAATATGAACAGGTCCCAGTCCGAGAAAAGGATCGAAGGATCCTGTTCATATGGACCTGTCGTCAGACAGAACACTAAATAATAATAAGATGAGGTGGTCTAGCGGTTAGAACGCTGGCCTTGTAATCCTGGGGTCTCCGGTTCGATTCCCGGCGGTGCCCGAATTTATAACTTGTGTTGGGCAAGGCCGTGGTCTAGGCAACACGGAGTTTTCCTCCGTGGCATCCCAACAATTACTCCATTCACACACAGAAGAAGGCAATGGCAAACCACTTCTGGATCATCTGCCAAGAACGTATATGAACAGGTCCCAGTCCGAGAAAAGGATGGAAGGATCCTGTTCATATGGACCTGACTTCAGACAGAACACTAAATAATAATAATAATAATAGAAACACGTGAATCACAACGCACCCCACTGTACGTATCACCACTGAGTCACCAGATCACTTTTACAGAAATCTACAACAAGTACAACCCCCACCCCCAAACATCGTCACAAGAAAACTCGTAAATTACATCACTTCTGTACAGCAACCACCACAAAGTTCGCAACATCGGATTCGGCCATTACCACATTAACGTTCATTTAACATTTCATTTCCCAATATCGATTCTACGTTTTAAGTAAACTTTACGCTCCAATGCAGTGAACGTTCCGGAACATTCAAAAGTTCGTAATCTCTGACTTCACTATTTCATGAAGGCAGATCACTCGCCATACAAATAGACCGATACCTGTTGCCATGGCAACGCGGCCAGCATGAAACTTGTACTGTACACCGAGTATTTCACTGAAAAACAATGCGACCGGTCTTTAAAAGATTGCAGCTGGTGTCATAATCGGCAGATCTGCCTGGGAAACTCCTCAAAGATAGGTCATCCGACAGCCTTTCTGGAGAACGTTCCTCAGCTTTCGAAAATTCTTTTCTAGAGGAGTCCTTGAAATGGGTGTTGGCCTCGACCTACAAAGAATAGCACAGCAGAAAAACGCGGACACAGCATCCACGTCTTCTGTGGGATTCAAACCCACGAACCCTGTGTTTCATCAGCAAATATCCGCACCCTGGACCGCGTGGCAACTGCAATTGTTCATCATCCTTCCCCTTTATTTCAAAAGCATTTTCACAGCAATATTACCATTCGGTCAGAAAACAACCAGAAGGTATCAATTGAACTGACACACACAGATTCGTGCGTCAGTATGTTTGCGCGCGCACACACGCACAATTAACATCACGGCAAATTAATTACCATCTCTTCATATTCGGAATGTCCTGGGTTCGATTCTCATCTTCGATGGCGTTTAACCTTAATGACTTTTTCATCCTCTCAGTATAAAAAGGTGACTCGCATCTAAACCCACAAAACACACGCACACTTCGTCACTCCAGATAAATTCAGGGGTCAATATCTTAAAATATGTCACGACCACTTCCTTTTATACCTCAATTATACATAACCAGCTTTCAACTTAATCGTGTAGCCGAAGACAGTCGTCACTTAAAACCGAACACCGCGCACACATACGCCGATATTATCATAAATTCGAAGAACGGGCCAACATTCGAGGTCCCCGACCGAAGAACGTTACGTACCTGTAAAGAACCAGCTGGCCGCGTCCATCGGTTAGCATTAAGACGACATGAAGACGGAGAACTGTCGGCTCATCACCACCCAGGCCTGCGCACTGTTGGGTTGGATTATCAACAAACACTCCGTAATGTCACAGACAGTCGACAACAATCACGACCAGGTGTGGGAACCACCGCAAGTTGGCGCCAACACGACGCGAGGGGCGAATCGGGCAGGAAATGCCAACTTTCTCGTGATACATTATTTTTTTTTCTAATATACTAAGATAATACAGGGGTATGGCAAAGCAGAACCCTGCTATACCGTGGAATCAGACGAACTGCTGGTACGATCATCGTTTCACTTACAACCCAGGTAGCTTCCGAGGCCCGTTGACACCGGACTATATAACAAGGGTCTAATGTGTTATAAATGGAGAAAAAAAATGACAGATTTCCATATATCTTGACCTCTAGTGGAATGAAATTTGAATGTCATCATTCCTACTTGTAATTTCTGATGAATGTTCGTGTAACTCCTACACTGCAATATGAAATCAGTCCCTACGTTTAGTCGATCGGGTAGGTTTGAAGGGAGTGGCCATGTTCAATTATATAAATGATATCATTCAATAAACTACTCAGTACAAAAACACTGCTGGGTCGTATTCGGGACATCCCCGGGCTCAAATCTCAGCCGGATTACTAGTTATCCTGAACGAAGCATTTCGAGGCTCTCGTCACTACGTCCAAGTTAAATCCAAGATAATACCTCAATTTATTAGTCAGTAATTCCGCATTTTGTATTAATAGGTTTCACTATAAGCAACTATTATTTTCTTAAACAGCGTTAACCAGACGATCTTCGTAATAGTAAAGTGCAGGGTTCACTTTGCGGTACGGACTGAATTCTTAAATGTTATTTAGACGAGCTTCGGCTTCAAATGGAGTGGTGTGGGACTGAAAAAAACCTAAGAACCTTTCTGCGAGTCGAACCCAGGATCTTCCTCTGACACTGAAGTCGAAAGATCATAAAAAAGACGGCAGTGGGGTCTTCTGGTCGATCTCGTTGAGACAAGAGAAACAAACAAGGACAAAGGCCTTCAGAAATGTGACATTGCGAGCGGACAGAGCTGCTCAGAGTGCTCGTCTTTTGTTTGGGAACAAAATTGATATTTATAGATGTGATGATGATGATGTGATGTGATGTGGGAGATGAGACTTTGAAATAGTGGGGCCTTCTCGCCTCCCGCATAGCAGTCAGGGGTGTACAGAATTACAACACCGTCAGACTAAAAAATATACAGTTCCACTGCATGTCGTTCTTAAAAGCAAACTCCATTTATAACATCCTCTCGCTTCACGCAGAATTTATTACCCAAATCACAGTCAGTTCACTTTACTCGTGTATACTAATTACCCAGAACTGCGTATTTTTAGTTCATTTGGACTCTCAACGTTATTTTCCACATATTATGTCCGCGGTATGGGCTAATTCCACCCCAGTTGTGAAGGAAATAAGCATATTGCTTACTCGTAAAAATTACTTGAAGCACAGTACGGGACTAATTTATATGCGCACAAACAAATAATAAATCCGACTTTATCCATTAAGTATTATTTTCATCAACCACTTCAATCTGAAGCTCATCTAATTAACAAACAGAATTCAGTCCGTACCGCGAAGAAAACGTCACACTTCACCATTACAAGGATCAAAGGTTAACAATTTTTGTGGAAATATTCCCCGTGTGCATTGAGAATGATACGAAACACATAAATACATAATACGAAGTTATTGACTGTTAAGGTGGTAAATATAGTTACCACTTGGCTTTAACGGATTAAACATCTTCCGTTTATTCACCTGCAAGAAATCTTACACTAGTTTTCACTACAGTCTATCGGGATCAGAGCAATTTTCCAATAAAAGCAGGTTACAATTTAATCTTGCATAATCAACTTCGTTACCTCCATGTATGACAACTGTATTTTACTCCCGGCTTAACAGATGCAACATCTGACTCTAAAAAATTTATGTGAGTGACATCTACTTCTTTGCATCTGAATGCCTAAATTAATAAATACGCAGTTTTCCCTAAATGCTCCTTGTAATTACGAAAAATAATTACTGAAACAAAAATCCTACAGTGGACATTTTCGTGATACAACAAAATCTTATCCACTTTAATATTATACTATCACCTACTCTTTAAGGAGGCAGGCCTACTTAGAGAAGAAAACTAAGTTTATAATGGGCATATATGGCAATCGTCATGTTCGTGATGTTGAGAGAGCTATTTACGTAAATATTACCCCCGCACGAACGACAACTTGTTCGACATATCTGTAAGGAGTGTAGCCTATAGACTACATACATGACCTCCCTATGTGAATGGATCTCAAGGTCAGATACATCCGTATTCCAAATCCCACTCTTTTGCTGCAAGGTTAGCGGTGATTGAAGTCTAGGTCGTAACAAAAGAATTTTTCAGAAGAAAACCACGACTGTGGATTAAGTCCAGCATTCCTTTAACTCACTTCCGGAGAAACTGACGACACATCATGTAACCAATCATACATTTCGAGTCAAACTTAGCATGAACAATACCAACCACCATGTTTACTACTTTCATTTGTTACTAAAAACAACACCAACACAACAGCCGGGCAAAATTAGCACCACGTAATGTATGAACCTGAAATTTTGTTCAGACAATTTTTAGTGTGTGTGTGTGTGTGGGGGGGGGGGGGTGGCCACGGTATATAATATTTTCTGGACAATCCGGCATCTGCACGCAGAATTATCACTCTATGTGGCACGAATGGTCGCCATTGGCATTTAAACCGTTTAATACTGCCACGTAATAACAAGCTACGCGCCACACTTCCAGCGGCCATCTTGTAGACATTCTACAGTAACAGCAGCAAACGTTTCATACTTTTAAGAGACGTGTAACCAAAACAAAATTTAAATATTTTACGTTAAGTGGCGCCAGTACTCCTTCAGCCTTACAAAATACAAAATTAGATTAGCATAAAGAGTTTAAAAAAAAAGGCAACAAAATCTTGTAAACCCTTACACAATATGTAACTCAGTTACAGTGCAAGTCGGATATATTTAACTGCACAACAGCCAGAAGAACAACTGAAGACGAGGATGCGACTCCTATAAACACCCAGAGAGAGAGAGAGAGAGAGAGAGAGAGGAGGGGGGAGCCTCGAATTCATTATGTAAGAACAATTATTTTTATCCGTCGAGTTCCTCCCGGAAGTGAATAAGAGTCTGCTAAATTTGTAACAATAATATCGGCTTACATAACATGACATAAACATGCCATCGTAAATTTAAAATAAATGTCACTAACATTCAAATTATACGACGAACGACGGGGCATTCAAAGCCCAAATCAAATGCGTGTACAAACTCCGGAAACAAATTTCCACACACACAACTTCACTTCGGATATGCTACTGAAGTTCCGGGATTCGATTCCGGGAAGGATTTTTCTTTTCGACGCCAGCGTCCCAATTGCAGGAAAGAAAAACACACCAGAGATCTAACGTAACGTAACGCTGACTGGCTGTATCTACGTTTACTCTCACTTTGTTATTCCTCGTGTTTTGTTTGCTTTTGACTTTTCCTAGCCCTCTCATACGATTAAATTCTGAAACTTTACTTCAGCTACAAATTATATCTATGGAACTAAAAGTGAAACGAGTTCGGTAACTTCAATATTCATTAATAACTTCGAGCATAAAGGTTCTTGCCCTAAACGACCTTTACATACTTGGATTATTAAAGAAGACGTTTCGACTTTAAATGAATGATGTCGGAAGAGACAAGAAGCTATTCGTGAAACGTACATAGTTAAGGGTATTCAAGAACACGGCCGTCGTACATCTTAATTAATTACCCCGGAATTCTATTGAAATATCAACAGAGGGGGGAAATTTTGTCGGAAACGTTGGTATCTACCCACGCACCCAGAGAACTAAACCGACGACCTTCGAGCTGGCAACTAACGCAGACTTTAAAATTTCATGGGCTACGTTCCACAGATCAACAGAAAGAATCATCACACTTGGAGTACGCCTGACTTCAAGCAATCACATCGCAAGAGATCAATCAATTGCAGCGAAAGTATGGCGGAAACACAGAGGGGAGAAATCCATCTCCAGGTTCCAATAGCAAGTAGGCCATTCGTCATAAAACTTTCTACATTCTTCACTA
The DNA here is from genome assembly GCF_977971745.1 of Zootermopsis nevadensis. Classification (NCBI taxonomy): domain Eukaryota; kingdom Metazoa; phylum Arthropoda; class Insecta; order Blattodea; family Termopsidae; genus Zootermopsis; species Zootermopsis nevadensis. The sequence continues at coordinate 21,744,113 of NW_028259134.1, forward strand.
ATTCTTTCTTACATCAAGACAGCTGTCTTCTGCTCTGTAGCGCCGGGTAATCTGGAGCAGGTTTACCAATGTTTCAGAGGTCCTTGCTGCCTCCATCATCAGGGCCATCGTCACACGCGACGCTGTGAGGTTTATATCGTTGGACGTTCATTCTTCCACGGGTGTGGGTGAAAGTTGTTAAGGGCAGTTTAGGGAAAGACACAAATTGAAGGCGTTTGAGAACAGGGTGCTTGGAAGGACATTTGTACCTACGAGGTCAAAAGTGGCGTAAGCCTGCAATCATCAGCAAGATGATGAGCTCTATAATTTCCACTCTTCGTAAAATATTGTTAGGATTATCAAATCAAAGAGAATGAGAGGGGTAAAACGTGTAGCACGCATGGGACCGATGACAAGTCTGAGGGGAAATACCACTGCGCGACTATCAGCTTCTAAAGGGGGACTCTTTGTTTCATGAAGTTGGTTAATTACTGAACTTCCAACTGTCATCGTAAAAAATGCGTGTATTTTTTAGTATCGTACATTTTCAGTAGTATATTCCCATTGAAACACACAAAAAAGTCCTTATATCTGAACTTTCGTTAGAGTATAATGAAAACTGGAGTTCCTTAGTGGGGACGAACGAAAGTCAGGATAAACGGGTGATGCTGGCACACATAGAACATGCATCTGCCTCAACCGCTGGTCCCTACCATCTACATTATGTGTGACGATCTGTGCCCGCGGGGGGGCCCAGTTTGTCTCGGACCCTCGGCTTGGAATTCGGTCTACATAAAATAAAAAGATAGAGACACGGGAATCTCATTCACGAACTGTGTGTAAGGACATGAGAGTTGACAGAATCAACTCCGATCATTTTATCTTTACTATAGTCCGTAAAATTGTTATTTTTTACAAAACAGCAACTGTTTCAATGCTTAGCTCCTTTAAATGGGTTCGATACTTGATACAACTCCTTCGAGGAAAACAAATTCATTCGTAGAATACCTGAAACTAAGAAACAGGACGTCGCAAAGTATCAAAACCATGAACAGAAAAGTCGGCAGAGAAGAAGTGGATTGTGGCCATCTCGGCTGCGACGTATGCCGTCTTTTAGATGGTTAACGACGTTTCGGAGAAAAATATCGTCTCCATCTTCAGGGAAGAAGAAACCAGATACTAGTCTAATAGGTACATTAGATTATTTGGTGAAGCGTAAACAACGTAAAGCTGATTAGCCATCTTAGTCCTGCTATTTTCTCACGCAATCAATAGCAACTTTGAAAATGATGGTGGCAGTTTCTTGAAACGTTGGTAAACACCTTTTAGACTACATGCGTCACAACCGAAAGACCTCACATTCATAGCCCTGAAAACTTCAAATCACATACGGTTTAAGGCAGTTCAAAGACAGTCAAGCGAACATCAAACGAAATGTTCATAAAATCGTGTGTGAAAACGATACGTTTTAATAATCTTCCAACCCGAGGTTACTAAGCTCTGAAAAGCAGGCAACGAGCGAGAGAGAGGGCTTTTGGCCAAGAGAAAACGTACAGCGGGTGATACAAGCTGGTACAGTTTGGCGAAATATGGAAAAGTGCAGCCCTGAGCAAGTTTGCGGAAACTTAAGGACAAAGCTTGGAGCAGGGCTGTAGCGGACACATCAAGATAACAGAGGGCGCTTTGTGGCTGACGGCGTCTTATTAGCATGTCGGACACTGGCGACCATTGTGCCTGAAAGCTATCAAGAAGTTGCCGACTACTGTTCCTGAGATGAGGAGGGTTGGTCCCCCAACTGGCTTTGACACGGGAGTCCACGGGTCGAATCTTGTGGAGAGGGCAGGGAGGGCTGTTTCTTTACACAGTCTGTCCGTCCACGCCAAATAATGGCATCGCCTCAATCTTCAAATACATAACACCTTTTAAAGCCGAAGCTCACGTAAATGACATTTACGAATTCAGTCCCTACCGCAAAGAAAACACTTCACCATTGCAAACATCAACTGGTTAACGATGTTTCAGGAAATAGTCGCTGTTTACAGTAAGATTCATACGAGATAAATACAAAATGAGGAATTATTAGTTGTTGGAGCAGCTGGGACATGGAGTCACCACTTGGCTTTGAAGGATTTTATCATACAGGCTAGAAGTCTAATTCCGTGGAAGGCTGATGATAACATTTGTACTTCAGAAAGAGGAAAATAACGAAAGGTCACAGAAAATTTGTAAGAACGAGATTTTATAATTTACACTCTTCACTTAGTTTTGTTATAGTGATCAGATTGAGGAACAGATATGAGTGGGGCTTGTGGAATGTACGCAATAAATAAATTATATATATATATATATATATATATATATATATATATATATATATATATATATAGTCAAAACTATGACAAAAATTCCGTATACCTATCAGGAGACCCATTTATTGTCGAAAGTGTTTCCATAACCTTCCTATTTTCGGGGGATATAGCCGTGAAAGTCAATGGGGCAAAATGTTTGGGGCCAGTTACAGACGCATCTGTCACGGTACGAAAATTTCCCAACCACTATCCGGAAATATGACAGGAGTCACTTAACAAGTGCAGTGAAACTCGAAAATCGTAAACAAATTCCCTCGCAATCGATAACAATTATGGTTGCTCATTTTTATCTGTCGAATCAAACAAACACAAGTCGGTATGCAAACCGATAAGACTCGCCGACAAGAATCGTCATCACAGTGCGTCATCAAACAAAACAAAATGTTTTCAGAAAAATCATACACAACAAAGAACTAACAATACACAAAATCCTGGTGACGAGGACTTCATTTACAGGGTGAGATGCGCCCATGTTAACTACAAATCTAGAAGATAAACTTGGACAAACAAAAACTTCTTCGAATAAATATACGCCCGCCCACTAATTAAAATACGGCGATCATCAAGAATAACACCTAAACATGGCTGTCTTCTGGACCACTGCACCATGTAGTGTGGTATCGACGTTTCGTACTTACTGCCTCCATCATCAGGGCGATGAGGCGACAACAAACGAACTTGGAAATATCAAATCGTCGTCGAAATGTTTTTCTATGCACGGCTACCACACTCACTAAACGAAGATCTCATTTCCATCAAGGTTTTGAGTTTCCCCAGTCTCTAGTGGTTTATCCACAACAAATTCGCCTTTTCGGATCAATAATTATTGACACCTGTATTAAGAAACACGAACAAATAGGACCGCTGAGTCTGTATTTAATCCACTTTCCGTTCTAGGGAGAAAAAAAAATTGATGAAGATCACTGTGGCAAGGTGAGTGAAATTTGGCACGGGGTTAGCAGCGGAAGCTAACACAGCCTGCAGTTAAACACAGCTGTCACACTGGATTTCATCTTGAAGACGTCCAATCCAGTCCGTATTAAAACGGCTACACAGTGTAATGCGAATCAACTAACTAGCGTGGACACCCCGAATTGTTACGGCCCGTACGCGCAACACAACCTTGCATTATGTGCAAATCAGTGGCCCACACTACCAGGGGTGTCCAGAGAAGGCAGCTGCTACAGCTCAAAAGCATCGTTTACAAGAAATTACTTTCTGTGTGTAAAATAGAACTTTAGCTAGTCCATTTCTGGATGCAATCGGACAAAAAAAAATACACTTCACACGGAGAGATACGAAGTTGTCCGAGCGAAAACGAGTGTGTGGATTCCCCGCGTGGAGAATGACCAACCATCAACCGCAAAATAACGTGGGGAATCCTCCATGATGACGCCATCACCAAGCAAAACACGTGTCACACACCCAGCCCACCCACTGGCCACCGGTTATAGAAAACTCGGACGTCACTAGCGTCATTCATAAAAGTCAAATTTTGGAAAACGCGAAACAATTCTTACACTATGAATACCATTTTCCTGGCCTGTTACGTATTTTGTACGCTTTCCTGGACCGCTGGCGGGGACGTCTTAAGGCCTCTGCCTGCACAGGCCATGCACCCACGCATCGAGTGGAATTCGAAGCCACGACCATAGTGTTCGAATGCTAAACCCCCCACGCCATACAAATGATGTAAATAATGGTTACGTAGGCCCTGAAGCCTTTAAACCCTCCTGACATATTCTGAAAAAAAACTGCAAACAGCCAGTCAAGCTTTGCGTCTTCCCTTTTCGCAGAAAGTCAATTCGACTGAATCAAGAATTGTTACTGAGGTCACAAGTTCGCAATGTTCTTGGTACATCTTCATAACTACCGTTTTTATTTTGATTCTATAAACAGAAACAAATTCACCCTTTCATTAATCCGAGTTTAATGTCGTCTCCCCCCTAGGGCGATTACGTTACAAAAAATACTTACAGAATATCTCTCGCATTATACATCACGATGAAACACAAAGCCCACAAACACTTGTATTTACAGATGCGTTTTAAATGGAACACCCTGTATCACCCGTGAAATTATGTAATAACTCCCAACGGGGTCACAAGGGAAGTCGCTTAAAGGCAGGGAGAATTCCAATTTTAATTTTACCTCACGCAAGAAACTTGACACGTCAGTGAATACAAACATGAAGAGACGTACTTGATCCATCAGAGTTTGCGAAACACAAGCCAACTATTTAGGCAAGTAGAACTGATCCCGCTCTAAATTCTCCGCTTCAGATTACACCCTACAGGGAGAAAATTGTCTTTCTGCCTCCATTTTTAATCCCGTGACTTAATTATTTAAACCGCGCTGATGAAGTGGGCGGGCGCTACATTATTTCACACTTAATTTTGTAGCTCTCGTCTGCCGAGGTGCTGTGTCTCCGCCCGAGTTCTTCAAAGAGAAGGGATTAAAGTCATTAGCCAAATTAAGATGGATGGCAGGAGGGGGGGGGAGGCGGCGGCGGGGGAGGGGGGAGGGATGTATAAAGATCGGGGATTAACGCGTTACAACCCCACGAAGCGTGGGACCCCTTGTTGACATGTGTCATACACCTGACATCTCTGCATCTTTAGCTGATGCTCTCGTGTTATACGGAACGGAAGTTGACAGCCGGTCAAAACATCGAACTGCAACCCACTTAACAATATATTTTATTTCAACTTATTTATTATTGGCTTATTTAACGATGCCTTCAATTGAACTGTCTGACTGTAGAACGAACACGTCAGAGAAAGAACTGTCCTATCTTACTAACCCGGAACTTTTCTGTGGGGACTGAGAAAAATCACGATGAACTACAGCCAACTCAGCTGGTCTCCGAGCTCAGGTCTGAACCAAGAACATCCAGGAAGCAGGAGTGCTAGCCACTCAACCGCGACTTTCAGTCACCAACAAAGAATAATCAACAAACAGACGTAAGGCTACGCTTCCAAGTTGTCTCTGTGACCAAGAGTGTGTACCGGTTTGGTTTCATGGGCTAGTGCACTCCGCAAGCCACGACCAGCAAATCGAAAAGAAGTTTGCTGGCTGTAACACGGAATTCGTATGCTAATGTAATGGTCATTTCCCAGACTTCTTCACCGTTTATGACATTATAATTCACTCGTAACAACATTCAAAAGCTATAAAAGCATCTAACCAACCACTTGCCTATGACATCAGCATACATCGAGCGTGTCTAAAACTCAGTACAAGATAATATTACACGATTACAAACGATCCCTCTCCGCTATCGGAAATTGAAAACAGCGGACTGAAAAAAAAACGAACTGATTTAATTTAATTCAATACACTCGTTACTGACACAATTAACTTTTATATGGACGATTATTTTCTAACTTAAAAATCATCACATTTATTCCAACCAGTAATGGCGACACGTGAGGTGAACTCCACTTACGTAAACGTATCTTGCAAATATTTTCATAGTTCAGATACAAATATACTTCCGCTCCAATAAACTGTACTACAGCACAGTGCTTAATTATTTCCCTATAATTACACTATTGCCACGGTGGTCTAGCGGTTAGAACCCTGGCCTTGTAATCCTGGGCTCTCGGGTTCGATTTCCGGCGATGCCCGAATTTATAACTTGTGTTGGGCAAGGCCGTGGTCTAGGCAACACGGAGTTTTCCTCCGTGGCATCCCAACAATTACTCCATTCACACAAAGAAGAAGGCAATGGCAAACCACTTCTGGATCATCTGCCAAGAACGTATATGAACAGGTCCCAGTCCGAGAAAAGGATCGAAGGATCCTGTTCATATGGACCTGTCGTCAGACAGAACACTAAATAATAATAAGATGAGGTGGTCTAGCGGTTAGAACGCTGGCCTTGTAATCCTGGGGTCTCGGGTTCGATTTCCGGCGATGCCCGAATTTATAACTTGTGTTGGGCAAGGCCGTGGTCTAGGCAACACGGAGTTTTCCTCCGTGGCATCCCAACAATTACTCCATTCACACACAGAAGAAGGCAATGGCAAACCACTTCTGGATCATCTGCCAAGAACGTGTATGAACAGGTCCCAGTCCGAAAAAAAGGATGGAAGGATCCTGTTCATATGGACCTGTCGTCAGACAGAACACTAAATAATAATAAGATGAGGTGGTCTAGCGGTTAGAACGCTGGCCTTGTAATCCTGGGGTCTCGGCTTCGATTCCCGGCGGTGCCCGAATTTATAACTTGTGTTGGGCAAGGCCGTGGTCTAGGCAACACGGAGTTTTCCTCCGGGGGCATCCCAACAATTACTCCATTCACACACAGAAGAAGGCAATGGCAAACCACTTCTGGATCATCTGCCAAGAACGTATATGAACAGGTCCCAGTCCGAGAAAAGGATGGAAGGATCCTGTTCATATGAACCTGTCGTCAGACAGAACACTAAATAATAATAAAATTACACCAAGGACCTTAAAGGGCCAACATTGTATACCATTTGCTTCTTTTAATGTAACAAATTTCACGTAATGTATGCTTTATTCTGGAGACACGGAACCAAAACAGAATTCATAAAACAAAACCAATATCAAATTTTATCAAATTCCCTACTCCATATGCATTAATTTAATGTCAGTAACTGTCAGTAAATTATACAACCAAAATTTAATAATCACGTACACCAACCTCTCATCAGAATCGTGACACATACTGTCAACACGATGTAAACTAACTTCCTCTTAGTGGCAATATCAATTTCTGCATCAACATACCTCGGATATTACTGACATATCTCAACCAATGGGAATCTATTGACTATCCAGAAACCAAATAACCACTGGCCTTTGTTAGGTTATAGTAACACGAATACTGTAATATTACTATCTCAATTGGTACTGCTTTATTAAAGGCGTCTCTTCAAATGTTCACACTGCACAGCGTTCTGCAGAATGATCATTAATTTAAAATACAATCCCCGCCATCTTCTGAAAAGACCGAGGAAAATAAGAAGACACACTCGGTCAAAATAACATCTGTAAAACAACAAAAAATCTTTACAAAAATTAACTGCAGCGGCAAACACTATTAACATTTTAAACGTCGTCAGTAACAAGTACTTTTGCATATTTCTATTTGTGTTTCGTATAATTCTTCAACTAAACAGCGATTACTCCCTTAAACATCGTTAACCAGTTGATCTTTGTAATGGTGAAGTGTAGTGTTTTCTCCGCGGTACGGACCGAATTCTTAAAATTATTTAGACGACACTCGACATCCCTGGCCATCTCGACACAGGTTTTCCTCTGTCTTCAAGCAAATGCTGAGATGGTTCCCAAGTTCCAAGTTGCCACTGCAAGCTTCTCATGCAGCCCTCCCGACTTAAATTAATCAAAATTTACCACCCCTTAACGCCGTCAAAATTTACCCCCCCCCCTCCCCTCAGTAGGAACTTCTAAATTATGTACTAAACTTCCAAATTAATAGCCTCAGCTTTCGCTAATACAAAGTTCAAAATTCCGTCTTTTATGCCAATCATCACACTAACGCCTTCACTCTTACTTTATCCTTAACAGAAGGACGAGCGGGACCTTCTAACTATAAGATGCTCTTTCTCCCCCCCAGATATCGAAGTGTCTCTCACTTCTCCCCCACCAATTTCCTCTTTCTCTCTCTCGACATCCCTGTGTATTTGCAGAAGTCAAAGTCACAACAGCCCAAGATTTTAATGAATAGTAGCCTTTACAAATTTCAAAATAATTACTTCTCGTGTTTATTTCTGCCGAACTGTAGGTATCAGAGTGACCACAGTCATGTCAAGTGGACACGGATAGGTGAAGGTCATGTCAGCCCTGGGGTTTGTGCCGAAGTGGCCTTCAAAAATGTCAAGGTCATTTGAATTTCAGTTTTTATCGTGTTTATTTCTGCAGAACTGTGGTCATCCGAGTGCCTATACTCACGTCAAACATAACAAAGAGTCCATTCGTTGACGCGTATTTTACGTGGTATGTAATTTGGGTGACTACCCGTACAAAAATGTTACGATGGAATCTTTCATTACTGTAATGTTATCTGTGATTGGCCGGTTACCGGTTGGTTCAGCTGTGCTCGTCACAGGAGTAAGTTCCGGTAGACTGTTAGGATGTTATCAGTGTCGATCTGTTAGGAGGGAGGCTTTGTATGAGATTCATCATACATCTGTTACACTGATACATCCATACACACACATTGTGTAGTTTAGTGTAACTATTAGGTTTATGTTGCGTCAAGAGTATGGAGGTCCAGACGTTTTGAAGAAAAATAAATTGAACAGGGTTTGGTTTAACATCTGGTAGAAGAATAATAATAATTCAGAAATAACTATCATTCTACAGGTTCTCCAGGGTAAGTTTACAGTTACTCAGACATTCAAGAAAGTACCTGCTCTTATGGAAACCAAATGTTCATCAAAAAGGTGTATTCATAATACTGGAACGTATCCAAAAATTTCTCACGTTATTATTCGAATATAAATTTTAATATCATCCTCCCATAACCACCTAATTTTCCTAAGTGTTTTTCTTCTTCCCTTAATAACGCCCACCAAAACCAAAATTTATTCATACACCCTGAAAGAATTGGACAAACTGTACAAACCCATTACGTAATGTTCTCAAATATGTAACTTCATATCTGAGTCAAAATTGGTGTCACTATTTTTGATTGGTTCATAGTGAAAATTCTGCAATTTATCTCATCGTAATAACACATTTTCTTCAAGTGGTAGTTAATTTTTAAGTAGCTACTGTTATAAGACTGTAAAAACTTCAAAGGCCTGTTTTCTCACTGTTGAAATGTCTTAACATTTTCTGAGGTTATGACTCATGACGATACAGAACTGAAAGATTTTGTGTGTACTGCTAGATGATGACTAAATTATTCCACATATGGGTTTTAATATATTACAAACTGTCCAGAAAAAATATATAACACAATTTTTTTTTTCAATTTTCATAACTTATAAATATTTAAAAATTTCTAATATGACACAGCAGCAAATTAAAATTCCAATCTTAAATTATTCTGTGTATTATTTGCAATAAAAATGGGTGGTTTGAGTAGATTCAACAATATTACATTTTTTAAATTACTTTTTCATAAAAATACAATTATTCACACTCTTCTTTAGAAGTTAGTGGATTTCACAGGAGTACCCCCTTAAAATCTTGAGAAAAAATATTTCTAATTACACTAATTTAAAGTACAGAAATAGCACATGCATTTCAGTATTCAATTTAAGCAGAAAATATGAAGTCGTCTCAATCTGCAAATCCAAATTACAGTAACACTCATTTGGCCTGAATGTTTCCAAATGCTTCCATGCAAATTTTTGTTACTGGTCTCAATGCTAAGAAGTGCCCGTCTCTCCTAGTGGCACAAAATGGAGAGTTAACGAACTCCTTATTGCTTCGACATATTATACAGCAGAGAGTTCCAACCAAAAACATCAGCTGCAGTTTCTAAGTTGCCTTAACTTTCTGACCGAACACTATGGAGTTAAGACGAAACAAAATTATAAACAGCCTGAATCCAGAAATCCTGAATGACATGGTAAGTACCTATGGTCACCATGTAACAGCTTACAAAGTGTGCGACTGGGACGACGTTCAATGTCATGACCTTCGTAGAGAATTTTCTAAGGCCACACTCGGACACGCCATTCATAAATCAGACCTATAACAAATAATCTCCTATGATAAAAACAAACATAATTTTGGTGACAAAACACAGAGATTAAAGACTCCTTTGGACGAAGGAAGATTACCCTCGAAAGACACTCCATCATGTAGTTTGTTCAATAAATACTATTCTTCTGCCTGATGGGCTAGGCCCATACACCACAACACCTACAAAGAGCCCATCAAATGGTACAAGCTTCAGCTGCAATCCACATCCAAATTAGGCAAATCTCATACCTTTGAAGTAAGAGACAGAAAAATTAAATATACTTCCAAGAAGCTGTGCTCAGTGTGGCTGACCTTAAGAGCAGAATCGGAAGGTCACCTAACAGCTGTAGAGCAAGATGGGCACATGTCCAGAAAACAGGTGTTCAAAATCTGAAATTCCATTCATTACACTAGAATGACTGTTACCGCGACAACCTGTCCAAGGAGACCAAAATAACAGAGCTACACGACAAAGATCCCTTTACTGACTTAACAGTTTTATATCAAATTTGGTAGGCTCATAGCATCATGTCAATTTGACTGCCCCACTTAATAACCAGCTCCACGGAACAGAGTCCTTGAGAAGCTGATAATCGCTCAGTCAAAAAATTCCCAACCTTCAACGAGACACAAAGGCTCGATGCTGTGCTCACATCTCACCACCAGTACCAATCTCAAGTCACATAAGTGAGATTTCAGGTTCTCATGGCTACAAGTATGAATACAGATGCCTTCTGGGATGTTGCATTTCAAAGGTGATTACTGCACATCAACGTCCTGAAGATGGAGGCCGCAAGCACCTCTGAAATGGCAGTAATCTCCTACTACATAAAAGAGCACATCCCAGAACACAGTAATCTTCACGTGCGTCACTGCGAGGAACTGAAATCTCACTTATTCTAATAAAATTATATATAAAGCCGTAGACACTCAACCATAAACCATAGAAACTGATAATAAACCTAACATGTATGTCTCATGGTTCCTGCATTCGCTGTTGGTCCCTTATGCTGAAACTATTATCGTCAACTCATAAATTTTCCTTTGATTCATTTTGAAAAGCTGCACATTTATTTTTATGCGGGGCTTCTGTAAACTTTTATACAGTCACAACTTCAAAATTAAAAGTTGTGGAATTCAAGCACGGCTATGCCAAAGCAAACATTTTGGGGCAACCACCACAAAGCTGGCAAACAGCATCAACTCCAAGACGTCGTTTGAAAATTTAAAGAGAGAGACGCATTAATGACACGCTGTTACAGTATACACGAGTTCAAGCTCGATAGATGTAAACGTAGTAGAATCGCTTATTGGTCCGATGCCATTCTTCTCTCATGTGACCTGTACTCTTTATGATAAACGTGCCCAAACTGGGCCTTCTGACACGCCAAATTGCAAATATTATGTCCACTTTCCAATACTTAGAGTAATTACAAGGGATAAGTCCAAGTATGAGGTCCTGCAGAACACTTAAATGCGCCACTTCCATTTTTCACACACCCACCCCAACCCACTCACAGTCAGCCTTCATAACCTCAATGTTCAACACCCTCAATAGACACAATCTTGAACCTGTTTCATGGAATATTATATCAAATATCTTTGCGCATCCAAGTCGCTGTTTCCAAAAAAACATCCCCACCAAAATCATGAGCTGACGTAGCTCAGTTACAGACTGGACGACCAGAGTTCAATCCCCCAAAGGGGGCACAGGATTTTTCCTCTAGCCTCCGAGACCCACCCAGCCTCCTATCCGATGGGTACCGGGGTCCTTTCCCGGGGGTAAAGTATGGCCAGACCAGGGTGTGATGCTGACCACTAACCCCCAGTTAGAACCAAGGTCAAAAAGGGGTAGGAGATATAGTACCTCTCCCCCCAAGTGTCTACATGGCGTATAGTGGGATAGCTTTACTTTTTTCCTTTTACACCCACCAAAATCTTGCACACTTTCATGTCTCCAGCATCTCAGCTCTAGCAACAGCACATCACAACATCCTAATAATACCAGAAAAATTTCTCATCGAGAACAACGGGGAAAATCTAAAGTGGTAAACAAATGTAGGCATACCGTGTCCAAAATCCTGTAATAATCACCGAAGACGCAACCAACACTTCATGTAATATCCTAAATCAACCAATTATTTTACCAGTTTTGGATACAAATATTTTCCAAAACACTTCTTTTTCGTGTTCATGTAACAAAAGGGGGTACACTAAAAAAAAACTTAGAAAACTGAATTGGATGACAACAATTTTTGAACTAAATAAAACACATATTTCAATGAGTTATTCCTCCCTTATTTCCATCATGAATCAATTTGTCGAGTTCCCAGACATTTCAATTTTGAAGCATTTTCAAAGGACGTACAACACATATTTTTTTTTTAACTTTATACCTGATTACGGCTTCGTGTTCTGTTCACACGCAGTTTTATCTGCATTTACTTCCAGCCAAAACTCTTTACTGCCCTATCAGAGAATTTAGGACACAGCTCGACAAAATAATTTTGTTTTCGGGGATCAGTAAATATGTCAAATGTCTTTTCTTTAACAAACTTTCTGAGTAAGTGAAACTTCTGGCAGATCTGCTAGTCAGACAGAAGACATAACGACGGTAAAACAAATAATATTTATAGAGTACATACACAAATGTAAAACTACTTCTTACTTGTTTTTTAACATGTTTATTCTACTCTTCCAATATTGACACCGGAATGTCTTAAATACTCGCACATATTTTGAAGTTAAGACTGCGCACGAAAAAGGAGGACACTAAACAAATATTTAAATAGATCATGTAAGAGAGAACGACAAATGTTTCATTTCTTAATTATGGCCATTTGAAGGCGAAAGAGAATTTATAAAAGCTTTAGAATTAAATGTGCAAGGAAGAAAGAAGACGCACAACTGGCGAATTTTACGCATCTGTTCCTGAATACAGTTTCGATGTCTCACTGATAAGTGACCTGACACTTTTCAAACGACACACACACACGAAAAGCACGAACGAAAAAAATGAAGTGTCTCATGAAAGAAATGTGCAAATTTGTAACCAAACTCAAAACAAAAGGAATTTATTAACAGGTAAGCGAAAAAACTCGAAACTCCTCACAAAACAAACTCATCACTAATTTACTTTGGCTTTCGGGGTTTAGATGTGTTGCGTGCTGAAGGTGTTCCAACATTTCAGCAAAAAAACTGAAGTTGCTGTAAGACAAAGGGAAGAGGCAGCCATTATACAGATCACAAGATGCTACCAAATACATAAATCTCCCAGATTTCTATGTACCCAGATCCTCAGCAGCATTTACACAGGTGGTAGGTTAAGTTAACAATACGTAAAATCATGTACGCAGACAAAAGTGGTATCTTGTTCGGCTCAATTTGTGACTGGTAAAACTCAGATATTAGGTTGGGAGAGAGCCGTACAGAATCATGGCTACACATTATATCCTACTGCAGAGCCAATAATTTATCTACTAGCGCAATTCAATCATTCAATCCTATTTATTTCAATAAGATTTTCTGATCAGATACTATAAGAACTCGATAAACACCAATAAAATCACGAAAGATTAATTAAAAAGACATGCAGCAAAATTGACATAGCCAGCTGTCATTTGCAATAACTTTACTTGAAAAGGCATAGTTAAAGTGAATAGTTATGACATCCTATCAGAAGATTCTCGAACAGAAAATACTACATCCCAAAATTGGACACAATCCTGAACTATTTACATCCACCTCCCAAACTTAAGATACATCTTATTATCACACTGTTAAGTGCAAAATTAAAATATATACACAAAAATTATCTTCCTATCAAAAAGAAATGGGAGACCTCTTGACTTCAATAAAAGTTTGTTAGAAGTATCAGCACAATTTTTTTTTAAACACAAAATTTGTTTTCTAATAACTCATTTAAAAATTCAAATATAATTTTAAAACAACTTTCTGATTCGTATGACACATAAGAATTCATTCAAAAGCACTTGACTTGTTTGGCTCATTTAAAATAAAGCAAATACCAACACAAACTTCACATAGAACAAAGCATTCAACTTTTTTTTCTGCACTCAGTGCTTTTGCAGCTTCCAGAAACAAACAGAAATCTTCCAGTACTGTCTTTTATGAGGAAATGAATATTGCAATATCTTTGTATTATTATCCGTTTACTTCATAACAAATTCCACACTGCTTGACCAAACAATGGTGTGCCTATAACATCCCTTCATCAAAAACATCGAAAAGAAATATAAAGTGCTGTATTATAGTAACACTACTTTAAACTCCGGAACAAAGTCCACTATCAAGGGTCAGTTGTGCAATCCCATATCTTGTCACTGATAGATTTAGGTAACTGTCAGTAGGGCAACCGATTTCCTACTCACATAAAAAACATTAACGTTCACGTTATCTTACACAGACGTCTCATTATTCATTTTTCGACTAATTAAACCTACAGTACAATTCTGCTTTGTTTACATCCACACCTATCATGTTGTCATTTCACGAAGGAGCATGGACGGGGTTACTAAACACAGACTAATCCTAATGCCATGACTCTAAAGATGACCTTTCACAATCAAAACAACGTCCATTTCATGTGTACAGAACTTCGCAAATGTATCATTACGTTCTATAATGATTATCTAAATATCTGAGCAAACACACACACTAACATAATGACTTAATCTGCAAAGGACTACTTTTGACACGGGGAAAAAGCTGTTACACAATTTCACGAGAAGCCAAATGGGAGGAAAGTCACACACGCGAAATCAACCCACTGGAAATCATAAACAGGGAACATATTACAAGTACAACTGACACTCGTAAATGAGATTATATATTGAAGATTCACTTATTCACTTACCAGGCTGTTTATTTGCTATCTTATTGAAACAATTTTGAAACACTTCGTAAAGATGCAAGGGTTCATCATCGCTGGTCGCCATCTTAATTCTCACAGCAAAGCTAACTGTCTCAAAAAAAGATTCAATGCCAACATTCTTCCACAGCATATTCACAGGTGGCAGCACCACTCAAAGTCAACTTCGAAATTAGTTAAGGAGCACTACCACTACAAGCGCTTGCATCACACACTGTTGATTTTAATGAGACTAATTAAAATTGAACGTTTCCTGGTCTCCAAATCTCTCAAACTTAACATTTCTTCCAGTAATTTTAGTTTTCGCTACAATAAAATAATACATTGCAACATTATTTGTAAATTATTAAAGCACAGGATCCAAACATTGAAATTAGTGCAAAGAACATGTGTCAAAAATATGTTCCAACAGCAAAACAAATTCGCATGTCCATAAAATTCAGAGAAGCGACACTACATTGCCTAACTAATCAACTCCATAGAATGGACTACGTCTTGAGAAGCTGGCAGTCGGTCAGAAATTCTTCGTCTTTTCTAGAGCAGAAAGATTTACAACAATGAGCTGAAGCCAGTCCACACCACCATAGCGTGTTTTATGTTTCAAATCCATTCTGGTATCAACCATTCATTAGCATATAGATCATATAAACCATCACAGAAATAAAAATGTCATGTCTTCCCAGCTAATTAAGCACCTACACTGTATATGGTCATTGGGGTCTAGCTACTGGTGAAATTATAGTCCATCACATGTTTCTGAGAACAATTTAGCAAAAACTTTCAGCACGAATTACAAAATAAATAATAAATATGGAAGAAAGCCACTGTAAACTAATTTGAAGTAGAAAGTCTGTGAAAACGACGAAAACCCTTGGTAGGAATACTCGCTCTCGGGGCCAAGATTTGAACACGGACTTCTATAATACGAAGCAGGAATTCTATAGTAGCTTTGATGCGCTGCGAGTTCTGAGCTTTGTTCAGTCGCCTGAGCTTCGTTTTTCGTGTAACAACGTTGCACACTTTGACGCGACCTTGAAGACGGCGAGGAAGTCATTGGAGCGACTCCATTTTTTTGAAAGCTGTTTGTACATAGGTCTTATGACGACACAATACGAACAAAGATTAATAATTTATCGTACACAGTTGATTGTTTATGCAATAACAAAACACTGTAATGTGTACCACCCAGAAAACTAGAGAATTATTAAATCGTTTTTGTCTACAAAATACCGCATCTTAACATGAACGAAAACATCAATATTCGGTCTTCATACGAATGGATCATGCAGATAAAACTGCCATGATTTTGGAATCATTGATTTTCCATTAATGACACGTTATCTCTTCAAAAATTAATGATGTTTTGCAAACTGTTAAAGAAATCACGACAGGACATTAAGTGCATTATTCATATGTTTTGGAGCTGCAGTAACCCACTCTGTGGGACAAGGTCGACTCCAGGCACGGCCTGCTGGACGCGACAGGCTCAGTTAGACAGAATGTGCTCTACCTACCCCATCTGTTCCTTTGTTGCGAACGATTCCAACAATGGGTCGGGTGCTACCAACACAAGCAACTATAATGTCCCCGGCATCTTCAATTTGGATGTGGGAGACACCAATTGGGTTATAACATCATCGTTCATCATCTTCACAATGCAGACAGGTGAAATATATTTATGTGGTATAGTGCATTAACAACTGAAATTCTTACCCTTCTGTAACTCTCTGTCCTTATACCATATTAATTGTGATACCAATTTTAATATTATCCTGCCACGCAGACTACACCGAGATATCCTCCTCCCTCGTAATTCTCCGACTCAAATGTTGTATGTGTTTTTAATCTTTTCCGTGTTCTGTTCATCTGAACAAATTATGAAAGTCATCGTTTACTAATTTTATCCATCATTCCGCCACTCTCTTTTTGTGTCCAAATACTCTCCTCGGCACTTTGATCCCAAACACGCTCAATCTACATCCCTATTCTTAACTTAAGATGAAAACTCAAGGTTTGACGACGCAAAATAAAAGGTAATATTATATTAATAGTTCAATATATTTTAATATTTAGAAATTTAAGCTGCTCTTGGTTAAATTATTTTCAATATGTTTATCAAGCTTAATTTGTGTAACGTATCACTGAAATAAACAAAACAAAACACTGACTGACAAAATTAAAAAAAAAAAAGAAGAACAAGGTCCGAAACCTAGAAGCCACAACAGCGTCCATCTTGAAACTTTCAAACACGATAATGAAGAGAGAACTTTTAACCTCGAAGTCGTATGGAGCATAATGACAGCGATAATCCATTTCTCACGACGTGTTTTACATTCCACTGGGCGCCGTTGGTTAAAATTAAGAAGGTCGATTTGTTCAAAACACCTAGAAATATATAAGTAGCGGACATTTGTACAGCCACGATGGTCTAGTGGTCAGAACGCTGGCCTTGTAATCCTGGTGTCTCGGGTTCGATTCCCGGCGGTGCCCGAATTTATAACTTGTGTTGGGCAAGGCCATGGTCTAGGCAACACGGAGTTTTCCTCCGTGGCATCCCAACAATTACTCCATTCACACACAGAAGAAGGCAATGGCAAACCACTTCTGGATCATCTGCCAAGAACGTATATGAACAGGTCCCAGTCCGAGAAAAGGATGGAAGGATCCTGTTCATATGGACCTGTCGTCAGACAGAACACTAATAATAAATAATAAACGGACATAACAGTTATAGACGTGTTCAGGTTTCGGGATGCTGGAGTCCGGATGCGTGTCCATCAAGAACGAGGTGAACATCATGATGAAGAACGTTGCCGACGTGGTTCTGGGCGGCCTCACGTACTGGATGTTCGGTTTCGCCCTCAGCTTCGGTAGCGGCCCCTGTACGACGCCGTTCATGGGGTGTGGAAACTTCTTCGTGGACCCCACAGTTAACGATCCACTCATGGGCCCCATCAACGCCGCCTTCCTGTTCCAGCTCTCGTTTGCCACCACAGCCACCACCATCGTCTCGGGGGCGATGGCTGAAAGGTCAGTTTTCATAATCAAACCCTAGTTTCAAGAGAACATCTCATCAGACGGGCGATGTCCAAAATAAAATTCGTCATCTTTTACAGAGATCGAAGCTTCGTCACCGTGTACATAAAATCCCGACATCTGTCGCTATACCGAGCCAGATAAATCCAATCCAAACATTCTATTCTTATTTTCCTGGGGTGCATTTTAATAGATTCACAAATGACACCATTCGACACTGTAAGAAACCATGAAACAAGTCTTCGGATAAAATTAAAATGGCACGGTCGGTAATGAGGATCAGGAAAGGAGCGCACAGTGGCAGGACTTGGTATTAAATGTGATGGCGACTGAAAATGTTGGTTGGGTTGCCTACAGATGCAATTTCAAGGCGTACTGTCTCTTCTCATTCCTCAACACTGTGGTGTACTGCGTGCCTGCAGGCTGGGCGTGGGGGGAACACGGCTTCCTGAACAGGTTGGGTTACGTCGACATCGCAGGATCGGGACCAGTCCACCTTATTGGTGGAAGTTCTGGTAAGTTCAGTGACGCAACTTGTAAAATGTTTTGAGCAGGAAGCTTAAAGTGTCAAGAGATGGCAGTACCGGCTACTCTTTGCTGATAATGTCGGACATCAAAGATGTACAAAGAAGGACTAATTTGAGAGCGACATATCACATCGCTGTTCGGAAATTGTCAAAGAAACTGACATGTAACGAAGAACTTGTAAGTTATCCGGAGATAGGGATTAGCTCTATCTAGTGGGCCCAATTGTGTAGGAACCTGAAGACGGAGATAGAGTCCCATCTCCGAAACGTCGTTTTACGTTTCATATTTACTAGACGATGGATAATATCCAAGAAAATTTTTGTTCAATTGACTCTTCACCATCGTCAAGAAGTTTTAGATTTGATATACCAATCAAATTGCTGCTAATAGGATCGCATGAGAAGATGAAGGGGGTCGAATCTGTATCGTCGAACGTTTTCTGTTAAATCCTCCCCACTTGATGAGGGCGGAAACAAGCATTTCGGAATGAAACTCTTTTGCGTGGCGCAAACAGTCGTATGTCCAACCTCGGCTGTAATCACAAGCTGACGTAATTGCGTTACGACATTTTTTCCTCGCTCTACATGGTTCAGGAAATTAATATACGCAAATAAAATAACCCTACTACACTACAAATAGTAAGTTGGCAACACTGAATACACGTGTGCCATTTGAGGTTCTCACGGCCATGAATATGTCGATGTTGGTGTTCTGGGTTGTAACGCCATGTAGATGGTAGGTAGATATCAACGTTTCGTAAGAAATTACTATCTCCATCTTCAGGGCGTCACAATCCATCTAAATATAATTCTTGCTCTGTATTTGCAGCACTGGCGTCGGCGATGATGCTGGGTCCACGTTTAGGGAGGTACGACATGGGAAATGAGCCACTGCCTCTCGGATCTCCTGTGAACGCCGTCATGGGTCTGTTTGTCCTCTGGTGGGGATGGCTCGCCTTTAACTCAGGAAGGTGTGGTCTCAACCCGAGAAACATTCTTTCAACGAACCGTGTCTGCCCTAATACAAAACCCTTCCTTACTATTCCCTTCGAGTCATGTTCGTGTACGGTCAAACAGGCGCGCAAAAGAATACGATTTCAAAAAAATGACGTACATTTTGGAATTTTTCCATCTTCTCGTTTCGGAAGCTAGGATCCGCTTCTGAAATCTTCTTTTATCCAAAGACGAGACTATGCAAGTACTCAAAAATACGTGTCTGGTTAATAACACACCATGTATTCTCCCAGCCATAAAATCATCACGTTCATTGCATGTATTTCCATAGATATTTTCGTAAACTCATTACCTGCCTCGTCTCTTGTTACAGTACATACGGAATCAGTGGAGCCAAGTGGCATTATGCAGCCCGCGCAGCTGTTCAGACAATGATGGGATCATTTGGGGGTGGATGCATTGGCCTGGGTTACTCAATGTTCCTGCGGGAAGGACGCCTTGACATTATGGACCTCATTAACAGTATCCTAGGCTCACTTGTCTCAATCACAGGTTAGGAAATGTGGAATGTTTTCAACCTTTGCGGTCCCTTTTAAATACCACTACGGCTCTCTGCAGCTCTATTTAAATACGAACATCTCTTATTACATGCAGATATACGATGTATAAGCATTGGATTTGATATTCTCAGAACTGTGCCTCCTTACGTCCTAATTGTTTTCGAAAGGTCAAGACCAAGTTCAGCACGATAAAAGTGAAACAGAACGTGAAGTCACTATTCATAAAGAAAGCTTGATAAGAAGAATAAGAATGAATTTACATTTATCAGTGGCGTATTATTCTGTGCATGAAAATATGCAGACACTTCGCAAAATCCACTGAAATGTTCGCAAAAGTATTATCAGGAAGACGTGGGTAGCACTAATGAAAAGATAAAAGCTTGAATGACATGCTGATACCGTTTGCCAACCTCAACTTGACACCAGATCATATATAAAATACGTAAAACCAGTGGCGGACTCAGTCCGACATCGGACCGGAACTCGGATATTTAAATTTCGGACTCAGTCACACATCGGACCGGAACTCGGATATTTAAATTTCGGACTCAGTCCGACATCGGACCGGAACTCGGATATTTAAATTTCGGACTCAGTCCGACATCGGACCGGAACTCGGATATTTAAATTTCGGACTCAGTCCGACATCGGACCGGAACTCGGATATTTAAATGTCGGACTCAGTCCGACATCGGACCGGAACTCGGATATTTAAATGTCGGACTCAGTCCGACATCGGACCGGAACTCGGATATTTAAATTTCGGACTCAGTCCGACATCGGACCGGAACTCGGATATTTAAATTTCGGACTCAGTCCGACATCGGACCGGAACTCGGATATTTAAATGTCGGACTCAGTCAGACAGAGACCGCAAATTATGGTGAATATTTAATTGAAAGATGTAAAAAAAAAAAATAACACCCAACTTTATATGTAGAATACATGAACAAAGAACTCGCTGTTACAGCGGGATGTTTCCTGTACCAATCATGGGAGGCGCTTCTGATCGGTACAGTGGGTGCTATCGTGGCTTGCGTCTCCATGCCCCTCATAGACAAGATGGGAATCGATGACCCTGTCGGAGCATCAGCCGTACACGGTAACAATACATTAATTCCAGTTAAGAGACACCCTAAATTGGGGAACAGCAAAGGGTACATTTGTAGAATACAACCAATATTACCATGCAGTGCCTTGTAACATTCCATGTTCCTTTTAATATATCACTCAAAATCATCCCACCATATTCCATTTTACATCAGATAACCCTTATAAGTGATACAGAATCATAAAATATCAAAGAAACTGTTGACATTAACTTGCTACTATCAAAGCCACGAGAATGAAACAGTTATTTCAGTACAACAGAGATAAATTGTAAAAATCTGCAGTTTTTTAACAAACATTTTGCGCTATGATGATGACGATACAATCAGGTTTCCTGCTTCTTGCCTAATTTCTCCCTTAAGTTAGTCAGGCAAAATACTTTTCTCCCTGACATACAGAAACATGACAAAACTGGTTTGTGCCTAAGCCAAAACTATTAATAGTAAAAAAAAAAACCCTCTGAGGTCCAGTAATATTCCTTCGTAAACAAAAAGGAAAACCAATTTATTCAATAAGGAACAAACTCTGTGAGAAGATGGCTGTCTTCTGGGATGATGTGCCTTGTCTGGTGGTGACTACGCTGATCAAATTCCACCAAAATACACAATTCTATGTCCCAGAAGGCAGACATCTTCGCACTCATCACGAGAACCTGAAATCTCAGAAATGTTTCTGTTTCAATTTTGGGGGCCTTTGCTATATTGACCAACTTTTTCAGGTGCAGCGGCTATTTGGGGTGTTATTGCAGTAGGGCTGTTTGCAGACAATCCAGAACCTCTTGACACCACAAGCGGACGCAGCGGGTTATTTAAAGGTAGAAGTCCATAATGGATTACTAGACCAATCTCTTCAATAACCCTATCGCTCAATGATTTAAATAGTTGGAAGATTAAAGGTAAAATGAATTTCCTATATCTTACAAAGTCTAACCTTTTAAAAACAATTTTGTTGATCGATTATTCACATATCGTAACCGGAGAATTGGCAGCTCTGAATTTAATACATATTTTAGTTTCGTAAGATTCTTAACTAAACTGTGGTAGATACAATATGGAAAATGCTCTGACCGACAGGTGGAGGCTGGTACATGCTCGGTGTGCAGACCTTAGGAGCGTTTTGCCTTTGCACCTGGGGGATATTGAGTACCTGCCTGATTCTCTGGGTGAGTTAGAAAATCTGAATAATGGTTTGGTAAACTCTTGGATTTTAAATTCTTCGGACAGCGAGACACAATAATCCACTGCACGTTTCTAGCTAGTGGGCAAGATCGTGCCAATTCGGATGGACCCATATGATGAGCTCATTGGGGCAGACTTAACAGAGCACCACATCCGACATGGTCAGGTTGGAGTGAGTCGTGCCATATCAGCACTGCGGCCATTTTATCACGCCACTGCTGATATAGAAGATATCAAGAATGTAGGAAGTAATCCAGGTAAGCACAGAAAAATGGATACTGATGCTGTAAGATAAAAAGTAAAACCAGTACGTAAGTGGCAATTACACGTTCCTCCCCTGTACCGAAATAAAATAACTGCTAGGTCAGCCTAAAACAGAAGACGATATAAGAAACACTGAAAATCTTTCTCGAGAACTTGGACTGCTGACAAATGTAAAGTGATGTATAACTAACTAACTAGATGGCTTACCGAACCCGAAGGTTCATCACCGAATTAACCAAAGCCCTCCACCGGACCCTGTCCTGGGCCAACAAAATCCAGTCTCCTTCAACTCCTATCTCCCATAGATCCCGCCTGACATTATCCTCCCATCTACGTCTAGGTCTCCCCAGAGGTCTCTTCCCCTCAGGCTTCCCAACCAATATCTGGTGCACACCTCTTGTCCCATCCATGCGTGCTACGTGCCCAGCCCATCTCATTCTTCTCGACTTAATCGCCCTGACAATACTGGGGAAGGAGTACAGATTTTTAAGTTTTCTCCATGCCACATCGTCTTCCCTCTTAGGCCCAAATATCCTCCTCAACACCAGATTCTCAAACACCTGCAATCTGTGTTCCTCCCTCAGAGTGAGAGACCATGTTTCGCACCCATACAAAACAACAGGCAAGATTATTGTTTTGTACACTTTAGTTTTCAAGGTTCTTAGAAATCAGACAAAATATTATGAACGGAGAAGTAACAAGCATTTCCGAAATTTAGTCTCTTCCTAACTTCCTCATGAGTATCATTTTGATTTGTTATAATAAACAAAAATGTTTAATGGATAAATTTTAAAGAAAAAGAAAATTCGATCGAAATTATCTGCTTAAATATCTATCTGGCATTTGCTATCTAAGACGGAATATTCTTAGTTCGGACGTTAAAATATGTGGAGAATTTTTTAATGGGCAACTGGGGATGTAGTTTCTTTAATAAAATTGAGAAATTAAAAGTATATTGCACTGTAACAGCATTGCGTACAAATGTTACACTCATTTATGACCTCTGACATGTATCATAAATACAACATTCTTTAATCTACAAGTATTTCAAAAAGAAGCCAATTCAGGTCAACTTTGATTGTCTTCTAAGCAGGTTTTGCTGTAAGTAATCGATCACCGTGTGCAGTTAAAATAACAAGACTCTGTTCAACAGGGCACGAGACATACCTCAACCAGAACTACGGCTCCCATCCGGGAAACAAAGACGTTCCACTATCAAAAACAGCGAGCATTAAAAAATCTAAAAAAGAACAAAAGAAGAATGGGAAGAAAAACAATAAAGTGAACGTTAAGAACAACATAGACGACCCACTCGCAACACTGGAAGCAATGATGAAAACTGAAGAGATTCCTAAATTTGCATGGTTGGACTGATGAGTCCACAGTCCGGTTACGTCAGTGTTGACCGTGGTTTACCGAGTTGTCATGTCTTGTGTCGTCTACATTACCACCCAGAATACCAAAATCAACATCTCCACCGCCACGAAACCTCAAAACTCCGACAGGTTAGTGCTTCCTCGACTGACGCGCCACAACAACTAAGAATTCAAAAAAAAAAAAAAATTCAAGACTTTCAAAAATATTTCTCACAGTACGTTAACAGCAGCGAAATATTGTTCAGGCCTATCACGTCAGCTCACAAGCCCGTGCTATTTCATCTTTATTAAACTATTACCGCTTCTTTTCATTAGTTACATACTGCACTGGAACCATTGGCTCAGTTATTCATTTATTGTCTTTAAAGACGGTATCCAGATTTTTTTCAAATTCGTAAGACGCGTAGCAAGGGCAGTTCTGATCAATTTGTCTTGAAAGTCAATGGAAATTTCACACTTCTGATCTTCATCTTACATTCTATGTGCAAGACATATAGCATACGCGAGAGAAGCAAAAATGCTGTACTCTAGTTGGTAATCATCAAGAAAAACTAGGGGGCTGAAAGGAGAAAATGAGATTACAACTTGAAAAAGAATGGAAAGTTAAATACACCTTTTAAGTGGATCATTCACGTACGAGTCTGGCTCGGCGAGCTCGACTCGCATAGCAGACTCTCGGCTCGTGACACCGCACCCACAAACGAGTTTGGCTCGATGGAACCCGAGCCGAGCCGGACTTGCAAGCCAGACTCGTACGTGAATGGGCCGCTTTAGACTATACTTCATTCCAAAGATCTGATTAATCAGAGCTCTACAGTTATGGTTGCATCTTAGCTCTGTCTTCCACTGCTGTGATCATAGGCCAGTCTTGCACCGATCCCAGGTATTGTGTCTTAGGTCAGTCTTGCACTATTATTATCCCAGGTAACTGTTGTGTTTGGGTCATTCTTGCACTGAAGTTGACTCAGGCCATTTTTGCACAAAAATCAAAACATTGTTCAAAAATGGGCTTCAAAAAAACTGTGACAGACAGACATACACGGATTGGCCAATAAGGTGCCCTCTGCCCACGCTATCCCAGTAAAATTATGATAATGTGCATTTATTTCATCTGGTTAAGGATATGATCCAGTGGTACCAACAATAAACCTCCCAAATCCATTAACAGGATATTTCTTGAACAGAAAACCATCGCAACGCAACAGGCGCTGCATACAACTCAGATTTGACTTTCTCTCGGTATAAACAAAGAAAAACCATCAACTTATGCTGGAAAAATTGTATTGCATCCTCGACTTCACATAAAATAATAATTACAATGTCAACGCAATCTTTTTTTTTTTAAGGTTTCTATTCTGCCATGGCTAAACATTTCATTGTCAGTCAATCATATTCAGACCGGAGTACCATTTTATACAAAATCAAACACGTATAAAAACACAGAGTTGTACAAAATTCCAAATTTAACACCTAAAACACTTACAGACTTTGTGAATACATTCTAATTTAAACTATTCATTCGTTACTTCTGGCTTATGTATATCGCATTATTTATAGCTCTTATCATTCTAAATATGTTATTATTTGTTTGCTGAAAGTCATGTACCCAGACATTCCACATCAAATCAACACAGAAAAGAGATTTCCAGCCCAACTGTAAACCATTTCCATAGTTTCGTGCAAATATATTACACGCTTTTTGCTTTTTAGCAAATAAGTAACAATTATAAAAATAACATCTATACGGAATACACCCAAGTCAGAAAATAATTATTAGCTTCAATTAAAAAAACTTCATTCACAAAATTTATTGAATGTTTTATATACTTCAGACAAAACTTTCATGCAAAATATTAATTTATCTATCATTTTGTTTAACTTCAGAAAGACAAATTGCCAAACTCTGAAGAAATAAAAACTCAAAATATATTAAAGTTGCGACCATGCAACCATTGCTTCACGACAGCTCCGCAGTCATCACTGGTAACTGCTGGCCGCCCACTGGGACACCTCGGTTGGTAAGCCTTGGTACCGCTTCACAGCGTCACTCACTTGTTGCGAAGTGAGAACGAACCTGTGCAGTTGGAACTCCTTCAGAATGTGGATGCTTGGTCCACCAATTGGCACTACGAGCTCAAGGCTCTGGAAAGGACCAATTTAACATTTCATCGCATCAAAGAATTCAAGGGAAATTACACAGCAAATTCACAAAACTGGGAAATTTTTCCATAGATATGACTTGCAATTGGGAAATGTCAGAAAAATTCTTACCTCCAAGTGCTCAAAAGCTTTGAGAACAACCGGCCTCTCTACATTCTGCACGGTTGAATTCTGACTCAAAAACTTACAGTACCGCCTGTAGACCATCTCAAAGTTGAGTGGCTCCCCCTCGTATATCTCAGTCTGATGCTTCATAGCAATTATCTGCGGTGAAAGCAACAACATGTATTAAAGCTGCCCTCTTTAGTAAAACTATATTCAGAAATTTCTAGTCCGGAGGCTCAGAACTTCTACGTAATATCTTTACCAATTCAGTGCATGGAATGATAATAGAATCTAACTTTAAAATTATTACAAGTTCTTTGCGTATAGAATATAAGATTAATGTACAAAGAGGGCACCATGTCTACAGATTCAGGGTTAAACTAAAATTTGTAAAGCAAATTCAGTTTGAGTTCGTTACTACTCTAACATAACTCATATAAAGCTCAAACTGAATTTATTGGTCTCCTCAACAACAGCTAAAAGCAGTGGTCCCCAACGCGGTGCCCGCCAAGGCTTTTTCTGGGTGCCCGCATTGTTACAGAAAGAGGTTATACTGAATAATGAAGGTCGTTCAACCACGAACATTATGAAATCAAAGTGCAGATCTCGACTTGCTGACGCCCATCTTGACGATTGTTTTCGAGCAGCGACATCATCGTACACTCCCAAATTTGAAAAACTGGCCGATGAAATGCAGCGCCAAACATCACACTAACTTCCCACTTGAGTAATAATAATTGCACTTATTAAACTACGTATTTCTGATTGCGCGGTTTCTTGTATCATTAAACGTCGTGTTGTTTTGTGTATTATTCGGTGTCCATATCTTATTTGACCAGAGAAAAGAAAATTTGGCTTTGTTAATTGTTTGGTGCCCGCCACGATCTCATAAACTCTCAAATGTGCCCGTACGTACAAAAAGGTTGGGGACCACTGGCTTAAAGTATAATTTATATTTATTTAATTTTGCTGACAGCAGCTCAGACCATACAATATGTCAAATGATAAAATGCTTAATGAATAATTATATTAAAAGGATACTGAGGGAAGTGGTCATGTCCTAATTTATAACGCTATCCTGGAATAAGTATGTAGGAACTGATGAAAACCATGAGAGACCTCGGTTAGGACAGCCAGACACCAGGCCAATATCTGAACCGCAGAAGTCACTAACGTAAATCGGGAGCGCTGCAAAGTTCAGTGGAGTGTGTGAGGGCGGTTAGGAATGGCGATGTGAGACGAAATAATCGTGGCAGTTCTGATGCACTGCAATCTGCGTCACTTACCAGACATAACTCAAGCACCGACAAACCTTCTACCATGGCAACTTTAGCATCCCTTGACCACAACTTGTGTACTTGTAAGAAATCCTCTGCCGTTAGAGTGGGGTGTGTATCGCTCAGACGCGATATGACAACCAGCTAGAATTGACGGAAATATAAAATACTGTGATGTGACGGAACACAAACACGTTCAGTATCACAAACATTAGGCCTTATTCTAATGTTACTACTAAAACAAGTAAACTCACAAAACAAAGCAAATTTAGCACGTCATTTCACGCATCATTTCGGATGCAGGTAAAACCAAACTTAATGCATACTGATGCTACAAGTTTAAAAATTTTGGGTAACGTTTGATCCTTAAATCGCATTTGGCCCTTGATGTGATATTTGAAGCAAAGGGATAAATATCTGCCAGAGAAATATCCATTCAGCTGAGATCTTTATTACACTTTCAGCTCACCAGGAAGGACCTCAAGGTCCTCTCGCTGTTGTCCAGGTTCAATATCGTCCTCATCACATTCTGAACGGGCTCCTCGGTGCACAAATCTTCTACATGGCAGTTCCAGCAGTACGAAAACACAGCATCATCAACACAAACATCATCTTCAGAAAGGATCAGTAGATTCTTTAGCAACGCCATGCGTACCTCGAAGACGCTCTGTTCCTTCTGGCAAGTGTCAGGGAAAATAAATATCTGACGGTGGGAGAAGCGGGACTTAACCCTTTTCTCCAGCAATTCCATCACGTCCAGTCGGCATGTTAGGCCCACTACACAAATGGGAGCCTGGGATAAAACATAAAAAAAGAAATGTTGGTAGTATGAGAGATTGCCAATTATTTATATCTCAGATACAGTTGGCCACACCGGTCTAAAACGAACCCCACAAAACATAACAGATTTTTAACTGTTCAAAATGGATAAACTCTGAATTCCCAAGAAAAAGTATTTGTTCACCTGGTACATTCCTGAATAATCCCAGAGGACAGGTTGAAAAGAGAAGCATTTTTGACCTTTACTGCATAACAAAATATTCAAACGTAGGATACAAGTCCAGGGGCCATCAACATACAGCACACAACATATTTTTTGTGTGAAATCTGAGGTTTTCAGGGTCAGGAAGATGTCAATGTTGGTCTTCTGGGTTGTAACACAGAAGGTCTGTAGTAAGATACCAAAATGTTGGGAGGAACACACTGCCTTGAATTTCATCCTGCAAGACTAACATCGACAACATACTTCGTCGTAGCCTCAAGTATTTAAGGAAAGTGGGAATTTTAATTTTTTTTCTGGGATTTGTTGTTTCTATCTGCAAGAACAGAAGACCGGAAAAATTGTTTGGCGTGAACATCTCAAAAGAAACAAACACGTCTAAATATCAAAATGTATGACGTTTTATAAAGCAAAGAGATTGGGTTTTAACTGAAATTATGGTATAAGACAGTTTATTTTGGAAACGAACATGTCTCTAGCCTGTGTCGTGGCTAAAGAACATATTTCTTGTTATAATTTTAATATAATCATTCTCACCTGAGCAGACTGCGCCACATTAAACAGATTGTAGAGGAGTGTCTGGTTGTGGTGGTTACAAAACAGATCAAATTCATCCAGAATGAATATTATAGACTTGGACCTGTCCTTGTTGCCAGATTTAAGGCATTGCAGCAAGAATGTCAGGTTTTCTACAAACAAATCAAGAACCAGTATGCAATGACATTTTGAATAAAATATATTTATTACTCCATTAATATTTATAGTGTGCTAATAGCAGGAGTTGAAGGAGAGTGGATTTTGTTGGCAGAGGACAGGGTCCGGTGGAGGGCTTTGGTTAATTTGGTGATGAACTTTCGGGTTCTGCAAGCCCTAGTTAGTTTGTGTGCACATAGCAGCGAGACCATGTTCAACTCTGCTGTATCATCACATTTACCTATACTGCTATTTCCTTGTTAATGCCTTCTTATTTTACACATTCTTTTAAATATATTACACACTGTACTTTTTCAGGATAGTTACTTTTAATTTTTGTCTCTTGTTAATTATCTGAAATATTCTTCTCTCATGTTGTTCTATGAACTGTAATGCATATTAAAAATTATAGAAATAAAAAGCATAATGAAGCATGAAGAATAATGTAAACATAGTTTATGCAGACATATAAACACAAATTTACAGCAATACATGATTTATACATCAGTCAGGATAATTAACCTATGCACTGGAATTAAAATAAATCTGGGACCTCCTGAACACAAAACAAAAGAGGAAATAACTGTCAACAGGAGTCGTATATTTAAACAAGGCTAGACTGAATAATTTATGAGATGAAATTAGAAAGTACAAAGGCAGACAGCCTCTTGCGCCACAACATTCAAATTAAATTTCATAACAACCTTCAACGCTGCAACTTTGACAGGTAGTACCATGCCCTGCTTCACTCCTACAACCAATAAAAGAGCCTGATTAATAATTCTAGCAAAAGTGGAACATGATTCAGCCATACTGAAAAAAAATAGCTTTCAAATTAGAATGTATTTACTATTCTCATGATAACAGAGCAACACTAACCTGCAAATGATCCAAACACTTTATTGCCTACTGCATTCTCTAGTTGCATTTGTCTGGTGGCATCTTTCAAAGCAAGTCTATCATCAGTGTGCATCAATCCATTCAATTCCACAACAAATGCTTTTTCATGGAATGACTTCTCATTCTTCAGTTCATTTATAACACTGTTCAGGAGCTGTAGAAAGAATAAACACTTATAAAAGCATTTGCTTCTGTAAACCTTTAAGTCTAACATGAAAACTACCAAACTTACAGCTGTTTTTCCACAACCTCTGGGTCCTATTAAAAGTGCTGAGTTACTCTCTCCCATCTCGACAGTTCTTCTTACGAGATCTGACAGATGTGATCTCTCTTTCTCATGACCGCTAAATTCATTTGTCGGAAGCAATAATTTTCTCTTAATGGTTTTCCTACACAAAACAAGTCCGTCCTCTACGCTTAGTGTCCTATCCATTATTTATCACCTACTATACTATTCATGGTGTACATTTGTACACGAAAGTGTGCAGACGAACCGAACATTCGCTACTAATGTATTTAAAGAAAAAAGTTCCACAAATGTCTCAATTTACACAAAAATGATTTGAAACACAAACATCACTTCACTGTAAACCAATATCTATTCCAACGCACACATACACTACAATTACTTCTCGTTATGTTTTCGTTACTTTAGAGTTACGCGGGAATTGGTTCTCCGTGGTTTTTATCGTGGTCGAAAGATGTCGGCAGCATCAGTCAAATCAACATGGAAGAACAAGGGATACCTTCTTCAGAAAATTTAACTTTTAAGAAGAGAAATATAAGGAAACAGGCTTCCAGAAAGCGTAAAGGAAGTGAGGAAGACAATCGTACGTAATATTATCAATATCTGTGTTCGTGACATGTGCAATGACTGTAGCAAAACACTGTTGTACCTAATAAAACATCTGTTCTTTACAAAGTAAATTATTGCAGTCATAAAATCATCCAGTAAATTGGTACATTGTCAATTATCTCGTTTCAGAGAGCAGTGAGGATGAAACTATGGTGGTAAAGAAGGGGAAGAGACTTCTTAAAGATAATCCGTTGGTGCAAAAGGTAACTTTCAACAGCTGAGACCAATGTCATCCTAACCTAGCTAAATACAGAACTATCTGTTTTAGCGGCGGGCTTGAAAGAAAAACAACGACAACCAAAATATTCCTGATATGTGAACTCTAAAGGATCCTTTTTGTTCTTCAGACTTTGCAAAAGTCGATAGAAAGCACAATAAACATGATCAGACAAGACAAGTCAATATAATTAAGGGGTAAATAAGTGTGTATATTCTGTGTGAGGTATCAATGTTAACCATCATTTGCATGTTCAAACTTTATAACTTTATTTTTTTGCAGACAAATACATCAAAGAAAACTACTGCAGCAGAGACTGAGAATGGCAGTAGTGATGAAGATGACGAAGATGATGTGATGGTCTCATATAAATCGAAACGAACTACAGGTAGGGAAGGTCCATCTGACATGGGGGCAACTGCTTCATTGCAGATTGAGACAGAAGTTCAGAAAGATGCACAGGCTATATTTGAGAATGCACTGAGGATAAATAAGGTATGAGCTAACTTTGGAAATTCTATACAACTCTCTGTAAGTTAAGTGATAGAAGCTTCAGAATTTATTGTTGTGTCAGTTTTATTTAAATTTGTACATCTAAGAGGAGCATGTTTTTATGGTAAAAACCCTCATTAGTTACTGCCTGCCCTTATCAGAAAAATTCTGTGGTCCTTTCAGTACACATTAGCCCCCTGTTTTACCCAAGTGTCAGGGGACAGCTTCAACACCCATGTCATAAACTGACCATGTTATAAGTGATAACATTTATCCAGTTTTGTTCCTAAGGGGGAAATGTCCGATTCTGCAACATAATGAGGCGTGGTATAAACACGTATCTACTGTAGAATAAAAACTACATAACATTTCTTATACTAAATATAATTATAGAAATAAGAAGGGGGGAAATAAGATTTAAATGCAGAATAATCTGCTTGAATATGTATTGTTTTCTGTTTATCTAATTTTGTACTGAACTGAATTTCCTGGAATTTAATTTTTCTGTATTACAACGGAAATGTTCCGTGTGTTGATAATTATTAATTTTCATGAAGAGTTCTCCTTCCGTGAATCATCTCAAAGTGAACAAGTTTTAAGTCAATTTAGTTTTGTTTTTGATTGCCATTTATAATTCCGTCTGCTGAACGCACCTGTTAAGTGTACGCAGTATACTTTAGTCTTATTATATAGTGTGTCTGTGTAGGAGCTGAAGGGCAAGGAAGATGATAAAATATATCGAGGATTGAACAACTATGCCCAATACTACGAGAAACGGGACACTGCCCAAGGAAATGCATCCAGTGGAATGGTAATATAATTGTCCAGTATTTTAATTTCTTTTATTATTCTGTTGATTCTAAAGGTTTCAGTATCTTGTAAAATTCAAATTGGTCGCCAACATTTTTGTGCCTACGGGCACATTTGAGAGTTTATAGATAGTGGCGGGCACCAACCAATTAACAAAGCCTAATTTTCTTTTCTCTGGTCAAATAAGATATGGACACCAAATAATACGCAAAACAACACGACGTTTAATGATACAAGAAACCGCGCAATCAAAAATACGTACTTTAATAAGTACAATTATTATTACTCAAGTGGGAAGTTAGTGTGATGTTTGGCGCTGCATGTCATCGGTCAGTTTTTGAAATTTGGGAGTGTACAATGATGTTGCTGCTCGAAAACAATCGTCAAGATGGGCGTCAGTAAGTCGAGATCTGTGCTTTGATTTTATAATGTTCATGGTTGAACGGCCTTCATTATTCAGTATAACCTCTTCCATAACAACGCGGGCCCCCATAAAAAGGCTTGGCGGTCGCCCGCGGGCACCACGTTGGGGACCACTGGTTTAAGGCATCTTAGTATAGGTACTGTACTGTATAAAACTTATGCACATGTTCAACTAAACTGCCTTAATATAGATGATTTTTTTATATGAACAGATCAGCTGTCATGAAGTGAAAAATTCTTTGTTTATTTGAGTGAAATTAAAATCACAGTTGGCTTTGGAATAATTTTTGCCTGTTGTGTCGTTCAGTGTTAGAACATTTGACCAACATGCAAATGAACGTGTTGTATTTACTCTTTATTCAGTGATCAGTGTTCTGTCGTCATTGTCTTTACGTAAAGGTTCGGAAAGGTCCTATTCGGGCTCCGGCCAATCTTCGAGCTACGGTGCGGTGGGACTACCAACCTGACATCTGTAAAGACTACAAGGAAACTGGTTTCTGCGGCTTTGGAGGTGAAAATTAACGCACACTGTTCATACATTATTTTTTTCTTTGAAAAATAAACTCGGTCTCCTTTTTACTTTTATAATTTTTAGCACTAAATAGTCTGAATGTTGTTAAAGGCAGACAAATTGTTAAAGTTGTGTTCATAAAATGTGTAATAATGGTTTTATGGATATTAAAAATTCTGTTAGTGTTGTAATATCGCTTCTCGATTTTTTTAAAGTCCTTTTCTATCGAATTCACTGTAACATTTACATTAGTTCAGAGGATTAAAAGTAGGTAAATTTAAAAAATGTAAAATCAGCTGTTTGGTCCTCTTATTTGTAACAGATAGCTGCAAATTCTTACATGACCGTTCCGACTACAAGTTTGGATGGCAGTTAGAACGGGAAATGCAGGAAGGGACTTACGGTGAGGCAGACAATGATCCACATCAGTACGAAGTTGATTCTGACGGTGATGATCTCCCCTTCAAATGCTTCATCTGCCGGAATTCGTTCAAGGACCCCGTTATAACAAAGTGAGTTGATATGCCGATTAAAGCCTCTCCTATCGAAATTCTGAATGTAGTTTGTAACTGCGCTGTAACTAGGCACTGATTATTCTTACAGGTGCCGGCACTATTTCTGTGAGAAGTGCGCGTTAGGACATTACAAGAAATCGACTCGGTGTTACATCTGCAATGAACAGACGCACGGGGTGTTCAATCCTGCCAAAGATGTTATCGCCAAGATGAAGGGGGCTGAAGCCAGTGCTGCTAAATCTGATGACAATGTCGATCAGACAGCCCTCCCCGATGACTCCGAATCAGATTAAATATATGTATTAAAACTGTGTGCTTCATTACAAGAGCCCACTAATATTAATTCTTATGAATGAGTTGAATCCATCCCATACCTTCACATCCTATATCTCTAAGAACCATTTTAATATTATCTTCATATCTACACATTGCTTTCTCAAGTAAAGTTTCTTGACTGATATTTTGTATGGATTTTTTATTTTCCTCATGTCCTGCCCATCTCAACCTCTGTAATTCAGTCGCCTGAACAAATCTAAATGAAGTTCATAAATTGTTGAATAACCTATGAATTGCGTGAAAACCTATTTGTCGTCCACATTTTGTCTGCTTTAAATTCTAAACTTAACACATCTAGATGTTAAAAAATTTGTGTTATTTGGATAACGTTGTAAAGTGACTGATTCACTACTATCAATCAGGGCTGTGGAGTTGGTATTAAAATCTCTGACTCTGGCTTCGGCTTCGATGCCGACTCCGAAGCCGACTCCTTCATAAAAGCTCAATATATATTAATAAGGGTAAACCTACCAAAATGGTAAACGACACCATAAGAGATTTCATCACCACCACGTGAATCATCATCCTACTTTAACCCATATTTAAATATGCGTCTAATGTCTATTGCAGAAATCTGTTGATTTGTAGACGGTTTGTACTCTTAAGGTACCGGAGCTAAAGTTACAAAGTGTTATCCCCACACCATGTGGATCAACACATCGTTAAATCTCCCTAAGCCTCACGCCGCCGCCGGCTCACACGGTATTGAAAATGTTCGTAAGATTTTATATCGAGGTCTGAGTCGTTAAAAATGTACCTAAATTTGCTTCCGACTCAGATTTCACAGCTCCGTGGTGAATTTCTGGAAAAGTCCTAGATAAATCCTAGATAAGTCCTAGGGTGTTGCCGGAGCAGCCTGGAGAGGTTATTTGGAACTTCTTTGGTCATGGAGAAATGCTGGAGAAGTCCTGGAAGGTTATTTAGAAGTCCTTAAGCGGTGGTGGGTTTGATCTTATGCGGGTCGGTTATTTTGGTTTCATTTAAGATTGATTGGGATAAGTTACATTGGATTAATTTGCGTTTTGGTTGGGTTAGGTTAGGTTTAGTTAAGTCAGGTTAGTTAAAGGTAGGTTATATAAAGTTGTTGTTTCACGATGGGGTATGGTTGTCCTGGATAATTTCTATCGTGGTCATCGGATGGTCGAGGTGATGCTGGAGAATCCTGGAGGATTCCAGGAAAATTCCTTGAGAAGTCCTATGGACGTTATGCGGAAAATTTTTGAAATGGAGAATTGCTGGATAAATCCTGGAGCAGTGTTCTACTTTATGGAGTACTAATGAATCACTAAAGTAAATAAGAATGTTTTTAATTTTTCGAAATGATAGCTGGGCTAGCAGGATGAACATAAACCCTCCTCTTGTAAAGATGGAAGTATCAGCAATCGGAATAAATAGAAAAAACACGGTAACCTTGCTATTAATAGCAGCGACATTATACGACAACGACCTGCCAGCCACTGGCGTCAGTCTCTCGGGAAGTTATCTAACTGCCAAGCACACTAATTCGAATTACTGCAAACTGATGCAAAAGCACGGATTGTTTCGTCAGAGTGCAAGATACCTAACCTATTATACAGAATGCCACATTTTCATTCTTTCGTGATTGTTTGACCTCTGTTTAAATGTACACGGAAAACGTTAAAATAACTTAACACGTAGCACGGGTTATTTTGTGTTGTTGTTCATCTCTGACTGCATGATTTGGAGGGGAGGGAAAATTATAATGGAAACGAAGATAAAAGAAAATCATTGAATTTATTTATATGAAGCAATATTTATTATAAGCATAGGGTAATTTAGGGATATCTCGACACCTTAAGAAAGAACTCTAGGTTTCAGGAATATTTTTTGAAAATTAAAAACAGAAATTTTCGTATATTATCCAAGGCCAATCCTGTAATCCTCCTGAACTTCTCTGTGGTATCCCAAAGACTTAGGAAAATATTAAAATAAATTCCTTTGCTCCACAAATAATTACACCCCCCCCCCCCCAGCTCTGGTCCATATTAAATAACACTTAAAAATTCCCTTTGATTTTTCTGTTTCGCTGTAAAATAATGCAAAAACTGGATCTCTTCCTGATATGCAAGAATACCTTCGTGGAGAAACAGAGGATAACTTTCTGGCCAGAAAGGGTAATGCACTTCTGGAGGGCTATTAAAAAGACTCGCTTCGTTTACTTCTACACCAAAAAAACTTCAGTTTTCAGTTTCTCGCTTCCTTTGTGTAAAAATTCGTCAGGCCTGAAATTACGTGAGAGTTCAGTATCACGTTTAACTTGGAAACAGGAGGCAATATTTTATAAATCAACAGGTTCAGGGATTTCATTTCTTAACCGAGAAATTATTAGTGCCTCAATAAGGACTCTGCTCCATGCAGTTAATAATTAAAAATAGTAGACTTTTTTCTATACCCCACGCTATTATTTCACTAACGATTATTTTCCCAGAAATCAGGCATCTTTGTGCAAATATCGTATAAAGTGGAAGTCTATAATACTAGGCCTACGACATGGATTGATTACATATTACAACTTCTGTTTAGGACCGAGGTGCAACCAAATACACGTAAATATAACCCTTTGAAGCCTAATGGCACATGTACCACTTCTTTAACGATCAATAATTCTGCGGTTACTCCAAAAAGTGTATTTATCTGTTGCATGTGATTTTCAATTACTAGCGGTTAGAACGCTGGCCTTGTAATCCTGGGGTCTCGGGTTCGATTCCCGGCGGTGCCCGAATTTATAACTTGTGTTGGGCAAGGCCGTGGTCTAGGCAACACGGAGTTTTCCTCCGTGGCATCCCAACAATTACTCCATTCACACACAGAAGAAGGCAATGGCAAACCACTTCTGGATCATCTGCCAAGAACGTATATGAACAGGTCCCAGTCCGAGAAAAGGATGGAAGGATCCTGTTCATATGGACCTGTCGTCAGACAGAACACTAAATAAAATAAAATAAAAGTCATTAAACAATACTTATCTTTTTAATGCTTAAGGGGCGTATTTTCTTTGCGGTCAGACTGAATTTTTAAATGTTACTGAACAGTTACGACTTTATACTTTAATTTAAACACGTAATTAAGGCCAATGAAAAAATATGTATGCTCCGATATGGATACACATAACTCAGTGGATAAATCTTTGTGTCATTGCGCCTGCAGTGCGGAATTCTGACTTCACGCCACACCACCAAGTAGGAGATGTTGCCTGCCATCACGGCGTAACGCAAGTGAACATTCTTCCTACATAAAAATGAGAAACTGTCTCCACAGTAACTGGTCCAATTGACACAAAACCAGCGTTCCTAGAGAGTCGTTACCTCATAAGAAGTTGAAAACTTGGTAACCAATCAAACTAAACTGTTTAATCGTGTCTTTCAAAGAAAAGTACTGAAGGGAATATCTTGACGTAAAAACGAATTTCTTAATGGGAAACTCAAAAGGATTTTTTGTCTAATGCTGGTACGGATATTAAATCAGTGGTGGTTAGATGGGCGAGACACGTAGCACAAATTAAGAAATTATAAATACATACAAACCTTTTTTCGGAGGACATTAAGGGGACAGACTATTGGGTTGAACCAAAGCACGTATATATGATGATAATATTAAAATGTGTCTCAGAGAAACAGGTTGTGCCTACGTTCATCTGTCTCAGAATATTGTCAATGTCGTCTTCTGTGAGAACATTAACCTTAGTTCCTCAGTGCAGGCGCCGCCATTATAATTACTTAAAGGAACCTGAACTGCGTGGCACGCTCTGCAAGGGTTCTGCATTCCGCGGCACTCTGGGTGTGTAGAGGGGCCTTGTAGCGATCAATGTTTGCGATGGACCGGGCTACACCAGTCCTCCCCACACGGCAGGATCACTCTCCACAGCGTCTGTGGCGTTAAAGCAAGCTCATCATTGACAATAACACGCATGTGATAGTGCTCAGAACAGTACGACAAAAATCACACAGTAACAGAGTTCACGTATTGGTTCCACGCACACGTCATGAGATAATATTATTTACTGTGGTGTCGGAAGTAACAGATGGATGGAATTTATAATGAATTAAATTCTATTTCGTCAGAAAGTGTTATATTAATGAAACAGTGTGAATAATTCTCGTCGGGTCCACTAGATGCTTCAGTAAACAATAGGAAGGAGACGAATTGTTGAACTGTGTGTGAAAGCAAGGCCTGTTGACCAGGTAGGCATTGAACAAATTTCCGGTCGTCCGTCTCTAAGGAGGTTTTTCGACAGAACGCGTTAATTTCCTACTGAAGAGGCCAGGTAAGTACACGAGAGAAACATTTCACAAACAGCTATTAAAACGAGAGGATATTAAGGTACGTCACAGTTAGTTTAGAGTAAAAGTAACAGTT
Organism: Zootermopsis nevadensis; assembly: GCF_977971745.1. Classification (NCBI taxonomy): domain Eukaryota; kingdom Metazoa; phylum Arthropoda; class Insecta; order Blattodea; family Termopsidae; genus Zootermopsis; species Zootermopsis nevadensis. Next base: position 21,782,718 of record NW_028259134.1, read on the forward strand.
GAATGAAGTAATTTTTTGTGTGGAACTAGTAGACAACCAGCCGTGGACGATTTTAAAATTTGTTCCAGTATGGTCAGGAGAAAACCTCATATGTACGGTGAATATAGGCCTATGACAAAATATAAACAGAAAGAATTTACGTATATTCCTGACGAATCACTTTAAGCTTTAAGCAAATTATTCTGTGGCCTGTTTAGTCTACTTCCGGGTGGATAACAGCACAGGAAGAGTCCCCCCCCCTCCCCCTGTGTGGGCGGAAAAGTGTAATAATATATTCGTCGTTTATTTTTTGTTTACAAACAATAAAACTACATGGCGCCACAACCCAGAAAATCACAAATTACATACCAGATTACAAAATAGGATGCAAGAACATCGTTAAACATGCAGTGGTTCGGAATGTTCTGGTAATCTTGTGATTCGTTTTCTTATTTCATTTGATGACGCTTCTTCAACTGCGCGTGCTTCTAGTAATGTGGGAATAAGATTGTGAATGACCAAAGTCGGAAAGGTATTCTTGAATTATTTAACAACGCTCTTTCAACTGGTACTACAATTGTGGCTAATGACTTCGAAATGACGTGGAAGTAAGCGATACTTGGCCAATGAATGAATAAGTGATTAATTCATGTTATTTAATGGCGCTCTTTTGCGTGGGTGTTTCACAGTCTAACGAAATTATTCTATCTGCGGAGGGACGGAAAATGTTGTATCTCGTTTATGGGGACGAAAGAACAATTTTGGATATCCATGCAGAAAACAACTTCACTCATGAAGATATCCGTCTTCTGGGTTATTGCGCTGTGTAGTCTGGTCGATGTTAACCAACGTTTCAGAGGTCATACTGCCTCCATCATCAGGGCTTCACTCATTTCATTACGCCACTGAATAAATAATATTGTGTTTTAGCGACGTAATCAGATTTTCACTCGATCCCTTTAGTAAAAAAAAAAGAATTCCCGACGCAATGATCTTATTTTGAGCACTCTCTGACGAAGCCCTCTTCCGTGTATCAAAGTGAATTTACATTAATTTGGAAGGACGTGGTAATAATCTACTCAAATTACTTAGAGACACTGAGGAAACCCATGAAAACTGAGTCTGGAGACCGAGAATCGAGAAAGTGACCTTGAGGAACCATCGCAACCCGACGTTCGGATCCTGGAATCGTAGTTGTTTATTATAAGTCTAAAATCGCTCGCAGTTCCTTAGTTTGAAGAACGTGCGTCTGCAGCGCCATTAGCCACTAAAGTTTACGTTTGTCTTCGAGACTGCACCTCCCACATGTTTCAATGTTTGATGCTCGAGGCGAGTTTTCTTAGGGCAAATTCATTAGACGCGTGAAGGTGACCGACTGTCCACGCCTTCCAATTTCTAAATCCTATGCAAGTGAAGAAACACTGGAACACATTTTGACGTCTCACGATGCCCAATGTAACTGACGCCGTGGAGGAAAGCCATTCTTAAGAAGCTAAGAAAACGTTAAGATAGTCATTTCATTTTATAAAACTCTAAAATGTTCATTACCTTGTGAATCTGTGAAACAGGTGACAGGCGCGAGTCGCGTTATTGATCCGTCTGGGGTAGCCATTACCTTCGGGGTGCAGGGGGAGGTTGCTCGTTGCTGGCAAGAACGCCAGTACGGGCCACAGTACTCGTTTGCACACTCCTTAAGTCATAGATCAGTATTTATCGTTAAGACATGGTTAGGAAATTAATAAAACCCTACAACGAACACCACACACTGCTACAGAAGGGCCTTCAGTGTTGCTATCCTGCCCAAGAAATTGTTAAATATTCAACGCCCTGATGATGGATTCAGTGAAAACCTCTGTAACGTCCGTAAATACGTCAGACTTCGCACGAAACCGCAAAGCGTTCTTCGCCTACGCTAAAGCTAATAGAAAACCTGAAATGGCAGAACTTAAAATCGATGTACACTGCAAAAGGAGGCAGTACGGACCTTAACCTTTTAAAGACTCAGTGGTAAATATATGTAACATTTGATTCGAGGATGATTGTGTGCTTTGTTTTATTTTTATAGTAAACAGCGATCATTTCCTTAAAAATCGTTAAACAGTTGATCGTCGTGACGGTGAAGAGATGTGTTTTCTTCGCGGTACGGACTGGATTATTAAATAATATTTAGACGAGCTTCGGCTTTCTGTCTTCAAGCAAATGCTGAGATGGTTCCCAAGTTCCAAGTTGCCACTGCAAGCTTCTCATGCAGCCCTCCCGATGTAAATTAATCAAAATTTACCACCCCTGAACGCCGTCAAAATTTACCCCCCTCCCCTCAGTAGGAACTTCTAAATTATGTACTAAACTTCCAAATTAATAGCCTCAGCTTTCGCTAATACAAAATTTCAAAATTCCGTCTTTTATGCCAATCATCACACTAACGCCTTCACTCTTACTTTATCCTTAACAGAAGGACGAGCGGGCATTGCCTGGGGACCTTCTAGCTATAAGATGCTCTTTCTCCCCCCCAGATATCGAAGTGTCTCTCACTTCTCCCCCACCAATTTCCTCTTCGGCTTTCACGGCGTATAAAATAATCAAACATTAAGACCAGTCGAGTCAGAAAATAGTTCCAACCCCTACCCAACCCAGGTGAGACTGACTGCACGTCCTGTGCGATTGACGAGGGTCAGAACGTCATCGCGTTACCCGAGACATGAGCACGTAATTTCCTGTTCGTTAATGGGCAGGCGCATTAGAAGTTAATTGCCTGACAATCTCGCAGTTGGTTAATCGCTGTGACACAAACGCAGACATTTTGATTTATTTCCTCTCAGTATTCACCACATCGAAATTCGTTTCACATCTCAAGCAGTGACATCTGATGACATCAGTCCCGTGATGATGGGGACGGAGACGGGTCTCGAAACATCGGCTTCCTTTGAATACTTGATGCGACTAATTGTCAGTGAGAAAAGCTCGAGATACGAAGAGAAATGGTTGTTGAACTTCGTCTAAATCCCGTGGTATTCTTATCCTGTTGCAACCAACACCGGAATGTGCGGACAGTGGAACAAATCTCTCCAATATAAAATTTCGTAAGAACGTATTCATCTCGGTTTATTGCGTGCAGGCGGACGGACAGACGTGGCGAAGCTGATTTCTGAGAATTTTCGTTGGGAATGCGCCACAAAGGAGACGGGGCCTCCGTTGTCACAGTCCGCAGAGGTTTCGCGAGATTTTCAGCTCTGAAGTCAGTTCAACGGCGCACAGTTTCGTTTGGATGACGAGAGCTGACAGGCAGGTGTATTGTAACATTCTGTCCTGACGTGAAGCGACTTGACAGCGACTTCAGAACACTGGAAAGCAGGTTAGCGACTCACAAAAGCGCAGTGACGTCACAGTCGCTTATCTGTTAAATCGCTGATGACACACTACGTTGCCATGGATACGCGGTACAGTCCACAAACAAGGAAATTCTTTCGATGTTGTTTTCCAAAACGAATATAAGAATCATGACATTCAAACAAGATTCTGATAATGAAATGTCAAGGACAGAGATTGACTGGAATTCTTAGCCGTAAATGGAAGGATGATATTACTAAAATGGCGTGTGAAGATATAGACTTGATTAAATTAGCTCGGGACAGGTTCAACGGTGAACTTCTTCGAACACTTTTCATAAATGTAAAGACATTTTTTTCACATTCTGACAATCTAGTATCTACTTGCTCCAAGTTGGTTAATGATGACTGTCTCACATGTCACAGACTGTACCAATTAATATAAGTTCAGCTAGTTCGTGGGAAATTAAGTGGCACTAACACGCTGCTCCATTATGACCCACACCGCCACCGCCACCTACATCATCAGAGGAGTCATTATCTGGTACGACTCCAGCGAACTCTACCGAAAAGCTGGGGCAACGAAAATTATGGAGAACTCTAAACTGAAGGCACTCGGTTCGAATCGGGCTATCCTTACTTAGGTTCTTCGTGGTTTTCCCTAGTCTCTCAAGCCGAATGCCTGCATATTTCATCAAGCAAGTCAAAGTTTCAACGTAACGTAACCTATTTATTTATTTAGTGTTCTGTCTGACGACAGGTCCATATGAACAGGATCCTTCCATCCTTTTCTCGGACTGGGACCTGTTCATATACGTTCTTGGCAGATGATCCAGAAGTGGTTTGCCATTGCCTTCTTCTGTGTGTGAATGGAGTAATTGTTGGGATGCCACGGAGGAAAACTCCGTGTTGCCTAGACCACGGCCTTGCCCAACACAAGTTATAGATTCGGGCACCGCCGGGAATCGAACCAGAGACCCCCATAATTACAAGGCCAGCGTTCTAACCGCTAGACCACCTCATCTTATTATTATTTAGTGTTCTGTCTGACGACAGGTCCATATGAACAGGATCCTTCCATCCTTTTCTCGGACTGGGACCTGTTCATATACGTTCTTGGCAGATGATCCAGAAGTGGTTTGCCATTGCCTTCTTCTGTGTGTGAATGGAGTAATTGTTGGGATGCCACGGAGGAAAACTCCGTGTTGCCTAGACCACGGCCTTGCCCAACACAAGTTATAAATTCGGGCACCGCCGGGAATCGAACCGAGACCCCAGGATTACAAGGCCAGCGTTCTAACCGCTAGACCACCTCATCTTATTATTATTTAGTGTTCTGTCTGACGACAGGTCCATATGAACAGGATCCTTCCATCCTTTTCTCGGACTGGGACCTGTTCATATACGTTCTTGGCAGATGATCCAGAAGTGGTTTGCCATTGCCTTCTTCTGTGTGTGAATGGAGTAATTGTTGGGATGCCACGGAGGAAAACTCCGTGTTGCCTAGACCACGGCCTTGCACCGCCGGGAATCGAACCCGAGACCCCAGGATTACAAAGCCAGCGTTCTAACCGCTAGACCACGTAACCTATACGTAAAATAAAATAACCCAACCCACCCAAATCTAACCGAACCTTGTTCCTACCTTAACCTAACCTAACGTAATATAACCTAACCAAACGGAACCTATCCTAATAAATATATTTTTTTAATTCAGAAATTTTGATCAAGTTAAATACTTTTCTTGTTTGTGAGATTTATTTGATGTTGTACTAGATTCTTTTTTCATTAAGCATTAATATTTACTGTGATCTTTTTCATTAGTTTTCCGTATTATCAGAAACTTTTGATTATCCGACCGTACTTCGAACACGTTTATGTGGGATAATCGGGACTCTACTGTAATTTTATTAATATACTAAAATCAGACAAGTCCATGAGCTGTTTGGTTTTGAATTTTCGGTCTCAGATGTCCTCGAATTTTCAAAAGGATGCTGTTTTATAATTTGTGTCCGCGTCGTTAGCGAGACCCAATCACCAGTCACAATTTCGTATTTAGAGGAAAAGGGAATCTTCTAACAGTCTTAAAAAAAAGGAGATGAGAAATATTATCTATTTTCACTTCATATTTTTGTACACGTTGCAGTGAACTGTAAAAGTCAGTATATTTTTTCTTCAATGTCATTAAGCAATTAATGTTTATTCCCACAATTAACACACTCACATTCCTTACAAACAAACAAACAAACAAACTGTATTGCAACGTGTACTTTGAATGGTTATGTAATAATGTATGCATGTAACGCATAGCCCAAAAAATACCAACTCACCAGCGCTACACAAAAACTTAAGTCTGATCAATGAATTTTAAACTCAGACATAGTAATGGGTGTAGTTCCCATGCTGATGGTCAGTTATGACTTGAAAATCAAAATTGTTTTTCAACTCTTTTGCCCACGAGACGCGCTTAAAAATCATTTAATTTTCCGATTTTTTTAAAAATAATTCTGATAGGCATATCTCTTAACACATGTAACATCTGAATGATTTATACATTTGCTTTCAATGTTCTGTCCGTCTGTCCAGGCTCGTTTTATTGCCTACGTAAAGTCATTCGTGCCTATGACATCAAACGTCTGTCTGTCTGTCTGTCGTCTCTCCACACAAATAGACCACATGTTCGCATATAATTCAGGCAACTGAACAAACAGCCGTTCAAGGCACCACTGACATGTAAAAAAAACAGATCTCTAACAACGCTTAGTAATGAAGCCGTTGGAGATCCTGAAGGACGAGGGATTCTGGCTCCACTTTCCCTGTACTGCTGTCACAAACGAAGATACGTGTACTTCAATGGAGTACCCAAAACAATATATCCGCAATCAGCTGCTGAATCGACTTGAAACTGTTCTCTCAGAAAAACTAAAATCCCTAAATTTAACGAAACTGCCAGTAGCTCTGACTACATATCGTCGAATCAGTTAAGAATGAATTGGTAAGGATGTGGAAGGAAGCGTTCTTAGCCTAGTTTAAAATATCTCCCGGCCGAAAGTTCATTTGGGACAGTCTGTCTGGGGGGAGGGGGGGGAGATTTGAACTAAAAAATCGTCAGGGTTTACTGACGACCGCGTTCATATGAGAAAATTCTGTGTCTGAATTTATCCCCGTCTGTACATGAGTTAGTGATGATATTAGGCCTCGTCGCCTTATCGTAACCAAACTGACATTTGAATCGGATTACTGCAAATACGGTTTTCGCTCGCATGTGCACGTGATTCAGACAGAAACGTAAGAAATGAAACGCCCCTGACTCCTGTGTCACGAAACTGTTCGAACCGCAGTGACTTTATCAAAGCTCGATCTGTGTGTCGGCAATACAGTTTGCTGGCTTGCCGAGCCTGCAGTGAGTGTTGCATCACGTCAGCATGACGTGAGGGGATAATCAATACTCGTTCCCTGCTTTCCAATAATTTCTGGAATGCTAGGAGACGTGTGTGTGGGGCACATTGGCCCTCTATCGTCTGACGACCATGGGCATTTCAGTAACGAAACGGAATAAGGCACTGCATAATTTCCCAGAATGGGAGCCAGGCCCCACCCCACCCCACCCCCAGGGGACCGTGGACCAGTTTGTGGGGGGTCAAATTATCTAAAAAATTAATTTTAAAATATCATTAGACTGATTACGTCAAGAAGAATTTGATGGGTAGGGCATGTAGCCCGAATAGGAGACAAGGTTTTGGTGGGAAAACCTGAAGGAAAGAAAGCACTGGGAAGACCTAGATGTAGATTCGAGGAAAATATTAAAATATATCTTACAGAAACAGGTACAGTACGCGACTGTGCGGGTGGACGCACTGAGGAAAACCACGGAAAGCAGGATGGTCGGTCTCCAGGCAGATATTTGAGACCGAGACCCCTCCCCTCCGAACACAAAGCAGGGGGGCTAACCACAAGACCTCTACACTTGGGGGGGGGGGGGCTCAAACTTCTGTATTCCCATCTAGTGGGCCTTAGACTAAGAGAATTTGGGAATCGCTGGGGTACGTAGAACAGGAGAGTTGAATGTTTTAACACTAAGTTTCGCGTTGAGTAAAAGGAACTACTATTAATGTCATAAAGGAATGCATGAAGGCAGAAGTAGACCATTTTTCATCGCCTTGTGTAACGGGGAGTAATTTTAGAAGGAATAAGACGTGTACCTTCAATACTTGACCATCACAGATGCGTAGATCGTGGTTTTATTTCTGGAAGGTTGAGGACTCTAGAAAATAAAATAAAAGAAAAGAAAATCTGCTTATGCCAGGCCAGGAATTCGATCCAGACAAATGAAAACACGCATCCAGTGTCTGTCAGCATCCAATCTAGACGTGCTTTGTCTGAAGCGGTCGGCGTTGCTCAACTGTTACGCCACTGTTCTGGAACTGAGTCTGACCGATAGAACAACGGAGGTATACCAGCGAACCGAATGTCGCTACCAAGTGGCTTCCTAACTGACAGGCCCCTCGTTCAAACCCAGTTAATTTTACTGAGGTTTTCGTGGTACTCGCCAGTATCTCCATGTTCATTCTCCTCCTGTACGGCCTTGATTCCCCTTCGTGTGGCCTGCCCCGTGCCATGTGCCCGCGCACGCAACCTGGTCGCATAAAACTCTACCCTTCGCGAGCGATACGTCACTCACAGTCGACGCTCGCCGCCGGTAATCCGACGTGTGATACAAGAAGTCGCGTGTGGGTGTTACGTGTGCCCCCGAGCGGGTCTCTCCATCTTACGGTGTTAGTGGGTGTGTGTTCAAATGACAGTCTTATTGATCTCAAGGCAGAAATGCCTCGAGTATCCTAGGTTATCGATTTTTATCAAAGTTATTGTGTTGCATGGGTTATCGACTGTCAAGGGACGTGATGATTGTGGTTGTAGCGCCGTGTAATCTGCTAAAAGTTTACCTCAAATCCTATTTAACATGACGATTGTGAATGAAGTGGGGGGGAGATGTGTGTTCTAATGTGATATATCGTACCATTATTTTCATGAAGAAAATGTGTAACTGTAAGTTGGACTCTGACATTCGAAAATAATCCCAAATACGACGTCGTGACGTCTAACACACGTGATGAGACTCTTGCCTGTCAGAACAGCAAATCATAAACCGTCTGATAGAGATTAACCCCCTCCATAAAACATTTTATTTAAAGAAACCTTTGTCTCTTGGCGTTTGTAAAATCACGAATACTTTACTCTGAATGTTCATAGATGGCAGTACAGATTCGTTACATGAATACACTCGAAATATAAATATCAGTCTCTACCACACAGACCAGAGAATTTAGGAGACGTATCATGTGCCGATCGTGAAGACGGTTTACGTAAATACTGTTTCAGTTTATTGACCAAAATAATAACAATGAGATTACGACTCGAACTGTCTATGACGGAAATGTCACGTGGTCTCACTTTGTTCAAAGTTCCGCCTGCTAGTACCTTGATTCTCTATCTTCGCCCAACAACATTTGCAGGTTCTAACTTTGACTAGTCCGACCCTAGTGGAAGTGTGAGAGAGCGATGTTTTCTTTAAACAGCGCCTTTAATACCCCACATATTACATGTTTGTTTAAAACTTTATTTACCGCTTAACAGAGATTCATTTACATCTTTATCGATCATTATAGATCTTCAATATCAAATTTATTCCGAACACGACATGTAGTTTCGGAGATTAAAGATGTGAACAAATACGACTCCTTGATACGAATTCACGTGGGCCTGCTTATACTTTGTGCAAAGAACGCTTAAGATATCCGCTTACAAACTGTACACAGCGTAGATTATTTAAGGACGGTGTCCGCCATTTGTATGGGTAGACTGCCACAGGCGACTAGCCAGCCACTGCTGTCTTAACTAGCCTTCTTGTGGTCTGAGACAAAAAAAAAACCTTGGTTTTCGAGGTGGTAACTAAGGGTCACTTTCGCGATCCGAATCTCCGGATCGAAAGGTTGGCTTACAGAAAACTCGGACTGGTCGTCTGTCTGCGGGTCTGATCGATTAGGAAAACAGCCGGATGGTTGAACATGACGTCACAGTGGTTTCTACCAAACCCATGGAAGGTGTGAGAGCTGTACTTCCAAGAGACACGTCGTTCACAAACGGATCCCAAAGATCAGTGTTTCTTTCTCTAAGAAAACTCCATCAGGATCGAAGGCTGGCAAATTTATCGATCTTTTTTCGACTCGTCTCCACTCGGTCCTGTGTTTCCACCCACGCAATCAGACCGGTTGCCATCCGCACACCAAGAAACCAGGTCTTCCTCAGTTTAAACCCGGCCTTGTTAGCTTTTGTGTGTGACTCGGTCTTCTTAGAAGATTTGTTATCATTTTTGAGATCGATTTTTTTATGGACAGTATCAACATGGCGACCGGGTCTATAGTTTTGACAGATCAGGTTTCGAGATTAATTCGGTAGAATCAGAGTGACTCTTCAAAAGGCAGGGGCTAGGCTATACTGAAAATATAAAATTTTACACAACTTTTAGTGTAGATCTTCAATACGAAATTTAATCGAAATACGTTGAAGGATGTTGAATGACGTGATAGTCCAACTGTACGTTCAGCGCAAAGAAAACATGACAGTTTACATCGACTGCAGACTGATCTCCGTACAGGATAAATTTTGCAATCCTAAAATAACATATCATTGGGAATGAATCCCAAAACTTATTATTTGCCTGGGAAACTTCGCCGATATAATCCCTTAAAGACAATTGTCTTTCTATCTGCTGGTAAATTTTTCATGCCCGGGAAAGTCCTGAGTTTGTTTTATGAGGAGCTCTATTTGTTTCTTTCAATCTGTTTTTCGTGTAACAGAAATTATTTACATAATACACTGCGCATGCTCCGCAAAATGACCAGTTTCTCAGTATATTACAACACCCTTACTAAAAATGCCTTACGTAATACGGAATTGCCGTGTCTTGAATCGATCAGTTTCAACTGCAAAACAAAATTTGGAAAATATATTCCACTTGACTGCTCTAGAAAATCCTAAATAAGCCTATTATTATGCTTAAAAACTATTAAACCCTCATTTAATTCCTAAAAATTAACTAATTCTGCGTTTGTTCTCCAGACAAATGTTTATATTTGTTTCTGTTTGCTAATTATTTATTCGTTCAAAACTTTGTTCACTTACTCAGATTATACAGAACTGAATTATAAGTGAATAATCCTCTTAAACAGGAAAGAGTGCTAACCACTCGACCAACTCGTTCTGTAATTTTTATTTCAGAATCTGTAGCTGCTGGTATAAGCGACATTTTGATGTGACGCAAAATGTACGTGACCGCGGCCTTCTGCTGTTACACATGCAGCCAGTCAGCTGTGACTGATTACATTCATGAGGAATTTCACCGGCAGATGGCAGCACGTTCTAGCCACTCATTGATTTTCATCGACGTAAAAAGAAAAAAGCTGTCGATGTTGTACGTCGTTACAGGCATCATACGTAAATGAAACCACGTCATTAATAACCCCCCCCCCCCAAGGGTACATTTGCCCTTTTCTGTTGTTTTTCGCGTGACTGCCGTAATTTTTGCAGAAAGTAATCACTCTGTGCGCGTCTGTAAGTCGATAAACCCTCGAAGCTTCTTTACCGGCTATTTGATTTCAAATGTTGGCAGTGCGTTGCATTTTACAATTTAAGCTTTCTACCTTTATTTTATGGTCTTCCTAATGGTCTTTTTCTACGCACATATCAGCGTGTTTTAGGGCTTACACGATTTTCAGCTTCGCTGAATTAAATTCTCAAACCACAAACATCCGTAGCATCATCAGTGGATGTTCTTACAGATGACCAGGGCTGCTCGGAATGCCGGGAAGGCACATCGCGGGGGGAGCGGCGGGCAGCGGGGGCGGAGGGTCTTACTCGGAGTCTGCGGCTCTGGTGCGCAGCACTGAAGGCATGTCGTACACAGAGGAGGGCCGCCAGCAGGGTGGAGGTGGCAGCCCGCACGACGGAGGCGAAGACGAGCTCATGGACAGCGTCGATTCCGAGGTCTCGGTCTTGGCGCAGTTTCACGAAGACGCCATCAGACAGGTGAGGCAGTGGCGTGCTGACAGCTAATTCACAGTGGCGTGCGGGTAAGAGTGACAGAGTGGTCATGTGACCGGTGACTGCGACTTGCAGGTCACTTGGTACACAATCAAGCGCAGTGAGAACAAATGACGACAACCTTGCGACATGCACGGCAGTGGCGTGAAGACAAGTATAATCAGAGTTCAGTGGCGGTAAGACAGTATTTAGAAGAGTGAGTAGCAAACTAATGAGGCGCACAGAAACAGTTCAGTGGCGTGCAGGCTTCAAATCAAGAGAAACAGTGAGGTGCCGGCAAATAATTATGTTGAGGTGTACTGAAGAAGTGGATGTAGTCTCTCGAGAGATAGCAAGATCTAACGTGAGAAATGATACAGTGGCGTGCAGATGAAACCGTTCAGGGCAAATAACCGTTCATTAGATAACAGAGTGTCGTCCGGCGGATTAAAGCAGTGGCGTGCAGTAACTCAGCACAGCTGTGTTTAGTTAAATAATAAGCATATAGATCGTACAAAATATGAATATTGTAAAAACTGTGCACATGAAACAGTGGCGTACTGTCATCATAAAATGGTCTGCAAATAAATGCGACTATAAAAGTAGGCCACGACCACTTACATCCACATCCTTTCCAATATATCGGTCACTGTAATCTTCTCATCTGACGCTGTATACACTAAGCACTAAAAGCCTCGTCGAATAAACTATAAATAAACGGAAATTGGGGGTAGATGCAACACGAGCGTAATAAAACAGCTGGATGGTGATGATATCAGATAATGAAGTGCCGTGTTAAACATGAAAGTACCCTAAAATCACCAGTCATGTGAAGCCGTAAAAGTTGCAAATCAGTGGCGTGCGTAATCCCAAGAATTGATAGCGATACGAAGTTACGTAGCCCACGGAAGACAAATACAGCTTATACACGAAACAGCGAATTCTATATAACATCAGAAGCTGGCAAGTGTGCTCTTGACAACACGCCCACACAAGAGAGAAAAACGTCCGTCAGTATTTCAAGAGAAAGGTACAATGTTATGGCCCCATGCCAGTTTTAACCGGAGCCAACTTGCACCCAGGATCCTCTATGTTCCAGGGGGCTACCGAATTCCAGCTCGTGATTAAACGGATAGCTTCCCTGTGCGCGGAAGAGAATTAAGGAGCATAGAACTATGCATTGAAATACAGCAGAAAATAATTAAACATTAATTCCACAGATAAATAAAACGTCTGACTACAATAAGCAACTTACCATGAAAATGGAAAGCTACAAACAGAACTACGGATCATTATAATACATTGCATCAAATATCTAATAGCTTTTAAAATATTTTAAATTGATAAAAACCTGAAGACGACGGTATTACCCGTCGAAACATGTCGTTTTAATAAAAGCGCTAAAAATATAATGTAAAATCGTATTTACGATTAAGAGCGCTAATATAATATTTTACACAATAAAATGTTTTAATATTATATAATTTTTACAACACCAATAAACTTCAAACGTTTGTGTATAGACTGTACAAAATAAATATATTTAATCAAACACAAACATGACGCATATAAGATACAGAGCGAGTCCTCGCTTTAAGAAGATTTGCACGAACAAACTTTTATAATGAAGCGCATACCCAATGCTTGGCTCGTCATCGTAATGCGAACTCGCTTAGCAGTATTTGGGGTTGTCATGGCGATGAATATGAAAATGGCTGTCTTCTGGGATCTAGTTCCGTGTCTTAGGACGCAGGAAGTACCTCTGAAACGTCGGTAAACTTCTAGCAGACTACACGGCGCTACAACCCAGAAGTCAGCCATCTTCGTACAAAAATCGTATCAAAGACTGACATCATGGAACGGAAGTGTGTCGAATATGAAATTTCGAAATGAAAGGACTCGAAAATTACGGGCCTACGTGAATATTAATTAAAGCTCTGAAGTTCTAGCGGAAGTGACGTGTGTTCGCAGGCCGGGTTCGGGTACTCCCAGTGGACGCTGATGTTTGCGTCAGGACTGGGGCTCGCGGCTGACACGGTTGAGCTATTCGTTCTACCCTACATCCTGCCCAGCGCGGAGTTTGAACTCTGCATTAACGCGTCTCAAAAGACCTGGCTCAGTAAGTATCCAGCTCTGCTACTTGGTACCTGAAGATAACAGCCCTTTCATTTTAAAATAATGTTAGACCCTGAACCGATTAAACGTCACTAAATGTCCAGATCTCTAAAGAGACTGATACATTTTCACGTGTGATAATAATAACTGTCAAAGAGGAATTGTGGGACAGACATGGCAACTGTTAGCGTCAGAGGCACTGGGTCTATGGTCAGTAATGTAAATCTTACGGCCAAAAATCCCTCAACGCCGTCACCACGTCAAAAATTAATAATTTCAGCATAAATCACACAAAGACACAGAAACATTGGAAATTCTTTTAAAGCGTTGCCATGGTAACGATTAGGCCTTTAATAATTTACGCATAACAGGCACAGGTACGTAGTCAATATATTTTTAGCAATTCTGCATACCTAACTGGGATTAATATAGGTTTATTATTTTGTTTATTTTTTTCGTTATTGAAAGACTTCTCAATAGATCAGATTGTTTAACTTCGGATGGCAGAATAATTAATGAATAATAAGCTGGAAAATATCTGTAATTAAGTAGTCGAGGCCTAGTTTAGGGTAATATCCCGTAATTTTCTTTAAGCGACTGAGGAAAACTACGGAAAACCTCACTCAAAACAACTTGCAAGTTATAACACATGGAATTCCTTCATAATGTATAACTTTATACCACAATGTCTTGTTAAACGAAAGGAAGCAACAGGTAGATAGAATTACGTAATGAGAACTTTACAAATTGTACTAACCTACACTTGAAATGACTGGGCTATGGAGGGCAATTCAGGTCAATGCGTACTACGCGTGGGGGAAATGAGGAATACTTGAATTTTTAAAGTAATTTCGCAAACAGGCCAGTTGGAAGACCTAAGCAGAGATGAGAAGATAATATTAAAATGTATATTGCACAAATACTTTGTAAATTTGTGATATATAGTAAGCTTTCCGCAGATTGGGAATGAACTCGTTCAGAAAAGATTCAAATGAAGGGGTCTTGTGAATACGATTATTAACGTCTTTTTAGGTTTCGGACGTGGTTACTGCCTCCATCATAAAGGCGAAGATACTATCCGCCGTGAGAACCTTAATTTTCATAACGATGAACCTTGTGGTTCGGTCATCGCAGGGTGTATCGAGGTCGTCAGCCCTACCCCTTGTGTTGCAGGTGGCATCACGTTCCTGGGCATGATGGTCGGAGGGGTAGTGTGGGGTAACTTGTCTGATCGCATGGGACGTCGCAGAACTCTGATGTCGGCCCTCGGCGTCAACGCGGTATTCAGTGTAATCTCGGCGTTCATGCCAACCTACGGCACTTTCATGACGGCTCGCTTCTGCTCTGCCGTCGGGTAAGTGCAAACGGACACGCCACCTCCACCTTCCTTGTGGTGGTTTTTAATTCCTCCATGGTCTTTACAGCTCAGATTATAACGCGTAAAATGGTAAAAATCAAAAATGAGGGAATTGGAAATGAGAGATTACAGACACTCCCGCAAAGTTTCCTTAAGCAATTATCGATATTCAAAAGGACTGTAGTGTAAATATCGTATAGCTACACCAAGCGTCAAGAGAAACTTTTAACATGACGTCATAAAGCGATTTTCACATGTGTGTGTGTGGAACGTAATTAATGTTTTCGTCCCACAGTGTCGGCGGTTCACTGCCCATCGTCTTCGCGTATTACAGCGAGTTTTTGTGCAAGGCAGATCGAAGCAAGTACCTCAGCCGACTCGTCGTCTTCTGGCCACTTGGCGGAGTTTTGGTCGCCCTGACCGCCTGGGCTATACTGCCACGCACAGGTTATGTAGCACGTGGTGATATTACGTAACCAGTAACGTACGGTTTATTGCGTTTCAAGACAGGTCTCTTGGTCACTCTGGAGCGTTTTTGTCCATCGGCTCGTTATAAGTGCGTTAACGTTGTATTTAACATCGTCATAACCGGACTTCGCGGATCATTAACAATGTTTGGCTTCGTCTCGCAGGTATTGGCGTAGTCATCGATAACAAAGAGCACTTCAGTGCGTGGCATCAGCTGCTCCTCCTGTGCTCGCTGCCCTCTCTAGTCGCCATCATTGGACTCGTGTTCCTTCCCGAGTCACCCAGATACTTGCTGGAGGCAGGAAGGGAGGTTGAAGCCATGATGGTGTACCAGGTAACCTCCAGCGGCACAACCCTAAGGTTCGCTCGCCATCTGGCAAGATCATGAACGTCTTCCGCCTCCACAGCCGATTTCCCTTATATCTTAATGTGAGATCTAAGGTTCTCACGGCTATGAAAATGACAGTGTCGCTCTGACGCCGTGTAGACTCTCAGATAGACACCAAAGTTTGGAAAAAAAAACATATCTTTTCCCATGTTTAGGGCTTAAAACGGACTTAAGCCTTGAAGATGGAGACAGCATGCTCCTACGAAACGTCGGTTAAATACGTGCGAGTCTTCACGACGTCAAGACCCAGAAGAACATTTCCACCTAATCAAAATCCTTTCAAAAGTCGCATTAGCCCGGCTAACACTTTTAAGGACGACATTTAACCAAAATCTCAATTTTTCAGAGAATCTACAAGACCAACAACATGCACAATCCTGCAGCGCATGCGCAGTACCAGTTATCAGAGTTGGAGCTGCCCAGCAAGCGGCCTTCCGGTCGGGGTTTGTCATCGCCGCCACCACCGGGCAAGTCTGTGTTAGCTGACATGATCTACAGCATCGAAATGGTGAGAGAACACCCCAAACCCCACGCACGTTCTCAAACACAACGCGCCCCTTCTCCCTCCTAATGCCTCAGAAATTGAGTACCAATGATATCTTCCATAGTGATTGCCTTCGGAGTGGATGACCGGGGTTCGATCCCCGACAGGAGCAGGGGATCCTTTCTCTGCATCCAGACCGGCTCTGATGCCCACCTAGTCTCTTACCCATGGGTACCGGAGTCCCTTCTGTCCGGGTC
This sequence comes from Zootermopsis nevadensis, assembly GCF_977971745.1. NCBI lineage: Eukaryota > Metazoa > Arthropoda > Insecta > Blattodea > Termopsidae > Zootermopsis > Zootermopsis nevadensis. Next base: position 21,799,171 of record NW_028259134.1, read on the forward strand.
GTGACGCTGAACGTGGTCGAATTTCATGCACAATGTAATATTTAGAATAATATAGACTCACAAATCAATCAATCAATCAATCAATCAATCAATCAATCTATAAGTAAAATGAAAAGGAAATCAGTTATTCATTTTTATGATCACGGATTCTTTGACCGTGTCAACACGACATGGCACGTCCTACGGGTGCGGACAGCCGATAAGGGTTGAGCGGGGACGCTAACAATTCCTCGCCGTAAAACACCAGCACGTTAGGAATGTTACTCCAGTAGCATACGGAAACGGTGTGGGATCGGTATTGGTGAAGGACTCTTTTGAGCACAGAAATGAATCTCCGAGTTCGATAAACAAGGAGGAGCTTGTGGACTAGCAGAGCAATCATTATCGTTTCAATAAGGACTCTGTCCCCAGGGAGTTAGTTGTGGAGTCTTTGCCCTAAAAGATTTAATGTATTTAGTAACCGTAAAAATTTAAAAACTAATATATCATGTATTCAAAATATTTTAATCATTGTCTGAGTGACACAAATATAAAACCACGGCTGGTGTAAAACTTTATTTTGACTTGTTATGTTGGCAGTTCTGGAACTCATTCCTGCAACTGTTTGTGCAGCCGCATCTGCAAGTCACTCTCCTATTCATCGTCCTTTGGTTCACAGCCTCATTTGGGTGAGTTTACATTTTAGATCGCACATCACAGCAGCCTGTAGCTTTAACCCTTTAAAGCTCTGTTATTTCGTATGATTCTCGCTGTAAACATCGATCGTTTCCTTAAACAGCGTTAACCAGTTGATATTTGTAATGGTGAAGTGTAGTGTTTTCTTCGCGGTACGGACTGAATTCTTAAGTTTCATTGAAAGAGCTTCGGCTCCAAAGGTTAATTAGCGTTTTAGTCGTATTATTTCCTTAAACAGCGTTAACCAGTTGATCTTTGCAATGGTGAAGTGTAGTGTTTTCTTCGCGGTACGGACTGAATTCGTAAGTTTCATTTGAAAGAGCTTCGGCTCCAAAGGTTAATTAGCGTTTTAGTCGTATTATTTCCTTAAACAAGGTTAACCACTTGATCTTCGTAATGGTGAAGTGTTGTGTTTTCTTCGCGGTACGGACTGAATTCGTAAGTTTCATTTGAAAAAGCTTCGGCTCCAAAGGTTAATTAGCGTTTTAGTCGTATTATTTCCTTAAACAAGGTTAACCAGCTGTTCTTTTGTAATGGTAAAGTGTTGTGTTTTCTTCGCGGTACGGACTGAATTCTTAAATACTATTTGGATACGAGTTTTTATTAAATACATATCAGCACGTGTTAGCAGCCCTGACTGATACGAGATGAAGTCATTATATATCAGAATTGCTTCAGGTTGCTCAACATTACTACTGTAACCAGTATAAAGTATAACGCCAATGGAGATATGAATTCGTCACACATAAATCTATTATAATTTTTAAGGCTTCAACTCCGTCACCAGTAAGTGAATCCATGTTTACAAGATCTATACACAAGGACGCGTAGCGCTGATCAGCTTTTTTTCCCCGAAGCTCTGTTCACACTGTCGAGTGTTGCAGGTATTACGGTCTGACGACGTGGTTCCCAGAGTATATGCAGCTGCTTAAGACCCGGGAATACGAATCTCGGACCAGTCTCATCTCCAATGCGACGTACGACGGCAGCGCCTTCAACACGTCCGTCGAAAACATCCGCTGGGTAGACAGTTTCTTCAAGAACTGCTCCTTCCATCACATGACGTTCAGCCACGTCAACTTCGACAACTGCACGATTGAGGACGTTCGCTTCGAGATCATCAAGACCAGTCGCACTTACTTCAGGAACTCCATCATCAAGGACTCCCGGTAAGAAGAATTTTGACTGAACATTCTGTTCCCGACTTTTGGACAAATGAAATTTCGGATAACAAATCCTGGTACTTCTGGCTGTAGATCTGCAGCTTAGGTCGGCCATTTATAACCTTTTTTTTTTTGGTGTGCAAATTTTCTTTGTAACCTGACAGGACAGCGACACATCTCATGGTCTCAAACTGTGTATTCGAATCTCTTCTGTGACGATAGCACGCTTCAGGGTCACAGAAAACTCGCGTAACATTTCAAAACGAACAGCGGGGCTCGAGCGAGTGAAGACAGCTCAGAACTTGCAACACTGCAATGTTAACTTAGAGTCTTTTCAGAGTAATAACTGAGGGATATGAAGTTTAAATTTAAGGTCTTGTATCTCAGGTTTGTGGACACGGACCTTACTGACCAGCACTTCGAGAACTGTTTGATAACCAACGTCACCGTTCTGAGTCTCTCTGCCGGATGTCCGTTGGACTTCGATTACAACATCTACCTGGAAGAAGTGTTCCACGAACACCTGGTGGGGCAGATCGCCATCCTGCCAGGCGCCTTGTTATCAGCACTTGCCATCGGCAAGCTAGGACGTGTTAAGATAATTGGTGAGTCGGAAACAAGGGCATGTCGAATGAATCGCAAAACAAAGATGAGAGTTTAACGAGAGTCGGAATGAAAGTACGGGTAGAAGGAATGTCGGTGGGGAAGGAAAGAATGTCTCCCAGAATACGTACCAAAGAAGGCAAAGAAAACTCTGCCTTGAAAGAAAATTTATGTAGAAACGTGCTCGTCATGACGGAAAGAACGTATTAATGAGAACGTTATAAATGCGTTGTAGGTCTGTCGATGTTCCTGTCAAGTGTACACGCGTTGTGCATCTGGTTCTTGTCTTCAAGCACGGCGATGGAAATTCACGAAGCCGTCTTCAACTTCATCTTCATGTCGGGGTGGAACGCGATGAACATAGCCACAATCGAGTCTTACCCCACACATCTCAGGTACGACCATTCAAATACTGTGCTTCGTAACTGGCGCATTCAAACACGGCATGACTTAACAGCAGGTAACCGATGGTTTTTTTTGGGTTTCTTTTTCCAGAACGACCGGATATGGGTTCGTGAGTGCTACATGTCGGCTAGGCGGCATGCTCGGAGCTATTACGTTCAGCAACTTGGTGACCGCGAGCCGTGCGGCCCCCATGTTGACAGCCGCTGCTGTTCTGCTCGTGGGAGGAATTGTATCCGTAAAGCTGCCCGAGACGAACTCGGTACTGCTTTAGGTATCACCAGCAAAACTGCTGGTTGAAATCGCACCACGGTAATGAGGAATGCGTCTCATGCTCAAATCCAGTTAAGAGAAAGTTGCCTTGTGTCGGATATGCGTTGCGATGCAAGAACGTGCGACCAACTGCTCAAGAATTCGATTATTGCATATGAAATGCTTAATTTTTTCTCAATCAGTGACGTCAGTTCACGACAGATGACGTCACACGTGACTCGCGAGTTGGTGCTACTGTTCGTGGCTTGGGATTGAAAGTTTATTTCATGCTATTCGTACGTCTTCTGAAGGTGTAATGTTACTTGCACAGTAACAATTACTTCGCAGTGAACAATATCATTACTGACAGACAAATAACACAACTGGAAAGAGAAAATGATAACCCATTTTTACACAGATTAACTTTCGCAGAGAAATAGTGCAAATCATATAAATTTCGATGAAAAATATAGGAATACTTGTACAGGAGCGGAAGATAAAAGCATATTTAGGTTAGGTTAGGTTAGGTTAGGTTTTGCAACAACAAACATGGACCTTGCACAATATCGTTTTCATTTCGTATCAGATTCATAAATTATCTCAGGTACGATTATATCACCTTACAAAAAGATGCATATTTTGACCGCGCACGGCGTATATCAACTTTCTATGGTGTCTATGAACATAATATTCACATCGCCTCTGATTAAAGCAAATGAAGAACTGTGCTATAGAATACGCCACATCCCAACGGTAGTATTTTTTTAAAGCGACTTCATTTATTCTTCATGCTACTTAAATTGGTGGATTTATTACCGAGAAGTTAATCAGCAGGCCACAAGATAGCACGCATGAACAAAATATAGTATTTAGATGCTAAATGAATGGTTGTGTGCCTGTAATTAAAGTAATACATAAGTCTAGATCTGCCATTGTGTGACGTAATATAATTAATCATTGGAAGAATGTTGATAAATCACACATAGGGCTTACATTTGTGGAAAAGATGATACACGTAACTTCGTAATATGTACGTAAATTTTACGAGCAATATGACATTTTCAGTACGGCATTTAATAGTGTTTTGTTTTGAGTCTCTGCTGGGTAACATATCACGAGAAATGCGATCAAATCTGCTTCTACATTTCTCATTATTTGATCATAAACAGCGATGTGTTGTTTATTCGTCCACAGAATGCCCCAGATTCTTTTAAAAAGGACTATAAAAATTTCTCAAATGGGGAAAAGATATCAGTAATAAAATGTTATTATCCATAATCTGTAATAACATAATCCTCCTCACTCTGCGAGCTTATAGCTTAGCTCTGTATGTACGGAGTACAAAAATAAAAATGACCAAAACATAGACATTCGAATAAAACATATCCCACGACAGAATACTTTTAACACAACGTACAAATAAGTCGTTCACAATATTGAAATTGTCTGCTGTCAATTAACGAATATTTTAAAGATCGCTGTCAATTTTAAAAATGAATGCCCTGAACAATAATTCATGTGTCAAGGACAACATTATAAACCAGACATTTTTTACACTCGGCACGCCTTAATTTTTTTCAGACAAACGATGGCACACCACGAAACGTCTTCTAAACATGTGTGACTATAAATATTCATCTGCATACAGAACCTGGTCCTGTAAGAATGCAGACACGTGAGATGAAATCATAGCACATGTTGAAGAAAACTATCGATGATGAATCTATGCGTGTGTTAGAAATTCTAATTACAAAAGTAAAGATGCCTCTTTCTAAACTAAAACGTTTGAAAGTGCAATTTCCAACAAAATTCTTTGCCCGCTAATTGGGGGAACATTAAAGCAGATAAAATATGCACATTAGGCAATAAGCAAGTAATAATTTGTACATCTGGATTGAGAAACAACCGAGTGGAGAGTGTTAAACAGTTGAAATGTTAAAAATTGTGTGGAAAACAGGACGTTTGATATCGACACCATAAGATTTATTAGACGCAGAGAGATATATTCTGCAATACGTGTTCTTATATAAAAATATAAAAGTTAAAAATGAAAAGCTTCAAATCATCCTCAATAATGACATATTCATTTCAAAGTAACTTCATTTTTCTTCCACCATCGCGTGTTTCCGAAAGCATAGAAATAAAGTTATTTTATTTCCTTTGTATTGTTAAGTAATTAGCCTAATTAACCTGATTAAAATATTCGCACTGGCTCTGTTTTCATGGTAACGTAAAATACCTGAATATAAATCATACAAAGATATTTAGCAGATACGTAAATATGTATTTTAGAATTATTTTAGTCACTGTATTTTATGCGATATTGATTTTGTAATGCATATAGGTATCAATTAAAAACAATAAATGACTTTAGTTTAGATCTTAATTGAAATTAAAATTCGTCTGTGTTAGTATTTTCAGAGAATACCGAATTCATCACTGCTAACTAACGTGTCTCAATGCAGACAAATTTTCTCGATCGATTTTTAAACATCGCTTTAAAATAAAACAGTCTGTGGTCTTTATTTTTATTTATTTAGTGTTCTGTCTGACGACAGGTCCATATGAACAGGATCCTTCCATCCTTTTCTCGGACTGGGACCTGTTCATATACGTTCTTGGCAGATGATCCAGAAGTGGTTTGCCATTGCCTTCTTCTGTGTGTGAATGGAGTAATTGTTGGGATACCACGGAGGAAAACTCCGTGTAGCCTAGACCACGACCTTGCCCAACACAAGTTATAAATTCGGGCACCGCCGGGAATCGAACCCGAGACCCCAGGATTTTACACAAACAAATTTCATGGCTCGCCCTGTATTAATAAACAGACTGTCTCAGAGTCTGTACAAAGGCTAGAATACAAAAGTGTCTTCTAGATCACCAATAATCTGACTATAGAACGAGGTCTTCATAGCGGGCCTATTATATATTTCATCAAAACCCTTCCGATCTGCTGACACTTCACTGTGGCTAAACTGAAATCTTACACACCTTTAAGAATTATCCTTGACATTTAAGAGCCTCACAGTTCAATATAACTCATCAACTTACGGATACGTAGAAGTTGTAATTAATTCAGAATTAAAATTTTAAATTTCAAACCGTGGTGCTCTCAATACATTCACGGATGGATGTATTATATTCCAGCAATTGCAGACCCAAAGTATCTTTGTTCATACCAGGGCAGGAAAAAAAAAAGGCTGCAAAATTTTATAAATGTGGTTACAAATCAAATAAGGCCAGATGGAGAATTCAAGTATTAAAATCAACCCACGTTATAAAAATTATAAATGTATTTCGAGAAGGTAGCTGCATGCACCATCTAGCGGTCACAGACAGAAACACGTGCTCAAACCTCCTTGGATCGGCAGCTCACTGTCGTATTTCCCCTCCACCATGTAAAAGGACGACGACAAACGACAGAACATAGCATCAACACCGCAAGAAGCCAGCCGAGGCCCAGACATTCAGTTGTTCCGACGCCTTAATTCGAAACGAAAATGTGCCATCACCTTGGTAAGAAATAACGTCATCTGAAATCCTCTATTACAACATTCCAGTATAAATGTAAGCAAATACACAAAGAAATCAACACAAAAGCTGCTAATTATTTATTATGCAAAACAGACACCACATAAAATTACCTCGTTACGAAACGAAGTGCATCTATTCTGGTAGGAGACGCGTTCGATCCCTTGTCGATACACTTCCCCTGGCCAGCTGAGCAACCAGAAATGGTATTCTGACGTCTATCCAACGGGCACTATGCGTGGGTGAAGAAGGCGGAGCGTGAAGCTGACGGCGCACTCCCATCTGGTCGACTTTTAAGAGGGCATCCTGTCTGCACAACTCGCCATCCTCACCAACATTAGTGATTAGAGAAATTTCGTAAACTGGTAAGCAGGTTATCTCAATGATACACACTTTCACGGGGCCTGAAACAAACGAAACACGTTCTGTCAGAACGGTAACAAACAACTTGAGGTTAATTCAAAAAATCACCTCAGACAACTTACCCCTGCTTCTGACTCCCTTCTTCTTATTGTCTTCATGTAAATGTAAATTCAGACGCACAATTCTTGGTGGATTCGCTGTACGTTTACGTATTTCTTATCACGAACTGAGAGAAAAATCTGTTCATTGCAGTCGAACTTATCAAGTACAAATCAACTGAATTTAAAATACGATATTCACAGTTGAACGCCATCAACCCGAGTCATTTAATGACGAAAATTAAACGCCGCCAAAATTATCTTCCTATGTGAGAACGGAAGCCAGACTTGCTTTGTCACGACACTCCGTTGAATTCGAAGATAAAACGAAGTCCAACCTGCAAAGTTCCCTGCACTTACCTTGTTGCTCATGAAGGAACTGGTCGCCAGAATAAGTCCGGTGTCAACTCAGCTTGATCTAAAATGACGCATTCGATTGAAAATGTATTTCAACGCCAGTAACTTTTTTTCAATACGTAAAATCTTAATTCGGTTGCGTCTACTGGAACGTGAAACGCAAAATGTAAACGTCACGGATGCCCGTTTATCGATAATTAAAAAATACATAAAATAATTACATCTAATTATTCGCGCAATGCGTTTTTGACGTAAATACGTCTACACGAAAGGGTCATTCGCAAAACAGCGTTAGGAAAATGTGTAAGATCCATACCAACAATGTGTTAATATGGAAACCAACCAACCAACCAAAGAAGCTAACTGAGGGCAGAGGCCTGCGCAAGCGCAAGCATCGTCCCTACCTAGGTGAAACCATTCCTGCGCACAAGACGCATTGCTGGAAATGGTAAACGGTCGTAATATAAGAACGGAAATTTTGCTAACGCTAACGGGGTTTCGTCGTGGCGGGAGCCTCGACCATTCAAACTGGGATTTGTTGCTGCTGATGGGAGGTTATCCTGTCAGGCAAGTTGTCGAAGGAATTTGGTTGGTTGGGTCTCTGGGGTATGAACCCAGAGAGGGAGGGGCCGTTTCGGCTGAAGGCCTCTGCGGCATGGGGGGAAGATCACTTCAGCTGATGGCCTCCATGATCGGGGGGAAGGGTGGCGGGCCGTGCCCCTATTAAGTTATACCCTGGCATTCGCCTTACAACTGAGGAAAGCACGGAAAACCTCAGTCAGGGTAGCCGAGTAGTCTAACCACTCGTTGTGCTGACTTGGCCGTCTTTTGGGGATGGCTTCGGCTGGCCTGCTGAACATCAGTCGCCCTCGGTTGCCCTTGGGTGAACTCTGGCAGCCCTCATTCGGCACGAGTGTCTTCCGAGTTGCCGAACTAAGGGGTTCCCCACACCAGCTAACCTCGAGTCAAACCTCTCAGTTAGTGCTCTGATGTGGTCGGCAAAGAAAGGGACCCCCAGATCCTCATGTATTTGCCTGTTACTAACGTACCAGGGCGCGTTAGTAACAATTCGAAGACACTTGGATTGCAGAACTTGCAGCTTCTGGACGTGGCTGTTGGCAGCTGACCTCCAGATCGGGCATGCGTAATCCATTATGGGACGGATGAGCTGCTTATAGAGTAGTACACCGTTCCTGATTGACAGGCCACTTCTCCTATTGATAAGCGGGCCTAGCACACCTAATCGTTGCGCTGCCTTCTTTCCCACTTGGTTGACGTGCGCCGACCAAGTAAGCCCGGCGTCAAGGACCGACAATGGTCAGCTTTTATATGAACTCCTGCTTGCATAACAATGCTTTAATCCTTTACCTAAGAAACTAATTGTTTTGTCATCTGTTTACTCGGCATTGTTGTGTTTCATTACTGTCGTCAACAATCCGCTTTCGTTATTGCGGAAAGAGCTGAGCTGTGAGTAGCTTCTTGAAGAAGTGCGTCGTATAGTAGAGAATTTTGAGCTGTTAAAAACGTTTTAGAATATCACAGGTAAGAATTATTAAGAAATCTGTGATATTGCCCTCCACTCTCTCCATTTTAGTTTTGATTAAATTGGTCAGTGCGGGTGGACGTCGTGGTCTCTTACAATTGAACAAAGTTTGAGGTAAGGGATTCCTATACATTATTATTGTTCATCTCGTTAAGCGCCCGCCTCTCGAAAACCGTAAGAGAAATGGCGTTATACAATTCTATTGTTTATAACAGTGCATAAAATGGCGGATGTCAGCTAAAACTATTTGCATTTGCTTGGTTTCCAGAACGGTTCCACTAATCCCCAGTAAAAACACTACGTACGAATTAATGACTCATTCTAACATCTGCACTCTAGTGCATTCGGCCTGTCCATGGCTCCCGAGTGCCCGAGACTTGTTCTTGGCAATTTAGTGCAAGCATTCTAACATTATTTTTGGAATACGGACAGAAAATACAACACAACAAATAAATGAATGAAATTAATTAAAACATCCTAAACCGGAAAATGAATATTTCCTTACAGTCACATATAAACTTCGTTGTAAGTTTTAATATTCATGTTTGCACCAAAAACAATCTTAAAATTCCAAAATGGCTACATCTTCTCAAATAAACTTTGCTGTCGTCACAAATGGCGCTAAAATTCCTACAGAATTTCCAATAAATTTTTTAATTACGCATTTTATTAGTAAATTTAAAAAAAAATAATTTTAGTGTTATATTGAGTGTTTCCACATTCACACATAAATTTTATCGTAAGTTGTAATATTCATGTTGGCGCCTGAAAGAAGCTGGGAAATCAAATATGGCTGCATCGCTTGCAATAAACTTTCCTATCGTCAAAAATGGCGCCATAATTAATGCAAATTCTTCAAGTAATTTTAGTGATAACTAATGAATTCTCTACATAGTAATTATGCAATTTATATCCTCGTAATATTTACGTTTGATCTAAGTTAAAATTATTACTGCAGAATTTAAGAAACTATTAACTTATAAACTTCATTAAAGTCACGATGGACCCCACTCACTGCTCAACTAACGAACTTGTGTAAAGTAGTTTATGAACATTTTTGAGCTACTACAAACTTAATTAATTAATACTAAGCAATAAATACTTGCAATTTGTTGATTAAATTCACTATAATCCAAGCTGGCCTACTACAAGCGGTTGGATGCACAGAAAATTGGCAAGCACGTAACGTTGAGTCCACTCCATACGCGATCCAAGGACTCTCTGAACTAACCGCCAAAATGGCTGATTAATGCTTTCCGACAGATGTCTCTGTTATCACGTAACTAATGGCTGATTTTATAATATGATTAACAGAAAGAATTCAAAGAACAATATAAACGCGAAAATATCGAAGCGTGCGAATATTTTGTACGTAGCTATTCATTGGGTATCTCGTATGCTGCTCCAAGGGGTGAGTAATGCCTGGTAACCGAGAGGCCTGATCCTGACTGCAAGATTGCCTATTCCGATCGAGGTTTTCTTGTATATTCTCAGTCCCTCGATCCAGATGCAGATATAGAGCCGTATTCTGCCATCAGACGCTATTCTATATAAGAAATTGGCAAACAACTAGACCAAGAATATGACAAACAAAATAAATTTAAATTTCGCTGAAATGAATCAGATTAGGCCTGATGGTGGCCACTTATTTCAAAATTCATACTGAGGTATATTTGGTATATATGGCATCAAAGAGGCCCGTATTTACCCTTAATTTTATGTCCATATTTAACGAAAGCCAAGATAAAACTTTTCTGTAATCCTTATGTTAAACAGAGAATTCAATTGCTGTGTTCCTGATTGTTTTTGAACTGTCTTTATGGAAGGTACAGTTGATCATCCGATCCCTGCCCCATTTTAACTGTGCACGTGCATTCTTACTGAAACTAAGGTAATAACGTAGAAGTAAACAGACCTTGGAAAGGGGGTGAGTCACTGTCTTGCTGCTTTTTCACGTGGGAACGACCGGTCAGTGGAGATTGTCTGCCTTGCTGTGCTGGTGACTTGGGCGTGGAGCACTGCGGAATGGGGCAAGAACGGTGTTGTATATTCCATAAGTTACTGCTTTGAATCCCATTCATACTTTATGTTCCGCGCTTTCACCTTCACAGTAATTTCTAAATTGGTCTATATGATAGCCGAGCAGTGGCTTAAATGAGTTTATAACTGAAAAAAAAAGCACGGAAAACCTCAGTCAGGGTAGCCAAGCAGTCAGGCCTCTACAATAAGTTTCTCTGCAACATCCCAGCCGACAGTCGTCTTCATGACCCTTTCATAGTTAGTTCTAATTTCATCAACAGATGTCAGAAGTTACTGTTCCTGTTTCAGTACGAGTGCTAAAAAATTGCCTTGTCCTTGGGGTACTCTCAAAGGTTGTGACGCCGTGAGAACGCAACTGTATTATCTGTGATGTTCACCGCCGAGTAATTTCTGAACAGTTCAAAACTGACCCCATGAGTTCCAACACACATGAAACTAACCCAGCCAAAAGTCGAAAAATATATGAAGATCGAAATAGCGATACTGAAGTTAAATATTTTGGTCGGTCGGGTTCTGTAGCATAATTTTGTAAAAAAAATGTTCTTTTGTTAGAGAATGAAGGAAATACGTAGAATAATACATTACTGCTAGTATATCATATTTATTAGGAAGGTCAAACAAGTCTTACTGTATTAACGTTAAGGTGACATGTTTTATTAATTAAAATTGTCACTCGGAAATGTCTGTACTTTATTGTAAGGTTACACGTCATTTATGGTTTTCAGGAGAAACAATGAATATCTCAGAGGAGGTCCGAAGATTAGGAGCATTAGGTATTAAGTCCATACAGACAACGTAAGTTTTCAGATACCAATTGCTAAGCAGTGGAATTAAAGCAGCATACTTCCTTAATTTAAAACCTATTTACAAGCAGTAAATTGTACGTTTTTTGTGATTTCTTTCAGGTTTCCTAGAGGTGATAACTTTTTCTTTTCAATTTCTTACTTTGCTGACCCACTGTATTCGTTTACATATTTGGTACCACTGACTGCTGGGTTGAATACAGGTTTGGCAGCAGACATGCTAATGGTGTCCATCATGGCAGAGTGGTTTAACACACTTCTCAAATGGTAAATAATATTGTATTTTAAACAAAGTGGTTTGTACTCTTGGAAAATGTTATAAGAAGGACCAATGTTCTTCTTCTTCACCTGTCTGCCTGTTTGCTTGATTCAGAATTTTTGATGTTTGCTTATAGGTTGCTCATGGATCATCGGCCATTCTGGTGGGTGCATGAGACAAATGTGTATGGCAAAGGCCTTCGCCCTCTCCTGCGACAGACCCCACTAACATGTGAAACTGGACCTGGCTCCCCGTCAGGTCACGTGCAGGGAGCCTCTTCACTCATGTATGTTGTATTGCAGCACGTCATTCGTACTTTCATCGTGTCCAGCAAGAAGATGGATGGCAGTATGAAGCGCTATGTAAGAGTCACACTGTGGACTTTGTACACCTTGCTCATGATTCTGGTCAGCATCTCAAGACTGTACACAGCGACGCATTTCCCGCATCAGACGCTTCTGGGTCTTGTAGCTGGTAGTATAATTTAAATTGCTAATTGTTTTGTGGTTTCATAAATGTACTTTTCCACTGAAGTTGTTCATCATTTGGTGTGAATCTGTTATGCTGAAATTGTTTCTCATTTTATGGAGGGGAAGGGGGGTGTATTATCCTCTGAAACCACTTTTGTAACTTACCAGTTACCATTATATTGTGTCGTTTCATATTGTGTGTCTAGTATAATTAGGCCTATGTGTTTTGCTCGAAGTAACAGGCGACATAATTAGACTCTGATAGTATTAACAGCTGTTACAGTTCCCTTAACCACAAGTGTTCCATAAGGCCATTTTCCTGCCACCTGCATTGTTTTAAAGGGACATAACCTTGTGTTCGGCAAATTATTGCTGTACTGTTAAATAAATTCAACAGTTTAACTGAACTGTAATGCTCAGAATTTTAAAGAAAACTTATTGTGATTTCAGGTTTGTTTACTGCTTGGCTCTTTATTGAGGAAGGACAGTACACACTGACAGAACGGTGGCGTTCGGCATCCCGTTTGCAGATGCTCCTTGGTGGTGTTGCTATGATTGCGGTCTCGTTTGGTGCATACTGGTTGCAGAGATTACTAGGTACTTTGCAGCAGATGTAATCTTGTCCGAAATGTTTATACCTACCATCGAGTGTACGTGGTGTTACAGCTCAGAAGACAAACATTGAATTGTATTGAAAGCACACGAATTTCACACATTCAATCCTTTCAACTTGTAGGGTCTTACGCTTTACATTTATACAGGTGTGGACCCGCAGTGGTCGGTGCGCCTGGCGTTCAAGTGGTGCGAGCAACCTGATTGGATCCATGTGAACACTACGCCACTCTTCTCGCTGGTGCGTGATTGTGGCAGTATGTTTGGACTGGCAATGGCATCTCCTGCCACAACCAGGTACAGTATAGCGGCGATGTAAATGATCTTCTCTGTTTTCCCATTAGCACTTATCTTGTTTCTGTATCCACCTTTTCATCACTATTTCTCATGTACCTTCCCTCCCTCGCGTGATCTCCCAGGTTGTTCTTCATGCAGAACTTTTTTTTCTTTCATGTTCTCAAAGGATGCGTACCTATATTATGCCAGCTTCAGTTTATATTTTCTAGCCATCGTGAGTCTGTTGCAGCTACAAAAATAAATTGTTGTTTCTGTGTCAGAATATACAAGCAGACTCACAACAATATCATCATCACAATGATCTGCACCCTGTTTCTCATGGTGGCATTCAACTTCGCTACTGATGCCGTTCCAACAAGTGACGTGCGGCTGTTCTACGTCTGCCAGTTCATACTTCATGCCGTCAAACCGTATTTACTGTTCATTGGAATCCCTCAAGTGGCGAGATTTGTCAAGCAGAAGCAGCATTGATGACAGCTGATGCTGGGCGCTTACAGTTGTACAAAGAAAGATGTTGTATTGTAGAACTTAGAATGAAGTTGCATTTATGTGGCTGGTCCCTCCCACACCAACTAATGTAGTAGAATTAAAAGGGCCCTGCCCCTTCTGACATAGTAAAATAAAATCAGTTACAAGATGTAAAGCATCTGATGGAAATTATAGCTACGTAACTAAATATGTCTCACATCAATGACAGGTTGTGAGAACCAAGCTTAAGGCACGTTATTCTTTTGCACGTGTCGAGTTTCATCAAAGACGAGGCTCTCAGAGTAGAATTGATGTTGTGGTTTCTTAGATTTCAAATTTTGACTAGTCATGTACAGATTCTTGGGGATAGCACAAGCTGGAAGAATAGATTGGCCAAGGGGGTCCAAGACCCCTAAATCACCAAGAGCTAAGTGTGTTAAATACAAAAAAAATTTAACGCAAGGATCCTTATTGTCTTTTGAGACGGAGTGTATGTGTGTGAATTTTACTGCAGCCTGTCCCAGTGCAACTTTGTCCACCACAGATGGACCAACCTGGGAGCGAACCCAGTCCTTCATGGTGAGAAGTGAGTCACCAACCACCTGGCCACACAAAGATGTAGTTGGCATCATATGAATTACATGCTAAGAATGGGAAATTTCACAGAGGAAATTGGCTGCACTGAAAAGCTGTTGTAAAGAGCATGGAAGGTGCCGACTTGGCAGACAATTTGTTCGTTCTTCTAATATTTGTGATTCATTGGTAGTTCTTGCACATTGGCATTGTAACCACTTCCATTCCGTAATCGATGTTCCTTGGTTACTATCTTATTGTGCTCTAAACAATGAAATGTAATGATGATTACACCACAAATAAATTCTTCTTCCATCACATGGCATTTCCAGGAAATTATTTATGATTTTCTTCAGTGAAAATTGTACATTAATATTGAAACAAAGAAATTAAATTCTTTTGATTCAGCACTAAAGAGTTTAACGAACATAGACATTTAAGGACAGGGACCTGTGAAGGGCTTTGGGTTTCCTAAACCATCTACGTAGTTAATTAGACATTTCTTGGACATTATTTTAAAATTGTAAAGGGTGGCTGGGGCTTCACATCGACCTTTCATCCCCGCCGAGGTAAGAATGAGTACAAGCTATACCACCAATCCTCCTACATGGCATATAGCGGGGAAACCTTTACTTTACCATATTATAAATATAATGCTCGACTTCTTCGCATGAAAGTTTTTCACGCGTCCCTCGATGTGAGCTGAAGAGGAATTAAGATCCAGGTGGCAATGAGTACTCCATGTTGAATAGTAAACTGGTAAAATATATTCACAGTTTCCAACACATTAAGAAGGTAATATTTCAGCTTACAATATGTTTGTACATAAAAAGACCACTATAAATATTAACAAGTTGTATCTTAACTAAGTACTCTTATTGTGGCAGTTGAATGAACTTGTATCAAATATAGGTATTTAATGTCGATTATGTAATTAATCTTTGGTATGTCACAAAAATATTCCACTCCCAAGATTAGCAGTGTATTTGGTAGATGTCTTTTATGCTTCCATGTTGTAGTTCCAGATTTCTCACAACCAATTCCGCACATTTACTTGTGTGTCGGTGCGGCTGTGACCATATGCCAGTTCTAACAGAAATTTGCGAGGGCACTTCACATTTGGTTAGCCTCTTATATAAAGGGTACCCAGGATCTTTCATCAGGTGTATCAAATCCACTTTCTTCCATTGCTGTGGTTAAGAATATGTCGTGCTATAGATCCACTCCTCTGTATATCCTCATGGTGTTGTGCTAACCTTAATATTAGTAAATTTATTTCCACCCAAAGCATGGCAGAGTAAAGAGACAAAATGTGGCTGAAGAAATTTTATAATAAGTCCATCTCTGGTAGTACCCACCATGTCCATGTGGTACTTGGCTATTTTTCAAATTCTATGAGAACTTGCAAAAGTTGCTCACACAGCAATGAGCGTAGAACAGTTTTTTAGGTCTCGCTGGTTTAGTTTTCTGCTGTGTATAAATGAACCTATTTTCAGAACAGAAAACAGTGAATGGGACACATTCAAAGTTTAAAGAATCTATTGGAGTTTATTTTCTCATATCAAGAGACAAAGTTCTCCAAACTGCACATGAAATGCGAGCCTTTTTTAAAGATAAATTAAGGTAAGCAGGTGAAAAGGAGATGTGAAGAGCTGAGACCTCAGCATTACTTGTTGGAGAAAGGTAAGCTTTACATTTTGGCTACTTTACTCCAGGGAATGGAGCCACTGGTGTCACCCATGAAGAGGCTGAGTACGTGGTGGCAGTCGCTTTATAGACTGAGCTGTTCCAGGAACTGATGCACCATGGTTTATTTTGTCTTCACTAACACCGTCTGATTAACTAGATGTGCGTGTGTTCAGGATCCACCACTCACTGCATGCACCAAAAGACATACCTCTCTCTCATCCTTCATGACATTTCCATCTGCGAGTCATTAGATTCTGTTAACTTAAAAACAAATGCTTAGCAGCTAGTGTTTCTCTAGAATCAACCTGTATGACCAACCTAAGAAGAAAAAAACACTGTGACAGACCCGGTTATAAGGGCTTTCAAGCATTTTATGATGTACACAATCTGCACCACCAGTACACACATGCGAGAAGACGATTTAAAAATAAATTCAAACTCTAAAATACATATTTTGGTTGTGTACCAGTTAGAAATAAGGTAGTCCTTTTGAGAATGCATCAGCAAAGGCTAAATGTT
The DNA here is from genome assembly GCF_977971745.1 of Zootermopsis nevadensis. Classification (NCBI taxonomy): domain Eukaryota; kingdom Metazoa; phylum Arthropoda; class Insecta; order Blattodea; family Termopsidae; genus Zootermopsis; species Zootermopsis nevadensis. The sequence continues at coordinate 21,815,888 of NW_028259134.1, forward strand.
GGTTCTGTTGATCCACCTCAGTTTCTCGTGGCTTTGAAATAATTCTGAAACACCCTGTAGGCATAAATCTCCATTTTTCCATAAGTTCACAGTACACACTGCTCCTTCATGTACACAATCATCGAAGTGGTGGCATCCCATAATCCTTCAACTCCCCACTGTGATTTCCTTTACTGTACATTAATCCTGTTATCTGTTGAAAGACAAATAAGACAATTAATAGCAGGTAGTACTTATTCATCTGCTACTGTTCCACCGACAATATTCTGTTACCATTACAAATGTTGTGTGGGGGATTCGAGGCATATTCTTAACTTTGGTGTCAGAATGATGTGAGTGGTCACCTTGCATACCAGCTACTCCACCCCAGAGCAAAGAAATCTGGTACCCACAAGGTACGAGGCTAAGTGGTCTATAGGGCTAATTTTGACACTGTGTCAAAGAGAAAGAACCTGTCCTGCCAGGAACCAAACCCTCGTCATTCAGCCTGTAGCCTTCACAGTACTGACTTGCGTAACTAGCTCTGTAGACACCTAGTACCACATTTAATCAAAATCAATTTGTTTCACAAACAGCATATGCTAACAGACAGTACAAACTCCCCTTACCTCTTCACTTCGTATGCTTTGTCCAAAGAATACACGCCATCATACGTACACGAGGGTAAGGAAATATTGGGATTGACTAAGATTAAGAATACAGTGGTATTCCCATTTTCATGAATATTGGGTTAAAATTACAGAAGCAATATGTGTTACAAATATGTAGAATGGCTTGGTTATGTTCTGATCTGTGCCTTGTCAATACAGACTCACACAACATAAATTTTGTCCCTGCAGACTGAGACCTGGGCTTCCTGCAAGATTCGTATTCGTGGTCCAAGGGGAATCCCCATCTTTTGCAGTCTCTCTTCAGTCAGGTATGGGAGTTCCACCATGCCAACACGCTCTTGCTCAAATGTCCCTGCGTACTTCTGCAATCAGCCACAGAAATTTTATAATTACTGTTATGAACATACCGAAACTACATTTGTCAGTGTTCAGTCTTTAATATCCTTATAAAGTAGCTTTTCAGCAAAAGCTCTTTTGCTTTTGTGATCACATACTAGTTGACTCGCGAACAAAATGACTACTGTCGTCCTGGATGACAAATTTTCAGACGCCAAGCTAAACCAAAGAACGCAAGATGAGGTTCTCTCTAACTTCACCTCTCACATATCAAAGTATTTTTCATACAATATAATTCAACGAAAACTAAGTGACTTGAAACATAATCTGCCCCATCACAATGACTGATGATTTTACACTGTCATGGCTAGCTCCTCAATGCATTATAGGTCCAACGAACCTCATACCCCAGCTTCTTCAGGAACAGTCTGAGCAGTGGCGGTTCATCTCCAAAGAACTTGGTGAGTTTCTTGACCCTAGTTGGATTCGTGAGGGCATCTCTGTCTCCAGATGCAAGGAGATTGTTCAGTCCTCGAGGCACGGACTGAGATCTCACTGCCAGTGTTTGTGATCGCAGGGCCGAGATCTCCCCCCTGATGTTTTCCATCTCCTACACAACACCACAAGCAGTTTTTTTCTCCCTGAAAGTCTTACGGAGGTGGTAGAAATTCAGACTGGTTCATATGCTACGGGTACTTCGAATTTATATGATTATTTATTATTTAATTAAAAGTGGAAAGGAATACGGAGAAGACATTTATGTTTTTCTGACATTTTATTGGAGAGACCAATAAAAAAAAAAGCAAGAAACCTCAACATGGAAAAGCATTTTACAAGTAGTTCAAATACCTGAATCATCAAATGCTGGGTTCGCATCTCTGAAGAGAGATGTGCCACGCTCCTCGCCAATGTCACCACATGTGATTCGAGCCGCTGAAACCGCTTGTTGATTCCCTGAGCATGAGACATAACACGAATTACCACAAACACCTTACTTTCCCTTATTTTCACATGATTAAAATTACCAGTCATACAGACAAAGTTCAAGAAAAGTCTCCTCTTAACAATAATATCTTATACCTTAATATCTTTCACTTTCTTTCTTTCATCTTGTCTGCGTTTGTCTCTGATTGGCCGACTGCTGACTGAACTTGGTAGAGATGACATGCTGCCATAAAGACGACGTTTATTAATCCGGGGGTCTGACGGTTGGTAACGTCCACCATACTTCTTAACTCCAAGTAGTTTTAGTACCTGAATAAATATTAATTACAAAACTGGATTTGAGATTTTCACTGCAGTGAGTACAAAGATGGTTGTCTTCTGGGTAGTAGCGCCATATGAACATTATGTCACTAGCGGCCAACCCATCTATGTTATTTTAATTTGCTTCCATTAATATAATAAAATGGCAGCCTGTAAACTTCTCTTACTGCAAACAGATCTTGAGCATATACGTAATTCAAATTCAAATTTCTATAGAATAATATTTGTTGCTAGGCATGTGAAACTTTGATTGCAGCGTATTCGCACAGAATGCGACCACTTCTACCCCGCGCACAACTGAGATAATATTCACTTACTTCCGAGTACATGTTCTCAAGGCCTTCCAGTTGCTTCCTGATGGCATGAGCATCTGTTGTGTCTATAGTGGTACTGAGATCATCATCACTTGAGTTGTTTTCAGTGTGGCCATCCAACAAGGAGTCCAGGCCTGTTGTTGTTGACGTGAGGTCAGTGGTGTCCAAGCCAAACACAGAAGCACCTTAACAAAGTTCGTCATGAATAGACATGATTTAGGCACATGTGAACACAAAGTTCGCTTCGGTATCTGACAGTCATTGTCATGTAAATAACATGTATAAAGTACGGTTCTCTAATTCTGGTGACAGGCTATTGCGAGCACAGTAACAAACCTTGTTTCATCAAAGGCGGGAAAAATTTGAAACAATATTAATAAAAAAAATTCTGTAAGAACTGTACATCATGTTATAAAAAAAATTACATAAATCATAAAAGTAACAAAATATGAAGATAAGTTAAGCATACATATATACACAGCTTTACAACAGTGCGTGATTTAACGCAACATGAAATACACAGCCATTGCACTGACTTACTAAGTGGCATCTTGTTCTGATCGCCTTTCTTCCCACTGGTAAGCATCCCATTTTGCCTGTGCTGTTTGTCAGGTCCGAGCTGGTTCTTGCTGCCACCACGATTGCTCCAACCTCCCCTGTTCCCAGTTGCATTCATATTACCTCCACTGTTCATACGTGAGCTGTGATGTGACTTGCTTACAGCACCTCCACCAGTGCCACCTTGTGGAGTTTTCCTGCGACAGAAAGCAATATTTCTGCTGTCAGTATGTTTAATACAATCATACTTAACAACACTACTGCAAAAATGGCTCATGTACTATTACAGCACTCATTTTGGGAACAGCTGATCATAAGCAAGTAAAATTTTCAGTACTGACACGTTTCAGAGATAGAACACTTACCTCGAGCTGTGCTTGTATCTGGTGGAATTCTGCGGAGAAATTGAGGGACTTGAGCCACCGCCTGGTGATAGGGGGGGCAGTGGTGGGGTCATGGAAGAGATGCTCTCACTGAGTGTCGAGTTTGTCCCTGCAGGTGGCACTGGGTGACCCAGTCCATGCAGCTTGGGGTCTAGAATTTGACGCAGCTCAGATTCCACAATGTCCACCCACTCGGAATCATTTACTGTGAGCAGAAAGAGCACTGGGTGATATTTCAGGTTCTCATGGGAGTGAGTATGAAGATGACTGTCTTCTGGGATGTTGTGACATGTCGTATGAGAGAAATTGACCAATGTTTCAGAGGAGCTCACTGCCTCCATCATCACGGCAATTACTGCAGCATCCCAGAAGACAGTCATCTTCAGAAAGATCCCTCTTTGTTCAGTCCTGCTGACAAGAGAGACAGACTTATAAGTTTTGACAACTTTCCCATGGACTGTGATGCCACTTTATTGAAACAATTTATTAGTGATTATTATGTTATGATTTCTCATGAATTCTGCTCAAAAGGCACAGTGATAATTCTGATTTTCTCTGTACACGTCTAAATGAATAAGTTTGCTGCTAGCTTCAAGCTGACATAAGTGCATACGGGCCACACCCATATTTTCAGAATCAAAGTTCAAAATAAGCAATGCAACCTTTACTGCATATATGTAACAGTTAGTAACTTACTGCCCAAATAAATAATTTAGCTATGCCATTCCTTAGAACATCTCTGACTGAATCATTTTACCATCACAGATTTCATATCGTCAAATAACCACACTCACATACACAAACAGACAATGGACATAGTCCAAGAATTTACTGATCCTGTACCCTTTAAAATTGATATCTGGAGTTCGCTTTACTCCCATTTTGATGTCCCTAACATCATACAATGGTGGGGAAGACAGCTCTTCACAGCTAACACAACTATACCTTGTACAGTCCTCTCAGGAACACTAACCTGTAGACAGAGCTGCAGGCAAGCCATATAAGCCTTCCCTATAGCCACTGATCCCCTGTGGTGAATCTGATGATTCGGTGCTTGTGTCAAGATGCTCTGATGCTTCCCTTCTTACGCCTCCTTGTGGTACCTGATGACCACCACTGTAAACAGTGCTGCCTCGGCCTGAGTCAGCATTTGACGATGACTGTCCTGTGCTTCTCTGCGTTGCTTTTTCGTAATCTGAACTCTGACCAGAAGAATGCTGTTGATTGTAATTCCCACTACCAACAACTTTTGTAAAGTTTTCACCCCTCACTGAATGATTACTACCCCGTAAATTATTAGCTACTGAACTTCCTCTATTGTTGCTGGTAACAAATCCACCTTCATCATCATCTTCATCCAACCGAGACTGAGACCCTCTGCGGGACTGACTACCTCCAGCTTCCCTCTTTATCAAACCCACTGTGTTTGGTGTCCCATAATTAGAGACTGCAGAACCCTCTGTTAATGGTCGACTGCCTTCCGCATGTTGGAAACTTAACACACCTGCAATGTTCTGCCTCCTCATATCAGGTTCCTGGTCCTTGAGTCCATACTGACTTTCCTTACCACTTGCTGGCACTGCATGCTGGTAGCCCTGACCATTCTGCCGCATCACCATGTAGATGCCATTCTGATCCAGCATTCCCTGCTGGAGTCGTGGGTGCGGTCTCTGATAACCATAAGGCGGCTCCTGGACTTGTGTCAGGAGATACTCCCTGTTTCCTAGAAACTCTGCCCCCCTGTCCTGTTGCACTGTTGCATGTCCTTGCTGTTCTGAACAAGAACCTGGGGTGCCCCTCCCACTCTTCCACATTGTGGCCTCTCCATCAGCTCCCCTTCCTGGAGGTCCATCTCCAGTCCCTAATCTTCTTGCAGTCGTACGGGGACTGTGGAAAGTCCCTCCAGGTATTTCACCGCTGTAGTTCCTTGTTGAACCCAGAACCTGCTGAGGACCGCCCCCTAATACGCGTTGTTTCCGAGACAGTTCCAATTCTTCCGAGTTTGAGATACCCCCAGTTGCGTCCTCTTTCTGAATGGAAGCACCAGCCCGACCAGTGGCAGTAACTTTGTGAGGATTCCCATGAACGTTCTTACTTGAGCCCTCAACACTTGCACCAGGTGTATTGTTCAAGGCCACTGTACTGTTCTGCCCACTTTCACCCACTTTGTTCCCTGCCTCAGTTCCATTTGTACTATACACTTCACCATTCCCAACTGCATCCTTTGCCTTTCCACTTCCAAATCTGCTCGAGATCATGTCTTTTATCGTGTGATAAGTCCGAGAGGAAAAGGCCTTGTTTTTATCCCCTTCTTTCGTGCCATCTTTTGTCGCATCCTGCAAGCCACTGTTCTGCGCATTGCTTCTTTCCGTGTCATCCTCCTCCACTCTCTCCACTTCGTCTTCTCCCTTTGCACTATCTGAACTGTTGATCTGACTGGTCCTTCGAGGCTGGTCCTCAAGAGGCAGAGGAGCCCGGCTCCTACCTACCACAGCCTGGGACTGGAAATTCTGTGCATTTCTTGCTTGACAACTGTCTGGAACATCATCAGCACGTCCACTTGCCACCCAAGTCCGAGGCACAGCCCCAGTTGAAACTCCACCATGGTGCCTGTAAACTCAACACATATCAATACGAGCTTGGTACGGCAATGCAGCTGTAAGTAGACACGGAAACAACAAAAATACCAACAGTTATAAACTGTGAAAAACAAAGAATTCTCTTCCATACGGTCATAAAGTGCCAGGTTCAAAACATTGTAGTTCATTTACTTCTAGGAAGATATCATTAGTTGCTGCCTCTACTGGAAACTTCCACAAAGATCACGATAAATAACAGATTATCTTGAAGGAGAAGACTGTTTACTGCTTCAACTTTCTCAACACCAAAGCAGATAGGAGAGAATTTTTCTTGATACAAAGACTAGTGTTCCACAAGACACCACTCACTGTATCGCTGTAGGCTTAGAAAATACGCATTTCAGTGTGCACTGCTGCAGAGAAGCTGCCTGGTAGAAGAAATTTGGTGTGAAACTATCTTGCAGTTTTGAGTTTACAATTTTACCCAGGCTCACATACAGACAACTCACCCATTGTACATGAATTGGTTCTCAGTCCCGTTTGCACCGCGGTACTGACTCCTGAATTCATGACCGGAATTCTGGGGAACTTGTGACTTGGGTCCCCGGCTGTCATGAACTTGCATTGTAGGGGCCTGCAACATGCCAAAAAAGAGAAACAAGCTCATTAACTTTTTATACTGAAATATCAAAAACATTTCTTATAATTTTTCAGTAAATAAAATGTTTAATATGAGCAAATTTCTCCTTACCAGAATTTAAGAGAGGATTTGGTCATCTTTAAGAAAATCTCACATGTTCTCACAAACAACGCGGTGCCAAAGCTGACTGCAGTGACAACAAATTTTCGTGAATGATAACCGCATGAATAAAGCTGTTGAAACACGCCAGTCAGACAGCACCATTAATATACAAGGTTCTTTGAGTATTTAAAGTTTTTCATATATTGTAATATACTTCATATAATCATGGAAGAAACTGATAAGGACACGCCAAATCAAAGTGTAAAGTATCATTCTAAATTTTTATGACAAACGTGCAATATTTTAATACTTTGCTAGGACAATGTCCAATCTCTGTACCCGTTATAAAGTCTGGTTTTTTTATCTAATAGATTCCAAAGAATACACACATTCTTGCCTGAAGACAAAGACAGCACCAGTCTGAAACAGTTTAGGATTTTAATTTTTTTTTACTTTTCAAATAACAGACAACTGACAATTCCCTAACACAGCATCAAAAACTGTAAAATGTTGCCTGTGAAGAAAACAACACCACGAAAGACCTTGAAAAATTTGAATACCTGCAGCAAGACAAATAGACCTGACATGAGAAAGGCTGACGATGACTTTACTTTTCCCTTCTTGTCCACTGTTCATACACACTAACCTCACTCTTGTTCTGCAATGAAGCTCTGTCTGCAAGCTTATTGATATTGCAGTAAGGCTGCCATTACTTACAAGGGTATGGCCACTGAGGGGGGACGGGGTGTCAGGGGCAGGGAATTGGCATGCCATGAGCCATTAACATGCAGACTGTATCCACAGGTATGACAGAATTTACAATCTTGAGATGGGTAGGGCTCTTGTAGGAGGAGATGTAACATGAAGTATATGGGAGGTGGTTTAGATAGTGAATAACCTTGTGACAGTTCAGACTCACTATGGCATACTTAATTAAGAGCAGCGAGTTTTGTAAGCCTTGCTTTATCACCTAATTTGCATTAATGAATAACAAGTCAACCAAGGAATTAACTAGGTAATGGAATATCTAATTATTTATCTATCTATCTGAGATTTGAGGTCCTCGTGGGGGTGAAGATGCTCATTTTGGTCTTATGGGCTGTAATGCTGTGCTAAAGTCCACAAAACATTACATCCCAGAAGATGAACATCAATAACTATTAATCTATATATATATATAATTAAATAATTAATTATCCAGCTAAGTCCATGCTACAAGATCTAACATAAAAATCAATTTTGTGCTCATAAAAACTCATGTCCATATCATCACAAAACTGTGTCACACAATTCAAATAAACTCAAAATATATTCCTCCAAAATTAATTGTAATGTTATCTTCACATCCACATGTTGATCTCCCAAGTGGTCTCTTTTTCTGAAATCTTCAGATAAAAAATTGTGTGGGTATTTCTTGGTACCTCATGCATAATATGCATGTGGCCCATTTCAACCTAACCTACAAAATTTTCTTCACTTGCCTCATTATGGTTACAAACAAAATGACTGAAACCTTTTGAGCACTCACTTGGGTGAGGCCAGGAGCTTTCTTGTCTTCTGTCCAGGCCAACTGCTTGTTGGGGCCCTCGGGAGCAATGGCTGTTGCCGATGCAGATTTGGGACGCTGCTTCTTATACTCGTGTAGTATTGGAATCTTTGAGTTCTTGTCCGCACTGCTCAGGATCACTTCTCGTTCAATCTACATCAGCAGTGTTACAACGTAAACAAACTAAAGAAAAACATTGCTGCTGCTGCTACTACTATTACTACTATCATCATTCTTCTTCTTCTTATTTCTTATTCTTCTCTTTTTGCAAGTTATTACTGTTATTATGTTGAACAAAATATTTGAACACACAAAAGAAGGATTAACAGTACGAAAGAAAAATATGCACAATGAGACGAATCATAATCTGTACTTTTCACTTAATGTAACATGTCAAGAAGGATAAGATGGGCAGGTCATGTAGCATACCTGAGGAATATGAAATTTATATAAAATTTTGACCAGAAAACCTCAAGGAAAAAGAACACTCGGGAGACAAAGACACAGGGCCAAATTTAAAATGGATTTTAAGAGAAATATGGTATGAACATGTGAACTGGATTAAAGTGGCTTCAGCCTTAAGATGGAGCCAGTTTGTTTCTCCATCAACACAATGAGTCTAAATGGTACCAAAACCCAGAACATCATTAATATATTTATTTCTGCAACACGTCACCCAATTACAAGACAAATCAAAATGTGAATTAATTTCTCGAACACACACGACACATAAACTTTTCTTTTTCCAATTAAAAATGTCACCCAAACAGTGTTTGACTCACAGAGTATATAATCCCTGGCAGTGTATGTGTTAAAGTGAGAGGAGTTTTATCTATGAACGATTTCAGATGTTCACTCAAAATTGTTTCCCATTTCATTCCAAATCAACGTCGGCACAATTCCCATGTTATAAACAGAATAATCTAATTACGTTATTTCACGTCAAAAGAAATCGGGGCAACTGAGTGAGCGCGAGTCGAAGCAACGTCGTACCAGTTAGTTGGACTGCGTTACTGGCAGAGTATATTCAGTTTACACAGAACACACATAATCACTAACACTCACAACATCGTTCTCATTTCTTCTTCTTAAACTGCCATTATGCCGTGAGAACATTCCCACACAAAACACATTGCAAGGAAATGGTATTTTCATTCTCATGACAGAGATAATAGACCTGTGCCTCATAACAGAGGCCTACTGAAAGCAACTTCGGTAAATTAACTAAGCAACTGGTCTGTGTTTCATTCACGAGAACAAATGAAAAGATGCTCTGGTTTAGTATAAGTCAAGTTTACTACAGTTTACAAAAATATCTACTATTTAAGTTGGATAAAAAAAATGGACTCAAAATTATGCATAAAAATCTTGGAGGAAGATGTGTTTGAAGAAACTTGTGCATCTGCCTTCTGTCATTAGAATTATTATGACAAGAAGTTCTGGGAAAAACTAGCTACTATCATTAGACGTCCCTCTATCGGAAGGTAAATCCTTATATTTATAACCAGATGTTGTTCGATATTACAACTCAGACAGAAAGACGACCATCTTCGTGGATATTATGCCATGTAGTCTGGTAGAAGTTTACCAGTGACTCAGATGAGCTTATTAATATTAAGGGTGATGCATTACCATAATACAAAATGCTAATTTATAAACCTTGAAGGAATTGTAGACCTAGATGCAGATGATAGTGTGTATCGATGAACTTACCGAACACGAATCACACAAATAATTAATTTACAAAAAAGTTCAGGGCACAAGAAATTGAACACTGACCTCATTTAAATCTACAACATTTATCTGAAACATTCTTAATATGGTGAATATTTGACAAATTCAAGTAAAAATATTATCTTACTCTGTGTATTGCGATACCAACAGTGTGAGTAGCATTTGTGAAAGAATTTTAATTTGCAATAAATGGAAACTAAGGCAAATTATGCAAAATTCCTAAGAAAGCATTTTAAAAATATCTGTACTCTGGCTCATCAGTTTTGCAGCTTCTCGTTCAGTATAACAAGGTCTCCCTAACCTAAAAGTGCATAAAGTTCAGTCATTTAGAAGAAAAAAAGTTCCAGCAAAAAATATCTGAATCTGAGACAGATGAACTGAAAGAGACTGGAAGAAATTTTACAGTGAACAATGCCATAATTGACGCGTGTCTGCTAGAATTCTTACAATGTGCACATGAATTAAATTATGACAAATAGGATTAAACACAGAATAAATATACACAGAAAAACAAAAATTTTAATCGGTAACCAGAAAGGAAATGAAAGACTGAAAAACAGACATGGGTTAATATTAGAAACAATCTTCAAGTAAACAAGATTCTGTAAAGTTGATTGGATTCAGGCTACCGCAGAGTAACGAAACTCACCGGGAACTTGCTGGAGTGCGTGTGCAGGCCTGAGGTACTGCTTGTGGCTGGAGGCTCGGAAGCTGCGGCTCCTGGTATAACTGTTTCTCCATACAGTGGAAACGGTGGCATTCTGTAAGGCGGTGGAGAGTAGCAGGTTGTGGAAACACACGATGACAAGGGCTTTGGGGGTGGCACGGGCTTGTAAACCCCATACCCATCCACCTCAGCTGCAAAACAAGACATGGACCATTACATCAACAGCTGTTTGTGGGTTCCATTTAACTTCCAAAGTGGTCGATGACAACCACGCACTATAAATTAAAACATCGATGTCACGGTTATGCTGGCAGACGGTAGGTTATGACATGAGCTGTTTATCTGTCCCTTCCCCAGCTTTTGGTAAAGAATCAGAATTCAAAATTTTATTTTGCTAACCTGAATACAGAGCAATTTTAAATACAAATTTTTCCAAGCACATTTTTTGGTCCCAATCCCTCCAGAGGAAACCTGCTGGTACACAATAAAGAAAGACAAATTAAAGTGAGTGAGAAGAAGTCAACACTTACAATGCAGACAAATGTTTCTGATTAGGAACAACCAGACATGCATGTGCAAAATTGTAATTACCATGACAATACCATACAGTCCTGGTACATACTCCTCGTTTTGCCTGCTATAAATTCTGTTCAACCAAGGAGCTCCTGAAGGCAGCTATAATTTGTAGGTACATGTGACAGAAACAAGTTTTGTAACCTCCCCCACAAGCAGTGCAGTCTGCTGTTCCAACGAAACAGAAATTGCTGCATTTGACATGTCACTCCCCTCACTTTCTGTTTAACTTTATGACCCTGTTTGCTCTTAAGAGCAGCTCCAGTGGATTCAAAGTCAACCCACTCCACGTCACAGGGGCTCACCTGAACGCGTGCCATCATTCGGCTAATCAAGATATTCCATAGTTTTGATCATAACCTCAGTCCACACCTTCATATCTGATCATTCAAAAGGCAATTTTTGCACTTTTAATATTATCCTTGCAACTACAATTGCACATTATGTTTTCCGCCAAAAATTCTGCAACATTTCTCATTTCAATCCCGAGTATTACATTTACAGCTTAAACACACTGTCGCTGACTCCAGGCCCACATAAATTGTTGCCAAATTTGGAAATTCAAAGTCCTGACAGGGAAGTGATGATTATTTAATGACGTCGTATCACATTAGCCGCACCTTGGTTTGGAGGCATGATTGCTGGCTCAGGAAAAAATGCAATTGCTGGTGTGGCCTGATACTGGTGCTGGTGTCCGGACCTTCTGAGACGAGACTCCTGCTTTACCCTGCGAACTGTACCCCCACCTGTCGCTGCCATGATGCGTTCAGTATCCCCATAACAGCAGCTTCAAATGTCCTCACACCTTACTATTCCAAGGTTAGTTTTAACACGGACAAACAGCGTTTACCACAATTTAACACTCCTTCGAATTTTACGCACACCCAAAACTAAAAATGGGTTAAATTTACGTAAATAATATTTTCAGGCTCCAGCTGTAAAAAAAAAATTGCTGATTTTCAAACTCAGTAAACACTTGAAGATATTTGATTTCTGGGTTATTGGTGGCCTGTGGTATCGCTGATATTGACCAACGTTTCGGAGGCAGCAAGCACCTCTGAAACGTCGATAAACTACCACACCACCGGGTACAATAACTCAGAAAACAGTCGTAAAAACCTGAAATCTCACTCAGAAAGCAAATCGCATCGTAGAATTTCTGTGTGGAACTACGCAAAGCACACGGGAGCCACCGGGGCACCGACCGACATTGGGACAAGGGGCCGCCCTAGTTCAATTATCGATGGACTAACCTTGCCTGAAAGACATGTTACTACATCGGTTTGTAAAGGCACACTTGCCGCGAATTGCAACCTGTTTCTGCCATCTGGGATCCCATCGCTTTCACTCTCTTAACGAGGCCACACAAACAAACGAATCTCACCAAGGTGAATTAGCCACGAGACTGGTCACTGAACTGACACCATTTCTAATCCAGTATCTCCACACAAATGATGTTAACACCTAATTTTAACTCTTAAAGCACACTGGTAACTATAAGTACCACCTGCTTTAACATCCAATGACGATGAATCTGCCCACAGAATGTATTTGTGGGTTACGTATAATTCTCAAAATAAACAGCGATTATTTCTTTAAACAACGTTAATCAGTTGATTTCGTAATGGTGAAGCGTTGTGTTTTCTTCGCGGTACGGACTGAATTCTTGTATATTTTTAGGTGCGTGACCCCATGCCGCAGAGGCCTTCAGCCGAAACGGCCCCTCCCTCTCTGGGTTCAAACCCCGGAGATTCAACCAACCAAATTCCTTTGGACAACTTGCCTGACGGGATGACCTCCCATCAGCAGCAACGGATCCCAGTTTGAATGGTCGAGGCTCCCGCCACGACGTAACCCTGTTAGCGATAGCAAAATTTCCGTTTCTTATATTAAGACTGTTTACCATTTCCAGCAATGCGCCTTGTGTGCAGGAATGGTTTCACCTAGGTAGGGACGATGCTTGCGCTTGCGCAGGCCTCCGCCCTCAGTTAGCTTTTTGGTTGGTTGGTGGAGTTGATTTTGTAATGGTGAAGTGCTGTGTTTTCTTCGCGGTACGGACTGGAATCTTAAATATTTTTAGACGCGATCAGTTGATTTTGTAATGGTGAAGCCTTGTGTTTTCTTCGCGGTACGGACTGGATTCTTAAATATTTTTAGACGCGATCAGTTAATCTTTGTAATGGTGAAGTGCTGTGTTTTCTTTGCGGTACGAAATGGATTATTAAAACGAGCTTCGTGCTTCTAACAATTTCTTTCAATTTAAACTTATCTCGATACAGGCAGTTGAGTTGCCACAGCCAATGAATGGCCCGCGGACCACTAATCACACCACACAAATATTCTACCTGCGCGACTAGACAAAACCCCGTCCCACTAAAATGGCTGAAGACGTTGTATCAAGGACGGGCAGCGAGTTCAAGCCGATGTTAAGTTGGGCTGGCATTGCGTAAGTCTGGTGCATCGGAGGACGTACAAGCCGCGAGCCGATTACTCATCGCCCTGATGATGGACGTCGTAAGCGCCTTTGAAACGTCTGCTCCAACTGCAACTGAGCATCGACGAGATAATGCGAAGTCCATGCAGCAGGGAGCATCTTGAGAAGCTGATAGTCTCTCAGGCTAGTCAAGAAATTTCCCTCCTTTAATGGACTCAGAATGTACACTACAGTCTCACAACAGACCGTCACTAGACGCTACCCTGTTCCAGATCGATCCAGTTCATATTCTTACCTATCAAGATACATTTTAATATTATCCTCCCATCTAAGCATACTTCTCCAAAGTGGTCTCTTCCTTACAGGTTTTCCTAACAAAATTCTGCAGGCATAACATACGAAACCCACAAAAACACTGGGCAAAATGGAGATTTATTCATTTTTAAAACAGGTGGTACATATAGTTACCACTGGGCTTAAATTTTGAGTACTTCAGTGTGAGATTTTAGGTTTTTACGACGGTGAAATTGTGGATTGTATTTCTTCTCGGCTGTGACGCCGTGCAGTCTGGTAGAAGTTTACCAACGTTTCAGAGGTACTTGGTGCCTCCATCATCAGGGCGATGATGGGGCAACAGTGAACACTGTGGTGTTGTAGGTGGTAACCAACCCCTTGAGAGTCGCTTAAACCCCGCATGTGGAAGCGACTCCTACAAGCCTACACGTCATCACAACGCAGAAAACCACGACAGAATTCTTCAGATTACTTCAACCACAGGACGTACACAAAGGTCGCTGATGATTCTTCGTTAACACCTCAAGACACCCAAAGTTTCGATTTTAATAAACGCAACAACTGGGGTGGTTTCACGATTAAACTACACTGATTCACACACTATCACTTCGCTGGGTCAGTTGATAAACTCGCAGAAAGTTTGTCTTGACTGCACGAGTGACTACGAAAGGGAAATATTACTAGGCCGACCTGGGAACGAGTAACAGCGGTGATGGTTACGCGCGGCTGCATTCCCCTCGCTCTCTGCCCCACCCCCTATCTTGTTAGACTCATTATGAAACCTCCTTGACTCTACGATTAATAATACTTTGTTACGAACACTGGCTACGACGTTGGCTGACTGATAATACATATCAGCGTTCTTGCTGAACTTTCTTGGTACAGTCTTCTCGAAAAACTGATGGCCAAAAGGCCTGCAACAGATTCTCTACTTCTAAGAAACCCAACGTGCAAGATTTGACCATAACTCGAGTAATGCCAAGAAGACAGGAGACGCACCACATGGTCATGGCAATGTATAATAGTTCTTTCATTCTACCTGCGAATTTAATTTATTTCTTTGTAAACTCCTCCTGAAACTGCCCTCACTGAGAGGGGCGACTCCCCTTTATATAATTCCGAGGCAATAAATATTTCGCGTGAAAATACGGAAGGGAAAGTTGGTTTATTCAACACTGAAGAAGGGAATTTTAACTGCCAGTTAATTATTTTGTATTACAGAATATAATAAAGAAGTCAGCTAGAATTTCTTCGATTGTTTTGTCTAATCGGCAGAGATTACGAACCTATGACCCCTGCTTGCTCAAATACAGTGCCTTAAAAGAGTTCCAAGAAATGGGGACTTGATGCAGGACAGAATAAAATATAAGCGTGTGTTGTAAGACTCCATACTTGTTTCGTGAGTAATAAAATGACAGGCTCCTAGTCGAGGGACTGCCATAACAAAAGACGATATCCACCTCCTGTATACTCTTGCTACGTAATTTGGGCTGCGCGCCCAGCCGTAATTCCGGCCTTAATGGCGACGTGTTATATTCATTCAGAAAACATCGGCAAACCTCCCTTAAAAAAATCTTGTAAGACACAAATCGGAATCTTTCCAATGATGCGAGGCTTGAATGACGCTTCAGATGAGAACGCTGGACACATTTACCCGAATTATTTTAAGTTAGATTCATAAGCCTCCTGCCACAAAAGTGTGGTAAACGTTTGCCGACGTTTCAGAGATGCTTGCTTTCCTGTAAACTATAAATAATAAGGTAATATTGGTCTAATGATGGAGACGGTAAGTACCCTAAAAACTTCTACCAGACTACACGGCGCAATAAACCATCTTCTTACTCGCCTGGAATCTCGTAATGGATTGTGTGCATTTATTTTTAGACAATTTTGGGAAGAAGCGATTTTTTTTAAAACGGATAAAACATGGAGGAGGTTAATTGTGTTTCCGCTCGCTTCCAATTATATTCAACAAGAATTCCATACACTTCGCGTGGGTCACCTTCATTTGTCTGCCCGTCTTCCTCTCTGTACAGTCAGCCACGAAAAGCAAGCAACACTAAAATGAATGTTTCTAAGGAGAATGGGGAAAATGGTAAATGCGTAGTTGGTTGGGGAACCTGATACCACTTGGGAGTGGGGGGGTAATACAATATTAAAATGTATCTCAGAAACTGAGGAGTGGATTCAGCTGATAAGAGGGCATGATCTAATAGCGAGCTTTTGTTAACATGGCAACTTGCCTTCATGTCCTGTAAAAGGATGGATTATTTTATTTGATGTTCATCAGCATTTCAAGAAAGACTGGCCAGCATATGTTAATGTTTATTTCAACATCACCTTATAACGATGTTACCCACATGTCCATAAGCCAGCTTCAAACCTTGTTCCTGAGAATCATGAAAATCATTATTATTATTATTATTATTATTATTATTATTATTATGTTGTTGTTGTTGTAAATTACCCGTCAATAATGACGGGAAAATCAGAGGTGGTAAACATATTCGTAAATATCATCCCATGAGGTCAAAAATCCCTAAACAGCAAATGATCACAAACCGATTTAGCTGCCAACATTTGCTTATTATATTTACCTAAATTTTGTTCGAGCCAGGGCAAAAAGATTTTTAAAAAAAATTCACGTAAAAATCCGTGTGGCGATCGGCAGAGCGCCGAATGTCTGACGCAGCATCCCAACACGTTTCAAGATGCCAGCAGACCACTCGCAACGAGCCCACAGCCACACAAGAGTCTTTTCAACGTACGTAATTCCATTTAGCAACGCTTTCTGGTTTCATTATAGTAAAGCAGGCACTCCCATTTCTCGGAGTCTGTCCTCCCTGACAAAACTCACCTCAGGGTCACTCTCGAGAACACTCGTTGCTTCAGATGCTTTAAGTCGCTTGTGAATCATGAATATTAAATGTTGCCGCGACCTATTTTTTTTAAGGGCTTTACGAAAATCCCGACGGAAAAAGACAAATTGTATCTCCAGACCGGAAATCGAAACCAATTGACCGCGATGTGCAAGGAAGTGGTCGTGGCGAATTTTAAACACCTTCCCACAATTTAACTGGAGGAGTTTGAAAGAAACGGGCAGACACTAGAATGTTGCAATGGAATAAATAAAAATGAAACAAAAGACGAACCCCTTAGCGTCCAAATATTTTCAAATTAACAGCAGCAAACGCCCGTTACAGAGACCGGAACTGAGGTACAGGTGGCCACAAAGCGTCACTTCCTGCCGCCCCTCCGCGCACTGCAGGGCTTTATTTCCAGGGTACGGAGTCTTGATTCATGTTGGTACGTCTCAGGTTCGAATCTCGACGTGGAGATATCACGAAAATCAGGAATAACCTGAGTCATGATTCGAATTGCGTATCAGCCGAATACATATCTAAAGCCTTTGCTAAATTAAAATTTAAAAAAAAAATTACTTACTTGAATTAAATTGAGCGATCCAAGTTAATTAACCTGCATGAAATCACTGCTCACAGGCAACTGCATACAGAAACAAAAACTCGCAAACAGGTTACAAAGTGGCGGCAGGGTTTTTCGCAGCAAGAGTGGAATAACACCACGACGTCATGTGGATTCCTAGATACATCTTCAGGGAGACACATTATAACGGAGGCAGTAAGACCTCTGAAACGTCGGACAATTTTAACCATATTATAAAGATCAACATCCCACAAGACAGTCACCCACACTCCAGACATGCCCAGTTCGACTTTTACGTGATCTTCCCGATATACCCCACACAATAAAATAGGCCATGGTCTACCCCTTACGAATCTTTGCCTGCCTTCACAATTCATGATCAACTTCCAATGTCCATCGATGCTAAATAACGTCTGTGAATGAAATAGTATTGTTAAATAACACATGAATCGATCATTAAATTTATAGCATTCATATATCACAGTGATAGTTATGTGTTGTTGTTGTTGTCGTCATTATTATTATGAGGCCCGTTTCATAAAATAATTTGATTAGTCGTCTCTGAGAAACTGGAAGTGACGTGTTTACATTCTCGCTGATTAACACACAATAAAAAATAATAAATAAAAACATACCAATACGATACTATACTGAAATATTCGACCGGATTTATTTTTTTATTTATTTAGTGTTCTGTCTGAGGACAGGTCCGTATGAACAGGATCCTTCCATCCTTTTCTCGGACTGGGACCTGTTCATATACGTTCTTGGCAGATGATCCAGAAGTGGTTTGCCATTGCCTTCTTCTGTGTGTGAATGGGGTAATTATTGGGATGCCACGGAGGAAAACCCCGTGTTGCCTAGACCACGGCCTTGCCCAACACAAGTTATAAATTCGGGCACCGCCGGGAATCGAACCCGAGACCCCAGGATTACAAGGCCAGCGTGGCTACATGAGAAAAATTAGAATTTACATGGTAAGAAAATTAATTATTTAAAGCCTACATCATTCTCCTTACAGATGAATTACCGACTGGCGCAAACGGATTAGTGAAGTGATTAAAAGTATTAAAACGTGTTCATAAAATATGCGACATAGATCACTCATGCACGATCCGCCTTGAACCAGTCGCGGAAACTTCAAAAGCCGGAGTACATTTCGCAAGTCAACCTTTGCGGGTAATTTGCTGTGATTTGTTGCTCGCACAAAATCCATAAGTCTCCGCTTCTCATCCCAGCACGGAACTAATGACGTAAAAAAATCCACGTCCGCTACCATAGTTTGTTGTAGTGCTTATATATCGACGCTGTATGAAATATATAAATCATCTGCGGTTACGTGAAGAATTGTGATAATTAACGGTAACAACGAGTTCTAAGTTCATCTGCCGTTACCGCAATATATAATCATTTTACAACGACGTATCACGCGGTCATGTATAAACGTGATTATGAATTCCGAATCCAGAGGAAAGTTGAAAAAAAAATGGATCACAGATGAGAACTCAGGTTCTCACGGCATCAAGTATGAACATGAGTCTTGCAGGACGTTGCGCCGTTTCGGAGGTGATTTCTGCCTCCATCATCAGGACGATCTGAAAGACAGTCGACAAGCGGACGGACTGACAGACGCAGTTTTCCTTTCTGTGTTCAGTTTAATTTATCGTGCTGAGAATAAATAATAACAACACTAAATCGATTAAACAACACAGTCGATCTGTACCTCGAATTTCCATTCCTGTGTTTCTGTAATTTCTCGTCTAAGATCGTGGAAAGCGAGAAGGGGGGGGGGTGCAATTTGTGTTTCATCGTGACTCCTTGAGGGGACAAACAAGGAATGTTGTTTCTCTTCAAATCCTCGACAGGGAAAAAAAAAAGAGGTTACAGTGAGAATTCCTGCATCAAGCCGACCGTAAGTGTCCATTACCACGCTCGACTTGGTAACCTTAGAAATGCAGATTACAATGAATGATTTTAATCGTCTTACAATTTGCGTCTTCGAGGTTCCTACAACTTCAAAACTCACTACCTCTGAATTTTGGTACACGACCCTGGATAGCCGCTAAGAGACCCTCGGTTCTTAACCTGCTGAGTCCATTTCCCTCAGGGTAAATCGACCATAGCGTGAAGCTTATCTTTACGAACTCCTTACGATATGATGGATCTTAGGGAAGAAATGTTTTGAGGATGGAACTAGCTCAGGGATCATATCCAGTGGCGGATTTTACAGTTGCTGGATCTTCGGGGTCTGACAGAATTTTATTTAATCCTCTGAAGCCGAATTTCGTGTGAATAACATATAAGCATTCAGTTCGTACCGCAAAGAAAACTATGCAATGTGATCTGTGGTATGACGTTTGAAACACTAAATGTTGGACACAACAGACGAATCTAAAAGTTCTCAAATATTCACTGAAGATAAACGGCAATTTCCTGCTTTAAAACTCCTGACACAAGATGCCTGTCCGTGGATCTACTCTGCCTAGAGGGACTGAAGAAACCCACGACTCAGGTACCGGCCCGCCCATTGATGGGCGGGGGAACAAAACGTGACATATTTCATACAAAGGGTCGGGTTACAATGTACAGCGGGAGTCAACGCCCCCTCACGTGAGTTCGTGCATCAATGGACTAAGTCGCGACCTCGGATATTGCAGGGTGTTCAGAAAAATCTGTTCACTGGAGCAGTGTTCCTCAAAGAAGATTGAAATGTTCCGTGGTGTTATTTAAACAATATCAACTGCCCCTCGTTTAAATTACTCAAATTATAAGAACAATACAAATTTAAAATTATGAAATTCACTACAATTCAGAGCCCGGCTGTTTCCGTCTTCACTAAGAACTAAAGATGACACGCGGTCCATAAAACCTTTTCTGACAAAACGAATCTAGGCTGACAGAATAATGTTCATTTATTCGTCTTGCTCAGATTATATATCATCGAATGAGAGCAAGATAAGTGACTAAACGTGTTGTCCCGGAACTTTGGGGGGGGGGGGGCTGAGGAAAACTACGAAAGCCAGTCTCCGGGCCGAGTTTTGAACCCGGGACCTCTCGAATAAGAAACAGGTCGGTCACTTGTTTAATTATCTCAACAACATATAGGCTACAGATGAAGAAACTTACGTAATGGCACGTCAGAGAATAGAACCGAGCTAAATGAAATTCGATAGCCACAGGTGAACGAGTTTTGCCAAGGCAGTTCGTGCTTTGTCAGTGCCCAACCCCCACAGGAAGTGACGTGGTGTGGGGGAACCATAACAGAGCATCCTGCTTCCGCCTCGAAAACAAAGGAATGTCGAAGAAACAAACCGAAACGCTGAGAACTCTTACTGGAAACTCAACCACGACCACCTGAAGGAATACAAGTCTTCGGGACATGATTTAAAGACTGAAACATTTCCATAATCCCGATGACAGAGGCTGCATATACATGATTTGCGTACGCACACTATTCGAAACTCAACTTGTTTTTATTCAGTGCCTCCGTAAAAATTACGTGTATGTCTTTAAATATGCCATGATCAATCACGTTAAAACCCTTATCTGTGTACTATTCATAATCATCTTCCCATCTCTTTGGCCATTTAAGATCAAAAGGCTTCGTCAAATAGAAAAATCACGTACAGTCAACATAAATTTTTACGAAGTCTACATAACCAGAGGTAACCAGATTCAAGGCACTAAGATTATTTTTTCAGTGCACTAAATAAACTTTTTGAATTTGAACACGTCCAAAACTTCACGCAAACATATTCCGGCTGTCATACATTCTTAATACATTAAATTTTGCTTCGTATTCTGAATGCGGGAACAATTTTTCGTTTGTCTCAGTGACTTTCAGTTTATGAACAAGAACTCTGTTTCTGTCAGACGCACAAGCTGGAGCTTTCATCCGCTGCTTCTCAAGGTCCGGCCAGTTGATGACGCATCTTATAAAACCTTCCGCGTCGCCTTATAAAGAACCCATAAGGACCAAGGCAAATTTCAGAAATACACATGCGCCATAAGGTGATGTAATGTACCACAAACGAGCAGTCTACACTTCGACTGGACCTCATACCGACAATTTTTTGCAACGACCAGC
Source organism: Zootermopsis nevadensis (assembly GCF_977971745.1). NCBI lineage: Eukaryota > Metazoa > Arthropoda > Insecta > Blattodea > Termopsidae > Zootermopsis > Zootermopsis nevadensis. Next base: position 21,837,456 of record NW_028259134.1, read on the forward strand.
GAAGCTGGACGCTTATTGATAATAAATACGATTAAAAGTTAAATCAAAATCGGAATTTAGCGTCGAAATTGCAATTATTTCACATTAATACGTAGGCAGTTGTCACTTAGCCTAATCACAACGCAATGAAATCGCTGCATATGAATATACAAAGACTACAAAAAAACTGCCCGTCAATAATGACGGGAAAACCTATAAACAAAGCAAACCAGCACACAAAATCACTTATTTTGCTTAATTGAATAATACAATATAATTTAACGTACTGCAATCCGAAATACGTTCTTACATCGAGGTTATAATAATTCGACACAGTGGACATCCATGGCAACGGTTATAATATTATCCCATAAAGCCAAAAAAATACGCAAATGGTCACAAATAAACCAACGCTGCTTAATCTATAAATAGATCAACAAAGCTTCAGCAGTGTTACAGCGGGGAAATTCGATAAATACTTATATTTCTTACAAATCAGACCGATTATTCGACACCTAGGGCAGTTTTTACGTTTATGACGTACGTTCTCTCAAACAAACAATTATGTTTCTTGAGTCGTTCTTCTACTGTGCTTATTTCCCGAGCTACATGAACAGCCCTCACTGGGACTCAAACTCAAGACAATTCTTCGGAGTTTTGACCTTCCTCAGATCTCTTCAAGGTCTCAACAAATGACATGCCATGTTTGATGTAAAACGGTGCATCCGTTCTCGAGCTATAAGCGAACGTATACATACACACACGCGCAATTTAAATTTTATATAAAACACGTAAAATAATTGCATATAAATTTGTTAAATCGGCCCTCTTTTGCAATTAAAACATTTTCTCCGTGCTAAAAATATACTAACATGCATCTTCGTAACTCTAAATGAGTGCAGTTGCTATGGAGACTGACTGTGATGATTCCCAGCGGAATGCAGGTGATGCAATGTTGATCAACATAAACAAAGACATTTATTATTGTTGTTATTGTTATTAATATTATATTGCTGTATTTCTACCATTTTTGTGTCGTTATTCGTGAGGAAGATAAAGTTGCTGTCTCAGAAACGGTACTGTCCAACGAAGGCTTGGACTGGAAGTGCATTGAACCAAGAGATTCGAATGCGCGAACAAGACACGAACTCTCGATCGCAACGCAAACGACTGTTAACGAGAGTTATCAGACTTACCTGTTGTTACAAACTCCTTAGAATCCAGTTTTCCTCGACACCAACGAATTAAAGGTCGAAATTCTGCGTGAAGTGTTCACCGCGGAATCACGCATGATTCACCACTGATGAATGTTTTACCTTGCACTGTGCTGGTGTTGCTGCTTCCAGGAGGCTGGACCACTGAAGATGCCAAGAGACCTCGTGGGGGAAGTGGCGGAGCTGGACTGGTGGCTGCGAACCCCAGGGGAGTATCGGAATTGGAACTTGTTGTCTGCTGCAAGGACGTGACAATGGAGCGTCCGGCAGCGTCGTGGAAACTCTTCTGAGACAGAAACAAATGCAACGGGCCAAGAAATTACATGTTCATTACCACGTCCACAAAAACACTCTAAGCCAGTTGAATTACCCTTTTACTGCTGCACAAGAAGGACTCAGCTCCATGGCCTTAAAAGATTGAAATTAAGAACGCTCTCTAAATATTTATCTTCCACTTAACGCGACAAGCATTTGTATATGACAACAGGCCCCAATGACATTGCACAATATCACAATCCACATTTCGACCTCTGAGGAAACTTCAAATCTCATAGAATAAGATAAACAGTATTTTAGAAATTCTCTTTCACGTATCACGTACCAAACTTCTTAAGATTTATACTCCTTATGCGGACAGAGAGACAAACTTGTAAAAATTTAACATTATTAAGATGCCATAAGCCTATTACCATCCACAGCAAATACCACGGTCTATAAATCTGGAAGGAAAGATCACTCACCTCTTGAACACTGTTATTGAGTGGAGCCTGGTTTACGTTTACATTCTTAGTCTGCATTGTGGCATTACCGCTGAGACATTTGTCCTGCAATGAGAAATGAACGTCGTGAGAGGATAATTAACAGATTTCCCAGCCGACGATGAATCGGGGAGAAATTCACGCCCCAATCACTGGCCGCCCTGAGAACCTGAAATCTCTCAACCTTTAGACGTCTTCCATAACTGAAATGTCTCTGGAGTTGACCACGGCTCACCGAGGGCAACGTTGCCACGTCGACATATCAAGAGGAGTACGTTCCAGGCATGTAGACTGCTAGGTAATGTTAACGGCACTGAGCCTAAGAGCAGAGTGACGATGCAGTAACCCTCTTACCGGAAGAGTGCAAGACACGGAACAGTTGGGACTGTCCACTTTTCGTGTTCTGAATCTCGCTAGATTTGGAGCAATCTCTACTGAGGAAGACCACGGCAACATCGGTCACGGTACGTGGTCTTCGGACAGAGATTCCAGCCCGGGACGTATAAGGAGGCGATCACAACCTAACCTGATGGTATAACGCTAGAATATGAGGAAAACCACGGTACTTGGCCAAGAGTGGAAGCCACAACTATCATCCCATATGGAAGGCAGATGTACCTTCTCATCGTCCACCGCATATTTCACAGCGGGAGCGGAGACAGTGCCATCTGTGGTCGTTCCCGCGTTTACCGTTGTTATCTGACATGTGGCACGTGCTATTTCTTGTGCTGTTATAATTTACCCCCCTCCAAAAGCTCCTCTACCATCCAGGATGAGATTTCGGATCATGAACCAGGCGTTCGTAACTTTTCCTCGAGTCCTCAACATAGTAACAGCCTCAAAAACGAAATCTTGTTAAGATGGGATAAGGATTCTGAATAAATATCTTAAGGTGTCACATCGGAATGCACCTATAGGGGCAGAAATAATCACCAGGACTGTATTACCCATAAAAGGTTCGAACAGATAGCCACTGGAATATAAATTTAGCTCAGTTAGCCTACTCGGCAAAAACTTTTGGATCAAGTTTCACAAATTGTGGACCGAGGGACTTGAACTATCGAACCATGGGCATGTATAACTCTCACTAAAGGTATTATTGGCGGGGGGGGGAGAGGGAGGTGACTAGACATCGACGGTGTCAACAGTTTTCTGGACACACCTGTACTTCAGTGCACCGTTTAAGACACTTCCGCTATCTAGCGAGGAAAGATTTAAACACCTGGACTTTCCATTCAAACTCTCTAGACACTAGACACATCTGGTGGCGGGTAATGGTAGTTCAGTTATTACTTTTATAGCTGAAAAACCATTGATCAGATTTAAGAAAAATCTACGGTGAGTCGGGGTTAATAGTGACAAATTTTGGGTCAATTTTATTTCGTTTCTTATCTGTCCAATACAGTGGAATTAATTCAAGATGAAAGTTCAATTTCAATTTCATGATCCGGATTCCCCCACAACAATTATGATCTCCCCAACCATTTAAACTTCTATTAAAATCCAATCAGTAGTTCTGAAGACGAAATGTGCGACTGTACCAACTATTCGTTCATTTTGTCGACTTACAAGGAAGAACACAACCATTTCTATTTCCTCCTCCCCCCCCTCCCGCCCCCTTCAACGACATCCTCTCAACTGCACAGCTCGAATAAAGTTACTCCGACGACGCTGAACATAAATCTGGACAGCCGGTTACCCCAAATCAGGCCTTGCACTAACCTCCTAGGTTCTAGGTTCCTTCGAGGTTCTGTCCTAGACTATCACTAGAAAAAAATCCCACGAAATCTCTCGGTGACATTAGCAGGTGCCCCTGCAAAGTTTCGAACCGGGAACTATTTGTGACAACCTTCACGGCGTGAGGAGTTCAGTAAGAATACAGGCCTAACCACATTTCGTCACAAACCATTCGGTTAAGTCACGGGCGCGTTAATTTCAATTCTGAACGTGGAACATTTCATTGGAATGCCGCGACAAGCCTTCCTGTCACGCGTAATAAGCCACGTTTCACAACTACGAGCTTCAACTGTTTATTCATCTGTTCTTGGTTTCCCTGACAACGACTTCAATTGCCCAGATTCCATACCGTCGAAAAAGACAGTATGATCGGTGAATCAAAAATGAAAAGAACATGTCTCAATTTGAGGCACTGTCCCGCCATTTAAATGGAGTGACTGAGAAAAACCACGAACACGGTCAATGGATCCAGGTGACCTGGAATGCTGCAAACTCTGAAAAAGTGACGAATCCCAAAACTTTTTTTTTTACATGTTCCGAACCAAATTATCTCAACAGGGTCTTAAAATTTTACCACGGCATTCTGAATCACCCTGTATATCTGCATGGTAACTTGCAGTTTCAATTTCCGTAAAGCCATTTGCTCGTACATGACATTAAATAACGACACGCAAGATAAGAAGTCATTTCACAACCAATTAAATAACAAACATATTCAATTCAACGAGGATATTGTCCGTAAATGAGGTATCTAGTTGTTAGAAAATCATCCTTTTGAAGCACTGTTATCTACGTAATACTTAAATATTGAGTCCGTACCGCAAAGAAAACACATGGGTTCTCCATTACAAATACCACTTGGCTAATGCTGCTTAAGAAAATAATAGTTGTTTCCTCCGTGAGCAATAATTTAGAATTACTGAACGTTAAAGCAGGTGGTACACATACTTACCAACGTGTTTCAAAAGGTTCAAAATAAACCTAATAAAGACGCAAGGACATGTTCATTTTACCATAGCTGAGAGCGGTAGCTTCGCGTCCCTCTGCAAGGCTGGTTGCCTTCCGTCCGGGCTAAAAGAAAAAAGGTCTCTTTGTTGCTTCTAGGCTCAGGAAATCCGTCCGAGTTATGACAGAGAGAAATTTTATGGCCCGACATAAATGAAACTATGTTGATCTCAGCCAGTACACTTGAGTAAGTCTTCTAAATTTATTAACCTGTCATCCTATTCGTCACACCAGTGACTGCAGGTATAAAAAGAAATTCCTAGTAGAAAATACAGTTGGCATCCCTGAAATGTCTGAAACCTAACCTAACTTCCCTGCGACATTGTTTACGCGGGCCACGGCCTTAACGTGTTCGAAGCTTGTGATACACAGCTTTCAGTTGTTTTATTGGTCGGGGTGGGGTGTGGGGGAAGGGAATACACACAAAAAGTGCCAGAACGCCCGATCTAAACAATGAACAATGAGCGGAACAACTCGGTCGACTTCATTCAAGTGTAGTTCTGTCGTCCCATCACATCACTGACCTAATTGCAAAGCTCAAATGTATTAATCTTTCCCTTCTCGCACAAGCTGGTAGATCTACAGTACCTCAACTCTTTAGAACAAGTGGTAGTTATATATACCACCTTCTTTAACGCTCAATAACACTGCATTTTGCCAAAACTACGAGTTCCGTAAAATTCTCATGAATAAACAGCGATTATTTCCAAAAAAAAAAAACTTAATCTAGCCCAGATGTGATCTGAGGTTCATATGCTGGGTAAGACGTCGATGTTGGAGCCTTAAAGATGGAGGCTGCACGTTCTCCGAAACGTCGGTATCTACATCGACAAACTTAATGAATTCTTAACCTTGGTACTTGACAGATCGGCCTCACGTTTTGACTGCTTTAACTCCGCAGAAAAGGCGTCCTGTTGGCTACACAATAGTTAAAAGTGTGGGTGGGACTCAGATCGGTCTAGATGAGTTGGCGAACAGACAAATCGTACTCCTACGTTCAACAAAACCTGCAAACGTCCACCACGTAGGCAGGGTCTTGTTTCTGAACGATTCATCCCGGATCACCAACTTAATTCTTTCAAATACAGTGGTAACTATATGTACCACCTGCTTTAATATTCAACGACTCTGTCATTCAGATTTTAAAAAAAAAAATTGAGAAATTTCTTGATCAGATGAGAGACTGATTTTTGTCGTGAACGATCACACATGAGTTACATCACTTTCCTTATTTAAAAAAGTGCCTTTGCGTGTAAAGACCATCAATAAACGTTTCAAGAATTCAACTTTCCCAGTTATTCAATTGTTTCAAGATGGCGGAAGATTAATTTTATCGCGTGGTGAAACTCGTGGTTTGGTGGAAACTGATCAAGGAGTTTCATCTACAGACACAGAGACGTTCATTACTCTCTTTCGAAAACGTCTAATTGTTCACTGTCTCGCTCACCTGTGACACATCTCGGAAGCACACCAGCACACACCGACACACCACACATCATGTCACCGCTTTGTTCCAACTGTCACGGTCGAGTCAACCGCGAGACTGGCGTACTAAGGTCTCACGTGAACGACTACGACAACAACGCTACCCAGTGGCCAATACACGCAACTAAAAAAAAAAAGATGAAGACAGAACGGAGGGGTTATTGTTGTTCTTAACAACGTAAAATAAAGGATAAAAAGCAAATTCTTTCTACGTTCCTTCAGTATTTCTCGTCACTGAATATGTTCATAAAAACCAAAATCACAGAAGCCAGCGAGTAAATTGCTTGGGTTTAACTTTTCTATAGAGCTTGGAAACCAATGAAGCTATCATTCTACCCCATAAATGTGCGTAAGGACATTGAAATAAAGCTTTGTGTATTTTATGAGTCTTTTGTAACTTATTACGTAAATGGAATTGAAAAAAAAAATGTTGAGTTCATCTTCAGAATGAACAATGGCAGACTCCAGAAAGAACATTCAAGAGTTATGACGTTCAATGCGTTAATATTAGAATCAGGAAGAGGATAAGGGGTGTGTAAAGACAAGAATAAATTCTTCTTGTAGGGCAGACAATAAGATGACTTCTGTTTTGGATCTAGGTTGAAATGTCAACTGCAGAACTAACCAAACATTCTGTGACAGCCAAGAAACCTCAGTTTAAAAAAAGAAATGCTGTTTCCGGCCTCAAACGAGGGCGCCCCTCTGTCATAACCGGGTCCTCGGATCGAATCCTCCGATGGCCTCTCAGCAAAGACAACAGGAAACGAGTGACCTTCGCCTCACATCCGTATGCAGACCCCACGTTGAGCTGTGGGCGACGAAAGATCGAGACTTGCATTCGGGACGATCCACGTCACTAACCGAAACACAATTTGTCGCCGATCAAAACAAAGAAGGAACGCCACGCAAACGAAATTCTCACAACAAAAACGAAATATTCCCCCCATTCTTCAATTAAAATTCGTCGATAAATGTAACAAATTCCCGATTATCTTAATTCTGATAATTAAATTAAAATTAAATTATTTGGTTATTCCGTCAAATCGCAATGTATTTAAAATAAGATAATTAAAATATCATTCTGTGTTCCATATCGAATAATCGATTTACAATTCGATATGGAACACAGAATGATATTTTAATTATTTTAATTATCTTTGTTCCATATCGAATAATCGATTATTCGATTTATTGAATTATCGATTATTCGATATGGAACAAAGAATGATATTTTAATTATCTTAATCACCTTATCTTAATACATTGTGATTTGACGGAATAACCAAATAATTTAATTTTAATTTAATAAATCACAATATGACGCAACTACACTATCTTCCGATAATTAAAATAAATTCTGACACACATACCCTCTACATATTTCAACGATTGGACGAGTGGACCCCCCCCCCCCCCGCCCGAAAGTCGGCCAAGCGATGATCTTTTTTTTGCATTGTCAGGTCCTGTGTGACAGGAGCTTCGAACAGAAGACCGTGTCTGTCACCATATTTAATCAGTGATGATTACGAAATGAACACACATATACCTATCAAGCTGTGATAAAATGTTAACCTCATACTGGCAGCCAGTCCGGGGAAAAAAAAAATATCATAAGCGCGATTCACACCATGTGCATGCTTCTTAGAACACGCAGTTACGATCTCTGTAAGTCACACAGTACACGAACGGTGATTTAATTTGACATGTCAAATGTAATTACGACCGTGAATTGTAGTAAAGTGTAAGGAAAAGCGAAATTCCAGTTTCTCAACGTCTCTGTTACAACCGACAGTTCATTGTGAACTAGGTTTTGCACTTGTCACTGACGGCTTTTGGTACGTAGGAAGGAAGTGACGTCAGTTACGCCGTAGCAAAATTAAGAAATGCAGGGATACAACTTCCGGAAGTAAATGTAGAAAAAAAAACACCCTTCTAAACCGTTGAGTGGAAAGTATAGGATGTTTATCAAGCAACGTCCTTGCTACCGGATGCATGTCAAGATTAATTCGACGCTGTATCAACTGCATAGGTTGAGTCGGTGGAAATGTGGTAACAAGAGGATGACGTTCCTGGTAAGGATGTGATAGGAGGCAGTCCTTAGACCAGGGAATTTTTGGGTTACGCTGATTAACGCTGATGACGCGTAGATGACAACGGTGAAGAGTAAAGAATGCCTATATATTAAATCTTGTCCGTCTAATCACAATAAATTCTTATTAAATATTAAAATATTACAATAATTAAAATTTAAAATATTTAAAATATTAAATGATGTTCTTTATCGAAATATTCTATTTATATTAGACCATCATTTTTTTCATGTTTCACGACATGTTTCAGTTCCTAAAAGAACCATCCTCAGGTGTATATAATTATATGGATTCTTTTAGGAACTGAAACATGTCGTGAAACATGAAAAATGATCGAATATTTCGATAAAGAACATCATTTAATATTTTAAATGTTAATTATTGTAATATTTTAATATTTAATAAGAATTTATTGTGATTAGACGGACAAGATTTAATATATAGTTATTATATCACAGTATGACGCAACTTTACCATCTCGTCTAAAGAATACCTAATAATTCCAATAACACAGGAGCATCCTCGGAGTCCAATAAGTATTGCCAACGTTTCGGATGAATGGGCCGTGTATTTCATGGACAGGTGTACACCACATCACGTGATATTCCAGCAGAAAGGCATGACCCACTGTAATCAACCGAGTTATTGCATCACATGCACCTGTACAGAGGACCATCATTTATATATTACATAGCCTGATACATTTTAAAATGGTGTATTTTTATATTTGTTCCTAGTTTTCACGTAAACTTTTGGAAGCTAATTACATAATTTTGTAGAAATTCAAGGGAGACATCTCGTTAGATATAACTGTACTAATTTACTAAGTAATAGTATCACGTGGAACTGAACGTCGTAGGTTCGATTCCCACTAAGGACAGCACGAATTTTCTCTTTTACTACCATTTTCATATTCTTTCGAGAGTGTTGGGGTATGACAACTGACCGCTATTCCACGGCCCCTATACGCTCCAATGGCGTAGTGTTGATCCATCCCTGACTTACATTAAGTCTCTGCCATAACGAAGTGTTCGTGAAGACTTGAATGCATCGAGACACGGTGTGATTTTATCAGGATTAATCACCCTGGGAACCGCGTAGGCACACTTCCGACAGAAAGAGGGCAATGACAGGCAAGCAGTGCACTGTAGAACATGTAAAACAGACGACAACGTACACTAACTGGTTTGTTCACACATCAGAAGAAGGACGAGAGAGCAAGTTTATTGTTTTTGTTCTCGAAGGAAAGCGTCTCTAAACTGGATCAGCATCTTTCTCCTGAGGTCTCCGCGCCTCAAGTTCACTGTATAACTTCGACTGCCAAAAACGCCCAACCACAATATATTCACCCTGAAGATGTTAACGGTAATGTCTGTAGAAACGCTGTATAATTTTTAACATGCGTTGTACATTCATACATCAGAATCGTTTTTTTATATGAAAGATGTGTACTTATCGATAATCGTCAGATCCGAAGGTCCTTCGGACCCTACGCTACGCCGAAAACCAACAGCACATCCTCACCGTAGCGAAAACATCAAATCTCACACAAATCAGTGGACATTCCACTTCTAACCCCTGATCTCGGGGAAAATCTCTCTTGTCTCCAGCAGTTTCTCATGTCTGTTGGCCGCCATTTTCCATCACGCACCATTGTCAACAAAAGACGGTCTAGAGGCGTAACGAACAAAGTTGTTCACGGAGGGATAGGAAACGATCACAATAAAAAGAACGAAAAACGAGAAATCTCGCGGAAAACGAGAAACGGCGAGACATCCTGGGATGCATGTACTTCGTTTTTGCACGCATTTGCAACGCCTTCACATACACACCGGTAATTGTTTCCGTGTTCCCGGTTGTCGGTACGAGGTCGGACCGGCTGCAGAATTGGCGCGAACGGCAACGACTAGTTTGAAGCTGAAAACTGCGGCATTCAAATTCAGTGGCTCTGGCGGCGATCCACCGGAGTCGCTCGCCGAGATCCTAGCTTCTATGACGTCAGCTTCGTTCACTGATAAACGTTCTATTCAGGTGAGCTTACAAATATCGAAATAAATTCTTGGAAGACAGGTGCTTGACAAAAATCATGTGTTCATGACACCTATTAGAATTCAATACCACTTTCATAGCGTAAATAAACATACAATTATTAAATAACAATTAGATCTCTTGGCGCGGCCCATTCTTTTCTAATCGAAAACCAAAGTATCTTATTTTAATTTAATTTCCATACATAACCCCTATTCACGCACAGCTAAGGTAAATCTAAGAAAAAATATGCAAAATTCTTGTGTACACTGCCATTCCATAAAACTTTGATCCATAAATTTCTGCCAGCAATTCTGGTTAGGAAAAGAAGTACCAAACAAAAATAATAGCAAATATTTTTACTTCATTACTATAATTTCTTTCAATTACGTAACTTACTGCTTCCATCACCTGGGTAACTCGCTGTTTAGAGTACAGCCATCTTTACTGACCCCTATGAGAACCTCAAATCCTACGTGATAATTCAGATTTACGAATCTGGCCAAAGGACAACAAAACCCAATTCGCCAATCCGCAGATTGTCAGCTCAAGTCAAAATATAAGTTCACCGTGATGCGATTAATGTCCTCTAGAGACTTTAAGCGTCCATCCAAATCTGCGTACATCAAAATTCCTTGGTGGAACTCGGTGAACGATTTGTGTCGGGGAAGGTAAGGTAATGATAACTACAAAGAAATCATCTGTATACAATTTTTGATTAACAAACAAGTTTAAAATTTTGTTTACGATCCTGGGCATTTGAAAAAAAAAACATAAAACTGAACAACACAATTAACGCTGTCGGCAGCAAGACGTGGTACAAAGTTCACACAAGTAATTCAAAGTTAATCTTGAACAGAACACAGTTAACTCAGACTCCGTTACCCAACTCGGACCCAGAGAAGACGGCTGTCTTCCGCATTGTAGTACGAGCATCACAACCCGGGAGACAGCCGTCTTCAGACTCACCACCATCAAAACTTCAAATCAAAATTTTATTTAATTTTCATGTATGTTACCATTTTCCGACATACGTTGTTACAGACTCTACAAGAACTGAATAAAACAAAATACGTTCGCTAAAATGGAGATATTACATGTGGCCGAAGTAAACGCACAGAAAACTGAATGGGAACACGTTAAATGCTGCGCTGCCCCTCGCAAAATCGGCCAAATTTTACTACTCGTTACGAACGCCGTTTCGGACAACTGTGTTTGTCCAGCCGATGAAGTGGCTGTTAACACTATCACAATTTGCATTCATAACCATACACTTTATGACGCAAAAGACAAGTCAGTTACTTTACAAAACACTAAAACAAGAAATATGTATTCTCTAACAGCAGAAGAACCAATGGAAGGCACTTTATAAACTCTTTTTAAACACAGAATTTCATATAAATATACTTACACTCGCAGTCACAGATGGCACTTCATAACATCTAGAGCTAACGTCTTCATTACAACAAATAAACCATCGGTCGTTACTTGGGGTATGTTGGTACGTTCGCCGCGCTTCTCCATATTACGTCCGTCATCAAATTCAGCTGCCACTTGGCATAATCACAACATACGGGGAAATTTTTTTATTTGTAAGTTTTTAAATCGAGTCGACAACAGAATAAAAAGGCGAACCCAGACGGAAATGCCGTGGAAAGTGACCATCCTCGGACTTCTCCATAAACTACAAACTCCAGGGAGCAGTGTCTTTCTTCAGAAGCTGATGGTTGCCCAGCGCCTCTTACGGAAACCAAGCGACGTTCACAAAATCCTTCTGCTCGTCCTCCAAGTGGTCACTTCCCTTCAGGTTTACCAACAAAATATTTTTTAAGCATTTCAACCTATCATGCATGCTACAAGCTCTGCCCCTCTCAACGTTCTCGATAAAAACCTAACGATATTTAGTGAAGATGGCAAATTACGGAGCTGCTCACTGCTCAATTTTCTCCAGTCCCTCGTCATTTCATCTGTCTCAGATCTCGGCACCATTCTGAAACTCTCTCCTCCTATAACGTAAGACCAAGTTTTACACCCACACAAATAAGTGAGAAGTTACTTAAGCGAGGATGAAAAAGCATGATTGTAAAGTACCCACTGATAAACTGGGAGTACCTGGTGAGAAATAAGGTAGCTCATCTAACGCCAGATTGCAGGAGAAAGTCGTCGGCAAACTAGAGAAAGACGTCTTGTCCAGAATACGCCATGATACAGGAACATTCTAAAATGAACTCGGAATAAAGACCGACTTACCCAAAATTGGGACATGCTGAAAAATGTTAATAAAACTTCCCGATATCACGTCATCGAAATTCTTTCGGCCGTTCTTGAGCTCTTACTCGCAGGGGGGCTGACGAGGAAATATCGGTCAAAATTGGATTTGTACGAAGCACTGAACTGAAGCATCATTTATGACAAATTTTATATACGATATTTCATGATGCACTCATCACGGAATAAATTTCACCAAAAATATCGCTATTTTATATCGTGTAATTCAACATTAATGAGAAAGTCTCGTACGACAGACTCGATGCTGGATGAAGATAGTAAATAAGAAACACGTACGACGTGATCAAAAAGAAACGGGATAGCAGCACTAGACAATGGGTTTGCCGTGTGCTCACAAATCTTTTCAGTACGCGAAGCATGCATGGAAGCTGAAGGCTGGAACTTCAAGGATTTTCTATAAAATAAAATAATTTAAACTTCAAACTAAAAGTGGACAGCAATTTCTCATCAAAGACTTCAAAACTGGACAACGTAACATTCTTTCATATAAATTTCCACTTTCATATTTGTGAGCGTCTGATATCAGGAGGTTATTTTAGTTCTCCGCGTACTCGGGTAATCATAGCACGAGCACGAAATGACCATCACATCGAGACAAGAGCGGACGCTTTCAAGCGGCCGCAAGCTGAATAGCCAGGATTCAAAATGGTGAAACTTGTGAAAGTTGAAATGTTTCTGAACCCAACATTTTAATTAGGAACGGCATCTGTAAGCCAACATCAACTTGAGCACGATGACGCACGAGGTACAACTGAGACTCTTAAGTGACCTGAGGCTCATCAGGTACAAACCGGTGCAAAGCCGAAGTGAGAACCAGCAGAGAACTCTGGAGCCCTGCAGGAAGATGACGCTGAAGCCACGTGCCTTTGTACTGTTCAATGTGGGCCAGCAACCTGAAAGCACCACAGAATGTGATAACACGAGTGAATCGTGAACGAACGTAAACAGGGCGGAGGTCTTCTGCTGTAAGTGTGTAATAATGAGAACCGTTTAATGTTTATCATCTTTACATCACGGTTTATGCAGTCGCACTACGATACCGCTAAACCATTAACTCCCGAGTTGTATAAACTCGACTAAACGAAGCAAGACAGAAATATGTAAGATTTGAGGTTCTCACAGCGGTGAGTATGAAGATTTCTGTCTTCTGGGTTGTTGCGCTGTGTAGATTCATCACCCTGATGACGGAGGCAGTATGGCCTCTGAAACGTTGGTAAACATCGACCAGACTACACAGCGCAACAACCCAGAAGACAGAAATCTTCATTTAAGACAGAAATAAATTACAAGTTTATTTTCGTGGAAAACAAACCCAAAGTTTCAGTGATTCACACTTCAAACGTGAATTGTCAGCCTACTAAGAAGTGTCACATGAAGTTTAAAACGTACTTATTTGCTATATCTGTCCTGAATGTTGGCGGCAGATTGCACACTCCCAGATTAATAACTGCCAAGCCCATGTTGCTGTTAGGATTGGTTCCCACACCAATCAGCGTCCGACCTATCCTGCAATAAAGAATTACAAACATCTGGTACCAATTCTGAAATAAAACAACGAAACAGTACACCATTACAAATATTTCACAGCTTTGAGTTATGGTTCCTGATCAAAACACTTCTAAGTGTTCCATAGAAGCTGGTATTTTCTCGACCAGGTGAATGAATGCCGACTATTCAAAGAGGGCCACGTACCACGCGGCCAGACAAATGCTAACCTCATAAACCAACGGTTCTTACGAAAGTTACATCTTACAAAAGTTACGTCACTGACGGCACAAATGAGGAGTAGCTGTTCTTACCTGCAAGCTGTCAACATGAGATCAGCTGCGAGTTGCAGTTCTTGAATCACCATCTCACCAAACAAACACCGCAGTTTGGCTCGGAACAAATTGTTCTGACATCTCTTGATATGTTTTGTGACCCTCTATAAAGAGAGCATTAATCACATATCATATCTGACAAATATTCAATTTCTCCATTGCTCGTTGGAGGGACATTTGAAAACCTGCATTTTTAAAATCATAATGGAATAATGCGCCAGCAGAAAAATCCAGAGCCCTCTGAATAAGAGCCCAGTATCTTGCCTGAGACCGCCAGACGGGTTTCATTACAAATAATGTCATCTTCATCATGTGCTTGTACATACTCTGCATAAACATCCATAAAAAATCAACATCACAATAATTACTTTTCAACATTTTCTTTCCGCCATTTGTTAACGAAGTATCTTACGAAAAATCTTAAACTTATCTTGAACCTTACCCCAAATATGTCGAGTGACAAATTTTCCAGATTGACGTTGTCAGGGTCTGTAAGCAGCTTGTACAGCGTAGAGCCATCTTGTGCAGGGAGGTCTGAGAGGTCACCCTGATCCTGACCTCTACATGATCTCAGGGCATAAGTTTCTGCATAGCCAAGTTCTATGATGACACGACCAACCACGTTTTCACTGTCCAAAAAGATGTGACTGTTGAGTAGGTCAGACAGCGAGTTGTGCAAGTAATCCTATAAAAAGAAAGTTTGAACTTTTGTTACTTTCGTCCGCTATCCGAGTGCAAGGGGTTGAGTGATTCTTGGTTACCTTAATAACATTCTCAGATAGATTTGTAAAAAGCATAAAATGGTACGATAAACGTAAATTATTAATTACAAGTAATGGAAAAGGAAGTGGCCTTTTCTGAAAGTGCAATCTCACGATTTGACTTCAGGGACCGAAGATAACTACAAGAAACCTCGGTCAGGGCTGCCAGATGGCAAACTCAAAATTGGATCTCAGACCTCACGACTACGCTGCTATTGAGCTCAAAAAACTATAATTTATGTGCATTTCAAAGGAACATATGACTCACATATCAGACATACTTACCCAATGAGTATCTGGGTTCCATGAAAGACCGCTCCCAACTACAAAGCCGGGCCAGCCAAATGGGTGTGGAGTGAGGTGGTATGATCCAGACCAGTGAGCAACTATCACACCCAGAGACTCCAGTTCTCCAACTGCCTGTACCGCACGATATATGTTACAGATTGAGGCTTCAGGACAACCAGCAAGGCTGCAAAACATAACAAAAGAACCGCATTCAAGAATACAGTACCATCAACACCATATAAAACACACTTTCATGCTTTCAAACCTGTATGTGCTCTATTTAGTCCCGCGGCGTAGCCGCGCGGTCTGAGGCATCATGGTTCGGACCGACAATATGGAATGAGCGGTGGTTTGAGTCTCGGGGGAAAAGAAATTTTCTCATGAGCTTTCGACCGGTGCCAACCCAGCATCGTCATGAAATTGGGGTAGCGTAATCCGGTCATGAAAACTAGCAATGGCTGGGGGTTCGTCGTGCTGACCACACGTCACCCTGTACCTGGTTAGATGATCGTTCACCTCTGCTTAGGCATGTGAACGTGAGGCCAGCAGTCAAGCTAGTCGGCTTTGGCTCTCTCTGGAGCTGTTATGCCACGGATTTAATTTAATTTCATGTGCTCTATTTAAATAGGAACAGACCTCATGGAAAAATGCTGTAATAACATATCACATGTAGCATGGCTTTTTTTTATTGTTCTTCTTTAATTGCACATTTTGGAGGAAGAGAGATTGAGGTACAGGGAGGTTAAAGGAAAAAAATATATGGAAAAAGAGTTACGAAAGAAAATTAACGAAGAAGAAACACGAGGGAAACAAGGTGCGGTGCTAGAAAAAGGGGAAAGTTATGAAAAATAAAAGAGGAATACAAAAAAGAGAGAGCTAAATAACCTGTTCCAGCTGGCTGTACCAGGGCACAGACAAGTCATGGCTCCTTGCTGGTGGAAGTCCCGTGTCCATTCAAGGAAGTCATAGTCTGCCTTTAAATAAACAAATTATGTTATTAGTTACAATATAGATAGTATTTCACAGCACGACAGTATTATGGAGAATGACGGCAGACCTACTTGACAGTGCCGGGTTAAAGCAATATATGCCACAAAATTACAAAGTATGATTACCGCTTTCTTATTACATGCAATCAATAAACGTATGAGGAACCACTAGTTAAAGGAGAAAAATAATAACAAAGCAAGAACTAGCCTAAAACTGTGTGAGTGCTATCACAAATGTGAAGTACGCTCGTCACTTCACATTCCTCGGCCACTCCCGTCACTGTTAGTTAGCCTGGATGGGTTGGGGTAACCTTAAATCCTCAGCCAAATTCCAGGATAACTCACCGATATATTGTAAACACCACGTTTGCACAAAAAATATTGCACATGCATAAGAAAATACAACCCTGAAAAGCATGCAAAGTAAAGCAATTCTGTTAGAAGCCTCCGAAACGATACGTCATTTCTGCAATGAGAAGAAAGCATACGGGAAATGTTGGAAAAAACAAAATGGGAGAAAAATATTAAAATGGATCTTCAGAATAAGTCGATGAACGTGTGATGCGGATTGTAGCAGCTTAGTACACTGTCACCCCAAACAGCTAAACCTGGTAACTTCTCAAAATTCGGAGAAAGAGACTTCCATGCCGTCTAGTACCTAAGATCCATAACCAAAGTGTCAGAAAACCTTTTAACTCACATCAACTTTCTCGGTAGATACAAGTTTCTCTTTTAAGGATAACGATATGGTCTAGTGGTGGTGATGAACATCAGGATTTCACAACAGCAAGAAATTTTTTCAACAGCCACAGTTGGTATGTACTGTATTCAGTTTTAAATAAAATCCTCTCTATTAGTAAATTAAAAAAAAGTATATACCTGTAAATAAACTTATGTATTTATTATATTTTCATATTGTTCTATCATTTTAACACGAGAGTTTCAATTACCCAGGAAAATATTTTTATCAACCAACTCAGGTAATCAGAGTCTACTGTATAAGGATTTCATGGTGAGATCGAGTAAGTATAAAAGAAAATATGAGATAAATGGGTGTAAAGACAATACGGGTGCTTATGGGAAGAGATAAATGATGAAATTCTTTGACCACCAACAGATAAATGTATTTATATCAGTGTAAATGTTGGATGAAGGAATGGTGTTCCAACAATTTGACCTGATGACATCCATCGGCTTACCCACCTGAAATCCGTACTGCACGAGTAAGATGTTTGAAGGGAGGGCCAGAGTCCCGTGTTGTTGAATTCCATTGCCGCAAAGCATGACCGTGATGTCTGGCGGCAACGCTAAGTGATGCCACAGCTCCTGCAGACCCACACACTGGCCGCTGCCGTCAGAACTAACTCCATCCTCCTCGTCACCCTCCTCAGGTCGCACTAACAGGCTGCACAACTTGGGACCTATATGCACATACCTGCAGCATTTCAAAAGCAAGCCCTTAGCCTTCAACAGTCGAAGCTGGGCCGTTAAAACACTAAGTTACGGGGAAATATTTTCCCTTTAATTTATGGTGAGCCTAGAAAGAACTTTCTAAGAAGATTTTACCCAGAAAATTATGCTACAAAGAAACGCTTTACCATCATTTTCAAAACTGTGCAGACGGAAGCTGCGTTTTCATCGACATACCTCAGATTTGGGAAGCTGGCTAGTATTTCCTGGAACGTAGGCCACATGTCCGTCAGATCCTCATACGAGACATGCGACTCGACATCCAACACAGGCACCAGATCAATAAACCTGTCCTGGCAGTAGCGGTCAATTGTCACCATCTCACTACAAGGACAACGGCAAGTCATTTCTGAGAAATTGGATAAAGTAAGATCTGAGCTTCACACAAATTAGTCATTACACTGCACTGATATCGGATAATTAGAGTCACCTGAAAATGTTCAGCACATACGACACAATACCAAATTCAATGAGTAATTATGTCGATGAAAATAAATACTACCTCGCTGTTATGAATTTAATTCATATACTGACGAAATCAATTGACAGCGGATTATTCTCGTCTACATTCGTGGTGAAAATCCCTCATATCATTATTTCACACTATGTACTCAGGTGAAAGGTCCTCAACACAAAAGGAATCATACCTCCTTGTGAACGGGAGCTGCCACTCGGAGCTCGGCAACAGCTGCGTGTACAGGTGAAGGTGGCTCACCTTCAGAGACGACCACAGACTTACCATTTGGAACAGGAAATCCTGCAACAAATGCAGCAACGTAGTTTTTTTACACAAACACCATAATAATAATGCAGATCAAGAGGTTCTGGGAAGAATATATGACGTCTGATTTCCTTCTGATGATGCAATCACCACCTTCCTCTTCTTGCCAAGATGATTCCACTTTATGTGGGTTGTCTGACAACTAAGAATCTCCCATCGATTTCCGTCTTCCCACAGTCCCTCGTTCTCAGTTTCTTCCCGCGTCCTTCCTTCTGTACATCTTTCCTAACTTCTTGTTCCCATCTAAATCTGGGTCCATCTCTTTAGCATTTTCCTCTTATTTTCAAACACAGAACTTTCTCTGGGATTCTCTCTTCAGCCATAAAACACATCTACATCATCTCATTCTGTCATATGTTAATTTGCATCCTAAAGAAAAATTAAAGTAACTTAAGTTAGATTTTGTTGATTTCTTATCTTCCCTCTTTTAATTTCTCCTCCTGTTCCCCTCAAAAATCTCACCTCTGCTGCCATTATCTACCTTGGGTCATATCTATATTTCTGCTCTATACGTTAATAACGGCACGTAGCAACTTTCATATCTGCGAAGGCATTCTTATAGTCCATGGAATTTTTTGACAACAGAATCTTCTTGTGTTTCACGTACATCTTTTCCTTCTTCCGAAACTCATTAACAAGCTATTTTCATTGCAGTCTTTACACCAGGAGTTTCTAAAATTTCAGCCATTTTATTTGTGTTAAACATCGGGAAGATATGACACGTTTACGGCCATACCACTGAGAAAACAGTACTTTTTAAGGCATGTTAACTATGACTAACAGAAGGAACCCTGAAATAATCCGAATCACTTTACGGTGCAAGCAATAATATCTGAACACAAATTACAATTAATTTTTTTACATCTCAGAACACGTGTCCCCTTCATTCACAGCCAATCCCGTTTTACCAACAATCTACAGAATAAAGCCCATCACGGAATTTCCTTTTATCGTCACAAAATAAAACCCAAATTCTACCACATCATACTGAACTTACTGGCGAAGGAACTCGACCTCGGGGCGAAATGTCCAGAAGAACGGCACGATGTCGGATTGTAGGGTGGTCCTGAATCAACACTGGGACTAGCACGCTACTCCCTGGTTCACCCCCGGACAGTCGCAACAACTGTATGAATGTGCACAGGGAATAGTGGAGGCTGGGAAGACTTCCGGCAGCTATTCTCACCTGCAACGGGATCCATCCCAAACATTACTAAACTAATTCAAAATAGAATTAAAATTCTATCAAGTCTTACGCTACTTAGGGTATAAAATCCAGTGCATACCCTGGTTGAATTTATATGAATCTGATAAGAGTCCTTGGATGGGAAGAGGTCTTCACTGACAATGCACTCGACCTGGCTCTCCGTCCACTTGCCGCACGAAGGCTGAATATCACCAATCTTCACATCAAAACCAAGAGTGAGCAGTGCTGGCTGGCATATGTCCCAGACATCCAGGATCCTACAACAAACATGACCTTCCAACACCACATACACCATTCATCCAAAATACTTATTTCAAAAATCAGACCGCATGAAAATTCCTTCATTCTGCACCAGAACAAAAATATCAGTGGACAGAATTTGGAGAAAAAGCCCTTTATTTACTCTTTAATTTACATATAAGTTTATATTCTCTATCTTACATAGGTTTCGAGTTATTGGCGTTTGAAGAAGTTACGCACCAGCGTCACCTTACATCTTACAGTTTCCGTCGAGTGTACCGTGATTTTATAAACGTTATTCAACGTTAAAAAAAACACAGGGTTTACATAATAATTATTTCAATATGATGAAGGCAAAATGTGTTCAGAGGTTAAAAAAAATATTAAAACACCGCTGACTGTAACGTGTATCTTTAGCATGAAACTATCTGTAAATTTGAAGCTAACGATGATGTTAAAAGTTACAGAGATTTTCCTCCATACACTCAAATGCCTTCATGGCATGGGTGCTCTGAGCTTCTATCGCAAAGCCCCTTCAGAGAAGAACGTTCTTCATGTAAGTCTGTAAAGTTGATATCAACACCGCAATGACTGCACACAGTATTTTCAATATAATAACAGTAAATTACCATGGAAGGTTATAATGATAATCGGCGGCGTAACAGCCCTCTGAGAGCCAAAGCTCTGGCCTCACGTTCACATGCCTAAGCAGAGGTGAACGATCATCCAACCAGATATAGGGTGACGTGTGGTCAGCACGACGAACCCCCAGCCATTGCTAGTTTTCATGATCGGATTACGCTACCCATTGTAGCTCCCCAATTTCCTCACGATGCTGGGTTGGCACCGGTTCTTCTCCCCCGAGACTCGAACCAGCGCGCATTCCATATCGCCGGTCCAAAGCACGATGCCTCAGACCGCGCGGCTACGACGCGGGACATAGAATGTTATAAACACATCCAAATGTACACTGAACCTAATTCAAGTAAAAGTACCTGTGAATCAAAACTGGGCTCTGTATTATGGAGATCCGCAGTTCTTTCTGAGGCACAAATGGAGGTCCTTCAAGTTCAACCATTCTTTGAGGCTGTGGCCACAACAGATGCAGGCTGTTATTAATCACCAGTGGTCGAACTGGCGTGCTGATGTGTGTCCGCACCAGATTCTCAATAGCCTGTAAGAAAAGTAACAAGTCCATTAAAACATCAGAACACCTTTCAGTATGGTACGTTGAAATAATGAACATCAAATCTGTATCTTTTTTAACACCCTACAAAATTTTTCTAAGAAAATGCATGCACGAAGCAGATTCAAAGAAGTGGCATCGTATACCTGGTCAATACGTGGACTGAGGTCTAATGAGGACGCTTGTGATGAAAATAAGATAGTATTCAATGATCGTGTTGAGGGCTTCCGCTCTGACTGAAATCCGTGTCCATGTACACTGACTGTGGAGCCATCCCTGTGATTTAGCATGTCGCCCCGTACGCCATTGCTGAATGATTCCACCTACAAACAAGTTCGAAGATAATTCTTTAGTAAAATAAATTATTTTCAGAGTTACATAACCATTAAAAAATTTATGAGATTTGGGGTCCTCATGGCAGTGAAAATGCTGACTGTGGTCTTCTGTTTTGTGACACCATGTAATCTCATCGGTGGTTACCGATGTTTCACAGGGATGTATCACCTCCATCCTCACTGACTGCAACATACGAGATTACATACCATTACAACCCAGATGACCACGATAACAGTCAATCAGAATTAGTTTTGTACCGCAGTGCAGAAATCAATTTTTATCTTCTTTCGTGACTAACTAACTAGATGGCTTACGGAACCCAAATGTTCATCACCGAACTAACCAAAGCCCTCCACCGGACCCTGTCCTGGGCCAACAAAATCCAGTCTCCTTCAACTCCTATCTTCCATAGATCCCGCCTGAGATTATCCTCCCATCTACGTCTAGGTCTCCCCAGCAGTCTCTTCCCCTCAGGCTTCCCGACCAGTACCTGGTGCACACCTCTTGTACCATCCATGCGCGCTACATGCCCAGCCCATCTCATTCTTCTCGCCTTAATCACCCTGACAATATTCAGGGAGGAGTAAAGATTTTTAAACTTGTCATCATGCAGTTTTCTCCACGCCCCATCGTCTTTCGTGGCACTATACAAAAATGTTTTTAAGATCAGATATAAGACAAAAAAATTAGCAAACAGAATAAAAAATGTCTATATATGTAAAGAGCTGGGTACAAACATACTTAAAACTGTTGTTTATTTTATGTAAAAAAAACTTTGCTTCTTGAAAACATGGCAATTAAGAAACTTGTAACACATCCTGGTGGGAAAGAAAGTGTGATATACGTTCCACCTTCATCAACATCTGCAACGACACACATTAAATTGATCATGATAATTTTCAAACACTGCAATATGGCATACTCACCGACACACTCCGGACACGCACCCCTCCACCAGAGCCGCCACCTGTCGTTACAGTAATGCCATGCTGCAACTGGTGAGACGAGACGCCAATATCTTGGTGTCCGTTCACCGACGGCGAAAATGAAGTGAATGTCCTTACCAACACGAGCAATTCAGGTTTCTGTGCCGCGAGGTCCAAAGGAGTCTTCCCACCAAATTTCCTTTTGGTAAAGAAAAAAATAAAAATGTTCAGTAATAAAAACCAATGCGCTGATAAAAAGCATTTCACGACTGTATCAGTGACAGGCCGCACTTAAAAGTATACCCTTTCAAGGACTGGATGAGTGGGTTGGCACCACTCTGCATCAATTCCTCCACAATGTCTCTGTCACCCCTGAGCACAGCGTCATGCAGTGCAGTAGCACCACAGGAGTTCATTGCATTCACGTCAGCTCCACGATCTGAAACACAGCAACAAGAAAAACTGAGACTCTTAAGTTCCTGTAGCCAACCTGCCTGGGTCACATGCTATCCTGAGGTATAACGTGGTTTTATTCAGTTCTTCCAGACACATGTTCATATACAGTACATCAAAACATGCCCAAACGCTTCTACTATAGTCACCGTAATTGTGACCTAGATGTTGGTATTAAAATGGATCTTGAAGAGGTAGGCCGCAAATTTATGAACATGGTTATAAACCCTTAAGATCCATAAAAGGTGGGAAATTTCTCGGCAAGTCGATTAACTAACAACTTCTCTGTAAAGACCATGCCGAACGGAGTTACGCGGTAGATTTCGAGAATTTCTGCTGCTCCCACCTATCAGACAAGTAACAATGTCCTTGTTCCCGTAACACGCAGCCCAGTGGAGCGGAGTGTTCCTGCTATCTTCGCTGTCCCACGAGTTGATGCTGATACCTGCTGCAATCAGCTGGCACACTCGACCAACCCTGAAACAAAACAGCGCCATTCCAGCTCTCTCGTTTCCAAAAAAATGTACAATTTACACACGTAAAACATGACTTTACAAATCACACGGCAGAAGGCTCGTAGTGAAAGGTACCGAACGTACTTCGTTACCACCAAAAGGAGGAGATACAAAGTAATAAGCATTCACAGAAGACCTAGTTCATCGTTAATCTCGTCTGCATTCATCGGTGATGGCACTACACTTTGGTGTACGGTTTAACAACATTTCAGAGAACCTACCTGTCTTCACCTTTATTACATAATTAATTTAAACTTACTCAGAATTTGCAGTCGCTCGTAGAAGTTCCTCGACGTAAATCAGTCGCATCTGTTCAGATGTTGCAACATCAATAGCATTTAGGCCTCTAGCATTCTGTACTCCTGGGTCAGCACCACAGGACAGTAACATTCGTACCACATCGCCTTGGTTCATCTGTTAACATAACAAGAAACATCTTGTTTTCGTTACTGTGAAACAGAATACATGAACTGCAATCACACGAACATGACCTTGAAGACATTTTCAGATTTATAAGGTGGAATTACACTAATCCAAATAATGGTTGCTAACACGAATGTTAATTAACATACCTTAGTTGCCATATACAGGAATGTTCCATCTTCAAGCAGTGGATTGTTCAACACGTTCTCCTTCCGCAAACTAGAGTCAATATCGTCCACCTCACCTGAGAAAACAGACAAAAAAACAAACTGATCTAGACAGTTTATTGCATTCAGATATATTTTTACACTGAAACAAATCACAATCTGTTGACAGGTTTGGATGCTGACAACATGTTAGCACATCCTAATGATCTGCAAATACACAATCATCATGCTACGAAGCTATTACAGAGGATTAGTGATAAAACAAAGCTTCGGCATTACACAACAAATTGGAAGTAATACAAAAAAAAATTACTCGATGGTCATTCTGGCAGTCCATAACAATGGTTTAATGTAGTGGTTCCAAAACGCCCTCTTGAATTATTACCAAACACAGAAGGTAAATCCTACAATGACAAACTGCACAAAATAATTCAATCAAAACTTCTGAAATATTCTCCTAATATTCAAATAATGCCTATGACTGACGTGATAAAACACTACCTTAAACCTTGGCATCACCAGGTACTTTCGCCGGTACCTAGGTTAGAATCATCGACATTCATTCTAATCCGTTCAAAAATATATCTGCAACGTGATCATCAATTCTTCACGACTAAATCAAAAACCAAAAACTGCAAAGAGCAGGCAAATTAAGACCAAGACAAATATCTTACATGCTTCAAGTACGGACTTGATAATATCAGTCCGACCCTGTTCAATTGCTGTTTTAATGTTATCACACACTTCTTGGAGCATCCTTGATGATACTTCGTCAAGATTATTCATGGCTGAAATTTCTCATGCACATAAACACTAACAGAAAACTCATTCGAAAATGTTTCACAATATCGGCATTAATGAGTTGTTTCATAATATCTATCACTTCGTAAACAACAAATGCACTGAACATTCATACCAACTGTGATGATCCATACCAGCAATGATACTAATAGTTCACCTCTCCATTTCCAGGATGCGCTAACATGAATCTGTCTTGCAGCTCCTCTGTTGGAAGTCGTCGAAACACTTTCATCAGGATTTCAGAGTGTTAAAATGCTAATGAAAATTAAACATTTCACATCTTTCCCGAAATTCACTTTACTTAAGATTTTATATCGAGGTCGGAGTCGGATTCTGTACATTTTTAACGACTCCGACTTCACCTAAAATTGCTTCCGTCTCCGACTCCACAGCCGTCGTACGTACAACTAACAATTTCTTTTAAATTTGGTACTGGAGCTCTTTATTAAAAACAAAATACAGTGGGTTTTATAGGCCTGTCTCAATTGAGGTTAAGTTCGCAACAAAGGATATAAAGACTAATGAGATATGAAAAATTGCAAAGAACGCATCTGAAGAACATTTTCGCTGGAGTACACAATTAACTATTGTTTATAATAATCTAAACCAGAAGAAAATTACTATTTCTATTAGAATTCCCAACAAAATAAAATACAATTTTGAGAGACAATGCGCCTATCATTAAAATGAACAACCCGAAACAATTATTTCGGTTTCGCAGATACGAATCTTCGATCTACAGGTCTATGCAGAGAACGTATATAATAAATTACAAATTCCAGCGCCGATTTACGTTTAAGTATTCTTCATTAGAATTTCAGTTTCAAATGAACACAATTCCGCTTGGGCGAATGATCGATTTGGCATAGCAGTTAAATAGCTAACATTGAACTAATGATGCAAACACCTAAAATTACAGTCTTCTGGAGTTCTTGGACAGGGGTTTGCAAAATTCGGCCCGTAAAAAAATCATCATTAAACCTTCCAAGTATTTAATTAAATCCGATTTTGCAGTCACAATTCCGTGCCTCCGCTGTTATGCCAAACATTTCGACAAACGTGTAAAGATATCACCACGAAATTTTTTAATTTTTCGTCTTTTCAAAAATTTTCCCATTGTTAAGACAACCATTTTCTATATCTGGTTTCTTCAGTGACGTTTTAACCTCCCGAATTTGAAGCAGGAGTACCAATCACTCAGCCTCAATGTTTCCCGTGGTCGCGCTTTGTGCAACCCTGCGCGCTGTAAGCAGCTCTTTTGTTTTATTCCCTAATGACGTCAATAATGAACAGGTGAAGAACTGAGTGCGGTTGTTTTGCGCCACACCTCACGTCAAGTTATAACAACCTCTTGTAGACACTCACGGAGATATTGCAATACGCCATTTTGTCGACAACTCAAAGATAAGTCCCTCAAGAAACTGTTCTCTTTTCCTCGACTTAATTGTGAAGAGACACTCGCGAAGTTAGTACGGAACTTTGGGATAATATAACATAACACAATACAAAAACCCGTGTATCATTGTTGTTGGAAATACCTTATATAAAGTAGCATTTATAAAATAGTTTAAGATGCAGATACATAAAGCACGTCTATTATTTTATTTTTAAGACATTTATTGTTGTATATATACTATCTATATATGCACATGTGAAAATAACTGAGGCTAGTATAAGTTTTACTGTAGTTAACTTGTTCCTCATTTTATTAACATTTCCCAGTTGTATAAAATTCACCAGACACAAAAGAAAGAATTTCCATTACAATTTACAGGTTTATGGGAATATTGAGGGGTCAGGCAGGAGGAGGCACGAGGTGATGACCATTTCCCCTCAAGAAGAAATCCACGGACACGCTGCAGTGGCGGACTCTGGTTTAAGCTCGTTCCATCGGACCATCGCCCCTCTAACTGTGATGGCGCAATGCTTTGCGCTGTTACCCGTCCACGGGGTCACTGCCCCAAGCCCGAAAGCCCTCAGGTGAGCTCAACAGATTATTGACATTATAATTATTATTATATTTATTGTTATACGTTTTATTATTATCATTCTTACCCGTGCACGCGTCTTCTTTGCGGAAGAACTATTTTTTTTAAATATTATTTAGAAGAAAGTCGGCTTCAGGTTGTTAAACGAAACTTCCGTCCGACAGGTTCCGGTGGATGAGCGCCCGCGTGGCCTACACGATCGCCGTCCTCTTCTCGCTGCTCTTCATGGTCTTCTTCTGTATCCTCTACATCCTGCAGATCGGTGGGACATTCCAGGATGCTCGTAAGTGTCTGGGATAAAGGACCAATCCTGAGTAAATTCCATAAAATTAATTTCTATATTAAATTTAGTATAGTCTACAGCAAAAGTTGTGTGTCTGTTTTAATCTCTTCGTAAGGGTTCATCATCCCCACTTTACCAGAAGCTCACATAAAACTTAACAAATTTTCCAAAAAACAAAAACAAATTTCTCATAGTATAAATGATTATAACATAATCTAAATTATAGATCTCGATAAGATCTATATTTATTTCAAGCGTCCTTCACTGACTTATGGCAAACGTCGACATTGTGCGAGAAAGAGAGAGTTTAAAGACCCTGACCTTTGGAACAACAAATTTGTAGTATCTTCGATAATTTAATAACGAGGCCAGTGAGATAAACAAAATCAAACGAAAGTATTTGAAAAATATTATTATTCCATTTGCTTACATATTTTCTCTCTTGTTTCAAATGCACCAATCTGTATGACCACTTCATTCATCTGTTTACAACCAAGAAGTACTTTGCACTCTTATACGTCAGAAGGACCACATCTCATATCTAATCGTGTACAACCTTTGACACTCGTTTGGCTGCTCTGTGAAATGACCAGGAAAGTAGAGCGTTTGCACAGCCATCGTATCCTGACAGACGCGAGGCCTCCATGTTTTAACAAGAAGTAGGTTCAATTAGAGCGTCCTTGAAGAAGTTTTAAGTAAAAAAAGTTGTCAGTGGAACGACGGTTCCGGAGAATTAGACGTAAATACGTCTATACGGAAAGGAAGTTTATATATTGGCTTTATTCTAAATATTTCCTTTATACATGCTTTACATTTGAGTTAAGTTTGATTAAGACTTTGATTATTTAACTTGAATTAGTTACGCTTAAGATGGGTCTGTGGTAGATGAATGTAATGTAATGTAATGTTTTATAGGTAACAACAATTCCGAGTAACCAGATGACGTTTTCTAAGTAACAACAATGCCGAGTAATGTAACGTTTTCTAGGTAACAACAATGCCGAGTAAACAGATTACGTTTTCTAGGTAACAACAATGCCGAGTAAACACGACGTTTCCTAGGTAACCAGGTTAAACTTTTTCGTTTCCCTTTTTCATCACACTTTTTTGCCGAATGACCCTTCCTTATAGATGTATTTACGTCAAAAAATTCAGGCGCCAATTTGTTGGTACCTTCCTTCTGACGCTGATGGTGGATGGTAAATCGAGTAGGAATTGGCACTGGCCACAAAAATTAGTGTCAGTAGAATCATCCTCTTCCACAATTTCTTCTGAAACTCCAGTGTCTTGAATGCAGTTTTCATTATGTTCGTGAAATAAAAAACTTTTCTCACCGGTGACTCGCCCCCCTGTTTCCAGAGTGCATGATCTTCTACGGCATTGCGACGGCCACCTACGGCGCGTTCCTGCATTTGGCCGGGCGATGGCCACGGCTCGTGGTGCAGTGGAGCGCCGTGGAACACGCCCAGAGCTGCTACGGCTCGTCAAAGTCGCTGCGCCTCAAAATCCGGTGTATCACGGCACTGCTTCTCGCGGGAGCAGCAAGTACGTCCGTCCATCTACAGCTTTTTCTTCCTACTTGCTTCTTTCCTCCTGTTTTCTACCCATCTTCTTTTATCAGCGTCTCTCGCTGTCCTTTCCCTGTGTATTACATTTCTTCTTCTCCTCATTCATCATCTTCTTCTGTTTCGTTATTCTTATTATCGCACATTTTCCATTCTTTGCCCTCTTAACAGCCGATGATTCCATCCTATCTGGGTCCAGTCTATTAATTACAACGTAAATATTAAAAAATTCTGTAGCATTTTTGGTTTCCACGGCGGTGAATCCGAAGATGACTGTCTTTTGGGTCGTTGTGAAGTGTAGTCATCATCATCATCATCATCATTAGGGCGATTAATCTTAATCGCCCTGATGATGGAGGCAGCAAGGACCTCCGAAACGTTGGTAAACTTCTACCATATTACACGGCGCAACAACACATAAGACACCCATTTTCAGCTGTTACTGTGTTAAATATTCCCAGAAATATTTAACTGAATTTCCGACGCGTTAATTTGAACGCGCGAGGTTTTTTCCAGGACGTACTTTGACGGCGGAAGTTCGCATTGTATGCAGTAAACTTTGTCACAGAGCAAGTTCTTGTCGCTGGTTGCAGTAGAACACTTCCTTAACGAGTACAACAACCTGAGTTTCGCGGCGCGTCACGCCAACACCACGTCAGGCGTCGTGCAACAGTACATGCTGAGAAGCCACCATCACTTGTTCACTTACCTCGGCTACTCTCACGCATGCGCAGTCTTCGCGTCCGTGGCCGCCGCTCTGGCCACGTTTTCCTGGAACTTCATGGACCTGTTCATAGCTGTCACCAGCATCGCGCTGACGGATCGCTTCCGCCTGCTAAACCGAAACCTGCAGGCCTTCAGGGGCAAGGTAACAGCGTTATACAGGGTGATTCAAGAGTCTCCCTGCAATCTGTGAGGACTACTTACGGTTACACGTGATTTTCAAGGTCATTCAGTCACGTCGTGCAAAGTCACAGGGTTCCACCTGGGGGGGGGGGTGTGCACGGGGACTTTTGGATCACTCTGTACACAACACACAAAGTAAACTAAAAGTGCTCTGACAAACTTGCGATTGCACGCATCGACGTTTCGAGTTCACTTGAATAACTGACAACGGCGTTACATTCTTACGCCCGAGCCGGGGCTTCCTACGTCACACGAGCTGGAAGCCAGGGATTATTAAATCATATAGTCAGTTTTTTATGTGTACGCAGCGAATGTCCGCGGAGTTCTGGAAGCAGACACGTGAACGCTACACCAGTCTCATGTACCTGACCGACACCCTCAACTTGGGCGTGTCTCACGTGGTGCTGCTGTCTTTTGGAAGCAACCTTTACTTCATATGTCTCCAGCTCTTCAACAGTCTCAAGTAAGTACAAGGTCATAGGTTATTAAAACTCAGGTCATTAGACCTACATCGATAAACAACCAGACAACGTCTATGATCCCGAGAACATTTTATTATGTAACCCACAAAAAAGTCATAATACATCACTTCAGACCTGATAGTTACTCAGCTAGTCAAGAACCTTATCCCCTATGATTCATTTTAATATTATCCTCCCATCTAAATATAGTTTTCCCAAGTAATCTCTCCTTTAAAGGTGAGATCTGAGGCCCACACATCGGCGAATACGAACATGACTGTCTGTTGGGACGTTGCGCCGTGTAGTCTGGTATAAACTGATCGACGTTTCAGAGGTGCTTACTGCCTGCACAGTCGTCCTGAAGATGGAAGTAGAAAGCGCCTCTGAAAGTGTATAACTGCCTACAAGTCCACACGGAGCAGCGTTACAGCCCAGAAGACTGACGTC
Organism: Zootermopsis nevadensis; assembly: GCF_977971745.1. NCBI lineage: Eukaryota > Metazoa > Arthropoda > Insecta > Blattodea > Termopsidae > Zootermopsis > Zootermopsis nevadensis. The sequence continues at coordinate 21,868,054 of NW_028259134.1, forward strand.
AAAAACTTTCGTCGCCTCAAAAACCTCAGATTTAATAAAATGATTTTGACTGCAGTCCACTTAAGAACTGGTACGAGCGGGTCTACTTCTATTGGTCCTTCGGGTTCCTGTTGCTCCGCACAGCCACTGTGTCTCTCTCTGTCGCCGGCATCAACGACGAGAGTCGTCTACCCCGGGTCCTGATGTACGCCCTTCCGTCAGACAGCTACAATGACGAAGTGAGTCTTCGTGTCACAGCATTTTAAAAATGCAGTCGACATTTGCAGTTCCCTTACAGATGCTCGCCCTTAGGGTGCAATACGTCCATGACTGCAGTGCGCATGCGCTCTGTCCAACGCGAAAAGAACGTGATATCATTTCATGTTGACCAAACATAACCTCACTTTGCATAAAGCCCTTATCGACGATGTAACATTTCGATAACAACAACGGGTTACGAAAATAATGCAGAACCGACATGTTTCGATCTGTTTTATGGCAACAAACGACTGTTACAGGTTTCGCGGTTCCAGCAGCTCGTTACAACGTGCCACGTGGCTCTCACCGGCCTCAGCTTCTTCTCTGTGACCCGGACAATGCTGCTTACGGTAATTTCATTGCAGTCAAACTACTCCTGCTATTAGCAACGACGTGTAGTCTAGTAGGAGTTTACCAACGTCCAGAGGTTCTAGCCGCCTCCACTCACCGCCCTGATGATGGAACCAGCAAGGACCTCCGAAACGTCGGTAAACTTCTACCAGACTACGCGCCGTTGCAACCCAGAAGACGGCTTATTCCCACCGTGATTACTCTAGACTCCCAGTAATCTTCAAAAACTCTGAGTACATTTCAATTTGCAGATGGCGGGGACGATTGTGACGTACGAAATCGTGCTGGTCCAGTTTAGTCACGTCAACACGTAAATCGCCGAAGGCTGCATCTGCTACGCGGTCCTTGTAGGACAGGATAATTTATGAGGAGCTATGACATTCGTGTACCATACCTTTTTTTGAAAATAAAATGTTAGCGCATTCGTAGGATTGAAAATCGAAAATTCTGTGACGTCATATCTATATGTTGGTCCAGAAGTCGCTATTTGAGTGACGCCTCGTCCATTTGTAAAAAAAAAAAAAAAAATACGTTTTAAGAAATACAGTTTATTGATTCAATACCCCTGACACATATACCACCACTGGATTCAGTCCTGAGCCAGCTCAGTCCAACCCACGTCAAGGTATATTTCCCTAAGGTCTATTTCAACCGCTTTCCAAGAGTTTTCCTTATCAAAATTCTGTACATATTTCGTATTCTAGACCTGGGTAATACTTAGATACGTATATTAGTTTCACGCCCCGTCCGACTTACCTCCCGGGTACGGGCATCCGGTAAGCTTACCCGTTAACAGGACGGTGGACGCTCTGGACCACGTGACAAAGAAAAGAGTTCTTGAATCTTTTAGAGAATCGAACCAGGACACAGCCGTTCGCCGTCTGTGCGATGTAATCTTCGCGGATCCCAAATTTGGAGGAACTCCTCTTATCGGCGGTCCGCATCTTCTTATTCAACGTATTAGCGTCTGGACGCCATCTCAGTCAAGCTCAGCGAATAGAAAATCAACAATTAGAATTTCATTGTCTGGGTGTAATTTATTACTGGATTTTTGTAAAATAATTGGTTACTCTCACATCTCTCAACATTCGTACGTCAAGTTCTGCAAATGTCATTCAACAATGGACACGTTCTAATGCCTCTGAACAACCGCACATAAAATCCTACAAACGAAACACAGTAATTGCGAATTTGTCAGGTGACGAATCTTTGTAATGTGTGAGAGTCGGTCAGGAAACAAGTCTACAAGGATCGTATTTAAAATATTTTATTAAAATTCTGAAATACGGGCTACTCGGGGGCAATTGTACAGCTTATCCGTTATTTTACAACACAGGCCACGAAACGAACGAAACATTTATCACAACGTGTGACGTTTTTTCTGGTCTCCTGTTGATACGGCCGTTGTGTGTCTCTTGTTTTCGCGTCGCCATTGTTGAGACACGTGACCATCAAGATGCCGGCAACATCAGGTTTGCAGGCCTGTGTATAACTGCCAATTCAGCTGCGTCGGTGCAGGTATTGAACACATGGAAAACTAAATTTCCCGTAGAGGCCTTGCAAAGGTAAGATTTCCCTTCCAAAGAGTTGTTCTGCGTATCCAGATGATTCTTCTCCCTGAGAATAATATAGAGGCAGAAGTGTCCAGAGGACTCTTTCCTCAAAATTAGGAGAAAAGGAATTTAATAAACCTTTTAACTGGAATAAAGGCAGTGATCCTGGTTTGGATTTTGTATTATCAGAAATACTTTCAAGATTTTTTTCAAATTTTATGCGCTAAAATATAATGGCCACCAATATTTTAAAAAGTTAAATTAACGACAAAAAAGTTTTATATTTAAATTACACAAATATTTATTTTCTAATGTTCTAATTACAGCAAGCAGATACCGAAGTTTCAATTCTTTTATAAACCAGTCAAAGATATATTTACGTGAAGGGAAATATAATGCGAAGTCAAATTTTCTGGGAAATTTGGAGTGCAGACGGTGTGCATTATATTCCAGTAAACAGTTCGATCCATTTAGCCTATAATTAAGTTAAAGTCTTTAAAATATATCTCTATAAATGAACACAAATACGTCAGTACGATGTAACACATGTTTCGCCTTACAAAAATATTTCGACTTTCATTCGGTGTCACTCCACTGCTGGCAAAGCAGTTCACGTTACTTGAACGGGACCGACGTTTCGCAGTCGTCAAAATATCTGAAAGGTGTTAGCGTGGTTACAAAGACAGAATTAAGTGTGTAGCGGGGCATATTCTCATAGAAACAACTTCGCATGTGTTTAGATGCGATGATCTGTTAAAATACTCCCCCCCCCCCAAATATCGGTTTCTTGTCCGTACTTAATATTTTAATATTTTTTTACATTCCCACTCCGATGACTTTCGACGTTTACGTCTGAACTGTGATTCGCTTGAAATCAGTCTCGCCTCATTACTTGGTCAGCTTGATCTTGGTAATAAAACAACACTCCAAAACGTCCGACGTCTCGTTCCACAGCCGCCATTTTATGTCATACGCCCTCTGGAAGCAGACATTTACATCTTGACTACTCGCCCACACATGACACATATACAGTATACATCTTCGAAAACGTTGCAATTTTAAATTTAAATTTAAATTTAAAATTTAAATGTTCCATTCAAAATGTTTGTAAGAGGCCTATAAGACAGTACGTTTCAGAATTACAGTTAAAATAATTTAATTATATACTTATTATTATAAAACAAAGTCAGACCGACAATTTGTTATTTTACGTTTAACAAATAACTTATATATTGTATGGAAACCACCTCAGAAGTTAGCACGACGGCATTGTTGATGTTGAGGAATTCGAAGTTTAAAGGTGGGATAGCCATTATAGTATGGTATCTGTAGCAAGTTTCGTCTAAATCTGGTCACGGTTTCAAATGTCATTGGTGGACGGGCATTAAGCACCTCTGAAACGTCGATAAGCTTCTGCCAGTTTACAAGGTGCAACGTCCCACAAGAACATGAAATTTCACCTGTCAAAAACAACATCCCTTAGAACAACCCACGACAGTTCCACTCACCACGGGAAACTTCTTCGAGACGCTCAGCTGGTACTCGTACGTCTGTCTGTTGCCTGCCTGGATGGGGCAGGTCGTGAAGGAACACGCATCGCTGTTCATGCCCACAAAGGGCAGGTCCCCCATTTGATTAACCCAGAAGATTTTGCCCGTCAGGCCGTCGCCAGACACAGCTGAAAACGAAGTACATTGGATGGCAATGCTAATAAAACGAAATGGACCAAAGCGACGCAGATTCTTATCGAAGATTACTACGCGAAGGCCTGGAAATTCTATATAAAACTCGCGTGGAAAGAACTGATAGGCAGTTCTAAAAAAAAACCAGGCTCAGTTCGGAGAATCATTCTAAAAACTTTGGTCGTCTGGACTCAAAAATCTCAAATCGGGGCACCCAGGAAATTTTTTTATATTTACAGTTTTAAACACAATATTTGCCCCACACAAAAGTCATTGTCCACACTGCTGTACAGATCGGGATAAAACAGCTGTTACTAGTATCAATTCTGAATTTAATAAAAAAATATTTAACGCTAAACGCTAAAAAATAAATTGTATGCAATCAGATACAAAATTTTCATATTACAATTATATAATTATTTATAATAATTTAAATAAATAACTATATTTTTACATTCTATGCTTAGTTGCACTGAATGTGCGATATTATAAAGAAAAACAATTATTTTATCTAAGTAACAGGGAGGAATTATCATAAGGGAAATACATTACATAGAAGTCGTTCTATCTTTCACTTGAAATACAGAGTGCTCTATTTAAACCTCAACTATAACTACAAAATAAAATTCAAACTTAGATGGCATGATTGTAACAAGACATAAGAACGTACAGAACATCTTTGTAGTAGGTTTTCTAAAGAACGAGCATCATTCTTATACCTTAGTGCGCGATTGATCTTGGGCTGCGTTTAAAACGACACACCCTGTATATTCACATCAATATTTATGAAAAAGGTTAGTTGGTTCAAATGACATTAGATGGCTTCACGTACTGGGTGTGAAGTCGACTGAGATAGAAGCTGATCGACCTCTCTTTATCTTGCAGGGTTTATTTTCTGTCGCGTCTGCGCACGGCGTGATCCTGACTTCGTGTACGGTACAGTTTGGCGCAAGTGCCGGTTCTTCATCTGCAACACAATACAAGACAATGACACTGTCCATGGTAGTGTCCTAAATATCCACGCTCTGATACTGTTGAAGGTACGGATTAACACGGACAAGGCAGAAAGAATGTAAACACTGACGGACCAACACGATGAGCCCTTAAGACACTCTCACACGAATGTCCTGCTCAAAATTCTGGTGAAACTGTACGCCTGCGATAACCACAGAGAAATCACAACAGCGGGCTTAGTCTGTACTTAATTTCATTTGTTTTCGCTGTTGAACTCACTGGCCTAAGCAAACCGTAGCTTTCGAAAGAACTTCGATGATCTCGTCTGGTATCAGAGGCAAATTTCACTTCATTATAAAGAAAAATGATGTTTTTGAGAGTAAATTTACATCAAAACAAAGCCTAAGCGACTAACATTTTTAAAAAAACCTTGCGCGAAACGTCCAGAACACGATGTAGCTGCCATCTTTTTTTATTTTAGTGTTCTGTCTGAGGACAGGTCCATATGAACAGGATCCTTCCATCCTTTTCTCTTCTCGGACTGGGACCTGTTCATATACGTTCTTAGCAGATGATCCAGAAGTGGTTTGACATTGCCTTCTTCTGTGTGTGAATGGAGTAATTGTTGGGATGCCACGGAGGAAAACTCCGTGTTGCCTAGACCACGGCCTTGCCCAACACAAGTTATAAATTTTGTCAGTGATCAGTTAACATGGTCACAACACGTAGCAATTGTGATGGATGCAGTACGCTATGCACGGGTAGAAATCCAATAGTAATTGTTATCGATTTGAGCGAATACTGGCAACGTGTTCTGCAGATGTGAAGTAATTTTATGCGACAACGCAGATAATTCAAGTTTCAAAATGAACAAATAATCTCTGATCAATTTGAAATAATTATCTTCTTAGCAAAGTCTTCATTACGAACAAGAGGAAGATGCTTTAAAAAATGTATCCTCTTCAAAATTAAGCCGCCAAGGAAGCGATTTGTGTTGTATCGTAAGCCCTTCTTCAATTTATTTCTGAGCGGTACAGCATTTGATTAGCCTTGACTCTCTATACGAGTGTTCAGTGCACTCACTGACCGTATCGCACTGGCCGAACGAGATAACGCGGGTCTCGATCCATTCATTTCGTTCATTAATCCTTTAAGGTTCAATGGTAATGAAATGTACCATCTACTTTAACAGTCACTGACTCTGGAGTTTATATTTACGAGTCAGAAAATAAACAGCGATTATTTCCTTAAACAGCGTTAACCATTTGATCTTTGTAATGGTGAAGTGTAGTGTTTTCTTCGCGGTACGGACTGGATTCTTAAGTTTCATTTGAAAGAGCTTCGGCTCCAAAGGTTAATTAGCGTTTTAGTCGTATTATTTCCTTAAACAAGGTTAACCAGTTGATCTTTGTAATGGTGAAGTGTAGTGTTTTCTTCGCGGTACGGACTGAATTCTTAAGTTTCATTTGAAAGAGCTTCAGCTCCAAAGGTTAATTAGCGTTTTAGTCGTATTATTTCCTTAAACAACGTTAACCAGCTGATCTTTTGTAATGGTAAAGTGTTGTGTTTTCTTCGCGGTACGGACCGAGCACTTACATACTATTCTGACGAGCTGCGGGTCAAAGCCGATATTTACTCCAGGGACATCCCGAATAGTCACCAGCCAGCGAATTTAAGAGTAATTTAGTTTAATTTACTTCCTTCCCCACTCGTGCCTCTTGTTCTGGCGTCAGGCTGATATCACAAGCCACGACCTTTGACCCTTGGCAGACTTCGGTCAGCTTGCAGTAGGAAACGAAACTCTGGTCTTATCATCCACAAAGTCTGCTTCGGTGTTATTAGGAAGCCGGTAGCCCAGTGCAAGCGCACCGATTGCATCAACAGTATTATCATATCACCTGGCCCAAGGGGGAAGTTCTGACCCTTGGCCCTGGGTCAGGGGGGGTCATGACGTGGCACTGATAACCCCGACAGAACGAGTGTCTCAACAGGCGATCCGCGACCAACTGACTCCGAAGGACTCGATACTTATTCAGCTTCGTCAGAATAAAATCCCTTCTAACGCTAAATTTTCATACGATTTTGTAAATAAAATTTTGTATGTATTATTGTTTCCCCACCCCATTTAGTTATAATATTTAAACCAGTCTCCTACATTTCATCTCTCTCGGGTCCAAATATTTTCCACACCACTGATCTCAAATATCTTCATTAGGTGACGTTCCCGTTACACGAAACGGTAAAAATCATAAATTGTTAATCCTTGTAATTTCATACAGAAGCCAGAGAGATAAATTTTTTTAAATGCATGGCAGCAAACATTTCCCTCATTAATCTATTCTTAATTTCTTAAACAATGTTCACGACATCGAATTGTAAATATCTGTAGACTATTTTATATAATGTAAAAATATTTCGTCCGATTACATATAGAGAAATTTATTTTAGTTGCATGTACCGGCCAAGAAACCCCCCCCCCCCCCCCCAAGACAGCAAATTTTGATTTTGATTTCAGCTCCATGCACCAGACAAGATAATTTTGCAGATTTATACAGAACTCTAACACAAAATTAAATAATTTTGAAAAGTTTAAAATTCAGTAGTAACTATAATTACCAAACGCTACTAAAAAATGTAAATTCTAACCACGTAGCGTATTTATGAGTTTCACTGTGAACAGAGATCATTTCCTTAAACAGCGTTAACCAGTTGATCTTTGTAATGGTGAAGTGTTGTGTTTTCTTCGCGGTACGGACTGAATTCTTAAGTTTCATTTGAAAGAGCTTCGACTCCAAAGGGTTAATTAGCGGTTTAGTTATTTTATTTCATTAAACAGCGTTAAGCAGTCGATATTTGCAATGGTGAAGTGTTGTGTTTTCTTCGCGGTACGGACTGGATTCTTAAATATAACTTAGGCGGCCTTTGACTTCAAAGGATTATAGTCATTTCTGAAATGATGGATTATCTTAACATTTGTCCCATTTTGTTCGCTTACCCGAAACAGGGCAGTTCTGGAACGTCACCACCTCAGAGCCGACTGCCCCCAACAGCAACAAGCACAAACCCAGCGTCCACATCTTCACAACGCGTCCTCTCTGCCTACGAACTGACTGCTTAATGCAGCAATTACAGAAGACAGACGCGCTCTAAGGCAATTGGGCCGAGAGGAAAGGGGAGGGGGGATGTGCCTTGGCAATGGTTGCACCTGCCACGAAAGCAAAATCTTTTTTCTCTCTTTATTTTTCGGAAAGCTCTGTAGATAAATATTTTGCCAGTCAGCAACACATACCAAGTTTATGGAACTTGTTTGCGCTTAAATTACTTATCAAAAGCCTTCCATTAGAGATTTTGGTCACGCCACAATTTCTTTCAATCACTGCTAGTTTCTTTTTCCTCAGTACTCTGCCGAGTACAAAGATTCATCACCACAGCAACAAAATCTCCAATCCACTTCACGTAACAGTTTTGTTCTCAAGATTAATTCAATCCTCCTTTGTCCAGCCTTACCAAACAGCAGGCGATAAATATAAACCATTTGATATTTATCAGAATTTTCCTCGCCACTTCAATATTTATTTCCCTGCGGAACAAGACCAAATTCTGTAACCACAAAATCAATAACAACTCCGTTCCACATAACTTGTGGGCAGGAACAAAATTTGTTTTAAAAAAACACTCAAGTGGAACGTCGCAATGTTTGGATGAAATCAAAACGGATTCAGCTGACCAAGTTCAGAGATGAGAGTTGTCTTCATACTCACTGTAATGAGGACCTGAAATCTCATTAATAAATTCTGTTCTTTCGCGCCAGGGCTCATCAGCGTGTTGCCTGTGAACCAATTCAATTAATTCATTGACAGCCTACCAGCTCATAACTTTCACTGCAGGCCCAAAATACCAAGTATCATTACAAATCAGTCCACAATTTTCGTAATGAAAAATACATACACAAAATCCCCCCCCAACTCCATATTATTTTCTCATTTTGCATTCCAAGTACAAATGGTACGTACAGATTGAAACAAAAATACAAAATCCTGGAATAATAATAATTTTTTAAAGAGCAGGCTGTGGGGAGTACGAAGAAAAACATGAAACGTGCTCCAGTACATCGCTGTATCACAGGTCACAATCTTTATCGATCACTGCGACGAACACAGCAAAACATGGTCAATGGCTTCCCAGGAACTAGACTGCTCTGAGTGCACATGCACTGTACTGAACCACTGCACGTGGTCCATGTACTGAAAACAGAACTTAAGCCAACCGAATCAACTAGCGATGAACATTGTGAAGGACATAATTAGCTAATTACGTAAGAATCCCAGTCAATTTACGTAACTGTAATCTAAAAGTTTGTTTTTGTGTTAGTGAATATTTCACGAGACAAATAAATTGTACGGTCTGAACGCGGAGGGATACAGTGAATTAGAAACCTTTGAACCACAAACTCCCAGTCCTGACAACATAACCTCATTCTTCTCCAAACTTCGACCTTCACACAGCGCAAATCTGTTTCAAAAACAAACGCTCTGGTGTTGAATTCACGCCAGTAATAACAAAATCCTGATAAAATTTTGTACAAATTTGGACTTTTAGTCCAGATACATTAGACTCCAAACTGAGCATCCCTTATCTTCTTAATTTATAAACCCTAAAAATTTATATTTCTAGAACAAGCACAGGCCTTCTACATGAAAAGCCAAGCAGACACGACATTCCCACTTCAAGGGCCGTGAGAAACCTTCAATCTCATTAGCGCAAAAGACAGCAGTGAATTCCACGTTCCTGGTTCTAGAGCCACAAAACAACACGTTCATACCTGACGCTCGAAAGCATTCTTTAGGACTAGACAAACAGACGCTGTCTTCGTACTATAAGGGCCCGAGGACCCTGAGGTCTAATACAATTTCATCGCATCACAGGTCCCTGCTATATGACTTACCAGGTTCGAGTCCAGCTCCGAGTCGACGCCGATTCTAATACACATGTGACGGCCTCTTAAGTTCAAAATTAAGAGAACATTCAGCCATTTTTTACACATGGTACCATTTACTAAAGAATTACACAACAGAAATATACATTCCTTTTTCATTATAAGTACATAATAATAATTATAATATAATGAGAGGACGCGGCCTATTTACAATTGCTCTCTCTCATCATTCTTGTTTAAGCTTTCATGGTACAGCACTAAATTCTTGAGCAGTTTATTTTTTTTTATTTTTTTTTTTGAAAAAGAGTTACCCTTTTTTTAAAATAGAAATTAATAATATAACAGTACATATTTGGAAATCTATTATTTTTAATATTAATATTATATAATAAAAATAACTGTACATTTTTTATCTAACACCTTATTAAAACAATATGAATAATTTATATAAACAAACTTGGTCGGGGGGGGGGTAAGTTTTTTATTTTTATTTTTACAATATTTGAGGGTAGGTAAGAAGGGTTTGATATTCTAAAGTTGACGCGAATTCATTACTAAAACATTTGTTAAACGTCGCATGACTTGGTAATGTATTGCTTAGTTAAGACAGAGCATGGGTACTGTTGCACCCTTCATCCCCCATCCCACCCCCACCCCCCAAACATTCTCGCTGGACACGTAAAATAAGAAAGTTCAAAACCAATGTCACGGTAAAAGGAATATTTTAACACACGAGAAGCTATCAGAATTTGGGGCACGACACACGGGTACTTCGTCTAACCGCGGATCTTCGCCCCAGTTCAAGGAGGATCCCGTATTCACATCCTACAATCCGTCTTCAAAACAAGTGAAAACATCCAATTTTTTTATTCAACTACTTAAAAATTGACGAGATAGGGAACAGTATTATTACGAATTAATACGAAAGTTCTGCCACACGCAATACTCGACAAAAAAAAAAATTACCTACATTTCTTTCGTTTAACAAAAAAACCCATAAGGAAATACCGCGTACTCCCCCATTTGTAATACGTCCACCGTCAACGCGGGGGCAACGTTACGCGATCTACGACTTTCAAGTCTGACAAAAACTAAATTAGAGATTAAACATCCATCTTCTTTTTTTTTTTCTTCTAGTGACAACATTGGTACCTCGCCAAAACTAGTCACATGACTGATAAAACAGGCCACAGGGGGACAAACTTTTAAGAACTCGTATCTGAGAATGCCATTCGACGTGTCAATGTGACAGATATAGTCGTGAACGAACAGCATTCTGTCCACATCGATCGATTCGAGACCTAAAAATAAGTCGAATAATATCGATAATAATCGTTACAAACTGAGGGAGAAAGGCAATGTGGTTACGTTGACGTTCACGACGTAGCGACCCCAAGTTCATCGCCATCTTTCACCCCTCCGTTGTGTCCGTTTCAGTATTAAGTAGAGCAAATTATCAGTACACGTTGATTATTTATGTCTAACACAGTTCATTTTCAAGGTCATCGTGATATTTAAGCATTTATTGCAAAAAAAAAAAAACTGTTCGTGTCATTTGGTTTCAACGCGAAGTGGCTTGGCGGACATCACGTATTTTAGACGGCGGTCATCTGTAAAACAGTAACAGCCATTACACACACAATCTTTTTCTCTCGGATTCTTATTCGAAATGACGAATGAAAATCATCTTTCGGAGACGGTCACACTGCCACATCTAACCCCTCGTAGTCGATGAATATTTTTTCTGTCATTACCACACACGATATCGAAAAAAAAAAAAATCCGATCAAGATCCTTACTCGTTCACGTGTTCTTGATCCAACTGGCCGGGACCCACTGTGGTTCCCTCTCCAAGCTGTTGATCTCATTAACAAGCTGATGATATGCCCTGTCCGTATCATTGTTAATGATGATCATGTCAAAGAAGTGGCCATATTTGTCTTCCATTTCACGAGCCTTTTCGATTATATCTTTCAGTTCATCCTCCTGCAAAATAAGACTCAATAACATCAGCTCTCTTAAAGCGAGTCTGGCTCGGCGAGCTTGACTCGCGAGCCGGGCTCGGATATATTTCACGACACACGCTCGGCTCGTGACACCGCACCCGCAAACGAGTTTGGCTCGATGGAACCCGAGCTAGACTCGTACGTGGATGGGCCGCTTAACGTCCACTGACAGCACTTAAACTGTTTAATATTTCTCCGTTCTGCGACTACGTAACAAGTAATTCAGTCGTTTCCCACAAAAAATCCTTCAGGGATGTAAAAAAAAAATTATATAAGTACACAAACACACAAAAGTTTGTGCTGGGTGGGGGGGGGGGTTATGAAAATAAATCGGTTAGAACAGTGCAGTAATAAAAATAGGCAAAGAGAAGTTTGAAACAAGAGAAATATTTTCGTGCAATGCGGACACCACAAAATGACCCATTACGTCACGAGTAAAAATTACGTGGAAGGGGAAAATTAATGAATGAAACAATTCAAAACAGAGGGGAAATTCTTAATCATTTAGTAATTGATATTTCACGAAAGGAATTACTGTGATATTTTCATTAAAAAAAACACATCCCATATACACTTAAAATTAAACACGTATTAAATAAAAAAAGTAGTCTCAAAAGGGTAAAGTAAAAAACATTTTCCACTTAAAGTTCTGCACTGATGAGACTATCTCAAAAAAAATAAAAATAAATAAATATACTAACGATGATATTCACCATGTTATCATTTCTGATGATATTTTGAGAAAATTGAGAGTTCTTCTTCACAAGTACAGCAGAAATTACCATCAGCAGAGGGTATCCACTCGCCACTTACCTTGAAGGCCTCGCCACAGCGTATTTTCTTCTGCCTAAGCTTCTCTAGCGAGGGTGGCGCCACAAACACCACATACGGCTTCAGGTCGGAGCTCCGGAGTATCTTCAGCGACTGTGGATGGAGGTTCAGGACGCAGATCTTTCCCGAGTTGACGACGCCGCGAATCGCGTCGAGGGAAGTTCCATAGTAAGCCTTCTCGTATTCTCCGTGTTCGACGAACTTGCGAGACAGGATGTCTGCCTCAAACTGCGCCCTTGTGATGAAGTGGTAATCCTGGCCGTCTACCTCCCCCTCTTTCCTTGACCGACTAGTGTCTGCAACAGAAGACAGAGCGCTTCATCGTGCTGTGAGCAAGCGTACTGAAATATTTAGAAGAGACCTCTTTACGGCCCACTACTGATTCTCTCTTTCTTTGCTCAACCCTGTGAAGTCAAAGTTGATTTAAATAGTACAGTAAAATCCCTCAACTTGGACACCCCTTTATATTGGACACTTTTAATTGGAACCGACGAATATCCTATAATTTTACATGTCCACAACACCCTACATCATGGACACCCCTTTTGTTGTAAATTGGACACCCCTTTTGTTGTTAGTTGGACAGGTTCGTGCACTTAACTTCGACGCTTTTCAGGAAAACTTTTTCAGTTGCATATTTTATTATTTTGAATTTCTGACTGTTGAATGCCTCCTCTCTGGAGGATTATCTTACGGACATTGAACCCAGCATTGGAATGCATTGCAAGTGTTTAACCATTCTTTTGCTGAACCCTTAACTGGACTACAGTTTTGCAGAAGACGCAGTTTTAACTCCGTCAGTACTGCCCTTGCATTTGAGTTCAGACCGCGTTAACAGAAATTCAATTTTTCCTTTTGCGATGGGGAAGCGAAAATCGGTGGAATAAACTTTAAAAAATGTTATTGAGGCTGGGGTGTAATGTGCAATGCATGGGAGTGGGCTTCAAAAGATTATTATTAATACCATTGTCATTAATTCTTAATTGAAGTAAGTCTACAGTAATTAGTGTATGTAAGTAAATAGATTATATTGTCATTAGACCACAATCTGATTTTTTCTCTTTCCCTCTATCTTGGACACCTCTGTAAGTTGGACAAATTTTCGTGGAACCCCAAGTGTCCAACTTAGAGAGGTTTTACTGTAATTTCAAAATTCAGTCCGTACCTGAAAGAAAACACAACTGCTCGATGATGTTTAAGGAAACGATCCGTTTAAAGCGAGAACCGTACAAAACCCATTAATACGCACTTTGAACAAAATGCACAAGTACTGAATATCGAAGTAGGCAGAACATGCAGTTTACCACAAGCTGGCCAAAAACACATTTAAATAAACACCTGAATCAGGAAACTGACAACGCGGGTGCACGTATAAATACAGAGCAGAAACGACGCTTAAAATCACTTAAAAGTACTCTTACGCGATGACTTACGTGGGATAGCGGCGGCAAACCTCTCGGCATCTTCCATCAGCCTCTGTCTCAGTTCGTGCCTCCCGATGTTAGGTGGGCCGATGAGAACGATAGGTCTCTTGTGATTTGCTCTCGGATAATAGAGCGACACCTCCTCGTACGTCAGTATCTCGTCCACGTCATAGTCTGTAAATGCGAAAGATCTTTTAATGACACTCCACCTGTTTATGAGGCCATTTCAATGAAATATAAAAGATTACATCTAATTTTGTTTGATGGCAATGAACCAGTAGCACTCGCTGCGAGTTCTACGCTACCTACAACACGATTAACAGCACTGACCATCGATTGTGCTAGTAGCGTACAGTGGGTATCCTCCATCATTATAGGCAACGTTGTACGGCGCCTTTTTCTTTTTCTTCTTTGGATTCTTCTTCGCGCACAACAACGTGCCGGCCTTCTTTGATTTCTCTTTCGATGTTTTGTCTCCTGCTATGGTCTGTTTCATAGACTCTCGCCTGAAAAAATGAGACATAACGGGCCACGTCAATTGGTTGTTAAACCTGAAGACGAAGGAAGATTACTAATAACACAGATGACTATCGACAAGCACATTCCTATGCCAGCTCAATTCAATCCATGATTCCAGACTCTATTTCAATACGGTTCTCCCGCGTCGATCTCAAACGTTTGCTTCAAAAATGCTTTAAAATCAAAATGTGGAATGCGCTTTATATTCCTCCGATCAGAACTTCGTGTCCAGCGCGCTGAAACTTGCCGCGACATGGAACTGTTACCTTTCTTTTAAATTTTTACAAATAAAAGTTTAATCCGATCAGTGTATTGGATTTAACAGAACAGACGTCTTCCATTTTTAGCTGAAGACAAAGAAAGATCCACCCGTCAAAATTTAGTGACTTTAATTTTTTTTATTTATTTTTTTTTAAAAAATGACAGTCCGAAAACAAATTCAAGAAATAATAGAATATCATCTTGTAAGATTTTCAGCGAAGAACGTAAGTGACATTTCCTGTAAATCCACTTGAAACATCAGACCACAGAGAGCGGAACGCGGGGAAGGACTTGGCGGAGGCGAAAGAACACGTCTGTCCACGTTACACTTACTGGTGTTGGAAGGAGCGGCTAGGAATGAGCCCGGCCAACGTCTGGTCTTCCTCTCCCTCGCGGTAAGCTTGCCACCAGTTGGGATCTTCCTGACTTATCACGTGCAACACGTCGCCTTTCTGAAAACTGATACCCAACTCCCGACACGGGATGTACAGGTCTTCCTCTGGGTCGTAGTCAAAGTGCGCTTTCATGTGCATCTGTAAACGTAACAAATCAAACAATTAATGTCTCAGCGGACACATCTCTTTCATATCGTTTAAAATGATGATGAACTACCAAAACTGGATTATCAGATAATTAATTCCTGAAGTCATGCCCTGGTCAGATCAGATGTACGATGAACGGCGTGTAAAAACACCATGGGGTCCCATTTGTAGGAATTTCACACATTCGGTGCTGCATGTAATAAAGATTAAATTACACCTTACTGGAACTTGGTACATGATAAAGCACGAACATTCAGAATGCTTACGAGCGTGTCCCTGGTAGGTGGGGGAGGAGGCCTTGACACAGCCTCAGGCACGATGAGGAAGGTCAGAGTTCCCGTCATGCCCGACAGAATATCACACACGTCATTCACCGATTTGCCCCGCATCTCAATGCCGTTGACTTCCAGCACCTCGTCTCCTTCGTGGAGCAGGCCGCTCTTCTCGGCAGCTCCTCCTCGCACTATCCGACCGATTATCACAGCGTCGCCTTCGTTGCGAACGGTCGCACCCTGCAAGATCCACACATTAGTGTTCCTGGGCTGCCTTCCCTACACTTACGCACTGAAACGGACAGCGACGTTACACAATATATCATATACACTCTCATAATCCCTCCATCTTTTTTATTCTGTTCAAAGCTTGTGTAAAAATATAGAATTCTCTTAACAAGTGCTCAATTTCAATATTCAAACCTATATAGATGGAATAAGAACCAGGGTAGCGGTCAGCGCGGTGTACGTCTCTGGACTAGACAAATGAATTCTGATTTCCAACAGAGGGCAAAGGATTTTTCTTCTAGCCTCTGATTTCAGACGGACTCTGGGACCAACACACGTCCCATATCCAAAAGGTACTGGGGGCCCCGTCCTCTTGGGTACAGCGCTGCCAGGGTGTGAATCTGACCACTCACCCCATCTAGTGCCAAAGTCAGGAATGAGTAAGAGCTATATCTCCTCTCCCCCATATTCATTCATGGAGTGGAGAAGAACAATTTTACTTTAAAGGTGACCATTTTACTATCACGAGGGATTTGGCGAATCAGAAAAAAAGCAGGATGGAATTTTGCTTTATCTTGCCCCGGAATGGGTACTTCGATTCTGACGTCGCGACAAAAAAATAAAATGTGAGAATTATGCGAAGAGAAATAGAAATCAAAACATTTTATGAAAAATCACAAGTGTAAAAAAATATCAGTACTGCGATAAATAACAGAGAACTCAAAAGAAGTTCAACGACCGTCACGTACGAGAGGCTCGTTGGTCTTCTCTATCTTGATGATTTTGATGTTCTCTTCGTCGCCAAACTGTTCAGATGAATCGTCTTCACATGACGGCGTCCCAGCAGCCATGATGGCGACGTCCTGTGTGGCAATTGCGTCGTGCGCATAGAGTAGGCCCTCAAACTCATACCGAGTCAGCAGGTCGGCCAGCTCCGCGGCGTCGGGTAGAGAACTTGGCTGTAGGGTCTCCAAGCACTGCGGATAAATCATCAGACATCGCTTCGTTCATCAAAAGTCTCAAAAACGCAAGCAGTTTCTGTTACGTCAACACTTTGTCATTAACCATAAAAACTATTACGAAAACCACATTTATCTTTTCTGCCTGTTACGCAGAAAATGTGGCCGCCTTCCAAGGTGCTTCCCGGCAGAAATTCTGTGCGCATTCATTCCAACATACAGTATTAATTGTGACAAATTGAAAACATTGGAAAATAAACTTACATCTCTGACGAGCGTTTGTGCGTGCGTGGACACAGGACTTGGTGCAGTTGCTGGCTGCTTGGAACCCCCAGATGGCAGTGGATGCCACTGATTCCAAACTTCCTGCACCCTGTTGTGTATTGCTAGGGCTCTACCAAACTCAGGACTCAGTAAGAGGGTCTGAACGGCCGCGATTTGACCCTCCAGACTCGTATATCCTCCTGGGCCCTGACTCAATCCATTCTTCTTCAGCTGAAGTTGAAGTCGCTGCAGAGAAGCAACGAGCTCTCCATAGCCTGCAACAGATTTTGCGTTTGCTTTCACGAAAAGATCCACGTGTCAGTTTCTTTCTACCTGTAAGCAAGATGTCATTTCATGATGTACATCAACTGAGTGGACTCATATGAAGCCCATGAATATAACACGCAGAGTTAATGATAAAAAAAAGTAGGTGGTTAATATAGTAACCACTGGGCTTTAAAGGGTTAATACCGATGGAATTCGAGGGCGCTGGACGAAGCTGTGGGTTTAGTACACCTTACCAACACCTCTCCATACCACAAGAACCGGCTGTGACTGACCGAGTGTCTTGACGAACCACGCAACGCGTGACGTCACGTTGTGAAACGTCATCTTGAGGACTTCGATCGCATCCGCCAATCGGCGTTGTACTTCGATCCAAGGTACCAACATTTATATAACCTTTTTCACATAGAAGCACAATGTAAAGTCGTGGATTACGATACGAACCCTGGATCTGAGTCTCTCCAGGCGAATACGAGGATAATGTATTGAATCAGGCAACGATAACTTCCTTCCGAAACCTTTCCAAATCATTATCCATTTATTATCCTAAGTCTGAATACAGTAATAATACTTTTCTGTGTTTCGATTTGAACCCTTTCAAAATAACCCCCCATCGTTATCGAACCACGTGACGTGACGGGCGAGGGTTGAATGGAAAACAGAAACGGACAGCTGTGCACAATTTTGAAACGGAATGTACACCCCTTCTACCTGTCGTCACGCATTCTTTCCCCCCACCAATTCTCCCCTCACCATGACTCATTTTGAAAGTACATCTGCGCGTCGCTCACGCACCCAGGTGCCCAAGTGCAAGACGGGCTCAAGGGACAACGTAAACATCAGCCATACCTGAAGGCGAGTGAACGATATACCTTGCCGAAATAAGGGGACGTTCAACTTTTATACGTCGCTTTCACATTGCTCGTACGGCCGAGGAAACAGGAAGTGCACAGCGGGAAGATGGCGGAGACGAGGGGCGGAAGTCATAAGAGAAAACGCGTGTCGTTTACATAACAACAAGAGGAGACGCGCCGAGGGGGCGGAGTGGGGGCGGTGCCTTGGTTACGTAAACGCGATTTCTGCGTGTTTCAATTGTTCGAGTGACGTTGTCAGAAGAACAAGACGTGATATTTCTTATCGTCACATGTTCAATGCTCGGATTTCATTTTGTGAGGCATCCCGTGAACCTAGTTACGCCTTTGAATGTCAGTGGTAACCATATGTACCACCCGCTTCAATAATCATTAACTCTATATTTTAATTTACAAAGTTTCGTATGATTTTCGCTGTAAACAGCGATTATTTCATCGAACAGATTTAAATGGTGAAGTGTAGTGTTTTCTTCGCGGTACGGACTGGATTCTTAAGTTTCATTTGAAAGAGCATCGGCTCCAAAGGTTAATTGGCGTTTTAGTCGTATTATTTCCTTAAACACGGTTAACCAGTTGATCTTTTTAATGGTGAAGTGTAGTGTTTTCTTCGCGGTACGGACTGAATTCTTAAGTTTCATTTGAAAGAGCTTCGGCTCCAAAGGTTAACCAGCTGATCTTTGTAAAGGTGAAGTGTTGCGTTTTCTTTGCGGTCACTGTACTGACCGAGCTCTTTCAATATCAAGTCTAATTTCTTTTTAAGTACGCTGACAGCTACTCCCAAAGACTAGCAAGTCTCTCTGTTATTCCAGGTTAGTCCTGGGCACTATTGCCAAAACGCACGAGGGGCCGAATGCGGCCGGCGGACCGCGTGTTGAAAACCGCTGTTTCGTTCAGTGCTCACCGATCACCCTGTGCAGCGACTCCTGCTTCAGCTCTTCATCGGCAGATGGTGGTAGGGCGACGGTCGATTCCTCAGCCGACGAGAATCCGTCGTTGACGACGCCTGTTGGGGACTGTGGCGTGGCGCGGCTCTCGAGCGCCTGAAGCTTCTGGGAGCCCCTGACGCTTCTGTTGAGGAACTCGTTCTGCTGAGCTACCCGGTCCTCCTCCTCCTTCCGCTTCCGCAAGGCTTCCTGCAACGAAAACTACGGTGAGGCCTGAGGAAAACACGGAACTGCGTTAAACACGCTCTGTCACGAATCCAGGTTCTCACGGCGATGACTATCTTCTGGGTTGTTGCGTCGGTAGCCTGGTAGAAGTTACCGACGTTTCAGAGGTCCTTGCTGCTTTCACCATCAAGGGTATGATCATTACCCTGATGGTTGAACAGTAAATTTGTAGAAATACATTAATATCGGATCTAATGGTGAAAAAAAGCTTTCGACGTTAAGAAAATTACCTCGCCACACATTAATCCTCCTAAATGTACCGAGAACCTTGTTTTTCGACATATGTAATGCATGTTCTCCCTTCAAATGGCAAGGCTACGCAGAACAGTGAGAACACTTGGAGACTGTGCCAGAGGCACGGCCTTTCTAATACACGCGATCACTGCTCGGGTTGCCGTGTTTCCAAGTCCTAACGGCACAGCTGCCAAATATCCTCACTGTACATGGTGTAGGCAAACAAATAAATTTCTGCATTCTATCTGTAACAACCACGAAGACACAAAATCTCCAACTTTCTGTAACAGTCCAATGAAAGTTGACAAAATTTGTTCACTTGTTGAAGGACCCTGACCGTAACAGGTAAAGGTCCGCGGAGCAGAGTCCTTCCTTAGAAGCTGACAGCTGCTCAACTGACCAAGAAATTCGCAACGGTTCACTACCATGTTCACAAAAGATCGTCGCAAATCATTTCAACTACATCATTACATAGCTCACAAAATATAACGAATTATAAAAAAACACTTAACCACAATCATTATCACATTCCATCACGAAGTTAGACCACTTAAATGTTATCAATTTTGTCCCAAGCATTTACAGCGTCCAAAAAGAACTGGGCTACGAAACTGCGGCCATGACAGTCACTTGTCACACGTGTTCTGTACACGTAGCTTTCTTTACAGAAATGCGGGTCCCTATCTCAGAATGCGACACTCGTGCTTATGAATAATTACCGTGCATAACAGGTAAAGTTGTGACGTCAAGGCACCACGAGTCACAACGATAAGAAATGTGTATCGCAGTAAACAAACACTTGTCACGTCTGGGGTCCGTCCAAACACGTTTGAAAGTGTTTCTCGCTTGCGTGCGCCAATGTTTCAGGTGCTCCTGAACACCTCACAGATCTACAAATGCACGGCAACCACACTGCACGGGCAGAACCTATATTAAGTGGCGTTGGTGTGCTCCCAACTCAAGACATTCGCACGGCCGCCATTTTAGTATTATTACTTGTAACTTTTAAGTTGACCTTGTGATTAATTTGGTACAATACCATAAAGACTCACAAATAAGTGGAGATGTACCTCCACGCATACTTAAAAATTCGGCAGTAGATGAACGTATGTTAGTTTAAGGCTCCGACCGCTTTAACCCTTGGAAACAGAGCGCCCCCCCCCGTAACCGTTGAATGAAAGAAAATTTAAAAATATGGTTTATTAACCTGTAGTGGCAGAATATTCATATCAATTATGATTGAAATTCATCATCTGATTGAGAAGCAATCAGCGTGGTCAGACAGACGGTCGTGTTTTCCACGCGAAAGCAAATCCCAGAAGTCCGACACTTCGGAAAATTTTTCAAGAACGTTACAGTCCTCAGTATGGTAAATAATTAACACTACGCAATGTTTTCCTTTAAAAAAAACCAGGATAGAGTACAAACTGGTCCTGAAACCACAATTCACACCGACTCGATCCACAGATGACACAAAACTGGACCGGTGATCAACCAACCGTCACGGTCGCGAACCGCCCAGGATGGTCCAGATCTAGTGAGCTAAATATAGGCCTTCGGTATGTATCAACACGTCGAAAACTACAACACATTCCCAGATATGCTTAAATTCTCAATTCTATTAATGCATTTTGCTTAATTCCACGGTCCTGTGTCTAGTTTGAAGAACCGACAGCTGCTTAAGAAATTCACCTCATTCAACTCTTTAAAGGGGCAGTGGTAACCATATATACCACATAATTCTAACATTCAGTAACACTTAATTATGTCCACAGTGTATTTATGTTTCGTACGATCCTCAGAATAAACCGAGAGATTATTTCCTTAAACAGCTTTAACCGGCTGATGTTGGTAATGGTGAAGTGCTGTGTTTTCTTCGCGGTACGGACTGAATTCTTAAGTTTCATTTCAAAGAGCTTCGGCTCCAAAGGTTAATTAGCGTTTTAGTCGTATTATTTCCTTAAACAAGGTTAACCAGTTGATCTTTGTAATGGTGAAGTGTAGTGTTTTCTTCGCGGTACGGACTGAATTCTTAAGTTTCGTTTGAAAGAGCTTCGGCTCCAAAGGTTAATTAGCGTTTTAGTCGTATTATTTCCTTAAACAGCGTTAACCGGCTGATGTTGGTAATGGTGAAGTGCTGTGTTTTCTTCGCGGTACGGAATGAGTTTGTAAATATTAGTCACACGATCATCGAGCTTCAGAGTGCTAATGAACATCGAAGGTTCATCACGTCGCTGGAGCCTACCCGATTCAATACGCGAATTGCAACGTTGATTTTGTAAGATTCTCTCATCTTCGATGAAACTGAAGGCATGATTCTAACACGTCGCGCGCCCAGAACGTAACATACGTAAGCTGGACGTATTCAAGAGCGTATCTCCCTCACTGCCGCGTTAATTTACTTCCTGGCTCACTTCCGGCGTTCGTGACCGGAACTGGCTGTGTCGCCAGAGGGCAGGGCAGAGCCAGGGGATCCAGGTTCGATTCTGATACATACTGAAAATTCAGATAAATACATTTTCCATAACCGTTATTTGCTTACGTTTACAGGCGCACGTAAGTCAGGGAACGTCGTTGCCCAGAGAATGACATTTCTGCTTCGTATCCCGGAGGTCTGGGTTCTACTCTCGCCTGAAAAATCGTCTATCATAATTGACTTTTGTTGTTTTCCTCACTCCCTCCAGTACCTTAAATTCTGCCACGACCACTTCCTTCCATACACATCCTTTCCAATTATATATTAATTAATCGCTTATCATTCGACACTGTAGCCTGCAAATAAATAAATAAAACACTTCGATGCATGAATCTCGTTACACTTAAGAATTCAGTCCGTACCGCGAAGAAAACAGCACTTCACCATTACAAAGATCAACTGGCAAAATCTGTTTAAAGAAATGATCTCGCTGTTTGTGCTGAGAAGCATACAAAATCCACAGTGGGCTTTAAAGGATTACAGGTCGACAAAATTTGTTTATCACAAGGCTTCCTCGTCAGCGTTCATTCCAGAACACGAATATCTGGAATACATTCAGCCTTTACACCCTGTATATCATTCTGTGTACCCGTAAGTGCACGTTTTAGAACAAACATTACATCATCTGTAAACACTGACGTCAATGCTCATGTCGTGTTATTTCGCAAACACGTTTTATGAAAATGCAGGAACATGTTATCACTTTCCAAAGCGGTAGACTTCTGGGACTTTTTCCTTCAGGAAAAATCATCCCAATGGCATCACCACGTCCATCTGTCCAGCCCCCCACTAATAACTTAAAAACCAAAACTGGCATGAACATCATTCCATCAAAGGTTAAGACGACGTGGTCTGGCAGACAAACGCCAAGATGCAAGGACGACAAACATTAATTCAATTGAGTTTTAAATTTAATATAATTTTACACCTGATGATGGTTTAATAAAACCGAAACATGTAACTGTTCCAATTGTAAATCGATTATTCGATATGGAACAAAGAATGATATTTTAATTATTTTAATTATCTTATTTTAAATACATTGTGATTTGACGGAATAACCAAATAATATAATTTAATTTTAATTAATTCAATTACTGATCTGCTCCTAAAGTTACTTCCGTACTTATTACTCGTGAAGGAACGTTTAGATAAACATTGGTGAAGGATAAATGGTTGAAAATTAAACCGAAAAATTTCAGTTTTCATAACCTCTCACCTCCCCACGACATATTTTATCTAAAACAATTTCTGATTACTGTAGTTATAACAGAAATACATACAAAAGTGCAGAGTAAATCTAAAATGTTTAACTCAGATCAAATTAATCCTAAGTTCTATTAATTATGTCACGCGGTATAAAGAATTCTGAAACTGAAGTCATGACAGACAGACGGACAGAGTTCAAGTTAGAAGCAGCAAATCAAATTGTTAAGCAAGGTCACACATTCCAAAGGAAGAATCCATACTCAGTTTACAATCACCAGCATGGCTTCACAAGTCACGACGGTAAGACATTTTAACAGGGACCGGAGTCCAGACACAAGCGACGATGGAAACTGTCTCTGCTAAATGACACAGAACGTGTCCTGACAGTTTCTATGCTTTCATGGAACCCGAAGACTCATCACCGTGTCCACAAAAGTTCCCGGAGTCGGCGGATTCCAGTATAAAACTTCACACCAAACACTTTTAAAATCCATTTTGATATTACGTATTTTCCCATGTAAGATATTTCACTGATACACGCACTCATTTTATCTCGTGATCCTTGATTTAATGACTCTAACAAGGACCAATAAGAGGACAGCACAAGTCATTAAACCCCCTACCGTATTACTTTTCTCCTCTCATTTTACCTTCCTCAGGCCCCCAAAAATTCTGCACGACATTTCATTCTCAAAGAACCCAAAGCGTGTTCCTTTCCTGGACACAGCTTTACGCCTGAGTAGGACCACGGTGAAAATGATCATTAAAAGGAATCACATGAAATAAACAGTGGAAATTTGATCTCAATCGAACTCGTGAACTTATTGTAGCCAGAACCAGTCTACAGGTTCCAGCGGAACTCACCTGGAACTTCCTGATACTGTCTAGCTGTTCTTTTGTGGGGTCGGTGTTGTTGTTCTGTATCGCGGGCGTGACAGCGGCACTTGCCGTTCTGGCGGGCACCTGAGGCGCCGGCGCCCGGTTCACCAAGCGTCCGTCTTTTTCGATACGGAGATGATCTCTGGGCGGAGGCACCGGCTTCGAGGCAACTCCATTAACACCAGGCTGCCAACCACACAAGAAGCCCACACGTAGCATCTAATATTTACCTTGAATAAAGATTCTTGGATATCACCCATCGTCTAATCAATAAAATATAAAACGTAAAAACGACGTTTCGGAGATGGGGCTCTGTCTCCGTCTTCAGGTTCCTACTCAGTTGGGTCCAATCGATAGAGCTATTCCCTATCTCCCTATATCTTATTCAAATGATTCATCACCATCGTCAAGAACTTTTAGATTTGATATAATATTTACCTTCCTCGACATTATTTACCCACTGACGGAGCAGCCCACTTTCGACGCCAGTGGAGTTTTCACCTTGGTGGTATTTTTCACTTTTCACAGTCATAAAACCAAACAAATTTTGTGATTATTCTCTGCGTATTAAAGGGGAAAGAGTAAAAATTAACAGACTTTAAAAGGGATCTTTTTTTTCTGACTGCAGGGTGACACCTACGACGAGATTAGCTTTGAAGCAACACATTTAAAACTGCCTAAACGTCTGGACCAATAAGGTAAGCGAAACTTCCAGAGATTACATTCACGAAACCTGTGTAATCTATCATGCTCTTATTTTGGTACCACTGATCACTCCCTTCATTTCTCTCAGCTGCAAGAGAGAACTCTGTGTGCCAGGTCGTACTTCCACGTGACAGGTTCCAACAAACACGTAACCTCCACACATACACAAAGTACTGCAGAATGTTTTTGAATTCATCACTATCGATTTTTACACTCGATCAATTGCTTTTGTTACAATAACATTTTTCTACCAGAGGTAAAACAAGGTACCACGTTCATGTCATGGTTACTGAACCTTGGCAAAGTTGAACAAGATCTGAGGAAGGAACATATTCAGCGCACGTATCATAATCTGTGAGGCGAGGGTAAGTAAGTCCTGCTGAATGTCATGGAGATATTGGGGGCAGAGGACTTAGAGCTCAGCAATAGATGGGAGTGATTGGTCAGCTTCAAGACCAATGCAAGTCACCGCTGTTGATTCCCATAATCATATGAAACCCTTAAAGAGAGTCACTGAATGTTATTTTAAGTGGTAAAGAAGCATTTGAAAATTAAGTGGACTGATAAAGTACGAAATGAGCTGGTCTTAGACAGGATAGGCGAAGGAAAAATCTTACGAGAAGAAGAGATTCTGAGGCACCCAGGATTGGTTAATTTGGTAATGGAAGGGACGGTTGAAGGGAGGAATTGTAGGGGGAGACAAAGATTGGAATATGTGACGTAGATTTTTGAGGACGTGGGTTTCAAAAATTATGCGGAAATTAACAAATTGGCGCAAGACAGACGAAAATGGAGGACAGCATCAAACCAGTCGAAAGACTGATCACAAACAAACAAACAAACATAAATACCACTGGACCCTGAATGTGCAATTTCTATTGAATCTATGTCTACGTACATAAAACTGCTATGACATACCTGCATCCTGCACTGAGATCTTGGCGGAGGGTACCGGGGTGGCGTCTTGCTCCTGGCAATGAACGAGTCTGGAACATCGACTGCCATCTCACGGTGAGGCCCATTGTCCAGCGTCATCATCATGTTGTAGGCATCGTCCGCCTCCTCTTCCTCTGGGGTTCGGTGCTTGATGGGCTCAGAGTCCTGTGTGTCCACGACCACAATACTACTCCCGCTACGCCGTCGAGGCCTGCAGCAGTCAATTTAAGAGAAGAAAGTACAAATATGTGGTTTAGCAACGATAATGTACCCCGAACATTACGATTCTCCAGAGTTGTTGTTACTTGAAAAGCTGTGGGCATTTCTGAAACAATATTTTGAGTAGCGAAGACGAGACTGTTAATTCTTTGCACTCCAAGGTCATCTAACGTAAACAAAATCTACGTAAGTAGCAAATGTTTGTTTTGGTAGTTTGGTTCCGTGGTTGGTTGGTTGATAATTCTGTAGTACTGATACAAAAAAACAACACACAAACACAAAAGGACGCATATAAATGAAAATAATTAGTTTTTCGTGTAGTCACAATGGCAACAACATTTGCACAATAATAAATCGTACATTCGTTCACTTATGTAGAGATAAGTAATTATTTTAATATCTGTTCGCTGAATTCTTACACTTTTGAATAAAAACGTGTTCTGATTTTCTAGTCATTTTCTAGCATATAATAATTCAGTTCTTGCCTCAAAGTAAACACTAACGCGTTCTCAAAACAAAGATCGATTACCTTATGATTATTTAGATACATTTCCACTAATTATTCTTAGAATCGTATGAGACTCATAAATACAGTCTGCGAGCAAAATTCCGAATGTTAAAACACTTTGTGTTACCATTGTGTCTTAAAGCGATAGGATTAAATACATTAACACTGGTTTGATAGAAAACACCACTTACCCAAAATATAGGGCAAATGCTGTTTCCTACCTGACCTCTTGTTTACCGCAGGAAGGCAAGGCACTGCATGTTGGATTCATGCCTGCTGATCACCAAACCTTAATCTGTCCACCTCGCGACTGATACTGACAGAAGATACTTTTATCATCACACCCATAGTCGGTGGGGACCCCTACGGGGACACCATGACGAATCAGATAACACAAAGGCCTTGATACTCTCACAAGATGTCGTAAGAGTTTCTACCGTCAATCACGTGCAGTGCACGAGGCCCATGCTCCAGCCAGCTTAACCCTCACATAAAGTAACCGAAATATCATTATATATTTAAGGCCTAAACTGTCACTCGCCTGTGCTATAATACCGAGGCACCGACAAACATATCGGTCCTAAGGCGAGAGTGTGTGGAGCCTTACCTCACTGCCCCACTCACATATTTATTCATTTCGCTTTTTTTTATGTTTTAACATCTATGACCAAGCACCAAGTTGTTTTAGGGAAATAGTAAAGAAACCTAAGGACTCGGCACCCGATGGAAGTCAGTGGTTAGCTTCACGCTCCGGCTTATTTTACCCCAGAGGACAGAGTACAAGATACGCATTCTGTAGGGTTTTGGGTAGACCCCTGACAGAACAAAATATTTATTCGGTAAGCGGGAGGACAACTCCAGACATAAATTATCACCACATTTCTGCAGAGGGGATAGACGTCAGTCAATGAAGTGACTGGCTTCGGGTTGGACGAGCGAAGTTCGATTCCCGGAAAGTCATGGATGTTTCTCAGGCTCAACTAGCCTTCTAGTCAATGAATAACGAAGATACTTCAATGGGGATAATACGGCTGGAGCTTTAGGCTGATTAATCGCTGCCATTCAGTGTTGGATTTAAGAAGCCTGGTCCAGAACCTGATCTCCAGGACAGTAAAAACGGACTGTGAAGACGGAACAGGCCTGAGACTAATCCGTGGAGGGCAGAAGCAATGTTTTTATAGAACCATAAAACAGCTGATGCAGCGTCGTTAAACAAGCCTGTCAGATACAACTGAGGTTGACGGGGCCGCCTTATCAGTCTCGTATCTCTTAATTGCGAGACGTGTGGCATGCTTCGAGCGATAAGCGAATACTTCACCAGACGATAAGCTTTGTTTTGAACCCGAAGGCTTGCAACTACTTCAGGTTATCGCAGCGGCAAGTACGAATATTATTGCCTTTTCTGATATTTGTGGCTAATTCCAGGGCACAAAGTCATCCTTTAGCAGGTGGTCAGCTGAGACTTCATGTTCTAAAGGCGACGAGTACGAAAATTACCGTCTTATGGGATGTTGCATCGTGTAGGGATATCGTCCTGATGAAGGAGGTAGTACGCGCCTCCGAAACGTCAATTTATACAAGACTACATTCTTGAAATTTCATAAAAACCTAATATTTTAGGGTGTAGAGTTGGTAGCACTCCTTCTAACTCAATCGGGAGGACTGCCCATTCTCGGCTATCCGTGACTGATGGACAATCCCCGCCGCGGTCACGAGGCGAACAAACTCACCAGATTCAACGGAAATTTTTTTTTGTAGTTCCCTCCAGACGGACAGAGGGCCGTGGTCTCGCATTATGCGCTTTGCATGAGACTGGCGTGTCTTTGGAAGTCGAGGAGGGTAGGAGGACTGCGCCCAGCGCAGGTGAAGACAGCCCGCAACACTCCTAAGTGCACTGACCCGGGACACGCAGCCCAGCAACGAGTTGTCTAACAACTGACTGCCAGAGGGCGTGACAATCCGAATTTGGTGCTCTTAACGTTTCACAAAAGAGAAACCATAAGGCCTTCTCAGGTGAAGAACGTGGTCGCTCGTTACGGACATAGCAGACCTCGGAGCAGCGGGAGCTACACCAGAAATTCTCACGCCTTTTATGGAAAAAAGAAGGTTCATTGTAGTGTTCAAAAATTGTTCCTATCCCGAGAAAGATTAATCCAAATCACACCTTCACTATTTCCGCCCTCATCCATCTTAATATTATCGTCTCATCTATGTCTACGTCTACCGAGTGTTCGTTTCCTCTTCCCAACCAAGATTTTGTACGCATCTCATCTTACCATACGTACTACATGCCCATCCATCTCACCCTCCTTGGTAGTACAAATCTAATGATATCTGGCGCATTAACCAGCTGATCTGTGCAAGGGTAAAGTGTGGAGTTTTCTTTGCGGTACGGACTGAATTATTACATGCAATTTCGAAGAATTGCCTTCAATAAACGGAACCTATTTACGAAGACACGAAATAATTTAACGAATTTTTTTTTTGTTCACGTAATTTTGTATAGCACTGTACTCATCTGAAAAGGGGCATTCCTGCCACAAATGGGAAAGAATACGCCCGTCCGTCGACAGCATGCATGGAATGCTCTTAATGGACTTGAATAGTAGGGGAGAAATAAGACTACAAACCGAAAATACGTACGACTCAGCTAGCGTAGTGGGGGCGTGGAGGCCATAAACATATACATTTTTAATTCGACACTTAATGAACGAAGTACTTTCCTATACCAAGATAAAACATCAAAAACACGAATCAGTTTCGTTGTAAATAATAAATAACAATTCAACAGCGCAGAATCACTACGTAAGTAGCTCGTGTTTGTTACGACCACACAAGGTTTTTGTGTATGTTGAACCAGAACACCTTCAAGATGTACACAAAAACAAAAAGTGGAAAAAATACGACTGGCGAAAAAACAATTTTTATTCGGTTCAACAAATGTGACTACAATTTTAAACGAGTCTGCACGAAAATATACTTCGATTCACACGTAATGGCATTACGCGAAGTTTACCAAGAATCTGACTACCGCATAAATAAAACCACTTTTTTTTTAAAATATAGCTTACAGAAATATTTCAGAAGTTTTTGATTTCTAGTCCAGACATATTCGACACGAAAGACTGGCACTGGGGTAAAAATATCGACACTGACCCTAAACAGGTTATCAACCTGCCAAGTCCCCACAACGCTAACTCAGAAAACGTACATAAAACTGCAATCAAGATGCTTCAAGCTAGACAAAGCGAAAACTTCTCTCATAACTTAAAAAGAAGTCGTTGTCGCTTGTACCTACCAGTAGCCCGTTATGAGCCTCATCGCTGTTGTATCCACAATACTCGCTTACTCCTGAAACACTAGCGTCACTCGATAAACACGGGATATCCAAACACACATTTTGATTTATGCACTTCACTCTACACTTGATTCAACTGAAGACCATGTGAAACGTCACATTTTATCTGTGCTCCAAGGTTCTTCATGGTTAAGCGCCCACGGAACTTGAAAAACCACACACACACACACAGAGCCTGTGGGAAAGTCAGATATAATGCTGGCAATTACAAATGAATTATCCGTAGGACAAAAATGCAGAGGATTCAGCGACAACGCGAATTCAAGGCTCGCGAGGGGGCACCACCGGCTAGCATTCCACCGATGAGACAACTGGTCACCCCCGCTGCACTCCACTGCCTTCGAGCCAGAGGATCACCAAAGACTGGCGGGAAGACCGACTGCAGTCAGCGACGGCACTTCGTGGAACCAATCCTCTGGCTTCTGTCTGACAGGCAGGACCTCCACAAGAGGCGTGGTGACGCAGGCGAATTACGCATTTCTACAAACCGCCTACACGATCAAAGACCGTCACAACCTGGAGGACACCAATCCACATTTTCAACACCGCGAGCAACTCGAATCGCGTAAGGTTTCACACAGAAGAACCGAGAAACACATGTTACAACGAAGGAAGAACGTTTCTTCATCAGAATCCACGCGGCCTGGGCCCCAAATCCCCCACAAAGAGCAGTAAAGACCAACACGATGTACGGTCTCCTTTTCACTATTACGATATTAATATCGCTGAGAGAGAAACGTGGCAACATCGCAAATACCTGAACAACTTACCTGACTGGCTGCAGTGCATTGTGCAGGGACAAGGCTCATCAACTACGCCGAGCAGGGCCCACTACTGTCATTGAGTCCCCGTCTAAAAGCTTCTAGTACGATCAAGATGGAATGGACAAATCCGCAGGGTAAGAGACTTGACTCAGGGACCTCCCAATACGACACTGACGACTTTCTTCCAACTAGCTCTGCTATTATTCTATTAATTTATACACACGCGCGATATTATTAATTAGTATAATCGCTGTGATTATCATAAATATGGCTAATGACAAGTTTTCTGACGTTTCGGAGGCAAGCATCTCTGAAACGTCGGTAAACTTCAACCAGACTACACGGAGCAACAAACCCAGAAGACAGCCATCTGCGAACTCGTCGAAAGGACATGGAGAGACGAGTTGAGTAACCCTGAAGTTTTATCTAATCCTGCCGAAGGGGCGTGGGAGGATTCAAAGCCATTTCATGAAACGCGGATTTTATTCATTCAAAGGACAAGATTTTAAAACAGGTGAATGTCGAAAACACACCGAGACGGGAGACGAAAGAGTTTCGAAACAGAGAATTTCAACCACTCGCGATAATCAGAATTTCGTTCAGAAACGACGGAATACTTGTACATAAAAAAAAGTTTTCATCACAAAATTCATTCTTTTCTTCAGGTTTCTTTCAAGCGTACAACGAAAACGTCTATTAAAAAAAAATCAAAAATCTTGTAGCTGTACGGAAACATTAAAAAATGTGGTCCTGTTCTAGTGGGCACGTAGTACCCAAATTTGTTTTTCCCAGTTCTGCAATACCTAACCTCAATGTTAGTTTATTACAATTCAAGTTCAGTTATTGTAAAATCCTGACACTTTATACTTTCTACACATGTCAATTCACACTATTTTAAAAGTGTTTTGTTTCAGTTACATAACTGCAGGTGTTCACATACTGAGGAAAATCATGAAAACCTTCGGTCCTAGGTCGATCATCAGAGATTAAAATCGTGTATTTCTCAAACATAAATCTACATCATTACCGCAAAGTACACCGATCTGTTCCCTGTTGAAATAAAGAACCAGACGGCAAAGAATATTATCACAACCCCTCCCCCTGGGGGTCTGTCCCGCGGTCTATAGGCAGTTCTTGGACCTGGGGCGAAAGTATCCCCCCCTTCCCCACTGGACGAAGTTTCGTGACCTGAACACGAAATTTTCCTGAATTTCTTTGTGGTGACGTGTCTTTCCGGTGAAGCGAACAGCTGGAAAGGATTTGAAAGGAGGCGGTCTTGAACTATTTTCGGGTATGATAAGTGGGGTATGTAGCACAGATAAATATTCGTTGAACACGCTAACGCATATGAGAAGATAATATTAAAATGCATCTAAAACAGTTAGTTGTAAAGATCTCAAGTGCACTGAAAAAGATCTGTATGTCATCCCACAGCATCCGTAGCTATGATTCGCAAGATATATGAATAATGAACCGAAATGGATACGAAAGGAGGCGGCTGTCAATTTTATGCATTATCCGAGAATTTACGCGAACGGATTGGGAAAACCCACGAAAAATCAGTCTCAGGATAACCGGACTCCGGGGAAATATTAAATCCAGGGCTTCCTGCTAACCAACAAACAACTATGTTCGTGCGGAGTCCTTCACGAGACGCTAACAGTAGCCCAGCTGACCAATAAATTCTCCACCTTTTGCGGTGCCCAAATGTTCATTACCGTAGTCCCCGTCGTGAGCCAAATGAGTCCACATCACATCTTACTTAATTACTATTCACTTTAATATTATCCTCTCATCTACACCTAGGTCTTTCGGGTGGCGTCTTCCCTTCAAGCTCTCAAATCAAAATCTTGTTACATAAGCTACATGTCCCACCCATCTCACCAACCTTCGGCTACGCCGGTTCTGTAACCCCAGTGTTTAGCGAGTTGGAAGGAAAGACGCTCACGAACAAGTAGAATGTTCCAGGCGCAACCGACTTGGTCTCACGTCGGTCTCGAGACGGGTGACGCGCTGGGAAAACCCCCACCTCCGCTCATCTCGGGCTCATTACGCGGATGGAATTCTTCCCCTCGCTGACGTAAGACAAGCCGACGGTCACCACAGACCAAGCTTTCTTGGTGTAATCGTCCAGCTTCACGCCCCGGTCGCTTTACCCACAAGATAAAAACCAAGTATCCACCAGATAGGAGATTGGGTTGACCCCACAACTGGTAAGGACGCCGTGGGGAAGAGACAAATCCTACCCTAGATATCAGGTATCCTCAGGTATTCTCTGTGGTATATAAACTACGTTCTCGGGAGGTCCTAATACACAACGTAAAATAACAGAATGATTAGTGAATAATTAGAAGGGATATGGAAGGTGAAGTATATGACATAATTTCATGGAACTATCCCTAAATTTGCCTGGAGTGACAGAGGACAACCACGAAATATCTCAGTGAGGATAACCGGACTCCGGGGCCAAGATGATCCCGAAGCAGGAATGCTAACCACTAGGCAACGACGTTAGGCCTCTTTTCAAAATAACCATCCTTCGTTACTGCATGGGAACGTGTAATTTATATTGCTTGAAAGTAAGGACCTCTGAAACGTCGGAAAACTTCTACGAGACTACACGGCGCTACAACCCAGAAATCAGCCATCTTCGTACTCACAGAACCTCAAATTCTACTAAGGAAGACGTATTGGGAGATGGCAAAGCACGTCTCTATTTCTGATCTTCTCGAAGGCCAATGCAATCTCGTCCTTCCAAGCGAGATATCTCGCTCATAGCAGGGTAAGTGATAAATGTTTTGCGGAAATCAAAAAACCTGGAGACACGCCCTAGCCGTTCCACCGTCCTTACACATCTATTTATAACTTAGCTTCGACACGTACGCCGAAGACGTAACAAACACATCATGTTCGGAAAGCAGGCAACCTGGTGAACGCGACCCTCCCACAACAGCTGCGAACAACGAATGTGAACCATCCTATAACTACGTCAATATTAGCAGATGGCGCCAATCTCTTAGTACCAGATCGATACTTCATTAACTCAACAAAAAAGCTCACGTAAATAATATTTAAGAATCCAGTCCGTACCGCAAAGAAAACACAAGACTTCACCATTACAAAATCAACTGATCTCATCTAAAAATATTTAAGAATTCAGTCCGTACCGCAAAGAAAACACAAGACTTCACCATTACAAAATCAACTGACACACGAGAGAGAGAGAAAGAGGAAATTGGTGGGGGAGAAGTGAGAGACACTTCGATATCTGGGGGGGGGGGGGGAGAAAGAGCATCTTATAGCTAGAAGGTCCCCAGGCAATGCCCGCTCGTCCTTCTCTTAAGGATAAAGTAAGAGTGAAGGCGTTAGTGTGATGATTGGCATGAAAGACGGAATTTTGAAATTTTGTATTAGAGAAAGCTGAGACTATTAATTTGGAAGTTTAGGACATAATTTAGAAGTTCCTACTGAGGGGAGGGGGGGTAAATTTTGACGGCGTTAAGGGGTGGTAAATTTTGATTAATTTAAATCGGGAGGGCTGCATGAGAAGCTTGCAGTGGCAACTTGGAACTTGGGAACCATCTCAGCATTTGCTTGAAGACAGAGGAAAACCAAGAAAAACCTGTGTCGAGATGGCCAAAGCTCACGTAAATAACATTCAAGAATCCAGTCCGTACCGCAAAGAAAACACAACACTCCACCATAACGAAAATCAACTGTTTGACGCTTTTTGAGGAAACGATCTCGCTGTTTACAGTAAGAATCATGGAGAAATAACAAATGCATACAGAGTTTCACCGCCATGTTTCGTTACAGCATGACGCCTCTGAAATTACTGTTCAGTATATTTCCCGCCTAGCATTTCAGTAAGTTGTGTTGCATACCACTAAGGCGCAGTAATCAGATCAAGTCATAGCTCGGACTTCTGGTTGTCATAAGCTGTTCTGACACCGAAAATAAGTTTGGCAACACTGCTTGGCACATTTAAATAAAAAAAAAATGTGACGTTTCCACTGCGTAAATGCGGAACCACACATGTTTGGTTGCTTGTTTTGGCGTTTTAAAGACAGAGGGGTTATTCGGTGCGGAATTACAGAAGACGATTTACTGATATATTGAAAAGTAGGGAATTGGTCGTGGTCTGACTTGTGGCACTATCCTTAAACTTTGGGTGCAGAGAATAAAAGACTGGTAGAATTACGACAGACCGTACAGCACCGAACATAATATTTTGATGCGTTACTCCGAGTCAGCCTTCTCGCGCTTCGAGATACGCAAAAACAATTTTATTTTCGGAATATCGGAAGCTGAAATTGCAGTGTCGCTCGCTCTGCCTTAGAGTTGGGCGAAAGGCCAGCCAGCCAGCATAATATAACCTCAGGCTGACACTACAACAGGCTGGATTCAGGGTAAAAACAAGTAGAGCCGTAAGAGTCCTTCACATTTCGCAACGTTTCAAAATACTTCACGACATAAAAACTAGAAAAAGTTTTGTGTGCACATTTTCGATCGGGGAAACCAGAGAGATATTTACTTAGAAAATAACAGGATTGTACTACTGATTCACGACGGGCTTAACGAAGTCCGTTCACGTACCTTTCCGCTTTCAACACCAAAACTGGACCCGGATTCACGTAAACTCCGCGTCTTTTCACGGTCCATTAAAAGCCCGAAACTGGAAGTCAGCATACGAAGGCATTTACGACAACAAATCAGTCTCCGTGGCGGAATAAACACGACAAACGTGCTTTCTCCGGGTGTAATTTCAGCTCGTCACATTTTGAAGTCCGGTGACCTGTGTGGCCGCGATATACGAGACTCGTTCTGCGTTCACTAGAACAAACCCTTACCTGTTGAGGGTATCTTCCCCTCCGCCTGGCTTCTTGGCACAACTGTTCTCCACTATGGCCGTCGTCCGGAGCTTTCCCGTTCCACTACACGCGTCAGTAGAATCCTGGCCGATTAGCACTTCGGTCCGACCGTTCGCGAAGGGAGAGGCGGCCCTGACCTCCTTGACCTCCCTGCCCCTAGTACTTGCACCGCACTCACTAACACTGTTCACTAGATCCTCACTAAGGTTTTGCTTCAGCTCGATTTCGGCGGCAGAGTCGGGCTCCTCCGTGCTGCTGGTATTGGTGATAGCATGGCCGTTGCTAAGGGGTCCCGGCTTCACGCTCCGGCCCGGTACGATGGCTGTCCTGCGAGGGGGAGTGTCCTGCTTCGGCTGGTGTTGGCCCGCTGTACTATTGCTTGCTGGGATGGACGTCACGTAGATCGGACTGCTCTCGATGAAACCGTTCAGTTCTTGCTGGTGATCTGTAGCAGGGATCTGCTCGTTCAGCTGTTCAGAAAACACGTCAATCAGAGCACTGGACAACGGGCGATTAAACTATGAAATATAAAAGTTGGCGGGTTACAAACACTCACAGTCAGCGACGCAGTGTTACCTAGAACAGTGGTATTCAACCTTTTTTGCTCGCGTACCCCCAGATATAATTTCTCTTCAACTTTGTACCCCCCAAAGTTGTTGGTGTATAATTTGAGTTATACAGAGTATATAATCTACATCAAAAATAAATTAAATAAATTACATTACTGATTATTCAGTGTTTATCATAAAATAATATATATATTTTTAAATTTCACGTACCCCCTAAGATGTCTTCACGTATCCCCGGGGGTACACGTACCCCAGGTTGAATACCACTGACCTAGACTGTACGCTTCTATTGGCGCGTTAAATAATTTGGAGTCTTACTCTGGAAGAACACGAAGCTGGACTTTAATACCCCCATTTCTTCTAGATCTACTAAATGGGCTTCTTCCTTTGAGGTTTTCACAACTGAAATTTTTTTGTTTGCATAAATGAACAGTCCATTCGTGTTCCGACCAGCTCATAACCTTTGATCTAATCGCCCCAACATTACAAGGTAATGTATGAACTAATATGTTCAACCCAAGTGACCAAATATTGCGGTGTGGGTTACAGCTCGGTTTGCATGAGGTCCCAGGTTCGAAATTCGGACAAAAGAGCGACTAGATACTTCGCGGTTTTCATTCGTCGTGCCTTGGAATGCCGAGATAGTATCTTAAAATAGATCACGGTCCATCACCCTCAGATTACCCTAACGTTCGACACTGCAGATAAAAATCAGCAAAGAAACAAAAACAAATCTATCCATTAATCTGGTCATTTGTCTGAATCACAAGTACGCCGGTAAATCATCTTGTGCCCCATCGATACCACAGCCCCTACAATTCATGTTTCGCCTTTCTTTCCTGAAGGCGAAGGCTTACTTAAGTCTCTTCTAAGAAGCATACGACTTTGCCGAGAAGTGAAGATTGTAAGGAAATTCCGACACCCGCCTACAGGAACACGATCCATTTTAAGGTTTATCTCGCCTATTGAGAACGATGAAGTTGGTGGTCCAGCGGGTTTACCTAACAGCTCGGTGACATGATGGCGGCCCCAAAGTGGTGGTAGTGCGGGGGGGGGGGGGGGGGGTTGGTCACTGCCTGCAAAGCCAGAAGTTCGCATTAATGGGCAATTTACGACTTTGAGAAGGGGTGGTGAGAAAGGTTCGAGGGAAGGAAATCGTCACTTGAGAACGAAACTTTGAGACTGGCGCCTAGTGTCGCCTTACGGACTCCAAAGGCCGGCGCGTAAAACAACAGCTGGATGTCGGTCGCCTGTGGCGTAACTCCGTGAGGATGAATCCCTGAAGATGAAGGCAGTATGCTCCTCCGAAAGTCTTACACGGCGTTGCAACACAACATCGACATATTCACAGCCCCGGGTATAATTTTGTTTCAACACTTCGCGTATTCTTTCCGTTTAAAGCCTAGTTTTCACACCCGCAAGTTAACATCCAACTACCATTACTTTATAACATTTTAGATAGTGAAGCA
Source organism: Zootermopsis nevadensis (assembly GCF_977971745.1). Classification (NCBI taxonomy): domain Eukaryota; kingdom Metazoa; phylum Arthropoda; class Insecta; order Blattodea; family Termopsidae; genus Zootermopsis; species Zootermopsis nevadensis. Next base: position 21,905,596 of record NW_028259134.1, read on the forward strand.
CATACAGATTCATGCACGTGCGTTTGTGAACATCGTGACGAACATTCGAGTTAGCAAAAGAATCAGATAATTTCTCGTTCATCTGATTCCTTTACAGTGACGAACCTATGGCATGTTCACTGGCATGTGGATTCCAAGAAATGTCACCGTCTCGAGTCTATTATCTGCAGGGCATTCGTGGCAACAAACAAACAAACAAACATTGTCACAATTCTGTTTATAGTTCCAGCATTCTCAGCTGGTGGAATGCAGTTTCGACCACAGTAAACAACCTAGTCTCATAAGGACACTGCGTGAACACGATGTTCGCTATTATCCCAACTTGTCTTAAAGTGTTTTGTCCTTCCTACGGAATTGAATTTACGAACAGGCAAGGACTTCCTGCTGGCCATCGTCTCTACAATTATTTAATAACACTGCATTAATTGGCCGTGTTAACTACGGCAGTCAGTTTACAGAATGAGGACACGGACTGTGTGACTGCGAACAAACATAAAGTCGGTCACGGCTGGCCAGGAGGCGTTGTCCGGGTTGCAGCTAACGCGTCCCCACGAGCCGGCATATTACAAAACGTCACGGACTTGAGGTTACGTTTAAAAACAAGGGCAAGAATACTGAACGTTCGTGAACACGGCAATCAAATTTATGGCTGTATGAAAGCAGGTGGGGGGGGGGGGGTCCGCAGTGGCCCGCGGTCTGAGGCGTGGGCCCTGTGCCGCTTGGTCACTACGACCGTGGGTTCGAATCCCACTCAAGCCATGGATGTTGTGCTGTCCTGTGTACAGGTAAGAGGCCTTGCGACGGGCCGATCCCTCGTCCAAGGAGTCCTACCAAAACGTCTATAGATCAAAACCAACAAAAAGTTGGGACCCGCAGTGCTCAGGCACTTGAAGAACGGGTCGTTCCAAGTATCCCCAGTATGAAAACAAGTATTTCCATGATCGCCTGACTAGCTGTCAGATGACTCCATGGACCAGCCAGATAAGACATCCGGTTTAAATAGAAAAGTTAATTACCGTGTCACAACAGCTCTCCACCGGTCATACATTTTAATATTATCCTCCCATCTACGCTTCGGTCCTCCGAGTTGTTTCTTTCCTTCAGATTTCCTAACTATTTTTTTTTCATTTTCATCTCCCCATGCGCGCTACATGTTCCACCAATCTAATCCTCCTTGATTTTACGACCCAAATAATGTCCGCAAACCTGATTAAGAAAACCTTACTGCATGCAGTTCGTTATACCACGCGCACAGAATGGGCGAAAGGGAGGGATTTGGAAGGAAATGGTTGTCACCGTCTTCAAGTGCTTTGGAAAAGCTGAGAGACATGCTTGTCAGGATACGCGAGATACGAAGTGCAGGCGTTGAACTACGCTCCAGACCCAGCATCCCTGCTGTTTGCCTTCCCATAATGCAGCACGACATTTTCTTTCCCTTCTCTCCACCCCGCACTCCAACTTCTCGCGTCACCCAACACGCCCCACTTCGCCTCGCTTCTTTTACGGCGGCGAAATCAGGGTGGCCGCCCCATCCATCATCTGGACAGTCCAATTAAAAGAGAAGTCACTTCTTTACGCCTGAAAGCGGAAGGGCTGCAGGGTGACCCCACTGGGGTTCCTACCACGCGGACTGACCAATGCCCCTACGCAAAAACACATGCACCAGAATAAACAAAAGCCATAAGGCTGTTTTACGTACGTCCTGCTCGCGAATTTCCATTCTCCTGTGTTCTTGATGTACATTCAACTATTTTGAGCACAGAGCCATCTGCTTGAACACTCAATTACTGAATTTTCCCCACAGATTGTATTTACGTGTTTCGTATGATTCTCACATTAAGCAGCGATTTTAATGGTACGATGTTGTGTTTTCTTCGCGGTACGGACTGAATTCTTAAATATCATGGCGCAACATCCCAGAAGGCACAAGACATACTAGGATAAATGAAGGCGTGGACCGGACTGAACTGGCTCAAAGAGTCCGGTAGCGGAATGTTACAAAGAGAGCGCCGAACCACGAGTTTTATGGAACCAGCCGAGTGTTCAACTAAGAACTTGTCAATGACGAACCCTGGGGCAGGGAGTTAGGAAAGCTCGTGATCGTAGAGCGTCAGGAACCTTTGGGGTCATGTTTAAGTGCAGACTGAGAGCATGAGAAAACGCAGGAATGCAGTTCGGGGTCGAGGGATCTGGTCTGTATCAGAACTGTCAGACCGACCTAACCCTCGACACCAAAATTTTTAACAAATAACTGTACAGTCAGCTGGCTTCAAAGCAAAGCACACGAAAATCTCACTTTCTGATGTGATATTCACCTTCAAAACCCGAGACTTTCACCGAAAATAAGGTAGACATTCCCGGCCTTTTATGAGATCTGAAGGATCACCCTCGTGATCTCGAACAGCCCGCCAATGGTACCTATACTGCTCCACATAAATCCAGCCCAAACCCTCTCACGGCATCAATATCCATTTTAATATTATCCTCCCACCTACGCATAGGACTTTCTCCTTCCGGCTTTCCAACCAGAATTTCGTATTATTCCGGAAGCTTTCCTGGTGGGACTGAAGAAAACCTCGGTCACGATAGCCAGTGTCCTGAGCCGAGATATGAACCCGGGACCTTGAATGAATCTCTGACATTCGGTGCTCCGACTAAGATTCGAAATCAGTCCTCCTCTTCCCGTGTGACTACAAATCCCAATTTTGGTTAAAATCGAGCACCAATAAACCTAGAAAGCTGTCGTTCCTGCGCGCGGAAGTGAGTGGGGATTCCCCAGACCTCACGCAAGAGTGGGGATTCCTCCCTGATGACGTAATCACATCCGTAAAGGTCACTGGTAAAATTCGCTATGATCATAAACGCTGCTGTATGAGAAAAGAAAACGCTTCTCACCTGCTGGGAGAGCTTGGTCATATCCACGGGCTTAATGCGCTTGAGAGCGGAAAGCCGCTCCAGTCGCTCTCTGGCCTGCTGCTCAACTGCGATGACGAATGCGTCCTGGACATTACTGTTCTGTGCGAGGTCCAACGCTGGAACAGACAAGAAACAGGCACAACAATCAGCTTACCGTGCCCCAAAAAATGCTTCCTTCCTCCGCTAAACATCGACCGTAAGCTCCTCCTGTAATTGGTATAGGGAAGTGGACGTAAGACTCCATGCATTCTTAACCTCAGGACAGTCACGCCCTGAGCGCGGACAACTAAGGTGGCTTCTGTTTGGCCGGAGTTTCCAACGAACACCGGGTTCCTTGACTACGCCGTCGGTTCAGGGGGTTGATCGAACTGCGCTGTTGTCGCTGGTTAATTAAATAATTCCTGATCTCAGTTGAACCTATGCTCCTTAGTGCCTCCGTACTTTGAAGAACCAATCGCAAAGTTCTTCGTAAGATCCACTGAATTAAAACGTCGAATACACTTCAACAGTTGCCACACGTTACCCCACCTTGGTTTTACGGAAGATTACCTTGTTCCATCGTAATATCACCAAGTGTCCAAGAAGACCAGTTCTTTCAAGCACCGCAGTCTAATAAAGGAAAAGATACAGATTCTTCAAAACACAACTGTGCAAAGTACGTAAAATTTGATTCAAGACTGGAATATAGTGCATTCACACGATAAGCTTGGAGGTTACAGTGCCTGTTCAGTGATTCTTACGTAACATCATGACGCAAGGATAAAATCAGCCGGAAGTCAGAACATTAATTTTCCCACAAATATCCCGACGTAATAAAAACTGAAAAACTGCATTCCTATGGGCAGGTTACGTCTCGGTCTACCGAAGTGTTTCTGACGTTAACGGTTTAAGGCAGCAAGAACAAGGCAAGTTAAGGATTGAGTCACTGCTTTGGACACAGTTTTCTCTGTGGCGAAGGGGTGGGTAGCAAGCGGATGTTTCATCCCGTCTCTGGAACATCATTTCTAGATCTTATCCACGTCACACCACACTAATATATATATATATAGTTCGACACATCACATTGTGTGCAAGGTCACGTGTGTGTGTTTCCACAAACAATTTCCGTATTATTATTTTTAAATAATTTTCCTCCCATTTCATATCAGAGTAGATTTAGTATCAAGTATTACAATCGCCAAGAAAAATTTAACACTGTCTCAGAATCGAGCAGTAAATGTCACGAGGAAAAACATACATCTGACACATCACGACTAAAATGGTTATTTCGAGCTCCACAGAACAGCCGAAGCGTGAGACTATCCAAACTCCTGCCTCTACAGCTCCGATGGAATCTGATGATCCAGCCTTCTTCTGACGTAGCAAGCACCAGCACGGACGTAGCAATGTAGCAGCACTGACAAATATTTCCGTATTTGAGCATCAGGCTGAGATTCGGAGATTCGCAAGCTCAAACGATATCCCGGTTCAGCGCTAATATGAAGATCATCAGATCCTGGTGACAATTTAGTGGCGATATTAAGTCAGCTTGAAACTTTATTCGCGGCGCTGCTCGCGACACACTGATTGAACAACACTGTCCTGGCATTCTTCGCAGGTACACTTAATTCTGTTACGTAACTTCCTGCCGGAAAAAAAACAAACTCGATGGGATTTACTCTCAAGGTCAAATGTCATATTACGTAGTTTTCAGTTTCTCATTTCGAACTTGTTGACGACGGGGCTGTAAACAGGACCTTAAGCCGCCCCCCCCCCCCCCCCACCGACGAACACTTGGTAATAATTCATAACAACTGTGACAATTCCTCTCCTCTTCACACAGCGGCAAACAGCTTTACTTGAGCACACTGAATGTACTCCAGTGCTACAAAGTTCGAACCCCGTCTGAGCCCCTTCAGTGTGTTTTACTCATGTCACTGTCGTCAGCAACATGCATTAGCGATCTATAAAAGAAGGAACATCAATATCATGGATCTTTATCCACAAGATACATCTATTCGGTGGTACGTATCTCAACTTCTTTATCGAGTGTCCTGAGATACAACTTAGACGGAACTTAAGAAGCTGGCAGTGACTGAACCAAGAGATTCACCGACTATCATGAAACTGGAAGTTTATTCCCTTGTTCACCAGACCCCACTACTGGTCCCCATCCTGAGCTAGAATTATCCACTCCACACCCTCCCACATTATGTCCATAAGATCCATTTTAATATTATCCTTCTATAAACGCTTAGATCTTTCAAAGTAGACTACTGACTGTGCTGATGGAATTATATTCGTAATTTAACACACGTAGCAAACGCATAGCAACTAGTCTTTGTCCGTCTGCAAGTTTTTTCTTAATTTACTCGACAAATTTCGATATAGTTTACCTACGTCGACAGTTTCAAAAAAAAAAAATAGGTTTCCTAAAAAAAACATTTTTTTTTTTGGTACGCCAATCGATTCACGAATATGACAATTACAATGAAGTGCCCTCTTTCAGTCAATTTTTGTATGCAACGTTAACTAATTCTAGTTACTCAGCTGGAAAGAGAAATTCTGTAATACAGAATGTGAATGATCACTTGGGCATTCACAAAAGCACGACAGGACCAAAATATTAGCCAGTGTAGCTTTTCACACAACACTTATCTGATAACCATTTTAGTACTATCCTCCATCAGTTCGTCCGTCCATTCCTCCAAGGTCATCCGAACAAAATTCTGCACGTACCTCATGCGTAGTACACCCCCATCCATACGTCTTCCTTGATATAATCACACCAAATGCATAAGGCGCGAAGCTCTTTACTACGTAATTTTCTCTAATTTATTTCCCGTCCTGTTCTCGACGCAAATTCACCTCATGAGACCTGAACGTCTCACATCGGTGTAGATTTTAACACCGTCTGGACTTATAATTTGATACTAATGCTTCGGAGGAGAATACTGCCTCCATCTTCAGGACTGGTGATGACGTCAAAACTTTAGTATCTATCTACAAGTTCGGACGGCGTCGTAACCTAGAAGACACATTCTCAGTAACGCACCGTTTCCGTCTGGCACCGCCGATACTTGGAACCGCCCGGCTTTGAACACGCGGGCCGCGTCATCAGGATCCTGATCCTGCTGCTCCGTGCCTTCACGCCGATGACTCGCGACCTCGGCAGGGCTGTCTCCTGGGGCCTCGACCGTCTGCTCACGTTCTTGGGCGCCACAATGCCCACTGCTGATGGCTTCGATAAGCGATACTTGGATGTCCTTCCAGATCTCGTTGGAATAATCAGCGTATCGTTCCCGCAGTGTGTCACGTGGTCTGAGCACGAATCGGTTCACGGGATCCTCAGGCACGTCGCTGTCATCCGAGAAACTGGAATCCTCTGGGTCTTCCCCGGTGACCAGAAGGTCCTCCAGATCCTGGCTTGTCACACTGGCAACATCGTCTTCGTTCTCACTGTCAGATTCCGACTCACTACTCTCACTCAACTGGGAGATGACCTCAGAGTGCCTCAACCTCTCTTCCTCTTGCTCACAGATGGACAAAAGCGTCTTCTCGATATCCTCGATGTCAGAGTCGGACCCCAGGGTGTTATTGTTGACGACAGACGAGTTCTTCCACGTGACGTCTTCACCTTTCTGTATGCTAGTATCAGATGACACGTGGGGCAGTGGACCGACGGGGACGCCACCTGGGAACTTCCGTCTGACCCGGGGTGTCGGGGCGACCTCACTGGAGTGCCTGCTGTATTTGCCGTAATAATACTGATCCACTGGGTCTTTGTCTTTCCGTCGTCGAGCACAGCAACAGAAGAAGCTCATAGCTGTTGCATGGCTCGACTCAGCCTCCAGCAGAGAATGAGGTTTCTTGGCTGACGGGCGAATCCGTTTTCAGACTTCGCGTTTGTGCTTCTGTCGGTACTTGGGAAACGAAACAGACCTTTTCTAACCAGGTTAGAAGCGTCCTTAAAATAGATGCTGTATCTCTCTCATTCAAAACGTGTTTATATTGGAATTAAGAAGCCGGGCAGCGAGCCAACCCTACGGTCGGCGTCGTACTGTAAGCACGAAGGAATTGCACCCCACATCAGACGGTCTAACTGAGGTTAGTTCCACGTTTAAGTTAAGCAACCTAAAATTGATAATAGTAACCCACTGGCATACTTTGACGAGCGGGGAACGTCAAGTCTTTTGTGCGACATCTTCAAACATTTCAGACGAAAGTCGAAACAGTTAAATCGCTGTAACATAGTAAAACGGGCGATTCATCTTAATCATTACACGAGCGCCGTGTAGTCTCGTAGAAGTTTACCGACGTTCCCTACTGTCTCCATCATCAGGGCGATAAGATGAAATTACTCAGAGACGCCAGAAGAAGATGTGTTCCAACCAGGATTTAACACCAACTGTTCGCCTAGATAGGTGTACTGTTAAGTGCCCGGTTCGAACCTCGGTTAAGCAATCGGCTATCCTAAATAAGATTTCGAGATCTTCCTCAGCATCTCCAGATGAGTACCAAGAAAATATACACAGAAAACCAGAACACCTTACAAATCCTTAAACATTCGCAGTAATCTTAACATTTCATTCGACGCCAACACCTAATAACATCTGGCGAGTCCTTCTTGAGACGCTGAAATTCGTTCAGATATGAAAAATAAAAAACCTCCCCGCCTTGACGGAACTCGAAGTTTAATTACCGTGTCCATTAAACATACGAACGTTCATGAATACATACCGGGCACCCAACCTGCTGAATAAAAACGAGTGGAGCCTTAACTTCACGCCCTCGGTACGTATTTATGGTCCGGCGTTTAGCTACCGTTAAAATCGGTCACTCACGGTCCTAGGAGCGTCTGAACGCCCACCATACGCTTTCATGACGTTGTACGAACAGCTGTGGCTCAGGTGGGACACGTTGCTTTAGGTCGGCGAGGCAAATGCGTCGAGACGCTATTTTTACAAGCGACGTCCATTCAGCAAGCCAAGGCTATAGATCTGAAGTGGCGTGCCATAGCAGAAATACATCTTGCACAGTTATACGTTCTTTACAAAAAAAAAAATATTCAGGCGAGATTTCAGGTTCTGACGTTGGCGAGTTTGAAGATGAGTGTCCTATGGGATGCTACGCCGCACAGTCATGTAGATATTGACCGACTTTCAAAACAGATTGAGACCTCTATCCTCTCCTTGACGATTGGAGTCGTAATCGCGTCTGAAACGTCGGCAACTTAGGACAAGACTAAGCGTCGCAAAGTCTCAGAAGACAGTCATCTTCCATACTTTCAGAGCTTTGTGCAGGGATCGTACACCAGTTTTGGGTGACGGGCAAATAGATGGAGATTATCTTAAAATGTGGCGCCGTACGGTGGTCGCGGGCTAAAGTTGGCGATCCTTGGCCTAATAGACTGACAATAAGCTTCTTATTTCAGTCTTGCACGCAAAGTCCCACTCACCTTCAAACTACGCTTAAGCATAAATAACTAAAGAATGTCATCTTGGTTACATAACCAACACTTCAAAGCCTGGCAAGAAATCCGTAATTAACGTTTCCTCAGAGGTCTTAAGTGTGGTCCGTACGCCGAAAGTAGTTCCTGAGCGCAGGAACACTAAAGACTTGGTAAAGTTCCACAAATCTCATCGCTAACAAAATTCCCAAAATGGACGGGTTCTTTCAAAAATCTTACTTTAACTCCTGACAAAACATTGTGGAATCAAATCGAACCATAAGACAAAATTAATTCCAAAGACTGTTCGAGACAAATCTGCTGAATCACGCAGCCGCGTGATCCAACACGCGCCAACTCGTAAGCGTTGCCAACTGCTACAAAAAAAAATTCCACTCATTTATCAGATACCGGCATCGCGAAAGCTCAGCTTTGACCAACGGAGACAAAGTTCATGAAAAAATATCAAACAGCAGCACTTGTCACAATGACCCATACCCGCCATCACGCGTTACATTATGACTTTAAAAACGACACTCTGACGACCGAACCTGGACGATATAATCGATACATCTGATGTGGAGGAAATTACACTGCCAGAATTTTGCTTAATTACATATTTTTGCTCAAATTAAGCTAGCACAAATTGGATTCAAAATGGGAAATCATGCAAGTATGTTCGTAATATTTTCTTTCTCAGAACAATTCGAAAGAATTCGACTAAATTTGATGCTGGAGGTCTTTATTACAATCTGTCGACTGGATTTAATTTCGTTGTATCGTGTTATAACCAAAGAGATCAAGACAGACATCACCACCGCGAGACTCTCAAACCCCGACTTAAAATCCATCAACGAATAAATACGCAACCTTCCTTGAAATACAGCCACAAGGAAATTGGTTTCTTTTGAGCACAGCAGCGCTGAATGCCGACGTATTGAAACCACAGGAAGACGTTTCCTCGTGTGGACTGTCACGGTACTGCTCAGCGGAGCTGGTAGCACTTCTTGGAATTCTTCTCGCCAACAGACCGTAAATCAGGCAATAAATATTCACTAAGTAACTAATTCTTCTTCAAACTTTCACGAATTAGGCTCTTCCTAGTTACGGTTAAGAATTTATACCCAGAATCCACAGCAAGATTAATACAATGGCGGTCGGACCATCTTAAGAGCTATCAAGAGGCGAATTAGCCGATAAAAAGCACAGTGGTAACTCTACACACCACCTGCTTTAACATTCAATAACTTCGAATTATTCCTACGTAATTTATTTGTTTTTCGTACGATTCTCAAAATAAACAGCGATTATTTCCTTTAACAGCATTAACCAGTTGATCTTTGTAATGGTGAAGTGTTGTGTTTTCTTTGAGGTACGGACTGAATTCTAAAAAATCCCCCCCCTTATAAGTTTCGGCTTCTAGGATTAAATGCACACTGAAAGCTCGATCCAAAGCCATACAGCGGTCGAAGCCTGGCTAATTTTAAAAAAAGTTACTTTCATTTACGAGGTTAAGAATACAAACATTTCTACCTCCACTCCCACTATACGCCTTCATGGTGTAGTGTTCAATCACACAGCGAGAAATTTGTTATATATGAAGCGACAATCACTTCCAACAGCAGTCTCGAGGGCTGTTTAGCCTTCGATAACAGCTTCTGCTGTTATCAATTTGAATTGTAAATGAGAACCACCAACGCCCATCAGATCGTGTTGCAACACGTCATGGCACGGAGCTTCAAGCTCCAACCGTCATTGACAAACGACAGACCTCATAGTCAGATCAGACAGGATAATAAAGCAATTGATAAGGATTAAATTCCCGGCTGGAATGTGAATTTTCCCTTCGTCACCTCTGGGTCCAGACCGCCTTTGAGGCCTGCCCACCTGCCGTGGCTTCTGGCCCCGTGAATAAAGACGACGGAACTTGAAACTGACGAGGTCCACCGCGCGTGGATCTTTCGCTCCAGTGCCTCTCTGCACCTTCATGAGGCAACACCCCTCTGAAGCCCCAAGTTTAAGCAAATAACATTTAAGAATTCAGTCCGCACCGCAAAGAAAGCACAACGCTTCACCATTACGGAGATCAACTTATCACTCACTGTATGGTGCAGAACATTCTCTGCAAAGTCGATTGCATACTCGGCTTGTCAAAGAATAGCCCAATTTCTTTATGGAACCAAAAGGTTCATCACCGTGTTCACAAAAGCCCGCCAGCGGAGTCTATTTTGAGCTCGGTGTATCCAGTTCGCTCAACCAGTCCCTGTCCCTCACAAAAAATCACCATTGCAAGTTAAATAATTAATTAATTTAATTCAAGCAACCCACACTCAACCGTTTTCCACTATTTTAGAAACAGGATATAAAAATAAACGAATCTGAATACATGAGTAAATAAAGGAATTTTTTTGTTGTTGGTAGGAACAGAACAAATAAACTAGACTCAGTAAATTATTTCATTTTGTCAGCGGTTTTAATAAAACTTGTAACAGAATTCAACAAGCGTGAATGTAAGGTTAGGTCAGCTTTTTAGAGACGTATCTGAAGCTGCGAGGTGGGGGGGGGGGGGGGGGGGACTCGCATTAGCCTATATTCCTGCAAACAGTTCTGCTGCTTTGTGGATATAATTCTCTTGAACGGTTACAAAAATACTTATTTTATTCCCGTGTTACCTTAGAACCGAGTATCAAACGCGTAGTTCACATAAAACTTTCCAAATCCTACAACGCATGTCGCCAGCATAACTCGCACGTCGGCCATATTCGGAAACATCGTGATTCCAGCAAGAACGAACCATTGCCACACGTCTACCCTTGATGTCCCCTAAATTACGCGATTAAGTACGCGGCGCGCTTGCGCAATGCAACATAAAAATCATTACAAAACCCGTACTACAAACGTTGCAATGCTAATTACACCATATTTAACCCGTTCCGACGTCAGCGACACGGGAGAGCAGCTGACTTCCGCCAGAATTCTGAGACGAGCGCCAATCTGTGGCCGAATTCACGAACCAACGGCACGACAATACCTCGCTTTGTTACGTCTGTCCGTCTGTCTGCATCCGTGTTTGAGGCACGATCTCAAACATGTCAGTCGCCTACGAAAACCAATAGCTCTGACAGTAGTAGATTGTGATTCGGGCTGTGCGAGGTTCGATTCCCGATAAGACAGAATTATTTTCTCCGTCACAACGTCCAGACCGACTTTGGGGCCCATCCTGTCTCCTATTCAATAGCTACTGTGTTCTAATGCGGTCGAAGCTGGAAGCTAGCCACTTATCAATATCCTTGCCGACGTTATGAATGCGTGGAGCTACACTCCCCACTCTGAAACCCTCATAAGATTCCATCCAGTAGTCAAGGAGTTTCGTCATTTTCAACCGCTCTGGCTTCTTCCAAAAGAAGATTTTCATCCCAATTTGAATTATGTTGAAACTCGGAAACTCTCAGCCACCGCGGACCGAAACCCTCCTACAGCTTTTTCAGAAGAAATGAGCCAAAAATTTCACAAGTTTGAAAAAGCTAAGCCTTGCTGCACAAACCGACGTGACGTAGCAAAATTCCGGCTAGTGAATGACGCAACACAATTTCTGCGCATGCTCTGAATTCTTTATACTGGTTGCAAATCCGAGGGTACATAATAATATTAAACGACTAAGGTAATAGTGACGTTACAGAACGAGGTTTATAAATATCAACACATATAACGTGACGACACTGTTTCTTTCAGACTGCGAGGAACCAGCTGACAGAAAGAAACTTGATTTGTGCCAGTTAATGGCATCTCCCAAATACGCTGATTAATTTCAACTCACAGTTCGCTTCCCATCCGCGCGTTAACGTCTCCTACAGAAAGTCTGACTCTTAAGAAATGAAAACAAGTCATGTTTCTTACAAACACACTCCTCTATCTAATCCCGACGTTACCATGATGACAGATGTTCGATTAATGAAACAGTTGCAAAAATCTCTAAAGATACCAACGAATACGCTGCTAACGGACATTCGGAACTTCAGTACAAAGATTTCCTGGACAATCACAAAGAGCGAAAAAGAATGAGTCCGTAAACCACAGGGCATTCAACTGACAGATGACACAATGGCGTACGTAAAACTACAACACAAGCTTAACATGCTCTGTAGGTTGTATAACTTCGCTTACACAGCAATTTCAAGTTGCCTCATTATGTCCTATTTATTTCTTTTGTCTATCTGCTTATCGACAAGGAATTTGGCAATCAAATGCCTTTAACGTCATTGAAATTACTTGTATATGGAACTACTCTTAGTCCCGCGTGATTTTATAATTCCACACTTTCTTCATCCGCTCAATCTACACGGTCTTTCAATCCAACTAATATTATACCATAAACTTCAACTTTATCACTGCTTCTCACTTGCATAATATTTTTTAAGTTCTCAGAGGAGGAATTTTCTTGGAGAAACAGAGAGATCATGATAGTCGGTCTCCGGGCTCAGATGTGAACCCGGGACCTTCCAAACACGAAGCAGGAGTGCTAACCAATCAGCTGCTGCGTTCGGTGGAGACAACCTTTTCTTTACATTTGTACCATATGTGCCTGAAATTGTGCAGTCACTTGTTGGGGAGAAATTTTGAACAAAAATTCGCATTTTGTATTAGAAAAAAAAACGCCAAATTACGTTCTACCCCCAGTCTGTGTGGATATAATAAACCCTTGAATGCCTATAAAGATATACTTAATTTTCAGACTAGAAGGGGGGGGGGGGCTGTAACAGTCTCTCCCACACGGGGACACACAGAGAACAACACAATGCCTGACAAATCACCGACAAAAAAAATTACCATCGTTACCTGACGACGCCTCTGTCAAGTAACCCTCCCTGGCTTTTGTATTTCCTTAGCGAGTTTTCTAGGAATGCTCCTATGCATATTCATTGAATATACAGAGTGTGGTGTACCCACATTCTGGGGGAAGAATCTCCCTGATGATGGAGGCAGTAGGTATCCCGTGAAAACCATATCTTTAGACAATACTTCAGCGAACTATGTTATTACCCCAAATGGCATGCGGATTCTTGTAAGTCTGCAGCAAAGACAATGTATTTTTTGATGATAATTTGTCGATATGAAAGAATTTCAACTCACAATACGCGGTTTCGTTAGTTTGTATATACTTATTAGCGTCTGCTAGCCGTAAAACTGTGTTTTTAACAAGTGTTCTATCAACGCTTTGAACCCGAAGCTCGTCTAAATAATATTTAAGAATTCAGTCCGTACCGCGAAGAAAACACCAGACCTCACCATTACAAAGATCAAATGGTTAACGCTGTTTACCCTGAAAATCATAAAAAAAACATACACACTGTGGGGAAAGCGATTCCTTTATCTCACGATATAATCGGTTCTGTGTACCAAATTTCGTTAATATCCTTCATCAGTGCGCAGTTTGGAACACGGCCACGCCGATGGGCACAGTTTGTGGTTGGCCTTGACTCAGCCAGCTTCGACAGACGGACGCAAAAGATCGCCCGCTGTTTCAAGCAGTCCTGAGAGTACGTCTGCCGAGAGCCGTTCCTTAAAATTCGTCTTCTGATGCTCAATTTTCTTCGTTCGACACCGATTGGAGAAAATAAAACCTGGCAATCATCGATTTCCTATATCGTAATAACTTACGTTTAGACTGAGAAGATAATACAGCATCTTCAAATAGGGATTTTGAGTAAACGTATTTATAATCCAAATAAACAACCATAAATTCACAATGCACCACATGAAGATGTGAACAGTTCACACATTTTGTTTGGTTTTCAACATTTCTTTGTTCTTTCCTTCATTTACTTTGATATTCTTCTTCTTTTTCTCACAATAAACGAAGTTTATCTCCTTAAACAGCGTTAACCAGCTGATACTTGCAATGGTGAAGTGTGGTGTTTTCTTCGCGGTACGGACTGAATTCCTAAGTTTCATTTGAAAGAGCTTCGGCTCCAAAGGTTAATTAGCGTTTTAGTCGTATTATTTCCTTAAACAAGGTTAACCAGTCGATCTTTGTAATGGTGAAGTGTAGTGTTTTCTTCGCGGTACGGACTGAATTCTTAAGTTTCATTTGAAAGAGCTTCGACTCCAAAGGTTAATTAGCGTTTTAGTCGTATTATTTCCTTAAACAAGGTTAACCAGTTGATCTTTGTAATGGTGAAGTGTTGTGTTTTCTTCGCGGTACGGACTGGATTCTTAAGTTTCATTTGAAAGAGCTTCGGCTCCAAAGGTTAATTAGCGTTTTAGTCGTATTATTTCCTTAAACAAGGTTAACCAGTTGATCTTTGTAATGGTGAAGTGTGGTGTTTTCTTCGCGGTACGGACTGGATTCTTAAGTTTCATTTGAAAGAGCTTCGGCTCCAAAGGTTAATTAGCGTTTTAGTCGTATTATTTCCTTAAACAAGGTTAACCAGTTGATCTTTGTAATGGTGAAGTGTGGTGTTTTCTTCGCGGTACGGACTGAATTCCTAAGTTTCATTTGAAAGAGCTTCGGCTCCAAAGGTTAATTAGCGTTTTAGTCGTATTATTTCCTTAAACAAGGTTAACCAGTCGATCTTTGTAATGGTGAAGTGTAGTGTTTTCTTCGCGGTACGGACTGAATTCTTAAGTTTCATTTGAAAGAGCTTCGACTCCAAAGGTTAATTAGCGTTTTAGTCGTATTATTTCCTTAAACAAGGTTAACCAGTTGATCTTTGTAATGGTGAAGTGTTGTGTTTTCTTCGCGGTACGGACTGGATTCTTAAGTTTCATTTGAAAGAGCTTCGGCTCCAAAGGTTAATTAGCGTTTTAGTCGTATTATTTCCTTAAACAAGGTTAACCAGTTGATCTTTGTAATGGTGAAGTGTGGTGTTTTCTTCGCGGTACGGACTGAATTCCTAAGTTTCATTTGAAAGAGCTTCGGCTCCAAAGGTTAATTAGCGTTTTAGTCGTATTATTTCCTTAAACAAGGTTAACCAGTCGATCTTTGTAATGGTGAAGTGTAGTGTTTTCTTCGCGGTACGGACTGAATTCTTAAGTTTCATTTGAAAGAGCTTCGACTCCAAAGGTTAATTAGCGTTTTAGTCGTATTATTTCCTTAAACAAGGTTAACCAGTTGATCTTTGTAATGGTGAAGTGTTGTGTTTTCTTCGCGGTACGGACTGGATTCTTAAGTTTCATTTGAAAGAGCTTCGGCTCCAAAGGTTAATTAGCGTTTTAGTCGTATTATTTCCTTAAACAAGGTTAACCAGTTGATCTTTGTAATGGTGAAGTGTGGTGTTTTCTTCGCGGTACGGACTGAATTCCTAAGTTTCATTTGAAAGAGCTTCGGCTCCAAAGGTTAATTAGCGTTTTAGTCGTATTATTTCCTTAAACAAGGTTAACCAGTCGATCTTTGTAATGGTGAAGTGTGGTGTTTTCTTCGCGGTACGGACTGAATTCCTAAGTTTCATTTGAAAGAGCTTCGGCTCCAAAGGTTAATTAGCGTTTTAGTCGTATTATTTCCTTAAACAAGGTTAACCAGTCGATCTTTGTAATGGTGAAGTGTAGTGTTTTCTTCGCGGTACGGACTGAATTCTTAAGTTTCATTTGAAAGAGCTTCGACTCCAAAGGTTAATTAGCGTTTTAGTCGTATTATTTCCTTAAACAAGGTTAACCAGTTGATCTTTGTAATGGTGAAGTGTTGTGTTTTCTTCGCGGTACGGACTGGATTCTTAAGTTTCATTTGAAAGAGCTTCGGCTCCAAAGGTTAATTAGCGTTTTAGTCGTATTATTTCCTTAAACAAGGTTAACCAGTCGATCTTTGCAATGGTGAAGTGTAGTGTTTTCTTCGCGGTACGGACTGAATTCCTAAGTTTCATTTGAAAGAGCTTCGGCTCCAAAGGTTAATTAGCGTTTTAGTCGTATTATTTCCTTAAACAACGTTAACCAGTTGATCATTTGCAATGGTGAAGTGTGGTGTTTTCTTCGCGGTACGGACTGAATTCCTAAGTTTCATTTGAAAGAGCTTCGGCTCCAAAGGTTAATTAGCGTTTTAGTCGTATTATTTCCTTAAACAAGGTTAACCAGTTGATCTTTGAAATGGTGAAGCGCTGTGTTTTCTTCGCGGTACGGACTGAATTCGTCAGTTTCATTTGAAAGAGCTTCGGCTCCAAAGGTTAATTAGCGTTTTAGTCGTATTATTTCCTTAAACAAGGTTAACCAGTTGATCTTTGCAATGGTGAAGTGTAGTGTTTTCTTCGCGGTACGGACTGAATTCTTAAGTTTCATTTGAAAGAGCTTCGGCTCGAAAGGTTAATTAGCGTTTTAGTCGTATTATTTCCTTAAACAAGGTTAACCAGTTGATCTTTGCAATGGTGAAGTGTAGTGTTTTCTTCGCGGTACGGACTGAATTCTTAAGTTTCATTTGAAAGAGCTTCGGCTCCAAAGGTTAATTAGCGTTTTAGTCGTATTATTTCCTTAAACAGCGTTAACCAGTTGATCTTTGTAATGGTGAAGTGTAGTATTTTCTTCGCGGTACGGACTGAATTCTTAAGTTTCATTTGAAAGAGCTTCGGCTCCAAAGGTTAATTAGCGTTTTAGTCGTATTATTTCCTTAAACAGCGTTAACCAGCTGATCTTTGTAATGGTGAAGTGTAGTGTTTTCTTCGCGGTACGGACTGAATGTTTAAATGTTATTTAGGCGAGCTTCGTGCTTCAAAGGGTAAACTAAGATAGAACGCTGGTTCGATATCTTTCCCGGACAGCCACGGCTGGTTAAGCCCGAGACAAAACTCATGACTCCCAATCCGTAACAAATCCGCTAATAAATAGGGACTATTCAAGTGTGCCGGGAACGACTTAGCTAGCTTTACCGCAGAGCTAACCTGCTCTGTGCGCCACATGTGCAAATGGAGGTCATACCCAGTGACCTACTACACGGAACGGAATATTACAGAGACAATCTAAAAACAAGCGATTGGGTAACATCCAGTGCCACTACAGGCCGCGCTAGGCGAAGGCATCTGTCGTCATAAAGTGAGCGTGGAAACTTGCGCGGTTCACGTTTCAACTGTCTTTATCTCCCGAAACCTAACGTCATGGCCGAGATATCCGCAATCAGCAGACCCCGGCATCAAATCTCGATCAAAATCTCGGCTACTCCTACTGAGGTATTTAGTAGTTTTCCTCAGTCGCTCTAGGTAAATTTCGGCATAAACCTTAAATTCAGCCACGACTGCCTCCTTCCGTACGCTTCCAATTCACCAATTATCCTGTAATTGGATATTACAGGGTCTAACTAAGGAACAAATAAACACCGGATGGCTGAACGGATTTCAACGAAACTTGCACATGTTATGTGGAACATACTTCTTCCATTTTCAGGGCTGAAAATGGTGGTATGTGCCCAGCACGTTATAACCCAGAAGACCAACATCGACATCTTCAATCTGTTCTTCCATTACAGTGGCGGACTTAGTTTCACGCCCATACAAAACAACAGGTAAAACTGGAGTCTCCCCTCAAGTAATGCTGGGTGGCACTCTTTTTGGGGAAACTTATTCCAAGCTTTTAACCTCAATCTTTTGCTGTAAAGCGTTGTTTCAGGATAGATTTCAGATTTGATGTGTGGCTAAAGTATTAATATTGTCATTCATACGTTCCCTACCCTGGAATAATGCTTTATAGGAAAGACGTTTCGTCAAAAAAAAAGTGCCACAGAGAGTCATTCGAGGGGAGGCACAAATTATATTTTCGCTCATTTCAGTATTCATGTTCTTAGGCAGATCACAAGAACATTCTGGACAGGATGCAATCAGTGACTTTTTCAATCTGCACTTGAATCTAGAACAAGTGGATCGTAACAAGGACAGTGCAATGGGGCGAAGACTTCCATATGGAACACCTGTTCAGCCTCTGGGGACGAGGGCAGGAAATGTTGCCACCTCATTGTCGCTACCGGCTACCAAGTGACATCAGGGTACAAAAAAGTTTCAGGGCAAAAACTACCGGTTCTTACGTAACGCATTGGCCAAATACCGTGACCACTGAAACCCTGCCACCAGGACTAATTCCCGAGCCAGTTCAATCCACCTCACTACAACGATCTGGCTCAACTGATGATTCCTACGCCTGTCAAGTCGTCCTGAAAATGTATTCTCTTCTAAATTTTGCGTTCAAATCTCTTAAATGGGGCCCGCAGTACCAACACGTGCCAGTTCGTTGCAAATCCTGTTACTTACACCACTTTTATCCGGAGATGGTGCATGCAAATTCGTAAAAAAAAAAAAGACCAGTTAATATTACATGCAACCACTAATAAAATTCAACATTTTTCACTTCTTATATGAATCCTTCATAAACTAAAAATTTCGTCTGAGACAATTATCATTCACATTTTTGTTCTCTTTAATTAGCCTGCCCTGAACGTAGTCATGACGGTCGGAGTGAAAATTCCCGTGGCCTTTTCCAGTTTCCAACACGCTGTTCATGTATGTCTGTCTGGCGCGTTTTCAGGAATAGCGTGAACGGATGACATTCCTTTCTTTTCCCTTGTTCGACCTGTTGACGTCACCGACCGTGATGTGGTGTGAAAAAGACCTTTGAAACTTCAGTTTACTCCATACATCACACATTTCCATCACTTTATTGTGTTCAGGACGTGGCGAGAAGAAGGTCTTTTGCGATGTTTCGTAACATGAAAGTTTCTTACCTTTACGATATGCTACCTCCGACTGGAAGACCACCTATTGTCGGCCGTCGTCTACTCCACCCGTAACATAAGAACGTGGTGAAAGCGGACCTCGTACTTATAATATGCCACGACCACCTCCATGCACATATATAATTCCTCCCGTCAGAATCAAAACAGTTAAGTTCTTAACAGGTCGTCAATATCAAGTCCCCGTCCCATCAGAGTCTACGTCAAACGCCCGCTCGCTCATGCTGCATTGTTCTCCAACAAGCCCCAAGGTCCCCCACGTTCTTCAACGGCGCATTTCAAAGACCTTGGCTACTACCAATTTTGTCTGTGCGGATGAAGATCTCGTTAAAACGCGCGTTCACTTGTCTCAGGGCGATCCGGGCATCTTCAATTCTCATTTATACACGGTTTTCATTCTTAGGAACACGGTCTGCCATTATCTTAATGTTTTGGAAAGTCTGTCTTCTCCTTGCATTCTGCCGAAATCTGGAATCCAATTCGTTCTTATTCCAAAAGTTTTAGAAAATATCCTACTGTAGATATTTAGCATGTCACAATTTCATTTATAATCCAATCCAATATATTTCGATGTTCTGATCAATTTAATTTTACCTTTTCAAATTCTGTTTCAGTTTAAAAAAAAATTATAAATACCAACCGCCCAATTTAAATAACACATCACGCCAGTAGAAACCCACTCATCAACAACAATTAAAAATCGATAGGTCGATCGATACCTCAACGAAAATCGACTACTTTGCTGTTCTCCGCTTATCAGTGTGGACAACTTTCCAGACAATTCGATCACTCCGAGAGTCGCTGTGTTGCTCTGTAACCTTGGTTACGGAAAGCTTGTCTCCGAATTGCATACTTTCACGTCCTCCTTTTCCCTCGCTCCGAGCTTTCCGCTGGCCAAAGCACGACACAACAATTGCGCGCATTTTCATAACCTCAATGTTCAGATTTCTAAAGCAGTCCTATGTCTTCAGTCTGTTGCTATGGGCTTAAATCTGACAGTGTGACCGTTAACTACATGTAAAATAGTTTTACGAAAAAAAGGACACGAAAAATATTTCCAACATGTTCCTCTAGTACTTGAACATCTGTTGTTTCATGGGTGAAAAACTTGGTTCTTCACTCTACAAAAACACCACAGACCGAGTGTGGATTCTGGTTTTGTGGTCTCCGCCCCCTCGTAGTCTTGTACGTGGCAACCAACCTTTCGGGAGAAAGTATCAACTCCATCTTCAATTAATTCTACCCTGAAAATGGAGGCGATATTTTCTCCGAAATGTTGGTTATCACCTACTAGACAATATGGAGTCACAACCAACAACGGCACAAATTTACTGCCATGTAAACCCACATTTTCACACATACTGTATCCATTTCTCATCTTACCCATGCATGCTACATGCCTCGCTCATAGCCCCTTCCTTGATTCAATAATTTTAATAATATTTGGCGAAGACTGACCATTTATGTGGCTACTCGTTACGTAACTTATTCATCCTTCTGTCACTTAAAAGGGGGCATCAGTACTGGATAAAACGTCCATACCACAGGCAGATCATGGGGTTAAAACCCGGCTCTTTCGAATGAAAGTCCAGGTTCAATCACAGAAATGGTCACGTGGGATTAGTTGCTATACTACGAGCCTCCTGCCACAATCAGCGTTTTATCAACGTTCCACATTCACGTACATCGTAAAAAGGTGGGACAACAGAACCATTTGAGTCTGCAGTACCCAGGAGATCGATTAACCCCAATTCTGCATTACAAGAATTAAAAAGTTGTTTCAAAAACTTCCCACAAAACAACGGATAGCTTAGGTTTAATCTACTTAATAAAAGAAAATTCTCGAATAGGGCCACTGTTTAAATCCGACTTATAGAAACTTTACTAATAAAAACCGGAACCAGTTGATCAGGAAATGTGCAAACAGCTATCCCTCATTATCACTCTGTATAAATGATTTCACAGCCGAGAGGCTTCTGCTATCACACAACTGCGCATAAAATTAAAATACCACACAAAAGAAGGCACGCATGCGTGATACATCCTGCCAACATGTGTAAGAAGAGTTCACGATAACAAAACAAAAATCCAAACATACAAAACAATAACATTCAAAGGTATTTGACTCGCAAAACATTCACATTTCCTGCATCTGTTCTGTTCTCAGAAGGGCCAGAGACCGAAATGCCATTTTGGAAATTCAAGTGTGTCACACACACACACACTGTAAGATATAGTTACACATTTCATAAGTTGGCATTAGTATAAGGTTTCCTTTGTAACTCCCGCAGCAAGAAATTTTCAGATAAAAAGTAAATAATTTCATAGCAACCCACGAATTTCCACCGATAATTGGAAGAAAAAAAATCAATACATTTCCGAAACTAGGTATGTATTGTCGGCATTCAACAGAACACGAAGTTCGCGTTTAAAGACGGCCAGGTTTCGATCCCGGGCAGTGCAGTTGGCTGTCATGATTTTAATTAAAATGTATAAAAATGTTCCCAAAAGACCGAGATAAATATAAAAACTTTAATTCACATGAACTTCACAGACGGCGAAAGCGTGTGACCAGAGATTTATTAATAAAAATGTGGTAATAAACAGCAACATTCAAATAATATTCAAAATTGTAACCCCTACTTAAACTGATATAACACAACTCTACAGCAAGATCTCCTAGCAGATATTATAAATACCTTGACAAGACCCAGAAGCTTCTAACACACCCCAAACCACGCCTAAAATGACAAGGAATTCAAAATTTTTACCCTAGAACACATTTTCTTATTAATTTACCTGCAGTTAGTAGTTAAAACCACCAGATAACTTTGGCATTTTCTTAGAGACAGACGCGTATATCAAGATGAATAATAATAAGGCAGAATCTCGCGATACGGAAAACATTCCACAAGGCTTTGTATCACAGTTGCATTTTCAGTGACAATTCTGAGAAAAACAACTCGACGTTCCAGTGTTTGTGACTGTCAGTAACTGATTCTTACAGGGAGACTCTGTGAATCGTAAATAACATTTCAATAAACACGAAAACAGCTTTGGCTTTAGGTTATAACACAGACATTTTAACACGAGAAATAAATACCATATGTCACACATCTTCATCAACTTAAAAGAAATCTAATCGTCTTCCATTTTCCCGACATTTTAAATCAGTGTTCCCGGAATAGTTCAAGTTCAGGGAATTATCACAAAAACAGCTGTTACACTTTTATACACATTATTACAATTATTTCGTTTCTTTAGGAAACAAATGCCAAGCGGTTTTAGA
This sequence comes from Zootermopsis nevadensis, assembly GCF_977971745.1. Taxonomy (NCBI): domain Eukaryota; kingdom Metazoa; phylum Arthropoda; class Insecta; order Blattodea; family Termopsidae; genus Zootermopsis; species Zootermopsis nevadensis. The sequence goes on from NW_028259134.1 coordinate 21,927,925, forward strand.
GAGACAGCGGAAATGGTTGAAACATGACGAATAGTTTTTGCATGGTACTGCCTTCATCATGCTATGAAAACTAAAGATTACCAAACTACTACCTAAAACAGAACGCGATATACTTACCAACACGAGAATGGAAGAGCGATTTTAGCTTGTAAAAATCCTTGAACACGTCTTTCAACACAACACAACTTGAAAACACAATGATTTAAACTACAAGTCACAACACACATTAACGAAAAGGGTTTCTCTTTGATCACACAACTTTCATCACAGACGGAATCGACACAGATGTCCAATATTAATCCACGTGTCACTTTTCTTGGCAGATGACGTATCGATCAGGCAACATCTCGCAGTGGGCTTGTATGTATCCACGACAATCCACTTTTTGAATACAGACTTTTGTTTGTGAAAAGAAATCGGTTATAATATTCGATTGTTATCCAACCAGACAAGCGATCGCGAGCCCCCTGGCGACCTACAGTCCAACATGACATCGTCCCGCCACCTGACTCCGACAGCCACGGTGCTATTACGTGACGTCACACGTAATCTATCGAGCCCTCACGAAGTGTACTGCCAACTGTTAACATTATATGTTACTAGGTTTAAAACCTAGCGGAAACCTCAAACCTCTGCCTCAAATTAAATAAACAAAAGTGTTTATTTCGGGGTTGTGAATTACATCATACATCCATCATAAAAGCGACATTAACTTATTTTTTAACATAATTAAAAAATGCTTCGACATACTTTTGTTGCTGATATAGAAATAAAAAAAACAAAAAAATGCCAGTGATTTGAAGCGACATATCTCGTGCGTAGTATGAAGGGGTGCAGGGGCGTCTTCGCACTCAATCGAGGGATGGAGCGGTTTTAAACACCAGCGACACCGTGATGAACCCGTGTAGACAACCCGCCAGATAGAGGTGTCGGAGAAGTTGCCTATAGAGCACGGCGGTATCAAGTCATAACTCCACACGTTTCTACCAAGTTTGTTGGAAATCTGTTCAGGGTACACGTTTGAGATGGAATATAAGTAGCCTAACGCAAAACATTTCACAGATGTCCTGAACCGCAGAAAATACTTGAACTGAAAACTTCTAACCACAACATAAAAAAACAATAGCACAAAAAGATTCATCCCTTATTACGTCTACGAAACGCTGTCGTATCTGACATGAAAACTCTTCGGAACAAATAAACATTTCGTGTTGTAAGGGTGAGAGTAGCAGACGGATAAAGGAAGTTCAGAAATGTACCAAGTCGATCGTTTCTTAGAAGAGATACACAGACGTTGTGTGTTTGTGGCTATAGTTTCAAACAAGATAAGAGACATTTCGAAACTCGCTTCTACTCTGACAACAAACATTCTTTTGTTCCTGGACTCTGTTTCCGTTCACAGGCAAAGCCGATTTCGCAACTTCGACACGTCTCCCAGTTCTCAAGACGCAATAACGAACGCTCACTATCTTCCTGCCTCATTCAACCCTTTGAACGAGGTATCTCGATACCAAACACCGTCCATTTATATGAGATTCTATGTTCTCACGACAGTAAAGTACACTTTAGCGCCAAAGTTAGTGTAGTCAAGTCTTGCTGTTTCTTTCTAGTAACAATAAAACAAATAAAATAGTACACTGACGATTGACTCGACGAGAGGGCCACGAGAAAACTGCAGAGCACGGTCAGTCTCAAAAATAAACACATCGTCTACACAGTCATTAATGGTCATTAATCACATTATATTAATCGTTAAATAACTTTTGTAGGTAATACATGGTCACTAAATAACTATTACACCCAAGAAATTTCACATACTGATTACGGCAGATGAATTGCTTCTTTGGTTTAATTAAATATCTTGGTGCATAAGTTATAAGGATGGCAGCATTGTCAGAACACTAGTGCCTCCAAGCGGACGTAACACGAAACTGCTCTCCACATCACCTGAACGAGGAACGTGTGTCAATATTGTTAACAAAATCTGATTAGAGCTCTGTCGCTCTGTCGACAGACAAGATTCTTGGGGAAGGAGGGGGACAATTAAAGAAGCTTCTCATTGGTTGAGAGTAGAAAAAAATATAATATTACTGGCTTCTGTTAATCAAAGGAAATATTTTCGTATAGCATGTACCACGCAACTGTAAAATATGAAATACAATATATTTAAGTCCCTTTGCAAATTCATAAAATCATCCCACGAGTCGATTCTGTGTAGTGAATATACTGTCAGACGTCGTTAAACACGCCAGAATGAGAATAAGTTGAAGCTATACCCTGTGAACATACGAGAAGATGTATGTCCCCATATATAAATACATGTTCATTCTTCAACACTTAATTCAGTGAATTAATTTGGAGAATTAAACATAATGGGGAGACAGTGTCAAATTTTAGGAGTTCAGTGTGCATGTACCATTGTCCTATATGGTCAAAATTTAGACGTGAGATGGAAGACCCTGGACATTTAAAGAGAAAATGACTGACAACTGTCTCAAATGCTGAAAAATCCTAGCATTGAATTCTTGTAGCGTCTTTTTAAAATTTAATTTTTACGCTTAACCTACATGAGGGGGGGGGGGGGGGGGAGACAAAATACTTTCCGAGCCAAACAAAATTTTAGAAGAGACAGTGGCTTCCTTACCCCTTCATTTCCGATGTCTCTCAGATTGGAGGATAATATTAAAATTGAATTTCGTCGCACAAAAATTGGTAGGATATATGACTACACTGAGATCTGTAGCATTTATTCAAAGCACGATGGTTTGACACATTGAAGCACGAAGTTTAAATACATAGCCTAATATTTAAAAATTAGGCCCGTACCTCAAAGAAAACAGCCCGTGTCCACATCAGTGGTCATTGTTCAGTGTTGTTTAATGAAATAATTGCTATTTATTCTGAGTAAAATACGAAGTACATAACTAATTACACTATGTGAACACAACGTAGAATTACTAAACGTTAAAACAGATGAAAAATAACTAAAAAGAGTTGAACAATCTCTAGAAAAAGTTGCCTAAACTGAGCAGTCTGTGAACAGTAGCTGCGCATTACTGAGCGGACTGTACTCATGCCGACAACCGAGCAAATTCAAACCCTACAGCTGGTGGCAGTCAATAAACCCGACGCCTGGCGACGCGACGACAAATCAAATTGATTCTGAATATCACAGACGACAGGTGAGATCAAAACACGGATAAAAAGCTTGATGTGCCACTGGACCAACGTCGGTGTTACTTTGTGTCTGGGGAACTCCGACACCATCGACAAAACTATCATCGAGATAACAATCGATATATCTCTAATAACGCGAACTTAAAGAAATACGTTTTATTGAGATGGTAGAATAGTAAACTGATATTATGTTAGCAGAATCCCGAAAAACAACTCGATAACGAAATACAAGCTCTTCACGACATTTCATATAAGTTACGATGTCTTCGTGAACACTTTTCTTTAAGTGTTCTGTCTGACGACAGGTCAATATGAACAGGATCCTTCCATCCTTTTCTCGGACTGGGACCTGTTCATATACGTTCTTGGCAGATGATCCAGAAGTGGTTTGCCATTGCCTTCTTCTGTGTGTGAATGGAGTAATTGTTGGGATGCCACGGAGGAAAACTCCGTGTTGTCTAGACCACGGCCTTGCCCAACACAAGTTATAAATTCGGGCACCGCCGGGAATCGAACCCGAGACCCCAGGATTACAAGGCCAGCGTTCTAACCGCTAATCCTTATCACTAGGCATTAAGAGTAGGGCAGTATTGGAATATATGGATAAAAAAACGAATACAAACGTCAGTGGGACACAACATAAAAAAATACATCGCCGACCGCGTCATATCGAAATGAAATATAAAACACTGAAAGAAAAAGTACATGAATTTTTTACCAGGAAATCACACGCAAATTGCTTAAGATAAATGAAAAGTAGGAGATCTACTCACCTAACCTGTTCCCGCTTCTTCTCTTGACCCGTAAGCAAATGGTCCTGGAACGAATACACTGAAAAGGAATAACAAACACAGATTAAAATCAGGTTCGTCATATTTTGGTAGAGCACAAATGTTAAGTTGTGTAACTTCTGGCCCCTAATATGATTTTCAATACACATCTATTTCTGTCCTCATTACTAACTAACTACAAGGCTTAAGGAACCCGAAGGTTCATCACCGAATTAACCAAAGCCTTCCACCCTCCTGGGCCAGCAAATTCCAATCGCTTCCTTGGTCGTGCCAAAGAGTCCGCCCGGTTCCCAGGCTTGGTATAATTTTTCGTAAAAATACAGTTTTCACGGTGAAAGGTTCTTAGCCTCACGCCCAAACCCCCAAAGCTGGAGGACCATCTCTTGTCGGCTGTCCATAACTGGAGGAGGTTGTTCCTCCATCCGCAACCTGAGGACGCTAGCATATTTTGCTTAAGAGCACCGAGGAACACCAAGACATGACGAAATGAAATTCATCCAAGTTCTCTTTCTAAAAAGTTTCAGTCAAAATTTCCGCCTCTCTTCTTTGACGTGCACGGACGGAACTCGGTCCGTGGAAGAAACTTCTTTTGTTTGCGTTCCTCGCGTTCTGCGTCTGCTGACAGCGGGCCACTTCGCGGTATGATTGGCCGAAATGTATTTCTCGAAGGCATAAAATCCCCGTCGTCATGGTGACAGCGTGTAGTCAAGCATGTTAAGGTGGCAGAACGCAACCCTAAAAGCCCATCACCACCTGGTAGACAAACTGCCCAGGAAGAACGAAAGGCGTCTACCCGGATATCGTGCGCGCGCACCACACCATGGAGACGAGCGTATGGACGGAGAGGACGCATTATCATCTATCGCCAGCCTCATGCTCCGACCTATTTACCCCCTAGAAAAGAGGCTGGGTGGTCCCCAGAAGAAGTCTGGGACACGGTGGCGACGGAGAAGGAAAACTTCGCTGCCGCCAAGAATCGAACCACGGCCGTCCAGCCAGTAGCCAAATACCTTATAGTAAACAGCGCCCATCACTTCTGATTCATAATTCATAACCACCTTCCCACCTAACCATCCGACACTCATCCCCCACGTCTGCAAAAACTCGGTGCTTAATAAATTGGTCACGAGTTTCTGACGACAGATTTCGGAATCAGAGGAGTTCAACCTCCACGTCTCACTACAAGAAAGCCAAATCAATTATGGCAAATGCCTCGATTCTTCTACTCGCTTTAATACAAATTAGGCGGCAGGGCTCTCCTCTAAAGTCTTTGCATCGAGCCCCGAGTCAGTATCGATTAATCTGTACGACATCAAAGGAACGCAAAACCTCAAAGTAACTTCAGCACTCACAGTGGGGGGGGGGGCGTGGGGGGGGGGGGGGAGAGCATAAATGTTGGCACGAACTGAATCAGGCGACGTCTCAAGATGTGAAAGCGTGTGGATGCTGGAAGGGAAGGCGCTTTCCAACCTGCACATACACAGCTTGTTACACCGTACAAGGTTTTCATCTAATTGCCGGTGAGTTGTTAGGTCCAAGCTTCGGTCATTTTAACCCTGTAGAAAATAGTCCACAGCACCCACTGGGACAGAGGGAGGGTGGAATTCTGAATCCATCTGGATCTCGCTGAGAACACATAATTCCTACCGCTGTCTCGGATAGAAACGCGGTCGATCCTGTAATCAGTCGCTTAACTGACGAGGAAAATTTCGTTCATAGAAAATTAAAAAACAAATGCCCGCCACTGCCAGCTCAGGCCGTGGTCTCCTGCGGTGTTCAGATGCTTCAACAATGAAGATGGAGGCAGTATGATTCTCCGAAATGGTGTACGAACACAAGGCTAGACCGCACCCAGGGGACCACAATCTAACCTCACAATGCCGCGAAAACCTCCAATATTCCTACATTATCCACTTAGTTGATCTCCCGACACGCCTTATTGCCATCCTAGGGGTCTCGAAATTCAATAACGAGGTCTAATGGGGTACAATACGTCACGTGATGACCGTCCTATTTCAATGCCAACACCAGCTTAATAAGGTACACTCGGCTTTAGCAAACCAGGATCCTTCCAATGTTGATACGACAAAGGGAGACTGTTTTCTTTGCGGTACGGACTGGATTCTTAGAAATTATTTAGACGAGCTTTGGTTTCAAATGGACGCAATGAATAATCGTAGGTAAGTTAATCTTTGTACAGAGAAATGTCCCAATGAATCTCCCCCTTGAAATATAGCAGAAGGCAATACAGCCAAGTGATGCGGTAAGGAGGAGGTGGGGGTACACTCTCAGGTCGCCAGTCGCAAGTGTTTCTGGGTCGTCGCCTTGACGACAGAGCGCGAGAGACCTTTCCTCATTAATTAAAGGGAACCAAGTGACGGATGCCTCTCGGGCTGCCTATTCTCCAGGCAATTCATTATTCGTAATGAGCAGATTAAGACCGGGTTATAAGAACCAGGATCATGTGAGCGATGTCCAACCACTGCCTTCTACACAGCGTGATATTTAAACGCAGCAGGGACCAGATGTTCTCATAAATTTCTGTAGGTACAATTTTAACCCTTTGAAAACTAAGTTAGTCTAAATAATATTTAAACATTCAGTCCGTACCGCGAAGAAAACACAAGACCTCACCATTACAAACGCTGTTTAAGGAGATAAACGCAATTTACTGTGGGAATTATACGAAACCCATAATTATAAAATGCAAATCTGCGAGTTAGGGGTTAATTAGATAAGTCAATCGATACTGTTTATAATTACTGATTCAATACTAAAATGGAAAGGCATCGAAACGCGGGCGAACAGACTGGCTGCCACGACATACACGTAGAAATAATGGGGGGGAAAAGACGAAAATGTCTTAACGTCGTCTGTCGGCTGGCTGTGTGGAGGAACGCAAATGCCGTTCTCCTACCTGGTGGATGTGCGAGATGACCTCCGTGTGCGTGGCATCCTCCAGCGACTTGCCGTTCACTTCCAGAATCTCGTCTCCCACCTCCAGGTCCGCCTTGTCCGCTGGCGAACCTGGAAAACAAAAATTACAAATTACAGAATCAAATACGAGTCAATTATCCGTCTGTCTCTACTTAAATACCACTTTAATCGCAAAGACCTGTAGACATAACATAATTTAAATTTAAAATTAGGAAATTTATGAATAGCGCAACAATTCTGGTGCCCTGGCTTTCAGTTCGTGACTGCTAACCTTTAATGAGGGCGGGTGGGAGGTCAAGGACCTTCTGTGGAATAGACGTCATGACAACTCCCAATTCCTATATCAAAATTCAGTCCGTACCGCAAAGTAAACACAACGCGTAACCATTACAAAGATTAAATATTTAACGCTGTTTAAGGAAATCGTTGTTATTATTATTCAAGATTGCGTAAGGAATTCAAGGGCCTATATTCTGGGGTGAAACTGACTGCTATGAGGATACGCCACGCTGTGTTCAACACGCATCGCCATTATCTTGAACAGCGTCGCTGCTATCACAAGCAGAACATTCTGCAGTGGTAATTGCGTTACACAGCGGTCGCTATGGCAACGGAACAGAACCAACCCTTCTACGGAAACCGACATGATCTATGAAAATGTTATAAGGCCCAGAAGGGTTTACAAAATTTACGAATTTCTATGCCTGAGTAAACCCTAGGGTTCATTTACTGCACATTCAGACTTCTTGTTGTACAGTTACAGATGGAATTTCGTCCACAAGACAATTAAAAAATGTATTGTTTCCTGCTAAATATTCGCCACATGCAAAATTGTTTCAAATTAAAGTTATAGACCTTAATGAAATACGTATTTTACGACAACAAATTATTTTAGTGCGATTAGCCGTGTTTGAGAAAGTAGGTACATATACTATTTAGCTACATGCTCAACCCATCAGCTGCTGATAGCCGAAAAGAGGTGGTCATCGAGATTTGAGGTTATCGCAAATGAAAATATACCATTATAGACCTCGTTCTCCTTTGAACACATTGAAACTGTACGAAAAATCAGAACAATGGAAGTTCAACAGAGCTAAAGGAAATGCTTTTATCGCAGACAGAAGAAACGTACAAACAAATTTTCGATCTGAATTTGAAAACATCAAATAAAAAGACACGTCCAACGATAAACTATCTATGGCTTATCTATCAACTGCGAAACAGAAATATGGAAACGAAGACAGGGTGTCTATCGCCGGAATAAATATCGATACTAGATAAAAGAAATAAAAAATAAAAGTCCCTTTTAGGCCACTCATTCCCGAACACAATTCTGCGTATCACTACGACTGGGTATGCAACTATCCAGTATCAATTCCTGTGATAAATCTATTTAGACACGTACGCGGACGATCCCGGACACAACCAAGCTTTTGTTACTTTGTGTCAGGAACTATGCTTTTGACGTCACAGCCCTTATCTCCTGCCTTTGTTTCAACTTCTTAATGAAGTGGAAATGGATGAACTGAGCAAACAAACAGACTTTAACGAAGGAAATATGTGGAAAGCGCGCATATGCTTCATTATTCCCGACAGAACATAATATCCGCCAGACTGTTGATAAATAATCTAAAAAAAAAAATGAATTGAATTGACAGAAACTGTTCAAACCTGCACGGAAAAAGTGGAATAAAGGACAGTGACGCAGTCATCAGCTCCACGGAGGAAAAGTAATTTAACCGACAACTGGATATTAAATTCCCCGCAGCTTATGGGACCCAAATGTTCATCACCGTGTTCACGACAGCCCCGCCATTTCAGTGGCACCTATTATACGCCACGTTAACCCAGTCCAAACCACAAATTTCCATAAGATATTTTCTCTCTCACTCTCTCTCTCTTTGTTTTGAGGCTTCAAAAACAAAATATTTTTCGCATTTTTCATATCTCCCATGAGCACTACATGAGTCGATTATCTAATCCTCCTTGATTTTATCATCATAATAATATTTCATTAAAAGAAGGCCTATGAATTATGGAGCTCCACATTACGAAAATTTCGTCCCTTTTCAGTGCAAAAAGTTGTCAGTGGAACGACGGTTCCGGAGAATTAGACGTAAATACGTCTATACGGAAAGGAAGTTTATATATTGGCTTTATTCTAAATATTTCCTTTATACATGCTTTACAATTGAGTAAAGTTTGATTAAGACTTTGCTTATTTAACTTGAATTAATTACGCTTAAGATGGGTCTGTGGTAGCTGAATGTAATGTAATGTAATGTAATGTAATGAAATGTTTTATAGGTAACAACAATTCCGAGTAAACAGATGACGTTTCGTAGGTAACAATAATGCCAATAATCCCAAGCCATCGTCCCTTTTCAGTGCAAAAAAAAAGTCTATGGCACCGTTCCCAAACACCCTCAATTTGGTCTTCTATTAACGCTAGTCTAAGCTCCCAACCCGTAAGAAACAAAGATACTATGTGAAACAATACAATAAATTCCTAACCAACGAATGTGTACAGTTCTGCTCTGCTTTAGGAATTGCATCCATACCCACGCAGACGTGGTTTTATCGTCCCTTGTTAACTTTCCGTACGCAAATGAATAATAATAATAAATAATATGAAAAGTTTCCAGCACCATTAGCCACAAGAAACTCATAATTTATACGATAAATATGTTACAGTACATCATAACATGGCCCTAATGCCAGTTTCGCTCCCACCTCATGAGTTTTCACGACAGCTAAAGTTGATGCTGAAGATGTTCATACCAAGTTTAATTAAAATTGTGTTTCAAAACCTACAGGGTGACAGATACGGGCACAGAGACATAAGAATACAATAAGCCTGCCTTTAGCCTGCTTATGGCTAAAACAGCTAAAGGAAGATAAAATTCTATACGACATTACACTCAGTGGCATGAAGACATTATCTTCAAACTACGCGAGATGATATTACATTAGCCACATTCTACACGCACTTTCAGAAACAAAAAGCCATTTGTTTTGCAAATGGATACGTGGAAAAACACACAATGCTGACATGTTCTTGTTTCAGTCCAAATTAAACAGATTTATGGTCGCAACATTCAATCAGTCCGTTCAATTCACTGACGATACATTAAATTTGAACGAAATCCTGAAAGTAAATTAAAAACTACAGACTGCACATAAACAAATGCAAGCACTGACTCAGAATAGGATCCGATACGAGGTTCTTATCAACTGAAGTAATGAACCTTCAGTTTCATACAAGACTGAGATTTTACAGTCTAACTGAGCGACTATCAGCGCCTCAATAAGAACGATGTTCCGTCGAGTTCCTGAACTGTAGTGACATCTAATTGCAAATTATATTTACTCCATCTGTGGCGCACTTTTATTTCAAACATTCAGGTTTAGGTTAGGTTAGGTTAGGTTAGTTTAGGTTAGGTTTGGTTAGGTTAGGTTAGGTTTGGTTAGGTTAGGTTAGGTTAGTTTATGTTAGGTTTGGTTAGGTTAGGTTAGTTTAGGTTAGGTTTGGTTAGGTTATGTTAGGTTAGGTTAGTTTAGGTTAGGTTTGGTTAGGTTAGGTTAGTTTAGGTTAGGTTTGGTTAGGTTAGGTCTCCCAAAAGGTCTCGCGTATATTTCAGAATGTACAACCCTGAATGAAATTTCTGCCACACATTCAAACTGCGTGGTGTATAACCCTTGTTCGTAGACAGACTCTGTAACCGCATCCTAACGAATTTACGTCTACTAGTACTTATGCTTCAGTTTATCACCCTCTCTCTTTCATCCTATTTGTCTGCAACTCTCTTAACCTCCCCATGCACTCATTTCAGATCGAGCACACTCTACCCCCCTCCCCCCACTCCAGAACTAACCCCACGTTCCGTATAAAGCGCCTGTAACAATGCAAACCTTCTGGCGTCAGACAGAAGTGTAATTTAAATTAAACAGTACTAATTCACAGAACTGAGAAACTGACAATCTCACAGTTAATGTACTTCGATGGTGAACACTCAACAACAATGCAGTGGCGCCCTACTGATTCCATGAGTATTTATTTATTTAGTGTTCTGTCTGAGGACAGGTCCATATGAACAGGATCCTTCCATCCTTTTCTCGGACTGGGACCTGTTCATATACGTTCTTGGCAGATGATCCAGAAGTGGTTTGCCATTGCCTTCTTCTGTGTGTGTGAATGGAGTAATTGTTGGGATGCCACGGAGGAAAACTCCGTGTTGCCTAGACCACGGCCTTGCCCAACACAAGTTATAAATTTGGGTACCGCCGGGAATCGAACCTGAGACCCCCATGATTACAAGGCCAGCGTTCTAGACCACCGTGGCTTGATGATTCCATGAGTACCAAAACAAAATGTTCTTTTTTCCAAGCGCAGGGTCGGTATCTCTACCAGTGTACATCGAAATAAACAGCTTACACATGAAATTACTACTAACACGTCTGAACACGTTTAAAAACACTAAACACAAACATATTTTTTATCTGGCAATAAAATCGAATACACGTCATAATCACCCACACTGTACAATCACAAATAAAAAGAATTATAAATGCATTACCGATATAAATAAGTTGTTAGCTCCACACACTTGAAAGCGTCCACTGGATATGGAACCAGGCGATGCCCCAAGGCGTCTTAACGTAATGGCAAAAACAAAAATCCTTGTCCCTCCATGGGACTGAACCCCCGGCCATCCAGCCAACGCCATCTTCGTTAAGAATATGAAACAGGTCAGCGATAAAACACAGTGATTCTTCTAACATGCATCTACACAGACGACCTGCCGGTCAGTAACGTACGTTACGCTATGAAAATCGATTGTGTGTCAACTTGCGTGGAACAAGGTCAGTGGTGGCAACGTTACAAGCTGACTGAACCCGGAGTGAAGGGACGCCGTCATGCTGGGTCTACGAAGATGGTACAGTGACCCCACACAAGGTTCGCCCATTGTCTCCAGTCTTATGAACCAACCTCACTCAAATGGCTCTTCCGTTATTTCAATTTACTTGTTCTTTGATTGGAAAAGGTTAAGATAATTTTGAACATGACTGTCTCCTGGGGGTGTTGCCCTACGTAGTCTGATATAAAAACTGACCGACGTTTCAGAGGTGCTTATCGTCCTGATGATGGAGGCAGTGAGCCCGAAAAGTGTCACAAATTGGAATAAGTCTACCGAGAATCTAAACTGGCTTAGGGATAATTTAACACAAAAATAATCTCTAATTTGGGCAGAAAACCCTCCGGACTGTCCCCCAACTACAAATTCAAGTCCATTACCAAGGCAACGTATTGTAAAACAGCAGACACGCGGCTACAGCCCACCATTCATCAGAGAACCCGTCACGTGATCACATTCTCATTTCGCGTTATCTGTCTGCCTGTCTAACATACGAGTTTTCGAAATGGACAGGCCCTTTGTTAATTTTATCGGGACGTGACGTCACAAGAAGTCTTTTGACGATTGAGGGCCGGACAGATAAATGGACCAAAGGCTTCTAACAAGATGGCGTCGTCATTAATTTCCTATGTTCACGCTGCAGGTCGTAGGTATCACAGACAATGGCTGGCTCACGTCGCGCAGACAAGGTTACAGATTCTTCACACGCAGGCTACAAAATTTTAACATTCCCCCAGACATTTCCTACAAAGCCTCAGTTTCAACGGGAGTCATCTGATTAGTCTAAATGACATTTAAGAATCCAGTCCGTACCGCGAAGAAAACACTACACTTCACCATTACAAAGATCAACTGGTTAACACTGTTTAAGAAGATAATCGCTGCTTACAGCGAGAATCATACGAAACACATAAACACAAAATAAGATACTGATTTTTGAAGCAGGTGGTACATCTACCTAGTTTCAGAGGCGCTTTCTGCTTCTATCATCGGGACGATTATCTCACCTCTGAAACATCGGTAAATTCCTACTAGACCAGATGGCCCTAGTATCCAAAAGACAGTCATGTTCCACGATGCTGACTTGTACATAAATCTTAAGTGCCCTAAATTATTTTTAACGACCTCCAATACCAGATTTGGTCAAAATCCGTCCAGTGGCCCTCGATTTCAAACATGCGGACGAACAGGCAGTCATAACGTCCCCTATGTGCGTTCAGTTTAAGTGCATTGTCCAAAAGGGCATTATAAATAATCGCTGCTTATCATAAAAATAAATTATGATAAATTTTACCATGGAACACGGAGAAGATCCTTTTAAATAAAATCCGGTAACAGAATATTCCAAAACAGATGAACACCACACACTGGAAACGCATTGAAAGAATGAAGGTATCCTTAAATACAAAAGGAAACCCGAAACACAAGAGCGATGTATGTACGAACACGCATATAGATCGTTCTTACAGTAAAATTAAATTATCTAGTTCGCCTTCATAAAGGCCTTCACCATGTCCAACTAACTTACGTATGAAAGAAACGTCTACCAACAAACGAAAAAGTCACTATTGCAGTAACAATACGACATAACCTAACAAATCAAATGCCATATAAGCTGAAAGCAGTTCTGGGCTGTGACACCGTGTAATGTTGCAAGAAGTTACCAATGTTTCTGAGGCAAATATCGTCTCCATCATCAGGGTCTGAAGATATATACGATAGGTTCAGTAAACACCTACAAAATGGCAGAAGACCACAACCCACTTGAATAACATTACTGGATGAATAATTATCAACTACTGAAGAAATTCGATGTGCCAAGGAAGCAACCCTTTGAAGGCGAAGCTCGTCTAAATATTATTTAAGAAGAATTCAGTCCGTACCGCGAAGAAAACACTACACTTCACCATTGCAAAGATCAACTTTTTAACGCTGTTTAAGGAAATAATACGACTAAAATGCTAATTAACCTTTGGAGCCGAAGCTCTTTCAAATGAAACTTAAGAATTCAGTCCGTACCGCGAAGAAAACACTACACTTCACCATTACAAGGATCAGCTGGTTAACCTTGTTTAAGGAAATAATCGCTGTTTATTGCGAGAGTCACACAGAACAAAAAAAAAAAAAAAGGGCAAAATGCAGAAATATTCATCGTTAATTCAGGAGGTACATATAGTTACCACCAGCACGACAAACAAACCGCGAGATACGAAACTCGGTGAGTCTGCCAGGTTAGTTAATGAGGCAGCTAATTAGTAAGATAGTTCCAATTTTAACTTTTATGTCTACTCAGTCTGAGACACTTTGAAAAGCTGTGTTACAAAATACAAGATCATAAGTAATATTTAACTCGCAAAGGAATGGCGACCTGACAAGTAAGAGTGCGGACTCACCATATAGCTTAATCTTCTTATCCTTCGTCTCGACCAAAATTATGACGTAGCCTCCTAAGTCCACCATGATTGGTTCAGAAGCGTAATCCACACAGTTTACAGTTTCTTGGAAGGCATTTCCTCACGTGGCAACCAGAGGACTTTTGGTCCCTGTGCCGCGGAGGTTTGTCGTCCTCGTCAGTCGCCATGTTTCCAAGGAGTCCTAAGTACAGATGATCTTATTGCTTCAGATGCGCGGGGCGTGTGCCCTCAAGACAGTGTCACTGAACGTTCATCGCTACTGGGGGAGATGCCCGCCATCAGAAGCTTCGAGTCAGCTGCTGCAGTTTCGGTAAAGACGTCGTCGTCGTCGTCGAACTGTGGAACATAATGGCGACTTACTATCTCATGTTTGCCCCACACTTGTTACTCCCGACACCGGCACTTCAGATTAATCGCGTTACAAAACTACGGCGCTCGACTCCACTGCAAACTTGATTCAAAATTTTTTTTTAAAAAAAAACGTGCCCCGGCCAGTCTGGCAGAACTAAAATAATGTAAGGCAGCTGTGGACGACCCAGCCCTTGTGATTTTGGGGGATGTCTGGTGTTGGTTGCGCAGTGGCCAGGCAAGCTTTGCAGCATCGGTGACAGGAGCAGGCGAGGCGCGCGGGGTACGGAGTCTCTCTCATAAGATCAATACACTCGTAGCAGCGGGCTATATCGGGAGAGAGTGCCCCGTCAAAAGAAGAGCGTGCAGTTTAATTTCCAAAAATTTTTACAAGTTATTTTCAACACACGCAGGCATTAAAATTTGGTCCCTTTCACCTCAACATCATTACGACTTACACGTAATATCCACTTTAATATTATAGCCCCATCTTCGTCTACGTCCTTCAAGTGTCTGGTTTCCAAAACGGCAATTCCACCGCGAATCTGAACCTTCCTTATTTAACCTGAACAATACACACACGTAAAAGGAACCCTCAAGAAGGGGCGAAGTGCAATTGTTGGAGATGACTGTCTTCTAGGATGCTGCGCCGAGGGCTTGCTGCCTCCACCGTCAGAGTCATCGCCCTGATGATGGAGACTCACTCACTTTTTATAGTGTTCACGAAAGCAAGATAAATCCAATCTACAAACTCACGCCATATTTCTTTAATATACATTTTAATATCATCCTCCAATCTATGTTTCCAAAGCGGCGTCGTCCTTTTAATTTTACAAATAAATTATGTATACATTTCCGATCTTCAACCATGCGTGCTACATGTCCCGCCTACAGTACCAAAGTTGGTAACGAATATGTGGGCTCATAATTACGTATTTGTCTCCATCCTCCACTTATCGATACCTAACTAACGTCGATCATGACGAGTCGAAGAACCCCAATTTCAATCCCCGGCACGAATTCTTCTCATCGCCACCGGGTCTTGGGCCCACCGAGCCCCAGGCAAATTGTGAAAACATCCAGTCACTTCAATGCAGTGCCGAGGTCAGAACGCGCGCCTTATATCCGCCTATTTGAATGATAATGAAGCAAAGTGTCGACTCCGCGTACCACACCAGAGAAGGTTGCAATCGACTGATAAGCCTTGAACTGAAATAGTAAACGACGCTGTAAAAACACATACTGAACAGTTGACAGTCACGTACGACAGATAAACTCAAAGAAAAAATATTAATCGTCTTACGTTAAAAGTTCTCGTTAAAATTGCGATACCCGAATTAAAACTTAAAATGTTCAACAACATTTCGTAAAATTCTTCAGTATCAAATTTCGTCAAAATTAATCTATAAATTTTAACAATAAGGAGAAATGAATAAGAATGAAGATTTCTTAACCTTATTCGGGGCTTAAGACTTTCCTCCGACACTCTGGTCCACGCGGCGTTAAAGCCAGAAGTCATCTTCGCATACGTAAGAACCTCAAATTTCTTTTGATCGTAATTCTTGACGTCTATAATATCTGTCAGCTAGGGGCATCAAACCCACACAACCTTGGATCTGCCCACAATCAGAGAGCATGACCTCAGCACTGCGTATTGGATTCTTAGACCGGGGAGGATCGCACTGAAACTCCTGTGTCGCCGATCAGACCTCAACTGCTGTATCTTATCCATACGCCAGGCAAGTTAGTTGATATCATTAACTCTATACGGATACTGGGTCGTACGTTTACTACTCTCAAACTTTCCCGTCATTCTTTGACGGTCAATTTACTGGAATTAAACAGATTAAAAATGAGCCGAACAAAATTCTGGGCTTAACAGACAAAAGCTGATTTGTTTTTCGGATAGTCTCGGGTTTGATTCTTATATAAGACGCTGACTGTGACAGCTGAACTTTGGCGATATTCCTATGTCCTAAAGTACGACTATTATTCTGTGACAGGCCACAACACTCTCCTTCCTAATCCTTGCCAAATCGATATTCAGAATAAACTTCTCACATTCGACAGTACATATTAAACAAATTAAGACAAAAATCTATTAGACCGAACGTCGCGTTCGAGTGGTTAGCATTCCTATTTCGCGTTTAGGAAGTCCCGGGTTCAAACGTCCGTCCGGGGACCAGCCATCTTGACCGAGGTTTTCGTGATTTTCCTCAATCGTTCCTATCAAGTCCCAGGACAATATCTTAAATTACGCCACCATCACGTCCTTTCATATCCCTTCTAACTCATTAATACTCCTACGTTATAAAGTCTGAGCTACTGGCAGCTTTGTTACATAAGCAAACAAACAAACAAACAAAAGATTTGTTTCCGACATTAGTTACTGTTTCCTATCACGAGTCTGATATCACAATTATGATCGAAAATTTTACGGTACTATTCCTAATTCATCTGCACTGCCTGAGGAAAACCAATGACACTAGTTGAGAGACTCGGATGTACCTTCTCGAAGGGAAAGGACGCAGCCCTGCTGTTCGTGATGCCAACTTCCACCGACACCTCAGATACCGACGTTTCGTAAGTTAAACCAAGGACGTGACATCGTAATTTATCCCACGAGCTCGTGATGCGGCAGTCAGAGGAGATCCCTAAATGGAATAATAAACTGCTGTGCTGTATTTCGTGCAAAATGGTGATAAGAAACAGCCCTCAGCCCTCGAAGACAACACTGCGCGTCCTCACGATACCCCCACGTGCGGAGAAACGGGTGACTGAGGCAATGGGTTCGTATCATACGATGTTAATGACGTCATTTTTTTTCGTTCGAAGACGGTCAGATTTATCATTGAACGTCAGAACTTATCTGGACGTTGCATGGCCGATAGGGGTTGGAGGAGGAGGAGGGAAGGGTCTTGGGTTTCATGCCGGCGTGTCTCGTTCAACTGCTGTTGGCCGGCTCCTCTAAACTTGTGTCAAGTTCCTCTATCTGCGGTTGCTCCTAGCAACCAGCGTCCACACCACACTGCCGCATCCCAAGGAAATTTATATTTAATCCTTCCATCGAATTCTGCTATAAGGCAGTTCTCCGCCGATAACAAATTGACGATAAGCACCTCAGAAACGTCGGCCAGTTCACACCAGACTACAATGCGCAAGACAGAAGACAGTCGCCTTCACAGGCCTGCGGTTCTTTTGAGGAAGAGCGTGGAAGGCAAATTCAGACGGTCGGGACGCGATCAACGGAACAGACCTTGAGGTGGCAACGAGAACCATACGAAGAGGAAGGATATTCGACCGCGGTCAGTACTAATTCCCTGATTCGAAACCCGGGAGCGGACCGGTCAGACAAATATCAGCACATCCCTTCTCTCCACACGTTCCCTGATTCATAATCAATCACAATCATGCTGCCATACCCCCTTTCAATCCACAGAAGCTCAGCAGTTGATACAGGCACGTAAAATAACCAAAAAAAAATATATATTGGGAACAGAGCAGAAGTCGCCTGCACTGTTATATTCGTCGTAACTGAGGGTTGGGCGTTGAGGCGAGGGTGGGAATTCTACACGAAGCACCAATCAAGCTCCACTGTCAGTACACTGTCACCACGACACACGAACTGGACCCTTGCAACGCGCGAGCACGCCGCTCCAAGACTGCGAGGAATGTGTACGGCCGGGGGACCTCGATGATCGGAATTCCTTTATTATTATTTTTCCTCGCTGCACGCAGCCGACAGGTTGGCTGCGTCCCAATGTTTCTATGTTCCCGCCTCGTCAGAATCGAAACAGACTTAAATCGAGGTACGCGGCAAAGTCTTCCAAATGCTGCATTTGTCATGTTTTCATGCAATGGATAGGTTAAAAAAATTTCAACCACTTATCTCATACGCCCAAAAAAATGAACATGCAGCGCATCACGAAAAACTTCTTCAACATTCAGTATTTCCATATTCTGCCCATCGAGTACAATTACGGATTCCATATGATTTCTCCAACCAAACGCGATGTAGTAGTCTGAGAGTGACGATGTTAGTCGTATGGTCTGTTACGCCCTGAAGTCTTGTACCTAAATTGCTATCAACATTTCGACCGAACATATCGCTGCCATCTTCAGTACACAAATTTATAGTACTATATAAGTTCCAACAATTGTTTAATAATCCGCCCTTGTTCAACAATTACGCCAGTTTGAATCGGTTAAAATGTTTTAATTCCTTCTGAGGTTCCAGTATCGGCAACTTATCATTTATGGACGCCCTCGGCAGGGAATCCTCCAATATCCCCGGAAAATATCAATTACTTTTCGCAATTTCTCTTCTTTCACTGACACAACTAAAAAATAGTCACCAGAATCGTCGTATTGCCAGGGTCCACATCAGATGTCGCACCGTTCGGCGTCGGTCTACCAGCATCGAATAGTATAGCGTCCCGAGGCCTGGCGTCCGAAAATCAAAACTCACCCGGTCTTAAGTTACCACTCAAAAGCACAGAACATTTATATATGGCGCGTCCTGTAATATGGTACCGTGATTTTACTCAGTCGCCACACGGCGGCGTGTATTAAGAATCAGCCGTGCGGGTTGACATTGTTGCCCCTGCAGAAGCTCTGAATTTCCGGATGCATGTTTTTCTTTTTAAATTTTAAGTGGATTTAAATTTGATTCTGTTGAAATAGGCCGCAATCCGGAGACAGGAGGATAAGGGCGCGGCGTTGCCAAGTCGCCAGAGCATTCGTCTGACGGTGTGGCATCGGTCAAGGTGGACCTAAAGACCTGGCAACACGGCAACTGTTTTTTTTTCCGTCCGCCGTCTTGTCTGACCCTGACAGTAGTTTTGGTTCACTGAAGTTTCCTTCCCTTCCGAGGTGATGGATGAGTCATTACACGTACCACGTACACATCTCCACTGACGAGGTAAGGAATAATTAAATTCATCACGACGTCCTGAGATTGCGGCGATGAGGACCGAAATAAACCAAATCACGTCAGTCATCCTGAGCGACATAATTCTGCAGAACGTTCTTACGACTTCAGAGCGCAAAATTCTGATTTCTAGGATGTATTCATCGCATGCCGTTCCATAAATATTTAATTTCGAACGAAGTAAATGTGGATTGTGACCGTCTGGGTTGTGACGACGTGAGGGTGGTTATCAACGTGAAGGCGAAGACCGGTCGCGATTTCGTCCTCAGGGGCAAGGTAACAGGCCACTGGACTTTGTCCGGTGTTTAGCAGATTTAAGTTACATTTCTGAGGCCACACCTCACACCTTGCTTATTTAATGAGGCTATTTCAACTGCATTAACCCCAAAAATAACCCTGATGAAGAAGACAGTAAGCACCTCTGAAACGTCCGTAAATTTCTACCAGACGACACAGCGCAACATCCTATAAAATCTTCCCTCTATTATAATGAGACGTAATACGAGCCAACAAATTAATGGGTTGTGACTTTGTATTTCTATGGTAGGGAACACGCTGTATCAGCTATAATAGTTAATACAGTTAAAGCATAGACAGGCCAGCGGAAAAGTCTTTTACTCCTACAACGCAATATTTCTTTTTCCCTCGGCCTGCTGAGGAAAATAAATTATCTTCTAGACTCCCGATAATTCCATTCCCTGTCATACGCAGATGATGGAACGGCTTGTGGTAGTGTCAGCTGGCCGGTGTGGGCCCAACCGAGAACGTTTAGCCACAAAAACGGGCGAATCTGGATACAACACTTTCTGGAGTTATAGACGAACGTGAGCCAAATTTTGACTTATCTCATACCACGCCGTAACAGCTGCAGAATTTATACAGGAATCACAACGCAACCGCTAAGAGTTTGTCACAAAACGTAGCAAGTACGCGTTACAGGAAATACCAAGGTTCAATTTTATTCTGTCTTTTGTCATATTCTGAAAGAGAAATGGCATTTCAGTTTATATATGAATTCTCCTCCGAACCTGTACGAGCTCCTGTGACTCTGAACTTTTGCACAGAATGCATTTACGTGTTTCGTATGATTCTCGCTGTAACCTGCGATTATTTCCTTAAACAGCGTTAACCAGTTGATCTTTGCAATGGTGAAGTGTAGTGTTTTCTTCGCGGTACGGACTGAATTCTTAAGTTTCATTTGAAAGAGCTTCGGCTCCAAAGGTTAATTAGCGTTTTAGTCGTATTATTTCCTTAAACAAGGTTAAGCAGTTGATCTTTGTAATGGTGAAGCCTTGTGTTTTCTTCGCGGTACGGACTGAATTCTTAAGTTTCATTTGAAAGAGCTTCGGCTCCAAAGGTTAATTAGCGTTTTAGTCGTATTATTTCCTTAAACAAGGTTAACCGGTTGATCTTTGTAATGGTGAAGTGTAGTGTTTTCTTCGCGGTACGGACTGAATTCTTAAGTTTCATTTGAAAGAGCTTCGGCTCCAAAGGTTAATTAGCGTTTTAGTCGTATTATTTCCTTAAACAAGGTTAACCAGTTGATCTTTGCAATGGTGAAGTGTAGTGTTTTCTTCGCGGTACGGACTGAATTCTTAAGTTTCATTTGAAAGAGCTTCGGCTCCAAAGGTTAATTAGCGTTTTAGTCGTATTATTTCCTTAAACAAGGTTAACCAGTTGATCTTTGTAATGGTGAAGCCTTGTGTTTTCTTCGCGGTACGGACTGAATTCTTAAATATTTTTAGACGCGATCAGTTGATTTTGTAATGGTGAAGCCTTGTGTTTTCTTCGCGGTACGGACTGGATTCTTAAATATTTGTAGATGAACTTCGTTTTTTAAATACTTAATACAAGGCTGTGGTTTCAACACGATATAAATTCCCACTTCCAAGTGTTTTATTTTCAAAAACATTCTTCTGCCGTCCCCGAAACGCTGAAACCAACCGAACGTCTTTATCACAGCCAAGAGTAGCCCACGAATTATGAAACTGTACACCCCCCTAATAACGTTCCTATATCAACACTAAAAGTATACAAATCGGTAAAAGTAGGCCTGTAACAACGTTTCTACAGCAACTGAATTATAAAAAGCATTTTTATAGTAAGCCCTAAATAGCAACGCCGTTGTTATAAAACCAGTTGGCGCCCTACCTGGCTGAATGTCGTCCACACGCGGAGGCACGCCTTCACCAACTCCACCTACCACGGAGAAGCCAAACCTCCTGTCGTTGCTCATCATGCAGAGGCCTAGGTTCAACTCCTGACACTGCAAAAACAGGACCGTACACGACCTCGCTTAAAACCGTCACCATAAGAAGCAGCCTCATTTCAGTTTTGTTCACAAACTCTGAAAATGGATACAGAATGTCCCAAAAACTAGATACACACGTTCAATAAGTGAAGGAATGGCATTTTAATAAACTGAACCATTACCTAATAAATTAGATAATCTGGTTTAGGTACTCAAAGAAGACCACGGTTAGCTTCGTGGCACCCATGTGCAAAGTTGCTACTGCGAATACATATCTTTGGGACACCCTGTATATACACAGTATTTAATTAGTTACCGCAATCAAACTGGGAACTGCATGAAAATGATCACATGTTTCCAAAATCCAAGTTCGTGCGTCAGCTATGTGATTATTAATGTTGCACGACGCTTAACTACGCACAGCGACAACTTCGCTACGTTAGAACTTGGAGACAGTAAGAAAAATTATGATACTTTGTAAAACAAAGCAGAAGATCATTCGGCCTGTATCTTGCTGAGTACAATATTAAAATTAAAAATCATCTGTACAGAGTTCTCTGCACGGGACACAGCAGTTCCACGAAGTGAATGCCATTTTAAATATTCAAATCGAAAGATGCTTATGAATTCGACGTAAACCGTACCTGGACCCAGCCTCCAGATATAGCCGTAGTTCCTGTGTCATCTGCTAGATGGCGCGGATCTTCAGTGGCGTATGCAGATCCATCATTCATGAAAGATAAAGAGGGATGAATCATGTCCCGTGGGAAAGTCTGGAACGTAGAGAGCGTTCTGGACGTCCACAGGTCTTCGGAAACCTTCAGGGCACACAAACGTATGTCTTATTTCGTACATCAGCGGGAAAATTACATTCTTGTGAACTAATTAGCCATTTGCAATTTTACCGGTAACGTTTAAAGCCTCTCAGTTACTAAAAAAAAAAAACTCTGCTCTTACGACAACTAAAAGTTCGTCATAGTACTCAAAAAAGCCTGCCACTGGAATCTAGAAAGGCAATAGCAAAGGAAAGAGCGGAGAAAGGACAGTGGGTAGACAGAAAGGAAGACGTCAGTGACATTAATAAATCGATACTTGTTGTACACCACGTAATCATTTTTTTTCTTATGGTTTTACCTGATTCAGCAACTATAACTTACACTCATAACTTTTTCTCTTCTCAACGCATTTTTATTTTCATATAAAAGTGTCAGTAATGACGTCATAAAATGTCAACTTCGAGGTACGTGCGTTTAATTTGGTCCTGTGACATCATGTTTACAGAACAGTACCCTGAATGCGCCTTTGCAGTTGTGTGGACAACAAGCGAGCAAACGCAACGGCTTGGTCCCGTTAATATGCGGTCAATTGCGTTCAAGAATGCGGAGAATCCCACGTCGGCCTGCACCGAGCACGGCTTCGGTCTGGTGCAGA
Organism: Zootermopsis nevadensis; assembly: GCF_977971745.1. Taxonomy (NCBI): domain Eukaryota; kingdom Metazoa; phylum Arthropoda; class Insecta; order Blattodea; family Termopsidae; genus Zootermopsis; species Zootermopsis nevadensis. Next base: position 21,951,120 of record NW_028259134.1, read on the forward strand.
GTTAAACATCTGATCGCTAGCCACTTAAGTAGGGACTTCGATTGTCACTTAAACATGGTTGACATCTGGGATGTTGAATCGTGTACCATGGTGGTACTGACCGACATTTCACAGGTGCTTACCGCCTCCATCATCAGGGATTTTATCGCCCTGATGATGGAGGCACTAGGCACCTCTGGACTTATGGTCATTTCTTCCATACGACACTAGTAAAAACGCAGAAGACGGCTATACCCTAGACCAGGGGTGGCCAACCTGCGGCCCGCGGGCCGCATGTGGCCCGCCTTGAACATTTTTCCGGCCCGCGAGATTCATCACACTTTTACAAAATATATTTATTTTATAATGGCCAAAGTAGTGAAAACCAATGTATTAAAAAAATACATTATTTGTGCATCCATATATTCAAAAATTATCTGTCGAAATTATGAGAAAAAATTAACTTTGATTTTAAAATAATATTCTTGCGAATATATGACAGATATTGCCTGTTTTATTCATTATTATTATATTATCTATGTTTACATGTAAGAATAATAGTAAACACAATAATAATAACTCATTATGTTTCAATTTTTCACTCCAAAAAAATGTCTATAGTGTATCTAAATCTAATATGGGGATATATAATTTTATATGTGGCCCGCGGAGTTATGATGCATTTCCAAAGTGGCCCGAAAGATCATTTGGGTTGGCCACCCCTGCCCTAGACCATAGTAGCGAGAACCTTGAAATCTCTACGATCAGACCATAAAGAGTGCACTTTGGGCAAGAATACGGATTTGGAGTGCCTGAGAACAAATTGATGAGAATATTCAGCACTACAAGCTACCTAATTTGTTCTCCTTATTAAATATTACGATAATCAAATCAAGGAGAATGATACGGTAAGGTCATTTTGCACGCGATGAGGAATGCATAATTAATAAATCGCTTTGGAATCCTGCAGAGAAAAGGCCATTTGAAAGAACTGGAAATAGATTTACAATGGATGTTAATGGCACAGGGTGAGAGAGTGTAGATCAAGAGAGGACCTTGCGAACACGGCAATGAACCTTTTGCTTTAATAAAAGACGGGAAATCTCTTCATTAACCATCAGCTCAGTGACTTAAAATCTTAAGGCTGAAACGGGCAATTTACTGCCCAAACTTCGTGGCCAGAATAACAGCGAATGGACTTTAATCGCGCCATATGGATGTTCAAAACATTCAAAACTGAAGACGACTACACGCCACGGTTTGGTTGGAAGACCACTTTGTGTTTGAGAGCAAACACAAAGTGTCTGCCAAGGTGAGCCGGTTTCCGCTTAAAGAATGTGTTCCAACATCCCAGGCACCACTGGGGAAACGAAACAGAAGTTGCAGTCAAAATATATATCACAGAAAAACACGTCAGTCGAAAAAGTTTCAAAACTTAGGAGAAATGCCGAAGTTTCAGCACAGAATAATGAGGCACTCTTGGTCAGTGGCATTCAACCTGGGGTACGCGAAGACATCTTAGGGGGTACGTGAATAATCGGTAATGTAATTTATTTAATTTATTTTATATGTAGATTATATACTACGTATAACTTGAATTATACACCAACAACTTTGGGGGTACAAAGTTGAAGAGAAATTATATCTGGGTGTACGCGAACAAAAAAGGTTGAATACCACTGCTCTAGGCGACCTTGGGGACAACGGGCTGCTCTCACGACGCCTTCTAACTGCTGGTCCGTGAAAAAGTGACAGTCGTAATGACCGGCGAATAAGCTTATCGCCTCTGCCCCTAGCCATCTGTGCGCCTGTCACCACGAGCCACAAGCTCTACACGATAGGATCTCTCTCGTTACCACAGATACGCAGTTCCGTCGGTCGATATTAATCCGTATTATGCCAAGAATTAATCTGCTTCTTAACCCTTTAAAACCGAAACCAAAACCAAACCAAAGAAGCTAACTGAGGGCAGAGGCCTGCGCAAGCGCAAGCATCGTCCCTACCTAGGTGAAACCATTCCTGCGCACAAGACGCATTGCTGGAAATGGTAAACGGTCGTAATATAAGAACGGAAATTTTGCTAACGCTAACGGGGTTTCGTCGTGGCGGGAGCCTCGACCATTCAAACTGGGATTTGTTGCTGCTGATGGGAGGTTATCCTGTCAGGCAAGTTGTCGAAGGAATTTGGTTGGTTGGGTCTCTGGGGTATGAACCCAGAGAGGGAGGGGCCGTTTCGGCTGAAGGCCTCTGCGGCATGGGGGGAAGATCACTTCAGCTGATGGCCTCCATGATCGGGGGGAAGGGTGGCGGGCCGTGCCCCTATTAAGTTATACCCTGGCATTCGCCTTACAACTGAGGAAAGCACGGAAAACCTCAGTCAGGGTAGCCGAGTAGTCTAACCACTCGTTGTGCTGACTTGGCCGTCTTTTGGGGATGGCTTCGGCTGGCCTGCTGAACATCAGTCGCCCTCGGTTGCCCTTGGGTGAACTCTGGCAGCCCTCATTCGGCACGAGTGTCTTCCGAGTTGCCGAACTAAGGGGTTCCCCACACCAGCTAACCTCGAGTCAAACCTCTCAGTTAGTGCTCTGATGTGGTCGGCAAAGAAAGGGACCCCCAGATCCTCATGTATTTGCCTGTTACTAACGTACCAGGGCGCGTTAGTAACAATTCGAAGACACTTGGATTGCAGAACTTGCAGCTTCTGGACGTGGCTGTGGGCAGCTGACCTCCAGATCGGGCATGCGTAATCCATTATGGGACGGATGAGCTGCTTATAGAGTAGTACACCGTTCCTGATTGACAGGCCACTTCTCCTATTGATAAGCGGGCCTAGCACACCTAATCGTTGCGCTGCCTTCTTTCCCACTTGGTTGACGTGCGCCGACCAAGTAAGCCCGGCGTCAAGGGTGACCCCCAGATACTGTGCTGTTTTGACCCATTGGATCGGCTGTCCGAGGAACTGCACTGCTCGGGGCTGTTGGATGTGTCTTCTCGCGGAAATGAAGAGAACCGCGGTGCTCTTCGAGACGTTGATAGCAATCCTCCAGGCCCTGAGCCAGAGCTCAAGTCTACTGAGGTAGGTCTCCAGATACCTGACGAGAAGCGTTGGGCTACGGGACGTGACTACTAGAGCCGTGTCGTCCGCGTATTGTGCTAACTCGACGTGGCGGGACGGTGTGGGTATGTCGTTGACATACAGACTGAAGAGCACAGGGGAGAGAATTCCGCCCTGCACAACTCCAGCCCGCATGGTACGACGTGTGGACATGGCCGACTGGAAGGATGTCTGGAATGTCCGGTCAGCGAGGTAGGAAGAGATGGTTTTTACCAAGTACGACGGGAAGTTGAGGACGGTCAGTTTGTATAGGAGGCCTTGGACCCAGACTGTGTCGAAGGCTTTGGCCACGTCCAGGAAAACCGCGCCGGTTAGCCGCTTCTCATCAAGGTTTCTGTTGACCCTTTCGACGAGGCGAGCCAGCTGTAACGATGTGCTGTGTCTGGGTCGAAACCCAAACTGCTCGTCGCGCAGCAGCCCGCGTTCACTGACCTCGTGTAGGACCCTCGTTAGTAGGATTTTCTCGCAGAGTTTGCCGACCGTGTCGAGAAGACTGATGGGTCTATAGGAAGAAGGTAGCGTGGGGTCCTTCCCCGGCTTCAGTATGGACACCACTCGAGCGTGTTTCCATGCCGAGGGGAAGTGTTGCCTGCGAAGGACCGCGTTGAACACTTTCGTGAGAAAGGTTACCGCGCGTCGTGGGAGATGTTTCAGGACCCTGTTCGGTATACCGTTGGGGCCCGGAGCCTTGCCAAGCTTGAGTCCCTTGATGGCCTGGGCGACCTCCGATGGACTGGTTAATTTTGGTTCATTTACAGGGGCATACTCGTATGCTCGCATCGCCTCGTTAACCATGTCAATTGTAGTCAGGTCCGACGGGTAGTCTACCGGCTGGAACTGGACCTCAAGGCTGTCGGCTAGGGCTTCTGCCTTCTCGGGGTTCGAGAGAGCCAGTCCTCCCATCACTAAGAAGGGGGGCGACGGAGTGGGGACTCGCATCACACGCTTGGTCATTTTCCAAAGCGACTGGTCCTCGCAGTCCAAGGATTCGAGCGTGTCGCTCCACTGTTCGTTCCGCCACTCGTTGAGACGATAGGTCACCGACCTCTGGAGTCGATTGACCTGGGTCTTAAGAGCGGGGTCTCTTGTGACCTGCCATCGCCTCCTCAGCCGGTTCTTCAGGCGTATTTCATCTCGAATACTAGCGGGTAGAAGCGGTCGCCTGTCAATGCGGGGTCGAAGCTTGGGAGCGGACGCTGCTGTGGCTTCCAGGATAGCACTGGTCAGCTCCTCGACGCACTTGTCAATTTCTTCCTCGTCGTTTACCACGGGGTTCCCCGGTAGTCTGCTTTCGAGGCAAGCCTGGAATGCAGCCCAGTCCATTCTCGCGAAGTCCGGGCGATCAGGCAGGTTTTGAAAGGACGATCGGCACGTGGTGTCGACGAGGACGGGCAGGTGATCTGAGCTGAGTGCGGGGCAGACAGTCAGGTGCACCGGTAGGACGAAGTCCTTGATGAGGACAATATCAAGGACGTCAGGTGTGGCGTTGTGTGTGTAGGGAGCCGTGGTTGGAGAATCCGGCCCGTAGATGAAGCAGGAATTTCTGTTGGCGTAATCACGCAGGAGCGAGCCCCTAGTAGAGATAAGGCTAGAATTCCAGTCCGTGTGTTTCGCGTTGAGGTCACCAGCCAAGAGGACCGGGAAACCCCCGCTCAAGCACTCGGTCAGGTCCGACTCTATCCATGGCCGGGTGGGTGCGAGGTATGCCGCCACTAGCTTGACTTTCCTGGTTGCCAGTACCAGGTGAATGGCGGTTGCTTCTAGTTGTTGTAGACCCGATACCGGCACAGGGTAATGATCAATGCCCCTGCGGACAAGGATCGCTGTGCCACCCCCTAGCGTCGGGCGGTCCGTACGGTGGCAAACGTAGTTCGCGAACCTCAAGGCCCGACCCGACGTGAGGTGCGTCTCGTTCAGGAGGCAAACATCGACTCCGTAGTCACCGAGGAACTGCTCCAGCTCCAGCTTCCTGTCGCGGACACCGTCGGCGTTCCAGTAAGCCAGCCGCAAGGCCTTGCTACCGTGTCCTCTAGGCCGTGCAGTCATTGTCGGCCATGAAGAGGAGAACGGTTTTGAGGAGGGCTCGCGGACGAGACCCCCCGGGGGGGAGTGAATGGATCGCGGCGAGGAGACGTCGTGTCAACTCAATGCAGACCCGTGGTGAGAGGGTTTCCAGGATATCTGAGATGTCCTGGAGCGGTGATTGACCCTTGGGTGGGGTGGGGTCAGTCTTCTTGAGAGCAGGTGCTGTGGGATTTGCCACCGGCGCCACAGGACGAGCGGGCTTGGCACGGCCGCCCTTGGGGATAGTCTGCCGCTCAGTCTGTACAATGGCTCCAGTTGGCGTTGGGGCGGGGTTCTTCATAGCCGCAGCCTTGACGACGCGGCCACCACGGACCACGTGGTTCCACCCAGGGCCCAAGTTCTCCTGCTCGAGGGAAGGCTTAGCTAGCGCCGATTTGGGCGCTGGCAGGCGCGTGGAGACGTCGTCCTTTCGGCCGCGATCCCCTTTCGCACGCTGTGCAGCGGCCGTCTTGGCTTCCTTCCACTTACTGCAACCTCTATAGTTCGCAGTGTGGTTGCCTCCGCAGCTGCAGCACTTAAGTTGTTGCTTGGGGGTGGCACACGACCCGGATGGGTGAGCGTCCCCGCAGGCCACGCACCTGGGTGCATAACCGCAGTTCCGCTGCGTGTGCCCGAAGCGTTGGCACCGTTTACACTGCATGGGCCCCTTTGGTGCAACATATGTTTCTACCTTGACCCGCAGACCGCAGATCTCAGTAAGGGAACGCACTTTCGCCACGTCGGGGCCTCGTGCTATCGACACTATAAAGTGTGGCGTAAGGGGACGGTCACCGTCCTGGTCCATGGCCCGGCGCCTCGATCGCAGTTGCATGACCCCCTGCACAGCAATGTGCATGGCGGCCAGCTCCTCGCGTACCTCGGCCTCAGGCATGCGCACTCCCAGGTTTTTAATCAGCAGGCGCACGCACCGATCCTCAGGGAGGGAGAATGTGTGAAAACTCACACCCTCGCCCTCATCGAGGGACCGCAGGACCCTGACGGTGGCCCGGAACCCGTCGGCGGTCTCAGGCACAAGAGCCAGAAGGTCTCCCTTCATCTGCGCCACGATCCCGCAGGCCAACTCCGCGCGAATCCTATGCAGGAAGCTGCGTACGTCCTTCACCCCAGAGACGTACACCGGGGTTTTGTTACGGCGCTCCCCCGGAGCCGTTTTGTCCACTTGAGCGTTGGAAGAAGAAGCGGCGTCAGATGACACACCAGTGAGCGGCCCGGACAGGTCCCCAGTCACCTCCATCGAGGAAGAGGGTCCCGGCTGGGAGCCGGGTCCCTTGGCTGAGGGCTGCACTGTCCTGCTCATGGAAGCGGTGGATGATGTTGCTGCTACCGACGGTCCATCGGGCCGATGAACTTTTGCCGGTGCCGGCAGAGAAGGTGACTGGGCTCCGGACAGTGGCCCGGGCGTCGGGCGCCTGGATGCGGGTTCCAACGAACCGCTCGAATTGGACAAGTCCAACTCTTTGGCTTTCCTCTTGCCAGTGTTGGCTCGAGTAGGCCCTCCGACCACGGTCGTAGCTGCTGTATTTAATGCTGCTGCCACTGCTGCCCGCTGTCTTTGCTTTTCCGCCGCGATGGCGTCCAGGATCTGCTTCTGGACCTGTTGGAACACTTCAGGCAGGTGGGCCTTCAGAAAGGCCAGCTCACCTCCTTCCATGTCTCTCAAACTTTGTTCAATTGTAAGAGACCACGACGTCCACGTCACAGATTTCTCAAACTTTGTTCAATTGTAAGAGACCACGACGTCCACGTCACAGATTTCTTAATAATTCTTATATAAGATAAGCACTTTCTATTTTCTAAAACGTTTTACCAGCACAAAAGCTCAACTCCACTGCTTTTATATGAACTCCTGCGTTCTATCCTTAAAACCGAAGCTCGTCTAATTATTATTTAATAAATCAGTCCGTACCGCGAAGAAAACACCACACTCCACCATTGCAAAGACCAAGTGGTTAACCTTGTTTAAGGAAATAATACGACTAAAACGCTAATTAACCTTTGGAGCCGAAGCTCTTTCAAATGAAACTTAAGAATTCAGTCCGTACCGCGAAGAAAACACCACACTTCACCATTGCAAATATCCACTGGTTAACGCTGTTTAAGGAAATTAATCGATGTTTATTCTGAGAATCATACGAAACAAATGAATACAAGGTAACTGCGTGTTAAAGAAGGCGTTACCATCAGGCTTTAAAGGGTTAATTAAATAATCATCAGATCTAATAGATCAGCAGAGAAGGGAGGTGAAGAAGTAAAACCCAGACAGTCCACTGGACTTAGCCCCACATTCACAGTATTTGTCTTTCCCACGCCAGTCCGCTGGGCACGAAACTACTTGTTGTGTGTTCAACTTATTTAGAAGCTGAACACTTGGACCGTTCAACTGTACAGCTGAGTCGCGAGTCTGTACAAAAGTTAACAGAGTGGAAAAAAAAATACAAGCGAATGACGTAACTTGCATGAAATTAACTTGTAACGTGTCACTCTTTCATCGTATTTCATCTACAAGAGCACAAATTATGAAGTTCCTCTTTATCCGAATATTCTCCCCAGTACACTTATCGAACACCCTCAATCTGTGTTCTTCCCAATCAAAGACCAAGTTTCACACCCATACAAAGCAACCGACGAAGTCACAGTTGTGTGTACTGTAAGCTTCATCAGGAACGTCTATACCATTAGAGTTTCTCGTGGTTCTTCTCAGTAACTCCAGGTGAATACAGTATCATCATCCTCTCCGATAACAATTCAAGATCACTTTCCCATCTTAATGACACAACGTAATATTTGCAGCTGAAACAGCGTCGTGCCTTGTGCCACTCTTGTTCTAACAGTGGCGATAACAACAGTGAGGGTCTTCTTCCCCGTAACCCGGACAGGTGGGCGGATTTAGGGTGTGCTACTCCAGGTAGTGAGGACTTCAACCCGCGAGAGCCAAGTAAACAACTTCAAACTCATTTTAAATATCACCTTCAGCATTAGACTTCCGGATAACGCTCTGCGGGACTCGACAGTCTTTTGTTGTTGCGAAAACTGATTGAAAGACCGACGAATTTGCACTAGAAGTAAAGCATACTCATAAACCCTAGTATTAAAATTTCCGGGCTACGTAATTTTTAACATGACGCTTTCTCCAGGGGCAAAGCTGACCACTCACGCCTAATATTAAAAATGCGTCGCACAACACGTTCACTCCCCCATAGATCTTCACAGCACCTTACTTTTGTGTTTCTATTATTGCGAGGGCAAACTAAGAATTACTAGACATGGCGAATAGACTCTAGAATCTATTACTACAAGACAATCACACAGAAATACAAAAAACCTGCGTCTTCATACCTGCACACATCTCATGGCGACAGACGCCACTGAAGCTGTAAGCATCCGGCTCTGGTACAACACCGTAACAGACTCCTCCGCAAATGTGACTAACACAATGCAGCACAATGAACGTAACTGGGAAGTTATTATGTAGGAATGTATCTCCATTCACTTAATTACGGAAGTTTCGTCTGAAAAGAAAATACACTCGTTTTATCTGCTACATCTCATCACGTATACGATTTCGAATAGCAGTGTTACACACGTCAGAAAACCATCGTTCACTTTCCTGAAACTACGCGAATGCTATACACAATTCACTTAATTCTGGAGGTTACAATTATTACGTCATACACACTGCTTAACCTTCCTGCCAGTAACACATAAACAAGCCAGTTTTATAGCACGCAGTTACTAAATTAACGTGCATTCGGGCAGTAAAAAATTTGCCTAAACACCCACTAAACACTTCGCAGTACATTCTATTAGAAGTGTTAAGGCTTACAGTTATCAAGAACGCAACAATAACCAACATTCGTTCTGATTAGGAACCATGTTTAGACACCAATAAGCATTACGTATTATTTAAGCACCAAATCAAGTCATTCATTCGTGTTAATACATGTTTCTTCTCGCTTGCATATTTTTACACACCATGATACTAGTGACAGCAATTAATTCCGTCCGATGACGCTGGCGCTGCAAACTGCTACTCGCAGAACAACCGTCATCCTCCCGACCGAGACAAACGAATAACAGCAGGCAATTCTTCTTCCTCCTTGTTTTCTCTCTTCTCGCTGACTGACCTTCCTTACCTTTGCGTGTAGAGGAAATCCGTACAAAAGAGCTGGAAGGTAAATGCATCTTGTACTACATTGGCTTCAACTCAGTGACCTAATGCAAGTTCGTTTCAAAACGACGTGAATTACCGTGATGCAGTGTACTTCCGGTAGATCCTTGCACCGCTCGGAATACCGTATTTTTTCGAAATGTCTAAAGAACTTCATTAAATAACATCATAAATACACACAGACGAACGCAAAAACCAGCCCTTAAAAAAAACTGGGGAATACATTTAGAAATGAAGGGCTTGGGGGCTGACAATCCTGTGCCACTATTCATGACCTTGAGATACACTTAAAATATAAGTTTTAAATATATTCATGTTCGATGTTATCGATTCATTATAACTTTGATAACTGCTGTTCATCAATTAGAGATTCGTGGACCCCTGGAGGTCCACAAGTTGGCGTCACATGAATAAATTTTAGATAAGTAACTAAATAAGCAGGGACATGTGCAAATTTAAATTCAAGGCTGCTTAATGATTCTTGTTATCACAAACATAAACTGCACAATCTAGTAATTATATATTTGTAACTTTATTTACATCACAATGCGCCACATCTTAACTATACACAGTGCTTTGAAAAACAAACGTCAATAGGAAATAATTTCAGAAATAAAATATTACAGTATCATGTACGCACAAAAAATTAACTTTAGAATATAAAACAAAGTTTTAAGAGTAGGGTAACGTCGACACATTTATGCGATCTTTCATTGGCACCACACGTTCAAATGACAGCAGCATTTATATAACGGAGTGTTTAGTGCCCATCCGCATGCTGTAAGAAGATATACAAGACAAAGTGAGCACAATTAATGTCAAATATCATCACCAGATTTGTTTGGATAAGGAAAATACATAAGCCATCTCAGTTGATACACCAATAAATTCAATTTTACACTCGATATTAATAATAAAACAAAATTAACAAACAAATAGGAAATTTTGAGAGGCTTCACGATCTCAATATAAACTTCGGTCCACCATCCTGAAACAGTAAAAAGCCATATGATTTCCAATGTAACATCTAATTCTTTTCACCATCATCATTTTATTCTCTTATATTTTCAATATCATTTCTCATCATCCTCTTACCACACCCAATTATATTACATGCATATAATAAACAATGTTGGTTGGCTGTTCATAATTTCCTGTTTATGGATTTCAGGATTCATGTGATATTATAACCACTGCCGTGGTAAATTAAGTTCTTCTTCTTCTATGGCTCTCCGGTCCGTATTCGGTCCATGGCCTCCTCAATTCTCCTCTTCCATTCGGTCCTCTGTTAGGTCCGTCTGTCCGAGGCTTTGATCAAGGTCTCGAAACATCTTCCTTTTTACGGTGCAAGGTTGTTAGCCTTGCGACCAACCCCCAACCTGGAGGACCAGGGTACCTCTCTTAGTCTGACCTCTCCCCCTCGACCAATCTGGCTAGGGAGGCCCTAAAAGTCATTACGTAGCTTTACTTAATGGTAAAGTAAGTAAAGTTATGTATTGACTTTTAGTTATACAACATAACTTAATTTTTATGTGCAGCTTTGTGTAAACAAAGCACGAAAACAGAAGACTGTTCACTCGTCCATTTTTCAACGCTCCGATGACCGAGGCACTAAACGCCTCTGAAACGCACGTTCACTTCCACCAGAATACACGGTGCAGCATCCCAGACCATGGCCATGTTCACCTTCAATCTACGTTCTTCAAATGACACGGCAGCGCCTTCAAATGAGCGACGAGTGTTTCCTCACAATCCGTCACTTAACGCTATGCAGAACTCAAAATAAGCAAAGAAAGAATTAAGAAGAGATAACACTTTTGTAAGTTCTGGCAGAGGAATAATTCGCTTGTTACCATTAAATATGGCGTGTTGCGACTTGAGCTTACCTGTGGGGCAAGTCCGTTACAAAGATGAATGGACTACATACAGTCAGGTAGTCAGAACTGTTGCAGCCGGTCACGGAGCACCTTCTGCAGGTTCGCGGGAACCGACCACCATTCTGATCTAAGCTTCTTTTCGTATGTCACGACAACATCGAGACACAGCCTGCGAAAGGAGACTACGTGACGAAATACAGTTTTACTTAGATTAGAAAAATCATATAATCCCCCAACAGTTCCATGGAACTGTTCAGTTTTTAATTTTGTTCGCTAAAATGTTCGAATGTTCACCCGACCTGTTTCGGGTCATTTCTGTCATATGCCGACAATTCCAACAGCTTGTCCAGTATAAATTCTGTTCAATTCGCATCATATCCTCCCGAGTCCCGAGCAGCGCAATGGCACCTGAACACCCCCAATGAGCGCGTAGCTTCTCGATTTGAAGAATACAAATGACGCGCACACAAAGGATAATAGACACAAAAAAATCAGTGAGCACAAAATGCAGGGCAAATTGTTAATAACCAAAAAAACACAGATAAAAATATCTTTGAAACTCCAGTACATTCCATCTCTTCATCCGTTCACATTAATTTATTTATTAATTTAATAAATTACGCACTTCTCAAACATTACAGGATATGCAGCAACACATGAGAGGATGACAGAGAATTGGGAAGGATGCAAAAATCAAACCAGCAACCCCCTGATTACGTAACAGGACTCACGACCAACAAATCACTACGTCTAGTAAACATTTATCTCAGATTCATTTAAAAAAATCGAACTCACCTCAGTAGCGATTTTGGAGTGAAGTGGATGACTAGGAGTTCCTCCGCATGATCCTGCAACATAAAATAACTAAATACATGTCGATTTTATTCAAGAACGCTCTTCGACGCATTAACTGTTTCATGGCTATATTACTTTTTACCCGCCACTAGTTTCAGCGTTATGTAAATCAAGATGTATTTTCCACATAATCACATAAAAATCTCAAAGCGGACAGCACAGTTTCCATTTAATGTAATGGACAGGGAGAATTTTGACATAAAACTCATTCAGCCGAAAACTAACGTTATTGCTGTTACTGAAAACTTAGATATACTTTTCAATTAAGCATGCTAGGAGGGGGACGCGGGAATATTTCTCATACGAACCCAAACACAGAAAAATATTTCCCTACGATAACACATCAACATCACCAGTAGTACAAAACACACGTATGTTTTCAGTAACGATAATGCTGATATTCACAGAATAATCAGGTGGCGGTATTGAAATTACACATTTTATGCGACTATCATATTAGTAACAAGAAAATTCGACGCATATAAAAACCAGCATAAATTAGTCCGACTTCTGAGAAGGGAAATTTCCAAAGAATCTCAGATGAGACTTGAGGTTCTCACAACAGTGAAAATGTCACTGTTGGTATTGTGGTTCGTGACGCCACGCGGACCTGAAAATTGGTACAAACCTCACGACCAATATCGACGACTTTAGACGACAATACGGAATGACGGCAAAGTAAATAAAATATATAATCCTAGCAAAACACAGCTGCGATCCTCGAGACACTGACGACGGAAAGACTCCCTCAAATAGAGTATGCATGCTTTTCTAATGAACAATTTGTGATTTGGCATATCTCACTGACGTCAATGTTATTTACTGCAAATACAAATCTAATATTGCAAAGCTAAGCACGATAGAACCTCGGCGAGACAGCGATTAATCCATGAGGGACTCAGATCATTGTAAACAGTGTTTAAAAATATCAATGTGCAGAATATAATTGTATATTGGAGGATATGGCCGTACAAATGTGGAAGGTTACGTTGACACAGTTTTAGAAACACAAAGGTCTTGTATGTTTTGCTTGGCTTCACGCTGAAATGGATGCAGTAATAACAGCAGGCACCGAGAGCTCTACCCATGATTACTATGCGCGATGAAGTTGTTTAGTCTCAAGACACTCGCGACTAATATAACCACTGCGGCTTCTTGTATTGTGTGCAGTTAGTCCAGTAGACATATAAGCAAAAAGCTTCGACAAACACCATAAAGGCGGCAAATACACATGCATGCTTACAATACAAACAGCTGACACCAACACTCAAACAAGGGTGACCAGACATACTGAAATTAACGTCTCTGATAACGTCAACATGCAACGGGAGACCACCGAACGGACTTAATAAAACCATGTCACCTTTAAAAAAAAAAAAGAACTTGAATTTTAGATTGTGTGTGCCAAAGGTCCAAGTGATACAGCCTTACAAATATTAAACCCTCATTAACATTTATTTACCACAAGTTCCTGCTTACCAGCTCATGTGCAATTCAGAAGGCCATGACTCACCTCGTATCACATTAGCACGCTCCTAAGCAATTAAACTCACAATTAAAGTCTGGCCATCACCACTTACTTTAGCAGTTCAAATCCCCTGCAGTTACACGATTAAGGTTATGTCAATACCTTTTAAAAACAGAAAATAATCATGAACGGTAATCTGCCAGTAGCGAGTAATTTCAAAATCTCGTCACCCTGTCCGAGAAATTAACACATACAAAGTGTATTTACTTTGAGTTTCAGCCTCGTCTCATAAAACGGTTGGGTGGAACCCGAGTGAATGAGAAGTTCGCCCGTTGCTGGGAACAAACATGCAGTGTGGCTGCAGCGTGGCTCACCGTGGTCGTACGACAACTCAAATTCCTGCCATTCGTGGTCCATGCCCTCACTGTGCAAAGTGAGCAACCAGCAGTCATCTGGAGAATCACATCACAGCGACTGACGTTGTATTACTTGGGACTTTTCTTTAATCGAAGAACCTCGTCTAGACAGACATTTGGCAACGGTCAAAAACTTTCTATCAAAAGTTTTGCCATTTATTTTTGTCCTATTTTACTAATTTCATTAGGAAAGGCACGCCTACTGTATCATAAACTCGGAGTCCACCTGCCCATGTGCCTCACCCCCTTATTAACCTGTGAATCAATCAATGAGTTTTCATGAAACCTCATGTTAATATTATTATTATTATTAGAGCCATGATGATGCAGATGACCACAATCCATATCTTCACCACCATGAGAACCTCAAATCTCACCTAGGCAGTGAGGGCGAGCTACGGTCTGGTGACGTACCGTCATAGCCGAAGAGTTTGGGTGTAAATGGGAACAGAAAAGGAGCCGGAGTCCACATTTAATATCCCGCGCTTATTCTGTCGTTAAAAGACCATATGACGCCAGATCAATTACATGGGGTATTAATGATGTGTCCTAATGGGAAAAAACATACTGGTATGTTCTCCGACAAAAATCGACACGTCATCAAAAATACGAACGCAGTCCCACACGCAAGATGGTAGCAATCAGACTCACTATGCATTCAGTGTGGTCAAGGATGTTCGCTCTGTGTCCACCGACAATTAGGAGCTCCCCACACGTAGGAACATACTGTGCTTTGTGCCACAGCCGAGGCTTCGAGCGTTGATACGGGAATCTATACCAGCGAGTCTTGGACGCTACATCCAGGAGCCAGCAATCACCTTGCGAACATTCAAATCATCAAAATCTCTGTTTACAATAGTGAATGCAACAAGATATTAAAATTTCTTAACATTTACATTAAGACACAGCTAGGACATTGGCGCTCAAATGTCTGACCCTGGCACAATCATCAAATTTTATTTTTTTATCGCATATGCTGTCCAAATATTACTCTGCAGTGCATAGACAATTCTTTCTCTGCCACCACATCCAGAACAGAGGCAGTGTGTGCGCACGCACGCACAAACAGCATTCTGAAAAATTGGTGAAATCACACAACCATAAATTTATGTCTGAGGACACAATGACAGGAACGAGGCAATTGCAAAGAACAGGGAGAAAATCAACCTATAGCACAGACTGCGTGCTCCAGCAAACACGGTACTGCGGGAGACTGCACGTGGCGGTTTTCAGAACTGTTTCAAAAGACTGTAAGAAAACACTGGCAGAACTGTCTATGATGTTCAGTCACAGCTTACTATTTATTTTTAAGCTTAGGTTGGATGCGGACATACAGGGTCAAAGACGCTGACTTGCTTCAACCCCTACAAACAGACAAACAAGATTGGAAATATTACTTCCTATTTGCATATTTCCCCACTTAATGGTACCCGCACCTTGTCGTGGTGGTGGGGCTTGAGTACCTCAGTGACCCCAAGAGCTACTGGTAGGGTTGGTCGAGGGGGAGAGGTCAGACTAAGACAGGTACCCTGGTCCTCCAGGTTGGGGGTTGGTCACAAGGCTAACAACCTTGCACCGTAAAAAGGAAGATGTTTCGAAGCCTCGATCAAAGCCTCGGACAGACGGACCTAACAGAGGACCGAATGGAAGAGGAGAATACGGACCGGAGAGCCATAGAAGAAGATTTGCATATCTCACTGGTCCTGATGTTTACTTACTGCAGATAGAATTTTGCAAAGAAAATCACACTACAAAGACTCCACAGTTAGTTTTATTTTCATTTTGTTAAAAATTGACAGCAATGAAAGAAACCTGCCAAAACAAACGCTTCAAGTCAAGAGATCTATAATTTATCGGATGTACTGACAACTGGTATTAGGTAATGGGTATTACAATTTATGAAAAGAACAATTAAGTCTGATTTGAGCTTTGAGTAAAATAGAAGGCATATAGGACCAAAACAGAATTAGATTTGAGGCTTAATGGTGATTCAAACATGGGTCATCGTCATTCTTAACAGAACAGTAATTTTATTAAATTAATTTCAATAAACAGCTATACGTCCGATGGAGCTTCAAGCAGGACGCCCAACAGAATTGAACACGTGCGACCAATTTCTCAGGGACTGGAGTAATAATTTTTTTTTTAAAAAGTGCACATTATCTCGGGGCAAACGTGGTTTATATCTGGGTTTCAGTTGCACGTGTGTTTCATATTCATTTATATTCTTCCTTTCTACTGAACAATCCAAACAAGCATTTGTACTTACTAAGAACAATATTGTACTGATTGAGACCTCCATACACAATGGCTCGCGTGTCTGTTATAAATGTAAGACTGTGCCACGACCTGCCTTCGGGATTCAGCTCGAACGGATGCGTCAAACTGTTCAACAAACAAACGGAAGCATACAGACCTAATTCTTGCACAACGAAACATTTTTGAGAAAATCAATAAAGTATGATTTAGAGTCCTCAAGCAAATTATGATAATTTTGTACCAAAATGAAATTAATTTTGAAGCAGACCCTCGATACAAAATTTAAATAAAATCAGCTGGATGTTTCAAAGATGGAACATGTGGCCATATTTGATTAATCTCATATATTCTGCGCACGGACAACACAAAAGTATTTTTTAAGACTTAATTATGAGAATTATCAGTCGTACTTGCCACTCCACATCATACTGTCCATGTCGAGACAGTGCAGATCGTTGTTCCGTGTGTTGCCAATGCGACCACCAAACACATAAACCTGAAACAAACGCATTATTATCCGAGTCTCACACAATAGCACTAGCGAGTCGATTTACATTCCGAACACAAAAAGCAGCGCATTTTAAAATAAAGTGCACATGCTCCAAAACAGATACCATGTGCCAGTTCAATCCAGTTTATAACGGTATTGGTTTTTCAGTCAGAACGCTGAATTCAAAAGCAAGGTTGCCCAACCTTGTGCCCCGAGATGTCAGCTGCGTGGGCTGCACGAGGCGAAGGGGTGGGTCCTTGCACTTTCGGCCATTCCCAGCTGTTATTGACAGGGTTGTACACTACTAGCTGATTGTTCCAGCCTCGGGGCCAACCCGATGGCTCCGTACTAGGATCAATTACATGCTGAAATGGGACACCAAATTCTGGTTGTGGGCCGAAACCACCAAAAAAGTACAACCTGCAAAATACAACAATTCAGTTGACTACAGGATGACACAGCAAAAAGTATTATAAATAATATACGTTACATAGCGCTGAGTGAGAGACTATGAGGATAATTACGAACCGCAGAGGGTGTGAAAGAAGGCAGTTATGTGTCACCCATTTTTAGGCACTATCCTAACTTGCAGTTGCCTGAATGTGTCCAGAAAACCTATAAAAGACTTACTTATCGTCATACACCCATCCAGCAAGTTTGTCGCAAGGAGCCGGCTGGTTACCGGTCGGGTGCAGCCACTCCCATGTCATGGTCGTGAGGTCTAGTCTAAAAAGGTAGTTACTGTTGCCATTCACCGATCCCGCATTATCCATCCCGTGAAATCCTAGAAAGTTCAATCCATGTTTCCTTATCTTGCAGTTACATGATAATTCTATACAATTTCCACAAAGAACATGAGAAGTAAATTCATGTTTATTCTTTTTTATTGTCTTATGCAATTTGAGGTTCTCATAGGGGTAAAGGCGTTACTGTCACTCTTCAGGGGTAAAGATCCTGGCAGGATGTTCCTTTAAAACGGTGTTACAACCCAGAAGATCAACATCGATGCTTTAAGCCATTCTTCAAACTCACGTTTTTCGGTTTTACAGCACTTTTTCCTCTCTCCTGCAGAATACTAACCTCCAAATATATAGAGAAAGTCTTCATGCAACAGACCACATGATCCTGAATTTCTGTGTGGAATGTCTCCTTTTGTTAGAATCCTTTCCCTGTGCAAAAACAACGTAAAAAAAGTTGACAAATTCAAGCAAACAAGAGCTACAAAACACAACATGAATATGAATGAGTAAACAAATTCACTAAAATTGTATAATTCAACCCAAATTTCTTGGGCCATGCACAAAGTCATCACCAGTTGATGTCCTCACATAGCGTCTCTTTGTTCTACAACACTTGCTTTAGGATCGGCAGAAATAGCAGACCGTTGCTGTAGGGGTAAAGGTTATTTCAACCACCAAACTAAAGGCCTAGTGGCCAGAATTTAACTACAAGGCTTAAGGGTTTAGAAATATGCTACTGCAATGCATAAACCTGTTGGATCAAGCATATGAAGTCATGCATAGCTGATAATGCTCAACAGAAACAAAAATCGGATAAAAAATCCACACGTTATTGCCGCATACTTACCAAACTTCTGTCAAACAATTATATATCCATAACTCATCTGTGTGATGGTAGTGGGTGTGAATCTGTGATGTGGAAGTTTGCTGTTCATGGTCCTGATGACAAGAACACAAGAAAATGAGCGCAAATCCAATGTAACTCGTGTCACGTCATGTGGGTCACGCTAATGGGAATAAAATTTATAATCCAGTAACAATCCACAAGCTTTCATAAGCAATGAAAATATTTTCACATCTGCCGACTTTACTCTGAAGCCCGCCAAAAGAATATAATACTTTGCTGGCCAAAGGCATTAGCTCACTTACATTTCTTCAATTATACTATAAGAATGAAATGTGAAGGAGTTTATTCATGTTCCACACATCCTTCCTTGGGTTAAACCAGAGGATGTAGAACATGTCATAATATAAACACAGAAAACTTATTTCACATATAGATATACATAAAGCTTAAGAATTTTCAACACAGGTAAAATTATCTATAAAGTAGGATGAAGTTAAGGTATTATGTTTTAATGCAGGCTTGGAATACTTTTACATCATGATTTTAACATTTAATTGTAGGTGGAAGGTTACTGAATAACTTGATACCTGTATAGCATACTCCTTCTTGATAGTTAGTGAGGTTAGTTAGTATTTGTCATGTGAAGGTCATATTTACATTGTGTTCAAATTGTGTACATCAGTATCTATTTGAAATTTTTCAAAGTTTTCCACCACAAATGATACTGAGGAGAGTATAAATTCACTTGCAAGTGAAAGTATGGTAAATTTCCAACAAAATTTTCTACAAGAGACTACTTTTAACACCCGCCACTACCACAATTATTTTCAATCGTGTTCTTTCAGAAGTTGATTGTTACTGACTCTGCTGATTAAATAAGGTACTGGCTTACGATTGCATGCACAGTGCTTTAAAACAACTTTTTCTGCATTTTAATAGGGACACTTTATTCAAATATTCTTGAAATGATGTTCATAAAAGAATTGAACTCTGAATACACAATACCACCACTTAATAATAATTCCCAATCTTCACTAACCAGACATTTCATAAATTCATTTATAGTGGCATCATTTACCACTCTGGTTAACTTCTCATAATTGTGAAAGTTAGAAACATGGTTTATGTTTTTTATAACTAATAGCTGGGCATCATGATCACATAGCCCATTTATCATCGGTTTGATGGAAATGTGTTTTAACGTGGAACTATGTACAAAAATTATCAATGGCATAATTTGTGGGGAAACAAATTATAGAAGTGAGGTTAAGTAATGCTAAAAGGGTCTTACATTACAAAGAAGACGAGGGAAAATACCAGTAACTATATTTACCACATAACCGCCCCAAACAATCATCCAGTCTCCATATACTACAGCTATGTGCCCACTTCTTCGATTAATTCTCTCATTCATTGAAATGAAGTCTTGTGCCATCCAGAAAAGTATCAATATAAATTATAGGGATACGAAAACCACTAACAAACACAATCACAAACAACAATCATATAGGTATGAAACTTTAGTGTTATTGGTGGACAAAGTCGCAACGTGAGAATTATGCTGCCATCCAAGCAGCCAAATAAACACAACGTCGACGTAGAGTATTAGCTAAGTCTCCATGTTTAACAACACGCAACTATTAATATAGGGATCACCAAGAATCAGATTAACTTATTTGTCATGTAATGAAAAACGGCAATAAACTCATATTTGAATATTTCAACTACTACTCTGTCACGCTACCAACAAACACATGTTGGCAGTAATGAAGTCACAGTGGGCGATTTCTAGAATTCAACTTCTATTATCATAGGTATGAAAAACTGGAACGCAATATCTAGATGAATCTGCTTCACCCTCCTAACATATTTCCCATAGATTCAATCTTAATACTATTTTTCCATCTGCACCTAGGTTTTTCAAGTGTTCTCTTCCCTTCAAGCTTTCCAACCAAAATATTCCTTACATTTCTCATTATCAACTGTGCTACATGCCCTTCCAATCTCACACTCCTTGAATTGAACATCATAATAATATTAATTAGAGTATAAATTAGTATGTTCCTGTCATATCATCCCTCTTGGAACCAAATATTCTTCTGAGCACTATGTGAGACCTGTACAAAAACAGATTGCAAAGAAATACATGCAAATAATGCAAACTTTTATAAAAACAATAAATATAAAGTGAGTTGATAAAAATCACATCAATGTTTGATACCTTTCTCCTGTTATGATGCTATGTACATCCATACCAAGTAATTTCCTTAAAATTAAGCTATAGACAGTGAGAATGGGCAGAACAGACTTTTTTGAGGTTCTGACAGCAGAAATTTCAATGATATTCTCAAAGACTACACAGCGTAAAGGCAGAAATATTCCGCATGATACTGGACTGAAGCCAATGGCAACATCACCGTATTTCTTCATAGCATTGTCCACTACTGATGTTCTGAGTTTCTATCTCAATTTTTTCATTGCGCGCCATTAAAATTCTCGATACACAACTAGTTTTATATGCAAAATTTTCTGCTACAGATGCAAACAGTACTTTTATAAATGTAATATTATTAGACAAATAACTTGCGACCAAACCGTGTCTGCCATAAAGAGCATGTTTATTTGGATATATTACCTTTACCTCAGACTGTACAGCGCATCCCTATGGTCCACGCTTCTTTCTATTAGTAATTTTGCAGTTCAACATAACACTTTCTCCCAACCTGGAAACTCTTACTATGGCCTCAGTCCACATCTTTACTTTAATTATATGCTGCATTACAGTCAATAATATGAAAACCAGGGTTCGATAAGGGAACTGGACTGATTGTAGTGTTAGGCTGGAATGAACATGGGCACCCAAACACAAGACCTCTAAAAAGTAAGGCACTTTATTGTTATCAATACTTGATAATAATTTATTGATATTTAACAGACATAGTAGCAAGTGACCATATTCATGCAGCCTGCCCCAAAATATTAGCTTTGTTTTACATGTGACCCACACATAAAAAAAAATAAACCTAGAACTTCAGTAATTACATATCCTCCTTTGTATTATATATATGTATCAGGTTTGGATCTCAGCTTGACACACTGTCCTGAAAGCCGTTTCACACGCTTTTCTTCAGTCCTTACTAGCAAATGTTGGGATAAAATCTTTTAAAATAAATAATTGTCTTCTCCAATATCTTTTCTAGTTCAATATTCACAATCACCCTATGCCCTGTAAGAAAAAAAAAACTACTGTTTTAATATGTTGATATGTGTGGCAGGATAATGCAGTCAAACCGGTACAACTGACGCAGACTCAAAAGTTAAGTAATCCTTCCATGCAAAATAAACCTCTATCGATGCCTGTAGCCATCGCAGTTTCACTCAAAATTTATAATTTTTCTTTCTGGAATTTTCCTTTTAAAATAATTAAATGTTTTCCAAACAATTTGTTAATATTTACTTCAAAATACTTGATCTGTACACTGACAAAATCATAAATACCTTCTAACAGCGAAATAAGCTTTCTATTACTACGCGAGCGGTAACAATTTTAATGATATTTTAGAAAAAGCCAGGCCAGTTGCTGAAAGTTATCAGAAAAGAGGATGCTGGTAAGAAGCAGGGCAAAGATAATAATAATTTGAATATATTAGCATTACTGAACAAAAACTGAAAACTGAATGCTGAAACCAAGAAATGCTTTCACTATCACCACATGGAACTACATTTTAGCTTGATGTGAGAAAACAGAAATGAAAAAGTACGTGGCACTACACACTGCAATACTCAAACACTATAGAAATAACAAATGCACCTGAAACAGCATCAATGAACAAATCACAGATCTGAAACTTGGGATGTAACAACTAAATAATAAAATGATGTGGGAAAATATTGTGTGGATGTAACGTGGATTTAATCGTATCAGGACAGGGTCAAGTGGGACCACATAATTGGAAATTTCTTCATGAACTGAATACAAGACGATGCTTTCCTATACCAGGAAGTTACAGAATTACCACCACAAATAAAACAAAGTGCGTAGTGACATATTCCTCAATCATACACCGATTCCGTCAGCTCTGGAACGCCACATCATTACATTCAAAGAACATCATATAAGAAACTATAATGAAAGCATTACATCACATTAGTCCGGACTCTTGAAATATCTTACTAAAAATTCACAACCCAGTGGTAACTATATGTACCACCTGCCTCAACATTCATTAACTCACTGCTCACTTAGTGTATTTATGAGTTTCATATTATTCTCACCCCCACTTAATGGTACCTGCACCTTGTCGTGGTAGTGGGGCTGAGTACCTCAGTGACCCCAAGAGCTACTGGTAGGGCCTCCCTAGCCAGATTGGTCGAGGCGGAGAGGTCAGACTAAGACAGGTACCCTGGTCCTCCAGGTTGGGGGTTGGTCGCAAGGCTAACAACCTTGCACCGTAAAAAGGAAGATGTTTCGAGACCTCGACCAAAGCCTCGGACAGACAGACCTAACAGAGGACTGAATGGAAGAGGAGAATTGAGGAGGCCATGGACCGAATACGGACCGGAGAGTCATAGAAGAAGAATATATTATTCTCACAACAAACAGTGATAATTTCCTTAAGCAACATTAACCAACTGATATTTGTAATGTTGAAGTGCATTTTCCTTATCCTATGTACTGAATTTTTAAATATTATTTAGATGAGCTTTGTCTTCAAAGAGTTAAAATACAAACTAAGAATTTGTATCATACCAGAAGTTTCAATATCATTTCTGCTGATACCAATCACCAAGTTCAAATTCATAATCAGATAGAAACTTCGCCATGGTAAAGCCTCGTCAGGCTTGGCATCATCCATGATCTACAGTCACATCAGTGCCATTAGACAGGTAAAATTCCTCAATTAAACATAAAATACCATTGAGATCCATTACCACAGCAAAGAACAATTAAACAGACTTGGGGATTAAAAATATACAGGATACAGATTTAAAAGTGCACCCAACTCAAAATCAGGCTTGTAGGTCATACATTTTAAATATGACAGTAACGAGCGGCTCATCCATCATTAAGGCTTTAGCTCTAGTAAGTTGGCTGCATTGAAGTAGGTCCTTGCTGACTTCAGCCCTCCCCAAACCATTATCTAACAATTTTTGGTAATAATCAAGACACTTGGACATTAACAGAGGCAAATTCAATAGAGATTCCTCTAAGCGCAAATATTTACAATACTAAGTTCGATATCGTGACAGTTGACTAGCGCAGCTAGCATATTTAAGTAATTAAAATATTTCTGTTAAGTATCTGTACCTTGTCTTTTTTGTATGAATATTACATATCGTAAACATATCGTCATTAGGTACACATTAAAAACAAGGCACAGTATTATCTGTATATATATATAAATATATAATACAGGAAATGAGATTACCTTAAGTACGTTAATAAGATAAATGATCTCATTTCAAGATTTCTCCTTATAGTCTCCAACCTTTGTTTGACCTTTCTGAGTAATAAAGTACTATTCCACCTGAGATTTATAATCACGTCTCATTTCCATATTATATTAAGAAAGAAAAATATATAAACATTGTAACAGTCGGATACATGCTAGGACAGCATCGTGAGGAAAAGTTGCAGACTCAGGTTCCATTCTCAGGACAATCACTCTGCTTTCTTGACGGCTGGTACTCTTGGGTAGAGCTGCAAACAAAATGTCACCGTGATAAATTCCTGCTATACAAAGACAAATATAACATTTAAATGTAGATCGAATAAATGAAGTAACATCAAACATACAATACACAGATGAAACTTCAAACACATACCCCTAGCAGATTGCGTGGGGCGTAGCCCTCTTGGTCGTTGAGTCGAGACCACCACCACTCTCGTTCCCACTCGTCCCCCTTCCGAAGGACGATGAGTTTGTCCCCCTCTTTGAAACTCAGCTCATCCGAATTGTGAGCCTCGTAGTCATACACTGCGTACACGACGCCACTGTTCAGGATGCCCAACTTCTCTTGAACGCCTACACAAACACAGACAGCAGCAGATTTGTGTGAAATTAAAGGATAGATTGGTAAAATCTTTTTGATCTATCAGTCATGTAAAAGTAAAGCTGTCCCACTACAGGCAGAGGCTTGAAGCAAAAAAAATCCTGTACCCCTGTCGTCCAGTACCACCAATGTCGGTCGATTTCTCGTAAAGAGATAAAAACACTGACGCTGGAAGCACTAAACTGCCGACATTTTTTTTTTCCCATGCTGCATTCCTCAGTTTACGAATAAAGTACTTGGTTGTTCGAACCCATTTTTTCATCAAGTTGCAGACTGCGAAAAGACTCACTTACTGTAAAGATATTCTGAGCATCCATCAAAACCTTCTTCATCTTCTTCACACTTCTCGGCTGCTGTCTCATGGTCAGACAGAGTTGTGGCGAAGATGCATGCTCCGTGTTCTACGAGGAAGCGAACCATTGCCAGATTGTTGCAGGAAGCCGCACAGTGCAATGGAGTCCTGACGTAAACAAAGGGCACAAAATTATCCACAACAGCAACGTGTCGACTGCGCTACACATGGCAATGAGAACTATAACCCCATAAATAACATACTGTAACAGCTCACCATCCATCACTGTCCTGAGCATTGACGTCACAACCGAACTCAACCAGGAACTTGACAATATCGAGGTGTCCCGCGCAAATGGCGTTGTGGAGCGCAGTGATGCCCTCGTCGTTGGCCGCGCTCGGATTGCTCACTTGACCAGCCGTCTTGCGGACCAATTCAAGTTCCCCTTCCAGCGAAGCGTCGAGCAACAAAGCGAGAGGGTCAAAGCTCACGCGACGTGAGCCCCCTGAGGCCACCTTACTCGATGCTGCAGCTTTAAGATTCCCTTTTTTCACTCTCCGCACCGTAATGTGCTGTGGCACGTGTTCGCCTAAAAATGACAATTAAGTAAGTTCTAATCTTCAGATTTCTTTAATGAACGATTGAGTAGTGCGTTACATGATTAATACCATAACTTAGATCTAACTGACATGTATTACCTCCGGTTGAGATCGTTTTTGATCTGATGCCTATGCGAAAAAAGTGAAAGAAACATCACTGTAGAGTGATTAACTTTGCAGCATAATGCTAATACTGGGACGACCCATTCTTCAAATGCCTGAGCACTGCGGGTCCCAACTTTTCGTTGGCTCGATCTATGGACATTCGGTAGGACTCCTTTTACGAGGGATCGCCCCGTCGCAAGACCTCTATCTGTACACAGGACAGCACAACACAGAAAAAAGGGAATAAACATCCATGGCTTGAGTGGGATTCGAACCCATGGTCCCAGCGACTGAGCGGCACAAGGCCCATGCCTCAGACCACGTGGCCACTGCGGATCCCAATGCTAATAAGATACGTAAAACAGCAATGAATGCTTTTGCCATAACATATACTCCGAACTAATGTAAACCTTGTCACTCGTGTTTAACATTGCACAGAGCGGCACTCAACATCAGCTCAGAAATGGTGGGAAGATGCTTCACGTATATTTAATGACACTGTCAGTTACTCAGGCTATAAAATGGCAGGATAATTAATAAATTGGAAAGGAGGTGGAAGGAAGCAGTTCTGGCATAATTTAAAATGTTGCCCCATGATTTACCTGGAGAAATAAAGGAAAACCGCAAAAAGAAAAACCTCGGTCCCTAGGCCAGTAATTGAATCTGGAACCTCTTGAATAAGAAGCTGTAATGCTAACCAATCATCTGCAATGATTGGTGTCAAATTTATATACATCTTGCAATTAGCAGGTACGCTGCAGGCTTACCTATCAGATCTTGCTGCTCCAGAGTTGCGTTAATATTGTTGAGAGTATCCACCGAGCCATCCTGCTTCTGCTGGTTACTGTCCTCCTCTCCAACTGAAACTTTTCTTGTCGCTGCGTTGTTATTATCCACCTCACTTCCACTCATTGGCTCTACAACTGACCTGTCCACCTCGTCTAAACTGACACCCGAGTTCAAGTTTCCAACCGACGTCCCACTAGAAGCCGCCGAACCACTGCCCAAACTCAACGAGGGCGTAGATGAGAACGTTGCCGAGGACATCTCTGACGTCGAAGATGAGGATACTAGGTCTGCTGGCGGCGCCTCATTCTCTGGAAATAGGAATGCTGGCGGCATCTCAATCCTCCGGTTAATGCTAACATGGACGCCGGTGTTAGCATTGTTGTTATTATTATTAACACCACTGAGAGTGACAGTACTACCACCATTCATATTGCAAGATCCACCTGCAACACTCTGACCATTTCCGGCAAAACTCACGGCCTTCAACTTTGGATGCTCTGACGGTGGCTGCTTCTTAATGGTCAATGGGCGGGCCTTAATGACTGGCAGTACACTGTCACTGCCAGAAGTACCACCTACTCCTGCAAACCGCCTCTGGATTGGGATGTTTGTTGACACTGCATCATCCGGAGGTTCGGATGTTGGAGGTGGAGGACATGGAGGAGTCGTGGTGGAGGACGTCTGTCGAAGATGTGGCTGATTCTCGTCCAACTCGGAAGGCACTTGCTGCTGGCTTAATTTTGTCAGCAGGTGTTCTTGATGGTGGTTCAGACCCCCCCTATAAGAAACCGAGTAAGACTACATGTTTGAACTCATTACTTGCTCTGCTGCACATTCTAAGAAGGTGTACGCAATAATTCACATAATTCATGCCTTCTAATAAACCACATTCTTAGGCTTCAAACAGGACAGTAAAGAATTATTTTGTCACCAAAGCCTGAAACAGACATTGGCACAAAGGAAATCTAAACCGAGCAAGAAGAAGATGGCTGTCTTCTGGGACGTCGCAAAATGCAGTGAGGTAAATAATGAATAATGTTGCAGAGGAGATTACTCCACCCACAATTAAATTCAATTTAAAGAATGAAAAATGGGAACAAATAAAAATTCTAGAATCCTGACCAAAATACGGCTTCTTGCAATCATCTGAGATGTGCGCTATATTCACAACTAAAGGTCTTTGCTGTAAATGTAAAAGGTTGATAAACATCTAAATATGTTCATAAAAAGCAAATATTGTCATGAAACAACTGATTTTAAAATGCAGTTGATGAAAACTTGTTGAAATGTTAATTAGAACAGTTCCAACGCATCTCTAATTGTGACCAAACAAGCAACTTTACATGGTTTGAGGGGATTCAAACCTCAGTCCAGCAGGGGCACCCTTAAGCACACTGAGTGCCGAATCAACAGCGTCTGCAGATGTGTCCACTCGCCCCACATCCAGCTCTGCGTTGTTTATCGCTGAAGGTGCGCAGTGCTGTGTTTGTCGAGGGGGTGGAGTTGGCTTCACTGGTAGAGCAGGTTTTGGTGGGAGGGCCGGCTTGCCAGCCCCCTGCCGACTCTCGGGCAATCCTTCCGGAGTACTCACAGGGGTCGATGTGCTTTGTGGTGGTGACAGCTCTCCCCTCAGTTCACGCAGAATTCCCTACAACAGGTAAATTCAACAGGGCCCATGACCGAGAGCCAAAGTTACGCACTGAATCCCCAGCTACAAAACCTAAGAACAAGGACCTCTACATTTTATTAGATATAACGCATGTATTCTAGACCTCAGTATTGGAAGAATGTAAGTGGTCAGCTTCTTGATCCCATGTCTCTACCCCAGGGAAGAACATGGGAGGTGCCCAGAGAAAAGACGTCTGGACAGGTCCAGGACCACACCATGTGTGGTAGTGATTAATAAAAATATAAATTATATCAAGACGTAGCAATATAATTCATCACGTCAAACGAAAATGCAAGAGGGGACATTATTCAAAATTTCATAAATATTCATTTGTGAATTTATGCTGCTTAAGAAACTGCAATTTTATCTCCGAGTAAGTGTCAGTCCTGGCAAGAAGCCCCACACTTCGCACCCTCACACGTGTGGTTACCTGCGGAGTCGAACTCAGCGTCTGCGGCTGCACAGGGTGGATTTTGGTTGATGACGTCTGGTAGATTGGCGACGGTTTCTGGTGTTGAACGGATGTTGGTGCTACGCTACTCACAGGTTTCTGCGTAAGCAAATACTATTATGAGCTACGTGAAATGAGTTCCTGCATAGACCTCGCCTTTACTAATGTTTAAATCCACAAGCTGGCAAAAACATGAAGTATGTACATCAAGGTTCAAGACTTTCTAGGTGACACAACAAAGTGGTGTCCAGTATTTTCTAGTCTATTCATCTAGAAATTTTCTATAAACATACATGAAGAATTAAAGAAAATTCAGTTGTGATCTTATTATTTAATTCAACACAAAAAAATTTAAAAACTGTGATCGACACAATCGGCATGTTTAAAAAAGAAAATATTATCAAACAAATTCTAGTCGTGATGCGCGACAGCCCCCTAACTCAATACAGTTGCACTGCTTCTTTCTTCTGCACTGCACATTTCACATGATACTCACTTGGTGACTGTTGGATGAACTGGCACTACTGTTCGTAGCGAGAGATGATGTTGAAGATGTTGTCGATGAAGTCCCGCCTACAGGCTGAGCACGGGATAATCCCGTATTTGTGTACGATAAATGGGATGACCCAAATGGCCTGTAAACAGAACACATCAGGGAAGCGTAATACAAAGAACATATCTGTAGAGCCATCGCTAACAAACAGGGACAGACTCAAAGTCTGCATCCCTGGGGCGAAGTGGTTAGCTTCATAATTACGATGCCTCGGGTTAAAATCCCAGCCTGGAGACTTGCTAAATTAACTGAGGTTTTTCATGACATTTCTCAGCCCCAAGGCAAATTCTAAAACACCACCTTTAATTATGCTACGGCCACTTCCTTCCATTTAATTATTAATTAATTATAACATCATCCCATGTCATACAGTCTGAACTATTGATAGCATCTGTAAATAAACCATACATAAAATCTGAAAAAGATGAGGTGAAATCGTGTGATCGGACAATGTTAGTGGTAACACTAAATATAAGCTTTGCCAATTTCTCAAAACTTGCCTTGACGCCACGTGTCCCAACATCTGGGACGCTACACTAGACGCTGGAGCGAGTTTGTTAACCGACTGTTGCTGATATGTCATGGATTGGTCCATGCGATGAGGAGGCTGCTGGTTCTGATTCAACAAAGGTGTCGCCAGTCCCTTACTCACGCCGGACAGCACGGGTATCGGCGTGCTGTGAACAGTCATCAGCTGCTGCTGAGAGGACGGGTTGTTAATGTTATTGTTATTAATGTTATTAATATTGTTGTTGTTATTCTTCATTGTACTTTCATTTGTATCGTTGTTGTTCCTCTGAGAATCTTCCGCGGGAATCGAGTCCCTCTTGTCGGATGACGCGAGTTTGTTCGTCACAGACGACACAAAGTTCACCGTGAACTTCGTATTGTAAGGCAGCGTCTGATATTTTGGATCCGATTTGCTACCTCCAAATTCTGGTAGATATTGGTCGTCCTTCTCCTTGGACTTGGTGCCGCTGTTTTGGGTCGCACTACCATTGTTCACTGGCGCACTGTTCATATTCCCTCCGCTAACCCCACTAACACCCAAGAGTTTCGCATGAAAGTCATCCTGTGAAGTGACGTGGTGCTTGTGCTCCTGGGATGACATTCCGTCCGGCTGCTGATGGATATGTTTGATATGATAAGACCCTGCAACGTACAATTATAAAGTCAAAAGCAACAAATGTACAGATTGGTCATCTGGACGGTAAAGTCACGCGCAGTTGTATGTAGGAACAAGTTCCCTCGACCCTCGGGGTTTCAACCGATGTAATTTAAATGACTCGACTCTGACATCGGTGTCACTCTAAAATGAATTATTAAAAAAATCCATCGAGTAATTCTGTAAAATATATAAATGTGGACAGATCTTCAATTCATGTACTGTGCAAAATATGGACATAATATAACAAGCGTAGGAAACGCCAAGCGCACACCTTCTTTGCCGAGGTGAGCGATTCCATCGCCAGCAGTGGGGCGTGAATGCGCAGGCTGTTTCTGGCCACCGTACGAACCGCCGCCAGCATCGGGCTGCTTGTCGGGGTCACCGGACGTGACGGTCCGACCGCTGCTGTTGACCGGCACATGATGGTAAGGTTCTACGGCAGCGATGTTGCCGCTGGTCACGGGTCTCAGCAACTTGCCCTTTCCTCCCTGCACTTGTTGCTGGTGATATTGGTGCTGCTGGATTGTCGTAGCAGATGCAGCAGGTCTGAAAGTGGAACTACTCTGTGAACTCGCTTTCCTTCAGGCACGTCAATCTACATGAAACCCTTTTCACATATATTTACACAATTTGGTCCAATCCATTTCTAAAGATAATTTCAACTGGTACTTATTCTGATTAGTATTAAATCTGCAATTTATATCATCTCATGTTTTCGCACTATAAAAATGACTGAGAATTTTCGCACATGAAACATTTTTTCATATAAATTTCACACAAGCACAATCAAGTTTCTTCATGAAGCTTTCTGTCTTCTGGGTTGTTGCGCTGTGTAGTCTGGTCGATGTTTACCAACTTTCAGAGGTCATACTGCCTCCGTCATCGGGGCGATTCAGTATGACGTCTGAAACGTTGGTCAACATCGACCAGATTACACGGCGCAACAACCCAGAAGACAGAAATCTTCATACTCACTGCTGTGAAAACCTCAAATCTTACAAGTTTCTTCATATGTAATATGGTTATCATAATAAAATTGAATCTAAAGTTACGCTAAAACCCCACACAGATGCAAGACCCATCACAATCTATCTCGCACCCTACTTTCTACAAAAATAATCTGTTCCCACAACGTCACCCAGGCTCCGAAACACGAACCTCAGTTGTTGCTGTCCTGATGCCTTGTTACTTGCCGCTGTGATCTGATTTGACATCTGCTGGTTCAGAAGTCTCTTCCGATGTAATCTGTCTTGCAATTCGGAAATCCGTTTGTCAATGTTACTCATTTCTTCTTGGCGCTGTGACAGCGCTTCTCTCTGCTGGCATATACGAACATTCTGCTGTTCATTGAGCTTGTTACGATACTGAAATCAGACAACGCGAGGCGAGGTTATATAACCTGACGCGATATGTTGGTGTCATATATTTTCTTTCCCACTGAATAAGTGGAAATGTGTAACGACCAGGGGAAATCAGGCAAATATAATGGTCAGCGCGAGTCAAACTCTAAGCTCATTGGTGCTTATTCATACCATCTGAATGAACTGGTAATATGCAACAGGGGCGGGTAAATATTATTAAAGGGCAAATGTTGCCATCGAAGCAGTCTGACAAGAGTGAAACTTACTGCCACAAATCAAGAATTTCTCATTAAGATGAAGCATTCTAAATTACGACACTTCCCAGTTCTGACCCTGTTTTTCTCCACATCACAAATTATCACAAAGGTAGTAACGACGCCCACGTAGTAACATGTCACAGGCCTATAACGAGGGAACGCACTTATTTCAGAGCACAACGAATGAAACTATTTAAATTATTTAAAAATAAAATGGAATAATAATCATAACTATCAGATGTACTCTTCATAACAAATACATAAGGAAAACAGGATGAATCGGCACAAGCCGGTGCCAAGTGGCGAGTCATATCGACAAATGTCGCCTGAGCAAATTTGCAGCCACTGAATATTAACAAAACCAAATTTTTGCTAAAAACTAAATAAGACAAGCAAACTGATTAGATAAGACATACCATAAGCTCACGCCTCAATTTCTCCAGCTCGAGAGCCGCAGGCGAGGGAACATGCTGCTGCTGATCCCTGGCATTTGCCCCCCGTCCTCTCTTCAGTTCTTCCAGTTGTCGCGTCAATTCCTCCACCTTCGCAACTGCCAGCGATAGTTCCTTTTCCTTCTCATTGAAAAGTGCTCGGATTGAGTCCAGATCCGATGCTGCACAACACACAAATTCATCTTGGGTAACATTTCTGCTGTGTTCCAAGAGGAATACAGGAACAGCGGAGGAAGAACTCCACACATCCTAGATCTTGCTTCAAAACGAATGTGCAAGTAGCTTCAAGCTCTGGCCACATGAAGTACCCAGTGAAAGTGAGTTAACAGCGCATTTGAACTCAAAATGTCAGGAAATACAGGTCGAGAACAATTGACTTGTGGTCAGGGTGTCAGGCCGAAATGACATTTAACGTCGTGCCAGAATTCTGAGTGCACTTCACACCCCTTGATGCCCCCCCAGTGGTGTGTTCCACCTCAGAGCAAACTCTCGACCCAAGGGTAATCAAATTGTGTGAAGGAAGGCAGAATTCTGAATCTGTTGGCGGCACACGGACATTCTGAGTGTCGCAGAGACACTACAACGGATTCTGTATGCTAGTCTGACATCGGACTGAGCATGTAAAGTCCTGCTATTTTATGGTGGCCACTTTGCTTTTGACTGCGCAGTATACTCCGTGGAGTCCACGAGTATAAACACACAAAAAAAAAAGTTAAGAAAGATTTTCGCGAGGATATATTAGCAACCATAAACACGTAAGTTCTTAGTTGTGAAGTCCCTCGGGAACTGCTGAACACTACTACTACGATCCTCCGGGTTCAAAGTTGGTATAACGACCACACGCAAATACATTGCACTGTAATGACAGATTACTTCTCTGATAACCTGCAGAATCTAATGGATATGCGATTTTCAATCGTTGTCATTATTAAAATACATTAAGTGGGAAGTGTCTGGGTTAACAAACTCATTAATTGCGTTAAAAGTTGCAACAGACGACAAGAAATATCTACGCCCGTATTTCACAAATGCGTTCTCTACGCACTTACCACCACACCAACCAACTACAACACCCGTAGCCTAGAGCAGCTACCGAAATCATTCGTGCAACACCCGGTATAACATGAACCACGTGCAAAAGTTGAGAAAAGTTTGTAAGCTTTCCGGTTCAAACATCAAATACAATGAATAGAGCGGGCGGATTGGTTATCAAAGGGTAACAGCTGAAGCCACCCAAATATAAGTTGCAATTCCTGCTGGATCTCTGAGAGGACAATTAATAAAAGCAGAAGAAGCCATATT
Source organism: Zootermopsis nevadensis (assembly GCF_977971745.1). NCBI lineage: Eukaryota > Metazoa > Arthropoda > Insecta > Blattodea > Termopsidae > Zootermopsis > Zootermopsis nevadensis. Next base: position 21,984,471 of record NW_028259134.1, read on the forward strand.
ACTATTACTAGTATCATGATAAATAGCGCCTTTCCTTCCAGTAAGACTCGGGAAATTCAATTTGCATCTGTGTTCTACAAAAACCTCAGTCTGATTACCGACTGTCAATGTTGGTCCTGTGGTACGTAACGCGGAGAGCAGTTCCGGGCAGATACCGAGCGAGCTTTAAGAAATCACCTACGACAAACGTCCATACCAAATTTAACGAAAATCCTTCGAGCTACTGCGAAACATTAAATGAGTACAGACTTTTAACACGCGTTTCCGGGTGAAGTATCGGAAAATACGAAATTTTTTTATGGCAATCGATTTGAAAATAAAACAAAAACATGGCTACTGCATGAACGAAAAGGTAAATCAACTGGGATTCGAACCCATGACTACAAACGTCTGGGCCGGGGATTCTAATATTACTTATTTACCTACATCACTTAAGACATTTCCAACACAAACACAAATATATAAAGTAAAACTGCCTTAAGATAAGCTAACTTAAGTTATATATTTTTAAACATATTCAGATTAAGGGACATTCCAAAAAATATCGCTGGCTCCACGCTGCATTTATTGTTAATTTTTTAGTACAAAATTAAGGCCCTACACGATAAGTATCCGATAAACAAATGAATCAATGGATAAAGAAGTTTTAAAAAAAAGATTAAAAAGTGGGATTTCAGGTTCTTGAGGTATCACGTAAGAAGATTTCTGTCTTCTGAGTTGTTACGCTGTGTAGCCTGACAGAAGTTTATCTACGTTTCAGAGGTCCTTGCCGATTCCATCATCAGGGTAGCAATCAGCTCTGAAATTTCGACAAAATTCTACCAGGCTGCGCCATCTTTAACGTTAAAATCTATGTTCAAGGAATTTAGTGTGAAATGCGGGTAACATAAGTAATTCCCTCATTCCCCTTGCAAATACGAAAATTAGAAGTTAATTGCCTCCGACTCATCGATACCCTCAGTCACACGTTGAAGATGCCTACGCTTCTGAGGTACTCTTTTTGATTCCGCTAGAAGCTTTTAGAATTTGCAAAGAACGCATGAGGAAATTCCGTGACCTTCGGCTTCGAACGGTTAACACAGGCCTTCCTGCTAGTTCACTGGTCCTCTAAGAGCAGGCTTCAAGCTCGGACGGTCACCACGGAAGGTCACAAAATTTGTCTTCGAAAGTCGCGGCGAGAAGAAACTCTTGTGTTAAATCACAGAGGAATGGGGTTCTTTGTGCCAAATTACAGTTGAACTTGAAGTGGTTTCATCGCGGACCACATCCTCGTAAAGCAAAGGCAAACATATTTGGCAACACTGGCGGAGAACCACATTCCAACAGCTCGACCACGCTGTAGCCGGGGAGGGCAATGTTGCCAAATAAGCCCAACCCCCCCCCCCTCCCCCTTCCCTCAAAAAAGCGAAACTTATACTAAGCTTATACAAAGTAGAAGTCGGCTAATGCCGGGCAAAAGTCGAAAATTTGCTCTTCGAATTCCTCGACAGAATCTTACGTATTCTTCACTGCGCCTATTATAACGTTTTTTTTTCCTTCGAATAAAATAATATAGGTGATATTTCAGGTTCTCACGGCATCGAATATGAACAAGATTACCTCCCGGGATGTTGCGCCGTGTTCAGGTAGAAATTCAGCGACGTTTCAGAGGCGCTCACTGCCCCCCCCCCCCATCATGACGCTATAATTCCTGAAGATATTCAGTAAACATCTCTGAAACGTCGGTCAATTTCTACCAGAACACACGACGCAAGATCCCAGCCAAGAAATTCAAATCCTCTTCATAATAATTACAAATAAAAAGAAATAATTTCCAACTACAAATCAGATTTGTATTGACTGAAACGACTGGCAAATGAAGGCACAGCGCCACATCCTTCCTGCCTGGGGAAAACCTCGAGACCCAACGGGAACGTGGATTCCTTTATCTGGGGTCAAAGCGACATGTGGAGCTTTTCCTGCTGTGCGCACCAGACAAAGCCTACGGGTTAAGCATCTGGACTGCATTAAACATCGAGACCACCGCGAAATGACAACCCCTGTGACCCGGAATAAGACTTTCCCGTCAAAGTTGACGGGAAATGATCCGGTATTGTGCGTAACACAAATACGATTTATCGCAGTATTAACAATAAAATTCGCATTGAAAATATAAAATTTCTTCACGACATAAATTGCTTTACGGAAACGTGTTCATGACGACTGAACCCAGTTACTTTCCTACCAAAAGCACCAACGTAAGATCGACCACCTGACTCCAGACTCGCGCCCGCCAGACACCACCACATCTTATACAGCATTTACCCGATTTCAATTTTGTCCACGTCGGATCTCATATTATAAATTAATCTATTCTCTACGAAACACTATTTGTTCTCAACCCCACACATCCATACGTTCACAGCCATCACATCTGTCTGTCATTAATCTACGTAAAGCAGACTTAATTTTCTCTCACTATGGAGCTGACTGTATCCTTAAAGCTGCCGGTATTATTTATGAGGGGGGGGGGGCATTTTTCAGGACTTAATTGCTACGTACCGCCATTGTACGAAACTTGGCCTTCTTCAAACTATATACAATGGCATGCAGGGTGATATGAAAGTCAATTAACCAAATTACTTTTGCAATATAACGCCTAGATTAATTGCTGTTCTGAGCACGAACCCCACCCTTTCGGCTACCGGATTTCGCTAAGCCTCGTTGCTCAGATCTGCGAAATCTGAATGAAATGATGCACGTCTGGTAGAAATTAACCGACGTTGAAGAGGTACTTACTGCCTCCATCATCAGAGCATAGACGGGAGGATAATATTAAAAGTAATCTTAGGACAATGGGGTTGAAGGGTGTGGATTGGATTCATCCCGTTCAGGACGACAGGTGGCAGGCTCTTGGTAAGACAATAATAAAATTTGGGATTTCATAAAAGACGGGGGGGGGGGGAAAGGGTTCGTTTGTTAGTATGCATCAACCGAGGGTACAAGCCCTTGGTTCGATGATGTAATTACACATTGTTTTCCGTGTTCTGCGACACATGGTTTTAAACCTGTTCAAATTAAATATTACGCCTTCGACCCACAGACTATGAACCACGTCAAAATATTATTCCTTTAATAATCTCATCAGAACTTTCGTGCACTGAATTCCACGGCTTCCCCCATTCGTTACAACATCAAAACATTTTAACAGGTCCAATTATAAGTCTTCTGCATCAGCCCTCTGCTTCACACTACCCCTAACCCATTATCCTTTAAGGGTTGTAATAATATCCTGTTGCAACCTTGCATGAGTCGACGCAAGGCAGAATCCCACAGTCCGTAATGATGAAACACCAAGTTATTTGTGTGAGCTGAAGTTTGGCCTGACTTGAAAACAGTACGACATCACACACTCAAATTTACCAACAAGAGGAAAGTTTCGTGATGAACACGCCAGCAATGTTAATTGCAAATGTCGGTAAAGTGAACCCTGACCTCAAATCAAACTTGAATTAAAATGAAAGACGCCTTTATTAAAACATTCCTAAGGTACCGAATATACAGACCGAAAATCTGCCTTAAAGACGACAAATCTGCAACGGAGAAACCGAAATTAAAAACAAGTGTTAGCAAAAGATAGTCAAATATCCATCCTGAAAAATCCTGAGGTAATCAGAGCAGGCCACGCTATTGGCTCCTTGCGTGACGCACACAGACAGAACAGGTGGTTGCTGGTGATTGTGCCACTCTTGCACGCACATTAGAAGCGAACAAAAGCCTGCCCCAGGATCACAGACTTAAAGACAGACACTTCTGAAATGGTGCGCCGTGAAATATGGCGGAGACTGACCGACGTTTCAGATGAGCTTTCTGCCTCCAACACCGGGGAGAACACACCTCTGAAACGTCGGACGATTTCTACAACGTGCAACACCCTACAAGACAAAGTGCACGCAGAATTCTGTCTGGCGAGGAAACGTCTTGGAAAACGCACATTTGAAAGACCGAGAGGCAGAAGGTGGGACAACGTTCAGATGGATGTTAGAAAAGGTTGTTCTTAACCTTAGGACCCCGTGCTGTCGGCGGCAAACAACCGAATTCTTCAGCATTCATCAGATTGGCGCCGGTCTGTTGTTTGCAGTCGAAAAAAAAAATTATAATTTCCGTGGAAATATTTACCGAATACTAACGGAGCATCAATCATCGAGCTGCTTCAACCAGAACAAAGCACACCCACACCGGAAGGTCTGAGTGGGTCACGCATTTTTAAATATCAGAACTACCGATACTTAGGTCAGGATAGGAATGGTCTTCAATTCGCCCTGTTGCCATGGAAACAAGTCCTAATTAAACAGCACTGCCTTGGCTTCTCTCACAGCGCCTAAATAACAAGCCATCAGACTCAGGCTGGAGCTAGCAATTACTTTAACGAAGCTTCAAACAAAGCACCTGCTACTGGTTTCAACGTTGTAACGTAACAAGGGTTGAAAGGCGTCTTTCGTATTGGAATTCCTTATTTCAAGTATCTTACTGGCCTTGAAGCTCAGTTTTTCACATTCAAAATAAAATTAAGATTCCCGCGGAGGGGGGCGTAACGAGATTTACTGTCTCCTGTCGTCTTTTTCAACAGCTGTTTCTATCCACTGTCGTAGTCATAACAATTAAACTTCTGATTTCTGTAGCCTGTCCCAAAAGAAACGTAACACAATTGATGTTTTTTTCCAATAGTGTTGACTGCAAATGAAACAAAATCTCGTATTATTTCGTATCAAAATATTCCATTCATTATCTGAGAAAATCCATCCCTTCAAAGATTAGAAAGATAAAGCCAAAATATAAGTAGATACTCGATACCCTCGCCAGGAATGAGCAAACAACACCATCTTACTGAGGGAAGCATTGTTGAGTTTATTCTCGTCCACTTGTCCCCGGAGTGCCCGGAGTTTCCGGAGCTTCAGTTCCTGCGCCTCGACTCGATCCCGGAGCCTTCGTAACCGCTCGTTCTCCGCCGCCACCTGGTGATGCCGAGCTTCTTGCTGCTTCAAAAAACGCAGGCGCTGTTCCTTCGCCACCAGCAATTGGTGCTGCGAGTCAATCTGGTGCTGCTGCCTGCAGGCCATCTCCTGAAGCTCCCCTAACGTCAGCTCCACCCCGTCCGGCAACTGCAACAAACATCATGTTTTGTGAATGAGTAGTACACAACAAACAGTACGTTTTGTGAATGGGTAGTATACAACAAACCCGTGTTTTGCGAATGGGTAGTATACAACAAACACCATGTTTTGTGAACGGGTAATACACAACAAACAGTACGTTTTGTGAATGGGTAGTATACAACAAACACCATGTTTTGTGAACGGGTAATACACAACAAACAGTACGTTTTGTGAATGGGTAGTACACAACAAACAGTACGTTTTGTGAATGGGTAGTATACAACAAACACCATGTTTTGTGAACGGGTAATACACAACAAACAGTACGTTTTGTGAATGGGTAGTATACAACAAACAATGTTTTGTGAATGGGTAGTACACAACAAACAGTACGTTTTGTGAATGGGTAGTATACAACAAACCCGTGTTTTGTGAATGGGTAGTATACAACAAACACCATGTTTTGTGAACGGGTAATACACAACAAACGGTACGTTTTGTGAATGGGTAGTACACAACAAACAGTACGTTTTGTGAATGGGTAATATACAACAAACCCGTGCTTTGTAAATGGATAATACAGATCAGATAAACAGAATTTTCACTACATCTCCATATTTGTATTCTAAAGAAACGAAAAATCTCTAAAAGCTAGTTTGTTCTTGAGCACTTCAGACAAGGATCAGCTCAGACCAACCCTTAAGAGGTGAAGCTCACTGGAAAGTAACCTTACCACACGCACATTTGGCGAACAGAACTTACTGAATGTTGTAATAAAATGAGGAAACTGTAATCACTTATTTTACTACATTTCGAAGCATTTTCGGAAATATCAGAAACTGAGTCGGGTTTGGGGTTACATTAAAACCGTCTTACGATTTTAGAAACCATTTGCAGAGAAATACCAGGGTATATAAAATCCTTACTTGAAACAAGGGTTCACAGAGTAGGCAAAACATAAACCCCACTGAGCACTTGAACGCTTAATACGACTTAAATCTTAAGTCCAGCAGGAAACGGTTTCATGAAAACTGCAAACGTGTGGGTACTCCAGCCGGAGTTTTCTTCATCTCTATATTAACTTACTGAATTCAAACATCTTCTGCATATATTACACTGAACTTTATTTCGGTCGTATGCACCATTTTAAAAATACAGCTTATAGAGAATCCGTCTGTCAATTCTGTAAATACTTTTTACGTGGCCGGAGAACCATAGAACACAAGAGTTCAGTCAACCGCTCGTCCGCTCTCAAATTCGATTCGAAAACTTCGTTTCTTTTAAAAGCCCAATACATAAAAATTCTGCAAATGCCATGACGCCACAAACTAAAATCAAAGCTTTACGGTGCACTTTCAAAATTTATTGGAAAACTTTACATTTACTTTCGCAGAACTTCATATAATCTTCGTCGTTTTAAAATCCAATATCGACACAGAAAAGCAATTCCTCTGGTGAGGTCGATCAATGCAAAGTTTCCAACAGCAAAGTGTATGCCGTTATTAATTTTAACAACTTAGGATCACTGATTTTCTACTTAAGTTTAAATCTATTTTGTGAGGATGGCAGAAACTTTAATAAACCTAACCTAAAATTAAAATTATAACATTTACTGGTCCGTTTTATTACACAGTTTCAACCTACAGAGACTCCGACCAAGACAATACTATGAATAACGTAACAAAGTGAAAGCAGGAAAGTGGGAGATACAGATTCCCAGGCACTACCCAGTCGTCCTAATACAGGCAGGTTCATATTTAAAAAATCCAGTTCCAATTACAAATATGTTGGTTTACGCTGCTCAGAGAATTAAATGAAGCTCTTAAACAAATCCTGTAGGCAAAATGCAGGATTAATTATCTTTGAAGCAGGTAGGCTTTAAACGATTAAATTAGTCAGAAAAACGTGCCCTCGATTGGTGATGTGACCGTGTCTGTAAATATTCCATAAAAAAATGTATCCAGAATCTGCTGTATACAAAAGTTAAGGTGGTTAATTACTTTTCAGCATCAAATCGCGAGGAGCTGACATCGGATTAATTTCACATCAAACCATAAAATTACTTTCAACAGAATTTCGACATTTTTCCAAAAGCCTGCCACTGAATAAATGGCGTCCTTAGAGCTCCCATCTCACACGAGTTCTCACGACCGCCATGTTGGTGTCACCAATGACACGAAATCAAGGCATACAACGGACATGCGGTATCTAATAGCACGACGTTGTTACCCAAGTTTCACTAAAAATCGTAAACTGGTTCAAGACAAAGCAAACGACTTCCGACTTGTACAGAATCTGTTCCATCACGTCTCTACATAAAACATGAATAATAATTGTGACTTATAGCGTCTCATTCCTCACAAGACGAGTTATACATTCAGGGTGAGTCTGTCAATGTCTAAATCATATACTGCCAGTATCTTGCTGAAAGGCGCCCTATTACTACGATAATGCAACCTGGTGTCACAGGAGAGGTGTGTTCTCAAGACTGCCACCTGGGGGCAACGCTTCACAAAGCACTGTGGTGTGTACCCGAGTCAGGCAACCGATGACTAATGTAGAAGGAAGACGCACCTGCCCTCGGCAATAACGAGACGCCATCACCTGAAGGAAGTTGGTTCGAGACTAATGGCGACTTACACGTTCATTTTACGATGATGTCTTCCAATGTATGTCCATAAGGATCTTTCTCTTGAAATTTGTCCTCTGATTCTCTTTACAAAACACATTCTTCTTACTTTAATTCATTCTTTATTTCGGGCAGAATTATCCTGTTCACAAAAAGTAACTTCAAACATTAAAAAAAATATATATACAATTTGATAGAATTCCGTTCAGTATTTACGAACACGGGGCAAAAGGACACCTGTTTATCTTGATACACTCTAGTGATGTAACAAAGTACCACTAAGGTAAGCTACTATTCTGAACAGCCTGTTTATTTGGCATTTAGAAACAAGAAATTACTATAAAATATAAATAATTAAATAAATAAAATTTTGAGTTATTTTTTTTTTAAAAAAAAATCTTAGCTACTTTCTTTCATATCAGTAGTTTCGCCTTAACCTGACGAATACGAAAGTGGTCCAGTCCGAAAGACGTGAAATTAACTACGCATCGAGACGCCGCGGCGACATTCTCAAGTCACGTGACGTGCTTCCGGACTGAGATTGAGGAAATGAAGTCGGGAGGGGACAAAGGCAGAAAAAGACGGGCGTCGTGATGAAGAACTCTGCAGTGGCGAGCGCTCACCCCACTACGACACGAGGCTCGAACTGCAATCGAGAGCCCCCGAGCAACCGGAGAAGTACAAAACGGGATGGGATTCTCTCGGTTTGTCCTTCCGATTAATTTCGCCAAGTACCACGAAAAAAATTTTAGATCAGAGATCTCCAACACGCGGATTTTGGTGGACACTGTTCATGTGTGTAATATTCTGCATGACGAAGAAAGTTACGATCCGAAATAAATATTCAATTCCAAGAATTTAAAATAAAATTCAAGTTTTTAAATATTATAAAGAAGATTATTTTGTGACATGTAAACCTATTTGCGGTAGTATCTCAGAATTATTTCAAACGAACTGAAATTAAATTCCGATAAATCGTGATTTATAACCCGGAAGAATGCGAGTCGATATGGAAAAACTTAAAAAGATTGAAATCAAATGGGTTGAATACATCTTCAGGACTCATGCAACTTCAGCCCTAAAGATGGAAGAAGTATTTTGCTGCGAAACATTGGTATCCACGTCAATAAACGTATTTCCGATTAGACAGAATGGGTGTAACAATACAAACGGACTGACTGACAGACGGTTCGAATCAATCTGCCATGTTTCGAGTTACACTACAGTGATACCAACCCAAACAGAAACGAGTTAAAACGCCACAACGACGCACTGAGTGACAGTGCCTCGAACAATAGGATCCGAAACATCGCACTTGGTCCATCTGAGTCTCCGGACGCCTGACGAACACGAAACACCACACCCCACGTGAATCCGTCTAAAAACTGGAACTGTACTTGCGGCGAGAAAAATTGAACAAACGTTTCGGCCACGCGGTCTGGAAAATTAAATTATGAATAAAATAACACGGAAAAAATTATGACGAAAAGGGGGCAGATGTAACGTCTAGTTTGCTCTTAAAACAAATTTTTTTTTACGAAAATTACGTCCTTGTAAAACAGCGGTATGCATGCGGGCTCCTAATACGCGGTCTCTGCGAATGATACCGCGGCAGGATATCCTATTGGCTCCAAAGCCTGAAAGAGAGAGAGAGTATATGACCTAGGTTTTGAGGAAAATAGGCCTTCAAAGTATCTTTCCTTCCTACATTCTCTCATTGTTTCTTTATTTCTTTATTTTCTGTTTCCTTCCTCCTTAACTAATCCATCGGTTTCAGCGGTCGACGTCGACTATTTCTGAGGAGGGCAGAGTCGATCAATCTGTTCTGAATGGTTTAGCCGTCAAGAGTCTTTCGAAATGCCACACCTTTTCATTTCTGTTTCAGTAACGCTAACAGTTGCACCTGTGACTCCAAGTGGCTGTCACTGATATAAGGCTATGTATTAGAAGGCTCACACCGGACAGTATATGATTAAACACATTCAAACACAGTGGTAACGATATGTACCACCTACAATAACATTCAATAACTCTGCATTTTGTCCGCATTTTGTTTCGTATGATTCCTAAAATAAATAATGATTATTTACATAAACAGCGTTAACCGGTTGATCTTTGTAATGGTGAAGTGTAGTGTTTTCTTTGCGGTACGGACTGAATTCTTAAGTTTCATTTGAAAGAGCTTCGGCTCCAAAGGTTAATTAGCGTTTTAGTCGTATTATTTCCTTAAACAAGGTTAACCAGTTGATCTTTGTAATGGTGAAGTGTGGTGTTTTCTTTGCGGTAAGGAATGAGTCCTTATTTATGCAACGCTCCATATCCGAATTATATGTCCATCCACTCCAACCTGTCTTCTTCTGACTCTTTATTTGCATAAAAATACAAATATAAAAGGGTATCTTCCCCCCAGCAAAACCAATTCCCAAATAACTCGACGAGTTCTGGTGAAAATTATAAGTGGAAGATTCCACACTAATATTCGTAATTTTAATTTCGACCATAATTGTGAATTAATGGTTACACTTAACGCGGTTCGACCATCTCCGAAGTTAATTTTTAGTATCATTTATAAATAACGGAGCCAAAGTCAGAAGTTCATTACCGTGTTCACAAGACCTCGCTACCAGTCTGAATCAAAAGCCAGCTAAATCTAATCCACAAGCTTCCGCCCTATTTTATTAAAATCAAATTTAATATTTCCCTGTTTACGCCCACGTGTACCAAGTGTGATCTTCCCTCGAGGCTTCCCAATCAAAATTTTTTGCAAGCATTATTCATCCCTCACGCGTGCTAAATGTCCCGCCCATCTCATCGTATTTATTCTATCATTATTACCAACCTATTTCGTTTGAAATGTTAAATGTTTTCACATTTAAAGAAACAGAAGGACAAATTGTTATTTTCTGACTTTTCAGTACAGGGCCTCTTTCAATTGGAGGTCCTGAGGAAAAACCCAAAAACTATTCAGCCAGGTAACTCAGTCAGAATTACAGGGAGTTTTTTTTAAACGAGAACCCAGTGTTAGGAGAGACAGTAACGTACTATGCTACACACTGCTCAATGGGTTCTGTCGACTTTAAAAATCAGCCAGTAGAGAACTTGGTACCTCGCAAACAAGCAATAGGACTGACTGGTAATCACTGCGAACGACTCATAATTGAAGAGACGTGTCTGGGAGCGGCTCCATGATGGAGTGGTACAACTGTCAATTCAGAACAAGCCGTAGGACGTAGACTATCAATCACGCACAAGTACAGGAAAATTAAACTATTCAGACGAGATAAGCAACTGACAGCTCGGAAGCCATGAATCGAAGGCATTACAGACTGTCCGGCGTTTGTTTCTGCTAATTCTAACAACAACAACAACAACAACAACAACGAAAGAAGGAGAGGGGAAAAGAATGGCGTACATTTCAGATTCTCAGAGATAATTATTTATCCCAAGATCCATAGTAAGAGTATCATTCCTTGCAGGATGTCCTCAGACATTTGCTGACGTGTTACTGTACAACTTCGGGTTTGATACGTCGCGCAGAATGTTTCGAAGTTTCGGCAAAAGATGCAGTTGCCATCTTCAGAGCAAATGTCTTTGAGAAATACGATAAGATGAACATAGAGCTAAGAAGGATAATAAATGAATAGAAACAAAGAAAAATCACGAAGAATACATTACAGACAAGTTATTACTGGCCGCAAAACGATCTTATTGTAACAAGGCTCCCAGGCAATACCCACTTGTCCTCTCATGAGGACATAATTGGTGACGGGGGAGTGATTGGAAAGATAAATGTAAAATGAAGACGACACATCGCCCTGATGATGGAGGCAGTAAGCACCTGTGAAACACAGGTACAAATGTACCGGAAGACAGTGATGTTGGTATTTATAACCACGATAACCTGATATCGTAAATGGATGTCAGTCTGTCAAATTTATTTGAAGCGTTGCTGGTTCAGAAATGTATAAGACGGCGGGTCTCGGGGTCTAGAGAAGAGAAAACATTCCTATAAAAACACTGCACCCGCCGAACCAACACGTCACAACCCACTCGGGAAACCGTTCTTAAATCGACAGCGGAATACATCAGTACGCGTTTTCCTTAAGCCGGCTGACAGCTGTAATGCGCCTGCAAATCTTGTGACTAGACTACCACGCGTCACTTTGGTGTCGGAGATGTTGCATATCACTCCCGCTAACTCCGGAGCCGGGTCACTAGAATACGCCTGGCACAATCCGTGCAATAAAAATCAAGAAATCGAAATATTTTTTTTTGTCTCGAACCGGAAGTAATTTGAGCACACGACTCGTCCAACGGCGGAAACACGTGACCAGGCGAAGTGCAGTCCTCACCTTCGCTTTGCCGTCGAACACGGTGACAAGGTTCGGAAAAGTCAGTAATTTCAATTCACGTTTATCTTAAAGTAAAACAAGACACACACTAGTGTCTTCCGATTAAGAGACATCTGGTATAAATAACTGAAATTAATGAAACGCAGAGAAAATCCACATAAAAATACGTACAAATTATCAAACCAGGGACGATGGAATGGACGGGGCATGTAGGACGCCTGGCGGTAATAAGAAATCTGCACATTTTAGTTCAAATTAGTGAGCGGAAGGAAAGAACCTACTCGATAGACCAAAACAAAGATGTGTGGAAATGGATGTTATGTAAAGAGGTACGGAGGATTTTTATTGAAGTAATGTGGCTCCTGCAATGACGATAACGAACCTCCTGGTTGCATAAAATACGGAGAATTTCTTCACTAGCTGAGCGTACTCTTAGATTCTCAAGATGAATTGTACTCCTTGGAGTCAGTGTGCGGTCTGCGGTGTTGATACTTTTACGAAAATTCAAAGTCTAAAGAAATTATCCAAAACAGCAAACGACGCGCTTAAACATATTCGTACACCAACAAGAAAATAGCTCTGCAACCTAGAAAGAGGTATTCCGAACATTTGACGAACACACCAAAGAGGGGATGCCTCCCTCCTATCTCGTTGAATTGAACGTCAAGCGAGCGCAGTCGATTCACTGTCACGTCCAATTTTCTTCCGGGTCCCTCCGCCTCCAAATCCGCGCGTCACTGCGAGGTTAACAGAGGCAAAACTCCGGCGTCTCCCACAAATTTCTACCCTTCACCATTGCAGCTGTAAATTAAACAGTCAAATTTCTGACATGGCCGTAATGCCGGACGCTTCTGCTATGCGGCATTCATATTTTCAATCAATGGAAGATCGTCACTTTTCGATCAAGGATTTAGATCCAGATTTTCGTGGCGTTCTTGTCAGGCTACTTCCGGATCCCTTCACAAGCTTAAAAATCTATTATCTTAGGACAGTTTCATCCAACTCCCGAACTCGCAAGCCACGTGCACTATCACCTTCTTGATGCTAGACGTGACAGTCTTCCAAGAGGTTTCCGCACCAAAATTCTGTATGCACTTACTTACCATGTGACTTATATATCCAACCCATCGTAAACTTACAGATTTTACAGCCAGAATAACAGGTAATGGGTGACTTGGGACATGTCACGAAGTTAACACTCATTTCTGTAACACCTTATTTTCAAACACTCGTAATTTAGGAACTTCACATAAGGTAAGAAAGAGATCGGGTTTCAAACCCATACAGAAGCTATACAAGCTATTAAGTTAAGAAAGCGTTAAATAAGCCTAGAGATATGGGCATTACAGCGTCGGAAGACTTCCTAGCAAACTGAGCATTATATAAATCAACAGCGCCACTAATTCGAGCGAAAAAATCTTTGTATTGTGAATGAAAACAACCCGCGAAGTGTCAAAGACAGCGATCCTGTCTTCACGTCGCAACTCAAAGAACCAAACTCACAAATAATTCTTCTTCTTCTTCTTCTTCTTCTCTCTCCCAAGTCATAAATGGCGGTGCATCAATTTCCTACGCGACATCTCTGGAAAGAGGAAATGAATTGTCTCCAACTTTATTCTTTGTTCTTTCATATCTCAGCCCCCCCTCCCCCGGGGGGGGGGGGGGGGGGGTTGCGTGCGCGATCTGTCTTCGTTTAGGATCGTCGTCGCCACAGCGACATATCTCCATGATACCACCGTCTAAATGAATCATTAAAGTTTCAGCAGAAGGCACACAGACTGGACTTGATATTATCATGTATCTCGATTTATCTCGTCGTATTTTCATAGCGCGGGCGGGACAAGCAAATAACATGAGATGCATCGGTCTCCATGGCAACGGCGTTTAACATAAACTGAGAGAGAATACTACAAAACTACTTCTTAAATTAATAAGCTGAGCGTCCTGTTGCCATGGCAACTGCTTAATAAGACGGAAAACACGAAAAAAGTGACTCGTTAAATATACTCCCTATTTACAGGACGTGCAGATTCGAGGTTATCACTGCGGTAAAAATGTTGATGACGGTCTTCTGAGCTGTATCGGCGTATAGACTTGTAGGTAGATGCAAAAGTTTCAAGGGAACATACCGTCTCCATCTCCAGTACTCATTATGAACGTAGCACGCTTCTTCGAAAAATTGGTATCCACAGAGGTGTTAAAGCCCAACACCGATGACGGACAAGTTGTCTGTTAATCCAGCGGCCCACATAATTCATCTGGGAGAGTGAACGAATTTCGATTGTGTGTGCTATTGGAATGGGATTATCGGAGTAAATTCAATTTTGTTTCATACAGGACCAATACAACTCCTGCACAAAGCTGACACAGAAATATTCTAAAAATCGGACATCGTGCAAAAACCCTATTACGAAAATAAAACACAGGCCTATTAATGTCTAATTATTTGTATTTGTATTCGATATGATAAATATTAAATACATACCAAAAAAAAACAATTTTCTAACTGTACACATGCGTACCTTGATCAGCCTTGTGACAATATATTCTACCTGAAACAAATGAAAAACCTAATAACTCACTGCGAAAATACGGGCGCTTCGGTGAACTTAACCTACAACTTTCCACACTTGTTCCGTCATAAAGTGCTTTCCAGCAAATTAACACAGAAATAAATTAGCTAAACATAACCTCCTAATGCCTCCTAATTCGTAAGTCGTGACAAGTAGAAACACTTAGCTCTGAGGGTCGGGGCGGATCTTACGAGTCTCGAGAATACAAACAAATAGAGACGTTCCATTACGGCACTGCCAAGTAGCGAGGTCTGAAAGGCTGCCAAAACGAGGAGAGATTACTCGAGGAATATTTGGCAAAAGACACCCGAACTCACACAAGTTCTCAGAAATGCGACGTCGACACTTGAGTCAGTGTCAATAAAGTATTGCCCATAACCTTCAAAGGTCAGACCTCGTGCGAGTTTTATTTACGTCGGCGTAAAGCACATAATCACAAAATGAGGCGACTTCCGTGTCCAATTTCGTGTTTCATCAACTGTTACTGGGAATCTGCATAAATGTTGTCTCGCGATGCTAATTTTGGTCGATATAGGTCAATACATGGCCACTGTTGCGACAATGGAAACCGCAGTCATTACTGGCTCAGAACAATGCATCCAGATCACATTCCCTCAACCATGAACTTGGATACCATTACCACCATTGATACCATCATATCTCATGTTCCTTATTTACATATTCTTCAATGATCAATAGATCAATAGCTTATATATTCGACATTTTCTCAATACCGTACAGCTAAAAACATGAGCTGCAATGAAGCCATTGGATAGCTGTCGGTTTGTCACGTATTAATCAGTTCGGTAGTTCAGGAGATCAAACAAATGAACGAACAAACAAACAAACGAACGATAATAACGTCATCACAAAGCCTCCTAACCAGGCTCTCGAAATGTCTAACCAGAAAGCCGCATTCAGATTCAAATCTTTTCACTGCCCCCCCCCCCCCCCCAAATTGTGATCTTGCATAAAACCTGAAGCTTCCGAGACTCAAGTTTTGATGTTCTCCAATTACATCTGACGCGTGGTCTCATAAAACGCCTGCGTAATGAATCTCATGGCATTATGAAAGTCTTTTGTGTTCAGTAGCTTCCACAGACATTTTAATATCCGTGGAGAGGACATGGAACATTTTCATATGAATAATTTCGTGGAAAAGTCGGACAGTAGTGTCTGAGCTCGGGTTCAGCGTCTACTAGGCAAGAATCCACGTACTTTTTCTCCTACACTGGACGCCAAAAGTTGATACGGATGCAAAATTTTTACTCTTTTCACTACATCGTACCGTTCTTCATTACAGAAGCTGAATATTAACCCTTTAAAGTCGAAGCTCGTCTGAATAGTATTAATGAACTCAGCCCGTACCGCGAAGAAGACACAACACTTCACCATTGCTTCCTGACGGAGAAGCGGGGAATTAATCTTAGCTGGAATGAAAATTGCAGTTTTGGACTCTTTTTTGGGGCAGAATGTGTAAATCTACCGCACAGATGGAGAGGTTAGCATCTTTTCCATTCTTTCATACAGATGAACCGATACAAACCAGAATAAAATTTCCTTCACAGGATTTAGAGTAGGCCCCAAGAAAAATTTTAGTAGAAACTTTGCGGATGATTCGGAAAATATAGTTCTCATGCAGCACTCGGGTTGTGGACGTCTTTTGTCTCAATTTCGCTGCGCCACGTCCCAATATACTGGTTGGTGTAATGGGAACAACCTCGGGGTTCAAGGGACAGACCGGAAGGCCTGTAACTGATCCTGGCACAGGGACGTGGACATGTCAGGCACCCCGGTGATTCCAATAAATCCGCGTTTGCAGAGCAGTACATATGGGGATAAAGCAATTTGATTTGAAAGAACGGATCAAATTATATGTCATACGTCAACCGATTACAATCGATGAAGTTAATACTCTGACTGACTCCACGATTCATGTCTAACACATCTTTAGCTTCGACAGGCGGCGAGGTTAGATCGAGATGCGAGTAGGCCTTCTCTGACGTTCCGTTTTAATACCCGATTTTAACTGAAACAAGAATATATATATAAATTTTAATATAACTCACCAGTATTACATTTTAAGAATATCCTTTCAGCTGCTCAAGGGTTTCTGCATTAAACAGGGCGAAGTCAAATGAGGTGGATAGATAATTTAAGATGTGCATAACAAGAAACTTCGTGGTTCATTAAGGTAACGTTGAATTCCTGAAACATGAAGGAGGTAACCATGGCAACAGCGAACGTACAACTGCACAGACAACCGAGGAAGGTGAGTGTCCTAGAAAATCGAAAATGAGAACGTGTAACAGATGGAAGTCTCAGGACCATTTTTCAATTAGGTGATTAGACTTCACGTTACAAGACCAGAGAGTTGGTTCAGTGTCGTTTCACATGAATCATCAAGACTCACCTGTTACAGCTTAATGACCGGGGTGACATACAATCTGGAAACCAAAGGGGGAGGGGGGGAGGGTTCCCCTCGACAGCGGGAGTCCACGTGTTCGCCAACAGCAGGCAAATCGTCCACTGTATTGATTGCGTTTCTCGCCAGGCGTCGACGCCGGCGTCCATAGCGCCGAGTCTCGTGGAAAACGGCCTTGGTCCGACGAGGACCCCCACATCGACTCTAAGTCAAGCTGATTTGTGTCGCCTGTGCCAAGACAGCGGAGGTAAAGCTCCGTATATTCTTAATCCCGATACGAGATAAAAAAAATGGTCAGTTTCATGTTTTGATCGCATTGCCCTGACTTCCTCCAATGGCGTACTGTAAACTATTCTGTGAATATATTTTTTTCCGGCCTGCTAGTACAGTAACACACAAAAAAAAATTGCCATACACATTACTTGTCCTCCAACCCCAACCCCCACTTTCTCGTTAATCGCTTTCACTTGAATACAAATTTTACTGTATTTTATACAAACGAAAGTTTACTAAGTAGCTCCTTTCCGATTTCGTCCCGTTCCCGGGTGAACCACTGCAAGGCGGCACAAAGTACAAAGTACGCGGAGATTTATGAATTTACGACGATATAAAAAAACACTGGCCAACTTCTGAAATAAGACAATCAATACAATTACGTGGCTTAGCATTCTACTTATAACTGATGTTTATTTTCATATACCGGTGTATCTCACAGATAAGTGTCTTTTGGGGGATGCTGAAGTTTAACCTTTGAGAGGTGATTACTGCCTCAACAGCCCTGGTGATGGAAGCAGTAAGCGCCTCCGAAACGTCAAGCTTCTACCACACTAGACGGTGCAACATCCTAGAATACAGCCGTGAGAAACAAATCTCCCTCTCTCTGCCTCCTTCACCTGTTCATCGGTCGAGCTGTGATCGCTTTCTCTCGGGTCAGAGGTCGAAAGTTCCACTTCGCTGACAGCTGAGGTCAGCCGACGACTGGGCAGGTGTGTGGTAGACACGGGGTCGGCTGTGATCCTTCGGCTGTTTGGCAGCTTCGTTTTGCCACCAGAGGGCGCGGAGAAGAGACGTGTGTCCGGCGGCGTACACACGCAAGCCAGCATCTTACGCAGTTCCACCGACACGCACTGATATTCTAGTCGTTACAGTGTCCCGATATCAGACTTGTTTACCCAGAGTTCCATTCGTGAATTTTGATTGGTCAATTCTGCAGCCATCGTTAAAATGTTCACAATGCTAAAACCACGATCTTGCATTTAAACACGTCATAATTACAGCCCTCTCTTTTCATCTCTAACTCCAGAGACATGCACTCCACAACGTTCAAACACGGACACATATCACTAATTACAATTCCCTTCCTCTATATTACAGAAACATCACAGAGTCAGTCAAAATTTAATATTTGTCAAACATACCTTTAATATCACTCGCTTTAACTGTTAATTACTCTGCATTTTACCCACAAACTGTACGATTCTCACAATAAACATCGATTATTTCCTTAAACAAGGTTAACCAGTTGATCTTTGCAATGGTGAAGTGTAGTGTTTTCTTCGCGGTACGGACTGAATTCTTAAGTTTCGTTTGAAAGATTTTCGGCTCCAAAGGTTAATTAGCGTTTTAGTAGTATTATTTCCTTAAACAAGGTTAACCAGTTGATCTTTGCAATGGTGAAGTGTAGTGTTTTCTTCGCGGTACGGACTGAATTCTTAAGTTTCGTTTGAAAGAGCTTCGGCTCCAAAGGTTAATTAGCGTTTTAGTCGTATTATTTCCTTAAACAAGGTTAACCAGTTGATCTTTGCAATGGTGAAGTGTAGTGTTTTCTTCGCGGTACGGACTGAATTCTTAAGTTTCGTTTGAAAGAGCTTCGGCTCCAAAGGTTAATTAGCGTTTTAGTCGTATTATTTCCTTAAACAAGGTTAACCAGTTGATCTTTGTAATGGTGAAGTGTAGTGTTTTCTTCGCGGTACGGACTGAATTCTTAAGTTTCATTTGAAAGAGCTTCGGCTCCAAAGGTTAATTAGCGTTTTAGTCGTATTATTTCCTTAAACAGCGTTAACCAGTTGATCTTTGCAATGGTGAAGTGTAGTGTTTTCTTCGCGGTACGGACTGAATTCTTAAGTTTCGTTTGAAAGAGCTTCGGCTCCAAAGGTTAATTAGCGTTTTAGTCGTATTATTTCCTTAAACAAGGTTAACCAGTTGATCTTTGCAATGGTGAAGTGTAGTGTTTTCTTCGCGGTACGGACTGAATTCTTAAGTTTCGTTTGAAAGAGCTTCGGCTCCAAAGGTTAATTAGCGTTTTAGTCGTATTATTTCCTTAAACAAGGTTAACCAGTTGATCTTCGTAATGGTGAAGTGTTGTGTTTTCTTCGCGGTACGGACTGAATTCTTAAATACTATTTAGATGGTGTTCGTGCTCGAGAAGTATACCAACAGACTTGGTCGTCGAACACTGTGGAAAGAACTTTATCAATAGAAACGCAAAATGTAATCACCTCTCCTGAGTCAGAATTGTAAGATTAAGATTATTCCTTTCACATTCTTTCCACTATAGTGCTTTTATTGTGTTGTTGAGCTCATCTCTGTTCTGTATCCGTAATTGGCATCAGGCTGTTGATACAGCACACAAATAATAAAGAATTGAATTAAATTGAATTGAATTAGACTCGTATTATCTGTGAAACTGAAATCATCAATCATAAATATAAGAATAGCTATCAAAACAAAATACGAAATATTTTCGTCGTAAAGTGGGATGAAACACGAGTTCTAAGAAAAGGCCGCATTGATTGTTCGTTAAGAGCGCTTGAAAAGAGGAAAACAACACGAGCAGGTTACGAACCGAGAACTGACTACATCCAGTTCGCCTGCAGAAACAATTACTTGGCAAATCTCTATACTGAGCACACGATAAAGGCCCCGAACACTTACTGAAGAAACACTTCGCAGACATAAATACATAACTGACAGTCGCACGGTTCTAAAACGTTTAATCGCAAATGCGTCTTTTAAGCTCGTCGGACAAAAAATCTGCTCATCATATAAAATTCAGATCTTATTATGACCTACAACTTTCTTTTGAACAATTTTTCCATACAATGAATATTTAACGAACTACAAAAAAAAACCATCCCTGCCTTACTGTAATGTAGTTACACCGGATTTGTATTTGCAATGAACGAACAAGGCGAACGGCAAACAAAGTATTTGGAGAGAGAGAGAAGCAGGAATGACTTGCCAGACACCGTCATTCCTCTACAAGAAAGACTGCAAGGTGAGTCTTATCACGTAGTGACACGGATCAGAGCCAGTGACTACTTGTCGCAGGGGGAGGAAGATGTTCAGATGACGACAACATGCCCTTGTGTCGATGATGCTCAATGAAACGAAAGTTAAGCGATTCTGGACGAGATAAAGCGGAGAAGAGCGCAGTTTGCATAATAACATTACGTAAACTGGAGCGGAAAGACTGGGGAAAATTAAGCCGATATCCGAGACTTTCCTTCCCGCGTTCTTAAGCTATGTTCGTCTGGACTTGGTAGAGGAAATTAAAAGTGGGGAGGGGAGAGAGAGAATCATCATTCTGCAAAATATAGACCAACAGGCATCTGGCAAATGTCACTTACGTAAGACGCCATCTATAATTTACAGCTACTCGCGAATACTAGCCGGAACAATTTATTTCCAAACATTTGTAATTCATGTCATTCTTTCGAAATTGCAGTTAACGTTCATAACAAATTGACAGAACAAACGTGTGTTTCGCCTATACGTAACTCCATGGAGGAGATTCCTTCTTCAGGAAGCTGGTACTACGTTCAGCCAGTCATGAAATTCACAGTCCTTTATACCAGTGGTATTCAACCTTTTTTTGTTCGCGTACCCCCAGATATAATTTCTCTTCCAACTTTGTACCCCCAAAGTTGTTGGTGTATAATTCAAGTTACACATAGTATATAATCTACATCTAAAATAAATTAAATAAATTACATTACTGATTATTCAGTGTTTATCATAAAATATATATATTTTTTTTTTAAATTTCACGTACCCCCTACGATGTATTCGCGTACCCCAGGTTGAATACCACTGTTTAATACAACCAGGAGGCTCATCACAGCATTCACAACAGCGCGCAACTGTGCCCCAGAGAACACAGCAAAGACAGTCTGGACGCGGCCTTACAAGGGAAGTCACACAAACGGAATTGAACCCTTATATGAAACAAGTTTTCGACAAGTCGATTATGTGGTAAAACGACATGACACAGCAATCGATTTATTTTAAATGCCACAATGAAATCGCTTTCTGATAATTCTATTACAACACGTGTCACAAGTATTAAAACAATGATTACTCCCTTTCAAAGGCGATTGATTCACGCTATACAAAGCGTGCCAATATCACTAGTATTTAGTGTGTGCAAACACATCGGGACTACGAGCTGACCTATTTTGGTTCTGCAGAATGTCGCGTGCGAATGGTTAGTATTTTTGAATCGTATTTTGTTCATATCTCGGATCAGACACCGGCTACCCTGACTGAGGTATTTTTGTGATTTTCCTCAGTCTTTCCAAGCAAATATGTGACAAAATACTTTACATCAGACAACGATCGATTTATTTACACATTCCTTTTAATTCGTTAGTATTAATCATCCGATAAGATCATATAAAGTCTGAGCTACTGAATGCATCGTTAAATACTTGATAATAAATTTAAAAAAAAAAATGTAGTCAGATGAGACACGTAGCTGGATCATGGATAATGGTCTCGAAGGGGGGGTTCAGACCATCAAAATACCTTACCTAACTACGAGGAACTTGAGTCATGATATCAGGATCGTCTACGAACCACCCACGTGACCCAGCTTTAGGCCGTTGTTGCCTGCAAGCTGAACACAAGAGATACTCGCGATTAAAAATCGGAACAGGACGCAGAACACAGTAAATCCTTACAGACCACGCAATTCGCGAAATTTTTAACGCCAAACGAGTTATGGGAAATTTCCAGTAAATATGTCCGCTATTAAACTCAGCCATTTCCGGGGAGGGGGAGGGGGGGGCAAAAAAGGTTTTTTTCCTTTATTTTCCACGTCCTTTGAGGAGAATTCATAAACGTCAGGGGCAACATGACCGCAAGCGACAGCCATTTCACATGACAATCTTACTTCAACCCGAAAGCGCAAAACCGCTCTGGCTCGCTTTGCGCGTGAAATGAAGCTTACTTTATTACTTTCCGTGCAACGTACGTATTTCTGTTGGATTTATTTTCAATCCTGTTCGACCCCAAACGTGGAGCGGGCAATAACCAGGCCTTCCACCGGGCTAACATAATGATAAAGTTGGACGGGGAATGCAAATAAATTGAAGTTTACCTAGCAGATTCGGTGGCATATTAATATGGCCATAAATATCTCTCCAAGGTAGGACATAACTTCGAAGTAAGAACTGACTAACTCCATACAGCAGCGCCCTTCTTCACAAGACAGCAGTCCGCTCGGACAGTCAAGAAACTCCTTCCCTTATGCAAAACTAGAAGGTTTCACACTACGTCTATAAGAGCCCACCACATATCCCCTTCCTGAGCCACTATAATCCAAATCATCACCCTAATAGCGTGCTACTGTAAGATCCATTTTAATATTATCCTCCCATCTACGCCTAGGTTTTCCGTGTGGTCTCTTTCCAATGATGTAGAGATCGAAATATTTTGAACGTGAGAAATCAGTCAGTGGGCATTTTTAGCGACATCTTTGGGTGGGGGGATTAATAAAAACATTCGGAAAACAGTGATTTAAGTGCCAGTTATCAGGAAGTCGAACATGTTTGGTTTCTGAGAGCTATACGGACACAAAGGGAACCAGCAGACTTCGCTGATGAACTATCTCGACTACATTAACGAGGTTATGTTGTTCAGTGGAAACATATGACGGAACAACACTTACTATCCTAACATACGTAAGGTAATGGATGGCTTGACACTTGTAGCTATGAACAGATCGATCGGGACATCACAACGCCTGGTGTGTCTTCCCCGGGCCTGGCTTCAGGAACGCACACTTCGCCCAATATGCATCCATTACTAATGTCAGGCAAATTAGGGCGGAAAACATCACAACTAATAACCGCAGCCCAAACAGTCTCCGGCCTCAATCCGTCAAACTCGAATGGTAACTATATGAACCACCTGCTAAAACTGAGATCTTCCGTGATCTACCTCAGTTCCTCCAAACAAATTCCCCAACAGTGAGATGAATTAGGTCATAACCGCTTCGTTCCGTACCCGTTTGCAATTAATTATTAATTAATTATTCCGACATCGTCAATAAATAAACCAGACTTAAATAAATACGCCTTTCACTACTGAATTCTAAGAGGTCTACTAGATTTGAAAGTAAAAAACGCCGTATTAAAAGAAAGACATTTTAACCCCGTTCCTTCCGCAATATACAACTGTGTCCCGCCAGTCTACAACTATTTAATAACGCTGTATCAACTACCTGTGGGGCATGTCGGCAGGACAGAGCAGGATGGGACGCGCGATGTTGGCGCAGTCGGTGAAGGGGCTTGCCGTCTGAATGAACAGAGAACAGGGCGTACCGCCATCGGGGCCCTCGAACGAACGTGCGTCCGAATATGCCACCTAAAAACTGAGAGGAGAGAGCGAAGAGACCTTCCCACACCGCAGCGCCCATGTATCAATAGTTCGTTCTTTGCAATTTTACGTAATTGATTCTGGTAACCATCATATACTTTAATACGCAGACACTGAATTTTTTCCTCTAAATGTATTTATGTGTTTCGTATGATTCTCACAATAAACAGCGATCATTTCATTAAACTGCGTTAACCTGTTGATCCCTGAAACGGTGAAGAGTTGTGTTTACTTTGCGGTACGGACTGGATTCTTAAATGCTATTTAGACGAGCTTCGGTTTCAGAGGGTTAATTAATTAGACTTGATTTTAATTTTTACTTTACTGCAGATGCAAATCTTTTGTTGTACAGACGACCACTACAAATATCCACAACGCATATTTAGATGTTGTATATTTCGTATTCACGTTATCGGAAGAAATTGTAAAAAAAAAAAGTTTGTACATCTTAATTGGACATCCCTTTCCCACAAACGATAAAACACGCCTAAAATATCTTAATCTGAATCGACGTTTTGTGGCAATTCTTTTCTTGATGGCCTGATCGTTTCGTAATGCAAAACAGTCCTACATCACAAATTAGACGAATGTCATATTTCATAGCGAACATTGTTTTGTAACGGATAATTTGAGCGTATTCCAAGAAATAGACACAAAGGTTATGATAACATATATTTGGAACAGACAAGAAAATCAATACCTATCAATTTCATGTTGTGTGAATGGTCATCAACGTGAACGCTTACTGACAAGTACGAAATACGCTGGGTCCAATGACACACACAGACACACATCTTGAACTATATCAGGAACAGATCACGATACTAACCTCACGGGATGAAAAACTACGTTACGAAGCCAAAGCTCATTTAAATTGTATATAAGAATTCAGTCCGTACCGCAAAGAAAACACTGCACTACACCGTTACAAAATTAAAATGGTTAACGCTGTTTAAGGGGGAAAAAAATCTGCTTATTCCGAGAATCATACCAACAACATAAATAGAAACTTAAGAGTTAATGTTAAAATAGGTGGTAAATATAGTTACCACGGGGTGTTAATGGGTTAGCATGAAAGTAATTGGATATGTATTAATCAGCATTCAATGACTCAGGAGCTATGCGTGGAGAAAACTAACATCTTTGATTCTGGCATCTACAAAACAGCGTTATCGTGATTCAAACTAGGTTCCTTCCACATACAAACCTCACACAAATAAAATAATATATAAAATTTAAATAATCTTTGTTTTTTTTTAATTCCAAGTTCTACGCAGTATTAAAGACGATTAACACTTGACGATGCTAGATTACGCACTTTCCAACAACACAGATCAGTGTTTTGGTACGCGGCAACTTTCTTGGGTTTTCCGACGATCTCAATTTCATTATTCTGGCTAAAATCTCGTCACGTGATTTGCCCGAGACGTTTTAACACACAAAACATACACCACACACGCACGCGTCCTTAAATTTCCCCCCCTAAAACTATTAATTAACGTGTCAACTATTGTTACGGCCCAGAACACGCACGAATGAAAACAAATTTCTCTGACAATGAAACAAATGAAAATGCCCTTATGCACACGAACAGCAAAATTCTACGTCAGACAGCGAGCACCGCCACGTCCCCTCACAGCTGGGCGCGGGAAACAACTGACGAGTGCAGTGGGCTTGGCTTGGCTTCACTATGCAGCATCCGATGAAAATTCTCTCTAAGATGCGCACGCATATGACATCCCCCCAAACAACATAAAGTATACCTTCTTCATTGCAAGACAATGTTAAACATACATACATCCACGCTGAAACCAAACGGTGCGCATAAAACGCGTTACAAGCATCGACCTGATGATGGAGGCAATATACATCAACGAAACATCGGTCAAAAACTACCAGTCTGCAAAGTGCAATAGCTCAGAAGAGAGTCTTCTTCAAGCAAATGTGCCAGTCACTAAATGGGCTTCACTCACAAACACAAGAAATAAAATAATCAATAAATAAATGCGAATAAATATATAAAACGTTATCAAGTGTATCATCTCAAAATGAAGGACCGAACCACTCCAAAGCTAAATGCTCAGTGGCTTCCCCATCGGAAGATTGTCGATATCGTGATATCGATACGAAATTCTAAACAAACCTTTGCTTCCGTCTGGGTTCTGTGCAACACGACGGAAGACATCCAGTCAGGAGGACAGACTGCAATCAGTAGGCGCCAAACAGAAGGGAACACGAGAGTCCACTTTGGGAACATCTTGGCCGGTACAGAACTCGCAAAAAGTACTGCAAATATTTCCACCAGCCCACTGCCGATCACGACAAATAACCGTGGACCATTCTAAGATCTGAAAATGAAGGCAGTATGTCCGTCCGATACGTTTGTATCCAGCTACAAGTCCAAACAACGTTACAACCCAGAACACCGACATAATCTTCAGCACTTCAACCGTGAAGATAGAGGCAGTATGTTCATAGGAAACACTGGTATATCTACCTGTCTACATGTCAGCACAGAAGACCAACATGAAAATGTGAAATATTTTACCCTGCCAAATTCAACAAAATACAATGCGTACGTAATCCGTTTCTCGCGAGCAATTTAGAGGATAAAAAGTGTTACATTCGGGCAAGAGCGGCACTTCGGACCCTGGCATCGAAATCTAATTATGCTTCTCGCCACAGCAATAACGATGGCAGCACGTAATGTCGACTGAAGTGCGTTCCGGAATTTTAAACGCACGTTCAAGATCAGTGTGTTAAAATATGACGTGTCCTGTAATGAAGTAACAAGGCTTAACGATGAGTTACTGTCCTGTTATCGCATTAATGTTTTAGTGAAGCGACAATGGTCGCCATTTTGAACTAATCCAAACACGATCCACCTGGACGGCGCGCGTTCGAGCGCTGGCCTTTGTTTCAACTCGGTAACCGTCCTGTTCATGGCAACGTGAAAGGATGAATTATCAGTTCAAACGCCGACTATTGTTATCTGTGTAAATGAGAACAGGGCTACTCAAGTGCCGAGCCACGGTTCTGAGTATTCGTATCAACTTCGATCCTGATTTTAAAATTTTAATTATGTTTAACGTTCAGTGTTGTACAAAGTTAATCCGACGAAGAAAATAGCGAAATCAGAAGCTAGATATATCCTTTCCCGTATCAGATTGTCCTCAAGACAAATAATCCTTCAAAGCACAGTGGTAATTATATGCACCACGTACATAACATCTCAGAATTTCACCCACAAGGTATGCGATTAATATGATTTCTCACAATAAAAAATTATTATTTCCCTAAACAGCGTTAACCAGTTAATCGTTGTTATGGTGACGTGTTGGCGTTTTCTTTGAGGTACGGACTAAGTGGACGCACTTAATACGCGTTGTGTGAATTTAAAAAAAATCACGTTTTTAAGACGATATCGTTACTATGCCGCTGATTAATGCACAGATTTTCATTGCCAGAAAAGTGGGGTTGTTTCCTTATGCAATTGAAGTTTTCCCGGGACCCCATCTATTACACAGCATTCACGGCTGACAGCGGGGGCCGGACATATAGTCGTGTCCCTGTAACCCCCATCCCCAAAGAAACAAAATCCTGTTTGGTTTTTCTTCTGCTAACAGAAATCTCCTTGAGGCAAGCAACTTTATCCACAAAAGGAGTCAATGCTGTGGATGACTCCCTCTGCTCTGAGCTGATATCCTGAAAGAACTTTGCGAAGAAGAACAAGACATTCTAGAATTTGACTGGAAATGACGACAAAGGCGATATTTTTTCATAATTTAAATTCGTCTAAAATCTTAATGTTCATGCACTTAAAACAAACCCGCCAATCTCGCCGTGAACTTTCGTGGGAAAATGTGGGATAAAATTCGATATGCGGATGAATATAAAAATTCACGAAACTAGTTTGGAAACAGGAAAATACTACTTTTATTATCCACTGATTATCAGAGTGAACTTCGTAGATTTTGGGCCTTTTAAGGGTAGACTGTTTCTAATCCCAAGCCTTGCTTCTCGACTGTGGTCTCCTGGGTTATTTTCTATGCTGCTAAGAACATTTCATTGGGGCAAATAGCCTGCAACGGACAAACAGACATGCATGGAAGGGTCTATAAAGCATTCTTAGCTTACAATAGCGCGGAAACAATACCTTAAGAAAATCGAAAAGCCTCGACAGTCAACGTCAACAAAGCAACTTGGAAAGATGGCTGTCTTCCGGGTTGTTGTGGAGGTCATTGCTGTCTCCATAATCCGGGCGATGATGGAGGCAGGAAGTACCTCTGAAACTGCTACAACCCAGAAGACAGCCAACTTCGGACTCACAGCCGCGAGTGCCTCGGACCCTTCAAAGTACCCTGGAATTCCTTACGTCTAAAACATCGGTTAGGCGGCACTTAAGGGCTGTCTGGCGCCCGCCGAAGCCCACACTCACAACGAGCAGAATTCACTCAGTCGCTTGGCTTCTACTTGAGTGATAACTTTTCCTGTCATTGGGACCTAAAATGAAACCATTATACCACAAAGAAACGAGAATGTGCTTCACAGCGGAAGGAACGGACAGGTCAGTTAAGACAGAGGACAGACAATTGACAGCCGAGTGACTGGTGAAATGGAGCCAAAAAGAACAAGCCAAGCCCCCCCCCCCCCCCCCCCCCCAGCCGAACCAATTCGGTGAAACAACTTCGCTTTTGAAACACAATAAATTACAACATCCGACCCCTACACCAGTAACAGAGCAAGTCCATGGCGACTGCGCCCTAAGAAGCACAGTGGTAATTATATATACCACAAACTTTAACGTTCGGAATGTCTCCGTATTTTATCCAGACGTGCTGTGACTCCATACACAAATATGTCGACAATCTAGCACCAGTGGGGTCAGCTATCCAGTTACAGATTTTTGAGGAAATGTTACGAAGCACTTACATTGACTTTAAGTCTGTTGGTTACAACTTAAAATGTTGGACTTAGGTCCCTCGTCTGACGTCCACCTGTGAAGAATATCTTTACAATGTTGCGAGGGTCATTCTGCGTTATAGTCTACGAATCCCTCATAACAGAATTAATTTCAAAAAGAAAAAGTCTTAGTGCCAAGAGTAATGGAACACAGACTTAGCACTAACGCGTAAACAAAATTTTTGCTCGCTCCTCGAAACTCTTAAAATCTGGTTAGAGGTGAGGAAAAGCGTTTTTAAATCGTACGAAAAAATTCTCGTAATCCGACAAGAAGTTTTGTAGGTTGTGAACTGGTGCCAGAATAATAATACATGACACCAGTAATGGATCATTTTCCTATTTCCGAGAGCCTGGCAAAAATCACGAAATCATCCAACTGATTCTTTCGAGAGAGAAAAATACTTGCAGAATTGCCATCTGCGTTACCAGAGCCACGCGACGCCTGACAGGGACTACGACCCCCTTAAATCGGTGGCAAGACGCCAGATCCCCCCCTCAAGTCCTGCATTGCAGTGAAGGCTCAGCGTAAGATGAAACAAAGACGCTAACTGATTAATAGGCGTAAGGGGCATTTGAGATACGGAAACAAAACTTTACTTGGCCTAAATGTTACCAGCGGCATTTTTCCGCACCGGATTTAATGGTATTACAGAAATTGCTCAACTGCTACAGACTCGCTCATGAAAAATAAATTACTTCATGAATGTGAGTTTGTCTAAATCCTGCACTGCACACCCCGGGAGAAAAATTAATAAAGAATGAGAGAAAGAAAGAAATATAAAAAAAAGAAACGAACGAAAAAAGAAAACTGAATAAATGAGTTACAACATAATTAGCTCCACGGTACAGCGTTCTCAATGAGAAACTGACAGCTTGTCAAAAGATCCCTAGCATTTTATTCAACCTGTATGTGAACTTCCATGCCTGTAACCCATCCCCGTACAGAGCCAGACGAGTCCAATCCACACCATCCCACTTTATTTTCCAAAGATACGTTTTAATAATATTCTGTAATCTACGCCGATGTCCTCCGAACGAAGTACGATTCTGTACCGTTTTGAAAGGCACAACCGTGTTTCGGGCTTCTGAAGCCACTGGCCGCTTTTAAGCTGGAGTTAATGTTCAAATATCCATTCTCCCTTCTCGAAAGTCGTCGCGAAAGCTTCGTTCATAGTTCATTTTAACGCAATTTAAATCAAATTTAAAAGAAGTGAGTAATTTTCTGATGCTGCCCGCTACAACCTGCAGACGATAATTCCCCAGTTTAGCCCATATTACGGAAGGGTTCATGAAGTCTGAATTCAACTTGTGTTTTAACGAAGCCCAGACACACATAAGAGCCGCCACTGAACAAAGCAGCGCTAATGGACAGTTGGGTCAAGGGTCAAGGCAGTGTGTGGTTGTTCAGTAGCTGTCCCCTGTTGCTGCTGTGGTAAGGGACACAACGGAATAGAAATGTGGATGGACAACTTATCGCAGCGGGACACCCACACAACGATCTCGCTTAGTAGCCGAATAAAGTTCAGGAAATGACAGGTTTCATGCTGGAAGACTACGGTTTGATTCCCGGTTGGAGAAGAATTAGTTTATTTGAAGTTTTTTGCACTTCTGGGTTGTGAGATCCTGTATACGGAGACAAAATGTTTCTCCCGGGAACACTGCCGTCTTCACAGATAAGAAAACAACCATTCTCAGAATTTTTTCTTAATTTTCGGTTCACGTAAATAAGCTGATACCAGTTCAGATTCTACGGCGTCAGACGATGAAATTTGAAAGGATGCGACATGAAGCAGTTATGGCCTAACCAAACGTTCTATCCCGGGATTTGCATTTGGGGACTGAGAAGAACCACGTAAACCCTGAGACAGCACAGTCGGTCTCCGGGCCGAGATCTGAATCCGGGACATTCCAAACACGAAACATGAGAGCCAATAACTCTAAATAGAAGGGAGTATGGACACCCCTGTTGTATCACCAGCATAATTTTACATTGCTGCAGATCACCGGGGGGTGGGGTGGGGGTGTGGATAGAAGAAGTGGGGTAAATTTTAACTCCATTCTATGGCGGGTCGGTTTCTGGGATACAGACCAGGAAATTAACGAAAGTTGTAGCCAACCAAATGGGATTACAAGTAAACTTGATTAATGGACAAATGCAGTTAAACGGCTTATCTTGATCACACGTTCTCTGATAATCGAGGTAATAACTAAAATTCGCTGTACCGCATTCATAAGCATCCTGACGGTTCAACACGCTGGTTGAACTGACTTCGCGATCCAGTCACAAAACAATTGGCTCTCAGACAACTTTACCTTTTGGAAGGCTTCGATTACGAACCTTATTTCTTAAAAAAGAGTGATGAGTAAGTACCAAGGACAGGTCTACAGTCAGGCACAAAAGTAATAAAACATTTCTGGATGAGAAACGTGTAGCTAGAAACAGATGGAAAGAAAATATGAAGGCTGTTTGTAACTATACAAGAAGACAAGAAGCTGGAAACTGTATTTTGAGGTCGGTACAGGCAATTTGTTGCCTTATCCCCAAGACACTTTTGCAGAAAGAAACACACAGCAGTCTCAATAAATTCCCTCAACTACATTTCAACGATACGGTACACATTTAAATTTTAAATACCGCACTAATGCCATTACCAAGACGACAAACAGCAATGCGCTTGGATTGCGCATGACGAGAAGACAAAAACTGGCTGATCACGTGATTTACAATTAAATGCACGTCTTTTAAGACAACTTAAATTCTGCACTCAAAGTAAAACCTATTTAATGGAAAGACATAAGACTAGAACAGAAACATGTCGGGATGTGCAAGCCATTCCAAGATCTCTAATTAGGACGATTACGAATCAACTCAACGAACTGCTGCTACGTCAGGAAACCCGCAGGACCGAACATGAAGACGTGAACCGAAATTGGTCACGCGCACAGCCGGAATTTCCAGGAAATAATTGCACGAATAAATAACAGCGTTTCGCCTGAAGATACTTCGCTTGAAAACAACCAACTTAATGCAGCAATGCCATTCTTGAGAACCCACCGGTAGGAAGGCCAAGGTCCTCAGAGGACCGTAGAGTCACGGAGGAAGGAGAACCTACCGGTTACTTCCCCACCGCTCCACCGGGAAACAAAGTTCATAACAGCCGACAACCGATCACTGTCCTCAGCCGGATGATTTAAATCCAATTTTTTGGTAGGTCCAAACCCGGAACTTCATAGAGCCGTCCTATTCAAATAGTGAGGACTCCCTAAAGTTCCTCTATTCTGCATGGAACTTCTTGACTGAATGTATCCGTAATCAAATACACGAAACACGTCGTCGGGTGAGTCCGAAGATGGCTGTCTTCTGGGTTGTTGGGCCGTGTAGTCTGTTAGGAGTTAACCGACGTTTAACCCAGAAGTCACCTCCAGAAATTCGCAAGTCACTCACCTGTAGCCCTTCTATGCCCTACCTGGAACACGCGAATTGGACCTGCATCATGCAGCCTGTACCACGCAGCTGTGACAAATTCATACTGCATTCCGTTTGTGAAAAAAAAAAGCTTCAACGGAAAACAAAATTTTCCAAGTCAAATAATAAAAGCGAGATGGAGAGTGATGGACCAGGGCGGCGACACGAACGAGGGGGAGGGATTTATTATTCCGTTTCCAAAGAGTACAAACACAAAACACAAACGCGCCACCTATGACGGCGGTAACAGGTACGTATGACGTCATTCTGCGTCTGTCTGTCAACTGTTTAGATACAATGTGAGATTAGGAGGTTATCACGGAGGTGACGATGATGATGCTCTTTTGGGTTCTGGAACCTCATATCTCGCATGGTAGACGTCTAGAGGGAGGAAACTCTGCAGCTATGATTCCTCAGCACCAAGAGGACCGAAGTACTGTTTAAATACTGGTCCAGAAGAGCTTGGATAAAGATTCAAGTGATATAATATTAGATATTCTTTTTAATTATTAAGGCGTTGACCGGGATGTTCTCTTGTTAAATCTTATGTGGTACCGCCTGATTCGACTTCTAATGGTTAAGTGAAGTGTTTTCTTCGCGGTACGGTCTGGATTCGTAAATAATATTCAGACGATCTTCGTCTTCAAAGGGTTAACCAGCTGATTTTCGTAATGGTTAAGTGAAGTGTTTTCTTCGCGGTACGGTCTGGATTCGTAAATAATATTCAGACGATCTTCGTCTTCAAAGGGTTAACCAGCTGATTTTCGTAATGGTTAAGTGAAGTGTTTTCTTCGCGGTACGGTCTGGATTCGTAAATAATATTCAGACGATCTTCGGCTTCAAAGGGTTAACTAGCTGATTTTCGTAATGGTTAAGTGAAGTGTTTTCTTCGCGGTACGGACTGGATTCATAAATAATATTCAGACGATCTTCGGCTTCAAAGGGTTAACCAGCTGATTTTCGTAATGGTTAAGTGAAGTGTTTTCTTCGCGGTACGGACTGGATTCATAAATAATATTCAGACGATCTTCGGCTTCAAAGGGTTAACCAGCTGATTTTCGTAATGGTTAAGTGAAGTGTTTTCTTCGCGGTACGGACTGGATTCATAAATAATATTCAGACGATCTTCGGCTTCAAAGGGTTAACCAGCTGATTTTCGTAATGGTTAAGTGAAGTGTTTTCTTCGCGGTACGGTCTGGATTCGTAAATAATATTCAGACGATCTTCGGCTTCAAAGGGTTAACCAGCTGATTTTCGTAATGGTTAAGTGAAGTGTTTTCTTCGCGGTACGGACTGGATTCATAAATAATATTCAGACGATCTTCGTCTTCAAAGGGTTAACCAGCTGATTTTCGTAATGGTTAAGTGAAGTGTTTTCTTCGCGGTACGGTCTGGATTCGTAAATAATATTCAGACGATCTTCGTCTTCAAAGGGTTAACCAGCTGATTTTCGTAATGGTTAAGTGAAGTGTTTTCTTCGCGGTACGGACTGGATTCATAAATAATATTCAGATGATCTTCGGCTTCAAAGGGTTAAGCTTCCCACAAAAAAGTAAAGATCTCTTTGTTCCTGTTCGACAGGAGGCTATGTGATGATAATATTCGATCTGGAAGGTGACCCTTGCCCAGAAACTGTGTTGTGCGGAACGGACTATATTTCACGAGCCTTGATTACAACGGGGTCCCTATTTCCGTACTTCACTGAACATCTCTTGTCTAGCTATGTCCGCTGGTTCGTATCCCACGGCACAAGCGCGGGTTATCGCCTTCCGCCTGTGCATTGTCTGGGTTCCGATGACGGGAGATCCGGGGGTTTGAACTCAGAAATGCGACAATGAAGGACAAAGGAACAACGTTCCGAGGCTGTGGCGAAGCGGCTACCGAAATGACGGGTGCACAGATTCGACGAATCTCCTTTCGGTTTTGAGAATTTCCTCCGCCGCAACCCTGGAAATTTTAGGAGACTACCTTAAAATTTGACAAAGCAGCTTTTCGTTACATCCGTCTACTCGTACCATTCAGAGTCATTCTACGAGGCGCGTCCACAAAGTAAGTTTCCCACTCGTCCCACAGCTAGCAAACATTATATTGCGCGAAGCGACTGTGCGTACGTGATAGAGCAATGACGTAGCATGGCGCATGCACTAACGGCACTTCCCGCGTTCTCACAGTAGCATCGTTGCAGCTGTTGAAGATGGAGGTTCTTATTCCAGCTCCCGCCGACTGTGTAGTGCGGTCAGTGATAACGCTAAGCCGCACACGGCTCGACGGACAGCAAGTCTCCTGCAGGAGTTCAGCTGGGAGGTGTTTAATCATCCACCCTACAGCCCGGACCTCGCTCCCAGTGATTTCCATCTTTTCCTACACCTCAAGAAATTCCTGTCCGGTCAGCGTCAGCGTTTTGAGAATGACAGAGAGGCGGAGATGGTTGTCACACAGTGGTTCCAATCCCAGGCGGCAGACTTCTACGACACAGGTATTCAAAAGCTGGTCCCACGGTATGACCAATGTCTCAATTCCGGTGGCGAATATGTTGAAAAATAGCTGGACACTTGCTGTATCTGTTGCAATAAATATTCCCATGAAATTGTGTTTTGTTTCTGTAAACGGCCCCAGGGAAACTTACTTTGTGGACGAGCCTCGTATAATAAGGTCATGTACAATGTCATCTTGGATCATCTACAGTAGGAATCGCCAACCGATTCCGGGGGGGGGGGGGGGGGGGGGGGGGGGGGCTCCCCCCTCCCCCCGCCAGTTTATACGCTTCTGGTGCACAGTTTGAATTTAAAATTTCTCGTATTTGCCCTCGACTAAAAGAAGTTTACCGATATCTGATCCATGCGGTTGAGAATGGGTGAATAAATAAAAATATTCCTTCATTTTAACTTCGACTGCTATTGCAGTAGGAAATCTGCTTCGCAAAAAAGCATCTTAGGTTCCAAATGCAAAGAAATGGAAGTATCGTTCACATCAGAAGCTGAATATTAATTTACATGCTCTGACTAAAATAAAAAGAATGTAAAAGAAAATCCGCACAAATTTACGTGCTGTTCCTAGGCAACGGGCGGGAGGAAAAAAAATCTAGACAAAACACGCGGCCATTCGCAATGCACACTGTTTGCGTGTCAGTAACTGAAGCAAACCACGAGGCGAGATGGAAGATAGAACTGGCCATCGACGCACTTGACCTATGAAGTTCCCAGTCCTTGAAGTTCAGGTTCCCACGGATTCTAATGCTGGAGGCAGCAAGCACCTCCGAAACGTCGACAAACTCACACCCGATCATAAAGCGCGACAACCCCAGACGACAGTCATCTTTAATCCTACAACTCACATTGGCTGTTCATTCATCTGATCATCCTTCCACTAAAGAAACACTATGTTCGACATTGTCCATTGTCTGACGTATAACATTAAGGACGTTTCGGAAGTTGGATCAACATAATGTAAATTAATGTCCAACATAGTGTTCGTATAATGAATCAACCACTGTGACAAACTTTTAGATAATAATTTTTCAATCCATCACAACCTGCTTCAAAAATCAGCAATTATTCATTTTGTATGTATGGGTTTCGTATGATTCTCAAAATAAACAGCGATTATTTCCTTAAACAGCGTTAACCTGTTGTTCTTTGCAATGGTGAAGTGTAGTGTTTTCTTCGCGGTACGGACCTAATTCGTATTACTGAAACAAGCTAAATAAACGCGAGGGATAGCATACAAATTTTAACACCACTAAACTACCTAAAATTTAAGGTTCAAATTTATAGTGGTGGAAACACTGCCCCGTCCATCACGTGCACCAACATTCCGGCGAGTGGCAGTTGCAGTTACGAAAATGGAGCGCACAACATGACGGTCTTACAGCGTCAGTCAGTTAACAAATGGCACGACAGCCGAAAGTCAGTAGACTGCAAATCTCGTGTAATCTCTTAAAACCAGAGAAGACACTGAAGCATGTCGGCTAAGGCAGCCGTTAGCCGCGTCTGCGGTTCCATTTGCATTAAGTCGACGTATGTTTTATGCTGAGGCCGCGAGATCTGCAATGCGCCCGCGGGACGCGACGCCAACGTGGGCGAAGATTCTGTCGAGTCTTCGGGTACATAACGACGTTCGTCCAACTGACGAAGACGAATAGCGCCGAATAATATGGGATGAATGGTGGCTAAGGATTTCGAAGGAAACTACCGTTGATTATGCCCCGGTACTCGCCTGAAATGACTACGAAAAACACAGAAAAACCTGCACACATTTGAACCAGCGGCCTCGAAAAACAAGTCTAGAGCCTGATCGCCAGGGTCCTCCTCGTAAGAGGTAGCAACCGCAATTCAAATCAGGGCCTGTCACGCTCGAAAGCACGCAAATTGCTGAGGTGCGTGGTGTGAGCAGTGGAAGGCAAATTGTAACTGCGGTAACCCCCCCCCCCCCCCCCCCCCAATGGGCAGGAAGTTTAGTCGATCCCTCGCGTCAGACACAGGCCCTAGGGAAGACGAGAAGAGCAAATACGAAGATTAGACTTTCCTTTCACTTTCAAAGAGAGGTTTATTTTGACGCGGGGACAAGCATACAAAGTCTGACTACTTCTACAACAACAGAGAAACAGGCAACAATATTACTTTGTATGCAACCGCAGTCTGAAAATCAAGTCACACTGCACCCCACTATCAAAAACTCAAAATATGTAAGTCAAGAGTATGGTGGAATTTTGCTTTTTCTCCGTTCCGAAAAGAAAACACAACACTTGACCATTAGAAACACTAAAAATATACAAGAATTCGGCCCGTACCGCGAAGAAAACACAACTCTTCACCATTACAAAGATCAACTGGTTAACCTTGTTTAAGGAAATAATACGACTAAAACGCTAATTAACCTTTGGAGCCGAAGCTCTTTCAAATGAAACTTACGAATTCAGTCCGTACCACGAAGAAAACACAACACTTCACCATTACAAAGATCAACTGGTTAACCTTGTTTAAGGAAATAATACCACTAAAACGCTAATTAACCTTTGGAGCCGAAGCTCTTTCAAATGAAACTTAAGAATTCAGTCCGTACCGCGAAGAAAACACTACACTTCACCATTGCAAAGATCAACTGGTTAACCTTGTTTAAGGAAATAATACGACTAAAACGCTAATTAACCTTTCGAGCCGAAGCTCTTTCAAATGAAACTTAAGAATTCAGTCCGTACCGCGAAGAAAACACTACACTTCAGCATTACAAAGATCAACTGGTTAACGCTGTTTAAGGAAATAATACGACTAAAACGCTAATTAACCTTTGGAGCCGAAGCTCTTTCAAATGAAACTTAAGAATTCAGTCCGTACCGCGAAGAAAACACCACACTCCACCATTACAAAGATCAACTGGTTAACCTTGTTTAAGGAAATAATACGACTAAAACGCTAATTAACCTTTCGAGCCGAAGCTCTTTCAAATGAAACTTAAGAATTCAGTCCGTACCGCGAAGAAAACACTACACTTCAGCATTACAAAGATCAACTGGTTAACGCTGTTTAAGGAAATAATACGACTAAAACGCTAATTAACCTTTGGAGCCGAATAAATGGGGGAGGGGTATAAAGTTGGTTGTGGGCTACGAAGGTTCCCAGGCAGTACCCGCTCGTCCTTCTGGTATGAATAAGTTTAGTGAGGACAAGGGATTTAGGAGACAGGATGGGGTAAGAAATGGGGTAGGGGGGGAGTTGATTCGGGTCTTTGCGTTAATTTTGAATTTTGATATTGGCCTTGGGGGTGGCGTTAGGAATAATTTACGTTAATTTTGGGGGGGGGGGCTACTATAGAGCGGAATTTTGATATTACTCTGAGAGGGCTGCATGGGAGGCATGCAGAGCAACGTGGAATTTGGGTACCAACTCAGCATTTGCTCTATCAAATGATACTTAAGAATCCAGTCCGTACCGCGAAGAAAACACTACACTTCACCATTGCAAAGATCAACTGGTTAACGCTGTTTAAGGATATAATCGCTGTTTGCACAAAGAATCCTACGAAATCCATAAATACAAAATGCAGATTTATTGACAGTTAAAGAAAGTGGTATATATTGTTACCACTTGGGCTTCAAAGCGTTAATGACGAAAGCAGGCGCCTTGTAATCTTCACCTTTCACTCAATGCTTAACTCTTGGTCTGCTTTCGTTATCAATTAGAAGACGTAGGTTATTACAACATGCGAGCGGAGACTTTTCCGAGCCATTCACATCTTCTGACAAGCAGTTAACGCGAAATCCTTGTGTTGCGTCGTGCCAGAGAATTACCCGCATATCAATCCATGTCGGGACGCGAGGAGGAATCCAATCTTCGCGATCCATCCAGTCAACGAAGCGATTGGTGTTCAGCGGCGGCTCGTGTCTTACCTTGGGGCAACCCCACGCTTGTTCGCTCCCATGTAAACAGACGAATGGGTTCACAGCAAGACAGATTTTTACTGCTTTATTAAAGGATACCTCAGATAATGGAAAACATAATATTGGTAAATTATTCAACAAATGCCACAAACATTTTGAAGAAGAATGGTATTCATTTAACCTGCCAGGCAGCTGGGGAGACTGCTTTAATCCGACAAGAATCTAGGACAGCGGACAGGGGGCATGGCTATCTGACCCCAGACTTCGACCTGATCCAAAAGTACGCTACAGTGGAATAAAGCACGTTTCGCAATTACAGTGCCCTTATCATCAGTCTTATCACCCATATATTATGCACCGATAAAACGGAAATTGAATAGTAACAGGAAACAAAAATAATTAAAGATAATATGTGATTTAGAAATGAAATTACTCAACTCTAGACATAAATGACCCACACTAATGGTCTGGTTTGAATCCGTGAGATCAGCCGCCAAAGAATCTACTACAAATATCGTACTAATGACCCACAATTTCCTTAAACCTTGCAGGAAAACAGGGAAAATATACGCACAAACAAACAAACAAACAAAACTGCACTACGATTAGCCTCCAGCGAAAGAAAAAGTGGCGCCATTGGTTGGAACATTGGGGGGGGGGGGGTTTCCCCCCCCCCCCCGCATTTTTGTAGAATCCATTAATAAACATCAGATGTTCCGGTAATGAATACCCTCCAACAGTCAGAGAAAACCAAATGTGGGAACGTATTAACCCCTTAATGCCAAGCCAACTTATCATTCTGTGTTTTCGTACGATTCTCAGAATAAACAACGATTACTCCCTTAAACAGCGTTAAGCAGTTGATCTCTGTAACGGTGAGGTCTGGTGTTTTCTTCGCGGTACGGACTGAATTCTTAAATATTCCCCCAGGTGACAATAGCCAAAGCAACCACGGTGATCGAGGGAGCCTGGGGGATTCCCCACTATATTATTTTAGCGCAAGTAAACGTACGAAAGTCTTCATGTAACAAAAATCGAAATGTGTAGACAAATCTTAGTAAACTCCCCAGTACCAAATTTCATGAAATCTCGTTCAGCTGTTCTCTAGTTCTGAGATGTGGGAAAACACATTTGTGCAAAAGTGACTAAAATATTTATAACACTCGATTTGAATTTGAAACCAAGGCCATGCGGAAAACACTGATAACTATACAAAAGTAAATCAACATGAAAACATCAGTAATGAAATAATTTTAAAACAAAACACCGTGACCACTGACCAAATAATACATAAAGTAAGCTGTTGCATATGTAGGACAAATAACCCACAAAACTTTTACCACCGAACAAATGGACCAGTCCAACCCGAAACTGACTTTTACTCTATTTGAATGTACTAAGCGCATTCATCTCAGCATACACCATTTGTTCCTGAAAACGTCCCATAATACTAATCTCACAAACACATAAATTATTTCTCGCGAGTTACGTGAAACATAAAACTCCCCACTGAACATAACAACTGTCTTCTGGTTTGTTGCCCCTCGGATTCTGATACAGAAACCAGCCGTCGTTTCGAAGGTGCTTGCTGCCTCCATCGTCAGGGCGACGGAAGCAGAAAGGACCTTCGTAACGTCGATAAACTTCTACCAGACTACTCGAGGCGCATCATCTTGGAAGAGAATCACATCTTCTGACTCACCGCCGCGTAAACCTGACATCTTAATCGTTACTGCACTATTTAAAGAT
The DNA here is from genome assembly GCF_977971745.1 of Zootermopsis nevadensis. Lineage (NCBI taxonomy): Eukaryota > Metazoa > Arthropoda > Insecta > Blattodea > Termopsidae > Zootermopsis > Zootermopsis nevadensis. Next base: position 22,024,798 of record NW_028259134.1, read on the forward strand.
CCGTCTGCATAACCACGGGTTGGCAAACAGCTCCATCGGAGCAGGAAAGAGGCAAGTTGCTACTCCATGCATCCATCTTGCAGTGTTTTCTGGCCGCCACGCCATAGCCCGAAGGTTCATCACAAACTTCCCACTTAAGATAAAACTTCCCTTAAGTCTTACTGCACCTGACAACTGCTCGATCTCCCTGATACCTCAGTGGCTTAACAGTGATGCTGTATCAACTGCAAGGTTCTTCTACGCCTACTGCGTCGGACGGCTGCGAGATACAGAAACTTCTAGAGGATTAACAACAAACACGAATCACGATTAAACACAAACGGTTTCGACTGCTTAATGAGACGTCAAGCAACAGGTGCCCCCCAAAATATGTGCACTTAAAATGCAACAAGATTGGGAAAAGGGTGATTATAATTCGGTCACTCGATTAAATTAGCCGTGGTCTGTGTGACACTTTCTTCGCTGAATAATTATCTCTATGCTACGCGATCTATCTTGAAAGTTGATTAATGTTCCCTTGATCAAAAAATTCCAGGCATTTCTTGAAGCTGGAAGTCCCATTTACTTGTCAAAAAAAGTCACTTATTTTATCATAATTTGAGCAGTTAAAACACTGCATACTCACATTCTACGTTTATAAAATACGTTTTAATATTATTCTCCCATCTGCACCTTGGTCTCGAAATTGTCCCCTTTCTTTGAGATTTCCACACCAAAATTTTTCATCATTTATCACGTTCACTGTGCCATATAGAAATATTTTTGTAATATAAGCAAATAACACAATAACTCCATCTGTACATTTCCTAATTCCTTATATCGACGACAAAGTCATTTTAAAAGTTCCAGCATCGATTAAATCGATCATCTGCACTGTGACGCTACACGAAACCTCTGTCGGCGACACAAGCTAAAAATCGGCCACGACAACGAAAAAATAATCCTTAATTCTTTAACGTCTACATTTAAAATCAAAAGCTTAATGACAATTTTTGCAAATGCTTAGTCTTTGGAAGCTGGCACTGACAATAACAAACGTCCACACCGGGCGTGTTAAAACACTAAAGGTTCAAACTTAAAAGCTTTGTAGAAAGATTATTTGCACCTAATACAAAGACGGCGTTGTCCGGACGGAGGTTAGGGCGTCTTCTCAGCCATTCCGTTAGCGAAATGAATTTGTGCCGATTCCGCCACTGGGGTCCACTGACCCGAAAGACAAACAGTAATTTGTCCGGTTCTGTGCTATCAACTCGCGCCAACTTCATTTAAGTTAGGGCTCACACTATTGACAGAACAAAGCATTCTTTAATCGTCGGCCATTTGCCTTCCTTTAACAATCTATCAAGCAGTAATCACAGATTTATAACCATCATCAGAATAATTTCAGAACATTAGTGAATAGGCTAAAACAAGAAATCGATGGAATATATCAGCAAGACGTTAGCACTTTACAGTATAGTGGAATCTGTACATACCAACGAAGTTAATATTCAGCAACGCTGTATTTTGCTCTCGTTCTATTTATGGGTTTAGCATGATTCTCAGAATGAAGAGAGATGACTCCCCTAAGCAGCGTTAATCAGAAGACCGTTGTCATAGAGACGAGATGTGTTTCCTTTAAGGTAAGAACTAGGTTTGTAGATGAACGTAAGTGTTATAAATTAACTGCAAAATAAAACATACATAATAATTAACATTAATAAGAAATAATTTTGACGGGAAAAGTGGACTTCCTGAAGGTATCATCCCCACATTCGTCTAGAACAGTGGTGTTCAACCTGGGGTACGCGAAGACATCTTAGGGGGTACGTGAAATTTAAAAAAATATATTATTTTATGATAAACACTGAATAATCAGTAATGCAATTTATTTAATTTATTTTAGATGTAGATTATATACTATGTATAACTTGAATTATACACCAACAACTTTGGGGGTACAAAGTTGAAGAGAGATTATATCTGGGGGTACGCGAAGACATCTTAGGGGGTACGTGAAATTTAAAAAAATGTATTATTTTATGATAAACACTGAATAATCAGTAATGTAATTCATTTAATTGATTTTAGATGTAGATTATTTACTATGTATAACTTGAATTATACACCAACAACTTTGGGGAGTACAAAGTTGAAGAGAAATTATATCTGGGGGTACGCGAAGACATCTTAGGGGGTACGTGAAATTTAAAAAATTGTATTATTTTATGATAAACACTGAATAATCAGTAATGTAATTTATTTAATTTATTTTAGATGTAGATTATATACTACGTATAACTTGAATTATACACCAACAACTTTGGGGGTACAAAGTTGAAGAGAGATTATATCTGGGGGTACGCGAAGACATCTTAGGGGGTACATGAAATTTAAAAAAATTTATTATTTTATGATAAACACTGAATAATCAGTAATGTAATTTATTTAATTTATTTTAGATTTAGATTATATACTATGTATAACTTGAATTATACACCAACAACTTTGGGAGTACAAAGTTGAAGAGAAATTATATCTGGGGGTACGCGAAGACATCTTAGGGGGTACGTGAAATTTAAAAAAAATATTATTTTTATGATAAACACTGAATAATCAGTAATGTAATTTATTTAATTTATTTTAGATGTAGATTATATACTATGTATAACTTGAATTATACACCAACAACTTTGGGGAGTACAAAGTTGAAGAGAAATTATATCTGGGGGTACGCGAAGACATCTTAGGGGGTACGTGAAATTTAAAAAAATATTATTTTTATGATAAACACTGAATAATCAGTAATGTAATTTATTTAATTTATTTTAGATGTAGATTGTATACTACGTATAACTTGAATTATACACCAACAACTTTGGGGGTACAAAGTTGAAGAGAAATTATATCTGGGGGTACGCGAAGACATCTTAGGGGGTACGTGAAATTTAAAAAAATGTATTATTTTATGATAAACACTGAATAATCAGTAATGTAATTTATTTAATTTATTTTAGATGTAGATTATATATTACGTATAACTTGAATTATACACCAACAACTTTGGGGGGTACAAAGTTGAAGAGAAATTATATCTTGGGGTACGCGAACAAAAAAGGTTGAATACCACTGGTCTAGAAGATACTGCGTAAAAGAAACGAAAATCTCAGTTACTGTAGCAGGTAACTCGGAAAAGGCTCGAACCCACTGCCAAGAGAATTTGCGTTTGCGTACGTACGACGCGGAGGATCCTAATACGAAGGTCTTACGCAGACCAAAAATAAACACGGATATCAGTGACATGCACAAGATTCGAACCCGTGATAACAACGCAGCCTCAAACAGGACCGAGAAGTGAACTTTCATTCGTAACGATTGCAACTATTTCGTCGTAAAACAAAAAAAATTGTGTTTTCCGAGTTGGCAACCCTCTTCCACGTGGCTTTGTGTCAGACAAGCAGGAGCACATACTCTGCTTCGAGCAAACATTTCCGACTGAGAAAAAAGTTCGCTTTCCCACCCGCTGTGCTAATTTTCACGACAGAAAGGAAAATAACTCGAAAACAGGCAAACACTTGCACTGAATTACACGAAGCGGTAGGTTCTCCAAACCATCCATCATTTCCGACGAACTGACTGATTCACTGTTGGGTTATTTAATGACGCTGTTTCACTACAGGGACTTTCACATAATTTTAAATGATATATTTGATGTCATGGAACATATAAACGTGGAGAGACCGAGATAAGAACCATAAAAATGTAAGTCCAGAACGACAGGATTAGAATTTCCGTCCATGGTTACGGGTATAAATCTGAACCCAGGACCTCCCGGATACAGATCATATCAATGTCCCGATAACGCTCAAAATTAATAGATATCCCGTAAAAAAATTTTATCAAAATTTGTCTACTTGGAGTCTGGTAATTTTACGAGAACAAAGGAGATCCTGACAGGCGACGAAAGGACTCCTACATCCTTATCTGAAATACGTATCCCGGCTACGGATTGGCAGGAGGGCATCTAAACAGGAAGAACAAAAATCCGGGAAAGTAATGTTACATCGAAAATACTGTGGGACCCCGTCAGATGGATAAAGTCTACCTGCTACTGCAAAATGTTACTTAAAAGGGTTTTATTTTCTCACTTTACGCTCTGACGTATGATCTTGTATTTTCCTCTTCGCTTTGCTGAAGGGTTTCACGAGGGATTTGCTCTGAAAAGCTTCCATATAAAAATACGGTAAATGCTCTTTTCATTTCATGGCCCGGAGAAATAGATTTTGCTGCAATATAACCTAATATACAGTTATAGCACTGCAATTATTACAAGGCCCCCTCTGCCTCGCTGCATTTCACAACCTTTCACAGCTGAATTTCGTCCTCTAACATCTTCTACTTTAATATATTTCTCGTTTTCTAACGCTCGCAATGTTACCCTAGCCTGAATGAAACACAAGATACGCATGCAGAATTTTAATGCGGGAACCTCTCGAAAAGCGGACATTTGGAAGAGCAATGACATGGAAGGTCCTGATTCCCAAAAGACGGTAGTACTACCCACATCAAACCAGGGTGTCCCTCCTGTTGTGAGTCAACATCAGCAGCCAATGCGCAGTTTGGCTTCAAGCCAGTCACAGACGCCACGCGACCTGTTGCTGGGTTACAGGCGGTAATTAAGAAGACAGTCAGGTCAGGGTTAGATAAACGAAATGCATGTATCGAGGTAGCGAATAACGGAGAAGTCGAACGCACTTGAAAACCTCGACAGACACTTGAGATTTGTCGAATCGCTACAAAACACCGTCAACTTCATTCCTGACAGTCCCCGGAGGAGCATAAGACATCCCCGAAGTGCCACGAGCGGACTCTCTTCTCGGCAAACGTTTCGCCTTAGTTTATGGCTTCCTCCTCAGTTTCTCATGGTCTTACTCCAACTCCCTCGAGGCTTCTAGTCCAACGAATTCCTTCTGACACCACTTTTCCGTGCGCGTGCCCAACCAACTTCCATTTTATATTATTTTATTCTCCAGTAAAATCTCTCCCTTTCCTGTTTTGTTCCATCACTGGATATCACTTCCGGTCATCGGAGTGTTCATCTCAAACAAAGATATACAAATATTTGTCATCTTTTGAGCAACAGAGAACGATAATGATGACACATAAGCAAATGGCCAAGAGGTAAACCGAGGAGGCTGGAGAAATCTCCATAATTTATGCTCTCCACTAAATATTATCAGCATAATCAAACAAAGGGGTGTGAGATGGGCCGGGCATGTAGAGGGCATTGAGATGAGAACATTTTTGGTTGAAAACTCCGAATTGAGGAGAACACTTCGAAGGACCGGAAGTTGTAAGGGATGATAATATTAAAGTGCATCTCAGAAAAATACGGTGGCAGGGTGTACAGTAGATTCATTCGTGTACCAAAAAGAACGGATATATTTTTGACAATATGAGACTTATGTCAGCTTCTCAGGACTCTGCTCCATGGAGATGCTTAGATTTATGAAATAATTTAGACTGTAAGTGTAAAATCTTACATAAAAACAAGACTTATAAGTTGTTTCGAACCTAAGCTTCATCGCAGAGGTCACAAAATCCCGCCACAGGAACTTTTCTGAGCCAGGGGAATCCAATCACATCCTCACACTCGATTCCTTTAAGACGTGTTTTAAATTTCACATGGTTTCCAAGCACAGACTTGCCTTCACGTCTTATTCTAACAGGTTTAGGTTTTCCGACAGAAAATATTAATAACTTTGATTCGTCTCGCGCGTGCTTCACGCCCAGCCAATCTTATCCGCGTTTTCTTAACTCTAAAGAAATTATACGACGAGAACAAATTATGAAATTCCTGCCCAAGAACGCAAAATTCTCTCCTACCTTCTGCTACACTTCAGATCTTTGATATATAATACTGCATTCAACTCCATGGAATATCTAGTGCGCCACCCCCCCCCCCCTCGCTGCATCACGCGGGACAGGCTTTTTTTGGAGCGAATTCAATGTTCAGTGCGACAGAAACCCACAAATTGTGGGCGCCACACAACTGGGGCCGAGAGATACCGTGTTAACACATTCATTCTGGTTGCCTGGATGGCCACAGAGCCACGGACCACTCATTTATCATTCGTAATGACGTGCAGTGTTGGCGAATGCCAATCAAACAACGGAACGGAAATCGAGCCAGTTTCCTGTTTCCTGTACCTCCTGGATCACGTCTTCTGAGATACGAAGCTGGGAGCTATCATCGCTCAAGAGGGCTCGGAGCTGACAGGTATAGAACTTCTCAAGCGAACGACTTGTCACGCCTACATTCCTTCGAATGCTTGAATCGATATGGAAAGGCGAGGGAAATCCACAAGCAATAAGCACACTATTCAATTTACCCACTTCTGTGCACAATTTCCGATAGGACAGATCATGAATACCTCTTTATAACCACCTCCACGAAAACACCGGTCCCTATCCTGAGCCACATGATTCCAATCCACACCCTCCAACCACCCTTATGATCCGTTTCAATATTATCATTCCATCTACGCCATGACTTCTAAGCGTTCTCTCCCCTTCAGGCTTCAAAACCACAATTTTTTAAGTATTTCTCACTTCACCAAATTTCGATACATACCCCGGAAGTGTCACCAACTTTCATCTTATCATCCTGATGACATCTGCTGAACAGTAAAGACTGTGACATCAGGAGCTTTAACGGCGACTGAATGCAACGAAGGCTTGTCCGACGAGAACGGCGTTGTATGCAATCCGACGTTTCAAAGATAGTCTGTTACTTCCTCAACGTATAATAGCCGAATTAACAGAGCCTTGTTCTCAAGTACTTTCAATCTGCGTTATTTATCTTAGAAACCTAGTTTCACACCCGTACAACAGCTAAGATATTTGTCCTGTGCATCTGAATGTCTATCTTAAAAATCACAAATATAAATAATGTTTCGAGTGTTAACTTCTTCACTTCAGTTCGGTTGACATGCTCAGGTTATAAATTATTCCTCACCGCCCGGGTTCAGACAGCCTCAGCTTCAAGATCTCAACATTCTCTCTCGATTCTGACTTATTTATGTTTTCTAAGCAGGATGGAAATGAGGGCTTCCAGATGCAATGGAATTTTTATTACAGCATTAAGGCTGCAGGTCTATCCGATTTTGTCAAGGATTCTTGTAAAAGGATAGAGGTCCACACAACGAGGATTTCTTCATACAGTACCACGTATGACACACAGAGAATACATAAATAAAAACCCTTGCTACAAAGCTCCAGAGAAAGTCTGTATTCTGAGGTTAATCACGTACAGTCTGCACACAAAGCAAAGACATTTCACAAATTCTTGACTCTTCCACAACACTCTCCCTGCTTCGAACGAGATATCCCGTTTAAAACGGTGGACCTTACGCTATGAGACCTTTCATTTGATAAAGTAAAATGAAATATTTCTTACAATACTTTTATTTTCCGTCGTTTACACAAGCTTATTGTTAAAATCATATATGATATATGATTTTATATGATTTTAACAATAAGCTTGTGTAAACGACGGAAAATAAAAGTATTGTATTGAAACACAAGCATGATGCAATTAAGATATAAGAAATATTTCTTGCTGACCAATTAAATTTCGTGGCTAAAAACAGATTGAAATCTTAAATATTGTCTAGATTAACTTCGTACTCCAAACGCATAAATGGCGCTGTTAAACGGTGCCGAGAATCAGTCGCTACTGTAAAATTAAACCGTGTCGAAGCACAAAGCCGTGAACGACGGATATAAAGCTCAACGCATAAACATTCTTAACCTGGGCCACTGCAGGGGATAGAGTCCACAGTATGAATTAACCAAAATACTGGGTCTGGCGTACAGCGGGTACCAAAACCTATAATTAGCTACTTTAATGTTCGAACAATAAAATAAACCCCGATGCTTGCAATTTAAAAATGTTGTTTAATTTAACCGTCTAATCACAATAAAATATTTTATTAAATATTAAAATATTATTACTATAATTAACATTTAATATTTAAAATATTTAAAATATATTAAAATGATGCTCTTTCTATCTAAATGTTCGATTTACAATTAGAGCATCATCAATTGATATATATTTTAAATATTAAATATTAATTATAGTAATAATATGTTAATATTTTAATATTTAATAAAATATTTTATTGTGATTAGACGGTTAAAATAAGCAATTATAATCATCACAATATGACGCAACAATATCACCTCTTAAAAATGTTGTTCGTTGTGGTTCTGAGATTACTTAAGGTTTGGCCGCTTACAGTACTCCAGCCAAGAGTGTACCGCGTCCCTGAGGGAACCCAGCTCCAGTAAGCGTTACGAGGGCCTGTCTAGGGACCGTCCAGGGACTGAACTGTGCACAAACTTTCAGACTTCGAAGAAGATACTCTGCCTATTGAGCCTACGAGTACTCCCAGAGGGTTATTCGGCACTCGTTAATTTTACGACAGTGTATCAACTCCTGCAGTTCAGCAATAAACCCATGCATTCCTTCTTTGACAAATACCAGTTCATAATAATAATAATAATTATGATGATGACGATGATGATAGGCTGACAGATACAGCATAAAAATCAAAACAATACAAGTTACACAGATCAACCTGAAATTATGTTTAAGAAAATAACCGCTGTTCACACTGAGAATCATACAAACCGTATAAATACAAAATGGACAGTAGCAGATTTTTTAAACAGACGGTACTCATACGCCAGGGCACTTCCCCAGACATCCAAGCCACTTCGCAATAAAGGACACAGTTCTAAAACGGCATCTCTCCTTCTCTGTTACCACGGATGACACGTGATTTTTGTGAACACCTGTATACACCAGGCACTTGAACCAATATCAGATTATGGTGACAGACTCCCATTTCAGTGTCCCAACACTTACGTATCAGAATCCATGACGCGTAAAGCTCCAATGGCGCTTGTACGTTAGTGAGTTCAAGAACAGGAAGGTATAGTCTGCTCAATCGGTCCCAAATGCGTTGTTTGTGCTTTATTATATTTCCCTGGCCGTGGGCAATGTCGCGGTCGAGTAGTTGGCACTCCTGTTTCGTACTTGGGAGATCACATGTACAAATGTCGGCCAGAACGTTGGCTATCCTGACAATTTTTTTTTTAATTTTGCTTGAACCCTAATCGTAAACTGTATCAACCAAATGTCCTTGTAATGGTAAAACGTTGCGTTTTCTTTTAGGTACGGACTGAATTCATAAACATTATTTGGCCGAGCTTCGGCATGAAATATAGATGGATAAATTTCAACAAAAATCATTCAGTTAAAAGAGGTTTATATTTAATTAGTGTTCTGTCTGACGACAGGTCCATATGAACAGGATCCTTCCATCCTTTTCTCGGACTGGGACCTGTTCATATACGTTCTTGGCAGATGATCCAGAAGTGGTTTGCCATTGCCTTCTTCTGTGTGTGAATGGGATGCCACGGAGAAACCGGGGAAGCCCCCGGAGGAAAACTCCGTGTTGCCTGGACCACGGCCTTGCCCAACACAAGTTATAAATTCGGGCACCGCCGGGAATCGAACCCGAGACCCCAGGATTACAAGGCCAGCGTTCTAACCGCTAGACCACCTCATCTTATTATTATTTAGTGTTATGTCTGCCGACAGGTCCATATGAACAGGATCCTTCCATCCTTTTCTCGGACTGGGACCTGTTCATATACGTTCTTGGCAGATGATCCAGAAGTGGTTTGCCATTGCCTTCTTCTGTGTGTGAATGGAGTAATTGTTGGGATGCCACGGAGGAAAACTCCGTGTTGCCTAGACCACGGCCTTGCCCAACACAAGTTATAAATTCGGGCACCGCCGGGAATCGAACCCGAGAGCCCAGGATTACAAGGCCAGCGTTCTAACCGCTAGACCACCGTGGCAGATTTAAAAGAGGTACAGAAGAATAAAGGAGCAGACTGCCCATCGGGCGCGAACCCATCACTTACAAGAGCTTGACAGTGGAAGCCAGCTCAATCCAAATATGTCCCGGTTCATTAAACACGTTTCAACAACAAAGAAAACTTTTCTCTTTCTCACCCCTGTCTTGATTACAATCCTATGCAGAGATGAGTGAAAATCTTCTGGGACACCCCTGGACCTGTCACAACAATTAATCATAGCGCTGATCGTCGGGAGGGTGGAATTCCTTGTCATGCAAATTGGGTGCAAATAATAGCTTTCAGGGGCTTCTTCATAAACACTACGCCAAGAAATACAAAAAAAGATGATAATAAATGCGGGCGTAAGGAAAAAAAAGACTTGACAGAGATGAAGAGCCTCGCAGTGACGTCCACCAGACTAACGCCGTGCTTAGTTAAGTACCCCATTCCCTATGATGAAATACCTACAGGAACTTACCGCGCAGTCCTGTAATTAAACACGCCATCATGATATCGCCTTCATCCTTTGGCAAGAAGCGCCTTACGGAGTCCAAAGGAAGGTTTGTTAACCGTAACGTTTCAAAGCAGGACGCTCGTCGAACTAACATTTAATAATTCAGTCCGTACCGCGAAGAAAACACAAATCTTCACCATTACAAATGATCAACTGGTCACATTTAAAAACAGTATTAAAAAATTCAGTCCGTACCGCGAAGAAAACACAAGACTTTACCATTAGAGACACCAAAAATATTTAAGAATTCAGTCCGTACCGCGAAGAAAACACAAATCTTCACCATTACAACGATCAACTGGTTAACCTTGTTTAAGGAAATAATACGACTAAAACGCTAATTAACCTTTGGAGCCGAAGCTCTTTCAAATGAAACTTAAGAATTCAGTCCGTACCGCGAAGAAAACACTACACTTCACCATTACAAGGATCAACTGGTTAACGCTGTTTAAGGAAATAATACGACTAAAACGCTAATTAACCTTTGGAGCCGAAGCTCTTTCAAATGAAACTTAAGAATTCAGTCCGTACCGCGAAGAAAACACTACACTTCACCATTGCAAAGATCAACTGGTTAACCTTGTTTAAGGAAATAATACGACTAAAACGCTAATTAACCTTTGGAGCCGAAGTTCTTTCAAATTTAACTTAAGAATCCAGTCCGTACCGCGAAGAAAACACTACACTTCACCATTGCAAAGATCAACTGGTTAACCTTGTTTAAGGAAATAATACGACTAAAACGCTAATTAACCTTTGGAGCCGAAGCTCTTTCAAATGAAACTTAAGAATTCAGTCCGTACCGCGAAGAAAACACTACACTTCACCATTACAAATATCAACTGGTTAACGCTGTTTAAGGAAATAATCGCTGGTTACAGCGAGAATCATACGAAACCCATAAATACATTCCGCTGACAAATCAAACTTCCTTTTTGACAAATATCGGCGAAATTTTAAACGTGGCTTTACACCTGCAAAGTTTTGCGCCAAAGGCGTGAGCAGCGGCCTAGTAACCAGACTGACCTTGACTCGAAGGTCACGGTGGAGATACAGAGAGTCTGTTACGGGGGTGGGGAGGGGGGGTGGACGTGATTCAAATTTCATTTTTGTGCAGTAGTACGTGATTGTTGTGTTTTAAGTTGTACACGCTGTAGCATGGCATTAAATGATGAAGTAAGTATCACGTTGGCATTCGACTGGATCAACTGGTCGGCACTGAACACGTGGAATGATAATATTAAAATGAATAGCATGGAAATAGGCTGTAAATATTTAAACACGACTGAATTTCCGACGACATGATACAATATTTATTGCATAAGCGACGCTGAATATTCTACCGCTCTCAGAATGAAGTTAGCCGTCCTGGAAGAGCTGTAAGGTTGCAAACTCCACCATCGGAAGGTGCGGGGGGGAAAGGGGGTTTAAAGTGGCTGGACCACACAAGACACACAGTTGCCTCAGACAAATTACGGTCTGGACCGACTGTCGAGGATCTATCCATCCTTTAAGTATCCTGACGGATTACTCATGCTTCGGGAGACGAGCGGATCGGTCCCTTTCGAAACGGATGAAAGCCAGAATTTTCCAACGCGGAAAATTTTAAGTCGGGGAAACTTCACAGTTGTGAAGACATTCACTTCAGAGTTTTAATACGGTTTCAAAGCCACTAGCTGATAAGTGAAGTTTCTACTGTACCCTCGTACGAGTTGATCCTTCAGTCAACATCGAGTCATTGCAATAAAACTGAAATAGCAACACATAAAATGACACCCACGTGTAATGCTTAGTAGTGAGTTCGTAAACGTTCCCTGATCCAGTTCGGCTTTTATATTCGAAATATCCTGTAAAAAAACAGCATGAACCACTCTGAAAGTATATCTGAAACATAAGGAATAATTAGTACCATACTTCTAAGGTTCCCATGCCTCATTAAAAATGACGATTAGTAAACTTGATGAAAGCCAGTCCCCCCCCCCCCCCCCCCCCACAAAAAAGCCAGTCACTAAGAAACCAAATCATCTCCCAGAACAGACACAAACCGGACAGTTAACAGATAACTGCAAGAGCGTGCTACAGCGGCCTAAGACTCATTCCAAGTGACTAAAAACCGGGGAGAAGTGGCCGTGGAGGGGGTGTTCGTGACATGAAACACATGTTTGCTAGGCAGAACACCGCGTGTACGATTTATCAAGCAAAACGAAGCTTCACAAACCCCTCTTACAGGAGTTACCATTTAAACAGCGAAATGGAAGACGGAGGAATCCCGTGGGAGTCAAAAATCTGCGACTCTCATAAGAAATGAGTGGCGTTTCTCACCTCGAAGTAGGCGGTCTTCGAACTAGCTCATAAATTATTAATTATATTTTTTCTTTTCTTCTCTAGAGGTTACAAGAAGTAACATATTCATGAACATTGAAGAAGTTAAGATTTGAAATAATACAAAGACGTAAACTAGTATAAATTTTTCCTTTTTTTATTGTAATGACCAGCCGGCTAAAAGTTTTTTTTTTCAATATGGTATTAAGGCATTCACTTGGGGAGAGAGAGAGAAACAAAGAGGAACTTAGAAAAACGCACCAAAAAACCGGCTAAGATTGGAGCCGTGTATCTCCAGCGTACAGTCCGAGACAAAGCCGATAAACTCAACAACAACCAAACCGGGACACAGCCGTCATAATTTTACAGATTTCCGTCGAATAGTAGACGTTCAGATAACTCTCCAATCTCAAAACCGCACAAGGCAACAGAATTCAAATTAAATTAAATTCATTCAAAACACATCGACAAGAATAAACGCGGTCAGCGTTTCGCCCCCAGAACACGCCTTCCAAACAAGACACAACCCTCAGCCAACAGCAGTGACTTAAGTCACTCTCACACTAACGCAGTGGCACCAGAAATAATTAGCTCGTTACATGAACAGCGCATCATAAATTGTAACCACTCGTGACAGCTCCTAAAACTCCTGACGAAAAACAGCATCACCATGACGACGTAAACTGAACAAGCATTCTTAAATTAGCCCCACTGACCAACCACTGCGCGTACAAGTTTGGGATAGGATTTGCACAGTTTTCAAAACACGTCCCTTGCTAGGTATAATCCTGCCCGACCTAGTTCCGTCCATCTCCCACTACCACAACACATTTCCCTAAGATCTATCTTAATGTTATCCCCCTATCTCATTCTTCAAGTGGACTCTTGACACGAGGGACCCCCTCCGCCCCCCAGTCGCAATTCCAAAAGAGTTTCCTAGCCTCAACGATCCAATCACAGACTCCAAGATGTTTTCTATCTTATTTTGAACAAAACTCTAACGTACAAGAAAGGTGATGTTTTTAGTCACTAAATTTATTACTGAGGTAATATTTTTGTGGACAAAACCAACATTCCTGAAGCATCATAGCCAAAAGCGAAAGGCTAAAAGTGAGAGGTGCTTAAACATGGCGAAGCCAACCCCCCCACCCCCCTCCCCCGAAATCAAAGTGATGCTGCCGTGTTCTACAAATTCTGCAGGCATTTTAATTTTCGATTATCTAACAGCTTGAAGTAAGCAGGAGCTACATAAAGGACAAATTACCATCCACTTTGATGTATCACCTGAACTACAGGTTGTCCAAAAATATCTATACAACCATTACATACGTCAGCATTGTGCACGTATCTTTTTGGGACACCCTATATGTAATCCTTCAAATGATATCTGGTCGCTAGGAGCACTTGAATCCTTTCAAGTAGTAATGAAGATTTCTAGACTGCTTCATGGTAGCGACCAGACTCTGAGGTCGCCCTTACAGAATTCTCTGGCATAACAAACGGGTGTTCAAGAAACGTAAGAACACTTCCCTCTGCAGCAACAGAATGCAAGCCATAAAATGAATAAAATATTTAAGTGCCCCATACAGATTATCGAAGATTGACATGGCAATATTAATTTTCCGGGTGTCGGACTAAGGAGAGAGTGTTACAAATAAGTGCTCGGAGGAACATTGAGATCTACGCTTAAGGAGGACCAATGACCTTCAAAAGACCTTAAATCTATTACATCAATGATTATATGAAATACAGACGCGCTGTTGTTGAAAGGCAACTTGTATATTGTTTACGGGCGAACACCCTGTTGATGGAGGCAGTAATCACCTCTGAAACGTCGGTAATTACTACCAGACTACAATGGGAAACATTCCATACTCGTCGCTGTAAGTATATGAAATCTCAACGGTACCAGACGCATATTTGAAAGTTCTAGACGCAAACGCGTACTTAGAAAATAGGCCTATTTGCATTACAATTCCGGTTGCCTAGGCAACCTCTGGAAGTTTACCAGAACAAACACAAACAGCGATCAGACAACATAACTGGCGTCTTCCAACAGTCCACAAACATGGTTCATCCTCTACATCCTGTTATAACGCTCAGGAATAACGACAAATTATTATTATTATTTGGTGTTCTGTCTGACGACAGGTCCATATGAACAGGTTCCTTCCATCCTTTTCTCGGACTGGGACCTGTTCATATACGTTCTTGGCAGATGATCCAGAAGTGGTTTGCCATTGCCTTCTTCTGTGTGTGAATGGAGTAATTGTTGGGATGCCACGGAGGAAAACTCCGTGTTGCCTAGACCACGGCCTTGCCCAACACAAGTTATAAATTCGGGCACCGCCGGGAATCGAACCCGAGACCCCAGGATTACAAGGCCAGCGTTCTAACCGCTAGACCACCGTGGCTTACAACGACAAATAAGGGAGACAAAAGTATGACATATGTCGTTCTTGAATGTAAGCAATTCCTGGCTCTTTTAAGACGTCAATACGTTCCATTAAAGCCAGTTAGTTATTCGGAGTCTTACACTGTTTTGCCCTCGATCCATTTTTAAACAGTTCATTCAATTTCTTCTCCTTTCCCTTTTGCAGAGTTCAAAGGACAAACCAGAGACAAGAAACGAAATTATATACCAGCTCACGAGAAATAACTTTTCGTTCAACAGAGAGAACTATCCAAATGAAATTAATGAAGACTCTTGGAATTTTTATTGAAAAACACAGTGGCACTCCGGGAAACAATAAAAAGTTTGTAGGAAGTTGAAGTGACTGCGACAAGAAATAATTAAATCACCCTTCCACCTCCTCAAACCCCACTGGAGGCGAAGCTCCACTACTGGATAAAGTCCAGACGCCTTGATTGGGGAGGGCACCTAGAATATTCCGACGGGAATTTAGCGTAGGGGGATGTGGAGGATAGCTACAGTGATGCATGAGGTTCAAAATTGCGTTACCTGAACAGAAAGAGAGATCCAACTAGGCGTAGGGAGGTCGTGGAGGCGAAGCTCCACTACTGGATAAAGTCCAGACGCCTTGATTGGGTAGGGCACCTAGAATATTCCGACGGGATTTTAGCGTAGGGGGACGCGGAGGATAGCTACAGTGATACATGAGGTTCAAAATTGCGTTACCTGAACAGACATAGAGATCCAACTAGGCGTAGGGGGACGTGGAGGTGAAGTTCCACACTCACTGAGGCGATCGGCTACGCCAAAATCCGATAATGAAGCAAGATTAGGATAGGATTGAGATAAACTGGGCAGAGATATGAACCGTGAACTTCCAGAATAAGAACCAGCAGTAACAAGAAGTCGACCGCGACGGGTAAGGCGGTTAAGAAGTTGAAAGAGGGTTTCCGAGAATTTCGTCTTCCTGTATTGACAGCCATGATTATCCGATGGTCACCCCTGATAGCAGGTGTATTTCTTCATTGCCAATTTATATTTCTCGACCGCTGGGATACGCTGCAGATCACATGAGGTAAACAAACTGCTGTGGGGTAACGACTCTGCTAACAGATAAATACCACACCGCTCCGGGAACAGACCGGAACGAAGGCAAACCAGCGCCTAGTTTATAACCGGAATCCAGGGGACCTGGAAATGAAATCCGAGGTACACGCGACGAGCATTTGATGGGTTGTAATGCAGTGTGAACTTATTGGTAGATATCAACGTTTCGTAATAAAACTGTGGTTCCATCTTCAGGGCTGAAGATGGAGGAATTTTGCCCACAGGGTGTATTATAAGTTTTTCTCGTATCATTTTAGCTGTAAACAGAGATCATTTACCTGAACACAATTAACTGATTTTTGTAATGGTGAAGTGTTTTCTCTGTGGTACGGACTAAATTTTATTAATATTAATTAGATGAACATGGGGCTTCAAAGGGTTCCATATGTTTTACTTTGCTTTGGAGTTAGAGAACGTTCAGAGTTCAGGATATATATCAACTCGCATTTATATTAATATATACATATCAAAGCATTAATTCCAGCCAATGCTAACATTTCTGCAGGCCTACCACTCTCTGCATCCAACCTTCCGTTTGAGAAGCCGCTTCTTGCAAATTGAATTGCATATGGAGACCAATGCAAGTTTTAAAACATCTCAGAGTCATTTCTATGGCAACCGTTCCGCAGATCTCAACATCCACATTCGTATCCTGCGCAGAAGTGCTTGTCATTGGCTTTGTATTCTTATATTCTTTCTTGTTACCCATGAGTTGACCGCCACGGTGGTCTAGCGGTTAGAACGCTGGCCTTGTAATCCTGGGGTCTCCGGTTCGATTCCCGGCGGTGCCCGAATTTATAACTTGTGTTGGGCAAGGCCGTGGTCTAGGCAACACGGAGTTTTCCTCCCGGGGCTTCCCCGGTTTCTCCGTGGCATCCCAACAATTACTCCATTCACACACAGAAGAAGGCAATGGCAAACCACTTCTGGATCATCTGCCAAGAACGTATATGAACAGGTCCCAGTCCGAGAAAAGAATGGAAGGATCCTGTTCATATGGACCTGTCGTCAGACAGAACACTAAATAATAATAAGATGAGGTGGTCTAGCGGTTAGAACGCTGGCCTTGTAATCCTGGGGTCTCGGGTTCGATTCCCGGCGGTGCCCGAATTTATAACTTGTGTTGGGCAAGGCCGTGGTCTAGGCAACACGGAGTTTTCCTCCGTGGCATCCCAACAATTACTCCATTCACACACAGAAGAAGGCAATGGCAAACCACTTCTGGATCATCTGCCAAGAACGTATATGAACAGGTCCCAGTCCGAGAAAAGAATGGAAGGATCCTGTTCATATGGACCTGTCGTCAGACAGAACACTCAATAATATAATAACCCATGAGTTACCAAGCTTATATACATCTGCCCGTCTGGGCTGAATTTATTAGATATCTGTTGAAGTCAGCGAAAGGAAGTATCCTACTCTGACTAGACGTCTCACCGTTCAGAGGGTTAACTGAGATTTTGGCCACTATCCGGCGGTTCCAAAAGTCCATCGGTAAACCAACGAGAAACGTAAAAAATTCATTCAGACACTTAACGTCAAACTTTACGGAAATACCAATTTAGGTTTCCGACGTCAAAACTGGCTGGGTACGGACTTTTTAACAGCCATTCAAAAAAGGGTCAAAGTTCAAATTCTGACAAACGCTTCAGAATTGTCAAGCTATAAGTACGTTTCCTGACCAGTTTTGTCTCATATTTGCTCGGTAACTTATAAACTATACTAGCTTAATATCTGTTTACTTAAAGTACCATCAGCTCCGTCTCACTACTAACTGAAAGACTGGGGTTCGATCCCTGACGGGGACAGATAATTTCTCCCTCCGGCCTCTGCGTCCAGACTCGCTCTGGGGCGTACCCAGCCTCCTACCTAATTGATAACGAGGATCCTTTCCCGGGTACAAACCGCGTCCTATGCGTGACGCTGACCACAGACCCCCCATCTGGTACCGAGGTTAAGAATAAACAGAAAATATACCTGTTCTCCCCCTGAGCGTCTCGATGGCGTGCTACGGGACAGCTTTTTACTGTACATAATGTCCCAAAAAAGTTGTACACACATTATAATACTGAAAAACAAACGTGTGTTTATATATTTTTTTAACAACCTATACATACATAAGTGGAAACGAAGAAGCGATGAGCAGGTATGCCCCGGTTTAAAGTATGGCAACTGAATAAAACCACGGATGCTACGAAGTAATCGTTTCAGTACAACACGAGATCACGAAATACGATCTCTAATTGCAAATGTTGTTCTCCAGGAAATAAGATTGTGGTCCATCACTAAACACATCAACATCTAATCTGTCTTCTTGTCCCGAGAACATAAGGAGGGGGGGGGAAGGAGTCAGACACAGACAAGGGGATTTAACAGCGCTGTAATCATAACAGCGGATAAGATGTAGTCTCAGGGTGAGGGGAAGGGGAGAACAAGTTTGAAAACTGTTTCTTCTGGGTCATGTAGCTTCCTCAAAGTAATGCCAAAATAACAAAAACAGAAGCGAGTTTACTTCTTTCTGGAAAGATAAAGAACAACTTTAAATTAGGTTGCTTGTTTAAGTCCCGTCTGCTAAGTCAGTATAGAACACAAACCGGGAGTCAGCGCCAGGGTTGATACAAACCCCTAGTAACTATACCTTACAGTGTCACACGCCACACTGCACAGAGCGAAAACATTCCTTCTTTTTTATTAAAAAATATTTTATTATTACAACATTTACTCACTTGTTTACATGTTACTAATTTAATTGTGGTTTATTTAACGACCCCGTAAGCAGCTCAGAATGTAGATCGTCGAATGAAAAGATTAGTGAATAATGAATAAGGAAGGACAGGGAAGGAAGTGGCAGTGGCCAAATTTAATGCATCATGTATTTGCTTGGAAGCACTGAGGAAATCCGTAAAAAGAATTTCTCAGGTACGAAATCTGAAGCCAGGACTTCGCGATACGAAACAGAAATGCCAAAAGTACGCTCAGCTACTCGGAAAATTCTCCTCCCTTTAAAGAACACAAAATTCATTACCGTATTACCCTATCGTAAACTGGTTCAATACAATTCACATCCATGATTGTCTCAACACATCTCGTCTGCCACGGAGTCCTGTGTTCGATCTCACCTATAATACCAAATTAGTGACAGGATTAGTTTTAATATTATCCTTCCAACCACACATACGTGTCGCAAAATAGACAGTTGTCAGTAGGATTTCCGACCAAAATTTTAAATTTTTATTTCCCTCGTGAGCAGTAAATGCCCCGCCCATCACAACAACACTGGTTGAATCACCCTGTCGCAACTCAAGGAAAATTCATATAAATGTCTCCTGGTGAGCTCCAAAGTTTTTCATCCGCTCAATGGCCAAGATATTACATTGTGTTGAGCTAACACATCTTTTACACGCTGCGCAGAGCAGATAAAACGGTCGTCATGGAAACAGATCTTCCGCAATACTCTGGGAGTTCCCTACACAATGTTGACGTTACATAATGGATATTTTTTTCTACAAAATTTGCGTTTTAATAGACAAAGTAATGGTGGAATAAAAGTGGTAAAAAGTTTATTGACAATTTTCCTTTTTATTAAAGCAGCTGTTCCCATGAATACCGCGCAGTGAACAATCATCTTGGTCTGGCGAATTCCTGTGACCGGCTCCTTCCCTTTAACTAAGGCGTCCCGATGGCTCACAAAATATAGTTGCACTGTACAGAGTGCACGTTTCGATTCTATTCCGGGCGGGACGTGGACGGACTAACTCTAGAGGCAGGTTCCAGGTTTGGTCTGTGTGAGTGACCACTGATTTCCATCTTCATGACAGATAAAGAACGCACACAAGGTACTAAGAGATCGGCCTGTCAAAAACGACGAGAAAATCTAAAGGAATACTAAACAAACGTTCCAAATAGAATAATTTAAAAATTAAAATAGTTTGCTTACGAAAACTGAAAATCGTCAACATGACAAATCTGATTTGCTGCGATGTACACACACCACGCCATGGACAAGTCTTTTGTTTCAACAAAGAAGCATATAAGAATTAAAAATAAATATTTTTGTCGAACACAATTTTAATATTATTAAATAACTTTGCTTGATTAACCCCGAAAAGCCTAGTGGGATACATCTGCTTGACGATCAACATGACTGCAATATTTTACGTTCCTCATAATTCTCACTGAAAACAGGTTAAGCGAGGTTCGATTACTTTAGGTTGGGTTAGGTTAGGTTAGGATGGTTGGGTCAGGTTACGGTGGGTTGCGTTAGGTTAGGTTAGGTTGAGTTAGGTTAGATTGGTTTCAGACTCAATGCGGCGTCGCGACACCCGGCGACGGTTTTTCAATTTTGCGTCCAAAGGTTTCCTAAGGTCTTCGTGGACGAAAAATTACACATTTTGGCGTCGCGACGCCCGGCGTCGTTTTTAAAATAACGTGTCCGATTACATTTTTGGTTTAAGTCGGGCGAAATATGACTTCTTTAGGCGGCGACGAAACGATAGTCGTCGCGACGCCCGGCGTCGGTTTTTCAATTTTGCGTCCAATGGATTCCTGAGGCCTTCCTGAACGAACAAATCGAAATCTTAGCGTCGCGACGCTCGGCGTCCGTTTTTAAATTTTGTGTCCAATGGTTTCCTAATATCTTCCTGGCCCAAGAACACCATATTATAGCGTCGCGACGCCCAGCATCGTTTTCAACACACGTCCGGTGACATTTCGCATTCAACTACAGCGAAATTTGGCGTATTGTGACAGCGTCGCAAGGACAGTCGACACGAAGCTCAGCGTGTTTTTTAAAATTTTGATAATTGGTGTCGTTTGTTCAGCTTTGTGTCTAGTGGCTTATTAAGGTGAATCTGTCGCTAAACATCTTTGCGTTGCGACCATCGGCGTCGTTTTCTTGTCATGTCAAGGGGCACAGCGTGCTCCACTTGTTCGAAATTTGGCTCGTGACGGAATCGCGACGACCGGTCTGGAGACGCCCTGCGTCGGAAATCTAATTTCATGATAATACTCCCTGGCTCCCCCATATAAGATCCTTTGATGGCGTAGCGAAGCTCGACGAAGGGTTTCAATCGTCATTTTTCACGGCACTACTTCCAATTTCTTCTTCTGAAGACGAATGATGCGACTCATATCGCTGGGTCTTCAACCTTGAGTCCAGTTCTCGTAAGGTTCGTGTACCCCAAGTGCAGTATATTTCGGTTTCGCCACCCTCGGCGTCCTTTATCTAACGCCATGCCCGATGGCGTCCCGCGGTTCGCTTTGGCAAATATGTGCGGGTTCTTGTTAGGACTTCGCCGATGTCTGGCGTCACCGATGCTCGGCGTTCAAACGTATTTGTCAATGATATAACGATGCTTACCTACAGTAAATATTCTGTTAATGACGTCGTTTCGACTGCCGTAGAAACAAACTGCCTGCATTCAGACGCTTATGTTCGGTAAATGTGATGGCTTTTGGAGGCGTCACTGTGATTGACATAAGTTGGCTTCGGTTTTCCAGAATCGTGTCCAATAGAATTCTGAGATTAATCGAATTTAAATAAAATCTCTCAACTTCCAAATGTCTAAACGAGCTTCGGGATTTAAATGTTAAGGTTCAAGGTTCAAGGTAAATATTATTGAGCCGCGTCGTAGAACATGTACATAGTTCTTCCCCTTAAAATAACCATAGCAACGGTCACATTATCCCATACACCCCAAAATCCCTTAACAGCAAATGAAAGTGAACCAACCAGCCAATCAACAAGTCAACACTGCCCATTAAAAATACAGACACAAAGTATCTTCTTAAATAATTGTTCTCCTTCCATAATAAGGACTGGGGAAAAAAATCCCAATAGCAGAAAACTTCAATTGCTCCATCCATCTATTTCTTTGTCGGAGGCTGGAAAAACCATACATGGAAAAAATCTGAAGGCTCAAACCCGCACGTCCCGGAAATTCCCTTGAATTAGGAAAGGCATTCCAAAGTCGGACTATTTACATGCCAATACTTTATTTTAATCACAGCGCGATTCCAGATCTGGTGACGTCACCACTCATCTGCAATACTGCCAACGTTTGAAACAGCATTTACCGTAATCGACTAGTTACAAATAAAATTTAAGGACCACTACCTTTCCCAAATAACTGCGATTAATTCAACAATGAAAATTGGTTATTAGCGACGCCACGTAATAAAGCGCTTGCCTTGATGTGAATTTAACCAGATACAAATAAATTCTTAACTGGTATAAATTATTCTAGCAAAGATAATTCTACATCATTAGACATTACATTCACCTTTTCTCGTACATACTGAATACGTCGGCATATGACCCACCAATAATAAGACTGTCATGTCAAAAATTTTCTTGTAGAATAACATATTTTTGTGAGAACACAAAAATTAAATTTCAGCAACATTTATATCGAGCCGATTGGGGACCAAAATTAAATTGTCCCGAAAACATTTATTGCTGGTGCTCAATAACAAATTTAACTGAAATATGCAAAAAAATTCTGAGGATAAAACACTGGCACAAAGTGACTATTATACATTCATTTTATTAACGTAAAATTCATGGATACCAATCAGAGCCCGCAATATCTAATCTACAACTTCCCATCAAATTCTTTAATTCAAATCCTTCAAAAAAAAAATGCATTTTCATTATTAAACGCGACTGTTACATTCTAAAATCCATGTTACCACAGAAACAAGGTCATGACCGAATGCGCTGACAGATCTGTTAAAGAGACTATAAATATATAAAACAAGAACGCTGTGGACAGATTGGTTTAACAAGCGGCCGCCTAAATCCACAGCTCGCTTCAAGGCGATGAAAGATTCAACCGTAAATGTTAGTGTAAGTATAAACATGTATACGGCTTCGATCCAAAGACTTCTTAACCCACAGCCAATCTAAAATTGTAAACCAGATAACACAGATAGTTTATTTTAATAAAAAACAAATATTATCTCAGGCCTCAGCCTGTAAAAAGTACGCAAATTTGCACAAGTCGCGTTCTTTTGATAATAAAACACTGCCGTGAAAAAAATCCTCATTCTTTAAGTCAAGAGCGACACATGTCGTGTGTTAGCCAAGCATCTGGGACAGCCTCACAGATCATTTATCGATACAACTCCGCAACTTAGACTACTCTTTACACACGAATGTCGGAGAAGTAACCGAACTTACAGGGAATCGAAAATTATTTCTTTTATCGAGGACAGACGGAGAGAAGCCTAAAGCAGCTTAATAAGACGTCACCGTCCCTTGTGGTCCTGGTTGATTAAGTACAAATCCCTGCAGAATGGTCAGAGTCAGACAGCCTTCAGTAACAAGGAACTCCTACTTCCTTCTCAACAGTAAATGATTTTCTTTGTGGCGATGACGTAACAATGGATCAAAGACGAGTGTTCCTTCGTCCTGACCCCCCTGACCAAACCCCCAAGCCCAGTTAATAAAGGTAAGTGTGTACCTGCAAAACTAAACTATGTGGCTGGTTTCTGTTCAAAACAATATGCTATTTGGTCTGAAGGTATCAGGGGGAATTGTAAAAAGAAACTCGAAAATAACAGACCACTTGGACAGCCCATGCATAAATGGAAGAATAATATTAAAATGCATCTTAACGATACAAACTGTTAAATGTGGATTCAAATCATATGATTCACGTTATGTGCCCAGATTCAAACTCTTGTGAATGAAATTTCGAGTTTCAGAACGGAAAATGTAATAACCAGTGAGCGATTAATAGGTTTTCAAGATGGAATCTATACGATGTAGCCATTAACATGTGATGAAAGAGTTGGTAACTGTATAGTAAAAATTTATAAACAAACCCATAAACTGTGTACGAAACATCTGTCTACTTAAATGTGGCAATATGGCCAGCACGCGAAACTGTAAGATAAGCATTAAAACATCTGTTTTAAGTTCCATTTCTCACTCTGCTGATGCAATAATTGAGTCTGCAGATAAAACGCTGTTGCAAAAGCTTTTAAGTTTGCTGTACGTCTTTTTCAATCCTATCTAATTTTTCATTTCCTCTACGTATCCTTTATCATTTCCCTCCTTTCTCATTACTCTTATTCTTTATTCCATTGTTTCCGTCTTTTCTTTTATTCGGCTTTGTTCCTTTTGCGTTTATTTCTTTCCGTAAAGACACAAAATTAGTTTTTCGGAACATGTTAAAAGTCTCTCTACCTGACCTCGTGACTGGACTTCAAAATGCAGAGACGCAATTGGCAAATTTCTGACAAACACGTAACTGGCTGACTCCACATAATATACTAACTAACTAACAAATAACAAAAGGAGTATTTTCCCAGCACTGGAACTGTCAGTTCGAAAAGAATTTTCCACTTCACATGTAAAAGAATTCTATATACAAAATTTGTTAATCGGCTTTGTTATCAGAAAACACAGATATTAATTCATTTGAAGCCCAAAACTCGTCTAAATTACATTTAAGAATTCAGTCCGTACCGCGAAGAAAACACTACACTTCACCATTAAAAAGATCAACTGGTTAACCTTGTTTAAGGAAATAATACGACTAAAACGCTAATTAACCTTTGGAGCCGAAGCTCTTTCAAATGAAACTTACGAATTCAGTCCGTACCGCGAAGAAAACACTACACTTCACCATTGCAAAGATCAACTGGTTAACCTTGTTTAAGGAAATAATACGACTAAAACGCTAATTAACCTTTGGAGCCGAAGCTCTTTCAAATGAAACTTAAGAATTCAGTCCGTACCGCGAAGAAAACACTACACTTCACCATTACAAAGATCAACTGGTTAACCTTGTTTAAGGAAATAATACGACTAAAACGCTAATTAACCTTTGGAGCCGAAGCTCTTTCAAATGAAACTTAAGAATTCAGTCCGTACCGCGAAGAAAACACTACACTTCACCATTACAAAGAACAACTGGTTAACCTTGTTTAAGGAAATAATACGACTAAAACGCTAATTAACCTTTGGAGCCGAAGCTCTTTCAAATGAAACTTAAGAATTCAGTCCGTACCGCGAAGAAAACACTACACTTCACCATTACAAAGATCAACTGCTTGACGCTGTTTAAGGAAATAATCGCTGTTTACAAAGAGATCATACAAAAAGCCACTAATCCAATCTGTGAGCAAAATGAAGAGATAATAAATGTTAGAGCAGGTGGTATATATAGTTACCACTGGGCTACAAAATAATAATTATTGTTGTATTTTGTTACTGGGGATAGAAAACTTCTCGTCAATAATATTCATTACCAACGTTAAAAATCTATTCGTTTATTCTCGGTTGTGGCTCTGATGTACGGCAAAGATAAAGGATTAATAAATTAATAAATAAATAAATAACTAGATGGCTTATCGAACCCGAAGGTTCATCACCGAATTAACCAAAGCCCTGTCCTGGGCCAACAAAATCCAGTCTCCTCCAACTCCTATCTCCCATAGATCCCGCCTGACATTATCCTCCCATCTACGTCTAGGTCTCCCCAGCGGTCTCTTCCCCTCAGGCTTCCCAAATAGTGGACCCAACCAACCAGATGGCTTAGGGAAACCGAAGGTTCATCACCGAATTAACCAAAGCCCTCCACCGGACCCTGTCCTGGGCCAACAAAATCCAGTCTCCTTCAACTCCTATCTCCCATAGATCCCGCCTGAGATTGTCCTCCCATCTACGTCTAGGTCTCCCCAGAGGTCTCTTCCCCTCAGGCTTCCCAAATAGTGGACCCAACCAACCAGATGGCTTAGGGAACCCGAAGGTTCATCACCGAATTAACCAAAGCCCTCCACCGGACCCTGTCCTGGGCCAACAAAATCCACTCTCCTTCAACTCCTAGATAAAGGATTAATAAAAAGGAAATTGAATAAATACAGAAACGAACAAAGGACTTTTTTTGACATCAACATCATTATTAATATTACTATTATACGTGCCAGAATGAAAATGTTAGTAAAAG
Organism: Zootermopsis nevadensis; assembly: GCF_977971745.1. NCBI lineage: Eukaryota > Metazoa > Arthropoda > Insecta > Blattodea > Termopsidae > Zootermopsis > Zootermopsis nevadensis. The sequence continues at coordinate 22,051,025 of NW_028259134.1, forward strand.
ACGTGTTCTGTGGTAAAACCACGAGCCTTAAAATATTCACATGGCATTTATTACATCAGTAACAAAATTTCTTCACATACTTCGTTCTGATTGGTTGCTTAAACAGTGCGTGATAAATGGTAAAAAAAAAAAAAAAAAAAAAAAACCTGCAAAGTTGGTCCAGACAAGCCCTTCACTCTGCGACAGCCATTCGTGTCTAATTTCTGAATTCGGCTCTCAATAAACAACTTCGTTACCAAGCAAGTGATCAGTTCTTACGAAGAACGTCCTATACCCTAGCGCACGCCATGAGACGTAAATGAAAGAACTAGACCCCCATTTCCTTCCACCGTAAATCAGCACATTCATTCATCCAGTCCCGTGCCATGCATGAACTTTTTTTTTTCAATTATACTCTTTCCTCCTTTTATTTTTACCACAGAGTATGGGCGGAAAACTCTTTCACGTACACAAAGCAGTCCGTAAATAGGACGGCGTAGAAGGCGGCTGGGGACTTACGGAACACAGAATTAATACGAGTCTGCGAACCTTATTACACAGCCCCCACACGCAAACAGCTGATATTAAATTTCACAACCACTATTATTCGTCGGTCCTGGGGAAAAAGGCGCATTATTTCACAAAGAATATAAGTGTGCCTATCAACCGGGTGACATGAGGATAAATGCGGCCAGAGCTTGAAACTCTCACCCCCACTATAAGGTTCTGAACTTTGTGATACCCTGGGATTTTTTCTCCAAAACACTCGATACGCCTTATAGCGAGATGTATATAATCATAAAAGCGAAGTTATCACAATACCAAGTGGGAATATACGAGGCGTGGATGTAGATCGCCATGTTGTAAAAAAATCTCTGTACAAGAAAGACGTAAGTGACGGTTTCATTTTATGAACCACTCATCTGAAAATTACACCATCAGAATTTCCATCCTCGGTAGACTGTATTATGGTTGCTCGGTTTGTGTCCCGAGATCCTAACCAGCCTCTCCATCCACCCACTGTTCGTAACGACTTCCTGTACATTTACCTCTTCAGGATGTCGTCTACTGTCAAATTAAGGGAAGAGCGCTGATTGGAGGTGTTTGAGAACTGGTCGCTGATGAAAAACTTCGTAACTCGTACTATTCACCAAATATTATTAGGATGATCAAATCAAAAACGAGCATGGGGAAATGATAAATGCTTACATAATTTTGGTTTGAAACCCTGCACGGAAAACACCACTCCGAAACCTAGGCATAAATGCGAGAATAATATTAAAATGAATTTTAGATGATTGCGGTCAGAGGATGTGAACACTGTAATAAACCCGGTACCATAAGAGGTGGGAAGTTTCTCATTTAATTGAGTGCAATATCAGCTTCTCAAGGACTCTGCTCCATGGTGTTAGCAGTCTTAAAGGTGGTTGTCGACGTTTCGGAGAGACGTAAGGATATCATATCTCAGAGAGAGTGAGAAAGAAAACTTTATTTAATTCGGACTATCCCCTGCAAAAGACTAGCCACGCATTTGCTGCCCAACGCGATAATTTTATTGTAACAGGAACGGAATGCGAAAAACTGAATTACATTTTGCCCGCGGCATGGAAATTCCATTCACAGCGCAAAACACGCAAAAGAACAAGAACACAGAGGGCGCACATAAAAATACTCTGACAGGAACCAGTTTAAATTTTAACACATATAACTCCTTTCCACTCCAACCCGAAAGCGACCCGCTCACGTACGGCAAAGGGCCGGTTCGTTTACCTGGCACGAAAAACACGGCTTACACGAATCATTGACACTGCTAATATATCGGATTATACAGAGTCGAATGACTGACGGATAATGAACGAGAGAAAACACGGAAAGAAATGGCCGTAGCCTAATTTAAGGCACTAACAACGAAGAATATCAGGCAAGTCAGAAGTTTCACAGTCGAGATGCAAACCAGGGACCTTCCGAATTAGAAGCATGATAGCCAATCATTCTCCTGTGACGTATAAACCCTTCACGTTTTAACAGACGTAATTAAACAAAAACAAATGACTCAAGCCATAATTAACTAATACCCACATAATTTTCTTTCTCGTGTGTTCTGCGTTCTGGTGGAATTGTGGTTCTAAAACGATAAAATCGTTTTACGGCTGGTCTGAGTTTACTACAGGAACAAGTTCAGGCACGGCATGTAGTCTATATGGCAAGGAGCAATGCAAAACATGAATACTAAAACGGGGCTTTGTCACAGAGCCACTTCCTATGCATTACAATTTTTTTTTTTCCGCTCTCTGCCCCAGAGAAAGCAGCTACTCGGTTTTGTTCGCTGTTTCACTGGAATCAGTTTTAGACACCGTCGTTAGATGTTTAATAACTCCGTATCAGAATCAGATAACACCAAAGCCATAGGGCACGTAATGACACTGTCCTAATGAAAGATTCTGTATGAAACACAAAACAGCTGAGTCAACACGGCCAGCCTCAGAGCCGAGATTTAAACCGGTGACCTCCCGAACACGAAACAGGACTGCCAGCAATTTGCAACCGATGATCAAACACCGATATCTTCAGTGTAGAAACTTAAGATTTAAAACAGATTACACGAAGACCGTAATATTTCAGGTCTATCAGTTTGAAGTCTTCTGGTTTGTATACCCCTGACTCAGCTTCTTAGAGGTTGGTCCTCGGGGCGGGATTTCCCAGAAAGGAACTCCAGTCCATGTAATCTACCGGTAATTTCATTCCGGGAAATGCGTTCGTCTCAACGCACTGGCTGCAGAACAAGACACTGAGGCCCCCTCGCACCGGCGAAACATCCCTATAAATAATATATAAAAATTCTGTCCTACACGGCGTGTAGTGGTCGGAGGCAAACTAACACCAGTTGGTTGAAATTCCTGAAGGAAAGAAGCAACTCAGAAAACCTTGAAGTAGACGGGGATATTAAAACGGATCTTAGGGAAATAAATTTGGGAGGTGTGAACTGGAATCACATAGTTAGGGATAGGGTCCTGTTGTCAACACGGTAATGGACCTTCGGGTTACATAGAAGGCGGGAAATTTTATAGATGACGTAATGTTAGCTTCTCTTGGACACTGCACCATGGAGTTGTATATTTGTAATTTACGTGACAAACACACGAACGTTTTTAGTTTTCACCAAATTTTTTTTTATTATTATTATTATTAGTGTTCTGTCTGACGACAGGTCCATATGAACAGGATCCTTCCATCCTTTTCTCGGACTGGGACCTGTTCATATACGTTCTTGGCAGATGATCCAGAAGTGGTTTGCCATTGCCTTCTTCTGTGTGTGAATGGAGTAATTGTTGGGAAGCCCCCGGAGGAAAACTCCGTGTTGCCTAGACCACGGCCTTGCCCAACACAAGTTATAAATTCGGGCACCGCCGGGAATCGAACCCGAGACCCCCAGGATTACTTGGCCAGCGTTCTAACCGCTAGACCACCGTGTTTCACCAAATACGTTCGGTTAATACAGTGCTTTTAAACAACAAACGAAGCAACAAACATTAAAACCATCTACACAATAGTTACGACAAAGTCGCATTTCGAAAGCCAAAATGCCGGATCCACATTCGACACACGGAGCTGAATGTGCGATATCAAATTACTTTCAATTTGCGGTGGAAATCGAATAGAATTTCGAAAGTACCAATTAACTCTGAAAATCACATAATGCATTCAAACAATTACATTGCTTCAACAATAGAATTAATCTGTTGATTGCCTGGCAACATACAGTCAAATTGTGGCCCGCGGGGGGGGGGCATAATTTGGGGGAGGTGGTTGTGCCCCCAAAATGAAAACTGATTCATATTTCTGTGCCCAGACACGTGACAATAACTCTTTTCATTACTGTCCCACCACGCTACGATTGTTGAAATTTCAACAGAGAGTTGTAAAGTTGTAGTGTCAATTGAACATTGAAAGTATGGAGTGAAGCTAATAATCACACACCTAGCGAACAAATTGTACGTCTTTTATGGAACAAAAAGGTTTATTACCGTGTTAAAAGTTCATATCCTGAGCCAGATTAAACCAATCAATAATCTCTAACAATATTTCCCTAAAACAGGCCTACATTTTAATTTAATATTCCCATCTACTATCAGGTCTTCCAAGAGGTCTCTCGCCCTCAGGCTTTATGATTCATTTGTGTATATATTGCACCTCCTTCCTCTTTTGCTAAATCCGAAACAAAAAATAAACAAAAGATTTTGGACAGGAATTAAAGCAATGCGCAATACTTGGTATTCCTTGTCTATAAACCTTGTGAATTACGTGTTTGGTGCCGAGAATGAAACTACACTAGTCGACAGACGTCAGATAATCACGCAACAAACAACAGACACTAAAGTTTAACCGGACACCGAATTCAGTAACACACACCCATATCAGGGCGTGCAATGATGACGCGTGTAACATTCAGGGGGCGGATGACACACACACACACACACACACACACACACACACACACACAAAAAATAACTCGGGGCGCGGCACACTTAGGGCAGTCACTTGACAAAGTTACAAAAGGGCAATTTACATCATGTCTTATGCCAGGACCAACTACTACGCGTTTTAGAAACATCGATACGCTGAGAACATAAATTTAAACAAATATTTTACGTGCATAACCGACTTAACATTGTGAACTGTGTCAGAAGTCAGGCACTGAGGAAAACAACGGAGGTCTTAACAATCTGCAGCATTTAAAACAACGAAACGAATTTGGATTTATTTAATTGAAAATAAAACGGAAGAGAGAGGTGATGGTCTAACCAGAACCATACCTGAATTTTCTTAGAGTGAATGAGAAAAACCAAGAAAGACTTAAGTCAGAATAGCCGATCTCTGGGCTGAGATTTGAACGCGGGACTTCCAGAATACGAAAAAGATTGGCAACCAATACAATGGTTGAAGGTAACCTCGAATTGCAAAGGCCAATTTCCTGCAGGTATTCGAACCAGGTACCTCGGCAATTGTACTAAATACGCGGTGCCAATCCGATGGGTCACTAGTTCCAAACTGACTAGACTGTGCTTACAACGGAGAGCATAAATAGACCGATGTTTTTAGCCCAGATGTTATCTTGCACGTGAAACGGAATGTGAGGAGTTGTCCTTATGGGAATATAAATTTACATAATGTGGCTACAAGAGCACTCTGTCGGGAAAGGTCGACAACATTCTTTTAAAACGCAATTTGAAATCAAAATGTTATCATTACTTGTGGGTCCGTTGGGAGCGAGGCCTTGAATTTAATATTTGTATCTCGCATTTGGCTTGTTGCGAAAATGCGAAGACATGACAAGGGACAAGGGAAAATAGGAAAAAATAAAAATAGGACAAAATTATACATGCACAAAGGCTGGTAGCAAGTGCATGAATACTCCTTGTTAGTGACGGAAGACCTCGCATTGCCAAATAGTCCTTTTCACGCACGTCACTTCAAATTTTTGAACATGCAATCAGGTCTCAACACAAAACATTCTACCACACGAATAACTCAAAACGTAAATGTGCCTGAGAAAGACGTCGTAACGGGAAAACCAAGATGCTCAGGACCCTTGAGGATCCCACATGATCAGGTATATCTTGAGCCGGTTTAATTCAATCAACACCTTACTTATCTGAGATACAGTCTACACATCTACACATATGAAGTTCACGTGACTTTTTTTTAGTAATGTTTCTATACGGCGTGCTGTATTTCTAACCTCTATGCGTTCTAAATGTCCCACCCATCACATATATCATTGAATATTTATTATCAGACTTCCTCAAAGTTATATTCCTTCAAAGTGAGTGACCCAAGATTCGCTTCGAGAAGCTGAAACAATTTTACAACCTAAAAAGATTAAACTCGAGTGTACACACCAGTCCACGACTACTGAAAATAGAGACTCACTTGTTTAGTTCCAGAAGCCCACTTAAGGGCTCGCTGCAGTCGTGCCACCTTGCTCAAATCCACCAGGACCACAGCTTCCTCCATTTATTTCTAAGGTCCTTTATTCTGAGTCAACCACTCACCCTTAGGGCTTTACCTCAACAATGTCTTTCACAGATTTCTCACTCAAAGTCACATCACAAAGACAACCCGAGGTTCCTCGGTACTTTAATTTCGCGAGTCGCGGTTAACTCAGGGCGGGCGCCACCACTGCCAGGGACCGTGGGTTCATCTTCCTACAGAGCCTTCTGTATAAGATTAAATATTAAATATAACTATTATTACTCATGAAAATAACAGGCTCTCAAATTTATATAAATCGCACATTTTTATACCCGGGGAAGCGATTAAAATTATCGTGGCTCTGAACCTACCGGCTATCGGAAGTAAAATTTATTTTAAAAAAACAATTTTAAACGCCTTCTATACGGGTCGCTAATTAAATTTCTTTCGAACAAAGTCTCAAAGCCAGGGTGATAAAATATGTGTCCACAACCCCACTCCAGACGTCCAACAGGATCAACACGGGATAGCCTACATTTAGGGGGGTGGGGGAATCACAGTCGACTCTCTTTGGGACGAGTTCTAGACCTCGACAACGAATTTTTGTTCGTTTCCGTCACTATTTCATCCGATTCTGGAGCTGAAGAAGATATTTACTAAAATTAAGCGAACCAATCAAAACCTAATAGAAGGGAGTAACTCCCCGGAGACGTTCGACAGTTTAATAATTTATTACACAGAAAATTGAGATTTAATTGTGATCTGAGATGTTTAGAAAATTTTTAAACTAAAAATACACGGGCAAAAGCTTCAATACCGTGGACCAATAAGGTCACATGAAACTAACAAACACATTGGAGATCGCATTCTAATCATCCTGCCCATCTCTTCGATTTAAACACTTGCTGTAAAAAATCTTGGACTAGGAACCGATGGAAACACGGAGAATGTTTTTGGCAGATTAAGCGTTAACGCGACTCGTTACAAAACGCGAACACAAATTTCGTGATCTTTGACATTTGCGCCAGAGCTAGCTGCCTTAACAGGACAGGCAATTCCACAGGTCTGCTCGCTTGTTTACATTCCAAACTCTGCAATGGAGAGCTTCCAAACCACAGGGCGAACACGGATTGCTTTCGGGATGTCCGTCCGTCCGCACAAACCAACACGGTTGCGAATGAAGTCTGGCGTAGGACATCATCACTAGAGGTCATTCCGCAAAACACAGACTAATTTGAGACACGAGTGTTTAGGAGTGTTGCCAACCAGACGAAAAAAAACAACATTTTTAACTCCTTCAAGATTTTGTATAATTATGACAAATCTCGGTACAGTTGGGATTAACTAAAATTTGTAACACGCAATTGGTTTTTCAGCCACATCAATCCTTCAATGTTGCCAACATACAAAAATAAAAATACCGCAACTCAAACTTTTTCGACTAAATTTTTCTGATTCTAATGAAATTCAATCCAGTTATCGTACACCAATAAGTGTTAATATAATTTACTTTTTAACGAAAATAGACAACAAATGTTGCCAACTGATTACAATTAAACTCGGCAATCGGATGTTTTTATCTCCTAAGACATCTGACGGATTCTGACGAACTCCAGTACAGTTATCATACACAAGCAAATTCAATTTTGAGTCACATAAATTTACCAGATTAGCGTAAATAAAAATGTGAGAATCAGAATAGTGTTTTGCCACGGTAATTTTAATGCGTCTTACGAAGGCATGATTTTGTAACACGCAATGAATATATTCTAATTATTATAACACAGAGAGGCGAATTAAGGAATATTCAGCCACGAAGATGGCTGCTGTTTGTTAAACCGAAACGTTGGTATCTACCTACGAATCCACGCGACATTTCAACACCGAAGACCAACATCGCCATTTTTACCGTCCTAATAACCTCGAATCTCGCATGCTCACAACCAATTTCACAGGAAACAAGCAGGAATTAGTTAAAAAAAAGAACACAAGGCCTAATTTTCAGATAATCCAACCAAAACCGCAGAGACTAGAAATGAACAGAGAAGAAAAATGCCACTTTCACTCCAGAGCAGTTACAGACAGGCGAGCACGCACTCACACACACGAACTGATCACGGTCTGGCCGAGAACTGGGAATCAGGGTAAACGCGTTTAAAATTAGATACCACGTGACTTAGCAGAACGGCCCAACAGCAGACAGATTGGAGGCGCAGCGGCGTCTCGGACAAGAAGGACGCCACATTTTTGATAACGCTGAATCAACTACCGGGATCCTATCGCCTGGTCCGACGTCATCACTACCTTCATTCAATTCTGCGTCTCGTAGTAGTAACATTTACGATTTGCCGCAAATTACTGACACAGTTTCTAACTCAATAGCATTTTTTATAAACTGATAGTCGCTCAGAGAGTCTAGAACCCTTCCGCCTTTAATGAAACCCCAATATTCGTTACCGTGTTCGCAATAATCCATCATAAGTCCCTATACCTTAGCCAGAGTAATCCAATCCACACTTCACACCAAGTATTTTAAGATGCGTTTTAATACTACGTCCCATCTACTCCCAGGTCTTCCAAGTAACCTCTTCCGTTTTGGGTTTCCCAAACACATTTCGATTAGCATTTGTCGTCTCCCCCATGCGCGCTCACCAAAATAACGTTTGGTAATGGGCTCTTCCTTCTTAAATTGTCTTCACCCTCGACACTTCATCCCCTTTAGGTCGAAACATTCTCCTCAACACCCAGTTCTCAAACACACGCAATGCGTTTGCTTCAACTAACTTGACACACCAGAACAAAAGAGGGATTGCGGGTTAGTATTATAGATAGAATTTGAAACTGCGATGATAAATTGAAGGAATGCGTTGACAGGACGGAAGAAAATCCTACCCCATAGAGAACACTGAATTATGGCCCAGAATAAACCATTAATGTTCGAAGACCAGACCACAGCAGATATTAATGCCTAGGGAATTTGGCTTAATCCTTAAAGTACAAGACGAGAATTACGAGAGAAGAATGAGCTAGCAATCCAGACGATAATTTTCTTGTGAATCGAATAAATTCAGCACGCAACAGTGACACACGTGAATCAGAGCGTTTGTCTTTTGTTTCAGTTAATAAGTGAAGGTAGCGTCACAGATCGGACATAGAAACTTAATTTGAATAAAAAAAATTCTAGGATATTATCCATCGTCTAGTAAATAAAATATAAAACGTAAAACTACGAGGTGCGATCGGAAAGTTTCCAGACTGCGCGTATAAAAACCCCGTACACTTATCTCAGGTATTAAATTCATCCATCACCCTCGAAGTAGTTCCCCTGGGAGTGAACACAACGATCCCAGCGCCGCTGCCAAGCCTGGAAGCATCCCTGGAAATCTTTCTTTTTAGATTTGATATAGGAACTTAAGTTTAACCACTCCAGGAAAAGCGAAGGCTAAATGAAATGAAACGAAGTAACAAAGAAAACCATCCAACCCGCTTCCGGGTACTAACACCACGTAAACTTGTAGGTGAATTCGAACGTTTCGGAGTAAAATACTGCCTCCATCTTCAGGGCTAAATAAGATGGAGACAGTTTCCTCCGAAACGCTTGCCTCTACCTACAAATTCAAATGGTCCTTCTACCCAGAAGACCAACATCACTACCGTGAGAACTTCGTTCCATAAACTAACTGAAGATTTTCTTGTACGTATGCTAAGAGAGACATGTTCAAGAAATCGGTGTGCATGAGCGACTTCCCAGAGACATAGACCTATTTTACACCCGCCTCTCAAAGTGTTAAAGACATTGATTCCCTCTGCTATGGCGAGACAGACACTCGGTCCATTACTGCCAGCTCCTTTATGGGATTATCATCAGTGGTTCACCGTCTGCATGGCACGACAGAGACGCAGGCGATAACACGACAAAGAAAACTCTTGTTTTGAAATAAAACTGTACAAATAAAATGGTATGGCGATTATCACCTTCATGATGGATGCAGAAAGCATTTCTGAAACGTCGGGAAACTTCTACCAGACTACGTGACACAGCAACCCAGAATACAGACATCTTCAAATTCGCCGCCTTAAGAACCTGAAATCTCACCCAATGTCAAATTCCATAAAAATCTGATCAGTGGTTCTAAAGTTGTTACCTGCGGTTGGAGTGATTTTTAATACGCGCTTCGTCGGATTCCGAATGAACCTAAGGAAGCAGGATCTTTAAAAAAAAATTAAAATAGAGACTGAGTAAAACTGGAAATTTGTATAACTGATTTACAGACAGAAGAATGTTGCACAAATTTATTATCATCGATACGAATTATAAATACCCTACATGATACTACTGCATAATATTACTTATCTATAAGTAAATAAACCAACTTGTAATAAACAAAAACATGTCTGAAACAAGTAATATCTCTTTGGATTCCACTCTAAAATTCTGTACAAAATTGGTAATACAGATTTACTTAAATTGGTGAGAACAAAAGTATTATTGTTTTCGCTTTGTTTATTAACCATCTCAACTCAAAGCACGTCTAAATATTAGATAATAATTTCATCCGTACATCAAAGAAAACAAAAGACTTGAAGACTTGAGGTTCTCACAGCGGTGAGTATGAAGATATCCGTCTTCTGGGTTATTGCGCTGTGTAGTCTGGTCGATGTTAACCAACGTTTCAGAGGTCATACTGCCTCCGTCATCAGAGTATGAAGATTTCTGTCTTCTGGGTTGCTGCGCTGTATAGTCTGGTCGATGTTTACCAACGTTTCAGAGGTCATACTGCCTCCGTCATCGCCCTGATGACGGAGGCAGTATGACCTCTGAAACGTTGGTTAACATCGACCAGACTACACAGCGCAATAACCCAGAAGACGGATATCTTCAAAAGACTTGAAGTTAAACTTTAAACTTCAGATCGCACCTCAAAAAGAAATGACAGCTTTATTACAAACATACGCCTGTCAAAAGACAATGAATGTATATTCTAGAATTCAAATGAAGACAGTAGCTTTAAAATCTGCTGGAGATATTTCGTTGTTTAAATGCGGTACACATCGTTCAAATAAAGGATCCGAAACTATTTTCACGAACTTATTTATTTGTTTTACACACCACGACGGACGCGAAAGTTAGAAATCTGACAAACGTCATGGGCCAGCCATGTCAGCATTCTTAACACTCAACCAGAAAAAGACACGGAACAAAGCAGCGAAATTTCATACACAGCTGTTTCCATAAAACGTTATAATAGCTGCAGACAATTAGGGCAGAAAATCCTTTTACCGTCACCAGCAAACATTCACGTAATTTTAATTTCGCTGAAGAACACTAAATCAACAACCAGGTGTTTCGTAAACCTACTTCATATCAGGGAGGTCCCAGAAACCGGCTATCAAGACATGTTGGTCCAGGTAAATGCTTGCAAAGTCCATTAAATTAGGCCCAAAACCCCTTATTTCAAAATCCACTCCTTAAAATTAAACGAAACCAGTTTCTGCTCAAAGCGCAGATGTTTACTAATGGCACCTTGAAACAATAAATTCGATCATGTCCAACGATCAAATTCATTTCCTGACTGAATTCGTACACAAGCTAAGTTGTGTAATTACACATAGTTCCATTAGCATATTCTGCACACACACAGGCATTGCGGATCGCCATTCCATCTCTTTCTTGGTCGGTAAATCCCGCACGGCCGAGCTAATATAAGGGGTTCGATTCTCCTGCTCGCCAGACCGCCCGTGGGACCCAACCCACCTGCTAACCGACTGGAATCAGGAAGTCATACGTAATTAAACAACGTCAACCAACTGATCCTTGTAATGGGTTGTGGTATATGTGAGATAGGAACTTAAGGCTTTGACCGGGATGTTCTCTTGTTAAATCTTATGTGGTACCGCCTGATTCGACTTCTAATGGTTAAGTGAAGTGTTTTCTTCGCGGTACGGTCTGGATTCTTAAATATTATGAAGACGAGCTTCGGCTTGAGATGGCGAATTATCCAGCCACAAAGAATTAGGCTGGATAATTCGCCATCTCAATTCACGCAAAGCAGCTGGTCCCGATGGCATACAGAATATCGTTCTGAGGAACTTGCCCCCACCAGCCCTCAAATTCATAGCCACGCTTTTCAACGCCTCAATAGCAAACAACTACTTCCCGTCTCAGTGGAAGGTTGCTAAAATAATCATGCTTCCCAGGCCGGACAAGGATCAGTCCTCGCCACTTAATTACAGGCCAATCAGCCTCCTAAATTCGCTAGCAAAAGTATTAGAAAAAATAATCTTGAAACGCTTAAATGCACAGCTAAAAGAATTAAACTTAATACGGGAGGAGCAATATGGTTTTAAAAAAGGTCACTCAACCACTCACGCGCTGACACGCCTCATTGAACGCATTACCCTGGGATTCAATAACAACAAAACAACACTAGCCCTCTTTTTGGACATAGAAAGAGCTTTCGACAAGGTGTGGACAACCGGGCTCATTTCTAAACTCATCAGGGCAGGAATTCCCGCACAGTTTGTCCACATTATATACAACTACCTAAATAACAGAGTCTTCACGGTTGTCCATGGAAATTCGGAATCCACACGGCGACCCATTCAGGCAGGAGTCCCCCAAGGCAGCCTGTTAGGGCCAGTTTTATTTAATATTTATATAAATGATTTACCGACCATAGAAAATGATAATAATGTGCCCGTCTCCATTTACGCTGATGATACGAGCGTCACTGCTCGATCAGGCAGCGTACAGTTGGCGGCATATAAACTGAATAAAGCCATTACAACTTTCGAGCCTTGGATTGAAAAATGGAAGATTAACGTTCATAAATGCGCGGTGACATTATTCTCTAAACGGCTGTCGCACCTCCGCAGCGAAGTACCTCCCCTGAAGATCTTTGGAGCAACCATCCCCCGGGTAAATGAAGCCAAATACCTTGGCGTCATCCTGGACCGCAAACTCACCTACAGATCACACATAAGTAAAGCAGTGTGCAGAGCCAACCATAGGCTTAGCCAACTCTACCCAATCCTTAACAAGTCCTCCTCCATCAACATCAACCTAGCACTTACAATCTATAAGACACTCCTCCGCCCAATAATAACGTACGCGGCCCCTGCATGGGGACACGCGGCCAAAACTCACATTAATAAGCTCCAAGTTTTTCAGAACAAGGTGCTCAGAATTATAACGAAACTCCCAAGGGTAACGTCAATCGAAATTTTACATGAGCAAACTGGCATGGAGACGTTCCGCAACCATGTCAGGAAGCTAGCAAACAAATGTTATGCTAAAAGTCAAGCGAGTGAGAACTCCCAAATTAGGCAGTTAGGTCAATATGACCCCATTTACGATAAATACCAGCGACCGCGGGCCCTACTAGGGGGCTGATCCTGCACATACCCAACAAATTACACAGTCCATTTTGGGCAAAACCCTACTGATTTTAGCCAGCCGTTCATCGGAGGACGCTCCAGCGGAACTCCTGCCATGGACCAGACCACGAAACCGTCAGCTGAAGAAGACCACGGAAACACGGATGACCTGCATCCATCATATTATGTTGTATTATTACACCAAATGTACCTGACTTTATCAATAAAGCCAATGGCACAAGTTAGGGAAACCTAGGGGTCGTACTAATCTCTCTTTTGTCTGCCGGACCGCTGGCTAGTAGTCAGCGCGCACCCGGAAGGTCCTGCGACCGGCCATCTCGACACAGGTTTTCCTTGGTTTTCCTCTGTCTTCAAGCAAATGCTGAGATGGTTCCCTAGTTCCAAGTTGCCACTGCAAGCTTCTCATGCAGCCCTCCCGACTTAAATTAATCAAAATTTACCACCCCTTAACGCCGTCAAAATTTACCCCCCCCCCTCCCCTCAGTAGGAACTTCTAAATTATGTACTAAACTTCCAAATTAATGGCCTCAGCTTTCGCTAATACAAAATTTCAAAATTCCGTCTTTTATGCCAATCATCACACTAACGCCTTCACTCTTACTTTATCCTTAACAGAAGGACGAGCGGGCATTGCCTGGGGACCTTCTAGCTATAAGATGCTCTTTCTCCCCCTCCCCCCCCCGATATCGAAGTGTCTCTCACTTCTCCCCCACCAATTTCCTCTCTCTCTCTCTCTCTCTCTCTCTTCGGCTTCAAAGGGTTAATCTGCATGAACGACAAGGAAATCTTGGTTGGGAACCACATTCATTCAATTCATTCATTAATTCATTCACTTGGTAGAGTGGGGTTCCAAGGGGAGATAATAACATGATTCAGGACCAAGCACCCTACTTTCAACCCACCTTCGACCTAGTGGCATCTGTCTGCAAATAAAAGAAACATCATCCACCTGTCATCTAACGGAGCTTCGTCACTTGCGTGTTGTGACTCATCTAATTGGCCACTTCATACTTCCTCGTTTTTTTATGGCTCGCTGTAAACAGTGGAGTGAATATAAAATAAATATACTTTTTCTGTGACAGCCTGTCACTAAGATGAGTAGTGAGAGACCGAGATTTACGTCTCCGGCAACATTTCTCTGTTAGCTGCGACTTCTGGAAATGATTTGCAGTTCTCCCAGACTCGAATACGTCGCGTAATGAGAGATTTTCCCCCAACGATGGTGAGCGCTGACGGACAACTTTATATTTAAATACATAAGATTATTTAATTTAAGAGAACTTAACGAGAGTACCGGCCGTCACTCAGTGCCTTTTATCTCTATAAGTGACTTAACAGATTTAGGTTTCGAGGTTTACTAATATTTTATAGTGACTCGGGCACTAATCACATCCGAAACGTCGCCAAATTCTACCAGAATATCGTCAACATGAAAACCTGAAATCTCACTAACGACAAATGGGTTCTCCGTCTCTGCATCAATAAATCAAAAGAACAAAGGCCCTTGTCATAAATGAAGATGCGTTTCGTTTTTTGTAAAACGAGAAGCAAAATTACCATAAAAACACGTTTTAAAAATATACACTACTCAATCATTTGAAGATGCTCAGGAATTGATCCGACAGTAATGAAGATAACATTAATATAATCTGGACGCACAGCAGAATCGATAATTAACATCAGATAAAGAATAATGTGAAAGAAAGGAACACAGAAAATGGGTATCAAAGATGAACGTAAGAGAAAAAGTCAGACTCTAAAAATTTCAAGAAAAAACTTCAAAGTCAGATAAACGAATTGAAAAACGAGACATTCGGTAAGAAAACACACGGTGCCCGAAAAATCTCAGTCTCAGAATACTGATGTCAAAAAATGAATTTCGAAAAAAAAAATGGTTTCAGACAATTAACAACACTGAAAAAGTAGATTAAATTAATAAATACAAGAAAAAATATGATGTAAATGACGTAATAATATAACTTAAGACGGCACAGAAATGGATTTTTGTCACGGGCCCCAAAGAAACACATCTGAACGCCATGAACACGACGACGTCACTTACCCTGTAGAGCAACACCCACTCCGTTGTATCCTCCGTGGGAGTGCGTGTGACCTATTTGGCAGTGCGTGACAACAGAAATTACCACGTGACATTTACGTCATCAGAACACAAGTTGCGAAACCTTCGGTGCTGGAAAAAAAGTACAAGACCACGACATATGCGTCTGCCAAAACCAAAAATATCTCAAGGCAGTCATAGTTATTTCATTTATACGAGGCGCGTCCCAAAAGTAAGTTTCCCACTCGTCCCACAGCTAGCAAACCTTATATTGCGCGAAGCGACTGTGCGTACGTGATAGAGCAATGACGTAGCATGGCGCATGCACTAACGGCACTTCCCGCGTTCTCACAGTAGCATCGTTGCAGCTGTTGAAGATGGAGGTTCTTATTCCAGCTCCCGCCGACTGTGTAGTGCGGTCAGTGATAACGCTAGGCCGCACACGGCTCGACGGACAGCAAGTCTCCTGCAGGAGTTCAGCTGGGAGGTGTTTAATCATCCACCCTACAGCCCGGACCTCGCTCCCAGTGATTTCCATCTTTTCCTACACCTCAAGAAATTCCTGTCCGGTCAGCGTCAGCGTTTTGTGAATGACAGAGAGGCGGAGATGGTT
The DNA here is from genome assembly GCF_977971745.1 of Zootermopsis nevadensis. Classification (NCBI taxonomy): domain Eukaryota; kingdom Metazoa; phylum Arthropoda; class Insecta; order Blattodea; family Termopsidae; genus Zootermopsis; species Zootermopsis nevadensis. The sequence goes on from NW_028259134.1 coordinate 22,067,047, forward strand.
GTCACACAGTGGTTCCAATCCAAGGCGGCAGACTTCTACGACACAGGTATTCAAAAGTTGGTCCCACGGTATGACCAATGTCTCAATTCCGGTGGCGAATATGTTGAAAAATAGCTGGACACTTGCTGTATCTGTTGCAATAAATATTTCCATGAAATTGTGTTTTGTTTCTGTAAACGGCCCCAGGGAAACTTACTTTGAGGACGCGCCTCGTAATATTTATTGTCTTAAGTTGGTGTGAAATGTGGCGGCTAATTACAAGCAGAAAAACATTTGTCTACCCCTGAATGAATATAATTGAGACGTAAAAAAGGCTCGGATACCAACGAATCCAAAAAAAGCTGCTTGGGTCCTTGTTCCTGTCTTTTGCGTTATCTGCCTCATTTCAGTCTTCAGTTTGAGCGCTGCATTCAAGAGGCGTTCCTTTTTTTAATCTAGTAAAGTGAAGTAGACTTTATTAGAAAAATTCGGGGCGAATTCAGACAAATGGAATGGTAAGAAGAGTTATCAGATTTTATATCGAACTAAGCCACGCAACTCATTGCATATTTTCAACGAATAAAACCTCTACCTTTAGATGGAGTATACGTTATGTATTTATTTTTTTCAAAATACGCGCTTCGCAATTATGCATACCTCATTACTCTTCACGCTTATTTGTAGCTGACACAAATGAACGTCTTTTTTCGCGAATCTAATCGCATTGTAGTATCTAATTTCAGAGTCAGAAAATATTCTTTGTATTCCTTTAAAAATTTCCAAGATGAAACATACGTAGCATGTTTTGAAAGAAATTTCCAGATGTGTATTTTACGTCATATAACAGCTTTTCCATTTTGTATTTCTCGGTTTCATATGATTTTCAAAATAAACAGCGATTATTTCCTTGAACAGCGTTAACCAGCTGATACTTGTAATGGTGAAGTGCTGTGTTTTCTTCGCGGTACGGACTGAATTCTTAAATATTATTTAGGCGAGCTTTGACTTCAAAGGGTTAACCAGTTGAACTTCGTAATGGTGAAGTGTTGTGTTTTCTTCGCGGTACGGACCAAACTCTTAAATATTAGTTAGGCGAGCTTCGGTTTCAAAGGACTGAAGCCATAACTGGAGTCAGGGAAGTGACTAGACTAGACTGTTCCTTTCCAGGCGACTTCTGTCCGAGTTGTCCTTTTCCAGGGACAAAGCAGCCTGGGCGTCAAGCTAACAACTCACCTTCATCAACTACCGGTGTTAAAAATACGTGGAGCTATACCTCCACTACCACACACGTGCTGGTTAATCACCAGAAAGTCTCGTAACTTTTTTACCTGACCTAAAATGACTCGTACAAGAAGTCTAAAGATCGGCTATTCGGGATACCCGACACGACGTAGCAAACGTAGCAGCTCAGGTGACATGAAGAAGACCCCCTTGATGACGAAACAATGATCTGGTGAACAGTTTCATGGGAACAGAGGGGCAGTCATCGTTCACACGGCCCCAGCAAACACACACAGAGGGGAATGTCCTGTCACACAGATCTACTGGTCTTTTTATGTTTAACAACATCTTATCAACTGCACAGATAATGTCTGTATAGCTTCAAACACGGAAATGGCACATTTTGATTGCAGTAAAGCCCCGGGATTTGTCTGAAGTTGCTCAACACCAGTCCTTGGACAACTGCAGTCAGGACAGATGTCATTTCAAATTTTGAAGTTATTACGTTCAAACGTTACCGATCAACTAACCTGGTCCGTGCTTATATTAATTTCATTTAGAGGGTTAATTCGGTGTTCTGTTTGAATCTCGACCATGAAATCATTCTTCCTAAATGACATTCGTGACATGACGAATATTTTAATTTCACTTTCAAATAAGCCACGTAAGGTCCCGTTCGCAAGGTGGGAGTGGGGGAAATGATATTCATCGGTTGATGAGACAACATTAAGGTCCTCCATCACTATGAGCTCTCTTCGCTTCCCCAGCAGGTGGTGGGGTCTTCCTACAGAACGCCTCTTAAGGACAGGTTCACAGGTGCACCAATGCCTCTCGTCCGAACATCAGATGTCTGTGGCGAAGTGCGAACTGTCCTACGTTCAGCACAGGGAAATAACTGTGTACGTTCACGAAGATTAATGGTAGACTCATTCTTACACAATTCATACACTGTTTTAAACTGCAGTCCTGACAGACAAATGGTAGCCGACAATGTGAATGCGAGTTTTTATGGAACGTGTGGGAAATGAAAGGGTCGCGCAAAGTCCATCTAAATAATACGTAAGAATTCAGTCCGTACCGCAAAGAAAACACAACACTTTACCATTACAAAGATCAATTGGTTAACCTTGTTTAAGGAAATAATACGACTAAAACGCTAATTAACCTTTGGAGCCGAAGCTCTTTCAAATGAAACTTAAGAATTCAGTCCGTACAGCGAAGAAAACACTACACTTCACCATTACAAAGATCAACTGGTTAACCTTGTTTAAGGAAATAATACGACTAAAACGCTAATTAACCTTTGGAGCCGATGCTCTTTCAAATGAAACTTAAGAATCCAGTCCGTACCGCGAAGAAAACACAACACTTCACCATTACAAATAACAACTGGTTAACCTTGTTTAAGGAAATAATACGACTAAAACGCTAATTAACCTTTGGAGCCGAAGCTCTTTCAAATGAAACTTAAGAATCCAGTCCGTACCGCGAAGAAAACACAACACTTCACCATTACAAAGATCAACTGCTTGACGCTGTTTAAGGAAATAATCTCGACTTATTCTGAGAATCATACGAAACACATAAACACACGCTCCGGACAAAATTCAAAGTTACTTAATGTCAAAATGTGTGCTACATATAATTACCACTATGTCTTAAAGGGTTACGAGGAAAACGTCAGTACAGCAAGTCTTGATGACGAGATTCAAGCCAGGGGAAAACACCGACGAAGTGCTAAGTAATACTGAAACAAAATAAAATATACCTAACGAGACTACGAAATTCCATAACAAATTATATGCTCCGTACATCAATTTACGGGTGTTCGTATAGATGGGAGAGTCATCACAGCTGGGCGATAAGACACGCGAGATAAGACAGAAGTGCTATTTTCCTACTGAAGTTGTCAGCAGACCGCTAAGATCACATCTGTCGTAAGAAGTTATCCTGTAAGATACATACCGCAAGTCTGAAATAACAGTCGAGGGGGAGATCGCGTATGGGAGTGAAGAACAAGAAACAACAGTCTGCTGATTTTTTGTGCAATGTGTAGACAAATTCCCGTGTTTATAGAACTATGTATTGAAAGAATATTGGAAGGAATGAGGGAGGGAGAGACGATATCGGGAGAACTTAAAGATACAGGAAGGTTTTTTGTTACTTACGTTTCACAATTATACCGGGTGTTCAAAAAAGATAAATAAACAAAATATTATGGAATATTAACCCTGTTATCGAACTCTGTGTGTTGTATTTGCGGAAGACATGTACGATGATACACGAGATTCACAAACACACAAAGTGCCAATGCTAGCACGGTTTAATATATTAAAATGTATTTATATAATTCACTGAGTGTTTGTATATATTTTTGGAACACTGTACAACAAACTATGGCTGTATTATGGGATGTTGTGTCGGTGCAAGAACCTCTGAAACGTCGGCGTGAATTCCTATTCTAAATGCTCTCTTACAAAATACAACAAAGATTCAATATCCCATATTCTGCTATGTATAATAAACATAAAATACGCCTAATTAATAAAATAATAAAAGTAATATAACATTTATTTAAGAGGACACACGTTTCAAAACTCACATAAAATAAATCACCGATTAAACACATACAAACTGATAGTCAGTGCGACAGATCTTTCAAAAATTTGGTTTTGTTTTCAGATTCAAAGTGTCTTGAACGGTGGAAGGACATTCGTTGTGCATTCGCAAGATCGCATCGACCACTTCCAACACGATCAGGGCCCAAATACAAAAATACAACATGTTTCTACACCTGCAGTTCTTCCTTCCTTACATGAAAGAGAAGCCAACAGGTGAACACAGGAAGATGAAGACGAGACTTATACAGGTCCTGCAGCCGAAAAAGGCAACAAATCAAAGACACACCCGGAATATTATTAAAAAAAGTCCTGAAGTGGACACTAAGGTGCTACGACCTGGTGGCCAAAGTGGGAACTATCGAATGAAGCGGAAATCCACGTTGGAAAGAACTCATATTGTTCCGGTACGGAATTGTTGCTACGGCCATGGAAAAACCGAGGACCAATGACGGATCGTCACCGGTTTCTATGGCAACAAATGCTTGGGACTTACCGATTCACCGAATTGTCCCGGCTCCTTCATTCCATTTCTTGTGTCCTTGCGCCGACCTGTAAATGAAAACGAAAGGTTATGAGTCATGGATAGGCAGTACCTTATTTCGTACTCATGGGCATTACTCCTTTAATTTCCTGGTAATCTGGCTTTATGACGTGATAAGTTTATCTCTGATAATAGTTTTACATTTGTATCATTTATTACGACTGAACCTATGCCGAGTCAGTTCAATAGCATGCCTGGAATTTGCCTGCAGTCCCGTGATATTCACGCCAAGCCGCGAAAACGTGCGTTTTGTGCAAAACATTCCTGGACGACACGTAGCATCGCGTTGCCGGAATTTTGTTGTCATGACAACTGTCCCTGTTCTCGGTACACGCGTCTGTTCGGCGTTAATTACAGTTCTGCTGACCTAATTGGCGGATTTCTAACCCAATTACCTTTTGAATAAGGAAAGTGAGACTTGTTATCGAGCCAGTGTGTCTGTCTGTCTGTCTGTCTGTGTGTGTCCCTCAAACCAAGTTCGCTGAGAAGCAATAAACCGTTTTCAATTAAACTCCTCGTTCAAAAAGTCTAATTTAACTAATCGAAAAGGCCCGTTTAAGTTCAACGCGGATTTTTTTTCGTCTTTGTTCCTTCTTAAACAAGGTTAACCAGTTGATCTTTGCAATGGTGAAGTGCAGTGTTTTCTTCGCGGTACGGACTGAATTCTTAAGTTTCATTTGAAAGAGCTTCGGCTCCAAAGGTTAATTAGCGTTTCAGTCGTATTATTTTCTTAAACAAGGTTAACCAGTTGATCTTTGCAATGGTGAAGTGCAGTGTTTTCTTCGCGGTACGGGCTGAATTCTTAAGTTTCATTTGAAAGAGCTTCGACTCCAAAGGTTAATTAGCGTTTTAGTCGTATTATTTCCTTAAACAAGGTTAACCAGTTGATCTTTGCAATGGTGAAGTGCAGTGTTTTCTTCGCGGTACGGGCTGAATTCTTAAGTTTCATTTGAAAGAGCTTCGACTCCAAAGGTTAATTAGCGTTTTAGTCGTATTATTTCCTTAAACAAGGTTAACCAGTCGATCTTTGTAATGGTGAAGTGTAGTGTTTTCTTCGCGGTACGGGCTGAATTCTTAAGTTTCATTTGAAAGAGCTTCGACTCCAAAGGTTAATTAGCGTTTTAGTCGTATTATTTCCTTAAACAAGGTTAACCAGTTGATCTTTGCAATGGTGAAGTGCAGTGTTTTCTTCGCGGTACGGGCTGAATTCTTAAGTTTCATTTGAAAGAGCTTCGGCTCCAAAGGTTAATTAGCGTTTCAGTCGTATTATTTTCTTAAACAAGGTTAACCAGTTGATCTTTGCAATGGTGAAGTGCAGTGTTTTCTTCGCGGTACGGGCTGAATTCTTAAGTTTCATTTGAAAGAGCTTCGACTCCAAAGGTTAATTAGCGTTTTAGTCGTATTATTTCCTTAAACAAGGTTAACCAGTCGATCTTTGTAATGGTGAAGTGTAGTGTTTTCTTCGCGGTACGGACTGAATTCTTAAGTTTCATTTGAAAGAGCTTCGGCTCCAAAGGTTAATTAGCGTTTTAGTCGTATTATTTCCTTAAACAAGGTTAACCAGTTGATCTTTGCAATGGTGAAGTGCAGTGTTTTCTTCGCGGTACGGGCTGAATTCTTAAGTTTCATTTGAAAGAGCTTCGGCTCCAAAGGTTAATTAGCGTTTTAGTCGTATTATTTCCTTAAACAAGGTTAACCAGTCGATCTTTGTAATGGTGAAGTGTAGTGTTTTCTTCGCGGTACGGACTGAATTCTTAAGTTTCATTTGAAAGAGCTTCGGCTCCAAAGGTTAATTAGCGTTTTAGTCGTATTATTTCCTTAAACAAGGTTAACCAGTTGATCTTTGCAATGGTGAAGTGCAGTGTTTTCTTCGCGGTACGGGCTGAATTCTTAAGTTTCATTTGAAAGAGCTTCGGCTCCAAAGGTTAATTAGCGTTTTAGTCGTATTATTTCCTTAAACAAGGTTAACCAGTCGATCTTTGCAATGGTGAAGTGCAGTGTTTTCTTCGCGGTACGGGCTGAATTCTTAAGTTTCATTTGAAAGAGCTTCCTCTATCCTTTAGCACTTTTATCGCATTTTGTTCTACAGATCAGTTCCTTTAATTTGTTCCTGCAAAATAGCTGGGTATAGCACACGAAATAAATTATAAAATCCACCAAGATTATGGCATCAGATAATACATACCGAAAGCTTAAACAAACATCAAAAGGGTAATACATACATCACAGCCCGTTTATTTGGGACAAATATTAAAGAACCTTTTTTTAACTCGTCACGTGGGACTTCGCATAATTGGGCCAAAAGTGTTCTAGTCCCGATTTGTCCCAATTAACCGGAATCCACTGTATATTAGCCCAGAATTTACATAAATATACGTCAGTCATGTAATAATAGACGTCCTGTTGTCTCTGACAGCTTGAAACACAACAAATATCTCTGGATACCAGGCGTCGTAAAATCCAGTAACACTCATGGAGTGAATGTCAATTTCTTACAAAACTTTGCTGATGGGTAAGCACTATGAATAAATTAAAAGTTTCTAACAGAAGACGGACTGGGTTGAAATTTTTTTTCGAAGAATCTGGCACACGGTGGGCAGTGCAACGTTACGCGTAAGACGAGTCGAGGTCCCACGTCTGGTGCCGCTGCAGGGTCCCCATGTGTCCCAGAATAGTACTGTCAAACTGAAACAGATGGTAGCACCGGCGATCTGGCACCACGAGGTGCTGGTGAGGTCATTAATCTTGAGCTGCCAGCGAAACTAGGCGCTGTGTTTCCTGATACCTAAGCACCTTAACAAGAACTTCACAACATGACGGCATGGGAGACCGAACAGCTGCAGATCTCATTATCAAAGACCGAAGACAACTACGTCACAAGGCGCCCACCTCGGGGGGTCCAGGATCTCATAAAAGTGTTTGCCCTAAAAGAGAAGTCTTGGCTACTTCATGCATCCTGTCACGACATATCTCAAAGCTACCTCCGAAAACGAAACCTCATCCTTCCCTGACCTTACCCCTCTCTCTCTCTCTTACATCATTTAACGACGTTATTCCAAAAGTGAATATTGCCGGAAGACGATCATGGAACGTGGCTCAGTGCTTGGAAGTGGTCGTGGCCTGCCTAGACGGCGACTGTCTTTGGATAGTACTACAACAACAGTATACGAGGTTTTCACGGGGGTCTTACTCATCGCCCGCCCTGATGATGGAGGCAGCAAGGACCTCAGAAACATCAGTAAACTTCTATCAGACTAAACGGCGCTATGTAACCCAGAAGACAGCCATCCTTTGAGCAGGTTCTCCGATTTGGCTTTGTGATCACTTCGTAACACCCGTTGGTGAGGAGATTGACTACAAATGGAGACGGTGTTGGGCGGGCAGAGGATAGATCAAGGCTCCCGTGAAAGCCACCCTTGTGATATGCCCTGACTGATGAGAAAATAAACGCCAAGGCCATCAACCAACCCAGCAGCCATTTGCATCGCCTGCAGTTGACATCGCAAAGTGATTGTGACGTCATTAGCACGATGAGGTGTCCCCACAAAAACCCGCATTTGCATGGAGTTAAAATATCACTGAACACAGTGACTGCTTTATTCCGTAACACACTGTAAGCAGGGGTGGGAGGTGGTCTATTTACGGGATGGGGTATAATCATATCACCCATATTGTTCAGAGGCCAACTATGGGGGTCTCACCGGGGAATCCTGGTTGGACCATAATGGTTTGACCCCACCGAACACTGCGGTTAACCCGTTAAGGCCAAGTGGTAACTATATGCACCACCTGCTCAAACAACCTAGAAATGTTCACTGTTTCGTATTCTCACAGCAAACAGCGATTATTTCCTTAAACAGCGTTAACCAGTTGATCTTTGTAATGGTCAAGTGTAGTGTTTTCTTCGCGGTACGGACTGAATTCTTAAGTTTCATTTGAAAGAGCTTCGGCTCCAAAGGTTAATTAGCGTTTTAGTCGTATTATTTCCTTAAACAAAGTTAACCAGTTGATCTTTGTAATGGTGAAGTGTAGTGTTTTCTTCGCGGTACGGACTGAATTCTTAAGTTTCATTTGAAAGAGCTTCGGCTCCAAAGGTTAATTAGCGTTTTAGTCGTATTATTTCCTTAAACAAGGTTAACCAGTTGATCTTTGTAATGGTCAAGTGTAGTGTTTTCTTCGCGGTACGGACTGAATTCTTAAGTTTCATTTGAAAGAGCTTCGGCTCCAAAGGTTAATTAGCGTTTTAGTCGTATTATTTCCTTAAACAAGGTTAACCAGTTGTTCTTCGTAACGGTGAAGTGTTGTGTTTTCTTTGAGGTACGGACCGAATTTTTACAAGCCTCGGTAGCGCAGTAGGTAGCGCGTAAGTCTCATAATCTTAAGGTCGTGAGTTCGATCCTCACCTGGGGCATATGTTTTGTTTTCCTCCGGATTTAAGCAAATGCTGAGATGGGTCCTACATTCCAAGTTAACTTCCCGATTTAAATTTATCAACTAAATTACTTATCTCTCCAACTTATAGCTTTAACATTCTCTAACAAGCAAATCAAAATTCCGCCGTCCCTGCTAGAAAACTGTCACTGATTATCGCCCTAACGTCTTCACTCTTACGTTATCCTTAACAGAAGGACGAACGGGCATTGCCTGGGAACATTCTAACTATTAGATGCCCTATCTCTAGCCCAGAAATCGAAGTGTCTCTCACTTCTCCCTCTCCAAATTTTCTCATTGCTTCTCTCTTTTGCGTTGAGGTTAAGAACGCGTCGAGCTTCGCCTTCAAGCGATGTTGAGGTGTTCCTTATTTTTACATCGACTAACTCTGTAAAGGGCTGCTGGAATCTTGAAGAAAATGGAAGACAGAAATGAAAATGATAAGGGTATGACGTCCCGCCCTGTTGCACAATTTCTGATCAAGTTCGACGTAATATTTTGGTCACACCTACACGATCATAAAATTTATTTTCGTCACAGTCTTTATCAGCCACGGAACTGAAATGTAGTCAAACAGGTCTATGGATCTGACGCCGTCAGGCCCCTATAACTCAGTTTTTGGGGGGCTGTCCGCCCTTGTCGCGGGGGCATGCCCCGGCATAATAAGGCACCAAACATTTCAATCGGGGTCCACTTAATATAAATTCCACGCACGAACTGGCGAACAGTGAATATCTCAACTGGTCTGCAGGCAAGTGGATTACAACGACATATTATCATATCTTGTGCAGATTCAACCTACTTATAATCATTCTCCATTTAATGTCTTCGGTTTATTCCTTTAAAACAACTTATATTTGCGAGTTTCGGATGATTCTCAGTGTAAACAGCGATTATTTCCTTAAACAGCGTTAACCAGTTGATCTTTGTAATGGTGAAGTGTTGTGTTTTCTTCGCGGTACGGCCCGAATTCTTAAGTTTCATTTGAAAGAGCTTCGGCTCCAAAGGTTAATTAGCGTTTTAGTCGTATTATTTCCTTAAACAAGGTTAACCAGTTGATCTTTGTAATGGTGAAGTGTAGTGTTTTCTTCGCGGTACGGGCTTAGTTTTTATGTATTAATTAGACTACTTTCGGCTTCAAGGGATCAAAGCATTTGACTAAATAATTTTAAAAGGCGATGGAATCAAGGAGAGTAAAGAAGTTTCAGTATTATTAAGTAATGGATTCAGCTGGCTAATGAAGTTGTCTAAAAGCGGGTTTTTGTAAGCCCTCGAGGTATGGAATTTCTTGCCTAGACCAAGTTTTCAAGAGACGCTCTGCACTGCAGAGTAATTTATTTATGTTTTTAGTTTATTAAACGACGCTCCTAAGTAGCTGAGACTATGTAGCCACTGAGTTAATGAGACCGCCTTTCTCACGAACAAGAGCCTGTACTCATCAATGAAGCCTGACGCCTGCTTGCTAGGCAATTCACATACGATTCCACTTCACTGTTCGCACTACCAGAACAGATAAAGCGAGGCTTTCTAAACGCACTCACCTACAAGCAGGTCGGAATGGAGGCCAAGTGCTAGCTGAGCAGCCTAATGGTAAACTACTACTACTACTCCAACGTTCTTCGTCTCGACATCACATCGAGTTAAGTCGTATGTGTGAGGTGAAAGTACGCAGTGACCTCTTTCCTAGTTTTAACTGTTCAACTTCGGGCAACGGCCGCTTTTACCCTCGTACACTTATATGTGGTTGATAAAACGAGTAATCGATTTTTAAACACCAAGCTTCAAACTTTTAAACATGTTATTATTTGAGAGTTTAAATTAAATGAAATATCTGCCGTCAACCTTACAAATTATGAACTAAACTCTAACTTTTCAGTAGCTGAAAGTGAGAGTTACTATAGAAACACAGAAACAGAACAAGCCATTGATAACGAGTGAACAAACCACGGGCTAATCTTCGTTTTCAACAGACGTTAACCACTTACTTCTCCCTGAGAAGCATATACCTCTTCAGTGGTAACTATATGAACCACGCACTTAAAAATCAGTAACTGTTTATTTTACCTAAAAGAGTATTTATAGATTTCGTATGATTCTCAAAATAAACAGCGCGATTATTTCCTTAAACAGCGTTAACCAGTTGATCCTTGTAATGGTCAAGTGTTGTGTTTTCTTCGCGGTACGGACTGAATTCTTAAATATCATTTAGACGAGCTTCTTCAAATTTACCCCCCACACCCCTCAGTAGGAACTTCTAAATAATGTCCTAAACTTCCAAATTAATAGCCGCAGTTTTCTCTAATACAAAATTCAAAATTCCGTCTTTTATGCCAATCATCACACTAACGCCTTCACTCTTACTTTATCCTTAACAGAAGGACGAGCGGGCATTGCCTGGGGACCTTCTAGCTATAAGATGCTCTTTCTCCCCCCCCAGATATCGAAGTGTCTCTCACTTCTCCCCCACCAATTTCCTCTTTCTCTCTCTCTCTCTTCGTGCTTCAAATTGTAGATTAAACAAGTCTTCGGCAGATCTATCGCTTCTCGTGGAAAATGAAGTGAAATGTTTTGTTCTGGATCTAGCGTTTATAATCTGACACAGAACGCGTCCAGAATTAGATCGCGTGAGTGAAGGTTCGCCTACTCAGCAAGTAGAACGAATGACGATGAAAAGTACAAGGTCGCTCCAGGGTCACCCTGAGGCTCCCGCCATTATTCGACGAAACTGGCCGTGGGAACCACAAAGGACTCTCAGACAAAAACCTAATTTCGCTGTTTTTATAACACCTTCCTTGGTTATATACTCTAGAAGCCAGTGTTTTGAGTGTCACAACACGTGAAGTTGGGCAACAGGTTATGTTCCTGAGTAAAACAAAGCAAGAGTGACAAAGCATAATCCAATCTTAAATACACGTATTTTCTATCCGAGTTCTTGGTTATTTTGCAAATACCACGGTCAATAATATTTCTGCTGACAAAATTAACCATCGCTTTTAAAAAAATCAGCAAAGCTTAGCTTCAGGCATTAGGGCAAATGTTGGCAGCAAGAATCATGAGATGAGCTAGACATGTAGCGCGTATGAGCGGGATAATAAATGCGACAAAATTATATTTGAAAGAACCTGAAGGGAGGAGAGAATTCGGAAGACCAAAACGTAGACAGGAGAAGATATTAAAATGATTAGTAGGGAAATTGGATTTCGTGGTGTAGATTGGGTTCATCTGGCTCAGGACAGAGGTCGGTGGCGAGTCTTGACTCAGTAGTGAAAATCAAAAGACGTGTATGAAAACGAACTTACGCCGACTACAGACGCAAATTTTTGAATTTTCACACGCAAGTCTCTTCCACAAAAAGAGTTAACGGAGAGCGTGGACCGTTACAAGACACGATCTCAAGTTCAGTTCATTGCGTGACTCATTACAGAACTAACCTGGCTGATCGCAGACCTCGGAAGGAACCACTACAGACGCACAGAGACATGCTGTTCAACTACGCAGTCAACTTCTCTAAAAACGTTTACCAAAGCGGACGTAACTCGTTCTTGCATCCACGAACTTAAATGAGCAGCGCAGTTCCAAAACTTGCCCAGTCCATTTCATAAAGTTTTAAAAGAACTGGAAAATTTTTTAAGAATAATTATAAAGATGAACAACAACTAGGCTTGGCTGTGGAACGTCGAATGTGAACTGCGCTAGGTTTGATTCTAGAGTTCCTGAACGTCAGCCAGCGTTCCCTGTGACAGAGAAAGGGTGGGTATACTCGGGGCTGACATCCGAATGGAGCACGGAGGCTGTCGTGTGAACACGTCAGCAATCCCACGTCTCATTTGTGACCTGAAGAGAGAGCAATGGGAAACTGCCGGCTCCAATTCACTGGATAATTTCATTATAATTGCAGTGCCTGACGCCTGACAAGGGGGAGTTGCCAGTGCAATGTCCACGAATCAATCCATCCTTATACCCGGATTTCCGGTTCTTACGGCGCGGAAAAGGAGTGGCTGACCGTATTCTGGCTTGTACCGCCGTGTAGTCTGATATCAGTTACAGACGTTTCACAGGTGTTTGCTGCCTCCATCATCAAGGCGATGATGGACGCTGAAAGTGCCCCTTAAACGTCGATAAACTCACATCAGATTACACGGCGCTTCGTCCTTCGTAGGTGCAGGGTTGAAATCTCGGCCCGAACACCAGGTAACCTGTCCAGGGGTTTCCGAGGTTTTCCTCAGTTCAACCAGGATAGTACCTTAAATTAGGCCACAAGCGCTGCGTTCCACATCCTTTCCGATTCATCACTCATATCATCCTCACATTCGACGCTATATAGTCTGAACTTCTGAATAAGCGTAGATAAATAATTTGTAAATAGAAAACTGCGCTCCAACCCTGAAGGCAGCCATTTTATTGTCCACCAACACATGTATCAATCCACCTACAAAAATATCAGTCTTCCTGTATGTCCACTCATGCATCTAGCACGATCTATCAGTGATATAAACTTGAAGATGAAAAATAATGATGACATGAGACCAAAACGAATAAATTCCAAGGAATGAAGGAAATATTAACCTCACATTTAATCGCAAACAAAAATCAGAACACGACATAAACTCCTAGACCGCCCTCTGGTGTTAACGCGGCATTCAGCAACAAACGAAGGGGTTTAACGTGACGGTGAAGCTGTGAGAGATGTTTTCAGCCCCGCTAATACACTGCGCCGACAAACCAGGCACGCATTTCAGTCAGCGTGCTGTAGGCGACCAACCGGCTTCCGGAGGGATTACACAGACAGAGCCAGCAACGCTACATCACACAGTTCATGCTCAACATCTGCGTTCCACCCATCCTGGAGTTAGGTTGGGTTAGCATTCTTTGCGAATTGCGCGCTGGTGTATCGAATCTTCAAACTTTAAAGTGCCGTCTTCCTAATTTAAGGCCCCAAATATTAAACTCCGTCAACACAAAACTGTCAATCCCCGTGGGATAAAGTGGGCAGACGTTCCTTAAAATCTCGAGATACGTCTTCATGGTGTAGCATCTTAACACCGCTATCTGAAACGTCGGTCAATTAACACCAGACTACACGGTGCAACATCCCAACAGACAGCAATAATCATACTCGAAGCCATGAGAACCTGAAATCTCACCGAAGACAGATGGTTTTTGGGACAGGGTAACTGATGTCGGTACTAAAACAAAGTGTTCTGAACGTTCTGATACGAAGGAAGAAAGAGTGTCGAAACATTCTCGCATTGTCACGCCAATATCTGAAACTGCAGACACGTCAGAGGGGTAAAATGACCCGGGAACACAACAAAGCACTCAAAATTCCCGATGATGTCCTACGAGGTACATCCCGACTCACCCAGCGTTGCCACCACACCCATAAAATTACCCCACTTCGTATTTTTCCCACATTCCAACAGCTTAACTGTCGGAAATGATAATTGCAGGCTACAACATCTGCGATATGAGTCACGAATAGCAAGACAGTGTTTTCGAGAAGCTGACTGACTCATCGCCTTGATGATAGAGGAAGTAACTACCTCTGAAACGTCGGTCGATAATTGCCAGATCACAAATTTACAGAAGTCAGCCATCTTCTCGTCTTTATTTATATATTCTATTCATTCATTCATATTGCCTTGTCACGTGTAGTCAGAGAGTAGACCTATAGTAGTGTACACAGGGCTGCATGCATCCAAGGCTGAGCAAACCCACTCGCCTGTTTGGCGACGAATGGGAAATCAGGGGCGCTTCTCACAGACACCGAAGACTAAATCTGTGTATCTCGCACTGGCAGAAGGCCCACGCGTGTTTACGCGACACTGACATGTCTGAAATTTGAATGTACAGAAAAGATTACAGCGAAATACAAACATTTCTCTCTGTAGGTCCTTTTTTCAAGATAACTCTTCGTAAGTATTGGACCTTATGTGACGGCAAGTAGGCTGATAAGGGGCAATTAGAGATGTGCGGACTAGTCTCGGTTTATTTTATGGTTTTACTGCTAAAACTCTCCATAGACAATTTTTAATCGACCAGAATTTTACTACACACGGCCTTATAACAATTTCAGCGTGCAGACCTCAAACGAGCTCAAGTAGTAAGTTGTATTATGGCGCACCCGGTACTTTGCGTAGACACACACCTACGTCACTACGATGTGACATACTTACTAACCCACTCCTCCACAAACAATGAGATTTCACATCCACCCTTCCGCTAGGCGAGACCCCGCCTGCCACCAGACAACATCCCACTGTGTGTATCTTCAGAGAGGACCACCTTTCCCTCCCCTCGCCCCGAAACAAACACACATTTATCGCTTTGGCGACACACCACTCTGCCTTCGAGAGGTAACGAAACTGGTTCAAAATTCGGTTTCCTGAGTTACCAAATGGTTTGTAACGCCGTGTAGTCTGGTAGAAGTTCACCAAAGTTTCACAGGTACTTATTGCCTCCATCATCAGGGCAATCACTCATCTTCACAGTAATTATCACTGCTACTTCTGAAACACCAGTCCCTTCAAATAATCCCATACAAAATATGAACACGGGAAAAAATACCTTCTGAAGTTGGTAGCCATGATAACCCTTCCTCAATTAGCAACGAGAAACTACACGGCTAGTCTTACCATTATGTTTCTTTGACGAAATCATGCATACGAAAAGCAGCACATCTCGGAATCGTTATCCATTCAAAACGTCCGGATTTAGTCCATGGGGAAAGTCCCACAACGCGTTATTACGTCGTCCAATAATGGCTGAAACATCTGAACGTCGAACGGAAGCAACTATACATATAACAATGTAACAGTTCCCTTACAATGTTGTTTGGGGCCCTTATCTACGATTATAAAGTTGGAATGGTTTTATTTTCATGTTCTAGATACCGAGTCCATTGTTGTAAGGATAACTAATTCTATTTCCGCGCGAACAGATAAGCTATATCTTAGTGTAGCTCGTGTTCCTGTAAATAAACCACCAGACAGGATATCAGGTAAGTATCGATAATATTTTCTCTGCACAGAATACAATAATGACGACTACAACACCACGTTCTGATAAGAAACACTTCCTGCTACCTTGTGTAAGAAGCCACGTGATTCTAAATCAGCGTTACCAACAATTTAACAAACAAAAAATCCCGCCTGATTCAAGAATTTAAAAGCTACATAACCTTGAAAGTATTACAGGGAAATAAAGTAATTCAGAGTGCCATAATGATGGAGGAAATAATGACTTCTTAAACGTCGGTAAACTTCTACCAGACTACAGCCGAGATTCACCACCGCGAAATCCTCAGATCCTACAAACTTTGAATTCTCTAACAGAATACTGTTTAACTGAACAACTAACAATGTTACAAGAAAAAGTCTCTTGCCAAGAAACTAATTATATGACAACATGAAAAGGCGAAACAATGAGAGAACAGGTAGAAATAACGAAAGAGAGAAATTTCAAAAATTATTTTCACAAGGAAACAAAATTACGTCATCGCTCTATTGCAGAGGCTGTGGATATATAAAATACATTCTCCCCCCCCACACACACACACACCCAACACTCTGTATGCTTGAAGTTCCTGAAATCCAATTAGCGCTAGAAGCGGTACATACAATGAACAAGACGCTCACAGCAACAATGCTTTAAGTGCCAACAATGCACACAAAAGTAGGTTAAACTTCGAACCATTAAATTTAAATTAAAGCGGTTTCAGATCGAACATGACTCACATCGGGATAAAGTGTTTTAACGCCTACATTTTTATTTATTTTTTGTTTATTTATTTGTTTATTGTTTGTTTATTTATTTATTTTTTGTTTATTTATTTGTTTATTGTTTGTTTGTTTATTTTTTGTTTATTTATTTGTTTATTGTTTGTTTGTTTGTTTATTTTTTGTTTATTTATTTGTTTATTGGTTGTTTAATTCTTTATTGTTTATTTATTTTTTGTTTGTTTATTTTTTGTTTATTTATTTATTTATTGTTTATTTATTTTTTGTTTGTTTATTTTTTGTTTATTTATTGTTTGTTTGTTTGTTTTTGTTTATTTATTTGTTTATTGCTTGTTTATTTATTTATTTATTGTTTATTTATTTTTTGTTTATTTACTTGTTTGTTTGTTTATTTATTTTTTGTTTATTTAACGAGACCTCAGAATTTACAGCGTCAAGGGTCTCGTAATAACAATTTATCACTTTCCACAATGTGGTCGGATGTACTAATTTATTGGACAATAAAGTAAATATTATAAATAAAAAATGATTCCGTCTGACGACATTAAGTTGGGTGTAAGTCTAGAAAATAAAACTATAAATCAAAGACAGCCAATGAATCTATCAAAACTATGGTAAAATTAAAAAAGAATATCTGAGAATCAGGACCTGATGATGGAATCTGTAACACCTTCTAAAAAGCTGGTCATTTCTACCAGACTTACACAGAGCAACATCCCGACGTCGATATAACCTAAAATCTTACTCAGGAATATATCTAGGTCCCAGGAAACACAGCCGGTAGGCTAAAATACATTTTAGAATAAAGAATTCAGCGAACAGAGAGTTAAAATTTACTTTCGCAGACACAGACATAATACATTCTTGACTCTTCGGGGTTTACACGTCAGTCAAATGAGTTAGGCCGCTTTTGCGCCCACGGGGCTCATCACCTCGAGAGGTATCTTCTTCGTAAACTTTGTTTCCCCGCGTAATGAAATTAAGAAGCACTAAACAATGCGACAATGTCATCGGCAATACACGGGTCTTAACTAAGTCTTACTTCATCGTACTGGTGTCTGAACACAAGACTTCGCCTGCTTCAACTCACTTACTTACTTACTTCAGATACTTCAAGAAACTCAAGTTTTAGGTTACAATTTTATAAAAAGAAACTCACTATAATTGAAATGACCAACAGTTTTTAATTTCGAAAATATTTCGACACGTTAAAAAAGTTATTTATACCAGCGGTATTCAACATCTTTTCTTCGCGTACCCCCAGATATAATTTCTCTTCAAACTTGTACCCCCAAAGTTGTTGGTGTATAATTCAAGTTATACATAGTATATAATCTACATCTAAAATAAATTAAATAAATTACATTACTGATTATTTAGTGTTTATCATAAAATAATATATATTTTTTTAAATTTCACGTACCCCCTAAGATGTCTTCGCGTACCCCAGGTTGAATACCACTGATTTATACCATCTGCCTTCCTGATAGACCACAAGTCAATAGTTGATCCTATATGAACTTCACCGGTAGTTAAATAATTGTAGTCCTAACAGCGGTGAGAACCACGTGTAGGCGTGGATGTAAAGATAATATTAAAACGGATATTAAAAAAAAGGTGTGATCAACTGGCAAAGGTAAGGCGAGGGAGAGGGATTTCTTAACCACCTCAGCAATGAGCTTCTCATGAAGGACAGTGTTCAGCGTACAATCAGAGAGCATGAGACAACAGAATCTCACCTCTGCAAAGTATCCCGTTACATAGGCAACTCCGTCACTCGGTCTTTATGGCAGCACCGAGGAGGACGACGACCTGACGAGAAATTCTAAATACGCGCGAGCGTACGTAAAAAAAACTGCAGATGCAAATTCTGCTTTTGCATAAAAACGCGTATTTCTTCACATACGAGAGAAACACTACGCCCCATAAACACGATCCATCGACCTTGTAGCATAGAAACAGTTCGGACAACATGGCCATCGGCGAAGGAATGCTCTGGGTGGGACCCCGACATGGCAAAGGCCGATTTCCATCACAACCAAGGTTCCTAGCGTCGCCTTGCTGGTGTTAACGACGAACAGGAATACAATCCGACTTTTTGACAATACAAACATCGTCAGGAAAAAGGTTTCAAGAGAGATCAGTCGATCATTGACACTTTGTATCACTCACCCATTTAAACCAAAAATATCAGAGTATTATTTAAAGTTTCAGTCCGTACCTCAAAGAAAACACAACGCGACCCCCCCATAACAAGTCAGTTGGTTAATTCCGTGGAAGGAAATAATCGCGGGTTACAGTGAAATTCATACGAAAAACTAACTAACAAACACACATACATACATACATTTAGTGGACATTAATTGTTAAAACACGTGGTATTTATATTTACCACTGTGTAAATGCGTTTTCTTTAAATTATGGACACGATTTATCTTAATACAGGATAAAAAAACTGTGTGTATCCTGAGTCACATAAACCACTCCATAGTCTTCACCTTGTTTCCATGAGAAGAATTTTAATATCGCCCTCCCATCTACGCCTAGGTCTCGTAACTGAACTCTTTCCTACAGAATTGAAGACCGAAATTTTGTACGCATTTGTTATCTATCGATGTGTGGCATGTTCCACGTATTATTTAATTAATTATTTAGTGTTCTGTCTGACGACAGGTCCATATGAACAGGATCCTTCCATCCTTTTCTCGGACTGGGACCTGTTCATATACGTTCTTGGCAGATGATCCAGAAGTGGTTTGCCATTGCCTTCTTCTGTGTGTGAATGGAGTAATTGTTGGGATGCCACGGAGGAAAACTCCGTGTTGCCTAGACCACGGCCTTGCCCAACACAAGTTATAAATTCGGGAACCGCCGGGAATCGAACCCGAGACCCCCAGGATTACAAGGCCAGCGTTCTGTCCTCTAGACCACCGTGGTGATTGTTCCACGTATGCAGTATCAAAAATACATTTTTTTTTGCAACAGAATAAACCGGCATACAGACACAGGATTGTCTCATCAGCTTCCTTGCCTCCACACGCAAAACAGCAGACACTCAGCCCGAGACAAGCGCCAGAAATCACTGCTCTTCAACGAGGCCTCAGCGCACATCCTGCCCGGAGGCTGCAAACCTCAATAAATCTCATCACGCCGAAAGACCAATAAAGCAGCAAGCGACTCATAAAAATTCCTCGCTGCGAGCTGCATCTCGAACTGAGAACCCTTGAATACTTCGGCGATATTGAACTGAAGCTGAATAACAGTGCTGCAGCCGTTGCCAAGTTTTCCTCAGTCATTCCAGGCGAATATCGATGGCATGTGACCTATGGAATCACTTGAAATTCGGCTAAATGTTGTGACACTTTGGCTTCTCACTCTACGAGAAGAACGAAGTTTGAGGGCCTTTCAGAATCTCCACCTGTCGGGTTAGAAAATACAGAAAGTCTGACGGGAAAAGACATTCGGAAAACCAAGGCATAGATGGAAGGATAATATTAAAATTGGTATTAGATAAAATTTATCTGGCTCAGGAAAGGCAGGGACCAGTGGCGGGCACTTGTGAACACGATAATGAACTTTCGGGTTCCATAAAAGACGGCTAATTTGACCAGCTGAGCATACTATCAGCTTATAAACCAGAACTCTGCTCCAAGGAGTTAGTTAGTTACCTAGCTAGACAATAAAGCCTAATATCAGAGTGCTGATGCAGTACATTCTCCAGAGGTAAAGGTGAGCATGGCAAGACACTAAAAAGTTGTCCACAACACAGGTGTAACACGGTAAAAAAATGAGCACATATTTGGAAATTGGAGCATATTTGTGTTCATATATTTACATATGATATATTACTAAGAAAAGAGTTAATTCTGATACTGTAGAATGGGCGTGCAAATATAATTACAGTGATTTATTGAATACGTTTTCCGACTGCAATTTATTACTGGGTTTAGGATCGGTATTTATTATACATCGACACTTTAAAACAAACTGTTCCCTTACAGACGCTATTCGACATAAACATGCCACCATCAGTGCTCTTTCACTGTGCATCAGGGAGGATTTTATTATCAATGTCATTGTCAGCACAATAACAAATAACTAATACAATTAATTATATCAATATTAGTAACATAGACGGGCACTGGTTAAACACATTAAAACACACAAAATATAATATCAGTTAGACATACACTAACACGTATCTCGTGAAATATTATTAAAATAAATTTTCTATAGGCTGTCATTATAATAAATTATAGG
Source organism: Zootermopsis nevadensis (assembly GCF_977971745.1). Classification (NCBI taxonomy): domain Eukaryota; kingdom Metazoa; phylum Arthropoda; class Insecta; order Blattodea; family Termopsidae; genus Zootermopsis; species Zootermopsis nevadensis. The sequence continues at coordinate 22,087,839 of NW_028259134.1, forward strand.
TCTAAGTTTTTAAATAAAATAATTTTAGTGTTCATCAATACCGCTAATATATTATTTATTATTTAGTGTTCTGTTTGACGACAGGTCCATATGAACAGGATCCTTCCATCCTTTTCTCGGACTGGGACCTGTTCATATACGTTCTTGGCAGATGATCCAGAAGTGGTTTGCCATTGCCTTCTTCTGTGTGTGAATGGAGTAACTGTTGGGATGCCACGGAGGAAAACTCCGTGTTGCCTAGACCACGGCCTTGCCCAACACAAGTTATAAATTCGGGCACCGCCGGGAATCGAACCCGAGACCCCCAGGATTACAAGGCTACATAAAAGTGGAGGTTTGTGTTAATTGTATTGGTAAGACAAAAATATTTCCTCTTTTAACGTGACGTAACGCTGAAATGGAACGTTTATGGCGAAACGCTTCTGTAGAAAGAACAGCTTGTGTTTAAAGTGAGCTTTGAAGATAAATATAAAGCTCAAATTGAAACAGTGAGCCAAATGTATTACCGTTTGCAGTCAGAAACATACATTTCACAACTTAATGACTAGCGAAGTTAATAAACAGATTCAGTGAGTGAAAGCGTATGGTATGGAAAGGAGACTGAAAAATTATTACTTTCCTTGTTTCGAACTTTGTTCACGGTCAGTTTTAAGTTTTCAGGTAAGAATAAAAGAACGGCATACGCGATTTTCTCCAGGCCCCAACTGTTGATAAAATAATGGCACATGTTTCTTCAAGGATATCCCAAACATAATACAGGAAGTTTAAAAATGTAAATACTTCACGTTGTTTTTTACTGCAGTGCTGACAACTGTTCATAAATCCACACGAACTTAGTTGATATTTTTAACACCCTGTATAAATCCACACCACCAAAGGCAGTGCTTCCAACCGAGATAACTCGTGTGCAGCACGAAAATGGTTAAAGAGAACGGAAGCGAAAATGCCTCTTCATGCCAAGAGTTAATAACTACGGTCAATCAGTCTCCATTTTATTAGGACAGAGGAATACACACTGATATGGACCACAAGCCCATTTTTTCATTACAAGACGAGAAGAGAGCAGTTCTTAAAGATCAGAAACCCATCTTTCCTGCTACACACACGCTGTGTCACGAGGGGCTGCGGTGTGCACACGGACACATCACCAGAGCGTGTCGTCTGAATTCCGCAAATACCACGGCATCTGAACAGCAAAAATATAACACATGACTTTCAAAATGAGGACCGCGAGTCGAATCCGGCACACGGGTTCTTCGTAAAAGAAATTTTCCGTCTCTGCAAAATCATTTTCTTCGACTGTGTTAATCTAATTAGATCAATCGGTTTCTTGTGATTTTAATTATTTTTACCTGAAGACGTAAGCAGATCCAGCTTCCGAAACGCTGTGATTTTATTATTAATTTAGACGATAGACGAGGTCTAATGAAACAATTTTAAAAACAAAACCTGCCATCGTCAGGAACCTCCAGTCTCCACCGTCTTGTTCCTCAAATTAGACTTATAACTTCGTTAACTAAGCTAATAAATGATCTGTTAACAGCTCGTCGTCATCTATTGACACAAATTTAAGCAAAAGACAGGGTCAAGGAGGCTGTGAAGGCTTGAAAATGTGCAGGGAATTCGGAACATAAGATGTAAGTGAATAATTTCTGTTGCGTAGTGCGAAGACAAGACCTAGGCGTAGATGGGAGGATAATATTAAAACGAATCTAACGAAATACAGTTGGAAGCCATGGATTACACACATCTATCTCAGGATTGGGCCCAGTTGCGAGCTCTTGTAAACACGGTGATGAACTTTTGATTCCATACAAACGATTGGAATTTCTTGACTACTGTCAGCTTCTCAAAGAGACTCTGTCTCCATCAAATTCCTTCGGTAAAATAATTCTAAGTCTGTGTCCACCCTGTGTGCTGCTTCACGTGACAGTCTGGACTTGTTTTATAAGAATGTCATTTTGAAAAGAAACAAATACTGCAATCACTACTTCAAACGAGACGAAAGTAAAGAAATTTAAATATGGGATCCAAACTTTTAGTCCAGCCTGTACTTCGTGACCTGTTCTTGGATTCGAGCTGAAGTCAGTCAAGTTCGCAGTGTTGATGTTCTCTTGTTACAGGATCTCTGCGCTGGTAACCAACATACCGCTAAGTTGGTATCACTGGTGAAATCGCATTCCAATTTTGTCTGCCGTGGGAGGTACCACCTTTACACTACTTGTCGGCGCTGGTATTTTAAGTTTTAACGCCCAGATGATGGAGGCCGTACGTTCACTCGAAACGTTGCTATCCACCTGCACAAGAATACCAACGCCGATATCTTCATTGCCTTGAGAATCTCAAATTTCACAATTAAACTAATTTATTTCATAAGAAAATATATGTCTGTGTGTCTATAACTAAGAATTTCAAGGATCAACTGATGGATATTCATGAAATTTGGCATGGACATCATACCACTGAAAGCCTCCACGCTCCCTTGTATTTGATAGTACTAATATGGCGGCAGAACAAACTTTTGAAATGGGAGTGCCAGTGTAACTATTTATGGAAATGTTAAATCCTGAGGGATGAAAATATGGTTGTTCATGGAGTCACAGCGTAAGAGAATAAAATGGAGCGGATAATGATTAAGAAATAAAGAGGAAAGGCGAACAAGATCAAGATGGAAAGATGTTAGGAATATCACACAGAAGAAATATTACGTCTGTAAAGATGGAGGAACTGTGTGGGAAGACAGAGGCACAAGGAGAGCCCCTGTTGTCAGAAAACACACGTAAAATGGAAACGTCTTCGAAAGAAGAATAAGGCCTACCAACATTTAAAAGTAGACTTACATCTCTTTAATTGTATACGCAAAAATCATCGAAAAATAAAATTGTGTAAACGCTGTCGTTTAGCACAATGTGAAATAACATAATGGCTGTGCTACATTTCCATTGGACAGCGATGACTAATGAAACAGTGAATCCATGCATGTAAAATTCAGTAAGCAGGCCAATCATAAACCCGCCCACAGATTGTGTGTTGGTAATGGGAAACAGAAACATGCGGATGATTTGTACAAATGTCAAAATATCACGCGTCTGCTAGACCTGATCACTAAATATCACCAAGTGTTGAGAATGTACCTCAATACGTGTAAAAACATTTCGTGATATGATTCTTAATTAATTACTGGGGACAACTTTACATTACCTTACATTACACAATCTCTACTTGTTACTGCCCACGTTATTATATTTTTTTTTATTTGTAGTGTTCTGTCTGCCGACAGGTCCATATGAACAGGATCCTTCCATCCTTTTCTCGGACTGGGACCTGTTCATATACGTTCTTGGCAGATGATCCAGAAGTGGTTTGCCATTGCCTTCTTCTGTGTGTGAATGGAGTAATTGTTGGGAAGCCCCCGGAGGAAAACTCCGTGTTGCCTAGACCACGGCCTTGCCCAACACAAGTTATAAATTCGGGCACAGCCGGGAATCGAACCCGAGACCCCAGGATTACAAGGCCAGCGTTCTAACCGCTAGACCACCTCATCTTATTATTATTTAGTGTTCTGTCTGACGACAGGTCCATATGAACAGGATCCTTCCATCCTTTTCTCGGACTGGGACCTGTTCATATACGTTCTTGGCAGATGATCCAGAAGTGGTTTGCCATTGCCTTCTTCTGTGTGTGAATGGAGTAATTGTTGGGATGCCACGGAGGAAAACTCCGTGTTGCCTAGACCACGGCCTTGCCCAACACAAGTTATAAATTCGGGCACAGCCGGGAATCGAACCCGAGACCCCAGGATTACAAGGCCAGCGTTCTAACCGCTAGACCACCTCATCTTATTATTATTTAGTGTTCTGTCTGACGACAGGTCCATATGAACAGGATCCTTCCATCCTTTTCTTTTCTCGGACTGGGACCTGTTCATATACGTTCTTGGCAGATGATCCAGAAGTGGTTTGCCATTGCCTTCTTCTGTGTGTGAATGGAGTAATTGTTGGGAAGCCCCCGGAGGAAAACTCCGTGTTGCCTAGACCACGGCCTTGCCCAACACAAGTTATAAATTCGGGCACAGCCGGGAATCGAACCCGAGACCCCAGGATTACAAGGCCAGCGTTCTAACCGCTAGACCACCTCATCTTATTATTATTTAGTGTTCTGTCTGACGACAGGTCCATATGAACAGGATCCTTCCATCCTTTTCTCGGACTGGGACCTGTTCATATACGTTCTTGGCAGATGATCCAGAAGTGGTTTGCCATTGCCTTCTTCTGTGTGTGAATGGAGTAATTGTTGGGATGCCACGGAGGAAAACTCCGTGTTGCCTAGACCACGGCCTTGCCCAACACAAGTTATAAATTCGGGCACCGCCGGGAATCGAACCCGAGACCCCCAGCGTTCTAACCGCTAGACCATGAACTAAAAACAAACAACTCTGGTCGGATTAGCTGGAAACCAACACCATTTTAGTGCAATTACAGTTCGTGTAAATTTTAAATGATTAAATCCGTCGCGTGTGTTTAAATATTTCAAAATAGCACAGAGGAAGCTCATTAAATCTTAAGGGCTGGTACCGCGATGAATCTGTATGCACCGCCGAAAAACATGGGGACACACAAACAGACCGCAATGTTGAATAATTCGGCATGTTCATGCTATACTAACTCCTATTCACCACTTTACCCACCATTAAATTTGATTTCATGACGGTTTCTTTATGTCATCCAATGCTAAAACCGAGATATCTCGTTACAAACATTCTGCTCTGATTTCACTGCGTTTATTTAGCAGAATCAGTCAAATAAAACTTGATCGAACATAGATATACGTTATAATCTAATTACGTGTGTCTTTTCATTGATAAGAACTGTCAATTACGATGGAAACATTTACAAGAAAATAATTAATTGTTTTCCTCTTCGATAAACCTGAAATGTGTAGATTTGGTGTCAGATTTGATAGTTCTGAGCGAATTTCTCAACCTATTACAAACAATACGAATAGCAGTTGCAATGAGGACAGTAATTCCCCAAGCTTTCGACTTCGTGCGTCATTCAAAGTTACAGTCTAACTTCGAGACCAGAAGAGGGTTTAAAATTCATAACAACTAGCGTTTAATCCTCTAAAGCCCAGTGTTTAACTACAAGTACCATCTACCACTAACTCTGGATTTTATTATCATCACCGATCATTTCCTTAAACAGCGTTAACCAGTTGATCTTCGTAATGGTGAAGTGTAGTGTTTTCTTCGCGGTACGGACTGAATTCGTAAGTTTCATTTGAAAGAGCTTCGGCTCCAAAGGTTAATTAGCGTTTTAGTCGTATTATTTCCTTAAACAAGGTTAACCAGTTGATCTTTGCAATGGTGACGTGCTGTGTTTTCTTCGCGGTACGGACTGAACTCTTAAATATAATTTACATTAGATTTATGCTTCAAAGGTTTAAATGTAGGCTACGCGTTCGTACGTAAACACGCAGTTCTGCAAGGAATTAACCTGCCATTGTACCGAGCTCAAATTGCGTGGCACACTTCTCTGAATCGTATCGCAGCGTGAGCAGTATTCAGCCCAGACATTCAAGGCTGTGAACGGAAAACGTCTGTTATAAGTGGATACCTTAAAAACCAAGGTCCAAACGTGACGAAATGCAACAAGAATGCGCGCGCATCTCAAGCTCTACAAAGAGCTGCTTTGTACACTATGATTGTTAGCAATCTGAACACTGAAAATAACTTGATATTATACACGGGGGGGGGGGGGGGGGGGGGGGGGCACACACAATCAGAACCAGGAATTATCTCAACTCTGTGGTAGCTTTAGCCGAAAGTTCAACACTGCTGACAATCAACAAACCGTCTCAGTCAACTGCCACACTCACTAGCACAGATTACACAGCTTAACTATTTCTCCAAGATCCATATTAATATTATCATCCTCAATTTCCTTTGCGTTCTTCAAGCGGTAGTCTTTAAACACGTTTCAACAACAAAATTATTACTTCACAGTCCATGAAAATGAAAACTCATGAAACAAGCCTGCCTAAATTATGTAGAAGTTATTTCAGAAGTTAACTCCTCAAAACCCAGTGGTAACTATAGATACCACCTGCTTTAATAACCAATAACTCTGTATTTTGAATTCATATGTTCCGTATGATTCTTACTGTAAACACACGATAATGTCCTTAAACAAAGTTAAACATTTAATCTTTGTAATGGTGAAGTGAAGTGTTTTCTTCGCGGTACGGGCTGAATTCTTAAATATTTATTTAGACGAACTACGACTTCAAAGGGTTAAAAACCAAACACGAACTAACTAAATTATAAAACGTGTAAATTTGCAATTCAGGAAATGCTCGTTTCATTCTGATCAAATACCGATCTGATCCCGTCAATTTTTTTCCGGAAACACCAAATACTCAAAATTTCAACAAATTTCGCAGCCGTCAGTTATTCTACGCGGGTCAGAATGCTTCGTTCTGTTTCCTACGAAGAATTCTTTTAATAGCCAATATGCTACATGCAAAGAAGAAAGCATTCCGAAGTGGACACCTCTCAAATAGAAAGTAACTGGATCTGCTTTGTAGGTCTCCAAATGACATGGCCGTCAGTTAGTTTAGCCTATTCCTAAGACAAAAAAACTCTTAACTGTACATGTTTTGACGAAATCTGTTGCAATATTCACACTTAAACTTCTAACTGCCTCCATGATCAGCGCGATGACTAGCCAATTTAATCCTGAAGATGGAGTCAGAATGTTCCACCGAAACACTGGTAACCACCAACACCTTTTACGTGGAGCTTTCTGACAAAGATTTTGTATGCGTTTCTAAGTATCCATGCCTGCATAATGATTCTATTTTCCTTTGCTTCATGTGGAGTTTCCTAATTTCTACTATTCATATAACACTGTTAAAGAACAATATGTGATGAGTATAAATTAAGAAACTCAAGAATTTTTCTCTCATTTGATATGTGGTACAGCATCCACGAGCAAAATTTGAGTCCAATAACGGTTTAAAATAGTTTAAACGCTGCTAAAACCCGCGACGTTTTGTACCTCATCGTCTGCTGAAGACCATCGGTGGCACACCCAGTTTGGACAACAACAAAATTTTGGTTCAGAAATTATACTAAGAACACAGCAATTAAGCAATTATTAATGCACTGGAATCAAAAATATTACTAACACTTGCACAAAAAAAAATATACAAATGTTGGCCCACCTGCGAATGTCATTTTAAAATCTATCGTTTTTTTAAACAAAATAATTACTACGCCTTATTTTCTAACCTAATCATTAAATCGCAATATGTTTGTTGATCCACAATACAGACTTCTTTTGAACCTTCCTGTACTCCAAAACACTTATTACGCAGGCAAGAAAATATTTTAAAAGTTCCTTGGTTTCAAACAGTAAACAACTCTAGAAATATAAATAATATTTCACCGACACATAACATAATAAATCCCGCGCCTAAGTATCGTTATATAAAGTAGGAAAGATCAGTCCAACTACGCCATCTTCTCTCGGCGAAGAGGTCAGTAACTTTTACCTTTCTGAAGCGTCTGCGATGTTACGGAGAAAATCCAGCTCCAAACAATACAGAAGAAGTGTAATCCACAGGACTCTTGCGTTGCGAACAGCACAAGAACACAACACTTTTGACTTTTCGTTGGTAACACGAACTACATCATATCAAAACACACACAAGAACAAACTTTCCCAATGCGAACAAAACACTGTCAACTCCGAATAAGAAGCAACAGATATCACATCGAAGTAGATCACAGATTATCACACGTCAGTTTAAAAACAAAAGAGTAACGGGTGGCGGGAAAAACGCTGCCATGGAAAGAAACCGAACTCATGCAACGTCGGTACCGTTTCGAAAGAAGCACGAACGAACGTTAGACTGACTTGGCTTGCCTACCTGTACACCCAACAATGGGACGTGGCAGGTGGAGCGGTGGGGGGAAACACCACTGCAGAAGCCCGCAGTGCGGAAACCGAAACTCACTTTGCTGCTTTCAGTAATTCCAATGCAGAAACGGCTGAATTTTCGTATTTCTTTGATTATGCCTGATATTACAGCGTAAAACCATTAAGGCATGTGGACGATGTAGGCGTTGAAATACGCGCGTTCTTAGGATACAAGCGAAGGAAATACATGTCAGACAACAACCACGATCATAATATGTCAGCTAATTATTATTATTTAGTGTTCTGTCTGACGACAGGTCCATATGAACAGGATCCTTCCATCCTTTTCTCGGACTGGGACCTGTTCATATACGTTCTTGGCAGATGATCCAGAAGTGGTTTGCCATTGCCTTCTTCTGTGTGTGAATGGAGTAACTATTGGGATGCCACGGAGGAAAACTCCGTGTTGCCTAGACCACGGCCTTGCCCAACACAAGTTATAAATTCGGGCGCCGCCGGGAATCGAACCCGGGACCTCAGGATTACAAGGCCAGCGTTCTAAACGCTAGACCACCTCATCTTATTATTATTTAGTGTTCTGTCTGACGACAGGTCCATATGAACAGGATCCTTCCATCCTTTTCTCGGACTGGGACCTGTTCATATACGTTCTTGGCAGATGATCCAGAAGTGGTTTGCCATTGCCTTCTTCTGTGTGTGAGTGGAGTAATTGTTGGGATGCCACGGAGGAAAACTCCGTGTTGCCTAGACCACGGCCTTGCCCAACACAAGTTATAAATCCGGGCACCGCCGGGAATCGAACCCGAGACCCCAGGATTACAAGACCAGCGTTCTAACAGCTAATAAACCAACTAAAAATGTGGAATATTTCACAAACACAGAATTACTAGCAAATACATAGGAGACAACCGAAATGTAGAACTTATTTAGGGAACTCATTTTGTTCGCAACGTAAGATTTTTGGCAGTTCACGACGGAAGCTACTGAACATATTTCTATGAAAACGGGTATTGGACGCTAATTTTAACTGAAGCTCAAACAGAATTTCATAAATGTTATTAATCACGTCCCAGCGTACAAAAACGTGTCAGAAAACACCCCCCCACCCCCTCCAAAAAAAATAATAACACTTCATAAAAATATAACATTCATTTGAAACGTTTCTCAATATGATGAATATTTAATGGAACAGACGGGAAAGTTATTGGTTGTGATAAACTACAGTATGTAGACTACGAGAGGCGTGGATCGAAAGAAAATCTGGTTTACCAAAGGAATAAGCAAAATATGAAATACAGCATTTGCAAAAAATACGTCTTCTACAGAATCACACCTTCCGCCATTATATGAGGTTCTCGATAATTTTTCTTCTACGTCGTTACCACCATTTCGGAGGAACGTATCGCCTCCACATTCATGGTATAAGAAACGTTGGTAACCATCTTTAATACTACGGGGCGTCGGAAATCAGATCACATCCGCACTTCTCAATCCAGTCATGGGTACGAAACTTGGACACTCATTTTAAGGGAAGGACACGTGGACGGTGTTCGAGGACACGTAACGAAGTTTCTGACGGTCAACCACAAAGAAAAATGACTCCTATTCTTTGAAACTCGCGACCGGAACAGCCACGAGTCACAGCTAATTCACCAGGGACCAAAAATAAAATCACGAAAGTCTATGAATGGGTGGAGCTTCACCTCCATTCCGCTTCAATGGATTCAGGGCGTTTAGATTACAGACACGGATTTATTTAAGGAATTCAACGTTTACAGCTCACGCCGGAAGCCGGAAGTGATAAAAGAACTGTCCTTCCTCATACGACGAGGCGCGTTCTTGTATGATCTGACAGGAAAAACGAAGAAAACCTATGACAAGGATACAAATATCGGTGAAATGATAAACGGCGAGGAAAGAGGAGAATGAGAAGAGAAGCGAGAATTGAAAATAATAGAATGGAGTAATAACAAAAAAGAGCGAAAAACACAAAACGTGTTAAAGTTACGACAAGAACAAGAATCCACGGAACATTTTAAGACGAAAATCGGGAGGAGGCGAGAGAAGAAGATTTTTTTTAAAAAAAAAAATTCTGATCGGCAAAATGAAAGAGAGAGAGAGAGAAAGGACGCAAATGAATACTACGTCATAAACCGGTAGACAACATAAATCTGCGAAATTTCTGCATTACCCCGTCATCAGTAGAAACTCAGGCGGTTTACGTTTCAAAATATTTGTTGACAAAGCGATGTATCGATTTCCGGTATCGACTGACGAACATGTGGGAGTCCCTGAGGAGGGGTTTCAATTATACTGCAAGGGCTCGCATTTTTCTTTTCTCCCAATGGTCACCCCTGGTGGCTGAGTAAGCGTGCTGACGCGATGGAACACAGCGGTTACGCGTTCGAGTCCCGCTCTGAGCATTTGTAATTCTTTGTCACACACATGACAAGTGAACATGGCAGCCGTCTGGAATGTCGCGCCGTGTATCCCGGCAGAAATTTACAGTCGTTTCAGAGGTCCTTCCTGCCTCCATCATCAGGGCGAAGAAACACCCCGGAAGACAGCAATTTTTAAAACTCATCGCCGTCAGAACCTGGTATTTCACCAAGCCCTGCTGAGTGTCTGGAAGTTGGCAATGAAAATAAACAATCACCAAATCAGAAAGAAGGTAAGAAAAATATGTAAATTTGAACGAAGTCATTAACGCAGTACGAAAGTATTTACGAGACAACAAAGTCCCAAGTTCTTAACATAACGTGAAGAAAAAAAATCCTCAAATTACTTGGAATCACGTGATATAAATGAACCACTGTAACAATTCGAGTGATAACGCAGTTCATTGAGTCACTGTGCCATTAACAACAGCTGACAATCACAGCGCGTTAAAAGAGTCGTTTCTCGTATTGGTAGCAAGTACAGCCGGACGCAAAAACTGGGTCACTCCGAAGTGAAAGCCGTCGATACATGACGACACGCAAACCCAAATGCCCATCGCCAATACAACAAAAGTCCAAGTCACTAAAGCGCATCATCACAACTTTACGTCTTGAAACGTGATCCTACAGAAGAATTTGGTGCTCAGATATTTGGTTAGTTAAGTTGGCATTAATCATTTCCTTTTGTGAAGAAAACTTATTTCGCTCGTACAGATGCTGTAACTAACTAACTAGAAGGCTTACCAAACACGAAGGTTCATCACCGTATTAACCAAAGCCCTCCACCGGTCCCTGTCCTGGGCCAACAAAATCCAGTCTCCTTCAACTCCTATCTCCCATAGATCCCGCCTGAGATTGTCCTCCCATCTACGTCTAGGTCTCCCCAGAGGTCTCTTCCCCTCAGGCTTCCCAAATAGTGGACCCAACCAACCAGATGGCTTATGAAACCCGAAGGTTCATCACCGAATTAACCAAAGCCCTCCACCGGACCCTGTCCTGGGCCAACAAAATCCAGTCTCCTTCAACTCCTATCTCCCATAGATCCCGCCTGAGATTATCCTCCCATCTACGTCTAGGTCTCCCCGGAGGTCTCTTCCCCTCAGGCTTCCTAACCAATACCCGGAGCACACCTCTTGTCCCATCCATGCGCGCTACATGCCCAGCCCATCTCATTCTTCTCAACTTAATCGCCCTGACAATATTGGTGGAGGAGTACAGATTTTTAAGTTTTCTCCACGCCCCATCGGCTTCCCTCTTAGGCCCAAATATCCTCAACACCCGATTCTCAAACACCTTCAGACTGTGTTCCTCCCTCTGAGTGAGAGACCATGTTTCGCACCCATACAAAACAACAGGCAAGATTATTGTTTTCAGGTTCTTAGAAATCAGACGGGAAGACAAAATATTTTGAACTGAGAAGTAGCAAGCTTTTCTGGAATTTAGACTCCTCCTAACTTCCTCATGAGTGTCATTTTGATTTGTTATTGTTGTTCCCAGATATTTGAACTTTGTAACACTTTCAAAGGATTTACAGATGCTATATATAATGAAAATTAAATTTGTCGTATACAAACTTACAACATCTGGCAACTGCCATATTTATAATTTAAAATTTTTCATACTAGTAAATCTCCCGTCAACGACGACGGGAAATTTAAAGTACTAACTCACGTATGTAGGATTTGAGGTTTTCAAGGCGGTGAGTCGAAAGATGGCCGTCTTCTGGGTTGTTTCGTCGTGTGGTCCGGTAGAAATTTACCGACGTTTCAGAGGTCCTCCCTGCCTCCATCATCAGGACGAAGAAACGTCCAGAAGACAGCCATCTTCTAGTAAACTCACATTCATAAATGTTACCTCACAAGGGCCAAAATCCCTTTCCAGCATCGCCTTGGCAACGTTTATAACACGAAATAATAAATATTATCCCATAAAGTCCAATTGATTCATCAGCCAACACTTACAAGTAATTATAATTGTCTTCATACACGCATGCGTAATCCCATCTTCAACTGCCCATCACTTGCAGCTATCAGATTGACAGCTCTTGAATAAAAACTTCACGTTATCTTAGTAGTTCCGGGGCAGTGGACACAAACTCCGGGGTGGCCCGGAAAATTCGGGACCTCCTACTGACCCATCGTCTGCAGAATAATTCCATCGGTAGAGACTTGGTCACGGTTGAAACGGCTCGGAATGACGCGGGGGTGACCAGAGGAAAAGGTCTGGTTGGAAGGGGTCAGGGGAAGTGAGGGGCAGATACCTGTTAGACTAGCAGACCCCCCTCCACCTGGCACAAAAGTGACTGAGCGATTCTGCAGTGTTGCCACACAAACCGGCATCTTCAAAGAATGCCATTGATAGACCCGGACTGTGGGAACCCAGCGGACAATAAGGACCGCGGGTCACAGGTGGTCCTCGGAATGAGGCACGCGGTAACATTACGACTGGTGGACCTCTGAGGCCTTTGGTCTTCCTGCACGCGTAATTGATAGGAGAAATGAATTTTAGTACTTGTAAGACTTGAGGTTCTCACAGCGAGAAGTATGAAGATTTCTGTCTTCTGGGTTGTTGCGCTGTGTAGTCTGGTCGATGTTTACCAACGTTTCAGAGGTCATACTGCCTCCATCATCAGGGCGATTCTTTCTAAGTTATCTACGCTATGAAGATTTCTGTCTTCTGGGTTGTTGCGCTGTGTAGTCTGGTCGATGTTTACCAACGTTTCAGAGGTCATACTGCCTCCGTCATCAGGGCGATTCTTTCTAAGTTATCTACGCTATGAAGATTTCTGTCTTCTGGGTTGTTGCGCTGTGTAGTCTGGTCGATGATCGCCCTGATGACGGAGGCAGTATGACCTCTGAAACGTTGGTTAACATCGACCAGACTACACAGCGCAATAACCCAGAAGACAGAAATCTTCAGGTAAATATTCTTCGCTGTAAAGAATGACACAACGTTACAAAGAAAATTGCCATCGGCGGGCCGCAGGTTTAAAACCACTGCTGTACGCCAAAGATGTCACGGAGACACGCGACCACCATACGAGCTGTCTTTCCCCTCACGTCAGACCAGGACCTACCGGGTATTAATTCAAAAACTTGTGGAGTAGAATAAATCATGGTCACACCAGAAGTAAATCATCTGAGATGTGGGAGCCCAAGGAACAGACGCTCTCATCCTGACACCCCCAAGTTAGTGTAAAAGTGAACTATGAGGCACGAGCTTCTCACGTCGGTGAAGATGACCTTGTTGGGACTTGTGGGTTATTCCGCCGTGTGGAAATGCACGTAGATGGAAATGTTTCGATGGAACATACTGTCTCCACAGTCAGTGTTAAACTTTATTACCTATCTACTAGTATTCACGGCGAAACAACAACAACAAGAAACCGACATCGCTAAAAGTGAGCTAAGTCACAAACCAAGGAAAAGGTTTGGTTCCTATGTCAGACGGGTACAGGGCAAAGAATTCGCGTTATGAAATTCTGCAAATCAGATTTAAAGCAGGCGACTTAGCTTTGGATTTAAGAAATGTACAGTACAAATGTGTAGAGGAATAAAGCATTTGCAGCGGTTACAGAATCCACGCCGTGATAAACGTCAAGCCGTTTAAAGTCGGAGTCTTTTTTGTACTCCGACGAAAGGCATTTCAGCTGCAATGAACATTTGCTATTGAAATTTTTGAAACGATAAAAACCAAATTAATTACGTACTAGTCTACAAGGAAGATGTGTTTTGTTTGTGCTTGGATTCATCTGACTCAGGACAGGGACCTGTGACGAGCCCTTGCGAAGAGGATAAACAACGCCCGTGGTCCGTACGAAGCAGTGAAAATATCTTGACTGAGTGACTATCGGATTCCAAGAAACAGCTCTGAACAACAGAGCAAATACAGCGCCATTGGCTTCGCTTTAACAGCCGTGCAGTGACCCAGTTTAAAAATGGACCATTTACTGTGCTCACAACCTGTCTGTTTTCGAATTCTATTTTCTATCGTGCACACTCCCATTAGTGACTGTCTAGAGGACTGATATAAGGTAGGAGCACATACCGCGTGAATAAGCATACAGGTCGAAGTAACAAGCTCTGAATTGTTAGCAGTAACTTTCTTGATTACCACGTGACATTCACCTGCTGGAAGTAAGTTGGCGGGTTCCTTTCGGTTTGGGACGTGCCGCAGTGGGACAGTGCATCACAATCAGTGCCACGGAGTCACTGTTTCTTGAGTTACGGAACCCTTTAAAGCACAATGTTAACTGTACGTACCACCCGCTTTAACAAGCTCTCAATTTTGTTAACAGAATGCATTTACGTCCTTTCGTATTATTCTCACTGCAAACAGCGATTATTTCCTTAAACTGCGTTAACCAGTTGATCTCTGTAATGGTGAAGTGTAGTGTTTTCTTCGCGGTACGGACTGAATTCTTAAGTTTCATTTGAAAGAGCTTCGGCTCCAAAGGTTAATTAGCGTTTTAGTCGTATTATTTCCTTAAACAAGGTTAACCAGTTGATCTTCGTAATGGTCGGGGACGGTCTATACCAAATTTGTAGGTCTAACTTATATTTCGTTCTTTTCGCTGCAATATGAAACTGTTACATCACATGAAGATCGAATCTATCAAAAAAAAATCTGTTCATCTTACAAAACAAGAAATCGATATATTTAAAGATCTCTGACTTTTATTTGAAAAAAAGTCTGTTTCCATAAGGCCAAGCGCGCAGCCTCAAACTCCGAGAGGCTTCATCAACATAATGCATCCGCTGTTGCTAAACCGCTCACCTGGAAGCATGAAGATCTCCTGCTAAAACAACTTTGGCTAAGTTTTACACGCGCACACAAAGACGGCGTGAGAGGGGGAAGGGGAGAGAAGTAAACTCACTTAGTTTTAATAGCAACAAAATCTCCATATATAAGAGAAACGAAATTTCCTTTCTCGTCTGTAGATGAGAACAAAGAAACTCAGCTACAAATATAATTACAGACACGCCTACATAAATATCACAGGCCAAACACAGAATAAAAATCCCGCGAACTGACGATGATCGCAACAAAAATGTAACATTCCCTTGTGACATCATCACGCTTTGAAAGCGTGTAACCTATGGATATAGCCACGGTGGTCTAGCGGTTAGAACGCTGGCCTTGTAATCCTGGGGGTCTCGGGTTCGATTCCCGGCGGTGCCCGAATTTATAACTTGTGTTGGGCAAGGCCGTGGTCTAGGCAACACGGAGTTTTTCTCCGTGGCATCCCAACAATTACTCCATTCACACACAGAAGAAGGCAATGGCAAACCACTTCTGGATCATCTGCCAAGAACGTATATGAACAGGTCCCAGTCCGAGAAAAGGATGGAAGGATCCTGTTCATATGGACCTGTCGTCAGACAGAACACTAAACAAATAATAATAACCTATGGATAATGGAGGAAAAGCTCCACTTACTCTTAACTCGGTCAACATACTTATATCGTATGAGTAGGTCTACTCAGTTTCATCCGCCGGGCACTGCATTCCCAGGAGATGAGTGGGGGAGAGACAGACAACACGGAACACGATGTCGAGAGCAGCAAAGAGTAAATCCTTCTCGTGCCGGAAGGCAAATCCCGGTCATTCATAACATACACAGTCACAATAACAAAAACAATAATGATATAAACAACAATTAGCTACATGAAACAAGGTCCTCACTGAGGACGAAACACAGAAACAATTAACTTTTGCCATGTTGCGCTGGGTAGTCTGGTAGATATCGACTGATCTACCAGATTTGCTTACTGCCTTCATGATCAGGGCGACAGCAATATCGCAGAAGACCACTACAAATATAACAAAAGATACGTCTTAATACCGTCGTCTCATCTACGACCAGATTTATCAAGTAGCTAGCCCGATTAGGTTTTCCAACAAGACCAAAAAAATATTGATAGTAAGACGCGTCGCTCCTCTTTAAGAAGTTCATTTTCTACTTCAAGTACTTCGAAGTAGAAACCTATCGGTCGATCGCACCAAGCTATAACTGACAGCAACGCCTGCGACTTTGTAAAGTCTGGTCTGCCACTCGGTGCTGTCGGAGAAGTTGCCGATACAACACGGCGATTTATAAAACATGCGCATGAAACTAACCGTATATAACGAGATTAATCGAAACGGAGTAATTTGTTACGGGTCCCTGAGACAACACGATTCTGTGCTCGTCATCCGCTCAAATCAAAGTGGTAACTATGTATACCACCTTCAGTAAAAACATGTGAATCTGCGTTTTGTCCAAATTGTGTATATTTTTGTTTTGTTTCGCATGATTCTCCCAATAAGCAGCAATTATTTCCTTAAACAGCGTTAACCATTTGATCTTCGTAATGGTGAAGAGATGTGTTTTCTTTGCGGTACGGACCGGATTATTAAATATTATTCAGACGAGCTTCGGCTTCTGAGGGTTAAATACGTTCCCACGAATGTCCGGCCAGGAGGGGGGGGGATGCCATTAATTTCTCATCTTATTTTATAGTTTAATTCAGTCGCCAGTCAAGCGGACTGCACCTGATATTTATTCTGTTTCACAGATGCACCAGCCACAATTGTAAGCTAGTTCACACCGCAGCATCAACAAAGCGCGGCCAAGAAACTTGCTATTAATTACACGTATCATCCACCAACGAGACACTACGAACCGAACCCAGGTGTGCAACGCTACGTGACGAAACTTCGACAAGGAAATACTGAATCCACATGAAGCACGCTTATTTTGGCGACAAGAACCAAAGGACAGCGAAGCAAGACCCAGAACAAGTGAGGAAATGTGTACATACTCGAATGTAATACACATATTTTTAGCATTCGTCTTATGTTCCCTATATTTCAGATACGAACACACCAGATTGTGTTTATGATCATTCTACGTGACTGAACATTGAAATATTTTCTCGCTGCGTTCAAAACAAAAAACTCTTATGACTATATGCGTCATGACCATACTGAGTCCTTAATCGCAGGCCAATAATTGTTTTCTGTCTAACTGGACGAACATACAAGCTAACAAAACACAAGTCACTTCTGTCGTCATGGATACGGCTCTATGAGCCAGCTGCACGCGAGGGTACAATTTAATTTGTCACCTGGAAACGGAAACAATAAACAGGCGGCTAGCGATAAAACAATCGACTAATGAAAACGCAGGAATTACTACCACTAACCTGCTTTATGACTGCGACATTAAGTGTGGCGAAGAACTTGGCTGGTGATGGAGTCATACGAGATATAAAATGTCATATAAATAGCAATTTGTAATCTTCGCCTCTAGAACTAAATATATGAAATTACGTCTGAAAAGGAACTGAGAATTGGCCGATTGAAGTCACCGGACAAACTGCCGTAAGCGGAGGCTGGAACAAGTTAAATTACGGGGTTAGAGTTCAGACATTCGAACATTTCTCTAGCGTCAAATGAAAGTACTGATGTGACAGAGGTCAATCGCCGATACTTATACGGAGCGCGACAACACATTTCCCGTCATCCCAGGATTACTTTACACGATAGTTGTGAAAGGTACAACTGACGTAGCCGTGTATGCGCGATAAATCAGCCAGAGCAACCACGGACAGATCAGTCAAATTGACAGGTAAAAACAAAAAACAGTCGGTCTTCTCAAAAAGATATAATGCAGTATCAATGAAAAATTCCTAAATCGACGAGTAGTGTTTAACGATTTGAAAATTAACCTCATCTAAATAACACATACGAATTTAGTCCGTACCGCGAAGGAAACACCACACTCTACTATTACAAATATCAACTTCTTTATGCTGTGTACGGAAATAATCATTTTACAGCGAGAATCATGTGAAACCCATAATAAATAAAGGATTACTGACTACAAAAGCCGGTGGTATATATAGTTACCACTAGGCTTAAAAGAGTTAAACCTTTAGAGGCCATTTGCACATGCACCACCTGTTTTAACAATCAATAACTCAAAATTATGTCCATAAAATAAATTTGTTTCCTTAAAATTTCCTTCAGTAGCGTCAACCGTTGATTTTTGTTAATAAACAAAACAAATAAATCAATAAAAGCTTGCATTAATATATATATATATATATTAGTTTTAAAGATGAAAATAACAACAAAAGACCTGAAGATGATGCAATAGCATCGAAACATGTCGTAAAATAATAAGCTCTGAAATTGTAACATCGTAATAACGATGAAAAGCGCTAAATTTTAATTTTAACAACAACATTTAAAAAACTAAGTTTGTGTATAGACTGAAATAATAAATAAATATATACGTGGTTTGTTTATTGTTTGAAGTAAGAACTGAATCTTTAAACATTTAAATTAACGTCGGGCGTTCCAAATTAGAATTTTTAACATACAGCCATCAGAAAATCAAAATTTCAGCCATCTGCATCCAATCTGCGTCTGAAAACATAAACTAAATTCATTGCTGTGCGTTCATCTTTCTTAGGTGCCACGTTTTGTGTTCAACCTCCTTTTTTCCTGTTCAAAGTTCCATCTCACGCGTCTCTTGTGGATGATATATCTTTCCATCACAGCCGTTTATCAGGACTTGTATTTCTTAATTTACTTTTCCCTCTCGGTGACGGACCGCCAAGTAAACACCTGTTTGGAGCAGAGTACTTGACCTCGCGTCGAGTGACAACAGCAGAAATTGCACCCTATTACACTCGAGCCGGAGGAAGACGCAATCGAAAGGTCGTCCAAAGTGCGCTCACTGTTTACGTGTTTGAACTTAAAGTGTTGATGGTCTCTGTCTTGCAAGATCACAAAGTCAACGCGATTTTTCTTATTTCGTCTCGAGGCCTAAATGAAACGATTAAGTAGTAATTTGGTTTAATACATTTGTACGACGGATTATTGTATCGTAAATGATTATTATTATTATTTAGTGTTCTGTCTGACGAAAGGTCCATATGAACAGGATCCTTCCATCCTTTTCTCGGACTGGGACCTGTTCATATACGTTCTTGGCAGATGATCCAGAAGTGGTTTGCCATTGCCTTCTTCTGTGTGTGAATGGAGTAATTGTTGGGATGCCACGGAGGAAAACTCCGTGTTGCCTAGACCACGGCCTTGCCCAACACAAGTTATAAATTCGGGCACCGCCGGGAATCGAACCCGAGACCCCAGGATTACAAGGCCAGCATTCTAACCGCTAGACCACCTCATCTTATTATTATTTAGTGTTCTGTCTGACGACAGGTCCATATGAACAGGATCCTTCCATCCTTTTCTCGGACTGGGACCTGTTCATATACGTTCTTGGCAGATGATCCAGAAGTGGTTTGCCATTGCCTTCTTCTGTGTGAGTGTGAATGGAGTAATTGTTGGGATGCCACGGAGGAAAACTCCGTGTTGCCTAGACCACGGCCTTGCCCAACACAAGTTATAAATTCGGGCACCGCCGGGAATCGAACCCGAGACCCCAGGATTACAAGGCCAGTAATAATGAATTTAAATAAAAGCTCATGATTCAACTCTGGTACAGGTTCTGGGGGATACCCCTCCCTCAAGCGCCTACATGGCGTATAGTGGGACAGCTTTACTTAAACTCTGTTTTTAACTGAAATACTTCAGCATTAACGCGACAGGATTTAGTAGTGGCTTGACCAAATCCAGCCGAGTGTGCAAAAACACAAAATCTGAGTTTGGAAGAGTCGCGGGCCACGGGATGAGGCATCTCAAGTGGAGTTGGTCGCGAAGTTTGAAATAACAAGACGCCTGCCTGGGTATGAAGTGGCGGACCCCCAAGTATCTTGAAGTGTTTATTGTTCTCTGGAGTAGAGGTGGATTCAAAGTTCACGACAAGACGTCAGAACGGAACAGGGGAGGCGTTGTTTGTTCACGGCAAAAACCCGGACGTTGAAAGGAAAGAAAGATAATAGAGGGACAAGGCGAAGGAGATTGTAAGAAAGGAAGGACAGAACAAATTGGGATTAAAACTGCCTCACGAATCCAATGAAGCGTAGCGCAGCGGTGACTTTGACATGCATTACCAAGGTCGTGGGTTCGAGTTATGTGTCGGACAATGTCCTTACGTCCGGAGCAGCGTCTCGGTCACGGGCTGTAGCCACGTGAGACAGCCATTTCTCGAAGATGGAGGAGGGCAATTATTTGTCTGGAGGTTACTGCATTTTACAGATGGCTTTATTCAAAGTTGTAGCGCCGTGTAGTGTGGTAGAAGTTTACCAAAGTTTCAAAGGTCCCTTCTGCTTCCATCTTCAGGGGGATGAGTAAATAATACAGAGACAGAATTCTAACTGTAGTAAAGACAAAGGCTTCTGTCTGCGAGCAGAAACATCCGTATACAGATTTGACTGGTGATCGAACTCTAAACCGTCTGGATAAGAATCCAGTGTCTTACCCCGGAACCGACAGGCCCTCTTTTAATAAAGACTTCAGAAAGAAAACTAATGAATGTTAGGAAAAATTGATTGACTGGTTTTAACTCGAGGTCAATACACAAAAACTTCTCATCGACCTGTGGTCTTCTGGGTTGTGACGAATTGCATACTTGTAGGTATTAATACTTACAAATGTTTCGGAAGAACTTATCGCCCTAATATTCAAGGTAGAACCATGAGGAACGATTCCGAAACGTCGGTATCTACCTACAAATATCAGAACTTCATTAAGGAGTCATCTTACCATTTTTTCGAATGTGTAAGCTCATAACAATTATCGCATACAACGGGCGTATGAATCTGTTGTGTGCCAATACAGAACACATCTGTGGGATCCATTTTAATAAATTCTGTCTACGTGCGGGATCTTTTATTTTCCGCAACTTTTAAATCACGTACAAAAGTCCTGGGTAGAAATGTCAGAGCTATGAATTTCGCTATTTCTCTCTGACATGACGCTCAGAAATCCTCAGAATTCATTCTTGTGACAAGAAAGGGGGAGAAATCCCGTTGCTGTCTTGAGAAATAACGCATTTAATAATTCACGTATGAGTTGCACAGATAAAATATCTGTGTTACAAAGGATAAAATAAAATTAGCCATTTCTCATGAGACGTCCTTAGATAGGACAGGCATACATTTCCTTTTTGGTCTAGTTTACATACACTTATGCGCCGTTAGCAGAAAAAAATAGACTGACAATACAATTACTGATCTAAAAGCAAAGTTTCTGCCAAGTTATTAAAAAGTGTGTGGTGGCAAGAATATCACAATCCAGTGCGTATCACAGAGGACGCCATATTACACAACGTAACGTAGCGCTCAACGCTGTGGAACGGGATAACTCGTTAGAAGCACGGAAAGAGGCAAGACAAATGAAACTCGTACGAATCTGAATCATTTTTGTCCTTCGATGGAAGAATGCAACGGAACGAGGGACAAAATAGAATAGAAATAAACCACTGCTTTGTGGCCTACACAAGGAAACAAATTTTCAGTCATCGTACCAGCTGTATCGAGTGCAGGTGGGTAATTGGGTCGAATGCGGTGAGACGACCTCGTATTAGGAAACTATTTTCGATCGAGGAGCCGAAAAAGTGAGTTAAATCATTTACAGACTTACTTTAAGTTGGTCATATTTTTTAAAAACTGTAATATCCTGGGAGAATGCAACATTTTCTATGGAAGACCACATATGAAAAATAAAAAAGTGTTCGTGTAGCCGTACTAAACAACAACAACAACAAATCAGTAAGAAGCAATTTAACCTACCAACTGCTTCAAGAATAATTAATTCTGAATTATGTACTAGTTTCGTATGATTCTCACAATAAGCAGCGATTATTTCCTTAAACAGCGTTAACCAGTTGATCTTTGTAATGGTGAAGTGTAGTGTTTTCTTCGCGGTACGGACTGAATTCTTAAGTTTCATTTGAAAGAGCTTCGGCTCCAAAGGTTAATTAGCGTTTTAGTCGTATTATTTCCTTAAACAAGGTTAACCAGTTAATCTTTGCAATGGTGAAGTGTTGTGTTTTCTTCGCGGTACGGACTGAATTCTTAAGTTTCATTTGAAAGAGCTTCGGCTCCAAAGGTTAATTAGCGTTTTAGTCGTATTATTTCCTTAAACAGCGTTAACCAGTTGATCTTTGTAATGGTGAAGTGTAGTGTTTTCTTCGCGGTACGGACTGAATTCTTAAGTTTCATTTGAAAGAGCTTCGGCTCCAAAGGTTAATTAGCGTTTTAGTCGTATTATTTCCTTAAACAGCGTTAACCAGTTGATCTTTGTAATGGTGAAGTGTAGTGTTTTCTTCGCGGTACGGACTGAATTCTTAAGTTTCATTTGAAAGAGCTTCGGCTCCAAAGGGTTAATCCACGAGTAATAAACAATGCATTCGTACCCAAAGCGCATTTATGAGCTTCGTTGTAAACAGCGATTATTTCCTTAAACAGCGTTAACCAGTTGATATTTGTAACGGTGAAGAGTTGTGCTTACTTTGCGGTACTGACTCGATATTAAATGTAATTTAGACGAAACAAGGAAACACTTAAGAAGGTCCTTACGAGGATATGTGAGGACACCGACGGATGGAAATAGCTAATGGTCTTGTCCAATGGCGCACTTTAATTTCGATACTTCGGGGTTAGTTCGCGCAGGAGTAGAAATATTTGTATTTGGTAGCGTGTCCAGACCGGCTCTGGAGTCCAGCTAGACTCCTATCCGATAATCGGGAAGATGAGACCTGTGGAATGAATCGGTCTTCTAATTCCGCGTTGATTTTAAGAACTTCGTGCAACGAGGGCGTGAGAAAAAGAATTCAGACCACAACAAGAGACTCCGTTCCGAAGCAGGCGGCCTTCGTCACTTTGTATCGTCCTCCGACGACCGCAGTGCGAGCGGGTTTGCCAACAACCATCAGCATGTGCAGTTCCGGCCGTCAGACTGATGAGGAGACAATTCTGCCGTGAAATTGAATACTGGAGAGACAGAGGGAGGACTAGATATGGCGCAGCGCTGATAACGCAAATGAAAGGGTGTCCATGGCTAAGACGCCGCTGACCGACCCCCACACAATGCTGATCTCTCGGGGGGGGGGGGGGGGGGGGGGGGGAATATCGGAAAACACTTGAGCACGCATGATGAGTCGTAAACTACGGCTACTGTTCTCTGTATTCAATGCCAGAACAATGCTTCTTTCTTTATTCCTTTCTTTCTTTTTGGTTCCGCGTCTCTCGTTTCTTCTTCTTTTCTTTCGTTCTGTCTAACTATTAATCCATCTAACATAACCATCCTACGTCTCTCGGTCTCTCCGTACAATCAAAGAATCTGTCTTACAAAAGTCAAAGAGTAGACGCTACTGCAGAATCTTTTCTGAACGCGGTCTTACCTACTTTGGGTGCATCACTGACGCTGATGCTTATTTATTCCAGGTTCTAGTCGGCTGTTAACGAAACTATCACACACCTACTATAATTCGATCTGTCACACTGTACAGACGATAAATTGCTTAACAGGGTTTGAGGTATCTTCAGACAAAAATACTGATCTTCCAGGAAATGCTTGAGAAAGGAATCACAGATCTTAATTAGGTCTCAACTTTATGTTAAAGGAACTCAACAATTTTACGCACAACACGACATTCTTTAGAAATAAATATATATATCCATTTCAATTTCATGCTAAGTAGGGTTGGTTAAATTTAATTTTTTAATTCTGTCCTCAGATACCAAATTTGATCCACTCACGCTTTCATATACTTCGTGCGAGAACCCATTCAGTTTTGTATACTAAATATTGGGCACCCCTGATCTGAACATTATGGATTCGAACTGCGTGAAGTTACATGTTAATGAAGATTTTGGTCGGTGATACCCTTCTGCTGTGAAATGAGGGGTGGGGGTGGGGGTGGGGGTGGGGGTGGGGGTGGGGGGGGGAAGTCAACCCGCGCCGTACATGGACTCAAACCATCGGAATGCAACCGTGGTACTGGCTGCGGTCTCTGGGAGCGAACACTACAATTCCTGGTTCGCTGTTCCCATTATTTTCCTCTACGTTGAAAAATTGCACGCTCTGGGGGCCCGACCGCTGAATTAAGCACGTGAAACCGCCATTTTGGTATGTGGCTGCCATTAAAGAAACTTTGTTAATCTGGAGAAAGAGAGAGAGAGAGACAGAGAGAGGCCGGTTGCATAAACAGAATTTGCGTGAATACAGCTGAACATCTGTAAATAAGTGCTACATATACATGAGATAACATTACAAAAACACGTGGTAGGACTGTGATGAAGATAATAATTGGAAGTTTTGAACAGTTGCTGTTATTTTGGGGGCACTGGGGGTCACAAAATTTCAAATTAAGAGACCGCAGTTCAAGACTTCCAGACGCTGGAGATACAGAAACTGGAAACGTAATGTAAATAATGTGAAGAACGCGCGCGGGGGGGGGGGGGGGGTAAAAATGAACACACAGCATCAGACAGCAGGAACGCGAGCTTCTTAGAAAATTCATTAACTAAATAACTAGATAAACAACTCCTTTCGAGTTGATCTTTCTAACGGTGAAGAGTTGTGTTTCCTTTGCGGTACGGGCTAAATTCTTAAATATTACATGAACTTCGGCTTCGAAGGTCTAATTTGCAAAACTTTGCCAGTTGCGTCGCACGTGCTCCTTAAACTGCGCCCCAAATGATAGAACTTTCCTCACAAAATCGAAAGGGCAAGGTTTACAAGCCGCCACTGTACTTTCACAGCAGCTACTTAAAATAACTCTTCGCCTTCTCATAATCTCCAGAATTATTCATAAACTAACAAGGCGCTGTGTATTAATTTTAAGCCGAACCTTCATCATCTGAGTTAGCAACTTGTAGAATGGAATGAGCTGTGTTTTTCTTTCGTTTCAACTTTGGACTTCAATACTTTCCGACCCCCCGACCCCCCTTTCTCACATCATTCGGGTTGTTTATCGACCACTATTGATCTTGGTCACTGCTAAAATACACTCTGTATTACGTCAGTGCATATCTTAACAAAGTCTCTCGGCAGTCACCCGTTCTAGACGAACCTTAACAAACAAATACTTCGTAAGGTTTCAAGTATTCACGGTAACTAACTGTCCTTTGCGATGATGTACCGTGTAGCTTGGCAGAAGTTGACGTACGATTCAGAATTTTCTCAGGCCTCCACAGGTCACTGATCGTCCTGATGACGGAGGCAAATACCGCCTCCGAAACGTCGGTAAATTTCTACCAGATCATAGGGCTCAACATCCCAGAAGACAGTCAACTTCCTTGGACGAACACTTGGTTGTCACTGTGCTTCGGCGCGTCATCGTATCAAACGAACCCTCGAGATGGAGAGCTCCCATTCGGATCCACAGGAATGGTAAGCATTCGCGCAAGAAGGAACCAACAGACAGCGGGACGTGAAGTGGAATGACGTCACACGTGCCCCTAGATAAGCCACACCACTCCTGCAAATGAGATTACGCGAACAAAAGCGCGCTCATTCGCAATTGAATGAGCATGATGGACAATTTTGGAACAGCTGGGGATATTTAATGCCGGCTTCATACAGCCCAGACCTCGTCAACTATTCAACAGCAAATCTAGTTTTACGTCAATTTTAAGGCTTTGTTTCTCTGATGGAAACACGTGTTAGCATGATTTAAAAACGGCATTTGGGGGGGGCATACAGGAATAATAAAGAATTCGAGATAATAATACGTCGTCCACATAGAGAAACAAGATGTTTTACATACGTTATTAAAATGTTTGGAAAAAAAAAAGAAACTGGATGAAATTCCTTAACAGAAAATGACTGACAGAATCATTAAGGAAACCATAAGAATAAATCGGAAATTATGTTACACCTACGAATAATTTGTACAATGAGATCTTATAGAAAAAAGCAATCGTGTTCCACTTTAGCTTCAACCACGCCCTGAATTGGGAACCATAAACTTTTTAACACCCTACAACCCTAGTGAGCACTGTGAATTTAAAATTGTATCACTTAGTGTGATTTCAGACTTAAACCACGAGGACGGACGACCAGGCGGAGTCATCTCAATTCGCTCTGACCAGCGAATGTAAAAACAAAGAGGGGGAAAAAAAACACAGCATCCATCCGCAGTCACGTTCTCTGTCTCTAACAAGAGTAGCTTATTCCACTGCTGCACGCAGCGCCCCTTTCACGCCGCGAACTTCATAAATTTCACTGAGCGACGAACAGTGTCTGCAGAAGTGTAGAGGTGCCAATTATACCGCTTTGCTTTAATAAGGTTGTTCAATACCTACATCACAGCTGGAGAATTATTCATGTGTGACATATTTATCGCGTTCTGGACTTGTACTTATACCATACAGCGTGTCCCAGAGGCTACGCTTTGATTCAATACTTTAAAAATCCAATGGGAACAACATATACCACCTGCTTTGCAATAAATAACTCTTTATATTGTAATTAAGTATCTCATATGATTCTCAAGACAAACTGCGATTATTTCCTTAAACAAGGTTAACCAGTTGATCTTTGTAATGGTGAAGTGTAGTGTTTTCTTCGCGGTACGGACTGAATTCTTAAGTCTCATTTGAAAGAACTTCGGCTCCAAAGGTTAATTAGCGTTTTAGTCGTATTATTTCCTTAAACAAGGTTAACCAGTTGATCTTTATAATGGTGAAGTGTAGTGTTTTCTTCGCGGTACGGACTGAATTCTTAAGTTTCATTTGAAAGAGCTTCGGCTCCAAAGGTTAATTAGCGTTTTAGTCGTATCATTTCCTTAAACAAGGTTAACCAGTTGATCTTTGTAATGGTGGAGTGTAGTGTTTTCTTCGCGGTACGGACTGAATTCGTAAGTTTCATTTGAAAGAGCTTCGGCTCCAAAGGTTAATTAGCGTTTTAGTCGTATTATTTCCTTAAACAAGGTTAACCAGTTGATCTTTATAATGGTGAAGTGTAGTGTTTTCTTCGCGGTACGGGCTGAATTCTTAAGTTTCATTCAAAGAGCTTCGGCTCCAAAGGTTAATTAGCGTTTTAGTCGTATTATTTCCTTAAACAAGGTTAACCAGTTGATCTTTGTAATGGTGAAGTGTCGTGTTTT
Source organism: Zootermopsis nevadensis (assembly GCF_977971745.1). Classification (NCBI taxonomy): domain Eukaryota; kingdom Metazoa; phylum Arthropoda; class Insecta; order Blattodea; family Termopsidae; genus Zootermopsis; species Zootermopsis nevadensis. The sequence goes on from NW_028259134.1 coordinate 22,115,234, forward strand.
CTTCGCGGTACGAACTGAATTTTTAAATGTTATTATTCATACGAGTTTCGGCTTCAAGGGGTTTAAATCTTCGAAGCTACCTCCAGAAAACGAAGTAGGAATGCTAACCACTCGGCCGTAACGCTGTGCTGAATCATGCTGACGGACAGATACTGTTTCAAGTTATTCACTCGCAATAATAAGAGTTGTTGCTACAGCCGTCGCGTGTGCGGTGTAAACTTCGTTATAAAACACAAACGAGGTAGAACATGAAGTTGAAGAATTATTGTCATCTTGCTCGGAAATGTTCCTTGACAACGCGAGAAGGAGCAATATTTACATACTGATGGCACTACGCGAATATCCGGCCATCTACTGTGTGAAAAGAAAAGAACTCAGAGAAAAAAATTCTTTGTTGCTATGACAACATTATTAATCACATAAAAAACCCCTGTTAGCTCCCAGTGTTCGTCTAGAGGCCTGCCAGGAGTTAAGATCGTCGACAAATTTTACTGAATCCGTTTATCAAGAACTACGAAAAACGTCGATGACGTGGAAATGTTCTTTATTCGTATTCGGCAGGAAAACGGTTCGAATCACAACCGGTATAACAGCTATACCGATTAAGTAATTCTTAATTTTACTCGGTATCTTTACACGAGCATTACAACTTTCAAGCAGGCCATGGCTTTATTTAAAATTCTTACCCATTCACCATCAACAAAATCCAGCAGTGAATAGATCTCTGAACTTGAAATTACGTCATTAAATTTCAAATATACGTGACAAGAGTTGTGGAGAGCGATCAATCAACTAAAGGTGTCAGAATTATCCCATGAATCTGACGTGCATAATCCACCAACATCAGATAACCTCATTCCAACCTGCTGAAGATGCCTGAAGGAACGAAGGAATATATATACATATTCTCCAGTATCGTACTGATATATGGGTACCACCTGACACGTTCTTTAAAGACCGACTTGGACTGGAAAGGACACGCCCCAGATATTCTGGATTTCGCAAGGAATTAATTGCAAGTGGCTTCAAACATGTCGGCAATAAAGTATGTTATCTCGGGAGAACATCAGTCTACTGTGTTTATAAATTGCAATTTCCACTGTAATTCCACAGCAAAATATTATCAACACAAGAGGTAGACACATAGAAAGAAAACACTTCAATTTGAAACATAAAAGGGATTTTACTTGAAATGAGGAAAATTTAGTACTCACCGTTCATTGTGGATGGCAACACTGTGTACCTGAGGACGAACTTGACCCGATCCTGATGCGGCCCCCACTCTTGTAGGATCTCCAGGGGTCGTTCGTCATCCCTCAGCACGCGCTCTGCAAGGAAGACAACACACAGTCACTCCACAGCGGGACAACGTTTAAGCGTCCAAGTGCGGAACAGATCTGAAAACGTGTACTCCACCTCAACTCCAAGATTCCTTCCTGTACGGACCTTATTCCAGATAGAAATTAATTATCTTCCACTTATCTCGTCTATGAAACCGACCGCTGTACAGGGATGACAGAGAAGTTGCCTAAAACCAAAGGCGTTGACGCGAAATATGAATGATCTTTCATTTCTAGGGGGCATGTCAATATATCCGTGTAGCACGTGCAGATGATAAAATGGATTTCAATGAACGTTGCACTCGAAGCAAAATTTTCACAGCAATAGAAATAACTCTGAAATACGTAAGGTACAAAATAAACTAAGCTTTAACAGAGATCTAATTCAGTTAAATCTTGGGCTATCGGTCGTGCAAGAGTGGGGTTAATATCCAACATTTCGCAGATTGTCCCTACTTCCGTCATCAAGACAGATGTCAATGCATTAAAAATATAATTTATGTAATCAGCCAAGGACAACTGACACAGACACTCAAAGATGTTTCAGTCGATACAAAAATAACGCGGAGAGGTGGAAATCCTGTATTACGACTGACAAACTAAATTCAAAAAAGAGCGGTACTCATCAGAGAAGGCTAATATGACGTCTTTGAAGTCACACGTTATTTACCCTTCCTAACCTAACCTAACATAAACGAATTTAAAAGCAGCTTCAAACTGATTGGGGCCACGTGACTGGCTTCGCGCCGCGCCATGTCGGATACCTGCTGGAGTAGAAAACGTGATCTACTAATTGCACTGACGGATCTACCGAATTAACTACACGCTCGGTGACCGAACATGTCATTTTTCGCTCTCCCCCCCCCCCCTTCGAGGGCCACTGTCCCAATGTCCAGAAATTCGTAAAATAAAAAGCAATGTACTACGACCCCATATGACGAACACCAAGTTCGTTCCTCTGGTGATATCTCCCGGAGATTTCTCTTGGCAATACGAATTACAGTGACGCCAAACCTTTTGACGAATGCCGACTACAAAGTATTTTTAAATAGCCCGTGGGTTAGAATCTTTACGATTCAAAACTTTAAAATTACTGATCAACGTAAAGAGATAAAAATAAAGAAACGAGGATAAAAACTTACAGAAATTTGAAAAACATTGAATAAATAATGCATTTAGACCGTAAATATTTCGAAAAAGCAGAAGACCAAAAACTGGAAGACTCTTCTCAACCGAAAGGTCCTTCTAGATGCCCTTACGCTCCGCAAGCTACGTGCTATGTAAGCACGTGCTTTACAAGTGAAGTCTGAAATTCTCAAGGCCGTGAAGACGTCGATGTTTGTCCGCTGAGTATCTAACGACAAGCCCACGCAACATTATCACATCCATGACTGCGGGTAGGTAAAAAATTCTAGTATGTTCTGAACAGCTTCGCATTCCAGGCGATATTTCTGACTGCCATGGACTGCGGGTTTAAAACCCGACGGGGGAATGTATGCTGGTGGGGCATCCAATTACAAGCCATTACCAGCAACAGCAAATTGTCTCTTGCAGTGCACAGTACGACTGTGTCGTTAAAGGTGACAGATCCTACTGAAGGGGTAAATAGAAAACCAGGTTTTAAAAACATCAAATGACTGGAAATAACTACGCACTATTCTTCATCTCGTAAGGGTTATTGTTCACGATTCACCTAAACCTCACCACCACACAATATCCCACATCTCCTACACATTAGCATTAAGATACATCAATGATTCTTCTTATCAGTTAAAAGGGAATCTGCTGTGGCCACCATAAAGTATAGAAGTCTATTTCGCGATCAGATGAATTCTCAAAGGAACCAGACAAATGATTCTCCCTGTAGATCAACATTGAGATACATAAGATTTTAGGTTTTCACGGCAGCGAAAATCAAAATTGTCTTATTCTAGTTTGTGAAGCCATTATGTAGTCGTGTAGCTGTTTACCAGTATCACTTTTGCACGTTAATGTTCTTTACAAGTACTCCTACAAGCTGCCTAATGCCAGCAGCATCTGTAAAATATACCATCCTAACATTTAGCTTCAGCACCGAGAAGGTAGCAAGTTACGCATAACACACGAACATAGTCGATCATAAACTGTATTCTTTTACAATTACATATTGACCGTTTGAAGTCGAAGTTAGTCCAAATCATCATCATCATCATCATCACGGGTTCTACCGCCTATTACAGGCCTTGACCGCCCCAAGTTCGTCCAAATAAGATTTAAGAATTCAGTCCGTACCGCAAAGAAAACGCAACACTTCATCATTACAAAGATCAACTTCTTAACGCTGTTTATGAAAATAATCGCTGTTTCATCCCTGACAAAAGCTGTATAAGCACAGTATGACGAATGACGTCATTACCGGTTCTAATGTTTCGCCGTCTCAGGATAACGACATCAATCACTCCCGGTTTACGTTCTGTTTTTATCTGCGAAACAAAATCTCATTATCTGACGCGAGAAAGTTTAGAAAGAAAACGGGTCCACAAATAGTGTCTCAGGAAAGGTGTTTTATGGCGCATCATATCCGTTTCCAGGCGCTGGGGAGGAAAAACTTTTTAACCACGAATGCCGGGTGGGAAATGTTAATGTTGTTTTATCGCAGTTTCCTGTACGACGCGGTGGATTTGTCACCCACGACGCCGTCAGCTCAAACCGACGCTCACGGCGACGGCGGGCACAAATTTCCTTCTTTCCTTTTCCTCGTATTTTTATTTTATTTATTTTTTTATTTCAAGAATGTCGTCCATCAAGGGCTCTAAACAAGGAAACGTGCGATTTTGCAACTAAATTAAACTGTGGGGATTTGAGGTTCATCCGGCGACAAATATGAAAATGGCTGTATTCACCGTGTAGTCTCATATATTCTTACAGACGCTTCAGAGGAACTTACTGCCTCTATCACCAGGGTTATAAAAAAATCCGTTCGACGAAAGGTTGTGATACATATACAAACAGTTTGCATAATGTAGATTTATTATTTATTTTATTTTATTATTTAGTGTTCTGTCTGACGACAGGTCCATATGAACAGGATCCTTCCATCCTTTTCTCGGACTGGGACCTGTTCATATACGTTCTTGGCAGATGATCCAGAAGTGGTTTGCCATTGCCTTCTTCTGTGTGTGAATGGAGTAATTGTTGGGATGCCACGGAGGAAAACTCCGTGTTGCCTAGACCACGGCCTTGCCCAACACAAGTTATAAATTCGGACACCGCCGGGAATCGAACCCGAGACCCCAGGATTACAAGGCCAGCGTTCTAACCGCTAGACCAGCGTGGCTATATTATTTATTTATAGTTTATTTAATGACGTTGTTTCAGTAGCTCAGGCCATATAACGTCGAATATCAGAATGACAGTGAATAGTAATGAATTGGAAAGGATGTGGAAGGAAGCGGTCGTGGTCTAATTTAAGGAACTATCCCAGCATATGCCTGAAGGGAGACAAGGTAGAGTCTTGGCCGAACCAATGGGGAAGCTGATAACCGGAGTGGGGGAGATGAGATCAAAAGAAACAGCTCGGTATCCGAGACCGAAGAAATGCCGTACTGAAGAGAGAATTAATAAAGCTAGGAGAACCGAAACAGAAGAAAATTAGTTGGTGTTTGAGGCCCCGCGCGAAGCTTAGTCGTCTCCCTGATGATGAAAGCAGAAAGTTCGTATGAAACGCCGGTCACGGTGATACATCCTGAAAGAATAATGTCAACATTAAGCTGGTCTTTGAAACGAGATGTTAGCAAATGAGAACGCTTGTTACAAGTAAGTACATTGGGAATTGCATTTGTTCGATTTCACGTCTCGCGGTCTTTTAATAAATAAATTTTGATCTCTGTTTGTAATCGAACAAAGCGTAGAATCTCTTCCGATTGCACTGGGAACACACAAACGAACATCTTGAAATTCAATAACTAGCCAGTAGCTTTACAAAGAGAGCGGATGCCATAAAAAAAAGTGAATTAAAAGAAAGAACGAGACAATTCACGAACAGAGACGGCAGAACCGACTCGAAAACATCACGAGGAAGCTTAAAAACGAAACATAGAAAACGTCTACATGAAAGCGTTTCGCAAATAAATCGCATTAAACTACGAGAATTGAGGATTATTTCGCTCCTACGAACTTTTTAACACCGAAAGACTTCGACGTTCAACGTGGTTTATATTTCATCAAGTCAGTGAACGCCTCTCTCTCTCTGCTCCAGAGACAAAGGGGGTGGGGGGTTGGCAGCCCCGAATAAGCACGGATTCTCAGCATAGGGGCAACTGCAAGGTTACACAAATGCTTTTTCAACTAAAGTTAAGATAAGGTAAGTGTGAGCGCTTCTAATGTGCGCATGCCTGGTTTAATGTGTCATATTGAGGTATGGGTGTGAAGGTGGCCCAACATCTTAAAACTAAACCCGGGACCCTAGAAACGTAATTACGCATTCAGGTCTCTGCTTATAATGTTTTGACGTAAATACGTCTATACGGAAGGGTCATTCGGCAAAAAAGTGGTACGAAAACGTGTAAGATCCATATCAACAATGTGTTAATATGGATCGACAACAATGGTCAGCTTGCGTGCATTGTTATGTTACCTAGGAAACGTCATCTGTTTACTCGGCATTGTTGTTAATATATAAAATTCCTTTCCGTATAGACGTATTTACGTCAGATTCTCCGGAACCGTGGTTCCACTGTCAATTTTTTTATCTTCCACAGGTAACACATTGTCGTGTTGAGAAGTAACAATAGACCAGTCACTGACGTCGTCTTAAAGAACTGTCAAACCTAAAACAAAAATTTAAGGCAAAAATATAAGAAGACAAATTAAGGATATAGGACAGAGACATGAGTTTAAAAACAGGAAGGAGATAAAAATATATACCATATAAAAGTAGAATGAGAAAAAGTAAATCTAAGGAGAGAACGAGAGAAAACAGAAGACAGTCAACCATACAATGGCCCCGGTTTTTATTAGCCACCGCCACCAAGCGACAGGAGACCTAAAGCTGGGATCCATCACAGCGAACAGAAACATTTAATCTACTGAGTAAACATAACAGCCGGCTCACCAACAAATACAACGGGGAAAGGAAAAAAGATATTTTATGGACTGGGTTTTGCACAGAGACTCCCATAAACAAAAGTACGTTTACCTTCAACAATGACCGAAAAAATTCTAAAACCAGAAACAAATTATAAGAATAACTCGTATCACATTGTTGACTGTGGAGTTGAAGAATTTTTATTGCACTGTTGAAATGGAATTTCCCCGATACTTCGCAGCGTAACCAACCGATTCTGTAGTTCAATTAAAATTCCTTGATTTAAAATCTAATAAGGGACTGGGTTGTCCCGCCAAGCTCAAAGTGAAAATCAGCTTATTTGCGTATTTCACGACAATCGGGAAGGCAAATAGAACTTATGTAAGGTAATTGGAAACCCTGCAGAGGGGGTGGGTGGGGCGGATGAGAACAAAGGATATTCAGAATGGAAGAGGGGGGAGAGAGAGAGAGAGAGAGAGAGAGAGAGAGAGAGAGAGAGAGAGAGAGAGATTAACTTGGAAACTGGATCAGGGCCGGGAAAAACTCATTTCTAAATTCATTTCTACGGGCCATCAAACCACCCGTTTCCATGGCAACTGAATGGATGCTGACTCATCTGTCGGTCCGTCCGTCTGTCTGTCTAGCTGGAAAGTATTTATACTATGAATCATTACATTCTTGAAAAGAAAAACAGACAAGGAAAATAATAAAGTGTATGGAAATGACACTTAACAATTAAAAATTAAATTAATCGGATGATAATGGAATCTGCCGCTTTCAAAGAGTGTGCGTCACCGCGTTCACAAAATCGCTTTGTACTCCGTCACGACTCGCTCTAATCCAGCCCAGACTATCGCAGTCGATTTTTAAGAGAAAATCAAACCGAATATTTATTCTCCCATGTTCGCCTACGTCTGATTCTTGCCTTTGGCTTCACACACCGAACAAAACGGATTTCCGCCTCGCACATGCGCGATAGACGAATTGGATCCTAATTTTTTTTCTTTTCAATTAGCAAACATAGCAATTGCATGCAAAGAGCACAAATTATTAAAGATTTCATGTTACACCCCCCCCCCCCCCGCACTCTGCTTTAGGTTTTAAAAATATTTTCCTCAGATCATTATTCTGAAACGCTGAATCGATTTCAGTAAAACGTAGGCTTACGTTAGTAGAAGTTCTGAAACAGTTTAAGAACTAACTTAAAACGCTTGCTTCGTATTCGGGAGGTTAGGGGTTCGCACCTCGGAACTAAACCGGCTACACGGACGCAGTTTTCCTCAGGTCCTCTAAAAAAAAGCTGGAATACTAACTCAATTTAGGCTACGACTAAGTAGGTTCTGTCGTCTTAAATTCATTATTCAGGGTCATTCTAACATCCAACGCCTTTCAACCCGCGTTCTTACACAAAAGATGGATCAACCAACACACAGGCAAGCAATTTACCGCAGTAGGGAACATCATTATTCTGCATGCGTATCGCATGACCTCATACACTCTCCTCTCTGCCTCATTATCGACGGCGATACCTTGCTAAAAAAAAAAAACACGGAATAAATTAAAAACTGTGGGTGAGCACGCGACAGATTCCCGCGAAAAACATAACGCGGTTAATTTTTTCAGCACAAAGCCGGCATAAATCGTGCTTCAACACGCTAACCCCCTCTCCTTCTTACGAATAAGACACTAGAAAATTCTGCGCTCAACAATTCTATATTTTATAATACAGGGCGTCCCAAAAACATGAATACACAGCAGTAACTTTGGTGGCCGCTTGTCAGTAAATTGCCCACAGCTGATAAATGTACCACGGAGCTAACGGTGGTCATTTTGAAAACCTACGTCAGATTCCGTGATTTAGCGGGTATCAATTATGAGGTAAGTACCTGTTTAGTTTTTCTTAATGTCCATTCATCGCATGAAGGTATACATATTTTGGCACAACCTGTACATAGCCTACACGAAAATAAATTATTTAAAATACAAATTTAAAACTTTTGATCGCTCGAAACACTGCCGAATCAACTGCATTCATGGCCGCTGTGCATGTAGTCTAAACAGAGGTATCAAGGGGGGAGATTCGAACACAGTACCTCTGGGACACACGCGTATGAAAAACGTCGTTTCACAAATAACCTCGGTTCAGTGCTTATGACACGTCACGTGACTAATAGAACAGTGATTCAGCCGGTGATTGAACGAGTTATTAAACTCTCGCAGAATGTTCTCGAAGCACAACGAACTATGAAATCGATAATTTAATTTGTTCCGCCAACTTTCATTTGCTCCGATCTCCTGAGAGAGCACGGACACACCGAACCTGTAGCTCTCGTCGACGTTCGGGATTTAACACATCGTCCCGCAGATATGACACTCTTGTTCGAAGATTTTTTTGATTTAAACAGCCCTTATCAGTGAGTTAAATGCACAGACACGTGGTCTTCTCCAGATGCACGTCTTTTATGGAACACAAAAGCTCTCTATCGTGCACATAACAGCTTCCCACCCCATTATTAGCCAGCTGAATCCAAAAAACTATATCACGACGACATATCATTTAACGATAGACTTTAATATTATCCTCACATGTTAAGTTTAATCTAGATTCGTGTTCACCAACAAGACGCGACTTAGTTTTTTGATTTCTTCATGGAATTTTAAACCACTGATGCCTGTTCCAGAAATCGTTTCTATGGAAACAGTTTGGCTGTCTTCTGGGTTGCAGTGCCGTGTAGCCCAATAGAGGTCTTTGCAGTCTCCATCATCAAGGTGATAAAATCGCCCCGATGATCGACGCAGCTGTGACCTCTGAAACGTCGGTAGATTTACACGGTGTTACCGCAGTGAGAATATCAGATTATACTTGTTTTGGTTATCGCCCGATTTCTTATTGCGTACTGACAGAAATGTTGACGTCATATTTGTTAGTGACCACAATTCATTTCGCGGTGGTTGCAGACAGATTTAAAGTAGTTTCAGAGCATTGTGTTCTAACTTACTTTGCGCGTTGCTATCAGATGGCGCAGACGAGCTGAAGAACGTCTTGGAGGAAGTTACAACCATCATAGTCTGTTCTATTCACGGAGTAAGCCAAATCAGAAAACGTCACTCGTTAAGTGATGTAAGATGTCACTCCGGATCGTCTCCCGACAGACGAAACTGACAGAAACTTAAAAATCGCCAGTGTCACTTTACACATTTCGTTTCACTCATTTTTAAACTTCAGTGTGGAACAGAAGGAAACAAACACAGCCATGCTTGAACATAAGCCGAAATACAAATAAACACTCTTCATATTCTAATTAACGTAATGGACAAACAATCTTCGATACACGAGATGAAAATTAATCCTCTGGCAATGTCCTCAAAAATGTATACTAGGCCAAGGGAAACTTAATAACGAAAAATCTGTGTAACAAGCAAATAACTGAATACCTTAAAAAAAAAAAAAGGGGGGCAAACAATGCCCGGTAAAAAGTATTTTAATCATTGCCAAAGCGCTTACAATTTTATCAGACCAAAAACCCGTCGTTCAAACTCGGTTTCTACTTTGTTTCGATGTTCAGTGACAACCCATTGCTTTCCAGCTTTCCCGGAATAACACATGTGCGTACTTCTTTTGTTCTGTCATTCAAAATGCTGTAGTTGCCAGTACTGGCGGATGAACTGACTTCACTTTCGCAAACTCCTTCAATCACGCACTGCGTAACATTTCTGGGACGTTCGCCAGAATTCAACTCATTATGACATTTGCGAATGGGGTGAGATATCTGGGGGCGAATCACCTCGTGGGCTACGTGTTTTTACTGGGTGATGACGTCAAAAACTGGTGACTCCCAACGAAGTTGCGTGGCTGACTGTGGATCCCCCACAAGGGGATCCCCCCAACAAATCACATTCGAGCTCAAAAACGCAAGAAATTTATGTAGGATATCCGTTATTTTTGCCAGATTGTAACTAAAATAGGTATGTGTAGACGATTTAAAATTTCATAAGGAATAGTTTAATTATTCTTATGTTGGTACATGCGGACAAACCGACAAGGATTATTGCTTACAAGCGCATATTTGGAACTATGAAATGTGAACAGACCTCACAACTATTTAGAGTAGTCCAAACTTATAACTACAAACACGCACGGGAGATCGAAGTGTACATTAATCTGGAATATGATTTACTCGAATTTGGACTGAAAATAGTTACCACCCCCTATACAGACGGACACACACACACACACACCAATTTCCCCCAAATTCCTTTCAGTTTGCCAATAATTTCGAAACCCGCTATTTAAGTCTTCATAATATATGAGTGAACTTGTGTCCAGAGACACCAAGAAACTGCAATTTTATTTTCAATGTAAGCACCAGATTAAAACATCACGTAATAAACCGGCTTTTCGAACAAATGAATTCTCACTACTGAAACCAAACAAAAATGTCCTTTAGCTTATAAGGGAAATGCACGAAAATGATGAGGAAGCAGAAGGAGGGGGGAAGGAGTCACGTCTGAATCACGCTACGTCACGAGTCACGTGGAACCAGTATTGATCCAACATTCTTCCGACGCCAGAATACACTCACGGGGGAATGGAAAAAAATACACGACGAGAAACTTCATTGCTTGAACTTTCCAACAAATTCATTTACGGCGACTAGTCAATATCAAAATATACTAAAAGACCACATGCGACTTCGTTGGTTACACGGTTGGTAATAAAATTCCCTGCATTGTGGAAATCGAAGATTTATCAATTTCTTGACAGAAGCACCTACTCAGAGCCAGATAAACCAGCCCACACCTTAAAACATCATTTCTGTACGATCCATTTTAATATTATCCTCAATTTATCCGTAGGTCTCTCAAGCGTTCTATTTGTCATATCGTATCTGCCCAAAAACGTATACCTCATTTCCTCAATGCGCACTCGGATGGAGTATTTGCACCTTCCAAATTTGTTCCCTTTCGATCTTACATGTCTCAACAGGCCTCGTCACTCGCTGACCACGAATATAACGCAGTGAGGTAAATTTTAATATTATCTATAATCTATAGTATAGAGGGAAACACTACCTCCCTATTGTGCCTTCACTTTTGTGTTCGTTGAATGAATACGTGAAGACGAAAGTTACAGTGCCAACAGGGGATAAGAAATTAAGCAGTACTCACACGTAAGGTCGAATGAAGTTGTAACATGTGCACCCCCCCCTCCCCCCCCCCCACCACAAAAGCAAAGCCAAGATTCTGAGGGTCGCGGCAAAGGGGAGTAGTAATTCAAACATATTTCATTACGCGACTTCGCGCAGGGATGAACAAAACATCAGCATTTATGCCGAAACAAGACTCCTCAATGCACTGGGGGAGAACAGAAAACCGCTGTTATAACGTTCCAAAAACGAAAATTAAAAGACGTGACTGAATTAATGGTTTCCTTGTAAAAAATTCGTTCATTAAACCGCTCTACGATACAGACTGACAGCGTAAATCAATATAGGCCGATGCAGAATTTCACATGTCGGTTCATAAATAACTTACGTGTATTTCTCCAGTTGTAAATGCTACAAATCAGAAGCCACCTTAGGAAGTTTTTACAATAATCTTCCTTCGTCCGTCTCCAGTGTCATTTACAGCGAGAGAGAGTGGGAGGCTGTAACGTTGCGCCTTTATTTAGACAACACTTCCAACATTTTACGACGCAATAAAACAATTCACTATCGCTTCATTTGTTTTCAGCTAATCCGTCAAAATGGATTCGCCGGCTGTGACTCATGAATGAAGAACAGGGTGTTCTATTCCTGACTGACTCCAGAACAAAAAGGAATCGATAAATAGTTCCAGAATAAAGCCTGTTGCCATCAGCCCCGAATGAAATCCCAGCAGGTGAGCAAATTTTTTTTTTCCAGTGAGTTGGCAGCACTGCTTTGACCTCTGACTTCCTGTTTCACGAAGCCTCCGCAAACACCGGAAATAAATTCACCGGTTGCTACGTCCATCACCTACTCCCACATAAAAACTTAAATGTAATGTAAAAAAGAGTAATTTTCAAAACGAGTGTTTAAATTAACGGACAGGTCCTGCCTAATACCAATAATTACAAATAGAAGATTTGAGGTTTCCACGTTTGTTTTAGGGGGGGGGCCCTTGGTCTTCAGGGTTGCGACGCCGTGTGGACTTACATATACAGATTTCTAAACAATACCTTTTACCCCGAGAACGGAAGCAACAAGTACCACCGAAACATCAAGATTACACGGCACCGTAACCCAGACTACTACAGACATAAATACAAATAACACAGCAAAAATCATAGATCCACGAAATTTACCCCCCCCCCCCCCCCCCGGGCCCAACTCAACTGTTTCTGTGCATTCCACTCGCTCATAGCACGACTTGCAACGGATAACACGTTCACAACCTCTTGTGACAGACTGTACTGTGTTAAATTTCAAAATTAGCAAGTATATTGAATTTATTGCCCATCACGATTTTCTCTTTGGTGTATATAAACACGCGTTTCTTCAGCATTCAATAACATTTCTGCGGGAGAGACGCCTTGACTGTAGGCAACACGAACAGCCTCCCATAATGTCGGGCGGACTTCGCCTTGTATTGAGGACGTCTAGTCCCTGCTGCGTGTACTAAAAGGGAGCAGATGAGAGGGAAGTCAGTGTCGAGGTGAAGTCATGAATATCGTCGTGAATTTCACGGAGTACGCTCTTCCGACACTTCATTACTCAATTCATCGTTTCCTTTGATAACTCACATTTCGCCGCCTGGGGTCAATATACTGACATGTGAGATTTGAGCTTCTCACAGTGGTGAAGACGTCCATTTTGGTCTTTTGAAGATAGAAGAATTATGTTCCTCCGAAACAAGACCACGCGATGTTACTACCCAGAATACCAACAATACTAATTCATTACCAGGAATCTTATTGCTACCTAGTCGCTGATCGCCATTCATTCCACTTCATCTCTAACCCAGTAATTTTGTATTGTCAAGCAAAATACTAATTTCCTTTGTTTCTTCAGTTTGATCTTAATCAACTTTCATTCCGTGTTCCAATTTACAAGGAATATTTATCTTTACAGTCTGAAAACTGAAGGGAATAAAGAAAAAGATGAAGAATCAAAATACATAACGAATTACGTAAATTAATTTTAAGGTTTATAATACGTCTTAACAAAAGAAAAATCGACACACGCTTTGCACATAAAACGTCATAAAAATAGACGACAAGAAAGGAAGTAATAACGAATTAGAACAATAGAATAACGAAATCCGCGACACTCGAAGACAAAAGCAGCAAGCAAGTCTCCTTTTGTGTCAATCATCACATTCCTTAGACTATGATGAACTCGGGTTTAAAGCAAATCTGTAGTACGAAGAACAAGCGTCAGAGTGAGTAGCATTAATATGAAACATACGAAAACCGAGCGGCGTCATGCAGCCATACTAATCTGGCATGCCAACACGTTCATCCTCTTCAGTGCAAAATGTGAACAAAATCAAATTGTATCACTTAGACGTAATGTCTCTGACAACTTTCCTCTGATGGAGTCGTGGTCTTTACAGCATTTAAAGCACAGCGGTCACTACATGTACCACCTTATAGAACATTCAGTACCTTAGCGTTCTTTTTTGACAGCGTGAATTTAAATGTTTCGTATGATTCTCGCTGTAACCTGCGATTATTTCCTTAAACAGCGTTAACCAGTTGATCTTTGCAATGGTGAAGTGTAGTGTTTTCTTCGCGGTACGGACTGGATTCTTAAATATCATTTGAAAGAGCTTCGGCTCCAAAGGTTAATTAGCGTTTTAGTGATATTATTTCCTTAAACAAGGTTGACCAGTTGATCTTTGTAATGGTGAAGTGTAGTGTTTTCTTCGCGGTACGGACTGGATTCTTAAGTTTCATTTGAAAGAGCTTCGGCTCCAAAGGTTAATTAGCGTTTTAGTCGTACTATTTCCTTAAACAAGGTTAACCAGTCAATCTTTTCAATGGTGAAGTTTAGTGTTTTCTTCGCGGTACGGACTGAATTCTTAAGTTTCATTTGAAAGAGCTTCGGTTCCAAAGGTTAATTAGCATTTTAGTCGTATTATTTCCTTAAACAGCGTTAACCAGTTGATCTTTGCAATGGTGAAGTGTAGTATTTTCTTTGCGGTACGGACTGGATTCTCGAGTATTTTAAGGTGTGACCAGTTTAAGTATATAAAGACATTGCCGACATAGAACTGTGACAGCGAGCTACAAGCACTGACACTTGGAAATAATTCTTATAGCACTAACACGTCTTTGCTTGCATATCTGCTGTCCCTCCCAACCACTCTGATCTCCTTGAATTTTAATTATAACAGATCTCGAGCGCACAGATTCGCCCCGATTACAGTACGCTGCATTTCAGACGAGCAAAATATTTTACAGTCACTTAGCCCGCTCTTCCCTCGTGTGATCTGTATCAGACACAGAATATCTTGTTTCTGCCGTCCCATTAAAATTTATGGGTTATATGAAATTTGCCGTCGAGTCAAACGCATACGTTAACAATGTTATTATTCCGCCATGTTCACATGTAATTAGCAAACAGGGACGGAAAACTTGCAGCGTGTGAAACTTCGTTACGGTAAATGGCTTCATTTACAGAATGGGCTTAGTTACCCGCCATTATCCCACGTTGAGTTCTCACGGCTGTTTGCAGTCTTTTGTCCCCGGGCCTTCAATTACACAGTTCAATGCTGCGTAATAAACACGTCTCTCAACAGCACAAAAGCAATTAGTAATCATCACCTTTACTACCCCGAGACCATACGCCGTTATCTTGTATTTTTCTCAGTTTCTGACGTAACACTTCCACAATATCACATGTGCCTGTGTTCCACCTACGAAATCAATGAAACAGATTTCCATCAAATTTCGTAACGAAGGATCTACGCTATAAAAGATGTCGGGCGAATTCCAAAGCATATAAGCCGGTAGATCGCGCCCTGCACGGACACCACCACATCAGGTGATGGTGACGTCACCGTGTGCTGGATTTATCCTTTGTAAAAGTTGCATGGCACGCGTCATTGCTATGGAAACGGATGCCATTAGGGGTGGGGGGGGGGTTGAAATCACGCGCACCTGTCATAAGAAAGTTGGTAATCTATTACTAATAGGTAAAGTATCGTTTGCAGGCGAAGTTCCTCCACGTGCAGACGCTGTTAGAAAATAATTACGCGTCATTTGTACGCACCGCACGCAAAACTGTCGGATGAAATACCGGAAGTAATTCAGAGCAAGAGTAAGGGAAGAGAGTAGAAGAATAGACAGGAAGATAAAAATCAAAGTGGGAGACAATATCGGAGCGACAAAGGCTCTGCTTCCACGAATTTTTGTCGGCTAAGGATTTGTACAGAATTAATAGTCGCTCGTACTGACAACCACAGAACATGAACTCGGGCCCTATTCTGAGCGAGATGAATCACGAGTACGAAGTGGCACTGCAGTAGTTTCTTTCTTTATCCCAGTTCTTCCGTTTAGTCCGCTAATCGCCATTCCATCGTTGCCCCATGCCCATCTATCACCGCCCCTCGCGGTGTGCAAAAGCCCTGACCACACCCTCGGTACCAAGTTAGGGGCTTCATCTCTGTGACCCTGGCTCTTGGCTAATCTGAACTCCGCTGAATTACATTTTTGGTTTTAGTGTCTTCTTAACACTTTCAACGTGCATGTGTAACGTTGTAAACCTTCGGATCACATAAGCTTAAATGCCATAGTCCCCCCCCCCAACTCCCACTGGTTTGGGGCTAAGGATCAGAGAAGTTTTCTGTAAGAAACCCACCACAAACTCAAGTTATGCTAAACACGCCGGCAGATTCTCTGCTCGTCGTCCCTTGTGGCGTATAAAACGTGTCAACTGCGAAGTACGATAAGTTGCCTACCTGTCAGGGTTTATGGACGGGGCCGTTCAGAAGAAGAGACTGATTCCGGATGTACACCGGAGGAAATGGAGAAGAAACGAACAGAAAATCATTCCCAAGAAATGACTGGAGGAAGGAACGTTTCATGGGATTTAATACGGAGCCTTGTTTCCTGAAACTAAATAAGTGGATCGGAGAGCAACTCGATTGTATTTTTCTACTGGAAACACAAAAACTCAAACGCGTGAAATGAGCAACAGAATCTGGAAGCATGAAAACCGAATTCTGGTCTCGAAAAATCTACTTTTATAAAATCATTTCTTTCTTTAACAACGTACATTTTCGTCTCTTTATTTATCTATTCAATTATTCCTCGCATTTTATTACTTTACACAATTGACTTATATATTTAATTAATTTTATAATATGACCTGTGGCTATAAATTTATTACCACAAAATGTAGTTAAGTTACTAATTGAAACACAGGGCCTTAAACTTGGGAGTATTTGGTACCACTGAATTCAAATACCTCGGGATGAGAGATATAATGGCTCGTTAAGTGAACAGTCATAAATCATCGGATATCAGGAATTAATTTCTTGATCATCTGAGCAACGATGGGCTTTTAATGTAAGGCTATGAACTATAATCGATTTCGCACGCCACTGACCACAGTTAATCGAGATATATCGGAAAAGAATTATGGATAGTCGATATCTTCAAGGCAATGGAAAGAAAAGACCGCTTTAAACCCCTTATTGGAGCGTTATCGTGTTTCATATACCCACAGCGAAGGCACGTGGCATCACCATTACGGTCGTGTCCTGCTTCGAGCCACTTCGTACATTGGTAAAACTGCAATTTATATTGCAAAACTTCAGCTACATAAAAACATAATGTAGGGGTTTCTCTTAGAAATGTTACTGTTACACAGTCGATAAAAGAATAACCTGCTTTCAACCCTTTCAGATACAGTGGTAAATATAGGTACCACCCGCTTAAAAAATAAATAACTCTACATTTCGTATTTATGGGGCTCGTATGATTATCAGAGTAAACAGCGGTCATTTCCTTAAACAGCGTTAACCAGCTGATCTTTGTAATGGTGAAGTGCTGTGTTTTCTTCGCGGTACGGACTGAATTCTTAAGTTTCATTTGTAAGAGCTTCGGCTCCAAAGGTTAATTAGCGTTTTAGTCGTATTATTTCCTTAAACAAGGTTAACCAGTCGATCTTTGCAATGGTGAAGTGTAGTGTTTTCTTCGCGGTACGGCCCGAATTCTTAAGTTTCATTTGAAAGAGCTTCGGCTCCAAAGGTTAATTAGCGTTTTAGTCGTATTATTTCCTTAAACAAGGTTAACCAGTTGATCTTCGTAATGGTCAAGTGCTGTGTTTTCTTCGCGGTACGGACTGAATTCTTAAGTTTCATTTGAAAGAGCTTCGGCTCCAAAGGTTAATTAGCGTTTTAGTCGTATTATTTCCTTAAACAAGGTTAACCAGTTGATCTTCGTAATGGTCAAGTGCTGTGTTTTCTTCGCGGTACGGACTGAATTCTTAAGTTTCATTTGAAAGAGCTTCGGCTCCAAAGGTTAATTAGCGTTTTAGTCGTATTATTTCCTTAAACAAGGTTAACCAGTTGATCTTCGTAATGGTCAAGTGCTGTGTTTTCTTCGCGGTACGGACTGAATTCTAAAATATTATTCAGATGAGCTTCGGCTTTGAATCGTAAAGACACGTCGGCTTAGGAGGCGGAAGTTCGCTGCGAACAAAAGAGAGCTAGCAGGAAGCGAAAACAAAACTGGCTTGGGAATTGTTCCCCATTCCGATTTCTCCAACAGGCTTTTTACTCAGATACTTTTCCTACGATATATTTTATTTTCCTTTCCAACCGTTTTCACGTATGTGTGCGTGTTTCCTGAAAGCACTCCCAAGCGAATTCCAAAGATCACAGTCCTCTCCCTTTCTCTTATTTCTATCCCAAAGAAAACATTGTAGGATTTGAACTTGAGAAACCTAGCTCTTCCTTCCAACGCATCCAAAACCCATCACTTCAATGGCCTTTACAGACTCGTTCTATGTAGCATTATATTACATAAACATGTGAGGAAGGACCAGATAAACTCCCACCAACCCAAAGGAATAAAAGTTCCCGCGAGTGGCACAAATATACCGCATGATGTGAAGTGGATTTAGAAAGAGATCTGTAGGGGCCAATGATATCGATGCGATATATCGATACATCAGATGTGTTATAAACCAGAAGGGGCTTTACAGAGATCGTGTATGATAGGAAAAGCGGACATAATAATTACAGCGATCAGTCAAATGAAAATAAACCAAATCGCCTGTACAGAGTGTTAAAAAGTTTCTATACATTAGAAAACGAAACATCTACAAACATTTGCGTCATTTCATTTGTACTAAAAACCATTTCGTATTTAATGTTATTTCAATAGTAAACGACTGTCATAAATTCGTATTTACAAACTAGAGAGAAATAATAATGTTTCCAGTCTCTGCATCTTGTAGACTTGGAACTAAGTACCTACTGAAAAGCGAGTTACTGAACACTCTGTACAGTATAATT
The DNA here is from genome assembly GCF_977971745.1 of Zootermopsis nevadensis. Taxonomy (NCBI): domain Eukaryota; kingdom Metazoa; phylum Arthropoda; class Insecta; order Blattodea; family Termopsidae; genus Zootermopsis; species Zootermopsis nevadensis. The sequence continues at coordinate 22,134,128 of NW_028259134.1, forward strand.
TACACTCATTGAAATGCATAGGCTGCAATGTTATGACCTACGGCATAGTACTGAGTGTTACAGTACGTGTCTAACACAGAAACTTAACACTTCAATGGCATGTATCCTCCCTACGTCTCTTTCACAGGTTAGGTTAGGATAGGATAGGATAGGTTAGGTTAGGTTAGGTTAGGTTAGGTTAGGTTAGGTTAGGTTAGGTTAGGTTAGGTTACGTTAGTTTAGGATGGTGGGAGCAGAATCCTCACGCATGAATGATGGAGTAACAGCACGAAACCAAGAACCTACCATATGAACCTGCCTCCACACACCCCATAAGTAAAATTAAACCAACACAAATGTACTGAAGTTTCCGAGCCCATAAGTATGCAACACACAAATACTCCGCACCTGATCCGTCTCTATGACAACCCGACATTCTCTTGTGTGTACGTCATAATGAAATTCACTTGCTAGTTAATCAACAAGTGACGGCCCGCGAACCATATCCGGCTCGCAAATGTCGGTAGACATATATGACCAAAGTGCGCATGTCCGGAGCGGAACACAACAGACTGTTCCGAAACGTTCTGAGCATAGACGAGTGACAAACGTCACGTAGAGTTACAGGCTGTCCACGGGGATAGGATGTGGGAATTAATAATACTGCAAGTAATGTGAGACAATGCGGGTCGTCTAGGTATTCATATCAGGTTTCAAGAACTGCCCCTGTAAAGGCCGTGACACGCAGCGCACGTGCGAAATGACGCGAACATGATGACCAATAGCACCACATCAGTTCGCAAGAACAGGCGAGACGGATGCTGGCAGTAATTCAGTGCAGTCACGCAGAGTTCGTAGTTCGTTCAATTAACATTGCGGTCACATTTCAGAGCACCCAAACTCCAGAGTTCAAATTACAACGAACTACTGATTCGCTGACTCCGGACGTGTTACAAAACGGATCGATTATTTTTTGAGGTAATCAAAAACACTATTCAAACATCAGATGTCACACGGATTCGATTGAGAAATTAAGAAAAATGACAAAAAAAAGGGCACGTGACCTGTTTCAACAAGCCATCTCGATAAACCGAGTAGAATTAAAGAAATCCCCACTTACAGCGGCTGTACGAAAATTAAAACATTACAAGACCCGTATAAAGGCTTCTATTAATATTAACACCGTCTTCATACAAGATAGACCAATCAGTTGAAATACCATTTGTGAAACACCCATTACCTGGCGGAAGGAGGGTTTTAATTAACATCTTATAAGACAGCGCAGTCTATGGGGTTTCTGGTTGTGAAACACCTCATTCCGGTGTGAAGTTTAAATTTCCATAAGACGTACAAACGTATGGGGACACGTGTTCTGAAACAGCGTGTACTCCTGTAAAATCAGCTGTTAATGGAGTCTACGCCGAGAAACGCTGCATCACACGGCTACCGTGAGCAGAGCACTAATTAAATGCCAGGGTCTCATAAGATGCTTAATTGGTCGGGCGGCAGAGCCGGCCTCAGAAGTTAACTTCACTGTAGCTTCGAACCAGGGAACCTGAGAGAACCCGCGCGTACCCAAAATCCTGAAACGAATTCATGAGACAGGAACTGAGGAAAAAAAAATGATCCACGATTTTCAGAAATAATCTGACGTAAAAAAGTTTCATGTCTGTCGTTGTAAGTCTCAGAATCGAATAAATTCTACACTGATCACCCGTCAATAAATACTCCCGGCTGCTGTAAGAAGGTTGTGGCGTACAACGCACAGTGACAGATCTGGAAGAATCTGTAAGGAATCGCTAGCAAACGCTCAAAACATTCAACTACAAAAAGTGAAAAAAAATTCGCGATTGTCATTTATTCGGACCCGAGTTACAAACTCGAGACCTGCCAAATAAGGAGCGGATATTAGGCTTGTAATTGTAAACGAGTATCTGATAATGATGGCAAAAACCGCCTTCGAAACATCTGTAAACTCTTACCAGACCACACGGCGCAATATCTCATAACATAATCGCCACCGAGAGAACCTTAAAAACTCACCCTGAAGACAGAATGTTTCTCCGAAACGCTGCCACCTACCCACAAGTCCACACGGAGTTAAAACTCAAGAAGACAAATATCACCATGATAACACAGTCGACCCACACATCTGCCACAAGGACCTGACAAAACAAAACTGCTGTGTTACGTTAATATTCAAGTGCTTTAAACAAGCACACATATTCCGAATGCAGTAAACATTGTCCCCTTTGAGAAAGCTGTGATGTCACTGGAACACACTCGCCAGGTAAAGACGCAATTTAAATGCAAATCATTATTTAGCATCAACGTTCCCAGTTCCTCAGTTTCTCACATCAGTTTGAGGTCAAACACAGGTCTGCGTCATGTAAATGTCTCGACAATATCAGTCTGAGAGTTTGCCGAAAAGAGGTCTTTACAATTTTCAAGGTCACTCAAAAAGTTTTTTTAAAACGCATACTACAGCAGATAAGTAGGAATTTCAGTGACCTTCCAAATGATAGGTCACTTCATGTCAACGTCACGACAATATCCGACCGTGGGTTTCCAGAATAGAGGTTCACTCTGACTTCGAGCGGAGGAACTTTTTAATCTCATACTTAGCAATAAGACGTTTCGTCATGATATTCATCTTAAATAACAACGTCGGAACTCTTCTGGACATATGAATGCATAAGGTATGTTTTGGGGTATTGTTTAGGCTCTGGCGTGAGCAAAGATCATCTGATGGATCCGTCAAGGCCTGTCTGACTGTCGCTTTTTCCTACGGGTATAGGCAACCGCCATGACTAAGAGGTTCATCGTTAGAACATTGTCGTTCAACATTGGGAAAAGAGATAATTCTTTGAACATGTAGTTTCGCAAGAATAACCTATGATCACGAAGGCCACGTGGCAGTAACCTAGCGATCTGCGCAATCCAACATCGGATTATAGATCTCGATCGGTATTATCCTTGAATTTAAAGTGCTGTTCTGTGTAATCAGCACAGCATGGCGGTGACTGCGGTAAAGTTTCCATTCGGCACGATGAAGTTGATAATGATATCGTAATCAGAAAATTACCTCAAAATCCCCGAACATAAGGGTCGCAGGGTATTGCGGGTTACAAATACTACGGCATCGCTTCTAACAAACCACAATGCGAAAGTCCCATCATCCAACCAACGCCACAGACTACAGTATTCCATTTTGACCGCACCTCCCCTAACCACCACACGGCAATATCCCACTCTGACCGTACTTCCCCTAATCACCAAACAATAATGTTCCATTTTGACCGCAGTTCCCCTACACACTACAAAGCAATATTTCACCGCGTCTGGACATCGACTAATCAACAAATACCAACGTCATATGGAGTCTTCCAGGGTA